>NC_141876.1:440956594-445956594 GCF_056163025.1 Triticum urartu
ATGCTATAGCTTTTCTAATGTCAAGTATCATTTCCTTAGACCATGAGATTGTGCAACTCCCGGATACCGTAGGAATGCTTTGGGTGTATCAAACGTCACAACGTAACTGGGTGACTATAAAGGTGCATTACAGGTATCTCCGAAAGTGTCTGTTGGGTTGGCACGAATCGAGACTGGGATTTGTCACTCCGTGTAAGCGGAGAGGTATCTCTGGGCCCACTCGGTAGGACATCATCATATGCGCAATGTGACCAAAGAGTTGATCACGGGATGATGTGTTACGGAACGAGTAAAGAGACTTGCCGGTAACGAGATTGAACTAGGTATTGGATTCCGACGATCGAATCTCGGGCAAGTAACATACCGATAGACAAAGGGAATTGTATACGGGATTGATTAAGTCCTTGACATCGTGGTTCATCCGATGAGATCATCGTGGAACATGTGGGAGCCAACATGGGTATCCAGATCCCGCTGTTGGTTATTGACCGGAGAACGTCTCGGTCATGTCTGCATGTCTCCCGAACCCGTAGGGTCTACACACTTAAGGTTCGATGACGCTAGGGTTATAAAGGAAGCTTGTATGTGGTTACCGAATGTTTTTCGGAGTCCCGGATGAGATCCCGGACATCACGAGGAGTTCCGGAATGGTCCGGAGGTAAAGATATATATATAGGAAGTCCTATTTCGGCCATCGGTACAAGTTTCGGGGTCATCGGTATTGTACCGGGACCACCGGAAGGGTCCCGGGGGCCCACCGGGTGGGGCCACCTATCCCGGAGGGTCCCATGGGCTGAAGTGAGAAGGGATCCAGCCCAAAGTGGGCTGGGGCACCACTTCCCCTAGGGCCCATGCGCCTAGGGTGAAAGGGGAACCCTAAGGAAGAGTCCCAAGGAGGGAAGGCACCTCCTAGGTGCCTTGGGGGGAGGGAAACCTCCCCTGGCCGCCGCCCCCTAGGAGATTGGATCTCCTAGGGCTGGCGCACCCCCCCTTGGGCTCCCTATATATAGTGAGGGTAGGAGGGCATCTTGACACACCCCTTATGCCTTTGGTGCATCCCCTCCCTCTCTCCCAAGTTCTTCTCCTCTCCCGTGGTGCCTGGCGAAGACCTGCAGGATTGCCACGCTCCTCCACCACCACCATGCCGTTGTGCTGCTGTTGGATGGAGTCTTCCTCAACCTCTCCCTCTCTCCTTGCTGGATCAAGGCGTGGGAGACGTCACCGGGCTGTACGTGTGTTGAACGCGGAGGTGCCGTGCGTTCGGCACTTGGTCATCGGTGATTTGAATCACGACGAGTACGACTCCATCAACCCCGTTCACTTGAACGCTTCCGCTTAGCGATCTACAAGGGTATGTAGATGCACTCTCCTTCCCCTCGTTGCTAGTCTCTCCATAGATAGATCTTGGTGACACGTAGGAAAATTTTGAATTTCTGCTACGTTCCCCAACAAATATAAATAACAACTTTATTATTGCCTCTAGGGCATATTTCCTTCATTCTCCCACTTGGACTAGAGTCAATAATCTAGATTACATAGTAATGATTCTAACACCCATGGAGTCTTGGTGCTAATCATGGTTTGCTTGTGAGAGTGGCTTAGTCAATGGGCCTGCAACATTCAGATCCGTATGTATCTTGCAAATCTCTATGTCTCCCTCCTTGACTTGATCGTGGATGGAATTAAAGCATCTATTGATGTGCTTGGTTCTCTTGTGAAATTTGGATTCCTTTGCCAAGGCAATTGCACCAATATTGTCACAAAAGATGTTCATTGGACCCGATGCACTAGGTATTACACCTAGACCGGATATGAACTGCTACCTCTTGAGCACTGTGTTGGTTTTCCCCGAAGACGAAGGGATGATGCAGCAAAGTAGCGTAAGTATTTCCCTCAGTTTTTTAGAACCAAGGTATCAATCCAGTAGGAGGCTACGCGTGAGTCCCTCGCACCTGCACAAAACAAATAAATCCTCGCAACCAACGTGATCACGGGTTGTCAATCCCTACACGGCCACTTACGAGAGTGAGATCTGATAGATATGATAAGATAATATTTTTAGTATTTTTGTGATAAAGATGCAAAGTAAAATAAAAGCAAAGGAAATACCTAAGTAGTAGGAGATTAATATGATGAAGATAGACCCGGGGGGCATAGGTTTCACTAGTGGCTTCTCTCGAGAGCATAAGTATTCTACGGTGGGTGAACAAATTACTGTTGAGCAATTAACATAATTGAGCATAGTTATGAGAATATCTAGGTATGATCATGTATATAGGCATCATGTCCGAGACAAGTAGACCGACTCCTGCCTGCATCTACTACTATTACTCCACTCAACGACCGCTATCCAGCATGCATCTATAGTATTAAGTTAATGAAAACAGAGTAACGCCTTAAGCAAGATGACATGATGTAGAGGGATAAACTCATGCAATATGATGAAAACCCCATCTTGTTATCCTCGATGGCAACAATACAATACGTGCCTTGCTGCCCCTAATGTCACTGGGAAAGGACACCGCAAGATTGAACCCAAAGCTAAGCACTTCTCCCATTGCAAGAAAGATCAATCTAGTAGGCCAAACCAAACTGATAATTCGAAGAGACTTGCAAATATAACCAATCATACATAAAAGAATTCAGAGAAGATTCAAATATTGTTCATAGATAGACTTGATCATAAACCCACAATTCATCAATCTCAACAAACACACCGCAAAAAGAAGATTACATCAAATAGTTCTCCACAAGAGAGGGGGAGAACATTGTATTGAGATCCAAAAAGAGAGAAGAAGCCATCTAGCTACTAACTATGGACCCGTAGGTCTGAGGTGAACTACTCACACTTCATCGAAAGGGCTATGGTGTTGATGTAGAAGCCCTCCATGATCGATGCCCCCTCCGGCGGAGCTCCGAAATAGGCCCCAAGATGGGATCTCGTGGATACAGAAAGTTGTGGCAGTGGAATTAGGGTTTTGGCTCTGTATCTGATCGTTTGGGGGTACGTAGGTATATATAGGAGGAAGGAGTACGTCGGTGGAGCAAGAGGGGCCCCACAAGAGTGGAGGGCGCGCCCCCTACCTCGTGGCCTCCTCTTTTGTGCCTTGACGTAGGGTCCAAGTCTCCTGGGTCTTGTTCATTGAGAAAATCACGTTCCCGAAGGTTTTATTCTGTTTGGACTCCGTTTGATATTCCTTTTGTTCGAAACCCTAAAACAGGCAAAAACAGCAATTCTGGGCTGGGCCTCCGGTTAATAGGTTAGTCCCAAAAATAATATAAAAATGGGTAATAAAGCCCAATAATGTCCAAAACAGTAGATAATATAGCATGGAGCAATCAAAAATTATAGATACGTTGGAGACGTATCAAGCATCCCCAAGCTTAATTCCTGCTCGTCCTCGAGTAGGTAAATGATAAAAACAGAATTTTTGATGCGGAGTGCTACTTGGCATAATGTAATTCTTCTTAATTGTGGTATGAATATTCAGATCTGAAAGATTCAAGACAAAAGTTCATATTGACATAGAAATAATAATACTTCAAGCATACTAACAAAGCTATTATGTCTTCTCAAAATAACATGGCCAAAGAAAGTTCATCCCTACAAAATCATATAGTTTAGTCATGCTCCATTTTCGTCACACAAGAATGCTCTCATCATGCACAACCCCGATGACAAGCCAAGCAATTGTTTCATACTTTAGTAATCTCAAACCTATAAACTTTCACGCAATATATGAGTGCGAGCCATGGACAACTTGCTTACTCACGAAGACCTAGGGCACTTGAGGAGGCCCATTGTTGGAATATACAAGCCAAGTTCTATAATGAAAATTCCCACTAGTATATGAAAGTGACAAAACAAAAAGACTCTCTATCATGAAGATTACGGTCCTACTTTGAAGCACAAGTGTGGCAAAGGATAGTAATATTGCCCCTTCTCTCTTTTTCTCTCATCATTTTTTTGGGCCTTCTCTTTTTTTATGGCCTTTCTCTTTTTCTATTTTTGGGCCTTCTCTTTTTTATGGCCTTTTCTTTTTATTTCTTTCTCCTTTTTTTATAATTCCTCACTTGGGACAATGCTCTAGAAAATGATGATCATCACACTTCTATTTATTTACAACTCAATGATTACAATTCGATACTAGAACAAAAGATGACTCTATATGAATGCCTCCGGCGGTGTACCAGATATGCAATGGACCAAGAGTGACATGTATGAAAGAATTATGAGTGGTGGCTTTGCCACAAATACTATGTCAACTACATGATCATGCTAAGCAATATGACAATAATGAATGTGTCATGATAAACGGAATGGTGGAAAGTTGCATGTCAATATATCTCGGAATGGCTATGGAAATGCCATAATAGGTAGGTATGATGGCTATTTTGAGGAAGATATAAGGAGGTTTATGTGTGAAAGAGCATATCATATCACGGGGTTTGGATGCACCGGCGAAGTTTGCGCCAACTCTCAATGTGAGAAAGGGCAATGCACGGTACCGAAGAGGCTAGCAAGGATGGAAGGGTGAGAGTGCGTATAATCCATGGACTCAACATTAGTCATAAAGAACTCACATACTTATTGCAAAAATCTACAAGTCATCAAAAACCTCGGCACTACGCGCATGCTCCTAGGGGGATATATTGGTAGGAAAAGACCACCGCTCGTCCTCGACCGCCACTCATAAGGAGGACAATCAAATAACACCTCATGTTTCAAATTTGTTACATAACGTTTACCATACGTGCATGCTACGGGACTTGCAAACTTCAACACAAGCATTTCTCAATTTCACAACTACTCAACTAGCACAACTTTGATATTATTACCTCCATATCTCAAAACAATCATCAAGCATCAAACTTCTCTTAGTATTCAAAACACTCATAAGAAAATTTTTATTCATCTTGAACACCTAGCATATTAGGATTTTAAGAAAATTACCATGCTATTTAATACTCTCAAAATAATCTAAGTGAAGAATGAGAGATCAATAGTTTCTATAAAACAAATCCACCACCATGCTCTAAAAGATATAAGTGAAGTACTAGAGCAAAACTATATAACTCAAAAGATATAAGCGAAGCACATAGAGTATTCTAACAAATTCCAACTCATGTATGGCTCTCTCAAAATGTGTGTACAGAAAGGATGATTGTGGTAAACTAAAAAGTAAAGACTCAAATCATACAAGACGCTCCAAGCAAAACACATATCATGGGGCGAATAAAAATACAGCTCCAAGTAAAGTTACTGATAGAAGTAGACGAAAGAGGGGATGCCTTCCGGGGCATCCCCAAGCTTTGGCTTTTAGGTGTCCTTATATTATCTTGGGGGTGCCATGGGCATCCCCAAGCTAAGGCTCTTGCCACTCCTTGTTCCATAATCCATCAAATCTTTACCCAAAACTTGAAAACTTCACAACACAAAACTCAAAGTAGAAAATCTCGTGAGCTCCGTTAGCGAAAGAAAACAAAAGAACACTTCAAGATACTGTAATGAACTCATTATTTATTTATATTGGTGTTAAACCTACTGTATTCCAAATTCTCTATGGTTTATAAACTATTTTACTAGCCATAGATTCATCAAAATAAGCAAACAACACACGAAAAACAGAATCTGTCAAAAATAGAGCAGTCTGCAGTAATCTGTAGCTAGCGCAAGATCTGGAACCCCAAATTTTTTAAAATAAATTTCTGGACGTGAGGAATTTATCTGTTAATCATCTGAAAAAAGAATTAACTAAATAGCACTTTCCAAATAAAAATGGCAGCAGTTCTTGTGAGCGCTAAAGTTTCTGTTTTTTTACAGCAAGTGTAACAAGACTTTCCCCAAGTCTTCCCAACGGTTCTACTTGGAACAAACACTAATTAAACACAAAAAACACAACCAAAACAGAGGCTAGATAAATTATTTATTACTAAACAGGAGAAAAAAGCAATGAATAAAAATAAAATTGGGTTGCCTCCCAACAAACGCTATTGTTTAACGCCCCTAGCTAGGCATAACAAGCAAGGATAGATCTAGGTATTGCCATTTTTGGTAGGCAATCCATAAGTGGCTCTCATAATAGATTCATAAGGTAATTTAATTTTATTTCTAGGAAAGTGTTCCATGCCTTTCCTTAATGGAAATTGGAATCTAATATTTCCTTCCTTCATATCAATAATTGCACCAATCGTTCTAAGGAAAGGTCTACCAAGAATAATAGGACATGAAGGATTGCAATCTATGTCAAGAACAATACAATCTATGGGCACATAATTCCTATTTGCAATAATAAGAACATCATTAATTCTTCCCATAGGTTTGTTAATAGTGGAATCCGCAAGGTGCAAGTTTAGAGAGCAATCATCAAAATCACGGAAACCTAACAAATCACACAAAGTCTTTGGAATCGTGGAAACACTAGCACCCAAATCACATAAAGCATAGCATTCATGATATTTAATTTTAATTTTAATAGCTGGTTCCCACTCATCATAAATTTTTCTAGGGATAGAAACTTCCAATTCAAGTTTTTCTTCATAAGATTGCATCAAGGCATCAACGATATGTTTAGCAAACGCTTTATTTTGACTATAAGCGTGAAGAGAATTTAGCATGGATTGCAACAAAGAAATACAATCAATCAAAGAGAAATTTTCATAGTTAAATTCCTCATAATCCATAATAGTGGGTTTAGCAACATCTAGGGTTTTAATTTCTTCAATCCCACTTTTATCAATTTTAGCATCAAGATCAAAAAAATCCGAATTCTTGGAACGCCTTCTAGGTAAAGGTGGGTCATATTCAGTCCCATCATTATCAAGATTCATATTGCAAAACAAATATTTAATAGGGGACACATCAATAACTTTTAGATCTTCATCTTTGTTTTCATAGGAACGAGAAGAACACGCTCTTATAAAGGCATCTTTATTAGCACGCATCCTAGCGGTTCTTTCTTTGCACTCATCAATGGAAATTCTCATGGCTTTGAGAGACTCATTGATATCATGCTGAGGTGGAATAGATCTAAGTTTCAAAGAATCAACATCAAGAGAAATCCTATCAACGTTCCTAGCCAACTCATCAATCTTAAGCAATTTTTCTTCAATCAAAGCATTAAAATTCTTTTGCGAAGTAATAAATTCTTTAATATTAGATTCAAAATCAGAGGGCATCTTATTATAATTTCCATAAGAATTGTTGTAGGAATTACCATAATTATTAGAGGGGTTACTAGGATAAGGCCTAGGATTGAAATTTCCTCTATATGCGTTGTTACCAAAATTGTTCCTACCAACAAAATTCACATCCATAGATTCATTATTATTCTCAATCAAAGTAGACAAGGGCATATCATTAGGATCAAAAGAAACACTCTTACTAGCAAATAATTTCATAAGTTCATCCATCTTTCCACTCAAAACATTAATTTCTTCTATCGCATACACCTTTTTATTAGTAGATCTTTCAGTATGCCATTGAGAATAATTAACCATAATATTATCTAGGAGTTTAGTAGCTTCTCCTAAAGTGATTTCCATAAAAGTGCCTCCCGCGGCCAAATCTAAAAGATTTCTAGAAGCAAAATTCAATCCAGCATAAAAATTTTGTATAATCATCCACAAATTTAAACCATGAGTAGGGCAATTATGTATCATTAGTTTCATTCTCTCCCAAGCTTGTGCAAAATGTTCATGATCAAGTTGCTTAAAATTCATAATATCATTTCTAAGAGAGATGATCTTAGCGGGAGGAAAATACTTAGAGATAAAAGCATCTTTGCACTTGTTCCATGAATCAATACTATTTTTAGGCAAAGACGAAAACCAAGCTTTAGCACGATCTCTAAGCGAAAAAGGAAATAGCTTCAATTTAACAATATCATTATCCACATCTTTGTTATTTTGCATATCACAAAAATCAACGAAGCTATTTATATGGGTAGCGGCATCTTCACTAGGAAGGCCGGAAAACGGATCTTTCATGACAAGATTTAGCAAAGCAGTATTAATTTCACAAGATTCAGCATCGGTAAAAGGAGCAATCGGAGTGCTAATAAAATCATTGTTGTTGGTATTGGTGAAGTCACACAATTTAGTGTTATCTTGAGCCATCGTGACAAACAAGCAAACTAACACACAAGCAAACAAAAAGCAAGCGGGAAAAAAGAGGCAAATAGAGAAAGAGAGGGAGGATAGAGAGAGAGGGAGAATAAAATAGCAAGGGTGAAGTAGGGGACAGGAAAACGAGAGGCAAATGGAAAATAATGTAATGCGGGAGATAAGGGTATGTGATGGGTACTTGGTATATTAACTTTTGCGTAGACCTCCCAGGCAACGGCGCCAGAAATACTTCTTGCTACCTCTTGAGAACTACATTGGTTTTCCCCGAAGAGGAAGGGATGATGCAGCAAAGTAGCTTAAGTATTTCCCTCAGTTTTTGAGAACCAAGGTATCAATCCAGTAGGAGGCTATGCGCGAGTCCCTCGCACCTTCACAAAACAAATAAATCCTCGCAACCAACGCTATAAGGGGTTATCAATCCCTACATGGCCACTTATGAGAGTGAGATCTGATAGATATGATAAGATAATATTTTTGGTATTTTTGTGATAAAGATGCAAAGTAAAATAAAAGCAAAGGAAATAACTAAGTAGTAGGAGATTAATATGATGAAGATAGACCCGGGGGCCATAGGTTTCACTAGTGGCTTCTCTCGAGAGCATAAGTATTCTATGGTGGGTGAACAAATTACTGTTGAGCAATTGACAGAATTGAGCATAGTTATGAGAATATCTAGGTATGATCATGTATATAGGCATCACGTCCAAGACAAGTAGACCGACTCATGCCTGCATCTACTACTATTACTCCACACATCGACCGCTATCCAACATGCATCTAGAGTATTAAGTTAATGAAAACAGAGTAACGCCTTAAGCAAGATGACATGATGTAGAGGGATAAACTCATGCAATATGATGAAAACCCCATCTTGTTATCCTTGATGGCAACAATACAATACGTGCCTTGCTGCCCCTACTGTCACTGGTAAAGGACACCGCAAGATTGAACCCAAAGCTAAGCACTTCTCCCATTGCAAGAAAGATCAATCTAGTAGGCCAAACCAAACTGATAATTCAAAGAGACTTGCAAAGATATCCAATCATACATAAAAGAATTCAGAGAAGATTCAAATATTGTTCATAGATAGACTTGATCATAAACCCACAATTCATCGATCTCAACAAACACACTGCAAAAAGAAGATTACATCGAATAGTTCTCCACAAGAGAGGGGGAGAACATTGTATTGAGATCCAAAAAGAGAGAAGAAGCCATCTAGCTACTAAGTATGGACCCATAGGTCTGAGGTGAACTACTCACACTTCATCGGAAGGGCTATGGTGTTGATGTAGAAGCCCTCCGTGATCGATGCCCCCTCCGACGGAGCTCTGGAATAGGCCCCAAGATGGGATCTCATGGATACAGAAAGTTACGACGGTGGAATTAGGGTTTTGGCTCCGTATCTGATCATTTGGGGGTACGTAGGTATATATACACTACTAGGGAAAACCCTAGCAGTAGTGCTGGTTTTGTGCTCACTAGTAGCGCGGGTAGGCGCGCTACTAATAAGGTGCTACAGCTATTGCTTAGCAGTAAAACGTGCTGCACGCGCTAGTGCTAGGACAAATAGTTATAGCGCTTGTTCTCTCCCATGCTGCTGCTAATGTAACTACTGGCAGCGTGTTTTCTTTCCATCGCTACTAGTATTGTTTTTTTTATTTTTTATTTTTAGTGTATTTATGCGCCATCGTACAAATATTGGTACAATACCAGTTATGAGGTTTACATCATTATGTCCATAACAGTGTGTCAAATGAAGGTGGATTAGGATCAAGTGGAGGCAATATGTGGTGCATGTCAAAAGTATACTACTAATCCAAACTTGATCTAGTCTGGACTAGTAGTACTTTCGATGTGCACCACATGTTGCCTCCACTTGAATCTAATCCGCCAGCACAAGCTATTTAATCATCATCATAATCATTAGCACCAACAATATTTATTTAATCACCACTAACACTAGCTAATAATAATCATCAGTCATTACCACCAACACTAGCTATTTTATCATCATAGTAATAGTGTAGCACATCATCATCCTCAAACTCATTTCTAGCTAATCACTCCTGCTGCTCTCTCTAAGGTAAAACAACATAAAACATGTGTAGCTCTCCTCCTTGATCAAGTTGGAGCATGCAGATGAACCTGTCTCCTAATTTTGGGTAGCACATCTGTTTGCTGCCCCCTAGTACTTGTCTGCGCTCCCCCATCACATATCTGGTCCAGTCTTGCACTATTAAGCATTCATCGCTGATCTTGACTGCACTAAAGTAACATGTAGGATATCTTGGTCGTAAGCTAATAATACTCATGGTACCTTTAGTCTCGATCCCATAAGGCGCAACATTCATCGGGAGTCCCTGTTGAAGAACATCGTATGGTCACATACTTAGCAATGAAGTTTAGCTTCACAAATAATGTATGGAAAAGATGCACTGAGGACAAATAGTAAAAATCTTACCATCCTTCCTAAATAGATGTGACCGTAGTTCATGACGAACACTATTGGTCGCACGTTTGTACTAAGATTTCTAAGTCCAGGAAGAAAATTTGTCTTGACGGTATCAAGATCCTCAAGCCATGAAACATAATGACTTAGCTCCTCGCAGTTTAGTTCAGCCCCGGGACAGTAGTAGGTCCTGTCTACCAAGCGCTGGACATGTTTGCTTGCACCGAAATAAGCTGACAATACAAATTAGTTGTCAACTATTTTTGAATAAACAATATCAAAGACATAAATATGGTTGAGAAACTTACATTTTGGTGTAACTGGAGGCGTCTGCACATCGACCCAGATGTCGGTATTACCTTCAATATCATCTTCCGGACGAATATCAAAGGTGATAACCATATCAGGCTGATATGCATAAGTCTTGCATAGTGCTCGCCATGTTTTGCATCCAAAATAGGTGTAGTCGTCTGAATTGTATAATTTTGCGTGGAAAATATAACCATGCTCGGTCTTCAAATAAACTTCTTTACCTCCATAGTATGACTGAAACCTATCTTATCCAATACAAAAACTCTTGCATGGCAGGGGATACGCTAGTAGAATAGTAAAAAAAATATAAGTTCAAGCAAATGAAGCAGATGTCATGCTTAATTATGAAAAAAGACTTGTCGTTGTGACTTACTGTATCCACTTCGAAGTTCTCGTCCAGCTTGATGCTGAAGTGCCTATCATCATCTAGGAAGATTCCGTCGCACAGGCCGCGCTCGTCTTCGCAGTATTTGCAAATACCGAAATCCTTTTTGTCGTCAGACATTTCCTATGTTCATAGTTAAAACATTAATTGAAAATCGATAGAAGACAACTACCAGGATACTCAACACACAAATCCGGGGCACTCGATATTTCCTGCATATTCTGGCAAAAGTCATGCCAAAATTCACGGAAAAATCCGGCATGACCTTTGCTAAAATAGGATATATCGAGCGCCTGAAATTTGCTGGAACGGAAATGAATCAACACTCAGGCAAAACATAGGCCACTCGGAGGTGTAACCTGCAAACATGACCGGGCACTTGGATATTGAGCAACACAAGATATACATTTCAAAATATCTTATAAGACTCAAATTAGCATGCATTCAATAAGCAAAAGTAAATCATCTCATGCGTTCGTACATCGTCGAATATTATCACTAATACATCCCGAATAGTGTCATACATATAACATCACTAGTACAACTAAAACCCTAGCACACGACGGGTATCGGCGCGGGCGGTGGACACCCACAGAGAAGGAACCATCACGAGATCATAGCTCCAGTGAGATCCCTGGAGAACCTGCTAGGTATTGGAGAACCTGTGCTCCAACGCAAACAAGTAGCGACGGACGTGCGTGTCCTCCTCACTGACACGGTGACGCACCACCTCCGCGGAGTCCTCGAGCCTCTGGACCGTCACTGGCCCACGCGACCGCCACCAAAGAAGGTTCGGGTCAATGACAGGCTGGCTCCTCACCAACCTGCGCCCCCCGGTAGGTAGCGCCTCCCAGTACCACCACGGCGGAGCCCAGTCCCGGACATGGCCCATCTGGTCAAGCAGGTGTCGTCCTCCGCCGACTCGACGACGAGGATGCGGGATAGGCATCGTCCACGTCGATGCGGGAAAATTGCTTTAACTAAAAAAATAGCAACAAGTTCTTACTAACTAGTTCTATTAATTCAACTAGTTCTTACTAAAAATAAACTTACTATAAATAAAAATATTCTAGTACCTAATTAGTACCTAGTTCTTACTAACTAATTAGTACCTAAGAACTACTGCCCTAATTACCATCTAATTTGATGAACCTATAGGGGTGGAAAGTGGTAGTGGATATTCCAATTATCCAACTATAAAGTGAAATAAGTGGTCAAATTTTACTTGTTTTATGATTCATCTTAGAAATTTGATTCGTTTCCACTCTTACATGAACCCTAACTCATTTGAGCCGCATCCGCATCCGATTCGTTTCCACCCTAACTAATTTGATGGAGGTAGAAACCCTAGGCAGAGGTAGGGGAGAGGGAGGAGCAGGCATGCTCACCTCGGGTTCCTGCGACGAGGGAGGGGCAGGCGGCGTCGAGGTCGTGGTCGGGGCTCCGAGGCGGCGTTGAGGTCGGGGGGGCGGGGGCGGCGTCCGGGACGGCGTTGAGGTCGGGGTTGGGGGCGGCGTCCCGGGCGGTGTTGAGGTCGGGGGCGGGGCCGGCGTTGAATCTGGGGTCGGGGCGGCGTGGGGAGAGCGCGCGGCGGCCGAGGGGCGGCGGCGGTGAGGCTGAGGGCGGCCTCGGGCGGCGGCGGTGAGGAGACGGCGGCGAGGGCGAGGGACGATTTGGGGAAGAATTGGTGGCCGGGTGGCAGGGTGGGGGAAACCGCTGTTTAAGTGAAACGTAACGGTAGCGCGTTTCCGGAAACGCGCTATAGCTAAGTTAGCTATAGCGCGTTTACTGAAACCCGCTACTGCTATTCCTTTCTCCTTTTTCCCTTTTCTTTTATTTTTCTTTACATTTTATTTTTTCCCTTTCTCCTTTTTCTATTTCTTTCATTTTCATTTACTTTTCTACTTGTTTTTCACTTTATTTTATTTCCGTTAGCAGCAGCGCTTTACACGTAAGCGCGCTGCAGCTAAGGAGATTAGCAGTAGCGCTGGGCCATTATACGCGCTACTGCTAGGTTGGGCTAGCCATGTGCGCCCAGTTCAAACGTAGCAGCAGCGCTTTTCGCTAGTACGCGCTACTGCTAAAGTCATAGCAGTAGCGCGGTTTATTTACGCGCGCTGCTACTAAGTAGCGGCAGCGCTTGATTTTGTACAGCGCTACTGGTAAAATTCTGTGTATAGGCTTTTTCCCTAGTAGTGATAGGAGGAAGGAGTATGTCGGTGGAGCAACAGGGGGCCCACGAGGGTGGAGGGCGCGCCTGGGGGGTAGGCGCACCCCCTACCTCGTGGCCTCCTTTTTTGTGTCTTGATGTAGGGTCCAAGTCTCCTGGGTCTTGTTCATTGAGAAAATCACGTTCCCGAAGGTTTCATTCCTTTGGACTCCGTTTGATATTCCTTTTCTTCGAAACCCTAAAACAGGCAAAAAACAGCAATTCTGGGCAGGGCCTCCGGTTAATAGGTTAGTCCTGAAAATAATATAAAAGTGGATAACGAAGCCCAATAATGTCCAAAACAGTAGATAATATAGCATGGAGCAATCAAAAATTATAGATACGTTGGAGACGTATCATGAACTCCTTCATCCAGACTCCTTCATTTGCTGCTTCCGAAGCAGCTATGTACTCCGCTTCACACGTAAATCCCGCCACGACGCTCTGCTTGGAACTGCACCAACTAACAGCTCCACCATTCAATATAAATATGTATCCGGTTTGTGACTTAGAGTCATCTGGATCAGTGTCAAAGCTTGCATCGACGTAACCATTTACGACGAGCTCTTTGTCACCCCCATAAACGAGAAACATATCCTTAGTCCTTTTCAGGTATTTCTGGATGTTCTTGACTGCTGGCTAGTGATCCACTCCTGGATTACTTTGGTACCTCCCTGCTAAACTAATAGCAAGTCACACATTAGGTCTGGTACACAGCATTGCATACATGATAGAACCTATGGCTGAGGCATAGGGAATGACTTTCATTTTCTCTCTATCTTCTGCAGTGGTTGGGCATCGAGTCTGACTCAACTTCACACCTTGTAACACAGGTAAGAACCCTTTCTTTGACTGGCCCATTTTGAAGTTCTTCAAAACTTTATCAAGGTATGTGCTTTGTGAATGTCCAATTAAGCGTCTTGATCTATCTTTATAGATCTTGATGCCCAATATATAAGCAACTTCACCGAGGTCTTTCATTGAAAAATTCTTATTCAAGTATCCTTTTATGCTATCTAGAAATTCTGTATTATTTCCAATCAACAATATGTCATCCACATATAATATTAGAAATGCTACAGAGCTCCCACTCACTTTCTTGTAAATACAGGCTTCTCCAAAAGTCTGTATAAAACCATATGCTTTGATCACACTATCAAAGCGTATATTCCAACTCCGAGAGGCTTGCACCAGTCCATAAATGGATCGCTGTAGCTTGCACACTTTGTTAGCACCTTTTGGATCGACAAAATCTTCTGGTTGCATTATATACAACTCTTCTTTAAGGTATCCATTAAGGAATGCAGTTTTGACATCCATTTGCCAAATTTCATAATCATTAAATGTGGCAACTGCTAACATGATTCGGACAGACTTAAGCATCGCTATGGGTGAGAAGGTCTCATCGTAGTCAACTCCTTGAACTTGTCGAAAACCTTTCGCAACAAGTCGAGCTTAGACAGTAACATTACCGTCAGCGTCAGTCTTCTTCCTGAAGATCCATTTATTCTCTATGGCTTGCCAATCATTGGGCAAGCCAACCAAAGTCCACACTTTGTTCTCATACATGGATCCCATCTCAGATTTCATGGCCTCAAGCCATTTCGCGGAATCTGGGCTCATCATCGCTTCCTCATAGTTTGTAGGTTCATCATGGTCAAGTAACATGACTTCCAGAACAGGATTACTGTACCACTCTGGTGCGGATGTTACTCTGGTTGACCTACGAGGTTCAGTAGTAACTTGATCTGAAGTTTCATGATCATCATCATTAGCTTCCTCACTAATTGGTGTAGGAATCACTGGAACTGATTTCTGTGATGAACTACTTTCCAATAAGGGAGCAGGTTGTAACACCCACAATGCGGCTATATCTCCCACGTGTCGGGGCATGACTTAGAGGCATAGTCGCATGGTAGGCTTGTCGCAACAGGGGTAATCTTCACGCATCCCAATGTACTGAATAAGAAAGGGATAAAGAGTTGGCTTACAATTGCCACTTCACACAATACATAAATAATTCATACATCATCCAAAGTACAATCAAAGGTCCGACTACGGAACCAATATAAAAGAAGACAACCCCAAATGCTAGATCCCCGATCGTCCCAACTGGGTCCACTACTGATCAACAGGAAACGAAACAAAAACAACGATTTAGATCTTCATCGAGCTCCCACTTGAGCTTGGTTGCGTCACCTGCACTGGTATCATCGTCACCTGCAACTGTTTGGAAGTAATCATGAGTCACGAGGACTCAGCAATCTCACACCCGTGAGATCAAGACTATTTAAGATTATGGGTAGGAGAAGGTAGTGAGGTGGAGCTGCAGCAAGCACTAGCATATATGGTGTCTAACATACGCAAATAAGAGCGAGAAGAGAAGCAACGCAACGATCGAGAAGGTAGAAGTGATTAAGAAGTGATCCTAAAACTACTTACGTTCAAGCATAACACAAGAACCGTGTTCACTTCCCGGACTCCGCCGAGAAGAGACCATCACGGCTACACACACAGTTGATGTATTTTAATTAAGTTAAGTGTCAAGTTCTCTACAACCGGATATTAACAAATTCCCATCTGCCACATAACCGCGGGCACGGCTCTCGAAAGTTTATACCCTGCAGGGGTGTCCCAACTTAGCCCATCACAAGCTCTCGCGGTCAACGAAGGATATTCCTTCTCCCAGGAAGACCCGATCAGTCTCGGAATTTTGGTTACAAGACATTTCGACAATGGTAAAACAAGACCAGCAAAGCCGCCCGATGTGCCGACAAATCCTGATAGGAGTCACATGTATCTCGTTCTCAGGGCACACCAGATGAACACTACGTATGGCAACCTATGATACCCCAAGTTGCCTAGGGGCGGCACCGCAAGTGGCTCTATTTTGGACCAACACTCAGAGGAGCACTGGCCCGGGGTTAAAATAAAGATGACCCTTGAGTCTGCAGAACCCAAGGGAAAAAGTCTTAGGTGGCAAATGTTAAAACCAAGGTTGGGCCTTGCTGGAGGAGTTTTATTCAAAGCGAACTGTCAAGGGGTTCCCATAACACCCAACCGCGTAAGGAACACAAAATCAAGGAACATAACACCGGTATGACGGAAACTAAGGCGGCAAGAGTGGAACAAAACACCAGGCATAAGGTCGAGCCTTCCACCCTTTACCAAGTATATAGATGCATTAATTAAATAAGAGATATTGTGATATCCCAACATAAACATGTTCCAACATGGAGCAAACTTCAACTTCACCTGCAACTAACAATGCTATAAGAGGGGCTGAGCAAAAGCGGTAACATAGCCAAACAACGGTTTGCTAGGAAGGTGGGTTAGAGGCTTGACAAGGCAATATGGGAGGCATGATATAGCAAGTGGTAGGTAGCGCGACATAGCGATAGAACGAACATTTCGCAAGCGAAGATAGAAGTGATTTCGAGGGTATGGTCATCTTGCCTGAGATCCCGCAAGGAAGAAGGAGTCCATGAAGAAGACAAACGGACGTAGTCGAACGGATCCTCACAAATGCAACGTTGCCGGAACTATCGAGAAGACGCACAATCAGAAAGGAGCAAACAACATAGTAAACAACCATCACATAAACATGGCATGATGCACAACCAAGTATGATGCATGTCCGGTTTAATGAGGCATGGCATGGCAAAGTGCACAAACAAAACTACAAGTTAAGTGGAGCTCAATATGCAACGAGTTGCATATTGACGAAACACCACAACAATTATTTAGTTCTCTCCCGTTTAAGTACTCAACAATATTAAATGTTATTAAACATGGCAAGAGGTGAAGCATAAGTAAAATACACGGTTAGGCATTTTAAATGAGGACAGAAACATCAAACAACAATTCCGGTAAATCCCCATATGCATTTAGCAAATTAAAGCAAACAACGATTTAAACATTTTAAATGTTGTTAACATGATGCGGATGACATGTTCAAGTTTATGCAATTTTTATGAAAATGTCGATATGAAGCATTTGTCGCCATGGCGGAAGGAAAAGGGGGCCACGGCAACAAATCCGAAAATGGTGCCACGGCAACATAACGGTTTCGGTAGCACATGGGGATACCGGTGCAAAGGAAGTGTGGCGGGAGCATGCAAAAGATGGTGGGGTGATCCCGGTTACCAGGTTCCCACGGGTGGACAGCATGGCAACGAGGAGGACCATGCAAGCGACAATTTCAGACACGGTGCAAACACGGGGTTCATCTCATTCAACACACATGCATTCGGTCTATGGGCGGTCGTCTCGATGGTTATACCTTTCGAAGCGTGCATTATCGAAACGGATCAAGTTCATAGAGGGAAATAGGCGTTCTCTCGACGGCGGTAGTGGAAGTAGTCGTTCTCGCTTCGTAGATGTTCACACTCCATAGGTGTTCGGGGTCACAACGAGGAACTTGACGTCCACGGGTCTTCGAGGGTCGACGGTAGTGGTACCCGGTCGTTTCGAAGAGGTACTTGGGGTCTTCGAACTTGCTGGTCTCGTCACCTCGAAGGGGTACTTGGCATTTCTGCTACCCGGGTCGTTAGCGACGGTAGTTGTTTTATGCATCGGGCGTCAAGGTACTTGTCGTTCTTAGCGCTTCCGAAGACGGCGGTAGTGGTACACGTTACGTAGATGTTCAGGTCGTCGGTAGAGGAACTTGACGGATTTGAATCCCTTCGGGGTTGTCGTGGAACTTGACGATATCCAGGACGGTTTTGTGATTTGCCGGTCTCGACGAACCGTAGGGGTTACTTCGTCTTGGGTTTTGGCAACGGTAGTGGAACTTGATGCATCCAATGCCTTCGCGCGTAGAGGTACTTGTGAAAACCGAGATGGTCTTGATGATCCGTGAGGAAGTCAACAGAGTGCGGCGGGAAGCAGCCGGAGGTGCATGAAGGCAGCAAATAAAACGGGGTGCTCGTGGTAGTGGCCGGACCAGCACATCCCGACAGGAGTTCAAGAGCACTCGAGGCTATGGTGGTTTGAGTTGATGTCCATGGGGGACTGAACGCGAGGAAAACTCGCGGTGGTGGTGCGCTCTGCAACGGGGGGAGCAGAGGAGGTCAACGGGTGGGCGTCGCATGCACGCACGCGGAGGGCAAGACGAGCAGGTGGCGTCCATGGCTCCATGCCTTGGAGAAGCAGCGGGGACCGACACGGGCGACGAGAAGGAGGCCGCAGGGAGGTGATGAGGAGGTCTCCGGCACGGGCGTCTAGCAAGATGGCTCGGCGGCGACCTGCTGCTGGCAGCGCGCTCCGGCGAGGCCGGCATCAGGCCGCGTGGCCCGCGGGCGAGCAGCGAGGGTGAGGAGGTAGCCCCAGGCGTGGGGAAGGGCAGCAAGGTGCCGGGTCACGCGCGGGGTGGTCTTCCTGGTGGAGCTCGGCGGCGGCGGAGGCATGAGAGGAGCGGGCGGCGGCTTCCGGACTTGCTAGATCGAGAGGGAGGAGGGGGGTCGAGCGGAGCCCTGGAGGGAGATGGGGATCGAGCGGAGCCCTGGAGGGAGATGGGGATCGAGATCCTCTCCTGACGGTGCTGGTGGGAACGAGAGGGAAAGGACGAGGGGATCGGGGGTGAGGCCTAGGGTAGGTTAGATGGGTTAGGTAGGCCGACCCAGGGTTAGGTAGGGGCTGCTGGCCTCGTGGCCTGCTGGGCTGTTGGGCTCCTTTCACCCTCTCTCTCTCTCCCTTATCTTCTTCTTTTATTTCCTAGAACAGAAAATAACAAAGAAGAAAAAGAGAAGAAAGGAAGACTTAGGGATAGAATTTGGACACGTGGATAATTTTCTCGGACTCACAAAAATACGAGGATTTGACAAAAATGGCCTGAGGATTTTTAGAGGAAGTAAAATCCACACGCGTTGGATTTAACTCGGCAAGTTCGAATTTCGAAACCCATTCAAATGAACTCCAAATGGGTTAAAATTATAGGAGGTGACCCTACACAATATATGTGATTTATGGGCAGATTTGGAACTTTATGGGTAAAGTAAAATTGCCACTCAATTTCACTAAAAGGCCCCAAAGGAAGAAGGGGAAGTTGAGAAGGATAAAAGGAAATTTGAAAAACGGTGCATATGTGTTGTGGGTGATTCCAAACCAATGGAATGGTTTAATATAGCTCCCTAAATATTAGGAGGATATGTTATATAGAGAAATCACCATGTGAGTTTGAAAGTGCAATCATGCCCTTAATCTTATTTTGATGTTGATGACAACATGCATGTATGGGACTAATCATGTTTATCTAGTATATCTCAGGATTATGTCTCATAGGCCGTGTGTGGATCATGACTAAAGACAAATGCATGTAACTCAAGATTGGAGATACAAGACAATAGCGTTGGCTTTGTTTACAGTTTGTTCTTGAGTATAGGGATCCCACACTATTAAGAGGGGATCAATGGATCTAGTGAAAGATTCGCTCAAAATCCACAAGTCCATTTTTCACCGGACGTCCGGTACGTTACGGGCGTCCGATCCCTTTCAGCTTTCCAGTCGTCTGGCTCTCTTCGGTCGTCCGGAGTTTCTTCACAGAACAATATTCGCGGATGTCCGAGCTTCTCCGGACGTCCGGTCCACGGACGTCTGTTATCCTCCGGACGTCTGACACTTACTCAACAGAACAGTTTTTACGGATATCCGGTCCTCTAAGGATGTCTGGTCACCGGATGACCGAATCGGTCCGGACGTCCGTTAGCTGTGTGCCGATTCGTGGCTTGTGATTCTCCAACGACCAGACGACCGACATCTGTCGGACGTCTGGACCTATCTATGCCACCGGACGTTCGGTCCTGTCCGGATGTCCGACGCCTCCTGTGCACTTGTGTTGCTCAAACGGTTACTTCTCCACCTCCACTATATATAGCCTTCTCCCCCTCCCCCCACGGGATAAGGTTGACCATTCACTTTGAGCTTGCTAAGAACACATTTCACTCACTCTCTCACTCTTCCACACCAAATCTTAGATCCCCAAGGGATTTGAGAGAACTTGAGAGAAGTTCTCCAATCAAGTGATAGATCCACTCTTTTCCCATCTTTGCACCAAAGAAATTCGTGATTTGAGAAAGTCTTGAGCTTTTCCCATCATTCTTGTTACTCTTGGAGGTTGGAGACTCCTAGGCGGTAGGAGTCTTTCGGAGAGGAATCGACCTTTGTGATTACCCCCGGAAAAGTTTGTGAGGGTTTGGAGACCACCCCAAGGTCTACCACTAGTGGTTGAGAAACGCCTTTGTGGTGTTGTCTCAAAGGGAGAATAGGGTGAGCCTTCGTGGCGTTGGTGTGCCTTCATGGTAACATCCACCTCTCTAACAGTGACGTAGCTTCCCTCCAAGGAAGTGAACATCGGCATACATCCTCGTCTCCCAGAGTTGCGGTTATTCCTAACCCTAACATTCTACTTGTGGTTATTTGTCTCTTAGCACTTACTTATATCAAATTGTGCTTGCTTACTTACATACTTGTGTTACTTGCTTAACACTTAGTACTACACTTGCAATTGTTAGGCTCACCTTCATATTCCGCATTATTGCCTAAAATTGCTAAGTAATAATTAAAATTTGCAATTGTACCTATTCACCCCCCCCCTCTAGGTCCATCTCGATCCTTTCAATTGGTATCAGAGCCTCGTGCTCTATTCTTGTGGCTTAACCGCCCTAGAGCGAGATGAACCCCGATGGGACTCCCCTTGTTACAGATCCAAAGGATAAATGTGAGGCTTCTTCAGAAGTCAAGTCCTTTACTTCTGAGGATCTAGAACGAGCCCTTGCTAAGCAAAAAGAGGAGCATGATGCTTCTCTTGAGGCCTTGGTCCAAATGAGACTAGCCATGTTGTCCACGGTGCTTGCACCACTCTCTGGTGGTGCGGCTTCGAGGCCAACTGTGCCTACTCCGTCACTTGGTTAACAACCTCCTAAAAATGATCACTCCAGTGTTCCTTGGCTTTATGCAAGACCCCAAGTTGAGAAACCCAAATATAACCCTCAAGGAAAACCTCCTTTACTTGATGCCACTTCCGATTTTGCCTCGTGGAGAGTTGCTATGCAGGATCATCTTCGATATGGAAACGATGAGATGCTGGAGATCTTGGAGTATGGTTACCATGTGGTTGATCCAAAGAATCCTACACCAAGAGAAATTTATGACAAGAATCTCAATGACACTGCAACCATGTGTATAAGGAGAGGTATGGTTGAAAAGCAAAGGAGACCTTTCATACACATCACAAGTGCAAAGGAACTATGGGCAAGTATTATAAGATCCAAGACCGGTACCTCCACCCTCCGGAGTGCTCAATACGAAATTGCCAAGGAGAAATTACAAAAAATTTGTATGGAGAAAGGTGAAACTCCCAATCAACTCCTTGAGCGTCTCATGACTCTCACTGCTGACATTGAGTCATGTGAGTGTGACAAGACACAAGATGGATTCAACATTACTAAGCGATTTCTTGTGGACAAGTTGCTTCATGCTCTTGCCCCATATCACCACCAAATGGTGTGGGACATAAGACAACACCATGCCTTCAAGGAAATGACTACAGATGACATCATATCCACCTTCCAACTATTTGAAGAGTCAAAGGAAAATGCCACAAAACATCTTGCCATGCATGGTACTCCAACATCAAAGATCAATCTTGCATTGAAGGCCAAGCATGTATGTGAAGATGAGAAAAGTGAATAAGAAGAAGAAGAAGATGATGATGATGAAGATGGTGATGAGGTTGAATCCGATGAGGGCCCTTCATATGAAGACATGGCTCTCTTTGTCAAGAAGTTTAGCGCGGGAAAATTCAAGGGAAGATTTCAAAAGAAGAAAGTAAGAAAATGCTACAACTGTGAAGAAACCAACCACTTCTCCAACAAGTGCCCTTATGAGAAGAGGGAGGATAAACCAAGGTTTCCCAAGACCTTTCCCAAGAAGAAGTTGCCAAATCCTTTGAACTCCAAGCTCAAGAAGAATGATGGGAAAGCAATGGTTGCTCAAGAAGAATCCAATCTGGATGATGTTAGTGGTGTTGCCGGAGTTGCTCAAGATTCTCAAAACACATTGAGGCTAGTCAACAAGAGTGGTGATGTTGTCACCTACAACTATATGAAGGACTACAAGGGCAACGCTCACAAGTGCCTAATGGCAAAGTCCATGGTAGAAGATGGAAATGACCAAAGCTCTCTCGACAAAGTCAAGGTAACTCCACGATCAAATCCTCCTCTTTTCACTCCTCCTACTCCTAGTGATGAGTATCTTGATGCAGAGGATAGTCATGAGGGTGATGATATAGATGATCCTATGCTTGCTAAACTAAATAAGTTCATGTGCTCCCTCAAAGGAAAGAAGCTCACTATGTTTCGTATGCTTATGGAGATGGTGAGTAAGCACACCATCACCATTAAGGAACTCGAAACCCTCGTCACCGAGGAAAAGGAAAATATGAAATCCTTGAGCGGAAAGTCCAATATGAGGAAACACGAAATGATGAACTATGCTTGAAAATTGGTGCAAACATTGATGTTCATACTAAAGATCTTGCCTCCTTGAAAAAGGCTATTGACTCTTGCGAAGAGTTTATGAATGATAAAAGTAAGATTGTGAAGTCGAATGCTTCTCTCTCTAAGGATTGTGAGCTCCTATCTGTGTCCCTCAAGACTAAGGAAGAAGAGCTCACCCTTCTTACAAAGAGTTTTGAGACACTCAAGCTTACTTATCTTGAAACTCTAGCCAAGGCTTACTCTTCTCCTATTATCAATGTTGATGCTTGTACTACTAACTCTAGTACTGATCTAGCATCTATTCTTGAGGAAAATCGCTTTCTCAAGGCTCAAATCGAGAAAGGGCTCATGACGTGTGCTCAAGGGCAAGAGAACCTTGATGAGGTATTGAGCCAACACAATGAAGTGTTCGCCAAAGAGAGACTCGGGTTTGACCCTAGCACAAGCAAGAAGAAGACATCCTCTCAAAAGTGCACCACCCCTCTAAAAGAAACTTTTGTACGGTAAGGGCACAAGGAGAAAAGTAAGGTTGTTAGTGGGAAGGCCACGAGGGGCATGCCCACTCTCAACAAGCCAAAAGAGTTCATGCCTTCATCCTATGTACTTCGTAAGGCTAAGGATGGAGAGGTTTATGCAAAGTTTGTTGGTCCTCGAAATGCATTCTGGTTTTATGCTATTTGGGTCCCTAAGACCCTTGTGACTAACTTGAGAGGTCCCATTGCAAAATGGGTGCCTCTAACCAAGTCATAATTGTGTGTAGGTTGCTTTCTCCAGTAGAGTAAAATGGGTGATTGACAGTGGATGTACCAATCATATGACTGGAGATAGCAAGTTGCTCTATGATTTAATGGAAGCTATTCAAGCATTTATGAGCATTATGTTTGGTGGAGGATCAAAAGGACAGGTACTCGGGTTGGACAAGGTGGCTATCACAAATGACATGTCACTTGCAAATGTCATGCTTGTCCAATCCCTTAAATACCATTTGCTTTCTATTCGCCAATTGGCTTATGTTGGTTATGATACACTCTTTGGACTAACGCATGTGAAAGTCTTTAAGATTAAAACTCTCGAAGTGGCCTTTGTTGGAGAGTTGGATGGCAACCTTTACACGGTTGATTTCTCGAAAGAGAGCACATTCCATGCAACTTGTCTAATGGCCAAGGCCGACAAGGGGTGGCTATGGCATCGCCGGCTAGCCCATGTCGGCATGAGAAATCTTCAAGATCTCTTAAAGGGAGATCACATCCTTGGACTAGCAAATGTATCTTTTGAGAAAGATCGTGTGTGTAGTGCATACATAGCCGGGAAGCAACATTAATCAAAGCACCCACACAAGAATATTGTGTCTACCTCAAGGCCTTTGGAGCTCCTTCATGTGGATCTTTTTGGGCCTCCTTCATGGGATAGTCTTGGTGGGAAAAAGTATGGACTTTTTATTGTTGATGATTACTCAAGATATACATGGGTTTTCTTCCTCAAGTCCAAGGACGAGACGAAGATCACCTTCATTGATTTTGCCAAGCAAGCACAACGCAAGTTTGACAAAGAAATCTTGGCAATAAGAAGTGATAATGGCTCTGAGTTCAAGAACTACACCTTGGAAGAATTTCTTAGTGATGAAGGGATTGAACATTAATATTCAGCTCCATACACTCCCCAACAAAATGGTGTAGCAGAGAGAAAGAACCGCACACTTGTGGAGATGGCAAGGTCCATGTTGGATGGATACAAGTCACCACACAGTTTTTGGGCCTAGGCTGTCAACAATGCTTTCCATGCATCAAACCGGCTCTTTCTCCGCACTATATTCGAAAATACTCCATATGAGCTTCTAACTGGGAACAAGCCAAATGTCAAGCACTTTCGGGTATTTGGGTGCAAATGTTTCATTCTCAACAAAAGAGAACGGTTAGGAAAATTTCAATCCAAAACCATTGAGGGCATATTTGTTGGGTATGGATCAAACTCTCACACCTATGTAGTCTACAACAAATCCAATGGATGTGTTGTAGAAACTTGTGATGTGGTGTTTGATGAATTTAATGGCTCACATGGGGAGCAAGTTGATCTAAGTGATGTAGGTGAAGAATATTCTTCTCAAGATATCTTGACCATGGGTGTTGGTGCACTTCTTCCGATGGAGCAAGAACCTCATGATGATGAAGAAGAATATGGAAGCTTCATGCATCATCAAACTACTTCAACACCCATACCACCTCAAGCTCCTATTGTTAAACAAATACGCGTAGACCAAGTACAAGATGATGATCAAGTTCCTCTTCATGATAAACATCAAGAACAAGATCATCACCAAGGACAAGAACAAGAAAGTGAAATCATTGACAATGAACCTCAACAAATGGAAGATGAAGAAGAAGACCTTCCACCACACATCAATGATCCTTATGTTGAGGATGTGGATGATGGACCTGAAGTTGAACCTCGCAAAACCTTAACCTCCATCATGCCTCGAGTTGTCGGTCGTGTTGATGTTGACAAAATTCTCACTGGCATATCGGAAGGTAGAGTCACTCGTAAACAATTGACAAACTTTTGTGCTCACTTCTCGTTTGTGTCTAGTGTTGAGCCTCTCAAGGTACAAGAAGCATTGATTGACAATGATTGGATCATTGCTATGCAAGAAGAGTTGAACAACTTTGAGCACAATCAAGTGTGGTCATTAGTCAAGAGGCCAACTACGGAACACAACATCATTGGAACAAAGTGGATTTTCAAGAATAAGCAAGATGAGAATGGTGTAATCATCCGCAACAAGGCAAGGTTAGTGGCACAAGGGTACTCACAAGTTGAAGGTTTGGACTTTGGTGAGATCTTTGCCCCCGTTGCCCGTCTGGAATCCATTCGCATGTTACTTGCTTATGATGCTTTCAATGGCTTTACATTACATCAAATGGGTGTGAAGAGTGCTTTCCTTAACGGTCCTCTACAAGAAGAAGTATATGTATCACAACCACCTGGGTTCATTGACCCCGATCACAAAGACTATGTGTATAAACTTCATAAGGCTTTGTATGGCCTCAAACAAGCACCTCGTGCTTGGTATGATCATCTTAAGAAGTTTTTACTCGATGATGGTTTTGTGAGAGGGGTGATCGATCCCTGCTACCTCTTGAGCACTGCGTTGGTTTTCCCTTGAAGAGGAAAGGGTGATGCAGTAAAGTAGCGTAAGTATTTCCCTCAGTTTTTGAGAACCAACGTATCAATCCAGTATGAGATCATGCTCGAGTCCCACGCACCTACACAAACAAATAAGAACCTCGCAACCAACGCGATAAAGGGGTTGTCAATCCCTTCACGGTCACTTACGAGAGTGAGATCTGATAGATATGATAAGATAATATTTTTGGTATTTTTTTGATAAAGAGAAATAACGATGCAAAGTAAAATAAATGGCAATAGAAATAGCTAAGTGTTGGAAGATTAATATGATGAAAGATAGACCCGTGGGCCATACGTTTCACTAGTGGCTTCTCTCAAGAGCATAAGTGTTACAGTGGATAAACGAATTACCGTCGAGCAATTGATAGAATTGAGCATAGTTATGAGAATATCTAGGTATGATCATGTATATAGGCATCACGTCCGCGATAAGTAGACCGAAACTATTCTGCATCTACTACTATTACTCCACATATCGACCGCTATCCAGCATGCATCTAGAGTATTAAGTTCATAAGAACAGAGTAATGCTTTAAGTAAGATGACATGATGTAGAGGGATAAACTCATGCAATATGATATAAAACCCATCTTTTTATCCTCGATGGCAACAATACAATACGTGTCGTTTCCCTTTCTGTCACTAGGATCGAGCACCACAAGATTTAACCCAAAGCTAAGCACTTCTCCCATTGCAAGAAAGATCAATCTAGTAGGCCAAACCAAACTGATAATTCGAAGAGACTTGCAAAGATAAACCAATCATACATAAAATAATTCAGAGGAGATTCAAATATTGTTCATAGATAAACTTGATAATAAACCCACAATTCATCGGATCTCGACAAACACACCGCAAAGAAGATTACATCGAATAGATCTCCAAGAAGATCGAGGAGAACTTTGTATTGAGATCCAAAGAGAGAGAAGAGGCCATCTACCTAATAACTATGGACCCATAGGTCTGAAGTAAACTACTCACACATCACCGGAGAGGCCATGGAGTTGATGTAGAGGCCCTCCGTGATCAATGCCCCCTCCGGCGGAGCTCCGAAAAAGGCCCCAAGATGGGATCTCTCGGGTACAAAAGGTTACGGCTGTGGAATTAGGTTTTCGTGGTGCTCCTAGATGTTTGGGGGGTACGTGGATATACATAGGAGGAATAAGTACGTCGGTGGAGCAATGAGGGGCCCACGAGAGTGGAGGGCACGCCCAGGGGGGTAGGCGCGCCCCCTTGCCTCGTGGCTTCCTCGATCGTTTCTTGACGCCCACTCCAAGTCTCCTGGATCACGTTTGTTGAGAAAATCACGTTCCCGAAGGTTTCATTCCGTTTGGACTCCGTTTGATATTCCTTTTCCGTGAAACACTAAAATAGGCAAAAATACAACAATTTGGGTTGGGCCTCCGGTTAGTAGGTTAGTCCCAAAAATGATATAAAAGAGTAAAATAAAGCCCATTAACATCCAAAACAGAGTAATATAATAGCATGGAGCAATCAAAAATTATAGATACGTTGGAGACGTATCAATCCCACTCTTTTTACTAAGAGAGACAAAGGTGATTTGATCTTATGCCAAATCTATGTAGATGATATCATTTTTGGTTCTCCTAACATTCATTTGTGCAAGAAGTTTGCGGCTTCAATGACCAAGAATTTTGAAATGTCATTCAATGTGGATTTGAAGTTCTTCCTCGGATTTCAAATTCAACAATTTCAAGAAGGAATTTTCTTGTCTCAAGCAAAATACCTCAAGGATATCCTAGCAAAATTTGGCATGTTTGATGCTAGCCCATGTAAGACACCTATGCCAACCAAAATTGTACTCACTGGAGACACAGATGGTACCCCCTTCGACCCATCTAAATACAATAAGCATATTCTTAGATACCTTGTTCACACCCCAAAGTTGGGTCTATGGTACCCCAAGGATGCTAAGTTTGATCTCATTGGGTACACGGATTCATATTGGGCTGGAGACAAAGTGGATCGTAAGTCCACCTCCGGTGCATGTCAATTCCTTGGACGCTCCTTGGCAAGTTGGTCCTCAAAGAAACAAAATTGTGTTGCTCTCTCCAGCGCAGAAGCTAAATACATTGCAACCGCCAGTTGTGCAACTCAATTACTATGGATGAGGCAAACTTTGAAGGATTACGGTATCACCTATTGTAGCGACCAGACCTCAAACAGTCTGATCTCTGTGCTCCGGTGTCATCCCTGGATCAGTAATGCTGACACCACACATTACTCGGAGGATTTATAACAGAGTAGCAATCACACACTTATTACATCGAGTGTCTCCATAGAGAACTTATTACAATAAATATGGCTTAAGGCCATCTAATAACGATAACAGCGGAAGGCTTGGAAGATAAGTGAGTCCATCAACTCCAACGGCATCACTGAGTATAGAACCACGACCTAAAACTCCTTAATCATCGTCTGAAAAGTCTACAACATTAACGTTGCAGCCCGAAACGGGTCAACACATGGAATATGCTGGCAAGGTAACACATAGAGAGTAATGCAATGAAACAACTATACTATATGCATATTTGGCTGGTGGAAAGCTCTATGGTTACAGTTTTGCGTAAAGCCAATTTTTCCCTACTTCAAAGGAATAAATTTATTTAACTATCATGGTAGTTGTTAAACATTGAGAATGGTTGACAGCATCCTCAATCCCAATTAAACATCATCATTATCAAAAACCCAACAAAATTAATTTAGAGTAACATGTTGAGATTCACATGATAATCCAGGTACTAGATACTCAAAACGTCCATAATCGGGGACACGGCTAACCATGATTAGTTTATACACTCTGCAGAGGTTTGCGCACTTTTCCCCACAAGACTCGATAGCCTCCATTTGGTTTCTCGCACTACATGGTGTTTGAGAAACGGATGACCGAGACATAGTCTTTCAGAAGCGCTACCACCTTACGATCAGGTAGACCGTACCACCTACATCCTCTACATCTGCTAGTCTACCACTGTAAGAGTTCGCACGACTTAGTCAACTATGCTAGAGCCCATAATAGCTTGTGGCTGCACACGGAAGTTTCTAGTATGAATAATCTCATGATCCCTTTGAGCCTGGGTGGCGGTCCAAAAGAAAACAGGCAAATCCTGGATTACCCAGGCTCCTCAATCCATCCAGATGTGTGTTT
Source organism: Triticum urartu (assembly GCF_056163025.1). Classification (NCBI taxonomy): domain Eukaryota; kingdom Viridiplantae; phylum Streptophyta; class Magnoliopsida; order Poales; family Poaceae; genus Triticum; species Triticum urartu. The sequence goes on from NC_141876.1 coordinate 440,985,929, forward strand.
AAGTTGCCACCTTAGATGAACCATTAATTAACGAACTCACATCTGTCATGGATATCACTCACCCAATCCACGTCTACTAGCATAGTATGGCATAATAAGCAAACGTAGAAGTAACTTCCCAAAGGTTTGATAATAAAGAGGTAATAGGTACTACCTCAACTACTTCCCAATCCCACAATTTAATTAGATCCTAATCATGCAATGTTTGAGGATTGATCTAATGCAGTAAAACTGGGTAGTAGAAAAGGTATGATCAAAGTGTTACTTGCCTTGCTGATGATCCGGGAAACCTAGCGATTCGAAGTAACAAGCGGCGCACTCCGGGTACTCTATCGCAAACAAACAAGCACACAATAAGTACTCATCTAATGCATGGGTAAAACTCGAATAAGATATCTAACCAGAAGGTTCAACTTAAGAACTCCGGTTTGCAAAAAGAATCAAATCGAACGAGGCAACGAAAGTCAAACGGCGAAAGAAAACAACTTCGTTCTACTAATCTGGATCTAAGTCAAATTTTACAGTAGCAAAAACTTATTTAAGTTGGTTAAACATATAGAGGGTTTCGAGACGAAACTCTAGGCACTTGAATCGCCTGATTCCGATAAACGAGCGAAAAGTTATACTAAAATGAAAATCGGATCAGAAATCGCGATCAGAAAAATCACGGATTTAATCCGAAAAAAGAAAAACGACGAACGTTCGCTAGAACGAACGGACGGACGAACGCTCGCTAATTAAATAAATTGGAAGAACTGATCTATTTAAAAAAACCGAAACTAAAAAAACCGACGAAAAAACCGAACGGCTTTTTGAAAAAAATAAAAAAAATGGCGTGGATTTCGAGGCGACCTCGGCGGCGGCGGCGGCGTCGGGGCGCAGCGGGGCGGCGTCCGAAGGCGGCGGGGCGGCGGGGCGCAGCGGCGGCGGCGGCGGCTAGCGGCGGCGCGGGCGGGCCGCTCGGGGCGGCGGCTCGGCCTCGGGCTGGCTCCCCCCCGGCTTATAAAGCCTTGGCGGGCCGGAGTCCCGGTCGGACATGGCCCGTAGGTCGGTTCGTTTTAAAAAAAAATTACACGCAGAAGAAAAATAAAAAAATACTAAACGGACTCCAAAAATCCCGAAATAAATTTTCCCGTGCTTCTAAAATCAAACCGCACGAGGTGAACATTTATTTGGGGCCTAAATGCAATTTTGAAAAACGCACATTTTTCCTAAATTCAAATAAAATAAAATAAAAAGTCCGAAATAAAATCTTATTTGATTTTATTATTAAATCCTCAATATTTCTTTATTTTGGGAAAGTCATTTTATTCCCTCTCTCATACTTTTTGTAATAGAAATAATTGATGATAAAATAATAAAAATCAAATGATCCTATTCTCAAAATTTGAGAAAACTCAAATATGAGAATAAAGAATTTCCCAACTCTCTCCGTGGGTCCTTGAGTTGCGTAGAAATTTCTAGGATCAAACCAAGAGCAAAACAAAATATGATATGCAATGATGATCTAATGTATAACATTCCAAATTGAAAATTTGGGATGTTACAAACCTACCCCCTTAAGATGAATCTCGCCCTCGAGATTCGGGTTGGCTAGAAAATAGGTGAGGGTGGTCCTTGAGCAAATCTTCCTCTCGTTACCAGGTGGCTTCATCCTCTGTGTGGTGGCTCCACTGAACTTTGCAAAACTTAATAACCTTGCTGCGAGTGACTCGGCTGGCAAACTTGAGAATCTTAATTGGTTTCTCCTCGTAGGTCAAATCGTTATCCAACTGAATTGTTTCCAATGGCACTGTGTCTCTCAAGGGTATGTCAGCCATCTCCGCGTGACACTTCTTCAACTGAGAAACGTGGAACACATCATGAACTCCTGACAATCCTTCGGGCAATTCCAACTTGTAGGCCACTTCTCCCATACGCTCCAAAACTCGATATGGTCCTACAAATCGTGGCGCTAACTTTCCTTTAACCCCAAAACGCTTTGTTCCTCGAAGTGGGGATACTCGAAGATAAGATCTATCTCCAACTTCGTAAACAGTCTCCTTGCATTTAGAATCTACATAACTCTTCTGTCTGGACTGAGCTACCTTGAGCCTATCGCGAATCAATTTCACCTTCTGTTCAGACTCTTTAATCAAATCAGGTCCAAACAACTGGCGGTCTCCAACTTCGTCCCACAACAACGGTGTCCTGCACCTCCTTCCGTACAAAGCTTCGAAAGGGGCCATCTTCAAACTGGATTGATAGCTGTTGTTGTAAGAGAACTCTGCATATGGCAAATTGTCGTCCCAACTAGATCCGTAATCTAGCGCACAAGCTCTCAGCATATCCTCCAAAATCTGATTGACTCTCTCGGTCTGTCCATCTGTCTATGGATGAAAAGCTGTACTAAATTCTAGCCCGGTACCCAAAGTTTCGTGCAACTGCTTCCAGAACTTTGAGGTAAACTGGGTTCCTCTATCTGATACGATACTCCTCAGAACTCCATGCAAACATACGATCCTGGTCATGTATATCTTTGCCAACTTAGCACTGGTGTAAGTGGTCTTTACCGGGATGAAGTGAGCTACTTTCGTCAACCGATCGACTACAACCCAAATCGAGTCATAGCCTGAACGAGTCCTGGGTAATCCCGTGATAAAATCCATGCCTAACTTATCCCATTTCCATTCGGGTATCGGCAATGGTTGTAACAATCCTGCTGGCTTCTGATGCTCTGCCTTTACTCTCTGACACACATCACAAACTGCTACATACTCCCCAATATCCTTCTTCATTCCGGTCCACCAGAAAATGTCTTTCAAATCCAAATACATCTTGGTATTTCCTGGGTGAATCAAATATGGTGAATCGTGTGCCTCTTGCAGAATTAGCTTCCTAATCTCCGGGTCATTGGGCACATAAACACGGTCTTCAAACCATAGGGTGTCGTGCTCATCCTCACGAAATCCTTTAGCCTTTCCTACGCTTATTTTCTCCTTTATAGAGGCAACCTCCTTGTCAGTCTTCTGAGCTTCTTTGATTCTATCCATCAAAGTTGACTGAATCTCCAATGCTGCTACATAGCCTCTCGGAACTATTTCCAAACATAGTTCACGAAGGTTTTCTGGTAACTCCCTTGGTATTTCTCCCGTTATTAATGTATTGACATGTCTCTTACGGCTTAATGCGTCAGCTACTACATTAGCCTTTCCGGGATGGTAATGCAATCTCATATCATAATCCTTGATGAGCTCCAACCATCTCCTTTGTCTGAGGTTTAACTCCTTCTGTGTGAAAATGTATTTCAAACTCTTATGGTCCGTGTACACCTCACAATGGTTTCCAATGAGGAAATGTCTCCATGTTTTCAATGCATGCACTACGGCTGCTAATTCCAAATCATGCCTAGCATAATTTAACTCATAAGGTTTCAGTTGTCTTGAGGCATATGAAACAACTCTCCCTTCCTGCATAAGCACTGCTCCAAGTCCTCGACGTGAAGCGTCGCAATACACCTCATAGTCCTTGGTCTAATCTGGCAAAATCAACACTGGTGAAGTAACCAAACGTTTCTTCAACTCCTGGAAACTAGTCTCACATTCCTCAGTCCATATGAACTTGGTATCTTTCTTCAACAACTCCGTCATAGGCTTCGCAATCTTTGAGAAATTCTCAATAAATCTCCGGTAGTATCCTGCGAGTCCCAGAAAACTCTGTATCTCTCCAACCGTAGTCGGTGCTTCCCACTTGGTCACGGTATCAACTTTAGTGGGATCTACTACTATTCCTTCTCCGGATATAACGTGTCCGAGAAATCCTACTTCCTTCAGCCAAAACTCACATTTGCTGAACTTGGCATACAACTGATGTTCTCTGAGCTTCTCAAGTACCATTCGCAAATGTTCCTTATGCTCCTCTTCATTCTTCGAGTAAACCAGGATATCATCAATGAACACCACAACGAACTTATCCAAGAACTCCATAAACACTTTGTTCATCATGTTCATAAAGTATGCAGGTGCGTTAGTCAGACCAAATGACATAACGGTATACTCATGCAGCCCATACCTGGTGGTAAAAGCTGTCTTAGGTATATCTTGTTCCCGAATCTTCAACTGGTGGTATCCTGATCGCAGATCGATCTTGGAAAATACCTTAGCTCCTTGCAATCGATCAAACAGATCATTGATCATTAGTAGTGGGTACTTGTTCTTGATCGTTACTTCATTCAATCCTCATAATCAACAACCATCCTTAGCGATCCATCCTTCTTCTCCACTAGAAGTATTGGCGATCCCCAAGGCGAAGAACTTGGGCGAATATATCCTTTATCCAGTAACTCCTTAATCTGCTTCTTAATTTCCACCAAATCCTTTGCAGACATCCTATATGGTCTCTTTGATATTGGCCCTGTGCCTGGCAATAGCTCAATCAAAAACTCAATATCTCTATCCGGTGGCATGCCTAGCAACTCTTCTGGAGATACTTCAGGGAAATCCCTTACCACTGGTACTTCCTCCCGCACAACTCCTGTTAAGCAATTTACTTGAGTCCTCTTTGGCACATGTCGGGATACATACTTGATCCTTCTCCCTTCTGGGGTGGTAAGCAAAATTGACTTACTAGCACATTCAATATTCCCCTTATACTTTGATAACCAATCCATGCCTAATATCACATCCAATCCTTGGGATTCCAATACTATTAGGTCTGAGGGAAAAACATAGTTACCAATCCTTAATGGTAACCGATCACACCATCGACTGGCCATATATTCTGCTCCAGGCGAGGTTACTAACATGGGTGACCTAAGGGATTGGGTTGATAGGTTATACTTATCCACGAATCCCCTTGAGATGTATGAATGCGATGCACCAGTATCAAAAAGAACGAGTGCAGTAAATGAATAAACCAAAAACTTACCTATTACTGCATCAGGCTGAGCTTCAACCTCCTCCACACTAACGTGGTTCACCTGTCCCCTGTTGAAAGGGTTCGGCTTCTTCCCAGAGCTTCCATTGCTATTTCCATTTTGTAATTCAGGACATTCATTGGCATAATGTCCGGTCTTCGAACACTTAAAGCAAGTGACTTGGCTCAGGTCTTTCTTGGTTGGGGTTGATGGGTTGGTGCGATTCTGGCCGTTGCTTCCTCCATTACCATTACCATTCCTGGTGCCATTGTGATTGTGCGAGCTACCTCCTCCATGGGTATGCTGAAAATGTCCTCCCGGTCTAGGGGTAAAACGTGGCTTCTGCTGAGCTCCTAAATTGTACTTCCCTTGTCCATACTTCCTCTTGCGATTCTCAATTTGCTGCTGCTTGCCTTCAATCATAAGAGCACGGTCTACCAACTCCTGATAGTTGTTGAAGGTTGCTACCATCAACTGCATGCTTAACTCATCATTCAGTCCTTCCAGAAACTTCTCCTGCTTAGCTGCATCCGTAGCGACGTCATCTGGTGCATAACGTGCTAACTTACTAAAATCCTCCACATACTGGCCAACTGTCCGTCCTCCTTGGCGCAAGTTGCGAAACTCACACTTCTTCATGGCCATAGCTCCTGCTGAAACATGTGCAGTATGAAAAGCCTGCTGAAACTGGTCCCATGTGACAGTGTCGACTAGAAAAGTGGCTGTGAAATTCTCCCACCATGATGCTGCGGGTCCTTCTAGCTGATGTGCGGCAAACTTCACCTTCTCCGTATCCGTACATCCTGCTGTGGTCAACTCCCTAGCTATCTTGCGGAGCCAATCATCTGCTACTATCGGCTCGGTGCTACTGGAAAACACCGGCGGATTCAGCCTAAGAAAACGGGCTAAGTGGTCAACAGGTGGTGGTGGTGGGTTGTTGTTGTTGGTCCCCTGATTCTGATTCTGGACTAGCAACTGCATCAATGTGTTCTGCTTCTGGATCAACTGGGTGAGCTCCGGTGGAAAGGCAAATCCGGGGTCACGTCTCGGAGGCATCTGAGGATTTAGAAAAGATGAGATGTAAGAATAGAGGGGGTCTAAAGAGAAAACACTACCCATATGCACATGAGGCAAAATAAACAATTCACTTCATTCAATCAAACAAGGGCATACAATCGATCTATCTATCGCAAAAGTGCTCGGACTACTATATTTACATGGTGGACTACTACTACTGATGAGGTGGTCTACTAGAAATATTCTTCGGTTGAAGACTCCATGATATCTGCTCCAGCTTCATCAACATAGTCATCATCGCTACTATCTGGATCCGAGTCGGTGTCGTCGATGATGATGTAGTCTTCCGGGCTAATCTCCTTGGGTTCTTCGTCTTCATCTACTAGCGTAGGGCTTCCCATAAATATTTCAATCTTCTTGATCAGGTCGTCATTCTTCTCCACCAATACTTCAATTTCCTCTTCATAATCTTCTCGTGTAGCCTTGAGTTCTTCCTCCAGTTCCTTGATTCTTGTCCTCGCCTTCTTCAGATCTATCATATCAGAGCACATCTGGTTCTCCTGACGTCGAATGTGCTGGTTTAATTCCTGGATAAAAGCTGGAATGGATCTATCCTTTCTGGTGCTGATCATCTCCCAGTGCACATCTCGGCGCCCACAAATCTGGTAGATAGTATCCTTGAGATCATTGCGGTAGAATTCTCCAATGCGTCCCATGGCGATGTGAGCTGCCATGCTCTTTCCTAGATTCCAAGTTGGTGCATCAAAAGAAAACTCTATGGGCTCAGTGACTGGCATGAACGTTCTTCCTGGAACTTGAACTTGAATCATCCAGCGCTCTTCTTCAGGTAAAGTGGCGTTGTAGGTCCCGGTGAAGCTTGGTACTCCTATGTTCAGGTATCTAGTGACTTCCTTCAAGTGACGTCCAAAGGGTGTATCGTCATCCGGTTGCGTGAACTTGTTCCTTGCATCTGCCATCCTAAAGAGTAGAAAAGATGAGAGGTCAAAAAAGAAGAGAATGAATAGTGATCTTGGTCTTTAGCTTAGTGGTCGTGTCCTACAATCAGCGTGTGCTCTGATACCATCTCTGTAGCGACCAGACCTCAAACAGTCAGATCTCTGTGCTCCGGTGTCATCCCTGGATCAGTAATGCTGACACCACACAGTACTCGTAGGATTTATAACAGAGTAGCAATCACACACTTATTACATCGAGTGTCTCCATAGAGAACTTATTACAATAAATATGGCTTAAGGCCATCTAATAACGATAACATCGGAAGGCTTGGAAGATAAGCGAGTCCATCAACTCCAACGGCATCACTGAGTATATAACCACGACCTAAAACTCCTTAATCATCGTCTGAAAAGTCTGCAACATTAACGTTGCAGCCCGAAACGGGTCAGCACATGGAATATGCTGGCAAGGTAACACATAGAGAGTAATGGAATGAAACAACTATACTATATGCATATTTGGCTGGTGGAAAGCTCTATGGTTACAGTTTTGCGTAAAGCCAATTTTTCCCTACTTCAAAGGAATAAATTTATTTAACTATCATGGTAGTTGTTAAACATTGAGAATGGTTGACAGCATCCTCAATCCCAATTAAACATCATCATTATCAAAAACCCAACAAAATTAATTTAGAGTAACATGTTGAGATTCACATGATAAACCAGGTACTAGATACTCAAAACGTCCATAAACGGGGACACGGCTAACCATTATTAGTTTATACACTCTGCAGAGGTTTGCGCACTTTTCCCCACAAGACTCGATCACCTCCGTTTGGTTTCTCGCACTACATGGTGTTTGAGAAACGGATGACCGAGACATAGTCTTTCAGAAGCGCTACCACCTTACGATCGGGTAGACCGTACCACCTACATCCCCTACATCTGCTAGTCTACCACTGTAAGAGTTCGCACGACTTAGTCAACTATGCTAGAGCCCATAATAGCTTGTGGCTGCACACGGAAGTTTCTAGTATGAATAATCTCATGATCCCTTTGAGCCTGGGTGGCGGTCCAAAAGAAAATACCTAAATCCTGGATTACCCAGGTGCCTCAATCCATCCAGATGTGTGTTTAAGTTGCCACCTTAGATGAACCATTAATTAACGAACTCACATCTGTCATGGATATCACTCACCCAATCCACGTCTACTAGCATAGCATGGCATAATAAGCAAATGTAGAAGTAACTTCCCAAAGGTTTGATAATAAAGAGGTAATAGGTACTACCTCAACTACTTCCCAATCCCACAATTTAATTAGATCCTAATCATGCAATGTTTGAAGATTGATCTAATGCAGTAAAACTGGGTAGTAGAAAAGGTATGATCAAAGTGTTACTTGCCTTGCTGATGATCCGGGAAACCTAGCGATTCGAAGTAACAAGCGGCGCACTCCGGGTACTCTATCGCAAACAAACAAGCAACAATAAGTACTCATCTAATGCACGGGTAAAACTCGAATAAGAGATCTAACCAGAAGGTACAACTTAAGAATTCCGGTTTGCAAAAAGAATCAAATCGAACGAGGCAACGAAAGTCAAACGGCGAAAGAAAACAACTTCGTTCTACTAATCTGGATCTAAGTCAAATTTTACAATAGCAAAAACTTGTTTAAGTTGGTTAAATGGATAGAGGGTTTCGAGACGAAACTCCAGGCGCTTGAATCGCCTGATTCCGATAAACGAGCGAAAAGTTATACTTAAACGAAAATCGGATCAGAAATCACGATCAGAAAAATCGCGGATTTAATCCGAGAAAAAGAAAAACGACGAACGTTCGCTAGAACGAACGAACGGACGGACGCTCGCTAATTAAATAAATCGGAAGAACCGATCTATTTAAAAAAACAAAACTAAAAAAACCGACGGAAAAACCGAACAGTTTTTCGAAAAAAAATATAAAAAAACGGCACAGATTTCGAGGCGACCTCGGTGGCGGCGGCGGCGGCGTCGGGGCGCGGCGGGCCGGCGGGCGGCGGCGTCCGGCGGCGGCAGGGCAGCGGGGCGCGGCGGCGGCGGCTAGCGGCGGCGCGGGCGGGGCGCTCGGGGCGGCTAGGGTTCGGGGGTGGCGGCTGGGCCTCGAGTTGGCCCCCCCGCCTTATAAAGCCTTGGCAGGCTGGAGTCCCGGTCGGACACGGCCCGTAGGTCGGTTCGTTTTTTTAAATAATTACGCGCAGAAGAAAAATAAAAAAAATACTAAACGGACTCCAAAAATCCCGAAATAAATTTTCCCGTGCTTCTAAAATCAAACCGCACCAGGTGAACATTTATTTGGGGCCTAAATGCAATTTTGAAAAACACACATTTTTCCTAAATTCAAATAAAATTAAAAAAAACTCCAAAATAAAATCTTATTTGATTTTATTATTAAATCCTCAATATTTCTTTATTTTGAGAAAGTCATTTTATTCCCTCTCTCATATTTTTTGTAATAGAAATAATTGATGATAAAATAATAAAAATCAAATGATCCTATTCTCAAAACTTGAGAAAACTCAAATATGAGAATAAAGAATTTCCCAACTCTCTCCGTGGGTCCTTGAGTTGCGTAGAAATTTCTAGGAGCAAACCAGGAGCAAAACAAAATATGATATGCAATGATGATCTAATGTATAACATTCCAAATTGAAAATTTGGGATGTTACACCTATAGACATGTGCCTCTTTTATGTGACAATGAAAGTGCCATCAATATTGCTGAGAACCGCAAAGATCATACCTGCACCAAGCACATTGATATTAGGTATCACTTCTTGAGAGATCATGTGGAAAAGGGGGATATTGATATTTCTCATGTTGGGACATATATGCAACTTGTAGATATTTTCACAAAGCCATTGGATGAAGCAAGGTTTTGTCAATTTAGGCGTGAACTTGGTATCTTAGAGCTTGACAACATTATGTGAAAACTAGTACCCATGCATGCATTGTCATAATGTCTTGTCTTGATGTAGGCATATATTTAGGGGGAGACACTCAACTAATGAGTACTCTCACCCTATGAAATGCATAAAAAGAACAAACACTCTCAAGGCTATCATGTTATTCTAACTATGGAGCTTTCTATGATGGAGTAGTGATTATGCACCCAAAGTTCCATTCTTTGCGGAGCCATGTCACGTATACTCATACATGGTGGCCGTAGCCACTGCTCTTGTCACTAGAACAATATATGAGCGGTATGTGTTTTGGTGTTGTTGTTGTATTGTCATAGGTTACTCACTACTTGATATTATACCAATTCATCATTTTCATCATCATCTCCCCCCTTGTCATCATCTAAATTTTTACAGAAAATTTTTGTGTGTCGGTCGTCCGGTATTGTTCGGACGTCCGTAAAAAGCTCTCTGTTACCTTGGGTCGGGACGTCCGGTCTATCCGGTCGTCCGTTAATTCCTTCCCTGGCTTGGGCATTCTCAGGCACTGGACGTCCGAAGAAATCCGGTCATCCGTTAATTCTTCTCTGGCTCAGGCACCGGACGTCCGTAGGACACCGGTCTTCCGGGACTTTCTCAGGCACCGGACGACCGAAGAACTCCGGTCGTCCGTTAATTCCTCTCTGGCTCAGGCACCGGACGTCCGTAAAACTCCGGTCGTCTGGGACTTTCTCGGGCACCTATATATGGGCAATTTGATTATTTGCCACCCCTTACTTGGTACATTGACTATTTGCCACTTTTTACTTTGTATTTGATCTGATGACACTTTTTACCTGGGTGTTTGTTATTTTGCCCTCTATCATATGGGTCCCACAAAAAAAGACATACTTGCCCTTACATCTCGATTAACCAGAACAGAGGAGCTCATTCTCGCTCACGAACGCAGGCGGCAGACGACGACGGCTACTGGACGATGGCGATGGCCTGGGATACTCGACGGCGGCGGCCCTGGTGAGTCCCTCTCTCCCGCTCCCTCCCTCTTTCCAGATCCCTCCCTCTCTCGCGCTCATCTCCCCGGCAGAGCCCCTAGGGTTAGGGCAGGCGGCGCGGCGGCGAGGCGGCCGGCCCTAGGGTTAGGGCAGGCAGCGCGGTAGCAAGGCGGTCGACCCTAGGGTTAGGGCAGGCGGCACGGCGGCGAGGCAGCTTCTGGCTTGGTTGTGGCCGTGATGTGCCACCACTGCTTGTGTGCTTCTGCTGCCGCCGTTATGTGCTGTACATGAGCAAGTTGACCCTGTTAATGTTTTAAGTTGTTCTGTACACGAGCTGCTTACTTTGTTGTATATCTCATGTTTGCTTGATTTCTTGCTGTTGCAGACCACATAACTCAGATGAGCTAGGTGTTGGAGATGGCTGAACCGGAGAGGGGTGAGCACGTTGTTGGAGACGGCTTCGACTTTCCTTCTTTGTTTGTTCCCGAGCCAAGGTGAGAAAGCAAAGTAGCTTCTTTTTGGTGCTCATCTGAATGCACGTTAGTGAACATACGCTAACTCCATCGTATGTTGTTCGTTATTGGTCATTGTCGAGTAGGCCGCATCGGCCGCCGCTGGTGTTCACATTAACTATTAGAGTAGCTCCTTATGTCTACAAGCTTGATGATGGAAGCGAGCAAGTTGTTGACAAGCATGACATTGTGTTTGATTTTAACATTTCCGGTATGTCATGGGTTAGCTTCAATGAAGCTGTGGCACAACATATCAAAATGGGGATTGGCCAAGAGGTGCGGTTGTTTGCATTAGACACCGTTGAGAGCACCGTTGATCTTGTACTTAATGGTCAACAACTGAATTCACACTTTATGGGCAATCATTGGGACTTTGAGGCCAAGAAATCATTACTGTTAGCTGAGGTTGTTACATTGGAGGCACCCAATGCAAAGAAAGTAGGAAAGAAGAAGGCTCCCAAAAAGCCAACTGCTCCAAAAAAATCCCATAAAACCACCAGCTCCTAAAAAACCAGCTGCCCCCAAAAAGCCAAGTGCTCCTAGAAAACCCCAAAACCCACCAGCTCCCAAAAAGCCAAGTGCTGCTAGTAAGAAGGCAGCAACAAACACTTCTGTAGAATGCAGTGCTAGCTCATCTATGGTTGTTGATAATTCAAACTTGTCAGCTTCTGAGTTGGCACAGACAATGGGGAGTCAGTATAGAGTTTTTCCAGATGATATGGAGTTTTCACCGGATGATGTTGACCACCCAGCTACAATGCAATTTCAAAGTGTTTGTGATGTGGTTGATAGTAGTGAGAGATGTGAGTCCTCTGTGCTTACTCAGGAAGAACCACCCATAGATTGGAGCTTGATTGAGATAGCTCCACCCATATGTGATGACAATATGTGCGATCCTCTTGGTATCAACGATGTCGACATTCCCATAACCGAAGAGAATATGTGTGATATTCTTGGTACCAACGATGAGGCGTTCCCCGAGCCACCACCTTCTCCACCTAGTGAGGAAGTTTACATGACCGATGAGGAGGATCGTCAACTTTTCATTGAGGCTGCCATTCCTGTTGATGATAGTGTGCCACCAGAGGAGGAGATTGCATATGACAAAGAGAACTTGCAGATGTATCTTGGTGCTTTGTTTCCTTCAATGAAAGATTTTAGGATGGCTATCAGACAATATGCAATTAAAAGGGAAATTGACATTTGGGGATATAAGACTGATAAGAAAAGGTATCTTGGCAAATGTAGAGCCAAGGGTTGTCCATGGAGGATTACAGCTAGAATAAGGACTGATGGACAAAGCATAAGGGTACTAACGTTTTATTTAAGCATTGTTATTGTTGCTGTTTTTTCTATGTTTTTCATAAGTTTTTCCTATGTTGTGATGTGTTTCATCTTGTATTGCAGGTTACCAAGATTTCCGTGAAGCACAAGTGCTCCTCTACCGGTAGAATAAAAAGCAGCATGACATCTCAAGGATGGGTAGCACAAAGGACTGTACCCATTATCCAGAGTGACCCTACTATTGGATGCAAAGAGCTGTTGGGGCATTTGGAAGATACATATGGCACAACCATTGAGTATCATACAGTGTGGAAAGGCAAAGATATAGCACAGAAAGAGATATATGGTAGCATGAGGCAGAGTTTTCAATATTTGTTTAACTTCAAAGCAGAAGTTGAGAAGAGATCCCCAGGCAGCATTGTAGAGGTGGATATAAAGATGGTTCACGGTATTGTTCGCTTTAACCGATTCTTTATGGCTCTTAAACCTTGCATTGATGGCTTTAAAGCTGGTTGTAGACCATATCTCAGTATAGATTCAACTGCACTCACCGGTAAATGGAGAGGTCACTTAGCAGCTTGTACAACATTAGATGGGCATAATTGGATGTATCCTCTAGCATTTGCATTCATTGATGGTGAAACCGATGAAAATTGGACATGGTTCATGTCACAACTAAATAGGGCATTAGGTCCTATTTCCCCTCTAGCTATATGCACAGATGCATGTAAAGGTTTAGAGAGTGCAGTCAAAAAAATATTCCCTCATGCAGATCAAAGAGAGTGTTTTAGGAATCTCATGGCTAACTTATCTAAAAAGTTCCAAGGAGATGTGTTTGGCAGAATGTGGCCAGCTGCTAGGGCATATAGGCCACAAGTTTTTAACTACCACATGAATAAAATCCTAGCAGAAGCACCTGATGTGCATGAGTATCTCTCAAGGTACCATAGCTTAAAATGGATGAGATGCATGTTTGACCCCTCAATTAAATGTCATTACATCAATAATAACCTTGCTGAGTCTTTTAATGGTTGGATTAAAGATTACAAAGAGTTGCCACCTGATGAGCTAGCTGACACTCTTAGAGAGCTAGTCATGAAACTTCCTGAGAAAAGGAGAAATATTGGAATGAAACTGAAAGGAAAAATTATTCCAGCCATCATCCAACAGATTCATAATAGGACAAGGGGACTTAAACATTTGAAAGTTGGGAAATCTGGAGTTGCAAGTTGTGAGGTGAGGGATACAAGTAAATACAACTTGCGACATGTTGTGAAAACTGCCCAAAGCGAGTGCACGTGCTTGGAGTGGCAGCACACAGGGAAGCCTTGTGAGCATGCACTTGCTTTCTTGCTGGATAGAAGGAACCCCAAATGGGAGGACTACGTGCATGACTATTTCTCTCTAGAGAAGTTTAGGGCAGCATATGCTGGAGAGGTTGAGCCATTGACAGATAGGTCTCAATGGCCACATGTACAATTTCCATTTGACATGGAGGCTCCATTAGACAAGAAAAGAGATGTTGGAAGGCCTAGAAAAAACAGGTACAAGATCTTCCTCGAAGGTGGAGATGGTGGTCCTAAAAACAAGAAAGAACCAAAATAGCTAGGCAGCAAGAATAGATGCAAAAAAATGCCACATTTTAGGCCACAGGCAGTCCACATGTCCGCTGAATGGACCAAGGCCAAGGTACGTGTGATGATTTATGTTTATTTCATCACTTGTAATGATCAATGTTTATTTCATCACTTATTTTACTGTGTACTACCTTGTGCAGGAAAAGAAAGAAGAGAGCACCAAGATATCCAGTTGATGATGATGCCTCAGCACCGGAACCTGAAGTGGCAGCCCAACAACCTGAAGTTGTTGTCACTCCCAATAGGCACATGATCACCATGCCATAAAGTCTTCAAGGCAGTCCCAATCCAGTGACAAGAAGGTAACACATCCACATACTACAACAATGTCTATTTTAACTTGCACTCATTACATTTCTCGATACATGCAGCATGTTGGCTTCGGCGTTGGCTGATGAGGCAACACATGTAGCACCACAACTTGATGTGGCTGTCACTCCAACCAGGCACATGCTCACTATGCCACAGAGTCTACAAGGAAGTCCCAATCCAGTCACAAGAAGGATGTTGGCCATGGCATTGGCTGATGAGGCGTCGCAGCAACCTACCCCAACTGTGGAGGACACCATGATAGCATATGACATGGCCTCAAGCTCGAAAGCTAGAAAGTTGACCCCGAAGAGAAGGAAGTACTAGTGTTGTGCTTATCTTCTCTATGCTTTTGGTTGTAATATGGCAAACTTAGCATCCTTTACTTTGGATGTAACATGGCAGCAACTATTGTGTTATGCTTTTGGTTGTAACATGGCAGTTACAATGGCCTTCTGCTTTTGGTTGTAAAACATGGCAGAAATTATGGCCTTATGGTAGATGGTGTATGATCATGTTAACTGCTTTATTTCGCTATATTGTCTTGATATTGTGTCATGGTGTATGAATATGTTCATTTGGAAATATATGTTTGAATTTTCTATTCTGTGCATACATATTTTGAAAAGTGAAATAATAGGCAAAATGCTGTCCAAATTGAGCCAATATGCTGCCCAAATTTTGAACTTTTTTTTGAACAACCCAGAAAAAATTGAAAAAATTACAGTAAATCATTCATATATGTTTGACTAATCTGAGAAAGTTTCATGCAATTTGGATCATTGGTTCAACGGGAAAATGCATCTCAACTTTCAGATTAACTAGTTTGACCACATTTTGACCGAAATTAAAAAGTTGTCAGAAAAAATTGAAAAAAATACAATAAATCATTCATATATGTGTGACTAATCTGAGAAAGTTTCATGCAATTTGGATCATTGGTTCAACGAATCTATGCATTTCAACTAGTTTGAGCAAATTTGGACCAAAACTTGATGAGGAGCAGCAGGGGAAGAAGACTCCAGTGGTAGGGGCAGCAGCGGCAGGGTAGAAGTTTCACGAGGGGAGCAAGAGGGGGCGGCAGCAGCAAGGCAGGAAGGGCCGGCGAGGAGCAGCAGGAAGGTGCAGGAGAGGAGTGGAGTACGAGTTCATCCATCCCCCTGTATTATGTTTGGATCAGAGAGGTATAAGGGTATAATAGTCCTCTATTTTCTTCACTTATGTTGTCTATTATTTACAAAGTTTGTTTTTGTGTTGAAAAGTGGCAAAAGATCAAAATCCAAACAAAGGAGTGTCACCAGATCAATTACAAAGTAAGGAGTGGCAAATTATCAAAGTCCAAAGTAAAGAGTGGCAACAAATCTAATCGCCCCCTATATATAGTGCGGGGTGCGGTTCCGGTCAACTCTAATCCCTTCGCTCCCCACCGCCGCCGCCCCTGTCTCCTCACCGCGGCCGCTCGCCGCTCGTCTTCCTCTTTGCGACCGCTCGCCGCTCGTGTTCCTTGCCGCGGCCGCTCGTGCTCCTCGCCGTGGACGCTCGCCGCTCGTGCCCCTCGTCCGACGCCACATCGCTCTAGTCGCCGCAGTCCCCGGCGCGACCCCTTGCCTGACTTGCTCCAGTCGCCGCCTTCCTCCGCGTTCTTCACTCCAAGGTCGAGATGCCCAGGACCAAGCATTCCGTGCCCAAGCAGGTCACCGGTGGTCCATCTCGTATGTCTCATCATGGTGGTTCCGATAACTTGCTACCTCTAGAGCACTGCGTTGGTTTTCCCTTGAAGAGGAAAGGGTGATGCGGCAAAGTACAATAAGTATTTCCCTCAGTTTTTGAGAACCAAGGTATCAATCCAGTAGGAGATCATGCTCCAGTCCCACGCACCTACACAAACAACTAAGAACCTTGCAACCAACACGATAAAGGGGTTGTCAAGCCCTTCACGATCACTTACGAGAGTGAGATCTGATAGATATGATAAGATAATATTTTTGGTATTTTTATGATAAAGAGAAATAAAGATGCAAAGTAAAATAAATGGCAAAGGAAATAACTAAGTGTTGGAAGAATAATATGATGGAAGATAGACCCGGAGGCCATAGGTTTCACTAGTGGCTTCTCTCAAGAGCATAAGTATTACGGTGGGTAAACGAATTACTGTCGAGCAATTGATATAATTGAGCATAGTTATGAGAATATCTAGGTATGATCATGTATATAGGCATCACGTCCAAGACAAGTAGACCGAAATGATTCTGCATCTACTACTATTACTCCACACATCAACCGCTATCCAGCATGCATCTAGAGTATTAAGTTCATAAGAACAAAGTAATGCTTTAAGGAAGATGACATGATGTAGAGGGATAAACTCATGCAATATGATATAAACCCCATCTTTTTATCCTCGATGGCAACAATACAATACGTGCCTTGCTGCCCCTGCTGTCACTAGGAAAGGACACCGCAAGATCGAACCCAAAGCTAAGCACTTCTCCCATTGCAAGAAAGATCAATCTAGTAGGCCAAACCAAACTGATAATTCGAAGAGACTTGCAAAGATAAACCAATCATACATAAAATAATTCAGAGGAGATTCAAATATTCTTCATAGATAAACTTGATCATAAACCCACAATTCATCGGATCTCGGCAAACACACCGCAAAAGAAGATTACATCGAATAGATCTCCAAGAAGATCGAGGAGAACTTTGTATTGAGATCCAAAGAGAGAGAAGAAGCCATCTAGCTAATAACTATCGACCCGTAGGTCTGAAGTAAACTACTCACACATCACCGGAGAGGCGATGGAGTTGATGTAGAGGCCCTCCGTGATCAATGCCCCCTCTGATGGAGCTCCGGAAAAGGCCCCAAGATGGGATCTCTCGGGTACAGAAGGTTGCGGTGGTGGAATTAGGTTTTCGTGGTGCTCCTAGATGTTTGGGGGTACGTGGATATATATAGGAGGAAGAAGTACGTCGGTGGAGCAATGGAGGGCCCACGAGGGTGGAGGGCGCGCCCAGGGAGGGTAGGCGCGCCCCTGCCTCGTGCCTTCCTCGGTTGTTTCTTGACGCCCACTCCAAGTCTCCTGGATCACGTTTTTTGAGAAAATCACATTCCCGAAGGTTTCATTCCGTTTGGACTCCGTTTGATATTCCTTTTCTTCGAAACCCTAAAATAGGCAAAAAAAAACAGCAATTTGGGTTGGGCCTCCGGTTCGTAGGTTAGTCCCCAACATAATATAGAAGTGTAAAATAAAGCCCATTAATACCCAAAATAGATATTATAATAACATGGAGAAATTAAAAATTATAGATACGTTGGAGACGTATCAAGCATCCCCAAGCTTAATTCCTGCTCGTCCTCGAGTAGGTAAATGATAAAAGAAGAATTTTTGATGTGGAATGCTTTCTAACATATTTCTCAATGTAATTTTCCTTCATTGTGACATGAATGTTAAGATCCGAAAGATTCAAGATAAAAGTTTAATATTGACACAAAAATAATAATACTTCAAGCATACTAACTAAGCAATCATGTCTTCTCAAAATAACATGGCCTAAGAAAGTTATCCCTACAAAATCATATAGTCTGGCTATGCTCTATCTTCACCACACAAAATATTTAAATCATGCACAACCCCGATGACAAGCCAAGAAATTGTTTCATACTTTTGATGTTCTCAAACTTTTTCAATCTTCACACAATATATGAGCGTGAGCCATGGCTATAGCACTATGGTGGAATAGAATGGTGGTTGTGGATAAGACAAAAAGGAGAAGATAGTCTCACATCAACTAGGCGTATCAATGGGCTATGGAGATGCCCATCAATAGATATCAATGTGAGTGAGTAGGGATTGCCATGCAATGGGTGCACTAGAGCTATAAGTATATGAAAGCTCAAAAAAATAAACTAAGTGGGTGTGCATCCAACTTTCTTGCTCACGAAGACCTAGGGCATTTTGAGGAATCCCATCATTGGAATATACAAGCCAAGTTCTATAATGAAAATTTTCCACTACTATATGAAAGTGATATCATAGGAGACTCTCTATCATGAAGATCATGGTGCTACTTTGAAGCACAAGTGCGGAAAAAGGATAGTAGCATTGTCCCTTCTCTCTTTTTCTCTCAATTTTTTTTATTTGGGCCTTCTTTCTTTTTTTTTCTTTTTGGCCTCTTTTCTCCTTTTTTTATTTTTTTCGTCCGGAGTCTCATCCCGACTTGTGGGGGAATAAAAGTCTCCATCATCCTTTCGTCACTTGGGACAATGCTCTAATAATGATGATCATCACACTTTATTTACTTACAACTGAAGAATTACAACTCGATACTTAGAACAAAATATGACTCTATGTGAATGCCTCTGGCGGTGTACCGGGATGAGCAATGATGCATGAGTGACATGTAGGAAGAATTATCAACGGTGGCTTTGCCACAAATACGATGTCAACTACATGATCATGCAAGCAATATGACAATGATGAAGCGTGTCATAATAACGGAACGGTGGAAAGTTGCATGGCAATATATCTCGGAATGGCTATGGTAATGCCATAATAGGTAGGTATGGTGGCTGTTTTGAGGAAGGTATATGGTGGGTGTATGGTACCGGCGAAAGTTGCGCGATATTAGAGAGGCTAGCAATGGTGGAAGGGTGAGAGTGCGTATAATCCATGGACTCAACATTAGTCGTAAAGAACTCACATACTTGTTGCAAAAATCTATTAGTTATCGAAACAAATTAGTACGCGCATGCTCCTAGGGGGATAGATTGGTAGGAAAAGACCATCGCTCGTCCCCGACCGACACTCATAAGGAAGACAATCAATAAATAAATCATGCTCCGACTTCATCACATAAAGGTTCACCACACATGCATGCTATGGGAATCACAAACTTCAACACAAGCATTTCTCAAATTCACAACTACTCAACTAGCATGACTCTAATATCACCATCTCTATATCTCAAAACAATTATCAAGTATCAAACTTCTCATAGTATTCAATGCACTTCTATGAAAGTCTTTATATTAAAGAAATTTTCCATGTTGTTCTAAAGGACTCTCAAAATAATATAAGTGAAGCATGAGAGAACAATAGTTTCTATAAAACAAATCCACCATCGTGCTCTAAAAGATATAAGTGAAGCACTAGAGCAAAAACTATATAGCTCAAAAGATATAAGTGAAGCACATAGAGTATTCTAATAAATTTCAAATCATGTGAGTCTCTCTCAAAAGGTGTGTACAGCAAGGATGATTGTGGTAAACTAAAAATCAAAGACTCAAATCATACAAGATGCTCCAAGCAAAACACATATCATGTGGTGAATAAAAATATAGCTCCAAGTAAAGTTACTGATAGACGAAGACGAAAGAGGGGGTGCCTTCCGGGGCATCCCCAAGCTTAGGATTTTTGGTGTCCTTGAATTTTACCTTGGGGTGCCATGGGCATCCCCAAGCTTAGTCTCTTGCCACTCTTTGTTCCATAATCCATCAAATCTTTACCCAAAACTTGAAAACTTCACAACACAAAACTCAAAATAGAAAATCTCATGATCTCCATTAGCAAAAGAAAACAAAACACCACTTTGAGGTACTGTAATGAAATCATTCTTTATTTATATTGGTGTTAAACCTACTGTATTCCAACTTCTCTTTGGTTTATAAACTCTTTTACTAGCCATAGATTCATCAAAATAAGCAAACAACACAAGAAAAACAGAACAGTCTATAGTAATCTGTAGCAAACTCTGGAACCCCAAAAATTCTAAAATAAATTTCCGGACGTGAGGAATTTATCTATTAATCATCTGCAAAAATAATTTACTAAATAGCACTTTCCAAATAAAAATGGCAGCAGTTCTTGTGAGCGCTAAAGTTTCTGTTTTTTACAGCAAGATCAAAAAGACTTTCCCCAAGTCTTCCCAACGGTTCTACTTGGAACAAACACTAATTAAACAAAAAACACAACCAAAATAGAGGCTAGATAAATTATTTATTACTAAACAGGAGAAAAAAGCAAGGAATAAAAATAAAATTGGGTTGCCTCCCAACAAGCGCTATTGTTTAACGCCCCTAACTAGGCTTAAAAGCGAAGATAGATCTAGGTATTGTCATCTTTGGTAGGCAATCCATAAGTGGCTCTCATAATAGATTCATATGGTATTTTAATTTTCTTTCTAGGGAAGTGCTCCATGCCTTTCCTTAATGGAAATTGTAACCTAATATTCACTTCCTTCATATCAATAATTGCACCAATCGTTCTAAGGAAAGGTCTACCAAGAATAATAGGACATGAAGGATTGCAATCTATATCAAGAACGATGAAATCTACGGGAACATAGTTCCTATTTGCAACAATAAGAACATCATTAATTCTTCCCATGGGTTTCTTAATAGTGGAATCTGCAAGTTGCAAGTTTAAAGAACAATCATCAAAATCACGGAAACCTAGCAAATCACATAAAGTTTACGGAATCATGGAAACACTAGCACCCAAATCACACAAAGCATAACACTCATGATCTTTAATTTTAATTTTTATTGTAGGTTCCCACTCATCATAAAGTTTTCTAGGGATAGAAACTTCCAACTCAAGTTTTTTCTTCATAAGATTGCATCAAGGCATCAACGATATGTTTAGTAAAAGCTTTATTTTGACTATAAGAATGAGGAGAATTTAGCACGGATTGCAACAAGGAAATACAATCTATCAAAGAGCAATTATAATAATTAAATTCCTTGAAATCCAAAATAGTGGGTTCATCAATATTTAAAGTTTTAACCTCTTCAATCCCACTTTTATCAATTTTAGAATCAAGATCTACAAACTCCGAATTTTTGGAACGCCTTCTAGGTAAAGGTGGATCATCTTCAATCCCATCATTATCAAGATTCGTATTGCAAAACAAAGACTTAATAGGAGACACATCAATAACTTTTAGATCTTCATCCTTATTATCATGAAAACTAGAAGAACACGCTTTCACAAAGCAATCTTTCTTAGCACGCATCCTAGCGGTTCTTTCTTTGCACTCATCAATGGAAATTCTCATGGCTTTGAGAGACTCATTGATATCATGCTTAGGTGGAATAGATCTAAGTTTCAAAGAATCAACATCAAAAGAAATCATATCAATGTTCCTAGCCAATTCATCAATCTTAAGCAATGTTTCTTCAAACAAAGCCTTGAAACTCTTTTGCGAACTAATAAATTCTTTAATATTAGATTCAAATTCAGAGGGCATATTATTAAAATTTCCATAAGAATTGTTGTAGGAATTACCATAATTATTAGAGGAATTACTAGGAAACGGCCT
The DNA here is from genome assembly GCF_056163025.1 of Triticum urartu. Classification (NCBI taxonomy): domain Eukaryota; kingdom Viridiplantae; phylum Streptophyta; class Magnoliopsida; order Poales; family Poaceae; genus Triticum; species Triticum urartu. Next base: position 441,007,790 of record NC_141876.1, read on the forward strand.
AGATTTAAAATTACCTCTATACGTGTTATTACCAAAATTGTTCCTACCAACAAAATTCACATCCATAGATTCATTATTATTCTCAATCAAGGTAGACAAAGGCATATCATTAGGACCAGTAGGAGCACTCTTATTAGCAAATAATTTCATAAGTTCATCCATCTTTCCACTCAAAACATTAATCTCTTCAATTGCATGCACTTTTTATTAGTAGATCTTTCGGTGTGCCATTGAGAATAATTAACCATAATATTATCTTGGAGTTTAGTAGCTTCTCCTAAAGTGATTTCCATAAAAGTGCCTCCCGCGGCCAAACCTAAAAGATTTCTAGAAGCAAAATTCAATCCGGCATAAAAGTTCTGTATAATCATCCAAAGATTCAAACCATGTCTAGGGCAATTACGTATCATTAATTTCATCCTCTCCCAAGATTGCGCAACATGTTCGTGATCAAGTTGCTTAAAATTAATAATATCGTTTCTAAGAGAGATGATCTTAGCGGGAGGAAAATACTTAGAGATAAAAGCATCTTTGCACTTATTCCATGAATCAATACTATTTTTAGGCAAAGACGAAAACCAAGCTTTAGCACGATCTCTAAGCAAAAACGGAAATATCTTCAATTTAACTATATCATTGTCCACATCTTTCTTCTTTTGCATATCACACAAATCAACAAAGCTATTTAGATGGGTAGCGACATCTTCACTAGGAAGGCCGGCGAATTGATCTTTCATCACAAGATTCAACAAAGCAACATTAATTTCACAAGATTCAACATCGGTAGGAGGAGAAATCGGAGTGCTAAGAAAATCATTATTGTTGGTATTGGTAAAGTCACACAATTTAGTATTATCTTGAGCCATCGTGACAAGCAAGCAATCCAACACACAAGCAAACAAGAAACGGGCAAAAGAGGCAAATAGGGAAAGAGAAGGGGAACAAAGAGAGAGGGCGAATAAAATGGCAATGGTGAAGTGGGGGAGAGGAAAATGAGAGCCAAGTGGCAAATATGTAATGCGAGGGATAAGAGTTTGTGATGGGTACTTGGTATGTCTTGACTTAGCAATGGTACCTGAAATGACTCGTTGTTGGGAGTCAAATCTTGACTTGACTTGGCGCGAATCTCCCCAGCAATGGCGCCAGAAATCTTTCTTGCTACCTCTTGAGCACTGCGTTGGGTTTCCCTTGAAGAGGAAAGGGTGATGCAGCAAAGTAGCATAAGTATTTATCTCAGTTTTTGAGAACTAAGGTATCAATCCAGTAGGAGATCACGCTCAAGTCCCACACACCTACACAAACAAATAAGAATCTCGCAACCAACGTGATAAAGGGGTTGTCAAGCCCTTCACGGTCACTTACGAGAGTGAGATCTGATAGATATGATAAGATAATATTTTTGGTATTTTTGTGATAAAGAGAAATAAAGATGCAAAGTAAAATAAATGGCAAAGGAAATAACTAAGTGTTGGAAGATTAATATGATGGAAGATAGACCCGGGGGCCATAGGTTTCACTAGTGGCTTCTCTCAAGAGCATAAGTATTACGGTGGGTAAACGAATTACTGTCGAGCAATTGATAGAATTGAGCATAGTTATGAGAATATCTAGGTATGATCATGTATAAAGGCATCACGTTCGAGAAAAGTAGACCGAAATGATTCTGCATCTACTACTATTACTCCACACATCGACCGCTATCCAGCATGCATCTAGGGTATTAAGTTCATAAGAACTGAGTAATGCTTTAAGGAAGATGACATGATGTAGAGGGATAAACTCATGCAATATGATATAAACCCCATCTTTTTATCCTCGATGGCAACAATACAATATGTGCCTTGCTGCCCCTGTTGTCACTGGGAAAGGACACCGCAAGATTGAACCCAAAGCTAAGCACTTCTCCCATTGCAAGAAAGATCAATCTAGTAGGCCAAACCAAACTGATAATTCGAAGAGACTTGCAAAGATAAGCCAATCATACATAAAATAATTCAGAGGAGATTCAAATATTGTTCATAGATAAACTTGATCATAAACCCACAATTCATCAGATCTCGACAAACACACCGCAAAAGAAGATTACATCGAATAGATCTCCAAGAAGATCGAGGAGAACTTTGTATTGGGATCCAAAGGGAGAGAAGAAGCCATCTAGCTAATAACTATCGACCCGTCGGTCTGAAGTAAACTACTCACACATCACCGGAGAGGCCATGGAGTTGATGTAGAGGCCCTCCGTGATCAATGCCCCCTCCGACGGAGCTCCGGAAAAGGCCCCAAGATGGGATCTCTCGGGTACAGAAGGTCACGACGGTGGAAATAGGTTTTCGTGGTGCTCCTAGATGTTTGGGGGTACGTGGATATATATAGGAGGAAGAATTACGTCGATGGAGCAACGGAGGGCCGACGAGGATGGAGGGCGCGCCCAGAGGGGTAGGCGCACCCCCCTCTCCAAGTCTCCTGGATCACGTTTGTTGAGAAAATCACGTTCCCGAAGGTTTCATTCCGTTTGGACTCCGTTTGATATTCCTTTTCTTCGAAACCCTAAAATAGGCAAAAAATAGCAATTTGGGCTGGGCCTCCGGTTAGTAGGTTAGTCCCAAAAATGATATAAAAGTGTAAAATAAAGCCATTAATATCAAAAATAGATAATATAATAGCATGGCGAAATCAAAAATTATAGATACATTGGAGACGTATCATGACTCACAGGAGCGGACTCGTCCTCAGAAGCGTGCCGCTCGCCCTCACAGCTCTACTAGCAACTCCTCTTCTGAGGGCTTCGACTATGAGGATAAGCTGGATGATTTGGAGCAGCCCGAGTTTGTCGCCGTTCGCACCTCCGCACCCAAGCCGAGTACTCGTCGTGCCACCTTCAAGCCTCCTCCTCCGGTGCAACCTCACGGTGATGCTCGTCATATCTCTCTCGAACCTCCTTTACCCCTCGGCCACCAAGTTAAGCGGTTCAACGAGGTTCCTGTTGCTTCCTATCTTAAGTTGTGTCGTGATGTTGATCAATTTACGGTTGCTCGAGACTCTCAGGACAATCGTTTTCGCACTAATGTCCAAGCTGACATTTTTACCACTTTCATCATCCCTAAGGGTCTTTCTCTGCATTTGTGCATTGATTTAGAGCATATTTGTACTCATCCGGAAAAATATTCCCAGGCTATTGAGCTCATTGAGTCGTCCAATCTTGCTGCTCCATTTTCATTTCAGCATGACTTTAACCAAGCCGCCATTCATCAATTCTATGCCACATGTTTCTTCAGTCCAAATAACACTGTTACTTGGATGACCTCAGACACAAAGCTCTCGGCTTCCTATTCTCAGTTTGTTGCTGCCCTTGGTTTTCCTGACACCGGGTTCAAAATTCACAATGATGACCTCGAACATAGACCCAAGGGCACCGATGTATGTGCTGATCTTATCAAACCCATACCAGACCTGACTAATGAGGAGAAACATAAGGGCTTTAACCAAGTCTCCATTGGGCATGCTCCTTTCTTCATTATCTATCAATGTGTCATTCGCACCATTTATCCTAAGATGGGTGACAAGGGCTCTTGCAGTAGCTACTGCATCGCTCTCATGCATCACCTTTATGCGTCTCCGAAAGGGAAGACCAATGTGCCTCATTTTCTATGGCATGAGATTCGTCTCGCTTCTCTCCAGTACAAGCGGGCCTTTCCTCATGCTCCATTTCTTCAGGCATTTATCGAAAGTGTGGCTCTGTTTCCTATTGTCCGCACTCATTTGCATGAGCGACGGGTCATTCCCGCACACATGGCCGGTGACTATGTTCCCAAGGATTCTTCCTCTTCTGCTCATCCGCGCCGAACTGTTGCTAGAACTCCTCATCCTGCTCCCTCCGGATCTGCACCCTTTGGTCGCATTGCTTGTTTTCTTGGGAAGGCTCACTCTGCCTTGATGAAGGTTGTTACTTTTAACTGCTCCCAAAATCACGATGTTGTCACGCGCCTTATCACCTCCAAAAATGCTCTGAAGGCTCGTCTGAGAGACTCCAGAGTGTTCGATGTGAGTGATGATGACTGTTTTCCTGATGAGCCCCCTTCTGACTTTGGCTTTCCTTCGGGTCCTGAGTGGTCTGACTTCCTTGACGAGGCCGGTGGTAGTGGTGCTCATGATGATGATGATGAGGCTGGGTTCTGATGATGATGATGATATTCTGGTTGCTCCACTTGGCAGCCTTTTTGGGTACTTGCTGCCAAGGGGGAGTAGTGTATCCATTGAGTACTGTAATATGTGATATTAACTTGTATTGCACTATGATATGTATCGTACCATGAACCTTGTTATGATCATTGTTACTTTAGGTTCTATAATGTGAGTGATGAATCTATTTGAATGTTATCACGTGCAACTTGTGATTTGAATGTGTTGGTATCACCCTAAGGGGGAGCTCCTCTCATGCTTATTTTTCTCTGTGCACATTGTTAAGGGGAGCTCCGCAACAAATCTCTTCGATACTCAAAGTTTTTATTTTAAGAAGTACATATATGTTGTCATCAACTACCAAAAAGGGGGAGATTAAAAGTGCAATCATGCCCTTAATCTTATTTTGATGTTGATGACAACATGCATGTATGGGACTAATCATGTTTATCTAGTATATCTCAGGATTATGTCTCATAGGCCGTGTGTGGATCATGACTAAAGACAAATGCACGTAACTCAAGATTGGAGATACAAGACAATAGCATTGGCTTTGTTTACGGTTTGTTCTTGAGTATAGGGATCCCACACTATTAAGAGGGGATCGATGGATCTAGTGAAAGATTTGCTCAAAACCCACAACTCCATTTTTCATCGGACGTCCGGTACGTTACGGACGTCCGATCCCGCTCAGCTATCTGGTCGTCCGGCTCTCGTCGGTCGTTTGGAGTTTCTTCACAGAACAATATTCACAGATGTCCGAGCTTCTCCGGACGTCCGGTCCACAGAAGTCCGTTATCCTCCGGACGTCCGACACTTACTCAACAGAACAGTTTTACGAATATCCGGTCCTCTACGGATGTCCGGTCACTGGACGACTGAATCGGTCCGGACGTCCGTTAGCTGTATGATGATTCATGGCTTGTGATTTTCCAATGACCGGACGACCGACGTCTGTCGGACGTCTGGACCTATCTGTGCCACCGGACGTCCGGTCCTATCCGGACACCCGACGCCTCCTGTGCACTTGTGTTGCTCAAACGGTTACTTCTCCACCTCCAGTATATATAGCCTTCTCCCCCCACGGGATAAGGTTGACCATTCACTTTGAGCTTGCTAAGAACACATTTCACTCACTCTCTCACTCTTCCACACCAAATCTTAGATCCCCAAGGGATTTGAGAGCACTTGAGAGAAGTTCTCCAATCAAGTGATAGATCTACTCTTTTCCCATCTTTGCACCAAAGAAATTCGTGATTTGAGCAAGTCTTGAGCTTTTCCCATCGTTCTTGTTACTCTTGGAGGTTGGAGACTCCTAGGCGGTAGGAGTCTTTCGAGGAGGAATCGACCTTTGTGATTACCCCTGGAAAAGTTTGTGAGGGTTTGGAGACCACCCCAAGGTCTACCACTAGTGGTTCAGAAACGCCTTCGTGGTATTGTCTCAAAGGGAGAATAGGGTGAGCCTTCGTGGCGTTGGTGTGCCTTCGTGGTAACATCCACCTCTCTAACGGTGACGTAGCTTCCCTCTAAGGAAGTGAACATCGGCATACATCCTCGTCTCCCGGAGTTGCGGTTATTCCTAACCCTAACTCTCTACTTGTGGTTACTTGTCTCTTAGCACTTACTTATATCATATTGTGCTTGCTTACTTACATACTTGTGTTACTTGCTTAGCACTTAGTACTACACTTGCAATTGTTAGGCTCACCTTCATATTCCGCATTATTGCCTAAAATTGCTAAGTAATAATTAAAATTTGTAATCGTACCTATTCACACCCCCCCCTCTAGGTCCATCTCGATCCTTCCAGAGTTCCCTCAATTTAAATAGATCAAAGATCTATGCATTTTATTTAAGCGAGTTTTAGTTGGTTTGAGAAAAAGATGGCATGATGACATGATGCAATGCAAAAGATGACATGATGAAAGTGATGGGGAACGTTGCAGAAAACAAAAAATTTCCTACGGTTTCACCAAGATCCATCTAGGAGTTCATCTAGCAACGAGTGATCAGATTGCATCTACATACCTTTGTAGATCACGCGCGGAAGCGTTCAAAGAACGGGGATGAGGAAGGCGTACTCGACGTGATCCAAATCACCGGAGATCCTAGCACCGAACGGACGGCACCTCCGTGTTCAACACACGTACGGTCAGCGTGACGTCTCCTCCTTCTTGATCCAGCAAGGGGAAGGAGAGGTTGAGGAAGATGGCTCCAGCAGCAGCACGACGGCGTGGTGGTGGTGGAGCTGCAGTACTCCGTCAGGGCTTCGCCAAGCTCTACGGAGGAGGAGGTGTTGGAGAGGGAGAGGGAGGCGCCAGGGCTTAGGTGTGGCTGCCCTCCCTTCCCCCCACTATATATAGGGCCAAGGGAGAGGGGGGGCGCAGCCTTGGCCCTTCCTCCAAGGAAGGGTGCGGCCAGGGAGGAGTCCAACCTCCCCAAGGCACCTAGGAGGTGCCTTCCCCCTTTAGGACTCTTCCTTTCCCTCATCTCTTGGCGCATGGGCCTCTTGGGGCTGGTGCCCTTGGCCCATATAGGCCAAGGCACACACCCCTACAGCCCATGTGGCCCCCCGGGGCAGGTGGACCCCCTTGGTGGACCCCCGGACCCCTTTCGGCACTCCCGGTACAATACCGATAATGCGCGAAACCTTTCCGGTGACCAAAACAAGACTTCCCATATATAATTCTTTACCTCCGGACCATTCCGGAACTCCTCGTGATGTCCGGGATCTCATCCGGGACTCCGAACAACATTCGGGTTACTGCATATACATATCCCTACAATCCTAGCGTCACCGAACCTTAAGTGTGTAGACCCTACAGGTTCGGGAGACATGTAGACATGACCGAGAGCTCTCCGGTCAATAACCAACAGCGGGATCTGGATACCCATGTTGGCTCCCACATGCTCCTTGATGATCTCATCGGATGAACCACGATGTCGAGGATTCAAGCAACCCCGTATACAATTCCCTTCGTCAATCGGTATGTTACTTGCCTGAGATTCGATCGTCGGTATCCCAATACCTCGTTCAATCTCGTTACCGGCAAGTCACTTTACTCGTACCGTAATGCATGATCCCGTGACCAGACACTTGGTCACTTTGAGCTCATTATGATGATGCATTACCGAGTGGGCCCAGTGATACCTCTCCGTCACACGGAGTGACAAATCCCAGTCTTGATCCGTGTCAACCCAACAGACACTTTCGGAGATACCCGTAGTATACCTTTATAGTCACCCAGTTATGTTGTGACGTTTGGTACACCCAAAGCACTCCTACGGTATCCGGGAGTTACACGATCTCATGGTCTAAGGAAAAGATACTTGACATTGGAAAACTCTAGCAAACGAACTATACGATCTTGTGCTATGTTTAGGATTGGGTCTTGTCCATCACATCATTCTCCTAATGATGTGATCTCGTTATCAATGACATCCAATGTCCATAGTTAGGAAACCATGACTATCTGTTGATCAACGAGCTAGTCACCTAGAGGCTTACTAGGGACATGTTGGTGTCTATTATTCACACATGTATTACGATTTCCGGATAACACAATTATAGCATGAATAAAGACAATTATCATGAATAAGGAAATATAATAATAATGCTTTTATTATTGCCTCTAGGGCATATTTCCAAAAGTCTCCCACTTGCACTAGAGTCAATAATCTAGTTACATTGTGATGAATCGAACACCCATGGAATTCTGGTGTTGATCATGTTTTGCTCTAGGGAGAGGTTTAGTCAACGGACCTGCTACATTCAGGTCCGTATGTACTTTACAAATATCTATGTCTCCATCTTGAACATTTTCACGAATGGAGTTGAAGCGATGCTTGATGTGCCTGGTCTTCTTGTGAAACCTGGGCTCCTTGGCAAGTGCAATAGCTCCAGTGTTGTCACAGAAGAGTTTGATTGGCCCCGACGCATTGGGTATGACTCCTAGGTCGGTGATGAACTCCTTCACCCAAATTGCTTCATGCGCTGCCTCCGAGGCTGCCATGTACTCCGCTTCACATGTAGATCCCGCCACGACGCTCTGCTTGCAACTGCACCAGCTTACTGCCCCACCATTCAAAATATACACGTATCCGGTTTGTGACTTAGAGTCATCCAGATCTGTGTCGAAGCTAGCGTCGACATAACCTTTTACGACGAGCTCTTCGTCACCTCCATAAACGAGAAACATTTCCTTAGTCCTTTTCAGGTACTTCAGGATATTCTTGACCGCTGTCCAGTGTTCCTTGCCGGGATTACTTTGGTACCTTCCTACCAAACTTACGGCAAGGTTTACATCAGGTCTGGTACACAGCATGGCATACATAATAGACCCTATGGCTGAGGCATAGGGGATGACACTCATCTCTTCTATATCTTCTGCCGTGGTCGGACATTGAGCTGAGCTCAATTTCACACCTTGCAATACAGGCAAGAACCCCTTCTTAGACTGATCCATATTAAACTTCTTCGATATCTTGTCAAGGTATGTGCTTTGTGAAATACCTATGAGGCATCTTGATCTATCTCTGTAGATCTTGATGCCTAATATATAAGCAGCTTCTCCAAGGTCCTTCATTGAAAAACTCTTATTCAAGTAGGCCTTAATGCTGTCCAAAAGCTCTATATCATTTCCCATCAAAAGTATGTCATCTACATATAATATGAGAAATGCTACAGAGCTCCCACTCACTTTCTTGTAAACGCAGGCTTCTCCATAAGTCTGCATAAACCCAAACGCTTTGATCATCTCATCAAAGCGAATGTTCCAACTCCGAGATGCTTGCACCAGCCCATAAATCGAGCGTTGGAGCTTGCACACCTTGTCAGCATATTTAGGATCGACAAAACCTTCCGGCTGCATCATATACAATTCTTCCTTAAGGAAACCATTAAGGAATGCCGTTTTGACGTCCATTTGCCATATCTCATAATCGTAGAATGCGGCAATTGCTAACATGATTCGGACGGACTTTAGCTTCGCTACCAGTGAGAAAGTCTCATCGTAGTCAACCCCTTGAACTTGTCGATAACCCTTAGCGACAAGCCGAGCTTTATAGATGGTAACATTACCATCCGCGTCTGTCTTCTTCTTAAAGATCCATTTATTTTCTATGGCTCGCCGCTCTACGGGCAAGTCAGTCAAAGTCCATACTTCATTTTCATACATGGATCCTATCTCGGATTTCATGGCTTCCAGCCATTTGTCGGAATCCGGGCCAGCCATCGCTTCTTCATAGTTCGAAGGTTCACCGTTGTCTAACAACATGATTTCCAAGACAGGGTTGCCGTACCAATCTGGTGCGGAACGTGTCCTTGTGGACCTTCGAATTTCAGTAGGAGCTTGATCAGAAGTATCCTGATCATCATCATTAACTTCCTCTCTAGTCGGTGCAGGCACCTCAGGAACATTTTCTTGAGTTGCGCCATTTTCCGGTTCAAGAGGTAATACTTCATCAAGTTCTACTTTCCTCCCACTTACTTCTTTCGAGAGAAACTCGTTCTCTAGAAAGGATCCATTCTTGGCAACAAAGATCTTGCCTTCGGATCTGAGGTAGAAGGTATACCCAATAGTTTCTTTAGGGTATCCTATGAAGACGCATTTTTCCGACTTGGGTTCGAGCTTTTCAGGTTGAAGTTTCTTGACATAAGCATCGCATCCCCAAACTTTTAGAAACGACAGCTTAGGTTTCTTCCCAAACCATAATTCATACGGTGTCGTCTCAACGGATTTCGACGGAGCCCTATTTAAAGTGAATGCGGCAGTCTCTAAAGCATAGCCCCAAAAAGATAGCGGTAAATCGGTAAGAGACATCATAGATCGCACCATATCTAATAGAGTGCGATTACGATGTTCGGACACACCATTACACTGAGGTGTTCCAGGCGGTGTGAGTTGTGAAACTATTCCACATTTTCTTAAGTGTGTGCCAAACTCGTGACTCAAGTATTCTCCTCCATGATCTGATCGCAGGAACTTGATTTTCCTGTCACGTTGATTCTCAACCTCACTCTGAAATTCCTTGAACTTTTCAAAGGTCTCAGACTTGTGTTTCATTAAGTAGACATACCCATATCTACTCAAGTCATCAGTGAGGGTGAGAACATAACGATAGCCACCGCGAGCCTCAACACTCATTGGACCACACACATCAGTATGTATGATTTCCAATAAGTTGGTTGCTCGCTCCATTGTTCCTGAGAACAGAGTCTTGGTCATTTTACCCATGAGGCATGGTTCGCACGTGTCAAATGATTCGTAATCAAGAGACTCTAAAAGTCCATCAGCATGGAGCTTCTTCATGCGTTTGACACCTATGTGACCAAGGCGGCAGTGCCACAAGTATGTGGGACTATCATTATCAATCTTACATCTTTTGGTACTCACACTATGAACATGTGTAGCATTACGCTCGAGATTCATTAAGAATAAACCATTCACCATCGGAGCATGACCATAAAACATATCTCTCGTATAAATAGAACAACCATTATTCTCGGATTTAAATGAGTAGCCATCTCGAATTAAACGAGATCCTGATACAATGTTCATGCTCAAAGCTGGCACTAAATAACAATTATTAAGGTTTAAAACTAATCCCGAAGGTAAATGTAGAGGTAGCGTGCCGACGGCGATCACATTGACCTTGGAACCATTCCCGACGCGCATCGTCACCTCGTCCTTCGCCAGTCTCCGCTTATTCCGCAGCTCCTGTTTTGAGTTACAAATGTGAGCAACCGCACCGGTATCAAATACCCAGGAGCTACTACGAGTACTGGTAAGGTACACATCAATAACATGTATATCACATATACCTTTCGTTTTGCCGGCCTTCTTGTCCGCTAAGTATTTGGGGCAGTTCCGCTTCCAGTGACCACTTTCCTTGCAATAAAAGCACTCAGTCTCGGGCTTGGGTCCATTCTTTGGCTTCTTCCCGGCAGCTTGCTTGCCGGGCGCGGCAACTCCCTTGCCGTCCTTCTTGAAAGCTTTCTTTCCCTTGCCCTTCTTGAACTTAGTGGTTTTATTCACCATCAACACTTGATGTTCCTTTTTGACTTCTACCTCTGCTGATTTCAGCATTGCAAATACTTCAGGAATGGTCTTTTCCATCCCCTGCATATTGAAGTTCATCACAAAGCTCTTGTAGCTCGGTGGAAGCGACTGAAGGATTCTGTCAATGGCCGCGTCATCCGGGAGATTAACTCCCAGCTGAGTCAAGCGGTTATGCAACCCAGACATAGTGAGTATGTGCTCACTGACAGAACTGTTTTCCTCCATCTTACAGCTGAAGAACTTGTCGGAGACTTGATATCTCTCGACCCGGGCATGAGCTTGGAAAACCATTTTCAGCTCTTCGAACATCTCATATGCTCCGTGTCTCTCAAAACGCTTTTGGAGCCCCGGCTCTAAGCTGTAAAGCATGCCGCACTGAACGAGGGAGTAGTCATCGGTACGTGCCTGCCAAGCGTTCATAACGTCTTGTTCTGCAGGGAGAACAGGTGCGTCACCTAGCGGTGCTTGTAGGACATAATCTTTCTTGGCAGCTATGAGGATGATCCTCAGGTTCCGGACCCAGTCCGTGTAGTTGCTACCATCGTCTTTCAGCTTGGTTTTCTCTAGGAACGCGTTGAAGTTGAGGACTACGTTGGCCATTTGATCTACAAGACATATTGTAAAAAAAATTAGACTAAGTTCATGATAATTAAGTTCATCTAATCAAATTATTCAATGAACTCCCACTTAGATAGACATCCTCCTGTAATCTAAGTATAACATGATCCGAGTTAACTAGGCCGTGTCCGATCATCACGTGAGACGGACTAGTCAACATCGGTGAACATCTTCATGTTGATCGTATCTTCTATACGACTCATGCTCGACCTTTCGGTCTTCTGTGTTCCGAGGCCATGTCTGTACATGCTAGGCTCGTCAAGTCAACCTAAGTGTTTGCATGTGTAAATTTGTCTTACACCCGTTGTATGTGAACGTTGGAATCTAACACCCGATCATCACGTGGTGCTTCGAAACAACGAACTGTCGCAACGGTGCACAGTTAGGGGGAACACTTTCTTGAAATTATTATGAGGGATCATCTTATTTACTACCGTCGTTCTAAGTAAACAAGATGCAAAATCATGATAAACATCACATGCAATCAAATAATAATAGTGACATGATATGGCCAATATCACATAGATCCTTTGATCTCCATCTTGGGGCTCCATGATCATCTTGTCACCGGCATGACACCATGATCTCCATCATCATGATCTCCATCATCGTGTCTCCATGAAGTTGCTCGCCAATTATTACTTCTACTACTACGGCTAACGCGTTTAGCAATAAAGTAAAGTAATTTACATGGCGTTTCTCAATGACACGCAGGTCAAACAAAAAATAAAGACAACTCCTATGGCTCCTGCCGGTTGTCATACTCATCGACATGCAAGTCGTGATTCCTATTACAATAGCATGAACATCTCATACATCACATATATATCATTCATCATTCATCACAACTTTGGCCATATCATAACACAGAACACTTGCTGCAAAAACAAGTTAGACGTCCTCTAATTGTTGTTGCAAGTTTTACGTGGCTGCAAAAGGGTTCTAGCCAGAACGTTTTCTTACCTACGTGAAAGCCACAACGTGATTTGTCAACTTCTATTTACCCTTCATACGGACCCTTTTCATCGAATCCGCTCCAACTAAAGTGGGAGAGACAGACACCCGCCAGCCACCTTATGCAACTTGTGCATGTTAGTCGGTGGAACCGGTCTAAAAGGATCGATATGGTTGACTAGAGGGGGGTGAATAGGCAACTACCAATTTTTAGCTTTTATTTACCAAATTAAACTTTGCATCAAAGTAGGTTGTCTAGATGTGCAACTAGGTGAACAACCTATATGATGCAACAACAACAAGCACACAAGCAAGCAAGGGAACAAACACTAAAGAGCTTGCACAAGTAAAGGTAAGAGATAACCAAGAGTGGATCTGGTGAAGACGAGTATGTGTTACCGAAGTTCCTTCCTTTTGAGGGGAAGTACGTCTCCGTTGGAGCGGTGTGGAGGCACAATGCTCCCCAAGAAGCCACTAGGGCCACCGTATTCTCCTCACGCCCTCATACAATGCGAGATGCCGTGATTCCACTATTGGTGCCCTTGAAGGCGGCGACCGAACCTTTACAAACAAGGTTGGGGCAAACTCCACAACTTAATCGGAGGCTCCCAACAAGACCACGAAGCTTCACCACAATGGAATATGGCTCCGAGGTGACCTCAACCGTCTAGGGTGCTCAAACACCCAAGAGTAACAAGATCCGCTAAGGATGAGTGGGGGAATCAAAAATCTCACGGTGGAAGTGTAGATCGGGGCCTTCTCAACCACTCCCGAGCAAATCAACAAGTTTGGTTGGCTAGGGAGTGAGATCGGGCGAAAATGGAGCTTGGAGCAATAATGGAGCTTTAATGGTGGAAGAGGTAGGTCAAAGGGGGGAAGAAGACACCCTTTTATAGTGGGGGGAACAATCCAACCGTTACCCCCCACTCAGCCCCGCAGAGAGCGGTACTACCGCGGGGGCAGGGCGGTACTACCGCTCATAAGCGGTACTACCGCTCCCCCTTAGCGGTACTGCCGCGCTAGAAGAGAAGGGGCTGGGGCTGGGACCCAGAGCTGTACTACCGCGGAGGCAGAGCGGTACTACCGCTCACAAGCAGCACTACCGCCACTACTACCGCAGCTAGTACCGTAAAACCCGACACGAGAAAATGCGCACTCGAGTCGAGGCGGTAGGAGCACGGAGCCACAACGGTACTGCGGCTGAGGCCAACCAGCGGTACTACCGCTCCGAGGAGCGGTACTACCGCTTATTGAGCTTCAGCCGTACTACCGCTATACTGCAGCTAGTGCCGTAAAACCCGACACGAGAAAATGCGCACTCGAGTCGAGGCGGTAGGAGCACGGAGCCGCAACGGTACTGCAGCTGAGGCCATAGAGCGGTACTACCGCTCCGGGGAGCGGTACTGCCGCTTAGTGAGCCTCAGCGGTACTACCGCTGTGGCCCGCGGTACTACCGCTGGGTCCAGGAAAAGACACAAAGGGGAGAAAAGAGAAGCTCTAGAGAGACGGAAAGAAACGCTGGGTGTGAGAAGAACGTGTACGTGTTGATTCCACCCAAACCATACCGAAGCAGATCCCCTCTTGATAGTACGGTGACTACTATGAAACTTAGTCCACCAACAATGTCACGAAGGAAGCTACACCGTCTTGAGTAGAGCGCCGAGGGGAAATAATCGTTTCATGCCGAAGGATGAATATGTGAAAGAACTCAAAGCACCCGATTAGTCCGCAAATGCATTGTCATCAATCACCAAAACACCGTAGGGATAAATATGCCCTTACAATCTCCCCCTTTTTGGTGGATTGATGACAATACGGGATTTGCACAGAAAAGAGTAATGACATAGAATGCAAGAGAACCCACGCCTCTAAAAAATAGACAGGCTCCCCCTAGATGTTGTGCACACTAGATAAGTGCTTTGGACTGCACGGCACACATACTAGGATCACGGCTCCCCCTATATTTTAGAGACCAACAACCTAAGCAAGATGTATGAGAACAACATATATGATAGGATAAGCATGCAAGCTATAAGATACCGAGGTGCATAACACATAGATAAGATAACAAAGGGAGCATATGTCTTACACCATATGTCTGGAACTTAGGTCTCACAAGCACAAAACCAAACAAAACCAACAACGAGAAAGCAAACGAACAACACAAAGACACACTCTCAAACACAAATCCCTAAACTCTCTCCCCCTTTGGCATCGAGACACCAAAAAGGGCAGAGAGGGACACTACGACTCCAGGTGATGGGCGAGGAAGGTCCTGAACATCACATCTCTGCATCTTCATCGTGGGTTGAAAAGTGCTCGGCATCGGAGTCGGTCCAGTGACAGTTCTGATGAATCCAGTCCTCCTCTTCAGTGATCTGTCCCTCAGACCCACTGACAACTGTGGCTCCCAACTGACGCATGATCTCCTTGTGGCGCGTCCTGGCATTCTTCTCCGCCACATGAGTCATGTACTGACCATGGGACTCCATGCAGAAGAGCTTCTTCATCTTGCGCTTGAGCTTCTGGGCCCAAGATGGTTCTGCACTGGAGTGGCTAACATCCTCATCGTGGGCATCAGGAGCAGCCTCACCCTCAGTTCCCATGGCAGCAGCAGCAGCAGACGGGCCCCCCGTGGCAGCAGTAGCAGAAGGACCCCCTGTGTGAGGCGCTGACCAGTTGTCCTTCTTCCTCAGACGCTTGATCTCATGTGACACCAACTCTCCAGTTTCTAGAAGCACTCTGGGATAAGTCTGTGCCCAGGCCCTC
The DNA here is from genome assembly GCF_056163025.1 of Triticum urartu. Taxonomy (NCBI): domain Eukaryota; kingdom Viridiplantae; phylum Streptophyta; class Magnoliopsida; order Poales; family Poaceae; genus Triticum; species Triticum urartu. The sequence continues at coordinate 441,023,371 of NC_141876.1, forward strand.
TCAATGAGCCTCATGATGAAGGGACCATAGATAGGACACTTGCGCTCAGACACGGCAGATACAAGTTCAGACCACATGACATGAGAGATATCCAGGCTCTCTCCAGTGTTTGCTTCCTTCTCATGCTGACAGAAAAGGAGCATGTCCACGAGGTAGGAGTGAACCTGATCCAGATTCCCAATGCGAGGGAAGAGAGTCTCACGGAATATGCGATGAAGAATGTCCAGATACGGACACAGCTCATAGGTCTTCTTCTCAGTGACAGGGTGAACCTTCACAGTGCAGTAGGGCCAAAGGGCTTGCTTGTGGGTGGAAGTAACATGGCGGTGAGGACGGAAACCGACAGGAGTCTCAAGCCCGTTATCCACCACATCAAGTAACTCCATGAACGCCCGCCACTTGACAGAAAGCCGCTTGCCATTGGTCATCCAAGTCAGAGTCCTGTCGCTATCTGTTCCAAGATGGACGGTGGCATAGAATTGAGCCAACAAATCCGCATCGAAATCCTTGTTGAACTGCATGATCCTGAGAATGTTCAGCTGAGTGCACATCTGAAAGGCTTCTCCAAAGTACTCTGGATCCTTCTCCATAGCATCGGTGTCAATGGAGCGAACATCAACATAGAGATTCTTCTTGTCCTTGATCGCATCAAAGTAGATGGCAAACTGAAAATGGTTCCAGAACGGACGGTTGACCAAAGTGGGTTCTTGGTCCACCGTATAGGGGTTGCGGCGACGCTTCTCCCAAAACTCCTTGTTGTTCATCTCAGTCACAGCCTTCCCTTTTGGCTTGTTGGCGGCTCGCTTCGATTGCTGAGGAGGTGGAGGAACAGTTGCAGAAGCACTTGCTGGAGGCGGTTGGGTGCTCGAGGAACCACCGGCAGGCTCTGAGGTCCGGTAGCGCTTGGAGGTGGCACGCCCGGGGTTGATACGGCGACCTTGCTGCTCGGAAATGTCATCACCTGGAGCCAAACACAAAAGGAGGAAAAACAACCAGAAGAAACGAGCATAAGCCAACAAACACAACAAAAAGATCAAGGGAAGGTAGGAGAATGATGGAAATTGGCATGCAGCGGTAGTACCGTGACCTGCCCGCGGTAGTACCGCCCCAAGCGGTAGTACCGCCCCAAAGGGAGTGGTAGTACCGCCCTAGGCCAAGCGGTAGTACCGCTCCAAAGGGAGCGGTAGTACGGCTTGAGGCGGATACACAGCAGTTTCAAAGCGCGAGGCGGTGAAACAGTGGTTTCCTACTACCGTGGACAGATCCGGCACTACCGGCCTACCAAATTCAAAAATATTCCTACCAAACATCAATCTAGATGATCTAGTTGCCTTCTCCAACCCACTCAAGCCTAGATTTAGCCAAAAATCTAGAGATGCAACCACCATTGCCCCTAAGCACAAGATCTAAAAGCAAGACCAAAAGAGAGAAGGAACGTGGGCAATACCGGCATCCATGGAAGAGGACAAGGTGGGGATTGACTCCACCGAAGGAAATGGAGAGGAACGCCCCGGAGGAGGAGATCCACCGGAGCCCTTCCGCGGCGGAACGGTGCTGGAGAGAGGGAGAGGCAAGAGGGGGCGAGCGAATGGGTATGGGGGAGAAGAAACCTCCCCCTGCCCCGAAAAAACCCCCCTGGCCCCGCCCCGCAGCGGTAGTACCGCGCTGGGGAGCGGTAGTACCGCTCATAAGCGGTAGTTCCGCACTGGTGTGGCGGTAGTACCGCTTACCACGGTAGTGCCGTCCATCACCAGCAGTAGTACCGCTTATCAGCGGTAGTACCGCTCGCCAGCAGCGGCAGTACCGCCCAGCACACCGCGGCAACTAGACTACATGGCTTAGCTCAAAAAAACCAGAAAACCCGCAACGAAAAGCAAAAGAACACACCAGCAAGAGGCCAAGAAACCTCTCTTCAAGAGAGGGCGGTGGCCGAAGCCACCTATGTTTGAGTCAAGAGGTATGGCGCCGCGAAGATTTTAACCTTGGGCCCATGACCAAAACTCGTCTTTTGAGCACACGTGCCATCAACAATGGCTAAAGTGAAAGACTTGATCAATTTATGCATAATGGGGGGAGGGAGAGTTCATTGAGAGAACAACACTCCCCCTATGTCCATGCCTACACCTAAACTAGACAACAAATTGAGCGTGGTAGGGTGTGCACGGGTTCAAGCAACATTGCTCGAATCAATGATATTTAGCTCATGCCTTAACTCGCGAAATCTTGCTTCATCCAAGGGCTTTGTGAAAATATCTGCAAGGTTGTCATGAGTGTTAACATAGTTGAGCTCGATCTCTCCTCGCCTAATGTGATCCCGGATGAAGTGATACCGAATCTCAATATGCTTCGTCTTGAAGTGTTGCACCGGGTTGAGAGAAATCTTGATGGCACTTCCATTGTCACACCAAAGAGGCACTTTGTCACAAGTGACACCGTAATCCTTTAAAGTTTGCCTCATCCATAAGAGTTGTGCACAACAACTACCGGCCGCAACATACTCCACCTCAGTGGACGAGAGAGACACACAACTTTGCTTTTTGGAAGACCAACTTACCAACGAGCAACCAAGGAATTGGCATCCTCCGGAAGTGGACTTCCTATCCACTTTGTCTCCCGCCCAATCGGAATCCGAGTACCCTACAAGCTTGAAGTTTGATCCTCTTGGGTACCATAAGCCAAAGTTTGGGGTATGAGCCAAATATCGAAAGATTCATTTGACGGCCACATAGTGACTTTCCTTAGGTGCGGCTTGAAACCGTGCACAAATTCCCACACTCAACATGATGTCCGGTCTAGATGCACAAAGGTAAAGCAAGGATCCAATCATGGAACGGTATACCTTTTAATCCACCACTTTACCATTGGGATCTATATCAAGTTGGCACTTGGTGGGCATTGGGGTGGAAGCCGGCTTGACGTCACTTAGCTTGAATCTCTTGAGCATGTCTTGAGTGTATTTGGATTGATTGATGAAGGTTCCTTCTCTTTTTTGCTTCACTTCGAACCCTAGAAAGAACTTCAACTCCCCCATGGAGGACATCTCGAACTTTGAGGTCATGAGAGCGGCAAATTCCTCATTGAAAGCTTTGTTAGGAGAACCAAAGATAATATCATCAACATATAATTGGCACACAAACAACTCCCCTTTGACCTTCTTAGTAAAAAGAGTGGGGTCGATTATCCCAACTTCAAACCCACGGTCTTGTAACAACTCGGTAAGGTGGTCATACCACACACGTGGGGCTTGTTTAAGGCCATAGAGTGCCTTATCGAGTTGATACACATGATCGGGAAAGTAGGGATCCTCGAACCCGGGGGGTAGCTTGACGTACACCAATTCATTAATGGGACCATTAAGAAAAGCACTCTTAACATCCATTTGATATAACTTAAAGTTATGATGAGAAGCATATGCAATCAACATGCGAATGGATTCAAGACGAGCAACGGGAGCAAAGGTTTCACCGTAGTCGATACCCTCGACTTGGGAGTAGCCTTGTGCTACCAAACGAGCCTTGTTGAGAATGATAATCCCATGGGCATCTTGCTTGTTCTTGAAGATCCACTTGGTTCCAATGACATTGTGGTTCCCCGTTGGCCTTGGCACCAATCTCCACACTTTGTTGCGCTCGAAGTTGTTGAGTTCTTCATGCATGGCATTGAGCCAATCCGGATCTTCGAGCGCCTCATAGACCTTGTGAGGTTCCACACAAGAGACAAACGCGTGATGCTCGCAATAATTTGCTAATTGTCTACGAGTGCTTACCCCCTTTCTTAAGCTTCCAAGCACATTTGTCATGAGATGATCCTTGGTGGAGAGCTTGGAAGCAACTTTGGCGGCACGACGCTCTAATTCCTCCTCGGTGGTGAGTTGAGGAGCGGTTACTTGATCATCTTGAGCGTCGTCATGAACTTGTTCTTGGTCTTGAACTTGCTCGGGGGAGAGAACTTGACCTTGAGCATCACTTGGTGTGTCAACACCGTCTTGAGTATGATCTTGCCCTAGGTCTTGTTCATGAGGTTGAGGGCCTTCACTTTGTTCTTCGGAAGCATGTGGGCCTTGGGTTGGTGATGGCTCCACTTGAGTGGAGCATTGTCCTTCTCCTTCGGCCACAAGGGGTTCCTCAATGGGTAGGATGAAACCAACACCCATTCTTCTTATGGCTTGAGGAGGAATTTCATCACCTACATCACAAGTGCCACTTTGCTCCACTTGGGAGCCGTTATTCTCATCAAACTCCACGTTACACGTCTCCTCAATAAGTCCCGTGGATTTATTGAGGACACGGTAAGCATGAGAGTTTGTAGCATAACCAACAAATATGCCCTCATAAGCTCTAGCCTCAAATTTAGACAACCGAACACCTTTCTTGAGAATGAAACACTTACACCCGAATACCCGGAAGTACTTGAGGTTGGGCTTGTTACCGGTGAGTATCTCATAAGGAGTCTTGTTCAAACCCTTGCGGAGGTAGAGCCGATTTGATGCATGACACGCGGTGTTGATGGCTTCGGCCCAAAAGTTGTACGGAGACTTGAACTCCGCCATCATGGTCCTTGCCGCATCCATCAACGTCCGGTTCTTCCTCTCCGCAACACCGTTTTGTTGAGGGGTGTATGGTGCGGAATATTGATGCTTGATTCCCTCATCACTAAGAAATTCATCCAAGGTGTAGTTCTTGAACTCGGTGCCGTTGTCACTTCTTATTGTCAAGATCTTTGCATTGTGTTGACGTTGTGCTTCATTGGCAAAGTCAATGGCGGTTTGTTGGGTCTCGCTCTTCCTCTTGAAGAAATACACCCACGTGTACCTTGAGTAGTCATCCACAATCACCAAGAAATACTTTCTACCTCCAAGACTATCGAAGGATGGAGGCCCAAAGAGATCCATGTGAAGGAGCTCCAAAGGCCTCTTTGAATAAATGATAGTCGTGGGAGGGTGAGCCTTCTCATGTAGCTTTCCTTCGATACAGGCACTGCAAGCACGATCTTTAGCAAAACTAACATTCGTTAGTCCACGGACATGGTCCCCCTTTAGGAGACTTTGCAAAGATCTCATATTGACATGGGCTAAACGGCGATGCCAAAGCCATCCCACATCAACTTTAGCCATTAGGCATGTCGCGGTCTTAGTGGGTCGCTCCGAAAAGTTAATCACATATAGACCGTTCTCGACATGCCCAACAAAGGCTACTTTAAGAGTCTTGCTCCACAAGAGAGCCACGGTATCGATATCAAAGAAAGTGGCAAAGCCCATGATTGCAAGTTGACGAACGGAAAGTAAATTGTATGCAAGGGACTCAACAAGCATGACCTTCTCGATCGTGAGATCATGAGAGATGACCACCTTGCCAAGTCCCAATACCTTAGAAGATGAGGCGTCACCCCACTCGACATTGGTGGGCATAGATGGAACCTTGTGCACGTCCACCACCAAGTCCTTGCTTCCGGTCATATGATTTGTAGCTCCGCTATCGAGCAACCATGATCCACCACCGGAAGCAAACACCTACAAGAGATCAATGCTTGGTTTTAGGTACCCATTTTGTAATGGGTCCTTTGATGTTAGTAACAAGGGTCTTAGGAACCCAAATAGACCATTCAATGTGCTCATGAAGAGAACCAACAAATTTGGCATAAACATGCCCATCACTAGCACGGCACAACACATAAGAAGGATTAAAATCGCCGGCTTTGTTGGGTGAGGTGACATTGCCCTTCTTGACTTTGTTCTTCTTCTTCTCCTCGGGGACACTCTCTCCCGCCCTCACAAAGGTTTGCATGAGGGGAGGAGGTCGTTTGGTCTTGTCATTCTTCTTCTTGTTTTTGGAGTTGGGGACGTACCCAACCCCTTCCTTCGCCACACCTCCCTTTTGGTTGATCAAGAGATCATTGAGGTTCTTCTTGCCTTGTATGCAAGTCGCAAGGCCTCTCTCAAGTTGCTCCTTCAACTTAGCATTTTCCTCAACAAGATGTATATGCTCACAACACGGGTTAGTAGCATTTGCATTATCAATTAAAACCATATGAGGAAAAGTTGCTTTCTCCTTAGTTAGCTTCACTTGGAGTTGATCATGAGACTCCTTGAGACTAGCGTGAATACCCTTCAAGGCCGTGTGGGCCTTGTCAAGTATATCAAACTCCTCTTTGAGTCTAGCAAGATCAACTCCGAGTTTGGCCTTCTTGGAATCTAGCACACGAGAAACAACGAGGGCATGATCATAATCTTTCTCTAACTTAGCATGATCACCGTTGTATGACTCCTCAAGAGCCAAACGAAGACCACGCTCTTCCTCAAGAGCATTGAAAAGATCGGAAATCTCATCGGCATAGTCACGACTATGCCCTTCCATCTTTGAGATGGTGTCTTCGTGAGCCTCAATCATGTCATTGGCCTCACCAAGTTGTTCCAAGAGAGCAACAAAGTGCTTCTTGGATTTTCCCTTGAGTTTGCCCATAAAGGCCTCAAACTCGTTAGCCTCCACATTAGCTCCCTCAACTTCATTAATGCTCTCCGATGGGGAAGGATGATTAATGATGGTAGTTTTGATGTTGGAGGTTACCTTGTTGGTGGCTTTCGCCATGAGGCACTTGGCGTTGATGCTCTCGTTAGGTGAGTCGAAGAGAGACACTCATGACGTTGTGGCAATGGCGATGGAGGCCATGGCAACCGACTCATCATGTTCATCATCGTCATCATCCTCATTGTACTCTTCTTGCACAACCAAGGCCTTGGAAGGAGTCTTCTTGGTGAAGTTGTTCTTGTTGGGGAACGACTTGGCCTTGTCCTTTCGGATGAGTTTGCCACCATTGTATTCCCTCTTCTCATACGGGCATTCCGCAACGAAATGACTCACGTTGCCGCAATTGTAGCAAGTCCTTACACGTTGCTTGCCCCTCGTGCCACTCGAGGTGTTTTTGCTAAAGTTGTTCCTCGAGTTTTTCTTGCTCCAAAATTGCCTTGAAGCAAGTGCTATGTGTTCATGATATGCATACTTTGTATCTTCGGGGTTGCTCTCCTCCTCTTCCTCTTCTTCTTCTTCCACGGTGAGCTTGGCCTTCAAAGCAAGGTTAGGCTTCTTTCCCCGTTGAGAACAGAGCACTGCATTGTCGGCGGTCTTGTCCAAAATGTTCATGGCAACAAACTCATCCAACACCTCGCTTGAGGTCAAAGTGTGGAAGTCCGGTCTTTGGCGGATGACGGAGGACATGGCCTTGTGGTAGGGCATCATTGCCTTGAGGAATTTGCGCTTGATCCAATTGTCATCCGTGTCCTTGCTCCCGTGATCTCGTAGTGAGACCGCGAGTTTGGTGACTCTCCGATAAAGCTCACGAGGTTCTTCATCTTCCTTCATTGCAAACTCATCGGCCTCATCTTGTACCACTTCATAGTTGGAGCGTTGAATGCTTGCGCTTCCCCGGTAGAGAGACACGACACAATGCCATGCATCTTTGGCCAAGGCGAAGGGACGAAGATGAGGTAGGTCTTCGGGTGGAATTGCATCTTGAATGATGAAGAGAGCATTCTCATTGAATTGATTGTCCGCGGCTTCTCGAGGAGTGAAGTTGCTTGGATCATGTGGGTAGAAACCTTCTTCAATGATTCTCCAAAGGTTAGTGTTCACATGATTTAAATGACTTTTAAAGCGGTAAACCCAAGAATCAAAATCCTCATTTTTCACAATCTTAGGAGGAGGACCGGCATGATTCAAATGAGTAGAAGGAACCAGTCCACCATACACAAGTGGTGGTTCCACATGGGCAAAGATGCCGGTGCCATTCTTGCCACTAGAGGAAGGAGCCTTTTCACTACTAGCTTCCCCCTTGTCGGGGATAGCATCCGACACCTTGTTGGTGGGATCCCCCACTTTCAACGGTGCAGTGGATAGTTTAAGCCCCTCAAGAAATTTAGTAAACATGTTTTCAACTTTGGTCATCATGGAGGTTTTCAATGTCTCCAAGGCTACATTGAACTCCTCACGAGAGACCGAAGTTCCCCCATCGCCCGTAGACGAGATAGGATTCACACTGGAGTGTTCCTCCGCTCCGTCTACGGTATCAACCATACTCTTTGGACGGTAAAGTCCTTAATAAAGAGACGAGGCTCTGATACCAATTGAAAGGATCGATATGGTTGACTAGAGGGGGGGGTGAATAGGCAACTACCAATTTTTAGCTTTTCTTTACCAAATTAAACTTTGCATCAAAGTAGGTTGTCTAGATGTGCAACTAGGTGAACAACCTATATGATGCAACAAGAAGAAGCACACAAGCAAGCAAGGGAACAAACACTAAAGAGCTTGCACAAGTAAAGGTAAGAGATAACCAAGAGTGGATCCGGTGAAGACGAGGATGTGTTACCGAAGTTCCTTCCTTTTGAGGGGAAGTACGTCTCCGTTGGAGCGGTGTGGAGGCACAATGCTCCCCAAGAAGCCACTAGGGCCACCGTATTCTCCTCACGCCCTCACACAATGCGAGATGCCGTGATTCCACTATTGGTGCCCTTGAAGGCGGCGACCGAACCTTTACAAACAAGGTTGGGGCAAACTCCACAACTTAATCGGAGGCTCCCAACAAGACCACGAAGCTTCACCACAATGGAATATGGCTCCGAGGTGACCTCAACCGTCTAGGGTGCTCAAACACCCAAGAGTAACAAGATCCGCTAAGGATGAGTGGGGGAATCAAAAATCTCACGGTGGAAGTGTAGATCGGGGCCTTCTCAACCACTCCCGAGCAAATCAACAAGTTTGGTTGGCTAGGGAGTGAGATCGGGCGAAAATGGAGCTTGGAGCAATAATGGAGCTTTAATGGTGGAAGAGGTAGGTCAAAGGGGGGAAGAAGACACCCTTTTATAGTGGGGGGAACAATCCAACTGTTACCCCCCACTCAGCCCCGCAGAGAGCGGTACTACCATGGGGGCAGGGCGGTACTACCGCTCATAAGCGGTACTACCGCTCCCCCTCAGCGGTACTGCCGCGCTAGAAGAGAAGGGGCTGGGGCTGGGACCCAGAGCGGTACTACCGCGGAGGCAGAGCGGTACTACCGCTCACAAGCAGCACTACCGCCACTACTACCGCAGCTAGTACCGTAAAACCCGACACGAGAAAATGCGCACTCGAGTCAAGGCGGTAGGAGCACGGAGCCACAACGGTACTGCGGCTGAGGCCAACCAGCGGTACTACCGCTCCGAGGAGCGGTACTACCGCTTACTGAGCTTCAGCCGTACTACCGCTATACTGCAGCTAGTGCCATAAAACCCGACACGAGAAAATGCGCACTTGAGTCGAGGCGGTAGGAGCACGGAGCCGCAGCGGTACTGCAGCTGAGGCCATAGAGCGGTACTACTGTTCCGGGGAGCGGTACTGCTGCTTAGTGAGCCTCAGCGGTACTACCGCTGTGGCCCGCGGTACTACTGCTGGGTCCAGGAAAAGACACAAAGGGGAGAAAAGAGAAGCTCTAGAGAGACGGAAAGAAACGGTGGGTGTGAGAAGAACGTGTACGTGTTGATTCCACCCAAACCATACCGAAGCAGATCCCCTCTTGATAGTACGGTGACTACTACGAAACTTAGTCCACCAACAAAGTCACGAAGGAAGCTACACCGTCTTGAGTAGAGCGCCGAGGGGAAACAATCGTTTCGTGCCGAAGGATGAATATCTGAAAGAACTCAAAGCACCCGATTAGTCCGCAAATGCATTGTCATCAATCACCAAAACACCGTAGGGATAAACATGCCCTTACACGGTCTCACGTAAGCGTACGTGTAAGGTTGGTCCGGGCCGCTTCATCCCACAATACCGTTGAAGCAAGATAAGACTAGTAGCGGCAAGAAAGTTGACAACATCAACGCCCACAACAAATTGTGTTCTACTCGTGCAAGAGAACCACACATAGACCTAGCTCATGATGCCACTGATGGGGAACATTGCAGAAAACAAAAAAATTTCCTACGGTTTCACCAAGATCCATCTAGGAGTTCATCTAGCAACGAGTGATCAGATTGCATCTACATACCTTTGTAGATCACGCGCGAAAGCGTTCAAAGAACGGGGATGAGGAAGGCGTACTCGACGTGATCCAAATCACCGGAGATCCTAGCGCCGAACGGACGGCACCTCCGTGTTCAACACACGTACGGTCAGCGTGACGTCTCCTCCTTCTTGATCCAGCAAGGGGAAGGAGAGGTTGAGGAAGATGGCTCCAGCAGCAGCACGACGGCGTGGTGGTGGTGGAGCTGCAGTACTCCGTCAGGGCTTCGCCAAGCTCTACGGAGGAGGAGGTGTTGGAGAGGGAGAGGGAGGCGCCAGGGCTTAGGTGTGGTTGCCCTCCCTTCCCCCCACTATATATAGGGCCAAGGGAGAGGGGGGGCGCAGCCTTGGCCCTTCCTCCAAGGAAGGGTGCGGCCAGGGAGGAGTCCAACCTCCCCAAGGCACCTAGGAGGTGCCTTCCCCCTTTAGGACTCTTCCTTTCCCTCATCTCTTGGCGCATGGGCCTCTTGGGGCTGGTGCCCTTGGCCCATATAGGCCAAGGCGCACACCCCTACAGCCCATGTGGCCCCCCGGGGCAGGTGGACCCCCTTGGTGGACCCCCGGACCCCTTTCAGCACTCCCGGTACAATACCGATAATGCGCGAAACCTTTCCGGTGACCAAAACAAGACTTCCCATATATAATTCTTTACCTCCGGACCATTCCGGAACTCCTCGTGATGTCCGGGATCTCATCCGGGACTCCGAACAACATTCGGGTTACTACATATACATATCCCTACAATCCTAGCATCACCGAACCTTAAGTGTGTAGACCCTACGGGTTCGGGAGACATGTAGACATGACCGAGATCGCTCTCCGGTCAATAACCAACAGCGGGATCTGGATACCCATGTTGGCTCCCACATGCTCCTCGATGATCTCATCGGATGAACCACGATGTCGAGGATTCAAGCAACCCCGTATACAATTCCCTTCGTCAATCGGTATGTTACTTGCCTGAGATTCGATCGTCGGTATCCCAATACCTCGTTCAATCTCGTTACCGGCAAGTCACTTTACTCGTACCGTAATGCATGATCCCGTGACCAGACACTTGGTCACTTTGAGCTCATTATGATGATGCATTACCGAGTGGGCCCAGTGATACCTCTCCGTCACACGGAGTGACAAATCCCAGTCTTGATCCGTGTCAACCCAACAGACACTTTCGGAGATACCCGTAGTATACCTTTATAGTCACCCAGTTACGTTGTGACGTTTGGTACACCCAAAGCACTCCTACGGTATCCGGGAGTTACACGATCTCATGGTCTAAGGAAAAGATACTTGACATTGGAAAACTCTAGCAAACGAACTATACGATCTTGTGCTATGTTTAGGATTGGGTATTTTCCATCACATCATTCTCCTAATGATGTGATCTCGTTATCAATGACATCCAATGTCCATAGTCAGGAAACCATGACTATCTGTTGATCAACGAGCTAGTCACCTAGAGGCTTACCAGGGACATGTTGGTGTCTATTATTCACACATGTATTACGATTTCCGGATAACACAATTATAGCATGAATAAAGACAATTATCATGAATAAGGAAATATAATAATAATGCTTTTATTATTGCCTCTAGGGAATATTTCCAACAGAAAGCAACAAACAAACGAAACACATGACAACAACGAAAAACATGGAAGCCGTCTGGAGCATCGGTCTCGGGGCATTACACAGGTACAATTACCTCATCAAGTTCTACTTTCCTCCCACTCACTTCTTTCGAGAGAAACTCCTTCTCAAGAAAGGATCCATTCTTAGCAACGAATATTTTGCCTTCGGATCTGTGATAGAAGGTGTACCCAATTGTCTCCTTTGGGTATCCTATGAAGACACATTTCTCTGATTTGGGTTCAAGATTATCAGGTTGAAGCTTTTTCACATAAGCATCACATCCCCAAACTTTGAGAAACGAAAACTTGGGTTTCTTGCCAAACCACAGTTCATATGGTGTCGTCTCAATGGATTTAGATGGTGCCCTATTTAACGTGAATGCAGCCTTATCTAAAGCATAACCCCAAAATGATAGCAATAAATCAGTAAGAGACATCATAGATCGCACCATATCAAATAAAGTGTGGTTACGACGTTCGGACACACCATTACGTTGTGGTATTCCAGGTGGCGTGATTTGCGAAACTATTCCACATTGTTTCAAATGAAGACCAAACTCATAACTCAAATATTCACCTCCACGGTCAGATCGTAGAAACTTTATTTTCTTGTTACGATGATTTTCCACTTCACTCTAAAATTCTTTGAACTTTTCAAATGTTTCAGACTTATGTTTCATCAAGTAGATATACCCATGTCTGCTCAAATCATCTGTGAAGGTCAGAAAATAACGCTACCCGCCGCGAGCCTCAACACTCGTCGGACCGCATACATCAGTATGTATTATTTCCAACAAGTCAGTTGCTCACTCCATTGTTATGGAGAACGGACTCTTAGTCATCTTGCTCATGAGGCATGGTTCGCAAGCATCAAGTGATTCCAAAAGCCCATCAGGATGGAGTTTCTTCATGCGCTTTACACCAATATGACCTAAATGGCACTGCCAAAAATAAGTTGCACTATCATTATTAAACTTCTATCTTTTGGTTTCAATATTATGAATATGTGTATCACTACTATCGAGATTAAAAAAAAATAGACCACTCATCAAGGGTTCGTGACCATAAAAGATATTACTCATATAAATAGAGCAACCATTATTCTCTGATTTAAATGAATAACCGTCTCGCATCACACAAGACCTAGATATAATGTTCATGCTTAACGCTGGCACCAAATAAGAATTATTCAGGTCTAAAACTAATCCCGATGGTAGATGTAGAGGTAGCGTGACGACGGTGATCACGTCGACTTTGGAACCATTTCCCACGCGCATCGTCACCTCATCCTTAGCCAATCTTCGTTTAATCTGTAGCCCCTATTTCGAGTTCCAAATATGAGCAACAGAACCTTTATCAAATACCCAGGCGCTACTACGAGCATTAGTAAGGTACACATCAATAACATGTATATCAAATATACCTTTCACTTTGCCATCCTTCTTATCCGCCAAATACATGGGGCAGTTCCGCTTCAGTGACCAGTCCCTTTGCAGTAGAAGCACTCAGTCTCAGGCTTAGGTCCAGACTTGGGCTTCTTCACTTAAGCAGCAACTTGCTTGCCATTCTTCTTGAAGTTCCCCTTCTTCCCTTTGCCCTTCTTCTTGAAACTGGTGGTCTTGTTAACCATCAACACTTGATGCTCCTTCTTAATTTCTACCTCCTCGGTGTTTAGCATCGCGAAGAGCTCGGGAATTGTCTTATCCATCCCTTGCATTTTATAGTTCATCACAAAGCTTTTGTAGCTTGGTGGCAGTGATTGAAGAACTCTGTCAATGGCACTATCATCAAGAAGATTAACTCCCAGTTGAGTCAAGTGGTTGTGGTACCTAGACGTTCTGAGTATATGTTCACTGACAGAACTATTCTCCTCCATCTTGCAGCTATAGAACTTATTGGAGACTTCATATCTCTCAATTCAGGCATTTGTTCGAAATATTAACTTCAACTCTTGGAACATCTCATATGCTCCATGACATTCAAAACGTCTTTGAAGTCCCGATTCTAAGCCATAAAGCATGGCACACTGAACTATCGAGTAGTCATCAGCTTTGCTCTGCCAGACGTTCATAACGTCCAGAGTTGCTCCTGCTGCAGGTTTTGCACCTAGCGGTGCTTCCAGGACATAATTCTTCTATGTAGCAATGAGGATAATCCTCAAGTTACGGACCCAGTCCGTGTAGTTGCTACCATCATCTTTTAACTTAGCTTTCTCTAGGAACGCATTAAAATTCAAGGGAACGGTAGCATGGGCCATTGACCTACAACAACATAGACATGCAAATACAATCGGGGTACTAAGTTCATGATAAATTAAAGTTCAATTAATCATATTACTTAAGAACTCCCACTTAGATAGACATCCCTCTAGTCATCTAAATGATCACGTGATCCATATCAACTAAACCATGTCCGATCATCATGTGAGATGGAGTAGTTTTCAATGGTGAACATCACTATGTTGATCATATCTACTATATGATTCACGTTCAACATTTTGGTCTTAGTGTTCCAAGGCCATATCTGCATATGCTAGGCTCGTCAAGTTTAACGCGAGTATTCTGCACATGCAAAACTGGCTTGCACCCGTTGTATGTGAACATAGAGCTTATCACACCCGATCATCACGTGGTGTCTCGGCACGACGAACTATAGCAACGGTGCATACTCAGGGAGAACACTTATACCCTGAAATTTAGTGAGAGATCATCTTATAATTCTACCACTGTACTAAGCAAAATAAGCTGCATAAAACATAAACATCACATGCAATCAAAATATGTGACATGATATAGCCATGATCATCTTGTGCCTTAGTGCTTCACTTATATCTTTTTAGAGCATGGTGGTAGTTTTATTTTGAAGAAATTGCTGAACTCTCGATCTTCACTTATATTATTTTGAGAGTCTTTTAGAACAGCATAGTAATTTGCTTTGGTTATGAAATTAGTCCTAATATGATGGGCATCCAAGATGGTTACAATAAAAACTTTCATATAAGGTGCGTTGAATACTATGAGAAGTTTGATACTTGATGATTGTTTTGAGACATCAGGATGGTGATATTAGAGTCATGCTAGTTGAGTAGTTGTGAATTTGAGAGATACTTGTGTTAAAGTTTGTCATTCCCGTAGCATGCACGTATGGTGAACCGTTATGTGATGAAGTCGGAGCATGATTTATTTTTTGACTGTCTTCCTTATGAGTGGCGGTCGGGGACGAGCGATGGTCTTTTCCTACCAATCTATCCCCCTAGGAGCATGCGCGTAGTACTTTGTTTCGATAACTAATAGATTTTTGCAATAAGTATGTGAGTTCTTTATGACTAATGTTGAGTCCATGGATTATATGCACTCTCACCCTTCCACCATTGCTAGCCTCTCTACTACCGCGCAACTTTCGTCGGTACCATAATCCCACCATTTACCTTCCTTAAAACAGCCACCATACCTACCTATTATGGCATTTCCATAGCCATTCTGAGATATATTGCCATGCAACTTCCACCGTTCTGTTTATTATGACACGCTTCATCATTGTCATATTGCTTTGCATGATCATGTAGTTGGCATCGTATTTGTGGCAAAGCCACCATTCATAATTTTTCATACATGTTACTCATGAGTCATTGCACATCCCGGTACACCGCTAGAGGCATTCATATAGAGTCATATTTTGTTCTCAGTAACGAGTTGTAAGTAAATAAAAGTGTGATGGTCATCATTATCAGAGCATTGTCCCATGTGAGGAAAGGATGATGGAGACTATGATTCCCCCACAAGTCAGGATGAGACTCCGGACGAAAATAAAAAAAGAAAAAGAAAAAAGAGGCCAAAAAAAGAGAAAGCCCAAAAAAACAAAAAAATGAGAGAAAAAGATAGAAGGGGCAATGCTACTATCCTTTTACCACACTTGTGCTTCAAAGTAGCACCATGATCTTCTTGATAGAGAGTCTCCTATGTTGTCAGTTTCATATACTAGTGGAAATCTTTCATTATAGAACTTGGCTTGTATATTCCAATGATGGGCTTCCTCAAAATGCCCTAGGTCTTCGTGAGCAAGCGAGTTGGATGCACACCCACTTAGTTTATTTTTGAGCTTTCATATACTTATAGCTCTAGTGCATCCGTTGCATGGCAATCCCTACTCACTCACATTGATATCTATTGATGGGCATTTCCATAGCCCGTTGATATGCCTAGTTGATGTGAGACGTTCATAACATCCGGAGTTGCTCTTGCAGCGGGTTTTGCACCTAGCGGTGCTTCCAGGACATAATTCTTCTATGCAGCAATGAGGATAATTCTCAAGTTACGGACCCAGTCCTTGTAGTTGCTACCATCATCTTTCAACTTAGCTTTCTCTAGGAACGCATTAAAATTCAAGGGAACGGTAGCACGGGCCATTGATCTACAACAACATAGACATGCAAATACTATCAGGTACTAAGTTCATGATAAATTAAAGTTCAATTAATCATATTACTTAAGAACTCCCACTTAGATAGACATCCCTCTAGTCATCTAAATGATCACGTGATCCATATCAACTAAACCATGTCCGATCATCACGTGAGATGGAGTAGTTTTCAATGGTGAACATCACTATGTTGATCATATCTACTATATGATTCACGTTCGACCTTTCGGTCTCAGTGTTCCAAGGCCATATCTGCATATGCTAGGCTCGTCATGTTTAACCCGAGTATTCTGCACATGCAAAACTGGCTTGCACCCGTTGTATGTGAACGTAGAGATTATCACACCCGATCATCATGTGGTGTCTCGGCACGACGAACTATAGCAACGGCACATACTCAGGGAGAACACTTATACCTTGAAATTTAGTGAGAGATCATCTTATAATGCTACCGTCGTACTAAGAAAAATAAGATGCATAAAGGATAAACATCACATGCAATCAAATAAGTGATATGATATGGCCATCATCATCTTGTGCCTTTTGATCTCCATCTCCAAAGCACTGTCATGATCACCATCATCACCGGCTTGACACCTTGATCTCCATCGAAGCATCGTTGTCATCTCGCCAACTATTGCTTCCACGACTATCGCTACCGCTTAGTGATAAAGTAAAGCGATTACATGGCGATTGCATTTCATACAATAAAGCGACAACCATATGGCTCCTGCCAATTGCCGATAACTGTGTTACAAAACATGATCATCTCATACAACAATTTATATAATCATGTCTTGACCATATCAAATCACAACATGCCCTGCAAAAATAAGTTAGACGTCCTCTACTTTGTTGTTGCAAGTTTTACGTGGCTGCTACGGGCTTAGCAAGAACCGTTCTTACCTACGCATGAAAAACCACAACGCGATATAGTGATTGCTTTTTGATCTTTCGAAAGAACCCTGTTCATTGAATCTGATTCAACTAAAGTTGGAGAAACAGACACCCACTAGCCACATGTGTGCCAAGCACGTCGGTAGACCCAGTCTCGCGTAAGCGTACGCGTAATGTCGGTCTGAGCCGCTTCATCCAACAATACCGCTGAATCAAGAATCAACTAGTGATGGCGAGAAATATGTATATACCCACGCCCACAATTCCTTTGTGTTCTACTCGTGCATATAACATCTACGCATAGACTTGGCTTGAATGCCACTATTGGGGAACGCAGTATTTCAAAAAAATTCCCAAGATCACCCAAGATCTATCTAGGGATGCATAGCAATGAGAGGGGTGAGTATGTCTACGTACCCTCATAGACCGAAAGCGGAAGCGTTAAGAAACGTGATTGATGTAGTCGAACGTCTTCGTGATCCAACCGATCAAGTACCGAACGCACGACACCTCCGCGATCTGCACATATTCAGCTCGGTGACGTCCCTCGTACTCCTGATCCAGTTGAGGCCGAGGGAGATTGTCTTCAGCACGACGGCGTGTTGACAGTGATGATGAAATTACCGACGCAGGGCTTCGCCTAAGCACTACGACGATATGACCAAGGTGTGTATCTATGGAGGGGGGCACCGCACACGGCTAAAACAATTGTCAACTTGTGTGTTTATGGGTGCCCCCCTCCCCCGTATATAACGAAGGGGAGGGCGACGGCCGGCCCACATGGTGCGCCCCCAAGGGGGGATTCCTACTCCTACTAGGAGTAGGTTTCCCCCTTTTCCTAGTCCTAATAGGAGGGAGAAGGAAGGGGAAGAAGAGAAGAAGGAAAGGGGGGCCGGACCCCCTCCCAATTCGTATTGGGCTTGGGGGTGCGCCCCCACCTCTTGGCCGCCTCCTCTTTCTTCCACTAAAGCCCATGTAGGCCCATTAAGCCCCCGGGGGGTTCCGATAACCCCCCGGTACTCCGGTATATGCCCGAACTCATTCGAAACCATTCTGGTGTCCAAACATAACCTTCCAATATATCAATCTTCATGTCTCGACCATTTCGAGACTCCTCGTCATGTCCGTGATCACATCCAGGACTCCAAACTACCTTCGGTACATTAAAACACATAAACTCATAATACCGATCGTCATTGAACGTTAAGCGTGCGGACCCTACGGGTTCGAGAACTATGTAGACATGACCGAGACTCATCTTCGGTCAATAGCCAATAGCGGAACCTGGATGCTCATATTGGTTCCTACATATTCTACGAAGATCTGTATCGGTCAAACCGCATAACAACATATGTTGATCCCTTTGGCATCGGTATGTTACTTGCCTGAGATTCGATCATCGGTATCATCATACCTAGTTCAATCTCGTTACCAGCAAGTCTCTTTACTCGTTCCGTAATGCAACATCCCGTAACTAACCCATTAGTCGCATTGCTTCCAAGGCTTATGGTGATGTGCATTACCGAGAGGGCCCAGAGATACCTCTCCAACAATCGGAGTGACAAATCCTAATCTCGATCTATGCCAACTCAACAAACACCATTGGAAACACATGTAGAGAATCTTTATAATCACCCAGTTACGTTGTGACATTTTATAGCACACTAAGTGTTCCTCCGATATTCGAGAGTTGCATAATCTCATAGTCATAGGAACATGTATAAGTTATGGAGAAAGCAATAGCAATAAACTAAACGATCATAATGCTAAGCTAATGGATGGGTCAAGTCAATCACATCATTCTCTAATGATGTGATCACGTTCATCAAATGACAACCCATGTATATGGCTAGGAAACTTAACCACCTTTGATTAACAAGCTAGTCAAGTAAAGGCATACTAGTGACACTATGTTTGTATATGTATTCGCACATGTACAAAGTTTCTGGTTAATACAATTCTAGCATGAATAATAAACATTTATCATGATATAAGGAAATATAAATAACAACTTTATTATTGCCTTTAGGGCATATTTCCTTCAACTTGGACTCCCGGTCCAAGTAGGATTCGCCCACCCCCCCTTTCCTATTCCAACTAGGAGAAGGAGGGAAGGAGGAAGGGGAAAGAAGGAAGGAGGGGGGCACCGCCCCCACCCCTTGTCTAATTCGGATTGGCAAGGGGGGCGCCACCTCCTGGCCGGCCCTCTCTCTTCTCCACTAAGGCCCATGGTGGCCCATTAACCTCCAGGGGGGTCCGGTAACCCCCATTATTCCGAAACTTATCCGAATCAACCCGAACCATTCCGGTGTCCGAATGTAACCTTCTAGTATATGAATCTTTACCTCTCGACCATTTTGAGACTCCTCGTGATATCCGTGATCTCATCCGGGACTCGAAACAAACTTCGGTCATCAAATCACATAACTCATAATACAAATTGTCATCGAACGTTAAGCGTGCGGACCCTACGGGTTCGAGAACTATGTAGACATGATCGAGACACATCTCTGGTCAATAACCAATAGCGGAACCTGGATGCTCATATTGGCTCCTACATATTCTTCGAAGATCTTTTATCGGTCAAACCACATAACAACATACCTTGTTCCCTTTGTCATCGGTATGTTACTTGCCCGAGATTCGATCGTCGGTATCATCATACCTAGTTCAATCTCGTTACCGACAAGTCTCTTTACTCGCTCCGTAATACATCATCCCATGACTAACTCATTAGTCACATTGCTTGCAAGGCTCATAGTGATGTGTATTACCGAGAGGGCCCAGAGATACCTCTTTGATACACAGAGTGACAAATCCTAATCTCGATCTATGACAACTCAACAAACACCATCGGAGACACCTGTAGAGCATCTTTATAATCACCCAGTTATGTTGTGACATTTGATAGCACACAAGGTGTTCCTCCAGTATTCGGGAGTTGCATAATCTCATAGTCAGAGGAACATGTATAAGTCATGAAGAAAGCAATAGCAATAAAACTAAACGATCATTTTGCTAAACTAACAGATGGGTCTTGTCCATCACATCATTCTCTAATGATGTGATCCCGTTCATCAAATGACAACACATGTCTATGGTTAGGAAACTTAACCATTTTTGATTAACGAGCTAGTCTAGTAGAGGCATACTAGGGACACTCTGTTTGTCTATGTATTCACACATGTACTAAGTTTCCAGTTACTACAATTCTAGCATGAATAATAAACATTTATCATGATATAAGGAAATATAAATAACAACTTTGTTATTGCCTCTAGGGCATATTTCCTTCACTAATGGCCTTCTTCAATGGGCAAGATCTAACAAGGCCCAAGTCACTTGAAGAAAATAATCTTGGCCGAATTCTTGACTTGTTTTTCCCTTCTTCTTGTTAATCTTGGACTTCTTCTTCTTATTGGAGTTGAATCCAAGTCCACCTTTGTCATTGGGGGATTTTTGCACACTCAAGATATTGTTGAGTGTGGACTTCTCTTCATCACATTTCCAAGTCTTTCTTTAATGAAGTGACTTGGGCCTTGATCTCTTTGATTTCCTCTACATGGTTAGTCTCAACACAAGTACTAGAGGGAGTATAAGCTTCATTGTTAGAGCAACAAGGCAAGGAGAGCAATTCATCACAAGATGTACTAACATTGTGAGTAGATGAATTACAAGGACTAGCACATGGCAAGATAGCATTTTGACTTAATTAGTGCTAGTATCCACATGAGACTCACTAGATGTTACCTTGATAATCATAGCCTCATGAGCTATCTTTAGCACATTATGGGATACTAGAAGATCATCATGAGAGCTTGTGAGCTTTACATGACTGTCTTCCAATTTCCTATAATTTCTATATAACAACTCAAGTTGAGCCCTTAGCTCAACATTCTCCTTCAAAATGGATGCTTCATAGGATGTAGAGTTATTAGCACAAGCATCCTCATTAACAACAAGAGGAGAAGACAACTTGGCAAGCTCTTTTGAATATGAAGCTTTAAGTTGAGCATGAGACTCAGTGAGTTTGATGAGCTCACTCTTAATGACCCTTGAGCCATTTTCGAGGTGCTCAAAGTCCTCAAGGAGTTTAGCATGCGCAAATTCAAGCTTCTCATTTTTAGTTTCAAAATAATTGGCCACCTCAAGAGCTCTATCATGAGATTCCCTCACTCTGGATAATTCTAGAGCAAAAGTCTCCTCAAGAGATTCCTTGGTGGTTTGTTCAAGTTCAAGAGCTTGAGAGAGGTCAGCGATCTCATTAGCGTAATCACGCTCATGACCTTCCATTTTCTCAATGGTGACCTCAAGCTCCTCTAGATGAGATTCCAACTCCTCAATGTATTTCTTGCCCTCAATGGCAATAGACATGATTTCCATGAAGTTGGAATGAGCAATTTTATTCTTATGAAGAGATTTAAAATCATTTCCCCCTTAATTTTTAAGGAGGCAACATTATCATTCTCTTCATTATTATCAACATCATCATCATTCTTATCATCATCAATATCATCACAAGATATATTGGGATTCAAAGTGGGAGATACCTTTGAAGCCTTAGCCATAAGGCAAAACGCAATAGATGATGATGTAGGATCCCTTGAAGCAAAATTCAAGACCACGTCTTATTCCATGGGGTGTTGGGTCTCCTCTACATTGTTAGCACGACAATTCGAGGAAATAGATGCATTTTTATCATGGCAACAAGATATCGCAAGCATATCATCATGAGATTTAGTCAAGCAATTTCTACATGATATGCAAGGACTATCAACGCAAGCATGTGAAACATCTAGAGTGCTCGAAGTGTTAAGGTCCAAAGATGAAGCATTGCAATAAGATAGTGATGAAGAATCATCAACAATAAGTCCACTATCATTATTGCAATGAACACCACTACTCACCATATCATTACCTTGTGGCAAACCACATGTAGGTGAAGTAGAAGAAGTTGAGAATACTGTACGACCGGAGGTGGAGGGAGGACAATCATCCCCTCCAAACTTGGATGCGCCATATTTATCTTGAAGCTTTGTCCACAACTCATGAGCATCCCGGAACGGCATGAGTTCAAATATAACTAAATTGCTCAAAGCATCGAAAAGCACATTAGAAGCTTTAGCATTGAGATAAGAGTTTTTATCATCCTCGAAAGATAATCTTTTGGGATCCTTTGGAGGAGAAAAACCCATATCTACAATTCGCTCTAAATTTGGGTCCACGACCCTAAAGAGATTAAGCATGTGAATTACCCAAACATCAAAATTTGTGCCATCGAAACTAAGAGTGTGAGAGAATCCTAATCCCCTAGTCGACATCTTTACTCTCTAGGCGGTTAAGCCTAACAAAGAGAGACGAGGCTCTGATACCAATTGAAAGATCATGGATGTCGCCTAGAGGGGGGGTGAATAGGCGTTTTAAAATAATTACGGTCCGTGACCCTAAAGAGATTAAGCATGTGAATTACCCAAACATCAAAATTTGTGCCATCAAAACTAAGAGTGTCAGAGAATCCTAAACCCCTAGTCGACATCCTTACTCTCTAGGCGGTTAAGCCTTATAAAGAGAGACGAGGCTCTGATACCAATTGAAAGATCGTGGATGTCACCTAGAGGGGGGTGAATATGCGCTTTAAAATAATTACGGCTTGAACAAATGCGGAGTAAACCTAGCGGTTAATTTGTCAAGCACAAAACCTACAACAACTAGGCTCACCTATGTGCACCAACAACTTATGCTAAGCAAGATAAACTACTAGGTGATAGCAAGATATATGACAGGAAACAATATGGCTATCACAAAGTAAAGTGCATAAGTAAAGGGCTCGGGTAAGAGATAACCGAGGCACGCGGAGACGATGATGTATCCCGAAGTTCACACCCTTGCGGACGCTAATCTCCATTTGGAGCGGTGTGGAGGCACAGTGATCCCAAGAAGCCACTAGGGCCACCGTAATCTCCTCACGCCCTCGCACAATGCAAGATGACGTGATTCCACTAAGGGACCCTTGAGGGCGGTCACTGAACCCATACAAATGGCAACCCTTGGGGGCGGTCACCAACCCGTACACTTCGGCAACCCTTGGGGGCGGTCACCGAAACCCGTCAAACTGCCCGGGGCGATCTCCACAACCTAATTGAAGACCCCGACGCTTGCCCGGAGCTTTACACCACAATGATTGAGCTCCGAACACCACCAACCGTCTAGGGCACCAAGGCATCGAAGATGAACAAGCTCAAGGGTACCAAGAACCCAAGAGTAATAAGCTTCTCAACTTGTAACTTCCATGTGTCACCGTGTAGAACTCAAACCGATGCACCAAATGTAATGGCAAGGGCACACGGAGTGCCCAAGTCCTTCTCTCCCAAATCCCACCAAAGCAACTAATGCTAGGGAGGAAAATGAGAGGAAGAACGAAGAAGAGAACACGAAGAACTCCAAGATCTAGACCCCAAGGGGGTTCCCCTCACTTAGAGGAGAAAGTGATTGGTGGAAACATATATCTCCTCTCTCTTCCCCCCCCCCCAAAACTAGCAAGAATGCATGGAGGGATTGAGAGATAGCAAGCTCGAAGAAGGTCAACAATGGGGGAAGAACACGAGCTTAAGAGATAAGGTTCATTGGGAAAGAAGATCCTCTTTTATAGGTGGGAAAAAATCCAACTGTTATGCTCACAGCCGGCACAGAGCGGTACTACCGCTAGGGGTAGAGGTACTACCGCTAACGGTAGCGGTACTACTGCTTGCGAGCGATACTAAAAAATACATCTGTGCCTACCACCGCTGGACTTAAGACGAGTTTTTGGTCTGGAGCGGAAGTAGCCACATAAGTAGCCGCGATAGTACCGCTCCTGTGACGCCCCAAGACCGGAGCTTCAGATGCCTTCCTTGATTTCCGAGTTTTCGTCGTGTGTTTTTTTTTGGTTCGTTGATTTCTTCATTGCATCATGTGCATTGCACCATCTTGTTGTTTCCATGGCCATCATGTGCATTGTCATATTCATGCATGTTGTTTTGTTGCATGCTCCATGTGTGGTTCTTGCACCATCACTCCTCCTTCCCTCCCTTTCTTCCATTTCTGCCAGTGCCATTTTCCCTTCTCTTTTGATGTTCATCTCTTCCCCAATATTCTAACACCATGTACCTAGCCTCTCTATCAAATTTCATCTTAATTGAAATTGTTTTGGTTAGGGTTTAAAATGGTTCAAGTTTGAATTTAATTCAAACTTGAATTATTTTTTACTTCCTTTAAAAATCTCCAAACCAATT
This sequence comes from Triticum urartu, assembly GCF_056163025.1. Taxonomy (NCBI): domain Eukaryota; kingdom Viridiplantae; phylum Streptophyta; class Magnoliopsida; order Poales; family Poaceae; genus Triticum; species Triticum urartu. Next base: position 441,047,619 of record NC_141876.1, read on the forward strand.
TTGTTAAATAGAGCACATTTTCAGGATCATGAGAATATTTTTATATTTCTCTAGTTCCTCTCCTTTTTTCCCTGCTCTTCCCTTTTGTATTTCTGTCTGTAGTAATGGAAAAAGATTTTAGAGAGACAGAGAGAGGAAGAGAGATTCTAGAGCAGTCCTCCAGGCCGGCCCATCTTTCCCCGCAGCCCACTAGACCGGCCCACCTCCTCCTTAACCTAGTGCCAGGGAGCTTCTCCCCTCGCGCCGCCACACGGAGAGCGTTGCCTGATCCCATCGCTCGTTACCCTCGTCTCTCCCTCACCTTCTCCCTCGCGCTGCACCCACAGGAACCACGCATCGCGCCCGATCCTCCCCAGTGCCGCTTGAAGCATGCGCGTCCTTTCTCCTCCTCCGCATGAAGCCCTGCGCAGCCGCGCGCCCCTGCCATCCCCACTGTCGTCGCCTCCCTCTGCTCTACCCCGCCCCTGCGCCTCCTCCATGGCCTTCCTTCCTTGCCTCCATGGACGCAAGGGTCGAGCTCGCCGCCCTGCCGCGTCACAAGGGACGCCGGCACCGCAGCCTGCCGGGCCTCCCCTGCATCATCCTCGCCAGACCTGCTCCATCCTCCGCCTTCTCCCTCCTCGCAGGTCCTCCGCTGCTGCAGCACCATCACCATCTCGCCAGCCGGCGGCCTCAAGCATGTCCGTGCCACCTCCATCCAGACCCGTCCGACCCCGCGCGCCCCTGCCGGCCTCACCGGAATTCGTCAAGTTCAGCGCCGCATCGCGCCTGCTTCGCAGCGAGCCTCCCCTCGCGTTGACCTCTTGCCTCTGCCCTCGTTCGAGGAGATGACGACGGGCATCCCGTGCCGTTCCTAACCCTGCCAAGCTCTGCCTCGTCTTCAACAATAACCAGAGCACCAAGCGGCCCTCGCGCACCTCTAGCGAAGTGCCTGCTTCGCCAACCGGCCGTCCCCTGCTCAAGTCGCCAAAAAAGCTGCAGCTACCGTTTTCCGTAGATTTGCCAAGTACCACGACGACGCGTCATGTTCATCTACCGCCATCTTCGGAGCCGCTAAGAACGGCAAGTACCTCGGCAAGTACCTCGACGCCCGATGCCTAGAACGACTACCGTCGCCGAAGACCCATGAACCTAAAACTTCAAGTTCAACTATGTCACAAGAACAAGGCCGGCGGGTCCGAAGACCCCATGTACCACAACAACCACGAAGGGATTCGAATTCGTCAAGTTCATCTTCAAAACGTGTACCCCTACACCGCAACGAAACGCCGAGTTCCTCTTCGAACGTGTGTGCCCTTACCGTCGACCCCGTGGATGTCAACTTCCGTGGCCGAAGACCCGTGTACAACTACCGTTGCCGTGTATGACTACTTCCGCTACGAGCGTCCCGAGAACGTCTACTTCCACTACTTTGCGCCGAACTCAAACCGCTCCGTAAACGCACCTTTGGAAGGTATAACCCCGAGACGACCATCCGAGAACGATTGCTTGTGTTGTATGAGTTGCACCCTTTGTCTGCACCATGTTCGTAGTGTCTCTCGCTTCCATGCCATCGACTCATGGGACACCCGGTATCCGGGAATGCCCCACCATCTTTTGCACACATCCGCACACTTCTCCGTTGCATCGGTATCTCAATCGAGTTACCGGAACCGGAACATTGTTGTGGCACCGTTTTTGTTATCGTTGTCGTGGCACCCCTTTTCTTTCCACCACAGTGACAAATGTTTCATAATACTCTTGTCAACTTTTAATAAAAATTGCATAAACTTGAACATGTCATCCGCATCATGATAATAACATTTAAAATGTTTAAATTGTTGCTTGCTTTAATATTGCTATTTGACATATGGGGAGTTACCGGAATTGTTGTTGTTGTTGTTTCCGGCCTCATTTAAAATGCCTAACTATGTATTCTACTCATGTTTCACCTCTTGCCATGTTTAACAACATTTAATATTGTTGGGTACCTAAACGAGAGAGAACTAAATAATTGATGTGGTGTTTCGCCAATATGCAACTCGTTGCATATTGAGCTCCACTTAACTTGTAGTTTTGTTTGTGCACTTTGCCATGCCATGCTTCATTAAACCGGACATGCATCATACTTGGTTGTGCATCTTGCCATGTTTATGTGATGGTTGTTTACTATGTTGTTTGCTTCTTTCCGGTGTTGCTTCTTCGGGTTGGTTCCGTTAACGTCACGTTTGTGAGGATTCGTTCGACTACGTCCGTTTTTCTTCTTCGTGGACTCGTTCTTCTTCCTTGCGGGATCTCAGGCAAGATGACCATACCCTCGAAATCACTTCTATCTTTGCTTGATAGTTGCTCGCTCTATTGCTATGCCGCGATACCTACCACTTGCTATATCATGCCTCCCATATTGCCATGTCAAGCCTCTAACCCACCTTTCCTAGCAAACCGTTGTTTGGCTATGTTACCGCTTTGCTCAGCCTCTCTTATAGCGTTGCTAGTTGCAGCTGAAGATGGAGTTTGTTCCTTGTTGGAACATGATTATTGTTGGGATATCATTATTAAATCTTGTTTACCTTAAAGCACCTATATACTTGGTAAAGGGAGGAAGGCTCGGCCTTATGCCTGGTGTTTTGTTCCACTCTTGCCGCCCTAGTTTCCGTCATACCGGCATTATGTTCCTTGATTTTGCGTTCCTTGCGCGGTTGGGTTATAATGGGAACCCCTTGACAGTTCGCTTTGAATAAAACTCCTCCAGCAAGGCCCAACCTTGGTTTTACCATTTGCCACCTAAGCCTTTTTCCCTTGGGTTCTGCAGACTCAAGGGTCATCTTTATTTTAAACCCCCCCCCCCCACCCGGGCCAGTGCTCCTCTGAGTGTTGGTCCGAAATGAGTAGACTGCGGGGCCACCTTGGGGCAACTTGAGGTTTGGTTTTACTCATAGGATGTCTCATTCGGTGTTCCCTAAGAACGAGATACGTGCGACTCCTATCGGGATTTGTTGGCACATCGGGCAGCTTTGCTGGTCTTGTTTTACCATTGTCAAAATGTCTTGTAACTGGGATTCCGAGTCTGATCGGGTCTTCCTGGGAGAAGGAATATCCTTCGTTGACAGTGAGAGCTTGTGATGGGTTAAGTTGGGACACCCCTGCAGGGTTATGAACTTTCGAAAGTCGTGCCCGCGGTTATGGGCAGATGGGAATTTGTTAATGTCTGGTTGTAGAGAACTTGAAACTTAATTTAATTAAAACGAATCATCCGCGTGTGTAGCCGTGATGGTCTCTTCTCGGCGGAGTCCGGGAAGTGAACACGGTTCTTGTGTTATGTTTGAACGTAAGTAGTTTCAGGATCACTTCTTGATCACTTCTAGTTCACGGTCGTGCTTTGCTTCTCTTCTCGCTCTCATTTGCGTAAGTTAGCCACCATATATGCTAGTGCTTGCTGCAGCTCCACCTCATTACCCTATTCTACCCATAAGCTTAAATAGTATTGATCTCGCGGGTGTGAGATTGCTGAGTCCCCGTGACTCACAGATTACTTCCAAAACCAGTTGCAGGTGCCATTGATACTAGTGCAGATGACGCAGCCGAGCTCAAGTGGGAGCTCGATGAAGATCGTGTTCGTTGTGTTGTTTCATTTCCAGTTGATCAGTAGTGGATCCCAGTCGGGGCGATCGGGGATCTTTTGCATTAGGGGTGGTCTTTCTTTATTTTGGTTCCGTAATCGGACCTTGATTGTATTCTGGATGATGTAATGCTATATTTATGTATTGTGTGAAGTGGCGATTGTAAGCCAACTCTTTATCCCATTCTTATTCAGTACATGGGATGTGTAAAGATTACCCCTCTTGCGACATGCCTACTATGTGGTTATGCCTCTAAGTCGTGCTCCGACATGTGGGAGATATAGCCGCATCGTGGGTGTTACAAGTTGTTATCAGAGCCTTCCCCAACTTAGGAGCCCCCTGCTTGATCGAATCGCTGGCATTGTTGAGTCTAGAAAAAATATTTAGAGTCTTATAGGATTATATATATCGGAGAGTAGGATTCTTTTTACTCCTCAGTCCCTTCGTCGCTCTGGTGAGGCCTCCTGACGTAGAGTTTTGACTCTTCTCCTCTCAAATTTCATGAAAAAATTTTAGGATCACGCGGGTATCTTGGAATCGTTTCGATGGTTTTGTGGCGAGAACATTGTTCTTGGTGCCTCCTGACATTTAGGGGTTGCGGAAGTGTCCCGGGGACTTGAGCTCCGAGGTGTTGTCGTCACAATTTTATCGTTGCAGTTCTGGAATACCTGAGTTTCGCCGGCATCGAAAATCTCTTTTATGCAGTTGTTGGTGAGATAACCTCGACGCCACCCAGTACTGGGGCGGGAGTTCGGGAGTACTGCCATAACTCGTATAACGGATGTTTTTTGAAGGTTGAGGCAAAATGATTTCCGTAGGTTTCTTGATTATGTGTTAAAGGATGGATACAGCTGGATGTAGGATTTGTTAGTTTTGGGTGAGATATTATGCTTCCCCTGTATCCCCAACACCTGATTGCATAACTAGAAAGTTTCAGGAGTTTATAAGTGGGAATTCAAGTAGCTCCTAGAATAATCTTTCCAATAGACACATGATACGATATGGGATCTATCATATGTTTGTTTCCGGCTTATTCTGCAAGCCAAACTATTGTTTTGTTTTAAGTTGTGGTATTCGAGTTGCTTCGAAGTCAAATGTTGATTCCATACCTTTCCTAAGCGGTGTTCTCATATCCCTATGTGAACATTAATCCTTCTTATTTATCGAGATTGTCATCCCAATTCTATTTTCAACCGGTGCGCTTCTCTTCGAGATGATCCCATCATTCTTCCCATCTGTAAGATCTATTATCAGTTCTTCTCAACGGTGTTGTTCCATCTGCCCAAGTTGTCTTTGTTTTTCCAGCCCTCCCACCCTTTTTCTTCAAGGACTCAGATTTCTGAATCAAGTATACATCTTTTGGGTGTGAAGTTTCTTCATTCTTTTCAATCAATGTTCTTACCCGGTGGTTCTCGTGAAGATGCTCTACAGGTTCATCATTATTCGTTCTCTTTCTTCTCCGGTGGATTCAATTCAAGCTTTGCTGATCATATCCCTTTTCCTTGTTTCAAATATTTTTCCCATACCAGTGCACCTCTTAATCATCCACTCCTCGCTACTCAATTGTTCCGGAGTGCTGAAGATATCTCGAAGATTCGTGTTTTCCATTCTTAATCCGTTCAAGATATTTCGAGATTGTTATCTCATTCAAGCCATTTAATTCAACCGGTGCATTCTCTTTTTCAAGTAATCGTTCAACGGTGTTTCTTTTGAGTGGGCCCTAACCCACAGGTCTTTTCCCAGGATCTTACCTGACTCTTCTTATTTTGCCGGAGCTATTCTCAAATCTTTCAAAGTGTGACGTAAGAATGAATTTTCATCAGTCAGGTGCCTTTCTCCAAGATCTTTCAAATTCATTTATTGTTGTTTCAACCTTTCTATTCTTCATTATCCCGGAGTATCCCAACAATTCATGGTGGTGTTTCTCGTGTTCATTCTTGGATTTGAAGACCGAAGAAGATTTTTTCTCTCAATCTTGCTCCATTCTCTTCAAGATTCATGGTTCTAGTTTGTTGTCGTCCTCTCATAATTACTTTTGATTGTGAGAATTATTTTCATCCATCCGGAGCATTTCATGAGTTGTTTTCATTTCTTTCCTACGGAGCCCATCATCTCAGAATTATTCATTCCAGCTTTCAGCTCTCATTCCCCAAATCTTACCGCTGCATCATTCAAATTTCCCTAATCAACTCAGGATCTCTTTGGTCTCATGTATCTAAATCCCCTCAAGTATATTCATTCATTCTCCAATTCTTCCCGGTGATTTGTGCCTTTGCTACTTTCATTTTCAATTCTTACGGTGGTTCGTTCAAGGGTTCTCCTCCTTGGTTATCATATCAATTCATTCGTTCTTTCCAATCCTAACGGTGGTTCGTTGAAGTCTTTTCTCAAGTTTTGCGCTATATCTATCTTAATCCTTTCTACGAGAATAAGTAGTATGCAAAATCCTTTGCTTGTCATCAATTTAAATTGGTGAAGGATAAGCATAATGTAATTCTTATTCTTGTTTCATCCAAGTGATTAATTCCTTATTCCTGAGGTTCATCAAATTCTCGGTTTCAATTGTTTCATCTTTCTTTTCCCGAGTTCCAAGTTTTTTCCGCATTATCTCATCACGAAGCTCCATTTAATCAATTCAAGGGTTCATCTTATTATTTTCATCTTTCACTTCTTTTGATCATTCTTTCATTACCGGAGTTCTTCATGGAGGCTCAACATGGTGGTTCGTCAAGGTTTCCTTACATTCTCGATTTGTTCTTCAAGATTTCTACCGGAGTTATGATACGCCAAGCTATACTCTAAAATAAACATGGTGCTCAACACATGTTTTGTTTTGAGGAGTTCAAGCATTGTTTATCTTGCATTTGGAAGTGCAATTCTTTCTACCTTATCATTTGAGGTGGTGTTATGTCATTCTTGATAATTTCCCTTCGGGTTTCATGATTCACAAGTTTTCAAAGAGTGACATATTTAAATCCATCATTTTCTCTTCGCTCAAGAGATTTTTTCAACCAACCAATCCTTTTGTCGGAGTTATCTTGGTATAGATTTCACCTAAAGCCTTCCACTAGGAATGTTGCTCCTTGTGGTGATTACCTATGATCCAAGTTTTATCCTTATAACCTCGGTGGAATAAGCTTTCTATTCTTTTCTAGCTCTCAATCAAATCTATTGTTTCCATTAGTGGCGGAATTTCACCTCATAGTTTTGAGATGTTCTCCATAAGCCCACTACAAGCTTACTCTTTTCGTTGTTGGTTTTCCAACAACTACGTTCGACCCTTCTCCTAAAGATGCTTTCAAGCTCATTCGAGGTAGAAGATATTGTTTTCCCCTTGTTCATTCCATTCCATCCTCTCTTTTCTTCCGGAGGCATTGTGATGTTGCTCTCTTCAACCCATCTTCTTGTTTTGTCAAGATCATTTTCTTTCCTTTGCTTATCCATTTAACCGGCGTGTTGTGTCCTCTGCTCAAGTCCTTTTCATCCTATCAAGTCTTGCATCTCTTTTCAACTGGAGTGCTGTCCGAATTTGTTCTTCCTTGTTTCTCTTTTCTAACGGAGTGTTTTCAACTTTCTTCATCTTTGTTGTTTTCTTTCTTTCATTTTGTTCAACCTCCCAAGGTTCGCGGTTTCACTCGTTTGTCCAAGAAGCAACTTAGTTTTACCTGTCCTCTTCTTCTTCCGTTTCTCTCCGGTGCCATCCTAGATCTCGGGACGAGATCCTCTCGTAGTGGTGGAGTGTTGTGACGCCCCAAGACCGGAGCTTCAGATGCCTTCCTTGATTTCTGAGTTTTCGCCGTGTGTTTTGTTTGGTTCGTTGCTTTATTCATTGCATCATGTGCATTGCACCATCCTTGTTGTTTCCATGGCCATCATGTGCATTGTCATATTCATGCATGTTGTTTTGTTGCATGCTCCATGTGTGGTTCTTGCATCGTCACTCCTCCTTCCCTTCCTTTATTCCATTTCTGCAAGTGCCATTTTCCCTTCTCTTTTGATGTTCATCTCTTCCCCAATATTCTAACATCATGTACCTAGCCTCTCTGTCAAATTTCATCTTAATTGAAATTTTTTTGGTTAGGGTTTAAAATGGTTCAAGTTTGAATTCAATTCAAACTTGAATTATTTTTTACTTCCTTTAAAAATCTCCAAACCAATTTTGTTAAATAGAGCACATTTTCAGGATCATGAGAATATTTTTATATTTCTCTAGTTCCTATCCTTTTTTCCCTGCTCTTCCCTTTTGTATTTCTGTCTGTCGTAATGGAAAAGATTTTAGAGAGAGAGCAAGAGAGATTCCAGAGCAGTCCTCTAGGCCGGCCCATCTTTCCCCGTAGCCCACTAGACCGGCCCACCTCCTCCTTAACCTAGCGCCAGGGAGCTTCTCCCCTCGCGCCACCACAGGGAGAGCGCTGCCCGATCCCATCGCTCGTTACCCTCGTCTCTCCCTCACCTTCTCCCTCGCGCTGCAACCACAGGAACCACGCATCGCGCCCGATCCTCCCCAGCGCCGCCTGAAGCATGCGCGTCCTTTCTCCTCCTCCGCATGAAGCCTTGCACAGCCGCGCGCCCCTTCCATCCCCACTTCCGTCGCCTCCCTCTGCTCTACCCTGCCCCTGCGCCTCCTCCATGGCCTTCCTTCCTTGCCTCCATGGATGCGAGGGTCGAGCTCGCCGCCCTGCCCCGTCGCAGGGACGTCGGGCACCGCAGCCTGCCGGGCCTCCCCTGCATCGTCCTCGCCGGACCTGCTCCGTCCTCCGCCTTCTCCCTCCTCGCAAGTCCTCCGCTGCTGCAGCACCATCACCATCTCGCCAGCCGGCGGCCTCAAGCATGTCTGTGCCGCCTCCATCCAGACCCGTCCGACCCCGCGCGCCCCTGCCAGCCTCGCCGGAATTCGTCAAGTTCAGCGCCGCATCGCGCCTGCTTCGCAGCGAGCCTCCCCTAGCGTTGACCTCCTGCCTCTGCCCTTGTTCGAGGAGATGACGATGGGCATCCCGTGCCGTTCCCAACCCTGCCAAGCTCTGCCTCGTCTGCAACAACAACCAGAGCACCAAGCGGCCACCGCGCACCTCTAGCAAGTGCCTGCTTCGCCAACCGACCGTCCCCTGCTCAAGCCGCCAAAAAAACTGCAGCTACCGTTTTTCGTGGATTTGCCAAGTACCACGACGATGCGTCATGTTCATCTACCGCCGTCTTCGGAGCCGCTAAGAATGGCAAGTACCTCGGCAAGTACCTTGACGCCCGATGCCTAGAACGACTACCGTCGCCGAAGACCCATGAACCTAAAACTTCAAGTTCAACTATGTCGCAAGAACGAGGCCGGCGGGTCTGAAGACCCCATGTACCACGACAACCACGAAGGGATTCGAATTCGTCAAGTTCATCTTCAAAACATGTACCCCTACACCGCAACGAAACGCCAAGTTCCTCTTCGAACGTGTGTGCCCTTACCGTCGACCCCGTGGATGTCAACTTTCGTGGCCGAAGACCCGTGTACAACTACCGTCGACGTGTACGACTACTTCCGCTACGAGCGTCCCGAGAACGTCTACTTCCTCTTCTTTGCACCGAAGTCAAACCGCTCCGTAAATGCACCTTTGGAAGGTATAACCCCAAGACGACCATCCGAGAACGATTGCTTGTGTTGTATGAGTTGCACCCTTTGTCTACACCATGTCCGTAGTGTCTCTCGCTTCCATGCCATCGACTCATGGGACACCCGGTATTCGGGAGCGCCCCACCATCTTTTGCACGCATCCGCACACTTCTCCTTTGCATCGGTATCTCAATCAAGTTACCGGAACCGGAACGTTGCCGTGGCACCGTTTTCGTTATCATTGTCGTGGCACCCCTTTTCTTTCCACCACGGTGACAAATGCTTCATATAGTCTTGTCAACTTTTAATAAAAATTGCATAAACTTGAACATGTCATCCGCATCATGATAATAACATTTAAAATGTTTAAATTGTTGCTTGCTTTAATATTGCTATTTGGCATATGGGGAGTTACCGGAATTGTTGTTGTTGTTTCCGGCCTCATTTAAAATGCCTAACTATGTATTCTACTCAAGTTTCACCTCTTGCCATGTTTAACAACATTTAATATTGTTGGGTACCTAAACGAGAGAGAACTAAATAATTGATGTGGTGTTTCGTCAATATGCAACTCGTTGCATATTGAGCTCCACTTAACTTGTAGTTTTGTTTGTGCACTTTGCCATGCCATGCTTCATTAAACCGGGCATGCATCATACTTGGTTGTGCATCATGACATGTTTATGTGATGGTTGTTTACTATGTTGTTTGCTTCTTTCCGGTGTTGCTTCTTAGGGTTTGTTCCGTTAACGTCGCGTTTGTGAGGATTCGTTCGACTACGTCCGTTTGTCTTCTTCGTGGACTCGTTCTTCCTTGCGGGATCTCGGGCAAGATGACCATACCCTCGAAATCACTTCTATATTTGTTTGCTAGTTGCTCGCTCTATTGCTATGCCGCGATACCTATCACTTGCTATGTCATGCCTCTCATATTGCCATGTCAAGCCTCTAACCCACCTTTCCTAGCAAACCGTTGTTTGGCTATGTTACCGCTTTGCTCGGCATCTCTTATAGCGTTGCTAGTTGCAGGTGAAGATGGAGTTTGTTCCTTGTTGGAACATGATTATTGTTGGGATATCATTATTAAATCTTGTTTACCTTAATGCACCTATATACTTGGTAAAGGGTGGAAGATTCTACGCCTAGCGCCGGACCCTATGTTCGTCCCTTTCCTCTATCCATTTTTTATACATTATCTGTCTTGTTTTTCTTTCTTTCTTTTATTCTTTCTCCAGGCCTTCAAAGGCCAACTTGCGCCTCGTTTGCACATTACAGATGCGCTAGCCGCACTCATCATACCTGGGGGCTTCTTTCACAAAAGCTTGATTATTTATTTGGGCCTCGTGCCCCGCACATGTGTTATGCTTCCACATGTACCTTTTTCGCCATTATATGCATCGATATGACTTAAGTTTTGGCCAAGCTGGGTTGCCTAGCTCTTGTATTTATGCCCTAGGTTCCCGTTAATTCGGCTAGGGCATAAGGGGAGCACCTCTACGATTGTTACTGCCGGGTCAGCCGGATGTGTACCTCAGGCTGGGTGAAGCCGAAAGCTACCGTTCTTAAGGGAATATTCGGTCGGTGAACAAAAGATGATTTTTATTTATTTTCCATATCTGCCCCCAGATGTTTTTCCTGCGTTTCCTATCGCAGTCTAGACATGCACTTTAGGGCATGCTTACCCAGGGAAAGGAACCCTTAACGGAACTATTCTCCCTGGAAGATGTTTCTTACTACCCATGTAATATAACATAACTAGTTGGGCACTTGTCTGTTCAAGCACTTATGACCCCTACTCTTGGTCTCCACGCATGCCCCGGTTCTTATATAACTGCGCGGGTATTCGGATACACTCTGGACTATCGGGTCCCGTGGTTGAAGCGAAAAGGTCCGCCAAGACAAATGATCTACAATCCGGCTAGAAGGCATTATACATGTCACTTTCATTACATAGTCATACAGACTGACTAAATTCCTCTTCTATACCATCCAACAAGCGGTCTAGCTTACAATCCTGTTGGGAATACTTTGCGGCTAATTCTACTTGCCCATAAACTAAGCTAACGGGGATCTCTTTTCCGTCGGGCCCCACAGGTCCGACCTTGGCCATGTGATTTGGGTCTGCCTAGGTATACCGCGTCTTCACCATGGCCCAGGCTTCTCTGGCACCCTGTCGGCAGGCTGATATCTTCCATAATCGGAAGCGCCGCCGTGCTCCCTTGAGCTTCTCCGCAAGCTCTGCAACGCCCTCTGGCAGGGAGACGGACGGCCACAAGGCCTGGGCAACACCCTGCATCACCTGCCGAACTTGTTTGTGCTGATGTGACAGCTCGGATAGAAGATCACTCGCAGACCCGGGCATTTCCTCCGCAGGATGACCCGTCAGCATACCTACAGACATAACGTTGTTAGTCGGCTTCTTCGCCGAACTCCTTTAAAAGGATTCGTTCAAGCACTTACTGAAAATGCCGCGCCGAAGCCGCTTATTTTCCTTCTCGGGGTCTGCAAGCTGGCCCCGAACGTCTTTTAGTTCCACGCTCAGCTTAATATTGGCGTCTTGGAGATTGTTTTTCTCCCACCTAACCTCAGTCAGCACGCATTTGCTAGCCTCTAGCTGTCGCATAACATGCTGGTCCTCCGGATTTTCTCCGGATTCATCTGCAACATCTGTTGTTAGATCTGCAGCCATGTCGCACATTATATGGTAACCATCATTCTTTAAAGTAAATGTTACCAGCAGGTCTTTTTCAGTTCCTGCAATGCGGCCACAGCAGCCCGCAGTTGGGTCTTGCATTCCTGTAGCTCCTGTGACAGCCTAGTATTCTTCTCTGTAAGAACCTGCACAATAAAGATGATCCTTAAATCAGTTCTGCTAACTGTTTCAAGTCTCAGGGGCTACTGATACATATAAATCGTCAGATTTACTTACCCGTACATCCTTTACATACTGATCTGTGGCTCTGGCTAGACCATCTTGAGCAGCTCGGAGGTATGCCTCTCCAGAATTGAAGGCATCAAATGCCTCTGGTGAGAAACAAGCGTCACGGAGTACGGCCGCCCGGCGGCTATGATTCATGGCGCTTTCCACCTCTGAGTTTGTAGCGGATAATCTATTTGCATCCTCTCTAGGGGGATTATCCGGCGCCCGCCCCATATCGGCTTCCGCCTCTATGTCCGGTCCTGGCGCCCGGCTGGTGGAAGCATGATTAGTAACATCGCCGGACATATTCCGGCGAGCGTTTTTTCTGTTAAAGAAACACGGGCGTCATTATATTTCGAGAAAGACGACAACCACGGAGCGGGGTTTGTTATACCTTTGCGCCGGCGTCTCCGTCCTGACCGCCTTCCTTTTTGGCCTACCCGGCCTCGGTGCCTCTTGTTGGCGTGTTGCTGCGGGTTCGGCAGGGCGTCCCGAATGCCTTTCCTGTAAAAATGCCATGTGTATATGGTGGGTGAAGTGTCTAAAAGGGGATCCTAGTTTTGGAGTTGGGATTTTTGGTTTTTCTTACGTGCGATGCAGGGAGCAGTCCGGGATAGTCGGCCGTAATGGCCACCATGGCATCGTCGCAGCTTAACTGATAGAACTGCCGGTCTATCAGCTCCATGAATATAACCGAATCTTCTTCAAGTCCGGAGTCGAGGGCCCGGTCAGGGTCCTCTGGTTGGGGAGAAGGGCTGCTGACCTCCTTTATGGCTTTTCGCAGTTCCTGCCGCAAAGTGGCAAGGTGAATACTTACGACAAAGAATGTGGGAAAAATGGGAGCAGGGAGATATAACTTACCCAGCTTGGAGGATTGTACATGGAGAATCCATCCCGTGGCTTGATGCGGGTGAACTCCTCTTCCTCACCCTTGAACAATTCGGACAGAATTTTCGCTAAAGCGGCAGCATTGTCCGGACCCTTACGCCCGCAGTGGGTGGCGTCATCCGCCCCGTTATAACACCACAAGGGGTGCCCACGATATTGAAGTGGTTGCACTCCCCGCATTATGCAAATCGACATAACTTCGACTATTGTCAATCCTGATTGAGCCAGAGCTTTGATACGGTTCATCAGATAGAGGACTTCTCTGTTGTCTTCCACCTGGGGGCTCCGTGGGCGCCAACTTCGACGCTTCTTCAGAGGAGCATTGTTGAACTCAGGAAGACCCCGCCGAACAGGGTCCGGAAGGGGAACATCCTCCATATAAAACCATTCTGAAGGCCAGTATTCGGACGACTTCTTCGGGGTACCGGACAGGTATCCGGTATCGGCGATGCACCATATTTCGGCACCGCCCACTTGATAAAGTGATCCCCTCTGTGTGCGAGGGACGAGGCAAAATAGCCTTTTCCACAGCTCAAAGTGAGCCTCGCAGCCCAGGAACAACTCGCAGAGAGCAACATAGCCGGCGATATGTAGAATGGAGGCAGAGATGAAATTTTGTAATTGGAGGCCGTAGAACTCCGGGAGCCCGCGGAGGAACGGATGAATTGGAAATCCGAGTCCCCTTAGTAAATAAGGAACAAGGCAGACCCATTCCCCCATGGAGGGACAGGGAAAGCTCTCCGCTTGCTCCCCGCCATTGTAGGTGGCAAGCCCGGCTCGAACGGGCACCATATATGTCGGAGGGAGAAATACCTTGGTCTGCAGTTCGACCAATCGACTGTGTGGGACTGAAGACCTCTCCCAATCACCGGTCTTAGGGCTACGGGGGCGGGAGGAGGAGCTGCGAAGGTCGCCCATGCTGGGATGGATCTTTCCGAAACGCGCTCTGATGGATTCTCGCTGAGGGGAGGATGGTGTGGATCGGATCTAAGAATCCCTATCCCTTTAATAGACAATTTATTTATCTGGCTAGGGGGCAAATGTAAAAATGCCCTGACGCCTCGTATTCATTCGACGCATGGGAGATAGCCCTTATTGGGCACAGAAGCCAAGAGATTCAACATTTATGGGGTCGGACACTGCTTACAAACACTTGGAAATTGGAGAAGAACCCGCCTTGCAATGCCGAAGACAATACTACGCGCCGGACTCATCGTCATTGAAGCCTGGTTTGGGGGCTACTGAGGGAGTCTGGGATTAGGGGGTATCCGGACAGCCGGATTATATCCTTTGGCCGGACTGTTGGACTATGAAGATACAAGATTGAGCAAGAACCAAGAAAACTAAGCTCACAAGGAGAAAACTAAGCAAGAACCAAGAAAGATGATGCAAGCATGCAATGGTTTGAGCTCTCTACGAACGATACAATCAAGCTACTCACTTGAGAGCCCCCCTTGATAGTACGGCAATCGATCATATAACCCGGTCTCCAAACTACCACCATGAGACTGGTAAAATAGAGAACCTATCAAGGCTAAACCTTTGCCTTGCACAAAGTCCACTTGAGCTAGATGTAGATGATCTTGACTTCCTCAAGTAGGACCACCTTTCTTGATTGCGTTGGCTCGGTGAAGACTAGTAGATTGCTCCCCCATACTCCACTATGGGTGTAACACCCTCGATGCGGCTATATCTCCCACGTGTCGAAGCACGACTTAGAGGCATAACCGCATTGAAAGCAATGTCGCAAGTGAGGTAATCTTCACACAACCCATGTAATACATAAGGGAAAGAGTTACATAGTTGGCTTACAATCGCCACTTCACACAATTACATGAATAAAGCATTACATCATCCAGATACAATCAAGGTCCGACTACAGAACCAAAATAAAAAGAAGACTACCCCAAATGCTACACAGATACCCCATTGACCCCAACTGGGCTCCACTACTGATCAACTAGGACGAAACAACACAAAGGACAAGATCTTCATCGAGCTCCTCCTTGAGCTTGGTTGCATCACCTACACGGTATCATCGGCACCTGCAAACTGGTTTTGGAAGTATCTGTGAGTCACGAGGACTCAGCAATCTCACACCCTCGCGATCAAGACTATTTAAGCTTATGGGTAAGGTAAAGTTATGATGTGGAGCTGCAGCAAGCGACTAGCATATATGGTGGCTAACATACGCAAAAGAGAGCGAGAAGAGAAGGCAAAGCACGATCGATGAACTATGATCAAGAAGTGATCCTAGAACAACCTATGTCAAAACATAACTCCAACACCGTGTTCACTTCCCGGACTCCACCGAGAAGAGACCATCACGGTTACGCACGCGGTTGATGTATTTTAATTAAGATAAACTTCAGGTTTTCTACAACTGGACATTAACAAATTCCCATCTGCCCATAACCGCGGGCATGGCTTTCGAAAGTTCAAAACCCTGCAGGGCTGTCCCAACTTAGCCCATCACAAGCTCTCATGGTCAACGAAGGATATCTTCTCCCAAGACAATCTGATCAGACTCGGCATCCCGGTTATAAGACATCCTCGATAATGGTAAAACAAGTCCAGGAAAGCCACCCGAATGTGCCGACAAATCCCGATAGGAGGTGCACATATCTCGTTCTCAGGGCGCACCGGATTGTCCAAGGTTCCGGTAGGCCAGCCCAAAGTTGCCCCTGGTGGCCACCGGCAGCTGACAGGTTGGACCAACACTCAGAGGAGCACTGGCCCGGGGGTTTAAATAAAGATGACCCTTGAGTCTGCAAAACCCAAGGGGAAGAAAAGGCTAGGTAGCAAATGGTAATACCAATGTTGGGCCTTGCTGGAGGAGTTTTATTCAAGGCGAACTGTCAAGGGGTTCCCATTATAACCCAACCGTGTAAGGAACGCAAAATCCGGGAACATAACACCGATATGACGGAAACTAGGGCGGCAAGAGTGGAACAAAACACCAGGCATAAGGCTGAGCCTTCCACCCTTTACCAAGTATATAGATGCATTAATATGAATAAGAGATATTGTGATATCCCAACAAATATCCATGTTCCAACATGGAACAAGCTCCAATCTTCACCTGCAACTAACAACGCTATAAGAGGGGCTGAGCAAAGCGGTAACATAGCCAAACAACGGTTTGCTAGGACAAGGTGGGTTAGAGGTTTGACATGGCAATATGGGAGGCATGATAAGCAAGTGGTAGGTATCGTAGCATAGGCATAGCAAAAGAGCGAGCAACTAGCAAGCAAAGATAGAAGTGATTTTGAGGGTATGGTCATCTTGCCTGAAATCCCGCAAGGAAGAAGAACGAGTCCATGAAGAAGACAAAGCGGACGTAGTCGAACGAATCCTCACAACACGACGTTATCGGAACTAACCCGAAGAAGAAACACCGGAAAGAAGCAAACAACATAGTAAACAACCATCACATAAACATGGCATGATGCACAATCAAGTATGATGCATGTCCGGTTTAAATATGCATGGCATGGCAAAGCAAGAGCACGAACAAAACTACAAGTTAAGTGGAGCTCAATATGCATCGGGATGCATATTGACAAAACACCACATCAATTATTTAGTTATCTCCCGTTTAAGTACTCAACAATATGAAATGTTGGTTAACATGGCAAGAGGTGAAGCATAACAAAACTATACCCTTTAAACAGTTTAAATGGGGCCGGATATAACAAACAACAAATCCGGTAAATCCCCATATGCATTAGTAATTTATTGCAACAACAATTTAAACATTTTAATTGTTGTTATCATGATGCGGATGACATGAACAAGTTTGTGCAATTTTTATTAAAAGTTGACAAGAGCATTATGAAGCATTTGTCACCGTGGTGGAAAGAAAGGGGTGCCACAGCAACGATAACGGCTCCGGTAGCTCATGAAAATACCGGTGCAAAAGGAAAATGACGGGAGCATGCAAAAGACGGTGGGGTGATCCCGGATTTCGAGTGTCCCATGAGTCGACGATGCTGATAAGGCAAAAGAGGGGCAACGTGCATAAACAATTCGAGCACGGAGCAAGCACGAGCAACTCATACATCACACATGCATTCATTCACGGGCGTCGTCTCGATGGTTATACCTTCGAGGTGTGCAAACGGGCCGGTTCTTGTTCGGTGCCAAGTAGAGGAAGTATACGTTCTCGGGACGTGGTGGAAGTAGGGGGTACATGACGACGGTAGAGGTACTCGCGACGGTAGTGGTACGCGTTTTCGTAGAAGGACTTGACGAATCCGAGTCACTTGGGGTCGACGGTAGTCGTTCACGTTTCGAGGAGGAAGTAGAGGTTCTCACGATCTCGGCGATGGTAGTTCTTCACGGCGGTAGTGGAACTTGACGGATCCGATGCCTCCGGACGTCGTGGTGCTTGTCGATCCGGGTCTTGAGACATACTAGGCATCGGTGCCTTCGAGGAACTCGGCGTGTCCAAAACATAGCGGAACAAGGTCCCGGTTGCGGTCGTGTGAACGTTCAGTGAAGACGAACTTGTCGGTCTTACTGAACTGAAGGGGTACTTGGCGTTTTGCAATTCCATATCCAGGGTCAAACATGTAGTCGTTCTTTGCGATGGAGTCGACCTTGACGTGTCCAGGGAACGCTCAGGTCGGTGGATGTACTTGGTCTTGCGGTTCGGAAGCCGGTACAAAGAGCTGCGGTTCATGGCGCTGGTCACGGAGGTTGGGGCGGTACTGCGGTGGCCTGCACTGCAGCAGCAGAAGAAGAAGGAGGCGTGGTAGAGGCGAGGGCACATGCAGCGGCGGCTGGATGGGCTTGGTGCAGCGGAGGTTTCCCGCGGTTGAAAGAGCGGCGGCTTGACGGGTCACGGCGAGGGACTCGGCGATGGGGACTGTCAGAACTGCTACTGGTGGCGCTCGACGTCCCTGGCGAAGCGGCGGCCTAGGAGGTCCTGTGCTCCGGCGAGGTTGAGGAACTTGGCGACGCGGACTTGGGGGCGTCGAGGGACTTGGCGAGGAGGGTTTCGCGCGGGAACGACGGAGTCAACAAGCACCGGCGAGTGGGACTTGGCGTTGGGGTCGTCCTCTTGGCTCCCCTGCTCGACATAGGAGCAGGCGTTGACGGGACTTGGCGCTGGAGACGGGCGTCGGCAATAGCAGGTGAGGCCGGCGACGCAGGAGGTCCGGGGCGAGGCACCGGCAGGTGAGGCCGGCGACGCAGGAGGTCCGGGGCGAGGCACCAGCAGGTGAGGCCGGCGGCGCAGGAGGTCCGGCTGGAGCTCGGCGCAGGTGACGCAGGCGGGCGGTTCCATGGCCGGTCCAAGAAGAAGCAGGCGCCGAGGAGGAGGAACCAAGATCGAGAGGAGGGAGGAGTGAGAGAGAGATGGCGGCGTGCGGGAACGAAGGAGGGAGAGATCGAGCAGGGAGAGAGATGGCATCGAGGGAGCGCGAGGCTGACGGCGCGAGGGGAAGGGATCGAGGGAGAAGTGCGCGGCTGTGAGCTAGAGTTACAGCGGGGCCCGGCTGGGCCTTAGAGGCCGGCCCAGACCAGTGGCTTGCGGGGATGGTGAGCGGGCTGGGGATGCGCTGATGGGCCGCGGCAGCTGCTGCGCTTGGAGGCCAGCCCAGGATAGCCTTTTCCTTTTTCATTACTTTCTGTTTATTTAAATAAACAGTTACAATAAAAGAAAAAGGCTAGGGGCTAGAAGAGGAGTTTTTCAGATATAAAAATATCCTCAATCTCTTGAAACTATACTCTATTTGATAAAATTGTCTTGGATATTTTTAGAGGTAGAAAAATAAAACAAGTTTAAATATGATTCAAACTTGAGGCATTTTTGAACCTAACCAAAACAATTTCAAAGGATCTGAAATTTGACAAAGAGGCTAGGTGCATGGTGTTAGAATATTGAGTCAAAGATGAACATTAAAAGAGAAGGGAACGTGACAGTTGCCAAAAGAAGGAAGTAGAGGGAAGGAGAAGGTGATGAAGCAAGATTCATGCATGGAACATGCAACAACTTAATATGTATGAAAAACACACAATGCACATGATGACATGATGAAATGCAACATGATGCAATGATGAATGCAAAGAACCAAACAGATCACACGACGAAACCCGGAAACCCTGGAAGGCATCTGAAGCTCCGGTCTTGGGGCATTACAACACTCCACCACTACGAGAGGATCTTGTCCCGAGATCTAGAATGGCACCGGAGGGAAAAACGGAAGAGAAAGAGAAGAGGTATAGCTAAGTTGCTTCTTTGACAAACGAGTGAAACCAAGGAACCTTGAGAGGTTGAACAACTTGAAAGAAAGGATACAACGGAGATGAACAAAGTTGAAAGCACTCCGTTAGGAAAGAGGAATAAGGAAGAACAAATTCAGGCAGCACTCCGGTTGAAAAGAGATGAAAGACTTGATAAAATGAAAAAGCTTGAGCACAGGGGCACAATACTCCGGTTAAATGGGTAAGCACGAAAAGATCATGATCTTCACAACTTGAGATGACGAGAGAATAGCGAAACATCACAATGCCTCCGTAAGAAGAAAGAAAAATAGATCATTGAAATGAAAGGGTTGAGAAGAAAAGGTCAACTAATGCCACAAGTGAGCTTGAAAAGGCATCCTTAGGATAAGGGTCGAACGGAGTTGTTGGAAAGCCAACAACGAAAGGATAAGCTTGATGTGGGCTTATGGAAGACATCTCAAAAATTATGAGTTGAAATTCTGCCACTAACGGAAAACAATAGATTGGATTGATATGAACAAGGAGACGAGGAACTTATTTCACCGGGAGAATAGATGAAGAACTTGGGTCATATATGAGCACCATAAATAGCAACAATCCTTAGGGAAGGCTTTAGGTGAAATATAACCCAAGATAACTCCAACGAAGAGGTTGATGGATTTAAAATACCTCATTCTTAACAACATGTGAATCATGAAACATGAACTCAAATTATCAAGAATGACATAATACCACCTCCAATGATACGGTAGAAAGAATTGCACTCCGGATTGCAAGATGAAGAATGATTGAGCTCCTCTGAAAAGAATCTCAATGAACACTTCGAGAAGGAATTAAATCCTTGATGAACCATCATGTAGAGCCTCCATGAAGACCTCCGGTAATAAAAGGGTGATCAAACGGAAGGAAAGAGAGGTTGAAAACACAAGGTGAAGCCTTGCAATGATTAAATGGAGCTTTGCAACGATATACTTGAGAGATCTTGGAACTCCGGGAAAGAAAGTTGAACAAAAGAAAACAAGAATTTTTTATGAACCTCCGGAATAAGGAACTAATCACTTGGAAGAAACAAGAATAAGAATTACATTATGTGTATCCCTCACCAATTAAATTGATGACAAGCAACGGATTTGGCATACCACTTATTCTCGTAGAAAGGATTAAGAGATATATAGCGCAAAATTGAGAAGGTCTTCAACGAACCACCGGTAGAATTTGAAAAGCACGAATGCATTGATATGATACACGAAGGAAGAAGAATCTTGGGAGAACCACCGTAAGAATTGAAATGACCGAAGAAAAGATAAAGGAACACCGGAAAGAATTATGAAATGAACGAGGATACTTGAGAGAATTTAGATACAAGTGAACGAAGAGATCCCGAATTGATTAGAGGATATTTGCATGATACATCGGTAAGAATTTGGAAACGAACAAAGATACTTAGGGAAATTTATATGCAAGAGAATGAAGAGATTACGAGCTGATTAGATAATGCTTGAATGAAGCACCGGTAAGATTTGGAGAACAATAGCTGCAAGCTGGAATGAATAATATTTGAAAAGATGGCCTTCGGAGGAAAGAAATGGAAACAACTCAAGAAATGCTCCGGATGGGTGAAAAGAATTCTCACGATCGAAAACAATTATGAGAGGATGGCATAAGGCTAGCACCATGAATCTTGAAGAGAATGGAGCAAGATTAAAGAGAAACTCTTCTTTGGTCTTCAAATGTTGAGAATGATGACGGGAACCACCACTGAGAATTTTTTTAGGCACTCTGGAATGAAAATTGGAAAGGTTGAGCCAACGATGAAAAGAATTTGAAAGATCTTGGAGAAAGGCAATTGACTGATGATAAATCATTCTTACGTCAAACTTGGAAAAGAATTTGAGAGTAACAACGGGAAAGCTTAGAAGAGTCAGGTAAGATCCTGGGAAAAGACCTGTGGGTTAGGGCCCACTCAAAAGAAAACACCGTTGAACAATTTAAAAGAGAGATTGCACCGGTTGAATTAAATGGCTTGAATGAGATAACAACCTCGAAATAGGTTGAACTGATTTTGAATGACAAGACGAGCCTTCTGAGATATCTTCAGCACTCCGGAACAAATGAATAGCGAGAAGTGAATTATAATGTGGTGCAACGGCATAAGAAAACATGGAAACGAGGAAAGGATAAGATCAACAAAGCTTGACTTGAATCCACCGGAGAAGAAAAGAAGAATGATGAACTTGAGGACCCGTTAGTATCTTCATGAGAATCACCGGGTAAGAACATTAACTAAAAGGAATGGAGAGACTTCACATCAATAAGATGGATACTCGATTAAGAAATTTGAGGCCTTGAAGAAACAAGGGAGGGAGGGCGGGAAAACAAAGGCAATTTGGGACGAATGAAATGAACACCGTTGAGAAGAACTGAGATTGAATCTTGCAAATGTTGAAATGATCGGATCCACTTGAAGAGAAACACGCCGGTGAAAAGGATTGACAAGACAATCTTGATAATCAAGAAGGATTAGTATTCACATAGGAATATGAGAACACCACTTAGGAAAGGTATGGAATCAACATTTGACTTCGAAGCAACTCGAATACCACAACTCAAAACAAAAACAAAGGACTGGCTTGGAAAATAAGCCAGAACAAACATATGATAGAGATTTCGTCCGAAGTTTTCATGGTGGGGCCTACACGGGCTCAATCGTACAGCACCATCATGTACAAGGCAGTGCACATGACATACGAAGCGTCCCCGAGTCAGCATAGCCAAGGACTCTTTAAGACGCAATGAGACCACTGTAAAACCAACCGTGGATAGGCGGACCACTAGACGTCGAACCCCAATTTCATATCATACATCTGTCGGAAAGATATCCTAAGGGCTACTTGAATTCCCACTTATAAACTCTCGAAATTTTCCGGTTATGCAATCAGGTGTTGGGGATACAGGGGAAGCATAATATCTCACCCAAAACTAGCAAATCCTACATCCAGCTGTATCCATCCTTCAACACATAACCAAGAAACCTTCGGAAATCGTTTGCCTAAACCTTCGAAAAGCATCCGTTATACGAGTTATGGCAATACTCCCAAACTCCCGCCCCAGTACTGGGTGGCGTCGAGGTTATCGCACCAACAACTGCATAAGAGAGATTTTCGATGTCGGCGAAACTCAGGTATTCCAGAACTGCAATGATAAAATTGTGACGACAACACCTCGGAGCTCAACTCCCCGGGACACTGCCACAACCCCTAAATGTCAGGAGGCACCAAGAACAATGTTCTCGTCACAAAACCATCGAAACGATTCCAAGATACCCGTGTGATCCTAAAAAAATTAGTGAAATTTGAGAAGAGAAGAGTCAAAACTCTACGTCAGGATGCCTCACCAGAGCGACGAAGGGACTGGGGAGTAAAAAGAATTCCTAACTCTCCGATATATATAATCCTAAATGACTCAAAACATTTTTCTAGACTCAACAACGCTAGCGATTCGATCAAGCAGGGGGCTCCTAAGGTCGGGGAAGGCTCTGATTACCAAATTGTAACACACTCGATGCGGCTATATCTCCCACGTGTCGAAGCACGACTTAGAGGCATAACCGCATTGAAAGCAATGTCGCAAGTGAGGTAATCTTCACACAACCCATGTAATACATAAGGGAAAGAGCTACATAGTTGGCTTACAATCGCCACTTCACACAACTACATGAATAAAGCATTACATCATCCAGATACAATCAAGGTCCGACTACGGAACCAAAATAAAAAGAAGACTACCCCAAATGCTACACAGATCCCCGATCGACCCCAACTGGCTCCACTACTGATCAACTAGGACGAAACAACACAAAGGACAAGATCTTCATCGAGCTCCTCCTTGAGCTTGGTTGCATCACCTACACGGTATCATCGGCATCTGCAAACTGGTTTTGGAAGTATCTGTGAGTCACGGGGACTCAGCAATCTCACATCCTCGCGATCAAGACTATTTAAGCTTATGGGTAAGGTAAAGGTATGATGTGGAGCTGCAGCAAGCGACTAGCATATATGGTGGCTAACATACGCAAAAGAGAGCGAGAAGAGAAGGCAAAGCACGATCGATGAACTATGATCAAGAAGTGATCCTAGAACAACCTACATCAAAACATAACTCCAACACCATGTTCACTTCCCAGACTCCGCCGAGAAGAGACCATCACGGTTACGCACGCGGTTGATGTATTTTAATTAAGATAAACTTCAGGTTTTCTACAACCGGACATTAACAAATTCCCATCTGCCCATAACCACGGGCACGGCTTTCGAAAGTTCAAAACCCTGCAGGGGTGTCCCAACTTAGCCCATCACAAGCTCTCACGGTCAACGAAGGATATTCCTTCTCCCAAGACAATCCGATCAGACTCGGCATCCCGGTTACAAGACATCCTCGACAATGGTAAAACAAGTCCAGCAAAGCCACCCGAATGTGCCGACAAATCTTGATAGGAGCTGCACATATCTCGTTCTCAGGGCACACCGGATTGTCCAAGGTTCCGGTAGGCCAGCCCAAAGTTGCCCCTGGTGGGCACCGGCAGCTGACAGGTTGGACCAACACTCGAAGGAGCACTGGCCCGGGGGTTTAAATAAAGATGACCCTTGAGTCTGCAGAACCCAAGGGGAAGAAAAGGCTAGGTGGCAAATGGTAAAACCAATGTTGGGCCTTGCTGGAGGAGTTTTATTTAAGGTGAACTATCAAGGGGTTCCCATTATAACCCAACCGTGTAAGGAACGCAAAATCCGGGAACATAACACCGATATGACGGAAATTAGGGCGGCAAGAGTGGAACAAAACACCAGGCATAAGGCCGATCCTTCCACCCTTTACCAAGTATATAGATGCATTAATATGAATAAGAGATATTGTGATATCCCAACAAATATCCATGTTCCAACATGGAACAAGCTCCAATCTTCACCCGCAACTAACAACGCTATAAGAGGGGCTGAGCAAAGCGGTAAAATAGCCAAACAACGGTTTGCTAGGACAAGGTGGGTTAGAGGTTTGACATGGCAATATGGGAGGCATGATAAGCAAGTGGTAGGTATCGTAGCATAGGCATAGCAAAAGAGCGAGCAACTAGCAAGCAAAGATAGAAGTGATTCCGAGGGTATGGTCATCTTGCCTGAAATCCCGCAAGGAAGAAGAACGAGTCCATGAAGAAGACAAAGCGGACATAGTCGAACGAATCCTCACAACACGACGTTATCGGAACTAACCCGAAGAAGCAACACCGGAAAGAAGCAAACAACATAGTAAACAACCATCACATAAACATGGCATGATGCACAATCAAGTATGATGCATGTCCGGTTTAAATATGCATGGCATGGCAAAGCAAGAGCACGAACAAAACTACAAGTTAAGTGGAGCTCAATATGCATCGGGATGCATATTGCCAAAACACCACATCAATTATTTAGTTCTCTCCCGTTTAAGTACTCAACAATATGAAATGTTGGTTAACATGGCAAGAGGTGAAGCATAACAAAACTATACCCTTTAAACAGTTTAAATGGGGCCGGATATAACAAACAACAAATCCGGTAAATCCCCATATGCATTAGTAATTTATTGCAACAATTTAAACATTTTAATTGTTGTTATCATGATGCGGATGACATGAACAAGTTCATGCAATTTTTATTAAAAGTTGACAAGAGCATTATGAAGCATTTGTCACCGTGCTGGAAAGAAAGGGGTGCCACGGCAACGATAACGGTTCCGATAGCTCATGGAAATACCGGTGCAAAAGGAAAATGACGGGAGCATGCAAAAGATGGTGGGGTGATCCCGGATTCCGGGTGTCCCATGAGTCGACGATGGTGACAAGGCAAAAGAGGGGCAACGTGCACAAACAATTCGAGCACGGAGCAAGCACGAGAAACTCATACATCACACATGCATTCGTTCACGGGCGTCGTCTCGATGGTTATACCTTCGAAGTGTGCAAACGGGTCGGTTCTCGTTCGGTGCCAAGTAGAGGAAGTATACGTTCTCGGGACGTGGTGGAAGTAGGGGGTACACGACGACGGTAGAGGTACTCGCGACGGTAGTGGTATGCGTTTTCGTAGAAGGACTTGACGAATCCGAGTCACTTGGGGTCGACGGTAGTCGTTCACGTTTCGAGGAGGAAGTAGAGGTTCTCGCAATCTCGGCGACGGTAGTTGTTCACGGCGGTAGTGGAACTTGACGGATCCGATGCCTCCGGACGTCGTGGTGCTTGTCGATCCGGGTCTTGAGACATACTAGGCATCGGTGCCTTCGAGGAACTCGGCGTGTCCAAAACATAGCGAAACAAGGTCCCGGTTGCGGTCGTGTGAACGTTCAGTGAAGACGAACTTGTCGGTCTTGCCGAACTGAAGGGGTACTTGGCGTTTTGCTATCCGATATCCAGGGTCAAACATGTAGTCGTTCTTTGCGATGGAGTCGACCTTGACATGTCCAGGGAACGCTCAGGTCAGTGGATGTACTTGGTCTTGCGGTTCGGAAGCCGGTACAAAGAGCTGCGGTTCATGGCGCTGGTCATGGAGGTTGGGGCGGTACTGCGGTGGCCTGCACTGCAGCAGCAGAAGAAGAAGGAGGCGCGATAGAGGCGAATGCACATGCAGCGGCGGCTGGATGGGCTTGGTGCAGTGGAGGTTTCCCGCGGTTGACAGAGCGGCGGCTTGACGGGTCACAACGAGGGACTCGGCGATGGGGACTGCCAAAACTGCTACTGGTGGCGCTCGACGTCCCTGGCGAAGCGGCGGCCTAGGAGGTCCTGTGCTCCGGCAAGGTCGAGGAACTTGGCGACGCGGACTTGGGGGCGCCGAGGGACTTGGCGAGGAGGGTTTCGCGCAGGAACGACGGAGTCAACGAGCACCGGCGAGCGGGACTTGGCGCTGGGGTCGTCCTCTTGGCTCCCCTGCTCGACGCAGGAGCAGGCGTTGACGGGACTTGGCGCTGGAGACGGGCGTCGGCAACAGCAGGTGAGGCCGGCGACGCAGGAGGTCCGGGGCGAGGCACCGGCAGGTGAGGCCGGCGACGCAGGAGGTCCGGGGCGAGGCACCAGCAGGTGAGGCCGGCGACGCAGGAGGTCCGGTTGGAGCTCGGCGCAGGTGACGCAGGCGGGCGGTTCCATGGCCGGTCCAAGAAGAAGCAGGCGCCGAGGAGGAGGAACCAAGATCGAGAGGAGGGAGGAGTGAGAGAGAGATGGCGGCGTGCGGGAACGAAGGAGGGAGAGATCGAGCAGGGAGAGAGATGGCATCGAGGGAGCGCGAGGCTGACGGCGCGAGAGGAAGGGATCGAGGGAGAAGTGCGCGGCTGTGAGCTAGAGTTACAGCGGGGCCCAGCTGGGCCTTAGAGGCCGGCCCAGACCAGTGGCTTGCGGGGATGGTGAGCGGGCTGGGGATGCGCTGATGGGCCGCGGCAGCTGCTGCGCTTGGAGGCCAGCCCAGGATAGCCTTTTCCTTTTTCATTACTTTCTGTTTATTTAAATAAACGGTTACAATAAAAGAAAAAGGTTAGGGGCTAGAAGAGGAGTTTTTCAGATATAAAAATATCCTCAATCTCTTGAAACTATACTCTATTTGATAAAATTGTCTTGGATATTTTTAGAGGTAGAAAAATAAAACAAGTTTAAATATGATTCAAACTTGAGGCATTTTTGAACCTAACCAAAACAATTTCAAAGGATCTGAAATTTGACAGAGAGGCTAGGTGCATGGTGTTAGAATATTGAGGCAAAGATGAACATTAAAAGAGAAGGGAACGTGACAGTTGCCAAAAGAAGGAAGTAGAGGGAAGGAGAAGGTGATGAAGCAAGATTCATGCATGGAACATGCAACAACTTAATATGTATGAAAAACACACAATGCACATGATGACATGATGAAATGCAACATGATGCAATGATGAATGCAAAGAACCAAACAGATCACACGACGAAACCCGGAAACCCTGGAAGGCATCTGAAGCTCCGGTCTTGGGGCGTTACAATGGATGAGCCACTCTTCTGCACATCTTCACAAGTTCATTGTCACCACAATGGACGGCAATCTTCAAGCACTTGATCTCTTCGTGATGCATCACTTGAACGTGCACACCGCAACCTAACCCCACAAAGAACTCTCACGAAGACCCTGTGTTAGTACACAAAGCGTAATTGATAATGCTTACCATACCATGGGATCACTTGATCCCTCTCGGTACATCTTCTATGCTTTGTGTGTTGATCAACTTGATTCACTCTTTGACTTAGTCTTGATCAACCTCTCACATGACTAATCTTTAGGTAATTCCTTGAATAGCAACTTGGTCATCACAATCTCTCCTTGAAACCAACAATTGGACTCCAAGAAAAGCCTATGGATAAATCCTTCAAATATAACTCAAGGCAACCATTAGTCCATAGAGATTGTCATTAATTACCAAAACCAAACATGAGGACACCGCATGTTCTTTCATGTAGCTTATTTCAAAATCTGAAGATATGTTTGGCTGCCAACTCCAACTCCTGGAAACAAGTTTCAGAAAATAGTGTCCATCCATCACCGGCTGGGATAGGTGCTACCGGTTGGGTAGAAAAAATAGAGGGGTGTTGAACTGCTGATGTGATGTCCTCAGCTTGCCGGACGTATGGGGTGAAGAGACGGAGTGCAGGGCCTTGGTGAAGAATTGGATGGAAGGAGGCGCTACGAAGCGGGATGTGGAGGACGATGAGGACGGCCGGCAGCGTCGATGACGTTCATGTAGGGGCTCGATGATGGCTGGCGGCGTTGAAGCACGACCAGAGTGAGGCCGGCGGGGTTGGTAGGGCAGGCGGTACATCGGGAGGCGGAGATGCACGGCTGGGCGAGGTCGGGGACGAGATGTATGCGGGGGAACGCGTGGTGCAGCACTGGCGAGTGGTGCGTCAGGGCGGAGACGATGCGCGTGTGGCGGCGGCTAGGCTTCGAGGCGAGGGGAATCGGGGCTGGGCGAGACGCTCTTTTCTTCAGGGTTGTTTCTTACTCGGAGCAAGGCGGAGTTCGCGGAGCATCACTTTTGCTACTCCGACTCCCAGATTAGAGTCTACAACACCTTCGAGCCATTCTAATGTTTGTCTCATGTTGTATTTGTCAGGGAACATCTATGAAATATTTTATTTATTTCTTAAACAATACTATAAACTTTAATTATCACAAACATGACCCATTTTTTGAACTTAAAACATGACCCCTTTTTTTGAACTTAAAACTTGACCCATTTTTAAGTGAACTGGTCCCTGCGGCAAACTCTTACGTGATTTCAAAGCATTCGAGACCGTCTGGCACAATTTTGAGACAATTAATAACTCTGTGGTATCTACCAGCTGGTAAGCGAGACTGACTAGAGCAGAAATCGGAGAGCCATATGAAACGTTGATAGAAAACAAGCTTACACACAGGCACCTACTCCAGCCCAGGAGGATACCCACTCATATGTACTACCCCTTTTTTGTACACGACTATCAAGGAAATGGGGAGTCATTTAGTCATATGCAACTATCGGTGACAGACATACTCAATCACTTGCGTTATTGCAAGGAGAAAATATGGTCTGCCAAAAGAAAAACAGCTTTATGAACTGATGCTGCAGCACGATGCGATGATGTGAGAAAAGAAAATTAATTCCGCTGAACAACAAGATGAACTGACCAAAGCGCACAATGATGTCAAGCAGTGCACGAATGCAGTATGATGACCATGTTATGGATACTTGGGAGTAGGCATATACATTATGACTAGTATGAAGACATAGGTGCCAAAATTGCCAACTTTACAGATAATTTGCAACAACATGGACAGATCAAAATGATTTTCTCAGTTTTGAATTTACAAGTTCGGCCAAAGCGTACCATGATAAGTACTATCAAGTAGACTCCTCTGCCATCGCATTCCCCTTGTCTTCAGTTCGATTCTCTTATTAATTTTGTCAATATAGAGTGGACCAATTTGCTTGTTTCTACAAATCCTCTTGTTTTTGTGACCAGACATGAACAGTGTATCCTAGATAGTGCTGGAAAGCGACAAGCAGAATAACAATAACAAAACTCACTGATTGCAGCAGGGTTTGTTCTGTTGTGGCTTCCAAGTAGTAGACTGCGCAATGAATCACGTCAGTAAGTTGAGAAAGAGTTGCAGCCAGCGAGACAAGGCCAACAGCTGGAAGAGTCAAACTAGGACTATGCTCAGGCAGAGACCAACTGAGATTCAGCAAGCAGCAGCAGAAAAGAAGTAGAAGTTGGGCCAGGACTTAAGAGTCCTGTTCGGCAAAGAGCCGAGTCAGAGTAGGAGACAAGGGATGAGCCCGCACCCAATTGTATGGACAGGTAATATATAGTGCTAGCCATTGTAGTCTTTTCATTCAAGCAAGAATGTTATGGCGCTGCTAGAAGGAAGGCGCGAGAGGGCCGGCCGGGGGCCTTTTGCCCACGACCGGGCAAGATGGAAGGGATTTCCTTCTTAATTCTTGCTTGATTAGATTGATACATCTCCTCTCTTTATATAGAGGTTTACTTGACTCCCAAGCAAGGCTTACTTGACCCCTAAGCAAGCGACCCTTATCTTTAATTAACCCTAAGATTAACGGGCTATACCGCCAGCCCAGGCCATTAGGCCCATCACGTACTCTAACACTACACCCCACCTGGACATGCAGCTTGTCCTCGAGCTGCAGCCTAACCAACTTATAACCATGACTCGACGCAACACAGACCTAACACCTGAAAACAAGCCTTTTACATCTTGGCTTGTTTTATTACCCTCAACCTGAAATGGACTGGGATGATTTATTTTGGACCTCTTAACAAAAAGTGGATACCATCCGCACTGGATCCCATGGACACCATCTGGACAAAAGGAGTGCATGTATATGGCCACCTGGAAGTGGTCGCAAGAGCGACCGGCAGAGGCGCCCTCGCGGCGGCCGACGGCGGAATGCAGTGGTGCTACGCGGTGCGCTCTTGTCGGTGACACCATGCCTTCTCCCCGCCGGACGGTTGTTGGTCGGCACCGCACATAGAAGAGTGGAAGGCTGTCGATGGAGAATGTTGAGGAGGGGTGCGCCTCCCCAACCGCCGATGTCGCGGACTTTGAGGGCGCTGTCCGTGGGGAAAACAGCATGCCCAAGATCCCCAACGCAGCAGACGAGATCGAGGTCCTTTGCGCAGCGAAGCGCAACTGCGAGGAGCGGCAGCTGCAGACCACGCAACTCCCACACACGCCGACGCGCTAGGAGGCCACGTGCAGCAGCCTGCAGCCTCACCGCCGCCGACACATGGCGGGTAGTGATCCAAGCTGGAAGCGGTGACGGCGACGGTGGGAACTTGATCTGCTGGATGGGGACGCCCTGGGGAAGCGGTGATGGCGACGGCGGGGACTTGATCTGGTGGATCGGGACTCCCGTCGGCGCGGTCGATGCGGGGCCGAAGCTGACCGGCAATGGCTGCTGCAGTTGCAGCGGCTGCTGCGGCGAAGCGCCGGGCGCGGAGGAGGTCGCCAGGAGCGATGGTTGCCACTGCAGCCAGGGCGGGGCGGTGGTGGCGGTGGATGGCAGCTGCTGCAGCGGCCTGGTGAGCGTGGCGGAGGCCACCTGGTGCGGCAGCTGCCATGGCAGCCAGGACGGGGCGGTGGTGGCGGTGGATGGCAGCTGCAGCGGCTGCTGCAGCAGCCCGGCGAGCGCGGCGGAGGCTGCCTGGTGCGGCGGCTGCCACGGTAGCCAGGACGGGGCGGTGGATGGCAGCTGCAGCGGCTGCTGCAGCAGCCCGGCGAGCGCGGCGGGGGCCGCCTGGTGCAGCGGCAGCCACGGCGGCGCGGTGGCGGTGATGGGCGGCGCAGCCGGGTGCAGCTCATAGGACCCGGCCAAGAACAGGTGGATCTCCTGGACCGCCTGTGTTAGGTCCCGCAGCACCCCAGACACCTCCTCCTGGGTGAGGACGACGGGGGCGGGCGCGACGGAGGATCCCGGCGCGGGCAGGAGCAGGCCGACAGTCGTGGTGGTCGCCGGAGGCGACGAGGTGACCGGCAACGGAAGAGACGGGTTGGGCGGCGGTGAAGACATGATCGAACCGAAGCTAGCTGATACCAAATTGTTATGGCGCTGCTAGAAGGAGGGCGCGAGAGGGCCGGCCGGGGGCCTTTTGCCCACGACCGGGCAAGATGGAAGGGATTTCCTTCTTAATGCTTGCTTGATTAGATTGATACATCTCCTCTCTTTATATAGAGAGGTTTACTTGACTCCCAAGCAAGGCTTACTTGACCCCTAAGCAAGCGACCCTTATCTCTAATTAACCCTAAGATTAACGGGCTATACCGCCAGCCCAGGCCATTAGGCCCATTACGTACTCTAACAAAGAAATAAACCCCAACGCTCCAATTGATAATTCCTACCCCGATAATCTCTTGTTGACCCTTCTCAATTTACCAATCATGGAGCTCATGATCAATGCTCTCGCCCGCCAGTGAATCAGCCCTAACTCCCTACAATATATAGTTTTGCTGGGCTTTCTCTATATGTTTTAATAGAAATTATTGCTCAAAATTATGTTTGAATCTATGTTGATGTCCAAAACGGCAACATTTAAGGAACCGTAAGAAGTACAATGGTATCTTCTACAAATTTCATACATACATAGAGTAAAGCAAGTCAACAGATTTCATCAAATGCTTATACATATTACTATGAATGTTGCATCATCTTAGTCAGCAGGGAATTGCTTGTCAAACATGGTACTACAACAATGAATATCCAAAATGTTTAGCTTATATCAAATTGGATCTCAAATATATTTGAAGCACAGTGCCCCTACTAAAGAACTTCAAAAGGTCGCTTTGATTTACCATTTCTAATAAAAAAATAACAGTTTCACCATTTTATCATTGTGAAATCTTATAATAGTTACACATACTGCTCAACTAGTGTGAAGTTCATACACGAATTTCCCAAAATGTAAGCAAACAACTGGATACGTAGAAACTGATCTTAAATTACTATGCAAAGATTATATGATTGAATTCAACTGCATTTAAGAGAATCTTAGTTATTGCACTACATACCTACGGATCACAATACAACAGTAACATTAAGCAGCATGTCAGGTTATACACTACACTGTAAGGCCATGAGTCTACACCACAAGAAGTTAATGTGTTCTCCGGTTGAAGTGCCATGCAAACTGATCAACAGCCACCATTGCCTGCGAAGCCGAACCAACAGAACCATCATACCTATGCATTAAGAACCAATGCGAATTAAATTAATTCTGACAGTCCAGGAAGTATACTAAAGAAGGCTTAAGAGGAAACTTGATAACTCATTTCTGTAAATTAAAAGTTCAACATGGGGATACGTACATAGAGACTAACAAGTAAGCTCCAATCTGCATAACTATAACTCCTTCACCTCCTGGCTGTGTTGTGTTAACACAACGAGCACAAAACCAGTGCTCGTGGATTGAAGTGACTAAATCTAAGAATGTACAATTTGCAATCAAAATATTGCTGGAGATAATAAAGTTAACTTGGTCAAATTATCCGTACATAAATGAGAAAAGTTTAGACTCATAATGCGGGAGACTCACATTGGTTTGGTCCAATAGAAAAGAATTCCGTCTGCAGATTGTTCCTCCTGAAGAAGTTAATGAACGGTTGCAGATCAACAGCAGTAAATTTTGTTCCCTCTTCCTCTGCTCTGGACAGTTAAAAAAATTGTGACTTTAAACTTCTAAAACTTGAACATTCATGTATCTTAATATATTTATTTATTCGAAAAGGGGTTCTCCCCAGCTCCTGCACCGATTGATG
Source organism: Triticum urartu (assembly GCF_056163025.1). NCBI lineage: Eukaryota > Viridiplantae > Streptophyta > Magnoliopsida > Poales > Poaceae > Triticum > Triticum urartu. The sequence continues at coordinate 441,080,702 of NC_141876.1, forward strand.
CACACAGTCATCTTATTACGAAGTTTCAATCATTCGAAAAGAACATCCGTGCATCTTAATGAACATGATTTTGCATATCTTTAAATCTGAGATCTCGGTCACATCTGTGATTCAGTCATTAACCTCCATACCAAACAATGTATCCCTAAATTTAGTTTGTCCAATGTATCTTGCGGTGGCTATGGATGGAAATAATAACGGCATTAAACTACAACATTTGCAGAATTCATCAACCAATATACGGTGCCAGTTTCAGATCGAACAAAGTCATGTAGCGTGCTAACTAACTAACTACTGCAAAATGACCGAGCAGCTTCCATCTGAAACATGGACGGCCGCATGGAAAAACTCATTAACGCCATTCTCCAGTGCAACTGCCAGTACTGAAGATTATACAGCCCCCACAACTTGCAATGGGTAACGGTGGTTATGAGCGAGGAGATCCCCATTTAATTTCCCGAGTTATCGTGGTTGGGGAGGATGCTTACACGATGGGGAGGAGGCGAGATGGTCCGGTCGGGTCGTAGTTGAGCAGCAGCGCCGCCTTGACCGGCATCCCTGCAACTGCAAGAGGACGGGGATTAGTCCACACGGGGTAGCAGAAAGAGGAGCGAAGCGGGAGGGGAAGGAAGGGGACGGCAGACCGGAAGATCCGACGTGCTTCGCGGTCCACTTCTCCCACGCCCGGCACGCCCATGTCCAGTCCGCGTCCATGGGAGAAGTGGCGCCGCCGCGACGTGTGGGCTGCGCTTGGCAAAGGCGGCGGAGGCGGAGGAGACAACGGCGGGACTGCCTGCCGGAAGGAAAGCCGGGGTTGTGTTGTGCTTGTGCAGTAGTAGCCCAGGCCCGGGCCAGCTAGCTTTATCCTGGGCTTTCTTCCAAAGACATATGTGTGTCCCTCAAAAAAAAAGACACATGTGTGTGCAATGTGGTGTACTCATGCTATTTTTCGGTTTGCTCTTTCCTCGATAACGGATGTTTTTTTTTCTATTGACAAGATGCATTTCACATCCGGGTTGGTGAAGAATTGTTGAAGGAGATTCACCCGCCACCGACCGTTGTCATCGAGGAGTTCTGACACTCGCCGGAGTCGGCATGTGCCACGCACCGTGATTGGCCTATAGGATATGCGAGGGCCAGGGGTCCCGCCATATGCGGATGCTCTCGCCGTTGCCCACCCGCCACACGAGCCCCTGCTTGAGCAGCTCGAGGCCATGCTGTATCACGTGCCATGTTGGGGACGCATTACCTGAAAAAAAAAAGTATCCTCAAGGGGACCCGTTTGGATAATTTTTTTGCTTTCAATACCAGAGAGGCAGAGAGCATAAGGAATCCGGTCTAGTGAGTAGCCGCAAGGCTTGATGAGTGAATAAGGCCTGGTTGAAGATGCGAAAGTCACGGAAGCCAAATCCCCGCTTGCCCTTTGGTTCAATTTATTTTCTCCCATTCTCGCTTGTGTGTCTTTCGTTGCACGTGCTTTGAACCCCAAAAAACTTCCTTACTAAGCGTGTGAGGTTCTTGCAAACCGAACACGGTAATTTGAACACTCCCATAATATAAATGGGAATTGCTTGCGGGATGGATTTTATCAAAGTCTCCTTCCCTAGCCGCGAGAGGGTGTCACCCCATGCCATTATTCTTTTGGTCAAACTCGCCTGCAACATTTGAAATTTCTTCTTGTGCATACGACCATCTAGTGTTGGCAATCCGAGGTACTTCCCTAACTCGGATTTTTGTACCTGCAATTTCTGTCTGACCACCGCCTGCATCACCAAGGGGTAACTATCACCAAACTGAATAGAGCACTTTTGTGGGTTTATGAGCTGGTACATGGCCCTCGCATATCTGTGGATGACATTTTTCACATAAATAGGTTGGTCAGCATTAGCTTTGAAGAATAGAAGGGTGTCATCAGCAAACAATAGATGTGATATTCCTGGTGCACGATTACAGATTTTGATTGGTTGGAAAGCTTGTGTTCCTACTCCCTGTCTCAGCAGCGCAGACAACCCATCAACAACGAATAGGAACAAAAAGTGGGATAGGGGGTCACCTTGCCGAAGTCCTTGCATCGGTGTAAACGAATCCAAGATGACTCCATTAAATTTTACTGAATAGCTCACCGAGGTTACGCATGTCATTATCCATTATACCCACTGATAAGAGAAGCCCAACTTTTCCATCACCTGCTTCAAGAACCCCCAGTCCACCTTGTCATACGCCTTTAAGAGGTCAAACTTGTACGCACAGAAACTGTTATCCAGATTTTTCTCATGTTGAAGAAAGTGTAGACACTCAAAAGCAAGTAGTGCATTTTGTGTGATCAGATGCCCCGACACAAATATACTCTGATAAGGTGAGATCATCAAGTAGGGGCCGAAGTCGATAACGGATGCTTTTCATTGATGTTACCGTGCAATCAAGTTTTTTTTTCCTGCTGAAAAAGCATATATGGTAGATCAAAACAACATAACACATACACGCTAAGGATCCCTTCAAAAAATTGACCATGGAGCCGTATGAGATGAAAATCTCATGATACACTGGTTCTATCTAGTGATGCGGAGGCGATCTAGGGTTTCCAGCGCTGCCATCTATGTTATCCTTGTCACCACAATCCAGTGTCTTGCCTCTGCTCCGAGGATGGATCCAGACCGCGGCAGCTTGAGGTGGTTAGATCTGTGGGGTGGGTTGTGGCTAGGGTTAGAGTTTCTTGCATTTGTCCTAGGTTGTCTAAAATTGACAGGGAGGGATGACTATTTATAGCAGGGGGTAGATGCCCGTGGTGGGCTAGATGAACTGCTTATGGGAGAGGGCTAGCCCAATTATCAAATTTAAATGCAAAATGTTTTATTCTTTATCCGGCTATAGCGCCCTCATATCTAATCGTGTCAGCCTCAAACGACTCCGAATCAAAGAAATTTTAAACGTAGCCTTTCTATAAAATAACAAGGCCACAACAAGATATTCAATCTATTGGGACTTTGTTTAACTTACTCATTTAGGTGAGTTTGAACTACTGAGTGATATCTAGGCTTGTGCTAAAATCAGGAAACAATTTTGGTAGCTCCCAAATTTCACAAAAAGAATGTGGGCTTGGAGGTGAGTCTTGGTGCAGACCATTGAAGAGAAGGGTTATTCACCATTTACAAAAGGAAGAAATCAAAATTAGTCAATAATGCAAGATGATGCTTACTAGATGCACATGATGCACAAACAATATAATAGGCATAATATATAGGGAATTACTACCAGGATGTTACAGAACGCTTTGGTAATGAATACGAGGGAGAGGCACCACCGCACCATCATTGCTGCCGATCCCCATCAGAAGCAAAGCGGCTGGCGTGAAAAAACGGAAGAGAGGTGAAAATGATAGTGAAAATAATAACCAGCAATAACAAACACAAAGGATTGGATCCTGTGGGCAGAGTAACATTTCGCATGTGTACAAAGAACAACCAGCAAAACTGGAAAGAAAAACACCTGTTGATAACATTTTGCATGCCAAGACTAAGCATCAAAAACACTTGTTTAACAACAAAACTATGTTTCACTCCAAAGAGAGAGAGAAAAAAACAGGTGCTTCTCAATCAAAGTAAAGCCCAGCACTGGCCGATGAACATCTAAGATGACACTACCAGCAAATTCAAAGAGCTTTTAAATAGGATGATCTAGGATCTTGGCTGATGCTATACAACGAATCTCATCCAAATCGACTAATGTAGACTCAGTCCGCATGGACGCCAGAATTTGTGAGATCGATATCGCCCATTCCTGTATCTTCCTCATCTTCACTGTCATCATCACCAGCAACCTCCGCATTTTGCTCAACCAGGGTATCCAACTGGGCGTTCAATAGCTTATCTTCCCTCTCACTCACCTGTTTACAAAATGCAAATAGTACAAAGCTTCATGAACCATGAACTGGAACAGCTAATATAATTTTGAGAACATTTATACCGGAGATATATACGATATATAGAGGACACGTAGAAGAATTATTAGACAATGCTGAAAACTTACAGCTCTAGGTGCTTCTTTCACTACCAACTTTCCCTTGTGTTTTTCAATCTCTGCTGTGCATGCTTTAACTGCATCAGTGAGAACTGAGATGCCTTGGTCCTATCCCAAGGAGAAACATACAAAAGAAGATTAATTGTTATTTGTGGAGAGTTGAAACATCAAAACCTTAAACCATAATACTGAGGTTGGAATGAATTCAGATAGATGGAGTCTAAAAATTCATCCCGTTTGATAGCAAAGTATTTTCTAAATATTTTGAGAATACTACAGTTTTTGATATTACCATAGTTTTATTTACAATGAGCTGTTTGATTGCCACTTAAAACTGTTGTTTTAATATTGTAGTATTCGACAAACTGCAGTTTTTTCTCTGTATAATAAAAAGAACCCCAGACCTGTTTTAAAAAAACAGAGAAGGCGAAAAGAAGGGACTAGCGTCGTTATCCTTCCGCACTCTGCTCAACAACTCGCTACTTGCTCTGGCCTCGTTCCCACGCCGTCGCCGCCCTGTCGTCTTTGGAGAAATCTCCCTCGGCGACCATGGGGAAGCAAAGAGACGGCTGCTCTGTTGTCGTCGGCCGCTACACCCCGCATGATTTGTCTAAAATCTAATGATCATACTATAGTGATTTTGCTGTTTTTCATTCAGACAATTCAGATTCAGGTATCCCTGTTCAAACCATACCACAACAAACTACACCTGGTACTTTTAGCACGGGTTGGGGGCTAGAGGCGAGTGCATGGAACGGTGGCTCAGCTCGGCTTAGCGGCTGGAAGGAGTGAGGGGGACATATGAGTTGGTTGTTTCTTCCTCCGGGCTCTTGATGGGATGGCCCGTATGTTAGCTAGCTGAGCATGTTGATCAGCTCCGGCCAGCAGGTGTGTGCTTGCACTGCTAACGGCTAGGTAGTTGAGTGTTTGAACGCATCAATACTGTGTTTTGCGGCAACAACCAAACAGGTCACAGTAATCTCAATACTTCAACATACTTTGATATGTCAAAACTGTGGTATCTTGTACCCACTGACAAAAATATTGTGGTTTTCAATACTGCAGTTTTTCTAATACTTTGCTACCAAACATAGCCTAAAGCTGTAAGCCCAAAGCAACTTACTGTACCATTTGAGTGTGTGTACAACAAGACAGACTAAGGACAGTTCATGCAAATAACCACTGTCACCTAATCTGTAACTTAGATCATTCTACAGACATGTTATTAAGAACACACCAAAAAAATAGCATCCTTTGTCACATTAGAGAATGAAATTTGACATGGCAATTATCAATTTCCTTCTGGATGACTAGCCAACCAACCCCATTTCTAGATGACAATGAGAAACAGCAAACTACAGATCATGGACAACAAACTACCAAACATTGTATGCGGTGCAATAGCTGTTAGACACATTGGAAGCAAGGTGAGCACTTTAACAGCCTTCCTGATAGTTAGGATATAAGATGATCCACCCAGCCAATAATGTACCCCCTCCAGTCCAAAATATCAGGTGCATTAATCTTTTTTAAAGTCAAACTTCTTTAACTTTGACCAAGTTTATGGAGAAAAATATCAACGTTTTCAAAATCCAATCATTACCATAAGATTCGTCATGAAATATATTTTCATATTTTAGTTATTTAGCATCGTAAATGTTAATATATTTTCCTATAAACTTGGTCAAACATAGAAAAGTTGACTTTTCGAAAAACTAATACACCTTATATTTGGGAACAGACACATTAGAAGCTTCTTTCTAAATAATGAAAATTTGACCATCTAATCAATCAAGAAAAATACAATGTGCTAAAGGCGCAGTGCAATTGTTAAATCTTAAATTCTATGTCAAATTAGGAGCATCCTTCTAAATAAGAATCAAATAATCTAATCAATCGAGCAGGATACCTAGAGTCAAAGCCAACATGAATCATGGAAAGAGGCTGAAGAAGACACCAACCTTGTCGAGAGTTTGTGTAGTCAGAACATAAAGTGGAGGAGCAACCAGCTTAATCTTCACAGGACAATTAGTGTTCCCAGCAGCTTCAGCTTTCCTCATGGCTTGCTGCAATATCAAATTTAGAACAACTGAATAAGCAACCCAAAGTGTTCAATTATATCCCAAGGCAGAAACAGGGTTAACTAGAACCTTAATATGGAGCACCCCATCAAATTGGAAACATTTCATCTCGACGTCAGCACGGATCTTGAGTGGCTGCGGTGTCATCCTCCTCCGTATATTCTGGACCAGGGTCTCCTTAATCTCAGGGGTGACAGCAGGCACCACCTTAGTCACCTGCCAGTAAATTTAAGTATCACTTTCATTTTCTGGCAAAAACTCTAAACTTAATTATGTCGATGGTACTCCCTCCAGTCCTTTTTACTCTGCATATTAGGTTTGTCTGAAGTCAATCTCATCCAACTTTGACCAAGTTTAACAACACATTTATTATTAGATCCATCTCGGAATATATTTTCATATTATATTTATTAGATGTTATAGATGTTAATATTTTCTAATATAAATTTGGTCAAACTTAGCAAATTTTGACTTCAAACAAAGCTAATGTGCGGAGTAAAAAGGACCGGAGGGAGTAAATATCAGAACACATTCCAGGGGTAATTTATTCACATCACTTGAAATATCATTCAATTGTTCGTTAGACCTTAGAACTAGACTCGACAAGACAAATTTAATCTATTGGTACATTCCAACATTCAGTGATTAGTTGCACTAAAAGTTCATTTGGTCCATTTGACCTCAGATAAACTCGCAAGTACCAAACCTTTCTATGGTGCCCATTCAACAGAACGAGAACATGTTATCCATAAACTTCAGCACATTTTACCTGACATCACGCACAAATTCACATGACAAGATCATTTAAGCACGGCGTAGTTATTAGTGAATGCATTTAATCACGTCAGGGCATCGTAGTGCATACATCAGAATTACGAAAGGAAAAATCATGATAATTGGTGGGTAACCTCTTGTCCGTCAGGGCCGGTCTCCCTCTCCTCGTAGGTGAGCACATCGAGGATGGCGTCGGGGTCAGCAACTATGAGCTTGAAGGCCTCGAATGCGTGGCCGTACTTGCGGTATAGCGGCCAGCCGATGCGCTGGTAGATGGGCTCGAGGTCGATCTCGAGGGTCTCGGCAACGTGGCGCATGATGGAGTGCACGAGCTTGGACTTGTTGTACTTGTCCTCGCAGGACCGCGCCTCCTCCTCGGAGACCCGGCGCTTGGAGAGGTCGATGTATCCCTTGTCGCGGTCGACACGGAGCACGATGGCGGGCTCCTGGCGGCCGACCTTGATGAGCGAGGAGATGGAGCGGATGCGGCGGCGGGAGAGCTCGGAGAAGAGGATCATGCCCTCCACGTTGTTGTACTCGAGGAGGGAGACGTAGGCGCCCATGTCGGCGATGTGCTTGACCTGGATCATCACCGCGGCGTCCACCTCCGGGAACCGCGGCTCGTACATCCGGCACTCGAGGTTCGGCATCTTCTCCGTCTGCCGGGTGGAGGGCGTCGCCGGAGTTGGAGGGGGCCGCGGCGGATCTAGGGTTTGCTTGGGTTTTGGTCGGGGGAGGGGGTGGGGGCGGCAGTCAGAGAATGCTGCTTGTTGTACTCCCTTGGTGGATCGGATATCAAGTGAGCCGATCCGATTCCGATGGATCCGATATCTCTCCCGGTCTCCCCCACACGCGCCACACAGGTACTGGAACCGGGTAGCGTAGTCTTGACAATACGCCTGCGTCCTAGGGTAGCGTACTCTTGAAAATACGTGTGCGTGTTCGGGTAGCGGAGAGCAGAGCTGGTGCGCCTCACGCGAGCTCCGGGGAGTGGGAAGACCGGAAGAGGCACGCACCAGTGCACCCCCACCGGGATCCCCTTCCCTTACCGCCGCCCCTTTTCTTGGAGGGGAGGAAAAGAAAGCCAAGGGAAGAAGGACAAGTAGCGAGCCCTGAGGAACTTCTCGGCTCGGCTTCTTCTCCAATCCCCTTCATTGCCTTTCCAGTGGTTCCCACGGCCCGCAGCTAGCTCCGCCGTCGCGCTATCGGGAGGGGGAGGGAGATCAGACTGTGAGATGTCTTCGCCGGAGCCATCGGCGGCGGCGGCCGGGGCGGGCGGCGATGCGGCCGGCCAGAGGGCTCCAGTGGAGCCGCTCCGGCTGCCAACGCCGGAGGAGATCAAGGGGCAGGAGATGATGAACAACTGCGCCGTCCGGAGCGTCCTCAGCGGTGTCATGGGTAATGTTACTCACCACCTCAAACACAAATCTCTTGATGCTATTCAGTTACTGAGTATTTGGAGAAAACCATATTTGTGCCACTGCGGCGCATACAACTCTGTAATTGAATTATGCTGAAATGCCGAGTTAACATGTCTCCATGATCTTGTTCAAATGCCATGCAATCAGAGTTTCTGGATGGTGTGACATGTAACATGGATGTGGTTGTTCATGCTTTAGATGGTTAGTTCTTCACCTGTTTGCCTGAAGAGTTACAAATAAAACGGTGCCAGCTCTGCAGGAGATGAGCTTAATTTTATTTTGAGCAAGTGCGCGTACGAACTTAAATATGTTCATATGTTGATTCGGTTGTACTCACCTGCAGAACTGTCTACTGTTAGTTAGTTACTTTAGCTGCTCAAAATCTTTGGTGGTAATAACAATAAACTCTTTGCACTTGTTCGATGATCCTTCATGTGAAATGGCATGTCATAATGCATAATGAAGATGCCTTTGTTTCAAGTTCTTTTTTTAGGGTCGTGCCTTTGTTTCAAGTGAACTTGCCTGGGAGAGTTGGGGTCTAAGTTTTTGTAGTGATTCATCAAGTAAAGTTAGGGTCATGAAATCAACCCAATTAAATTCCAGTACTTAACACATTACCTTTCAAAGACTTTAAGATTGAGAGTCTCCACATGTCAGGTGGCCAAGTATTCGGAAAGTGGTTGGATAAAGTTTCAAGTAGTCTAAAAGGGGTTTGGTAGAGCATTAGAAAGGTGTTCCTTAACAATGCACGATCGTTTTCCATTGTAGCTACAAGCATTGTGTCATAGGCATAGCACGTGATTTGCGGAAAATAACAAGGTCGACGGTTATTGAAGGTTGGTCTGACAGTGGTTCAATTTTTTTGTTAAATAGTTTGAAAATATTGTTGTACTGCATTAGAAAGGTTACTGTTTGGCGGTGCACCTCTCTGAATCCTTTTCATGTCAGTGCTGCAAGAAGTATAATGTGATAGACATACATCGCGGCCATCCTGGTAACAGCTTGGTGTTTGATCATGTCAACACTGATGTTGTGGGCTTTCCTAGCCTTATTCGCAACCAATCTGACCGTTGGAAGGTTTGCGTTACCTCTGCCTTGGATGTTTGCCATCTTACCTCCTGGTGTACCCACCAGTCATGTAATGGAGTAGTTTTTCATCTTCTGCCACCCTCCCCCACCTCCGGCTATCAGTTATTCCTTTTAGCATTGGGTATGTGCCTTCCCCTGTTTGCATGCTTGATTGTACAGTTTTTGCCGAGTGAATAAAATCGGTCAGAGCGTGTCTGGTTCTTCCAGTTGTCTCGTAAAAAAAGTTTGCTCTGATCAATTCATTTCATGTTTCTGTTGTTTCTGCTTCAAATGAAGAAACTTAACATTGGATCTAGTGCTCCTACCTAACATTTTCCCCCCAGTATATAGTTACTGTAAATAAGTGCATGCCATAACATTGTGTGTGTGCGCACGCGTTCACGTGTGATTACTAGTAACATTTCACTTGTGCAATATATGTAGTTTTCCAACAGCTTGCTGACATTGTCATGAATCTGGAACATGGCAAAGGCCTGCAATGTTAAAGTATCTATTTTCTGTTTTTGCCCTGTTTAATGATTTGTTTGTTGATGGTTTAGAGGATAGAATCAGTGATATTGATACTATGCACTCTATTGTATGTATTACCAAAGTATCACTATTTCCTATAGTTTGACATTTGGTATCCTTAAGACAACAGCCAACAATCAGTGGCTGGATACTCCGTCCTATACTAACTTAGAAGTCATGTTAAGTTGTTGCCTGATGACTTGTGCTTCTCTGCTTGTTAATCATTTGGCGTCAAGCTAAACAGCTTAGAGTATCAGCTATTGGCTTATCCCACAAGGGGCCCACTTACAAGTGCATAATGTTTCATTAAATGGACTTATGGAGTATGCATAGCTGTTATTAACCGCGTAGCTTTCATTCAATAGGGGGTGGTCTTGGTGTACTTATGGGACTATTTTTTGGAGCTTTGGAAAATCCAATAATGGCAGAGGAGATGACAGCAAGGCAACAAATAGTCTACCAGGCAAAACAGATGGGTAGGAAAAGTATGAGCCATGCTAAGACCTTTGCAGTAATGGGCTTGATTTTCTCTGCAGCTGAATGCGTCGTTGAGAAGGTAGATGCAGTGTGACATTTTTTTTTCTTCCATTCATGAGCAATTCTGTATTTATTTTTACTTATTTAGACACTTTGAATCGTCACGTCCTGGCAGGCTCGGGCAAAGCATGACATCACCAATTCAGCAGTAGCTGGCTGTGTCACAGGAGGAGCTTTAGCTGCAAAAGGTATGTTTTTCTTTGTGACAACTGTTGATGAGAACCAACATTAATTTTTACCATGGATCAATTTATGCTCCCAAGAGAATTTCCCTATCTGCAATCGTTAGAGATGTTTTAGGTTGGCTTGGGGTGGATGGGCCGACGTTTTATTTGGATGTAAGAAAGGAAGTAACCTCACTCTAAAAGTAGTTTGGTTCTACTAGGGCAAGTTGAAGGGCAGTTGTACTCATCATGTAGTCAGTTTGCCAGGCCAGCAGTTTGTGTCCCAAATTCTCTGATATGAGATTTCAGATAGTTTAACCAATGCTATATGTCTGTCTGTATTTGGGAATTTAGAGATACTCATGATGTAGTTGCTGTGCCAGGTCAGCAGTCTGTTGTGGTGTTTTGACCACTTACCTTGTCTACCCCTTGATTCATTAAGTGCTTAACCAAAGTTGTGATTGCTTATTTTGAAACTTTTTTTGTCACTTTTGATTCAGCTAATAAAGCAGTAAATCATAATAATAATGACAACGACACTGTGGATTACAATTAGGAAAGCACTCTAGCACCACTAGCAAGTTCTTATGCTGTTGTTGGTTATGCAGTTCAATTTGATATTTCATCCGTAATGGAATTGGTATTTTTCTTGCAGGTGGCCCTCAAGCTACATGTATCGGGTGCGTGGGTTTTGGTGCCTTCTCTGTGGCGATTGAGAAGTTCATGGAGCGATATAACTGAATCGGTGATGGAAACGTTGCATCCTATAAATTGAGTGATGCGTCTTTCTAGCAAGCATTAGCAGGACTCAGCATTGGCCGAAGAACTTTTAGTTTATTTTGCAATATTCAGTCGTTGGCATGTATGTACTCAGAGATGGTGTGACCTAAATTTTACGTCTTGCGACTATCCATCATACTGAGTAGCTATATTGTTTCTCCAGTCTGTAGCCTGTTTGATGTCATGGCATGTGGTATACGCATTTTGACTTATGCAATCTCGTAGCTAGCTGCATTTCTTCCTCCCAGGATTTTGCTCTGCCAAATGCCATGACGATACGATTTTGGGGACAGCACTGCGGTAAGGGAAATATGTAGTTCAAATGCAAATTAAAACTTCTGCTTTCATCTGTGCCGTCACTAGCAGGGGTGTATCTTATATCTTTGCTTCAGAGAAGTCGCTTTAACATATGTGGCTTGTATCTGTGTCTGTTGTCCATTGTTTTGAATGGTTTCAGAGAACTCTATTTGACTTTTTTACTTGTGCTTAGACTACTCACAATAAAAGTAACATAGGTGGTAATATCACACATATCTATATAAAATAGATGATGTGGCAAGCAATAAATGAAAAAAAAGAGGGGAGTGGTAATATAGCTAGTTAGACTAGCCACAATGGATAGTAACATACACATATCCCTAGACTATGTTACTACTTTCATAGTGCAAAGATTCATTTATAGGTTATAGACTCATATTGCATTGGGATATGTGATGTTACACTAACTAGCTAAGTTACTACAACTATCTCTCTTCATTAACTCATTGCCACATAAACAAAATTGCTGAGTTGGACTTGATGTTCTGCTGAAGTTACTCCCCCTGTGGCTAGTCTTACTAATAGTATGAGTAACATCACACATATCAAGGCAAAATGAGTCTAGACTCATAAATAAAGTGTTATATGTTACCATACATATGTTACTCCGCATTATAGAGATAATAACATAGACTAGTAACATATGCATGTTACTAGTCTATGTTACTACCCATGGTGGCTAGTCTTACCGTCTGCATACCACAGCAATGACTTCAAACCTGCCTGGTCTTGCAATGACTTCAAACCTGCCTGGTCTTGTAGCCTGATAGGCTGACAAAGTAATAATAGCATTATTATAGCAAATAATAAGCGAGGAGGACCAGTTCTCTCCAGGAGTCAATGCGATTACAGGCCAGTACACTGTGCAAACATGTGCAGTGACTTGTGTCTAGAAGAAAACGTCTACCAACAGCAACCCTACCCTAGAGGTTACAACATCAGCATCAAGAAAGAGGGCACGCTGGGCGATGTAAAATCACACCCAGAAATGACAAGTGCCAAATCTATCTACTGCTAGTCTAGTCGTCGATGATGGAGATGAGCAGGGAGGCCTCCTCAGCATCGGGCCCCCTAGTTTCTGCAGTGAAGGCAAAAACAGAGAGAAGAACAAATCCTGTCAGCTGAAACAATGGAGGCAACACACAAGGATATGGCGGAACTGAGAATAGCAGATCGGCAGTGCACCTGAAGTGGGGAGGTTGGACATGATCTGCTTAACGAGCCCACCGCCGTTGGAGCTCGGCTCGTCGCCTCCCGTCTCCTTCTCCTTGTCCTCGTCCTCACCTATACCGTGATCAACATCTTCCCCGCCGCCGCCGTGGGTCCCATTGCCAGACATGGCCATGCCGATCTTGGAAGCCATGGCGCTCAGTATCCCGGCCTGCTCGCCGCCTTCGTCCTCGTCTTTCCCTCCCCTATTCTCCTCCTCTGCTCCACGGAAGACTGTCAACCAAAGTTGCAGAGGCTGCGCGGCAAAGGTTAACTAAAGCGCGGTAACTTACCTGTGGCCGGCGGGGAGGGAGACGAGCTGGACAGCAGCTTGTGGAAGATGCCATTGCCGGCCGCCTTCTCCCCGTTGCCGTCAGAGGCAGCAAGCGCGCTCCTGTTGCCGTTGCCATTGCCTTCGCCGGTGTCCCCAGCGCCGCCGCTCCCGTTAGCACCCGACATGGCCACGCCGATCTTGGACGCCATGCTGCTGAGAAACCCGCCCTCCTCAGCCACCGCCACCTCCGCCTTCCCCTCCACCGCGCGACCAACGCCGGCCTCCTGCTCTTCCTCTCGCCCGCGCTTCTTCCCCTGCGCCATGGCCTCCTCCTGCTCCCTCCTCTCCGCCTCGCCCACCGAATCCTCCATCACCAACTCAGTACTCAGCTCACCAAAGTGTGTGCGCTACTACTGCAGGAAAGGCAGGAACAGATCAGGTATTATCTTCCAGGAGCCGTGCCGCAGGAGGGATATATAGGCGGCTGGCGGCTGGCGCACACGCGTCCTCCGGAGACGGCCACCATGGCGGCCCCTCGCGTGCTCGGCCTGGGGACGCGTAGCCTGGCGCGCGGGGATTGGCCGGCCGTTGCCGCGATATTTTTAAGGTCGCTTTGTGGGCTGCGCTTTTGTTTTTCCGCTTCTCGATTTTGTGCACGCGAAACCTCCGGCCGGGGCCCGGAGGCAGCGACGTGCCCAGGGCGCGGTGGCCGGTGGATCGCAGGGGCTGTCGGTTGGGATGCATGGGACGGAGAGTGGAGCGTCCAAACTATACTTTACTCCATGGGAGGGAACTGGGCGTCGGGGTCGGTCGGTCTTCACGTGTCCCGGGAATGGGAAGTGCAACTCTGTGTGGTGCTGCATCTGATGCTCGTATTGCTGGTGCCATGTGTATCCACAGGAGAGATGCTGCAGCGTAGCTGCTTTGGAAGCATTTCTCGGTTCTCAGCGTTGGAAGCATAAGATAAGTAACGCACGGAAGTAAGTTGAACACAAAATCAGAGTGGCGCAGCGGAAGCGTGGTGGGCCCATAACCCACAGGTCCCAGGATCGAAACCTGGCTCTGATATGATTTTTTGAATTTTTCTTATCTGTTTATTTTCCTGGATTGAACTTCGTTTCTTTTTTCTCTTCGCGAATGGCTTACTCTACTTTCTGTTCTCCTCCAAATATTGATCATCTACACACTTTCCTTTACACGAAGCTTTTTACCTGACGAACCATAAGAACAAGTAGTACAAACGGTTAACGCCACACCAGAAATGCTCGGTGCTTCTTCTCTGAAACCAACACGAGACGCTGAAAAAGGCATTCAAAAAAAAAAACACGAGACGCTGAAAACAGCATGCATTTTCTCCTTGTAATACCACAACTGTTAAGGATCACATGTGCGGCGCCAACACAACTGTCAAGACGATCGTACAAACGCGATGAGCAGAGGCGCCTGTGATATGATCGCATCGCCAGCTCCCAGGTGAAAACCGATTCCGCGGCGCTGATGTCGTGAAAATCATCATGTCCAACTCGTGAAAATATTTGAAACAGCCCCCGGCCCCTCCACCCTCACACACGGCGTTTGATTAGATTAGATCGGATTGTATTAACCCACCAACCCGCATCTGCATACATATTTGATCCCTCCCTGATTAAGCGGTTGATTTGCCGGAGGGAAACAGTTGCAGGCGTGCCATAAACTAGGGTTAAAGAAGCGTTTCCATCGGATCGTCACTAACCCATGCCATGCCATCACTAGTTAAATGAGGAGGGGGGAGGTCATGCTTCCGTCGCGTGCCCCTCCACCATCTGGACATGTTGTTGCCGTGCAGTGCCCCTCTCTCTCTCGCCGGAGCGCCCCGCCCCCTATATGTACGCCGGTGCCACCCTGCAGTGTGATCTCGTCGGGGGGCACCGGAGGTTGGTGCGGTGCTGGGGTTCTCGAGCTATATTATCTATCACCGTTTGGCTGCTTGTTGTAGAAGGGGAGGGGGAGGAGGGTGGTGCCGGCCGGAATGGGGCGGCCGCCGTGCTGCGACAAGGCCAACGTGAAGAAGGGGCCGTGGACGGCGGAGGAGGACGCCAAGCTGCTGGCCTACACCTCCAACCATGGCACCGGCAACTGGACCTCTGTTCCCCAGAGGGCAGGTCGGAGCCCTCTCCCCCGGCCGGCCGGATCGGCGTCTGGCATCGAAATGGTGTTGGTTTTGCATGGTTTCTGGCTGATGTGTGTTGCGTCATGGATGGGTGCGTGCTGCAGGGCTGAAGCGGTGCGGGAAGAGCTGCAGGCTGAGGTACACCAACTACCTGAGGCCCAACCTCAAGCACGAGAACTTCACGCAGGAGGAGGAGGAGCTCATCGTCACCCTCCATGCCATGCTGGGAAGCAGGTGCATCTCTGTACATGCATGTCATCCATCGGTTACTTTCTCGATTCTGTCATCAAGTTTTCGGTGAATGCGAAACTTTGCTATGGACAGACTACTGTTTCTGTCATCATTCCTGCTATAAACTTTGCATCCATATACTCTAGCGTACGTTCAGATCTTATAGATTTATGGAAGTTCTAAAAACCTCACGTTGGTGTATCATTCAGACAATTGCTCATACACCGGAAATCACGTCCTACTTCTATTCAAGAATTTACTTCAGCCGTTCATTCATAAAGTAGAAACAAATGTAGTTTAATCCAGTGACCAGTCTCGTGTCTACGGTTCTTCTGAATATATTCTGTTTCCTGGTAGAATGTAGTGAAAAGCTGAATATTGGGTGAAGAACAGATCTGAATAGCTGTCTTAAATTGATAGTGTTTGACAGAAAATACTCCACACTGAGCGTAATATAACATGAAAGTACGTGTACGTGTTGGGTGCATGCAGGTGGTCTCTGATCGCGAACCAGCTGCCGGGGCGGACGGACAACGACGTCAAGAATTACTGGAACACCAAGCTGAGCAAGAAGCTGCGGCAGCGGGGCATCGACCCCATCACCCATCGCCCCATCGCCGACCTCATGCAGAGCATCGGCACCCTCGCCATCCGCCCGCCGCCCAGCGCCGCGGGTGCCTCCTCGTCCTCCTACATCCCCGTGAACCCAGCGGCGGCGCCGGGGCTCCAGCCGCTGCACGACGACGTCAAATACCACGCAGTCCTGAACCACCAGCAGCAGCAGGTCATCACGCTCCTCGACCCCGACGCGCCAGGGGCGGCGGCGTCCCCGGACCACCAGCTCAAGTGGAGCGACTTCCTTGCCGACGACGCCGCCGCCTTCGAGGCGGCGCCGCAGGTGGTTCTTGGTCAGTACCAGGAGGCCGCGGTGGCTGGTGGCGGAGCAGCGTATGGAGACACTGATAGTATTGCAGCCGATGGTGTCGGCGGGGGCGGGGAGGATAGCGCAGCGTCAGCGTTCATCGACGCGATGCTGGACAGCGACAAAAAGATGGGCGTGGACCAGCTCATCGCCGACCTGCTCGCCGACCCGGCATACTACTACGGCGGAGGCTCTTCCTCTTCGACGTCGGAGCTGGGGTGGGGCGGTTGATCATTTATTTAACTACTAGAGGTTACATATCTTACATTGGGACGGTATTTAAGCATATTTAGGGCATCACATTTTCGTTTGAACTTGTTATTGGTATTCTATTCCCACCCCGATCAATGATGAGCTGATTAAGAGTGCGTTTTTGCTTTTTAAGAAATCTAGTCAATATGTACGTGCAATACTTAAATTAAAAATATATTAAGTGCATGCGGATATTAAGTATGATATTATTTCCATGTTATTATGTGATTAGTATTATTTTTTGGCATGAAATTAACTGCACGCTAAACATGTTGAGCGCTCGACATTGAAGCAGTCTAGGTCGTTGGATTGACATGATTTGATGGCCGAGATTAATTAAATTTGCCTTTTTGGGTCTTTTTATATTGATATAATATAATATAATAAATATAAATATAAATGATTAAGCGTGAGCTGATTTGATGTCTTTGTGGCAAACGAACGGGTAGATTGTGTAGGATTACTTTTTCTTTTCTTGAGTTGTGTGTAGACTCTTTTTTTAAACTGCCATAATGGCTTCTTTACTGCTTAAATCAAACTTACATCATGGATTATCAAAGGCATTATAGAGCTAGGAGGATCATCTACCCAAACTAAACTCTCCAGCTGACCGTCCTTAGTCAATGAGGTTTGCATCTCTAGGTCAGAACGAGCAAATTCTTCATTCTTCATAAATAGAAGCTGCAGCCGATGCTGTAAATCCTCCATTCTTCAATGTTGACATCACTTCAAGGCAATCAGATTGGTTGATGAGTTTCTCGCACCCTACTTGATTAGCTAGATGACTTCGGTTAAGACATGCTTGGGCCTCTGCCATCGCTGCATCCACAACAGCAATTGGGTAGCAACTCGCAGCAATAAAATGCCTCTATCATTCTTGGTACATGCACCATTAGCTCCTCTTTCATTGTTCACATCAAAACCCGCATCTACGTTCATTGTCACAAATCCCTCTGTAGCTTTGCACCATTGGCTTTTTCTAGTCTTCACCATTTTATTCAGAGCACACACATAGTTTGAAGTTAGAACCTCAATAGAAATAACAGCATGTAGTACAGTTCGCAAGCTTTCTCCATGCACAAGTTGCCTTCTTCTCCACCAAATGTACCACACCGTCGTTAGTAAAGTTCCTTGCAGATTTGAGATATTTGCGACAACAATATGTGAAAACTTCCGAACCAATAGATATTCAAGTACTGCACTCCCAACACGATCAACAACACATGCCTCTTTATTCACCTCTTTTAAACCCATCTTCCTCCGGGTCGCCATAGCTCAAACACAAGAAAATAAAGTGTGCTTTATATCTTCACAGAATGTATTACACACCAGACAAATGCTATTATTTCCAATATACGGATTAGCCAGACCCCTATGGCAAGGCAATATACCAAGAAGGCACTTCCGGCCAAATTTTTTATCTTTGATAGTAGTGAACACTTCCAAAAATCCTTCCATGCCATGTTCAAACCTGACGCTCCGAACCCATCTATCTTTCGAAGAGAGCCATCGAACTGTGCTTCCCACTGCCTATGATATGAAGAGCGCACAGTGAACAAGCCATACTTTTGAAATCTCCAAGCAACAAAATCATTCATCCCAAAATATTTATCTTACAAGCTCTTCATCCCACATTCCAGAAATTGGGTCACTAAGGTCCTGCACATTAGGAAACAAGCAATGTCCTTCGGGAGTTAATATTTTACCATCTGGGCTCGAGGGAATCCAAGAGTCTTCCCGAATATCTATTTGTTAACCATCTCACACTCACCATATTGCTCCCTTAATAAAATTTTGCAGCCATACTGTAGGATCGGAAGTATGTCTAGAGGGAGGGGTGATTAGACTACTTGACCAAATAAAAATCTAGGCTTTTCCCAATTTTAAGTCTTGGCAGATTTTAGCAACTTAGCACAAGTCAAGCAATCAATCTACACATGCAAGTCTAAGAGTATAGCCGTGGAATGTAAAACATTTGCATATGAAGGTAAAGGAAGGAGTTTGGAGGGAGCAAACGCAATGTAGACACGGAGATTTTTGGCGTGGTTCCGATAGGTGGTGCTATCGTACATCCACGTTGATGAAGACTTCAACCCATGAATGGTAACGGTTGCGCGAGTCAACAGAGGGCTCCACCCACGAAGGGTCCACGAAGAAGCAATCTTGTCTATCCCACCATGGTCGTCGTCCATGAAGGACTTGCCTCACTAAGGTAGATCTTCACGAAGTAGGCGATCTCCTTGCCCGTACAAACTCCTTGGTTCAACTCCACAATCTTGTCGGAGGCTCCCAAGTGACACCTAACCAATCTAGGAGATACCACTCTCCAAAAGGTAATAGATGGCGTGTTGATGATGAACTCCTTGCTCTCGTGCTTCAAATGATAGTCTCCCCAACACTCAACTCTCTCTCACTGATTTGGATTTGGTGGAAAGATGATTTGAGTGGAAAGCAACTTGGGGAAGGTGAAAGTGCAACTATCCCTAGGTGGTTTTGGTAGTTCTTAACAACATATAGCTCATTGAGCTAATGCTATTTGAAGATAAATATTTCAGGAAAGCTCAATGATTGGCATGGCATGGATTAGAAAGTGGACCCCTCAAAATGCTAAGGACAAAAGATTGGCTCAAGCTCAAAGCACAAGACTCTACATTTTTCATTTTAGTGATCCAAGATCACATTGAGTCCATAGGAAAAGCCAATACTATTAAAAGGGGATGAGGTGTTGCTTAATGAGTTACTTACTCAAAATGCTTAGTGATATGCTCCAAAAACCCTCAACTACTTTATCATATCCACATATGTCCCAAACCAAAAGTCAAACTCGGCCCCACCGAAATTTCCTATCTGGCGCCACCGAGTTCACTTGACATAGCCACTGCCAGAAACCCTAATCAATTCGGTCTCACCGATAAGGATCTCGGTCTCACCGAGATGGGATTGAAAACTCTCTGTTTCCCTTCGTAACGTTTCGGTCCAACCGAAATGAGCGACCCTCCCCCCCCCCCCGAGATTGCAATGCAAACTCTCTGTTTCCCCTTCGTAACATTTCGGTCTAACCGAGATGAGCGAATCGGTCCCACCGAGTTTGCCTGACCAACTCTCTGTTTGCCTATTACCAAAATCGGCCCCACCAAGTTTGTGTAATCGGTCTCACCGAGATTACGTTATGCCCTAACCCTAATGGAATCGGTCCAACCGAGTTGACATGTCGGTCCCACCGAAAACCCTAACGGTCACATTTTGAACTAAATCGGTCTGACCGAGTTGTATGATTCGGTCCCACCGAGTTTGCTGATTTGTGTGTAACGGTTAGATTTTGTGTGGAGGCTATATATACCCCTCCACCCACTCTTCATTCGTGGAGAGAGCCATCAGAATATGCCTACACTTCCAACATACATTTTCTGAGAGAGAACCACCTACACTTGTGTTGAGGTCAAGATATTCCATTCCAACCACATAAATCTTGATCTCTAGCCTTTCTCAAGTTGCTTTCCACTCAAATCATCTTTCTACCAAATCCAATCCTATGAGAGAGAGTTGAGTGTTGAGGAGACTATCATTTGAAGCAAAAGAGCAACGAGTTCATCATCAACACACCATCTATTACCTTTTGGAGAGTCGTGTCTCCTAGATTGGTTAGGTGTCACTTGGGAGCCTCCGTCAAGATTGTGGAGTTGAACCAAGGAGTTTGTACGGGCAAGGAGATCGCCTACTTCGTGAAGATCTACCCTAGTGAGGCAAGTCCTTTGTGGGCGATGGCCATGGTGGGATAGACAAGGTTGCTTCTTCGTGGACCCTTCGTGGGTGGAGCCTTCCGTGGACTCGCACGACCGTTACCCTTCGTGGGTTGAAGTCTCCATCAACGTGGATGTACGATAGCACCACCTATCGGAACCATGCCAAAAATCTCCATGTCTACATTGCGTTTGCTCCCTCCAAACTCCTCCCTTTACCCTCATATGCAATTCTTTTACATTCCGCTGCTATACTCTTAGAATTGCATGTGTAGGTTGATTACTTTTTTGTGCTAAGTTGCTAAAATCTGCCAAGACTTAAAATTGGGAAAAGGCTAGATTTTTATTTGTTCAAGTAGTCTAATCACCCCCCTCTAGACATACTTTCGATCCTACAAGTGGTATCAGATCTTTGGTCTCCATTTGCCTTGATTTCCATAGCTTTTGGTGATCATAGCCTTGGTTTCATAACCTAGGAGAGTATGGCGTCTAGTGAGGGAAATTACCACTGTAGAGGTCCTTACTTTGATGGTACTAATTTTGCTAGTTGGAAGCATAAGATGAAAATGCATATTTTTGGACATAACCCCGCCGTTTGGGCTATTGTGTGTATTGGCTTGCAAGGTGAATTATTTGATGGGAGAGAACCAAACCGTGAAGCTACCGTGGAAGAGTTGAAGATGCTGCAATATAATGCTCAAGCTTGTGATATTCTCTTCAACCGATTGTGCCCCGAAGAATTCAACAAAATCAACCATCTTGAGAATGCAAAGAAAATTTGGGATACCTTGATTGATATGCACGAAGGTACTGACTCCGTCAAGGAATCCAAATTGGACGTGCTTCAAAGTCAACTTGACAAGTTCAAAATGAAGGATGGTGAAGGTGTCGCTGAAATGTACTCTAGGCTTGCTCTCATCACAAATGAGATTGTCGGCTTAGGAAGTGAAGAGATGATCGATAGATTCATCATCAAGAAGATCCTAAGAGCCTTGGATGGAAAATATGATACCGTGTGCACATTGATCCAAATGATGCCAAATTACAAATATCTCAAGCCAACGGAAGTCATCGGAAGGATTGTTGCTCATGAGATGTCACTCGAGGATAAGGAAGAGCTTCACAACAAGTCAAATGGTGCTTACAAAGCCTCACGTGATGCTCCCACATAATCAAGTGAGAAACAAACCTTCAACGAAGAATTGAGCCCAATGGTGAAGAACTTCAATAAGTTTTACAAGAAGAGAAGCAAGGAAAGAAGTTCCAAGACACGGTCCTACAATGACAAAATATCTTCTAGTCGTGAGCGCAATTGCTACAATTGTGGAAGACCTGGACACTATTCCAATGAGTGTACGACTCCCTACAAAAGAAGAGAAGACTCTCCCTACAAAAGAAGAAGTAGAAGAGAAGAATCACCACCAAGAGAGAGAAGGAGTAGAGATGACCGTTATGAACGAAGAACATCACGGAGAAGCAAGGATTCAGAAAGGAAGGGCAAGTCATCAAAGAGCTACACAAAACGAAGACATCAAGCTCATGTTGGTGAATGGGTATCCGGCTCTGACTCCGACGATCACTCCGAGAGAAGTTATCACTCCGACTCCGAATATACTCAAGATGAAGGTGTTGCCGGTCTAGCACTTGTGTCAACCAACTCCTACGACATATTTGAGTCAACAAATGAAGGAATTGGAAGATGCTTCATGGATAAAGGCCCAAAGGTATCACACCCCGAGTATGTTGATTTCAATAGTGATGAAGATGATTTGCTAGGTGATGATTTACTTGTTGAAAACTCTAGTTATGAAAACTATGATGAACTTGCTATTAATCATGCTAATCAAGATAAAACGAATGACAATGATAAGAAGGAGATTGAGCGTCTAACTAAAGAACTAAAAAATCTTAAGTTAGCTCATGAAACTACCTTGGAAGATCATCGAGAACTTTTAAAGACTCATGAGAAGCTACGTTTTGAAAAGCTGAACCTTGAGCAAGAGCATGAGTTCTTAAAAGCAATCAATGATGATCTTCGCAAGAAAAGTTCTTCTTACATTGCCAAGCGTTTACTCTTGTCTACTTACATGCCACAAGTTAAATCTAGCAACAAGAACAAGAAAGATTCTTCTTCTAGTAGTAACAACAATCATGCTAAATCCAATGTTGTTGCTTCTAGTAGTTCTCTTGATTCCACTAATGATTCTCTTAGCCAAGTTACACTTGAGCAAGAAAATAGCTTATTAAAGGGGATTATAGAGAAAGGTGTTTACAAGAGCCTTGCCGGAAGTAAGAAATTTGAGGAAATTGTACGCAAGCAAGGAAGACATCGGAAGAATCAAGGTGTTGGTTTTGAACGAAAGTTCAATGCCAATGGAGTTGAGTGGGAAGAAGATCAATACCCCAAGACGAAGTTCGTTCCTCAATAAGAGAAGTATGATCCTACTTCTTTCCAAGGAACACAAGCTCAAGATGATCTTCCACCACATGACCACAAACTAAAAGGCAAAGAGAAGCTTCAAGAGGAAATTGATGCATTTGAAGAAGCACCTAAGGCCTTGGTCAAGTGGGTTCCCAAGACTACATCAAGTTCCACTTCATCAAGTACGACTACAACTTCAAGGATTCCCATTAAGATGGTGTGGATTCCTGAGATGGAGAACTAGAGAGCTCTTGAGGGTGACTCCGCCAACATACTTCACTCATATCATTTTGGCAAGGACAAGTGCAAACAAATTCCACATCTTGCACTAGTTCAAGGAGTCACAAACCCTCTTCTTGGTAAGACAAGGGACAAGGTAACCTAATGATTTCATGGAAATCATCCAATGTGAACTTCACTCTATGTCTATGGATATCCTTGTTTGTTCCTTGTGGGACTAACCCGTGTAGGTATTGAAAGTGCAACTCACTCCAAAAGATTGCTCCGGATGATCTACATCAACATTGAGCATCTACATCTTCAACACCTACATGAAGTCATCATCGACAAAACCCAAGGTTAGTTCATCCCTCATAGGGGGGATATCACATCTAGGGGGAGCTTTAATCTAATCAATTGAGCTAAAGCAACTCTAATGATGTGAGCACAACAATGCTTTATGTAAAAGTGGCAACCCCACTTGTGCTTAAAAGATGAGTATGACCTATGATCAAATGTTCTCATTTGACTCCTAAGTCAATATACTCATATATAGATGACCTAGTCATTGCCAAATTGCTTGATAGATGCTAGAGTGATTGTGCATGCTTTGTCGCATATTTCATTTGTCATTTTATTGTGTGAGCATGTTGGATGCATATTTTACTCATTCGAGGACATCCATTTGTTGATTTCATTGTTTGGCTTTTTCTCTTTTGCCAAATGGATGGACAAGAATGCCTAAGAACTCCCTCTAGCTATCTATGCTTTTCTCATCTCAAACTCTATTCATGCTACATCACAAAGTTCGATCAAGTCAGATTCGAACCACTCCGTGTGAGGAGCACTTGGAGTCCCCGATTCGTCATTGACTTAACTTCCAAAACCTCTTTGTGCATTTCGGTATGACCAAGTCATCCATTTCGGTCACACCGAGATCACTAAGTTGATATAGGTTTTCAATCTTGGTGCAACTGACTAGAACTTTTCGGTCACACCGAGTTGCAGTAACCGCTTACAGTTCTGCATCTCGGTGCCACCGAGTTGTTCCACTCGGTCACACCGACAGGGTCGGGATATATATACCCACGGGGCCATGGATGAGATTTTGAAAAATTCTTCAAAACCTCTCAGCCGCGCGTGTCCTGCTCTGCCGCCTCGGGTCTCCGGATCGTCCTCTCGCCGCCAGCGACCTCCCGCCGCTGGTTTCCATCGCCGTCAATGGATTTCTGCCCCTTTGTTGCCGCCGTAGCAAACTCCGCCGAATTAGGGTATGGGTTCGATCTTTTGTGCTATTCCTTTAACTCCGATTCGTAGCACATTACTTTTCCATGATCATGACCACGTATGCAATCAATCTATCCACTGAGAACATCCCTTAGGTTAGGTTTGATTTGAAAATTTAGGGTTAGGTCTCCGCCGGACTCATCTTGGACCAACCGAATTGTAGAAATCGGTCTCACCGATTTGGCTTAGGCCATTGCAGTTGCACTTTCGGTCTGACCAAAAACTGCAAATCGGTGTGACCGAGTTCGATTCTTTGTGAAACCCTAGCAGTCTCGGTGCCACCGAACTGTGACTCGTCTGACCGAGTTCACTAGTTTAGGTTCCAAAAGCTGCTTCGGTATCACCGAGTTTACAAATCAGTAGCTCCGAAATGCTTTCTGTGAAGAACTAAAACTAAGTTTTTAAGTCATTCTTTTTGCAAAAACTCTGCACTTTGTGATGCTGATCCACTCTACCTCATCCATATCTATTCACAGGGTCTGTTGTTAGTAAGTTTGCAGAAATGTCTGACCAGAGCGACAGCCAGAACAAGTCAGAGGAACAGATACAATTGAGTGAGGGCACTAGTCCCTTCAGCACTTCTGATGATGGCAGCAGGAGCACACCAAGAAACTTGCCCAAGGCAGCCACCAGAACAAGGAAGAAGAAGACCTCAGATTCTAAAGATGAGGATTATGTGGCTGTTGAGGAGGAAGTCAGCTCCAAGAAGAAGGTGCTGAAGGAGTATGACACAGTTGCATCAACTAAGCCTGGCTTGCACAAGAAGGCCCCTGCCAAGAGGGTGCCAACCTTAAAGGTGAGAACCTCAACTGCTGAAACCTCCAAGCCTATTGAAGAGGTTGTTCGAGAAGGAAAGAAAAGGAAGGAAAGGGTCAAGAAGACCACCGCCAGAGTGCTTGGAAGATCCTCCATTATGAGAGATCCAGAAGAAGAGGAGGAGGAAGAGGATGCTGCACCAGCTCCTAAGGCTCAGAAGCTTATGGGAGATGCAATCAAGTCAGGGGCTGCTCCATCTAAGCCAAATCTGCTCCCAAGGCTGCTGCTCAGAAACCCCCAAAGCCGAAGAGGAACACCAAGAGTATACCTGCCGAGGAGAAGAACAAGGCCCCAGTGCCTACAGCTGAAGAAGAGGAAGATGATTCTCTTGTTTTGAGGAAGTTGAGGCCCAAAATTCTTGACCACAATGATGCTCATCCAGTCGCTGAGGACATGCACATCAGGAAAGATGAAGGATTGAGATTATGGAGACAGTATGATCCCTATGCTGTTAGGAGGAGGACTGCAGTTGACTACAGGTTCCATACAAAGGAACAACAAGATTTCTATGAGACAATTTTGCTTGACAAGAAGCCCATAGTGTGTGAAATGAAATAGGTGGACTGAGAATTCATCCGGGAAAATGAAGATCACTTCCCTGGAGTGTATGACAGCTTTAGGCATGTGGAGTTGATGAATTTGTTGGACAAAAGCGCACCAAGTGGAATGATGAGTTGATCATGCAGTTCTACTCCACTGCCCACTTCTATCCAGATGGAAGGATAGTTTGGATGTATGAGGGTACCAGGTACCAGTCCACAGTTGAAGAATGGGCCAAGCTAATCAATGCCCCAAAGAACATGAAGATGACTTGGATGTGTATGCCACCAAGAAGAAAGACCACAACTCAATGGCAAACATGTACAAGGAGATCCCTGATAAGGCTTTGGAAACTCACAAGCTTGGATCTGTGCATTTCTTGTTGTCTGGTCTACCTATGATCAACTGGATCTTAAGGCACACATTGCTACCCAAGTCAGGAGATCACAAGATGATCCGAGGACACTCCATCAACATGCTGCAAATTTTTGATGTTCCCCAGAAGTTCAAAGTTATGAGTTTGATTGTCGAAACGATCAAGAGGACTGCTTTTGATTAAAAGAGGAGTTGTGGATATGCTCCACATATTCAGGAGCTCATCAATTCTAAGATGGGTGAAAGATCGTGGATGTCGCCTAGAGGGGGGTGAATAGGCGTTTTAAAATAATTACGGTTTAGGCTTGAACAAATGCGGAATAAACCTAGCGGTTAATTTGTCAAGCACAAAACCTACAACAACTAGGCTCACCTATGTGCACCAACAACTTATGCTAAGCAAGATAGACTACTAGGTGATAGCAAGATACATGATAAGAAACAATATGGCTATCACAAAGTAAAGTGCATAAGTAAAGAGCTCGGTAAGAGATAACCGAGGCACGCGAAGACGATGATGTATCCTGAAGTTCACACCCTTGTGGATGCTAATCTCCGTTTGGAGCGGTGTGGAGGCACAATGCTCCCCAAGAAGCCACTAGGGCCACCGTAATCTCCTCACGCCCTCGCACAATGCAAGATGCTGTGATTCCACTAAGGGACCCTTGAGGGCAGTCACCGAACCCGTACAAATGGCAACCCTTGGGGGCGGTCACCGAACCCGTACACTTTGGCAACCCTTGGGGGCGGTCACCGGTACCCGTCAAATTGCTCGGGGCGATCTCCACAACCTAATTGGAGACCCCGACGCTTGTCCGGAGCTTTACACCAAAATGATTGAGCTCCGAACAACACCAACCGTCTAGGGCGCCAAGGCACCCAAGAGGAACAAGCTCTAGGGTGCCCAAACACCCAAGAGTAATAAGCTTCTCAAACTTCACTTCCACGTATCACCGTGGAGAACTCAAATCGATGCACCAAATGCAATGGCAAGGGCACACAGAGTGCCCAAGTCCTTCTCTCTCAAATCCCACCGGAGCAACTAATGATAGGGAGGAAAATGAGAGGAAGAACAAGGAGAACACCAAGAACTCCAAGATCTAGATCCAAGGGGTTCCCCTCACATAGAGGAGAAAGTGATTGGTGGAAATGTGGATCTAGATCTCCTCTCTCTTTTCCCTCAAAAACTAGCAAGAATCCATGGAGGGATTGAGAGTTAGAAAGCTCAAAGAAGGTCAACAATGGGGGCAAAAACAAGCTCAAGAGATAAGGTTCATTGGGGAAGAAGACCCCTTTTTATAGGTGGGGAAAAATCCAACCGTTATGCTCACAGCCCGCACAGAGCGGTACTACCGCTCCAAGGAGCGGTACTACCGCTAGGGCGGAAGTACCCCTTTGAAAAACAACAGCGAGGAGGCAAAAGGCCAGAAGAACCGCCGAAGCGGTACTACCGCTCGTCCTCACGGTACTACCGCAAATGGTAGCGGTACTACTACTTGTGAGCGGTACTAAAAAAAATACATCCGGGCCTACCACCGCAAGACTTGGGACGAGTTTTTGGTCCGGAGCAGTACTACCGCTGTAGGAGCCGCGGTAGTACTGCTCTGGAGCGGTAGTAAAAAATTACATCCGCTCCAATTCACGGTAGTACCGCTGCAGCCTTTTCAGAACACCAAAACTGCCACAACTTTTGCAAACAGACTCCGAATTCGATGAAACCAAGTTTGTTGGAAAGCTAGCGACAAGGGCTAACACAATCTTCAAAGAAATATCAATAAGAAGCAAATGAGAAAAAGTCCCGTAAGAAAATGGTGAGAACCCTTCCTCGGAAAAGACCGGTAAAACCTCCAACACCGAAAACATCATAGAAGATGCATGCGAACTCCGTTTTCGATGAACTCAAGCTTGTCATCAAGATGACCATAAGATCTAAGACTCACAAATAGAACCAAACAAGAACCAAGAAAGATGATGCAAGGATGCAGTGGTTTGAGATCTCTACTAACGATACGATCAAGCTACCAACTTGAGAGCCCCCCTTGATAGTACGGCAAACGATCCTATAACCCGGTCTCCAAACTACCACCATGAGACCGGTAAAATAGAAAAACCTATCAAGGGCAAACCTTTGCCTTGCACATGGTCCACTTGATCTAGATGATGACGATCTTGACTCCCTCAAGTTGGACCGCCTTTCTTGATTGCGTTGGCTCGATGAAGACTAGATGATTGCTCCCCCATAGTCCACTATGGGTGAGCCACTCTTCGGCACATCTTCACAAGTCCATTGTCACCACAATGGACGACAAGCTTCAAGCACTTGATCTCTTCACGATGATCCACTTGAACTTGCACACGGCAATCTTGATGACGATCACCACTTGATGTCATCCTCTCCATGGGTTGAGTGATATCTTCCCCTTGACACAAGCCCATGAACACGTACCTAACCCCACGTAGAACTCTCACATAGACCATGGGTTAGTACACAAAGCACAATGGACAATGCTTACCAAACCATGGGATCACTTGATCCCTCTCGGTACATCTTCTACGCTTTGTGAGTTGAGCAACTTGATTCACTCTTGACTTAGTCTTGATCAACCTTGAATCTTTCCAACTCTCTTCATTTGGATGATGTCTTGAAGGTAAACATGAATGATCACACAATCTTCTTCTTCAAGACATGCTTGCAATAAGCTCAACTCTAACATGACCAAGCTTTAGATAATTCCTTAATAGCACCTTGGTAAACCCATAAACTCCTTGAAACCAACACATGGACTCCAAGAAAAGCCTATGGACAAAACCTTCAAATATAACTCAAGGCAATCATTAGTCCATAGAGATTATCATCAATTACCAAAACCAAACATGGGGGCACCGCATGTTCTTTCAATCTCCCCCATTTTCGTAATTGATGACAATCACTTTCAAGAGAGTTTATACAAGGAATTATGCATCACCATGCAATGCAACAACCAATGATGCATGAGTATGATATGCAAATGCTTAGGAACAAAACCAAAGCAAGAAGAAAACTCTGAAGACTTCTCCACGAAACTCTCTGAAACTTCTCCCCCATTGGCATCGATTGCCAAAATGGGCGAAAAGCTTAGAAGACCAATATAAAAGGTGTTCCTCCAAAAAATTGTGTATTTCTCAACAATAGAGTGGAATGCCATACACATATCCAAAGGTAATACTTGGAGGAAGACCAACTATATTGAGTCACAAAGATTGCTAAAGGAAGATATGCCACAAAGACATAACAGAGAGAAACACAAGCAATCAAGCAATCAAAAGATACCAATTGAAGCAAGCAATCAATGGTTATCAATTGAACCAACTAGACCAAAGATCCTATGATCCACAAGAAAAAAGGATATTATGATATGAGCATAGGAGTGTTCTAAAGAAACTAGAGAGGCTCCCCATGATTTGTGGACACATAAGAATATTTGTATTTCGATACAAAGTGCACAAAATAGGATCATAGCTCCCCCCAAATCAATAGAAACTTACAACAAGTGCAAGTGAGCATATAGGAAACCAAGCCTAGTACTTGCAACAAACACATGGTTGAGCAACAAGTAAAAGAGGCAACTTAAGAATGGGCTCAACCAAAATTATGTGTGTGAGTCAAGGCAATGCACTTGAGAAGACTAATGTACGGATGAGCATTAAGCATCAATAAAGTCTTGAAAGAATGAGGCACACGGTGCAAGGCCTATCATTCCCACACACAACTAGCAAATGGGTTCACAAGCTTACTAATAAGCATATAAAGAACCTATGCTTGTGACAACCCGTGGTGAAGATAGAGGATGAAAGCCTCATCAAGACGAGGGATACCAATTAAGATGGCAAAAGCCTCGTAAAGATAAGCTTGAGGAAAATAATCTTCACCACACAAGAGTGCATCAAGATGAAATTATATAAGACACGCACTCAAGGCAAAAGCTTTCACGGAGCCACCAAAGAAATAACATAAGAAAGGTAAGGTGGACGTGAAAGAAAGGATATCAAGTAGATATGCAACTTATCTTAAGTGTATAAGATTCTAGGTAGACGAAATCATGATGATATATATATACAAAGAAGGATGTACACCCGAAATAGTTACAACACGAGGAACAAGATATCCAAAGGGAGATCATACATGTACCAATAAGATATTTGCTTGGAAGCATAGCACATGGCTAGATATAGTCTTATTGTATATAAATGAAGTCCACACACGAACAACAAAGACATCACAACTAGCAACAAGAGATCATTGTTGGGATGCTTTGAGAAGGGAAACAAGTATCACAAGAATGAATGAATACCATGCCATGACACAACCTACACAAGGTTGATGCAAGAAATGTGTGCATGAAGAATATGAAGATACTTGTTATTGAGATAACATTGGAAGGATGTAGTAGATACCAATTGAAGGTACAAAGTAGTTCATTGATCATCCTAGCTTGACTCCAATAAGCACATGGTGACAACACCTTCCTTGTGAGTGAGCTGAGCATCCAATGCATCTCCACTTGTTCCTAGAACAACAACACAAACAAAATGGTACCCAAACTCATTGGGACCAAAGAGTTAGAGAACCAACAACGCATAGGACAAACTCCACATAAATATGTGCATATAGATATGAAAATGAATTTCATGCACATCTCATCCAATTTGAGACTTGGTGGAGTTCCCCCTATATATTGGGTCAAAGAAAGAAAACATGCCAAAGAAACTACAAGAAGTAAATATGCATGCTCAAGACTTTCAAGAACCGAGACAAAAGACAAAGAAATACCAAGAGAAGATAAATATTTTATCTCTCTTGCTTTTGGTTGAACTTTTTCTGCTTGTGTGAGATACTTTTATGTCCTTGTGAGATACTTATGTGATCATGTGGTTGATCATATGCTACCTTAATGTTTAGTTGAATGATGCTATCTGTTATATCTCATATATGATCATTCACTTGCTTGGTGATGAGTGCATGCTTTTAATTTCTATCATTTTGAGCGCTCCACCAAGATGCATGTGACATGGAAGAGTAACCCATGAACCTAATCGATTGTGCATTTGCATTCAAAAGCAAATTTGAAATAATGCATAAATTTAGGGGGAGCTCTTGCTTATCACATACTTCTCAAAGCAACGATGTTTTTCAATCTTATTATCATTTATCGAAGCTTTGATCTATATGTTGTCATCAATTACCAAAAAGGGGGAGATTGAAAGTGCAACTATCCCTGGGTAGTTTTGGTAATTCTTAACAACATATAGCTCATTGAGCTAATGCTATTTGAAGATAAATATTTCAGGAAAGCTCAATGATTGGCATGGCAAGGATTGGAAAGTGGACCCCTCAAAATGCTAAGGATAAAAGATTGGCTCAAGCTCAAAGCACAAGACTCTACATTTTTCATTTTAGTGATCCAAGATCACATTGAGTCCATAGGAAAAGCCAATACTATTAAAAGGGGATGAGGTGTTTCTTAATGAGTTACTTGCTCAAAATGCTTAGTGATATGCTCCAAAAACCCTCAACTACTTTATCATATCCACATATGTCCCAAACGAAAAGTCAAACTCGGCCCCACCGAAATTTCCTATCTGCCGCCACGCCTCGCCGCCGCCCCGCCGTCGTGCCGCCACGCCGCCGCCGCCGCACGCTCGCCGAGGTTCGCCACTGCCTCGAAATCCGCGCCGTTTTTTTATTTTCGAAAAACCGTTCGGTTTTTCCGTTGTTTTTTTAGATTCGTTTTTTTAAATAGATCGGTTTTTTCGGTTTATTTAAATAGCGAGTGTTTGTCCGTTCGTTCGTTCTAGCGAACGTTCGTCGTTTTTCTTTTTCTCGGATTAAATTCGCGATTTTTCTGATCGCGATTCCTGATCCAATTTTCGTTTTAGTATAACTTTTCGCTCGTTTATCGAAATCAGGCGATTCAAGCACCTAGAGTTTCGTCTCGAAACCCTCTATCCGTTTAACCAACTTAAACAAGATTTTGCTACTGTAAAATTTTCCCTAGATCCAGATTAGTAGAACGAAGTTGTTTTCTTTCGCCGTTTGACTTTCGTTGCTTCGTTCGATTTGATTCTTTTTGCCAACCGGAGTTCTTAAGTTGAACCTTCTGGTTAGATCTTTTATTTGAGTTTTACCCGTGCATTAGATGAGTACTTATTGTATGCTTGTTTGTTTGTCTATGATAGAATACCCGGAGTGCGCCGCCTGTTAATTCGAATCTCTAGGTTTCGCGGATCATCAGCAAGGCAAGTAACACTTTGATCATACCTTTTCTACTACCCAGTTTTATTGCATTAGATCAATCCTCACACATTGCATGATTATGATCTAATTAAATTGTGGGATGGGAAGTAGATGAGGTAGTACCTATTACCTGTTTATTATCAAACCTTTGGGAGTTACTTCTACGTTTTCTTATTATGCCATGCTATGCTAGTAGACGTGGATTGGGTGAGTGATATCCATGACAGATGTGAGTTTTGTTAATTAATGGTTTATCTAAGGTGGCAACTTAAACACACATCTGGGTGGATTGAGGCACCTGGGTATTCCAGGACTTGCCTGTTTTCTTTTGGACCTTCACCCAGGCTCAAAGGGATCATGAGACTATTCATACTAGAAACTTCCGTGTGCAGCCACAAGCTATTATGGGCTCTAGCATAGTTGACTAAGTCGTGTGAACTCTTACGGTGGTAGACTAGCAGATGTAGGGGATGTAGGTGGTACGGTCTACCTGATCGTAAGGTGCTAGCACTTCTGAAAGACTATGTCTCGGTCATCCGTTTCTCAAACACCATGTAGTGCGGGAAACCAAACGGAGGCGATCGAGTCTTGTGGGGAAAAGTGCGCAAACCTCTGCAGAGTGTAATAAACTAATCATGGTTAGCCGTGTCCCCGGCTATGGACATCTTGAGTATCTAGTACCTGGATTATCATGTGAATCTCAACATGTTACTCTAAATTAATTTTGTTGGGTTATGTTTAATGATGATGCTTAATTGGGATTGAGAATGCTGTCAACCATTCTCAATGTTTAACAACTACCATGATAGATAAATAAATTTATTCCTTTGAAGTAGGGAAAAATTGGCTTTACGCAAAACTGTAACCATAGAGCTTTCCACCAGCCAAATATGCATATAGTATAGCTGTTTCATTCCATTACTCTCTATGTGTTACATTGCCAGCATATTCCATGTGCTGACCCATTTCGGGCTGCAACGTTAATGTTGCAAACTTTTCAGACGACGATTAAGGAGTTTTTAGGTCGTGGTTCTATACTCAGTGATGCCGTTGGAGTTGATGGACTCACTTATCTTCCAAGCCTTTCGCTGTTATCGTTATTAGATGGCCTTAAGCCATATTTATTGTAATAAGTTCTCTTTTGAGACACTCGATGTAATAAGTGTGTGATTGCTACTCTGCTATAAATCCTCTGAGTACTGTGTGGTGTCAGCCTTACTGATCCAGGGATGACACCGGAGCACAGAGATCAGACTGTTTGAGGTCTGGTCGCTACAGAGATGGTATCAGAGCACACGCTGACTGTAGGACACGACCACTAAGCTAAAAGACCTAGATCACTATTCACTCTCACCTCCTCTGACTTCTCATCTTTTCTACTCTTTGGATGGCGGATGCAAGGAATAAGTTCACACAACCGGATGAAGATACACCCTTTGGACGTCACTTGAAGGAAGTCACTAGATACCTGAACATAGGAGTACCAAGATTCACAGGAACCTACAATGCCACTTTACCTGAAGAAGAGCGCTGGATGATTCAAGTTCAAGTTCCAGGAAGGACGTTCATGCCAGTCACTAAGCCCATAGAGTTTTCTTTTGATGCACCAACTTGGAGTCTAGGAAAGAGCATGGCAGCTCACATCGCCATGGGACGCATTGGAGAAGTCTACCGCAATGATCTCAAGGATACTATCTACCAGATTTGTGGGCGCCGAGATGAGCACTGGGAGATTATCAGCACTAGGAAGGATAGATCAATCACAGCTTTTATCCAGGAGTTAAACCAGCACATTCGATGACAGGAGAACCAGATGTGCGCCGACATGATAGATCTGAAGAAGGCAAGGGCAAGAATCAAGGAACTGGAGGAAGAACTCAAGGCTACACGAGAAGATTATGAAGAGGAAATTGAAGTATTGGTGGAGAAGAATGACGACCTGATCAAGAAGATTGAAATATTTATGGGAAGCCCTACGCTAGTAGATGAAGACGAAGAACCCAAGGAGATTAGCCCGGAAGACTACATCATCATCGACGACACCGACTCGGATCCAGATAGTAGCGATGATGACTATGTTGATGAAGCTGGAGCAGATATCATGGAGTCTGCAACCGAAGAATATTTCTAGTAGACCACCTCATCAGTAGTAGTAGTCCACCATGTAAATATAGTAGTCCGAGCACTTTTGCGATAGATAGATCGATTGTATGCCCTTGTTTGATTGAATGAAGTGAATTGTTTGTTTTGCCTCATGTGCATATGGGTAGTGTTTTCTCTTTAGACCCCCTCTATTCTTACATCTCATCTTTTCTAAATCCTCAGATGCCTCCGAGACGTAACCCCGGATTTGCCTTTCCACCGGAGCTCACCCAGTTGATCCAGAAGCAGAACACATTGATGCAGTTGCTAGTCCAGAATCAGAATCAGGGGAACAACAACAACCCACCACCACCACCACCTGTTGACCACTTAGCCCGTTTTCTTAGGCTGAATCCGCCGGTGTTTTCCAGTAGCACCGAGCCGATAGTAGCAGATGATTGGCTCCGCAAGACAGCTAGGGAGTTGACCACAGCAGGATGTACGGATGCGGAGAAGGTGAAGTTTGCCACACATCAGCTAGAAGGACCCGCAGCATCATGGTGGGAGAATTTCACAGCCACTTTTCCAGTCGACACTGTCACATGGGACCAGTTTCAGCAGGCTTTTCATACTGCACATGTTTCAGCAGGAGCTATGGCCATGAAGAAGCGTGAGTTTCGCAACTTGCGCCAAGGAGGACGGACAGTTGGCCAGTATGTGGAGGATTTTAGTAAGTTAGCACGTTATGCACCAGATGACGTCGCTACGGATGCAGCTAAGCAGGAGAAGTTTCTGGAAGGACTGAATGATGAGTTAAGCATGCAGTTGATGGTAGCAACCTTCAACAACTATCAGGAGTTGGTAGACAGTGCTCTTGTGATTGAAGGCAAGCAGCATCAAATTGAGAATCGCAAGAGGAAGTATGGACAAGGGAAGTACAATTTAGGAGCTCAGCAGAAGCCACGTTTTACCCCTAGACCGGGAGGACATTTTCAGCATACCCATGGAGGAGGTAGCTCGCACAATCACAATGGCACCAAGAATGGAAATGGCAATGGAGGAAGCAACGGCCAGAATCGCACCAACCCATCAACCCCAGCCAAGAAGGACCTAAGCCAAGTCACTTGCTTTAAGTGTCAGAAGATCGGACATTATGCTAATGAATGTCCTGAAGGCCAAAATGGCAATGGAAGTTCTGGAAAGAAGTCGAACCCTTTCAACAGGGGACAGGTGAACCACGTTAGCGTGGAGGAGGTTGAAGCTCAGCCTGATGCAGTAATAGGT
Organism: Triticum urartu; assembly: GCF_056163025.1. Lineage (NCBI taxonomy): Eukaryota > Viridiplantae > Streptophyta > Magnoliopsida > Poales > Poaceae > Triticum > Triticum urartu. Next base: position 441,116,469 of record NC_141876.1, read on the forward strand.
AAGTTTTTGGTTAAGTCATTTACTGCACTCGTTCTTTTTGATACTGGTGCATCGCATTCATACATATCAAGGGGATTTGTGGATAAGTATAACCTATCAACCCAAGCCCTTAGGTCACCCATGTTAGTAACCTTGCCTGGAGCAGAGTATATGGCTAGTCTATGGTGTGATCGGTTACCATTAAGGATTGGTAACTATGTTTTTCCCTCAGACCTAATAGTATTGGAATCTCAAGGATTGGATGTGATATTAGGCATGGATTGGTTATCAAAGTATGAAGGGAATATTGAATGTGCTAGTAAATCAATTTTTCTTACCACCCCAGAAGGGAGAAGGATCAAGTATGTATCCCGGCATGTGCCAAAGAGGACTCAAGTAAATTGCCTAACAGGAGTTGTGCAGGAGGAAGTACCAGTGGTAAGGGATTTCCCTGAAGTATTTCCAGAAGAGTTGCCAGGCATGCCACCGGATAGAGATATTGAGTTTTTGATTGAGCTATTGCCAGGCACAGGGCCAATATCAAAGAGACCATATAGGATGCCAGCAAAGGATTTGGTGGAAATTAAGAAGCAGATTAAGGAGTTACTGGATAAGGGATATATTCGCCCAAGTTCTTCGCCTTGGGGATCGCCAGTACTTCTAGTGGAGAAGAAGGATGGATCGTTAAGGATGGTTGTTGATTATCGAGGATTGAATGAAGTAACGATCAAGAACAAGTACCCACTACCTATGATCAACGATCTGTTTGATCGATTGCAAGGAGCTAAGGTATTTTCCAAGATCGATCTGCGATCAGGATACCACCAGTTGAAGATTCGAGAAAAGGATATTCCGAAGACAGCTTTTACCACCAGGTATGGGCTGTACGAGTATACCGTTATGTCATTTGGTCTGACTAACACACCTGCCTATTTTATGAACATGATGAACAAAGTGTTTATGGAGTTCTTGGATAAGTTTGTCGTAGTGTTCATTGATGATATCCTGGTTTATTCGAAGGATGAAGAGGAACACAAGGAGCATTTGCGTTTGGTACTTGGAAAGCTCAAAAAACATCAATTATATGCCAAGTTCAGCAAATGTGAGTTTTGGTTGAAGGAAGTAGGATTCCTCGGACACGTTATATCCGGAGAAGCAATAGCAGTAGATCCAGCTAAAGTTGATACCGTGACCAAGTGGGAAGCCCCAACAACAGTTGGAGAGATCCGGAGTTTTCTTGGACTCGCAGGATACTACCGGAGATTTATTGAGAATTTCTCAAAGATTGCGAAGCCTATGACTGAGTTGTTGAAGAAAGATACCAAGTTCATATGGACGGAGGAATGTGAGGCTAGTTTCCAGGAATTGAAGAAACGCTTGGTTACCTCACCAGTGTTGATTTTGCCAGACCAGACCAAAGATTATGAGGTGTATTGCGATGCTTCACGTCGAGGACTTGGAGCAGTGCTTATGCAGGAAGGGAGAGTTGTTTCATATGCCTCAAGACAACTGAAACCTCATGCGTTGAATTATGCCACGCATGATTTGGAGTTAGCAGCCATAGTGCATGCTTCGAAAACATGGAGGCATTTCCTCATTGGAAATCATTGTGAGCTGTACACGGATCATAAGAGTTTGAAGTACATTTTCACCCAGAAGGAGTTGAATCTCAGACAAAGGAGATGGTTGGAGCTTATCAAGGATTATGATATGAAATTGCATTATCATCCCGGAAAGGCTAATGTAGTAGCTGACGCATTAAGCCGTAAGAGCCACGTCAATACATTAATGACGGGAGAAATACCAAGGGAGTTAGCAGAAAATCTTCATGAACTATGTTTGGAAATAGTTCCGAGAGGCTATGTAGCAGCATTGGAGATTTAGTCAACTTTGATGGATAAAATCAGAGAAGCTCAAAGGACTGACAAAGAAATTGCCTCCGTTAAGGAGAAACTTAGCAAAGGAAAAGCTAAGGGATTTCGTGAGGATGAGCACGATACCCTATGGTTTGAAGACCGCGTTTACGTGCCCAATGACCCGGAGATCAGGAAGTTGATTTTGCAAGAGGCACACAACTCACCGTATTCAATTCACCCAGGAAATACCAAGATGTACTTGGATCTGAAGGATATTTTCTGGTGGACCGGAATGAAGAAGGATATTGCGGAGTATGTAGCAGTTTGTGATGTATGTCAGAGAGTAAAGGCAGAGCATCAGAAGCCAGCAGGATTGTTACAACCATTGCCGATACCTGAATGGAAGTGGGATAAGCTAGGCATGGATTTTATCACGGGATTACCCAGGACTCGTTCAGGCTATGACTCGATTTAGGTTGTAGTTGGTCGATTGACGAAAGTAGCTCATTTCATCCCAGTAAAGACCACTTACACCAGTGCTAAGTTGGCAAAGATATACATGACCAGGATCGTATGTCTGCATGGAGTTCCAAGGAGTATCGTATCAGATAGAGGAACCCAGTTTACCTCAAAGTTCTGGAAGCAGTTGCACGAAACTTTGGGAACCAGGATGGAATTCAGTACAACTTTTCATCCACAGATAGATGGACAGACCGAGAGAGTCAATCAGATTTTGGAGGATATGTTGAGAGCTTGTGCGCTAGATTACGGATCTAGTTGGGACGACAATTTGCCATATGCAGAGTTCTCTTACAACAACAATTACCAAACCAGTTTAAGGATGGCCCCTTTCGAAGCTTTGTATGGAAGGAGGTGCAGGACACCGTTGTCATGGGACGAAGTTGGAGACCGCCAGTTGTTTGGACCTGACCTGATTAAAGAGTCTGAACAGAAGGTGAAGTTGATTCGCGATAGGCTCAAGGTAGCCCAGTCCAGATAGAAAAGTTATGCAGATTCTAGACGCAAGGAGACAGTTTACGAAGTCGGAGATAGAGCTTATCTTCGAGTATGTCCACTTCGGGGAACAAAGCGTTTTGGAGTTAAAGGGAAGTTAGCGCCACGATTTGTAGGACCATATCGAGTTTTGGAGCGTATGGGAGAAGTGGCCTACAAGTTGGAATTGCCCGAAGGATTGTCAGGAGTTCATGATGTGTTCCACGTTTCTCAGTTAAAGAAATGTCACGCGGAGATGGCTGACATACCTTTGAGAGACACAGTGCCATTGGAAACTATTCAGTTGGATAACGATTTGACCTACGAGGAGAAACCAATTAAGATCCCCGAGTCTGCCAGCCGAGTTACTCGCAGCAAGGTTATCAAGTTTTGCAAAGTTCAGTGGAGCCACCACACGGAGTTTTTCGGAGTTTTTCGGTGTTTTATTTGAATTTAGGAAAAATGTGCGTTTTTCAAAATTGCATTTAGGTCCCAAATAAATGTTCATCTTGTGCGGCTTGATTTTAGAAGATCGTGAAAATTTATTTTGGATTTTTTGGAGTCTGTTTAGTATTTCTTTTTATTTTTCTTCTGCGCGTAATATTTTTTTAAAAAAAGTGAACCGACCTAACCGGGCCGAGTCCGTCCAGGACTCTGGCCCGGCAGGCTTTATAAGCCGGGGCAGCCCACCCGGGCAAACCCTAGCCCCGAGCCCCCGCCCCGCCTGCGCCGCCGCCGCCGCACGCGCCACCACCGCCGTCCACCTGCGCCGCCGCCGCCCCCAACCGCCGCACGCTCGCCGAGGTTCGCCGCCGCCTCGAAATCCGCGTCGTTTTTTATATTTTCGAAAAACAGTTTGGTTTTTCCGTCAGTTTTTCCGTCGGTTTTTTTAGATTCGTTTTTTTAAATAGATCGGTTTTTTTGGTTTATTTAAATAGCGAGCGTTCGTCCGTCCGTTCGTTCTAGCGAACGTTCGTCGTTTTTCTTTTTCTCGGATTAAATCCGCGATTTTTCTGATCACGATTCCTGATCCGATTTTCGTTTTAGTATAACTTTTCGCTCGTTTATCGGAATCAGGCGATTCAAGCGCCTAGAGTTTCGTCTCGAAACCCTCTATCCGTTTAACCAACTTAAACAAGATTTTGCTACTGTAAAATTTGCCCTAGATCCAGATTAGTAGAACGAAGTTGTTTTCTTTCGCCGTTTGACTTTCGTTGCTTCGTTCGATTTGATTCTTTTTGCCAACCGGAGTTCTTAAGTTGAACCTTCTGGTTAGATCTCTTATTTGAGTTTTACCTGTGCATTAGATGAGTACTTATTGTATGCTTGTTTGTTTGTCTGCGATAGAATACCCGGAGTGCGCCGCCTGTTAATTCGAATCTCTAGGTTTCGCGGATCATCAGCAAGGCAAGTAACACTTTGATCATACCTTTTCTACTACCCAGTTTTATTGCATTAGATCAATCCTCACACATTGCATGATTAGGATCTAATTAAATTGTGGGATGGGAAGTAGATGAGGTAGTACCTATTACCTGTTTATTATCAAACCTTTGGGAGTTACTTCTACGTTTGCTTATTATGCCATGCTATGCTAGTAGACGTGGAGTGGGTGAGTGATATCCATGACAAATGTGAGTTTTGTTAATTAATGGTTTATCTAAGGTGGCAACTTAAACACACATCTGGGTGGATTGAGGCACCTGGGTATTCCAGGACTTGCCTGTTTTCTTTTGGACCGCCACCCAGGCTCAAAGGGATCATGAGACTATTCGTACTAGAAACTTCCGTGTGCAGCCACAAGCTATTATGGGCTCTAGCATAGTTGACTAAGTCGTGTGAACTCTTACGGTGGTAGACTAGCAGATGTAGGGGATGTAGGTGGTACGGTCTATCCGATCGTAAGGTGCTAGCGCTTCTGAAAGACTATGTCTCGGTTATCCGTTTCTCAAACACCATGTAGTGCGGGAAACCAAACGGAGGTCATCGAGTCTTGTGGGGAAAAGTGCGCAAACCTCTGCAGAGTGTAATAAACTAATCATGGTTAGCCGTGTCCCCAGTTATGGACATCTTGAGTATCTAGTACCTGGATTATAATGTGAATCTCAACATGTTACTCTAAATTAATTTTGTTGGGTTATGTTTAATGATGATGCTTAATTGGGATTGAGAATGCTGTCAACCATTCTCAATGTTTAACAACTACCATGATAGATAAATAAATTTATTCCTTTGAAGTAGGGAAAAATTGGCTTTACGCAAAACTGTAACCATAGAGCTTTCCACCAGCCAAATATGCATATAGTATAGCTATTTCATTCCATTACTCTCTATGTGTTACATTGCCAGCATATTCCATGTGTTGACCCGTTTCGGGCTGCAACGTTAATGTTGCAGACTTTTCAGACGACGATTAAGGAGTTTTTAGGTCATGGTTCTATACTCAGTGATGCCGTTGGAGTTGATGGACTCACTTATCTTCCAAGCCTTCCGCTGTTATCGTTATTAGATGGCCTTAAGCCATATTTATTGTAATAAGTTCTCTTTTGAGACACTCGATGTAATAAGTGTGTGATTGCTACTCTGCTATAAATCCTCCGAGTACTGTGTGGTGTCAGCATTACTGATCCAGGGATGACACCGGAGCACAGAGATCAGACTGTTTGAGGTCTGGTCACTACAACAAACTCTTTGTTTCCCCTTTGTAACGTTTCGGTCTAACCGAGATGAGCAAATCGGTCCCACCGAGTTTGCCTGACCAACTCTCTGTTTGCCTATTACCAAAATCGGTCCCACCGAGTTTGTGTAATCGGTCTCAACGAGATTATTTCATGCCCTAACCCTAATGGAATCGGTCCCACCGAGTTGTTATGTCGGTCCCATCGAAAACCCTAATGGTCACATTTTGAACTAAATCGGTCTGACCGAGTTGTATGATTCGGTCCCACCGAGTTTGGTGATTTGTGTGTAACAGTTAGATTTTGTGTGGAGGCTATATATACCCCTCCACCCACTCTTCATTCGTGGAGAGAGCCATTAGAATATGCCTACACTTCCAACATACATTTTCCGAGAGAGAACCACCTACACTTGTGTTGAGGTCAAGATATTCCATTCCAACCACATAAATCTTGATCTCTAGCCTTCATCAAGTTGCTTTCCACTCAAATCATCTTTCTACCAAATCCAATCCTATGAGAGAGAGAGTTGAGTGTTGAGGAGACTATCATTTGAAGCACAAGAGCAAGGAGTTCATCATCAACACACCATCTATTACCTTTTGGAGAGTCGTGTCTCTTAGATTGTTTAGGTGTCACTTGGGAGCCTCCGTCAAGATTGTGGAGTTGAACCAAGGAGTTTGTATGGTCAAGGAGATCGCCTACTTCGTGAAGATCTACCCTAGTGAGGCAAGTCCTTCGTGGGCGATGGCCATGGTGGGATAGAGAAGGTTGCTTCTTCATGGACCCTTCGTGGATGGAGCCCTCCGTGGACTCGCGCAACCGTTACCCTTCGTGGGTTGAAGTCTCCATCAACGTGGATGTACGATAGCACCACCTATCGGAACCACGCCAAAAATCTCCGTGTCTATATTGCATTTGCTCGCTCCAAACTCCTCCATTTACCCTCATATGCAATTGTTTTACATTCCGCTGCTATACTCTTAGAATTGCATGTGTAGGTTGATTACTTGTTTGTGCTAAGTTGCTAAAATCTGCCAAGACTTAAAATTGGGGAAATGCTAGATTTGTATTTGGTCAAGTAGTCTAATCACCCCCCTCTAGACATACTTTCGATCCTATAGAAGGCTAGAGATCAAGATTCATATGGTTGTAATGGAATATCTTGGTCTCAACACATGAGTAGGTGGTTCTTTCTGAGAAATTGAATGCTGAAGTGTAGCCATGCTCTGATGGCTCTCCCTTCTAATAAAGGAAGGGTGGAGGGGTATATATAGCATCCACAAAAATCTAACCGTTACACACAATTTACCAAACTCAGTGGGACTGAATCAGAAAACTCGATCATACCGATTCAGTTCAAAATATGAATGTTAGGCTTTTCGGCGGGACCGACATGTCAACTCGGTGGGACCGGTTCCATTAGGGTTAGGGCATAACGTAATCCCGGTGAGACTGATTACACAAACTCGGTGGGACCGATTTTGGTAATAGGCTAACTAGTGAGTGGGTCAGGCAAACTCGATGGGACCGAATCGCTCATTCCGGTGAGATTGAAACGTTACGAAAGGGAAACAGAGAGTTTGCATTGCGAACTCGGTGGGACCGATCGCTCATCTCAGTGAGACCGAAACGTTATGAAGGGAAACAGAGAGTTTGCAATCCCATCTCGGTGAGACCGAGATCCCTATCGGTGAGACCGAATTGATTAGGGTTTCTGGTAGTGGCTATGTCAAGTGAACTCGGTGGCGCCAGATAGAACATTTCGGTGGGGCCGAGTTTGACTTTTGGTTTGGGACATATGTGGATATGAGAAAGTGGTTGAGGGTTTTTGGAGCATATCACTAAGCATTTTGTTGAATTCTTCGGGGCACAATCCATTTAAGAGGATATCGCAAGATTGAGCATTGTATTGCAACATCTTCAACTCTTCCGCGGTGGCTTCATGGTTCGGTTCTCTCCCATCAAAGAATTCACCTTGCAAGCTAATACACACAATAGCCCAAACGGCAGGGTTATGTCCAAGAATATGCATTTTCATCTTATGCTTCCAACTAGCAAAATTAGTACCATCAAAGTAAGGACCTCTACGGTGGTAATTTCCCTCACTAGACGCCATACTCTCCTAGGTTGTGAAACCAAGGCTATGATCACCAAAAGCTATGGAAATCAAGGAAAATGGAGACCAAAGCTCTAATACCACTTGTAGGATCGAAAGTATGTCTAGAGGGGGTGATTAGACTACTTGACCAAATAAAAATCTAGCATTTTCCCAATTTTAAATCTTGGAAGATTTTAGCAACTTAGCATAAGTCAAGCAATCAACCTACGCATGCAAGTCTAAGAGTATAGTAGCAGAATGTAAAACATTTGCATATGAAGGTAAAGGAAGGAGTTTGGAGGGAGCAAACGCAATGTAGACACGGAGATTTTTGGTGTGGTTCCGAAAGGTGGTGCTATCACACATCCACGTTGATGGAGACTTCAACCCATGAATGGTAACGGTTGCGCGAGTCCACAGAGGGCTCCACCCGCGAAGGGTCCACGAAGAAGAAACCTTGTCTATCCCACCATGGCCGTCTCCCACGAAGGACTTTCCTCACTAGGGTAGATCTTCACGAAGTAGGCGATCTCCTTGCCCGTACAAACTCCTTGGTTCAACTCCACAATCTTGTTGGAGGCTCCCAAGTGACACCTAACCAACCTAGGAGGTACCACTGTCCAAAAGGTAATAGATGGTGTGTTGATGATGAACTCCTTGCTCTTGTGCTTCAAATGATATTCTCCCCAACACTCAACTCTCTCTCACTCATTTGGATTTTGTGGAAAAATGATTTCAGTGGAAAGAAACTTGGGGAAGGCTAGAGATCAAGATTCATATGGTTGGAATGGAATATCTTGGTCTCAACACATGAGTAGGTAGTTCTCTCTCAGAAAATGAATGCTGAAGTGTAGGCACGTTCTGATGGCTCTCCCTTCTAATGAAGGAAGGGTGGAGGGGTATATATAGCCTCCACACAAAATCTAACGGTTACACACAACTTACCAAACTCGGGGGGACCGAATCAGAAAACTCGGTCATACTGATTCAGTTTAAAATGTGAACGTTAGGCTCTTCGGCGGGACTGACATGTCAACTCGGTGGGACCAATTCCATTAGGGTTAGGGCATAACATAATCTCGGTGAGACCGATTACACAAACTCAGCGGGGCCGATTTTGGTAATAGGCTAACCAGAGAGTTGGTCAGGCAAACTCGGTGGGACCGAATCGCTCATTTTAGTGAGACCGAAATGTTATGAAAGGGAAACAAAGAGTTTGCATTGCAAACTCGGTGGGACCGATCACTCATCTCAGTGAGACCGAAATGTTATGAAGGGAAACAGAGAGTTTGCAATCCTGTCTCGGTGAGACCGAGATCCCTATTGGTGAGACCGAAATGATTAGGGTTTCTGGCAGTGGCTATGTCAAGTGAACTCGGTGGCGCCGGATAGAACATTTCGGTGGGGCCAAGTTTACCTTTGGTTTGGGACATATGTGGATATGAGAAAGTGGTTGAGGGTTTTTGGAGCATATCACTAAGCATTTTGAGCAAGCAAGCCATTAAGCAACACCTCATCCCCTTTTAATAGTATTGGCTTTTCCTATGGACTCAATGTGATCTTGGATTACTAAAATGAAAAGGTAGAGTCTTGAGCTTGAGCTAATATGTGTCCTTAGCATTTTGAGGGGTCCACATTCTTAATCCATGCCATGGTAATCATTGAACTTTCTGAAATGATCATCTTGAAATAGTATTAGTTCAATGAGCTATATGTTGTTAATAATTACCAAAACCACCCAGAGATAGTTGCACTTTCAATCTCCCCCTTTTTGGTAATTGGTGACAACATATAGATCAAAGCTTCTACAAATGATAATAAGATTTAAATACATCGTCGCTTTGAGAAGTATGTGATAAACAAGAGCTCCCCCTAAATTTGTGCACTATTTAAGATTTGCTTTTGAATGCAAATGCACAATCGATTAGGATCATGGGTGACTCTTCCATGTCACATACATCTTGCTGGGCGCTCAAAATGATATTAATTAAAACATGCACTCATCACCAAGCAAAGTGAATGATCATATAAGGATATAAAAGATAATGTCATCCACGCAAACGTTAAAGAATGATATGATCAAACACATGATCATACAAGTATCTCACACAGACATAAAGTAAAAGTTCAACAAAAGACAAGAGAGACAAAGCAGCAAAGCAACACTCTCTCTCGAAGCCTATGATCTATACATTTCTCCCCCTTTGGCAACAAGTTACCAAAAAGTTCGAAAATGCATAGTGCTATGCGTCTCTCAGGCTTGGTCTTCGGGAGGTGGTGTAGATAGAACTCCAAGGACGAAGGCATTAGTGGATGATGTTGGAGCTAGTGGAGCAAGTGCTGGAGGTGGTACTGAAGCCGTTGCTGGTGTAGATGAAGTAGCTCTTGTATCTGATACTGGCATGACAACTGACCTCTGACTCCTTGGCACTCGCTGAAAAGCATCCGTAGTTGCCTTCCCTCTCTTCTCCTCAGCTTCTTCCTGGAGCTGCTCGACTGCAGTCTGTTGATACGTCCACAATGTATCTATAATTTATGAAGTATTCATGCTATTATATTATCCATCTTAGATGTTTTATATGCATTTATATGCTATTTTATATGATTTTTGGGACTAACCTATTAACCCAGAGCCCAGTGCCAGTTTTTGTTTTCCCTTGTTTTTGAGTATTGTAGAAAAGGAATACCAAACAGAGTCCAATTGATGTGCCAATTTTTGATGATTTTTTATGGACCAAAATAAGCCCCCGGAGTAAAAGAGTTGGGCCAGAAGAGTTCCGAGCTGTCCACGAGGGTGGGGGCCGCGCTCCACCCCCTGGGCGTGGGCCCCTATCTCGTGGACGACTCGGAGACCCCCCTGGCGTGAAACCGACGCCAAAAATTCCTATAAATACAGAAACCCCCAGAAAATAACCTAGATCGGAAGTTTTGCCACCGCAAGCCTCTGTAGCCACGAGAAATCAATCTAGGCCCTCTCTGGCACCCTGCTGGAGGGGGCCATCATCACCGGAGGGCATGGAGGAGGATCCCGGAGGGGCCATCATCACCATGAAGGCCAAGGACCAGAGGGGGAACCTCTCCCCATCCAGGGGGAGGCCATGGAGGAGGAGGAAGCACAAGGGGGATAACCTCTCCTCCTCTCTCTTGGTGGTGCCGGAGTGCCATTGGGAGGGGAATCATCGCCGAGGTGATCATCTTCATCAACATCACCATCCTCATCTCTTTTACGCGGTCCACTCTCCCGCACCCCGCTGTAATCCCTACTTGAACATGGTGCTTTATGCCACATATTATGATCCAATTATATGTTGCCATTCTATGATGTTTTGAGTAGATATCCTTTGTCCTTGGGTTGATTGTTGATCTAGATTGGTATGAGTTGTATGTTTTATTTTGGTGTTGTCCTATTGTGGCCTCCGTGTCGTGCAAGCGTGAGGGATTCCCGCTGTAGGGTGTTGCAATACGTTCATGATTCACTTATAGTGGGTTGCTTGAGTGACAGAAGCATAAACCCGAGTAAGGGGGTTGTTGCGTATGGGATAAAGGGGACTTGATGCTTTAATGCTATGGTTGGGTTTTACCTTAATGATCTTTAGTAGTTGCAGATACTTGCTAGAGTTCTAATAATAAGTGCATATGATCCAAGAAGAGAAAGTATGTTAGCTTATGCCTCTCCCTCATATGAAATTGCAATGGCGACTATCAGTCTTGTTAACAATTGCTTAGGACAATTCCGCACACCGACCCATCATTATTCCACACTCGCTATTTATAATATTTAGTAGTGTATTCTAACTTTATGATAACAACACCTACTTTCATATTTTAGCTCTCCGATACCATGCAAAGTTATCCTCTTCATACCCACAACGTAGTCTCATTTCTAGTTGGAAGCAAACGTTCGGTGTAAGTAGAGTCGTATCAGTGGCATATAGGACTTGAGAGAATATTGATCTTACCTTTAGCTCCTTGTGGGTTCGACACTCCATACTTATCACTTCCACCTTTGGGAATTGCTACGATGATTCCCTGCACTTGGGGATTATCATCTGTATCTCAGTCACCTTGAGGTCAATATCATAGAATTTTGTCTCAACAATCCTTTCCAAGCTCTATTGATTCTGAGTCGGGGTGGCCAAGCCCTTCTCAATCCTCAATGTTGCTTGTATCAGATAACCCAATTGATCTTGTTTGCTCTTTAAGAACACCTGAGATGCTTCCTCGGCACTTGGCATCCTTGTAGCCTTTTCTGCCTTTGCCTTAGCTCTCTTCTCTTGTGCTTGTGCTGATGAAGGTTCATTCTCATTCATCACAACTATGTTATCCTCAAATTCTGGGTGCAAAGGTAAGTGCTCCTTGTCCAACAGGTAAGTGCATGTGCCCATCTTGGAGTTGATGAGCACCTGAATATGTGGAGCATACCCGCAAGATCTTTTCTGATCTGCTACAGTCCTCTTGATTGTCTAAACAATCAGACTCATGACCTTGAATTTTTAAGGGACATCAAATATTTGCAGCAGGTTGATTGAATGTCCTCTTATCATCTTGTGATCTCTAGATTTGGGTAACAGAGTATGCCTCAGGATAGTGTTGATTGTAGGCAGACCAGATAGTAGATAATGCACAGATCCAAGCTTGTGTGTCTCCAAAGCTTTATCGGGGATCTCCTTGTACATATTTTCCATTGAGTTATGGTCTTTCTTCTTCTTGGAATACACATACAAATCATCCTCATGTTCCTCTGGGGCATTGATCAACTTCGCCCACTCATCAACAGTTGATTGGTACCTCGTACCCTCAGACATCCACACGATTCTGCCATCTGGATAGAAATGAGCAGTGGAGTAGAACTGCATAACGAGTTCATCATTCCATTTGGTCAACTTTTGACCCACAAACTCATCGACTCCACAAGCTTTGAAGATTTTATGTACACTTGGGAAAAAGTCTTCATTCTCATCAATGAATTCCCAATCAACCCAACTCATATCACAGACAATTGGCTTCTTGTCAAGCAGAATGGTCTCATAGAAATCCTGATGTTCCTTGGTGTGGAACCTATAGTCCACTATAGTCCTCCTCCTCACTACATAGGGATCAGACTGTCTCCAAAGTCTCAGTCCTGCATCCTTCCTGATGTTCATGTCCTCTGCCACTGGATGAGTGCCATTGTGGTCTGGAATCTTAGGTTTTAGTTTTCTCAGCACTTGGGCTTCTGCATCTTCTTCTTCAACTTCAAGCACTGGGGCCTTGTTCTTTTCTTTAGCAGGGATATTCCTGGTGCTTCTCTTGGGCTTAGAGGGCTTTTGAGCTTGAGCAGCAGCCTTGGGAGCAGTTTTTGGCTTTGATGGAGCAACCCCTGACTTGATTGCATCTCCCATGAGCTTCTGGGACTTGGGTGCTGGTGCAATATCCTCTTCATCTTCATCTTATTCTGGCTCTCTCATTATGGAGGATCTACCAAGGACTCTGGCAATGGTCTTTTTGACCCTATCTTTCCTCTTCTTTCCCTCTCCAGCAGCCTCTTCAGTTGGCTTGGTGTTTCAGCAGATGAGGCCCTGGCCTTAGACATTGGAACTCTTTTTGCAGGTGCCTTCTTATGCAACCCTGGCTTAGTTGTTGCAGCAGTACCATACTCTTTCTTCAGCACCTTCTTTTTGAAGCTAACTTCCTCCTCAACAGCCACATAGTCCTCATCTTCAGAATTTGAAGTTTTCTTCCTCCTTATCCTGGTGGCTGCCTTTGGCAAATTACTGGGTGTGCTCCTGCTGCCATCATCTGAGGTGTTTGAGGGACTAGTGCCCTCACTCATTTGCATTGGCTCTTCAGATCTGTTTTGGCTATCACTCTAGTCAGACATCTTGGCAGGTAAACTGACGGCAAACCCTGTGAATAGATGTAGATGAGGTAGAACGGATGAGCATCACAAAGTGCAGAGTTTTTGCAAAACAAATGAGTCAAAAACTTAGTTTTAGTTCTCCATAGAAAGCATTCCGGAGCTACCGATTTGTTAAACTCGGTGATACCGAAGCAACTATTGGAGTCTGAACTATTGAACTTGGTCAGAGCGAGTCACAGTTCGGTGGCTCCAAGATTGCTAGGGTTTCATAGAGAATCGAACTCGGTTTCACCGATTTGCAATTTTCGGTCAGACCGAAAAGCGCATGTGCAATGGCCTAAGCCAAATCGGTGAGACCGATTTCTACAACTCGGTTGGTCCAAGATGAGTTCGGCGGAGACCTAACCCTAAATTTCCGAAACAAACCTAACTTAAAGGGAGTTTTCTCTGGATAGATTGACTTCATACTTGGTGCGAATCATGGCAAAGCAATGTGCTAATAATCGGAATGAGGAATTAGCACATAAAGTCGAACTCATACCCTAGTTCAGAGGGAGTTCGCTACAGCGACAATGACGGGGCGGAATCCCGTTGACGGCGATGGAGATCAGTGGCAGGAGGTCGCTGGCGACAAGAAGACGATCCGGAGACCCGAGACGGCAGAGCAGGACACGCGCGTGATGAAGAGTTTTGGAGAAGTTTCCAAAATCAAACCCGTCAGTATATATATCCCGACCCTATCGGTGTGACTGAGTGGAACAACTCGGTGGCACCGAGATGCAGAATCGCAAGCGGTTACTGCAACTCGGTGTGACCGAAAAGTTCAAATCGGTTGCACCGAGATTGAAAACCTAGATCAACTTAGTGAACTCGGTGTGACCGAAAATGATGGATCGGTCAGACAGAAATGCACAGAGAGGTTTTGGAAGTTTAAGTCTATGACGAATAGGGGACTCCGAGTGCTCCTCACACATAGTGGTTCGAATCTGACTTGGTCAAACTTTGTGATGTAGCATGAATAGAGTTTAAGACGAGAAAAGCATAGATAGCTAGAGGAGGTTCTTAGGCATTCTTGTCCATCCACTTGGCAAAAGAGAAAATGCCAAACAATCAAAACAACAAGTGGATGTCCTCGAATGAGTAAAATATGCAATCCAGCATGCTCACACAATAAGATGGAAAATGAAATATGTGGCAGAGTATGCACAAACACTCTAGTATCTATCAAGCAATTGGTGATGACTAGGTCATCTATATATGAGTATACTGACTTAGGAGTCAAATGAGAACATTTGGCTCATCGTTTAAGCACAAGTCGGGTTACCCCTTTTACATAAATCATTGTTGTGTTCACACCATTAGAGTTGCTTTAGCTCAATTATTAGAGTAAATCTCCCCTAGATGTGATATCCCCCCTAAAAGGGATGAACTATCCTTGGGTTTTGTCGATGATGACTTCATGTAGATGTTGAAGATGTGGATGCGCAATGTTGATGTGGATCATTTGGAGAAATCCATTGGAGTGAGTTGCACTTTCAATACCTACATGGGTTAGTCCCACAAGGAACAAACAAGGATATCCATAGACATAGAGTGATGTACACACAAGATGATGTCCATGAAGGCATTAGGTTACCATGTCCCTTCTCTTACCAACAAGAGGGTTTGTGACTCCTTGAACTAGTGCAAGATGTGGAAGTTGTTTACACTTGCTCTTGCCAAAGTGATATGAGTGAAGTATGTTGGCGGAGTCACCCTCAAGAACTCTCTAGTTCTTCTTCTTTGGGATCCACATCAACATCATATTGATGGAAATCCTTGGAGTTGTAGTCATACTTGATGAGGTAGAACTTGACGTAGTCTAGGGAACCCACTTGACCAAGGCCTTGGGAGCTTCTTCAAATGCATCAATCTCCTCTTGAAGCTTGCCCTTGCCTTTTTGCTTGTGGTCTTGTGGTGGAAGATCATCTTGAGCTTATGTCCCTTGGAAGGAAGTAGGATCATACTTCTCTTGTTGAGGAACAAACTTTATCTTGGGGTATTGATCTTCTTCCCACTCAACTCCACTGGCATTGAACTTTCGTTCAAAACCAATACCTTGATTCTTCCGGGGCCTTCCTTGCTTGCGTACAATTTCCTCAAATTGCTTACTTTCGGCAAGACTCTTGTAGACACCTTTCTCTATAATTCCCATCAATAAGCTATTTTCTTGCTCAAGTGTAACTTGGCTAAGAGAATCATTAGTGGAATCAAGAGAACTACTAGAAGCAACAATATTGGATTTAACATGATTGTTGTTACTGCTTGAAGAAGAATCTTTCTTACTCTTGTTGCTAGATTTAACTTGTGGCATGTAAGTAGACAAGAGTAAATGCTTGGCAATATAATAATAACTTTTCTTACGAAGATCATCATTGATTGCTTTTAAGAACCCATGCTCTTGCTCAAGGTTGAGCTTTTCAAAGTGTAACTTCTCATGAGTCTTTAAAAGCTCTCGATGATTTTCCAAGGTAGTTTCATGAGCTAAATTAAGAATGTTTAGTTCTTTAGTTAGACGCTCAATCTCCTTCTTATCATCATCATTTGTTTTATCTTTATTAGCATGATTAATAGAAATTTCATCATAGTTTTCATCACTAGAGTTGTCAACAAGTAAATCATCATCACCTAGTAAAATCATCTTCATCACTATTGAAATCAACATACTCGGGGTGTGATACCTTTCGGCCTTTGGCCATGAAGCATCTTCCAATTCCTTCATTTGGTGAGTCAAATATGTCGTAGGAGTTGGTTGACACAAGTGCTAGACCGACAACACCTTCATCTTGAGTATATTCGAAGTCGGAGTGATAACTTCTCTCGGAGTGATTCTCGGAGTCGGAGCTAGATACCCATTCACCAACATGAGCTTGATGTCTTTGTTTTGTGTATCTCCTTGATGATTTTTCCTTCCTTTCCGAATCCTTGCTTCTCTGTGATATTCTTCGTTCATAACGGTCATCTCTACTCCTTCTCTCTCTTGGTGGTGATTCTTCTCTTCTACTTCTCCTTTTGGGTGAATCTTTTGTTCTTTTGTAGGGAGCCGTACACTCATTGGAGTAGTGTCCGGGTCTTCCACAATTGTAGCAATTATGTTCACGACTCGAAGATCTTTTTTCATTATAGGACCTTGACTTGGAATTATGTTCCTTGCTTCTACTGTTGTAGAACTTGTTGAAGTTCATCACCATTAGGCTCAATTCTTCATTGAAGGCTCGTTTCTCACTTGATGATGTAGGAGCATCACATGAGGCTTTGTAAGAACCACTTGACTTGTTGTGAAGCTCTTCCTTATCCTTGAGTGACATCTCATGAGCAACAATTCTTCCAATGACTTCCGTTGGTTTGAGATCTTTGTAGTTGGGCATCATTTGGATTAATGTGCACACGGTATCATATTTTCCATCCCAGGCTCTTAGGATCTTCTTGATGATGAATCTATCGGTCATCTCTTCACTCCCTAAGCTGGCAATCTCATTTGTGACGAGAGCAAGCCTAGAGTACATTTCAGCGACACCTTCACCATCCTTCATTTTGAACTTGTCAAGTCGACTTTGAAGCACATCCAATTTGGATTCCTTGACGGAATCGGTACCTTCGTGCATATCAATCAAATTATCCCAAATTTCCTTTGCATTCTCAAGACGGCTGATTTTGTTGAATTCTTCGGGGCATAATCCGTTGAAGAGGATATCACAAGCTTGAGCATTGTATTGCAGCATCTTCAACTCTTCCACGATGGATTCACGGTTTGGTTCTCTCCCATCAAAGAATTCACCTTGCAAGCCAATACACACAATAGCCCAAACGGCGGGGTCATGTCCAAGAATATGCATTTTCATCTTATGCTTCCAACTAGCAAAATTAGTACAATCAAAGTAAGGACCTCTACGGTGGTAATTTCCCTCACTAGACGCCATACTCTCCTAGGTTGTGAAACCAAGGCTATGATCACCAAAAGCTATGGAAATCAAGGAAACTGGAGACCAAAGCTCTGATACCACTTGTAGGATCGAAAGTATGTCTAGAGGGGGGGGTGATTAGACTACTTGACCAAATAAAAATCTAGCATTTTCCCAATTTTAAGTCTTGGCACATTTTAGCAACTTAGCACAAGTCAAGCAATCAACCTACACATGCAAGTCTAAGAGTATAGCAGCGGAATGTAAAACATTTGCATATGAAGGTAAAGGGAGGAGTTTGGAGGGAGCAAACGTAATGTAGACACGGAGATTTTTGGCGTGGTTCCGATAGGTGGTGCTATCGTACATCCATGTTGATGGAGACTTCAACCCATGAATGGTAACGGTTGCGCGAGTCCACAGAGGGCTCCACCCACAAAGGGTCCGCGAAGAAGCAACCTTGTCTATCCCACCATGGCCGTGCCCACGAAGGACTTGCCTCACTAGGGTAGATCTTCACGAAGTAGGCGATCTCCTTGCCCATACAAACTCCTTGGTTCAAATCCACAATCTTGTCGGAGTCTCCCAAGTGACACCTAACCAATCTAGGAGACACCACTCTCCAAAATGTAATAGATTGTGTGTTGATGATGAACTCCTTGCTATTGTGCTTCAAATGATAGTCTCCCCAGCACTCAACTCTCTCTCACTGATTTGGATTTGGTGGAAAGATGATTTGAGTGGAAAGCAACTTGGGGAAGGCTAGATATCAAGATTCATATGGTTGGAATGGAATATCTTGGTCTCAACACATGAGTAGGTGGTTCTCTCTCAGAAAATGAATGCTGAAGTGTAGGCATGTTCTGATGGCTCTCCCTTCTAATGAAGGAAGGGTGGAGGGGTATATATAGCCTCCACACAAAATCTAACCGTTACACACAATTTACCAAACTCGGTGGGACCGAATCAGAACACTCGGTCATACCGATATAGTTCAAAATGTGAACGTTAGGCTTTTCGGTGGGATCGACATGTCAACTCGGTGGGACCGATTCCATTAGGGTTAGGGCATAACATAATCTCGGTGAGACCGATTACACAAACTCGGTTGGACCGATTTTGGTAATAGGCTAACTAGAGAGTGGGTCAGGCAAACTCGGTGGGACCGAATCGCTCATTTCGGTGAGACCAAAACGTTACGAAAGGGAAACAGAGAGTTTGCATTGCGAACTCGGTGGGACCGATCGCTTATCTCGGTGAGACCGAAACGTTACGAAGGGAAATAGAGAGTTTGCAATCCCATCTCGGTGAGACCGATATCCCTATAGGTGAGACCGAATGGATTAGGGTTTCTGGCAGTGGCTATGTCAAGTGAACTCGGTGGCGCCGGATAGAACATTTAGGTGGGGCCGAGTTTGACTTTTGGTTTGGGACATATGTGGATATGAGAAAGTGGTTGAGGGTTTTTGGAGCATATCACTAAGCATTTTGAGCAAGCAAGCCATTTAGCAACACCTCATCCCCTTTTAATAGTATTGGCTTTTCCTATGGACTCAATGTGATCTTGGATCACTAAATGAAAAAAGTAGAGTCTTGAGCTTGAGCCAATATGTGTCCTTAGAATTTTGAGGGGTCCACATTCTCAATCCATGCCGTGCCAATCATTGAACTTTCTGAAACGATCATCTTGAAATAGTATTAGTTCAATGAGCTATATGTTGTTAATAATTACCAAAACCACCCGGGGATAATTGCACTTTCACATACCATAATGCTTTGCCACGTAAATGACCAACCATGATTCAGCTTTGCATTTAAAATTTGCCCATACGGATAATATCTACTCCTAAGAACTCGAGAACATAGACTATCTGGTTCTAAAATCAATCTCCACACTTGCTTTGCCAACATAGCTTTGTTGAAACATTTATAATCTATAAATCCCGTACCACCTTTGTCCTTCGACACACAAAGTTCCCACCAAGCAAACCAATGCATCTTATTGCTATTGACATCATCACCCCACCAACAATGCGAGATTGCGTTTGTGATCCCTTTATCGATAAGGCAGGGGGCTCTCCCGATCCCCTGATGGCACATCATCCATGTAGAACCACTTCTCCTACCACTTCTTTATCGTCTCGATAAATTTTCCCTTCGGCCAATGGACGTTGTTGAGTTTTCTTATCATGGCCCCTCTGCACTCCGTTAGATTGCGGTCGTTACTATGCGGGTTAATGCAAAAAAACTTTAGCCAGAGCCCGAAGTGGGGCTCTAGGTGGAGGAAGGCCTCGCAAAAGGTAATGTAGGTGGCAATATGGAGGATTGAGTTTGAGTCAAGGTGGTGGAACTGGAGCCCATAGAAGAATAGTAGGTCCCAAAGAAATGGATGAAGGGGAAAGCCCAAACCTCAGATGAGCAGGGACACAAATACAGCCCTCTCTCCCTGCTGAGGAGTCAGGATCTGGGAGGCCAAGGAGATCTCGTCCCTAACAAGGGGGGAACGACTTTTAACCACACATGCGGCAGACGATAGCCATCAGCTTGAAGCTCGGTGATGACGCCGGTGGTGATGTATGAGTGCATCCACAGCCCCTCTCGCTCGCGGCCACCTCCTCGACCTCCTCTGCGGTGGTGCCCTTCCCCTTTCCGGCCATCTTCTTGAATGACAGTGGGAGTGGGTCTAAGCGTTTAAGGGAGAAATGTATGCAGGGCTCTGGGCATTGGAGCTCGAAAAGTATTGGGCGCTAGTGAGGGCAAGAAAGTGTGAGGTGAATTAGAGTCATCCATCTATACTACTTGTGAGCTATGTTAGGATATTCCCCGAAGAGTAAGGGTGAAGCAATATAGTAGCTGATAAGTATTTCCCTTAGTGAGAACCAAGGTTATCGAACCAATAGGAGAACCACACAAACCCTAGTGAATAGCACTTGCACACACAAAAGCAAATACTTGCACCCAACGCGGGTAAGAGGGTTGTCAATCCCCTTGAACTCGTTACTTGCAAGAATTAAATCTTGTATAGGTAGATAGATAAATTGAAAAACAAAATAAAAGTAAATAAATTGCAACAAGGTATTTTTTGTTGTAGTAATATGATTAAAGTAGACCCGAGGGCAATAGTTTTAATTAGAGGCTTCTCTCTCGAAACAATAGCATACGGTGGGTAGACAAATTACTGTTGGGCAATTGATAGAAAAGTGCATAGTTATGACATATACATGGCAATGACCATGTATATTGTATAGGCATCATGTCCTTTACAAGTAGACCGACTCCTGCCTACATCTACTATATTACACCACCAATCGACCGGCTCCTGCATGGATCTATGGTATTAAGTTCATGACAAATAGAGTAACACTTTAAGCAAGATGACTTGATGTAGACAAAGTAAACCAAATAAATATGAATGAACCCCGTCATTTACCCTTAATGGTAACAATACAAGTATGTGCCTCGCTATGTCACTAGGTGAGGACACCGCAAGATTGAACCCATTACAAAGCATGTCTCCCACTGAAGTTAAATCAATCTAGTTGGCCAAACCAAACGGATAGATCGGAGAGAAATACAAAGCTATAACCATTATGCATAATAAAGTTCAGAAAAGACTCAATTACTTTCAATGAATAATCTGCTCATAAACCCATAATTCATTGGATCCCAATAAACAGACCGCAAAAGAATATTACATCGGATAGAACTCCAAGAAGATCGAGGAGAACAATGTATTGAAGATCAAAGAGACAGAAGAAGCCATCTGGCTACTAGCTATGGACCTGTAGGTCTATGGTGAACTACTCATGCATCACCGGAAGGCAGCAAGGATGATGTAGAAACCCTCCGTGATCGATTCCCCCTCCGGAAGAGTATCGAACAAGGCCTCCAGATGGGACCACAGAAGAACATAAGCTTGTGGCGGCGGAAAAAGTGTTTCAGGTGGCTCTCTGTTGGTTTAGGAATATTTGGAAATTTATAGAGATGGAATTAGGTCAAACCGAGTTGCGTGGAAGTCATGAGCTTAGGGGGCGCGCCCTGTGAGCTCATGGATCTCACGTAAGGCTTGTGGCCTCCTCTCGAACCTTCTAGGGCCCTAGTGGTCCAGAAAAAATCACCGTAAAATTTCATCGTGTTTGAACTTCGTTTGGTATTGATATTCTGAAAAGCCAAAAACAAGCAAAAAAACAGGAACTATCATTGGATGAATAGGTTAGTCCCCAAAAATGATATAAAATAGCATATAAAGCATCCAAGATTTATAATATAATTGCATGAAACAATAAAAAACTATAGGTAAATTCATGCTTATCATCATCATCCCTAAGCTTAATTCTTCCTCATCCTCGAGTAGGTAAATGATAAAAACATATTTTTATGTTGAATGCTTCCTAGCATGTGTATCATGTAATCTCTTATACGGTATAAATATTGAGAAACGATGAAGTAAAAATATATACATAACAATATCCATGAATATAAGAAACATAATAATTACCTTTTCAAAATACACAATCCTTAATGAATGATATCCCTAGTCATTTTATCATGTTAGCATGGCATGACTCCGCCTTCACCGCATAATATAAATCATGAGCACCCTGGTGTCAAACCAGGCAATTGGATCGTACTTCTAAAGTGCTTCAACATTTTTTAACTTCACGCAATACATGAGCCTGAGCCATCTATATAGCACTATAGGTGAACTAGAATGTGGTGGTAGAGATTAATAAGGGAAGTCAAAAAGGAAGAAAGTCTCGCATCAACTAGGTGGATCAACGGGCAACGGAGAGGCCCATCAATCAATGTCTTTGTGTCAAACGAATGGGTAGATGTCATAGGATTACTTTTCTTTTCTTGAGTTGTGGGTAAACTTTTTTTTTAAACTGCCATCATGGCTCCTTTACTACTTAAATCAAACTTACATCATGAATTATCAAAGTCATTAAAGATCTAGGAGGATCATCTACCCAAACTAAACTCTCCAGCCTGAGCAGCCTACCGTCCTTAGCCAATGTATGGGCTACAAGGTTTGCATCTCTAGGTCAGAACGAGTAAATCCTTCATTCTTCAAAAATAGGAGCTACATCTGATGCTGTAAATCCTCCATTCTTCATCGTTGATATCACTTCAAGGCAATCAGATTGGATCATGAGTTTCTCACACCCCACTTGATTAGCTGGATGAATTCGGTTAATACATGCTTGGGCCTCTACCATCGTTGCATCCACAACAACAATGGGGCAGCAACTCACAGCAATAAAATGTCCCCTATCATTCCTGATACATGCACCAGTAGCTCCTCTTCCATTTTCACATCAAAATCCGCTTCTACATTCATTGTCACAAATCCCTCTGTAGCTTTGCACCATTGGCGTTTTCTGTTCTTCACCATTTTATTCAGAGCACACACATAGTTTGAAGCTAGAACCTGAATAGAAATAACAACATGTGGTACAGTTTGCAAGATTTCTCCATACACAAGTTGCCTTCTTCTTCACCAAATGTACCACACTATGGTTAGTAAAGTCTCTCACAGATTTGAGATATTTGTGACGGCAATATGTGAAAACTTCCCAACCAATAGATATTGGGCGCATCTAGGCATCAGACAACTAATGGTTTGCATGTATCAGATCAGTCATAGACCGTTGAATGGAAGCAGGTTGTACGTCTGATTTGGCACCTAGGCCACGCGAGGGATAACGAGGTTTCCGTTGCTAATTTATTGTTGTTTCGTAACTGCTTCTGTAACTCTGGCGTCTCTCCTCGTTTGATGGTTCTCTAGAGCAGACCAAGCAAGTAGATCTCTTCATAATAACTACCTTCGTAAATCATGTGAGAAACTGTTGTTAATTTTCACATCAGGCTATTTGTTTCATTAAGATTAGGAAGCAAATATTGTATCCTGGTTTTCAGGTTAGGCTGTTTGCTTCCATATAAGGCATATCTTGATTCCTTTGGGCATCAAAGACATTTTATTCCAACGTAATGTAGAATTAAACTTGTTTCTTTTTATCATTGAATTTGATCCCACAATGACCTAACCTTGATACAATTAATAGGAATTTGTTTTCTACCTAATGAAAACAAAATCCATCGACTAGAGGGTTGCTCTAACCAAAAAAAGACATGTTTCTAGACAAAACAACCATTATCATCTGTACACATAACTAATAACCCACAAGTATAGGGGATCAATTGTAGCGTCTTTCGATAAGTAAGAGTGTCGAACCCAACGAGGAGCTAAAGGTAGAACAAATATTTCCTCAAGTTCTGTTGACCACCGATACAACTCTACGCACGCTTGACGTTCGCTTTACCTAGAATAAGTATAAAACTAGAAGTACTTTGTAGGTGTTTTTGGATAGGTTTGCAAGATAATAAAGAGCACATAAATAAAAAGTAGGGGCTGTTTAGATAAAGACACAACTAAATTAGTTTTAGTAGAGAGCTTTTTGTCATGAGAAAGTTATTTGTCCCTAGGCAATCGATAACTAGATCGGTAATCGTTATTGCAATTTTATTTGAGGGAGAGGCATAAGCTAACATACTTTCTCTACTTGGATCATATGCACTTATGATTGGAACTCTAGCAAGCATCCGCAACTACTAAAGATCATTAAGGTAAAACCCAACCATAGCATTAAAGTATCAAGTCCTCTTTATTCCCATACGCAAACAACCTACTTACTCGGGTCTGTGCTTCTGTCACTCACGCCACCCACCATAAGCAAATCATGAACATATTGGAAACCCTACAACGGGGATCCCTCACGCTTGTGCGACACGGAGAGCACCATAGGACATCACCAATAATAAAACATGCAACTCAAACCAATCACGATCATCAATTAACCCATAGGACAAAACAAATCTACTCAAACATCATAGGATGGCCATACATCATCGCGAAATAATATATAGCGTTGAGCACCATGTTTAAGTAGAGATTACAGCGGGTAAAAGAGGGGTTACACCACTGCATAGAGGGGAGAAGAGTTGGTGATAAGGGCGGTGAAGTTGTTGGTGTAGATTGTGGTGATGATGATGGCCCCGGCGGCGTTCCGGCGCCACCGGAAGAGAGAGGGAGAGAGCCCCCCTTCTTCTTCTTCCTTGACCTTCGCCCTAGATGGGAGAATGGTTTCCCCTTTGGTCCATGGCCTCCATGGCATGGGAGGGGCGAGAGCCCCTCCAAGATTGGATTTGTCTCTCTGCCTCTCTCTGTTTTTGCGTTCCAGATTCTGCCCTTTCACCATTTCTTTTATAACAGGAGATACATAACTCCGATTGGGCTGAATTTTGGACACGATCTCTATCCGGATATTAGCTTTCTTGCGGCGGAAGGACTCCAACCTCCTTATGGGGTGGCCACGAGGGCCCAGGGCGCGCCTGACCCCCTTGGGCGTGCCCCCTGCCTCGTGGCCCCCTCGGGCATCGTATCGCATTGATTCTTCTTCCCAAAAATCGCATATATTCCAAAAAAATCTTCTTCAGTTTTTATTCCGTTTGGACTCCGTTTGATATGGATTTTCTATGGAAAAAAATATGCAACAAACAGGAACTGGCACCGGGCACTGGATCAATATGTTAGTCCCAAAAATAGTATAAAAATTTGCCAAAAGTATATGAAAGTTGTAGAACATTGTCATGGAACAATAAAAAATTATAGATACGATGGAGACGTATCTGCATCCCCAAGCTTAATTCATGCTCGTCCTCGAGTAGG
Organism: Triticum urartu; assembly: GCF_056163025.1. Lineage (NCBI taxonomy): Eukaryota > Viridiplantae > Streptophyta > Magnoliopsida > Poales > Poaceae > Triticum > Triticum urartu. Next base: position 441,141,585 of record NC_141876.1, read on the forward strand.
TAAATGATAAAAAAGATAATTTTTTATGTGGAATGCTACCTAGCATAATCTTGATCATGTATCTAATCATGGCATGAATATTAAGACACGAGTGATTCAAAGCAATAGTCTATCATTTGACATTAAGACAATAATACTTCAAGCATACTAACCAAGCAATTATGTCCTCTCAAAATAACATAGCCAAAGAAAGCTCATCCCTACAAAATCATATAGTTTGGCCATGCTTCATTTCTGTCACACAAAATGCTCCCGTCATGCACAACCCCGATGACAAGCCGAGCAATTGGTTCATACTTTTAACGCGCTTCAGCCTTTTCAACCCTCACGCAATACATGAGCGCAAGCCATGGACATAGCACTATGGGTGGAATAGAATATGATGGTGGAGGTTGTGTGGAGAACACAAAAAGGAGAAAGTCTCACATCGACGCGACTAATCAACGGGCTATGGAGATGCCCATCAATTGATGTCAATGTGAGGAGTAGGGATTGCCATGCAACGGATGCACTAAGAGCTATAAGTGTATGAAAGCTCAAACTTGAAACTAAGTGGGTGTGCATCCAACTTGCTTGCTCATGAAGACCTCATGCATTTGAGGAAGCCCATCATCGGAATATACAAGCCAAGTTCTATAATGAAAATTCCCACTAGTATATGAAAGTGATAACTCAAGAGACTCTCTATATGAAGAACATGGTGCTACTCTGAAGCACAAGTGTGGTAAAAGGATAGTAACATTGCCCCTTCTCTCTTTTTCTCTCATTTTTTTGTTTTTTTGGTGGGCTTCTTTGGCCTCTTTTTTTATTTGGGCTTCTTTGGCCTTTTTTTTAAAGTCCGGAGTCTCATCCCGACTTGTGGGGGAATCATAGTCTCCATCATCCTTTCCTCACTAGGCCAATGCTCTAATAATGATGATCATCGCACTTTTATTTACATACAACTCAATATTACAACTCGTTGTCTAGAACAAAGTATGACTCTATATGAATGCCTACGGCGGTGTACCGGGATGTGCAATGATCTAGTGTAGCAATGACATCAAAAAGTGGACAAGCCATGAAAACATCATGCTAGCTATCTTACGATCATGCAAAGCAATATGACAATAAATGCTCAAGTCATGTATATGATGATGATGGAAGTTGCATGGCAATATATCTTGGAATGGCTATGGAAATGCCATGATAGGTAGGTATGGTGGCTGTTTTGAGGAAGATATAAGGAGGTTTATGTGTGATAGAGCGTATCGTATCACGGGGTTTGGATGCACCGGCGAAGTTTGCACCAACTCTCGAGGTGAGAAAGGGCAATGCACGGTACCGAAGAGGCTAGCAATGATGGAAGGGTGAGAGTGCGAATTCCATGGACTCACATTAGTCATAAAGAACTCATATAATTATTACAAAAGTTTATTAGCCCTCGAAGCAAAGTACTACTATGCATGCCCCTAGGGGGATAGATTGGTAGGAAAAGACCATCGCTCGTCCTCGACCGCCACTCATAAGGAAAGCAATCAAAGAACACCTCATGCTTCAAATTTGTCACACAACGTTTACCATACGTGCATGCTACGGGACTTGCAAACCTCAACACAAGTATTTATCAGTTTCACAATTACTCAACTAGCACGACTCTAATATGACCACCTTTATATCACAAAACTATTGCAAGGAATCAAACATATCATATTCAGTGATCTACAGGTTTTATGTAGGATTTTATGACTAACCATGTGAATGACCAATTCCTGTCATCTCTCAAAATAGATATAAGTGAAGCAAGAGAGTTTAATTCTTTCTACAAAATATATGCCCACGCTCTAACAAATATAAGTGAAGCAAAAGAGCATTCTACAAATGGCGGTTTTCTATGTGAAGAGAAACATGCAATCTAAACTTCAAATGATATAAGTGAAGCACATGAAGCATTCTACAAATCAACCAAGGACTATCTCATACCAGCATGGTGCATAAAAGAAAAGTGAAAACTAAATGCAAAAGATGCTCCAAGATTTGCACATATTGCATGAACGAAACGAATCTGAAAACATACCGATACTTGTTGAAGAAAGATGTGATGCCTTCCGGGGCATCCCCAAGCTTAGAAGCTTGAGTCTCCTTGAATATTTACTTGGGGTGCCTTGGGCATCCCCAAGCTTGAGCTCTTGCCTCTCCTCCTTCTCCTCACATCGAGACCTCCTCGATCTTCGAACAATTCATCCACACAAAACTCAACAGAAAACTCGGTAAGATCCGTTAGTATAATAAAGCAAATCACTACTCAAATACTATTGGAAACCAATTCATATTTTATTTTTGCACTGTAACTACTGTAATATAACTTTTCCATGGCTTAATCCACTAATAGAAATCGATTGTTTCATCAAAACAAGCAAACAATGCATCAAAAACAGAATCTGTCTTAAACAGGATAGTCTGTAGTAATCTGAACATTCACCATACCTCTGGTACTAAAACAATTCTTCCAAAATTAGGAAAAATAAAAAAATTGTATAGAAAGACAGTGAAAAAAGTTTCAGAACCGTTTGACGTTCCTGTAAAAAATGTAAAATCGCGCACTACAACCAAAGTTTCTGTTCTGCACCGCACAAACCAACAAGCAATGTAAACATCCTAAAGGCAAATCTTGGCACATTATTTTTATAATACAAAGGAATTGTACAAGGGGATAATTATTTTTGTTGAAAAGTTTCTGTAATCAAGGGTCACAAAGTTTCCATGGGCATGAACAAAGTTCAAGGCTAGCTCCCATTTTAACAATGCTCGTCTTTCATATTCGCTTTTCTTTTTGAAAAAGTTTTAGGTTCCCCTCTTTATTTTTTTGTTTTTAAACTTTATAAAAGCACTCAACAGAAATAAATGGCTCTCGAAAACTTCCGGGTTGTCTCCCTGATACGTCCATTTTGCATCATGCTTTTATATCGATATTTATTGCATTATGGGTTGTTATTACACATTATGTCACAATACTTATGCCTATTCTCTCTTATTTTACAAGGTTTACATGAAGAGGGAGAATGCCGGCAGCTGGAATTCTGGACTGGAAAAGGAGAAAATACTAGAGACCTATTCTGCACAGCTCCAAAAGTCCTGAAACTTCACGGAAGTCATTTTTGTAATTAATAAAAAATACTGGAGAAAGAATCCACTAGAGGGGGCCCACACCCTGGCCACGAGGGTGGGGGGCGCGTCCCTTGCCTCGTGGGCCCCCTGGTGGCCCTCTGATACTTAAGCATCTTCTTCTTATCTTTGACAATAAAATCATGTGCTACCATACTCTTATAATCTAGAAAAATAGGGGGCAACAACTTTTCCTCTTTCTCATAATGCCTAATAGGTATCCCAAAGTGTGCAGCAAGGCGCGAAGCAAAGAAGCCTCCGAAGATGGGACCCTTTGTTCGGTTTAGATTTAATCGTTTAGCAACAATAGCGCCTAGACTGAAAGTTGTGTCACGAAACAAAGCATGGCGCAAAATAACAATATCAGGAGCACTGAGATTTCCACTGTTCCCGCGACCAATTAAGCATCTACTAGCAAATATTGCAAAGTAACGTAGAACAGGAAAATGTATGCTAGTATTTCTTGCATCGGAAACTTTCCTCGTTTCCCCTACAGCAATCGTATCAATAAACCCCTCCACATCATTATGATGTGGTTCCTTGATACGTCTCCAACGTATCTATAATTTTTGATTGCTCCATGCTATATTATTTACTATTTTGAATGTTTATGGGCTTTATTATACACTTTTATATCATTTTTGGGACTAACCTATTAACCCAGAACCCAGTGCCAGTTTCTGTTTTTACCCTGTTTTAGGGTTTCGAAGAAAAGGAAAACCAAACGGAGTCCAATTGACCTGAAACTTCATGGAACTCATTTTTGGAAGGAAAGAAGCCCAGAAGACTTGGAGTGCACGTCGGGGGATCTGCGAGGAGGTCACGAGGCAGGGGGGCGCCCTCCACCCTTGTGGCCCCCCTGACGTACTTCTTCCGCCTATATATCTCCATATACCCTAAAAACATCCGTGAGCACAATAGATCGGGAGTTCCGCCGCCAGAAGCCTCCGTAGCCACCGAAAACCAATCTAGACCCGTTCCTGCACCCTGCCGGAGGGGGCAATCCCTCTCCGGTGGCCATCTTCATCATCTCGGTGCTCTCCATGACGAGGAGGGAGTAGTTCTCCCTCGGGGATGAGGGTATGTACCAGTAGCTATGTGTTTGATCTCTCTCTCTCTCTCTCTCGTGTTCTTAAGGTGGTACGATCTTGATGTATCGCGAGCTTTACTATTATATTTGGATCCTATGATGTTTCTTCCCCCTCTACTTGCTTGTAATGGATTGAGTTTCCCCTTTGAAGTAATCTTATCGGATTGAGTCTTTAAAGATTTGAGAACACTTGATGTATGTCTTGCCGTGCGTATCTGTGGTGATAATGGGATACCACGTGATTCACTTGATGTATGTTTTGGTGATCAACTTGCGGGTTCCGCCCATGAACCTATGCATAGGGGTTTGCACACGTTTTCGTCGTGATTCTCCGGTAGAACTTTGGACACTCTTTGATGTCCTTTGTGTTGGTTGAATAGATGAATCTGAGATTGTGTGATGCATATCGTATAATCATACCCACGGATACTTGAGGTGACATTGGAGTATCTAGGTGACATTAGGGTTTTGGTTGATTTGTGTCTTAAGGTGTTATTCGAGTACGAACTTTAGGGTTGTTTGTGACACTTATAGGAATAGCCCAACGGATTGATTGGAAAGAATAACTTTGAGGTGGTTTCGTACCCTACCATAATCTCTTCGTTCGTTCTCCGCTATTAGTGACTTTGGAGTGACTCTTTGTTGCATGTTGAGGGATAGTTATGTGATCCAATTATGTTAGTATTGTTGAGGGAACTTACACTAGTGAAAGTATGAACCCTAGGCCTTGTTTCCTAGCATTGCAATACCATTTACGCTCACTTTAATCATTAGTTACCTTGCTGTTTTTATAATTTCAGATTACAAATACCTTTATCTTCTATCCATATTGCACTTGTATCACCATCTCTTCGCAGAACTAGTGCACCTATACAATTTACCATTGTATTGGGTGTGTTGGGGACACAAGAGACTCTTTGTTATTTGGTTGCAGGGTTGCTTGACAGAGACCATCTTCATCCTACGCCTCCTACGGATTGATAAACCTTAGGTCATCCACTTGAGGGAAATTTGCTACTGTCCTACAAACCTCTGCACTTGGAGGCCCAACAACGTCTACAAGAAGAAGGTTGTGTAGTAGACATCAAGCTCTTTTCTGGCGCCGTTGCCGGGGAGGTTAGCGCTTGAAGGTATATCTTTAGATCTTGCAATCGAGTCTTTTAGTTTCTTGTTTTATCACTAGTTTAGTTTATAAAAGAAAACTATAAAAAATGGAATTGAGTTTGTCTCATACGCTTCACCTTTTTAATATCTTTCGTGAGTATGATGGAAAGGATAATTGTGCTCAAGTGCTAGAAGAAGAAATCTATAAAATGTTTGGCACTAAATATTTGAATGATGAGCATGATTGCAATGTTGTTTGTATGAATTCATTGAATATCTATGATGCTAATGATATGCAAAGCCACAAGCTTGGGGAAGCTATGTTTGATGAAGATGATATTTTTTGTCCCCCAAGTTTTGATGAGCAAATTTATTATGATGAAAGCATGCCTCCTATTTATGATGATTATATTGCTGAAAGTGGATTTGGAGAGGTCATGACTTTATTTTGTGATGAATCCACTATTTCGGAAGAGGTTCCAATTGATTATGAGAATAAAGTTGCTATCTATGATGATTATTGTGATGACTTGTATGCTATAAAGAATAATTATATCCATGAATCTTGTCATCATGATTTTAGTTTTCAATTGGATTATGCCTCACATGATAACTATTTTGTTGAGTTTGCTCCCACTATTATTCATGAGAAGAATTTTGCTTATGTGGAGAATAATAAAATTTCTATGCTTGTAGATCATGAAAAGAGTGATTTAGGTTCTGGTTATATTGTTGAATTCATTCATGATACTACTGAAAATTATTATGAGGGAGGAACATATGCTTGTATGAATTGCAATAATATCAAGTTTCCTCTCTATGTGCTTAAAGTTATGAAGTTATGCTTGTTTCACCTTCCTATGCAAGTTGATTCTTGTTCCCATAAGTTGTTTGCTCACAAAATCCCTATGCATAGGAAGTGTGTTAGACTTAAATGTGTTAGTCATATTCTTCATGATGCTCTCTTTATGTTTCAATTCTTATCTTTTATGTGAGCATCATTGAAATCATCATGCCTAGCTAGGGGCATTAAACGACAACGCTTGTTGGGAGGCAACCCAATTTTATTCTTGTTCCTTGCTTTTTGTTCCTGTTTAATAATAAATAATTCATCTAGCCTCTGTTTAGATGTGTTTTTATGCTTTTAATTAGTGTCTGTGCCAAGTAGAACCTTTGGGAAGACTTGGGGAAAGTCTTGTTGATCATGCTGTAACAACAGAAACTTTAGCGCTCATGAGAATTGCTGCCATTTTTATTTGGAGAGTGATATTTAGTTAATTATTTTTGAAGATGATTAATAGATAAATTCCTCAGGTCCAGCAATTTATTTGAGAATTTGATGAGTTCCAGAAGTATACGTTTGATCCAGATTACTACAGACTGTTCTGTTTTTGACAGATTCTGTTTTTCATGTGTTGTTTACTTATTTTGATGCATCTATGGCTAGTAATAGAGTTTATGAACCATAGAGAAGTTGAAATACAGTAGATATTACACCAATATAAATAAAGAATGAGTTCATTACAGTACCTTGAAGTGGTGATTTATTTTCTTATACTAACGGAGCTCACGAGTTTTCTATTTTAAGTTTTGTGTTGTGAAGTTTTCAAGTTTTGGGTAAAGATTCGATGGATTATGGAATAAGGAGTGGAAATAGCCTAATCTTGGGGATGCCCATGGCACCCCCAAGATAATCTAAGGACACCTAAAAGCCAAAGCTTGGGGATGCCCCGGAAGGCATCCCCTCTTTCGTCTTCGTTCATTGGTAACTTTACTTGGAGCTATATTTTTATTCGCCACATGATATGTGTTTTGCTTGGAGCGTCAATTTATTTTTTTAGGATTTGCTTGATTTTATTTAGAACAATGTTTTGCATCTTTTATTTCAATAAAAGTGGCATTAATAGTCTTTACTATGCCTATGTTACAAGTATACATGTTGCTGTTTGAAAACAGAAAGTTTACCGCTGTTGCAATAATTCCCGAGAAAAGTCAGAATGTGATAAAATGTTGAAACCTTTTGCATATTAAGCTCTGATAAATTTAATACATTGGGAATTTTCTTTCATAATTTCTGGATCTAGGGAAGTATGGATGTTGCTGCATTCTTTACAGACTGTCCTGTTTAGGCAGATTGCTGTTATGTTTCCATTGTTTGCATATGTTTGCTTCTTTAATGATTCTATTTGAGGATAGGACTATTAAATATGTAGAGGCATTTAGTATGAAATGTTGAATAATAATTTTAGGGATTTGCTACAGTAGAGTATGATAAGGTTTTGGCAATGATTTATACTAACTTATCTCACGAGTCTTGTTGAGTTTTGTGTGGATGAAGCTTTTGAGATTTAGGGAGACCGTGATATGAGAGGAATTAAGGAGACACAAAATCTCAAGCTTGGGGCTTCCCAAGGCACCCCAAGATAATATTTCAAGAAGTCTCAAGCGTCTAAGCTTGGGGATGCCCCGGTTGGCATCCCACCTTTCTTCTTCAACAACTATCGGTTAGTATCGGTTGATCCTAAGTTTTTGCTTCTTCACATGATGTTTGCTATTCTTAGATGTCATTTTCTTTTGCTTTTCTTGCTGTTTGAATAAAATACCAAGATATTAAATTATTAAATGTTAGAGAGTCTTCACATAGTTGCATAATTATTAAACTACTCATTGATCTTCACTTATATCTTTAGGAGTAGTTTGTTGTTTGCTCTAGTGCTTCACTTATATCTTTTAGAGAATGGTGGTAGTTTTATTTTGAAGAAATAGATGAACTCTCATGCTTCACTTAGATTATTTTGAGAGTCTTAAATAGCATGGTAATTTGCTTAAAATCCTAATATGCTAGGTATACAAGATTAGTAAAAACTTTCATATAGAGTATTGAATACTAAGAGAAGTTTGAGGCTTGATGATTGTTTTGAGATATGGAGGTAATAATATCAAAGTTGTGCTAGTTGAGTGGTTGTGAATTTGATAAATGCTTGTGTTGAAGTTTGCAAGTCCCGTAGCATGCACGTATGGTAAACGTTGTGTAACAAATTTGAAACATGAGGTGTTATTTGATTGTCCTCCTTATGAGTGGCGGTCGGGGACGAGCGATGGTCTTTTCCTACCAATCTATCCCCCTAGGAGCATGCGCGTAGTGCCAAGGTTTTTGATGACTTGTAGATTTTTGCAATAAGTATGTGAGTTCTTTATGACTAAGGTTGAGTCCATGGATTATACGCACTCTCACCCTTCCATCCTTGCTAGCCTCTTCGGTACCGTGCATTGCCCTTTCTCACATCGAGAGTTGGCGCAAACTTCGCCGGTGCATCCAAACCCCGTGATATGATACGCTCTTTCACACATAAACCTCCTTATATCTTACTCAAAACAGCCACGATACCTACCTATTATGGCATTTCCATAGCCATTCCGAGATATATTGCCATGCAACTTTCCATCATTCCGTCCATCATGACACATTCATCATTGTCATATTGCTTAGCATGATCATGTAGTTGACATAGTATTTGTGGCAAAGCCACCTCTCATAATTCTTTCATACATGTCACTCATGCATCATTGCACATCCCGGTACACCGCCGGAGGCATTCATATAGAGTCATATCTTTTGTTCTAGTATCGAGTTGTAATCATTGAGTTGTAAATAAATAGAAGTGTGATGATCATCATTTTATAGAGCATTGTCCCAAGTGAGGAATTAAAAAAAGAGAAAGGCCATAAAAAAGAGAAGGCCCAAAAAAAATAAGAAGAGAAAGGCGATAAAAAAGAGAAGGCCCAAAAAAAAATGAAAATGAGACAAAAAGAGAGAAGGGACAATGCTACTATCCTTTGCCAGACTTGTGCTTCAAAGTATAACCATAATCTTCATGATAGAGAGTCTCTTGTTTTGTCACTTTCACATACTAGTGGGAAATTTCCATTATAGAACTTGGCTTGTATATTCCAATAATGGGCCTCCTCAAGTGCCCTAGGTCTTTGTGAGCAAGCAAGTTGGATGCACACCCACTTAGTTTCTTTTGTTGAGCTTTCATACATTTATAGCTCTAGTGCATCCGTTGCACGGCAATCCCTACTCCTTGCATTAACTTCAACCGATGGGCATCTCCATAGCCCATTGATTAGCCTCGTTGATGTGAGACTTTCTCCTTTTTGTCTTCTCCACATAACCCCCCTCATTATATTCTATTCCACCCATAGTGCTATATCCATGGCTCGCGCTCATGTATTGCGTGAAAGCTTATAGGTTTGAGATTACAAAAGTATGAAACAATTGCTTGGCTTGTCATCGGGGTTGTGCATGATGGGATCATTCTTGTGTGACGAAAATGGAGAATGACTAAACTATATGATTTTGTAGGGATGAACTTTCTTTCGCCATGCTATTTTGAGAAGACATAATTGCTTAGTTAGTATGCTTGAAGTATTATTATTTCTATGTCAATATGAACTTTTGTCTTGAATCTTATGGATCTGAATATTCATAACACAATTAAGAAGAATCACATTGAAATTATGCCAAGTAGCACTCCGCATCAAAAATTCTGTTTTTATCATTTACCTACTCGAGGACGAGTAGGAATTAAGCTTGGGGATGTTGATACGTCTCCAACGTATCTATAATTTTTGATTGCTCCATGCTATATTATTTTCTATTTTGAATGTTTATGGGCTTTATTATACACTTTTATATCATTTTTGGGACTAACCTATTAACCCAGAGCCCAGTGCCAATTTCTGTTTTAACCCTGTTTTAGGGTTTCGAAGAAAAGGAAACCAAACGGAGTCCAATTGACCTGAAACTTCACGGAACTCATTTTTGGAAGGAAAGAAGCCCAGAAGACTTGGAGTGCACGTCGGGGGATCTGCGAGGAGGTCACGAGGCAGGGGGCGCGCCCTCCACCCTCGTGGGCCCCTCGTGGCCCCCTGACGTACTTCTTCCGCCTATATATCTCCATATACCCTAAAAACATCCGTGAGCACAATAGATCGGGAGTTCCACCGCCAGAAGCCTCCGTAGCCACCAAAAACCAATCTAGACCTGTTTCGGCACCCTGCTGGAGGGGGCAATCCCTCCCCGGTGGCCATCTTCATCATCCCGCTGCTCTCCATGACGAGGAGGGAGTAGTTCTCCCTCGGGGATGAGGGTATGTACCAGTAGCTATGTGTTTGATCTCTCTCTCTCTCTCTCTCTCTCGTGTTCTTGAGGTGGTACGATCTTGATGTATCGCGAGCTTTACTATTATATTTGGATCCTATGATGTTTCTTCCCCCTCTACTCTCTTGTAATGGATTGAGTTTCCCCTTTGAAGTAATCTTATCGGATTGAGTCTTTAAAGATTTGAGAACACTTGATGTATGTCTTGCCGTGCGTATCTATGGTGATAATGGGATACCACGTGATTCACTTGATGTATGTTTTGGTGATCAACTTGCGGGTTCCGCCCATGAACCTATGCATAGGGGTTGGCACACGTTTTCATCGTGATTCTCCGGTAGAACTTTGGGGCACTCTTTGATGTCCTTTGTGTTGGTTGAATAGATGAATCTGAGATTTTGTGATGCATATCGTATAATCATACCCACGGATACTTGAGGTGACATTGGAGTATCTAGGTGACATTAGGGTTTTGGTTGATTTGTGTCTTAAGGTGTTATTCGAGTACGAACTCTAGGGCTGTTTGTGACACTTATAGGAATAGCCCAACGGATTGATTGGAAAGAATAACTTTGAGGTGGTTTCGTACCCTACCATAATCTCTTCGTTCGTTCTCCGCTATTAGTGACTTTGGAGTGACTCTTTGTTGCATGTTGAGGGATAGTTATGTGATCCAATTATGTTAGTATTGTTGAGGGAACTTACACTAGTGAAAGTATGAACCCTAGGCCTTGTTTCCTAGCATTGCAATACCATTTACGCTCACTTTAATCATTAGTTACCTTGCTGTTTTTATAATTTCAGATTACAAATACCTTTATCTACCATCCATATTGCACTTGTATCACCATCTCTTCGCCGAACTAGTGCACCTATGCAATTTACCATTGTATTGGGAGTGTTGGGGACACAAGAGACTCTTTGTTATTTGGTTGCAAGGTTGCTTGACAGAGACCATCTTCATCCTACGCCTCGTACGGATTGATAAACCTTAGGTCATCCACTTGAGGGAAATTTGCTACTGTCCTACAAACCTCTGCACTTGGAGGCCCAACAACGTCTACAAGAAGAAGGTTGTGTAGTAGACGTCAAGCTCTAACTGAACCCGAGCGAGGCATTGGGCTCTAACTGAACCTGAGCGATTGCACTGCAGGCTACGCGTTACTGAACCCGAGCGATCGATCGATGGCTGTTAACTGAACCCGATCGAGCGACTCCTTGGCTACTGCTGCTAACTGAAGCCGATCGATGGGATGAACAGTGAGCGTTACGGGGGGGGGGGGGGGGTGGTTTGGATGAACAGTGAGCGGTGGCGTTGCCTCTGGATGAACAGGACCCCGTGGTGTGGTGGAGGGCTGGATGAACAGTAGACGGTGGAGGGGTGCCCGTGGAGGGGTGGATGAACAGTACCCCGTGGTGTGGAGGGAAGGATGAACAGTAGACGGTGGAGGGGTGCCCGTGGAGGGGTGGTTGAACAGGACCCCGTGGTGTGGAGGGCTGGATGAACAGTAGACGGTGGAGGGGTGGTTGAACAGTAGCCGGTGGAGTAGCGCGCGGTGGAGGCTGGATGAACAGGAGCCCGTGGAGGCTGGAGGACGTCGACGGTGGATGAACAGTAGCTCGTGGAGGCTGGAGGAGGTCGACGGTGGATGAACAGTAGCCCCTGGAGTCCTGTTTTGCGGTACGCCACACCCATCCCGATGAACAGGACCCCCGTTTCGACCGTAGCGCTCCAACACAAGTCCGTTTCCTCCATTTTGCGGTACGCCACACCCCTCCCGATCAACAGGACCCCCGTTTCTACCGTAGGAGGTCAGTTTCCTCCGTTTTGCGGTACGCCACACCCCTCCCGATCAACAGGACCCCCGTTTCGACCGTAGGAGGTCCGTTTCCTCCGTTTTGCGGTATGCCACACCCCTCCCGATCAACAGGACCCCCGTTTCGACCGTAGGAGGTACGTTTCCTCCGTTTTGCGGTATGCCACACCCGTCCTGATCAACATGACCCCCGTTTCGACCGTAGGAGGTCCGTTTCCTCCGTTGTGCGGTACGCCAGGCCTCGTTTCCATCGCCTCTTCCGTCCAAGCCCTCCCGATGAACACGACCATGCATTCCGTTCCGACCCAACCGCGTTGCCTCCCGATGAACACGACGCATTCCGTTGCCTCCCCATGAACACGACGACGACGCTGTTTCTCCGTTCCGACCCAGCCATGTACACGAGCCCTCGCCGTATGTATGCGCGAGTAGGCGTTCGAGACCCCGCCCGTATGTACACATACGTGGCCGTATTTTCTTTCTTGCACCCTGGCCACTATACGTACATGTCCATGCTACATGCGCGCCTGTACTACGACACGTGCGCGCCTCTACATCCACCAGTACATATGTACGTACACGTTCGCGACCAGAATGACAACGCTACGTACGCTTCGACCAGGTGGGTCCCGACTGTCAGGCACTTCCTTGCGTGCGAAGGTGTAGCTGGTGGGTCCCAGCAATCAGGGGGAAACGTTTTTTTTTCGAAATACGGTGGCCCGTCCGGTGGGTCCCTGCTGTCAGGTGGAGGAATCATTATTTTCCGTGTAATAAGGAGGCACTTCCTTGCTGCCGCCATGGACCCAGCTGTCAGCCTCTCCACGTACAGTCCATGTTTGATGGAAGTCGTTCCTTGACCAGATTGACCACGCCGCGCCGAGAGCACCGGGGCGGTGGACGACGGCGAGGCCTAGGAAGGGGATGACGGGGAGCCGGGGAAGACGCGACAGTGGAAGCCCGCGCGTGCGCGGAGAGGAGTACGAGGGTTCACTGGTTCGGCTGCGGTGTGAGGCTGCCGTCGCCGCAGGGCCTGGCCAGCGGTTGGAATAGTAGGGGGCGGTGAGGCCTCCGCGACAGCACAGCCGGCCACGCGAGGCAGGAGCATGCGGCATGACCGGCGCTGCTTTGGGCGGCTGGAGCAAGAAGACCAGAGGTTGAAGAAGTACTCCGGCCGTTGGATGGACATCGTATGGTCAATGGAGCTAGAATCGTTCATATTGACTAAGTTGACAAAGCCCTTCGTCCCCGTCAACTTAGTAGGCCCACAAGTCAGCCTCCCACCAAGGTGGGTCCCAGCTAGCCGGGGGAGTATTCATTTTTTTGTGCGTAATAAGGAGGCACTTCCGGTGGGTCCGAGCTGACAGCGGGGGAACGTTTTTTTCACGAAATATGGTGGCCCGTCCGGTGGGTCCCAGCAGTCAGGGGGAAATGATTTTTTTCGCAAAATACTGGTGGCCCGTCCGGTGGGTCCTTGCTGTTAGGTGGAGGAATAATTATTTTGCACGTAATAAGGAGGCACTTCCTTGCTGCGGCCGTGGACCCAGCTGTCAGCCTCTCCACGTATAGTCCACGTCCGATGGAAGCCGTTCCTTGACCACGTTGAGCACGCCACGCCGAGCGCACCAGGGCGGTGGACGACGACGAGGCCTAGGAAGGGGATGAAGTGGAGACGGGGAAGACGCGGCAGTGGATGCCCACGCGTAGAGGAGTACGAGGGCACTGGTTCGCTGCAGTGTGAGGCTGCCGTCGCCGCAGAGTAACAGGGGGTGTGGGTGAGTAGAGGGATGGCCTGGCCAGCGGTGGGAGTAGTAGGGGGCGGTGAGGCCTCCGCCGCATCGCAGCCGGCCACGGGAGGCAGGAGCACGAGGCACGACCAGCGCTGGTTTGGGCGGCTGGAGCAAGAAGACCAGAGGTTGAAGAAGCACTACGGCCGTTGGATGGACATCGTACGGTCACTGGAGCTAGAATCGTGCATTATTGACTAAGTTGACAAAGCCCTCCGTCCCCGTCAACTTAGTAGGCCCACAAGTCAGCCTGCCACTATACTGGGTCCCAACTAACACGGGGAGTATTCATTTTTTTTGTGCGTAATAAGGAGGCACTTCCTTGCGTGCGAAGATATAGCTGGTGGGTCCGAGCTGTCAGCGGCGGTAACGTTTTTTTCGCCAAATACAGAGGCCCTTTCGGTGGGTCCCTGATGTCAGGTGGAGGAATCATTATTTTGCGCGTAATAAGGGGGCATTTCCTTGCATGCGGCCGTGGACCCAGCTGTCGGCCTCTCCACGTACAGTCCACTTCAGATGCATGTCGGTCGTTGACCACATTGACCAGGCTGCGCCGAGAGCACCAGGGCGGTGGACGATGGCGAGGCCTAGGAAGGGAATGACACGGAGGCAGGGAAGATTCGGCAGTTGTTTCCCACGCGGAGGGGAGTACGACTGTACGAGGGTTTACTAGTTTGTCTGCCGTCGCCAGAGAATAACAGCAGGTGTGGGTGAGTAGAGGGATGGCTAGGCCAGCGATGGGAGTATGGTGGGGCGGTGAGGCCTGCGCGGCAGCAGAGCTGGCCGCAGGGAGGAGGGAGTAGGCAGTCCCGCCGGTGCCTGTTTGAGCGGCTGGAGCAGGAAGAGCAGAGATTGAAGAAGCACGACGGCCGTTGGATGGACATCCAACAGTCACTGCTTGTGCGTCAACCTTTTTTAGGAAAGCCTCAAATCTGTGGAAAACAGCATACAACCCATCTGCCAATATTTCTAATAATTTTCAGCCCATTTGCTAATTCTTAAGGTTTTTTTGGAGCCCATATTCTTTTTGTTAGCATTACAGCCCAAATTGTGGCCACGGTTAAAAAATTATACAAAATTTTGCATATTTCGGTGCGGTCCGAACTGTTTTTAATCCCGAAATTCTGACTCACATTCAAACTGATTTTAAAAATAAATGTATATCAATATAAAATCCAACAAATTCTCCATGCATAAAAATTAATGTAATTTAAAATCTTGAAATGAAAAAAAAGATATTTGAAACTAATTGCCGGTTTGATGTGTTTTAAAAATGCACAGCCCATTTCTCATTACTGATGGGCCATTTTCTCGGCCAGCCGAATGAAAGCTCTCCTCGTCTTGAAAGATTTGCAGCCCAAGAGGCCTGACAAAGCGACTTACTTGGCAAATCACAAAAAAACTGGGCTGTGGCCGTGGACCCAGCTGTCACCCTCTCCACGTACAGTACTCTTCCGATGGAAGTCGTTCCTTGACCTCGTTGACCACACCGCGCGGAGAGCACCACGGCGGTGGACGACAGCAAGGCCTAGGAAGGGGACGACGCGGAGCCGGGGAAGACGCGGCAGTGGAAGCCCGCGCGGAGAGGAGTACGAGGGTTCACTGGTTCGGTTGCGGTGTGAGGCCGCCGTCGCCGCAGGGCCTGGCCAGCGGTGGGAATAGTAGGGGGCGGTGAGGCCTTCGCGGCAGCACAGCCGACCATGGGAGGCAGGAGCATGCGGCACGACCGGCGCTACTTTGGGCGGCTGGAGCAAGAAGACCAGAGGTTGATGAAGCACTACGCCCGTTGGATGGACATCGTACGGTCACTGGAGCTAGAATCGTTCATATTGACTAAGTTGACAAAGCCCTCCGTCCCCGTCAACTTTGTTGGCCCACAAGTCATCCTCCCACTATGGTGGGTCCCAGCTAGCAGGGGGGTATTCATTTTTTGTGCGTAATAAGGAGGCACTTCCTTGCGTGCGAAGATATAGCCGGTGGATCTGACATGTCAGCGGGGGGAACGTTTTTTTCGCGAAATACAGAGGCCCTTCCGGTGGGTCCCAGCTATCAGGTCCTCGCAAAAAAGGGAAAGAAAATCAAAGACTTGGGAAGGCGTACAGAACAAGCTAGTGTACCAGTAAAGAGACATTTCCGAGTTTTAGAAAAAGAAAGACGTGCTCCTGTAGCTGGTTCGAATCCAAACCTAGACTATGACTATATATGGTGCTATGCTACTCTGCAAGTAATGAAACTGACATATCCAACATTCGCTTCTCCTCTTCTGTACTTACTTTGCCTAGCATCAGAAGCTCTGGCCGCAGCAACCATGTCCGCTGGCTGCTCGTCCACCTGCTCTTCAGCAGGCAACAACCAGATATGCGCAAGTCGCAACCCGTACCATCGCTTGTGGGTCTCATCACACCCTCGCCGGCACGCGCACCGCAGCCGATTGCTCATCGCAACCCGCTGCCGTTGGTGTGGTGCCACTGCTGCAATTCACGCAGAGTCATCCGTCGCGTCTCAACCACAATCCGCAACCCTGGCCGAGTCTTCTACAAATGCCCGAATCATGGGGTAATAATATGTTTAAGTGTTGTTCTACTGCTTTCAGTTGCTGATTTTTTAATAGTTTGGTTGATGATCTACCAATTTGATTCGTGCAGAAAAGGGAAGATTCATGTGATTTGTATTTCTGGGAAGTTGCTGATGTGGGGGAATGCAACCACAATGATTATTTGGTTAGCCGAGGAATCCCAATACCAGCAGGTTGGGGTGTTGGACAAGTAACTGAAGGAAAAATAGAAGAGGAAGATACAGAGCAGAAGGTTAAAGATGCAGTTCCTCTGATCATGGCCAAGCAACAGCTGATGAACGGCCTTGACAGCAATGAGGAGATGAAAGAGCTTGTGAAGATAATGGGCAAAATCGATGTGCTCTATAGGATGATTGTCTCTTTATTTGCAGTGTATGTAGCACTCGTGATGTATTCAGTTGCTACGACATGAGCACTTTGCTGAAACTAGTAATGAATGAAACCTGTGTAGCAGGCTGGGCATAGTGTTTTGAACATCTAATGATTTCTATTAACGGAAATCAGGGGGTATCCCTTTTTGCTCATATAAATAAATAAATAGCAGAGGCCCTGTCGGGTCAGCTTTGTTCTCATTCGAAGATGTCGAGCAAATTGCAGTCCAACAGCAAACTATGTCATCAAATTCAAGTTCCACAGCCAAATATGAGTACAACTAAACAACAATGTCATCATGTTTTAGTTGTCATACAATCACCAAACACAAATCAGCATACATAACAAGTGATGTTCTCACAGCAAAATACTAAACAACATGTTTATCAGGTTTCAGTTGTCATAGCAAACACAATTTCACATAGTAGATAAAAAAACGTCTTCTAACAAGCAAATACGACAAAAGCAATGTAATCATCATCCGCAGTAGCAGCGTCAACATCTTCGCCATGTGTATCAGTCTGAATCGTAATTCCCCACGGTGTCATCTTCTTCTTCGTCCTCAACATCCTCGAACGTTGGCTTCTTCTTGATCAACTCTTGTATGTCCACAGCACGACAGGCAATCTTTTCGCCGGCGTCATTGGCGTGATGGTTCTCAAAGATATTAGGAACATCTGTGTTATCTTGTACATCAGGAGCAGTGTAAGCATCGTCTTGTTGTGCAACTTCATTAAACGAATTCCTCTACTCAAACCTTTGCAATACTCTGCAGTCATCGCTATGTGCAAATGTGTCTTCCAAGAAAAATACCTGTGTTGCTCGATTTGCCAAAATAAAAGGCTCGTTGGTCTGGTACGCTGCCTTTACATTGATGGATTTGAAATAATCATCAGCTCTGGGTTTTGCGATCCTGGAAAACAGGTTATACCAACGACAGCACAACAGAACCACACACCGATGATCCTCGAAACTGGAGATATACTGCAACTAAACAATGTCTGTTATGTTAGCATACATTTCAGTTATCTCTTTGTCATACAATCCGTGCTCATGATGGCACTGTTTTGTGTCTTCCTGCCTTCGTCTCGTGCAAGGGTGTTGTAGCGCACATCTCCAACAACGCAAGATTCATAATGTCTTACCCGAGTATCAGGACCCATTGCTAGTGAGTAAAGGGCATCATCAACTGCCTGCCCATCCTCCCGCATCTTCTTAACCTATGGTTAGAAAATAGACAAGCTGATCATCTTATGTACTCAATATATTAAAAAAACTGACAGTGCACTTCAAAAGCTTACATGGTTCTTGAACCATTTCGCAAATCCTGCCATAACCAGTTTGTCAATGTTTCTTGGATTTTGCGGCAGTAACTCCTCTTTGTAGATGCTGCACAACATAGTGATCGCGTCAAACATCTAAATATATAAGAATGTGCTGCAAGTTTGGTAGATTGCGATGTATAAGCTGCAGTACTGCACTTACTTGATATAAGGTAGTATCTCAGGACAGTTATTCAACACATACCAAACCATTCTGTCCAAATCTTTAGGTTTGTCCTCTTGTCGACTCTTCCCTGTAACTCAAACAGAATAATCGAAAACATTGAGCCCGTTATTGTCTTCACCCACCTCTTTGCTAAGCTGATCAGCTGTTTTAATGTATTTTGAGCAGAATGTCAACGCTTCTGTAGTAATGTAGGCCTCTGCAATGGAACCCTCGGGTCTAACTCTGTTCCAAACATAGCCATTGAAAGTGCCTAGCCGCCTTTCAATAGGATACATCCATCCATACTGTACTGGACCTCTAAGTAGTGCCTCATCAGGTAGATGAATAGCCAAATGCACCATCACATCAAAGAAGGCTGGAGGATATATCTTCTCAAGGTCGCATAGGATAGTTGGTATCTTGTCTCTAAGATGCTCCAAAGCATCTATCCTGATATTCCTACTACAGAGTTCCCTGAAGAATTGTCCCAACTATGCAACTGCTCTGTATAAGTTAGGCCGGCCCAATCCTCTAAGGATAACAGGTAAAACCCTTTTAAGTAGGACATGGCAGTCATGAGTTTTCAACCCTTGTACCTTGTTTCCATCTGCACTGACTCTCCTTTCAGGGTTGGAAGCAAATCCATGTGGGAATCTCACACGTGACAGGACCTCGCAGAATTCTTTTCTTTTTACCTTGTCCAAGATGTACACAGCTGGTTCCATATCCCGTGGTTTACCTTCATCTTGCACCTACAAATCCTGTCTGATACCCAGGTGTGTCAAATCAATCCTAGATATTAAGATATCTTTCGTCTTGCCTTCAATATTAATAAGTGTGCCGATAATGCTGTCACATATATTTTTCTCGATGTGCATCACATCAAGATTATGCCGCAGATCCAAATCTTTCCAATACTCCAAGTCCCACAAAGTGGAGCCGCAGGTAAACAATAATCTCTCTTCTGCCCTGCCACGCTTCCTTTTCCTGCTACCATTATCAGGATGGTTTCCTGGTGTAATATGCCTGACCTTCTCTAATTCCACTTGCCACTCATCGGCGGTGAGCCTCTTTGGCGCATCACGATTTTCATGCTTTGCATTGAACACATGTCTTCGGTATTTTCTAGGAAGCGGCTTGTCCTTGGCAAGGAAACAACGGTGTCCAATGTAACAGATCTTGCTAAGTATTGCGTATGACAGCGGATTCCTGTCACAGCGAACACATGCATTGTAACCATGTGTCGTTCGCCCTGACATAGTGCCCAAAGCCAGATAATCATGGATGCACCAAATATAATAGCACGCAAAAAGAAATCAGCTGGTGGGCTGCTATATAGGTCTCAAGTGAGAACATCCTTCCATAGCTGTTGAAGTTCCTCCACAAGAGGCTCCATGAACAAATCAAAATCGTTTCCAGGACTTTTTGGACCTGGGATGAGCAAGGCCATCATGTAGTTTGATTCTTTGGTGCAGACATTTGGAGGCATGTTGTAAGGGATAACAAGCACTGGCCACATGCTATATGTGGCGCTCTGGTGGCCAAATGGGTTAAATCCATCTAAAGCTAAGCCAAGTCTAATGTTTCTCGGGTCAGCATCAAACTCTTTGTGTTTATTATTGAAGCTTTTCCACTCACTACCATGAGATGGATGGCTCATTACATTCTGATCTCTGTACTCCTAGTTCCTAGAATGCCACAGTACATCCTCTCTTGTTTTAGCATCATGAAACAACCTCTGCAATCTTGGTGTAATTGGAAAATGTCTCAGAACATTATGAGGAATCCTCTTCACAGCATCGCCATCTTTCCATCTTGATGATTTGCATTTCGGGCATTCACTTAAGTTGGCATAATCCTTCCGGAACAGAACACAATTATTCTTACAAACATGGATCATATCATATCCAATTCCAACTGCACGAAGGAAATTCTTCATTTTACTGTAGGTGTGTGGCAGTTCAGACACATCTGGGAAAGATTCGCGGAAAGCAGCCAACATCGCATCGAATGATTTGTTGGTCATCCGCTCAGATGTCTTCACCTGAAGAAAAGTGACCATAGCTGAGAATACTGACAACTTATTTCCTGGGGTGACAGCAACGTTGCATTGTTCCAACATGCGGGCCCACCATTTTTCTTCTGCAGGTGAAAGTTCACGGAATGCACGAGCATTTCGTAGCATTGTTTCAATGTTGGTCAAACTCACTGGCTCCGCCACCACCACCTCCTCCTCCTCTTCCACCTGAGCATCAGGCAGATCAAGATGGTGATCTCCTGCTTCCACGTAGTCAATAACATTGACGTTCACAGCTTCACCATGATGAACCCACCTAGTATATGTGACCGACATCCCATACAAGTGTAGATGATTTTGCACAGTTGACTAGGGTCTTGTAACTGAATTCATACAACTGCTACACGGGCAAAGCACATCTGATTTCGGACCACCGTACTCAGCTCTGATAAAGTTCATGAAGTTTTCAACCCCCTCAACATATGCAGCGGAGAATCTTCGAGCAGAAGTTATCCATGTCCTGTCCATCTGTTAGACATACAAATTAGTTCTTCTACTAGATATTACAGGAAAAACATATGTGCTTTTTTATGAAGTCCAGAAAAAATACCTTGGTCGATGTCTAAAGCTATGGCAAGATATTTGGACAAGCAGATCTAAGTAACAAAATATATGTAAAGCTAATTCAGCAAACAAATTTGAGTGCCAAATTATGGCAGGCTATTTCAGCAGTCAATGAGGCCAAGCACACAGCCATCGAACTATCGAAGGCCATCGCAGCAACAAAGATCGAGTATAAAACGATGTAGAGCTATTTCACCTAACAGATTAGCTACTAGACCATGGCAATCTACGTCACAATAAATATATGGCAGGATATTTTAGCAACTAATCGGCCTTGGCATGCCATCTCAGCTAAGAAGATTGAGTGCAGAACAGGGCAAGAAAGCTTCTTAAGAAGAGCATATTGACAGTAAACTACTTCGGAAAACAGTGAGATTAACAACGTCTATCAGCTAACATTCAGCGCTACACCGACATGAACGGGGCCTTAGTCTAGAATGCGCGTACCGTGGGAGAAGCTGACTGTCGTGCGTCTCCACACGAACGTCGCCAGCAGTGGCGGCGCTGACCGCCGTGCACCTCCACAAGAACGTAGCCAGAGGTGACGGCGTGGCTAGAGGACGACAGTCTACGAGAGCATACTCTGGGAGCGAGAGGATCGCCGAACCGCGGCGCCGTATCGGCGTGGCGGGGAGGGCGGCTTTGGCAGAGAAAATGGAGTGGAGGGGGACAAGGGGGAGGGGGGTTTGGGGAATATTATTGGCTAGTTGGCCGAAGGGCGGTTGAATCGGATTTGGGGGGAATTTTTGGGGGTGGAGGGGGGGAGGATTTTTGCGCGGTGGGCGGGGGGAGTTTGGCGCATGGTTGGTTTCTCCAAGTGCAGTCCCACGTGTCAGTGAAGAGGCAAGCCGAAGCGCGTTCCGTTTGCGTGAGCCGTGTTCAGGACCGAACGTGTGTGGGGTGCAATGCGACCGCGACAAGAGTGCTGTGAGTGTACCGCATTTTTTCCTTTTAAACTAGGTGCTTCGCCCCCACAAAAAATATATGTTGCTTCGCGCGATCCATCGATACTACTACTAGTAATCCGGTAATCCCGACTAAAACGGCGCGGCCGGGTCTTTTCCTGCGCGATATGCTGGGAGGTTGGCTTAGTTGGGTTTTTAGGACGAGTAATGCTACACCTACGTAATCCCAGTTACGTAATTAACGTAATGTGAAACGTGTGAGCTGTTGATTGTGGATTCGGGGGAGGGAGGGGCCCACCACCATGAAAATCATGGGAGGAGAGAGAGAGGCAATTTACGTTAACCCTTTCGTAGGTTCCCGTAGATGTAGAAAGATGTGTCCGATCCTGCAATATAGGCCGTCCGATCTATTTCTAACGGATAGGAAGGAAACTATGACAATTTACCCGCACTCCTCTCCACATTTGCAGATAAGGCTTTCCCTCGTTCATCCTTTTCTCCCACAAGATCTTGATCTTCCGTGCAACGCACGGGCATCTTGCTAGTACTCCTACAATATGTATATTATTGTGAAAGTTCATATACACCGGCCGAGATTAATGCACACACGTCAGATTTTCATTACATTTCGAACTTTTATAGGACAAAAAAATAAAAGAAACCCGACTCTAAACCTATTCTACGGCGGCGACCGACGTTCTCCATCTGTGATCTCCATGTACGGGGGCGGGGTTCAAGACCCATGAAGTGAAGGTGCGGTCTCCGGCGAGGAAAACTAGAACACGGGAGACGGACCGGCCAGTTGGCACACCATGCCCTGCCGCCTCCCATGCCCTACTCATCCTCAGAGGAGTCCCCGACCTCGGCGGTGCCAGACGTTGGACGGCGGCAAGTAGGACGCGTGGCTGACGGTGCTCCCGTCGTCGGCCGCCAGCGTGGCCACCGCTTGTGTGGCGACTTCAGCGAGGGAGGCGACCTCAAGCTCCATCCCCGAAGACAAGCTCTCCCACAGAGCGTTCGCGCTTGCGGTCATGGCGGATGTGGTTCCAGGTAGGAGGACGATGCGCTATGGTGTGGAGGTTAGCTAGGCGTTGCCGCTTTAATTAGCTCATTCCAGTGAGGCCAAGCGTCTGGGTGCGTCATTAAGTCGCCGGAGTTGTTCCTCGGGCACCGAGCCTCTTATTGACGACATACGAACGGACGACATGAATGCGGGCAGCTGGCGCCGGCTAGGAACGCACCATGCGACAGCGCGAGGGACGAGGGTTTTGGTGTGCCAGGGTAGTCAGCTGCGGTCGTGGCAACGTTGGAGATGCCCTTTTCTCACATGCGATCCCTGCATGTCATTGAAAAAGCAAGACGACCCGGCATGGTCTCAGGTCCAGAGGATGCAGTTGGCCGCGCTACACCACTCCGCGGACGTGTCGCGGTGCCCCGTGCATCCTTGACGAGCCGGGTGTTGGGGTGTGTTTGGATTGTGGCCAAAGTGCACCTTGCCAAAATTTTTGTCATGACCAAAAGATTGGTCCTTGTTTGGATGGTTGCCATTTTTTTGGCATGCCAATGAACTCTAGCCAACTCTAGTTCATTTTTCTTGCCAATGTCGGCCAAATCATGGGCAACCAATACCTCAACCAAAATTTTGGTCATGACCCAAAGATTGGTCTTTGTTTGGATGGTTGCCATTTCTTTGGCATGCCAATGAACTCTAGCCAACTCAAGTTCATTTTTCTTGCCAATGTCGGCCAAATCATGGGCAACCAATACCTCAACCAAAATTTTGGCTACCCAATGCTTTGATGGGGCAACCTTGGGAACAAAGCAAACATACCGTTGGTCGTGCCACATCACTAACGCCACCCTCGGCAAACTGAAACCGACCGTGTCTAGCGACGATATGAGTGTGTCGCTCACCACGGCCGCCGTGTCCAGAGGCGGTGCTAGAGCTGCGCCCCGTTGTTGGCCCCAACGACCCACATGAATGGTTGTCGGTGGAGAGGAGGTCGTGGGCCAGCTCCTCCATTGGGCTAGTCTGCGCTTCGTCGTCCCGACGGGTGTGCCCCACATGTCTGTTTCCCTGTTTTCCCGGCCATATTCGAGCGTCAGTGCTCCGCGTTGCGCATTAGGCCTTTCACTATGTAGGCCAAGTGAGACAACTTATTGTTTATTTGAGCCGTTCAAGTATAATCATGTGGCGTTTGCTTATTTCTCATTCCTCTCCAACCCTCTTCTCCATCGATCATGTCGCCCTCCAGTCGAGTCCATCCTCCCGCATGCCACATTTGAACATTCCGCCGAGTATCATTCGCATGTACCCACCCTAGTCCTCTTTCAATAGATCTCCGGACCCCGAGATGAAATCGAGAGGGAATGAGTGGGGGCACGTGATACCTAAGGCGGATTCAAAATTTTGAACCGGTGATCATAGCATCCTCAAATCATATATAAAGGGTATTCAATGTTCGTTTCGTTTTTGAATGTACAATATACTCCCTCCTATCCTTTCTACTCCCTCCTTCCATCTATATTGGGCCTAATGCATCTTTCAAGACCGCCTTTGACTATTGACAAGATTAATAGTACATGACATGTATAATGTGAAAATTATATCATTGGAAGCTCCTTTCACATACGAATTTGATGGTATGCTTTATGTAAGTTGCATGACATATATTATTGCTCTACCTTTTGGTCAAAGTTAGCCTCGAAAACGCATTAGGCCCTATACAGATGGAAGGAGGGAGTAGTTTACATATAAGTTTCATGTGTAGTCAAAGTATATCTACTTTGATAAAAAGGGTATCAACATTCAACAACGCCCAATCAATATTGTTAGATTCGTACGTACTCCTAGATTTGTACTCAAGATGGTTTCCAATTTGACTATTGACAAGATTAATAGTACATGAGATGTATAATGTGAAAATTATATCATTGGAAACTCCTTTCACATACGAATTTGACCGTATGCTTTGTGTAAGTTGCATGTCATATATTATTACTCTAACATTTGGTCAAAGTTAGCCTCGAAAAACGCATTAGACCCTGTATGCTTTGTGTAAGTTGCATGTCATATATTATTACTCTAACATTTGTGTAAGTTGCATGTCATATATTATTACTCTAACGTTTGGTCAAAGTAGTATAGTGGAAGTGGATCCTCTGCCGTAGGTATCCCTGCCTTACCCTCCCTTTCGGTCACTTACTAGCGGACCCCATGCTTGCTAGGCCCCGCATGTCAGTTACTCAATGGGTTCGACCACATCAGGGGATCCTCATCCGTAGTAATACTCCCTCTGTTTTTATTTACTCCGCATAAAACGGAGGGAGTGGTGGTATAATAAATGACGCTGGCGGGGGAGGGGAGGGATGTCGGTTTGCTCTCAACTATGGTCCCACAAGCGAGCGAAAATGCAAGACGAAGCGCGTTCCATTCGGTGGGCGACGTGGAGGGTCCAGCGTGCTGGGCTGCAACGCGAACGCGACAAGAGCGATGTACAGTCAAAACCGATGGACCGGTCGTCACCGGAACCACTATTCACACCAGAACCTTCGCTGCTCGGCCTACGCCAGCCACTGCCCTAAAACCACACCAAATCTCCAGCCCATTCCCCCACCTTTCGATCCCCTAGCCCGCATAAAGCGTCCCCTAGTTCGCCGGAAAGCCATGGTGCGCCACAGGATCACTTACTACAAGATGCTGACGCCGGAGCACCGCGCAGAAATCGCGGTGGCGGTCGGCGCCACAGACCTCCGTTCCCAAGCTCGCTTTGCAGCGGGCCAATCCCCGAGTTCTCTGGAGCCAAGCTATGAGGAGGAGGAAGCCGATCCAATGTTCATGGCGGAGGTCGCGGCGCAGAAGGGCCCCGATGGGTATGAGACGATGGACGTCGACTTCGTGCCGGCGTCCGAGTCCCGCATGGTGCAGGCGGACCAGCGGTTCAACATGGCGATACTAAAGGAGGACTGGGAGGCAGAGGCTCAACTCGACGCGGAGCGCGCGCATGCCACTGCCATCGAGGCTCTCCTGCAGGAGGAACCGGACGTCGTGGATGTGAACCGGGCGGCGGAGGCTCAACTTGAGGCGGAGCGCGCGGATGCCGCTGCCATCAAGGCCCACCTGCAGGCGGAACCGGACGTCCTGGACTTGAACCGGGCGGCAGAGGCTCGACTCGACGCAGAGCATGTGGATGCCACTCTCATCGACGCCCTCCTATAGGCGGAATCAGACGTGCTGGACTTGAACCGGGCGGCGGAGGCTCGACTCGACGCAGAGCGCGCGGATGCCGCTGCCATCGAGGCCCTCGTGCAGGCGGAACCGGACGTCCTCGACTTGAACCGGGCTGTGCTCTTGTCCGTGCAGAGCACCCGCATGCTCCGCTTGAACGAGTAGCTGGAGGCCGAGGACAACCACGGTGCGGAGACACACGTCGGCAGCGACGGCTGGTTCGCGCCGGCAGCCAAAGACGACGAGGCCGTCTCTTTCCGCGAGCAGTGATAGTTTTTCTTTATGTTGTTGTTTTCATGGATCTTTTGATGTGTGAAAACATATATTTGTTATGCAAGTCGCCTGACTTGGGCCAGTCTACCATTTCAGGCGGTTGGATGAATATCCTACGTCTCCTAACCCTTCTTTCCTTCTTCCTCACCTCTTCTTCTTCCCCAACAGACCACCGCACGGGCCGTACGGATACTCCCCAACATGCGGTTGGATAAACATACTCTATGAACGAAAATTATGTGTCAGCGATAGGATGGCTGAGTTTTTTGTGTTCACATGCGACATCACGTGTCAGTGAGGGTGCGTTCCCTTGGTTGGGTTTGCGGCGTGCAGGAGCGACTGTGTGAGGGTGCGGTGCGACCGCGGCGTGCAGGAGCGACCGTGTGAGGGTGCGGTGCGACCGCGATAGCCGTGCACAAGTGTACCTCCTTCTCATTTTGAAAATTTTAGGCAAGCTTGGCAAAAATGTGTGGCGAAGTTTGGCAATGCAAGGCCTAGACCCAAACAGGAAAAGTACGTACTCCCTCCGTTTCTTTTTCGTACATACTAGGAGTACTAGTGTTAAAAAAGAAAGGCTAGGTTTTCCTTCGCGGGATTTAATCGATACAAATCCTCGTTTCACATGTCAATTAATGTGTATTTTCTTCTCCAAAGACCAAAGAACTAACCATCTCACTCCTCATCGCTTGAATAATGCAGCGCCATGCAAACCAACCTTCTCACTTCCGCATGCATGCAGGGGATATTAATGTCCTTGGTTGCTAACCCCATCAATTTTTCCTCGATTAGTGTTAGTGGCCCTTTCCAAATTGTAATTTTGATATACTGGCCTTGTGTACAAAAAAATGGAGGTAGTAACTATATTTGACTTCCTTCCCCATTGCGGTGACGTCGACGATATTTTTTTGTGGTGGTTTGGCGAAGTGCGTTCGACGGAGAACACCATTTGCATCCAGGAAGTCCTTTAACTAATGGGGTGAGATGGCTTCTCGAAGAAGACGATGGAGAAGTGGAGTCAGCGAAGAGTGAAATGATGGTTGCTTCGTCCGTGCTTTTGTGATTTGACGCGTCACTGCTTTGTGATTTGTGATAGAAGGGACAGGGGAGTAGACTCTGTGCTCTATACTGTAGTACTACATGCGTCCAAGCATGGGAGAAAGAGGAGAGACGTTGCATTTTTCTATTCCTTCAATCAATCAATCACGGAGCTTCGGTTCCATCTTTTTCGCTTTGGCAACACCGTCCACAATGGTTCCCACGATGCCAAAACCTATTTTCACATTTGGCTACACATTGTGGATGCCCTTAACCGTACCACTTGGTTTTGCTCCTGTGTGCTATCTATACAAATCTAAATTATATTGATCTAAAAAATTATAGAATTGAGATTAGTAAATAGGAGGTGATTTTGCCGCGCGGATGGCGGGGGAGGTTTCTTATTTGAGCAATGCTACATCCACGTAATGGTTTACGTAAAGTTACGAACTGATGTGATGTGAGACTATTTGATTGGATTAAAGGAGAGGATTAGGCCCACCCCACCTGAAAATCAGGGGGGCATATATAGATTAGATGGAAACTATACGTAGCAGCTACGTAGCCCTTTGTAAGTCTAGGATTAGGCTTCTTATTTTTGGAGGACGTTGTCCTGGCGGTTTGCTAACATGCGGTCCCACGTGTCAGTGCTTTACCAAGCCGATCTGCGTCCCACATGAGGCAGAACAACGACAGAAGCAACACGTGGTTAAGTTGAAGAAGATGAGGGAGAAGCGGATTCAGCAACGAGTGAAATGATGGTTGCTTCGTCCCTCCAACTTAACTGCGGGAAAGGTGCAGCTTTGTGATTTGACACCTCATTGCTCATTACTACGCCGGCGCCATGACTGGGGTGCTTCAGCCTGGCTGCTCTGCACTGTATTCCGGTATGGCACGTGGAACCGGTAGCTTGATGTCCCACATGTTGGCAAAAGGGACTAGAAGATTTATGAAAGCGAGCGCTCCACTCTTACGACGGAGGAGTAGATGACACGACGGCCTAGTGAACTGTCACTTGTACTGTATAGTACTAGTATAGTTTTGCTGTTTCGCACGATCCATCGATACAAACCCGATTAAACAGGAAAGGGCGGGATTTTTCCCGCGCGGTAGATGATACCGGCCATACATTTCAAAGGCAATTTTAATGTATGCAAACTGAATAATTATAAGTAACAATATGATATCTAGTAAAACTAAAACACATATGATTTATTGTGTTAGAGTGTAGTAGTAGTGTTGTATTGCATAGTTGTTAGATGTAACATGTGAGAACATGTAGAGATGTAGTTTTGGAGGGCCTACAGAGAGAAAAGCGTAATACAGTCACCGAACTTCAGAATAAGCTGATTACGGTCACTATAGACGTTTTGCGGTGATTATACGGTCACTTGCTCACAACTCAGCATCGGATTGCACTCTGTTGACCGGCCAAATAGTCTGCGTGGCGCCATGTTGACTAGTTAAATTGACCACGTTCGTTGTGGGTCCCACCTGTCAGTTCGCATAGGCAAAAGGTCAGATAAATACAAATTTACGTAGGCACGACAAGGCTCCAACCCGTGCACGGGAATCACCTGGTTGTGTATGTGTCTCTCAGGGCCTGATGTGTGCGCATGCACGTGTAGGTTGAGCACTTGAGCGTGAGAGTGTGTGTTGGTCGTGTGGTGTACTGGTGTGTGCATGCATGCGTGCGTGTGTGCGTGTGAGTGTTGCGTGCGTGCGTGTGAGTGTTGTGTGTGTGCGTGGCTGCGTGTGTACGTTTGAGTGTTGCGTGCGTGCGTGGGTGCATGTGTTTGTGTGAGTGTTGCGTGGATGTAGTTCATGTGCATGCGTGCGTGTGTGTATAATCACCACACCAGCTCATGTGTGTTAAAACAGATGGCTCAGCATACCAATACAAGGCCACCTTGTCCGCTGTGCCCGCGGTCATGACTTCGAACCACCGTCCACATATTCTTTTGTCGTTTGTTTTCATTCTTACTAGCAAGATGCCCGTGCGTTGCATGTAACATCAAGATGCATTTGTATGACTTGTTTATATTGCGAGAGAAAAGGATGAACGAGGGAAGGCCTTATTTGCAAATGTGGAGAGGTGTGTGGGTACCTTTTTGCAAAATTGCCATAGTTTCTTTCCTATCCGTCAGATATAAATTGGACGGCCTATATTGCAGGATGGCAGGCACACCATCATCACCAACTCTATTTTTTATAAGAGTGTATTTTATGTATTTTATAAGAGTGTAGATGTAGAGTAGATACAAGTCGATAGGTGGGCACGATGGTAGTGAGATAATGTGATGCAACACTAGAGGTGCCACGTGGAGCGTTTAACTGGTCAACTAGTCATGTCATGAGAAAATACAGAGTTGTACGGTGAGCCCGTGACTGCATAATAACCACTAAACATAAATGGTGACCGTAATGAGTGGATTCTGAAGTCCAATGTATGTATCGTGCTTTCGCTTCAAATACAATGATCGTCATTGCATATATCGCGAGAGAAAGATGAAACATGCCTGAATTTTCTGGGGGGCTTACTTTTAGAGGACCTGGAGATAGTTTTGTATGCATACGTGAAAGGGCGTACAAGGGGGGGGGGTATGCGATGGAGAGAGAGATGCTCTTCGTTTCTCCTTATTATGACTAACTTTGTATATAGTATAAAAATATACAAATTCACAGTGCGGAATAAATATCATTGTGGGCACCATGCAATGAAAATTAGCGTTCGTACTCCTCCATATAACTTTGTAATGTTGTATATATGTAGAAACTCTAAAATATTTTTTTGGCCACACTTTATTCAAAAGGAATGTTGTATGCGAAATAAACGTGAAGAGAGGGCTTTTTAGATCAATGGGGTACGTGATGTAACATGTGTGAATGCGTAGTTGATGCATTTGGCGGGGCCTAGAGAGGTATGTGTGTGTATTACGTATTCGAGAGAGGCATGGATAGAGGGGCCGACGAGGGGGGGGGGGCGTGGGAGAGATATCATGAGAAATGAGAGTGGTCTAGAGAGAGAGATGAATATGATGTCACGACAAGAGATTCCATTCTATTGAGTGTGTATATGCAAGGGGGGAGGGAATAGAGGCACCAGGAGAAATTTTCTATGTGTGTGGTGTTTGTGTTGGTATTTGTGGGTGTGAGAAGATAATGAGACGTGGGGGCAGAGGGTGTGTCACCGCGTGAGGTCCGGTGGGTCGGGGTGAGGCCCTTCGTTCTGTTCCATCCTGCGCCACATTGGTTGCCCGTGACGCATTTAGGAAGACCCATGGATGACTAGTCGTACAAGACAAAGATAGCAGAATTGTGAAGGACTCTGTGTCCACTTACAAAGCCGGCTAGGATTTGTAACCCTAGGTTCTCGGACTAAGGTAACCCCTTTATCTCTGATATTACTATTCATCCAACCTAACTTTAAGGGGCATCCTACAGAATGCTCTGCTAGAATCATACTCGTCGATTAGGAAGAGAGGTGTGAGACAATGCGTGAGAGACAGGCGTAAAGATAATGTGCGTACATGAGACACGTAGGCAGGTCCATGTATATAGAAAGGGTCGATGAGGATTGTGCGTGTGTATGTTTGCGAGAGGAAGAGTGCTTGTGATAAAGGTTAGTGAAAACAGTTGTAAATGGTTACGAGAGAGAGGGAGGGTTATATCTAGAGCATGTGTGCGAGAAAGACACCTCGGGAGAGAGTGTGTGAGCATGTGTGAGAGACCACCGATGGAGAGTGAAACTACACGTAAAAGACTGCTCTACACATTGATTAAAGATATAAATTGTATCCAAATATTAGGATGGGATCATGATATTTGCAATTCGCGTAAGCAGCGGTCATTGATCCATCAGACATCTAGATTCTATCAAATTTGAGCATGTCTATGTTATTATTCGACACAATTGATCCACATAGTTGGTATTTTGAACTCCAGATAATGCATCGCTTTAGCAATCGAATATAAACATGAGTATAGTTCATGTTGTGTGTGTAAAGCACATTATACATACGAAAGTTACACAATGGACATTATAAATAGCTACTACCTATGAACTAGCATACATTCGAATTCAGCTTAAGGTGGTTTAAAAAAATCGAATTCAACATGAAGTCCATTCAATTATTTGAATTTGATATCATGGTATTTGTAAACCATACCTAAATTATGGGGGCACCAATCTTTGCTCTGATTTTGTACATAATAGCATATGTAGTCGTGTACAAAATAGATTCAAATTTAGCTCCTCCATTCCAAAATAATCGTAGTTATAGGATTTTCAAGTGTCAAAATTTCAAAAAGAAGCGGATAATTTAATGAGGTTTTCAAACATACAAGGTCAAATATAACGTTGTATATTTAGGTCAATCCTCATAGTTCAAGAGTACTCTAAACGTGAATGCTTGTGTTTCAAAATTTCGAACGAAGCGCCAAAAGAGCCTCTACTCGCCCGAAACCGCATGAAACCAATGTTTGGTAGTACAAGGAAATTACTTTTCTAATAACTCCGACCCGTGAAACCTACCGCCCCGACGTCCAAAGGTCTAAACCGGGGTAGGTTTGTAGCTTCATCTAGACGCCACGCAACCGCATCCGAAAAACATTCATACACAATGGCGCCTAAGCACAGATGCGCGCGGCCGAAATCGCTCCCGCCCACTATTTGGGACACCTGGGATTACCATCCTACCCCCAACCCGCAGTAGGTCCCAAATTTAAGAGGGGGGCAAACTTTGTACTTTCCCTAAATTTCAAACAAGCGCGTCCCATCTTCTGTTCAAAAAAGCCAAAAACAAGCGCGTCCCAGACCGAAACATTGTTCCCCCCACCCATCCGATTCCCCATTCGTACTCTGTGGGCGCCAAAACTACCTCTCCACCAGCCGCGAAACCCCGGCGTCCTCCGTGCGCCACCCCATCCCACTCATCAACCGCCGCCCTCCTCCATCACGCCGGAGCCGATACCCCGACGTCGTCGTCCACCGCAACCTCAACCGCAATGCCCTCCACGGCTAGTAGTTGAAGCCGAGGCTGAGCCATCCTTACCCGAGCCAGTTCAACCACGCCGTCCTGTGCCTCACCGCTGCCGCTCCAACTTCGCCACCCTCCACCGCACCAGAGCTGTTCCTGCTACGCCGTCCTTCGCCGCCTCGGATCTGCTTCCCCTCCGCCGACATACGGCCACGGCAACACATTCAACAATTTGGCCATGGGTTCGTCCAAGCATGCACCCTCCAGAACATCGGTTTCCCCGGTAAAAACAAGAAGATCGGCGCGACATGTGGGGGTGACCACACCAGCAACCGAAAAAGGTACTCCTCTTCCCTTATTCGTGCAAATCTTACGTCTCTGCTTGCACGGTATTCATCCCATAGAAGACACTAGTTGAACGCTTCTTCTTGATGCTAGATGTTCCTAGTAACTCGTGATGCACAAGGTTTCTCCTCATATACTATTTCACCTTAGCTAGAGGTCCGTCGCCCCCCTGAATTTCAATTTCTGGCCACTTGATTCCCAATTAACGGAAGCATTCCCCGGCGTAACAGGCGCTAGTACGCCTATTACGCCGGGGAAGTAGCGCCTTTGTGTTTATCATAGGGGCGTGTGCGGCCTAGAGCTACTGGCGCCCGATCTAGAGGTCGGCCGGTGTCGGGGATATACCCCGCGGCGTAAACCGGCCGGAAGTATAAACCGGCCGGACTAGGCGTTTCATTGGTAAACCGCCAGAGGATTGGCGGTTTACGTGATTGGCGGTTTACATGTCTGGCGGTTTATGTGTCTGGCGGTTCACTGGTATGACGATTCACGAGCTTGAAGACTCATTGGTGATCCGGCGCGTGTTCTGGACGGATGACAAGACCCAAGGCCCAGAAAGCCGGTTTATGTTAATGGTGGGCCGGTTTAAGAGGAAAGGCATGATGAACATTTATCTTACAAGGAGTTAAGACCTGGACTTGTATCCGGTTTGTATTAAGATAGACTAGTCCTAATCCTAATAGGAATCTACATGTAACCCACCCCTCCAACATATATAAGGAGGGGCAGGGCTCCCCAAAAGGGACAAGATTCACAAGTTCCACAAGTTGGACAAGTTAGGTTTAGACAATAGCTCTCGAGATAGAGCACTCTTGTAACCATGATCATCATCATCAATATCAATGAAGCAGGATGTAGGATTTTACCTCCACCATGAGGGGCCGAACCTGGGTAAAAACATCGCGTCTCTCGTCCCGCTCAACCCCTCTCAAGCTACAACATAGATGCATTGGCCTCACGACTAAGTCCTGACACTAAGGACATCTGCCGTGACAATTCCATGAAAGTTGGCGCCCACCGTGGGGCCTGCACACGGTGGTGTTAAGTTCTTGAAGGGATCTATATCAAGGATCGAGAAGTTCACAAATTTTTGGATGAAGGACCGGTTTGGAAGGATCTACATTGCCTCTATGGAAAGCAACCTGGACGACATATACAAGTTTTTGAGAAGAAAGAAATTTAGGGTTTTGCAGAATCAATACACCGCACCCGTCTTTGGCGATCCATCAAATCTAATCAAAAGATCAGTTTTTGCTACGTCATCGCCGCAAGTCGCTGAGTTTGACAGGAGATCAGAGGATTTTCTTTGTTTGGGCGGTGTGTTGTACGATGCGGAATCGATCCAAAACGCAAGGTTTCCGCCAAGAAACAGAATCTCTGTTGCGATCGACATGAGGATTGAGACAGGTCACCTGCCTCGCATCGTCAACGCTGCGGGCCAGCCTTACCGTCGCCACTCCGAGTCACCTACCGCTACTGCTCCCATCCTCGACTGCATCATCATTACAAGCCTGAGAGTGTATCCGGGGCCTTAGCTGCCTGGGAGTCCCGATCCAGAGGGAAGGAGACCACGACAAGGATTCCAGCGGGAGTCAACCGAGTTGACCGTCACCCGGAAACGAACGAAGACACGGCCTCCGCTGATGCACCACCACTACTGCGGCCAGATTGCCGCGGGCCTCGACCACAGCCGCGCCTGGCTGATTCCGCTGCCCCCGCGGCCGCGTCAGGCCACTTCTGCCTGTGCTGAGCTGCCAGTGCGCTTCGCCTCCTCCGAGCCGCCAGTGCACCTTGCTGCCACCGACGACCTCGCCCTGAGCCGTCTGCTCCACCTCCCGCCGTGCTTCACTCCCAAATTTATTGATGGATATTACATATGGATCATCTGCCATACAAACAATTCAGGTGCTATTTTTCTAAACTTTTACTGGTATAATTAAGTATCATCCAAAGCTTTTTCCACGGTATGCTATGCTATACACAGGTCAACGGACTCATGGCCAAGGTATGATCCGGTCCTCGTGCACCGGCGTCGGAGGCAACATATACATTTGCACCACCCGTGCCGGGCGTTTAAAGACCTGGAGAATAACCCGGAGGGTTTCTGCTTGAACTGCCGGGACCATATTGAGTCGCCAGACACGTAAACCGCCTCTGTTGCGACGAACAGATCATCCGTTGTCCGAACAAAAAACATTAGGTGATATCCATCTAAATCTAGTTTCTTGGTATATATTGTTTTTATCAAGGGAACAATTACTTTGGACTGGATATTATGATATGCAGGACAATTATTCATTATAAAACATGGTTTATACCATGGGTATGGAGTACGCGCTAGCAACGTCCTGCCCGGTGGTCGTCCGTGCCACATTACACGGTGAATGGACGCGTACAAGCTGCCGCACGTACAGCCCGGTCTACATCGATTAGCCGGGACTGCGCCTGTGATTGACTCGCCCGTCCGCTCTCGCGGCCGGTTTACGCGTGCGCGCCGGTTTACAAACGCTGCGGCCGATTCTCCCGTCCGCACTGGCGTACAATGCCGCGGCCGACTTATCTGTCTGAGCCGCCTCTGATGCTGCGGTCGTCTTTGTTGTCCGTCTCTCGCGGCCTGGTCTACATCAACATACCGGGCCGCACTTGTCTGGATGTACTGTTTATTGACTATGAGCAAGTCACTACTTGGGAAGCCCGGTTTTCTTCCAACAAATTGGAGGTAAATTATCATATATTATCAGCCGCCGTCTGCACTGGATGGTTCAATGGGTAGGCGCACAAGTCGCTGCCACTACAGTTTGGTTAACTTCAAATCGCTAGTTGGAAGGAACCATTGGCCGAGTTGCTGACACGGCTCATATGGGATCATTTACAACCCGCCGCAGTCACCTCAACCTTCTATGGATTCACATCGTGCTATCAACGCCAATGATATACAAGTTATGCCGGTTTATATCACGGTCAAATATGGAGAGTCTCAAGCCAACTCCTCGAGTCACCTTTGAGACTCGAGGGCTACGATGACATGACTCAGTGAATCTTGCCAGTTTCAGCAAATTTAAGAACCCCAGGACGATGGAGGGAAAGATAACCCAGTCCTGGAGGCTACTGTTATATTGATGAAAATTTAAAGGCCGTCAGAAAATTTCCGGTTTAGAAAGTATATGACAGTTACAAAATCCCGGCTCAATGAAGAAAATCCGGGTCATCAGAAAGGATTCCGGTTTAAAATCTAGCTCAAGGGAAGTCAGTCTGACTGCAGCTCTCAAATATCCGGTTTATAGTCCGGTTCAAGGGAAATCTGTTCTCCCACAAAGCTCTGAAGTGCTCAAATCCGATTTAACAATGTCCAGTTCAAAAAGGAATTAACTTCTCGCAAGTTCGAGTTTAAAGGCCGTCAGAAAATTTCCGGCTGAAAATGAAGATTCCGGTTTAAAATCTGGTTCAAGGGAAAGATATCTCCCACAAAGCTTTGAAGCTCTCAATATCCGGTTTAACATCCGGTTCAAGAAGGATTTATCTCTTGCAAAAAATTAAAAATTGCCAAAGAGGACCTGCTACCACGATGCGCGGTTCAAACATGGGTATCCCGCCTTGCTGGCCTGACATATTATTGATCACATGGAGGCGTTTGCTTCATAAAGCGGGGTCTCTGTTCTTTTACATCATGCGTGGTTACACGGAGTTGTTCTGTTTTAAAGCGGCCTCCGGTTTACCCCTTGAAAATTTTATAAACATCACTTGGGGGCTTGGTTGTGTCCGAACCAATGCAATACCTCTTGATAGGCGAGAGCCACCAGATCACTTGGGGACTTGGTCACGTCTGAACCAGTCATGCCTCTTGATCGGCCTAAG
The DNA here is from genome assembly GCF_056163025.1 of Triticum urartu. Lineage (NCBI taxonomy): Eukaryota > Viridiplantae > Streptophyta > Magnoliopsida > Poales > Poaceae > Triticum > Triticum urartu. The sequence goes on from NC_141876.1 coordinate 441,178,384, forward strand.
GCCACAGAATCACTTGGGGGCTTGGTCGAACCCGAACCATTGCCATGCCACTTGATCGGCATAAATGCCACGGTTTCATTTGGGGATCTGGCTGACTTGAACCATAGCTACACCTATCGGGAGCTTGGTCGTGTCCAACCATGGTAACGCCATCTGATCAGCTCAAATAAGCCTCTTTTTGCAAATAGTTTTATCATTGCCTTTGCTTCAATATTTTCCTTGATAACTGTTTCTTTTATTTTTGTTGCGTTTTTAAACCGACAAAGTTTTAAACCGGCCCAAACTGTCAATTACAATTTGACGGAACACGGTCAAATCTTAATCCGGAGACTATCTGCCCGGTTTGATTTTTTGTTACCATCCTATTATGGAGTAAACCGGTATTTATCACAACCCAGCACGGTTTTATCATAAACTGGCACAATAGGGAAGGAGTTATCAGTACTCAAGATTGGGGTTATCACCTTTACTACAAAAAGTTGGTAAAACCAATAATATGATTCAATGTCACATGTATGATCTATTTCATATTTGATTATTCTTAAGTGCAGCCTTGGTTATAAACCCGGGTTATATGTTGGGCGTTATGACCCGTCCGGCGGTAAACCGCCAGGACACTTTAAACTTGTTGTATGCAGAAACAGGTTGAATAAAGTATGACGATAAATTATCCAGTGTTTATTAAACCGGCCTGGCTTTCGACTATATGTCGCCAGTATGATGATAAATTATCCGGTGTTTATTAAACCAGCCTGGCTTTCGACTATAAGTCGCCAGTATATATTTGGATTGCGCCATTGGAATCATGCGCTTATAAAACATTGGGTTATATTATTCAAATAGCCAAACTTGGCTGAATTTCCATTATGATGTTGAATGAATAAGGTTTTCATACCGGATTATGTTATCTTGAATAGCCAACATGGCTGGATTTTATTATGGTTATTAATAACCGATATTATTAAGGTTTCCAAAGTCGCTTTAGCGCAATGGCTATTATGTTATCAATGCATATGGTTTATTTTACAATTGAAGGAATAGTCCCGAGTCGCTGCAGGCTGACGACCCGGCACTTGGGGGCTACATTATTTCAGTTGAGATTACATCAAATACACAAGTCTCATGTCACTGCAAGCATGCACCATGACACTTGGGGACTAATGCAAAGTCATTGTTTGCTCACCTTATTGAAGACCCGACTCATCATATTATAATGAGCCGGCCCTTGGGGGCTAGCAATTGCTCCTGTGAACAATTCAAGGTACACAAGTTTTCGTCCATAATATTGAAGGGTCCATTGCTCGGTTGGTAAAGCACAAAGCTCTTAACCTTGTGGACGTGGGTTCAAGCCCTACGATGGATGCTACATTATAAGATGTTATTTTCATTGAAGTATATATCAAGTCCCGGTTCAGTATTATCTTACTAAGCCGGCCCTTGGGGGCTACACATCACTGCTAAAATCTACATTATTACATTTACAAAGTTCCTGCTCATTATTGCATAATGACCCGGTCCTTGGGGGTTACACTGATTGAAGTTTTTATAAGCAAATTACAAGTCCCAGGTTGCTGCAAGCATGACAACCCGGCACTTGGGGGCTACATATATGGAGTATTCAGTTTATATGATTGAGACGAACTAATCGGATTTCTTCAAGGTTGAAACACTTATTGGAGCAAGTCTTAAGTTATCACTATGTTCTCCTCTTAAGACTTGGGGGCTACAGGTATTATGCATATAAAGGAGGAACATCTTCATTTTATCAGTTTTGAGCAAATCAGGAAGATCAATTACATGACCCGGTGTCGACAACAATTATGACCCGGCGCCATCAATATTTATAAACCGGCCATTTTGGTAATATGAAACCAACAAGTTTTACATCTTCAAACCGGCTGAATATCAGATAAGTATTTTCAGACCCATATTTCTTAAACCGGCGCTTTGGGAGCTGAGTCAAAGGAGTTATTCTTCACAATATTTCTTGGTGACAAACCAATGTTGGCAAATTGATTATGAAGCTGGTCTGTTGACCCGGATTTCCCAGAAGGAGGAAATAACAAGGACTTAAGGATGATCAGGTACAGGTTTACAAAAATTCTTAACCTGGAGCATAACCTGTCAAATTTGTTCTTGTGTTTATTTTGCAGCATAAGTTTACCATGAATAAATCCAAGCTAAACTTGGGGGCTAATGTCGGGGATATACCCCGCGGCGTAAACCGGCCGGAAGTATAAACCGGCCGGACTAGGCGTTTCATTGGTAAACCGCCAGAGGATTGGCGGTTTACGTGATTGGCGGTTTACATGTCTGGCAGTTTACGTGTCTGGCGGTTCACTGGTATGACGATTCATGAGCCTGAAGACTCATTGGTGATCCGGCGCGTGTTCTGGACGGATGACAAGGCCCAAGGCCCAGAAAGCCGGTTTATGTTAATGGTGGGCCGGTTTAAGAGGAAAGGCATGATGAACATTTATCTTACAAGGAGTTAAGACCTGGACTTGTATCCGGTTTGTATTAAGATAGACTAGTCCTAATCCTAATAGGACTCTACATGTAACCCGCCCCTCCAACATATATAAGGAGGGGCAGGGCTCCCCAAAAGGGACAAGATTCACAAGTTCCACAAGTTGGACAAGTTAGGTTTAGACAATAGCTCTCGAGATAGAGCACTCTTGTAACCGTGATCATCATCATCAATATCAATGAAGCAGGATGTAGGATTTTACCTCCACCATGAGGGGCCGAACCTGGGTAAAAACATCGCGTCTCTCGTCCCGCTCAACCCCTCTCAAGCTACAACATAGATGCATTGGCCTCACGACTAAGTCCTGACACTAAGGACATCTGCCGTGACAATTCCACGACAGCCGGGATTAAAGGGATGGCCTGGGGGCACTGCCAAGCACGGCAGTGGTGTGAGGTCGATGGGAGGGCGGGGCGGCGGAGGCAGGGGTCTGGGCCGGTGGTCGCTGGCGGTTCCAGAAAGATCGTCAATAGTGACTGGCAGGAGGTAGACGAAGGCCATCTGCCCGTTCCTTATAGATCGGACGGTTCATTCAAAAAATCGACTGACCTATTTATTTTCAGTCGACTGTTATCTTAGATATGACCACATGTGGTGGTGTGCTGGAGGAGTACCTGCATGTCCTGTGCTCATATATTACAAAATCATACGGAGCAAAATCTAATTTTGTTTGCCATGCAATGTTGTAGAGCTATCATATGTCTCCTGTCATTTATTTTTTAGCCACCTGTTATCTGCTACTTTTACAGTGCACCAGTTCTGCACACACTTCACCCTTACTCTCACTGTTGTGTTTTTATGCAAGGGTATTTCAGACTCTGCTACCATGAGAGAAGCCAAAAAGAGAAGAGATAAGTCGCTCCAGCTTGTTGTGCGGCTAGGCAAGACACATTTCAACGCTTTAATGGGTGCAGTGTCAGCAGATGGAGACGGGGAACGTAGCTCTGGAGTTGATGACCTCGCTCGCAATGAACCACCATCCCAGGTGCTTGCTTTAACTTCGCGGTGTCATATGTGGTTGCATGTTCCATATTTTGTCTAGCTTGTATTCGAAAGGCCGAAGTCGATAAGATAAGGAAAGATATTTTTTTACATGAACCACCATCCCGTGAGCACCAGAAGACAAATAGCTAGTCAGGGCACTGGCCGAGCCAGTGACAAGCCCAGCAAAGATAGGCATCACCTGAAAGCCAACTAAAAAGCTGCGATGGTGGCGAAGCAGCCCGCCTCCCACCAGGCTCTCAGGTCCTAGATGATCATGCTCACCACTCCAGCCGGATGTCTAGCTTGTATTGCTTCCAATTTGGTTAAATTGCATCTGCTTAGCTTACACATTATAGCTTTGAATATGACATGCCTTTTTGTTTTTGGTACATACTAGTACATCTGTGTATTAACCATGTTCTTACATCAAACTAATGTTCTTGTGTACCCCTCATCAATCACTTATGACGAGGCAGGCAGGCAAGGGGACTACTCCTCATTTAAAGAATGCAGCGTCAGCCTCCCGACATGATTCTCAAGAAATAGAAATGCTACATGAAGATAGTGAACGTAGCTCTGTAGTTGATTACAGCATTTCCCCTACACTAGCATCGCAGGTGCTTGCTCTAACTTGGCAGCGTGATATGTGGTTGCATGTTGCATATGGTGTCTAGATTGTAATTCTTCCAATCTGGTTAAACTGCATGTGCTAGTCTTCTTAGCTTATACATTATACCTGTTAATGTGACATGCCTTCCTATATTCAGTACATAGTACATCTGTTTATTAAGCATGTCCTTACATAAAACTATTGTTTTTTTGTATCCCGCATCAATCAACATGACGAGACACCTTTAGTATATGCAGTGCGATATTAGTTCCATCTTTCATATGATTTATAGCATGCGCTACTTCTAATTTCTTGAAATTCCATTTATGATGGGACGCTTTTAACTTGGCAGAGTCATATTGGTTGCATCTTTCATGTGGTGTCTAGCTTGCATTGCTTCTTATTTGCTGGAATGGTTTCTGCTTAGTTTACACAAACAGTTGTGAACATGCCATGCCATCCTGTTTTTCGTACATATTCCATCCTGGTATCATGTGTTTGCCTTACATCAAAATAGTGATTGTCAGTATCATGCATGAATGAGTTCTGAAGAGACAATTCTATTGCTTTTTCTTGTCGGTTTTACTTGACAATTCAAAATCAATAAAGCGGAAGGAAGTTAGCAAGGCAGCAGATAAAGGTGCTCCTTCCAAACGGAGGGGCTCTACATTTTCTACTCCCCCACACTCCCAAGATGATTTCCAAGACAACACATGCATAGACACTCAACAAAGCTGTGTTTATGATGAGCACGTCTCCCCTAGTGCAGCATCACGGGTGCTCCCTCTAACTTGGCACTGTTATATGTGGTTGCATGTTATGTGTGATGTCTAGCTTGTATTGCTTCTAATTTTGTTGAATTCCATCTGCTTACTTTACACATTATACTTGAGTAAGACACATGTTCCTGTTTCTAGAACATACAATATCTGTCTATCACACCATGTTCTTACATCATATTAGTACTGTTGTGTAACCTGCAACAATCACTTATCATAAGACATGTTTGACTTCGGAGTGTGATATAGGTTACATCTCACATTCTTTTCTAGCTTGTACTACTAATTTGTTGAAATGGCACTTATGACGAGACCGTTTTAACTTGGTAGAGTGATATTCGTTGCATCTTTCATATGGTGTCTAGCTTTCATTGCTTCTAATTTGTTAAAATGCCTTCTCCTTAGTTTACACATCATAAGCTGTGAATATGCAATGCTGTGAATATGCAATGGCACTAATGACGAGAGACCTCTAACATGGTAGTGTGATGTTGTTTGCATCTTGCATATGATTTATTTCTTGTACTCCTTCACATTTGTTTAAACGCCATTTATGATGAGACACTGTTAACTTGGTCGAGCGATATTTGTAGCATCTTTCATATGGTGTCTACCTTCCATTGCATTGCTTCTAATTTGGTGAAATGTCTTCTTCTTAGTTTACACATCATAGTTCTGGTTATCTCTTCCGTCCTGTTTTTCATACATATTACATCCTCCTATCATGTGGTTGTCTAACATCAAAGTTTAGTTCGTCTGCATCACGCATCAATTTGTTTTGAAGAACTAAATTGTTATTCATTTTTCTTGTCGGCTTGACTTAACATGGCACAGAGAAAGAGGAAGAAACACAGAATGGCAGGGAATGAGAAGCGGATGAATCCTGCAGATTCTACTGGTACTAATGGTTCAATAGAAGGTCAAAGTCCAGCAGAAAATTCTACAAACACGGCATCCCATGCTACACGAGTTGCAAAAAAAGACAAACAGAAATAAATAGCTGCCACCAAACAAGCAGAGACAGCCCTAGTTCTTGCAACACCTACCACAGTACTACCAGCTGCACGACGTACTCGTGCGTCAACTGAGCTAGCAGCACGTTCCCAAGCTCCCTTGCCACCTGACACTACTTCCCAAGCACTCTTGACACAAGACGAGTTGGCAATATTAGATGAACCTTGTGAGCTTCAACAGCAAGAATGTAGTTGCTGGAGTCAAGTTACAGTTGCATGCTTCTTTATATGTAGTCTCACAGTTTGATGTACACTAACACTTCCTATGTTTGTTATTGGACTAGCACCTAGGCGCAAGAGGAAACAAACATCAGGGATAATGCTCGATAGGTTAACTAAATCTAGAGGAGGAAGAATGGAGATCCGTTTTGAGGCGGGTTTAAAAAGGCCACGTGATGCTACAGAGTCAGCCAAGTTAGTATCAGAGGCAACGGTTGCTGTTAGGTGTCATGTACGTATCCTCCCAACATGGATTCAGTACAGGAATGACAAAGACGAAACCCAGTTCAACACCTTCCTCGACCATTTATCTGTAAGTATGGTTATGTATGGAAACTAGTAATATCGTCTTGCTCTGTCCAATACTTTTTAGGTTGCTGATAATGAGACTCCCATAATTTTCAACAGATGAGGTTCAAGTTGGATAGCCAAGATGATGCAACCAGACAAGCTTGCACACATGTTTTCAAGTATGCTCTGCGACAATATCGGTATAACTTGAGGAAAACTCACTTTGAAGGCAAGGCTAACAGTGAACTTGCCCAGACATCTCCACTGGAAAATATATCTGATGAAGACTGGAGAGGCCTCATTAAACACTGGTCCGATCCGAAGTATCAGGTACATTATATATATGTCATCAAATCACATGTTGAAGTCCTATTTACGCATGTGCCATACAAATCTATCTTCTTGTAGGTGAACTGTTCAAAGAACAAGGCCAACTGTACGAAAGTGAAATTCCAACATACAACAGGATCTCGTAGCTATATTGCACACTGCGAGGCTCTTGTAATTAGCTGCTGTTTCACTCTTTTCGCTGTACCATATTATCAGATCTATATTGACTTGTTCCAAATGCAGAGGAAAGCCCGCAAGGACCAAAAAGTACCTGAACCAAATGCTGTGGAAATCTTCAAGGACTGTCACACCAACAAGAAGAAGGGCATGACTACACCTGTCAAAGCCACTGTTGTAAGTCCTTAATCCTCATGCCTTTTAACTACTACTTACTCTGACTTGTGCCTTGAATTGCATGGTTTGCAGCCAATGTCTATTACTCTTTTCAATTTGATACACAATTGTCTTAGCGTATCATTGCACCTTACAAGGTTTAAAAGAGAGGAGTGATGTTCCTTTCATCTTGACCCGTAATCTAGTTCCGTGCTGGACTTGCCCACACAATGTTACAATTGCCTGTTTGTCTGTTCTCAGTTGTTTTGTGATATGAATGATGTCATACTATGCTTATCGTATTATAAACTTCGTCTCTTCATCCTTAGCCCTCAATACAATGTGAAGAAATAGACAATACATTAGCGATGGTACATGGTCATATGTTTGGAACCTGGTTTTATTATGTACTTTGCAATAAAATACAACTAATATTTTACATGGGTTCACCAGAATAAGTTATGTATATAGACCAAAGCTATTTTGTTTGGTTTTGCCGCCTCCTTAATATCTTCTGTTCTGGTACTACTAATGTAAAACCTCAACTTTTTAGCGAGCTATGGAAAAAATGGTGGAACCGCCACCTTCTGAAGGTGGCGAGGCAACTATAACCGCAATGTCAGCTCTTGCTGCAGTGGGTCAGTACCTGTCCACTAACAGTGCCAAAAGCACGTTCCTGCGTAATACTGGGTTGGTTGTTAAGGCAATATCGTCCAAACTGCCTCATGATCAAGATATGCAAGCTCAAAGCAATGTTGTATCTGCGCTACAGACACAAGTCCATTCCCTAACAGAGACCCTTTGTGAAACAAGGAGAAACATTGCTCAATGTCGTCAAGATATGCATGGTTTTGAAACCAGACTATCAGACATTTGCTATGTTGTTTAGGAGCCTAGGGGAAATGAAGGCGAGGGTTATGGTGCTCCATCGGACAATACAGCATGAAAACGTAACAGTCAGGTCAAATGAACTGAGCTTCTGAACTTCTGGTGGTGCATTTATCTGCTAGACTGTTAAGTTTTATGCCAACCTTCCTTTTGTTATATAGTTGTAATTTGTTTTGGTGTGATACAAAATGTATTCTTAACGTGCAGCCACTGCCTGAAGAAAACAGCAAGCCATTTTTGTATAGTGTAGGGTGTTCCCTATATTTGCACTAGTGGCGATCTTTGATGCCAAGTGGATGTAATCTGTGCAATCACCTTAATAGCCTAGCGTTAGTTTCGGCCTTATTTATTTCCTAGTCTTCTTTTTCCCTGGTTTGCTAGTGGCCGCAACTACCATGGGCCATATACGGGCCGTAGGATCCATGGGTCACCTACGGGCCGTCGATAAATGGGCCTGTAATCGGTGGGCCTCGGGCCATCGGATAAATGTGTCTACATGGGCCATAATCGGACGTAATTGGTATCGGCCCAACACGGTAACAGGCTGTAGGACAGCAAAGGCTTAATTCTGTCACAGGCATAACAGGTCGTTAATGGGCCAGAATATAGGACGGGCTGGAAATGGGGCAACGGGTTAACAGGCCAGAAATGGGCCGACTCTTTCCATGGGCCGATTTTGGCCCATTAGGGTAACAGGCCAGTAACGGACCGACTCTTGCCATGGGCCGAATTTGGCCCATTAGTGGAACAGGCCAGTAACGGGCCGGAAGTAATCGAGGGCCGAAAAGGAGCCCAAGAACATATGGGCCGTCAATAGGACGAAAGCTAACACGGGCTGGAAACGGCCCATGTAAATCACGGGCCGCTAACGGGTATAAAGAAAATTACTGTTCATTATGGGCTAGACTCACCGTGGGCCTATAATGGGCCGAAAGATATGAAGGCCTCATATGGGCGGAAAGACGTCATGGGCCATACATGGGCCGAAAGTGAAATGGGCTGGTATTATATTCGACGGCCCACATGACGTTGTTGGGCCGATTTCCTTTAGGGCCTAACGGGCCATGAGTTAACGGGCCGTATAATGGGCTATTTGCGAAGAGACCATTAACAGGCTTTTCATGGGCCAGCCCGTTAACTTTCGACCAAGTCAAACGGGCCGGCTTTGTAAGCTAAATGAACCACTATTGGGCCGTGCCACATGTCGACATATCATAGGCGCCTATCTGACCCACTGATGAGCTGACATGTGTTTCGTCAGGCCAATAAGAATTTTACACGTGGAAATTTCCCATTGGTCGGGGCTGTTAATGGGTTATCGGATCCAAAACCCGACCCGATAGCTTAACCACGTTCCGTTACGGTGGATGCCATGTGTCGGTCACCCTTGATGAAAGCACTTCTGTGACACACGATTTATCTTCATGGAAGTGGACACTTCCGTGATGATAATTTTGGTAATGTCATGGAACACTTCTATAGCGACCAGACCTCAGACAGTCTGATCTCTGTGCTCCGGTGTCATCCCTGGATCAGTAATGCTGACACCACACAGTACTCGGAGGATTTATAGCAGAGTAGCAATCACACACTTATTGCATCGAGTGTCTCAGAAGAGAACTTATTACAATAAATATGGCTTAGGGCCATCTAATAACGATAACAGCGGAAGGCTTGGAAGATAAGTGAGTCCATCAACTCCAACGGCATCACTGAGTATAGAGCCACGACCTAAAAACTCCTTAATCGTCGTCTGAAAAGTCTGCAACATTAACGTTGCAGCCCGAAAACGGGTCAGCACATGGAATATGCTGGCAAGGTAACACATAGAGAGTAATGGAATTGAAACAGCTATACTATATGCATATTTGGCTGGTGGAAAGCTCTATGATTACAGTTTTTGCGTAAATCCAATTTTTCCCTACTTCAAAGGAATAATTTTATTTAACTATCATGGTAGTTGATAAACATTGAGAATGGTTGACAGCATTCTCAATCCTAATTAAGCATCATCATTAAACATAACCCAACAAAATTAATTTAGAGTAACATGTTGAGATTCACACGATAATCCAAGTACTAGATACTCAAGATGTCCATAACCGGGGACACGGCTAAGCATGATTAGTTTGTTACACTCTGCAAAGGTTTGCGCACTTTTCCCCACAAGACTCGATCGCCTCCGTTTGGTTTCTCGCACTACAGGGTGTTTGAGAAGACGGATGACCGAGACATAGTCTTTCAGTAGCACTAGCACCTTACGATCGGGTAGACCGTACCACCTACATCCCCTACATCTGCTAGTCTACCACTGTAAGAGTTCGCACAACTTAGTCAACTATGCTAGAGCCCATAATAGCTTGTGGCTGCACACGGAAGTTTCTAGTATGAATAGTCTTATGATCCCTTTGAGCCTGGGTGGCGGTCCAAAAGAAAACAGGCAAGTCCTGGAATACCCAGGTGCCTCAATCCACCCAGATGTGTGTTTAAGTTGCCACCTTAGATAAACCATTAATTAACAATCTCACATCTGTCAATGGATTTCACTCACCCAATGCACGTCTACTAGCATAGCATGGCATGATAAGCAAACATAGAAGTAACTCCCAAAGGTTTGAAAATAAACTGGTAATAGGTACTACCTCATCTACTTCCCATCCCACAATTTAATTAGATCCTGATCATGCAATGTGTGAGGATTGATCTAATGCAATAAAACTGGGTAGTAGAGAAGGTATGATCAAAGTGTTACTTGCCTTGCTGATGATCCGGGAAACCTAGCGATTCGAAGTAACAGGCGGCGCACTCCGGATACTCTATCGCAAACAAACAAATGAGCATACAATAAGTACTCATCTAATGCACAGGTAAAACTCAAATAAGAGATCTAACCAGAAGGTTCAACTTAAGAACTCCGGTTGGCAAAAGAATCAAATCGAACGAAGCAACGAAAGACAAACGTCGAAAGAAAACAACTTCGTTCTTGCAATCTGGATCTAGGGCAAATTTTACAGTAGCAAAATCTTGTTTAGGTTGGTTAAACGGATAGAGGGTTTCGAGATGAATCCCTAGGCGTTTGAATCGCCTGATTCCGATAAACGAGTGAAAAGATAAACTAAAACGAAAATCGGATCAGGAATCGCGATCAGAAAAATCGCGGATTTAATCCGAGAAAAAGAAAAATGAAGAACAGATTAACAAACGAACGTTCGTTATCTGAAACTAAACGATGAACGCGTTCGTTAAAACGAACGAATCGGTGAACGTTCACTAATTAAATAAACCAGAGAAATAAACCGAGGCGGTTTTTTTTTAAAACCGAACGGCGAACGGCGGCGGCTATACCTCCAGCGAGGCACTCCGGCGGGCGGGGCGGGGCTCCGGCGGCGGCGGTGGCTATGCTGGGCGGCGGGGCGGCGGCGGCGGCAGCAGCGGCTGCGGCTTGGCGGGCGGCGGGGCGGGGTGAGGTGAGGGGCGGCGGGGCGGCTCGGTATTTAAGAGAGGGAGGGGGGTGCTGCCTTGGGGGAGGGGGCACGGCGGCGGCCCCGAGCCGGACTCGGGCGGCGGCGCGGCTCCAGTCTCCTGGAGGGAGACGCAGGCGGCGGGGTGGGCCGTCGGCTGGGCCATGGCCCAGTCAGCGCGCGATGCGTTTTTTTGAAAATATTCCGCTCGGAAGAAAAGAAAAAAGAAATACTAAACGTACTCCAAAAATTCCGAAATAAATTTTCACGGGCTTCTAAAATCAAGCCTCACAAGGTGAACATTTATTTGGGACCTAAATGCAATTTTTTAAAAATGCATTTTTTCCTAATTTCAAATAAAACACCGAAAAACTCCGAAATAAAATCTTATTTGATTTTATTATTAAATCCTCAATATTTCTTTATTTTGGGAAATTCATTTTATTCCCTCTCTCATATTTCTGTATTAGAAATAATTGATGATAAAATAAATAAAATCAAATGATCCTATTCTCAAAATTTGAGAGAACTCAAATATGAAAATATCAAAATCCCCAACTCTGTCCGTGGGTCATTGAGTTGCGTAAAATTTCTAGGATCAACCAAAATGCAACAGAAATATGATATGCATTGATGATCTAATGTATAACATTCCAAATTGAAAATTTGGGATGTTACAAACCTACCCCCCTTAAGATGAATCTCGCCCTCGAGATTCGGGTTGGCTAGAAAATAGGTGAGGGTGGTCCTTGAACAAATCTTCCTCTCACTCCCAGGTGGCTTCATCCTATGAGTGGTGGCTCCACTGAACTTTGCAAAACTTGATAACCTTGCTGCGAGTAACTCGGTTGGCAAACTCGAGGATCTTAACTGGCTTCTCCCGCAGGTCAAATCGTTATCCAACTGAATAGTTTCCAAAGGCACTGTATCTCTCAACGGTATGTCAGCCATCTCCGCGTGACACTTCTTCAACTGGGAAACGTGAAACACATCATGAACTCCTGACAATCCTTCGGGCAATTCCAACTTGTAGGCTACTTCCGCCATACGTTCCAATACTCGATATGGTCCTACAAATCGTGGTGCTAACTTCCCTTTAACTCCAAAACGCTTTGTTCCCCGAAGTGGAGATACTCGAAGATAAGCTCTATCTCCAACTTCGTAAACTGTCTCCTTGCGTTTAGAATCTGCATAACTCTTCTGTCTGGACTGGGCTACCTTGAGCCTATCGCGAATCAACTTCACCTTCTGTTCAGACTCTTTAATCAAGTCAGGACCAAACAACTGACGGTCTCCAACTTCGTCCCATGACAACGGTGTCCTGCACCTCCTCCCGTATAAGGCTTCGAAAGGGGCCATCTTTAAACTGGTTTGGTAACTATTGTTGTAAGAGAACTCTGCATATGGCAAATTGTCGTCCCAACTAGATCCGTAATCTAGCGCACAATCTCTCAGGATATCCTCCAAAATCTGATTTACCCTCTCGCTCTGTCCATCTGTCTGTGGATGAAAAGCTGTACTGAACTCTAGCCTGGTACCCAAAGTTTCGTGCAACTGCTTCCAACACTTTGAGGTAAACTGGGTTCCTCTATCTGATATGATACTCCTTGGAACTCCATGCAGACATACGATCCTGGTCATGTATATCTTTGCCAACTTAGCACTGGTGTAAGTGGTCTTTACTGGGATGAAATGAGCTACTTTCGTCAATCGATCAACTACAACCCAAATTGAGTCATAGCCTGGACGAGTCCTGGGCAATCCCGTGATAAAATCCATGCCTAGCTTATCCCACTTCCATTCGGGTATCGGCAATGGTTGTAACAATCCTGCTGGCTTCTGATGCTCTGCCTTTACTCTCTGACATACGTCACAAACTGCTACATACTCCGCTATATCCTTCTTCATTCCAGTCCACCAGAAAATATCCTTCAAATCCAGATACATCTTGGTATTTCCTGGATGAATTGAATATGGTGAATCGTGTGCCTCTTGCAAAATCAACTTTCTGATCTCCGGGTCATTGGGCACGTAAACACGGTCTTCAAACCATAGGGTGTCGTGTTCATCCTCACGAAATCCTTTAGCTTTTCCTTTGCTCAGTTTCTCCTTTATAGCGGCAATCTCTTTGTCAGTTTTCTGAGCTTCTCTGATTCTATCCATCAAAGTTGACTGAATCTCCAATGCTGCTACATAGCCTCTCGGAACTATTTCCAAACATAGTTCACGAAGGTTTTCTGCTAACTCCTTGGGTATTTCTCCCGTCATTAATGTATTGACATGGCTCTTGCGGCTTAATGCGTCAGCTACTACATTAGCCTTTCCGGGGTGATAATGCAATCTCATATCATAATCCTTGATAAGCTCCAACCATCTCCTTTGTCTGAGATTCAACTCCTTCTGTGTAAAAATGTACTTCAAACTCTTATGATCCGTGTACACCTCACAATGATTTCCAACGAGGAAATGTCTCCATGTTTTCAACGCATGCACTACGGCTGCTAACTCCAAATCATGCGTGGCATAATTCAACTCATGAGGCTTCAGTTGTCTTGAGGCATATGAAACAACTCTCCCTTCCTGCATAAGCACTGCTCCAAGTCCTCGACATGAAGCGTCGTAATACACCTCATAATCCTTGGTCTGGTCTGGCAAAATCAACACTGGTGAGGTAACCAAACGTTTCTTCAACTCCTGGAAACTAGCCTCACACTCCTCTGTCCATATGAACTTGGTATCCTTCTTTAATAACTCTGTCATAGGCTTCGCAATCTTTGAGAAATTCTTAATAAATCTCCGGTAGTATCCTGCGAGTCCAAGAAAACTCCGGATCTCTCCAACTGTTGTTTGGGGCTTCCCACTTGGTCACGGTTTCAACTTTAGCGGGATCTACTACTATACCTTCTCCAGATATAACATGTCCGAGGAATCCTACTTCCTTTAACCAAAACTCACATTTGCTGAACTTGGCATATAATTGATGTTCTCTAAGCTTTCCAAGTACCAAACGCAAATGCTCCTTATGTTCCTCTTCATTCTTCGAATAAACCAGGATATCATCAATGAACACTACGACGAACTTATCCAAAAACTCCATAAACACTTTGTTCATCATGTTCATAAAATAGGCAGGTGCGTTAGTCAGACCAAATGACATAACGGTATACTCATACAGCCCATATCTGGTAGTAAAAGTTGTCTTTGGATTATCCCGTTCCCGAATCTTCAACTGGTGGTATCCTGATCGCAGATCGATCTTGGAAAATACCTTAGCTCCTTGCAACCGATCAAACAGATCGTTGATCATTGGTAATGGGTACTTGTTCTTGATCGTTACTTCATTCAATCCTTGATAATCAACAACCATCCTTAACGATCCATCCTTCTTCTCCACTAGAAGTACTGGCGATCCCCAAGGTGAAGAACTTGGGCGAATATATCCCTTATCCAGTAACTCCTTAATCTGCTTCTTAATTTCCACCAAATCCTTTGCTGGCATCCTATATGGTCTCTTTGATATTGGCCATGTGCCTGGCAATAGCTCAATCAAAACTCAATATCTCTATCCGGTGGCATGCCTGGCAACTCTTGTGGAAATACACCGGGGAAATCCCTTACCACTGGTACTTCCTCCTGCACAACTCTTGTTAGGAAATTTACCTGGGCCCTCTTTGGCACATGCCGGGATACATACTTGATCCTTCTCGCTTCTGGGGTAGTAAGCAAAATTGACTTACTAGCACATTCAATATTCCCTTCATACTTTGATAACCAATCCATGCCTAATATCACATCCAATCCTTGAGATTCCAATACTATTAGGTCTGAGGGAAAAACATAGTTACCAATCCTTAATGGTAACCGATCACACCATAGACTAGCCATATACTCTGCTCCAGGCGAGGTTACTAACATGGGTGACCTAAGGGCTTGGGTTGATAGGTTATACTTATCCACAAACCCCCTTGAGATGTATGAATGCGATGCACCAGTATCAAAAAGAACGAGTGCAGTAAATGACTTAACCAAAAACTTACCTATTACTACATCGGGCTGAGCTTCAACCTCCTTCACGCTAACGTGGTTCACCTGTCCCCTGTTGAAAGGGTTCGGCTTCTTTCCAGAACTTCAATTGCCATTTTGGCCTTCAGGACATTCATTAGCATAATGTCCGGTCTTCTGACACTTAAAGCAAGTGACTTGGCTTAGGTCTTTCTTGGCTGGGGTTGATGGGTTGGTGCGATTCTGGCCGTTGCTTCCTCCATTGCCATTTCCATTCTTGGTGCCATTGTGATTGTGTGAGCTACCTCCTCCATGGGTATGCTGAAAATGTCCTCCTGGTCTAGGAGTAAAACGTGGCTTCTGCTGAGCTCCTGAATTGTACTTTCCTTGTCCATAATTCCTCTTACGATTCTCAATTTGCTGCTGCTTCCCTTCAATCATAAGAGCACGATCTACCAACTCCTGGTAGTTGTTGAAGGTGGCTACCATCAACTGCATGCTCAACTCATCATCCAGTCCTTCCAGAAACTTCTCTTGCTTAGCTGCATCCGTAGCGACGTCATCTGGGGCATAACGTGCTAACTTACTAAATTCCTCCACATACTGGCCAACTGTCCGTCCTCCTTGGCGCAAGTTACGAAACTCACGCTTCTTCATGGCCATAGCTCCTGCTGAAACATGGGCAGTACGGAAAGCCTGCTGAAACTGGTCCCATGTGACAGTGTCCACTGGGAAAGTGAAATTCTCCCACCATGATGTTGCGGGTCCTTCTAACTAATGTGCGGCAAACTTCACCTTCTCCGCATCTGTGCATCCTGCTGTGGTCAACACCCTAGCTGTCTTGCGGAGCCAATCGTCTGCTACTATCAGCTCGGTGCTACTGGAAAACACCGGCGATTCAGCCTAAGAAAATGGGCTAAGTGGTCAACAGGTGGTGGTGGTGGTGGTGGGTTGTTGTTGTTGTTCCCCTGATTCTGATTCTGGACTAGCAATTGCATCAATGTGTTCTGCTGCTGGATCAACTGGGTGAGCTCCGGTGGAAATGCAAATCCGGGGTCACGTCTCGGAGGCATCTGATGGTTTAGAAAAGATGAGATGTGAGAATAGAGGGGGTCTAAAGGGAAAACACTACCCATATGCACATGAGGCAAAAGCAAACAATTCACTTCATTCAATCAAACAAGGGCATACAATCGATCTAACTATCGCAAAAGTGCTCGAACTACTATATTTACATGGTGGACTACTACTACTGAGGAGGTGGTCTACTAGAAATATTCTTCGGTCGTTGACTCCACGATATCTGCTCCAGCTTCATCAACATAGTCATCATCGCTACTGTCTGGTTCCGAGTCCGTGCCGTCGATGATGATGTAGTCTTCTGGGTTAATTTCCTTGGGTTCTTCGTCTTCATCTACTGGTGTCGGGCCTCCCATAAATATTCCAATCTTCTTGATCAGGTCGTCATTCTTCTCCACCAATACTTCAATTTCTTCTTCATAATCTTCACGTGTAGCCTTGAGTTCTTCCTCCAGTTCCTTGATTCTAGTCTTACCTTCTTCAGATCTATCATGTCGGCACACATATGGTTCTCCTGGCGTCGAATGTGCTGGTTTAATTCCTGGATAAAAGCTGTGATTGATCTATCCTTCCTGGTGCTGATCATCTCCCAGTGTTCATCTCGGCACCCACAAATCTGGTAGATAGTATCCTTGAGATCCTTGCAGTAGACTTCTCCAATGCGTCCCATGGCGATGTGAGCTGCCATGCTCTTTCCTAGACTCCAAGTTGGTGCATCAAATGAAAACTCGATGGGCTCAGTGACTGGCATGAACGTCCGTCCTGGAACTTGAACTTGAATCATCCAGCGCTCTTCTTCAGGTAAAGTGGCGTTGTAGGTTCCCGTGAAGCTTGGTACTCCTATGTTCAGGTATCTAGTGACTTCCTTCAAGTGTCGTCCAAAGGGTGTATCTTCATCCGGTTGTGTGAACTTGTTCCTTGCATCCGCCATCCTAAAGAGTAGAAAAGATGAGAAGTCAGAAGAGAAGAGAGTGAATAGTGATCTAGGTCTTTTAGCTTAGTGGTCGTGTCCTACAGTCAGCGTGTGCTTTGATACCATCTCTGTAGCGACCAGATCTCAGACAGTCTGATCTCTGTGCTCCGGTGTCATCCCTGGATCAGTAATGCTGACACCACACAGTACTCGGAGGATTTATAGCAGAGTAGCAATCACACACTTATTGCATCGAGTGTCTCAGAAGAGAACTTATTACAATAAATATGGCTTAAGGCCATCTAATAACGATAACAGCGGAAGGCTTGGAAGATAAGTGAGTCCATCAACTCCAACGGCATCACTGAGTATAGAACCACGACCTAAAACTCCTTAATCGTCATCTGAAAAGTCTGCAACATTAACGTTGCAGCCCGAAAACGGGTCAGCACATGGAATATGCTGGCAAGGTAACACATAGAGAGTAATGGAATTGAAACAGCTATACTATATGCATATTTGGCTGGTGGAAAGCTCTATGATTACAGTTTTTGCATAAATCCAATTTTTCCCTACTTCAAAGGAATAATTTTATTTAACTATCATGGTAGTTGATAAACATTGAGAATGGTTGACAGCATTCTCAATCCTAATTAAGCATCATCATTAAACATAACCCAACAAAATTAATTTAGAGTAACATGTTGAGATTCACACGATAATCCAAGTACTAGATACTCAAGATGTCCATAACCGGGGACACGGCTAAACATGATTAGTTTGTTACACTCTGCAAAGGTTTGTGCACTTTTCCCCACAAGACTCGATCGCCTCCGTTTGGTTTCTCGCACTACAGGGTGTTTGAGAAGACGGATGACCGAGACATAGTCTTTCAGAAGCACTAGCACCTTACGATCGGGTAGACCGTACCACCTACATCCCCTACATCTGCTAGTCTACCACTGTAAGAGTTCGCACAACTTAGTCAACTATGCTAGAGCCCATAATAGCTTGTGGCTGCACACGGAAGTTTCTAGTATGAATAGTCTTATGATCCCTTTGAGCCTGGGTGGCGGTCCAAAAGAAAACAGGCAAGTCCTGGAATACCCAGGTGCCTCAATACACCCAGATGTGTGTTTAAGTTGCCACCTTAGATAAACCATTAATTAACAATCTCACATCTGTCAATGGATTTCACTCACCCAATCCACGTCTACTAGCATAGCATGGCATGATAAGCAAACGTAGAAGTAACTCCCAAAGGTTTGAAAATAAACTGGTAATAGGTACTACCTCATCTACTTCCCATCCCACAATTTAATTAGATCCTAATCATGCAATGTGTGAGGATTGATCTAATGCAATAAAACTGGGTAGTAGAGAAGGTATGATCAAAGTGTTACTTGCCTTGCTGATGATCCGGGAAACCTAGCGATTCGAAGTAACAGGCGGCGCACTCCGGATACTCTATCGCAAACAAACAAATGAGCATACAATAAGTACTCATCTAATGCACAGGTAAAACTCAAATAAGAGATCTAACCAGAAGGTTCAACTTAAGAACTCCGGTTGGCAAAAGAATCAAATCGAACGAAGCAACGAAAGACAAACGTCGAAAGAAAACAACTTCGTTCTAGCAATCTGGATCTAGGGCAAATTTTACAGTAGCAAAATCTTGTTTAGGTTGGTTAAACGGATAGAGGGTTTCGAGATGAATCCCTAGGCGTTTGAATCGCCTGATTCCGATAAACGAGTGAAAAGATAAACTAAAACGAAAATCGGATCAGGAATCGCGATCAGAAAAATCGCGGATTTAATCCGAGAAAAAGAAAAATGAAGAACAGATTAACGAACGAACGTTCGTTATCTGAAACTAAACGATGAACGCGTTCGTTAAAACGAACGAATCGGTGAACGTTCACTAATTAAATAAACCAGAGAAATAAACCGAGGCGGTTTTTTTTAAAACCGAACGGCGAACGGCGGCGGCTATACCTCCAGCGAGGCACTCCGGCGGGTGGGGCGGGGCTCCGGCGGCGGCGGTGGCTATGCTGGGCGGCGGGGCGGCGGCGGCGGCGGCAGCAGCGGCTGCGGCTTGGCGGGCGGCGGGGCGGGGTGAGGTGAGGGGCGGCGGGGCGGCTCGGTATTTAAGAGAGGGAGGGGGGTGCTGCCTTGGGGGAGGGGGCACGGCGGCGGCCCCAAGCCGGACTCGGGCGGCGGCGCGGCTCCAGTCTCCTGGAGGGAGACGCAGGCGGCGGGGTGGGCCGTCGGCTGGGCCATGGCCCAGTCAGCGCGCGACGCGTTTTTTTAAATATTCCGCTCGGAAGAAAAGAAAAAAGAAATACTAAACGTACTCCAAAAATTCCGAAATAAATTTTCACGGGCTTCTAAAATCAAGCCTCACAAGGTGAACATTTATTTGGGACCTAAATGCAAATTTTTAAAAATGCATTTTTTTCCTAATTTCAAATAAAACACCGAAAAACTCCGAAATAAAATATTATTTGATTTTATTATTAAATCCTCAATATTTCTTTATTTTGGGAAAGTCATTTTATTCCCTCTCTCATATTTCTGTATTAGAAATAATTGATGATAAAATAAATAAAATCAAATGATCCTATTCTCAAAATTTGAGAGAACTCAAATATGAAAATATCGAAATCCCCAACTCTCTCCGTGGGTCATTGAGTTGCGTAGAATTTCTAGGATCAACCAAAATGCAACAGAAATATGATATGCATTGATGATCTAATGTATAATATTCCAAATTGAAAATTTAGGATGTTACAACTTCTACGACAGCACAGGTATGACTATCTTGATTCTGTCATAAATTTGTCATGGATGTACATGCATGACAAAAAAAAGTGACCTACTGTGAAAAACATGTATCATCACGGAAGTGTATTTTTTTGTAGTGTACTCTCTTGTAATGGATTGAGTTTCCCCTTTGAAGTAATCTTATCGGATTGAGTCTTTAAAGATTTGAGAACACTTGATGTATGTCTTGCCGTGCGTATCTGTGGTGACAATGGGATACCACGTGATTCACTTGATGTATGTTTTGGTGATCAACTTGCGGGTTCCGCTCATGAACCTATGCATAGGGGTTGGCACCCGTTTTCGTCGTGATTCTCCGGTAGAACTTTGGGGCACTCTTTGATGTCCTTTGTGTTGGTTGAATAGATGAATCTGAGATTGTGTGATGCATATCGTATAATCATACCCACGGATACTTGAGGTGACATTGGATTATCTAGGTGACATTAGGGTTTTGGTTGATTTGTGTCTTAAGATGTTATTCTAGTACGAACTCTAGGGCTGTTTGTGACACTTATAGGAATAGCCCAACGGATTGATTGGAAAGAATAACTTTGAGGTGGTTTCGTACCCTACCATAATCTCTTCGTTCGTTCTCCGCTATTAGTGACTTTGGAGTGACTCTTTGTTGCATGTTGAGGGATAGTTATGTGATCCAATTATGTTAGTATTGTTGAGGGAACTTACACTAGTGAAAGTATGAACCCTAGGCCTTGTTTCCTAGCATTGCAATACCGTTTAAGCTCACTTTTATCATTAGTTACCTTGCTGTTTTTATAATTTCAGATTACAAATACCTTTATCTACTATCCATATTGCACTTGTATCACCATCTCTTCGCCGAACTAGTGCACCTATACAATTTACCATTGTATTGGGTGTGTTGGGGACACAAGAGACTCTTTGTTATTTGGTTGCAGGGTTGCTTGACAGAGACCATCTTCATCCTACGCCTCCTAAGGATTGATAAACCTTAGGTCATCCACTTGAGGGAAATTTGCTACTGTCCTACAAACCTCTGCACTTGGAGGCCCAACAACGTCTACAAGAAGAAGGTTGTGTAGTAGACATCATTCCTCTATGCTACCCGCAAAGGGTATCTTACAGACCCGACAAAACTCATATAGTGACATCTCCTTAACCTCATCATATAAGTGAAATTCCACTGTGGGTGGTGATTTCTTAGCATGAAAGTAAAAAATTTGCATGAAGATATTAGTGCGGAGGAGATACTGTTCGCGCTGGTCGTGGAGGAAGTCGATGAGGCCTGCATTCTCAGCCAAATAATAATAGTCATCACAAATCCCGGCTGCTCTTAAGAACTCATCACAAGGCCATTCGCACGGCCGAACCTCCGCAGTGCGAGAGAGATTATATTTGGGCTTCTCATTCTCTTCATTTTGCTTATCCTTCGAGCTTCGGCTCGAAGAGCCCCTCAACAATCTCTTCATCATTTCCTCTGAAAAATTTCTAAAATTTTAGTGACTCAAAATAAAAGTGAACCAAACTCAACAAGATTGATAGCAACTACTCCCACAAGTGCCTAGAGGCGTATCATGCATTAAAACTACTTTTGACCACATAAATTTGACATGCAAGCTCAAGAACAGGGTCACCTAAGCAGCAAAAATTTGCAATAAATAAAGCACTAGAACAAAAACTAATTGGACCATTGGAGGAGTCACATACCGAAGAATTATCCTCAAAGCAGTTTCGTGAATGGAGCTTTCAGAAAGGAGATCAAAAATGGCAGTATGATGAGCTAGAACTCGGGTTTGAGCTGGTGGATGATTTTTTCTGGAGGAAGACGAAGTGTGTGGGTGCAAGAATAAGTGAAGGGGGCCCACGTGGGGTCCACGAGGCAGGGGGCGCGCCCTGGACCCTCGTGGCCAGGTGGTGTGGCCCCCTGGTGTGTTCTCAGTGCCAATAATCCATAAATATTCTACAAAAATAGTCTAAAATTTTTAGGGCATTTGGAGAACTTTTATTTTTGGGGTATTTTTTATTGCAAGGATAATTCAGAAAACGGACAGAAAATAATATTTTTACTTTATTTAATCCAAATAACAGAAAGTAAAAGGAGGGTACAGAGAGTTCTGCTTTCTAACTTCATCCATCTCATGCTCATCAAAGGAATCCACTAACAAGGTTGATCAAGTCTTGTTAACAAACTCTTTTCGAATAACATGAAACCAGAGAATTTTTGAATAACACTAGGTTACCTCAATGGGGATATGCACGTCCCCAAAAATAAGAATATCACATTTCTTCTTGATAGTAGGAAGAGGAAATTCGAAACCTCCAATAGTAATCGTTGAAGTTTTTCCAATAGAATTAATACTATGGACTTGAGGTTGTTTCCTCGGAAAGTGTACCATATGCTCATTACCATTAACATGAAAAGTGACATTGCCTTTGTTGCAATCAATAATATCCCCTGTAGTACTCAAAAAGGGTCTACCAATAATAATAGACATACTATCGTCCTCGGGAATATCAAGAATAACAAAGTCCGTTAAAATAGTAACGTTTGAAACCACAACAGGCACATCCTCACAAATACCAACAGGTATAGAAGTTGATTTATCAGCCATTTGCAAAGATATTTCAGTAGGTGTTAACTTATTCAAATCAAGTCTACGATATAAAGAGAGAGGCATAACACTAACACCGGCTCCAAGATCACATAAAGCAGTTTTAACATAGTTTCTTTGAATGGAGCATGGTATAGTTGGTACTCTTGGATCTCCAAGTTTCTTTGGTATTCCATCCTTAAAAGTATAATTAGCAAGCATGGTGGAAATTTCAGCTTCCGGTATCTTTCTTTTATTTGTAACAATATCTTTCATGTACTTAGCATAAGGGTTCATTTTAAGCATATCAGTCAAATGCATACGCAGAAAGATAGGTCTAATCATTTCAGCAAAGCGCTCAAAATCCTCATCATCCTTTTTCTTTGATGGTTTAGGAGGAAAAGACATGGGTTTCTGAACCCATGGTTCTCTTTCTTTACCGTGCTTTCTAGAAACGAAGTCGCTCTTATCATAACGTTGATTCTTTGATTGTGGGTTATCAAGATCAACAACAGGTTCAATCTCTACATCATTGTTATTGCTAGGTTGAGCATCAACTTGAACATCATCATTAATATTATCACTAGCTTCATGTTCATTACCAGATTGTGTTTCAGCATCATAAATAGAAATATCATTAGGATTCTCAGGTGTGTCAACAACAGGTTCACTGGAAGCATGCAAAGTCCTATCATTTTTCCTTTTCTTCTTCTTAGAAGAACTAGGTGCATCAACATTAGTTCTCTGAGAATCTTGCTCAATTCTCTTAGGGTGCCCCTCAGGATACAAAGGTTCCTGAGTCATTCTACCCCCTCTAGTCACAACTCTAACATCATTTTCATTTTTCTTATTATCTAATTCATTGAGCAAATCATTTTTATCTTTAAGCACTTGTTCTACTTGAGTGGTAACCATAGAAGCATGTTTACTAATATGTTTAAGTTCACCTTTAACTCTAGACATATAATCACTCAAGTGTTGAATCATATAAGCATTACGTTTCAATTGTCTACCAACATAAGCATTGAAGTTTTCTTGCTTAACAATAAAATTATCAAACTCATCTAAGCATTGGCTAGCAGACTTATTACGAGGAATATCACCTTCATGAAATCTATAGAGAGAATTTACCTTTACTACCTGTGTCGGGTTGTCAAGACCATGTATTTCTTCAATAGGTGGTAAATTCTTAACATCTTCAGCTTTAATACCCTTTTCTTTCGTAGATTTCTTTGCCTCTTGCATATCTTCAGGACTGAGAAATAGAATACCCCTTTTCTTCGGAGTTGGCTTAGGAATTGGTTCAGGAAGTGTCCAATCATTTTAATTACTCAACATATTATTAAATAGCAATTCAACTTGATCAATAGTTCTTTCCCTGAAAACACAACCAGCACAACTATCCAGGTGGTCTCTGGAAGCATTGGTTAGTCCATTATAAAAGATATCAAGTATTTCATTTTTCTTGAGAGGATGATCAGCAAAGCATTAAGTAATCGGAGAATCCTCCCCCAAGCTTGTGGCAGACTCTCTTCTTCAATTTGCACAAAATTATATATTTCCCTTAAGGCAACTTGTTTCTTATGAGCGGGGAAATATTTAGCAGAGAAGTAATAAATCATATCCTGGGGATTACACACACAACCAGGATTAAGAGAATTAAACCATGTTTTAGCATCACCCTTTAATGAGAACGGAAATAACTTAAGGATATAGTAGTAACGAATTTTTTCCTCATTAGTGAACAGGGTGGCTATATCATTTAATTTAGTAAGATGTGCCACAACAGTTTCAGATCCATAGCCATAAAAAGGAGCAGATTCAACCAAAGTAATTAACTCAGGATAGACAGAGAAATCATAATCCTTATCGGAAATACAGATAGGTGAAGTAGAAAAGGCAGGGTCATATTTCATTCTAGCATTCAAGGATTTTTTTTCCAGCTTAGCTAACAATTTCTTAAGATCATATCTATCATTGCAAGCTAAAAAGTCTCTAGCAGTTTCTTCATCCATAACATAACCCTCAGGCACAACAGGCAATTTGTATCTAGGGGGAGAATCTTCATCATCACTTTCATCAATATTATCTGTTTCAATAATTTCATTCTCTCTAACCTAGCAAGTTGTTCATCAACAAATTCACCTAATGGCACAATATTATCAAGCATAGAAGTAGTTTCATCATAAGCATCATGCATAGCAGAAGTGGCATCATCAATAACATGTGACATATCAGAATGAATAGCAGGAGTAGGTGTCGCAAGTTTACTCATAACAGAAGGTGAATCAAGTGCAGAGCTAGATGGCAGTACCTTACCTCCCCTCGTAGTTGAGGGAAGAATCTTGGTTCTTTCATATTTCAAGTTCTTCATAGTGATCAACAAATATAAATCCCAAGTGACTCAAAGAATAGAGTTATGTTCCCCGGCAACGGCGCCAGAAAATAGTCTTGATAACCCACAAGTATAGGGGATCGCAACAGTTTTCGAGGGTAGAGTATTCAACCCAAATTTATTGATTCGAGACAAGGGGAGCCAAAGAATATTCTCAAGTATTAATATTTGAGTTGTCAATTCAACCGCACCTGAAAGACTTAATATCTGCAGCAAAGTATTTAGTAGCAAAGTAATATGGAAGTAACGGTAATGGTGGAAAAAGTAACTGTATAGGTTTTGTAGTGATTGTAACAGTGGCAACGGAAAAGTAACTAAGCAAAGATCAATATGTGAAAAGCTCGTAGGCAATGGATCAGTGATGGATAATTATGTTGGATTCGATTCCCCATGCAATAGTTATAACATAGGGTGACAAAGAACTAGCTCTAGTTCATCAATGTAATGCAGGCATGTATTCCGAATATAGTCATACGTGCTTACGGAAAAGAACTTGCATGACATCTTTTTTCCTACCCTCCCGTGGCAGCGGGGTCCTAGCGGAAACCAAGGGATATTAAGGCCTCCTTTTAATAGAGTACCGGACCAAAGCATTAACACATAGTGAATACATGAACTCCTCAAACTACGATCATCACCGGGAGTGGTCCCGATTATTGTCACTTCGGGGTTATCGGATCATAACACATAGTAGGTGACTATTTACTTGCAAGATAGGATAAAAAACTCACATATATTCATGAAAACATAATAGGTTCAGATCTGAAATCATGGCACTCGGGCCCTAGTGACAAGCATTAAGCATAGCAAAGTCATAGCAACATCATTCTCAGAACATAATGGATACTAGGGATCAAACCCTAACAACACTAACTCGATTACATGATAAATCTCATCCAACCCATCACCGTCCAGCAGGCCTAGGATGGAATTACTCACGCATGGTGGTGAGCATCATGAAATTGGTGATGGAGGAAGGTTGTTGATGACAATGGCGACGAATTCCCCTCTCCGGAGCCACGAACGGACTCCAGATCAGCCCTCCCGAGAGAGATTAGGGCTTGGCGGCAGCTCCGTATCGTAAAACGAGATGAATCCTTCTCTCTGATTTTTTTTCACCCCGAACGTGAATATATAGAGTTGGAGTTGAGGTCGGTGGAGCCTCATGGGGCCCACGAGATAGAGGGGCGTGCCCTAGGGGGGTGGGTGTGCCCCCACCCTCGTGGACAGGGTGTGGCCCCCTGGTGTTGATTCTTTCTCCAGTATTTTTTATAAATTCCAAAAAATTTCAGGTCATTCCGAGAACTTTTATTTCTGCACAAAAATAACACCATGGCAATTCTGCTAAAAACAGCGTCAGTTCGGGTTAGTTCCATTCAAATCATGCAAGTTAGAGTCCAAAACAAGGTCAAAAGTGTTTGGAAAAGTAGATACGATGGACACGTATCATATGGCCATGCAAATGGCCGCGTACCCCGTTCGTGGAAGAGGCTGGAATCCATCAGGAGTTTACACAATATGCTGCTAATGCCGGCCTCACCGACTTCATTGCAGCTGAATGTGAACAGTATCATCTCCTCACAAACACCTTTGTTCAAAGTTTTAATTTCCTTCCTTGGAATAATCCTCCTGAGGTGCAGTTTAATTTATATGCTGAAACCCGTCAGATACCACTTACTGAATTTTGTGACATATGCATGATCCCTTCTGACGGGAGCTTAGTTGAGCCAAGACCTGTGAAGTTTGATGCCTTTTACCGCACTCTTACAGTGGGAGATGAGAGAGGGGTGTCGGGTGTCACTGCCACCAGCATACCCTTTCCCGCCTTGCATTATTTTGCTTTATTTATTGCTAAGTGGTTGCTTGCTAGAGAAAAAGTAGGTGCGCTCAACGCACCAGACTTTGTTGTCTTACATCGCACACTTCACGGCAAAAACACTTATAGCCTAGGAGCTATCGTGGCTCGTCGCCTTCACCTTAATAAGTCCAAGGGCAAAATACATGGTGGTATTTACGCGACTCGTTTGGCGACTCACTTTAACATTGGGATACACCTTCATGATTACCCTCTGACCAAGGTTTACCTAGATCGCGCAGCCATGGATCACCACCAGTTTACTTATATCGATTCTCCTAACATCCCCATTCCATATAACCTGGTTTTTAGTGTGAGAACTCATGATATTATTCCATTGCCTGGTCCTGCTTTGTTTGATCCTGTTGCCAGGGGTGAATATAGGATTATGCCTACGGATATCATTGCCTATCGGAACAACCAGGCTACAGTAGAGGAGGAACCTCAGCAGTGGGATCTGTGGATGCCCGCTCCTCAGCACCCTGACTACTATCCAAGCTTCTGATCGACTGCCAAGTTAGGCCAAAAGCCTAAGCTTGGGGGAGTACATGTTTCCACCGACTTTATATTCATGTCCACTTATTCCATTCGTCGGTGTCCACACTTTTTCATTGTATCATCCATGCTTAATTTTATTTTCTCGCTTTCTTCTTGTGTGATTGAAAAACCTTAGAGAAACAAAAAATAGTTGTAGTGAGTTTACTTTCTATGCATGCTTAGTTTTAGTACTAAAAATAAAACCCAAAAAGATTTACTTGTTCTTCTTTTGCTTGTTGGGAGCTTTCCCATATAAATAGTTTTTCTCGTTTTTGCCTTTCCCTCTTATTTGCTTGTTCAATAAAACAAAAAACTCCAAAAATATTTCAGTGTTTTTCTACAAACTTCTTTTCTTTTTATTCGGGTCTTACCGAGGAAAAGACCACGATGAAAATGTTGAGTGGCTCTCATTTGCATAATTGTTGATCTAACAAAGAGCCCATTTTACCTTGTCTTCTCATGTTGATTTTTTTTTAGATTCCAGCTTAGTCCACGACACTCTTGTACTATTATTATGTTCGCATCGTTCGGTCATTCAAGTGAAAGGCAATAATGACAATATTTGATGAACTGGCCGTGGCAGAGAGAAACTGGTATGAACTCGACTTGTTCTATTTTTGTAAATATGTTTAACCTAGTATCCATGATTCAGCCCATTATGATTAAACATGTTTGCAATGACAATTAGAGATTATAGTTTCTCATGCCACGCATAAGTAGCTAGGAGTGGATAATGATTTATCTTGGATAACAAAATTGCATTAAAATGATTGTAATGTAGTATGATGATATGGTATCCTCCTCTGAATGTTCAAGTGGCTTGACTTGGCACATGTTCATACATGTAGTTGAATCAATACCAACATAGCCTCTATGATATTTATGTTTATGGTGTTCATATCCTACTCATGCTAGTGTTCAATGTTACTTATGCATAATGCATGTTCATGACCGTTGTTGCTCTCTAGCTGGCCGCTTCTCAATCTATTTGCTAGCCTCCGCCCGTACTAAGTATGAATTCTGCTTGTACATCAAAAGCCTTGAACCAAAGTTATTACAGATGAGTCCACCATACCTACCTATATGCGGTATTACCCTGCCGTCCTAAGTAAATTTGCATGTGCCACCTCCAAAAGTTCAAATAAATATCCTTTTTGTGTGTCTGGATCGTTCATGGAACGACATGAGGTGGTCGGTATCTTCCATGCTAAGCGGGTTATTCTCAGGTCGAGTGTTTATTCACTCACCATCGCACGAGAAAAGGGCAGTAATAGGGATGCCATGTCCCAAACTGTAAACAGAAAAAGCTTACAAATAATCAAACAAAAACTCCCAATGGAGGCAAAACCTTTACTTTTATCGCTTGGGTACCACCACTAGCGTGCTTAGCATGGAAGATATTGATAATGGATGGTCGTGAAGTAAACAAGAAGGGTGCATTTCTCAAAATATCATGTACCTTTGTTTTAAAAACTTGAGCTCTGGCACCTCTGCGAATCACTGCTTCCCTCTACGAAGGGACTACCTATTAATTTTTATGTTGTGTCATCACCTTTTAAAATAAGCGCCAGAACCTAAGAGCACTGTTGTCATGCTTATGCACTGTGTGTAGTTAATGTGGGTGCATCATGACTGGATCTTTTCTACCATGAATTACAATGTTTAGTCGCTGCTTGAACTTTGGAGGTGCTCTGCATTTATGTTTTTTTTGACACTGAAACAGTAGGAGAGGCTCCTACTGCAATTGAATTAATGAAATAGGTTTACATATTTACATGGTACCAGCATCACTTTGGGTGTGGTAAAGAAAAGGAAAAACAAGAGGAAATAAAGGATGTGTTACAACCGTAAAGAGAGTTTTATTAAGACTAGACTAGACTAGACTAGGGCTGCCAGGTAGGCAACAATGAACTCTTTAATATCCTCATAACCCCTGTATTTGAGATTGGCAAAGTATGACTTGAATCTTTGTTTCCAAGAAGAGATAGAAGGCACAATGTGTTGGAAATAGTGATTGTTCCTCTCTTTCCATAAGCTCCATGCAGTAACCAGAAAGATGTCCATAAACATCGGTCGGTCCCAAGCCTGATTGGCTTCTTCCAACAACTTGAGCCTGTGTTGCTGGGCTGACCAATGAATTCCCACAGTGTCCCAGCATTCAGCACTGAAGGTGCAATGGAACAACAAGTGCTCAATTGTCTCTTCAACTTGAAAACCACACAATAAGTAGTTGAGGTTGGACCCAATGTTATAATGCCTTCTCTTGAGCATATTGCGTGTGTTTAGACGGTCAGTCAATAAGAACCAACCGAAGACCTTGTGCTTGGGTATTGATTTTGATCTCCACAACCATTTGTAAGCAGCATATACCTCTATATATGTTTCTGAAGCAATAGTCATAGTAGTTTTTTGCTTTGAAAGCAGTGGCACCCCAAATGTAGGTCCAGGTGTCCTTGCCATCTTCTTCTAGTTGGGTGTCACTGGTAAGCTGACTTATCTGCATGAGTTCATCATACGCCTGAGGAGACAGGGGCAGCTGGAATACCTCGTGTGGGTTGGCAACAGCACTTAGGAAATCCTGAACAGAGATATCTTCATTTGTAGTGTATGAGAATGCTCGAGGGAAGGCCTCCGACAAGATTTCAGTGTGCCATGCATCTTTCCAAAATAGAACCGAGGACCCCTCGTGCACCTTAACCGCATAAACCCCTCTGAATGTCGGACTAAGTTGCATCACATCTTTCCACCAAAATGAACCACAAGGATCTTGGGCATGTGGTATTGTGTGAGGATAGTATGTGTCCCAGATCAGATGCACCCAGGGAATGTCTAAGCGATTATAGAACTTGTGCAGGAATTTGAGCAACAAGGCATTATTCTGCATGTGTAGGTTAATGATACCCAAACCACCGTGTTTCTTGGGACGACAGACTAGATCCCATGCTACCAGTGAGTTGCTCTTGGTGCCCTGGTCAGTTTTTTTAATCCATAAGTAGTTCCTCCTAATTTTGTCTAGCCGGGCTACGACTTTAGGGTTTAGTCGTATGGTGCACATGGCAAACATGGCTATGGAGGTGATCCATGAATTCACTAATGGGAGTTTACCAGCATAAGACATCATTGACATAGCAGCAGTGATCCTTCTCTCTACATGACACACCATTGGCATAAGGTCCTGAATAGAAGGGCGAGTGGTGCCAAGTGGCAGCCCAAGATAGGTGACGGGCATATTTCCCACAGAGTAACCAAATATTGTAGCTATATTTTGGCATAGGGTGTCCGGGGTATTGATTGGGGTCAGGGTGGATTTTTGGAAGTTAATGTGTAGACCAATTGAAGAAGCATAGTCCGGGAGTATTTGCTTCATGGTGGCTGCTTGTGTGGGACAGGCCGGCATAACAATGATTGTGTCATCCGCGTATTGAATAACCGGATAGTCCGAGTTGTTCCTGGCGGGGAAAGGTAGGCTCAGGAGATTTTTGTTGTAAGCATCATTAATTGCAGACTATAGAAAATCCACTGCAATCACGAAAAGCAGCGGTGACAATGGGTCTCCTTGGCGCACACCACAAAGGCATTGGAACTGATGGCCAGGTACACCATTCAAGAGCACAGAGGATTTCCCGGAGGAAAAGATTGAGGTCATCCATCATAGCCATTTACTATTAAATCACATCTATCTCATGATCTCAATCATAGTTGACTGTTGTACAGTGTCGAAAGCTTTGGCAAAGTCCAGCTTTAGGAGCACAATCTCTCTCTTTGAGGCTTGACATTGATGCAAGAATTCAAAGGCCTAGGCAAGGCAATCCTGTATTGATCTTCCTCTCAAGAAACCATATTGATTACGATGCATGATGCTTAAGATGACTTTCTGGAGTCTATTGGCAAGTACTTTTGTGAGCACCTTCAAGAAGCAGTTCAGTAGAGTTATTGGGTGAAAATCATTGATAGTCTCAGGCAATTAGTTTTTTTGGATGAGTGTAATAAAACCATAGTTCAAACTTAATTTCCAGGTTGAGTGTGCCATCATGAAATTCATTGCATAGTTGGTATATTTCCTTCTTTATAATGGGCTAGCGAGATACCACTATCTTGGGCTACATTTATGTTTTGCGGTCTCAGAAAGGGCTAGCGAGATGCCACTATTGTCATATTATATCATGGTTGTTTTGACAACATGTTGCCGTTTGAGATATCTTATCATTGCTTGCTAGCTGATTATGTTATCGATATGAGTTAATATAGTCTTTAAGAGTCATTGTTGGCATGGTTAGTTATAATGTTGGTTGAAAACTTAGGTGCTATTTAAGCTTATTTATGCAAACAAGAGCAAAAGAGTATGTAAATGTTTTTCTTTTTCACTTTCAGTTTATCAACTGAATTGCTTGAGGACAAGCAAAGGTTTAAGCTTGGGGGAGTTGATACGTCTCCAACGTATCTAATTTTCCTAACGCTTTTCCTCTTGTTTTGGACTCTAATTTGCATGATTTGAATGAAACTAACCCCGGACTGACGTTGTTTCCAGCAGAACTACCATGGTGTTGTTTTTGTGCAGAAATAAAATTTCTTGGAATGGAACGAAACTTTGCGAGGATTTTTTATATCAATAAAGAGAATTTTTGGAGCCAAGATCCACTGGAGGGGGGCACCTGGGTGGGCACAACCCACCAGGGCACGCCCCCCTCCTTACGCGCCCAGGTGGGTTGTCCCCACCTGGTGGCCCCGCAGACCCTGAAATCGACGCTATAAAATCCTATTTTTCCACAAAAAAATCAGGGAGAAAGAATTATAGCGATCCACGAGACGGAGCTGCCATCACCTCCTGTTCTTCATTGGGAGGCCAGATCTTGAGTCTGTTTGGGGCTCCGGAGAAGGGGATCTTCGTTCTTCATCGTCATCAACTCTTCTCCATCGCCAATTCCATGATGTTCCCCACCGGGAGTGAGTAATTCCTTCGTGGGCTCGCTGGTCGGTGAGGATTTGGATGAGATTCATCATGTAATCTAGTTAGTTTTGTTAGGGCTCGATCCCTAGTATCCACTATGTTCTGAGATCGATGTTGCTATTACTTTTCCATGCTTAATGCTTGTCACTTTGGGCCTGGGTGCCATGATTTTAGATCTGAACCGTTTATGTTATCACCATTATATCCATGTTCTAGATCCAATCTTGCAAGTTATAGTCACCTACTACGTGTTATGATTCGGCAACCCCGGAGTGACAATAGTCGGGACCACTCCCGGTGGTGACCGTAGTTTGAGTTGTCCATGTATCCACCATGTGTTCATGCTTTGTTCCGGTTCTCTATTAAAAGGATGCCTTAATATCCCTTAGTTTCCAA
This sequence comes from Triticum urartu, assembly GCF_056163025.1. Lineage (NCBI taxonomy): Eukaryota > Viridiplantae > Streptophyta > Magnoliopsida > Poales > Poaceae > Triticum > Triticum urartu. The sequence continues at coordinate 441,211,344 of NC_141876.1, forward strand.
TCGGACCCCGCTGCCACGGGAGGGTAGGACAAAAGATGCCATGCAAGTTCTTTCCATAAGCACGTCCGACTACTTACGGAATACATGCCTACATTATATTTATGAACTGGAGCTAGTGCCGTATCACCCTAGGTTATGACTATCACATGATGAATATCCATTAAGGAATGCGGTTTTTGACATCCATTTGCCGGATTTCACAATTATAAAATGCGGCAATTGCTAACATGATTCGGACGGACTTAAGCATCGCTATGGGGTGAGAAAGTCTCATTGTAGTCAACCCCTTGAACATGTCGAAAACAATTTTTTTACAAGTCGAGCTTGTAGATAATGATATTACCATTAGCGTCTGTCTTCCTCTTGAAAATCCATTTATTCTCACTGGCTTGCCGATCGTTGGGCAAATCTACCAAAGTCCACACTTTGTTCTTATACATGGATCCTATCTCGGATATCATGGCCTCAAGACATTTATCGGAATCTGGGCTCATCATAGCTTCTTCATAGTTCGTAGATTTGCCAGGGTCTAATAACATGACTTCCAAGACAGGATTATCATATTACTCTGGCGCGGAACATGCTCTATTCGACCTACGAAGTCCAGCAGTAACTTGATGCAAAGTTTCATGATCATCATCGTTAGCTTCCTCTTTAGTTGGTGTAGGAATCACGGGAACATATTTCTTTGATGTGCTACTCTCCAATTCGAGAGAAGATACAATTACCTCATCAAGTTCTCCTTTCCTCCTACTCACTTCTTTCGAGAGAAAACTCCTTCTCTAGAAAGGACCCATTCTTAGCAACAAAGATCTTGCCTTTGGATCTGTGGTAGAAGGTGTGCCAATAGTTTCTCTAGGGTATCCTATGAAGACGCACTTCTCCGATTTAGGTTCGAGCTTATCAGGCTGAAGCCTTTTGACATAAGCATCACCAAACTTTAAGAAACAATAGCTTAGGTTTCTTGCAAAACCATAGTTCATACGGTGTCGTCTCAATGGATTTAGACGGTGACCTATTTAACATGAATGCGGATGTCTCTAATGCATAACCCAAAAATGATAGTGGTAAATCGGTAAGAGACATCACAGATCGCGCCATATCTTATAAAGTAAGGTTACAACGTTCGTACACACCATTACGCTGTGGTGTTCCAGGTGGCATGAGTTGTGAAACTATTCCCCTTGTGGCTGGTGTGTTTCCTCTCTTGGCCCATAAGGCCCATAACTTTTGCCGGGGGTGCCCGGAACCCCTTCTGGTGACCCGATAAGTACCCTGTACCCCCCAAAACACTTCCGGTGTCCGAATACTATCGTCCTAAATATGAATCTTTACCTCTCGACCATTTAGAGACTCCTCCTCATGTCCGTGATCTCATACTAAACTCCAAACAACATTCAGTCACCAAATCACATAACTCATATCATTGTTGAGAAAATCGTTAACTGGTAACTGCTCGGTTGGCTGGCGAGTAGGGGATTAATAGGCTAAACGGCAAGTTAATCGGCCATTTAATCAATTAATCGAATGATTTATCAGTTTATCGGCTACTCGGTGACCTTATGAGTAGGGATTAATCGACAAGTTAACTGGTTAATCGGATGAATTCTTGAACAGGGACTCATATAATACTATATCGTCAATGAACGTTAAGCGTGCGGACCCTACGGGTTCGAGAACTATGTAGACATGACTGAGACACCTCTCCGGTCAATAACTAATAGCGGAACCTGGAGGCCCATATTGGATCCTACATATTCTACGAAGATCTTTATCGGTCGAACTGTTATGACAACATACGTAATTCCCGTTGTCCATCGGTATGTTACTTGCCCGAGATTCGATCGTCGGTATTTTCATACCTAGTTCAATCTCGTTACCGGCAAGTCTCTTTACTCGTTCCATAATACATCACCTTGTGACTAACTCCTTATTCAGTTGCTTGCAAGCTTATGATGTGTATTACCGAGAGGGCCCAGAGATACCTCTCCGATACTCAGAGTGACAAATCATAATCTCGATCTATGATAACTCAACAAACACCTTCGGAGATACCTGTAGAGCATATTTATGGTCACCCAGTTACGTTGTGATGTTTGATAGCACACAAGGTATTCGTCCGGTATCCGGGAGCTGCATAATCTCATAGTCGAAGGAATATGTATTTGACATGAAGAAAGCAATAGCAATAAACTGAACGATCATTATGTAAGCGAACGGATGGGTCTTGCCCATCACATCATTCTCATAATGATGTGATCCCATTATCAAATGACAACACATGTCTATGGTTAGGAAACCTTAACCATCTTTGATCAACGAGCTAGTCTAGTAGAGGCTTACTAGGGACATGGTATTTGTTAATGTATGCACACATGTATTTAAGTTTCCGATCAATACAATTCTAGCATGAATAATAAACCTTTATCATGAATAAGGAAATATAAGATAAAATAACAACTTTGTTATTGCCTTTAGGGCATATTTCCTTCAGTCTCCCGCTTGCACTAGAGTCAATAATCTAGTTCCCATCACCATGAGATTTATCACCCATAGTTCACATCGCCATGTGACCAACACCCAAAGAGCTTACTAGAGTCAATAATCTAGTTCACATCACCATGTGATTAATGCCCAAATAGTATTAAGGAGTGATCATGTTTTGCTTGTGAGAGAAGTTTAGTCAACGGGTCTGTCACATTCAGATTCGTATGTATTCTTGCAAATTTCTATGTCTACAAAGCTCTATATGGAGCAACTCTAGCTAATTGCTCCCACTTTCAATATGTATCCAGATTGAGACCCGGAGTCTTCCAAATCGGTGCCAAAGCTTGCATCGATGTAACACGTTACGACGAACTCTTTATTACCTCCATAATCAAGAAGTATCTCCTTAGTCCTCTTAGGTAACTAAGGATAATTTTGACCGTTGTGCAGTGATCTACTCCTCAATTACTATTGTACCCCCTTGCCAAACTCATGGCAAGGGACACAACAGGTTTGGTACGCAGCATGGCATACTTTATAGAACATATGGCTGAGGCATAGGGAATGACTTTCATTCTCTCTCTATCTTCTGTCGTGGTCAGGTTTTGAGTCTTACTCAACTTCACACCTTGCAACACATGCAAGAACCCTTTCTTTGATTGATCCATTTTGAACTTCTTCAAAATCTTGTCAAGGTATGTGCTTTGTGAAAGTCCTATTAAGCATCTCGATCTATCCCTATAGATCTTGATGCCCAATATGTAAGTAGATTCAACGAGGTCTTTCATTGAAAAATTCTTATTCAAGTATCCTTTTTATGCTATTCAGAAATTCTATATCATTTCCAATCAATAATATGTCATCCACATATAACATCAGAAATGCTATAGAGCTTCCACTCACTTTCTTGTAAATACAGGCTTCGCCATAAGTCTGTATAAAACCACATGCTTTGATCACCTCATCAAAGCGTATATTCCAACTCCGAGATGCTTGCACCAGTCCATAGATGGATCGCTGGAGCTTGCACACTTTGTTAGCACCTTTAGGATCGACAAAAATTTCTGGTTGCATCATATACAACTCTTCTTTAATATACATTAAGGAATGCAGTTTTGACATACATTTGCCGGATTTCATAATTATAAAATGTGGCAATTGCTAACATGATTTGGACGGACTTAAGCATCACTACGGGTGAGAAAGTCTCATTGTAGTCAACCCCTTGAACTTGTCAAAAATACTTTTGTTACAAGTCGAGCTTTGTAGATAATGATATTACCATCAGCGTCTGTCTTCCTCTTGAAAATCCATTTATTCTCAATGGCTTGCCGATCATTGGGCAAATCCACCAAAGTCCACACTTTGTTCTCATACATGGATCCTATCTCAGATTTCATGGCCTCAACATTTATCAGAATCTGGGCTCAACATAGCTTCTTCATAGTTCGTAGATTCGCCAGGGTCTAATAACATGACTTCTGATACGTCTCCAAGGTATCTATAATTTTTGATTGTTCCATGCTATTATATTATCTATTTTGGATGTTTAATGGGCATTAATATGCTCTTTTATATTATTTTTGGGACTAACCTATTAACCGGAGGCCCAGTGCAAGTTGATGTTTTTTTTGCCTATTTTAGAGTTTCGTAGAAAAGGAATACCAAACGGAGTCCAAATGGAATGAAACCTTCTAGATGATCTTTCTTGGACCAAAAGCAAACCAGGAGACTTGGAGTGGAAGTCTAGAACACCACGAGGCGGCCACGAGGCAGAGGCCCCCCCCCCCACCCTCATGGGCCCCACGTAGCTCCACCGACGTACTTCTTTCACCTATATATACTCTTATACCCTAGATCGATCGCATAGAGCCACGAAACCACTTTTCCATCGCCGCAACCTTTTGTACCCGTGAGATCCCATCTTGGGGCCTTTTTCGGCGATCTGCCGAAGGGGGAATCGATCACGGAGGGCTTCTACATCAACACCATAGCCTCTCCGATGAAGCGTGAGTAGTTTACCACAGACCTTTGGGTCCATAGTTATTATCTAGATGGCTTCTTCTCTCTCTTTGATTCTCAATACGAAGTTCTCCTCGATGTTCTTGGAGATCTATCGATGTAATACTCTTTTGCGGTGTGTTCGCCGAGATCCAATGAACTGTGGATTTATGAACTTGATTATCTATGAATATTATTTGGTTCTTCTCTGAATTCTTATATGCATGATTTGATATCTTTGCAAGTCTCTTCGAATTATCGGTTTAGTTTGGCCTACTAGATTGATCTTTCTTACAATGGGCAAAGTGCTTAGCTTTGGGTTCAATCTTGCGGTGTCCTTTCCCAGTGACAGTAGGGGCAGCAAGGCAAGTATTGTATTGTTGCCATCGGGGATAAAAAGATGGGGTCTATATCATATTGCTTGAGTTTATCCCTCTACACCATGTCATCTTGCTTAAAGCGTTACTCTGTTCTTATGAACTTAATACTCTAGATGCATGCTGGATAGCGGTCGATGTGTGGAGTAATAGTAGTAGATGCAGAGTCATTTCGATCTACTTGACACGGACGTGATGCCTATATTCATGACCATTGGCTTAGATATCTTCATAACTATGCGCTTTTCTATCAATTGCTCGGCAGTAATTTGTTCACCCACCGTAATACATGCTATCTTGAGAGAAGCCACTAGTCAAACCTATGGCCCCGGGTCTCTTTCTTATTATATTGCATCTCTTTTATTTACATCGCATCTTGTTTACTATTTTGCCATCTTTACTTTCCAATCTATACAACAAAAATACCAAAAATATTTACTTTACTATCTTTATCAGATCTCACTTTTGCGAGTGACCGTGAAGGGATTGACAACTGCTTTATCGCGTTGGTTAGAAGGTTCTTGATTGTTTGTGCATGTACTAGGTGACTTGTGCGTTGTCTCCTACTTGATTGTTACCTTGGTTCTCAAAAACTGACGACGCTACTTTGTTGCATCACCCTTTCCTCTTCAAGGGAAAACCAACGCATGCTCAAGAGGTAGCAAATTCCAAGACAGGATAATCATATCACTCTGGTGCGGAACATGCTCTGTTCGACCTACGAAGTCCAGTAGTAACTTGATGTGAAGTTTCATGATCATCATCATTAGCTTCCTCTTTAGTTGGTGTAGGCATCACAGGAACATATTTCTCTGATGTGCTACTCTCCAATTCGAGAGAAGGTACAATTACCTCATCAAGTTTTACTTTCCTCCTACTCACTTCTTTTAAGAGAAAACTCCTTCTATAGAAAGGACCCATTCTTAGCAACAAATATCTTGCCTTCAGATCTGTGGTAGAAGGTGTGCCCAATAGTTTCTTTAGGGTATCCTATGAAGACGCACTTCTCCGATTTAGGTTCGCGCTTATCAGACTGGAGCCTTTTGACATAAGCATCGCATCCCCAAACTTTAAGAAACGACAGCATAGGTTTCTTGCAAAACCATAGTTCATACAGTGTCGTCTCAACGGATTTAGACGGTTCCCTATTTAATATGAATGCGGATGTCTCTAATGCATAACCCCAAAATGATAGTGGTAAATCGGTAAGAGACATCATAGATCACCATATCTTATGAAGTAAGGTTATGATGTTCGGGCACACCATTACGCTGTGGTGTTCCACGTGGCGTGAGTTGTGAAACTATTCCACATTATTTTAAATGAAGGCCAAACTCGTAACTCAAATATTTGCCTCCACGATCAAATCGTAGAAACTTTATTTTCTTGTTATGATGATTTTCCACTTCTTGAACTTTTCAAATGTTTCAGACTTGTGTTTGATCAAGTAGATATACCCATACAGACTCAAATCATATGTGAAGGTCAGAAAATAATAATACCCGCCACGTTCTTCAACACTCATCGGACTGCATACATCGGTATGCATTATTTCCAATAAGTCATTAGCTCGCTCCATTGTTCCGGAGAACGGAGTTTTAGTCATCTTGCCCATTAACTTTTCATCTTTTGGCATCAATATTATTAATATGTGTATCACTATGATCGAGATTCAGTAAACCATTCACATTGGGTGTATGACCATAGAAGGTTTTATTCATGTAAATAGAACAACAATTATTCTTTGACTTAAATGAATAACCATATTGCAATAAACATGATCAAATTACATTCATGCTCAATGCAAACACCAAATAACATTTATTTAGGTTCAACACTAATCGCGAAGGTAGAGGGAGTGTGCGATGGTGATCGTATCAACCTTGGAATCACTTCCAACACACATCGTCACCTCGCCCTTAACTAGTCTATGTTTATTCTGCAACTCCTGTTTTGAGTTACTAATCATAGCAACTGAACCGGTATCAAATACCCAGGGGCTACTATTAATACTAGTAAGGTACACATCAATAACATGTATATCAACTATACCTTTGTTCACTTTTCCATCCTTCTTATCCGCCAAGTATTTGGGGCAGTTCCATTTCCAGCGACCATTTCCTTTGCAGTAGAGGCACTCGGTTTTAGGCTTGGGTCCAGCTTTGGGCTTCTTCATGGGAGCGGCAACTTGCTTGCCATTCTTCTTGAAGTTCCCTCTCTTTCCCTTGCCCTTTTTCTTGAAACTAGTGGTCTTGTTAACCATTAACACTTGATGCTCTTTCTTGATTTCTACCATCGCCGATGTCAACATTGCGAAGAGCTCGGGAACCATTTTCGTCATCTCTTGCATATTATAGTTCATCACGAAGTTCTAGTAGCTTGGTGATAGTGACTAGAGAACTTTGTCAATCGATATCTTATCTGGAAGATTAACTCCCACTTGATTCAAGCGATTGTAGTACCCAGACATTCTGAGCACATGCTCACTAGTTGAGCTATTCTCCTCCATCTTGTAGGCAAAGTATTTGTTAGACGTCTCATACCTCTTGACACGGGCATGAGTCTGAAATACCAATTTCGGCTCTTGGAACATCTCATATGCTCCATGGCATTCAAAACATTTTTGAAGTCCCGATTCTAAGCCGTAAAGCATGGCACACTAAACTATTAAGTAGTCATCATATCGAGCCTGCCAAACGTTCATAACATCTCCATCTGCTCCTGCAATAGGTCTGTCACCTAGCGGTGCATCAAGGACATAATTCTTCTGTGTAGCAATGAGGATAATCCTCAGATCACGGACCCAGTCTGTATCGTTGCTACTATCATCTTTCAACTTATTTTTCTCTAGGAACATATCAAAAATAGGGGAGCTATATTGCGAGCTATTGATCTACAACATAGATATGCAAAAACTATTAAGACTAAGTTCATGATAAGTTTAAGTACAATTAATCAAATTACTAATGAACTCCCACTTAAATTAACATCCCTCAAGTTATTTAAGTGATACATGATCCAAATCAACAAACCCATGTCTGATCATCACGTGAGATGTGGTAGTCATCAATGGTGAACATCTCTATGTTGATCATATCTACTATATGACTCAAGTTCGACCTTTCAGTCTCCAGTGTTCCGAGACCATGTTTGTACATGCTAGGCTCGTCAAGTTTAACCGAAGTATTCTGCATGTGAAAACTGTCTTACACCCGTTGTACGTGAACGTAGAGTCTATCACACCTGATCATCACGTATACTTGACATGAAGAAAGTTAATGCAAATAACTAAACGATCTGATGCTAAGCTTACGGTTGGGTCTATCCATCACACCATTATCCTAATGATGTGATCCCGTTATCAAATGACAACACATGTCCATGGTTAGGATACCTTAACCAATTTTGATCAATGAGCTAGTTTAGTAGAGGCTTACTAGGGACACGGTATTTGTTTATGTATTCACACATGTATTTAAGTTTCCGATCAATACAATTCTAGAATGAATAATAAACCTTTATCATGAATAAGGAAATATAATATAATATAACAACTTTATTATTGCCTCTAAGGCATATTTCCTTCAAATATACTATCTTGGACATCTTCTATGATTGTGAGCCCCATTAATTATTTTCAAACTTGAGCAAATTATACTATCTTGGACAAGGAAGACAATGTAATGACTTATGTTTGGGTATATTTGTATAGAAGTTATATTGTTATGGATCCTCCAACATGTGGTGCTTGCTTAGGATCTTTTGCTAGCCAAAAATTCGTACTAAGTAGAGATACTACTTGTGCATCCAAAAATCCTTAAACCCAGCTTCTTGCCATGAGTGTCCATCATATCTACCTATGGATTGAATAAGATACTTCAAGTAAGTTTTCATCGGTGAAAAAAGCAATAAAAATTGCGCCTAAATATATATGTATGATCTTTTAGTGTAAGGGAAAATAAGCGTTGTACGAACATGTGATGGTAAAGAAATAAAAGCAATGGACTACATAATAAAGGTTGCTATTACAAAGGGCAATACAACATGACGTTCCTTTGCATTAAGGGTTTGCACATCCAAAATTAAAAAGCGCATGACAACCTGTGCTTCCCTGTGCGAAGGGCCTATCTTTTACTTTCATGTATTTAATTTTATTCAAGAGTCAATAGTATTCCTTCTTATTTCAACCTCAGTTATTCTTTAGTTGGCAAGCATCATACGGTGGGGAAAGATCCAAGCATATATGGCCATTCAAATATATTTGATCAAGAAATATTATTGTTGGCACTTATCTATATGATAAATAAGTTGGAAGGCGAAACACTAAGCCCCTATCTTTCTCCGTGTTCGATAGATGCTTTTTGTTCTAAAAATATGTTGTAGGATCGAGAAGAGGTGTCTAGAGGGGGTACGATTAGACCCTCAACAAAGAAAAGTAGCAGTTTTTAGTTTCTTCAAGTTAAGGTGGAGTTTTAGCACAAGTTTAAACATTCACAATACATTTCAAGCAATCATGGCAAGAGTATAAGAGCAACGGAAAGTAAAGCATGCAAGTTGCAAGAAAGTAAAGGGACGGGATTGGAGTGTGCAAACGCAATTGGAGACACGGAGATTTTTGGCATGGTTCCGATAGCCGGTGCTATCGTACATCCACGTTGATGGAAACTTCAACCCACGAAGGGTAACGGCTGCACGGGTCCACGGAGGGCTCCACCCACGAAGGGTCCATGAAGAAGCAACCTTGTCTATCCCACCATGGCCATCACCCACGAAGGACTTGCCTCACTTGGGTAGATCTTCACGAAGTAGGCAATCTCCTTGCACGTACAAACTCCTTAGTTCAACTCCACAATCTTGTCAGAGGCACCCAAGTAACACCTAACAAATCAAGGAGACACCACTCTCCAAAAGGTAATAGATGGTGTGTTGATGATGAACTCCTTGCTCTTGTGCTTCAAATGATAGTCTCCCCAACACTCAACTCTCCCTCTCACACAGATTTGGATTTGGTGGAAAGATGATTTGAGTGGAAAGCAACTTGGGGAAGGCTAGAGATCAAGATTCTTATGGTTGGAATGGAATATCTTGGTCTCAACACATGAGTAGGTGGTTCTCTCTGAGAAAATGTAAGCTGGAAGTGTAGGCACGTTCTGATGGCTCTCTCCATGAATGAAGAGTGGGTGGAGGGGTATTTATAGCTTCCACACAAAATCTAACAGTTACACACAATTTACCAAACTCGGTGAGACCGAATCATGAAACTCGGTCAGACCGATTTAGTTCAAAATATGAATGTTAGGATTTTCGGTGGGACCGATATGATCAACTCGGTGGGACCGATGTACTAGGGTTAGGGTAAAACCTCAACTCGGTTTGACCGATTACACAAACTCGGTGGGATCGATTTTGGTAATAAGCAAAATAGAGAGTTGGTCAAGCAAACTCGGTGGGACCGAATGCATATCTCGGTGAGACCGAAATTATTGCAACAGGTAACAGAGAGTTTGCAAGCCTATCTCGGTGAGACCGAGATCCCGTTGGTGAGACCGAACTGATTAGGGTTTCTGGTAGTGGCTATGTCAAGTGAACTCGGTGGCGCTAGATAGATCAAATCGGTGGGGCCGAGTTTGACTTTAGGTTTGAGACATATGTGGATATGAGAAAGTGGTTGAGGGCTTTGGAGCATATCACTAAGCACTTTGAGCAAGCAAGCCATTAAGCAACACCTCATCCCCTTTTAATAGTATTGGCTTTCCTATGGACTCAATGTGATCTTGGATCACTAAAATGGAACTGAAGAGTCTTGAGCTTCTGAGCTTTTGCCAATCTTCTGTCCTCAATAACTTGAAGGGGTTCCACATTCTCTTGTCCACGCCACTCCACTGTTGAACTCATCTGAAATATACTAGATAAAAATATTAATCCAACAAGAGATATGTTGACATTAATTACCAAAATCACCCAGGGAGCACTAGTGCTTTCAATCTCCCCCTTTTGGTAATTGATGACAACATACATCAAAGCTTTAGATAAAGATATAAAGAATAGTAAGTAAAGCTTTGGAAGGACATGTAACATGCATAGGCTCCCCCTACATGTATGCAATCATGTCAATATGGAATATAAGAGCATGTGAATGCATAAGCATGATAGAGCAAGCAATGAGTTACATGTATCTTGGCTATATGCATCAAAGCAAATGACGTGAATATAGGAAATGTACCTTCGTGTTCATGTGTCCTTCTTGCAAACAATATGTACATCAGCAAGATATCATCATGCACATGAGTGTGATGCATATACTTACCTGTGGTCTTGAGCTGGCTTTGGAAGAGACGAACTTGAGTAAACAAGGTTAGATAACATAGATACATCTACTAAACAGAGCAAGAACAGCAAACCACAAGAGTACCAAGATTGGGATGACATGTAGAGAATGAGTACTAGGTACTCTGTTAGATATAGACATGTCCCCAACAGGTAAATATATGTAATAAATTCGAAGATTTCCTTCCCTTAGGAGTCTTTCTCCCCCTGAATCTTATATTGGATAATGGAAGAATATAGGGAAAAGAAAATCAGAGAAAAACAAATCAGACCACAATAATCATAACACAAACTAACATGTCTTTCCCCTCTTAAAGACATGTGACTTCTCTCCTCCTGAATACCAAGCATCTGGGACTCTCTCTCTCTTTGATGTGATTAAGCACTCTCCCCCTTTTATGTGATTAAGCTTTGATGTGATCTCTCTCCCCACCCTTTGACATCAATTTCCAAGAAGGGATCTTCCGGAGTGTGAGTCGAATAGGTTTGGTCCTTGAGTCACATGACAAAGCAGCAAGTTGAATGTGATGCAGGTAGAGGACAAGAATCATCGAGTGGAGGTGGAACAAATATGCAGGATGCAAATGGCAAAGTGTCTTCCCCGCATTGAAATTGGTAACACCGAATTGGTTTCTTCGGTGGCATCGAGGTGATTCAGTTTGATCGAAAGAGACAAACCGTTGTATCCGAGTTTAACACAGAGAGAGACCAATTATCATCTCAGCTCACTAGGCAAATAGGATCTCACAAAGATTTTCAAGGAATTAACTAAAAGATTTGCAATGAATTGGATGCAAGGAATGCAGAACATAACAAAGAAAATAAAGAAATCTAGATGAAGTTTTTTATTAAAGAAGGGGGGAAAATATGCAAGAGATAAATGCAAGAACACAGAGCAACACTAGAGAACTTCATCTAGAATTGGTCGGCGACAAAGTCACCGATGTTAGAGTATATTGACCGAGGAGTCAAGTGAGAACACTTGATCATAGGTCATACTCATCGTTTAAGCTCAAAATGGGGTTACCATTTTTCGTTTAAGCATTTTGATGTATTCACATCTTGTTGAGCTGCTTTGACCCATGTCTTGGAGTAAAGCTTCTCTAAGATGGAATATCATACCTTGGGTGGTGGTGTTGATCTTGATCATGTAGTTGAACTTGTGTGGGATGCTCAAGGTTGATGTAGCTCATCAATGAGTTGGGATCACCAGTTGTAGTTTGAGTTCATCTACCTACATGGGTTAGTCTTGCAAGGAAAAGCACTTGTATATCCAAAATGACAATCATGAAATTTGATATCAAATGAAATTCGATACCAAATGAAATTTGATATAAAGATTTTGTCAAAGGATATGTCGAAAGGGATTCATGCTTCCTTGTCTACAACCACCATATTGTAGAGACTTGGTGATGTAGAGATTGATCAAGATGTGAATGATTTGCAATATCATAGATTTAGATTCATCCAAGTACCTACAAGGGTTAGATAGCATGCAAGGGTGCAAGTATGTATCCAAGAGATATGATCATCATCATAAGAGAAATATCAAGGATTAGTCAAAGGCTCATGCCTTGCATGTATCCAAATGGAGTTTCTACTCCAAGTTTGAAGCATCAATGATGTTCAATTCACCTCTCAAATGGCAAGATACTTTCTCATCAAGCGGTTTGGTGAATATATCCTCCAATTGCTTATCGGTACGAACATGCTTAAGATCAATGTCCCCTTTTGCAACATGATCTCGAATGAAATGATGATGAACTTCAATATGCTTAGTTCGAGAATGTTGCACGGGATTATGAGAAATCTTAATAGCACTTTCATTGTAACAAAGCAATGGAACATGTTTCACATGGATCCCATAATCTTTAAGAGTTTGGGTCATCCAAAGTAATTGAGCACAACATGAACCGACGGCAATGTATTCCGCTTTGGCGTGGATAGGGATACCGAGTTTTATTTCTTGGAGGACCAAGACACAAGAGATCTACCAAGAAATTGACAAGTACCCGAAGTGGACTTTCTATCAACCTTGTCACTGGCATAGTCCGTGTCGAAATAGCCAACAAGATCAAAAGAGGACCTCTTAGGATACCAAATGCCAAAATTTGGTGTATGAATTAAGTATCTCACTATCCTTTTCACAGCCTTAAGATGACATTCTCCGGGGGCCACTTGATATCGTGCACACATGCACACACTTAACATAATATCGGGACGGGAGGCACATAAATATAACAATGAACCAATCATAGAGCGGTAAACCTTTTGGTCAACCGGTTCGCCATCCTTAGTCAAGTCAAGATGTCCACTAATAGGAATGGGTGTATTCATACCTTTGCATTCTTGCATGTTGAACTTCTTGAATAAGTCCTTGGTATACTTTGTTTGAGAAACAAAGGTACCCTCCTTAGTTTGCTTGAATTGCAAACCAAGAAAGAATTTAAGTTCACTCATCATAGACATCTCAAACTTCTCCGACATTAGCCTTCCAAACTTGTCACTAAAATGAGGGTTAGTTGATCCAAATATGATATCATCAACATAAATTTGGCACACAAATAATTCACCGTTAACCCTTTTAGTAAAAAGAGTGGAATCAATTTCTCCAATCTCAAAGCCTTTTTCAATAAGGAACTTGGTCAAGCATTTATACCATGCTCTAGGAGCTTGTTCAAGACCATAAAGAGCTTTGTGAAGTTTGTAAACATGGTCAGGTTTCTTAGGATTAACAAAGCCGGGAGGTTGTTTAACATAAACTTCCTCCTCAATTTCACCATTTAGAAAAGAACTTTTCATGTCAATTTGGTACAAGGTAATATCATGGTGATTAGCATAGGCAAGTAAGATGCGGATGGACTCAAGTCTAGCAACGGGGGCATATGTCTCACCATAGTCCATACCTTCGACTTGTGTGTAGCCTTGGGCGATGAGACGTGCTTTGTTGCGAACGACTTGTCCATCTTCGTCTTGCTTGTTGCGAAACACCTATTTGGTACCGATGATGTTGTGGTTGTTGTCGGGCTTCTCGACCAATGTCCACACTTGGTTCCTCTCAAAGTTGTGTAGCTGTTCGTGCATGGCATTTATCCAATCCGGATCTTCCAATGCTTCTTCAACCTTCATAGGTTCAATGCTAGAGATGAATGAATAATGTTCACAAAAATTTGGCAAATGAGTTTTAGAACGAGTGATTCTCCCGGTTTGGATATCATTGAATATTTCCTCGATGGTATGGTCTCTTATGACTCTTGCTCTAACTCGTGAGAGCTTTTGTTTGGGTCGGGTTGGAACATCTTCTTCATCATCTTGTGCTTCCTCTTGGCCTTCTTCGTTGTTGACGTTGTCGTTTTCTTGTCGAGGTGGAGAAGGAGGTTAATGAGGTTTTGATAACCCACAAGTATAGGGGATCGCAACAGTTTTTGAGGGTAGAGTATTCAACCAAAATTTATTGATTCGACACAAGGGGATACAAAGAATATTCTCAAGTATTAGCAGCTGAGTTGTCAATTCAACCACACCTGGAACTTAATATCTGCAGCAAAGTGTTTAGTAGCAAAGTAATATGATAGTGGTGATAACGGTAACAAAAGGTAACAGTAGTAAAAGCAATGTTTTTGGTATTTTGTAGTGATGATAGCAATAGCAACGGGAAAGTAAATAAGCGAAGAACAATATAGGGAAAGCTCGTAGGAAATGGATCAGTGATGGAGAATTATGCCGGATGCGGTTCATCATGTAACAGTCATAACCTAGGGTGACACAGAACTAGCTCCAGTTCATTGATATAATGTAGGCACGTATTCCGAACATAGTCATACGTGCTTATGGAAAAGAACTTGCATGACATATTTTGTCCTACCCTCCCGTGGCAGCGGGGTCCTTACGGAAACTAAGGGATATTAAGGCCTCCTTTTAATAGAGAACCGGAACAAAGCATTAACACATAGTGAATACATGAACTCCTCAAACTACGGTCATCACCAGTAAGTATCCCGATTATTGTCACTTCGGGGTTAACGGATCATAACACATAATAGGTGACTATAGACTTGCAATATAGGATCAAGAACACTCATATATTGATGAAAACATAATAGGTTCAGATCTGAAATCATGGCACTCGGGCCCTAGTGACAAGCATTAAGCATAGCAAAGTCATAGCAACATCAATCTCGGAACACAGTGGACACTAGGGATCAAACCCTAACAAAACTAACTCAATTACATGATAGATCCCATCCAACCCATCACCGTCCAGCAAGCCTACGATGGAATTACTCACGCACGGCCGTGAGCATCATGAAATTGGTGATGGAGGATGGTTGGTGATGACAATGGCGACGGATTCCCCTCTCCGGAGCCCTGAACGGACTCCAGATCAGCCCTCCCGATAGGTTTTAGGGATTGGCGGTGGCTCCGTATCGTAAAACGCGATGAATTATTCTCTCTGATTTTTTTCTCCCCGAAACTCAATAAATGGAGGTGGAGTTGCAGTCGGAGAGCAACAGGGGGCCCAGGGCGCGCTCCCCACCCTCGTGGAGAGACGGCGGGCCCCTGGCCTTCATCTTTGGCAGGTATTTTTCTTATTTTCTGAAAAGTGGCTCCGTGAAGTTTCAGGTCATTCCGAGAACGTTTGCTCCTGCACATAAATAACACCATGGTAATTCTGCTGAAAACAGCATCAGTCCGGGTTAGTTCCATTCAAATCATGCAAGTTAGAGTCCAAAACAAGGGCAAAAGTGTTTGGAAAAGTAGATACGTTGGAGACGTATCAACTCTCCCAAGCTTAAACCTTTGCTTGTCCTCAAGCAATTCAGTTGACAAACTGAAAGTGATAAAGAAAAATTTTTACAAACTCTGTTTACTCTTGTTGTTGTAAATATGTAAAGCCAGCAATCAAGTTTTCAGCAAATATTATAACTAAACACATTCACAATAACGCATAGGTCTCAAGTTTACTCATATCAATAGCATAATCAACTAGCGAGCCATAATAATAAATCTCAGATGACAACACTTTCTCAAAACAATCATAATATGATATAACAAGATGGTATCTTGCTAGCTCTTTCTGAGACCGCAAAACATAAATGCAGAGCACCTTTAAAGACCAAGGACTAACTAGACATTGTAATTCATGGTAAAAGAGGTCCAGTCAATTCATACTCAATGTAAACTAACAATAATGAATGCAAATGACAGCAGTGCTCTCCAACTGGTGCTTTTTAATAAGAGGATGATGACTCAGCATAAAAGTAAATAGATAGGCCCTTCGCAGAGGGAAGCAGGGATTTGTAGAGGTGCCAGAGCTCGGTTTTAAAACAGAGGTGAATGGTATTTTGAGCGGTATACTTTCATTATCAACATAACAACCAAGAGATGGCGATATCTTCCATGCTACACACATTATAGGCGGTTCCCAAACAGAATGGTAAAGTTTATACTCCCCCTTCCACCACAAGCATCAATCATGGCTTGCTCGAAACAACGAGTGCCTCCAACTAACAAGAGTCCCAGGGGGAGTTTTGTTTGCAATTATTTTGATTTAGTTTGCATAAAGCATGGGACTGGGCATCCCGGTGACCAGCCATTTATCTCGTGAGTGAGGAGAGGAGTCCACTCCTCTTGAGAATAATCCGCCTAACATGGAAGATATAGACAACCCTAGTTGATACATGAGCTATTCGAGCATACAAAACAGGATATTTATTTGAAGGTTTAGAGTTTGGCACATACAAATTTACTTGGAACGGCAGGTAGATACCGTATATAGGTAGGTATAGTGGACTCATGTGGAATAACTTTGGGGTTTAAGGGATTGGATGCAGAAGCAGTATTCCCGCTTAGTACAGGTGAAGGCTAGCAAAAGACTGGGAAGCGACCAGCTAGAGAGCGACAACAGTCATGAACATGCATTAAAATTAATCAACACTGAATGCAAGCATGAGTAGGATATAATCCGCCATGAACATAAATATCGTGAAGGCTATGTTGATTTTGTTTCAACTACATGCGTAAACATGTGCCAAGTTAAGTCACTTAAATCATTCAGATGAGGATACCACCCTATCATACCACATCATAACCATTTTAATAGCATGTTGGCACGCAAGGTAAACCATTATAACTCATATCTAATCAAGCATGGCACAAGAAACTATGATCTCTAGTTGTCATTGCAAACATGTTTATTCATAATAGGCTGAATCAGGAACGATGAACTAATCATATTTACAAAAACAAAAGAGGTCGAGTTCATACAAGCTTTTCTCATCTCAGCCAGTCCATCATATATCATCATAATTGCCCTTCACTTGCACGACCGAACGATGTGAATAATAATAATAGTGCACGTGCATTGGACTAAGCTGGAATCTGCAGGTATTCAATAAACAGGAGAAGACAAGGCAATATGGGCTCTTTTGTCAGATCAACAATAATGCATATAAGAGCCACTTCAACAATTTAATCATGGTCTTCTCCTATCGATCCCCAAATAAAAGAAAAGAAATAAAACTATTTACACCGGAAAGCTCCCAACAAGCAAAAGAAGAACATGAAATCTTTTTGGGTTTTCTTTTTAATTACTACTACAAGCATGGAAAGTAAACTAATTAAAAGCTACAACTCGTGGAGAGACGGTGGGCCCCCTGGCCTTCATCTTTGGCAGGTATTTTTCTTATTTTCTGAAAAGTGGCTCCGTGAAGTTTCAGGTCATTCCGAGAATGTTTGCTCCTGCACATAAATAACACCATGGTAATTCTGCTGAAAACAACGTCAGTCCGGGTTGGTTCCATTCAAATCATGCAAGTTAGAGTCCAAAACAAGGGCAAAAGTGTTTGGAAAAGTAGATACGTTGGAGACGTATCAGGTTCGTCTTGGTGTACTTCCTTGTTCTCTTCATCTTGGTGTGTCCCACTTGTGGACGCTTCCATGTCAACTCTTGGTTCACCTTGTCGTGAGGTAGAAGCTTCCACTTGGACGGACGAGGTACTCTCCTTCACCTCCGTTGGACGAATCTTGCCAATCGACAAGTCTTGGATTGCTTCCGAAGGGTCTTTGTCTCATACATCAATTGGCAATTGCTCTACTTGCGAGCCGTTAGATTCATCAAACTTCACATCTGCTGTCTCTTCAACCTTTCGGGTGAAATTGTTGTAGACATGGTAAGTGTGAGAGTTTGAGCCATAACCAAGTAGGAAACCCTCATGAGATTTAGGAGCAAATTTAGAATGATGATGATTATCAAGAATATAGCACTTTGAGCCGAATACTCGAAAGTATCCAACTTGGGGTTTGTTACCGGTGAGAAGCTCGTATGTCGTCTTGCCGAGTAGCTTGTGAAGATACAAGCGATTTGTTGCGTGACAAGCTGTCTCAACCGCTTCCGCCAAAAAGCGTTTTGGCGTCTTGTACTCATCAAGCATCGTTCTTGCCATCTCAATAAGAGTCCGGTTCTTCCTCTCAACAACTCCATTCTGTTGAGGTGTGTACGTAGCCGAGAACTCGTGTGAAATCCCTTCTTCATGAAGAAAAGTATCCACATTTGCATTCTTAAACTCCTTTCTGTTGTCGCTGCGAACCTTCTTGATCTTCACTTCAATTTGATTTTGGGCCTTCCTAGCGAAGTTCTTGAAGATCTTTTGGACCTGCAATTTATCATCAAGAAAGAACACCCACGTAAATCTTGAAAAATCATCTACTATGACTAGAGCAAATGAGTTTCCACCGAGACTTTTATAGGCATTGGGACCAAACGATCCATATGAAGTAGCTCGAGCGGTCTTCTCGTGGTCATGATGTTCTTCACGGGGTGGCTTCATCCAACTTGTTTTCCTACTTGACAAGCACTACACAATCTATCCTTGTCAAATATAACATCTTTCACTCCAAGGATATGATCACCTTTAGTAAGCTTATCAAGATTTCACATGCCCACATGACCTAATCTTCTATGCCACAACCAGCCTTTAGAGGATTTAGCAATTAAGCAAGTTCTAGGTTGAGCCTTTCTAGTGAAGTCAACAATGTAAAGATCGCCTCTACGGATACCGGTAAAGACCATTTTATGATTATCTCTATGAAACACTTGGCAATCTACATCAGTAAATAGGACATTGAAACCAAAGTCAGCAAGTCTACATACGGAAAGTAGATTATAGCCAGGAGATTCAACGAGCATAACATTTTGTATGGAGCTATCATGTGAGATGGCCACCTTACCAAGGCCAACCATCTTACCCTTTGAGTTGTCACCAAAGGTAACATACTTTCAAGGGTCGTTGTTTTCAGCAAGCTCACGAAACATATCCTTATCTCCGGTCATGTGATCGGTACATCCACTATCAAGAACCCATTCCTTTCCTCCGGCCATGTAGCCACGAAGATTTGCCATAAGACCAAAATGTCTCATAGACTCATCGAGATCAAAGTCACTATCATCATCCTCATCATAGTATCCATGTTCAACATCGTCTTGTGATTGATCAATTCCTAGAGAGAGTGATTCATTAGATAAGTGATCATCACAATGTTCATCTTTATGAATTCTAATGGCTTCAGAGATGATATTGCTAATGATTCCAACATCTCCTTTGGCATGCATGAGGTTACTAAGCTCAAATAAATAATCACCAAACTTAGGAACATTGGAATTCATCTTACTCAAGGCAATAGACTTATGAAGAATTTCATCTAAGTTTTGCAAGGAATAGTTTGGAAATCGTTCCTCAGGAAATCTCCATATGGTGTAAGCACAATCAAGAGCAGGCAAGCTAGCAATCAAGTTTCTAGGTAATCCTCTAGTGATTAAATTGACAGTTCTAAGATTACAGATCATGTCAATAGACTCATCAAGGGTAGGATGAAAGGGGTCAACAAGGCGCACACAAGGAGTAGTAATGTACTTGTTCAAGTGATATTCATTGAAAATCTCAAGCATCTCAATTTTCCACTCATGAAAGAAATCTCCATCAAGTATAGGTACTCTACGTATAAGACTCTCCAACGTAGACTCATCCATCTTCCTCCAATGGTGATTAAACCAAAGCAATGGAGACCAAAGCTCTGATACCAATTGTAGGATCGAGAAGAGGTATCTAGAGGGGGGTGATTAGACCCTCAACAAAGGAAAGTAGTAGTTTTTAATTTCTTTAAGTTAAGGTGGAGTTTTAGCACAAGTTTAAGCATTCACAATACATTTCAAGCAAGCATGGCAAGAGTATATGAGCAGCGAAAAGTAAAGCATGCAAGTTGCAAGAAAGTAAAGGGATGGGATTGGAGTGTGCAAACGCAATTGGAGACACTGAGGTTTTTGGCTAGGTTCCGATAGATGGTGCTATCGTACATCCATGTTGATGGAGACTTCAAACCATGAAGGGTAACGGTTGCACGAGTCCACGGAGGGCTCCACCCACGAAGGGTCCATGAAGAAGCAACCTTGTCTATCCCACCATGGCCATCTCCCATGAAGGACTTGCCTCACTTGGGTAGATCTTCACGAAGTAGGCGATCTGCTTGCCCGTACAAACTCCTTGGTTCAACTCCACAATCTTGTCAGAGGCTCCCAAGTAACACCTAACCAATCTAGGAGACACCACTCTCCAAAAGGTAATATATGGTGTGTTGATGATGAACTCCTTGCTCTTGTGCTTCAAATGATAGTCTCCCCAACACTCAACTCTCTCTCTCTCTCTCATAGATTTGTATTTGGTGGAAAGATGATTTGAGTGGAAAGCAACTTGGGGAAGGCTAGAGATCAAGAATCTTATGGTTGTAATGGAATATCTTGGTCTCAACACATGAGTAGGTGGTTCTCTCTTAGAAAATGTATGTTGGAAGTGTAGGCACGTTATGATGGCTCTCCCCATGAATGAAGAGTGTGTGGAGGGGTATTTATAGCCTCCACACAAAATCTAACTGCTACACACAATTTACCAAACTCGGTGAGACCGAATCATGAAACTCGATGAGACTGATTTAGTTCAAAATGTGAACGTTAGGATTTTCGGTGGGACCGATATGATCAACTCGGTGGGACCGATGTGCTAGGGTTAGGGTAAAACCTCAACTCGGTTTGACCGATTACACAAACTCGGTGGGACCAATTTTGGTAATAAGCAAAACAGAGAGTTGATACATCTCCAACATATCTATAATTTTTGATTGTTCCATGCTATTATATTATCTGTTTTGGATGTTTAATGGGATTTATTATGCACTTTTATATTATTTTTGGGACTAACCTATTAATCGAAGGCCCAGTGCACATTGTTTTTTTCCCTATTTCAGTGTTTCGCAGAAAAGGAATATCAAACGGAACGAAACCTTCGCGAGGATCTTTTTTGGAACAAACACAATCCAGGAGACTTGGAGTGGAGGTCAAGGAAGCAACAAGGCGGCCACGAGGTAGGGCGGCGCCCCCCACCCTCGTGGGCCCCTCGTAGCTCCACCGATCTACTTCTTTCGCCTATATATATACTCTTATACCCTGAAAACATCCAGGGGAGCCACAAAACCACTTTTCCATCGCCGCAACCTTCTGTACCCGTGAGATCCCAAATGGGGACCGAGATCCCATCTGGGAACCTTTTCCGGTGATCTGCCGGAGGGGGATTCGATCACGGAGGGCTTCTACATCAACACCATAGCCTCTCCGATGATGTGTGAGTAGTTTACCACAGACCTTCAGGTCCATAGTTATTAGCTAGATGGCTTCTTCTCTCTCTTTGGTTCTCAATACAAAGTTCTCCTCGATGTTCTTGGAGATCTATTCGCTGTAATACTTTTTTGCGGTGTGTTTGCCGAGATCCGATGAATTGTGGGTTTATGATCAAGTTTATCTATGAACAATATTTGATTCTTATCTGAATTCTTATATGCATGATTTGATATCTTTGCAAGTCTCTTCAAATTATCAGTTTGGTTTGGCCTACTAGATTGATCTTTCTTGCAATGGGAGAAGTGCTTAGCTTTGGGTTCAATCTTGCGGTGTCCTTTCCAAGTGACAGTAGGGGCAGCAAGGCACCTATTGTATTGTTGCCATAGAGGATAAAAATATGGGGTTTATATCATATTGCTTGAGTTTATCCCTCTACATCATGTCATCTTGCCTAATGCGTTACTCTGTTCTTATGAACTTAATACTCTAGATGCATGCTGGATAGCGGTCGATGTGTGGAGTAATAGTAGTAGATGCAGAATCGTTTCGGTCTACTTGACACGGACATGATGCCTATGTTCATGATCATGCCTACATATTCTCATAACTATGCGCTTTTCTATCAATTGCTCGGCAGTAATTTTTTCACCCATCGTAATATATGCTATCTTGAGAGAAGCCACTAGTGAAACCTATGGCCCCCGGGTCTACTTTACATCATATAAGTTTCTAATCTACAATTCTAGTTTACTATTTATTTTGCAATCTTTACTTTCCAATCGATACAACAAAAATACCAAAAATATTTATCTTATTATCTTTATCAGATCTCAGTTTTGCAAGTGGTCGTGAAGGGATTGACAACCCCTTTATCGCGTTGGTTGCAAGGTTCTTATTTATTTGTGTAGGTGCAAGGGACTTGAGCGTGGCCTCCTACTGGATTGATACCTTGGTTCTCAAGAACTGACGGAAATACTTATGCTACTTTGTTGCATCACCCTTTCCTCTTCAAGGGAAAACCAACGCATGCTCAAGAGGTAGCAAGAGTTGGTCAAGCAAACTCAAAGGGACCGATTGCATATCTCAGTGAGACTGAAATTATTGCAACAAGTAACAGAGAGTTTGCAAGCCCATCTCGGTGAGACCGAGATCCCATCGGTGAGACCGAACTGATTAGGGTTTCTGGCAGTGGCTATGTCAAGTGAACTCGGTGGCGCCGAATAGATCAAATCGGTGAGGCCGAGTTTAACTTTAGGTTTGAGACATATGTGGATATGAGAAAGCGGTTGAGGGCTTTGGAGCATATCACTAAGCACTTTGAGCAAGAAATCCATTAAGCAACACCTCATCCCCTTTTAGTAGTATTGGCTTTCCTACGGACTCAATGTGATCTTGGATCACTAAAATGGAAGTGAAGAGTCTTGAGCTTCTGAGCTTTTGCCAATCTTTTGTCCTCGATAACTTGAAGGGGTTCCACATTCTCTTGTCCACGCCACTCCACTGTTGAACTCATCTGAAATATACTAGATAAAAGTATTAGTCCAACAAGAGATATGTTGACATTAATTTCCAAAATCACCCAGGGAGCACTTGTGCTTTCATATGCTTTGAGTGTTAGCAATCATGGAAGACTATATGATAGTTGAGTATGTGGAATTTTCTATATCAGATCTCTTACATAGACCCTTCCTAAAAATAAGATGAATTGCAATTGTTTGGTCACTGAGAACATAGTTTGTTAGTTTTCAAGAAACTTTATGGTCTATGCTTTAACATGTGAATAGCTTGTTACTTGATCATGAGAAGTTTTATGAGATGAGCTACTATTTATGATATATAATAATGCTAGAAAAAGTTATTCGAATTGTCATTATCAAACTTGTGCACTTGCTAGCATTCGCACTTCGTAAATTATTTATTTTATCATTTACCTACTCGAGGATGAGCAGGAATTAAGCTTGGGGATGCTGATACATCTCCAATGTATCTGTAATTTATGAAGTATTCATGCCATGTTTACAACAATTTTATATGGTTTTGGTATGATTTGAATAAAACTAACCCGGACTGACGTTGTTTTCAGCAGAACTACCATGGTGTCGTTTTTTTGTGCAGAAATAAAAGTTCTCGGAATGGGCTGAAAATTTACGATGATTTTTATGGACCAAAAGAGACCCCAAAAGCACAAGAGTTGGGCCATGAAGTGGACGAGGAGGCTACAAGCCCTCTAGGCGCGTCCTACCCCCCAGGAGGGTGCTCCGGGCTTGTGGGCACCTCGGACACCCCCTTGACGTGAGACCGATGCCAAATTTTTTTATAAATACCCAAATCTCCGAAAAGAACCCTAGATCAGAAGTTCCGCCTCCGCATGCCTCTGTAGCCACAAAAATATATATAGGCTCTCTCTGGCACCCTGCCGGAGGGGGCCATCATCACCGGAGGCCACGGGGGAGGAAGCCGGAGGGGGGCATCATCACCATGGAGGCCAAGGACTAGAGGAAGAACCTCTCCCCATCTAGGGGGAGGCCATGGTGGAGGAAGCACAAGGGGGAGACTCTCTCCCCCTCTCTCTCGGTGGCGCTGGTGTGCCATCGGGGGAATCATCGCCGCGGTGATCGTCTTCATCAACATCACCATCTTCATCACCTTCCTCATCTCTTTTAAGCGGTCCACTCACCCTCACCCCGCTATAATCCCCTACTTGAACATTGTGCTTTATGCCACTTATTATGATCCAATGACGTGTTGCCATCCTATGATGTTTTGAGTAGATTTCTTTTGTCTTTTGGGTTCATTGATGATCTATATTGGTTTGAGTTGTATGTTTTATTTTGGTGTTGTCCTATGGCGCCCTCCGTGTCGCGCACACGTGAGGGATTCCCGCTGTAGGGTTTGCAATATTCTCATGGTTCGCTTATAGTGGGTTGCGAGAGTGACAGAAGCTTAAACCCGAGTAAGGGGTTGTTTGCGTATGGGAGTAAAGAGGACTTGATAATTTAATGCTATGGTTGGGTTTAACCTTAATGATCTTTAGTGCTTATGGATGCTTGCTAGAGTTCTAATCATAAGTGCATATGATCCAAGTAGAGGAAGTATGTTAGCTTATGCCTCTCCCTCATATAAAATTGCAATAATGATTACCGATCTTGTTAACAATTGCCTAGGACAATTTCGCACACCGATCCATCATTATTCCACACTCGCTATTTGTAATGTATTGTGATATATTCTAACTTTATGTTAACAACACCTATTTTTGTATTTTAGTTCTTCGATATCATGCAAAGCTATCCTCTTCATACCCACAACGTAGTTTTATTTCTTGTTCTATATGGAAGCAAACATTCAGTATACGTAGAGTCGTATCAGTGGCAGATAGGACTTGAGAGAATTTTGATCTTACCTTTAGCTCCTTGTGGGTTTAATACTCCATACTTATCACTTCCACCTTTGGAAATTGCTACAATGATTCCTTGCACTTGGGGATTATCAGGATCCCACTATGCTACAATGGAGAAGGAGGTAGCATCCCTTCGACTTGATCTGGAGGCCGAGAGACTCAAGAGTGCCCAACTAGAGCAGGAGAAGAAGACCCTGGGAGGTAAGCTATTTCCTCCGACTGATGGCTACATATTGTTTTTCCCCTTTGATCTGAATCATTTCGCGCCGACAGATGTTCTAGCGAGAATACCCAACTGGTAATGAGGCTCATGACTTCTATTTCTTAGAAACTATGAAGCAGGCTCTGGAGAACAAAGACAAGTATCTGGCGATGGCCCAGAAGGAAGCTAGGACCAAGACCAAACTTGCTAACAAGAAGTTGGCTTCAGTCAGCAAGTTGGAGGATGAGATCAAGGACCTCAAGGCTACCATTGGTGCTTCCACTCAAGGGAAGGTCAAGCTGTAGGAGAAGGTCGGTGCTACTTCTTGAGCTTGCGTTGATTTTCCCTTGAAGAGGAAAGGGTGATGCAGCAAAGTAGAGATAAATATTTCCCTCAGTTTGAGAACCAAGGTATCAATCTAGTAGGAGACAACACACAAGTCACCGAGTACCTTCACAAACAAACAACTTGCACCCAACGCGATAAAGGGGTTGTCAGTCTCTTCACGGTTACTTGCAAAAGTGAGATCTGATAGAGATAGATAAATGGTAAAGTAAATATTTTTGGTATTTTTGGATTTATAGATCGGAAAGTAAAAGATTGCAAAAAGAGTAGATCGGAAACTATAATTATTGATCGGAAACTTATATGATGGAAAATAGACCCGGGGCCATAGATTTCACTAGAGGCTTCTCTCAAGATAGCAAATAATACGGTGGGTGAACAAATTACTACCGAGCAATTGATAGAAAAGCGCAAAGTTATGACGATATCTAAGGCAATGATCATGAATATAGGCATCACGTCTGTGTCAAGTAGACCGAAACGATTATGCATCTACTACTATTACTCCACACATCGACCGCTGATACGTCTCCAATGTATCTATAATTTTTGATTGTTCCATGCTATTATATATTCTATTTTGGAAGTTTAATGGGCCTATTTATACATTTTTATATTATTTTTGGGACTAACCTATTAACCGGAGGCCCAACCCAAATTGCTGTTTTTTTGCCTATTTCAGTGTTTTGCAGAAAAAGAATATCAAACGGAGTCCAAACGGAATGAAACCTTTGGGAGCGTGATTTTTGGAACAAGCGTGATCCAGCGGACTTGGAGTGGACGTCAAGCAATCAATGAGGAGGCCACGAGGCAGGGGGCACGCCTACCCCCCTGGGCGCGCCCTCCACCCTCATGGGCCCCTCGTGGCTCCACCGACCCACTTCTTCCTCCTATATATACCTACGTACCCCCAAACCATCGGGGAGCACCACGAAAACCTAATTCCACCACCGATACCTTCTGTACCCGTGAGATCCCATCTTGGGGCCTTTTCGGGCGCTTCGCTGGAAGGGGCATTGATCACGGAGGGCTTCTACATCAACACCATAGCCTCTCCGATGATGTGTGAGTAGTTTACCTCAGACCTTCGGGTCCATAGTTATTAGCTAGATGGCTTCTTATCTCTCTTTGGATCTCTATACAAAGTTCTCCTCAATTCTCTTGGAGATCTATTCGATCTAATCTTCTTTTGCGGTGTGTTTGTCGAGATCCGATGAATTGTGGGTTTATGATCAAGATTATCTTTAAACAATATTTGAATCTTCTCTAAATTCTTTTATGTATGATTGGTTATCGTTGCAAGTCTCTTCGAATTATTAGTTTGGTTTGGCCTACTAGATTGATATTTCTTGCAATGGGAGAAGTGCTTAGCTTTGGGTTCAATCTTGCGGTGCTCGATCCCAGTGACAGTAGGGGAAACGACATGTATTGTATTGTTGCCATCGAGGATAAAAAGATGGGGTCTATATCATATTGCATGAGTTTATCCCTCTGCATCATGTCATCTTGCTTAGAGTGTTGATACGTTCTTATGAACTTAATACTCTTGATGCATGCTGGATAGAGGTCGATGTGTGGAGTAATAGTAGTAGATGCAGGCAGGAGTCGGTCTACTTGTCACGGACGTGATGCCTATATACATGATCATACCTAGATATTCTCATAACTATGCTCAATTCTTTCAATTGCTCGACAGTAATTTGTTTACCCACCGTAATACTTATGCTATCTTGAGAGAAGCCACTAGTGAAACCTATGGCCCCCGGGTCTATTTTCCATCATATTAATCTTCCGTCGACAAGCTATTTCTTGCGCCGTTTATTTTGCTTTCCTTACTTTTAGTCTTTATTATAAAAGTACCAAAAATATTATCTTATCTTCTCTATCAGATCTCACTTTTGAAAGTGGTCGTGAAGGGATTGACAACCCCTTTATCGCGTTGGTTGCAAGGTTCTTATTTGTTTGTGTAGGTGCAAGGGACTTGAGCGTGGCCTCCTACTGGATTGATACCTTGGTTCTCAAAAACTGAGGGAAATACTTACGCTACTTTGCTGCATCACCCTTTCCTCTTCAAGGGAAAACCAACGCAGTGCTCAAGAGGTAGCAACCGCTATCCAACATGCATCTAGAGTATTAAGTTCATAAAGAACGGAGTAACGCATTAAGCAAGATTACATGATGTAGAGGAATTAACTCAAGCAATATGATGAAAACCCCATCTTTTTATCCTCGATGGCAATAATACAATACGGGCCTTGTTGTCCCTACTATCACTGGGAAGGGACACCGCAAGATTGAACCCAAAGCTAAGCACTTCTCCCATGGCAAGAATAACCAATCTAGTTGGCCAAACAAAACCGATAGTTCGAAGAGAATTACAAAGATATAAAATCATGCATAAAAAATCAGAGGAGATTCAAATAATATTCATAGATAAGCTGGTCATAAATCCAGAATTCATCGGATCTCGGCAAACACACCGCAAAAGAGTATTACATCGAATAGATCTCCAAGAACATCGAGGAGAACATTGTATTGAGAATCAAAGAGAGAGAACAAGCCATCTGGCTACTAGCTATGGACCCGTAGGACTGAGGTAAACAACTCATGCTTCATCAGAAGGGTAATAGAGTTGATGTAGAAGCCCTCCGTGATCGAATCCCGCTCCGGCAGGATGCCGGAAAATGCCCCTAGATGGGATCTCACGGGTACAGAAGGTTGTGGCGGCGGAAAAATGTTTTTGTGGATACCTCTGTTGGTTAAGAGAAATATGGGAATATATAGGCGCAGAAATTAGGTCAGCGAGTGCACGAGGGACCCACAAGGGTGGGGGCGCGCCCTACCCCATAGGCGCGCCCTCCGTCCTTATGGCTGCCTCGTGGCTCTTCTGACTTCAACTCCAAGTCTCCTGGTTGTCTTCTGGTCCAAGAAAAAACATCACGAAGGTTTTATTCCGTTTGGACTCCGTTTGGTATTCCTTTTCTGCGAAACTCAAAAACAAGGAAACATCAAGAACTGGCACTGGGCTCTAAGTTAATAGGTTAGTCCCAAAAATAATTTAAAATAGCATATAAAACATCCAAAACATATAATATAATAGCATGGAACAATAAAAATTATAGCTACATTGGAGACGTATCAAGCATCCCCAAGCTTAATTCCTGCTCGTCCTCGAGTAGGTAAATGATAAAAACAGAATTTTTGATGTGGAATGCTACCTAACATATTTATCCAGGTAATACTTCTTTATTATGGCATGAATGTTCAGATCCGTATGATTCAAAACAAAAGTTTAATATTGACATAAAAACAATAATACTTCAAGCATGCTAACAAGGCAATTATGTCTTCTCAAAATAACATAGCCAAAGAAAGCTTATCCCTACAAAATCATATAGTCTGGCTATGCTCCATCTTCATCACGCAAAATGTAACATCCCAAATTTTTAATTTGGAATGTTATACACTAAGATCATCATTGCACATCATATTTATTGCATTTTGGTTGATCCTAGAAATTTTCGCAACTCAAGGACCCTCGGAGAGAGTTGGGGATTTCGTTATTTTCATATTTGAGTTGTCTCAAATTGTGAGAATGGGATCATTTGATTTTATTTATTTTATCTTCAATTATTTCTAATATAAAAAAATATGAGAGAGGGAATAAAATGACTTTCCCAAAATAAAGAAATATTGAGCATTTAATAAAAAATCAAACAAGATTTTATTTGGTTTATTTGTTATTTTATTTGAATTTAGGAAAAATGTGCGTTTTTCAAAATTGCATTTAGGCCCCAAATAAATGTTCATCCTGTGCGGCTTGATTTTAGAAGCCGGGAAAAATTTATTTCGGTATTTTTGGAGTCCGTTTAGTAGTCCTTTTTTTTCTGAGCGTAACTATTTATAAAAAACGCGCAACCGACCTACGGGCCGTGTCCGACCTGGACACTAAGGCCCGTCCGGCTTTAAAAGCCGGGGAGGCCCAGCCGGAAGCCCCCCCAAAAGCCTAGCCCTGCGCCGCTGCCGCCGCCTCCGCCCTGCCGCCGCCGCCGCTGCCACCGCCCGCCGCCGGAGCCGCCGCCCGAGGTTTACCTCAATCCTGCCGCCGTTTTTCTAGAAAAACCATTTGGTTTTCCAACGGTTTTGTTCGTTTTTTTTAGTTTCGGTTTTTTAAATAGATCGGTTTTCCGGTTTATTTAAATAGTGAGCGTTCGTCCGTCCGTTCGTTTTAACGAACATTCGTCGTTTTTCTTTTTCTCGGATTAAATCCACGATTTTTCTGATCGCGATTTCTGATCCGATTTTCGTTTTAGTATAACTTTTCGCTCGTTTATCAGAATCAGGCGATTCAAGCGCCTGGAGTTTCGTCTCGAAACCCTCTTTCTGTTTAACCAACTTAAACAAGTTTTTGCCACTGTAAAAAATTGCCTTAGATCCAGAATAGTAAACGAAGCCTGTTTCTTTTGCCGTTTGTCTTTCGTTGCTTCGTTCGATTTGATTCTTTTGCCACTCGGAGTTCTTAAATTGAACTTTTTGGTTAGATCTCTTATTTGATTTTTACCTATGCATTAGTCGAGTACTTATTGTATGCTTGTTTGTTTGTGATAGAGTACCCGGAGTGCGCCGCTTGTTACTTCGAATCGCTAGGTTTCCCGGATCATCAGCAAGGCAAGTAACACTTGATCATACCTCCAACTACCCAGTTTTATTGCATTAGATCAATCCTCACACACTGCATGTTCTAAGATCTAATTAAATTGTGGGTTTGGGAAGTAGTTGAGGTAGAACCTATTACCTGTTTATTTTCAAACCTTTGGGAGTTACTCTACGTTTGCTTATTATTGCTATGCTATGCTACTAGACGTGGATTGGGTGAGTGTATCCATGACAGATGTGAGATTTTTAATTAATGGTTTATTTAAGGTGGCAACTTAAACACACATCTGGGTGGATTGAGGTACCTGGGTATCCCAGGATTGCCTGTTTTTCTTTATGGACCGCCACCGAAGCTTAAAGGGATCATGAGATTATTCATGCTAGAAACTTCCGTGTGCAGCCACAAGCTATTATGGGCTCTAGCATAGTTGACTAAGTCGTGCGAACTCTTACAGTGGTAGACTAGCAGAAGTAGGGGATGTAGGTGGTACGGTCTACCCATCGTAAGGTGCTACCGCTTCTGAAAGACTATGTCTCGGTCATCCGTCTTCTCAAATACCATGTAGTGCGAGAAACCAAACGAAGGCAATCGAGTCTTGTGGGGAGTGCGCAAACCTCTGCAGAGTGTATAAACTAATCATGGTTAGCCGTGTCCCCGGTTATGGACATCTTGAGTATCTAGTACCTGGATTATCATGTGAATCTCAACATGTTACTCTAAAATTAATTTTGTTGGTATTGTTTAATGATGATGTTTAATTGGGATTGAGAATGCTGTCAACCATTCTCAATGTTTAACAACCACCATGATAGTTAAATAAATTTATTCCTTTGCAGTAGGGAAAAATTAGCTTTACGCAAAACTGTAACCCTAGAGCTTTCCACCAGCCAAATATGCATGTAGAATAGCTGTTTCATTCCATTACTCTCTATGTGTTACATTGCCAGCATATTCCATGTGCTGACCCATTTCGGGCTGCAACGTTAATGTTGCAGACTTTTCAGACGGCGATTAAGGAGTTTTAGGTCGTGGTTCTATACTCAGTGATGTCGTTGGAGTTGATGGACTCACTTATCTTCCAAGCCTTCCGCTGTTATCGTTATTAGATGGCCTTAAGCCATATTTATTGTAATAAGTTCTCTCTTGAGACACTTGATGTAAAAGTGTGTGATTGCTACTCTGTTATAAATCCTTCAAGTACTGTGTGGTGTCAGCATTACTGATCCAGGGATGACACCGGAGCACAGAGATTGGACCATTTGAGGTCTGGTCGCTACACAAAATATTCAAATCATGCACAACCCCCATGACGAGCCAATCAATTGTTTCATACTTTTGATGTTCTCAAGTCTTTTCAACTTTCACGCAATACATGAGCGTGAGCCATGGACATAGCACTATAGGTGGAATAGAACGTGGTTGTGGAGAAGACAAAAATAGGGAGATAGTCTCAAATCAACTAGGTGTATCGATGGGCTATGGAGATTCCCACCAATAGACATCAATGCGAGTGACTAGGCGTATCAAAAAGGAAAACTAAGTGGGTGTGCATCCAACTTGCTTGCTCATGAAGACATAGGGCAATTTGAGGAAGCCCATCGTTGGAATATACAAGCCAAGTTCTATAATGAAGAATTCCCACTAGTATATGAAAGTGACAAAATAGGAGACTCTCTATCATGAAGATCATGGTGCTACTTTGAAGCACAAGTGTAGAAAAAGGATAGTAACATTGCCCCTTCTCTCTTTTTCTCTTTATTTTTTCCTTTCTCTCTTTTTTGGGCCTTCTCTTTTTTTCCTCACATGGGACAATGCTCTAATAATGAAGAACATCGCACTTTTATTTACTTACAACTCAAGAATTACAACTCGATACTAGAACAAAATATGACTCTAAATGAATGCCTCCGGCGATGTACCGGGATGTGCAATGAATCAAGAGCGACATGTATAAAAAATATGAAGGTGGCTTTGCCACAAATACGATGACAACTACATGATCATGCAAAGTAATATGACAATGATGATGTGTGTCATAATAAACGGAACGGTGGAAAGTTGCATGGCAATATATCTCGGAATGGCTATGGAAATGCCATAATAGGTAGGTATGGTGGCTGTTTTGAGGAAGGTATATGGTGCGTTTATGGTACCGGCGAAAGTTGTGCGGCACAAGATAGGCTAGCAATGGTGGAAGGGTGAGAGTGCGTATAATCCATGGACTCAACATTAGTCATAAAGAACTCAGATACTTATTGCAAAAATCTATTAGTCATCGAAACAAAGTACTACGTGCATGCTCCAAGTGAGGGGGGGGGGTAGATTGGTAGGAAAAGACCATCGCTCGTCCCCGACCGTCACTCATAAGGAAGACAATCAAAAAATATATCATGCTCCAACTTCGTAACATAACGGTTCACCATACGTGCATGCTACGGGACTCACAAACCTTAACACAAGTATTTCTCAAATTCACAACTACTCACTAGCATGACTCTAATATCACCGTCTTCATATCTCAAAACAATCATAAGGAATCAAACTTCTCATAGTATTCAATGCACTTTATATGAAAGTTTTTATTATATCCCTCTTGGATGGCTATCATATTAGGACTAAATTTATAACCAAAGCAAATTACCATGTTGTTTAAAGACTCAAAATAATATAAGTGAAGCATGAGAGTTCAACTATTTCTATAAGATAAAACCACCGCCGTGCTCTAAAAAGATATAAGTGAAGCACTAGAGCAAAATTTCCTAGCTCAAAAGATATAAGTGAAGCACATAGAGTATCTAATAAATCACGATTCATGCGTGTCTCTCCAAAAAGGTGCGTACAGCAAGGATGATTGTGGCAAACTAAAAAGAAAAGACTCAAATCATACAAGATGCTGCAAGCAAAACACATATCATGTCGTGAATAAAAATATAGCTTCAAGTAAAGTTACTGATAGACGAAGACGAAAGAGGGGATCTGATATGTCTCCATCTTATCTATAATTTTTGATTGTTCCATGCTAATATTCTACAACTTTCATATACTTTTGGCAACTTTTTATACTATTTTTGGGACTAACATATTGATCCAGTGCCCAGTGCTAGTTCCTGTTTGTTGCATGTTTTTTGTTTCGCAGAAAATCCATATCAAACGGAGTCCAAACGGGATAACAACTGATGGAGATTTTTTTGGAATATATGTGACTTTTGGGAAGAAGTATCAACGTGAGATGATGCCCGAGGGGGCCACAAGGCAGGGGGCGCGCCTCAGGGGGTGAGGCGCGCCCTGGGCCCTCGTGGCCACCCCGTAAGGAGGTTGGTGCCCTTCTTTTGCCACAAGAAAGGTAATATCTGGATAAAAACCGTGTCCAAATTTCAGCCAATCGGAGTTATGGATCTCTGAGAATTTAAGAAACGGTGAAAGGGCAGAATCAGGAACGCAGAAACAGAGAGAGACAGAGAAACATATCCAATCTCAGAGGGGCTCTCGCCCCTCCGCTGCCATGGAGGCCATGGACCAGATGGGAAACCCTTCTCCCATCTAGGGAGAAGGTCGAGGAAGAAGAAGAAGGGGGGCTCTCTCCCCCTCTCTCCCGGTGGCGCCGGAACGCCGCTGGGGCCATCATCGTGTGACGGCGATCTACACCAACACCTCCGTCATCTTCACCAACATCTTCGTCACCTTCCCCCATCTATCTACAGTGGTCCACTCTCCCGCAACCCGTTTTACCCTCTACTTGAACATGGTGATTTATGATTCATATTATTATCCAATGATGTGTTGCCATCCTATGATGTCTGAGTAAATTTTTGTTGTCCTATCGGTAATTGGTGAATTGCTATGATTGGTTTAATTTGCTTGTGATTATGTTGCTGTCCTTTGGTGCCCATCATATGAGCGCGTGCGTGGATCACACCATAGGGTTAGTTGTATGTTGATAGGACTATGTATTGGAGGGCAAGAGTGACAGAAGCTTCAACCTAGCATAGAAATTGATGCATACAGGATTGAAGGGGGACCAATATATCTTAATGATATGGTTGGGTTTTACCTTAATGAACGTTAGTAGTTGAGGATGCTTGGTAATAGTTCCAGTCATAAGTGCATAGAATTCCAAGTCAGGGATGACATGCTAGATGTGGCCTCTCCCACATAAAACTTGCTATCGGTCTAGTGAAGTAGTCAATTGCTTAGGGACAATTTAACAACTCCTACCACCACTTTTACACACTCACTTTACTAACTTTATTGCTTCTTTACCTAAACAGTACCTACTTCTTATTTATGCGCTCTTTATTATCTTGCAAACCTATCCAAAAACACCTACAAAGTACTTCTAGTTTCATACTTGTTCTAGGTAAAGCGAACGTTAAGCGTGCGTGGAGTTGTATCGGTGGTTGATAGAACTTGAGGGAATATTTGTTCTACCTTTAGATCCTCGTTGGGTTCTACCATCTTACTTATCGAAAGAGGCTACAATTGATCCCCTATACTTGTGGGTTATCAAGACCTTTTTCTGGCGCCGTTGTCAGGGAGTTATAGCGTGGGGTGAATATTCTTGTGTGTGCTTGTTTGCTTTATTACTTAGTTTTTATTTTGTGCTCTTGTTTTCTATCTTTAGTTATGGGTGGGAAACACAAAATACCAAAAAAATTAGTTGTACCTACTACACCAATGGTTGAAGAATGTCACGACCGGTTTTCCAATAAAATATTTATTGAGGAACCAATCTTTTGAGTACAGTATGAGAAAAATTCTCCTTACTGGTAGACCAATTCTTGATACAATAAGCCAGTAGCATAAAATATATTACAGGGTCGAGTTACGGCAGCTCAACCAAATTATTACAAGCACGCCAATAATTATACATAATGGCGGACATGACACAGTGGTGTGGAGGCATACTACTGACTCGAGGATAGGGCGGTGGTGGAAAAACACAGCGGGGAGTGAGATACATGACTCTAAAACTGGCATCTCATCGAGCGTCGAGGTGAGGCTCGATGAATTTATTTGGTAGCGGAAGCGGATATAATATAGTGACCAAATCCAGGGTCGCACGAGACTGACTGGGATTCCTCTAGGCGTCGGACTCGCTATCGAACTCTTCATCCATGAGATCGCCTTCGTCAGCATCTGGCCAAATCAACAAGCCAGTGAGTACTTTGAAAGTACTCGCAAGACAGTTCGGACATGAGATATAACAAATGCAGGCATGAATGCGTCATGATTAATTCACCAATGTATATTCAAAAATTAGCATAGCAAAGTAAGTAAAAGGGAAACGGCGGTAGTCCGCCTGAAGTCCCAACAAAACATAAATAAAAACCGATCGGGTGTCTAAAGCAATGCCTCGAAAGGTGAACAAATAAAAATAAGGAAATGATGCCACAGTCGGACGTCTGAGCGACATCGCAGAAAGGGCTTTAAAGGAAATGCCACAGTCGGACGTCTGAGCGACATCACATAAAGGGCTTTAAAAGAAATGCCACAGTCGGACGTCTAAGCGACATCACAGAAAGGGCTTTCATCGAAAGTAAAATATAACAATGCCACAGTCGGACGTCTGAGCGACATCACAGAAAGGGCTTTCATCGAAAGTAAAATATAACAATGCCACAGTCGGACGTCTGAGCGACATCACAGAAAGGGCTTTCATCGAAAGTAAAATATAACAATGCCACAGTCGGACGCCTGAGCGACATCGCAGAAAGGGCTTTTATTCACAAGTAAATAATACTCATTCAATTCATGAAAATAAACGGGTTAGTCCATCCACAGGAATAATCATTTAACCGGAATTAGCACTCATACGATTCACCAGAGTCTCTGTCATCAAAACTGGCACTTGTCAGGATAAGATAATGTTGAACTTGGACATGGAATAGATGATTCAAGGAATATATGACTCTGCAGAGTTTGTACAAAAATTTCCCACAGCCAACGGATTTCCGTAGTCACGAAGGACTAGTTCCGTTTACGGTATTTCGGAAGAAAACACAGCTAACCAGTACACACCCATCCTACCTCTTGATGCTAGGAATCACCCTAGACATCGTCCAAGAAAAACTTTTGAGACGGGGAGATCACAATCTCGAATAGCATGGGATCAAATTTATATACGCGCGCTCTAAGGGGTGCCCCCCTCTCGGTCCCAACCGGAAACACCCATGCCCCCTGACCGGATGACTGGCTTTAATCCAGGGCCATGGAACCATCATCCCGGCCTCTCCTTTTTGGTGTGTACCAGGAAAGCGGTTTGCAACTTACTAAGCCGTATTCCTTGCGGAAAACATGTGGTAGTACAGGGAAGGAAATGGGAGGAACTGGACTGATACGGTTTGATACTGTAGTCATATGGCCTGGCATAAGACTGGCATGCTACAACACTGCCATCTTACCCATCCTCATGCCAACACATGGCCATTCATACTCACATCCATCCACGTATGGGTCATCGAACTCACTTACCTCATCAATGCATGGAAATAACTTCATCGGTATGCTCTTCAACATGCCATGAGACTAACTAAAATGCAAAACATGCCAAGACACTCATCATATCAAAAGTTCAAACATGCTTGCCTGGTTCGGAGTAGTCGGAGCCTAGCTCGGTGAAGTTTGCGGTCCCGTCACCTCCTTCGGTATCTACGGTATAAAGAAAATATATGCGCTATCGTAAATACCACGAGGTGCACAAAAAGTATTCCAAATTTTTTTCAAATAAATATGATAAAAAACTAGACAAAAATCTGAAGAGAACAGAAAAAGAATCAATCAAAAATATTATTCTGTTTAAAAGTTATAAAGGTTTTTGTCCAGGGACTCATCTGTAATGAAACAGAAAGTTCCTAGGGGCTAGCTTATAAAAACAGAAGACGTTCCAGTATTGAATACGCCAGCCCAGAGGGGAAAACGCATTTTGCCCGAAGGCGCTACCAGAAAACGTTTCACATAGAGATGACAGAGAGGCTGACGGTGGGGTCCCACTCGTCAGGTTTAAACTTTCAAATGGGGGGGGACGAAGCTCGTCGGCGTCCGAGAGCCGCGGTGGTCGCCGGCGGCGATCCACGGCGAGGCAGGGGGATCAGAGGGTACCTCCGTGATCAGGGCTCCTTCCCGCGTCGGTTGGTGGTGGTGGTGGTCGCCGGCGAGTACCACGTCGACGGCGAGCTTTGCTCCGGCGGACGGCGGCTCGGGTGGTCGAGGGACTCGTCGGAGAGAGCTGCGAAGGACAAATTGATGCTGGCGTTAGCTTACTTGGTACTAGAGGGAGTAACTGACGGGATTTGGGCGCCGGAGACGGCCTCACCGGAGCGAATCGTGGTGGAGGCCGAGGCGGATCGGGGCGGCCGGAGTTGGGGGAGGAGACCTCCTCGAGGTCCTCCGGGTGGCTTGGCAGAGCCTTGGTGAGGTGTGGTGATGATGCGTGCACGAGGGTGAGCTCGAGAGCCCTTTATATAGGCGGTCCGAGGCGGTGGCCGTGAACGGGGGTCTCCGGTGACGATTACGGCGGCGCAGGGCTTGGTCGGGGTAATTAGGACGTTGTGCATCATCGTGGAGGTCCACGGTTCCGTTTTGGTGCTAATCGAGCTGGAGTTTGGTGCTTTGGGGGTGAGTTCGACAGAACGGGGCGGCGCGGGCCCGTCGGCGGCAGGGAGCGCGTCCCGTGCTTGCCGGCCACGGTGGCGGGGCCACGGGCGTGCGCTGGCACGCATGAGGCCACGCGGAGAGCAGAGGAGCGATGGGCGGCGCGGAACGGCGTTGAGCCGCCGTTCTTGTCCCTTGTCGGCTGTAACGGGGTTTCGGCCGCCGCAAGACACGCCGGCGCGGGCGGCCAGGGGCGCCACCGACGCCGGGAAGACGCCAAGCGCGCGTGCGGGGGTGCTGGCCAGGGAGAAGAGGCCGCGCGCAATGCGCCAAGCGCACTGTCGACGCGTGAGTGAAGCTGACGGACGAAAAACAACACTGAAATCTGAATTTACTGAATTTGCAAAGGAACAGTGCAGCTCAGGTGTTCGACAGAATGTTTTTGGCCTCTGGGGATTTTTCCTTGAGCTGATTTTTGGTGGAGTGGCTACTCATTGCTCCAGTAGGCTGCCTGAATTTTGGTGGAATTTTTGGAGAAATGTAGATATGAATTTCACCAAATTTGGCAAATCTGGTCCAAACTTGCAGAGACTGAATTTTGAAAATTTTGAAAAGGGGAGGAGTGGGTCAAGATGGTTCTGGGTTGTGGATGCTAAGGACAATCCAGAGGAGTTGGTTTTAGGTCAAAACTCAAATGCAATAGGGTACTTGCTTTGAAAACCACTCAGGCTCCAAATAATTTGCAGAAATGGTTTTGAGGGAAAAATAATTAGAATAAAATCCAAAACTTGCTTGGATGAGTTGGGACAGAGAACTTAGGTTGATTACAAGGAGGAGGGAAGGTTTTGGAGGGGTCTTATCACATGGGCAAAAATACAAAGATCATGGGTGGTTTCTAGGATATGAAAATCCAAATTTTCATAGAGTTTCTTTTTAAGAGAAAAAGATTAAAACTCCCAAAATAATTTGAGGGGGAACCAATAGAGAAGAAATTTCAAAAGATCAAACACCATAGTTTTGAAGAAAAATAAAATCCTTGCCAAAGAAAAGGAAGTTTTTAAGATGAAGGATTTCTGGAAAAGAAATTTTTAAATGCCCTCAAAAAGAATTCAACAAAGTTTTTGATGAAAACCAATTAAAATTTTTGGGAGTGTCACAAAGAACCACTCAAAATCTATCACACTCCTGAAGCTTTTTACTTGGATCATCGTCGATCCCTTTGTGCTCGTGCTGAAACCCCAACTAGCTTAGTTGAGGGCAAATCTTTAGATGAGCATGCTTGTTATGTGTGACACCACTTATCTAAAAAGGGAAACTTTTACTGGATCAAATTCATCGTTTGCAGTGCTATGCTTGGAATTTATGTGAAATATATGATTTTACTTGTTGTTCTGAAGACCCTAAGAAACACCTTCCCTACCAATGTGAGTTTAGTGATAATGGAATCGTATCTTCGTATGCTAAGGGTGTTTATAATTACTATGATGTTCGACAAGTTGAAGAATTTGTTGCTTTTAAGGGTGCTTATGAAATTGCTTCTTTGATTGGAAAGTATGATGCTACTCTTTACAAATCTGAAAATTTTGCCATACTTAAATATTGTTATGATAATTATGCTTCTAATGCCTATGTTAAACCATATATTGAGGACTCCTCCGCTGTCCAAGAAGAGACTAATATTTTGCAGGAGTCTATGGAAGAAGGAATTGATGAAACTGTGTGCTCATTGGATGAAAAAGATGATGAGGAGAGAGAAGAACAAAAGGAGGAAGAGCGGATTAGCTACCTGTGCCCACCTTCTAATGAGAGTAACTCTTCAACTCATACATTATTTAATTTCCCTTCGAATTTACCGAAGGATGAATGCTATGATGATTGTTATGATCCCGTTGGTTCTATTGAAATATCCCTTTTTGATGATGCTTGCTATGCTTGTGGCCAAGATGCCAATATGAATTATGCTTATGGAGATGAACTTGCTATAGTTCCTTATGTTAAACATGAAATTGTTGCTATTGCACCCACGCATGATAGTCCTATTATCTTTTTGAATTCTCCCGACTAGACTATATCGGAGAAGTTTGCCCTTATTAAGGATTATATTGATGGGTTGCATTTCACTACTACACATGATGATTTTAATAGATATAATATGCATGTGCTTGCTGCTCCTACTTGCAATTATTATGAGAGAGGAACTACATCTCTGCCTCTCCATGTTTCCAATATGATAAAATTGCAAGAAATTGTTTATACTATGCATTGGCCTTTACTATGTGTGCATGAATTGTTCTTTTATGACATGCTGATGCACAGGAAGAGAGTTAGACTTCGTTGTTGCATGATATATGTTACTTTGTGCTCACTACTAAATCACAAATCATTGTTTATTAAAATTGGCTTTGATATACCTTGGGATCCGGGTGGATCCATTACTT
Source organism: Triticum urartu (assembly GCF_056163025.1). Lineage (NCBI taxonomy): Eukaryota > Viridiplantae > Streptophyta > Magnoliopsida > Poales > Poaceae > Triticum > Triticum urartu. Next base: position 441,251,834 of record NC_141876.1, read on the forward strand.
GAGCACTATATGCCTAGCTTAATGGCTTTAAAGAAAGCGCTGCCAGGGAGACAACCCGGAAGTTTTAGAGAGTCATTTATTTCTATTTTGTGCTTTTATAAAGTTTAAAAATAAAAACAATGTGCCAAGATTTGCCTTTAGGATGTTTACATTGCTTGTTGGTTCGTGTGGTGCAAAACAGAAACTTTGGCTGTAGTGCGCGATTTTACATTTTTTTACTGGAATGTCAAACGGTTCTGAAACTTTTTGCACTATGTTTCTAAAAAAATTGATTATTTTTCCTAATTATTTAAGAATTTTTGGAGTACCAGAGATATGGTGAATATTCAGATTATTACAGAATATCCTGTTTAAGACAGATTCTGTTTTTGACGCATAGTTTGCTTGTTTTGATGAAACTATCGATTTCTATCAGTGGATTCAGCCATGGAAAAGTTATATTACAGTAGCTAAAATGCAAAAATAAAATATGAATTGGTTTTCAACAGTACTTAGAGTAGTGATTTGCTTTATTATACTAAAGGATCTTACCGAGCTTTCTGTTGAGTTTTGTGTGGATGAAGTGTTCGAAGAACGAGGAGGTCTCGATGTGAGGAGAAGGAGGAGAGGCAAGAGCTAAAGCTTGGGGATGCCCAAGGCACCCCAAGTAAATATTAAAGGAGACTCAAGCGTCTAAGCTTGGGGATGCCCCGGAAGGCATCCTATCTTTCTTCAACGAGTATCGGTATGTTTTCGGATTCGTTTCGTCCATGTGATATGTGCAAATCTTGGAGCGACTTTTGCATTTAGTTTTAATTTTTATTTTATGCACCATGCTGGTATGAGATAGTCCATGGTTTATTTATAGTATGCTCATTGCACTTCACTTATATCTTTTGAGTATGGCTTTATAGAATGCTTCATGTGCTTCACTTATATCTTTTGAAGTTTGGATCGCCTGTTTCTCTTCACATACAAAACCACCATTTGTAGAACGCTCTTTTGCTTCACTATTTGTTAGAGTGTGGGCATATATTTTGTAGAAAGAATTAAACTCTCTTGCTTCACTTATATCTATTTAGAGAGATGACAAGAACTGGCCATTCACATGGTTAGTCATAAAATCCTACATAAAACTTGTAGATCACTAAATATGATATGTTTGATTCCTTGCAATAGTTTTGCGATATAAAGATGGTGATATTAGAGTCATGCTAATGGGTAGTTGTGGATTGTAGAAATACTTGTGTTGAAGTTTTTGATTCCTGTAGCATGCACGTATGGTGAACCGTTATGTGATGAAGTCAGAGCATGATTTATTTATTGATTGTCTTCCTTATGAGTGGCGGTCGGGGACGAGCCATGGTCTTTTCCTACCAATCTATTCCCCTAGGAGCATGCGCATAGTACTTTGTTTCGATAGATAATAGACTTTTGCAATAAGTATGTGAGTTCTTTATGACTAATGTTTGAGTCCATGGATTATACGCACTCTCACCCTTCCATCATTGCTAGCCTCTTCGGTACCATGCATTGCCCTTTCTCACCTCGAGAGTTGGTGCAAACTTCGCCGCTGCATCCAAACCCCGTGATATGATACGTACGCTCTGTCACACATAAGCTGTAACACCCCGGATGTAACTTTCCCTATTTGTACTCCAACTCTTGCCGTTTCCGGTGTTAAGTTATATTTATTTCCTCGGGTTCGGGTTTTTGTCTCCGTGTGTTGTTGTCGTTGTCATGCATCTCATATCATGACATCATGTGCATTGCATCTGCATACGTGTTCGTCTCATGCATTCGAGCTTTTTCCCCGTTGTCCGTTTTGCATTCCGGCGCTTCGTTCTCCTCCGGTGGTCATTTCTAGCTTTCTTTCATGTGTGGGGACTAAACATTTCTGTATTGGACCGAGACTTGCCAAGCGGCCTTGGTTTACTACCGGTAGACTGCCTGTCAAGTTTCGTATCAGTTGGACTTCGTTTGGTACTCCAATGGTTAACCGAGGGACCGAAAAGGCCTCGTGTGTGTTGCAGCCCAACACCCCTCCAATTTGGCCCAAAACCCACCAAACTCTGCTCCATCATCTAGAGCGTTCGATCACGATCGCGTGGCGGAAAACCGCACCTCATTTGGACTCTCCTAGCTCCTCCTATGCCTATAAATAGCCCCCCCTCGAAATATCTCGGATCCCCCTCCCCGAAACCCTAGATCTGCTCCTCCTCGTGCCGCCGGACAACGTCCGCGCCGAGTCGGACCTGTCTGACCTGTGCGCCGCCGCCGCCAGCCACTCGCCGCCCGCCACGTGGCAACCCGGCGCCCCACATCGCCGCCTCCTCCGCCGGCCCGCCGCGGCCCATCGCGGGCCCTCTTCGCCGTCACTCGGGCCCGCGCCCCGCCGCCCGCGACCCGGCTCGCCCCGCCGCCTCCGCCGCTTGCAGCGCCGCCCCGCCTCCTCGCCCGACGCCTGCCGCCGCCCGCCGCCCGGCCCGGCCGCCGACCGAGCCGCCCCGACGCGCCAGCCCTTCGCCGCTCGCCGCCAACCGCCGCAGCCGCCCGCTCTAGGCCCCGCGGAGCACTCCGGCGAGCGCCACCGCTCCGGCCGGCCCTCCCTCCTCTCCGACGAATCCTCGTCGCCGGCGAGCGCCGGATCCGCCACCGTGAACAGTGTTTTCGCCAGATCCGGTTTCGGTGAACAGTAAACCCTAGGGGTAAATTTCGTCTAAGTCCCGAAATTCTTGATCCATATGCTCCTGTTCGAGGCCCCGTAACTTTGCATCCGTAGCTCCGATTCATGCATATAGCATATCAAAATGTTCAACTCAGAGAGTACATCATTTCATTCCACTACACCATTTTCATTGGAGCTCATCTTGGTGCCCGAAATGCTGTTAGAAGAGGGCTACTTGAGTTAATTGTCAGATCTGCTACTCCGTTTAGCACTTTTGTCATTTTTGCCATGATTATTGTGTGCATGATATGCCCGTGAGTTCTACATGTGTTTTGTTAAGGGTTTTGTCATCTTTAAAGAGGTGCAACCCATGTATTTTTAGGATGTGTGTGGTGACTTGTGCAAGCTTGCAAAGTGGTGCACTTGCTAAGTCTGTTTTCAGGGACTTGGTAATATCACTAAGTCCTGGATCTGTTTATCTCATGATGCCATATGTTCTTGTTGTTTCCTAGTGATCCGTGCCTCTTTTGAGGATGATCAGTAAAGGAGTTTTGTTAATCTTGTAGTGATCTATCCATCCATGTCTTTGTTTGCATTTATGGAGCACCCTAGCTTGACTCAATCGAGCTCTACTTTTGCTACTTTGTGAATCTGGGCAGATTGTCAACTTGTTTGCAATTTTGCCGGTGGTGTTGTAGTTGATCCGTGCATGCTATGCTATTGTTCTTGCCATGTCTAGCTTGCATTTTGTGCCTTCTTGATGGATGTATGCTTGTCTTGCCATGACTTGCACCGTAGTGAGTGCATCGAGCTCGTAAACATGCCTACTTGAGTTATATTTCAGCATGTGTCAGTTTTTCACTAAGTCTGAAACTGATTATGTTTTTGCTATGTTCACGTGCTTGCAATTGTATTTTTTGATCCCTTTTGGATCAAGGTCACTAAGGGACTTTTGTTAAGATCTTTGAGTAGCTCCATGCCATGCTTTACTTTGCCATGTTCAGGTCCTGTAGCAGGTAGTTTTGTTGCTCCGAAGAGGGCTACCTGATCTGAAATTCCAGACACGTGTTAATTTCACTAAGTCTGAGATCTATTTGCCATTTGCATTTTTGCCATGCTTGTTTGAACCTGTTAATGGATGAATTGGCCGTAGCTCAGTGCTAGACTTTTGTTAAGCATCTTGTGTGCTTCCCTGCCATGTATTTTGTTGTCATGTTTGGGTGCTGTAGCATGTTCATCTCATTGCATTTAGATGCCTACTTGCTATAAATCGCAGACCGGTGTCATTTTTGAATCGCTTGCCATTTCCAAACCGTAACTCCGATTCCGGCGTTCTTTATATCGTTTTCAATCGATTTCATCTCATCTTTCCAGTGGAACACTTGGAATTCCAAGTTGAGGCCAGGTTCATGCATTTCCTGTCATATCTTGCATTTTGCATCCCGCATCGCATCCCGCATAGCATATCATCTTTGCATCGTGTTGTTTGAGTTTGCACGTGGTTGATTGTATCCTTGTTGCTTGTTTGTCTTGTTTGGGTAGAGCCGGGAGACGAGTTCGCTAACGAGGAGCCCGTTGAGTTTGCTTTCAAGGATCCAGTCAACTCTGACAACTGTGCAGGCAAGTTGATCATACCCTCGAAATCACTACTATCTTTGCTATGCTAGTTTGCTCGCTCTTTTGCTATGCCATTGCTACGATGCCTACCACTTTCTTGCAAGCCTCCCAAATTGCCATGTCAAACCTCTAACCCACCATTGTCCTAGCAAACCGTTAATTGGTTATGTTACCGCTTTGCTCAGCCACCTCTTATAGCGTTGCTAGTTGCAGGTGAAGTTTGGAGGTCGTTCCTTGTTGGAACATTTATTTACTCGTTGGGATATCATTATATTGCCTGGTTATCTTAATGCATCTATATACTTGGTAAAGGGTGGAAGGCTCGGCCTCTCGCCTAGTGTTTTGTTCCACTCTTGCCGCCCTAGTTTCCATCATGTCGGTGTTATGTTCCCGGATTTTGCGTTCCTTACGCGGTTGGGTTATAATGGGAACCCCTTGATAGTTCGCCTTGATTAAAGATTTTCCAGCAATGCCCAACCTTGGTTTTACCATTTGCCACCTAGCCTTTTCTTTCCCTTGGGTTCTGCAGACTCAAGGGTCATCTTTATTTTGACCCCCCCGGGCCAGTGCTCCTCTGAGTGTTGGTCCACCCGTCAGCTACCGGTGGCCACCAGGGGCAACTCTGGGCTGGCCTACCCGTACCTAGGACAATCTGAGTGTGCCCTGAGAAAGAGATATGTGCAGCTCCTATCGGGATTTGTCGGCACATTCGGGCGGTGTTGCTGGTCTTGTTTTAACCTGTCGAAGTGTCTTGAGTTACCGAGATACCGAGTCTGATCGGAACATCTTGGGAGGAGGTCTATTCCTTCGTTGACCGTGAGAGCTTGTCATGGGCTAAGTTGGGACTCCCCTGCAGGGATTGAACTTGAACTTTCGAAAGCCGTGCCCGCGGTTATGGGCAGATGGGAATTTGTTAATGTCCGGTTGTAGATAACTTGAACCTTAACTTAATTAAAATGAATCAACCGAGTGTGTTACCGTGATGGCCTCTTCTCGGCGGAGTCTGGGAAGTGGACACGGTGTTGGAGTAATGTTTGCGCAGGTTGCTCTCTAGTTTCTCGCTCGCGCTTTGCCTCCTCTTCTCGCTCTCCTTTGCGAATAAGTTAGCCACCATACTTGCTAGTCGCTTGCTGCAGCTCCACTCATATTTTACCTTGCCTTGCCTATAAGCTTAAATAGTCTTGATCGCGAGGGTGCGAGATTGCTGAGTCCCCGTGACTCACAGATTACTATTACACCAGATGCAGGGCCTGATGATTCCGCTCCAGGAGACGCGTATGAGCTCAAGTGGGAGTTCAACAAAGACTCCCAACGTTACTATGTTTCCTTTCCCGATGATCAGTAGTGGTGCCCAGTTGGGGGTGAACGGGACCGTTGTCGCATGTTGGGTTCTCTTTTATTTTGGAGCCGTGGTCGGGCCATGAGTGTTTGGATAATGTAATGTTATTTATGTACTTGATTGACGTGGCGAGTGTAAGCCAACTATGTTATCTCCCCTTTTATTATTATATTACATGGGATGTTTGTGAAGATTGCCTAACTTGCGACATATGCCTTCAATGCGATTATGTCTCTAAGTCGTGCCTCGACACGTGGGAGCTATAGTCGCATCGAGGGTGTTACAAGTTGGTATCAGAGCCTTCCCCGACCTTAGGTGCCCCATTGCTTGATCGTTTTAGCGGCCGAGTTGTGTCTAGAAAAATGTTTTGAGTCTTTTAGGAATTATATATTGGAGAGTTTAGGAATTCTTTTTATTTCCCAGTCTCCTCATCACTCTGGTAAGGCATCCCGACGTAGAGTTTTGACTCTTCTCTTCTCAAATTTCACTAAAAAAATTTAGGATCACGCGGGTATCTTGGAATCGTTTCGATGGTTTTATGATGAGAACATTGTCTTGGTGCCTCCTGTCAGGGGTTTAGTGGAAGTGTCCCGGGGAGTTGAGCTCTGAGGTGTTGTCATCATAATTTTATCGTTGCAGTTCTGGAATACCTGAGTCTAGTACGCCGACATCGAAAATCTCTTTTATGCAGTTCGTTGGTGAGATAACCTCGACGCCACCCAGTACTGGGGCGGGAGTTCGGGAGTATCGCCATAACTTGTATAACGGATGCTTTTCGAAGGTTGAGGTAGATGGTTTCCGAAGGTTTCTTGGTTATGTGTTGAAGGATGGATACAGCTGGATGTAGGATTTGCTAGTTTGGGTGAGATATTATGCTTCCCCTGTATCCCCAACACCTGATTGCATAACCAGAAAGGTTCGGGAGTTTCATAGGTGGGAATTCTAGTGGCTCTAGTTCTTCTTCCACGGATATTGGTTTGAGATTGGGATTTCTTACCGATTATTCGTTCTTGATCCGTACCTTGTTGATTTATTTCTCTACCTTAATTCTACGTGGCTTCTCAATTTATGGATATGTGACCATTTCAAGAGGAATGCATTCGTTCATTTTGTTCGGATGTGAAGACTATATGTTGCAATTTTCATTCCGTTGGATTCAGCTTCAATATTTATCTATCAATGTGCTAATGGTGGTCAACCTCTTCAGGATGGCTCTTCCAACGCGCACGACTCCGAATCCTGATCCGCCACCACCTCCACCTCCTCCAGAGGCATGGCAAGCTGTGATGACCGCAACCAATGCAAACACACAGTTGATCATGCAAATTCTCCAAGAGTGCAATCAAGGCAACCAAGGGAATCAAGGCAGCAATCAGAGTCACTTTGCTACACTCAACCAGTTCCTTGCTAACGGGCAAAAGACTTTCAGCAATTGTGTTGAGGCAACCGATGCTGACGATTGGCTTGTGGATCTGTGCAAGCATTTCGAGTGCAGTAACGTCAGGCCTGAGGACTTTGTTAAGTTCGCTTCCTTCCAACTCAAAGATCAAGCTGCAGAATGGTTCCAGCAGTACAAGGACTCCAGAGGTGGACGTGTTATCACTTGGGATGATTTCCGTCGAGATTTCCGAGCTCATCATATTCCCCAGAGCGTGGTTGAAAGCAAGCGTGAGGAATTCCACAATCTGAAGCAAGGCTCTTTGTCTGTCTATGACTACAACAAGTTGTTTCAGAAGCTCGCCCGCTTTGCCAAGCAGGACGTACCTGATGAGAAGAGCATGATATATCAGTTCAGGGGTGGTCTCAGAGAAGAAATTCAGCTCGCTCTTGTCCTCTTCGAGCCCTTGAGGTACGATGAGTTCTACAACATGGCACTGAAGCAAGAGGCTGCTCAGTTGAGGTGTGATGCTTCCAAGAAGCGAGCCAGAGATGTTACTCCTTCTTCCTCTACTCAAGTGGCCAAGCAGCAGAAGTTTTGGCTTCCTCCTCCTCCGTTCTGTCAGCCGTTTCAGCAGAAGAGCAAAGGTGGCAGTGGTTCTTCCCACCCACCCAACCCTGGCTTTCAGAACAAGACTTCGTCTCAAGCTCCAAGATCGAGTGCTCCGTATCACCGTCCGCTTTCTGAGGTCACGTGCAACAAGTTTCAACAGAAGGGTCACTATGCCAACAAGTGTTTCAACCAGAGGCATCTTCCTCCTCCTCCTCCTGTCAGATCGGCAAGTACAGCTGTGGTCAAGCATAACCCCAAGCATGCCAAGGTCAATTTGATGAATGCAGCTCAGGCAGAGGACTCGTCAGATGTGATCATGGGTAACCTTCCTGTTAATGATATTCCAGCTAAAGTTCTTTTTGACACTGGTGCATCGCATTGCTTCATCTCGAGACCGTTTACAAATAGGCATGAATTGGTTTCGCAAGTTTTGCCTAGTCCTTTAGCAGTTGTCTCTCCCGGTAAGCGCATGCAGGCTAACTCCATCGTTCCGGATGTTTCTATCACTTTGGGTGACTACAAGTTCTTGGCTTCTCCTACGGTTCTCGGTGACTCGGATATTGATCTTATTCTCGGGATGGATTGGCTTTCTAAGCACAAGGCTCAGCTTGATTGTGCAGCCAGGCAGATTCAATTGACTCATTCGTCTGAGGATGTAATTGTCTTTGCCGCTCGTGATGATACTATCCGTCTGTTTTTCTCTCAATGAGAAGGGTGAACTCGATGCTATCTCTCAAATTCTAGTCGTTTGCGAATATCAAGACGTCTTTCCAGAAGAGCTTCCAGGAATGCCTCCGCACCGGCCAGTTGAATTCGTTATTGATCTTGAGCCTGGCACGGAACCTGTGTGCAAATGTCCTTACAAGCTCGGACCTGAAGAGTTGAAGGAGCTGAAGAAGCAACTTGATATTCAAGAGAAAATGGGTCTTATCCGGCCTAGTTCTTCTCTATGGGGTTGTGGTGTTCTTTTTGTGAAGAAGAAGGATGGAACGAACCGACTTTGTGTTGATTACCATCCAGTGAACAAGAAGACCATCAAGAACAAATACCCACTTCCCAACATCAGTGACCTATTCGAACAACTCAAAGGTGCCCAAGTATTCTCCAAGCTTGATCTCCGTATGGGTTATCACCAGATTCGCATTCATGAAGAAGATATTCCCAAGACAGCATTCAGAACAAGCTTTGATTCATATGAATACACTGTCATGTCTTTTGGCCTCGCCAACGCTCCTCCGACGTTCTCTCGCATGATGAACTTCATCTTCAATGCCTACACCAATGACTTCGTTTTGGTCTATCTCGACGACATTCTGGTTTTCTCCAAGAACAAGGAGGATCATGCCAAACACTTGCGTTTGGTTCTTGATAAGCTCAAAGAACATCAGTTCTACGCCAAGTTCTCCAAGTGTGAATTTTGGCTCGATGAGGGTCTTTATCTTGGTCATATCATCTCTGCCAAGGGCATTGCCGGGAATCCTGAGAAGGTGTCTGCAATTGTGAATTGGGAACCTCCTCAGAACGTGAAGCAACTCCGTAGCTTCCTCGGTCTCGCAAGCTATTGCCGAAGATTCGTTGAAAACTTTTCCAAGATCGCGAAGCCTCTCTCTAATCTTCTCCAGAAGCACGTCAAGTACGTTTGGTCTCCGGAGTGTGATATTGCTTTCAACACTTTGAAAGAGAAATTGATCACTGCTCAAATTCTGACTCCGCCTGATGAATCCAAGCCATACGAGGTCTTTTGTGATGCCTCTCTCCAAGGTCTTGGCGCAGTATTGATGCAAGAGAAGAAAGTTGTTGCTTATACATCTCGCCAGTTGAAGCCTAATGAGAAGAACTACCCCACTCATGATCTCGAGTTGGCGGCAGTTTTGCATGCTCTTTTGACTTGGAGACATCTTCTATTGGGAAGAAAAGTGGACATTTTCACTGATCACAAGAGTCTCAAGTACATCTTCACTCAACCTAATCTCAACCTCAGGCAAACTCGATGGGTCGAAATGATTCAAGAGTATAATCCGAGTATTGAGTATACTCCAGGCAAGGCCAATGTGATTGCTGACGCTTTGAGCAGGAAAGCTTACTGCAACAGTCTTATTCTCAAGCCTTATCAACCCGAGCTTTGTGAAGCTTTCTGCAAACTTAATCTGCAAGTTGTTCCTCAAGGTTTCCTCGCCAACCTTCAAGTCTCTCCTACCTTGGAAGACTAGATTCGCCAAGCTCAACTTCTTGATGCTATGGTGAAAAAGGTGAAGATTGGGATTGCCAAGAGTCAGTCCAAGTACAAGTGCTACCGCCTTGATGACAAGGACACTCTCTTCTTCGAGGATCGTATTGTGGTACCCAAAGGTGACCTCCGTGAAGTGATCTTGAACGAGGCTCACAATTCTCTCCTCTCCATCCACCCTGGGAGCACGAAGATGTATCAGGACCTTAAACAGGCTTATTGGTGGACTCGAATGAAGCACGAGATCGCTCAATTCGTGAATGAATGTGATGTCTGCAGAAGAGTGAAGGCAGAACACCAAAGGCCAGCTGGTCTCCTCCAATCTCTTGCCATTCCAGAATGGAAGTTTGACCACATTGAAATGGACTTCGTAACTGGGTTTCCAAAGTCCAAGCGTGGAAATGATGCTATATTCGTTGTCATCGACAAACTCACCAAAGTGGCTCATTTTTTGCCTATCAAAGAGTCGATCACTACAGCTCAATTGGCGGAACTCTATACCTCTCGTATTGTCTCTCTGCACGGTATTCCTCAAGTGATCTCTTCACACCGTGGCAGCATCTTTACCTTGAAGTTTTGGGATTCTTTTCAGAAGGCCATGGGCACGAATATCCGCTTCAGCACAGCTTTCCATCCTCAAACAAGCGGTCAAGTCGAGCGTGTCAACCAGATTCTTGAAGATATGCTCAGGGCTTGTGTGATCTCCTTCGGCATGAAGTGGGAGGATTGTCTTCCTTATGCTGAATTCTCCTACAACAACAGTTTTCAAGCAAGTTCGGGCAAGGCCCCATTTGAAATTCTGTATGGCAGGAAATGCCGTACCCCTCTCAACTGGTCTGAAACCGGTGAACGTCAGCTTTTGGGTAATGACTTAATCTCAGAGGCAGAGGAAATGTGCAAAGTCATTCGAGATAACCTCAAAGCGGCCCAATCCCGCCAGAAGAGCTACTATGATAGTAAGCACCGTGATTTGGCTTTCGAGGTCGGAGATCATGTTTACCTCCGCGTCTCTCCTATTAAAGGTACTCGTCGCTTCGGTATCAAAGGGAAGCTTGCCCCGAGATACGTGGGACCTTTCAAGATTGTCGGCAAGAGAGGCGACCTCGCCTATCAACTCGAGCTTCCTTCAAACTTTGCAAATGTTCATGACGTGTTCCATGTCTCTCAGCTTCGAAAGTGCTTCAAGACTCCTGACCGCACCGTCAACTTCGAGGACATTGATCTCCAAGAAGATCTCTCTTATCGTGAGCACCCAGTTGCTATTCTTGAAGAGACTGAACGCAAGACTCGCAACAAGTCAATCAAATTTCTCAAAGTCAAGTGGTCACACCATTCCGACCGTGAAGCTACCTGGGAACGCGAGGTTCACCTCCGTTCTGAGTACCCGGCGTTCTTTCAGTCCTAGATCTCGGGATGAGATCCTTTCGTAGTGGTGGAGTGTTGTAACACCCCGGATGTAACTTTCCCTATTTCTACTCCAACTCTTGCCGTTTCCGGCGTTAAGTTATATTTATTTCCTCGGGTTCGGGTTTTTATCTCCGTGTGTTGTTGTCATTGTCATGCATCTCATATCATGACATCATGTGGATTGCATCTGCATACGTGTTCGTCTCATGCATTCGAGCTTTTTCCCCGTTGTCCGTTTTGCATTCCGGCGCTTCGTTCTCCTCCGGTGGTCATTTCTAGCTTTCTTTCGTGTGTGGGGATTAAACATTTCCGGATTGGACCAAGACTTGCCAAGCGGCCTTGGTTTACTACCAGTAGACCGCCTGTCAAGTTTCGTATCAGTTGGACTTCGTTTGGTACTCCAACGGTTAACCGAGGGACCGAAAAGGCCTCGTGTGTGTTGCAGCCCAACACCCCTCCAATTTGGCCCAAAACCCACCAAACTCTGCTCCATCATCTAGAGCGTTCGATCACGATCGCGTGGCCGAAAACCGCACCTCATTTGGACTCTCCTAGCTCCTCCTATGCCTATAAATAGGTTCCCCTCGAAATATCTCGGATCCCCCTCCCCGAAACCCTAGATCTGCTCCTCCTCGCGCCACCGGACAACGTCCGCGCCGAGTCGGACGTGTCCGACCTGCGCGCCGCCGCCAGCCACTCGCCGCCCGCCACGTGGCAACCCGGCGCCCCACATCGCCGCCTCCTCCGCCGGCCCGCCGCGGCCCATCGCGGGCCCTCTCCGCCGTCACTCGGGCCCGCGCCCCGCCGCCCGCGACCCGGCTCGCCCCGCCGCCTCCGCCGCTTGCAGCGCCGCCCCGCCTCCTCGCCCGACGCCTGCCGCCGCCTGCCGCCCGGCCCGGCCGCCGACCGAGCCGCCCCGACGCGCCAGCCCGCCGCCGCCTTCGCCGCTCGCCGCCAACCGCCGCAGCCGCCCGCTCCGGGCCTCGCAGAGCACTCCGGCGAGCGCCACCGCTCCGGCCGGCCCTCCCTCCTCTCCGGCGACTCCTCGTCGCCGACAAGCGCCGCATCCGTCGCCGTGAACAGTGATTTCGCCAGATCCGGTTTCGGTGAACAGTAAACCCTAGGGGTAAATTTCGTCTAAGTCCCGAAATTCTTGATCCATATGCTCCTGTTCGAGGCCCCGTAACTTTGCATCCGTAGCTCCGATTCATGCATATAGCATATCAAAATGTTCAACTCAGAGAGTACATCATTTCATTCCATTGCACCGTTTTCATTGGAGCTCATCTTGATGCCCGAAATGCTGTTAGAAGAGGGCTACTTGAGTTAATTGTCAGATCTGCTACTCCGTTTAGCACTTTTGTCATTTTTGCCATGATTATTGTGCGCATGATATGCCCGTGAGTTCTACATGTGTTTTGTTAAGGGTTTTATCATCTTTACAGAGGTGCAACCCATGTATTTTTAGGATGTGTGTGGTGACTTGTGCAAGCTTGCAAAGTGGTGCACTTGCTAAGTCTGTTTTCAGGGACTTAGTAATATCACTAAGTCCTGGATCTGTTTATCTCATGATGCCATATGTTCTTGTTGTTTCCTAGTGATCCGTGCCTCTTTTGAGGATGATCAGTAAAGGAGTTTTGTTAATCTTGTAGTGATCTATCCATCCATGTCTTTGTTTGCATTTATGGAGCACCCTAGCTTGAGTCAATCGAGCTCTACTTTTGCTACTTTGTGAATCTGGGCAGATTGTCAACTTGTTTGCAATTTTGCCGGTGGTGTTGTAGTTGATCCGTGCATGCTATGCTATTGTTCTTGCCATGTCTAGCTTGCATTTTGTGCCTTCTTGATGGATGTATGCTTGTCTTGCCATGACTTGCACCGTAGTGAGTGCATCGAGCTCGTAAACATGCCTACTTGAGTTATATTTCAGCATGTGTCAGTTTTTCACTAAGTCTGAAACTGATTATGTTTTTGCTATGTTCACGTGCTTGCAATTGTATTTTTTGATCCCTTTTGGATCAAGGTCACTAAGGGACTTTTGTTAAGATCTTTGAGTAGCTCCATGCCATGCTTTACTTTGCCATGTTCAGGTCCTGTAGCAGGTAGTTTTGTTGCTCCGAAGAGGGCTACCTGATCTGAAATTCCAGACACGTGTTAATTTCACAAAGTCTGAGATCTATTTGCCATTTGCATTATTGCCATGCTTGTTTGAACCTGTTAATGGATGAATTGGCCGTAGCTCAGTGCTAGACTTTTGTTAAGCATCTTGTGTGCTTCCCTGCCATGTATTTTGTTGTCATGTTTGGGTGCTGTAGCATGTTCATCTCATTGCATTTAGATGCCTACTTGCTATAAATCGCAGACCGGTGTCATTTTTGAATCGCTTGCCATTTCCAAACCGTAACTCCGATTCCGGCGTTCTTTATATCGTTTTCAAGCGATTTCATCTCATCTTTCCAGTGGAACACTTGGAATTCCAAGTTGAGGCCAGGTTCATGCATTTCCTGTCATATCTTGCATTTTGCATCCCGCATCGCATCCCGCATAGCATATCATCTTTGCATCGTGTTGTTTGAGTTTGCACGTGGTTGATTGTATCCTTGTTGCTTGTTTGTCTTGTTTGGGTAGAGCCGGGAGACGAGTTCGCTAACGAGGAGCCCGTTGAGTTTGCTTTCGAGGATCCAGTCAACTCTGACAACTGTGCAGGCAAGTTGATCATACCCTCGAAATCACTACTATCTTTGCTATGCTAGTTTGCTCGCTCTTTTGCTATGCCATTGCTACGATGCCTACCACTTGCTTGCAAGCCTCCCAAATTACCATGTCAAACCTCTAACCCACCATTGTCCTAGCAAACCGTTGATTGGTTATGTTACCGCTTTGCTCAGCCACCTCTTATAGCGTTGCTAGTTGCAGGTGAAGTTTGGAGGCCGTTCCTTGTTGGAACATTTATTTACTCGTTGGTATATCATTATATTGCCTTGTTATCTTAATGCATCTATATACTTGGTAAAGGGTGGAAGGCTCGGCCTCTCGCCTAGTGTTTTGTTCCACTCTTGCCGCCCTAGTTTCCGTCATATCGGTGTTATGTTCCCGGATTTTGCGTTCCTTACGCGATTGGGTTATAATGGGAACCCCTTGATAGTTCGCCTTGATTAAAGCTTTTCCAGCAATGCCCAACCTTGGTTTTACCATTTGCCACCTAGCCTTTTCTTTCCCTTGGGTTCTGCAGACTCAAGGGTCATCTTTATTTTAACCCCCCCGGGCCAGTGCTCCTCTGAGTGTTGGTCCACCTGTCAGCTACTGGTGGCCACCAGGGGCAACTCTGGGCTGGCCTACCCGTACCTAGGACAATCTGAGTGTGCCCTGAGAAAGAGATATGTGCAGCTCCTATCGGGATTTGTCGGCACATTCGGGCGGTGTTGCTGGTCTTGTTTTAACCTGTCGAAGTGTCTTGAGTTACCGAGATACCGAGTCTGATCGGAACGTCTTGGGAGGAGGTCTATTCCTTCGTTGACCGTGAGAGCTTGTCATGGGCTAAGTTGGGACTCCCCTGCAGGGATTGAACTTTCGAAAGCCGTGCCCGCGGTTATGGGCAGATGGGAATTTGTTGATGTACGGTTGTAGATAACTTGAACCTTAACTTAATTAAAATGAATCAACCGAGTGTGTTACCGTGATGGCCTCTTCTCGGCGGAGTCTGGGAAGTGGACACGGTGTTGGAGTAATGTTTGCGCAGGTTGCTCTCTAGTTTCTCGCTCGCGCTTTGCCTCCTCTTCTCGCTCTCCTTTGCGAATAAGTTAGCCATCATACTTGCTAGTCGCTTGCTGCAGCTCCACTCATATTTTACCTTGCCTTGCCTATAAGCTTAAATAGTCTTGATCGCGAGGGTGTGAGATTGCTGAGTCCCTGTGACTCACAGATTACTAGTACACCAGATGCAGGGCCTGATGATTCCGCTCCAAGAGACGCGTATGAGCTCAAGTGGGAGTTCGACGAAGACTCCCAACGTTACTATGTTTCCTTTCCCCATGATCAGTAGTGGTGCCCAGTTGGGGGTGAACGGGACCGTTGTCGCATGTTGGGTTCTCTTTTATTTTGGCGCCATAGTCGGGCCATGAGTGTTTGGATGATTTAATGTTATTTATGTACTTGATTGACGTGGCGAGTGTAAGCCAACTATGTTATCTCCCCTTTTATTATTATATTACATGGGATGTTTGTGAAGATTGCCTAACTTGCGACATATGCCTTCAATGCGATTATGTCTCTAAGTCGTGCCTCGACACGTGGGAGCTATAGTCGCATCGAGGGTGTTACATAAGCCTCCTTATATCTTCCTCAAAACAGCCACCATACCTACCTATCATGGCATTTCCATAGCCATTCCGAGATATATTGCCATGCAACTTCCATCATCATCATATACATGACTTGAGCATTCATTGTCATATTGCTTTGCATGATTGTAAGATAGCTAGCATGATATTTTCATGGCTTGTCCGTTTTTTGATATCTTTGCTAAGCTAGATCATTGCACATCCCGGTACACCGCCGGAGGCATTCATATAGAGTCATATCTTTGTTCTAGTATTGAGTTGTAAGTAAATAAAGGTGTGATGATCATCATTATTAGAACATTGTCCCAGGTGAGGTTATCAAAATAAAAGAGGCCAAAGAAGCCCAAATAAAAAGAGGCCAAAGAAGCCCAAATAAAAAAAGGCCAAAGAAGCCCACCAAAAAAAGAGAAAAAAATAAAAAAATGAGAGAAAAGAGAGAAGAGACAATGTTACTATCCTTTTACCACACTTGTGCTTTAGAGTAGCACCATGTTCTTCATATAGAGAGTCTCTTGAGTTATCACTTTCATATACTAGTGGGAATTTTCATTATAGAACTTGGCTTGTATATTCCAATGATGGGCTTCCTCAAATGCCCTAGGTCTTCATGAACAAGCAAGTTGGATGCACACCCACTTAGTTTTCAGTTTGAGCTTTCATACACTTATAGCTCTTAGTGCATCCGTTGCATGGCAATCCCTACTCCTCGCATTGACATAAATTGATGGGCATCTCCATAGCCCATTGATTAGCCGCATCAATGTCAGTCTTTCTTCCTTTTTGTCTTCTCCACACAACATCCATCATTATATTCTATTCCACCTATAGTGCTATATCCATGGCTCACGCTCATGTATTGCGTGAAAGTTGAAAAGGTTTGAGAACATTACAAGTATGAAACAATTGCTTGGCTTGTCATCAGGGTTGTGCATGATTTGAATATTTTGTGTGGTGGAGATGGAGCATAGCCAGACCATATGATTTTGTAAGGATAATTTTCTTTGGCCATGTTATTTTGAAAAGACAGGATTGCTTTATTAGTATGCTTGAAGTATTATTGTCTTAATGTCAAAAGATAGACTATTGCTTTGAATCACTCGTGTCTTAATATTCACGCCATGATTAGATTACATGATCAAGATTATGCTAGGTAGCATTCCACATCAAAAATTATCTTTTTTATCATTTAACTACTCGAGGACGAGCAGGAATTAAGCTTGGGGATGCTGATACGTCTCCGTCGTATCTATAATTTTTGATTGTTCCATGCCAATATTCTACGACTTTCATATACTTTTGGCAACTTTTTATACTATTTTTGGGACTAACATATTGATCCAGTGCCCGGTGCTAGTTCCTGTTTGTTGCATGTTTTTTTGTTTCGGAGAAAATCCATATCAAACGGAGTCCAAACGAGATAAAAATTGACGGAGATTTTTTTGGAATATATGTTATTTTTGGGAAGAAGAATCAACGCGAGACGATGCCCGAGGGGGGCACGAGGCAGGGGGGAGCGCCCTGGGCCCTCGTGGCCACCCTGTAAGGCGGTTGGTGCCCTTCTTTCGCTGAAAGAAAGCTAATATCCGGATAAAAACCATGTCCAAATTTCAGCCCAATCGGAGTTACGGATCTCCGGAAATTTAAGAAACGGTGAAAGGGCAGAATCAGGAAACGCAAAAACGGAGAGAGACAGAGAAACAGATCCAATCTCGGGGGGGCTCTCGCCCCTCCGCCGCCATGGACCAGAGGGGAAACACTTCTCCCATCTAGGGAGGAGGTCAAGGAAGACGAAGAAGAAGGGGGCTCTCTCCCCCTCTCTCTCGGCGGCGCCAGAACGCCGCCGGGGCCATCATCGTGTGACGGTGATCTACACCAACACCTTTGTCATCTTCACCAACATCTTCATCACCTTCCCCCATCTATCTACAGCGGTCCACTCTCCCACAACCCGTTGTACCCTCTACTTGAACATGGTGCTTTATGCTTCATATTGTTATCCAATGATGTGTTGCCATCCTATGATGTCTGAGTAGATTTTCATTGTCCTATCGGTAATTGGTGAATTGCTATGATTGGTTTAGTTTGCTTGTGGTTATGTTGCTGTACTTTGGTGCCCATCATATGAGCGCGCGCGTGGATCACACCATAAGGTTAGTTGTATGTTGATAGGACTATGTATTGGAGGGCAAGAGTGACAGAAGCTTCAACCTAGCATAGAAATTGATGCATACGGGATTGAAGGGGGACCAATATATCTTAATTCTATGGTTGGGTTTTACCTTAATGAATGTTGGTAGTTGCGGATGCTTGCTAATAGTTCCAATCATAAGTGCATAAAATTCCAAGTCAGGGATGACATGCTAGCTGTGGCCTCTCCCACATAAAACTTGCTATTGGTCTAGTAAAGTAGTCAATTGCTTAGGGACAATCTCACAACTCCTACCACCACTTTTCCACACTCACTTTACTAACTTTATTGCTTCTTTACCTAAACAGCCCCTACTTTTTACTTACTCGCTCTTTATTATCTTGCAAACCTATCCAAAAACTCCTACAAAGTACTTCTAGTTTCATACTTGTTCTAGGTACAGCGAACGTTAAGCCTGAGTAGAGTTGTAGCGGTGGTCGATAGAACTTGAGGGAATATATGTTCTACCTTTAGCTCCTCATTGGGTTCGACACTCTTACTTATCAAAATAGGTTACAATTGATCCCCTATACTTGTGGGTTATCAGGATGCCCTCCGGGGCATCCCCAAGCTTAGGCTCTTGGTTGTCCTTGAATATTACCTTTGGGTGCCTTGGTAATCCCCAAGCTTAGGCTCTTGCCACTCCTTATTCCATAGTTCATCAAATCCTTACCCAAAACTTGAAAACTTAACAATGCAAAACTAGACAGAAAATCTCATAAGCTTCGTTTGTATAAGAAAATAAATCACCACTTTTGCTACTGTTGTGAACCCATTATTTATTTATATTGGTGCAATATCTACTATATTCCAACTTTTCCATGGTTCATACCCCCGACATTACACATAGATTCATCGAAATAAGGAAACAACAGATAGAAAATAGAATCTGTCAAAAATGGAGCAGTCTATAGCAATCTGTAACTCTCAAATACTTCTGTAACTCCAAAGATTCTGAAAAATTAGGAAATCCTAAGGAATTTTTTTATTAATATTGTTCAAAAGGAGTCAGTATTTTATCGCGCTTCTGCTAAGAACAAAAATTAATTTCCCAGGCGCAAAAGTTTCTGTTTTTCAGCAAGATCAAATCAAGTATCACCGTAAGCTATCCCAAAGGTCTTACTTGGCACAAACACTAACTAAAACACAAACACCACATCTAACTAGAGGCTAGGTAAATTATTTAATGCAAAACAGGACGTAAAAATAAAGAACAAAAATAAAATTGGGTTGCCTCCCAACAAGCGGTATTGTTTAACGCCCCTAGCTTGGCATAAAAACGAATAGATCTAGGTATTGTCATCTTTGGTATGCAATCCACAAGTGGATCTCATAATAGATTCATATGGCAATTTAATTTTCTTTCTTGGAAAGTGTTCCATGACCTTCCTTAATGGAAATGGAAATCTAATGTTTCCTTCTTTCATATCAATAATTGCACCTATCGTTCTAAGGAAAGGTCTACCATGTAGGATTGCATTCTATATCAAGAACAATGAAATCTATGGGCACATAATTCCTATTTGCAACAATAAGCACATCATTAATCCTTCCCATAGGTTTCTTAATAGTGGAATCCGCAAGATGCAAATTTAAAGAGAAATCATCAAATTCACGGAAACCTAACACATCACATAAAGTTCTTGGAATAGTGGAAACACTAGCACCCAAATCACACAAAAGCATGGCACTCATAATCTTTAATCTTAATTTTAATAGTAGGTTCCCACTCATCATAAAGTTTTCTAGGGTTAGAAACTTCCAATTCAAGCTTTTCTTCAAAAGATTGCATCATAGCATCAACGATATGTTTAGTAAAAGCTTTGTTTTGATTACAAGCATGAGGAGAATTCAACATGGATTGCAACAAGGAAATACAATCTATTAAATAATAATAATCATAATTTAATTTCTTTAAATCCAAAAGAGTGGGTTCATTGCTACCTAAAGTTTTGACCTCTCCAATCCCACTTTTATCAATTTTTGCATCAAGATCTAAAAACTCTGAATCATTGGGACGCCTTTTAACTAAAGTTGACTCATCTCCAGTCACATCTTTATCAAGATTTATATTGGAAAACAAAGATTCAATAGGAGTCACATCAATCACTTTAAGATCTTCATCATTATTTGTACGGAAACTAGAAGAACATGTTTTTACAAACCAATCCTTTTTAGCATGCATCTTAGCGGTTCTTTATTTGCACTCATCAATGGAAATTCTCGTAGCTTTGAGAGACTCATTGATATCATGCTTGGGTGGAATAGATCTAAGTTTCAAAGAATCAACATCAAGAGAAATTCTATCCACGTTCCTAGCCAAATCATCAATCTTAAGCAATTTTTCTTCAATCAAAGCATTGAAATTCTTTTGCGAACTCATAAATTCTTTAACACTATTCTCAAAATCATAGGGCATCTTATTATAATTTTCATAAGAATTGATGTAGGAATTACCATACATATTAGAGGAATTACTAGGAAATGGCATAGGATTAAAATTACCTCTATATGCGTTATTACCAAAATTGTTCCTACCAAAAAAATTCACGTCCATAGATTCATTAGTATTTTCAATCAAAGTAGACAAAGGCATATCATTAGGATCAATAGAATCACTCTTTCTAGAAAACAATTTCATAAGCTCATCCATCTTTCCACTCAAAACATTAATCTCTTCAATTGCATGCACTTTTTTACTAGTGGAAGATCTTTCGGTACGCCATTGAGAATAATTAACCATAATATTATCGAGGAGTTTAGTAGCTTCTCCTAAAGTAATTTCCATAAAAGTGCCTCCCGCGGCCGAATCTAAAAGATTTCTAGAAGTAAAATTCAATCCAGCATAAAAAAATTGTATAATCATCCACAAATTCAAACCATGAGTAGGGCAATTTCGTATCATCAATTTCATCCTCTCCCAAGATGTGCAACATGTTCTTGATCAAGTTGCTTAAAATTCATAATATCGTTCCTAAGGGAGATGATCTTAGCGGGAGGAAAATACTTGTAAATAAAAGCATCTTTATACTTTTTCCATGAATCAATATTATTTTTAGGCAAAGATGAAAACCAAATTTTAGCACGATCTCGAAGCAAGAACGGAAATAGCTTCAATTTAACAATATCATTATCCACATCTTTTTTCTTTTGTATATCATAGAAATCAATGAAATTGTTTAGATGGGATGCGGCATCTTCACTAGGAAGGTCGAAAAATTGATCTTTCATAACAAGATTCAGCAAAGCATCATTAATTTCATAAGATTTTGCATTAGTAGTGGGAGCAATCGGAGTGCTAATAAAATCATTATTATTGGAGTTGGAAAAGTCACACAAATTGGTATTCTCTTGAGCCATCGTGATAAAGCAAGCAATCCAACACATCAGCATGCAAGAAGCAAGCGAAGAAGAGGAACGGAAGAGGGGCGAAGAAAAGGAAAATCTTTTCAAAAATCGTTTCAGAAGTGGGGGAGAGGAAAATGAGAGGCGGATGGCGAATAATGTAATGCAAGAGATGAGAGTTTATGATGGGTACTTCGTATGGCTTGACTTGGCGTAGATCTCCCCGGCAACGGCGCCAGAAATTCTTCCTGCTACTTCTTGAGCTTGCGTTGGTTTTTCCCTTTAAGAGAAAAGGGTGATGCAGCAAAGTAGACATAAATATTTCCCTCAGTTTGAGAACCAAGGTATCAATCCATTAGGAGACAATGCACAAGTCACCGAATACCTGCACAAACAAACAACTTGCACCCAACATGATAAAGGGGTTGTCAATCCCTTCACGGTTACTTGCAAAAGTGAGATCTGATAGAGATAGATAAACGGTGAAGTAAATATTTTTGGTTTATTGATCGGAAAGTAAAAGAATGCAAAAAGAGTACATCGGAAACTATAATTATAGATCGGAAACTTATATGTTGGAAAATAGACCCGGGGCCATAGGTTTCACTAGAGGCTTCTCTCAAGATAGCAAATAATACGGTGGGTGAACAAATTACTGCCGAGCCATTGATAGAAAAGTGCAAAGTTATGATGATATCTAAGTCAATGATCATGAATATAGTCATCACGTCCGTGTCAAGTAGACCGAAAAGATTCTACATCTACTACTATTACTCCACAGATCGACCGCTATCCAGCATGCATCTAGAGTATTAAGTTCATAAAGAACAGAGTAACGCATTAAGCAAGATGACATGATGTATATGAATTAACTCAAGAAATATGATAAAAACCCCATCTTTTTATCCTTGATGGCAACAATACAATACGTGCCTTGCTGCCCCTACTGTCACAGGGAAAGGACACCGCAAGATTGAACCCAAAGCTAAGCACTTCTCCCATTGCAAGAAAAACCAATCTAGTTGGCCAAACCAAACCGATAGTTCAAAGATAATTACAAAGATATCAAATCATGCATAAAATAATTCAGAGGAGATTCAAATAATATTCATAGAAAAGTTGATCATAAATCCACAATTCATCGGATCTCGGCAAACACACCGCAAAAGAGTATTACATCGAATAGATCTCCAAGAACATCGAGGAGAACATGGTATTGAGAATCAAAGAGAGAGAAGAAGCCATCTAGCTACTAGCTATGGACCCGCAGGTCTGAGGTAAACTATTCATGATCCATCGGAAGGGCAATAGAGTTGATGTAGAAGCCCTCCGTGAACGAATCCCCCTCCGGTAGGATGCCGGAAAAGGCCACTGGATGGGATCTCACGGGTATAGAAGGTTGCGGCGGCAGAAAAATGTTTTCGTGGATGACTCTGTTGGTTTGGGGATATATGGGAATATATAGGCACAGAAATTAGGTCAAGGAGTACATGAGGGGCCCACAAGGCACTACAAAAAAAAGACACATCCGTGACATTTTGGGTCGAACAATTTTTTTCTGTCATACCTATGACACTTCTATGACGATAATTGTGACAAAACCCGGTATCATCATAGATGTGGTGGGGTCCTACTTCTCTGACAAAAACTCATGACAGAAAATGGGATTTTCGTCCTGGGCGGGCCGGAGACGCAGCTGCATGACATTCTTTGGGCCGTCCATGACAGAAAAACCGTGGTAGAAGCCAGGGCGTGGAAAATATCGGGGAGTCCCCGGTTACGGTGGGTGGTCGGGGGCCGAGCGATGCGCATTTCTCTCGTATGTACGCATGTGTGTCTGGGCGTTGGGCTCTAACTGAACCCGAGCGAGGCGTTGGGATCTAACTGAACCCGAGCGATTACAGTGCAGGCTACGCGTTACTGAACCCGAGCGATCGGTCGATGGCTGTTAACTGAACCCGATCGAGCGATTCCTTCGCTATTGCTGCTAACTGAAGCCGATTGATGCTGCCTCTGGATGAACAGTGAGCGTTGCTGGGGGGTTTGGATGAACAGTTCCCGGTGGGGGTGGATGAGCAAGACCCCGTGGTGTTGCCTCTGGATGAACAGTACCCCGATCGAACGAGCCGGTTGGGGCTGGGTGAACAGGACCCCGCGGAGGGCAGGATGAACAGGACCACCCCATGGAGGGCAGGATGAACAGTAGACGGTTGAGGGAAGGATGAACAGTAGCCCGTGGAGGGGTGGTTGAACAGGAGCCCGTGGAGAGGCTTGGTTGAACAGTAGCCGATGGAGTAGCGTGCAGTGGAGGCTGGATGAACAGGAGCCCGTGGATGAACAGTCACATGTGGAGGCTGGAGGAGGTCGACAGTGGATGAATAGTAGCCCGTGGAGGCTGGAGGGGGTCGACGGTGGAGATGAACAGTATCCCGTGGAGTCCCGTTTTGCGGTACGCCACACCCCTCCCGATGAACAGGACCCCCGTTTCGACCGTAGAGCTCCAACACAAGTCTGTTTCCTTCGTTTTGCGGTACGCCACACCCCTCCTGATCAACAGGACCCCGTTTCGACCGTAGGAGGTCCATTTCCTCCGTTTTGCGGTACGCCAGACCCCTCCCGATGAACAGGATCCCATTTCGAACGTGGCCGGTTGAACACAAGGTCGTTTCCTCCGTTTTGCAATACGCCAGGCCTCGTTTCCATCGGCTGTTCCGTCCAAGCCCTCCCGATGAACACGACGACGTATTCCGTTCCGACCCAGCCGGTTGGCTCCCCATGAACACGAGGACGATGTTGTTTCTCCGTTCCGACCCAGCCATGTACACGAGCCCTGGCCGTACGTATGCGCGAGTAGGCGTTTGAGACCCTGCCCGTATGTACATATGTGGCCGTATTTTCTTTCTTACACATTGGCCATTGTACATACGTGTACATGCTACGTGTGCGCCTCTGCTACGACACGTGCGCGCCTCTACATCGACCAGTATGTACGTACACGTTCACGACCAGAATGACAACGCTACGTACGCTTTGACCAGGTGGGTCCCGACTGTCAGGCACTTCCTTGCGTGCGAAGATGTAGCTGGTGGATCCCAGCAGTCAGGGGGCGAATCTTTTTTTTGCCCGGACGCACTTCCTTGCGTGCGAAGATGTAGCTGGTGGGTCCTAGCAGTCAGGGGGAAACATTTTTTTCACGAAATACGATGGCCCGTCCGGTGGGTCCCCACTGTCAGGTGGAGGAATAATTGTTTTGCGCGTAATAAGGAGGCACTTCCTTGCTGCGGCCATGGACCCAGCTGTCAGCCTCTCCACGTACAGTCCATGTCCGATAGAAGCCGTTCCTTGACCACGTTGACCACGCCGTGCCGAGAGCACCAGGGCTGGATGATACGTCTCCAACGTATCTATAATTTTTTTATTGTTCCATGCTATATTATATTCTATTTTGGACATTATTGGGCTTTATTATACACTTTTATATTATTATTGGGACTAACCTATTAACCGGAGGCCCAGCCCAGAATTGCTGTTTTTCCTATTTTAGGGTTTCGCAGAAAAAGAATATCAAATGGAGTCCAAACGGAATGAAACCTTCGGGAACGTGATTTTCGGAACAAACATGATCCAGAGGACTTGGACCCTACGTCAAGACATCAACCAGGAGGCCACGAGGTAGGGGGCGCGCCTACCCCACTGGGCGCGCCCTCCACCCTCGTGGGGCCCCTGTTGCTCCACCGACGTACTCCTTCCTCCTATATATACCTACGTACCCCCAAACTACCAGATACGGAGCCAAAACCCTAATTCCACTGCCGTAACTTTCTGTATCCACGAGATCCCGTCTTGGGGCCTGTTTCGGAGCTCCGCCGGAGGGGGCATCGATCATGGAGGGCTTCTACATCAACACCATAGCCCTTCCGATGAAGTGTGAGTAGTTTACTTCAGACCTACGGGTCCATAGTTATTAGCTAGATGGCTTCATCTCTCTTTTTGGATCTCAATACAGAGTTCTCCCCCTCTCTTGTGGAGATCTATTCGATGTAATCTTCTTTTGTGGTGTGTTTGTTGAGACCGATGAATTGTGGGTTTATGATCAAGTTTATCTACGAACAATATTAGAATCTTCTCTGAATTCTTTTATGTATGATTGGTTATCTTTGCAAGTCTCTTCGAATTATCAGTTTGGTTTGGCCTACTAGATTGATCTTTCTTGCAATGGGAGAAGTGCTTAGCTTTGGGTTCAATCTTGTGGTGTCCTTTCCCAGTGACAGTAGGGGCAGCAAGGCACATATTGTATTGTTTCCATCGAGGATAACAAGATGGGGTTTATTTCATATTGCATGAGTTTATCCCTCTACATCATGTCATCTTGCTTAAAGCGTTACTCTGTTCTCTTGAACTTAATACTCTAGATGCATGCTGGATAGCGGTCGATGTGTGCAGTAATAGTAGTAGATGCAGGCAGGAGTTGGTCTACTTGTTTCGGACGTGATGCCTATATACATGATCATACGTAGATATTCTCATAACTATGCTCAATTCTGTCAATTGCTCAACAGTAATTTGTTTACCCGTCGTGAATACTTATGCTCTCGAGAGAAGCCACTAGTGAAACCTATGGCCCCCGGATCTATCTTCCATCATATTAATCTTCCAATACTTAGTTATTTTTATTGCCTTTTATTTTACTTTGCATCTTTATCATAAAATTACCAAAAATATTATCTTATCATATCTATCAGATCTCACTCTCGTAAGTGACCGTGTAGGGATTGACAACCCCTTGTCGCGTTGGTTGCGAGGATTTATTTGGTTGTGTAGGTACGAGGGACTCGTGTGTGGCCTCCAACTGGATTGATACCTTGTTTCTCAAAAACAGAGGGAAATACTTACGCTACTCTCCTGCATCACCCTTTCCTCTTCAAGGGAAAACCAACGCAAGTGCTCAAGAGGTAGCAAGAAGGATTTCTGGCGCCGTTGCCGGGGAGGTCTACGCAAAAGTCAATATACCAAGTACCCATCACAACCCTTATCTCCCGCATAACATTATTTGCCATTTTCCTCTTGTTTTCCTCTCCCCCACTTCACCCTTGCCGTTTTATTCGCCCTCTCTCTCTCTCTATCCTCCCTCTCTTTCTCTATTTGACTCTTTTTGCCCGTTCCTCGTTTGGTTGTGTGTTGGCTTGCTTGTTTGTCACGATGGCTCAAGATAACACTAAATTGTGTGACTTTACCAATACCAACAACAATGATTTTATTAGCACTCCGATTGCTCCTCTTACCGATGCTGAATCTTGTGAAATTAATGTTGCCTTGCTGAATCTTGTCATGAAAGATCCGCTTTCCAGCCTTCCTAGTGAAGATGCCGCTACTCATCTGAATAGCTTCGTTGATTTGTGTGACATGCAAAAGAAGAAAGATGTGGATAATGATATTGTTAAATTGAAGCTATTTCCTTTTTCGCTTATAGATCGTGCTAAAGCTTGGTTTTCTTCTTTGCCTAAAAATTGTATTGATTCGTGGAATAAGTGCAAAGATGCTTTTATCTCTAAGTATTTTCCTCCCGCTAAGATCATCTCTCTTAGAAACGATATTATGAATTTTAAGCAACTTGATCATGAACATGTTGCACAAGCTTGGGAGAGGATGAAATTAATGATACGTAATTGCCCTACGCATGGTTTGAATTTGTGGACGATTGTACAAAAATTTTATGCTGGATTGAATTTTGCTTCTAGAAATCTTTTAGATTCAGCCGCGGGAGACACTTTTATGGAAATCACTTTCGGAGAAGCTACTAAACTCCTAGATAATATTATGGTTAATTATTCTCAGTGGCACACTGAAAGATCTACTAATAAGAAAGTGCATGTGATAGAAGAAATTAATGTTTTGAGTGGAAAGATGGATGAACTTATGAAATTATTTGCTAATAAAACTGTTTCTTCTGATCCTAATTATATGCCTTTTTCTACTTTGATTGAGAATAATAACGAATCTATGGATGTGAATTTTGTTGGTAGGAACAATTTTGGTAACAACGCATATAGAGGAAACTTTAACCCTAGGTCGTATCCTAGTAATTCCTCTAATAATTATGGTAATTCCTACAACAATTCTTATGGAAATTATAATAAGATGCCCTCTGATTTTGAATCTAATATTAAAGAATTTATTACTTCGCAAAAGAATTTCAATGCTTTGATCGAAGAAAAATTGCTTAAGATTGATGAGTTGGCTAGGAACGTTGATAGAATTTCTCTTGATGTTGATTCTTTGAAACTTAGATCTATTCCACCTAAGCATGATATCAATGAGTCTCTCAAAGCCATGAGAATTTCCATTTATGAGTGCAAAGAAAGAACCCCTAGGATGCGTGCTAAGAAAGACTGCTTTATAAAAGTGTGTTCTTCTAGTTTCCATGATAATAAAGATGAAGATCTAAAAGTTATTGATGTGTCCCATATTAAATCTTTGTTTTGCAATATGAATCTTGATAACAATGGGACTGAATATGATCCACCTTTACCTAGACAACGTTCCAAAAATTCTGAGTCTTTAGATCTTGATGCTAAAATTGTTAAAAGTGGGATTGAAGAAGTCAAAACTTTAAATATTGATGAACCCACTATTTTGGATTTCAAGGAATTCAATTATGACAATTTCTCTTTGATAGATTGTATTGCCTTGTTGCAATCCGTGCTAAATTCTCCTCATGCTTATAGTCAAAATAAAGCTTTTACTAAACATATCGTTGATGCTTTGATGCAATCTTATGAAGAAAAACTTGAGTTGGAAGTTTCTATCCCTAGAAAACTTTATGATGAGTGGGAACCTACTATTAAAATTAAAATTAAAGATCATGAATGCTATGCTTTCTGTGATTTGGGTGCTCATGTTTCCACGATTCCAAAGACTTTATGTCATTTGTTAGGATTCCGTGATTTTGATGATTGCTCTTTAAACTTGCACCTTGCGGATTCCACTATTAAGAAACCTATGGGAAGAATTAATGATGTTCTTATTGTTGCAAATAGGAATTATGTGCTCGTAGATTTTATTGTTCTTGACATAGATTGCAATCCTTCATGTCCTATTATTCTTGGTAGACCTTTCCTTAGAACGATTGGTGCAATTATTGATATGAAGGAAGGGAATATTAGATTCCAATTTCCGTTAAGGAAAGACATGGAACAATTCCCTAGAAATAAAATTAAATTACCTTATGAATCTATTATGAGAGCCACTTATGGATTGCCTACCACAGATGGCAACACCTAGATCTATCCTTGCTTTTTATGCCTAGCTAGGGACGTTAAACGATAACGCTTGTTGGGAGGCAACCCAATTTTATTTTTATTCCTTGCTTTTTTCTCATGTTTAGTAATAAATAATTTATCTAGCCTCTGTTTTAGTTGTGTTTTTTGTGTTTAATTAGTGTTTGTTCCAAGTAGAACCGTTGGGAAGACTTGGGGAAGGTCTTGTTAATCTTGCTGTAAAAAACAAAAACTTTAGCGCTCACGAGAACTGCTGCCATTTTTATTTGGAAAGTTCTATTTAGTTAATTCTTTTTGAAGATGATTAATAGATAAATTCCTCACGTCCATAAATTTAATTAAGAATTTTTGGGGTTCCAGATCTTGCGTTAGCTACAGATTACAACAGACTGTTCTGTTTTTGACAGATTCTGTTTTTCGTTTGTTGTTTGCTTATTTTGATGAATCTATGGCTAGTAAAATAGTTTATAAACCATAGAGAAGTTGGAATACACTAGGTTTAACACCAATATAAATAAAGAATGAGTTCATTACAGTACCTTGAAGTGGTGTTTTGTTTTCTTTCGCTAACGGAGCTCACGAGATTTTCTACTTTAAGTTTTGTGTTGTGAAGTTTTCAAGTTTTGGGTAAAGATTATATGGATTATGGAACAAGGAGTGGCAAGAGCCTAAGCTTGGGGATGCCCATGGCACCCCAAGATAATCTAAGGACACCTAAAAGCCAAAGCTTGGGGATGCCCCGGAAGGCATCCCCTCTTTCGTCTACTTCTATCGGTAACTTTACTTGGAGCTATATTTTTATTTACCACATTATATGTGTTTTGCTTGGAGCGTCTTGTATTATTTGAGTCTTTAATTGTTAGTTTTCCACAATCATCCTTGCTGCACACACCTTTTTGAGAGACACACACATGATTCGGAAATTATTAGAATAATCTATGTGCTTCACTTATATCTTTTGAGTTATATAATTTTTGCTCTAGTGCTTCACTTATATCTTTTAGAGCACGTTGGTGGATTTGTTTTATAGAAACCATTGTTCTCTCATGCTTCACTTAGACTATTTTGAGAGTCCTACAAAATGGCATGGTAATTTTCTTTAATTATTTGAGGCATTCAAGATTAATAAATAAAATTTTCTTATGAGTGTTGAATACTATGAGAAGTTTGAAACTTGATAATTGTTTTGAGATATGTAGATGGTGATATTAGAGTCGTGCTAGTGAGTAATTGTGAATTTGAAAACTGCTTGTGTTGAAGTATGTGATTCCCGTAGCATGCATGTATGGTGAACCGTTATGTTAAGAAGTCGGAGCATGATGTATTTATTGATTGTCCTCCTTATGAGTGGCGGTCGGGGACGAGCGATGGTATTTTCCTACCAATCTATCCCCCTAGGAGCATGCGCGTAGTACTTTGCTTCGATAACTAATAGATTTTTGCAATAAGTATGTGAGTTCTTTATGACTAATGTTGAGTCCATGAATTATACGCACTCTCACCCTTCCACCATTGCTAGCCTCTCTAATACCGCGCACCTTTTGCCGGTATCATACACCCACCATATACCTTCCTCAAAAAAGCCACCATACTTACCTATCATGGCATTTCCATAGCCATTCTGAGATATATTGACATGCAACTTTCCACCGTTCCATTTATCATGACACGCTCCATCATTGTCATATTGCTTTGCATGATCATGTAGTTGACATTTTAGTAGTGGCAAAGCCACCGTTCATAATTATTTCATATAAGTCACTCATGCATCATTGCTATCCTGGTACACCGCCGGAGGCATTCATATAGAGTCATACCTTGTTCTAGTATCGAGTTGTAATCATTGAGTTGTAAATAAATAGAAGTGTGATTATCATCATTCATAGAGTATTGTCCCAAATAAAAAAAAGGCCAAAGAAAAAAAAGAAGGCCCCAAAAAAAGGGGCAATACCACTATCCTTTTTCCACACTTGTGCTTCAAAGTAGCACCATGATCTTCATAATAGAGAGTCTCCTATTTTATCACTTTCATATACTAGTAGGAATTTTTCATTATAGAACTTGGCTTGTATATTCCAACGATGGGCTTCCTCAAAATCCCCTAGGTCTTCATGAGCAAGCAAGTTGGATGCACACCCACTTAGTTTCTTTTTGGTGAGCTTTCATATATTTATAGCTCTAGTGCATCCGTTGCATGGCAATCCCTACTCACTCACATTGATATCTATTGATGGGCATCTCCATAGCCCGTTGATACACCTAGTTGATGTGAGACTATCTTCTCCCTTTTTGTCTCCTCCACAACCACCATTCTATTCCACCTATAGTGCTATATGCATGGCTCACGCTCATGTATTGCGTGAAAATTGAAAAAGTTTGAGAACAATAAAAGTATGAAACAATTGCTTGGCTTGTCATCGGGGTTGTGCATGATTTGAATACTTTGTGTGGTGAAGATGGAGCATAGCCAGACTATATGATTTTGTAGGGATAACTTTCTTTGGCCATGTTATTTTGAAGAGACACAATTGCTTAGTTAGTAGTATGCTTGAAGTATTATTATTTCTATGTCAATATTAAACTTTTGTCTTGAATCTTTCGGATCTGAATATTCATACCAAAATTTAGAGAATTACATTGAAATTATGCCAAGTAGCATTCCACATCAAAAATTCTGTTTTTATCATTTACCTACTCGAGGATGAGCAGGAATTAAGCTTGGGGATACTTGATACGTCTCCAATGTATCTATAATTTTTTATTGTTCCATGCTATATTATATTCTGTTTTGGACATTATTGGGCTTTATTATACACTTTTATATTATTTTTGGGACTAACCTATTAACCGAAGGCCCAGCCCAGAATTGTTGTTTTTTGCCTATTTTAGGGTTTCGCAGAAAAAGAATATCAAACGGAATCCAAACGGAATGAAACCTTCGGGAACGTGATTTTTGGAATGAACATGATCCAGAGGACTTGGACCCTACGTCAAGACATCAACCAGGAGGCCACGAGGTAGAGGGGGCGCGCCCTCCACCCTCGTGAGCCCCATGTTGCTCCACCAACGTACTCCTTCCTCCTATATATACCTACGTACCCCCAAACTACCAGATACGGAGCCAAAACCCTAATTCCACCACCGTAACTTTCTGTATCCATGAGATCCCATATTGGGGCCTGTTCCGGAGCTCCGTCGGAGGGGGCATCGATCACGGAGGGCTTCTACATCAACACCATAGCCCTTCCGATGAAGTGTGAGAAGTTTACCTCAGACCTATGGGTCCATAGTTATTAGCTAGATGGCTTCTTCTCTTTTTGGATCTCAATACAAAGTTCTCCCCCTCTCTTGTGGAGATCTATTCGATGTAATCTTCTTTTGCGGTGTGTTTGTTGAGACCGATGAATTGTGGGTTTATGATCAAGTGTATCTATGAACAATATTTGAATCTTCTGTGAATTCTTTTATGTATGATTGGTTATCTTTGCAAGTCTCTTTGAATTATCAGTTTGGTTTGGCCTACTAGATTGATCTTTCTTGCAATGGGAGAAGTGCTTAGCTTTGGGTTCAATCTTGCGGTGTCCTTTCCCAGTGACAGTAGGGGCAGCAAGGCACGTATTGTATTGTTGCCATCGAGGATAACAAGATGGGATTTATTTCATATTGCATGAGTTTATCCCTCTACATCATGTCATCTTGCTTAAAGGGTTACTCTGTTCTCTTGAACTTAATACTCTAGGTGCATGCTGGATAGCGGTCGATGTGCGGAGTAATAGTAGTAGATGCAGGCAGGAGTCGGTCTACTTGTTTCAGACGTGATGCCTATATGCATGATCATACATAGATATTCTCATGACTATGCTCAATTCTGTCAATTGCTCAACAGTAATTTGTTTACCCGCCATGAATACTTATGCTCTCGAGAGAAGCCACTAGTGAAACCTATGGCCCCCGGGTGTATCTTCCATCATATTAATCTTCCAATACTTAGTTATTTTTATTGCCTTTTATTTTACTTTGCATCTTTATCATAAAAGTACCAAAATATTATCTTATCATATCTATCAGATCTCACTCTCGTAAGTGACCGTGTAGGGATTGACAACCCCTTATCGCGTTGGTTGCGAGGATTTATTTGTTTGCGTAGGTACGAGGGACTCGTGCGTGGCCTCCTACTGGATTGATACCTTGTTTCTCAAAAACTGAGGGAAATACTTACGCTACTCTGCTGCATCACCCTTTCCTCTTCAAGGGGAAACCAACGCAAGTGCTCAAGAGGTAGCACTGGACGACGGCGGGTCCTAGGAAGGGGTTGACGCGGAGCCTGGGAAGATGTGGCGGTGGATGCCCACGCGTAGAGGAGTACGAGGGTTCACTGGTTCTCTGCGGTGTGAGGCTACCGTCGCTGCAGAATAACAGGGGGTGTGGGTGAGTAGAGGGATGGCCTGGCCAGCGGTGGGAATAGTAGGGGGCGGTGAGGCCTCCGCAGCAGCACAGCCGGCCACGGGAGGCAGGAGCATGCGGCACGACCGGTGCTGCTTTGGGCGGCTGGAGCAACAAGACCAGAGGCTGAAGAAGCACTACGGCCGTTGGATGGACATCGTACGGTCACTGGAGCTAGAATCGTTCATATTGACTAAGTTGACAAAGCACTTCGTCCCCGTCAGCTTAGTAGGCCCACAAGTCAGCCTCCCACCAAGGTGGGTCCCAACCAGAAGGGGGAGTATTTATTTTTTTGTGCATAATAAGGAGGCACTTCCGGTGGGTCCGAGCTGACAGCGGGGGAGTGTTTTTTCGCGCAATACGGTGGCCCGTCTGGTGGGTCCCAGCAGTCAAGGGGAAACATTTTTTTCGTGAAATACGGTGGCCCGTCCGGTGGGTCCCCGCTATCAGGTGGAGGAATCATTATTTTCCGTGTAATAAGGAGGCACTTCCTTGCTGCTGTCGTGGACCCAGCTGTCAGCCTCTCCACGTACAATCCACGTCTGATGGAAGCTGTTCCTTGACCACGTTGACCACGCCATGCCAAAAGCACCAAGGCGGTGGACGACGGCAAGGCCCAGGAAGGGGACAACGCGGAGCCGGGGAAGACGCGGCACTGGAAGCCTGCGCAGAGAGGAGTACGAGGGTTCACTAGTTCGGCTGCAGTGTGAGGCTGCCGTCGCCACAGAATAACAGGGGGTGTGGGTGAGTAGAGGGATGGCCTGGCCAGCGGTGGGAGTAGTAGGGCGGTGAGGCCTCCGCGGCATCACAGCTGGCCACGGGAGGCAGGAGCACGCGGCACGACCGGCGCTGCTTTGTCGGCTGGAGCAAAAAGACCAGAGGTTGAAGAAGCACTACGGCCGTTGGATAGACATCGTACGGTCACTACATCTAGAATCGTTTATATTGACTAAGTTGACAAAGCCCTTGGTACGCGTCAACTTAGTAGGCCCACAGGTCAGCCTTCGAAACGGTGCACCCCAGATGTCAGGGGGAGGAATCATTTTTTGGGCGGCTGAAGCAAGAATATCCGAGATTGAAGAAGAAGCACGACATCCGTTGGATGGACATCCAACGGCCACAGCTGCCAGAACCGTGTGTTGTTGACAAAGCCTTGCATACGCGTCAACTTAGTTTTTTAGGGGACGCGTCAACTTAGAAGGCCCACAAGTGTGTGGCAGAGAACATATAGCCCATTTGCGATTTGTAAGAATGTACAACCTATTTTTTATTCTAATGGGATTTACTATAACCCATTTACAGTTTGTTAAAAGTATAGCCCATTTTCTAGCTAGGACAATGATTAATAATTTCAACCAACCGCTCAAAACAGAATTCAAAAAAATCCCACATTTTTATGGGATCCAAAATATTTTTATCCGAAATTTCTAGTCAGATTAAATATAATATCAAAATAAAGTTGTATTACGTTAAAATCCAACGAAATATTGCGCGCGCAACAAGTAATGAAATTAAAATTTTCAAATTCCGAAAATAATATATTTTTTAAACTAATTACGCGTTTGGTGCATTTTTTATAGTTACTGCCCAGTTATTATAATTACATCCCATTTATTATTTTCTTAAAGTCCATTTTCTTGTTAAGCCCAGCGGGGCAGAGAATAACAAGTTAACTCGGATATTGTGTACAACTGTCGGCCTAGTTGCATTGCTGATGTTGATAAAAAGGCATGTGTAGTACAATACAACCTAACATGGCTACTCAGCCCACATTCAGCGATGCCGGAAAGGCCCAAACAGGCTTCTGTACAACTTTTTGAAGTCACTAAGCTCAATTAATAACTTAAGAAAAAAGTTAGATTACAGTGGAACCTAATTAAAAGCTGTCGCGAGCAAAGAAATAATTCAACGGGTCCCACTTGTGCGTGTGTGTGCATGTGTGTGTGTGAGAGAGAGAGAGACCCATCGGTCGATGCTCGTAAATACATCTTTCAGCCATGTGCATTGATGATGCTCAGTAAAAACTTATATAGTTGACACAATCATATAGAACATCATAGCACACTGAACTTGCATACAAAAATTTCACGCAGGCGGCACAATCAGGATGGAAGAAGTGGATCACTACGGGTAGGGCTATGTGGAAACCAACGAACTCGTACATAACAGTTCATCGTCTTTATCAATGACAGGGAAATATATTGAACGTTGTGCAAAGAAAATAGACAGACAACACAATAAGTTCTGCTAGCACATTAAGTTGACGTACAACCCTTTCTAAAAAAAGTTCAGGTACAAAATTAGAACAGGTCAAAATCAAATGTATTGGCACATCAGTGCTTCACACCATAGCTCCGATTTAAGTAGTATCTGACAAGATTCAGTTGTTACATCAAATTAGAGCACATCCAGGCAGCCAACCCTGCCTCTTCTCCCAAAGAAGCAGTGGCCTCTGCCGCGCGATGGAGTAGGCCCTATGCCATCCATCGTTCCAAGCAACAAGGGGAAAGTCTGACGTTGACTCCTGTAATGGACGTCGTCGACGGACCCTGGCACCAGCGGCGGCGGCAGGACTTCGATTGATGGATTGACCACTTCTTTGACATGCACGAACACTCAATACAGGTACATCCCTAACGTGGTCTGCGGCGGCCTTGATGGCGACGAATAGTACAACCCTGGTTCCTGCACCGGTATCTCAACACCAATCACCTTCGGTATGGTCGACGGCTTCTTCATCCATGCCATAACCATCAGAGCCCAGCTGTCTGGAGGAACAAAGATACTTACGAGCTCACCTCCAAGGTCGTTGATAAGCTCATTCATGGACTCACTGTTCCAAGCACGTCGAGGCATGCCATGGAAGGTAAGCTTTGTTAAAAACTCAAGCTCAGAGGGTACCGAGCCCCATCCTGGATGCCACCGATCAAAGCTCGCCAGCGCGCCATTGCAGAACAAACGCCGGGAAGATTCGAACACATGACTGCGGCCGAAAGTTGTCCGGAACCTGACGAAGAAATCAGCCGGTGGTGGACTGACTTCGATGAGCAAGTCACTTATTTGGATGCCGTGCACAATGCCAAGAGCTTTGACAAGGTCATCCGGCGAGACAGAAGGCCGGTCGCCGTTGATGGTTACCATCAGCACTTTGCCGGCAAACTGGTCGTCAAGCGCCGCCATGGCACTGTTGAGCGACAGCACGCAGCGACTGAAGGCAGGACGGACCTCAGGATCTCTGGCTCAGAGATCCACGTTGACCGGCGACATGATAGTGAGCTTGAGTACAGGGAGTACAGGAGGGGGATTTGGGAGAATTGGAGTAGGAATCGAGATTCCAGAGTTGGGGGAGGGGCGGGAGATTGGGGATGAAAAGGTAGCTTGAATTTCGAACATGCGCCAATATGCTCTCGGCGCGCAAGCGCACGAAAACACCGGTGGCACCCACATGTCGGCCTAAGAGTCCTTATTCTTTCTTTTTTGGAGAGCCCGGCCTTTTTTAGGATCTTTTGAGAGCCCGACCTGAGAGTCATAATTGACCTGTTTGGCATTGCGTTACTACTCGGCCCATATTCAACGACACCTCACTAGCCCAAACAAGTGTACATCATCGAAAAGACACTAAGCTCAAATTATATAACTTGAAAAAAGGAGATACACTCTGAACACTAGAGAATCGTGATGCCCTCATTTAGCCCACCAGTAGTTCGAGACAATAAACAGTTCGAAACAACGATATATACAACATTCAAACACTGACTAGTGACTACTACTGACATAAACAGCAAGACATGATAGTTCATAAGAAGTCTTGCTACACCACCAAAACGCACCCATCTGCAGCGCTTAGACTCTCGTGAACCAGATGAGAATGGCATTCTAAACTGAGCCAACTATTACATAGCAAGAGTGACATAGACGAGGATGACCAAATGACAAGGAATATGCATAACAAAAGAAAGAACTACCCATCCAGAACAAGAAGCAAAGACAACAAAGTCATTCGAAGAGATGATCCAACACCATCATAATTTGCAGCCCCGCTTCAGCGGCCAATGATCCGGAGACACCAGTACTCCACCCTTTCGACGCAACAACCCAATTACCTATCAACCTAAAGGCTTGAACCACATCACTGCCTGTTGTAATTGAGACATCCAAGGATCAAAGTTAATCCAGATGCCTTTATCATTCTCACCTTCTTTTGGCTGCAGGCTGCATCATTGAAAATCAGGGGAGTTTGCTCCCGAACTCCTAGGGCTCGCCATGTAGACATGGTTTTCCATAGCAAACAGAGCCTCTCTGTCATCAAGGTCCTTGCCAACAGTGATTGTCGGTGTCAAAACCGGTGGATCTCGGGTAGGGGGTCCCAAACTGTGCATCTAGGCCGGATGGTAACAGGAGGCAGGGGACACAATGTTTTATAGTCCAGGAGTCCGGCCGAAGGTATAGTCCGGATATCCGGACACCCCCTAATCCAGGACTCCCTCAGTAGCCCCTGAACCAGGCTTCAATGACGACGAGTCCGGCGCGCAGATTGTCTTCGGCATTGCAAGGCGGGTTCCTCCTCCAAGTACTTCATAGAAGATTTTGAACAGAAAGGTAGTGTCCGGCTCTGCAAAATAAGTTTCCACATATTGCCATAGAGAGAATAATATTTACACAAATCTAATCTGCTGACGTATTCCGTAGCGTGACATTACACCACGGCCAAGTCTTTATTCGAATCATTTTACTGTCCCACCTCAGCGCGTTTAGCGAGGCGGTTTCCTTGGCACGTCTTGTTAAAGCAGAGATCGTGTCCCCTTATTCGGGATTCTCATCAATACGGGCGTGGGTAACCCAGTCGTACCCGTTGGTATGTTTTCTCGATCAAAGGTGAGTCCCAAACGGTCATGGGGAGGGCCCTTGGTATTCAACCTCTTATAAAGAGACCAAGGCCTTACTCCTTTCTTTCAATCTCAAACGAGTTCGCCCTTCGCCTCGAGTTCCAACACCCAAGGCTCCAGATTTCAGGCGCTTTGGACCTTCGACAATGTACGGTTCCGACCTTCGAGGCTGATGGATGCAGACGGAGGAGGACGTGCTGAAGTTGAGAGAGGCCAGGTTCTTGACCGGCGAAATCTGGCATAGGCTGCCTGCTCAAGGGCAGGTCATTCCCACTCCCAAGCCTGGTGATAGTGTGGTGTTCATGTCTCACTTCCTTCGGGGGCTAGGCTTCCCGACGGATCCCTTCGTGAGGGGGCTCATGTTCTATTATGGGCTGGAATTTCACGACTTAGCTCCGGAGTCCATCCTCCATATTTCCTCATTTATCATCGTGTGTGAAGCCTTCCTCCGTATTACTCCTCACTTCGGACTATGTCTCAAGACCTTCAAAGTAGAGCCGAAGATGATCGAGGGACGGCACGCGGAGTGCGGAGGTGCTTTTATAAGCAAGAATGCTGGTGCTCCATGGCCCGAGGGCTCTTTTCAAGAGGAGTCTAGCTTATGGCAACGAGAGTGGTTTTATATTACCGCTCCCAGGAGCACCAAGTGGGTGGCGCTGCCTGCTTTCCGCTCGGGTCCCCCGCCATGACTGGCATCATGGGTCAATAAGGGGCTGGACTGGGGCTCGGCAAAGGATGTGCTCCTGTTGCAGGGCCGCATCCGAGATCTCCTAGAAAGAGACATCAGTCTGGTCGTGGTGACGCAGGTCATGTTAATTCGACGAGTTCTGCCCTGCAAACGTCGCCCCCTCCGCCTGTGGGAGTTCAACTCGGAGGGACCACGAGTTCTCCAACATTTTCTTGGCATGAAGCCCATGGAGATGTACAAATTGTTCTTCGGACCACAAGTAGTGTGTCTGGATTCTACGAAAGACGCAGGTCTGAGCTGCAATCGTCCGGATACTCAAGTAAGTAGCCTTGTGCCCGGACTCGCTATCTGTATATTTATCCTAAAATTGCCCCTAAAAGAGCTGTCCTTTAAACAGGGGTGGATAGTGAAAGTAAAGCTAATCAGGTGTCCGGCCCCCCTCCCCGAGACCACGCCGGATCTCGTGCTAGTCAGGATGTTGGAGGTTGTGCCTTCAGAGGAAAGCGAGGGAGGGGACAAGGAAGCTACAGCCTCCTCGAAGAAGGTTGTCCGGAAGGGAGGAATCGAAAATTCCTCTCCCCAGGGGAAGAAGAGGACCGCCTCTGACGACCCGGAGACCTTGGCCTCAAAGCGGGGGAAGAAATCTTCGTCAGAGGGTCCTGTGCCGGGGGATACTTCGGCTGAATTATGCCCTCAAGGGGATCAGCCCTCCACCGAGCCGTAAGTAGAGAGGAGTTTTTATTTTTAAGAAATGAGAGAAATCCTTGCGTTATATCTAAGAAGAGTAATCGAAAATTTACCTTATAGCTCGGACCTTAGCCCTTCTCAGCAGAGCTCGTCTTCAGGGGATCTTCTTTCGGAGATGATGGAGAGCGGAACGCCTCCCCCTGCCGTACCGCCTTGCGAGGCGAGCGATCCTGAGGTATCGTCGCGGAGTGTTTCTCCAAATCCAACAGGGCTGGAAGGTAGTTATATGGCCCCCCCAAAGCCCTCCGCGTCCGGCCTTCGAAAAGGGCC
Source organism: Triticum urartu (assembly GCF_056163025.1). NCBI lineage: Eukaryota > Viridiplantae > Streptophyta > Magnoliopsida > Poales > Poaceae > Triticum > Triticum urartu. The sequence goes on from NC_141876.1 coordinate 441,291,245, forward strand.
ATTGGACGAGTCCTGCACCGTCTGGTGCGCGGTCGGAGGAGCTGAAGGATCTGCTAGGGCAAGCATCTATCTCAGAGGAGCACCGTGCATTGATGGGTACGGTGATTGAGAGGATTTCATCCGCAGAGAGCGGAATGCACGAGGCCGTCAGGAGTTTACTGACAGGTTTTGAGGTACGCGAAATAATGTACCCTTTTTGGACAGTTGCACATAAACAAGATACGCCCTGTGTAGATAGTAGCCCCTGAGACTCTGTGCGTTGTCAAAAGTGACGGCGCGTAGAGGATCATAATCCCAGGTCTAATATGCCGCCTTCATACGTAGGTGGCGAAGTGTCGGGTGGCCAGCCGGACTGATGAATTTGCCGAGCTAAAGCGGCAACTTGACGTGGCAGATGCCGACATCGCGCTTGTCAACAAGCGGCTTGACGAGGCACAAGGTATATAATTACTCCGGCGGCACCTTGGTAAGAGGAGCTTTATGCCAGTATCTTACAATGTGTGCGCTTGATGCAGATGGTGCTGCTGCCATGGAGAATCTTCGAGCGGAACTTGCCCGAGCCAAGGAGCAAGCCAGGAAAAGTGATGCGGCTGCCGGAAAGGCAATTGAAGAGCTGAAAGCCGAATAGGCTCCTCACTGCCAAAGCAAGAAGGAAATGGCCGAGATGGCTGTGAACCTGAAGAGTACTGCTGACCGTTGCAAGCTTCTTGAAAAAGAAGATCAGGCGGAACAGATGGACCTGGAGAAGGCCATTGCCGATGCCAAGGATGCTCGCTCTGCGATGAGAGCTATGAAGGAGGAGCTGCGTCAGGCCGGAGAGATCGCGGCTGGAAAGCCCTTTATGCTGTGGAGGAAGTTCTGTGATCCTAAACATGCTTCGTTAAACTGGATGTGGAGTACGGCGGACACCTATCTGGATTTGGCAGCGAGTGCCGCAGATGCGGCCGAACACTTCCGAGATCAAGAAGATTGCGAAGTAGAAAAGCTCTTTTTGTCGCAGTTCCATAATACAGAGCATCCACTGTCATTAGCCGATCGTTTGGCCGAATGGGCCGAGCTAAATAGGTTGTCCGGACTCACCATGAAGTATGTCATGAGTCATCTATGGCCAGAGAGGCCAGAGCCGAAAAGTTATTTCAACTTGGTGCAGTAGTTCCTTGGTGCTGCGCCGCATATCAATGCGATGAAGAGGTCAGCATGCATAGAGGGTGTGCGGATGGCTCTTGCCCATGTCAAGACATACTAGGCAGAAATGGAGGCCACCGCTGTTGCATCCCCAGACTCGGATGGAAGCCGAGTACCTGCCGAGCACTATTTTCAGGAAGTTCTGCAAGGCGCTCGTTTAATAGAGACGTAGTGCTTGAAGGATACTACATTCGAATAGCATATATTATTGTAAAACAATATTTTGATAAATTGTAGAAGCTTTTTATACTTGTGCCTACAAGTATTATAATACCTCTTGTGCGGCCGTTTAACATATATGTATATATAATCTGAAAGATGGCAGTCGTCGGCTTCAACCCCCACGTACATAATGCGGGGGTGTTCGCAGAAGGCGCATTTTCACACTTGATCCAACGTCTTGGCCCTACAAAGGAGGTGATAGCGCAGTGAACTAGGCAATCGGACTATGATGCTTTATCACTTTCACTTAGCCATAGGAGTTTGACAGTGAGGCTACTTATATAGCCCCTGGTGGCGCCTGCGCTCGCCCGAACTCGGGGCGCGTATGTGCCTGGCCGAGAAGCGGCCCTTCGTTAATGCAGAGGAATCCTAAAGATTCCCGTAAGTCATCGAGTGGTTGACCAGTCTCACGCTATATCATGACAGTCAGTTTTCGGCTTTCTCTACTGAGGTGCTCGCCTGGCCGAACCGGGGCACAATCGCAGTAGTTCTCCCGGTGCCGCCTTAGCCGATAAAGCGGAACGTAAGGTAGCAAAACACAGGAGCCGGGTAAACCCAACATTTGACCAAAGACATGATTCGGAGCTGATGCATACAAGGCCAAACTCGTGACGCTGAACACTCCCTAAGGTATTCGGTCTTTATGAGGGTGGGCGGGATAACGCCCTTAGTAATAAGCCCCTAGTGTCCAGGTACGCGCAAAAACTCTGACGTGGCCACATGCCAAAACGCCAGCCTCCTCCTTGGTTATACCAAGAAACCAGGGGATGTGTATCAACAAGAGACAGTAAAAAAGGTTTATGCAGGGTCTTAATCTGAAAAGAATCCTTGGAACGGGTCCCTGCTGCACGTCTGCGCCTGTGTCTCCGTTGTGCCATATCCTGGACGGGCGTAGCACGGTGTTCATCTGTAAAAGAGAGGAACTTAGTTAAAGAAAGATCGTGTCGAACATGAGTTATACTAAATAAACAAAGTATAAATCGAAATGGGTAAAACTGAGCTTTATTGTCTCTTGTTTTATATGCGCAGAGCCCCTAGTACAGGGGTATACAGCTATTAAGCCTTTATCAATTGTATGTTTATGCCGGACTCGTCTAGCCGTGTCCGTGGTCTTGACGACCTATTTAGGTGCTTTGGCTGGTGAAGCCGCTTTATTGTGGGGCTGTCAAGGCAGCCGCACTGTCTTCCGCGCGGGAGGAACACTCAATGTTTTCCCTTTAATGAGATGATGCCTCGTGGACCGGGCATCTTAAGTGTAAGAGATGCATAATGCGGTATTGCGTTAAAGCGGGCGAAAGCTTCGCGTCCCAGCAGTGCTTGATAGCTACTTGAGAATGGGGCGATGTGGAAAGTTAGCTGTTCGCGATGGAAGTTATCGGGGGAGCCGAGCATAACTTCTAGCCGAAGAGAACCCATGAAACGGGTATCCGGGCCTGGCGTTACCCCTTGAAAGGAGGTTTTGCTATGGCGAATTTTTGTTGGGTCTATCCCCATGTTGCAGATTGTGTCCTGGTATAACAGGTTTAGACCACTGCCGCCATCCATCAGGACATTTGTAAAGTGGAGTCCGCCGATTATTGGATCTAATACCAAGGCGGTCCAGCCTGCATTCTGGATACTTCTAGAGTAATCCTGATGGTCGAAGGTGATCGGTTTTAACAACCATTGGCGAGACTCCTTTGGGATAGGCCGTATGGCACGTATCTCTATTGGCGCCATTCTGTTCGTCACGTGAAGTAAGTTTACTGTTTTGACTTCTTGTGGGAAATCCTTTTGTTTCCTGGTGCTCTGCTTGTGGGGTTCGTCATCGTACTCACTTGGTGTGTCGGGCCCCTTGTGTTCGGCGTTGAGTTTGCCAGATTGCTTGAAAACCCAACAATCTCTATGGGTATGGTTCGCAGGCTTCCCGGGAGTACTATGTATTTGACATATCTTGTCCAAGATTTTGTTTAAGTTGGATAGCTCGTCCCTGTTATCCTTGAGGGGCAGCTTTCTCTGATTCTGCCACGAGCTTTTGAATCCGGCGTTGACCGCCGTGCTCTTTGGGCTGTTTCCCTTATTCCAGCGCCGGTCCTTGCTGCGTCGGGGTTTTCCGTTTCCATCCCTAACTTCGGATGTACTTGGGTCGCTGGTGCTACATCTTGCCAACCAGCTGTCCTCTCCTGCACAAAAGCGGGTCATGAGGCTTGTTAATGAGGCCATTGTTCTTGGCTTTTCTTGGCCGAGGTGTCTGGCGAGCCATTCGTCTCGAACGTTATGCTTAAAAGCTGCTAGGCTTCGGCGTCCGGACAGTCGACTATCTGATTCTTTTTAGTAAGAAATATGTTCCAGAATTTCCGGGCTGACTCTCTGGGCTGTTGAGTTATGTGACTGAGATCGTCTGCATCCGGAGGGCGGACATAGGTCCCTTGAAAATTTGCCCGGAAAGCATCCTCAAGCTCTTCCCAACTTCCAATGGTGTTTTCAGGAAGGCTTTTGAGCCAATGCCGGGCTGGCCCTTTAAGCTTGAGGGGTAAGTATTTTATGGCGTGGAAGTCATCCCCTCTAGCCATGTGTATGTGGAGGATATAATCCTCGATCCAGACCCCAGGGTCTGTTGTTCCATCGTACGCCTCTATGTTTACGGGCTTGAATCCCGCTGGAAATTCATGGTCCAGCACCTCATCGGTGAAACATAGGGGGTGTGCGGCACCCCTGTATTTGGGTGTGCCGTGATGTTCGGATATTTGTTGTGTTGCATTGCTTACTAGAGCTTGCTTTCTTGGCCCGTAGATAGATCTGGCTGGGCCATCTTTTTGATGCGGATCCTTTGGTGGATCGCGTGCCGGCTTGTGTGCGGCGCCGCTTGCCGCTCCATGCTGGCCATTCAGTCGTCTATCCGACCGGGTGGCTTTCCTATTTTTTGATTGCGGGGGCTCTAAGGCCTCCTCGTCAAATTCAGGCAGTAGCTTTCGCTTGGATAGCTTTTTGTGCGGCGACTGCCGCCATATTTGTCTGCGGTGTTGCGTACTTTGCTCCATCTGATGCTGAGTGCATCTTCCGCAGTTTTGAGCTTCCGCTTCTGCTTTTTCAGGCTACGCGCAGTGGCGACGAGCCTTTTGTGGAGGTTCTTCTGCTCCATGAGCCTACCCGGCGTAAGGTCGTCCGGACTGTTGTTTTCTCCGGGGACGGGGTGTTCGGTTTGTTTATCCAAGTTGCCCTGTTCGGACGATTGCTCGAAGGCATGTTCGTCGTCCGCCGGCTCGTCCTGCTCTTTGGCTGGGTCTGTATGGCTGCTGTCTCTATCGAGGCGAGGCTTGGAGCGGCGCTTACGTCGCTGCTTTGATTGCTTTTCAAGTGAACGATCCCTCCATGCATCCCTGTGTTCCTCGTCGTCGCTTCCTTTGGGTGTGTCCACCATGTATACATCATGAGATGAGGTGGCTGTCCAGTGCCTTATAGGCATTGGTTCATGTTCATCTCCTACATCGTTGTCCATACCATCGATGTCTTCGGATTCGAAGTCGAGCACGTCGTTTAAATTATCGACAGTGGCTACGAAGTGGGTGGTGGGTGGGCTTTGAATTTCTTCGTCGTCCACATCCCAATCCTGCCGGTCATAGTCCGGCCAGGACTCTCCTGACAAAGAGAGAGACCTGAGTGAATTCAGAATGTCGCCGAAGGGCGAGTGCAGAAAGATGTCTGCGGCGGTGAACTCCATGATCGGCGCCCAATCGGATCCGATCGGTAGGGGCGCGGAGGGCTCGGAGTCTGGAGAGGAGTCCGGCTCCTTGGAGTCACGGGCTTCGCAGAGAATAGGGCTGGTGTTCGGCTCGATCGCCGTAGAGATTGGAGCCCCCGAGGCGGTGTCCAACCACCCATCCTCGATTGGCGCATTTGGCTCCGAATTAAGGGTCGGAGCTGATGCGGGTGCAGCCTCCAGGGCACTGTTCGGCGGCAGAGCTAGATCATGCCCATCATGACAGTGCGGCGCGCTTGGCTACGGCTCGAATCCGTCGAAGATCAAGTCTCCCCGGCGGTCGGCCGCTGTGTAGTTTAAACTTCCAAATCTGACCTGACGGCCAAGGGCGTAGCTTTCAGTCTACTCCAGATGGCCAGGCGAATTGGCCCGCAGTGCTAAGCCGCCAAATACGAAGATCTGTCCAGGGAGAAAAGTCTCACCCTGTATCGCAGAGGAACTCTCAATGAAAGCACCAATGTCGGTGTCAAAACTAGCGGATCTCGGGTAGGGGGTCCCGAACTGTGCGTCTAGGCCAGATGGTAACAGGAGGCAGGGGACACAATGTTTTACCCAGGTTCGGGCCCTCTTGATGGAGGTAAAACCCTATGTCCTGCTTGATTGATATTGATGATATGGGTAGTACAAGAGTAGATCTACCACGAGATCAAGGAGGCTAAACCCTAGAAGCTAGCCTATGGTATGATTGTTCTTCGTCCTACAGACTAAAACCCTCCTGTTTATATAGACACCGGAGAGGGCTAGGGTTACACAGAGTCGGTTACAATGGTAGGAGATCTACATATCCGTATCGCCAAGCTTGCCTTCCACGCCAAGGAAAGTCCCTTCCGGACACGGGACAAAGTCTTCAATCTTGTATCTTCATAGTCCAGGAGTCCGGCTGAAGGTATAGTCCGGTTATCCGGACACCCCCTAATCCAGGACTCCCTCAGTGATCTCCTGGTTAATCGGATAATTGAGTCCGAGAAACAGAGAGTGTGAACCAAGGCTGTTTACCCGCCTCCAACTAAAAAATCCTGAAGGCCCCGACAAGCTGGTATCCTGCTAAAGACATAACAGCCACTATCCGGATACTCACGTATTTCATGGTGCTTGTATACAGTGGGGTTTTTGTAATATAACTTTTCCGGCTCATGTGTCCAAATGATCATCAGTCTTTTGCCGTGTCTGATCGAGCAAGGAACCAGTTGTGCTTCCCTGTTTTTGGCAAAGGTGGTGTGATTACAAAGGGAAGTAACTGTAGGGACACTACATCATATCAAAAAGGACAGGCATTGTTAATGTAAGATCAGCATTGTTCAGAGTATGAGTAGGATAATGCAAGAAACAACATTGTTAATGTAAGATCAGCATTGTTAATGTAAGATCAGCATTGATATGTCCCTGTTGGAACTGGGAGGAAAATACAGGGAAATGTATATTGGGTTCGAAAATATAGAAGTGCCATGCATGGTTATACTCATGTTATCTCGCAATCGATTCTTCACAGGAAACTACCATGTCATGCATGTTATGGAATCATGTTCTGTCCTCACAAACAAATTCTTCAAGGTAACTAACAGACCATGCATTTGAAGGAAATATGCCCTAGAGGCAATAATAAAGTTATTATTTATTTCCTTATATCATGATAAATGTTTATTATTCATGCTAGAATTGTATTAACCGGAAACATAATACATGTGTGAATACATAGACAAACATAGTGTCACTAGTATGCCTCTACTTGACTAGCTCGTTGATCAAAGATGGTTATGTTTCCTAACCATAGACATGAGTTGTCATTTGATTAACGGGATCACATCATTAGGAGAATGATGTGATTGACTTGACCCATTTCGTTAGTTTAGCACTTGATCGTTTAGTTTGTTACCATTGCTTTCTTCATGACTTATACATGTTCCTATAACTATGAGATTATGCAACTCCCGTTTACCGGAGGAACACTTTGTGTGCTACCAAACGTCACAACGTAACTGGGTGATTATAAAGGTGCTCTACAGGTGTCTCCAAAGGTACTTGTTGGGTTGGCGTATTTTGAGATTAGGATTTGTCACTCCGATTGTCGAAGAGGTATCTCTGGGCCCTCTCGGTAATGCACATCACATAAGCCTTGCAAGCATTGCAACTAATAAGTTAGTTGGGGGATGATGTATTACGGAACGAGTAAAGAGACTTGCCGGTAACGAGATTGAGCTAGGTATTGAGATACCGACGATCAAATCTCGGGCAAGTAACATACCGATGACAAAGGGAACAACGTATGTTGTTATGCGGTCTGACCGATAAAAGATCTTCATAGAATATGCAGGAACCAATATGAGCATCCAAGTTCTGCTATTGGTTATTGACCGGAGACGTGTCTCGGTCATGTCTACATTGTTCTCGAACCCGTAGGGTCCGCACGCTTAACGTTACGATGACAGTTTCATTATGAGTTTATATATTTTGATGTACCGAAGGTTGTTCGGAGTTCCGGATGTGATCACAGACATAACGAGGAGTCTCGAAATAGTCGATACATAAAGATTGATATATTGGACGACTATATTCGGACACAGGAATGGTTCCGGGTGTTATCGAATATAAAACGGAGAACCGGGGCTTACCGGAACCCCCCCCCGGGGGGGGGGGGTTAATGGGCCTCATGGGCCCAAAGTGGAGCAGAGGAGGGGCGGCTAGGGCAGGCTGCGCGCCCCCTCCCCCTCTAGTCCGAATTGGACAAGGACGGAGGGGCGGCGCCCCCCCCCCTTCCTTTCTCTCCTCTCTCCCTTCCTTCCCCCTCTCCTAGTTGGATAAGGAAAGGAGGGAGTCCTACTCCCGGTAGGAGTAGGACTCCTCCCTGGCACGCCTCCTCCTGGCCGGCCGCCCCTCCCCCTTGCTCCTTTATATACGGGGGCAGGGGGCACCTCTAGACACAACAATTCATCCTTGAGATCTATTAGCTGTGTGCGGTGCCCTCCTCCACCATAATCCTTGATAATATTGTAGCGGTGCTTAGCCGAAGCCCTGCGATGGTAGAACATCAAGATCGTCACCACGCCGTCATGCTGACGGAACTCTTCCCCGACATTCTGCTTGATCGGAGTCCGGGGATCGTCATCGAGCTGAACGTGTGCTAGAACTCGGAGGTGTCGTAGTTTCGGTGCTTGATCGGTCGGGCCGTGAAGACGTACGACTACATCAACTGCGTTGTGGTAACGCTTCCGCTTCCGGTCTACGAGGGTACGTAGACAACACTCTCCCCTCTCGTTGCTATGCATCACCATGATCTTGCGTGTGCGTAGGAAATTTTTTGAAATTACTATGTTCCCAACAGTGGTATCAGAGCCTAGGTTTTATGCGTTGATATTGTGCACGAGTAGAACACAAGTGAGTTGTGGGCGATATAAGTCATACTGCTTACCAGCATGTCATACTTTGGTTCGGCGGTATTGTTGGATGAAGCGGCCCGGACCGACATTACGCGTACGCTTACGCGAGACTGGTTCTATCGACGTGCTTTGCACACAGGTGGCTGGCGGGTGTCAGTTTCTCCAACTTTAGTTGAACCAAGTGTGGCTACGCCCGGTCCTTGTGAAGGTTAAAACAACACCAACTTGACAAACTATCGTTGTGGTTTTGATGTGTAGGTAAGAACGGTTCTTGCTAAGCCCGTAGCAGCCACGTAAAACTTGCAACAACAAAGTAGAGGACGTCTAACTTGTTTTTGCAGGGCATGTTGTGACGTGATATGGTCAAGACATGATGCTAAATTTTATTGTATGAGATGATCATGTTTTGTAACCGAGTTATCGGCAACTGGCAGGAGCCATATGGTTTTTGCTTTATTGTATGCAATGCAATTGCGCTGTAATGCTTTACTTTATCACTAAACGGTAGCGATAGTCATGGAAGCATAAGATTGGCGAGACGACAACGATGCTACGATGGTGATCAAGGTGTCGCATCGGTGACGATGGTGATCATGACGGTGCTTCGAAGATGAAGATCACAAGCACAAGATGATGATGGCCATATCATATCACTTATATTGATTGCATGTGATGTTTATCTTTTATGCATCTTATCTTGCTTTGATTGACGGTAGCATTATAAGATGATCCCTCACTAAATTATCAAAGTATAAGTGTTCTCCCTGAGTATGCACCGTTGCGAAAGTTCTTCGTGCTGAGACACCACGTGATGATCGGGTGTGATAGGCTCTACGTTCAAATACAACGGCTGCAAAACAGTTGCACACGCGGAATACTCAGGTTTAACTTGACGAGCCTAGCATATAACAGATATGGCCTCGGAACACAGAGACCGAAAGGTCGAGCGTGAATCATATAGTAGATATGATCAACATATTGATGTTCACCATTGATACTACTCCATCTCACATGATGATCGGACATGGTTTAGTTGATTTGGATCACGTGATCACTTAGAGGATTAGAGGGATATCTTTCTAAGTGGGATTCTTAAGTAATATGATTAATTGAACTTAAATTCATCATGAACTTAGTACCTGATAGTATCTTGCTTGTCTATGTTTGATTGTAGATAGATGGCTCGTGCTGTTGTTCCGTTGAATTTTAATGCGTTCCTTGAGAAAACAAAGTTGAAACATGATGGTAGCAATTACACGGACTGGGTCCGTAACTTGAGGATTATCCTCATTGCTGCACAGAAGAATTATGTCCTGGAAGCACCGCTAAGTGCCAAGCCTGCTGCAGGAGCAACACCAGATGTTATGAACGTCTGGCAGAGCAAAGCTGATGACTACTCGATAGTTCAGTGTGCCATGCTTTACGGCTTAGAACCGGGTCTTCAACGATGTTTTGAACATCATGGAGCATATGAGATGTTCCAGGAGTTGAAGTTAATATTTCAAGCAAATGCCCGGATTGAGAGATATGAAGTCTCCAATAAGTTCTATAGCTGCAAGATGGAGGAGAATAGTTCTGTCAGTGAACATATACTCAAAATGTCTGGGTATCATAATCACTTGACTCAACTGGGGGTTAATCTTCCTGTTGATAGTGTCACTGACAGAGTTCTTCAATCACTACCACCAAGCTACAAAAGCTTCGTGATGAACTATAATATACAAGGGATTAATAAGACTATTCCTGAGCTCTTCACAATGCTAAAAGCCGCGGAGGTAGAAATCAAGAAGGAGCATCAAGTGTTGATGGTCAATAAGACCACCAATTTCAAGAAAAGGGCAAAGGGAAGAAGAAAAGGAACTTCAAGAAGAACAGCAAACAAGTTGCTGCTCAGGAGAAGAAACCCAAGTCTGGACCTAAGCCTGAGACTGAGTGCTTCTACTGCAAGTAAATTGGTCACTGGAAGCGGAACTGCCCCAAGTATTTGGCGGATAAGAAGGATGGCAAAGTGAACAAAGGTATATGTGATATACATGTTATTGATGTGTACCTTACTAATGCTCGCAGTAGCACCTGGGTATTTGATACTGGTTCTGTTGCTAACATTTGCAACTCTAAACAGCGGCTACAGATTGAGCGAAGATTGGCTAAGGACGAGGTGATGATGCGCGTGGGAAATGGTTCCAAAGTCGATGTGATCGCGGTCGGCACGCTACCTCTACATCTACCTTCGGGATTAGTATTAGACCTAAATAATTGTTATTTGGTGCCAGCATTGAGCATGAACATTATATCTGGATCTTGTTTGATGCGAGACGGTTATTCATTTAAATCAAAGAATAATGGTTGTTCTATTTATATGAGTAATATCTTTTATGGCCATGCACCCTTGAAGAGTGGTCTATTTTTGATGAATCTCGATAGTAGTGATACACATATTCATAATGTTGAAATCAAAAGATGCAGAGTTGATAATGATGGTGCAACTTATTTGTGGCACTGCCGTTTAGGTCATATCGGTGTAAAGAGAATGAAGAAACTCCATACTGATAGACTTTTGGAACCACTTGATTATGAATCACTTGGTACTTCCGAACCATGCCTCATGGGTAAGATGACTAAAACGCCGTTCTCCGGTACTATGGAGAGAGCAACAGATTTGTTGGAAATCATACATACAGATGTATGTGGTCCAATGAATGTTGAGGATCGTGGCGGATATCGTTATTTTCTCACCTTCACAGATGATTTAAGCAAATATGGGTATATCTACTTAATGAAACATAAGTCTGAAACATTTGAAAAGTTCAAAGAATTTCAGAGTGAAGTTGAAAATCATCGTAATAAGAAAATAAAGTTTCTACGATCTGATCGTGGAGGAGAATATTTGAGTTACGAGTTTGGTCTACGTTTGAAACAATGCGGAATAGTTTCGCAACTCACGCCACACGAACACCACAGCGTAATGGTGTGTCCGAACATCGTAATCGTACTTTATTAGATATGGTGCGACCTATGATGTCTCTTACTGATTTACCGTTATCATTTTGGGGTTATGCTTTAGAGACGGCTGCATTCACGTTAAATAGGACACCATTGAAATCCGTTGAGACGACGCCTTATGAACTGTGGTTTGGCAAGAAACCAAAGTTGTCGTTTCTAAAAGTTTGGGGCTGCGATGCTTATGTGAAAAAGCTTCAACCTGATAAGCTCGAACCCAAATCGGAGAAATGTATCTTCATAGGATACCCAAAGGAGACTGTTGGGTACACCTTCTATCACAGATCCGAAGGCAAGACTTTTGTTGCTAAATTCGGAGTTTTTCTAGAGAAGGAGTTTCTCTCGAAAGAAGTGAGTGGGAGAAAAGTAGAACTTGATGAGGTAACTGTACCTACTCCCTTATTGGAAAGTAGTACATCACAGAAACCGGTTTCTGTGACACCTACACCAATTAGTGAGGAAGCTAATGATATTGATCATGAAACTTCAGATCAAGTTACTACCGAACCTCGTAGATCAACCAGAGTAAGATCCGCACCAGAGTGGTACGGTAATCCTGTTCTGGAAGTCATGCTACTAGATCATGATGAACCTACGAACTATGAAGAAGCGATGGTGAGCCCAGATTCCGCAAAATGGCTAGAAGCCATGAAATCTGAGATGGGATCCATGTATGAGAACAAAGTGAGGACTTTCGTTGACTTGCTCGTTGATCGGCAAGCAATTGAGAATAAATGGATCTTCAAGAATAAGACTGACACTGACGGTAATGTTACTGTCTATAAAGCTTGACTTGTTGCAAAAGATTTTCGACAAGTTCAAGGGATTGACTACGATGAGACCTTCTCACCCGTAGCGATGCTTAAGTCTTTCCGAATCATGTTAGCAATTGCCGCATTTTATGATTATGAAATTTGGCAAATGGATGTCAAAACTGCATTCCTGAATGGATTTCTGGAAGAAGAGTTGTATATGATGCAACCAGAAGGTTTTGTCGATCCAAAGGGAGCTAACAAAGTATGCAAGCTCCAGCGGTCCATTTATGGACTGGTGCAAGCCTCTCGGAGTTGGAATAAACGCTTTGATAGTGTGATCAAAGCATTTGGTTTTGTACAGACTTTTGGAGAAGCCTGTATTTACAAGAAAGTGAGTGGGAGCTCTGTAGCATTTCTAATATTATATGTGGATGACATATTGTTGATTGGAAATGATATAGAAATTCTGGATAGCATAAAGGGATACTTGAATAAGAGTTTTTCAATGAAAGACCTCGGTGAAGCTGCTTACATATTGGGCATTAAGATCTATAGAGATAGATCAAGACGCTTAATTGGACTTTCACAAAGCACATACCTTGACAAAGTTTTGAAGAAGTTCAAAATGGATCAAGCAAAGAAAGGGTTCTTGCCTGTGTTACAAGGTGTGAAGTTGAGTAAGACTCAATGTCCGACCACCGCAGAAGATAGAGAGAAAATGAAAGATGTTCCCTATGCTTCAGCCATAGGCTCTATCATGTATGCAATGTTGTGTACCAGACCTGATGTGTGCCTTGCTATAAGTCTAGCAGGGAGGTACCAAAGTAATCCAGGAGTGGATCACTGGACAGCGGTCAAGAACATCCTGAAATACCTGAAAAGGACTAAGGATATGTTTCTCGTATATGGAGGTGACAAAGAGCTCATCGTAAATGGTTACGTTGATGCAAGCTTTGACACTGATCCTGACGATTCTAAATCGCAAACCGGATACGTGTTTTTACTAAACGGTGGAGCTGTCAGTAGGTGCAGTTCTAAACAAAGCGTCGCGGTGGGATCTACAAGTGAAGCAGAGTACATAGCTGCTTCGGAATCAGCAAATGAAGGAGTCTGGATGAAGGAGTTCATATCCGATCTAGGTGTTATACCTAGTGCATCGGGTCCAATGAAAATCTTTTGTGACAATACTGGTGCAATTGCCTTGGCAAAGGAATCCAGATTTCACAAGAGAACCAAGCACATCAAGAGACGCTTCAATTCCATTCGGGATTTAGTCCAAGTGGGAGACATAGAAATTTGCAAGATACATACGGATCTGAATGTTGCAGACCCGCTGACTAAGCCTCTTCCACGAGCAAAACATGATCAACACCAAGGCTCCATGGGTGTTAGAATAATTACTGTGTAATCTAGATTATTGACTCTAGTGCAAGTGGGAGACTGAAGGAAATATGCCCTAGAGGCAATAATAAAGTTATTATTTATTTCCTTATATCATGATAAATGTTTACTATTCATGCTAGAATTGTATTAACCGGAAACATAATACATGTGTGAATACATAGACAAACATAGTGTCACTAGTATGCCTCTACTTGACTAGCTCGTTGATCAAAGATGGTTATGTTTCCTAACCATAGACATGAGTTGTCATTTGATTAATGAGATCACATCATTAGGAGAATGATGTGATTGACTTGACCCATTTTGTTAGCTTAGCACTTGATCGTTTAGTTTGTTGCCATTGCTTTCTTCATGACTTATACATGTTCCTATGACTATGAGATTATGCAACTCCCGTTTACCGGAGGAACACTTTGTGTGCTACCAAACGTCACAACATAACTGGGTGATTATAAAGGTGCTCTACAGGTGTCTCCGAAGGTACTTGTTGGGTTGGCGTATTTCGAGATTAGGATTTGTCACTCCGATTGTCGGAGAGGTATCTCTGGGCCCTCTCGGTAATGCACATCACATAAGCCTTGCAAGCATTGCAACTAATAAGTTAGTTGTGGGATGATGTATTATGGAACGAGTAAAGAGACTTGCCGGTAACGAGATTGAACTAGGTATTGAGATACCGACGATCAAATCTCGGGCAAGTAACATACCGATGACAAAGGGAACAACGTATGTTGTTATGCGGTCTGACCGATAAAAGATCTTCGTAGAATATGTAGGAACCAATATGAGCATCTAGGTTCCTCTATTGGTTATTGACCGGAGACGTGTCTCGGTCATGTCTACATTGTTCTCGAACCCGTAGGGTCCGCACGCTTAACGTTACGATGACAGTTTCATTATGAGTTTATATATTTTGATGTACCGAAGGTTGTTTGGAGTTCCGGATGTGATCACGAACATAACGAGGAGTCTTGAAATAGTCAAGACATAAAGATTGATATATTGGATGACTATAATCGGACACAGGAATGGTTCCGGGTGTTATCGGATATAAAACGGAGAACCGGGGGTTACCGGAACCCCCCCCCCCCCCGGGGGGGGAGGGGGGTTAATGGGCCTCATGGGCCCAAAGTGGAGCAGAGGAGGGGCGGCTAGGGCAGGCTGCGCGCCCCCTCCCCCTCTAGTCCGAATTAGACAAGGAGGGAGGGGCGGCGCCCCCCCCCTTTCCTTTCTCTCCTCTCTCCCTTCCTTCCCCCTCTCCTAGTTGGACAAGGAAAGGAGGGAGTCCTACTCCCAGTTGGAGTAGGACTCCTCCCTGGCGCGCCTCCTCCTGGTCGGCCGCCCCTCCCCCTTGCTCCTTTATATACGGGGGTAGGGGGCACCTCTAGACACAACAATTGATCCTTGAGATCTATTAGCCGTGTGCGGTGCCCTCCTCCACCATAATCCTCGATAACATTGTAGCGGGGCTTAGGCGAAGCCCTGCAACGGTAGAACATCAAGGTCGTCACCACGCCGTCGTGCTGATGGAACTCTTCCCCGACATTCTGCTGGATCGGAGTCCGGGGATCGTCATCGAGATGAACGTGTGCTAGAACTCGGAGGTGTCGTAGTTTCGGTGCTTGATCGGTCGGGCCGTGAAGATGTACGACTACATCAACCGCGTTGTGCTAACGCTTCTGCTTCCGGTCTACGAGGGTACGTAGACAACACTCTCCCCTCGCGTTGCTATGCATCACCATGATCTTGCGTGTGCGTAGGAAATTTTTTGAAATTACTACGTTCCCCAACAGCATTGATATATACTCGTGTTCTGTGGGCAAAATTTTTGTGAGGATATTAGTCTAGCCATTGATTGCTGAAGGGCGAATATAGGTATGTACACATGGTAAGCATTACATGATTTCACTACTTCCAAATATAGAGTTCTCCATATGCACATTTATTTCCCTAATGTATGGTTAGATGAAACCAACAGTGTGGTGCATGTTTCTACATCATGAAAATGAGGAAACTAACATGGCCATTGATACACACTCATATTTAGTAGTAGTATATAGATTACTATAAAATAAGGAGAATATCCATATATTCCTAACCGTTTGATTATTCAGGGGTACAAATTGGCTGTAATGACATGATCACAATCGCATGAATTAACTCATTCCAAATATAGCTGATTTACGGCGTCTCTAATTCATTGCCATAGTTCTACTCAAATTCTGCTCAAACAGGGATATGCCAATCATCACAAAAAGTTCAAACAGTGTCATGGCGTCATCATTAACATGAGACAGAAACAACTTACACGTGCCGTCCCAGCAATACGTGGTGCCATCTGCTATGTCGATCGCGTAGATGATGCCATTGTGTTCAATAGCATCACAGAAGTGTGTATCAGTTTGACGATGATCCACTACGAGCTGAGTTGTCTCTAGCTAAAGAAGGCACCGGCGTAAAGATAGGCGAGTCCGCGGTCGAACAAGCCAATTAGCTTGAAGTCTACATAATTCGCATGTCATGTGGGCACTTGGCAGAATACAATCTTCTGCAAAACAAGGTCCGTCCAACTGACATGGTAATCTACATGACTAGGACCGCGATGGTAAAATTCTACATAATCTAACGGAGGAAGGATAATCTCATGGGAGGTCTGGAAGTTCACGAGCACAAACTTTTTACCGTCTTCTCTAAAGGCAGCCATCCAGTGGGAGTTCATGCCGACCCAGTACATACCTGCCAAGAAGTTTCGGGCAATGGTGATCGGATCGAAGTCGAGGGAAATGATGTACGGCGACCCACTGCATACCTGCAAAGAAGTTTCGGCTAATGGAGATCGGATTGAAGTCGAGGGGCATCATGTACGCCTCCGTATCATGGTGAGCCAATCTCGCAAGACCAGATAACAGCAAGAAGGGTGTCTTGAAAAGCTTTGGCCTCGCTTTGATGATGGCCGTGTGCATGCCCCTCGAGCATGCAGCCAGCCGCAAGGTGCTCAACATATCCATACACGAACAATAGAGGTCGAGGACGTCACTGGGGAGATTGCTCCAATCGCGGCTCATATGGATCATGCACGGTTCGCGTTCGGCCATGGTGGAGTTTGGAAGGTGGGGTTTTGGGGGGCTTGATTTATGGGGGAGAAAGGCTGTCGGTGCTGGAGCGGCTAGCGAGGGAATAGTGGTACTGGGAGAGGCGAGCGAGGCGAGGGTATGCGGGGGCACAGTGAGATAATGAAGAGTGACCTCAGGATCTCCGGCGAGACGGAGATGGAGATGGAGTGGTGCTAGGGGAGAGGGAGACGAGGCGAGGCATGCTATACAGCGGCGGTGACAGTGACTGCATAGTGCACAAGGTGAGGTTGGCTTTGGTAACCCGGACACGCCGCCTGGACTGGTGTCACCTCGGGCGCAGGGTCTTGTCACTTCACTGTGAGGACCAGATGAATAATACATAGTATTTTGACCATCAAGTGTACCACAGTTGTACTACTCCTACTAGTAGGAGTAGTAGGAACATGAGTACACTCCCATGCTAGCATGCCTCTGGGTTCACTTCATCCTCCAGCTATCATCCATATTGTGAGCAGAACCAAATTCTCGTGCATGCGGAAGCGCGAAGAAGGACTTTTATTTTTTGAGGATAACCGCATATTCCTTAACCGTAGTAGGAACATGAGTAGTACTCCCTCTGGTCCTCTTTTGTCTGCGCATAAATTTTTTCAGTATTTCTCTAATTAGTCTGCGTATATACCCTTTTGCATGCGCCCATTTCCCTCCATGCGACCATCCCCCACATTCACATCATTAATTAGCATACGCATGACCAGCTGCAGCCCGACTCTAGCCAATAAACGGCAGCATGCAAGTTGGCCACTCTGTGCGCGTGGGAGAGAGAAAAGGCAACCGAAGAGCCCGTCCAATCCATTGCATGCAGCAGTCAAGCCACCGCACCTCTCCTCATGCATGCGCATAACTACTCCCATTTACTTCTCCATCAGGAACCGATTTTCCTCGGCTTTTTCACTACTCCTTGATCTTCATTTGCATCCAAACCACACTGCATTCACATTGTTTTAACCTCTTCACATCCTGCTGGAGTAATTCCGAAGCCCCTATAAATAATCATCTTCTTCAGTTAGATTAGCCATCTAACCCTAATTCTCCAAACCATAGCCCTCTGGTCCAGCGGTTCCAAATGGCGAAAGAGATCGAGATGTAGGTTTTTAGCGTCCAACATGTCCTCGTCGAAGGCTCGTTGAGCATAGCTGCCACAGTCACCGACCACCCAAGGGTTGTTCGGAAGTGGATCAATAATGTATCCAACTCCCTCCAAAAGGTGGAGATGAATGTCATCGGTCTCGACGCAGAGTACACGGAGAGTGCCACCGGGAAGATCCAACGCGCTGCTGTCCTTCAGCTGTGCCTCGAAGATGACGTTTTGGTGTACCACATCATACACGCGCCCTCCATAATAGTTGAGCTTCACGATTTCTTGTCTCGGGAGGACATATACTTCTGTGGGACAGCCATCGCAGGGGACAAACAGAAGTTGGAGCTGTACAACCTTGATTTGAAAAGCATCGCTGACCTACAAACCAGAATAAAAATTCCTGTAGAAGATTGTGATAAACACGCACCAGCCCTATTCGACGTAGAAAATTTTGTGCTAGGAACAAATCTTCAGAAGGGTGACGAGACGCTGGCATTAAGGTCGTCTGGATGGGAGAATTATACCTTGATGTACGAGCAGATAAAATATGCTGCCCTCAATGCCCATGTGAGTTTCGAGATAGCTGCAAGGTCTAAGAAGAAGAAGAAGAAGAAGAAGAAGAAGCTGCACCAGCAGCAGGGCATTATGGATGGATGAACTATTTCCTCTCTTGTAAAAAATATATTCCCTTTCTATGTATATTGATATAGATGGACTATTTCGATGGTGTGCATGTCTTTGGAACAAGTAGTAGCGTGGGTCCGCTTGACTATAAGGAACTATTTATCCGCCTAGCTTTCTCTACTACTCCTTCTAGTGATCGGTATGCAATGCATGTGTCCGTAGACAAGACAGCTTGTCCATGGAAGTTCAACTACGGCGGCCATCACGTTTCATCCACTGCCACTCGCGATTCCCACGATGCCGCTCCAACCCATGGTACCATGTCCCCCGACGTGCGCCTCACCCCTCTCGGCTGCACCGCCCCTCTGCCTTTGTGTGCATGACATGTGGGCCACCTTAAATGCGGTGAGAATCAAGTTTCTACCACAGCCACACGCGATTCCCACGTCGCCGCATGAACCCATGACACCACACGTCCCACACCATTGAATTTTCATCCAGCGGCTGTGACACATTTTGTCCTGGGCATCAATCCTCAGTCGGAGTACTTTTGTACTACAGGTAGTACCCGCCGGTGTGGCCATCTACGCCTCGTAACGCCCCGACGCCCAGCTGTGGCACCCTCGCCACGGCCACGCCACCACCGGCCGATTTATCTCGAACGAGTGAGTCGTGAACCACACCACCACCATGAGAATGACATGTGGGTCAGCCGCATTTAAGGTCCGCATGTCATTGACTCATAAGCCACTGAAGTTCGGTCCCGTGGGCCCCGAGAGGAAAATGTAACTCCTGCGGCAGGCCTTGTGGTGCTCCCGCAGTATGAGCTCGTGCCAAACCCGGAATTTGTTTCTTACTACTACCAACTACTAGTAAGGTACACGTGCATTGCACACATGAGATTCTGGTGGTTTGTGCATTATGCTTCTACATGTGGAGTCTTCTAGATTCTACATGTGGCAAAATCTGGTGGAATGTAGATGATATCCAACGGCCAGTAGTGCTCGGATTTGCCATCTTTGTACCATCGGATTGGCTTCATCCAATGACCAACTTTCAAAGTTATGGTTTGGTTTGCAGCCTAAGGTTGCCACGCCTAAGCTTAGGCGTGCCGGCATGTGTTTGATTCATTGCTACACTTGTGCCTTGCCACACTTTTCTAGCTACATGGTCCACATGTCATAGACTCAACTTCTTGCCAAATCTTGCCACACTTGCGGTGGCCATTTTGTTAGCCACATTTTTTGTGGCAGACACACTTTGCCTAATCTTAGTTGTGGCAAAGTTAGTCATGAATGAAGTTCAACCATGGAGTCTTCTAGATTCTACATGTGGCAGAATCTGGTGGAATGTAGATGATATCCAACGGCCAATAGTGCTCGGATTTGCCATCTTTGTACCGTTGGATTGGCTTCATCCAACGACCAACTTTCAAAGTTATGGTTTGGTTTGCAGCCTAGGGTTGCCACGCCTTAGCTTAGGTGTGCCACAAGTGTGTTTGGTTGCGTTCTCGTCTCGGCATAGTTGTTACCTCTTCATGCATGCTCAACTCAACACCCCTCTTCATGTATGCTCTCTTCATGCATGCTTCTAGTGTATTTGTGCTAATCTAGTGTGGACTCATGCACCCTCCATTCACTCTACCAAACACCCAAAAATGGGTCGAGAAGGGAACTCTTGGGATCATGCACCCTTCATACACCCTACCAAACACACCAGGCATGTGTTTGGTTCATTGCTACACTTGTGGCTTGCCACACTTTTCTAGCTACATGGTCCACATGTCATAGACTCAACTTCTTGCCAAATCTTGCCACACTTGTGGTGGACATTTTATTAGCCACATTTTTTTGTTTCAGACACACTTTGCCTAAGCTTAGTTGTGGCAAAGTTAGTCATGAATGAAGTTCAACCATGGAGTCTTCTAGATTCTACATGTGGCAGAATCTAGTGGAATGTAGATGATATCCAATGGCCAGTAGTGCTCGGATTTTCCATCTTTGTACCGTCGGATTGGCTTCATCCAACGACCAACTTTCAAAGTTATTCACACACTATATAGGGGGTATAGATATAGATGTGTCGGCCCGTTGCAATGGATCCAAAGTATATCTGTTTAGTGGAGTGCACTCTAAACACATTATCTATTTATTTTTCTCTAACCTTTCGTAGCCATGCAACCAAGCCACATAAGCTTCATGGGTGCCCCCCACATCATATTATTCATACTACGTTGATAGAAAAAAAGATAAATCGCCCAAAACAAGATATTCCCGTTTTTTGTTCCTACGATGATGTGTCGTGCACATACCTACTAGTTGTATAGTGGTAGTACTAGTTGTATAGTACAAACTTGGTACTAGTAGGAGCAGAGTAGTACGGAATGCTCCTACTCTATCAATGAGCCCCATCTGACACCAAATTTCTTGGCTTCCATGCTACAGCTAGATCTTCCCCTCGTTTCTGTTTTCCAACCCGCCGGCGGGCAGGGTGCGGTTTGCCAATAGTCGGTTTGCTCAATGGCGGTCCCACATGAAAGTGAAAATGCTAGGCAACACGCCTTCCCTAAGCTATGTGTCGTGCCAGACAGGCCGTGGAGTACTCCCGATTCCCGGGCGTGTGGGGGGGAGTGCGACACGAATGCGGCAGGCCTTTTCCTTTTACTAGCAATGTGCCCATGCGTTGCGACGGATCCAAAGTAGTAGAATAGTAGTACTTGTTCACAAACTTGAAAGAAATCACTCTTGTTTTGATATACTCCTAATATATTACTCCCTCCGTTCCTAAATATTTGACTTTTTAGAGATTTCAAATGGACTATCACATACAGATTATATAGACATATTTTCAAGTGTAGATTCACTCATTTTGCTCTGTATGTACTCCCAATTCCCGGGCGTGTGTAGTACTTTTCACTTAAAATATATTTCTCAGGTTGTTTTGATGATGTGAGGGAGGGATGTGGTTGCTTTCAAGTTAATAAGGGGTTTTCTGCAAATTGGAGCAGAGAAGTGGGCTATTGTTGCAAAAATGCCACAACTTACCTCACAGCCGTTAGATGCAGATCTAATGGTCAGAAACGACGGATGGCAGACACACCGCCATCACCAACTGAGTCTTTTATAGGAGTATATATTTCTCAGGTTGTTTGGATGAGGTGAGGGAGGGATGTGGTTGCTTTCAAGATAATAAGGGGTTTTCTACAAATTGGAGCAGAGAAGTGGGCTATTGTTGCAAAAATGCCACAACTTACCTCACAACCGTTAGATGCAGATCTAATGGTCAGAAATGACGGATGGCAGACACACCACCATCACCAACTGAGTCTTTTATAGGAGTAGAGTAGAGAAACATGTATAAATTGTAACATTTTGGTTCTGCTCTTTGGCACGATCGATTGATAGAAATAACGATTGGAAACACTAGGGCGGGGCTATTTCCGCCAAATAAGCAAGGTACGTAGCAGCTAGGTTGGCGCATCGTCGGTTTGGTCACACGCGGTCCGACATGTTCTAGTGTTTCTAGCAAGATGCCCGCGCGTTGCACGAAGTTGATGGAAAAGGTAAGCACAACTTATAAATTGACGGATGGAGTACTAGTTACAGTGATGCATATAATTAAGCAAAGGGATCGCACAATGTCGGTATTGACTAGAACGAGAATGCAACACCACAATAAGAATTAAGGCCACGATGATGATGCGATCGAAGTGGTGGTTACAGAAGGCAAGAAGAAAGATGCATCCATCAACTTACGACCTCCTCCTCCTCAACTTAGTGCACCAGGCCACCGACCGGAGGCTAAGGAGCACCGGCTTTTGTGGCGAGGTCGAGGTGCTTCTCAGCAAAGGCATCCAAGGCTTCCAGCCGATTGAGGAAGGCCAACGTCGTGGCGTCCTCACTGGCCTTGTAGATACCTATGTACATGATTTGCTCGTACACGTGGATGTGTAGGTCGACGGATTCTTGCAGGGCGAGGCGCCTCGCGGCAAGCGCGACCTCCAGGTGGACATTCTTCATGGCGTCGGTGGGCAGTCGCAGGGCCACCAGTGCTTGAAAGAGGTTCCGGCCATGGAGGCCGATTAGGGTGGCAGGCAATGAGGAGCCCGGGCGCGCGGGCTGGAGGAGTACGGCGATGTCGTCTGCGAGCTTCTTGAGGACGGTGAACTTGTTGGTGGTGGCAACAATCATCTGGTCCAACTGAGAGACGTAGTTGGCGTCAACGGAGGCCATCCACCAGCCGGTCTCCAACACCGTCTGGAGACGATCCTCGGTGCCATGCCGCAGGCCGACGTCGTGGACCATCTAGCACAGCCGCTAGCCGCTTGCGCGCATCACCGCCATGGGTCTGGAGTGAGCTCTTTTGTGCTTAGTGTAGGTGCTTAGGCAAATGCTTAGGTGTGTACGATGAGGAGATGCATTGGGATGGAGGGGCGCCTTTATATAAGGGCAAACTACGTTGCATTCATATCGTGCAGCCTCTTTTCTCGGTCCTCCTCCCATTACTTCCCTCATGCATTAATTGAAGGAGGATGCATTGGCCGTTCAACATTTCGGGAACCGCTACTCCCTCGCTCGTCTGCATTAAAGCCGTATCGGGAACTGCGCCGCCCGTTGTCAAATCGAATAGTACTGCGTCGCCCGCTGCACGCCTGGCTGAACACGCCTCCTCGCCTCCATCAAACCCCTCCGCTAAACCCGCATGCAAACCGAGAAACCTACTCCGGCCACATGTCCGTTCATGAGCAGGCCAGAATTAAACGCAACACCGGCCGAGATCCTCCCGTCCGCCCTCAGTTTAAATGAGGCCAGATGCCGGCCAAGCTCCTACCGTCCACCCTCTATTTACACGAGGCCAGACAAATAGCGGGCAAGAATCGCACCCCTCTGCCGCTCCCCCATCTCCGCCTTCACCATTTTCTCCACTCTTCCGATGGCTTCCGAGGAGCCGTTCTCCGGCATATTACCCGGCTGGGTGGTCCACCGAGCCCTCCAGATACGGGCGAGGCCGCTCGGTGCTTCACCAACCTTGCTTGGCCTGACGGAGCCAGTTGCGCCCCAAGCAGGCGCGTGGTTCAGCAACTCGCCGCTCCAATTCAGCTCGATGAGGAGTGGCGAGTTGCTCCATGCCGACACGGCGGCGAGCACACCGGTACGGGCGTCGTCACTACTGCGTCGTACCGCACCTCCCGTGTCTGTGGGCGCGCCTCCCGTGCCTGCGGCAGCGCCATGCAGGCAGAGACAGAAGCCGAGTGCGTGGACAGCGACGAGTCGGTGGCCAACTTCTCCGTGTCCGCCGCCATCATCGAGGAGAAGTAGAAAATGGGAGGCCGCCGCCACTTGGGTCCCATGAAGGCCACCGTCGAGGCGACGACTGCACATTCAGGTGGTTTCTTTGCTTCTTCGTCTCTTCCGAGGACCTTCGTCAACCCCGCAAAGTGTCTGCCGGACATGAGGAAGACAAAGGGATCCGTGGGCAGCCATTTAGATTATGTACTCCCTCTCCAGCTGGCGGGAAATTCTTGTTCTAAGAATGGATAAATTGTATGTATCTATAACTAAAATAAGTCTAGATACATCCATTTCTAGGACAAGTATTTCCGGACGGAGGGAATATTAATTATACCAAGATAGCCGGATTGGCACCGCTTAGTTCATGTAAATGTAATGAAATCCATCATGTTTATATGAAGATCCGGCTTTTTCATACGAAATCCTTCATGCTGATATGAAATCAGTCCGTGTTTGCATGAATTTCATCTGGTTGGTTAGAGTTGTGAAAATGTATGCCGCTGGCATTTGATGTCGTCCTCCGCGGAAGGAAACGGAAGGAAATTTGCCGGCTACCGTTGGAGATGCTCTTATGCTGGAAATAATAGAGTGACATCCAATCCATTTGAGTTAATTGAGTGTATTATTGTCCCTCTATAAAAAGTTAATTGCATGTACAGTGTACACGTGACTTGCAGGGTGGCTACAACTTCGTACAGAAAGTTAAAAAGAAACAAGTCCATCCTTAATCTAGTATTCTAAGTACTCTCTGGGTTCCACTGTCAGTACAGTAGCAAAAGAAGTATATATTAAATAAGTAATATATAATATAAAATCTAAAGTTAAAGATAGAATTCGAACTCATGTCATCGCGTTGCGAGCATCCGGCGCTAACCAGTCCAGCACATTTTTGTTGTAGACCATGTTGCTGATATATATCCATGTCTACTATTATACTCCATCTGTTCCTAAATATTTGTCTTTTTCAGATTTCAAATGGACTGCCACATACGGATGTGTATGTAGACATATTTTAGAGTGTAGATTCACTCATTTTGCTCCATATGTAGTAACTTGTTGAAATCTCTAAAAAGATAAATATTTAGGAACGGAGGGAGTAGAAAATAGAGTTGGTGATGATGGTGTGTGTGACATCCTGCAATATAGGCCGTCGGATTTATATCTAACGGATAGGAAGAAAACTATGGCAATTTTGCAAAAATATACCCACACCCCTCTCCACGTTCGCAAATACGGCCTTCCCTCATTCATCATTTTCTCTCACATGATAAACTACTCATACAAATGCATCTTGATGTTCCGTGCAACGCACGGGCATCTAGCTAGTTTCTTTTAAAATAGTTGTTGCGATGATTGGGTTGAAGTGATATATTTTATGTCTGCCCCGAATGATTTCGGATTCAATAGTAGTAACAAAGAAAAGGTTGCCTTGTTAATTAACAGAAAACAGGGTGAAAACTATCACATGAGGCCGGTACAAATGAGGCACACTGGGTTCAGCATCATCGTCACTATAGTTGTGCACGCGCGAGAAGTATACATATCGAGGGGGCTACTGAGCGAGGCACAGAGACACAATATTCGAGAGAGAAACCAATTGACAGATTACGATCAGATTGAGTTGTCACCCTTCTATTGTCATTGTTGGGGTGGGGGAGGGAGAGAAAGACATATCGAGAGTGTGCGCGGTAGGCACAAAGGCACAACTAGCGAGTGTGTGTGTGTGTGTTTGAAAGAGGAGTAGATAGATTACTATCAAGATCGAGGTACCGCCCTACTCCTTCGGTGTCGGGTAGTGTGTGTGCATGTGTGTGTGTGTTTGAGAGAGAAGCCAATCGATAGATTAGTATCAAGATCGAGGTGTCACCCTACTCCTTCGGTGTTGGGAAGTGTGTGTGTGTGTGTGTGTGCGTGTGTGTGTGTGTGGTTGTGTGGGTGTGGGTGTGAGTGTCGGGGGGCGGAGGGCAGTGACACTTACATATCCCTACTCTTATAAAAAAAACAGAGTTGGTGATGATGGTGTTCCTGCCATCCTGCAATATAGGTCGTCCGATTATACCCAACGGATAGGAAGGAAACTGTGGCAATTTTGCAAAAAGATACCCACACCCCTCACCGCATTTGCAAATAAGGCATTCCCTCATTCATCCTTTTCTTCCACAAGATAAACTACTCATACAAATGCATCTTGATGTTCGAGGCAACGCATGGGCATCTTGATAGTAGGGAGAAGGAGTTTGTGTGAGACATATCTAGCTATATCCAGGGATAGGTAGATAGCATTTTGCGAGGCATACTTAAAGCATCACGAAGATAAAAAAAATTGTGTGCATGCAAGTGCCAGAAAAAATGAAGCGAGAAACAATGTGTGGGAGAGATAGAGAGAGAGCGAAATCTCAAAACAAAAGGTCCTCTGTTGGAATCCCATTGTATGTATTCATATGGTTCCGGAACTCGAGTTAACCTTAGGCATATGTGTGAGAGACATTAGTGGCTATGGGTGGGCGTAATTAAAGGGGTGGGCGTGTTCGACAGAGAGAGCGTGTGTGTTTCTGTGTGAGAGACTTGTAGGACGGGGTAGAAAGACAAATTCTAACCTTGACGGAGTGAGAGAAATACACGAAGTGCGCTGACCTCAGGGAAATGAGATATGTATGCGTGTGAGAGAGATTGCACAATTCATTCACGTATCACTATCTAGCGATCGTGGACGTGCATCCCTTGAACATAAATCAATATCTACTTTGTATCGTGGCCAAAGGTACAATATCGATTCAACGCTATAAAGATTGGACACTCACATATCACATTTTTTCTATTTAAATAAAACTTTTCAGTTGTACAGGCCAAAGTTACAG
The DNA here is from genome assembly GCF_056163025.1 of Triticum urartu. NCBI lineage: Eukaryota > Viridiplantae > Streptophyta > Magnoliopsida > Poales > Poaceae > Triticum > Triticum urartu. The sequence continues at coordinate 441,317,909 of NC_141876.1, forward strand.
TCATGTTTCTTCAAACAACCAATGTAGCTATCATGTACATGCACCATTGTTACTCTTGCATTCAAAATCATTAGTCTTGGATGATTTAAGGTTCTATTATGAAGTAATATATGTAATATTCATATATGAATTCAACGGGTATGTAGTTTATGAAATGGAGGCTATGTAATCATATGAGGTAACACTTTTAAGTAGCGGACTACAATATCCATTTCTTTTTGTGCGCCTCTACACTAACACGTCAATGCATTATGTTTAAAGTAAATAACCAATTGCACTAAATTATCTATTTACACGAGAAATACATAGGCTGAGCGTTTGATCCCTTTTTTGTGAACGCGCCACTACACCCGTACGATTGGCCGCGCCCGTGTCAACGTCCAAGTTATCGGTGCATCATCCTGAGTTATTGTCTTTTTTCTGGGGTGGACACACCAATTATTAACTATTGACGCATGCCCCGTGTACACAGTCTCGCATGACCTTCCCGCTAGCACGGTCCAAAATTAGTTGAAACTAGATACGAACGATCCCGCGGGCGGCAAAATCTCCCGCCTCCTTCTAAAATTTCCGCCACCTTAGTCTTTAGCATGCGAAATTCCCCTTTTGTCCTTGGTGCACGGAGACCAACAGTTACAATACCGCCCTCATCTACACAATAGGCCGGGGCTGCTTTGGTAACTTCCGGTTCCCCCCACTACACGGCACCCCCATTTCCTCTCCCCCTCCCGCAAAAACGACTAACTCCATAGCACCAGAGCATCTCACATCATGTTGTTCGTACTTCATCGGCCTTTCTCCCCTCCCCTCTCGAAACCCTAGACTGCTCATCCACCGCCGTACCAGAGCCCATTCACTGCCAGCGGCGTCCACCTCGCCGTATCTGCTTCTGCGGCCGCATCTACCCCTCCCACCTCCCCTAGAAACAAGTAGACTGCTCATCCACCACTGTACCTCAGCCCATTCAGTGTCGGCCTTGTCCATGGTGCCGGATCTGCTTCGCCGGTACTGTCGTCAACCGCAGCGCATCTGCAGCGGCTCATTCGTACTCCCTATTGGAGACGCTTCGTCCACACCCCCCCCCCCCGCCCGCCCCTGGAGCCGCCCCACCGACGCCCTCGTCGACGGCCTCTGATCCTCTTCGCCGACACCTTCCTCAACCCTACCGGAGCCGCTTCGCCGACAACATCGTCAACCCCACCGGAGTAGCTTCGCCTATACCATTTTCAACCCTACCGGGGCTGCTTTTCCAACTCACAAGTCCACGGCCTCAGATGCACTTCCTCGCACCCTCATCCAACCTACCGGAGCAGCTTCTGACACGCCGTCCACGGCCGCAGATCCGCATTGTCGACACCATCCTTAACCCAACCACTGGAGTAGCTTCACCTACGCCCTCGTCCACGGCCACAGATCCGCTTCGCCCACACCGTACTCCACCCTACCGGAGCCGCTCCACAAACACCCTACTCGACGGTTCTAGATCTCCTTACTAGACCCCGACAGCCAGCACAGCGTCATCACCCTTGACATTTCTAACCTGATTCCCACCGTCTGGCAAGATGCCAAGCACCCTCCACGGCCTAGGTACTTGTCACCTTTAAACCCGTCCAGCATCACCTGCCCGATGTATTTCAAATATACTAACAGGTCGCTGTTACCTGTTATGCAGCTGGCAAAAACTACAAGGATGATGTTTCTTCTGGATCTAACAGCTTGGCCAAGAAAGATCCTGGACTGAGGCATTGCTATGATCTTGTAAGTCTCTCTCTCTCTCTCTTGTATTGTTTGTGTCTGCCAGCGTGCTTTGCTAGGATTTTCGACCAGTAATCCCTTTGTGCAGACAATGATTTCTACTACTGGCTGCTAAATTAGATATGTAGATGTCATACATGATACTACCTCGTACCTCCGTTCCTAAATATAAGTCTTTCTAGAGATTCCACTATAGGCTACATACGGAGCAAAATGAGTGAATCTACACTCGAAAATGCATCTATATACATCTGTATGTGGTCCATACTAGAATCTCTACATAGGCATATATTTAGGAACAGAGGCGGTACATTACACAAAATCGTAGGTGGCATGTAGGAATTCCAGTACACTACATTAGGCTCCCTTGGAGTACCTGCTAGTCCAGCACACAGAGTCATGGCTAGTTTATGCTACGCACACAATCATTAATTGGTGGTTTAAATATGTACAAGGGATATGCAATGTATTATCATGTAGAGATGTCTGAAATTAGCCGTGCCAACTTGCAGATTGGGTTACACAATGAAAAAGTACAAGATGTATGTGGCAATTTCATGGAACATCGCAAAAAAAGGAGAGCCAGCGGTGAGCCTATACAGTGTGCTATGGTACGTCACTCCTCCATTGCAATCATCATGACATGTTATTTGTATGTCAGTTTTATTGGCCAAGTTTCTTAGGGATAGTTATTATGAGTTATCCTAAGAAAATAAGCACCTGTGAATATAAGCTCCATGTAATAAGCCAACCAGTTCTTTTCATTGCATTTTCAGCTTATCTTTGGTATGATAAGTGAAAAGTCTAGATTGCATTATATTTTTTTATTTTGCTGCCCATATGAAAATTAATTTGACTTGCAAACATCACAAATTGAACCCAGTGCAGTAACTAATATGATAGGAAAACAGACCATCACTATTTTCTCAAAATGCAAATACAAAGATACCATCTACTTGGCACAATCTACTTTGGTCAATATTTTCCATAGAGATCCCATTGCCTAATTTAAACGAAAAAGGCATGACCCACATTTAAATAAAGAACAATTATTTATTGAAATTCGATGGTCCAAGTGGCTGGTTATTATCATATAGCAGCACCACCTGAAGGCATCATATAGCAGCAGCAGCAGTGTGCAATTCATCATATACCAGCAACAGCTCATAGCAATTCATCATATAGCAGCGGCAGGAGCAGCTCATAGCAATTCATCATATAGCATCAGCAGGAGCAGCTCATAGCAATTCATCATATAGCAGCAGCAGGAGCGGCTCATAGCAATTCATCATATAGCATCAGCAGGAGCAGCTCATAGCAATTCATCATACAGCAGTAGCAGGAGCAGCTTATAGCAACTCATCATATAGCAGCAGCAGCTCATAGCAATTCATCATATAGTAGCAACAGCTCATAGCAATCCATCATATAGCAGCAGCATCTCATAGCAGTTCATCATATAGCAGCAGCAGGAGCAGCTCATAGCAATGCATCATATAGCAGCAGCAGAAGCAGCTCATAGCAATTCATCATATAGTGGATCAGAATGAAAATTTGGCAAAAAAAACAGAGGAGATCCTCACCTTTTTGGATGAGCTCATCCTTCAACAGCACCTCAAGGCCACGGCCTGGGAGGTGGGGAGGGGGAATAAGGTGCCTTCTGACGTAGTGTGGCATCAACCGTAGTTATGCAGCGCCTGCCGGAGTAGTGCGTTGGACAAACCACAGTGGAGCAGCTGCTGGAGACCATGAGAATGAGAGGCGGCACCAGAGGGAGGAGCAGCCAGGGAGATTTTCCCCTACCCACCGGCCATGTAGCCTAGCTGGACAGAGCATCGTCGAGGACCAGGCCAGATGAGACCAGTGGCGACGGCTTGCTGGAGGAACCCTAGTGCTGCAGGTAGGGGATCGAGGTAGAGGGAAATGAGAGAGGAGATGCAAGCGGGCAGGTCAATGAACGCTTACGTGTTTGTTTTTACTTGAGGGTGAGGTGTGACGCGGGCATCACCAGTTGCATTTTGAGTGTAATATAGGCAGACAACAGAGTCATTTCACTATTCCCCTTCCCTTCAATTTTTAGTGAGGTTCTACCCGAAACACCCCCCCCTCCAAAGCGAAATTAGTTAAGCCCAAGCCCATAAATCAAAAATGACTTCTTTACATCTTTTATGGATTATTTTGACAATAAGCCCTCAAAAGGCGGAATAGAACTGGCCCTTAACCTGTAATTCAATTGTGCGTGCAATGATGAATCACTCCTGCCTGCTATAGTGTACATTTAGGCATCATCATACATGGCATAACCTAATACATGTGCATTCCATTGTAGAATCTGGAATATGCAATGTTTATGTTAGTTCATACGTTGCACATGATGTTTAAATACCCCTTAAATCTGGTCAGTCAAGTGATGGTCTTTAATCCTCCTTCTTTGCTTCTTTTCTTGATATGTAAGATTTGCTCACACATCTGTTCAATTGCTTGTTTGCATCAGTCAACCATACTAGGACTGTTTGCTTTGATTACTTGATGTTCTTGACCTAACACTCTAACAGAGCTTGTCAATGATTTAAACACTAAGGGCTGCTGTAGTGGGGCCTTTTCTAACTCATAGGTGACATAAAGGTTTGGCTATACACTAAAGTAGGTTCTCCAAGAGTACCTGGAGATCCAGTTCGAATGTATGTCTAGTTTTTACATAGTGCAGACATAGTAAATGCTCATTTCATTGTGTGCAAGTGCAAGAGATGCGGCATGTTTCATTATGTGGTGTTGTTTTGTTATAATCTCATCCTTTTGTGTTCACAGACTGGAAACTATGCATATTTATCTTCCAATGAGACGAGTAACTAGTTTGTGTCACCTTGCAGAGGGGGTGCAATGAAGATAAGATTGAGGATTTCCAAGTACAAGATGTTAGGAAGGAGCCTTGCAAGAGAAGTAGGAGTTGTGCTGAGCCTCTTCAACCTGTTAAGGTAAGTCACTGTATCCAACTCAACAGTTCAATTCCTTGTTTGTTTCAGGCATAGTTAATTTTCTCTTTTCAATTGCTTTATTTATCCTCAGTTAATGAGATGCCCAAAGAATGATGCCTGATGTTAGGTACTTGTATAACTATTAGTTGACATAATTAAAGGCCTTACCATTTAATTACTCTGCCGAAGTGTGCCTGAAGCTTTGAAATCTATTAACCAACTATTATTGAATGAGGCTCACAATCTAGTTTATACTAGGCTAATGATTGCATAGTTTTGCTTGCTGTAGTATGTTTTTATGAAATCCTCTGCTGTTCATTATGCTCCCTAAGACTTTAATTGAGCTACAGAATGGCCAACTGCTTGCTTACATCTACGCAACGTGTTGTCTAAATTTGTAACTTGTCTGTGTTTTGGATTTGGCCCCAACATCATGCTCCTCTGGTGAGCTAAGAGAGATTTCTGTATGCAGGCTGCACAGACTACCTTTTTTATAATTTGTAAAATATCACCTGCTTATGCTTCATCACGTGTAACATTATTGTTAGTCCAGTTTTGCCATGTACAAAATAGTCTGTCTTGCTCGCTTCACTGTTGTAACTATATTTTTGCCCTAGTCATGTGTACTTACAGAAACATTTCAGGATGAAGTGACATCAACACAAAGATCTGCGAGCAGTGCGGCATGGCCGTTATTGAATGATTATGGATTGGAATTGGAATGTGCTGATGTTCTCGAGCATCAACTAGAGGTGGCAAGACAACGTGTACATGATTCTGAACGTACAATCAACAAGTTGAGACTGGACATGCAGGTATTAGATGCAGGAGTCAAAAAAATGAAACAAGACACCGAGGTTACAACGAAGGAATTGGAGATTTTGTAGACTGAAATTTGTGCTATCTAAATCCGGCCAATCCTATTTTCTGAAGAGATTATAGTTCAAATGGTAAGTTATGTTGATGCGCGTGCATGATGTATGAGCTGTATTTGCCCAGTGTATGTAATTTGTTGTTTGTGTATGCTTTATTATCACTGGTGCCGAACCATAATGCCCAGTGGGTATAATCGGTTGTAATTTCTTTATTGTATAGTGTAGAATTATTCTACGTTTCTATGCCTTAGTCTCTTTATTGTATAGTGTATGTTTTTTAGAGGTGATCGTATAGAGTAGGATAATTGTTTGAATATGCTATATCGTTCAAAGAGGGGCCAACTCGCCCAAACGTTGTAGTGACCATGGCCCTCCACAGGCCGTACGTTCCATGGGCCATCTACGGGACAGACGATCCCTGGCCTTCTGTGGCCGTCGGATTCGTGGGCCTTGTATGGGTTGTCGGATCCGTGGGCCTTGATACGTCTCCAACGTATCTATAATTTTTGATTGCTCCATGCTATATTATCTACTGTTTTGGACATTATTGGGCTTTATTATCCACTTTTATATTATTTTTGGGACTAACCTATTAACCGGAGGCCCAACCCAGAATTGTTGTTTTTGCCTGTTTTAGGGTTTTGAAAAAAACGAATATCAAACGGAGTCCAAACGAAATGAAACCTTCGGGAATGTGATTTTCTCAACGAACAAGACTCAGGAGACTTGGACCCTACGTCAAGACACAGAAGAGGAGGCCACGAGGTAGGGGGCGCGCCTACCCCCCCCCCCCCCCCCCCCCGCCAAGCGCGCCCTCCACCCTCGTGGGCCCCCTGTTGCTCCACCGACGTACTCCTTCCTCCTATATATACCTATGTACCCCCAAACGATCAGATACGGATCCAAAAACCTAATTCCACCACCGCAACTTTCTATATCCACGAGATCCCATCTTGGGGCCTGTTCCGGAGCTCCGCCGGAGGGGGCATCGATCATGGAGGGCTTCTACATCAACACCATAGCCTCTCCGATGAAGTGTGAGTAGTTTACCTCAGACCTACGGGTCCATAGTTATTAGCTAGATGGCTTCTTCTCTCTTTTTGGATCTCAATACAATGTTCTCCCCCTCTCTTGTGGAGAACTATTCGATGTCATCTTCTTTTTGCGGTGTGTTTGTTGAGACTAATGAATTGTGGGTTTATGATCAAGTTTATCTATGAATAATATTTGAATCTTCTCTGAATTCTTTTATGTATGATTGGTTATCTTTGCAAGTATCTTCGAATTATCAGTTTGGTTTGGCCTACTAGATTGATCTTTCTTGCAATGGGAGAAGTGCTTAGCTTTGGGTTCAATCTTGCGGTGTCCTTTCCCAGTGACAGTAGGGGCAGCAAGGCATGTATTGTATTGTTGCCATCGAGGATAACAAGATGGGGTTTTCATCATATTGCATGAGTCTATCCCTCTACATCATGTCATCGTGCTTAAGGTGTTACTCTGTTTTCATTAACTTAATACTCTAGATGCATGCTGGATAACAGTCGATGAGTGGAGTAATAGTAGTAGATGCAGGCAAGAGTCGGTCTACTTGTCTCGGACGTGATGCCTATATACATGATCATACCTAGATATTCTCATAACTATGCTCAATTCTGTCAATTGCTCAACAGTAATTTGTTGACCCATCGTAGAATATTTATGCTCTCGAGAGAAGCCACTAGTGAAACCTATGGCCCCCGGGTCTATCTTTATCATATTGATCTCCTACTACTTAGTTATTTCCTTTGCTTTTTTACTTTGCCTTTATTTTACTTTGCATCTTTATCACAAAAATACCAAAAATATTATCTTATCATATCTATCAGATCTCACTCTCGTAAGTGGCCGTGTAGGGATTGACAACCCCTATTCGGTTGGTTGCGAGGATTTATTTGTTTTGTGCAGGTACGATGGACTCGCGCGTAGCCTCCTACTGGATTGATACCTTGGTTCTCAAAAACTGAGGGAAATACTTATGCTACTTTGCTGCATCATCCCTACCTCTTCGGGGAAAACCAACGTAGTGCTCAAGAGGTAGCAAGAAGGATTTCTGGCGCCATTGCCGGGGAGGTCTACACAAAAGTCAACATACCAAGTACCCATCACATACCCTTATCTTCCGCATTACATTATTTGCCATTTGCCTCTCGTTTTCCTCTCCCCCACTTCACCCTTGTCGTTTTATTCGCCCTATCTCTCTCTATCCTCCCTCTCTTTCTCTATTTGCCTCTTTTTGCCCGCTTGCTTTTTGTTTGCTTGTGTGTTAGTTTGCTTGCTTGTCGTTATGGCTAGTCCTTTACCTTCTGCCTCTATGTCTGAAATTGGGGAAATTATTGTCGGTATGGACAATAATAATATCATGAAAAATTCTGATGCTTCTGCTAAAGAACCACCCATCTTACATACAAAAAAATTCCGTGTTGGTAGTGGTAATATTATTGGAAAAGGAGTTATTGAAGATTTCTTTACTTGTGCCGGTGCTTTACCTTCTATGGGTAGTTCTATCCTTCATAGAACTAGTAGTCTTGCGGACGCTATTGTCATGCTTGTAGTTGAACTTGAAAGACAATTCATGCACATGCATCCTTGCATACAAAGGATTTTCCTGGAATTTTCTAATATTGAGCATTCTTCTGTTAAGCATGCTGCCACTACCTTTTTGGCTCATGAGTTTAGATTCATTATAAAAGAGGCCAAAGAAATCTTTGCACATTATAGGGTGGACGCTTGCTGTCCTCCCATAGAGGCTATCCTCTTTGATCAAGAAGAAATAATGCGTTTTCAATCTCTAGACTATGTTGCTTTCAATGAAAATCTTAGAAAAAGGGTTCGTACCAATGTTTTAGTTGACAGAATCTCTAAACTTAATGATGATTTGGCTATTTTAAATAATGAACTAGGATATTCTCTTGAATATAGGCTCACAAAGTTCTATCAACAGAATGCTTATAATGATGAATTGGTTGTGCAATATGAAGGACCAAAGGAGGAACCTATACCTCCCAAGGTTGATCTTGGGGACTTTTGTCCCATTAAATTTAGCCCTTTTGATTACTTTTGCTTGCCTCAAAGAAAACTTGCCGCCGAACGTAGAGAATATGAGATGAGTTTTAATAATCTATCTTACTATTATGGCAATACCTAGATCTATCATTGCTTGTTATGCCTAGCCAGGGGCGTTAAACGATAGCGCTTGTTGGGAGGTAACCCAATTTTATTTTTATTCCTTGCTTTTTTCTCCTGTTTAGTAATAAATAATTTATCTAGCCTCTGTTTTGGTTGTGTTTTTTGAGTTTAATTAGTGTTTGTGCCAAGTAGAACCGTTGGGAAGACTTGGGGAAAGTCTTGTTACACTTGCTGTAAAAAACAGAAACTTTAGCGCTCACGAGAACTGCTGCCCTTTTTATTTGGAGAATGCTATTTAGTCAATTCTTTTTGCAGATGATTAATAGATAAATTCCTCACGTCCAGAAATTTATTTTATAATTTTTGGGGTTCCAGATCTTGCGCTAGCTACAGATTACTACAGACTGTTCTGTTCTTGACAGATTCTGTTTTTCGTGTGTTGTTTGCTTATTTTGATGAATATATGGCTAGTAAAATAGTTTATAAACCATAGATAAGTTGGAATACAGTAGTTATAACACCAATATAAATAAATAATGAGTTCATTACAGTACCTTGAAGTGGTCTTTTGTTTCCTTTCGCTAACAGAGCTAACGAGATTTTCTACTTTAAGTTTTGTTTTGTGAAGTTTTCAAGTTTTGGGTAAAGATTTGATGGGCTATGGAACAAGGAATGGCAAGAGCCTAAGCTTGGGGATGCACATGGCACCCCCAAGATAATCTAAGGACACCTAAAAGCCAAAGCTTGGGGATGCCCCGGAAGGCATCCCCTCTTTCATCTACTTCTATCGATAACTTTACTTGGAGCTATATTTTTATTCACCACATGATGTGTGTTTTGCTTGGAGCGTCTTGTATTATTTGAGTCTTTAATTTGTAGTTTACCACAATCATCCTTGCTGTACACACCTTTTGAGAGAGCCATACATGATTTGGAATTTGTTAGAATACTCTATGTGCTTCGCTTATATCTTTTGAGTTATATAGTTTTGCTCTAGTGCTTCACTTATATCTTTTAGAGCACGGTGGTGGATTTGTTTTATAGAAACTATTGATCTCTCATGCTTCACTTAGATTATTTTGAGAGTCTTAAATAGCATGGTAATTTTCTTAAAACTAATATGCTAGGTATTCAAGATTAGTAAAATTTTCTTAAGAGTGTTTTGAATACTAAGAGAAGTTTGATGCTTGATGATTGTTTTGAGATATGGAGGTAATAATATCAAAGTCGTGCTAGTTGGCTAGTTATGAAATTGAGAAATACTTGTTTTGAAGTTTGCAAGTTCCGTAACATGCACGTATGGTAAACGTTATGTAACAAATTTGAAACATGAGGTGTTATTTGATTGTCCTCCTTATGAGTGGCGGTCGGGGACGAGCGATGGTCTTTTCCTACCAATCTATCCCCCTAGGAGCATGCGCGTAGTACCGAGGTTTTTGATGACTTGTAGATTTTTGCAACAAGTATGTGAGTTCTTTATGACTAATGTTGAGTCCATGGATTATACGCATTCTCACCCTTCCATCCTTGCTAGCCTCTTCGGTACCGTGCATTGCCCTTTCTCATATTGAGAGTTGGCGCAAACTTCGTCAGTGCATCCAAACCCCGTGATATGATACGCTCTTTCACACATAAACCTCCTTATATATTCCTCAAAACAGCCACCATACCTACCTATTATGGCATTTCCATAGCCATTCCGAGATATATTGCCATGCAACCTTCCACCATTCCGTTTATCATGACACATTCATCATTGCCATATTGCTTAGCATGATCATGTAGTTGACATAGTATTTGTGGCAAAGCCACCGTTCATAATTCTTTCATACATGTCACTCTTGGTCCATTGCATATCCCGGTACACCGCCGGAGGCATTCATATAGAGTCATCTTTTGTTCTAGTATCGAGTTGTAATCATTGAGTTGTAAAATAGAAGTGTGATGATCATCATTTTCTAGAGCATTGTCCCAAGTGAGGAAGTATATAAAAAAAGAAAGGCCCAAAAAAAGAGAAGGCCCAAAAAAAGAGAAAGGCCATAAAAAAAGAGAAAGGCCATAAAAAAGAGAGAAGGCCCAAAAAAATGAGAGAAAAATAGAGAAGGGACAATGTTACTATCCTTTGCCACACTTGTGCTTCAAAGTAGCACCTTAATCTTCATGATAGAGAGTCTCTCGTTTTGTCAATTTCATATACTAGTGGGAATTTTCATTATAGAACTTGGCTTGTATATTCCAACAATGGGCCTCCTCAAGTGCCCTAGGTCTTCGTGAGCAAGCAAGTTGGATGCACACCCACTTAGTTTCTTTTGTTGAGCTTTCATACATTTATAGCTCTAGTGCATCCGTTGCATGGCAATCCCTACTCCTTGCATTAACATCAATCGATGGGCATCTCCATAGCCCATTGATTAGCCTCGTTGATGTGAGACTTTCTCCCTTTTGTCTTCTCCACATACCCCCCCCCCCTCATTATATTCTATTCCACCCATAGTGCTATGTCCATGGCTCGCACTCATATATTGCGTGAAAGTTTATAGGTTTGAGATTACTAAAGTATGAAACAATTGCTTGGCCTGTCATCGGGGATGTGCATGATGAGAGCATTCTTGTGTGACGAAAATGAAACATGACTAAACTATATGATTTTGTAGGGATGAACTTTCTTTGGCCATGTTATTTTGAGAAGACATAATTGCTTAGTTAGTATGCTTGAAGTATTATTATTTTTATGTCAATATGAACTTTTTTCTTGAATCTTTCGGATCTGAATATTCATACCACAATTAAGAAGAATTACATTAAAATTATGCCAAGTAGCACTCCGCATCAAAAATTCTGTTTTTATCATTTGCCTACTCGAGGACGAGCAGGAATTAAGCTTGGGGATGCTTGATACGTCTCCAACGTATCTATAATTTTTGATTGCTCCATGCTATATTATGTACTGTTTTGGACATTATTGGGCTTTATTATCCACTTTTTTATTATTTTTGGGACTAACCTATTAACCGGAGGCCCAGCCCAGAATTGTTGTTTTTGCCTGTTTTAGGGTTTCGAAGAAAACGAATATCAAACGGAGTCCAAATGGAATGAAACCTTCGGGAACGTGATTTTCTCAACGAACAAGACTCGGGAGACTTGGACCCTACGTCAAGACACAAAAGAGGAGGCCACGAGGTAGGGGGCGCGCCTACCCCCCCCCAGGCGCGCCCTCCACCCTCGTGGGCCCCCTATTGCTCCACCGACGTACTCCTTCCTCCTATATATACCTACGTACCCCCAAACGATCAGATACGGAGCAAAAAACCTAATTCCACCACCACAACTTTCTGTATCCATGAGATCCCATCTTGGGGCCTGTTCCGGAGCTCCGCCGGAGGGGGCATCGATCACGGAGGGCTTCTACATCAACACCATAGCCTCTCCGATGAAGTGTGAGTAGTTTACCTCAGACCTACGGGTCCATAGTTATTAGCTAGATGGCTTCTTCTCTCTTTTTGGATCTCAATACAATGTCCCCCCCCCTCTCTTGTGGAGAACTATTCGATGTAATCTTATTTTTGCGGTGTGTTTGTTGAGACCGATGAATTGTGGGTTTATGATCAAGTCTATCTATGAATAATATTTGAATCTTCTCTGAATTCTTTTATGTATGATTGGTTATCTTTGCAAGTCTCTTCGAATTATCAGTTTGGTTTGGCCTACTAGATTGATATTTCTTGCAATGGGAGAAGTGCTTAGCTTTCGGTTCAATCTTGTGGTGTCCTTTCCCAGTGACAGTAGGGGCAGCAAGGCACGTATTGTATTGTTGCCATCGAGGATAACAAGATGGGGTTTTCATCATATTGCATGAGTCTATCCCTCTACATCATGTCATCTTGCTTAAGGCGTTACTCTATTTTCATTAACTTAATACTCTAGATGCATGCTAGATAGCGGTCGATGAGTGGAGTAATAGTAGTAGATGCAGGCAGGAGTCGGTCTACTTGTCTCAGACGTGATGCCTATATACATGATCATACCTAGATATTCTCATAACTATGCTCAATTCTGTCAATTGCTCAACAGTAATTTGTTCACCCACCGCAGAATACTTATGCTCTCGAGAGAAGCCACTAGTGAAACCTATGGCCCCCGGGTCTATCTTTATCATATTGATCTCCTACTACTTAGTTATTTCCTTTACTTTTTACTTTGCCTTTATTTTACTTTGTATCTTTATCACAAAAATACCAAAAATATTATCTTATCATATCTATCAGATCTCACTCTCGTAAGTGGCCTGTAGGGATTGACAACCCCTATTCACGTTGGTTGCGAGGATTTATTTGTTTTGTGTAGGTACGAGGGACTCGCGCGTAGCCTCCTACTGGATTGATACCTTGGTTCTCAAAAACTGAGGGAAATACTTACGCTACTTTGCTGCATCATCCCTTCCTCTTCGGGGAAAACCAACGTAGTGCTCAAGAGGTAGCAGGCCTTCTATCGGTTGTCAGATCCATGGGCCAGCGAATCCGTGGGCCTTCTATGGGCCGTTGGATCAATGGTCCTTCTGTGGGCCATTGGGTCAATGGGCCTTCTACGGGCCGTCTCATGTATGGGCCGTATAAGGGGCCGTAAATGGGCTAGAGTGTAAATCATACATTTTATGGGCTGGCCATAACGGGCCGTTAATCGGCGTTATCTGATGATGCTATGAAAATGGCCCAACGGATTAACGGGCCACAAACGGGCCGACTGTATCCACGGGCTGAATTTGGCCCACAAGCAGAAAAGGCCTGTAACGGGCCGTAAGTAAACGAATGCTGGAAATGAGCCCAAGAATAAATGGGCCCTGAGAAGGCAGAAAGATAACATGGGCTGGAAACAGCCCAACGGTATAATGGGCCGTTAATGGGTGTAAAGTGATACACTATTCATTACGGGTCAGTTTTACCACGGGGCGTTAATGGGCCGAGGGTTACTAAGGGCCTCATATGGGCCAAAAGACGTCATGGGCCATACATGGGCTGGAAGTTAAAACGGGCTGGAATTATATTGGACGGCCCAGATGACGCTACTGGGCCTAATTCGGATAGGCCATAAACGGGCCCTGGGTTAGTGGGCTGTAAATGGGCTATATGCGAACAGGCCGTTAACAGGCTTGCCGTGGGCGGGCCCGCCACCTTTTGACCAAGTCAAACGGGCCGGCCTTTTCACAAGAATGGGCCTCTGTTGTGTCGTGCCACGTGTCGACATATCATAGGCGCTTTGGGTCCAATGAGTGGATGACATGTGTCCCAACGGTGAGCCGACACCTGTTCCCTCCAGCCAATGATGATTTTACACATGGAAAATCCCCATTGGTCGGGGCTGTTATCGGGTTATCGGATCCAAAACCGGACCCGATAGCTTAACGGCGTTCCGTTACGGTGGATGCCACGCGTCGGTCACCCTTGACGAAAGTACTTCTGTGACGCGCGATTTATCGTCATGGAAGTGGACACTTCCATGATGATAATTTTGGTAATGTCATGGAACACTTCTACGACAGCACAGGTATGACTATCTTGATTCTGTCATAAATTTGTCATGGATGTACATGCATGACAGAAAACATGACCTACTGTGACAAACATGTATCATCACGGAAGTGTATTTTTTTGTAGTGAGGGGGGCGCCCTCCATCCTTGTGGCCACCTCATGGCTCTTCTGACTTCATCTCCAAGTCTCCTAGTTGTCTTGTGGTCCAAGAAAGATCATCGCGAAGGTTTTATTCCGTTTGGACTTCCATGGTGCGCGTCGGTCCTAACAAACGGTTTTTAACCCCTTTTCGCGACGACATATGGAACCGTCTCCAAGTGAGTGTGGGCGATAGGGGGGTCCTTGCCACACGACCCAGAAACCGTCAGGGGTAGGGAGCCTTGATGCATACGGTTGTCCCTGTATAACCGTTTTCGATATCTCGAATATCCCAAACGCTTCATCCTTGCCACTCATTTGTGCTCGCATTGCCATCGCAGTCGGAGTTTTGTGGTTCTGCCTAAAACCAGGCGGATTCCAGGCACGGGAGTTTTCTAGGCAGATTCTAGGCACGGGAGTTTTACGATGTCTGGCACATCACAAACAGTTCATGATTATAAACCGTCTACGATAGGTAGACAATCACACACATTTAGTTTTCCCGCACCGTTTGTGATATTGTCTGACATCGCACACGGATTGCAAACGGCAACTGTGTGCATGCTTGCACATGTTTCCTCTCTGTGAACTGTCTCGGATTATGGTGTATATCGCAAACGTTTGTGTTTTACCAACTGTGTGTGCCGTAATGACCTGCACAACGTAAGTTCACCCTAATTTAATTGCTGCTATTTAAAATTGTACCTAATTTAAACTTGAAAGTAGGCTATAGCTTTATTCATATCCATCAGGTTCAAACAACCAATGCATTATTCGATTCACATGTACATGTGTTTAAGAATTACAGAAGCACCAAATAAAGAATGATGCACGAGGGTTCTATACTTATACTATTACAGATGGAAAAGAAAGAGGCGACAGACATTCCAGTTGGTGAACAAGGTGAAGAGAAATGGCCCTATTGTGCTCTTCTGGATGCAGAAGGCATGTAGGACTCTAGTCCAACCCCTTGTGATGGTCGGCGCCAATCATATAGTTTGAGAAGTAATCTTGAGTAAACTGCTTTAGGATCCACTGCAAAAGAAAAAAGATTCAGATATTTTCATCTAACACAACTCATTACGGGCAGTAAAAAGAAGCCTACAGGGTTCTTACTTACCATCCTGCAGTTCACAATTGTCTTGCATAAAGTGTAAACAAATAGCTCGATTAACATATTTTGACCCATTTTAGTAACAATCTTTATCAGTTTCCTCACTTGATGTTGGTTCATGAATATCTCATTGCCCCATACGCGGAAAGGGTCGAAGTGTGGATCTTTGGCAATGATATATGTACCTAAAAGCACCAAGTTAATATTAGAAGCTAAACAACAATTGAAAATGATGTAGTACAACACTCCATCCATCCCATTATATAAGATTTTATTACATGTATATCTAGACATCATCAGAACATTAAGGTAACACTCTTCCTTATTGCTATGTAGCCTGGGATTGCATATTTAGTCATTCGGTACAATGCATGTTGCTAAACAACAATTGAAAAACGAAAAGGCATGTTAACTGCAATATCCTTAACAGCAACCAAATATCATAATTCTTAGTGGTATTGTTGAAATTGCTATTGATGAAACTGAATTGCACAACAAATAGTTGCACATAAGAACTGAAATAAACAAGTCATAAGGACATCTCTAGGCGATCCTTAAAAAGTTAAAGGACTAAAACCCTTAGTGGATATATATATATATACTCCAGCAATTTTTGGCCTTTTCTAGTCGATCCCCTAAACTTAAGGTTGTAAACTTCAATTTGATCAAGTTCAAAGCAAGTTGTAACATCCCAAATTTTCAATTTAGAATATTATACATAGATCATCCATGCATATCATGTTTTATTGCTTTTCCGTTCTGTAATCCTTGAAATCCTAAGCAGTTCAAGGACCCACAAAGAGAGTTGGGGATTTCCCGGTCTTCATATTTGATTCTTTTATCAAATAATGAAAAGAGGATTTGATTTTATTTATATCTCTCCGAAAAATATTTCAGATTAAAAATTAAAGAGAGGAGATAATATTACTTCTCCAAAATAAATGAAATATTGGAGGAAAATATTAAAATCATTAAAATGATTTTTATTGGATTTTATTCGGATTTTATTTGCATTAGAAAATTGCATGTTTTTCAAAATTGCATTTTAGGGCCAAGAAAATGTTCATCTTGTTCTAAATATTTTATTTAGACGGTGAAAAATTGTTTTGGCATTTTTAGGTTTTTATTTTTTTCTAGGATTTTATTTCGGTCGACGAAGCTTTAAAAAAAAGTTCCGCGCCGACTGGGCCTAAGGCCCAGCCCCGCCAGGCCGCCGCCGCCGCCGCAGCCTCCTGCGCGCGCGCGCGTGCGCCGCCGCCGCCACTCGGATCGGAGTCCAAGTTGGACTCCGCCTCTGTCGCGCCTTGCCCCCTCCTCCAAGTCGTCGCCCCCGCCCCTTTATATACGCTGCCACCCCCGCCCCAACACCACCACCGCCGCCGCCAACCCTGCCGCCCGCAGCCGCCGCCGTCCGCGCTCGCCGCCGCAGCCGCCGCCGCCAAGCCCCGCCGCCCTCGCGAGCCGCTGCCCCGCCTCGACGGATCCCTCTCGCTGGAGGTAGCCACCGCGCCCCGCCACCGGTTTTTTTATAAAAACCGTTCGGTTTTTTCAGAAACCCTAAATCCGTTTTTTTTATTCGTCAGTTTTTCTCGGTTCTTCCAGTTAGCGGACGTTCGTCCGTACGTTCGTTTTAATGAACAGTTTTCACCCATTAGTTACAGCTAACGAACTCTCGTTCGTTAGTCTGTTCGTGAGTTTTCTTTTATCGGATTTATTCTACGATTTTTCTGATCGTGATTTCTGATCCGATCTTAGTTTCTGTTTATCTTTTCGCTCGTTTAATGAAATCAGGCAATTCAAGCGCCTGGAGTTTCATATCGAAACCATCTTTCCGTTTAACCAACTCAAACAAGTTTTGCTACTGTAAAATTTGACCTAGTTTCAGATTAGTAAACGAAGCTTCTTTCTTTCGCCGTTTGAGTTTCGTTGTTCCGTTTGTTTTGATTCTTTTTGCGAACCGGAGTTCTTAATTTGAACTTTCTGGTCAACCTCTATTATTTTAGTTTTGCTTGTGCATCGTTGCTTGTTACTTATGTATGTTATTGTTTGCTTGCGATAGAATTCCCGGAGTGTGAAGCGTGTTACTACGAGTCTCTAGGATTCGCGGATCGTCAGCAAGGCAAGTAACACTTTGATCATATCCCATTATTACCCAGTTTGTATGCATTAGTTCCAATCCTCAAACATTTCATGATTAGGATGTCATTAACTTGTGGGTTGGGAAGTAGTTGCCGAGGTAGAACCTATTGCCCTGTTACATTCAAACCCTTGGGAGTTACTTCTACGTATTGCTTATTGCTATGCTATGCTCGTAGACGTGGTTTGGGTTTGAGTGAAATTCATGTCAGATGTGAGATTGTTAATTAATGGTTAAACTTAAGGTGGCAACTTAATCAAACAACTGGGTGGATTGAGGCACCTGGGGAACCCAGTGTTGTTTGTTTTTTTGGAAATCCCGGGGTACCCATGTGATCTTGCTATGGACCGCCACCCAGGCTCAAAGGGAACTGAGATGATTCATGCTAGAAACTTTCGTGTGCATCCACAAGCTATTATGGCCTCTAGCATAGTTGAGTAAGTTACGTGAACCTCTTGAAGAGGTAGATCAGCAGGTAGTGGGTTTTGTAGGTTTGGTATGGTCTACCCGGAGTAGAGAGTTAACGTTTCTGAAAGACTGTGTCTCGGTCATCCGTTTCTCAAACACCATGTAGTGCGAGAAATCCAATGGAGGCGGTCGAGTCTTGTGGGGAAAAGTGCGCAAACGTCTGCAGAGTGTACAATCTAATCATGGTTAGCCGTGTCCCCGGTTATGGACAATTCTTGAGTATCTAGTACTTGGGTTATCACATGTATCTCACCATGCTTAATTAATACTGTTGGGATGTTAATTCACTTTAATTGGGATTGAGTTGGGGATACCTTCTCAATGATGTTTCAACCACCATGATATTAAAATTAAAATCTATTCCGTTGTTGTAGGGAAAAATTGGCTTTTCGCAAAACTACAACCATACAGCTTTCCACCAGCCATATATGCATGTTGTGATAGCATTATTCTGTTTCTGCTCTACTGTGTTATATTGCCAGCATATTCCATGTGCTGACCCGTTTTCGGGCTGCAATGTATTATGTTGCGGACTTTTCAGACGAGGAGTAAGGTTCGTTAGGTCATTGCCGTGCAGCTTAGCTATGCCGTTGGAGTTGATGGACTCACCTTATCTTCCAAGACTTCCGCTGTTATCGCATTAGATGGCCTTAAGCCATATTATTGTAATAAGTTCTCTTTGGAGACATTCGATGTAATAGTGTGTGATTGCTACTCTGTTATAAATCCTTCGAGTACTGTGTGTGTCAGCATTACCGATCCAGGGATGACACTGAAGCACAGAGACTTGACCATCTGAGGTTGGGTCGCTACAAGATGGTATCAGAGCACACGCTGAGTGTAGGACACGACCACTAAGATAAACCCTAGGTCACACTTCTCGTCTCATTTCTGACTCCTCTCCACTTTCTAATCTTTAGGATGATGGAGATGAAGAACAAGTTTGCACAACCGGATGAAGACACACCTTTTGGACGCCACTTGAAGGAAGTCACTAGGTACTTGAACATTGGAATACCAAGCTTCACCGGGACGTACAACGCCACTTTAACTGAAGAGGAGCGCTGGATGATTCAAGTACAAGTTCCAGGAAGGACGTTCTCGCCAACTTCTAAACCCATAGAATTTTCCTTCGACG
The DNA here is from genome assembly GCF_056163025.1 of Triticum urartu. Taxonomy (NCBI): domain Eukaryota; kingdom Viridiplantae; phylum Streptophyta; class Magnoliopsida; order Poales; family Poaceae; genus Triticum; species Triticum urartu. Next base: position 441,337,200 of record NC_141876.1, read on the forward strand.
CACCAACCTAGAGTTTAGGAAAGAGTATGGCAGCTCACATCACCATGGGACGCATTGGAGAAGTTTACAACAGGGAGCTTAAGGACACTATTTACCAAATATGTGGGCGCCGAGACGAGCAATGGGAAGTAATCAGCACTAAGAAGGATAGATCCATTGCAGCTTTCATCCAGGAGTTAAACCAGCACATTCGACATCAGGAGAACCAGATGTGTGCGGACATGATGGACTTAAAGAAGGCAAAGACTAGGATCATCGAGCTGGAGGAAGAACTCAAGTTTACCCGTGATGGATATGAGGAGGAAATCAAGACCCTACTGGAGAAGAATGATGACTTAGTCAAGAAGATCGGAGTATTCATGGGAGGACCAGCACCAATCGAAGAAGAAGAAGAACCCAAGGAAATACGCCCCGAGGACTACATCATCATCGACGACACCGACTCCGACCCTAGTAATGATGACTTTGAAGACGAAGATGGAGCAGACATCATGGATTCTTCCACCGATCAAAATTTCTAGATGACTACCATATATTAGTAGTATTTCCCCCATGTATATAGTAGTAGTGAGCACTTTTGCGATAGTTCTAGACCATTTGTATGCCCTTGCTTGATTGATTGAGTGAAATGATTGTGTTTGTCTCATGTGCATATGGGTAGTGTTCTCTCATTAGACCTCTTCTATTCTAAATCTCTCCCATCTAAACCCCTCGGATGCCTCCGAGACGTGACACCGGTTTTGCCTTCCTGCCGGAGCTCACCCAGTTGATCCAGTAGCAGAATGCCTTGATGCAATTGCTAGTTCAGAACCAGGGCAACAACAACAACAACAACCCACCGCCAGTGGACAACCTAGCCCGTTTTCTAAGGTTACAGCCGCCGGTGTTTTCCAGTAGCACCAAGCCTAGAGTTGTTGATGATGGGCTACGCCATATTGGAAGGGAGTTGACCACCGCAGGTTGCACAGATGCTGAGAGAGTGCGCTTTGCCGCACATCAATTGGATGGACCAGCAGCCTCATGGTGGGAGAATTACACAGCCACTTTTCCTATAGCCAATGTCACTTGGGACCAGTTTCAGCAAGCTTTCCGCATAGCCCATGTCTCCACTGGAGCTATGCAAATGAAGAAGCAGGAGTTCCACAACCTACGCTAGGGGAACCATACTGTGGCTCAGTACGTGGATGAGTTTAGCAAGTTATCTCGCTACGCCCCTGATGATGTGGCCACAGATGCTGCGAAGCAGGAGAAGTTTATGGAAGGGCTGAATGATGAGATGAGCATGCGGTTGATGGTAGCAACCTTCAACAACCACCAGGAGTTGGTAGATAAGGCTCTTATGATTGAAGGGAAACAGCAGCAGATTGAGAGCCGCAAGAGAAAGTATGGACAAGGGAAGTAAAACTCAGGAGCTCAGCAGAAGCCTCGCCTAACCCCGAACACGGGAGTACTTGTTCACAACCATGGAGGTCACAACCACACTGGAGGAGGATCACATAACCACAGTGGTGCTAAGAATGGGAATGGGAACGGAGCTAACAACAATCAGAACCGCTCCAACCCGTCCACTCCCGCCAAAAGAGACTTAAGTCAGGTTACCTGTTTTAAGTGCGGGAAGACAGGGCACTATGCCAATGATTGCCCCGAAGGAAGGAATGGAAACGGAAATGGAAGCACTGGGAAGAAGCCCAATCCATTCAACAAAGGACAAGTGAACCACGTTAACGTGGAGGAGGTTGAAGAGCAGCCGGACGCGGTAATAGGTAAGTTTTTGGTTAAGTCATTTACCGCTCTTGTTCTTTTCGATACTGGTGCATCGCATTCATACATATCAAGGGGATTCGTGGATAAGTTTAAACTACCAACCCAAACCCTTAGGACCCCTCTTTTAGTGAGTTCACCCGGAGCAGAGTATATGGCTAGCCGATGGTGTGACCAGATACCCTTAACCATTGGTACACATGTTTTTCCGTCCGACCTAATTATCTTGGAGTCACAAGGATTGGATGTGATATTGGGTATGGACTGGATGTCAAAGTTTGGAGGAAGCACTGACTGTGCTAGTAAGTCGATTTATCTCACCACCCCGGAAGGAAGAAGGATCAAGTATGTATCTAGGCATGTGCCTAGGAGGAGTCAAGTGAATGCCATTATGGGAGTTGTTCAGGAGGAAATGCCTGTAGTGAAGGATTACCCGGATGTTTTCCCAGAGGAGTTACCAGGCATGCCACCGGACAGAGATATTGAGTTTTTGATAGAACTGTTACCAGGAACAGGACCAATATCCAAGAGACCCTATCGGATGCCCGCAAATGATCTGGAAGAAATTAAGAAACAGATCAAGGAGTTATTGGAGAAAGGATATATCCGAAGAAGTTCATCACCTTGGGGAGCCCCAGTACTTTTGGTTGAGAAGAAGGATAAATCCCTGAGGATGGTTGTTGATTATCGAGCATTGAATGAAGTGACGATTAAGAACAAGTACCCACTGCCGATGATCAACGATCTGTTTGATTAGTTGCAAGGAGCTAAAGTGTTTTCAAAGATCGATTTGCGATCGGGGTATCATCAGTTGAAGATACGAGAGAAGGACATACCAAAGACAGCGTTCACAACGCGATATGGATTATACGAGTACACGGTCATGTCGTTTGGACTGACTAACGCCCCTGCCTATTTCATGAGCATGATGAACAAGGTGTTCATGGAGTATTTGGACAAGTTTGTTGTGGTGTTTATTGATGATATCATGGTATACTCGAAGAACGAGGAGGATCACAAAGAGCATTTGCGTTTAGTTCTCGAGGAGCTCAGGGAACACCAGTTGTATGCTAAGTTTAGCAAATGCGAGTTTTGACTGAAGGAAGTCGGATTCCTTGGACATGTTATATCAGGAGAAGGTATAGCAGTAGACCCCAGCAAGGTTCAGTTAGTCACTGAATGGTTGGCACCCACCTCAGTTAGCGAGATCCGCAGTTTTCTTGGACTCACAGGATACTACCGGAGATTCATTGAGAATTTTTCCAAGATTGCAAAACCAATGACTGAACTGTTGAAGAAGGATACCAAGTTTAAATGGACAGAAGATTGTGAAGCAAGTTTCCAAGAGTTGAAGAAACGTTTGACTACAGCCCCAGTGCTAGTACTGCCAGATATACATAAGGAGTTCCAAGTGCATTGCGACGCCTCTCGCTTAGGACTTGGATGTGTGCTTATGCAGGACGGAAGAGTTGTTTCGTATGCCTCACGACAACTAAAACCTCATGAGTTGAATTATGCCACGCATGATTTGGAGCTAGCAGCTGTAGTGCATGCGTTGAAGACTTGGAGACATTACCTTATTGGAAACCGTTGTGATGTGTACACGGATCACAAGAGTTTGAAGTACATCTTCACCCAGAAGGAGCTGAACCTTAGGCAGAGGAGATGGTTGGAGCTTATAAAGGATTATGACATGAAGCTACACTATCATCCAGGAAATGCCAATGTCGTAGCAGGCGCATTGAGTCAGAAGAGTTATGCTAATATCCTTGAAAGTAAAGGACTACCGAAGGAATTAGCAAAGCACATCATGGAACTTCGGTTAGAGATTGTACCTAGAAGGTTCATTACCACAATGGAGGTTCAGTTGACATTGCTGGACAAGATTCGAGAAGCTCAGAAAGATGATAAAGAGACTGCCGAGATAAAGGAGAAGATGGGCAAAGGAAAGGCCAAAGGTTTTCGTGAGGATGGACACGATACCCTATGGTTTGAGGACCGAGTTTATGTGCCCAACAACCAGGAGATCAGGAAATTAATACTTCAAGAGGCCCATGACTCACCATACTCGATACACCCCGGAAACACCAAGATGTATTTGGATTTGAAGGAACGTTTCCGGTGGACTGGTATGAAGAAGGATATTGCCGAGTATGTAGCCATATGTGATGTATGTCAGAGAGTTAAGGCAGAACATCAGAAGCCAGCGGGACTGTTACAGCCTATGTCGATACCCGAATGGAAGTGGGATAAACTTGGCATGGACTTTATCACCGGATTACTCAGGACTAAAGCAGGATATGATTCCATATGGGTAGTAGTTGATCGTTTGACCAAAGTAGCTCACTTCATCCCAGTGAAAACCACCTATACAAGTGCAAAGTTGGCCAAGATCTATATGTCCAGGATCGTACGTCTGCATGGAGTTCCGAGGACCATCGTATCGGATCGAGGAACACAATTTACTTCAAAGTTTTGGCATCAGTTACACCAGACTTTGGGAACGAGATTGGAGTTTAGTACAGCGTTTCACCCGCAGACAGATGGACAGACTGAGAGAGTCACTCAAATTTTGGAGGACATGTTGAGAGCCTGTGCGCTAGATTATGGATCTAGTTGGGATGACAATTTGCCGTATGCAGAGTTCTCATACAACAATAGCTACCAAGCCAGTTTGAAGATGGCACCGTTTGAAGCCCTGTATGGACGCAGGTGCAGAACACCATTGATGTGGGATGAGGTAGGAGACCGATAGTTGTTTGGACCAGACTTGATTAAAGAATCTAAGGAGAAGGTAAAACTGATCCGAGACCGACTGAAGATTGCTCAGTCCAGACAGAAGAGTTATGCAGACTCAAAACGCAAGGAGGTAACCTACGAAATTGGAGATAGAGCATATCTGCGAGTATCGCCCTTGCGAGGAGTGAAACGTTTTAGAGTTAAAGGAAAGTTAGCCCAGAGATTTGTAGGACCGTATCGCATTTTGGAACGGATGGGAGAAGTCGCCTACAAGTTGGAGTTACCTGAGGGATTGTCAGGAGTCCACGATGTGTTCCCGTTTCACAGCTGAAGAAGTGTCATGCTGAGATGGCGGAAATACCATTAAGAGATACAGTACCCTTGGAGGCGATTCAGTTGGACAGTGATTTGACTTACGAGGAGAAGCCAGTTAAGATTCTTGAGTTTGCCAGCAGAGTCACCCGCAGTAAGGTTATCAACTTTTGTAAAGTTCAGTGGAGCCACCATACCGAGGATGAAGCTACCTAGGAACGAGAGGATGATTTCCGCAAGGACCACCCATACCTATTTTCTAGCCAACCCGAATCTCGAGGGCGAGATTCATCTTAAGGGGGTAGGTTTGTAACATCCCAAATTTTCAATTTGGAATGTTATACATAGATCATCCATACATATCATGTTTTATTGCTTTTCCGTTACGTAATCCTCGAAATCCTAAGCAGCTCAAGGACCCTCGGAGAGAGTTGGGGATTTCCCGGTCTTCATATTTGATTCTTTTATCAAATAATGAAAAGAGGATTCGATTTTAATTATTTCTCTCCGAAAAATATTTCACATTAAAAATTAAAGAGATGAGATAATATGACTTCTCCAAAATAAATGAAATATTGGAGGAAAAATATTAAAATCATTAAATTGATTTTTATTGGATTTTATTCGGATTTTATTTGCATTAGAAAAATTGCATGTTTTTCAAAATTGCATTTTAAGGCCAAGAAAATGTTCATCTTGTTCTAAATATTTTATTTAGACGGTGAAAAATTGTTTTGGCATTTTTAGGTTTTTTTCTAGGATTTTATTTCGATCGGCGAAGTTTATAAAAAAAAGTTCCGCACTGACTGGGCCTAAGGCCCAGCCGCGCCAGGCCGCCGCCGCCTCCTGCGTGCGCGCGCGCCCCCGCCGCCGCCACTCGGACCGGAGTCCTAGTAGGACTCCGCCTCCGCCGCGCCTTGCCCCCTCCTCCAAGTCGTCGCCCCCGCCCCTTTATATACGCCGCCACCCTCGCCCCAACACCACCACCGCCGCTGCCAACCCTGCCGCCCGCAGCCGCCGCCGCCGCCTCGCGCAGCCGCCGCCGCCAAGCCCCGCCGCCCGCGCTCGCCGCCGCAGTCGCCGCCGCCGCCAAGCCCCGCCGCCCTCGCGAGCCGCTGCCCCGCCTCGCCGGAGCCCTCTCACCGGAGGTAGCCACAGCACCCCGCTGCCGGTTTTTTTAAAAAAATTGTTTGGTTTTTTTCAGAAACCCTAGATCCGTTATTTTTTGGATTCGCTGGTTTTTCTCGATTCTTCCAGTTAGCGGACGTTCGTCCATACGTTCGTTTTAATGAACGGTTTTCGCCCGTTAGTTACAGCTAACGAACGCTCGTTCGTTAGTCTGTTCGTGAGTTTTCTTTTATCGGATTTATTCCACGATTTTTCTGATCGTGATTTCTGATCCGATCTTAGTTTCTGTTTATCTTTTCGCTCGTTTAATGGAATCAGGCGATTCAAGCGCCTGGAGTTTCGTCTCGAAACCCTCTTTCCGTTTAACCAACTCAAACAAGTTTTGCTACTGTAAAATTTGACCTAGTTTCAGATTAGTAAATGAAGCTTCTTTCTTTCGCCGTTTGAGTTTCGTTGCTCCATTTGTTTTGATTCTTTTTGCGAACCGGAGTTCGTAATTTGAACTTTCTGGTCAACCTATCTTATTTGAGTTTTGCTTGTGCATCGTTGCTTGTTACTTATGTATGTTATTGTTTGCTTGCGATAGAATTTCCGGAGTGCGAAGCGTGTTACTACGAGTCTCTAGGATTCGCGGATCGTCAGCAAGGCAAGAAACACTTTGATCATATCCCATTATTACCCAGTTTTTATGCATTAGTTCCAATCCTCAAACATTGCATGATTAGGATGTCATTAACTTGTGGGTTGGGAAGTAGTTGCTGAGGTAGAACCTATTGCCCTGTTACATTCAAACCCTTGGGAGTTACTTCTACGTATTGATTATTGTTATGCTATGCTCGTAGACATGGTTTGGGTTTGAGTGAAATTCATGTCAGATGTGAGATTGTTAATTAATGGTTCAACTTAAGGTGGCAACTTAATCAAAAAACTGGGTGGACTGAGGCACCTGGGGAACCCAGTGTTGTCTATTTTTTTGGAAATCCCGGGGTACCCGTGTGATCTTCCTATGGACCACCACCCAGGCTCAAAGGGAACTGAGATGATTCATGCTAGAAACTTCCGTGTGCAGCTACAAGCTATTATGGGCTCTAGCATAGTTGAGTAAGTTACGTGAAGCTCTTGAAGAGGTAGATCAGCAGGTAGTGGGTTGTGTAGGTTTGGTATGGTCTACCCGGAGTAGAGAGTTAACGTTTCTGAAAGACTGTGTCTCGGTCATCTGTTTCTCAAACACCATGTAGTGCGAGAAATCCAACGGAGGCGATCGAGTCTTGTGGGGAAAAGTGTGCAAACCTCTGCAGAGTGTACAATCTAATCATGGTTAGCCGTGTCCCCGGTTATGGACAATTCTTGAGTATCTAGTACTTGGGTTATCACATGTATCTCACCATGCTTAATTAATACTGTTGGGATGTTAATTCACTTTAATAGGGATTGAGTTGGGGATACCTTTTCAATGATGTTTCAACCACCATGATAGTAAAATTAAAATCTATTCCGTTGTTGTAGGAAAAAATTGGCTTTTCGCAAAACTACAACCATACAGCTTTCCACCAGCCATATATGCATGTAGTCATAGCATTATTCTGTTTCTGCTCTACTGTGTTATATTGCCAGCATATTCCATGTGCTGACCCGTTTTCGGGCTGCAACGTATTATGTTGCAGACTTTTCAGACGAGGAGTAAGGTTCGTTAGGTCGTTGCCGTGCAGCTCAGCTATGCCATTGGAGTTGATGGACTCACCTTATCTTCCAAGCCTTCCGCTGTTATCGCATTAGATGGCCTTAAGCCATATTATTGTAATAAGTTCTCTTTGGAGACATTCGATGTAATAGTGTGTGATTGCTACTCTGTTATAAATCCTTTGAGTACTGTGTGTGTCAGCATTACCGATCCAGGGATGACACTGAAGCACAGAGACTTGACCATCTGAGGTCGGGTCGCTACACAGGTTCAACCAAAAGTAGCATGCATTCAAACATAAACATAGATAGTTTTGCATAACCAAACATAAAACATAAATTTAAACTAAGCTAAACTACTTTCGGTCGAAGTAGAGGTCGAGCCAATCCTTCCTCGTCATGTACGGTGTGCCGCGAACCGGGTCTGGGCCAGTACCGTCGTCGGGGTCGTTGGGGAAGGCACTCCTCCACTCGTCGATGTCAAACTCCTCGTCCTCGGGGCCCACCTCGATGCCCTCCGCGCTGTCATCGTCGCCGCCTTCGACCTCGTCATCAGAGGAGAGCGCGATAACCTCGCCGCCCTCCGCGCCGCCTTCCTCACCGCCTTCGACCTCGTCATCGGAGGAGAGCACGATAAACTCGCCGCCCTTCGCGCCGGCAAAGATCGCCCGCTCCGCCTCCACGAGCTCCAGGTGCTGCCGACGGAGCTCTTGCATGTAGGCCTCGTCGGTGGCCTCGGCCTACAGACGCTCCCACGCCTCGCGGTCCTCCCACGCCATAGCTGAGCTCACCACCCCTGGCTCCGGCGGAACGAGGTGGACCGGACGTGTGCCGAAGGTGAAATTGAGCCTAGTCGTCATGCCGTGGTAGCGGACCTGCCAGCGGTCGTACTCCATGGCCGCGAGCTTGGCCGTGTGGAAGCTACCAAGCCACCGGCAAGTGTGGGTCTCGCCATCTGTAATCTCGGTGACCCACGTCCCCACCGCCGCTGTCGGACCCCGAGGTAGGACTTCGTCGGCTGCCGGGTCCGGGGGAGGACGGGGAAGTCCTTGAACCGGCGTAGGGGCGCGGCGGCGGGCGGATCGGGGGACCGGCGACGGCAGATCGGGCCCGCGGAGGACGACGGGGACACCTCGGCGGCCACCTCGCCGGCGTCGGGCGAAAAGGCCGCGATAAACCTCTTTTTGGCCATTGGCTACTCGAGCTCCCCGGCACACAGGTAGAGGTTGAGGATGGAGGCACCAGCGATGGCGGCGACCTACCAATGGTTTCAAGGGTTGTGTGTGTCTGTGTGAGCGGAGGTTGTGTTTGAGGAAATACCGCGGCAACTGAAAATTTTACTAGGCGGGAGTAAGAAGGCGGGGCTACTGAAAATTTGGATCAAGGGCGAGCAGATATTTTTGAGATTGCGAGGGATGCAGAGGCGGGAGTAAAATGCCAAGGCTACCGAAAATTTGAATCAAGGGACTGAAGCGGAGCAGGAGTAATAGACATCGCACATGGTCCACACATACTAATCGTGTGTTATCAAACATTAAAACCTTCCAGGCGGTAGATATTTTCGAGATTGCGAGGGATGCAGAGGCGGGAGTTTCGGGGGAGCGATCTAGTGCGCTTGACACGCCGGCTGTGGACTGTAGCGATGCACCTTCTCGCGTAAGCCATAGGCGTACTATACATCGACAGTGCTCCAAGATATTTTGTACTACATCTCACATGGTTGGTGAGAATAAACTGTGTGGGATCTAGTTGAGTTGAATTACAAAATGGGGGAGGCAATGGACGGTGTTTGAATTGCTAGACCATTTATCTGTAGTGAACATTCAACTGTATGTGTGTCGTTAAAGAATTGGAATTATTCAGGGTTCGTTTGGACATTTCGTACATTAAACTAGTTTTCTAGCCATTTCAGTTGCATAATTCAAAATTAAACTACATGCACATGCTCTGGTGCATAAAAATTGGTTGAAAAATCAAATATGTATCCTTCAGTGCATGCTTAGGTCCCATGGAAGAAATGGGGATGAATTTTTTGGGGTTCATTTGGCCTTTTTTATACATTAACTGGGTTTTCTAGGCATTTTATGTGCATAATTCAAATTTGAACTACAAGCACATGCTCCAATGCACTAAAGTTGGTTGAAAAATCACATGTGTGTCCTTGGGTGAATTTCTAGGTCCCATGCAAGAGATGGGAATGAATTTCAAACACTAGGGCACTGTTGATTGCCAGCAAAACATTGAGATACCTAGTTTTTAAATTCTAGTAAATCCAAAACTCGTCTGAAATTCATGAAACTTGGCATGCTATCATGGAGCGGCATCAACATGCCGTGGTGAAAATTTTGTCCCATTTGGGGCAGGTTTGGGTATAAGCTTCTCACAAACCAGAGCTTCTCACAACAAACATGCTATCATGGAGCGGCATCAACATGTCGTGGTGAAATTTTTGTCCCATTTGGGGCAGGTTCGGGTATAAGCTTCTCACAACAAGCATGATGGTTTCGATAGGGAACGTACCACCTTTGGTGACGGGACGATATCTGTTGCCTCTTATTGCTTTCAAAAAATTTCTAGTATCAACATAGAACAACAGGAGTGTTGTGTTCAATCTTGGAATTTTTCGGGGTTCGTTTGGCCTTTTTTATACATTAACTGGGTTTTCTAGGCATTTTATGTGCATAATTCAAATTTTAACTACAAGCACATGCTCCAATGCACTAAAGTTGGTTGAAAAATCACATGTGTGTCCTTGGGTGAATTTCTAGGTCCCATGCAAGAGATGGGAATGAAATTCAAACACCAAGGCACTGTTGATTGCCAGCAAAATGTTGAGATGCCTGGTTTTAAATTCTAGTAAATCCAAAACTCGTATGAAATTCATGAAACTTGGCATGCTATCATGGAGCGACATCAACATGCCATCATAAAAAATTTGTCCCATTCGGGGCAGGTTCGGGTATAAGCTTCTCACAAACGAGAGCTTCTCACAACAAGCATGATGGTTTCGATAGAAAACGTCCCACCTTTGGGGACGAAACAATATCATTGCCTCTTATTGCTTTCAAAAAATTTCTAGTGTCAACATAGAACAACAGGAGTGTTGTGTCAATTTTTGTGATTTTTCGGGGTTCGTTTGGACATTTTTATGCATTAACTGGGTTTTCTAGGCATTTTATGTGCATAATTCAAATTTGAACTACAAGAACATGCTCCAATGCACTGAGGTTGGTTGAAAAATCTAATTTGTGTCCTTGGGTGAATTTTTAGGTCCCATGCAAGAGATGGGAATGAAATTCAAACATCGGGGCACTATTGATTGCCGGCAAAACGTTGAGATGCCTAGTTTTTAAATTCTAGTAAATCCAAAACTCGTCTGAAATTCATGAAACTTGGCATGCTATCAGGGAGCGGCATCAACATGCTGTTTTAAAAAATTTGTCCCATTTGGGGCAGGTTCGGGTATATGATTCTCACAAACCAGAGCTTCTCACAACAAGCATGATGGTTTCGGTAGGGAACGTCCCACCTTTGGGGACAAACGATATCCATTGCCTCTTCTTGCTTTCAAATTTTTTCTCGTGTCAACATAGAACAATAGGAGTGTTGTGTCAATTTTTGGGATTTTTCGGGGTTCGTTTGGACATTTTTATGCATTAACTGAGTTTTCAATGCATTTATGTGCATAATTCAAATTTGAACTACATGCACATGCTCTGGTGCATATAAATTGGTTGAAAAATCAAATCTGTGTCCTTGGGTGCATGCTTAGGTCCCATGCAAGAAATGAGAATGAATTTCAAACACCAGGGCACCGTTGATTGCCGGCAAAACATCGAGATGCCTCGTTTTTAAATTCTAGTAAATCCAAAACTCGTCTGAAATTCATGAAACTTGGCATGCTTTCATGGTGCGGCATCAACATGTTGTGGTAAAAAAATTGACCCGTTTGGGGCGGGTTTGGGTATATGCTTCTCATAAACCAGAGCTTCACACAACAAGCATCATGGTTTCGGTAGGGAACGTCCCACCTTTGGGGACGAAATGATATCCGCTGCCTCTTATTGCTTCCAAAAATTTTCTCGTGTCAACATAGAACAACAGGAGTGTTGTGTCAATTTTTGTGATTTTGGGGGGTTCTTTTGGACATTTTTATGCATTAATTGAGTTTTCAATGCATTTATGTGCATAATTCAGATTTGAACTACATGCACATGCTCCAGTGCATATAAATTGGTTGAAAAATCAAATTTGTGTCCTTGGGTGCATGCTTAGGTCCCATGCAAGAAATGGGAATGAATTTCAAACACCAGGGCACCGTTGATTGCCGACAAAATATTGAGATGCCAGGTTTTTAAATTCTAGAAAATCCAAAACTTGTCTGAAATTCATGAAACTTGGCATGCTATCATGGAATGGCACCCGGCATGATGTGGTATTTTTCGTGTCCATTTTGAGAGAAAGGTGCACTCGAATAATGACAGCCAACAAAGGCATTTTGAAAAAATAGCTGCCACTTTAATATCTCAAACGTTTGTATAATTCAAACCATGTGCATTCTGTTAACCATTCACGTGATGCCACATGTCTTGGTTTTAATGGTTGTAGGAGGTGCCATGCGGACAGCTGCTTGACCTTGACTGAATGGGAGGCATGCGAGCACAGTCTGATGCGCAGGCTGACCGAGAGGCGTGCAAGCTGTCCTCCAATGCGTAGGCTCACCGGGAAGCGTGTGAGCTGTACGCTGCGCGGGCTCACTGGGAAGCAAGCCCTTTGACTTCCATGGCCGCCCGCCTTCCTCTCCATTAATGGCGCCCGAGCCACTGTTTAATACGGGTGGCCTTACTGTTCGCCTCCCATTCCCCTCCCCCCCCCCCCCCCGCAGACCTCCACCGCCATGGTGTAGAATGATCATATGCCACTAGTCTTCAAGTTTGGTGAAGTCGACTCCGAGCCGGAGGAGATAGAAAATAAGGAGGAATGAGGCCTCATGGACATGGCCCAGAACGAGTTGGTCGCGGCGGTTGCTGCCCCCTCTCCCGTCCCAGCTCCCATCCCCGCGCCCGCACCAGCGACCATCCCTGTAGCATTGACGGGCTGGTCGCCGAGCACTATCGCAAAGCTGGAAGCCGCGGGCATCAGCGAGGTCTCCGCGGACCCGCGCAAGCTCGTGTACATGCCAACGCCAACGCTCGTGCCCGTGTGTGCCCCTCCACTCACCATGGCACTGGCCCCCATGCATTTGGCTGCACCCGTCGCGCCCGTGCGCGCCCCTCCACCCACCACGGCGCTAGTCCCCGTGCGTTTGGCTCCACTCGCCACGCTGTGCCCGTGCACTCCCCCCCCCTCAGCGGCATGGGACGCTGCCGTCGACCGCTACCTCTCAGCGGCCCCAGTTGCCATCCTCCCGCACCCCGCCCGTCGATCGTGCAACGACATGATGTTTGATTTACAAGTGAAGAACATTTTGTGCTGCCTTGAAGACTTCAACAATGGCGTCCCGAAGGACGACAACGACGGCGTGGCACGCCACCTCCGCCGCCACCGGAAATAGTTTTTTGGGGGTTTAATACTGTATCTTGAATTCTCAATCATATGAATATAAATTCGCAGTGTGACTGGATGAAAGATATGGTTTGAACAAACTTGCATTTTTCTCTCTTAATGTACAGACTTATCAAACAATTTTCTTCAAAAAAAATGTCAACGGTTTTTAAATATAAAACACTCATCGCAAACGTTTTAGTTAGAACACCCGTATGAAAACCGACAGCTTCCCCAGGAAGCCAAGGGAAATTGTGCCGAGCAGGATTTCTGCATCCCTTCAACGCAAACGGTTATTTTGCATGACCCGTGTGCAACCACGTACAAACAATTGGGTAAGATTTGCATATCTGTCATTTTGGGTATGTTGCCATTTCTCAAACTGGAAAGATTGACATTTGTTTATCTAGTAACATTGCCATTTGTCAACCTTGTAACACTACGATTTGTCAAAATTTACAGCTACAAATCACTAGCAGTATCTAATTTTTGCAACTAAAATCACTAGCACTGTTCATATGGACACCACTAGCAGGCGTGAGTTCATGGACGCATATGCAAATGTACCATTGATTACATATAACAAGTCATCAACCCACAACGACAACGAGGATACACGTTGGATTATAGATCATTTCCAACAAAAAATTCTAGTAAAGTTTTTCTCACACAACAAATAACAAAGCGATGAAATGAACTTCAGCTCAACCACTCGTCGGTGTTGGAAATGCTTGCTTTGAACCAGAAGTGATTCTCTGGGAAGGGCCAGCTACTGTCAATCTCGAGACCAACGCAAGACTGATCATCGAGGCTGAAGCGGCCTATGTCAGGACCCATATTGGGATGGTAGGGAAGCATAGTAATGTCCGAGGTATAGATATAGTTGCTTCTCATAAATGTAGTAATGTTGTGTCAACAGCAGCTGGATCGCCTTCCACCATCATTGGATAGTTTTGTCCAAGGAAGAGCGAGTTTCCTCCAAGACTTTCAATACTGAACCAGGGAGAAGGTGTTGGCGCTAGTAAACTAGTATCCATCCCGAATACCCTACAACGGATGTTGGATTAGGTCTGGAGAGTGCAACCATACGAGACAACACCTGCTTCCTTAGTAACATCAGCAGTACCCCGTATACAGAGAAGAAGAGGTGATCCATCGGAATAAGTTGCCAAGTGCCAGTAAGTATATGGGTCCTGCTACCTCTTAAGCATGCATTCGTTTTCCCTTGAAGAGGAAAGGGTGATGCAGCAAAGCAGCATAAGTATTTCCCTCAGTTTTTGAGAACCAAGGTATCAATCCAGTAGGAGACCACGCGCGAGTCACCTCATACCTACACAAACAAATAAGAACCTCATAACCAACGCGATAAAGGGGTTGTCAATCCCTTCACGGCCACTTGCAAGAGTGAGATCTGATAAAGATAATAATAATAAGATAAATATTTTTGGTATTTTTATGATATAAATTGAAAGTAAAGATTGCAAAATAAAATAGATTGGAAACTTGTATGATGGAAAATAGACCCGGGGGCCATAGGTTTCACTAGTGGCTTCTCTCAAGATAGCATAAGTATTACGGTGGGTGAAAAAATTAGTGTCGAACAATTGATAGAAAAGCGAATAATTATGAGAATATCTAGGTATGGTCATGTATATAGGCATCACGTCCGTGACAAGTAGACCGACTCCTGCATGCATCTACTACTATTACTCCACACATCGACCGCTATCCAGCATGCATCTAGAGTATTAAGTTCATAAGAACGGAGTAACGCATTAAGCAAGATGACATGATGTAGAGGGATAAACTCATGCAATATGATATAAACCCCATCTTTTTATCTTCGATGGCAACAATACAATACGTGTTGTTTCCCCTACTGTCACTGGGATCGAGCACCGCAAGATTGAACCCAAAGCTAAGCACTTCTCTCATTGCAAGAAAGATCAATCTAGTAGGCCAAACCAAACTGATAATTCGAAGAGACTTGCAAAGATAACCAATCATACATAAAAGAATTCAGTGAAGATTCAAATATTGTTCATAGATAATCTTGATCATAAACCCACAATTCATTGGATCTCGACAAACACACCGCAAAATAAGATTACATTGAATAGATCTCCAAGAGAATCGAGGAGAACTTTGTATTGAGATCCAAAGAGAAAGAAGAAGCCATCTAGCTAATAACTATGGACCCGAAGGTCTGAGGTAAACTACTCACACATCATCGGAGGGGCCATGGAGTTGATGTAGAGGCCCTCCGTGATCAATGCCCTCTCCGGCGGAGCTCCGGAGAAGGCCCCAAGATGGGATCTCTTGGGTACAGAAGGTTGCGGAGGTGGAATTAGGGTTTCGTGGTGCTCCTGGATGTTTTCAGGGTACGTAGGTATATATATAGGAGGAAGAAGTAGGTCGGTGGAGCCACGAGGGGCCCATGAGGGTGGAGGGCACACCCAGGGGGTAGACACGCCCCCTGCCTCGTGGCCTCCTCATTGGTTGCTTGACGTCCACTCCAAGTCCTCTGGATCACGTTTGTTCCAAAAATCACGCTCCCGAAGGTTTCATTCCGTTTGGACTCCGTTTGATATTCCTTTTCTGCGAAACACTGAAATAGGCAAAAAAACAGCAATTTGGGCTGGGCCTCCGGTTAATAGGTTAGTCCCAAAAATAATATAAAAGTGTATAAATAAGCCCATTAAACATCCAAAATAGAATATATATAATAGCATGGAACAATAAAAAATTATAGATACATTGGAGACGTATCAGCATCCCCAAGCTTAATTCCTGCTCGTCCTCGAGTAGGTAAATGATAAAACAGAATTTTTGATGTGGAATGCTTTCTAGAATATTCTTCAATGTATTTTTCTCTATTGTGGCATGAATGTTCAGATCTGAAAGATTCAAGATAAAAGTTTATTGTTGACATAAAAATAGTAATACTCCAAGTATGCTAATCAAGAAATTATGTCTTATCAAAATACCATAGCCAAAGAAAACTTATCCCTACAAAGTCATATAGTTTGGCCATGTTTCATTTTCGTCACACAAAATGCTCTCATCATGCACAACCCTGTTGACAAGCCAAGCAAGTGTTTCATACTTAGCCTTTTCAAACTCTTTCAACTTGTACGCAATATATGAGAGCAAGCCATGGACATAGCACTATGGGTGGAATAGAATATGATGATTGAGGTTGTGTGAGAAGACAAAAAGGGAGAAAGTCTCACATTGACGCGGCTAATCAATGGGCTATGGAGATGCCCACCGATTGATGTCAGTGCAAGGAGTAGGGATTGCCATGCAATGGATGCACTAGAGCTATAAATATATGAAAGCTCATCAAAGAAACTAAGTGGGTGTGCATCCAACTCACTTGCTCATGAAGACCTAGGGCATTTGAGGAAGCCCATCATTGGAATATACAAGCCAAGTTCTATAATGAAAAATTCCCACTAGTTTATGAAAGTGACAGCATAGGAGACTCTCTATCATGAAGATCATGGTGCTACTTTGAAGCAGAAGTGTGGAAAAGGATAGTAACATTGTCCCTTCTCTCTTTTTCTCTCTCTTTTTTTATTTGGGCCTTCTTTCTTTTTTTGGCATGTTTTCTCCTTTTTTATTATTTTTCGTCCGGAGTCTCATCCCGACTTGTGGGGGAATCATAGTCTCCATCATCCTTTCCTCACTGGCACAATGCTCTAATAATGATGATCATCACACTTCTTTTTACTTACAACTCAAGAATTACAACTCAATACTTAGAACAAAATATGACTCTATGTGAATGCCTCCGGCGGTGTACCGGATATGCAATGAATCAACAGTGACATGTATGAAAAATTATAAACGGTGGCTTTGCCACAAATACGATGTCAACTACATGATCATGCATGGCAATATGACAATGATGATGCGTGTCATAATAAATGGAACGGTGGAAAGTTGCATGGCAATATATCTCAGAGTGGTTATGGAAATGCAATAATAGGTAGGTATGGTGGCTGTTTTGGGGAAGATATAAGGAGGCTTATGTGTGATAGAGCATATCACATCACGGGGTTTGGATGCACCATGAAGTTTGCACCAACTCTCAAGGTGAGAAAGGGAAATGCACGGTACCGAAGAGGCTAGCAATGATGGAAGGCTGAGAGTGCATATAATCCATGGACTCAACATTAGTCATAAAGAACTCACATACTTATTGCAAAAATGTACAAGTCATCAAAACCAAGCACTACGCGCATCGCTCGTCCCCGACCGCCACTCATAAGGAAAGCAATCAAAGAACACCCCATGCTTCAAATTTGTCACATAACATTTACCATACGTGCATGCTACGGGACTTGCCAACTTCAACACAAGTATTCATCAATTTCACAATTACCCAACTAGCACACCTCTAATATTACCACCTTTATATCTTAAAACAATCTATCAAGCGTCCAACTTCTCTTAGCATTTAAATTTTATAACCAAAGTGAATTACCATGCTGTTATAAAGGACTCTCAAAATGATATAAGTTAATCTTGAGAGATCAATTATTTCTATAAAATAGAACCACCGCCGTGCTCTAAAAGATATAAGCGAAGCACTAGAGCAAAAATTATCCAACTCAAAAGATATAAGTGAAGCACATAGAGTATTCTAATAAATTCCAATTCATGTGTGTCTCTCCCAAAAGGTGTGTACAACAAGAATGATTGTGGTAAACTAAAAAGCAAATACTCAAATCATACAAGACGCTCCAAGCAAAACACATATCATGTGGTGAATAAAAATATAGCTCCAAGTAAAGTTACCGATGGACGAAGACGAAAGAGGGGATGCCTTCCGGGGCATCCCCAAGCTTAGGCTTTTGGTTGTCCTTGGATTTTACCTTGGGGTGCCTTGGGCATACCCAAGCTTAGCCTCTTGCCACTCCTTGTTCCATAATCCATCAAATCTTTACCCAATACTTGAAAACTTCACAACACAAAACTTAAAAGAAAATCTTCGTGAGCTCCGTTAGTAAAAGCAAACAAACCACCACTTCAAGGTACTGTAATTAACTCATTCTTTATTTATATTGGTGTTAAACCTACTGTATTCCAACTTTTCTATGGTTCACAAACTCTATTACTAGCCATAGATTCATCAAAATAAGCAAACAACACACGAAAAACAGAATCTGTCAAAAACAGAACAGTCTGTAGTAATCTGTAGGTTTAGAATACTTATGGAACCCCAAAAATTCTAAAATAAATTTATGGACGTGAGTAATTTATCTATTAATCATCTGCAAAAATAATTAACTAAATAGCACTCTCCAGTAAAAAATGGCAGCAATTCTCGTGAGTGCTAAAGTTTCTGTTTTTTACAGCAAGATCAAAAAGACTTCCCCCAAGTCTTCCCAACGGTTCTACTTGGCACAAACACTAATTAAACACAAAAAACACAACCAAAACAAAGGATAGATAATTTTTTTATTACTAATTAGGAACAAAAATCAAGGAATAAAAATAAAATTGGGTTGCCTCCCAACAAGCGCTATCGTTTAACGCCCCTAGCTAGGCATAAAAGCGAGGATAGATCTAGGTATTACCATCTTTGGTAGGCAATTCTTCAATAAGACACCTATAACTCCTAGGAGTTTCTTTCCTTTTATTAATTATCAAACTCCTAGGCACGAAATCGATAAAATCATTTGTAGAAAAAGGTTCCTTAAGGATAGTGAGAAAGTTGGGTGAACACTTATGGATTTGAGGTCTGCATTTCCCGTACTAGAAGTTTCACCCTTATTTTTAGGAACATACATCAATTTGGCAATCTTAGCATTAGAAGGAGTGTTTTTCACGGAAGAAAAGGAAGACCCTAGGTTGGTAATAATATCCTCAATTGTATCAATTCTAGTGGAATCTTGATCTATTTTTTCATTAACCATAGGTTCCTTTTCTTTAAAAAATTTAAGAGCAACTCCTACCTTAGATCCATATTGGGTAATTTGGTTATGGATCTTTCTATCCAAATTTTCAATCAACTCTACGGTGGCAACTTTATTTTCAACAATTTCAAGCCATTGCATCACGTGTTCCAAAGTTAAAATAGTTCCATTAACCAAAAGAGGTGGTGGGCCAAACAAATCTATCATAGCATTATAAGAATCAAAAGTATGGCTACCCAAGAAATTTCCTTAGGTAATGGTATCAAGAATATATCTATTCCAAGGAGTGATGCCTACATAAAAATTGCAAAGAAGAACGGAAGTAGATTGCTTCCTAGTAGATCTATTTTGCGCATTGCAAATTCTGTACCAAGCATCTTTTAGATTTTCTCCCTCCCTCTGTTTAAAATTAAGAACTTCATTCTCGGGAGAAAAAGGAGTAGATAAAGGACTAGCCATAACGACGAAGCAAGCGAAAAAGAGGCAAACGGAAAAGAGGGCGAATAAAACGGCAAGGGTGGAGTGGGGGAGAGAAAAACGGGAGGCAAATGGCAAATAATGTAATGCGAAGGATAAGAGTTGTGATGGGTACTTGGTATGTCTTGACTTGCCGTAGATCTCCCCGGCAATGGTGCCAGAAATCCTTCTTGCTACCTCTTGAGCATGCGTTGGTTTTCCCTTGAAGAGGAAAGGGTGATGCAGCAAAGCAGCGTAAGTATTTCCCTTAGTTTTTGAGAACCAAGGTATCAATCCAGTAGGAGACCACGCGCGAGTCACCTCGTACCTACACAAACAAATAAGAACCTCGCAACCAACGCGATAAAGGGGTTGTCAATCCCTTCACGGCCACTTGCAAGAGTGAGATCTGATAGAGATAATAAGATAAATATTTTTGGTATTTTTATGATATAAATTGAAAGTAAAGATTGCAAAATAAAATAGATTGGAAACTTGTATGATGGAAAATAGACCCGGGGGCCATAGGTTTCACTAGTGGCTTCTCTCAAGATAGCATAAGTATTACGGTGGGTGAACAAATTACTGTTGAGCAATTGATAGAAAAGCAAATGATTATGAGAATATCTAGGTATGATCATGTATATAGGCATCACGTCCGTGACAAGTAGACCGACTCCTGCCTGCATCTACTACTATTACTCCACACATCGACCGATATCCAGCATGCATCTACAGTATTAAGTTCATAAGAACGGAGTACCGCTTTAAGCAAGATGACATGATGTAGAGGGACAAACTCATGCAATATGATATAAACCCCATCTTTTTATCCTCGATGGCAACAATACAATACATGTCGTTTCCCCTACTATCACTGGGATCGAGCACCGCAAGATTGAACCCAAAGCTAAGCACTTCTCCCATTGCAAGAAAGATCAATCTAGTAGGCCAAACCAAACTGATAATTCGAAGAGACTTGCAAAGATAACCAATCATACATAAAAGAATTCAGAGAAGATTCAAATATTGTTCATAGATAATCTTGATCATAAATCCACAATTCATCGGATCTCGACAAACACATCGCAAAAGAAGATTACATCGAATAGATCTCCAAGAGAATCGGGGAGAACTTTGTATTGAAACTACTCACACATCATCGGAGGGGCCATGGAGTTGATGTAGAGGCCCTCCGTGATCAATGCCCCACCCCCCGATGGAGCTCGAAAAAGGCCCCAAGATGGGATCTCTTGGGTACAGAAGGTTGCGGCGGTGGAAATAGGGTTTTGTGGTGCTCCTAGATGTTTTCAGGGTACGTAGGTATATATAGGAGGAAGAAGTAGGTCGGTGGAGCCACGAGGGGCCCACGAGGGTGGAGGGCGCGCCCAGGGGGTAGGCGCGCCCTCCTGCCTCGTGGCCTCCTCGTTGGTTGCTTGACGTCCACTCCAAGTCCTCTGGATCACGTTTGTTCCAAAAATCACGCTCCCGAAGGTTTCATTCCGTTTGGACTCCGTTTGATATTCCTTTTCTGCGAAACACTGAAATAGGCAAAAAAACAACAATTTGGGCTGGGCCTTTGGTTAATAGGTTAGTCCCAAAAATAATATAAAAGTGTATAAATAAGCCCATTAAACATCCAAAACAGAATATATAATAGCATGGAACAATCAAAAATTATAGATACGTTGGAGACGTATCAGGTCCTGCTCGTCCTCATGCTCGTGAATAAAATTTTCAAGTATAGGTGGTGGAATGTTCACATGACCTTGGAAACAAAAGAAAGTTAATTAGTAAAGGGAAACTAGCTAACCCGCATGCATGTGGATGAAACAATTATAATTACGGTGGAAGACAAACGTACCGGAATCATGAGGATTCCATGCAAAAATAGTGCCACGAGTGGTGGCAGCAAACACAAGACCCGCATATTGAATTGCATCACAGTAATCATCCGTGTATAGAAACTGATTTTTGAGCAATATCCATCGAGTCAAACCATGAAGGACGACAACAAGCTTGTCGAAGATAGCGACAACATAAGCATTCCTATAACCCCAAGAGCGGTTGGGAACTCGACAAATTGCTATCTTCCGTAGAGGACAGTCAGCATGATCGTATTTGAACTCACGTAGAATACCGGTGTACTCAACCTCTGGGCAGTCGTCTGAGATTTTTCGAAGTGGAACCCGGTGACGAGTGTACACATTCACAAGTTCCCACTAGCAGTTGTACCCAATATAAACAACCCAATCTCCATTTGCGCATGCCCAAGCCTTGCCCTCAAGTGATGGCATCTTAACATCATATGTATCATTATCAAGCGGCATCAACTTACACAAGGCGAGGCTTCCCTCGTCCCCGCGCCAGTCAGCACGGTCACGGCAAAGAATATAGGGGAGATCAAACCGCTCCTGGACCCTTGGGTTCCTTGTAATGATGTTATTAGTTGAGTCAAGAATGGTCTTGAACGAACCTGCCATGCTAGCCGAGGTGATGATGTCGCACCGATCAATGAGTTCCTCCACCGCGTCATCATTCAGATCGGGGAAAGAATAACAGGGTCGTTTCCGGCTTGTTCCCTCCATGGAGAAGACATTCAAACAATGGCAGAAGGAAGGATGAAGGCAAATGGAGAAGGGAGGAAGAGCTAGTGTGCGACAGCAGTTCCAAATCGAGAGGGAAAGGCAAATAGTCCATGGACGGTTGCCACGGTACATGAAGAGGCGCCTGGGGAGCGTACGGTTGCCACATAGGTCACACACTAACGACAAGGGCCGAGTGAACCGCATGCAATCCCATCGCACAACACACACGTCTTGTTAAGTTGAACCATTTATGTTCTCTTGTGTCAACGCAAACAGTTCATTCGAGTGAACCGCATGCCGTATATCGCACACACCTTGATCTAGCTGACCATTTCTTTTGTGTTTCCTAATCACAAACAGTTCATCCGAGTGAACCGTATGCTGTATATTGCACACACCTTCATCTGGCTGCCCGTTTCTTTGGTGTTGCCTAATCACAAACAGTTCATCCGAGTGAACCGTGTGTTGTGTATCGCACATGCCTTCATCTGGCTATTTTGTTCCTCCTCATCGCAAATAGTTGATTGAACTGAACCGTATGCCCTTCATTGCACACGCAACTAAAATCTGAATTGTGTTTGATGCATCCTCCATCGCAAACGTTTTCACATTTTTTGATGGTTTTCATACACCACCATTTGTGATTATTGCATCGCACACAGTTTCTCGAAGGGTCTCTGATCGTAGTGTCGCGTTAGCAGCATCCTGCAGTAGTGTCCGTTTGGTATTCCTTTTCTGCAAAACTCAAAAACAAGGAAAAAATAGGAGCTGGCACTGGGCTCTAGGTTAATAGGTTAGTCCCAAAAATAATATAAAATAGCATATTAATGCATATAAAACATCCAAAACAGATAATATAATAGCATGGAACAATCAAAAATTATAGATACGTTGGATACGTATCAGTCACGCAGCTGCCGACAAGAAGGATGCCCCGGAGAAACGCATCGAAGAGGTGCGCGAGGAATTCAGTGAGAAGCTCGTTGGTAAGTCCTCCTTCATCCAAATGAGATCCATATGTTGCCAAATTTTTCTCAACCATTTGAAATTGTTTTTATTGACACAGAGCATTGTTATAACAAGGAACTGGAGCTGGAGAGGCTTGAGAGGGATTTGGACCCTTCGAGGTCCCTTGTCGCCAACAAGGCAACCCTCGCTATCCTCTGGTTGGAAGACCGTTTGGAGAACGCGTTGGGCTATATCACTCGGACCTGAGGTGCCTTGGGTCAGCTCGACAAGGAATTGCAGCCAGGCGAAGAGACTCAGATGGATCTGGAGTCGATGATGATGAGGCTGAGCAAAGTCCCCGCTGAAAGCTTTGAAGAAGTCTACCGCTCGAAGTGGACCTGATGTGGCGCTATCACTCGTCCGTGTTCATTGCAAGAACGTGGACGAAGAGAAGTTGAAGAACCTCCGAGTGGTGAACAAGAAGAACCTCAAGTTTGAGGATTTCATGGAGACCTTCGCTGAAGCCGCCACTCGCATCGCTGACGGGATCGACCAAGAGACCTTCATCGACCCGGCTAGCCCTCCGCCTGAGGCTTAAAAACATTTGATTGAATTTGCCACGGAATGCTGGGTGGTTGATGTAATGAAATATTCTGCCAAGCCTTGGGCTCGTTTCATCTCGGAGACATTTGGATGGACCGAATCTTTGGTTTGGAACCTTTTGCGCTTCTATTTGCTTCTGGTGTTTTGTTTGACTTTTAGGCGAAAGCTAGTTCACATCCAAGCCCCCGAGTGTGGAGCACATCCCACTCGGATTGTTTCTGAACTTAGGCAAAAGCTGCTTTGCAGCTAAGCCCCCGAGTGTGGAGCGGGTCCTCGCTCAGATTGTTTTTGAACTTAGGCCAAAGCTGGTTCGTAGCTAAGCCCTGTTACTTCTTAAGCTTG
The DNA here is from genome assembly GCF_056163025.1 of Triticum urartu. Lineage (NCBI taxonomy): Eukaryota > Viridiplantae > Streptophyta > Magnoliopsida > Poales > Poaceae > Triticum > Triticum urartu. The sequence goes on from NC_141876.1 coordinate 441,361,228, forward strand.
CGTTGGTTTTTCCCTTGAAGACGAAAGGGTGATGCAGCAAAGTAAAGATAAGTATTTCCCTTAGTTTGAGAACCAAGGTATCAATCCAGTAGGAGAACACGCACAAATCACCGAATACCTGCACAAACAAACCACAACTTGCACCCAACGCGATAAAGGGGTTGTCAATCCCTTCACGGTTATTTTCAAAAGTGAGATCTAATAGAGATAGATAAACGGTAAAGTAAATATTTTTGGTTTATAGATTGGAAAGTAAAAGATTGCAAAATAGTAAATCAGAAACTAATATGATGGAAAATAGTAGATTGGAAACTTATATGATGGAATATAGACCTGGGGGCCATAGGTTTCACTAGAGGCTTCTCTCATGATAGCAAATAATACGGTGGGTGAACAAATTACTACCGAGCAATTGATAGAAAAGCGCAAAGTCATGACGATATCTAAGGCAATGATCATGAATATAAGCATCACATCCGTGTCAAGTAGACCGAAACAATTCTGCATCTACTACTATTACTCCACACATCGACCGAGTCATGCCTGCATCTAGAGTATTAAGTTCATGAAGTACAGAGTAACGTATTAAGTAAGATGACATGATGTAGAGGAATTAACTCAAGCAATATGATGGTAACCCCATCTTTTTATCCTTGATGGCAACAATACAATATGTGCCTTGCTGCCCCTACTGTCACTGGGGAAGGACACCGCAAGATTGAACCCAAAGATAAGCACTTCTCCCATTGCAAGAAAAGCCAATCTAGTTGGCCAAACCAAATCGATAGTTCAAAGAGAATTGCAAAGGTATCAAATCATGCATAAAAGAATCCAGAGGAGATTGAAATAATATTCATAGATAAGCTGATCATAAATCCACAATTCATTGGATCTCGGCAAACACACCGCAAAAAAGTATTACATCGAATAGATCTCCAAGAACATCGAGGAGAACATGGTATTGAGAATCAAAGAGAGGGAAGAAGCCATCTAGCTACTACCTATGGACCCGTAGGTCTGAGGTAAACTACTCACGCTTCATCAGAAGGGCAATAGAGTTGATGTAGAAGTCCTCCGTGATCGAATCCCCCTCCGGCAGGGTGCTGGAAAAGGTCCCTAGATGGGATCTCACGGGTACAGAAGGTTGTGGCAGTAGAGAAGTATTTTCGTGGATGCCTCTGGTGGTTTGGGGATATATGGGAATGTATAGACGAAAGAATTAGGTCAGGAGGTGCACGAGGGGCCCACAACGGTGGGGGGACGCCCTCCATCCTTGTGGTCGCCTCGTGGCTCCTCCGACTTCACCTCCAAGTCTCCTGGTTGTCTTCTGGTCCAAGATAAATCATCGCAAAGGTTTTATTCCGTTTGGACTCCGGTTGGCATCCCTTTTCCGTGGAACTCAAAAACAGGGAAAAAACAGGAACTGGCACGGGCTCTAGGTTAATAGGTTAGTCCCAAAAATAATATAAAATAGCATATTAATGCATATAAAACATTCAAATCAGATAATATAATAGCATGGAACAATAAAAAATTATAGATACATTGGAGAAGTATCAAGCATCCCCAAGCTTAATTCCTGCTCGTCCTCGAGTAGGTAAATGATAAAAAACAGAATTTCTGATGTGGAATGCTACCTAACATATTTATCCATGTAATTTTCTTTATTGTGGCATGAATGTTCAGATACGTAAGATTCAAAATAAAAGTTTAATATTGACATAAATAATACTTCAAGCATACTAACAAGGTAACTATGTCTTCTCAAAATAACTTGGCCAAAGAAAGCTTATCCCTACAAAATCATATAGTCTGGCTATGCTCCATCTTCAGCACAGAAAATACTAAAATCATGCACAACCCCGATGACAAGCCAAGCAATTGTTTCATACTTTTGATGTTCTCAAACATTTTCAACTTTCACGCAATACATGAGCGTGAGCCATGGACATAACACTATAGGTGGAATAGAGTGGTGGTTGTGGAGAGGACAAAAAGGAGGAAGATGGTCTCACATCAACTAGGCGTATCAATGGGCTATGGAGATGCCCATCAATAGATATCAATGTGAGTGAGTAGGGATTGCCATGCAACGGATGCACTAGAGCTATAAATATATGAAAGCTCATCAAAGAAACTAAGTGGGTGTGCATCTAACTCGCTTGCTCACGAAGACCTAGGGCATTTGAGGAAGCCCATCGTTGGAATATACAAGCCAAGTTCTATAATGAAAAATTCCCACTAGTATATGAAAGTGACAACATAGGAGACTCTCTATCATGAAGATCATGGTGCTACTTTGAAGCACAAGTGTGGAAAAAGGATAGTAACATTGCCCCTTCCCTCTTTTTCTCTCATTTTTTATTATCCTTTCTCTTTTTTTGGAGACTCTTTTATCTCTTTTTTTGGAGACTCTTTTATCTCTTTTTTTGGAGACTCTTTTGGCCTCTTTGTTTTCCTCACATGGGACAATGTTCTAATAATGAAGATCACCACAGTTTTATTTACTTACAACTCAAAAATTACAATTCGATACTAGAACAAAATATGACTCTATATGAATGCCTCCGGTGGTGTACCGGGATGTACAATGACTCAAGAGCGACATGTATAAAAAATGATGAAAGGTGGCTTTGCCACAAATACGATGTCAACTACATGATCATGCAAAGCAATATGACAATGACGAAGCGTGTCATAATAAAGGGAACGGTGGAAAGTTGCATGGCTATATATCTCGAAATGGCTATGGAAATGCCATAATAGGTAGGTATGGTGGCTATTTTGAGGAAGGTATATGGTGTGTTTATGGTTCCGGCGAAATTTGCACGGCACTAGAGAAGCTAGCAATGGTGGAAGGGTGAGAGTGCGTATAATCCATGGACTCAACATTAGTCATAAATAACTCACATACTAATTGCAAAAATCTATTAGTCATCGAAACAAATTACTGCGTGCATGCTTCTAGGGGGATAGATTGATAGGAAAAGACCATCGCTCGTCCCCGACCACCACTCATAAGGAAGACAATCAAAAAATATCTCATGCTCCAACTTCGTTACATAACGGTTCACCATATGTGCATGCTACGGGACTCAAACCTTAACACAAGTATTTCTCAAATTCACAATTACTAACTAGCATGACTCTAATATCACCATCTCTATATCTCAAAACAATCATAAGGAATCAAACTTCTCATAGTATTGAATGAACTTTATATGAAAGTTTTTATTATATCCCTCTTATATGCCTATCATATTAGGACTAAATTTATAACCAAAACAAATTACCATGTTGTTTAAAGACTCTCAAAATAATATAAGTGAAGCATGAAAGTTCAATAATTTCTATAAAATAAAACCACCACCGTGATCTAAAAAGATATAAGTGAAGCACTAGAGCAAAATTGCCTAGCTTAAAAGATATAAGTGAAGCACTAGAGCAAAATTGCCTAGCTCAAAAGATATAAGTGAAGCACATATAGTATTCTAATGAATCACGATTCATGTGTGTCCCTATCAAAAGGTGTGTACAGCAAGGATGATTGTGGCAAACTAAAAAGCAAAGACTCAAATCATACAAGACGCTCCAAACAAAAGACATAGCATGTGGTGGATAAAAAATATAGCCTCAAGTAAAGTTACTGATAGACAAAGACGAAAGAGGGGATGCCTTCCGGGGCATCCCCAAGCTTAGGCTCTTGGTTGTCCTTGAATATTACCTTGGGATGCCTTGGGCATCCCCAATATTAGGCTCTTGCCACTCCTTATTCCATAGTCCATCAAATCCTTACCCAAAACTTGAAAACTTCACAGCACAAAACTCAACAGAAAATGTCATAAGCTCCGTTAGTATAAGAAAATAATTCAACACTTTTGTTACTGTTGTGAACTCATTATTTATTTATATTGGTGTAATATCTACTGTATTCCAACTTTTCCATGGTTCATACCCCCCGATAGTACCCATAGATTCATCAAAATAAGCAAATAACACATAGAAAACAGAATGTGTCAAAAACAGAACAGTCTGTAGCAATCTATAACTCTCGAATATTTCTGTAACTCCAAAAAAGTTGGCATGTCTTGACTTGGTGTGGATCTCCCCGGCAACGGCGCCAGAAACTCTTCCTGCTACTTCTTGAGCTTGCGTTGGTTTTTCCCTTGAAGAGGAAAGGGTGATGCAGCAAAGTAGAGATAAGTATTTCCCTCAGTTTGAGAACCAAGGTATCAATCCAGTAGGAGACCACACACAAATCACCGAATACCTGCACAAACAAACAAACAATTTGCACCCAACGTGATAAAGGGGTTGTCAATCCCTTCACGGTTATTTGCAAAAATGAGATCTGATAGAGATAGATAAACATTAAAGTACATATTTTTGGTTTATAGATCGGAAAGTAAAAGATTGCAAAATACTAAATCGGAAACTAATATGATGGAAAATAGTAGATTGGAAACTTATATGATGGAAAAGAGACCCAAGGGCCATAGGTTTCACTACAGGATTCTCTCATGATAGCAAATAATACGGTGGGTGAACTAATTATTGTCGAGCAACTGATAGAAAAGCGCAAAGTTATGACGATATATAAGGCAATGATCATGAATATAGGTATCACGTCCATGTCAAGTAGACCGAAACAATTCTAGATCTACTACTATTACTCCACACATCGAATGACTCCTGCTTGCATCTAGAGTATTAAGTTCATGAAGAACAGAGTAACGCATTAAGTAAGATGACATGATGTAGAGGAATTAACTCAAGCAATATGATGAAAACCCCATCTTTTTATCCTCGGTGGAAACAATACAATACGTGCCTTGATGCCCCTACTGTCACAGGGAAAGGACACCGCAAGATTGAACCCAAAGCTAAGCACTTCTCCCATTGCAAGAAAAACCAATCTAGTTGGCCAAACCAAACCGATAGTTCAAAGATAATTACAAAGATATCAAATCATGTATAAAAGAATTCAGAGGAGATTCAAATAATATTCATAGATAAGCTGATCATAAATCCACAATTCATCGGATCTCGGCAAGCACATCGCAAAAAAGTATTACATCGAATAGATCTCCAAGAACATCGAGGAGAACATGGTATTGAGAATCAAAGAGAGAGAAGAATCCATCTAGCTACTAGCTATGGACCCGTAGTGTAGCGCCCCGAGACCGATGTGCCAGGTGTCCTCCAGTTATTCGTTGTTGTTGCCTTGTCATTGCTTGTGTGTCATGCATTGCATATCATGTCATCATGTCATAAATCTTCTGCATCTCAACTAAATAATTTGTGTGGATCTTCGATCCATTTAAATCGAGGGAAGAGTGACTTCTCTTTATAACATTATCCTCCTAATATTTAGGGAGTTATTATAAATATTCCATTAATTTGGAATCATCATAACACACGTGCAAAATAATTCTCATGTCTATTCCTCTTCGAGTTTGACCTTCAAACCTTGCCAATATCTCTCATCTCTTTTATCGAGGCTCCTCCTAAATTCTCAACATTTATGGACCTTCCTTTTACCGAGTCTTAGTTCAAACCTTTTGTTTAAATTCAAATGAGTTTGGATTTAAACTTTGCAATCTTGGCCTTTTTCTATTTTCTCGGAACAAGCACATTTTTGTGAGCCCGGGAAGTTTATCCACGTGTCCAACTCCTTCCCCTATCCTCCCTTTCTTTTCTTTCTTATCCATGTGCTGTTTTTTTTTCTTGAGAAGAGAGTGTAGAGAGGAGAGAACGCAGCCCACCAAATTGGCCTAAGGCCCAGCCACCGGTCTCCCTAGGCGCGGCCCTCCCTCTCCACTAGGCCCATCTCTCCCTGCTGCCCACCTGGGCCTCACAAACTCCAGCTAAGGCCCGAGCGAACCCTAGACTATCTCCCTCTCGTTCCCGTGACCGATCCCTATCTCTCCCCTCTCGTTCCCGTGGCCGCCACCACCACGTCCTCGAGGCCATCTCTCGCTCTCTCCCCGATCCCTACTCCCTCCTCTCGCTTCCTCCCTCACCTTCTCAGCGTGACCAAGGGGGGATCCCAATCCCCATGGCCATGCAGCCTCGCGCGCCCAGGACCCCGAGTAGGAGCGATGTCCTTGTCTCCTCGCTCGCGTCTCCTCCGGTCCCATGGCGATGCTGTCCGGCCACAGCCACCTGCGTGCCCGACGCCGCCCCGCCTCCAAGTTCGCCGCCGCCTCGCTGTCGCCATGGCCCGAAGCCATGCCTCGGTTGCTTCTTGTACCGCACCCACCGGCCTCTCCTTCCTCCTGCGCGGTTCCCCCTGCCGCCTTGCCGCCGTCAAGCTGCGCCGCAGCGCCGACCTCGCTCTGCCCTTGTAGTTGCTGCTTCACCACCACGCGCCCACGTTGACTCGGGTGAGTCCAGCACCATGACTCGATGCTGCTCTGGCCGCACCCGCCTCGGGCCTTCAACCACGACGCTCGACATGGCCCTCCTCGCACTGCTGCTCCTTGGTTTCGTCCTCTGTCACGACCATCTCCTCCCCCAACGCCCTTGCGGAGGCTGTGGCTGCAGAACCACCACGACACCATCTCCGAAGCCCAAGTCCGAGGACTAACGCGCTCGGGTAACTCTTCAAGTACATCTTCATCAAGATCGATGCTTGGACAGGCACCGTTTGCGTGGATTACGTCAAGTACCACGACGACCATCGAGACCGCCAAGTTCTACTACCGATGAACGCTTTGGAATCGCCAAGTCAAACTACAACGCGAAGACCATGTACAACTACTGATCTTGTGGATGTCACCAAGTACCCCATCGGCAAGACCGACGCCCGAACAATCACACCAGCTCTGTGGATTTCACCAAGACCCTCGACGACCTACTCCGTGAACGTGTACCACTACGCCGCCCTAACGTCTACAGAACATGTACCACGACCATCATTGAAGACCCCGTGGACGTCAAGTTCCATGTCGTGACCCCGAACATCTACGGACATGAACCATTACTTCCCTCGGCATCCCGAGAATGTCTACTTCCCCTACACCGCATCATACTCGAACCCCTCCGATAACGCACGCTTCGAAGGTATAACCTCGAGACGACGTCCATGAATGAATGCTTGCGATGTTTGAGAGGCTCGTGTTGCGCCGTGTCCAAATTGTCACTCGTTTCCTTGTCGCCAACTCGTGGGACACCCGGAATCCGGGAGCGCCCCACCATCTTTTGCACGCTTCCGCACACTTCTCCTTTGCATCGGTATCTCAATCGAGTTACCGAAACCGGAACATTGCCGTGGCACCGTTTCATTATCGTCGCCGTGGCACCCCTTTTGTTTCCGCCACGATGACAAAAATGCTTCTTAATGCTCTTATCAAGTCTTAATAAAAAATTGCATAAAACTTGTTCATGTCATCCGCATCATGATAACAATAATTAAAATGTTTAAATTGTTGTTGCAATAAATTACTAATGCATAGGGGGATTTACCGCATTCGTTGTTTGTTATATCCGGCCCCATTTAAGTTGCTTAGAGTGTGTAGTTTACTTTTGCTCCACCTCTTGCCATGCTAACCAACATTTAATATTGTTGAGTACCTAAATGAGAGAGAACTAAATAACTTGAATGTGGTGTTCCGTCACTATGCAACTCGTTGCATATTGATCTCCACTTAATTTGTAAAATTGCTTGTGCACTTTGCCATGCCATGCCTCATTAAACCGGACATGCGTCATACTTGGTTGTGCATCATGCCATGTTTATGTGGTGGTTGTTTACTATGTTGTTTGCTTCTTTCCGGTGTTGTTTCTTCGGGTTGGTTCCGAGAACGTCGCGTTTGTGAGGACCCGTTCGACTACGTCCATTTGCCTTCTTCATGGACTCGTTCTTCTTCCTTGCGGGATCTCAAGCAAGATGACCATAACCTCGAAATCACTTCTATCTTTGCTTGCTAGTTGCTCGCTCTTTTGCTATGCCTATGCTGCGATACCTACCACTTGCTTATCATGCCTCCCATATTGTTAAACCAAGCCTCTAACCCACCTTATCCTAGCAAACCGTTGTTTGGCTATGTTACCGCTTTGCTCAGCCCCTCTTATAGCGTTGTTAGTTGCAGGTGAAGATTGAAGTTTGTTCCTTGTTGAAACATGGAGATGTTGTTCCTTGTTGGAACATGATATTTGTTGGGATATCACAATATATCTTATTTTAATTAATGCATCTATATACTTGGTAAAGGGTGGAAGGCTCGGCCTTATGCCTGGTGTTTTGTTCCACTCTTGTCGCCCTAGTTTTCGTCATATCGGTGTTATGTTCCCGAATTTTGCGTTCCTTACGCAGTTGGGCTATAATGGGAACCCCTTGACAGTTCACCTTGAATAAAACTCCTCCAGCAATGTCCAACCTTGGTTTTACCATTTGCACTAACAACCTACCACCTTCCCTTGGGTTCTGCAGACTCAAGGGTCATCTTTATTCTACCCCCCCCCCCGGGCCAGTGCTCCTCTGAGTGTTGGTCCGACCGAGCAGACTGCGGGGCCACCTCGGGGCAACTTGAGGTTTGGTTTTACTCGTAGGATGTCTCATCTGAGTGTGCCCTGAGAACGAGATATGTGCAGCTCCTATCGGGATTTGTCGGCACATTCGGGCGGTGTTGCTGGATTTGTTTTAACTTGTCGAAGTGTCTTGTAGAACCGGGATACCGAATCTGATCGGAATGTCTCGGGAGATGGTATATCCTTCGTTGACCGTGAGAGCTTGTCATGGGCTAAGTTGGGACACCCCTGCAGGGATTTGAACTTTCGAAAGCCGTGCCCGCGGTTATGGGCAGATGGGAATTTGTTAATGTCCGGTTGTAGAAAACCTGAAGTTGACCTTAATTAAAATGCATCAACCGCGTGTGTAACCGTGATGGTCTCTTTCCGGCGGAGTCCGGAAAGTGAACACGGTGTTGGAGTTATGCTTGACGTAGGTTGTTCTAGGATCACTTCTTGATCATAGTTTCACGATCGTGCTTTGCCTTCTCTTCTTGCTCTCATTTGCGTATGTTTTAGCCACCATATATGCTAGTCGCTTGCTGCAGCTCCACCTCATACCTTTTACCCTTCCTATAAGCTTAAATAGTCTTGATCGCGAGGGTGCGAGATTGCTGAGTCCTCGTGACTCACAGATACTTCCAAAACCAGTTTGCAGGTGCCGATGTTACCGAGCAAGTGACGCAACCAAGCTCAGGAGGAGCTCGATGAAGATCTTGTCCTTTGTGTTGTTTCGTTCTAGTTGTTCAGTAGTGGAGCCCAGTTGGGGTCGATCGGGGACCTTGTCGCATTTGGGGTTCTTCTTTTATTTTGGTACCGTAGTCGGACCATGAGTGTATTGGATGATGTAATGCTTTATTCATGTATTTGTGTGAAGTGGCGATTGTAAGCCAACTATGTATCTCTTTCCCTTATGTATTACATGGGTTGTGTGAAGATTACCTCACTTGCGACATTGCTTTCAATGCGGTTATGCCTCTAAGTCGTGCTTCGACACGTGGGAGATATAGCCGCATCGAGGGCGTTACACGTAGGTCTGAGGTAAACTACTCATGCTTCATCTGAAGGGCAATAGAGTTGATGTAGAAGCCCTCCATGATCGAATCCCCCTCCGGCAGGGTACCACAAAAGGTCCCTAGATGGGATCTCATGGGTACAGAAGGTTGCGGCGGTGGAAAAGTATTTTTGTGGATGCCTCTAGTGCTTTGGGGATATATGGGAATATATAGGCAAAAGAATTAGGTTAGGAGGTGCATGAGGGGCCCACAAGGGGGCGCCTTAACCCCTGGGCGCGCCCTCCGTCCTTGTGGATGCCTCGTGGCTCCTTTGACTTCATCAACAAGTCTCCTGGTTGTCTTCTGGTCCAAGAAAAATCATTGTGAAGGTTTTATTCCATTTGGACTCCGTTTGGTATTCCTTTTCTACGAAACTCAAAAACAGGGGAAAACAGGAACTGGCACTGGGCTCTAGGTTAATAGGTTAGTCCCAAAAATAATATAAAATAGCATATTAATGCATATAAAACATCCAAAACAGATAATATAATAGCATGGAACAATCAAAAATTATAGATATGTTGGAGACGTGTTAAGCCCCCGAGTGTGGAGCGGGTCCTCACTCGGATTGTTTTTTAACTTAGGCGAAAACTTGTTCGCAGCTAAGCCCCGAGTGTGGATCAGATCCCGCTCGGATTATTTTTTAACTTAGGCGAAAGCTAGTTCGCAGCTAAGCTCCCCAGTGTGGATTAGATCCCACTCAGATTGTTTTTAAACTTAGGTGAAAGCTGGTTCGCAGCTAAGCCCCCGAGTGTGGATTATATCCCACTCAGATTGTTTTTTAATTTAGACGAAAGCTGGTTCACAGCTAAGCCCCCGAGTGTGGATTAAATCCCACTTGGATTGTTTTTTAATTTAGGCAAAAGCTGGTTCGCAACTAAGCCCCCGAGTGTGGAGCGGACTCGGATTTTTCTTAACTTAGGCGAAAGCTGGTTCGCAGCTAAGCTTTCTCACCTCTTCACCCACTGGAGGGTGTTAGTTGCCGAATGCGATTAGTCACCTGAGTGAGATGCGGCCGTAGGTCAAACTAGACGATATATGGGAAAAGCAAAACTTTTATTCATCAAAGTTCATTCGGACTAACTATTGCAAGGGAGAAATTTTATTCTAAGTATAAAACTTGCGGAACAAATCTGCGTTCCAATCTCTAGGATCTTCTATTCCTTTAGTGAAGTTGTACAGCTTGTATGCTCCATTGTGCAAGACCTTGGATATGGCGAATGGTCCCTCCTAGGGGGGTGCCAGCTTGTGAGGTTTCTGTTGATCCACTCGGAGGACCAGGTCTCCTTCCTGGAAGGCACGTCCTCTGATGTGTCTATCGTGATAGCGACGCAAGTCTTGTTAGTACAACGTTGATCTTATAAGCGCTAGCTCATGCTCCTCCTCCAAAAGGTCTAAGCCATCCTTCCTTGCCTCCTCAGCTTCAGCCTCCGAGTAAGATCGACTCGGGGAGAGTTGTGGAATAGATCACTCGGTTAGACCGCCGCTGACCCGTACACCATAAAGAATGGGGTGCGGTTGGTGGATCGATTCGGAGTCGTCAGCAATCCCCAGAGGACAGATGGTAACTCGGTCACCCAGGCACCCGCTACATGAGTTAGGTCGCGCATGAGGCGAGGCTTCAATCCTTGGAGTATGAGTCCATTCGCTCTCTCGGCTTGCCCATTCGACTGCAGGTGTGCCACAGAGGCGTAATCGACCCGAGTGCCATGGGTGTAATAGAACTCACGGAACTCGTCCGAATCAAAGTTAGACGCGTTGGCGGTGATGATGTTGTGTGGGACTCCGAATCTGAAGATAATCTCCGTGATGGATTGAATCGCAGTGGCTGAATCCAGCTTCTCTATGGGTTTGGCCTCGATCCACTTGGTGAACTTGTCCACCACTCCCAACAGGTGTGTGAATCCACTTGCCCCAGTCTGGAGAGGGTCGACCATGTAGAGTCCCCAGACGGCGAATGGCCAAGTGAGGGGGTAGTCTTCAGGGCGGACGCCGACTTGTGTGACTGGTTTGCATAGAACTAGCACCCAACGCATTGATCCACTATGTCTCGGGCGGCCTCATTGGCTCGGGGCCAATAGAATCCGGCTCTGAACGCTTTGGCGACCAAGGTCCGAGAGGACGCATGATGCCCACATGTTCCAGAGTGAATCTCTTGCATTATTTGTTGCCCTTCCTCCGGGGATATACACCGCTGAGTGACTCCAGTCGTACTTTTCTTGTACAGTCGATCTCCCATGACTGTGAAGGCCTTGGATCGGTGGACAATCTGGCGGGCTTTGTCTTCATCCTCTAGGAGCTCCCGCCGGAGCAAGTATGCCAGGTACGGCTCGTTCCACTTGGGAGTGATGACCAATATGTCTTGGACCTGATCAATTACTGCGGGAATGTCTACTTTAGTCGGATTGGAAGGTCCAACTGGTTGTGGGGGCTCTTCCAAAAAGGATCTTCCTTGATCGTGGGCGAGTGTAAGTGTTCCAGGAACACATTATTGGGTACTGCCTTCCGAGTGGAGCCCATCTTGGCTAGGTTGTCAGTTGCTTGGTTTTTGAGTCGCGGCACATGATGGAGCTCCAACCCTTCAAAGTGTTTTCCAGTTTCCCGACGGTGTTGCAATAGCCGGTCATCGCAGGGCTGCGGATATCCCATTCTTTCATGACTTGATTCACCACTAGGTCTGAATCGCCATAGACCATCAATCGGCGAATTCCCGGAGAAATTGCCATTTGCAGTCCATACAAGAGAGCTTCGTACTCAGCTTCAAAGTGGATCTGGAGTACGTAGATGAGATGATGACCTTTAAGAGACACCAATACCACTCCGGCCCCGGAGCCATGGAGCATCTTGGAGCCGTTGAAGAACATCGTCTAGTGTTTGGGAACACTCTGGACAGGCTGCTCTTGTTCAATCCATTCGCCTAGGAAATCTACCAGGGCCTGTGACTTGATGGCCTTCTTGGCTTCAAACCTGATGTCCCTTGGGAGGATCTCAATGGCCCACTCGGCCACTCGGTCAGTGGCATCTCTATTGCTCATGATCTCAGATAGAGGGGCGTCACTTATCACTGTGACTGAGTGTTCTTGGAAATAATGTGTCACCTTCTTTGTGGTTAGATAGATTCCGTATACTAGCTTCTGATAATGCAGATACCTTTGCTTGGAAGGCGTGAGGACTTCAAAGATGTAGTAGAATGGTCAGCTTGAAGGGTTTGCCTTGTTCTTCCCGTTCCACAATGAGGACCGTGCTAACAACTTGGCTCGTGGTCGCGATGTATAAGAGCAAGGGCTCCTTGCTGATCGGAGCAGCTAGCACCGGCTGGGTGGAAAGCAAGGTTTAAGTTCCTGGAACACAACCGGCGCTTCGGGAGTCCACTTGAACCTATCAGACTTCTTCATCAATCGGTAAAGCGGCAGGGCCTTTTCACCGAGTCGTGAGATGAACCTACTCAGGGCCGCTAAGCAGCCTGTGAGGCATTGTACATCATGTAGACATTCCGGTTGTTTCATTCGGACGATTGTTCCTATCTTCTCGGGATTGGCATCGACCCCTCATTCGAAAATGAGTAAACCGAGTAACTTTCCTGCTGGTACACCGAATGTACACTTGGTTGGGTTGAGCTTGATGCTGAAATCGTGTAAGTTCGCAAAAGTCTCAGTGAGGTCGGTCTGGAGGTCAGAACCTTTCCTAGACTTAACCACGATGTCATCCATATAAGCTTCTACGTTCTGACTGATCTACTTCCGTAAGCACTTCTGTATCATACGCTGGAATGTGGCCCCAACATTTTCCAACCCAAATGTCATCGTGATATAACAGAAACACCCGAATGGGGTGATAAACGCTGTTTTTATTTCATCAGGGTCGTACAATCGGATCTGGTGGTACCTGAAGTATGCATCCAGAAACGACAACCGCTCACATCCGACAGTAGAATCTACAATCTGATCTATGCGAGGGAGAGGGAAATGATCCTTCGGGCAGGCCCGATTGATGTGCCTAAAATCTACACACATTCAGAGTGACTTGTCTTTCTTCGGCACCAGAACGACATTGGCGAGCCACTCGAAGTGGTACACCTCTCTAATGAACTCGGCGGCTAAGAGTCGCGCTATCCCCTCTCCAATCGCCTTGCGCTTCTCGATGGAAGATCTTCGAAGATGCTCCTTGACAGGCTTTCTCGTCGAATCGACACGAAGTCTGTGCTCGGCCAGTTCCCTGGGAACACCCAGCATGTCAGAAGGATTCCATGCTAAGATGTCCCAGTTCTCACGGAGGAACTGGACGAGCTCGGCTTCCTATTTGCTGTCGAGGGTGGTGGAGATGTTGGTCGGGGCAGCACTCAGGTCTTTGGGATGGATGTGCACCGGCTTCATTTCCCCAGCCGACTGGAAAGCAGATTCCACAGTCGGCTTCTTGGACTTCAACAACTCGCTCGCGTCCACCGCCTTCTTGTATTCGTCTGCTCAGCCATCGCCATCTGCTCATCGGCAATATGGGGGCCCTTCTGGAGGCACTCTTCAGCCATTTTCCGATTGCCTGTGATGGTGATCACGCCTTTCGGCCCTGGCATCTTAAGCTTAAGATACACGTAGTATGGACGGGCCATAAAACCTGCGTAGGCATGCCTACCCAGGATGGGGTGAAGCGCTTCGGAAGTCCACCACCTCAAAAGTCAGCCGTTCCTTTCAGAAGTTCTTCTCCTCGCTGAATACGACGTCGAGGGCAATCTGGCTGAGTGATTTAGCCTTCTTCCCAGGGATTACCCTGTGGAACTGCATGTTGCTCTTGTTGAGCCGGGTCATCGGGATGCCCATTGCCTCCAATGTGTCGGCGTAAATGATAATAAGCCCGCTGCCGCCGTCCATTAGTACTTTGCGCAGTGTGTGTTTGCACACAACATTCGTGGTCTTCATACCCATATGAAGCATCCCGTAAGGCGCATCTATGCATCACTCGCAACAACTCATATGCGAGAGCCGGTGCTGGGGCGGTCCGGTAACCATGTGGCCTCATCACGCTGACCTCACACATCTTTTTTATATTTGTTTATATTTAGAAAAATATATTAAATACATGTATTATGAAAAATAGTTAGTTTTTAAAAACTGTTCATTACATATTAAAAAAAGTTAATGTAGTGTAAAAAATGTTCGCTCAACTTTAACAAGATATTTGTATCATTCAAGAAAAATTATGTGACACTACAGTGTTTACATGTTTCAAAAAAAGTATGCGATAGTTTTCGAAAAATGTTATACAATTTAAAAATTATTTCATATAATTCAAAAAAGCATGTTTCATACCATTCAAAAAATGTATGTTACACTAAAAAAATGTTCACGCGGTTCAAACAAAAAGGTTGTGACATTTAAAGAATGATTATTCATTGTATAAAAGCATTCACATAGTTAAAATAATGTTTTGTGTCATATAGAAATATGTTTCAACGTGTATTCAAAAATAGGTCCAAAAGAAGTATTTGAAAAAATGTTAGTCGTGTATTTAAAAATGTCAACGTGTATAATAAGAAATAGACATAAAAATGTATTTTACGATATATTAATCATGTATTAAAAATTAAACATGTATAACAATGTTCCTGATGCATATGGAAAACATTAAATGTGTATATAAAATAGAGAGAGAAAAGGAAAATCAATAAAAAGAAGAAACCCAGTGAAAACCAAAGAAAAAAATAAAACTAAAAATGAAAACCGAAGAAAACCAGAGAAAATATGAAGGAAAATCCTGACGCTACAGCAGTGAAAAAACCGACAAAAAACTCACAGAAAAAAGACACGCTCAGCTACGGTTATGGGCCAGCCCAATAGCCGCCGCAGTGTAGATGATTCCTAAACAGAAATAAGTATGAGCGACACATACCTCTCTCACATCCAATACGACGACCGAAGATACGAAGATTATGCTAGAGTTGCTCTACGCAGGCTTAAGCCTACTACATCATTATACTTGCCATAATGTGCTAATATATGAGAGAGGAGCCCCACAAGGGGTGCAAGCGGACGGCGTTAGAATGTCCATGACTGTCCCCATACTAACAAAAATATTTAAAGTAATGAAGATTAGTGCAATTCGCGTCCGCCTGCGTCCCTGGGCCCACCTTCCGGAGGGCTCAAGTTCGCAAACTAAAAATAAAAATGGTTTGCACTGTGGTGGGCACGTGATGTCTATGAATAACGGTGTTCCCAACCTCAACCAGTTGTCCGTGGAATCGCCAACATTGCTGGCGAGCATCTTTGTATGTCGCGATGGCAAAGACTAGCACAAGTTCTTGCTTCCTCGCTGGGCCTGGGCGTTGCTTCGCTCTCGGGTCAAGGCTTTGATGCAAGAGGCACGCGGACTCGCGGATTGTCGAGGCTTTCGCCGTGCATCAATGCATGCCAGCTCCGGTCCCGACCCAATTGACGAGCTGGTTGCCTTTCCCCGGCCGGACGGACAAATACCTTCCAGAAGGCAGCGTAGAAGTGCTCGCCTGATCAAATCCTCCAGACCTCCACGCCGACTCTCTCCCTCTCTCTCATATTATTCGTACCTGTGGACTCGTTCCATGGATGCATGGGCCCAAAATCAAACCTGTTTAACAATAACAAACTTTCATTCGTATTCATGACTAGTGCTGCAACAAACAGTTATTTTTTTTTAGAGAACAGAGCGTTACGAATCAATCAAAAAAAGAAAAGCGCTGCACGCGAGTGGTGATGTCCATGCACCGCGTTCACGTGAAAGCGCGGCACTCAGCGCGCCGCTCTCCAATCCCATCCCGTCCCGTCCCATGCGCGCTTTTCTTTTCGGCGTGAAACAAGGAGAAAAAAGAGCGCAGCGGGGGCGACAAAAGCGACGCACGGCAGGGGACCACGGACCCACCGAACCCGTTACTCCGCACGGGCCCGCCTGTCATCCTTGGTCCGTGCTGGCGTGTACGTCCTCGGTGGCTGTGCCGTAGGGAAAGAGAAATTCCAAGCGTCACGCCTGCTGCCAGGACCGGACGGCCAGCGGGGCCCTCTTCCCGTGCCGCCTTGCGTACACCCCAAGCGTCCTTTCCACACCGTCCAGCCCGACCCTCGTTATACCGGCTTGCGGGTCCGGGACCGCCGGGTCCCACCTGCGGTGATATAGCAGGGGCTGGGTGTGTGGGAACACATAAAATAATAGCTTCGCTTTTGTCCGTATCCAATTGCTTTTGCGATGTTAAAACCACATCAGTGGAGCAGTCCGTATGATTTACCACAAACTGGTTCATTCCGAGGGTGTTCGACACCTTTAGAGCTTCTTTGATTCAAAAGAATTTTATAGGATTTTGGAGAATTAAAATTCTTAGGGTTTTTTCTATATTGGTCCTTTGATTCATAGGATTGGATCCCATAGGAATTTTTCCTATAAAATCTTCTATACTACATTTCATAGGAAATTTAACATCCACTCGAACCTCTTTTTACAATTCATTTGTTTTTCCCGTGGCATCAAACAATCATTGCTAATTCTATAGGATTCAAATGGGCATGCCACTCCAACCCTACACTTTTCATATTCTTATGTTTTCAAAATCCTACGAATCAAAGAGGCCCAACCTTGAAAGATAAGATCATGAATGAATAAGACTAGTTACAATGGAAGTAACTTAACTAGTAACATCACACATTTCAATACAAGATTGATTATATGACAGCTAAGGGGGTGTTTGTTTCTAGGGACTTTTTTGTGTAAGGACTAGAAAAAGTCTTTCTTAAAGACTTTTTTACCAAACGGGAGGGACTTTTTGGGACTAAACTAGGCATTTGGGACTAAATGAAGAGACTTTTTCAATAATGCCCCTTCATGCACCCATTGGCCTGCCACCTCATGGTGTTGTTTGATTGTTATTTTTCTATATACTAGAGGCAACATGGTCATTTAATAACCTCTAGGAAAAGACTAGGGACTTTTTAGTCTCTGAAAACAAACAGGGAGGGACTTTTTAGGAACTAGGGGCTTTTTAGTTGGGACTAGAAAAATTCCTAGGACTAGAGAATCAAACACCACCTAATTAATGAGGAGAGAGGGATTTATGATAACTTAGGTAGTTACTGTAACATCACACATTTCAAGACATAATGAGTCTATAGCCTAATAAATGAACTCTTTCATGATACCACTCGTATGTTACTACCCACTATGGAGGTAGTAACATAGACTAGTAACATCGACAAGTTATTACTCTATGTTACTCCCTACTGTGAGCAGTCTAAGGCAAAGGTGTAACTGCATAGCGGATTAAGAAAAAACGATCTGATTAAATGTCAGTAGACATGTTTGAACTTATGTTGAGTGGGCACAGATAAAAAGTGGACACGTCATTTTCATTAATATTTGATAATTTTTATGTGGCAAAAGTATCGAACCCTACGTATCCAAGTCTTTACTCTACTCCTTGTCGGAACCGCTTTGTCGTCGTTGGTCATTGGAGGACGACGATCCTCGCACCAGGAGGTCCAGCCTCATCGTCGTTGCGAACCGGTGCGAACGAGGTGCGGCTGTCGACATTGGCATCATCATCGTGCTGATTCGGCGCATTGTCGGTTTGCGTCTCCAACGCCTCGAAGAGACGGTTTGCGCTCTGCCTAAATGACACGGAGTTGTCAACGTTCGCGGCGGATGGTGCGTGCGTTGTGGCACGGACTCGAGCACCACTGTTGCTCGTCAACAATACCCGGGTCTGCTGCCAACCCTTGTTGTGATGGCAACGTTGGAAGCATGCATACTCTAACTCCAGATAATCCCCGCTAGCCAGTGCTCCTCGAAGAGCACCATGTCTTACCGCTGCTCCTCCCACAGCTGATGGAACGCAGACACTAATGGCGGCTGCTGCTCCTTCTTTGCCTCTGACATCACTTGTCTGTAGTGCTTATGCACCTGCAGCAGGGTGAACTCGATGTCTGTGGCTCCAACATCGATGTGGCATCCTGTTGCGCTTATCCCCCTTGGCGATCTCCGCCATCGCCATGGGGTCATCCTCCTCCTCCCGCTACATCTCTGACTCATCTGACCACTGCCCCGGAGAGCTCGGAGGTTGGCCCGCCGCAACGCAGCCCTGGCACCAGGGGACCTCGGCCATGTATTTGGCACGACGTTGTGGCGACAACCGCTTCCACCATCCACGAGAGGCCCCGGCCATTACAACGGCGGACGATGGATGAGGATGAACGAGGGTGGAAGGCTTGACGCTTGGAACGGTGGGAGGAGGTGATCAGAGGGGTAGGGTTTTGAATCGTTGCCGACAAGATTTTAAATAGCTTGGTTAGGTGAAGCTTTGGGTTAATGTGAGCGGCCATAGTAGGCTTCTCATTCCCCACGTTGGTGTGAAATGCCAAGCATGCGGATGGCCGGTCAATGCGCATGAATACGGGGTGGAGGTCGTCCCATCCGGTCATGTCCGCTATGTTTTAGGTCTGTCTCGGTTCGTCTTATGAAATTCATTGTTCAGTTTCAATGTTCAATGTCTATCCGTTGACCAATGCCATTGTGATGTTGAACAAATGCCAATGTAAATAAACAATATTTTCTTTGTGTGAAACAAGGAACATAAATGCTAACAGGCAAGTCGGCAAAATATAGAGCTCGAACTATGGCCACTATGAATTTGTGCACAACTTCTAAAGATTAAGGAACTATGTATTGGATGTGACTTGCAAGTAACAAGTACAGCCAAAAAGAAACAAACTAAAATGCTTAAACAAGTGTGTCAGTGTCACATGCATATGTTACTTGGATGTTTGTTCTAGAGCATATGCTATTTTCTAATGCATGGTTGCTCTTAATTTAATTACTCATATTGTTTTGACAAGTAATATGTATTTCAAGATTATATAAACATCTTATGCTTTCCTTTCATGACACGAGTCATGAAACAACATGGCTCCAAACAGAGCATATAGAATCTCCAAAGTCAAAATGGCGTTTTGGCAGCCATGAGCATATGCTCCTGGTTTTTAAAATGTGTTCTAAATGTATTTTCAAATGTCATAAAATTCTGACAATATGTTTCGCGCGTACATCTTGACATTCCACGTACTCACAAAGTCTTTTCGCAAAAAATCGACAATTTTTGTGTCACGTGTGAAAAAGGCAAAATTCAGTGTTAAAAAGGGCTTTTCATGAGACATTTCTTTGTCTTTTTTACACAAGCCATAGAAAATGTCGGTTTTCCACAAAACTTGGCGTGCCCATATAGGATATCGAGATGTACGCGTAAAATTTTTGTTTGGAATTTTTTTGACATTTTGAAATATTTTTCCAATGACAGGAGCATATGCTCGCACGTGTCAAAGTGAATTTCCGCTCCAAAGTACTCTTTGGAAATTGCATCCGGTGTACTTTTAGCCAGATAAAATGTGTACTGCGCCTTGTGTTTATTGTGTTGTTAAGGCATAGTAGAGAATTTCATGCATGATGTGCTCATTATCAAATGCAGAGTACAGCGAGCGGCAGGCCCACAGCACACGCTATGGTTTGCTTTGATATATGGCAAATGCAGAGTACGATTTTTTTTCCTTGTTCCACCCGTACAGCCGTACTACACTGGCTGCAAGTCGTATAAATGCAAGGTAAGAGCATCTTTAGTGGCTTGTCTAAATTTGATAGTCTATATCTACATATACATAAGGGTGTAAAAAGATTATCATTTAGACAATCTAAGTTTTCTAGCGGATTGTCTATATACATGATGTCTATATTCTTTCTCATACTCCCTCCATTCTAAAATACTTGACTTTCATTTGTCCAAAAATGGATGTACCTATATACTAAAACATGTCTAGATACGTCTATATTTTGACAAAGGAAAAGTATGTATTGTGGAACGGATGGAGTATATTTTAATAGTATCTTATAGCAGCTATATTTTCTAAAAATCTTATGTTGGTCATTTATGAATTGTTCTCATTTATTTTTCATCTGCAAGACATACAAAGGAGAAAATAAACCAGCCGCAAAATTATTTTAGGTTCAGCACTAGCAACACCCTATATAATTTACGAGAAATAAACAATAGCAACAGGTTCAGCCCTGATGAGGCGGCGATCCAGGCGCAACAGCCTCCGTGACCAGCGCCGGCGTGGCCGCCTCCCTGCCGATGTCCACCAATTGCTCCGAATTGGTGCATGGACGAGCTCATGAGCCAGCATTTTTGGTTTGAACATTGTGGTTTGGTTGTCCAAATGTGGACTACGGGTAGCTAGTTTGGACATTGTCTAAATTTTAGACAACGCAATAGACAAGTTACTGAAGACATTTTTTGGCATGTGCTAGTCTAAATTTGGCATGGACCATCATTTGCATAAGCCACTAGAGATGCTCTAAAGTAGGCCCACACATTTTTTACGATTAATGACACCACTGTTTACATACGTGCATTGCATTTTGCAATGCTTTTTACTACCCCTCACAAATATAAAATGTATTGGATATTCTAACATGGACTGAAATGAGTGAGCAAATACATTAAAACATATCTATATAAATTTAATTTAGAAAAATAGAACATCTTATACTTATGAATGGAGGGAGGGAGTACTAAATTTCATTTTGTAGTGCTCTCTACACTAGCTATAATTTTACAAGAGAGCAACGTTTTTTTTAACAGAAGAGAGCAATGTATTGGGACTTACTAAGCACATAAGTATGTTTTAGTTTGAACATCAAATTAAATCCACTTGCATAATAAGTATCTAATGATTTGTATTATGAGGATGTTGAAATATATTGCACATCTTAATTCATTCTTTTTGATATTTTGATAGACATAATTAATACTGTATCAAGAGGTCCCAAGCTTAAAACCTGACCAACATCACATGCCACCACATAATAATTCGTCATCTATCCTCGAGTGAGTGGTTTATACTCCATCAAAACAACTTATAATTCATTGCTTAGGAAGGAACATCTGTGCCGGGAAGGAAGCGTGGACTGAGCCTTCTAGACTTTTGCGTCGGGTGGAAGGAGGTGGACGGAGCCAGCATGCCTGCTTGCTACCATCACCACCCTCCCGCGTGCGCTGTCGGCGCCTCACCCTTCAAGGAAGGCAACCGTCGTCGCCGTGTGGGGAGGGGGTCGGGGCTCATAGCATGGGAGAGGGAGACCGGCAGTGACAAAGATGGGATGGTGGCTCATGAGAGAGGATAGGGGGAATGAGATGGATGGCTTGGTCCAATAGATTGCTAGACGACATCTGCGTAGGTTTTGTGCAAAGAGGAAGGCCACAAATTAGAAGAGAGAACCTTTTTAAGGGGTATGTGTGCGCGCACAAAAAGTCACCGCATGCCAATGATCAACCTGCCACTGTCAACAACTAATACAACACGGATAGGACTGCTGCTAACACCCTTAACAAATTTTTAGGACCTAAAATATGCATTTTCATAATATTAGAAGTAACTTGATACCCCTCCAATAATTTGAGGACTAGCAGTGTATTTTACTCAATTTCAAAAGCCTACAAAGAAACCACCCCATCAGCCGCTGTATTACTCAAACAGTGCCGAATGTTTACTCGATTACAAATTTAGCCCTTCCGTATTTCTCTCCACCGCCCCGTGCCTTCCTTTCCTCTTCTCAGCAGTCTCACTCCGCCCAAGGCTGCTCTGCTCCATCTCTCCCACAGGCTAGCTGCAGACCTACAGACTACAGTGTACCACCACCGCCTGCCCTGCCGTGCCTCACACCTCTATCCCCCCCTCCCCCAACCCCTCTCCCCCTCCACCCCATCCGCCTCTCACGCGGGACGCCGCCATTGCCGTTCCCTTTCGTCCTCGTCGCCACATCGCGTCCCTCCCGCCTCCACCCCGTCCGCAGTCTTTGGCCATTGAGTTTGAGGTATGAGCTTCTTTTCTTCCAGCGACTAGTCAGATCCCACTGACCTTCACAATTTCTCGGTCTTCCCGTGCGCACCCGGCGCGCCATCTAGATCCGCCCCTCGGCGGAGGCTCGATGCCTCGATTTGCCTCTCCTCAGTTCTTGTTTTATTCTACTTTCGATGCTCGGAGTGGCGGCCTCCCTCGATTCTATTCTTGGCATTGTTTCTGGCTGGATCGTGCATTGGTTCCTGCATCGTGCTGGTAGTTTTTTTGGTTTTGGAAGAAAAATGTGCATTGTACCGGTGGTGACAAAAGGACCACTTCTGCTGTATCATTTTACGGTAGAATGGTAAATAGTAGGCCACTGTGGTATGAATGCACAGTTCAGCCCTGCAAGTTCCATAGCCGAGGGCAATCCAGTGATAATGACTGATCTATTGCTTCTAACTAAGACGGAGCAAGATCTGCAGTGTCGTTTAACTCCTCCAGGTGTTGCGTCAGTCAAAAGATCACTGTGCCTACTACACACTTCATACGATGTATCTGTTCCTTACTGTTTGATCTTCAGCTAACTCAATTCTGCCGTGTCCCAACTTCGATGCGTGTTCCAATTTGTTTTTCATTTCTATCAGTGAAGTTTAATGAAGGTTTTTTTGGCTTGATTTGTTGTAGGTTGATGATCCGTCGGAAAGGATGAACGGGAGTCGACAGATGGAACTCCACTACATAAACACTGGATATCCATACACCATCACCGAGAGCTTCATGGATTTTTTTGAAGGCCTCACATATGCTCAAGCTGATTTTGCTCTTGCCGATGCCTTCCAGGATCAGGTACAAAATATTGTAATTGTCTTTTAGTGCAACAGCTAGTTTCTTCCATTTCCTCAAACCCTTCACTGCATTGTTAGATTTCTCACTACTCCCTCCGTAAATAAATGTAAGGTGTTCTAACTTTTTTCTGAATCGGATGTATATGACGTGCTTTAGTGTGTTTGTTCACTCATTTTAGTCCGTATGTAGTCCATATTGAAATATCCAAAACATCTTATATTTGTGAACGGAGGGAGTACTTGGTAATGATGTACATATATCCATCATGTAATATTACGTGGCTTGTGGCTTTGGCAAAGGTCAGGTCACTCTTTATATATTCAGCTACTTTATATTAAAAATGATACTTATGAATCTACATATTTTTTCTCACAAGTCTATTAAGCACCTTCATTTTAAGAAAAAGAAAGAAGAAATAGAGTCACTCAACAATGGGAGATGATTTCCGAAAGCTCACCTGCACATCATTCAATGACTATAATACTGTCAATCATGACTTTAGTCACTATTTCATGCTTTCATCCATTGCTATCGTTTTCTTTTGCATTCCACGCTTATTTGTTGTTAATGTGCAGGCTAATCCATACTGGACGATGATGCAGACAAACTCGTATAAATACGGATATTCTGGCGCAGGAAATTACTATAGCTATGGACATGTGTATGACATGAATGACTACATGCATAGAGCAGATAGTGGACGCAGAATTTGGGATAACCCCATGCCTGTAAACAATACCGACTCCCCCAACATAGTCCTGCAGGGTGCTGAAGCTCCTCATGCAAGTGCAAGTTCTACTACCGAGGAACGTAAGTTCAGTACTTTGGAGATATGGTTTTTGGAAGTTGAAATAATCATTATTTTAGGATGGAGTAGAAATCATCATTATTCTGGGATGTCAGCTACATAAACATCTCTGGTTAGGTACTAAGGATCATTACAATATTATTCAAGTCAGCAATATGCTATACCTGCAATTAGTGTATCGTTGGACATGGTTACAGGCTGGTTCAATCAGCCACTTATGCTATACCTGCAATTAGTGTATCATTGGACATGGTTACAGGCTGGTTCCATCAGCCACTTATGCTATACCTGCATCAACACACTTCACTGGCTATTGTTCTTCCACGTTTTTGCTCTTCCTTTCTAAGAGGACTAGTAGCACATATTTTTGCTTACTGTTAGTTATATAATATAGGAAGTTTGTTAGTGTCAGACTATTAGTGACCGCCATCGTATGATCGGATTCGTTGCTAATGTTGACCAATTGGAGCACAGTTGATCGGATGCTTACAGGAGGAAAGAAAACAGAAGTTCGGAAGTGGGTTTAGAATACCTGTCTTTTGTTATAATCATGTGGTTATTTCGTTATGCATTTACAGATTACTGCAAACTTGTTAGACTTGGTCATGATACTGATACTATTTGTAACTGTTTTACTTGTTACATACTCCCTCCGTCCCAAAATAAGTGTCGTGGTTTTAGTTCAAAATTTTTGAACTGGTTTTAGTGTTCAAAATTTTTGAACTAAAACCACGGCACTTATTTTGGGACGGAGGGAGTAGTTATCTGACTAATGCCTATTTTGGAATACAAACTGTACATAAACCGCGGCACTGGATCAGCACATGCGATGTTCTTAATGGATTCTTACGCATTTAGGTACCACATGAACAGTAACCGACAATTTATAAAATTTGAACCTTTACCTGCTAGCCAAACAGTTGCTTCAACGATACATCTTTACTTTGGCACTCTGATTTAGTTTTCACTTGCAGGCATCCAACAACCTGTGCACCAAAATTCAAGCAGTCCTCAGGTAAATAAGTTTTTCGAGCAGGCTTATGTTTATTTAACTGACTAGTATTGTCCTGTGAATGTGATAGTAGGCTACATGCCATGTATCCCCCCCCCCCCCCCCCCCCACACACACACCAAACAATAACTTGATACCTGACCATATCCCACCAGAACTATGTGGTAACATTGTTTATTTATTTCCATGTTTCCTATGTACACTTTATTTCTCATCTACCCAAAAGGTATTTCCTCATTGATTCACTGAAATATAATACTGTTTTATTTCCAGGTTGTTTGGCAAGACAGCATTGATCCTGACAACATGACATATGAGGTTAATGACTTCTCTTGCATGACTTGTGTAACCATGCTCTCATGCTCGCTGTTTCATGTAAAACCCACTTTGATATATGTGTCATCTTCTGCATCTGATTTATATGTTGGGTTCAGCTAGATAGGTAAAAGTCTGCAGTGGTTACACCATGCACAATTGGATTGATCAATTTATTGTTCTTATTTGGGTGCTTTGAGGACCAAAATACTGGACATCAAGGATGATGTGACTTAAGATGAAGAAATTTTTTGTTACTTGAATAATCACTTAGCAGTATTTTTGCTGTGCTTATCTGAAAGTACATGCTTGTAAAGTCACGAGTAGATATATACATCCACACATCACACTGCTTTTCTTTTGCTCCATGCACCGGAACTATTCAACTAACAATAGTACAATACTCTTCAATGGTTAAGCTCTGTGTCCATTAATCATTCGTTTCATTGTTAGTTTTCTTTGTCTCATCTTATTATTTCTGGAACTTGGTTCGCTTACAAGTTTTTGTTGACAGGAATTGTTGGATTTGGGCGAGGCAGTTGGAACCCAAAGTCGGGGTCTCTCCCAAGAAAGCATTTCAGCACTTCCAATCACCAAATTCAAGTGTGGTTTATTTTCAAGGAAGAAAAAACGCCGTGAAAGGTTAGATGTTGCTGCAATCTCTTGGCATGACTTTGTCCTACTTTGCGCGTGCCCTCTTGGCATGCTATAGGCCGCTGTAGGTTTAGGCTTTTAGTTTTCGGCTAGGCAGGTTTACCTTGTAAACTTTTGAAGCATGCCATAATAGTTCCGTGTGCATTGACACCGATGCTGCATCTTGAGTGCAATATTCTGTTTGAGCTCTTTTACGGTACCCTGGTACTCCCTTAAGAAGGGATGGAGTGCCACTAAAATCTGGCCATCCACCTGAAAGGGTAGTTTGGTCATTTTTCTCATATTCTTAAGCAATATCTTTCACATCAGATCTGCTATAAATTGTTTGGTAACGCGTCTGTTTATCCATGTAAAAAAAAGCGAGTACCCTAAAAAAATCGGGTGTTTATCGGCCTATAGGCGTGCCGCCATCATCTCATGAGCTGTTACGCACGAGGCTGCCAATGCTATCCCTTGGCCAGATCAACCCCACACATGAACGTCCACCACTTGGTCAACGCAAGCATGATGGAGCTCCAGCCGACCTAGTGATCCCGCCTCGCCCTGGTCCTGTCGCTTCAGCGTTGCCCTGGTTGGTGACCATACCCAGCTGACGCCGCTTGACAAGTACTTGAGCAGCCATGCCTTCATGGCCGTCTCTCCCTGAGACTCTGATGCGGGGATGGCATGGCCGCCGCCGGCGTCTATCCCAGTGAAGAATTAGGGTTCTAAAAATAATTAATCACGTCAAGTTGAAACGTTATTATGTAGCAGCCGTACTGATACGATAAATTAATTGCATCTAGATTACATTTTTACCCCTAAGATCGGGGTACTCCCTAGCTTTTTCAGTTGGTACTCTCTTGTACACTTGTTGGAGTACCGATTAAGATCATCCATCGGATTAACAGAAATGGAGGGCTCATAATCATTTAGGGGTACTGTAAAAGAGCTCTTCTGTTTTTCGCTTACCTGTAGAGGACGCAGTTACAGCAACCTGATTCTTAAATGGAAAGGAAGATATGTAACTTTTAGAACTTTCATATGGGTAACAAACAGGTGTGTAATCTGTCAAATGGAGTATCGGAGAGGGGATCTGCAGATGGCACTCCCCTGCAAGCATGTGTACCACGCCAGCTGCGTGACAAAATGGCTTACCATCAACAAGGTCTGCGATAAGGAAACAGAACAATCCGTATCCGCTTCTTGTTTCTACCCCCTGCCTCTTTAGCTGACAGGAGTATGCATTTGCTCTGCAGGTATGCCCTGTCTGCTTTGCTGAAGTTCCCGGCGAGGAGCCCAAGAGGCAATGAGTTATGTGGCAATCACGAAGTTCTTGCGCTGGGACGACGTACGCGTGATCTCTGCTTGAGGGCAGCTTGCTTTGTGCCCTACCCCTTCCCTTTAGACTTGTATATTAGGACCATATCACTAAATATAGGTTATAAGCAGATGTAGCTGGAAGCCGGAACCGCTTCCCAGAGGTTTGCCGTAGGCTGTAGAGTTTGACCGTGAACTATGACCACGTGGTAGAGCTCGATCGCGCATGCTTGTGAGGTGTTTTGTTCACTGCAAAGAGGCATGCGCTTGTTTCTGTTAACTGTATTTGATTAAGATTTTTGTGGACAGAGGAAAGATTCATTTGTTACAACCTTGTGACTGAGCTTGCATTCCTTGTCAGTGATGTGTTTGTGACTGAAACTCTGAGCTTCTTTTGGGGGAGGCTAGGCTCAGCCAGTTTTGCGTTGCTCCTTCTTTTCTCTTGGGATTTTGTGTGTGTGGCTCCTGTTTTTGTCTGTAGTTGGATGAACTCCTGTATCCACTTTGTACCGGTGACCACTGCTCAGCTACGGACCTGTCCAGTGCAGGTACAATTTTTTGGGGAGCCTTTGCCAGTTTTGTGTGTAGCTCCTGTTTTTATCTGCAGTTGGATCAACTGATGTATGCACTTGTACTCTGGTGACAACTGCTCAGCTCTGGACCTGTCGAGTTGAGGTAGTGCAACTTTTCTTGGACAGGAAGATTAACCTTTATTTAGCTCACAGAACCAGGAAATCAGGGGATCATCCAGCCACACAGACGGACTGATTCTGGTACGTGGAGCTGAAAGATAGTGTGCCTCTCTAGGCCAGTGCTTCACAGAATGGTGTTCAAACTCGGATTTGCTATTTCTTAGGTGCCTGAAATTCTTTTTCGTGTCGGCCACTTTTTTCCTTCTTGGCCGGACCTCGCCGGAGAAGAAACAAGCTTGCCGGAGAAGAACTAGCCCCACCATCTATTTTAGGATGAAGTCATGACCCCATTATCTATCTTAGGGGTGTGGATGTGTAGGGGATCACCGAAGGTTTTCATGGGTGGCGCTGGGCTTACAGAAGTGTCCTGGACGGTGGCCAGCAACGGCGATAGGGGGAGGTTAACGGGAGGGCGGGGCGGTGCCCGGTAGTGTCTGCCGGCCGCGGGTGGTGGAGGCCGGCGGTTAAGCCGCTGGGGTGTTTGGAGGAGGAAGAAGAGGGTACCCGGAAGAAGAAAGGGAGGAGGAAGAAGGGGGTACCCGGAAGAAGAAAGGGGGGAGGAAGATAAACAATACCGCGATCTATTTGAAATGAAGATATAGTGGCTGTTGATAAAAGTGACCGATGGCTCTTTCAGAAAGAAAAAAGTGACCGATGGCAAAAGAAATTTCAGGTACATGGATAGAGGGTCCCGTTCAAACTTGATGTTGATGGCGATCACCTATTCACCTGATGGCGCATCGTTGGCCTCACAGACAGCTCTCCTGCTTGACCACGGAATCGTGACACGTCCCTCCAAAACATGAAGCCGTCAACTTCCTTCCTTCCGGCACGCACGTATGTTCCCGTGATCCCGTCTATACCCATCGAGACACAAAAAACTTACCGCTCTCCGTTGACCAGGAGAGGAGAACTCCTCTCGGGACGGTCGCGACCCCCCCCCCCCCCCCCCCCCCCCCTGCGCGCCATGGCCGCTTCCCGTCGCGCCCTCCGCTTCGTCCTGCTCCTGCCGGCCATCCTCGCCGCCCTCCTGCCGCCGGCCCCGGCCGCGGCCGCGGGGCCGACCAGGGTGTCCCTGGCGCTCTACTACGAGTCGCTCTGCCCCTACTGCTCGCGCTTCATCGTCACCCGCCTCGCCGGGATCTTCGACAGCGGGCTCATCGGCGCCGTCGACCTCCTGCTCGTCCCCTACGGCAACGCCCACGTCCGCGGCGCCAACAACACCATCTCCTGCCAGGTGCTGCCGCTAGCCCTCTCAGTGATCCAGTCCCCGATTAATTCCCCCCTGAATCATCCAGCTCACAAATTGATTCCTAGCTAGTTACTGAATTACCCTGCCACGAATCTTTTGTTCTCTCTGCCTTGGTAATTAATCGACGCCTCCGACCAATCTCGTAGAGCAGCTAGCTTCATAATTAGCGGCTCATTACTGCAGAAATACTTTGAACGGTAGTGGTGGCAGTAGCGTGGCATCATAGCGGCCAAGGCGTATTGCTGCTAATTAGTCGCCGTCATGCCGTTTTTTTACTGGTTAGAGAAACAAGGTGGATCCGTACTAGTATAACACTTGTCGAACGCGCGGCCCAAAACGTTTGGCATAGGCTCAATTTAGCGCGGCCCATTTGCTATTGTTTCTCTTTCTGTTTGTTTCTGCCTTGTACGCAAGGAATAACACTGAAATTACTTTGCAACGAATATCCTGTTCTCTTGCCTTGGGCCAATTCCAAAGCTAGTTTCTTGATTTTGCGGGCAGAGATATTTTGAAGGTAGTGGTGGCAGCAGCGTGGCATCATAGCGGCCAAGGCGTATTGCTTGCTGCTAATCAGTCGCCGTCATGCCCTTTTCTTTACTGGTTAGGGAAACAAGGTGGATCCATATACGATACTAGCAAGATACTTGCCGAACGCGCGGCCCAAAACGTTTGGCATAGGCTCCATTTAGTGCGGCCCATTTGCTATTGTTTCCCTCTCTGTTTGTTTCTGCCTTGTACGCAAGAAATAACTGAATTTGTATTATCAACAAAACAAGTGCACGCACCTGGCTGCCTTGTCTAATTGTCTTACTTACACTAGAGCTACAATGACTTCTCTCTCAGATCTCAACTAGTAATGCCGTACCACTACAACCCACCAGCCCACTACGCATGAGCATGGTTTGCGATGATTCTAAAAGAGGAGGAGAACATGCTTTGCAACCGTCACCTACAATCATGTATTCCTACGGTGATTAATGGCCTGGTTTTCGGGCAGACCACAAGTTAGGCTCTCTCCACTACCAGCCCTTCCACCTTAGAGATCTCTTGTAGTTTTCAGCTTATGGAAGAGTTACTATAATTCACTGCAAAGCCACTTCCATTGAGGTTTTGTATTTGCTAGCTTTTAGAAACGCCACTAACAATCCTCAACAAGTTGCTTACCTTCTGGTTTATGCGACCTAAGTGTACCGCACCTAGTGCTTTTGCCTAGAATGGAAACTCTTCCAGAAGAAACAAGGTTCATTGGAGTGTGCAATAGTTTTAGTTTTACAAATGCATCTTGAAATCCTCATCATTTCATCGTGCAGATGCTCATAAGATGAAATGGTGGGAACCACTCATCATTTCACATCCTCAAATATGCACCACATCGCCACACACGGCCGAGCAATTCTAGTTTGTCCTTTAAACCACCTCGCTGCACACGTGGCGACCAGCCCATCACCCTAATCGCCAATATAAACCCCTCATTGCCAAGTTCCTGCACTCACTCCAAGGCTCCACCTTCTCCTCTGCACACTGATCTTCTGCCCATTGATCGACCGGACGAGCAAACCCCATGGCCACCCGCCCCCACCGTTTCCTCCTCCTCCCCGTGCTACTCCTGCTGCTCAGCGTCTCCTCCGCGAGCGCCAATGGCGATGTAGTCACGGCGGGGAGCGGGAAGGTTAGCATGGCGCTCTACTATGAGTCGCTGTGCCCCTTCTCAGCGCACTTCGTGGTGAACAGCCTCGCCAGACTCTTCAAGGATGGACTCCTTGATGCCGCGGACCTCACCCTCGTTCCCTATGGCAATGCCAAGGTGGACGCGCACGGTGCCATCACCTGTCAGGTGTGCCATCGCCGCGCGCCCAATCCGTTCCTCTGCTTCTTCCTTTGGTTATCTTATTATAGATGTTTCTTTGTTCAATCAGGGATCCTGGGTGTGTGCTTAGTTCTGAGTAGTACTTTCTAATTAGCAATGTTAATTACTGACTATTTAGCTGTGGATGGTGCTGATGCTCATACTAATATTGGGATTTTGGCTTGTTGCAGCATGGCCCCGATGAATGCCTTCTCAACAACGTGGAGGCTTGCGCCATCGAAGCCTGGCCGGATTTGGTAATTCATCCACATCTCATCATAATCTCTGCTCACAGCTTCACCACCAACGTATTGTTGCAACTTCATCAAGTTCTCAGCAAAGAATAGGCTGGACTATGATACAATAATCACGACGCGAACTTCGTATCAGTTATAGTAGTAATAGAATAGTCATTAGCTAGCTGTCGTCACTTCCCCAGGTCCAAGTTCTCACCTCAAATCTAGACAGTTCTGCTACAAGTCTGGAGAATTTTGTTACACATACTCTTTGATATGATAGCTACTTGTCACTGGTTGCAGAATGTGCATTTCGGTTTCATCAACTGCGTGGAGGACCTGGTGATGAACCGCAAGCGCGAGGAATGGGAGTCGTGCTTCCAGAAACAGGGGCTTGACCCCAAGCCTGTCATGGAGTGCTACAACAGTGAGCATGGCCACAAGGTCCGTTCCCCTTGCCTCTGCGTTGTATCATCACATACATTTTATAGGCAATATTGCTAACCACAGTGTTCGTATTTTGCTTGCTCCATCTAGCTTTCGCTCAAGTATGGGAAACAGACTGATGCGCTTGTGCCCCCGCACAAGTACGTTCCATGGGTGGTGGTTGATGGCCAGCCGCTGTATGAGGTAAGCAACAACCACTCTTCTCAAGTTTTTGATCCAATCATGATGGAAGATTTCACATTTTACTAACTGTTTGCTCAGCTTCATGTCGGAGTTTCACCATATAAGCATACGCTAGTTCTTGAATCATGACGAGCTTGTTTGTTTCAGGACTACGAGAACTTCGAAGCTTACGTCTGCAAGGCTTACAAGGGCCATCCTCCCAAGATTTGCCAAGGGCTGGGCCGTGACTACCCAATCGTACAACAGGTGGTGGAGGCTGGCAACGGTGTCACCTACAACTCCGGCGATTTCGAGCTGGATGAAGGGGTCGACGACAAGATTAAGATTAAGATGGTCCAGGGTGATGACAATTGATAAATTGTATATGTCTCCTTTCGGGGCTCCTATACCGATACACGTGAATATAGGGCCGTTTCATCTTTCTGGTCAGGTTAATTATAGCAGTATTGCTAAAGCACATCTAGATAATAAAGTGAGTTATGGTGATGTAAATTCCTGTTCAAGTTAATATGGAGATATACGTGAGCATTGTGAGTTTTATTTTTCTGTTCAAGTTTTTTATTTGGCCGTGTCCAAGTTAATATGGAGATATACAACGTGCGATAATAATCGTGAGCTATGGTGATTCTGCTAGCCCTATCTGGTTTCTGGTTTGTTGAACTAACGAACCTAAGTAAGCGTGGATTTTCTATGTGGGCCATCCAGCTTAGCAGCAAGAGATCCATGTTGTCTTTACATAGAAATTTCTCTATTTTATTTCCAAAAATTGATTTTGGAGGCCTTTTTTGAATTTTTTAATCAAAAATCATATTTCTACATTTCAGACAAATCCGAAAAATACAGATATACATGGAGTCATAATGTACATGTGTGTAAATTTCCACGATGAAATACATTGAAATGAGGGCCCTGCAAAGAAAAAAACAATTCGTGGCTTTTGAGCACATGATACTCTTCATCCCCAAATTTGTAGGTCAACGCCACACAAGTACCACTATGTGAATAAAAGAGTGAATTCCATCTTTTACCCACTAAATTCATGTTTGTGACAGATATTACCCCATTTAGTGAAAATTCCCAATTTAGGCAAGTTTCTGATACATTTTAAATTCCCTCCCACATTTTATGCTAACTGGACTAGCCACATATGCGGTTTTATTTTTTCTCTGGTTTTCGTTAAAGCTAATTATATTTGTTAGAACTCATACAAATTACTAGCAAGGAGAACTCTAAGATAGAGAAAGTATCCAATGAAAACCAAGATTTGGTGGAAACCGGTGAAACTATAATTTCAAATGTTTAAAAAATTCTGAAAAATACAGTGTGGTGGAGAAGGTGACCCTCTAGAAACAAATTTCAGTTTCAAATTCAAATTCACCTAAGAGCTATGGAGATTTTTTTTCAAATTCAGCAACTAAAAATGTGAAACATGTGAAATTATGAAATTGATTTTCTTCATAGCTGCCAAGTGAAAACGAAATTGAATTTTAAAAAGGGTGGGGGCGCTAATAGCTAATTCTATGCAGTATACATGCACTCCTATAACATTTAACGCAGCGCATTTGCCACTGTTTCTCTTTCTGTTTGTTTCTGCGTTGTAAGAAGATCCACTGAATATATTTTTTCCCCGCAAAGAAAAAACACTGAATAAATTTGTAGTGCAACGCAACACGCTTGGTTGCCTTGTCTTAATTACTCTAGAGCTAAGACGAGTGTTATCTCTCATCATCTCTATGAAGTAGTAATGCTATGCTAACACGCTACAGCGAGCCGGCAGAGAATCATGGTTTGCGATTCCAAAAATGGAAGATAAAACATAGTACTACTGTACTAGTCAGCAATTGCCACCTATGTCTTGGTTGATGGGCAGAACATAAGTTTAGGCTCCACTACCAGCTGTGCTACCGTGGAATTCTCTTGAAGTTTTTAGCTTATGGAGTGGTTACTAATTAATTGCAAGCCACTCCCTTTGATGTTTTGTACTGTATTTGCTACTTCCTCCCTTTCAAAATAGATGACTCAATTTTATACTAATTTTGTATTAAAATTGAGTCATCTATTTTGAAACGGAGGGAGTAACTTTTAGAAACACCACTACCGGCAATCCTCAAGAGGAAGTGAACACAAGTTGCCGCCTATCTTCCTCAGGGTGAGTTATGACTTAGTTGATGGGCAGAACACAAGTTTAGGCTCCACCACCAACCATGCTACCGTAGAATTCTCTTGAAGTTTTCGGCTTATGGAATGGTTACAAATTAATTGCAAGCCACCTCCTTTGAGGTTTTGTTTTTTGTAGCTTCTAGAAACGCCACTACCAATCCCCCATCGGTCATTTGCCGTCTTGATGTATTGAAGGAGATGTTTGGCACCGAGTTCTTGTCTAGAGTTGTCAAGCTTTTCCAGAAGAAACAAGGTCCACTTGATTGTGGGAACCATTTTCTGCATCTAGAAACCATTTCTGCCGATTTGCGTCATCGTTCTATAGTGCGGATGGCAGATGCTCGTACGTAGATGAAAATGGTGGGAATCATTCATCAATTTACACCCGCAGTTTCAAAAAAAAATAAAAAAATTACACCTTGAGACATGCACCACGTCGCCACACACTGGCACACACAGAGAGGATGCTCGTCAGTTTGGCCTTTAAAGCACCTCGCTAAACACGTGGCCACCCTAATCGCTTATATAAACCCACCACTGCCAAGCTCCTCCATTCATCCAAGCTCCCGACGGCAACCTTCGCCTCTGCACTGTCCACCATGGCCGCCCGCCTGCACCATTTCCTCCTCCTCGCCGCGCTCCTCCTGTTGATCGGACGCGGCGCCCCCTCCTCAGCTGGCGCGGCAGGGAACGGGAAGGTGCCCGTGGAGCTTTACTACGAGTCCCTATGCCCCAGCTCAGCGCAGTTCGTGACGGACCGCCTCGCCGAAGCCTTGGAGGACGGCCTCCTGGAGGCCGCGGACGTGACTCTCGTCCCTACGGCAACGCCAAGGTCGGCAAGGACGGCACAATCACATGTGAGGTGCGCCATCGTCCACCGATCAATCGTGCTCTCTTCTCCTTCTTCCTTTGGTCATTTATACGTTCTCAGTTCGTTTGGGCTGATGCTCATACTAACGTTGGGATATTATTGGCTTGCATTCAGCATGGCCCCGAGGAATGCCTTCTCAACACGGTGGAGGCTTGCGCCATCGACGCCTGGCCGGACGTGGTAATTCATTTGCATCTCATCGTCGTCTCTCCTCACGGGTAGCTGTTGTTGGTTGCAGAATGTGCATTTCGGTTTCATCAACTGCGTGGAGGGCCTCGTGATGAACGAAATACAGGGGGAGTGGGAGTCGTGCTTCCACAAACTGGGGCTCGAACCCAAGGCTGTCACGGAGTGCTACAAGAGTGAGCATGGCCACAAGGTCCGCTCCGCTCCGTTCCGTTCCGTTCCTATGAAGCTGCGTTGTATTGTACTACTACTAGTATCAATCACATAGTATAGTACTGTAGTACGTACAGTACATTTTATAGTTGCATTGCTAACCAGAGTGTTACGTTGTTTGCTCCACTCCAGCTTTCACTCAAGTATGGGAGACAAACTGGTGCGCTTGTGCCTCCGCTCAACGGCGTCCCACATGTGGTGGTAGATGGCAAGCCACGCGTAAGCGACACCCACTCTTCCTTCCCATGAGTTTTTTTTTTTGAAAATGAGGATGATCCTCGACTTTTGCATCTGGGTGATGCATGCAACCATTTCTTTCCACGAGTTTTAGATCCGCTTTTGTTTATGATGTCTGAATTTCATCATGTATGCACATGCGAGCTCTTGAATTATGACGAGCTCGTTTGTTACAGGACGACGGGGAATTCGTATCTTACGTCTACAAGGCATACAAGGGACGTCCTCCCAAGATTTGCCATGAGCCGGACCGTCACTATCCGACCGTGGTGGAGGCAGGCAACGGTGTCAGCTACAACCCCGCCGATTTCAAGCTCGAAGACGGCGTTGAGGTGCCGCGGACTGATGACAACTGATAAATTATTATGTTTGCCTTTCGGGGCTTATATATTTACGTCGATATACGTGAACATAGGGCAGTTTCACTGTTCTGTTCAGGTTACTTATGGAGATGTGTATCACCCGATAATAAAGTGAGCTATGGTGATGTAAATCTCTGATCAAGTTTTTTTTTAGATTAAATTTCTGTTCAAGTTAATATGGAGAGCATTCACAGTTTTATCTTTCTGTTCAAGTTAAATACGTACGGAGATGTTATTCGCAAAGAAAAAAAAACGTACGGAGATGTACACACAAGGGTGGACCTACTATCTTAGGGCATCTCCAGCCGTTGGCCCGCCAGGACGCATAAAAATCGTCCCCTGAAGGCGAGCTGGCGATACACTCGGCGCTGGGGGCGGTTTTGCGCCCAGTCGTCGCCCCCAGGCGTCGAAATTGACTCACTTTGCAGTCCAATTTCGGCGAATAAAGGGCCCATATGGACGAGAATAGGCCCATATTCGGCGTGGTTTCGCCGTGTCTCGGCGTTCAATTATCAACACAATTATTTCTTATCACATATTTCATCACAGAAAAAATCAAATACTTCAACAAAATAGTACAACAACAAATAGTTCAATACAAATTATATAGTTCAACAAATAAAAACTCGTATTTCATCACACGGCGTCCCCCTTGAGTCTCCATAGGTGCTCAATCAGATCTTTCTGCAGTTGATGATGCACCTGTGGGTCTCGGATCTCCTGACGCATACTGAGATAGGCAGTCCAAGTTGCCGGTAGCTGGTGATCAATTTTGGCTAGAGGACCCTGCCTGTAGTATGGTTCAGTGTCAAACACTGGGTCTTCTTGCTCGTTCTCGATGATCATGTTGTGCAAGATGACACAACAAGTAATAATCTCCCACATTTGATCTTTGGACCAGGTCTGAGCGGGGTACCGAACAACAGCACATCGAGATTGGAGCACACCAAATGCCCGCTCGACATCCTTCCTGCAAGCCTCCTGAAGCTTCCGCAAACCAGACGTTCTTGCCTCCTGCCACAGGGTTTGAGATCGTCTTCACAAATGTCGACCATCTCGGATAGATGCCGTCAGCTAGATAGTACCCCTTGTTGTATTGGTGCCCATTGATCTCGAAGTTCACCAGAGGAGAATGGCCCTCAACGAGCTTGGCAAAAACAGGAGAGCACTGCAGTAAGTTGATGTCATTGTGAGTTCCTGGCATACCAAAGAAGGAGTGCCAAATCCAGAGGTCCTGTGTGGCTACCGCCTCAAGCACCACACTGCAACCGCCTTTGGCGCCTTTGTACATCCCCTGCCAACCAAATGGGCAGTTCTTCCATTTCCAATGCATGCAGTCGATGCTTCCAAGCATCCCAGGAAATCCTCTTGCTGCATTCTGGGTTAGGATCCGAGCAGTGTCTTCCGCATTGGGTGTTCTCAAGTATTGTGGCCCAAACACTGCCACCACTGTCCGACAGAACTTGTAGAAATACTCTATGCTGGTGGACTCGGCCATGCGCCCATAGTCGTCGAGTGAATCACTGGGAGCTCCATATGCAAGCATCCTCATCGCTGTCGTGCACTTCTGGATGGAGGTGAATCCAAGAGCGCCAGTGCAATCCATCTTGCACTTGAAGTAGTTGTCGAACTCCCGGATGGAATTCACAATCCTGAGGAAGAGCTTTCGGCTCATCCGATAACGGCGCCGAAATGTTCTCTCGCCATGAAGTGGAACATCGACGAAGTAGTAGGAGTAGAGCATGCAGTAGCCTTGGAGACGATGCCGGTTCTTTGCTTTCACCCGCCCCGACGCCGAGCCACCTCGCCGCGGCTTTTCATTGCTCGCCAGCAGCTGGGCGAGGGCGGCGAGCACCATGAGATGCTCTTCTTCCCGGAAGTCGGCCGCGGCTTCCTCCTCCAGCAGCGCGGCGAGCTCTTCCTCCTCATCCGAGTCCATCGCCGAGACAAGCAAAACGCCGAACACCTTGCGCTCGGTGGGCGTGTACCCGCCGTTAAACCGCGCCTCCGTGGCCGGAAACGCCCAGCTGCTGTGGGAGGGGCTGCCGCGGCGAAGCGCTGCTATTTTCCGGCGGGGAATGGCTATCTACCGGAGTAGGGCGGCGACCGTCGCCGGGATATAGCTAGTGGTGGCCGAGGGCGCGGGGGGTGCGAGGCAAGTCGGGGGAAGAAAACCTTGACTTTTCCCCTATCGGTGTGGGCCAGGCGTGCTTTTGCCTAGCGCCGGAGCCCCCAACTGCTCCCCAGCGCGCCGGGTTCGGCCTGTGACCGCCGGGCGGAAAAAAGGTCCGAACCGGTGATTTTCGGCGTCCTGGGGGCGCGACTGGGTCGTTTTTTCGATGCCGGTGCCGAAAAAGTGGCCTGGGGGGGCCTGTTGGGGGCGCGGCTGGAGATGCCCTTAGCAGTGGGGCGTGGCGCGGTTTACATATACAATGCATATACTGCACAACTGTAAGTGCATCTAGTGCCACCCCTAGTTGGTTTTGGAGTATTGACGACAAACCTAGTTGAGGGACTAATGTGTTCGTGAGAATTGCAGGATAACACAGGTAGAAGTCCCTCATTGATTCGGTTTTACTACCAGAGATGACCCCCAAAAATGTATGAAGACATTGTAGTCAAAGGTGGTATATGAAGATATTCACTTTGAAGACTATGACAAAAGAAGACACGTTATGAAGCCTATGGAGCTCGAAGACTTAGATCTTTCGTAGTTCTTTTTCTTTTGTGTTGAGTCATAGGAACCACCGTACTGTTTAGTGGGGTCCAAGAGAACCAGTCAGAATGACTGAAGTGATGTTTAAACCAAAAACCTATGTCTTCGAGTGAAGACAATGAGAGCGAATCTTGTCCAGAGCCGGACAAGTCAGCTTTGCTTGTAGCCCAAGTAAAGTTGCCATGAGAGTTTGAAATCTGACCGTTGAGACACGTGTCAGTTCCTTAGTGACCCAGGGTCATTTCGGACAAATCAGGTCGGGTTGCCAAGTGGCTATAAATAGCCCACCCCCTACAACCATAAACGGTTGGCTGCTCAAAATTCAGTGCACGGCTTTTGTCGTTTGAGAGCAACCCACCTCGAAGCCTTTGAGAGAAAATTCCCAGCGAGGAGAAAAGCCCTAACCACCCAGAGCCAGAGTAAATTGGGCATCACTTAAGTCTTCTTGTCTGTGTGATCTGAAGACTTATTACACTTGAGGACTGTGAATCCTCCAGACGGTTAGGCGTCGCGTTCAGAGCATCCAAGAGACATTGTGGATTGCCAGTGAACGAAGTCTGTGAAGGTTTGGGAGTCTACCTTGAAGACTTACCAGAGTGATTGGGCGAGGACTTTGTGACCTTAGCTCAAGGAGAATACGGTGAGGACTTGGTGTCCTGAGCTGCGTGTTCAGGACTGGGTGTCCGGGACTGTGTGTCCTAAGGTTTAAATACCTAGCCGCTCCAACCAGACGTACAGTTGTCACAGCAACTGGAACTGGTCCAACACATCATTGTTTTCAACGAGTCACTGGTTTCATCTTCACTTCCTTTTCTTACTGTTACTCATTGTGAAGCCATTGCATGCCTGCTCTATCTTTTGTCTTCAGAACGTGAATGTATGATCTGTTTGGCTTCATAACATCTTCCTACTTGATCCTTATTACACTGCAGCTGTTTGTCATTGTGCTTTCACTCTATTGAATACTTGACCATGACTGGCCTAGTGTAATCTAACTTCCGCTGCACAGTGATAGGCATAATCTTTACTGTTTGTCTTCATAACTCCCACGTTTTGAAGACGTTCATAAAAATCGCCTATTCACCCCCCCTCTAGTCGATATAACGCACTTTCAACAACATAACTTCCATACACCAGTTCAAATTTTTTGAGTAACACTATAATTTTTTTTCGCAAAGAGGGGAACACCCTTTGAAGTAACAGATCGAAACCTCATCATAATTCCAATAGATAGTTCTAAAGTAGTAACAATTTATTAGATGATTGCGGCTGGAATTCAAGTCGAGTTGAGCCGGCTCGGCTTGATTAGTTAGAGGTCAGTCGTTAAGATAATGCGTTAGCTCTGCTCGGCTCAACTCGTTAACATAATGAGCTCAATATCATACTGGGCTCAACTTGTGTAACCCTCGAGCTAGCTCGTTTAACTCGTTATAAGCGTAAAGAACAAAATATACGTATTACATATACAATTAATCTAGAAAAATGTATCTACAGTTTTTACACTAAAGGGACACTTGATGCACTCTACAAATGATAATAATCAACAACAATATTATTACTTATCTCACGTCTCTTCTGATTAATGAGCTTAATGAGCAAAACGAGTAACTAATAGCTTGTCTCGTTAAACACATTCTGTTAACGAGCTCAGATTAGAACTCAACTCGGCTCATTAGTCATGGAGTTCAAGTCGACTCGAGCCGAGTAACAAGCTGCTGGTTTAATTCACAAATTTTGAATTTAAATTCCAACCCTATATAGATGATTTATGTTAAATATATAGTATGAATTATTTTGCTTTTTTAGAGGGGGCAATCACCGTGCAACCCCAATCACCCCCTGTGCAGTATCCGACAATAACGTGCACTATGGTGATGAGCTTCAAAATCACGTCCGTCTATGGTCCCACCGAGTCCGCTTGCAAAGATGTCTTCTTTGTCAAGATGATCAGCCACAAGCCCCTGCCGGGTGTGGCGTGGCTAGCCTCCGGGGACTTCAATCAAATTTATCAGGCTAGGGACAAGAACAAGTGGAATGTTAACCATAGTAGGATTAACCGCTTCCGAGCCACCTTGCAGTCTTGCGAGCACAAAGAGATTCATCTTCAGAATACGCGTTTCACATGGAGCAATGAGAGGGCTAACCCAACCTTATACAAGCTTTGACTCCTTTTGTAATGCCGAGTGGGACACAACCTTCAACACCCATATGTTGCACGCTTTGTATTCTTCCCTCTCCGACCATTGTCCTCTTTTGCTTGCCGATGACAAGGGGCCTAGGAGACCGCGTTCCTTCCAGTTTGAGAATTTCTAGGTTTCTTTGCCTTGATTTCATGAGGTCGTTCAAAAGGCGTGGAGTGAGCGTGTGCCCCACACGGAGCCATATATTATCTTGCATTATAAGCTCAAAGAAACAGCACTTTGCTCACCGAGTTGAGTAAAAACCTTTTCTCCAAGACCAAGATCCATTTCCATGCGACACCTTCTTATGATACTTCGACTCGACATTGCGCAGGATGCGTGCTTCCTCTCCCCTCAGGAGCTTGATCTCCACGCTAGGCTCACACAGAGGGTGATTTGTTTGGTCGTGCTTCAAAGGGCTAGGAAGAGCCAATGTGCTAGGATTGCAAATCTTAAAGATGGCGATGCACACACGAATTTTTTCACCGCCACGTCAATGCTTGAAAAAGGAAAAACCACATCCACCAGTTCAATCATGCACACGGATGGGTAACCGAGCATGGGAAAAAAGAGAAGATTATACATGACCACTTCTTCGAGGTCAGGGAGAAAGGGGACAAGAGCAATTTTGACTTTAATTGGGATGAGCTCAACTTACAACCACTTGACTTGCATTGCATTCACGTCCTTGATGTTGCTATCACGGTGGAGGAGGTTTGGGAGGCCATTAAGAAGATGCCTAGTGACAAGGCTCCCGGTGCGGACGGATTCAAATACATCTTTTTCAAGAAGTGTTCGGTAGTCATCAAGCATGATCGATGAGCCAAATCTTTTGCCTCCGTTTGTAAGAAAATAACCCGATTTGGTTTTCAGTTACATGAAAAAAAACTATCCATCACATAACAGCGAGATCATTTACATATTCTGATGAAATGGCCAGCAGAAAACATGGTTTTGTGACTCTAAAAAGGGAAAGATAAGATGACATGGCCAGCAGTTGCCGCCTATATTCCTCCGAGAGTCCTGGTCGGGTAATGGCTTGGTTTACGTGCACAACACAAGTTTAGGCTCCACTACCAGCCGTGCTACCGTAGAACTCTCGTGCAGTTTCCATCTTATGGAATGGTTTACCAATTAATTGCAAGCCACTTCCTTTGAGGTTTTGTATGTATTTTGCTAGCTTCTAGGAGTAGAAACGCCACCACTGGCAATCCTCAAGCGGTCATTTGCCTACTGGTTTACGCGATCTAGTTCTGAAAGGAAATGTATCGCACTGAGTTCTTGCCTAGAGTGGCAAACTCTTGCAAAAGAAACAAGGTTCATTAGATTGTGTAGGACACCCTTTCCGGTTTTGCATGGCCACACGCTGCTGAGGAGCTAGACATGGAGCAATTCTAGTTTGACCTTTGAACCACCTCGCCAATATAAACCCCCCATTGCCAAGCTCCTCCACTCATCCAAGGCTCGGAGCTCCCGAGGGTGACCTTCGTCTCTGCATCCCCTGCCCATTGATCAACCGGAGGAGCGAAAACCATGGCGTCCCGCCTGCACCATTTCCTCCTCCTCGCCGCGCTCCTCCTGCTGATCGGCGGCGCCTCCTCAGCGGGCGACGCGGGAAACGGGAAGGTGCGCATGGAGCTCTACTACGAGTTTCTATGCCCCGACTCATTTCAGTTCATGGTGGACAGCCTCGCCAGAGTCTTCAAGGACGGACTCCTCGATGCCGCTGACCTCACCCTGGTTCCCTACGGCAACGCCAAGGTCGACGCGCACGGCGCCATCACATGTCAGGTGCGACATCGCTGCACTATAGTAGTAGATCCTTTTGGGCTGGGTTTCTGAGGTGTGAATTAGCACTGTCTAGTTACTGACTTGTTTGGAGGTGCATGGTGCTGATGCTGATACTAACGTTGGGATATTGGCTTGTTGCATGCAGCATGGCCCCGAGGAATGCCTTCTCAACACCGTGGAGGCCTGCGCCATCGACGCCTGGCCGGACGTGGTAATTCATTCATTCAATTCGCATCTCATCATCGTCTCTCCCTCCTCACAGCTTCACCCCTGGCCCTGCCCTGGCCGGATATGATACTGATAGCTAGCTGTTGTTGGTTGCAGAATGTGCATTTCGGCTTCATCATCTGCGTGGAGGAGCTGGCGATGGAGTACAAGCACCAGGAGTGGCAGTCGTGCTTCCAGAAGCAAGGGCTTCACCCCAAGCCTGTCATGGAGTGCTACGAGAGTGAGCATGGCCACAAGGTCGTCCTTCCCATGCCGCTGCGCCTGCGTTGTAGTACCAATCGCTAGATTGCTGACTATAGTGTTGGCACTTTGTTTGCTCCGTCCAGCTTTCGCTCAAGTACGGGAGACAGACAGATGCGCTCGTGCCTCGCCACACGTCCGTTCCGTGGGTGGTGGTTGATGGCAAGCCGCTGTACGACGTAAACAACAGCCGCTCTTCTCTTCTTCTTTTAGACGCCTGAGCTTCAGCATGTATATCCACACGCTACTTCTTGAATTGTGATGAGATCGTTTGATTCAGGACTTCGGGGACTTCGTAGCTTACATCTGCAAGGCGTACAAGGGACGTCCTCCAAAGATTTGCCAACACAAAGAGCCGGGCCGTGACTATCCAACCGTGCAGCAGGCGGCGGAGCCAGGCAACCGTGTCGGCTACAACTCCGGCGATGTCGTGCTCAATGATGGCGTCGACGACAGGACTAAGATGGCGCGGGCTGATGACAATTGAGAAATTGTGCTTCCCGACCCTTCGGGTCCTGATCATGTCCATATACGTGAAAGTTGGACAGTTTCATCCTTCTGTCCGGGTTAACCATGGAAATGTATTCCACTCGATAATAAAGTGAGTTACGGTAATGCTGGTACCTAACCTGTTTTTTCTTCGGAGGGAAAGCCATTTGCCGACGAAAATGCTAAATGGAGGACGAGCTCCATGGAGCTCGTTTAAAATAAAATAAAATAAAATCTAGTAATAATAATAATAAAAAATCACATTTTGAAGTTCAAAAATAATAAAAAAGAATCACACTTTGATTTTTTTGTTGTTGTTGAAAAAGTCACACACGTTCATACAGATGTGTGTGAAATTTGAAGATGACATACATTATGGTGAGAGCTACACCAAAAAGACAAAATTGTGATTTGGATATGGTGGCCAGTACACACATGGTTCACTGTTAAAAATGCATGAATTTGTCTTTTCTGTGTATCTCTATCATAATGTATTTCATCTTTAGACTTTATACACATGTAGAATGTATGAAGTGTAGAATGTGTTTTAGATATTTTTCTAACTTCAAAATATGTTTTTTAAATAAAAAATTTAGCTCCATCGAGCTCGTCCTCCAAATTTCCCTACTCATTTGGCGCACTTTATCATCATCTCACTGCTCTTGAACCTCCGTTGTGTTTTCTTTCTTCTCCATTCGACTTCTCCTTTTTATGGTAGTCTTTCATCACGTCAATTAACATGATTTTTACACCTTATCCTTGGGATTCTTCTCTTGTGCCTCAAAATAACTCCGCAGCTGAAATCCTTGTGAAAACAAATAAAAGGGTGCGGGAATGCGATAAAATCCATGAAAATCTTAACACTAAGATGCAAAATAAAATGTACTATAAAATGACGCAAAAGTTGGACTCATCAACGAGCCCATGTAGTCCCTCTTTCACCGGTTTTGGGAAGATTCCAAAAGCTATGCCTTGTTTCTTTTCTTTTCATTATTTTCTTTCTCTTTTTATATTATTTTTCTTTTCTAATTCGTGATAATTTTTAAATATCTGAACATTTCCATTTTTTGTGAATATATATTAAATTCATACGTCATGCATATTTTAAAAATTTGTGAATATTTTGAAATTTATAAATATTTTTAAAACTAGGGGAGTTGTTTAAAAATTCATTAACATTTTGTAAGATTATTGAACTTCATAAAAGTCATATTAATGAAAAACATATGTTTTTTAGTGGTTAATAAAAAACCAGCTGAAAATACAGAAAAATCGGCTGAAAAACTGG
This sequence comes from Triticum urartu, assembly GCF_056163025.1. NCBI lineage: Eukaryota > Viridiplantae > Streptophyta > Magnoliopsida > Poales > Poaceae > Triticum > Triticum urartu. The sequence continues at coordinate 441,406,184 of NC_141876.1, forward strand.
TCGTACGAAGGGAGGGCGGCGCCCATCGCGTGTTTTAGCGCCAATTCGGCACAGAAGCGCTGAATGAGAGCTCCCCAAAAATACAGATATTTACTCGTTTCGGGTTGGAGAAGTTATTACTGACATTAAAGTCGACCAACCAAAAAAAGTCCACCAGCCAACCGTCTATGGCATTCAAGGCCGCAATTATGCGAGTGTTCTTCGGTTGAAGCAGGCGACGACGATTCAATGTGATGCAGGAGAGTAGGTACTCTACTAGCAGCACAAGTGGGATGGCCACCCCACGCATTATTATCAAACAAATTTGCTTTTCAAAATCCGGCAGCTCTTGCGCGTCCGGATCCAGGGTAGTAGAGCCCAGCCATGAATGAAAAACCAAGGGGCTGAATACGAAATGAATTATGAAATTGCCGCATGTTGTTTTTTGAAAGCCAGTTTGCTTTCTGAATTTTGAAATTCATAACGTGGCATATTCAGAGAAAACCTCGTCGAAGCAAGACGATAGTGAAACGCTCTGCAGATGCGGAGACATCTAAAAAGTCCTGAGCGGTAAAATCATTAACCTTGCATTCCACACATCAAACTGCTTCAAATCTCACGGATCGAACCGAAAAAGAGCAAACCAGCGCGCTGATAATCTGGATCCCAGCTCGGAGCAGGGGAGCAAAGAGCTCGGCGATCTTCTCTTCTTCTCAGGGGTGGCCTCTGATCCACAGCAGCGTCCGCCTCGCGAACGAAGGCGCCTCGTCCGCCCTCGACCTCAGCCCGCCGGCGGCCGTGCCGGACTCCACGTCCCAATCCACGGCGCTGCCGCTCGCGCTCTTGTCCCACGCCGACACGTTGTACTCGGACTCGGTGACGGGGCTCACGACCTCCGCCCGCCGCTTCGGCGCCCCGACGTCGCTCGCCGCGCGCTGGAGCGCCGAGGGGAGCCGGAACGACGACGCGCGGCGCGACGACGAGCCTGACGGGGCCGCGCTGCTGTCCTTCCTCCGCAGCCCACCCCGCATCCATATCTTGGAGATGGAGAAGCTCTCTTTCTTGTCCATCGTGGGCTTCGAGAGCCTGGCCGCCGGCGGCTTCACGGATACACGGAGCAGGGAGCTCTGGTCCATGACGTACTCATAGGTCCCCATGGAGTAGCACCGCCTCACATCTTGGTCGGGGTTGGAGCTGCACTCCGCGCCTCCTTCCGTGGCCTGGCTCCTGAACTTGCCGAGCTTCACGGGGACGACTACCTCGTCCTTCTCCTTGACATCCGAGTGCGTCTGACCTTCACATCCTTCGTCTTGCTCCATGACCAGGCTGAGGTGAGCAGGGGGCGGCCGGTCGACGCGGCCGGAGACGGAGCCCTCCGAGCCCGACTCGAGCACAAACACCAGCGAGCTGCAGCCGCCGCCGCACGGCGAGAAGTCGGCCAGGAGGCTGCAGCGGCAGAGCGGGCACGTAGAGTGCGACAGAAGCCACGTGTCGATGCATTCGACGTGGAAGGCGTGGCTGCACTTGGGGAGGAGGCGGAGGCGGTCGTCGTCGGCGAACCCACACAGGCAGACCGCACAGTCGAAGGGGTCCTTCCCTCCAGCGCCCACGACCGCGCCGTAGAGAAATACCGGCAGCGCGTCGATGAAAGACTGGTCGACGCCGGCGTCATGGAGATGGAACAGCTGCTGAAGCTGCCCGTGGAAGGCGGTCGCGTTCGCGGCGCTGCTCCCGGCGTCGCCAGGGTCACGCGGCTTCGGGCGGAACAACAACCAGACGAGCAAGTGGAGGAGGCCGCAGACAAAGAAGATCACGGCCAAGATCAAGACGATGAGAAGGATCTTGGGGCTGATCCTGCTCTGAAAGCCTGCATCGACGGTCGCCGGAGGCGGCGGCGACAGCAGCGGCAGTAATGGCGGCAGTGGGGGTGGCAGGTAGGGGAGCGGGAGCTGCAGGGGCGACAGGGCTGCGTACTTGATGGCAGCATGCATGGTGTGGTGGCTCACGGCTCCCGCCGGACCCGATCTAAAGACAAGGTGGAAGAAGAGAATGTGGGGTGCTCGGCTCACCGGTCACCAATGGCGGTGTCGTGAGGGCTCACAAGTCACAACATGTGGCTTCGTGTACCGTCTCCTATACTTCTTGAGACGGCGACGGAGCTCATCCTTGTCCTTGTGAAGCTTTTGTTTGAATCTTTGAGAGGGGAGGATGGAACAGAGAAACAGAGGAGGGAATTAATTGGGCACAGCAAAAACGAGTAGGTGTGTGTTTGGAGAGAGAGCGATTGGGGCAGGACGGATCCTTGATGTGGGGAGGAAATGGAGGGGGGATGGCCAGGAACGAAGAGAACACATCCAACGCATCACATACACTGAACTAATCCGTGGTTGGATCGTTAGGACAAAGATGACATCCCTAATCTATCAGAGTTCAAATCATGATGCTTGTATTTTTTTCTTGATTTATTTCAATATCTTCGGCGACGCGCGTTCAGTGGAAGAAAACATTCTCGTAAACTACGAGGCGTCTATGATGACTTCGTAAATCTCAAGATATGTCGACTTAGTCTCTCGAAGATGCTCATAGGGGTAGGGTGTGCGTGTGCGTTCATAGGGGTTAGTGTATGCGAGTATGTGAGTCGGCCGGCGGCGTTCCGGCGCGGATCTGGACGGCGGCGGTGCGGAGGTGTCGCCCCTTGGCGGCGGTGACGGCCCATGGCTTGCGGCGGCCGGCGGCGCCCGGCTGGCCCAGATCTAGGCCCTACGGGCCCCATCTGGGTCGGGGTGGGCCTGCTGGGTGGCCGCAGTGGGTTGTTCTCCGGTGGTTCCGGCGAGCTCCTCGCGACAGGGACGGCGGCTGCTGTGCCGCGACTGCTGCAGCACGGCGGCGGAGCTTCATGGGCCCATGCTGGGCCTGGCCGGACAGGGGGTCTAGTATGCCTCTGCTGCTATGCCTGGTCTGCTACCGCCTAAGCCGGTGGAGGTTGTTCCCTCCCTCGTGGCTGCGGTGCTGCCGGTCCTTGTCTTCGGGTGTCTCGTTTGGACCGGCCGACCTCGCTTCGTTGGCCGTGGTGAGACGACGGCGGTGTCTTCGTGACTGTTGGCGCATGTTGGTGGACGTCGGGTGTGGTGGAGCCGAAGGTTGGTCCTGGGTGGTGGTCGCGAGAGGTCGGGAGAAATCCATGTCGGGTCTTGCCGGCACCAACGCGGTGACGCCTGCGGGTGCCGCCATCCTTCTTGAAGGGCGTCGGGTGACCCTCTCCCCCCTCTACCCTCCGTGTACCGGGAGAAATCCTAGGATTCGTCCGGGCAGCAGCGTCGTCATCGTCGCATTCCTTCTTGAAGGTGGTGCTTGGTACACGGCAACTCGGTGGCTTTGGAGCGTGGTGGTTATCTTCGGTGGGCGCAGCGGTCGCGGTGTGCCTTAGCTTTCGTTGATCCGGCGTTGTTAGCATTTCTTCTCTTATTTTCTCTTGTTATTTCTTTTGGGCGTGCTTATGCTGTTTGCCCCAGCGTTGATCGGGATGTTGTATCGGATGGTTGCTATATCAATATAGCGGGGCGTAAGCCTATTTCGGTAATATGAGCGCTTAAATATCAGTTGGCTCGATCAATGCCCGGTCATAAAAATGTGACCCACCTCTCAAACCATACCCAAATCTGGGGTGGGTATGAAGAGGAACGAACATGCTTGGGCCTGTCGGCCACATCGTACCGACCCACCTTGGCTCATAAGGACACGCATATAACCCCATTCCAGAAAAACCCTAGAGGCCTAAATCGCAGTCAAAGCTCACTCCACTCTCGGCCGCCCCCTTTCCGTCTCGTCCTCTTCCCTTCCGATCCATGTCGAGTTTCGGCAGCAGCGCAAAGTCCACCGAGGACGGAGACTAGGAGTCGTTGTTGCGCGGGGCGGGGCCGGGCGATGTTGAGGAGCTCACTTTCTGCATCGCTTTTACGTCGGTCGTGGATTTTGAACGGGAAGAAGGCGGAAGCTCTGGCTCTGCGCCGTTCCCGCCGCCCGATGACGCGGTGCGCACAATGGCGCCGGCACATCGCGCCACGCAGCTCTGGGCTCTCCACGCCCCTCCCGGACCGCCACACCTTGTGCCCCTCTTCTCCTTCTCTACTGCTCCAGAGGGTGTTCCCGGCCACCGCTGGGTCCTCGTGTCTGCTGGTGGTGTCCTGGATTAGGGGGTGTTTGCCACTTCGGTCCGCCGGCTATGGACCGGGCCGAGGACCACCGAAGATTGATGAATGGGCCATGCTAGCCCTGGCCCTCGGCATAATCAAGATGAAGATCTCCTGAAGGCGTACACTTCAAACGTATTTGAATAGTTGGCATGTTTATCCCTACATTGTAACCGACCATGTGTAAACCCGAGGTACCCCCAGCGCCCGTATGGTTTAGTATGTAGAGGCACATTCGAAAGGTTTAGAGCTTAGACAAACTCATACGATCTTGAGGAAGATCAATCTGTACTTTGTATCCCATTACAATCAATACATAAAAAGCGGGACGTAGGGTTTACCTCATCAAGAGGGTCCGAACCTGAGTAAAACATCGTGTCCCTACTCTCCCTGTTACCATCTAGCTCTGATCACCAAGCTTGGGACCCCCGACCCGAGATCTGCCGGTTTTAGCACTGACATGGGTGGCCCATACATTACCCGTCAGGTGATCATGAGAAGCTGGATGGCAGGTCTTGGTCTTCGGATCGATGATAGCGTCGGCTGTGGGGACATCTTCGTCCCCAGCCAGCTTTTTTGCCTTCGACAACATTGTATCGCACACCGACCCTGCGGGCCAGCCTTCCACCAAGCCAAGCCCTCCGGTTTGGCAACATGTCGCAGACTCTCGCGACAAGCTCGTCTTCTCGGGCTGGGTATCAGATCGGCTCGAGGATTCTATGGATGTCATCCGCCACAAGTCGGATTCGATCTCGGAGCGGGCCACGATGAGATATGTACTCCGGACTTGGCCTCAAGCCCGGATCCGAACATTACCTCGCCGGTTCAGGCATCGAGACACTCTGGCAAAATTTCCAAGGCAGTGTCATGCCGCACCTCGGCTCAACTATAGGTCGGCTCCCCTGCCGCCAAGAGACGGGCGAGGCCGAACTCTCGGCTTTGAACGAGAGGTTAAACCAAATCCAAAATCTCAGCCCCTCTGACAGCCAGAACTCGATGAATCTAAAGGCACGAAAAATTTCGTCCCACCCGCCACCCATGAAGTCGCTACTGTAGAGGATTTAACCGACGTAGCAGACCATGCCTATGAAAAAACACATCAATTTGGACGAAGTTCCCAGCGATCCATCACATGACGTATCGCCGACCACCACCGATGAGACTGAAAGCCGAGTGGTTTCCTCTATTCATGACGTATGTCTGCTGGATAGTACAAGGGATGAGGATGTGACGCCCCGAGACTGATGTGCCAGGTGTCGTGCAGTTATTCGCTATTGTTGCGTTGTCATTGCTTGCGTGTCATGCATTGCATATCATGTCATCATGTGCATTGCATTTGCATACGTGTTCATCTCATGCATTCGAGCATTTTCCCCGTTGTCCGTTTTGCATTCCGGCGCTTCGTTCTCCTCCAGTGGCCATTTCTAGCTTTCTTTCGTGTGTGGGGATTAAACATTTCCGGATTGGACCTAGACTTGCCAAGCGGCCTTGGTTTACTGCCGGTAGACCGCCTGTCAAGTTTCGTACCATTTGAACTTCGTTTGATACTCCAACGGTTAACCGAGGGACCGAAAAGGCCTCGTGTGTGTTGCAGCCCAACACCCCTCCAATTTGGCCCAAAACCCACCTAACTCTGCTCCATCACCTAGAGCGTTTGATCACGATCGCGTGACCGAAAACCGCACCTCATTTCGACTCTCATATCTCCCTCTATGCCTATTTATAGACCCCCTCCTTCAAATTCGCGGTTCCACTCTCCCCCCTAACCCTAGATCCATCCACCGCCGCCGCCGGACGTGTCCGGAGCGGACCGGACAGCGTCCGCCCCGCCGCCGCCACGTGGCGTGTTGCCATTCGCCGCGCCGCCCGCCCCACTTCGCCAGCCGCCGCCGGCCCGGGAGGCCCAGGAGGGGCCCCCGAGGCCCGTTGACCCGCGCCGCCGCCCGGGGCCTTCGTCCCCGCTGCCGGCCGCCCGCCGGACCTCCAGCCGCCGCCCGCCCGAAGCTCCTCACCGGCGGCCGCCGCTCCGCCGCGCCGGCGCCGCCTCGACCCCGGCCCGGCCGCCCCGCGCGCCATCGCCGGCGCCGCCGCATCTGGCCGCCGCGCCCGCCACCGCCGACCCCGGAGTCCGCCGCCTCCTCCTCTCCCTCGGGTCCGGCCGGCGAGCCCCCCCTCCTCCGGCGAGTTTCTCCTCCGGCCGACGAACCTCGTGCTCCGTGCGATCCCGATCTAGATCTGGCGTGAACAGTAAACCCTAACCCTAGGTCATTTTTTTTCACCAAGTCCCGAAATTCTCAGTCCAAGTGCTCATGTTCGCGGCTCCGTAACTTTGCATCCGTAGCTCCGATTCATGCATATAGCATATCAAAATGTTCATCTCAGAGAGTACATCATTTTACTCCATTGCATCATTTTCATTTGAGCTCATCTTGATGCTAGAAATTCTGTTAGAAGAGGGCTACTTGAGTTAATTGTCAGATCTGCTAATCCATTTAGGCTTTTGTCATTTTTGCCATGATTATTGTGTGCATGATATGCCCTGATGCTCTACATGTGTTTTGTTAAGGGTTTTGTCATCTTTCCAAAGGTGCAACCCATGTATTTTTAGGATGTGTGTGGTGACTTGTGCAAGCTTGCAAAGTGGTGCACTTGCTAATTCTGTTTTCAGGGACTTAGTGATTTCACTAAGTCCTGGAGCTGTTTATTTCATGATGCCATATGTTCATGTTGTTTCCTAGTGATCCGTGCCTCTTTTGAGGATGATCAGTAAGGATGTTTTGTTAATATTGTAGTTCTCTATCCATCCATGTCTTTGTTTGCAATTATGGAGCACCCTAGCTTGAGTCAATCGAGCTCTACTTTTGCTACTTTGTGAATCTGGGCAGATTGTCAACTTGTTTGCAATTTTGCCGATGTTGTTGTAGTTGATCCGTGCATGCTATGCTATTGTTCTTGCCATGTCTAGATTGCATTTTGTGCCTTCTTGATGTGTGCATGCTTGTCTTTCCATGACTTGCACCGTAGTGAGTGCATCGAGCTCGTAAACATGCCTACTTGAGTTATATTTCAGCATGTGCCAGTTTTCACTAAGTCCGAAAACTGATTATGTTTTTGCTATGTTCACATGCTTGCAATGGTATTTTCTGATCCCTTTTGGCTCAAGGTCACTAAGGGACTTTTGTTAAGCTCTTTGAGTAGCTCCATGCCATGCTTTACTTTGCCATGTTCAGGTCCTATAGCATGTGGTTTTGTTGCTCCAAAGAGGGCTACCTGATCTGAAATTCCAGACAAGTGTTAATTTCACTAAGTCTGAGATCTGTTTGTCATATGCATTTTTGCCATGCTTGTTTGAACCTGTTAATGGATGAATTGGCCGTAGCTCAGTGCTAGACTTTTGTTAAGCTTCTTGTATGCATCCCTGCCATGTATTTTGTTGTCATGTTTGGTTGCTGTAGTATGTTCATCTCATTGCATTTAGATGCCTACTTGCTCTAAATCGCAGACCGGTGCCATATTTGAATCGCTTGCCATTTCCAAACCGTAACTCCGATTCCGGCGTTCTTTATGTCGTTTTCAAGCGATTTCATCTCATCTTTCCAGTGGCACACTTGGTTTTCCAAGTTGAGGCCAGGTTCATGCATTTCCTGTCATATCTTGCATTTTACATCCCGCATAGCATATCATCTTTGCATCGTGTTGTTTGAGTTTGCACGTGGTTGATTGTATCCTTGTTGCTTGTTTGTCTTGTTTGGGTAGAGCCGGGAGACGAGTTCGCTAACGAGGAGCCCGTTGAGTTTGCTTTTGAGGATCCAGTCAACTCTGACAACTGTGCAGGTAAGATGGTCATACCCTCGAAATCACTACTATCTTTGCTATGCTAGTTTGCTCGCTATTTTGCTATGCCAATGCTACGATGCCTACCACTTTCTTGCAAGCCTCCCAAATTGCCATGTCAAACCTCTAACCCACCATTGTCCTAGCAAACCATTGATTGGCTATGTTACCGCTTTGCTCAACCCCTCTTATAGCGTTGCTAGTTGCAGGTGAAGGTTGGAGGCCGTTCCTTGTTGGAACATTTATTTACTTGTTGGGATATCATTATATTGCCATGTTATCTTAATGCATCTATATACTTGGTAAAGGGTGGAAGGCTTGGCCTCTCGCCTAGTGTTTTGTTCCACTCTTGCCGCCCTAGTTTCCGTCATATCGGTGTTATGTTCCCGGATTTTGCGTTCCTTACGCGGTTGGGTTATAATGGGAACCCCTTGATAGTTCGCCTTGATTAAAGCTTTTCCAGCAATGCCCGTGGGTCATCGTATTTAAACCCCCCGGGCCAGTGCTCCTCTGAGTGTTGGTCCAAACTAGAGTCCTGTGCAGCGCCCCCTCGGGGAAACTCGAGGTTTGGTTATAGTTGTATGGAGCGCTCATCTGAGTGTGCCCTGAGAAAGAGATATGTGCAGCTCCTATCGGGATTTGTCGGCACATTCGGGCGGTGTTGCTGGTCTTGTTTTAACCTGTCGAAGTGTCTTGAGTTACCGAGATACCGAGTCTGATCGGAACGTCTTGGGAGGAGGTCTATTCCTTCGTTGACCGTGAGAGCTTGTCATGGGCTAAGTTGGGACTCCCCTGCAGGGATTTGAACTTTCAAAAGCCGTGCCCGCGGTTATGGGCAGATGGGAATTTTTTAATGTTCGGTTGTAGATAACTTGAACCTTAAATTAATTAAAATGAATCAACCGAGTGTGTTTCCGTGATGGCCTCTTCTCGGCGGAGTCCGGGAAGTGGACACGGTGTTGGAGTAATGTTTGCGTAGGTTGCTCTCTAGTTTCTCGCTCGCGCTTTGCCTCCTCTTCTCGCTCTCTTCTACGTATAAGTTAGCCACCATATTTTGCTAGTCGCTTGCTGCAGCTCCACTCATATTTACCTTGCCTTACCTATCAGCTTAAATAGTCTTGATCGCGAGGGTGCAAGATTGCTGAGTCCCTGTGGCTCACAGAGTACTATTACACCAGATGCAGGGCCTGATGATTCCACTCCAGGAGACGCGTATGAGCTCAAGTGGGAGTTTGACGAAGACTCTCAGCGTTACTATGTTTCCTTTCCCGATGATCAGTAGTGGTGCCCAGTTGGGGGTGAATGGGACCGTTGTCGCATGTTGGGTTCTCTTTTATTTTGGCGTCGTAGTCGGGCCATGAGTGTTTGGATGATGTAATGTTATTTATGTACTTGATTGACGTGGCGAGTGTAAGCCAACTATGTTATCTCCCCTTTATTATTTATATTACATGGGATGTTGTGAAGATTGCCTAACTTGCGACATATGCCTTCCATGCGATTATGTCTCTAAGTCGTGCCTCGACACGTGGGAGCTATAGTCGCATCGAGGGTGTGACAGAGGATGACCCAGATGATCATGATTATTATCCGGAGTCCGAGGATGATTTAAGCCTCAGACCAGATGGCTTTTATATCCCCGAGGAACCACTTATTGATCCTCGGCTACAGGCTTTCCGCCGGCAGTTAAGTAGTACCACCAAAAGGATGAAGCAGAAGACCGAACAACTTCGAGCCGAACATGATAGATCAAATGATAAATGGATCGAGCTCCTTAGTGCCGAGCAAGAGTTTGAACAAAGAACCGCCGGCAAGAAGCAGCAACATCCCCGAAGGGACTCATTCCTAGGAATCAACGAGGAAGTCGCCGCACCCTGCTGTCAACGCTTGGTTGGGCCGAAGATATGGATAGCTGTCCTCGAAGCCAAGTAAGGCCAACGGGCGAACACTATAACCCTCCGGAGGAGCAGTGCCATCATGGCAAAGAACCAATCCCAGTTCGGAAGATTTACGATCCATGAGACAGGTCAGATCAGATTCCAGGCACTTATTTAGGTCCTACTTACAGGTCCCAGGAACACCCACCTGCTGAACATGCGGGACACCTGTCCTGGATGGCCAAATATGGCCAAGCACATGACCACACGCATAATCGGGAAGTGACGGCATCAGACGTCCGACACGCTGTAGCTCGGATCCATGGAGCGGCCCACCCTAGGTGTTTTACAAACAACATGATGTAGTATCCATTCCTGGACGGGTTTAAACCCATTAATATCGAACCATATGATGATACCACGGACCCAGCGATGTGGATTGAGGATTCCCTCATGCACGTCAATATGGCCCAAGGCAATGAACTTCACGCTGTCAAATACCTGCCTTCAAAGCTCAAAGGACCGACGCGACATTGGCTTAACAACTTGCCTACAAACTCAATCGACGGTTGGGAAGAGCTCATGGAGGTTTTCAAAGGACTTATGTCCAGACTCGGGACACTGATGACCTCGGTCTTATCGTGCACAAGCCCGGGGAGTCCTCCAGACAATTCTGGAACCGGTTATTAACTAAAATGGATAAAATTATATGGACTGCCCGGATGCAGAAGTAATTGCTGCCTTTAGGCACAACATCCGCGATGAAAGACTCACTCAGGAGTTCGGGTAAGAGAGATGAAGGAAATATGCCCTAGAGGCAATAATAAAGTTGTTGTTTATATTTCCTTATACCATGATAAATGTTTATTATTCATACTAGAATTGTATTAACCAGAAACTTAGTACATGTGTGAATACATAGACAAACAGAGTGTCCCTAGTATGCCTCTACTTGACTAGCTCGTTAATCAAAGATGGTTAAGTTTCCTGACCATAGACATGTGTTGTCATTTGACGAACGGGATCACATCATTAAAGAATGATGTGATGGACAAGACCCATCCGTTAGCTTAGCATAATGATCGTATAGTTTTATTGTTATTGCTTTCTTCATGACTTATACATGTTCCTCTGACTATGAGATTATGCAACTCCCGAATACCGGAGGAACACCTTGTGTGCTATCAAACTTCACAATGTAACTGGGTGATTATAAAGATGCTCTACAGGTGTCTCTGATGGTGTTTGTTGAGTTGGCATAGATCGAGATTAGGATTTGTCACTCCGTGTATCGGAGAGGTATCTCTGGGCCCTCTCGGTAATGCACATCACTATAAGCCTTGCAAGCAATGTGACTAATGAGTTAGTTACAGGATGATGCATTACAGAACGAGTAAAGAGACTTACCGGTAACGAGATTGAACTAGGTATGATGATACCTGAAAGGGCATTTCCCTACTTTATGTTTTGGATGATGATGACAACCCTTTGTGGTCTAATCGTGTGCTATATGTTTCAGGTTCTCGATGCTTAGGCTTACATCGGATTGCTATTGCCTCTCGAAGGAAAAGATCAAAGACGTGTCCTCCACGCTTTTATTTTCTTTGGTCGTAGAGTACCCGTACTATCAAGAGGGAATCCTCATTAGGAAGCTCTGGGGGAATCAGTTCACGTACACTTTTCTCACCCTCTCTTTGCCTTCCTCAGGTGTGTGTGGGAGAGAGAGTTTTTCCTTGCCTCTTCCCCTCTTTTCTGCTCACTGTTTCTGCCCAGCGGTTGTAGCGCTCTCTGGAGCGGTTGTACCACTGGGTCTTGTCGCTCACCAGCTTTGCTCGAGCGGTTATACCGCTGCCTCCGGGCGGTGGTACCGCCACCATGCTCTGCAACAGCTGGGGCGGTGGTTCCGTCCATGCACCGCTCAAGTACCGCTCTCGCTTCTGGTTTGATGCGGTTCTTGGGCGGTAGTGGCCTGGTTGGTCCGGTCGTTCCACGATGACCGGTACCACCGGTGGTCCGAGCGGTTCTTCCGCTCAGTACTTAGCCGCCCAAGTGCTCAAGGCCATGCGTGTGACGCCCCCGATTTGACCGTACACTAATCATACATGCAAACGTGTACGATCAAGATCAGGGACTCACGGGAAGATATCACAACACAACTCTACAAATAAAATAAGTCATACAAGCATCATATTACAAACCAGGGGCCTCGAAGGCTCGAATACAAGAGCTCGATCATAGATGAGTCAGCGGAAGCAACAATATCTGAGTACAGACATAAGTTAAACAAGTTTGCCTTAAGAAGGCTAACACAAACTGGGATACAGATCGAAAGAGGCGCAGGCCTCCTGCTTGGGATCCTCCTAAACTACTCCTGGTCGCCGTCAGCAGGCTGCACGTAGTAGTAGGCACCTCCCGAGTAGTAGTAGTCGTCATCAACGGTGGCGTCTGGCTCCTGGGCTCCAGCATCTGGTTGCGACAACCAGGTAGAAAGGATGGAGGGAAGAGAAGGAGAAAGCAACCGTGAGTACTCATCCAAAGTACGCGCAAGCAAGGAGCTACACTACATATGTATGCATTGGTATCAACTGGAATAAGGCTATTATATGTGGACTGAACTGCAGAAAGCCGGGATAAGGGGGGATAGCTAGTCCTTTCGAAGACTACGCTTCTGGCAGCCTCGTCTTGCAGCATGTAGAAGAGAGTAGACTGAAGACCTCCAAGTAGCATCGTATAGCATAATCCTAACCGATGATCCTCCCCTCGTCGCCCTGTGAGAGAGCGATCACCGGTTGTATCTGGCACTTGGAAGGGTGTGTTTTATTAAGTATCCGGTTCTAGTTGTCATAAGGTCAAGGTACAACTCCAAGTCGTCCTGTTACCGAAGATCACGGCTATTCGAATAGATTAACTTCCCTGCAGGGGTGCACCACATATCCCAACACGCTCGATCCCATTTGGCCGGACACACTTTCCTGGGTCATGCCCGGCCTCGGAAGATCAACACGTCGCAGCCCTACCTAGGCACAACAAAGAGGTCAGCACGCCGGTCTAAATCCTATGGCGCAGGGGTCTGGGCCCATCGCCCATTGCACACCTGCATGTTGCGTACGCGGCCGGAAGCAGAACTAGCCCCTTAATACAAGAGCAGGCTTACGGTCCAATCCGGCGCGCGCCACTCAGTCGCTGACGTCACGAAGGCTTCGGCTGATACCACAACGTCGAGTGCCCATAACTGTCCCCGCGTAGATGGTTAGTGCGTATAGGCCAGTAGCCAGACTCAGATCAAATACCAAGATCTCGTTAAATGTGTTAAGTATCCGCGAACACCGACCAAGGCCAGGCTCACCTCTCTCCTAGGTGGTCACAACCTGCCCTGTCGCTTCGCCACAAAGATCCACACAGAGGGCCGTTGGGACAAAGGTCCTTTCAGCCCCCAATCCGTGAATCACTCGCGGGTGCTCCACAAGCCGACCCGACTTTAGTCACCACATGTATCATGTATAAAGTATATAGTATATACCCGTGATCACCTCCCGAGTGATCACGTCCCAATAATATAGCATGGCAGACGGACAAGAATGTATGGCCACTGATGATAATCTAGCATCCTATACTAAGCATTAGGATTGCAGGTAAAGGTAACAACAGTAGTAGCAAGGACAGGCTATGCATCAGAATAGGATTAACGGAAAGCAGTAACATGCTACACTACTCTAATGCAAGCAGTAGAGAAAAGAGTAGGCGATATCTGGTGATCAAAGGGGGGGCTTGCCTGGTTGCTCTGGCAAGAGAGAGGGGTCGTCAACTCCGTAGTCGTACTGGGTAGCAACGGCGTCGGTCTCGGTGTCTAGCGAGAGAAGAGGGGGAAGAAACAATAAATATAATGCAAACAAATGCATGACGATGCATGACATGACAAAGCGTGATGCTAGGTGTGCCCTAACGCGGTACGAGGTGGTACCGATGAAGGGGGGGAACATCCGGGAAATTATTCCCGGTGTTTCGCGTTTTTGGGCAAAGGAGCCGGAGTGGGGGAAAGTTGCGTGTTCGATAGGTTAGGGATGTGTGGCGGACGAACGGGCTGCGTATACGGGTTTGTCTCGTCGTTTTGAGCAACTTTCATGTACAAAGTTTTTCCATCGGAGTTATGGTTAATTTTCTATGATTTTTCAAAGTTTTAGGTATTTTCTGAAATTTCTGGATTTATTATATTTAGTTAAGTCAGTTCGACTAGTCAAAAGGGCATGTGTGACCCACATATCATAGACTATTTATCTAAACAATTAAATAAGTCTAATTTATTTAATGAGGGCCTACATGTCATCTACTACTAGACTAACTTAGCACTAATTAAGACCTATTATAGTAGTACTAATCTAAGTAAGGGCCGGCCTTACTGGGCACAGCCGGCCACATGCACGGCGCACACACACCTACAGCACACACACGCTGCTAGGGGTTAAGTATGTTCTATGTTAAAAGAAGACAACAATTTGTGAATTTCATAGAATTTAATCCATCCATCAAATGGATTTGGTCCAATGGGGTAAAATGAAGATTTTCAAGTGTACTCTCTGCCCACATTATTTTTATCCACATAAGAACTTGCCTTGTGGATGTTTATTGGCTGTCAAAGGGGCTACCCAATGTGAATTTGCCAAAGCTAGCTGCAGCTACAGTAACTGAACCTTACTGTAGCAGAGGAGCTGCAGCCGAGTGCAGCGGGCAGAGCAGCAGTAGGGAGCGGCAGCCGCGGCGCGGCGAGGCTGGCCGAAGGCGGGCGAGGCCGGAGATGGGCGATGCGGGGCGAGGCCCGGCGAGCGGTGGCCGGTGCGAGCGGGAGGCGCGAGCGGGGCGGCCACCGGACCGAGCAGCAGGAGGTCGGGGCGCCGTGGCGAGCGCCGTGCGGGGCCGCGATGGAACAGCAGCAACGTTGCGGGCACGGCGGCGTGTAGCTGCAGCAGCAGGCGCGGGGCAGGGCAGGGGTCACGGCGGATGACGCAACAGTCGGTGGCTGCGAGGCTGGGCGGCAGTCGGCAGCGGCCAACACAGCGGCGAGGCGGGCGCGCAGCAACAGTTCAACAGGGGCGGCAGCAGAAGCGTGCATGGGGGCGCGGGGAGGGGCCAGTTGCGCGTGGGCGCGACCAAGGACGGCCAGAGCCGGGCCAAGTGCATGCTCGGGCGCGACGGCGCAGCTCCGGATAGGGGAGGCAGGACGCGGCCTGCGGCAATGAAGGAAAAGGGGAGCGGGGCGCGGGAGCTCACCGTGTGGGCGCATGGGGGCCCGGTGACGGATTAGTAGCTGCAGGGCGGTCGGAGTTGACGGAGATGGTTGATAACCGAAGCGGACGAGGCCGACGCGAATCCGGTGAAGGTGGGGGTTCCGGCAAGTCTTCGTCTCCGTAGTGGACGCAGCGGACGATGGCGGTCGTCGTGGACGCAACGGTGAGGGAGAAGTGGCCGGTGGTCGCGAGCTTCACCAGAGCGAGCCCATGGCGGCGCTCGGCGGGGATGGATCTGGCGAGGGGGCTGAGGCGGAGAGGACCAGGGAGGGGAGAAGAGAGCAAGTGGGGGGAGTGGTAGATATTTTGGCGAGCGGGGAGGTCCGGCGCAGCTCTTATCCCCTCGTTGGGCGTCGCCGGTGAGGTGGCTGGACAGCGACGGGCGCGCACGGTCCTGCCCGGTCGGTGGAACAGGAAGCGACCGGGGAGGGGGAGTGGGCCGGCTTAGCTGGGCTGGTTCAAATGGCCAGGTCCGGGGGGGGTGCTCTCTCTCTCCCATATCTTTCTTTTTGAACAGTTTTTCTTTGAACTTTTCTGTTTTCTTTTATCTACAGAAAGCAAAATAGTTTTATATAAAATAATCTTGCACCTAAATACCATTTTAACTTAGGCCATTGCTATTATTAACTTGGCACCAAAATAAAGTAGTTTGGTATTTCTTTAAACTTAAAAGGGTAATACAAAAAGATTTAGCCACTGTTTTAATTATTTTAGGCCAAAAAGACACTTTGCAAAAATGTTGGTCCACCACCAATATTACCAGCAGAATACTTTCCACCTGATCAACATTTTTTTGTTTGAGAAGTTTTGAATCTCACTCATAATTTGAATTTTAATCTGAGTTGGAATTTGAAATGAGATATGGTTGCAATGTGATCAAGTACTGTTTAGTAAATGATTTGCTTAATCATAGAGGGTTACTATAGCATGACACTAGGGGTGTTACAATGCGGTTGTTCCGGCCATGCACCGCCCAAGTACCGGTCAAGCTCCTGTTTTGATGCGGTGGTTGTGCGGTAGCCAGGCGGTTAGTCCGGTTATTTTTCTTAGCCAGTACTACCGCCCGCCTGTCCGGTTGTACCGCTTGGTAGGGTTCTGCAGTTACACCATGAGTCCCGATTGTACCGGGACGAGGACCGGTTGTACCGCTGCAGTGCAAAAAACGCAATAACGGTTGGAAATGTGGGGTGACTATTTAAGGGGGCTTCTCCCACCTACCACTCCCACCTTTGACCTCTCTCACTCCACCATTAATGCCCTTCAAGCTCTCTTGCCCGATCTCTCTCTCTAGCCACTCAAACTTGTTGATTTGCTAGGGATTGAAGGAGGAGACCTAGATCTACACTTCCACCAAAGGATATTTGCTTCCCCCATACTTTTTTGTGTGGATTTTGTTACTCTTGGGTGTTTGAGCACCCTAGACGGTTGAGGTCACCTCGGAGCCATATTCCATTGTGGTGAAGCTTCGTGGTTTTGTTGGGAGCCTCCAATTAAGTTGTGGAGAGAGCCCCAACCTTGTTTGTAAAGGTTCGGTCGCCGCCTTCAAGGGCACCAATAGTGGAATCACGGCATCTCGCATTGTGTGAGGGCGTGAGGAGAATACGGTGGCCCTAGTGGCTTCTTGGGGAGCATTGTGCCTCCACACCGCTCCAACGGAGACGTACTTCCTCTCAAAGGGAAGGAACTTCAGCAACACATCCTCGTCTCCACCGTCTCCACTCTTGGTTATCTCGTGCCTTTATTTGAGCAAGCTTACTTGTTTCATATCTCTTGCTTGCTTGTGTACCTATCCTCGTTGCATCATATAGGTTGCTCACCTAGTTGCATATCTAGACAACCTTCTTTGATGCAAAGTTTAAATTGTTAAAGAAAAGTTAAAAATTGTTAGTTGCCTATTCACCCCCCCCTCTAGTCAACCATATCGATCCTTTCAATTGGTATCAGAGCCTCGTCTCTTTATTAAGGACTTTACCGTCCAAAGAGTATGGTTGATACCGTAGACGGTGTGGAGGAACACTACGGTGTGAATCCGATCTCGTCTACGGGAGATGGGGGAACTTCGGTCTCTCGTGAGGAGTTCAATGTGGCCTTGGAGACATTGAAAACCTCCATGACGACCGAAGTCGAAAGCATGTTTACTAAATTTCTTGAGGGGCTTAAACTATCCACCGCACCGTTGAAAGTGGGTGATCCCGCCAACAAGGTGACGGATGCTATCCCCGACAAGGGGGAAGCTAGTAGTGAAAAAGCTCCTTCTTCTAGTGGCAAGAATGGCACCGGCATCTTTGCCCATGTGGAACCACCACTTGTTTATGGTGGACCGGTTCCTTCCACTCATTTGAATCATGCCGGTCCTCCCCTAAGATTGTGAAAAATGAGGATTTTGATTCTTGGGTTTACCGCTTTAAACGTCATTTAAATCATGTGAACACTAGCCTTTGGAGAATCATTGAAGAAGGTTTCTATCCACATGATCCGAGCAACTTCATTCCTCGAGAAGCCGCGGACAATCAATTCAATGAGAATGCTCTCTTCATCATTCAAGATGCAATTCCACCCGAAGACCTACCTCATCTTCGTCCTTTCGCCTTGGCCAAAGATGCATGGCATTCTGTCATGTCTCTCTACCGGGGAAGCGCAAGCATTCAACGCTCCAACTTTGAAGTGGTACAAGATGAGGCCGATGAGTTTGCAATGAAGGAAGATGAAGAACCTCGTGAGCTCTATCGGAGAGTAACCAAACTCGCGGTCTCACTACGAGATTACGGGAGCAAGGACACGGATGACAATTGGATCAAGCGCAAATTCCTCAAGGCAATGATGCCCTATCACAAGGCCATGTCCTCCGTCATTCGTCAAAGACCGGACTTCCACACTTTGACCTCAAGCGAAGTGTTGGATGAGTTTGTGGCCATGAACATTTTGGATAAGACCGCCGACAATGCGGTGCTCTGTTCTCAACGGGCAAAGAAGCCTAACCTTGCATTGAAGTCCAAGCTCATCGTGGAAGACGAAGAAGAGGAAGAAGAGGAGAGCAACCCCGAAGATACGAAGTATGCATATCATGAACACATGGCACTTGCTTCAAGGCAATTTTGGAGCAAGAAAAACTCGAGGCCAAACTTTAGCAAAAACAACTCGAGTGGTACAAGGGGCAAGCAACGTGTAAGGACTTGCTACAATTGCAGCAACGTGAGTCATTTCGTTGTGGAATGCCCATATGAGAAGAGGGAAGACAATGGTGGCAAGCTCATCCGAAAGGACAAGGCCAAGTCGTTCCCCAACAAGAACAACTTCTCCAAGAAGACTCCTCCCAAGGCTTTGGTTGTGCAAGAAGAGTACAATGAGGATGATGACGATGATGAAGATGATGAGTCGGTTTCCATGGCCTCCGTTGCCATTGCAACAACGTCACGGGTGTCTCTCTTCGACTCACCCAACGAGAGCATCACCGCCAAGTGCCTCATGGCTAAAGCCACCAACAAGGTAACCTCCAACATCAAAACTA
The DNA here is from genome assembly GCF_056163025.1 of Triticum urartu. Classification (NCBI taxonomy): domain Eukaryota; kingdom Viridiplantae; phylum Streptophyta; class Magnoliopsida; order Poales; family Poaceae; genus Triticum; species Triticum urartu. The sequence goes on from NC_141876.1 coordinate 441,424,854, forward strand.
CCATCATTAATCATCCTTCCCCGACAGATTGCATTAATGAACTTGAGGGAACTAATGTGGAGGCTAACGAGTTTGAGGCCTTTATGGGCAAACTCAAGGGAAAATCCAAGAAGCACTTTGTTGCTCTCTTGGAACAACTTGGTGAAGCCAATGACATGATCGAGGCTCACGAGGACACCATCTCTAAGATGGAAGGGCATAGTCGTGACTATGCCGATGAGATCTCGGATCTTTCCAATGCTCTTGAGGAAGAGCGTGGTCTTCGTTTGGCTCTTGAGGAGTCACACAACGTTGATCATGCTAAGTTAAAGAAAGATTATGATCATGACCTCATTGTTTCTCGTGTGCTAAATTCCGAGAAGGCCAAACTCGGGGTTGATCTTGCTAGACTCAAAGAGGAGTTTGATATACTTGACAAGGCCCACAAGGCCTTGAAGGGTATTCACGCTAGTCTCAAGGAGTCTCATGATCAACTCCAAGTGAAGCTAACTAAGGAGAAAGCAACTTTTCCTCATATGGTTTTAATTGATAATGCAAATACTACTAACCCGTGTTGTGAGCATATACATCTTGTTGAGGAAAATGCTAAGTTGAAGGAGCAACTTGAGAGAGGTCTTGCGACTTGCATACAAGGCAAGAAGAACCCCAACGATCTCTTGATCAACCAAAAGGGAGTTGTAGCCAAGGAAGGGGTTGGGTACGTGCCCGACTCCAAGAACAACAAGAAGAATGACAAGACCAAACGACCTCCTCCTCTCATGCAAACCTTTGTGAGGGAGGGAGAGAGTGCCCCCGAGGAGAAGAAGAAGAACAATGTCGAGAAGGGCAATGTCACCCCTCCCAACAAAGCCGGTGATTTTAATCCTTCTTATGTGTTATGCCGTGCTAGTGATGGGCATGTTTATGCCAAATTTGTTGGTTCTCTTCATGAATACATTGAATGGTCTATTTGGGTTCCTAAGACCCTTGTTACTAACATCAAAGGACCCATTACAAAATGGGTACCTAAAACCAAGAATTGATCTCTTGTAGGTGTTTGCTTCCGGTGGTGGATCATGGTTGCTTGATAGCGGAGCTACAAATCATATGACCGGAAGCAAGGACTTGGTGGTGGATGTGCACAAGGTTCCATCTATGCCCACCAATGTCGAGTGGGGTGACGCCTCATCTTCTAAGGTATTGGGACTTGGCAAGGTGGTCATCTCTCATGATCTCACGATCGAGAAGGTCATGCTTGTTGAGTCCCTTGCATACAATTTACTTTCCGTTCGTCAACTTGCAATCATGGGCTTTGCCACTTTCTTTGATATCGATACCGTGGCCCTCTTGTGGAGCAAGACTCTTAAAGTAGCCTTTGTTGGGCATGTCGAGAACGGTCTATATGTGATTAACTTTTTGGAGCGACCCACTAAGACCGCGACATGCCTAATGGCTAAAGTTGATGTGGGATGGCTTTGCCATCGCCGTTTAGCCCATGTCAATATGAGATCTTTGCAAAGTCTCCTCAAGGGGGACCATGTCCGTGGACTAACGAATGCTAGTTTTGCTAAAGATCGTGCTTGCAGTGCCTGTATTGAAGGAAAGCTACATGAGAAGGCTCACCCTCCCATGACTATCATTTATTCAAAGAGGCCTTTGGAGCTCCTTCGCATGGATCTCTTTGGGCCTCCATCCTTCGATAGTCTTGGAGGTAGGAAGTATTGCTTGGTGATTGTGGATGACTACTCAAGGTACACGTGGGTGTATTTCTTCAAGAGGAAGAGCGAGACCCAACAAACCGTCATTGACTTTGCAAATGAAGCACAACATCAACACAATGCAAAGATCTTGACAATAAGAAGTGACAACGGCACCGAGTTCAAGAACTACACCTTGGATGAATTTCTTAGGGATGAGGGAATCAAGCATCAATTTTCCGCACCACACACCCCTCAACAAAACGGTGTTGCGGAAAGGAAGAACCGGATGTTGATGGATGCGGCAAGGACCATGATGGCGGAGTTCAAGTCTCCGTACAACTTTTGGGCCGAAGCCATCAACACCGCGTGTCATGCATCCAATCGGCTCTACCTCCGCAAGGGCTTGAACAAGACTCCATATGAGATACTCACCAGTAACAAGCCCAACCTCAAGTATTTCTGGGTATTCGGGTGTAAGTGTTTCATTCTCAAGAAAGGTGTTCGGTTGTCTAAGTTTGAGGCTAGAGCTCATGAGGGCATATTTGTTGGTTATGCTACAAACTCTCATGCTTACCGTGTCCTCAATAAATCCACGGGACTTATTGAGGAGACGTGTAACGTGGAATTTGATGAGAATAACGGCTCCCAAGTGGAGCAAAGTGGCACTTGTGATGTAGGTGATGAAATTCCTCCTCAAGCCATAAGAAGAATGGGTGTTGGTTTTATCCTACCCATTGAGGAACCCCTTGTGGCCGAAGGAGAAGGACAATGCTCCACTCAAGTGGAGCCATCACCAACCCAAGGCCCACACGCTTCCGAAGAACAAAGTGAAGGCCCTCAACCTGATGAACAAGACAAAGGGCAAGATCACACTCAAGTAGGTGTTGACACACCAAGTGATGCCCAAGGTCAAGTTCTCTCCCCCGAGCAAGTTCAAGATCAAGAACAAGTTCATGACGGTGCTCAATATGATCAAGTAACCGCTCCTCAACTTACCACCGAGGAGGAATTAGAGCGTCGTGCCGCCAAGATTGCATCCAAGCTCTCCACCAAGGATCATCTCATGACGAATGTGCTTGGAAGCTTAAGAAAGGGGGTAAGCACTCATAGACAATTAGCAAATTATTGTGAGGATCACGCGTTTGTCTCTTGTGTGTAACCCCACAAGGTCTATGAGGCGCTAGAAGATCCGGATTGGCTCAATGCCATGCACGAAGAACTCAACAACTTCAAGCGCAACAAAGTGTGGAGATTGGTGCCAAGGCCAACGGGGAACCACAATGTCATTGGAACCAAGTGGATATTCAAGAACAAGCAAGATGCCCATGGGATTATCATTCGCAACAAGGCTCATTTGGTAGCACAAGGCTACTCCCAAGTCGAGGGTATCCACTACAGTGAAACCTTTGCTCCCGTTGCTCGTCTTGAATCCATTCGCATGTTGATTGCATATGCTTCTCATCATAATTTTAAGTTACAACAAATGGATGTGAAGAGTGCTTTTCTTAATGATCCCATTAATGAATTGGTTTACGTCAAGCAACCCCCCGGGTTCGAGGATCCCTACTTTCCCGATCATGTGTATCAACTCGATAAGGCGCTCTATGGCCTTAAACAAGCCCCACGTGCGTGGTATGACCACCTTACCGAGTTGTTACAAGACCGTGGTTTTGAAGTTGGGCTAATCTACCCCACTCTTTTACTAAGAAGGTCAAAGGGGAGTTTTTTGTGTGCCAATTATATGTTGATGATATTATCTTTGGTTCTCCTAACAAAGCTTTCAATGAGGAATTTGCCGCTCTCATCACCTCAAAGTTCGAGATGTCCTCCATGGGAGAGTTGAAGTTCTTTCTAGGGTTCGAAGTGAAGCAAAGAAGAGAAGGAACCTTCATCAATCAATCCAAATACACTCAAGACATGCTCAAGAGACAAGCCGGCTTCCACTCCAATGCCCACCAAGTGCCAACTTGACTTAGATCCCAATGGTAAAGTGGTGGATCAAAAGGTATATCGTTCCATGATTGGATCCTTGCTTTACCTTTGTGCATCTAGACCGGACATCATGTTGAGTGTGGGAATTTGTGCACGGTTTCAAGCCGCACCTAAGGAAAGTCACTATGTGGCGGTCAAACGAATCTTTCGATATTTGGCTCATATCCCAAACTTTGGCCTATGGTACCCTAGAGGATCAAACTTCAAGCTTGTAGGGTACTCGGATTCCGATTGGGCGGGAGACAAAGTGGATAGGAAGTCCACTTCCGGAGGGTGCCAATTCCTTGGTTGCTCTTTGGTAAGTTGGTCTTCCAAAAAGCAAAGTTGTGTGTCTCTCTCGTCCACTGAGGCGGAGTATGTTGCCGCCGGTAGTTGTTGTGCTCAACTCCTATGGATGAGGCAAACTTTAAAGGATTACGGTGTCACTTGTGACAAAGTGCCTCTTTGGTGTGACAATGAAAGTGCCATCAAGATCTCTCTCAATCCGGTGCAACATTTCAAGACGAAGCATATTGAGATCCGGTATCACTTCATCCGGGATCACATTAGACGAGGAGAGATCGAGCTCAACTATGTCAACACTCATGACAACCTTGCAGATATTTTCATGAAGCCCTTAGATGAAGCAAGATTTCGCGAGTTAAGGCATGAGCTAAATATCATTGATTCGAGCAATGTGGCTTGAACCCTTGCACACCCTACCACGCTCAATTTGTTGTCTAGTTTAGGTGTAGGCATGGACATAGGGGGAGTGTTGTTCTCTCAATGAACTCTCCCTCCCCCCATTATGCATAAATTGATTGTGTCTTTCACATTAGCCATATTTGATGGTACTTGTGCTTCAAAGACGAGTTTTGGTCATGGACCCAAGGATAATTCTTCGCGGTGCCATACTAATTGACTCAAACATAGGTGGCCTCGGCCACCCTCCTCTCTTCGGGAGGTTGGAGTTAGCCTTGTTGTTCTCGTGTTGTTTTCTCTCTTTCTCTCTTTGCTCTTTGTGTTAGGTTCTCCTAGGGTGTTGTTTCTCTCCTGTTTTGTGCCCCTTCTTCCTCCCTTCGGATTGCACTCTTTTGATCTTGGCTTGGGCTTAGGTGGTCGGGCGGTACAACCGGTACCACGAGCGGTTCTACCACTGGTACCGGGTTGTGCCGTCCCAAGGGTCTCCGTTCGGTGCTTGGGCGGTTCCACCGCACAAACCCATGGTAACCCACGTCCGGTACTACCGGTTGATGCCGTGCGGTACTACCGCTGCCTCCAAGGCACCGGAAGTACCGCCTCCATCCACCGGTCTGTACCAGACGAGCGGTACAACCGCTCCCCTAAGCGGTTCTACCGGGGCGTGTGTACGGGCCTATATATACTCGACGGGGCTAAAGGGTTGTCTTTTTCCCTTCGTCCTCGTTCCTCTTTTTTTTTGCCCTAGCCGCCGGCCATCTCTACCCTTGCCCCGGAGTGCGTCTCGCGCTTCAGATCCTTGGCTCTCCGTGGATTCTCTCCGTGGAGGCCTCCCGATCTCTTCCCATGGATGGTGGTAATGCCTCGTGTTCTTTGCCTCTAGATTTTTTTAGGGTTCTTCCTTGTCTAGGGCTTTACTTATCTTTCCGCGTTTAGTGTTCGATCTATGGCTTAGAAGAGTTCTTTGTTAGCCTCCTGTCTTGTTTGCAGCACTTAGAATTTGGAATATTACTTGTGTGATTCGTATGCCTCGGTTAGATCTATCTTCCCTGGTAGTGCCACTGTCAGCGGTTCTACCGCCCCTACGGGCGGTACAACCGCTGGAGCGGTACTACCGGCGGAAGATCCGGTATGACCGAAGTATATCAACCACTAAGCACTGTTCTATCTTCTCTGTTGTTGCAACTTGTTCCTTTTCTGCTAGTGGGTGCAATCCTCTCATCCTTGTTGGGTTTTTGTGTGTTCTTTTCGTGTGTGTGTTCAGGTGGCTCTAGTTCTCGCTCCGCTCCTCGCAAGACCAAGAAGAGGGCACGAAGGACCTTGCGCCCGGTTGTGTCTGATGATGAAGAAGAAGTTGTGATTCCCACCAAGCCCACTCGCCGTGAAAAGTCTGTAGCTGCTAAGCAACGTGTGGTTATGTCGTTGCATCATTGGAAAGCCAAGGATTGGGAAGCCTTCCGCTCAAAGAATCCGTATGAGGTTCCCATTGCTCCCCGTTGGACCACTGTTCAGATCCGGAATGAGATGCAAGTGCGGATTGTTCATGAACTCTTTGAGCACAACAAGAATAGATATGCCAAGCAGTGGACAATTGATTTTGATCATTGGAGAAACAACATGGAGTATTTTGGTGAGGCGCTAGCTCTCTGCGAGGAGTTTGATCTTGTCAAGATCATGTCAGTCAACTGTGACTTTGATGTTCAACTCATCCATCAGTTCTATGCCATGGTTCATTTTGGGGAAGATGATGCATGCACTCTCACCTTCATGTGTCGCGATGAATTGTTTCACGTTCCCTGGAGGGCTTTCTACAATGCTATTGGGTACGAGGATACCGGTCTAGAAGGAAGGGGTGGCATTCGCCCTCATGATTTTCCTGAGTCCATGCCTAAGGAGAAGCTTGCCCCTCTGTACATTCGGGGCCGTGGGATTATTGGAGAATCCAAGGATTTGGAGAAGGTCTGTGACATCATGCACCGAGTGTTCCGCAATGTGCTCTTGCCCAAGGTGGGCAATCAAGATGAGATTCATGGCTATCTGGTTGATTTGATGGTTGCTATGAAGACCATGGTGGGGACAGGGGCAACGTTTGATGTGTCAAATTGGCTGTGGCATGAGATGTACAACATGGTCATCTACCGTAAAGTCCCAATCTACGCTCCGTTTGTCATGTGCTTTCTGAACTCTGTGTGGGCTTTTCGTCGTCCTGGAGAGCTCCTCACTTCTCCAGACAACCTCACTGTTCATGAGGTCAAGCTCCTTAAGAAGAAGAAGCATGCCGAGCCTCGCTTCCCTGAACATGCTCCTGAGGATGTCTATGCTACTTCTGACGATGAGGACTTTGAGCTGGAGCTAGGGGCCCAGCCTTCGTGGGTGGCCAAACTTACTGCCAAGGTGAAGAAGACCTTTTGTCTCCAGGCTGACATCCAGAAGAAGATGCATGAGGCACATGTCAATGAGAAGATTGCACGACATCGCCAAATTGCAATGATGAAGCACCTCAACATGCAGGTTCAGAGTGGCTCTGAGAAGAGCATCACCCCAGATGAGCGTTGGATCTCTACCCATAGCACCTGGACTGATGATGAAGCCCCTCCCCAGCCATCATCCTCGTTTGCAGCAGCTGACAATGCCATGGAAGAATCTGATCACGAAAACGATGACGACTCTGATGATGAAGATCCAGATGCAACCGAGGAGTCAGAGGAGGACGCCTGAGCTTTGGGTCGCTAGCTTCGCTCTTTTCCTTTTTGGTGCTTGATGCCAAAGGGGGAGAGGGTTCTATAGGTCTCGGGGATTTGCTTGGTTTTTTCTCGTGTTTTGTGTTTGGTTATGGACCTGTTTCGTTCCGTGCTATGTGTGAGACTTGTTACTCCCTTTACCTTTCCGTTCGTAGGTCATTATCGTTATTATTGCCTCTAAGTATTTTATTGTCTATCCTTTTGAGCTCAGAGTGATGAGTCTATAAAATCTAGGGGGAGTGCAGTCCTGAAAGTGTGCCCATGCTTTCTATCAGCTAGTACTTGTTGGGGCACACATTCAGGGGGAGTTCCGTCTAGATTTCATTGACTTATCTCTTGCAAATTGTGTTGTTGTCATCATCCACCAAAAAGGGGGAGATTGAAAGGGCATTTCCCTACTTTATGTTTTGGATGATGATGACAACCCTTTGTGGTCTAATCGTGTGCTACATGTTTCAGGTTCTCGATGCTTAGGCTTACATCGGATTGCTATTGCCTCTCGAAGGAAAAGATCGAAGACGTGTCCTCCATGCTTTTATTTTCTTTGGTCGTAGAGTACCCGTATTATCAAGAGGGAATCCTCATTAGGAAGCTTTGGGAGAATCAGTTCACGTACACTTTTCTCACCCTCTCTTTGCCTTCCTCAGGTGTGTGTGGGAGAGAGAGTTTTTCCTTGCCTCTTCCCCTCTTTTCTGCTCACTGTTTCTGCCCAGCGGTTGTACCGCTCTCTGGAGTGGTTGTACCGCTGGGTCTTGTCGCTCACCAGCTTTGCTCAAGCGGTTGTACCGCTGCCTCCGGGCGGTGGTACCGCCACCATGCTCTGCAACAGCTGGGGCGGTGGTTCCGTCCATGCACCGCTCAAGTACCACTCTCGCTTCTGGTTTGATGCGGTTCTTGGGCGGTAGTGGCTCGGTTGGTCCGGTCGTTCCACGATGACCGGTACCACCGGTGGTCCGAGCGGTTCTTCCGCTCAGTACTTAGCCGCCCAAGAGCTCAAGGCCATGCGGTTGTTCCGGCCAGGCACCGCCCAAGTACCGGTCAAGCTCCTGTTTTGATGCGGTGGTTGTGCGGTAGCCAGGCGGTTAGTCCGGTTATTTTTCTTAGCCGATACTACCGCACGCCTGTCCGGTTGTACCGCTTGGTAGGGTTCTGCAGTTACACCGCGAGTCTCGGTTGTACCGGGACGAGGACCGGTTGTACCGCTGCAGTGCAAAAAACGCAGTAACGGTTGGAAATGTGGGGTGACTATTTAAGGGATCTTCTCCCACCTTTGACCTCTCTCACTCCACCATTAATGCCCTTCAAGCTCTCTTTCCTGATCTCTCTCTCTAGCCACTCAAACTTGTTGATTTTCTAGGGATTGAAGGAGGAGACCTAGATCTACACTTCCACCAAAGGATATTTGCTTCCCCCATACTTTCTTGTGTGGATTTTGTTACTCTTGGGTGTTTGAGCACCCTAGACGGTTGAGGTCACCTCGGAGCCACATTCCATTGTGGTGAAGCTTCATGGTTTTGTTGGGAGCCTCCAATTAAGTTGTGGAGAGAGCCCCAACCTTGTTTGTAAAGGTTCGGTCGCCGCCTTCAAGGGCACCAATAGTGGAATCACGGCATCTCGCATTGTGTGAGGGCGTGAGGAGAATACGGTGGCCCTAGTGGCTTCTTGGGGAGCATTTTGCCTCCACACCGCTCCAACGGAGACGTACTTCCTCTCAAAGGGAAGGAACTTCGGCAACACATCCTCGTCTCCACCGTCTCCACTCTTGGTTATCTCGTGCCTTTATTTGAGCAAGCTTACTTGTTTCATATCTCTTGCTTGCTTGTGTACCTATCCTCGTTGCATCATATAGGTTGCTCACCTAGTTGCATATCTAGACAACCTTCTTTGATGCAAAGTTTAAATTGTTAAAGAAAAGCTAAAAATTGTTATTTGCCTATTCACCCCCCCTCTAGTCAACCATATCGATCCTTTCAATACCGACGATCGAATCTCGGGCAAGTAACATACCGATGACAAAGGGAACAACATATGTTGTTATGCGGTTTGACCGATAAAGATCTTCATAGAATATGTAGGAGCCAATATGAGCATCCGGGTTCCGCTATTGGTTTTGACCGGAGATGTGTCTCGGTCATGTCTACATAGTTCTCGAACCCGTAGGGTCCACACACTTAACGTCCGATGACGATTTGTATTATGAGTTATGTGATTTGATGACCGAAGTTTGTTTGGAATCCCGGATGAGATCACGGACATGACGAGGAGTCTCGAAATGGTCGAGAGGTAAAGATTCATATATTGGAAGGTTACATTCGGACACCGGAATGGTTCGAGTCGTTTCGGATGAGTTTCGGAGTACCGGGGGTTACCGGACCCCCCCCCTCCCGGGAGGTTAATGGGCCACCATGGGCCTTAGTGGAGAATAGAGAGGGCTGACTAGGAGGTGGCATGCGCCCCCAACTAGTTTGAGTTTTTGCTTTCTTTATTTTCATGTTGCAATTAAAAGAAAGGAAATAAATAAAAAGAAAGGAAATAAATGAAAGAAAGGAAATAAATGAAAAAGATCATATGCTAATCTTATGGTAGGTGATGACACCACATAAGGAAAAGTATAAGTAGAAAAGTTATCTTGTAATCGTGTGCAAGTTATATAATAAAGTTTAGTATGAGTTTTGCTTTCTTTACTTTCATGTTGCAAATAAAAGATAAGAGATAAGAAAGAAAACAAATATAAGAAAGGAAATAAGTAATGAAAATATTATATACTAATCCTATGGTAGGTGATGGCACCACATAAGGAAAAGTACATGTAGAAAATTTTATTAGAGATTGAAAAACATATCATTAGTCAATGATGCAACTCATGAAAGAATTAATAAGGGAAGAGAAGATTCACATATAGATATACTATCCTAGAAATCTTTTATGATTGTGAGCCCTCATCAAAATATTATATGACAAAATTGTTGACGTTGGACAAGGAAGACAACTTAATGATCTATGTTTGTTTATATTCACATAGAAGTCATATTGTCATAGATCCTTTAACATGTGATGCTTTCCCCCTATCTTTGCTACCCAAAAATTCCGCACTAAGTAGAGATACTACTTGTGCATCCAAAAACCCTTAAACCCAAATCTTTTTCAAGTGTCCACCATATCTACCTAGGTATTGAGCAAGATCCCTCAAGTAAGTTGTCATCGGTGCAAAAAGGCAATAAAAATTGCTTCTAAAAGTGTGAGATCATTTAGTGTAAGAGAAAATTGAGCGTTGTATGAACTTGGATGACAAAGAATAAAAGCGACAGACTGCATAATAAAGGTTGTCATCTTAAGGGGCAATACAACGTGAAGTTCTCTTGCACTAAGGAATTGAGAATACAAACAAATAAGCGCATGGCAACCTCCGCTTCCCTCTGCGAAGGGCCTAACTTTACTTTTATGCAAAGAGTCAAAGTTTTTCTCTCTATTCCTTTTATTTTTCTCCTTTGGCAAGCATCATGTGGTGAGGAAAGATCTAGGCACATATGTCCAGTTGAATATGGGTGGCATGAGTTATTATTGTTGACATCACCCTTGAGGTGAGTATGTTGGGAGGCAAAATCATAAGCCCCTATCTTTCTATGTGTCCGATTGAAATGTTTTTCTCATGGGTACGAGGTGAGTGTTAGCAATCATAGAAGACTATATGATGGTTGAGTATGTGGACTTGCCTAAAGGCTCTGACACATGACTCTTCCTGAAAAGATTATGAATTGTAGTTGCAACGTTGTCTTAGAACATAGTTTGTTGGTTTCTAATAGAGTTTTTGCTTTATACTTCGATTGTGTGATGAACTATTACTTATTCATGAGAAGTATATGATAAAAGATCTATGATAAAAGTCCTATGTTTAATTCTGTTGCTGTTATAATAATCAACATGATGCTTCTATGTCCGGATTTTGTTTTTATTGACACCTCTCTCTCCAAGCATGTGGGCAAGTTTTTCGATTTCGGTTTTCGCTTGAGGACAAGCAAGGTCTAAGCTTGGGGGAGTTGATATGTCCATTTTGCATCATGTTTTCTTACTATTATTTATAATGTTTTTTATCCATAATAATGATTTTTGGATTAATTCTAATGCCTTATCTCCCATAATTTGCAAGGAACACACCAAGAGGGAGAATTCCGGTAGCTGGAAATCTTGACCTGAAAAAGCTATGTCAGGCTACCTATTCTGCAGAACTCCAAATAAGCTAAAACTTCATGTAGATTTTTATGGAATATTTAAGAAATACTGGAGCCAATAACCACCAGAGGGGGGCCACCGGGTGGGCACAACCCACCTGGGCGCGCCAGGCCCCCCAGGCACGCCCTGTTGGGTTGTGGCCTCCTCGGCCCACCTCTGGTGCCCATCTTCTGGTATATAAGTGGTTTTGACCTAGAAAAAAAATAAGGAGAGGACTTTCAGGACGGAGCGCCGCCGCCTTGAGGCGGAACTTGGGCAGGAGCACTTTTGCCCTCCAGCAGAGCGATTCCGCCGGGGGAACTTCCCTCCCAGAGGGGGAAATCATCGTCATCATCATCACCACCAACTCTCCCATCTTGGGGAGGGCAATCTCCATAAACATCTTCAATAGCAGCATCTCCTCTCAAACCCTAGTTCATCTCTTGTGTTCAATCTTGTTACCGAAACTATAGATTGGTGCTTGTGGGTCACTAGTAGTGTTGATTACATCTTGTAGTTGATTACTATATGGTTTATTTGGTGGAAGACTATATGTTCAGATCCAATATGCTATTTAATACCCCTCTGATCATGATCATGTTTATCATCTGTGAGTAGTTACCTTTGTTCTTGAGGTCACGGGAGAAATCATGTTGCAAGTAATCATGTGAACTTGATATGTGTTCGATATTTTGATAGTATGTATGTTGTTATTCCTTTAGTGGTGTCATGTGAACGTCGACTACATGACACTTCACCAAATTTGGGCATAAGGGAATGCATTGTGGAGTAGCAATTATATGGTGGGTTGCGAGAGTGACAGAAGCCTAAACCCCAGTTTATGTGCTAATCTGTACGGGACCGATTGGATCCAAAAGTTTAATGCTATGGTTAGAATTTATTCTTAATACTTTTCTCGTAGTTGCGGATGCTTGTGGGAGGGTTAATCATAGGTAGGAGGTTTGTTCAAGTAAGAACAACACCTAAGCACCGGTCCACCCACATACCAAATTATCAAAGTAGCGAACACAAATCGAACCAACATGATGAAAGTGACTAGATGAAATTCCCGTGTACCCTCAAGAACGCTTTGCTTATCATAAGAGACCGTTTTGGCCTGTCCTTTGCCTCATAAGGATTGGGCTACCTTGCTGCGCTTTTGTTACTATTATTGTTACTTGCTCGTTACAAATTTCTTGCTATCAAACTACTCCGGTACTTACAATTTCAGCACTTGCAGACAATACCTTACTGGAAACTACTTGTCATTTCCTTCTACTCCTCGTTGGGTTCGATACTCTTACTTATCGAAAAGATCTACAATTGATCCCCTATACTTGTGGGTCATCAAGGCTATTTTCTGGCGCCATTGCCGGGGAGTGAAGCGCCTTTGGTAAGTGGAATTTGGTAAGGAAACATTTATATAGTGTGCTGAAATTTATTGTCACTTGTTACTATGGAAAACAATCCTTTGAGGGGTTTGTTTGGGGTATCTTCACCTCATCCGGAACCACAATTAGCCACCCCTCAACCTACTGCACCTATTGAAAATATTGAATATGAAATTCCTTCGGGTATGATAGAACAACTGCTAGCTAATCCTTATGGAGGAGATGGAACCTAACATCCTGATATGCACTTGATATATGTGGAACAAATTTGTGGATTGTTTAAGCTTGCAGGTTTACCCAGGGATGAAGTGAAGAAAAAGGTTTTCCCTTTATCTTTGAAGGGAAAAGCATTGGCATGGTATAGGCTATGTGATGATATTGGATCATGGAATTGGGATCATTTGAAATTGGAGTTCCACCAAAAAAATTATCCTATGCATCTATTCATCGTAATCGGAATTATATATATAATTTTTGGCCTCGTGAAGGAGAAAGTTTCGCTCTAGCTTGGCGGAGGCTTAAGTCAATGTTATATTCATGCCCCAATCATGACCTCTCAAGAGAAATTATTATCCAGAATTTTTATGCTCGGCTTTCTCATAATGATCAAACCATACTTGATACTTCTTGTGCTGGTTCATTCATGAAGAAGACTATTGAATTCTGGTGGGATCTTTTGGAAAGAATTAAACACAACTCTGAAGATTGGGAACCCGACAAAGGTAAAGAGTCAGGTATTAAACTTAAGCATGATTGTGTTAAATATTTTATGGATACCGATGCTTTTCAAAAGTTTAGCACTAAATATGGACTTGACTCTGAGATAGTAGCCTCCTTTTGTGAATCATTTGCTACTCATGTTGATCTCCCTAAAGAGAAGTGGTTTAAATATCACCCGCCTATTAAAGAAGAAATTAAAAAACTAGTGCTAGTTAAAGAAGAAACTATACTTTATAATGTTGATCCAGTAGTTCCCTCTGCTTATATTGAGAAACCACCTTTCCCTGTTAGGATAAAGGAACATGCTAAGGTTTCAACTGTGGTTAACAAAAGCTACATTAGAACACCTAAACCTGATGAACAAATTTAAGTTGAACCTAGTATTGCTATGGTTAAAGATCACTTAGAAGAAGATATTGATGGGCATGCTATTTACTTCTATGAAGAAGCTGCTAGAATTGCTAAACCTGACAAAAGAGATAAACATAGACCTGTGGTTGGCATGCCTGTTATTTCAGTTAAAATAGGAGATCACTGTTATCATGGTTTATGTGACATGGGTGCTAGTGTGGATGCTATTACTTACACTTTATATTAAGAAATCATGAAAGACATAGCACCTGCTGAGATAGAAGAAATAGATGTTACTATTAAACTTGCCAATAGAGACACCATATCACTAATTGGGATTATTAGAGTTGTTGAAGTCTTGTGTGGTAAAATTAAATACCATACTGATTTTCTTGTTCTTGGTTCCCCACAAGATGACTTTTATCCCATTATCTTTGGTAGACCTTTCTTGAACACGGTTAATGCTAAGATAGATTGTAAGAAACAAATTGTTGGTGTTAGCTTTGGTGATGAGTCTCATGAGTTTAATTTTTACAAGTTTAGTAGAATTCATCATGAAAAAAGATTGCCTAGTAAGGATGAATTAATTGGTCTTGCTTCTATTGTTGTTCCACCTACTGATCCTTTAGAATAATATTTGCTAGACCATGAAAATGATTCACATATGCATGAAAGAAATGAAATAGATAAGATTTTCTTTGAACAACGTCCTCTACTTAAACACAATTTGCCTATTGAAACTCTAGGAGGTCCTCCTCCACCTAAAGGTGATCCTGTCACTGGTGCGCGTCGGTGCTATACAAATGGTTTTTAACCCCTTTCCGCGACAGCATTTGGAACCGTCGCCAAGTGAGTGTGGGCGATAGGGGGGTCCTTCCCACACGACCCAAAAATCATCGGGGATAGGCCTTCCTGGGACACAGGCTGGGCCCGTGTGCGATCGGGCGAGGCATCGAAACCCAATCATTTCCGTAGGTATGTACATCCCACATGGTAATCCGAGAAAAACATTTCCATAGATATGTACATCCCACATAGTAATCCGAGAAAAACATTTCCGTAGGTATGTACATCACACACGGTCAACCCAAGGAATATGTTTCCGTTCTTATGTACATCCCACACAGTCAATCCAGGAAAAACGTTTCCGTTCGTACGTACATCCCACACGGTTTTATGTGTAGGCTTGTGTGTGAAAGGTGTAACTGTCACACACGGTCTGCCTTGGTTAACTGTTTGCTTTTATTAACTCTATCACACACGATTTGATGAAGAAAACTGTGTGGCACTGGGCTATCCATCGCAAGTGCTTTTACTGCTAGAACCCTTTGCAAAGGTCCATGACACATTTAGCAGGTTTATTAGTTTACAATTAATAATTCCAGTATTACGCAAATTCACATTTCATATCGAACAGTTGTTTGACAATTTCATATCAGGCACATAAATATATTATAACATCACAATATGGTAGCTACATGAAAACAACACAATACAACATATAGCTAGTTCAACTTCATAAGAACAATATATTCATTTCCCTAATCGAGATCATCCAGGCTCGTCTTATCCACCTATGCTTTCAGTTCAGCAAGAACCTGTTTTGCACGGGCCAACTGGGAAAGTGCCTCCTCCTTCACCAACTCCATCTTAGCAAAGTCTGATTTAAAAATCTGAGCTCATTCTCCACCTTCAACTTTTTATCCCACATCTTCAAATATTCTTCAGCGTTGACAACAGTTTCTCTAAGCCTACGTCTGTTCTCTTCCTCATACATGCTCCAGAGCTTCGCTAGGCACATCTTCAAAGACTGTGGCCACTCTTGATCAACCCACTCCAAGTAAGAACACTGCCGTTCATCCTATAATATTTAAAACTAGACCAGTAACAATTGTAGGGGAAATGGGTTTATAGCAACATAGAAAATCACCAATGCTTATTTTGAAAAACTGAAGAAACATGTTAATTATGCATATCTTCTCAAAAATATCAATGTGCAAATGAATTAATTGTTACTGAGACAACAACCAAATTCTGGAACATCAGAAGCTATAATTAACTACAGTGATGCTACAAGTTCTTACTCATGTACAATAAATAACAAATTGAACATTTCATGAGGAACGTAAATATAACTGCAACAGCATAGCGATGGTGTTTGGATGACAGCAAATTGATACTAACAAGTGTGTACATGCACAAATTTACTAACATAGAACTAATAGCACTAAGGCCGTCCACTATGTATGCCAAAACTAGGGTAAAGACAATTGTTGCTACATCTCGCACAGATGCCCTGCACTGGCGAGCCGATGTAGCGGAAAAAAAATCAGGGACATGGACTCCAGAGCACGTAGTTGCTCTGATGCCTAGTTCCTTCGTGCCATAAAGGTTTAGTATTTTACTGCTTGGCTGCTCGGATGTGTGGACCAAAGTTGGCTGCACAAACTGCTGAAGCGGTGCCAAATAATTTTCTAATGGCACCGCTGATGAGATGGCAAGAATTTAAGATACTAGGTACAAACTGTGACAATGTCTTTGGATGCGTTTGGTTGAAGATGTGGTATGAATGGGTTGGGACCGTGACAGTGTCTGAATGACATCTAACAAATTATTTATAACAACAAAAGAGGGTCTAACCTTCTCTACACATGCCAGAAACTTCCTCCCACTGTCCACAGATTCAAACGCAACTAGCTTCACGCATGGAGATTGATGGTGACAATGAGCAGATAGATCTTCAGCCACCCTGCTCCATTCGTTGCAACTGATGGTCCTAGGGAGCTACAAGAGGAAGAAATGACTCAAATCGACCACCGGGTAAAAATCCTTCATTCCAAGTCATAGCCCGAGAGAGAGAAGAGAGGCATACCCGGATGGTGAAGGAGTCGTCGTCGGAGGAGGAACCACTAGAGAGGTCTTTGAAGAAGACCATGGCGACCCCGGTGGTAGGATGCGAGACAGCGAGAGCTAGGAAGCGGCTATAGCTTAGGAAGGAAGGAAGGAAGGAAGGAGGAAACATGGGAAATGTGACTTGTGGTCAGGGAGAAAAGGGGGTGCGGAAGGGGGGAAGGGGGCAGGGTAGATATTTTGGCGGTAGGCTAAAATTTTGGAAATGTGGAGGGAAACTTTGCACGCGGTGCCGCCGGACCATTCACTTTGAACGATTGTGTGCATCACAAATGATTCTTCTGCTTTACGCCCATGGGATGAGTTTGATAATTCAAATTTTGGTGGAAATTTATCCGGATACGTCACTGCATAATTTAACGTCGCTTGCTAATTAGGGCATACAAAAGAGCGTACAACAGACATACCACACTTACTGAATCGAGCAATTTTAGTAATTAAAGAGAGTCAGTTGACCTAACCATTGCTCTAACGAAAGACCAGCATTAAAAACAAAGCCTAAGTACACATAATTTTAACAAATCCGTCGCTGCGGCGGCCTATGCATCGCCGGTGTGAGATGAGACGTCGATGACTTGTCCTGGAGACATGCCGCCGTTGGTGGACTCCGTGTGCCCCCTGCTGAAGTCGACCGCGTCCTCGTCCTCATCCTCGGTGCCGCCCTCAAGGTTGTAGTACTCGTAGTAGTGGCTGCGCCAGAGCTCGCATTGGTACTCCACCGCCGATTCCTCGACGGATAGACTCTTCTCTACCTCGACCTAGGCCACATGCAACTCCTCCTCCCGGCGCTCCTCGATCTCCGCCGCCTCTTGCATCTACAGCTCCCGCTCGGCGACCTCATGAGGAACCAGGTGCTCCATGGCCACCGCCGCCTTTTCAGACATGGGTTGCATGCTGGAGTCCGAGGTGTCCTGGAATATCTTGGCGTGTACATCCTCGATCTTGGCGTGGATGGCCTCAACCCGGGCCAGGGCGACATCGGTGGCATAGACGACAGCTCGAGCGCTCTCGGCGTTTGCAGCCGCCGTCGCAGTAGCAGCTCCAGCCGTCTCGGCTGCTGCAGCTGCCCTGTCAGCTGCCGCAGACGCCCTCTCGACGGAAGCGGCCGTGCTCAATGTGGATGCGGCGACACTCTCGGCGTAGGCGGCCGTGCTCTCGGCGCAGGCGGCGGCACTCGGGAGGGGGGCGGCCATCGTACGGGCCTTCACGAAGCGTTTTCGCGCGTCATCTTTGCAAGAAGTGGGTGCGGGAATGGGGTTCGGGATTCGTGGATTCGGGGGTTGCCGGCACTGGAGCAGACGAGCCGGCGAAGCTTAAGGAGGGAGACTTAAATAGACCTAGATATTTTCATCGCAAACGGTTCCTAGAAAACAATTGTGGCGACCAGACCTCAAACAGTCCGATCTCTGTGCTCCGCTGTCATCCCTGGATCAGTAATGCTGACACCACACAGTACTCGGAGGATTTATAGCAGAGTAGCAATCACACACTTATTACATCGAGTGTCTCAAAAGAGAACTTATTACAATAAATATGGCTTAAGGCCATCTAATAACGATAACAGCGGAAAGCTTGGAAGATAAGTGAGTCCATCAACTCCAACGGCATCACTGAGTGTAGAACCACGACCTAAAAGCTCCTTAATCGTCGTCTGAAAAGTCTGCAACATTAACGTTGCAGCCTGAAAACGGGTCAGCACATGGAATATGCTGGCAAGGTAACACATAGAGAGTAAAGAAATGCAACAGCTATACTATATGCATATTGGGCTGGTGGAAAGCTCTATGGTTACAGTTTTTGCGTAAAGCCAATTTTTCCCTACTTCAAAGGAATAAATTTAATTACTATCATGGTGGTTGTTAAACATTGAGAATGGTTGACAGCATTCTCAATCCCAATTAAAGTAACATCATTAAACCCAACAACATTCATTTAAAGTAACGTGATGAGATCACAGGATAATCCAAGAACTAGATACTCAAGATGTCCATAACCGGGGACACGGCTAATCATGATTAGTTTATACACTCTGCAGAGGTTTGCGCACTTTTCCCCACAAGACTCGATGGCCTCCGTTTGGTTTCTCGCACTACAGGGTGTTTGAGAAGACAGATGACCGAGACATAGTCTTTCAGAAGCGCTAGCACCTTACGATCGGGTAGACCGTACCACCTACATCCCCTACATCTGCTAGTCTACCACTGTAAGAGTTCGCACAACTTAGTCAGCTATGCCAGAGCCCATAATGGCTTGTGGCTGCACACGGAAGTTTCTAGTATGAATAATCTCATGATCCCTTTGAGCCTGGGTGGCGGTCCAAAAGAAAAACAGGCAAGTCCTGGAAACCCCAGGTGCCTCAATCCACCCAGATGTGTGTTTAAGTTGCCACCTTAGATAAACCATTAATTATCAATCTCACATCTGTCATGGATTTCACTCACCCAATCCACGTCTACTAGCATAGCATGGCATAATAAGCAAACGTAGAAGTAACTCCCAAAGGTTTGATAATAAACAGGTAATAGGTACTACCTCATCTACTTCCCATCCCACAATTTAATTAGATCCTAATCATGCAATGTGTGAGAATTGATCTAATGCAATAAAACTGGGTTGTAGAAAAGGTATGATCAAAGTGTTACTTGCCTTGCTGATGATCCGCGAAACCTAGAGATTCAATGTAACAGGCGGTGCACTCCGGGTATTCTATCGCAGACAAACAAACAAGCATACAATAAGTACTCATCTAATGCACAGGTAAAACTCAAATAGAAGATCTAACCAGAAAGTTTAACTTAAGAACCCTGGTTTGCAAAAAGAATCAAATCGAACGAAGCAAAAGAAATCAAACGGCGGAAGAAACAACTTCGTTCTAGTAATCTGGATCTAAGTCAAATTTTACAGTAGCAAAAACATGTTTAAGTTGATTATTCGGAAAGAGGGTTTCGAGACGAAACTCCAGGCGCTTGAATCGCCTGATTCCGATAAACGAGCGAAAAGTTATACTAAAACGAAAATCGGATCAGAAATCGCGATCAGAAAATAGCCGCGAAAAATTCGACGAAAAAGAAAAATGACGAACAGAATTTTTTTAATTTTTTTAAAAAACAGGACGGAAAACAAGGCGGTGGCGAACCTCGGGCGGCGCGCTGCTCCGGCGAGTCGGCGGCGGGCGGCGGCGGCTGGCTAGGGTTAGGGCGGCGGTGATGGGCTGGCTCGGCTCGGGCCTCGGGCGCGCATTATAAAGGCCCCCGGCCAGGCGGTGTCCTGGCCGAGTACGGCCCAAAGTCGGTTCCGCGTTTTTTTTAATAATTCCGCTCGGAAGAAAAATAAAAAGAAATACTAAACGGACTCCAAAAATCACGAAATAAATTTTCCCGGGTTTCTAAAATCAAGCCCGAAAAAGTGAACATTTTTCTGGGCCCAAACTACAACTTTGAAAAACGCGCATTTTTCCTAAATTCAAATAAAAATACCGAAAACTCCGAAATAAATCTTATTTGATTTTTTTATTAAATCCTCTATATTTATATACTTTGGGAAAGTCATTTTATTCCCGCTCTCATATTTTTGTAATAGAAATAATTGATGATAAAATAAATAAAATCAAATGATCCTGTTTACATAATTTGAGAAAAAGTCAATTATGTAAATAACGAAATCCCCAACTCTCTCCGTGGGTCCTTGAGTTGCTTAGGATTTTCTAGGATCAAAACCAAAAGCAAAAAAAATATGATATGCATGATGACCTAATGTATAACATTCCAAATTGAAAATTTGGGATGTTACAACAATTGTGTTTGATGTTATAGATATTTTTTATTAGCTGTGAAAGACGAATTTGGAGTAAAGTGGCAACGGATGGTGTTTTAAATGAACGAGAAATTTTGTAGTACTAATACAACTGTCATGTCAAATTTTATAAAATTGCAGGGGTCATTTGACCTTTTAAGACATTTAAGTGATTTTCTAGCCATTTAATGACCGTAATTGAAATTTGAACTACTTGTACATGCAAGAGCTAACCATAACGGTTTGAAAACTCATATTTTGTGTACTTGTGTGTGATTTAATTCCATGTGCAGTAAATTGGAAGGAATCTTCAAACATATTGGTCTAACGGCTATGACATAATTAAGCATGGAGTGACATGGCATTTTAATTCCAAAAAATAAAAAAATTCAGAAACACATGAAACCTTGGTTGATGTAATGTCATGCCACCAAGATGACGTGGTAAAAAATTGGCATGTTTAATGAAAGTTTGGACACACACCCCTCATAAACCGAAGCAACTCACTAGAAGGCTCGTGGTTCCGAGAGGGAACAATGCATGTTTGATGATGAACGGGAGATAGCTTCCTCTTACGGCCTTCAAAAATTTTCTACGTCTAACGTGCACTACTACAACTGTAATGTGAAATTTTGAAAAATTCTAGGGGTCATTTGACCTTTTAAAGACATTTAAGTGATTTTCTAGCCATTTAACGACTGTAATTCAAATTTGAACTACATCTACATGCAACGCCTAACCAAAACGGTTTGAAAAATCATATTTTTATACTTGTGTGCAAGTTAATTCCGTGTGCAGTAAATTAGAAGAAATTTTCAAACATATTTGGCTCATGACATGGACACATGCCTACGTATGCATCGAGTGACATGGCATTTTAATTCCAAAAAATAAATATATATCAGAAACACATGAAACCTTGGTTGATGTAATGTCATGGCACCAAGATGATGTGGTAAACAAATTGGCATGTTTGACAAAAATTTGGACACACACCCCTCACAAACCGGAGCAACTCACTAGATGGCTCGTGGTTCCGAGAGGGAACAATGCATGTTTGATGACGAACGGGAGATGGCTTTCCCTTACGGCTTTCAATTTTTTCTACGTCTAACATGCACTATTACAACTGAATGTGAAATTTTGGAAAACTCTAGGGGTCATTTGACCTTTTAAAGACATTTAAGTGATTTTCTAGCCACTTAATGACCGTAATTCAAATTTCAAATACATCTACATGCAACGCCTAACCAAAATGGTTTGAAAAATCATATTTGTGTACTTGTGTGCGAGTTAATTCCATGTGTAGTAAATTATAAGGAATTTTCAAACATATTGGTCTCAAGGCATTGGCACATGCATACGTATGCATGGAGTGCCATGACATTTTAATTCCAAAAAATTAAAAAATGATCAAAAAACATGAAACCTTGGTTGATGTAATGTCATGCCACCAAGATGATGTGGTAAAGAAATTGGCATGTTTGACGAAAGTTTGGACACACACCCCTCACAAACCGGAGCAACTCACTAGAAGGTTCGTGGTTCCGAGAGGGAACAATGCATGTTTGATGACGAACGGGAGATAGCTTCTTCTTACGGCCTTCAAATTTTTTTCTACGTTTAACGTGCACTAATACAACTGTCATGTGAAAATTTGGAAAATTTCAGGGGTCATTTGACCTTTTAAAGACATTTAAGTGATTTTCTAACCATTTAATGACCGTAATTCAAATTTGAACTACATCTACATGCAACGCCTAACCAAAACGGTTTGAAAAATCATATTTTGGTGTACTTGTGTGCGAGTTAATTCCATGTGCAGTAAATTAGAAGGAATTTTCAAACATATTGGTATCAAGGCATGGGCACATGCATAGAGTTCCATGGCATTTTAATTCCAAAAAATTAAAAAATGATTAGAAAAACATGAAACCTTGCTTGATTTAATGTCATGCCACCAAGATGATGTGGTAAAAAATTGAGCTGTTTGATGAAAGTTTGGACACACACCCTCACGAACCGAAGCAACTCACTAGAAGGTTCATGGTTCCGAGAGGGAACAAAGCATGTTTTATGACGAACGGGAGATAGTTTTGTCTTACGGCCTTCAATTTTTTTCTATGTTTAACATGCACTAATACAACTGTCATGTGAAAATTTGGAAAATTTCAGTGTAACATCCCAAATTTTCAATTTGGAATGTTATACATTAGATCATCATTGCATATCATATTTTATTGCTTTTGGCCTGATCCAGTAATTCTATGCAACTCAAGGACCCACGGAGAGAGTTGGGGATTTCGTTATTTTCATATTTTGGTTTTTCTCAAATTTTGAAAATAGGATTATTTGATTTTATTTATTCTATCTTCAATTATTTCAATAATAAAAATATGAGAGAGGGAATAAAATGACTTTCCAAAAATAAATAAATAAATATTGAGGATTTAATAAAAAATCAAATAAGATTTTATATTGGAGTTTTTCGCTGTTTTATTTGAATTTAGGAAAAAAGCACGTTTTTCAAAATTGCATTTAGGCCCCAAATAACTGTTCACTTTGTTCGGCTTGATTTTAGAAGTCGGAGAAAATTTATTTCGGGATTTTTGGAGTCCATTTAGTATTTCTTTTCTTTCATTTTCTGTACATCATTTTATTTTAAAAACAAACAAACCGACCTAACCGGGCCGTGTCCGACTAGGACACTAGGCCCGGCCGGCCTTTAAAGCTGCGAGGGCCCGAGCCAACTGAGCCAGCCCCAGCCCGTCCGCCGCCGCCGGAGCCGCGCCGCCGCCGCCCGCCGCGCGATCCGCCGCCGCCGCCGCCCGTCGTCGCCGGAGCCGCGCCGCCGCCGCCGTCATCTCGCCGGAGCCGCCCGAGGTAGCCGCCGTTGCCTCAGTTTTCGCGAAGAAAACCGATCGGTTTTTTAAAACCTAGATCCTTTTTTAGATCTGGTTCGGTTTATTTTCGTCGGTTTAGTTATTTAGCGAACGGCCGCTTTTTCGTTCATTTTTACGAAGGGTATTTGTCGTTTAGCCGCAGACAGCGAACGTTCGTTCATTAGCCTGTTCGTCATTTTTCTTTTTCTCGGATTTTCCGCGATTATTTCTGATCGCGATTTCTGATCCGATTTTCGTTTTAGTTTAACTTTTCGCTCGTTTATCGGAATCGGGCGATTCAAGCGCCTGGAGTTTCGTCTCGAAACCCTCTTTCCGTTTAACCAACTCAAACAAGTTTTTTGCATCATCAGCAAGGCTAGTAACACTTTGATCATACCTCTTACTACCAAGTTTTATTGCATTAGATCAATCCTCCAACATTGCATGATTAGGATCTAATTAAATGGTGGGTTCTGGGAAAGTAGATGAGGTAGTACCTATTACCTGTTTTATTATCAAACCCTAGGAGTTACTTCTACGTTTGCTTATGCCATGCTATGCTAGTAGACATGGATTGGGTGAGTGTATCCATGACAGATGTGAGATTGTTAATTAATGGTTTATTTAAGGTGGCAACTTAAACACACATCTGGGTGGATTGAGGCGCCTGGGTATTCCAGCGATTGCCTGTGTTTTTATTTATGGACCGCCACCCAGGCTCAAAGGGATCATGAGATTATTCATACTAGAAACTTCCGTGTGCAGCCACAAGCTACTATGGGCTCTAGCATAGTTGATTAAGTCGTGCGAACTCTTACAGTGGTAGACTAGCAGATGTAGGGGAAAGTAGGTGTAACGGTCTACCTGATCATAAGGTGCTAGCGCTTCTGAAAGACTATGTCTCAGTCATCCGTTTCTCAAACACCATGTAGTGCGAGAATCCCAATGGAGGAGATCGAGTCTTGTGGGGAAAAGTGCGCAAACCTCTGTAGAGTGTATAAACTAATCATGGTTAGCCGTGTCCCCGGTTATGGACAACTTGAGTATCTAGTACTTGGATTATCATGTGAATCTCATCATGTTACTCTAATTAATATTGTTGGGTTTTAATGATGATGCTTAATTGGGATTGAGAGGGTGTCTACATTCTCAATGTTTAACAACTACCATGATAGTTAAATAAAATTTATTCCTTTGCAGTAGGGAAAACTGGCTTTATGCAAAACTGTAACCATAGAGCTTTCCACCAGCCATATATGCATGTAGTATAGTCTATTCTGTTCACTATTCTTTATGTGTTACATTGCCAGCATATTCCATGTGCTGACCCATTTTCGGGCTGCAACGTTCATGTTGCAGACTTTTCAGACGACTATTAAGGTGCCTTTAGGTCGTGGTTCTATACTCAGTGATGCCGTTGGAGTTGATGGACTCACTTATCTTCCAAGCCTTCCGCTGTTATCGTTATTAGATGGCCTTAAGCTATATTTATTGTAATAAGTTCTCTTTTGAGACATTCAATGTAATGAGTGTGTGATTGCTACTCTGTTATAAATCCTTCAAGTATTGTGCGTGTCAGCATTACTAATCCAGGGATGACACTAAAGCACAGAGATCAGACTGTTTGAAGTCTGGTCGCTACAAGATGGTATCAGAGCACACGCTGACTGTAGGACACGACCACTAAGCTAAAAGCCCTAGATCACTACTCACTCTTCTCATTTCTGACTCCTCATCTTTTCTACTCTTTTAATATGGCGGATGCAAGGAACAAGTTCACACAACCGGATGAAGATACACCTTTTGGACGCCACCTGAAGGAAGTCACTAAGTACCTGAACATCGGAGTACCAAGTTTCACCGGGACCTACAACGCCACTTTACCCGAAGAGGAGCGCTGGATGATTCAAGTTCAAGTTCCAGGAAGGACGTTCATGCCAGTCACCGCGCCCATAGAGTTTTCCTTTGATGCACCAACCTGGAGTCTAGGAAAGAGCATGGTAGCCCACATCGCCATGGGACGTATTGGAGAAGTTTACCGCAATGATCTCAAGGATACTATCTACCAGATTTTTGGGCACCGAGATGAGCACTGGGAAATGATCAGCACCAAAAAGGATAGATCTATCGCAACTTTTATCCAGGAGTTAAACCAGCACATTCGACGTCAGGAGAACCAGATGTGCGCAAACATGATAGATCTGAAGAAGGCGATGACAAGAATCATGGAACTGGAGGACGAACTCAAGGCTACACGTGAAGATTATGAGGATGAAATCGTCGTACTAGTGGAGAAGAATGACGACCTGATCAAGAAGATCGGAATATTCATGGGAGACCCTACACCAGTAGAAGAAGACGAAGAACCCAAGGAGATTCGCCCGGAAGACTACATCATCATCGACGATACCGACTCTGACCTGAGCGATGATGACTATGTTGACGAAGCTGGAGTAGATATCATGGAGTCTGCAATCGAAGAATATTTCTAGTAGACCACCCCATCAGTAGTAGTATTCCACCATGTGAATAGAGTAGTCCGAGCACTTTTGCGATAGTTAGACCGATTGTATGCCCTTGTTTGATTGAATGAAGTGATTTTGTTTGCACTTCCCTCATGTTCATATGGGTAGTGTTTTCTCTCTAGACCTCTCTCTATTCTTAAATCTCATCTTTTCTAAACCCATCAGATGCCTCCGAGACATGACAATGGATTTGGATTTCCACCGGAGCTCACTCAGTTGATCCAGCAGCAGAATGCGTTGATGCAGTTGCTAGTCCAAAAACAGAATCAGGGGAACAACAACAACAACAACAACCCACCACCACCTGTTGATCACTTAACCCGTTTTCTTAGGCTGAACCCGCCGGTGTTCTCTAGTAGCACCGAGCCTATAGTAGCAGATGATTGGCTCCGCAAGATTGGAAGGGAGTTAACCACTACAGGATGTACTGATGCTGAGAAGGTGTGCTTTGCCGCACATCAGTTGGATGGACCAGCAGCATCATGGTGGGAGAATTACACTGTCACCTATCCTATAGCCACGGTGACATGGGACTAATTTTAGCAGGCTTTCCGTACTGCCCATGTTTCAGCAGGAGCTATGGCCATGAAGAAGTGTGAGTTTTGCAACTTGCGCCAAGGAGGACGGACCGTTGGCCAGTATGTGGATGACTTTAGTAAACTAGCACCTTATGCCCCAGATGACGTAGCTACAGATGCAGCTAAGCAGGAGAAGTTTCTGGAAGGACTGATTGATGAGCTGAGCATGCAGTTGATGGTAGCAACTTTCAACAACTACCATGAGTTGGTAGATAGAGCTCTCATGATTGAAGGGAAGCAGCAGAAGATTGAGAACCGCAAGAGGAAGTATGGACAAGGGAAGTACAATTCAGGAGCTCAGCAGAAGCCACGTTTTACCCCGAAATCGGGAGGACATTTTCAGCATACCCACGGAGGGGGAAGTTCGCACAATCATAATGAAGCCCAAGAATGGTAATGGGAATGGAGGAAGCAACGGTCAGAACCGTACCAACCCATCAACCCCAGCCAAGAGAGACCTGAGTCAAGTCACTTGCTATAAGTGCCAGAAGACTGGACATTACGCCAATGAATGTCCTGAAGCCCAGAATGGATATGGCAATGGAAGCTCAGGGAAGAAGCCGAACCCTTTCAAAAGGGGACAGGTGAACCACGTTAACGTGGAGGAGGTTGAAGCCCAGCCAGATGCAGTAATAGGTAAGTTTTTGGTTAAGTCATTTACTGCAATCGTTCTTTTCGATACTGGTGCATCGCATTCATACATATCACGGGGATTTGGGGATAAGTATAACCTGCCCACCAAGGTTCTTAGAACACCTATGTTAGTAAGCTCACCAGGAGCAGAGTATTGTTGGGGAACGTAGTAATTTCAAAAAAATTCCTATGCTCACGCAAGATCATGGTGATGCGTTGCAACGAGAGGGGAGAGTATGATCTACGTACCCTTGTAGATCGACAACGGAAGCGTTTGGTTGATGTAGTCGTACGTCTTCACGGCCCGACCGATCAAGCACCGAAACTACGACACCTCCGAGTTCTAGCACACGTTCAGCTCGATGACGATCCCCGGACTCCGATCCAGCAAAGTGTCGGGGAAGAGTTCCGTCAGCACGACGGCGTGGTGACGATCTTGATGTACTACTGCAGCAGGGCTTCGCCTAAGCACCGCTACAATATTATCGAGGACTATGGTGGAAGGGGGCACCGCACACGGCTAAGAATATGATCACGTGGATCAACTTGTGTTTCTCTGGGGTGCCCCTGCCTCCGTATATAAAGGCTCAAGGGGGAAGGTGCGGCCGACCTAGGAGAGGCGCGCCAGGAGGAGTCCTACTCCCTCTGGGAGTAGGATTCCCCCCCCCAATCCTAGTAGGAATAGGATTCACGGAGGGGGGGAAAGAAAGAGGGGGGTCGGCCCCCTCTCCTTGTCCTATTCGGACCAAGGGAGGGGAGGGGGCGCGGCCCATCTTGGGCTGCTCCTTCTCTTTTCCACTAAGGCCCACTTAGGCCCATATAGCTCCCGGGGG
This sequence comes from Triticum urartu, assembly GCF_056163025.1. Taxonomy (NCBI): domain Eukaryota; kingdom Viridiplantae; phylum Streptophyta; class Magnoliopsida; order Poales; family Poaceae; genus Triticum; species Triticum urartu. The sequence goes on from NC_141876.1 coordinate 441,452,768, forward strand.
GTTCCGGTAACCTCCCGGTACTCCGGCAAAATCCCGATTTCACCCGAAACACTTCTGATATCCAAACATAGGCTTCCAATATATCAATCTTTATGTCTCGACCATTTCGAGACTCCTCGTCATGTCCGTGATCACATCCGGGACTCCGAACAACCTTCGGTACATCAAAATGTATAAACTCATAATATAACTGTCATCGTAACCTTAAGCGTGCGGACCCTACGGGTTCGACAACAATGTAGACATGACCGAGACACGTCTCCGGTCAATAACCAATACAGGAACCTGGATGCTCATATTGGCTCCTACATATTCTACGAAGATCTTTTATCGGTGAGACCGCATAACAACATACGTTGTTCCCTTTGTCATCGGTATGTTACTTGCCTGAGATTCGATCGTCGGTATCCAATACCTAGTTCAATCTTGTTACCGGCAAGTCTCTTTACTCGTTCCGTAATACATCATCCTGCAACTAACTCATTAGTTGCAATGCTTGCAAGGCTTAAGTGATGTGCATTACCGAGAGGGCCCAGAGATACCTCTCCGACATTCGGAGTGACAAATCCTAATCTCGAAATACGCCAACCCAACATGTACCTTTGGAGACACCTGTAGAGCTCCTTTATAATCACCCAGTTACGTTGTGACGTTTGGTAGCACACAAAGTGTTCCTCCGACAAACGGGAGTTGCATAATCTCATAGTCATAGGAACATGTATAAGTCATGAAGAAAGCAATAGCAACATACTAAACGATCGGGTGCTAAGCTAATGGAATGGGTCATGTCAATCAGATCATTCAACTAATGATGTGATCCCGTTAATCAAATAACAACTCTTTGTCCATGGTTAGGAAACATAACCATCTTTGATTAACGAGCTAGTCAAGTAGAGGCATACTAGTGACACTCTGTTTGTCTATGTATTCACACATGTATTATGTTTCCGGTTAATACAATTCTAGCATGAATAATAAAAATTTATCATGATATAAGGAAATAAATAATAACTTTATTATTACCTCTAGGGCATATTTCCTTCAGTCTCCCACTTGCACTAGAGTCAATAATCTAGATCACATCGCCATGTGATTTAACATCAATAGTTCACATCTTTATGTGATTGGTTCACATCTCCATGTGACTAACACCCAAAGGGTTTACTAGATTCAATAATCTAGTTCACATCACTATGTGATTAAGACCCAAAAGGTGATCATGTTTTGCTTGTGAGAGAAGTTTAGTCAACGGGTCTGCTACATTCAGATCCGCATGTATTTTGCAAATTTCTATGTCAACAATGCTCTGCATGGAGCTACTCTAGCTAATTGCTCCCACTTTCAATATGTATCCAGATTGAGACTTAGAGTCATCTGGATCAGTGTCAAAGCTTGCATCGACGTAACCCTTTACGACGAACCTTTTGTCACCTCCGTAATCGAGAAACATATCCTTATTCCAGTAAGGATAACTTTGACCGCTGTCCATTGATCTACTCTTAGATCACTATTGTACTCCCTCTCTTAACACAGTCTATGGTATACAATAGATCTGGTACACAGCATGGCATACTTTATAGAACCTATGACTGAGGCATAGGGAATGACTTTCATTCTCTTTCTATCTTCTGCCGTGGTCGGGCTTTGAGTCTTACTCAACTTCACACCTTGTAACACAGGCAAGAAACTTTTTCTTTGACTGTTCCATTTTGAACTACTTAAAAATCTTGTCAAGGTATGTACTCATTGAAAAACTTATCAAGCATCTTGATCTATCTCTATAGATCTTGATACTCAATATGTAAGCAGCTTTACCGAGGTCTTTCTTTGAAAAACTCCTTTCAAACACTCCTTTATGCTTTGCAGAATAATTCTACATTATTTCTGATCAACAATATGTCATACACATATACTTATCAGAAATGATGTAGTGCTCCCACTCACTTTCTTGTAAATACAGGCTTCACCGCAAGTCTGTATAAAACTATATGCTTTGATCAACTTATCAAAGCGTATATTCCAACTCCGAGATTCTTGCACCAGTCCATAGATGGATCGCTGGAGCTTGCATGTTTAGTTGACACCTTTAGGATCGACAAAACCTTCTAGTTGCATCGTATACAACTCTTCTTTAGTAAATCCATTAAGGAATGCAGTTTTGTTTATCCATTTGCCAGATTTCATAAAATGCGGCAATTGCTAACATGATTCGGACAGACTTAAGCATAGATACGAGTGAGAAAATCTCATCGTAGTCAACACCTTGAACTTGTCGAAAACCTTTTGCGACAATTCTAGCTTTGTAGATAGTAACACTACTATCAGCGTCCGTCTTCCTCTTGAAGATCCATTTATTTTCTATGGCTTGCCGATCATCGGGCAAATCCATCAAAGTCCATACTTTGTTCTCATACATGGATCATATCTCAGATTTCATGGCCTCAAACCATTTCGCGGAATCTGGGCTCATCATCGCTTCCTCATAGTTCGCAAGTTCGTCATGGTCTAGTAACATGACTTCCAGAACAGGATTACCGTACCACTCTGGTGCGGATCTCACTCTGGTTTACCTACGAGATTTGGTAGTAACTTGATCTGAAGTTACATGATCATCATCATTAGCTTCCTCACTAATTGGTGTAGTAGTCACAGGAACAGATTTCTGTGATGAACTACTTTCCAATAAGGGAGCAGGTACAGTTACCTCATCAAGTTCTACTTTCCTCCCACTCACTTCTTTCGAGAAAAACTCCTTCTCTAGAAAAACTCCGAATTTAGCAACAAAAGTCTTGCCTTCGGATTTGTGATAGAAGGTGTACCCAACAGTCTCCTTTGGGTATCCTACGAAGACATATTTCTCCGATTTGGGTTTGATCTTATTAGGATGAAACTTTTTCATATAAGCATCACAACCCCAAACTTTAAGAAACGATAACTTTGGTTTCTTGCCAAACCATAGTTCAGATTGTGTCGTCTCAACGGACTTAGATGGTGCCCTATTTAACGTGAATGCAGCTGTCTCTAATGCATAACCCCAAAACGATAGTGGTAGATCAGTAAGAGACATCATAGATCGCACCATATGTAATAAAGTTCGGTTATAACATTCGGACACACCATTATGCTGTGGTGTTCCAGGTGGCATGAGTTTGTGAAACTATTCCACATTGTTTTAATTGAAGACCAAACTTGTAAATCAAATATTTTATTTCCGCGATCATATCATAGAAACTTTCATTTTTGTTACGATGATTCTCCACTTCACTCTGAAATTCTTTGAACTTTTCAAATGTTTCAGACCTTTGTTTCATCAAGTAGATATACTCATATCTGCTCAAATCATCTATGAAGATCAGAAAATAATGATACCTATCGCGAGCCTCAATATTCATCGGACCACATACATCAGTATTTATGATTTCCAACAAATCTGTTGCTCGCTCCATTGTTCCGAAGAACAGAGTCTTAGTCATCTTGCCCATGAGGCATGGTTCGCAAGCATCAACTGATTCATAATCAAGTGATTCCAAAAGCCCATCAGCATGGAGTTTCTTCATGTGCTTTACACCAATATGACCTAAACGGCAGTGCTACAAATAAGTTGCACTATCATTATTAACTTTGCATCTTTTGGTTTCAATATTGATTATGTGTATCACTACGATCGAGATCCAACGAACTATTTTCATTGGGTGTGTAACCATATAAGGTTTTATTCATGTAAACAGAACAACAATTTATTCTCTTACTTAAATGAATAACCGTATTACAATAAACATGATCAAATCATATTCATGCTCAACGTAAACACCAAATAACACTTATTTAGGTTCAACACTAATCCCGAATTTATAGGGAGTGTGCGATGATGATCATATCAATCTTCGAACCACTTCCAACACACATCGTCACTTCACCCTTAACTAGTCTCTGTTTATTCTGCAACTCCCGTTTCGAGTTACTAATCTTAGCAACTGAACTAGTATCAAATACTGAGGGGTTGCTATAAACACTAGTAAAGTACACATCAATAACATGTATATCAAATATACTTATTTTCACTTTGCCATCCTTCTTATCGGCCAATCACTTGGGGTAGTTCCGCTTCTAGTGACCAGTCCCTTTGCAGTAGAAGCACTTAGTCTCAGGCTTAGGATCAGACTTGGGCTTCTTCACTTGAGCAGCAACTTGCTTGCTGTTCTTTTTGAAGTTCCCCTTCTTCCCTCTACCCTTTTCTTGAAACTAGTGGTCTTGTCTACCATCAACACTTGATGTTTTTCTCGATTTCTACCTTCATCAATTTCCGCATTACGAAGAGCTTGGGAATCGTTTCCGTTATCCCTTGCATATCATAGTTCATCACGAAGTTCTACTAACTTGGTGATGGTGACTAGAGAATTCTGTCAATCACTATCTTATCTGGAAGATTAACTCCCACTTGATTCAAGCGATTGTAGTACTCAGACAATCTGGGCACATGCTCACTAGTTGAGCGATTCTCCTCCATCTTTTAGCTATAGAACTTGTTGGAGACTTCATATTTCTCAACTCGGGTATTTGCTTGAAATATTAACTTCAACTCCTGGAACATCTCATATGGTCCATGACGTTCAAAACGTCTTTGAAGTCCCGATTCTAAGCCATTAAGCATGGTGCACTAAACTATCAAGTAGTCATCATATTGAGCTAGCCAAACGTTCATAATGTCTGCATCTGCTCCTGCAATAGGTCTATCACCTAGCGGTGCATCAAGGACATAATTCTTCTGTGCAGCAATGAGGATAAACCTCAGATCACGGATCCAATCCACATATTTGCTACTAACATCTTTCAACACAATTTTCTCTAGGAACATATCAAAATAAACACAGGGAAGCAACAACGCGAGCTATTGATCTACAACATGATTTTCAAAATACTACCAGGACTAAGTTCATGATAAATTTAAGTTCAATTTAATCATATTACTTAAGAAATCCCACTTAGATAGACATCCCTCTAATCCTCTAAGTGATCACGTGATCCAAATCAACTAAACCTTGTCCGATCATCACATGAGATGGAGTAGTTTCATTGGTGAACATCACTATGTTGATCATATCTACTATATGATTCACGCTCGACCTTTCGGTCTCCGTGTTCCGAGGCCATATCTGTATATGCTTGGCTCATCAAGTATAACCTGAGTATTCCGCGTGTGCAACTGTTTTGCACCTGTTGTATTTGAACGTAGAGCCTATCACACCCGATCATCACGTGGTGTCTCAGCACGAAGAACTTTCGCAACGGTGCATACTCAGGAAGAACACTTCTTGATAATTAGTGAGAGATCATCTTAAAATGCTACCGTCAAACTAAGCAAAATAAGATGTATAAAAGATAAACATCATATGCAATCAAAATATGTGACATGATATGGCCATCATCATCTTGCGCCTTTGATCTCCATCTCCAAAGTACTGTCATGATCTCTATCGTCACCGGCATGACACCATGATCTCCATCATCTTGATCTATATCAATGTGTCATCACACGGTCGTCTCGCCAACTATTGCTCTTGCAACTATTGCTATCGCATAGCGATAAAGTAAAGCAATTATTTGGCGCTTGCATCTTATGCAATAAAGAGACAACCATAAGGCTTTTGCCAGTTGCCGATAACTTTAACAAAACATGATCATCTCATACAACAACTTATATCTCATCACGTTTTGACCATATCACATCACAACATGCCCCGCAAAAACAAGTTAGACGTCCTCTACTTTGTTGTTGCAAGTTTTACGTGGCTGCTATGGGCTTAAGCAAGAACCAATCTTACCTACGCATCAAAACCACAACGATAGTTTGTCAAGTTGGTGTTGTTTTAACCTTCGCAAGGACCGGGCGTAGCCACACTCGGTTCAACTAAAGTTGGAGAAACTGACACCCGCCAGCCACCTGTGTGCAAAGCACGTCGGTAGAACCAGTCTCGCGTAAGCGTACGCGTAATGTCGGTCCGGGCCGCTTCATCCAACAATACCGCCGAACCAAAGTATGACATGCTAGTAAGCAGTATGACTTATATCGCCCACAACTCACTTGTGTTCTACTCGTGCATATAACATCAAACCATAAAAACCTAGGCTCGGATGCCACTGTTGGGGAACGTAGTAATTTCAAAAAAATTCCTACGCTCACGCAAGATCATGGTGATGCATTGCAACGAGAGGGGAGAGTATGATCTACGTACCCTTGTAGATCGACAACGGAAGCGTTTGGTTGATGTAGTCATACGTCTTCACGGACCGACCGATCAAGCACCGAAACTACGGCACCTCCGAGTTCTAGCACACGTTCAGCTCGATGACGATCACCAGACTCCGATCCAGCAAAGTGTCGGGGAAGAGTTCCGTCAGCACGACGGCGTGGTGACGATCTTGATGTACTACTGCAGCAGGGCTTCGCCTAAGCACCGCTACAATATTATCGAGGACTATGGTGGAAGGGGGCACCGCACACAGCTAAGAATATGATCACGTGGATCAACTTGTGTTTCTCTGGGGTGCCCCTGCCTCCGTATATAAAGGCTCAAGGGGGGGTGCGGCCGGCCTAGGAGAGGCGCGCCAGGAGGATTCCTACTCCCTCTGGGAGTAGGATTCCCCCCCCCCCAATCCTAGTAGGAATAGGATTCGCGGAGGGGGGAAAAGAGAGAGGGGGGCCAGCCCCCTCTCCTTGTCCTATTCAGACCAAGGGAGGGGAGGGGCGCGCGGCCCATCTTGGGCTGCTCCTTCTCTTTTCCACTAAGGCCCACTTAGGCCCATATAGCTCCCGGGGGGTTCCGGTAACCTCCCGGTACTCCGGTAAAATCCCGATTTCACCCGGAACACTTCCGATATCCAAACATAGGCTTCCAATATATCAATCTTTATGTCTCGACCATTTCGAGACTCCTCGTCATGTCCGTGATCACATCCGGGACTCCGAACAACCTTCGGTACATCAAAATGTATAAACTCATAATATAACTGTCATCGTAACCTTAAGCGTGGGGACCCTACGGGTTCGAGAACAATGTAGACATGACCGAGACACGTCTCCGGTCAATAACCAATAGCGGAACCTGGATGCTCATATTGGCTCCTACATATTCTACGAAGATCTTTTATCGGTGAGACCGCATAACAACATACGTTGTTCCCTTTGTCATCGGCATGTTACTTGCTTGAGATTCGATCGTCGGTATCCAATACCTAGTTCAATCTTGTTACCGGCAAGTCTCTTTACTCGTTCCGTAATACATCATCCCGCAACTAACTCATTAGTTGCAATGCTTGCAAGGCTTACGTGATGTGCATTACCGAGAGGGCCCAGAGATACCTCTCCGACATTCGGAGTGACAAATCCTAATCTCGAAATACGCCAACCCAACATGTACCTTTGGAGACACCTGTAGAGCTCCTTTATAATCACCCAGTTACGTTGTGACGTTTGGTAGCACACAAAGTGTTCCTCCGACAAACAGGAGTTGCATAATCTCATAGTCATAGGAACATGTATAAGTCATGAAGAAAGCAATAGCAACATACTAAACGATCGGGTGCTAAGCTAATGGAATGGGTCATGTCAATCAGATCATTCAACTAATGATGTGATCCCATTAATCAAATAACAACTCTTTGTCCATGGTTAGGAAACATAACCATCTTTGATTAACGAGCTAGTCAAGTAGAGGCATACTAGTGACACTCTGTTTGTCTATGTATTCACACATGTATTATGTTTCCGGTTAATACAATTCTAGCATGAATAATAAACATTTATCATGATATAAGGAAATAAATAATAACTTTATTATTGCCTCTGGGGCATATTTCCTTCAAGTATATGGCCAGTCGAGGATGTTTTCAAGTGCCATTGAGTATAGGTAGGCATGTTTTCCCCTCGGATTTAATCATTTTGGAATCACAAGGTTTGGATGTAATTCTGGGTATGGATTGGCTATCGATGTATGGAGGAAACATCGATTGCGCCAGTAAGTCGATTTTGCTTACCACCCCAGAAGGAAGAAGGATCAAGTATGTATCGCGGCATGTGCCGAATAGGACTCAAGTAAATTCCCTAACATGAGTTGTACAGGAGGAAGTACCGGTGGTAAAGGATTTTCCGGATGTATTTCCAGAAGAGTTACCAGGCATGCCACCGGATAGGGACATTGAGTTTTTGATTAAACTTTTGCTAGGCACAGGACCAATATCTAAGACACCATATAAAATTCCTGCAAAGGATTTGGAGGAGATTAAGAAGCAGATTAAGGAGTTACTGGATAAGGGATATATTCGCCCAAGTTCGTCACCTTGGGGATCGCCAGTACTTCTAGTGGAAAAGAAGGATGGATCGTTAAGGATGGTTGTTGATTATCGAGGATTGAATGAAGTGACGATCAATAATAAGTACCCACTGCCCATGATCAATGATCTGTTTGACCAGTTGCAAGGAGCAAAGGTATTTTCCAAGATCTATTTGCGATTAGGATATCACCAGTTGAAGATTCGAGAGCAGGATATACCCAAGATAACTTTTACCACCAGGTATGGGCTGTATGAGTATACCGTTATGTCCTTTGGTCTGACTAACGCACCTGCGTATTTCATGAACATGATGAACAAAGTGTTTATGGAGTTTTTGGATAAGTTTGTCGTAGTGTTCATTGATGATATACTGGTTTACTTGAAGAATGAAGAAGAACATAAAGAACATTTACGTTTGGTACTTGGTAAGCTCAGAGAACATCACTTATACGCAAAGTTCAGCAAATGTGAGTTTTGGTTGAAAGAAGTTGGATTCCTTGGACATGTTATATTCGGAGAAGGAATAGCAGTAGATCCCACCAAGGTTGTCACTGTGACAAATTGGGAAGCCCCAACAACAGTTGGAGAGATCCGGAGTTTTCTTGGGCTTGCAGGATACTACCGGAGATTCATAGAGAATTTCTCAAAAATTGCAAAACCTATGACGGAGTTGTTGAAGAAGGATACCAAATTCAAATGGACTGAGGAATGTGAGGCCAGTTTCCAGGAGTTGAAGAAACATTTGGTTTCCTCGCCGGTGTTGATTCTGCCAGATCAGCACCAGGATTACGAGGTGTATTGTGACGCTTCACGTCGAGGACTTGGAGCAGTGCTTATGCAGGAGGGAAGAGTTGTTTCGTATGCTTCACGACAGCTTAAGCCCCATGAGTTGAATTATGCTACACATGATTTGGAGTTAGCAGCCGTAGTGCATGCATTGAAGACTTGGAGACATTTTCTCATTGGAAACCATTTTGAGGTGTACACGGATCACAAGAGTTTGAAGTACATTTTCACGCAGAAGGAGCTGAATCTCAGGCAAAGGAGATGGTTGGAGCTCATCAAGGATTATGATATGAGATTGCATTATCACCCCGGAAAGGCTAACGTAGTAGCCGATGCGTTGAGCCGTAAGAGCCATGTCAACACACTAATGACCAGAGAGTTACCGAAGGAGTTAGTCGAGGATCTTCGTGAGCTATGTTTGGGATAGTTCTGAGAGGCTACGTTGCAGCATTGGAGATTCAGTCTACTTTGATGGATAAGATCAGAGAAGCTCAGAAGACCGACAAGGAGATTGCCTCTATAAAGGACAAGTTGAGCAAAGGAACGGCTAAAGGATTTCGTGAGGATGAGCATGATACTTTATGGTTTGAGGACCGCGTTTATGTGCCTAATGATCCAGAGATCAGGAAGTTGATTCTGCAAGAGCCCCATGATTCACCATACTCGATTCTCCCAGGAAATACAAAGATGTATTTGGATTTAAAGGATACTTTCTGGTGGACAGGAATGAAGAAGGATATTGCAGAGTATGTAGCAGTTTGTGATGTATGTCAGAGAGTAAAGGCAGAGCATCAGAAGCCAGCAGGATTGCTACAACCATTGTTGATACCCGAATGGAAGTGGGATAAGCTAGGCATGGATTTTATCACGGGATTACCCAGGACCCGTTCAGGCTATGACTCGATATGGGTTGTAGTCGATCGCTTGACGAAGGTAGCTCATTTCATCCCAGTAAAGACCACTTACACCAGTGCTAAGTTGGCAAAGATATACATGACCAGGATCGTATGTCTTCATGGAGTTTTGAGGAGCATTGTATCCGATAGAGTCAATCAGTTGCATGAAACTTTGGGTACCAGGCTAGAGTTTAGTACAGCTTTTCACCCGCAGACACATGGACAGACCGAGAGAGTCAATCAGATTTTGGAGGATATGCTGAGAGCTTGTGCGCTAGATTATGGATCTAGTTGGGACGACAATTTGCCATATGCAGAGTTCTCTTACAACAACAGTTATCAATCCAGTTTGAAGATGGCCCCTTTTGAAGCTGTGTACGGAAGGAGGTGCAGGACCCCATTGTCGTGGGATGAAGTTGGAGACCGCCAGTTGTTTGGACCATATTTGATTAAGCAGTCTGAATAGAAGGTGAAGTTGATTCGCGATAGGCTCAAGGTAGCCCAGTCCAGGCAAAAGAGCTATGCAGATTCTAAATGCAAGGAGACAATTTACGAAGTCGGAGACATAGTTTATCTCCATGTATCCCCTCTTCGAGGAGTTAAGCGCTTTGGAGTTAAGGGAAAATTAGCGCCACGATTTGTGGGACCATACAAAGTTTTGGAACGTATGGGAGAAGTTGCCTACAAGTTGGAGTTGCCCGAAGGATTGTCAGGAGTTCACGATGTGTTCCACATTTCCTAGTTGAAAAAGTGCCACGCAGAGATGGCTGATATACCGCTGAGAGATACAGTGCCGCTGGAAACCATTCAGTTGGATGGTGATTTGACCTATGAGGAGAAACCAGTCAAGATACTCGAATATGACAGCCGAGTAACCCGCAGCAAAGTTATCAAGTTTTGAAAAGTTCAGTGGAGCCATCACACCGAGGATGAAGCCACCTAGGAGCGAGAGGAGGATTTGTTGTAGGACCACCGTCACCTATTTTCTAGTCAACCCGAATCTTGAGGGCGAGATTCACCTTAAGGAGGGTAGGTTTGTAACATCCCAAATTTTCAATTTGGAATATTATACATTAGATCATCATTGCATATCATATTTTATTGCTTTTGGCCTGATCCAGAAATTCTACGCAACTCAAGGACCCAAGGAGAAAGTTGGAGATTTCGTTATTTTTATATTTGGGTTTTTCTCAAATTTTGAAAATAGGATCATTTGATTTTATTTATTCTATCTTCAATTATTTCAATAAAAATATGAGAGAGGGGATAAAATGAGTTTCCCAAAATAAAGAAATATTGAGGATTTAATAAAAAAATCAAATAAGATTTTTATTTTGGAGTTTTTCGCTATTTTATTTGAATTTATGAACAATGCGCGTTTTTCAAAATTGCATTTAGGCCCCAAATAAATGTTCACTTTGTCCCGCTTGATTTTAGAAGTCGAGGAAAATTTACTTCGGGATTTTTGGAGTCCGTTTAGTATTTCTTTTCTTTCTTTTTCTGCACGTCATTTCATTTTAAAAAAACAAACCGACCTAACCGGGCCGTGTCCGACTAGGACACTAGGCCCGGCCGGCCTTTAAAGCCGTGAGAGCCCGAGCCAGCCGAGCCAGCCCCAGCCCATCTGCCGCCGCCGCGCGATCTCCGCCGCCGCGCCGCCGCCGCCCGAGGTAGCCGCCGTTGCCTCGGTTTTCACGAAGAAAACCGATCGGTGTTTTTTGAAAACCTAGATCCGTTTTTTAGATCCGGTTCGGTTTATTTTCGTCGGTTTAGTTATTTAGCGAACGACCGCTTTTTCGTTCGTTTTTACGAACGGTATTCGTCATTTAGCCGCAGACAGCGAACGTTCGTTCGTTAGCCTATTCGTCGTTTTTCTTTTTCTCGGATTTTCCGCGATTATTTCTGATCGCATTTCTGATCCGATTTTCGTTTTAGTTTAACTTTTCGCTCGTTTATCGGAATCAGGCGATTCAAGCGCGTGGAGTTTCATCTCGAAACCCTCTTTCCGTTTAACCAACTCAAACAAGTTTTTGCATGTGTAAAATTTGACTTAGATCCAGATTAGTAAACGAAGCTTGTTTCTTTCGCCGTTTGCCTTTCGTCTCTTCGTTTGTTTTGTTTCCTTTTGCAACCGGAGTTCTTAAGTTGAACTTTCTGGTTAGATCTCTTATTGAGTTTTACCTATGCATTAGATGAGTGCTTATTGTGTGCTTGTTTGTTTGCGATAGAGTACCCGGAGTGCGCCGCTTGCTACTTCGAATCTCTAGGTTTCATGGATCATCAGCAAGGCAAGTAACACTTTGATCATACCTCTTACTACCCAGTTTTATTGCATTAGATCAATCCTCCAACATTGCATGATTAGGATCTGATTAAATTGTGGGTTCTGGGAAAGTAGATGAGGTAGTACCTATTACTTATTATCAAACCCTGGGAGTTACTTCTATGTTTTCTTATGCCATGCTATGCTAGTAGACGTGGATTGGGGGAGTGTATCCATGACAGATGTGAGATTGTTAATTAATGGTTTATTTAAGGTGGCAACTTAAACACACATCTGGGTGGATTGAGGCACCTGGGTATTCCAGCGATTGCCTGTGTTTTTCTTTATGGACCGCCACCCAGGCTCAAAGAGATCATGAGATTATTCATACTAGAAACTTCCGTGTGCAGCCACAAGCTACTATGGGCTCTAGCATAGTTGATTAAGTCGTGCGAACTCTTATAGTGGTAGACTAGCAGATGTAGGGGAAAGTAGGTGTAACGGTCTACCCGATCGTAAGGTGCTAGCGCTTCTGAAAGACTATGTCTCGGTCATCCGTTTCTCAAACACCATGTAGTGCGAGAATCCCAACGGAGGAGATCGAGTCTTGTGGGGAAAAGTGCGCAAACCTCTGTAGAGTGTATAAAGTAATCATGGTTAGCCGTGTCCCGGGTTATGGACAACTTGAGTATCTAGTACTTGGATTATCATGTGAATCTCATCATGTTACTCTAATTAATATTGTTGGGTTTTAATGATGATGCTTAATTGGGATTGAGAGGGTGTCTAGACTCTCAATGTTTAACAACTACCATGATAGTTAAATAAAATTTATTCCTTTGCAGTAGGGAAAAACTGGCTTTACGCAAAACTTTAACCATAGAGCTTTCTGTTGGAAATATGCCCTAGAGGCAATAATAAAATGGTTATTATTATATTTCTTTGTTCATGATAATTGTCTATTGTTCATGCTATAATTGTGTTATCCGGAAATCATAATACATGTGTGAATACATAGACCACAACACGTCCCTAGTGAGCCTCTAGTTGACTAGCTCGTTGATCAAAAGATAGTCATGGTTTCCTGACTATGGATATTGGATGTCATTGATAACGGGATCACATCATTAGGAGAATGATGTGATGGACAAGACCCAATCCTAAAGAATAGCTTAAAGATCGTGTAGTTCGTTTGTTATAGCTTTTCCAAATGTCAAGTATCATTTCCTTAGACCATGAGACTGTGCAACTCCCGGATACCGTAGGAGTGCTTTGGGTGTGCCAAACGTCACAACGTAACTAGGTGACTATAAAGGTGCATTACGGGTATCTCCGAAAGTGTCTGTTGAGTTGGCACGAATCAAGACTGGGATTTGTCACTCCGTATGACGGAGAGGTATCTCTGGGCCCACTCGGTAATGCATCATCATCATCGAGGAGCATGTGGGAGCCAACATGGGTATCCAGATCCCACTGTTGGTTATTGACCGGAGAGTCATCTCGGTCATGTCTGCGTGTCTCCCGAACCCGTAGGGTCTACACACTTAAGGTTCGGTGACGCTAGGGTTGTTGAGATATTAGTATACGGTAACCTGAAAGTTGTTCGGAGTGCCGGATGAGATCTCGGACATCACGAGGAGTTCCGGAATGGTCCGGAGGTGAAGATTTATATATAGGAAGTCAAGTTTCGGCCATCGGGAAAGTTTCGAGGGTAATCGGTATTGTACCGGGACCACCGAAAGGGTCCCGGGGGTCCACCGGGTGGGGCCACCTATCCCATAGGGCCCCATGGGCTGAAGTGGGAGGGGAACCAGCCCCTAGTGGGCTGGTGCGCCCCCCCATGGGCCTCCCCTGCGCCTAGGGTTGGAAACCCTAGGGGTGGGGGCGCCCCACTTGGCTTGGGGGGCAAGCCACCCCCCTTGGCCGCCGCCCCCCCTTGGAGATTGCATCTCCTAGGGCCGGCGCCCCCCCCCCTTAGGGGTCCTATATATAGTGGGGGGAGGGAGGGCAGCAGGACCCTAGCCCCTGGCGCCTCCCTCTCCCTCCCGTGACACCTCTCCCTCTCGTTGTGCTTGGCAAAGCCCTGCCGAGATCGCCGTTGCTTCCACCACCACGTCGTCGTGCTGCTGGATCTCCATCAACCTCTCCTTCCCCCTTGCTGGATCAAGTTGGAGGAGACGTCTTCCCAACCGTACGTGTGTTGAACGCGGAGGTGTCGTCCGTTCGGCGCTAGGTCATCGGTGATTTGGATCACGACGAGTACGACTCCATCAACCCCGTTCTCTTGAACGCTTCCGCTCGCGATCTACAAGGGTATGTAGATGCACTCCCCTCTCCCTCGTTGCTAGATGACTCCATAGATTGATCTTGGTGATGCGTAGAAAATTTTAAAAATTCTGCTACGTTCCCCAACAGTGGCATCATGAGCTAGGTCTATGCGTAGTTTCTATGCACGAGTAGAACACAAAGCAGTTGTGGGCGTCGATATTGTCAATTTACTTGCCGTTACTAGTCTTATCTTGATTCGGCGACATCGTGGGATGAAGCGGCCCGGACTGACCTTACATGTACACTTACGTGAGACTGGTTTCACCGATTGACATGCACTAGTTGCATAAGGTGGCTGGCGGGTGTCTGTCTCTCCCACTTTAGTCGGATCGGATTCGATGAAAAGGGTCCTTATGAAGGGTAAATAGAAATTGGCATATCACGTTGTGGTTTTGGCGTAGGTAAGAAACGTTCTTGGTAGAAACCTATAGCAGCCACGTAAAAAAACTTGCAACAACAATTATAGGACGTCTAACTTGTTTTTGCAGCATGTGCCGTGTGATGTGATATGGCCAAAAGGATGTGATGAATGATATATGTGATGTATGAGATTGATCATGTTCTTGTAATAGGAATCACGACTTGCATGTCGATGAGTATGACAACCGGCAGGAGCCATAGGAGTTGTCTTAATTTATTTATGACCCGCGTGTCAACATAAACGTCATGTAATTACTTTACTTTATTGCTAAAGAATTAGCCATAGTAGTAGAAGTAATAGATGACGAGACAACTTAAAGAAGACACGATGATGGAGATCATGGTGTCATGCCGGTGACAACGATGATCATGGAGCCCCGAAGATGGAGGTCAAAAGGCGCAAATGATATTGGCCATATCATGTCACTATTTGATTGCATGTGATGTTTATCATGTTTTACATCTTATTTTCTTAGAACGACGGTAGCTTAAATAAGATGATCCCTCGTAATAATTTCAAGAAAGTGTTCCCCCTAACTGTGCACTGTTGCGAAGGTTCGTTGTTTCGAAGCACCACGTGATGATCGGGTGTGATAGATTCTAACGTTCGAATACAACGGGTGTAAGCCAGATTTACACACGCAATACACTTAGGTTGACTTGACGAGCCTAGCATGTACAAACATGGCCTCGGAACACGGAAGACCGAAAGGTCGAGCATGAGTCGTATAGAAGATATGATCAACATGAAGATGTTCACCGATGTTGACTAGTCTGTCTCACGTGATGATCGGACTCGGCCTAGTTGACTCGGATCATGTTTCACTTAGATGACTAGAGGGATGTCTATCTGTGTGGGAGTTCATTGAATAATTTGATTAGATGAACTTAATTATCATGAACTTAGTCTAAAATCTTTACACTATGTCTTGTAGATCAAATGGCCCACGCTAATGTTGCCCTCAACTTTAATGCGTTCCTAGAGAAAACCAAGCTGAAAGATGATGGCAGCAACTATACGGACTGGGTCCGGAACCTGAGGATCATCCTCATAGCTGCCAAGAAAGATTATGTCCTAGAAGCACCGCTAGGTGACGCACCCATCCTAGAGAACCAAGATGTTATGAACGCTTGGCAGTCACGTGCTGATGATTACTCCCTCGTTCAGTGCGGCATGCTTTACAGCTTAGAACCGGGGCTCCAAAAGCGTTTTGAGCGACACGGAGCATATGAGATGTTCGAAGAGCTGAAAATGGTTTTCCAAGCTCATGCCCGGGTCGAGAGATATGAAGTCTCCGACAAGTTCTTCAGTTGTAAGATGGAGGAAAATAGTTCTGTCAGTGAGCACATACTCAAAATGTCTGGGTTGCATAACCGCTGGACTCGGCTGGGAGTTAATCTCCCGGATGACACGGTCATTGACAGAATCCTTTAGTCGCTTCCACCGAGCTACAAGAGCTTTGTGATGAACTTCAATATGCAGGGGATGGAAAAGACCATTCCTGATGTATATTCAATGCTGAAATCAGCGGAGGTGGAGATCAAAAAGGAACATCAAGTGTTGATGGTTAATAAAACCACTAAGTTTAAGAAAGGCAAGGGTAAGAAGAACTTCAAGAAGGACGGCAAGGGGGTTGCCGCGCCCGGTAAGCAAGCTGCCGGGAAGAAGTCAAAGAATGGACCCAAGCCTGAGACTGAGTGTTTTTATTGCAAGGGAAGTGGTCACTGGAAGCGGAACTGCCCCAAATACTTAGCGAACAAGAAGACCGGCAACACTAAAGGTATATGTGATATACATGTAATTGATGTGTACCTTACCAGTACTCGTAGTAGCTCCTGGGTATTTGATACCAGTGCGGTTGCTCACATTTGTAACTCAAAGCAGGAGCTGCGGAATAAGCGGAGACTGGCGAAGGACGAGGTGACGATGCACGTCGGGAATGGTTCCAAGGTCGATGTGATCGCCGTCGGCACGCTACCTCTACATTTACCTACAGGATTAGTTTTAAACCTCAATAATTGTTATTTAGTGCCAGCTTTGAGCATGAACATTGTATCAGGATCTTGTTTAATTCGAGATGGCTACTCATTTAAATCCGAGAATAATGGTTATTCTATTTATATGAGAGATATGTTTTATGGTCATGCCCCGTTGGTGAATGGTTTATTCTTAATGAATCTCGAGCGTAATGTTACACATATTCATAGTGTGAATACCAAAAGATGTAAGGTTGATAATGATAGTCCCACATACTTGTGGCACTGCTGCCTTGGTCACATAGGTGTCAAACGCATGAAGAAGCTCCATGCAGATGGACTTTTGGAGTCTCTTGATTACGAATCATTTGACACATGCGAACCATGCCTCATGGGTAAAATGACCAAGACTCCGTTCTCAGGAACAATGGAGCGAGCAACCAACTTATTGGAAATCATACATACTGATGTGTGCGGTCCAATGAGTGTTGAGGCTCGCGGTGGCTATCGTTATGTTCTCACCCTCACTGATGACTTGAGTAGATATGGGTATGTCTACTTAATGAAACACAAGTCTGAGACCTTTGAAAAGTTCAAGGAATTTCAGCGTGAGGTTGAGAATCAACGTGACAGGAAAATCAAGTTCTTGCGATCAGATCATGGGGGAGAATACTTGAGTCACGAATTTGGCACGCACTTAAGGAAATGTGGAATAGTTTCACAACTCACGCCGCCTGGAACACCTCAGCGTAATGGTGTGTCCGAACATCGTAATCGCACTCTATTGGATATGGTGCGATCTATGATGTCTCTTACCGATCTACCGCTGTCATTTTGGGGCTATGCTTTAGAGACTGGCGCATTCACTTTAAATAGGGCTCCGTCGAAATCCGTTGAGACGACACCATATGAATTATGGTTTGGGAAGAAACCTAAGATGTCGTTTCTAAAAGTTTGGGGATGCGATGCTTATGTCAAGAAACTTCAACCTAAAAAGCTCGAACCCAAATCGGAAAAATGCGTCTTCATAGGATACCCTAAAGAAACTATTGGGTATACCTTCTACCTCAGATCCGAAGGCAAGATCTTTGTTGCCAAGAATGGATCCTTTCTAGAGAAAGAGTTTCTCTCGAAAGAAGTAAGTGGGAGGAAAGTAGAACTTGATGAAGTATTGCCTCTTGAACCGGAGAGTGGCGTAGCTCGGGAAATTGTTCCTGAGGTGCCTGCACCGACTAGAGAGGAAGTTAATGATGATGATCATGAAACTTCAGATCAAGTTGCTACTGAACTTCGTAGGTCCACAAGGACACGTTCCGCACCAGAGTGGTATGGCAACCCTGTCTTGGAAATCATGTTGTTAGACAATGGTGAACCTTCGAACTATGAAGAAGCGATGGCGGGCCCAGATTCCAACAAATGGCTGGAAGCCATGAAATCCGAGATAGGATCCATGTATGAAAACGAAGTATGGACTTTGCCTGACTTGCCCGATGATCGGCGATCCATAGAAAATAAATGGATCTTTAAGAAGAAGACAGACGTGGATGGTAATGTAACCATATATAAAGTTCGGCTTGTCGCTAAGGGTTATCGACAAGTTCAAGGGGTTGACTGCGATGAGACTTTCTCACCCGTAGCGAAGCTGAAGTCCGTCAGAATCATGTTAGCAATTGTCACATTCTATGATTATGAGATATGGCAAATGGACGTCAAAACGGCATTCCTTAATGGTTTCCTTAAGGAAGAATTGTATATGATGCATCCGGAAGGTTTTGTCGATCCTAAGAATGCTGACAAGGTGTGCAAGCTCCAATGCTCGATCTATGGGCTGGTGCAAGCATCTCAGAGTTGGAACATTCATTTTGATGAGATGATCAAAGCATTTGGGTTTACGCAGACTTATGGAGAAGTCTGCATTTACAAGAAAGTGAGTGGGAGCTCTGTAGCATTTCTCATATTGTATGTGGATGACATACTCTTGATGGGAAATGATATAGAATTCTTGGAAAGCATAAAGGCCTATTTGAACAAGTGTTTTTCAATGAAGGATCTTGGAGAAGCTGCTTACATATTAGGCATCAAGATCTATAGAGATAGATCGAGACGCCTCATTGGTCTTTCACAGAGTACGTACCTTGACAAGATATTGAAGAAGTTCAATATGGATCAGTCAAAGAAGGGGTTCTTACCTATATTGCAAGGTACGAGATTGAGCATGGCTCAATGCCCGACCACGGCAGAAGATAGAGAAAAGATGAGTGTCGTCCCCTATGCCTCGGCCATAGGGTCTATCATGTATGCTATGCTGTGTACCAGGCCTGATGTAAACCTCGCCGTAAGTTTGGTAGGAAGGTACCAAAGTAATCCCGGCATGGAACACTGGATAGCGGTCAAGAATATCCTGAAGTACCTGAAGAGGACTAAGGATATGTTTCTCGTTTATGGAGGTGACGAAGAGCTCGTCGTAAAGGGTTACGTCGATGCTAGCTTCGACACAGATATGGATGACTCTAAGTCACAAACCGGATACGTGTATATTTTGAATGGTGGGGCAGTAAGCTGGTGCAGTTGCAAGCAAAGCGTTGTGGCGGGATCTACATGTGAAGCGGAGTACATGGCAGCCTCGGAGGCAGCACAAGAAGCAATCTGGGTGAAGGAGTTCATTACCGACCTAGGAGTCATACCCAATGCATCGGGCCCGATGACTCTCTTCTGTGACAACACTGGAGCTATTGCCCTTGCCAAGGAGCCCAGGTTTCACAGGAAGACCAGGCATATCAAGCGTCGCTTCAACTCCATTCGTGAAAGTGTTGAAAATGGAGACATAGATATTTGTAAAGTACATACGGATCTGAATGTGGCAGATCCGTTGACTAAACCTCTCCCTAGAGCAAAACATGATCAACACCAGAACTGTATGGGTGTTCGATTCATCACAATGTAACTAGATTATTGACTCTAGTGCAAGTGGGAGACTGTTGGAAATATGCCCTAGAGGCAATAATAAAATGGTTATTATTATATTTCTTTGTTCATGATAATTGTCTATTGTTCATGCTATAATTGTGTTATCCAGAAATCGTAATACATGTGTGAATACATAGACCACAACACGTCCCTAGTGAGCCTCTAGTTGACTAGCTCGTTGATCAAAAGATAGTCATGGTTTCCTGACTATGGACATTGGATGTCATTGATAACGGGATCACATCATTAGGAGAATGATGTGATGGACAAGACCCAATCCTAAAGAATAGCTTAAAGATCGTGTAGTTCGTTTTCTATAGCTTTTCCAAATGTCAAGTATCATTTCCTTAGACCATGAGATTGTGCAACTCCCGGATACCGTAGGAGTGCTTTGGGTGTGCCAAACGTCACAACGTAACTGGGTGACTATAAAGGTGCACTACGGGTATCTCCGAAAGTGTCTGTTGGGTTGGCACGAATCGAGACTGGGATTTGTCACTCCGTATGACGAAGAGGTATCTCTGGGCCCACTCGGTAATGCATCATCATAATGAGCTCAATGTGACCAAGTGGTTGATCACGGGATCATGCATTGCAGTACGAGTAAAGTGACTTGCCGGTAACGAGATTGAACGAGGTATTGGGATACCGACGATCGAGTCTTGGGCAAGTAATGTACCGATTGACAAAGGGAATTGTATACGGAATTGATTGAATCCTTGACATCGTGGTTCATCCGATGAGATCATCGAGGAGCATGTGGGAGCCAACATGGGTATCCAGATCCCGCTGTTGGTTATTGACCGGAGAGTCATCTCGGTCATGTCTGCGTGTCTCCCGAACCCGTAGGGTCTACACACTTAAGGTTCGGTGATGCTAGGGTTGTTGAGATATTAGTATACGGTAACCCGAAAGTTGTTCGGAGTCCCGGATGAGATCCCGGACATCACGAGGAGTTCCGGAATGGTCCGGAGGTGAAGATTTATATATAGGAAGTCAAGTTTCGGCCATCGGGAAAGTTTCGGGGGTAATCGGTATTGTACCGGGACCACCGGAAGGGTCCCGGGGGTCCACCGGGTGGGGCCACCTATCCCAGAGGGCCCCATGGGATGAAGTGGGAGGGGAACCAGCCCCTAGTGGGCTGGTGCGCCCCCCCATGGGCTCCCCTGCGCCTAGGGTTGGAAACCCTAAGGGTGGGGGCGCCCCACTTGGCTTGGGGGGCAAGCCACCCCCCTTGGCGCCGCCCCCCTTGGAGATTGCATCTCCTAGGGCCGCCGTCCCCCTTGGAGATTGCATCTCCTAGGGCCGGAGCCCCCCCCCCCTTAGGGGTCCTATATATAGTGGGGGGAGGGAGGGCAGCAGGACCCTAGCCCCTGGCGCCTCCCTCTCCCTCCCGTGACACCTCTCCCTCTCGTTGTGCTTGGCGAAGCCCTGCCGAGATCGCTGTTGCTTCCACCACCACGCCGTCGTGCTGCTGAATCTCCATCAACCTCTCCTTCCCCCTTGCTGGATCAAGTTGGAGGAGACGTCTTCCCAACCGTACGTGTGTTGAACGCGGAGGTGCCGTCCGTTCGGCGCTAGGTCATCGGTGATTTGGATCATGACGAGTACGACTCCATCAACTCCGTTCTCTTGAACGCTTCCGCTCACGATCTACAAGGGTATGTAGATGCACTCCCCTCTCCCTCGTTGCTAGATGACTCCATAGATTGATCTTGGTGATGCGTAGAAAATTTTAAAAATTCTGCTACGTTCCCCAACACTTTCCATCAGCCATATATGCATGTAGTATAGCCTATTCTGTTCACTATTCTCTATGTGTTACATTGCCAGCATATTCCATGTGCTGACCCGTTTTCAGGCTGCAATGTTCATGTTGCAGACTTTTCAGACGACAAGTAAGGTGCCTTTAGGTCGTGGTTCTATACTCAGTGATGCCGTTGGAGTTGATGGACTCACTTATCTTCCAAGCCTTCCACTGTTATCGTTATTAGATGGCCTTAAGCCATATTTATTGTAATAAGTTCTCTTTTGAGACATTCGATGTAATGAGTGTGTGATTGCTACTCTGTTATAAATCCTTCAAGTACTGTGCGTGTCAGCATTACTGATCCAGGGATGACACTAAAACACAGAGATCAGACTGTTTGAAGTCTGGTCACTACATTCAGGGTCATTTGACCTTTTAAAGATAAGTGATTTTCTAACCATTTAATGACCCTAGTTCAAATTTGAACTACATCTACATGCAACACCTAACCATAACGGTTTGAAAAATCATATTTTTGTGTACTTGTGTGTGAGTTGAAAACCATAAGACGATGTAAATATCGGGTGTTCAAAAAAGAAAATGTAAAGATCTAGCAAGATAACCAGCCCCCACATGATTGGCACTCTTTCTCGCGGCTCGAGGTTTGGTAGGTGAGTGGCGGGGATAATTAATCAGATATGGATCTGTATTGGAAACCGTCAGCTATTATGTTCACGCATGGATTTTGCTGCGGGAATCGCGTGTAATTTAAAACTATAGTACTCGTAGATTCCGACGATCGGCGTGTGTACCGTCCCCGTCGATCTAGATTCTGGCCTCCAATAAATACTCCCTTGCTCACGTCGTCCCGCCTGCATTCTCATCTACATCCTCCCCTCGCTCACCCACTCTCTCACACACATATCTCTGCCATGGTGCCGACGAGGAGTCGCCGCCCCCCGAGGATGCTCACTCGAATAGCAGCGACGAGGATCCCTACGCGCCACCTGACGAGGTTGCACCGGACCCCCCAACTTTGGATTGGTTTTGGACGAGTACAATCTTTGTCTATGGAAGTCGCTGCCGCCGGCTGAGAAAGTCAGGCAAGTGGCGTTCAAGAAGGAGATGGTGGAGGAGGAATCCAGGTACCAGGCGGCCTGTGAAGCCCGTGATGCCGCCTGGAAAAAGGAGGCGGCGGAGCTTTGGGGGCGGGCGCGCCGTCGTGCCGAGGAGGTGTACGAAGATGGGTACTTCGTGAGGAAGGTCATAGGCGTTGGGCGCCTCGTCGCTGCATGGAGATGGGCCGATAAGCTCCGGCGTGCCACCGACGAGGAGCTTCAGTGGGCACCCAATGAAATGGCAAGATCGTTCGCGCGTGTCCGCCAGCAAAAGGCAGATCGGTACGTCAAGCGCTGCGAGGCGGAGGAGGCGGAGTACTGCCTCCGCACTGGGAAGACGCCGCACCAGGGAGCTGCTGGCGAGGGGCTGCCAGAATGCTGGCCCCAGGAAGGATTATTAGTTTTAGTATCATTCGTTTTCATTTTATGCATTGTACCTAGTAGTTAAGTATCATCACGTATATGTGATGATATATATATATATATAGGACAACACTATTCTAATCTTGGGATTATAATAACTATTTAGATCACGTCAAACCTATATAGAAGGCGCGCGGTGTTCCTGAGATCCCCCACCGGTGAAAAAAAATAAAAACTACCCCACCCGCCCCTAACCTAAGCTCCCCCGATCCCATCTGGCCCCTCCCCTGAACTGCATCGCGCCACCGCCGCCTCCCTCCCCGCCCCGCGCCGCCGCCAGGCCCCGACCACCTCCCGCGCCGTCGCCTGGCCCCGGCCACCTCCCGCGCCGCCGCCGCCCCCCATCGCTGCCGCCCCCACCAGGAAGCCGAGCCAGTGCAGCGGCCACCACCTCCACCCGGCGGTGCAGCCACCGGCCCCCGCCACGCGCACCATCACGCCCCAGCTCCACCGGCCCCGCCGACTCCTGGATCCACTGGCAACCGGCGCCGTCGCCCCAACCTCCGTCTTTCACGGTCGCTCGCGCGTCGTGGCCTCCTTCCCGGACCACCCCTCCGCCGTGCCCCGTCGACTCAGATCGTCGCCGGCCTTCCTCCCCTGCTTCTACCGCGGAGGTGGCCTCCATCTGCCGTCAACCGCCCCCACGACCTGCCCCAGGGCGCCCCCGCGACCTTCCCATGGCGCCCGCGTGACCTGCCCATGGTGCCACCGTCGCTCCACCATGCGTGCGCGTGGCCAGGCTACCTGCAGCGCGAGCCCTCGGCCAAATCCCACTCGCCGCAGCCGGCCATCCCACGCGCATCCGACGCCGCGTCCCTTGCACGTTGCTGTCCAGCTACGGTCGCGGCCCTCCGTAGGACATTGCTCTGGCTACTGCTTCAGCAGTCCAAGTGCCCCACCTGTGTCCATCCGTGCTCCTTCGTGCTGGAACTTGTACGGGCAGCGATGCATGCATCTGAAGATTGGGCTGATGCTTCTTCAGCAAACGCTATGACAAGCAGCCACTTCATGCACCAATCTATCTCTATGTCCCTTCGCTTGTAGCATCATATCATGCTAAATCTCAGTCTCATACATGTAATGAGTTTTATACAAAGAACTGATTTCTTAAATCAAATGCTTAGCACTGAGTTACTTGTAAGATATCAACGAGCCATGTGCTGGGAGTGTCGTGATATGGTACCTGAATAAATTTGATTGTGCTGCATTTATAAGAGGCCGGGGCCCATGTCAAATCATACGTTGTTCCTTATGTCCTAGACCTAGTAGTCATTTATTTGGCAGAGAATATCTTAGAAGTTTGATGAGCTTGACATGTGCTATATAGCTGTAGCATTTGGACATTATTACCTATGAACCGAGAACACACTACTCATTTAACTTCATTACAAAATGCAATATCCATGTACACAAAATTGTACCCTACATTTTTATATTAGTGGGGAATAATCATGTTGTTTACATCAAAAGGATTTCCCAAATTTCATGTGTTTTGTTTTATGTGTGTTTTCCTGTGAGCTTATATGAGAGGTACTAGGAGTTCTTCTTTGTACTATTTTGAAGAAACTGCTCCCTGCTACATGTGAAAATCTAGGAGGCACCTTTTCCGTACTCTTATTTATTTTAAGAACAGATAGCTCTGGAGCTGATAAGTAGTAACATACCACTCAGTTAACTAGGATCGTTGGCTGATTTCATCTTGAGAATTCATCTGCAATCTATCCATGATGCATTCTCTATATTTACTGTTGTTTGATATGCACGAAAATGTGGATAATAAACTCAAAAATCTATCATGACTTAGATAACAGTACCTTGGTAAAAGATTATAGTGATCCTTCGGTGTCTTGTGCTTGTTCTTCATTCATGATAAGTTATATTTCGTTAGCAGCCTTAATAAATGCCCTTCTTATGCTCAGGTACATGAATTGGAAGGAACTTGGAAAGCAAGACGGCAGAAGATGCAAAGTTGTGCAAAGCTGATGGGTATCTGTAACTAGGCTCGTTGAGTGCTCACACAGATGATGGAGTTGAAGGATTTCGAATGACATCGAGCTGACGTTTCTCTCCACCCGTGTTTTCCGTGTCTTGCTGTGCAAAGTTACATTGTATTGGTTGTGGTTAAAATCCTGGGTGCAGCATTTTGAGTATTACCCCTTGTCTAGCATGTTCTAGGTTCTGCTGTCCTTGTAGCATATGAGTTAAAAAGTGGGTCAACAGTGAAAATTTTGGTCTTTATTTTCTATACTTATTTGTCATGAGGTATTGTCTGTTACGTCCCTTTTAATGGCCCTTTTACAATTTGAGACGTTATTTATCGTGGTCTTAAATAGTTCCTCACATCATATCGGAATGTTCAATACAAAAACAAAAATAAAGATCCTGATATGGGTTACACTCTTTTCTGTTCACCTTCCATCAGATGATTGCACATGCTGGGACCTTAATTTCTCGTGAACTTGCAGTCTAACAGACGTGCATATATTTGGCCCAAATATTGTTTATGAACTAATATGTGTGTAAAGATGTTGGCTCTGCCTTGTGGACTTATATACCTTGCTTGCCTTTTCTTTTTGTTCCAATAGTTGAGCTCCATGGCTTGCTTTCCGTGGTTTTTACTCGCAATTTCAAGGAAAAAGGCTCACCTGGAATGCGATGTTGCTTATTCTGGCAAACTAGCATGGTGATTTTGTTGAGGTCAGCCTTCTATTAGATCTTTGAATTGAAGATTAATGGGAAGACCAAAAAAGAAGGAAGATATCAAGTGTGGCAAGGTTTAATATGAGAAAAGCATAAAACAAATTAATTCTCTTAATCCACAAAGAAGTTCGGTTATTATTTGGAAGCAATTTGATTTCAAAAAGAAAATAAAAAATTCAAAATATAAAAACGGAAAAAGATCATGTACTACATGGTGTTTAATATGAGAAAAATGAATAAAAAGGCAAGGTTTTCGTCGTTATTAAAGAATGGAAACAAGAAGTTAAAAAATTAAATAACAAAGAAGTTCAACTTTTAATAATAGAGCGCTTCAAAATTTCATAAAAAGATTAAGAAATAAAACCAGGAAGTCCATATTAAAAAGATGGAGAAGTTCGATGATTATAGAAAACTTAGTTTTTCCTCATTATTAAAGAATGAAAACAAGAAGTTCAAAAACTAAATAGCAAGAATTTCAACTTTTAATAATAGAGCACTTCAAAATTTTGTAAAAAAAGATTAAGAAATAAAACCAGAAAGTCCATATTAAAAAGATGGAGAAGTTTGATGATAATAGAAAACTCAGATTTTTCTCGTTTAAAGAATGGAACCAAGAAGTTCAAAAAAAGCAAGAAGTTCAACATTTAAAAATAGAGCGCTTCAAAATGCATAAAAAAGGATTAAGAAAATCAGATTAAAAATTCATAAAAAAACTCAGATATTTTCACGTAACCGAGAGAAGTTTAGATTGATAACTACCAGAAGTTCACGTACTACACGGTGTGCATTTTGTATTAAAAAAAGAATAAAAAAGCAAATGCTAAAAAGTTTTTTTGCTAGAAGTTCAAGTGCTCAGCCCGAGAAAGTTCAAAAATTCTTGTGAGAGGTTGAATAAAAATACGTGACAAAAGTTCAAGGTGAAAACAACGAGAAGTTCAACTACTGCAAGGGATGCATTTCAAATGAGAATAAAAGTATAGAAAATTAAAAGCTTAAAAGGTCTGTTGAAAGAAGTTCAAGTGCTTTGTCCGGGGAAGTTAAAAAATTCTTACGAGAGAGGTTCATCTTGTATTTCCATGTTCGATTTTTGTTGTATAAAAATCGAATACAATTATTTAATCAAAATATAAAAAAGGTGAAGTTCAAATTGAAATAACATAGAAGTTCGGAGTTTATTAAAACCTAGGATTTACCCGTTCAAAAAATTAAAAACACAACGCCATTTTTTGCACTTTTAAAAACAACCTCATAAACGAAAAAATGGTTGCTAGAAGTTCAAGTGCTCGACGAGGAAAAGTTCAAAAAATTCTTGTGAGAGAGGTTTACCATGTATTTAGATGTCCAAAATACATAAAAAAAATATGTTGTTTTTTGTGTTTTAAAATAACTCTCTCAAAGCAGAGAGAAGTTCAACGTGATAACAACCGGAAGTTCACGTACTACATGGTGCGTGTTTCATATAAGAAAAAATACAATAAAGTGAAACAGAGTGAAGTTCAAACAGACATGCCCCAGAAGTTCAACTACTTCATGCAGTGCAAAAAACAGCACGTCAAAAACAAAGTGAAGTCCAAACAGACATGCCCAGAAGTTCTACTACTTCACGCAGTGCATTTCCGTTCGCGATGAACGCAGAAATCATGATCTCGCCATTTTCTAATTTACCTTAAAACGACAAGAATATTATTTGTGTAAATTCAAGTCCTCGGTCGGAGAAAGTTAAAAAAATATTGTGAGAGAGGTTTGTACAAAAAGAATATTATTTGTGTAACACTGACGAAATGGATGAGAAAATTACAAACGAAAATACGTCACAGAAGTTCAACGTGAAAACAGCAGGAAGTTCACCTACTACACTGAATGAATTTCAGATGAAAACCTTTCAAAATCGCCGTGAGTATGAAAAAATGATCAACACGGGAAAGTTGCGTGTTTACAGCAGCTTTCCATCGGTATATCACCCGCTCAAATCCCGTGAGTGGGATGGAGAGCTACGAGTAGTGGATGAAGATCTACAAGCAAAAAAAATCATGTGAAAAACAGAGTGAAGTTCAGGTACACACGCCGAGAAGTTCAGGTTCTTCATGCGGTGCATTTTCGAAGAATCTGTTTCGCGATATAGGCAGAACACATGATTCCGCCGTTTTCGAAATTACTTGAAAACGGCTAGGAATCAGAGAAAACCATCAACATGAAAAAGTTTCGCATTTTCCGTAGCTTTTCAACGGTATATTATTTGCACCATTCCGATAAAGTTTGTAGAAATTACGGCGAAAATACGTTTTTATCCATTTTCAAAACTGACATAAAACCGTAATGAATTAGGAGAAACAATATATACAAAAAAGTTTCGCATTTCTTCAAGCTTTCCAATGTCATATCATTTGCTGCATTTGGACATACGGTTAAAAAATTAGCTAAAAAATACGAACTCGGTGGAACTTGTACCGTTTTCTAAATTACTTTTAAACCGTTCAAAATTATAAAAAAACTTTTAACACGAAAAAGTAGCGCATTTTCATAAGCTTTCCAACGCCATATTATTTGCCTCAATTGGATTAGCCATTTAGAAATGGCATCGAAAATACGAACTCGGGTGTTCCGTTTGTGAAATTCCATGATTTTCCGAATTACTCTTTAACAGTAGGGAATTAGAGAAAACTTTCAACATGCGGAAGGAGCGGATTTGTAGCAGATTTCCAATGCCACATTATTTGCCTCATTTCGATAAACGGTTTAAAAATGCGATCGAAAATACGATTCAAGTTTTTTGTACGAAGAAAAAATGGTTTTCAAAACTGCTCTTAAACCGCTTACATTTTGCCAAAAAATTAACTTGGGTCATGATACTGGTGTCCATAGCTTTCCAACGGTATATAGCAAGCCCCATTTGGACACCTTTTAGCTGAAGTTCAACCTAGTACACGAGGAAGGTCAGGCGCGTTACTCGGGAAGTTCATGTTGTGATCAGAATATTATTCACACACATAAACACTATTCTGATCACGGGATCAGAATAATATTCTGATCACAACCTAACCTGCCCCGCTAGTAGTACGTTGAACTTCCCTGTGAACAAGGTTGAACTTCCGCCAACATTGCCCAAATGGGGCTTGCGATATACCGTTGGAAAGCTATGGACACCAATATCATGACCCAACTTAAATTTTTGGCAAAATATAAGCGGTTTAAGAGCAGTTTTGAAAACCGTTTTTTCTTCGCACAAAAAACGTGAATCGTATTTTCGATCGCATTTCTAAACCGTTTATCGGAATGAGGCATATAATATGGCGTTGGAAAGCTGCTGCAAAACCGCTCCTTCCACATGTTGAAAGTTTTCTCTAATCCCTACGGTTAAAGAGTAATTTGAAAAAATGTAAAATTTCGTAAACCGATCAGCTGAGTTCGTTTTTTCGATGTCATTTCTAAACGGCAAATCCAATGAAGGCATATGATACGGCGTTTGAAAGCTTATGAAAATGCACTACTTTTTCATCTGGAAAGTTTTTTTCTAATTTTGAATGGTTTAAGAGTAATTTAGAAAATGGTCCAAGTCCTACCGAGTTCATATTTTCGAGCTAATTTTTTAACCGTGCGTCCGAATGCAGCAAATGATATGGCGTTGGAAAGCTTGAAGAAATGCGAAACTTTTTTGTATGTATTGTTTCTCCAAATTCTTTACGGTTTTAAGTCAGTTTCGAAAATGGCGAAAAACGTATTTTCGCCATAATTTCTACAAACTTTATCGGTATGGGGCAAATAATATACCGCTGAAAAGCTACGGAAAATGTGAAACTTTTTCATGTTGATGGTTTTCTCTGATTCCCAGCTGTTTTCAAGTAATTTAGAAAACGGCGGGATCATGTGTTCTGCCTTTATCGCGAAACAGATTCTTCGAAAATGCACCGCGTGAAGAACCTGAACTTCTCGGCGCGTGTACCTGAACTTCACTTTGTTTTTCACGTGATTTTTTTGCTCGTAGGTCTCCATCCACTGCTCGTAACTCTCCATCCATTCACCGGAATTGAGCAGGTGATATACCGATGGAAAGCTGCTGTAAGCACGCAAGTTTCCCGTATTGATCATCTTTTCATACTCGCGACGATTTTAAAAGTTTTTCATCTAAAATTCATTCAGCGTAGTAGTTGAACTTCCTGCTGTTTTCACGTTGAACTTCTGTGACGTATTTTTGTTTGTAATTTTCTCATCCATTTCGTCAGTGTTACACAAATGATATTCCCTTTGTATAAACCTCTTTCACAATATTTTTTTTAACTTTCTCCGGTCGAGGACTTGAACTTACACAAATAATATTCGTGTTGTTTTGAAGTAAATTAAAATGACGAGATCATGATTTATGCCTTCATTGCGAATGGAAACACACATCGTGAAGTAGTTGAACTTCTCGGACATATTTGTTCGAACTTCACTGTGTTTGAACGAAAATGCCCAAAATGGCATTGTTTTTTGTTTTTGTTTTTTGAGCTTATAAATCCTAGGGTTTAATATACTTTGACCTTCTTGGTTATTTTAATTTGAACTTCACATATTTTTATTTTTTGAGTAAAGAATTGTGTTCGATTTTAAAATAAACATCGAATTTGTCTTTTCTCTATTTTTGAACTTCATGATTTAATCTTTAGTATCGGGGAAAATCCTAGCTTTCTTAAAAAATGGGGATTTTTTTTATTTTTTAGTTGTTCCCTTATTTTAATTCAAACTTATTAGTTGATTCTTTAGTAACGAGAATGAGAGGTTTTTACAAACTTTGAACTTCTCTGTTATTTTAATTTGAACTTCTTAGTTTTTTTCTTTAGTAACCAGGAAAATCGAGTTTTTTGAACTTCATCAAAATTGAGCATGTAAATCCTAGATTTTTATAATCTTTGAACTTCTTTGTTTCTTAATTTGAACTTCTTAGTTTTATTCCTATAAAAGGAAAAAATTATTTTTAAGTAAACATCATACAACCTTTGTTAAATTGAACTTCATACATTAATTTTGCACAGAAACAAGAAGAATTTGAGTTTGTTGTATACATCAAACTATTCCCTTTGGTAAATATTGAACCGCTTCATTATTTTAATTTGAACTTCGAGGTGTTTCCAAAAAACAAAGAAAATCACTTTTTTCGTAGTCTTTTCGTTGAACAACTTCGTTATTTAAAGTCGAACTTCTGGGTTCTTCCTTATTTAAATTTGTACTCCGTTATGTCTAATTTTTTAATTTAACCATTTGGTTTTGTTTTTATAAATGGGGAAATCCTTTTTTGATAAACATCAAGTTGTTCTATTTTATTTTTAAATTTGAAATTCTTTGTTTCAGTTTTTTAGAAATAGGAAAATGCTTTTTTTTAATTTAAACTTCATGTTTTTTACAATTTGGACTTCTCAATTTTTTTTGAAAGGGCATCAAGTCAAGTTTTTCATAAGCCAAATATAGAAACAATCGAACAAGAAAAATACATAAGTTCCATTTTTTTACTTACAAGGCATAAAGACTGTGTCTTGAATTTTGGACTAGGCTTCATTGCACTGAGCAGCTGGTTTTCACTTACAACTGAACGCGAACTTTGTTGGTTTTAGTCTTTGACCTTACAAATTCGGTAGATACAAAAGGATGTGAGAACTTTCTTCTCCAGTATCATACGAATTTCTCAAGTATTGTATCCACATAAATAGAAAAATCTAAAATTTTGATTTATACAAAGTAGATAGAAACACATATATTTGCATGGGTGTAGTGTACTGGTCGACCAATTCATCATCACACATTCATACAAAACCTAGATGTCGTGTGTGCGGCAGCGGAGAGAGAGGAGCTACGAAAGTTCGATTAGAGATGCAAGGGCAAGCCACACGCGATGGATGGAGATCAGGCCCGTAACTCCCCAACCTCACTTATTGTTTTTATGGGGAAAATGCTAGGTTTTGATACAAATCATATTGTTCTCTTTTTTAGAAAAAAATTGAACTTCATGGTTTTATTTTATTTTGAAATAGGAAAATCGGTTTTTTATTCTTGCTTTTATTTTTTAGAAAAGAGAAAATTCTAATAAATTATGGATATTGAACTGCTATGTTATTTTATTTGACCTTCTTAGATTTTTTAGAAATGAGAAAAAGTTTCTTCTAAGTCGGGCCTTGATTTTTTTTTCATTTTTGTTAGTTTGTTTTTGAATGAGCTCCTTTGTGTTGCATTGCTCGGGGACGGTGAAATATGAACTTTCCAAAATCAAGAATATGTATTTCAGCGGACCCTTTTTAAAATGTAATTTGTTATCGCTTGTATACTTTTGTTTTATTGCACATACATAACATTTGTTGTGAATTTACATGAATCTTTTTTTCCTGCTCGTGAAAAGAAAAAGAATGTTTAACACCAAGACATGAAGACTGGAGAAAATATTATATAAGCTTTTAGAACATACAAACACAAACACAAACAGGAGTATATATGAGAGCACACTCGACACACATAATAGAGCATGCACACATGGGAGCACACGACACACACGAAGTACCCACACAGAGACATATGAGACACCAGACTTAGGACAGACGCAGGAGTACATAACACTCTTTCTTTTGAATTTTGAACTTCTGTTTACAGAAACTTCTGAATATCCTTTTACAAGCTCGAGGCCATCAGGTTCTAGCAGCAGCCCAAATTTCAGTTATCTGAACTCTGAAGAATAATACTACAGCTCTATGGGAACTTCTCGACGCATGTATTTGTGACCTCGTCAGCTTTGACATGCAGCTGCGCGAGCATGCTCCTGGCGGCGGTGCTCCTCATGTTTTGGGGATTTGAGCTGGCTCGCATGGTGCACCTAACAACAACACACGGGAGCACGCGGCACTGCAGTCCACACATGTTGAGCAACACTGCATACTTAACTAAAGATGTCTGCACACGCATGACATGTCGACACGCATACTTAACTGAAGATGTCTGCACACGCATGACATGTCGACACGCATACTTAACTGAAGTTGGCCTGCTGAAAATCGACACAGTGGACTGCAGCATGCTAATTACCGCTGAAAATGGTCAGCCATACTAATTACTACACAAAATGGTGAAGAATAGTTGACAATGTGCATCCATACTATTTTTCTTGAGCATATGAATGAACATGTAGGCATTTAACTATAGAAAACCATCTCTATCTACTGTAAATTACATCCATACAAAAACAAAATTGACTAATTACTCCCAAAAGCACCAGAAATAAATAAAAACTGAGAGGATAAATAAACAGAGTAGTTCAAGACGGGTTCGGCTCGTCTGCAGTATGGTTATTACTGCATAGGTGTTGTAGCTCCTAAATCTGTCGTTCATTCCAATCAAGTGGTTCTCCTTCCTCCTGTTAATTATTTAATTATTAACAGGAAAAAACACCACGTCGGCGTTAGACGCTGCAACGACAGTTCTCCACCTCCAAGCGCCGGCCAGCACGATCATCCACATAGCCGCGTAGGTGAAGTCGACACAACGGTGACATCTCGGAGTCTAGGAGCTCCCCCGCCCTGTAGTTGTAGTGGACCTGTAGCTATAGGACTGAAGCACAAGATCCTTAGGCAAACCATGAGCATCGCCCGTCCTTGAAGCCTAACTATTGGCTATTGGTGGCTGGAGCATGAAGGACAAGCATCAAGGTCCGGTGACGCCTCGTTCAGTAGTGGCAAGAAGACTTGCTCTGTAGCTTCTATGCAACTATACGACGCCCGAGCAAGCTTCCGGTGCCAGTGCCGTGCTTTCACTTGCGCGGCTGGGCCGGCAACCTGAACCAAGCCGGCTGGTGTATGGAGCTTGAGGAGCCAAGGGCAGCATGCTGCGGTTCAAACACACCTACGAAGGAAGGTAAACGCGGTGGCCGTCGCTGGTAGCGGTGGCCGGTGGGTCGAGGCGTGCGGGAGCATCACACATGTTGGGCAGAATCAAATCGAACTTCAAGATGGAGAGGAGGCGGACGGCATTGGACGAGGTTATGGCATGTAGTAGAATGTTCGCGTTGGAAGCAGAGGAGGCCGCCTCCGCCGTGGATCAAGGGGAAGGGAGTTCCCCGGCGTGGTTCCAGGAGGAGGGAGGCCGCTGCCACCGTGGATCCAGGGGAGGGAGGCGCCGTCCAAGTAATTGCGCGCCGGGCCGGGGCGACAACGGCGAGAGGCGCGTCGGGGGATGGGGGCCAGCGGTGGGAGGCACGCCGTGGCTGGGGCGACGGCGGCGAGAGGCACATCGGGCAATGGGGGCCGGCGGTGGGAGGCGCGCCGGGAACGCGGTGACGGCGGCGAGAGGCGCCTCGGGGGATGGGGGCCTGCGGCGGGAGGCGCGCAGGGGCCGGGGCGACGGCGGCCAGAGGCGGTGGATCCAGGGGGTGGCGTCGTCGCGGTGGATCCAGGGCAGCGGATAGCGGGAGGTTGGGAACGAGCGGTCGTGGGTGGTGGGGTAGGATTTCTTTGTGTAGCGGGCTGGGAGTTCGGAAATAATTCGCTCGCCCCTATAGGCCATGTGATTTAAATAGTTATTCTAATCCTGGAATTAGAATAGTGTTGCCTTATATATATTATATCTATATATAGAAAGAGAGGATGGGTCTATTATGATAGCACCCTTACGACTCTTATTCTAATAACAAAAACCACTTATTTTGATAACACCTCCTAACCTCAGCCCACCCACCCACGCACGCACTTACCTCTACATCTCTTCCTCCCCTGTCCCCTCGATCCCCTCCGCCTCCACCACCATTCTTCCCCCCAGCCAACTCCCCGCACCACCAACCCCAGCGCGCTGCTGGCCATCCCCCCATCCCTCACCCCCACGCCCCAGATCCGTCGCCCGGATGCGCGATAGGAGCAGTTACTAGCCCGGATGTGTCGCCGGGAGCCTACCACCCCGGCATCCTCCTCCCGTGAGCCGGCCACGGGATCCGGGCCTCCCCCGACCCGCCTCGCGACCTACCTCCCTCGCGCTGGCCTGCACCACCTCCGTCCAGCCGCCGTCCCCCGACACACGCGCCGCCGCCACAGACCTTCGGATCTTGGCCGCCGCCAGCCCACCGTGCCACACCGGCACCTCCCCGGTCATCTACTTCCTCGCAGGCCGCATGGCGGGTCGCTGGCTCCGGCCCGCACCACTTCTGCGTCCCTCGGGTACCGCCTCTCCCGGATGGAGGTCTACCTGCGCCGCACCTAGGGACACAGAGGAGGCAGAGGCTCTAAGCCGCTAGCCTTCCCCACCTGCAGCACCTGGGGAGTGAGCAGCACGCCAGCTAGGAGAGAAGCGAGAGCACCGCCACTCCTCACCTCCCTCGCTTGATTCTTGCAGTTCGGTTGCGCACACCCATGCGGTTTGTCCCTGCTAGCACCCATGTTGTCTTATATGCATCGGATACGACAAGCTCTATCACCACGCGCCGGCGGCCGGATCCCCACCTGCGCGTGTGCAGCCGGACTCCTTCCTCCACCGCAAATCTGACCCCCTCCGCCTCCTTCTCATTCAGGCGACCTTCTCCCCAACCTCTCTGCCGACCCCCTTTCCTCGTATTCCGGCAAGGTCTCAGCCACCAACTGCATGCAGTACGGAAGTGCGACGCCGTGCGCATCCTGTCCCAGAATTTTTTGGTGTTCAGAATAATTTATAGTGTTTTCAGAAAAACTGATGAGTAGCGCAGTACAGTTCAGAAGCTTTCATTTTGTACATTTTCCAGTGCGTTGATGCAGTTCGTCAGTCTCCGGCATGTGTCGTGCAGTGCGGTGCACGCATTCATGCAGTCCGGTGGCGGTGCCGATGTAAGAAGTGCGGTTAGCAGTTTGTCGCCAATCAACCCCCTCCTACTCCGTTCGAGCTCCTTGCCGTGATCAGGCCGTGGGCTCCTCAATGGCGCCGGAGTGGACGGATGGGTCCAGGATGGCGATGGCTCCGGTTGCCCAGGGCGAGGGTCCCCTCTCTACAGCTCACTAAAGTTTGTTTTGTAGCTCACTGAAGTTTGCTTTGCAGCTCGCTTGCTGGTACAGTGCATTGGCAACGCCTTCGTGCAGTTGAAGCAACGTGTGCGTGCAGTACGTCCGGCGAGTGCGTGTGGTTCAGCGGCTAAAAGCATTTGCATTCTCCCTATGTTAATGTGTGTGGTTCAATGCATTTTATAAAAAGTGCAGCAGGGTTGTATTTTGTGTGTGATTGTACTGTGGAGATAGAAAAAAAGACTATTCATGTGGATTATTCAGTTTGTAAAATCTTTTCTTTGTAAAAGCAGTGCGCTCAATGAACCGAAGAAGTACATTTTTCAAAGTTCATTATCAAAATATGTATTAAATAAAAAAAATCATGAAGTTCGTTTGCCCGTTTGATGTAGTGCGGTTTTCAGTTTAAAAGCAGTGCGGTTTTCTTTCTTGTCTTTACAAATTTACGTCCCACAAAAAAGAAATCACGCAGTCCGCTAGTCCGTCTGATGCAGTACGGTTTTCAGTCTAAAAGCAGTGGAGTTTTCTTCCTCATTTTCAAAAATTTGAGTCAAAAAAAAAGAAACCATGCAGTTCTCTTACTCGTCTGATGCAGTGCGGTTTTTCATCCGATGCAGTGCGCTTTTCAGTCCGATGAAGTACGCACGTCAATTTGGTTGTTGCGAAAAACAGAGTATCCGCATTTCAGTAAATTTAAAATTCATCTTAAACCGTAAAGAATTAGAGAGAGTATTCTACATGAAAAAGTTGTGTCTCGTCGATATATTTCCAACGGCATATCATTTAAATCATTTCGACGACCGGTTTGTAAAAATTTCGCGAAAAAAGGCCGCTGCCACTTGTCATCTGCCACACGATTTTTGAAATTAACTTAAAACTGTAAGGAATCTCGAAACCATTTCTACATGTGAAAGTTGCGCCTTGTCCATAGATTTCCAACGACATATTACACGCCTAGTTTCGATAAACGATTAAAAAACTAGAGCGAAAACAGTACCGAAAATTTGAAAAAAATTGAAAAACAGAATTCTGCGATTTGGTAAATTTGAAACTACTCTTAAACCGTAACGAATTAGAGAAACAAGTAGATATGAAAAAGATGCGCCTCGACGATATCTATCCAACAGTGTATCATTTGCTTCATTCCGAAGATCGGTTTTGAAAAAAATGTGAAATACGCTCGCTGCCACTCGTTGTGGGCCGCACCATTTTCAAAACTGCTCTTAAACCGTGAGGAATCTTAAAAAGTGTTTAACATGGCGAAGTTGCGCCTAATTCATAGCTTTTCAACAATATATTACACGTCTCGTTCCGACAAACGGTTAATAAACTAGAGCGAAAACAGTAATAGAAAAAACACTGCGTGCAGTTTTTTACCACGGGAAGTTCACTCGCCTCAGTACTGCAGCACACTTGGTTCAAACAATGACGTGCACTTGCGTTGAGCGTGCAGTGCCGAAGTATTATCAGAATAACTATTCTGATAATATTATCAGAATTCGTCACCCTGGGTGAGGAATAATTATTCTTTACCCCCTCTCTATTTTGACATGAATGGACCGTATTTTTACGTTTCATAAATTATGTCTTATTTCATACATAAAAAGAGAACTTAAGAAAATATGTACTCGCAGTAAAAAATATTCTATATTACGTAAAATTACGAATGTAAAAATATAGTGTAAAACATACATAAAATGAGATTTTTCTGGTCTTACAACCTACATTTTTGTTTTTTAATACAAAATTTTACATATTGGAACAATATGCATGTAACTATTTATATTCTAAACGTAATTTATTTAGAAAGCGATTGTAAGATTACCTCGGATAAAGAATAACTTATTCTGCACCTTGGGTGATGAATAGTAACACTATATATATTATAAATTCTATTTTCTATCTGTTTTTGTATACTAATATGAATCTAGCTGTTATCATTCACATATACAGAATGGAAAGTGTATATACACACATTGAAACATAACATATAAGAACGAAAAATAGAGTACACGCAATGAAACAGAGAAATAAACAGAGCAATACTATGATGGCTGTGGATACATAGCTATCCACGTCGAAACGATTCAACAAAATTAAACGCATCCATGAGACCATGACTAGGAGCCCTTGCCTACGGTAGCTCTTGGCTCTGCCTGAACTCGTGCAGGCGTTTGTCCAAGCGATCGACACGCTCACGGTACATCTGGAGCGCGATCTCGAGCTCCAAGTTGGCTATTTCATCGGAGATCACTAGCTCGAGGATGCGACGACCATGTTTCTCTACTGCGCCCAGGTGGACACCTGGGCCAAGGAGGCGGTCGTGCCTACGGACCAGCGCGTTGGCATCCAGTGGGCCACGGTCAAGGTGAACGGTGGCACCCATGCGAACGACGCGTCGGGCGTCCGGTGCAAGTACGGCGTGTCCGGCCTCTGGTGCAAATACGACACTGAGGACCTCTGCCCACTCCTGGCGAGGAATGGGGGCACTGATGGGACGTGTACTGATACGTCTCCGTCGTATCTACTTTTCCAAACACTTTTGCACTTGTTTTGAACTCTAACTTGTATGATTTGAATGGAACTAACCCGGACTGACATTGTTTTCAGTAGAATTGCCATGGTATTATTTTTGTGCAGAAATAAAAGTTCTCGGAATGACCTGAAAATCAACGCAGATTATTTTTGAAATATATAAAAAAAATACTAGAAGAAGAATCCACGTCAAGGGCCCACACCCTGTCCACGAGGGTGGGGGGGGCGCGCCTACCCCCCTGGGCGCGCCCCTGGCTCGTGGGCCCCCTGTCGCTCCACCGACCTCAACTCCAACTCCATATATTCGTGTTCGGGGAGAAAAAAAATCAGAGAGAAGGATTCATCACGTTTTACAATACGGAGCCGCCGCAAGGCCCTAAACTCTCTCGGGAGGGCTGATCTGGAGTCCGTTCGGGGCCCCGGAGGGGGGAATCCGTCGCCATCGTCATCATCAACCTTTCTTCATCACCAATTTAATGATGCTCACCGCCGTGCATGAGTAATTCCATCGTAGGCTTGCTGGACGGTGATGGGTTGGATCAGATTTATCATGTAATCAAGTTAGTTTTGTTAGGGTTTGATCCCTAGTATCCACTATGTTCTAAGATTGATGTTGATATGACTTTGCTATGCTTAATGCTTGTCACTGGGGCCCGAGTGCCATGATTTCAGATCTGAACCTATTATATCTTCATGAATATATGTGAGTTCTTGATCCTATCTTGCAAGTCTATAGTCACCTATTATGTGTTATGATCCGTTAACCCGAAGTGACAATAATCGGGACGATTACCGGTGATGACCGTAGTTTAAGGAGTTCATGTATTCTCTATGTGTTAATGCTTTGGTCCGGTACTCTATTAAAAGGAGGCCTTAATATCCCTTAGTTTCCAATAGGACGCCGCTGCCACGGGAGGGTAGGACAAAAGATGTCATGCAAGTTCTTTTCCATAAGCACGTATGACTATATTCGGAATACATGACTACATTATATTGATGAACTAGAGCTAGTTATGTGTCACCTTATGTTATAACTGTTGCATGATCGATCGCATCCGACATAATTCTCCATCACCGATCCATTGCCTACGAGCTTTTCATATATTGTTCTTCGCTTATTTACTTTTCCGTTGCTACTGTTACAATTACTATAAAACCAAAAATATTACTTTTTCTACCGTTACTACTACTATCATATTACTTTGCTACTAAATACCTTGCTACCGATATTAAGTTTCCAGGTGTGGTTGAATTGACAACTCAGCTGCTAATACTTGAGAACATTCTTTGGCTCCCCTTGTGTCGAATCAATAAATTTGGGTTGAATACTTTACCCTCGAAAACTGTTGTGATCCCCTATACTTGTGGGTTATCAAGACTATTTTCTGGCGCCGTTGTCGGGGAGCATAGCTCTATTCTTTGAGTCATTTGAGATTTATATCTTTTGATCACTATGAAGAACTCGAAAGATAAAAGAACCAAGATTTTTCCCTCAACTACGAGGGGAGGTAAGGAACTGCCATCTAGCTCTGCACTTGATTCACCTTCTGTTTTGAGTAAACTTGCGACACCTGCACATGCTATTGATTCTGATAGGTCGCATGTTATTGATGATGCCACTTCTGCTCTGCATGATGCTTATGATGAAACTACTTTTGTGCTTGATACTACTGTGCCACTAGGTGAATTTCTTGATGAACAACTTGCTAGGGCTAGAGAGAATGAAATTATTGAAAGTGATGATGAAGATTTTCCCCCTAGATATGAATTGCCTGTTGTGCCTGAGGGTTATGTTATGGATAAACAAATGCTAGAGACTTTTTAGCTTGCAACGATAGATCTGATCTTAAGAAACTGTTAGCTAAGCTTAAAGAAAAGTCTTTGAATGCTAGAATGAAATATGACCCTACTTTTGCTACTTCACCTATCTTTATTACTGACAAGGATTATAATTTCTCTGTCGATCCTGAGTTAATTACTTTGGTTGAATCATATCCTTTTTATGG
This sequence comes from Triticum urartu, assembly GCF_056163025.1. Taxonomy (NCBI): domain Eukaryota; kingdom Viridiplantae; phylum Streptophyta; class Magnoliopsida; order Poales; family Poaceae; genus Triticum; species Triticum urartu. The sequence continues at coordinate 441,493,236 of NC_141876.1, forward strand.
CTATGAATCTGAAACTGTTGTGGAACATCTTACTAAATTAAATGATATAGCCACCCTGTTTACTCATGATGAGAAAACTCGCTATTACTTTATCCTTAAGTTGTTTCCGTTCTCATTAAAGGGTGACGCTAAAACATGGTTTAATTCTCTTGATCCTGGTTGTGTGCGTAGTCCCCAGGATATGATTTATTACTTCTCTGCTAAATATTTCCCCGCTCATAAGAAACAAGTTGCTTTAAGGGAAATATATAATTTTGTGCAAATTGAAGAAGAGAGTCTCCCACAAGCTTGGGGGAGGCTTCTCCGATTACTTAATGCTTTGCCTGATCATCCTCTCAAGAAAATGAAATACTTGATATCTTTTATAATGGACTAACCTGTAACACCCCGGATGTAACTTTCCAATTTGTACTCCAACTCTTGCCGTTTCCGGCGTTAAGTTATATTTATTTCCTCGGGTTCGGGTTTTGTCTCCGTGTGTTGTTGTCATTGTCATGCATCTCATATCATGTCATCATGTGCATTGCATCTGCATACGTGTTCGTCTCATGCATTCGAGCATTTTCCCCGTTGTTCGTTTTGCATTCCGGCGCTTCGTTCTCCTCCGGTGGTCATTTCTAGCTTTCTTTCGTGTGTGGGGATTAAACATTTCCGGATTGGACCGAGACTTGCCAAGCGGCCTTTGTTTACTACTGGTAGACCGCCTGTCAAGTTTCGTATATTTTGGACTTCGTTTGATACTCCAACGGTTAACCGAGGGACCGAAAAGGCCTCGTGTGTGTTGCAGCCAAACACCCCTCCAATTTGGCCCAAAACCCACCTAACTCTGCTCCATCATCTAGAGCGTTCGATCATGATCGCGTGGCCGAAAACCGCACCTCATTTGGACTCTCCTAGCTCCCTCTATGCCTATAAATAGGTCCCCCTCAAAATATCCCGGATCCCCTCTCCCCGAAACCCTAAATCCCAGATCGGCGCCGGCCGGACACGTCCGCCCCGGCCGGACGCGTCCGCTCCGCCGCCCGCGCCAACCACCGCCCGCCACGTGGCATCGCGCCGCCGCCGCCGCCGAAGCCCGCCGCGGCCCGGGCCAGGCCCCGCGGCCCACTCCCTCCGCCGTCGCGCGCCCGCTCCCTTCTCCTCGCTCCGCCGCCACCGAGCCGCTGCCGGCCGCCTTTGCCTCGCCGCGCCGCCGTGGGCGCCATTGCCGACCCGCCGGAGCAAGCCGCCGGCCGCCCCGCGCCCGTCCTCCTCCGCCACTCGTCGCCGCGGCCGAGCCCGCTCGCCGTCGTTCAAGCCCGGCGCCGGCCGCCCTCGTCCTCACCTTCTCCTCGTCGGCCCGGCCGCCACCGACTCGCCGGTGAACAGTGCTCGCGCCGCCGCCTCGGTTTGCGTGCAGATCTGGAAACCCTAGGTCGTTTTTTTCTCTAACTCCCGAAATTGCAGATCCAAGAGCCTCTGTTTGTAGCCCCGTAACTTTGCATTCGTAGCTCCGATTCATGCATATAGCATATCAAAATGTTCATCTCAGAGATTACATCATTTCATTCCATTGCATCATTTTCATTTGAGTTCATCTTGATGCCCGAAATGCTGTTAGAAGAGGGCTACCTGAGTTAATTGTCAGATCTGCTACTCCATTTAGGTTTTTGTCATTTTTGCCATGATTAATGTGTGCATGCTATGCCCTGATGCTCTACATGTGTTTTGTTAAAGGTTTTGTCATCTTTCCAGAGGTGCAACCCATGTATTTTTGTGATGTGTGTGGTGACTTGTGCAAGCTTGCAAAGTGGTGCACTTGCTAATTCTGTTTTCAGGGACTTAGCAATTTCACTAAGTCCTGGAGCTGTTTATCTCATGTTGCCATATGTTCATGTTGTTTCCTAGTGATCCGTGCCTCTTTTGAGGATGATCAGTAAGGGTGTTTTGTTAATCTTGTAGTGCTCTATCCATCCATTTCTTTGTTTGCAATTATGGAGCACCCTAGCTTGAGTCAATCGATCTCTACTTTTGCTACTTTGTGAATCTGGGCAGATTGTCAACTTGTTTGCAATTTTGCCGATGATGTTGTAGTTGATCCGTGCATGCTATGCTATTGTTCTTGTCATGTCTAGCTTGAATTTTGTGCCTTCTTGATGGGTGTATGCTTGTATTGCCATGACTTGCACCGTAGTGAGTGCATCGAGCTCGTAAACATGCCTACTTGAGTTATATTTCAGCATGTGTCAGTTTTCACAAAGTCTGAAAACTGATTATGTTTTTGCTATGTTCACATGCTTGCATTTATATTTTGTGATCCCTTTTGGCTCAAGGTCACTAAGGGACTTTTGTTAAGCTCTTTGAGTAGCTCCATGCCATGCTTTACTTTGCCTTGTTCAGGTCTTGTAGCATGTAGTTTTGTTGCTCCGAAGAGGGCTAACTGATCTGAAATTCCAGACAAGTGTTAATTTCACTAAGTCTGAGATCTGCTTGTCATTTGCATTTTTGCCATGCTTGTTTGAACCTGTTAATGGAGGAATTGGCCGTAGCCCAGTGCTAGACTTTTGTTAAGAATCATGAATGCATCCCTGCCATGTATTTTGTTGTCATGTTTGGGTGTTGTAGCATGTTCATCTCATTGCATTTAGATGGCTACTTGCTGTAAATCGCAAACCGGTGTCATTTTTGAATCGCTTGCCATTTCCAAACCGTAACTCTAATTTCATCGTTCTTTATATCGTTTTCAAGCGATTTCATCTCATCTTTCCAGTGGCACACTTGGATTTCCATGTTTAGGCTAGGTTCATGCATTTCCTGTCATATCTTGCATTTTTGCATCCCGCATCACATTCCGCATAGCATATCATCATTGTATCATATTGCTTGGTCTTGCACGTGGTTGATTGTATCCTTGTTGCTTGTTTGTCTTGTTTGGGTAGAGCCGGGAGACAAGTTCGCTAACGAGGAGCCCGTTGAGTTTGCTTTCCGCCTTTATTATTTACATTACATGGGATGTTGTGAAGATTGCCTAACTTGCGACATATGCCTTCAATGCGATTATGCCTCTAAGTCGTGCCTCGACACGTGGGAGCTATAGTCGCATCGAGGGTGTTACATAACCGATGCTTCCAGAGACTACCTGGATAGTTGTGTTGGTTGTGTTTTCAGGAAAAGAACTGTTGATCAAGCTGAATTGCTATTGAATAATATGTTGACTAATGAAAGTAATTGGACACTTCCTGAACCAACTCCTAAGCCAACTCCGAAGAAAAGGGGTATTCTATTTCTCAGTCCTGAAGATATGCAAGATGCAAAGAAATCTATGAAAGAAAAAGGTATTAAAGCTGAAGATGTTAAGAATTTACCACCTATTGAAGAAATACATGGCCTTGATAACGCGACACATGTAGTAAAGGTGAATTTTCTCTATAGATTTGATGAAGGTTAAATTCCTCGTAATAGGTCTGCTAGCTAATGCTTGGATGAGTTTGATGATTTTATTGTTAAACAAGAAAACTTCAATGCTTATGTTGGTAGACAATTGAAACACAATGCTGATATGCTTGAACACTTGAGTGATTATATGTCTATAGTTAAAGGTGAACTTGAACTTATTAGTAAACATGATTCTATGGTTACCACTCAAGTAGAACAAGTGCTTAAAGCTCAGAATGATTTGCTCAATGAATTAAATAGTAAGAAGAATGATAATGCTGTTAGAGTTATGACTAGAGGAGGTAAAATGGCTCAGGAACCTTTGTATCATGAGGGCCACCCCAAGAGAATTGAGCAAGATTCTCAGAGAGCTAATGTTGATACACCTAGTCCTTCAAGGGGAAGAAAAAGAAAAATGATAGGACTTTGCATGCTTCTAGTGAACCTGTTGTTGACACACCTCAGAATCCCAATGATATTTTTATTTCCGATGCTGAAACAATTTGGTAATGAACATGAATCTAGTGATAATGTTAATGATGATGTTCATGTGGATGCTCAACTTAGCAATGATAGTGATGTAGAGATTGAACCTGCTGTTGATCTTGATAACCCACAATCAAAGAATCAACGTTATGATAAGAGAGACTTTGTTGCTAGGAAGTACAGTAAAGAAAGAGAACCATGGGTTCAGAGACCCATGCCTTTTCCTCCTAAACCATCCAAGAAAAAGGATGATGAGGATTTTGAGCGCTTTGCTGAAATGATTAGACCTATCTTTTTGCGTATGCGTTTGACTGATATGCTTAAAATGAATCCTTATGCTAAATATATGAAGGAAATTGTTACTAATAAAAGAAAGATTCAGGAAGCTGAAATGTCCACCATGCTTACTAATTATACTTTTAAGGGTGTAATGACAAAGAAAATTGGAGATCCAGGAGTACCAACTATACCATGCTCCATTAAAAGAAACTATGTTAAAACTGCTTTATGTGATCTTGGAGCCGGTGTTAGTGTTATGCCTCTCTCTTTATATCGTAGACTTGATTTGAATAAGTTGACACCTACTGAAATATCTTTACAAATGGTTGATAAGTCAACTGCTATACCTGTCGGTATTTGTGAGGATGTGCCTGTTGTGGTTGCAAACGTTACTATTTTAACGGACTTTGTTATTCTTGATATTCCCGAGGACGATAGTATGTCTATTATTCTTGGAAGACCCTTCTTGAATACTGCAGGCGCTGTTATTGATTGCACCAAAGGCAATGTCACTTTTCACGTTAATGGTAATGAGCATACCGTACACTTTCCAAGGAAACAACCTCAAGTCCACAGTATCAATTCTATTGGAAAAATTTCAACAATCACTATTGGAGGTTTTGAATTTCCTCTTTCTACTGTCAAGAAGAAATATGATATTCTTATTGTTGGGGACATGCATATCCCCGCTGAGGTAATCTAGTGTTATTCGAAAATTCTCCGGTTTCATGTTATTCGAAATGAGTTTGTTAACTAGACCTGATCAACCTTGTTAGTGGATTCCTTTTGATGAGCATGACATGGATGAATTTAGAAAACACAACTCTCTGTACCCTCTTTTTACTTTCTGTTATTTAGATTAAATAAAGTAAAAATAGTATTTTCTGTCTGTTTTCTGAATTATCCATGCAATAAAAAATACTCCAAAAATAAAAGTTCTCCAAATGCCCTGAAAATTAAATATGATTTTTTCTAGAATATTTGAGAATATTTGGCACTGAAAACACAACAGGGGGAGCAGCCACGTGCCCACGAGGGTGGAGGGCACGCCTACCCCCCTGGGCGCGCCCCCTGCCTCGTGGACCCCACATGGGTTCCCTCCACTTATTCCAGCCACCACACACTCCTTCTTCCTCCCAAAAAATCACTAGCCAGCTCAAACCCGAGTTCTTGCTCATCTTGCTGCCATTTTCGATCTCCTCGCTCAAAGCTCCATTCACAAAACTGCTTTCGGGGATTGTTCTTTGGTATGTGACTCCTCCAATGGTCCAATTAGTTTTTGTTCTAGTGCTTTATTCATTGCAAATTTTTGCTGCTTAGGCGACCCTGTTCTTGAGCTTGCATGTCAAATTTATATGGTCGAAAGTAGTTTTAATGCATGATATGGCCTCTAGGCACTTGTAGGAGTAGTTGCTATCAATTTTGTTGAGTTTGGTTCACTTTTATTTTTGAGTTACTAAAAATTTTAGAAATTTTTCAGAGGAAGAAAATATGTTTAGGAAAATGTACCAAGGTGGTTCCTCAAGGAAGCAAGGTCCCAGGCCCGCAATACGCGAGCCCGGTAATGAACTACCAAGAGATGCTCAAGTGCGGCCTTGTGAATGGCCGTCAGAGGACTTCATGGTTCGGGCAGGAATCAAGGAGGAATTTGACGCATATGTGCGTAACGCCGATCTTGAGAGCTTCGTGGCAGATAAGTGCCATCGGTACCTTTATTTGACTGATTCATTTGTGAGAAGGTTTAAATTTACATCATCACACAATTCTCAAACTGTCCTATTTGATCTCTATGATAAAATCGTATACCATGGACTTTGAAGATTTTTAATACTGCTTGTAAACTCCCATAGTGGGGTAATGTTAGTGAACCTCGCAAATCTGAATATAAAGACTTTGTTGCTAGCATAACAGTGGGGGAATCTAGGGAAATCACGCAAGCTACCATAGGGAGCATTCATTTTCCTGCTATACATTATTTTGCTCTCTTCATAGGTAGATGCATAGATGGTAAGGATGAGGCGTGTCACATGTGTGTTCCTGATCTTAGTGTTCTCAAGAGTGCTGTATTAGGAGATAGACAATATAACTTGGGGGCCATTGTTGCACGTAGGTTGCATAATAATAGTATTGATGGAGATTTCTTTGGTGAGATGATATTGAGTTGCCTCCTGCTTATTTAGATTATAATGCCATGGTTCGTCATCAGGTTGTTGAGAGGAACAATCAGTTCCTCCAGTACTGACTAATCTTTAACAGACGACGCATCTATCACGTCACTCTCCCTACTCCTGCCTTCTTTGACTTTCAGGCAAAAGGGAGATATGTTATAACCAGGGAGGAGGAGACCGAGTACGAGAGGAGGACAGAGGCAGCTCGCCTCCAAGCCGCAGCTCGTCAGGCAATAGCTGATGCATCTCCGTACGACCCCAGCTACAACTTTGATCCATGGGCATAGACCAATTTAGGCCAAAGCCTAAGCTTGGGGGAGTACGTATCTATCACCAACATTACATTCATGTTCACACACTCATGCCAGTTGTCGGTGCTCATACTTTTTCATTGTATCATCCATGCTAGTTTATTTTCATTTTCTCATTTTCTTCCTGTGTGTTTGAAAAACCTTAAGAAACAAAAATTAGTTGTAGCTTTTAGCTAGTTTACTTTCCATGATGTAGTAGTAATTAAAAAAGAAAACCCAAAAAGATTTCTCGTTCTTCTTTTGCTTGTTGGGAGCTTTCCCGTGTAAATAGTTTTGTTTCTTTTCTTTCCTTTGGGGGTCGAGAGGAGAAGACCATAATGAAAATGTTGAGTGACTCTTATATGCATTATTGTTGATCTAACAAAGAGCCCATATTACCTTGTCTTCTTTCTTGAATTGAATGCTTGCAGATTCCATCTTAGTCCAATGCACGTTTATTATTATTCACACTATTCGGTCGTGCAAGTGAAAGGCAGTAATGATGATTATATGATGAACTTATTGAGATGAGGAAAGCTGGTATGAACTTGACCTCTCTTGTTTTTATAAATATGATTAGTCCATCGTTCCTGATTCAGCCAATTATGAAAGAAACATATTTGCAATGACAATTAGAGATTGTAGTTGCTTATGCCATGCTTAATTAGCTAGGAGTTTATAATGGTTCACCTTGCGTGCCAACATGATATTAAGATGGTTGTGATGTGGTATGATAGGGTGGTATCCTCCTTTGAACGATTCGAGTGGCTTGACTTGGCACATGTTCGCGCATGTAGTTGAAACAAAATCAACATAGCCTCCACGATATTTATGTTCATGGTGCATTATATCCTACTCATGCTTGCATTCGGTGTTGATTAATTTTAATGCATGTTCATGACTGTTGTCGCTCTCTAGCTGGTCGCTTCCCAGTCTTTTTCTAGCCTTCACTTGTACTAAGCGGGAATACTGCTTGTGCATCCAATTACATAAACCCCAAAGTTATTCCATATGAGTCCACCATACCTACCTATATACGGTATCTACCTGCCATTCCAAGTAAATTTGTATGTGCCAAACTCTAAACCTTCAAATAAACATTATGTTCTGTATGCTCGAATAGCTCATGTATCAACTAAGGTTGTCTGTATCCTCCATGCTAGGCGGGTTATTCTCAAGAGGAGTGGACTCTGCTCCTCATTCATGAGAAAATGGCTGGTCACCGGGATGCCCAATCCCATGCTCAAATCAAATCAAAATAATTGCAAACAAAACTCCCACAGGATTGTTGTTAGTTGGAGGCACCCATTGTTTCGGGCGAGCCATGGATTGATGCTTGTTGGTGGTGGGGGAGTATAAACTTTACCATTTTGCTTGGGAACCGCCTATAATGTGTGTAGCATGGAAGATATCAAGATCTCTCGGTTGTTATGTTGACAATGAAAGTATACCGCTCAAAATATTATTCATATCTATTTCAAAACCGAGCTCTGGCACCTCTACAAATCCCTGCTTCCCTCTGTGAAGGGCTTATCTATTTACTTTTATGTTGAGTCATCATCCTCTTATTAAAAAGCACCAGCTGGAGAGCACCGCTGTCATTTGCATCCATTACTGTTAGTTTACATTGAGTATGACTGTGACCGGATCTCTTTTACCATGAATTACAATGTCTAGTCAGTCCTAGATCTTTAAAGGTGCTCTGCATTTATGTTTTGTGGTCTCAGAAAGGGCTAGCGAGATACCATCTTGTTATATCATATCATGATTGTTTTGAGAAAGTGTTGTCATCCGAGATTTGTTATTATTTCTCGCTAGCTGATTATGCCATTGAAGAGTAAACATGAGACCTAAATGTTATTGTGAATATGGTTAGTTCATAATCTTTGCTGAAAACTTGAATACTGGCTTTGCATATTTACAACAACAAGAGCAAACAGAGTTTGTAAAAGTTTTTCTTTATCACTTTTAGTTTATCAACTGAATTGCTTGAGGACAAGCAAAGGTTTAAGCTTGGGGGAGTTGATACGTCCTCGTCGTATCTACTTTTCCAAACACTTTTACCCTTGTTTTGGACTCTAACTTGCATGATTTGAATGGAACTAACCCGGACTGACGCTGTTTTCAGCAGAATTGCCATGGTGTTATTTTTGTGCAGAAATAAAAGTTCTCAAAATGACCTGAAAATCAACGAAGATTATTTTTGGAATATATAAAAAATACCGGAAGAAGAATCCACGTCAGGGGGCCCACACACTATCCACGAGGGTGGGGGCGCGCCTACCCCCTGGGCGCGCCCCTGCCTCGTGGGCCCCTGGACGCTCCATCGACTTCAACTCCAACTCCATATATTCGTGTTCGGGGAGAAAAAATGAGAGAGAAGGATTCATCGTGTTTTACGATACGGAGCCGCCGCCAAGCCCTAATCACTCTCGGGAGGGCTGATCTGGAGTCCGCTCGGGGCTCTGGAGAGGGGAATCCATCGCCATCGTCATCATCAACCTTCCTCCATCACCAATTTCATGATGCTCACCACCGTGCGTGAGTAATTCCATCGTAGGCTTGCTGGACGGTGATGGGTTGGATGATATTTATCATGTAATCGAGTTAGTTTTGTTAGGGTTTGATCCCTAGTATCCACTATGTTCTAAGATTGATGTTGCTATGACTTTGCTATGCTTAATGCTTGTCACTAGGGCCCGAGTGCCATGATTTCAGATCTGAACCTATTATGTTTTCATGAATATATGTGAGTTCTTGATCCTATCTTGCAAGTCTATAGTCACCTATTATGTGTTATGATCTGTTAACCCCGAAGTGACAATAAACGGGACCATTACCGGTGATGACCGTAGTTTGAGGAGTTCATGTATTCACTATGTGTTAATGCTTTGGTCCTGTACTCTATTAAAAGGAGGCCTTAATATCCCTTAGTTTCCAATAGGACGCCGCTGCCACGGGAGGGTAGGACAAAAGATGTCATGCAAGTTCTTTTCCATAAGCATGTATGACTATATTCGGAATACATGCCTACATTACATTGATGAACAAGAGCTAGTTCTGTGTCACCCTATGCTATAACTGTTGCATGATCGATCGCATCCGACATAATTCTCCATCACTGATCCATTGCCTACGAGCTTTTCATATATTGTTCTTCGCTTATTTACTTTTCTGTTGCTACTGTTACAATTATTATAAAACCAAAAATATTACTTTTGCTACCATTACCACTACTATCATATTACTTTGCTACTAAATACCTTGCTACCGATATTAAGTTTCCAGGTGTGGTTGAATTGACAACTCAGCGGACGCGGAGTATGTGATCGCGAGCTCCTGTGAGCTCGGAATCACATCTGTCCAGAATCGCTGTAAGATTGGAAACATTGACTGACCGGACCAGGCAGCGGGTTCACGCGCAACAGTAAAAAAAGGTAAAATGTGCTTGCATGTGGGCCTGAGCGAACGGAAGTGCGGACGCCGTCCACAGTGAGACAACCGAGCCATGGATCGGGAAGCCGCCGGCGTCCTGATCCATGGACCAGATCACCGGATTCCGATAGCTCCGTGACGTCGCACAGTAAATGCGGGTAGGTGCGCTGCTGGTAGGTAAGGCAGCTAAATCGGGATAGGTTTTCTACTCGGGCGACCGGACAGTGGGGATATCTACTGCGGCGATGGCGGTAGAAAGCTCGGAAGATCACCGGCGGCCATGGAGTTCCTGATGCAACCTATAAACAGGCCAGAATCTGATCTACGCCCCCTTATGTTGAAGTGGATCTGCTTGTTTCACCGGGAGTGCATCGCCCCGCACTTCTAATTCCTGTGGGATTTTACAGACCACTACTAGAGGAGGTGAATGACAACGACGGCAGCATGGAGCCGATGCGGTTTGCGGCGAGCGCCGCGCCAGGGTTAGATGTTCCACCGGGGGCAGTTTCTAGTGCGGACGGCCAAATTTTCCTGGAAAGGGAGTCGCCAGAGGCAGGGAGTGCAGAGAAGGCGCAGTGTTTAGAGCAGTCAATAGAGCAAATGGACCCAAAAACGCCAGGATGGACACAAAGGTACCACTGATTCTCGTTTGGTATTCCGTATGCTTTGAACTTACAGTAGTAAAGAAATTAGAAGGAAAAACGTAGTTAGTAGCAGAAGATGATAGGTCAGTGGAAATTCAGACATTGTATATCATGTATGAGTTGTCTTCTGGAGGAAAAAAGTGATGTGAAAAGTACAAAGTGTGAAATGGGGATATCATATATTAATTGTGTGGATTCGCTCATGAGAGTAGAGATATATAAGCTGTCAACTGCAATAATTCTTCATGTCAGGCATACATGCTTCAGTTTTCAGTAAACCAAAAGCACCACCTTAATTGTGCATTCTAGATTTGATGGAAAAGTACATACAGCCTATATGTAGCTGATTGATATGTCAGACCTGCATAATTCAGTTTCAACATAGTGAACAAAAATATTATGTGTCCTTGTTTTGCCCATTGAGTAGAGTGCGCGTGGGTGCTGCTGCTCCCAGTAGGGCTCCTTGTGCAGATAGAGTAACCGCCTTCGAGAAAACTGTACGGCAATTTGCGGACGATCCAGGTGACATTGTAATTATTCCAAAGATAGGAACATCATTCGACACACTTGGTGAAGCATACGACTTCTACAATTTATATTCCTGGGAAAAAGGCTTTGGAATTCGGTACGGAAAGAGCCGGCTAAATGTGAACCGGATGAAGTGCATGCAGGAGATAGTCTGTGGATGTGCGGTATGATTAGTCATATTAGATATGAACACACATGAGTGTTTTACTTGATGTGGAAAATGCTCATGTGGTATGTACTGACTGTGCACCTTTGTTTTTGGTATCACCAGGGGAAGCCAATTGTGGAGACCACGCGGTCTTGTCGCTGTCAGTGCCCCGCGCTAGTAAGGCTGTTGCGTTCAAAGGATAATGGATGGTACATAGCGGAGCACCGGGATGTGCACAACCATGCATTGACACACACATATGGACAGACACTCCATTGGCCGTCGCACAAGCATATTGATCAATACAGTAGGGACCTTGTGAAACAGCTGAGGCAAAATAATGTGAATCTAGCAAAAGTGTATAGTATCATTGGTAGCTTCTTTGGGAAGATGGAGAATGTACCATTCACGAAGAGGGCTTTGCGGAATCTGTGTGGGAAGATTAGCCGGGAATAGTCAGAAGACGATGTGAGGAAAACAATGGAAGTATTCCAAGAACTGTGTTCAAAGGACCCCCAATTCACTTATTGTGTGGACGCAGATAAGGAGGGCGGGATTAGCACTTTGATGTGGGCTACCGGCAATAGCAGGCTGCAGTACAGCTTCTTTGGTGACGTGGTTACATTCGATACAACTTACCGGACAAACCTCTACAACATGCCGTTTGGTTTATTTGTGGGTGTGAACAATCATTTTCAGAGCATAATCCTGGCTGGAGTTTTGGTGCGAAGTGAAACAGTTGAAACATTTGAATGGGTTTTCTCAGAATTCATTAGGATAATGGGTGGTAAGGCACCGCAAACAATCTTGACAGGTATGCAAAACATCAGTTGAGAATGAAAGTAGTTTCTTTATAACTGTGTAACAACAAGCTGGTAAATCTAATGGTGCTCCAATCCGTACCTATGCAGATCATAACAGGGCTATGGAGGTGGCCATAAGTAAGGTGATGCCCGGCACAGCTCACCGATGGTGCAAGTGGCATGTGCTAAAGAAGGCAAAAGAGTCACTTGGTCCCTTGTATTCAAAAGATAGTGACTTCCGGCCCGAGTTCCGCAAGGTTGTCAATCACATGTTAACCATAGAGGAGTTTGAGGAGGGATGGAAATACCTAATAGAGAAATACAATCTGAAGAACCATGATTACATGACAAATTTGTATGAGATAAGGCACAAGTGGGCGAAGCCTTTCTTCAAAGGTGTGTTCTGCGCAAAAATGACTAGCACACAACGGAGTGAAAGTGCTAACCACATGTTAAAGAACTATGTGCCGCCTGGGAGCCCAATGCATATATTTGTAAGGAAGTATATGAGCTTAATATTTGACAGGGAGGCAGAAGAGAATTATGAGGAGAAGCATACAACAATAGTAAGCACAATCTGCATGATATGTTTTGATTACTCATTGAGTAAGTTAATGCATGGACTAACGCTAGTTTATTTCCTTGTCCAGGGGAGGCCACTCATGCGAGCAAATTTGGCTACAGAGAGGCATGCTGGGAAAATATACACTAGGGCTATGTTTGAGCAATTCGGACATATATTGTATGAGTGCGGTGCATATCAGGTTGAGGAGATTGAGAAAGGAAAAGAATACATTGCAATACATACCGATGCAGCGCGTAGGGAAAAGTGGTGTAAAACGTCATACAAGGTATCAGTTATGGAAGGAGGGGATGAGTTTGACTGTGAGTGTGGCCAGTTTGCACACATGGGCCTGCTCTACAGCCACGCCCTGAAGGTGATGGACCTGTGTTATTTATCATGAAATATATACATTTTGAAATTATTAAATAAGGAAGGTGCACCATATAGCTAACAATCGGTGTCCTTGCGTTAATGATGACAATTGCAGGTAATGGACTTCATCTGTGTGACGGAGATCCCAAAAAAACACATTCTGAAGCGGTGGACACGAGATGCAAGAGATATCCTTCCAGCACACCTCACACAGTATCAGCGGGACAATGCTCAAGAAAACCCATTTAGTTTTCGGCATTTCAATATGTATATGAAAGCCATGGAACTTGTGAGAATGGGAGACTGTAGTGTGGCCGCTTATGAGCATCTGATTTCATTGTTCAAACACTGTGCAGCAGAGATGAAGCCATTCACAGATCTGCGGGATGGTTTGGGTTTGGAAGATAGGCTAGGAGATAATATGAAGGCCCCATCAACACCGTGTGCAGGAACAGAAGGTGAACATGTAACAATTGGGGCTGGTGACTGCAACTCGGCAAACGAGTCTGGTAATGTTCTCTCAACCTTGCTGCCGCTAGCTAAACGGAAGCAAATTGGAAGACCAACGACAAGTAGAGAGAAAGCGCCATACGAGGGTTTAAGCAAGAGAACACGATTTTGTGGGATATGCAGGCAGCAAGGCCACAAACGCACAACATGCCCTCAACAGGGGGATGTACCGAAACAACCTCGTAAGCTGGCGAGATGCAAGAACTGTGGCATCGAAGGGCACCGCCGGAACAATTGCCACAAGGCTGCAGAACTTAGGCTGACCTAGTGATGTAGAACCTAGTGGATCATCCAGTTCTAGATGAGAGATATTTCATTTACGGTTGTAAGAGAACTTGTAATAAGTTTGAATTATGGCTAAGCGAGTTCTACCTGTAACGGATAAGTGGATTGATTCTGTCAGTACGGTGTGTTCGGAATTTTCTGAAGTTTTTCATCAAAATTATGATGAACTAGATCCTGCTTACCATGTATGGATTAATAGTGTGTGACCAAGTGCGTACGTAGGTTTTCAAGCGATTGTGACAGCTTCCCATATATGTACGTACCAGTTTGCTAGCTGAACCTGTTATATAAGTAAATGCAGATGACAACTGTTCTGTCAGCTTGTGGATGCTGGTGTGCGGGATTGTGTTTGAAATTCGAACTTGATGAGCGGGAGATAGCCCGTGCGTGTGTACAAATGAGGGCTGCGCTCAAGCCCCAGGAAGAGCTCACAACTATTGTATTTTGAGAGGTTGCCAATGGCAGATTCAGCAGACTCAAGGACTGCTTCTTCTTTGACCTTAGGAGAAGAGTGCTCCAAGGGGTGGAATGGTCGCCCCCAGGTACGCTAACTCTGCTCTTTGATCACTGCATACATGACTCCTTCGCCCTAGTCTGACAACACTTGCTTGTTCGTTTTAGTCAAATGCTCATTCGGAAGGGTTAGTTAACCAGGGGGGTGATCCTGTGCACGCAATCAGTGGTAGCTCGGTGGTATCCTCTCTGTCGCTGCAGGTGCGCTTGCTCCTTAATGTTTGTTGTTAATATTGTATCAAGTAGATCTAACAAAGGTCTGCATTATTTTCAGGTTGATGGTGTAGATGAAGATGGAGATGGAGATGGTGTACAAGAACTGCATGCTGCACATGAGGAGCAAGCATACGGTGATGCAAAGGAGGGGTACGGCAACCACGACCCTGATGCCAACAACTCAGATGAAGGTTATGGAGATGCAAGTGATGGGTATTTAGGAGTGGATGATTATGTAGAAGAAAGTAACCGACACATTGCGAAGCGTGCTAGGCTGAACTAGTAATCTGTATTGTAGGTCGTGTTTTGGCATTGGTGTGTCCATGCAGCTTCGGTAATGACGCCATTACCTTGATGGTCAATCGGGTCAATTAGCAAAACGAGAGGATGTGTTCAGTTCAACTATATGTTGAACTGGGCGCTGTTGCCGTCAGTTGTACTGTTGTAATTTGGCAGCTTTCTATGTTCGGGTCTTTAATTAAAGATTGTTTGTTTGGGACGAGTGAGTTCTTGTTAATTATTTGATTGGGGATCATCTCCTGTACATGGTCACATATTAAACTGAATGCCTTATTATATTAGATGCATGCATGCCTGGCGTCAGTTAATTAGTATATCCAACCTGGTTGGTGTTCCAAACGTAGGCATGCAGAGCATCATTAACGCCTTGCATACAGATGATTCAGCTATAAACATTGCATGCATAGCTCTGCATCATGTGCATGCATTTTTCCTCATGTGCTTGTGGGAAAAATGTAAAGTCAAACAGGAGTGAGTGGGGGGCTAACTGAGAAACATCCCCTGTGGTTGGCCTGTTGGAAATTTCGAGCTGGACCCTTCGAGAAGGAACTTTCTTCTTAAAGAAGTACTTGCAGGGAGAGTGCTGGTCCTAAACTGGACAAGCAAGTTGCAATAAAGCGTGATCCCAGCGGATATTTGCAAAAAGTACGTCCAACATGGGACCGAGTGCAGCATGAATTCTGCATGCAAGTCCTTGTCCACGTACACATAGGGATTACTCGGGGTGGTAAGCATCCAGGGCTCTGTTTTGACTGACGAGTGTCAACAGAATACATGTTCTATTCGTAGAATTGCATGTAACGGACATGTGCCGTAGTCCAGGAGGCGCATCGCGGGAGAATTCCCGCCCGTGTGTTCTAAAGTTTTTGGTTTGGATGCACTTGGTGAATTGTAGATAATAAAAAACACATCCAAAGGAAGGACAGTAAATACCAAGTGGGTCGGTAGCTGTAACAGTGCAGGCGGCGGAGCCTGGTTTTAACCCCCCACCGCGTGCCCTCCTCTGCTCAATTCCCCACTCAGCACAGTATGCCTCTGTTCTAGGTTTGGAGCTTAGCAAAGAGAAATCAGATCTGAGCTAACTCTGGTGGACAGCGGAGGCAGCGCGTGCCTTTCTGGCAAGCTTGGTCCCGGCCCGACATTTCTTCCCCATACTTTGCCGACGACAGTGCTCCGGCCTGTCATTTTCTTCAATCATCGGGTTTCTAACCACTGGTTTTGCTCCGCCGGCGCCTACTTCTTGGTTACCTATGTAGTTTTGTTGCTCAGGTTGATCTTTTTGCGATGGCTAGACGGTAGACTACCGTCGAGCCTCTTCGTACTTTAGCTGGCATTTGATCTGAGCTATGAATCGCATCAAGGAAATAACCGGATGGGCTTCTTTTTGTTGATTGCAGATCGGGACGGGAAGATGGCCAGGCCTCCTGGGACGCCGAAGCGACCAAGGCTGCGCAGCCACAACAGGGGACGGCTGAAGAGGAGGAACAAGCACTCTGGAAGCGATGCCATGGTGGTGGTCAATGCACGAAGACGAGAGCCAGCTTATAGATCAATGTTCGCCACTGCATCTTTCCTAGGGTTGGGTACTTTATTTTACAATGCAATGGAGCCGAGCGGTATGGCTAGCTTGCTGACAAACAGATATGCTGGACCAGTAGATAGTGTTTTCACTGCTGAACAAATGGGTAGGATTGACATTAGAAGTAGAACACTAAGAATGCCAGATGGGCAAGTTAGAGCAATCCGAGATGTGGATGCTGTTATGATCCTAGGCGTACGTGGACATGGCAGGATAATAGAGTTTAGCACTCCTACCGACAGATCTGGTCTTGTCAGGAGAATCAGAGGGATGATAGGCCTGCGAGGTAGAGGTGGACTAAAGGTTTCTGATCTTGAGTATGTCATTAGTAGGCTAAATCCCTGCTGCATGAACAAGCAGGAGACCATAGCCTTCGCAGTAGCATCCACCTTGTTGGTTGTGTTGACTCTGTTGGGTCCAAGGCAGTCCGTATCTGCCATTCCAGAAGAAATATTGCCACTGGTACAAGATCCATGGGCCATAGGTGAGTACAACATTGCACGGTATGCGATAGATGTGATGGCGATTTCTGCTGACAGATACCAATCCAACGTGGCATCTGGGGCTGAGAATGCTATCTTGGGTGGACATTCAAATTTCTTGGAGGCAAGTCTTTACAAATAGAAGTGTCATTCTTCTAATTAGTGATTTTTTCGACCCTTTAATCAAACATATTTTGCACTCATGCTAAAAAAATCTATCTGCATGTGCAGTATTTCCAACTGGACTGGGTGGATTATGGTTTTGCAAGCTTGAGGTCCAAACCGCTGCCAAGAATTTGTGCTTATTCTTGTCCAATAGTTAAGAAATTAATTCAGCTAGAGAGGGAGAACCCAGGACATTACCCGGTAATCAGTCCATGCATACCATATTTGGAATAAGAGATAATTATAACTGTTTGTTCAGTGATCATGTGAGGAGTAACGATTGTGAATAACATAAATTTGGGTTGCAGACAAGGCCGGAAGGCTACAGGGATCAACAAGAATGGATGTGGCATCCTCTGATGGCAACAACAACTAATTCAGTAAGTCACATACTCTGGATTTCATGTGCGTTTGTATTGCTCCCTATACATACTTAGTAACTGTATGACATGTATTGCCAATCCAATCAGTTGTTCGTGTGTGACAACGAAAATGGTGGAGTAGATGCCCATGATGAACGTAGCTCAAACGGTGATGCAAATGAAGACGGAGTCGACAATGCAAATCCAGTCATCCATGAAGAAATGCCAGTTAATGAATATGAAGATCATGGATCGCATGGATGGCAGATATCTGTGTGGGATCAAGCGAACGAATGTAGTGAGCCAACAGGTTAGTAATAATTAACAGGCAACAATGGCCGTTTACATACAACTTTGTGATTATTGCATAAATGGCACAAAAATGAAATGTTCAACTGATGCAAGTCTAAAATTGCAGTGCCAGACTACGACACATACGATGAGGAAGATGATAGTCATCAAGTGCGCACTGCAACTAGTCATGGTTTGCTTGCTATTATCACGGGGCAAGGTAATCCTTCTCAGGCAGTCATTCTGAATGATGAAACAGGGGAAAATGACAGCTTCACGCAGTCCCGGTCCAGGAGCCAAGGTAATGGTTTGTTACTGTAAGAGACAAGCGGTAGAGGTAAGTATGCCATGGAGACTGAATTTGTCATAACTAATACACCTTTCCTTTAATTTCCAGAATATAATGGAGAGATTTCTGAAATTGAAAGTGAAGGAGAAGTGATTCAGGTGGTCATCACTGTGCAAGGTAGGGTGGTAAACCAAAACAGAGTATCACTATATGTGTATGTGGTACAGACTGGGAAGTGAACTGACCTTATAATAGTGCACTGCAGAGGCTCAAGCTCCAGAAATCAATGAGGATGATGATCAAGAACGCCTTGTAATTAATGAGGGAGGCTATGAAGCTCAAAGAGGAAGCCGCATGGTGGAAACCGATCCAAATGATCATGGGAAAAAGATAATGGAACCAGAAAGTGAGTTTGAGTCTTCAGATAGTGATGAAGATAGGAGGACACAGTATGAACGCATAGGAAGAAATCATGTGAGGGTTCTACAACGTGAGGGTAAGTTTAGCAAACCAGAAGCAGCGTCATAAAGATTGGCATAAATTAATAAAAGTTTGGAAATTGAAAAGTGTAAATGTTGCAGAGAGACATCAACAAGCTCTAGCTCTCCGTCGAGGCCCAGTTATAAACATACCAGGTAATGATTTCTTTTGGAGATTAATATTCCATACATACTGTGTATGCAATGGTTTACCTTTGTTCGGACTACAATACAAAATGTTGCCAGCTCTTCCAGCGATTGCCTCACCCTGCACACAGGCTGGACTAGTGGCAAATGATGCGCCGTCAGGGATTGATCTGCCAACATTTCAGCCTGCAGGTTAGTGATCAGTAATTGAATAAGTTTTCAGTGCAAAGTATGAATAACATTGTGGGTGAGCGGTAAGGGAATGCCATATTTTTGTTGAACCGGTGTGTATTCAATGGTTTACCTTTGTTCTAACGATAATACAAAAACGTCGGCAGCTCTTCCATGGATTGCCTTAGCCGAGACACAAGCCGGACCAGTGCCAACTGATGCGCCAGCATGGGTGGCTCTCCCACCATTTGAGCCTGCAGGTTAGTGATCAGTAGATGATATAAGTTTTCAGTGGAAATATAAATAACATTGTGGGTGAGCAGCAAAAAGGAATGTTTTTTTCTGATAAACTGGTGTTTATGCAATGGTATGGCAAGCGGTACCATGCACGAATATGATGATGTATATTTTGGGAACTAAACCATTTGAATTTCCTTGTAGTGCCAATCGTTGACTTGACAGGAAGCAGTCCAGAGCAATATGGTCACGGATCTATTCGACTGCCTGGTATGAAGATTGAAATTGTTGTGACGTAGGAACCCTTTCCGGACCTTGAAATAATTATAAACTATTCAATTTGTTTTTGTAGACCATACTATTGCAACTGAAAATGTGAAGACTGAAACAGTTGAAGGAGAGGTTGTGCAAACAGTGATGATGCCAGGTTAGAACGCATGCATATGATTGTCACTATGGTAATATCTTAGTAACATAACTAATTCAGTAATGATGAATTTTTTATTCTATTCCAGCAAACCTAAACATTAAGGATGGAACTCGTAACAGAGGAAACAATCATAGCCTCAAGTTTCAAACAACAATAGACGGTGAGTGGTCTGGCTACATATGAGAGCAACCATTCAACTAATTCGGTTTCTGACAATTGATTGTATGTCTGAAACATGTAGGACTGGGATATGTTGGAGCATCATCACCAGTTGGCTACGGTGGCATTACACATAGAGAAGAAGTTCCATATGACATAGCTGCAACTGACAATCCACAGAGGGTACTATTTTTGACAAAAAAAATATTCGTTTGAATGTTTCATAATCATTTACAGGTTTAAGTATTTACTGTGTGTGTATGGCATGCAGACATGGTCACTGGATGCGGTAACTCAGAACCAGGGCTCAGGAGGCGACATAAGCGAAGTGCTAATAGAGGGAGGCAACAGTGCCGCCAAAGAAGACGCCTTGAAAGATCAGACAGACACGCAGCACACATACAGAGTTCGGATGAATGCAATGACAGTGATGACAGAGGGGGACAAAATTTGACAGACGGCATTGACATGATGAATCAAACGGAGAGAGATGCTGATGACATGGCCCCTTCAAGGGGATTCATCGAAGATGGCTCACAAACAGTGGGCAGGGGTGTCCTTCAGAGCAACGCAGGCTATGTCTTCCCAGGAATTACTGGTAAGCATCTGAATATGAAATTGTGGAAAGCCTATGAAATATCATTGAGGCCGCACTAACACATACCTACGCATGTCCTATTAATGCTATCAGTTAGGGAAATAGGTGGAAGCTCGGCAGTAGTGAAATCCCAACAACGACGTTGGCATGGATTAAACCGAGCTGACATGACTGTCCAGGATCATCTAGGTTTGTAGAATTTATATTCAAAAAAATATGATACATTGTTACATGAAAAATAACAAGCATGATGCATTAATCTCCCACAGAGGGAGCTGAGGCCATACCAATAGGCAGAGGTGTTCTTCGTAGCACTGCGGATATGTATTCCCAGGAATAACAAGTGAGCAAAATAAAAAATCATAACTTGTAAAAATGTGCTCATACATGAGATGCGTAACGTTGCTGATACAGCAGATATGTTTGTTTGAACAGTCAGGGCCATAGGGGAGAGCTCGGCGGCAGCGAATACTGCTGGGAGTGGTGATCATGCAATGAACCAGCAGCCATCAATGACTGATAACAACCAAGGTTGGTTGCCCTACGTACATACATAACTTGATTAAGAAGCACTTGCATAGTCATAACTTTTGTAAATCTATGCGCGTCAGGCATGTATCTAACGGGTTAATAACCATTTGCATAACCAGGAACGACTGCTGGAGGAAATGATGAGTCACTCAGGGGCACCAACTTTGTGTCAAGCCGAATGAATAGGAATCTAAGGTTGCACATAGGCATGGTGAGGACCATAGTTAAAATGGAAATGGGTGATAGGGGAGACAAGTTCTCAGGTAAGGTTGGGCTAAAACACGAGGAGCCGCTTGCCAGGAATGTGCTTGATTTTTGGGGCAAAATGTGCCGAAGTAGCACGAGAAACCTCAGAAGGTGAGCTAACGTTTTGATGTTGTCTACATTGTAACAGTATAACGAAAATCATGGCTGACCATGCTTTCTGCCACATGTATTTGTGGAAAATTTCAGGAAATGGTACAAACACCTGGTCCCATATCTGATAGTTATGTCGGGGGAAGACTTTGTGAATGAATTTGGGCCAAATGGGCACCTAACAAGCGTGGGTTGGGGAGCAGTTTCGCGAATGCTTACATGGAAGGATGGACATATGTACGGTGACTGGGAGATCAGGTGGCGACATATATTCGACTTGCGTTTTGTGGTGAGTTTGTACTTACCTGAAAGCTTGCTGTTGTTCCGATCATCAGAGCAGTGGTTGACATTGCGTATGTTGTTTTCCAGCTAGCTCTCATGTACAGGTCATACGATTTGGACTTTGAATTCATGAATAAGATGATGAGTTATGAGGCACTCGGCTATCAGATGCAATGGACAAAGAAGGTATAGTTTCTGTGCTAAAAGAAATATGTTCACAAGTACAAATATGGTTGCGAAATGAAGTCATATTAACAACATGCATGCTTGCAGCTAATGCTCCCAGTTCCAATGATGGAAAGCTGGTCTCTATATGTTGTGGATGTTGAAGAAAGGACTTTGTTGGTCATGGACCCATGCGAGACGTCCGAGCCTATCAATGAGATGCGATACAAGCATGAAGACAATGCAAAATTCATCCTGGCAGGACTTCGGCGATTCATACATGAGAACATCACGGGGTGGTACGTGCCAGCTCAAGGCTGGACCATCCACTACAATGTTGGCATGCATGCTAGCTGTGAACTGTGAGTTTGCTCATTGAGAATTGACATTTGTATATAATGCTAAAAATAAAATATCGGACTAATTTTCATTTTGCACCGTATATGCAAAGAGGACAGTTCGTTGCACATTGTCAACTACAGCAGGGAGTACACTGGCCTATATCTCCAGACTATACTAACCCCTGTAAGCACACACATACAACACCATCATGCGCTGATTTCTGTGATCATATTTAGTCATCAGAAGAAATGCTGTTAGCTTAATAAAACTTCTTTTCCGCAGAGCCGCCTAAACTATCTGCGTCAGTCAATTGCATATGAAGTTATTTCCATGAGGGGAAACATTAGAGAGTTGCCCGACTTCATGATTCAGGAGGTGCTGCCATTCTAAGCTGGTAGACGACAAGACAATACATCTTGGACCTATGATTTGCGAGCTCAACATATGCTGGCTGTCGAAGAAAAGCGTGTTTGCCTCTGCAGGAAATGTTAGTTGCCATCCCACATATATGTGGTGTGGTAATGGTTCCCATATTTTCAGCCTCTATGAAACGAAAACCAATGTAGCGTCTACCCCATATTCCCAGCCTAGCTACCATCTCTTAGTTGTTCACAAATTGCTTCTGAACCAGTCATGTAGAACCTCTATCTATTTATTATGCCTGTGCCCTTGTCGGTAATATGTAACTAAGACATGTGTGTGCAAGTGTAACTTGTGATCACTGTCCATGGTCAGAAATTATAATGTTGAGTTGAACAATTATTGTTACCAATTGTTGTGTGATAACCAATGAAAATGGACAATTGTTTCCATGTAGCAACAAGGATCGTGTCAAAATTTCACTTCTACCTAATTCAAAGAAGAATGCTTGGTTACTTATGGTTGGGGCGAGCTTGAGCATTATGATAACCATGATGGTAGTAGTGTGCACTGTGGATTGTGTAAATTAAAACAAGAATTGTTTCGCGCACACAATGGGGGCATGGTTGTTGATTGTGCCTATGCGTTCGGTTAAATGGAACTATCTTGGCATATGGTCAATTGTGTGAACTCATTCACTTTACATGAACAAACATTGATACGGTAGAGACCAACAAACTAGTTCACATAATGCAATCCACATATGACAAGGGGATTTTAGTTATACATCATGGAAGTTGGTTTGCATGACTAACACCGTGACTAGAGTCTCAAGCGTGGCGCATAGAACAAACTTGTTACTACGATCTACGGAGCATAATATCGTATCGCTTACTGGTGGAACATAAAGACAAGGAACATAACACTACATGGTTTCCCGCGACTTCGTTGGGGCGAGGAGACGCCAACGA
The DNA here is from genome assembly GCF_056163025.1 of Triticum urartu. NCBI lineage: Eukaryota > Viridiplantae > Streptophyta > Magnoliopsida > Poales > Poaceae > Triticum > Triticum urartu. The sequence goes on from NC_141876.1 coordinate 441,516,589, forward strand.
GTATGTTGTGGGAGACGCCAACAGTGTCTCCACCGCTACTTTGTTGCTTCGCCGGTTCACTCTGAAGGAAATATGCCCTAGAGGCAATAATAAAGTTATTATTTATTTCCTTGTATCATGATAAATGTTTATTATTCATGCTAGAATTGTATTAACCGGAAACATAATACATGTGTGAATACATAGACAAACAGAGTGTCACTAGTATGCCTCTACTTGACTAGCTCGTTAATCAAAGATGGTTATGTTTCCTAACCATGAACAATGAGTTGTTATTTGATTAACGGGATCACATCATTAAGTGAATGATCTGATTAACATGACCCATTCCATTAGCTTAGCACCCGATCGTTTAGTATGTTGCTATTGCTTTCTTCATGACTTATACATGTTCCTATGACTATGAGATTATGCAACTCCCGTTTGCCGGAGGAACACTTTGTGTGCTACCAAACGTCACAACGTAACTGGGTGATTATAAAGGAGCTCTACAGGTGTCTCCAAAGGTACATGTTGGGTTGGCGTATTTCGAGATTAGGTTTTGTCACTCCGATTGTCGGAGAGGTATCTCTGGGCCCTCTCGGTAATGCACATCACTTAAGCCTTGCAAGCATTGCGACTAATGAGTTAGTTGCGGGATGATGTATTACAGAATGAGTAAAGAGACTTGCCAACAACGAGATTGAACTAGGTATTGGAATACCGACGATCGAATCTCGGGCAAGTAACATACCGATGACAAAGGGGACGACGTATGTTGTTATGCGGTCTGACCGATAAAGATCTTCGTAGAATATGTAGGAGCCAATATGGGCATCCAGGTCCCGCTATTGGTTATTGACCGGAGACGTGTCTCGGTCATGTCTACATTGTTCTCGAACCCGTAGGGTCCGCACGCTTAAGGTTACGATGACAGTTATATTATGAGTTTATGCATTTTGATGTACCGAAGGTTGTTCGGAGTCCCGGATGTGATCACGGACATGACGAGGAGTCTCGAAATGGTCGAGACATAAAGATTGATATATTGGAAGCCTATGTTTGGATATCGGAAGTGGTCCGGGTGAAATCGGGATTTTACCGGAGTACCGGGAGGTTACCGGAACCCCCCGGGAGCTAAATGGGCCATGATGGGCCTTAGTGGAAAAGAGAAGAGGCAGCCCTACATGGGCCGCGCGCCCCTCCCCTCCCTTGGTCCGAATTGGACAAGGAGAGGGGGCCGGCCCCTCTCTCTCTTTTCCCCCCTCCACAAGTCCTATTCCAACTAGGATTGGGGGGGGGGATCCTACTCCCAGAGGGAGTAGGACTCTCCTGGCGCGCCCTATGTGGCCGGCCAGCCTCCCCCCTTTGGTCCTTTATATACTGAGGCAGAGGCACCCTAGAACACACAAGTTGATCCACGTGATCTATTCCTTAGCCGTGTGCGGCGCCCCCAGCCACCATAGTCCTCGATAATACTGTAGCGGAGTTTAGGCGAAGCCCTGCTGCTGTAGTGCATCAAGATCGTCACCACGCCATCGTGCTGACGGAACTCTTCCCCGACACTTTGCTGGATCGGAGTCCGGGGATCGTCATCGAGCTGAACGTGTGCTAGAACTCGGAGGTGCCGTAGTTTCGGTGCTTGATCGGTCGGATCGTGAAGACGTACGACTACATCAACCAAACGCTTCTGTTGTCGATCTACTAGGTATGTAGATCACACTCCCCCCTCGTTGCTATGCATCACATGATCTTGCGTGTGCGTAGGAAATTTTTTGATATTACTACGTTCCCCAATAGTGGCATCCGAGCCTAGGTTTTATATGTTGATGTTATATGCACGAGTAGAACACAAGTGAGTTGTGGGCGATATAAGTCATACTGCCTACCAGCATGTCATACTTTGGTTCGGCGGTATTGTTGGATGAAGCGGCCCAGACCGACATTACGCGTACGCTTACGTGAGACCGGTTCTCCCGACGTGCTTTGCACAGAGGTGGCTTGTGGGTGACAGTTTCTCCAACTTTAGTTGAACCAAGTGTGGCTACGCCCGGTCCTTGCGAAGGTTAAAACGGAGTCAAATTGACAAACTATCATTGTGGTTTTGATGCGTAGGTGAGATTGGTTCTTACTTAAGCCCGTAACAGCCACGTAAAACTTGCAACAACAAAGTAGAGGACGTCTAACTTGTTTTTGCAGGGCATGTTGTGATGTGATATGGTCAAGACATGATGCTGAATTTTATTGTATGAGATGATCATGTTTTGTAACCGAGTTATCGGCAACCGGCAGGAGCCATATGGTTTTCGATTTATTGTATGCAATGCAATCGCGATGTAATGCTTTACTTTATCACTAAACGGTAGCGATAGTCGTAGAAGCACAAACTTGGCGAGACGATAACGATGCTACGATGGAGATCACAAGCACAAGATGATGATGGCCATATCATATCACTTATATTGATTGCATGTGATGTTTATCTTTTATGCATCTTATCTTGCTTTGATTGACGGTAGAATTATAAGATGATCTCTCACTAAATTATCAAGAAGTGTTCTCCCTGAGTATGCACCGTTGCGAAAGTTCTTCGTGCTGAGACACCACGTGATGATCGGGTGTGATAGGCTCTATGTTCAAATACAACAGGTGCAAAACAGTTGCACACGCGGAATACTCAGGTTATACTTGACGAGCCAAGCATATACAGATATGGCCTCGGAACACGGAGACCAAAAGGTCGAGCGTGAATCATATAGTAGATATGATCAACATAGTGATGTTCACCAATGAAACTACTCCATCTCACGTGATGATCGGACATGGTTTAGTTGATTTGGATCACGTAATCACTTAGAGGATTAGAGGGATGTCTATCTAAGTGGGAGTTCTTAAGTAATATGATTAATTGAACTTAAATTTATCATGAACTTAGTCCTGGTAGTATTTTGCAAATCATGTTGTAGATCAATAGCTCGCGTTGTTGCTTCCCTGTGTTTATTTTGATATGTTCCTAGAGAAAATTGTGTTGAAAGATGTTAGTAGCAATGATACGGATTGGATCCGTGATCTGAGGTTTATCCTCATTGCTGCACAGAAGAATTATGTCCTTGATGCACCGCTAGGTGACAGGCCTATTGCAGGAGCAGATGCAGGCGTTATGAACGTTTGGCTAGCTCAATATGATGACTACTTGATAGTTTAGTGCACCATGCTTAATAGCTTAGAATCGGGACTTCAAAGACGTTTAGAACGTCATGGACCATATGAGAAGTTCCAGGAGTTGAAGTTAATATTTCAAGCAAATACCCGAGTTGAGAGATATGAAGTCTCCAACAAGTTCTATAGCTAAAAGATGGAGGAGAATCGCTCAACTAGTGAGCATGTGCCCAGATTGTCTGACTACTACAATCGCTTGAATCAAGTGGGAGTTAATCTTCCAGATAAGATAGTGATTGACAGAATTCTCTAGTCACCATCACCAAGTTAGTAGAACTTCGTGATGAACTATGATATGCAAGGGATAACGGAAACGATTCCCAAGCTCTTCGTAATGCGGAAATTGATGAAGGTAGAAATCGAGAAAAACATCAAGTGTTGATGGTAGACAAGACCACTAGTTTCAAGAAAAGGGCAGAGGGAAGAAGGGGAACTTCAAAAAGAACAGCAAGCAAGTTGCTGCTCAAGTGAAGAAGCCCAAGTCTGATCCTAAGCCTGAGACTAAGTGCTTCTACTGCAAAGGGACTGGTCACTGGAAGCGGAACTGCCCCAAGTATTTGGCGGATAAGAAGGATGGCAAAGTGAACATAAGTATATTTGATATACATGTTATTGATGTGTACTTTACTAGTGTTTATAGCAACCCCTCAGTATTTGATACTAGTTCAGTTGCTAAGATTAGTAACTCGAAACGGGAGTTGCAGAATAAACAGAGACTAGTTAAAGGTGAAGTGACGATGTGTGTTGGAAGTGGTTCCAAGATTGATATGATCATCATCGCACATTCCCTATACTTTTGGGATTAGTGTTGAACCTGAATAAGTGTTATTTGGTGTTTGCGTTGAGCATGAATATGATTTGATCATGTTTATTGTAATACGGTTATTCATTTAAGTAAGAGAATAAATTGTTGTTCTGTTTACATGAATAAAACCTTATATGGTTACACACCCAATGAAAATAGTTCGTTGGATCTCGATCATAGTGATACACATAATCATAATATTGAAACCAAAAGATGCAAAGTTAATAATGATAGTGCAACTTATTTGTGGCACTGCCGTTTAGGTCATATTGGTGTAAAGCGCATGAAGAAACTCCATGCTGATGGGATTTTGAAATCACTTGATTATGAATCACTTGGTGCTTGCGAACCATGCCTTATGGGCAAGATGACTAAAGACTCCGTTCTCCAGAACAATGGAGCGAGCAACTGACTTATTGGAAATAATACATACTAATGTATGCGATCCGATGAGTGTTGAAGCTCGCGGCGGGTATCGTTATTTTCTGACCTTCACATATGATTTGAGCAGATATGGGTATATCTGCTTGATGAAACATAAGTCTGAAACATTTGAAAAGTTCAAAGAATTTCAGAGTGAAGTGGAAAATCATCGTGACAAGAAAATAAAAGTTTCTACGATATGATCGCAGAGGTAAAACATTTGAGTTACGAGTTTGGTCTTCAATTAAAACAATGTGAAATAGTTTCACCACTCACGCCACCTGGAACACCATAGTGTAATGGTGTGTCCGAACGTCATAACCGTACTTTATTAGATATAGTGCGATCTATGATGTCTCTTACCGATCTACCACTATCGTTTTGGGGTTATGCATTAGAGACATCTGCATTCACGTTAAATAGGGCACCATCTAAATCCGTTGAGACGACACCGTGTGAACTATGGTTTGGCAAGAAACCTAAGCTGTCGTTTCTTAAAGTTTGGAGTTGCGATGCTTATGTGAAAAAGTTTCATCTCGATAAGCTCAAACTCAAATCGGAGAAATATGTCTTCATAGGATACCCAAAGGAGACAGTTGGGTACACCTTCTATCACAGATCCGAAGGCAAGACATTCGTTGCTAAGAATGGATCCTTTCTAGAGAAGGAGTTTCTCTCGAAAGAAGTGAGTGGGAGGAAAGTAGAGAACTTGATGAGGTAACTGTACCTGCTCCCTTATTGGAAAGTAGTTCATCACAGAAATCTGTTCCTGTGACTACTACACCAATTAGTGAGGAAGCTAATGATGATGATCATGTAACTTCAGATCAAGTTACTATCGAATCTCGTAGGTAAACCAGAGTGAGATCCGCACCAGAGTGGTACGGTAATCCTATTCTGGAGGTCATGTTACTTGACCATGACGAACTTGCGAACTATGAGGAAGCGATGATGAGCCCAGATTCCGCGAAATGGTTTGATGCCATGAAATCTGAGATATGATCCATGTATGAGAACAAAGTATGGACTTTGGTTGACTTGCCCGATGATCGGCAAGCCATAGAAAATAAATGGATCTTCAAGAGGAAGACGGACGCTGATAGTAGTGTTACTATCTACAAAGCTAGAATTGTCGCAAAAGGTTTTCGACAAAGTTCAGTGTGTTGACTACGATGAGATTTTCTCACTCGTATCTATGCTTAAGTCTGTCCGAATCATGTTAGCAATTGCCGCATTTTATGAAATCTGGCAAATGGATAAACAAAACTGCATTCCTTAATAGATTTATTAAAGAAGAGTTGTATATGATACAACCAGAAGGTTTTGTCAATCCTAAAGGTGCTAACAAAATATGCAAGCTCCAGCGATCCATCTATGGACTGGTGCAAGCATCTCGGAGTTGGAATATACGCTTTGATAAGTTGATCAAAGCATATAAGTTTTATACAGACTTGCGGTGAAGCCTGTATTTACAAGAAAGTGAGTGGGAGCACTACAACATTTCTGATAAGTATATGTGAATGACATATTGTTGATCGGAAATAATGTAGAATTATTCTGCAAAGCATAAAGGAGTGTTTGAAAGGAGTTTTTCAAAGAAAGACCTCGGTAAAGCTGCTTACATATTGAGTATCAAGATCTATAGAGATAGATCAAGACGCTTGATAAGTTTTTCAATGAGTACATACCTTGACAAGATTTTGAAGTAGTTCAAAATGGAACAGTCAAAGAAAAAGTTTCTTGCCTGTGTTACAAGGTGTGAAGTTGAGTAAGACTCAAAGCCCGACCACGGCAGAAGATAGAAAGAGAATGAAAGTCATTCCCTATGCCTCAGCCATAGGTTCTATAAAGTATGCCATGCTGTACCAGATCTATTATATACCCTACACTGTGTTAAGCAAGGGAGTACAATAGTGATCTAAGAGTAGATCACTGGACAGCGGTCAAAATTATCCTTAGTGGAATAAGGAAATATTTCTCAATTATGGAGGTGACAAAAAGGTTCGTCGTAAAAGGTTACGTCGATGCAAGTTTTGACACAGATCTGGATGACTCTAAGTCTCGATCTAGATACATATTGAAAGTGGGAGCAATAAGCTAGAGTAGCTCCGTGCAGAGCATTGTTGACATAGAAATTCGCAAAATACTTACGGATCTGAATGTGACAGACCCGTTGACTAAAATTATCTCACAAGCAAAACATGATCACACCTTAGTACTCTTTGGATGTTAATCACATAGCGATGTGAACTAGATTATTGACTCTAGTAAACCCTTTGGGTGTTTATCACATATCGATGTGAACTATGGGTGTTAATCACATGGTGATGTGAACTATTGCTGTTAAATCACATGGCGATGTGAACTAGATTATTGACTCTAGTGCAAGTGGGAGACTGAAGGAAATATGCCCTAGAGGCAATAATAAAGTTATTATTTATTTCCTTGTATCATGATAAATGTTTATTATTCATGCTAGAATTGTATTAACCGGAAACATAATACATGTGTGAATACATAGACAAACAGAGTGTCACTAGTATGCCTCTACTTGACTAGCTCGTTAATCAAAGATGGTTATGTTTCCTAACCATGAACAATGAGTTGTTATTTGATTAACGGGATCACATCATTAAGTGAATGATCTGATTAACATGACCCATTCCATTAGCTTAGCACCCGATCGTTTAGTATGTTGCTATTGCTTTCTTCATGACTTATACATGTTCCTATGACTATGAGATTATGCAACTCCCGTTTGCCGGAGGAACACTTTGTGTGCTACCAAACGTCACAACGTAACTGGGTGATTATAAAGGAGCTCTACAGGTGTCTCCAAAGGTACATGTTGGGTTGGCGTATTTCGAGATTAGGTTTTGTCACTCCGATTGTCGGAGAGGTATCTCTGGGCCCTCTCGGTAATGCACATCACTTAAGCCTTGCAAGCATTGCGACTAATGAGTTAGTTGCGGGATGATGTATTACAGAACGAGTAAAGAGACTTGCCAACAACGAGATTGAACTAGGTATTGGAATACCGACGATTGAATCTCGGGCAAGTAACATACCGATGACAAAGGGAACGACGTATGTTGTTATGCGGCCTGACCGATAAAGATCTTCGTAGAATATGTAGGAGCCAATATGGGCATCCAGGTCCCGCTATTGGTTATTGACCGGAGACGTGTCTCGGTCATGTCTACATTGTTCTCGAACCCGTAGGGTCCGCACGCTTAAGGTTACGATGACAGTTATATTATGAGTTTATGCATTTTGATGTACCGAAGGTTGTTCGGAGTCCCGGATGTGATCACGGACATGACGACGAGTCTCGAAATGGTCGAGACATAAAGATTGATATATTGGAAGCCTATGTTTGGATATCGGAAGTGGTCCGGGTGAAATCGGGATTTTACCGGAGTACCGGGAGGTTACCGGAACCCCCCGGGAGCTAAATGGGCCATGATGGGCCTTAGTGGAAAAGAGAAGAGGCAGCCCTACATGGGCCGCGCGCCCCTCCCCTCCCTTGGTCCGAATTGGACAAGGAGAGGGGGCCGGCCCCTCTCTCTCTTTTCCCCCCTCCACAAGTCCTATTCCAACTAGGATTGGGGGGGGGGAATCCTACTCCCAGAGGGAGTAGGACTCTCCTGGCGCGCCCTATGGGCCGGCCAGCCTCCCCCCTTTGGTCCTTTATATACTGAGGCAGAGGCACCCTAGAACACACAAGTTGATCCACGTGATCTATTCCTTAGCCGTGTGCGGCGCCCCCAGCCACCATAGTCCTCGATAATACTGTAGCGGAGTTTAGGCGAAGCCCTGCTGCTGTAGTGCATCAAGATCGTCACCACGCCGTCAGGCTGACGGAACTCTTCCCCGACACTTTGCTGGATCGGAGTCCGGGGATCGTCATCGAGCTGAACGTGTGCTAGAACTCGGAGGTGCCGTAGTTTCGGTGCTTGATCGGTCGGATCGTGAAGACGTACGACTACATCAACCAAACGCTTCCGTTGTCGATCTACTAGGTATGTAGATCACACTCCCCCCCTCGTTGCTATGCATCACATGATCTTGCGTGTGCGTAGGAATTTTTTTGATATTACTACGTTCCCCAACAATGTCATACTGCAGTACCATGGCGCCTAGTGCCTTCTGGATGGACATAGTATGCAAGTAATCTTATTCAGATAAAACCAGACTCTGCAAACATATATATATATATATATATATATATATATATATATATATATATATCAGCATCGCCCAGCAACAATTACACGTTTTTCGACTGAATTTTCATAAAGAACAACAGAGGACTTACTGAAAATTTTGGCTCCAGAGGGTGCCTCCATGTCAGGTATGGGGAATGTTTATCGGCTTCCTGATTAGCCTGGCAATATCTTCTGATGATGATTGACATTAGCTCATGATCAATTAACACGTCTCCAACCAACTGTTGTTTGAGTGCTAGCCCAGTGATCCGTATAAACCTTGGGTTCTCATGCACAAGGAAGTTCCTGGGCATGAAATAAGTGTAAATGGGAAAATTTTATTCAGCCACATACAGAATCAACAAAAAGAATATCTGGGCGAGTAAAGATTCATATGAACACCTGGAAAGAACTTCTGGTGGTGCAGTAGCAAAGAACTCTTCTAATAGTTGAGAAACATAAGGCTGAGGTGGGCACGGGACAACACCCCTCATCCATGGGTCTGTCTGAAAACCAGGCATGTGGACATATTTCCATCCTGGTAGTCCAGCAGTCCTTTCTCCAAACACAGTTGTGCTGCCATAATTCGGAAGATCAATGAATCTTTCGCTGATTTCCTGCATGGTATGCCTTGCAAACTGAAGTATCCCCGCTTTCAGTGTTGCAAGCAAATCATCATCATGTCTTGGCCTTTTTGCTTGTTGTTGATCTGGCAGTACCTCAGATGCAACCCTGATTCTAGACATGTCTCCTACAAAATGAGTAAAGCTTTTCCATTCAAATGACCGCATCGCAAAGTACACTAAGGACAACTACGATGATAACATGAACATTCCGCACCTTTGCATGCAGACATGTCTAGCCTGACCCCTGGAATTTTTGGCCCAGCCGAAGTCGTCATTGTGTCCGCTGCATAATAAGTTAGTACTCAGTCAGCTGAATGTGCATGCAAAACAAAATGTGTTTTAGTTTCTTCATTGCACTGTGTTGTTCATGCACCTGGTGATGTCTCAATTGCTATTGCTCTTGCTGGGCAGTCAGTAAAACCACGGGCAGAACAGCAAATGCACCTATTGCTAAGTGATGTCATGAGTTTGTCAACAAACTTGATCATGTCTGCCTGTATGTTGACTTGGGCCGTGTTGATTTCACGCTGACACTTGGCATTCTGCTCCTTTAGCATGAATGTTAACTCATCTCTGACCTAATGCAGTGATAGAACAGGGACAACAGCTTCAGAACACAACAACAGATAAAAAGTGGAAACAACAAATACTCCCAGTAGAAATATTCAGGAGTGATGCAAATACACATGGGAGATGGATTATGCACCTACCAGACTTGGGTATCAATTGCGTAGGTGGTCTGCAAAATCAAATGGACCCAACACACATAGTGGTGTCTGCACATCCATGAGGTTGGCTGCTGCTGAATAAGAATCATGAAACAACCCTGCTCTTTCATTCATTTGATTTCCATGCTCCTCATTAAGACTGGTTGGCTGGTGAAAATTGCCAACTTCTGCTGCCTGATTAGTGGCGACGTCAACACCTCCACATAAATTGCAATGAGCATAGCACAAATCACTACCCTGACGGATCTGAGATGGAAAACATATGATTGTCAAAGGCAAGCGAATAACTAAAGAAAAATAATTAAATGGTTGTGCTTTCAATTAATCAGTATCGTCGCTACCATGCATTTTGAGTACGAAGCAGGGCCCTTCCCCAAGTCAGTTGCCATTGTAATCATCGTTTTTATTGTTCCCTGGTCAAACTCACTGATCCTAGGAAGGACATTATGCTTCTTATTGAAAATTCCTAGGTCCACATTGTCGAGGAAAAAGACCTGAACACACATAGTTATGAACAAGATAGGCATGAGAGCTGGTTCACGCATAATTAATACTACAAGTAAGAACCTATCTGACCTGTAGAAATAGATGACAACCAACAAGGTTGGTGTTTGGATTATTGGCCATCATATCATTCTTCAAACGACGGACTGCCTCGAGCAAGAAATCCAAGACAAACTCACACCAATTGAATTGCGAGATATTCTCTGTGTTCGCAAGTGCTCCCCAATAATCTATAGTCCCATAATCATGTTTTGTCCTGGGTGCCAGCACATGACCCATCACAAAAATGACAAATGCAATTTGGAAGCAGTCCTTCTCGAGCTTGCTGGACGACTCAGATATCTCACGCATGAGGAATTCCTCAGCGGCACGCAGGCTATGAACCCCAGTCTTGTCCATCCCTAGTGTGCCCTTTATGAAACTTATTGCCTCTGGCTTAATGAAACCATCACGCCCTTTAACGCTATGATGGCCACATGGTATACCAAACACCTTGTGCACATCCTCTGCGAAGAACTTTATGATCTTTGATTCGGACAGAACAATTGCTCGACGCCTAACGGATACCTTGCTCATAACCCAGGCACTGATCTTCAGGTTAAGCTTCTGAATAGCAGGAAGTTTCAGCATGCCGCCAAACCCAATTTCAGTAACGAGCCACCTCTTGTAATCATCGAATGAATCGATTACTTCAACTGCTTTCTTGACTGATATCCGAGATGAGGGGGCTGGAGGTGTCTGTTCCTCAAGTGGTTGCTCTGGCTTCTCCATATCCTCTGGCGCTCCCTCGCAGCTACCGGCGTCAGACATGATGCCTAAATCGAAGAAAACAAAAATTGAGCTTCATGGAAAATGCCGGGACTGACTGCGATACGAATCATACTTAGCATTTACGTATATAAAGTTGTATACCAATCACACAACAACTGCAACAAGAAATTCTTCCTCCGTGCAAAGACCTGGCATCTAACGTAAATTTAAGCAATATTTACAGGTAATTTGTGTATCAGCCATGCCCGTACTATGGAAATCCAACCACACATGGTGCCCATCAATTATATTAACTCGAGCGGATCCAGAGTCACAAATCCAAGTCAAATGTTGTACGAATCCAAACTAGTCTAACATTGTGCAAAGATCCAGATTTATATGAGATCCGGTGCCCCTTTTGAATGTAGCAGAAGTTCTATTCTGCTAATCTCCTATGCCATGGAGGGAGTGGATCAAGCTTAAATACAGTACGAGCTTACCAGGTAAGGTTGTGCTGCCGGATTGGGTCGCCTGCGGGCACCGAACCGGCGATTGCTTGTGGGAGACGACCTGACCGCGGGACGGGTAAAACAAATGGCTGCAATGGGGATCGGCTGGTGAGTGGGGGGTGGATGGAGCGGGTGAGATAAGGTTCGACTGGAGCTGGTAGGTACAATTTATTGTGACTGGCCACGTGTCTACTACTACGCGTGTCCCTCCTGGTAGGTACGATTAGTGTAGAAATTATAGATAAATACTAAATATATCACTTGGTTAAGTAGAACAATGATTGATCCATAATTCAACATACTTGATTAGTCATAAGATGACCGAATACATGAGTCTTACATGGATAGCCCTCACAAAATTAAATCCCTAGAGCTACCGTACCACTTCTTCATTGATAATACCTAATCTAGTGATTAGGACTAGTACATCATCAGTGCCTACATCTATCTGCTAAGTAGGAATACTACTTTCATCACAGCCAGTAGCAGAAGAACCACCACCAAAAGAATGGCCGCATCTAGAAACACAAGCACATGAAGCGCGGAGGCTGACGATCCCCCTTGGTTGACCATGGTTTGCGCCCTCCACGCTTGAGTGGGCGCTGCAACACCGTGGATCTGCTCGCCTAGACGAACTCTGCGGTGAAGGTAAGATCCCGCCTGAGTACTTCCGTGGACTGCCTGCTGCGCCGTCCCCAAATTGAAGCTGAGCTCTGTGAGGTACTCCTCCTTGGTCCTCATGTAGTTGCAGATGCCAGCCTGCAATCAAAAATCAGATCACCAACGGCAAGGGCTCGAATTAGAACTATATTTCGAGGATGCTCGCGGTAAAAGAGATACAGAAACGACTGGTGGGATCGAACTCACATCTTTATTGACGCACTTGTAGAAACGAACTCCAGCATTCGCTCCCGAATGAGCGATCCAGGTGAAGACCCGCCCACCGCACTCCAGGCAACTGATGAGCGGGGGCAGATCCTCGAATACTGCGGTGGAGGACGATGAAGACATGCTCTCCGGCTGGATTCTGGTGGTACGCTCGCACTGGATCGATCGGCCAAGCTACCCAACGCTTCACTTGTTCCGCAGCTAAAAAGAGGAGGAGAAGTAGTGTCGGAGAAGATTGGTAGTTGGCAACCGTCTTGCCTTAAATGAGTACAACGGCTCAGTGGGGACAGAATCGGTGACGGAACGGTCCAACTCGTCATCCCTCCGTCTGATCCGCCGCATAGCTAACTCACGGAGTTACCTGAGTTGTGGGCCATGCCCTATTTCGGTGAGTAGCAAAGAGGAGCATACACGTCACCACGACATAGATCACGAGATATATAAAAGGTGTTGATTCCGAGAGCCTGTGAGCTCAGGCTCACATAAGCACTTTCACAACTCAGCTGCTAATACTTGAGAATATTCTTTGGCTCCCCTTGTGTCGAATTAATAAATTTGGGTTGAATACTCTACCCTCGAAAACCGTTGCAATCCCCTATACTTGTGGGTTGTCACGTGCCCAGCTGCGACGCCGTGTCGACAGCAGGCAAGCGCCGATGGATCCGCTCTTGCTGTGTGGCGCGTCGTGCCTCTTGCTCTGCGGTGCTCCTACGTTCTCGTCGTGCAGCGAGCCGCAACTTATCAGCGCTGATGCGCCTACCTTGCTCTGCGGCGTGCCATCGATCATGTTGTGCGGCGAGCTGTAGCCTGTCGGCGCTGACATGCCTATCTTGATCCATGGCGCTCAAGCGCTATGTGCCAAAGGTCTGCTCAACCCTGGCATGACGCGCATCATGGCGTCGTCCATCGTGTTGCCGGGGAGCGCCTCAGCCTCGACGGGCCATGGCGCCTGCTCATTTTCCTCATCGACGAGGTTGATGGCAGAGGCAGCGCTTTGGTGGGTTGGCATGCTTGGAAAAGAATGTTCTACAGGCTGCGCCTATCGCTTCCGTGCGCCGCGCGCCGCCTAGGTTTATGCGCAATATTGCTGGGTGGCGGGAAACATGTGAGGGAATGGCAGGAAACGATGGTGTGTTCATAAAACGCAATCAATTAATGGAAACTTAGCATAGAAGGAACATTGAGCTAGCACAAGAAGTAGATGATGATCAGATGAACACGGACCACACTAGGGAACCCGTCGGTGATGAATTCATCAATCCCAAACGGTTGAATACTAGCAAGAGTTTGCCCACAACACACACACGGCCTATTCCATCACAAATAGGTCCGTGTTCATATGATCATCATCTACTTCATCAAATGAACCCGTCGATGATGAATTCATCAATCCCAAACGGTTGAATACTAGCAAGCGTTTGCCCACAACACACACACGGTTCAATCGGTCTTCGCACACATTTCTGATTACAGACCTGTTTGCCGCGTATCACACACATCTTGTTAAGTTGAACCGTTTCGGTTCCCATGTCTCAACACAAACAGTTCATCCGAATGAACCGTATGCTATACATCGCACACACCTTGATCTGGCTGACTGTTTCTTTTGTGTTGCCTAATCACAAACAGTTCGTCCGAGCGAACCGTATGTTGTACATCGCACACACCTTCATCTGTCTGCCTGTTTCTTTTGTTCCTCCTCATCACAAACGGTTGATTGAATTGAACCGTATGCCCTGCATCGCACATGCAACTAAAATCTGAACTGTGTTTGATGCATCCTCCATCGCAAATGTTTTGCACCTTTTTGACGGTTTTTTACACCACCGTTTGCGATTATGGCATCGCACACAGTTTCGTCGAAGGGTCTCTGATCATAGTGTCGCGTTAGCAGCATCCTGCAGTAGTGTGTGTTTGAATTGAAACAATTGCCAGACACTTTGAAATATGCTTATCTTGATGAAAAGAAAATACATCCTGTTATTATTAGTGCTAACCTTTCAGAACATGAAGAAGAAAGATTATTGAAAGTTCTAAGGAAGCACCGAGCTGCTATTGAATATACGCTTGATGATTTAAAGGGCATTAGTCCCACTCTATGTCAGCACAAGATTAATATGGAGCCTCATGCTAAACCCATTGTTGATCACCAATGTCGGTTAAATCCGAAGATGAAAGAAGTGGTAAGAACGGAAATATTAAAACTTCTGGAAGCAGGTATAATCTATCCCATAGCTGATAGTAGATGGGTAAGTCATGTTCATTGTGTCCCTAAGAAAGGAGGTATAACTGTTGTTCCTAATGATAAGAATGAGCTTATTCCACAAAGAATTGTTACAGGCTATAGAATGGTAATTGATTATAGAAAATTAAATAAAGCAACTAGAAACGATCATTACCCTTTGCCTTTTATTGATCAAATGGTTGAAAGATTATCTAAGCACACACACTCTTGCTTCCTTGATGGATATTCTGGATTTTCACAAATACCTGTTTCTCAACCTGATCAAGAAAAGACTACCTTTACTTGTCCCTTTGGAACCTATGCGTATAGATGTATGCCTTTTGGTTTATGTAATGCACTTGCTACCTTTCAAAGATGTATGACTACTATATTCTCTGATTTTTGTGCAAAGATTGTTGAGGTTTGCATGGATGACTTTTCTGTTTATGGGAAGTCTTTTGATGATTGTTTAAGCAATCTTGAGCGAGTTTTGTAGAGATGTGAACAAAAAAATCTTGTCTTGAATTGGGAGAAGTGCCACTTTATGGTTAATGAAGGCATTGTCTTGGGTCGTAAAATTTCTGAAAGAGGTATTCAAGTGGACCAAGCTAAGGTTGATGCCATTGAGAAAATGCCATGTCCTGAAGATATCAAAGGTATTCATAGTTTCCTGGGTCATGTTGGTTTCTATAGGAGATTTATCAACGACTTTTCTAAAATTTCTAGGCCTCTTACTAATCTTTTGCAAAACGATATTCCTTTTATTTTTGATGATGATTGTCTTGAAGCCTTTGAAACACTCAATAAAGCCTTAATATCCGCACCTATTGTTCAACCACCTGATTGGAACATGCATTTTGAAATTATGTGTGATGCTAGTGATTATGCTGTTGGTGATGTTCTAGGACAAAGAGTTGATAAGAAACTTAATGTTATTCATTATGCTAGTAAAACTCTAGACAGTGCTTAAAGAAACTATGCTACTACTGAAAAAGAATTCTCAGCATTGGTATTTTCTTGTGATAAATTTAAACCTTATATTGTTGATTCCAAAGTAACTGTTCACACAGACCATGTTGCTATTACATATCTTAAGGAAAAGAAAGATGCTAAACCTAGACTTCGTTGGGTTCTCTTATTACAAGAATTTGATTTACACATCATTGATAGAAAAGGAGCTAAGAACCCAGTAGCTAATAACTTGTATAGGCTTGAAAATGTGCTTGATGGCCCACTACCTATTGATGTTAGTTTTCCTGGTGAGCAGTTAGCTGCAATAAATGTTGCTAATAGTACTCTTTGGTATGCTGACTATGCTAATTACATTGTTCCTAAATATTTACCACCTAGCTTTACATTACTTTTGTATGCTGACCAGCAAAAGAAAAAATTCTTCTATGATTTAAGACATTACTTTTGGGATGACCCACATCTTTATAAAGAAGTTGATGGTATTATTAGACGTTGTGTGATACGTCTCCAACGTATCTATAATTTTTGATTGCTCCATGCTATATTATCTATTGTTTTGGACATTATTGGGATTTATTATCCACTTTTATATTATTTTTGGGACTAACCTATTGACCCAGAGCCCAGTGCCAGTTCCTGTTTTTTCCCTTGTTTCAGTGTTTCGAAGAAAAGGAATATCAAATGGAGTCGAAACGGAATAAAACCTTCTGGAGAAGTTATTTTTGGAAGGAAAGCAACCCGGGAGACTTGGAGTCCACGTCAAGAAAGCAACGAGGAATCCACGAGGCAGGGGGACGCGCCCACCCCCCTGGGCGCGCCCTCCACCCTCGTGGGCCCCTTGTGGCTCCCATGAGGTACTTCTTCTGCCTATATATCTCCATATACCCTAAAACGATCGAGGAACAAAATAGATCGGGAGTTTCGCCGCCAGAAGCCTCCGTAGCCACCGAAAGCCAATCCAGACCCGTTCCGGCACCCTGCCAGAGGGGGAATCCCTCTCCGGTGGCTATCTTCATCATCCCGGCGCTCTCCATGACGAGGAGGGAGTAGTCCGCCCTCGGGGCTGAGGGTATGTACCAGTATCTATGTGTTTGATCTCTCTCTCTCTCTTGTGTTCTTGATTTGGCACGATCTTGATGTATCGCGAGCTTTTCTATTATAGTTGGATCTTATGATGTTTCTCCCCCTCTACTCTCTTGTAATGGATTGAGTTTCCCCTTTGAAGTTATCTTATCGGATTGAGTCTTTAAAGATTTGAGAACACTTGATGTATGTCTTGCCGTGCGTATCTGTGGTGACAATGGGATATCACGTGATTCACTTAATGTATGCTTTGGTGATCAACTTGCGAGTTCCTCCCATGAACCTATGCATAGGGGTTGGCACATGTTTTCGTCGTGATTCTCTGGTAGAAACTTTGGGGCGCTCTTTGAGGTTCTATGTGTTGGTTGAATAGATGAATCTGAGATTGTGTGATGCATATCGTATAATCATACCCACGGATACTTGAGGTGACATTGGAGTATCTAGATGACATTAGGGTTTTGGTTGATTTGTGTCTTAAGGTGTTATTCTAGTACGAACTCTAGGGCTGTTTGTGACACTTATAGGAATAGCCCAATGGATTGATTGGAAAGAATAACTTTGAGGTGGTTCCGTACCCTACCATAATCTCTTCGTTTGTTCTCCGCTATTAGTGACTTTGGAGTGACTCTTTGTTGCATGTTGAGGGATAGTTATGTGATCCAATTATGTCATTATTGTTGAGAGGACTTGCACTAGTGAAAGTATGAACCCTAGGCCTTGTTTCCTATCATTGCAATACCGTTTATGCTCACTTTTTCCATTAGTTACCTTGCTGTTTTTATATTTTCAGATTACAAAAACCTTTATCTACCATCCATATACCACTTGTATCACCATCTCTTCGCCGAACTAGTGCACCTATACAATTTACCATTGTATTGGGTGTGTTGGGGACACAAGAGACTCTTTGTTATTTGGTTGCAGGGTTGCTTGAGAGAGACCATCTTCATGCTACGCCTCCTACGGATTGATAAACCTTAGGTAATCCACTTGAGGGAAATTTGCTACTGTCCTACAAACATCTGCACTTGGAGGCCCAACAACGTCTACAAGAAGAAGGTTGTGTAGTAGACATCATTGTGTACCTGAGCATGAACAGGGACAAATCCTACGGAAATGTCACTTCGAGGCTTATGGAGGGCATCATGCTGGAGATAGAACTACTCACAAGGTATTGCAATCTGGATTTTATTGGCCTACTCTCTTCAAGGATTCCCGTAAGTTTGTCTCTTCTTGTGATGAATGTCAAAGAATAGGTAATATCGGTAAGCGTCAAGAAATTCCTATGAATTATTCACTTGCTGTTGAACCATTTGATGTTTGGGGATTTGATTACATGGGACCTTTTCCTTCCTCTAATGGGTATACACATATTTTGGTTGCTGTTGATTATGTTACTAAATGGGTAGAAGCCATTCCAACCAGTAGTGTTGATCACAACACCTCTATTAAAATGCTTAAGGAAGTTATTCCCAAGGTTTGGAGTCCCTAGATATTTAATGACTGATGGTGGTTCACACTTTATTCATGGTGCTTTCCTAAAATGCTTGCCAAGTATGATGTTAACCATAGAATTGCATCACCCTATCATCCTCAGTCTAGTGGTCAAGTTGAACTTAGCAATAGGGAAATAAAATTAATTTTGCAAAAGACTGTTAATAGGTCTAGGAAGAACTGGTCTAAGAAATTAGATGATGCACTTTGGGCTTATAGAACAGCTTATAAAAATCCTATGGGTATGTCTCCTTATAAAATGGTTTATGGAAAAGCTTATCATTTGCCTCTTGAGTTAGAACATAAAGCATATTGGGCAATCAAAGAACTCAATTATGATTTCAAACTTGCTGGTGAAAAGAGGTTATTTGATATTAGCTCTTTAGATGAATGGAGAACCCAAGCTTATGAAAATGCAAAGTTATTCAAAGAAAAAGTTAAAAGATGGCATGACAAAAGAATTCAAAAGCGTGAGTTTAAAGTCGGACAATATGTTCTTTTGTACAACTCTCGTTTTAGATTTTTTGCAGGAAAGCTCCTCTCAAAATGGGAAGGCCCATATGTCATCGAGGAGGTTTACCGGTCTGGAGCCATCAAAATAAATAACTCCGAAGGTACTAACCCAAAGGTTGTCAATGGGCAACGAATAAAGCATTATATCTCACATACGCCTATTAATGTTGACAGTAACATTATCCAAACTTTGACACCGGAAGAACACATAAAAGAGTCCTTCTAGAAAACTCCAGAATCTTGAAAATAAGGAGGTACGTGATACGGTAAGTAAACGGACTCCGGAAAATCCGCAAAAATATTTTTTGTCAGTTTTGGAATATTTTAGAATTTTGGGAATAAAGAAACTTCTAGGATGCGTCCCCTGGTGGGCACAATACACCAGGGCGCGCCAGGCTTGCCTGGCGCGCCCAGGTGGGTTGTGCCCACATGGGACACCTTGCGTACCCCGTTTTTCTACCTTATGCTTGTCCTCCAAGATAAAGAATCTATATATACTCCTCGAACCTGTTGATCACCGTATCGCGGAGAAATCATTTGTTCTCTTTTCTTGTTGTTTCCTGCGTAGTTTTGAAAATATGTCTTCTCAAGACTCTGAGGGTGAGAGCTATGTTGCTGATCTCATCGCAAACCCCAAGTCCTATGGGGATGAGGGGCATTATAGCTGGACCTCCGAAGAAGAAGAAGATGGATCGGTTCCTCCCCGGTTCAAAAACGAGAGCATGGAGGCGTTATGCAAGAGGATTATAAAACTCGAGATAGATAATTGCGAGTTGATGATGGAAAATTTTATTCTCCGTCAGAAGCTGGAGGAAGCGAAGGGCAAACCTTCTACCTTCTCAGCACCCCCGTTACCATCTTCATCACCACAATCATCATCTTCACCACCAAACGAGAATTGAGTATCGGGTATGGGCACTCCCCTTGGCTTCCGCCAAGCTTGGGGGAGGTGCCCCGGTATCGTATCATCCCCACTATCTTTTGCCTTTACTTATTTTAGTTCAATCTTTTGCTTTAGATGAATAAAAGTTAGTTCGATCATTTCTTTTTGAGAGTTTGCTTAGTGATATATCCTTGTAATCATGTAAGAGATATATAATAATGTTTAGTTTGAGTTTTTGCTTTGTTTATTTTCATGTTGCAATTAAATAAAGGAAATAAATAAAAAGAAAGGAAATATATGAAAAGATCATATGCTAATGTTATGGTAGGTGATGACACCACATAAGGAAAAGTATAAGTAGAAAAGTTATCTTGTAATCGTGTGCAAGTTATATAATAAAGTTTAGTATGAGTTTTGATTTCTTTACTTTCATGTTGCAAATAAAAGATAAGAGATAAGAAAGAAAACAAATATAAGAAAGGAAATAAATAATGAAAATATTATATACTAATCCTATGGTAGGTGATGGCACCACATAAGGAAAAGTATAAGTAGAAAAAATTATTAGAGATTGACAAACATATCATTAGTCAATGATGCAATTGATGAAAGAATTAATAAGGGAAGAGAAGATTCACATATAGATATACTATCCTAGAGATCTTTTATGATTGTGAGCCCTCATCAAAATATTATATGCCAAAATTGTTGACGTTGGACAAGGAAGACAGTTTAATGATTTATGTTTGTTTATATTCACATAGAAGTCATATTGTCATAGATCCTATAACATGTGATGCTTTCCCCCTATCTTTGCTACCCAAAAATTCCGCACTAAGTAGAGATACTACTTGTGCATCCAAAAACCCTTAAACCAAAATCTTTTTCAAGTGTCCACCATATCTACCTAGGGATTGAGCAAGATCCCTCAAGTAAGTTGTCATCGGTGCAAAAAGGCAATACAAATTGCTTCTAAAAGTGTGAGATCATTTAGTGTAAGAGAAAACTGAGCATTGTACGAACTTGGATGACAAAGAATAAAAGCGACAGACTGCATAATAAAGGTTGTCATCTTAAGGAGCAATACAACGTGACGTTCTCTTGCACTAAGGGATTAATAATACAAACAAATAAGCGCATGGCAACCTCCGATTCCCTCTGCGAAGGGCCTATCTTTACTTTTATGCATAGAGTCAAAGTTTTTCTCTCTATTCCTTTTATTTTTCTCCTTTGGCAAGCATCATGTGGTGAAGAAAGATCTAGGCACATATGTCCAGTTGAATATGGGTGGCATGAGTTATTATTGTTGACGCACCCTTGAGGTGAGTATGTTGGGAGGCAAAATCATGAGCCCCTATCTTTCTATGAATCTGGTTGAAACGTTTTCCTAGTGGGTACGAGGTGAGTGTTAGCAATCATAGAAGACTATATGATGGTTGAGTATGTGGACTTGCCTAAAGGCTCCGACACATGACTCTTCCTAAAAATATTATGAATTGTAGTTGCAAAGTTGACTGAGAACATAGTTTGTTGGTTTCTAATAGAGTTTTTGCTTTATACTTCGATTGTGTGATGAACTATTACTTATTCATGAGAAGTATATGATAAAAGTCCTATGTTTAATTGTGTTGCTGTTATAATAATCAACATGATGCTTCTATGTCCGTATTTTGTTTTTATCGACACCTCTCTCTCCAAGCATGTGGACATGTTTTTCGATTTCGGTTTTCGCTTGAGGACAAGCAAGGTCTAAGCTTGGGGGAGTTGATACGTCCATTTTGCATCATGTTTTCTTACTATTATTTATAATGTTTTTATCGATAATAATGATTTTTGAAGTAATTCTAATGCCTTTTCTCTCATAATTTGCAAGGAACACACCAAGAGGGAGAATTCCGACAGCTGGAAATCTGGACCTGAAAAAGCTACGCCATGCTACCTATTCTGCAGAACTCCAAATAAGCTGAAACTTCTCTGAGATTTTTATTGGAATATTTAAGAAATACTGGAGCCAATAACCACCAGAGGGGGGCCACCGGGTGGGCACAACCCACCTGGGCGCGCCAGGCCCCCCAGGCGTGCCCTGGTGGGTTGTGGCCTCCTCGGCCCACCTTTGGTGCCTATCTTCTGGTATATAAGTGGTTTTGACCTAGAAAAAAATGAGTGGACTTTCGGGACGGAGCGTCGCCGCCTTGAGGCGGAACTTGGGCAGGAGCACTTTTGCCCTCTGAAGGAGTGATTCCGCCGGGGGAACTTCCCTCCCGGAGGGGGAAATCATCGTCATTATCATCACCAACAACTCTCCCATCTTGGGAAGGGCAATCTCCATCAACATCTTCAACAACACCATCTCCTCTCAAACCCTAGTTCATCTCTTGTGTTCAATCTTGTTACCGAAACTATAGATTGGTGCTTGTGGGTCACTAGTAATGTTGATTACATCTTGTAGTTGATTACTATATGGTTTATTTGGTGGAAGATTATATGTTCAGATCCAATATAATATTTAACACCTGAGGGAGTCCTGGATTAGGGGGTGTTCGGATAGCCGAACTATACCTTCAAGCCGGACTCCTGGACTATGAAGATACAAGATTGAAGACTCCGTCCCGTGTCCGGAAGGGACTTTCCTTGGCGTGGAAGGCAAGCTTGGCGATACGGATATGAAGATCTCCTACCATTGTAACCGACTCTATGTAACCCTAACCCTATCCGGTGTCTATATAAACCGGAGGGTTTTAGTCTGTAGGACAACATACACATCAACAATCATACCATAGGCTAGCTTCTAGGGTTTAGCCTCTCTGATCTCGCGGTAGATCTACTCTTGTACTACCCATATCATCAAATATTAATCAAGCAGGACGTAGGGTTTTACCTCCATCGAGAAGGCCCGAACCTGGGTAAAACTTCGTGTCCCTTGCCTCCTGTTACCATCCGGCCTAGACGCACAGTTCGGGACCCCCTACCCGAGATCCGCCGGTTTTGACACCGACATTGGTGCTTTCATTGAGAGTTCCTCTGTGTCGTCGCCATCAGGAAGGATGCCTCGCCCCTTCTTTAAAGACAGCACCATTGCTAAGGGAACTTTTGCTGTCGGCCAAACCCTCCGGCTAGGTGGTTTTCTTATGACCACATGTTCGGCTTCTGCACCGACGATGACCTCTCGAGCCATCGAAAACAATCTTCATGTCAACTTGGAACTTGCCGAGCAGTTAGATCCAATAGAGCTTTCCTCCATAAACGAGCTCTTGGATCGCTTCGGCGCCCTGGGAGTCGCTACCGATTACGACCAGATTAGGCCTAAAACCGATCTGAGAGAGATTAACTCTCCCCAAGCCACCCATCACGTTGCCGTGGTAGAGGGACAGTGCGGCGACCCTTCATCTATCTTAAGGACTCGCTACGTCCGGATTCCCGATCCCTCCAAGCCGGATGTCCGCGGAGGGGAGGATATCACTCAAGACCTGAACTTAGAATCAGGCGACGGACTGGATTCATTGGACGACATCCAGGAATCCAAATTTTCGAGTTCGGAAATTCCTCGGCCTCTGAGCCTCAGAAGGGGTAAGGCTTCGGATTTAATTCCACCCACCCACCCGAACATTAGCGATCTATCCCAAATCAGGCAAGATCCCAAAGAAACAGTACATCATTACTGGGCCAGATTCCTCCTGGTTATGAACAGGATAAAGGGCTGCCGCGAGGAAGACGCAATTTCATTCTTCTGCAATAATTGCACGGACAAGGGAATACTCAACGCCATAAGTCGCCGTGATATTACACGCTTCGCTGACTTAGCGTCCATAGTACGAAAGTACTGTGCGATGGAAAGCGCCCGGAAAACCGAAACAAAATTTTGGGACAATCCGGCCCTTAAGGCAAGCCCAGTCCGAAATAAAAGGGTGCATCATCACCAGACACCCGGGTCAAACACCAAAAGGCAAAAACCCTCTACAGGGCATGGAACCGTACTGGAAGGATGGCTTAATGGACCCTGTAAAATTCATAGTATAGAGGACGCCACACCAACTCACAGCCTTAGAGCATGTTGGATACTCCGGCAGGTGGCCAAAATTGGCGAAAACCTCCTAATTCCGGAGGCCACAGAAAGCCACCCCAGAGACACCAATACGGTATTAACAGTCTTCGAGACCTTCGCATCAAATAATATGCGAAAAAGGACACTCCGCAACCTTGCCGAAGTCTACCAAGTGGCAACAATAAACCCGTGGAGTGACACGGCCATCACCTTTAACGCCAGTGATGAACCTAAATTCCGAACAGCCCGAGCACCAGCTGCATTGGTCCTCAGTCCAATAGTGGACGGCTTTCGTCTTACCAAGGTACTCATGGACGGCGGCAGCGGATTGAACCTCATTTATGAGGAAACTCTTCAAAAAATGGATATAGACTGGAACCGCATCATGCGAAGCACCACAACCTTTAGAGGAGTAATCCCCAGTCGGGAAGCGCGTTGTACAGGAAAAATCACACTAGATGTGGTGTTCGGCACGCCGGACAATTACAGGTCCGAAGAGGTCACGTTCCATGTGGCCCCGTTCAGCAGCGGTTATCACGCTTTGCTAGGGCGGGAAGCATTCACAATCTTCCAAGAAATACCCCATTACGGGTACATGAAGCTCAAGATGCCCGGGCCTAATGGGATCATCACTCTCACTAGTGATCCGGACATAGCACTCCGCGCCGAAAACAAGACAGCCGCACTGGCCCTCGAGGCACTATCCGAAGCCCTAGCGGCTGAGGAGCTGACTGCGCTGCGCTCTACGGTGAATAGGGACGACGTGGTACTCGACAAAAGATCCAAATCCACCTCCTTTAAACCAGTGGACAAAATAGTCAAATTCCAAGTCCATCCAACGGACCCCAATAAAACAGCTTCCATCAGGGCACAGCTAAACCCTGATGTCGACGCCGCATTGCGAGAGTTCCTACGAGAGAACTGGGACATTTTCTCCTGGCACCCTTCAGACATGCCAGGAATCCCACGCAGGCTGGCCGAACACAGCTTAAATATCCAAACAGGATTCAAACCTGTCAAACAGGCTCTCCGGTGCTTTTCCGAACCTAAGAGACGGGCTATGGGAGAGGAGCTAGCAAAGCTATTAAAGGCTGGATTCATCAGAGATATAAAACATCCGGACTGGCTAGCAAACCTGGTGATGGTACCAAAGAAGGACAAATCCTGGCGCCTGTGTGTTGATTTTAAAGACCTTAACAAGGCTTGCCCAAAGGATCCCTTCCCCCTCCCCCACATCGATCAAATTATCGATGCGACCGCAGGACACGATTCGTTGTGTTTCCTCGACGCATATTCTGGCTACCATCAAATCAAGATGGCAGAACCAAACCAAGCCGCAACGGCATTTATCACACCATACGGGCCATTCTGCTTCAACACGATGCCCTTCAGGCTCAAAAACGCCGGCGCAACATATCAGCGCATGATTCAGACATGTTTGGCAAGCCAGATCGGTAAAACTGTGGAGGCATACGTAGATGATGTGGTCGCCAAAACAAGACATGTTGAATCTCTAGTAGACGACTTGAGGCTCACATTTGATAATCTCCGAACATACGACATCAAGCTCAACCCGGAAAAATGCGTTTTCGGCGTTCCAGCCGGAAAGCTCTCGGGCTTCATTGTATCCAACAGAGGAATTGAAGCAAATCCAGCCAAGATCCGAGCTCTGTCGCAACTGGATATCCCAAAGGACCTCAAACAAATACATAAGTTAACCGGATGTGTGGCGGCTCTAAGCCGCTTTATCTCCCGCTTGGGAGAAAAGGCCCTTCCCCTTTACCGCCTCCTTCGGCGCACCGAACACTTCAAATGGACGGACGCAGCCAAGGCCGGACTCGACGAAATAAAAGCCATACTGGCAACAAACCCAGTCCTGGCCGCGCCAAACACCGGCGAACCAATGCTATTGTACATTGCAGCAACACATTAGGTTGTAAGCGCAGTGCTCGTCGTCGAACGAGAAGCGGATGGACACAAATTCCCCCTTCAAAGGCCGGTCTATCATGTGTCCACTGTCCTCACTCCTTGCAAATCATGGTACCCACACTATCAAAAGATTGCGTACGCGGTATTCATGGCATCCCAGAAGCTACGACACTACTTTCAAGAGTGTTCAATAACAGTAGCCTCGGAAGTACCACTTAACGACATTATAAAAAACCGTGACGCAACGGGTCGGATCGCGAAATGGGCCATCGAGCTCCTCCCGTTCGACATAACTTATAAGCCACGATGAGCCATCAAGTCACAAGTTTTGGCCGACTTCGTCGCAGAATGGACGGAGGCCGAAGTCCCTAGAGAGTATGGTGCATATTCAAATTGGATCATGCATTTCGACGGCTCCAAAATGTTGGCTGGACTGGGGGCTGGCGTCGTTTTGACGTCCCCCATAGGAGATACAGTTCAATACGTACTACAGATTCTGTACACAGACTCCAACAATGCAGCCGAATATGAGGCCCTTCTACATGGTCTCCAGATGGCAGTATCCATGGGCATCCAACGCCTAGAGGTGCGCGGGGACTCGAACCTCACAATCTCCCAAATAAATGGAGACTTTGATGCCAAGGATCCGAAAATGGCAGCTTACCGCAACGCCGTCCTAAAAATGTCAGCTCGGTTCGAGGGACTTGAATTTCACCATATAGCCCGGGAAAATAATCAGGCGGCAGATGTCCTGGCACGCATCGGCGCAAAACACGATGTAGTCCCCCCAATATCTTCTTGGAAAGGCTTTTCAAGCTATCCGTGGTATGGGAAGGGGAGCCGAACAATAACAGCCTGGACCCAACCGCGCTGCCCGACACCGAACATTCTGACACAATCGGAGGCTCTGCCATTGAAACAACACCTTCAGCCCACGTAATAATGGCCGTCATCGCCCCGTGGACAGAACCATTCCTCACCTACCTTACTAGGCAGGAACTCCCCGAGGACCAAAATGAGGCACGCTGCATAGTGCGGCGATCCAAAGCCTATAGAGTCCACGAGGGAGAGCTTTATAAGAAAAGCACTACCGGAGTCCTTCAAAGGTGCATCTCCGAAGAGGAGGGGCAGAATCTCCTGGCTGAAATCCATGCCGGACTCGGCGGTCATCACGCTGCAGCCCAGTCCCTAGTAAGCAAAGCCTTCCGTACAGGCTTTTATTGGCCGACGGCCCGGGCAGACGCTCAGGACTTAGTCCAACGATGCACCGGCTGCCAGCTCTTTGCAAACCAAAGCCATATGCCACCCACCGCCCTCCAAACTATCCCCATCACTTGGCCCTTTGCGGTCTAGGGGCTTGATATGGTTGGACCCCTTAAAGGCGGAACCCACAAGCACAAATACTTACTGGTCATGGTGGATAAGTTCACCAAATGGATAGAAGCCAAGCCTGTTAAGACGGCCGAATCCGGACCTGTGATAGACTTCATATCCGGGGTTGTACACTGTTACGACGTCCCCCATAGCATCATCACTGATAATGGCACGAACTTTATGGCCGACGAGGTAAAACTCTGGTGCAAAAACATGGGCATAAAACTCGATTATGCTTCCGTCTATCACCCACAAACTAACGTCCAGGTCGAACGTGCAAATGGTCTTATCATGAGCGGCATCAAACCCAGACTAGTGCGGTCCCTCAAGGAATCTAACACGCACTGGGTAGAGGAGCTCGACTCCGTACTCTGGGGGCTGCGGACCACGCCGAATCGCACCACCGGATACACACCATTCTTCATGGTGTATGGCGCAGAGGCAGTTCTGCCTTGCGACATAATTCATGACTCACCTCGAGTGCGCATGTACGAGGAAAGAGAAGCCGAGCTCGATCAGCAGGACAGTTTGGACACATTAGAGGAGGAGCGTGACGTGGCGAAAGCCCGTTCCGCATTCTATCAACAGCAAGCTCGAAGATACCAAAGCAGAGAAGTACGGGCCAAAAATTACAACGTTGGCGAATTAGTCTACGCCTGCCGGACAAGAAAAAGGACAAACTCAAGCCCAAGTGGGAAGGTCCCTTCATAATTGACCAAGTCCTAACTGGTGGAGCGTACCGCCTGCGAAACGCATCGGATAACCGACTCGAGTCGAACCCATGGAACGCAGCCCATCTCCGAAAATTCTATGCCTAGCGTCGTAGCCTGTGTTCGTCTCCTTACTCTGTCCATTTTTTATATACTGTCCATCTTACATTTCTCTCCTTCTCCCTTTTTCTCTCTCTTATAACCTTTAAAGGCTCACAAATTGACGCGCTATCCGCGCTCAGTAAACCTGGGGGCTTCTTTAAACAGAAGCTTATTTATACGGGCTTCATGCCTAACACATGTGTCAAACTTCCGCATGTACCTTTTATTCACCATTATATGCATCGATATGACTTAAGTTTTGGCCAAGCTGGGTTGCCTAGCTCCTGTGTTTACCCCTACGTTCCCGATTATTCGGCTAGGTGGTAAAGGGAGCACCTCCGCGATTGTTACTGCCGGATCAGCCGGACGTGTACCTCAGACTGGGTGAAGCCGAAATCTAGCGTTCTTAAGAGAATATTCGGTCGGTGAACTAAAGATGATCTTTTTCTTTATCTATGTGCCCCCAGGAATTTTTCCTGCGTTTCTTTTTGCAGCATGGACATGCACTTTAGGGCATGCCCCCCAGGGAAAGGAACCCCTAACGGAACTATTCTCCCTGGAAGATGTTTCTTACTAACCATGTAATATAACATAACTAGTCAGGCACTTGTCTGTTCACGCACTAATGACCCCTACGCCTGGTCTCCACGCATTCCCCGGTTCGTATATAACCGCATGGGAATTCGGACACACTCCGGACCGTCAGGCCCCGAGGTTGAAGCGAAAAGGTCGGCCATGACAAATGATCTACAATCCGGCTAGAAGGCATTATAAATGTCAATTCGATTACATAGTCATTTTGACTGATTGTATTCCTCTTCAATACCATCTAACAGGCTGTCTAATTTATAGTCCTCCTGGGAGTACTTTGCGGCCAACTCTACTTGGCCGTACACTAAGCTTACAGGGATCTCCTTCCCATCGGGCCCTATAGGACCGACCTCGGCCATGTGGTTGGGGTCAGCCTTTGAGTACCGCGTCTTCACCATGGCCCAGGCCTCCCTAGCGCCTTGACGGCAGGCTGATATCTTCAATAATTGGAAGCGCCGCCGTGCTCCCTTTAGCTTCTCCGCAAGCTCTCCAATACCTTCGGGCATGGAGACGGATGGTCACAGGGCCTGGGCGACGCCTCGCATCGCCTGCCGAACTCGATCGAGCAGTTGCGAGAGCTTGCGAAGAAGGTCACCCGTAGAACCGGGCATCTCCTCCGCCGGACGACCTGTTAACACACCTACAGACATTGCTCTGTCAGTCGACTTCCCCGTCGAACTTTCTTTCAAATGGTTCGTTCAAGCACTTACTAAATATGCCGTGCCGAAGCCGCTGATTCTCCTTCATGGAGTCAGATAGCTGGGCACGAACATCTTTTAGCTCGACGCCCAGCCGGGTGTTGGCATCTTGGAGAACGTTCTTCTCCCCCATCACCTTTAATAGCACCCTCTCACCAGCCTTTAGTGGCGTAGGAGATGTTGCTTTTCCGGATTCAATCCGGCGCCATCTGCAATTTTATTTGTCAGATTCGCACCAAAGCCGTGCTTCGCAAAATACTTATCTTTCGAAATGTATATTACCAGAAGGGGCCTCCTTAGGCTCCCCTGCCGCGGCTAGTGCGGCCTCCAGTTGGGCTTTGCACTCTTCCAGCTCCTGGGACAGTAAGGGATTCTTTTCTGTAAGAACCTGCATATCAAATGATCCTTAAACCAGTTATTCTAACTGTTTCAAGTCTCGGGGGCTACTGCTACATATATATTTACCAAAATTTTCTTACCCGTATGTCTTTTACATATTGCTCCGTGGCTCTGGCTAGACCATTTTGAGCGGCACGGAGGTGCGCATCTCCCGAATTGAAGGCATCTAACGCCTCTTGGGAGAAGCAAGCGTCGCAAAGAATTGTCCGACGACGCCTGTGGTTCATGGCACTTTCCACTTCAGAGTTGGTGGCAGACAACCCATCCGCATCCTCCATCGGAGGAACGTCCGGCACGCGCCTTGCGTTCGCCTTCGCCCCCAGACCAGGCTTTGGAGCCTGGCTAGTGGAGGCGCGATTGGCAGCCTCTCCAGATATAGTCCGGCGAGGTCTCTTTGTCCTGAAGGGGGCGCGAGTGTCAAATGTGCCTCGAAGGTATAACAACTGGGATAGAGGGGCGCGCCATACCTTTGCGCTGATGCCTCGGTCCGGTCTGCACCTCTTTTCTGCCCACGGGGCCCTGCGGCCCCTCGTTGGCTTGTCGCCGCAGGTTCGGCCTTCCGCCTCAACAACCTCCCCTGCAAAGTTCGGTTGCAATCAAGAAATTGAACACGCATGGATGGACCCCTATCCGGGGTACTAGGACTTCGATCTCAGGTACCTGGGGCGTCAAGATTAGCCCTGGGTAATCGGCCGTAATGGCCACCAAGGTGTTGTCCTCGCTCAATTGATGGAACACTCCATCAATCAGCTCCACAGATATGTCCGGATCCTCTTGAGAGGCTGGGTCGAGAGACTGTCCTCGGTCCTCGGGTTGTGGAGGCGGGCTGCTTATTTCCTTAATAGCCCGGCGCAGTTCCTGCGTTGAGGTCATCAGACTAAGTATTCAACAATGGGAACACTAAACGGATGAGCAAGTAGATGCGACCACTTACCTAGCTTGGGGGATTGTGCATAGATAATCCACCCTGTGGGTTGACGCGGAGAAATTCCTCCTCTTCTCCCTTGTACAAAGTGGACAAGATCTTTAATAGAGTGGTAACTGAATCTGGCCCTTTACAGCCGTAGCGGGTGGCGTCGTCCTCCCCGTTGAAATCCCACATGGGGTGGCTTCTATACTGAAGCGGCTGCACCCCCCGCATGATGCATTCGGCCATAACTCCGATCATGGTTAGTCCGGAATGGGCCAACAATCTTATTCGGCCCATCAGGTAAATGATGTTCCTGTCACTTTCCCTTTGAGGGCTCCGTGGACGCCAGCTTAGGCGCTTCTTTAAGGGAGCACAATCGAATTCTGGGAGGCCGATCCGGACAGGATCCGGCAGCGGGACGTCTTCTATATAGAACCATTCCGAGGGCCAATCTTCGGACGCCTTCTTTGGAGTTCCGGACAGATATCCGATCCCGGCAATGCGCCATACTTCGGCTCCGCCGACTTGATATATTGACCCTTTCTTGGAATGGGGCACAAGGCAAAACAACTCCTTCCATAGTCCGAAATGAGCTTCAATACCCAAGAACAGCTCGCAAAGGGCTACAAAGCCCGCGATATGCAATACTGAGGCAGGCGTGAGATGATGTAGTTGGAGGCCATAGAACTCCAGCAGCCCCCGGAGAAATGGGTGGATGGGAAATCCGAGCCCCCTTATTAAGTAAGGGACAAGGCACACCCGCTCTCCTTTGGATGGATTAGGGGCATTCTCTGCTTGCTCTCCGCCGTTGTAGACGGCAAGACCGGCTCGTACCGGGACCATATAGGTCGGGGGTAGAAATCCCTTGGTCTGGAGCGTCACTAGTTCGCTATGCGGAGTGGAACATCTCTCCCAATATCCAGGCTTAGGGCTGGAAGGGCGAGCGGAGGAGTTGCGGCGGCTGGCCATGGTGGAATGGACCTTTGTCGGATGAGCTCTGATGAACACTCGTGGAGGGGAGAAGGTGTGGATTGGATGTAAATCCTCGTCCCCTTAAATAGGGCAGCTCATTTAAGCGGCTATGGGTGTGAACAAAAAAACACTCAGACTTTTCATATCCGTTTGACATGTGGGAAACAGCCATTATTGGGAGTAGAAGCTAAGGAGCGCAACATCTACAAGAAACCGGACTTTATTCAAACAGGTACACGGAATTTGGAGGAGAACCCGCCTTGCAATGCCGAAGACGATCTGCGCGCCGGACTTATCGTCATTGAAGCTTGGTTCGGGGGCTACTGAGGGAGTCCTGGATTAGGGGGTGTTCGGATAGCCGAACTATACCTTCAAGCCGGACTCCTGGACTATGAAGATACAAGATTGAAGACTCCGTTCCGTGTCCGGAAGGGACTTTCCTTGGCGTGGAAGGCAAGCTTGGCAATACGGATATGAAGATCTCCTACCATTGTAACCGACTCTATGTAACCCTAACCCTATCCGGTGTCTATATAAACCGGAGGGTTTTAGTCTGTAGGACAACATACACATCAACAATCATACCATAGGCTAGCTTCTAGGGTTTAGCCACTCTGATCTCGCGGTAGATCTACTCTTGTACTACCCATATCATCAATATTAATCAAGCAGGACGTAGGGTTTTACCTCCATCGAGAGGGCCCGAACCTGGGTAAAACTTCATGTCCCTTGCCTCCTGTTACCATCCGGCCTAGACGCACAGTTCGGGACCCCCTACCCGAGATCCGCCGGTTTTGACACCGACATTGGTGCTTTCATTGAGAGTTCCTCTGTGCAGTCGCTGTCAGGCCCGATGGCTCCTACGATCGTCAATGACGATGCAGTCCAGGGTGAGACCTTCCTCCCCGGACAGATCTTCGTCTTCGTCCAGGGTCACTAGTAATGTTGATTACATCTTGTAGTTGATTACTATATGGTTTATTTGGTGGAAGATTATATGTTCAGATCCAATATGATATTTAATACCCCTCTGATCATGAGCAGGTTTATCATTTGTGAGTAGTTACCTTTGTTCTTGAGGTCATGGGAGAAATCATGTTGCAAGTAATCATGTGAACTTGATATGTGTTCGATATTTTGATGGTATGTATGTTGTTATTCCCTTAGTGGTGTCATGTGAACGTCGACTACATGTCACTTCACCATATTTGGGCCTAAGGGAATGCATTGTGGAGTAGCAATTATATGGTGGGTTGCGAGAGTGACAGAAGCTTAAACCCTAGTTTATGCGCTAATCCGTAAGGGACTGATTGGATCCAAAAGTTTAATGCTATGGTTAGAATTTATTCTTAATACTTTTCTCATAGTTGCGGATGCTTGCAGGAGGGTTAATCATAAGTAGGAGGTTTGTTCAAGTAATAACATCACCTAAGCACCGGTCCACCCACATACCAAATTATCAAAGTAGCGAACACAAATTGAACCAACATGATGAAAGTGACTAGATGAAATTCCTGTGTACCCTCAAGAACGCTTTGCTTAACATAAGAGACCCTTTTGGTCTGTCCTTTGCCTCATAAGGATTGGGCTACCTTGCTGCACTTTTGTTACTATCTCGTTACAAATTATCTTGCTATCAAACTACTCCGCTACTTACAATTTCAGCACTTGCAGACAATACCTTATCGGAAACTACTTGTCATTTCCTTCTGCTCCTCATTGGGTTTGACACTCTTACTTATAGAAAAGAGCTATAATTGATCCCCTATAATTTTGGGTCATCACTCCCCCTCCTTTATATACGTGGGAGGGGGCACCCCAAAGACACACCAAGCCTTCTCTTAGCCTTGTGCGGTGCCCCCTCCATAGTTACACACCTCGGTCATATCGTCGTAGTACTTAGGCGAAGCCTTGCGCTGGTAACATCATCATCACTGTCGCCACGCCGTCGTGCTGACCGAACTCTCCCTCGTCCTCAACTGTATCAAGAGCTCGAGGGACGTCATCGTGCTAAACGTGTGCTGAACATGGAGGTGCCGTACGTTCAGTGCTTGGATCAGTTGGATCGTGAAGACGTTCGACTACATCAACTGCGTTACTAAATGCTTCCGCTTCTGGTCTACGAGGATACATGGACACACTCTCCTCTCTAGTTGCTATGCATCTCCTAGATAGATCTTGCATGATCATAGGAATTTTTTTTGAAATACTGCGTTCCCCAACAGTGGCATCCGAGCCAGGTCTATGCGTAGAGGTTATATGCACGAGTATAACACAAAGAGTTGTGGGCGATAATATTCATACTGCTTACCGGCAACATCTTACTTTGATTCAAAGGTATTGTTGGATGACGCGGACCGGACCGACATTACATCACCGCTTTCATGAGACTGGTTCTACCGACGTGCTTTGCACACAGGTGGTTGGCGGGTGTCTGTTTCTCCAACTTTAGTTGAATCGAGTTTGACTACACCCGGTACTTGTTGACGGTTAAGACAACACACTTGAAAAAAAATGTTGTGGTTTTGATGTGTAGGTAAGAATGGTTCTTGCTAGAGGCCCATAGCAGCCATGTAAAACTTGCAACGACAAAGTAGAGGTCGTCTAACTTGTTTTTGCAGGGCATGTTGTGATGTGATATGGTCAAGACAGGATGAGATATAAATTGTTGTATGAGATGATCATGTTTTGTAAAAGTTATCGGCAACTGGCAGGAGCCTTATGGTTGTCGCTTTATTGTATGAAATGCAATCGCCATGTAATTGCTTTACTTTATCACTAAGCGGTAGCGATAGTCGTAGAAGCAATAGTTGGCGAGACGATGATACGTATCCAATGTATCTACTTTTTCTCACGCTTTTCCTCTTGTTTTGGACTCTAATTTGCATGATTTGAATGAAACTAACCCCGGACTAACGCTGTTTTTAGCAGAACTACCATGGTGTTGTTTTTTTGTAGAAATAAAATATCTCGGAATGGAACGAAACTTTTTGAGGATTTTTATACCAATAATAAGAATTTCTGGAGCCAAGACCCACCGGAGAGGGGCTCCTGGGTGGGCACAACCCACAAGGGCGCGCCCTTGATGACCCACAAGTATAGGGTATCTATCGTAGTCCTTTCGATAAGTAAGAGTGTCAAACCCAACGAGGAGTAGAAGGAAATGACAAGCGGTTTTCAGTAAGGTATTCTCTGCAAGCACTGAAATTATCGGTAACAGATAGTTTTGTGATAAGGTAATTCGTAACGAGTAACAAGTAACAAAAGTAAACAAGGTGCAGCAAGGTGGCCCAATCCTTTTTGTAGCAAAGGACAAGCCTGGACAAACTCTTATATAAAGGAAAGTGCTCCCGAGGACACATGGGAATTATTGTCAAGCTAGTTTTCATCATGCTTATATGATCCGCGTTCGTTACTTTGATAATTTGATATGTGGGTGGACCGGTGCTTCGTTACTGCCCTTCCTTGGACAAGCATCCCACTTATGATTAACCCCCCTCACAAGCATCCGCAAATACGAAAGAAGAATTAAGGTAAATCTAACCATAGCATGAAACATATGGATCCAAATCAGCCCCTTATGAAGCAACGCATAAACTAGGGTTTAAGCTTCTGTCACTCTAGCAACCCATCATCTACTTATTACTTCCCAATGCCTTCCCCTAGGCCCAAAAAATGGTGAAGTGTCATGTAGTCGACGTTCACATAACACCACTAGAGGAAAGACAACATACATTTCATCAAAAAATTGAACGAATACCAAATTCACATGACTACTTATAGCAAGACTTCTCCCATGTCCTCGGGAACAAACGTAACTACTCACAAATCATATTCATGTTCATAATCAGAGGGGTATTAATATGCATAAAGGATCTGAACATATACTCTTCCACTGAATAAACAAACTAGCATCAACTACAAGGAGTAATCAACACTACTAGCAACCCACAGGTACCAATATGAGGTTTTGAGACAAAGATCGGATACAAGAGATGAACTAGGGTTTGAGAGGAGATGGTGCTGGTGAAGATGTTGATGGAGATTTACCCCCTCCCGATGAGAGGATCGATGTTGATGACGATAGTGACGATTTCCCCCTCCCAGAGGGATGTTTCCCCAGCAGAACAGCTCCGCCGGAGCAATAGATTAATTCCGCCAAGGTTCCGCCTCGAGACGGCGGTGCTTCATCCGAAAGCTTCCTTGTGATTTTTTCAGGGCAAAAGACACCTTATACTAGAAGATAGGCATCGGGGGCCTGCCAGGTGGCTCACGAGGTAGGGGGTGCGCCCAGGGGGTAGGGCGCGCCCTCCACCCTCGTGGACGGTGGGTGTCCCCCTCTCGTGCTTTCTTCGCCCAATATTTTTAATATAATCCAAAACTGACTTTCATGGAGTTTTAGGACTTTTGGAGTTGTGCAGAATAGGTCTATAATATTTGCTCCTTTTCCAGCCTAGAATTCCAGTTGCCGACATTCTCCCTCTTCATGTAAACCTTGAAAATTAAGAGAGAAAAGGCATAAGTATTGTGATATAATGAGTAATAACAGCCCATAATGCAATAAATATTGATATAAAAGCATGATGCAAAACGGACGTATCAGCCCCCCTCTCTTGGCGCGCCCAGGTGGGTTGTACCCACCTGATGGCCCCGCTGATGACCCCCCTGATACTATAAATTCACATTATTCTAGAAAAAATCAGGTAGAAAGAATTATCGCGATCCACGAGATGGAGCCGCCGGCAAGCCCTGTTCTTCTTCGGGAGGGCACATCTGGAGTCCGTTTGGGGCTCCGGAGAGCGTGGTCTTCGATCTTCGTCATCACCAACCTATCTCCATCGCCAATTCCATGATGCTCCCCATCGGGAGTGAGTAATTCCTTCGTAGGCTCGCTGGTTGGTGAGGAGTTGGATGAGATTCATCATGTAATCGAGTTAGTTTTGTTAGGGCCTGATCCCTAGTATCCACTATGTTCTTAAATTGCTGTTTCTATGACTTTGCCATGCTTAGTGCTTGTCACTTTGGGCCCGAGTGCCATGATTTCAGATCTGAACCGTTTATGAATTCATCATTATATCCATGTTTTAGATCCGATCTTGCAAGTTATAGTCACCTACTACGGTTATGATCCGGCAACCCCGGAGTGACAACAATCGGGCCCACTCCCGGTGATGACCGTAGTTTGAGGAGTTCATGTATTCACTATTGTTAATGCTTTGTTCCGGTTCTCTATTAAAAGGATGCCTTAATATCCCTTAGTTTCCAATATGGACCCTGCTGCCACGGGAGGGTAGGACAAAAGATGCCATGCAAGTTCTTTTAATAAAGCACGTATGACTTACGGAATACATACCTACATTATATCGATGAACTCGAGCTAGTGTCGTATCGCCCTAGGTTATAACCGTCTCATGATGAATATCATCCAACAAGTCACCGATCCAATGCCTACGAATTTATCCTCGTGATGACCGTAGTTTGAGGAGTTCACGTATTCACTATGTGTTAATGCTTTGTTCCTGTTCTCTATTAAAAGGAGGCCTTAATATCCCTTAGTTTCCAATATGGACCCTGCTGCCACGGGAGGTTAGGACAAAAGATGTCATCCAAGTTGTTTTAATAAAGCATGTATGACTATTTACAGAATACATGCCTACATTATATTGATGAACTGGAGCTAGTGTCGTATCGCCCTAGGTTATAACCGTCTCATGATTAATATCATCCAACAAGTCGCCGATCCAATGCCTACGAATTTATCCTTATTGATCTTGCTACTACTGTTATCATCACTATTACACTTGCTACAAATTACTGCTACCACTATTACGGTTACCGTTGCTACTGTCACTACTATCAAAACTATCATATTACTGTGCTACTCATCACTTTGCTTTAGATAATTAATCTCCAGGTGTGGTTGAATTGACAACTCAGCTGCTAATACCTTCAAATATTCTTTGGCTCCTCTTGTGTCGAATCTATAATTTTGGGTTGAATACTCTACCCTCGAAAACTATTGCGATCCCCTATACTTGTGGGTTATCAGACGACAACGATGCTACGATGGAGATCAAGGTGTCAAGCCGCTGACGATGGTGATCATGACAGTGCTTTGGAGATGGAGATCAAAGGCACAAGATGATGATGGCCATATCATATCACTTATTTTGATTGCATTTGATGTTTATCTTTTATGCATCTTATTTTGCTTAGTACAACGGTAGCATTATAAGATAATCCCTCACTAAATTTCAAGGTATAAGTGTTCTCCCTGAGTATGCACCGTTGCTACAGTTCGTCGTGCCAAGACACCACGTGATGATCGGCTGTGATAAGCTCTACGTTCACATACAACGGGTGCAAGCCAGTTTTGCACGTGCATAATACTCGGGTTAAAACTTGACGAGCCTAGCATATGCGGATATGGCCTCAGAACAATGAGACCGAAAGGTCGAACGTGAATCATATAGTAGATATGATCAACATAGTGATGTTCACCATTGAAAGCTACTCCATCTCACATGATGATCGGACATGGCTTAGTTGATATGGATCACGTGTAAGGGATGTCTATCTAAGTGGGAGTTCTTAAGTAATATGATTAATTGAACTTTATTTTATCATGAACTTAGTACCTGATAGTATTTTGCATGTCTATGTTGTTGTAGATCAATGGCCCGTGCTACCTCACTTGAATTTTAATGTGTTCCTAGAGAAAGCTAAGTTGAAAGGTGATGGTAGCAACTACACGGACTGGGTCCGTAACTTGAGGATTATCCTCATTGCTTCACAGAAGAATTACGTCCTGGAAGCACCGCTAGGTGCAAGGCCCACTGCAGGAGCAACTCCGGACATTGTGAACGTCTCGCAGAGCAAAGCTGATGACTACTCGATAGTTCAGTGTGCCATGCTTTATGACTTAGAATCGGGACTTCAAAGACGTTTTGAACATCATGGAGCATATGAGATGTTCCAGGAGTTGAAGTTAATATTTCAAGCAAATGCCCGAATAGAGAGATATGGAGTCTCCAATAAGTTCTATAGCTGCAACATGGAGGAGAATAGTTCTGTCAGTGAACATATACTCAGAATTTCTGGGTACCACAACCACTTGACTCAACAGGGAGTTAATCTTCCTAATGATAGTGTCATTGACAGAGTTCTTCAATGGCTACCACCAAGCTACAAAAGCTTCATGATGAACTATAATATGTAAGGGATGGATAAGACAATTCCCGAGCTCTTCGCAATGCTAAAAGCTGCGAAGGTAGAAATCAAGAAGGAGCATCAAGTGTTGATGGTTAACAAGACCACTAGTTTCAAGAAAAAGGGCAAAGGGAAGAAGGGGAACTTCAAGAAGAATGGAAAGCAAGTTGCTGCTCAAGTGAAGAGGCCCAAGTCTGGACCTGAGCCTGAGACTAAGTGCTTCTACTGCAAAGGGACTGGTCACTGGAAGCGGAACTGCCCCGAGTATTTGGTGGATAAGAAGGATGGCAAACTGAAAGGTATATTTGATATACATGTTATTGATGTGTACCTTACTAATGCTCGTAGTAGCGCCTGGGTATTTGATATTGGTTTTGTTGCTCATATTTGCAACTTGAAACAAGGGCTACAGATTAAACGAAGATTGGCTAAGGACGAGGTGATGATGCGCGTGGGAAATGGTTTCAAAGTCGATGTGATCGCCGTCGGCACGCTACCTCTACATCTACCATCGGGATTAGTTTTAGACCTAAATAATTGTTATTTGGTGCCAGCGTTGAGCATGAACATTATATCTAGATCTTGTTTGATGCGAGATGGTTATTCATTTAAATCAGAGAATAATGGTTGTTCTATTTATATGAGTAATATCTTTTATGGTCATGCACCCTTGATGAGTGGTCTATTTTTGTTGAATCTCGATAGTAGTGATACACATATTCATAATATTGAAGCCAAAAGAGACAAGTTTAATAATGATAGTGCAACTTATTTATGGCACTGCCGTTTAGGTCATACTGGTGTAAAGTGCATGAAGAAACTCCATGCTGATGGGCTTTTGGAATCACTTGATTATGAATCAATTGATGCTTGTGAACCATGCCTCATGGGAAAGATGACTAAGACTCTGTTCTTCGGAACAATGGAGCGAGCAACTGACTTATTGGAAATAATACATACTGATGTATGTGGTCAAATGAGTGTTGAGGCTCGCAGCCGATATCGTTATTTTCTAATATTCACAAATGATTTGAGCAGATATGGGTATATCTACTTGATGAAACAAAGTCTGAAACATTTGAAAAGTTCAAAGAATTTCAGAGTGAAGTGGAAAATCATCAGAACAAGAAAATAAAGTTCCTACGATCTGATCATGCAAGTGAATATTTGAGTTATGAGTTTGGTCTTCATTTGAAACAAAGCGGAATAGTTTTGCAACTCACGCCACCTGGAACACTACAGCGTAATGGTGTGTCCGAACATCGTAACCGCACTTTATTAGATATGGTGTGATCTATGATATCTCTTACTAATTTACCGCTATCGTTTTGGGGTTATGCTTTAGAGATGGCTGCATTCACGTTAAATAGGGCACCATCTAAATCTGTTGAGACGACACCATATGAACTATGGTTTGGAAAGAAACCCAAGTTGTCATTTCTTAAAGTTTGGGGCTGCGATGCTTATGCAAAAAAGCTTCAACCTGATAAGCTCGAACCCAAATAGGAGAGATGTGTCTTCATAGGATACTGATACGTCTCCAACGTGTCTACTTTTTATCACGCTTTTCCTCTTGTTTTGGACTCTAAGTTGCATGATTTGAATGAAACTAACCCCGGATTGACATTGTTTTCTGCAGAACTACCATGGTGTTGTTTTGTGCAGAAATAAAAGTTATCAGAATGGAACGAAACTTTTTGAGGATTTTTATACCAATAATAAGAATTTCGAGTGCTATGACCCACCGGAGAGGGGCCCCTGGGTGGGCACAACCCACCAGGGTGTGCCCCCCTCTCCTGACGCGCCCAGGTGGGTTGTACCCACCTGGTGGCCCCGCTGATGACCCCCCTGATACTATAAATTCACATTATTCCAGAAAAAATTCAGGGAAAAAGAATTA
Source organism: Triticum urartu (assembly GCF_056163025.1). Taxonomy (NCBI): domain Eukaryota; kingdom Viridiplantae; phylum Streptophyta; class Magnoliopsida; order Poales; family Poaceae; genus Triticum; species Triticum urartu. The sequence goes on from NC_141876.1 coordinate 441,557,236, forward strand.
TCACGATCCATGAGACGGAGCCGCCACCAAGCCCTGTTCTTCCTCGGTAGGAAAATTATCCGCGTGTCCAACTCCTTCCCCTATCCTACCTTTCTTTTCTTTCTTATCTATGTACTGTTTTTTATATATTTTTTCTGTCTTGAGAAGAGAGTGTAGAGAGGAGAAAACCCAGCCCACCAAATTGGCCTAAGGCCCAGCCACCGGCCTCCCTAGGCGCAACCCTCCCTCTCCACTAGGCCCATCCTTCCCTGCTGCCCACCTGGGCCTCACAATTCCAGCGCCGGCCCACGGCCAAGGCCCGACCGAACCCTAGCCTCCCTGAGTCCTTCCCCTCGCTACCTCTTCATCCCTCAGCGCCGCCAGAGAGGAACGGAACGCACGCGCTGCCCGATCCCATGTCCCTCTCGATCTCTCCCTCACTCACTGCCTCTCCTTCCCTCGTCCTCCTCCCGACCGCTCCATGCCAGGAGCAGCGCCTCGCTCCGCCGCCTAGCGCGGCCGCCGCTGCCTCTCCCGTGTGCCGCCACCTACCCCACCGGCGACCAAAGCCAGCGGAGTGACGCACACCTCATCCTCGCCTTGTACCCCGCCATCGCCGGAGCAAGCTCGTCGTCCGCCACCTCGTGCCCAAGGATGCACCATCCTTGACCTCCTCCCAGCGCCCGCCGACCACCTCTGCTCCGTCCCCTTCACTGCACCATGGCGGGCCCTGCCTCCTTGTCAAGCTGCCGGAGCGGCAGTCGCCCGAGCTCTCCTTCGAGCGCACCTCGCTCCATCGGTTCTTCTGCCCGAGCTCCATCGCTTGCTGTCACGGGACCATCAAGATGCAGGCCAACCCAGTCCCGATCCGGCTGGCCTCCGCTGCCCTTGCCCGTTCTCGGCCGGTTCTGACCCTGGTGGTCCGTCCCCGTCGGAGTTGACCTCCACCACAGGCCACCCGCCAAGCCGCAGGAGCAGTGCCGCTGCTGCCTTGCTTCTGCATCGTCCACCAAGACCCGAGGCCTTTTTTTGGTGTTGCTTCGTTTTGGATGTGTCAGCATTTTTGACAAGTGTATGACAACACGATGACGCGTCAAGTACCTCTACCTTCGTCATTGGAATTGCCACGTCGCCAAGTACCTCGAAGCCCGATGCCTAGAACGACTACTGTCGCTGAAGACCCATGAACCAAAAACTTCAAATTCCACTACCGCCGACTAGTACGACTACCGTCGCAAAAACGAGACCGTCAAGACCGGACCGACAAGTACCCTGAGAACGTCGGTACCTCTACCGTCGACGTGCTTTTCGTCAAGTACCTCTACGAAAATGTGTCCCACTACCGCCGCCCGAACGTCTACAAAACATGTACGTCTACGAAACATGTACCACGACCATCGCTGAAGACCCCATGGACGGCAAGTTCCGTGTCATGACCCCGAACATCGACGGACATGAACCACTACTTCCCTCGACGACCCGTGAATGACTACTTCCTCTATGAACCGATTCACTTCGAAATACACGCTTCGAAGGTATAACCCCGAGACGACCGTCCGAGAATGATTGCATGTTTTGTATGAGTTGCACCCATTGTCTGCACCGTGTCCGTAGTGTCTCTCGCTTCCATGCTGTCGACACTTGGGACACCCGGTTACCGGGAGGACCCCACGTTCTATCGCATGTCACGCTCCCGTCACTTTTCCTTTTGCACCGGTATCCCCGTGAGCTACCGGATCATCGGAATGTTGCTGTGGCATCATTTCCGTTTCGCCACCGTGGCACCATTCCCGTCGTTGTTGTCGTGGCACCCTTTCGTTCCGCCATGGTGACCAAATGCTTTATATCATGCTCTTATCTACATTTTCATAAAATTGCATAAACTTGAACACGGCATCCGCATCATGTTAATAACATTTAAAATGTTTAAAATTGTTGTTGCATTACATTGCTAATGCATATGGGGATTTACCGAAATTGTTCTTTGATATTTCCGGCCCCATTTAAATTGCTTAGATAGTGTAGTTTAATTGTGTTTCATCTCTTGCCATGTTAATCAACATTTAATATTGTTGAGTACCTAAATGAGAGAGAACTAAATAATTGATGTGGTGTTTCGTCAATATGCAACTCGTTGCATATTGAGCCCCACTTAACTTGTAGTATTGTTCGTGCACTTTGCCATGCCATGCCTCATTAAACCGGACATGCATCATACTTGGTTGTGTATCATGCCATGTTATGTGATGGTTGTTTACTATGTTGTTTGCTTCTTTCAGGTGTTGCTTCTTCGGGTTAGTTCCGATAACGTCGCGTTTGTGAGGATTCGTTCGACTACGTCCGTTTGTCTTCTTCATGGACTCGTTCTTCTTCCTCGCGGGATTTCAGGCAAGATGACCATTCCCTCGAAATCACTTCTATCTTTGCTTGCTAGTTGATCGCTCTATTGCTATGCCGCGATACCTACCACTTGCTTTATCATGCCTCCCATATTGCCATGTCAAGCCTCTAACCCACCTTTCCTAGCAAATCGTTGTTTGGCTATGTTACCGCTTTGCTCAGCCCCTCTTATAGCGTTGCTAGTTGCAGGTGAAGATGAAGTTTGTTCCTTGTTGGAACATGGATATTGTTGGGATATCACAATATATCTTATTTAATTAATGCATCTATATACTTGGTAAAGGGTGGAAGGCTCGGCCTTAGGCCTGGTGTTTTGTTCCACTCTTGCCGCCCTAGTTTCCGTCATACCAGTGTTATGTTCCTTGATTTTGTGTTCCTTACACGGTTGGGTGATAATGGGAACCCCTTGACAGTTCGCTTTGAATAAAGCTCCTCCAGCAAGGCCAAACCTTGGTTTTACCATTTGCCACCTAAGCCTTTTTCCCTTGGGTTCCGCGAACTCAAGTGTCATCTTTATTTTAAACCCCCGGGCCAGTGCTCCTCTGAGTGTTGGTCCAAAACAGAGCCACTTGCAGCGCCACCTCGGGGAAACTTGAGGGTTGGTTTTAGTTGTACGTAGTGTTCATCCGGTGTACCCTGAGAACGATATATGTGCAGCTCCTATCGGGATTTCTCGGCACATCGGGCGGCTTTGCTGGTCTTGTTTTACCTTTGTCGAAATGTCTTGTAACCGGGATTCCGAGTCTGATCGGGTCTTCCTGGGAGAAGGAATATCCTTCGTTGACCGTGAGAGCTTGTGATGGGCTAAGTTGGGACACCCCTGCAGGGTTTTGAACTTTTGAAAGCCGTGTCCGCGGTTATGGGCAGATGGGAATTTGTTGATGTCCGATTGTAGAGAACTTGACACTTGACTTAATTAAAATGCATCAACCGCGTGTGTAGCCGTGATGGTCTCTTTCTGGCGGAGTCCGGGAAGTGAACACGGTTCTTGTGTTATGCTTGGACGTAAGTAGTTTCAGGATCACTTCTTGATCACTTCTAGTTCACAACCGCGCTTTGCTTCTCTTCCCGCTCTTATTTGCGTATGTTAGCCACCATATGTGCAAGTGCTTGCTGCAGCTCCACCTCACTACCTTTTCCTACCCATAAGCTTAAATAGTCTTGATCGCGAGGGTGTGAGATTGTTGTGTCCCCGTGACTCACAGATTACTTCCAAAACCAGATGCAGGTGCTAATGATGTCAGTGCAGGTGATGCAACCCAGCTCAAGGAGGAGCTCGATGAAGATCGTGTTCGTTGTGTTGTTTCGTTTTCTAGTTGATCAGTAGTGGAGCCCAGTCGGGGCGATCGGGGATCTATTGCATTAGGGGTTGTCTTTCTTTATTTGGTTCCCTAGTCGGACCTTAATTGTATTCTGGATGATGTAATGATATATTTATGTATTGTGTGAAGTGGCGATTGTAAGCCAGCTCTTTAACCCATTCTTATTCAGTACATGGGATGTGTAAAGATTACCCCTCTTGCGACATGCCTACCATGCGGTTATGCCTCTAAGTCGTGCTCCGACACGTATGAGATATAGCCGCATCGTGGGTGTTACAAGTTGGTAATCAGAGCCTTCCCCGACTTAGGAGCCCCCTGCTTGATCGACTCGCTGGCGTTGTTGAGTCTAGAAAAAATGTTTTGAGTCTTAGGATTATATATATCGGAGAGTAGGATTATTTTTACTCAGTCCCTTCGTCACTCTAGTGAGGCATCCTGACGTAGAGTTTTGACTCTTCTCTTCTCAAATTTCACGATTTTTTTAGGATCACGCGGGTATCTTGGAATCGTTCTGATGGTTTTGTGACGAGAACATTGTTCTTGGTGCCTCCTAACATTTAGGGGTTGTGGCAGTGTCCCGGGGAGTTGAGCTCCGAGGTGTTTTCGTCACAATTTTATCGTTGCAGTTCTGGAATACCTGAGTTCGCCGACATCGAAAATCTCTTTTATGCAGTTGTTGGTGAGATAACCTCGACGCCACCCAGTACTGGGGCGGGAGTTCGGAAGTATTGCCATAACTCGTATAACGGATGCTTTTCGAAGGTTGAGGTAAATGATTTCCGAAGGTTTCTTGGTTATGTGTTGAAGGATGGATACAGCTGGATGTAGGATTTGCTAGTTTTGGGTGAGATATTATGCTTCCCCTGTATCCCCAACACCTGATTGCATAACCAGAAACTTTCGGGAGTTTATAAGTGGGAATTCAAGTAGCTCCTAGGATATCTTTCTGACAGATGTATGATATGAAATTGGGGTTCGACGTCGAGTGGTCCGCCCATCCACGGTTGGTTTTACAGAGGTCTCGTTGTGTCTTAAAGAGTCCTTGGCTATGCTGACTCGGGGACGCTTCGTATGTCATGTGCACTGCCTTGTACATGATGGTGTTGTACGATCGAGCCCGTGTGGGCCCCACCACGAAAACTTCGGACGAAATATCTATCATATGTTTGTTCCGGCTTATTTTGCAAGCCAATCCTTTGTTTTGTTTTGAGTTGTGGTATTCGAGTTGCTTCAAAGTCAAGTGTTGATTCCATACCTTTCCTAAGCGGTATTCTCATATTTCTATGGGAATACTAATTCTTCTTGATCATCGAGTTTGTCATTTCAATATCTTCTCAACTGGTGTGTTTTCTCTTCAAGTGGATCTGATCTTTTCAACATCCACAAGATCACCTCTCGGTTTTTCCCAATGTTGTTCGTTTCATCTGTCCCCAAGCTGTCTTTCTTTTTCCCGCCCTCCCACCCCTTTTCTTCAAGGACTCAGATTTCTTAATCAAGTATCCATCTTATGGATGTAAAGTTTCTTCATTCTTTTCCGTCTATGTTCTTATCCGGTGATTCTCAGGAAGATGCTAAAGGAACCTTCAAGCTTATCATTCTTTGTTCTCTTATCTTCTCCGGTGGATTCAATGCAAGCTTTCGGTGTTGATTATATCTTTTCCATTGGTTCACATGTTTTCCATGTTGGAAGTCCTTACCAGAGACTCTCTTTTTTATTCACCTCTCGCTATTCAATTGTTCCGGAGTGTTGAAGACACCTCAGAAGATTCGCGTTTCCATTGCTAATTCGTTCAAGATATCTCGAGGTTGTTATCTCTTAAGAGCCTTTTAACTCAATCGACGCATTATCTCTTTTAAATCGTTCAACGGTGTTTCTTTTGAGTGAGCCCTAACCCACAAGTCTTTTCTCAGGATCTTACCTGACTCTTCTAATTTTCTGGAGCTACTCTCAAATTCTTTTCCAACTTTGACGTAAGAATGAATTATCATCAGTCATATGTCTTTCTCCAAGATCGGTTAAATTCTTTTCATCGTTGACTCAATCTCTTCGCTTTTGATTCTCCCGGAGTGTCTAAACAATTCATGGTGGTGTTTCTCGTCGTCATTCTCGGATTTTGAAGACCGAAGAAGAGTTTCTCTTCAAGCATATCTGTTCTCGTGAAGATTCATGGTTATAGCTTGATGCCATCCTCTCATAATTGTTTTGATTGTGAGAATTCTTTTCACCTATCCGGAGCAATTCAGGAGTCTTTTCAATTTGTTTCTCTGGAGCACATCATCTAAGTATTATTCATTCCAGCTTTGAGCTCTCGTTTCTCCAAATCTTACCGGTGCATCATTCAAATATTCTCTAATCAGCTCATGATCTCTCCGTTCTCATGTATCTAAATTCCCTCAAGTATCATCTTTCGTTTTCCAGTTCTCCCCGGTGAATTGTGCCTTTGCTACTTTCATTTTCAATTCTTACGGTGGTTCGTCCAACATTCCTCTTCCTATGTTCTCATATCAATTCATTCGTTCTTTCCCAATCCTATCGATGGTTCATTGAGTTTGCGCTATATCTATGTTAATTCTTTCAATGAGAATAAGTAGTATGCAAAATCAGTTGCTTGTCACCAATTTAAATTGGTGAAGGATGCGCATAATGTAATTCTTATTATTGTTTCATCCAAGTGATCTAATTTCTTCTCTCCGAAGTTGTTCATCATATCACATTCTCGGTCCGAGATGCCTCATCTTTTCTTTTCCGGAGTGCCAAGTTTTCCGCATTATCTCATCATGAAAATCCATCTAAATCATAACAAGGCTTCACCTTGTGTTTTTAACTTCTCTTTCTTTTTATCATCATTTGGTCACCGGAGTTCTTCATGGAGGCTCTATATCGTGGTACGTCAAGGATTCCTTTCATTCTTCAATTGTCCTCAAGATTTCTCTCGAAGTTATGATCCGCCAAGCTTTTCCCTAAAATGAACGTGGTGCTCAACACATGTTTGTTTTGAGGAGTTCAAGTATTCTTCATCTTGCATTCTGAAGTGCAATTCTTTCTATCTTATCTTTTGAGGTGGTGTTATGTCATTTTGACAGTTTCCTTCATGTTTCATGATTGACAAAGTTGTCCGGAATGACATATTTTAATCCCATCATTTCCAATTCGTTCATGAGATCCTTTGCAACCCATCAATCTCTTTTGTGGAGTTATATTTCATCCAAAGCTTTCCCTAAGGATTGTCGCTATTTATGGTGTGTATAAATAACCAAAGTTCTTCATTTATCCTCCCGGTGAAATAAATTACTCGTCTCCTTGTTGATATCAATCCAATCTATTGTTTTAGTTAGTGGCATAATTTAACCTCATAGTTTTGAGATGTTCTCCATAAGCCCACTACAAGCTTGTTCTTTTCGTTGTTGGTTCTCCAACAACTCCATTATAACCTTCTTGGAACGGTGCTTTCCAAACTCATTGGTGGTACAAGTTGGCATTTTCTTCCCCATTCTGTTATTGCAATGGTATATCTTCTATTCTTCCTTCCGGAGGCATTGTGATGTTGCTTTCTTCGACCCATCATCTTGTTTTGTCAAGTTCGTGTTCAATTCCTTCCATTTACAATCGGAGTGTTGCCCAAATTATATCGTTCTTATTCCTTCTATATCTTGTTTTTTAACCGGAGTGTTGTGCCTATAATTCCTCTTTTAACCGGAGTCTCGTCCAAGTGCTTTTATTTTGCCAAGTTCATATTCTATGCCTTCCATTTCCAAACGGGGTGTTGTCGTAATTGATCATATCGCTCCTTGTACATCTCGTTTCAACCGGGGTGCTTGCATGTACTTCTTGTCCATTGGAACCCTTCTTCTTATGTCTTTCAACTTACAGGGTTTTCGTAATGTTCCTCATTCCTCTTTTCTAACGGATTGTTTTCAACTTTGTTCATCTTCGTTGTTCTTCTTTCTTTCAATTTGTTCAACCTCTCAAGGTTCGTGGTTTCACTCGTTTGTCCAAGAAGAAATTTAGTTTACCTTTTCTCTTCCTCTCCCGTTTCTCTCCGGTGCCATCCTAGATCTCGGGACGAGATCCTCTCGTAGTGGTGGAGTGTTGTAACGCCGCAAGACCGGAGCTTCAGATGCCTTCCATGGTTTCCGAGTTTCATCGTGTGATTTGTTTGGTTCGTTGCTTTCTTCTTTGCATCATTTGCATTGCATCATGTCATCATGCCATCTTTTTCTCAACAATCAAATCGTATGGATCTTCGATCCATTTAAGTTGAGGGAACTCACATGGTGATTTCTCTATATAACATATCCTCCCAATATATTAGGGAGCTATAATAAATAATCTAACACACTTGCAAATTTTCCCCATGTCTTTTCTATTTCAAGTTCGACTTCAAAACCTTGCCGACAACTCCTTCTCCTTTTATCGAGGTTCCTCCAAAAATCCTCATCATTTTCTGGGCACTTCATAACCCTAGTCCTAGTTCAAACCATTTGTTTAAATCCAAATGAGTTTGAATTTAAACTTTGCAATCTTGGCCTTTTTCTATTTTTCTCGGAACAAGCACATTTTTGTGAGTCCAGGAAAATTATCCGCGTGTCCAACTCCTTCCCCTATCCTACCTTTCTTTTCTTTTTTATCTATGTACTGTTTTTTATATATTTTTTCTGTCTTGAGAAGAGAGTGTAGAGAGGAGAAAACCCAGCCCACCAAATTGGCCTAAGGCCCAGCCACCGGCCTCCCTAGGCGCAACCCTCCCTCTCCACTAGGCCCATCCTTCCCTGCTGCCCACCTGGGCCTCACATTCCAGCGCCGGCCCACGGCCAAGGCCCGACCGAACCCTAGCCTCCCTGAGTCCTTCCCCTCGCTACCTCTTCGTCCCTCAGCGCCGCCAGAGAGGAACGGAACGCACGCGCTGCCCGATCCCATCTCCCTCTCGATCTCTCCCTCACTCACTGCCTCTCCTTCCCTCGTCCTCCTCCCGACCGCTCCACGCCAGGAGCAGCGCCTCGCTCCGCCGCCTAGCGCGGCCGCCGCTGCCTCTCCCGTGCGCCGCCACCTACCCCACCGGCGACCAAAGCCACCGGAGTGACGCACACCTCATCCTCGCCTTGTACCCCGCCATCGCCGGAGCAAGCTCGTCGTCCGCCACCTCGTGCCCAAGGACGCACCATCCTTGACCTCCTCCCAGCGCCCGCCGACCACCTCTGCTCCGTCCCCTTCACTGCACCGTGGCGGGCCCTGCCTCCTTGTCGAGCTGCCGGAGCGGCAGTCGCCCGAGCTCTCCTTTGAGCGCACCTCGCTCCATCGCTTCTTCTGCCCGAGCTCCATCGCTTGCTGTCATGGGATCGTCAAGATGCAGGCCAATCCAGTCCAGATCCGGCTGGCCTCCGCTGCCCTTATCCGTTCCCGGCCGGTTCTGACCCCGGTGGTCCGTCCCCGTCGGAGTTGACCTCCACCACAGGCCACCCGCCAAGCCGCAGGAGCAGTGCCGCTGCTGCCTTGCTTCTGCATCGTCCACCAAGACCCGAGGCCTTTTTTTTTTGTTGCTTCGTTTTGGATGTGCCAGCCTTTTCGACAAGTGTACGACAACACGGTGGCGCGTCAAGTACCTCTACCTTCGTCTTTGGAATTGCCACGTGGCCAAGTACCTCGAAGCTCGATGCCTAGAACGACTACTGTCGCTGAAGACCCATGAACCAAAAACTTCAAGTTCCACTACCGCCTACTACTACCGTCGCAAAAACGAGACCGTCAAGACCGGACCAACAAGTACCCTGAGAATGTCGGTACCTCTACCGTCGACGTGCTTTTCGTCAAGTCCCTCTACGAAAACGTGTCCCACTACCGCCGCCCGAACGTCTACAAAACATGTACGTCTACGGAACATGTACCACGACCATCGCTGAAGACCCCGTGGACGTCAAGTTCCGTGTCGTGACCCCGAACATCGACGGACATGAACCACTACTTCCCTCGACGACCCGTGAATGACTACTTCCTCTATGAACCGATTCACTTCGAAACGCACGCTTCGAAGGTATAACCCCGAGACGACCGTCCGAGCGCGATTGCATGTTTTGTATGAGTTGCGCCCGTTGTCTGCACTGTGTCCGTAGTGTCTCTCGCTTCCATGCTGTCGACACTTGGGACGCCCGGTTACCGGGAGGACCCCACCTTCTATCGCATGCCATGCTCCCGTCACTTTTCCTTTTGCACCGGTATCCCCGTGAGCTACCGGATCATGGGAATGTTGCCGTGGCATCATTTCCGTTTCGCCACCGTGGCACCATTCCCGTCGTTGTTGCCGTGGCACCCTTTTGTTCCGCCATGGTGACCAAATGCTTTATATCATGCTCTTATCTAAATTTTCATAAAATTACATAAACTTGAACATGGCATCCGCATCATGTTAATAACATTTAAAATGTTTAAAATTGTTGTTGCATTAAATTGCTAATTCATATGGGGATTTACCGAAATTGTTCTTTGATGTTTTCGGCCCCATTTAATTTGCTTAGATAGTGTAGTTTAATTGTGTTTCATCTCTTGCCATGTTAATCAACATTTAATATTTTTGGCTTTCAAAAAAAACATTTAATATTGTTGAGTACCTAAACGAGAGAGAACTAAATAATTGATGTGGTGTTTCGTCAATATGCAACTCGTTGCATATTGAGCCCCACTTAACTTGTAGTATTGTTTGTGCACTTTGCCATGCCATGCCTCATTAAACCGGACATGCATCATACTTGGTTGTGCATCATGCCATGTTGTGTGATGCTTGTTTACTATATTGTTTGCTTTTTTCCGGTGTTGCTTCTTTGGGTTAGTTCTGATAACGTCGTGTTTGTGAGGATTCGTTCGACTACGTCCGTTTGTCTTCTTCATGGACTCGTTCTTCTTCCTCGCGGGATTTCAGGCAAGATGACCATACCCTCGAAATCACTTCTATCTTTGCTTGCTAGTTGATCGCTCTATTGCTATGCCGCGATACCTACCACTTGCTTTATCATGCCTCCCATATTGCCATGTCAAGCCTCTAACCCACCTTTTCTAGCAAACCGTTGTTTGGCTATGTTACCGCTTTGCTCAGCCCCTCTTATAGCGTTGCTAGTTGCAGGTGAAGATGAAGTTTGTTCCTTGTTGGAACATGGATATTGTTGGGATATCACAATATATCTTATTTAATTAATGCATCTATATACTTGGTAAAGGGTGGAAGGCTCGGTCTTATGCCTGGTGTTTTGTTCCACTCTTGTCGCCCTAGTTTCCGTCATACCAGTGTTATGTTCCTTGATTTTGCGTTCCTTACGCGGTTGGGTGATAATGGGAACCCCTTGACAGTTCGCTTTGAATAAAACTCCTCCAGCAAGGCCCAACCTTGGTTTTACCATTTGCCACCTAATCCGTTTTCCCTTGGGTTCCGCAGACTCAAGGGTCATATTTATTTTAAACCTCCGGGCCAGTGCTCCTCTGATGTTGGTCCAAAACAGAGCCACTTGCAGCGCCATCTCGGGGAAACTTGAGGGTTGGTTTTAGTTGTACGTAGTGTTCGTCCGGTGTGCCCTGAGAACGAGATATGTGAAGCTCCTATCGGGATTTCTCGGCACATCGGGCGGCTTTGCTGGTCTTGTTTTACCATTGTCGAAATGTCTTGTAACCGGGATTCCGAGTCTGATCGGGTCTTCCTGGGAGAAGGAATATCCTTCGTTGACCGTGAGAGCGTGTGATGGGCTAAGTTGGGACACCCCTGCAGGGTTTTGAACTTTCAAAAGTCGTGCCCGCGGTTATGGGCAGATGGGAATTTGTTAATGTCCGGTTGTAGAGAACTTGACACTTGACTTAATTAAAATGCATCAACCGCGTGTGTAGCCGTGATGGTCTCTTTCCGGCGGAGTCCGGGAAGTGAACACGGTTCTTGTGTTATGCTTGGACGTAAATAGTTTCAGGATCACTTCTTGATCACTTCTAGTTCATGACCGCGCTTTGCTTCTCTTCTCGCGCTTATTTGCGTATGTTAGCCACCATATATGCTAGTGCTTGCTGCAGCTCCACCTCACTACCTTTTCCTACCCATAAGCTTAAATAGTCTTGATCGCGAGGGTGTGAGATTGCTGAGTCCCCGTGACTCACAGATTACTTTCAAAAACCAGATGCAGGTGCTGATGATGTCGGTGCAGGTGACGCAACCCAGTTCAAGGAGGAGCTCGATGAAGATCGTGTTCGTTGTGTTGTTTCGTTTTCTAGTTGATCAGTAGTGGAGCCCAGTCGGGGCGATCGGGGATCTATTGCATTAGGAGTTGTCTTTCTTTATTTGGTTCCGTAGTCGGACCTTGATTGTATTCTGGATGATGTAATGATATATTTGTGTATTGTGTGAAGTGGCGATTGTAAGCCAGCTCTTTATCCCATTCTTATTCAGTACATGGGATGTGTAAAGATTACCCCTCTTGCGACATGCCTACCATGCGGTTATGCCTCTAAGTTGTGCTCCGACACGTATGAGATATAGCCGCATCGTGGGTGTTACAGATTGTTGCACGTACACTTCAACATAATGCCAGATGTGGCTGGTTCTATGGTGGAGTTTATGCCACACGTTTAGCACGAGTGAAAGGATCGATATAGTTGACTAGAGGGGGGGGGTGAATAGGCAACTAACAATTTTTAGCTTTTCTTTACCAATTTAAAGTTTGCATCAAAGTAGGTTGTCTAGATATGCAACTAGGTGAGCAACCTATAGGATGCAAGAACAACAAGCACACAAGCAAGCAAGGGATATAACACAAATAAGCTTGCACAAGTAAAGGCGCGAGATAACCAAGAGTGGAGCCGGTGAAGACGAGGATGTGTTACCGAAGTTCCTTCCTTTTGAGGGGAAGTATGTCTTCGTTGGAGCGGTGTGGAGGCACAATGCTCCCCAAGAAGCCACTAGGGCCACCGTATTCTCCTCACCCCTCACACAATGCGAGATGTCGTGATTCCACTATTAGTGCCCTTGGAGGCGGCGACCGAATCTTTACAAACAAGGTTGGGGCAATCTCCACAACTTAATTGGAGGCTCCCAACGACACCATGAAGCTTCACCACAAAGGACTATGGCTCCGCGGTGACCTCAACCGTCTAGGGTGCTCAAACACCCAAGAGTAACAAGATCCACAAGGGATTAGTGGGGGGGATCAAATTTATCTTAGTGGAAGTGTAGATCGGGGCCTTCTCAACCAATTCCTAGAAAATCAACAAGTTTGATTGGCTAGGGAGAGAGATCGGGCGAAAATGGAGCTTGGAGCAACAATGAAGCTTAGGGTTGGAAGAGGTGGTCAACTCGGAGAAGAAGATACCCCTTATATAGTGGAGAGACAAATTCAACTGTTATCCACTTAACCAGCCCGCGATATGCGGTACTACCGCGCCGGCCAAGCGGTACTACCGCAAGGGCTCACGATACTACCGCAGCGAACCGCAGTACTACCGTGGCCATGGCAGGAGCTAGCCCAGGCCTATAGCAACGAAGCTGGGGCGGTACTGCCGCTCGCGCGGTACTACCGCACCCCCTTGCGGTACTACCGCAAGGCAGGGTTGGACCAGCCTGGGAAGGCCGTGGACAAATAAAGAAACGTCTGTGGCAACTTCCGCCGATTTTCAAATAGTGCAAAAATCCGACACGGTACTACCGCTGAAGGCAAGCGGTACTACCACACAGGGAGCGGATGTAAAAAATTACATCCGCCCCTACTTCCGCTAATGGTGTTGTGCCGGACCAGGACTCACGGTACTACAGCTCCCAAGGAGTGGTACTACCGTGACCACCTGCGGTACTACCGCAAAGGCCTGTGGTACTACTTCAGGGGCCTATGGTACCACCGCTCCAAAGAGCAGTACTACCGCAAGCCTCAGAACAACAACATTAGGAATTCTTCTTTTTGCACAAACATGAAGAAACGGAGGATGCTCCAAAGTGCTAAGGGAAAGGCAGTGCAAAGAGGAGTAAACGTGTACATGACGATTCCACCCAAACCTTTCCAAAGCGGACCCCCTCTTCATAGTACGGCTTTCCTACAACTCAAATCCACCGAAAAAGGAACGTAGAAAAAGCACCGTCTTCAATAATCTTCGAGGGGGTTCCTAACCTTCTTGTGCCTAGTATGAAATACCAGAAATACTTGAGGCACACGATTAGTCTGCAAATGCATTGTCATCAATCACCAAAACATCGTAGGCATAAATATGCCCTCACAACGAGGACTGGGTGTTTCGCCTTTGTCCCTTGACCCTATCATATCCACTCGATATTTAGATTTTGATGCATTAAAGGAGCATAAGATTCTCAAGGGAAGGGCTGATAACTTCACTTATAATTTTTTGTTTAACCAATCACATGTTGTGGACACATATTTGCCTACGCCTGCTCTCTTTGATTATCACAGCAAGGAAAGATATTTTGTTCTTGAGAGCGAGACCCGAGCTCACAACGTAGCAGTGTTGGAGGCACGGCGTGCTGAAGCCTCCGCACCGAGAGCCTCCATGAGCTACCACGCCGACTACCACCCTCCAGGCTACTGATTCACTACCAAGTTAGGCCAAAAGCCTAAGCTTGAGGGATTACGTGTTTCTCACCGACATTATATTCATGTTCACATATCATTCTATATGTCGGTGTTCACACTATTTCATTGTATCATCCATGCTTAGATTTATTTTCCTGCTTTCTTCTTGTGTGTTTGAAAAACTTTAGAAAAACCAAAAAAAATTAGTTGTAGTTAATTTACTTTCTATGCATGCTTAGTAGTAGCACTAAAAAGAAATTCCAAAAAGATTTCCTTGTTCTTCTTTTGCTTGTTGGGAGCTTTCCCGTGTAAATAGTTTTTCTCATTTTTGCTTTTTATTAGCTTGTTAAAGAAAACCAAAAACTCCAAAAATATTTCAGTGTGTTTCTCTGAATTTCTTTTCTTTTATTCAAGTTGTACCGAGGAGAAGACCATGATGAAAATGTTGAGTGGCTCTCATATAAATAATTGTCGAACTAATAAGAGCCCATTTTACCTTGTCTTCTTCTATTGAATAAAATGTTTGCAGATTCGAGCTTAGTCCATGGCACTCTTGCACTATTATTATTTTCTTATCATTCGGTCATGCAAGTGAAAGGCAATAATGACGACATTTGATGAACTGGTCGTGGCAAAGAGAAACTGGTATGAACTCGACTTGTCCTGTTTGTGTAAATATGTTTAACCTAGTGCCCATGCTTCAATCCATTATGATTAAACATGTTTGCAATGACAATTAGGGATTATAGTTTCTCATGCCATGCATAAGTAGCTGGGAGTTAATAATGATTTATCTTGGATATCAACATTGCGTTAAGATGATTATGATGTAGTATGATGATATGGTATCCTCCTCTGAATGTTCAAGTGGCTTGACTTGGTACATGTTCATGCATGTAGTTGAATCAAAACCAACATAGCCTCTATAATGTTTATGTTCATGGTGTTCATATCCTACTCATGCTAGTGTCCAATGTTACTTATACATAATGCCTGGTTATGATCATTGTTGCTCTCTAGCTGGCCGCTTCCCAATCTTAAATTGCTAGCTTTCGCCTGTACTAAGTGGGAATTCTACTTGTACATCAAAAACCTTGAACCCAAAGTTATTCCAGATGAGTCCACCATACCTACCTATATACGGTATTACCCTGCCGTCCTAAGTAAATTTGCATGTGCCACCTCTAAAAACTTCTAAAAAGATTATCCATTTTGTGTGCCTAGATCGTTCACGGAACGACAAGAGGTGGTCGATATCTTCCATGCTAAGCATGTTATCCTCAGGTCGAGTGTTTATCCACTCGCCATCGCATGAGGAAAAGGGCGGTAATAGGGATGCCCAGTCCCAAACTGCAAAATACAAAAAGACTTCATCTCTTACATAATCAAACAAAAACTCCCAATGGAGTCAAAACCTTTACTTTCCGCTTGGGAATCGCCACTAGCATGCTTAGCATGGAAGATGTTGATAACTGATGGTCGTGAAGTGAATAAGAAGGGTACACGTCTCAAAATTTCATTTATCTCTGTTTTAAAAATTGAGCTCTGGCACCTCTGCAAATCACTGCTTCCCTCTGTGAAGGGACTATCTATTTACTTCTATGTTGTGTCATCACCTTCTATAAACAAGCGCCAGAAACTGAGTAGAGCACAACGGTCATGATTTATGCATTGTGTATAGCTAATGTTGGGTGCATCGTGACTGGATATTTTCTACCATGAATTACAATGTTTAGTCGCTGCTTGAACTTCATAGGTGCTCTACATTTATGTTTTGCGGTCCCAGAAAGGGCTAGCGAGATACCATTATTGTCATATTATATCATGGTTGTTTTGACAATGTGTTGTTGTTTGAGATATATTATTATTGCTCGCTAGCTGATTATGTCATTGATATGAGTCATTATAATCTTTAAGAGTTATTGTTGACATGGTTAGTTATAATGTTGGCTGAAAACCTGTGTGTTGTTTAAGCTTATTTATGCAAACAAGAGCAAAAGAGTTTGTAAAAGTTTTTCTTTCTCACTTTTAGTTTATCAACTGAATTGCTTGAGGACAAGCAAAGGTTTAAGCTTGGGGGAGTTGATACGTCTCCAATGTATCTACTTTTTCTCACGCTTTTCCTCTTGTTTTGGACTCTAATTTGCATGATTTGAATGAAACTAACCCCGGACTGACGCTGTTTTCAGCAGAACTACCATGGTGTTGTTTTTGTGCAGAAATAAAAGTTCTCGGAATGGAACGGAACTTTTTGAGGATTTTTTATACCAATAACAAGAATTTTTGGAGGCAAGACCCACCGGAGAGGGGGCCCTGGGTGGGCACAACCCACCAGGGCGCGCTCCCCTCTCCTGGCACGCCCAGGTGGGTTGTACCCACCTGTTTGCCCCGCTGATGACCCCCTTATACTATAAATTCACATTATTCCAGAAAAAATCAGGGAGAAAGAATTATCACGATCTTGGATACAGAGCCGCCGCCAAGCCATGTTCTTCCTCGGGAGGGCAGATCTGAAGTCCGTTTGCGGCTCCGGAGAGGGGGATCTTCGTTCTTCGTCATCACCAACCCTTCTCCATTGCCAATTCCATGATGCTCCCCATCGGGAGTGAGTAATTCCTTTGTAGGCTCGCTAGTCTGTGAGGAGTTGGATGAGATTCATCATGTAATCGAGTTAGTTTTGTCAGGACCTGATCCCTAGTATCCACTATGTTCATAGATTGATGTTGCTATGACTTTGCCATGCTTAATGCTTGTCACTTTGGGCTCGGGTGCCATGATTTCAGATCTGAACCGTTTATGAATTCATCATTATATCCATGTTTTAGATCCGATCTTGCAAGTTATAGTTACCTACTACGATTATGATCTGGCAACCCCGGAGTGACAACAACCGGGCCCACTCCTGGTGATGACCGTAGTTTGAGGAGTTCATGTATTCACTATGTGTTAATGCTTTGGTCCGGTTCTCCATTAAAAGGAGGCCTTAATATCCCTTAGTTTCCAATATGGACCCCGCTGCCACGGGAGGGTAGGACAAAAGATGTCTTGCAAGTTCTTTTAATAAAGCACGTATGACTATTTACGGAATACATGCCTACATTATATCGATGAACTGGATCTAGTGCCGTATCGCCCTAGGTTATAACGGTCACATGATGAATATCATCCAATAAGTCACTGATCCAATGCCTACAAACTTTTCCATATTGTTTCTGCTAAGTTTCTACTGCTATCATCACTGTTACACTTGCTACAAATTATTGCTATCACTGTTACTGTTACTATTGCTGCAGTCACTACTATCAAAACTATCAAACTTTTTTGCTACTGATCACTTTGCTGTAGATAATTAATCTTCGTGTGTGGTTGAATTGACAACTCAGCTGCTAATACCTTCAAATATTCTTTGGCTCCCCTTGTGTCGAATCTATAAATTTGGGTTGAATACTCTACCCTCGAAAACTGTTGTGATCCCCTATACTTGTGGGTTATCATACTCCTTCTCTCTTTTCCCGTTTAGCTACTCCGGAAAAGGAAAAAGGAGAGGGAATCCTACTAGGACTAGGGTCATAGTAGGACTCCCCACACCTGGCGCGCCTCCTCCCTGGCCACCGGCCTCCCCCTCCTTTATATATGTGGGAGGGGGGCACCCCAAAGACACACCAAGTCTTCTCTTAGCCTTGTGCGGTGCCCCCGTCCACAGTTACACACCTCGGTCATATCGTTGTAGTGCTTTGCCGAATCCCTGTGCTACTAACATCATCATCACCGTCGCCACGCAGTTGTGCTGATGGAACTCTCCCTCGTCCTCAACTGGATCAAGAACTCGAGGGATGTCATCGTGCTGAACGTGTGCTGAAGACGGAGGTGCCGTACGTTCGGTGCTTGGATCGGTTTGATCGCAAAGACGTTCGACTACATCAACCGTGTTACTAAGCGCTTCCGCTTCCGTTCTACGACGGTACGTGGACACACTCTCCCCTCTCATTGCTATGCATCTCCTAGATAGATCTTGCGTGATCGTAGGATTTTTTTTTTGAAATACGGCGTTCCCCAACAAGAGACCCCGATCAATGGCGTCCTTCACTCATCTAATGGCTATATTCTGTGCGGGATAGGATAGCTGGACTGCTAGCAACAACAACAATTTAAGGGACCTCGAGGTACATAGTGAAAGCATTAGACCTCGTCACGTTAAGCGCCCCACCACACCTAACACCAGCGATGCCGAGGAAGGAGTAGTCAATATCGTGGTCGCAAGTCAACGCAGAGGCAGCAAACGAAAACCTGTTCAACGGTACAAGGAGGGTCCTTCAACGTTGGATTGGATCCTGGACAGGTCGTGTGCCATCCATGGCACCCTTAACAAGCCGGCCACTAACTCTAACCGAAACTGCTATGTGATCCAGCAAGCCGGCTATAACACCCCCAGCGGTTAGCTACAGTGACCACATGCTGATGTGCCATGTCATCATGATCGTCATAATTAAGTTGCATTTAGAAAATAACCCCTCTCTTAATTTGGTCCAACTTTAAATTTAAAATATAAAGTACAAAAATTATTTCACCAAACCCTAGGACAAAAATGTGTACAATATTCTAAATAATCCCCTGGCAATTGTGCATGTGAAACCAACATCAATTGAATTTTTGAAATTAACCACAAAACTTTTAAATTGCCCTTTAAAAAATTAAACAAATAATTATACCTTCCAAATGGCCTAAAACATTTTGTGGAGCTCTGATATATTACAATGTATTTATGTGGCAGTTTTCACATTTAACAAAAATCAAATGCTGGCAAAATAAAATACAAAACAGTGCCTAAGAAATAAAGCAAGAAAACAAAAGAAAAAGCGAACTGCTACTGGGCACTTGGACATCTGCTACAGAGTGGCCCAGCCCATTTTGGCCGGCCTTTCCCCTATACCTCCCCATCACTTCTCGTGCTCGTGTCGGCCCTCATGAATTAGCCCCGCAACCCGCCAACGTTTTTTCCCTCTAGTTAGGGTTTCATCGTTTTCTCCCGGGGCGATCTCATCGCCGCCGTCGAGGTATCTCTCCCTGCCGCCGACTCTCGTCACACTGTCCGCTGGGAGCGATCAGGGAGCGATCCAGGAATCGTTGCCCGCTCTTGGACTGGACCGGGACGCGGCGGAGACTAGGGCTCCCCCCTAAAACCCGATCTGTTTTCTCATCGGGTTAGTGTTCTAGATGGCTGGTGAGGGGGTCACGGGCTCCTCTGGACTCAGCGACATGGAGAATATGATGATGGAACTAGGCCTTCGTGAGGAGGACCTGGATGATCTCGTCTTCGGTGAGAAGGATGCATCGCCGGAGACACCACGGTGGGTTGCGCTGATCAAGGTCAACACCAACAAGAGCTATAGCCAGACGTGGTTTTACCGGAATATGCGATCTACTTTGGATGTAGAACAGGAAGCGAAATTCAAGCCTTTAGAGGAGAATCTGTATACTATTCAGTTTACTTGCTTGGGAGATTGGGAGCGAGTCATGCAGGAGGGGCCATGGATTTTCATGGGGGGATGCGGTGCTTATGGCACCATATGATGGAATCTCAAAACCGTCTACGGTCAAGCTGGAGACTATTGACATATGGATTCAAATTCATGACGTGCCAGATTTATATGCTCATCTAGTCAGGCCTCTGGCAGCTAAGGTGGGCGAAGTTTTGTTTGTTGAAACTCAATCCCATGATTTCACAGGGAATTTCTACCGTGTCTGGGTGCGCATCAATGTCCACAAACAACTCAAGAACGCGGTTTCAATGATCAGAGAAGGACAGAGACAGATTTACAAAGTCAAGTACGAGAGATTGCCCGACGGGTGTGCCGTCTATGGGATGTTGGGACATCTCTTCAAAGAGCATGGCAATGGGGTTCATCCCCCTCTGCATTAGTCTTCAAAGATCTCCGGGCTGAATGGTTTATGAACAACAGAAGGGGCCCTGGTGAGGGAAGGGCGCGTCGTGGGGGCCGCCGTGGCGGCCGCTCTGGAGGCAGGTCAAGGAGCGGGCCCGATAGCGATCTGGCTACCACCCAATGCCCGGATAGCACCCATGAAGAAGCTGCAGAGGCGGCGGAGAAGACAGACGTGGACATGTTTGATTCAAGCAGGAAGAGGATGAACCCCATTTTTGTTAATGAGACTGATAAATCAACTGGAAGAGTAGTGGATGCAATGGCCAATAGCAGCATGACGGTGACCGGGCTGGAGTTAGCTGTTGTTCATCAAAGCTCTACTCCTTTGAGCCCTCCACCGAAGAGGGAATCGAAGAGGAACAAGACTGAAGAGGATGGCAGGAGCGACAACCTGATGGCTAAGAACATATTGGCGGGCTCCTTCTAGGGGCGCCGCCGGGCCCAATGAGTGTCTTGAGCTGGAACTGTCGTGGCGCGGGCAACGCCACGACAGTTCGCGAGCTCCGCGGCTTCACGGAGATTTTTGCCCCTACCCTACTTTGTATTGTAGAGACACAAATTGATAGAGAAAGGGTAGAGAAGTTAGCTGCAACTCTTGGTTATGATAATGGCTACGCTGTGAGTAGTCAAGGTAGAAGTGGAGGTCTAGGGATGTTTTGGAACAATTCAATAAATGTTGAGATTTTGGGTTATTCTCCGTATCATATTGATTGCTCGATTGTTGAGGAGAAGTCGAATCCGTGGAGGATGACCTTAGTATATGGGGAGGCTCAGACCCATTTGAGGCATCAAACATGGGACACTTTAAAAGGGATCAGCAATTTGAGGGATGATCCATGGTTGTGCATAGGAGATTTTAACGAAGTTTTACGTCTGGGAGAGCAAGAAGGAATAGGAGAAAGGAGTAACGCTCAGATCCAGGGCTTCCGGGATGCCGTGGACGTTTGCATGCTTATGGATATGGGCTATCAGGGACAATTCTGGACGTATGAGAAGAAAGTTACTGGAGGGAGT
This sequence comes from Triticum urartu, assembly GCF_056163025.1. Lineage (NCBI taxonomy): Eukaryota > Viridiplantae > Streptophyta > Magnoliopsida > Poales > Poaceae > Triticum > Triticum urartu. The sequence goes on from NC_141876.1 coordinate 441,578,432, forward strand.
TACACCAGGGTGAGGCTTGACCGAGCTTTGGCAACGGGTGATTGGAACGAACATTTCCCGACGACACATCTGAAACATCTTACGACGGCCACCTCGGACCATTGCCCTATCTTACTTACCATGCATGATGGGCAGGTACTCAGAGCACCGAAATCTTTCAAGTATGAGGTGATGTGGGATACGCATGAGAACCTGGGTGACACACTGATTCAGAGCTGGACAGCGGGCGGTGCTACAGCCAGAATGCATGAGCTTTGTGTCAAACTAGGTCTGGTGGCTATAGATTTGCGGCGATGGAACAAGAACACGTTCGGGTCAGTACGCAGGGAGATCAAGGGTCTCAAAACGGAACTTGAACAACTGAGGAGCAACCCAGCGAGGACGGGGCCATCTCATGTGGAGCTGAAAATCAATGAGAGGTTGATTGAACTGTTTCACAGGGAGGAACTGATGTGGAGGCAGCAGTCGCGGCTGGAATGGTTGTCAGCGGGAGACAGAAACACTCGCTTTTTTCATCTTCATGCAAGTCAGAGGCGCAAGAGGAATATGATTAAAGCTCTTGCCAACTCTTTGGGGGTGATCATTGATGATCCTGGAGCATTGAGATCGATGGTTTCAGATTTCTACAAGAGTCTTTATACTTCCGAGGGTGTCAACGGAATGGATCAGGTCCTATCCAAAGTGCCCGCAAAGGTAACTCAACAAATGAATGACATTATTTTAGCTCCATATACTAATGAGGAGGTGAAGACAACCCTTTTTCAGATGTTCCCAACTAAGGCACCGGGGCCTGATGGATTCCCGGCTCACTTCTATCAGCGTCACTGGGATATCTGTGGTGAAGAGGTGACCCGTGCAGTTCTCAGGATCGTCAGAGGTGAGGAAAGTGCTGAATGTGTGAATGATACGGTTTTGGTACTCATTCCAAAGGTTTTGAACCCGACTCAGCTTGCACAGTTTCGTCCCATTAGCCTGTGCAATGTCATCTACAAAATTGCTTCAAAGGTTGTTGCCAATAGACTTAAACAGATACTACCGGATATCATATCTCATGAGCAGTCAGCTTTTGTCCCCGGTAGGCTAATCACAGACAACATAATATGTGCTTATGAGTGTCTACATTTTATGAAGCGGAATAAGTCCAAGTCCAATAATTTTTGTGCGTTGAAACTTGATATGATGAAAGCCTATGATAGGCTAGAGTGGGACTATCTGCAGGCCATGATGGAGAAATTGGGATTTGCACAATCATGGGTTGACACAGTTATGAGCATGGTTTGGTTTGTCTCTTTTTCAGTCATGTTTAATGGTGAGAAGCTTGAACATTTTGTACCACCCAGAGGTATTAGGCAGGGAGATCCCATTTCCCCTTATCTTTTCTTAATTGCAGTAGAGGGCCTTTTGTGCCTTTTAAGATCCAGTTCCGAGTCGTCGGGTCTTGAGGGAATCAGGGTGGCTCCTACATCTCCGGTTGTGAACCACCTCCTTTTCGCTGACGATAGCCTGTTGCTTTTTAAGTCAAGTGCGGAGGGTGCGACTGCGGTATCAAACCTGTTGGAAACATATTGTAATTCATCTGGTCAGAAGATCAACCATGACAAATCATCTATATTTTTCAGTAAGGGCTGTCCGCAACAGAGAAGAGATGTGGTCAAGGACATTTTGCATGTTCGTAAGGAGTCGTTGAGTGACAGATACTTGGGAATGCCCACTGATGTTGGCCAAGCAAAGATGGGAAAGTTTAAGTATCTCAGAGACCGGATATGGGAAAAGGTGAGAGGATGGATGGAGAAACTTTTATCAGCTGCAGGAAAGGAGGTACTAATTAAATCCGTGGCTCAAGCAATACCAGTATATTCAATGGCGTGTTTCCGATTGCCGAGAGGACTATGTGAGAATATAACATCGATCATTCGGCAGTTCTGGTGGGGGAGTAAGCAAGGAAAACAGAAGCCATCATGGGTGGCTTGGGACGTGATGACACACCCAAACATTTGGGAGGTTTGGGTTTTCAAGATATGGAGATCTTTAACCTGGCTTTGTTGGTACGACAATCGTGGAGACTTCTGCACGACCCCTCCTCTCTGAGTGCGCGGAACTTGAGAGCCGTTTATTATCCGCATGGTACAATTCTAGAAGCTCAGCTGGGTAGCCACCCCTCACAAATTTGGCATGCCATCATTGACGGGAGGGATGTCCTAAAGCAAGGACTCATCATAAGAATAGGCAACGGAGCGTCCACGTATATATGGGAGAACAACTGGCTTCCCAGGGTCGGTTTGATGAGGCCCATCACGGCACTGGTGGTGAACCCCCCCCCCCCCCCAGGCTCGTTTCTGAGTTAATTGATGCCACGACAGCCAGTTGGAGAGAAAAGCTCACCCGGTCAGTTTTCATTCCTTTTGATGCAGATGCTATCTTGGCAATACCATTGTGCACACGTAATTTAGAAGATTTTTGGGCTTGGAGTGCTGAACGTCGGGGAGTCTTCTCAGTTAAGACCACATACCAAATGGTGCTGAACACCAAATACAAGAGAGAGAATTGGATAGATGAAAATGTCGAGGCCTCGGATATGACCTCTCAAGGAAAAGCATGGACCTCATTGTGGCATACTAAAGTCCCATTGAAGCAGAATTTTTTTGCATGGCGTTTAGCCCAGCACTCAGTGCCTACGGTGGATGTTCTACACCACCGCAATATGTCTCAATCTCCTCTCTATGCGCTGTGTGGAGCTCCGGACTCACGGAGGCACGCATTGTTGGATTGCACCATGTCAAGGTGCATTTGGGCTTTATCGGACGAGCATTTGGTGGAACAGATGAGCATGAACAGCGATGCTAACGCAAAGAACTGGCTTTTTTCTATGCACGAGGTTCTTGATCACGCAGCTTTTGTGAAGCTAATCATATCACTTTGGGCAGTGTGGAGAGCAAGGAGAAAGGCTGTCTACGAAGACATATTCACTAGCCCAATGTCTACTCATCAGTTCATTATCTCGTACCTGAATGATTTCAATGATGTTGAAACATCGGGAAGGACGGCAACTTCCCAACCTACTCCTAGGCCAACACAGTGGCCCCGCCCTCCGGCGAGTCTAGCAAAAATTAATGTTGATGCAGTGAAAAGAGGTAACCAGGGAAGGGGTGTTGTAGCTGCAGTATGTCTGGATTAGAACGGTGTCTTCTTGGGGGCCTCGGCGATCGGTTTCAACGGAATCGGTGATCCCACGACACTGGAGACAATGGCAGTTTGAGAGGCTCTGGCTCTAGCTCAAGATCTGCATGAACAAAAGATACATGTAGCTTCTGATTGCAAGGTGGTGGTGGACGACATCAAGCAACGGTGTTTGGCAAGCTACGGTGCGATAATACATGAAATAATAGAGTCTAGTAGGTCTTTTACTATTTGGAACTTTGTCCATGAGTTTAGGAGCTCGAATTTCGAGGCTCACAATCTCACGAAGCATGCTCTGAAGTTAGGGGTGGGCCTCCATGTTTGGTTAGGGCACCCTGGAAACCTTTCTTTCATCCCTGTAAACATTGTGACGTCTTAATAAAGCTTCGTGGGATTGTCTCAAAAAAATCACTTCTCGTGCCCGCGCTCGCTCTCTCGCCGTATGAAAATGCCAGGCCGCCCTTAGAGCCGCCATGGACGGAGCCCGAGCACCCACTCGCTACTGCTGCCTCGCCTGCCTGCGTGTGGCCGCATTCGCCGCATCCGCCATGCTCCTGCCTGTGCGCGCCCCCGCCCGCTAGCTCGCGCTCCCCGTAGCGCCTGCCGCTCGCTCCGATGCGCGCTTGCCCGTCCCCTGTTGCGCCTTGGCCGCCCCGGGGCACGCCCTGCTCAATGCGCACCTGACTGCACCTGGCCACGTGCCCGCCTGCTCTTGGATGCACCCTGCCGCTCTGCCTCGCGCTCGTGCAAGCCGTGTCTCCACAGCCACTCTGCTAGTCAGCACTATCACCACAGGTCGGAGTCCGAGGAGGAGTACGGATCCTCGGAGTCATGGGTCGTGCAGAGTGCGGGGCTAGCGTTCGGCTCGATTGCTTTCGGGATCGCAGCCCCCGAGGTGACGTCCAACCGCTCATCCTCGATTGGCGCAATAGGCTCCGAGTTAGGGGTTGGAACCGATGCGTGTGTGGCCTCCAGGACACTGTCCGGAGGCAGAGCTAGATCATGCCCCTCGAGATAATGCGGCACGCTTGGCCGTGGCTCGAACCCGTCGAAGATCAAGTCTCCGCGGATGTCAGCCGTGTAGTTTAAGCTTCCAAACCTAACTTGATGGCCAGGGGCGTAGCTTTCGATCTGCTCCAGGTGGCCGAGCGAATCGGCCCGGAGAGCGAAGCCGCCGAAGACGAAGATCTGTCCGGGGAGAAAAGTCTCACCTTGGACCGTATCGTTGTTGATGATCAAAGGAGCCATCGGGCCTAAAGGCGACGACACAGAGGAACTCTCAATGAAAGCACCAATGTCGGTGTCAAAACCGGCGGATCTCGGGTAGGGGGTCCCGAACTGTGCGTCAAGGCCGGATGGTAACAGGAGACAAGGGACACGATGTTTTTTACCCAGGTTCGGGCCCTCTCGATGGAGGTAATACCCTACTCCTGCTTGATTAATATTGATGATATGGGTAGTACAAGAGTAGATCTACCACGAGATCAAGGAGGCTAAACCCTAGAAGCTAGCCTCTGGTATGATTGTTGTGTATGGAGTTGATTGTCTATGGACTACAACCCTCCGGTTTATATAGACACCGGATAGGGTTAGGGTTACATAAAGTCGGTTACAATGGTAGGAGATCTTGAATATCCGCATCGCCAAGCTTGCCTTCCATGCCAAGGAAAGTCCCATCCGAGCACGGGACGAAGTCTTCAATCTTGTATCTTCATAGTCCAGGAGTCCGGCTGAAGGTATAGTCCGGCTACCCGAACACCCCCTAATCCAGGACTCCCTCAGTAGCCCCTGAACTAGGCTTCAATGACGACGAGTCCGGCGCGCAAATTTTCTTCGGCATTGCAACGCGGGTTCCTCCTCCAAGTCCTTCATAAAAGATTGTAAACACCACGAGTAGTGTCCGGTTTTGCAAAAATAAGCTTCCACATATTGCCATAGAGAGAATAATATTAACACAAATCAAATCTGCTGACGTATTCCGCAGTGCGTCATCACACTACAGCCAAGTCCTTCACTCGAATCATTCTCACTCTTCCACCTCAGCGTGTTTTTCGAGGCGGTTTCCTTGGCACGTCTTGTCAAAGCAGAGATCGTGTGCACCCCTTTTACGGGATTCTCATCAATACGGACGTGGGTAACCCAATCGTGCCCGTTAGCATGTTTTCTTGATTAAAGGCGAGTCCCAAACGGTTACGGGGAGGGCTCCTGGTATTCAACCTCTTATAAAGGGACCAGGGCCTTACTCCTTTTCTCCAATCCCAAAACAAGTTCGCCCGTCGCCTTGAGTTCCAACACCCTAGGCTTCAGATTCCGGGCGGCTCAGACCTTCGACAATGTTCGGTTCCAACCTTCAAGGCCAATGGATGCCCTCCTCCGTCACGAAGGAGGACGTGCTAAAGTTGAGAGAGGCTAAGTTCTTGACCGCCGAAATTTCGCATAGGTTGCCTGCTCAATGGCAGGTTATTCCCAGTCCCCAGCCCGGTGAGAGCGTAGTGTTCATGTCTCACTTCCTTCAGGGGTTAGGCTTCCCGATGGATCCCTTCGTGAGGGGGCTGCTATTTTATTACGGGCTGGAATTTCATGACTTAGCTCCAGAGTCCATCCTCCACATTTCCTCATTCATCGTTGTGTGTGAAGCGTTCCTCCGTGTTACTCCTCACTTCGGATTATGGCTCAAGACTTTTGGAGTGGAGCCGAAGATGATCGAGGGACGGCACGCAGAGTGCGGAGGCGCTATCATAAGTAAGAATGCTGACGCTCCATGGCCCGAGGGCTCCTTTCAAGAGGAGCTCGGCTTGTGGCAACGAGAATGGTTCTATATCACCGCTCCCAGGGGCGCCAAGTGGGCGGCGCCTCCTGCCTTTCGCTCGGGTCCCCCATCACGGCTAGCATCATGGGTCAACAAAGGATTAGATTGGGGGTTATCCAAAGACGTGCCTTTGTTGCAGGGCCGCATCAGGGATCTCTTAGAAAGAGACCTCAACCTGGTCAAGGTGACGCAGGTCATGCTGATTCGCCGAACACTGCCCGGCAAACGTCGCTCCCTTCGTCTGTGGGAGTTTAATCCGGAGGGACCACGAGCTCTCCATCATTTTATGGGCGCAACGCCCGTGGAGATGTATAAACTATTCTTCGGATCACAAATGATGTGTCCGGATTTGATCGAGGACGCAGGCCTAAGCTGCAATCGCCCGGGTACCGAAGTAAGTAACCTTGTGCCCGGACCTACTATCCATATAATCGTCATAAACTTGCCCCTAAAAGAGCCGTCCTTTTAAACAGGAGTGGATAGCGAAGGCAAAGCTGATCAGGTGTCTGGCTCCCCTTCCCGAAACCAGGCCGGATCCCGTGCTTGTTAGGATGTTGAAGATAATGCCTTTGGAGGGAAGTAAGGGGAAGGACAAGGGAACTATGGCCTCCTCGAAGGAGGCTGCTCCGAAGGGAGGAACCGACAATTCCTCTCCCAAGGGGAAGAAGAGGGCCGCCTCTGACGACCCGGAGACCATGGCCCCGAAGCGGGGGAGAAAATCCTCGTCAGAGGGTCCGACGCCGGGGAGTTCCTCGGCCGAACTACGCCCTCAAAGGGATCAGCCCTCCAGCGAGCCGTAAGTAGAGAGAGGTTTTCCTTTTGAGGGATGAAAGAAATCCTTGATTTATATCTGAGAAGATTAACTGAAATTTTACCTTGTAGCTCGGACCTCAGCCCTTCTCAGCAGAGCTCGTCTTCGGGGGGTCTTCTTCCGGAGATGATGGAGAGCGGGACGCCTCCCCCTGCCGTACCGCCTAGCGAGGCGGGCGACCCTGAGGTGTCGTCACGGAGGGTTTCTCTGAATCCGGCAGGGGCGGAAGATAGCTATGTGGCCCCCCAAGGCTCTCCGCGTCCGGCCTTCGAAAGAGGCCATAGGACAAGTCCGGCACCGTCTGGTGCTCGGCCGGAGGAGCTAAAGATTCTTCTGGGGCGAGCTTCTATCTCAGAGGAGCACCGTGCATTGACGGGCACGGTGATTGAAAGGATTTCATCCACAGAAAGCAGATTGCATGAGGCCGTCAAAAGTTTACTGACGGGTTTTGAGGTACGTTAGATAGTGTACACTTTTGTCAGTTGCACATAAGTAAGATGCGCCCTGTGTAGATAGTAGCCCCTGAGACTCTGCGCGTTGTCAAGAAATGACGACATGCAGAGGATCATAATCCCAGGTCTAAGATGTCGCCTTTGAATGTAGGTGGCGAGGTATCCAGAATCTAGCCGAACTGATGATGTGGCCAAACTAAAGCGGCAACTGGACGTGGCAGATGCCGACATCACGCTTGTCAACAAGCGGCTTGATGAGGCTCAAGGTATGTAATTCTTCGGGCGGCATCAGGTAAGAGGAGCTACATGCCAGTGTCTTACAATGTGTGTGCTTGACGCAGATGGTACGGCCGCCGTGGAGAATCTTAGGGCAGAACTTGCCCGAGCTAAGGAGCAAGCCAGAAAAAGCGATGCGGCTGCCGAGAAGGCCCTTGAAGAGCTGAGAGCCGAACAGGCTGCTCACTGCCGAAGCAAAGAAGAGATGGCCGAGATGGCCGAGAAGTTAAAGAGCGCTGCAGACCGTTGCAAACTTCTTGAGAAAGAAGACCGGGCGAGACAGACGGACTTAGAGAAGGCCGTTGCCGATGCCAAGGACGCTCGCTCTGCGATGAGAGCTGCGAAGGAGGAGCTGCGTTAGGCCGAACAGATTGCGGCTGGAAAGCCCTTTATGCTGCGAAGGAAATTTTGTGATCCGAAGTTTGCTCCGTTGGACCGGATGTGGAGTGTGGAGGATACCTATCTGGACTTGGCAGCGAGTGCTGCTGATGCGACCGAACACTTTCGAGATCAGAAAGATCGCGAAGTGGAAAAGCTTTTCTGGTCGCAGTTTCACAATCCAGAGCGTCCAATGGCAGTGGATGATCGTTTGGCTCAATGGGCCGAACTGAATAGGTTGTCTGGACTCTCCATGAAGTACGTCATGGGTCACCTGTGGTCGGGGAGATCGGAGCCGAAGAGTTATTTCAGCTTGGTGCAGCAATTCCTTGACGCGGTGCCGCGTATAAATGCAATGAAGAGGTCAGCATGGATAGAGGGCGCTAGGATGGCTCTTGCCCGTGTTAAGACATACTGGGCAGAGATGGAGTCCACCGTTGTTGCGTCCCGAGATTCGGACAAAAGCCGAGTACCCTCCGAGCACTATTTTCAGGAAGTTCTTGAAGGCGCTCGTGTAATAGAGACGCGGTGCCCGAAAGATGCTATGTTATGGTAGCATATGTAATTATAAAATAATATTTTGATAAACTGTAGTGGCCTTTTTTATACTTGTGCCTCCAAGTATTGGGAACACCTCCTGTGCGGCCGTTTTAAGATATATATATATATATAGAGAGAGAATCTGAAAGATGGCAGTCGTTGGCTTCAGCCCCCACGCACATAGTGCGGGGGTGCTCGCAGAAGACGCATTTTCACACTTAACCCAACGTCTTGGTCCTACAAAGGAGGTGATAGTGCGGCGGGCCAGGAAACTGGACTATAATGCTTTAACACTTTCACTTAGCCATAGGAGTTTGACAATGAGACTCTTTAGGTAGCTCCTTGGTGGCAACTGCGCTCGTCCGAATTCGGGGCGCGTATGTGCCTGACCGGGAAGCGGCCCTTCGTTAAAGCGGAGGAATCCGATAGATTCCGATAGGTCATCGAGTGGCTGACCAGTCTCACGCTACATCATGACAGTCAGTTTTCGGCTTTCTCTACTGAGGTGCTCGCCCGGCCGAACCAGGGGCACAATCGCAGTAGTTCTCCTGGTGCTACCTTAGTCGATAGAGCGGAACGTAAGGTAGCCGAACTCAGGAACCGGGCAACCCAACATTTGACCAAAGACATGATTCAGAGCTGATGCATATAATGCCAAAACTCGTGACGCCGAACACTCCCTAAGGTGTTAGGTCTTTATGAGTGCGGGCGAAACAACACTCTTTATTAAAAAAGCCCCTAGTGTCCAGGTACGTGCAAAAATTTCTGACATGGCCACATGCCAAGACGCCAGCCTCCTCCTTGGTTATATCAGAAAAAACCAGGGGATGTGTAGCAACAAGAGACAGTAAAAAAGGTTTACGCGGGGTCTTAATCTAAAAAGAATCCTTTAGGACGGGTCCCTACCGCACGTCTGCGCCTGTGTCTCCGTTGGGCCGTATCCTGGACGGGCGCCGCACGACGTTCATCTGTAAAAGAGAGGAACTGAGTTGAAAACGGGTCGTGCCGAACAAAAGTTTAAAATAAACAAAGTGTAAAGTAAAATATATAAAATTGAGCTTTATTGTCTCTTATTGTATATGCATGGAGCCCCTAGTGCGGGGGTATAAGGCCACTAAGCCTGCATCAATGATGATTTTGTACCGAACTCGTCTATCCGCGTTCGTGGTCTTTAATGACCTATTCCGAAGTTTTTTGGCCGGTGAGGCCATTTTACTGTGGGGCTATCAAAGCGGCCGCACAGTCCCCCGCTTGGGGAGGCACACTTTAGTGCTTCCCCTTCAAAGATATGATGCCTCGTGGACCGGGCATCTTAAGTGTGAGAGATGCATAATGCGGTATTGCGTTAAAGCGGGCGAAAGCTTCGCGTCCCAGTAGTGCTTGATAGCGACTTGAGAACGGGACGATATGGAAGGTCAACTTTTCGCGGCGAAAGTTATCGGCAGAGCCGAATATAACTTCGAGCCAGAGAAAACCCATACAATGGGTGTCCGGACCAGGTGTTACCCCTTGAAAGGAGGTTTTGCTGCGGCAGATTCTTGCTGGGTTTATCCCCATGTGCTAGATTGTATCCTGATATATCAGGTTTAGTCCGCTGCCGCCGTCCATAAGGACATTTGAAAACTGGAGTCCGCCAATTATTGGATCGAGTATCAAGGCAATCCAGCCTACATTCTTGATATTCCTAGAATAATCTAGCTGATCGAAGTGATCGGTTTTGACAACCAGTGGCAGGACCCTTTGGGCCGTGTGGTGCGTACCTTTACGGGCGACACACGTTTTGTTATGTGAAGTGAGTTCACTGTTTTTACTTCTTGTGGGAAGTTCTTTTGTTTCCTGGTGCTCTGCTTTTGGGGTTCGTCCTCGTCTTCGCTTGGTGTGTCGAGCCCCTTGTGTTCGGCATTGAGTCTGCCGGATTGTTTGAAAACCCAACAGTCTCTGTGGGTATGGTTAGCAGGCTTCCCGGGAGTACTGTGTATCTGACATATCCTGTCCAGGATTTTACTTAGGTTGGATGGATCGTCCCTGTTATTCTGGGGGGCGATTTTTCCTGATTTTGTCGTGAGCCTTTGAATCCGGCATTGACTGCCATGCTCTTCGGACTTTTGTCCTTAGTCCAGCGACGGTCCTTGTTGCGTCGCGGTTTTCCGTTTCCATCCCTAGTTTCGGATGTACTTGGGTCGCTGGGGCTGCACCTTGCCAACCAGCTGTCCTCCCCTGCACAAAAGCGGGTCATGAGGCTTGTTAGTGCGGCCATTATTCTTGGCTTTTCTTGGCCGAGGTGTCTGGCGAGCCATTCGTCTCGGACGTTATGCCTGAAAGCTGCTAAGGCTTCGGCGTCCGGACAGTCGACTATCTGATTCTTTTTAGTGAGGAATCTATTCCAGAACTGCCGAGCTGATTCTCCGGGTTGTTGAGTTATGTGACTAAGATCGTCTGCATCCGGAGGGCGGACATAGGTCCCTCGAAAGTTTGCTCGGAAAGCATCCTCGAGCTCTTCCCAGCTTCCAATTGTGTTTTCGGGAAGGCTTTTAAGCCAATGCCGGGCTGGCCCTTTAAGCTTAAGGGGTAGATATTTTATGGCGTGGAGATCATCTCCTCTAGCCATGTGTATGTGGAGGATATAATCCTCGATCCAGACTCCAGGGTCTGTTGTTCAATCATATGCCTCTATGTTTACAGGTTTGAATTCCTCTGGGAATTCATAGTCCAGGACCTCATCGGTGAAACATAGGGGGTGTGCGGCGCCCCTGTATTTGGGTGTGCCAGATTCTGATGATGGCTTCATAGCGTTGCTTATGAGAGCTTGCTTTCTTGGCCCATAAATAGACCTAACTGGGCCATGATGCGAATCCTTAAGTGGGTCGCATGCCGATTTAGGTGCGGCGCCGCTTGCCGCTTTATGGGGTCGTCTATCCGACCGTGTGGCTTTTTCATTTTTTTGAATGCGAGGGCTCTAGGGCCTCTTCATCGAATTCAGGTAGTAGCTTTCTTTTCAGATAGCTTTTAGTGCGGCGACTGTCGCCGTACTTATCTGTGGTATTGATTATTTTGCTCCATCTAATCCGGAGTGCGTCTTCCGCTGTTTTTAGCTTCCGCTTCCGCTTCTACTTCTTTAGGCTGCGTGCAGTTGCAACGAGCCTCTCATGGAGGTTCTTCTGCTCCATAGGTTTATTCGGCGTGAGGTCGTCCGGAATGCCGTTTTCGCCGGAGGAGGGATGTTCGGTTTCTCTATCCGTGTTGCCCTGTTCGGACGGTTGCTCTAAGGCCTGCTCGTCGTCTACCGGCTCGTCCTGCTCTATGGCTGGGTTTTTGTTGAGGCGGGGCTTGGGTCGGCGTTTACGCCGACGCTTTGATTGCTTTTCGGGGGGTCGATCTCCCGTCCCATCCCCTTTTTCCTCATTGTCGCTTCCTTTAGGGGTATCCACCATGTACACATCGTGAGATGAGGTGGTTGTCCAATGCCCTATGGGCGTTGGTTCGTCGGTATCTCCTGCATCGTCATCCATGCTGTCGATGTCTCCGGAGTCGAAGTTGAGCATGTCGTTTAAATTGTCGACAGTGGCTACCAAGTGGGTGGGCTTTGAATTTCTTCATCGTCCGTATCCCATCCTCGCTGACCGTAGTTCGGCCAGGGCTCTCCTGATAAGGAGAGAGTCTTGAGAGAGTTCAGGATATCGCCACAAGGCGAGTGCTGAAAGATGTCTGCGGCGGTGAACTCCATTATCGGCGCCCAATCGGATTCGATTGGCAGGGGCGCGGGGGGTTCGGAGTCCGGGGAGGAGTCCGGATCCTCGGAGTCACGGGTCGTGCAGAGTGCGGGGCTAGCGTTCGGCTCGATCGCTTTCGGGATCGCAGCCCCCGAGGTGACGTCCAACCGCTCATCCTCGATTGGCGCAATAGGCTCCGAGTTAGGGGTTGGAACCGATGCGTGTGCGGCCTCCAGGACACTGTCCGGAGGCAGAGCTAGATCATGCCCCTCGAGATAGTGCGGCGCGCTTGGCCGTGGCTCGAACCCGTCGAAGATCAAGTCTCCGCGGATGTCAGCCGTGTAGTTTAAGCTTCCAAACCTGACTTGATGGTCAGGGGCGTAGCTTTCGATTTGCTCTAGGTGGCCGAGCGAATCGGCCCGCAGAGCGAAGCCGCCGAAGACGAAGATCTGTCCGGGGAGAAAAGTCTCACCTTGGACCGTATCGTTGTTGATGATCAAAGGAGCCATCGGGCCTAAAGGCGACGACACAGAGGAGCTCTCAATGAAAGCACCAATGTCGGTGTCAAAACCGGCGGATCTCGGGTAGGGGGTCCCGAACTGTGCGTCAAGGCCGGATGGTAACAGGAGACAAGGGACACGATGTTTTTTACCCAGGTTCGGGCCCTCTCGATGGAGGTAATACCCAACTCCTGCTTGATTAATATTGATGATATGGGTAGTACAAGAGTAGATCTACCACGAGATCAAGGAGGCTAAACCCTAGAAGCTAGCCTATGGTATGATTGTTGTGTATGGAGTTGATTGCCTATGGACTACAACCCTCCGGTTTATATAGACACCGGATAGGGTTAGGGTTACATAAAGTCAGTTACAATGGTGGAAGATCTTGAATATCCGCATCGCCAAGCTTGCCTTCCACGCCAAGGAAAGTCCCATCCGGACACGGGACGAAGTCTTCAATCTTGCATCTTCATAGTCCAGGAGTCTGGCTGAAGGTATAGTCCGGCTACCCGAACACCCCCTAATCCAGGACTCCCTCACCCCTCCAACACTATAAACATGGAACCTTCCCCTCCGGATCATCTGTCCGATAACTGTCTGAAGCCGGGGAAATATCCACAGATATTTTCCCGCTTCGTCTGTAATGCATAGCACTGTGTTAGGTCACCCCTAGCACATCATAATGCCATGGCATGCATCATGATGCATTTGTTTGCTCTATACTTATTGTTTCTTCCCCCTCTTCTCTCTGGTAGACCCTGAGACCGACGCTGCTCCTGGGTACGACTACACACCTGACGACTAGTCCCTTTCAAAAAAGCTTCCAGGCAAGCAAAAACCCCCTTAATCATTCCTATATCGCCCATTCTTCCTCTCTCATGCTTGCATTAGATTTTGATATTGTTGTTTGAGAGCTCATATTCTGATGCATAGCCTGCTTTTGTAACATGCTATTGTACTTTACGTGATATCATATATGCTTATCATAGGTTGGTTAGAGATCCATCAGTGACCCCTCACCCTTGTCCTCGTTGCCCCACTTTTGTACCGGTGACTTCATCAACGTGATCGATGTGCAAAGACCGACACATCACCGCACACCCCCTTAGTTGTAAGACTATGCAAAAGCTACTATCGAGTGCCGATGGTGATACCTTGTAACGCACTCCTCATGATATCTCTACAGTGTAGCTAATCGGTCGTGGATTACAGAGGGTGATTCCTCCTTCACCACTCCCGATAACGACTCTGTCGTGCAACACCTCAAGTGTGAACCCTTCGAGGGTGATTCCTCCAAGGTCATCTTGACGGTTACATCGAGTGGGAATCCATCGAGGGTGATTCCTTGGTTTTCCCTCTTGATGTTATGGACACACGGTTACCTTGACTTTACCCCAGAACCTTGTTAAAGTCGGGTCGACACCAAGGGGTACCCGCGAGAGTTACTGAAGTCGGGTTGACCATGAGGGTACCCATGACATAATTACGAGGTACGGTCGGGCAGGCAAACCACCCTAGAGAGGGAGGGGCCTGACCCTTGCCGTAAGTCCTCGAGACGGGGTGATGGGATCACTGATCGTCTTAGCGCACTCCTAAGATACTAACGGGTTTGGATATGTGATCTGATTAGGCCTCTGGCCTTTTCGCACTAACCACCACACAGGAATAAGTATGGGCACTTGGTCTATCAAAGACTAGCATCTTGGATCGTCTTGCAGCATTAGAAGAGTGCAGATTAGCATATTATAAAGTAATAGGTATATTTTAGTAACGCCCAGGGATCCTTCATCGACTCCCCGTGAAAAAGCAATCCTGGAGCATCATATCCATTTAGTGTCTCAAGTATCCAGTTCTAGTTGTAATAGATCGGGATACAACTCCGAGTGTCCGTTACCGTGGACACGGCTATTCAAATAGATATACTTCCATGCAGGGGTGCACAAACTTACCCAACACGCTCGATTAAGTTTGGCCGAACACACTTTTCTGGGTCATGCCCGGCCTCGGCTGATCGACACACAGTAGTCCTACCTAGGCTCAACAGAGAGGCCAGCACGCCGGTCTACATCCTAAATGCAAAGGGGTCATGGGCCAATGGTCCTTTGTAATCCTTCATGTTGTGAACACGGCCTGGAGCAGACCCACCCCATTATACAAGGGCAGGTGGTTACCGTCCAACCGGGCGCGCGCCGCTAAACCCCTGACGTCTGAGAGCTTTCGAAAGAATCATGCAATGCCAAGTATAGTCCAAATATATAGCCCCATTCCTTTGACACCGATGCATATTTATCATAGATCTGATGTAAGTCTTGCGAGTACTTTGGACGAGTACTCATGGTTGCTTTGCTACCCTTTTTCCCCTTTACCCGATTGTTGCGATCAGATGACAAAGCCCAGGAGCCAGATGATCCCGCCGACGACTACTACTACCCCGACGGAGCCTACTACTACGTGGAACCAATGACCAGGAGTAGATAGGTGGCTCCCAGATACGAGGCCTGCGCCTTTTCAATCTAGATGTTAATGTTTTGCTAGCCTTCTTGAAGGAAATATGCCCTAGAGGCAATAATAAAGTTGTTATTTGTATTTCCTTATATCATGATAAATGTTTATTATTCATGCTAGAATTGTATTAACCAGAAACTTGGTACATGTGTGAATACATAGACAAAACAAAGTGTCCCTAGTATGCCTCTACTTGACTAGCTCGTTAATCAAATATGGTTAAGTTTCCTGACCATAGACATGTGTTGTCATTTGATGAACAAAATCACATAATTAGGAGAATGATGTGATGGACATGACCCATCCGTTAGCTTAGCATAATGATCGTTAAGTTTTATTGCTATTGCTTTCTTCATGACTTATACATGTTCCTTTGACTATGAGATTATGCAACTCCCGTATACCAGAGGAACATCTTGTGTGCTATGAAACGTCACAACGTAACTGGGTGATTATAAAGATGCTCTATAGGTGTCTCTGAAGGTGTTTGTTGGGTTTACATACATCGAGTTTAGGACTTGTCACTCCGAGTATCGAAGAGGTATCTCTGGGCCCTCTCGGTAATGCACATCACGATAAGCCTTGCAAGCAATGTGACTAATGAGTTAGTTGCGGGATGATGCATTACGGAACACGTAAAGAGACTTTCCAGTAACGAGATTGAACTAGGTATGAAGATACCGATGATCGAATCTCGGGCAAGTAACATACCGATGACAAAGGGAATGACGTATGTTGTCATTGCGGTTTGACCAATAAAGATCTTCGTAGAACATGTAGGAACCAATATGAGCATCCAGGTTCCGCTGTTGGTTATTGACCGGAGATGTGTCTCGGTCATGTCTACATAGTTCTCGAACCCGTAGGGTCCCCACACTTAACGTTCGATGACGATTTGTATCATGAGTTATGTGTTTTGGTGACCGAAGATTGTTCGGAGTCCCGAATGAGATCGGGGTCTCGAAATGGCCGAGATGTAAATATTGATATATTGGACAATAGTATTCAGACACCGGAATTGTTTTGAAGTGTTTTGAGTTTTTTCGGAGTACCGGGAGGTTACCGGAACCCCCCGGGGAAGTAATGGGCCAACATGGGCCATAGGGGAGAAAGAGGGAAGCCCTCAAGGGGTGGCGCACCCGCCCCCCATGGGCGGTCCGAATTGGACAAGGGGAGGGGGCGCAGCCCCCCTTTCCTTCCCCCTCTCCCTCTCCTTTCCCCTTTTCCCCTCCGAAAGAAGGAAGGGGTGGCCAACTTGGACTAGGAGTCCTAGTCGGTTTCCTCCCATGGCACCCCCCCTTAGGCCAGCCTCCTCCCCTCCTTTATATACGGGGGCAGGGGGCACCCCAAAGCACATTAATTGTTCTTTTAGCCATGTGAGGTGCCCCCCTCCACAGTTTACTCCTCAGGTCATATTGTCGTAGTGCTTAGGCGAAGCTCTGCGCAGATCACATCACCATCACCGTCACCACGCCGTCATGCTGACAAAACTCTCCCTCGACACTTTGCTGGATCAAGAGTTCGAGGGACAGCATCGAGCTGAACATGTGCAGAACTCGGAGGTGTCGTACGTTCGGTGCTTGATCGGTTGGATCGCGAAGACGTTCGACTACATCAACCGTGTCAAGCTAATGCTTCCACTTTTGGCCTACGGGGGTACGTGGACACACTCTCCCCCTCTCGTTGATATGTATCTCCTAGATAGATCTTGTGTATTCGTATGGAAACAACTCCTCCCATTAAACGAACATTGATGAAAAGTCTGTAATAAATTCAGAAAAATACGAGCCCGATTGTCACGCCTAGAACTTTCCGGATGGGCTGGTTCCACCACAAGAAATCTAATCATCTAAGCTACACTCAGTTTGCAATCCACCTCACATATTCAACAATTAGAGTAGAGTGAAATTTCCGTGGCTTAAAACTGACATCGAGCATCGTTCCCAATGCTCAGATTTGTAGCAGGGAAAATGTGACGACACACATGGGGTCGTCTCGCACTTTTTGTTTCCATTTTTCTTTTGCGCGTAGGAAAAAAAGCCAGCATAGTTGTTGATTGTTTTTGAAATAGCCAACCGCTCGAACAGTAGCCAACATAATTGCATGGTTACGTATACACCAAACGTACCGAATGTCAGAGCACGCAGTTGTGCTGCTGTCTCGCACTCTTATAGAACGGCAAAATCACGCTCACCTTATCTTGGATTGCTTATGTACATATCCTGGGAAATACGTCAGCTTGTCAATCCAAAACTATTTTCTAGATGGAGCTATGCGCTTTCAGTTAGAGAGTAAGTCCATCGTGACACTGCAGCGAACTCTTTCACCTCTTTCCAGCACCCGGCTGCACACGCGGCCGCCCGGTTGGCGCTAATCACCTTCTATAACACTTTGCCATCACCTCTGCCGCATTGCTCGATCGGTTGAGCGAACACCATGGCGCGCGGCCTCCACCATCTCCTGCTCCTCGCA
This sequence comes from Triticum urartu, assembly GCF_056163025.1. Taxonomy (NCBI): domain Eukaryota; kingdom Viridiplantae; phylum Streptophyta; class Magnoliopsida; order Poales; family Poaceae; genus Triticum; species Triticum urartu. The sequence goes on from NC_141876.1 coordinate 441,596,065, forward strand.
GCGCTCCTCCAGCAGCTTTCCGCCACCTCCGCCGGCGACGTCGCGACTGGCAGCGGCGGCGAGAAGGTGCACGTGGCGATCTATTACGAGTCGCTGTGCCCCTACTCGGCCCGCTTCGTGACGAACCACCTCTTGAAGGCCTACAGGGACGGCCTACTCGACGCCGCCGACCTCACCCTCGTCCCCTATGGCAACGCCAAGGTCGACGCGCACGGCGCCATCACATGTCAGGTGGGTTCCTCTCCTTCTCCCTTCGGCTATAGAGATGCTCATACTGACGTTGGGATACTGGCTTGTTGCATGCAGCATGGCCCCGATGAATGCCTTCTCAACACCGTTCAGGCTTGCGCCATCGACGCCTGGCCGGACGTGGTAATTCAGTTTATTCACACCTCATCTTAATCTCTGCTCGCTGCTTCACCACCCGACGTATTATTGCGACTGCACGACACAACAACGACAACGAGAACTTTTCTTGAAACTGATAGCTGTTGTTTTGTTTTGATGCAGAAAGTGCATCTCGGCTTCATTTACTGCGTGTCGGACCTGGTGATGAAGAACAGGCACCGGGAGTGGGAGTCGTGCTTCCAGAAACAGGGGCTTGACCCCAAGCCAGTCACGGAGTGCTACAAGGGCGAGCGTGGCCACAATGTCCGTCCCCTTTGCATCTGCTTTTGTTGCATCATTCACATGAAATTTATATGCAAAATTGCTAAACCAGTGTTGGCATTTCGCATGTTCCATCCAGCTTTCGCTCGAGTACGGGAGACAGACAGCTGAGCTCGTGCCCCCTCACCAGTTCGTTCCATGGGTTGTGGTCGACGGCAAGCCGCTCTACAACGTAAGGGGCCGTTTTCTTCGTTTTTGCCATGGGACAGTTTCATGTCTGAATTTCACCATCTATATATGCATAAGCTAGTCCTTGAAATAATCAATCATGTCTTGGTATCAGGATTACGGGAAATTCGAAGCTTACATCTGCAAGGCGTACAAGGCGTACAAGGGCTATCCCCTCCTGGAGGCGTGTCGACGCCCGGGCATGGAGGCAGAGAACATGTGTACGGCCGACTTTGATCGTGCCGATGGTGATGCCATCGACGAGATTAGGCTGGTCCTGCCGGATGGTGATAATAATAACTGATAAATTATGTTTCCTTTTGGGGATCATACATCTGAACATAGGGCGGTTCAATCTCTCTGTCAAGGTTAATAAATCGAGTGGTTGTGCTCTTAGATTGATCTGGTTTGTTCGGTTGACATATGGAATCAATAGCCAGATCCTGGACCTGGAGTACATGCTCTGTTGAAAACAAACAGGCAGCATGGAAAGTTTCGGTCCTCTAGACTATGCTGAATGCCAAATTTATAGTTTGGAAATTTCAGCAAACGTTTGTAGATTTTTTGTAGGTTTATCATTTATTGGTGCCGTACTGACAACGAACAAAACAGAAAAAACGACTGGACTCATTTGCAAGCATCAGGCCTTATTTTTAAGGAAAGCATCAGGCCTTGTTTGAAACAAGCAAACGACTGGACTCGATCTACAGAGTGTACAACATGACTGCACCCCCCTACACAACCAATTATATCACGTTCCAGATTTATTAGGAGAACTAAACGAAACAAGCGGTGCAAACAAGATCAACACAACTCACATACATTTTGATGAAATTATAATGCAACAGTACGTAGTACGCCGGGCGCGTGCATGAGCATGCCCGGCCGGAGTCAGTCAACTGGCGTGACAACGGCGGTGGCCTTGGACGCCTTGGGGCGCACCGGCTGGATCACCAGCCCCCCGCCGCCGGGCCTCTCCTGGACGGTATGTTGAAATACGAGCAATTTATCGAATGATTTTATTAACAGAAATACTAGATAAAGCATGACCAATATAGTGGTGATAAAACAAGCCATGCGATTTGATAAAGAAAAGGTAAACATCATCTTCATATATGAACTGTAACTAAACATATTTAGAGCAGACAGTATAGCAAGTTGCATATATGAAATAGAGTCTAACATATGTAAGGCAAATATTAGAACAAGAAACTGTAGGAGGACCTCTAATAGAAAGGAGAAGAACACGTACGGGACAGCAGCAGCAGAAGCGCTGGACTTGGGGTCGGTGTCCTCGCCTGCCATGTCATCGAGGAGGTTGTGGATGTCGGGGAAGAAGTCGTCGTCGGGGAAGTAGTTGTCGGCGACCGGATCGTCCGTGATGAAGCAGCCAGTAGTCGCGCTGAGCGCTCCCCAAAAACCTTATCACCCTTCTCCCGTACAGCACTCAAAAGGTGCGGTTTCGGAGGCCTACTGTCCCGACGTGCGGTGCACGCCACAAGCCGGGATGAGGAAGACAGCAGCAGCTCAGAGATGGAACCGGTGGCGAGTGAAGGAGTCGTTCTGGTGCGTCTCTCTGGGAGGAGCGACCTCCCTTTTATAGGCGCAAGAGGAGGAGGCGAGAGGGCAGCGATGGGAGGTGAAACGAAGAGACGGAGATGAAGCGAACAACCAGCAGCCGAAGGGCTGCACCGTTCGCATTCGAACTCCACTTTTGCAAAAATCTTTTCAGCTTCCGTGTGACCTTTCGTATACCCGTAGTGCGTGGCAAAAATTTAGACATCGGCTCGGCTCATTCCCGCGGCGCGGCGCGGCGTGAAGAGGCGTGGCGTGGCGAGGCGGGCGGCGGCAGAGGAGCGCGCGTGGATGTCCCTCTTGTTCTCATGCTCATACAAGTGGGGAAAGAACCTCTCTTATAAAGAGGTCCAACTCCCTCTAAACTAGCAATGTGGGACTAAACATTAGTTCCACCTCTTGCCTTGCACGAATGGGCTGCGTGGGCCTCTAGAATTTATTAAGAATTTCTGAAACTGCTCTATTGGGCTAGGCCCCAAATAGACAAAATTCCAGCAATCCCCCATCAGATCCCAGAGGCACACAAAAATTGTCTTTGGTTCCAAAACACTGTTTTATATACCGGTACTGCAGTGGAGACTGTTAAGTTGAATTTCCACCCAGAACTCTATGCTACACTAGTAAGCAACTTGAACAATGGATTGGGCCTTGAACTGCAAGTTTTCTGCGAATCTAGCTTCACATAAAGCCTTGACCGATACGTGGCTACCGTGGGTCTTCCCCGCGGGTGGAGCTTATGCGTCATACTCCGTGACCTTTCATGAGTTTACTAGAGAGAACCCTACTCTCATATATTGCGATGTTTGACAATCAGACTCATATAGGTGTGTTCTTTAAAAGATGTTCTGCAGGATAACATCTCTACTTAAATGAGCCACTTAGAACACATTAAGATATATATCAACCAGCCATGCAGATTATGAGAGTATTGCATCTTCATGGAGTGGTATTGTGAATAGTAAAGATACTCTCCTCTCGGTTGACCAACAGATTGTTTTCCATATCTAATTCACGGGATCTCCGATCACAAAGAATAGGTTACCACTGTGAACAACTCATATTGTGGGTCTCATACACATCTCCCTCGATGCATTATCTATCGCATTACGTGATAGACCCTTAGTAAAAGGATCTGCCAAAATTTTAGACGTTTGGATATAATCCAATGCAATAACTCCAGAGTTTTTCATTTTCCTGACAGACTTTAACCTTCTCTGAACGTGTCTTGATAACTTCATGTTATCCTTTGAGGTGCTCACTTTCATGATCACAGTTTGATTGTCGCAATTCATAAGGATACCCGGTACATATTCTCAACAACCGGCAAGTCATTCAAGAGCCAATGAAGCCAATCTGCTTCGACCGTAGCTGTATCTAGCGCTGTGAGTTCTCCTTCCATTATTGACCTCGTTAAGATGGTCTGCTTGCAAGACTTTCAAGAAACAACGCCACCTCCATGAGTGAATACATATCCGCTCGTGGCCTTTATCTCATCAGCATCTGAGATCCAGTTTGAGTCACTATACCCTTCAAGCACCTTTGGGTGCCCGGTGTAGTGAATTCCATAATTTGCAGTGCCTTTCAAATAACGCAAAACTCTCTCTAGAGCTTTCCAATGCACATCTCCTGGTTTCGAAACAAACCGAATCAGTTTGCTAACAGCAAAAGAGATGCCAGGTCTTGTAGCACTGGCTAAGTACATAAGCGAGCCAATAATCTGAGAATACTTCAATTGGTCTCTAGCAATTCTTTGATTCTTTCGAAGCAACACACTAGCATCATATGGTGTTGGAGAGGGCTTGCAGTCACTGTAGCCAAAGTGACTCAAGATCTTTTCCACATAGTGAGATTGAAGCAATGTAATCCCACCATCATCGTCTCTCAACAACTTGATGTTTAGAATGACATCAGCCACTCCTAAATCCTTCATCTCAAAACAGCAAGATAGGAAATTCTTGACCTCCTTAATAACATTCAGATTTGTTCCAAAAATTAGTATGTCATCAACATACAAGCAAAGGATAACTCCCTCGCCCCCACCATGGCGATAATACACACATTTGTCAGCTTCGTTCACAACAAAACCTGCAGTTGTTAAAGTTCTTTCAAACTTCTCATGCCACTGTTTGGGTGCTTGCTTGAGTCTATACAAAGACTTCAGCAACTTGCACACTTTTCCTTTCTGACCATCTAGTACAAATCCATCTGGTTGTTCCATATAAATTTCCTCGTCCAACTCTCCATTTAGGAAAGCAGTCTTAACATCCATTTGATGAACGAGAAGACCATTTGAGGCAGCTAGTGAAAGTAGAACTCGAATAGTGGTCAGTCGAGCCACAAGTGAGTAAGTATCAAAGAAGTCTTCACCTTCCTTTTGGGTATAACCCTTAGCCACGAGCCGAGCCTTGTACTTTTCAATAGTACCATCAGGCCTAAGCTTCTTCTTGAATACCCATTTGCATCCTATAGGTTTGCACCCATAAGGACGATCAGTTATCTCCAAAGTTTCATTCGCCAAGATGGAATCCATCTTGCTACAAACCGCTTCCTTCCAGTAGTCAGCATCTTCAGATGCATAGGCCTCTGAAATAGAACTGGGAGTGTCATCTATGAAATACACAAGAAAATCATCACCAAAGGACTTTGCAGTCCTCTGTCTCTTGCTCCTAGTAGGAACTTCATTGTTCTCCTCCACAGGACTTTCAAAGTGTTCCATCGAAATGGCAGGTTCGGTAATTGTAACTGGTTCCTGATTCGATGAACTAGGCATTTCCTGATTAGATGAGGTAGCCATATCCTTCGTGGGAAAGATATCTCCAAAGAAAGTCGCATCATTTGACTCCATGATCGTACCGACATGCATGTCAGGTACCTCAGATTTTACAACCAAGGATCTATAGGCAATGCTATGAAAAGCATATCCCAGGAAAACACAATCCACAGTCTTTGGTCCAAACTTCCGCTTCTTTGGAATTGGAACATTGACTTTCACCAAACAACCCCATGTTCGTAGATAAGAGAGTTTTAACCTTTTCTTCTCCCATTCCTTGAATGGAGTTATTTCTTTGTTCTTTGTGGGAACTCGGTTTAGGATATGACATGTCGTCAATATCGCCTCCCCCCACCATGCCTTGGAGAGACCCGATGTGTCTAACATGGCATTAACCAAATCAGTTAGAGTATGGTTCTTTCTTTCGGCCACCCCATTTGACTGAGATGAATAGGGAGGCGTCCTCTCATGGATTATACCATGTTCCGCACAAAAAGCATCAAATTCATTGGAAAAATACTCTCCACCACGGTCGGACCTAAGCCTCTTGATTTTTCGATCAAGTTGGTTTTCCACTTCAGCTTTATAGATCTTGAAAAAGTTCAAAGCCTCATCCTTAGATTTCAGAAGATACACACAACAGTATCTAGTGGAGTCGTCAATTAACGTCATGAAATATTTCTTTCCACCTTTTGTCAAAATGCCATTCATTTCACAAAGATCTGAATGTATGAGATCTAGTGGTGCAAGATTTCTCGTTTCCGCAGTCATGTGAGACTTACGAGGTTGCTTAGCTTGCACACACACTTGACACTTAGATCCCTTGACAGTGGTGAAACTAGGGATTAAGTTCAACTTTGCTAGTCGCGACATGCAACCAAAGTTAACATGACAAAGACATGAATGCCACACATTTGATTCACTATTGTTGCAAATATGATTAACAATTTTATTGCAAACGTCTGATAAGGATAAACGAAACAAGCCTCCTGACTCATAGCCTTTACCAACAAAGGTTCCATACTTGAATATTACAAATTTATTCGACTCAAAGACATGCTTGTAGCCATCTCTACACAGAAGAGATCCGCTAACAAGATTTTTATTGACCGGGGGGACATAATGCACGTTCTTCAGCCGCACGATCTTCCCCGAAGTAAACTTCAGATCGACCGTGCCAACACCATGAACAGAAGCACTTGAACCGTTGCCCATCAGCACGGTTGAAGTCCCTGCGGTCTGATAAGACAAAAACATAAAAATATCACCGTATACATGCACATTAGCACCCGTGTCAATCAACCAATCAGGAGAATGACATACTGAAAGAATAGTGGGAAATATACCATATCCAGCATCCTTCATATCAATGTCTCCAATGACAACATTAGCGGTCTTGCCGCCTTTCCCAGGATGACGCTTGTCATAGCGATTAGGGAAACTAGGAGCCCAATGAGCAGGATCCCCACACACATGACAGACACCTTTCTTCTTGTCATTCTTCTTCTTCAAGTTCTTGTGCTGGACAACCTTGTTTTTCCCATCAAACTTTGCTTTAACATCAAACTTGCCCTTGCTCTTGAACTTATGGGGCTGGAAGTTCTGCTTATGTACCACATTGGCACTAGATCCTCCCTCAATACCTCGAGCATGTGTGTCCTTTGCTCTCGCCTTTTCTTCCACATCAAGAGTGCCAATGAGATCCGGGACGAAAAACTCCTGCCTCTTATGCTTCAGCAAGGTAGCAATGTTCCTCCATGAAGGAGGAAGCTTACTGATGATACCTCTGGCAACAAACTTGTTCGGTAGCATACAACCGAAGTGCTCAAGTTCTCTAGCAAATGACTGTATCTCATGAGCTTGCTCAACCACGGAGCGCTCTTCAGTCATCCTGTAATCATAGAATTGCTCCATGATGTACAGCTCAGTGCCAGCATCCGAGACCCCAAACTTGGCCTCGAGTGCATCCCACATATCTTTTTCATTATCAATTGACGCATAAGCATTAACTATGTTCTCACCAAGAACACTCAAGAGAGCAGCCTTAAACAGAGTATTCATTTTCTGAAAGGCTTGTGTCTGTTGAGCATCAAGCTCTCCTTCAGGTTTGCCAAGAGTGGCGTCATAGCAACTCATGGTTTGAAATCATAAGACTGCTCTCACGCGCCACCTCTTATAGTGGATACCCTCAAACATAGGAGGTCTCATGGAAGCAGCAAAATCACTCGGGGTAAATTGCCTATAATAAGATTTTTGGATTGTTGGAAATATGAGCAATTTATCAAATGATTTTATTAACATAAATACTAGATAAAGCAAGACCAGTATAGTGGTGATAAAACAAGTCATGCGATTTGACAAAGAGAAGGTAAACATCATCTTCATATATGAACTGTAACTAAACATATCTAGAGCAGACAGTATATCACGCCGCAAGCCGGGATGAGGAAGACAGCAGCAGCTCAGAGATGGAACCGGTGGCGAGGGAAGGAGTCGTTCTGTTGCGTCTCTCTGGGAGGAGTGACATCCCTTTTATAGGCGCAAGAGGAGGATGCGAGAGGGTTGCACCGTTCGCATTCGAACTCCACTTTCGCAAAAATTTAGACATCGGCTCGGCTCATTCCCGCAACCCGCGCCGTGCCGCGGCGTGTCGAGGCAGGCGGCGGAGGAGGAGCGCGCGTGGATGTCCCTCTTGTTCTCATGCTCATACAAGTGGGGAAAGAACCTCCCTTATAAAGAGGTCCAACTCCCTCTAAACTAGCAATGTGGGACTAAACATTAGTTCCATCTCTTGCCTTGCACGAATGGGCTGCGTGGGCCTCTAGGATTTATTAAGAATTTCTGAAACTGTTATTGAGCTAGGCCCAAAATAGACAAAATTTCAGCATGGTATAGTGCAGGTACGTCCCGAACGCCTTGTCCCACGTGACGAAGAAGAGGTCAGAGAAGTTGTACCTGACACCGTGCGGCAGGTGCGCGGCAGGTGGTGCACGCCGTGGTACGCGGCGCTGTTCCAGAGCGACTGCAGGCGGCGCGGCAGGAGGCACAGCCCGCAGTGGTTGTCGATGCCCTTGATGTTGCACAACGAGAGGAAGACGACCGTGGCGCGCGGCGACGACGACATGCCGGAGGCCAGGATGGCGAGCGATGCGCCGGCCTTGTCGGTGATGAGGGCCTCCACCGGGTGCCCGTACTTGACGCCGAACGCGTAGGGCACCACCAGGCGGTGGTGCCACGAGTGGAGGTGCCGGTACAAGAACCGGCTGCGGCAGGGGCGGAGACAGGGGGCGAGCAGGGGCTAGATCGCCTCCCCCCCCCAACGATCTCTAGCAAGTAGTAGTATAGATAGTATATATACTGTAGATGTGCTAATTGGCCAGAGATAATCACATCATTAGCCCATATAAGATTTTTCTAGGGAAATTAGCCCGTATAAGTACTAATAATATAATAACTATCCTAGACCGAAGCCCAATAGCCCATGTCATTGTCATGTGGTTGTGGCTTTTTGTTGATTGCCCCATGCGATCGATTCTTTGATCGTGTCCTCGCACTAGGGTCTAGGGCGTTGTTTGCAGCCGCCGCCAAGCCGCCGGCTGCCCGGCTGCCGCTGCCGCTCCCGCTCAGGTAAGGCGCTTACCACGCCACCACCCCTACCCTATCGGCTGCGTTGATATGTCGTCTTTGTTCGTTGTTTGTTCAGTGTCTGAGGACTAAGGCAGGAGAAGGCGGCTCCATTAGATCAGAGTTTTACTGGGAGTCGAAGATCGGATAGAGGAAGGTACTAGTATTACGTACTTGTAGCTATCAGTTATTATGAATTAAAATCCTACTTCCTTCGTTCCTAAATACTTGTCTTTGTAGGCATTTCAACAAGTGACTACATACGGAGCAAAATGAGTGAATCTACACTTTAAAATATGTCTACATACATCCGTATGTAATAGTCATTTGAAATGTCTAGAAAGACAAATATTTAAAAACGGAGGGAGTACTATCCTAGTACATCCTTGCTACTTCACGTTCTTCCTGCAAATTTTGGCAATCAATTCCGGATTAGATCAGAGGCGACGTCGGCGCGATCGTGAGCTCGTTAATTCTCCGGCCAACTAGCCAAGGTTAGCACAACTAACAACTGCTTGCTCATCTCGATCAGTTCCCATCTTATACCTATCAAATTTGTACATCAAATTTCAATTTTTTTTAATTATGTGACTTGTGATGTCATTTTTATGATTTACATTTATCAAGAGAAAAGGGTCGACAAACACCAGAAATATTATTTCAGCTTATTTGTCAGAGGGTATGTTTTCAAAGTAAAACGAGAGATGACTTGCTTGAGCATTGCATGAAAACTTGCTTCGAAGGAATTTACAACTGAATTCTCTTCTAATGAAATTGTTAATATACTTTATGTTATTAAAAATCGTCGAGATTATACAACTAATTTAAATATAACTACCACATGTCTATACTCTATAGCAATGAAGCGGTATTTTTTTTCAACTTTGCTTGGCCCCCTATGTCCAAATCCTGGCTCCGCCCCTGAGCTGTGGTGCGCCAGGCGGTGCCACGCGTAGCGGTACGCGTCGTACAGCACCACGGGCACCGCGATCTGACGCGCCGCTGTCAGGTACGACGACGACGCGGTCGCCGGCGAGTCGCCCGTGGTCTGGTCGCTCCCCCTGCCCCTCTACGGGACAAACTTGTCCGTCGATCAGAGGCTGTGTACAAAGTACTAGGACGTACGGGTACGTGCATGCATGTGTGCATGAATGTTACCGGGGTGAGCACGGTGACGGCGACGAGCTGCATGAGGTGCTGCATGAGGACGTTCCCGAGCACGGCACGCTTGGACACCGTGTTCTTGCTGTCCTCCTCAGCCTTGGTGTTGAGCCTGTACTTGGCCATGACGTGTCCATGGCCAAGCGCCGTGTGCACGCCGGAGTAGGCCCAGTACACCAGGATGGGCACGACGGCGGCCACAGCCTCGTCCGAGAACCTGAACACCCCCATGTCGATCCCTTTGATCTACGAGGTGTACACTCTAGCTAGCCAAGTAGATAAGTAGGTAGAGGTGTGCTATATATATGTATAACGACTGTGTGTGTCTTGTAGTTGCAAGCCAGGGATAAGTAGTGCAATATCCATTGTCCATATAGGGTGATCGGTGAGCAATTTAAGTATCGCTTTCGAGCGTGCGAACAAGGGAGAGGGCCAGCCACAGGTGACCGAGCGATATATCGCCCTGCCGGTACACTCAAAGCTAGCACCACGTGGATTCACCAATGTAATTTCGTTGGTAGTCGCCGCTCAGTGCTGGAGCTTAATTACCTTGTGGAACATCCATCCGTAATAAACAAGACAACAAGATGCCCGGGGCATGCCAATGGCGCGCCTCTTAACATGTTAGTAACGGTTGGCTGACGGCCTACTGTCCCTAGCATAAGAGTTCAGTAATTTTGCTTACTTGGTACTCCCTCCTTCCGAAAATATTTGTCATTAAAATGGACAAAAAGGGATGTATCTAGAACTAAAACACATCTAGATACATCCTCTTTTATTCATTTTGATGACAAGTATTTCTGGCGGGGGGAGTAGCATAAAAAGACAAGATCGTTGACAAACAAAAAGGAGATAAGATTCATCAATACAGTGAAATCTAGAAATATTAAAAGTTAGCTTAAACGAATAAACAAAAGTTCTGGAAATTTACTTCAAACTTCACCCCTCGTGTATCTCCAAAATGCTTCCTTCAGATTCTCGTTCTGCATTGATGACCTTGACAAGTCTTCTCACTTTCTTTAGGCATGAATTGCTTTATTTTTGTTATTATGTACATCTTCCACGAGGTTTTTAGTTTTCCTTTCACAAAGTGGCAACCTTAAGAAGACGGGGATTTGCAACACGCAAGTGCGGGGGCCCTCAGGTCTCTGGTGTCCGCTTTTTATTTTGACTTCTGATTTTTAAAGTTATATTTCTTTTAAACGAAAAATTCAAATTAAGTTATATTTTCATATTCATGTTTCTCGTGACCAACGCTTCGAAATAAGTTCTATTTTGAATATATTTTGAGGACTATTAAAAAAAGTTAAGTTCCGAATGAAGAAACTTAGTACGAGCGATCAACAAAAATCAATTATTTTGTGTCTACAAGAAACATAAAAAGTTGCTTAAATTTTTTCTCTAAAACTTGTTGAAACTTTGCATTTTTAGATGCAAAAACAGTAAGTTTCATCATTGAACCTTAAAGCTGTTTGAGGAATTTCCTTTTTTTTTACTGTGTCCTCATGTGGGATTCAACTACTTCATGGATTGCGAAGTAAATCGGGCGGGCGGCAGGGCTTGACAGGTGAGTGTCCCCGCACTTACGCCCCCTTGCGAATTTTCAAACCTAAAGACAAAGATGATAAAGTACACGTAGCAACAGCATAACTGGCAGTAGACCACTAAAACAAAAGATGTACCACTGCTACATCAATTCGAGAGCCATAAATTGACAAAGAAAACACCATCAACGCAGTGGCCGGGTGTACAAAGAATTAAGAAGAAATAAATTACAACAAAGGGACCGCCTATCCATCGGGTGCCTGAAACAATTTAACCGTCAGACGATTTTTTGGACCACACGATTGAGTTCGGACGGTTGGTAGTCACCTTCAACCTCTAATCGCCTTTCTCCTTCCTCTCGGGTGCAGCCCCACACCCCACCCCCTCCTTGCACCCGAACCATCAGCCCTTAAAATTCCCTCCAGTTAGGACATCATTGTCGCGTCATCGCCGACTCCGCGTCTCTCTCACCCAGGGCTTCACCAACATCCCCGCGCCTCGCTGCCTCGCTACAACCTATTATGTTGCAGGCTTTGCACATGATGAAAAAGTGATGCAGAGTAGGGGTACGATATCTATACTCAACTTTTGCCTGTGGCGTTGGACTCCACGAAGATTCTTTATTGTTTTTCGATGTATCTTATTGTAAGATAGTATTGACCTATGTAGGTATCTAATATAGTGAAGTTTGGATCTGCGATGTAATACTTATTACATGTGTTTTTTGGTATTACATCATGTACTTTATGTGCTAGCAATTGATTTAGGGACTAGTATAAAAAGCACGAAGATTCGGATCCTTGCCCGTCGGATCACTGCAAATGTTATCAGAGCATATGTAGTGACCAAACCTGGTAGGATTTGAGTCTTTGTGTTTACTGTGCTAGTCCCTAGGTCATTTGCCAGCACACATAGTATAAGATGAAATACTAAGAATAAACCGCATGCCATAAGTATTATATCATAGATCCAGACTTTAATATAATACATGTATCCATAGCTCAAGGCTAGCTTACAAATAAAATACAACGGAAACCAATAAGATATTCATGGATTCCATCAATGCCACCATCAAAATTGAGTATAAGCATTGTAACACTACGAGCTTGTTTGGTTGTCGTTTGCTACAGGGCCTGCATCGCATACACTTCCCAAACCAGCCTGGTTGAGCAAAAACAGGCCCTAATACGCCATCTGCCAGTTGTTTGGTCGCCTGCATCTAGTGTACCTGCATTAGGTAATACCCAAGTGCACTTTGTTTGGTTGCCTGCATTGACCCGAGCGGCACATGAACACGGGGTTTGGTTGCATACGACATACATGTTGTGCTTACCTTGTACCCTAGTTGGTGAGCTTACCCACACCTAGCACACCAACGCCATAGCACAACAACGGCGATGAACTGGGCGAAGATGATGAAGTTCTTCAACTTCATCCCAAACTGACGATCCACCTTGACACCTCCAACCTTGCGACTGTCAACACTGCTACCGTGCATTCGCACCCAGTCGGAGTAAGCTTGTTCTTCCTGCCTAGTCTTGAACCCTCTATGGGTGCTGTTGCTATAAGATGCCACTTGTGCACTGGCCTCTTCCCATGAACTATAAACCCCTGGGACCTTACCGACGAACACGACATACCACTTGCTCTAGCAATGCACAAGAGCAAGAGTTGAAGCAGCAAATCAATGGAGCACACAAGTAGCAAGTAAAGTAGCACGCAAACAACAATGGAGCAGAAGAGAAGTAAAGCATGCATGATCATACGGCATAGCAAGTTCTTCCTAGCACTACCTTGGTGTTAACCTACCACCACATCCAAAAGAGGGTGTCGTCCTACCATCGCAAGTTCACCATCAGTGTGAGGGGTTAGTATATACCACCTCACCAAAATATACAGACCATGAAATAGTTCTTGAGCCCTAGCTACACAAAATGTACGTCGTCATCGTCGTTGTCGTCGCCACCGCCATCTCCGTTGGGGATCATGCACGCTCACAGGCAGCACCACTCTAGTAGTAGTGCTTGCCCAGCCAGCTCCTGAGCCACAGCACCCTGTGAGCGTCGGCCATGGCAACGAACCCAACACCCTGGGCATTATTGTCAAGCAGGTGGCTGAGAGCTACCATGAGAGCCTCATCACTGAAGCCACCCTGGGTCATGACAGCGCCATACAGGTCAGGGTGGACGTCGAGGGGCTTGCACTCCCTGATGGTTGTTGCCACCTCCTTCACCGCCTCAGTCATGCTGCAGAAGACATTGATCTCCTCCTCCATCAGGCCTCCTCTCTTCCTCTTCCTAGCATGGACGGGGTCAAATGGCTTGTCGAAGGGCTTCGTAGCGGGCTTGTCAGGGCCATCGAGGACCTCGACGTTCGGGGTCCCAGGGAAGTCTGGCATGGGAGAACCAAGAGGCTCCCCTGAGCCCATGGCATGCTTCCCAGTTGCCAACCCGAAGAAGAAGATGTGCTGCATCTGGTTGTAGTTCTATATGGGTGTGTTGAGGAACTCAGCGTCCCTTGGGTGGTCCTAAGAATGAAATACAAGTGTTGTTAGTTGCGATTAGGAGTAGGCAATGGTGGACAGTATGAAAAGGAAGAGGGTTGTGAGCTAACCGCGACATGGCCGGCGTAGTGCTCTGCCTCCAGAACTATGGAGCAAGTGTTCTCATCCCATGAGGCACCGCTAAGGTCTCTCAGCCTGGACACTTGGATCCATCGACTTCTCCACTTCCTCGGGTGGTTGTACACCTGGGTGGCTGCTACGTCTTGAGCTTGCGTTGGTTTTCCCCGAAGAGGAAGGGATGATGCAGCAGAGTAGCGTAAATATTTCCCTCGGTTTTTGAGAACCAAGGTATCAATCCAGTAGGAGGCCACGCTCAAGTCCCTCGTACCTTCACAAAACGATAGCTACTCGCAACCAACGCGATTAGGGGTTGTCAATCCCTTCACGGTCACTTACGAGAGTGAGATCTGATAGATATAATATTTTTGGTATTTTTGGTATAAAGATGCAAAGTAAAAATTAAAGGCAAAGTAAAAAGCAAAGCAAGATTAAAGTGATGGAGATTGATATGATGAGAATAGACCCCGGGGCCATAGGTTTCACTAGTGGCTTCTCTCAAGAGCATAAGTATTCTACGGTGGGTGAACAAATTACTTTTGAGCAATTGACAGAATTGAGCATAGTTATGAGAATATCTAGGCATGATCATGTATATAGGCATCACGTCCGTGACAAGTAGACCGAAACGATTCTGCATCTACTACTATTACTCCACTCATCGACCGCTATCTAGCATGCATCTAGAGTATTAAGTTAAAAACAAAGTAACGCCTTAAGCAAGATGACATGATGTAGAGAGATAAATTCATGCAATATGAAATAAACCCCATCTTGTTATCCTTGATGGCAATGATGCAATACGTGCCTTGCTGCCCCTTCTGTCATTGGGAAAGGACACCGCAAGATCGAACCCAAAGCTAAGCACTTCTCCCATGGCAAGAACTACCAATCTAGTTGGCCAAACCAAACGGATAATTCGAAGAGACTTGCAAAGATAACCAATCATACATAAAAGAATTCAGAGAAGATTCAAATATTATTCATAGATAGACTTGATCATAAACCCACAATGCATCGGTCTCAACAAACACACCGCAAAAAGAAGATTACATCGAATAGATCTCCACAAGAGAGGGGGAGAACTTTGTATTGAGATTCAAAGAGAGAGAAGAAGCCATCTAGCTACTAACTATGGACCCGAAGGTCTGAAGTAAACTACTCACACTTCATCGGAGAGGCTATGATGATGTAGAAGCCCTCCGTGATGATGGCCCTCTTCCGGCGGCGGTGGAATTAGGTTTTTGGCTCCTGTTCTGATCGTTTGGGGGTACATAGGTATATATAGGAGGAAGGAGTACGTCGGAGGAGCACCGAGGGGCCCACGAGGCAGGGGGCGCGCCCTAGGGGGGGCGCCCCCCACCCTCGTGACCGCCTCTTTTGTTCCTTGGAGCTGGGTCCAAGTCTCCTGGATCACGTTCGGTGAGAAAATCACGTACCCGAAGGTTTTATTCCGTTTGGAATCCATTTGATATTCCGTTTCTTCGAAACACTGAAATAGGCAAAAAACAACAATTCTGGGCTGGGCCTCCGGTTAATAGGTTAGTCCCAAAAATAATATAAAAGTGGAAAATAAAGCCCAATATAGTCCAAAACAGTAGATAATATAGCATGGAGCAATCAAAAATTATAGATACGTTGGAGACGTATCTGGTATCCCCAAGCTTAATTCCTGCTCGTCCTCGAGTAGGTAAATGATAAAAGGAGAATTTTTGATGCGGAGTGCTACTTGGCATAATTTCAATGCAAATCTTCTTAATTGTGATATGAATATTCAGATTCGAAAGATTCAAGACAAAAGTTCATATTGACATAAAAATAATAATACTTCAAGCATACTAACAAAGCAATTATGTCTTCTCAAAATAACATGGCTAAAGAAAGTTATCCCTACAAAATCATATAGTCTGGCTATGCTCTATCTTCACCACACAAAGTATTTAAATCATGCACAACCCCGATGACAAGCCAAGCAATTGTTTCATACTCTAACTTTTTCAAAACTTTTTCAATCTTCACGCAATACATGAGCGTGAGCCATGGATATAGCACTATAGGTGGAATAGAATGGTGGTTGTGGAGAAGACAAAAAGGTAGGGGAAGATAGTCTCACATCAATTAGGCATATCAACGGGCTATGGAGATGCCCATCAATAGATATCAATGTGAGTGAGTAGGGATTGCCATGCAACGGATGCACTAGAGCTATAAGTATATGAAAGATCAAAAAGAAACTAAGTGGGTGTGCATCCAACTTGCTTGCTCATGAAGACCTAGGGCAATTTGAGGAAGCCCATCATTGGAATATACAAGCCAAGTTCTATAATGTAAAATTCCCACTAGTATATGAAAGTGATAACATGAGAGACTCTCTACTATGACGATCATGGTGCTACTTTGAAGCACAAGTGTGGTAAGAGGATAGTAACATTGTCCCTTCTCTCTTTTTCTCTCATTTTTTTATTTGGGCCTTTTCTTTTTTTTATTTTATGGCCTCTTTTTATTTGGGCTTCTTTGGCCTCTTTTATTTATTTTTCGTCCGGAGTCTCGTCCCGACTTATGGGGGAATCATAGTCTCCATCATTCTTTCCTCACTTGGGACGATGCTCTAATAATGATGATCATCACACTTTTATTTTTCTGACAACTCGATACTTAGAACAAAATATGACTCTATGTGAATGCATCCGGCGGTGTACCGGGATATGCAATATGACAATGATGAATATGTCATGATGAACTAGATGGTGGAAAGTTGCATGGCAATATATCTCGGAATGGCTATGGAAATGCCATAATAGGTAGGTATGGTGGCTGTTTTGAGGAAGGTATATGGTAGGTGTATGATACCGGCGAAAGGTGCGCGGTATTAGAGAGGCTAGCAAAGGTGGAAGGGTGAGAGTGCGTATAATCCATGGACTCAACATTAGTCATAAAGAACTCATATACTTATTGCAAAAATCTAGAAGTTATCAAAGCAAAGTATTACGCGCATGCTCCTAGCGGGATAGATTGGTAGGAAAAGACCATCGCTCGTCCCCGACCGCCACTCATAAGGAAGACAATCAATAAATAAATCATGCTCCGACTTCATCACATAACGGTTCACCATACGTGCATGCTACGGGAATCACAAACTTTAACACAAGTATTCTTTAAATTCACAACTACTCAACTAGCATGACTTTAATATTATCACCTCCATATCTCAAAACAATTATCAAGCTTCAATCTTTTCTTAGTATTCAACACACTCAAAAGAAAGTTTCACAAATCTTGAATACCAAGCATATTATTATTAAGAAAATTACCATGCTATTAAGAGACTCTCAAAATAATTTAAGTGAAGCATGAGAGATCAATAGTTTCTTTAAAACAAATCCACCACCGTGCTCTAAAAGATCTAAGTGAAGCACATAGAGCAAAATTATAACGCTCAAAAGATATAAGTAAAGCACATAGAGTATTCTATCAAATTTTAATTCATGTATGGATCTCTCAAAAGGTGTGTACAGCAAGGATGATTGTGGCATACTCAGACACAAAGACACAAATAATACAAGACGCTCCAAGCAAAATACATATCATGTTGGTGAATAAAAATATAGTTCCAAGTAAATTACCGATGGAAGTGAACGAAAGAGGGGATGCCTCCCGGGGCATCCCCAAGCTTTGACTTCTTGGTGTCCTTGGATTATCTTGCGGGTGCCATGGGCATCCCCAAGCTTAGGATCTTACCACTCCTTGTTCCATAATCCATCAAAAGAATTCACCCAAAACTTGAAAACTTCACAACACAAAACTCAAAATAGAAAACTCGTGAGCTTTGTTAGCGAAAGAAAACAAAAGACCACTTCAAGGTACTGTAATGAACTCATTCTTTATTTATATTGGTGTTAAACCTACTATATTCCAACTTCTCTATGGATTATAAACTATTTCAAAATAAGCAAACAACACACGAAAAACAGAATCTGTCAAAAACAGAACACTCTGTAGTAATCTGTAGCTAGCGCAAGATCTGGAACCACAAAAATTCTAAAATAAATTTCTGGACATGAGGAATTTATCTATTAATCATCTGAAAAAAGAATTAACTAAATATCACTCTTAAAATAAAAATGACAGCAGTTCTCGTGAGCGCTAAAGTTTCTGTTTTTTACAGCAAGTTCAACAAGACTTTCCCCAAGTCTTCCCAACGGTTCTACTTGGCACAAACACTAATCAAACACAAAAAACACAACCAAAACAGAGGCTAAATAATTTATTTATTACTAAGCAGGAGCAAAAAGCAATGAATAAAAATAAAATTGGGTTGCCTCCCAACAAGCGCTATCGTTTAACGCCCCTACCTAGGCATAAAAGCGAGGATAGATCTAAGTATTGCCATCTTTGGTAGGCAATCCATAAGTGGCTCTCATAATAGTTTCATATGGTAATTTTATTTTATTTCTTGGAAAGTGTTCAATGCCCTTTTTTAATGGAAATTGAAATCTAATATTCCCTTCCTTCATATCAATAATCGCACCAACCGTTCTAAGGAAAGGTCTACCAAGAATAATAGGGCAAGAAGGATTGCAATCTATATCAAGAACAATGAAATCTACGGGCACATAATTCCTATTTGCAACAATAAGAACATCATTAATCCTTCCCATAGGTTTCTTAATAGTGGAATCCGCAAGATGCAAGTTTAGAGAGCAATCATCAAAATCGCGGAAATCTAGTAAATCATACAAAGTTTTGGGAATAGTGGAGACACTAGCACCCAAATCACACAAAGCATAAAACTCATGATCTTTAATTTTAATTTTAATAGTTGGTTCCCACTCATCATAGAGTTTTCTAGGGATAGAAACTTTCAACTCAAGTTTTTCTTCATAAGATTGCATCAAGGCGTCAACAATATGTTCGGTGAAGGCTTTATTTTGACTATAAGCATGTGGAGATACAATCAATTAAAGAGCAACTTTAATAATTAAATTCCTTGAAATCCAATATAGTGGGTTTAGCAACATCTAGATTTTTATTTCTTTCAACCCCACTTTCATCAATTTCATCATTAAGATCTAAATACTCCGAATTTTTAGAACGCCTTCTAGGTAAAGGAAGATCATATTCAGTTTCATCAAGATTCATATTGCAAAACAAAGATTTAATAGGGGACACATCAATAACTTTTAGATCTTCATCTTGATTTTCATAGGCATTCGGTTTAGCGGCCATCTTATTGACTAAGGTGGCTTGCATCTCCGAAATTTCAGTAGTCATCTTTTCTAGACGAGCAATTTGGGATCTTATACCATCAAATTCTTTAGACATATCATCAAGATCTTTATTCATATAACTCATAAAACTTTTTTGTTCCTTAAGCTCGTTTCTAAAGAAATTATTATGCTCAAATTGCAAAACCATAAACTTCCTAACGTTGGTTTCGATCTCCTCTAACCTTTTGTGGTGGAGATCACCAAATCTTGGTTGAGCCATCGCGACAAACAAGCAATCTAGCACACGAGCAAAAAAGGCAAGCGGGCAAAAGAGGCAAATAGAGAGGGAGGATAGAGAGAGAGAGAGAGCGAATAAAACGGCAAGGGTGAAGTGGGGGAGAGGAAAACGAGAGGCAAATGGCAAATAATGTAATGCGAGAGATAGGGATTATGATGGGTACTTGGTATGTTGACTTTTTGTGTAGACTCCTCGGCAACGGCGCCAGAAATCCTTCTTGCTACGTCTTGAGCTTGCATTGGTTTTCCCCGAAGAGGAAGGGATGATGCAGCAGAGTAGCGTAAGTATTTCCCTCAGTTTTTGAGAACCAAGGTATCAATCCAGTAGGAGGCCATGCTCAAGTCCCTCGTACCTTCACAAAACGATAGCTACTCGCAACCAACGCAATTAGGGGTTGTCAATCCCTTCATGGTCACTTACGAGAGTGAGATCTGATAGATATAATATTTTTGGTATTTTTGGTATAAAGATGCAAAGTAAAAAGTAAAGGCAAAGTAAAAAAGCAAAGCAAGATTAAAGTGATGGAAATTGATATGATGAGAATAGACCCGAGGGCCATAGGTTTCACTAGTGGCTTCTCTCAAGAGCATAAGTATTCTATGGTGGGTGAACAAATTACTATTGAGCAATTGACAGAATTGAACATAGTTATGAGAATATCTAGGCATGATCATGTATATAGGCATCACGTCCGTGACAAGTAGACCGAAACGATTCTGCATCTACTACTATTACTCCACTCATCGACCACTATCCAGCATGCATCTAGAGTATTAAGTTAAAAACTGAGTAACGCCTTAAGCAAGATGACATGATGTAGATAGATAAATTCATGCAATATGAAATAAACCCCATCTTATTATCCTCGATGGCAACGATGCAATACGTGCCTTGCTGCCCCTTCTGTCACTGGGAAAGGACACCGCAAGATCGAACCCAAAGCTAAGCACTTCTCCCATGGCAAGAACTACCAATCTAGTTGGCCAAACCAAACGGATAATTCGAAAAGACTTGCAAAGATAACCAATCATACATAAAAGAATTCAGAGAAGATTAAAATATTATTCATAGATAGACTTGATCATAAACCCACAATTCATCGGTCTCAACAAACACACCGCAAAAATAAGATTACATCGAATAGATCTCCACACGAGAGGGGGAGAACTTTGTATTGAGATTCAAAGAGAGAGAAGAAGCCATCTAGCTACTAACTATGGACCCGAAGGTCTGAGGTAAACTACTCACACTTCATCGGAGAGGCTATGATGATGTAGAAACCCTCCGTGATGACGGCCCTCTTCCGGCAGAGCTCCGGAACAGGCCCCAAGATGGGATCTCGTGGATACAGAAAGTTGCGGCAGTGGAATTAGGTTTTTGTCTCCTGTTCTGATCGTTTGGGGGTACGTAGGTATATATAGGAGGAAGGAGTACGTCGGAGGAGCACCGAGGGGCCCACGAGGCAGGGGGCGCGCCCTAGGGAGGGGCGCGCCCCCACCCTCGTGACCGCCTCTTTTGTTCCTTGGAGCAGGGTCCAAGGCTCCTGGATCATGTTCGGTGAGAAAATCACGTCCCTGAAGGTTTTATTCCGTTTGGACTCCGTTTCATATTCCGTTTCTTCGAAACACTGAAATAGGCAAAAAAACAGCAATTCTGGGCTGGGCCTCCGGTTAATAGGTTAGTCCCAAAAATAATATAAAAGTGGAAAATAAAGCCCAATATAGTCCAAAACCGTAGATAATATAGCATGGAGCAATCAAAAATTATAGATACGTTGAAGATGTATCAGTGACAGACGCCTCTTGCCCACAGAACTCGAACACCTTCTTCACAACGGTGTTCAAGTGCACCTCCTTGAAGCCCTTGTCAGTCCTAACTCCACTAGAGATGAGCTCACACATCTTGTTCAGCACAAACGTGGACATGAACGGCTGCCACTTCATGTTGTTCGACCTACCATCCTTCTTTGCCTTTGCTGCTGCTAGCTTGAGTGCAGCGGCAGCAGCAGCAGTAGTTGGCTCAATGAGCACTACTGGCACATAGAGGGAATCAGAGGCGAACACCTCTGAATCAGGTGCCATCTGGGATATAGGCTGCGAGTCCTCGACAAACGATGGAGCAAACTGGCCGGTGGACAAGACAAGGGCCTAACTAAGATCTTGCGTCTGCGTGGTCATGTCCTACAATCGTAGCACGCATTGACAGTAAGCATAGCACACAACATACCGGACAATCCATGAAAGCAGAAGCATACATGTACATGGTTCATTACTATCATAGTAAGCACATGCTTCATCGCTACCCTACCAAGCAGACCGGACAATCTATGAGCAGGAACATACAACTACAACAAACAACATGCTATAAATGGACAACCAATAGCTACAAAACACAGATCTAAACATGATTCAACACAAGCACAAGGTTCAACTTCAAACTCTACTACTAATCTAGCCTACCACATGCTTGAACATCTAGACCTACCACAAATTGCAACCGCAGCATAGCAATCAACCATATCAGCTCACAGATCAGACCACTAATCAACCATGCATCTAGATCAAACCCTAGTTGCAGCTCAGATCTAGCTAGAAGAAACAGAGAGAAAGGGGATTGAACTCACAGAGGCCATGGCTGCAGCTTGAGGACGAGGGGGGACGGTCGTGGAAGATCAACGCCGGCCGGTGAAGGAGCGCCGACGCTGTGGACCGCCAGCCAATGAAGATGCGCCGCTTACCTGCTCGTCGGTGCCGATGCGTGTCGGCGGGAAAGCTCAAACGAAGGAAGAATGGTGGCGGGAGTTGGGGCGGTGAGGGAGGGGCTAAATAGGGGTGGACTCGACGGGAGGTGAGCCGAAATCCTCCCGCAGATTTTTCGATGACGCGGGCAAGCTCGCACCATCTCCCCTCCTCGCACGAGGGGAGAAGCGCGTCACCCTCCCCTGCCTGGACGTGCTTTAAGTTCTGTGCGATGCGGGCCGCACAGTGAAAGCAGGCAACCAAACGGGCCACTTTATTCCCGCGCGGGCCAGGCTGGGCCTAATGCGGGCAACCAAACACGCCCTACATCGCATCACTTACTCGTCATATAAAATCTAGCAACATGATAAGTTGCACCCTGTGGGTCAGTACATTGAATGTATTGGCAAGTCACACAGGAATGATCATAGCGGACTGATGTCTACTACACATCCTTCTTCTTGTAGACGTTGTTGGGCCTCCAAGTGCAGAGGTTTGTAGGACAGTAGCAAATTTCCCTCAAGTGGATGACCTAAGGTTTATCAATCCGTAGGAGGCGTAGGATAAATATGGTCTCTCTCAAGCAACCCTGCAACCAAATAACAAAGAGTCTCTTGTGTCCCCAACACACCCAATACAATGGTAAATTGTATATGTGCACTAGTTCGGCGAAGAGATGGTGATACAAGTGCAATATGGATGGTAGATAAAGGTATTTGTAATCTGAAAATATAAAAACAGCAAGGTAACTAATGATAAAAGTGAGCATAAACGGTATTGCAATGATAGGAAATAAGGCCTAGGGTTCATACTTTCACTAGTGTAAGTCCTCTCACCAATACTAACATAATTGGATCATAAAATTATCCCTCAACATGCAACAAAGAGTCACTCCAAAGTCACTAATAGCGGAGAACGAACGAAGAGATTATGGTAGGGTACGAAACCCCTCAAAGTTATTCTTTCCAATCAATCCGTTGGGCTATTCCTATAAGTGTCACAAACAGCCCTAGAGTTCGTACTAGAATAACACCTTAAGATACAAATCAACCAAAACCCTAATGTCACCTAGATACTTCAATGTCACCTCAAGTATCCGTGGGCATGATTATACGATATGCATCACACAATCTCAATTCATCTATTCAACCAACACAAAGAACCTCAAAGAGTGCCCCAAAGTTTCTACTGGAGAATCACGACGAAAACGTGTGCCAACCCCTATGCATAGGTTCCCAATGTCACGAAACACGCAAGTTGGTCACCAAAACGTACATCAAGTGGCACGTGGTATCCCATTGTCACCACAGATATCCACGGCAAGACATACATCAAGTGTTCTCAAGTCTTTAAAGACTCAATCCGATAAGATTACTTCAAAGGGGAAACTCGATTCATTACAAGAGAGAAGAGGGAGGAAGAAACATCATAGGATCCAAATATAATAGCAAAGCTCGCGATACATCAAGATCGTATCATCTCAAGAACACGAGAGAGAGATCAAACACATAGCTACTGGTACATACCCTCAACCCCGAGGGAGAACTACTCCCTCCTCGTCATGGAGAGCACCGGGATGATGAAGATGGCCACCAAAGAAGGATTGCCCCCTCCGGCAGGGTGCCGGAACGGGTCTAGATTGAGTTTCGGTGGCTACGGAGGCTTCTGGCGGCGGAACTCCCGATCTATGTTGCTCCCGGATGTTTTTAGGGTATATGGAGATATATAGGCGGAAGGAGCATGTCGGTGGAGCTCCGAGGGGCCCATGAGGCAGGGGGCGCGCCCAGGGGGGGCGCGCCCTCCACCCTCACGACCTCCCCGGAAACTTCTTGGAGTAGGGTCCAAGTCTCCTGGATCATGTTCGGTGAGAAGATCACGTTCCCGAAGGTTTCATTCCGTTTGGACTCCGTTTGATATTCTGTTCCCTCGAAATACTGAAATAGGCAAAAAACAGCAATTCTGGGTTGGGCCTCCGGTTAATAGGTTAGTCCCAAAAATAATATAAAAGTGGAAAATAAAGCCCAATATAGTCCAAAACAGTAGATAAAGTAGCATGGAGCAATCAAAAATTATAGATACATTGGAGACGTATCAGGCATCCCCAAGCTTAATTCCTGCTCGTCCTCGAGTAGGTAAATGATAAAAAGAGAATTTTTGATGCGGAGTGATACTTTGGCATAATTTCAATGTAAATCTTCTTAATCATGGTATGAATATTCAGATCTGAAAGGTTCAAGACAAAAGTTCATATTGACATAAAAAATGATAATACTTCAAGCATACTAATCAAACAATTATGTCATCTCAAAATAACATGGCCAAAGGAAGTTCATCCCTACAAAATCATATAGTTAGGCTATGCTTCATTTTCGTCACACAAAGATGTTCCCAACTTCTATACCCCCGATGACAAGCCAAGCAATTGTTTCATACTCAAATAATCTCAAACTTTTTCAACCTTCACGCAATACATGAGCGCGAGCCATGGACATAGCACTATGGGTGGTATAGAATATGATGATGGGGATTGTGTGGAGAAGACAAAAAAGGAGAAAGTCTCACATCAACGAGGCTAATCAATGAGCTATGGAGATGCCCATCAATTGATGTTAATGCAAGGAGTAGGGATTGCCATGCAATGGATGCACTAGAGCTAAGAATGCTCAACAAAAGAAAACTAGTGGGTGTGCATCCAACTTGCTTGCTCATGAAGACCTAGGGCATTTTGAGGAAGCCCATCGTTGGAATATACAAGCCAAGTTCTATAATGAAAAATTCCCACTAGTATGAACAAGACAAATTATGAGACTCACTATATGAAAATCATGGTGCTACTTTGAAGCACAATATATGAGACTCACTACATGAAGAACAAGGTGCTACTTTGAAGCACAAGTGTGGAAAAAAGATAGTAGCATTGCCCTTTTTATTTTCTCTTTTTTTTGGCCTTTCTTTTTTTCTTTTTAGCCTTTCTCTTTTTTTTGATTGGGCAATGCTCTAATAATGATGATCATCACACTTCTATTGATTACAACATAATGATTACAACTCGATACTAGAACAAGATATGACTCTATATGAATGCCTCCGGCGGTGTACCGGGATGGTGCAATGAATCAAGAGTGACATGTATGAAAATAATGCATGGTGGCTTTGCCACAAATACGATGTTAACTACAAGATCATGCAATGGCAATATGACAAAAGTAAAGCATGTCATGATGATGATGATGATGATGATGATGATGATGATGATGATGATGGAAGTTGCATGGCAATATATCTCGGAATGGCTATGGAAATGCCATGATAGATAGGTATGGTGGCTGTTTTGAGGAAGATATAGGGAGGTTTATGTGTGAAAGAGCGTATCATATCACGGGGTTTGAATGCACCGGCGAAGTTTGCACCAACTCTCAATGTGAGAAAGGGCAATGCACGGTACCGAAGAGGCTAGCAAATGGCGGAAAGGTAAAAGTGCGTATAATCCATGGACTCAACATTAGTCAAAAGAACTCATATACTTATTGCAAAAATTTAGAAGTCATAAAAATCAAGTACTACGCGCATGCTCCTAGGGGGATAGATTGGTAGGAAAATACCATCGCTCGTCCCCGACCGCCACTCATAAGGATGCACAAGCCAGGTACACTTCATGCTTCAAATTTGTTACACAACTTTAACCATACGTGCATGCTACGGGACTTGCTAACTTCAACACAAGTATTTCTCAAATTCACTACTACTCAACTAGCACGACTATGATATTATCACCTCCATATCTCAAAACAATTATCAAGCATCAAACTTATCTTAGTATTCAACCCACTAAAAAGAAAGTTTCACATATCTTGAATACCAAGTATATTAACATTAAGCAAATTACCATGCTATTAACGACTCTCAAAATAATCTAAGTGAAGCATGAGAGATCAAGTTTCTTTAAAACAAACCACCACCGTGCTCTAAAAGATCTAAGTGAAGCACTAGAGCAAAAATTATCACGCTCAAAAATATATAAGTGAAGCACATAGAGTAAACTATCAAGCTCAAAAGATATAAGTGAAGCACATAGAGTATTCTAACAAATTTCAATTAATACATGGCTCTCTCAAAAGGTGTGTACAGCAAGGATGATTGTGGTAGACTAACAAGCAAAGACACAAATAATACAAGACGCTCCAAGCAAAACACATATCATGTGGTGAATAAAAATATAGCTCCAAGTAAATTACCGATGGAAGTGGACGAAAGAGGGGATGCCTTCCGGGGCATCCCCAAGCTTTGACTTTTTGGTGTCCTTGGATTATCTTGGGGGTGCCATGGGCATCCCCAAGCTTAGGCTCTTGCCACTCCTTATTCCATAATCCATCAAAAGAATTCACCCAAAACTTGAAAACTTCACAACACAAAACTCAATAGAAATCTCGTGAGCTCCGTTAGAGAAAGAAAACAAAAAAGACTACTTTAAGGTACTGTAGTGAACTTGTTCTTTATTTGTATTGGTGTTAAACCTACTGTACTCCAACTTCTCTATGGTTTATAAACTATTTTACTAGCCATAGATTCATCAAAATAAGCAAACAACACACGCAAAACAGAATCTGTCAAAAACAGAACAGTCTGTAGTAATCTGTTACTAACATAAACTTTTGGAACCCAAAAAATTCTACCAAAAGTAGACGACCTGGGAAATTTTTTTGTTGATCAGAAGCAATTGTAATCACTATTTTATCACATTCTGGTGATTTTTGACAATTCGGGCACTGAGCGCAAAGATTCTGGAAATTACAGCAAGATCAAATAACTATCTTCCAAGAAGATCTAATAGGTTTAACTTGGCACAAACACTAATTAAAAGATAAAACCACATCTAAACAGAATCTATATGGATTATTTATTACTAAACAGGAACAAAAGTCAAGGAACAAAAATAAAATTGGGTTGCCTCCCAACAAGCGCTATCGTTTAACGCCCCTAGCTAGGCATGATGATTTCAATGATGCTCACATAAAAGATAAGAATTGTAACATAAAGAAAGCATCATGGAGAATATGACTAGCACATTTAAGTCTAACCCACTTCCTATGCATAGGTATTTTGTGAGAAAACAACTTGTGGGGACAAGAATCAACTTGCATAGGAAGGTAAAACAAGCATAACCTCAAAATTTTAAGCACATAGAGAGGAAACTTGATATTATTGCAATTCCTACAAGCATATGTTCCTCCCTCATAATAATTTTCAGTAGAATCATGAATGAATTCAACAATATAACCAGCACCTAAAGCATTCTTTTCATGATCTACAAGCATAGAAAATTTATTACTCTCCACATAGGCAAAATTCTTCTCATTCGGAATAGTGGGAGTATCATAGGAAAGTCGAATACTATAAATTGTTTCCATATTAAAAGAGTAATGTTAAGAGAAGGGGTATTCATAATCACGACAAGTTTTATAAATATAATCATCACTACTTTTTATAGCATAAGTTTCATCACAATAATCTGTTGGGTTTCGTAGTAATTTCAAAAAAAATCCTACGCACACGCAAGATCATGGTGATGCATAGCAATGAGAGGGGGAGAGTGTGATCTACGTACCCTTGTAGATCGACAACGGAAGCGTTAACTTGGTTGATGTAGTCGTACGTCTTCACGGCCCGACCGATCAAGCACCGAAACTACGGCACCTCCGAGTTCTAGCACACGTTCAGCTCGATGACGATCCACGGACTCCGATCCAGCAAAGTGTCGGGGAAGAGTTCCATCAGCATGACAGCGTGGTGACGATCTTGATGTACTACTGTCGCAGGGCTTCGCCTAAGCACCGCTACAATATTATCGAGGACTATGGTGGAAGGGGGCACCGCACACGGCTAAGAATATGATCACGTGGATCAACTTGTGTGTCTAGGGGTGCCCCTTGCCTCCGTATATCAAGGATCCAAGGGGGGTGCGGCCGGCCCTAGTAGGAGGCGCGCAGGAGGAGTCCTACTCCTACCGGGAGTAGGACTCTCCTCCGTTTCCTTGTCCAAGTAGGAGAGGGGGAAGGAGAGAAGGAAAAGGGGGGCGCCGACCCTCCCTCCTTGTCCAATTCCGACTAGGGGGAGAGGGGGCGCGCGGCCTGCCCTGGCAGCCCCTCCTCTTCTCCACTTTAGGCCCATGAGGCCCATTAACCCCCCCGGGGGGTTCCGGTAACCCCCCGGTGCTCCGGTTTTATCCGAAACTTCCCCGGAACACTTCCGGTGTCCGAATATAGCCGTCCAATATATCAATCTTTATGTCTCGACCATTTTGAGACTCCTCGTCATGTCCGTGATCACATCCGGGACTCCGAACTAACTTCGGTACATCAAAACTCATAAACTCATAATATAACTGTCATCGAAACCTTAAGCGTGCGGACCCTACGGGTTCGAGAACTATGTAGACATGACCGAGACACGTCTCCGGTCAATGACCAATAGCGGAACCTGGATGCTCATATTGGCTCCTACATATTCTACAAAGATCTTTTATCGGTCAGACCGCATAACAACATACCTTGTTCCCTTTGTCATCGGTATGTTACTTGCTCGAGATTCGATCGTCGGTATCCCATACCTAGTTCAATCTCGTTACCGGCAAGTCTCTTTACTCGTTTCGTAATACATCATCTCACAACTAACTCATTAGTTGCAATGCTTGCAAGGCTTATGTGATGTGTATTACCGAGAGGGCCCAGAGATACCTCTCCGACAATCGGAGTGACAAATCCTAATCTCGAAATACGCCAACCCAACATGTACCTTTGGAGACACCTGTAGAGCACCTTTATAATCACCCATTTACGTTGTGACGTTTGGTAGCACACAAAGTGTTCCTCCGGCAAACGGGAGTTGCATAATCTCATAGTCATAGGAACATGTATAAGTCATGAAGAAAGCAATAGCAACATACTAAACGATCGGGTGCTAAGCTAATGGAATGGGTCATGTCAATCAGATCATTCACCTAATGATGTGATCCCGTTAATCAAATAACAACTCTTTGTTTATGGTTAGGAAACATAACCATCTTTGATTAACGAGCTAGTCAAGTAGAGGCATACTAGTGACACTCTGTTTGTCTATGTATTCACACATGTATTATGTTTCCGGTTAATACAATTCTAGCATGAATAATAAACATTTATCATGATATAAGGAAATAAATAATAACTTTATTATTGCCTCTAGGGCATATTTCCTTCAGTCCCCCACTTGCACTAGAGTCAATAATCTAGATTACACAGTAATGATTCTAACACCCATGGAGCCTTGGTGCTGATCATGTTTTGCTCGTGGAAGAGGCTTAGTCAACGGGTCTGCAACATTCAGATCCGTATGTATCTTGCAAATCTCTATGTCTCCCACCTGGACAAGATCCCGGATGGAATTGAAGCGTCTTTTGATGTGCTTGGTTCTCTTGTGAAATCTGGATTCCTTTGCCAAGGCAATTGCACCAGTATTGTCACAAAAGATTTTCATTGGATCCGATGCACTAGTTATGACACCTAGATCGGATATGAACTACTTCATCCAGACTCCTTCATTTGTTGCTTCTGAAGCAGCTATGTACTTCGCTTCACATGTAGATCCCGCTACAACGCTTTGTTTAGAACTGCACCAACTGACAGCTCCACCGTTTAATGTAAACACGTATCCGGTTTGCGATTTAGAATCGTCTGGATCAGTGTCAAAGCTTGCATCAACGTAACCTTTTACGATGAGCTCTTTGTCACCTCCATATATGAGAAACATATCCTTAGTCCTTTTCAGGTATTTCAGGATGTTCTTGACCGTTGTCCAGTGATCCACTCCTGGATCACTTTGGTACCTCCCTGCTAGACTTATAGCAAGGCACACATCAGGTCTGGTACACGGCATTGCATACATGATAGAGCCTATAGCTGAAGCATAGGGAACATCTTTCATTTTCTCTCTATCTTCAGCAGTGGTCGGGCATTGAGTCTTACTCAACTTCACATCTTGTAACACATGCAAGAACCCTTTCTTTGCTTGATCCATTTTGAACTTCTTCAAAACTTTGTCAAGGTATGTGCTTTGTGAAAGTCCAATTAAGCATCTTGATCTATCTCTATAGATCTTAATGCCTAATATGTAAGCAGCTTCACCGAGGTCTTTCATTGAAAAACTCTTATTCAAGTATCCCTTTATGCTATCCAGAAATTCTATATCATTTCCAATTAGTAATATGTCATCCACATATAAGATCAGAAATGCTACAGAGCTCCCACTCACTTTCTTGTAAATACAGGCTTCTCCAAAAGTCTGTATAAAACCAAATGCTTTGATCACACTATCAAAGCGTTTATTCCAACTCCGAGAGGCTTGCACCAGTCCATAAATGGATCGCTGGAGCTTGCACACTTTGTTAGCTCCCTTTGGATCGACAAAACCTTCTGGTTGCATCATATACAACTCTTCTTCCAGAAATCCATTCAGGAATGCAGTTTTGACATCCATCTGCCAAATTTCATAATCATAAAATGCGGCAATTGCTAACATGATTCGGACAGACTTAAGCATCGCTACGGGTGAGAAGGTCTCATCATAGTCAATCCCTTGAACTTGCCGAAAACCTTTTGCGACAAGTCGAGCTTTGTAGACAGTAATATTACCGTCAGCGTCAGTCTTCTTCTTGAAGATCCATTTATTCTCAATTGCTTTCCGATCATCGGGCAAGTCAACCAAAGTCCATACTTTGTTCTCATACATGGATCCCATCTCAGATTTCATGGCTTCAAGCCATTTTGCGGAATCTGGGCTCACCATCGCTTCTTCATAGTTCGTAGGTTCATCATGATCTAGTAGCATGACTTCCAGAACAGGATTACCGTACCACTCTGGCACGGATCTCACTCTGGTTGATCTACGAGGTTCAGTAGTATCTTGTTCTGAAGTTTCATGATCATCATCATTAGCTTCCTCACTAACTGGTGTAGGTGTCACTGAAACAGTTTTCTGTGATGCACTACTTTCCAATAAGGGAGCAGGTACAGTTACCTCGTCAAGTTCTACTTTCCTCCCACTCACTTCTTTCGAGAGAAACTCCTTCTCCAGAAAGTTTCCGAATTTAGCAACAAAAGTCTTGCCTTCGGATCTGTGATAGAAGGTGTATCCAATAGTGTCCTTTGGATATCCTATGAAGATACATTTCTCCGATTTGGGTTCGAGCTTATCAGGTTGAAGCTTTTTCACATAAGCATCGCAACCCCAAACTTTCAGAAACGACAATTTGGTTTCTTGCCAAACCACAGTTCATAAGGCGTCGTCTCAACGGATTTTGATGGTGCCCTATTTAACGTGAATGCGGCCGTCTCTAGAGCGTATCCCCAAAACGATAGCGGTAAATCAGTAAGAGACATCATAGATCGCACCATATCTAGTAAAGTACGATTACAACGTTCGGACACACCATTACGCTGTGGTGTTCCGGGTGGCGTGAGTTGCGAAACTATTCCACAATTTTTCAAATGTACACCAAACTCGTAACTCAAATATTCTCCTCCACGATCAGATCGTAGGAATTTTATTTTCTTGTTACGATGATTTTATACTTCACTCTGAAATTCTTTGAACTTTTCAAATGTTTCAGACTTGTGTTTCATTAAGTAGATATACCCATATCTGCTTAAGTCATTTGTGAAGGTGAGAAAATAACGATATCCGCCACGAGCCTCAACATTCATCGGACCACATACATCTGTATGTATGATTTCCAACAAATCTGTTGCTCTCTCCATAGTACCGGAGAACGGTGTTTTGGTCATCTTGCCCATGAGACACGGTTCGCAAGTACCAAGTGATTCATAATCAAGTGGTTCCAAAAGTCCATCAGTATGGAGTTTCTTCATGCGCTTTACACCGATATGACCTAAACGGCAGTGCCACAAATAAGTTGCACTATCATTATCAACTCTGCATCTTTTGGCTTCAACACTATGAATATGTGTGTCACTACTATCGAGATTCAATAAAAATAGACCACTCTTTAAGGGTGCATGACCATAAAAGATATTACTCATATAAATAGAACAACCATTATTCTCAGATTTAAATGAATAACCGTCTCGCATCAAACAAGATCCAGATATAATGTTCATGCTTAACGCTGGCGCCAAATAACAATTATTTAGGTCTAATATTAATCCCGAAGGTAGATGTAGAGGTAGCGTGCCGACTGCGATCACATCGACTTTGGAACCGTTTCCCACACGCATCGTCACCTCGTCCTTAGACAATCTTCGCTTAATCCGTAGTCCCTGTTTCGAGTTGCAAATATTAGCAACAGAACTAGTATCAAATACCCAGGTGCTACTGCGAGCATTAGTAAGGTACACATCAATAACATGTATATCACATATACCTTTGTTCACCTTGCCATCCTTCTTATCCGCCACATACTTGGGGCAGTTCCGCTTCCAGTGACCAGTCTGCTTGCAGTAGAGGCACTCAGTTTCAGGCTTAGGTCCAGGTTTGGGTTTCTTCTCTTGAGTAGCAACTTGCTTGCTGTTCTTTTTGAAGTTCCCCTTCTTCTTCCCTTTGCCCTTTTTCTTGAAACTAGTGGTCTTGTTAACCATCAACACTTGATGCTCCTTTTTGATTTCTACCTCCGCAGCTTTCAGCATTGCGAAGAGCTCGGGAATAGTCTTATTCATCCCTTGCATATTATAGTTCATCACGAAGCTCTTGTAGCTTGGTGGCAGTGATTGGAGAATTCTGTCAATGACGCAATCATCTGGAAGATTAACTCCCAATTGAATCAAGTGATTATTATACCCAGACATTTTGAGTATATGCTCACTGACAGAACCGTTCTCCTTCATCTTGCAGCTATAGAACTTATTGGAGACTTCATATCTCTCAATCCGGGCATTTGCTTGAAATATTAACTTCAACTCCTGGAACATCTCATATGCTCCATGACGTTCAAAACGTCGTTGAAGTCCCGATTCTAAGCCGTAAAGCATGGCACACTGAACTATCGAGTAGTCATCAGCTTTGCTCTGCCAGACGTTCATAACATCTGGTGTTGCTCCATCAGCAGGCCTGGCACCCAGCGGTGCTTCCAGGACGTAATTCTTCTGTGCAGCAATGAGGATAATCCTCAAGTTACGGACCCAGTCCGTGTAATTGCTACCATCATCTTTCAACTTTGCTTTCACAAGGAACGCATTAAAATTCAACGGAACAACAGCACGAGCCATCTATCTACAATCAAGCAAAAACAAGCAAGATACTATCAGGTACTAAGTTTCATGATAAATTTAGGTTAAATTAATTTATTTAAAGAACTCCCACTTAGATAGACATCCCTCTAATCCTCTAAGTGATTACGTGATCCAAATCAACTAAACCATGTCCGATCATCACGTGAGATGGAGTAGTTTCATTGGTGAACATCACTATGTTGATCATATCTACTATATGATTCATGCTCGACCTTTCGGTCTCCGTGTTCCGAGGCCATATCTGTATATGCTTGGCTTGTCAAGTATAACCTAAGTATTCCGCATGTGCAACTGTTTTGCACCCGTTGTATTTGAAAGTAGAGCCTATCACACCCGATCATCACGTGGTGTCTCAGCACGAAAAACTTCCGCAACGGTGCATACTCAGGGAGAACACTTCTTGATAATTAGTGAGAGATCATCTTATAATGCTACCGTCAATCAAAGCAAGATAAGATGCATAAAAGATAAACATCACATGCAATCAATATAAGTGATATGATATGGCCATCATCATCTTGTGCTTGTGATCTCCATCTTCGAAGCACCGTCGTGATCACCATCGTCACCGGCGCGACACCTTGATCTCCATCGTAGCATCGTTGTCGTCTCGCCAATCTTATGATTCCACGACTATCGCTACCGCTTAGTGATAAAGTAAAGCATTACAGCGCGATTGCATTGCATACAATAAAGCGACAACCATATGGCTCCTGCCAGTTGCCGATAACTCGGTTACAAAACATGATCATCTCATACAATAAAATTTAGCATCATGTCTTGACCATATCACATCACAACATGCCCTGCAAAAACAAGTTAGACGTCCTCTACTTTGTTGTTGCAAGTTTTACGTGGCTGCTACGGGCTTAAGCAAGAACCAATCTTACATACGCATCAAAACCACAATGATAGTTTGTCAAGTTGGTGCTGTTTTAACCTTCGCAAGGACCAGGCGTAGCCACACTCGGTTCAACTAAAGTTGGAGAAACTGTCACCCGCAAGCCACCTATGTGCAAAGCACGTTGGGAGAACCGGTCTCGCGTAAGCGTACGCGTAATGTCGGTCCGGGCCGCTTCATCCAACAATACCGCCGAACCAAAGTATGACATGCTGGTAAGCAGTATGACTTATATCGCCCACAACTCACTTGTGTTCTACTCGTGCATATAACATCAACATATATAACCTAGGCTCGGATGCCACTATTGGGTTTCGTAGTAATTTCAAAAAAATTCCTACCCACACGCAAGATCATGGTGATGCATAGCAACGAGAGAGGGAGAGTGTGATCTACGTACCCTTGTAGATCGACAACGGAAGCGTTAACTTGGTTGATGTAGTCGTACGTCTTCACGGCCCGACCGATCAAGCACCGAAACTACGGCACCTCCGAGTTCTAGCACACGTTCAGCTCGATGACGATCCCCGAACTCCAATCCAGCAAAGTGTCGGGGAAGAGTTCCGTCAGCACGACGGCGTGGTGACGATCTTGATGTACTACTGTCGCAGGGCTTCGCCTAAGCACCGCTACAATATTATCGAGGACTATGGTGGAAGGGGGCACCGCACACGGCTAAGAATATGATCACGTGGATCAACTTGTGTGTCTAGGGGTGCCCCTTGCCTCCGTATATCAAGGATCCAAGGGGGGGGGTGCGGCCGGCCCTAGTAGGAGGCGCGCAGGAGGAGTCCTACTCCTACCGGGAGTAGGACTCCCCTCCCTTTCCTTGTCCAAGTAGGAGAGGGGGAAGGAGAGAAGGAAAAGGGGGGCGCCGCCCCTCCCTCCTTGTCCAATTCCGACTAGGGGGAGAGGGGGCGCGCGCCCTGCCCTGGCAGCCCCTCCTCTTCTCCACTTTAGGCCCATGAGGCCCATTAACCCCCCGGGGGGTTCCGGTAACCCCCCGGTGCTCCAGTTTTATCCGAAACTTCCCCGGAACACTTCCGGTGTCCGAATATAGCCGTCCAATATATCAATATAGTGTCCGAAACTTCCCCGGAACACTCCGAACTAACTTCGGTACATCAAAACTCATAAACTCATAATATAACTGTCATCGAAACCTTAAGCGTGCGGACCCTACGGGTTCGAGAACTATGTAGACATGACCGAGACACGTCTCCGGTCAATGACCAATAGCGGAACCTGGATGCTCATATTGGCTCCTACATATTCTACAAAGATCTTTTATCGGTCAGACCGCATAACAACATACCTTGTTCCCTTTGTCATCGGTATGTTACTTGCTCGAGATTCGATCGTCGGTATCCCATACCTAGTTCAATCTCGTTACCGGCAAGTCTCTTTACTCGTTTCGTAATACATCATCTCACAACTAACTCATTAGTTGCAATGCTTGCAAGGCTTATGTGATGTGTATTACCGAGAGGGCCCAGAGATACCTCTCCGACAATCGGAGTGACAAATCCTAATCTCGAAATACGCCAACCCAACATGTACCTTTGGAGACACCTGTAGAGCACCTTTATAATCACCCATTTACGTTGTGACGTTTGGTAGCACACAAAGTGTTCCTCCGGCAAACGGGAGTTGCATAATCTCATAGTCATAGGAACATGTATAAGTCATGAAGAAAGCAATAGCAACATACTTAACGATCGGGTGCTAAGCTAATGGAATGGGTCATGTCAATCAGATCATTCACCTAATGATGTGATCCCGTTAATCAAATAACAACTCTTTGTTTATGGTTAGGAAACATAACCATCTTTCATTAACGAGCTAGTCAAGTAGAGGCATACTAGTGACACTCTATTTGTCTATGTATTCACACATGTATTATGTTTTCCGGTTAATACAATTCTAGCCTGAATAATAAACATTTATCATGATATAAGGAAATAAATAATAACTTTATTATTGCCTCTAGGGCATATTTCCTTCATAATCATCATAAGTAGCAACTTTGTTCTCATCATAATCACTTTGCATATCAAAACATGGAAGGCTAAAAATATCATCATTATTAAACATAGAATCCCCAAGCTTGGGACAGACATTAATTGCAGCAAATATATTCTCAAATATGTCATCCTCAGCAAACATAGCTTCCCCAAGCTTGGGCCTTTTCGTATCATAAGCATAATCACTCTCATCATTAATAGCATGGATAGCACCAATAGTATAGCAATTATTATATTCTTCCAAGCATGTGCCAAAAAGATTTTCAAGATCATAAGAAGTATCATTATCTTCCCAGTCATAATCATCACAACAAGCAATAGGCATAACGAGATCATCATCAAGTGTATCATCTTCATTTTCATGAGGCACAGCAATAATAGGAGCAACTTTATTTGGGAGAGATACCTTTTTACCTCTCTTCCTTTTTCTTTTCTTCTTCTTTACCACATCGTGTGTGGGTTCAATCCTCTTTTTGGAGCTCCTTATTAATGAGATTGGTTGAATAGGAGGCTCCTCCTCGTTGCCTGATTCATCATAAGAGATAATAGGAGGATATTGGGAAGTCTCTTCCCTTTCATTAGTATTCTCTTCATCTTCTATTTGTTTCCTTTTCTTTACGTAGTTGGCAATATAAGGAATTTCAATGCAATTCACCGCACGATACATATAAATATTCTCTAGATCAAAATCAAGAACTCTATCAAGATTAAACTTTGGAATACCCTCAGTTATACGTTTCATTTCTTCATAACCCAAAAGAAGGCTAAGCTCTTTATGATGCTCAAGGGTAATCAAATTATCACAATGTTTGGACACGACTTCATCATGAAACAAATAGCATTGGAGCTTTAAATGACCATGTTCATTGCAAAGTTCACAAGGGGCACGAAAAATATTGAATCTTTCAGCACATTCATCTAGACTTTCTTGCAACAATTTAGTTTCTAAGTACTTATGCCTCTTACAATATCTATCTTCCCTATTCGGTGTGTAGTTGCAAACCCAATCTACTCCACAAAAATTGACATGTTTATAGGAGGTATTTTCATCATAACTAGTGCAATCATTATTAGCATCATGGATATTCAAAGAATTCGTACTAACAACATTGCAATCATGCTCATCATTCAAAGATTTAGTGCCAAACATTTTGTAGATTTCTTCTTCTAGCACTTGAGCACAATTATCCTTTCCATCATACTCACGAAAGATATTAAAAAGGTAAAGCGTATGAGACAAACTCAATTCCATTTTTTTGTAATTTTCTTTTATAAAATAAACTAGTGATAAAACAAGAAACTAAAAGACTCGATTGAAAGATCTAAAGATATACCTTCAAGCACTCACCTCCCCGGCAACGGCGCCAGAAAAGAGCTTGATGTCTACTACACAACCTTGTTCTTGTAGACGTTGTTGGGCCTCCAAGTGCAGAGGTTTGTAGGACAGTAGCAAATTTCCCTCAAGTGGATGACCTAAGGTTTATCAATCCGTAGGAGGCGTAGGATGAAGATGGTCTCTCTCAAGCAACCCTGCAACCAGATAACAAAGAGTCTCTTGTGTCCCCAACACACTCAATACAATGGTAAATTGTATAGGTGCACTAGTTCGGCGAAGAGATGGTGATACAAGTGCAATATGGATGGTAGATAAAGGTATTTGTAATCTGAAAATATAAAAACAGCAAGGTAACTAGTGATAAAAGTGAGCGTAAACGGTATTACAATGATAGGAAATAAGGCCTAGGGTTCATACTTTCACTAGTGTAAGTCCTCTCAACAATACTAACATAATTGGATCATAAAATTATCCCTCAACATGCAACAAAGAGTCACTCCAAAGTCACTAATAGCGGAGAACGAACAAAGAGATTATGGTAGGGTATGAAACCACCTCAAAGTTATTCTTTCCAATCAATCCGTTGGGCTATTCCTATAAGTGTCACAAACAGCCCTAGAGTTCGTACTAGAATAACACCTTAAGATACAAATCAACCAAAACTCTAATGTCACCTAGATACTTCAATGTCACCTCAAGTATCCGTGGGCATGATTATACGATATGCATCACACAATCTCAATTCATCTATTCAACCAACACAAAGAACCTCAAAGAGTGCCCCAAAGTTTCTACTGGAGAATCACGACGAAAACGTGTGCCAACCCCTATGCATAGGTTCCCAATGTCACAAAACCCGCAAGTTGGTCACCAAAACGTACATCAAGTGGCACGTGGTATCCCATTGTCACCACAGATATCCACGGCAAGACATACATCAAGTGTTCTCAAGTCTTTAAAGACTCAATCCAATAAGATTACTTCAAAGGGGAAACTCGATTCATTACAAGAGAGAAGAGGGGGGAAGAAACATCATAGGATCCAAATATAATAGCAAAGCTCGCGATACATCAAGATCGTATCATCTCAAGAACACGAGAGAGAGAGAGAGAGAGATCAAACACATAGCTACTGGTACATACCCTCAGCCCCGAGGGAGAACTACTCCCTCCTCGTCATGGAGAGCACCGGGATGATGAAGATGGCCACCGAAGAAGGATTGCCCCCTCCGACAGGGTGCCGGAACGGGTCTAGATTGAGTTTCTGTGGCTACGGAGGCTTCTGGCGGCGGAACTCCCGATCTATGTTGCTCCCGGATGTTTTTAGGGTATATGGAGATATATAGGCGGAAGGAGCACGTCGGTGGAGCTCCGAGGGGCCCACGAGGCAGGGGGGCGCGCCCTCCACCCTCGTGACCTCCCCGGAAACTTCTTGGAGTAGGGTCCAAGTCTCCTGGATCACGTTCGGTGAGAAGATCACGTTCCCGAAGGTTTCATTCCATTTGGACTCCGTTTGATATTCTGTTTCCTCGAAATACTGAAATAGGCAAAAACAGCAATTCTGGGATGGGCCTCCGGTTAATAGGTTAGTCCCAAAAATAATATAAAAGTGGAAAATAAAGCCCAATATAGTCCAAAACAGTAGATAAAGTAGCATGGAGCAATCAAAAATTATAGATACGTTGGAGACGTATCACGGACCTACTTCTACATGTCGGTAAGTGAAATGAATGGTTTGTGGCAATTTTGCAGAAAAGTTGTTTTGCCCTCATAACAACATAATAATCAAATTTTAATTATCTTGCTATGACTAATACATAAGATCTAGTGCTCGAGATAGCTCTATTCTTCTCCTAGCTCTAGTCTTCTATTGAGTTCATAGAGGGAGCTAATCCAACAACGAGTGAGTCCCTCCATCGCTATGGCATTGGTACTCCCCTTATATAGGCCTGGGGGTACCACAATGGCCCATAAGACTGTAACTAGTTATGAATCCGACTAGAGCAGCACCAACAATAGAAAAAAAAACAAGAAATGGGAGGACCCCAGACAATGAAACGCCTAGTTTCGCAGCCAACGAAGCAGTGGCGGAGCTTGCAGCAAATTCCTGGGTGGGCTGGGTAGGCTAAATTGCATGAAATTGGTATTTCCTCGGCCCATGGGCTGGCTATAATAGGAGGAGGTGTTGCAAAGCTGGGTGGGCCATGGCCCATGTAGCTTTGCTGAAGCTCCGCCAGTGCAAGGACGGATAGTGAAAATGCAGAGGCTTCGTGTTTTTAAATTACCAGTGGTGCGGTTGCAGATCCCATTAAACCATGTCATTCAAAAGTTAACAACGCATATACCTACTGATTTGCATGGCGGATCTGATGAGGAAAATACCATGAACAAAAAGATAAGAGAAGACACCGTAGATATCCAAGGCAGATAAGTGGCCAGTTTACAGACATCTCTGCTACCTTATAAAATGGAGTTGTTGGTGGTGGTGATGAGTTCACTCCCTCACTCCATTTCAATCTCCCTCGTCCATTTAGAAACTATCACACCCCTTCGGTTTGGAAGAGTTCATCCACCTAAAACCCACCAAACTCTTTCGGTTTGAAAAAATATATATGAACAAAACGGTAAAAAAAATGTGATTGGAGAGCCATAATTAACCACACACCTGCCTCTACACTCAGTTCAATCAAACCAGCAAATGACCACCTCACTCATGTGTTTTGAATGTGAAAGTATTTTGTAAGTACATTATCAATGCTCACATGGCCATGCAATTATTGTGGTGCGGTGTTGTGTACTTGCTTTATTTAATTTTACAGTGTTACGAGTTCATTATTGTTGTATGCTGATGATTCAATAAAACTGTAATTATTTTGTAATTCCGTAGCAACACACAAGTGTTATGCTAGTGTGAGACAGAAAATGCACATGACGAGTGATGCAGGAAGCTACAAAAATACGCTGGTGGTAGCGTTGATGACCTATTATGGGAAATACAGGGACCAATGGAACATTAAGGGTGGCTAAGAGCAACTCCAACGGTCCCTTAAAAACTTTCAGTAAAACTGGTTTTATGGGATGACCGTAAAATTTAGGGGAAGTTGTCCGAGAACAACTTTTATCAGTTTTTGTAAACTTCTTCCCCTAAATCCACTTCTATTTTATTTTTAATTAAATAGAAAATAGATAATTACTGACAAGGGGCGAGGCGAAGAGGTGCGGTGGCCGCCACCGCCAGCACGAGCGCAAGGTGGCGTGGCAGCGGGAAGCACAGCGGTGGCACGAGCATTCCAGCGACGTTTAGGAAAGTTCAGACAAAAAAAGGCTCTTCAATGGTTTAGTTGTCATAACTTTATGAGAAGATGATCTTCCTGTATACCTGCGAGAAGTAAAGACCAATTTTACAAGATCCTATAAAAGTTATGGTCACTTTGCAGATACCGTTGAATAGGTTTTTTACCTCAACTTTCCGTAAACGACGACTGTTTTGGAGATAGGGGGTGTTGGAGATGCTCTAAGTCAACCTGGACTGCAGTACTTCATGCTATAGTGGTGAATGCTCGGTTTTATCCACTGAAATTGAACTCTTTACTTTTATCTTACGTAATATTAATCTCATTTGCGATGTCGTGTGTTAACTGATGTCCTATAGTTTCTGTACCATGCGGGGTTGAACTAAGGCAAATATGCTTGGTTTCATCTAAAAAAAGTACACTTAAAGCTTGTTCGGTTCCTCTCCGCTCCTCAACTCCACTCCTGAAGCGGACCAGGCTGCAGCTCATTTTCATAGAGCGGCTAAAACCGAGCTCCACTGCTCCATAGAGTCCAGCGGAGTGGAGAGATAGTTTTATCCCCTTCCTCCCCCCCCCCCCCCCCACGCACACACACAAAAATGGCATCTTGGGCGTGTTTGGTTGCAGTTTGCTGCAGTACCCCCCTTGCATGTACATCTCCAGCCAGCCTGGTTCTTCATATGCAGCAGATGCAACATGTTTGGTTGCCTGCATCACATGAAGGGGCACTTACCTCCCTGCTGTTTGGTTGTCATTTTTGTGCTTAGGGAGTGAGCAGATGCAAACTTCAGCTGTTTGGTTGCAAACAGCATTTGTGTTCTGCTCACCCCATTCAAATGTGGTGGCCTTACCACCACATGATCAACACAACTGACAACAGATCAAACAGCGGATCAAAGAGGCAAGCACTGACAGCAAACAAAACAAGCAACCAAATGAGATCAAATAAAGTAAGCAACGGAAATGACAGTAAACTACTTAGATTAATAGCAAGGGCATCCTCCTTCCCTGCTCCACGCCAGGGTGCTGATCCTGGCCAAAATATTGACAAGTTCACAGCAGTACAAGTACCATAAGTTCTAGCGACAGACCATAATAAGTTCAACACTAACACCTCAGTTAACTACATTGCATGCTCAATGTCACCAACGCAGTTGTGCCTGCTGCAACGAAACCTGCACATGACCGAGGAGTCGTGGTTGTAGATTTGGACCTTCATGCCGAGTCCTGAGATGCGCACAACGACGAGGTCGTAGGGGACGATCCGGTGGCGGCGGCAGAAGTAGTTCCAGCCCCGGCCAAGCACCATGTGCCCCTCGAAGTTCTGGACCTGCACCCAGAACGCGCATCGCTTGTTCGCCGACAGCCTGACCACGCACGAGAGCCACTTGATGACCAGCCACTCGTTCATCACCTCGACGAACTTGCAAGGGATGACGAGCATGGTGGGGTTCTCGTTGTCCTTGATCTGCTGGTAGAAGCGCAGCGGCTCTCGGGCCCCCTCCTCATGGCCGGTCCTCGGAGATCGTCCCCTTGAACGAGGTAGGCTCATGAAGGCACCCTGCCAGGCAGGTCCACCCCGTGGAGCCACCTGTTCGTGGGGATGAGATCCTCGGCACCCTCAGCTCCGGCCACCACCTGAGCTCCTCCACCCGCCACGTCCCAATCACTCTTCAATATCTTGTCAGGTAAGATGACAGGTATTAGAAGTGCTTGCAAAATGAAAAACCACTGATCAGTGGCATTAGCT
Source organism: Triticum urartu (assembly GCF_056163025.1). Classification (NCBI taxonomy): domain Eukaryota; kingdom Viridiplantae; phylum Streptophyta; class Magnoliopsida; order Poales; family Poaceae; genus Triticum; species Triticum urartu. The sequence continues at coordinate 441,639,022 of NC_141876.1, forward strand.
CTTCTGCAAATGCCACTGATCAGTTACACTAGCACTACAGCAAATGGCATTGATCAGAGACATTTTCCCAAGAGCAAATGCCACTGATCAGTGCACAAACTCTTTGCCAAATGTCACTTATCAATGGCACTTGCTCTTGGGCAAATGCCACTGATCAGGGGACTTGCCCAATAGCAAGTGGCACTGATCAGTGGTAGTTGTCCATGAGCAAATGTCATTGATCAGTGGCATTTGGTTTTCTGCAACTGCCACTCATCAGTGCACTATCCTAAGCATGGAAACATCTAAAAATAGCACCATGTGCACCCATGCACATTTGGCAGCATCCTAAAATAGTCCTACTACATGCACGCATAATAATCTAGGGCATGCAACACAAACCCTAGCTTGAACATGTATAACAATCTAGAGCACGCAACATGAACAGCAACATGAACATGATCCTAGCTTGAACATGAACATGCCATTTGCATGAACACAGATCCTAGCAAAACCCTAGCATGAACACAGATCCTAGCACAGGACACTAGCATTGGGGATTCTAGCATGAACACATATCCTAAGAAAGCACTAGTAGAAGAACATTATCCTAGAACACACACTGTAGCAAACAAGAACAGATCGGTCGGATTCAATTCGATTGGGATCGCATCAAATCGGATCTACTCCAATCCTATCGAATCCACTAAGTACTAGCACATGCCTAAGAAAGAAACCCCTAATCTACATGTACGAGCAAGCATTGGGGATTTTTTGACTCGGCGGAGCTTGCGCGGTTGCAGCGAACCGAGGCCGGGGTGAAAACCCCGGCGGGAAGGAGAGAGGTGGCAGAGCAGAGGAGGAGCCGGCCCTGGCGACGGCCGGCGGCATCGGCCCGTGCTCATGGCCACGGCGGAGGTCGAGGAGGACGACGCGTCGACGAGAGAAAACCCTTGGACGGGGGTCAAGAAAACTCCCCTGCCCAATGGGGTCCCAAGAAGCGGCGGCTCCGTGGACGAAGCCAACGCCGAGCCCAGGACCACGAGGTCCGGCAACGGCGGCGAAGCAGGAATGGCCGTCATCGCATTGGTCAGCCCTCGTGGTGGCCGGCAACAGATGGGGGACGGTGCTCGCAGCACCAACGCTAAGTCCCTGCCTGAGTTCTAGAGCCCGACCACCCAGCGCTATTGGATCCTGGTGATGCGCTGGTCGACGGGGGTCAGAAGACGGCGTGGCAGTGGGCGAGGCAGAGCCATCAGAGGAGAGGAGAGGGAGGGGCAGTGAGGCAGAGAGGAGCAGTGAGAACAATGTGGGCAGGGTGACAAGAGTGAGGGAGTTATGAGACGCCCCCTCCGTCTCCCACGCTGCCCGAGGCGTGCAACCCCCTTATACGCATGGCCGCGCCGAGCCAGGCTCGCGAGAAACTGCCGATTCAACAGTTTTCGCCGGACCAGGCTCAGGCCTGCTTTAAGGTCCGTGCGGGTCACGAATCGCATGCAGCCCAGCCAACCAAACAAGCCACGCACATCCCGCACGGGGCCGGTTAGGTTGCATGCAGGCAACCAAACACGCCCCTTGTACAAAGGATCTCCCTCCCTCCCCCACTCAACCCCTCCCTCCCTCCCCCACTCAACCCCGCCACTCTCAACGCCATCATTGATCATAACATCACCCCCATGATGTACAGTGGCACGAGGCAACACCACCGGCCATATGTAGTTCTACTACTACGTACTGTTCAATTTGGATATAGTGCAACTAAAAAAATGGACAAAATGCCATCACCCTCAGTGGAGGGGGTGTAATACTTGGAACCACAGTTAACTACACTGAGGGTGAGTAAACAAAACAATCTGTACAAGACTTTGTACAAACGGTTCTTACAGGCAACTGTAAATCATGGTATCACATGGGAGCTTGGCAGCCCGATTATCTCCAGATGCCCACAAGCACAAAAGCTACAACTGCGTCATCAGGAAAAATGGTCCAGGCTTCTTAATCCCGGTCGCTGGACAATCCAATTGCTTGCCACCTCATGCAGATCACACTGTTTTTCGTCGATAACAAGTCAACACTTGACACTTCAATTTTCTCGCAACATTGGCTTTGCGATTCAGCCACCACCATTGTTCTCATGCCAAAGGATCGCTTCTCTTGTACACTCAAACTTCAACCCAGGAATTGATAGATCTGCAATATCAACACATCTGGCTAACTCCTATGATTGTTCTTCATGTGTCTGATGAACATCTCAGTCCCAGGATGTCACGGATAAAGCAACCCAGAGATCATTAGATGTACCAGATATATACATCCTATGTGTCTCAATCTGTTCGTCTGTAGATAACGGAGTTGGGCTCGAATAGTGACCGTTGCTTAGTTTCTCCAGAACTGAGAATACAATCTCTCTTTGTATTGGTTCATGCCCGTTCAAAAGATTTCCCATGCTCAAAACTTTCCTCCATGACTGATTGGCAGTAGGGGGACGAAACAGGCTTGATACAGCCTCCCTTTCAAGCATCCCCACCTTTTCCTTAGTAGTGAACTCCTAACATACGAGATTTGGAGGAAATCAGAAATATAACCATGGAAATTCACAGAAAAAACAATGGCCAGGTACTGTAAATAACCCATTAACAAATTTCATATGGCTAGGGCAATCGCAGCCAGGCCCCAGCCCACTGCATCAATATATATGAGCATTTTAGTCCTCCAACTTTCTTTCTTGATATTCTAACAGGTGAAACCTGTAGCTAACAAGGCATTTGGTTCCCGCAAAAAAAAGGCATTTGGTGTGCAGGATATATACAGTATAAACTAGCAAACCCATAAGGGTTCCAATTCGATCAGGCATATGAACCGGACTGAATATGTGAAGCTCCTGATCTCCTATTCCTTCCCTCAAATCTATGAGTACTGATTTTGTCATTTGAGAGTCACTATGTAATGATAGCAAATGTCGAGAAGAATAGCACTTACCTTTTCATAACAAATACTTTCCAGGCTGGTTCCCATTTTTGGAAGATAGTAATTGAAGTAGTCAGTAAAAATTGATTGAGCCAGTCTTGGAGCATCTATAAGTTTTCGGTGGACCGAAGCGGCAAAAATCAGCAACTTCTCTATATGCTCAAAAACTTGACAAAGTCGCTTCAAATCTCCAGCCAAATCACTTGTGTCAGATTTCCCTGTTAAAATAACCAAATAAGTATTCAAGCTGGCAAGAAGTCCCATTATCCCTGAGACCCACTGATAACTGAAGGTTGGCTAGCTTCCAACCTAATCAGTTCGATATTTTATCTGCTAGGGAACTGATAATACTAGGCAGTTCCTTCATTTAGTAATAATGTCCCCTTTTTATTTGGACTGGTAATTTAGCTATCCAAATAAAATGACACAGGAGTAGAAAAGCTCAATAGATTCATGTCAGAACAAGCCCTACTAATGTCAGGCCACCCAAATAAAAACAAAATGTAAGTCTACAGTTTATGCACAGTTGTACAACAAGTATGTACCTTGAAGAGATCTTAATGTCGACGCCATTGTAGCATATAGTTGATCCATTTTAGTCTTCATTAATTTGAAGCCACCATATGTGGTCTTGTTTAGAATGTCAGCTGATGATTTGAAAGCTGTGCAGACCATTTGCTCAAGAAGCTGCTGTGGCCTCAAAGTTTCAAGGTAATGAACCACCTGCATATAACAAATATGCAAAGCTCTGTCAGAAACTTATAGCTAATTATCTGCAGTTACTTGTAATCACATGTAGCATTATTCCAGTTTAATTTCAAGTCATGCAAAACCAGTAAATTTCAAGATTCCATCTGGCATCTGAACATATGCAACTAAATTTCATGATTCTTTATTGTTATATTCAGCATAGACTTTGAAACACAACTACAAGTAATTGTGTTGAGCCTTCATAATTGAACACCCACTTTCTGCCACGAACCCCCCTGCTCTAACCTATTTATTACGTCATGCAGTTGTATATGATGAAGTAATCACTATTGATACGAACTTAGGATAACAAAGAGCAACCCACCTTTTCTCCTTCTCGAACAGAATCAAGCAGAGATTTCTGTTCAGAGACAGGCAAAGCTGGGGCATCATTCCAAATTTTGCGCCACATATTCCCATGTTCTGACATACGCTGAGAAAGCCTTCCTTTGGGTGGCCAGGCTGGATTACCATCAGTTTTGTCCTCACTCACCCAGTCACCAGGTGAATGCCACCGAATAAAATCTTCAAAAGCAGCATCTGGGTTTGCGGCTTTAAAAGCAGACATATCTAAGCATGCAGTAGAGCTTAATTAGTAACAGGTGAAGAAATTCTGCAAGAGGAATCACACATCTTCCAAAAACAATGATCATTATTCGTACAGCACAGGAAGTAAGATAATATTCTTCAAGATAGAAGTAATAATTAGCTATGTCTACATGTACCATTTGAGGAAAGGGGGCATTTTAGATAAACCTTACCGGAAGATAATATATCCCTTTCCAGTTGACCAGATAAACCCTGCAATAGAATAGGAATGGTATGATACATCACACTAATTTTGAGGTAACTAATAAGTACTCCCTCCATCCCATAATATAAGACGTTATTACATCCAATATAATCACATATTGGATGTAATAATGTCTTATATTATGGGACGGGGGGGGTACAATATAGGTGACAACTTACCGGGAAAAATTAGATGGAAATTCAACAAGAGTTGACTAGTAGTGTGGACAATCAAGGTAATCTAAGTTCAAGAACTTACAACAGCATTGCCAAAAGCTTCAGCTGCATGGAGCCTTTCTTCATGCATATCTTCTGTCATCAAAGGTGCATCCTAAGAAACTAGTGGAAAAATAAGGGGGCCGTATGCGCATCTTGATGTTAAATCTGAAGAAGAGTGGTGCTAAGCAGAACCTGAGTATATGGAGCATGCATTTCCTGAAATGTATTTATCAGCATCATTGAAGGGACAGCGCCTGCTGATCCTTTACGTATTTTATCAGGTGCCTGTTCGTAAATAGAAATGTTAGCAACAAATCCTTTTTAACTTCAAATATATACCAAGGGCATGGATGCATATTACCATGCTATTTGAAGTCTTTTCTTTATGTGCATCATCAGTATCCTTCTTACGATTCAATGATTTCTTCCGCTCAATGCATATCGCAAGCTTGCAGGGAGGCAAAATCATGTAAATATGCTGATCTCACGGAAACAGATTGTTTACAAACAAAAAAGGACCAAGTGTAGCACGGACTCCAGTGTTACAGACTTACAGATCACAATAGAACCATGAAATACAAATACAGCACACTTTAACAAAGAACATGGTTAGCTGTGTTAATTTGATATGAATATAACCCTGTTCATGGAATGCATGGATTTGTGCAATTGAGATTTTGGGAGAAATAAACCAACATTACTCGGTGGTTTATTGACAGTCTGTCAGAAGGGAAAGAGATGGCTAAAAGGATGGTGTATTAGTCCACTGTTCACAAACGGCAGTTTGCAAAGCAAGTGATGAAATTATGGGACTCCCTAGAGTTCATATTACTAATCAGAGTAACCAGACAAACAAATATTCCATGTATAACATAAACTCCCACACGATTTCACATAATACCAGTGGACACTGGACAACATAAGAATGTAACATTTGCTCGTAGACAAAACCTGCTAATTCTCGTATGAGAAAAGATATCATTGAGTAAGGGCTTCAAGGAAATTAGCACAAGTACCATTTGTAGTTTTTGGTGGATTACACAAGCAGAGAGGTCAATGCTAGAAGTGGTTTTCATCCTCGGTAGTCGTTCTGACTCCTCCCAGCACCAACGAATTTCGCGCACAAAATCAATCCATAAGACTGCTATTGCTGCCATAACAAAGTCAATCATTAATATAGTTCATGAAATTGAAACAAGGGCTTTATTGAAAATATTAAGCACAGAACACGAACCACGTATATTGCAGTTGCCAAACCACAATGCATGTAAACAGAACTGAGCAAAGAGAGAATTTGAAGGTGCTCCTTTCAAAGCGCGACCATATTTGTTTTCTGCTTCCACATAATTTGAGTTTCCAGCCTCTGAGAAACACCAAAATGTAATTTAACCGGTTTTTGTCTAAATGAATTACTCTAGTTTGAGTTTATAGATCTAGCCGAGTGCAGCATTGTGGATTCCTTAAATCAAGATTATATACGACAGGAGATTTTCCTAAGTTTCCCAAAACGAATTATGCTCATTTATATTTTGGTTCATTAAATTAAAGAATCTGTAGACTGGAAAAGGAGGGTGTATAAATACCATCATTGAAAAGATCTTTCATAACACGATCAATGACAGATGGTGGAGGCACAGCAACAGAAGATTTTGAATTGTCTTGGCCTGAATTATCTGCTTCCTAACATGACAAATTTAAAATCAGAAAAAAAAAACGCTACAAAAAGTAATTAGCATCACTTCAAAGGAATTCCGACATGCATGAAGTACTTAACCTGCAACAAAATCTTCCAAAAATTGTGCCTCTGCTGACGATTCAAATGCATTTACTAGCAGATGTAGCTGGGATGCAAACCCAACAAACTTCCCAATAGAATCATCAACCCTAAAAATGAATGGAAATAAATAAAAGGAATACATCATGAGGTGGAACAATCCATGAAATATGAACAACAATATGATACTTATATCAAGATGATTTTACAAAAAAGGCTTACATGTATGGTGACACCACTGGTTGAAGAAGCCAACTATCAGCATCAAACGACGAAGCATTTTCCACCTCAGCCATCTCAAAGCTCTCTTCAAACATTTTCTCTCCCCAAATGGTTGTCAACTCAAAACCTAATATTCATTGCCAGCATGTGTTATTACATATCTTCTACTAAACCAAAACGTGAGATATACTAAAGTAAAATAGAGTTGACAGAATACTTTGCACACATATCGCTCAACTACTAGCAGGAAAGGAAAAGGTTGTGGATATGTATGCTATTATAGTCCATGTCTTTATGATAACTAAAACTTTTCTCATATCATATTATATGCACATTACTTCTTGTTCCATGTTTGCTTATGATGGTTGATATGATCCTTATAAATACATCCATGGTAAGGTTTGTAGTTCCCGTTATCTTTTCTTGAAAGTAGTTATTATTAACAACATTGCGGAAAGATCTAAGCTGCAGTTACCTTTAACAGGATCCTCGGCAGAGTACCACTCTGCCCAAGGGCAATCATCATCCCATTGTTTTCTGGGTTGGCTTGCAACTTCACTTTCTGGTATTGACTCGGTAGCTTCAGAATCCAAAGTCTCCTCATGATCATAATCATGTTCAGGAGTTCTGTAGGTAAGCTTCATCGAGAAGTTTACCTTTACCTTTGCTGGAAAATCTGTTGAGGATAGGACCTTCAAACAGAACAATGAAGGTTAGGTATGCAACAAGCAATCCAGGACAATTTTGTGACATTGAGGATTCATAGACAAACATAATTACTGCACAACAGCAACTGTAGTATTTTTAAAATACAAATCCTATATACCTAAATAGTTGATCCTGACAAACTCAATTATCTTAACACACAATTATGCCAACTCACCATGCCGCCATGCATGCTCCACTTAATTTAATACTCTCAACATGCAACTATGGCAACTCATCATGCCACTATGCATGGGAAAAGACCCCCTTAACATGCACCATGCATGCTACTCATATTCAATAAATAGTTTACAACTATATAATAATCAAATATAATAAATTATATGCACTTTTTGTTTCAATTCTCATATTGCTAATTCAAATACTAAAGTTTCATACTGCCAACTCACAAAGAAATAAGTGCATCCAGTTCCCGCAGCAACGCACGGGGTATCATATCTATTGTTAAGAGTAGGTAGTGGTTAGCTGGTGTTTTTCGTTTCCTTTACGTGTCTCAACAGTTGTCAGTTGCATGCAACATTGTTTTAGAAAGGCTGTATACTTCTGATGTGTGGAATAAAGCAAGCTTTCCAGATTTCAAAAGCTTTAGCACATTATGTGATCATGTCTGTGCAAAGTTGCAACAAAAACTCAACGTAAAATTCATATGAACATGTGGAAAAAGTCAAAAACAGAGGGAAGCATGTGGTGTAACTTGCTTCCAAGCTACTACTAAACTCAGTAATGATAAACTTAGTTGAGGAACAGACTGATTCCGGCTGCGATCCAGTAAGGTCTTATGAAAGAATAATAGTAACAAACTGAAGAGAAGACTCACAAACTTTGACAGGAATAGCTCATGTAAACCCTCCAGATGCATGAGTCGTATTGGGACCTGGCTACCAATTCGATCAGCTTCAAATCTTCGAGTAAATACAGTTCCCATGTTTTGAATTCCTATATATGCTTTTCGCGAAGGGTCATGAACAGGTACAAATGCTGGCCAATTGCTAAAATTGAAATTTATGTTAGTAAAAGAAATGGCAGCGGATATGCTAGTAACTAACAATGGCCTGGCAACACCCTCCACCACTGCAAAGACAGCATGTGCCAAATGCAATGTGAATGACTTGATATACCCTCGTATAGATTAAGTTTACTTGTTTCTGCAAGGTAAACTCACTAATCGGAAAGATATAACACGCGAGCAACAAAAGATAGTTGACAGCAAAAGAAAAAAAACTGAAGCAATTGCTTTGGGAACACAAAGAATAAACCATCACTGCTTATATTCATGTGCTAACCTACTAAACAGTAATACACTACTTTCTCTCCTGGCCATAAATCGAATAAACTATTTTTCTAACACATGATAAACCAAATAAACTATTCACTGCTAGTTTTCATAAATTAGTCAAAAGTCACTAACCTGCCACAATTAGACAATGCAATTGCTACAGAACTCAAAAGCTTAGTTGATTCAGGATCATCAAGAACAACACCGCTGGCACTCAAGGGGGCAATTATCTGACAGCAATAAAAAAGTATAATTAGTTTATTTAGTATTTATGTAAACTAAACTATATGCATTAACTGGCCTCCACAATGCGGAAGCTTGACAGCTTGTTGCAACAATTTGAAAATGTGAGTGCTACTGCTGATGAACTTAAAATAGAATGATGGTTTCCAGATTTCTGTGAGGAACTTGATGCAATTTCTTTACTCGGGAAAGTATCATGTCTGTACCAGGAAACTCACAAGGTAATTTGATATAATACAAATAAGTACAATGTGAACAGCAATTCATTAATATATCAACAAAGTATCATGGTGTGTGGTCAGTATCCATGTATCTGTATGGTATGCAACAAGAGAGTGAAATGTACCAGAAACTCATCTACTCCAAAGGATAGTTGTGTACTATGTGTATCATCATCCCAGTACGAATATTTGCCTACAGAAAGGTATTTGTAACTGAGTACAAAAGTATTCAACAAAAATGTTGTTTTAGAGAATAATAACAGCATAACCTGTTAAGGAGAGTAAGCACGTAAATTTCTCTCACCTTTTGCAGATTTCCTAAAATGATACTCCATACAGTAGACTCTTTTCCCATGCTTCAGTTCACGCTTGACCATGTACAAGTTTTCAAAGGAAGGCACAGTCTCTGCACCTTTTTGCTACAAGAATGCATATAGTTAACAAATCAAAGATACATATACATCACACGGAGCATCAAATAGGGTCCAGGAAGGAGCAATACCATCAAGATCTTTGGGCCATCTGCTAGCCATTGACGACAAATTGCCTCTATCTCAGATATAAACCTAGATGGTTAAGAAACTCATAAGTGCAATCGTACTTAATTGGCTTTTTGCAGATAACTGCAAATGAGCTAACTAATAATGGGGAGCACTGAGTACCTCTCCCAAGATGAAGCAATGGTGAAATCATCAAATCGCCCGAGCTGCACAAATGCACAAAGTATGATAAATCAGGAGACAATTGACCACTCAGACATATATTCAACCGAAGCAGAATGCTGACTTCTAAGATCTAGGAAACTGGTCTAGTAAGCTACAGGTAGAAAGCCTAAAATTAAAACATCACATTGAGAAAACAAGATCCTACAAACCAGATACATGCTCCCAAATGGGTGTGACCAACAGTACCAAACGAAGCCCGAAAGGTACAGTTACCCATTAGTTACTAATTAGCACAATGGCGTGCACACATTGACATATGATCCCATCAAACTGCATACACCTGCAGAAGTAGACTCCCATAGGTGACGAATCGGCCAACAATTAGTTGAGGTCTCAGACTGACGGGGCAATATCCAATCACCAAACTCTTTACAGCCTTCTAGCAGCTGTATCACATTAGCGTGTGATGAAACATCCAGTTTTCTAATTCTTGGTCTGACGAACCAAATATAACAAGTAACAACCGCATCAGTCACATTACCGTGACCTCGGTGTCACGCAACAACAGCAGCACCCGCACGTTTGGTACATAAAATTGAAGCCCCCAGCTGGAAAGCTAGCGCACGGCAGCGGCGGATAGTAATCACGGTCGAGAGAGAGGGAGAGCAGCAGCCATCAGAAGCGTGCGTACCTCCTCCTCGGCCTCCTCCTCCTCGCCGTCGTCCTCTCCGATCCGGCGGTGCTTGGCGTGCTTGGAGGAGGTGGAGGCCATGGCGGCGTCGGCGATCCCCTCCCTCGGCGAGGCGGGGGAGGAGGTGGGCGGCGGGGCGGGGTCGCGAGGAAGTTTCCCTGTCTGCCTCGTTGGATCGGTGGGGGGAAGACGAAGTGGAGGAGGAGGAGGGAGGTAGGGTGATGTGCCCATGCCGCGTCGGCCGAAGATTTCGCGAACTTGGTACTGGTGCGCTGGCCGCACGACAGCTCTGGAGCTATGGGGCACCAAGGGAGAGAACGTGTCCACGGTGCACCAAGACTGTGTCTAGGTAGCTCGTTTTGTTTCGAGTTGAAGCTAACTCGTTTCTTTTTTTTTAGACAATGAAGATTAGCTCATGTGTACTATCAGTGGACCGGGTATTGGGCCTTGGTTGAGGGCTCGGCGTATAGGTGAATGTGAAGTCCATGTCGGTCCACTGGACTGGGAATAATGGACGGACCGGTAGAGAGCTGAGCGTGGGCTGTGTGCCCCCTCTCGTTAGGGTTTCTTCTTCCTCTCGGCGGCGTTTCTCTCCGCTGTTGAGATCGATCTACCCCGCCCCCCATCCTCTCGCCGATAGCAGGGCTCTAGGGTCTTGGTGATGGCGGGCTCGGGAGGTACGTTGCAGACAGTACCGCCCGCGGAAGAGATCTTCACAGGCAAGAGAAGCATGGATGATGGCGCATCTGGCTCAGGTACGACGGCGACTGAACTTGAGGCAATGATGGATGAGCTTGGTTTGAAGGAGGAGGATCTACAGGATGTGATCGTGGAGGATGATGAGATCCCTGTCGAGGCTACGCGGTGGATGGCAATAGCCAGGGTTCACACACAGAAGACTTACAGCCAGTATTGGTTCTTCAAGAACATGAGAGTTGCATGGGATCTGGCGAAGGAAGTGAAGATACGCTCACTCGAAGAAAATATGTATACCCTGCAGTTTGCCTGTCTCGGCGATTGGGGGCGAGTAATGGCAGAGGGCCCGTGGACTTTCAAAGGGAAAGCGGTGGTTCTGGCCCCGTATGATGGAATTACAAAACCCTCAACCATTGATCTCACTAAGATCGACATCTGGATGCAGATACATGACCTGCCGGATGGCTTTTTCTCCAAGATCAAGGCCCTCTCTGCTACAGTGGGGGAGTTCATATATGCCGAGCCTAGATCGCAGGATTTTGAGGGAAACTTTGCCCGTGTCAGGGTGAGGATTGATGTGACTAAACATCTGAAGAACGTCGTCTCGCTAGTGATCAAGAAAAAAGAAGGCGTTCAGCGTGTGATCTTTAGACTCAAATTTGAAAGACTACCAGATTGGTGTGCAGTCTGTGGCTACCTAGGCTGCCTGTTCAAATAGTGCGGCGATGGGGTGCATGACCCGAAGACCCTGGTTTTCAAGGATCTGAAAGCAACATGGTTTAAGGGCCCTGGCAACGGTCCTGGAGAAGGAAGAGGAACCAGGGGGCAGAGGCCGAGGCCGCTTTAACGGTGGTCGCAGCCGAACCAATACTCAGCGGAGCACAGGTGAGTATGAGGAGTACAAGAACGCAGGGGGAACCAGCATGATATACTGATGGAAGAGGCGGAAGAGGCTAAGAAGAGGGATGCAGTGGCTTTGGTGGTAGCGCCAATGCAACAGAAATCATATACGTCTACAGAACATGGCAGCAAGGTGCTGATCACACCGCATGACGCTCCCCAAAGTCCTTCCTCTAAGCAAGAGCCAAAGAGAACTAAACCCAGTCCATCCACAGGAGAGAAGCCCGTTGGAAAGAACACAGCGGCAAACAAAAACATTGATGCGCGTTTGGCGGGCCTCCCAGGGGGGTCGCGCCTAGCGCAATGAATATCATATGTTGGAACTGTCGTGGGGCTGGCAAACCCGCGACGGTTCGCGAGCTTCGTGATATGACGAGGCAATTTGCCCCCTCTATAGCATGTATCCTTGAAACCCAAATAGAGGGCTCCAGAGTAGAGAATCTTGCTGGTACACTTGGTTTTGATAGTAGCTTTGCTGTAAGTAGCTCTGGTAGGAGCGGTGGACTCGAATTTTTTTGGAATGAATCAATAAAGTTAGAAGTTATTGGCTATTCGGAATATCATATAGATGTTACTGTCGATGATGGAGGATCAGCTTGCAGATTAACTTTTGTTTACGGAGAGGCTCAAGTCCCGGAAAGATACAAGACATGGAACATGTTGACGGGCATTGTCAGTGTGTCTAGCTTACCTTGGGCAGTTATAGGCGACTTTAATGAGGTACTTGTTGGGGAACGTAGCAGAAATTCAAAATTTTCCTACGTGTCACCAAGATCTATCTATGGAGAAACCAGCAACGAGGGGAAGGAGAGTGCATCTACATACCCTTGTAGATCGCTAAGCGGAAGCGTTCAAGAGAACGGGGTTGAAGGAGTCGTACTCGTCGTGATCCAAATCACCGGAGATCCTAGTGCCGAACGGACGGCACCTCCGCGTTCAACACACGTACAGCCCGGTGACGTCTCCCATGCCTTGATCCAGGAAGGAGAGAGGGAGAGGTTGAGGAAGACTCCATCCAGCAGCAGCACAACGGCGTGGTGGTGGTGGAGGAGGGTGGCAATCCTGCAGGGCTTCGCCAAGCACCGCGAGATATGAGGAGAAAGAGAGGGAGGGCTGCACCAACGAGAGAGATCAAATCGCGTGTTGGGCAGCCCCTAGGCCTCACTATTTATAGGAGGAGGGGAGGAGGGTGCGCCCCCTCTAGGGTTCCCACCCCTAGGGGGCGGCAGCCCTAGATGGGAAAAGGGGCGGCGACCAAGGGGGAGAGGGGGGCGCCCCCTAGGGTGGGCCTTAGGCCCATCTGCGCCTAGGGTTTCCCTTCTCCTCCTTTGCTGCGCCTTGGGCCTTGTGGGAGGCGCACCAGCCCACTCAGGGGCTGGTCCCTTACCACTCTTGGCCCATGCACGCCTCCGGGGCTGGTGGCCCCACTTGGTAGACCCCCGAGACCCTCCCGGTGGTCCCGGTACGTTACCGATAAAACCCGAAACTTTTCCGGTGACCAAAACAGGACTTCCCATATATAAATCTTTACCTCCGGACCATTCCGGAACTCCTCGTGATGTCCGGGATCTCATCTGGGACTCCGAACAACATTCGGTAACCACATACAAACTTCCTTTACAACCCTAGCATCATCGAACCTTAAGTGTGTAGACCCTACGGGTTCGGGAACCATGCAGACATGACCGAGACGTTCTCCGGTCAATAACCAACAGCGGGATCTGGATACCCATGTTGGCTCCCACATGTTTCACGATGATCTCATCGGATGAACCACGATGTCAAGGACTTAATCAATCCCGTATGCAATTCCCTTTATCTATCGGTACGATACTTGCCCGAGATTCGATCGTCGGTATCCCGATACCTTGTTCAATCTCGTTACCGGCAAGTCTCTTTACTCGTTCCGTAACACATCATCCCGTGATCAACTCCTTGATCACATTGTGCACATTATGATGATGTCCTACCGAGTGGGCCCAGAGATACCTCTCCGTTTACACGGAGTGACAAATCCCAGTCTCGATTCGTGCCAACCCAACAGACACTTTCGGAGATACCTGTAATGTACCTTTATAGCCACCCAGTTACGTTGTGACATTTGGCACACCCAAAGCACTCCTACGGTATCCGGGAGTTGCACAATCTCATGGTCTAAGGAAATGATACTTGACATTAGAAAAGCTTTAGCATACGAACTACATGATCTTGTGCTAGGCTTAGGATTGGGTCTTTGTCCATCACATCATTCTCCTAATGATGTGATCCCGTTATCAATGACATCCAATGTCCATGGTCAGGAAACCGTAACCATCTATTGATCAACGAGCTAGTCAACTAGAGGCTTACTAGGGACATGGTGTTGTCTATGTATCCACACATGTATCTGAGTTTCCTATCAATACATTTCTAGCATGGATAATAAACGATTATCATGAACAAGGAAATATAATAATAACTAATTTATTATTGCCTCTAGGGCATATTTCCAACAGTCTCCCACTTGCACTAGAGTCAATAATCCAGTTCACATCGATATGTGATTAACACTCAAGGTCACATCCCCATGTGACTAACATCCAAGAGTTTACTAGTGTCGCTAAACTAGTTCACATCATCATGTGATTAAGACTCAATGAGTTCTGGGTTTGATCATGTTTTGCTTGTGAGAGAGGTTTTAGTCAACGGGTCTGCAACATTCAGATCCGTATGTACTTCGCAAATCTCTAGGTCATATTATAAATGCTGCTTCCACGCTCCACTTGGAGCTATTCCAAATGGTTGCTCCACTATACGTATCCGGTTTGCTACTTAGAGTCATTCGGATAGGTGTTAAAGCTTTCATCGATGTAACCCTTTACGCCGAACTCTTTATCACCTCCATAATCGAGAAGCATGTCCTTATTACTCCAAGGACAATTTTGACCGCTATCTAGTGATCCACTCCTGGATCACCTTTGTACCCTCTTGTCAGACATGTGGCAAGGCACACATTAGGTGCGGTACTCAGCATGGCATACCGTATAGAGCCTATGACAAAAGCATAGGGGACGACCTTCGTCCTTCCTCTTTCTTCTGCCGTGGTCGAGCTTTAAGTCTTAACTTCATACCTTACAACTCGGGCAAGAACTCCTTCTTTGGCTGATCCATCTTGAACACCTTCAAGATCATGTCAAGGTATGTGCTCATTTGAAAGTACCATTAAGCGTTTTTGATCTATCCTTATAGATCTTGATGCTTAATGTTCAAGTAGTTTAATCCAGGTTTTCCATTGAAAAACACCTTTCAAATGACCCTATATGCTTTCCAGAAATTCTACGTCATTTCTGATCCACAATATGTCAACAACATATACTCATCAGAAATTCTATAGTGCTCCCACTCACTTCTTTGGAAATACAAGTTTCTCATAAACTTTGTATACACCCAAAATCTTTGATCATCTCATCAAAGCATACATTCCAACTCCGAGATGCTTACTCCAGTCCTTAGAAGGATTGCTGGAGCTTTGCATACTTATTAGCATCTTTCAGGATTGACAAAACCTTCCGGCTGTATCACATACAACCTTTCCTCAAGAAAATCATCGAGGAAACAATGTTTTGACATCCTATCTGCAAGATTTCATAAATAATGCAGTAATCGCTAATATAATTCCAACAGACTCTTAGCATCGCTACGGGTGAGAAAGTCTCATCATAGTCAACTCCTTGAACTTGTCGGAAAAAATCTTAACGACAAGTCGAGCTTTCTTAATGGTGATACTTACCATCATTGTCCGTCTTCCTTTTAAAATCCATCTGTACTCAATAGCCTTACGACCATCGAGCCGTTCTGCCAAAGTCTACACTTTGTTTTCATACATGGATCCTCTCTCGGATTTTATGGCCTCGAGCCATTTATCGGAATTCGGGCCCACCATCGCTTCTCCATAGCTCGTAGGTTCATTATTGTCTAGCAACATGACTTTCAAGACAGGATTACGTACCACTCTAAAGTAGTACGCATCCTTGTCAACCTATGAGGTTTGGGAGTGACTTGATCCGAAGTCTCATGATCAGTATCATAAGCTCCCACTTCAATTGGTGTAGGTGCCACAGGGACAACTCTTTGTGCCCTGCTATACACTAGTTGAAGTGACGGTTCAATAACCTCATCAAGTCTCCACCATCCTCCCACTCAATTCTTTCGAGAGAAACTTTTCCTCAAAAAAGGACCCGATTCTAGAAACAATCCCTTATTGCTTTCGGATCTGAGACAGGAGGTATACCCAACTGTTTTGGGTGTCCTATGAAGATGCATTTATCCGCTTTCGGTTCGAGCTTATCAGCCTAAAACTTTTTCACATAAGCGTCGCAGCCCCAAACTTTTAAGAAATGACAGCTTAGGTTTCTCTAAACCATAGTTCATACGGTGTCATCTCATCGAAATTACGTGGTGCCCTATTTAAAGTGAATGTGGTTGTCTCTAATGCCTAACCCATAAACTATCGTGGTAATTCGATAAGAGACATCATGGTATGCATCATATCCAATAGGGTGCAGTTATGATGTTCGGACACACCATCACACTATGGTGTTCCAGGCGGAAACAATTTCCACAGTGTCTTGTTTGTGTGCCAAACTCGTAATTCAGATATTCATCTCTATGATCATATCATAGATATTTTATCCTCTTGTCACGATGATCTTTCAACTTCACCCTGAAATTACTTGAACCTTTCAATAATTCAGACTTGTGTTTCATCAAGTAAATATACTCAGTATCTACTTAAATCATCTGTGAAGTAAGAATATAACGATATCCACTACACGCCTCAACACTCATTGGACTGCACACATCAAAATGTATTACTTCCAACGAGTTGCTTTCTTATTCCATCTTACTGAAAACGAGGCCTTTCAGTCATCTTGCCCATGTGGTATGATTTGCATGTCTCAAGTGATTCAAAATCAGGTGAGTCCAAAGATCCATCAACATGGAGCTTCTTCATGCGTTTTATACCATTGTGACTAAAATTGCAGTGCCACAAGTATGTGGTACTATCATTACTATCTTATATCTTTTGGCATGAACATGTGTATCACTATGATCGGGATTCAATAAACCATTCATTTTAGGTGCAAGACCATTGAAGGTATTATTCAAATAAACAGAGTAACTATTATTCTCTTTAAATGAACAACCGTATTGCGATAGACATAATCCAATCATGTCTATGCTCAACGCAAACACCAAATAACAATTATTTATGTTTAACACCAATCTCGATGGTAGAGGGAGCGTACGATATTTGATCAACCTTGGAAATACTTCCAACACATATCGTCATCTCACCTTTAGCTAGTCTCCGTTTATTCCGTAGCTTTTATTTCGAGTTACTAACACTTAGCAACCGAACCGGTATCTAATACCCAGGTGCTACTAGGAGTACTAGTAAAGTACACATTAACACAATGTATATCCAATATACTTCTATCGACTTTGCCAGCCTTCTCATCTACCAAGTATCTAGGGTAATTCTGCTCCAGTGGCTGTTCCCTTTATTACAGAAGCACTTAGTATCGGGCTTGGGTTCAACTTTGGGTTTCTTCACTAGAACAGCAACTGATTTGTTGTTCCATGAAGTATCCCTTTCTTGCCCTTGCCCTTCTTGAAACTAGTGGTTTCACCAACCATCAACAATTGATGCTCCTTCTTGATTTCTACTTTTGTGGTGTCAAACATCGCGAATATCTCAAGGATCATCATATATGTCCCTGATACATTATAGTTCATCACGAAGCTCTAGCAGCTTGGTGGTAATGACTTCGGAGAAACATCACTATCTCATCTGGAAGATCAACTCCCACTCGGTTCAAATGATTGTTGCACTCAGACAATCTGAGCATAAGCTCAACAATTGAGCTTTTCTCCCTTAGTTTGCAGGCTAAGATAATCGTCGGAGGTCTTATACCTCTTGACGTGGGCACGAGCCTGAAATCCCAATTTCAGCCCTCGAAACATCTCATATGTTCCGCGACGTTTCGAAATCGTCTATGGTGCCTCAACTCTAAACCGTTTAACTGAACTATCACGTAGTTATCAAAATGTGTATGTTAGATGTTCGCAACACCCACAGACGACGTTCGAGGTTCAGCACACTGAGTGGTGCATTAAGGACATAAGCCTTCTACGAAGCAACGAGGACAATCCTCAGTTTACGGACCTAGTCCGCATAATTGCTACTATCAACTTTCAACTAAATTTTCTCTAGGAACATATCTAAACAGTAGAATTGAAGCGCGAGCTACGACATAATTTGCGAAGACCTTTTGACTATGTTCAGGATAATTAAGTTCATCTTATGAACTCCCACTCAGATAGACATCCCTCTAGTCATCTAAGTGATTACATGATCCGAGTCAACTAGGCCGTGTCCGATCATCACGTGAGACGGACTAGTCATCATCGGTGAACATCTTCATGTTGATCATATCTACCATACGACTCATGCTCGACCTTTCGGTCTCTTGTGTTCCGAGGCCATGTCTGTACATGCTAGGCTCGTCAAGTCAACGTAAGTGTTTCGCGTGTGTAAATCTGTCTTACACCCGTTGTATGTGAACGTTAGAATCTATCACACCCGATCATCACGTGGTGCATCGAAACAACGAACTGTCGCAACGGTGCACAGTTAGGGGAAACACCTTCTTGAAATTATTATGAGGGATCATCTTATTTACTACCGTCGTTCTAAGTAAACAAGATGCAAAAACATGATAAACATCACATGCAATCAAATAATAGTGACATGATATGGCCAATATCATATAGCTCCTTTGATCTCCATCTTGGGGCTCCATGATCATCTTGTCACCGGCATGACACCATGATCTCCATCATCATGATCTCCATTATCGCGTCTCCATGAAGTTGCTCGCCAACTATTACTTCTACTACTATGGCTACCGGTTAGCAATAAAGTAAAGTAATTACATGGCGTTGTTCAATGACACACAGGTCATACAATTAATAAAGACAACTCCTATGGCTCCTGCCGGTTGTCATACTCATCGACATGCAAGTCGTGATTCCTATTACAAGAACATGATCAATCTCATACATCACATATCATTCATCACATTCTTCTTGGCCATATCACATCACATAGCATACCCTGCAAAAACAAGTTAGACGTCCTCTAATTGTTGTTTGCATATTTTACGTGGCTGCTATGGGTTTCTAGCAAGAACGTTTCTTACCTACGCAAAAACCACAACGTGATATGCCAATTGCTATTTACCCTTCATAAGGACCCTTTTCATCGAATCCGATCCGACTAAAGTGGGAGAGACAGACACCCGTTAGCCACCTTATACAACTAGTGCATGTCAGTCGGTGGAACCAGTCTCACGTAAGAGTACGTGTAAGGTCGGTCCGGGCCGCTTCATCCCACAATGCCGCCGAATCAATATTGGACTAGTAACGGTAAGCATATTGAACAAAATCAACGCCCACAACTACTTTGTGTTCTACTCGTGCATAGAATCTACGCAATAGACCTAGCTCATGATGCCACTGTTGGGGAACGTAGCAGAAATTCAAAATTTTCCTACGTGTCACCAAGATCTATCTATGGAGAAACCAGCAACGAGGGGAAGGAGAGTGCATCTACATACCCTTGTAGATCGCTAAGCGGAAGCGTTCAAGAGAACGGGGTTGAAGGAGTCGTACTCGTCGTGATCCAAATCACCGGAGATCCTAGTGCCGAACGGACGGCACCTCCGCGTTCAACACACGTACAGCCCGGTGACGTCTCCCATGCCTTGATCCAGCAAGGAGAGAGGGGGAGGTTGAGGAAGACTCCATCCAGCAGCAGCACAACGGCATGGTGGTGGTGGAGGAGCGTGGCAATCCTGCAGGGCTTCGCCAAGCACCGCGAGATATGAGGAGAAAGAGAGGGAGGGCTGCACCAACGAGAAAGATCAAATCGCGTGTTGGGCAGCCCCTAGGCCTCACTATTTATAGGAGGAGGGGAGGAGGGTGCGCCCCCTCTAGGGTTCCCACCCCTAGGGGGGGCGGCAGCCCTAGATGGGAAAAGGGGGGCAGCCAAGGGGGAGAGGAGGGCGCCCCTAGGGTGGGCCTTAGGCCCATCTGCGCCTAGGGTTTCCCTTCTCCTCCTTTGCTGCGCCTTGGGCCTTGTGGGAGGCGCACCAGCCCACTCAGGGGCTGGTCCCTTACCACTCTTGGCCCATGCACGCCTCCGGGGCTGGTGGCCCCACTTGGTGGACCTCCGGGACCCTCCCGGTGGTCCCGGTACGTTACCGATAAAACCCGAAACTTTTCCGGTGACCAAAACAGGACTTTCCATATATAAATCTTTACCTCCGGACCATTCCGGAACTCCTCGTGATGTCCGGGATCTCATCCGGGACTCCGAACAACATTCGGTAACCACATACAAACTTCCTTTACAACCCTAGCGTCATCGAACCTTAAGTGTGTAGACCCTACGGGTTCGGGAACCATGCAGACATGACCGAGACGTTCTCCGGTCAATAACCAACAACGGGATCTGGATACCCATGTTGGCTCCCACATGTTTCACGATGATCTCATCGGATGAACCACGATGTCAAGGACTTAATCAATCCCGTATGCAATTCCCTTTATCTATCGGTACGATACTTGCCCGAGATTCGATCGTCGGTATCCCGATACCTTGTTCAATCTCGTTACCGGCAAGTCTCTTTACTCGTTCCGTAACACATCATCCCGTGATCAACTCCTTGATCACATTGTGCACATTATGATGATGTCCTACCGAGTGGGCCCAGAGATACCTCTCCGTTTACACGGAGTGACAAATCCCAGTCTCGATTCGTGCCAACCCAACAGACACTTTCGGAGATACCTGTAATGTACCTTTATAGCCACCCAGTTACGTTGTGACATTTGGCACACCCAAAGCACTCCTACGGTATCCGGGAGTTGCACAATCTCATGGTCTAAGGAAATGATACTTGACATTAGAAAAGCTTTAGCATACGAACTACATGATCTTGTGCTAGGCTTAGGATTGGGTCTTTGTCCATCACATCATTCTCCTAATGATGTGATCCCGTTATCAATGACATCCAATGTCCATGGTCAGGAAACCGTAACCATCTATTGATCAACGAGCTAGTCAACTAGAGGCTTACTAGGGACATGGTGTTGTCTATGTATCCACACATGTATCTGAGTTTCCTATCAATACATTTCTAGCATGGATAATAAACGATTATCATGAACAAGGAAATATAATAATAACTAATTTATTATTGCCTCTAGGGCATATTTCCAACAGTACTTACACCTCAAAAACATGATGGTGTCGGGCAACGCAGTCAGGCACAAATGGATGCATTCAGGGATGCACTCGACACGTGCGGACTGGTGGACATAGGATATCAAGGGAACAGTTGGACGTTTGAGAAGAAAGTCACAGGCGGGACCTTTACGTGTGTACGCCTGGATAGATGCGTAGCAACGCCCAGCTGGATGGCCCAATACCCGCATGTCATATTGGAACATAAAACGGTTGCGTCGTCCGACCACTCACCACTGTTGCTTCGACGAGACTACATGCATGCATGCAGACCAGTTCCACGATCATTTAAATATGAATTAGCCTCGGAAAGAGACCCGGAGCTGCAGCAGGTGATCGCTGCTGGATGGACTACAAACCCGGCGGACAGCGTTGCAGCAGTGCATGATAAGCTCAGCGCGCTTTCATCTGATCTGTCAAACTGGGAACGGACGAACTTTGGGAATGTCAGGCAGGAAATTGCAAAGCTTAAAAAGGAACTGGACACTTTACGTTCGGCTCCAGGACGTTTTGCTCCGTCTCACCTGGAAACTAAAATCACTGATAGATTAGTTGAGCTATATCATCGGGAAGAGATTCTCTGGAGGCAACGAGCTCACCTGGAGTGGTTAGTCCACGGGGATAAAAATACGTATTTTTTCACCTAAGAGCAAGCAGGAGAAGAAGGAAGAATCAAATCAAATCACTTCAGCTACCTGACGGCCGAGTCACGGAGGATAAAAATGAGTTGGAGGCAGCCGCATCAGCCTTTTATTCTGATTTGTACAGCTCGGAGGGTGTACAAAACATGGAGCAGGTTATTGATATAGTACCTCACAGAGTCACCGATGATATGAACGCCATCCTGAATGCCCCATATACCCAGGAGGAGGTGAAAAAAGCGTTGTTCCAAATGTTCCCACTGAAGGCACCGGGCCCTGACGGCTTTCCAGCATATTTTTTTCAGAGGCACTGGGAGGTATGTGGTGATGAAGTAACAAAAGTAGTACTCAGAATAGTGGATGAAACAGAATCTGCAGAAAATATTAATGACGCTTTGTTGGTCCTAAATCCCAAGGTAAAAAACCCAATGTTATTATCTCAGTTTCGCCCGATCAGCTTGTGTAATGTTTTGTACAAGATTGCTTCCAAGGTGATTTCTAATCGTTTGAAGATAGTGTTGCCGGAAATTATCTCAGAGGAGCAGTCAGCCTTTGTGCCTGGGAGATTAATTACAGACAATATAATCACGGCATATGAGTGCCTCCACTTTATGAAACGAAACAAAGCTAAGAAGAACCAACACTGCGCTTTGAAACTAGATATGATGAAGGCCTATGATAGGATGGAGTGGTCTTATCTTCAGGCTATTATGATAAAACTTGGCTTCACAGAAGGCTGGGTGAGTATTGTGATGAACATGGTCATGTCGGTAAAATTTTCCGTTTTGTTCAATGGTAAGAAATTTGATCAGTTTACACCTACACGTGGAATTCGACAAGGAGACCCGATCTCCCCTTATTTGTTTTTGATAGCAGCAGAGGGCCTTTCGTGCCTTATAAAATCCAGAGAAGAGTCATCTAACCACAGTGGGATACAAGTGGCATCCACGGCGCCACCAGTTAGCCACTTATTATTTGCAGATGACAGCCTGCTGTTTTTCAAGGCGAATGGAGTGGAAGCATCAGGGGTGCTTCAGACATTGAATATTTACTGCCAGGCCACAGGTCAGAGAATCAACTATGACAAGTCCTCGATTTTCTTCAGTAAGGGAGTTCCTGATAGTGTGAGGGCAGAAATTAAGGGATTGCTCAATGTGCCTAATGAAACCCTCAGTGAGAAATATTTGGGCATGCCATCTGATGTGGGTTCTTCAAAGAATGGTGCTTTTAAATATCTCAAAGACCGCTTATGGAGTAAGGTGCAGGGATGGATAGAAAAGACTATGGTAACGGCAGGAAAGGAGATTCTTGTCAAGGCAGTTGCTCAGGCGGTTCCGGTCTTTTCTATGTCATGTTTTAAGCTTCTTAGAGGTTTGTGTGAACATCTCAACATGCTAATCCGCAAATTCTGGTGGGGAAGCCGTGATGGTAAGAGGAAACCTGCATGGGTGGCCTAGGAGGACATGACCAAACCAAAGGACATGGGAGGTCTTGGGTTCAAGGATTTTGAGCTTTTTAACTTATCATTACTTGCCCGGTAGGTGTGGAGGATATTACAGTCGCCAGACTCATTGAGTGCACGTGTTCTCGGGGCTGTTTATTTTCCCAACACATCTATTCTTGAGGCTGCACTCGAAAACCACCCAAGCCAAATTTGGAGAGCTATAGTAGAGGGTCGAGATATACTCAAAATTGGCCTGATTCGCGGAATAGGTGACGGCACTACTACAAGTATTTGGGCTGACAATTGGCTGCCTAGGGAGGATATGATGAGAACATATGGGTGCAAGATATTAAACCCTCCCCAAAATGTGTCCGAGCTCATTGATCCAACTACGGCTAGCTGGAACATGGACCGCTTGCGGCAAGTTATGCTCCCTATAGATATACCAATCATTACTAGCATACCGCTTTGCACCAGAATAACTGCAGATTTTTTGTCTTGGAATCACGAGAGAAATGGCCTGTTCTCGGTTAGATCTGCTTACAAAATGCTTGTACACACAAAAGAGCGCCGAGAAGCGTGGCTGGATGGAACGGCTGGACCGTCCAACATAGAGTGTGATCGCAGTTCTTGGAGGTCATTATGGAGCACTCAGGTACCGGGAAAGATAAGGATGTTTCTATGGAGGCTTGCTAGGCACTCGCTGCCAACGGAAGATGTTAGAGAACATCGACACATGTCTTCCACAAGCTCATGCGCACTCCGTGGCGCTCCGGACTCGTGGCGACATTCATTGCTAGAGTGCACAATGTCCCAATGCATTTGGGCGTTAGTTGATGGAGAGTTGGCGGAGCAGTTGAGGTCAACCTCAGAACCAACAGCAAAATCTTGGCTGTTCTCTATGATTCAAGCATTATCGCATGAAGCTTTTCTCAGGCTTGCAGTAACCCTTTGGGCGATATGGTCCGCAAGAAGGAAGGCCATCCACGAGGGCGATTTTTAGAGTCCAGGAGCCACACATGCGTTCATTAACAGGTACCTGATGGACTTGGAGATCATCAAGGATAAGCCGCAAATGACTCACAATGCAACTGGGAATCGGCGGCGAGCTGCTGGAAGCACACGCCCTAGGGCACCGCCACAGGGACATGCCAAAATACACGTCGATGCCGGCGTATCTACCCATCGTAGGAGAGGTGCAGCAATGGCAGTCTGTCGAGATGAGCATGGCAACTATCTAGGGAGCTCCTCCCTAGTGGTCACGGGAGTTCACGATGCGGCCACACTCGAAGCTATAGCCTGCCGGGAGGCGTATGCTTTGGCTGAGGACTTGGCGCTTCACAACTTCATTGTGGCATCGGATGCAAAACAAGTGGTTGATGATATTCATAGCAATGCTAGAGGATCATATGGCTCTATCATTACTGAAATTAGAGCAAGGGCAGTGAACTTCAACAGCAAGATTGTATATGAAGGTCGTAGATCAAATATAGATGCTCATAGGGTAGCTAAATTTTCGTTAACTCTTGTACATGGGCGCCATGTGTGGCTTCTAAACCCCCATGATCCAAACTGTATCCCACAAACTGTGGTTTTTGATGAATAAAGTTGTGTTCATCCCTAAAAAAAACTAAAACTGTCAATTTTGTCTCAAAAAAACTAAAACTGTCAACTAATTTCGATCAGAGGGAGTGTTTTTTTTCAAAAACTGCAAGAAAATGTTTTAAACTCTTATAAAATATTGCCACTTAATTTTTTGCCCCCAATAGCCCACTTACAGTTCCAGTCTGATTCGATGCATATCTGCAGAATTCCAGTATGTATTACGAAGTCTACAGTGTGTTTTTCTTTGTCTGTTTTATATTGTTTGATTTAACTAGTACAATTTTGTGTGTTTATGTTCTTCATTTGGTGTTACATGGACTATCTATATGTGAAGTATTCGCATTGCACTTATTTTTATCTGAACATGTCATATCTTGTTACCATGTTTTTGTTAGTTTTTTATCCGAACATGACATGTATTTCACTCGTGTTCTTATTTGACATTGTTCAGGTAAGTTATATGTACTTCTATAATTGTGCTATTTGCAGTATACCCATTTTTTGTTATGTGGCAAATGGTATATGTCATGTTTTCAGTTATTGTGTCAAATTGGTAATTGTTACATGGAAACTAAAAAAATAGGCACCATTAGTCCAAGATGTATCTGGCATTTCATAAGATTTCAAATTCAAATTTGCTCGCCACACCAAGTTATGTAAAAGGATAAATTGTGCTCTGAATAGTAGTCTGATGAGATTGTATCTTTTTTTTATCATTAGCTGTGACTATATTACAAATTTACAATGCATCTATACAAGCGTTTCAAAAAAAGTGATACCTCTATCATGCGTTGTTAATGTTGTGGCGCTAGAACTTCAGCTTATCTCGACTATTGACTTATTACAACATAAGAACACCACTTGCTCATTGCACTTTTTCTTAATCCAAGTCTAACAATACTTTTTGACTTAGACAGCAGGGGCGGATACGGTGGGGTTTTCATTGGGTGCAATGGCACCTCTTAAGAAATACGAAATAGTTTATGCCTATATTAAATACTATATTTCTAAAATATGAAGCATGTTTTTTGTTTGTTGGAGTTGTGATGATAATTAGACTAAATTGTACTATTTGTGTAATTTTAACGAATTTTTGAACATACGTATTGAATTTATGTTGTCATGTATTATACGTATAAATTGTGGCACCCTGGTTCTCGGATCCTATAGATCCGTCATTGTTTGGCAGACCCAACCACCCCCGATGACAACTAAAACTTGCGAGACTCTGAGTAGACACCACTACCAACTTCCCACTTCCATTTGGAAGGTAGGCATCTCCAAGGCTACCCCCCCAAATAAATGTCCTCAAATGTCCGTGGACACATCTTGACATATCCACAGACATCTGGACGGGCGGACACCACCCATGCTCTCAAATATATGCCCCCTCTTTTTTCTGTACTCTAAATATTAAAAAAATCAAAGATAAGTACCACAATGCGTCAATAATTCAAAGATAAATGTTCCAATGTCACATTAAGTCAAATATAACACAATTCTTATAAAATAAAATATTTCAGATTTAAATTCAAGACACATGCTCTAATCGTCCACATGAATCGCCCACAGATGCTCCATCAGATCATTACGAAGCTTTATATGATTTCCTCCATTGTGAATCTGATGACGCATCTAGAGAAATTGCAGAGACGCCGTCGCATTCTGCTCTCGAAGCTGGATGCGATCACCCATCTGTTCGAAATTGAAAACTTGGCGAACCGCCTCGCCCTCATCCTCCATAGTCATGATGTTCATAGTCACACAAGCTTTCATGACCTCCCACAATGTCTTTGGATCTCATTGTTTAGCAGGTCCGTGAACAACTGTGAAACAGGCTTGGAGCACTCCATATATCCTCTCCACATTCTTTTTAGCACCTTGTCTTGTAACAAAGTGAGATTTTTTTGTTACCTAGTGGACTGAAGATGGTCTTGGCAAAGGTCACCCATGGAGGATAGACATCATCACAAATATAGTATCCCATGTTGTACTCATGCCCATTATTGCATAGTTGCACACAGGAGCTTCGCTTGCACACAACATTGCAAAAAATGAAGATCGCCGCAGCACCGTGAGAGCCTATCATGCCAAAGAAAGAGTGCCAAGTCTAAAGGTGTTGTGATGCAACTACTTGAAGAATAATGGTGGCCTTTTTTAATGGTCATGGTATTGCCCTTGTTGAGCATATGGACGATTCTTTCATTTTCAGTGTATGCAATCCAGGGATTCGAGCATACCTGGAAACTCCCTTAATTCTCCAAGTGTCAGGAGCATTGTTGTTTCTTCGACATTTGGTTCACACAATTATTCTAGTCCAAACACTTTGACCACTTTGTAGCACATCTCACCATGGTTTGCGGGCATCTGCTCTCAGACGTTCGGAAGAACTCATCTCATTGGTCTACGATTGTGTCATGCACGAGCATCCTCATATCATTTCTGCACTTCTAGAGAGCAGAGAACCCAATACAACAAACGACATCCTTATTCAGGTTGAAGTAACCATCATATAGGCCCTGACACCTTCCATGATCTACAAGACCAATGGTCGCTACATCTGGTATCGGTGTTGAAAAATAGTGGTCGAATAGTGCATTAGGGGTGAAGTAGTCCTCATAGAGATCAGCGTACCTTCAAGCCTGGCATTGATTCACCACTCAATCTCCCAACTTTGAACCCTTGAAGTTGAGAACATGCTCCTCTGCACGCTTCACTTCTTCAAGAATCACCATATTATCATTGTTTCGACATCATCTTGGTCATCATTTGACAAAGCCGGATCCATGAACTCGGTGTGGAAGTACTCCTCATTTGAATCTATCATGTTTTCTTCAAAGTAAATAACGAAAATGTCAAAAGACACTCTGACACTTGGGCGAACACTTGTAGTGTGTAGTGCCCGACATGGACGGTGCCGGCATTGGCGGAGCATACCTAGGCAACGGGTGGTTTTGAGGGATGTGGCGGCTTTGATGTAGAGACTACTGGGTGGAGCGGTGGAGGTCCGACAAGGACTAGACGGCGTCTGGGGGTTGCGGCAACGACAATGATCTCTGGAAGCCAGTGGCGGAGATGGGCCCCAGGCAGGCCGGGCCATGGCCTGGGGCGTGAGGCCCTACTTGTCCGTTGACTGTAGCATTATTGTAGTTATAGTGCCACAGTAAAGCGAAGCCTGCCTGGGGTGGCTTGGGCCTAGGCCCAATCTTGGCGTCGACACTATTGGGAGCGGAGATACATAACGGAGGAGGGAAAGGTGAATTTTGAAGAAACGCGGACTACATGTAGGTTTTATGTGGTCTGGACCATCAATGGTCACGGCAGATGTCTGCACTTTTCCATAATTTGTTGAATTATAGATGGGCTTTCGCCCGTATAAGACAATAATTTATGGTTAGTCTCTAAGGCCCATTTGAGTGCATATGACATTCGCTCAAAAAAAATTGGGTGCATGGCAAGTGGTGGACAGTTTTTTTAAACAACGTCGATTTTATTAATTAGAGATAATGGTTACATCGTCTATAAGAAGAGATACAATATTTTCCATGGGCTCCTCAATCCAATCGCTAGTCATGGAACATTTTGCTAATCTAGAGAGATCATGGGCTACTTTGTTTGCTTCTCTATTACAATGCTCAAAACTTGTAACAGGAAAATCACAAGCCAGAAAAAAAATCCTCAAAAATTGCAGTCATTGCTCCTGCAGAATGACCTCTGTTCTTCACTGTGTTAATTACTTCCATGTTGTCAGAATTAATAATGAGGCGATTGCACCCTGCCTTATGTGCCAGAAATAAACCAAACCTAAGTGCTAGCGCTTTCGCTGTCAAAGCATTCACGCAACACTCGATCTTATAGTTTCCACCTACAATGAAGTTTCTTTATCATCCCTGATAACAACACTCGTTGTGCCCCTTAGTTGATCATGATCAAAGAAGTGTCCATATTCAATTTAATAAAACCCATGGGAGGTTTGCTCCATCCTTCACTCTTCCTCTTTGCCTGTGGTGAGCAAGCATTTACATTATTTGATGTTATAGCCCGAATCTCCATCGAGGCTTGTGACGCCTCTTGTGACTTTTCCTCATGAACAAGCTTCCGTCTATTCCGCCATAAGTACCACACAGTTATTGCTACCCGCTCTCGTGTATTCTAGAAACCTAATAAAGGTAGTTCATGGTCAGGCATAAGAAGTAATACTTCCAGGACCGCTTCTCCTGCACAGCTCACATCACAGGCTTTTTTAACCACTTCCAGGCCTCCTTCTCTTGGACAGTGATGGAAAGTTTAGTACCATGCTGCTATTATAGTAAGAGTGAGACCCTTTTATAAGGGTTGCTCTACCATATGTCATTAATTCTTGGAAAGAGTTGTATACGCGCTCCTCCTCTGCCGCCCGCCTCACCTCGCCACGACGCGCATGCGCCGCAGGTTGAGTTTTTGTTGCCGGTTAGGAATGATTAATTAATCACAGATTAATTAACCATTCCTAACCGGCAAAAAAACTCAACCCATGCCCACTTACCCAACTGCATATATATTGGAGGAGTTGGCCAGTTTAGCAGACAGATTTACTCCCTTCCTTGATTAATTAACCATTCCTAACCGGCAAAAAAACTCAACCCATGCCCTCTTACCCAACTGCATATATATTGGAGGAGTTGGCCAGTTTAGCAGACAGATTTACTCCCTTCCTTGTGCAGCCTTAGCCGTCATCCACTATTCCTCTCACTGTGCTACTTCCGGCGACCCCGTCTCGATGACCGTGTCCACGGTTGGTCGGGAGAGCAGGTGCCTCTGGAACCCCATCCTTCGAGAACCTGCTCGGGAGAAGGGCGATAAGACTTTTGGATAGCGTCTTGACGCGACTGCTCTGAATCCGTCCCTGTCTCCATCCTCCTATGCTTCCACCACTTCCCATGCATTGACTCCATGGTCGATGACTCGCCAAGAAGAAGGCCTCGGATGACGTTGAGGTTGCTGTTGTCACCACTGTGTTAGCCTGGCCAACCAAAGGATATGATTTGTTCATCCCCTACTTGCTCGTTCATGTGCTAGTCGTATATGATGTGTTCATAGATGTTTTGGTTCTATATATTGTGCATGCTCACATGCAGTGGCGGAGACATGCCCATGCAGCCAGGGTGCTGCCTGGGGCGTGAGAGCATTTTGCTTTGTTGACTGTAGCGGCTACTGTAGCAACGGTGCTACAATGCCCAAAGGCAGCCTGGGACGGGGTGTGTCATTTGCCCCCGTTCTGGCGCCGCCATTGCTCATATGATTAGACATTGATATGAGTTGAGTATTATGATTGTCACGTTTATTATCTACTTATATATATATCGAAAATGTTGTTTGGAAACCGAGCTCCATATAGCTCGCTATCTTGGTCGTCAGGAACCGCATCGTGCTGCCGCAGCGTGCCATTAATGTCATGCATTCGAGCTCACAGCTATACCCCCGACACCGTATTATGTATTTTCCTACAGTAGCATCCCATATCGCTGACAGGCTGGCTAGACGTGCGAATCCATTTACCCATCATGTCTCTGCAGTGCTAGCGAGCTCACACACAGTATTGAACATGGGCACGCGCGGGCTCTCATGTTCGCAGAGGCTGCAGGCTGCTAGCCGGTGTAGCCAGCCAACTGGAATCCGAACATTGGGGTTTATGATCAGACCGTTTTAGGAATCCGACGGTTTGGAAATCATATATTTATACCGAAGAAGAACAACAGTGGCCGTGTCCATTTCAGCACAACCAAAGCTTTTGACTCTTCTGAACCTCTCCTCATAACCGTGGACATGGCGTCTTCTTCTTCCTCAGCTCGTTCTAGCGACTGTTTCTAATAACAAAGGCGACATAGCCAAATGCATACCACCAGTAAACAACACTAAAATTTAGTTTTTTCAGGCTTTTAGCTGGGTTGTTGCATGTGTTCTTCCTGTGCCCTGTTAACCCACATTTTGAGTAGCGAGTAGATTTTCTAGTTAACCCTGAACTCTGCATATAGAACAGAATATACTCCTCTTTGATGGTTTCTCATATGGAGCTTTGTCGCGGATAGTTGTGGGACGCCCAGCCGGTCGTTTCCTTGACGGCGTCGGGAACACATCTGATCCTTGCGAAATGGTGTGCTCAGACTCAGTTCGGCCAAAGTGCTGCTTGTTACCAACTCTAGAGCCGGCTGAATCTGTAGCTATATCAGACAAACCAAGCCCATCCCTCATGGCGGCAACTGGCTCGACCAGCACTTTGACATCTCTCATTTTCTCCATAGCAAGTGCATATGCTTACACACTGCCGTCGCCTAACTTACCGACATCAAGCGCTAGCAGGTACAAAGTGTTGTGTCGACGAGAGGAATACTTCAGCGGCCCATGATCCTTCTGGTAGCGCAGATACTCCGACAGTAGTATATCTCTTGCATCTCTAGTCTATCGCTTGAGCACATGCTTTGCAGGGAGATCATGCAGTATTAGGTGTATCATGACCTAAACATTAGCTGTCAAGAAACATATCAATTTTTCTAGTGATTTTCATCCATGCCCATCTAGAGAAAGTGATTGTAAGTAAGGAAGAGAACCTGGGGCACCTACCTTAAGTGCATGGCTGCAAACCATTCCATAGTGCTCTCATCAGCCGAGTCGCTCATGGAGATCACAAACTCATTCTTGCACCACTTTTCCCTCGACTGAAATTTGATGTTCCTAGCAGTGTACTCCGAACGCGGCTTGACTTCTACTAGATCGTACGACCCACATTCATACAGAGCTTCACCAAAATTTTCAAACATTGTCCTGGTATAAACCTGAGATGCATGTACCTCAATCGGGATGTTTTCCGGTGTACATTCAGATGGCTTTTGGCATAGCGGACACCAAAACCAACCTCCCAGGAATACATATTGTAGAACTCGTAGCCTTCTTCAACAGAATCAAAATTAGTCCCAATCGATGGATTGACAACATTTCCTGATATTTTATCGACATATGCACGGACACAAGCTTCAAGGGCAGGCATCCTTGAAGGGCTCGGTTCCCTCTCATCCGCTGCCTTTCCAATTTTGACCCTGCAAGCAATTGCACACAAAGCAGTCAGAAATCAAGTTCAACGAGGAACAACAAATTAAGTGGTGACGATGGGTTTTACCGCCCAATACATGAAACGGGGGATGGATATGGCGCTCCAAAACACTTGGTGTTATACATAAAAAATCAACGAATAGTCGTGAGAACATAATTACCGAACATATATATGTGGCTATACAATTATCAGGAACAGATTCAGAAAATCTTCATTTCAACAAACAAAAAAAGGGAAGATGGCGGCCTCCATCGAGTGTGCAAAAATCATCCATTTTTATGAACTGATGCATTAGCCATGACATAACATGTTTTTTCTTTTTAATCTAAATATGATCGTTCCTAGCACGCTGCCCTCCCATGTTGCTACTACAATATCATTATTTTTTCAGGTTTTTTGCAATGCTCATACTGGTGACTAATTTCAGTTTGGATGAACAACATTTGGAACAAAACTATCAACAAAAATTGATAAGCATATATTTGAGGGAAAAAATCACCAACAAGAAACGAAACAGTTTCATGCTGGTAAATAACAAAATCACCTCCTGGTCCAAGAAGATTGATTTGCATTGGTTACTCCCCCGCCCTCCTCGTCTGCATCCTGTTCCGCGGCATCAGACGCAGTATTTGAATCACCTATCTCGCATGAATCACTCATCCCTTCGCCGCCAAGATCATACGAGCCGCACCCACTCCCTCCCTCCTAGTGCGCAATTAATGTTTCACCAATATTCTCGCCCCCTTCGTAATCCATGCGGCTTCCAGCTGGTCCTATCGGCACAGAAGAAATTAGGTCCTCCTCCGCATCGCCAGTTCCACTCGTGTTGCCCTCAGCCAGGTGTGCGCCGGCAACTAGATCTCTTAAGACAACCCCGGCACCGAAACACGATACGAGTCTGCACAGAGAAATGAGAACCACTCAGATCTGCTTTTAGAAGAACAAGACGGGAGGAAACTTCAATCCAAATCGACTTCCAGCTCCAATCCAAACCCACTAGCAAGAAACTAGGCGAGAAATAGGATTTTTTTTTCTAGAAGATTACCCTGCTCTAGATTCCTCGAAGAAGAAATCCACTCTTTCCGCTCCCTTGGATCATTTGGGACTTTCGAATTGGAAAGAATTCTGACCCCCGGATTTTCTCATAGATAAATGTATCCATGGCGAGAATCGGCATGGTGGGGTAGGTATGTTCTGCTTCTTGCTCGACTGCCCAAACACGACCACACACCACTTAATTAATGAGAGTCACTATCATTGAACGGGCGAGTAGATACATTTATTTTCCATATCAAACACCTGAGACAGCCCGTGTAGTGGGCCATATTCAAAGCCACCCAGACGGAACAGCTGTTCTCGCGAGGAAGCTGTGAAATCGTAGGCCCGCGTAAAAATCCTGAACAGGAGGAGGCGGCACCGCTGTATATCTACCAAAATAAAAGGCGTATATAGTAGAAAGGGCAGAGACCACACATCACGTCGCCAGAATGAGTGACGGAGATAGCGGCCTCCATGCAGCTCGTCCTCCAAAACGCCCTTCTCCTTATATATGTACTAGATTAATAAAAAAGTGCTAATATTTTCAGCATAATTCCCTTCATTTTGTGGCGGACTAGAATATTTGGACTTCCAAACCACTTCCAACTTAAAATGGATGTGTTTGAATCAATTGGTTCAGACGTACAAGGGAGAAATGGAAGTCCGCACATTTAAGATGACTTAGAATATCTACAGTCGAACCTCTCAAACTCGCCTCATATGTCAGGGCGGGTCACCTGGTCATAATTTTTTACCCATACGAACTTTTCAAACGCCCGAACTGATCAACACCCCTTATATCCAGCCCAAATATGAAAGGGATACGGGACGCCCGAGCACGCCCCGGTCACGCCCTGACACGGCCGTCACGTCGGACTGACAAAAAGGGCCTTGTCAGAAACGCCCTCAAACCTGACAGTCCGAAGCTGTCTCCTCCGACGGGCGCGTAGTGCATTGCCCCGCGGCGCCGCGCGCATGGAATTCGATCCTCGTCATGGGATCCGATCGCCGTCGACGTCGTGCGTACTCATGCTCGTGCCTCGAGTTGTGCAAGCATCGATGATGGGGCACAGCTCCGCGGCGCCCTACAGTTCCACACATGGCACGGTATCTTTGCAACCACCGCGTCGGCAGGCGCATGTGGCTCTCGTATGCGGGGCCGTACGGACGACACCGCGGCTCCGCTTTGATTGGGGTGCCTCCTCTCCTCTGCGCACTGCGCTCCGCCACGAGGCCCGATGAAAAGAAGAAAGGCAAACCGTATCTAGCCTAGCCGGTAAACGTGAGATTGAACGGATCAAGTCGCCTATGATTAGTAGTAGGCCGTTGGCGGTTGAGTGCACACCAAGCCGCAGAAAAATGGCAGAGCACGCCTCGGTAGCCGGGACCATCGCCCACCATCTCGGCCGCTGCAGCCGGATCGGACGGACTGCTGCTCGCCGAGCGGACGGCGCGCGCCACCAACCTCGTGCTGAGGCCGGCCAGCCTCACATGCCCCCCTTCTCCTGCACGCCACATGCATCGCCGTCGGCGGCCAACGTGTCTCCCTCGCCTAGTCTTCGTTGCGGCGAGTCGGGATTCGAGCGTGTATCAACTGAAAATTGACCATGACCTGAGATGGAGTAAGCAACCTGGAGGAGCGCTCCTATTTTTTTAACATTAGTATAGGCACCTCGTCATTGACGGAAACGTCTTCTCCCACTGAATACGCATTGTCAAAAATTCTAAAATAAATTCAGAAATAAATGCAAGCATCGAGATTTGAACCATGATGGGCTAGGGATACCATAGTCACTCTAACCATCCAACCACAGATTAGTTCACAAGAGCACTCGTATTATTATCCTTTTCCAAATGGAATTCGTAGGCCTAGGGAGGTGTCTCGACATGTGACTACATACCCGCGCACAAAAAGGACCACCAGTTTTAGCATCGATCCGACAGGTTTGTAGGACATGAGTAATGAAAAATTATTTATGAAATATTTTCATTAATATTTTAAATATTTTCATTAATATTCAAAATAGTTTTAAGAGGAACCAGGAGTATTTCGGGGTCATCAAAAGGGTTTGAGGGTTTACCGGGTAATACCGGTAAATTATATATAGGTGAAAATAGTTTCTGGTGATGTTAAAATAATATTTAAAGGCTCTAAATATGATTATGAGGCTTTTATATTTGTTTAAACATCAACATGCCTTAAAACACCAAGTGATGCAAAGCATATTGGGCCACTTGGGCCCATTATAGGTGGCACCCCTTCCCCCCTTGTAGAAGGAAGGGGGAGGCCCAATTGGAGGGGGGGTTTCCCCCTCCTCATGGCCGGCCCGGGGGGAGGGGTACTTTCCTCCCATGTGTGGTGCCCCTCCCCCTCATCCAACCTATATATACTAGAGATCTTTTGCACTATTGAACACACAAGTTTTGGATCCTCCTCTAGTTCTAGTTCTAGTTGATCCAATTAGAGCTACACCTAGATCCTCTAATCCCCCTGATGTGGTTCTAATCTCCATGTATGAGTAGTGTGATAAGGTATGGGTTGAGGCATAGGCCTCGCAACCCTTTGTATTAGTTGTGCGGGTCAATGGAAGAGCTTTGAATTAACATCCCGTATGTGTGAAATAAAATTGTTCAGTAGATGCCTCTTGTCTTGTCCACGATCTTCATCCCTGCAGGCACCCAGGATCATGGACATCGAGCAATGGTGAGGCTAAGTGCAGGGAGAACATGAGCTGTTATTTTGAACACGAGTGATAAAAGGGTTTAGTACAGTAACACAGATCCAATCCTTGGGGATACATGAGGTGTAGTCATTGAACGCCCAAAGCTCTTGTCTGATATTTATTATCTTAATTATTGAGGCAACCCCGCGTGACGGTAAGGGCCTGTGGTAGGACAACTGATTCTTGATGGAGGGCTTGTGCCGGGTAAGATGTTACTTGGACACATCCCCCACTTCGGTTCTTAACAAGCACATCTCGATGAGTGACTTCTAGTGCACAAATTAAGATCGTATCTGGTCCCAACACAAGTACATGGTTGTAAGCATTAAGACCTCATACCAGTACCTATTTTTATTATAGTGTTTGAATCATCGTTTCCTCGATTGATCTGGTCAAAAGCTGGAAACGAAAGCTTGCTAGAGACCATCGCTTCAAGGGAACATTCCTCTCGTGGGTTCAATAACCCAGGGTCATGATACGTCTGCAATGTATCTATAATTGTTTATTGTTTCATGCTATTATACTATCCATCTTGGATGCTTTATATGCATTTTTTGCTATTTTATACCATCTTTTGAGACTAACCTATTAATCTAGTGCCCGGTGCCAGTTCCTGTTTTTTTGCTTGTTTTTGGATTTTTCAAAAAATCAATACTAAATAGAGTCCAAACACGATGAAACTTTATAGTGATTTTTTCTGGACCAGAAGGGAGCCTAGAAAGTTTAGAAGGAGGCCAGAAGAGCTATGGGAGAGCCACTAGCTCATAGGGCGCGCCCCAGGGGGTAGGTGCTACTTCTTGATCTTGAGTTGGTTTTTCCCTTGAAGAGGAAAGGGTGATGCAGCAAAGTAGAGATAAATATTTCCCTTAGTTGGAGAACCAAGGTATCAATCCAGTAGGAGACAACGAACAAGTCACCGAATACCTACACAAACAATCAAACAACTTGCACCCAACGCAATAAATGGGTTGTCAATCCCTTCACGATTACTTGCAAAAGTGAGATCTGATAGAGATAGATAAACGATAAAGTAAATATTTTTGCTATTTTTGGTTTATAGATCAGAAAATAAAATATTGCAAAAATAGTAGATCGGAAGCTAATATTGTAGATCGGAAACTTATATGATGGAAAATAGACCCGGGGGCCATAGGTTTCACTAGAGGCTTCTCTCAAGATAGCAAATAATATGGTGGGTGAACAAATTACTGCCGAGCAATTGATAGGAAAGCGCAAAGTTGTGACGATATCTAAGGCAATGATCATGAATATAGGCATCACGTCCGTGTCAAGTAGATCAAAACGATTCTGCATCTACTACTATTACTCCACACGTCAACCGTTATCCAGCATGCATCCAAAGTATTAAGTTCATAAAGAACGGAGTAACGCATTAAGTAAGATGACATGATGCAGAGGAATTAACTCAAGTAATATGATGAAAACCCCATCTTTTTATCCTCGATGGCAACAATATAATACGTGCCTTGTGCCCTACTGTCACTAGGAAAGGACACCGCAAGATTGAACCCAAAGCTAAGCACTTCTCCCATTGCAAGAAAAACCAATGTAGTTGGCCAAACCAAACCGATAGTTCAAACAGAATTACAAAGATATCAATTCATGCATAAAAGAATTCAGAGAAGATTCAAATAATATTCATAGATAAGCTGATCATAAATCCACAATTCATTGGATCTCGGCAAACACATGGCAACAAACTATTACATCAAATAGATCTCCAAGAACATCGAGGAGAACATGGTATTGAGAATCAAAGAGAGAGAAGAAGCCATCTAGCTACTAGCTATGGACCCGTAGGTCTGAGGTAAACTACTCACGCTTCATCGGAAGGGCAATAGAGTTGATGTATAAGCCCTCCATGATCAAATCCCCCTCCGACAGGGTGCCGGAAAAGGTCCCTAGATGGGATCTCACGGGTACAGAAGGTTGCGGCGATGGAAAAGTGTTTTCATGGATGCTGATACTGTTGGGGAACGTAGCATCCAATTTAAAAAAATTCTTACGCTCACGCAAGATCTATCTCCTAGATGCATAGCAACAAGAGGGGGAGAGTGTGTCCACGTACCCTCGTAGACCGAAAGTGGAAGCGTTTGACAACGCGGTTGATGTAGTTGAACTTCTTCTCGTTCTGACCGATCAAGCACCGAATGTACAGCACCTCCGAGTTCTGCACACGTTCAGCTCGATGACGTCCCTCGAACTCTTGATCTAGCAAAATGTTGAGGGAGATTTCCGTCAGCACAACAGCGTGGTGACAACGATGGTGAAGTGATCCGCGCAGGGCTTCTCCTAAGCACTACAAAGATATGATCGGAGGCGTAAACTGTGGAGGGGGCGCCGCACACGGCTAACAATTGTTGGTGTGTGTTCTAGCGGTGCCCCCCTTCATATATATAGGTTGGAGGGGAGGAGAGGCAGCCAAGGGGGCGCCCCAAGTAGGAGGAATCCTACTTGAGGTCCTCCCAATTCGCCCCCCTTTCCTATTCCTATTCGGAGTAGGAAGTGAAGAGGGGGAAGGGGGAATCCTATTCCCTTTTTTTCCTTTCCTTCTTCCCCTTTTCTACTCTAATTTGGCCAGCCATATGGGAGGGGCGCACCAGCCCTTTAGGGGATGGTATGTCCCCCTCTTGGCCCATTAAGGCCCATGTAGTTGCCGGGGGGGGGGGTGTCTGGAACCCCTTCCGGTGACCCGATATGCACCCAGTACCCCCGGAACACTTCGGGTGTCCGAATATCATCGTCCAATATATGAATCATTACCTCTCGACCATTTCAAGACTCCTCGTCATGTCCGTGATCTCATCCGAGACTCTGAATAACATAATTCATATAATACAAAATCGTCATCGAATGTTAAGCGTGCGGACCCTACGGGTTCGAGAACTATGTAGCCATGACTGAGACACCTCTCTGGTGAATAACCAATAGCGGAACCTGGATGCTCATATTGGTTCCCACATATTCTACGAAGATCTTTATCGGTCATACCGTAATGACAACATACATTATTCCCTTTGTCATCGGTATGTTACTTGCCCGAGATTCGATCGTCGGTATCTTCATACCTAGTTCAATCTCGTTACCGGCAAGTCTCTTTACTCATTCCGTAATGCATCATCCCGTAACTAACTCATTAGTCACATTGCTTGCAAGCCTTATTATGATGTGCATTACCAAGAGGGTCCATAGATACCTCTCCGATACTCGGAGTGACAAATACTAATCTCGATCTATGCCAACCGAACAAACACATTTGGATATACCTATAGAGCATCTTTATAATCACCCAGTTACGTTGTGACGTTTGATAGCACACAAGGTATTCCTCCGGTATTCGGGAGTTGCATAATCTCATAGTCAAAGGAATATGTATAAGTCATGAAGAAAGCAATAGCAATAAAACTTAACGATCATTATGCTAAGCTAACGGATGGGTCTTGTCCATCACATCATTCTCCTAATGATGTGATCCCGTTCATCAAACGACAACACATGTCTATGGTTAGGTAACTTAACCATCTTTGATTAATGAGCTAGTCTAGTAGAGGTTTACTAGGGACACTCTGTTTTGTCTATGTATCGACACATGTATCAAGTTTCCGGTTAATACAATTCTAGCATGAATAATAAACATTTATCATGGTATAAGAAAATATAAATAAAAATTTTATTATTGCCTCTAGGGCATATTTCTTCCAGTCTCCCACTTGCACTAGAGTCAACAATCTAGTTCACATCGCCATGTGATTAAGACCAATAGTTCACATCTTTATGTGACTAACACCCATAGTTCTCATCGCCATGTGACCAACACCCAAAGGGTTTACTAGAGTCAACAATCTAGTTCACATCGCTATGTGATTAACACCCAAAGAGTACTAAGGTGTGATCATGTTTTGCTTGTGAGAGAATATAGTCAACGGGTCTCCCACATTCGGATCCGTATGTATTTTGCAAATTTCTATGTCTACAATGCTCTCCATGAAGCTACTCTACATAATTGCTCCGACTTTCAATATGTATCCAGATTGAGACTCAGAGTCATCTAGATCGGTGTAAAAGCTTGCATCGATGTAACTCTTTACGACGAACTCTTTATCACCTCCATAACCGAGAAGTATTTACTTAGTCCTCTAAGGATAATTTTGACCGTTGTCCAGTGATCTACTCCTGGATCACTGTTGTAACCCCTTTTCAAACTCATGGCAAAGTACACAATAGGTGTGGTACACAGCATGGCATATCGTATAGAACATATGGCTGAGGCATAGGGAATGACTTTCATTCTCTCTCTCTATCTTCTGCCGTGGTCGGGCTTTGAGTCTTACTCAACTTCACACCTTGTAATACATGCAAGAACCCTTTCTTTGACTGATCCATTTTGAACTTCTTCAAAACTTTATCAAGGTATGTGCTTTGTGAAACTCCAATTAAGCGTCTTGATCTATCTCTATAGATCTTGATGCCTAATATATAAGAAGCTTCACCGAGGTCTTTCATTGAAAAACTTTTGTTATAGTATCCTTTTATGCGCTCCAGAAATTCTACATCAGTTCCAATCAACAATATATCATCCACATATAATATTAGAAATGCTACAGAGCTCCCACTCACTTGTAAATACATGCTTCTCCAAAAGTCTGTATAAAACCATATGCTTTGATCACCTCATCGAAGCGTATATTCCAACTCCGAGATGCTTGCACCAGTCCATAAATAGATCACTGGAGCTTGCACACTTTGTTAGCACATTTAGGATCGACAAAACCTTCTAGTTGCATCATATACAACTCTTCTTTGAGAAATCCATTAAGGAATGCAATTTTGACGTCCATTTGCCAGATTTCATAATTATAAAATGCAGCAATTGCTAACATGATTCGGACAGACTTAAGCATCGCTACGGGCGAGAAGGTCTCATCATAGTCAACTCCTTAAACTTGTCGAAAACCTTTCGCAACAAGTCGAGCTTTGTAGACAGTAACATTACCATCAGCGTCAGTCTTCTTATTGAAGATCCATTCATTCTCTATGCATGGCTCGCCGATCATCGGGCAAGTCAACCAAAGTCCACACTTTGTTCTCATACATGGATTCTATCTCGGATTTCATGGCCCCAAGCCATTTATCGAAATCTGGGCTCATCATCGCTTCCTCATAGTTCGTAGGTTCGTCATGGTCTAGTAACATGACTTCCAGAACAGGATTACCGTACCACTATGGTGCGTAACGTGCTCTGGTTGACCTATGAGGTTTAGTAGTAACTTGATCTGAAGTTTCATGATCATTATCATTAGCTTCCTCTCTAGTTGGTGTAGGCATCACTGGAACCGATTTCTGTGACGAGCTACTTTGCAATTCAAGAGAAGGTACAAATACCTCATCAAGTTCTACTTTCCTCCCACTCACTTCTTTTGAGAGAAACTCCTTCTCTAGAAAGGATCCATTCTTAGCAACAAAAGATCTTGCCTTCGGATCTGTGATAGAAGGTGTACCCAACAGTTTCTTTTGGGTATCCAATGAAGACACACTTCTCCAATTTGGGTTCGAGCTTATCAGGCTGAAGCTTTTTGACATAAGAATCACAATGCCAAACTTTAAGAAATGACAGCTTAGGTTTCTTGCCAAATCACAGTTCATACGGTGTTGTCTCAACAGATTTAGATGGTGCCCTATTTAACGTGAATGCAGCTGTCTCTAATGCATAACCCCAAAGCGATAGTGGTAAATATGAAGGAAATATGCCCTAGAGGCAATAATGAAGTTGTTATTTATATTTCCTTATATCATGATAAATGTTTATTATTCATGCTAGAATTGTATTAACCGGAAACTTAGTACATGTGTGAATACATAGACAAACAGAATGTCACTAGTATGCCTCTACTTGACCAGCTCGTTAAATCAATGGTGGTTATGTTTCCTAACTATAGACATGAGTTGCCATTTGATTAACGAGATCACATCATTAGAGAATGATGTGATTGACTTGACCCATTCCGTTAGCTTAGCACTTGATCATTTTAGTTTACTGCTATTGCTTTCTTCATGACTTATACATGTTCCTATGACTATGAGATTATGCAACTCCCGATTACTGGAGGAACACTTTGTGTGCTACCAAACGTCACAACGTAACTGGGTGATTATAAAGGTGCTCTACATGTGTCTCTTATGGTACTTGTTGAGTTGGCATAAATCGATATTAGGATTTGTCACTCCGAGTATCGGAGAGGTATCTCTGGGCCCTCTCGGTAATGCACATCACTATAAGCCTTGCAAGCAATGTGACTAATGAGTTAATTGCGGGATGATGCATTACGGGACGAGTAAAGAGACTTGTCGGTAACGAGATTGAACTAGGTATTGAGATACCGACGATCGAATCTTGGGCAAGTAACATACCGATGACAAAGGGAACAACGTATATCATTATGCGGTTTGACCGATAAAGATCTTCGTTGAATTTGTGGGAGACAATATGAACATCCAGGTTCCGCTATTGGTTATTGACCGGAGACGTTTCTCGATCATGTCTACATAGTTCTCGAACCTGTAGGTATTATGAGTTTATGTGTTTTGATGTACCTAAGGTAGTTTGGAGTCCCGGATTTAATCAGGACATGACGAGGAGTCTCGAAATGGTCGAGACATAAAGATTGATATATTGGACGGCTATATTCGGACACCGAAAGTGTTCCTGGTGATTTCGGAGAAAACCGGAGTGCCGGAGGGTTACCGGACCCCCCCCCCCCCCCCCCGGGGAAAGTTGGGCCTTCATGGGCCATAGGGAAGAGGGGAGTGAAGGAAATATGCCCTAGAGGCAATAATAAAGTTATTATTTATTTCCTTATATATCATGATAAAAGTTTATTATTCATGCTAGAATTGTATTAACCGAAAACATAATACATGTGTGAATACATAGACAAACAGAGTGTCACTAGTATGCCTCTACTAGACTAGCTTGTTAATCAAAGATGGTTATGTTTCCTAACCATGGACAAAGAGTTGTCATTTGATTAACAGGATCACATCATTAGATGAATGATCTGATTGACATGACCCATTCCTTTAGCTTAGCACCCGATCATTTAGTATGTTGTTATTGCTTTCTTCATAACTTATACATGTTCCTATGACTATGAGATTATGCAACTCCCGTTTGCCGGAGGAACACTTTGTGTGCTACCAAACGTCACAACATAACTGGGTGATTATAAAGGAGCACTACAGGTG
Organism: Triticum urartu; assembly: GCF_056163025.1. Lineage (NCBI taxonomy): Eukaryota > Viridiplantae > Streptophyta > Magnoliopsida > Poales > Poaceae > Triticum > Triticum urartu. Next base: position 441,682,296 of record NC_141876.1, read on the forward strand.
TCTCCAAAGGTACATGTTGGGTTGGCGTATTTCGAGATTAGGATTTGTCACTCCGATTGTCGGAGAGGTATCTCTGGGCCCTCTCGGTAATGCACATCACTTAAGCCTTGCAAGCATTGCAACTAATGAGTTAGTTGTGGGATGATGTATTACAAAACGAGTAAAGAGACTTGCCGATAATAAGATTGAACTAGGTATGGGATACCGACGATCGAATCTCGGGCAAGTAACATACCGATGACAAAGGGAACAACGTATGTTGTTATGCGGTCTGACCGATAAAAGATCTTCATAGAATATGTAGGAGCCAATATGAGCATCCAGGTTCCGCTATTGGTTATTGACCGGAGACGTGTCTCGGTCATGTCTACATTGTTCTCGAACCCGTATGGTCCGCACGCTTAAGGTTACGATGACAGTTATATTATGAGTTTATGCATTTTGATGTACCGAAGGTTGTTCGGAGTCCCGGATGTGATCACGGACATGACGAGGAGTCTCGAAATGGTCGAGACATAAAGATTGATATATTGGAAGCCTATGTTTGGATATCAGAAGTGTTCCGGGTGAAATCGGGATTTTACCGGAGTACCGGGAGGTTACCGGAACCCCCCGGGAGGTATATGGGCCTTAGTGGGCCTTAGTGGAAGAGAGGAGAGGTGGCCAGAGATGGGCCGTGCGCCCCTCCCCCCCTTGGTCCGAATTGGACAAGGAGAGTGGGCCGGCCCCCCTTCCTCCTCTCTCTCCTCTTCCCCCCCTCCACGAATCCTATTCCAACTAGGAAAGGGGGGAGTCCTACTCCCAGAGGGAGTAGGACTCCTCCTGGCGCGCCTCTCCTGGCCGGCCGGCCCCCCTCCCTTGAACCTTTATATACGAAGGCAGGGGCACCCCCTAGAGACACAAGTTGATCCAGGTGATCATATTCTTAGCCGTGTGCGGTGCCCCCTTCCACCATAGTCCTCGATAATATTGTAGCGGTGCTTAGGCGAAGCCCTGCGACGGTAGAACATCAAGATCGTCACCACGCCGTCGTGCTGACGGAACTCTTCCCCGACACTTTGCTGGATCGGAGTCCGGGGATTGTCATCGAGCTGAACGTGTGCTAGAACTTGGAGGTGCCGTAGTTTCGGTGCTTGATCGGTCGGGCCGTGGAGACGTACGGCTACATCAACCAAACGCTTCCGTTGTCGATCTACAAGGGTACGTAGATCATACTCTCCCCTCTCGTTGCTATGCATCACCATGATCTTGCGTGTGCGTAGGAAATTTTTTGAAATTACTACGTTCCCAACAGTGGCATCCAAGCCTAGGTTTTATATGTTGATGTTATATGCACGAGTAGAACACAAGTGAGTTGTGGGCGATATAAGTCATACTGCTTACCAGCATGTCATACTTTGGTTCGGCGGTATTGTTGGACGAAGCGGCCCGGACCGACATTACGCGTACGCTTACGCGAGACCGGTTCTCCCGACGTGCTTTGCACATAGGTGGCTTGCGAGTGACAGTTTCTCCAACTTTAGTTGAACCGAGTGTGGCTACGCCTGGTCCTTGTGAAGGTTAAAACAGCACCAACTTGACAAACTATCGTTGTGGTTTTGATGCGTAGGTAAGATTGGTTCTTGCATAAAGCCCGTAGCAGCCACGTAAAACATGCAACAACAAAGTAGAGGACGTCTAACTTGTTTTTGCAGGGCATGTTGTGATGTGATATGGTCAAGACATGATGCTAAAATTTATTGTATGAGATGATCATGTTTTGTAACCGAGTTATCGGCAACTGGCAGGAGCCATATGGTTGTCGATTTATTGTATGCAATGCAATCGCGCTGTAATGCTTTACTTTATCACTAAGCGGTAGCGATAGTCGTGGAAGCATAAGATTGGCGAGACGACAACGATACTACGATGGAGATCAAGGTGTCGCGCCGGTGACGATGGTGATCACGACGGTGCTTCGGAGATGGAGATCACAAGCACAAGATGATGATGGCCATATCATATCACTTATATTGATTGCATGTGATGTTTATCTTTTATGCATCTTATCTTGCTTTGATTGACGGTAGCATTATAAGATGATCTCTCACTAAATTTCAAGATAAAAGTGTTCTCCCTGAGTATGCACCGTTGCCAAAGTTCGTCGTGCCCAGACACCACGTGATGATCGGGTGTGATAAGCTCTATGTCCATCTACAGCGGGTGCAAGCCAGTTTTGCACACGCAGAATACTCAGGTTAAACTTGACGAGCCTAGCATATGCAGATATGGCCTCGGAACAGTGAGATCGAAAGATCGAGCGTGAATCATATAGTAGATATGATCAACATAGCGATGTTCACCATTGAAAACTACTCCATTTCACGTGATGATCGGTTATGGTTTAGTTGATTTGGATCACGTGATCACTTAGATGATTAGAGGGATGTCTATCTAAGTGGGAGTTTAAGTAATATGATTAATTGAACCTAAATTTATCATGAACTTAGTACCTGATAGTATCTTGCTTGTTTATGTATGATTGTAGATAAATGGCCCGTGCTGTTGTTCCATTGAATTTTAATGCGTTCCTTGAGAAAGCAAAGTTGAAAGATGATGGTAGCAATTACACGGACTGGGTCCGTAACTTGAGGATTATCCTCATTGCTGCACAGAAGAATTACGTCCTGGAAGCACCGCTAGGTGCCAGGCCTGCTGCTGGAGCAACACCAGATGTTGTGAACGTCTGGCAGAGCAAAGCTGATGACTACTCGATAGTTCAGTGTGCCATGCTTTACGTCTTAGAATCGGGACTTCAATGACGTTTTGAACGTCATGGAGCATATGAGATGTTCCAGGAGTTGAAGTTAATATTTCAAGCAAATACCTGGATTGAGAGATATGAAGTCTCCAATAAATTCTATAGCTGCAAGATGGAGGAGAACAGTTCTGTCAGTGAGCATATACTCAAAATGTCTGGGTATAATAATCACTTGATTCAGATGGGAGTTAATCTTCTAGATGATTGCGTCATTGACAGAATTCTCCAATCACTGCCACCAAGCTACAAGAGCTTTGTGATGAACTATAATATGCAAGGGATGAATAAGACTATTCCCGAGCTCTTCGCAATGCTGAAAGCTGCGGAGGTAGAAATCAAGAAGGAGCATCAAGTGTTGATGGTCAACAAGACCACTAGTTTCAAGAAAAAGGGCAAAGGGAAGAAGAAGGGGAACTTCAAGAAGAAAAGCAAGCAAGTTGCTGATCAGGAGAAAAAACCCAAATCTGGACCTAAGCCTGAAACTGAGTGCTTCTACAGCAAGCAGACTGGTCACTGGAAGCGGAACTGCCCCAAGTATTTGGCGGATAAGAAGGATGGCAAGGTGAACAAAGGTATATGTGATATACATGTTATTGATGTGTACCTTACTAGAGCTCGCAGTAGCACCTGGGTATTTGATACTGGTTCTGTTGCTAATATTTGCAACTCGAAACAGGGACTACGGATTAAGCGAACACTGGCAAAGGACGAGGTGACGATGCGCGTGGGAAATGGTTCTAAAGTCGATGTGATCGCGGTCGGCACGCTACCTCTACATCTATCTTCGGGATTAATATTAGACCTAAATAATTGTTATTTGGTGCCAGCGTTGAGCATGAACATTATATCTGGATCTTGTTTAATGCGAGACGATAATTCATTTAAATAAGAGAATAATGGTTGTTCTGTTTATATGAGTAATATCTTTTATGGTCATGCACCTTTGAAGAGTGGTCTATTTTTGATGAATCTCGATAGTAGTAACACACATATTCATAATGTTGAAGCCAAAAGATGCAGAGTTGATAATGATAGTGCAACTTATTTGTGGCACTGCCGTTTAGGTCATATCGGTGTAAAGTGCATGAAGAAACTCCATACCGATGGACTTTTGGAACATCTTGATTATGAATCACTTGGTACTTGCGAACCGTGCCTTATGGGCAAGATGACTAAAACACCGTTCTCCGGTACAATGGAGAGAGCAACAGATTTGTTAGAAATCATACATACAGATGTATGTGGTCCGATGAATGTTGAGGCTCGTGGCGGATATCGTTATTTTCTCACCTTCACAAATGATTTAAGCAGATATGGGTATATCTTCTTAATGAAGCATAAGTCTGAAACATTTGAAAAGTTCAAAGAATTTCAGAGTGAAGTTGAAAATCATCGTAACAAGAAAATAAAGTTTCTGCGATCTGATCGTGGAGGAGAATATTTGAGTTACGAGTTTGGTCTACATCTGAAACAATGCGGAATAGTTTCGCAACTCACGCCACCCGGAACACCTCAGCGTAATGGTGTGTCCGAACGTCGTAATCGTACTTTACTTGATATGGTGCGATCTATGATGTCTCTTACAAATTTACCGCTATCATTTTGGGGTTATGCTTTAGAGACGGCCGCATTCACGTTAAATAGGGCACCATCAAAATCCATTGAGACGACACCTTATGAACTGTGGTTTGGCAAGAAACCAAAGTTGTCGTTTCTTAAAGTTTGGGGCTGCGACGCTTATGTGAAAAAGCTTCAACCTGATAAGCTCGAACCCAAATCGGAGAAATGTGTCTTCATAGGATACCCAAAGGAGACTGTTGGGTACACCTTCTATCACAGATCCGAAGGCAAGACATTCGTTGCTAAGAATGGATCCTTTCTAGAGAAGGAGTTTCTCTCAAAAGAAGTGAGTGGGAGGAAAGTAGAACTTGACGAGGTAACTGTACCTGCTCCCTTATTGGAAAGTGGTGCATCACCGAAAACTGTTTCTGTGACACCTACACCAATTAGTGAGGAAGCTAATGATAATGATCATGAAACTTCAGAACAAGATACTACTGAACCTCGTAGATCAACCAGAGTGAGATCCGCACCAGAGTGGTACGGTAATCCTGTTCTGGAAATCATGCTACTAGATCATGATGAACCTACGAACTATGAAGAAGCGATGGTGAGCCCAGATTCCATAAAATGGATTGAAGCCATGATATCTGAGATGGGATCCATGTATGAGAACAAAGTATGGACTTTGGTTGACTTGCCCGATGATCGGCAAGCAATTGAGAATAAATGGATCTTCAAGAAGAAGACTGATGCTGACGGTAATATTACTGTCTACAAAGCTCGACTTGTCGCAAAAGGTTTTCGACAAGTTCAAGGGGTTGACTACGATGAGACCTTCTCACCCCTAGCGATGCTTAAGTCTGTCCGAATCATGTTAGCAATTTCCGCATTTTATGATTATGAAATTTGGCAGATGGATGTCAAAACTGCATTCCTGAATGGATTTCTGGAAGAAGAGTTGTATATGATGCAACCGGAAGGTTTTGTCGATCCAAAGGGAGCTAACAAAGTGTGCAAGCTCCAGCGATCCATTTATGGACTGGTGCAAGCCTCTCGGAGTTGGAATAAACGCTTTGATAGTGTGATCAAAGCATTTGGTTTTATACAGACTTTTGGAGAAGCCTGTATTTACAAGAAAGTGAGTGGGAGCTCTGTAGCATTTTTGATTTTATATGTGGATGACATTTTACTGATTGGAAATGATATAGAATTTCTGGATAGCATAAAGGGATATTTGAATAAGAGTTTTTCAATGAAAGACCTCGGTGAAGCTGCTTACATATTAGGCATAAAGATCTATAGAGATAGATCAAGACGCTTAATTGGACTTTCACAAAGCACATACCTTGACAAGATTTTGAAGAAGTTCAAAATGGATCAAGCAAAGAAAGGGTTCTTGCCTGTGTTACAAGGTGTGAAGTTGAGTCAGACTCAATGCCCGACGACTGCAGAAGATAGAGAGAAAATGAAAGATGTTCCCTACGCGTCAGCCATAGGCTCTATCATGTATGCAATGTTGTGTACCAGACCTGATGTGTGCCTTGCTATAAGTCTAGCAGGGAGGTACCAAAGTAATCCAGGAGTGGATCACTGGACAGCGGTCAAGAACATCCTGAAGTACCTGAAAAGGACTAAGGATATGTTTCTTGTATATGGAGGTGACAAAGAGCTCATCGTAAACGGTTACGTTGATGCAAGCTTTGACACTGATCCGGACGATTCTAAATCGCAAACCGGATACGTGTTTACATTAAACGGTGGAGCTGTCAGTTGGTGCAGTTCTAAACAGAGCGTCGTGGCGGGATCTACGTGTGAAGCGGAATACATAGCTGCTTCGAAAGAAGCGAATGAAGGAGTCTGGATGAAGGAGTTCATATCCGATCTAGGTGTCATACCTAGTGCATTGGGTCCAATGAAAATCTTTTGTGACAATACTGGTGCAATTGCCTTGGCAAAGGAATCCAGATTTCACAAGAGAACCAAGCACATCAAGAGACGCTTCAATTCCATCCGGGATCTAGTCCAGGTGGGAGACATAGAGATTTGCAAGATACATACGGATCTGAATGTAGCAGACCCGTTGACTAAGCCTCTTCCACGAGCAAAACATGATCAACACCAAGGCTCCATGGGTGTTAAAATCATTACTGTGTAATCTAGATTATTGACTCTAGTGCAAGTGGGAGACTGAAGGAAATATGCCCTAGAGGCAATAATAAAGTTATTATTTATTTCCTTATATATCATGATAAAAGTTTATTATTCATGCTAGAATTGTATTAACCGGAAACATAATACATGTGTGAATACATAGACAAATAGAGTGTCACTAGTATGCCTCTACTAGACTATCTTGTTAATCAAAGATGGTTATGTTTCCTAACCATGGACAAAGAGTTGTCATTTGATTAACAGGATCACATCATTAGATGAATGATCTGATTGACATGACCCATTCCTTTAGCTTAGCACCCGATCGTTTAGTATGTTTCTATTGCTTTCTTCATAACTTATACATGTTCCTATGACTATGAGATTATGCAACTCCCGTTTGCCGGAGGAACACTTTCTGTGCTACCAAACGTCACAATGTAACTTGGTGATTATAAAGGAGCACTACAGGTGTCTCCAAAGGTACATGTTGGGTTGGCGTATTTCAAGATTAGGATTTGTCACTCCGATTGTCGGAGAGGTATCTCTGGGCCCTCTTGGTAATGCACATCACTTAAGCCTTGCAAGCATTGCAACTAATGAGTTAGTTGCGGGATGATGTATTACAGAAAGAGTAAAGAGACTTGCCGGTAACAAGATTGAACTAGGTATGGGATACCGACGATCGAATCTCGGGCAAGTAACATACCGATGACAAAGGGAACAACGTATGTTGTTATGCGGTCTGACCGATAAAAGATCTTTGTAGAATATGTAGGAGCCAATATGAGCATCCAGGTTCCGCTATTGGTTATTGACCGGAGATGTGTCTCGGTCATGTCTACATTGTTCTCGAACCCGTAGGGTCCGCACGCTTAAGGTTACGATGACAATTATATTATGAGTTTATGCATTTTGATGTACCGAAGGTTGTTCGGAGTCCCGGATGTGATCACGGACATGACGAGGAGTCTCGAAATGGTCGAGACATAAAGATTGATATATTGGAAGCCTATGTTTGGATATCAGAAGTGTTCCGGGTGAAATCGGGATTTTACCGGAGTACCGGGATGTTACCGGAACCCCCCGGGAGGTATATGGGCCTTAGTGGGCCTTAGTGGAAGAGAGGAGAGGTGGCCAGAGATGGGCCGTGCGCCCCTCCCCCCCTTGGTCCGAATTGGACAAGGAGAGTGGGCCGGGCCCCCTTCCTCCTCTCTCTCTCCTCTTCCCCCCCCCCTCCATGAATCCTATTCCAACTAGGAAAGGGGGGGAGTCCTACTCCCAGAGGGAGTAGGACTCCTCCTGGCGCGCCTCTCCTGGCCGGCCGGCCCCCCTCCCTTGAACCTTTATATACGAAGGCAGGGGCACCCCCTAGAGACACAAGTTGATCCAGGTGATCATATTCTTAGCCGTGTGCGGTGCCCCCTTCCACCATAGTCCTCGATAATATTGTAGCGGTGCTTAGGCGAAGCCCTGCGACGGTAGAACATCAAGATCGTCACCACGCCGTCGTGCTGACGGAACTCTTCCCCGACACTTTGCTGGATCGGAGTCCGGGGTTCGTCATCGAGCTGAACGTGTGCTAGAACTCGGAGGTGCCGTAGTTTCGGTGCTTGATCGGTCGGGCCGTGGAGACGTACGACTACATCAACCAAACGCTTCCGTTGTCGATCTACAAGGGTACGTAGATCATACTCTCCCCTCTCGTTGCTATGCATCACCATGATCTTGCGTGTGCGTAGGAATTTTTTTGAAATTACTACGTTCCCAACAGGGAGGCATCCCACAAGGGGAAGTCGCGCCCCCTCCCTATAGGGAGTCCGAATTGGACTAGGGAGGGGGAGCGCCCCCCTTTCCTTCTCCTCGTCCTCTCCCTTCCTTCCTTCCCCTTCTCCTGCTAGTAGGACTAGGAAAGGACGAATCCTACTCCTACTAGGAGGAGGATTCCTCCTCTCTTGGCACGCCACTAGGGCCGGCCGGCCTCCCCCCTTGCTCCTTTATATACGGGGGCAGGGGGCACCCTAGAACACACAAGTTGATTGTTTCCAGCTGTGTGCGGTGCCCCCCTCCACCATAATCCACCTTGGTCATATCATAGCGGTGCTTAGGCGAAGCCCTGTTCTGGTAGCATCATCATCACCATCATCACGCCGTCGTTCTGACGAAGCTCTCCCTCGACACTCTGCTGGATCGTGAGTTCGTGGGATGTTACCGAGCCGAACGTGTGCAGATCGCGGAGGTGTCGTACTTTCGGTACTAGGATCGGTCAATTGTGAAGACGTACGACTACATCAATCGCGTTGTCATAACGCTTCTGCTTATGGTCTACGAGGGTACGTGGACAACACTCTCCCCTCTCGTTGTTATGCATCACCATGATCTTGCGTGTGCGTAGGAATTTTTTTGAAATTACTGCGTTCCCCAAGAGCGGCATCTGAGCCAGGTCTATGCATAGATATTATATGCACGAGTAGAACACAAAGGAGTTGTGGGCTTGTGTATATACATATTGCTTACCGTCACTAGTTGATTCTTGATTCAGCAGCATTGTTGGATGAAACGACTCAGACCGACATTACGCGTACGCTTATGCGAGCCTGGTTCTATCGACGTGCTTCGCACACATGTGGCTAGTGGGTGTCAGTTTCTCCAATTTTAGTTGAATCGGATTCAATGAACATGGTTCTTTTTGAAGATTAAAAAGCAATCACTATACCGCGTTGTGGTTTTTTATGCATAGGTAAGAACAGTTCTTGCTAAGCCCGTAGCAGCCACATAAAACTTGCAACAACAAAGTAGAGGACGTCTAACTTGTTTTTGCTGGGCAGGCTGTGATGTGATATGGTCAAGACGTGATGAGATATAAATTGTTTTATGAGATGATCATGTTTTGTTAAAGTTATCGGCAACTGGCAGAAGCCTTATGGTTGTCTCTTTATTGCATAAGGTGCAAGCGCCATATAATTGCTTTACTTTATTGCTATGCGATAGCAATAGTTGCAAAAGCAATAGTTGGTGAGACGACCATATGACGACACGTTGATAGAGATCAAGATGATGGAGATCATGGTGTCATGCCGGTGACGATGGAGATCATGACGGTACTTTGGATATGGAGATCAAAGGCACAAGATGATGATGGCCATATCATGTCACATATTTTGATTGCATGTGATGTTTACCTTTTATGCATCCTATTTTTCTTAGTACGACGGTAGCATTATAAGATGAACCCTCACTAAATTTCAAGGTACAAGTGTTCTCCCTGAGTATGCACCGTTGCGACAGTTCACCGTGCCGAGACACCACGTGATGATCGGGTGTGATAAGCTCTACGTTCACATACAACGGGTGCAAGCCTGTTTTGCACACGCAGAATACTCGGGTTAAACTTGACGAGCCTAGCATATGCAGATATGGCCTCGGAACACTGAGACCCAAAGGTCGAGCGTGAATCATATAGTAGATATGATCAACATAGTGATGTTCACCATTGAAAACTACTCCATCTCACGTGATGATCAGACATGGTTTAGTTGATATGGATCACGTGATCACTTAGATGATTAGAGGGATGTCTATCTAAGTGGGAGTTCTTAAGTAATATGATTAATTGAACTTTAATTTGTCATGAACCTAGTCCTGGTAGTATTTGCATAACTATGTTGTAGATCAATAGCTCGCGATGTAGCTCCCCATTTATTTTTGATAAGTTCCTAGAGAAAAACTATGTTGAAAGATGATAGTAGCAATGATGCGGACTGGGTCCGTGATCTGAGGATTATCCTCATTGCTGCACAGAAGAATTATGTCCTTGATGCACCGCTAGGTGATGGACCTATTGCAGGAGCAGGTGCAGACATTATGAATGTTTGGCAAGCGCGGTATGATAACTACTTGCTAGTTTAGTGCGCCATGCTTTACGGCTTAGAACCGGGACTTTAAAAAAAATTTGAATGCCACGGAGCATATAAGATGTTCTAAGAGCTGAAACTGGTATTTCAGACTCATGCCCGAGTCGAGAGGTATGAGACCTCTGACTGTACTTTGCCTACAAGATGGAGGAGAATAGCTCAACTAGTGAGCATGTGCTCAAATTGTCTAGGTACTACAATTTCTTGAATCAAGTGGGAGTTAATCTTCCAGATAAAATAGTGATTGACAGAGTTCTCTAGTCACTATCACCAAGTTACTGGAACTTCGTGATGAACTATATGAAGGAAATATGCCCTAGAGGCAATAATAAAGTTGTTATTTATATTTCCTTATATCATGATGTAGGATCTAGAAGTAGATGTGTCTAGAGGGGGGTGATTAGACACTTCGTGCTAAAGTTGCAATTTTTAAGCCTTTTCGGTTTAAGTGGAGTTTAGGCACAATTTCAGCACACACAATACATATCAAGCAAGCAAGCAAAGAGTATATGAGCAGCGGAATGTAAAGCATGCAACTTGCAAGAATGTAAAGGGAAGGGTTTGGAGATTTCAAACGCAATTGGAGACACGGATGTTTTTCCCGTGGTTCGGATAGGTGGTGCTATCCTACATCCACGTTGATGGAGACTTCAACCCACGAAGGGTAACGGTTGCGCGAGTCCACACAGGGCTCCACCCAAGGGCAATGGTTGCGCGAGTCCACGGAGGGCTCCACCCACGAAGGGTCCACGAAGAAGCAACCACCCACAAAGGGTCCATGAAGAAGCAACCTTGTCTATCCCACCATGGCCAATGCCCACGAAGGACTTGCCTCACTAGCGGTAGATCTTCACGAAGTAGGCGATCTCCTTGCCCTTACAAACTCCTTGGTTCAACTCCACAATCTTGTCGGAGGCTCCCAAGTGACACCTAGCCAATCTAGGAGACACCACTCTCCAAGAAGTAACAAATGGTGTGTAGGTAATGAACTCCTTGCTCTTGTGCTTCAAATGATAGTCTCCCCAACACTCAACTCTCTCTCATAGGATTTGGATTTGGTGGAAAGAAGATTTGAGTGGAAAGCAACTTGGGAAGGCTAGAGATCAAGATTCATATGGTAGGAATGGAATGTCTTGGTCTCAACACATGAGTAGGTGGTTTTCTCTCAGAACATATGAGTAGGAATGGTGTGTGTGTTCTGGTGGCTCTCTCATCGAATGAGATGGAGGTGGAGGGGTATATATAGCCTCCACTCAAAATCCAACCGTTACACAGATTTCCAATCTCGGTGGGACCGAATAAATAAACTCGGTCTGACCGAAGTAGTAAACCTAGTGACCGTTAGGAATTTCGGTGGGACTGACATGCAACTCGGTAGGACCGATTCGGTTAGGGTTTGGGCATAACGTAATCTCGGTGAGACCGATTACACAAACTCGGTGAGACCGAGTTTGGTAATTAGCTAACCAGAGAGTTGGTCAGGCAAACTCGGTGGGACCGATTTGCTCTTTTGGTGAGACCGAGTGGAACTCGGTGAGACCGAAAAGTTACAAAGGGGAAACACTGAGTTTACATTGCAATCTCGGTGGGACCGATTGCATATCTCGGTGGGACCGAGAATATTGCAATAGGTAACAGAGAGTTTGCAATCCCATCTCGGTGAGACCGAGATCCTTATCGGTAGAACCGAATTGCTAGGGTTTGGCAGTGGCTTATGACAAGTGAAACTCGGTGGCGCCGGATAGGAAAAATCGGTAGGACCGAGTTTGGCTTAGAGTTTAGGTCATATGTGGATACGGGAAAGTAGTTGAGGGTTTTGGAGCATATCATTAAGCACATGGAGCAAGAGGCTCATTAAGCAACACCTCATCCCTCCTTGATAGTATTGGCTTTTCCTATGGACTCAATGTGATCTTGGATCACTAAAATATAAAATGAAGAGTCTTGAGCTTTTGAGCTTGAGCCAATCCTTTGTCCTTAGCATTTTGAGGGTTCCACTTTCACATCCATGCCATGCCATTGTTGAACTTATCTGAAACATGCTAGATAGAAGTGTTAGTCCAACAAGAGATATGTTGTCATCAATTATCAAAACCACTTAGGGAGCACTTGTGCTTTCAATCTCCCCCTTTTTGGTAATTGATGGCAACATACATGAAAGCTTTAGATAAAGATATAAAGAACAACAATTAAAGCTTTGGAAGGACATGTAACAAGCATAGGCTCCCCCTACATGTATGCACTCATGTAAATATGAAATATAGAGGCATGTGAGAGCATAAACATGACAGAGTAGGCAATGTGTTACATGTATCTTGGCCATATGCATCAGAGCAAAAGATTATCAAGAAAAATGCCTTCATGCTCATGAGTCCTTCTTGCAAACAGTATGTACATAAGCAAGAACTCCTCATACTCATGATTTTGATGCATATACTTACCTTGTGGTCTCGAGTTGGCTTAGAATGGAATGAACCTGCACAAACAAGGTTAGATAACACAGGTACGTCCACTAGCCAGAGCAAAAGAAACCACAAGAATTCCAAGACTGGGATGACATGTAGAGAGTGATAACATTGGATTCAACATGTCCCCAAGAATAAAGATATGCAATGATTTTGGCTGATTTCTTCTCCTTTAGGTGTCTTGCTCCCCCTGAATCTTACATGGGATATTGGGAGAAGATAGGAGACAGAAAATCAGAGCAGAATAGAAATTAATTCAAATGAGTTCATATGAACATGTCTTTCCCCCAAAAAGACATGTGGCAACATCTCCCTGGAAATCTCTCTCCCCCTTAGCAACATCTGGGATCCTCGAGACTTTCTCTCCCCCTTAATACTTTCTCTCCCTTGATGTGATCTCTCTCTCCTACAAGCTTTGATGTGATCTCTCTCTCCCCCTTTGACATCAATTTCCAAGAAGGTTTTTCCTGGAATCCGTCGAATAGGTTTGGTCCTTGAGATTCAGCACAAAGCAGAGGATAAAATTGTGATGCTTGTGGAGGACAAGATTCATTTAGTGGAGCTGGAACAGAAGAAATGTGGAATAAGTGGTAGAGTGGTTTTCTGATCGCAAGGTCGGTGGCACCGAGTGGCATATTTCGGTGGTACCGAAAATATTCGGTTGGACCAAAATTTGCAAGTCGGTGGTACCGAGTTTACACATAGAAACACACTTGTCACCACAGCTCACTAGACAAGTAAGATCTCACAAAGATTTGCAATGAATTACCTGAAGGATTTGCAAGGAATAAAATGCAGAAAATGCAGGACAAACACAAAGAGAAAAGGGAAGAAACTGAAAGATCTAGATGAAGTTTTTTTTTGTTAAAGAAAAGAAACTAAACATGCATGAGACAAATGCAATAACACAGAAAAGAACACACGAGAACTTCATCTAGAGTTGGGCGGTGACATAGTCACCTATGTTAGAGTATATTGACGTAGGAGTCAAGTGAGGACACTTGATCATAGGTCATACTCATCGTTTAAGCTCAAAATGGGGTTACCATTTTTGGTTTAAGCATCTTGATGTATTCACATCTTGTTGAGTTGCTTTGACTCATGTCTTGGAGTAAAGCTTCTCGAAGATGGAACAACATACCTTGGGTGGTGGTGTGGTTCTTGCTCATGTAGTTGAACTTGTGTGGGTGCTCAAGGTTGATGTAGCTCATCAAGAGTTGGGAGCACCACTTGGAGTTTGAGTTCATCTACCTACATGGGTTAGTTCTTGCAAGGAAGAGCACTTGTGTATCCAAAAATGACAATCATGAAGCTTAACATAGAGTTTGTCAAAGGATATGTTTGAATGGTTTTGTGCTTCCTTGTCTTCAACCACCATTGTGTAGAGTCTTGGTGATATAGAGGTTGCTCAAGATGTGAGTAAGTCGCAATCTCATGGAATTAGATTCAACCAAGCACCTACATGGGTTAGACAACATGCAAGGTACAAATATATCCAAGACAGAAGATAGTTATCATAAGAGATATATCATGGATTAGTCATAAGCTCATGTCTTGCATGTATCCAATGGAGTTTCTACTCCAAATTCGAAGCATCAATGATGTTCAATTCTCCTCTCAACCTGCAAAACACTTTCTCATCAAGCGGTTTAGTGAATATATCCGCTAATTGTTTATTGGTGCGAACATGCTTAAGATTGATGTCACCCTTAGCAACATGATCTCGAATGAAATGATGACGAACTTCAATATGCTTAGTTCGAGAATGTTGTATAGGATTATGACCAATTTTGATAGCACTTTCATTGTCACAAAGCAGTGGAACATGTTTCACATAAATCCCATAATCTTTAAGAGTTTGGGTCATCCAAAGTAATTGAGCACAACATGAACCAGTGGCAATGTATTCCGCTTCAGGGGTGGATAAGGATACGGAGTTTTGTTTCTTGGAAGACCAAGACACAAGAGATCTACCAAGAAATTGACAAGTACCCGAAGTGGACTTTCTATCAACCTTGTCTCCGGCATAATCTGAGTCGGAATAGCCAACAAGATCAAAAGAAGATCTCTTAGGATACCAAATGCCAAAATTTGGTGTATGGATTAAATATCTCACTATCCTTTTCACAGCCTTAAGATGACAATCTTTAGGAGCAGCTTGATATCGAGCACACATGCACACACTTAGCATAATATCGGGACGTGAAGCACATAGGTATAACAATGAACCAATCATAGAGCGATAAACCTTTTGATCAACGGGTTCACCATCTTTGGTCAAATCATTATGTCCACTAGTAGGCATGGGTGTAGACATACCTTTGCATTCTTGCATATTGAACTTATTGAATAAGTCCTTGGTGTACTTTGTTTGAGAGACAAATGTACCTTCCTTAGTTTGCTTGATTTGCAACCCGAGAAAGAATTTGAGTTCACTCATCATAGACATCTCAAACTTCTCTGACATTAGCTTTCCAAACTTTTCACTAAAGAGAGGGTTAGTTGAACCAAATATGATGTCATCAACATAAATTTGGCATACAAAAAGTTCTCCATTAACCTTTTTAGTGAAAAGAGTAGAGTCAATTTTACCAATTTCAAAACCACTTTTAGTAAGGAACTTGGTCAAGCATTTATACCATGCTCTAGGAGCTTGTTTAAGACCATAAAGGGCTTTGTGAAGTTTGTAAACATGATTTGGTTTCTTAGGATTGACAAAGCCGGGAGGCTGTTTGACATAAACTTCCTCCTCTATTTCTCCATTTAGAAAAGCACTTTTAATGTCCATTTGGTACAAGGTGATATTATGGTGATTAGCATAGGCAAGTAAGATGCGAATGGACTCAAGTCTAGCAACGGGAGCATAAGTCTCACCATAGTCCATACCTTCGACTTGTGTGTATCCTTGGGCGACGAGACGTGCTTTGTTGCGAACCACTTGTCCATCTTCATCTTGCTTGTTGCGAAACACCCATTTGGTACCAATGATGTTGTGGTTGTTGTCGGGCTTCTCAACCAATGTCCAAACTTGGTTTCTCTCAAAATTATGTAGCTCTTCATGCATAGCGTTTATCTAATCCGGATCTTCCAATGCTTCTTCAACCTTCATTGGTTCAATGCTCGAGATGAATGAATAGTTTTCACAAAAGTTAGCTAAACGAGTTTTTGAGCGAGTGATTCTCCCGGTTTATATATCATTGAGAATTTGCTCGACGGGATGATCTTTGGCAATTCTTGCTCGAACTCGTGAGAGCTTTTGCTTGGGTCTTTGTTGAGCATCTTCTTCATCTTGTTCTTCTTCTTGGCCTTCTTCATTGTTGACGTCGTCGTTCTCTTGTCGTGGTGGAGAAGGAGGTTGTTGATGTTCATCTTGACGTACTTCCTCGTTTTCTTCATCTTGGTGTGGCCCACTTGTGGATGCTTCCGTGTCGATCCTTGGTTCACCTTGTTGTGAAGTAGAAGCTTCCACTTGGACGGATGAAGTACTCTCCTTCACCTCCATTGGACGAATTTTGCCAATGGACAAATCTTGAATTTCTTCTGAAGGGTCTTTGTCTCCTACATCAATTGGCAATTGCTCTACTTGCGAGCCATTAGATTCATCAAACTTCACATCTACCGTCTCTTCAACCTTTCGGGTGAAATTGTTGTAGACACGGTAAGTGTGAGAGTTTGAGCCATAACCAAGTAGAAAACCTTCATGAGATTTGGGAGCAAACTTTGAACGACGATGCTTATCAAGAATGTAGCACTTTGAGCCGAATACTCGAAAGTATCCAACTTGAGGCTTGTTACCGGTGAGGAGCTCGTATGCCGTCTTGCCGAGTAGCTTGTGAAGATATAAGCGATTTGTTGTGTGACAAGCTGTCTCAACTGCTTCTGCCCAAAAGTGCTTTGGTGTCTTGTATTCATCAAGCATTGTCCTTGCCATTTCGATGAGCGTCCGGTTCTTCCTCTCAACAACTCCATTTTGTTGAGGTGTGTATGTAGCCGAGAACTCGTGTGAAATCCCTTCTTCGTCAAGAAAGGTGTCCACATTTGTGTTCTTGAACTCCGTTCCGTTGTCACTCCGAACCTTCTTGATCTTCACATCAAACTGATTTTGGGCTTTCCTAGCGAAGTTTCTGAAGATCTTCTGGACCTGCGATTTGTCATTGAGGAAAAACACCCACGTAAATCTTGAAAAATCATCAACTATAACTAGACCAAAGGAATTTCCACCGAGACTCTTGTAGGCATTGGGACCAAAAAGATCCATGTGAAGCAGCTCAAGTGGCCTCCTTGTGGTCATGATGTTCTTCACTGGATGTCTTCCTCCAACCTATTTACCTGCTTGACAAGCACTGCAAAGTCTGTCTTTGTCAAATATGACATCATTAATTCCAAGGACATGATTTCCTTTAATAAGTTTGTCAAGATTTCTCATGCCAACATGACCTAGTCGTCTATGCCACAACCAACCTTTTGAGGATTTAGCAACAAAGCAAGTTTTAGGTTGCGCCTTTTTAGAGAAATCGACCATGTAAAGATCACCTCTACGCATACCAGTAAAGACCATTTTATGATTGTCCCGACGAAATACTTGGCAATCTACTTCAGTAAATAGGACGTTCAAACCAAAATCAGCAAGTCTAGATACTGAAAGTAAGTTGTAGCCAAGAGATTCAACGAGCATGACATTTTGAATGGAACTATCATGTGAGATGGCCACCTTACCAAGGCCAACCACTTTACCCTTTGAATTATCACCAAAGGTGACATATTTTCGAGGGCCGTTGTTTTCAGCAAGCTCACGAAACATCTCTTCATCTCCGGTCATATGATCAGTACATCCACTATCAAGAACCCATTCCTTTCCTCCTGATTCATATCCCCGAAGATTTGCCATAAGACCAAAATGTCTCATTGCATCGTCGAGATCGAAGTCACTATCATCATCATCATCATCATCATCATATTCCTGTTCATCATGATCTTGTGATTCATCATTTCCTAGAGAGGGCAATTTATCAGACAAATGATCATCAAGGTGGTCACTTTTATGAATTCTTATGGCTTTGAGTATGATATCATTAATGATTTCAACATCCCCTTTAGCATGCTTAAGATTGGCAAGTTCAAGAAGACATTTACCAAAACTAGGATCACTAGAGTTCATCTTACTCAAGGCAATGGATTTATGGAGAATTTCATCCAAAGTTTTCAAGGAATGATTGGGAAATCGTTCCTCAAGAAATTTCCATATAGTATAGGCACAATCTTGAGTAGGCAAACTAGCAATCAGATTTTTGGGCAATCCTCTAATGATGAGCTCAATAGTTCTAAGATTGCGAATCATGTCAATATCTTTATCTAGGGTAGGATGCAAGGGATCAATATGGGGTGCACAAGGGCTAGCAATATACTTGTTCAAATGATATTGATTGAAGATTACAAGCATCTCATTTTTCCACTCATGAAAGTACTTTCCATCAAGAATAGGCACTCTATGCCTAAGACTCCCTAGAGTAGACACATCCATCTTCCTCCAATGGTGATTAAACCAAGGCAATGGAGACCAAGGCTCTGATACCACTTGTAGGATCTAGAAGTAGATGTGTCTAGAGGGGGGTGATTAGACACTTCGTGCTAAAGTTGCAATTTTTAAGCCTTTTCGGTTTAAGTGGAGTTTAGGCACAATTTCAGCACACACAATACATATCAAGCAAGCAAGCAAAGAGTATATGAGCAGGGGAATGTAAAGCACGCAACTTGCAAGAATGTAAAGGGAAGGGTTTGGAGATTTCAAACACAATTGGAGACACGGATGTTTTTCCCGTGGTTCGGATAGGTGGTGCTATCCTACATCCACGTTGATGGAGACTTCAACCCACGAAGGGTAACGGTTGCGCGAGTCCACACAGCGCTCCACCCAAGGGCAATGGTTGCGCGAGTCCACGGAGGGCTCCACCCACGAAGGGTCCACGAAGAAGCAACCACCCACAAAGGGTCCACGAAGAAGCAACCTTGTCTATCCCACCATGGCCAACGCCCACGAAGGACTTGCCTCACTAGCGGTAGATCTTCACGAAGTAGGCGATCTCCTTGCCCTTACAAACTCCTTGGTTCAACTCCACAATCTTGTCGGAGGCTCCCAAGTGACACCTAGCCAATCTAGGAGACACCACTCTCCAAGAAGTAACAAATGGTGTGTAGGTAATGAACTCCTTGCTCTTGTGCTTCAAATGATAGTCTCCCCAACACTCAACTCTCTCTCATAGGATTTGGATTTGGCGGAAAGAAGATTTGAGTGGAAAGCAACTTGGGAAGGCTAGAGATCAAGATTCATATGGTAGGAATGGAATGTCTTGGTCTCAACACATGAGTAGGTGGTTTTCTCTCAGAACATATGAGTAGGAATGGTGTGTGTGTTCTGGTGGCTCTCTCATCGAATGAGATGGAGGTGGAGGGGTATATATAGCCTCCACTCAAAATCCAACCGTTACACAGATTTCCAATCTCGGTGGGACCGAATAAATAAACTCGGTCTGACCGAAGTAGTAAACCTAGTGACCGTTAGGAATTTCGGTGGGACTGACATGCAACTCGGTAGGACCGATTCGGTTAGGGTTTGGGCATAACATAATCTCGGTGAGACCGATTACACAAACTCGGTGAGACTGAGTTTGGTAATTAGCTAACCAGAGAGTTGGTCAGGCAAACTCGGTGGGACCGATTTGCTCTTTCGGTGAGACCGAGTGGAACTCGGTGAGACCGAAAAGTTACAAAGGGGAAACACTGAGTTTACATTGCAATCTCGGTGGGACCGATTGCATATCTCGGTGGGACCGAGAATATTGCAATAGGTAACAGAGAGTTTGCAATCCCATCTCGGTGAGACCGAGATCCTTATCGGTAGAACCGAATTGCTAGGGTTTGGCAATGGCTTATGACAAGTGAAACTCGGTGGCGCCGGATAGGAAAAATCGGTAGGACCGAGTTTGGCTTAGAGTTTGGGTCATATGTGGATATGGGAAAGTAGTTGAGGGTTTTGGAGCATATCATTAAGCACATGGAACAAGAGGCTCATTAAGCAACACCTCATCCCTCCTTGATAGTATTGGCTTTTCCTATGGACTCAATGTGATCTTGGATCACTAAAATATAAAATGAAGAGTCTTGAGCTTTTGAGCTTGAGCCAATCCTTTGTCCTTAGCATTTTGAGGGTTCCACTTTCACATCCATGCGATGCCATTGTTGAACTTATCTGAAACATGCTAGATAGAAGTGTTAGTCCAACAAGAGATATGTTGTCATCAATTATCAAAACCACTTAGGGAGCACTTGTGCTTTCACGTGATAAATGTTTATTATTCATGCTAGAATTGTATTAACCGGAAACTTAGTACATGTGTGAATACATAGACAAACTGAGTGTCACTAGTAGGTAAATGATAAAAACAGAATTTTTGATGTGGAATGCTACCTAACATATTTATTCGTGCAATTTTCTTTATTGTGGCATGAATTTCCAGATCCATAAGATTCAAAATAGAAGTTTAATGTTGACATAAAAACAATAATACTTCAAGCATACTAACAAGGCAATTATGTCTTCTCAAAATAACATGATCAAAGAAAGCTTATCCCTACAAAATCATATAGTCTGGCTATGCTCAATCTTCATCACACAAAATGTTTAAATCATGCACAACCCCGATGACAAGCCAGGCAATTGTTTCATACTTTTCATGTTCTCAAACTTTTTCAACTTTCACGCAATACATGAGCGTGAGCCATGGACATAGCACTATAGGCGGAATAGAATATGGTGGAGAAGACAATAAAGAAGGAGATAGTCTCACATCAACTAGGTGTATCAACTGGCTATGGAGATGCCCATCAATAGATATCAATGTGAGTGAGTAGGGATTGCCATCCAACGGATGAACTAGAGATATAAGTTTATGAAAGCTCAAAAGGAAACTAAGTGGGTGTGCATCCAACTTGCTTGCTCACGAAGACCTAGGGAAATTTGAGGAAGCCCATCATTGGAATATACAAGCCAAGTTCTATAATGAAAAATTCCCACTAGCATATGAAAGTGACAACATAGGAGACTCTCTATCATGAAGATCATGGTGCTACTTTGAAGCACAAGTGTGGTAAAAGGATAGTAACACTGTCCCTTCTCTCCTTTCTCTCATTTTTTTATTTGGGCCCTCTATCATTGTTTTGGCCTTTTTTTGTCCGGAGTCTCATCCCGGCTTGTGGGGGAATCATAGTCTCCATCATCATTTCCTCATGTGGGACAATGCTCTAATAATGAAGATCATCACACTTTTATTTACTTACAACTCGATACTTAGAACAAAATATGACTCTATATGAATGCCTCCGGCGGTGTACCAGGATGTGCAATGAATCAAGAGTGACATGTATGACTCTATATGAATGCCTCCGGCGGATAGTGACATTGCCCCTTTTTGTTTTTTTTGTTTTTTGGTCCTTCTTTTTTTTTCTTTGGCCTTTCTCTTTTTTTGGGACAATGCTCTATTGAATGATGATCATCACACTTCTATTTATTTACAACTCAATGATTACAACTCGATACTAGAACAAGGTATGACTCTATATGAATGCCTTCGGCGGTGTACCGGGATATGCAATGAACCAAGAGTGACATGTATGAAAGAATTATGAATGGTGGATTTGCCACAAATACGATGTCAACTACATGATCATGCAAAGCAATATGACAATGATGGAACGTGTCATAATAAGCGGAACGGTCGAAAGTTGCATAGCAATATATCTCGGAATGGCTATGAAAATGCCATAATAGGTATGTATGGATTTGAGGATTCGTAATTGAGGTATCTGATTGTGGAAAGGATTTTTAGTGTGAGGTACGATCACTGTTCACGGACACAGGCAGACACGTCCGCAAGAGTTTAGGGGCTGGAATTTGCGAGTTGTGGTTATAGATGGTCTTAGTCTTCTCATGTTCTTTTTAGGTGGTATTTCAATTTTTGAAAGAGAAAAATGTGCACCTTAGCGGCTATGGCCGTACTATGTCTAAAAAGATCCTGCCAATTGTATTGTTAATGTCTACCAGCAGTGGCCGAGAATGGTGTCCGAGCAGATGGTGGTATAGCTAGCCAAACGGGCTAGGCTTGGCATTGCCGGCTCGTGACAGGCCAGGCCCAACACGCTCTAATCGGGTCGTGCCTGGGCCTAAAGGCTATGCACGCGGGCCGACACAGCATGACCTGTTTATATTTTTTTAGTATTTTTAGCACAAAGAACAACTCAATAGGCCAAAACCGCCCCAAAAGACACCCTAGTAGGCCAGCGTGCCTCGCCGCCTGGCCGGCCCGCATAGCTCATGGGCGGTGCCTAGGCTGGACGTGGCAATACGTGGGCTGACACGGCACGACCCGGCTAATAATTGTGCCATGGCTCAGATTTATTCTAAGCGATCTTCTGATGAGGCCGCGGCTTCTGTCACGGCAATGGCTTGCAAGGGGAGCCTGGAGCTTGTACCATCGGCAAACCAAAAAGGAGGAGAGGGTGTGGTCCCATTGAGCCCCCCGCCAAAGCAGGATCCCAAGCGATCCAGAACGATGTAGCAACCAGAGAAGGGGGTAAACACAGTGGTGAGGAAGAACCAGGCGGCACCCAAAAACCAAGATGCAACAATGGCGGCCTCCTTGTCGGAGGACCGCCGAGCACAATGAATCTATTAAGCTGGAACTGCCAGGGTTTAGGCAATGCCCCGACAGTTCAAGAATTGCACGAACTCGTGTTAAAGTTTGCCCCTAGAGTACTCTGTATTTTGGAAATGCAAATTAGCCAAGAGAGAGCTGAAAGCTTAGAAAGTACTCTAGGATATGATTGTTCTTTTGTTGTTGGTTCCACCGGTCGAAGCGGTTGCTTAGTTTTGTACTGGAATAATGAAATAAAAGTTGAAAATTTGGGTTACTCGCAGTATCACATTTATGTCAAGGTGTTGGATCTGGGGGGGGGCGTGGAGGCTCTCGTGTTTCTATGGAGAAGCCCAGACACATCTAAGTCACAAAACTTGGGACACGATGAAGAATCTGGTGTCGCTACAAAATATGTCGTGGGCATGTATAGGCGATTTCAATGAGGTCCTTCGATATGATGAACATGATGGAATAGGCCAAAGAAGCCAAACACAGATACAATGGCTCAGAGATGCAGTCAATGTTTGTGGCCTGATTGATCTTGGTTTCCAAGGCCAGAAGTGTACGTTTGAAACGAAAGTTGCAGGAGGCACGTATACAAGGGTGAGGCTTGACAGAGCGCTCGGATCTGCCGAGTGGTGCGCACAATTCCCACTAGCGGTGGTAGAACACCTCACTGCTACAACCTCGGATCATTCTCCTATTTTGCTAAAGCTTGATCCACCTGCTAGAGGGCCGGTAAAAGAAAGACAGTTCTGTTACGAATGCATGTGGGTCTGCGCGAATCTAGAAGCTCCGTCTAACAACTTAGGCGAGTGGAACAAATTGACTTTCGGCAATGTTAAGGCTGAAATCAGAAAGCTAAAGAAGGACCTACAACGGCTAAGGAGTGACCCTCTCCGGGTTGGCCCGAGCCATGTTGACATCAAAGTTAATGACCGTCTAATTGAGCTATATCTGCGTGAGGAAGTGATGTGGCGTCAGAGGTCAAGGGTGGAGTGGCTTTCTGCAGGTGACCGGAATACACATTTTTTCCACCTTCGGGCATCGATGAGACGGCGGAAAAACTTGATTATAGCTCTCCAGAAACATGATGGGCGATTAACAGAGGACCTTACGGAAATGCAACAACTTGCCCAAGAGTTTTATAAAAAAACCTTTACACCTCAGAGGGAGTGGAAGGAGTAGATGATGTTCTCCAGCATGTACCCTCGAAGGTAATAGCCGCTATGAACGATTCACTTATGGCACCATACAAGGAGGAAGAAGTGAAGAAGTCGTTGTTCCAAATGTTCCCTACAAAGGCGCCCGGCCCAGCTGGGTTTCCGGCGCACTTTTTTTAGCGCCATTGGGATATATGTGGAGCCTCGGTCACGAAGGCAGTATTGAGCATAGTCAAGGGAGAGGAGAGCCCGGCTTGTGTCAATGACACCATGTTGGTTTTAATCCCAAAGGTATCGAACCCCACTTTGCTATCTCAATTCCGGCCCATAAGCCATTGCAATGTCTTTTATAAAGTAGCTTCGAAGGTACTAGCCAACCGTTTGAAGTCAATACTCCTAGACATTATCTCACAGGAGCAGTCTGCTTTTGTTCCTGGAAGGCTTATTTCTGACAACATCATTTCAGCTTATGAGTGCTTGCATTTTATGAAGAGGAACCGGTCAAGAAACAACAACCACTGTGCGCTCAAGCTCGATATGATGAAGGCAAATGTGTTGGGGAACGTAGTAATTTCAAAAAAACTACTATGCATGCTCAAGATCATGGTGATGCATAGCAATGAGAGGGAAGAGTATCGTCCACGTACCCTCGTAGACCGTAAGCGGAAGCGTTATGAGAACGCGGTTGATGTAGTCGAACGTCTTCACGATCCGACCGATCCAAGTACCGAACGCACGACACCTCTGAGTTCAGCATAGGTTCAGCTCAATGACGTCCCACAAACTCCGATCTAGCAGAGCTTCACAAGAGAGTTCCATCAGCACGACGGCGTGATGACGGTGATGATGTTGCTACCGACACAGGGCTTCGCCTAAGCACCGCTATGATATGATTGAGGTGGATTATGCTGGAGGGGGGCACCGCATATGGCTTGGAACAATCAACTTGTGTGTTCTAGGGTGCCCCCTGTCCCCGTATATAAAGGAGCAAGGGGGGAGGCCGGCCAGCCCTTGCAGGGCGCGCCAGGAGGAGGAGTCCTCCTACTAGTAGGAGTAGGACTCCCCTTTCCTACTCCTACTAGGAGGGAGAAAGGAAGGAGGAGAGGGAGAAGGAAGGAGAGGGAGGAAAGGGGGCCCGGCCCCTAGTCCAATTCGGTTTGGGCTAGGGGGCCGTGCGCCCTGCCTCCTC
This sequence comes from Triticum urartu, assembly GCF_056163025.1. Classification (NCBI taxonomy): domain Eukaryota; kingdom Viridiplantae; phylum Streptophyta; class Magnoliopsida; order Poales; family Poaceae; genus Triticum; species Triticum urartu. The sequence goes on from NC_141876.1 coordinate 441,707,230, forward strand.
TCTTCCACCACTTGGCCCATGAGGCCCAATACTTCTTCCCCGTATTCCCGTAACTCCCCGGTACTCTGGAAAATACCCGAATCACTCGGAACCTTTACGATGTCCGAATATAGTCGTCCAATATATCGATCTTTACGTCTCGACCATTTCGAGACTCCTCGTCATGCCCCCGATCTCATCTGGGACTCTGAACTACCTTCGGTACATCAAATCACATAAAATCATAATACCGATCGTCATCGAACGTTAAGTGTGCGGACCCTACGAGTTCGAGAACTATGTAGACATGACCGAGACACGTCTCCGGTCTATAACCAATAGCGGAACCTGGATGTTCATATTGGCTCCTACATATTCTATGAAGATCTTTATCGGTCAAACCGCATAACAACATACGTTGTTCCCTTTGTCATCGGTATATTACATGCCCAAGATTCGATCGTCGGTATCTCTATATCTAGCTCAATCTCGTTACTGTCAAGTCTCTTTACTCGTTTCGTAATGCATCATCCCGCAACTAACTCATTAGTTGCTTTGCTTGCAAGGCTTATAGTGATGTGCATTACCGAGAGGGACCAGAGATACCTCTCCGACAATCGGAGTGACAAATCCTAATATCGATTTATGCCAACTCAACAAGTACCATCGGAGACACCTGTAGAGCACCTTTATAATCACCCAGTTACGCTGTGACGTTTGGTAGCACACAAAGGGTTCCTCCGGTAATCGGGAGTTGCATAATCTCATAGTCATAGGAACATGTATAAGTCATGAAGAAAGCAATAGCAGTAAACTAAAACGATCAAGTGCTAAGCTAACAGAATGGGTCAAGTCAATCACATCATTCTCTAATGATGTGATCTCGTTAATCAAATGACAACTCAAGTCTATGGTTAGGAAACATAACCATCATTGATTTAACAAGCTAGTCAAGTAGAGGCATACTAGTGACATTCTATTTGTCTATGTATTCACACATGTACTAAGTTTCGAGTTAACACAATTCTAGCATGAATAATAAACATTTATCATGATATAAGGAAATATAAATAACAACTTTATTATTGCCTCTAGGGCATATTTCCTTCAGTCTCCCACTTGCACTAGAGTCAATAATCTAGTTCACATCGTCATGTGATTTAACACCAATAGTTCACATCTTTATGTGATTAGTTCACATCTCCATGTGACTAACACCCAAAGGGTTTACTAGAGTCAATAATCTAGTTCACATCACTTTGTGATTAACACCCAAAGAGTGATCATATTTTGTTTGTGAGAGAAGTTTAGTCTACGGGTCTGCAACATTCAGATCTGTATGTATTTCGCAAATTTCTATGTCTACAATGCTCTGCACGGAGCTACTCTAGCTAATTGGTCCCACTTTCAATATGTATCCAGATCGAGACTTAGAGTCATCTAGATCGATGTAAAAAGCTTGCATCAACATAACTCTTTACGACGAACTCTTTTATCACCTCCATAACCGAGAAATATTTCCTTATTCCACTAAGGATATTTTTGATCGCTGTCCAGTGATCCACTCCCAGATCACTATTGTACCCTCTTGCCAAACTTATGGTGAGGTACATAATAGATTTGGTACACAGCATAGCTTACTTTATTGAACCTATGACTGAGGTATACGGAATGACTTTTCATTCTCTTTCTATTTTCTGCCGTGGTCGGGTTTTGAGTCTTTACTCAACTTCACACCTTACAACACAGGCAAGAACTCCTTCTTTGACTTTTCCATTTTGAACTACTTCAAAATCTTGTCAAGGTATGTACTCATTGAAAATACTTATCAAGCGTCCTGATCTATCTCTATAGATCTTGATGCTCAATGTGTAAGCAGCTTCATCAAGGTCTTTCTTTGAAAAACTCTTTTCAAACACTCCTTTATGCTTTCCAGAAAATTCTACATTATTTCCAATCAACAATATGTCATTCACATATACTTATCAGAAATGTTGTAGTGCTCCCACTCACTTTCTTGTAAATACAGGCTTCACCGCAAGTCTGTATAAAACCATATGCTTTGATCACTTTATCAAAGCATATATTCCAACTCCGAGATGCTTGCACTAGTCCATAGATGGATCCTGGAGCTTGCTCACTTTGTTAGCACCTTTAGGATCGACAAAACCTTCTGGTTGCATCATATACAACTCTTCTTTAAGAAATCCATTAAGGAATACAATTTTGACATCCATTTGCCAGATTTCATAAAATGCGGCAACTGCTAAAATGATTCGGACAGACTTTTAAGCATCGATACGAGTGAGAAAATCTCATCGTAGTCAACACCTTGAACTTGTCGAAAACATTTTTTCTACAATTCGAGCCTTGTAGATAGTAACACTACTATCAGCGTCTGTCTTCCTCTTGAAGATCCATTTATTCTTAATGACTCACCGATCATCGGGCAAGTCAATCAAAGTCCATACTTTGTTCTCATACATGGATCCCATCTCAGATTTCATGGCCTCAAGCCATTTCGCGGAATCTGGGCTCATCATCGCTTCCTCAGAGTTCGTAGGTTCGTCATGGTCTAGTAACATGACCTCCAGAAAGGATTACCGTACCACTCTGGTGCGAACCATACTCTGGTTGTCCTACGAGGTTCGGTAGTAACTTGATCTGAAGTTTCATGATCATCATCATGAGCTTCCTCACTAATTGGTGTAGAGATCACTAGAACTGATTTCTATGATGAACTACTTTCCAATTCGGGAGAAGATACAATTACCTCATCAAGTTCTACATTCCTCCCACTCACTTCTTTCAAGAGAAACTTCTTCTCTAGAAAGGATCCACTCTTAACAATAAATATACTGCCTTTCGGATCTGTGATAGAAGGTGTACCCAACAGTTTCTTTTTGGGTATCCTATGAAGACGCACTTTTCCGATTTAGGTTTGTGCTTATCTAGCTGAAACTTTTTCACATAAGCATCACAATCCCAAACTTTAAGAAACGACAGCTTAGGTTTCTAGCCAAACCATAGTTCATACGGTGTCGTCTCAATGGATTAGACGATGCCCTATTTAATGTGGAAGTAGCTGTCTCTAATGCATAACCCCAAAACGATAGTGGTAAATCAGTAAGAGACATCATCGCGCCATATCTAGTAAAGTACGATTACGACATTCAGACACACCATTACGTTGTGGTGTTCCGGGTGGTGTGAGTTGCGAAACTATTCCGCATTGTTTCAAATGTAAACCAAACTCGTAACTCAAATATTCTCCTCCACGATCAGATCGTAGAAACTTTATTTTCTTGTTACGATGATTTTCCACTTCACTCTGAAATTCTCAGAACTTTCCAAATGTTTCAGACTTATGTTTCATTAAGTAGATATACCCATATCTGCTCAAATCATCTGTGAAGATCAGAAAATAACGATACCCGCCGCGAGCCTCAACACTCATCGGATTGCATACATCAGTATGTATTATTTCCAGTAAGTCAGTTGCTTGATCCATTGTTCTGGAGAACGGAGTTTTAGTCATCTTGCCCATGAGGCATGGTTCGCTAGCATCAACTGATTCATAATCGAGTGATTCCAAAAGCCCATCAGCATGGATTTTCTTCATGTGCTTTACACCAATATGACCTAAACGGCAGTGCCACAAATAGGTTGCACTATCATTATTAACTTTGCATCTTTTGGCTTCAATATTATGAATATGTGTATCACTACGAGCGAGATTCAATAAACCATTCACCTTGGGTGTATGACCACAAAAGGTTTTATTCATGTAAACAGAATAACAATTATTCTTTGGCTTAAATGAATAACCGTATTGCAATAAACATGATCCAATCATATTATGCTCAACACAAACACCAAATAACACTTATTTTAGGTTCAAAAATAATCTCGTAGGCAAAGGGAGTGTGCGATGGTGATCTTATCAACCTTGGAATCATTTCCAACACACATCGTCACCTCGTCCTCAACTAGTTTTTGTTTATTTTGCAACTCCCGTTTCGAGTTACTACTCTTAGCAACTGAACTAGTATCAAATACCGAGGGGTTTGCTATAAACACTAGTAAAGTACACATCAATAACATGTATATCAAATATACCTTTGTTCACTTTGCCATCCTTCTTATCCGCCAAATACTTGGGGCTGTTCTGCTTCCAGTGACTAGTCCCTTTGCAGTAGAAGCACTTAGTCTCAGGCTTAGGTCTAGACTTTGGCTTCTTCACTTGAGCAGCAACTTGCTTGTCGTTCTTCTTGAAGTTCCCTTTCTTTCCCTTGCCCTTTTACTTGAAACTAGTGGTCTTGTCAACCATCAACACTTGATGTTTTTCTTGATTTCTACCTTCGTCGATTTTAGCATCACGAAGAGCTTGGGAATCATTTCCGTTATCCCTTGCATATTATAGTTCATCACGAAGTTCTAGTAACTTGGTGATAGTCACTAGAGAACTCTGTCAATCACTATCTTATCTGGAAGATTAACTCCCACTTGATTCAATGATTGTAGTACTCAGACATTCTAAGCACATGCTCACTAGCTGAGCTATTCTCCATCTTGTAGGCAAAGTACTTGTCAGAGGTCTCAAACCTCTCGACTCGGGCATGAGTCTGAAATACCAATTTCAGCTCTTGGAACATCTTATATGTTATGTGGCCTTCAAAACATTTTGAAGTCCCGGTTCTAAGCCGTAAAGCATGGTGCACTAAACTATCAAGTAGTCATCATACCGAGCTTTGGCAAACGTTCATAACGTCTGCATATGCTCCTGCAATAGGTCCGTCACCTAGCAGTGCATCAAGGACATAATTCTTCTGTGCAGCAATGAGGACAATCCTCAGATCACGGATCCAATCCGCATCATTGCTACTAACATCTTTCAATTTATTTTCTCTAGGAACATATCAAAATAAACGGGGAAGTTATGTGCGAGCTATTGATCTACAACATAGATATGCAAATACTATCAGGACTAAGTTCATGATAAATTTAAGTTCATTTAATCATATTACTTAAGAACTCCCACTTAGATAGACATCCCTCTAATCATCTAAGTGATCACGTGATCCATATCAACTAAACCATAACCAATCATCACGTGAGATGGAGTAGTTTTCAATGGTGAACATCACTATGTTGATCATATCTACTATATGCTTCACGCTCGACCTTTGGGTCTCAGTGTTCCGAGGCCATATCTGCATATGCTAGGCTCGTCAAGTTTAACCCGAGTATTCTACATGTGCAAAACAGGCTTGCACCCGTTGTATGTGAACGTAGAGCTTATCACACCCGATCATCACGTGGTGTCTCGGCACGACGAACTTTGGCAACAATGCATACTCAGGGAGAACACTTGTACCTTGAAATTTAGTGAGAGATCATCTTATAGTGCTACCGTCAATCAAGCAGAATAAGATGCACAAAGGATAAACATCACATGCAATCAATATAAGTGATATGATATGGTCATCATGATCTTGTGCCTGTGATCTCCATCTCCAAAGCACCGTCATGATCACCATCGTCACTGGCTTGACACTTTGATCTCCATCGAAGCATCGTTGTCGTCACGCCAACTATTGCCTCCACGACTATCGCTGTCACTTAGTGATAAAGTAAAGCAATTACATGGCAATTGAATTTCATACAATAAAGCGACAACCATATAGCCCCTGCCAGTTGCCGATAACTATGTTACAAAAGATGATCATCTCATACAATAAAATTTAGCATCATGCCTTGACCATATCACATCACAACATGCCCTGCAAAAACAAGTTAGACGTCCTCTACTTTGTTGTTGCAAGTTTTACGTGGCTGCTACGGGCTGAGCAAGAACCGTTCTTACCTACGCATCAAAAACCACAACGCGGTATAGTGATTGCTTTTTGATCTTCAGAAAGAACCATGTGCATTGAATCCAATTCAACTAAAGCTGGAGAAATAGACACCCACTAGCCACATGTGTGCGAAGCACGTCGGTAGAAGCAGTCTCGCCTAAGCGTACGCGTAATGTCGGTCTGGGCCGCTTCATCCAACAATGCCGCTCAATCAAGAATCAACTAGTGACGACAAGCAATATGTATATACCCATGCCCACAACTTCTTTGTGTTCTACTCGTGCATATAACATCTACGCATAAACCTGGCTCTGATACCACTATTGGGGAACATAGTAATTTCAAAAAAATTCCTACGCACGCGCAAGATCATGGTGGTGCATAGAAACGAGAGGGAAGAGTATCGTCCACGTACCCTCGTAGACCGTAAGCGGAAGCGTTATGAGAACGTGGTTGATGTAGTCGAACGTCTTCATGATCCGACTGATCCAAGTACCGAACGCACGGCACCTCCGAGTTCAGCACCCGTTCAGCTCGATGACATCCCACGAACTCCGATCCAGCGGAGCTTCACGGGAGAGTTCCGTCAGCACGACGGCGTGATGACGGTGATGATGTTTCTACCGACGCAGGGCTTCGCCTAAGCACCGCTACGATATGATCGAGGTGGATTATGGTAGAGGGGGGCACCGCACACGGCTTGGAACAATCAACTTGTGTGTTCTAGGGTGCCCCTGCCCCCGTATATAAAGGAGCAAGGGGGAGGCCGGCCAGCCCTTGCAGGGCGCGCCAGGAGGAGGAGTCCTACTCCTAGTAGGAGTAGGACTCCCCTTTCCTACTCCTACTAGGAGAGGGAAAGGAAGGAGGAGAGGGAGAAGGAAGGAGAAGGATGAAAGGAGGAAAGGGGGGCCGGCCCCCTAGTCCAATTCGGTTTGGGCTAGGGGGGCACGCGCCCTGCCTCCTCTCTTCCACCACTTGGCCCATGAGGCCCAATACTTCTTCCACGTATTCCCGTAACTCTCTTGTACTCCGAAAAATACCCGAATCACTCGGAACCTTTACGATGTCCGAATATAGTCGTCCAATATATCGATCTTTACGTCTCGACCATTTCGAGATTCCTCGTCATGCCCCCGATCTCATCTGGGAGCCCGAACTATCTTCGGTACATCAAATCACATAAACTCATAATACTAATCGTCACCGAACGTTAATCGTGCGGACCCTACGGGTTCGAGAACTATGTAGGCATGACCGAGACACGTCTCCGATCAATAACCAATAGCGGAAACTGGATGTTCATATTGGCTCCTACATATTCTACGAAGATCTTTTTCGGTCAAACCGCATAACAACATACATTGTTCCCTTTTTCATCGGTATGTTACTTGCCCGAGATTCGATCGTCGGTATCTCTATACCTAGCTCAATCTCGTTACTGTCAAGTCTCTTTACTCGTTCCGTAATGCATCATCCTGCAACTAACACATTAGTTGCTTTGCTTGCAAGGCTTATAGTGATGTGCATTACCGAGAGGGCCCAGAGATACCTCTCCGACAATCGGAGTGACAAATCCTAATATCGATTTATGCCAACTCAACAAGTACCATAAGAGACACATGTAGAGCACCTTTATAATCACCCAGTTACGTTGTGACGTTTGGTAGCACACAAAGTGTTCCTCCAGTAATCGGGAGTTGCATAATCTCATAGTCATAGGAACATGTATAAGTCATGAAGAAAGCAATAGCAGTAAACTAAAACGATCAAGTGCTAAGCTAACGGAATGGGTCAAGTCAATCACATCATTCTCTAATGATGTGATCTCGTTAATCAAATGGCAACTCATGTCTATAGTTAGGAAACATAACCACCATTGATTTAACGAGCTAGTCAAGTAGAGGCATACTAGTGACATTCTGTTTGTCTATGTATTCACACATGTACTAAGTTTCCGGTTAATACAATTCTAGCATGAATAATAAACATTTATCATGATATAAGGAAATATAAATAACAACTTTATTATTGCCTCTAGGGCATATTTCCTTCAACATGATAGGGTGGAATGGAATTATTTGGAAGCAATCATGAGGAAGTTGGGGTTTGCTGCACCATGGGTATCCATTGTCATGAACATGGTTAGAACCGTCTCTTTCTCAATCTTGTTTAATGGAAGTAAATTGGAGGAGTTCAAGCCAACACGAGGTATCCGTCACGGAGATCCTATCTCTCCATACCCTTTCTTGCTATCAGCAGAGGGCCTTTCGTGCCTCTTGAAATCTCAAAGTGAATCATCCCAGCTCAGCGGCATTAAGCTGGCTCCATCGGCACCGTCGGTGAACCATCTTTTATTCACGGATGATAGTATGCTGTTTTTCAAGGCGAGTGTAGATGGAGCGAAGGAGGTGTCACACCTTTTGGATACAAATTGAAGGGCCTCGGGCCAACGGATTAACATGGATAAATCTTCCATTTTCTTCAGTAAGGGATGCCCTCAGATAGTGAGAGATGCAGTCAAGGGGTGTTTACATGTTTCAAATGAGTCTCTAAGTGACAGATATCTGGGCATGCCCACAAATGTGGGACACTCAAAGAGGGGCACGTTTAAATACTTGAGTGACCGCGTTTGGGACAAGGTGAAAGGATGGATGGGGAAGTGTTTATCAGCTGGTGGCAAGGAAGTACTCATCAAGTAAGTTGCCTAGGCAATCCCTGTTTACTCAATGTCATGCTTTAAGCTGCCAAGAGGACTGTGCGATCACACTAACTCTATCATTAGGAAATTTTGGTGGGGCTGCAAGCAAGGACAAAGGAAGCCATCCTGGGTTTCATGGGAGGTCATGACCAGGCCAAAATACTAGGGAGGCCTAGGTTTCAGGGACCTAGAACTTTTCAACCTCGCATTGTTGGCGAGACAGGCCTGGAGGGTGCTGCAAGATCCCTCGACTTTGAGTGCTAGAATTCTCAAAGCATCATACTTTCCCACTACAGATTTGCTGAGTGCTGAACTTGGCTCAAGGACATCTCAGATTTGGCGTGCGATTTTGGAGGGCCGGGATATTCTGAAACAGGGTATCATCTGAAGAATAGGCAATGGGCAGTCAACCAACATATGGACACAGAACTGTCTACCAAAGGAGGGTTCGCTCCGACCTATTACTTGTCTGATCCCGGATCCGCCTCAGCTTGTTTTGGATCTACTTACTCCAGCAACGGCATCATGGAACGCGGACCTAGTCCGTTCTTTATTTCTTCCAACCGACGCGGAAGCTGTTCTGAAAATACCTGTGTGCACAAGCAATGTTGATGATTTTTGGTCATGGCATCCAGATTCTAAAGGAAGGTTCACCGTCAGTTCAACATACAAATTCATAATCAAGACATATAACAAGAGAGAATTGGCTAGAGGGCAGAAGCGGGTCATCTAGCGTGGACCAAGAGGAGAAGGATTGGTGCAAGCTTTGGTCGCTGACTGTCCCATCAAATATCAGAGTGTTTTTGTGGTGTCTTGCACGTCACTCACTACCAACAACAGATGTGCTCAATAAGAGAAACATGTCAACTAGATATGTGTGTCCTTTGTGCGGCTCTCCTGACTCATGGCGCCATGCGCTTGTCTCCTGCACGGCAGCGGGGTGCATGTGGGCACTATCTGATCCTGAGTTGGTGGCTAGAATGGCAGAGAACACTGAACCCCGAGCGAAGAATTGGCTTTTCCAGCTTCATGAGGTTCTTGAGCACAAGCTTTACACAAAGATGGTAGTAACACTATGGGCAGTGTGGTATGCGAGGAGGCAGGCGATACATGAAGGAATCTTTCAGTCACCCATGCAGACCTCCTCTTTTGTGGAGTCCTATCTTCGCGAGCTGGAACAAGTCAGGGAAAGAGCAACCCCTCGGGTTTCTGCTACACCCATGAGGGAAGTGGAACGAAGATGGATAGCCTCACCAGCCGGGATGGTGAAGTTCAATGTCGATGGAGCGGTGGCAAGGCATAGCCGTGGCGGGGCCGTCGCCGCAGTATGCCGAGACCACACAGGTCTATATCTAGGGTCATCGGCGGTGGTTTACAATGGAGTTTTTGATCCGACGATCTTGGAAACTTATGCGTGCAGGGAGGCTTTGGCTCTTGCTAGTGATCTTCAGGTGTCACATATGATAATAGCATCGGATTGCCAAGGAGTGGTCAATTACATTAACCAAGGAACAGGAGGTCCGCACTCTGCGATCATCCATGAGATTTTGGGGCATAGAAACTCTTTCACCTCTGTTTCATTCGTTCATGAGCATAGAAACTTTAATTTCGAGGCTCACAATCTTGCCAAATTAGCTTGTAATCTTCAGTCTGGTAGACATTTATGGTTGGTCAATCCTTATGACCAACGTATTGTATCTGTCGTGGGTCTAAGACTGACAGTAGAATGGGGGGTAGGTATGAGGAGGCAAGATCTTAGCTATGGAGTAGTTGTACACACAAGTTTTACGAGTTCAGGTACTTCTCAGAAGAAGTAACAGCCCTACGTCTCGGTGCCCTGAGGCGGTCGACTGGATTGTGTGTGTGTGTGTGTGTTTACAAAAGATGCGAACCCTTGTCCCAGAGGAGGGGGGTGGCTTATATAGAGTGCGCCAGGACCCCTGCTCCCCTCCGTTACATAGGGTTCAATGTACATTAAGAGAGGAACGGTACTGGTAACGCTAGCCATTAAGTGCTATAAATGACAATTAAGCCTATAAGTAAATGCTCGACCGTTGTTGGTGCAGAGTGGCTTTAGATCTTCTGCTCGTCGAGTGGCTTCTGCGACGGTCGAGTGACATTGATTCTTCCGAGTGGAATGTCGCTGGTCGAGTGGGTGATGGTACCCTTTGAATGATTCTGGTTTTAGGGTGATGTCCTAGGAGAAGGTGTCTAGGTCAGGCCTATGACCCTACCCTAGGTACATAACCTCATCATTAGCCCCCGAATGGTTCAGGGTCCGAGTGGAGAAGGAGTTGATAACCTTTCCGATTCAGCTTTTGCGCTTCGGAAATGTCTTGTCCAGAGGTCGAATGACCATTCAAGATGACTTCAACTGCTTGTTCAATCGCCTTGATCCATTCTTGGTTTTGTCGAGTGAACTTTCATTGTTGGGCTTCGAGTGTTGATATGGGAAAAATCTTCCGTCTGATGGTTGCTCTGTTGTGTGCGGATTTCACGGGATTCGAATTTTGGGAAGCGCGCCGGACGGGGGAGGCCGCAGTAATCGGGGTTGATTAAGCAGGCCGCCTCGATCACCGTGCCACCTTTTTCGCCACATATCGCGCGCACGAATGTTGCGGGATTTGATCAGATTGCCTGGGCCCACTAGTCAGCCACTCGGAAATGCCCTCATATAAGGCATTGGACGAGGATTTTCGCATAGTGCGTGCGTTCTCATTGTTCCCCTTCCTCCTCTGTTTTCTCCACCGCATCTGCCTCTACTCTCGGCGGCGTCGCCCTGCTAGAACTCGATCCGCTGCCATGGGGAAGGAGAAGACGGTGGTGTTGGAGCGTGCGAAGAAGGCGACGACGAAGGCGAAAGGGAAGAGGACCAGCTGGGGCGGGTCTTCGTCGAGGTCCGGCCTGCCGCCTGGCTGGATCCAGGGCGACTGGATCCGCTCGACAATCGGCCAAGATGATATCGATGACTTGGTTGAGGGAGGACTGATCCCCCACGAATTAGCGCGGCTCCCGGGGAACGAGACCGAGCCTCAGCCACAGGAGGGTGAGTGTGTTCTCCTTGTCACTCATGTCGACCGCGGGTTTTCTTTGCCTCCCCATCCATTTTCCGAGGTTTACTGAACTTCTTTGGGGCTCAACTCCACCACTTTTCTCCAAACACCATCGTGTACCTTGCCGCTTTTGTGTCCATGTGTGAGAACTTCTTGGGTTGTCGACCACACTGGGGTCTCTTCAAGCACATATTCACGTGTCGCTCTCAGACGGTCAAGAAGGCCAACTCGAGTGACGAGAGGACGCACGTGATACATAGGTGCGGGGGTCTTGGAATTCAGATGAGGAACAAAAGCACTTTCCCAACTATGATCCTTCCCGACTCGGTCCGGGGTTGGCAGTCGACCAGGTTCTACTGCAAGGACCAACCGACTCCAGGCCAGTCGACTGGACTTCCCCCCTTTTCCATGGCTCGAGTGGAGAAGCCCTCCACCTTGAGAGTGATCCCAGAGGAGAAGGTGCAGGTGAAGGTGTTCGTCGAGCGGGTTATCCAACTCGTCTGCGATGGAGTGACCGGTATGGACCTGCTGGAGGTCTTCCTCAGTCGTCGTATCCAACCGCTCCAAGCCCGTGACCATCCGATGTGGATGTATTCGGGACTCGAGGATTCCACTCGGATCCACCCGGAGGACGTCAGTGAGGACACGGTGGAGTAGTGGCTGAGAGGCATTACTGGCAACAAGGATAACCCCCGGGGTCCAGGAGGGTGGTTCCATTCTATCATTTGTGCCAGCCGGAACAGGTACGATTATGCATCGTCGAGTTTCTTCTTGATTTACCATGTAACATCTTGTTGACGGCCGACTGTCTTTCTTTTGTTCGTTTTCTTTCAGGCTCTTGTTGATATGTACTCAATGCCCAATGGAGTGCAGGAGCAAAATGTCGAGGGAGAGGCGAGCGGGGGCGAGAGTGGCGAGTGGCACTCGGATGCAGAGGAGGACGAGGAGAGCGACGACCCGAGTGATGAAGAAGAGGTCGACTTGCCTCCTCGCAGAGAAAGGAGGTCCAAGCACGCTCACGACCCGGCAAGCACCCCTGACCTGGTGGCCGCACCAACTGGGCAGTCTTCGAAGCGCCCTCGGACGTCTTCTTCAGTGCCGACCGAGAAGGTATCGAAACAGCCCAAGACTGCGCCGCCTCCAGTGTCGAAACCGCCAAAGGCCACATCTTCCAAACCTCCGAAGGCTTTGCCCCAAATCAAAGTGGTCATTCCACAGTCTCTGGGTAACAATCTGGCCTGATCCTTTGGTTGACTTGGGTAACAGAATGTAACCGACTGAATGATGATATTTGCAGTGCTGCCACTTTTGGAACTTCCACCCACCAGTACCGAGACAAGGAGATGGAAGACGCGGTTACCTCCAACCCAGGCACAACTCTCGTGATCTTGTTCTTGATTATTTGGTGGATTAAATTCTGGTGATTCACTTGGGGTCGACTGATTTCTTTGCAGCCCCACTCAATGTTATCGAGCTTCTGGGTGACGATGAAGACATGGTACCTAGGCCCAGAAAGAGCAAGAAAGCAGCAGCTGGCAAGATATCCCAGTCGGAACTGGCGACATAACCAACGGTCCAGCAGCCTGAAGATGCAGGTAGAGCCTGTGTAACTTTTGTTGTCCCAGTGTCGAGTGAACGTCCCGCACCTTCGACTATACCAGTGTTTTCTTCAGTCATTCAACCTCATACCTCGGAGCCCCAAGCTGCTGCATCTGGGCCGTCTGTCCCCTTCTTCACCACCTATCATGTTCCGGAAAGCCAATCGGACGCTGCTGCTGAGGCTATCCGTCAGGCTGGCGTAATGATGGAGCGGATGAAGGCGGTGCATGACAATAGTCAGGCTGCTTACGACACCAGCGCGGCTCTTCGAGCCAATGTACAGGTAAGTTGACTTCCGACTGAACTTGTTCTATTAGGATATGCTACCTGAATATTTCCCTTTGTACAATCTCTTGTTGTCTGCTTAGAATCTGTACACCCAGTGGGTGTTTTGTTGTCTTTAGTATTTACACTCTTCCACTCGGTCTGGTTGAATGGGATCTGAACCAGTGGGGCATGCTAAGTGCACCCATTGGGTGTAGTCCCCGAGACCGCAATCGACTGCGAGCAGTCGGCTGGGGTCTGAGCGCTTCTTTCTCTTTCCTTTTCTTCCACTCGACCAGGGCGGAGCGTGCCGAGTGGGATCTGAACCAGCGGGGGCACGCCAAGTGCACCCACTGGGTGTAGTCCCCGAGACCGCGGTTGGCTACTGGCAGTTGGCCGGGGTCTGAGTACATTGTTTTTTTACTCGACCTGGGCGGACCGGCCGAGTGGAATCTGAACCAGTGGGGGCACGCCAAGTGCACCCACTGGGTGTAGTCACCGAGACCGCAGTCGACTGCTGGCAGTCGGTTGGGGTCTGAGTAAACTTTGAAGTTGTATTCACTCAGAAGTAAATAATCTTTGATCTTGTCGATTGATATGTCTTTTACTCTTTGCAGAAATCTTGTACTCTCATTTCCATGTTCGTCGAATTTGAGGAGAAGCAGAGGCAGCTCAACCTTGACCTAGAGCTGGCCCAACAAAACTTGAAGAAGGCTCAAGATGAAGTTGCCGGTATGGAAGGTAACTGCCTGTCGATTGCTCATGTCAATCGTCTTTTTAAATTATCCCTTCGATCTTTTGTTTGATCTAAATGCTTATTTTGTAGAGAAAATGAGGTTGGCCTGGAGAAGAAGGACTTGGACCTTACAGTTGCGCAGAAGGAGGCTCAAGAGAAGACTACCCTTGGTGACAAGAAGCTGGCTTCAATCGGAGCGCTGGAAGAGGAAGTAAGCAAGCTGAAGTCCTCTGTCACTGAATCCAACTGAGAGGCGACTCGTCTGAAGAAGGATAAGGTGGCTCTGAACGAGAAGCTGGAATCCATGGCTCGTAAGAGAAATGACTTGGAAGCTTATCTGAGAACCCTCACCAAGAAGCTCTTTCTTATGCTCGAAGGTACCCCTTTTAATCCGACTGCTTTACTGCTTGCAAGTTAGTCCTGTCCAGTCGACTCACTAACTTCTTGACTGCAGAATTCTGCCAAAACTTTGACGAGGAAACTGGACGGATCGAGACGTGTTTGGATCCTATCGTTTCTCCAGTCGGCGACGAGGCTGCCATGAATGTGCTTCGACTGGAATCCCACGTCGCCAGTGTTACAAGTTATCTTGCTCGTCTGAAGGTGGCAGTTTCACGCATCGACTCATCGCTCTGGCCAAGGGTGACGCTTCAAAATGATCTCGAGTCTCTGGTGGCTCGACTCAACGAGGTCCCCGATCGAGTGCAGGAATGGAAGAAGTCCTCTGGCTGATGCGGTGCTGACGTGGCTTTGTAGCTGGTAAGAGTCCATTGCAAGGAGGCCCGCGAAGATAAGCTGGCGGCGATCAAGGTCGCCAACACCAAAAGGCATGACTTCCAGTCCTTCATGGAGACTTTCATTGCTGCTGCCACTCGGATCGCTGATGGAATTGACTTGGATGAATTCGTCGAGCCTACGAGCCCTCCTCCTGCCGAATGGACAAACTTGAGATTTAAACTTGCCTTAAATTTGCCTCGGAATGCCGAGTGGTTTCTGTAATCGTTAAACTCCTTCGGGCCTGATGCCCGAGTACTTTTATCTTTGTTTTCAAACTCTTGAGATTTTTTCCGATCTTGGTTTATCTTCTGCACTTGCTTGCGTTCATCTTCGAGTAGAACTTGTTCTTCGCTCGGACTCTCCTTCAAAATGCAACTCTGAAGGGGATATCCCAGTTGACCTGCACCTCGCCGTCCTTGCGGATAAGGATGGAGCGCACACTGTATTTGTGGCGCAGCTCCGAGGAGAGGGTTGCGGTCGACCTGCACCTCGTCGTCCTTGCGGATAGGGATGGAGCGGACATTGTACTTGTAGCGTAGCTCCGTGAGAGGATTGCAGTCGACCTGCACCTCGTCATCCTTGTGGATAGGGATGGAGCGTACATTGTACTTGTAGCGTAGCTCTTTGAGAGGATTGCAGTCGATCTGCACCTCGTCATCCTTGCGGATAGGGATGGAGCGGACGTTGTACTTGTAGCGCAACTTCGTGAGAGGATTTCAGTCAACCTCCACCTCGTCATCCTTGCGGATAGGGATGGTTTTGGAACTTAGGCGAGTACTAGACTGCAGCTAAACCTCCGAATGTGAGGTTTGCTCATCACTCAGTAGGATTTTGAAACTTAGGCGAGTACTGGACTGTAGCTAAGCCTCTGAGAGTGAGGTTTGCTCATCACTCGGTAGGATATTTGAAACTTAGGCGAGTTCTGGACTGCAGCTAAGCCCCCGAGTGTGAGGTTTGCTCATCACTTGGTAGGATTTTTGAAACTTAGGCGAGTTCTGGACTGCAGCTAAGGCCCCGAGTGTGAGGTTTGCTCATCACTCGATAGGATTTTTGAAACTTAGGCGAGTACTGGACTGCAGCTAAGCCCCCGAGTGTGAGGTTTGCTCATCACTCGGTAGGATTTTTGAAACTTAGGCGAGTACTGGACTGCAGCTAAGCCCCTGAGTGTGAGGTTTGCTCATCACTCGGTAGGATTTTTGAAAGTTAGGAGAGTACTGGACTGCAGCTAAGCCCCCGAGTATGAGGTTTGCTCATCACTCGGTAGGATTTTTGAAACTTAGGCGAGTACTGGACTGCAGCTAAGCCCCCGAGTGTGAGGTTTGCTCATCACTCGGTAGGATTTTTGAAACTTAGGCGAGTTCTGGACTGCAGCTAAGCCTCCGAGTGAGAGGTTTGCTCATCACTTGGTAGTATTTTTGAAACTTAGGCGAGTACTGGACTGCAGCTAAGCCTCCGAGTGTGAGGTTTGCTCACCACTCGGTAGGATTTTTTGAAACTTAGGCGAGTATTGGATTGCAGCTAAGCCCCCAAGTGAGAGACTTGCTCATCACTCTGTAGGATTTTTTGAAACTTAGGCGAGTACTGGATTGCAGCTAAGCCCCCGTGTGAGAGACTTGCTCATCACTCGGCAGGATTTTTTGAAACTTAGGCGAGTACTGGACTGCAGCTAAGCCCCCAAGTGAGAGACTTGCTCATCACTCGGTAGGATTTTTGAAGATTAGGCGAGTACTGGACTGCAGCTAAGCCACCCACTGGAGGATTTCAGAAACATATATAAACAATTGACAATCTTTTTGGAAGACTGTAAAACTCTTGTCTTTGATAAACAAAATACAAAGGTGTTTTTTATTACATCTCAGCAGACTGAGTGTTTAAGTATAAAAGGGGCGGAGCAGCTCCACATTCCCGGCGCGTGGCTCATCTTTCTTGTGCTCGACGTCGTAAAGATGGTACGCTCCATTGTGGAGCCTCTGGTGACCACGAAGGGGCCTTCCCAAGAGGGAGCAAGCTTGTGTGGTTTCTGCTGATCCACTCGGAGAACTAAGTCTCCCTCTTGAAATGCTCGACCCCTCATATTTCTGGCATGGAATCGACGCAGATCTTGCTGATAAATGGTTGATCGAATCAAGGCCATCTCTCTTTCTTCTTCAAGGAGGTCAACTGCATCTTGTCGCGCTTGTTCTGCTTCTTCTTCTGTGAAAAGCTCGACTCGGGGTGCATTGTGGAGCAAGTCACTCGGAAGTACAACTTCGGCTCCATAAACCAAGAAAAACGGGGTTTTGCTAGTCGACCGATTGGGAGTTGTCCTTAATCCCCATAATACTGATGGAAGTTCGTCCACCCAGGCTCCTGCTGCGTGTTTGAGGTCACGCATCAGTCGAGGTTTCAGTCCTTTGAGAATCAATCCATTTGCCCTTTCAGCCTGTCCATTTGACTGGGGGTGAGCGACCGAGGCATAGTCGACTCGAGTACCTTGTGAAGCACAAAAAGTCCTCAACTCATCAGAATCAAAGTTTGATCTGTTGTCAGTGATGATGCTGTGGGGAGCACCATATCTGAATGTTATCTCTCTGATGAAGCTCACAGCAGTACTGGCATCAAGGTTCTTGATAGGCTTGGCTTCAATCCACTTGGTGAACTTGTCGACTGCTACAAGCACATGAGTGAATCCACTCATGCCAGTCTTCAAAGGCCCAACCATATCCAATCCCCAAACAGCAAAAGGCCATACGAGCGGAATGGTTTTCAGGGATGACGCAGGCTTGTGAGACATGTTGGAGTAGAACTGGCAACGTTCACATTTGTCGACTATTTCTTGTGCCATCTCATTTGCTCGAGGCCAGTAAAATACCGCTCGGTATGCTTTGGCCACAATGGTCCGAGAGGACGCATGGTGACCACAGGTCCCCGAGTGGATATCAATGAGGATCACTCGCCCTTCTTCAGGTGTTATGCATTTTTGGCAAACTCTAGTCACACCTTCTCTGAACAACTGACCTCTTATCACGGTGAAGCCCTTAGATCGACGGACGATCTATTGAGCCTCTTCTTCATCATCTGGGAGTTCTCTTCTAAGAATGTATGCGATATATGGTACTGTCCAATCGGGGGTGATGGCCAAAACTTCCATGATCAAGTCAACCATCGCTGGAATCACGATTTCAGTCGGATCAGTGGCACTCTTCGGCTGTGGGGGCTCTTCAGTGAAGGGATCTTCTTGAACTGAAGGTGCATGAATATGCTCTAGGAACACATTACTGGGAATGGCTTCTCTCTTGGAGCCTATCTTTGCCAGATCATCGGCTGCTTGATTTTTCAGTTGGGGGATGTGATGGAGCTCTAATCCCTCGAACCTATTTTCTAACTTTCTTACTGCATTGCAATAACCAGTCATGGCTGGGCTTCTGACGTCCCACTCCTTCATCACCTGATTGACCACTAAATCCGAGTCGCCATAGACCATAAGGCGACGGATGCCGAGTGAAATGGCCATACACAACCCATACATAAGTGCATTGTATTCAGCCTCATTGTTGGAGGAGTCAAAATGAATCTGGAGAACATAACTGAGTTTGTCACCACAGGGGGATACCAATACCACTCCAGCACCGGAACCATTCAGCATCTTGGACCCATCGAAGAACATGGTCCAATGCTCCGAGTGAATTTGGGCTGGAAGTTGCAGTTCGATCCACTCGGCGAGGAAATCAGCTATTGCTTGGGACTTAATAGCCTTCTTTGCTTCAAACTTGATATCCAGGGGAAGGAGTTCAATCGCCCACTTTGCCACTCGACCAGTTGCATCTCTGTTGTTCAGAATCTCCGATAATGGAGCGTCGCTGACGACTGTAATGGAATGATCAGAGAAATAGTGTGCAACCTTCTTTGTGGTCATGTAGATTCCATAAACAAGCTTCTGATAATGGGGATATCTTTGCTTTGATGGAGTCAGGACTTCAGAAACATAATATACTGGGCACTGAACTTTATAAGTTTTCCTTCTTCTTCCCGCTCGACCGTGAGTACTGTACTAACAACTTGTCCAGTGGCTGCAATGTAAAGCAGTACAGGCTCTTTGCTGATTGGTGCAGGAAGCACCGGCTGGGTGGAAAGCAGGGCTTTGAGCTCTAAAAACGCTGCATCAGCTTCGGGAGTCCACTCTAACTTATCAGACTTCTTCATCAGTCGGTAAAGAGGCAGTGCCTTTTCACCGAGACGAGAAATGAATCGACTCAGAGCGGACAAACAACCAGTAAGCTTTTGGACATCGTGCACATGCACAAGGCGTTTCATCCGAAGAATGGCACCAACTTTCTCTGGGTTAGCGTCGATCCCTCGTTCGGAAATGAGGAAACCGAGTAACTTTCCGCCAGGAACTCCGAATGTGCACTTTGATGGATTAAGCTTGATATCATACCTTCTGAGGTTGGCAAAGGTTTCAGCAAGGTCAGCCAGCAGGTCAGAACCTTTACGTGACTTGACTTGACTACAATGTCATCCATGTATGCTTCCACATTCTGACTGATTTGAGTGAGCAGACACTTCTGAATCATCCTCATGAATGTGGCTCCAGCATTCTTTAGGCCGAATGGCATAGTGACGTAACAGAAACATCCGAATGGAGTGATGAAAGCCGTTTTTATCTCACCGGGTCCATACAGTCGGATCTGATGGTACCCGGAATAGGCGTCCAAGAAGGACAAGCGCTCACACCCCGCAGTTGAGTTGACAATTTGGTCGATGCGGGGAAGAGGAAAATGATCTTTCGGGCAGGCCCGATTGATATGCTTGAAGTCAATGCACATGCGAAGTGAATCATCCTTCTTGGGGACCATGACAACAATGGCGAGCCACTCGGAGTGGTAAATCTCTCGAATGAACTCAGCTGCCAGGAGCCGAGCCACTTCCTCGCCAATTGCTTTTCTCTTCTGGACGGCGGACTGTCGGAGATGTTCCATGACTGGTTTTACTTTCGGGTCGACTCGCAAACGATGCTTAGCCAGTCCCCTGGGTACACCCGGCATGTTAGAAGGTTTCCATGAAAAGATGTCCCAGTTCTCACAGAGGAACTGGATGAGCGCTTCTTCCTATTTGTTGTCGAGTGTTGACGAGATATGGGTCGGAGCAGCATTGGGATCGGTCGGGTGGATATGAATCGGCTTCATTTCTCCTGACGACTGAAATGCGGACTCTGTGGCAGGCTTCTTGGCTCGCAGCAAATCACTCGGATCTGCATTTTTCTGGTACTCTTGCAGTTCCACTACTGCCATCTGTGCATCGGCAATTTTTGAGCCCTTCTGGAAACACTGTTCTGCCTACTGCCGATTGCCGGTAACAGTGATTACTCCTTTGGGACCAGGCATCTTCAATTTGAGATACACGTAACATGGTCGAGCCATAAAACATGCATAAGCGGGTCTCCCCAGAATGACATGATAAGCACTCTTGAAATTCACTACCTCAAATATCAACTTTTCCTTGCGGTAATACTTGGAATCACCGAAAACCACATGAAGTGTGATCTGGCGGAGTGACCGAGCCTTCTTGCCGGGTATAACACCGTGGAAACTCATGTTGCTTTCACTAAGCTTGGACATCGGAATGCCCATTCCCTTTAAGATTTCAGCATAAAGGATATTCAGGCCACTGCCACCATCCATCAGCACTTTAGTCAGTCAAGTGCCTTCGACTACTGGGTCGACCACCAGTGCTTGCCTCCCAGGGGTGGCTATATGTGCTGGGTGGTCTGACTGGTCGAATGTGATGGCAGTCTGGGACCACTTCAGATAACTGGGTGTTGCTGGAGCAACCATGTTCACTTTCCTGTTAATAACCTTCAATCGACTTTTGCTTTCAACATCAGCAAAAATCATCAGCGTGGAATTGACATTAGGAAAGCCGTCATCATCTTCTCCCCATATCCTCGCCTCCGTCCAACTCCTTTTCCTTTTCCTTTTCCTTGGGTTGTTTCTCTCGGAACTGCTGGATCAGGAAACGACACTGTCGAGTGGTGTGTTTAGGGTAAATGATGTTCCCCTCTTCATCTTTCTTGGTATGAATATGGCACGGTAAATCCAACACATCATTTTCATCTTTATCCTTAACTCTTTTGGGAGCCCAGGGCCCTTTGGGTTTTCCTTTGAACTTTTCTTGGGCAACAGCTAAAGCTTCACCAGGAGCAGCTAGTTCGGCCTTTCGCTTCTGTTTCCAACTGGAATTCCCTCCTCCGGTTTCTTGGGCGACTGTTTTGTGTTTGCCACTCCGGAGTCAGTCTTCCTCTTCACCATTGGCATATTTGGTGGCAATCTCCATCATCCGAGTCAAAGTCATATCTCCTGTCCGACCGAATTTCAGGTTCAACTCCCGATACTTAACGCCTTCCTTGAAGGCACAAATTGTTTGGTGATCTGACACATTCTTCACTGTATGGTGCAACATGATCCATCTCTGGATATAATCTCTCAAAGTTTCATTCGGTTTCTGGACACAACACTGCAATTCTGTCAACCCAGCCGGCCTTTTGCAAGTGCCTTCAAAGTTCCTAACAAACACTCGAGCAAGTTCTTCCCAACTTTATATGCTGCCAGGAACCAACTGATTCAACCACGCTCTAGCAGAGCCCTCCAACATCAAGGGGAGGTGCTTCATGGCTACATCATCATTGCCACCACCAATCTGCACAGCCACTCGGTAATCCTCAAGCCAAGTATCTGGCTTGGATTCGCCGGTGAACTTGCTGACTCCAGTCGCCAACCTGAAGTTTGGAGGAATCACTGCTGCTTTGATGGCTCTGCTGAAACACTCGGGTCCTGAAACGTGTACCCTGCTTCCAGTAGGATGATCTCCATGGTGGCCTTCTCTATGAGCTATGTTTCTATCAACCAGACCTTGAACGAGGATTGACCTTGCATCAAAGCCTGGTTCTCTAGGGTCGACTGAAATTCTCCGTTCGTCGCTGTGGGGGCGCCTGTCATCTTGCCGCCGAGGCACGTACGACCCACTCCTTGGAGGAGGCGTGGGCACTCGACGACGATCGTCGTGGTCGAGTCGATGATCATACTGCTCACGGTTCCTGTACTGATCTTGCTGGTATCCACGTCCCTCATGCCGCGGAGGCGGTCTCGGGCTATGGGCAGACTGGACAGTATCCGCCACCACAGACCTGCTATGAATCGTATTCCGCGACTGAGATACCGTTGTATTCTGCTCTCCCGCTGCCCGGAGTAAAGCCCGGATCTGCATCAAACCTCGGCCAGCTTCTAACTGGGAAGGTTGAATTGACTCTGCTATTCGAGCTGCAGCTGAGAGATTTCGGATCGGAATTCGATATACCTGAGTCGGAGGCGGAAAAAGTTGTCGTCGACTGGACTCGAGGATCCGCTGCCGAGCACGCTCGTCGAGTGCGCGCTGGAGGTTCTCTAGTCGAGTGCGCTCAGCCAAGTTGGCCAGGCGCGCCTCCTCCAAGGCCTGGGCCTCGGGGGTTTCTCCAACGATAGGAGTGTGAAGTGCATCCATATTGCGGCGACGAAGATCTTCCCTCCGCTGCGAAGAGAGGGGTTCGGGGTGGTACTCCTCGTGAGCACGCGACGGATCACCACCGCCATCGCCACTGCCTTCCCGAGTGAAGCCAGGAGGACTGCGTGGTCCATTGACCATCAAGACTTCTGCCGCGGGGTCGCTGCTGTCGCATTCGGACGCAGTCTCGACGGAGCCAGTCGACAAATCGAACAGGCCGTAGAGAGTTTCATCGGGCTCGAGTGCCGCGATTTGCAGGGTGGCTGATTGGCGGGCCACCGCGTGCTCACCCACCGCTGAAGCCGCGACCGACCGGATCGCTGGCGCCGGCGAACAATGGAGAGGGAGGTTGCCACAGGAGTCTACTGATACGGAGTCGACGGTTGTCGAAGAAGGACGCCGCGAACGCACACACGGAAGTGCGTCGCCCCTCGGACGGGGAGCGCCTCGACGTCGAGTGGAGCTTCGTGAAGTCAAGCGGAGTCGTCGGCGATGAAAACGAGCGCGCCGAGATGGATCTCGTGGCCTTCAGCCAATCCTCCGCCGGAAACCATGATGATGGGAATCGGAAGAATCGCAACTTCTCCAATAAACTGCTAAGACACCTGCCCCACGGTGGGCACCAACTATCGTGGATTTAAGACTGACAGTAGAATGGGAGGTAGGTATGAGGAGACAAGATCTTAGCTATGGAGTAGTTGTACACACGAGTTTTACGAGTTCAAGCCCTTCTCGAAAGAAGTAACAGCCCTACGTCTCGGTGCCCTGAGGCGGTCGACTGGATTATGTGTGTGTGTTTACAAAAGATGTGAAACCTTGTCCCAGAGGGGGGTGGCTTATATAGAGTGCGCCAGGACCCCTGCTCCCCTCCGTTACACATGGTTCAATGTACATTAAGAGAGGAATGTTATTGGTAACGCTAGCCATTAAGTGCTATAAATGGCAATTAAGCCTATAAGTAAATGCTCGACCGTTGTTGGTGCAGAGTGGCTTTAGATCTTCTGCTCGTCGAGTGGCTTCTGCGACGGTTGAATGACATTGATTCTTCCGAGTGAAACGTCTTTGGTCAAGTGGGTGATGGTACCCTTTGAATGATTCTGATTTTAGGATGATGTCCTAGGGGAAGGTGTCTAGGTCAGGACTATGACCCTACCCTAGGTACATAACCTCGTCAGTATCCATGAACATTACTGATAATCAATAAAGTGGCGAGATTACTCAAAAAAAAAAAGATTATGCCCCCCTTTGTATCTTTGAAAGAAAAGATAATGCCACCCCTTTGTATCCTTGACAGAAAAGGTAGATAATGCCCTTTGCGACATGATTCCATCTCACCGCTCCCTACAGCGGCGAGCAGCACATAGTAGCAGTCGTCAACCTCAAGCGACGCGACACTTGTCGCTGTGCACCCAGCGAGCCTCGTCCTCTACACTACAGAGAAGGATACATACGATGATATCCTGACCGAAACGTCTTGTTAAGTTGCTTCTATCGATCGGCGAGAAATGGACGTGGAAGAAGAGTAAAGCTGGCTGGCGAGGCGATCCCCGATATCTACGTATCTATCTATCAGATGAGGCAAATGGACAGGACAGACACACACACAGGCAGGCAGCAGCCGCCGCAGAGAAGCCATCCTTTCTCGTGATACCATCAATGTATTGCCACAGCCGGGGGAGATGAAATGAAAGGAAATCCCTTTTTTTACCACGTCTTGTCCGAAACTTCCATGCTCGCTGCAGATTATTTACCGCCGTCCGTCTCTCTCGAGAATGCGCGTCTCTGTCCATGCGTCTAGTGCTAATCACCCTTTCAAAGCTAAACATAGTTAGTTAGTGCTAATCCCTTGCATACAGATACAGTGCGTGAGACAAAAAAGACGAGGCTCATACATACAAGGGCATTTGCAAGGAATCTCATCCTTAACTGGGTTTTCTGCGCCTGTCAAGCGCAGCAAAATCACATGAGCGCACCAAACCCGCCCTCCCTAGAATAATCGCGCCTCTACACCAGCCCCACCCTCTCCCCATGATGCATGTTCCTCCACCTCCACCTCTCTCCCCCTCCCTCCCTGTCATGGGCCAGAGCCCCTCTCTCTCTGCTCTGCTCTGCTCCGCTGCTACAAAAGACGGCATCGTTTTTTGCCCCCCTCTCCTGCTTGTCCGGCTCCTTTCTCCCCCTCCCGTCCTGCCCCATTCCAGCTGAGCCGGGAAGCTGGACACGCATAGCTATGCAGAGGAGGAAGCATCACATCCCAAAATATCCCACAGGATAAACATCTCGTGATCCCCTCACAAATCCACCAAGAACGGCATTCTCCGAGCTGTCCCTCTTGCTGCTTCACCTACTCCTTTTGCAGTGTTTTCCTAGTTCCTACTAGCAGTCTCCAGTCTAGCACCGCACCAAGAACCAAGAAATCCAGCAGAAGGGATTGATTCCATCCTTTTTGCGCCTACTCTGTCCCAATCTGCCACGCACAAGTTGCCGAGACAAGAACCGCTCTTGCAAGATCTTGCCATACTCCTCCAGCAATTTGGCGCCAGCTAGGCTGCCAATCTCGCGCCGGAGGTTGAGATTTAGAGGCGGGAGAAGCCTAGTCTCCAGCGATGGCGGCCGCGCTGGAGTGCTGGTCGGGCCGGCCGAGCACCGACGAGGAGTCCATGGTGGAGCAGGTTCTCATGAAGCCCCACGCCCGCTCGGACGGTTCGCTCCCCACCTGCGCTGACTCGGTCGGCGCGGGTGACCCGATTTCGGGCCCGGCGGCGCCCAAGAAGTGGCAGCGCCTGGGCCGCAACTTCGCCGGCGCCATCGCGGCATTCAAGAACACGCTCAACCTGGACAACGGCGGCGTCCCCCGCGACCCCTCGCCGCGCGCCGGCGGCGAGAAGCCGCCGCTCCTCCTCCGCGGCCTCGCGCAGCTCTACTCCCGTGGCGCCGCAGCCCAGCAGCTGCCGGAGAAGCTCGTTTCTGACCTCCGCCGCCACTTCGATGCTCTTCCCAACAGGTGAGCGACCATCTTCGCAAGTTCTGGAACAGACGAAATTTTGCCGCGGCATCAAGCGGCCACATACCACTTAAACTGCTTCCTGTTTCTAATTTCTATACAGTATTTACGACCTTTTATCTGGTTTGTTAAACCAGAGGTGCTAAATCAAGCGCATAATTTATTTATTTGGATGTGCTGAATGGTTCCGTTGCTGACGGTCAGAAATCTCGGTTTTGCAGCTACGCACAGGCAGGATTTGACATGAAAGATGTCCTCTTGCACGCCCGCCTTGTAGAGCAGGCGGCCGGTGAGGATCAGCCTGCACTGAGCATCGAGGAAGTTCATGGCAGCAATGGCAGAGAAAGTGGTGCCGAGGGCACTGTATTTCAGCTCACCTTTGCCTGCAACGCCCCACTTTCATGGCAGTCAATGTCAGGCTCACTCGACAGCCCATTGTTCAGTTGCAAGAAGATCCAGATCTTCGAGAAGAGAGGACTGACACTTGGTGTCGTCCTGATAATTGTGCAATCCGGGAGCGAGGAGCTCTTCAAGAGCCGGGTCGAGGCCGCGCTAAAATCGGCGACAAAGAAGCATCGGAAGAACAGTGGAGGCGGCGGTGGCGGTGTGAAGCTCCCCTTCGGGCTCTGCGGCTGCCAGGAAGAAGGATCGCGCAACTTCGACGAGGAGTCCATGTTTGATCCCGAGGAAGGCCAGGTTCTTGACAATGAGCCTGCTCGCAGGCCATACCTTCCCACTCCCCTACCACAATCATCAGTCTTTGTCTCAGTAGATGAGTGGCAGACCGTCCGATCCGGGGGCGAGGAGCTCGGCCGCTGGATTGTGAGCTCCGAGGAGATCGAATTCGTCGACTGGGTTGGCCAAAACTCGTTCAGGGGAGTCCACAGAGGAAGGAAGGTTTGGGTTAACAAAATGAGGGGTTGCAACATGGGCAGTGCTTACGATGTCGAGATCCGTCAGGACTTGCTGCAACTGATGAGCTGCGGTCAGAAGAACATCCTCCAGTTCCATGGCATCTGCTTCAACGAGAGCCATGGCCTCTGCATAGTGACTAGGATGATGGAAGGGGGCTCGGTTCATGACATCATTATGCAGAGAAACAAGAGACTGTCGCTCCGGGACACGATTAGGATTGCTCTTGATGTTGCTGACGGCTTGGCGTTCATGAACGGCTACGGCATTGCGTACCGTGATCTTAACGCACGAAGGATCCTGCTAGACAGACAGGGAAATGCCTGCCTTGGGGATATGGGCATTGTTACCCCTTGTAATAATGCTGGCGAGGTTACTGAGTATGAGACGTCTGGGTATCGCTGGCTAGCTCCAGAGGTTAGTTTTCTTGACTTGATTTAATGTAAATAAACTCTTCTAGAAATGCTCTTTCTGAAAGCGAGTTTAGTCCCAGCATGCTAGAAGTTCTTTCTTTGAGCTAATTGCTCTATTTTAACTGTAGCCATTATCTGGGATCTTCAAGTAACCCAGTAAAACAGCAACATTGACGATGAAACATGTATTTTTACTTGTCATCCTGTAGGAGTACATAGAACTCTAGGACAAACCGTGTAGAACACTGCATCATCTTGCCTTTTAATTTTATGAGCAGAGCATAATAAAACTTCAAATACGAAATGTGAAAGAAATACTACTTTGATCTGACCAACTTGATGCTCTTATGCACTAGATCAGCCTGCCAATGCCAGTTAGTAGTACTATCTTGTGTCCACCCAATGGTCAGGGAATCCATCCTTTTAACCCTGAAAAACCAATTTTGTGCTCCTATTGTACTCCTTATCATCCTTTTAAGCTTATGTTATCTGAACTTATCCTTACTGAGAGGTGGTTACTTAAATGCTTTGTTTACAGATCATTGCTGGAGATCCAGAAAGCGTGTCGGAGACCTGCATGAGCAACGTCTACAGCTACGGCATGGTTCTGTGGGAGATGGTGACCGGCGAGGAGGCCTACTCGACGTACTCGCCGGTGCAGGCGGCGGTGGGGATCGCGGCGTGCGGGCTGAGGCCGGAGATACCGAGGGACTGCCCGCCGTTCCTGAGGTCGCTGATGAGCCGGTGCTGGGACAATTGCCCTCTCAAACGCCCTCAGTTCTCGGAGATCATATCCACCCTGCAAAAGCAGAGCCTGAGATAGTTTTTTTCTCTTCTTCTTTCTTTTTCTTTCCTTTTTACCATTATAAATCATGCTATAGTAGTATATGTGCTATGTTTGGCTGAGTGCCCAGAGATGCAGGAGACTGCATATGAGATGAGATGAGATGAGAAAAAGTATAATATATGTGCAAAGGCTTGATATATTTTGCTGCCGTTTCTTGCCCAATGCATGCATCTTGGATGAGCTATGTTTGTAGGTCCCCACATCCACATGTAGAGTGAGTGAGATGAAAAATCAACAGAGAGCATCAAAGATTTAGTTTAGCGGACGGATCTATAGGACAAGGGACAGTTGTTTTTTGCTTGCCCTCCCTATCCTATGCTATCATCCACAACGAACTAACTGCACAGTGAGTCCATGCAATGCTCTTGGGACACTTGGACGCAGGCTGCTCATCTCATCTGCTGCTATAAACAATGGTGGATCTCATCTCCTTTGTTTTGTTTGACCCGTTCAAGGGTGCGGCTGGCTGGCTGGCACGCACACCTGGGCTGGGTCCAAATTTGACGAGCAAACAGCCCTTGGGTCGTTTCCACACCACATCTGGCGATTAATCAGTGACTGAGCGTGATGCATGTGCGGCTGTTCCTCCAAAGTTCATGGCCATCATTAGTTTCCAAGGAACGGTGCAAACCCTACGTAATATGTACGACTTTGTCATTCTTGTATGCGGCCAAATAAGACGATGATGCTTTCTCTTTTTCGTGCCTCTTTGATTCGCGGGATTGCAAAAACACAGAAATAGGAAAAACGTAGGATTGAAATGACATGTCCATTGGATTCCTATAGGATTTGAGTTTGTTTGATTGTATCACAGAAAAAATAAAGGATTTCTTCCGAGAGGTCCGAGCCCATCCACCTCCTCCCTCTCCAGCTCCGGCGCTCTGCCCACAGTCGGACGCTCCGCCCATGCTCCAGCACTCCGCCATGGTCCGACGAGATGGCCAAGCAACAGGCCATCCTGGAGTCCATCCAGAATGAGGCCTATGTGGAGGCCAACTGGGCGTTTCTCCGGCAGGAGTAGGCGGAGACCGACGCGCTCTTCACCAAACTTGATGCGAAGATAGATGCGGAGGAGGCCGGAGCGGAGCAGCCGGAGCCGGGCACAGAGATTGTCGTGATCTCCGACGAGGAGTGGCTAGGATCGATGTAGGACGTAGGTTCTACTTTTTTTGCATGTCTTTATATGAATATAAGAATCGAGTATGAGATGTCCGGATGCAACAAGTGAAATTCGAGGCGTGCCCGGTCAATGTCCACGGACGCGCCGGGCATTTGAAGGGCCATATTCGTCATATATGGTCATAGATACTGTAAAGCGAGCCGAAGGTGTCGCCGCTCCCCCGTCGTAACCGGACAAAACTTGCTGTTGTAGACGGACAAGAAATCGTTGTGGTAAGGCCCCATAGAACCAGCGCATCAGAACAACAACCATCGCTGTTGAAGAGTAGCGGATATTAGAAGAATACAACTTGAAGACGCACGAACATAAACGAACTACGGACAGACCCGACTAAATCCACCAAAGATAGATAAATTTTTTTGTTCCGAATGTTGGGAGGCCCACAGACTGAGATAGATACCCGTGGATCGCAAGATTTGTGCATCCCAAACTGGCGTGGCAAGTTGCTCCATGCTCTCCTCCCATTCGAGGGTGGTTTGCCCGGAAGGAGCGGAGGCGGCTTTTCTTTGGCACGGTGCGGGGGCTCTGCTCTGCTGTGGCGCGCACGTATGCCATGAGCCGGGGAGGCCACCACAGCCCCGACACGGCTTGCAGGGGCTGCGCTGTGACTGACCGCTCACGCGGGCGCCGGAATTGCAGGTGGCTGGCTCCCTCCCTGCACGGGCGACTCCCCTGACCCTCCCCGGATCGGCGCTGCAGCTGCAGCATCCGATGAGGCGGCGGCTGCTTGTCCATCGCAAAAGTAATCATGTACTTTTTCTGTAAACTAATATAAAAGCATTTAGATCACTACTTTAGTATTCTAAACGTTTTTATATTAGTTTACGGAGGGAGTACTAGTAAAATCAAATAACCATGGGTGCCATCCATCTGCAAAGCGGTAAATGCAGCAGTAAGTGCGCGCTGAACCTTTGTACAGCGACTCCATTGAACCGAGGCATGGGCACAACAGAGACAGCAGGAGTAGTAGCGGCAGCAAAGGTACAGCGCTGCATCTGCATCTGCATTACTGCATCCATCCGTCCACTCAAGGCTGAGGCCATAACCATGACTCCATGAGGCGTGCAACGCGTGCACGACGCAGTGGAGTGCCTCGGTCGGTTCGTGCCATGCCATGAATCTTCACTCTCTGCGGCCCGCGGATCGTCGGCACTGTCGCTCACGCGCCTCTCGCTGAGCGAGCCGCATTCACGCCTTCCCTGCGTGTCCTTGCCACGCCTCCTCCCGTGCGTTGGCCTGGCGTCATCAGCCAGCGCCCCATGAATGAATGAATGAACGAAATGAATGGCATGGTAGGATGGTACAGGCCGTAGATCTGAAACAATTCCGTAGCTGAGCTGCTACAGCCTAGAGATAGATAGGCACGCAGGAGCAGAGAGCGCACGGAGCTATTGATAGTGACGGAACGGACGCCATGAGGGCCTCTTTGGAAACAAAAGCAGACGCAGTAATAAGCTCTGGCCCATGCCATCCGTCGTCGGCGCGCTTCACATGAAATTTTCCTTTCAGGACCATGCTCCTGGTAGCACAAATTTTGTCTTCCACAACAACTGTACATTTTTTTTCGAGAGTACTCAACAACTGTACATGAACCATGCAATCCAAACGAAGGGTTAGGATCCTCTGCAGTAGCCCACCATACACTACTGCAGAGAATCTCAACCCCAAACGAAACATGAAATGGCCGCTTATATTCCTACCAGTTGCTTTTCGTTTCTACTCTACATGGATTTGACAGGGCCATCAATTCCTGTATTCCAAGAGGTAAAAGGACATCACGTTACGCTGTTAACCAAAGCCAAAGGAAGAATCATCATCAACAACAACAACTTGGGACTACAGCTGAGTCAAGTTTGGCATCCAACTCGAAGGTTAAAACAGAGATGTAATTGCTGAAGAAAGACGAGCGAATGGGATGAGCAGCTCAATGACGCGCTATTCACCCATACAAACAAAACTCTCTGGGTACAATAAACATGGGAGATCGTCAACTTGGAGGGTTTGCCGGCTTTTCTCCTTATTTCTCAAGAGATCACTGGGGGTAAAACTCGCTCTCAGAAGACGGGCTACTCGGAAATAGGGCACGCACCCTCGAAAGCTTCCTGCTCCTTGCGGCAGAAGTCAAATTCATTCGTGTAGTAATACATGCACCCAGCATACGCATCCATCTCCTTGGGGCACTTTTGGTGAAGTTCTTTCAACCTGCAATCAGAAATGTGATCACAAAGTGATTACTTACCAGAATGAGAAAGTAGAGCAGGTAGATGAAGAATACACAAAAGTGATTGGCTTCACGGAAGCGACATCACAGCTAAGCAGTCTAAAAAATATGTACAAGAAACATGATGAAAAGGTCTGAAATCTGTAGTCCATAAAGGGAAGGAAGAATATCCAATTTTCAGATTTAACACACGGAATAAGAACTTTTAATGACAATAATAGATCCTGCTAGGTTGCTACTCAAATTGGATGCCCCTATCAACCTTTTTGACATGACCAAACACAATCAGGAAAACAAATACAGGCATAAAATCATCATGTATGCATTTTTGTTCTCCTTACGTAACACCCATGCAACATCACCCAAGAGGCAAAACAACTTGAACATGGAGCACTACCTCACCAACTTAAAAACCAATCCATCACTATGCCAGTGATTTTTTAAGTCCCGAACAAGCAAGTTTTCCACACAAAATGAGTAAAATAAAATGCTAGTTCTTTTTCTAGAACACACGTCAAAATCCATGCTATTTTGCATTGAAAGCATCAAAATGACGTGAAGGACAAACCCGAAAACGCTACAAGCAACGAAAAAGCTATCTACAAAAAACTAGCAGGCTTACGAGACAAACCAAAAGGAAGGAACCAGAAAGCTAAGAAAACTAGCAAGCAAAACATAACCAACACAGACCTAAACAGAACAGAGCAGGATCTATTAGATGGTGTCTGGAGATCTAGCATGCACAATAATGTGCAAGTCTGAAATCACTGATGAAGGTTCAGTTCAAGCAATGGCCCAAACCAAAAAAAGTAAATTTTGCCTCCATTTATTCTCACCTAATCATTTCAATACTAGATAAACAAAAACAAATAGAAGTAACAGAAGTCAGAAAAGGCAAGCATTATTCAATCCCACATTATGCTTGTCTACTCACGAGTCGCATATGCATTACATTTGATTATTGAATAGATGTTATTGAAATCTTCATAACCACCCAACGCCCCAAGTCACACTCATATAAATGACTTAGCCAGGGAATTTTGCACTTCAACACTAGAAGGAATAGAAACAACAGCACTAAGGCGGAAAGATAGAACCATATTTGTTTATATCACATATGCACTACCGAGATCAAACTGATCATAGGGTATTCTACAAGCAAATAAGCAAGAGATATTATCATTGATACTTCATACAGTATTTCACCAAAAAAACAGGGGTACTGTGAGTTACAGGATTGTATTGGGAGGCAAGGTCTGTTGTTGCCAGGCAATGCAGCAGCACATTGCACAGGACAGGAAGACAAAGACAAGAAGAAGTAAGCAGTCACACACTCATACAGGTACTTCCCACAAGCCTGATTTGTCCCAACATGTGCAGGTTCTACAAGAGAGCAGGTCTGTAGACTCTGTTCTCCCAACATTCAGTGCATGCCGGAGTAGGGACAGATTAGTGGAGGCAGCACCAAGTATAAAGAATGAGAGGCAAAAGGTGAGACAGCGACTTTTCAAATTTAAGCTGTCTGCATTCACCTCTCATTTTGCCTTTCTCTTATCTGTTCATGTATTGCCTCTACATGCGCTGGCGTGCACCGACCCTGAGGACAGCAACCTCTCTGGAAGTGCTTTTTTCTAGACCCTGTAGAGTGGGGTGAATCAGGTTTCTAAAAAGCTCTCAGTAGAGTTCTCACTAATTCCCATCTTCGTGCTCCACTACAACATCCCTACTGCATACGCTTTGTTTTTTTTTTGGTGACAACACCAGACCCTACTGCAACCCAAATTACAACACTCCTGTTAATTTGGGTCTAATACTTTCTTAGGCATCAATTATGATGTCTCTTGCTAGTAGTATTCTTGTGATTATGTCTGATCTTCTAGCACATGTCCATGAGATGACATATGTGATGTGATCATACTATTTTTTAATGTTACTCTTATGCCCAGTGCCTATGCTGTGCAAACCTCAATCACAGACTCACAGTTTTACAGAATAAAAAATGTGGCATGCGCCCTCCATGTACTCTCCACAAAAGGGCATTCAAACCAATTGAGCGGTTCATAGATTCGCTACCACATGCTGGTATAGATGTGGCGGCTTAACATCTCTTGGCCTTCACTGAATGGGAGGGCAATTATCTTAACTGAAAACAGCAAACAGTATAACACTGACTGCTTAGTTCAACAAAACCCAAGAGCAATATGGCTTGCTTACGCAATCCTTATAAAGTAGAGTAGTTCTTAACGAACCACTGTCAGTGGATGCCTATTTAGTGCCTGTATACAGAATTGCACTGGATGTTGTTCGCCCCTTGTGTTCCCAGAATAGACTACCACTCCCTCCGTTCACAAATATAAGATGTTTGAACTCTTTTTCTGAATCTGATGTATATATAGACACGTTTTAGTGTGTTTGTTCACTCGTTTCAGTCCATTTGTAGTCCATATTGAAATATCCAAAACATCTTATATTTGTGAACAGAGTATTTAATAGAAATGGACGAAAATGTGAGATGGTCTAGGTCTCAAAATGATACCAAGCGCAGCAGGTCTCACCTGGCAAAGGAAACAGGAGTCATCACCTGTATTTTGGCTAGAAGTAGATAATACTTTTATCAATTTGTTCCTCTTAGTCACCTTAGGAACTCTACTAGTTTGTCCGCTGAGGACTATTTGATTATAACTTTTTTGTCACTCATCTGAAAATGGGATACAGAAGACAGCAGATTGCAATTGCAAACTTGCTCTGGCAAATGAATAGATCAGAATCAATTATTATCTGTTAGACTGTCTCACAGGGGAAAAAATTCAGATAAACATTCGAAGTAGAACATAAACAACCAAAATTATAAAGCTTCCATCTAAGTGTACAATTCAGATCTAAGAATGGATTTAGTCACACATGATCTGATCAGAAAGGTAGCACTGCATGGTGTAAGCCCTACATCATCAGAAATTATATAGCAATTGCAAACAGCTTATCCGTAATAATTATGCAGTTTATCAGCCAAACGACAAACTCAATTCCCATCTTCACCAGAGAATGTGGAACTCGCTACTAAATTACTCATTACCCATGGTTGGGGCTGAGATTGGGTAGCAACAAACCCAACAGTCACCACATATCCCAACCTTTGCATACGATAGCGCGGCAGTGAACCCTGAACTCGGTACAAAGTAGTACAAATCGATGAACAAAGGCACATATGTATTACCCCATAACTGTCACCAACTAGCTAATCCCTGTACCACCACTACTCTTTAATCCCCTGCGTGACCGGATACGGTTAAATACAAACAAAATGATCATCGCCAACGATTTACAATTGGCTGCTTGGCTCTCGGCTAGGCATAGGCTAAATACAGAGGCACAAAATCTGCTTACAAGCTCGTCGTCTAACACTAAATGGTAAAACAAGTTCAGTATAGCACGCACTAGACATCACAAGTTCACAAAAGAGCAGCATTACGGCACACACACACACTAACAAAATTTGGACGCACGTCAGCGACAGAGGATACGCCTACCAGAATAAATTAATCAGTCGCTGGCAGCACGATCGAAGCAACATTTCAGGAATCCGAAATGAAATCAGGCACGAGGGGATGCGATAGGGCGATGGCGAGGAGGGTATGGCGAGCGACTCACAGGTTGAAGACGCAGCGCGTGACCTGGCGGCCCTTCTCGAGACACTTCTCGGGGTTGGGGTCCTTCTTCTTGCAGTTGAGGAAGGCCACGTTCTCCGGCCGGCACCGCACCGCGATGTGCTTGGACGCCGCCATCAGCACCGACGACGTTGGGATCGGCTCGCCCGAGGCGTCCACCGGCGTGCTGTTCGCTGACATGGCTGCGGGCGTAGGGCCTCGACGGCTTCTGGCAGATTCTCGGGTTGGAGATCTGGGGGCGAGAGGGGCCAAGGGGAGGAGAGGACCGGAGCAGATGGAGAGAGGCGAGGTTGGGGGCCGGAGGAGGAGGTGCCTTCCTCAGTCAGTGCCGTTCCTGGGCTTTGGAGTAGCTACGGGCCTTTTTGTTGGGTATAATCGTGACATTGGGCTAGGCTGCTTGGGCTTATCTCTATCTGTAGCCTGGTAAGAAAAGGGCCCGCCCTTAGCTCTCATTTCTTTCCCTTAAAGTCTAAAGAAATGTAAGAATTGGCCCCCTCTCCCCGTCTTCAAGAAAAAGAAAAGGAGAAATAATACCCCTTTTAATTTCCTTTCGAGAGAACACACGTTTATGTCATTTTTGGAGGGAAAAACTTCCGATCTACTCCATGTGTTTCTAAATATAAAGTGTACTAGTTTTTTTAGAAGTCAAACTTGCTTAACTTTGACTAAATTTGTAGAAAAATATATCAATGTAAATTATATCAAATCGGTATCATTAGATTCGTGTATTTTCATAGTGTGTTTATTTAATGATGCAGATGTTAATACTTTTTTCTATAAACATGGTCAAAGTTAAAGAAGTTTGACTTTTCAAAAAACTTATACACTTTTATTAAATGTCATGGCACTACAAAGAACACAAGGAGTAACGTAAACTACATCCATCCATAGACGATCTAACAATGACTATAAACACTAAAACGAGCCGAAGCAAGCTGCCTTCATCGCCCCTTCTTCATCGAAGCCATACAAAACCTGGGAAGAAAGCCAAAGAATATTTATAAGTCTTAGCAATTGAGTTGTCAATTCAATCATACCTGAGAAGATAACTTGCTTGCGGCAATTTATTAGTGGCAAAGTAACATGACAACAGTGGTAGAAATAGTAAGAAGTTTGCAGAATAGTATCAAAATAAAGCGGTAGTAATTGTTAGGGAAACAATAGTAATAAAGGCGTAGGCATGGAGTAAGTGATGGGGTTGCTCGGATGCGATTCAATATGCAACGGTTATAAGCTAGATCGATAACAAGCTAGCTTCAATTCATCAACATATGTTGGCATGCATCCCATAAATAGTCATACACGCCTTCGATAAGAACTTGCATAACATATTTTATCCTACCCTCTCGTGGCAGTGGAGTCCTAATAAAAACTAATGGTAATTAAGACACTCCTTTTAATAAAGAGCCGGAACAAAGTATTAACACGTAGTGAATACATGTAATCCTCAAGTTAAAGTCATTATATTGATATCCCAATTATTGCCAGCTTGGGGTCTTAGAACGATAATATATGCACACAACTTACAAATATGATCAATAACACAAATATATTCATGAAAACATAGAGGGTTCAGATCTGCAATCACAACACTTGGACCCTAGTGACAAACATTAAACATAGCAAAACCATAACAACATCAATATACCCCCTACATTTCTAAATATAAGACTTTTTTAGAGATTTCAATGCGGATATAAACATGTTTTTGAGGCTATATTCACTCATTTTGTTTCATATGTAGTCCATATTGGAATCTCTATGTAGCGACCCGACCTCAAATGGTCAAGTCTATGTGCTTCTGTGTCATCCCTGGATCGGTAATGCTGACACACACAGTACTCAAGGATTTATAACAGAGTAGCAATCACACACTTATTACATCGAATGTCTCAAAAGAGAACTTATTACAATAAATATGGCTTAAGGCCATCTAATACGATAACAGTGGAAGGCTTGAAAGATAAAGTGAGTCCATCAACTCCAACAACATAGCTGAGTTGCACGGCAACGACCTAACGAACCTTACTCCTCGTCTGAAAAGTTTGCAACATAATATGTTGCAGCCCGAAAACGGGTCAGCACATGGAATATGCTGTCAATATAACACAATAGAGCAAGAACAGAATAATGCTATCACTACATGCATATTTGGCTGGTGAAAAGCTCTATGGTTATGGTTTTTGCGAAAAGCCAATTTTTCCCTACAACAAAGGAATATATTTTAATTTAACTATCATGGTAGTTGAAACATCATTGAGAAGGTTCCTCCAACTCAATCCCAATTAAAATAATTATCAACCCAACAATATTAATTTAAGAGTAATGAGATACTTAAGATACTCCAAGTACTAGATACTCAAGATTGTCCATAACCGGGGACACGGCTAACCATGATTAGTTTGTACACTCTGCAGAGGTTTGCGCACGTTTCCCCACAAGACTCGATCTCCTCCTTTGGATTTCTCACACTACATGGTGTTTGAGAAATGGATGACCGAGACACAGTCTTTTAGAAACATTAACTCTCTACTCCGGGCAGACCATACCAAACCTACAACCCACTACCTGATAATCCACCTCTTCGAGAGCTTCACGTAACTTACTCAACTATGCTAGAGCCCATAGTAGCTTGTGGCTGCACACGAAAGTTTCTAGCATGAATCATCTCAGTTCCCTTTGAGCCTGAGTGGCGGTCCATAGGAGAATCACACGGAACCCCGGGATTTCCAAAAATACAGGCAAGACTGGATTCTCCAAGTGCCTCAATCCACCCAGATGTGTGTTTAATTTGTCACCTTAAGTTGAACCATTAATTTAAAAGTCTCACATCTGTCATGGATTTCACTCACCCAAACCACGTCTACGAGCATAGCATAGCAATATAAGCAACACGTAGAAGTAACTCCCAAGGGTTTGAATATAACAGGGCAATAGGTTCTACCTCATCAACTACTTCCCAACCCATATGTTAATGACATCCTAATCATGCAATGTTTGAGGATTGAACTAATGCATAAAAACTAGGTATGGAAAGAGTATGATCAATGTGTTACTTGCCTTGCTGATGATCCGCGAAACCTAGGGATTCGTAGTAGCATTTATTTCCCTTAAGTCTAAAGAAATGTAAGAATTGGCCCCCTCTCCCCGCCTTCAAGAAAAAGAAAAGGAGAAATAATACCCCTTTTAATTTCCTTTCGAGAGAACACACGTTATGTCATTTTTGGAGGGAAAAACTTCCGATCTACTCCATGTGTTTCTAAATATAAAGTGTACTAGTTTTTTTAGAAGTCAAACTTGCTTAACTTTGACTAAATTTGTAGAAAAATATATCAATGTAAATTATATCAAATCGGTATCATTAGATACGTGTATTTTCATAGTGTGTTTATTTAATGATGCAGATGTTAATACTTTTTTATATAAACATGGTCAAAGTTAAAGAAGTTTGACTCTTCAAAAAACTTATACATTTTTATCAAATGACATGGCACTACAAAGAACACCGGGAGCAACATAAATTACATTCGTCCATAGACGATCTAGCAATGACTATAAGCACTGGAACGAGCCGAAGCAAGCTGCCTTCATCGCCCCTTCTTCATCGAAGCCATACAAAACCTAGGAAAAGAGCCAAAGAATATTTATAAGTCTTAGCAATTGAGTTGTCAATTCAATCACACCTATGAAGATAACTTGCTTGCGGCAATTTATTAGTGGCAAAGTAACATGATAGCAGTGGTAAATAGTAAGAAGTTTGCAGAATAGTATCAGAATAAAGCGGTAGTAGTTGTAAGGGAAACAATAATAGTAAAGGCATAGGCATGGAGTAAGTGATGGGGTTGCTCGGATGTGATTCAATATGCAACGGTTATAACCTAGAGAGATAACAAGCTAGCTCCAATTCATCAACATATGTTGGCATGCATCCCATAAATAGTCACACACGCCTTCAATAAGAACTTGCATAACATGTTTTATCATACTATCTCGTGACAGTGGAGTCCTAATAAAAACTAAGGGTAATTAAGACACTCCTTTTAATAGAGAACCGGAACAAAGCATTAACACGTAGTGAATACATGTAATCCTTAAGTTAAAGTCATTATGTTGATATCCCAATTATTGTCAGCTTGGGGTCTCAGAACGATAATGTAACACCCACGATGCGGCTATATCTCCCACGTGTCGAGGCACGACTTAGAGGCATAACCACATGGTGGTTTAGTCACAAGTGGGGTAATCTTCGCACAATCCCATGTACTGAATAAAAATGGGATAAAGAGTTGGCTTACAATCGCCACTTCACACAAATAACAAGTTAAACATACATCATCCAGAATACAATCAAGGTCCGGCTACGGAACCAAAATGGAAGACAACCCCAAATGCTAGATCCCCGATCGTCCCAACTGGGCTCCACTACTGATCAACCGGAAAAGACACATAACAACGACCAAGATCTTCATCGAGCTCCCACTTGAACTCGGTCGCGTCACCTGCACTGGTATCATCAGCACCTGCAACTGTTAGGAAGTATCTGTGAGCCACGAGGACTCAGCAATCTCACACCCGCGAGATCAAGACTATTTAAGCTTATGGGTAGGAGAAGGTAGTGAGGTGGAGCTGCAGCAAGCACTAGCATGTATGGTGGCTAACATACGCAAATAAGAGCGAGAAGAGAAGCAACGCAACGGTCGAGAAGCTAGAAGTGATCAAGAAGTGATCCTGAAACTACTTACGTTCAAGCATAACACAAGACCGTGTTCCCTTCCCGGACTCCGCCGAAAAGAGACCATCACGGCTACACACACGGTTGATTCATTTTAATTAAGTTAAGTGTCAAATTCTCTACAACTGGATATTAACAAATTCCCATCCGCCACATAACCGCGGGCACGACTCCCGAAAGTTTATACCCTACAGGGGTGTCCCAACTTAGCCCATCACAAGCTCTCACGGTCAACGAAGGATATTCCTTCTCCCGGGAAGACCTGATCAGTCTCGGAATCTGTTGGGGAACGTAGTAATTTCAAAAAAAAAATCCTATGCACACACATGATCATGGTGATGCATAGCAACGAGAGGGGAGAGTGTGTCCACGTACCCTCGTAGACCGAAAGCGGAAGCGTTAGTACAACGCGGTTGATGTAGTCGTGCGTCTTCACGATCTGACCGATCCAAGTACCGAACGTACGGCACCTCCGAGTTCAGCACACGTTCAGCTCGATGACGTCCCACGAACTCCGATCCAGCAGAGCTTCGAGGGAGAGTTCTGTCGGCACGACAGCATGATGACGGTGATGATGATGCTACCGACGTAGGGCTTCGCCTAAGCACCGCTACGATATGATCGCGGTGGATTATGGTGGAGGGGGGCACCGCACACGGCTGGGAGAGATCAACAGATCAACTTGTGTGTCTAGAGGTGCCCCCCTGCCCCCATATATAAAGGAGGGAGGGAGAGGCCGGCCCTAGAGGGGGCGCGCCAAGTGTGGGGAGTCCTACTAGGACTCCCAAGTCCTAGTAGGATTCCCCTTTCCTTTCTGGAGTAGGAGAGAAGGAAAGAGGGGGAGAGGAAAAAGGAAAAGCACCCCTTGTCCAATTCGGACCAGAGGGGGCGCGCACGCCTCCTTCCTTTTGGCCTCTCTCCTCGATTCTCGTATGGCCCAATAAGGCCCAAATACTTCTCCCGGTGAATTCCCGTAACTCACCGGTACTCCGAAAATACCCGAATCACTCGAAACCTTTTCGATGTCCGAATATAGTCGTCCAATATATCGATTTTACGTCTCAACCATTTCGAGACTCCTCGTCATTTCCCCGATCTCATCCGGGACTCCAAACTACCTTCAGTACATCAAATCACATAAACTCATAATACAATCGTCACCGAAACTTTAAGCGTGCGGATCCTACGGGTTCGAGAACTATGTAGACATGACCGAGACACGTCTCCGACCAATAACCAATAGCGGAACCTGTATGCTCATATTGGCTCCCACATATTCTACGAAGATCTTTATCGGTCAAACTGCATAACAACATACGTTGTTCCCTTTGTCATCGGTATGTTACTTGCCCGAGATTCGATCGTCGGTATCTCAATACCTAGTTCAATCTCGTTACTGGAAAGTCTCTTTACTCGTCCCGTAATACATCATCCCATAACTAACTCATTAGTTACAATGCTTGCAAGGCTTATAGTGATGTGCATTACCGAGTGGGCCCTGAGATACCTCTCCGACAATCGGAGTGACAAATCCTAATCTCGAAATACGCAAACCCAAGAAGTACCTTTGAAGACACCTGTAGAGCACCTTTATAATCACCCAGTTACATTGTAACATTTGATAGCACACAAAGTGTTCCTCCGGTAAACGGGAGTTGCATAATCTCATAATCATAGGAACATGCATAAGTCATGAAGAAAGCAATAGCAACATACTAAACGATCAAGTGCTAATCTAACAGAATGGGTCAAGTCAATCACATCATTCTCCTAATGATGTGATCCCGTTAATCAAATGACAACTCATGTCCATGGCTAGGAAACTCAACCATCTTCAATTAACGAGCTAGTCAAGTAGAGGCATACTAGTGACACTCTGTTTGTCTATGTATTCACACATGTATTATGTTTCCGGTTAATACAATTCTAGCATGAATAATAAACATTTATCATGAAATAAGGAAATAAATTATAACTTTATTATTGCCTCTAGGGCATATTTCCTTCAGAATCCCGGTTACAAGACATTTCGACAATGGTAAAACAAGACCAGCAAAGCCACTCGATGTGCCGACAAATCCCGATAGGAGTCACACGTATCTCGTTCTCAGGGCACACCGGATGGGCAAGACGTCGGGTTGGCATAGACCCTGGTTTCCCAGGGGGCGCCGGACATCGTCCAGTTTGGACCAACACTCAGAGGAGCACTGGCCCGGGGGTTTAAAATAAAGATGACCCTTGAGTCTGCAAAACCCAAGGGAAAAAGGCTTAGGTGGCAAATGTTAAAACCAAGGTTGGGCCTTGTTGGAGGAGTTTTATTCAAAGCGAACTATCAAGGGGCTCCCATAACACCCAACCGCATAAGAAACGCAAAATCAAGGAACATAACACCGGTATGACAGAAACTAGGGCGACAAGAGTGGAACAAAACACCAGGCATAAGGCCGAACCTTCCACCCTTTACCAAGTATATAGATGCATTAATTAAATAAGAGATATTGTGATATCCCAACATATCCATGTTCCAACATGGAACAAACTTCAGCTTCACCTGCAACTAGCAATGCTATAAGAGCGGCTGAGCAAAAGCGGTAACATAGCCAAACAACGGTTTGCTAGGAAGGTGGGTTAGAGGCTTGACATGGCAATATAGGAGGCATGATATAACAAGTGGTAGGTAGCGCGACATAACGATAGAGCGAACAACTGGCAAGCAAAGATAGAAGTGATTTCGAGGGTATGGTCATCTTGCCTAAGATCCCGCAAGGAAGAAGAACGAGTCCATGAAGAAGACAAACAGACGTAGTCGTACGAATCCTCATAACTCCGGACCGAAACCGAAGCTAACGAGAGAAGCAACCTGGAAAGAAGCAAGCAACATAGTAAACAACCATCACATAAACATGGCATGTGATAACCCACAAGTATAGGGGATCGCAACAGTTTTCGAGGGTAGAGTATTCAACCCAAATTTATTGATTCGACACAAGGGGAGCCAAAGAATATTCTCAAGTATTAGCAGCTGAGTTGTCAATTCAACCACACCTGGAAACTTAGTATCTGCAGCAAAGTATTTAGTAGCAAAGTAATATGATAGTAGTGGTAACGGTAACAAAAGGTAACAGTAGTGAAAGTAATGTTTTTGGTATTTTGTAGTGATGATAGCAATAGCAACGGAAAAGTAAATAAACGGAGAACAATATATGGAAAGCTCGTAGGCAATGGATCGGTGATGGAGAATTATGCCAGATGTGGTTCATCATGTAACAGTCATAACCTGGGGTGACACAGAACTAGCTCCAGTTCAATGATATAATGTAGGCATGTATTCCGAATATAGTCATACGTGCTTATGGAAAAGAACTTGCATGACATCTTTTGTCCTACCCTCCCGTGGCAGCGGGGTCCTTACGGAAACTAATGGATATTAAGGTCTCCTTTTAATAGAGAACCGGAACAAAGCATTAACACATGGTGAATACATGAACTCCTCAAACTACGGTCATCACCGGTAAGTATTCCGATTATTGTCACTTCGGGGATCACAACACACAATAGGTGAATATAGACTTGCAAGATGGGATCAAGAACACTCATATATTGATGAAAACATAATAGGTTCAGATCTGAAATCATGGCACTCGGGCCCTAGTGACAAGCATTAAGCATAGCAAAGTCATAGCAACATCAATCTCAGAACATATTGGACACTAGGGATCAAACTCTAACAAAACTAACTCAATTACATGATAGATCCCATCCAACCCATCACCGTCCAGCAAGCCTACGATGGAATTACTCACGCACGGCGGTGAGCATCATGAAATTGATGATGGAGGATGGTTGATGATGACGATGGCGACGGATTCCCCTCTCCGGAGCCCCGAACGGACTCCAGATCAGGCCTCCCGAGAGGTTTTAGGGCTTGGCGGCGGCTCCGTATCGTAAAACGCGATGATTTCTTCTTCCTGATTTTTTTTCTCATCGAAACTCAATATATGGAGGCGGAGTTGGAGTCGGAGAGGCAATAGGGGGCCCACGAGGTAGGGGGGCGCGCCCTAGGGGGGCAGGCGCGCCCCCCACCCTCGTGGCAAGAC
Organism: Triticum urartu; assembly: GCF_056163025.1. Lineage (NCBI taxonomy): Eukaryota > Viridiplantae > Streptophyta > Magnoliopsida > Poales > Poaceae > Triticum > Triticum urartu. The sequence continues at coordinate 441,750,780 of NC_141876.1, forward strand.
GGTGGGCCCCCCGGCCTTCATATTTGGTAGGTATTTTTCTTATTTTCTGAAAAGTGTCTCCGTGAACTTTCAAGTCATTCCGAGAACGTTTGCTCCTGCACATAAATAACACCATGGTAGTTCTGTTGAAAACAGTGTCAGTCCGGGTTAGTTCCATTCAAATCATGCAAGTTAGAGTCCAAAACAAGGGCAAAAGTTTTTGGAAAAGTAGATACGTTGGAGACGTATCAACTCCCCCAAGCTTAAACCTTTGCTTGTCCTCAAGCAATTCAGTTGACAAATTGAAAGTGATAAAGAAAAACTTTTACAAACTCTGTTTGCTCTTCTTGTTGTAAATATGTAAAGCCAGCATTCAAGTTTTCAGCAAAGATTATAACTAACCACATTTGCAATAACGCATAGGTCTCAAGTTTACTCATATCAATAGCATAATCAACTAGCGAGCCATAATAATAAAAATCGGATGACAACACTTTCTCAAAATAATCATAATATGATATAATAGGATGGTATCTCGCTAGCCCTTTCTGAGACCACAAAACATAAATGCAGAGCACCTTTAAAGACCAAGGACTGACTAGACATTGTAATTCATGGTAAAAGAGATCCAGTCAAGTCATACTCAATGTAAACTAACAATAATGAATGCAAATGACAACACTGCTCTCCAACTGGTGCTTTTTAATAAGAGGACGATGACTCAGCATAAAAGTAAATAGATAGGCCCTTCGCAGAGGGAAGCAGGGATTTGTAGAGGTGCCAGAGCTCGGTTTTGAAATAGAGATGAATAATATTTTGAGCGGTATACTTTCATTGTCAACATAACAACCAAGAGATGGCGATATCTTCCATGCTACACACATTATAGGCGGTTCCCAAACAGAATGGTAAAGTTTATACTCCCCCTCCACCAACAAGCATCAATCCATGGCTTGCTCGAAACAACGAGTGCCTCCAACTAACAAGAGTCCCAGGGGGAGTTCTGTTTGAAATTATTTTGATTTGATTTGCATAAAGCATGGGACCGGGCATCCCGGTGACCAGCCACTTTCTCGTGAGTGAGGAGCGGAGTCCACTCCTCTTGAGAATAACCCGCCTAACATGGAAGATACGGACAACCCTAGTTGATACATGAGCTATTCGAGCATACAAAACAGGATATTTATTTGAAGGTCTAGAGTTTGGCACATACAAATTTACTTGGAACGGCAGGTAGATACCGTATATAGGTAGGTATAGTGGACTCATGTGGAATAACTTTGGGGTTTAAGGAGTTTGGATGCACAAGCAGTATTCCCGCTTAGTACAGGTGAGGGCTAGCAAAAGACTGGGAAGCGACCAGCTAGAGAGCGACAATAGTCATGAACATGCATTAAAATTAATCAACATCGAATGCAAGCATGAGTATGATATAATCCACTATGAACATAAATATCGTGAAGGCTATATTGATTTTGTTTCAACTACATGCGTGAACATGTGCCAAGTCAAGTCACTTAAATCATTCGGAGGAGGATACCACCCTATCATACCACATCATAACCATTTTAATAGCATGTTGGCACACAAGATAAACCATTATAACTCATAGCTAATCAAGCATGGCACAAGAAACTATGATCTCTAGTTGTCATTGCAAACATGTTTATTCATAATAGGCTAAATCAGGAACGATGAACTAATCATATTTACAAAAACAAAAGAGGTCGAGTTCATACCAGCTTTTCTCATCTCAGCCAGTCCATCATATAACAGCATAATTGCCTTTCACTTGCACGACCGAACGATGTGAATAATAATAATAGTGCACGTGCATTGGACTAAGCTGGAATCTGCAGTCATTCAATAAACAGGAGAAGACAAGGCAATATGGGCTCTTTTGTCAGATCAACAATAATGCATATAAGAGCCACTTCAACAATTTAATCATGGTCTTCTCCTATCGACCCCCAAAGAAAAGAAAAGAAATAAAACTATTTACACGGGAAAGCTCCCAACAAGCAAAAGAAGAACAGGAAATATTTTTGGGTTTTCTTTTTAATTACTACTACAAGCATGAAAGTAAACTAATTAAAAGCTACAACTAATTTTTTTGGTTTTTTCCTAAGGTTTATTAAACACACAAGAAGAAAGCATAAAAAGGAAAATAAACTAGCATGGATGATACAATGAAAAAGTATGAGCACCGACATTTAGCAATGAGTGTTTGAACATGAATATAGTGTCAATGGGAAATATGTACTCCCCCAAGCTTATGCTTTTGGCCTAAGTTGGTCTATGGCCACGGCTGGCCTGGCGGACATCCATAATAATAGTTGTTGGGGTCGTACTGTGATGCAGCAGCTATCGCCTGCTGAGCTGTAGCGTGGCGACGAGCAGCCTCCTCTCTCCTCTCGTACTCATCTTCCTCCTCTCTCCTCTCGTACTCATCTACCTCCTCTCTGGTAATAGTATATCCTCCTCTTGCCTGATAATCAAAGAAAGCAGGAGCAGGGAGAGTAATACGGACAACACGACGTCTGTCCAAGATTAGTCGATACTAGAGAGGTGATTCGTTCCTCTCGACAAACTGGTGGTGAACCATAGCATTAAAATCTAGATAGGCAGGAGGTAATTCAATATCATCTTCGCGCACATCTATACCAAGAAAATTAGTTACGCGGGTTGCATAAATTTCACCAAAAAAATCTCCATTACGTCTATTAAGATGCAACCTACGTGCAACAATGGCTCCCAAATTATATGATTTGTCTCCTAACACAGCACTCCTAAGAATACTGAGGTCAGGGACACACACGTGTAATGCCTCATCTTTACCATTTATGCATCTACCTATGAAGAGAGCAAAATAATGTATGGCAGGAAAGTGAATGCTCCCTATGGTAGCTTGTGTAATATCTCTAGATTCTCCCACAGTTATATTAGTAAGAAAATCTCTAAATTCAGATTTGCGAGGATCCCTTATACTACCCCATTGTGGAAGTTTGCATGCAGTGGTAAAATTCTCTAAGTCCATGGTATAAGATTTATCATAAAGATCAAACAGGACAGTTGGAGAATTACGTGAAGTTGAAAATTCAAACCTCCTCACAAAGGAGCTAGTGAGCTCATGATACTGACTGCACTTCTCTTCCTCGAAGCTCACAAGATCGGCGTTACACAAATATGCGTTGAATTCTTCTTTTATTCCCGCTTGATCCATAAAATTTTCAGAAGGCCACTCACAAGGACGCACTGGAGCGTCTCTTGGTGGCTCTTCGTCAGTATCACGCATTGCAAGCCTGGGTCCTTACTTCTTTGAAGAACCACATTGGAACATTTTCCTAAGCATTTTTCTTTCTCTGAAAAATTCTGAATTTTTTTAGTAACTTCAAAATAAAAGTAAACCAAACTCAATAATATTGATAGTAACTACTCCTACAAGTGCCTAGGGCCTATATCATGCATCAAAACTACTTTTGACCATATAAATTTAACATGCAAGCTCAAGAACAGGGTCACCTAAGCAACACAAATTTGCAATGAATAAAGCACTGGAACAAAAACTAATTGGACCAATGGAGGAGTCACATACCAAGGTACAATCTCCCCAAGCAGTTTTGTGAGAGGTGCTTTGAGCAAGGAGATCGAAAATGGCAGCAAAATGAGCTTGGACTCAGGTTTGAGCTGGATATTCGTGTTTGGGGGAGGAAGATGAAGTGTGTGGGTGCAGGAATAAGTGGAGGAGGGCCACCGTGGGCCCACGAGGCAGGGGGCACACCCTAGAGGGGTAGGCGCGCCCTCCACCCTCGTCGCAAGGTGGTTGGCCCCCTGGTGTGTTCTCAGTTCCATAAATCCTCAAATATTCTAGAAAAAACATATTTAATTTTCAGGGCATTTGGAGAACTTTTTTTTCAAGGTATTTTTATATTGCACGGGTAATCAGATAACAGACAGAAAAATATTTATTTTTATTTTATTTAATATAAATAACAGAAAATAAAAGTGGGGTACAGAAGGTTGTGCCTTCTAGTTTCATCCATCTCATGATCATCAAAAGGAATCCACTAACAAGGTTGATCAAGTCTTGTTAACGAACTCATTCCGAATAACATGGAATCGGACAAATTTCGAATAACAATATGTTACCTCAACGGGGATATGCACATCCCCAATAATAAGCATATCATATTTCTTCTTGACAGTAGGAAGAGGAAATTCAAAACCTCCAAATATAATCGATGGAATTTTTTTAATAGAGTTGTGTGACGCCCCCAATTTAATCGTACACTATCATACACGCAAACGTGTACGATCAAGATCAGGGACTCACGGGAAGATATCACAGCACAACTCTACAAATAAAAAAAGTCATACAAGCATCATATTACAAGCCAGGGGCCTCGAAGGCTCGAATACAAGAGCTCGATCATAGACGAGTCAGCGGAAGCAACAATATCTGAGTACAGACATAAGTTAAACAAGTATGCCTTAAGAAGGCTAGCACAAACAGGGATACAGATCGAAAGAGGCGCAGGCCTCCTGCCTGGGATCCTCCTAACTACTCCTGGTCGTCGTCAGCGGGCATCACGTAGTAGTAGGCACCTCCGGTGTAGTAGGAGTCGTCGTCGAAGGTGGCGTCTGGCTCCTGGGCTCCAACATCTGGTTGCGACAACCGGGTAGAAGGGATAGGGGGAAAAGAGGGAGAAAGCAACCGTGAGTACTCATCCAAAGTACTCGCAAGCAAGGAGCTATACTACATATGTATGCATTGGTATCAACTGGAATAAGGCTATTATATGTGGACTGAACTGCAGAAAGCCGGGATAAGGGGGGGATAGCTAGTCCTTTCGAAGACTACGCTTCTGGCAGCCTCCGTCTTGCAGCATGTAGAAGAGATTAGACTGAAGTCCTCCAAGTAGCACCGCATAGCATAATCCTAACCGATGATCCTCCCCTCGTCGCCCTGTGAGAGAGCGATCACCGGTTGTATCTGGCACTTGGAAGGGTGTGTTTTATTAAGTATCCGGTTCTAGTTGTCATAAGGTCAAGGTACAACTCCAAGTCGTCCTGTTACCGAAGATCACGGCTATTCGAATAGATTAACTTCCCTGCAGGGGTGCACCACATAACCCAACACGCTCGATCCCATTTGGCCGGACACACTTTCCTGGGTCATGCCCGGCCTCGGAAGATCAACACGTCGCAGCCCCACCTAGACCAACAGAGAGGTCAGCACGCCGGTCTAAACCTAAGCGCCCAGGGGTCTGGGCCCATCGCCCTTAGCACACCTGCACATTGCGTGGGCGGCCGGAAGCAGACCTAGCCTAGTGGCGTTCTAGTCCAATCCAGCACGCGCCGCTCCGTTGCTGACGTCACGAAGGCTTCGGCTGATACCACAACGTCGAGTGCCCATAACTGTCCCTGCGTAGATGGTTAGTGCGTATAGGCCAGTAGCCAGACTCAGATCAAATACCAAGATCTCGTTAAACGTGTTAAGTATCTGCGAACGCCGACCAGGGCCAGGCCCACCTCTCTCCTAGGTGGTCTCAACCTGCCCTGTCGCTCCGCCTCAAAGTAACAGTCGGGGGCCGTCGGGAACCCAGGCCCACCTCTACCGGGATGGAGCCACCTGCCCCTTCAGCCCCCAACTCCGAACAGTACCACAGGTAATGTAACTGTGTAAAGCATATAGTATATGCCCGTGATCACCTCCCGAAGTGATCACGGCCCAGTAGTATAGCATGGCAGACGGACAAGAGTGTAGGGCCACTGATGGAACACTAGCATCCTATACTAAGCAGTAGGATAGCAGGTAAAGGTAACAACAGTAGTAGCAAGGACAGGCTATGCATCAGGATAGGAATAACGGAAAGCAGTAACATGCTACACTACTCTAATGCAAGCAGTATAGAGAAGAATAGGCGATGTCTGGTGATCAAGGGGGAGGGCTTGCCTGGTTGCTCTGGCAAGAGAGAGGGGTCGTCAACACCGTAGTCGTACTGGGTAGCAGCGGCGTCGGTCTCGGTGTCTAGCGAGAGAAGAGGGGGAAGAAACAATAAATATAATGCAAACAATTGCATGACGATGCATGACATTATAAAGCGTGATGCTAGGTGTGCCCTAACGCGATACGAGGTGGTACCGGTGAAGGGGGGAAACATCCGGGAAATTATTCCCAGCGTTTCGCGTTTTCAGACAAACGAACCGGATGGGGAAAGTTGCGTGTTCGCTATGCTAGGGATGCGTGGCGGACGAACGGGCTTCGTATCCGGGTTCGTCTCGACATTCTGAGCAACTTTCATGTTGAAAATATTTTAATCCGAGTTACGGATTAAAAGATATGATTTTCTAAAGATTTTATTAATTTCTGGAATTTAATTAATTATTTAAATTAATTCTAAAAACAGATTAATGACATCAGCATGATGTCATGCTGACATCAGCAGTCAATAGAGTTGACTTGGTCAACCTGACCAGTGGGTCCAGTGGGACCCACCTGTCATACACTGTTTATGTTAATTAGGGTTTAATTAACCTAACTAATTGATTAGATTAATTAACAGGATTAATTAGCTTAATTAATTAATTAATTATTTTAATTATTTATTATTACCATTATTTTTATTCATTTTCATTTTTTTTCTGGGGCGGGGCCCGTTGTCATAGGCCCAGGGGGCCTATCGGGTGCGGTTAACGGGCGTGCGCCCGTGTGAGGGCACGGGGCAACAGGGGCGTCGGCGAGGCCGTAGCCCGGCACGGTGGTGCAAGTCCGTGGCCTCGGAGAGGCCAGCAGGGGGCACGGGCGCGGCGCGGCCTGGGGCCAGGCGCGCGACGGCGGTCGACGGCGGCGACCGGGGCGGCTTGCACGGCGTCGAGGAGGGGTACAGGCGCGGCTGGGGGCGGCAAGGGCCATGGTGGCCGTGAGCGGGAGCTCGTGCGGCGGCAGAAGCAGATGCAGCAGAGCCGCGGGCGAGCGCGGCGCGCGGGCACGGGGAGGAGGAGGACCGGGGCGCGAGGCGCTGGGGGGGGGCCCTGACGCGGCCGGCGGGCGCGGGGGGGGGCATGGTGAGGTGGGTGCTGGGGCGCACGAGCTCGCGCGGTGGCGCGTCGAGCAGGGGAGGGAAGGAGAAGGGGGGGCTCACGGCGCGGAGCAGGGTCTGGGGCAGTGGGGGTCGAGGAGGAGTCGGGGATGACGGGCGGCGACGGAGTCGTGGCGCGCGGTGGTTCCGGCGAGCGGTGACGGCGGCTTGGGACGGCACCAGCGACGGGGTCGGGGAGGCGACGAGCAACGGCGTCGGCGGGCAACGGCAAGCGGCGTCGGGCAGCACCGGGTGGCGGGGCGCGGCCGTCGGGGCGGCGTCAGGGGCAGCGGCCTCGGGCGCTGGGGGTTCGATCCCGCCCCCAGGTCGGATCAGGAGAGGGGGAGAGGAGTGGGGATCGAGAGGAGTGGGGGGGTTAGGGTTTCGGTCGGGTGCGGGGGAATAGGCCATATAGGCCAGGGGTATTGGGGTGGGCCGGCTGGCTAGGTGGGTTGGCCCAGTTGGGCCACGGCCCAGGGAGGGGGGGCTTGCTCTTTCTTTTCTTTTTTTTTGTTTTCCCTTTTTGTATTTTCTTTTATTATTTCTTTCCTGTTTAATTCATTTAAAAGTATTTAGGCATTTTATAAAAAGGTGTTTACTTCACCATAATTACCGATGCAATAATAGACATAGCCCGAACATTTTATTTTTAATATTTGAAAACTTTCATTGTCGACTTTAAATTTAAGCTTGAATTTGACACGGTTTCGAATCATCCCGAGATTAGTAACAGTAATCGCAGATGTCATGGCATCATTAGGAGAGTTTTACTGTAGCCAAATTATCCGGGCGTTACAAGTTGATACTATGAACTTGAGGTTGTTTCTTCGGAAAGTGTACCGTGTGCTCATTACCATTAACATGAAAAGTGACATTGCCTTTAGTGCAATCAATAACAGCCCCTGCAGTATTCAAAAAGGGTCTTCCAAGAATAATAGACATACTATCATCCTCGGGAATATCAAGAATAACAAAGTCCGTTAAAATAGTAACGTTTGCAACTACAACAGGCACATCCTCACAAATACTGACAGGTATAACAGTTGATTTATCAGCCATTTGCAAAGATATTTCAGTAGGTGTCAACTTATTCAAATCAAGTCTACGATATAAAGAGAGAGGCATAACACTAACACCGGCTCCAAGATCACATAAAGCAGTTTTAACATAGTTTCTTTTAATAGAGCATGGTATAGTGGGTACTCCTGGATCTCCAAGTTTGTTTGGTATTCCACCCTTAAAAGTATAATTAGCAAGTATGGTGGAAATTTCAGCTTCCGGTATCTTTCTCTTATTTGTAATAATATCTTTCATATACTTAGCATAAGGATTGGTTTTGAGCATATCAGTTAATCGCATACGCAAAAATATAGGTCTAATCATTTCAGCAAAGCGCTCAAAATCCTCATCATCCTTTTTCTTGGATGGTTTGGGAGGAAAGGGCATGAGTTTCTGAACCCAAGGATCTCTTTCTTTACCGTGTTTCCTAGCAACAAAACTTTCTTATCATAACGTTGATTCTTTGATTGTGGGTTATCAAGATCAACAGCAGGTTCAATTTCTATATCATTATCATTACTAGGTTGAGCATCATTATTATTAGCATTATCACTAGTTTCAGGTTCATTACCAGATTGAGTTTCAGCATCAGAAACAGAAATATCATTTGGATTCTCAGGTGTTTCAACAATAGGATCACTAGAAGCATGCAAAGTCCTATCATTTCTCTTTTTCTTCTTTTTAGCAGAACTAGGTGCATCTAAATTATTTCTCTAAGAATCTTGCTCAATTCTTTTAGGATGGCCTTCAGGATACAAAGGTTCCTGAGTCATTTTACCAGTTCTAGTAGCCACTCTAACATCATTATCATTATTCTTACTATTCAATTCATTGAGCAAATCATTTTGAGTTTTAAGTACTTGTTCTACTTGAGTGGTAACCATAGAAGCATGTTTACTAATAAGTTTAAGTTCACCTTTAACATTAGCCATATAATCACCCAAGTGTCCAAGCATATTTGAATTGTATTTCAATTGTCTACCAAAATAAGCATTAAAATCTTCTTGCTTAGCCATAAATTTATCAAACTCATCTAAGCATGGGCTAGCAATTTTAGTAAATGGGATTACAGCTTCATCATATCTATAGAGAGAATTTACCTTTACTACATGTGTCGGGTTATCAAGACCATGAGTTTCTTCAATAGGTAATGGATTAAGTGTTGGAAATATGCCCTAGAGGAAATAATAAATTAGTTATTATTGTATATATTTCATTGTTCATGATAATCGTTTATTATCCATGCTAGAATTGTATTGATAGGAAACTCAGATAAATGTGTGGATACATAGACAACACCATGTCCCTAGTAAGCCTCTAGTTGACTAGCTCGTTGATCAATAGATGGTTACGGTTTCCTGACCATGGACATTAGGAGAATGATGTGATGGACAAGACCCAATCCTAAGCCTAGCACAAAGATCATATAGTTCGTATGCTAAAGCTTTTCTAATGTCAAGTATCATTTCCTTACACCATGAGATTGTGCAACTCCCGGATACCGTAGGAATGCTTTGGGTGTACCAAACGTCACAACGTAACTGGGTGGCTATAAAGGTTCACTACAGGTATCTCCGAAAGTGTCTGTTGGGTTGGCACGAATCGAGACTGGGATTTGTCACTCCGTGTAAATGGAGAGGTATCTCTAGGCCCACTCGGTAGGACATCATCATAATGTGCACAATGTGATCAAGGAGTTGATCACGGGATGATGTGTTACAGAATGAGTAAAGAGACCTGTCAGTAACGAGATTGAACAAGGTATCGGGATACTGACGATCGAATCTCGGGCAAGTATCGTACCGCTGGACAAAGGGAATTGAATACGGGATTGATTGAATCCTCGACATCGTGGTTCATCCGATGAGATCATCGTGGAGCATGTGGGAGCCAACATGGGTATCCAGATCCCGCTGTTGGTTATTGACCGGAGAGTTGTCTCGGCCATGTCTGCATGACTCCCGAGCCCGCAGGGTCTACACACTTAAGGTTCGATGACGTAGGGTTATAGGGAAAGTATGTACGCGGTTACCGAATGTTGTTCGGAGTCCCGGATGAGATCCCAGATGTCACGAGGAGTTCCGGAATGGTCCGGAGGTAAAGATTGATATATAGGAAGTATGGTTTTGGCCACCGGAAGTGTTCCTGGCATCACCGGTATTGTACCGGGACCACCGGAGGGGTCCGGGGGTCCACCGGGAGGGGCCACCAGCCCCGGAGGCATACATGGGCCAAGTGTGAGAAGGGACCAGCCCCTAAGTGGGCTGGGGTGCCTCCCCACCAAGGCCCATGCGCCTAAGGGGAAAAGGGGGGCAAACCCTAAGGGCAGATGGGCCCTAAGGCCCATGCCTGGTGCGCCTCCCTCCCCCCCCCCACTTGGCCGCCACCCCAGATGGGGATTGGGGCTGCCGCCACCCCTAGGGTGGAAGCCCTAGGTGGGGGCGCAGCCCTCCCTCTCCCCCTATATATAGTGGAGGCAAAAGGGGCAGCCCAACAGATGAAGTCCTTCCCCTGTTGGCGCAGCCGACCCCTCTTCCTCCTCGTCTCTCGTAGTGCTTGGTGAAGCCCTGCTGGAGTCTCGCGCTCCTCCACCACCACCATGCCGTCGTGCTGCTGCTGGATGGAGTCTTTCCCAACCTCTCCTTCTCCCCTTGCTGGATCAAGGCGTAGGAGACGTCACCGGGCTGTACGTGTGTTGAACGCGGAGGTGCCGTCCGTTCGGCACTAGGATCATCGGTGACTTGGATCATGACGAGTACGACTCCATCAACCCCGTTCACTTGAACGCTTCCGCTTAGCGATCTACAAGGGTATGTATATGCACTCTCCTTCCCCTCGTTGCTAGATTACTCCATAGATTGATCTTGGTGATGCGTAGAAAATTTTAAATTTCTGCTACGATCCCCAACATTAAGATTATATGTTTCTTCAATAGGCGGTAAATTAAGACCATGTATTTCTTCAATAGGAGGTAAATTCTTAACATCTTCAGCTTTAATACCCTTTTCTTTCATAGATTTCTTTGCCTCTTGCATATCTTCAGGACTGAGAAATAGAATACCCCTCTTCTTCGGAGTTGGTTTAGGAATAGGCTCAGGAATTGGCTCTGGAGGTGTCCAATTATTTTCATTTGTCAACATATTATTCAATAGAATTTTAGCTTCATCCAGTGTTCTTTCCCTGAAAACAGAACCAGCACAACTATCCAGGTAATCTCTGGAGGCATCAGTTAGTCCATTATAAAAGATATCAAGCATTTCATATTTCTTAAGAGGATGATCAGGCAAAGTATTAAGTAATTGGAGAAGTCTCCCCCAAGCTTGTGGGAGACTCTCTTCTTCAATTTGCGCAAAATTATATATATCCCTTAAAGCAGCTTGTTTCTTATGAGCAGGGAAATATTTAGCAGAGAAGTAATAAATCATATCCTGGGGACTACGCACACAACCAGGATCAAGAGAATTAAACCATATCTTAGCATCACCCTTTAATGAGAACGGAAATATTTTAAGGATATAAAAGTAGCGAGTTCTCTCATCTTTAGTGAACAGGGTAGCTATATCATTCAATTTAGTAAGATGTGCCACAACAGTTTCAGATTCATAGCCATGAAAAGGATCAGATTCAACCAAAGTAATTATATCAGGATCAATAGAGAATTCATAATCCTTATCAGTAACAAAGATAGGTGAAGTAGCAAAAGCAGGGTCATATTTCATTCTATCATTTAGGGATTGCTTACTCCATTTAGCTAATAATTTTTTAAGTTCAGTTCTATTTCTGCAAGCTAAAATGGCTAAAGAAGCATCTTGATTAAAAACATAACCCTTAGGAATAGCAAGTGGTTCTTCATTATCACTTTCATCAGTATCATCAGATTCAATATTTTCAATTTCTCTAGCCCTAGCAAGTTGTTCATCAAGAAAATCACTAAGTGGCATAGTACTATCAGGCATAGAGGTAGTTTTATCATAAGTATCATGCATAGCAGAAGTGGCATCATCAATAACATGCGACATATCAGAACGAATAGCAGAAGCAGGTGTAGGTGTCGTAAGCTTACTCAAAACAGAAGGTGAATTAAGTGCAAAGTTAGATGGCAGTTCCTTACCTCCCCTCGTAGTTGAGGGATAGATCTTGGTTTTTGGATCTCTCAAGTTCTTCATAATGATAAGCAGATATATATCCCAAGTGACTCAAAGAATAGAGCTATGCTCCCCGGCAACGGCGCCAGAAAATGGTTTTGATAACCCACAAGTATAGGGGATCGCAACAGTTTTCGAGGGTAGAGTATTCAACCCAAATTTATTGATTCGGCACAAGGGGAGCCAAAGAATATTCTCAAGTATTAGCAGCTGAGTTGTCAATTCAACACACCTGGAAACTTAATATCTGCAGCAAAGTATTTAGTAGCAAAGTAATATGATAGTAGTGGTAACGGTAACAAAAGGTAACAGTAGTGAAAGTAATGTTTTTGGTATTTTGTAGTGATGATAGCAATAGCAACGGAGAAGTAAATAAACGGAGAACAATATATGGAAAGCTCGTCAATGGATCGGTGATGGAGAATTATGCCGGATGCGGTTCATCATGTAACAGTCATAACCTAGGGTGACACAGAACTAGCTCTAGTTCATTGATATAATGTAGGCATGTATTCCGAATATAGTCATACGTGCTTATGGAAAAGAACTTGCATGGCATCTTTTGTCCTACCCTCCCGTGGCAGCGGGGTCCTTACGGAAACTAAGGGATATTAAGGTCTCGTTTTAATAGAGAACTGGAACAAAGCATTAACACATAGTGAATACATGAACTCCTCAAACTACGGTCATCACCGGTAAGTATCCCGATTATTGTCACTTCGGGGTTAACGGATCATAACACATAATAGGTGACTATAGACTTGCAAGATAGGATCAAGAACACTCATATATTGATGAAAACATAATAGGTTCAGATCTGAAATCATGGCACTCGGGCCCTAGTGACAAGCATTAAGCATAGCAAAGTCATAGCAACATCAATCTCATAACATAGTGGACACCAGGGATCAAACCCTAACAAAACTAATTCGATTACATGATAGATCCCATCCAACCCATCACCGTCCAGCAAGCCTATGATAGAATTACTCACGCACGACGGTGAGCACCATGAAATTGGTGATGGAGGATGGTTGATGATGACGATGTCGATAGATTCCCCTCTCCGGAGCCCCGAACGGACTCCAGATCAGCCCTCCCGAGAGGTTTTAGGGCTTGGCGGCGGCTCCGTATCGTAAAACGTGATGATTTCTTCTCCCTGATTTTTTTCTCATCGAAACTCAATATATGGAGGTGGAGTTGGAGTCGGAGAGGCAACATGGGGCCCACGAGGTAGGGGGCGCGCCCTAGGGGCAGGCGCGCCCCCACCCTCATGGCAAGACGGTGGGCCCCCTGGCCTTCATATTTGGCAGGTATTTTTCTTATTTTCTGAAAAGTGTCTCCGTGAAGTTTCAGGTCATTCCGAGAACGTTTGCTCCTGCACGTAAATAACACCATGGTAGTTCTGCTGAAAACAGCGTCAGTCTAGGTTAGTTCCATTCAAATCATGCAAGTTAGAGTCCAAAACAAGGGCAAAAGTATTTGGAAAAGTAGATACGTTGGAGACGTATCAGCATGATGCACAACCAAGTATGATGCATGTCCGGTTTAATGAGGCATGTCATTGCAAAGTGCAACAAGCAATACTACAAATTAAGTGGAGCTCAATATGCAACGAGTTGCATATTGACAAAACACCACCTTCATTAATTTAGTTCTCTCCTGTTTATGTACACATCAATATTAAATGTTATTAAACATGACAAGGGGTGAAGCATAATAAACTACCTATCTAGGAAAGTTTAAATGAGGCCGGAACAACAAGCAACAATTCCGGAAATCCCCATATGTCATTTAGCAATTTTTAAAGCAAACAACAATTTTTAAACATTTAAATGTTATTATCATGATGCGGATGACATGTGCAAGTTTTATGCAATTTTTGTTAAAAGTTGACATGAACATTATGAAGCAGTTGCCACCGTGGTGGAAAGAAAGGGTGCCACGGCGACGATAACGAAAACGGTACCACGACAACGTTCCGGTTCCAGTAACTCGATTGAGATGCCGATGCAAAAGAGAAGTGTGCGGATGCGTGCAAAAGAAGGTGGGGTGATCCCGGTTACCGGGTTCCCATGGGTGGACGACAAGGCAACGAGGAGGAACATGGAAGCGACATTTTTTGACACGGTGCAAACACGAGCATCTCATGCATCGCAAACATTCGTTCTCGGAAGGTCATCTCGGCAGTTATACCTCTGAAGCGTGCATTCGGGGTGGTTTGGGTCAAGCGGTGTAGTCGTTCACGGTCGTCATGGGAAGTAGTGGTACTCGGCGATGGTAGTGGGAGTAGTTGTTCACGACGACAACAGTTGTACATGGCAATCGTGGACGAACTTGGAGGGTCATCGGTAGTCGTTCACGGGTCTTCAGCGATGGTTGTGGTACATGTTCTGTAGATGTTCGGGCGGCGGTAGTGGTACACGTTTCGAAGGTGAACTTAACGAATTCGAATCCCTTCGGGGTTGTCGTGGTACTTGGGGTCTTCGGACCCGCCGGTCTCGTTCTTGCGACGTTAGTTGAACTTGACATATCCGAGGGCTCCGGATGTCGTGGTACTTGACGAATCCGCGTAGTCGTACACGTTCAAGAAGAAACTCATGCTACGTCATGGAACTTGGCGCATCCAAAGGGTACTTGACGATCAACGGACGTCGTGGTACTGGTCGGTCCAGGTCTTGGCGTATCCGTGCGTAGAGCTACTTGGAGGATCCGTGGTGCTTGCGGTCTTGGTCACACTTAAAGAGGCACTTGGTGACTCCGTTCGGGAAGGAAGCAATGGATTGATGCTAGCAACTGGTGGAACTCCACGTACAGACTAGGAGCCGTGGAGGAGCTGTTCAAGGTAGCGGCCTGGGTGGTGATTGACGAGGCCACCGATGGTCACTTGGTCGTGCAACACGGGCTCGGGAGGTGCACAGTGAAGCCGGAGCAGGCAATAAAGGATGTCGTGGGCCCTCGAGCGGAGGCGGGGCTTCTCCTGCTGGTTTCTGGCGACGAGCGGCGCGGGAACGAGGACGAGGCAGGAGGAGGCGCGAGCGGGAGGAAGCGCTGATGCGGACCGGCCGACGGAGGCAAACTTGGCGCGTGCTCCGGCGAGGGCGGCGCTGCTCTGGGCATGGATGGATGGGTGGATCAATGGAGGCCTGAGGCATCGACGCGGGCAGAGCTCGGAGAGGCCACGACGAGGTGGCTGTAGATGTCGAAGCAGGGGAGGTAGGCCGGCAGGCTGCGGTGCACGGTGGCCTCTGGTGGGCTGAGGGGAGCAGGGCGGCCTGGCTGGCCAGCCCAGTGGAGAGGGAGGCTGCTGGGCTCTCCACTCCCTCTCTCGTCTCTTCTTTAATTCCAAAACAAAGAAATAGGAAGAAAGAAAAGAGAAAAGAAAATGGTAGAGAAGGAACTTGGGCACTGGGATTATTTTTTGAAGTGTCCAAAAGTGTTTGGATTTTTGGAGGAACCTCGGTAAATGGGAAGAGAATTTTTGGCAAGGTTTTGAAGTCAAGCTTGAACTAGAAATGACATGGGGAATATGCAAGTGTGTTTATGGGTGATTCCGAAAAATGGAATATTTTATAATAGCTCCCTAAATACCGGGAGGGTATGTTTTAAAGAGAAACCACCATGTGAGTTCCCTCAATTTAAATGGATTAGAAATCCATGCACTTTATTTAAGTGAGTTTTAGTTAGCTATGAGAAAATGATGGCATGATGACATGGCGCAATGCAAAATATGCAAAGAGGAATGCAACAAGCAAAACAAATCACATAACGAATCTCGGAAACCATGGAAGGCATCTGAAGCTCCGGTCTTGGGGCGTTACAGATAATATATGCACACAACTTACAAATGTGATCAATAACACAAATATATTCATGAAAACATAGAGGGTTCAGATCTGCAATCACAACACTCGGGCCCTAGTGACAAACATTAAACATAGCAAAACCATAACAACATCAATCTACCCCCTTCATTTCTAAATATAAGACTTTTTAGAGATTTCAATGCGGATATAAACATGTTTTTGAGGCTATATTCACTCATTTCGTTTCATATGTAGTCCATATTGGAATCTCTAAAAAAGATTGTATTTAGGAACGGAGGCAGTAGAACATAGTGGATACTAGGGATCAAACCCTAACAAATTTGACAACGATTTTATGAAAAATCTCATCCAGTCCCATCTACCTCCATATGCCTACAGAAGATTACTCACATATGCATGTGAGCATCATGAAATGGTTGACCGATAGGGGTTGGTGATGGCGACGACGACAAATCTCTCTCCTCGGAGCTAGAAACATACTCCAAACCAGTGCTCCAGACGAAGAACAGGAGGTGACGACGACTTCGTATCCTAAAATGTGATGGTAATTTTCATTAATTTTTCTAGGATATACGGGAATTTATAGCGCAATCAAGTCAAGGTGGTGGCCAAGGACCCCACACAGCCACGTGGTGTGGTCTAGGGGTGGTCGCGCCACCAGCTTGTGCGGCGCCCTAATGGCCCCCTCTTCTACTTCTGCGCTCCATAATTCATTATTCATTAAAAAATAATTCTTCAAAACTCCTCGTCCAATTCCCATCAATTTTATTTCGGCACAAAAACAACACCATTATAGTCCTGTTGTGAACATTGTCAGTCCGGATTAGTTCCATTCATATCATGCAAATTAAAGGCCAAAATAAGAGTAAAAATGTTTGGAAAAATAGATACATTAAAGACGCATTAGTCAGTCGCCACCGAGCAAAAGAAGCCGATGGCCGAGCACCACGATAAGCTTATCATGTCATCATTGAATAATCTTTCTAGCGATTCATGACCCCACAACATCAGTCCATCATCGATCGGTTAATTTGGGTTAGGTCTTCTATTGGTTAATTACATCAATGTGTATACATTTTCTATTTTGATAAACATTGTATTAAATAATCACATTTTCTAATATATTAGTATTGGAAAAGACTATGTATGATATTTTTATTAATGTTGTTATTTTTTTGTGTACATATGAAGCAGTTTTAGTATACATTTACTCTTTTAGCAACGATATTTTATATATTTTCAAAATGTTGTGGGAAATAACTCATATTCAAAGTTATACGCTTAAGTGAGCACATGCTTTGACCATATTAGTTCTTTAGCTATAAATTGTTTGTAAATTAGGGCCCCATTTTGTATATCGCACCAGGGCCCAAATTTAGGAAGATGATCCTAGTGCTCTTATTGCAAGTTTACCATCTCCAAGCTTCCTATTAGAAAAGAAGAATTGGGGGATTTTCAATCATTTGATTTTTCTAAATACAGAGTTTTTTAAACTAGCACTATTATTATGATTTCAATACATTTTCTACAAATTAGTACATTTTTACTAGGAAACAACTCTATAAATTTTAACGCAACTAAAACAATGCATGTGCGTTGCAACGTGATATAAATATTCTAGTACATTAGCTTATGATTTACCTATCAATAATAATGCGATTGTGTAAATAAATGTTCATCAAATTCTTCCCGTGAATTACCTTATATTTTAATTAATAGTTTGATAAGTAAATTAAAGTGAAATTGATTCAGAAGGTAAGTAAATTAAGATGATTGATTATCATATACATGAAAGGTTGGACGAAAGAGTGGTGGGAAGAAATGTGAAATGGAACCTTATGTTCTTTTTAAGAAGACTAGAACAATGCCCGTGCGTTGCAACGGAATTTAAATATTCTACTACGTTAGCTTGTGATTTACCTGTCCATAATAATGCGATTGTGTAAATAAATGTTCATCAAATTTTGACCTAATTATCTTATATTTTGATTAGAAGTTTGATAAGTAAATTAAAATGAAATTGGTTTAGAAGGTAAGTAAATTAAGGTGATTGATTATCATATACATAAAAAAGGTTGAACAAAGGGGTGGTGAAAAGAATGGTGAAATGGAAACTTTAGGTTCTTTTTAAGTACAAGAAAGTAGAGATAAGAAGATAAGACAAGGAATGCAAAGAAACAATGAATTAGCTTTAATCAATGCTTTCAGTTCGCCATCCAGTCGAACCAAGCGCGACCCATCCGGCCTGGCCTGCCTTATCAGGCTTGTCCATCCCAAAAACCAACGGCCAAGATTCCTCGCAGCCCTCCGCCCTCCCCACCCCCAAGCCTCTCTACCGCGCCGCATCGGCGACTCAATCCAACGCCACCACCTTGCGCCTTGCCTTGCCGCAAAACCCCAGTCTATATATACGCCATTCCACCGGCTTCGCCCCCAAGCCGAAGGTAACCTCACAAGCGACACGCCGTCCTCGAGGCCGCGGGCGCCGCGCGAACCCTAGCCGCCACTCCGATCGCCCGCACCGGTAAGGTCCCCCCACCGCCGACTCGGATCGGCTCCGATGCTTCGATCCGTGTTCCCCGATCGCCATTTCTGGGGTTTTAGGGTGCGGGTTTTGGCGTCTGATTTGGTTATATGTCGCGCGATGCAGGGGGCTGCGCTATATGCTTCCGACGAAGAGAGCGGACGGCGCTGAGGACAGCGGCGACGCGGCGGCGAAGAAGGCACGGGTAGGGGAATCGGCGGCGGAGGCGGGGTCGGAGGCCATGGTTGCCGGGGAGCCGGTCGGCGGGGGCAGTAACGGGAACGGGGTGGCGGAGATCGATGAGGACCTTCACAGCAGGCAGCTCGCCGTGTACGGGAGGGAGACGATGCGGCTGCTCTTTGCGTCCAACGTGCTCGTCTCCGGCTTGAACGGGCTTGGGGCTGAGACCGGTGCGTGCCTCCTTCAATATGTGATTCAGTGCTTTATTTAGGAGTACATTGATATCTAATGTTGGCGCTGGCGGCGTTACTGTCGCGTTCTGTTTTGCTGCTCTTAAGTATTTGTTGAATCTGTGATTACTTGCTTAGTTGCTGGATTGAGAAACATGGATCTGCGATTACTTCAATTTATCCCGTATATGTGCAGACAGGGCTGAGTTGCTGGATAGAGAAATACATTTTGTATAGTTATCTGATTATCTGATGTCTTATATTTGTTCAAACAGAGTGAACCCTTAAATTACTGACATATACTGCTATGATCATCAGATTGTTTGCTGCATCCTCAGTTTGTTGTGTTACATAGAGAAATGCAAATCAAATGTGTCCCTTTTCTGCTTGTTATGCAGATTGAATTATACTTTTCTGTCTAGAATTCCCAAGGCATGTCTTTATTGTAATACAAAAAGGCTGATTACTTCTATTCACTATGAATTGTTGATTGTTTTGTGATCCTACTTCATGTTTACATTGGTAGCTTTTGTAATTGCCACTAGAAATAGGCGAGAAAATGGTACAGACAGTTGATAGAATTACTGGTTTTGCAAACTGTGATAAGCGCTGAACTGCTTGTTGCCTTAGTGAAACTGTTTAATGTAATAGTCTATGGAGCTGCAGTTACTAGTTCTGACTTATTGACGGACTGACATTATGGAAATCAGATTTGGGTGTTAGAATGATCTAGCCCGACATGTATTTTTGTGGCACTTTAGGCATGGATCTCTTGCAAGTCCTTTTTAGAGGGGAGTGAGCACCCAGTGATTCTGAGGAATCAAACCTGAGTTGTCCGAGGGGCACACGCTGCATGTAGCAACCAATCTGAGTACCCTGGTTTGATAGGCGGTAGTTGCACAAGCAGATGAGCCTCCTGGAAAAGGGAACACACAATCTGATGAGCCTCCTGGAAAAGGAAAATCTAGTTATTATATTGAGTTGGTAAAATTAGTGGATTGTTATTCTGTTCTTTTACTCCTGTTCAGCCCAGGAACACGAGCTATGTAGCTAGCATTTTCATGTCTTATTGGGCAAGTAATATGGTTATAAATGAGCAATTATTTTCCTTACTTCTCCTGCTCAGCCCAGGAACCTGAGTTATTTAGCATTTTCATGTCTCATTGGGCAAAGTAATATGGTCATTCCTGAGCAATTATCTTCCCTTTTCCCGTTTGCCAGTGCACACATCCTAATGCATGGTTTGCTTATTGTTATTTGTATGGTATTATCATACTCCTATGCGTGTGGATTACATGATTTTTATAACTAATATATTTCTTCTATACAGCAAAGAATCTTGCTCTGGCGGGTGTTAAATCTGTCACCCTACATGATGTAGAAAATGTGGATATGTGGGACCTATCTGGCAATTTCTTTCTATCTGAGGATGATATTGGGAAGAACAGGGCTGCTGCTTGTGTTGAAAAGCTGCAAGAACTTAACAATGCTGTTCTTGTATCTGCTGTAACGGAAGAACTGACTACTGAACACCTTTCTAAGTTCCAGGTCTGTTAACTGTATTCTGTGTTAAATTTTGTTAGTACCATTCTTGTTCAATAGTAGTGACCATCGAGGTTAATAAAATAACTTTACTTATTTGAACTGTGCCTGAAATCAAGTGGATGGTATTATGTGTTTAAGCTAATTTCTGTTTTGGATGGTAATAAGTAAATCCGTGCGGACCTTATCCTGCATTTGATGTCAATATACTGATGAGTTCCTCCTAATAGTGCCAAACTATTTTTCTTTCATAATACCCAGTAGAACTCCCTTTTTTTAGCTGAGAACTCATTTGTTTCACTGCATGTGTCATAGCTGATATATGGATGATCTATATATGCAGTGTACTTACTTGATCTCGTCAAGTGACCTGCATGTCAGCTGTCCAGTTAGTAAGCTTGTGTGACTAAAGCTAATGTGAATAAGTAAAGCTACATAGTTGGTCATCATCATGCACTAATTAGTTGATAACATTTGCTGATTTTTTTGTTGCGGCGTGTTTGTGTTTTATTATGAAACATGTATTCCTTCCTGCGTATATGCTGATCGTACCTCTTATTTGCAGGCTGTTGTTTTCACCAACTTAAGTCTAGACAAGGCAGTTGAATTTAATGATTACTGTCGTAGCCACCAGCCTCCAATTCCATTCATCAAAACAGAAGTCTGTGGTCTTTTTGGTAGCGTGTTTTGTGACTTTGGGCCTGAGTTTACTGTTCTTGATGTTGATGGTGAAGATCCCCACACTGGTATAATTGCATCCATCAGCAATGACAATCCTGCAATGGTTTCCTGTGTTGATGATGAGCGCCTTGAATTCCAAGATGGTGATCTTGTTGTTTTCACGGAGGTCAGTGGGATGACAGAACTGAATGATGGCAAGCCCAGGAAGATAGTAGATGCAAGGCCATTTTCATTTTGCATTGAGGAGGATACACGTAACTTTGGCATTTATGCAAAAGGTGGGATTGTTACACAGGTGAAAGAACCAATGATCTTAGAGTTCAAGAGTCTGAGAGAATGTATAAAAGAACCTGGGAATTTCCTTTTGAGTGATTTCTCAAAATACCAGCGTCCTCCGCTGCTTCACTTCGCATTTCTAGCCTTGGATAATTTCAGAAAAAAGTTTGGGCGCTTCCCTGTTGCTGGTTGTGACCAGGATGCTCGAAAATTTGTGGAGTTTACTGCTTCTATTAATGAGGCTGCAATTGATTACAAGATGGATGAACTTGATGAGAAGCTGCTGCAACATTTTGCAAGTGGTTCTAGAGCTGTTCTGAACCCAATGGCTGCAATGTTTGGTGGTATTGTTGGTCAAGAAGTTGTGAAGGCTTGTTCTGGGAAATTTCATCCGCAGTACCAGGTCTGTGTCATGAACTGTAAAATATTCACGTTTATGACGTTCTGTTGGTTTTTGTCTGATTTTTCTTTTCTTTTTTGCCAGTTCTTCTATTTTGACTCGTTAGAATCTCTGCCAACCTATGCATTGGACCCTAAAGACTTGAAGCCATTGAATAGCCGCTACGATGCTCAGATTTCTGTTTTTGGTTCTAAGCTTCAGAAGAAGATGCGGGACTCTAATATTTTTGTTGTGGGATCTGGTGCTCTTGGATGTGAATTCTTGAAGAACTTTGCTTTAATGGGGGTTTCTTGTGGCCGTAAAGGGAAGCTAACTATAACAGATGATGATGTCATTGAGAAAAGCAACTTGAGCCGGCAATTCCTGTTTCGTGATTGGAACATTGGACAGGCAAAATCTACAGTAGCCGCTACAGCTGCTAGTGCTATCAACTCCAGCCTCCATATTGATGCTCTTCAGAATCGTGCCTGTCCAGAGACTGAACATGTTTTCAATGATGCATTCTGGGAGGGCCTTGATGCTGTCATCAATGCACTTGATAATGTCAATGCTAGGATGTACATGGACATGCGATGCCTGTACTTCCAGAAACCACTCTTGGAATCTGGAACGCTGGGTCCGAAATGTAATACACAGATGGTGATTCCTCACCTTACTGAAAACTATGGAGCTTCACGTGATCCTCCTGAGAAACAGGCACCAATGTGCACAGTTCATTCCTTTCCACACAATATTGACCATTGTCTAACATGGGCTCGCTCAGAGTTTGAGGGTCTGCTAGAAAAAACTCCAAATGAAGTGAACTCATTTATGTCTAATCCTGCTGAATATGCTGCTGCTATGAGAAAGGCAGGTGATGCTCAAGCCAGGGAATTGTTGGAGCGTGTACGTGAATGCCTTGACAAGGAGCGATGTTATAAATTTGAAGACTGCATAGCCTGGGCAAGACTGAAGTATGATATATGTCTTCTACATGCCCCCCTTTTTTTAATACAACAATTTGTTATTGGCTTTCTTCCACTTTCTTTTCGTCTTCTGCTATTTGAAGTTAAAACTGTTTCATTTTGATTATATTGCCATCAAATAGGACAGTATTTTTTGTGCTCCAGATGCCATGTCATAACATCTGGTTTCTTTTGCCAGGTTTGAAGATTACTTCTCTAATCGTGTGAAGCAGCTAACATTCACATTTCCTGAAGATGCTGCCACTAGCACTGGTGCTCCTTTCTGGTCTGCCCCTAAGCGTTTCCCTCACCCGGTGCAATTCTCAGCTGTTGATTCATCTCACATTCAATTTATACTGGCTGCTTCCATATTGAGAGCCGTGTCTTTCGGGATCCCCATACCGGACTGGGCAAAGAACATGGGTAATCTGGCTGATATAGTAAGTAAGGTTGCAGTGCCTGAATTTGAGCCAAAGAGTGGGGTTAAGATTGAAACAGATGAGAAGGCCACTAACCTCTCCAGTGCCTCAGTTGACGACGCTGCTGTTATCGAAGACCTTTTAACCAAGCTGGAAGCATGTGCCAAGAAACTACCTTCAGGATTCCAAATGAAGCCTATTCAGTTTGAGAAGGTTAGCCTCTTTTTAACTACTTCTGATTCTGATATGTTAGAATAAGACTGTTTTTTCCCTTGCCCTGGTTGTTTAAGAACATCCTTACTCGTTTCACACTAGAAAGCAAACACACATCACTAATGCACATAGGTGCATATTTGGTAAGCAGAAACATCAACAGGGATTATGTAATTCAGTCACATTTCTTTCTGTTATGCATTGAGTTACAGAACTTAGTTGCTAGTATCTGTCTTCTCCCTTGTTGCTAGTAGCAATATATTCTCCACTTCTGCCCAGATACATTGAGGATAAGTAACTTCACAGTTCGTGTTTTCTGTATGCACCTCTCCACTTATCCTTCCATGTTGGTCTATATTCTATTTGTGTGCGCTTCTGTTTTATGTGCTGGTACCGTAAAGATGTTTTCAATACTATGATTGCCTGTGTCAAATAGCTGTAGTTGACTATATTCTTAATAACTTACTTCCTTATTTCTGGCATGAGGCATGAGGCATGAGGCATGAGGCATGCAATTATAACTTATGGGCATTTGTTTAATTTCAGTTCTCAAAATATCTTCTGACGTACCACTGTAAAAGGACAGAAATAATCAAATATTTAAGGCTATGCCCTTTCTTCACTAGTTCTGGTTACACACCACATGTTTCTTTTGCAGGATGATGATACAAATTTCCACATGGACTTGATTGCTGGTCTTGCTAATATGCGTGCGAGAAACTATGGTATTCAAGAGGTTGACAAGCTGAAGGCGAAGTTCATTGCAGGAAGAATCATTCCAGCTATTGCAACTACGACAGCCATGGCCACAGGCCTTGTGTGCCTTGAGCTGTACAAGGTTCTGGCAGGTGACCACCCAGTTGAAGACTACCGCAATACGTTTGCCAACCTGGCACTACCAATGTTCTCCATGGCTGAACCTGTACCGCCCAAGGAGATGAAGCATCAAGACCTGAGATGGACAGTGTGGGACCGATGGTCTATCAAGGGCAACATTACTGTCGCAGAACTCCTGAAGTGGTTAAGCGACAAGGGCCTGACTGCTTACAGCGTCTCCTGTGGCACATCCTTGCTGTACAACACCATGTTCCCGAGGCACAGGGATCGACTGAAGAGGAAGATGGTGGATGTCGCCCAGGAGGTGGCTAAGGTAGATGTTCCAGCATACAGGAAGCATTTTGATGTTGTTGTGGCTTGCGAGGATGACGACGGGAACGACATTGATATTCCTCTTATCTCCATTTACTTCCGATAGGCAGGCGCTGTCACTCTATTGTGAGGATAGATGACGAGTGTGCAAAGAATTCCCGTGGAGAGATGTTTGAAACATTCCTAAACTCTTCTTAGTCGGCTTGGTTTTTTTATGCATTGGTAGCCTAGTGATCGCTGATGGTGTTAGCGTCCATCTCCCTAGCGTTTTGTGTGGGTCGTTCCGCTATGTTTGTTGCATGCCAACTATTTGCAGGTGTGCGATGCTGTCTGATGATGTTTTAATGGATGGATCATAACCTCAGGGTAGTTCAGTTGTCCTTTACCTCATCATCAGTTTCACTTGCATAGTTTTCTAAATAAAAAGAAAGCTTGCTAGTTATCCCATTATGCATTTGTCCTCGCAACTCTTTAACCTTTAGTTGAGGTGTCATATGTCGTTGTGCATAGATAGGTTAGGGTACATTGGTCAGCTGGCAGTTCTAGTTTTGCTACAACCTTTGCGTGTTTAGAGCATCTCTAACCGAACTCCCAAACAGTTAGGATAAATTATACCCCTCGGCCTGAAAGTGAGGTCAATTCTCCTGAATATACTCCCTCCGGTCCTTTTTACTCTGCATATTAGAATTCTCCGAAGTCAAACTTCACAAAGTTTGACCGTATTTATATGAAAAAATATCAACATCTGCCATGCTAAAGTTATATAATATGAAACTTTAAGTCATAACACATATAATGGTATTGATTTTAGATTGTGAATGTTGACACTTTTTTCTACAAAGCTGGTCAAACTTTACGAGGCTTGACTTTAGTCAAATCTTATATGCGAACTAAAAAGAACCGGAGGGAGTACTTGCCTGGCGCCTCGTGAAGTAAAAGTTTTGCCCCCTATCCCTTGTTAGAGCGGCCACCATCGATGCCCCCGATTCCAGCTGTAATGGAGAGGCAAGACCCTTTCGCCACCCCGCCAACCACCGTCGCTGGCGCGACCCCATTGGAAATGACCCTTGCTCCATTGCCACCAAGGAAGAGGTTGGGCACCAGAAACCTTCTTCGGGCCATGACATAGCCAACCAGTGCCAGCAGCAAGGTCGCTCGTCTCCGGCGACGGTTGGTCACCCTCCTGTTGCTCCGGTCGCAGGCAAGCGAGCAAGGAAACCGACTGCAGTGCTCGCCGAGGAGGTGGTGAAGAAGAGGAAGAAAGAAGGCAGCTCCGGTGCCTCCTCACCTGTCGTCTCGTACCCCGTCTCCAGCCATCCCTACACCCGTTCTTCCGGCCGTGGCAGTCATCACCAAGGGATGTGGCCGCCAAGTGGTCGATGAAATGCCATCAAGGTAAATTTTTTTTTTGCACTTTCCATTTCGGCCAGTGCATTGTTTGGTGATTGCTTGCGGTCGTAGGGTGATGAGATTGTTGTTGTTGTCCTAGTGTGGAGATGAATGTTGTTGAATTCTTGTCGCCTTTAGAGGAGTAATGTATGCTTTGGCTTGAAGATCTCAATTATGACTCGGTGTTCGATTAACAACAAGAGCGCGAGGAGAATTATGAGCCGCAGTGGAGGAGGAGGCCGAAGAGGTTGATGATCCCATGGAGACACAATCATTCGTGAAAGCACCATCAAGATCAAGGGCTCACAATTATTGCCAAGATGAAGATATTGCTTTGTGTCATGCATCGGTTGGATGGATCAATTAAAGGACCGGTTTTGGGGTAGAATTGTCGAGTATTACAACAACATCGTGGAAGTAACATAAAGCCGCACCCAAGGTTCTCTTGGACACCGTTAGGGTACCATCCAAGAACAATGTGTAATAAACCAAAGAAAATTAAGGATCGAAACCAAAGGAGGGGATGAGAGATCGGAGCTTTGGTGTAGCGCCCAAGATGCGATACTATCCCAATCACGTGATGAATTCATGATTGGGGCACAACCGCATTTTGAGCGCATAGTAAGGTGGATATCATTACAACAGACCATGCACTGAATAGATGAGGATACAAGATAAAGGCTTACACTCGCCACAAGCTACAACATGAGTACAAGCAATCATCATACAGAAGAGTAGGATCCGACTACGGACGAAAACAAACAAAAAATAAGAACGACATCCACCCTATTAATCCCAGGCTCCCAACCCGGAACCTATCCCTTGATCGAAGAAGAAGCAGAAGAACTCCAAAACAAGCAAGCATCGCTCTCATGTCAGATCATCGCATTACCTGTATCTGCAACTGTTGTTGTAGTAATCTGTGAGCCACAAGGACTCAGCAATCCCATTACCATGGGTATCAAGACTAGCAAAGCTTAATGGGTATGGAATGGATAAGTGGAGAGGTTGCAGCAGCACTAAGCATTGTATGGGGGCTAACTTACGAGTACAAGAGTAAGATGAGAAACTACGCAAACGGTTGAAACTAGTAATGATCAAGAAGTGATCCTGAACTACTTACGAGTCAAACATAACCTCACCATGTTCTCTTCTCGAACTCACTCGAAAAAAGAGGGTCACGGTTAGGCACGCGGTTGGTGTATTTTATTTCGGATCTGGTGTCAAGTTCTCTACAGCCAGATATTAAAAATTTCCATCTGCCACATAACCGCAGCACGGCTCTCGAAAGTTTAAACCCTGTAGGGGTGTCCCAACTTAGCCCATGATAAGCTCTCATGATCCGCAGAGACAATCCTCCATATCGGGACACCCCGAGTAACCTCGGAATCCCGGTGCACAAGCTCTTCGAAGAAAGGAAAACTATCCCAAGGAGATCTCCTGGTGAGTCAGATCTGTGTCCAGAGCCACGCACTCTCTATCTGCGGACTCATCCGTCCATGCTAAGTGGATGATAGCCAAAAGACCTCGAGTTGCCTCGAGGCGGCACCGCCGACTGCTAGGTAGGTGGACCAACACTCATGAGGAGCACTGGCCCGGGAGTTGATTAAGAGACCTCGGGTGCTAGCTGGTCCCTATGCAAGTTTTAGTTGTTATTAGGCAAATGGTAAAACCAAGGTTGGGTCTCCTCAGGAAAGCTTTACTTTAGACGAAGAAACAAGGGGGGCCCATAAACCCCGACCGTGTTAGGAACGCAAAATTCAAGGAACATAACACCAGTATGACGGAAACTAGGGCGGCAAGAGTGGAACAAAACACCAAGCAAAAGGCTAAGCCTTCCACCCTTTACCAAGTATATAGATGCATTAATTAAATAAGAGATATTGTGATATCCCAAGATATCCATGTGCCAACATGGAACAACCTTGTGATAGCCTGGCTTAATAGGGATGATAGACTACTCATATCAATAAGGAATTCCTTCTTTTCCGAAAGCCCATTCAGGCAGAACTTCAAAGTTAAGCGTGCTCAGCTTGGAGTATTTTAAGGATGGGTGTCCGACCGGGAAGTTTCTCCCGGGTGCGCACGAGTGAGGACAAAGTGCGCATAAAAGACTAGTATCGATCTATGGGGCAGTCTAGATCCCGCCAGGAATAACGACCACCGGCGGGTGTGTCTGAGGTGTTACAAGTTGGTATCAGAGCCGATCCTCGCGGTTACACGGATTTTTGCGGACAGGTGCGCGGTCATGTTATTCATGACGTTTGTGACCCGTCGTGGCACACAACATGGCACATGTACCGGACTGGATGCACATACGTGTGTGTCAAGAGGGAACGTTCCTGTGGCCCGACGAGGACGTCGGTTCCTATGAGTGGGGGTGTATGTGATAGCCTGGCTTAACAGGGATGATAGACTACTCATATCAATAAGGAATTCCTTCTTTTCCGGAAGCCCATTCGGGCAGAACTCCAAAGTTAAGCGTGCTCAGCTTGGAGTATTTTAAGGATGGGTGACCGACCGGGAAGTTGCTCCTGGGTGCGCACGAGTGAGGACAAAGTGCGCAGAAAAGACTAGTATTGATCTGTGGGGCCAGTCTAGATCCCGCTAGGAGTAACGACCACCGGCGGGTGTGTCCGGGGCGTTACAAACCTGCACTGCACCTGCAACTAGCAACGCTATAAGAGGGGCTGAGTAAGTGATAACATAGCCAAACAACGATTTGCTAGGATGGTGGAAAAGGTTAGAGGTTGTCATGGCAATTTGGGAGGCTTTGTAAACAAGTGGTAGGTAGAGCGACATAATGATAGCATCGAGACAACTAGCAAAGCAAAGATAGTAGTGGTATCCAGGATAATGGCCATCTTGCCTAAAATCCTGCTAGGAAGAATATCGAATCCATGAAGTAGACGAATCAACGTAGTCGAGCAAATCCTCACAATCGCAACGTCACGGGAACTATCGAGAAGAAGCACAACCAGAAAGAAGAAAACGACATGGTAAACCAACAAGCATAAACATGGCATGATGCGCAACTAAGTATGATGCATGTCCGGTTTAATGAGGCATGGCATGGCAAAGTGCAACAAATTAAGTGGAGCTCAATATGCAATGAGTTGCATATTGACGAAACACCACATTCAAATTATTTAGTTCACTCTCGTTTATGCTACTCATCAATATTAAATGTTGGTTAACATGGCAAGAGGTTATGCATAACTAAACTAACTATTTAGGCAAGATTAAATGAGACCGGAAATAGCAAACAACAATTCTGGAAAATCCCCATATGCATATTATGAATTTGGTATTGTTCTGCCCTAAACCATATTTTAGAGTTGATAAACATGCAAAGTAATGCCACCATGTTAATCTATGCATTTTTCTACCCCATTTTCACATAAAGTTTATTTAATTCGGAGCTACGGTAATCTAGTTACGAAATAAACCATTTTAGCATGTCATTTATGCAAATGAATGCAAACAACAAGTTTAAACATTTTTTAACATGGATGAAAGTTGGATATTATGAAACTAGATGCAATTCTAAGCATTTAATTCGGAGCTATGGTAATCTAGTTACGAAATAAACCATTTTAGCATGTCATTTATGCAAATGAATGCAAACAACAAGTTTAAACATTTTTAACATGGATGAAAGTTGGATATTATGAAACTGATGCAATTCTAAGCATTTTACATGTTTAAAACATTTTAATCCGATGCACGGTTTGTGAGATATAATATGCATGAACATGAGGGTGTAATCTGTAAAACTGTTTTTTTCTGGATAATAGGAAAATTCGCAGAAGAGGGAAAAACATGACACGGGCCGAATCTAGTTCGGGCCAACAGGATCTGGGCGAGGGGTAGCTCACCATGGGCCAAATCGGGCTGGATGAGGAGGGCTCTGGCTGGGCCAAACTTGGGGAGGCCTGGTAGTGCGGCGGCTCGATCGAGCGGTGTCGGTGTCAAAACCGGCGGATCTCGGGTAGGGGGTCCTGAACTGTGCGTCTAGGCCGGATGGTAACAGGAGGCAAGGGACATGAAGTTTTACCCAGGTTCGGGCCCTCTCGATGGAGGTAAAACCCTATGTCCTGCTTGATTAATATTGATGATATGGGTAGTACAAGAGTAGATCTACCACGAGATCAGAGAGGCTAAACCCTAGAAGCTAGCCTATGGTATGATTGTTGTTCTATATGTTGTCCTACGGACTAAAACCCTCCGGTTTATATAGACACCGGAGAGGGTTAGGGTTACACAAAGTCGGTTACAATGGTAGGAGATCTACATATCCGTATTGCCAAGCTTGCCTTCCACGCCAAGGAAAGTCCCTTCCGGACACGGGACGAAGTCTTCAATCTTGTATCTTCATAGTCCAGGAGTCCGGCTGAAGGTATAGTCCGGCCATCCGGACACCCCCTAATCCAGGACTCCCTCAGTAGCCCCTGAACTAGGCTTCAATGACGACGAGTCCGGCGCGCAGTTTGTCTTCGGCATTGCAAGGCGGGTTCCTCCTCCAAGTACTTCATAGAAGATTTTGAACACAAAGATAGTGTCCGGCTCTCAGCGCGTCATGCGAGGCGGTTTCCTTGGCACGTCTTGTCGAAGCAGAGATCGTGTCCCCTTATTCTGGGATTCTCATCAATACGGGCGTGGGTAACCCAACCGCGCCATTGATTACGGCGCTTGGGGATAAGCGAGTTTTACCAGGCTGGTGGGGACACATAGTTGCGTCCACCCATATAAGGGGATAAGGATCCACCTTTTCACCTACGCCTTCTTCCTCCTTTGCCTATCCATTCTTGCGCACCCGATCTCCAGCGCCCAAGTCCGCACTCTCCACCTCAACCTTCTCCAGCCATGTCCGGAGCGGGAGGCAAGTGGATGGTCTCCTTCGTTACGGAGGGACACATCAAAAGACTAAGGAAGGTCGGATACTTGTCTAACGACATTGCGCACCAGCTTCCTGAAGAGGGGCAGCTCGTCCTCACCCCTAGGCCCCATGAGAGGGTGGTGTTCCTCCCCCATTTCCTCCGCGGACTGGGCTTCCCTCTCCACCCATTTGTCCGGGGGCTCATGTTCTACTATGGCCTGGATTTCCACGATCTGGCCCCGAACTTTGTCCTCAACATCTCGGCGTTTATCGTCGTGTGTGAGGCTTTCCTCCGCATCCGCCCCCATTTCGGCCTATGGCTCAAGACTTTCAACGTCAAGCCGAAGGTGGTGCGCGGCAACCAGGCGGAGTGCGGAGGCGCCATGGTGGGCAAGATGCCCAACGTCTTATGGCTCGAGGGCTCCTTTGTGGAGACCCTGAAGGGGTGGCAATCGGGGTGGTTTTACATCACCGAGCCGCGCGGACCTGAATGGGTCGCAGCCCCCGAGTTCCGATCCGGACCCCCTACGCGGCTCACCTCCTGGAAGGAGACGGGCCTGTCGTGGGGTAAAAAAGGAGAGCTGACCGGGCTCCAAACATGCGTCCAAACCCTGGTGGACAAGAAGCTCAAACTTGTCAACGTAGTCCAGGTTATGCTCATCCGCTGGATCCTCCCATGTCAACAACGGGCTTTCAACCCGTGGGAGTTCGACCCGGCGCGGCACCGAACTCTGAGCAGGCTCTTCGACACGACGTACGAAGATGCCTGGAAGGTGCTTTTCAAGGGCGCCGAGGCCCCCGCATCCGCTACCGAGGATCGCGGATTCAGTACGCAGCATCACGCTCATGCGGTAAGCTGTTTTTACCTTTTACAGGGTATCGGTTTTTCATAGTTT
Organism: Triticum urartu; assembly: GCF_056163025.1. Lineage (NCBI taxonomy): Eukaryota > Viridiplantae > Streptophyta > Magnoliopsida > Poales > Poaceae > Triticum > Triticum urartu. The sequence goes on from NC_141876.1 coordinate 441,782,594, forward strand.
GACTCCATGCGGGATCTAAGCTCCCTTACCTTTGACAGGATTGGCAGGAGACGTCCGGACAGATCAACTGTCTGGCTCCTTTGCCCGAAGGCCCAGCGGACGCTCGTTTAGCGAAGTTGCTGGTTCCAGCACCCCATGTGGTGCCAGAGAAGAAGGCCAAGAAGAAGGCCACGGGGACTCAAAAGAGTGCCCGGCGCCTGGAGGTGTCGGATCCCTCATTCGACGACTCCAAGACACACTCCTCCCATGAAGACGAGGAGGAGGAAGAAGAGACCCCTCCCCCTCCAGCGGGGGAAGGGAAGAAAAGGAAGGCCGCCCCAACTGGGGAGGCCGAAGGGTCCAAGAAGGGGAAAACCCTTCCTCCGGACTACTCCACCAACGCCGACGACGGTGGAGAGGAGTGGCCGCTCAGGGCTAAGCCCTTGGCTAAATCGTAAGTATCCGGATACCAGAGTAATTCATAGTATTCCTTTGTTGCACAGCTTTCCCTTATGTCGAATATGTTTATGCAGCCCACCCAAAGACCGGCTCGACGCGTCGTCGAGCGGTTCACTGGACTCGTCGGATGTGAATTCACTTCCGACGGCTTCCTCCCCCCGCCCTACGGACGACACCGAAGTGTTGTCCCAACAGGTTCCAATCCGGGAGGAGGTGGTCCTGGAGGCGCCGCAAGGCGACCTCCCGGACCCCAGGAGTGAAGGGGATAGAACCCCCAGGTCTCCAAGTCCGGCCCTAGGCCGGACACCGCTCCGGAACATTCAAAGGTTCCAGAGTCCGGCGGGCGACCTCATTCCAAGAGGAGCAAGCCCACCGTGTCGGTGACCCCCGTCCAACTGGAGGCGTCGGACAATCTGTTGGAGGTGCTCAAAGGCGCCTCCATCGACGAGGGGCACCGCACCATTATGAGTGCGGTGGTCCAGAAGGTTCAGTCCGCCAAGAGCGGACTGACTGAAGCTTGTACTAGCCTTTTAACAGGCTTTGAGGTAAGTAAAGAATGTGTAAATAATATTACCGCATAGATAGTAGCCCCTGATGCTCTGTTTGGCGTTCATGAAGAAAAGCCGAATTGAGGATCAAAATGAAATTCGCAGGAGCCTGACAAAAAGGAGTCAATATGCTATGCAGGCTTCTCTGCTGGCGTCCGCCGTACTGACTGCGGAATGGACACGCTAAAGCAGAACCTCGAGCAGTCCGAGCAAGAGCTCGGGCGTGCCAAGAAGCAGCTCGAGGAGAAGGAAGGTAAGAAATACCTTGTTTTAAATATATATAAAAAAGTGCAATTGCAAAAAATGACAGGATCATCGTGGCTATTGTAGGGGCCACATCTGAGGTGGCGACCCTTAAGCAAGCGCTGGTCGAGGCCGAGAAGAGGGCGGCCACGGAGCGCACCGAGCGGGAGAAGTATGAGGCCGAGGTTGGCAAGGTGCGGTAAGAGCTCCATGCTCTCATGGAAAAACATGAGAGTTTGGAGCTTGACTCAAAGACGCGAGCGTCTGAGCTCGCGGTGGCTATTGAAAATGCCAAGTCTGCCAAGGCCGAATCCCAGAAGACCCTCCAGGAGTTGGATGAGGTGAAAAATATAGCGGCGGGTAAGGCATTCTTTATGCAAAGCAAACACGTAAACATAAGTTACTTGTTACTTACCCGAATCCAGAGCTCTCCAGGAGCATTCGCAGATCTTCCCCGTAGCGTGTCTGATGCCGCCGCATTCTATCGAGCCGAGGAGGGCAGCTCGACAGAGAAGGTGTTCTGATCTCAGTATGCTGAGGCCAGACACCCCATGCCCCTGAGCGACCAGCTGAAGCAACTGGTCGAGCTCCACAAGGCGGCCGAACAGGCCATGAAGGGCCTCATAGTTCGGCTGTGGTCTGGAGAGGCTCTTCCTGGGAGCTATTTCGGGCTGGTACGGCGGCTGGTGGGGGCCTGTCCAAGGCTCGAAGTCATCAAGCGCTCCGTCTGCATTGAAGGTGCCCGTAGGGCCCTTGCCCGTGCACTGGGGCAAGCTGAATGCTGAGAAGCTTGTGAAGGACGGGTCACCGCCGGGGAAGGAGCATCGCAAGCCCGAGAATTATTATAAGGATGTTCTGAAGGGTGCCTGCCTTATGGCGGATGAGTGTTCCAGGGATGTAATTTTTTAGTAAAACTCGCTCGTTTTGTCCTGTGCGCTGAAAACTTGTTCATATGCGCTAAGCAATGCTGTTGGAATTTAAAATATTACCTTCTATGCGGCTGTTTATCAATTCTGAGAGATGGCGACTCGTCGGCTTCTGCCCCCGTGCCGCTAGTGCTGGGGTGTTCGGGGATAAACCTGAGCGCTCTTTTTCCCATGCTTGGGTCCTTCGAGGGAGGCGCTCAGCACAACGAACAAGGCAATCAGACTATAATGCTTGAACACTCTCACTTAGCCATAGAAATCTATAATTTTAAATTTCGGCGAAGCCCCTGGTATTCGGAAGACCGAGTTTGGGGCGCTATCCACGCCTTGGCCGGACAGAGCCGACTCCTCGCTCTAAGCGGCATAAGTCTTTAAGGACTCAAAGAACCTCTCGAACAGCGACCAGCTCTCGCTTCATCATGACAGTCAGTTTTAGCTTTCTCTACTGAGGTGCTCGACCCAGCTTAACTGGGGCACAATCGCAGTAGTTCTCCTAGTGCTACCTTAGCCGATATAGTGGAACGTAAGGCACCAAAACATAGGAGCCGGGCAAACCCAACTATTGACCCAAGACATGATTCGGAGCCGATGCATATAATGCTATAAGTTCGGGGTGCCGCACTTGTTAAAGTGTTCGGACTTCTCACACCATATTGAGGGGTACTGAAGCCCCTGGCGTATTTTGGCCGTACCAAAGTGTACGGGTGCAACATGTCGTTAAGGAACATATATAAAAAAAAGTAATGCAAAAATAGACAGAAGCTATGCATTGTTTATTAAAAAGGGCTACGATCAAAGTAGAACGATACAAATAATGCGATAAGCAAAAGGTTGGACTATTTAACATGTCCGTTCCAGGGGCAGGTTGCGGAATGGTAAGTGAAACAGGCATACTGCTCGTGATAGAGACCACCTGGGAGTTCCGTAATGCGGCATGGCTTGTCTGCTTCCCTGGTTCTTGCATCGTTTGTGCGGCAATTGAACTGCCAAATAGGCCTTTAGAAGAGTGGAGTCCTGAAAGTAAGAGAAAATTAAAAAATCGGCAGCCCCTGGTGCGGTTTAAGCCGTGTTTCGGGCGTGCCGTGATGGTGCCCCTCCCCCTGCACCCATGGTATTTCTAGAGCGTAGTTATGTACGCGAAGTACTGGTGTCGCATTTTTGCGAGGGCTGGGGTTGGGGCCGCATTGCTACACCTGCTCGGAACGTGCCAGGCGGTCTTGTTGTAGGTTACTCCAGGCGCGCTTGACGGTGTCCAGACGTTTAATGGCCGGACTAGAGAACTGCCTGGAGAGGCTGCTTTGTACTTCCGCAGTAAGGGCTGCCGTGTGCTCCTCCGTTCGGAGAGAGCGTCCGGTGTTTCCATTGACCGTAATTACTCCTCGAGGGCCTGGCATCTTGAGCTTAAGATATGCGTAGTGCGGTACCGCATTGAACTTGGCAAATGCGGTTTGCCCGAGCAGTGCGTGATAGCCACTGCGGAATGGGACTATGTCGAAGATTAGCTCCTCGCTTCGGAAATTATCCGGAGATCCGAAGACCACTTCAAGTGTGACTGAGCCTGTACAGTTGGCCTCTACACCTGGTATTACGCCTTTAAAGGTCATTTTGGTGGGCTTAATCCTCGAGGGATCTATGCCCATTTTCCGCACTGTATCCTGGTAAAGCAGGTTCAGGCTACTGCCGCCGTCCATCAGGACTCTAGTGAGATGAAATCCGTCAATAATTGGGTCTAGAACCAATGCGGCGATTCCGCCATGACGGGTGCTAGTGGGATGGTCCCTTTGATCAAAGGTGATCGGGCAGGAGGACCATGGGTTGAACTTTGGGGAAACTGGCTCTATCGCGTATACGTCCCTTAACGCGCGCTTCCGCTCCCTCTTGGGGATGTGGGTTGCGTATATCATGTTCACCGTCCGCACTTGTGGGGGAAAACCCTTCTGTCCACTGTTGTTCGGCGGCCGGGGCTCCTCGTCGTCATCGCTATGCGGCCCCTTGTCTGTATTTTCGGCATTTAACTTGCCTGCCTGCTTGAACACCCAACAATCCCTGTTGGTGTGATTGGCCGGCTTTTCGGGGGTGCCATGTATCTGGCACAAGCAGTCGAGTATTCGGTCCAAACTAGACGGGCCCCTAGGATTTCTTTTGAATGGCTTTTTCCGCTGACCGGATTTATAGCCTCTGAATCTGGCATTAACTGCCGTATCCTCAGCATTGTCGCCGTTAGTGCGGCGCTTCTACTTGTTGCGACGCGACCTGCCACTACTGTCCTTGGTATCCGAATTACCAGGGTTCTTGGTCATATTGTTGCTACGAGCAAGCCAGCTGTCTTCTCCCACGCAAAAGCGGGTCATGGGTGTCGTGAGTGCTGCCATAGATTTCGGCTTTTCCTGTCCAAGGTGCCGGGCAAGCCACTCGTCACGGATATTGTGCTTGAAGGCTGCTAGGGCCTCAGCGTCCGGACAGTCGACTATTTGATTTTTCTTTGTTAGGAACCATGTCCAGAATTGCCTGGCCGATTCATCTGGCTGCTGAATTACGTGGCTTAGGTCATCTGCGTCTGGGGGTCGCACGTAAGTGCCCTAGAAATTGTCGAGGAATGCGGCTTCCAGGTCCTCCCAACAACCGATTGATCCTGCTGGCAAGCTGTTAAGCCAATGCCGAGATGGTCCTTTAAGCTTGAGTGGGAGGTATTTGATGGCGTGGAGATCATCGCCGCGGGCCATATGGATATGAAGGAGATAATCCTCGATCCATTATGACGTAGCTCCAATGAGCTTTGTCTACTGTGTTCGGCCCTGCCGGATTTGTGTCTGGCGTGACAGTTACCGTCTCGAGTCGTGGGGCACCCACGCGATCCGTAGATCGATCTTGTTTGCCATGCCTTGTCCTCCAACATTCTCGCAGGTCAGACGCATTTTCCCATGCCTTGGTACGGACATGGCTGGAGAAGGTTGAGGTGGAGAGTGCGGACTTGGGCACTGGAGCTCGGGTGCGCAAGAATGGATAGGCAAAGGAGGAAGAAGGCGTAGGTGAAAAAGTGGATCCTTATCCCCTTATATGGGTGGACGCAACTATGTGTCCCCACCAGCCTGGTAAAACCCGCTTATCCCCAAGCGCCGTAATCAATGGCGCAGTTGGGTTACCCACACCCGTATTGATGAGAATCCCGGAATAAGGGGACACGATCTCTGCTTCGACAAGACGTGCCAAGGAAACCGCCTCGCATGACGGGCTGAGATCCGGACACTATCTTTGTGTTCAAAATCTTCTATGAAGTACTTGGAGGAGGAACCCGCCTTGCAATGCCGAAGACAAACTGCGCGCCGGACTCGTCGTCATTGAAGCCTGGTTTAGGGGCTACTGAGGGAGTCCTGGATTAGGGGGATGTCCGGATGGCCGGACTATACCTTCAGCCGGACTCCTGGACTATGAAGATACAAGATTGAAGACTTCGTCCCGTGTCCGGAAGGGACTTTCCTTGGCGTGGAAGGCAAGCTTGGCGATACAGATATGTAGATCTCCTACCATTGTAACCGACTTTGTGTAACCCTAACCCTCTCCGGTGTCTATATAAACCGGAGGGTTTTAGTCCGTAGGACAACATATAGAACAAAAATCATACCATAGGATAGCTTCTAGGGTTTAGCCTCTCTGATCTCGTGGTAGATCTACTCTTGTACTACCCATATCATCAATATTAATCAAGCAGGACGTAGGGTTTTACCTCCATCGAGAGGGTCCGAACCTGGGTAAAACTTCGTGTCCCTTGCCTCCTGTTACCATCCGGCCTAGACGCACAGTTCGGGACCCCCTACCCGAGATCCGCCGGTTTTGACATCGACAAGCGGTGATGTCTACTACACAACCTTCTTCCTGTAGATGTTGTTGGGCCTCCAAGTGCAGAGGTTTGTAGGACAGTAGCAAATTTCCCTCAAGTGGATGACCTAAGGTTTATCAATCCGTAGGAGGCGTAGGATGAAGATGGTCTCTCTCAAGCAACCCTGCAACCAAATAACAAAGAGTCTCTTGTGTCCCCAACACACCCAATACAATGGTAAATTGTATAGGTGCACTAGTTCGGCGAAGAGATGGTGATACAAGTGGTATATGGATAGTAGATAAAGGTATTTGTAATCTGAAATAATAAAAACTGCAAGGTGGCAAGTGATAAAAGTGAGCATAAACGGTATTGCAATGCGTTGAAACAAGGCCTAGGGTTCATACTTTCGCTAGTGCAAGTTCCCTCAACAATAATAACATAATTGGATCACATAACTATCCCTCAACATGCAACAAAGAGTCACTCCAAAGTCACTAATAGCGGAGAACGAACGAAGAGATTATGGTAGGGTACGAAACCACCTCAAAGTTATTCTTTCCAATCAATCCGTTGGGCTATTCCTATAAGTGTCACAAACAACCCTAGAGTTCGTACTAGAATAACACCTTAAGACACAAATCAACCAAAACCCTAATGTCACCTAGATACTCCAATGTCACCTCAAGTATCCGTGGGTATGATTATACGATATGCATCACACAATCTCAGATTCATCTATTCAACCAACAGAAAGGACCTCAAAGAGTTCCCCAAAGTTCTACCGGAGAATCACGACGAAAACGTGTGCCAACCCTATGCATAGGTTCATGGGCGGAACCCGCAAGTTGATCACCAAAACATACATCAAGTGAATCACGTGATATCCCATTGTCACCATAGATATCCACGGCAAGACATACATCAAGTGTTCTCAAATCTTTAAAGACTCAATCCGATAAGATTACTTCAAGGGGAAAACTCAATTCATTACAAGAGAGTAGAGGGGGAGGAGAAACATAAGATCCAACTATAATAGCAAAGCTCGCGATACATCAAGATCGTATCACCTCAAGAACATGAGAGAGAGAGAGAGAGATCAAACACATAGCTACTGGTACATACCCTCAACCCCGAGGGAGAACTACTCCCTCCTCGTCATGGAGAGCACCGGGATGATGAAGATGGCCACCAGAGAGGGATTGACCCCTCCGGCAGGGTGCCAGAACGGGTCTAGATTGGCTTTTGGTGGCTACGGAGGCTTCTGGCGGCGGAACTCCCGATCTATTGTGCTCACAGATGTTTTTAGGGTATATGGAGATATATAGGCGGAAGAAGTACGTCAGGGGGGCCACGAGGGGCTCACGAGGGTGGAGGGCGTGGCCCCTGCCTCGTGACCTCCTCGCAGATCCCCCGACGTGCACTCCAAGTCTTCTGGGCTTCTTTCCTTCCAAAAATGAGTTCCATGAAGTTTCAGGTCAATTGGACTCCGTTTGATTTTCCTTTTCTTCGAAACCCTAAAACAGGGTAAAAACAGAAACTGGCACTGGGCTCTGGGTTAATAGGTTAGTCCCAAAAAATGATATAAAAGTGAATAATAAAGCCCATAAACATTCAAAACAGTAGATAATATAGCATGAAGCAATCAAAAATTATAGATATGTTGGAGACGTATCAAGCATCCCCAAGCTTAATTCCTGCTCGCCCTCGAGTAGGTAAATGATAAAAACAGAATTTTTGATGCGGAGTGCTACTTGGCATAATTTCAATGTAATTCTTCTTAATTGTGGTATGAGTATTCAGATCCATAAGATTCAAGACAAAAGTTCATATTGACATAAAAATGATAATACTTCAAGCATACTAACTAAGCAATTATGTCTTCTCAAAATAACATGGCCAAAGAAAGCTATCCCTACAAAATCATATAGTCTGGCTATGCTCTGTCTTCACCACACAAAATATTTAAATCATGCACAACCCCGATGACAAGCCAAGCAATTGTTTCATACTTTTGATGTTCTCAAACTTTTTCAATCTTCACGCAATACATGAGCGTGAGCCATGGATATAGCACTATAGGTGGAATAGAATGGTGGTTGTGGAGAAGACAAAAAGGGAGAAGATAGTCTCACATCAACTAGGCATATCGACGGGCTATGGAGATGCCCATCAATAGATATCAATGTGAGTGAGTAGGGATTGCCATGCAACGGATGTACTAGTGCTATAAGTATATGAAAGCTCAACGAAAGAAACTAGTGGGTGTGCATCCAACTCGCTTGCTCACGAAGACCTAGGGCATTTTGAGGAAGCCCATCATTGAAATATACAAGCCAAGTTCTATAATGAAAGATTCCCACTAGTATATGGAAGTGACAACATAGGAGACTCTCTATCATGAAGATCATGGTGCTACTTTCTTTTCTTTCTCTTTTTTTATTTGGGCTTCTTTGGCCTCTTTTATTTATTTATTTATTTATTTTCGTCCGGAGTCTCATCCCGACTAGTGGGGGAATCATAGTCTCCATCATCCTTTCCTCACTGGGACAATGCTCTAATAATGATGATCATCACACTTTTATTTACTTACAACTCAAGAATTACAACTCGATACTTAGAACAAGATATGACTCTATATGAATGCCTCCGTCCGTGTACCAGGATGTGCAATGATGCATGAGTGACATGTATGAAATAATTATGAACGGTGGCTTTGCCACAAATACGATGTCAACTACATGATCATGCATAGCAATATGACAATGATGGAGCGTGTCATAATAAATGGAACAGTGGAAAGTTGCATGGCAATATATCTCGGAATGGCTATGGAAATGCCATAATAGGTAGGTATGTTGGCTGTTTTGAGGAAGGTATATGGTGGGTTTATGGTACCGGCGAAAGTTGCGTTGTACTAGAGAGGCTAGCAATGATGGAAGGGTGAGAGTGCGTATAATCCATGGACTCAACATTAGTCATAAAGAACTCACATACTTATTGCGAAAATATATTAGTCATCGAAACAAAGTACTACGCGCATGCTCCTAGGGTGATAGATTGGTAGGAAAAGACCATCGCTCGTCCCCGACCGCCACTCATAAGGAAGGCAATCAATAAATAAATCATGCTCCGACTCCATCACATAAGGTTCACCATACGTGCATGCTATGGGAATCACAAACTTCAACACAAGTATTTCTCAAATTCACAACTACTCAACTAGCATGACTCTAATATTACCATCCTCATATTTCAAAACAATCATCAAGTATCAAACTTCTCTTAGTATTCAACACACTCATAAGAGAATTTTATTATTCTTGAATACCTAGAATATTAGGATTATTTAAGCAAATTACCATGCTATTTGAAACTCTCAAAATGATATAAGTGAAGCATGAGAGATCAATAGTTTCTATAAAACAAATCCACCACCGTGCTCTAAAAGATATAAGTGAAGTACTAGAGCAAACAACAAACTACTCCGAAAGATATAAGTGAAGATCAATGAGTAGTTGAATAATTATGCAACTATGTGAAGACTCTCTAACATTTAATAATTTCAGATCTTGGTATTCTATTCAAACAGCAAGCAAAGCAAAATAAAATTACATTCTAAAAATAGCAAACATCATGTGAAGAAGCAAAAAGTTAGGATCAACCGATACTAACCGATAGTTGTTGAAGAAGAAAGGTGGATGCCAACAGGGGCATCCCCAAGCTTAGACGCTTGAGAATTCTTGAAATATTATCTTGGGGTGCCCTGGGGCATCCCCAAGCTTGAGCTTTTGTGTCTCCTTAATTCCTCTCATATCACGGTCTCCCTAAATCTCAAAAGCTTCATCCACACAAAACTCAACAAGGACTAGTGAGATAAGTTAGTATAAACCATTGCCAAAACCTTATCATACTCTACTGTAGAAAATCACTAAAATTATTATTCAACATTGCATACTAAATGCCTCTTCATATTTAATAGTCCTATCCTCAAATAGAATCATTAAAGAAGCAAACATATGCAAACAATGCAAACATAACAGCAATCTGCCTAAACAGGATAGTCTGTAAAGAATGCTGCAACATCCATACTTCCCTAGCTACAAAAATTATGAAATAAAATTCCCACTGTAGTAAATTTATCAGATCTTAATATGCAAAAGGTTTCAACATTTTATCACATTCTGACTTCTCTAGGGAATTATTGCAACAGCGGTAAACTTTCTGTTTTCAAACAGCAACATGTATACTTGTAACATAGGCATAGTAAAGGCTATCAATGCCACTTTTATTGAAATAAAAGATGCAAAACATTGTTCTAAATAACAGCAAGCAAATGCTAACAAAATAAATTGACGCTCCAAGCAAAACACATATCATGTGGTGAATAAAAATATAGCTCCAAGTAAAGTTACCGATGAACGAAGACGAAAGAGCGGATGCCTTCCGGGGCATCCCGAAGCTTAGGATCTTGGTTGTCCTTGAATATTACCTTGGGGTGCCATGGGCATCCCCAAGCTTAGGATCTTTCCACTCCTGATTCCATAGTCCATCGAATCCTAACCCAAAACTTGAAAACTTCACAACACAAAACTTAACAGAAAACTCGTAAGCTCCGTTAGTATAAGAAAACAAATCACCACTTCAAGGTACTGTAATGAACTCATTATTTATTTAAATTGGTGTTAAACCTACTGTATTCCAACTTCTCTATGGTTTATAAACTCTTTTACTAGCCATAGATTCATCAAAATAAGTAAATAACACATGAAAAACAGAATCTGTCAAAAACAGAACAGTCTGTAGTAATCTGAATCAAACGTATACTCCTGGAACTCATAAAATTCTCAAATAAATTTCTGGACCTGAGGAATTTGTCTATTAATAATCTGCAAAAATAATTAACTAAATATCACTCTCCAAATAAAAATGGCAGCAATTCTCGTGAGCACTAAAGTTTCTGTTTTTGACAGCATGATCAACAAGACTTTCCCCAAGTCTTCCCAAAGGTTTTACTTGGCACAAACATTAATTAAAAGCACAAAACCACATCTAGACAGAGGCTAGATGAATTATTTATTACTAAACAGGAGCAAAAAGCAAGGAACAAAAGTAAAGTTGGGTTGCCTCCCAACAAGCGCTATCGTTTAACGCCCCTAGCTAGGCATGATGATTTCAATGATGCTCACATAAAAGATAAGAATTGAAATATAGAGAGAGAATCATGAAGAATATGACTAGCACATTTAAGCATAACCCACTTCCTATGCATAGGGATTTTGTGAGCAAACAACTTATGGGAACAATAATCAACTAGCATAGGAAGACAAAACAAGCATAACTTCAAGATTTTAAGCACATAGAGAGGAAATTTGATATTGTTGCAATTCCTACAAGCATATATTCCTCCCTCATAATAATTTTTAGTAGAATCATGAATGAATTCAACAATATAACCAGCACCTAAAGCATTCTTTTCATGATCTACAAGCATAGAAAATTTACTACTCTCCACATAAGCAAGATTCTTCTCATGAATAATAGTGGGAGCAAACTCAACAAAATAATTATCATGTGAGGCATAATCCAATTGAAAACTAAAATCATGATGAAAAGTTTCATGGATATCATTATTCTTTATAGCATACAAGTCATCACAATAATCATCATAGATAGCAACTTTGTTCTCATAATCAATTGGAACCTCTTCCAAGATAGTGGATACATCACTAAATAAAGTCATGACCTCTCCAAATCTACTTTCATCAATATAATCATCATAAATAGGAGGCATGCTTTCATCATAATAAATTTGCTCATCAAAACTTAGGGGACAAAAAATATCATCTTCATCAAACATAGCTTCCCCAAGCTTGTGGCTTTGCATATCATTAGCATCATGGATATTCAAAGAATTCGTACTAACAACATTGCAATCATGCTCATCATTCAAATATTTAGTGCCAAACATTTTAGAGATCTCTTCTTCTAGCACTTGAGCACAATTATCCTTTCCATCATACTCACGAAAGATATTAAAAAGATGAAGCGTATGAGACAAACTCAATTCCATTTTTTTGTAGTTTTCTTTTATAAACTAAACTAGTGATAAAACAAGAAACTAAAAGACTCGATTGCAAGATCTAAAGATATACCTTCAAGCACTCACCTCCCCGGCAACGGCGCCATAAAAGAGCTTGATGTCTACTACACAACCTTCTTCTTGTAGATGTTGTTGGGCCTCCAAGTGCAGAGGTTTGTAGGACAGTAGCAAATTTCCCTCAAGTGGATGACCTAAGGTTTATCAATCCGTAGGAGGCGTAGGATGAAGATGGTCTCTCTCAAGCAACCCTGCAACCAAATAACAAAGAGTCTCTTGTGTCCCCAACACACCCAATACAATGGTAAATTGTATAGGTGCACTAGTTCAGCGAAGAGATGGTGATACAAGTGGTATATGGATAGTAGATAAAGGTATTTGTAATCTGAAATAATAAAAACAGCAAGGTAGCAAGTGATAAAAGTGAGCGTAAACGGTATTGCAATGCGTTGAAACAAGGCCTAGGGTTCATACTTTCGCTAGTGCAAGTTCCCTCAACAATAATAACATAATTGGATCACATAACTATCCCTCAACATGCAACAAAGAGTCACTACAAAGTCACTAATAGCGGAGAACCAACGAAGAGATTATGGTAGGGTACGAAACCACCTCAAAGTTATTCTTTCCAATCAATCCATTGGGCTATTCCTATAAGTGTCACAAACAGCCCTAGAGTTCATACTAGAATAACACCTTAAGACACAAATCAACCAAAACCCTAATGTCACCTAGATACTCCAATGTCACCTCAAGTATCCGTGGGTATGATTATACGATATGCATCACACAATCTCAGATTCATCTATTCAACTAACACAAAGGACCTCAAAGAGTGCCCCAAAGTTCTACCGGAGAATCACAACGAAAACGTGTGCCAACCCCTATGCATAGGTTCATGGGCGGAACCCGCAAGTTGATCACCAAAACATACATCAAGTGAATCACGTGATATCCCATTGTCACCACAGATATCCACGGCAAGACATACATCAAGTGTTCTCAAATCTTTAAAGACTCAATCCGATAAGATTACTTCAAGGAGAAAACTCAATTCATTACAAGAGAGTAGAGGGGGAGGAGAAACATAAGATCCAACTATAATAGCAAAGCTCGCGATACATCAAGATCGTATCACCTCAAGAACATGAGAGAGAGAGATCAAACACATAGCTACTGGTACATACCCTCAGCCCCGAGGGAGAACTACTCCCTCCTCGTCATGGAGAGCACCGGGATAATGAAGATGGCCACCGGAGAGGGATTGCCCCCTCTGGCAGGGTGCCGGAATGGGTCTAGATTGGCTTTTGGTGGCTACAGAGGCTTCTGGTGGCGGAACTCCTGATCTATTGTGCTCACGGATGTTTTTAGGGTATATGGAGATATATATAGGCGGAAGAAGTACGTCAGGGGGGCCACGAGGGGCTCACGAGGGTGGAGGGCGCGCCCCCTGCCTCGTGACCTCCTGGCAGATCCCCCGGCGTGCACTCCAAGTCTTCTGGGCTTCTTTCCTTCCAAAAATGAGTTCCGTGAAGTTTCAGGTCAATTGGACTCCGTTTGATTTTCCTTTTCTTCGAAACCCTAAAACAGGGTAAAAACAGAAACTGGCACTGGGCTCTGGGTTAATAGGTTAGTCCCAAAAAATGATATAGAAGTGTATAATAAAGCCCATAAACATTCAAAACAGTAGATGATATAGCATGAAGCAATAAAAAATTATAGATACGTTGGAGACGTATCAAGCGGTTCCAGCGAGCAACAGTTCTTCTCGATGCAGGGGAAGCAGGGGCAGCGGCAGGGACTTGGAGAAGGAAGGAGGTCCGGTGAAGCAGGAAACAGCGGGCGGCTGCGGATCTGGTCCTTAGGCCATGGATCTGGCCGGAGACGGGAGAGGGAGGCGCGGTCATGGAGCTCCAAGTGGCGGCGCCATGGTTCCCTGTGAGAGAAGCATGACGAGGGGGTGGTGATGTCTACTATGCAACTTTATTCTTGTAGACACGTGTTGGGCCTCCAAGCGCAGAGTTTTGTAGGATAGTACCAATTTTCCCTCAAGTGGATGACCTAAGGTTTATCAATCCGTGGGAGGTGTAGGATGAAGATGGTCTCTCTCAAACAACCCTGCAATCAAATACAGGAAATCTCTTGTGTCCCTAACACACCCAATACAATGGAAAATTGTATAGGCGCACTAGTTCGGCGAAGAGATGGTGATAAAAATGTAATGTGGTTGGTAGAAATATATTTTTATAATCTGAATAAGTAAAAACAGCAAGGTAGCAAATAGTAAACGGGCACAAAAACGGTATTGCAATGCTTAAAAATGAGGCATAGGGTCCATACTTTCACTAGTGCAATCTCTTAACAATGCTAATATAATTGGATCATATAACCCTCCCTCAACATGCAACGAAGAATCACTCCGAAGTTCCTATCTAGCGGAGAACATAAGAAGAAATCGTTTGTAGGGTACGAAACCACCTCGAAGCTATTCTTTCTAATCGATCTATCCAAGAGTTCGTACTAAAATAACACCAAATGATTTCAGATTCATAATACTCAATCCAACACAAAGAACCTCAAAGAGTGCCCCAAGATTTCTACCAGAGAAACAAAAGACGAGAACTTGCATCAACCCCTATGCATAAATTACCCCAATGTCACCGCGGGAATCCGCGAGTTGAATGCCAAAACACATATCATGTGAATCAATATGATACCCCATTGTCACCACGAGTATTCGTATGCAAGATATATATCAAGTGCTCTCAAATCCATAAAAGTATTCAATTCAATAACAACGAAATCTCAAAGGGAAAAACTCAATTCATCCCAACAAGATAGAGAGGGGAAAACACCATATGATCCAACTATATTAACAAAGCCCGCGATACATCAAGATCGTGCCATCTCAAGAACACGAGAGAGAGATTAAACACATAGACACTGGTACAAACCCTGAGCCCCAAGGGTGGACTACTCTCTCCTCATTGTGGTAGCCGCTGGGATGATGAAGATGGCCACCGGTGATGATTTCCCCCTCCGGTAGTGTCAGAACGAGGTCTAGATTGGTTTTTGGTGGCTACAGAGCCTTGCGGAGGCGGAACTTCTGATCTAGGGTTACCCCCAGGGTTTTTGAAATATTTGGGAATTTATAGGGCGAAGAGTGGTGCGGGAGGCCACCGAGGTGGGCACAACCCACCTAGGCGCGCCTAGGCCCCCAGGCGTGCCCTGGTGGGTTGTGCCCCCTCGGGGCAGCCCCAGGTGCTGCTTTGGCACATTGGAAGTGTTCTAGTCCATAAAAGATCCACAAAAAGTTTCGCGGTGTTTGGACTCCATTTGATATTGATTTCATGCGATGTAAAAAACAAGCAAAAAAACAGCAACTGGCACTGGGTCAATAGGTTAGTCCCAAAAATGATATAAAGTTGCTATAAAATGATTGTAAAACTCCAAGAATGATAATATAACATCATGAATACTTCATAAATTATAGATACGTTGGAGACGTATCAGGTGGTCAGGGAGAGCTTTAGCGAAGAAGAGAAAGGGGAGGGAGCAGGCGTGATGAGGACGGCCTGCTGGTGGCGCCTGGTCTCGGGTCACCAGCGACGGCTAGTCTGACGAGGTGCACGGGAGGAGGAGGGGTCCTGGCGGCTTGGCGGCACGACGATCGGGCGAGGATGGTGGGAACGAGGGAGGGCTCGGGCAGGAGAAGCCCTCCCGCTCGAGGGGGCGACGGCGAGGTTGGCGTGAGGAGCAGCAGGGAGCTCGGGCGCTCGTGCGCGAGCAGAGGAGCTCGGTGGGATGCGAGCACGAGGAGAAGGAGGTTGCGGCTGTGGGTGGAGTGGATCGATGGGATGGATGGGACAGGGAAGGTCAGGCGCTGCTCTGGTTGGTGGGTGGCTGAAGATGAGGTGGATGCGGGATGTATCCCGAGGAAGAGAGTGGCGGTGGCGCGATGGGACAAGGGGAGGATTTCTAGGGTTTTCCAAATTGGGTATGGGGTGGTCTACATATAGGAAGTAGGACTAGGTTGGACCCTCCGGTTCAGATTAGACGGTCGAGATAAATAGGTTAGGAGAGTCCAATAAAGAACCAAAGATATTTTAGGGATGTTTGGGGATGATCCAGACCCATCGGTAATGACAGCCCGGTTCGGGTTCGTGGAAGTTTCGGACGCGCACGAGGGATTCTGAGAGAGGTCAACAAAGATAAGGGGGCCTGACAAAAGGTTAACGCAGACAAGGGGGGTTTGATGGGCTCAGAGAAGAGAGCGGTCTGGTTGACCTGAGAGGAGGTCAACAGATACAAGGAAGAAGTGACAACTATGAGCGGAAGCAAGTTTTATGAAAACATGCGAATGCAATGCACGTGATGACATGATGAAATGCAACAAACAATAAAACACACAACGACAACGAAATAACTGGAAGCCGTCTGGAGCGTCGGTCTCGGGTCGTTACATCTGGGTATTTCTTGCTGAGGAAGAAGGTGAGGTATGGAGAAAGTAGCTGAGATTCACAGAGAGAAAGTGGTAGGTGAGGTTCAGAAATCATATACACATGCTCCTCTCACTGTCCACCCTTGCCTATCTAGGCACACATGCACCCTGGCCCATGGGCCCTATGCTTATAAGACTCAATGACCCACACTTTCCATGTCCACTGCATCATTAGAGGGATGCAGGTGTGACATGCCCCTCTTATTTAGAAATAGCCTCGTCGTCAGGTTCCACCTATTGGTTTGTCGCCGTGTCTTGCCAGATGCTCGTGGAGGGAAAACGCTGACGGAGTGTGTCGTAGTCCTCCTATGTCGCGCTCGTTGATGAAGAAGACTAGAGAATTTGTAGCTAGACAATCGCCTGATCACCATGCTTGACCATCCTGCGCTCAAGGATTTCCTCTGTCTCGATGTCGCTGGCTGACAAGCCAGGTGGGAGAGGCACCTTCGGGAACACAGATGTATAATTCGACATAAATGGCTTCAACTGGGAGACATGGAAGACATCGTGGATGTGGCTATCTTGAGGCAGCTCTAGCTTGTAAGCGAGCTTGCCGATGCGGTTGATGATCTTGAGCGATCCAAAGAATTTTAATGCCAATTTTGCACAAGGTCTATTAGTGACTGAAGATTGGACATACGATTGTATCTTGAGCAGCACAAAATCGCCCACCTCGAAGCTGCGCTCGGTCCAATTGTAGTCTTCTTGTTTCTTGAACCTGCGCTGCGCACGAAGAATTTGTGCGTGAAGGAGCGCGGTGTACTCTCCCCAGTCCCAATGCCCAAAGTCAAGGACATGGGAAGCCTTGTGGTCCCACAGAGCCATGCCTCCCAAATTGGGCTCCACCCAGCATAGAGCTTTGAATGGAGTACAATTGATGGAGGAATGGAATGATGAGTTATTACCAGAACTCCTCCGTCCGCAGCCAGTGACGCTAGCCGCGTGGATGGTGCATCGGTGGTACATCTCCATGCACTGATTGACGTGCTCACTTTGGCCATTGATCTGGGGGTGGTACGTAATTTGATACAACAATTTGGTACCCGCCATGGTGAATAGCTCTAGCCAGAGCACATTGGTGAAGACACGGTCGCGATCGGAGATGATGGAGTTGGGGAGACCATGAAGCTTGATGACTTTGTCCCAGAAGACTCGTGCCACCTATGCGACATTGAACCGGTGGCGAAGAGGATGAAGTGTGCGAATTTTGTTAGCCTATTGACGACCACCATGATCGCGTTGTGGCCTTCAAATTTGGGCAGCCCCTCGACAAAAGTCCATTGTGAGTTCCTGCATGGTGATGTGGGCACTGGTAGGGGCGCCAGCAGTCCGAATGGTCGTCGATGCTCGTGTTTGGCCTGTTAACACACTAGGCATTGCTTCACGTAATCCTCCACATCGCACGTCATGACAGTCCAGAGGAAGAGCCTCTTCAAGCACTAGTAGGTGGATGTGTTACCGGGGTGCCCACCGACAGCGCTGTCGTGCAAATCAATGATAGTTTGGTGCAGAGCGTTGTATTGCTTCCAAACTAGAGCCTGTCTTGTCGATAGACCAAGCCCTTGTGCAGTTCAAATCCTTCCTCGTTTGGACTGTGGATGGCAAGGCGCGTTAATTTCTCCTGCTCACCGACATCTGTGGCACAGGAGTTCGCCACTTCTTGTACCCATGCCGGCTGGCAGAGCGAGAGCATGACAATGTGCAGAGCTGCTCCCACCCGCGATAGTGCATCCACCGCACCATGGTCCGTGCCATGCATGTACTTAATTTTGAATTGTAGGCCGACCAATTTGGACATGGCCTTGCGTTGCAAATCAGTTTTGACGTGCTGATCATCGAGGTTGCAGAGGATTTTGTGGTCAGCCACAATGGTGAACTGGTCGCGCTGTAAGTATGCTCACCACTTGTTGACTACCATCATCACCACCAGGAACTCCTTTTCATATGCTAACAGCTTCTGGTTGCGCACGCCCAAAGCCTTGCTGAAGTATGCCATCAGGTGGTCATCTTGGATGAGCACGACAGTGTTGTCCATGTCACACACATCGTTCTCGATGTTGAACGGCTTGGCGAAGTCCGGATGAGTGAGCACCGGCGCACTGGCCATGTCACACTTGAGGAGGTCGAAAGCTGTTTGCACCTACGCAATCCACTCAAATCCCTTCTCCATCAGAAGATTCTTCAGTGGATTAGCAATGATGCCATAACGTGCCACGAATTTCCTGTAATAGCCAGTGAAGTCAAGGAATCCACACAGCTCTATTGGTGTGGACGGAGTTGGCCCATTGTGTTATATTTGTGTCAAATATATTATGTATGCAAGGGGTTACGTGGACTTGGAGTTGTAATTGGTGTGGTTAGGTACGAGTTGTGTAGGAGTCGGACACTTGTATCCTAGGCCTCTTATATACGGACGGGCACCACACGTTGTAACCTATGACGACTTGATAGCAACAGGTACGCGGGGGAGCCGACGGCTTGTGCTGGCGCCCGGGAGCCTGTGTTGCGGTATATTGGGGAGGAGCGCTCGTAGTCATGCCCCGGGGATGTAGCCATATCGGTGAATCTCATTAACAAATATCGTGCCTCAGTGTGTCGTCTATGATCTTGCATTAGCGTTTTATTCTCACAAGTGGTATCAGAGCAAGGTTGCGAGAAGGCTATGCGGAAGATCATCCGGAGGTACGAGGATCATGCTCGACGGGTGTCAGGGAATGTCTGATTGGCGCAAAGTGGAGCATGGCGGCGATCGCGGATGCGGTCGATGGTGTCGGACACTTTGGGCAGGAGGCCTGGACCGTTCGATGGGCTGCGATCGGTAAGGATTGGCTAGACGTGGCGATTGGACTAGCGTAGTGGCTATTGAAGACATCGCAGAGGTGACGAATTCGGCTCGCGATCAGACCGGCGGCCAGACGTGGGGGACAGCCGGATAGATCGGAGTGTGAGAGCATCGAGATGATGCACTCGGTGTTGTACAAGGGCGACGACGTGGCACTGCGGACGGATTGTGTCAGCGACGCGGGTGGCCAAGGTATGGCACGACTCGTGCAAGGATTATGCGCGAGGTGGCGATGGTTCCGGCAAGGTTGGCGTACGGTGGTTACGTGCGATAGGGCAGGAGACTGAATCGCTGGCGAGAACCAAGATCAGAAAACAAGATGAAGCTTCGTCGGATTAGCGGCGGATTTGTTCCGAGATGAACGGATCGAGAGAAGCAAAGTTACGGTGTTGATGCTACGTACGCGCGCCTGGCGTGTTTCGGTAGCGTGCGGCAACAGATCTCCGTTGGCAGCGTGCGCAAAAGGCGTGGTAGTTCAGGAGTCCAGGAGATTAGCAATGGAGAGGTCAATGTTGCGATGCGTCTACATATTGGATTTGCGAGTTTCCATGTACATGCACGTGGGTCTGATTGTTGTCAGACTAGTGCATAGTTGGATTAAGCAAAGGGAAATCTTTGTATGCGGCAGAGGCGTGATTGCTAGTGTTGGATTCAACTACGGCTGCTACATGGAATTTGTGAGGCTGTGGCAGTTCAGACTCGGTTTCTGTGTCAGGGAAGGAAAAGAATGCCGGCTGACCCAGTGGACAGAGAAAAGGCTAGGGGCGACGAGGCGAACATGCACAGAAATCAATCTGTAGGTTCAGGAAAAAGGTGGAGCGGTGTAGTTCCCGGCGAGAGCTAGTTTGATCAGCCACGGTGATTTCTGAAGGGCAGATAGGGTGTTGTGCAAGTCAGATTTCTTGGTAGATCGCGGACTGCGGTGTGGCTTCAAACGAGGAATACGAGATCCGTGATCTTTTTCGTGAGGAAGTCGCAGAGGAAAACAAGGGCGGTAAGACCGGCGGCAACAGGTCGGTTAGATTGCGGCTCGGCATGACGCTGAGGTTCAGCAAGTTTGATTTGGAGAAATTCGATGGCACGGGTAACTTCGGTCTATGGCAGACAAGAGTCAAGGATATTCTGGCGCGGTAGGGAATCTTGAAGGGTTTGCAGGAGACAAAGCCGGCCAAGGTTGACAACGATGCGTGGGAGGATATGCAAGTGCAGGCGGCCGCTACCATACGACTTTGTCTTGCGGATCAGGTCATGTATCACGTCATGGACGAAGATACTCTTAAGGGAATTTGGGACGAGTTGGCAAATCGTTATATGTCCAAGTCAGCAACCAATAAGCTGTATTTGAAGCAAAAGTTCTATGGGCTAAAGATGCAGGAGGGGTCGGATCTTGTGGAGCATGTGAATGCCTTTAATCAGTTGTTCACGGATCTAGCGCGTCTGGATGTGAAGATTGAGGACAAAGATAAGGCACTACTTCTTCTTGTTTCGTTGCCACCGTGTAAGTGCATCTAGTGCCACCACTAGTTGGTTTTGGAGTATTGACGACAAACCTAGTCGAGGGACTAACGTGTTTGTGAGAATTGCAGGAAAACACAGGTAGAAGTCCCTCATTGATTCGGTTTTATTACCAGAGATGACCCCTAAAAATGTACGAAGACATTGAAGACAATGGTGGTTTATGAAGATATTCATATTGAAGACAGTGACATGAGAAGACTCCCTATGAAGCTTATGGAACTCGAAGACTTAGATCCTTTGTAGTTTTATTTCATTTATGTTGTGTCATAGGAATCACCATACTGTTAAGTGGGGTCCAAGAGAACCAGTCAGAATGACTGAAGTGATGCCTAATTCAAATCCTATGTCTTTGAGCGAAGACTTTGAGAGAAAATCTTGTCCAGAGTCAGACAAGTCAGCTTTACTTGTAGCCCAAGTAAAGTTGCCGTGTGAGTTCAAAATTCGACCGTTGGTACACGTGTCAGTTCCTTAGTGACCCAGGGTCATTTCGGACAGATCAGGTCGGGTTGCCAAGTGGCTATAAATAGTCCACCCCCCACAACCTTAAATGGTTGGCTGCTCAGATTTCAGTGCACGGCTTTTGTCGTTTAAGAGCGACCCACCTCGAAGCCTTTGAGAGAAAAATTCCTAGTGAGGAGAAAAGCCCTAACCACCCAGAGCCAGAGTAAATTGGGCATCACTTAAGTCTTCGTGTCTGTGTGATTTGAAGACTTATTACACTTGAGGACTGTGCATCCTCCAGACGGTTAGGCGTCGCGTTCTGAGCATCCAAGAGAAATTGTGGATTGCCGGTGAACGAAGTCTGTGAAGGTTTGGGAGTCTACCTTGAAGACTTACCAGAGTGATTGGGCGAGGTCTGTGTGACCTTAGCTCAAGGAGAAAACGGTGAGGACTGGGTGTCTTGGACTAAGTGTCCTTGACTGGGTGTCCGGGACTGTGTGTCCTTCGGTTTAAATACCTAGGCGCTCCAACCAGACGTACAGTTGTCACAGCAACTGGAACTGGTCCAACAAATCATTGTCTTCGACGTGTCACTGGTTTCATCTACACTTCCTTTTTACTTGCAGTTATTCATTGTGAAGCCATTGCGTGCTTGCTTTATCTTTTGTCTTCACAACATGAATGTATGATCTGTTTGGCTTCATAACTTCTTCCTACCTGATCCTTATTACACTGAAGCTGTTTGTCATTGTGCTTTCACTCTACTGAATACATGACCATGGCTGGCCTAGTGTAATATAACTTCCGCTGCATAGTAATAGGCATAATCTTCACTGTTTGTCTTCATAACTCTCACGTTTTGAAGACTTTCATAAAAATCGCCTATTCACCCCCCCTCTAGTCGATATAACGCACTTTCAATTGGTATCAGAGCGAGGTGCTCCCTTGTTCTATGTGATTCGGTTTAACCACCTGGAGTTTTAGCTATGTCGACTGCAGGGATAATCAAAGTCTCCGCTGCTTGCCCCGTCTTCGATGGAACTGAATATCCCTACTGGAAGAATAAGATGCGCATGCATCTTGAAGCCATTGACGTCGACCTATGGTATGTCGTCGAAAACGGCGTTCCCAAGGCTGGAGAAGGTGTCACTACTGCTGATGTCAAGAAGTTCATTCAACTGGATTCTACTGCCAAGAATATCATCTGTGGTCATCTGACCAAAGGACAGTATGGCCGTGTGAGTGCCTTGAAGACATCAAAGCTAGTCTGGGACTGGCTCTCCAAGGTCAATGAAGGCATCTCAACCCAGAGGGATCAAAGAATCAATGTTCTTCGCAACCTCTTCAACCGCTTCAAGCGAAATGACAATGAGAATGTCCAGCACACATTTGACCGGCTCACTGACATCACAAATGAGCTTCAAGCCCTCGGCGCCACTGAGATCACCAAACATGAAATCGTCAAGACGCTGCTGAGATCACTTGATAGTTCGTTTGACATCCTGGCCCTGATGATTCAAGAACGTCCTGATTTCAAGACACTCGATCCGTCTGACATACTTGAGAGGCTCAACACACATGAGTTTCAGCTTTCTGAGAAAAGAGATATCTACGGTCCAAACTATGGGCGAACTCGTGCCTTGAAGGCAAAAGCTGTCTCCTCATCTGAAGAAGAATCTGACTGCAGTTCTGATGATCCTGAAGACATTGGAAGAGAACTTGCAATGCTAGTGAAGAAGTTCCAAAAATTCACTAAGAAGAAAGGCTTCAGGAAATCTTCACAATCAAGCTCAAGGAATGATGAAGCTTCTGCTCATAACTATAAGAAGAAAACATGTCACAAGTGCAAGAAAACTGGACACTTCATCTCTGAGTGTCCACAGTGGGACAATGAGAACAGAAGGAAGAAGAAGAGCGAGGAATATGATTCTGACGACAAGAAGAAGAAGAAATTCTCAAAGTCTTCTTCAAAGTCTTCATCAAAGTCTTCATCACACAAGAAGAGCTCATCTGGCAAGGCACGTGCGTTTGTTGGAAAGGAGATGGATTCAGAGGAGGAGTCCGCATCTGAGGAGGCAGAGGTGGAGTCTGAGGAGGAGTCTGATTCTGGCATTGCGAGTCTGGCTACAGCATACGTCGCCAAGTCCATCTTCAACTCTGAAGACAATGACTGCATCACCGACACCGACACAAATAACAAGAGCGACTCCACTCCTACCTACTGCTTCATGGCCCGCGGTGCCAAGGTAAACACACGCACTACTCGCTATGAAACATCCAGTGACGATGACTCTGAATGTGATTCAAAACCTAGCTACAAAACGCTTGCTAAAATTGCAACTGAACAACAGAAAGCTATGGAACATATTCAAAAACTGTTAGACAGAAGCGATGATCTGTTGGGTGCTGAAATGACTCGATCTGAATCCTTAATTGAAGACATAAAAAACCTTCACGTTAAGTATCAGGAACTTGAAGATCGTCATGATACTCTCTCAACAACTCATGAAAAGCTTGCCTATGATTATATTCAAAGGAAGCAAGAACTTGAGAAATTGAGGGTGGCTCATGAAGACCTTCAAAAGGGAAACGAGTCACTTTGCTCCGAACAGATCAGTCCCGCTCAGGAAGGATTTGAACCACCATGTCTTAAATGCATTGAGCGCGATAATGCTAATTCTGTTGCTGAATGTTCCACTGCTACTGCTGTTCGAATATCTTCAAATGTTGATGTGGTAACTAACCCCTCTGCCGAGGATACCACTGCTATTGCTGATGAGAATGCTAGGTTGAAGACATTGCTTGAAACAGGGATGTACAAAAGTCTTCAAGGGCATCAGACATTATGTGATGTCCTCAAAAAGCAGATCCTGAATTGTAACCCTAGGAAAGAGGGTGTTGGATTTGTGAGGAAAATCAATGCAGATGGCTCTTACTGGAAACCTGAGCAGTACCCCAAAACTACATGGGTTACTGCAAAGGAACTTTCAGCAGATCCATCCAATTTATCTGGCTTCACTTGTGCTAACCCTATTCTCATTGATGAATCCTTTGATGCAAACTATAAACTGTTTAAGAATCAGAATGGTGAAGTGTTTGCCAGGTACATTGGTACTAACTGCAGGAATGGACCGCCTATGAAAAAGATCTGGGTTCCGAAAAAGTGTCTGGAAAATCTTCCTGTGAATGTCTTCATGACACCTCACTTGGAGAAGACAAACCTCAGACCAAAGGCTTCATACGGTCCAAAGGCTTCATATGAACAGAGGACTCACCTGAGTCGCACTAACGCTAATGTTTTGCAGGGAAACCATACTCAGGCATACGAATATGAGAGCGGTTCTTCGAACCGTCATGTTCATATGACCAAAAATTATTCTGCTTATTCTTATGAGTATTATTGTCCACCTGCTAGATTGTTTGCTAAGGCCTCAAAGCCAAAATTCTCAGATGCTGCACTTAGACTTATTGCTTCTAAGCCACCCTTGAAGATGTGGGTGGTTAAGAAAGCTTAACTCTCTTTTGCAGGGAAAGGTCTCCAGCAGAAAAACAAATTCTTCTGATGCTATTGCTGGGACCTTAAAAATCTTGTAGGGCGCAAGATAAAATGCCCAAATGGCATCATTATGTACTTCGTTCCTGAATCGCATGCTACTCTCCCTATTAGTCCTAATCTGGATTTAAGTTTTCATAATCCACCGGTTCGTCAAATGTTTATGCTTCACAATACCCTTCGTGAAGCCTATCCCCCTAACTGCACTATAGGGTACGACACCAGTGACTTCAAAGTCTTCAGAATGGATTATTGACAGTGGGTGTAAAAATCACATGACTGGCAAAAGAAGCCTTCTCATGGACTCAACTTTACGTCCATCCGACAAGAGCCACATTACATTTGCTGACATTGGTAAAAGTAAGGTATTGGGTCTAGGTAGAGTTGGAATCTCAAGGGATCAACACATGGATAAAGTCATGCTTGTTGAATCCCTTGGCTTCAACTTAATGTCTGTCTCAATGCTTTGCGATTTGAATATGATTGTAATGTTTGGCAAATATCGCTGCCTGGTGCTTATGGAATCTGACAAATCTCTAGTGTTTGAAGGGTATCGGAAAGATGATTTGTACGTGGTAGATTTCTCAGCAGGACCACAACTTGCAGTATGTCTTCTTGCAAAAGCTTCAGAATGCTGGCTTTGGCATCGAAGGCTTGGGCATGCTGGCATGAGGAACCTCTACACCCTTGCAAAGAAGAAGCATGTCATAGGCATCGAAGGCGTCAAGTTCAAGAAAGATCATTTATGCGGTGCCTGTGAAGCAGGGAAGATGAAAAGGGCAAAACATCCTTCCAAGACAATCATGACTACTACACAACCCTTCGAACTGCTTCACATGGATCTTTTCGGTCCCACTCACTACTCAACTTTTACTACTTCTGCATGCCTCTATGGCTTCGTAATTGTTGATGATTATTCTAGATATACTTGGGTGCACATAATCCTTTACAAGACTGAAGTGCAGGATGTCTTCAGACGCTTCGCAAATCGAGCTATGAACAATTTTGGCGCCAAGATAAAGCACATCAGAAGTGACAATGGCACTGAATTCAAGAACACTGGCCTTGATACATATCTGGATATCTTGGGGATCACACATGAATTCTCAGCTCCATACACGCCACAGCAGAATGGCGTCGTAGAACGCAAGAACAGAACACTCATTGAGATGGCCAGAACAATGCTAGATGAATACAAGACTCCAAGAAAATTCTGGACTGAAGCCATTGATACTGCATGCCATACAATCAATCGTGTTTATCTTCACAAGCTTCTGAACAAGACATCTTATGAACTCCTAACTGGCAAGAAGCCAAATGTCAGTTACTTCAGAGTATTTGGCGCAAAATGCTGGATCAAGGACCCACACCACACCTCAAAGTTTGCACCAAAAGCACATGAAGGCTTCATGCTTGGATATGGAAAGGATTCGCACTCCTACAGAGTCTTCAATCTCTTCCACTACAAAGTGGTTGAAACAGTGGATGTGCGGTTTGATGAAACCAATGGATCACAAAGAGAGCAATTGCCAAATGTGCTAGATGAAGTTCCAGCTAATGAATCAATCAAGCTTATGGGAACTGGAGAGATTGTACCTTCTGAAGCTCATCCTGAAGAAGAACTTATCATCTCAGCACCTGATCCACATGAAGACAATGCTCAGCCTGAAGATATACCTTCAAATGACCACATAGATCAGCAAGAGCAAAGTCTTCGCCTTACACACCCTCGTGTTGCAAATGAAGTACAAATTGACAAAATACTTGACAGCATCAATGCACCTGGTCCACTCACTCGTTCAAGGGCAACTCAGCTAACAAACTTCTGTGGGCATTTCGCATTCGTCTCAATATCAGAACCCAAGAAAGTTGAAGAAGCCTTCATGGAACCTGAATGGATTCAAGCTATGCAAGAAGAGCTTCAACAGTTTGAGCTGAATAATGTATGGGAACTGGTTAAGCGTCCTGATCCACGGAAGCACAACATAATAGGCACCAAATGGATATACCGCAACAAGCAAGATGAGCATGGTCAAGTTGTCAGAAACAAAGCTCGTCTCGTTGCTCAAGGATATACTCAAGTGGAGGGCATTGACTTCGATGAAACATTTGCTCCTGTGGCTAGGCTTGAAGCCATACGCATATTGCTGGCCTATGCAAATCATCATAACATACTTCTCTATCAGATGGATGTGAAAAGTGCCTTTCTCAATGGCAAGATTGAAGAAGAAGTGTATGTTGCACAACCACCTGGCTTTGAAAATCCAAAACATCCTGATATGGTATACAAGCTCAACAAGGCACTGTATGGCCTCAAACAAGCCCCTAGGGCCTGGTATGATACACTCAAGTACTTTCTGAAAAGCAAAGGCTTCATACCTGGTTCCCTGGATCCCACTCTTTTCACGAAGACATATGATGGTGAACTGTTTGTGTGCCAAATATATGTGGATGACATTATCTTCGGCTGCACCAATCAGAAGTATAGTGAAGAGTTTGGATATATGATGCAAGAGCAATATCAGATGTCCATGATGGGGGAGCTGAAGTTCTTCCTCGGTCTTCAAATACGGCAACAACGCAACGGCATCTTCATATCTCAAGAGAAATATCTTAAAGAATGCCTGAAGAAGTTCGGTATGCAAGACTGCAAAGGCTTCACAACACCAATGCCAGCCAAGCATCATCTGGGTCCCGACGACAATGGTAAAGAGTTCGATCAAAAGGTATACCGCTCCATGATTGGGTCTTTGCTTTATTTATGTGCATCTAGGCCAGATATCATGCTTAGTGTTTGCATGTGTGCTCGATTTCAAGCGACACCAAAGGAGTCGCATCACTTAGCTGTGAAGCGAATTCTTCGATATTTGGCTCACACCCCAACTCTAGGATTATGGTATCCAAAGGGCTCAGAGTTTGATTTGGTTGGATTTTCGGATGCTGATTATGCTGGTGACAAAGTTGATCGCAAGTCTACATCAGGCACATGTCACTTTCTGGGACGATCACTTGTATGTTGGTCTTCAAAGAAGCAGAACTGTGTATCTCTCTCCACTGCTCAATCTGAATACATTGCTGCTGGATCTTGCTGTGCTCAGCTTCTGTGGATGAAGCAAACACTCAAGGATTATGGCATTCATCTGAAGCAAGTGCCACTTTACTGCGACAACGAAAGCGCCATCAAGATTGCCAACAACCCAGTTCAGCACTCGAAGACAAAGCACATTGAAATTCGTCATCACTTTCTCAGAGATCATGTTGTGAAGGAAGACATTGATATCATACACGTCAACACTGAAGAGCAATTGGCAGATATCTTCACCAAGCCCTTGGATGAGAAGAGATTTTGCAGGTTATGGTGTGAGCTAAATATCTTGGAATCCTCAAATGTCCTGTGATCGGGCACACATCCTAACACTTAAAGCATATTGATGACTTAGATGTGCAACACACGAAGTAGTGTATATCTTCAAACAATGAAGACATACATTCTAAGTGTGAATACATTAATGTGGAATTTGACTTCGGAGCGCCACGATAATTGTGCGCCGTGTCTGGGTCTAATACTTCCTATACGGTGGGTAACGCCACCACCAAACGTTCCATTTTGAAGTGTTTCTCTCATGGCGTTACCTCTCAATGTCTTCACATTTGGTTTGGCTTCATTCTCAATATGTCTTCATGATTATCTTCACTGCGTTGATTATATGGATATATATGTACTGATGTTCTGTCCTCTACAACATTCACTTATAGTTATGTCTTCTTGGTTGAATCTTTTGAACTAAGTGAATGTGATCGGACCCTAACCTCTCTATGCTTTCTATCTCAAACTCTATCTCTCCAAGTCATATGCATTCGGTTGAAACTGTCAAATGTCTTCACTGTGTACTTGTCAGCTGAAGACATAGTCACAACCATAAAAGTCCGTTTTTAATGCTCATTCCTCCACATAAGATCCGGAGAAGCAGGAACGACCGCCCGACAATTTAGGCGTGCGTGGGACATGGAACAAATCCCAATCTTCCTCTAACTGGCCACGCGTGCCTCAAATGCGAACCGCCAGGGGTACCTGCGTAATAGCGCAGTGCCGCCTCTATCCCTATAAATACACGATTCACTGCGGTCATTATCTCCTTCTTCCACCCTCGCACGAACCCTAGCACCACCGCCAGCACTCGACGACGCCGGCGACGAAGCGCTTCACTGCCGCAACCTCTTCGACGCCGTTTTCACGCCGACAGCGGACATCGCTCTCTCCGCCGTCGCCGTAGGTGTCTTCCGTCGCCAAGTTAGGGCACAGAGGATCGAACTGCTCGACCTCAACTCTCACTTCGTCTAGCAGTTCCAAGTGTGGTAAATAAAACCTCTTTTTACAGCCTCTTTTGATCCCATAGTTCAGTCACTTTCTGCCATAAGGAGTTTCTCTTCACATCAGTTAGTTATCTCGCTACATCTCATGACATGCCTAGTATATTCACTTGTGCTTCATAAGGTAGTTAGATTCCTCACTTGTACTGATCTGTGGGTTCGTACAAATCTGGAACCAACTTCTTATCTGTGAGTGAATGTCTTCGCACAATGAGGTCTATGTCTTCTAAACCGATTTATCTTCAAAATCTTCTGAGAATGCATATGACCTCTTCCCCTTCCCTCGCACCTTAATGCTGTCACAGGTACATGTCTGTGGGAGAATCCTTTGGTTCTCATAGTCTGCATTCATTTGCAGAGTACTTGCAGCATCACATCAACTCTCCTGAAGCCAGTTCTTACAAAAGGAAGCCTTTGAAGCCTTTGAACATCTTGAAGCCTTCCAAGTTATTCATGGCTTCAGAAACAGCAGCAAGGAAGGGAGGCAGACAGCGACGTGGTGAAACGTCCAAAGATCTGCCTGATGAATTGGCAGAGATGTACAAAACTGATCCTGAAGAAAGCTATGGTCAGCGCAAGACACGAATCCAATGGATTCGAAGATATTGGGCAGAGCAATGGTTCCACTACCGCTTCGTCACTCAGGAATATGCGGAGAAGTGCGCCATCAAGAGACCGTGGGGAGATGTACTATACAAAAATCTCGTACCCAGGTCCAGAGTCGAAGCCATTGCTCAAGGCTTCTATCCATGCATGGTGAGAGGACCAAAGCCAGCTGAAGCACATCCGTCATCACTTCTCTGGTGCCGCGATGATAATCTCTTCAAGCGCAACTTTCAGTTTGCACAACAGTCAGCGAAGATAAACAAGAAGAAATTTGGGCTTGACTTCAACCCTGGTCCCTCCTCACCAAGGGCAGATGGCACACGCGACGCCGATCCCAATATCATCGGGCCGTATGCAAATCTTGCAGGCCTCATCACTCGCATCCTAGTCCAAGGGACTGCTGTGAATGACCCTCCAGCAGATACTGAGTCAGATGACGCCCCTGCTGCTCCGAAGCCAAAGCAGAAGAAGCCAAAAGCTCCAAAAGCTTCAAAGCCAGCCGCTTCTCCCAAAATCTCACGAGCGAAGCCATTGGCAACTGCACCTCCTAAAGCCAGTGTGCAGTCTGAAGACATATCACGAGTCTCCAAGCCCCAAGAAGCCAAGAAGCCTCAGCCACACACAGGCAAAGAGCTCACAGCTGCTGCCGTTCTGCACTGCGAAAACATTGATCTATCAAGCGATGAAGATCTTGGAGATGACGCACTTGAGCAGCTCATCAAGAGCAAGGAGGAGGCTGAAATCTTCAACAATCTGCCTCTGTTTGATGTCGCCGTCATCCACAGCTTCATTGATGAATGGTTTGACACACCAGACATAAGCTTCGATGATCTGCAGCTACCCATAGGCCTCAGCGTTGCCTTTCAAGGTGCAATTGCTTCAGAACTTGCAATAGCCCAGCGAATTGTAGAACTGAAGCAGAAAATTGATTATGAAAAGGCTCAGTTCAAGAAGGACGTGGCCAAGCTCAGCGTGCAAGAAGTGAAAAACTTCAAGATCATGTTGCACGAGCTGAAAGAGAACTTTCTGAAGACGCGTGCTGAAGCTCAAGGCTCGCGAGAGCGCATGAAGACTTTGGCTGATCGCTGCGTGCAGGCCTACAATGAGGGAGAGAAGCGCAAGGCACTTGGGCGTCCCGGCATTGACCCCAGGATGGCCGCGAAGAAGAAAAAGAAGGCTGCTGTGCCTGAACCTGAAGCGCCAAGGTCAGAAACTGCTCCGATTGTCTTCCCCGCTGCAACGACTGGCTCGAAGCCAAAGAGTCGATCAACCGCCTCACAGCTCAAGAAGACACGGACTGCAGAGGCTGAAGCTAAGAAGAGAAAACACTCTGAAGCCTCTCCTTCTGAACCCATCATCAAGAAGCGCAAGACCAAGAAATCTCGGGCTGCTCCCACAGAGTCCTTGACAGTTGAACCCCTCTCCGTCCGCTATCCTGACGCAGATCGTCAGTTGACTGTGCATGAACCCAACGCTGAAGACATTCCAGCAGACGAACCCAACGCTGCTGAAGACATTGGTCTCCAAGACAGTGTGCAAGGTGATGCAGCCCTTCCTCAGCTTGAGACAAGCGAACTGATCAGTATTGGTCGTCCATTGACGCCAATCACACAAGATGCATCGTGGGCAGATCGCCCACAGGAGGAAGATGAGCCCCAACCCACTACAACTCCACCGGCGCCTACATTCCGTAGGCTTCGCAAAGGGCCAAGGGCTCAGGCTGCTGACGACATTCCGGCTGCATCAGCCGAAGAGCATGCAGAGATACCACAAGCTCCAACTCCCCCACACCAACAAGAAGCAGTTCTCCAGGAGAACGTGCCTGAGTCTGCAAATGTTGAGGCTGCCACAAACAACGCCGAAGCAAATGTGGAGCCCAACCCAACAATAGCTTCAGAAGACAATGAAGCTACTGCTCCTGAACATTCTGTGCCTGAGTCTGCTGCCGGACCACAATTCAACTATCATATTGCGTACAGACCCCAGGTCCAGAAGCCGGTCCCACGACTGCCAAGGTTCCCAGGTCCTGCATCAGCTCCTGGTTCCTTCAACATCAACGGCTTCAGGGCAGATAACACGTTTTTCGACCGCTCCAAGAACCCTTATTCAAGGGAACGGATTGTATCAGATAGGTTCTGGAGCCATCAACAACGCAGCTATTATTCTTGCATCCTATACAACCAAGGCCGCATCTTTCCTCACAAGCGCCTTGAGGTTGAAGCTGTTGCTGGTCTGCCTGGTCTGGAAGAAGCACTGGATTGCTTCAAGCAAGTGGGTTTGCTGCCATTTATCACTGATGAAGAGCACTGGAACGAAGAGCTTCTGCTCCAGTTCTATGCCACTTTGCATATCAAAGGCTATAACAGAGATCTGAAGACATGGATTCTGGAGTGGATGACAGGCAATATCCATCATGAAGCCAATGCTTTCGACCTAATTGAGCTTACCGGCCTTCCCACTCCTGGCGAATTCTTTGAAGAAGGGTGCCAACTCCATGCTGAAGCAATTGAGAGCATATTTCAGCGTCCTGAGCCAGATATGAGTCAGATGCTCTCAATAATGAAGCCACTACCTCCTAATGCACCCTATCCAACTAGGTTCTTCATTGAAGACTTAGAGTACCTGCCCAGAACAATATATCACATCATAAGGCGGACTCTATGGCCTGTAAAGGGACACTCTCGATATGCAACAATTGATGGTGCAATGAAGACTCTCATCTTCTGCATTCTTCATGGCAAATGCTTCAATGCACAGGATCTATTCATCCGTCACTTTGCAGCGTCTGCCTCAGAACTGTTTGGATTAAAATTCTATGCTCCTTGGGTTATGAGGCTGATCAAGCTTCACTCTGCAATCTCCTATCAACCCTCAGCCCGCAACCATAGGATATTTTTGCCAGATGTGGACACATCTGCTGAAGCAATATATCCAGAGCCTGGCAAGCAACCATTAAGTCTTCAAAATGCAGAACACCAGAGCTTCACTCAAAATATTGAAGGTGTTGAAGCTCTCTCCCGAGTGTATCCAATGGCTGGCACCACACGTGCCCCTGCATCAACTGAAGCCACTGACAGCACAGCTGCCAAGAGACCCAAGAAGCGCGCTCGAGCACTCAATGACCGAGAGCTTCTTGTGGCTCTTCACCAAAAGCAAGATAGGCATCACGACTGGCTCAAACGGCAGATGAGAAGCATCATGCAAGACATCAATCGCATCAGAAATCTGGCAACCAAGAATGCGTTTGTCGCACACGAGACCTGTCGCCGCACTTGGAAAGGCCTCACCATGATGAGCAATGAAGCTGAACTGCAATAGGATGGCTTCAGAGAGAGATTCCAATTTGACTCCACACCTCCAAGAAGAGCTGTGATGCGAAGCACACCATCACTTGAAGAGTCAGAATTCTCTTCTTCTGCTGCCACCGTGTCTGCCCGGATTATTGAAGAAGACGACGACGTGACATCATCTCCACCTGCTTCAACACACGTCGAATCTGCACCAAGCTCATCTGCACCGCCACCAAACAACTCCACCGATCCTGTTGCGCCTGGGAACGCGTAGAAAACTCTATGTCTTCAAACCTTTTTGGTCATCACTGACAAAAGGGGGAGAAGCATGATGTTTATAGTCTTCAAGCGGGTCACTTTGAGCGGGTGCCTTTATATTTTGCTACATTTTGCTTCATGCTTACAACTCCCGTTTTTGCTACATTTGCTTCTTTGAGTTGTAACACTTAGCCTTGATGGCCGTCTGCTACTTGTTTGTCACTCCTTTATGCGAAGATAAATTCCGCATGTGCGACGATAAATTCCGCACTCATCTCTTACTGCAGACGTCCATTTTCCATTATGCAT
The DNA here is from genome assembly GCF_056163025.1 of Triticum urartu. NCBI lineage: Eukaryota > Viridiplantae > Streptophyta > Magnoliopsida > Poales > Poaceae > Triticum > Triticum urartu. The sequence continues at coordinate 441,816,355 of NC_141876.1, forward strand.
GTCATTATCTTCATATACTTTCACATGCATAGTGGATTGTCATCATAAGTTGAAGTGGATCTCCACAAGTACAACCTGCCATGTGCATTTGCATTCAAAAGGCAAATTACTTATATGCACATCTTCAGGGGGAGCCCTTGCAACTTATGAAGACAAATTCCTTTACTATTTCACAAATTATGTTCCCCGTTGAAAACTTCAACTAGTTTGTCATCAATCACCAAAAAGGGGGAGATTGTAAGTGCATCTAGTGCCACCCCTAGTTGGTTTTGGAGTATTGACGACAAACCTAGTCGAGGGACTAACGTGTTTGTGAGAATTGCAGGAAAACACAGGTAGAAGTCCCTCATTGATTCGGTTTTATTACCAGAGATGACCCCTAAAAATGTACGAAGACATTGAAGACAATGATGGTTTATGAAGATATTCATATTGAAGACAGTGACATGAGAAGACTCCTTATGAAGCTTATGGAACTCGAAGACTTAGATCCTTCGTAGTTTTATTTCATTTATGTTGTGTCATAGGAATCACCGTACTGTTAAGTGGGGTCCAAGAGAACCAGTCAGAATGACTGAAGTGATGCCTAATTCAAATCCTATGTCTTCGAGCGAAGACTTTGAGAGAAAATCTTGTCCAGAGTCAGACAAGTCAGCTTTACTTGTAGCCCAAGTAAAGTTGCCGTGTGAGTTCAAAATTCGACCATTGGTACACGTGTCAGTTCCTTAGTGACCCAGGGTCATTTCGGACAGATCAGGTCGGGTTGCCAAGTGGCTATAAATAGTCCACCCCCCACAACCTTAAATGGTTGGCTGCTCAGACTTCAGTGCACGGCTTTTGTCGTTTAAGAGCAACCCACCTCGAAGCCTTTGAGAGAAAAATTCCTAGTGAGGAGAAAAGCCCTAACCACCCAGAGCCAGAGTAAATTGGGCATCACTTAAGTCTTCGTGTCTGTGTGATTTGAAGACTTATTACACTTGAGGCCTGTGCATCCTCCAGACGGTTAGGCGTCGCGTTCTGAGCATCCAAGAGAAATTGTGGATTGCCGGTGAACGAAGTCTGTGAAGGTTTGGGAGTCTACCTTGAAGACTTACCAGAGTGATTGGGCGAGGTCTGTGTGACCTTAGCTCAAGGAGAAAACGGTGAGGACTGGGTGTCTTGGACTAAGTGTCCTTGACTGGGTGTCCGGGACTGTGTGTCCTTCGGTTTAAATACCTAGCCGCTCCAACCAGACGTACAGTTGTCACAGCAACTGGAACTGGTCCAACAAATCATTGTCTTCAACGTGTCACTGGTTTCATCTACACTTCCTTTTTACTTAGAGTTATTCATTGTGAAGCCATTGCGTGCTTGCTTTATCTTTTGTCTTCACAACATGAATGTATGATCTGTTTGGCTTCATAACTTCTTCCTACCTGATCCTTATTACACTGAAGCTGTTTGTCATTGCGCTTTCACTCTACTGAATACATGACCATGGCTGGCCTAGTGTAATCTAACTTCTGCTGCATAGTAATAGGCATAATCTTCACTGTTTGTCTTCATAACTCTCACGTTTTGAAGACTTCCATAAAAATCGCCTATTCACCCCCCCTCTAGTCGATATAACGCACTTTCACACCGTCCTATGAGCATTTGGTCATTACATTGACACATAGAAAGACAACCGTCAATAATGAGAAAGTCACGGCAGCGTTGCTTGGACATGAGTTGAGGAAGCAAAAGAATGCTACAAAGGAGAGTACTCAAGGTTTGGGGTTGGCAGTTAAAGGTTATCGGCTCAGGAAGGGACAAGAGGCGGAGAAGAAAAAGAAGAAAAAGTTGCAGTGCTACAGGTGCAAGGACTGGGGACATATAAAGAGGGAATGCCTAGAACTGAAGGGTGGGGCAAGTGCTAATGCGGCTACTCATGGTGATGACTCAGACATTAGTAGTGATGTTCTCGTAGTATCAAACAGGCGGTCAACAAAAGCTGAAGTGTGGATGTTGGATTCAGCTTGCCCTTTTCATGCGACACCCAACAGGGAGTGGTTCTCTTTGTACAAGTCAGGTGAGTTTGGTTTAGCCTATGTGGGCGATGACACAGGTTATCGTGTTGCTGGAGTAGGTGATATCAAAATCAAGATGTTTGACGGAGTTGAGCAGATGCTTTGGGGAGTCAGGCATGTGCCAGGGCTAAGGAGGAATCTAATTTCTCTTGGTGTTCTTCATGATGGTGGTATGGAATTCCATTCTGATCGGGATAATAAGACCATGAAAATCATGAAATATGGGGTGACTCTGATGATAGGAGAGAGGACGGCTTCACATCTTTACAAGTTGCAAGGGAGCACTATTGCAGGTGGAGCCATGGGGAGTGGAGCTGCAAGAGTAGCAGTGGAGCCCCATGGTGGCGGGGGTCTGACCCGTCGGGTAGCTCTCAGTAAGCTACAAAGAAGACAACCCAAGTCCGGAGTACATGGAGGTTTGAGCATGGACGACTTCTAAGTGGTGGAGAATATTCGCCAAGGTGGAGTTTGTTATATTTGTGTCGAATATATTATGTATGCAAGGGGTTACGTGGACTTGGAGTTGTAATTGGTGTGGCTAGGTTCGAGTTGTGTAGGAGTCGGACACTTGTATCCTAGGCCTATATACGGAGGGGCACCACACGTTGTAACCTATGACGACTTGATAGCAACAGGTATGCGGGGGAGCCGACGGCTTGTGTCGGCCCCCGGGCGGCCGGTGTTGCGGTATCTTGAGGAGGAGCGCCCGTAGTCATGCCCTGGGGATGTAGCCATATCGGTGAACCTCGTTAACAAATATCGTGCCTCGGTGTGTCGTCTATGATCTTGCATTAGTGTTTTATTCTAACACACTGAGCATGGTCTGGGTCTTATCCATGTTTGTGTCAATGCCGGCGTGCGAGATGATGTGGCCTAAGGTAATGGTTGCTCTCTTGCATGAAGGAGCACTTGGACAACTTGGCATAGAGTTGGTGTTGGCGAAGAAGATTGAACACCAGCCCAAGATGCTCCTCATTTTCCTCCAATGTCTCACTAAACATGAGGATGCCATCCAAATATATGATCACAAATTTGTGCGCATGCTTGGCGAAGATATGGTTCATTAGGCAATGGAAAGCTGTCGGTGCGTTCGTCAGGCCGAATGGCATGACGTGAAAATGGAAGTGGCAGTGGTGGGTTTTAAAATCCATCTTCTCTCCATCGCTTTCCCTCGTACGGATTTGGTGGTCGCTCGCACAAAAGGATTACATCGAATAGAACTCCGAAGAGAACATTGTATTGAAGATCAGATAGAGCCATCTAGCTACTCCTATGGACCCGTAGGTGTAGCGACCCGACCTCAAACGGTCAAGTCTCTGTGCTTCAGTGTCATCCCTGGATCAGTAATGCTGACACACGCAGTACTCGAGGATTTATAACAGAGTAGCAATCACACACTTATTACATCGAATGTCTCAAAAGAGAACTTATTACAATAAATATGGCTTAAGGCCATCTAATACGATAACAGCGGAAGGCTCGGAAGATAAAGTGAGTCCATCAACTCCAACAGCATAGCTGAGCTGCACGGCAACGACCTAACGAACCTTACTCCTTGTCTGAAAAGTCTGCAACATAATACGTTGCAGCCCGAAAACGGGTCAGCACATGGAATATGCTGGCAATATAACACAGTAGAGCAAGAACAGAGTAATGCTATCACTACATGCATATTTGGCTGGTGGAAAGCTCTATGGTTATAGTTTTTGCGAAAAGCCAATTTTTCCCTACAACAAAGGAATAGATTGTATTTAACTATCATGGTAGTTGAAACATCATCGAGAAGGTTCCTCCAACTCAATCCCAATTAAAAGTAATTATCAACCCAACAATATTAATTTAGAGTGATGAGATACATATGATAATCCAAGTACTAGATACTCAAGAATTGTCCATAACCGGGGACACGACTAACCATGATTAGATTGTACACTCTGCAGAGGTATGCACACTTTTCCCAACAAGACTCAATCTCCTCCGTTGGATTTCTCGCACTACATGGTGTTTGAGAAACGGATGACCGAGACACAGTCTTTCAGAAACATTTACTCTTTACTCCGGGCAGACCATACCAACCTACACCCCTCTACCTGCTGATCCACCTCTTCGAGAGCTCATGTAACTTACTCAGCTGTGCTAGAGCCCATAATAGCATGTGGCTGCACACGGAAGTTTCTAGCATGAAATATCTCAGTTCCCTTTGAGCCTGGGTGGCGGACCTTAGGATTATAACACGGGTACTCCGGGATATCCTAGTACAACACTGGATTCTCCAGGTGCCCAACAAACAATCCACCCAGATGTGTATTCAAGTTGCCACCTTAAGTTGAACCATTAATTAACAATCTCACATCTGTCATGGATTTCACTCACCCAAACCACGTCTACGAGCATAGCATAGCAATGTAAGCAATACGTGGAAGTAACTCCCAAGGGTTTGATAATAACAGGGCAATAGGTTTTACCTCATTAACTACTTCCCAACCCACATGTTAATCACATCCTAATCATGCAATGTTTGAGGATTGGAGCTAATGCATAAAAACTGGGTGATAAAGGGGTATGATCAAAGTGTTCCTTGCCTTGCTGATGATCCACAAAACCTAAAGATTCGAAGTAGCACGGTTCACACTCCGGGTGTTCTATCGCAAACAAGCAATAGCATACATAAGCAATCAAGTAAAGAAGCATGGATAAAACTCAAATAAGAAGGTCTAACCAGAAAGTTCAACTTAAGAACTCCGGTTTGCAAAAAGAATCAAATCAAACGGGGCAACGAAACTCAAACTGCGAAAGAAACAAGGTCCATTTACTATTCTGGACTAAAGTCAAATTTTACAGTATCAAAACCTTGTTCAAGTTGATTAAACAGAAAGAGGGTTTCGAGACGAAGATCTAGGCGCTTGAATCGCCTAATTTCGACAAACAAGCGAAAAGATAAACTAAAACGAAAATCGGATCAGAAATCGCGATCGAAAATAATCGCGGAAAATCCGAGAAAAAGAAAAACTGACGAACAGGCTAACGAACGAACGTTCGCTGTCTTCAGCTAACGAGTGAACACCGTTCGTTAAAATGAACGTACGGATGAACGTCCGCTAAATAACTAAACCGAGAAAAAAACGGCGAACCGATCTATTCAAAAAAAAACCCTAGGGTTTTCTAAAAAAACCGGATCGGTTCTTTAAAAAAAACGAACGGCGGCTTTACCTCCGGCGAGGTCCGGCGAGACGGGGCGGCGACTCCGGCGAGGCGGGGCTGCGGCGGTGGGCAGCCCGGGGCGGCGCGGGTGGCAGGGGCGGCGTGGCAGCGACACGGCAAAGGCGGGGCGGCACGGGGCGGCTCCGGTTGCGGCGGGGTGCGGCGGTGGTGGCGGAAATAGGGAGCGGGGCGGGGTACTTGTAGGAGGGGGTGCTTGCTTGGGCGAGGGGGCAAGCGGCGCGGGGAGGGAGAGTCCCGGCCGGACTCGGCCTCGCGGGCGGCGGAGCGCTCCTGTTCTCCTGGAAGGAGACGACGCGGGGAGGTGGGCCGGCTGACTTGGGCTTCAGCCCAGTCGTCGGAGGAATTTTTTTAAAATAATTTCGCCGAACTAAAAAAATCCCATAAAATAAAATAAGAAACTAAAAATGCCAAAACAAATTTTCGCTGTCTAAATAAAATGTTTAGAACGAGATGGACATTTTCTTGGCCCTAAAATGCAACTTTGAAAAACATGTAATTTTTCTAATTCAAATAAAATAGCAATAAACTCCGAATAAAATCAAATATTTGATTTTAATATTTTTTCTCCAATATTTCATTTATTTTGGAGAAGTCATATTATCTCCTCTCATATATTTTAATATGAAATATTTTCAGAGGGAAAAATAATTAAAACCAAAATCCTTGTTTCAATATTTGATTAAACTCAAATATGAAAACAGGGAAATCCCCAACTCTCTCCGAGGGTCCTTGAGTTGCTTAGGATTTCGAGGATCATGAAACGAAATGCAATAAAATATGATATGCATGAATGCTCTATGTATAACATTCCAAATTGAAAATTTGGGATGTTACAAACCTACCCCCCTTAAGATGAATCTCGCCCTCGAGATTCGGGTTGGCTAGAAAATAGGTGCGGGTGGTCTTTGCGAAGATCATCCTCTCGTTCCCAGGTGGCTTCATCCTCGGTATGGTGACTCCACTGAACTTTGCAAAACTTGATAACCTTGTTGCGGGTGACTCACCTGGCAAATTCAAGAATCCTGACTGGCTTCTCCTCGCAGGTCAGATCATTATCCAACTGAATCGCCTCCAAGGGCACCGTATCTCTTAGTGGTATATCGGCCATCTCAGCATGACACTTCTTCAACTGGGAAGCATGAAACACATCATGAACTCCTGACAGTCCTTCAGGTAACTCCAACTTGTAGGCAACTTCTCCCATACGTTCCAAAATTCGGTACGGTCCTACAAATCTCGGGGCTAACTTTCCCTTAACTCCAAAACGTTTACTCCTCGAAGAGGTGACACTCACAGATATGCTCTTTCTCCAATTTCATAGGTTATTTCCTTGTATTTCGAGTCTGCATAACTCTTCTGCCTGGACTGAGCTATCTTCAGTCTATCTCTAATCAACTTAACATTTTCTTCAGACTCCTTGATCAAATCTGGTCCAAACAATGGACGGTCTCCAACTTCATCCCATAACAACGGTGTTCTGCACCTTCGTCCATACATGGCTTCGAACGGTGCCATCTTCAAACTAGCTTGATAGCTATTGTTGTATGAGAACTCCGCGTCGGGCAAATTGTCATCCCAACTAGATCCATAATCTAGCGCACATGCTCACAACATATCCTCCAGAATCTGGTTGACTCTCTCGGTCTATCCATCCGTCTGCGGGTGGAATGTTGTACTGAACTCCAACCTTGTTCCTAAAGTCTGGTGTAGTTAATGCCAAAACTTTGAGGTAAACTATGTTCCTCTATCTGATACAATGGTCCTTGGAACTCCATGCAGACATACGATCCTGGTCATGTATATCTTGGCCAACTTCGCACTTGTATAGGTGGTTTTCACTGGGATAAAGTGAGCCACTTTGGTCAAGCGATCAACTACTACCCATATAGAATCATATCCTGATTTGGTCCTGGGTAATCCGGTGATAAAATCCATGCCAAGTTTATCCCACTTCCATTCGGGTATCGGCATAGGTTGTAACAATCCTGCCGGCTTTTGATGTTCAACCTTCACTCTTTGGCATACATCACATACAACTACATACTCAGCAATATCTTTCTTCATACCAGTCCACCAGAAATGCTCCTTCAGATCCAAATACATCTTGGTGTTTCTGGGGTGTATCGAGTATGGTGAGTCATGAGCCTCCTGAAGTATTAACTTCTTGATCTCTGTGTTATTGGGCACATAAATACGGTCCTCAAACCATAAGGTGTCGTGCTCATCCTCACAAAAACCTTTGGCCTTTCCTTTGCCCATTCTCTCCTTTATCTCTGTAATATCTTTGTCATCCTTCTGAGCTTCTCAAATCTTTCCTAACAATGTAGACTGAACCTCCATCGTTGCAACAAAACCTCTAGGAACAATCTCCAATCGAAGTTCCCTGAGATCCTCTGCTAACTCCTTTGGCAATCCCGTACTTATTAGGGTATTAGCATAGCTCTTCCGGCTCAAAGCGTCGGCTACGAAATTGGCCTTGCCTGGATGATAATGAAGCTTCATATCATAATCCTTTATAAGCTCCAACCATCTCCTCTGCCTAAGGTTCCACTCCTTGTGTGTGAAAATGTACTTCAAACTCTTATGATCCATGTACACATCACAATGATTTCCAATAAGGCAATGTCTCCAAGTCTTGAGCGCATGCACTACAGCTGCTAACTCCAAATCATGCGTGGCATAATTCAATTCGTGCGGTTTTAGTTGTTGTGAGGCATAAGAAACAACTCTTCCATCTTGCATAAGCACACTTCCAAGTCCTAGGTGAGAGGCATCACAGTACACTTGAAACTCTTTACGTATATCCGACAGAATCAGTACTGGGGCTGTCGTCAAACATTTCTTTAACTCCTGAAAACTTGCCTCACATTCTTTCGTCCATTTAAATTTGGTATCCTTCTTCAATAACTCCATCATTGGCTTTGCAATATTGGAAAAATTCTCAATGAATCTCCGATAGTATCCTACGAGTCCAAGAAAACTGCGGATCTCGCTAACTGAAGTGGGTGCCAACCATTCAGTAACTGACTGAACCTTGGTAGGATCTACTGCTACACCTTCTCCTGATATAACATGTCCAAGGAATCCAACTTCCTTCAACCAAAACTCACATTTGCTGAACTTGGCATACAACTGGTGTTTCCTGAGTTTCTCGAGAACTAAACGCAAATGCTCTTCGTGCTCCTCCTCATTATTCGAGTATACCATTATATCATCAATGAACACCACAACAAACTTATCCAAATATTCCATGAACACCTTGTTCATCATGCTCATGAAATAGGCAGGGGCGTTAGTCAGTCCGAATGACATGACCATATACTCATACAACCCGTATCGTGTGGTGAAGGCTGTCTTTGGTATATCCTTCTCTCGAATCTTCAACTGGTGATATCCTGATCGCAGATCGATCTTTGAAAACACCTTTGCTCCTTGCAGCTGGTCAAACAAATCATTGATCATCGGCAGTGGGTATTTGTTCTTGATCATCACCTCATTCAATGCACGATAATCAACAACCATCCTTAAAGACTTATCCTTCTTCTCAACCAAAAGCACTGGGGCTCCCCATGGTGATGAACTCCGTCGAATGTAACCTTTCTCCAACAACTCCTTTATCTGCTTCTTAATCTCTTCCGGATCATTCGCGGGCATCCGGTATGGTCGCTTCGATATAGGCCCGGTGCCTGGCAACAGTTCTATCAAAAACTCGATGTCTCGATCCGGTGGCATGCCTGGTAATTCCTCTGGAAAAACATCCGGGTAATCCTTCACTACAGGCACTTCCTCCTGAACAATTCCCGTGAGGGTATTTACTTGGCTACTCCTAGGCGCATGCCTAGATACATACTTAATCCTTTTTCCCTCCGGGGTGGTGAGATAAATCGACTTAGTAGCACAGTCAATGCTTCCTCCATACTTTGACATCCAGTCCATGCCTAATATCACATCCAATCTTTGTGACTCCAAGATTATTAGGTCAGACAGGAAAACATGGCTACCAATGGTTAAGGGTATCTGGTCGCACCATCGACTAGCCATATACTCTGCTCCAGGTGAACTTACTAACAGAGGGGTCCTAAGGGTTTGGGTTGGTAATTTAAACTTATCCACGAATCCCCTTGATATGTATGAATGCGATGCACCAGTATCAAAAAGAACAAGGGCGATAAAAGACTTAACCAAAAACTTACCAATAACCACGTCTGGCTGCTCTTCGACCTCCTCCACATTAATGTGGTTCACTTGTCCTTTGTTGAATGGATTGGGTTTCTTCCCAGCACTCCCATTACCGTTTCCATTCTTCGCTTTAGGGCACTCCGTGGTATAGTGTCCAATCTTCCCGCACTTGAAACATGTAACATGGCTTAGGTCTCTCTTTGCGGGTGTGGCTGGATTGGAACGGTTCTGATTGTTGCTTGCTGCTCCATTCCCATTCCCATTCCTTGGGCCAGTATGATTATGGGTACTTCCTCCATTGTGGTTGTGGCTTCCATGGTTATGAACAAGTCCTCTCGAGTTCGGCGTTAGGCGAGGCTTCTGCTGAGTTCCTGAATTATATCTTCCTTGTCCATACTTCCTCTTACGGCTCTCAATCTGCTGCTGCTTCCCTTCAATCATAAGAGCCTTATCTACCAACTCCTGGTAGTTATTGAATGTTGCCACCATCAACTGCATGCTCATCTCATCATTCAGCCCTCCCATAAACTTCTCCTGCTTTGCGGCATCTGTGGCCGCGTCGTCAGGGGCATAGAGAGATATCTTGCTAAACTCATCCACATACTGAGCCACAGTATGGTTCCCCTAGCGTAAGTTGCGAAACTCACGCTTCTTCATACTCATAGCTCTAGTTGAGACATGGGCTGTGCGAAAAGCTTGCTGAAACTGGTCCCATGTAACAGTGGCTATAGGGTAGGTGACAGTGTAATTCTCCCACCATGAGGCTGCTGGTCCATCCAACTGATGTGCGGCAAAACGCACCTTCTCAACATCGGTACATCCTGCAGTGGTTAACTCCCTTCCAATCCTGAGGAGCCAATCATCTGCTACTATGGGCTAGGTGCTACTGGAAAACATCGGCGGTTGCAACCTCAGAAAACGGGCTAAGTTATCAACTGGTGGTGGTGGTGGTGGGTTGTTGTTGTTGTTGTTGCCTTGGTTCTGAACTAACAACTGCATCAGGGTATTCTGCTGCTGGATCAACTGAGTGAGCTCCGGTGGGAAGGTAAATCCGGGGTCACGTCTTGGAGGCATCTGATGGGTTTTAGAGGGAAGAGATTAGAATAGAATGAGGTCTAATGAGAGAAACACTACCCATATGCATAAGAGACAAACACAATCATTTCACTCAATCAATCAAGCAAGGGCATACAATCGATCTAACTATCGTTACAAAAGTGCTCGGACTATACTATATATATATGGTCGAATACTACTACTGATGTGGTGGTCTACTAAAAATATTGATCGGTCGAAGACTCCATGATGTCTACTCCAGCTCCGTCTTCATAGTCATCATCGCTATTGTCGGGGTCCGAGTCGGTGTCGTCGATGATGATGTAGTCCTCCGGACGAATCTCCTTGGGTTCTTCGTCTTCTCCTCTTGGTGCAGGGTCTCCCATGAATATTCCTAGCTTCTTTTCCAGATCATCATTCTTCTCCACAAATACGATGATTTCTTCCTCATAATATTCGCGTGTAGCCTTGACTTCCTCCAGTTCTGTGATCCTGGTCATCGCCTTCTTCATATCTATCATGCCTACGCACATCTGGTTCTCCTGGTGACGAATGTGTTGGTTTAACTCCTGGATGAAAGCTGCAATTGATCTATCTTTCCTGGTGCTGATCATCTCCCATTGCTCAGCTCGGTGCCCACAAATCTCGTAGATAGTATCCTTAAGCTCCTTTTGGTAAACTTCTCCAATGCGTCCCATGGTGATGTGAGCTGCCATACTCTTGAAGGAAATATGCCCTAGAGGAAATAATAAAGTTATAATTTATTTCCTTATATCATGATAAATGTTTATTATTTATGCTAGAATTGTATTAACCGGAAACGTAATACTTGTGTGAATACATAGACAAACAAAGTGTCACTAGTATGCCTCTACTTGACTAGCTCGTTAATCGAAGATGGTTATGTTTCCTAACCATAGACATGAGTTGTCATTTGATTAATGGGATCACATCATTAGGAGAATGATGTGATTGACATGACCCATTCCATTAGCTTAGCACCCGATCGTTTAGTATGTTTCTATTGCTTTCTTCATGACTTATACATGTTCCTATGACTATGAGATTATGCAACTCCCGTTTACCGGAGGAACACTTTGTGTGCTACCAAATGTCACAACATAATTGGGTGATTATAAAGGTGCTCTACAGGTGTCTCCAAAGGTACATGTTGGGTTGGCGTATTTCGAGATTAGGATTTGTCGCTCCGATTGTCGGAGAGGTATCTCTGAGCCCTCTCGGTAATACACATCACTTAAGCCTTGCAAGCAATGCAACTAATAAGTTAGTTGCAATATGATGTATTACGGAACGAGTAAAGAGACTTGCCGGTAACGAGATTGAACTAGGTATTGACATACCGACGATCGAATCTGGGGCAAGTAACATACCGATGACAAAGGGAACAACGTATGTTGTTATGCGGTCTGACCGATAAAGATCTTCATAGAATATGTAGGAGCCAATATGAGCATCCAGGTTCCGGTATTGGTTATTGACCGGAGATGTGTCTCGGTCATGTCTACATTGTTCTCGAACCCGTAGGGTCCACACGCTTAACATTACGATGACAGTTTCATTATGAGTTTATATATTTTGATGTACCGAAGGTTGTTCGGAGTCCAGGATGTGATCACGGACTTGACGAGGAGTCTCGAAATGGTCGAGACATAAAGATCGATATATTGGACGACTATATTTGGACACCGAAAAGGTTCCGGGTAAGATTGGGACAATACTGGATCACCGGGAGGTTATCGGAACCCCCCGGGAGGTATATGGGCCTTATTGGGCCTTAGTGGAAAGGAGGGGAAAGGAGCAAGGGAGGGGGCGCACCCCCCAAGCCCAATCCGAATTGGGAGGGGGGCCGGCCCCCCTTTCCTTCCTCCCTCCTTCCTCTTCCTTCCCTCTCCTACTCCTAATAGGAAAAAGGGGAGTCCTACTCCCGGTGGGAGTTGGACTCCCCCCCTTGGGCGCGCCACCCTCCTTGGCCGGCCCCCTCCTCCACTCCTTTATATACGGGGGCAGGGGGGCACCCCAGAAACACAACAATTGATCATGGATCTCTTAGCCGTGTGCGGTGCCCCCTCCACCATAATCCTCGATAATATTGTAGGGGTGCTTAGGCGAAGCCCTGCGATGGTAGAACATCAACATCGTCACCACGCCGTCGTGCTGACGGAACTCATCCCCGACACTTTGCTTGATCGGAGTCCGGGGATCATCATCGAGCTGAACGTGTGCAAAAACTCGGAGGTGCCGTAGTATCGGTGCTTGATTGGTCGGGCCGTGAAGACATATGACTACATCAACCGCGTTGTTATAACGCTTCTGCTTCCGGTCTACGAGGGTACGTAGACAACACTCTCCCCTCTCGTTGCTGTGCATCACCATGATCTTGCGTGTGCGTAGGAATTTTTTTGAAATTACTACGTTCCCCAACAGTGGCATCCGAGCCTAGGTTTTATGTGTTGATGTTATATGCACGAGTAGAACACAAGTGAGTTGTGGGCGATATAAGTCATACTGCTTACCGGCATGTCATACTTTGGTTCGACGGTATTGTTGAATGAAGCGGCCCGGACCGACATTACGCGTACGCTTACGCAAGACTGGTTCTACCGACGTGCTTTGCACACAGGTGGCTGGCGGGTGTCAGTTTCTCCAACTTTAGTTGAACCGAGTGTGGCTACGCCCGGTCCTTGCGAAGGTTAAAACATCATCAACTTGACAAACTATCGTTGTGGTTTTCGATGCATAGGTAAGATTGGTTCTTGCTAAGCCCGTAGCAGCCACGTAAAACTTGCAACAAACAAAGTAGAGGATGTCTAACTTGTTTTTGCAGGGCATGTTGTGATGTGATATGGTCAAGGCATGATGTTAAATTTTATTGTATGAGATGATCATGTTTTGTAACCAAGTTATCGGCAACTAGCAGGAGCCATATGGTTGTCGCTTTATTGTATGCAATGCAATCGCCCTGTAATGCTTTACTTTATCACTAAGCGGTAGCGATAGTCGTAGAAGCATAAGATTGGCGAGACGACAATGATGCTATGATGGAGATCAAGGTGTCGCGCCGGTGACGATGGTGATCATGACGATGCTTCGGAGATGGAGATCACAAGCACAAGATGATGATGGCCATATCATATCACTTATATTGATTGCATGTGATGTTTATCTTTTATGCATCTTATCTTGCTTTGATTGATAGTAGCATTATAAGATGATCTCTCACTAAATTTCAAGATAAAAGTGTTCTCCCTGAGTATGCACCGTAGCCAAAGTTCGTCGTGCCCAGACACCACGTGATGATCGGGTGTGATAAGCTCTACGTCCATCTACAACGGGTGCAAGCCAGTTTTGCACACGCAGAATACTCAGGTTAAACTTGACGAGTCTGGCATATGCAGATATGGCCTCGGAACACTGAGACTGAAAGGTCGAGCGTGAATCATATAGTAGATATGATCAACATAGTGATGTTCACCATTGAAAACTACTCAATTTCACGTGATGATCGGTTATGGTTTAGTTGATTTGGATCACGTGATCACTTAGATGATTAGAGGGATGTCTTTCTAAGTGGGAGTTGTTAAGTAATATGATTAATTGAACTTAAATTTATCATGAACTTAGTACCTGATAGTATCTTGCTTGTTTATGTTTGATTGTAGATAGATGGCCCGTGCTGTTGTTCCGTTGAATTTTAATGCGTTCCTTGAGAAAGCAAAGTTGAAAGATGATGGTAGAAATTATACGGACTAGGTCCGTAACTTGAGGATTATCCTCATTGCTGCACAGAAGAATTACGTCCTTGAAGCACCACTGGGTGCCAGGCCTACTGCTGATGCAACTGACGATGTTAAGAACGTCTGCCAGAGCAAAGCTGATGACTACTCGATAGTTCAATGTGCCATGCTTTACGGCTTAGAACCGGGTCTTCAACGACGTTTTGAACGTCATGGAGCACATGAAATGTTCCAGGAGTTGAAGCTAATATTTCAAGCAAATGCCCGGATTGAGAGATATGAAGTCTCCAATAAGTTCTATAGCTGCAAGATGGAGGAGAACAGTTCTGTCAGTGAGCATATACTCAAAATGTCTGGGTATAATAATCACTTGATTCAACTGGGAGTTAATCTTCCGGATGATTGCGTCATTGACAGAATTCTCCAATCACTTCCACCTAGCTACAAGAGCTTCGTGATGAACTATAATATGCAAGGGATGGATAAGACAATTCCCGAGCTCTTCGCAATGCTAAAAGCTGCGGAGGTAGAAATCAAGAAGGAGCATCAAGTGTTGATGGTCAACAAGACCACTAGTTTCAAGAAAAAGGGCAAGGGGAAGAAGAAGGGGAACTTCAAGAAGAACAGCAAGCAAGTTGCTGCTCAGGAGAAGAAACCCAAGTCTGGACCTAAGCCTGAAACTAAGTGCTTCTACTGCAAGCAGACTGGTCACTGGAAGCGGAACTGCCCCAAGTATTTGGCGGATAAGAAGGATGGCAAGGTGAACAAAGGTATATGTGATATACATGTTATTGATGTGTACCTTACAAGAGCTCGCAGTAGCACCTAGGTATTTGATACTGGTTCTGTTGCCAATATTTGCAACTCGAAACAGGGACTACGGATTAAGCGAACACTGGCGAAGGACGAGGTGACGATGCGCGTGGGAAATGGTTCCAAAGTCGATGTGATCGCGGTCGCCACGCTACCTCTACATCTACCATCGGGATTAGTATTAGACCTAAATAATTGTTATTTGGTGCCAGTGTTGAGCATGAACATTATATATGGATCTTGTTTGATGCGAGACGGTTATTCATTTAAATCAGATAATAATGGTTGTTCTATTTATATGAGTAATATCTTTTATGGTCATGCACCCTTGATGAGTGGTCTATCTTTGATGAATCTCGATAGTAGTGATACACATATTCATAATGTTGAAGCCAAAAGATGCAGAGTTGATAATGATAGTGCAACTTATTTGTGGCACTGCCGTTTAGGTCATATCGGTGTAAAGCGCATGAAGAAACTCCATACTGATGGACTTTTGGAACCACTTGATTATGAATCACTTGGTACTTGTGAACCGTGCCTCATGGGCAAGATGACTAAAACGCCATTCTCCGGTACTATGGAGAGAGCAACAGATTTGTTGGAAATCATACATACAGATGTATGTGGTCCAATGAATGTTGAAGCTCGTGGCGGATATCGTTATTTTCTCACCTTCACAGATGATTTAAGCAGATATGGGTATATCTACTTAATGAAACATAAGTCTGAAACATTTGAAAAGTTCAAAGAATTTCAGAGTGAAGTTGAAAATCATCGTAACAAGAAAATAAAGTTTCTACGATCTGATCATGGAGGAGAATATTTGAGTTACGAGTTTGGTTTACATTTGAAACAATGCGGAATAGTTTCGCAACTCACGCCACCCGGAACACCACAGCGTAATGGTGTGTCCGAACGTCGTAATCGTACTTTACTTGATATGGTGCGATCTATGATGTCTCTTACAGATTTACCGCTATCGTTTTGGGGTTATGCTTTAGAGACGGCCGCATTCACATTAAATAGGGCACCATCAAAATCTGTTGAGACGACGCCTTATGAACTATGGTTTGGCAAGAAACCAAAGTTGTCGTTTCTGAAAGTTTGGGGCTGCGATGCTTATGTGAAAAAGCTTCAACCTGATAAGCTCGAACCCAAATCGGAGAAATGTGTCTTCATAGGATACCCGAAGGAGACTGTTGGGTACACCTTCTATCACAGATTCGAAGGCAAGGCATTTGTTGCTAAGAATGGATCCATTCTAGAGAAGGAGTTTCTCTCGAAAGAAGTGAGTGGGAGGAAAGTAGAACTTGATGAGGTAACTGTACCTGCTCCCTTATTGGAAAGTAGTACATCACAGAAACCGGTTTCTGTGACACCTACACCAATTAGTGAGGAAGCTAATGATGATGATCATGAAACTTCAGAACAAGTTACTACTGAACCTCGTAGATCAACCAGAGTAAGATCCGCACCAGAGTGGTACGGTAATCCTGTTCTAGAAGTTATGCTACTAGATCATGATGAACCTACGAACTATGAAGAAGCAATGGTGAGCCCAGATTCCGCAAAATGGCTTGAAGCCATGAAATCTGAGATGGGATCCATGTATGAGAACAAAGTGTGGACTTTGGTTGACTTGCCCAATGATCGGCAAGCAATTGAAAATAAATGGATCTTCAAGAAGAAGACTGATGCTGACGGTAATGTTACTGTCTACAAAGCTCGACTTGTCACAAATGGTTTTCGACAAGTTCAAGGAATTGACTACGATGAGACCTTCTCACCCGTAGCGATGTTTAAGTCTGTCCGAATCATGTTAGCAATTGCCACATTTTATGATTATTAAATTTGGCAGATGGATGTCAAAACTGCATTCCTGAATGGATTTCCGGAAGAAGAGTTGTATATGATGCAGCCGGAAGGTTTTGTCGATCCAAAAGGAGCTAACAAAGTGTGCAAGCTCCAGTGATCCATTTATGGACTGGTGCAAGCATCTCGGAGTTGGAATAAACGCTTTGATAGTCTGATCAAAGCATTTGGTTTTGTACAGACTTTTGGAGAAGCATGTATTTACAAGAAAGTGAGTGGGAGCTCTGTAGCATTTCTGATATTATATGTGGATGACATATTGCTAATCGGAAATGATATAGAATTTCTGGATAGCATAAAGGGATACTTTAATAAGAGTTTTTCGATGAAAGACCTTGATGAAGCTGCTTACATATTGGGCATTAAGATCTATAGAGATAGATCAAGATGCTTAATTGGACTTTCACAAAGCACATACCTTGACAAAGTTTTGAAGAAGTTCAAAATGGATCAAGCAAAGAAAGGATTCTTGCCAGTGTTACAAGGTGTGAAGTTGAGTAAGACTCAATGCCCGACCACTGCAGAAGATAGAGAGAAAATGAAAGATGTTCCCTATGCTTCAGCCGTAGGCTCTATCATGTATGCAATGATGTGTACCAGACCTGATGTGTGCCTTGCTATAAGTCTAGCAGGGAGGTACCAAAGTAATCTAGGAGTGGCTCACTGGACAGCGGTCAAGAACATCCTAAAATACCTGAAAAGGACTAAGGATATGTTTCTCGTATATGGAGGTGACAAAGAGCTCATCATAAATGGTTACGTTGATGCAAGCTTTGACACTGATCCGGACGATTCTAAATCGCAAACCGGATACGTATTTACATTAATCGGTGGAGCTGTTAGTTGGTGCAGTTCTAAACAAAGCGTCATGGCGGGATCTACATGTGAAGCGGAGTACATAGCTGCTTCGGAAGGAGAAACGAAGGAGTCTGGATGAAGGAGTTCATATCCGATTTAGGTGTCATACCTAGTGCATGGGGTCCAATGAAAATCTTTTGTGACAATACTGGTGCAATTACCTTGGCAAAGGAATCCAGATTTCACAAGAGAACCAAGCACATCAAGAGACGCTTCAATTCCATCCGGGATCTAGTCCAGGTGGGAGACATAGAGATTTGCAAGATACATACGGATCTGCATATAGCAGACCCATTGACTAAGCCTCTTCCACGAGCAAAACATGATCAGCACCAAGGCTCCATGGTTTTTAGAATCATTATTGTGTAATCTAGATTATTGACTCTAGTGCAAGTGGGAGACTGAAGGAAATATGCCCTAGAGGCAATAATAAAGTTATTATTTATTTCCTTATATCATGATAAATGTTTATTATTTATGCTAGAATTGTATTAACCGGAAATGTAATACTTGTGTGAATACATAGACAAACAAAGTGTCACTAGTATGCCTCTACTTGACTAGCTCGTTAATCGAAGATGGTTATGTTTCCTAACCATAGACATGAGTTGTCAATTGATTAACGGGATCACATCATTAGGAGAATGATGTGATTGACATGACCCATTCCATTAGCTTAGCACCCGATCGTTTAATATGTTGCTATTGCTTTCTTCATGACTTATACATGTTCCTATGACTATGAGATTATGCAACTCCCGTTTACCGGAGGAACACTTTGTGTGCTACCAAACGTCACAACGTAATTGGGTGATTATAAAGGTGCTCTACATGTGTCTCCAAAGGTACATGTTGGGTTGGCGTATTTTGAGATTAGGATTTGTCGCTCCGATTGTCGGAGAGGTATCTCTGGGCCCTCTCGGTAATACACATCACTTAAGCCTTGCAAGCAATGCAACTAATAAGTTAGTTGCAAGATGATGTATTACGGAACGAGTAAAGAGACTTGCCGGTAACGAGATTGAACTAGGTATTGAGATACCGATGATCGAATCTCGGGCAAGTAACATACCGATGACAAAGGGAACAACGTATGTTGTTATGCGGTCTGACAGATAAAGATCTTCGTAGAATATGTAGGAGCCAATATGAGCATCCAGGTTCCGCTATTGGTTATTGACCGGAGACGTGTCTCGGTCATGTCTACATTGTTCTCGAACCCGTAGGGTCCGCACGCTTAACGTTACGATGACAGTTTCATTATGAGTTTATATATTTTGATGTACCGAAGGTTGTTCAGAGTCCCGGATGTGATCACGGACTTGACGAGGAGTCTCGAAATGGTCGAGACATAAAGATCGATATATTGGACGACTAGATTTGGACAGCGGAAAGGTTCCGGGTAAGATTGGGACAATACCGGATCACCGGAAGGTTATCGGACCCCCCCGGGAGGTATATGGGCCTTATTGGGCCTTAGTGGAAAGGAGGGGAAAGGAGCAAGGGAGGGGGCGCGCTGCCCCCAAGCCCAATCCGAATTGGGAGGGGGCCCGACCCCCCCCTTTCCTTCCTCCCTCCTTCCTCTTCCTTCCCTCTCCTACTCCTAATAGGAAAAAGGGGAGTCCTACTCCCGATGGGAGTTGGACTCCCCCCCTTGGGCGCGCCACCCTCCTTGGCCGGCCCCCTCCTCCACTCCTTTATATACGGGGGCAGGGGGGCACCCCAGAAACACAACAATTGATCATTGATCTCTTAGCCGTGTGCGGTGCCCCCCTCCACCATAATCCTCGATAATATTGTAGCGGTGCTTAGGCGAAGCCCTGCGACGGTAGAACATCAAGATCGTCACCACGCCGTCGTGCTGACGGAACTCATCCCCTACACTTTGCTGGATCGGAGTCCGGGGATCGTCATCGAGCTGAACGTGTGCAAAAACTCGAAGGTGCCGTAGTTTCGGTGCTTGATCGGTCGGGCTTTGAAGACGTACAACTACATCAACTGCGTTGTTATAACACTTTCGCTTCCGGTCTACGAGGGTACGTAGACAACACTCTCCCCTCTCGTTGCTGTGCATCACCATGATCTTGCGTGTGCGTAGGAATTTTTTTGAAATTACTACGTTCCCCAACAACTCTTTCCTAGACTCCAGGTTGGTGCATCAAAGGAAAACTCTATGGGCTTAGTGACTGACGTGAATGTCCTTCATGGAACTTGAACTTGAATCATCCATCGCTCCTCTTCTGGTAAAGTGGCGTTGTAAGTCCCGGTGAAGCTTGGTATTCCCATGTTCAGGTACCTACTGACTTCCTTCAAGTGTTATCCAAAAGGTGCGTCTTCATCCGGTTGTGCAAACTTGTTCCTTGCGTCCGCCATCCTAAAGAGTAGAAAATGGAGAGGAGTCAGAAATGAGAAGAGAATAGTGATCTAGGGCTTTAGCTTAGTGGTCGTGTCCTACACTCAGCGTGTGCTCTGATACCATCTTGTAGCGACCCGACCTCAAAAGGTCAAGTCTTCGTGCTTTAATGTCATCCCTGGATCGGTAATGCTGACACACACAGTACTCGAGGATTTATAACAAAGTAGCAACCACACACTTATTACATCGAATGTCTCAAAAGAGAACTTATTACTATAAATATGGCTTAAGGCCATCTAATACGATAACATCGGAAGGCTTGGAAGATAAAGTGAGTCCATCAACTCCAACGGCATAGCTGAGCTGCACGGCAACAACCTAACGAACCTTACTCCTCGTCTGAAAAGTCTGCAACATAATACGTTGCAGCCCGAAAACGGGTCATCACATGGAATATGCTGGCAATATAACACAGTAGAGCAAGAATAGAATAGTGCTATCACTACATGCATATTTGGCTGGTGGAAAGCTCTATGGTTATAGTTTTTGCGAAAAGCCAATTTCCCCCCACAACAAAGGAATATATTTTATTTAAATATCATGGTAGTTGAAACATCATTGAGAAGGTTCCTCCAACTCAATCCCAATTAAAAGTAATTATCAACCCAACAATATTAATTTAGAGTGATGAGATACATATGATAATCCAAGTACTAGATACTCAAGAATTGTCCATAACCGGGGACACGGCTAACCATGATTAGATTGTACACTCTGCAGAGGTTTTCACACTTTCCCCCACAAGACTCGATCTCCTCCGTTGGATTTCTCGCACTACATGGTGTTTGAGAAACAGATGACCGAGACACAGTCTTTCAGAAACATTTACTCTTTACTCCGGGCAGACCATACCAACCTACACCCCTCTACCTGCTGATCCACCTCTTCGAGAGCTCATGTAACTTACTCAGCTATGCTAGAGCCCATAATAGCATGTGGCTGCACACGGAAGTTTCTAGCATGAAATATCTCAGTTCCCTTTGAGCCTGGGTGGCGGACCTTAGGATTATCACACGGGTACTCCGGGATATCCTAGGACAACACTGGATTCTCCAGGTGCCCAACAAACAATCCACCCAGATGTGTATTCAAGTTGCCACCTTAAGTTGAACCATTAATTGACAATCTCACATCTGTCATGGATTTCACTCACCCAAACCACGTCTACGAGCATAGCATAGCAATGTAAGCAATACGTAGAAGTAACTCCCAAGGGTTTGATAATAACAGGGCATAGGTTCTACCTCATTAACTACTTCCCAACCCACATGTTAATCACATCCTAATCATGCAATGTTTGAGGATTGGAGCTAATGCATAAAAACTGGGTGATAAAGGGGTATGATCAAAGTGTTCCTTGCTTTCCTGATGATCCGCAAAACCTAAAGATTCGAAGTAGCATGCTTCGCACTCTGGGTGTTCTATCGCAAACAAGCAATAGCATACATAAGCAATCAAGTAAAGAAGCATGGATAAAACTCAAATAAGAAGGTCTAACCAGAAAGTTCAACTTAAGAACTCCGGTTTGCAAAAAGAATCAAATCAAATGGCGCAACGAAACTCAAACTACGAAAGAAACAAGGTCCGTTTACTATTCTGGACTAAAGTCAAATTTTACAGTATCAAAACCTTGTTCAATTTGATTAAACAGAAAGAGGGTTTCGAGACGAAGATCTAGGCGCTTGAATCGCCTGATTCCGACAAACGAGCCAAAAGATAAACTAAAATGATAATCGGATCAGAAATCGCGATCGAAAATAATCGCGGAAAATCCGAGGAAAAGAAAAACCGACGAACAGGCTAAGGAATGAATGTTCACCGTCTGCGGCTAACGAGTGAACACCGTTCGTTAAAACGAACGTACGGATGAAGGTCCGCTAAATAACTAAACCGAGAAAAAAATCAGCGAATCGATCTATTCAAAAAAACCCTAGGGTTTTCTAACAAAACCGGATCGGTTCTTTTAAAAGCAACGAATGGTGGCTTTACCTCCGGCAAGGTCCGGCGAGGCGGGGCGGCGACTCTGGCGAGGCGGGGCAGCGGCGGTGGGCAGTGCGGGTGGCAGGGGCGGCGTGGCAGCGGCGCTCGGTGGCGGCAACGCGGCAACGGGCGGCGGCGGCGCGACAAAGGCGGGGCGGCTCT
The DNA here is from genome assembly GCF_056163025.1 of Triticum urartu. Taxonomy (NCBI): domain Eukaryota; kingdom Viridiplantae; phylum Streptophyta; class Magnoliopsida; order Poales; family Poaceae; genus Triticum; species Triticum urartu. Next base: position 441,838,719 of record NC_141876.1, read on the forward strand.
GGGCGGCTCCGGTTGCGGCGGGGTGTGGTGGTGGTGGCGGAAATCGGGGGCGGGGCGGGGTACTTATAGGAGGGGGTTGCTTGCTTGGGCGAGGGGGCAAGCGGCGCGGGGAGGGAGAGTCCCGGCCAGACTCGGCCTCGCGGGCGGCGGAGCGCTCCCGTTCTCCTGGAAGGAGACGGCGCGGGGAGGTGGGCCGGCTGACTTGGGCTTCAGCCCAGTCGTCGGAGGAATTTTTTTAAAATAATTTCGCCGAACTAAAAAAATCCCATAAAATAAAATAAGAAACTAAAAATGCCAAAACAAAATTTCGCTGTCTAAATAAAATGTTTAGAACGAGATGAACATTTTCTTGGCCCTAAAATGCAACTTTGAAAAACATGCAATTTTTCTAATTCAAATAAAATAGCAATAAACTCCGAATAAAATCAAATATTTGATTTTAATATTTTTTTCTCCAATATTTCATTTATTTTGGAGAAGTCATATTATCTCCTCTCATATATTTTAATATGAATTATTTTCAGAGGGAAAAATAATTAAAACCAAAATCCTCGTTTCAATATTTGATAAAACTCAGATATGAAAACAGGGAAATCCCCAACTCTCTCCGAGGGTCCTTGAGTTGCTTAGGATTTCGAGGATCGCGAAACGAAATGCAATAAAATATGATATGCATGAATGATCTATGTATAACATTCCAAATTGAAAATTTGGGATGTTACAAACCTACCCCCCTTAAGATGAATCTCGCCCTCGAGATTCGGGTTGGCTAGAAAATAGGTGTGGGTGGTCTTTGCGAAGATCATCCTCTCGTTCCCAGGTGGCTTCATCCTCGGTATGGTGACTCCACTGAACTTTGCAAAACTTGATAACCTTGTTGCGGGTGACTCACCTGGCAAATTCAAGAATCCTGACTGGCTTCTCCTCGTAGGTCAGATCATTGTCCAACTGAATCGCCTCCAAGGGCACCGTATCTCTTAGTGGTATATCGGCCATCTCAGCATGACACTTCTTCAACTGGGAAACATGAAACACGTCATGAACTCCTGACAGTCCTTCAGGTAACTCCAACTTGTAGGCAACTTCTCCCATACGTTCCAAAATTCGGTACGGTCCTACAAATCTCGGGGATAACTTTCCCTTAACTCCAAAACGTTTACTCCTCACAGAGGTGACACTCACAGATATGCTCTTTCTCCAATTTCATAGGTTATTTCCTTGCATTTCGAGTCTGCATAACTCTTCTGCCTGGACTGAGCTATCTTCAGTCTATCTCTAATCAACTTAACATTTTCTTCAGACTCCTTGATCAAATCTGGTCCAAACAATGGACGGTCTCCAACTTCATCCCATAACAACGGTGTTCTGCACCTTCGTCCATACATGGCTTCGAACGGTGCCATCTTCAAACTAGCTTGATAGCTATTGTTGTATGAGAACTCCGCGTAGGGCAAATTGTCATCCCAACTAGATCCATAATCTAGCGCACATGCTCACAACATATCCTCCAGAATCTGGTTGACTCTCTCGGTCTATCCATCCGTCTGCGGGTGGAATGTTGTACTGAACTCCAACCTTGTTCCTAAAGTCCGGTGTAGTTAATGCCAAAACTTTGAGGTAAACTATGTTCCTCTATCTGATACAATGGTCCTTGGAACTCCATGCAGAGATACGATCCTGGTCATGTATATCTTGGCCAACTTCGCACTTGTATAGGTGGTTTTCACTGGGATAAAGTGAGCCACTTTGTATGGCGGCTTTACCTCCGGCAAGGTCCGGCGAGGCGGGGCGGCGACTCCGGCGAGGCGGGGCAGCGGCGGTGGGCAGCGCGGGTGGCAGGGGCGGCGTGGCAGCGGCGCTCGGTGGCGGCGACACGGCAACAGGCGGCGGCGGTGCGGCAAAGGCGGGGCGGCTCGGGGCGGCTCCGGTTGTGGCGGGGTGTGGTGGTGGTGGCGGAAATCGGGGGCGGGGCGGGGTACTTATAGGAGGGGGTTGCTTGCTTGGGCGAGGGGGCAAGCGGTGCGGGGAGGGAGAGTCCCGGCCGGACTCAGCCTCGCGGGCGGCGACGCGCTCCCGTTCTCCTGGAAGGAGAGGGCGCGGGGAGGTGGGCCGACTGACTTGGGCTTCGGCCCAGTCGGCGGAGGAAACTTTTTTTAAAAAATAATTTCGCCGAACTAAAAAAATCCTATAAAATAAAATAAAATACTAAAAATGCCAAAACAAATTTTCACCATCTAAATAAAATATTTAGAATGAGATGAACATTTTCTTGGCCCTAAAATGGAACTTTGAAAAGCGTGCAATTTTTCTAATTCAAATAAAATAGCAATAAACTCTGAATAAAATCAAATATTTGATTTTAATATTTTTCCTCCAATATTTCATTTATTTTAGAGAAGTCATATTATCTCCTCTCATATATTTTAATATGAAATATTTTCGGAGAGAAAAATAATTAAAACCAAAAATCCTTGTTTCAATATTTGATAATACTCAAATATGAAAACAGGGAAACCCCCAACTCTCTCCGAGGTTCCTTGGGTTGCTTAGGATTTCGAGGATCGTGAAACGAAATGCAATAAAATATGATATGCATGAATGATCTATGTATAACATTCCAAATTGAAAATTTGGGATCTTACAGTAGGTCCTGTGGAAACTGCTCACACATCATCATGGAGGCAGCAAGGTTGATAAAGACGGCCTCTAAGATCGAAGAGTCCTCTAGATGGGAGCACGGAAGAACAGAGGCTTGTCGCAGCGATAAAATTGTTCCAAGTCTCGCTCTGGGGGTTTATGTAATTTAGGGAATTTATAGCACTGGAATTAGGTCAAACGGAGGCCTATGGGTCCCACCAGCAGATCTTTTGGCCTTCCCCCTAAGCTTCCAGGGTCTCTTCTAGTCCAAAAAAATCATCATAAACTTTCATCGTGTTTGGACTTTGTTTGGTATGGTTTTTCCGCGAAACAAAGAAATACGCAAAAAATAGGAACTAGCACTGGGCACTGAGTTAATAGGTTAGTTATAAAAAATGATATAAAATGGCATATAAAGCATACAATATCGATAATTATAGATACGTTGGAGACGTTGTTGGGGAAGGCAGCATTTCAAAAATTTCCTACGATCATGCAAGATCTATCTAGGATATGCATAACAACGAGAGGGGAGAGTGTGTCCACGTACCCTCGTAGACCGAAAGCGGAAGCGTTTAGTAACGCGGTTGATGTAGTCGAACGTCTTCGCGATTCAACCGATCCTAGCACCGAACGTACAGCACCTCCGTGTTCAGCACACGTTCAGCTCGACAACGTCCCTCGAGCTCTTGAATCCGAGGCGGCGGGGAAGGCGCGGGCTCGTCTGGTTCCCGGCCGGATCCATGCCGATGGGACTCCATGGGGCGGCGGCCATGGCGTTCCTCCTCCGGTCGCGAGCAGAGAGGAAAAAGGAGGTTAGGGGCAAGAAGAAGGATGATCCAGGGGGAAAGAACGGCGTTAGAGGGCTTTCTCACTAGTAGCGAGCTCTGGTTGGAGGGAGGCGGGCAAGGAGGAGCTCGGGCGGCTCAGCGGCGCGGTGCCGGAGATGACAGGGGAGCAAGGTCGCTCAGGCCGACGCTGGAGCAGCGGGAGCTCATGTACAGAGCCCTCCCTGAAACAAGGCGGATGCGAGGGCCGACGGGAAGCAAGAGGAAGGCAGCAGCGACGGGGACGACCATGGATGTTCCGGAGATGGTGGTGAGGGCGTCGGGGATGGAGGTCCTGCTGGAGGTGGCCGCCGACGATGTTTGGGTGTCCCGGCGAGCTGCGGCTCGTCGCCGGCAGCGACGAGAATAGAGGAGAGGTGATGCTCGGGGAGAGGAGGCCTTGGGCACGGGCGCGCTGGACCACGGGCGCAAGGAAGCTACAGGGAGCAACGGCATGCCCATGTCCTGGGAAGGAGAGGGATCGAGTGGAGCTCGGTGGTCGGGGACGATGATTGGTCGTGATTTGGTTGGGTGGCGCTGAAATTGAGAAGAAGGTGGGGATCAAGAGGTGGTGTCTGGTTGGTGCGAAGGGGATCCCGAGGTGGGAGAAAAACAGTGGCGGCGGTGGAGGATTTGATGGATGGGACATCTCCCTAGAGTTTAGGGTTTGGTCCTCTTATATATAGCGGTGGGATTAAGTTTAGGGGCTATACGGTCCATCCGATCGTTATCGGGAGGTCAAAAAAAATATAGGTTAGGAAGCCCAATTAACAAAACAGAGATGTTTTGTAGATGTTTGGGGATGATCTGAGTCCAACGGTGGCAACTGTCGAGGTCGGGTTCGGGACAGCTTTCGGACGCCCATGTGAGGGGGTCGATGCACTGTGTGAGGAGGGGTTTCGGGGCCTAGCGGTTGATAGCGGACTGTGCAGAAAGCTTTGGGCTGAGAGAAGAGAAGAGAAGAGAGAGAGACCCGGCGACTGTTTCCGGAGACCGAAAACGTCCGACGTTTGACCGACTATATTGTCTCTATAGTTATCCGTTGGGGCATCAGACGGACTCCGAATGTGATGAAACTTGGCAGGCGGCCTGTCTACACTATAATAAGACCGCACGCCAACTTTCAACCCATTCCGATAACATTTTCCGGCCACTTATAAATAATATTTCGGACGTGTCGCGTGCGCGTGCAAGTGTGCCTGGTCTCTGAACGGACAACGGAAGGAACGGGGAGACCGGGACGGACGCAAGTTTTGAAAACATGATGATGCAATGCACATGATGACATGGCAAGATGCAAAACGCAAGAAAATGGCATGGCAAAGACAGCGAATAACTCTAAGACACCTGGCGCAACGGTCTCGGGGCGTCACATAACTCATTAGTCACATTGCTTGCAAGGCTTATAGTGATGAGCATTACCGAGAGGGCCCAGAGATACCTCTCTGATACACAGAGTGACAAATCCTAATCTCGATCTATGCCAACTCAACAAACACCATTGGAGACACCTGTAAAGCATCTTTATAATCACTCAGTTATGTTGTGACGTTTGATAGCACACAAGGTGTTCCTCCGGTATTCGGGAGTTGCATAATCTCATAGTCAGAGGAACATGTATAAGTCATGAAGAAAGCAATAGCAATAAAACTAAACGATCATTATGCTAAGCTAACGGATGGGTCTTGCCATCACATCATTCTCTAATGATGTGATCCCGTTCATCAAATGACAACACATGTCTATGGTCAGGAAACTTAGCCATCTTTGATTAACGGGCTAGTCAAGTAGAGGCATACTAGGGACACTCTGTTTGTCTATGTATTCACACAAGTACCAAGTTTCCGGTTAATACAGTTCTAGCATGAATAATAAACATTTATCATGATATAAGGAAATATAAACAACAACTTTATTATTGCCTCTAGGGCATATTTCCTTTAGACGTATCAATCACCACGGATCCCACTTGCACTAGAGTAAATAATCTAGATTACATAGTAATGATTCTAACACCCATGGAGTCTTGGTGCTGATCATGTTTTGCTCGTGAGAGAGGCTTAGTCAACGGGTCCGCAACATTCAGATCCGTGTGTATTTTGCAAATCTCTATGTCTCCCTCCTTGACTTGATCGCGGATGGAATTGAAGCGTCTCTTGATGTGTTTGGTTCTCTTATGAAATCTGGATTCCTTCACCAAGGCTATTGCTCCAGTATTGTCACAAAAGATTTTCATTGGACCCAATGCACTAGGTATTACACCTAGATCGGATATGAACTCCTTCATCCAGACTCCTTCATTTGCTGCTTCCGAAGCAGCTATGTACTCCGGTTCACACGTAGATCCCTCCACAACGCTCTGCTTGGAACTGCACCAACATACAACTCCACCATTCAATATAAACACGTATCCAGTTTGTGACTTAGAGTCATCCAGATCAGTGTCAAAGGTTGCATCGACGTAACCATTTATGACGAGCTCTTTGTCACCTCCATAAACGAGAAACATATCCTTAGTCCTTTTCAGGTATTTCAGGATGTTCTTGACTGCTGTCCAGTGATCCACTCCTGGATTACTTTGGTACTTCCCTGCTAAACTTATAGCAAGGCACATATCAGGTCTGGTACACAACATTGCATACATGATATAACCTACGGCTGGGGCATAGGGAATGACTTCCATTTTCTTTCTATCTTCTGCAGTGCTTGGGCATTGAGTCTGACTCAACTTCACACCTTGTAACACATGCAAGAACCCTTTCTTTGACTAATCCATTTTGAACTTCTTCAAAACTTTATCAAGGTATGTGCTTTGTGAAAGACCAATTAAGCGCCTTGATCTATCTCTATTGATCTTTATGCCCAATATATAAGTAGCTTCATCGAGGTCTTTCATTGAAAAATTGTTATTCAAGTATCCTTTTATGCTATCCAGAAATTATGTATTATTCCCAATCAACAATATTTCATCCACATATAAAGTTAGAAATGCTACAGAGCTCCCACTCACTTTCTTGTAAATATAAGCTTCTCCAAAAGTATGTACAAAACCATATGCTTTGATCACACTATCAAAGCGTATATTCCAACTCCGAGAGGCTTGCACCAGTCCATAAATGGATCGCTGGAGCTTGCACACTTTGTTAGCACCTTTTGGATCGACAAAACCTTCTGGTTGCATCATATACAACTCTTCTTTAAGATATCCATTAAGGAATGCAGTTTTGACATGCATTTACCAAATTTCATAATCATAAAATGCGGCAATTGCTAACATGATTTAGACAGACTTAAGCATCACTACGGGTGAGAAGGTCTCATTTTAGTCAACTCCTTGAACTTGTCGAAAACCTTTCGCAACAAGTTGAGCTTTGTAGACAGTAACATTACCATCAGCGTTAGTCTTCTTCTTGAAGATCCATTTATTCTCTATGGCTTGTCGATCATCGGGCAAGTCAACCAAAGTCCACACTTTGTTCTCATACATGGATCCCATCTCAGATTTCATGGCATCAAGCCATTTCGTGGAATCTGGGCTCATCGTCGCTTCCTCATAGTTCGTAGGTTCGTCATGGTCAAGTAACATGACTTCCAGAACAGGATTACTGTACCACTCTGGTGCAGACCGTACTTTGGTTGACCTACGAGGTTCAGTAGTAACTTGATTAGAAGTTTCATGACCATTATCATTAGCTTCCTCACTAATTGGTGTAGGAATCACTGGAACTGATTTATGTGATGAACTACTTTCCAATAAGGGAGCAGGTACAATTACCTCATCAAGTTCTACTTTCCTTCCACTCACTTCTTTTGAGAGGAACTCCTTCTCTAAAAAGAATCCATTCATAGCAACGAATATATTGCCTTCGGATCTGTGATAGAAGGTGTACCCTACAGTTTCCTTTGGGTATCCTATGCAGATTCTCCGATTTGGGTTCGAGCTTATCAGGTTGAAAGCTTTTTCATATAAGCATCGCAGCCCCAAACTTTAAGAAACGATAGTTTAGGTTTCTTGCCAAACCACAGTTCATATGGTGTCATCTCAACGGATTTAGATGGTGCCCTATTTAACATGAATGCAGCCGTCTCAAAAGCATAACCCCAAAACGATAGTGGTAAATCAGTAAGACACATCATAGATCGCACCATATCTAATAAAGTGCGGTTATGATGTTCAGAGACACCATTACGCTATGGTGTTGCAGGTGGCGTGAGTTGCGAAACTATTCCACATTGTTTCAAATGAGGACCAAACTCATAACTCAATTATTCACCTCCACGATCAGATAGTAGAAAATTTATTTTCTTGTTATGATGATTTTCCACTTCACTCTGAAATTCTTTGAACTTTTCAAACATTTCAGACTTATGTTTTATCAAGTATATATACCCATATCTGCTCAAATCATCTGTGAAGGTCAGAAAATAACGATGCCCGCCGCGAGCCTCAGCACTCATCGGATTGCATACATTAGTATGTGATGATCCACAAGTATAGGGGATGAATTGTAGCTCTTTTTGATAAGTAAGAGTGTCGAACCAACGAGGAGCAGAAGGAAATGACAAGTGGTTTTCAGTAAGGTAATGTCTGCAAGTGCTGAAATTGTAAGTAGGAGGGTAGTTTGATAGTAAGATAATTTGTAACGAGCAAGTAACGATAGTAGTAACAAAAGTGCAGCAAGGTAGCCCAATCCTTTTGAGGCAAAGGACATGCCAAAACAGTCTCTTATGATAAGCAAAGCTTTCTTGAGGGTACACGAGAATTTCATCTAGTAACTTTCATCATGTTGGCTTAATTCGTGTTCGCTACTTTGATAATTTGATATGTGGGTGGACCGGTGCTTAGGTGTTGATCTTACTTTAACAAACCTACTACTTATGATTAACCCTCCCGCAAGCATCCGCAACTACGATAAAAGTATTAAGAATAAATTCTAACCATAGCATCAAACTTTTGGATCCAATCGGCCCCTTACGAAATAGCGCATAAACCGGGGTTTAAGCTTCTGTCACTCTCGCAACCCATCATCTAATTGCTACTCCACAATGAATTCCCTTAGGACCAAATATGGTGAAGTGTCATGTAGTCGACGTTCACATGACACCACTAAGGGAATCACAACATACATACTATCAAAATATCAAACACATATCAAATTCACATGATTACTTGCAACATGATTTCTCCCGTGAACTCAAGAACAAAGGTAACTATTCACAAATAATAATCATGCTCAAGATCAGAGGGGTATTAAATAGCATATTGGATCTGAACATATAATCTTCCACCAAATAAACCATATAGTAATCAACTACAAGATGTAATCAACACTATAGTCACTCACAAGTAGCAATCTATAGTTCTGGTAACAAGATTGAACACCAGATGAACTAAGGTTTGAGAGGAGATGGTGTTGTTGAAGATGTTGATGGAGATTGCCCTCCCCAAGATGGGAGAGTTGTTGGTTATGATGATGACGATGATTTCCCCCTCTGGGAGGGAAGTTCCCCCGGCGGAATCGCTTCGCCGGAGGGCAAAAGTGCTCTTGCCCAAGTTCTGCCTCGAGGCGGCAGCGCTTCGTCCCGAAAGTCCTCCTCTTATTTTTTTCTAGGTCAAAATGACTTGTATACCAAAAGATGAGCACCAGAGGTGGGCCAAGGAGGCCACAACCCCCAGGGCGCGCTAGGGGGCCCTAGTGTGCCCAGGTGGGTTGTGCCCACCTGGTGGCCCCCTCTTGTAGTTATTTGCTCCAATAATTCTTATATATTCCATAAAAATTCCCCGTGAAGTTTCATCTTGTTTGGAGTTGTGCAGAATAGGTAGCCTGACGTAGCTTTTTCAGGTCCAGGTTTCCAGCTGCCGGAATTCTCCCTCGGTGTCTACCTTGCAAATTATGAGAGAAAAGGCATTAGAAGTACTGCAAAAAGCATTATTATGGATAAAACATTATAAATAACAGTAAGAAAACATGATGCAAAATGGACGTATCAACTTCCCCAAGCTTAGACCTCGCTTGTCCTCAAGCGAAAACCGAAATCGAAAAACATGTCCACATGCTTTGAGAGAGAGGTGTCGATAAAAACAAAATATGGACATAGAAGCATCATGTTGATTATTATAAATGAAATAAAATTAAACATAGGCCTTTTATCATATACTTCTCATGAATAAGTAATAGTTCATCACATAATCAAAGTATAAAGCAAAAACTCTATTAGAAGCCAACAAACTATGTTCTCAGTCAACTTTGCAACTACAATTCATCATCTTTTCGGGAAGAGTCACGTGTCGAAGCATTTAGGAAAGTCCACATACTCAACCATCATATAGTCTTCTATGATTTCTAACACTCACCTCGTAACCGTGAGCAAAACGTTTCAACCGGACACATAGAAAGATAGGGGCTTATCATTTTGCCTCCCAACATACTCACCTCAAGGGTGATGTCAACAATAATAACTCATGCCACCCATATTCAACTGGACATATGTGCCTAGATCTTTTGTCACCACATGATGCTTGCCAAAAGAGAAAAATAAAAGGAATAGAGAGAAAAACTTTGACTCTTCGCATAAAAGTAAAAGATAGGCCCTTCACAGAGGGAAGCAGAGGTTGCCATGCGCTTATTTGTTTGTATGCTCAATCGCTTAGCGCAAAATAACGTCATGTTACATTGCCCCTTGTGATAGCGACCTGTATTATGCAGTCTGTCGCTTTTATTCTTCACCATCACAAGTTCATGCAATGCTCAATTTTCTCTTACACAAAATGATCTCACAATTTTATTGCCTTTTTGCACTGATGACAACTTACTTGAGGGATCTTGCTCAATCCCTAGGTAGGTATGGTGGACACTTGAAAATAAGATTTGGGTTTAAGGGTTTTTGGATGCACAAGTAGTATCTCTACTTAGTGCAGAATTTTTGGCTAGCAAAGATAGGGGCAAGCACCACATGTTAAAGGATCTATGACAATATGACTTCTATGTGAATATGGACAAACATAAATAATTAGGTTGTCTTCCTTGTCCAACGTCAACAATTTTGGCATATAATATTTTGATGAGGGCTCACAATCACAAAAGATTTCTAGGATAGTATATTTATATGTGAATCTTCTCTTCCCTTATTAATTCTTTCATGAGTTGCATCATTGACTAATGCTATGTTTGTCAATCTCTAATAAAATTTTCTACTTATACTTTTCCTTATGTGGTGCCATCACCTACCATAGGATTAGTATACAATATTTTCTTTATTTATTTCCTCTCTTTTATTTGTTTCCTTTCTTATCTCTTTTATTTGCAACATGAAAGTAAAGAAAGCAAAGCTCAAACCAAACTTTTTATATATCTTGCACACGATTACAAGGATAGATCACTAAGCAAAACTCTCAAAGAAGAAAGGATCGAACTAAACTTTTATTCATCTAAAGCAAAAGGATTGAACTAAAATAAGTGAAAGTAAAAAGATAGTGGGATGATACGATAGCGGGGCACCTCCCCCAAGCTTGGCGGAAGCCAAGGGGAGTGCCCATACTAGATACTCAATTCCTTTGGTGGTGAAGATGATGAAGGTGGTGATGAAGTAGTATTCTCCAATATAATCATGAGTAAATCCTTCAAACCTTGAATCTCTCGAAGGGCTTGATGAATTAATTCACTGTTTTTCTTCACCTTAGCTATTATGTGTTTATTCTCAGGGCCCCATGGTTTAGTTTCTGCACTGTTTTCTCTTGGCCGGGATATGTCCCAGTTGGACGGTATGTGCCTACGAGGAGTGTTCTCGAACCCATAATTGTGAATCAGATTATGAAAATTGTTACGATGTAACCTATGTAAGGGCCTCCTCGGTGGGAGCTCTTCTTGCACTTCCAGGCTCGCTTGATTATTCGATGATCCCATGGCTTCCCTTTCTTCCTCCATAGCGACCTCTTCAGCTTCATCCCTCCTTAGATCTTCCTGAACTGACCTTATGCCTCTGATACGTCTCCAACGTAACTATAATTTTTGATTGTTCCATGCTTTTGTATTATCAATCTTGGATGTTTTATAATCATTTTATAGTCATTTTATATCATTTTTTGCTACTAACCTATTGACATAGTGCCAAGTGCCAGTTCCTGTTTTTCTGTGTTTTTTACATCGCAGAAAATCAATATCAGACGGAGTCTAAATGCCATGAAACTTTACGGAGAATTTTTATGGGCCAAAAGGAACACAACGGGCCCTGGCTGCGCCTGGGGTGTGCCTCGAGGGGGGCACAATGTCAGGACCCCGATTCCAAGTCACATCGATCTAGCCGGTAACACCTCATATCACATTGCGGCCTCACGCTCGGTATCCCCACGGGTGTCGCCTTACCATGGCCCGGGACCGTTTGCGCCTTTTGGCTCACGTATATGATAGTGTCGCTAGCATCCATATGACAGAGAACCCGGGCCGACATGGCTAGTCATGAACCCAAGGCGGAGCAGACCTATGGAGACAGGCATACATGAATCACATCGAGCATGTCAGTCATCAGCGAGTGAATCTGGGCTGTAGCACTGGGCTAACAGGACTCCGGGGAACCCGGGCTGTAGCAGGCTAGGCAGGACTCCGGATGTCACCGCGTGACATTTCCCCGAAGGGACAGACATAGGAATGAAGTGAAACACATGCCAGCCAGTCAAGTGTCCTGAGCAGTAGTGCTGGGCTAGCAGGACTCCGGTGAACCGGGCTGTAGCGGACTACTATGGCTCGAGGAACACTAGACTACATTTCCCCATAAGAAAGGTTGCCAAGGATAAACAACTAGATTGTCGGATCCCACTCATTCCAAGCATTTCAATCATACACACAATATGCCCGATATGAGTACATACAACATGGCATCACAACAAAAACTGTACAACTCAAGTACTTTATTCATTAGGCTCCGAGGAGCGAGATATTACAAACATGGGTCTCATGACCCAACAATCATAGCATACAATCAAAGCACATGCGGAAGCTTAACATGTCTGAGTACAGACATCTACAAATGAAAAGGCTGAGAAGTCTGACTATCTACCAGATCCTGCCGAGGGCACAAGATCATAGCTGAGGTATCAAGCTAGACGTCGAAGTCCACGTGGTACTACTAGCGAGACTGAAGTCTCTCTGCAAAACATAAATTAAGCAAACGTGAGTACAAATGTACCCAGCAAGACTTACATCAGAACTAACTACATATGCATCGGTATCAACAAGGGGTAGTGGAGTTTAACTGCAGCAAGCCAACTTTGACTCAATGGCTAACCTGAACTACGAATGCAAGTAACTCTTTTGAGGTGGCGCACACGAGTCCACATATTCACCATATCAATACACCACTATGGATCCGCTCCCGTCTCCCTACGAGAAGGCCATCCATAGCACTCACACTTATCTTGAGAGTTTTAGAGTATCCACTTTCACTTGTCTATGAACTGTTATAGGCAACCCATAAGTCCTTTACCGCGGACACGGCTATTCGAATAGATCATTTATAACCCTGCAGGGGTGTACTTCGTCACACATGTTTCCACCACTTAGCGTCTGCACACGACATGTGCTCGGCAGACTTCAAGCGAAAACCGACGTGGGTGTAGACCATGACCTAACTAACCACACAAGTCTCTAGTCCAGGTTTATCGCCTATTCGGGTTCCATCCGCAAGGAAATCCGGCCGGGGTGTCCTCAACGGCCCCAAACGATGTGTACAGGGTCCCGAGACGCCAAACGGGCGCCCGGCATACCCGGCCACAGTGTATCTACCGCATCATAGCCCACCCCTAGGGTCAGCGCTACGCACGGCCGCCAACACATAACCTACAAACACTAGAAACTAGTTGCAACTCCTGGACAGAGGACGAGAGGGGTCAATAAGTCGAGCGGGGTCATATTTCAGGGCCCAATGTGTGGTAGTAGCTGTTTCATGGATCACAAACACAGAACTCGGTTCCTGAGGACGGTTTCAGTGAGACAACCCACCATGTACTCCTACATGGCCTCTCGTCGCTACCTTTACCAAATCGTGTTCACACACTTAGCTCACACACCGTAGGACATGTTTACACACCTCCGATTCATCCCCGATGAACCAGACCTGACACGACTCTATGCAATAGCAGGCATGATAAACAAGCATGAATGAGTAGGCACGTCAGGGCTCAAACAACTCCTACTCATGCTAGTGGGTTTCATCTATTTACTGTGGCAATGACAGGTCATGCAGAGGAAAGGGGTTCAACTACCGCAACATGTAACAGTTGAATCATTGTTGTCCTAATGCAGTAAAGAGAGCGGGAGTGAGAGAGTGGGATTGTATTGGAATGAACAAGGGGTTTTGCTTGCCTGGCACTTTTGAAGATATCATTGGGTCTTCATCAGTGTCAACGATCACAGCGTCGGTACAACGTCTATCGAGAGGGGACAAACACCGGCAACTGAGAAAGAACTCAATCAACACATGACGGTATGCAACAATATGATGCATGCTATGACATGGCAATATGAATGTGTTTTGCACTAATGCATCTAGCAACAATTTAAATGAAGTCCATATGGACCAAGGGTTCATATGCAAACTCCATATTTAGCATTTAAAATGCCATTATCATGTTTTCACTTATACAGGGGGTATAAGTTGGTTGAACATGCATGAAAGTAGCATAAATGGATAGGTTGGATTTTTCTGATAATTTTTCATATATAATATATTTCATTTGGAGTTACGGTTGAATTTCTATGATTTTTAGAAGTTTTGGGCATTTTCTGGAATTTCTGAATTATTTTAAATCCAGAAAATGATTAACTACGTCAGCATTGCGTCATGCTGGTGTCAGCAGGTCAACAGGGCTGTCCAGGTCAAACCTGACGGCTGGGCCCCACTAGTCAGTCTCACACTTAACTATTTGGGTTAACTAGACTAACTAAACAACACTGGGCCCACTGGTCAGTGACTAACTAAACTAACTTAATTAAGTTTAGCTCTAACTAACTTGGTTAGCCGGGCGAGGCCCGCATGTCAGTGACTCAAGGGTCAAACAAAGGTCAACCTCGGGTCAAACCAGACGCTAACTGGGCCTTGACCCACTGCGAGGCCCGCTGTCAATGACTAGGTGAGGTCCAGCTGGCAGGGATTAGCACTAATGACCCCGCCACGTCGGCTGTCGCTGGGTTGGCCGGCGGCGACCAAACCCGCGGCGGCAACGCGCCGGACTTGCGCTAAAGGCGACGGGGGCGGTGGCTAAGGGCATCGGGGCGTAGCCCGGACTCGCCCGCATCTAGGGAGGTAGGTGGGTGGCCGTGGGGGCGCCGGAGCTCGTCGGAACGGAGCTCGCGACGGCGGCCGGAGCTCGGGTGTGCTCGGGTTTGGCGCTGGGATGCACAACAGGGGCGTGGAGAGGGGCTACGACCTCTTGGGAGTGTGGCAAACGCGGTGAAGCGCTCGGTTTCGAGCCCGCGTGGTTGTGGCCACGTCGATGGTGTCACCGGCGGAGCAGAGTGGTCGGGCTCAGTGGAGATGGCGGCTAGGGGGTGCAACCGAGGCGTAGAGAAGGGGGGTTAGGGGCAGGGGCTCACGGTGGATGCAGAGGTGGCCTCGGCGTGCTCGGGGAAGCACCGGAGCGAGCGGGGCGGCGAGAGGCATCTCCGGTGGCCGGCGACGAAGAAGATGAAGATGGCGTCGATGCAAGGCCTCCGGCGAGGCGTGGCCGGACGAAGAGGACGAGGGAGGCGTGGCGATGCTCGGACATGTCGGGGAGGCGAGGGGAGCACGGAGGCCGCGTATACGGCATACGGCGGCGACGAGCTCCACTTGGGTGTGCTCGGGAGAGGGAGCAGAGGGCGAGGGGGGAGAGCAGAGAGTGAGGGAGAGGAGCGAGGGGTCACGGGGCGTCTCTGTGGCGTTGCTAGAAGGGCCGAGGAGGAAGCAGGAGGTGGCCAGGGGCGAGCGCGCGCGTGGTGACACGCCCTCCTGCCTACTGGCAGGAGGTGGAAGACGACAGGGAGGTGGAGGTGGGCTGGGCTGGCTTTGCCCGGCTGGGCAGCTACAGTGGTGGGCCGGTTGGCCCACCAGGTAGGTTCTCCCTCTTTCTCTTTTAGTTTTTGTTTTCTATTATTCTGTACTCTTTAGGGCTTTATTAAAAATACTTAGACACTTCCAAAAATCACCAAACTACTCATGCTCACTGTATGGAATAAACCCAACATGGAACATTTCAATTTAGGATTGTTTGGACATTATTTCTTATAATACAGAAATAATTCCAACCCAAATATATTATTGATCTAAATCAAAGGCCCAAATAAATTATTTTTGTGACTCCAAAAATATTGGTTTGAATTTCACCTCATGCCAATATTTTCACAGAATAACAGGAACATTTTCTTGGACTCATTTGATGAGATTTAAATGTTGGTTATTTTTAGAGGTTTTCTGAGGCTTGGAAAATTCCTCAATTCAAATTTCAACTGAATTTAAACATGATGCAGTAACCAAACTAGTCCAAGGCCAGGGTAAAGCTAGGGCTGTGACACACAACCCACCAGGGCACGCCAGGAGGCCCAGGTGCGCCCTGGTGGGTTGTGCCCACCTCGGGTGCCCCCCAGACCGCCTCTTTGCTCTATAAATACCCCAAAAATCCCAGAACCCTAGGGGAGTCGACGAAATATTCATCCAGCCACCGCAGAGTCCAGAACCACCAGATCCAATCTAGACACCATCTCGGATGGGGTTCACCACCTCCATTGGTGCCTCTCCGATGATGTGTGAGTAGTTATTTGTAGACCTTTGGGTCCGTAATTAGTAGCTAGATGGCTTCATCTCTCTCTCTTGATTCTCAATACAATGGTCTCTTGGAGATCCATATGATGTAACTCTTTTGCGGTGTGTTTGTTGGGATCCGATGAACTTTGAGTTTATGATCAGATCTATCTTTTTATATCCATGAAAGTTATTTGAGTTTCTTTGATCTCTTATATGCATGATTGCTTATAGCCTCGTATTTCTTCTCTAATATTTGGGTTTTGTTTGGCCAACTTGATCTATTTATCTTGCAATGGGAAGAGGTGCTTTGTAGTGGGTTCGATCTTACGGTGCTTGATCCCAGTGATAGAAAGGGAAACAACACGTATGTATCGTTGCTACTAAGGATAAAACGATGGGGTCTATCTCTACATAGATAGATCTTGCCTACATCATGTCATCGTTCTTATTGCATTACTCCGTTTCTCCATGAACTTAATACACTAGATGCATGCTGGATAGCGGTCGATGTGTGGAGTGATAGTAGTAGATGCAGGCAGGAGTCGGTCTACTAATCTTGGACGTGATGCGTATATAATGATCATTGCTTGGATATCGTCATAATTATTTGAGGTTCTATCAATTGCCCAATAGTAATTTGTTTACCCACCATTTGCTATTTTTCTCGAGAGAAGCCACTAGTGAAACCTACGGCCCCCGGGTCTTCTTTCTCATATATTTGCCTTTGCGATCTATTTTAACTTGCTTTTATTTTCAGATCTATTAATCCAAAAACCCAAAAATACTTTGCTGCACTTTATTTTTTTGTGATCTATTTATTCAATCTATTAAAACTTTTTCCCGTCACGCACTAATTTCTGGCACCGTTACCTGAAAGGGATTGACAACCCCTTTAACATGTCGGGTTGCTAGGATTTGTTATCGGTGTGCAGGGGATGTTTACGTTGTGTTGCTTGGTTCTCCTACTGGTTCGATAACTTTGGTTTCATATCTGAGGGAAATACCCACCGCCGCTGTGCTGCATCATCCCTTCCTCTTTGGGGAAATGTCAACGTAGCTTCAAGCGTCATCAGAAGGAATTGCTGGCGCCGTTGCCGGGGAGGATCTTCAACATATACCAGGTTCCTATTCACAAATCTCATCTCCTTGCAATTTACATTATTTGCCATTTGCCTCTCGTTTTCCTCTCCCCCACTTCACAAATATTTGCCGTTTTATTCGCCTCTCTTTTTCCGTTCGCTGTTTTCTTGCCGGATCTGTTTTTGAGTGCAATCTTGTTGTGTAGTCATCATGACTCAAGAAAACACCAAGTTATGTGATTTCTCAAATACCAACAACAATGATTTTATTGGCACTCCGATTGCTCCTCCCGCCGCTAGTGCGGAGTCTTGTGATATTAATACTGCTTTGCTGAATCTTGTTATGAAAGACCAATTTTCCGGTACTCCTAATGAGGATGCCGCGTCCCATCTTAATACTTTCGTGGAATTATGCGATATGCAAAAGAAAAAATATGTGGACAATGATGTGGTCAAGATGAAATTATTTCTGTTTTCTTTGCGTGATTCTGCAAAATTTTGGTTCTCTTCTTTGCCGCGCAATAGTATCGATTCTTGGAATAAGTGCAAAGATGCTTTTATCACTAAGTATTTTCCTCCCGCAAAAATTATTTCCCTTAGAACCCAGATCATGAATTTCAAGCAACTTCAACATGATCATGTTGCACAATCTTGGGAAAGGATGAAAATGATGCGAATGAATTGCCCAACTCATGGGTTAAATCTTTGGATGATTATACAATTTTTTTATGTGGGGTTGAATTTTGTTTCTCGTAATCTTTTAGATTCCGCCGCGGGTGGTACTTTTATGGAAATTACTTTAGGTGAAGCCACCAAATTGCTTGATAATATTATGGCAAATTATTCGCAATGGCATACCGAAAGGGATCCTACTAGTAAAAAAGTTAATTCGGTTGAAGAAATTTCTTCTTTGAGTTAAAAAGTTGAGGCTATTGTGAAATTGGTTGCTAGTAGAAGTGATCCTATTGATCTTAATGATATTCCTTTGTCTACTTTGATTGAGCAAAATAGTGATGCCATAGATGTGAATTTTATCTCTCAAAATAATTTCAATAACAATGCCTATAGAGGTAATTTTAATCCTAGGCCTTTTCCTAGTAATTCCTCTAATAATTATGGTAATTCCTATGGAAATGAATCTCATAATAATAATAGGAACACCTCTAATCTTGAGAATAATATTAAAGAATTTATCAACACTCAAAAAGTTTTCAACACTTCCATAGAAGAAAAGTTGAGTAAGATTGATGATTTGTCTAGAAGTGTTGATAGAATTGCTCATGATGTGGAAAATCTCAAGATGAAAATTTGTGCCTAAAGTAGATGAATCAATTAAAGCTCTTTATGTTCCTATGGATGAAAGTAAGAAAAGAACCACTATGCTTAGAGCTAAAAGAGATTTTTAGAAAAAGTGTTTTCTAGTGATTTCTTTCACAAAAGTGATGAAGATCTTAGCATGATTGGTGTTTCTTATAATGATTTATTGTTTAGTAAATTTAAGATTGATGAAAAAGGGACTGGAGAAGAGTCAACTTTAGGTAGAAGGCATCCCAATATTTCGGAGGGTGAAAATCTTGTTGAGAAAATTAATGAAAGTGGGTTTGGAGAGGTCAAAACTTTAGCTAGTGATGTACCCACTATTTTGGACTACAAAGACTTTAATTATGATAGTGGCTCTTTGATTGATTGTATTTCTTTGTTGCAATCCATGATAAATTCACCCTATGCTTATGAACAAAATAAAGCTTTTACTAAACATATTGTTGATGCTATGATGAAAGCTCTTGAAGAAAAATTGGAATTAGAAGTTTTAATTCCTAGAAAATTGCATGATGAATGGGAACCTACTATCAAAGTCAAGATTAAAAATTAGGGAAACGCTTACCGTCACCCGACAGATCACGGCGGCCGCGTCCATCACCTTCCCTGCATGATACATGTCCAACTGGGTCCACATACCGTCCTTCATCAAACACGTTTATGCAACAGTGGCTATGTTTCTGAAATATATGTTGTGTTATAATAGTCTACAATTGGTCTATGTTTTGCAACAAAACTTCTGTTGCAGAAATTTTCTGCAACAAGACCTCGGTTGCAAAAAAACTCAGTTGTAATTTTTTTGCAACAAAATAGCCGATGCAAAAAAATTCTGCAACAAGACTTATGTTATAGAAATAATTCCGCAACAAGACCTGTGTTTCAATAAGTGAGGCGCGCTCGACCGCTCAATTCGGCTGAACTGACGGCCTGCGACCCGGCTGATTTTTTTAAAAGATCAGCCGGCGGACGCGTAGCACGCCCCTAAAAATTATGAGTATTTTACTTTGTGTGACTTGGGTGCTAGTGTTTCTACTATTCTGAAATCTTTATGTGATGTGCTTGGTCTTACTAATCTTGAAGAATGTTCTTTGAATTTGCACTTGACGGATTCTACTATTAAAAAGCCTATGGGAAGAATAAATGATGTTCTTATTCTTGCAAATAGGAATTATGTGCCCATAGATTTTATTGTTCTTGATATTGATTGCAATCCATCTTATCCAATTATTCTTGGTAGACCATTTTTACGCAGTATCGGTGTGGTGATTGATATGAAAGAAGGCAATACTAAGTTCCAATTTCCTTTGAGAAAGGGTATGGAACACTTTCCTAGAACTAGAATTAAGCCACCTTATTAATCAATCATGAGGGAATCTTATGGATCTCGAACCAAGGATGACAAAACTTAGATCCTTGCTTTATGCCTAGCTGAGAGCGTAAAACTATAGCGCTTGTTGGGAGGCAACCCAATGAATAAATTTATTTTTTTTGATTTTTTCTTTCTGTTCTTGAGTGTTAGCACAATTACGCTACTGTTATGATTGTTTTTTAGTGTTTGTGCCAAGTAAAGCGTTTAGGATCTTCTTGGGTGATAGTTGTTTGATCTTGCTGAAAAAATAGAAACTTTTATGCTCGTGAAATTAATTTTCATTTTTACCAGAGAGATATAAAATACCCATTCCACTTGAAGTAGATCAATATTCAAATATCTCATGTCTTCCTATTTTTTCAGAATTTTTGAAGTTACATAAGTATTCGAAATAGTCAGATTGCTACAGACTGTCATGTTTTGACTGATTCTGTTTTCTTTGTGTTGTGTGCTTATTTTGATGGCTCTATGGTTTTCTTTGATGAGTTTTTGCCATATAAAAGTTGGAATATAGTAGATATAATACAAAAACAAAATATGAATTGGTTTGATACAACACTTATAGTAGTGATTTATTATTCTTATACTAACGAATCTCACGAAAGTTTTGTTGAGTTTTGTGTGATTGAAGTTTTCAAGTTTTGAGGTATCTTACGATGGATGAAGGAAGGATGGAAGAGCCTAATCTTGGGGATGCCCCGGCATCCCAAGCTATTATCCAAAATTGAGCAACCAACTAAGCTTGAGGATGCCCCCGAGTGGCATCCCCGCTTTCTTCCAACAACCATCAGTATTTTACTTGAAACTATATTTTTATTCATCACATGATATGTGTTTTGCTTGGAGCGTATTGTATGATATGATTCTTTGCTTGTTTTATTTTGTGTTTTAAATCATCAATCCTTGCTGGACACACCTATTTGAGAGAGCCAAAATTATGTCATGACTTGTTAGAATTGCTCTCTATGCTTCACTTAAATTTTTATGAGCTATGGACTTGCTCTAGTGCTTCACTTATATCTTCTTGAGCACGGTGTGCTTTAGTATTTTTGAAGAAATGCTCTCTTGCTTCACTTAGATTTATTTGAGAGTTAGTAAAATTTTCAAGAAATCTTGCTTCACTTAAATTAATTTGAGAGAAAGAAAAATGTATTATGCTCATGATCTTCACTTATATCTATTGGAGCTTGTCAAAAGCAACACATGAAAATTAGTCCCAAAGTGATAGATATCCAAGAAGGATATAATAAAAACTTTCATGAAGATCATTGGACAAACTAAACTTGATTCTTAGTAATAGTTTTGAGATATGATGATGTGATATGTGAGTTATGTTGGTGAGTAATTATGCTTTAGTAAGAATATTGGTGTTAAGGTATGTGATTCCCTATGCAAGTATGAAAGTCAATAGTCATGCAATGAAATTATATCCTACTTCTGGTGCATTATTCGGTGTTATTTATGATTAGTGCTTGCTTATGAGATTATTTGTTTCTTATTTGGTCGCTTCCCAATATTTTGTTAGCCTTCATTTTGCACTAAGTATGATCACTACTTGTGCATCCAAAAACCTTTAACCTAGTTTTGCCACATGAGTCCACTATTATGTACCTATATGCGGTATTATTTTGCCGTTCTAAGAAAATTTGCATGTGCCATCTCTAATTTTCAAAATAAAATTCTCTTTTGTGTGTTTGTTTCGCTCGCGGAGCGGTGAGGGGTGGCTAATAGTTTCCATGCTAGATGTGTTATTCTCAAGATGAGTGTTTATTCACTTGTCATTGCACGAGAGTAAGGCAAAGGTATTAGGGATGCCCAGTCCCGAAAGGCAAAAAAATTGAATTTACTTTATGTTGTCAAATAATAAATTCCTTGGAAAGTGTTGGTATGGAGGGCAACCGTGGATACGGCTAGCCATGGAAAGTGAAAGTATGGTGGAAAAAGGAATAAACTTTATTTTCTGTTTGGAACCACCTATGATATATCTATGCATGGAAAGTATTGGGAACTCTAAGTCATTTTCGTTGGTGGGATGGATACACCTCTCAAAATGTTTTTATCTCTAAGTTTTTCGCTTTGATCTCTGGCACCTCTACAAATCCCTACTTCCCTCTGTGAAGGGCCTTTCTTTTTTTACTTTAGGTAATTTTTATTTGAGTCTCCATCTTCTCTTATAAAAGCACCAACTAGGAGGCAATATGATTGTACTTAAGTATTGGGTGTAGCTAATATTCGAGTGTGTTTCATGAATGGATCAATGTTTGAGCATGATGGGCTAGGGATAACTTATTTTAGCGTTGATATTTTGAAAGACATGGTTGCTTGTTGATATGCTTGAATATCTAAATTATCATGTCAAAACTAGACTATTGCTTTGAACAACTAAAAGTCCAATTATCCATGCTATAAAGAAAAGAATATGATCTGACATGATAGGCAGCATTCCACATCAAAAATTCGGTTTTTATCACTTACCTACTCGAGGACGAGTAAGAGTTAAGCTTGGGGATGCTGATATGTCTCCAACGTATCTATAATTTTTTATTGTTCCGTGCTATTATACTATCAATCTTAGATGTTTTATAATTATTTTATAGTCATTTTATATCATTTTTGGTACTAACCTATTGACATAGTGCCAAGTGCCAGTTCCTGTTTTTTCCATGATTTTTACATTGCAGAAAATCAATATCAGACGGAATCCAATGATACGTCTCCGTCGTATCTACTTTTCCAAACACTTTTGCCCTTGTTTTGGACTCCAACTTGCATGATTTGAATGGAACTAACCCGGACTGACGCTGTTTTCAGCAGAATTGCCATGGTGTTATTTATGTGCAGAAACAAAAGTTTTCGGAATGACCTGAAACTTCACGGAGATTATTTTTGGAAATAATAAAAAATACTGGCAAAAGATCAAGACCAGGGGGCCCACACCCTAGCCACGAGGGTGGGGGCGCGCCTGCCCCCTGGGCGCGCCCCCTACCTCGTGGCCCCCCTGGAGCTCCTCCGACCTCAACTCCAACTCTATATATTCGTGTTCGGAGAGAAAAAAATCAGAGAGAAAGATTCATTGCGTTTTACGATACGGAGCCGCCGCCAAGCCCTAAACTCTATCGGGAGGGCTGATTTGGAGTCCGTTCGGGGCTCCGGAGAGGGGAATCCGTCGCCATTGTCATCATGAACCATCCTCCATCACCAATTTCATGATGCTCATCACCGTGCGTGAGTAATTCCATCGTAGGCTTGCTGAACAGTGATGGGTTGGATGAGATTTATCATGTAATCGAGTTAGTTTTGTTAGGGTTTGATTCCTAGTACCCACTATGTTCTGAGATTGATGTTGCTATGACTTTGATATGCTTAATGCTTGTCACTAGGGCCCGAGTGCCATGATTTCAGATCTGAACCTATTATGTTTTCATCAATATATGAGAGTTCTTGATCCTATCTTGCAAGTCTATAGTCACCTACTATGTGTTATGATCCGGCAACCCCGAAGTGACAATAATCAGGACCACTTCCGGCGATGACCATAGTTTGAGGAGTTCATGCATTCACTATGTTTTAATGCTTTGGTCCAGTACTCTATTAAAAAGAGGCCTTAATATCCCTTAGTTTCCGCTAGGACCCCGCTGCCACGGGAGGGTAGGACAAAAGATGCCATGCAAGTTCTTTTCCATAAGCACGTATGACTATATTCGGAATACATGCCTACATTACATTGATGAATTGGAGCTAGTTCTATGTCACCCTAGGTTATGACTGTTACATGATGAACCCCATCCGGCATAATTCTCTATCACTGATCCATTGCCTACGAGCTTTCCATATATTGTTCTTCGCTTATTTACTTTTCCATTGCTATTGTTACACTCACTACAAAATACCAAAAACATTACTTTTGTTATCGTTACCTTTTGCTACCATTACCACTACTATCATATTACTTTGCTACTAAATACCTTGCTGCAGATATTAAGTTTCCAGGTGTGGTTGAATTGACAACTCAGCTGCTAATACTTGAGAATATTCTTTGGCTCCCCTTGTGTCGAATCAATAAATTTGGGTTGAATACTCTACCCTCGAAAACTGTTGTGATCCCCTATACTTGTGGGTTATCAAGACTGTTTTCTGGCGCCGCTGCCGGGGAGCATAGCTCTATTATTTGAGTCACTTGGGATTTATATCTGCTTATCATTATGAAGAACTTGAGAGATCCAAAAACCAAGATTTATCCTCAACTACGAGGGGAGGTAAGGAACTGCCATCTAGCTCTGCACTTGATTCACCCTCTGTTTTGAGTAAGCTTGCGACACCTAAATCTGCTTCTGCTATTGATTCTGATATGTCGCATATTATTGATAATGCCACTTCTGCTATGCATGATACTTATGATGAAATTACCTCTATGCTTGATACAACTATGCCACTTGGTGAATTTCTTGATGAACAATTTGCTAGGGCTAGAGAGAATGAAATTATTGAAACTGATAATACTGATGAAAGTGATTATGAAGGCTCTCCTAATAAATATGAATTACATGTTGTGCCTGAGGGCTATGTTATGGATGAAGAAACTAAAAGAGACTGATAGAGGCGAGGGTCCCGATCTTTCGATGAGATGATAACTATCGATTTGGTGGAGACGACTTTGACGATCCGACTACAAACGTGCACAACGTTGCGCCTTAGCAATCGCTAAACCAATCTCCTGAGGTTACTGACGATGCTGGAAGCACGGTCAGCCTGACCATGAAGGTCTATTCCTGCAAGCAATCGAAGAACGAGCAAGAATATGATAAAGCAATCTGAATATTGCAAATATATATGAAGTATTGATAATGGTGGGGATTCGGAAGCGGTCTTGGTCTGGTCGTTGGACACAAATGAAGTACACGAAGTTGCAATGGCTAACTTTTAACTAAACAAATCCCAAGGAAAAAGCTACTAGATGGATCTACTTATATAGGAGCAAGGGGTGGCGGCCAAGGAGGTGGGACGACGTCCCAAGGCAGCCTAAAACTAACCCTAGGTCGTACAAGGCTCATGGGCCCAAGTGGAGGTGATGCAACACCTTTGGGCTTGTAGTTTGACTCGGATTCTGCTGCAACGTCAGATTGTTTCGTCCGTAACTCAACGCTCCGGACGAATTTGAAAGTGAATCCAATTCGGTTGGAAAGAGCACGAAATCTAGTTTCCAACAAAAAAAGAATCACCCAATTCGGAGTCCGTATGAAAACGTTGTTGGCGTTTTGAGTCAGGTATGTCTGTGCAGTCCGAATCTGAATCCAGAACGTGAAAGACTTGGACTCTATCTTCTCTTGGCCCAAAAGTGACGTGAGAGGACTTTTTGAACACAACATAAACTTCTCCTTTTCCCTTATCTTCATATGTGGATTGTACAAATGTCCCATACACCTGCAATTAGACAAAACACAAAAGTGTGTGAAGTATTTTTGTTCTGGATAACATAAATAGATTATTGAATAGTTTGCATTAGAAATCACCTGACAAATATGCATGTATGCAATATTTTTGGTCGTATCCAAGGTAGTCATGTCCTCATCAGAGACTTTCTTGCATGCAATGATAGAAGTGATCTTAAGAAATTATTGGCTAAGCTTAAACAAAAAACTTTGAATGCTAGAATGAAATATGATCCTGCTTACGCTACTTCACCTATCTTTGTTACTGATAAGGACTATGAATTCTCTATTGATCCTGATATAATTACTTTGGTTGAATCTGATCCTTTTTATGGTTATGAATCTGAAACTGTTGTGGCACATCTTACTAAATTAAATGATATAGCCACCCTGTTCACTAATAATGAGAGAACTCGCTACTTTTATATCCTTAAAATATTTCCGTTCTCATTAAAGGGTGATGCTAAGATATGGTTTAATTCTCTTGATCCTGGTTTTGTGTGTAGTCCCCATGATATGATTTATTACTTCTCTGCTAAATATTTCCCTGGTCATAAGAAACAAGCTGCCTTAAGGGATATATATAATTTTGTGCAAATTGCAGAAGAGAGTCTCCCACAAGCTTGGGGGAGGCTTCTGCAATTACTTAATGCTTTGCCTGATCACCCTCTTAATAAAAATGAAATACTTGATATCTTTTATAATGGACTAACCAATGCTTCCAGAGATTACCTGGATAGTTGTGCTGGTTCTGTTTTCAGGGAAAGAACACTGGATGAAGCTGAAATTCTATTGAATAATATGTTGGCAAATGAAAATAATTGGACACTTCCTGAGCCAGCTCCTAAGCCAACTCCTGAGCCTATTCCTAAACCAACTCTGAAGAAAAGGGGTGTTCTATTTCTCAGTCCTGAAGATATGCAAGAGGCAAAGAAATCCATGAAAGAAAAGGGTATTAAAGCTGAAGATCTTAAGAATTTACCTCCTATTGAAGAAATACATGGTCTTAATTTACCGCCTATTGAAGAAATATATGGTTTTAATCCATCACCTATTGGAGAAACACATGGTCTTGATAACCCGACACAGGTAGCAAAGGTAAATTCTCTCTATAGATATGATAAATCTGAAATCCCATTTACTAAGTTTGCTAGCCCATGCTTGGATGAGTTTGATAAATTTATGGTTAAGCAAGAAGACTTCAATGCTTATTTTGATAGAGAATTAAAACGCAGTGCTGATATGCTTGAACACTTGGGTGATTATATGGCTAATGTCAAAGGTGAACTTAAACTTATTAGTAAACATGCTTCTATGGTTACCACTCAAGTAGAACAAGTACTTAAACCTCAAAATGATTTGCTCAATGAATTGAATAGTAAGAATAAGGACTATGCTGTTAGAGTGGCTACTAGAACTGGTAAAATGACTCAGGAACCTTTGTATCCTGAAGGCCACCCTAAGAGAATTGAGCAAGATTCTCAGAGAAATAATATAGATGCACCTAGTCCTTCTAAAAGGAAGAAAAAGAAAAATGATAGGACTTTGCATGCTTCTAGTGAACCTATTGCTGAAACACCTGAGAATCCAAATGATATTTGTATTTCTGATGCTGAAACACAATCTGGTAATGAACATGAACTATTGATAATTTAAATGATAATGTTCATGTTGATGCTCAACCTAGTACTGATAATGATATAGAAATTGAACCTATTGTTGATCTTGATAACCCACAATCAAAGAATCAACGTTATGATAAGAAAGACTTTGTTGCTAGGAAACACGGTAAGGAAAGAGAGCCTTGGGTTCAGAAACACATGCCTTCTCCTCCCAAACCATCCAAGAAAAAGGATGATGAGGATTTTGAGCGCTTTGTTGAAATGATTAGACCTATCTTTTTTGTGTATGCGATTAACTGATATGCTCAAAATGAATCCTTATGCTAAGCATATGAAAGATATTGTTACTAATAAAAAAAGATACCGGAAGCTAAAATTTCCACCATGCTTGCTAATTATACTTTTAAAGGTGGAATACCAAAGAAACTTGGAGATCCTGGAGTACCAACTATACCATGCTCCATTAAAAGAAACTATGTTAAAACTGCTTTATGTGATCTTGGAGCCGGTGTTAGTGTTATGCCTCTCTCTTTATATCGTAGACTTAATTTGAATAAGTTGACACCTACTAAAATATCTTTGCAAATGGTTGATAAATCAACTGCTATACCCGTCGGTATTTGTGAGGATGTGCCAGTTGTGGATGCAAATGTTACTACTTTAACAGACTTTGTTATTCTTGATATTCCCGAGGACGATAGTATGTCTATTATTCTTGGAAGACCCTTTTTGAATACTGCAGGGGTTGTTATTGATTGCACCAAAGGCAATGTCACTTTTCATGTTAATGGTAATGAGCATATGGTACACTTTCCGACGAAACAACCTCAAGTGCACAGTATCAATTCTATTGGAAAAATTCCATCGATTATTTTTGGAGGTTTTGAATTTCCTCTTCCTACTGTCAAGAAGAAATATGATATTCTTATTGTTGGGGATGTGCATATCCCCGTTGAGGTAACCTAGTGTTATTCGAAAATTCTCCGGTTCCATGTTATTCGGAATGAGTTTGTTAACAAGACTTGATCAACCTTGTTAATGGATTCCTTTTGATGATCATGAGATGGATGAATTTAGAAAACACAACTCTCTGTACCCTCTTTCTACTTTCTGTTATTTATATTAAATAAAGCAAAAATAGTAATTTCTGTCTGTTTTCTGATTATCTGTGCAATATAAAAATACCCCAAAAATAAAAGTTCTCCAAATGCCCTGAAATTTAAATATGATTTTTTCTGGAATATTTGAGAATATTTGGCACTAAGAACACAGCAGGGGGGCATCCACCTAGCCACGAGGGTGGAGGGCGCACCCTACCCCCCTGGGCGCGCCCCTACCTCGTGGGCCCACGGTGACCCTCCTCCACTTATTCCTGCACCCACACACTCCTTCTTCCTCCCACAAACACCATTATCTAGCTCAAGCACAAGTTCCAGCTCATTTTGCTGCGATTTCAATCTCCTTGCTCAAAGCACCTCTCACAAAACTGCTTTGGGGGATTGTTCCTTGGTATGTGACTCCTCCAATGGTCCAATTAGTTTTTTGTTCTACTGCTTTATTCATTGCATATTTTTCCTGCTTAGGTGACCCTGTTTTTGAGCTTGCATGTCAAATTTATGTGGTTCCAAGTAGTTTTGATGCATGATATAGGCTCTAGGCACTTGTAGGAGTAGTTGCTATCAATTTTTTTGAGTTTGGTTCACTTTTATTTGAAGTTACTAAAAAAATTCAGAAATTTTTCAGAGGAAGAAATATGTTTAGGAAAATGTACAAAGGTGGTTCTTCAAGGAAACAAGGACCCAGGCTTGCAATGCGTGATGCTGATGATGAGCCACCAAGGGACGCTCTAGTGTGGCATTGTGAATGGCCTTCAGAGGATTTCATGGATCGAGCAGGAATGAAGGAAGAATTTAACACATATTTTTGTAATGCAGATCTTGTGAGCTTTGAGGCAGAAAAATGCCGTCAGTACCACTATCTCACTAGTTCCTTTGTGAGGAGGTTTGAATTTTCATCTTCACGTAATTCTCAAACTGTCATGTTTGATCTTTATGAAAATTCTTATACCATGGACTTAGAGGATTTTACCACTGCTTGCAAACTTCCATAATGGGGTAGTACTAGGGAACCTCGCAAATCTGAGTTTAGAGATTTTCTTGCTAGTATAACTGTGGGGGAATCTAGAGATATAACACAAGCTACCATAGGGAGCATTCATTTTCCTGCTATACATTATTTTGCTCTCTTCATAGGTAGATGCATTAATGATAAAGATGAAGCATGTCACATGTGTGTCCCTGGCCTCAGTATTCTTAGGAGTGCTGTGTTAGGAGATAAATCTTATAATTTGGGAGCCATTGTTGCATGTAGGTTGCATCTTAATAGATTTAATGGAGATTTTGGTGGAATTTATGCAACCCGCATAGCTAATTTTCTTGGTATAACCATACATGAGGATGATATTGAGTTGCCCCCTGCTTATTTGGATTATGAGGCTATGGTTAGTCATCAGTTTGTCGAGTACCGACTTGATAGACGACACACCTATTGTAACATCCCAAAATTCTAAATTTTGGAATGTTCTATTAAATAGATAGATTTGATTGGTTGCTTGATTGTTGTGTGATTGATTGAGTGAAATTCGAAACTTTTTGAAAGTTAAATGAGAGGGAATAAGAGGACTTTCCCAAACTTTCATTTTTACATTTTGATCTCCATGAATTCAAATGCTTTTCAACACAAAACCCTAGAGAGAAGATGACATGACTTCTTCCATTTAAATCAAATAAAAAGGGTTGTTGAAAATATTCGAATTTCATTTGAAAATATTTCTAGTTCTGAAACTTTAAGCAACTCAATGATTTTCATGAGAGAAGATAAAATGACTTCTTCAAAATATATGAAATATGAGTTGGAAGTTTTAAAAGAATTAAATTCAAAGTTCTTCTGAATTTATTTTCAATTTGGAGTTATTTGAGTTTTATTCAAATTATTTTTCTCCAAAAATAAAATACATGGAAATTAGGGTAACATGATTCCCTACATCAGAAAATTGGAGATAATAAGTTTGAAATCATTTTTGTATTTTTAAATTGATTTTTATTGGATTTTATTCATTGTTGAGGAAATCGTTAACTCGTAGCTGCTCGGTTGGCTAGCGAGTAGGGGATTAATCGGCTAATCGGCAAGTTAATCGGCCATTTAATCAATTAATTGGACGATTTTTCGGTTTATCGGCTACTCGGTGACCCTATGAGTAGGGATTAATCGACAAGTTAACTGGTTAATCGGATGAATTCTTGAACAGGGATTTTATTAGACCAGTAGCACTCTTTGAATTATCTGAATTTGTGTGCATTTTATTTGGCATTACAAAATGTTCAGCTTGTAGGAAATCTTTTTCTGAAAATTTATATATTTAATATGCCTAGGTTATACTTTTTTTATTTCGCATTATTTTATTTACTCGTGGTGTTTTAAAAAAAATCCTATCGCCCGCTGGGCCGGCCCAGCGCCCGAGCAAGGCCAAGGTCCAACGGCCCAATCCCACTCGCCCCCGAGCTCCGCACGGAGACTCCGCCGCCAGCACGCCATCGCCGCCGCCATGACCTCTGCGGACTCCGCGCCCGCCGCCTTTGCCCCATGCCCACACATCGCCCGCCCCAGCCCCTCCATAAATAGCGCGCCCCGCCGCCGCGCTGCTCTCGCCTCGCCGCCTCCGCCGTCGAGCGCCGCAGCCGCCGCACGCGACATCGTCGACCACCCCCGACGCCACCACTGCACCCGCTGCCCAGCGCCGCCCCTCCCGGACCTCTTCGCTGGCCTCGACAACCGCCGGAGCCTCCGCCCCGATCGGATCCGAGTCACTGGAGAACCGCCGGAACCGCCGCCGCCAATGTAAATCCTAACCCCGATCCGCCGCCGGTTTTTAACAAAAAAAACCCGCCTCTGACCGGTCCGATCCAGATCGGGATTTTTTTGAAATAAACCGTCTCGTTTTTATTTAGCGAACGTTTTTCTTTTAGTTAATTTCAGTGAATAGATTTGTCCGTTAGAATTCCGTAATGAACATTCATTAATTATATTTTTTTTCTTTTTCTGTTATTTTTTAGTCAAGGACTTCTTTGTAGAAGTTACATTTACGGTTTAGCCCTTGGACTTCAAACCCTCACAACTTTTTACTCGTTTGTCCAAATTCAACGAAACCAACGCCCACTTCTTCGTTATGACCCCCTCTAGCCAGTAATCCAACTCAAACATGTTTTTGAAAGTTTAAAATTTGAACTAGATAAGATTTGAATTCAAACTTCGTTTGATCATAACTTGAGTTTCATAGCTCCGTTTTAGCTGATTCTTTTTGCAAATCGAAGCTCTTGACCTAAACTTTCTGATAAGGCCAAATTCACATAATTTTGGTACTGTTAGAAATTTTTTTACGTTGCAAGAGTTATTTGCTTGGTTTTGATGTTTTCCGATTTGTTCTTCGTTCTTTCCGACCCTTTTGAGTGATTGCTTATGTGTGGTTACTATTGATTTCTTACGATAGATTGACCGGAGTGTGATGAGTAGAACTATCAAGAGTTTGAGTGCGAATCATCTTCATCAACATTGCAGGCAAGTTCACACTTTGATCATATTCCTTTCATACCCAGTTTTTATGCATTAGTTTCAACCTCAAACATTGCATGAGTAGGATTGATAACATGTGGGTATTGGGAAGTAGTTGATGAGGTAGGAACCTATTGCCTTGCATTCAAACCTTGGGAGTTACTATTACATTATGCTTATACTGCTATGCTATGCTCGTAGACGTGGATTGGGTTTGAGAGTATTCATGACAGATGTGAGATTGTTAATTAATGGTTTACTTAAGGTGGCAACTTTAACACACATCTGGGTGGATTGAGGCACCTGGGTATTCCAACGATTGCCTGTTTTTTTATGGACTGCCGCCCAGGCTCAAAGGGATCATGAGATTATTCATACTAGAAACTTTCGTGTGCAGCCACAAGCTACTATGGGCTCTAGCATAGTTGATTAAGTCGTGCGAACTCTTACAATGGTAGACTAGCATATGTACGGGAAAGTAGGTGTAACGGTCTACCCGATCGTAAGGTGCTAGCGCTTCTGAAAGACTATGTCTCTGTCATCCGTTTCTCAAACACCATGTAGTGCGAGAATCCCAATGGAGGAGATCGAGTCTTGTGGGGAAAAGTGCGCAAACCTCTGCAGAGTGTATAAACTAATCATGACTAGCCATGTCCCCTGTTATGGACGTCTTGAGTACCTAGTACTTGGATTATCATGTGAATCTCATCGTGTTACTTTAAATTAAGTTTGTTGGGTTTAATGATGTTATTTAATTGGTACTGAGAATGCTGTCAACCATTCTCAATGTTCAACAACCACCATGATAGTTAAATAAAAATTTATTCCTTTGTAGTAGAGGAAAATTGGCTTTTCACAAAAACCTTATAACCATAGAGCTTTTCCACCAGCCATATATGCATGTAGTGATAGCCATTGTTCATCATTTCTCTCTATGGTGTGAATTTGCCAGTACATTCAATGTACTGACCCTTTGTGGCTGCAACGTCTCATGTTGCAGGATTATCTTATGACGAGTAAGTGATACGTTAGAGTTATGATTTCTACACTCAACTTTGCCGTTGGTGTTGATGGGAATCCACAACCT
The DNA here is from genome assembly GCF_056163025.1 of Triticum urartu. Classification (NCBI taxonomy): domain Eukaryota; kingdom Viridiplantae; phylum Streptophyta; class Magnoliopsida; order Poales; family Poaceae; genus Triticum; species Triticum urartu. The sequence continues at coordinate 441,871,471 of NC_141876.1, forward strand.
TGTTACTTCCACTATTTTGGATTGAGGTAATAGTATTTACATTACTTTATACATGTGATTTACCTCTGTTATAAATCCTCGAGTACTGTGTGTGTCAGCATATCGATCCAGGGATGACACTTAAGCACAGAGACTTGATCCATTCGGGTCGGGTCGCTACAAGATGGTATCAGAACACATGTTGACTTTAGGACGTGACCCTAGAAACTGGCAAGCCCATAGAAAGGATTTTCTCTAAAACTTTCTTTTTCAAAAGGATCTTTTACCTCTCTTCTTGCCTGAGCATATTCAAATGTTCCCTTTTAGTGAGACTATACCCCTTCCCTTTTGACCACACGAAGATTCAACTGATGAGACCACTCCAAGAAGTACAAGATATCAGACAACTGAGACCACTTCGGAATGAAGAAGATTTTACCGTGCATTATAATAATGGAAACTGCAACGGTTGAAGACTCCGAAGGCTATGAAGAATTTCGAGAATTAGTATGACCTAGGAAGGCTACCCTTATGGAACCTGGAAGACTAGGGAAGTTGTCAATACCCGAGATCAAGGTGTATCAGAGAAAGACCGAGCATGGAGGGTTAAAAACCTCAAAGTTTTGTCAAGAAAACCCTAAGGCAGGAGATATCAATTATGGAAGATAGCTCATGGCAATGACAAGGGCAGAAACACGGTTATCCGTGATGTCATCGCCATTGATACTATGGTCACCGAGCTAAGCTAAGCATGCATTTCTTCGGAAGGATTGGATGGTAGAAGGCTGATGGAGCATCTATCAGCAAAGGATGTAGTTTTAACCTTAGTTGGTGTATCACCAGGATCTGGAGAATTACATCAGGAATTTTAAGACGGACCCGCAGGAAGCCGTATTTTGACAAGGAAGCATTTCGTGAAGAACTTAGGTCCAAGAAGCTGAAGTAGCCAAGCTGGAGGAGCAAAACCTTGAGATACCGGAGATTCGTCAGGAACTGAAGGACAGTAGGACCATGGTTCATGCGAAGGATGTTGAAACCAGAAGTTTGGAACGCAATTCCAGAATATTAAAGGACGTCACGAGAGACTTCGCGTCAACAGAGTTGATCTGGCAAAAGAACTTGAGAAAGACAAGCATGATCGGAAGAAGCCATTGGAGGCATGAACATGGCTTGAAGAGTTTGGTGACGTTGAAGATTTATTGACCTTTAGAAGACCAAACCCCTGTTATATACCTACGTTAGATGCGACGTTTGTGAGCTGTCATTTATTTGATGTTTTTCCCGACAGCCACAAATAGAATTTGTCTTTTCAAAACTTTTGTTTGTATTGTGTGTATCCCTCTCTATCTCTCTTATCTCACCCCAAACCCATGGACCCAATAGAGGATGAATGAAGATGAGCTTATATTTTCTAGACCGATGAGTCAATTGGAGACGGACCAATGGATTCAGAACATGGAGGATCACATGAAGAATAACCCTATAGTCGAAAAAGATATGGCCCAGCATGCTCTTCAGTGCTTTGAAAGAGGTGCTGCTACTTGGTGGAGGATGTACCAAACCATCAATGGATGGCAAGGAGTGACCACTTGGAAAGAATTTAAGTTGACTCTGCCAAAGTCTTGGCTTGTGTCCCAGAAGTTGAAGCCTTATGGAAAGGATATGAAGAAACCTTGTGCATGCAAGATTTGTGGAGAAATAGGACACACCCATAAAGAAGACAAGGATGAATGCCCTAATTGTGAAGGAAGTCACCTGGTTGAAGAATGCCCAACTAGGCAGATTACTTGTGTCTTGTGTGAAGGGACTACCCACTATCCTGCTTAGTGTCACATTTACCCCATGGTACAACGAACCATCCAGCAGAAGAAAGAAGTAATGAAAGGAGCCCTCATGGAAATTTTAGAAGAAGCTATGATGAAGGAAGAGATGGACGACACACCTAAAGAAGACCTGAGTAAACCCAGCACTAAGTCTTGCTATTCATGTGGAGAAGAAGGACACACATCCCAAAATTGTTTGAATGGGGATCTAGTAGAATTCCCGACAGAGGAAGTAGAATATGACCCACAGGAAATAGAAGCCTTGATTGGAATGGAAAAGTCCATAAAAGTCCAGGAAAATTCCAGGCTTTAAAAAAAATTCCTGTCGCCCGCTGGGCCAGCCCAGCGCCCAAGCAAGGCCAAGGCCCAACGGCCCAATCCCGCTCGCCCCCGAGCTCCTCATGGAGACTCCGCCCCCAGCACGCCATCGCCGCCGCCGTGACCTCCGCGGACTCCGCGCCCGCCGCCTTTGCCCCTCGCCCATGCATCGCCCGCCCCCGTCCCGCCGCCGCGCCACTCTCTCCTCGCCTCGCCGCCTCCGCCATCTCTTGTAGCGACCCGACCCGAATGGATCAAGTCTCTGTGCTTAAGTGTCATCCCTGGATCGGTATGCTGACACACACAGTACTCGAGGATTTATAACAGAGGTAAATCACATGTATAAAGTAACGTAAATACTATTACCTCAATCCAAAATAGCGTAAGTAACAAGGTTGTGGATTCCCATCAACACCAACGGCAAAGTTGAGTGTAGAAATCGTAACTCTAACGTATCACTTACTCGTCGTAAGATAATCCTGCAACATGAGACGTTGCAGCCACAAAGGGTCAGTACATTGAATGTACTAGCAAATTCACACCATAGAGAGAAATGATGAACAATGGCTATCACTACATGCATATATGGCTGGTGGAAAAGCTTTATGGTTATAAGGTTTTTGCGAAAAGCCAATTTTCCCTACTACAAAGGAATAAATTTTTATTTAACTATCATGGTGGTTGTTGAACATTGAGAATGGTTGACAGCATTCTCAATCCCAATTAAATAACATCATTAAACCCAACAAACTTAATTTAAAGTAACATGATGAGATTCACATGATAATCCAAGTATTAGATACTCAAGACGTCCATAACCGGGGACACGGCTAATCATGATTAGTTTATACACTCTGCAGAGGTTTGCGCACTTTTCTCCACAAGACTCGATCTCCTCCATTGGGATTCTTGCACTACATGGTGTTTGAGAAACGGATGACCGAGACATAGTCTTTCAGAAGCGCTAGCACCTTACGATCGGGTAGACCGTTACACCTACTTTCCCCTCCATCTGCTAGTCTACCACTGTAAGAGTTCGCACGACTTAATCAACTATGCTAGAGCCCATAGTAGCTTGTGGCTGCACACAGAAGTTTCTAGTATGAATAATCTCATGATCCCTTTGAGCCTGGGCGGCGGTCCATAAAAAACAGGCAATCGCTGGAATACCTAGGTGGCTCAATCCACCCAGATGTGTGTTAAAGTTGCCACCTTAAGTAAACCATTAGTTAACAATCTCACATCTGTCATGAATACTCTCAAACCCAATCCATGTCTACGAGCATAGCATAACAGTATAAGCATAACTTAATAGTAACTCCCAAGGTTTGAACGCAAGGCAATAGGTTCCTACCTCATCAACTACTTCCGAATACCCACATGTTATCAATCATACTCATGCAATGTTTGAGGTTGAAACTAATGCATAAAAACTGGGTATGAAAGGAATATGATCAAAGTGTGAACTTGCCTGCAATGTTGATGAAGATGATTCACACTAAAACTCTTGATAGTTCTACTCATCACACTCCGATCAATCTATCGTAAGAAAGCAATAGTAACCACACATAAGCAATCACTCAAAAGGGTCGGAAAGAACGAAGAACAAATCGGAAAACATCAAAACCAAGCAAATAACTCTTGCAATGTAAAAAAATTTCTAACAGTACCAAAATTATGTGAATTTGGCCTTATAAGAAAGTTTAGGTCAAGAGCTTCGATTTGCAAAAAGAATCAGCTAAAACGGAGCTATGAAACTCAAGTTATGATCAAACGAAGTTTGAATTAAAATCTGATCTAATTCAAATTTTAAACTTTCAAAAACATGTTTGAGTTGGATTACTGGCTAGAGGGGATCATAACGAAGAAGTGGGCGTTGGTTTCGTTGAATTTGGACAAACGAGTAAAAAGTTGTGAGGGTTTGAAGTCCAAGGGCTAAACTGTAAATAAAACTTCTACAAAGAAGTCCCTGACTAAAAAAATAACAGAAAAAAAAATCTAAGTAACGAACGTTCATTACGGAATTCTAACGGATGAATCTATTCACTTAAATTAACTAAACAAAAAGCGTTCGCTAAATAAAAACGAGACGGTTTATTTAAAAAAAAATCCTGATCTGGATCGGACTGGTCAAAGGCGGCTTTTCTGTTAAAAACCAGCGGCGGATCAGGGTTAGGATTTACCGCGGCGGCGGCGGTTCTCCGGCGACTCGGATCCGATCAGGGCGACGGCTTCGGCGGTCGTCGAGGCCAGCGAAGAGGTCGGGGAGGGGCGACGCTGGGCGGCGGGTGCAGTGGTGGCGTCGGGGGTGGTCGACGACGTCGCGGGCGGCAGCTGCGGCGCTCGACGGCGGAGGCGGCAAGGCGAGGCGAGAGCGGCGTGGCGGCGGGGGGCGCTATTTATGGAGGGGCGGGGGCAGGCGATGCGTGGGCGAGGGGCAAAGGCGGCGGGCGCGGAGTCCGCGGAGGTCACGGCGGCGGCGATGGCATGGTGGCGGCGGAGTCTCCGTGCGGAGCTCGGGGGCGAGCGGGATTGGGCCGTTGGGCCTTGGCCTTGCTCGGGCGCTAGGCCGGCCCAGCGGGCGACATGAATTTTTTTTAAACACCATGGGGTAAATAAAATAATGCGAAATAAAAAAAATATAACCTAGGCATATTATATATAAAATTCTTCAGAAAAAGATTTCCTACAAGCTGAACATTTTTATAATGCCAAATAAAATCCACACAAATTTAGATAATTCAAAGAGTGCTACTGGTCTAATAAAATCCAATAAAAATCAATTTAAAAATACAAAAATGATTTCAAACTTATTTATCTCCAATTTTCTGATGTAGGGAATCATGTTACCCTAATTTCCATGTATTTTATTTTTGGAGAAAAATAATTTGAATAAAACTCAAATAACTCCAAATTGAAAATAAATTCAAAAGAACTTTGAATTTAATTCTTTTAAAACTTTCAACTCATATTTCATATATTTTGAAGAAGTCATTTTATCTTCTCTCATGAAAATCATTGAGTTGCTTAAAGTTTCAGAACTGGAAATATTTTCAAATGAAATTCGAATATTTTCAACAACCCTTTTTATTTGATTTAAATGGAAGAAGTCATGTCATCTTCTCTCTAGGGTTTTGTGTTGAAAAGCATTTGAATTCATGGAGATCAAAATGTAAAAATGAAAGTTTGGGAAAGTCCTTTTATTCCCTCTCAAAGTTTCGAATTTCACTGAATCAATCACACAACAATCAAGCAACCAATCAAATCTATCTATTTAATATAACATTCCAAAATTTAGAATTTTGGGATGTTACACCTATCACGTCGCTCTCCCTGCTTCTACTTTCTTTGACTTTCAGGCAAAAGGGAGATATTTTATAACCAGAGATGAGGCGGAAGAGTATAAAAGGACGGCTGAGATAGCTCGCCTCCAAGCTGCAGCCCATGATGCAATGGTTGTTGCATCTCAGTACGACCCCAACTACAACTTTGGATATCCGCCAGGCCATCCGTGGCATTAGACCAACTTAGGCCAAAAGCCTAAGCTTGGGGGAGTACGTATTTCTCACCGACATTACATTCATGTTCACACACTCATTGCTAGTTGTCAGTGCTCATACTTTTTCATTGTGATATCCATGCTAGTTTATATTCTCTTTTATGCTTTCTTCTTGTGTCTTCAATAAACATTAAGAAAAACAAAAAAAATAGTTGTAGCTTTTAGCTATTTTTAATTTCCATGCTTGTAATAGTAATTGAAAAGAAAACCCAAAAAGATTTCTTGCTCTTCTTTTGCTTGTTGGGAGCTTTCCCGTGTAAATAGTTTTATTCCTTTTCTTTTCTTTGGGGGTCGATAGGATAAGACCATGATTAAATTGTTAAAGTGGCTCTTATATGCATTATTGTTGATCTGACAAAAGAGCCCATATTGCCTTGTCTTCTCCTGTTTATTGAATGCTTGCATATTCCAGCTTAGTCCAATGCACATGCACTATTATTATTATCCACATCGTTCGGTAGTGCAAGTGAAAGGCAATTATGACGATATATAATGAACTGATTGAGATGGGAGAAGCTGGTATGAACTTGACCTCTCTTTTTTTGTAAATATGATTAGTTCATCGTTCCTGATTCAGCCTATTATGAATAAACATGTTTGGGATGACAATTAGAGATCATAGTTTCTTATGCCATGCTTAATTAGCTAGGAGCTTATAATGGTTTACCTTGCGTGCCAACATGCTATTAAAATGGTTGTAATGTGGTATGATAGAGTGGTATCCTCTTTTGAACGATTCGAGTGGCTTGACTTGGCACATGTTCACGCATATAGTTGAAACAAAATCAACATAGCCTCTACGATATTTATGTTCATGGTGCATTATATCCTACTCATGCTTGCATTCGGTGTTGATTAATTTTAATGCATGTTCATGACTGTCGTCCCTCTCTAGCTGGTCGCTTCCCAGTCTTTTTCTAGCCTTCACCTATACTGAGCGGGAATACTGCTTGTGCATCTAATCCCATAAACCCCAAAGTTATGCCATATGAGTCCATCGTACCTACCTATATACGGTATCTACCTGCCGTTCCAAGTAAATTTGTATGTGCCAAACTCTAAACCTTCAAATAAATATCCTGTTTTGTATGCTCAAATAGCTCATGTATCAAGTAGGGCTGTCCGCATCTTCCATGTTAGGCGGGTTATTCTCAAGAGGAGTGGACTCCGCTCCTCACTCACGGGAAAGTGGCTGGTCACCGGGATGCCCAGTCCCATGCTTTATGCAAATCAAATCAAAATAATTTCAAACAAAACTCCCCCTGGGACTCTTGTTAGTTGGAGGCACTCGTTGTTTCGAGCAAGCCATGGATTGATGCTTGTTGGTGGAGGGGGAGTATAAACTTTACCATTCTATTTGGGAACCGCCTATAATGTGTGTAGCATGGAAGATATCACCATCTCTTGGTTGTTATGTTGACAATGAAAGTATACCGCTCAAAATATTATTCATCTCTATTTCAAAACCGAGCTCTGGCACCTCTACAAATCCCTGATTCCCTCTGCGAAGGGCCTATCTATTTACTTTCATGTTGAGTCATCATTCTCTTATTAAAAAGCACTAGTTGGAGAGCACCACTGTCATTTGCATTCATTACTATTAGTTTACATTGAGTATGACTTGACTGGATCTCTTTTACCATGAATTACAATGTCTAGTCACTCCTTGATCTTTAAAGGTGCTCTACATTTATGTTTTGCGGTCTCAGAAAGGGCTAGCGAGATACCATCTTGTTATATCATATTATGATTTTTTGAGAAAGTGTTGTCATCCAAGATTTATTATTATTGCTCGCTAGTTGATGATGCCATTGATATGAGTAAACATGAGACCTAAGAGTTATTGTGAATATGGTTAGTTCATAATCTTTGCTAAAAACTTGAATGCTGGCTTTACATATTTACAACAACAAGAGTAAACAGAGTTTGTTAAAGTTTTTCTTTATCACTTTCAGTTTGTCAACTGAATTGCTTGAGGACAAGCAAAGGTTTAAGCTTGGGGGAGTTGATACGTCTTCGTCGTATCTACTTATCCAAACACTTTTGCCCTTGTTTTGGACTCTAACTTGCATGATTTGAATGGAACTAACCCGGACTGACGTTGTTTTCAATAGAATTGCCATGGTGTTATTTATGTGCAGAAACAAAAGTTCTCGGAATGACCTGAAACTTCACGGAGATATTTTTGGACATAATAAAAAATACTGGCAAAAGATCAAGACCAGGGGGGCCACACCCTAGCCACGATGGTGGGGGGCGCGCCTGCCCCCCCTAGGCGCGCCCCCTACCTCGTGGGCCCCCTAGAGCTCCTCCGACCTCAACTCCAACTCTATATATTCGTGTTCGGAGAGAAAAAATCAGAGAGAAAGATCCATCGTGTTTTACAATACGGAGCCGCCGCCAAGCCCTAAACTCTCTCGGGAGGGCTGATCTGGGGTCCGTTCGGGGCTCCGGAGAGGGGAATCTGTCGCCATCGTCATCATCAACCATCCTCCATCACCAATTTCATGATGCTCACCGCCGTGCGTGAGTAATTCCATCGTAGGCTTGCTGGACGGTGATGGGTTGGATGAGATTTATCATGTAATCGAGTTAGTTTTGTTAGGGTTTGATCCCTAGTACCCACTATGTTCTAAGATTGATGTGGCTATGACTTTGCTATGCTTAATGCTTGTCACTAGGGCCCGAGTGCCATGATTTCAGATCTGAACATATTATGTTTTCATCAATATATGAGAGTTCTTGATCTTATCTTGCAAGTCTATAGTCACCTACTATGTGTTATGATCCGGCAACCCCGAAGTGACAATAATCAGGACCACTTCCGGTGATGACCGTAGTTTGAGGAGTTCATGTATTCACTATGTGTTAATGCTTTGGTCCGGTACTCTATTAAAAGGAGGCCTTAATATCCCTTAGTTTCCGCTAGGACCCCGCTGCCACGGGAGGGTAGGACAAAAGATGTCATGCAAGTTCTTTTCCATAAGCACGTATGACTATATTCGGAATACATGCCTACATTACATTGATGAATTGGAGCTAGTTCTGTGTCACCCTAGGTTATGACTGTTACATGATGAACCGCATCCGGCATAATTCTCTATCACCGATTCATTGCCTACGAGCTTTCCATATATTGTTCTTCGCTTATTTACTTTTCCGTTGCTATTGTTACAATCACTACAAAATACCAAAAACATTACTTTTGTTATCGTTACCTTTTACTACCATTAGCACTACTATCCTATTACTTTGCTACTAAATACCTTGCTATAGATATTAAGTTTCCAGGTGTGGTTGAATTGACAACTCAACTGCTAATACTTGAGAATATTCTTTGGCTCCCCTTGTGTCGAATCAATAAATTTGGGTTGAATACTCTACCCTCGAAAATTGTTGCGATCCCCTATACTTGTGGGTTATCATCCAAATTCCACGAAACTTTACGAAGAATTTTTATGGGCCAAAAGGAACACAAGGGGCCCTAGTTGCACCTGGGGGGTGCCCCGAGGGGGGCAAAACCCACCAGGGCGCGCCAGGAGGCCCAGGCGCGCCCTGGTGGGTTGTGCCCACCTCGGGTGCCCCCCGGACTGACTCTTTGCTCTATAAATACCCCCAAAATCCCAGAACCCTAGGGGAGTCAACAAAATATTCATCCAGCCACCGCAGAGTCCAGAACCACCAGATCCAATCTAGACACCATCCCGGATGGGGTTCACCACCTCCATTGGTGCCTCTCCGTTGATGCGTGAGTAGTTCTTTGTAGACCTTTGGGTCTGTAGTTAGTATCTAGATGGCTTCATCTCTCTCTCTCTCTCTTTATTCTCAATACAATGGTCTCTTGGAGATCCATATGATGTAACTCTTTTGCGTTGTGTTTGTTGGGATCCGATGAACTTTGAGTTTATGATCACATCTATCTTTTTATATCCATGAAAGTTATCTGAGTTTCTTTGGTCTCTTATATGCATGATTGCGTATAGCCTCGTATTTCTTCTCCGATATTTGGGTTTTGTTTGGCCAACTTGGTCTATTTATCTTGCAATGGGAAGAGGTGCTTTGTAGTGGGTTCGATCTTACGGTGCTTGATCCCAGTGACAGAAAGGGAAACAACACATATGTATCGTTGCTACTAAGGATAAAACGATGGGGTCTATCTCCACATAGATAGATCTTGTCTACATCATATCATCATTCTTATTGCATTACTCCGTTTCTCCATGAGCTTAATACACTAGATGCATGCTGTATAGCGGTCGATGTGTGGAGTAATAGTAGTAGATGCAGGCAGGAGTCGGTCTACTAATCTTGGACGTGATGCCTATATATTTATCATTGCTTGGATATCGTCATAATTATTTGAGGTTCTGTCAATTGCCCAGTAGTAATTTGTTTACCCACCGTTTGCTATTTTTCTCAAGAGAAGCCACTAGTGAAACCTACCGCCCCTCGCTCTTCTTTCTCATATATTTGCCTTTGCGATATATTTTTATTTGCTTTTATTTCAGATCTATTAATCCAAAAACCCAAAAATACTTTGTTACACTTTATTTTATTCGATCTATTTATTCAATCTATTACAAATTTTTCCCGTCACGCACCAATTTCTGGCACCGTTACCGGAAAGGGATTGACAACCCCTTTAACATGTCGGGTTGCGATGATTTGTTATCTGCGTGCAGGGGCTGTTTACATTGTGTTGCTTGGTTCTCCTACTGGTTCGATAACCTTGGTTTCATATCTGAGGGAAATACCTACCGCTGATGTGCTACATCATCCCTTCCTCTTTGGGGAAATACCGACGTAGCTTCAAGCGACATCAGCCTCCTTCTCCATTGTTGAAGGGTGAGGAGGACATGACGTTGGTCTAGTTGAATCTGTTGGAAATCAGCAAGAAAAGAGAACAGAGGATTTCTCCGCGATACGCTGATCAACAGGTTCAGGGAGTGTATAATGATTTTTTTATCTTGGAGGACAAGCATATGGTAGAAAAATGGAGTACGGAAGGTGTCCCAGGTGGGCACAACCCACCAGGGAGCGCCAGGCAAGCTTGGCGTGCCTTGGTGTATTGTGCCCACCAGGGGACACTTCCTGGAAGTTTCTTTATTCCCAAAATTCTAAAATATTCCAAAATTGATAAAAAATATTTTTGCGGATTTTTTGGAGTCTGTTTACTTACCGTATCACGTACCTCCTTATTTTCACGATTCTGGAGTGTTCCAGAAGGACTCTTTTATGTGTTCTTCTGGGGTCATGGTTTGGATAATATTACTTTCAATATTAATAGGCGTACCTCAGATATAATGCTTTATTCATTGCCCATTGACAAACTTTGGGTTAGTACCTTCGGAATTATTTATTTTGATGGCTCCAGACCGGTAAACCTCCTCGATGACGTATGGGCCTTCCCATTTTGAGAGGGGTTTTCCTGCAAAGAATCTGAAATGAGAGTTGTACAAAAGAACATATTCTCCGACTTTAAACTCACGCTTTTGAATTCTTTTGTCATGCCATCTTTTTTACTTTTTCTTTAAATAATTTTGCATTTTCATAAGCTTGGGTTCTCCATTCATCTAATGAGCTAATGTCAAATAACCTATTTTCACCAGCAAGTTTGAAATCATAATTGAGTTCTTTGATTGCCCAATATGCTTTATGTTCTAACTCAAGAGGCAAATGACATGCTTTTCCATAAACCATTTTATAAGGAGACATACCCATAGGATTTTTATACGCTGTTCCATAAGCCCAAAGTGCATCATCTAATTTCTTAGACCAATTTTTCCTGGACCTATTGACAGTCTTTTGCAAAATTAATTTTATTTCTCTATTGCTAAGTTCAACTTGACCACTAGACTGAGGATGATAAGGTGATGCAATTCTATGGTTAACATCATACTTGGCAAGCATTTTACGGAAAGCACCATGAATGAAGTGTGAACCACCATCAGTCATTAAATATCTAGGGACTCCAAACCTTGGGAAAATAACTTCCTTAAGCATTTTAATAGAGGTGTTGTGATCAGCACTACTAGTTGGAATAGCTTCTACCCATTTAGTAACATAATCAATAGCAACCAAAATATGTGTATACCCATTAGAGGAAGGAAAAGGTCCCATGTAATCAAATCCCCAAACATCAAATGGTTCAACAGCAAGTGAATAATTCATAGGCATTTCTTGACGCTTACCGATATTACCTATTCTTTGACATTCATCACAAGATAAGACAAACTTACGGGTATCCTTGAAGAGAGTAGGCCAATAAAATCCAGATTGCAATACCTTGTGAGCAGTTCTATCTCCAGCATGATGCCCTCCATAAGCCTCGGAGTGACATTTCCGTAGGATTTGTCCCTGTTCATGCCCAGGTACACAACGCCTAATAATACCATCTACTCCTTTATAAAGATGTGGGTCATCCCAAAAGTAATGTCTTAAATCATAGAAGATTTTTTTCTTTTGTTGGTATGTAAAGTTAGGTGGTGAATATTTAGCAACAATGTAATTAGCATAATCAGCATACCAAGGAGTACTATGAGAAACATTTATTGCAGCTAACTGCTCATCAGGAAAACTATCATCAATAGGTAGTGTGTCATCAGGCACATTATCAAGCCTAGACAAATTATCAGCAACTGGGTTCTCAGCTCCTTTTCTATCAATGATATGTAAATCAAATTCTTGTAACAAGAGAACCCATTGAATAAGTCTTGGTTTAGCATCTTTCTTTTCCATAAGATATTTAATAGCAGTATGGTCTGTGTCAACAGTTACTTTGGAATTAACAACATAAGGTCTAAATTTATCACAAGCAAACACAACTGCTAAGAATTCCTTTTCAGTAGTAGCATAGTTTATTTGAGCATTGTCTAGAGTTTTACTAGCATAATGAATAACATTGAGTTTCTTATCAACTCTTTGTCCTAGAACAACACCAACAACATAATCACTAGCATCACACATAATTACAAAAGGCAAGTTCCAATCAGGTGGTTGAACAATAGGTGCAGAAATTAAGGCTTTCTTAAGTGTTTCAAAGGCTTCTAAACAATCATCATCAAAAACAAAAGGAATATCCTTCTGCAAGAGACTAGTAAGAGGTCTAGAAATTTTTGAAAAGTCTTTGATAAATCTCCTATAGAAACCAACATGACCTAAGAAACTACGAATACCTTTTATATCTTTAGGACATGGCATTTTCTCAATTGCATCAACCTTAGCTTGATCCACTTCAATACCTCTTTTAGAAATTTTATGACACAAGACAATGCCTTCATTAACCATAAAGTGGCACTTCTCCCAATTCAAGATAAGATTTGTTTGTTCACATCTCTGCAAAACTCGATCAAGATTGCTTAAACAGTCATCAAAAGACTTCCCATAAATAGAGAAGTCATCCATGAAAACCTCAACAATCTTTTCACAAAAGTCAGATAATATAGTAGTCATACATCTTTGAAAGGTAGCAGGTGCATTACATAAACCAAAAGGCATACGTCAATAAGCATAGGTTCCAAAGGGACAAGTAAAAGTGGTCTTTTCTTGATCAGGTTGAGAAACGGGTATTTGCGAAAAACCAGAATATCCATCAAGGAAGCAAAAATGTGTGTGTTTAGATAATCTTTCAAGCATTTGATCAATAAAAGACAAAGGGTAATGATCTTTTCTAGTTGCTTTGTTTAATTTTCTAAAATCAATTACCATTCTATAGCATGTGACAATTCTTTGTGGAATAAGTTCATTCTTATCATTAGGAACAACAGTTATACCTCCTTTCTCAGGAACACAATGAACAGGACTTACCCATCTACTATCAGCTATAGGATAGATTATACCTGCTTCCAGAAGCTTTAATATTTCAGTTCTTACCACTTCTTTCATCTTCGGATTTAACCGACGTTGGTGATCTACAACGGGTTTAGCGTCAGGTTCCATATTAATTTTGTGCTGACCTAGACTGGGACTAAAGCCCTTTAAAACATCAAGAGTATATCCAATAGTAGCTCGGTGCTTCCTTAGAACTTTCAATAATCTTTCTTCTTCATGTTCTAAAAGGTTAGCACTAATAATAACAGGATATATCTTCTTTTCATCAAGATAAGCATATTTCAAAGTGTCTGACAATTGTTTTAATTCAAACACAGGATCACCTTTAGGTGGAGGAGGACCTCCCAGAGTTTCAATAGGCAAATTGTGTTTAAGCAGAGGTCGTTGTTCAAAGAAAATTTGATCTATTTCATTTCTTTCATGCATATGAAAATCATTCTCATGGACTAGCAAATATTATTCCAAAGGATTAGCAGGTGGTACAGCAATAGAAGCAAGACCAATTAATTCATCCTTACTAGGCAATTCTTTTTCATGAAGCTTTCTACTAAACTTGGAAAAATTAAACTCATGAGACTCATTACCAAAACTAACACCAACAGTTTGTTTCTAACAGTCTATCTTAGCATTAACTATATTCAGGAAGGGTCTACCAAATATAATGGGACAAAAGTCATCTTGTGGGGAACCAAGAACAAGAAAATTGGTAGGGTATTTTATTTTCCCAGACAAGACTTCAACATCTCTAACAATCCCAAATGGTGATATGGTGTCTCTGTTAGCCAGTTTAATAGTAACATCTATGTCTTCTAACTCTGCAGGTGCTATGTATTTCATAATTTCTTGATATAAGGTGTAAGGAATAACACTCACACTATCACCCATGTCACATAAACCATGATAACAGTGTTCTCCTATTTTAACTGAGATGACATGCATGCCAACAACGGGTCTATGTTTATCTTTCTTATCAGGTTTGGCAATTCTAGCAACTTCTTCACATAAGTAAATAACATGCCCATCCATATCTTATTACAAGAGATCTTTAACCATAGCAATACTAGGTTCAGCTTTAGTTTTTTCATCAGGTTTTGGTGTTCTAATATAGCTTTTGTAAACCACAGTTGAAACTTTAGCATGTTCCTTTATCCTAACAGGGAAAGGTGGTTTCTCAATATAAGCAGAAGGAACAACTAGATCAACATTATAAAGTATAGTTTCTTATTTAACTGGTACTGGTTCATTAATTTATTATTTAATAGGTGGGTGATATTTAAACCATTTATCTTTAGGGAGTTCAGCATGAGTAGCAAATGATTCACAAAAGGAGGCTACTATCTCAGAGTCAAGTCCATATTTAGTGCTAAACTTTTGAAAAGCATCGGTATCCATAAAAGATTTAACACAATCATATTCAAGTTTAGTACCCGACTCTTTACCTTTGTCGAGTTCCAAATCTTCAGAGTTGCGTTTAATTCTTTCCAAAAGATCCCACCGGAATTCAATAGTCTTCTTCATAAAGGAACCAACACAAGAAGTATCAAGCATGGTTTGATCATTACGAGAAAGCCGAGCATAAAAATTCTCGATGATAATTTCTCTTGAGAGCTCATGATTGGGGCATGAATATAACATTGACTTAAGAGTCCCCCAAGCTAGAGCGGTACTTTCTCCTTCACGAGGCCAAAATTTATATATATAATTCCGATCATGATGAACTAGATGCATAGGATAAATTTTTTGGTGGAATTCCAATTTCAAACGATTCCAATTCCAAGATCCAATATCATCGCATAGCCTATACCACGCCAATGTTTTTCCCTTCAATGATAAAGGGAAAACCTTCTTCATAACTTTATCTCCGGGTAAACCTGCAAGCTTAAACAATCCACAAATTTGTTCTACATATATCAAGTGCATATCAGGATGTTCGGTTCCATCTCTTGCATAAGGATTAGCTACCAGTTGTTCTATCATACCTGAAGGAATTTCATATTCAATATTTTCAGTAGGTGCAGTAGGTTGAGGGGTAGTGATAATCCCCAAGTGCAAGGAATCATCATAGAAATTTCCAAAGGTGGAAGTGATAAGTATGGAGTGTCAAACCCACAAGGAGCTAAAGGTAAGATCAATATTCTCTCAAGCCATATCTGCCACTGATACGACTCTACGTACACCAAACATTTGCTTCCAACTAGCAACGAGAAATAAAACTAGGTTGTGGGTATGAAGAGGATAAATTTGTATGATATCGGAGAGCTAAAATATAAAAGTAGGTGCTATTATCATGAAGTTAGAATATATTACTAAATATTATAAATAGCGAGTGTGGAATAATGGTGTATCGGTGTGCGGAATTGTCCTAGGCAATAGTTAACAAGACCGGTAATCACTATTGCAGTTTCATATGAGGGAGAGGCATAAGCTAACATACTTTCTCTACTTTGATCATATGCACTTATGATTGGAACTCTAGCAAGCATCTGCAACTACTAAAGATCATTAAGGTAAAACTCAACCATAGCATTAAAGCATCAAGTCCTCTTTATTCCCATACGCAACAACCCCCTTACTCGGGTTTGTGTTTTAGTCACTCACCAACCCACTATAAGCGAATCATGAACGTATTGCAACACCCTACAGCGGGAACCCCTCACGCTTGCACGACACGGAGGGCACCATAGGACAGCATCAAAGTAAAGCATACAACTCATACCAATCTAGATCATCAATCAACCCAAAGACAAAAGAAATCTACTCAAAACATCATAGGATGGCAACACATCATTGGATCATAATATGTGGCATAAAGCACCATGTTCAAGTAGGGATTACAGCGGGGTGCAGGAGAGTGGACCGCGTAAAAGGGATGAGGGTGATGGTGATGATGGTGATGTTGATGAAGACGATCACCGCGGCGATGATTCCCCTCCCGATGGCACTCCGGTGCCACCGAGAGAGAGGAGGAGAGGTTCTCCCCCTTGTGCTTCCTCCTCCATGCCCCCTCCCCCCCTAGATGGGGAGAGGTTCTCCCTCTGGTCCTTGGCCTTCATGGTGATGATGGCCCCTCCGGGATCCTCCTCCATGCCCTCCAGTGATGACGGCCCCCTCCGGTAGGGTGCCAGAGAGGGCCTAGATTGGTTTTCGGTGGCTACGAAGGCATCTGGCGGCGGAACTCCTGATATAGGTTAATTTTCCAAGGTTTCTATATTTATAGGAATTTTTGGCATCGGTCTCACGTCAAGGAGGTGCCCGAGGCGTCCACGAGGCAGGGGCCCATGCCCAGGGGGTGGGCGCGCCCCCCACCCTCGTGGACAGCCCGGGACTCTTCTGGCCCAACTCTTTTACTCCGGGGTCTTCTTTTGGTCCATAAAACATCGTCAAAAATTGGCACGTCAATTAGACTCCGTTTGATATTCCTTTTCTGTAAAACTCAAAAACAAGGAAAAACAAAAACTGGCACTAGGCTCTAGGTTAATAGGTTAGTCCCAAAAACCATATAAAATAGCATATAAATGCATATAAAACATCCAAGGTTGATAATATAATAGCATGAATACTTAATAAATTATAGATACGTTGTATCAGGTAGCTAATTGTGGTTCCGGATGAGGTGAAGATAACCCGGACAAACCCCTGAAAGGATTGTTTTCCATAGTAACAAGTGACAATAAATTAAAGCACACTATATAAATGTTTCCTTATCGAATTCCACTTACCAAAGGCGCTTCACACCCCGGCAACGAAGCCAAAAAATAGCCTTGATGACCCACAAGTATAGGGGATCAATTTTAGCTCTTTTCGATAAGTAAGAGTGTCGAACCCAACGAGGAGCAGAAGGAAATGACAAGTGGTTTTCAGTAAGGTAATGTCTGCAAGTGCTGAAATTGTAAGTAGCAGGGTAGTTTCGTAGCAAGATAATTTGTAACGAGCAAGTAATGATAGTAGTAAAAAAAGTGCAGCAAGGTAGCCCAATCCTTTTGAGGCAAAGGATAGGCCAAAATGGTCTCTTATGATAAGCAAATCCTTCTTGAGGGTACACGGGAATTTCATCTAGCCACTTCCATCATGTTGGTTTAATTCGTGTTCACTACTTTGATAATTTGATATGTGGGTGGACCGGTGCTTAGGTGTTGTTCTTACTTGAACAAACCTCCTACTTATGATTAACCCTCCCGCAAGCATCTGCAACTATGAGAAAAGTATTAAGAATAAATTCTAACCATAGCATTAAACTTTTGGACCCAATCGGTCCCTTATGGAATAGCGCATAAACTGGGGTTTAAGCTTCTGTCACTCTCGCAACCCATCATCTAATTGCTACTCCACAATGCATTCCCTTACGCGCAAATATGGTGAAGTGTCATGTAGTCGACGTTCACATGACACCACTAAGGGAATCACAACATACATACTATCAAAATATCGAACACATATCAAATTCACATGATTACTTGCAACATGATTTCTCCCATGACCTCAAGAACAAAGGTAACTACTCACAAATAATAATCATGCTCAAGATCAGAGGATTATTAAATAGCATATTGGATCTGAACATATAATCTTCCACCAAATAAACCATATAGTAATCAACTACAAGATGTAATCAACACTACTAGTCACCCACAAGTAACAACCTATAGTTCCGGTAACAAGATTGAATACAAGAGGTGAACTAGGGTTTGAGAGGATATGGTGCTCTGGAAGATGTTGCTGGGGATGGCCCTCCCCAAGATGGGAGAGTTGTTGGTGATGATGATGACGATGATTTCCCCCTCCGGGAGGGAAATTCCCCTGGCGGAATCGCTCCGCCGGTGGGCAAAAGTGCTCCTGCCCAAGTTCCGCCTCGAGGCAGCGACGCTTCGTCCCGAAATTCCTCCTCTTATTTTTTTTCTAGGTCAAAATGACTTATATACCAAAAGATGGGCACCAGAGGTGGGACGAGGAGGCCACAATCCCCCAGGGTGCGCTAGGGGGCCCTGGCGCGCCCAGGTGGATTGTGCCCACCTGGTGGCCCCCTATGGTAGTTATTTGCTCCAATAATTCTTATATATTCCATAAAAATTCTCTGTGAAGTTTCATCTTGTTTGGAGTTGTGCATAATAGGTAGCTGTTGGGGAACGTAGCAGAAATTCAAAATTTTCCTACGTGTCACCAAGATCTATCTATGGAGAGACCAGCAACGAGGGGAAGGAGAGTGCATCTACATACCCTTGTAGATCGCTAAGCGGAAGCGTTCAAGTGAACGGGGTTGATGGAGTCATACTCGTCGTGATTCAAATCACCGATGACCAAGTGCCGAAGGCACTGCACCTCCGCGTTCAACACACGTACAGCCCGGTGACGTCTCCCACGCCTTGATCCAGCAAGGAGAGAGGGAGAGGTTGAGGAAGACTCCATCCAGCAGCAACACAACGGCGTGGTGGTGAAGGAGGAGCGTGGCAATCCTGCAGGGCTTCGCCAAGCACCACAGAAGAGGAGGGAGAGAGAGATGCAGGGCTGCACCGACGAGAGATCGAATCACGTGTGTGTTTTTGGGCAGCCCCCTAGGCCTCATATATATAGGGAAAGGGTGGAGGCTGCGCCCCCTCTAGGGTTCCCACCCCTAGGGGGGGCGGCAGCCCTAGATGGCCAAGGGGTGGCGGCCACAAGGGGGAGGAGAGGGAGGCGCAGGGTATATGGGCCTTAGGGCCCATCTGCCCTTAGGGTTTGCCCCCTCTCCCCTTCTAGGCGCATGGGCCTTAGTGGGGCTGGTGCCCTTGGCCCATGTAGGCCAAGGAACACTCCCTACAGCCCATGTGGCCCCCCGGGGCAGGTGGCCCCACTTGGTGGACCCCCGGGACCCTCCCGGTGGTCCCAGTACATTACCGATAAACCCCGAAACTCTTCCGGTGACCAAAACATGACTTCCCATATATAAATCTTTACCTCCGGACCATTCCGGAACTCCTCTTGACGTCCGGGATCTCATCCGGGACTCCGAACAACATTCAGTAACCACATACAAACTTCCTTTATAACCCTAGCGTCATCGAACCTTAAGTGTGTAGACCCTACGGGTTCGGGAGACATGCAGACATGACCGAGACGTTCTCCGGTCAATAACCAACAGCGGGATCTGGATACCCATGTTGGCTCCCACATGTTCCACTATGATCTCATCGGATGAACCACGATGTCAAGGACTTAATCAATCCCGTATACAATTCCCTTTGTCTATCGGTACGATACTTGCCCAAGATTCGATCGTCGGTATACCGATACCTTGTTCAATCTCGTTACCGGCAAGTCTCTTTACTCGTTCCGCAACACATCATCCCGTGATCAACTCCTTGATCACATTGTGCACATTATGATGATGTCCTACCGAGTGGGCCCAGAGATACCTCTCCGTTTACACGGAGTGACAAATCCCAGTCTCGATTCATGCCAACCCAACAGACACTTTCGGAGATACCTGTAGTGCACCTTTATAGTCACCCAGTTACGTTGTGACGTTTGGCACACCCAAAGCACTCTTACGGTATCCGGGAGTTGCACAATCTCATGGTCTAAGGAAATGATATTTGACATTAGAAAAGCTTTAGCATACGAACTACATGATCTAGTGCTAGGCTTAGGATTGGGTCTTGTCCATCACATCATTCTCCTAATGATGTGATCCCGTTATCAACGACATCCAATGTCCATGGTTAGGAAACCGTAACCATCTATTGATCAACGAGCTAGTCAACTAGAGGCTCACTAGGGACATGGTGTTGTCTATGTATCCACACATGTATCTGAGTTTCCTATCAATACAATTACAGCATGGATAATAAACGATTATCATGAACAAGGAAATATAATAATAATCAATTTATTATTGCCTCTAGGGCATATTTCCAACAGTAGCCTGATGTAGCTTTTTCAGGTCCAGATTTCCAGCTCCCGGAATTCTCCCTCTTGGTGTGTACCTTGCAAATTATGAGAGAAAATACATTAGATTACTCCAAAAAGCATTATTATGGATAAAGACATTATAAATAATAGTAAGAAAACATAATGCAAAATGGACGTATCAGTATGTATTATTTCCAATAAGTCAGTTGCTCGCTCCATTGTTCCGGAGAACAGAGTCTTAGTCATCTTGCCCATGCGGCATGGTTCGCAAGCATCAAGTGATTCCAAAAGCCCATCAGCATGGAGTTTCTTCATGCGCTTTACACCAATATGACCTAAACAGCAGTGCCACAAATAAGTTGCACTATCATTATTAAACTTGTATCTTTTGGCTTCAATATTATGAATATGTGTATCACTACTATCGAGATTTAACAAAAATAACCACTCATCAAGGATGCATGACCATAAAAGATATTACTCATATAAATAGAACAACCATTATTCTCTGATTTAAATGAATAACTGTTTCGCATCAAACAAGATCTAGATATAATGTTCATGCTTTACGCTGGCACCAAATAACAATTATTCAGGTCTAAAACTTATCCCGACGGTAGATGTAGAGGTAGCGTGCCGATGGCGATCACATCGACTTTGGAACCATTTCCCACGCGCATCGTCACCTCGTCCTTAGCAAATCTTCATTTAATTCGTAGCCCCTGTTTCGAGTTGCAAATATGAGCAACAGAACCAGTATTAAATACCCAGGCACTACTACGAGCATTAGTAAGGTACACATCAATAACATGTATATCAAATATACCTTTCACTTTGTCATACTTCTTATCCGCCAAATACTTGGGGCAGTGTAACATCCCAAATTTTCAATTTGGAATGTTATACATTAGATCATCATTGCATATCATATTTTATTGCATTTTGGCTTGATCCTAGAAATTCTACGCAACTCAAGGACCCACGGAGAGAGTTGGGGATTTTGTTATTTTTATATTTGAGTTTTCTCAAATTTTGAAAAGAGGATCGTTTGATTTTAATCATTTTCTCTTTGAATATTTCTTTTATGAAAATAAAAGAGAGGGAATAAAATGACTTCCCCAAAATAAAGAAATATTGGAGATTTAATATTAAGATCAAATAAGATTTTACTCGGAGTTTTTATCGCTATTTTATTTGAATTGGGAAAATATGCGTTTTTCAAAATTGCATTAGAGGCCCAAATAAATGTTCACCTTGTCTGGTAGATTTTTAGAGGATAGGGAAAATATATTTTAGGATTTTTTGAGTCCGTTTAGTATTTCTTTTCTTTGTTTTTCTATGCGGAATTTATTTTTTTAAAAAGTCAACCGACCTAACCGGGCTGTGTCCGCCTAGGACACTAGCTCGGCCGGCCCTTTAAAGCCGTGGGGGCCCAAGCCACCAGTGCCCCGCCCGAAACCCTAGCGCCACCGCCCTGCCACCGCCGCCGCGTCGTCGCGTCGCCCTTGCCTCCTCGCAGCGCCGCCGCCGCCCTGGAGCCGCCGCCGCCCCGTTCCGCCACCCCGCCGCCGGATCCCCTCGCCCCCGTCGCCGCCAGCCCGCCGGAGTCGCCGCCGACCTCGCCGGACCTCACTGAGGTAGTCCGCCGCCGCCGGTTTTCGTAAGGAAACCGTACGTTTTTTTTTAAAACCCTAGTTTTTTATTTAGATCGGGTTTTTCGGTTTAGTTATTTAGCGAACGCCCGTTCATACATTCGTTTTAACGACGGTTTTCATCCGTTAGCCGCAAACAGTGAATGTTCGTTTGTTAGCCTGTTCATCAGTTTTTCTTTTTCCAGGGTTTTTCCGCGATTATTTTCGATCGCGATTTCTGCCCTAATCTTCGTTCTAGTATAACTTTTCGCTCGTTTATCGGAATCAGGCGATTCAAGCGCCTAGATCTTCGTCTCGAAGCTCTCTTTCTGTTTAACCAACTTGAACAAGATTTTGCTACTTTAAAATTTGACTTTAGTCCAGATTAGTAAATGGATCTTGTTTCTTTCGCAGTTGAGTTTCGTTGCTTCATTTGGTTTCATTCTTTTTGCAAACTGGAGTTTTAAGTTGCACTTTCTAGTTAGATCTCTTATTTGAGTTTTACCTGTGCTTCTAGTTGTGTGCTTATTGTATGCTTGTTTGTTTGCGATAGAGTACCCGGAGTGCGAAGCGTGCTACTACGAGTCTCTGGGTTTCGCGGATCATCAGCAAGGCAAGTAACACTTTGATCATACCTCTTTACTACCCAGTTTTATTGCATTAGATCAATCCTCAAACAATTGCATGGTTAGGATCTGATTTAACTTGTGGGTTTTGGGAAGTAGATGAGGTAGTACCTATTCACCTGTTTATTATCAAACCTGTGGGACTTACTTGTACGTTGCTTATATCACTATGCTATGCTCGTAGAAGTGGATTGGGTTTGAGTGTATCCATGACAGATGTGAGTTTATTAATTAATGGTTCAACTTAAGGTGGCAACTTAAATACACATCTGGGTGGATTGCTTGTGGGCACCTGGAGAATCCAGTGTTGTCCTAGGATATCCCGGAGGACCCGTGTGATCATCCTACAGCCCGCCACCCAGGCTCAAAGGGATCATAAGACTATTCATGCTAGAAACTTCCGTGTGCAGCCACAAGCCAATATGGGCTCTGGCATAGTTGAGTAAGTTGCGTGAAGCTATTGAAGAGGTAGACTAGCAGATGTAGTGGGTACTGTCTATCCAGAGTAGAGAGTTAATGCTTCAGAAAGACCGTGTCTCGAATCCCCGACCATGGGTGTATTCGAGTCTTGTGGGGAAACGTGTGCAAACCTCTGCAGAGTGTATAAACTAATCATGGTTAGCCGTGTCCCCGGTTATGGACATCTTCAGTATCTAGTTCTTGGATTATCATGTTGATCTCATCACCCTTATTATAATTTGATTGGGTTTAATGATGATGCTTAATTGGGATTGAGTTGGAGGAACCTTCTCAATGTTTAACAACCACCATGATAGTTAAATACAATTTATTCCTTTGTTGTAGGGAAAAATTGGCTTTTCGCAAAAACATATAAACCATACAACCTCCACCAGCCAAATATGCATGAAGTGATAGCAATTATTTTGTTCATTACTCTCTTGTGTTACATTGAGAGCATATTCCATGTGCTGACCCGTTTCGGGATGCAACGTTCATGTTGCAGACTTTTCAGACGACGAGTAAGGAGCCATAGGTCGTTGTCTTTCACTCAGTGATGTCGTTGGAGTTGATGGACTCACTTTATCTTCCAAGCCTTCCGTTGTTATCGTTTTAGATGTCCTTAAGCCATATTTATTGTATTAAGTTCTCTTTTGAGACATTCTATGTAATAAGTGTGTGATTGTTACTCTGTTATAAATCCTCAAGTACTGTGCGTGTCGGCATTACCGATCCAGGGATGCACCGATGCACAGAGATCAGACTGTTTGAGGTCTGGTTGCTACAAGATGGTATCGGAGCACACATTGACTGTAGGACATGACCACTAAGCTAAAACCCTAGATCACTACTCTCTTCTCATTTCTGACTCCTCTCCATTTTCTACTCTTTAGGACGGCGGACTCGAGGAACAAGTTTGCACAACCGGATGAAGATACACCTTTTGGACAACACTTGAAGGAAGCTACTAGATACCTGAACATCGGAATACGAAGCTTCATCGGGACTTACATTGCCACTTTACCAGAAGAGGAGCGCTGGATGATTCAAGTTCAAGTTCCAGGAAGGACCTTCACGCCAGTCACTGAGCCGATAGAGTTTTCCTTTGATGCACCAACTTGGAGTCTAGGCAAGAGCATGGCAGCCCACATCACCATGGGACGCATTGGAGAAGTTTACCACAAGGATCTCAAGGATACTATCTACCAGATTTGTCGGCGCCGAGATGAGCAATGGGAGATGATCAACACCAGCAAGGATAGGTCCATTGCAGCTTTCATCCAGGAGTTAAATCAGCACATTCGTCGCCAGGAGAACCAGATGTGCGTAGGCATGATAGATCTGAAGAAGGCATTGACCAGGATCATGGAGCTGGAGGAAGAACTCAAGTCTACACGAGATGGATACAAGGAGGGAATGACGATACTCGTGGAGAAGAATGGCAATCTGACAAGGAAGCTAGGGGTATTCATTGGAGACCCCGCGCCAGGAGGAGAAGACGGCGATTCCACTTGCCCGGAGAACTACATCATCATCGATGACACCGACTCGGACCCCCATGATAGCGATGATGACTTTGTTGATGAAGCTGGAGCAGATATTATGGAGTCTTCCACCGATCAATTTTTCTAGTTGACCACCATATCAGTAGTAGTATTCCCCCATGTATATAGTATAGTCCGAGCACTTTTGTAATGATAGTTAGACTGATTGTATGCCCTTGTTTGAATTGATTGAAGTGATATGATTGTGTTTGTCTCATGTGCATATGGGTAGTGCTTTCTCACTAGACCTCATTCTATTCTAATCTCTTCCCTCTAAACCCTCAGATGCATCCGAGACGTGACCCTGGATTTACTTTCCCACCGGAGCTCACTCAGTTGATCCAGCAGCAGAATGCCTTGATGCAGTTGTTAGTTCAGAACCAAGGCAACAACAACAACAACCCACCACCACCACCTCTAGTTGACAGCTTAGCCCGTTTTCTGAGGTTGTAGCCGCTGGTGTTTTCCAGTAGTATCGAGCCTATAGTTGCTGATGATTGGCTGCGCGGGATTGGAAGAGAGTTGACCACTGCAGGTTGCACAGATGCTGAGAAGGTGCATTTTGCCGCGCACCAATTGGATGGACCAACAGCCTCATGGTGGGAGAATTACACAGCCACTTTTCCTATAGCCAATGTCACTTGGGAGCAGTTTCAGCAAGCATTCCGTACCGCCCATGTATCAATAGGAGCTATGGCCATGAAGAAGCGCGAGTTTCGCAACTTATGCCAAGGAGGATGCACCGTTGGCCGGTATGTGGATGACTTTAGTAAGCTAGCACGTTATGCCCCAGATGACGTTGCTACGGATGCCGCGAAGCAGGAGAAGTTTCTGGAAGGACTGAATGATGAGCTGAGCATCTAGTTGTTGGTGGCAACTTTTAATAACTACCAGGAGTTGGTAGATAGAGCTCTCATGATTGAAGGGAAGCAACAGCAGATTGACAACCGCAAGAGGAAGTATGGATAAGGGAAGTACAATTCTGGAGCCCAGCAGAGACCCGTTTTACCCCGAACTCGGGAGGACCCCTTCACCATAACCATGGAGGTCACAATCATAATGGAGGGATTTTGCACAACCATAGTGCCCCCAGGAATGGGAATGGTAATGGAGGAAGCAACGGTCAAAACCGTACCAACCCAGCAACGCCCGCCAAGAAGGATCTAAGTCACATTACTTGTTTCAAGTGCGGGAAGAATGGACATTATGCCACGGAGTGTTTTGAAGCAAAGAATGGAAATGGCAATGGAAGCTCTGGGAAGAAGCCCAACCCTTTCAACATGGGACAAGTGAACCACGTTAGCGTGGAGGAGGTTGAAGCGCAACCCAATGCAGTAATAGGTAAGTTTTTGGTTAAGTCATTTACTGCAATCGTTCTTTTTGATACTGGTGCATCGCATTCATACATATCAAGGAGATTTGTGGATAAGTTTAAACTGCCAACCCAAGCCCTTAGGTCACCCATGTTAGTAACCTCGCCAGGAGCAGAATATATGGCTAGCCTATGGTGTGATCGGTTACCATTAAGGATTGGTAATTACCTGTTTCCCTCAGACCTAATAGTATTGGAGTCACAAGGATTGGATGTGATATTAGGCATGGATTGGCTAACGAAGTATGGAGGGAACATTGACTGCGCCAGTAAGTCGATTTTGCGTACCACCCCAGAAGGAAGAAGAATCAAGTATGTATCCCAGCATGTGCCGAATAGGACTCAAGTGAATTCCTTATCAGGAGTGGTACAAGAGGAAGTACCAGTGGTGAAGGAATTCCTAGATGTATTTCCAGAAGAGTTGCCAAGCATGCCACCGGATAGAGACATTGAGTTTTTGATCGAGCTTTTGCCAGGCACAGGGCCAATATCCAAGAGACCGTACATGATGCCTGCTAAGGATTTAGAGGAAATTAAGAAGCAGATTAAGGAGTTACTGGATAAAGGCTATATTCGCCCAAGCTCGTCACCTTGGGGATCACCAGTGCTTATAGTGGAGAAGAAGGATGGATCGTTGAGGATGGTTGTTGATTATCGAGGATTAAATGAGGTGACGATCAAGAACAAGTACCCACTGCCGATGATCAATGATTTGTTTGACCATCTGCAAGGAGCTAAGGTGTTTTCCAAGATCGATCTGTGATCAGGGTGCCACCAGCTGAAGATTCGAGATCAGGATATACCTAAGACAGCTTTTACCACAAGGTACAGGCTATATGAGTATATCGTTATGTCATTTGGTTTGACTAACGCACCTGCCTATTTCATGAACATGATGAACAAGGTGTTTATGGAGTTTTTGGATAAGTTCGTCGTGGTGTTCATTGATGATATTTTGGTCTACTCAAAGAATGAAGAGGAGCATAAGGAGCATTTGCGTCTGGTACTTGGGAAGCTCAGAGAACACCAGTTATATGCCAAGTTCAACAAGTGTGAATTTTGGTTGAAGGAAGTTGGATTCCTCGGACATGTTATATCCGGAGAAGGAATAGCAGTAGACCCTACCAAGGTTGTCACAGTGACAAATTGGGAAGCACCCACGTCAGTTGGAGAGATCCAGAGTTTTCTTGGACTTCCAGGATACTATCGGAGGTTCATTGAGAATTTCTCGAAGATTGCAAAGCCCATGACGGAGTTGTTGAAGAAGGACACCAAGTTCAAATGGACTGAGGAATGTGAGGCCAGTTTTCAGGAGTTGAAGAAATGCTTGGTTACAGCTCCACTGTTGATTCTTCTAGATCAACGCAAGGATTACCAGGTGTATTGCGACGCTTCTCGTCGAGGACTTGGAGCAGTTCTTATGTAGGAGGGAAGAGTTGTTTCTTATGCCTCTCGACAGCTTAAACCCCATGAGTTGAATTATGCTACGCATGATTTGGAGTTAGCAGCCGTAGTGCATGCATTGAAGACATGGAGACATTTTCTCATCGGAAACCATTGTGAGGTGTACACGGATCACAAGAGTTTGAAGTATATCTTCACGCAGAAGGAGTTGAATCTCAGGCAGAGGAGATGGTTAGAGCTCATTAAGGATTATGATATGAAGTTGCATTATCATCCTGGAAAGGCTAACATAGTAGCCGATGCGTTGAGCTGCAAGAGTCATCTGAATACACTCATGACTGGAGAGTTACCCAAGGAGTTAGCAGAGGATCTTCGTGAGCTATGTTTGGACATAGTTCCGAGGGGTTATGTAGCAGCATTGGAGATTCAGTCTACTTTGATGGATAAGATCAGGGAATCTCAGAAGACGGACAAGGAGATTGCCGAGATAAAAGATAGGATGGGCAAAGGAAAAGCTAAGGGATTTCGTGAGGATGAGCACGATACCCTATGGTTTGAGGACCGTGTTTATGTGCCAAATGATCCGGAGATCAGGAAGTTGATTCCGCAAGAGGCCCATGATTCATTGTATTCGATTCACCCAGGAAATACTAAGATGTATCTGGATTTGAAGGATAGTTTCTGGTGGACCGGAATGAAGAAGGACATTGCAGAGTATGTAGCAATTTGTGATGTATGTCAGAGAGTGAAGGCAAGACATCAGAAGCCAGCTGGATTGCTACAGCCATTGCCGATACCCGAATGGAAGTGGGATAAACTTGGCATCGACTTTATCATGGGATTGCCCAGGACTCGTTCAGGCTATGACTCGATATGGGTTGTAGTCGATCGTTTGACAAAGGTAGCTCATTTCATCCAAGTGAAGACCACTTACACCAGTGCTAAGTTGGCAAAGATATACATGACCAGGATCGTATGTCTACATGGAGTTCCGAGGACCATTGTATCATATAGAGGAACCCAGTTTACCTCAAAGTTTGGAATCAGTTGCATGAGACTTTGGGAACCAGGCTAGAGTTTAGTACAGCCTTTCATCCGCAGACAGATGGACAGACCGAGAGAGTCAATCGGATTCTGGAGGACATGTTGGGAGCTTGTGCACTAGACTATGGATCTAGTTGGGACGACAATTTGCCTTATGCGGAGTTCTCTTACAACAACAGCTATCAAGCCAGTTTGAAGATGGCCCCATTTGAAGCATTGTATGGAAGGAGGTGCAGGACACCATTGTTGTGGGATGAAGTTGGAGACCGTCAGTTGTTTGGACCAGATTTGATTAAAGAGTCGGAAGAGAAGGTTAAGCTGATACGCGATAGACTCAAGGTAGCCCAGTCCAAGCAGAAGAGCTATGCGGATTCTAAACGCAATGCGACAGTTTATGAAGTCGGAGACATAGTGTATCTTCAAGTATCACCACTTCGAGGAGTGAAGCGTTTTGGAGTTAAGGGAAAGTTAGCACCACGTTTTGTAGGACCATACAAGGTTTTGGAACGTATGGGAGAAGTTTCTTACAAGTTGGAATTGCCCGAAGGATTGTCAGGAGTTCACGATGTGTTCCACATTTCTCAGTTAAAGAAGTGCCACGCAGACATGGCTAATATTCCCCTGAGAGATACAGTGCCACTGGATGCGATTTAGTTGGATACTGATTTGACCTACGAGGAGAAACCAGTCAAGATTCTTGAGTTTGCTAGTCGAGTCACACGCAGTAAGGTTATCAAGTTCTGCAAAGTTCAGTGGAGCCACCATACCGAGGAGGAAGCCACCTCGGAACGAGAGGAAGACCTACGGAAGGATCACCCTCACCTATTTTCTAGCCAACCTGAATTTCAAGGGCGAGATTCATCTTAAGGGGAGTGGTTTTTAACATCCCAAATTTTCAATTTGGAATGTTATACATTAGATCATCATTGCATATCATATTTTTATTGCATTTTGGCTTGATCCTAGAAATTCTACGCAACTCAAGGACCCACGGAGAGAGTTGGGGATTTCGTTATTTTCATATTTGAGTTTTCTCAAATTTTGAAAAGAGGATCGTTTGATTTTAATCACTTTCTCTTCGAATATTTCTTTTATGAAAATAAAAGAGAGGGGATAAAATGACTTCCTCAAAATAAAGAAATATTGGAGATTGAATATTAAGATCAAATAAGATTTTATTCGGAGTTTTTGTCGCTATTTTATTTGAATTAGGAAAAATATGCATTTTTCAAAATTGCATTAAAGGCCTAAATAAATGTTCACCTTGTCCTGTAGATTTTTAGAGGACGGGGAAAATTTATTTTAGGATTTTTGGAGTCCGTTTAGTATTTCTTTTCTTTGTTTTTCTGCATGGAATTTATTTTTAAAAAAAGCCAACCGGCCTAACCGGGCCGTGTCCGCCTGGGACACTAGCCCGGCCAGCCCTTTAAAGCCGCAGGGGCCCGAGCCGCCAGTGCCCCGCCCGAAACCCTAGTGCCACCGCCCGCCGCCGTCGGTTCCGTGCCGCCTCCGTCGCCGCGTCGCCCTCGCCTCCTCGCAGCGCCACCGCCGCCCCGGAGCCGCCGCCGCCCCGTTCTGCCACCCCGCCCCTGGATCCCCTCGCCGCCAGCCCACCGGAGTCGCCACCGACCTCGCCGGACCTCACTGTGGTAGCCCGCCGCCGCCGGTTTTCGTTAGGAAACTGTACGGTTTTTTGAAAACCCTAGTTTTTTATTTAGATCTTTTTTTGGTTTAATTATTTAGCGAACGCCCGTTTGTACATTCGTTTTAGCGAACAGTTTTCATCCGTTAGCCGCAGACAGCAAACGTTCGTTTGTTAGCCTGTTCGTCAGTTTTTCTTTTTTCAGGGTTTTTCCACGATTATTTTCGATCGTGATTTCTGCCCTAATCTTCGTTCTAGTATAACTTTTCGCTCGTTTATCGGAATCAGGCGATTCAAGCGCCTAGATCTTCGTCTCGAAGCTCTCTTTCTGTTTAACCACTTGAACAAGATTTTGCTACTGTAAAATTTGACTTTAGTCCTGATTAGTAAACGGATCTTGTTTCTTTCGCAGTTGAGTTTCGTTGCTTCGTTTGGTTTGATTCTTTTTGCAAACCGAAGTTCTTAAGTTGAACTTTCTGGTTAGATCTCTTATTTGAGTTTTACCCGTGCTTCTAGTTGTGTGCTTATTGTATGCTTGCTTGTTTGCGATAGAGTACCCGGAGTGCGAAGCATGCTACTACGAGTCTCTAGGTTTCGCGGATCATCGGCAAGGCAAGTAACACTTTGATCATACCTCTTTACTACCCAGTTTTATTGCATTAGATCAATCCTCAAACAATTGCATGGTTAGGATCTGATTTAACTTGTGGGTTTTGGGAAGTAGATGAGGTAGTACCTATTCACATGTTTATTATCAAACCGTTTGGAGTTACTTCTACGTTACTTATATTGCTATGCTATGCTCGTAGATGTGGATTGGGTTTGAGTGTATCCATGACAGATGTGAGTTTATTAATTAATGGTTCAACTTAAGGTGGCAACTTAAATACACGTCTGGGTGGATTGCTTGTGGGCACGTGGAGAATCTAGTGTTGTCCTAGGATATCCCGGAGGACCCATGTGATCATCCTACGGCCCGCCACCCAGGCTCAAAGGGATCATAAGATTATTCATGCTAGAAACTTCCGTGTGCAGCCACAAGCCAATATGGGCTCTGGCATAGTTGAGTAAGTTGCATGAAGCTCTTGAAGAGGTAGACTAGCAGATGTAGTGGGTTGTAGGTGGTACTGTCTATCCAAAGTAGAGAGTTAATGCTTCAGAAAGACTGTGTCTCAAATCTCCGACCATGGATGTATTCGAGTCTTGTGGGGAAAAGTGCGCAAACCTCTGCAGAGTGTATAAATTAATCATGGTTAGCCGTGTCCCCGGTTATGGACATCCTGAGTATCTGGTTCTTGGATTATCATGTTGATCTCATCACCCTTATTATAATTTGATTGGGTTTAATGATGATGTTTAATTGGGATTGAGTTGGAGGAACCTTCTCAATGTTTAACAAACACCATGATAGTTAAATAAAATTTATTCCTTTGTTGTAGGGAAAATTGGCTTTTCGCAAAAACATATAAATCATACAGCCTCCACCAGCCAAATATGCATGTAGTGATAGCAATTATTCTATTCATTACTCTCTTGTGTTACATTGCCAGCATATTCCATGCGCTGACCCATTTCGGGCTGCAATGTTCATGTTGCAGACTTTTCAGGTGATGAGTAAGGAGCCATAGGTCGTTGTCTTTTACTCAGTGATGCCGTTGGAGTTGATGGACTCACTTTATCTTGCAAGCCTTCCGCTGTTATCGTTTTAGATGGCCTTAAGCCATATTTATTGTATTAAGTTATCTTTTGAGACATTCAATGTAATAAGTGTGTGATTGCTACTCTGTTATAAATCCTCAAGTACTGTGCGTGTCAGCATTACTGATCCAGGGATGACACTGATGCACAGAGATCAGACTATTTGAGGTCTGGTCGCTACAGGCAGTTCCGCTTCCAATGACCAGTCCCTTTGTAGTAGAAGCACTCAGTCTCAGGCTTAGGTCCAGACTTGGGTTTCTTCACTTGAGCAAAAACTTGCTTGTTGTTCTTCTTGAAGTTCCCTTTCTTCCCTTTGCCCTTTTTCTTAAAACTAGTGGTCTTGTTAACCATCAACTCTTGATGCTCTTTCTTGATTTCTACCTCCGCAGATTTTAGCATTGTGAAGAGCTCGGGAATTGTCTTATCCATCCCTTGCATATTATAGTTCATCACGAAGCTTTTGTAGCTTGGTGGCAGTGATTGAAGAACTCTGTCAATGACACTATCATCAGGAAGATTAACTCCTAGTTGAGTCAAGTGGTTGTGGTACCCAAACATTCTGAGTATATGTTCACTGACTGAACTATTCTCCTCCATTTTGCAGCTATAGAACTTATTGGAGACTTCATATCTCGCAATTCGGGCATTTGCTAGAAATATTAACTTCAACTCCTGGAACATCTCATATGCTCCATGACGTTCTAAACGTCTTTGAAGTCCCGATTCTAAGCCGTAAAGCATGGCACACTAAACTATCGAGTAGTCATCAGCTTTGCTCTGCCAGACGTTCATAACATCTAGAGTTGCTCCTGCAACGGGTTTTGCACCTAGCGGTGCTTCCAGGACGTAATTCTTCTGTGCGGCAATGAGGATAATCCTCAAGTTACGGACCCAGTCCGTGTAGTTGCTGTCATCATCTTTCAACTTAGCTTTCTCTAGGAATGCATTAAAATTCAAGGGAACGGTAGCACGGGCCATTGATCTACAACAACATAGACATGCAAATACTATCAGGTACTAAGTTCATGATAAATTAAAGTTCAATTAATCATATTACTTAAAAACTCCCACTTAGATAGACATCCCTCTAGTCATCTAAATGATCACGTGATTCATGTAAACTAAACCATGTCCGATCAACACGTGAGATGGAGTAGTTTTCAATGGTGAACATCACTATGTTGATCATATCTACTATATGATTCACGTTCACCTTTCGGTCTCAGTGTTCCGAGGTCGTATCTACATATGCTAGGCTCGTCAAGTTTAACCCGAGTATTTTGCACGTGCAAAACTGGCTTCCACCCATTGTATGTGAACATAGAGCTTATCACACCCGACCATCACGTGGTGTCTCGGCACGACGAACTATAGCAACGGTGCATACTCAGGGAGAACACTTATACCTTGAAATTTAGTGAGGAATCATCTTATAATGCTACCGCCGTACAAAGCAAAATAAGATGCATAAAGGATAAACTTCGCATGCAATCAAAATAAGTGATATGATATGGCCATCATCATCTTGTGCCTTTTGATCTCCATCTCCAAAGCACCGTCATGATCACCATCATCACTGGCTTGACACCTTGATCTCCATCATAGCATCGTTGTTGTCTCGCCAGCTATTGCTTCTACGACTATCGCTACCACTTAGTGATAAAGTAAAGCAATTACATGGCGATTGCATTTCATAGAATAAAGCGACAACCATAAGGCTCCTGCCAGTTGCCGATAACTTTTTCAAAACATGATCATCTCATACAACAATTTATATCTCATCACATCTTGACCATATCACATCACAACATGCCCTGCAAAAACAAGTTGGACGTCCTCTACTTTGTTGTTGCAAGTTTTATGTGGCTGCTACGGGCTTCTAGCAAGAACCATTCTTACCTAGCATCAAAACCACAACGATTTTTTGTCAAGTGTGTTGTTTTAACCTTCAGCAAGGACTGGGCGTAATCAAACTCGATTCAACTAAAGTTGGAGAAACAGACACCCGCCAGCCACCTGTGTGCAAAGCACGTCGGTAGAACCACCTCATCAACACGGTCATGTAATGTCGATCTGGGCCGCTTCATCCAACAATACCGCTGAATCAAAGTAAGACGTTGCTGGTAAGCGGTATGACTATTATCGCCCACAACTCTTTGTGTTCTACTCGTGCAAATAACATCTACGCATAGACCTGGATCGGATGCCACTGTTGGGGAACGCAGTATTTCAAAAAAATTCCTATGATCACGCAATATCTATCTAGGAGATGCATAGCAATGAGAGGGGAAGTGTGTCCAGGTACCCTCGTAGACCGAAAGCGGAAGCATTTAGTAACGCGGTTGATGTAGTCAAACGTCTTCGCGATTCAACCGATCCTAGCACCGAATGTACGGCACCTCCGTGTTTAGCACATGTTCAGCTCGATGAAGTCCCTTGAGCTCTTGATCCAGTTGAGGACGAGGGAGATTTCCGTCAGCACGATGGTGTGGTGACGGTGATGATGAAGTTACCGACGTAGGGTTTCGCCTAAGCACTACGACGATATGACCGAGGTGTGTAACCATGGAGGGGGGCACCGCACACGGCTAAGACAATTGATCTTGTGTGTTATAGGGTGCCCCCTGCCCCCGTATATAAAGGAGGAGAGGGGGAGGCCGTCCGGCCCCTGTAGAGCGCATCAAGGAGAGGAGTCCTACTAGGACTCCAAGTCCTAGTAGGATTCCACTTGGTGGAAGGGGGAAGGAAAGGGGGGCGCCGCCCCCTTCCCCTAGCCCCATTCAGACTTCCAAGGGGGGAGAGCGGCTAGCTCCTTGTGGCCCTTCTCTCTCCCCACTAAGGCCCCTGAAGGCCCATTAGTTCCCCTGGGGGGTTCCGATAACCCTCCGGCACTCTGATAGTCACCCGGTACCTGTCGGAACTCATCCGGTGTCCAAATAACATCGTCCAATATATCATTCTTTATGTATCGACCATTTCGAGACTCCTCCTCATGTCCGTGATCTCATCCGGGACTCCGAACAAACTTCGTTCGTCAAATGACATAACTCATATAGAAATCGTCATCGAATGTTAAGCGTGCGGACCCTACGGGTTCGAGAACTATGTAGACATGACCGAGACTCATCTCCGGTCAATAACCAATAGCGGAACCTGGATGCTCATATTAGCTCCTACATATTCTACGAAGATCTTTATTGGTCAAACCGCATAAGAACATACGTTGTTCCCTTTGTCATCGGTATGTTACTTGCCCGAGATTCGATCGTCGGTATCATCATACCTAGTTCAATCTCATCACCGACAAGTCTCTTTACTCGTTCCGTAATGCTTCATCCCACAACTAACTCATTAGTCACATTGCTTGCAAGGCTTATAGTGATGAGCATTACCGAGAGGGCCCAGAGATACCTCTCCGATACACGGAGTGACAAATCCTAATCTCGATCTATGCCAACTCAACAAACACCATC
Organism: Triticum urartu; assembly: GCF_056163025.1. Taxonomy (NCBI): domain Eukaryota; kingdom Viridiplantae; phylum Streptophyta; class Magnoliopsida; order Poales; family Poaceae; genus Triticum; species Triticum urartu. Next base: position 441,906,758 of record NC_141876.1, read on the forward strand.
GGAGACACCTGTAGAGCATCTTTATAATCACCCAGTTACGTTGTGACATTTGATAGCACACAAGGTGTTCCTCCGGTATTCGGGAGTTGCATAATCTCATAGTCATAGGAACATGTATAAGTCATGAAGAAAGCAATAGCAATAAAACTAAACGATCATTATGCTAAGCTAACAGATGGTTCATGCCCATCACATCATTCTCTAATGATGTGATCCCATTCATCAAATTACAACACATGTCTATGGTCAGGAAACTTAACCATCTTTGATTAATGAGCTAGTCAAGTAGAGGCATACTAGGGACACTCTGTTTGTCTATGTATTCACACAAGTACCAAGTTTCCGGTTAATACAATTCTAGCATGAATAATAAACATTTATCATGATATAAGGAAATATAAATAACAACTTTATTATTGCCTCTAGGGCATATTTCGTTTAGACGTATCAATCACCACGGAGCCCAAGCAAAAATTGAGTGACAAAGAATTTCGTACTGAGAATCGCATCGAGTTCCAACAGATGATACATGTGCATCTCGAATGCGAGGGGCCAGTCTAACGGAGTTGTAGCAATTTATGCATCTCCATCTCAAATTCTTCGAGACCAAATTTGTCCTTGAGAGTACGACAGGAGGCGTACCACATGAGTGCACTCCTGCCGATACACCTGGAGCCAACGTGCGGCGTGGTCCTTGATGTAGAGCGAGCCCGTGGTCACCCAACTATGTAGCGACACGTAGTATAGCTCAAAATAGGACTCATACCGGTCGATACAGAGGTACGTCGCCATGCCATCGAATCTGGGGAAGTCGTCTTGGCTGGCTTGACGGTGTTGTCCTCGAGGTAGACCGTGTGGAGAGAACTACTGCTACGTCTGTGCCACACCCGCGAGGGAGACCACATCTTGCACATGAATGAGGGATGGCCAACCATTGACTAGGCGTGCATGTGGTCCATGTTCTTCGAGGCTCTTCAGGTGGTCAGCGGCCAAGGAGAAGGAGGATGCCTACAGATCACCGCCGCACAACATGAACTAGTGGTGTGGAGATACGGTCGCGGCTTGCTGCTCGTGGTCCCACTGTTGCTGCACCTTGATGACCCACAAGTATAGGGGATCTATCGTAGTCCTTTTGATAACTAAGAGTTTCGAATCCAATGAGGAGCAGAAGGAAATGACAAGCGGTTTTCAGCAAGGTATTATCTGTAAGCACTGAAATTATTGGTAACAGATAGTTGTGTGATAGGATAATTTGTAACGGGTAACAAGTAACAAAAGTAACTAAGGTGCAGCAAGGTGTCCCAATCCTTTTTGTAGCAAAGGACAAGCCTGGATGAACTCTTATATAAAGCAAAGCGGTCCCGAGGACACATGGGAATTGTTGCCAAGTTAGTTTTCATCATGCTCATATGATTCGCGTTCATTACTTTGATAATTTGATATGTGGGTCGACTGGTGCTTGGGTGCTGCCCTTCCTTGGACAATCCTCCCACTTATGATTAACCCCTCTCGCAAGCATCCTCAACTACGAAAGAAGAATTAAGATAAATCTAACCATAGCATGAAACACATGGATCCAAATCAGCCCCTTACGAAGCAACACATAAACTAGGGTTTAAGCTTCTGTCACTCTAGCAACCCATCATCTACTTATTACTTACCAATGCCTTCCCCTAGGCCCAAACAATGGTGAGGTGTCATGTAGTCGATGTTCACATAACACCACTAGAGGAAAGACAACATACATCTCATCAAAATATCGAACGAATACCAAATTCACATGATTACTTATAACAAGACTTCTCCCATGTCCTCAGGAACAAACGTAACTACCACAAAGCATATTCATGTTCATAATCAGAGGAGTATTAATTATCAGTAAGGATATGAACATATGCTCTTCCACCGAATAAACTAACTAGCACCAACTACAAGGAGTAATCAACACTACTAGCAACCCACAGGTACCAATCTGAGGTTTTGAGACAAAGATAGGATACAAGAGATGAACTAGGGTTTGAGAGGAGATGGTGCTGGTGAAGATGTTGATGGAGATTGACCCCCTCTCGGTGAGAGGATCGTTGGTGATTGCGATGGCGATGATTTCCCCCTCCCGGAGGGAAGTTTCCCCGGCAGAACAACTCCGCCAGAGCCCTAGATTGGTTCTGCCCAAGTTTCGTCTCGAGACGGCGATGCTTCTACTGAGAGCTTCCTTCTGATTTTTTTTCCAGGTCAAAACACACCATATAGCAGAAGATGGGCGTCGGGGGCCTTCCAGGTGGCCCACAAGACCGAAGGGCGCGCCCTCCACCCTTGTGGATAGCAGGTGGCCCCCTCTGGTGCTTTCTTCGTCCAATATTTTTTATACATTCCAAAAATATTCTCCGTGAAGTTTCATGACTTTGGGAGTTGTGCAGAATAGGTCTCTAATATTTGCTCCTTTTCCAGTCCAGAATTCCAGTTGCCGGCATTCTCCCTCTTCATGTAAACCTTATAAAATAAGAGAGAAAAGGCATAAGTATTGTGATATAATGTGTAATAATATCCCATAATGCAATAAATATCAATATAAAAGCATGGTGCAAAATGGACGTATCACACCTCATCAACATCCACCCATGTCAGACCCATCTATTTGCGCAGGTGAGCCAAGTTGCTGGAAACTTTCTCGTTGAAGGCGGGTTGTGCCTCCACATGTGTGTTCCCGGTAAGCTTGCTCTTCTCAAACCGCGTCAACAGCGACTCCGAGAGCAATTTGATCTCATCGGTGGACTCTGACATGATGGCAATGATATGGCATGTTTTCGCTGATGGTTTAGAGGGCGGCGCCACCATGCTCACTCCAAATCAATGTAACCCCGCTCGGGATTTTGGGTGGAATCACCGAAATGAATCCACACTCGCAACGGTGGATCTGATAGTCCGACTGACAGCACAACAGAGCATATTTTTTGTTGGGGATTGGAATGGCTCTGATTACTAGTTTGTAATGAACCCAGGGAAATCAAGGATCAAAACCAGAGGAGGGGATGAGAGATTGCAGCTCTGGGTATTTCTTGCCGAGGAAGAAGGTGATGTACAAATAAAGGATATGATATTCAGAGAAAGAGAGAGAGGTAGGTGTGGTTCAGAGAGCACATACAACACACATGCTCCTCTCGCTATCCATCCTGGGCCATATAGGCATGCATGCACCCTAGCCCGTGGGCACTATGCTTACAAGGTTCGGCGACCCACACTTTCCTTATGCACTTCATCTTCAGAGGGATGCAGGTGACACAATTAAACCGATGGTCCGGTTGTATTGATCAAGTCAACCCAGCACCACCAAGTGGTGTGCAAATCTCGGGGTATGGGCCTTGAAGGAAATATGCCCTAGAGGCAATAGTAAAGTTGTTATTTATATTTCCTTATATCATGATAAATGTTTATTATTCATGCTAGAATTGTATTAATCGGAAACTTGATACATGTGTGGATACATACACAAAACATAGTGTCCCTAGTAAGCCTATACTAGACTAGCTCGTTAACCAAAGATGGTTAAGTTTCCTAACCATAGACATGTGTTGTCATTTGATGAACGAGATCACATCATTAGGAGAATGATGTGATGGACAAGACCCATCTATTAGCTTAGCATAGTGATCGTTAAGTTTTATTGCTATTGCTTTCTTCATGACTTATACATATTCCTTTGACTATGAGATTATGCAACTCCAGAATACCGGAGGAATAACTTGTGTTCTATCAAATGTCACAACATAACTGGGTGATTATAAATATGCTCTACAGGTATCTCCGAAGGTATTTGTTGGGTTGGCATAGATCGAGATTAGGATTTGTCACTCCGAGTATCGAAGAGGTATCTCTGGGCCCTCTTGGTAATGCACATCATAATAAGCCTTGCAAGCAATGTGACTAATGAGTTAGTTACGGGATGATGCATTACGGAACGAGTAAAGAGACTTGCCGGTAATGAGATTGAACTAGGTATGAAGATACCGACAATTGAATCTCGGGCAAGTAACATACTGATGACAAAGGGAATAACATATGTTGTCATTACGGTACGACTGATAAAGATCTTCGTAGAATATGTGGGAACCAATACGAGCATCCAGGTTCCGCTATTGGTTATTGACCGGAGATGAGTCTCGGTCATGTCTACATAGTTCTCGAACCCGTAGGGTCCGCATGCTTAACGTTCGATGACGATCGGTATTATGAGTTACTATCTACAAAGTAGTGTTACTATCTGCAAAGCTTGAATTGTCGCAAAAAGTTTTCGACAAGTTCAAGGTATTGACTACGATGAGATTTTCTCACTCGTAGCAATGCTTAAGTCTGTCCGAATCATGTTAGCAATTGCCACATTTTATGAAATCAGCAAATGGATGTCAAAACTGCATTCCTTAATGGATTTATTAAAGAAGAGTTGTATATGATACAACAAGAAGGTTTTGTCAATCCTAAAAGTGCTAACAAAGTGTGCAAGCTCCAGCGATCCATCTATGGATTGGTGCAAACATCTCGGAGTTGGAATATACGCTTTGATGAGTTAAAAAATCATATAGTTTTATACAGACTTGTGGTGAAGCCTGTATTTAAAAGAAAGTAAGTGGGAGCACTACAACATTTCTAATAAGTATATGTGAATGACATATTGTTGATCGGAAATAATGTAGAATTTTCTGGAAAGCATAAAAGAGTGTTTGAAAGGAGTTTTTCAAAGACAGACCTTGGTGAAGCTGCTTACATATTGAGCATCAAGATCTATACACATAGATCAAGACGCTTGATAAATTTTTTCAATAAGTACATACCTTGACAGGTTTTTGAAGTAGTTCAAAATGGAACAGTCAAAGAAGGAGTTCTTGCCTGTGTTGCAAGGTTTGAAGTTGAGTAAAGACTCAAAACTCAACCATGATAGAAAATAGAAAGAGAATGAAAAGTCATTCCCTATGCCTCGGTCATAGGTTCTATAAAGTATGTTGTGTACTAGACCTATTGTGTACCTCACCATGAGTTTGGCAAGAGGGTACAATAGTGATCCAGGAGTGGATCACTGAACATCGGTCAAAATTATCCTTAGTGGAATAAGGAAATGTTTCTTAGTTATGGACGTGACAAAGAGTTCGTCGTAAAGAGTTACGTCAATGCAAGCTTTGACACCGATCTAGATGACTCTAAGTCTCGATCTAGATACATATTGGAAGTGGGAGCGATTATCTAGAGTAGCTCCATGCAGAGCATTGTAGACATAGAAAATTTGCAAAATACATACGGCTCTGAATGTGGCAGACCCGTTGACTAAACTTCTCTCACAAGCAAAACATGATCACTCTTTGGGTGTTAATCACATAGCGATGTGAACTAGATTATTAACTCTAGCAAACCCTTTGGGTATTAGTCACATGGAGATGTGAACTAATCACATAAAGATGTGAACTATTGGTGTTAAATCACATGGCGATGTGAACTAGATTATTGACTCTACTGCAAGTGGGGGGCTGAAGGAAATATGCCCTAGAGGCAATAATAAAGTTGTTATTTATATTTACTTATATCATGATAAATGTTTATTATTCATGCTAGAATTGTATTAACCAAAAACTTAGTACATGTGTGAATACATAGACAAAACAGAGTGTCCCTAGTATGCTGATACGTCTCCAACGTATCTATAATTTTTGATTGCTCCATGCTATATTGTCTACTGTTTTGGACTATATTGGGCTTTATTTTCCACTTTTATATTATTTTTGGGACTAACCTATTAACCGGAGGCCCAACCCAGAATTGTTGTTTTTGCCTATTTCAGTGTTTCGAAGAAACGGAATATCAAACGGAGTCCAAACGGAATAAAACCTTCGGGAACGTGATTTTCTCGCCGAACGTGATCCAGGAGACTTGGACCCTACTCCAAGCAGTCAAAGAGGCGGTCACGAGGGTGGGGGGCGCCCCCCCCTAGGGCGCGCCCCCTGCCTCGTGGGCCCCTTGATGCTCCACCGACGTACTCCTTCCTCCTATATATACCTACGTACCCCCAAACGATCAAAGAAGGAGCCAAAAACCTAATTACACCGCCGCAACTTTCTGTATCCACGAGATCCCATCTTGGGGCCTGTTCTGGAGCTCCGCCGGAGAGGGCCGTCATCACGGAGGGCTTCTACATCATCATAGCCTCTCCGATGAAGTGTGAGTAGTTTACCTCAGACCTTCGGGTCCATAGTTAGTAGCTAGATGGCTTCTTCTCTCTTTTTGGATCTCAATACAAAGTTCTCCCCCTCTCTCGTGGAGATCTATTTGATGTCATCTTCTTCTTTTTGCGGTGTGTTTGTTGAGACCGATGAATTGTGGGTTTATGATCAAGTCTATCTATGAATAATATTTGAATCTTCTCTGAATTCTTTTATGTATGATTGGTTATCTTTGCAAGTCTCTTCGAATTGTCCGTTTGGTTTGGCCAACTAGATTGGTAGTTCTTGCCATGGGAGAAGTGCTTAGCTTTGGGTTTGATCTTGCGGTGTCCTTTCCCAGTGACAGAAGGGGCATCAAGGCACGTATTGCATCATTGCCATCGAGGATAACAAGATGGGGTTTATTTCATATTGCATGAATTTATCTCTCTACATCATGTCATCTTGCTTAAGGTGTTACTCTGTTTTTAACTTAATACTCTAGATGCATGCTGGATAGCGGTCGATGAGTGGAGTAATAGTAGTAGATGCAGAATCGTTTCGGTCTACTTGTCATGGACGTGATGCCTATATACATGATCATGCCTAGATATTCTCATAACTATGCTCAATTCTGTCAATTGCTCAACAGTAATTTGTTCACCCACCGTAGAATACTTATGCTCTTGAGAGAAGCCACTAGTGAAACCTATGGCCCCCGGGTCTATTCTCATCATATTAATCTCCATCACTTTAATCTTGCTTTGCTTTTTTACTTTACCTTTACTTTTCACTTTGCATCTCTATACCAAAAATACCAAAAATATTATATCTATCAGATCTCACTCTCGTAAGTGACCGTGAAGGGATTGACAACCCCTAATCGTTTTGGTTGTGAATAGCTATCGTTTTGTGCAGGTACGAGGGACTTGAGCGTGGCCTCCTACTAGATTGATACCTTGGTTCTCAAAAACTGAGGGAAATACTTACGCTACTCTGCTGCATCATCCCTTCCTCTTCGGGGAAATCCAACGCAAGCTCAACAGGTAGCAAGAAGGATTTCTGGCGCCGTTGCCGGGGAGGTTCGCGCAAGTTAAGATTTGACTCCCGACAACGAGCCATTTCTGGTGTCGTTGCCGGGGTGTCTACGCAAAAAGTCAACATACCAAGTACCCATCACAATCCTTATCTCTCGCATTACATTATTTGCCATTTGCCTCTCGTTTTCCTCTCCCCCACTTCACCCTTGCCATTTTATTCGCCCTCTCTTTCCCAATCTCCTTCTCCTTCTCCGCCTCTTTTGCCTGTTTGCTCTTATTTGCTCGTGTGCTAGTTTGCTTGCTTGTCGTTATGTCTGAAATTGGGGAAGTTATCGCCAATATGGGTGATAACAATATCATGGAAAATTTTGATGCTCCTGCTGAAGAACCCCCTACCTACCATACAAAAAGATTTCGAATCGGTAGTGGTAATATTATTGGAAAAGGAGTTATTCAAGATTTCTTTACTTGTGCCGGTGCTTTGCCCTCTATGGGCGGTTCTATTCTTCATAGAACTAGTAGTCTTGCGGATGCTATTGTCATGCTTATCGTTGAACTTGAAAGGCAATTTATGCATCTGCACCCATCTATACAAAGAGTTTTCCTAGAATTTTCTAATATCGAGCATTCCTCTGTTAAGCGTGCCGCTACTATCTTTTTGGCTCATGAATTCAGATTTATAATAAAAGAAGCCAAAGAAATCTTTGCACACTATAGGGTGGACGCTGGTCGTCCTCCCATAGAATCTATCCTCTTCGATCAAGAAGAAACTATGCGCTTTCAATCTCTTGACTATGTTGCTTTTAATGAAAACCTCAGAAAAAAGGTGCCAATCAATATTTTAATTAATAGAATCTCTGAACTTAATGATGATTTGGCTATTAGAAATAATGATCTAGGATGCTCTCTTGAGTTTAGGCTCACAAGGTTCTGTCAAAAGAATGCTTATAATGATGAATTGGTTGTACAATACGAAGGGCCGAAAGAGGAACCTATACCTCCTAAAATTGATCTTGGGGACTTCTGTCCTATTAAATTTAGCCCTTTTGATTACTTTTGCTTGCCTCAAAGAAAACTTGCTGCCGAACATAGAGAATATGAAATGAGTTTCACCGATCTATCTTATTACTACGGCAATACCTAGATCTATCCTCGCTTTTATGCCTAGCTAGGGGCGTTAAACGATAGCGCTTGTTGGGAGGCAACCCAATTTTATTTTTATTCCTTGCTTTTTGCTCCTGCTTAGTAATAAATAAATTATTTAGCCTCTGTTTTTGTTGTGTTTTTTGTGTTTAATTAGTGTTTGTGCCAAGTAGAACCGTTGGGAACACTTGGGGAAAGTCTTGTTGAACTTGCTGTAAAAAACAGAAACTTTAGCGCTCACGATAACTGCTGTCATTTTTATTTAAAGAGTGCTATTTAGTCAATTCTTTTTGAAGATGATTAATAGATAAATTCCTCGCGTCCAGCAATTTATTTTAGAATTTTTTGGGTTCCATATCTTGCGCTAGCTACAGATTACTACAGACTGTTCTGTTTTTGACAGATTCTGTTTTTCGTGTGTTGTTTGCTTATTTTGATGAATCTATGATTAGTAAAATAGTTTATAATCCATATAGAAGTTGTAATACAGTATTTTTAACACTAATATAAATAAAAAATGAGTTCATTACAGTACCTTGAAGTGGTCTTTTGTTTTCTTTCGCTAACGGAGCTCACGAGTTTTCTACTTTAAGTTTTGTGTTGTGAAGTTTTCAAGTTTTGGGTGAATTCTTGTGATGGATTATGGAACAAGGAGTGGCAAGAGCCTAAGCTTTGGGATGCCCATGGCACCCCCAAGATAATACAAGGACACCAAAAAGTCAAAGCTTGGGGATGCCCCGGAAGACATCCCCTCTTTCGTCCACTTCCATCAGTAATTTACTTGGAGCTATATTTTTATTCACCAACATGATATGTGTTTTACTTGGAGCGTCTTGTATTATTTATGTCTTTGTGTTTTAGTATGCCACAATCATCCTTGCTGTACACACCTTTTGAGAGAGCCATACATGAATTAAAATTTGATAGAATACTCTATGTGCTTCACTTATATCTTTTGAGCTATGTAGTTTTGCTCTATGTGCTTCACTTATATCTTTTGAGCATTATAATTTTGCTCTATGTGCTTCACTTATAACTTTTGAGCTAAGTAGTTTTGCTCTATGTGCTTCACTTATATCTTTTGAGCATTATAATTTTACTCTATGTGCTTCACTTAGATCTTTTAGAGCACGGTGGTGGATTTGTTTTAAAGAAACTATTGACCTCTCATGCTTCACTTAAATTATTTTGAGAGTCTCTTAATAGCATGGTAATTTGCTTAATAATAATATGCTTGGTATTCAAGATTTGTGAAACTTTCTTTTGAGTGTGTTGAATACTAAGAAAAGAGTGAAATATGATAATTGTTTTGAGATATGGAGGTGATAATATTAAAGTCATGCTAGTTGAGTAGTTGTGAATTTAAAGAATACTTGTGTTAAAGTTTGTGATTCCTATAACATGCACGTATGGTGAACCGTTATGTGATGAAGTCGGAGCATGATTTATTTATTGATTGTCTTCCTTATGAGTGGCGGTCGGGGACGAGCGATGGTCTTTTCCTACCAATCTATCCCCCTAGGAGCATGCGCGTAATACTTTGCCTTGATAACTTCTAGATTTTTGCAATAAGTATATGAGTTCTTTATGACTAATGTTGAGTCCATGGATTATACGCACTCTCCCCCTTCCACCTTTGCTAGCCTCTCTAATACCGCGCACTTTTCGCCGGTATCATACACCTACCATATACCTTCCTCAAAACAGCCACAATACCTACCTATTATGGCATTTCCATAGCCATTCCGAGATATATTGCCATGCAAATTTCCACCGTTCCATTTATTATGACACACTCCATCATTGTCATATTGCATATCCTGATACATCGCCGGAGGCATTCATATAGAGTCATATTTTGTTCTAAGTATCGAGTTGTAAGAAAAATAGAAGTGTGATGATCATCATTATTAGAGCATTGTTCCAGTAAGGAAAGGATGATGGAGACTATGATTCCGCCACAAGTCGGGATGAGACTCCGGACGAAAAATAAAAGAGGCCAAAGAAGCCAAAAAAAGAGAAAATAAAAGAGGCCATAAAAAAGAAAAAAGGCCCAAATAATAAAAAATAATAAAAATGAGAGAAAAAGAGAGAAGGGACAATGTTACTATCCTTTACCACACTTGTGCTTCAAAGTAGCACCATGATCTTCATAGTAGAGAGTCTCTCATGTTATCACTTTCATATACTAGTGGGAATTTTACATTATAGAACTTGGCTTGTATATTCCAATGAGGGGCTTCCTCAAATTGCCCTAGGTCTTCATGAGCAAGCAAGTTGGATGCACACCCACTTAGTTCCTTTTGATGAGCTTCCATATACTTATAGCTTTAGTACATTCGTTGCATGGCAATCCCTACTCACTAACATTGATATCTATTGATGGGCATCTCCATAGCCCGTTGATACGCCTAGTTGATGTGAGACTATCTTCTCCTTTTTGTCTTCTCCACAACCACCATTCTATTCCACCTATAGTGCTATATCCATGGCTCACGCTCATGTATTGCGTGAAAATTGAAAAAGTTTTGAAAAGTTAGAGTATGAAACAATTGCTTGGCTTGTCATCGGGGTTGTGCATGATTTAAATACTTTGTGTGGTGAAGATAGAGCATAGCCAGACTATATGATTTTGTAGGGATAACTTTCTTTGGCCATGTTATTTTGAGAAGACATAATTGCTTTGTTAGTATGCTTGAAATATTATTATTTTTATGTCAATATAAACTTTTGTCTTGAATCTTTCGAATCTGAATATTCATATCACAATTAAGAAGATTTACATTGAAATTATGCCAAGTAGCACTCTGCATCAAAAATTCTCTTTTTATCATTTACCTACTCGAGGACGAGTAGGAATTAAGCTTGGGGATGCCTGATACGTCTCCAACGTATCTATAATTTTTGATTGCTCCATGCTATATTATCTACTGTTTTGGACTATATTGGGCTTTATTTTCCACTTTTATATTATTTTTGGGACTAACCTATTAACCGGAGGCCCAGCCCAGAATTGCTGTTTTTTGCCTATTTCAGTGTTTCGAAGAAACGAAATATCAAACGGAGTCCAAATGGAATAAAACCTTCGGGAACGTGATTTTCTCACCGAACGTGATCCAGGAGACTTGGACCCTACTCCAAGGAGTCAAAGAGGCGGTCACGAGGGTGGGGGGCGCCCCCCTAGGGCGCGCCCCCTGCCTCGTGGGCCCCTTGATGCTCCACCGACGTACTCCTTCCTATATATACCTACGTACCCCCAAACGATCGAAGAAGGAGCCAAAAACCTAATTCCACCGCCGCAACTTTCTGTATCCACGAGATCCCATCTTGGGCCTGTTCCGGAGCTCCGCCGGAGAGGGCCGTCATCACGGAGGGCTTCTACATCATCATAGCCTCTCCGATGAAGTGTGAGTAGTTTACCTCAGACCTTCGGGTCCATAGTTAGTAGCTAGATGGCTTCTTCTCTCTTTTTGGATCTCAATACAAAGTTCTCCCCCTCTCTCATGGAGATCTATTCGATCTTCTTTTTGCGGTGTGTTTGTTGAGACCGATGAATTGTGGGTTTATGATCAAGTCTATCTATGAATAATATTTGAATCTTCTCTGAATTCTTTTATGTATGATTGGTTATCTTTGCAAGTCTCTTCGAATTATCCGTTGGTTTGGCCAACTAGATTGGTAGTTCTTGCCATGGGAGAAGTGCTTAGCTTTGGGTTCGATCTTGCGGTGTCCTTTCCCAGTGACAGAAGGGGCAGCAAGGCACGTATTGCATCGTTGCCATCGAGGATAACAAGATGGGGTTTATTTCATATTGCATGAATTTATCTCTCTACATCATGTCATCTTGCTTAAGGCGTTACTCTGTTTTTAACTTAATACTCTAGATGCATGCTGGATAGCGGTCGATGAGTGGAGTAATAGTAGTAGATGCAGAATCGTTTCGGTCTACTTGTCACGGACGTGATGCCTATATACATGATCATGCCTAGATATTCTCATAACTATGCTCAATTCTGTCAATTGCTCAACAGTAATTTGTTCACCCACCGTAGAATACTTATGCTCTTGAGAGAAGCCACTAGTGAAACCTATGGCCCCCGGGTCTATTCTCATCATATTAATCTCCATCACTTTAATCTTGCTTTGCTTTTTACTTTGCCTTTACTTTTCACTTTGCATCTCTATACCAAAAATACCAAAAATATTATATCTATCAGATCTCACTCTCGTAAGTGACCGTGAAGGGATTGACAACCCCTAATCGCGTTGGTTGCGAGTAGCTATCGTTTTGTGCAGGTACGAGGGACTTGAGTGTGGCCTCCTACTGGATTGATACCTTGGTTCTCAAAAACTGAGGGAAATACTTATGCTACTCTGCTGCATCATCCCTTCCTCTTTGGGGAAATCCAACGCAATCTCAAGAGGTAGCATATGCCTCTACTTGACTAGCTCGTTAATCAAAGATGGTTAAGTTTGAAGACCATAGACATGTATTGCCATTTGATGAACGGGGTCACATCATTAGAGAATGATGTGATGGACAAGACCCATCTGTTAGCTTAGCATAAAGGATCGTTTAGTTTTATTGCTATTGCTTTCATCATGACTTATACATGTTCCTCTGACTATGAGATTATGCAACTCCTGAATACCGGAGGAACACCTTGTGTGCTATCAAAAGTCACAACGTAACTGGGTGATTATAAAGATGCTCTACAGGTGTCTCCGATGGTGTTTGTTGAGTTGGCATAGATCGAGATTAGGATTAGTCACTCCGATTGTCGGAGAGGTATCTCTGGGCCCTTTCGGTAATGCACATCACTATAAGCCTTGCAAGCAATGTGACTAATGATTTAGTTATGATATGTTGCATTACAGAATGAGTAAAGAGACTTGCCGGTAACGAGATTGAACTAGGTATGATGATACCGACGATCGAATCTCGGGCAAGTAACATACCGATGACAAAGGGAACAACATATGTTGTTATGCGGTTTGACCGATAAAGATCTTTGTAGAATATGTAGGAACCAATATGAGCATCCAGGTTCCGCTATTGGTTTTTGACCAAAGATGAGTCTCGGTCATGTCTACATAGTTATCGAACCCGTAGGGTCCGCACGCTTAACGTTCGATGGCGATCGGTATTATGAGTTTATGTGTTTTGATATACCGAAGGTAGTTCGGAGTCCCGGATGTGATCACGGACATGACGAGGAGTCTTGAAATGGTCGAGACATGAAGATTGATATATTGGAAGGTTATGTTTGGACACCAGAATGGTTTTGGATGAGTTCGGGCATAGTACCGGGTGGTTACCGAAACCCCCCGTGGGCTTAATGGGCCTACATGGGCTTTAGTGGAAGAGAGAGAGGAGGCGGCCAAGAGTTGGGAGCGCACCCCCAAGCCCAATCCGAATTGGGAGGGGGCCAATCCCCCTTTCCTTCTTCTCCTCTTCCCCTTCCTTCCCCCTCCTATTAGGACTCGGAAAGGGGGGAAACCTACGAAAAGTGCAAGCAGCTCCCGAGCTCCATGACTCTTGGTATTTGAAAGTTTTGAAAAACACACGTCTAGTGCTCAGAAAAATCTGAAAAAAATACATGAATACATACACATATTCCTAAGGCCCGGTAAAAATCTGATAAAAAATACTTTATATTTTGGGAAATACAAAAAAGAGAAATTTCTGACATAAATGACACTGTTGTTCTGTTATACACTGTTAGAAATTTGTTTTTTTCTATATCCCAAAACAAAACGATATTTCTACCGAAACTTGCCACGGCTATTCGGAATGTGTATGTGTATCCCTGGAAAAAACTCCACATTTTTCTAAAACTTCAAAAGCATGAATTTCAAAATATTTAAATATAGAGAGCACTGGTGCTCGGCAGCTGCAAATCTGCACTCGGGAAACCTACTCCTAGTAGGAGTAGGAATCTCCCCTTGGGGGCGCACCATGAGGCCGGCCGGCCCCCTCCTCCCCTCCTTTATATACGGGGGAGGGGCACCCCATAGACACACAAGTTGACAATTGTTTTAGCCATGTGCGGTGTCCCCCTCCACAGATACACACCTCAGTCATATCGCCGTAGTGCTTGGGCGAAGCCCTGCGCCGGTAACTTCATCATCACCGTCAACACGTCGTCGTGCTGAAGAAACTCTCCCTCGGCCTCAACTGGATCAAGAGTACGAGGGACGTCACCGAGCTGAACGTGTGCAGATCGCGGAGGTGTCGTGCGTTCGGTACTTGATCGGTTGGATCGCGAAGATGTTCGACTACATCAACCGCATTTCTTAATGCTTCGCTTCCGGTCTACGAGGGTACGTAGACATACTCTCCCCTCTCGTTGCTATGCATCCCTAGATAGATCTTGCGTGATCGTAGGAATTTTTTTGAAATACTGCGTTCCCCAACAATGATGCAGACTGGGTCCGTGATCTGGGGATTATCCTTGTTGCTGCACAAAAGAATTATGTCCTTGATGCACCGCTAAGTGATAGACCTATTGCAAGAGCAGATACAGACGTTATGAACGTTTGACAAGCTCGATATGATGACTACTTGATAGTTTGGTGCACCATGCTTTACGGCTTAGAACCGGGACTTCAAAAACGTTTTGGACGCCATGGAGCATATAAGATGTTCCAAGAGTTGAAATTGGTATTTCAGACTCATGCCCATGTCGAGAGGTATGAGACCTTTGACAAGTACTTTGCCTACAAGATGGAGGAGAATGGCTCAGCCAGTGAGCATGTACTCAGAATGTCTGGGTAGTACAATCATTTGAATCAAGTGGGAGTTAATCTTCCAGATAAGATAGTGATTGACAGAGTTCTCTAGTCACTATCACCAAGTTACTAGAACTTTGTGATAAACTATAGTATGCAAGGGATGACGAAAACGATTCCTCAGCTCTTCGTGATGCTGAAATCGGCGAAGGTAGAAATCAAGAAAAAGCATCAAGTGTTGATGGTTGACAAGACCACTAGTTTCAAGAAAAAAGGGCAAAGGAAAAGAAAGGGAACTTCAAGAAGAATGACAAGCAAGTTGCCACTCCCGTGAAAGAGCCCAAAGCTAGACCTAAGCCTGAAACTGAGTGCATCTACTGCAAAGGAAATGGTCACTTGAAGCGGATCTACCCCAAATACTTGGCGGATAAGAAGGATGGTGAAAGTGCAACTATCCCTAGGTGGTTTTGGTAATTCATAACAACATATAGCTCATTGAGCAAATGCTATTCCAAGATGATTATTTCAGGAAAGCTCAATGATTGGCATGGCATGTATGTGAAAGTGGAACCCTCAAAATGCTAAGGACAAAGGATTGGCTCAAGCTCAAAAGCTCAAGACTCTTCATTTTATATTTTAGTGATCCAAGATCACATTGAGTCTTTAGGAAAAGCCAATACTATCAAGGAGGAATGAGGTGTTGCTTAATGAGCCTCTTGCCTCATGTGCTTAGTGATATGCTCCAAAACCCTCAACTACTTTCCCATATCCACATATGACCTAAACCCTAAGCCAAACTCGGTCCTACCGATTTTTCCTATCCGGCGCCACCGAGTTTCACTTGTCATTAGCCACTGCCAAACCCTAGCAATTCGGTCCTACCGATAGGGATCTCGGTCTCACCGAGATGGGGTTGCAAACTCTCTGTTTCCCTTTCGTAACTTTTCGTTCTCACCGAAAGAGTGAATCGGTCCCACCGAGATTGCAATGTAAACTCAGTGTTTCCCCTTTGTAACTTTTCGGTCTCACTGAGTTCCACTCGGTCTCACCGAAAGAGCAAATCGGTCCCACCGAGTTTGCCTGACCAACTCTCTAGTTAGCTAATTACCAAATTCGGTCTCACCGAGTTTGTGTAATCGGTCTCACCGAGATTACGTTATGCCCAAACCCTAACCATATCGGTCCTACCGAGTTGCATGTCAGTCCCACCGAAAATCTCTAACGGTCACTAGGTTTAGATTTTCGGTCCGACCGAGTTTATTGATTCGGTCCCACCGAGATTGGAAAACTGTGTAACGGTTGGATTTTGTGTGGAGGCTATATATACCCCTCCACCTCCTTCTCATTCGATGAGAGAGCCATCAGAACACACACACCATTCCAACTCATATGTTCTGAGAGAGAACCACCTACTCATGTGTTGAGACCAAGACATTCCATTCCTACCATATGAATCTTGATCTCTAGCCTTCCCAAGTTGCTTTCCACTCAAATCTTCGTTCCACTAAATCCAAATCCTATGAGAGAGAGTTGAGTGTTGGGGAGACTATCATTTGAAGCACAAGAGCAAGGAGTTCATTACCTACACACCATTTGTTACTTCTTGGAGAGTGGTGTCTCCTAGATTGGCTAGGTGTCACTTGGGAGCCTCCGACAAGATTGTGGAGTTGAACCAAGGAGTTTGTAAGGGCAAGGAGATCGCCTACTTCGTGAAGATCTACCGCTAGTGAGGCAAGTCCTGTGTGGGCGATGGCCATGGTGGGATAGACAAGGTTGCTTCTTCGTGGACCCTTTATGGGTGGTTGCTTCTTCGTGGACCCTTCGTGGGTGGAGCCCTGTGTGGACTCGCGCAACCATTACCCTTGGGTGGAGCCCTGTGTGGACTCGCGCAACCGTTACCCTTCGTGGGTTGAAGTCTCCATCAACGTGGATGTAGGATAGCACCACCTATCCGAACCACGGGAAAAACATCCGTGTCTCCAATTGCGTTTGAATTCTCCAAACCCTTCCCTTTACATTCTTGCAAGTTGCATGCTTTACTTTCCGCTGCCTATATACTCTTTGCATGCTTGCTTGAATTATGTGATGATTGCTTGACTTGTCCTAAATTAGCTAAAATCTGCCAAGAACTAAAATTGGGAAAATGTTAAGTTTTTATTTGGTTAAGAAGTCTAATCACCCCCCTCTAGACATACTTTCGATCCTACAAGTGGTATCAGAGCTTTGGTCTCCATTTGCTTTGATCTCCATAGCTTTTGGTGGTCATAGCCTTGGTTTCACAACCTAGGAGAGTATGGCGTCTAGCGAGGGAAATTATCACCGTAGAGGTCCTTACTTTGATGGTACTAATTTTGCTAGTTGGAAGCATAAAATGAAAATGCATATTCTTGGACATAACTCCGCCGTTTGGGCTATTGTGTGTGTTGGTTTGCAAGGTGACTTCTTTGATTGGAGAGAACCGAACCGTGAAGCTACCGCGGATGAGTTGAAGATGTTGCAATACAATGCTCAAGCTTGTGATATTCTCTTCAACGGATTGTGCCCCGAAGAATTCAACAAAATCAGCCGTCTTGAGAATGCGAAGGAAATTTGGGACACTTTGATTGATATGCACGAAGGTACCGACTCCGTCAAGGAATCCAAGTTGGATGTGCTTCAAAGCCAACTTGACAAGTTCAAGATGAAGGATGATGAAGGTGTCGCTGAAATGTACTCTAGGCTTGCTCTCATCACAAATGAGTTTGCCGGCTTAGGAAGTGAAGAGATGACCGATAAATTCATCATCAAGAAGATTCTAAGAGCCTTGGATGGAAAATATGATACCGTGTGCACATTGATCCAAATGATGCCCAATTACAAAGATCTCAAGCCAACGGAGGTGATTGGAAGAATTGTTGCTCATGAGATGTCACTTAAGGATAAAGAGGAACTTCACAACAAATCAAGTGGTGCCTATAAAGCCTCAAGTGAAGCCCCTACATCATCAAGTGAGAAACAAGACTTCAATGAAGAATTGAGCTTAATGGTGAAGAACTTCAACAAGTTCTACAAGAGTAGAAGAAAAGATAGAAGCTCCAAGTCAAGGTCCTACAATGACAAAAGATCTTCTAGTCGAGAGCGAAACTGCTACAATTGTGGAAAACCCGGACACTATTCCAATGAGTGTACGGCTCCCTACAAGAGAAGAGAAGATTCTCCAAAAAGAAGAAGCAAAGGATCACCACCAAGAGAGAGAAGGAGTAGAGATGATCGTTATGAACGAAGATACTCACGGAGAAGCAAGGATTCAGAAAGGAAGGAAAAATCATCAAGGAGCTACACAAGACGAAGACATCAAGCTCATGTTGGTGAATGGGTATCCGGCTCCGACTCCGACAGCCACTCCGACAGAAGTTATCACTCCGACTCCGAAGATACTCAAGATGAAGGTGTTGCCGGTCTAGCACTTGTGTCAACCAACTCCTACGACATATTTGACTCACCAAATGAAGGAATTGGAAGATGCTTCATGGCCAAAGGTCCTAAGGTAACACACCCCGAGTATGTTGATTTCAATAGTGATGAGGATGACTTGTTAGGTGATGATTTGCTTGTTGACAACTCTAGTGATGAATACTATGATGAAATGTCAATTAAACATGCTAATCAAGATAACACGAATGACAATGATAAGGAGAAGATTGAGGCCCTAACTAAAGAACTAAACACTCTTAAGTTAGCTCATGAAACCATCTTCGAAGATCATCGAGAACTTTTAAGAGCTCATGAGAAATTACGCTTTGAAAAGCTCAATCTTGAGCAAGAGCATGAGTTCTTAAAGGCAATCAATGATGATCTCCGCAAGAAAAGTTCTTCTTACATTGCCAAGCGTTTACTCTTATCCACTTACATGCCTCAAGTCAAGTCTAGCAACAAGAACAAGAAAGATTCTTCCTCTAGTAGTAACAATGATCATGCTAAATCCAATATTGTTACTTCTAGTAGCTCTCTTGATTCCACTAATGATTCTCTTAGCCAAGTTACACTTGAGCAAGAAAATAGCTTATTGAAGGGAATTATAGAGAAAGGAGTGCACAAAAGCCTTGTTGGGAGTAAGCAATTCGAGGAAATTGTGCGCAAGCAAGGAATGCACCGGAAGAATCAAGGTGTTGGTTTTGAACAAAATTTCAATGCCAATGGAGTTGAGTGGGAAGAAGATCAATACCCCAAGACAAATTTTGTCCCTCAACAAGAGAAGCATACTTCTTTCAAGGGGACACAAGCTCAAGATGATCTTCCACCACAAGACTACAAGCAAAAAGGCAAGGACAAGCTTCAAGAGGAAATTGACGCATTTGAAGAAGCTCCAAAGACCTTAGTCAAGTGGATTCCCAAGACTACTTCAAGTTCCACTTCATCAAGTACGACTACAACTCCAAGGATTCCCATCAAGATGATGTGGATCCAAAAGAAGAAGAACTAGAGAGTTCTTGAGGGTGACTCCGCCAACATACTTCACTCTTATCATTTTGGCAAGAACAAGTGCAATCAACTTCCACATCTTGCACTAGTTCAAGGAGTCACAAACCCTCTTGTTGGTAAGACAAGGGACAAGGTAACCTAAAAGTTTTCATGGACATCATATTTTGTGTGCATCACTCTATGTCTATGGATATCCTTGCTTGTTCCTTGTGGGACTAACCCATGTAGGTATTGAAAGTGCAATTCATTCAAATCGATAGCTCCAAGAGATCTACATCAACATTGAGCATCCACATCTTCAATATCTACATGAAGTCATCATCGACAAAACCCAAGGTTAGTTCATCCCTCTTAGGGGGGATATCACATCTAGGGGGAGCTTTACTCTAAGACTTGAGCTAAAGCAACTCTAAAGATGTGAACAAAACAATGCTTTATGTAAAAGTGGTAACCCCACTTGAGCTTAAACGATGAGTATGACCTATGATCAAGTGCTCTCACTTGACTCCTAAGTCAATATACTCATATATAGATGACCTAGTCATCGCAAATTGCTTGATAGATGCTAGAATTGGTTGTGCATGCCTTGTCACATATTTCAATTGCCATCTTATTGTGTGAGCATGCTGGTTGCATATTTTACTCATTCGAGGACATCCACTTGTTGTTTTGATTGTTTGGTTTTATCTTCTTTTGCCAAGGGGATGGACAAGAATGCCTAAGAACCTCCTCTAGCTATCTATGTTGTTCTCGTCTCAAACTCTATTCATGCTGCATCACAAAATTTGATCAAGTCAGATTCGAACCACTCTGTGTGAGGAGCGCTCGGAGTCCCCGATTCGTCATAGACTTAAACTTCCAAAACCTCTTTATGATTCTCGGTCTGACCGATACTCCACTTTCGGTCCTACCGAGATCATTAAGTTGATCTAGGTTTTCGATCTCGGTGCAACTGATTTGAACATTTTGGTCACACCGAGTTTCAGTAACTGCTTGCAGTTATGAATCTCGGTGCCACCGAGTTGTTCCACTCGGTCACACCGACAAGGTCGGGCTATATATAGTCACGGGCAAAATTTTGGAAATTTCTCCGAACCCCTTCGCCCGCGCGATAGCCTGCTCTGCCCTCGTGGTCTCCGGATCATCTTCTCGCCGCCAGCAGCCTCCAGTCGCTGGTCTCCGTTGCCGTCAACGGGAATTCTGCCCCGCCGTTGCCGCCGTAGCAAGTCTCCGCCGAACTAGGGTATGGACTTGATCACAGTGCTATTCCCCGTCCAATTCCTAGCACATTGTGTTCTTCATGATTCTTGCCACGATTGAAACACTCCTATCCAGTCAAAACGCCCGTAGATTAGCTTTGATTCGAAAATTTTAGGGTTAGGTTTCCGCCGAAACCATCTCGGACCCACCGAGTTGAAAAACTCGGTCCCACCGATTTGGCTTATGCCATTGCACAAGTGAGACTCGGTCTGATTGAGAATTACTTATCGGTGTGACCGATTTTGGAACTCTGTGAAACCCTAGCAGTCTCGGTGCCACCGAACTGCGACTCGGTCCTACCGAGTTCACTAGTTTAGGTTCCAAAACTGCTTCGGTATCACCGAGTTTGAAAATCGGTAGATCCGAGATGATTTCAGTGGGAAACTAAAACTAAGTTTTTGGATCATTCTTTTGCAAAAATCTCTGCATTTTGTGATGCTCATCCTTTCTACCTCATCTATAATCTATTCACAGGGTCAGCAGTCAGTTTGCAGCATGTCTGATCAAAGTGATAGCCAAAATATGTCAGAGCAGCAAGTGGTGATGAGTGAGGGCACTAGTCCCTCCAGTTCATCTGATGAAGGCAGCAGGAGCACTCCTAGCAACTTGCCAAAGGCTGCCACGAGACAAAGGAAGAAGAGGACTTCAGATTTCGAAGATGAGGACTATGTGGCAGAGGAAGAGGCCACTTCCAAGAGAGTTGAGCCAGCTCAAGGCACTAAGCCAGGTCTGAAAATCAAAAGGCCAGCAGGCAGGCAGCCAATGTCAAAGGCCAGAATATCAACTGAGAAGCCCATAGAGCCAGTTGCAGCTGAGGGCAAGAAAAGAAAGGAAAGGGTGAAGAAGACTGTGGCTAGAATGCTTGGCAAAGCTTCCATCATGGAAGAGGAAGAAGAAGAAGAGGTAGCTGCATCAGCGCCCAAGGCACCCAAGCTAATGGGAGATGCCATAAAATCAGGGGGAGCTGCTTCCAAGGCCAAGCCAGCTCCAAAGCCCAAGCCAAAGGGGAACACAAGAAGCATTCCTGCAGCTGAGAAGAACAAGGCCCCAGTGCCTGAGACTGTTGCAGAAGAAGAGGAAGAGAATGTCCTGAGAAAGCTAAATCCCAAGATCCCAGACCACAACGATGCTCATCCTATGGCTGAGGATATGAAGCTCGGGAGAGATTCAGGGCTGAGGAAGTGGAGAGAAGTAGACCCATATGCTTCAAGGAGAAGGACAGTAGTTGACTACAGGTTTCACACCAAGGAGCAGCAGGATTTTTATGAGACAGTGCTGCTAGATAAGAAGCCCATTGTCTGTGATATGTGATGGGTAGATTGGCAATACATTAAGGACAATGAGGAGCACTATCCTGGAGTGCAAGACAGCTTCATAGCTTGTGGAGTAGCTGAGTTTGTTGGGCAGAAGCTCACAAAGTGGAACAAGGAGCTTATCATGCAGTTCTACTCCACGGCACACTTTTATCCAGATGAGAGGATCATATGGATGTCTGAGGGTACAAGGTACCAATCCACAGTTGCTGAGTGGGCACAGATCATTAATGCCCCAGAAGAGCAAGATGATGACTTGGATATCTATGCCAAGAAGAAAATGGACCACAACTCAATGTCAAATATGTACAAGGAGATCCCAAATGAAGCACTTGATACCTTCAAGTTTGGCTCAGTACATTACCTTCTGTCAGGACTCCCGACTATCAATTGGATCTTGAGGCACACCTTATTGCCCAAGTCAGGTGATCACAAGATGATCAGAGGCCATGCTATCAACTTGCTACATGTGTTTGATGTGCCTCAAAAGTTCAAGGTGATGAGCCTCATAGTGGAAACTATCAAGAGGACTGCAGCAGATCAGAAGAGGAGCTGCGGATATGCCCCTCAAATTCAGGAGCTCATCAACTCCAAGATGGGCACGGGCATATATCTATTGGACAAGGAACACCTGCCCATCCGTCCAGATTTCGAGGACAATCAAGTTGTCATGACTGAGAACAAGTCATCATCTGCCCAAGCATATGCAAAGAAGGAGAAGGCGAGGAAGGAGAAAGCTGCCAAGATGCCAACTCAAGAGGAGGCATCTGAATACTTCTTGAAGACCAAACAAGAGCAGCTTGGTTACTTGATTGCATCCACGCTGAGGATTGAGCAAAGTCTGGCCACCCTCACTCAGAATCAGCAGAGCCTAGAGAGAATCATGGAACAGAAGTTCTATGACTTGGATGTCAAAGTAACGGAAGTTCAGTCTGCAGTGGAGCAGCTCCAGGAGGACATGCAGGAGAGGAGAGGCAGGACTACCACTCATGCCTTTGCCAGAGTGCCAAGAGGCCCGAGGTCATCTGCTGTGCCAGTTGCTGACACAAGAGCCACCACCTCAGCACCAGCCACAGCCTCAGTTCCACCAGCTCCAGCATCTACTTCAGCTCCAACTCCAGCGTCTACTTCAGCATCTACCGAAGCCTTCGTCCTTGGAGTGATCCGGACTCCACCACCACCAGAAGATCAAGCCTGAGCGTCGATCTAGCACTATGCATTTTCTAGGAACTTTTTGGTAACTTGTTGCCAAAGGGGGAGAAGGTGTATAGATCGTAGGCTTCGAGAGAGAGAGTGTTGCTTTTCTCTCTTGCTTTATTTGGTGGTTTTTCAAACTTGTTTGCTTTTGAGTGCTTGAGATACTACGTCATTATTTGTGAGACATTGATGATCATGTGTTTGATCATAAGCTACACTTAATGCTTGCTTATTGCTATTATCCTATCTATCTTGTGTGATCATTCACTTTTCTTGGTGATGAGTGCATGTATTTCATTCTTATCATTTTAAGCGCTCCACCAAGATGTATGTGACATGGCAGAGTAACCCATGACTCTAACTCTTTGTGCATTTGCAGTCCAAAGCAAATTTTAAATATGCACAAATTTAGGGGGAGCTCTTACTTATCACATACTTCTCAAAGCGACGATATATTTCATGCTTATTATCATTTGTCGAAGCTTTGATCTATATGTTGTCATCAATTACCAAAAAGGGGGAGATTGAAAGTGAAACTATCCCGAGGTGGTTTTGGTAATTCATAACAACATATAGCTCATTGAGCTAATGCTATTCCAAGATGATTATTTTAGGAAAGCTCAATGATTGGCATGGCATGGATGTGAAAGTGGAACCCTCAAAATGCTAAGGACAAAGGATTGGCTCAAGCTCAAAAGCTCAAGACTCTTCATTTTATATTTTAGTGATCTAAGATCACATTGAGTCTTTAGGAAAAGTCAATACTATCAAGGAGGGATGAGGTGTTGCTTAATGAGCCTCTTGCTTCATGTGCTTAGTGATATGCTCCAAAACCCTCAACTACTTTCCCATATCCACATATGACCTAAACCCTAAGCCAAACTCGATCCTACCGATTTTTCCTATCCGGCGCCACCGAGTTTCACTTGTCATTAGCCACTGCCAAACCCTAGCAATTCGGTCCTATCGATAGGGATCTCGGTCTCACCGAGATGGGGTTGCAAACTCTCTGTTTCCCTTTCGTAACTTTTCGGTCTCACCGAAAGAGTGAATCGGTCCCACCGAGATTGCAATGTAAACTCAGTGTTTCCCCTTTGTAACTTTTCGGTCTCACCGAGTTCCACTCGGTCTCACCGAAAGAGCAAATTGGTCCCACCGAGTTTTCCTGACCAACTCTCTGGTTAGCTAATTATCAAATTCGGTCTCACCGAGTTTGTGTAATCGGTCTCACCGAGATTACGTTATGCCCAAACCCTAACCATATCGGTCCTACCGAGTTGCATGTCAGTCCCACCGAAAATCTCTAACGGTCACTAGGTTTAGATTTTCGGTCCGACCGAGTTTATTGATTCGGTCCCACCGAGATTGGAAAACTGTGTAACGGTTGGATTTTGTGTGGAGGCTATATATACCCCTCCACCTCCTTCTCATTCGATGAGAGAGCCATCAGAACACACACACCATTCCAACTCATATGTTCTGAGAGAGAACCACCTACTCATGTGTTGAGACCAAGACATCCCATTCCTACCATATGAATCTTGATCTCTAGCCTTCCCAAGTTGCTTTCCACTCAAATCTTCTTTCCACTAAATCCAAATCCTATGAGAGAGAGTTGAGTGTTGGGGAGACTATCATTTGAATCACAAGAGCAAGGAGTTCATTACCTACACACCATTTGTTACTTCTTGGAGAGTGGTGTCTCCTAGATTGGCTAGGTGTCACTTGGGAGCCTCCGACAAGATTGTGGAGTTGAACCAAGGAGTTTGTAAGGGCAAGGAGATCGCCTACTTCGTGAAGATCTACCGCTAGTGAGGCAAGTCCTGTGTGGGCGATGGCCATGGTGGGATAGACAAGGTTGCTTCTTCATGGACCCTTTGTGGGTGGTTGCTTCTTCGTGGACCCTTCGTGGGTGGAGCCCTGTGTGGACTCGCGCAACCGTTACCCTTCGTGGGTTGAAGTCTCCATCAATGTGGATGTAGGATAGCACCACCTATCCGAACCACGGGAAAAACATCCATGTCTCCAATTGCGTTTGAATTCTCCAAACCCTTCCCTTTACATTCTTGCAAGTTGCATGCTTTACTTTCCGCTGCCTATATACTCTTTGCATGCTTGCTTGAATTATGTGATGATTGCTTGACTTGTCCTAAATTAGCTAAAATCTGCCAAGAACTAAAATTGGGAAAAGGTTAAGTTTTTATTTGGTTAAGTAGTCTAATCACCCCCCTCTAGACATACTTTCGATCCTACAGATGGCAAAGTCAATAAAGGTATATTTGATATACATGTTACTAATGTGTATTTTACTAGCGTTCATAGTAACCCCAGGGTATTTGATACCGGTTCAGTTTCTAAGATTAGTAACTCGAACCAGGGGTTATAGAATGAATAGAGACTAGTTAAGGGCAAGGTGACGATGTCTGTTGGAAGTGATTCCAAGGTTGATAAGATCACCATCGCACACTCCCTTTACCTTCGGGATTAGTGTTGAAGCTAAATAAATGTTATTTGGTGTTTGCGTTGATCATGAATATGATTGGATCGTGTTTATTGCAATACGGTTATTCACTTAAGTCAGAGAATAATTGTTGTTCTGTTTACATGAATAAAACCTTCTACGGTCATACACCAAATGTAAATGGTTTATTGAATCTCAATCTTAGTGATACACATATTCATAATATTGATGCCAAAAGATGCAAAGTTGATAATGATAGTGCAACATATTTGTGGCACTGTCATTTAGGTCATATTGGCATAAAGCGCATGAAGAAACTCCATGCAGATGGGATTTTGGAATCACTTGATTATGAATCATTTGATACTTGCGAACCATGCCTCATGGGCAAGATGACTAAAACTCTGTTCTCCGGAACAATGGACCAAGCCAATGACTTATTGGAAATAATACATACCGACGTATATGCGGTCCAATGAGTGTTGAGGCACACGGCGGGTATCATTATTTTCTGACCTTCACAGATGATTTGAGCAGATATGGGTATATCTACTTGATGAAACACAGGTCTGAAAGATTTGAAAAGCTCAAAGAATTTCATAGTGAAGTGGAGAATCAGCGTAACAAGAAAATAAAGTTTCTATGATCTGATCGCGGAGGCAAATATTTGAGTTACGAATTTGGCCTTCATTTAAAAGAATGTGGAATAGTTTCACAACTCACGCCACCTAGAACACCACCGCATAATGGTGTGTCCGAACGTCGCCACCGTACTTTATTAGATATGTTACGATCTATGATGTCTCTTACCAATTTGCCACTATCGTTTTGGGGTTATGCATTAGAGACAGCTGCATTCACTTTAAATAGGGCACCATTTAAATCCATTGAGACGACACCGTATAAACTGTGGTTTGGCAAGAAACCTAAGCTGTCGTTTCTTAAAGTTTGGGGTTGCGATGCTTATGTGAAAAAGCTTTAGCCAGATAAGCTCGAACCCAAATCGGAGAAGTGCGTATTCATAGGATACCCAAAAGAAACTATTGGGTACACACTCTATCACAGATCCGAAGGCAAGATCTTTGTTGCTAAGAATGGATCCTTTCTAGAGAAGGTGTTTCTCTCGAAAGAAGTGAGTAGGAGGAAAGTAGAACTTGATGAGGTAATTGTACCTTCTCTCGAATTGGAAAGTAGCTCATAACAAAAAACAGTTCTAGTGATGCCTACACAAACTAGAGAGGAATCTAATGATAATGATCATGAAACTTCAAATCAAGTTACTATTGAACCTCGTAGATCAACCAGAGTACGTTTCGCACCAGAGTGGTATGATAATCCTATTCTGAAAGTCATGTTACTAGACCATGATGAACCTACGAACTATGAGGAAGCGATGATGAGCCCAGATTCCGCAAAATGGCTTGAGGCCATGAAATCTGAGATAGGATCCATGTATGAGAAAAAAGTGTGGACTTTGGTTGACTTGCCCGATGATCGGCGAGCCATAGAGAATAAATGGACCTTCAAGAAGAAGACTGACAATGATGGTAATGTTACTGTCTACAAAGCCTGACTTGTTGCGAAAGGTTTTCAACAAGTTTAAGGAGTTGACTACGATGAGACCTTCTCACCCGTAGCGATGCTTAAGTCTGTCTGAATCATGTTAGCAATTGCCGCATTTTATGAAATCTGGCAAATGGATGTCAAAACTGCATTCCTTAATGGATTTCTTAAATAAGAGTTGTATATGATGCAACCAAAAGGTTTTTTCAATCCTAAAGGTGCTAACAAAGTGTGCAAACTCCAGCGATCCATCTATGGACTGGTGCAAGCATCTCAGAGTTGGAATATACACTTTGATAAGGTGATCAAAGCATATGGTTTTATACAGACTTATGATGAAGTTTGTATTTACAAAAAAGTGAGTCGGAGCTTTGTAGCATTTCTGATATTATATGTGGATGACATATTATTGATTGGAAATGATATAGAATTTTTGGATAGCATAAAAGGATACTTGAATAAGAGTTTTTCAATGAAAGACCTCAGTGAAGTTGCTTATATATTGGGCATCAAGATCTATAGATATAGATCAAGACGCTTAATTGGACTTTCACAAAGCACATACCTTGATAAAGTTTTGAAGAAGTTCAAAATGGATCAGTCAAAGAAAGCGTTCTTTCCTGTGTTACAGGGTGTGAAGTTGACTAAGACTCAAAAGCCGACCACGGCAGAAGATAGAGAGAAAATGAAAGTCATTCCCTATGCCTCAGCCATAGGTTCTATAAAGTATGCCATGTTGTGTACCAAACTTATTGTGCACCTTGCCATGAGTTTGGCAAGGGGGTACAATAGTGATCCAGGAGTAGATCACTGGACAACAGTCAAAATTATCCTTAGAGGACTAAGGAAATATTTCTTGGTTATGGAGGTGATAAAGAGTTCGTCGTAAAGAGTTACGTCGATGCAAGCTTTGACACCGATCTGGATGACTCTGTGTCTCGATCTGGATACATATTGTAAGTGGGAGAAATTAGCTAGAGTAGCTCCATGCAGAGTATTGTAGACATAGAAATTTGCAAAATACATACGGATCTGAATGTGGCAGACTCATTGACTAAACTTCTCTCACAAGCAAAACATGATCACACCTTAGTACTCTTTGGGTGTTAATCACATAGCGATGTGAACTAGATTATTGACTCTAGTAAACCATTTGGGTGTTGTTCACATGGCGATGTGAACTATGGGTGTTAATCACATAAAGATGTGAATTATTGGTGTTAAAACACATGGCAATGTGAACTAGATTATTGACTCTAGTGCAAGTAGGAGACTGAAGGAAATATGCCCTAGAGGCAATAATAAAGTTGTTATTTATATTTCCTTATATCATGATAAATTTTTATTATTCATGCTAGAATTGTATTAACCAGAAACTTGATACATGTGTGGATACATAGACAAAACACAGTGTCCCTAGTAAGCCTCTACTAGACTAGCTCGTTAATCAAAGATGGTTAAGTTTCCTAACCATAGACATGTGTTGTCATTTGATGAACGGGATCACATCATTGAGAATGATGTGATGGACAAGTCCCATCCGTTATCTTAGCATAATGATCGTTAAGTTTTATTGCTATTGCTTTCTTCATGACTTATACATATTCCTTTAACTATGAGATTATGCAACTCCCGAATACCGGACGAATACCTTGTGTTCTATCAAATGTCACAACGTAACTGGGTGATTTTAAAGATGCTCTACAAGTATCTCCGAAGGTGTTTGTTGGGTTGGCATAGATTGAGATTAGGATTTGTCACTCCGAGTATCAGAGAGGTATCTCCGGGCCCTCTCGGTAATGCACATCATAATAAGCCTTGCAAGCAATGTGACTAATGAGTCAGTTACGGGATGATGCATTACGGAATGAGTAGAGAGACTTGCCGGTAACGAGATTGAACTAGGTATGAAAATACTGACGATCGAATCTCGGGCAAGTAACATACCAATGACAAAGGGAATAATGTATGTTGTCATTATAGTACGACCGATAGAGATCTTCGTAGAATATGTGGGAACCAATACGAGCATCCAGGTTCCGCTGTTGGTTATTGACCGGAGAGGTGTCTCGGTCATGTCTACATAGTTCTCGAACCCGTAGGGTCCGCACGCTTAACGTTTGATGACGATTTTGTATTATATGAGTTATGTGATTTGGTGACCGAATGTTGTTCGGAGTCCCGAATGAGATCACGGACATGACGAGGAGTCTCAAAATGGTAGAAAGGTAAAGATTCATATATTGGACGATGATATTCGGACACCGGAAGTGTTCCAGGGGTACCGGGTGCATATCGGGTCACCAGAAGGGGTTCCGGGCATCCCCCGGCAACTACATGGGTCTTAATGGGCCAAGAGGGGACAAACCAGCCCCTAAGGGGCTGGTGCGCCCCTTCCATATGGGCTGGACAAATTGGAGTAGAAAAGGGGAAGGAGGAAAGGAAAAAGGGAATAGGATTCCCCCTTCCCCCTCTTCCCTTCCTACTCCAAATAGGAATAGGAAAGGGGGGAGGCTGAATTGGCAGGACCCCAAGTAGGATTCCTCCTACTTGGGGTGCCCCCTTGGCTGCCTCTCCTCCCCTCCAACCTATATATATGAAGGGGGAACCGCTAGAACACACAACAAACATTGTTAGCCATGTGCGACGCCCCCCTCCACAGTTTACGCCTCCGGTCATATTCACGTAGTGCTTAGGCGAAGCCCTGCACGGATCACTTCACCATCACCGTCACCATGCCATGGTGCTGACAGAACTCTCCCCCGACACTTTGCTGGATCAAGAGTTCGAGGGACGTCATCGAGCTGAACGTATGCAGAACTTAGAGGTGTCGTACGTTTCGTGCTTGATCGGTCGGAACGAGAAAAAGTTCGACTACATCAACCGCGTTGTCAAACACTTCCACTTTCGGTCTACGAGGGTACGTGGACACACTCTCCCCCTCTCGTTGTTGTGCATCTCCTAGATAGATCTTGCATGAGCATAGGATTTTTTGAAATTGCATGCTACGTTCCCCAACAGGCCTATCATCAAGACCTATTCAAGCAACACAACAAGAAGTACTGTGACAAGCCCTTCACATTGCACCATTGCTACAAAGAACTTTGCCAAAATTAGAAGTGGAGTAGGAGAAACTCCAAGACCACACCGAAGAGGTCAAGGTTAAGCATACCCATTCATGAAGATGAGAAGGAGACAAGATGGAATGAGCTCAAGATGTTGGAGGACAAAAAGCAGAGGTCAATTAGCGGTCGAAGAGAGGAAGTTGAAGGTGGAGGAGCGTAGGCTTGCACTCCAGGATGAAAGGGTTGTGAATGAAAACAAGATTGAAGAACGTGCTATCATGTTCATGAACCCAACAAAAATGGATGCCACGGCAAAAAAAACTGGGAGCTTACTCATGGAGAGATCTTGACCCGAACGGAGATCTCTCTTCAGAATCTTGGTGGTGGCCGTGTGGATGGTCGTGGTGGCCTTGGATATGATGATGGACAAGGAGAAGATGGTGGTGGTGGCCCTGTGGATGGTGGTGAACTTGGAGGTGATGATGATGGAGGTGGTCAGGATTTATTTGTTGACGATGGTGTACAAATATTTTTACCTCTAGGGCATATTTCCAACAATATCCTCCTCTAAATATAGGAAATCGGTTAGGTTTGGCCACAGTTAAAGAAGGAAAGTTATACCCCTCCAAAGAAACTCGACCGTATACTCCTCTAAATTAGGGATGCTCTTATATCGTCGATATGGCGGGGCATGGGCATGTGCATGCTGGCTTGCCAACCCGACACACGACTATTGCGTGTGTGATTGACTCTTTTTTCCTTGGTACATGTATAGTGATACTATCTTAGAAGTGTCACTCAGAATAAATACTGATGTGGAGCAAAGAAAACAAAAAAGGAACTGAGCACTTCTAATATCGCCCCTCTTATCTTTTTCAAATAAACATCAACTTTATTAAATAGAAATAACGGTTACATCGTGAGTAAGAAGAGGTAGAATATCATCCATAGGCTCCTTAAACCAATCCCTTGTCACGAAAAATTTCTCTAGCCTAGCAAGTTCATGAGCCAACTTATTTGCTTCCCTATTACAATATTCAAACCTAATAAGAGAAAACCCACAAGCCATAAAATAGCAATCATCAAACAGTGCCGCCGATTGTCCTCCATTCTTTTTTGTTAATCACTTTCATATTGTTGGAGTTAACAACAAAATAATTGCAACCCGCCTTCCATGCAAGGAATAAGCCAAACCTTAAAGTCAACGCTTCTGTTGCTAATACATCAACACACCAATCAATCATCAAGTTTCGACCAACAATAAACCTTCCTTTGTCATCTCTGAGGAGAGCCCCAGCTGTGCCCCTAAGCAGATCATGATCAAAAGAAGCATCAACATTCAGCTTAACAAAACTCATCAATTAGTACATATTAATTAGTACATTCTCTCTTATATTATAGCAACAATAATTTCTCACCACATATTAAGGAATATGTTGTTACTGGACATCAGACTGAAAAATCATCCATTGTACTTCTGCATTATATTTTATTGTAATCTCTAGATTACTGCGTGGCATCACCTGTATGCAAGAGTAATCATCGCTTACCCGGAAAATAAAAAAGAGTAATCATCGCAGGCAAGCATGCGCATTGACAATGCATGGGCCCGTGTCTTCTACTCCAAGTCAGCGAGCGGTCCTTGCTCCTGAAATGTGTATAGTAACGCAAGCCTTGTCTAGGCAACAACGTGGTACCGAATATCGATCCCACGCGGCAAAGGCAGCACAGCTGATGATTGCCTCCTGTATCTGTGCACGATCGTACGCAAAGGTGCGTGATACAGCCAGCTCCCAGCTAAACAAATCGACAGACGGACGGGCGAATTTGTCTCCGGCGACTTCCGACGCCACTACTAGAGAAGTAGAGATCCGTTGGTCGATCAGATCCACACAGCTGAAATGCATACGTCTATATACTCTTACCAGATTGCTACAAGTTGTGGCCACGGAATGCAGCGGTGAGCCGGTGATCGTGATCAGGTCATGCACTAACTACTCCACGGAATGCTGCAGTAGTTAGTTACATTTTATACTCCAGGTGCATACAGCAGTCCCTTCTAGAGTAATAGTAATCTCCAGGTGCCAAGAATCTGAGAACATTACCGTATTCACATTTTTTTTCTTGTGAAAAACAGCCATATTACGAGATTAAAAACTCTCCCAGCTGAAGATCCGATGCAGCGATGGCAACCGCCGGTGGACACAATCTAGCATATCTTTAGTTTAGAGAAGGTACGTGCAGGGCACGATGAAGCAGACCAAACAACGGGTGGAAACGCCGACACGCCGTGTACGTACGACCGGCGTCCCTATCGCCGTCACCTTTATTGTCCTGTCTGTACCTCCCAGACCTAACACGACCGACGATGGCTAAGCACCTACTAGAACCAGACAGTTGGGTGCTTTACCGTCCGTCCAGTACTAGATACATCCATTTAAGTGATAACTAATTTCATATCTTTTATAAATTGGCCTATCTTCTGTACGTATTATGCACAGAACAAGCAAAGGGGCCCAGAGCCAAGATATGGTATAGGACTTGGCGAAACACTCCACTTTGCGGTGCAGTGCAGCAAAACCAACCCGGTTACCGTGACACCAGCTGCGCTGCACACGATC
Source organism: Triticum urartu (assembly GCF_056163025.1). NCBI lineage: Eukaryota > Viridiplantae > Streptophyta > Magnoliopsida > Poales > Poaceae > Triticum > Triticum urartu. The sequence goes on from NC_141876.1 coordinate 441,939,796, forward strand.
CCAGCCATCGTGTTAGATCGGACGGCTGAAAAACGCCCAGGGAGTCGGATGCTTTGGATCTCAATCCAGCAACAGCACTAGTATATTGCTAGGCATTCGTATCTTAAATTCTTAATCACTTTGGATCGACCGGCCATGCATGGCGACGCTCGATCGAGGGCATGAGTCGTCGTCGAGTGATTGGCCGGTGCTCGTTGGCTTATCGTGTATTCTTGCGTCCATGGTTGACCGTGTTTTCTTTTTCCTATCCAGATTTTTAAGTACTCCAACCAGTGGTGCGGTGCGGTTAGTGGTTACCGGTCGTAGTCTAGCCGGTGGGGTGTCTCATGCTCGTTTTTATGGTCGGGGATTTATGGCGACAGCGGCGTCACGACCGCTTCTTTCACGTGATGTGCACGAGCTAGCTAGCATGGGCTTCATGTGCGTCTCGCGTGGAACCAAAGGATCTCTTCTCCAAAATGTCCTTTTTTTTGTGGGTTTCTCCAAAATGTTTGAAGCTTCATTCGTTCTAAGTCAAAAACAAATTAAGTTTACACTCCCTCCGTATCAAAATAATAAGATATGTTTAGACTAATTTAGCTAAAAAACGCCTTTTTTTGCGAAGGAGCTAAAAAACGCCTTATATTTTAATACATAGGTAGTAGTATTTTGGACGGATCAATTTCTCTCGTTTTTAACTTGCCTGGATGATTAGTGTTTTGGTGGTGGAACCTTTGTTTACCAATTGGGGACTTTATTAATATAAAGTCAGATTGACGCTTTTTATCTTTAAAAAACACTTCCTCCCGTCTCCTTCTCTAACCTAAATTTTTCTCTTCAGATTTCATCACGAGCCCGTGGATACGTCTCCCTTTTGCCTGCGCTCCGACGGTTGGTGGCGGAGAGGAAATCCCGACGCCTCCACTCTGGTTAGTAGTTTAGGTTAGATTTTTTTTTGTCCTAGCAGGTGCTTGTCCGGGCAGATGACGACGCTTCTTCTTAGTTTGTCTTCTGGGCTTTGATACTCCTCAAGTTTATCCGTTTGTACATAGTCAACAGAGCTCCGGCATAGATTCCTGCAGTCTCTTTGGGATGGTAAGGTTAGAGTTTCTCGTAATGTGACTAAAGTTGGTGTCAGGTACTTCAAATCTATGAAAGGGTTCAACAGCGATGATTGCGGCTTTCAGGCCGTTGGTCTTTAGGCGCACATGCACAAAGACTTCTCGGCTGGCATCGACAAGGTTGAGCCGGCTCCGGTAGGGGAGCGGCGACAACGGTGCGTCGACAGCTCGTTCTCACGGCAGTAGTGGTCGTTCGATGGTCTGAGAATCTCGATGTAATTTTTATTATATTTGAGATGTTTTGTACTTCCAATGAAATTTTATAATACATCTGATCCTTTTCGCAAAAAGAAAAACAAATTAAGTTTGACTAAGTTTTTAGAAAAAAAAGTATATCAACATCTACAACATCAAATTAGATTCGTTCTAGTTCTTTGCAGGATTCAATCGGTGGTGGCCTCTCTTCCAGTGTGTTGGTCCTTCTGGGCTGAAGATCGGAGTCTCCCCCGCAGGATTCATGTTCTAGCCAGCTTCCGGTGAAGCGACGGCGGTGCGCCCTCGACTCACCCTGGTAGATGGGGTAGCTAGCCTCTCCTTGAACCTGGAGTGCTTGCATTGTTGTTTGATCCTTCAATATAGCTCTGCGGACTTTTGCTTCATTAGATTTAAGATAACATTATATATATATATATATATATATATATATATATATATATATATATACATAAACACTATTTTGATCATGGGATCAGAATAATATTCTGATCACAACCTGAACTGCGTGAGTAACGTGCCTGAACTTCCCTCTGTACGAACCCGACCTTCGGGCTATCTTCGCAACCGTGGCTTCCCCCGCGAATTATTCCGGTCGGTAGTGTTGTGTGGGATGTGACTGTAATCCAGATACTCATACCTGCATCTAAATGCTCTTTTGATTCGTAATTTTGCATTTTGGCGGATTCACTCTCGGGGCGGATGAACTCGTGTCTGTTTATAAGTTTAATGCATTCAGTGGATGTTCTGGAACCTCTAACATGATGGTAATTTGGTTTAAGTACGAGTTTCGTGGGCAATTTGTCGTTAATTTCAACGGATTTGATTTGAGGCTCTGTGTTCTTCGTCCGCGGGAGTGGTTCCGCCGCTTCTGTAGATTTGTTATTTTTATTTGAGTATAGAGGGCGGATTTGATTGCAGTAGTGAGATTGGACCGTTCATGCGTTGTTAATTCCATCGGGAAGGCGAATACACCGCTGAAATCGGGCGATTGGATCTCGTGTCCGCCGGTGCTGGTTTTCGGTTCTTCAATGAGACAGCTTGGTTGATTTATCGTTTTGATGTCAGGGCACAATAGGATATCGTTCGAGGTCGTGGCCTGAGAAGGTGTAGTCACCCAAGGGATTAAATCTGAAAAGCAAATTCGATAATGCGTTTTTTTCAGTGATTCTACTGTCTGTGTTACAGAGTTGGATTTCTGCACCTTTTGTGCTTGAACTTCCGTTATGAAGGATTTTTGCCACATCAACGGGTGCAGGTGCAACAGCAGGTACTAGTTGTTTGTCAAACGCTTTGATGGTTGCTACTTACTCAAGTTTCAGGGTACGCCGATCTGATCACCATGAGCGTGGGCCTGCTGCTCGTTCATCTTGCTGAACTGTTGTGCTCCATTGTTGTTGTCTTTTATCATGAGCGTGGACCTGCTTCTCGTTCATCTTGCTGGACTGTTGTGTTCCATTGTCGTTTTTCACCTTAAGAAAAAGTACAAGACGCAATCTTATGTGGTGGGTTCGATTGTTTTGCGCAGAAACTTTAGTATTCAGATAAGAGTTAGAAGTGTGCGTTGCTCTTGTTGAGATTTAAATCCTTCACAGCTTAAAAAGTATCTTGAGTGAGAAACCGTGTGAAGTAAGACTGACGACACAAGTGACCCATGTGTCTGAGGCGACGCGCGCGTGGGCTAGTTGAATATACTGAAACAGACGCTAGGCAGCAGACACAAACTCCGTAGCTCGTTTTCTCCCTTGTCTTCAGTCAGCACATCCCCTGTTGTTGAAGATACAGTTTAATTTTGGTTCGTGATTCCCAAAAGATTTGTCACGATTTTGCGCCAAATTTAACTTTAGTTTAGAAAATAGATTTACAAGTGTACTTTGGTCCGGTCGATATTTAAAAACCTTCATAACTACAGCTTACGAGTATCTTGAGTGAGAAACCGTGTGGCCGGGGGTGAAGTAAAACTGACGCCGCGCGTCAGACACAACTGGCCTGTGTGTCTGAGGCGGCGCGTGGGCTGGCTGGGTGCATACTGAAACTGACGCCCGGCGGCAGACACAAGCTCCACTACGTCTGGCACCATGTGTAACTCGTTTTCTCCCTCTCGTGTACTTGATAGACATGTCTTCCTCGTAGCCGTAAGTTTTCTTTGTCACAGGATTGGTCTGCACATGTCAAAAAGTAAGATATTAGTCGAAGCAGAATCATGGGTTTCATTTTTTAAAATTCAAAGTGCACATGTTGAAGGTAAACAAAACATGATGGTGGTGTTTTGTACTTGTCATCATACCATGCTAGTCATTGTTTGCTCGTTCTCCTTCTGCATCCGAGTTTGTATGCAAGCATTGACCCGCCTAGCAAACTTGTGTAGGTTCTGGGTCCCCTTGACAAACCCTTTCTTTAGCACGTGGTTCATGCTCTCGCTTCGTTGTGTGGAAGTCATTCTAGCACAGAAAATGTTCTTGTAATATGCTGAAATCCACATCTTCCTATCACTCCAGAGTTGCATCATCATCTGGTCGTTCTCCAGGTGGTACTTGTGCACGAGTTCAGCCCAGGAATCTTCAAACTCTGTTGGCATCAGTGGCCAGTTCAATATAGCTGTGAACTCCTCTTTGAATGTTTTATACTTTTTGTACAGCAACGCGAGGTATCCCTGTACTTCTTTAATATGTGCCAACAGCATAGTTTGTGGACGGTGTTTGGAAATGATTGTGGTATATCTTTCGCCATCGATGGGCACTGGTCTGCATGAATTAAAAAAATGAAACTTGATTCTTTTTTGTACTTATGGTGAACTTATGTTGCACAAGTAATTGAACTTCACATCTAGTAGTATGGCTATCTAAGAACGTCACATGTATTTTTTTCTTACAGCAGTGTTGCTGAACTTCTGTGGTACCAGTACTTGAACTTCACAGTTAGTAGTAGGACAAACTAGTAGTGTCACACTCAAAATTTTTCTTACAGCAGTGTTGTTGAACTTCTGTGGTAGCAGTGATTGAACTTCACATAAATAACTATGTTTTTCTGAACATGCTACATATTTTTATCTAACAGCTTTGTCCTTGAACTTCTATGATTCATGTACTTGAACTTCACATTCATAACTACTTTTTTTCTAAACATGTGACATATAATTTTGCTTTCTTGTATTGCTAGTTGGACTTCTGTGCTAACAGTGGTTGAACTGCATTCTTTACATATTTTTCAGAATAAACAAATGTACCCAATCAACAGAGACCCATAGACTGAAAAGATGATGAAACTTGAGGAGTTTTTTTTTTGAACTCACCTGTTAGAATGCAAGTTGGGTGCTTGTTGTTCATGCATCGTAGAAATGTATCGAACAACCACTTGAATGACTTTGCATCTTCGTCTCTTATCAGGGCAACAGCAAATATCGTTGACTGCAAGTGATGGTTTGTTCCAACAAACACTCCCAGGGGCATATGAAATCTGTTGGTCTTGTAAGTCGTGTCAAATGTTACGCAATCGCCGAAGTCTTGATAGGCTCCTCGGCAGCTTGCATTGGACCAGAAAATGTTTTTAATTGACTTGTCCTTGTCCACTTGGATGTCATAGAAAAACTCATCATTTATTGCCTTCATGTCTTTGAAGAATGAAACAAGTTTTAATACATCATCCAAATCATCTTTCCTTGCATTCATGGCTTTCCTGCAAATCACACGCCAACATGCATTTATTATTTTTGCTATCAAAGGGGTTGTGAGCTAGGATGCTATTTTACATTGCAGCATGTGAGTGTTTGAATACTTACTGGTTTAGTAGGTCTCGTCCGGTCATGCTTAGGAAGTAGCTTCCATCTTCATTTTCAGATAGCATGGACATGATTGCTGTGTGCTTGACATCATGGTACTATAGGAGCTTTACATACTCCAGAATAGTGGGGTCATAATTCTTGTGTGAGTGCAAAAATACCAGCATGTCATCAGTTTGCATGAGCTGGTGATTATGATTGTACTCAATGTCCACTGCCACGCATGTGTCATCCTCCTGCACCTTCACCCTCATTCTTGCATTGCAGCCCGTCCTCTGCGATGTTTTGTTTCACTTCCTGTTGGCCTCTGAAACAGAAGATGTGTGTATCCTTTAGAAGGCGCAAACAAAATACTTGTGGTTGTCATTTCCACCCGTCTTCCTGATTCCAAAACCAGCGTGCCTGGTGTATCTGTTATAAAATTCCCTTGCTCTCTCTACATCTTTGAATCGCATCTTTAGTCTTGGTATTAGATAATCCGGTAGATCCAGCGTCTGCAGAAAAAGAAAAAAAATCCAAACAGCATGTTAAAATGCAGTTTATGAACTTGTTATTCTGGAGGGAGCAGAAAATGTGGAGATAATACAAGATGCATATATAAATTTTTTTTGTTTCACTTAAGTGTGTGTATGATCGCAACTCCGTCGGTGTCGGTCGCTGTCCCTCTGGGATGGGGCATGGCGGAGTAATCATAGCAGGATGCAGCAGTGGATCACGAGGAGGAAGGAGGGCTGAAGATGGCCTCTCTCTTGTTTGCATCCTTTTTGCTTGAGGTGGTTGTGGAGGTATTGCGATCCTGGTCTTGGTTTGCTCTTTTTTTTGTGAAGCAATCCATCTACCTTATCACCCATACAATTCTGACTTGTAGCAGCAGCAGTAGGATCAAACGGTGGTAGTGTGCAGATCACTCCCCTCCGTGTGTGTGTTGCTGTTGGATTTGTCCTGGGATCTGGTTTAGTTGCTTCGCTTTGGCGTTGATGAGGCACACCAGGATAACCTCCAGAGTTACACGCATGACTTGAGCTAACCCCCTCCTCCATCGGCGTGCTTGGGAGCCTGCTTGTGGATACAAAGAATTCGCGGGGGATTTCCGACGTCACCCAATTAGGTGGAGGCGCAAACCTGTGCGGATAGGGCTGTGACCCAGCATCTCGGAAGTATCCGTGTGTTTCGGGTGTCATCCATTTTTGGTCTGGAGCAGGTTGGTAATGATGTTGGTGCGTTTGAGGCCTGACCCATTGAGGGGGTGGTGCAACGCATACAGGCTTTGGATTGTGTACTTGCTGCTGGGAACTTCTAAGCTTCTTCATGCGTCTCTCGTCTTCCTGACATAAAAGGAAAAAATGTTTATTAGCACACAAGTTATATCTGCCTATACCTTTGTAACTGAACTTAGCATTATTCATAGCCTGAACTTCTCATATAAAAGTGGTGATAGCCATCACACTATGCACTGAGCTGAGCATCTGCCAATACTTCTGTACCTGAACTGAGCACCCTTCGCAGAATTAACTTCACATCCTGTTTTTTAATTCTACAATATTTTATTACTTATATGCACCTGAACTGAGCACTGTCCACAACCTGAACTTCCTGTTTTGCAAAGGGGAAATACTGTCTACAGTTAAAAAACCTGAACCTTCATGCGTTTGAATGGATGGACTGCTAGTGCATACCAACCTGACCTTCATGTCATATCACGTGCATGTTTTATTTTCCTTTTTTTTGCACAGAACCAGAGACATACCAACCTGAACTCTAGCACACTTACTAGTTGAACTTCACATGTGAATGTGAATGCAGGCAGATTTTATAGTGTTTATAGCCTGGACTGAGGCTCACATACTACCTAAACTTCACATGCCTGTAAGCAGGCAGATTTTTACAATGCTGTTTTGTAGCCTGGACTGAGGCTCACACACTACCAGAACTTCACATGGTTGTAAGCAGGCAGAATTTTAAAAAGCTTTTGTAGCCTGGACTGAGGCTCACACACCACCTGAACTTCACATAGCTGTAGGTAAATAACAAACCGAAGGAAGGAAGAAGTTCAACCATACCCTGGCTAGAAGTTCGGCCAATCTTTTTCCAGCAGCTGATGATAGCCACCTTGAGAACAATTCGTCGTGGAGGTAGTAGAGGAATTCCATGGCAATCCATGTCTTGCAGGGGGCGCGAAGTTCATATGCACGAAGCAAGAAGGTCAGAGAAGGCAAGATTGAAGAAGAAGGCAAAATTGGGAGGAAGTTCATGTACTTTTGCCGCTGAATTTGAGGGCGCAGCCGATGCCGCCTTCGCGGAGGAGTTGCTCCGTTGGTCGCGCCGCTCGCCGTTGCTTGCGTCGGGGCCGTCATCTGGTCTGCCAAGGCTTTGGGCGGTGACGATGGGACGAGGATGCGGCTTCCTGAAGTCCATGGCGGCTTCGCCGCGTCCAGGCGACGCGGGCTCCCTCGCGCCGGCGTCCGCCGTCGCTCGCTCGCCCGCGCCGGTGGCCGGTGGCCGGCCAGGAGCTGGGGAAGGAAGGGAGGCGGCGGATCTGGCGAAGATCGGCGGCGATGAGGGGGAGGTCGGGGGATCGAGGGGGGATCGGGATCGGGATCGTGATCAGGTGGATCCTGTCGAGCCGACGGCAGTTCGGAAGTTCGGGAGGGCCCTGTCGGGCCCTATATAGGGCTGCTGTGATCCAAATAGTTATTCTATTCCTGGGATTAGAATAGTGCCACTCTCTCTCTATATATATTTGATGTTGTAGAGTTTAGCAATTTTTTTATATAAAGTGGGTCAAACTAAAAGAACTTTGACATAAGATAAAGCTAGAACTTCAAATATTTTTGGAACAAAAGAAGGAGCTGGTAGGGTAGATATGGAGATATACCTGGTGTCATGTTGTCAAGAGGAACTTTAGAAATGAAGACCGGAAAAATTGTTGAATTTACACATTTATCATAAATTTGGAAAGTCGCATGAACATATTTTAAAACTATAACCAAAAAATATGTATCTATTGAAGAACATTATTCTCTAATCGATAAAGCTCACAAGTTACCTTGAAAAATGTTGTAAAAATGTAGCCAATCCATCTAACATGGATGCAACGCCCATGTTGAGGGGTGGGCAGTTCATTGCCAGAGTTTATGGTCTTGACCCTTGATTTGGCATAGCGCACTTGTCATATGATGTTGGAAATATGAGCAATTTACCGAATGATTTTATTAACAGAAATACTAGATCAAGCATGACCAGTATAGTAGTGATAAAATAAGCCATGCGATTTGACAAAGAGAAGGTAAACAACATCTTCATATATGAACTATAACTAAACATAGCTAGAGCAGACAGTATAGCAAGTTGCATATATGAAATAGAGTCTAACATATCTAGGGCAAATACTATAGAGTCTAACATATCTTGGGCAAATACTGGAACAAGTAACTATAGCAGGACCTCTAATAGAAAGGAGAAGAACACGTACGGGACAATAACAACAGAAGTGCTGGACCTGGGGTCGGTATCCTCGCCTGCCATGTCGTCGAGGAGGTCGTGGACGTCAGGGAAGAAGTCATCGTCGGGGAAGTAGTCGTCGGCGACCGGATCGTCCGTGATGAAGCAACCAGTAGTCGCGCTGAGCGCTCCCCAAAAACCTTATCACCCTTCTCCCGTACAGGACTCAAAGAGGTGCGATTTCGGAGGCCTACTGTCCCGACCTGCGGTGCACGCCGCAAGCCGGGATGGGGAAGATCGTAGCAGCAGCGCAGTTCTCAGGAACTTGTGGCGAGAGGAGGAAGAGGTTTTGGTGCGTCTTCTCTGGGAGGAGCGACCTCCCTTTTATAGGCGCAAGAGAAGGAGGCGAGAGGGCAGCGACGGGGGTGAAACGAAGAGATGGAGATGAAGCAAACAGCCAGCAGCCGACGAGCTGGACCGTTCGCATTCGAACTCCACTTTCGCAAAAATCTTTTCAGCTTCCGTGTGACCTTTCGTATACCCATAGTGCGTGGCAAAAATTTAGACATCGGCTCGGCTCATTCCCACGGCGCGACGCGTCGTGACGAGGCGAGGCGTGGCGTGGCGAGGCAGGCGGCGGAGGAGGAGCGCGCGTGGATGTCCCTCTTGTTCTCATGCTCATACAAGTGGGAAAAGAACCTCCCTTATAAGGAGGTCCAACTCCCACTCGACTAGTAATGTGGGACTAAACTTTAGTAGTATCCCTTGCCTTGCACAAATGGGCTAAGTGGGCCTCTAGGATTTATTAGGAATTTCTAAAACTGCTATTGGGCTAGGCCCAAAATAGACAAAATTCCAGCAATCCCCCACCAGATCCCAGAGGCACACAAAATTTGCCTTTGGTTCCAGAAACACTGTTTTATATACCGGTACTGCAGTGGAGACTGTTAAGTTGAACTTCCACCTAGAACTCTATGCTACACTAGTAAGCAACTTGAACAGTGGACTGGGCCTTGAACTGCAAGTTTTCTGTGAATCTAGCTTCACATAAAGCCTTGACCAATATGTGGCTACCGTGGGTCTTCCCCGCGGGTGAATCTTATGCATCATACTCCGAGACCTTTCATGAGTTTACTAGAGAGAACCCTACTCTCATAGATTGCGACATTTAACAATCAGACTCATATAGGTGTGTTCTTCAAAACATGTTCTGCATGACAGCATTTCTGCTTAAAAGAGCCACTTAGAACACATTAAGATATACATCAACCTGCCATGTAGATTAGAAGAGTATTGCATCTTCATGGAGTGGTGTTGTTAATAGTAAGGATACTCTCCTCTCAGTTGACCAATAGCTTGTCTTCCACATCTAATTCACGGGATCTCCGATCACATAGACTAGGTTACCACTGTGAACAACTCATATTGTGGGTCTCATACCCATCTCCCTCGATGCATTATCTATCACATTACGTGATAGATTTTAGTAAAAGGATCTGCCAGATTTTCAGACGTTTGGATATAATCCAATGCGATAACTCCGAAGTTTCTCATTTTCCTGACAGACTTTAACCTTCTCTGAACGTGTCTTGATGACTTCATGTTATCCTTTGAGCTTCTCACTTTCGTGATCACAGTTTGATTGTCGCAGTTCATAAGGATACCCGGTACAGGTTTCTCAACAACCGGTAAGTCATTCAAGAGCTGGCGAAGCCAATCTGCTTCGACCGTAGATGTATCTAGTGTTGTGAGTTCTGCTTCCATTGTTGACCTCGTTAAGATGGTCTGCTTGCAAGACTTCCAAGAAACAGCGCCACCTCCATGAGTGAATACATATCCGCTCGTGGCCTTTATCTCATCAACATCTGAGATCCAGTTTGAGTCACTATACCCTTCAAGCACCTTTGGGTGCCCGGTGTAGTGAATTCCATAATTTGCAGTGCCTTTCAAATAATGCAAAACTCTCTCTAGAGCTTTCCAATGCATATCTCCTGGTTTTGAAACAAACCGACTCAGTTTGCTAACAGCAAAAGAGATGTCAGGTCTTGTAGCACTGGCTAAGTACATAAGCGAGCCAATAATCTGAGAATACTTCAATTGGTCTCTAGCAATTCTTCAATTCTTTCGAAGCAACACACTAGCATCATATGGTGTTGGAGAGGGCTTGCAGTCACTGTAGCCAAAGCTACTCAAGATCTTTTCCACATAGTGAGATTGAAGCAAAGTAATCCCACCATCATCGCCTCTCAACAATTTGATGTTCAGAATGACATCAGCCACTCCTAAATCCTTCATCTCAAAACAGCGAGATAGGAAATCCTTAACCTCCTTAATAACATTCAGATTTGTTTCGAAAATCAGTATGTCATCAACATACAAGCAAAGGATAACTCCCTCACCCCCACCATGGCGATAATACACACATTTGTCAGCTTCGTTTACAACAAAGCCTGCAGCTGTTAAAGTTCTTTCAAACTTCTATGCCACTATTTAGGTGCTTGCTTGAGTCCATACAAAGACTTCAGCAACTTGCACACTTTTCCTTCCTAACCATCTAGTACAAACCCATCTGGTTGTTCCATATAAATTTCCTCGTCCAACTCTCCGTTTAGGAAAGCAGTCTTAACATCCATTTGATGAACGAGAAGACCATGTGAGGCAGCTAGTGAAAGTAGAACTCGAATAGTGGTCAGTCGAGCCACAGGTGAGTAAGTATCAAAGAAGTCTTCACCTTCCTTTTGGGTATAACCCTTAGCCATGAGCCGAGCCTTGTACTTTTCAATTGTACCATCAGGCCTAAGCTTCTTCTTGAATACCCATTTGCATCCTATAGGTTTGCACCCATAAGGACGATCAGTTATCTCCCAAATTTCATTCGCCAAGATGGAATCCATCTTGCTACGAACCGCTTCCTTCCAGTAGTCAACATCTTCAGATGCATAGGCCTCTGAAATAGAACTAGGAGTGTCAACTATGAGATACACAAGAAAATCATCACCAAAGGACTTTGCAGTCCTCTGTCTCTTGCTCCTAGTAGGAACTTCATTGTTCTCCTCCACAGGACTTTCAAAGTGTTCCATCGAAATGGCAGGTTCGGTAATTGTAACTGGTTCCTGATTCGATGAACTAGGCATCTCCTGATTAGATGAGGTAGTCATATCCTTCATGGGAAAGATATCTTCAAAGAAAGTTGCATCATTTGACTCCATGAAAGTATACCGACATGCATGTCAGGTACCTCAGATTTTACAACCAAGAATCTATAGCCAATGCTATGAAAAGCATATCCCGGGAAAACACAATCCACAGTCTTTGGTCCAAGCTTCCGCTTCTTTGGAATTGGAATATTGACTTTCGCCAAACAACCCCATGTTCGTAGATAAGAGAGTTTTAACCTTTTCTTCTCCCATTCCTCGAATGGAGTTATCTCTTTGTTCTTTGTGGGAACTCGGTTTAGGACATGACATGCCGTCAATATCGCCTCCTTCCACCATGCCTTGGAGAGACCCGATGTGTCTAACATGTCATTAACCAAATCAGTTAGAGTACGGTTCTTTCTTTCGGCCACCCCATTTGACTGAGGTGAGTAGGGAGGCGTCCTCTCATGGATTATACCATGTTCCGCACAAAAAGCATCAAATTCATTGGAAAAATACTCTCCACCACGGTCGGACCTAAGCCTCTTGATTCTTCGATCAAGTTGGTTTTCCACTTCAGCTTTATAGATCTTGAAAAACTTCAAAGCCTCGTCCTTAGATTTCAGAAGATATACACGATAGTATCTAGTGGAGTCGTCAATTAACGTCATGAAATTTTCTTTCCACCTTTTGTCAAAACACCATTCATTTCACAAAGATCTGAATGTATGAGCTCTAGTGGTGCAAGATTTCTCGTTTCCACAGTCATGTGAGACTTACGAGGTTGCTTAGCTTGCACACACACTTGACACTTAGATCCCTTAACAGTGGTGAAACTAGGGATTAAGTTCAACTTTGCTAGTCGCGACATGCAACCAAAGTTAACATGACAAAGATGTGAATGCCACACATTTGATTCACTATCGTTGCAAACATGATTAACAACTTTATTGCAAACGTCTGATAAGGATAAATGAAACAGGCCTCCTGACTCATATCCTTTACCAACAAAGGTTCCATACTTGGATATTACAAATTTATTCGACTCAAAGACAAACTTGTAGCCATCTCTACACAGAAGGGATCCGCTAACAAAAATTTTATTGACGGAGGGGACATAATGCACGTTCTTCAGCTGCACGATCTTCCCCGAAGTAAACTTCAGATCGGCCGTGCCAACACCACGAACAGAAGCACTTGAACCATTGCCCATCAGCACGGTTGAAGTCACTGCGGTCTGATAAGACGAAAACATGGAAATATCACCGCATACATGCACATTAGCACCCGTGTCAATCAACCAATCAGGAGAATGACATACTGAAAGAATAGTGGGAAATATACCATACCCAGCATCCTTCATATCAATGTCTCCAATGACAACATTAGTGGTCTTGCCGCCTTTCCCAGGATGACGCTTGTCATAGCGATTAGGGCAACTAGGAGCCCAATGATCAGGATCCCCACACACATGACAGATACCTTTCTTCTTGTCATTCTTCTTCTTGAAGTTCTTGTGCTGGACAACCTTGTTCTTCCCATCAAACTTTGCTTTACCATCAAACTTACCCTTGTTCTTAAACTTGTGGGGCTGGAAGTTCTGCTTCTGTACCACATTGGCACTAGATCCTCCCTCAATACCTCGAGCACGTGTGTCCTTTGCTCTCGCCTTTTCTTCCACATCAAGAGTGCCAATGAGATCCGGGACGGAAAACTCCTGCCTCTTATGCTTCAGCAAGGTAGCAAAGTTCCTCCATGAAGGAGGAAGCTTAGTGATGATACCTCTGGCAACAAACTTGTCCGGTAGCATACAACCGAAGTGCTCAAGTTCTCTAGCAAATGATTGTATCTCATGAGCTTGCTCAACCACGGAGCGCTCTTCAGTCATCCTGTAATCATAGAATTGCTCCATGATGTACAGCTCAGTGCCCGCACCCGAGACCCCAAACTTGGCCTCGAGTGCATCCCACATATCTTTTCCATTATCAATTTATGCATAAGCATCAACTATGTTCTCACCAAGAACACTCAAGAGAGCAGCCTTAAACATAGTATCCATTTTCTGAAAGGCTTGTGCCTGTTGAGCATCAAGCTCTCCTTCAGGTTTGCCAAGAGTGGCGTCATAGCAACTCATGGTTTGAAACCATAAGACTGCTCTCACACGCCACCTCTTATAGTGGATACCCTCAAACATAGGAGGTCTCATGGAAGCAGCAAAACCACTCGGGGTAAATTGCCTATAATAAGGTTTTTGGATTGTTGGAAATATGAGCAATTTACCGAATGATTTTATTAACAGAAATACTAGATAAAGCATGACCAGTATAGTAGTGATAAAACAAGCCATGCGATTTGACAAAGAGAAGGTAAACATCATCTTCATATATGAACTGTAACTAAACATATCTAGAGCAGACAGTATAGCAAGTTGCATATATGAAATAGAGTCTAACATATCTAGGGCAAATACTATAGAGTCTAACATATCTAGGGCAAATACTAGAACAAGGAACTGTAGCAGGACCTCTAATAGAAAGGAGAAGAACACGTACGGGACAACAGCAGCAGAAGTGCTAGATTTGGGGTCGGTGTCCTCGCCTGCCATGTCGTCGAGGAGGTCGTGGACATCAGGGAAGAAGTCGTCGGCGCCCGGATCGTCCGTGATAAAGCAGCCAGTAGTCGCATTGAGCGCTCCCCAAAAACCTTATCACCCTTCTCCCGTACAGGACTCAAAGAGGTGCGGTTTCGGAGGCCTACTGTCCCGACCTGCGGTGCACGCCGCAAGCTGGGATGGGGAAGATCGTAGCAGCAATGCAGTGCTCAGGAACTTGTGGCGAGAGGAGGAAGAGGTTCTGGTGCGTCTTCTCTGGGAAGAGCGACCTCCCTTTTATAGGCGCAAGAGAAGGAGGCGAGAGGGCAGCGACGGGAGGCGAAACGAAGAGATGGAGATGAAGCGAACAGCCAGCAGCCGACGAGCTGCACCGTTCGCATTCGAACTCCACTTTCGCAAAAATCTTTTTGCGAAAGTGGAGTTCAGGTATACCCGTAGTGCGTGGAAAAAATTTAGACATCGGCTCGGCTCATTCCCGCAACCCACGGCGCGGCGCGGCGTGGCGTGGCGGCCGGCGGAGGAGGAGGGCGCGTGGATGTCCCTCTTGTTCTCATGCTCATACAAGTGGGAAAAGAACCTCCGTTATAAGGAGGTCCAACTCCCACTCAACTAGCAATGTGGGACTAAACTTTAGTAGTATCCCTTGCCTTGCACAAATGGGCTAAGTGGGCCTCTATGATTTATTAGAAATTTCTGAAACTGCTATTGGGCTAGGCCCAAAATAGACAAAATTCCAGCATATGAGGGTATTGTAGCTTTACCTTTGTCACTGCACTACCATTGTCTTTGGAAATTTAATTTCAACCAAAACTAGGAGGAGAAAAATCTATCACACATGAGAAGCGCCATAATTCCATGATGAATGCCTATGGAATCTTAAGAAGGCTTGTCCGGAAAAGAGATAATGAAGATCACACTAGCGTGAATACTTCTTTGTCAACTACAAGACTATCTACAAGCCGAAGAAAAATATAGGTCTAGGCCTTCTTTTTTACTTTTTTGACATCTAGTGGTTAGGTATGTGTTGCATCTATGATGCCATAGTTCAACTAGAGCAACCCCAAATACGTATTGGGTCGGGTCAAAACTACCCTTAGTATATATGCTTCTACCATCATTGCAATTGAATGGGGATTTAATACGCCAATGTTTTGACATCGTATTTGGAAGGGGGGAGTGGCACTTTGCAGCAAGGTGTTGGAGCATAATTTCCAACCCTCCCTCACAATTCAGATTTTTGGAGTAAGTAGTTGGTGCATGAATTCAATATGGTACCAGAGTCAAGAAGTTTCGATTTCAAAATCCTGCCAACACATTATTAAAAAAATTATTTGCGGCCTACATCGATTCCTTGTCCAGATACTAAAGAAACCTAGATTTGAGGGAGAATGTTGAAATATATTGCACGCTCGGTCCATCGGTTCAGACTGATGGGTGAAATTGTTAGGTACATTGGATGAAGTAGCTGGAGCATGAATGTTGACGCAACAAAATACCATTCTAGTACATGCTAAGCCCAAAATGTCACATTTGATCTCCTTTCTAAAATTGCACATCCGGATTTATGGTAGTAGGCAGCCTGACAAGCCTTTTTTCGACATGTGTGCAAACCTGTGAACACCCAATCACCTTTGTAATGACTACATATTATAATGTAGATGTGTTTTGGGGGCTACTTTACCTTCCAAGTCTGGTCACCATTAACAGATAAGAGATAAGACGCCCTCACTACGATGTAAGGAGCAAGATAAACGACCCATAAATATCCTTCTACGTGTGAGCAAATCAGGATTGTCTACATAAGAGGCCAAGATAGAGGGAGATGGTCTTTATTGCCTTTAAGGACTCAAACAACTTAGCCTTAGGCAGTGGCAGAGCTTAGTAAGGGCCAAGGAGGGTCATTACCCCCCCCCCCCAACCAAATACATTTCTTTGGGGCATCTCCAATGCAAACCCCTAAAATGGACACCGTAAATGTCCTCAGACTGGTCTAGACGTGGTCCACGAACATGACACGGGAGGGAGTCATCCAACGTTTTCATAAACTAACCCTCATTTGTTTGCCTTGGAGGGGAGAGAGGTGATTGAGACCATTCATGTGGTTGGATATGTGTGAGTGGTGTGCGGTTGGGAGGACAGAGAGAGGGGGAGGGAAAAGAGAGGAGGACCACTTGTTTGCTTTTTCTTGGTAAGTGGATGTCCGGGCTCCCACATACCCCCTGCTTCCGGTTTGCGGGAAACTGGACGTCCGGACCGCAACGCGGACCAATAGGGGTCCCCATTGGATCATAAAATTGGTTCGGCATATATATGAGCTTTGAGGGTCTCCTTCGCAGATGCCCTCACATAAAAATATAATATTTAGCACTATTTGGACCAAATTTGACATAATACACTACACTAGCTCTCAACTCTTTTAAGACTCATCCCCCCCCCCCCCCCCCTCAAATCGTGTTAAAGCTCGGCCACTTCCCTTAAAAGGGGAGCAGTCCGTATTCAATAGCTATGGTGCCTTTCTTTTATTTGTTTTGCTTCCGAAAACATCATATCTTGTAAATATTGTTATATGTGTAGTTCTTCAAAATGGAAAAGTACACGAAACGAGGACCATTGTTGGGAATCTCACAACAGTTCAACAGTGAGATTCACTTGTGAGCAATGCTTACCATGCACAGACATTTTGAAAGTATATATTTTATACGATACATCTTTTTGAAATAAGGGCATTTTGATTCCAATAAGTCAGGGGACTTAAAACCAGCGACTTATAAGTCACGTCTGTTTGGTTGTTACCTGACTTATAAGTCACCTAACCACATCTTTCCACCTTATTTTTTATATAAAGATGGTGGGACCCACGCAAAAAGGAGGTGGCTTATAAGTTTTAAGTTGGGGTGACTTATAAGTTGGGTCTATTTGACAAAATAAGTCACTTTTTTCACTTTCGACTTATAAGTTGGTGACTTATTTGTAATCAAACAGGCCCTAAGTATTCCATGCTTACCATGCATAGACTTTTTGGGAATCGGTGCAGTCAAAATCACACCCATACACTATCAATAAGTATTCGACGTTTAAAATTATCATAACTAGTTTTGGAATAACGATATACTCCCTCCGTTCTAAAATTCTTGTCTTAGATTTGTCAAAATACGGATATATCAAGTCACGTTTTAGTATTAAATACATTCGTATCTAGACGAATGTAAGACAAGAATTTTGGGACGGAGGGAGTATTTAATCGGACCACAATTTTACAAAAATGCACTCATATGTTTCTTGTAAAAATTCACATTCATGTGAAAAAATAACGGCCAAAGTTGTTGAGGACGAACGATTATACCCCGAAATGAAGAGGAGGAAAAATCTAGGAAGTTGGTTCCACAATGATGAGCAAGCTGCATTAACTTGCAATCCATACATGTGGAGGATGATTGGATCAACGAACCAAACAATTTTAAAACGGAAGAAAAAAAGAGCCAACTAAAAGCTTCTTGTTGTGTGGTCGCCTTCGTGCAGCCTCACTTTCCCTCTCCTCTCCACCACCTTCGGCTGCCACTTTCGCCGCCTCCACCGCCCTCTTCCCAACCACACCACGCGCCGTCTCTCCTCCGGCATCCCGCCTCCTGTGACCGCCGCCATCCACCTTCCGGATCAGATTTCCTCCCCTCCGACGCCAGCCACTGCGCCTCCACTGCTATTTTCTCGGCCCGTGCAGCGGTTAAGCGATGGAATGGCCACCGCCCCACAGGCTCCTTCTTCTGTTCCTGCTTGCCTTCTCTTGGCGGCTTGGAGGAGGAGCAGGTTTAGTTCTCTTTTGCTCGAGCTTTGGATTCCTCCGAGTTGTTGGGGTATGCATTTGGGCTTACGGCGTTGCTTGCTGCAGGGATTGGGGGCTTTGGAGTTGGAGCTGAGGAGTTGAGCAGCAATGGAGCTTCTTTTAGTCGTAGGTGAGCTCTCAGATTCTGGAACTGATTCTTTTTTTGGTGCTTGCAGGAAATGGATCGATGTGATTTTGCTATCCAGAGTTTGTGATTTTTTTTTTAGATTGGAACTAGACAATAGGTGTTTTTAGTATTGGCCTATTTACCATTAATGGGCAACAAATGCCACAAATTTAGTAATTTACCAGTTTGGTTGGAACCATCATCTCTTGAGCTCTGAACTAAACTGACATTAGCTATATGCATATAAGCACTGGTGATCTGGTTCCCTAGTGATTATTTTCTTAATAAAAAACTTTTTGCTGCGCTTCTCTTTGCATGTTTATCCACAGAGACAGTTTGCTGGGTGAAGTTCTGCAGTAGTAGCAACTTTTTAGCATTTACATGAATGGTGCCTGTGGTTATTTTAGAAAGCCTTGGATTGTAGTCACGGAGAGATCAGAGATGTGCCACTAGTTTTTTTTTTTTTTTTGAAAGAAAGTGCAACTAGGTTGTTGAGTGAGAGCTTTTTTTCTCACTGAATTTCGATTAACTATTTAAGTATTTTTAAGATAAATACGGTATTGCAGTATATCTCTTATTATATAAATGATCGTATGGATATGGTAGTAAACGAATTAAGGGCAGGTGGTTTTTGTACTTCCATCATCAGAAATGGCAAATATTTATCTTGATAATACATCCCCCAAGTCTTAACTATTTGTTTTCTTGGACTTTCAGAAGAATGCTGCAGATTGGTGGTGAAAACCAAGGTGCCGGGTATCTTTTCTCACATGTACAAGCTCCAACATCAGGACCAGTGTCTGCTCCATCACCCTCAGAATTCATATCATCACCACCAGAAGGTGCACCATCACCATTTTATTCACGACCGACGCCACAGCGATCCCCTTTACGCCATGATCCACCAATAGTCCTTCCACATTCGCTTAAGTTTAAGCCCGCAGCTGGGGGAGCTGGGCATGATCATTCGGTTCAAACTCCATCTCATAAGCATTCCTGGACAACCTATGGTTTAGTTGCAGCAGGGGTTGCTGCTTTCCTTATCATATCAGCATCTGGTGCTCTGTACTGCCGAGCTAAAAAGGTGGGGACTGTGAAACCTTGGGTGACAGGACTTAGCGGACAATTGCAAAAAGCTTTTGTAACAGGTATGCTTTGTTTGTACTTTAACATGTGTGTATCTAGGAGTTTGTTCTGATGTCACATCACAATTTAATCGTGTATTTATAGGTGTACCTGCACTGAAACGATCAGAGCTGGAATCAGCGAGCGAGGATTTCAGCAATATAATCGGCTCCACATCTAGCTGCATGATGTACAAGGGAACTTTATCGAGTGGAGTTGAAATTGCAGTTGCGTCGAGTTTGGTAACGTCTGCAAAGGATTGGTCCAAAGAATGTGAATCACAGTACAGGAAAAAGGTACTGTTAAGTTTCCTGCCGCTTGTATAAATGTACACTGTTTAGCTTTTATGTTTGATTCCAATGGTTATGTTTTCAGATCACAACTTTGTCCAAAGTAAACCACAGGAATTTTATGAACTTGCTTGGCTACTGTGAGGAAGCGCATCCTTTTACCAGAGCCATGGTATTTGAATACGCTCCGAATGGGACGCTTTTTGAGTATCTGCATGGTAAGTGTATTCTTAGTTTCTTACCATGATTATATATTTTCCCCCCTTTTCACATATCTGTTCTCTTCACCCTGTAACTACAGAAATTCTTTTATGTGAACATTTGTTAACAACGGTGTAAATCATGATCCCGCAAAATCTTACATAAAAGTTTCTCTGACAAATGAACTATGCGTACCTGTTCAGCAAGCAGATTCTAACTGATAAGGATCCCTATGTTTCCCTTATGAATTAGGAGTATCATATAAAATAAAATAAAAGGGAGAATAAAGAGACACCATTTCCTAAAAAGAGGAGAAGAAAGATAAAAAGGAGTGTGGTCTTATTCAAAGTCAAAGCGCCTGGCAATCTTTAACCAGTGATGTGCTTCATATAATTTCTCACATTATTGAACAACTCAAATTTAACAAAGCTTCCGCGATTTCTAAATAACTTTTTAGATCTCCTTCCCCTAGAACCGTACTTGAGAGTTTCCTGCCTCATATGGCTCAGAATTTGCTACTTATCTTAGGGGCATAATTTGGTTTCTTCGAAGGGGAGCCTTGGCGCCAGTGGCGAATCTAGCAGGACATTGGAGGGTAGGCTTAAAACATAAATTTCCTAAGTCTAATTAGCAAATGCAGTGCAATTGTTGCATGTAAAGCACCAGAATATATTTGTCAAGTGGTATGTTTAGCTTAAATATGATTTTGGAGGGTAGGCTTAAGCCTATTGAAGCCTCCCTAGTGGAATCGCCACTGCTTGGCGCAGTGGTAAAGCTGCTGCCTTGTGACCATGAGGTCACGGATTCAAGTCATGGAAACAGTCACTTGCAGAAATGTAGAGAAAAACTGCGTACAGTAGACCCAAAGTGATAGGACCTTCCCCGGACCCTGCGCAAACGGAGCTACATGCACCTCTTGTCTTAACTGAATTTGATCTCTCGAAAATCAAGCACCTCTTGTTAGTTCAGAAGATAGGAGTATGTGTGCATCAACTACATCAGTTTCTTTTTTCAAAATGGAGGTCGAACCCCCGGCCATCAACTACATAAGTTGTACTGTATCTATTACAAAAGAGATAGCTAGTTTGTTCCTATTAGTACTTCTTAACTGTCACTCAGTCAGTCGGGCGGTGTATCAACATTATATTTTGACAATGTCTCATCCTCGTCAATCCATGTTGCAGTGAGAGAAGCCGAGAAGCTGGACTTGGTGACGCGGCTGAGGATATGCATGGGGATCGCCTACTGCCTGGAGCACATGCACCAGCTGAACCCACCCGTGGTGCCGAGGAGCTTGGACTCGACGACCATATACCTCACCGACGATTTCGCCGCCAAGGTCTCAGACCTCGAATTCCCAGACGACGGCGCAAAGGGATCATCACCTCGTTCAGCCACATCAGACCTGGAAACCGCGGTGCAGAGATACGGCGTGGTGCTGCTGGAGATACTGACGGGGAGGGTGGCCTGCTCCGACGAGGACGGGCCGCTGGAGCGGTGGGCGTCCCGCTACCTGGACGGCGAGGTGCGGCTGGCGGAGCTGATCGACCCCAGCATCGGCTCCTCCTTCTCCGAGGAGGCCGCGCGCGCGCTGTGCGAGGTGGCGAGGTCCTGCGTCGACCCGGACCCGAAGAGGAGGCCGACGATGGCGGAGGTGGCGGCCCGGCTGCGGGAGGTCACGGCGCTGGGGCCCGACAGGGCCACCCCCAAGGTGTCGCCACTGTGGTGGGCTGAGCTTGAGATCATGTCTTCTTCTGACACCTGAAGTTGTTACTGAAAAAAAGTTGTTTGGTTTGTACTACTGTATTTGTTTGGTTGCTGCTGCTGCTGATCTTGCTTGTTGAATTGGTAGTCAGGCAGAGGGTGTTTGAAGTTTGCTTCAGGATTGCAAATAATCGTACGCAAAGCCCATGAAGCCCAATTTCAAGCGTGAGCCATGCTGTCCAGACCCAAACAAAAGGAAGAATAACAGTTAACTGGAGTCTGGAGGCATGCATGGTAACAGAAAAAACTTACGAACTCTCAGGCCTCCTTTGATTCATAGGATTTGCATAGGAATTTTACAGGATTGACACCCTCTAGAAGTTTTCCTTTACGTGCTGTTTGATTCACTGGATTGCATTCCTCAGGAACCAATCCTATAGAAACTTCTTAGTTCATTTTCACAGGAAAACAAGCATGAGGTTGGACTTCATGGAAAAAATTCTCTGTTTTGCTACCCGACGTAGGATTTCAGTTGACAGTACATCCTGTTCCTGTATGTTTCCTATTCCTACACTTCTCAAACCCTGTGAATCAAAGGAGCCCTCAATGAAAATGCTAGTAGGAGTACCAATTTGGAGCATGTATGTATTGAAACGCAACAGTTTAAACATTTGGGACCCACATTGTAGGACCTTCTCACAGGGAGAAGGAACCCTCAAAAAATTGGTGTATGCTGCCTGGTGTGGCGAGCCCACGGTATTCTTTAGTAAAAGGCGAAAGAATAGTTCGCTATGTGCTCACCACGCAGCTGCCTGCTCTCTAATGATGGCACCGGGAGCTGTTTTAAAGAGGCCAGGTGGGACAAGTCTCTAGCGCCTAGCAGTGTGGGACTAAATAAGCTGAAATGCAGTCGCTGAGACACAGCCTGGAGAGTGGCGACTCCTCTGCTTGCCGCTACCGGGCCTAAATCACTCTTCTTCTTTTTTGCAATCAACCGGGCCCAAAGAGTTTTGCGGGCAAATTTTACGGGATTGACGGATTGTTGCGGCCCAAATCAATGACAAAGGAGTAGTCTCTACCCAGCGGGCAGCGGCGACATGTGATTGATGACTTACAGTGGAGTAAAAACAAGCTTGACAAATATGTTGAGAAGAGAAGGAATGGAGCAGCGAATCAACCTGTGGTTGAGATGGTTAGGTGGACAGTGGTATCCCCAACCCATCAGGGTTCAAATCCTGGTGCTCGTATTATTCCTGGATTTATTTCAGGATTTCCGGCGACGCGCTTTCAGTGGGAGGAGACGTTCCCGTCGACGACGAGGCGCCTACGGTGACTTCGTAAATCTCAAGATGATATGCCGGCTCAGTCTTTCGGAGAAGCTCATAGGGGTAGGATGTGCGTGTGTGCGTTCATAGGGGTGAGTGTATGTGCGTATATATGAGCGCTTGTGTCTGTACTGATGCTCAAAAAAAAAGAAGGAATGGAGCAAAAACAGTTGATGGTCGTGGTTTTTATGAAGACGAAAACCGGGTGCCTGGCCTGGGCTGGGTAGCAGAATAAGAAAAGCCAGAAAACTGTCTCTTTGGGAATGGAATGGAACAGATGGGTGGCCTGAGCTGGGTGGGGAGCACGCAGACGCAGTGGCCAGCGACAACCAACCAAGCAAATCGTATAGGCTGGGTCGTGGAAAAGCACAACTCTTTATGCACAGATCGTGCCTCCGAATAACACGCCACCAACAGGCAAGGCAAATATATAAATAAAACATTAAGAAAATAGGAGGAAAAAGAATGAGAAAGCATGAGCCTGCCTTGCCGGCTGCTCTGATTGAAGGGCAGCCTGTTCTGTTCTGTTGTGTCGCAGCCCTCTTCCTCTTTTTTCATTCAGCTCTCATCAGACCAACATAGTTCCCTGGAGCCCCTAGTCTTGCTGACGTATACAGTACATACGAAAAATGATGCCATTTTGCCATTTACACGCTTTGCTATTCTTACATTTTTGTTACAGCAACCAAGCTCTCTCATCAACCTCCTGTACGTTACACGCAGAGCTCGACCGACCTTCGCCTCGCCGTTGCATTGCATCGTATGCTTCGCTTACACTCATCGGTCCGTCCGTGCTCTCTTCTGCCCGCCTCGCTCTACATTTTTCTCTCCTTGCTGTGGAAGGGCCAAAATCGCTTCATCATTCAGCTAGCTGATCATCGACGATGGTGGTCGCACGCGCAGGATAGACCCAGCTAGCTCTCGGATTGATGATCAGCCTTGGCGGAAGCCTTGTTGTAGAGCTCCAGGGTGTCTCCGTGCTGCGGGTGCATGCACAGGGCCGCCTCGCAGTCGCGCAGGGTGCTCGCGCTGTCGCCCATCGAGTCCTGGAAGGCCGCGCGGAGGTGGAGCAGCTGGAGGTCCGGCTTGAAAGCCAGCGCCTGAGTCAGCTCCCCGATCGCCTCCTCCTCCTTGTTTTCGTCCATCAGAACTGGGGATCACAGCAAACATGTTATCATCAAGCCATTGAAAAACTCTTCAGACTTTAGCTCTGAATTTCTCTCTATCGGAAAAAATAGCTATGAACTTTTTTAACAATTCACTATCGTCTCCAGACATTAATGAAACCTTAAGATACATGGATAGCTATGAATTCCGCGCATTGTTCTAAACTTAACAGAATGCAAGGCTTCAAAAAATTGTTTAGCATTTTGTGTTGAAAGCTGACACTGCTGTAAAGTTTGTGCACATTAGAATAATGCAAAGCCATCAAGAAGATTCATAGTGCCAGCCATCATATGTTCAGTGCAGTGGACTCACCAGCTGCTCTGTATCTGTAAGGGTAGGTCCTGGTTGGATCCAACAACGTCGCCATATTGAGATCACTTTTCGCAGCGTCCCGCTCGGCATATTCCGACCGTTTCTCATACGCCGAAGCGCTGTTTTTGGCAATCTTTAGGAGCGATGTCATCTCATCAAATGCAGCCTTCTTCCTATTCTTCAAGAAATGGACCCGAGCCAGACCCTGGTGTGCCCGTGTGTGCTTGATGCTCAGTGCTATGCTGTAGCACTCAGTTGCCTCATCCAGCAAATCACAATCCACATATATGCTCCCCATATTGTTGTATGCCTGGAGGATGTCAAACAGCTATTAGCACAAATGATGAACACTTGTCATGGAAAATGAGAAGCGATGATGGATGGTTCTTACTTGCCCCTTCCGTAGGTTGTCAGATGCACAACTGTTAGCATGCTCTAGAAGCTGAACAACAGAAAGCGCAGATTCGACGTCAAGGCTAGAGTCTCCGAGAGCATAAGCCTTTAGGAAGAATGCTTCGAATGATCTTTGGAGACTGAGTGATTGCTCGGCCTTCTCAAGTGCTTCATCGCGATGCCCAGTGTCGTATAAGATCCATCCTTCATATACAAGTCTCTCGTGGTCATGCATCGAACTATTCCGTGCTAATCGCAAACTACGCATAGCAGCCTTCTGACAATTAAGCCTACAATGCATGTGGAAAACCGAAAAATATGTTAAGCTTATGAACTTTGAAAACTACTCCAAGATAGGCAGATACTACTCGTATACTCGTATACTAGATAGTATGAAGATCTAGAAACTGTTGTCGTTTTTGTGAATTTGTTTCTAAGTCGACTAAAATTCCTGCTCTTATGTGTAAAATAAAGCAGTAGGGTATGAAGATCTAGACAGCATAAACTTGATACAAGTAATTATGGAATGAAAGGACTTGATGGGATGTTCTTGCTCAAATTAAGACAATGTAAACTTGTGGAGAAAATTAGCAATTCACAAGTTGGATGCACTGCTCACCTTAACAGGAGTAGCGACTGCCGGAACCGCAAGCTGCTGTTCCCGGGTTCCCTGGCGAGCATCTGCTGGACAACTGCCAGAGAGCCGATGTCGTCCACCCCTGACCACCGGTCGTAGAGCTGCAACCAACAATCCGCCATGTCCCGCTGCTGCACTTGTCCTCGGAGGAGCTCGATCAGCTGCTCCCCGTGCATTTTACCATGGAACATCATGTAGGTCGGATCCAGCGTCAAGATGGCCCTGACATCCCGCACGGCAGCCTCGAAGTCCCCGGCCACAAGGTAGAACCACGCCCGGAGCTCGAGGCAGTCGGTCGCCATCCTGAAGCTGAGCACCTTGTCGATCTCTTCCAGCGCACGCTCCATCTTGTCCTCCTCCAGCAAGGCGGCGGCACGGTACTTGTACGGGTAAGTCAGCGTCGGGTCGAGCTGCGTCGCCGTCCGGAGATCAGCCACCTTCTCCTTCCCCACGCAGTAGACGGCGCGTTCTTGGTACATCCACCCGGCAGGATCGTAGTCCGTGACCACCCTGTTCATCAGCTTGTAGGCCATGTACTTGTGCCCGCACTTGAACTTGGCGCGTGCTACTCCGGCGAGCGAGTACACATGGCCTTCCGCGACGGCCTCCTCGAACCACTCCTGCGCGTCCTTGAACTCGCCGCGCTCCAGCATGACGCACCCGAGCTGGTGCAGTGCCAACTGTTTGTGCCATGGCAACTCTGCGCATTCCCACAGCCGCTCCAGGAGCATCACCGTGGTGTTGGACCTCATGTCCTCCTCCATGGCGACGTACGAGAGGAAGTAGTAGAGCGCGAAGGACGCGTTCCCGGCGGCGTCCAGGCGCTCCCTGCCCTCCGGGCTGCAGAGCAGACGCGCCACCTCGGGGTGGGACAGCGACTTGGGGAGCTCCCGCAGGAAGGCCTGGAGGCAGGTGGCGACGAGGAGATGGGCGGCCTCCTCGAGGCCGAGGTCGATGAGGGAGAGGGCTTCGTCCACGCCGCGCACCATGGAGGCGAGCTTGTTGTCGCAGGCGACCTTGAGGCCATCGCAGCAGAACTTGTTGGCGAAGGCGAGGAGCTCGAGGATGGTGTCCGGAGGGAAGTCGTCGAGGCGGCCGTGTCGGCTGTAGGCGGCGACGGCGCGCATGCCACGCGCCGAGATGCCGTCGCGGCTGAAGTCAATGTGGTCGCGGCGCGCCTCGGCGAACCCGCCGTAGAGGAGCGTGTTGAGCGGCTTCGCTAGCGCGGCGATGCAGGAACGCTCGCACGCCACCTCCTCCTGGCCGATGACGAACCACAAGTCATTGGTCTCATCCTCTTCATCATCATCATCTTCCTCGCTCTCATCGAAGGCGATCGATGCGTTGCGCCTCAAGATTGTGTCGCGCCTCAAGCGCGGAGGGCGAGGGGGAGGAGGTGGAGTGCGGCGGCAGGGGCAGACGGGATCCACGCCGGAGGACTCCGTGGCGAAGACCGCGGAGCGGGGGCACTCGAGGAGCGGGGTCGTCGGGCCGCAGGGATCGAGAGGCGGCGGCATCGGGTCGAACTCGTCCTCCCGGCGCTCGTGCCGAAGCCAGGCGGCGAGCACGACGCGGCGGTGCGAGTCGGTGGCGTGGACGCGCGCGGCACGGAGCGCTCGGCGCAGCAGCCGGGGGTCCCCGAGCGCGTGGAACAGCGCGTGCTGCTCCAGGTACACATCGCAGAGGTCGTCGCCTTTCCTCTCGGCCGACGACATCCTCCGGAACGACGCCGCGAGCGCCGAGACGTGGTCAACGGGGCGAAGGCACGCGTCGAGCGCCGGCTCGAGCGCGGCGGCCGCCGGGAGGCCGCAGGGGAGGGTCGAGTCGGAAGAGAAGGCCCCCGAAGTGGCGGGCGCGTGCGGGTAGCAGAGCGACGCGGACATCAGGGAGACGCTGCGCGGCGGCGGCAGCGGGAGAAGCTTGGCCCCGCCCCCTCCATCCCCGGAGCCGCCGGACGTGGAGGCCGCGGAGTTGAAGGGGTAGATTTGCGCGGCCTTGCACCCCTCGATCAGCTTGAGGCTCCGTATGGTGGTCAAGAAGTTGTTGGTCATAATGCCGCGCCGCGCCTCGCTCCTCCTGCGGCTGCCGGGTTATTGGACGGCGGCGATCATGTCAGAATGGGGGTGGGGGGATTTTCGGCGGAACGGCCGGAGCGCGCCTCGCCTCCGCCCTTCCGCGCGGCCGCGCCTTCCCGCCGTGCGCTTGCGGGTCGCGCTGTGCCTACGGTTGGTTGGTTAATGCCGCTGGCTTGGGAGGGCGGCGGGGGAGGGAGGATCGATCGGGTCGGGTCGGGTGCGGAGGAGGGGAGGGCCGGGGATGAAGCGGAGGGGCGCGAGAGTCGGGTGGGTCTCCCTCCCGCTGTCACCACCGTCCGCTGCGCTGCACGAACAAAATTGGATCCTTCGCGTTTAATTTTTCTCCGACCCATGCTTTGCTTGAAATGTTCGTATACTATTCTTCTTCACAAACAGTGGATGATTTGTTATTAGTGCACAGTTTGTGATTATTGTGCTGTGTTAGTGTTATTTTTTAGGGCTGTTGACTGGTGTGATTTTTTGGTTGCGTTGTTTCCTTTCGAAAGACAGTAGGTGATTTTTTTTTGAAAGGCAAAAATGCATATTAAAGTCGATCAGCCCTACAAGGCCATTCATATAAAAATCTGAAACTCCACAACCTTCTTTAGTGAATTAACGGTGTCTTCTTCCTGCTCTCGCACTCATCGATAACGTGTCGTGAGTGAAGCTCGGTGCCATCTCTAAACCTCCGAAACACCATCGCAACTGGAAAAAAAATTGTTGACGTAGGAGTCTGGAACTCACCGGTCAGAGCCAAAAAATGTTGACAACAATGCTCTAGAAACATATAACCGCCCCGAAGGAGACGGTGAAAAGGGATGGAAGACAACTCCAGATCCGATAAGATAGATTCGAGGGAGACATGACCTCATAAGACTCCCTTGACAACACCAATGTTGGTCGAATATTGTCGGTCAAAGAAGGAGTCGGAGGATTGTTTCCTCTCAGCTAGAAAAGTGCTGGACCCCCAAATGCAAGGGTTTGTAGAAAGCAACAATTTCTCTTAAAGTGGATGATCTTAAAGTTTATCGAACCAGTGAGTTTGCTAAGTGGCCAATGATATCACAAATACAAAACTGCCTTTGCCTCCAACAAAACTAGTAAGATTGCCAGTCTTGCTAGCCTTACTCGTGTTGGGGCTGGACAACAACAATATGCTGCACAAATTCACTGACACGGCAAGTATGCACACTACACAGTCCCCTCCACTTGTGATGAACTTTAAGTTCAACCAACAAGTAAGCAAAGGAATAAAACAAGCAACATATACCTGTGACACAAGATTTAACGTGGAAAAACCTCTTCAACCTGAGGAGTGAAAAACTACGGTTGTGGACCGACCGGTCCACACAACTTCACTATGAGAATGATGAGTGCAAAGTTTTCTCTAAAACCTCTAGAGAGATTTACGCACACTCTCCACATTGCCAACCAGCAACAGCAACAACGACAACACAAAAGGCAAGATTTCAGCAAAGCAAAGTTTACTCATTTAGTGTTTTGCAAACTTCTCTTAAATCGCTAAACCAAACAACACTAAATATGGCAGACAAGTATACACACGAGGTACTGATATCCTCTCAGAATTTCAGCTCAACCGTACATTGTTTGCCTATCCAAACTATTCATTTCCCAAAACTACTCTGTTATGAAACTGCAGCAATCCGAGGTGACAAAACCACCCCAAATCTAATGCTCCACTGACCCAATCATCAAACCAGTTAAACAGATCAAAGTACGGAATGAGCTCATCAAGTTTGGTGCCAATTCAAGCATGTTTGAGCCTCCAATCACCAGCTTGAACACCGTCTAGCTAGATGCAGCAAATCTGGACAAAACCTCCACTTCTTCTTCCTCTCTTCTCTCGGTTTTGTATTCCGCTCTTGTGTGTTCTCTCAGTCTCATAATGGAAGCCACACACCAGCAAGGGTGGAGTGGCTAGGGTTTTCTCCTTGCCTCCCTACATTAGGAAGCACTCACAACCATTGGATACAACGAAGATCAACAGCTCGCGCATGTTGGACTTTTGGGCTGATGTTGGGCTGGCAACACACCTTCATGTGGAGGGACTTAGTCTAACAACTAAGTGTAAGGATAAAATGCAAGTGTGTATGAAAGATTGATTGCAAATAAAAAGTAAAAAAAAAATTATAAAGAGTGTTTGATCGAGGTTGGAAGAACTAGGAATCGATAGGTTAACTAGTGGTTTCTCCCCAAAAGATGGCATGGTTTGGTGAACAAAACTACATTTATGCATAGGTTAAATTGTAGTTTTTATGACTATGACTATACATGGCATAAGTACGTATGAGCATCACAGCCAAACATCTAGAGACCATTATCCAGCTACATCTATAGCTAATACTCCACTCAAGACCGCTACTCACATGCATCCTAAAATATTAAGTAACAAAATAGAGTATTGCAATAAGCATGATGACATGAAGTAGATGATATATTTTATTCACCCTACATTCAAAGTACAAGTATGCAATCACCTTCCATATATGGTGGTATGATGTCTACTACGCAACTTTATTTTTGTAGCCACGTACTGGGCCTCCAAGCGCAGAGTTTTGTAGGACAGTAGCAATTTTCGCTCAAGTGGATGACCTAAGAGCATCTCTAACAGCCGCGGAACACGCGGCGCGCTAAAAAGTAGTTTGCGGCGCGCCCATCGCCAGGTTTGGCGCGGCGTACAGCACTGGCTCCAGCAGCCATGCTAAAATACAGCGCGCGCGCTAAAATGCAGCGTGCGCAAGGAGCCCATATTTGTTGGGCCCCGCGCATATCCATATTTGTTGCATTTTGGACACAAAATAAATTTCACATAGATATAAAAAAACGATACAAAAATATTTTACATAGTTCATAGCATAATAGATAAACAAGTTCATAGCATAGATAGATAAAACCGAACTACGGTGCAACTACATAAAATTAAACTACGGTGCAACTAGATAAAACTACGGTGCAGCTAGAACTGCTCCGAGTCCTCATCATCATCCTCATCCTCGGAGGTGTTGTCCAAGGTATCGATCCATATATCCTCCCAACATTCGTCGTTTGACGTGAAGATCGACCTCCCACCTGCTTCAACGATATCGCCAAAGCCTTCCGCCAACGCCGGTCCGCCCGCTCTGCGCGGCGCCTTGCTGTCCTCTCCGCCCAGTAGGCGCGCTCATTGGCGACGTCCGCCGGGTGGCGTCGGCGCCACTCCGCCATGGCTCGCTCGTCCTCCTCGGCGACGAGGAGGCGGCGCTGCAGCCGAATGTGGTTCGCACGGTCCTGGTCCGTGATCAGACGAGGCGGAGGGCGACAGCCTACGCCTGTCCGCGCATGTGGACGTCCCGGAAGTTCATCTGCGACGGAGGCCTCTCTAGGCGCCACGCCACCGCATCGTACGCGCGGGCCGCCTCGTGCGCGGTCCAGAACGTACCGAGGCCGAGCCGGAAGTCGCCGGACCGGATCTCGGCGGAGTACCAGCCGTTGGGGCGCTCGCAGACACCGCGGTAGCCTGAAGATCTATGGCGGTGCGGCAGCATGGTGGCGCGGTGGTGGCGGGGCGCTGGAAGCGGCGAGGAAGAGGTGTAAGCGGCGAGGTGGCGAGGGGATGGGTGCGTGGCAGTGTGGTGGAGCGCGTGGCGAGCGCCGCATTTTATAGGCACGCGCGAAGCGGCGCGCCAAATCTACCGCGCGAGCGCAATCGCTTCCCGCACGCGGTAGTTTCCCGTCTCCGCTGGAGCGCGTGAAAACTTGCCGCGCACGCTAAAATGCCAGTTAACTCCGCGCGCGCGTCTTTTGGCGCATCCGTTGGAGATGCTCTAAGGTTTATCAATCCGTGAGAGGGGTAGGATGAAGATGGTCTCTCTCAAATGACCCTGCAACCAAATATAAGAAATCTCCTGTGTCCCCAACACACCCAATACAATGGCAAATTGTATAGGCGCACTAGTTCGGCGAAGAGATGGTAATAAAAGTGTAATATGGATGGTAGAAATATATTTTTATAATCTGAATAAATAAAAACAACAAGGTAGCAAACAGTAAACCAGCACAAAAACGGTATTGCAATGCTTAGAAATGAGGCCTAGGGTCCATACTTTTGCTAGTGCAATCTCTCAACAATGCCAACATAGTTGGATCATATAATTATCCCTCAAAGTGAAACAAAGAATCACTCCCGAGTTCCTATTAGCGGAGAACAAAAGATAGAAATTGTTTGTAGGGTACGAGACCACCTCAAAGCTATTCTTTCCGCTCGATCTATTCAAGAGTTCGTACTAAAATAACGTAAAGCTATTTTTTCCGTTCGGTCTATCCTAGAGTTCGTACTAGAATAACACCAAAGCATATTCATATTCATAATACTCAATCCACACAAAGAACTACAAAGAGACACAAAGTTTCTATCGGAGAAAGGATAATAAAACGTGCATCAATACCTATGCATAGATTACCCCAATATCGCGGGAATCCGCAAGTTGAGTGCCATAGCGTATATCGAGTGAATCAATATGATACCCCATTTGTCACCTCAAGTATTCATACCGCAAGACATACATCATGTGTTCCCAAATCTGAACATTCAATCCGACATGACAAAACTTCAAAGGGTAAAGATTCAATTCATCACGACAAGAGTATAGAGGGGAGAAACATCATATGATCCATCTATGCTAACAAAGCCCATGATATAGATCACGAGAGAGAGATATATTAAACACATAGCTACTGGTACAAACCATTAGCCCCGAGGGTGGACTATGATACGTCTCCAACGTATCTATAATTTTTGATTGTTCCATGCTATTATATTATCTGTTTTGGATGTTAATGGGCTTTATTTTACACTTTTATATTATTTTTGGGACTAACCTACTAACCCAAGGCCCAATGCAAATTGTTGTTTTTTTTGCCTATTTTAGTGTTTCGCAGAAAAGGAATATCAAACAGAGTCCAAACGGAATGAAACCTTCAGGAGCGTGATTTTTGGAACAAACGTGATCCAGGAGGACTTGGAGTGGACGTCAAGAAATGAACAAGGTGTCCACGAGGCAGGGGGCGCGCCTACCCCCCTGGGCGCGCCCTCCCCCTCGTGGGCCCCTCGTGGCTCAACCGACCTACTTCTTCCTCCTATATATGTTCACATACCCCGAAAACATCTAGGAGCACCACGAAACCCTATTTCCACCGCCGCAACTTTCTGTACCAAAGAGATCCCATCTTGGGGCCTTTTCCGAAGCTCCGCCGGAGAGGGCATCGATCACGGAGGGCCTCTACATCAACTCCATGGCCCCTCCGATGATGTGTGAGTAGTTTA
The DNA here is from genome assembly GCF_056163025.1 of Triticum urartu. Taxonomy (NCBI): domain Eukaryota; kingdom Viridiplantae; phylum Streptophyta; class Magnoliopsida; order Poales; family Poaceae; genus Triticum; species Triticum urartu. The sequence goes on from NC_141876.1 coordinate 441,972,575, forward strand.
CTTCAGACCTTCGGGTCCATAGTTATTAGCTAGATGGCTTATTCTCTCTATTTGAATCTCAATACAAATTTCTCCTCGATCTTCTTGGAGATCTATTCGATGTAACTCTTTTTGCGGTGTGTTTGTCGAGATCCGATGAATTGTGGGTTTATGATCAAGTCTATCTATGAACAATATTCGATTCTTCTCTGAAATCTTTTATGCATGATTGGTTATCTTTGCAAGTCTCTTCGAATTATCAGTTTGGTTTGGCCTAGTAGATTGATCTTTCTTGCGATGGGAGAAGTGCTTAGCTTTGGGTTCAATCTTGCGGTGCTCGATCCCAGTGACAGAAAGGGAAACGACACGTATTGTATTGTTGCCATCGAGGATAAAAAGATGTGGTTTATATCATATTGCTTGAGTGTATCCCTCTACATCATGTCATCTTACCTAATGCGTTACTCTGTTCTTATGAACTTAATACTCTAGATGCATGCTGGATAGCGGTCGATGTGTGGAGTAATAGTAGTAGATGCAGGCAGGAGTCGGTCTACTTGTCGCGGACGTGATGCCTATATACATTATCATGCCTAGATATTCTCATAATTATTCGCTTTTCTATCAATTGCTTGACAGTAATTTGTTCACCCACCGTAATACTTATGCTATCTTGAGAGAAGCCACTAGTGAAACCTATGGCCCCCAGGTCTATTTTCCAGCATATAAGTTTCCAATCTATTTTACTTTGCAATCTTTACTTTCAATCTATATCATAAAAACACCAAAAATATTTGTATTATTATTATCTCTATCAGATCTCACTCTTGTAAGTGACCGTGAAGGGATTGACAACCCCTTTATCGCGTTGGTTGCGAGGTTCTTATTTGTTTGTGTAGGTACGAGGGACTTGCGTGTGGCCTCCTACTGGATTGATACCTTGGTTCTCAAAAACTAAGGGAAATACTTGCGCTACTTTGCTGCATCACCCTTTCCTCTTCAAGGGAAAACCAACGCAGTGCTCAAGAGGTAGCAGACTACTCCCTCCTCATCGTGGTTGCCGCTGGGATGATGAAGATGGCCACCGGAGATGATTCCCCCCTCCGGCAGGGTGTCGGAACGGGTCTAGATTGGTTTTCGGTGGCTACGGAGCCCTGTGGAGGTAGAACTTCTGATATAGGTTAACCCCAAAGGGTTTCGAAATATTTGGGAATTTATAGTGCAAAGAAGGGGTGCTGGAGGCCACCGAGGTGGGCACAACCCACCTGGGCGCGCCAGGGGGGCCTGGCGCGCCCTGGTGAGTTGTGCCCCCCTCGAGGCACCCCTAGGTGCTGCTCTGCCCCATCGGGAGTCTTATGGCCCATAAAAAATCCACAAAAAGTTTCACGGTGTTTGGACTCCGTTTAATATTGATTTTCTGTGATGTAAAAAACAAGCAAAAAATAGCAACTGGCATTGGGCACTGAGTCTATAGGTTAGTCCCAAAAAATGATGTAAAGTTGCTATAAAATGATTGTAAAACATCCAAGAATGATAATATATTGGCATGAATACTTCATAAATTATAGATACGTTGGAGACGTATCAGTATCCCCAAGCTTAATTCTTACTTGTCCTTGAGTAGGTAAATGATAAAAGAAATAATTTATGAAGTGTGAATGCTAGCAAAGTGCACAAGTTTGATCAATGATAATTTCAATCAGTTTTCCTAGCATCATAACAACAATTCTTTCTTATGAAACTTCTCATGTTATAGTGGTAACCAATTCACATGTTAAGGTTCAAACAATGAATTCTCTTGAAACCCAACAACCTATGTTCTTAGTCACCAAGCAATTGTAATTCAACGTATTCAACAGAGTTTAAGTAAGAGCCACTACAGAAAAAATACACATCCGTGACATTTTGGGCCGAACGCAAAAAATTTCTGTCATACATATGACACTTCTATGACGATAATTGTGACAAAACCCGGTATGATCATAGATGTGGTGGGCTCCTACTTCTATGACAAAAAATCATGACAAAAAATGGGCTTTTCGTCCTGGGTGGGCCGGAGACGCAGCTGCATGACATTCTTTGGGCCGTCCATGACGGAAAAAACCATGGTAGAAGCGAGGGGGAGGAAAATTTCGGGGAGTTCCCGGTTACGGTGGGAGGTCGGGGCCGAGCGATGCGCGTTTCTCTCATACACGTATGCGCATGTGTGCAAGGCGTTGGCTCTAACTAAACCCGAGCGAGGCGTTGGGCTCTAACTGAACCCGAGCGATTGCACTACAGGCTACGCGTTACTAAACCCGAGCGATCAATCAATGGCTGTTAACTGAACCCGATCGAGCGATTCCTTCGCTACTGCTGCTAACTGAAGCCGATCGATGGGATGAACAGTGAGTGTTGCGGGGGGGGGGGGGGTTGGATGAACAGTGAGCGGTGGCATTGCCTCTGGATGAACAGGACCATGTGGTGTGGTGGAGGGCTGGATGAATAGTAGATGGTGGAGGGGTACCCGTGGAGGGGTGGATGAACAGGACCCCATGGTGTGGAGGCCTGGATGAACAGTAGACGGTGGAGGGGTGGTTGAATAGGACCCCGTGGTGTGGAGGGCTGGATGAACAGTAGACGGTGGACGGGTGCCCGTGGAGGGGTGGTTGAACAGGACCCCGTGGTGTGGAGGGCTGGATGAACAGTAGACAGTGGAGGGGTGGTTGAACAGTAGCGGGTGGAGTAGCGCGCGGTGGAGGATGGATGAACAGGAGCCCGTGGAGGCTGGATGAACAGGAGCCCGTGGAGGCTGGAGGAGGTCGACGGTGGAGATGAACAGTATCCCGTGCAGTCCCGTTTTGCGGTACGCCACACCCCTCCCGATGAACAGGACCCCCGTTTCGACCGTAGCGCTCCAACACAAGTCCGTTTCCTCCGTTTTGCTGCCTTTGGGATGAATAGTGAGCGTTGCGGGGGGGGGGGGGGGGGGGGGTTGGATGAGCAGTGAGCAGTGGTGTTGCCTCTAGAAGAACAGGACCCCGTGGTGTGGTGGAGGGCTGGATGAACAGTAGACGGTGGAGGGGTGCCCGTGGAGGGGTGGTTGAACAGGACCCCGTGGTGTGGAGGGCTGGATGAACAGTAGACGATGGAGGGGTGCCCGTGGAGGGGTGGTTGAACAGTAGCCGGTAGAGTAGCGCGCGGTGGAGGCTGGATGAACAGGAGCCCGTGGAGGCTGGAGGAGGTCGACGGTGGAGATGAACAGTATCTCGTGGAGTCTCGTTTTGCGGTACGCCACACCCCTCCCGATGAACAGGAGCCCCGTTTCGACCGTAGGAGGTCCGTTTCGTCCATTTTGCGGTACACCACACCCCTCCCGATCAACATGACCCCCGTTTCGACCGTAGGAGGTCCGTTTCGTCCATTTTGCGGTACGCCACACCCCTCCCGATCAACAGGACCCCCGTTTCGACCGTAGGAGGTCCGTTTCCTCCGTTTTGCGGTACGCCAGACCCCTCCCGATCAACAGGACCCCGTTCCGAACGTAGGATGTCCGTTTCCTCCGTTGGGCGGTACGCCAGGCCTCGTTTCCATCGCCTGTTCCATCCAAGCCCTCCCGATGAATACGACCACGCATTCCGTTCCGACCCATCCGGTTGGCTCCCGCGCGTTCCGTTGCCTCCCGATGAACACGACGCATTCCGTTGCCTCCCCATGAACACGACGCATTCCATTGCCTCCCCATGAACACGACGACGACGCTGTTTCTCCGTTCCGACCCAGCCATGTACACAAGCCCTGGCCGTACGTATGCGCGAGTAGGCATTCGAGACCCCGCCCGTATGTACACATACGTGGCCGTATTTTCTTTCTTGCACCCTAGCCGCTGTACATACGTGTACATGCTATATGCGCGCCTCTACTATGACACGTACACGCCTCTACTACGACACGTGCGCGCCTCTACATCCACCACTATATATGTACGTACACATTCGCGACCAGAATGACAACGCTACGTATGCTTCGACCAGGTGGGTCCCGACTGTCAGGCACTTCCTTGCCTGCGAAGATGTAGCTGGTGGGTCCCAGCAGTCAGGGGGGTGAATCGTTTTGTTGCCCGGACGCACTTCCTTGCGTGCGAAGATGTAGCTGGTGGGTCCCAGTAGTCAGGGGCAAACATTTTTTTTGCGAAATACGATGGCCTGTCCGGTGGGTCCCTGCTGTCAGGTGGAGGAATAATTATTTTGCACGTAATAAGGAGGCACTTCCTTGCTGCGGCCGTGGACCCAGCTGTCAGCCTCTCCACGTATAGTCCACGTCCGATGGAAGCTGTTCCTTGACCACGTTGACCACGCCGCGCCGAGAGCACCAGGGCGGTGGACGACGGCGAGGCCTAGGAAGGGGACGACGCGGAGCCGGGGAAGACGCGGCAGTGGATGCCCACACATAGAGGAGTACGAGGGTTCACTGGTTCGCTGCGGTGTGAGGCTGCCGTCGCCGCAGAATAACAGGGGGTGTCGGTCGTTGACCATGTTGACCAGGCTGCGCCGAGAGCACCAGGGCGGTGGACGACGGCGAGGCCTAGGAAGGGAACGGCACGGAGGCAGGGAAGACTCGGCAGTTGTTTCCCACGCGGAGGGGAGTACGACTGTACGAGGGTTTACTGGTTCGTCTGCCGTCGCCGGAGAATAACAACAAGTGTGGGTGAGTAGAGGGATGGCTAGGCCAGCGATGGGAGTAGGGTGGGGTGGTGAGGCCTGCGCGGCAGCACAGCCGGCCGCGGGGAGGAGGGAGCAGGCAGTCCCGCCGGCGCTTGTTTGAGCGGCTGGAGCAGGAAGAGCAGAGATTGAAGAAGCACGACGGCCGTTCGGTGGACGTCCAACAGTCACTGCTTATGCGTCAACCTTTTTTTAGGAAAGCCTCTAATCTGTGGAAAATAGTATACAGCCCATCTGCCATTATTTCTAATAATTTACAGCCCATTTGCTAATTCTTAAGGTTTTTTTGCAGCCCATATTCTTTTTATTAGTATTAGAGCCCATATTGTGGCCACGGTTAAAAAATTATACCAAATTTTGCATATTTCGGTGCGGTTCGAACTGTTTTTAATCCTGAAATTTCGACTCACATTCAAACTGATTTTAAAAATAAATGTATATCAATATAAAACCCAACAAGTTCTCCACGCATAAAAATTAAAGTAATTTAAAATCTCGAAATGAAAAAAAAGATATTTGAAACTAATTGCCGGTTTGATGTGTTTTAAAAATGTACAGCCCATTTCTCATTACTGATGGGCCATTTTCTTGGCCAGCCGAATGAAAGCTCTCCTTGTCTTGAAAGATTTGCAGCCCAACAGGCCTGACAAAGCGACTTACTTGGCAAATCACAAAAAAACTGGGCTGTGGCCGTGGAGCTGTCAGCCTCTCCATGTACAGTACTCTTCCGATGGAAGTCGTTCCTTGACCATGTTGACCACGCCGCGCGGAGAGCACCACGGCGGTGGACGACGGCGAGGCCTAGGAAGGGGACGACGCGGAGCCGGGGAAGACGCGACAGTGGAAGCCCGCACGGAGAGGAGTACGAGGGTTCACTAGTTTGGCTGCGGTGTGAGGCTGCCGTCGCCGCAGGGCCTGGCCAGCGGTGGGAATAGTAGGGGGCGGTGAGGCCTCCACGGCAGCACAGCCGGCCATGGGAGGCAGGAGCATGCGACACGACCGACGCTGCTTTGGGCGGCTGGAGCAAGAAGACCAGAGGTTGAAGAAGCACTACGGGCGTTGGATGGACATCGTATGGTCACTGGAGCTAAAATCGTTCATATTGACTAAGTTGACAAAGCCCTTCGTCCTCGTCAACTTAGTAGGTCCACAAGTCAGCCTCCCACCAAGGTGGGTCCCAGCTAGCCGGGGGAGTATTCATTTTTTTGTGCGTAATAAGGAGGCACTTCCGGTGGGTCCGATCTGACAGCGGGGGAACGTTTTTTTCGCGAAATACGGTGGCCCGTCAGGTGGGTCCCAGCAGTCAGGGGGCAAACGTTTTTTTTCACAAAATACTGTGGCCCGTCCAGTGGGTCCCTGCTGTCAGTTGGAGGAATCATTATTTTCCGCGTAATAAGGAGGCACTTACTTGCTGCGGCCGTGGACCCAGCTGAGACTCTCCACGTACAGTATACTTCCGATGGAAGTCGTTCCTTGACCACGTTGACCTCGCCGCGTTCCGTTGCATGCATGCGTCCATGGGTGTGGTGCATCCCCACTATCAGCCTCTCACGTACAGTCATCTTCCGATGACTCTCGATTGTTGACCATGTTGACCACACCGTGCCGAGCGCACCCAGACTGGAACGACCCGGAGATGGGGAAGACGGGGCAGTGGAGTCGCAGATGGAGAGGAGTGGGAAACTTCACTGGTTCGGGTGCGCGGCAGCACAACCGCAGTGCCGCCCACGGGAGACAGGAGCAAGAATAGAGGTTGAAGAAGGAGCACGGCTGTTGGATTAACATCCAACGGTCCAGCTGCTAGAATCATTTGTTGATTAAGTTGACAAAGCCGTGCGTACACGTCCGCTTAGTAGGCCCAAAAGTCAGTCACCAAATCTGACGGGTCCCAGCTGTCAACGGGATGACTAATTGTTTTCGCAAAACAAGGAGGCACTTCCTTCTGTGCGAAGATACAGCCGGTGGGTCCTAGCTGTCAGGTGGAGGAAACATTTTTTTCAGCTTAATAAGGAGGAACTTTCCTTGCGTGCGACCATGGACCTCATGGGTCCCAGCCGTCAGGCTCTCCACGTAAAGTCCTCTTCCGATGACTCTCGTTTGTTGACCACGCCGCACCGAATGCAGCAAGGCGGTGGACGACGGCGAGGCCCCGGACGGGAACGACTCGGAGATGGGAAAACACGGCAGTGGAGTTGCAGATTGAGAGGAGGAGAAGGGTTATAATTGGTTCTGTTGCGGCGTGGGGCTATAGTCTATGGAGAATAACAGGAGGTGTCGAGGGGTGGAGGGATAGCCTGGCCGGCGGTGGGGTAGCGCTTCGCAGCGATGCGTGCTAAGCAGAGCCACTAGCCGCCGGAGGCCGGACCAGGCGGTCCCGGCGATGCTGGAGGAAGAAGACGAGAGATTGAAGGTGCATGCCGGCCGTTGGATATAAATCCAATGGCTGTGGATGACACAATCATTTGTTGACCAAGTTGACAACGCCCTGCGTAGGCTTCGACCTATTGGCCCACATGTCAGCCTGCAAAAATGTGGCATATATTTAACCCATGTTTTCTAGAATGTATAGTCCATTTGTTGGGCTGGGTGAACAAATAATTTTGCGTCAATCAGGCCCATTTATATTTTCTAAGAAATCCCAGCCCATTTGCACTTCCTTGAAATACACGTATTAGGTGGGCTCGTTATATATATAATGTTATGTTAGAAGGAGCAATTAATATCAAAGAATAAACCGGAGAGGCACATTATATAAATATAAAATTAAGAAATGAGTGAGTTATTGCTCAAAATAAAAATGAGCGCGTTATTATTAAATTGGTCCTTAAAATCTTCGCAAGCTTTTGTACGCAATCACCAGGATTTTCCTTGCCTGTGAGTCAAAAACAACCAGGATTTTCCTTGCCAACTTCCGTTAAACATTTACTTTTATAAGTTAATAACACGTGGGATGTTTTTATAATGTATATATAAGTCTCTATAAAATATACGATAATAGTAATAATATAAATCTTTCCCTAATAATAAAGCACGGATTGACTCTTTGGGTTCACCGTCACAATACGCTTCTTTCCGTGAATTTACGCTTTTAGTTTTTTTCCGTTAGTTTTGATCGACAGTCCATCCAATTGCTGCGAGGCGGTACTAAAAACTTTGTCCATCCAATTGGTCCACATCCACATTCTCTTATTGGGCCTGCACGCATGTTTCGGCCTGCATGCCCGCTTCTGTATCTGTACCTTACCTGGTTTTCACACATGTACTAGGAGTAATCCCACCTCGATTGCTTACATGAAAATCTACCAGTTTGTATACCTAGGAAAATTGCATATCAACAACGAGCCTCTTGAATCAACAAACACACAATGAGAACGAAGGGAAATTGTACAACAAAACGATAGTCCAGCGCGAAGCTGTTCAGTCCGGCGCTCGCCGGGGTGAGGAAGCGGAGGCGCAGCACGCAGATGCCTGTGACGCAGCCTGTTCCACACGCTGGCCACCTCTACACCACGCACGACATGGACACGAGCGCGGCGACAGGGTGGCTTGAGGCTCGTGGTGGACTGGATCCAGCGAGGGGAAGGTCGGATCCGTCGGCTTGGAGAGGGAGGTGTGGAGGAGCACGCGGGACAGAGGGCGGAGGATGATGGAGGCGGAATGCCGAGGTCGGGCTGTGGACTCGGAGTGGAGGAGCCACGGAGAGGCCCGGGAGCCACCACGGCAGCCACGAGAGCGAGATGGGCCTGTCCATGCTCGGCGGTCGCCAACCGACTTCGTGTTTCTCTGCTGATGATCCCTGACCACCTGCTGCCCGGGGTCGGCTACATGCTGTTATCTCAGTTTGCTTGGTAGTTTCATTCTTGCTTAAGATTAGACCTAGCTGTGTAGATGCATATGGACATTGGAGGTATAGTGTTGGCACTGACGACTTGGATAAAAATATTTTTGTATGCACTCCAAGTGGGTCAGTCTATATACACTTAAATTTTCACATTCAGTTTCCTTCAGTTAGACGACAGCAAGGAGATAATGCACTCCTTTTTTCTGAAAAAATATCATAAGGGACATCTTTTGGAAGAATGACGAGCCATGTTTGCCGTAGTTGGAGTGAAAGAATTACAACTTTTTTGTGCCAAATAATCAAATATAGCACTGGTTCAGAAAAAAACCGAAACCATGAGAAATGTTGTTGCTGGATGTCAGTGCGCATCATATATCCTCTTGGCCATGCCGGTCATAACAGCAACAACTTTCTTCAGGCTGGTGATGCTCATATTGTCAAGCATTCTCACTATGGTGCCTGAGACAAAAACTCCTAAGGCAGTTTGGTAATTTATGATGTTATTACACCGGAGCACATGTAATGACAGACCCAGTAAAGAATAATAGAACGTAAGTGTGTGCCATATTTTTTTCTCGTTGCAACGCACGGGCCCTTTTGCTAGTATATATAATGTGGTTAGAAGGGAAAACATAAATTGGACACAGCATTACTTTTATAAGAGACCTGCGTTTTATACCCCACAGTAGGCATACTAACAAGTTCACACACAAATACAACAGAAAAGGTAAACATTCATATCAAACTCAGGTTCACAGGACACTTCATATTCATAGCCAACATTCACTTTCAACAACTCAAAAGATTCATATATACACAAGCTCAGCATATCTATGCATCCAAATGATTGATAGATCACACGACAATATTCATACATAATTCACAAAAAGATTCAGATATACACATGTTCAGTATGTTTATGCATCCAAATGATTGAGATCACAACCAATATGATCCATGGACGAACTTTAATTACCTAGGGTACAGACTAGTAAATGGTGTTCAATCGGAGGTACTTCTTGCTAAAATTAGTTCTTGTGCGAGTAAACTTTCGAGTACATAAGAGGCAGCACAGACAATCTGAACTTTGCTTGTAGGTTTACCCTCAAATAGTGGCCTCATGCCGAGGGAGGTTTGAGCAACTTGGCCACTACTTTCATCCAACTAGTTTACTGGCTCATGTTGGTCCTGTATCTCGCCAAAATTCTACATTGTAGACGAGAAAGGAGGCGGTTGAGAAAATGAACCACCCAAATTTTTTGTGCAGTTCAACTGAAATGGAGCATCCTTGGCGTGCAGACTGATTAAGTGCTAGATGAATATACGCGTCAACCAACTTGTCTGGAATCTTTAGACTCCATGCCATATAGTTCGCTACCATATGTGGCGATAACCAAAAGGCATAAGTTGGGACCAAAGACTGGACTGCGTTTTTCTGGGCTATGCACCAAGCAATATTTTTGGCGTTCACTCTCCTAATACTTGGAGTTTAACAATTGGTTGACGCCGATTGATACTCGAATGAATATAGGCACTTCTTGTCAACATCGATGCTTGTCTGGGTGAACTTTGGAGTACATAGCAGCAGCATAAGTACCTGTCCATCTAATCATTTTGTGAAGTTCTACTGAAATCACCCGATGTAATGATTTGCCTGCGAGTTCAGGCTCCAAATTACTCCTTTATGAAATCGGCAAACAGTAGCACAATACCAAATTACCAATACATATGATAGGCACAATAATCAGGATAAAGACCAGTACCAACCTGTGTGAGGTAGCATATCAATTACTATTTCCTTTGACTAGAAGCCGAGATAAGCCAAGCGACGGACAGCAAAGGAAGAAAGCAAGCGGAGATTAGCGACTGACAGGAAAGGACGGAAGCTGTCGAGGCAATGAAGCACCCAAAGTTTTTGTGCAGTTCCACCAAAATCGAGCATCCCTGTGGCACATATATTGAGAGAGTGAGATTACTGTAATAGTGGGACTAGTTGATGAAACATACACTAACAAATAGAAGCACCCTCATTATCTTAATGGGTAAAGTTAGCAACATAGTAGTCTTGCTTAAATAGAGGTATTAGTTTATTTAATCAGTGCCAATTAGCTCAACTCAACACTCAAAGCATTGCCATTTATCATAGGTTGCAAAACTTTAACGTGCAAAGATAAAGGAGTTTCTCATGACAGTAGCACGATACAAATAGAGATGATAGCAAACTAATATGGATGAAGGCCTTAGGCCCGTACCAACCTGAGAAAAAAAAGCTTATTCATGTAGTCCCATAAGAGATGATAAAGCACTCACTAGAATCACACAATAGTATATATTTTTGTGCACTTCAAATGTATGGTTGAAATCACTCTTGTTTACCAGTGCTGAGATTATATCGAAAGATTATCAAGAACTTCCAGCAGAGTTAAAGCACTGGCTGGGATACAGTTCATTGTATTGTCTTGTGTAGTTCCACTAAAATGTATGATTGGCACAACATGATCCCTGTTTGCACAAGTAGGAACAAGGTGAAACCTTCATTAGCTTAGTGAGAAAGGATAGGAAGACATTAGCATATTACTCAAACAGTAGCATCAAATTCATGATGGACAATACGCAAAACATTGCCTCATTGAACCAATGGCAATAAATTGACATGCAAAACAATAGCACTATTATGTCATGACACTAATAATATTCCCTCCCTGCTCCACCACATGATTCACCTCCAAAGACAAACATACACACGTACATGATTCAACATAGGGTCCTACTAAAGATTTGTTTAACTCCAACAGGAAAATTAGGCAGTAATAAATTAGTGGTACTTAAGTACTCCTAATTAATTAAGTGAGACAACAGAAGTGGAAGGGCTCCCTGGAGGATCGTCTCACATGTAAGGTAGTCGTTACCGGAGCCCTTGAATGGCCTCGATTGAGGCCTCTGGCTTCAGCAAGATCGCCTTGGCACTGTTTATTCTTCTTCTTCCTCCTCCTCTTCATGCTCTGTTTCTCTTTCTCCTCACGAGTTGGTGAAACCGAGTACATGATTGGCCTTCTAATTCAGAATTGGTTTTGTCAGTGAGGGAGTACAAGTGTACTAGAAAAAACAGCATTATTTTCTCATGGCAGTCGGAAAATAGAGATGAACACATGCATTAAATATCATTCTTACCTAAAGGAAGGTTATGGCGCAAATATGGATGATGAGGATTGGAACACAGATCTCCCTTTGTGCAGTTCCACCAAAATGAACCAACTGTTCCATTCTGACATTCCAGTTAAATAGCACAAAAGTCACTTCTTTTAAGAAGAGTTTTGTGCAGTGCACCAAAAGGTCACAACAGCAACCAGGTGAATTGGATATCCCTGTTTGCACAAAAAGGCACAGAGGAAACAATCAGAGTTTCAAACAATTACAGGCAAAAACATTTGGCTAAACTTGTCATGGCTTATAATAGTGGCATGGCTTCATTTTTACCAGGGACATTAGATTAAGAACAGTGGGTGCACCAGCAGTCCAGCACCATGTACGTAAACAGGGGCATAAAGTGGTGATTCATAGTTTTTTGCCCCGAGAAACAAACATCCAAGAAACATATCTGGGTTGGTCCCATTTTTGTTCACTCTAGCCACCTACTCCTATGTGTGGATAGCAAATCTAGTCCTGTTCATACCACTGTGTACATCGTTACCCCTATATTTCCCTTTTCGACCAAGAGACCGGTTGGATGACCATTCAGTACTACTTTCACCCCCTTTCCTTCCTGTTTGTACCAAGTCCGATGTACATACTAAATTCCCCCACCCCCACTTTATTTCTTATTTGAACCAAGTACTCCCTCCGTCCGGAATTACTTGTCATCAAAATGGATGTGTCTAGAATTAAAATACATCTGGATACATCCATTTCAATGACAAGTATTTTCGGACGGAGGGAGTACAAGATTCGACTCCATGAAGTAGCTTTACCTCTAACAATAGAAGAAAAAAATATGTGACGTTGGACCATCCGATCGAGAGGGGCTGAGAGGTAGAAAATGATGCACATGCAGCGACGTAGCGAGTTGGGGAAGTAGAGCTAAGGCAGTTTCGAACGAAGATATACCTGAAGGTCGTCGGGATGTGGATAGGTGGGCGGCGGGAGGCCGGATCCGCCCACAGGCAACGACGAAGGGATCGGAGGACCTCCCACGCTGGCGCTCGGCCAGAGATAACGGTGCGGCCTGCAGTGGGTCTCCTCCCTCGTTGTCGACGACGGCGTAAACGCTGCCCCTCCTCCCCTTCACCGGCGGAGGGGGATATGTCCGGATCTATAACCAGCGGTGAGGATAGAAAGCCAGTGTTTTTTGGAGGGAGAAAGACAGTGTTACTACCCCTATCTTGTTTAGATCTAGAGAGGATGAGAGTGTGTGAATAGAGCAACCATAGCAAGCAAGCGCAGAGGCTCCGGCCTATATATACGTAGTGGGGTAGTTTTCCTTTTTCACTCCATCAAAACAATCGTTTAAAATTGTGTACTACTACATGCCAGGTCACGGTTTTTTAGTTGTTGATTGTTTTTTGAGATAGCTATCCGCTTGTTCCAAGTGGTGTTACGGTGTGCCAGGTCGCACTTTGTATCGTTCAAGTCTGGTACTACAAGTCCCTCCATTAAATGAACAACCACCCCCTCGTAAAAATTGTGAACAAGCCCACAGCTAAAATTAGCAGAAACGTGGGTTGCCCCAACATGCATTATTATTTATATTTTCTACTCCCTCCGTTCCTAAATATAAGTCTTTTTTATTAGCCACACCTAAGACAAGAATTTTTTTATTAGCAGTGAACCCCACATGTCATAGACACAAAAATTGTGGCAAGATTCCCTTAGGCAAGCCAAAGTGTGTCTAACAATTTGAGCAACTCAGGTTAGGCAAGTGTGGCAAGTGTGGGAAAAATAATGTGGCAACATAAGACAAACATAGTCACAATCCAAACAGCCCCGTAATTTTTTCTGACATGCATGAAAATTTGGTTAGTTAAATTTATAGTCAAAATTTGGCAAGGTGCATCAAATCAACACATGCAAGTATCAAAAGGAAAGTCACGGCATGCATGGATGCGTTGTACTCCCTCCGTTTCCAAATATAAGTCTTTTTAGAGATTGCAACAAGTGACTACATATGAAGCAGAATATATCTACTCCTACATACGAAGTAGCCCATTTGAAATGTGTAAAAAGACTTATATCGAGTGCAGTGCTTTGATGTGCCGCGTCAACTCGTACAAGACCGAGAAATTTGATTACTACAATGCCCTCTCCCTCGCGGACTGAGCTTCGGTGCCTTAACTGCACCTGCCTTTGGCTGCATGACAGGAGGGCCAACCACCTGTTGGGCCCACCTGTCATAGACGCAAAGGCAGGAGCAGTAAGTAGAAGCTTTCGCTACATGCTATCCCTCCCGCACGAGGTGGACGGACATGCAGCAGTGGATGCGATACTGTAGAAGTAGGAGTAACATCATTGTTCGTCTTCTCAAAGAGGCCAAGAGCCAAGCGCAACCCGAACGTGGCAGTTGCGAAAGCTTGTGTGGTGCGGTTCCTTGGAGCACTAGCCAGGCTCTTGCATGAGACAAAATTGCTATTGTTTAACAATTAAACTCCATTATCCATTGGTTGATACTCATTCTGCATAGGTCCACGCGCTTAGCACCGTTTCCTCCTGGGGTCACCAATGTTTAGTTGCTAATTAATAGCATTGCATGCAATGAACTAGCCATTGCAAGTCATTGAAAGCATGCACACCTCTCATCTCTTATTGGATGATATGTCAAGAAACAAGAAACAAGGTAGAAGTTAATGCACCGCGCCTAAGTGTTTTGGGACTATTTGGTTTTCGTAAGATGACTTATACACCTAGACGGAGGGAGTAGTATAGCCCTGTAAACCGGAAAGGAGTATTTGCCTTTCTAGAGATTTCAACAAGTGACTAGACTACACCGTGTGCAGTACTCCCTCCCTTCCGTTTTATAGGGCTCAAATCTCAAGTCTCATGAACCAAGGCATTTCGCGATTGGAGGAATGTATCTCATACTTTACAAAACTACCCTAATTAAACTCATGCATTAATTACGTAGTTCTCTCATTTTCCTCTTCGCCTTGGTCGCGGTGCACAATATTGAGCACTCCTATATGACTAGCCGCTCTATCTACATGTGGGACATTTCAAAGCATCCAGGCCCGCGCGCCATCCACCAAATCACAACGAGGTGCTACAGTCGAGACTCACCTGTCACCCCGGTGTGGCCGTCATGACCCGTCATATCACAAAACCCACACCTTTACCAGCAGTGGTAAGGTGGCCTCCAAGTTGGACTGGACGAAGCAACCATCATTTCACTGGAATGCTCGTTCAAGCCCTTTCTTGAAGAAAACCTCACTCCAGGCTACTCACTTCTGCCATTTTTCTTCTGTACCGATGAAGGAAAGGTGGGCGAATCAGTTATGCTGCTATATTTTCATTCCAAGAATCTTCTTTTTGTGAAGCACCAACCGATGATCACATCCTATTCTTTTCCCGTTTTCATTGCGATTGTGGTTTCCTTTCGATTGCTTTTTGTTTGTCAGTTCATTGATGGATCCTGGAGCACTAGGCAAAGAGTTGCCGGCGGGCAACCCACTGGAGATAGCGATCTCCAGGAAGCGAGCACCAACCAACGAGTTGACCATGTTGGCGGGCCAACCCATGGAGACGAAGAACTCCAATAAACAAGCACTGGCCAAAGAGTTGAGGACGTTGGCGGACGAACTCCTCAAACGAAGTTGGAAGAACAGCAAGGGCCCCACCGTGCCTACCCCAAGAACTCCGATTGCCACCTATGTGAGGCTCAAGACCGAGTTTGAGGAGATAGTCGCCGTTGAGAAGCAATCTTCCCCTGGCAAGGTGATGGCCCCCATCGAGGACGAGGAGATGGCCCCCGGAGGGATGAGATCCCCCGGTGAGCTACACAAGGTAAAAAATAATGGCTTATTACCATAGTTGTGGTTTTTGATTATTTGCAATGTTCTTGCTAATATGTTAGGGTTGTGCAGGTGCCGGTGGACGTCTGTAGGATCGAAAGTATGTCTAGAGGGGGGTGATTAGACTACTTGACCAAATAAAAATTTAGCCTTTTCCCAATTTTAGGTCTTGGCAGATTTTAGCTATCTTAGCACAAGTCAAGCAATCTTCACACAATTCAAGCAAGCATGCAAAAGAGTATATGAGCAGCGGAAAGTAAAGCATGCAACTTGCAAGAATGTAAAGTGAAGGGTTTGGAGGATTCAAATGCAATTGGAGACACAAATGTTTTTGTCGTGGTTCCTATAGGTGGTGCTATCGTACATCCACGTTGATGGAGACTTCAACCCACGGAAGGTAACGGTTGCGCGAGTCCATGGAGGGCTCCACCCATGAAGGGTCCACGAAGAAGCAACCTTGTCTATTCCATCATGGTCGTCGCCCACGAAGGACTTGCCTCACTAGAGGTAGATCTTCACGAAGTAGGCGATACCCTTGCCCTTACAAACTCCTTGGTTCAACTCCACAATCTTGTCGGAGGCTCCCAAGTGACACCTAGCCAATCTAGGAGACACCACTCTCCAAGAAGTAACAAATGGTGTGTTGATGATGAACTCCTTGCTCTTGTGCTTCAAATGATAGTCTCCCCAACACTCAACTCTCTCTCACAGGATTTGGATTTGTTGGAAAGAAGATTTGAGTGGAAAGCAACTTGGGGAAGGCTAGAGATCAAGATTCATATGGTTGGAATGGAATATCTTGACCTCAACACAAGTGTAGGTGGTTCTCTCTCAGAAAATGTGTATTGGAAGTGTAGGTATGTTCTGATGGCTCTCTCCACGAATGAAGAGTGGGTGGAGGGGTATATATAGCCTCCACACAGAATCTAACAGTTACACACAATTTGCCAAACTCGGTGGGACCAAATGGTTAAACTTGGTTGGACCGATTCAGCAAACCTAGTGACCGTTAGGATTTTCGATGGGACTGAGATGCAACTCGGTAGGACCGATATGGTTAGGGTTAGGGCATAACGTAATCTCGGTGTGACCGATTACACAAACTTGGTGGGACCGATTTTGGTAATAAGCTAACCAGAGAGTTGGTCAGGTAAACTCGGTGGGACCGATTCGCTCATCTCGGTGAGACCGAAATGTTACAAAAGGGAAACAGAGAGTTTACATTGCAATCTCGGTGGGACCGATCGCTCACCTCGGTAAGACCGAAACATTACGAAGGGAAACAGAGAGATTACAATCCCATCTCGGTGAGACCGAGATCCCTATCAGTGAAACCGATTTGCCTAGGGTTTGTGGCAGTGGCTATGACATTTGAAACTCGGTGGCACCGGATAGATAGAATCGGTCGGGCCGAGTTTGACTTTTAGTTTAGGTCATATGTAGATGTGGGAAGGTAGTTGACGGTTTTGGAGCATATCACTAAGCACTTTGAGCAAGCAAGCCATTAAGCAACACCTCATCCCTCCTTGATAGTATTGGCTTTTCCTATTGACTCAATGTGATCTTGGATCACTAAAATATAAAATGTAGAGTCTTGATCTTGAAGCTTGAGGCAAACTTTTTGTCCTTAGCATTTTGAGGGATCCACTTTCCTCATCCATGCCATGCCATTCATTGAGCTTTTCCTGAAATATTAATCTTGGAATAATGTTAGCTCAATGAGCTATATGTTGTTAGGAATTACCAAAACCACCCAGGGATAGTTGCACTTTCAATCTCCCCCTTTTTGGTAATTGATGACAACATATAGATCAAAGCTTCGACAAATGATAATAAGAGTGAAAGATATTGTCGCTTTGAGAAGTATGTCAAAAGCAAGAGCTCCCTCTAAATTTGTGCATATCTTAAGATTTGCTTTGGACTGCAAATGCACAATGAGTTAGGATCATGGGTTACTCTTCCATGTCACATACATCTTGGTGGAGCGCTCAAAATGATAAGAATTAAATGCATGCACTCATCACCAAGCAAAGTGAATGATCATATAAGGATAAGTAAGATAATATCATCTAACAAGCATAAGTGTAGCTTATGATCCACCACATGATCATCAATGTCTCACAGATAATAGCATAGTATCTCAAGCAATCAAAAGATAAACAAAGTTCATCCACCAAAGCAAGAGAGAATAAAAAGCAACGCTCTCTCTCGAAGCCTATGATCTATACATTTTTCTCCCCCTTTGGCAACAAGTTAGCAAAAAGTTCATAGAAGATGCATAGCACTAAAACGTCTATCAGGCTTGGTCTTCAGGTGGTGGTGTCCGGAGAACGCCAAGGACGAAGGCTTCAATCGAAGTAGTCGAAGGCTTCCACGATTCTTTCCAGGCTCTCCTGGTTTTGAGTTAGGGTGGCCAACCCCTTCTCAATCCTCAGAGATGATGCTATCAAGTAACCAAGCTGGTCCTGCTTGCTTTTCAAAAAGTACTCAAATGCCTCCTCTTGAGTTGGCATCTTGGCAGCCTTCTATTTCTTTGCCTTCTCCTTCTTTGCTTGTGCTTGCACTGAGGAGGGTTCATCTTCATTCATCACAACTTGGTTTTCCTCGAAGTCAGGATAGATACGCAAGTGTTTCTTATCCAACAAGTATGTGCCTGTGCCCATCTTTGAGTTTATCAACTCCTGGATCTGTGGGGCATATCCACAACTTCTTTTCTGGTCAGCTGCAGTCCTCTTGATAGTCTCAACTATAAGGCTCATGACCTTGAACTTCTGTGGCACATCAAATATATGTAGCAAGTTAATTGCATGGCCTCTGATCATTCTGTGATCACCAGACTTGGGCAAGAGAGTGTGCCTAAGGATCAATTGATTGTAGGCAGCCCTGATAGCAAGTGTTTTACTGACCCAAACTGGTGAGTCTCAAGATCTTCTTCAGGAATCTCCTTGTACATGTTTGCCATAGAGTTGTGATCCATCTTCTTCTTGGCATAGACATCCAAGTCATCTTCTTTTTCCTTAGGAGCATTGATCAGATTTTCCCATTCCTCAATAGTTGAGTGGTACCTTGTACCTTCAGACATCCATACTATCCTGCCATCTGGATAGAAGTGTGTTGAGGAGTAGAATTGCATTATGAGCTCCTCATTCCACTTTGTGAGCTTCTGCCCAACAAAGTCTGCAACTCCACAAGCACTGAAGCTGTCAAACACACTAGGATAGTGTTCCTCATTTTCCTTGATATACTTCCAGTCGACCCACCTCATTTCACACACTATAGGCTTCTTGTCTAGCAGCACTGTCTCATAAAAATCTTGTTGTTCCTTTGTGTGGAACATGTAATCAACATCAGTCCTTCTCCTGGTAGCATATGGATCTGTCTCTCTCCATTTCCTCAGTCCCGAGTCTCTCCTGGTCTTCATGTTCTCAGCCACAGGATGAGCATCATTGTGGTCTGGAATTTTTGGCTTCAATTTTCTCAGAACATGCTCTTCATCTTCTTCTTCAGCAACAGTCTCAGGCACTGGGGCCTTGTTCTTCTCAGCAGCTGGTATGTTTCTGGTATTTCTCTTTGGTGCAGTCTTGGGCTTGGAGGCAGCTTTGGGTGCTTCTTTGGGCTTTGATGATGCAGCCCCTGTCCTGATAGCATCACCCATAAGCTTCTGTGCCTTGGGTGCTGGTGCAGTAACCTCTTCTCCCTCTTCTTCTTCCATCATGGAAGCCTTTCCAATCACTCTGGCCATGGTCTTCTTGACCCTTTCCTTCCTTTTCTTTCCTTCTGCAGCAGGCTCTTTGGGTTGAGATTCCAAAGATGCTTGAGAGGATGCTCTGGCCTTAGACATTGGTTGTCTTCCTGCTGGCCTTTTGATCTTCATTCCTGGCTTAATTGCAGCTGAGCTGTACTCCTTCTTAACCACTTTCTTCTTTGATGTGGCCTCATCCTCAGTGGCCACATAGTCTTCATCCTCAGACTCTGAAGTTTTCTTCTTGCTTGCTCTAGTGGCAGCCTTTGGCAAATTGCTTGGGGTGCTCCTGCTACCATCATCTGAACTGCTAGAGGGACTAGTGCCCTCACTCAGGTGAACCTGCTCCTCTGACCTGTTCTGGCTGTCACTCTGGTCAGACATGTTGCAAACACTGACAGCAGACCCTGTGAATAGATATAGATGAGATAGAGTGGATGAGCATCACAAAATGCAGAGGTTTTTGCAAAAGAATGAGTCAAAAACTTAGTTTTAGTTTTCCACAGAAAGCATTTCGGATCAACCGATTTGCAAACTCGGTGATACCGAAGCAGCTGTTGGAACCTAAACTAGTGAACTCGGTCAGACCGAGTCACAGTTTGGTGGCACCGAGACTACTAGGGTTTCACAAAGTCCTGAACTCGGTCACACCGATTTGTAATTCTCGGTCAGACCGAGAACCACATGTGCAATGGCCTTGGCCGAATCGGTGGAACCGAGTTCTGCAACCCGGTGGGTCCGAGATGGTTTCGGCGGAAACCTAACCCTAAATTTTCGATTCAACTCTAATCTACGGAGTGTTTTGACTGGATAGAAGCGTTTCAATCGTGGTAAGAATCATAATGAACACAATGTGCTAGGAATCGGACGGGGATAGCACTGTGATCGAGTCCATACCCTAGTTCGGCGATGAACTCGCTATAGCGGCAACGGCGGGGAAGAATTCCGTTGACGGCGGCGGAGACCAGCGACAGGAGGCGGCTGGCAACGAGGAGGATGATCCGGAGACCCAGGAGGCAGAGCGAGCTATGCGCGGGCGAAGGGGTTTCAGAGAAATTTCCAAAATTTTGCCCGTGAGTATATATAGCCTGATCCTGTCGGTGTGACCGAGTGGAACAACTCGGTGGCACCGAGATGCATAACTGTTGACAGTTACAGCAACTCGGTGTGACTGAGAAGTTCAAATCGGTTGCACCGAGATTGAAAACCTAGATCGACTTAGTGATCTCGGTATGACCAAAATGGAGGAATCGGTCAGACCGAAACGCACAAAGAAGTTTTGGAAGTTTAAGTCTATGACGAATCGGGGACTCCGAGTGCTCCTCACACAGAGTGGTTCGAATCTGACTTGATCAAATTTTTTGATGTAGCATGAATAGAGTTTGAGACGAGAAAAGCATAGATAGCTAGAGAGGGTTCTTAGGCATTCTTGTCCATCCACTTGGTAAGAGAAGAGAAACCCAATCAATCAAAACAACAAGTGGATGTCCTCGAATGAGTAAAATATGCAATCAACATGCTCACATAATAAAATGGCAATTGAAATATGTGTCAAAGCATGCACAACCAATTCTAGCATCTATCAAACAATTTGCGATGACTAGGTCATCTATATATGAGTATATTGACTTAGGAGTCAAATGAGAACATTTGATCATAGGTCATACTCATCGTTTAAGCACAAGTGGGGTTACCACTTTTTCATAAAGCATTGTTGTGTTCAAACCATTAGAGTTGCTTTAGCTCAATTCTTAGAGTAAAGCTCCCCCTAGATGTGAGATCCCCCCTAAGAGGGATGAACTAACCTTGGGTTTTGTCGATGATGACTTCATGTAGATGTTGAAGATGTGGATGCTCAATGTTGATGTAGATCATTTGGAGCTATCCATTGGAGTGAGTTGCACTTTCAATACCTACACGGGTTAGTCCCACAAGGAACAAACAAGGATATCCATAGACATAGAGTGATGCACACACAAGATGATGTCTATGAAAGCTTTTAGGTTACCTTGTCCCTTGTCTTACCAACAAGAGGGTTTGTGACTCCTTGAACTAGTGCAAGATGTGGAAGTTGATTGCACTTGTTCTTGCCAAGATGATAAGAGTGAAGTATGTTGGCGGAGTCACCCTCAAGAACTCTCTAGTTCTTCTTCTTCAGGATCCACACCATCTTGATGGGAATCCTCGGTGTTGTAGTTGTACTTCATGAAGTGGAACTTGATGTAGTCTTGGGAACCCACTTGACCAAGGCCTTAGGAGCTTCTTCAAATGCATCAATTTCCTCTTGAAGCTTGTCCTTGCCTTTTTGCTTGTGGTCTTGTGGTGGAAGATCATCTTGAGCTTGTGTCCCTTTGAGAGAAGTAGGATCATACTTCTCTTGTTGAGGAACAAACTTCGTCTTGGGGTATTGATCTTCTTCCCACTCAACTCCATTGGCATTGAACTTTCGTTCAAAACCAACACCTTGATTCTTCCGGTGCCTTCCTTACTTGCGTACAATTTCCTCGAATTGCTTACTTTCGGCAAGGCTCTTGTAAACACCTTTCTCTATAATTCCATTCAATAAGCTATTTTCTTGCTCAAGTGTAACTTTTCTAAGAGAATCATTAGTGGAATCAAGAGAACTACTAGAAGCAACAATATTGGATTTAGCATGATTATTGTTACTACCAGAGGAAGAATCTTTCTTGTTCTTGTTACTAGACTTTACTTGAGGCATGTAAGTGGATAAGAGTAAATGCTTGGCAATGTAAGAAGAACTTTTCTTGCGAAGATCATCATTGATTGCTTTTAAGAACTCATGCTCTTGCTCAAGGTTGAGCTTTTCAAAGCGCAATTTCTCATGAGTCCTTAAAAGTTCTCGATGATCTCCTAAGATAGTTTCATGAGCTAACTTAAGAGTGTTTAGTTCTTTAGTTAGAGACTCAATCTTCTCCTTATCATTGTCATTCGTTTTATCTTGATTAGCATGATTAATTGACGTTTCATCATATTATTCATCACTAGAGTTGTCAACAAGTAAATCATCATCACCTAACAAGTCATCTTCATCACTATTGAAATCAACATACTCGGGGTGTGATACCTTTGGGCCTTTAGCCATGAAGCATGTTCCAACTCCTTCATTTGGTGAGTCAAATATGTCGTAGGAGTTGGTTGTCACAAGTGCTAGACCGGCAACACCTTCATCTTGAGTATATTCGGAGTCGGAGTGATAGCTTCTCTCGGAGTGGTTGTCGGAGTCGGAGCCGGATACCCATTCACCAACATGAGCTTGATGTCTTCATTTTGTGTAGCTCCTTGATGACTTGTCCTTTCTTTCCGAATCCTTGCTTCTCCGTGAGGGTCTTCGTTCATAACGATCATCTCTACTCCTTCTTTCTCTAGATGGTGATTCTTCTCTTCTACTTCTTCTCTTGGGAGAATCTTCTGTTCTCTTGTAGGGGGCCGTACACTCATTGGAATAATGTCCGGGCCTTCCACAATTGTAGCACTGTCGCTCTCGACTAGAAGATCTTTTGTCATTGTAGGACCTTGACTTGGAGCTTCTCTCTTTGCTTCTACTCTTGTAGAACTTGTTGAAGTTCTTCACCATTAAGCTCAATTCTTCATTGAAGGTTTGTTTCTCACTCGATGATGTGGGGGCTTCACATGAGGCTTTGTAAGCACCACTTGATTTGTTGTGAAGTTCCTCTTTATCTTTGAGTGACATCTCATGAGCAACAATTCTTCCGATGACTTCCGTTGGCTTGAGATCTTTGTAATTGGGCATCATTTGGATCAATGTGCACACGGTATCATATTTTCCATCCAAGGCTCTTAGGATCTTCTTGATGATGAATCTATCGGTCATCTCTTCACTCCCTAAGCCGGCAATCTCATTTGTGATAAGAGCAAGCCTAGAGTACATTTCAGCGACACCTTCACCATCCTTCATTTTGAACTTGTCAAGTTGACTTTGAAGCACATCCAACTTGGATTCCTTGATGGAGTCGGTACCTTCATGCATGTCAATCAAAGTATCCCAAATTTCCTTTGCATTCTCAAGACGACTGATTTTGTTGAATTCTTCGGGGCACAATCCGTTGAAGAGGATATCACAAGCTTGAGCATTGTATTGTAGCATCTTCAACTCATCCGCGGTAGCTTCACGATTCAGTTCTCTCCCATCAAAGAATTCACCTTGCAAGCCAACACACACAATAGCCCAAACGGCGGGGTTATGTCCAAGAATATGCATTTTCATCTTATGCTTCCAACTAGCAAAATTAGTACCATCAAAGTAAGGACCTCTACGGTGATAATTTCCCTCGCTAGACGCCATACTCTCCTAGGTTGTGAAACCAAGGCTATGACCACCAAAATCTATGGAAATCAAAGCAAATGGAGACCAAAGCTCCGATACCACTTGTAGGATCGAAAGTATGTCTAGAGGGGGGGTGATTAGACTACTTGACCAAATAAAAATGTAGCCTTTTCCCAATTTTAGGTCTTGGCAGATTTTAGCTATCTTAGCACAAGTCAAGCAATCTTCACACAATTAAAGCAAGCATGCAAAAGAGTATATGAGCAGTGGAAAGTAAAGCATGCAACTTGCAAGAATGTAAAGGGAAGGGTTTGGAGGATTCAAATGCAATTGGAGACACAGATGTTTTTGTCGTGGTTCCGATAGGTGGTGCTATCGTACATCCACGTTGATGGAGACTTCAACCCACGGAGGGTAACGGTTGCGCGAGTCCACGGAGGGCTCCACCCACGAAGGGTCCACGAAGAAGCAACCTTGTCTATTCCATCATGGCCGTCGCCCACGAAGGACTTGCCTCACTAGCGGTAGATCTTCACGAAGTAGGCGATCTCCTTGCCCTTACAAACTCCTTGGTTCAACTCCACAATCTTGTCGGAGGCTCCCAAGTGACACCTAGCCAATCTAGGAGACACCACTCTCCAAGAAGTAACAAATGGTGTGTTGATGATGAACTCCTTGCTCTTGTGCTTCAAATGATAGTCTCCCCAACACTCAACTCTCTCTCACAGGATTTGGATTTGGTGGAAAGAAGATTTGAGTGGAAAGCAACTTGGGGAAGGCTAGAGATCAAGATTCATATGGTTGGAATGGAATATCTTGACCTCAACACAAGTGTAGGTGGTTCTCTCTCAGAAAATGTGTATTGGAAGTGTAGGTATGTTCTGATGGCTCTCTCCACGAATGAAGAGTGGGTGGAGGGGTATATATAGCCTCCACACAGAATCTAACAGTTACACACAATTTGCCAAACTCGGTGGGACCGAATGGTTAAACTCGGTCGGACCGATTCAGCAAACCTAGTGACCGTTAGGATTTTCGGTGGGACTGAGATGCAACTCGATAGGACCGATATGGTTAGGGTTAGGGCATAACGTAATCTCAGTGTGACCAATTACACAAACTCGGTGGGACCGATTTTGGTAATAATCTAACCAGAGAGTTGGTCAGGTAAACTTGGTGGGACCGATTCACTCATCTCGGTGAGACCGAAATGTTACAAAAGGGAAACAGAGAGTTTACATTGCAATCTCGGTGGGACCGATCGCTCACCTCGGTAAGACCGAAACGTTACGAAGGGAAACAGAGAGATTACAATCCCATCTCGGTGAGACCGAGATCCCTATCGGTGAAACCGATTTGCCTAGGGTTTGTGGCAGTGGCTATGACATTTGAAACTCGGTGGCACCAGATAGATAGAATCGGTGGGGCCGAGTTTGACTTTTGGTTTAGGTCATATGTGGATGTGGGAAGGTAGTTGAGGGTTTTGGAGCATATCACTAAGCACTTTGAGCAAGCAAGCCATTAAGCAACACCTCATCCCTCCTTGATAGTATTGGCTTTTCCTATAGACTCAATGTGATCTTGGATCACTAAAATATAAAATGTAGAGTCTTGATCTTGAAGCTTGAGCCAAACTTTTTGTCCTTAGAATTTTGAGGAATCCACTTTCCTCATCCATGCCATGCCATTCATTGAGCTTTTCCTGAAATATTAATCTTGGAATAATGTTAGCTCAATGAGCTATATGTTGTTAGGAATTACCAAAACCACCCAGGGATAGTTGCACTTTCAACGTCCTTGATGATTCCGATGTCGTGACCCGTCCTGTTGGCATCGCCCTGAAGATCGATTCCGATGCCGCTGTCCATCCTGTGGACATCGCCCCAGAGATCGATTCCGATGTCGCAGTCAGTCCTGTGGACATCGCCCCAGAAATCGATTCCCATGCCGCTGTCCGTGCTGTGGTCATTGCTCGGGAGATCGATGACAAGAAATAGTTGGTCACGCTAATCCTTCAGGGTAGTTTGCATTGCCCTGTGTTTAATTACCAGAACAATGCGTGTTATCAAACCATCTTAGGGCTAGTGCACTGTCTTGTGTGGGCGGATCTTGCTACTTTTGTTTGATAGTGAATCATGCGATGAATCATGCGAACCCTCTCCGAGTTATGGAAACAGATGTATCCTCACCAGCTTTTGATGTAATATATGGCATGCTTAGATGTAAGTTTGAACTATTTATCATATCAGTAGGGCTTGTTTGATGATTCTTGGTGTTAGTAGGCTAGCTACTGTGCGAGCTATAGTACTTGCAAAACACTCACCGAAGAGAAACGTTGGGGCTGATGAGCTCGTGGTACGCTTATACTTATCCCTCGTCGATCGACCAATAGCCCTAGATCCTAAAATTGTAGGCTTAGCGATCGATCAGACAATAGTCGACATACATCCAGGCCTCATTTGGTTCATAGGGTAGGAAAATCGTAGCAAAAGTACAGAGAACGTGCAACACAAAATCATAGCAGTGTAGAGATGTACTCCCTCCATTCCAAAATATATGACCTAGGCGGGCTAGTTTGGCCTAGTGGGTTTTAGTGATATGACGTGGTACAGTGCTGTCCAGTCTTCACGTGTGGTAGCAGTATTGCGGGTACAGTAAGTTTTCTTGAAGAAGCGGAATTCAACGAAGTCATGATGGTTCCTTCGTTTGAACAACTTACAGTGGGAAAGGTTGGGCCTGCGATACGACCGGGGTAGACCAGGATAATTTTGTGCATGGCAGGTGGACGAAGATGGTCGACGTCCCACATGTCGGCGAATGAAAGTATTCTTTCCGATATAGAGGACGAGCAACGAGTATTCATTGTTTATTTTTGATGAAAGCTATTGTCTCCACTGTTACGATGGAGGAGTGTGAAACACGGCAGCCCAGTGAACTTGGCATGTGCACCACTCCCTCCTTCCTCATGTAATGCCCAGGTTACAGCTTTTTCTCACTTTCTCTCTATCTATTTCGTCTCAAATGTTTTTTACCTTTCTTTTTTAAGACACAATTGTTTTTATGCCTTTTTTAGAATTATTATTTTTATACCTAGGAGCACGTGTAGAGACGGGCTCTTGCAGAGCCCACTCCTTGACTTTGTCAATGCCTCTCTCTCCTCCACATAAGGAGTACTACTTGCTATGCATGCATGCGGCGGGCAGCTGGCGTCTTGAGGGGCCAGGGCGGTGAGAGCGGGCTCCAGAAGCGGTCCG
The DNA here is from genome assembly GCF_056163025.1 of Triticum urartu. Classification (NCBI taxonomy): domain Eukaryota; kingdom Viridiplantae; phylum Streptophyta; class Magnoliopsida; order Poales; family Poaceae; genus Triticum; species Triticum urartu. The sequence continues at coordinate 441,999,395 of NC_141876.1, forward strand.
GACTCCAGCATGGCCCACCTCACATTATCACCATATATTTCTTGGAGTCCGTGCGTGGCGGGCGGGCGATCTCTTCTCCCTCCCCCGTTTCTCTCTTCTCAGCCGACGCCCGCCGAGCAATTAGATTTCGGCTATCGACGGTTTATTCAATTACGGTCCCACATGTCAGTGAAATTGCAAGACAATGCGTGTCCCCTCTGGTGAGCGGCGTGCGAGCCGGACTGTCGGGGTTGCGACGCGTACGAGTCGTAAGTGTGCCGCCTTTTCCTTTAGAACTTGCGAAGCATAACATTTTCGCGCGATCGATCGATAGAAATCCAGAACAAAATGACGAGGGCGGTGCTTTCCCGCTCGTTAGGCGGGCTAGTTCGAGTGATATGACGTGCTACAGTGCCGTCCACTTGCTCCATTTTTATGTAAGCAACAGTTTACACTCTTACGCGGGAGGAGTGCGAAACACCGCAGATCTGATTTTGATCGAGGGATAATTGTTCCCTGCCAAATAATGGAGGATTGTTAGCGATTATAGCATGATAGTTAGGGCATCTCCAGCGCTGGCCCACAAATTTACACTGGCATCTGTCCGAGGATACTGATGGATGCCATCCGATGCTGCCCGCATACCTTTCGACAACTATATGAACTAACCAGACGAAATTCGTGCAAACAAAGCAAATTTCAAATTAACCGGATGAAATTCATTACATTTCGAAAACTTTTCCTACAAACTAGATGAAATTCATTACATATTTCGCACAAACCGTACTAAAACCTACTGTAAACCTAATCTAAACGATCGCCGGCGCCTGACCACCATGTCCGGCCATGAACCCGAGAAAGCCGGCCATTGCCTTTGCCTCCTCCGCATCCGCCTCGATAACCTCCTCCTCCGGAGCACAAGGTTATGAATATTTCCGCCTCCATGTCGTCGTCAAGCGGCTAATCGGCCGCCGATGTTTATCCCACCAAGCTTGGCGTCGACTGAGTGGAGTAGCAGTGGCCTTCCCGGGACCAGAGCTGCGACGACCTACCGTGTACTACTCTTCCTCGCCGCCGGCTGCGCCCGCGCACGCGCTTCAGCTTCGTGGTCGTGGCGGCGGAGGGCGACCGAGGGGGGGGTGGCAGTGATCTCCTTCATTTTCTCCTGTGACAGTACGTCGAAGAGAGCTTTGGAGCGCGCCCGGAGCGGAGCTGCGATGTCCATCGTGTGCTCCTACGACAGTACGTCCAAGAGAGCTTCGGAGCGCCAGGAGGCCATGGTTGAAGTGGTGCCGACAGAAGGAAGGGACCGAAGGAGAATAAGTGTGGGTCTTTGGCTATGGCTGGGAGCTGGAGCTCAAGTTAATATAGCGGGCGAATGGCAATGAGCCACGGCAGACGGATGGACAACTGGCGCCGGAGTAGGTTCGTCGGGCGTGAATGCGGGCATTGCTTCAGTGATTTAACTGCAGATGCATTTGGGTTACTGACATGTGGGCCCAACGGGCATCTGGCCCGCATGTCAGTGACACACCAATTGCACCTGCAGTTAAGTCCGGTGAATGCGACATTGACATTCTGGAGAGACGGTGACCGTTTCAGGCGGGAAGCGCGCACTAGCGATGCAAGGGGTTTCGGTGTGTAGTGGCACTAAGATCGGTCACTCACGATAATACATACTCTGTACCATACTACCATAGTACCCTCTCTAGCTTAGGCTGTTTTATAGATTGTCGTTGTGATGGATGATATACATGAGCAAGGCGGTCTGAGTATGACCTTGGTGTTGAGCCAGGTGAATACATGCTCGTCGTTCGCGTAGGCCTCCATCAAACGTCTAAACAGTAATGTCAGGCACCGCCGGGGCGCGCAGGTGATGGGCTCGCCATTTGCGTTGCGCCATGAGCAGGACTTTGATTTAGAGGGCGATGTGCATGCATTAGCATGCTTTGACAACGTGAGCGTGAGTGTCTGACGCAAAGTATTTCATTTTCATTTGGCTGACGAGGGTGCGTTGCAACGACGAGTCCGTGGTTTGATTCCCCACATACGCATAATTTTGGTTTTTATAGTATTTCTTTCTCCATTGACAGGTAGGCCCTCGTAGATAGATAAAGAACACGAGCTAATGAGGCGCATGCAGACTATTTGACTGGTCAACCAGACAAATACGGAGCTATACGCTGAGCCAGTGACCGTATAATCACCATATCTCGTATACAATGATCAAAGTGAGCTATCAAGACAAGTTCGATGACCGCCAATGCATTTTACTCGGTAATAAATGACCAGGATTGAAGGGGAATCCAAATTTGATTCATCTTCTGTCCTTGAGCTCTTGACAAACCAATGCACTATACGATTGTCCGACCACTCCACCTTAGAGCTCTCACCAAGCGTCGTTCATGCCACCGCGCCGCACACTAACCGGTAAGGCAGCGATGGCATCCCGCCGCGCCGAGTTCCTCGCTGCCCACGACCGCACATAAAATGGTAGGGAAGCGATGGCATCCCACCGTGCCGAGTTCATCGCTGCTCGCGACCTCACAACTATGTGGGAGGAATTTGAAGATGCCAAGGCCGAATGGGCGGTAGAGCAAGAGGCGGCCAAAGCCGCACAGAGGGAGCGGAAAAGTCAGAAAGCACTCAAGAAAATAGAGGCCCGCCGCCGCAAGAAAGAAAAGGACGCACGCGCTGCTGCGGAGAGGTCGGCGGAGATCCAAGCACGATGGAGTGTCGCCGACAAAGCCGGGAAGGAGAACGACGGTGTCTGGCCAGCATGTGAGAAGTAGTAGTACTAGTAGTTAGTGTGTGTGTCTGTGTCTGAGTATGAGCATGTACCAATACTACTAGTTACTACTTTAGTTTTTAGAGCAAATTACCAGTACATTAGCCTAGACTAAATGAAAAAATTCCTATCCTAAGCATCAAATGGCATCTCTTTATCTATAGGAATTGAGATGCATGTCATCTCACTTCCTATGATTTTCATATTCCTATCCTATGAACAAAAGGAGGCCTCTGTTGGAGTAACTACTATAGCTAGCAGTACTGCTGGTACAGTAGTTTTCTTCAAGAAGCGGAATTCAACGAAGTCATGATGGTTCCTTCGTCCGAGCAACTTCAAAGTGGGAAGTGGGCCTGTGATTTGATGGCTCATTAGTCATTGTTACTGCGGCGCGACGACCTGGGTGACTCCCTTGGAGTTCTGCATGCATGGCAAGTGGACCAGGATGGTCGATGTCCCACATGTTGGCGAACAGAAGTATTCTTTCCGATATCGAGGAGCAAGGAAACCGCGTGGTATAGTATCACTGCTGATTGGTTCGCAAAAAAATAGTATCACTGCCGATTTATTATTATTTTTTATTTCTGATGAATGCTAGCGTTTCAACTCTTACGACGAAGGGTGCCAAACACGGCACGTGCTGGATGTCCCACACGTCAGCGAAAGGAGTGGCACATGAACAATGCGGTAGAGCCCATCGTAAAAAACCAGCGTGGTAGAGCGTCTCCACTTCTTCCACTTCTGGTCCGGAGACCACACGTAGTAGTACTTAGTGGTATGAACGATACAAATTGCGACCTGGAGAGAAAGACACGTCTAGTTGGAAGGTCTCGGGGCATACACGTAAACAAATATAAAAGTTAATATGTGCCTCCAACTAATATAGTAGTAGTAGAGTACTTAGGCACGTACTCCATAACATCATCGTGCATTGCATGTACAACATTTAGTGGTAGTACGTAGTAAGAGGCAAATGCCGCCCAAGAGTTCCCTTCTCGACTTACTTTTGGTTGTTTGGTAGAGTGTATGGAGGGTGCCTGAGTCCACACTAGTTTAGCACAAATACACTAGAAGCATGCATGAAGAGAGCATGCATGAAGAGGGGTGTTGAGTTGAGCATGCATGAAGAGGGAACAACTATGCCGAGACGAGGACGCAACCAAACACACCCTATATGCCACGCATGTCCATACCATTTGTGCCTTTCTACTTCACTTACTGCGCTACATTACTCAGGTTCGTACGTCCACTCCTGGGTACATGTCCGTCTCGTAGTTCCAGTCCCATGTGTTCTTCATATAGATGGAACGATCCTTGCATAACACGTGCACCTTGATGCTAGATGTCTCGCGTGTTGGCAAAAGGATGAACAAAGCTCACGTAAAAAAATAGAGTGGAAGAAAATAGATTCCGGATGACCAAGAAGGAGCAAGGAACCTCGTGGTGGAGCGTCTGCACTCATAATATTTAATATTATTCAGCGATATAAAATTAACCAATCATCTCCATAGTGGACTGGAAGAGTACGAAACACGGCAGCCCAGTGTAGTTACATCATACTAGTACATGGCTAACCCACACTATCACCATATTTCTTGGCTTCCGTGCGACACCTATCTCTAGTAATCCAGCAGCCCGTATCGCTTCTCCCTCCTCGTCTCTATCAAAGTGCGGCGGGCTGGCGTTTCTGCCGTCTATTGAGGTCGGTTAACTATCACATGTTAGCGACATGCCAAGATCATTCTAAAAAAATTCCTTTCATGTTCCGTTTTCAAAAAGAAAAAAAATCCTTTCACGTACGAATTTGCCTGTATGCTTTGAGCAACTTGCATGTCCTATACTGCTCCTGTTTGATACTCTAGCTTAGCTAGAGGTTAGACTAACTCATGACTAACCCTGAACTAACTGTAGCCAAAGAGGTGTTTTGGTGACAGGGTTAGATTGACAATAAATGCACTTCATGGAGAGAGAAAAGTGATTTTTCAGTGGTCCTAATGAGAACTATCTCCAGTTAGCACCTCTTGGGTGGGATAGTTTTTTTGGTGGGCTCAGTGCAACTTGCTCCAATTTAAACCCTCATGCTTGGATACTTTAGGGCTATTTGAGCCCCAACTAGCTCAAACTAACTCTAACCCATGGATCCAAACAGGGCCTATGACCAGTCTCGACGCGGAGCAGTCGCGTGCACCGGGAAGCGGCGCTCTCTCGGCCGCCGTGCCACTTCAAAGCGGGCGCTAGTGAGAGGTCACCTCCACTCTGGCCGGGCATTAATGCGGCACTGATGCTCCGGGGCGACACTGACTGTTTCACGCGAGAAGCGCGCGCTGGCAAGGGAGTATCGGTTTTGAACCGTTTCAGGTGTAGTACTAGTAGTTTGCAAAACTACTCAATTATTGCACTCAGTTTCCTAAGAAATTGTGGTAAAAACGTTACTCCACAGCCCGCTTCCCTTCTCCTTCCTCTTCCACCACCCGCGCACGTCCGCGGGAAGCGACTGGTCAACCCTTATATAGGAGTGCTAGCACAAAAAGATGCATGCATGACCACTAAAATTTCCATATTAAAGCGCCGCTCCTGCGGGAGTATGGCGTATGTTGTTACCTTCGGTCGGCCCATGGCTACCGGGCGACGGTGACCAGAGAAGAGGCGGCGGGAGGGGAATGAATGCAGCTACTATTTGGGTTCGCCTTCCGGCTTAAATAAATGCGCAGCATCACGTGTACCCGCGGGTGCACAAATTGTAACATACATGTCTGCTTAAGTGGGCGTCACGTAACTGGTGTGTGTGAGAGAGATTCTGAGAGATAGAGTGCGTGTGTGCGACTCTACTCTTCGGACATGTATCAACCTTTTGCATCGGGATATAAGTATAATGGTATTTACTTTAGCTAGTGATTTATGTGGCCATGTTAACGTGGTTGTGTCAAAAAATGTCACTTCCTGCTCGTGATTTGTGTTATATAATTACAAGCAAGATTCTCATGCATTGCAGGGAACATCAATATGCATTTTTTACAAAACACCTGTTGTGATTGACCCATGCAGGAGTAATCCCATGTGTAAAAACTAATGATATCTCGAGAATTTTATCGGAAAACTGGTATCTCGAGAATGTCATCGAAAAAATGAAAGATGAGGGATAAGGCGAGGAGGAGTGGAGTGTGGTGGTGACTGGTGGTCGGAATGGGCGGAGGCATGGGGATGGACGGCGCTGGCAGGCGGCAGCGGCCACCATGCATGCTAGATTGTTCCAGAGACTTATTCCTTTTTTAATTGCTGAGCAACATGAGGTTGCGGAGATAATGATGTGGAGAGAGGTGCGGGTATCTTTTGTAAAATTATCATAGTTTGCTTTCTATCCTCAGATATAGATCATACGGTCTGTATTACAAGATGGCAGGCACAACATCACCGCCAACTCGTTTTTTATAAGGGTACATATGATAAGTTTGCTGACTACTAAAGTAAAGTGGAATTTTTTTCCATGTTATGCAAGTAAATAAAGGTGATTGTTTATCATATGGGTAAGGTTGGATGAAGGGTGGTAGGAACAAATGCTCCGCCTAGAGCATGTGTGTGTGAGATGGAGTCTTAGTGTGTGTGTGTGAGAGAGAGAGAGATAGAGAGAGAGAGGAGAGGGAGAGAGATGGAGTCTTAGTTTGTGTGTCTGTGTGTGAGAGAGAGATAGAGTCTTAGTGTGTGTGTGGGGGGGTGTCTGAGAGAGAGAGAAAGAGAGAGAGAGAGATGGAGTCTTAGTGTGTGTGTGTGTGTGTCGCGGGGTCCTCTGTGGCGGATGTAATTTAAGTGTGCATGGCTTCATCATAGAGAGGTGATGTGTATGACAGAGGCCACCAACGATGGGGTGCGAGAGAGAAAATGCCCGTAGAGAGGGAAGAGAAGGTGTGTGCGCGTGAGAGGAGTCGACATCGAGAGAACGTGTTTGTTCGAGAGACACCGAGGAAGACTACTATATATCGATGGTGCATGTAGGTGGGAATTAAACAAAGGGATGGTCTTATTGGTTTTGGGGATATAGGGGAAGAGTGAGAGGCAGGGGGTAGCTAGAAGGAGATTGTTAAGTGTGAGTGTGTGTTTTACCCATCCAGGCAGAAGTTATGTGCACAAAAGAGGAGAACGATTCGATGTGGCGTTAGGATTGAGGGTAATTAACTACGTATGGAGACATAGAGACCTTGAATGTGCATGTGTGAGAGGTATACATGTATATGTGGGATGTGTGTGTGTGCGCGCGCGCATGATCAAGATAAAAGAAAGAAGACATAAGTCATAAGATCAACGACATGGGAGAGACGGATCGATATGACAATATGCATGCATGTGAGAATGCAGGGAAGAAGGCCCGACAATTGAGCATGTGTTTTTGTCTTTAAGAGATAGTGGCGTGGGCTGGAGCATGCATCTATGGCGAGCAGAGGGAGTGAGGCGCAACGATTGTGCAAAAGAGACCAACCTATAAATGCATATGTATGGAGAGACATATATAGTGTGGGTGATAGGAAGCAAGACTCCGTGCGAGAAAGAAATGTTGACGGAGAAACTACAGATAGATACAGAGATGGAGATGCTAGCTAGAGGGACATCCGCTAGTTTGGGTGTTGGAGATGACCGTCGGGTGGTTCAAACGGTGAAGTTATATATGTGTGTGAGAGGGCACTTGACTACATGTAGAGAGAAACATATGTAGTGTGCATGATAGGAATCAAGAGTGAGGGCGAGAAAGAAGGTTGATGGAGAAACAGATAAATAGAAAGATAAAGATGCTAGCTAGTGTGCGTTAGAGATAGGAGTCGAGTGGATCAGAAGGCTGGGTTATGTGTGTGGGTGTGAGAAAGATAGAGAGAGGGTGCATGTGAGTCACATACAAATAGATATCAGAGAGAAATGAGATCCAGAGAGACGGAGTTTTGTGTCTGCGAGAGAGAAAGATATTTCACAACGAGAGTGATAGCTAGAGAGACATACGAGGGAACGCAAGATATCTCTAGGGAGAGAGGGTGTGTGTGAGCGACATACAAGAGAACAATGGAGAAATATGAGACCCTGGGAGAGAGAGTTTGTGTTTGTGTGTGAGAAAGAGATATTGAAGAGGAAGAGTCGTAGGTTCTCATATCTAAGGAGCGAAAGACATCTCTGTATGAGGGGTGTGCGAGTGGCACACATGGGAATAGTAGAGAGAAATGAGACCCCGGGAGACAAAGTTTTGTGTTTGTGTGAGAGAAAGAGATTCCACATGGAGAATCATAGTTAGAGACACATAGCAGGGAGCAAGATATACTTAGAGAGAGATAGAGTGATGAAGGTCGAGGGAGAGAGTACCGTCAGTGTGTTACGAAGATAAAAGATTATTGTCGACATACAGGTAGCACGAGAGATACCTGAGAGACGATGAACGCGTATAGGTCCAGAGAGATAGTCCTATATAAGCATGAGGGATAGCTATATGAGACGAATATCTGGATTAAAGGGGATTCAAATATTTAAACTGGAAATCACGACATCGATAATATCATAACGCAAATTGGTGTATCAAACATGCATATTCATTTGAATTTGGGCACACGTGTAATGTTATATAGTTTATCAATATTGGTGATCCATAGATTCTTCAATTACAAACAATGCATGGTTTATATGCAATTAATGTCTAAACGGGATTACACTATATGTTGCTTGTGTGAAACACATTATACATGTTTGAGAAGTAAAAAAACCCGCATGAAACACACATTAATTGGAGACAGTTAGCGAGGAATGCATACATTAGATTTCAACATAAAGTGGTTTCAAATATTTGAAAATCCAAATTGATGGATACAACCTTATGAATCTGAGATCATGCCATTTGTAAACCATATTTATGTATAAATGGTGTTGTGCTTTTGAAAGTATATATAAAAAATGATGTATATAGAATGTAATTCCAATTGAAAATGGATCCCGCCCGAAAAAATAGAATACAAACGGGATTTGAATTGAGTTGGCATGGTAAACGTGCACTTTGCAAAATTTGAACGAAGCGGGGAAAGTCGCAGTAACCGCCTGAAACCAAAATCTGCGAGATGGAAATCACTACTGCCTATCCCTGCCACGCAAAGCCTATCTGCTGGATTTCTATAGGTTTCGATAGGGGTAGGTTTGTAATTTCACCCAAACGTGACGTAACCGCCTCTCACCCGGATTCATACACGGTGGGCGCCAAAACACAGTGTGTCCTCGGCCGAAATCGACTCCCTCCCCGATTCATATTCATACACGGTGGGCGCCAAAAACAAACTCTCATCGGCAAATATTCGGTGTATGCGAGATTACCGTCCTATCCCCAACCGACTAATGTTGCTGTGATGTACTAGAAATTTGAAACGGGGGCTAAGTTTGTAAATTTCCTCGCATTTGAGACAAGCACGCCCCGAATACATGGTTCCCCCTTCCTCTCTACCTCCCTTTTCCCCATTCGTACTCCGTGGGCGCCAAAACACCATCTCCACCCCACCCTCCTCCGTCCGCCGCCGTCCGCCACTCCATCCACCGCCGTCCTCCTCCACCATGCCGGAGCTGATACCCCGACACCGCCGTCCGTTACAAGAGATCGGCCTCTCTCATCCACGGCTTCGGACCGGGATCCTTGCATCCCGTCCTCTCGCTTCATCCCCGCCGTCGTCCACCTTGCCGGCGCCGCTCCTACGACCGTCTCGTCCACCATGCCCCGCCGCCACCGTCTACCCTCCTAGATCTGCTTCCACGCCGCCGACAGCCATCACTACCGCAACACTGTCAAATTCTTAGCAGATGCGTACACGGTGCCGTACCAGAGGCGGTACTCTTTCGTATCTGCTCAACTTATTTATCGCAACAAGAAAATAGATCGCCACTACTTTACTCCGATTTCTTGTCTTGGTTGCGAAGTTTCCTTTGTCTGGGTTGCACCTTCAGATCCGCCATGGCATGCTTAACACTATACTCCCAATGCTTATGGTTTTCCCCTTTTATATTCCACACTAGTTAAATCACAGTAGACTAAATTTCAAAATTGGGTCAGTCGATTTTTCAGAGCTCGCCGGAGTTCGCCGGTGCGATCGAAGGGGCTCGAGTGGTTGTGGGGCCTCGCCGAACGAAGAAAACTCAACACGGGTGGGGGTTGGGGCGGGGGTGGGGGTGGCGGAGGAACACAGGCGTTGGGGGCCGGTGGTCCGGCCGGCGGCCCGTGCGGTGTTCTGTATGGGAAGAATCAGAGATGAGGAAGAAGAAGGGTTAGGAGACGTAGGATCTTCATCCAACCGCCTGAAATGGTCGAGAGACAGCTGGGAGTTGCATTCTTAATTCGCTCTGGTTCATCATGTGTGGGCACTGTGCAACCAACATTTTATTATCCAAAATCTGCTTGCTCTTCTTTACCATGTTCCTCTTCCGTTCTTCTTTAATATGTACTCTCTCCATTCCTAAATACAAGTCTTTGTATAGATTCCACCATGAACTACATATGGAGAAAAATGAGTGAATCTACACTCTAAAATGTATCTGGATACATCTGTATGTGATCCATAGTGGAAATCTCTACCAAGACTTATATTTTGGAACGGAGGGAGTATGATAGTAGTACAGTATGTTCCTTATACTAAAGATGAGCAGGGACATTCGCAGTGTAGAGGTCTATACGGTCGGTTGTGATGGACACTTTGAGCCTCTTTGATTCGTAGGATCTTGTAAACATAGGAATAGGATTTGTAGTGGCCTGCCCACTTGAATCCTATAAGAATAGCAAGGAAATGCGGGGAGCTGTGTCGCCTTTGAGAGTTACATTGATATTAACAGTATCACACCTTCACTTGAAGAGAGCAAGTATCTGAAGCCTTTCTAGCTGTACCGGCAATACTAGCACATATATTCCAGCAAGTTCCACTTTGCTGATTTTACTCTGATGCTTAAGGTTTTCCCGTTATATCTACACTATGATCTGTGTAGCTGCTTTGTGTTGCACTAGCAGCAGTCCACTCTTGAAGCTAAACACTGCAATGACTTACAAAATTGGCACCAAGGCATTGAGTGCCATTCTGGATGCAATGAAACTCATTGGCTCCCCACCTGTTGATTCTTGTTTGAAATATGATCCTAATGACTATTCTAACCTCGAGGAGTCAAAGGCAGATGGCCTATCCCGTTCACCCATCAAGGTGCCTGTTCTAATTTGGCAATGTTTTATTGATCATGGGTATCTTGCATATGTTGTCTTGCATTTCTTCTACTTTGTTGCACCGCCACCTGCTTAGTTTACTCATCATATATGTCGAGATGCCATGCCCATCCATTATCAATACATATTCCATCTGTCATCATACCATGTTTTTCCACTCAAATGTTGTTCTTGTGCATCATACATCAAAAAGGAAGAGGGTGATTGCCGAACCTAAAGGAGCACCAGAAAAGTCCTTGAAAAACGTGATGGTGCCGGAGAAATCAGACAGCACCCCACTTATATTGGCTGTACAACTAGTGACACAAAACGTAGGACCGACTCCAGCAGACTGTACCCATACTTCACTGGCCACACCACTAGCCCCACCACACAGGACCTGCACTCCAGAAAAAGGTATACCGATTTCATTTGCCATAGCACCGGCTGTACCACAGAAAAATCCCACTTCAGCAAAAAGTACAGCAAGTCCACCGGCCGAAGACCTATCCCAACTGCAGAGACAGCCAATTCCTGCAGATTGGAACCCCATTGCATTTATTCCAAGTTTAAAAGACAATGCTTTCAATGTTGTTAGGGACTACGTGCATATATTCCCATCATGGGAAGATTATTGTGAAGACAAACACCATTTTCACATCTTCCTATCCAACTTACGTGTAAGTGCTATTATTCATGGTTATTATTTTCCTGTTTTTTGCTGATTGAACACATCAATGATTTACATTACATTGTTGTAACTAGGCGAGGGTCAATCTGGATAGTCATGACGAGCAAAGCTTGCTTGTGCTTTTCAAGGAAGCATTGCAGCAGTATCTGTGTTACCTGAGGAAATCACACTTTGATGGCAAGTCTATAAACGAATTTCCGATGAAGTCTCCTGTGCTAAATTTAGAAGACATTGAATGGAAAAACCTTGTTATGCACTAGTCTCATTCCCAGGATGAGGTACTGTCTATGAAATCACATGACAATTTGAACTTCTACTTTTCCGCATGTGCCTTACAGATCTTTTTTGCAGGAAATTTGCTCGAAGAAGAATTCCGGTTTGACAAGAATGACAGGATATCGCAAATATGCTGCCCGCTGCTTTGCTCTTGTTAGTACCTGTTGTCCTATATCACTGTACTTGCATACATACCTGGTTCATTATGTGACAGCAGTATGCATGATAGCTTGCTTATCAATTGTTCGCTCCAAATTATCTGATCTGTATGAATGATTACATTAGTGTAGAATATATCCAATGCCAATACTTTTTTAGCTCTGCATTGTTCTTGTAAGTACATGCTGTCCTTTATTAGTGTACTTATAATGACAGGTAGTTGTTCATGTACCATCACTCTGCAGCTTATTTTCCTTTGCCCTCCATTTTCTACACATCACATCTATATTTACTCTTACCATAAGGTTGGTACTGAAGAAGTTTAGTTGTGCATTGCTCTTGGTTGTACCTTTTGCCTGTATCGCTGCACTTACATTTATAGCTACTTGGTTATGTAGCATCACTCTTCATCTTATCTTAGATATTCTCCATTTTTTCGTATATTATCACATCTATATTTACTCTTAACAAAATGTAGAATAAAGGCAATGCTTTTGAAGAAGATTCTGTGGTAAAGTTCTTGAATTGCCCCCCCATCAGCATGGACAAGGCCTTTATAGAGCCTGTCTTCACCAATAATGTAAGTTTGTCCATCTCAAGCCTTCAAACTTTGTTGTACATATTTTGTTAGGCATGACTGCAACAGTTGTTTATTTTTGGTGTTTGCATCAAATTGCTTGTTTAAAGTTTATTATGTAGTTCATAAAAAAAGTTTGTCCTTTCTCAATTTAAGTTTTCAGTTGTACAACCAAGTTCCTTCTTCATACCATGTAAATTAAACTATACAGAGCAAGTGATCTTCTTTTGCACTGCATGTATGCTTCTGTTCTTCATCCATAATCCAGTGGTGTGGTGAACCTACCCACTACAGCACAATGTCATATTCTGCAATGTCTTAACAATGAACAATGTCATATCATTCTACTATTATTTAAACCGTCTCTTTGCCAATCTGAAATGGTATAAATTGACAACACACTAACCATTGATACTTATGAGTTCTTGATCTGTAATCCTGTGGTGTCGTGAATCTGCCAACTCCTTTACAATGTCATTTCCTGCCATGTCTTGACCTGAATAATACCATATTGTGTTAATGCAATTTTAAACTGTGTCACTTTATTCGTCAGTAAGAAATGTGATGAATTGTCAGCACTAATACTTTTATGTGAAAAACCTGTCATCTGTCTGCTTGTTTATCTTTCAGAGCGAGGAAGATATAAGTGTTGAACAAGCGCAGTCTCATCATCTTGCTCAACTGCTTGCGCTGCAGCTCCCCAGCAGGGCTAACCTTTCTTGAACTCTATTGAAGTGCTGTCAGTTTTGTATATTATTTTGTCGGCGTGTTTATTTGCACTGGTGGCGATCTTTGATGCCCAGTGTATGTAATCAGCTGTCTGCTTGTGCTTTATTATCATAGTGGTGAACTTTGATGCCCAGTGGATGTAATATGCCATAATTTCTTTATTGTATAGTCTAGGTTTTTTCTTATTCACGATGCTGCAGTTATTTTACTGTATATATATCATGTTTTCGCAGTAAACCGGCCAAACCGTAAAATTACGGCACATAATCGGGCCGTCATGCAATCACGATGTAGGTTGGGCCTGAAACGTGTCGAACAGCTCACGGGCCGGCAACAGTCCGAAATGAACCCCGACCCATTATTGTGCAAATCAAATCATGGGCTTTTAACAGGTCAAAATTGTCTCGGTCCTTGTTTGGCCCAATCAGATATCGGCTGCGAGCAGGCCGGATGCAAACCGAGCCATAGTTAGGCCCAACTATATGAAGAGCTTTTAACAGGCCGAAATTAATATAGGGCCGAAATGTTAAATGGGCCCTTAACAGGCCAAAACTAATATGAGGCCAAATTACTAAGTAGGCCTTTAGCAAGTGGGCCCAAAAGCATAGTGTCCAGTTGACGGGCCAAATCTGATATGGGCCATAATTTGGCCCAGAACGTGGTAGGCTTTTAACGGGCCGGATCTCATATGGGCCACTATTAGGCCCGGAGCATGGCAGGCCATTAATGGACCGGATCAAATATGGGCCGGCATTTGGCCCAAAACATGGCAACCAGTTAATGGGCCGGCCTACTAGGGTCCTCAAAATCTTGTGGGCCTACAGCTGGGTCGGCCCATTAATGTCGGCGAAATCTCGTGGGCCTTTAGCTGGGTCAGCCCATTATGATCCGCAAGAATCTTGTGGGCCTTTACCTGGGCCGGCCCATTATGGCCCGCAAAATCTTGTGGGCCTTTAGCTGGGCCAGCCCATTATGGTCCGTGAAAACTTGTGGGCCTTCAGTTGGGCTGGCTCATTTAAACTTGATGGGCCGGTCCACGTGTCAACATATCATAGGCGCGTCTTGCCCATTGGATGAGTGACACCTGTGCCAACGCGGACCTGACACGTGCCTCCTCCAGTCAATGATGATTTTACACGTGGAAAATCCCCATTGGTCGAGGCTGTTAACGGGTTATCGGATCCAAAACCCGACCCGATAGCTTAACGACGTCCGTTACCGTGGATGCCACGTGTCGGTCACCCACTTCTGTGACGCGCGATTTATCGTCATGGAAGTGGACACTTCCGTGATGATAATTTTGGTAATGTCATGGAACACTTCTACAACAGCACAGGTATGACTATCTTGATTCTGTCATAAAATCGTCATGGATGTACATGCATGACAAAAAACGCGACCTACTGTGACAAACACATATCATCACGGAAGTGTATTTTTTTGTAGTGAGCTCCACATACTCAACCATCATATAGTCTTCTATGATTGCTAACACTCACCGCATACACATGAGCAAAACATTTCAACCGGACACATAGAAAGATAGGGGCTTATTGTTTTGCCTCCAAACGTATTCACCTCAAGGGTGATGTCAACAATAATCTCATGCTACCCATATTCAACTGGACATATGTGCCTAGATCTTTCCTCACCACATGATGCTTACCAAAAGAGAAAATAAAAAGGAATAGAGAGGAATACTTTGACTCTTTGCATAAAAGTAAATACTGAAAAGTAAAAGTTAGGCCCTTCGCAGAGGGAAATGATAACCCACAAGTATAGGGGATCGCAACCATTTTCGAGTGTAGAGTATTCAACCCAAATTTATAGATTTGACACAAGGGGAGCCAAAGAATATTTGGAGGTATTAGCAGCTGAGTTGTCAATTCAACCAAACCTGGACATTAATTATCTGCAACAAGTAATCCATAGCACAGTAGTTTGATAGTTTTGATAGTAGTGACAACAACAATAGTAACGGTAACAGTGATAGCAGTAATTTTGTAGCAAGTTTAACAGTGGTGATAGCAGTAGTAACTTAGCAGAAACAATATGAAAAAGTTCGTAGGCATTGGATCGGTGACTTGTTGGATGATGTTCATCATGTGATAGTTATAACCTAGGGCAATACGACACTAGCTCTAGTTCATCGATATATGTAGGCATGTATTCCGTAAATAGTCATACGTGCTTTATTAAAAAAAACTTGCATGACATCTTTTGTCCTACCCTCCCGTGGCAGCGGGGTCCATATTGGAAACTAAGGGATATTAAGGCCTCCTTTTAATAGAGAACCGGAACAAAGCATTAACACATAGTGAATACATGAACTCCTCAAACTACGGTCATCACTGGGAGTGGTCCCGATTGTTGTCACTCCGGGGTTGCCGGATCATAACACTTAGTAGGTGACTATAACTTGCAAGATCGAATCTAGAACATGGATATAATGGTGATAACATAAATGGTTCAGATTTGAAATCATGGCACCCGGGCCCAAAGTGACAAGCATTAAGCATGGAAAGTCATATCAACATCAATCTAAGAACATGGTGGATACTAGGGATTAGGCCCTAGTAAAACTAACTCGATTACATGATGAATCTCATCCAACTCCTCACTGACCAGCGAGCCTACAAAGGAATTACTCACTCCCAGTGGGGAGCATCATGGAATTGGCGATGGAGAAGGGTTGGTGATTACGAAGAATGAAGTCCCCCCTCTCCGGAGCCCCAAACGGACTCCAGATCTGCCCTCCCAAGGAAGAACAGGGCTTGGCGGCTGCTCCGTCCCATGGATCGTGATAATTCTTTCTCCCTGAGTTTTTTCTTCGAAAATAGGAATTTATAGTGTCAGGGTTGAGGTCTGCGGGGCCACCAGGTGGGTACAACCCACTTGGGCGCGCCAGGAGAGGGGGGGCGCCCTGGTGGGTTGTGCCCACCCAGGTGCCCCTCTCTAGCAGGTCTTGGCTCCAGAAATTCTTATTATTGATATAAAAAATCCTCGCAATGTTTCGTTCCATTCCGAGAACTTTTATTTCTGCACAAAAACAACACCATGGTAGTTCTGCTAAAAACAGCGTCAGTCCAGGGTTAGTTTCATTCAAATCATGCAAATTAGAGTCCAAAACAAGAGGAAAAGCGTGAGAAAAAGTAGATACATTGGAGATGTATCAACTCCCCCAAGCTTAAACCTTTGCTTGTCCTCAAGCAATTTAGTTGATAAACTGAAAGTGAAAAAGAAAAACTTTTATGAACTCTTTTGCTCTTGTTTGCATAAATAAGCTTAAACAACACCTAGGTTTTCAGCCAACATTATAACTAACCATGTGAACAATAACTCTTAAAGATTATAATGACTCATATCAATGACATAATCAGCTAGCGAGCAATAATAACATATCTCAAACGGCAACACGTTGTCAAAATGACCATGATATAATATGACAATAGTGGTATCTCGCTAGCCCTTTCTGAGACCACAAAACATAAATGCAGAGCACCTCCAAAGTTCAAGCAGCGACTAAAAATTGTAATTCATGGTATCAAAGATCCAGTCATGATGCACCCAACATTAGCTACACACAATGCATAAATCATGACAACTGTGCTCTACTCAGTTTCTGGCGCTTGTTTTTGAAGGTGATGACACAACATTAAAGTAAATAGATAGTCCCTTCGCAGAGGGAAGCAGTGATTTGCAGAGGTGCCAGAGCTCAATTTTTAAAACAGAGATAAATGATATTTTGAGACATGCACCCTCCTCATTTACTTCACGACCATCAGTTATCAACATCTTCCATGCTAAGCACACTAGTGGCGGTTCCCAAGCGTAAAAGTAAAGGTTTTACTCCCCCTCCACCATCAATCACACTCCACGGCTTGTCCGAAACAACGGGTGCCGTCCATACCAACATCAGTCCCGGGGGAGTTTTGTTTAATTATTTGCATTTTTGAATTTGGGACTGGGAATCCTTATTACCGCCCATTTTATCGTGCGATGGTGAGTGAATAAACACTCGACCTGAGAATAACCCGCTTAGCATGGAAGATATCGACCACCTCCTATCGTTCCATGAACGATCCAGGCACACAAAACAGATAATTTTTAGAAGTTTTTAGAGGTGGCACATGCAAATTTACTTGGGACGATAGGGTAATACCGTATATAGGTAGGTATGGTGGACTCATCTGGAATAACTTTGGGTTCAAGGTTTTTGATGTACAAGCAGAATTCCTACTTAGTACAGGCGAAAGCTAGCAATTTAGATTGAGAAGCGGCCAGCTAGAGAGCAACAACGATCATAACCATGCATTATGCGTAAGTAACATTGGACACTAGCATGAGTAGGATATGAACACCATGAACATAAATATTATAGAGGCTATGTTGGTTTTGATTCAACTACATGCATGAACATGTACCAAGTCAAGCCACTTGAACATTCAGAGGAGGATACCATATCATCATACTACATCACAATCATTTTAATGTTATGTTGATATCCAAGATAAATCATTATTCACTCATAGCTACTTATGCATGTCATGATATACTATAATCTCTAATTGTCATTGCAAACATGTTTAATCATAATGGGCTGAAGCATGGATACTAGGTTAAACATATTTACATAGACAAAACAAGTCGAGTTCATACCAGTTTCTTTCTGCCACGGCCAGTTCATCGAATGTCGTCATTATTGCCTTTCACTTGCACGACCGAATGATATGGAAATAATAATAGTGCAAGAGTGTCATGGACTAAGCTGGAATCTGCAAAGCATTTTATTCAACAAGAGAAGACAAGGTGAAATGGGATCTTTATTAGTTCAACAATTATTCATATGAGTTCCACTCAACATTTTCATCGTGGTCTTCTCCTCGGGTACAACTCGAATAAAAAGAAAAAGAAACTTAGATAAACACATTGAAATATTTTTGGAGTTTTTGGTTTTCTTGAACAAGCAAATAAAAGGGAAAAGCAAAAACGAGAAAAACTATTTAGAAGGGAAAGCTCCCAACAAGCAAAAGAAGAACAAGGAAATCTTTTTTGGGTTTTCTTTTTAATATTACTACTAAGCATGCATAGAAAGTAAATTAACTACAACTAATTTTTTTTGGTTTTTCTAAAGTTTTTTCAAACACACAAGAAGAAAGCAAGAAAAGAAATCTAAGCATGGATGATACAATGAAAAAGTGTGAACACCAACAAATGAAATAAGTGGACATGAATGCAATGTCGGTGAGAGACACGTACTCCCCCAAGCTTAGGCTTTTGGCCTAAGTTGGTGATCGGTCAGTATCCTGGAGGGTAGTAGTCGGCGTGGTAGCTCACAGAGGCTCTCGGTGCGGATGCCTCAGCACACCGTGCCGCCACCACTGCTGCATTATGAGCTCGGGCCTTGCTCTCAAGAACAAAATATCTTCCCTTGCTGTTATAATCAAAAAGAGCAGGCGCAGGAAAATATGTGTCCACAATAGATTTTTGGTTAAACATTAGACTGTAAGTGAAATTATCAACCTTTCCCTTAAGGATCTTTTGTTCTTTCAAATGGCAAAATCTAAATACCGCGTGGGTAGGATAGGATCAAAGGGCAAAGGCCAAACACCCAGCTCTGCTAAATGTGTGGCATAAATTCCACCATAGAACCAACCACTATTAGCATTGTGCTGAAGTCTACGTGCAACAATCGCTCCAAGGTTATAATTCATTTCACCAGTGAGAGCGGTGTGAATGAGGCTCAAGTCTGGCGCACAAAGTATGCTACAGTCTTGCTTGCCTACTATGCATTTCCTGTTAAATAATGCAAAATATTGAATTGCGGGAAAGTGAATGCTCTTTATTCTTCCTTGTCTCACTCCCCTATTTTCACCATAGCAAAGGCTAGTCAAGAAAGACTCGAACTCCACCGTTGGTGGCTCATCAAGCGAACCCCAAAATGGAAGTTTGCAATGGTAAGCAAAATTCTCAAGTGGGATACTAAATGGATTATCATAAAGCATAAACGACACCCTAGACTCACATGGAAAATATTTAAATCCTTTGACACATGATTCAGTGAGAAGTTGGTGTTGTTCACACTTATCTGAAAGGTAGGGACCGAGGCCGGCATTGTGAACATATTGCTCAAATTCCTCCTTAATGCCCACACGCACCATATATTCATCGCTAGGCCATAAACATGTCTTGGTGGCGGCATCTTGCGTGGAACTTTCACTTGGTTCAACATAAGACCGACGAGAAGAACTGTCACTAGAAGATGCCCCCGAGGATCGTCTCCCCGAAGAACCCCTTCCAAATAGGTTCATCATGTCCGCGTACAATTTTCTGAAAATAAAAAAAATTGGGTGACAAAAATTTGTTAGCAAAACTCTATAAGATTGATAGCAACTACTCATAGGGATATATAGAGGCCATAGCAAGCATTCAAACTACTTATAACACTAAGAATTCAACATGCAAGCACATCTACAGCAGCACCAAGAGTAGCTAATTATTCAAAGTATAAACCACTAAAACAAAAACTAATTGGACAAATGGTGGAGCCACATACCAAGCAACAATCCCCGAAACAGTTTCGGAAATGGAGCTTCGAGCAAAGAGATCGAAATCCGCGGGTTTGAGCTCAAGAACACGGGAGAGAGAGCAATGGAGATTTTTTTCTAGAGGTAAGTGATGACGTGGGCTAAAGAGATAAGTGAGGGGGCCCACGTGGGGACCACAACCCACCAGGGCGCGCCTGGGGGTGTTGGCGCGCCCAGGTGGGTTGTGCCCACCTGGTGCACCTCCCTCGGATGTTTATTGCACCAAAAATTCTCAAATATTCGGAAAAAATCGTGTGAAAATTTTAGGGCATTCTGAGAACTTTTATTTTTTGTTCATTTTTTATTGCACAGGAAATTCAGAAAACAGACAAAACATGGCATTTTATTTTATTTAACTAATAAAAACAGAAAAGAAAAGGTAAAGATAGAAGGTAGTGCTTACTAAATTCATCAACTTCATACCGTTCAAAAATGATCCAATAATAAGTTTGATCAAGTCTTATTAACAACCACTTTCTATTAGCATGAAACCGAAGAACTTTCGTAAATCACTAAGTTACCTCAATGGGGATATGCATTTGCCCAGCAATAAGCATTTCATATTTCTTTTTGACAGTAGGTAGAGGTATTTGGAAACTTCCAATAGTGATTGTCGAAGATTTTTTTCAATAACATTAATACCATTCACTTGGAATTGTTTCTTCGGAAAGTGCATTGTATGCTCATTGCCATTAATATGAAAAGTGACCTTGCTTTTATTGCAATCAATAACAGCCCCTGCAGTATTCAGGAAGGGTCTACCAAGGATAATTGACATGTTGTCGTCCTCGGGCATCTCAAGTATAACAAAGTCAGTCAAAATAGTAACATTGGCAACAACAATGGGCACATCCTCACAGATACCGATAGGTATGGCAGTTGATTTATCAGCCATTTGCAAAGATATTTCAGTAGGTGTGAGTTTATTCAAGTCAAGTCTTTTATATAAAGAGAAAGGCATAACACTAACACCAGCTCCTAAATCACACAAAGCAGTTTTCACATAATTCTCTTTGATAGAGCAAGGTATAGTTGGTATTCCTGGATCTCCAAGTTTTTTAGGTACTTCATCTTTAAAAGTGTAATTAGCAAGCATAGTGGAGATTTTAGCTTCCGGTATTTTTATCTTATTTGTGATGATGTCTTTCATATATATTGCATAACGAGGCATTTTCAAGATATCAGTCAAGTGAGTACGCAAAAAGACTGGCCTCAGCATTTTAGCAAAGCGTTCAAATTCTTCATCATCATTCTTTTTAGTTGACTTGGGTGGAAAAGGCATAGGTTTTTGAACCCACGGTTCTCTTTCTTTACCGTGTTTTCTAGCAACAAAGTCTCTTTTATCATACCTTTTATTCTTAGGTTGTGGGTTATCAAGATCAACAGGTGGTTCTATGCCAACATCATTATCTGGTTCCTCATCATTGGTTGGTTGAGAGTCTTCATGAACCTCATAATTATCTTTTTCATTATCATTAGGAGAGTGTTCATTAGCAGATTGAGTTTCAGCATCTGAGATAGAAACTTCATTATCATTGTCAGGAGGTTATCTATTTCAGGTTCACTAGGAGCATGTGGAGTTCTATCGTTCTTCCTTTTCTTTTTCTTCCTAGAAGAACTAGGTGCACTAGTGTTATCTCTTTGTGAATCTTGTTCAATTCTTTTTGGGTGTCCCTCAGGATAAAGTGGTTCCTGAGTCATTTTACCTCCTCTAGTTGCAACTCTAACAGCAAAGTCATGCATATTATGATTCATTTCATCAAGCAATTCTCTTTGTGATTTAGCAACTTGTTCTAACTAAGTTTGAACCATAGAAGCATGCTTTCCAACACCTCTAACATCATTTGATATTCTAAATAACAAGTCACTCAAGAGAGCAATCATATCAGAATTATATTTCAATTGTTTCATAACATTTGCATTGAAGTGATCTTGTTTCCTAATGTAATTTTCAAACTCATAAAGGCATTGACTTGGATGCATATTGTGAGGATTGTCATTATCATTACACTTCACAAGAGAATTTACCTCTACCACCTTAGGCATTGGTGGTGTATTAAGCCCATGTATTTCTTCAATAGGAGGTAAAATTTTAACATCCTCAGCTCTAATACCTTTTTCCTTCATAGATTTCTTTGCCTCTTGCATATCTTCGAGACTGAGATATAATATACCCCTCTTCTTCATAGTAGGTTTAGGCGGTGGTTCAGGAATAGTCCAATCATCATAATTTTTCCATATGTTATTCAATAATTCTTCAGCTTGTCCAACAGTTCGTTCCCTGAAAACACAACCAGCACCACTATCTAGGAAGTCCCTAGAAGCATCGGTTAGTCCATTATAAAAGATATCAAGAATTTCACTTTTCTTAAGAGGATGATCAGGCAAAGCATTAAGTAACCGGCAAAGCCTCCCCCAAGCTTGTGGGAGACTCTCTTCTTCAGTTTGCACCAAGTTAAATATTTCCTATAAGGCAGCTTGTTTCTTATGAGCAGGAATTTTTTCCAGAGAAGTAATAAATCATATCCTAGGGACTACACACACAACCAGGAGCAAGAGTATTGTACCAAGCTTTAGCATCACCCTTTAATAAGAAAGGAAATAATTTGAGAATAACATAGTAGTGAGGTTTCTCATCATGAGTAAAAAGGGTGGCTATATCGTTCAACTTAGTAAGATGTGCCATAACAGTTTCAGTTTCATAACCATGGAAAGGATCAGATTCAACCAGAGTAATTAACTCTGGGTCGACAGAGAATTCATAATCCTTGTCATCAATAAAGATAGGTGAAATAACAAACTTAGGATCACATTTCATTCTAGCATTCAGAGATTTTTCTTTATACTTGTGTAGTAATTTCTCTAGATCATCTCTATCATTGGAAGCAAGAATATCTCTAGTTGCTTCTTCACTCATAACATAACCTTTCGGTACCTTAGGCGATTCATATGTGTTTCCGGAGATTCAGTTTCAAGCTCACCATCAGATTCAACAACATCATGTTGTATAACTCTAGCAATTTGTTTATCAAGAAATTCACCAAGTGGCACATCATCATTATCAAGCAAGGTGCTAGCATCATCATAAGCATCATTCATAGTAGAAGTAGAATCATCAATAACTTGTGACATATCAGAATTAATAGCATGTGGTGGTGTTGCAAGTTTATTCATAACAGAAGGTGAATCTAAAGTAGAACTGGATGACAGTTCCTTACCTCCCCTCGTCCTTGAGGGAAATATCTTAGTCTTTGGATCCTTGAGATTCTTCATAGTGATAATATGATAATAATCCCAAGCGACTCAACAAATATAGCTATGCTCCCCAACAACGGTGCCAAAAAAGGTCTTGATAACCCACAAGTATAGGGGATCACAACAGTTTTCGAGGGTAGAGTATTCAACCCAAATTTATAGATTCGACACAAGGGGAGCCAAAGAATATTTGGAGGTATTAGCAGCTGAGTTGTCAATTCAACCACATCTGGAGATTAATTATCTACATCAAGTTATCAATAGCACAATAGTTTGATAGTTTTGATAGTAGTGACAATAGCAATAGTAACGGTAACAGTGATAGCAGTAATCTTGTAGCAAGTTTAACAATGGTGATAGCAGTAGTAACTTAGCAGAAACAATATGAAAAAGTTCATAGGCATTGGATCGGTGACTTGTTGCATGATATTCATCATGTGACAGTAATAACCTAGGGCGATACGGCACTAGCTCCAGTTCATCGATATAATGTAGGCATGTATTCCATAAATAGTCATACATGCTTTATTAAACGAACTTGCATGACATCTTTTATCCTACCCTCCCATGGCAGCCGGGTCCATATTGGAAACTAAGGGATATTAAGGCCTCCTTTTAATAGAGAACCGGAACAAAGCATTAACACACAGTGAATACATGAACTCCTGAAACTACGGTCATCATCGAGAGTGGGCCTGATTGTTGTCACTCCGGGGTTGTCGGATCATAACACATAGTAGGTGACTATAACTTGCAAGATCGGATCTAGAACAAGGATATAATGGTGATAACATAAATGGTTCAGATCTGAAATCATGGCACCCAGGCCCAAAGTGACAAGCATTAAGCATGGCAAAGTCATAGCAACATCAATCTAAGAACATAGTGGATACTAGGGATCACACCCTAACAAAACTAACTCAATTACATGATGAATATCATCCAACTCCTCACTGACCAGCGAGCCTACGAAGTAATTACTCACTCCCGGCGGGGAGCATCATGGAATTGGCGATGGAGAAGGGTTGGTGATGACGAATGATACGTCTCCAACGTATCTATAATTTTTTATTGTTCCATGCTATTATATATTCTGTTTTGGATGTTTAATGGGATTATTTATACACTTTTATATTATTTTTGGGACTAACCTATTAACCGGAGGCCCAGCCCAAATTGTTGTTTTTTTTGCCTATTTCAGTGTTTCGCAGAAAAAGAATATCAAACGGAGTCCAAACGGAATGAAACCTTTGGGAGCGTGATTTTTGGAACAAACGTGATCCAGAGGACTTGGAGTGGACGTCAAGCAACCAACGAGGAGGCCACGAGGCAGGGGGTGCGCCCTCCACCCTCGTGGGCCCCTCGTGGCTCCACCGACCTACTTCTTCCTCCTATATATACCTACGTACCCTGAAAACATCCAGGAGCACCACGAAACCCTATTTCCACCACCGCAACCTTCTGTACCCAAGAGATCCCATCTTGGGGCCTTTTCCGGAGCTCCACCGGAGGGGGCATCGATCACAGAGGGCCTCTACATCAACTCCATGGCCCCTCCGATGACGTGTGAGTGGTTTACTTGAAACCTTTGGGTCCATAGTTATTAGCTAGATGGCTTCTTCTCTCTCTTTGGATCTCAATACAAAGTTCTCCTCGATTCTCTTGGAGATCTATTTGATGTAATCTTCTGTTGCGGTGTGTTTGTCGAGATCCGATGAATTGTGGCTTTATGATCAAGATTATCTATCAACAATATTTGAATCTTCTCCAAATTCTTTTATGTATGATTGGTTATCTTTGCAAGTCTCTTCAAATTATCAGTTTGGTTTGGCCTACTAGATTGATCTTTCTTGCAATGGAAGAAGTGCTTAGCTTTGGGTTCAATATTGCGGTGCTCGATCCCAGTGACAGTAGGGGAAACGACATGTATTGTATTGTTGCCATCGAGGATAAAAAGATGGGGTTTATATCATATTGCATGAGTTTATCCCTCTACATCATGTCATCTTGCTCAAAGCGTTACTCCATTCTTATGAACTTAATACTCTAGATGCATGTTGGATAGTGGTTGATGTGTGGAGTAATAGTAGTAGATGCAGGCAGGAGTCGGTCTACTTGTCACGGGCGTGATGCCTATATACATGATCATACCTAGATATTCTCATAACTATGCTCAATTCTATCAATTGCTCGACAGTAATTTGTTCACCCACCGTAATACTTATGCTATCTTGAGAGAATCCACTAGTGAAACCTATGGCCCTGGGGTCTATTTTCCATCATACAAGTTTCCAATCTATTTTATTTTGCAATCTTTACTTTCAATTTATATCATAAAAATACCAAAAATATTTATCTTATTATTATTATCTCTATCAGATATCACTCTTTCAAGTGGCCGTGAAGGGATTGACAACCCCTTTATCGCGTTGGTTGCGAGGTTCTTATTTGTTTGTGTAGGTACGAGGTGACTTGCGCGTGGTCTCCTACTGGATTGATACCTTGGTTCTCAAAAACTGAGGGAAATACTTACGCTACTTTGCTGCATCACCCTTTTCTCTTCAAGGGAAAACCAACACATGCTCAAGAGGTAGCAAGAAGGATTTCTGGCGCCGTTGCCGGAGAGATCTACGCCAAGTCAAGACATACCAATTTTGTGTTGTGAAGTTTTCAAGTTTTGGGTAAAGATTTGATGGATTATGGAACAAGGAGTGGCAAGAGCCTAAGCTTGGGGATGCCCAAGGCACCCTAAGGTAAAATCCAAGGACAACCAAAAGCCTAAGCTTGGGGATGCCCCGGAAGGCACCCCCTCTTTCGTCTTTGTCCATCGGTAACTTTACTTGGAGCTATATTTTTATTCGCCACAAGATATGTGTTTTGCTTGGAGTGTCTTGTATGATTTGAGTCTTTGATTTTTAGTTTACCACAATCATCCTTGCTATACACACCTTTTGGGAGAGACACACATGAATTGGAGTTTATTAGAATACTCTATGTGCTTCACTTATATCTTTTGAGTTGGATAATTTTTGCTCTAGTGCTTCGCTTATATCTTTTACAGCATGGCGGTGGTTCTATTTTATAGAAATAATTGACTCTCATACTTCACTTATATCATTTTGAGAGTCCTTTAGAACAGCATGGTAATACACTTTGGTCATAAATTTTAAATGCTAAGAGAAGTTGGATGCTTGATAGATTGTTTTGACATATAAAGGTGGTAATATTAGAGGTGTGCTAGTTGAGTAATTGTGAAATTGATGAATACTTGTATTGAAGTTGGCAAGTCCCGTAGCATGCACGCATGGTAAACATTATGTGACAAATTTTAAGCATGGGGTGTTCTTTGATTGCTTTCCTTATGAGTGGCGGTTGGGGACGAGCGATGGTCTTTTCCTACCAATCTACCCCCTTAGGAGCATGCGCGTAGTGCTTGGTTTTGATGAATTGTAGATTTTTGCAATAAGTATGTGAGTTCTTTATGACTAATGTTGAGTCCATGGATTTTACGCACTCTCACCCTTCCATCATTGCTAGCCTCTTCGGTACCGTGTATTGCCCTTTCTCACCTTGAGAGTTGGTGCAAACTTCGCAGGTGCATCGAAACCCCGTGATATGATACGCTCTATCACACATAAGCCTCCTTATCTCTTCCTCAAAACAGCCACCATACCTACCTATTATGGCATTTCCATAGCCACTCCGAGATATATTGCCATGCAACTTTCCACCTTTCCGTTTGTTATGACACGCTTCATCATTGTCATATTGCCATGCATGATCATGTAGTTGACATCGTATATGTGGCAAAGCCACCGTTCATAATTATTTTATACATGTCACTCTTGATTCATTGCATATCCCGGTACACCACCGGAGGCATCCACATAGAGTCATATTTTGTTCTAAGTATTGAGTTGTAATTCTTGAGTTGTAAGTAAAAAGAAGTGTGATGATCATCATTATTAGAGCATTGTCCCAGTGAGGAAAAGATGATGGAGACTATGATTCCCCCACAAGTCGGGATGAGACTCCGGACGAACAATTAAAAAAAGAGAGAAAAGAGGCCAAAAAAAAGAAAGAAGGCCCAAATAAAAAAGAGAAAAAGAGAGAAGGGACAATGTTACTATCCTTTTTCCACACTTGTGCTTCAAAGTAGCACCATGATCTTCATGATAGAGAGTCTCCTATGTTGTCACTTTCATAAACTGGAGTGAATTTTTCATTATAGAACTTGGCTTGTATATTCCAATGATGGGCTTCCTCAAATGACCTAGGTCTTCGTGAGCAAGCGAGTTGGATGCACACCCACTTAGTTTCTTTGATGAGCTTTCATATAATTATAGCTCTAGTGCATCCGTTGCATGGCAATCCCTACTCCTTGCATTGACATCAATCGAGGGGCATCTCTGAAAGAACATGCGGTGCCCCCATGTTTGGTTTTGGTAATTGATGACAATCTCTATGGACTAATGGTTGCCTTGAGTTATATTTGAAGGTTTTGTCCATAGGCTTTTCTTGGAGTACATGTGTTGGTTTCAAGGAGAGTTTGTGTCAACCAAGGTGCTATTCAAGGAATTTCCTAAAGATTGGTCTTGTGAGAGGTTGATCAAGACTAAGTTAAAGAGTGAATCAAGATGATCAACCCACAAAGCGTAGAAGATGTACCGAGAGGGATCAAGTGATCCCATGGTATGGTAAGCATTGTCAATTACGCTTTGTGTACTAACCCATGGTCTTCGTGAGGGTTCTTTGTGGGGTTAAGTGGAGCACCACGAAGAGATCAAATGCTTGAAGCTTGTTGTCCTTTGTGGTGATAATGGACCTGTGAAGATGTGCGGAAGAGTAGCTCGCCCATAGTAGAGTATGGGGGAGCAATCAATTAGTCTTCATCGACTCAACACAATCAAGAAAGGTTGCGGTGCAAGTTCAAGTGGAGCATCACGAAGAGATCAAATGCTTGAAGCTTGACGTCCATTGTGGTGACAATGGACTTGTGAAGATGTGCGGAAGAAAGGCTCACCCATAGTGGAGTATGGGGGAGCAATCAACTAGTCTTCATTGAGCCAACACAATCAAGAAAGGTGGTCCAACTTGAGGGAGTCAAGATCGTCATCATGTAGCTCAAGTGGACCATGTGCAAGGCAAAGGTTTGCCCTTGATAGGTTTTCTATTTTATTGGTCTCATGATGGTAGTTGGGAAACCGGGTTATAGGATCGATTGCCATACTATCAAGGGGGGCTCTCAATGAGTAGCTTGATCGTATCGTTCGTTGAGAGCTCAAACCATTGCATCCTTGCATCATCTTTCTTGGTTCTTGTTTGGTTCTCTTTGTGAGTCTTAGAGCTTACGGTCATCTTGTTGACAAGCTTGAGTTCATCGAAAACGGAGTTTGCTTGCATCTTCTATGATGTTTTCGATGTTGGAGGTTTTGCCGGTTCTTCTCGGTTGGAGGTTTCACTCCTCTTTTTGTTAGGCATACCTCCCCTGCCTCTTCTTACTATAACTCCGTGTGCCCCTACATCAACTCCGCCGGAGGGGGCATCGATCACGGAGGGCCTCTACACCAACTCCATGGCCCCTCCAATGATGTGTGAGTAGTTTACTTTAGACCTTCGGGTCCATAGTTATTAGCTAGATGGCTTCTTCTCTCTCTCTGGATCTCAATACAAAGTTCTCCTCGATTCCCTTGGAGATCTATTTGATGTAATCTTCTTTTGCGGTGTGTTTGTCGAGATCCGATGAATTGTGGGTTTATGATCAAGATTATCTATGAACAATATTTGAATCTTCTCTGAATTCTTTTATGTATGATTGGTTATCTTTGCAAGTCTCTTCGAATTATCAGTTTGGTTTGGCCTACTAGATTGATCTCTCTTGCAATGGGAGAAGTGCTTAGCTTTGGGTTCAATCTTGCGGTGCTCGATCCCAGTGACAGTAGGGGAAACGACAGGTATTGTATTGTTGCCATCGAGGATAAAAAGATGGGGTCTATATCATATTGCAAGAGTTTATCCCTCTACATCATGTCATCTTGCTTAAAGCGTTACTCCGTTCTTATGAACTTAATACTCTAGATGCATGCTAGATAGCGGTCGATGTGAGGAGTAATAGTAGTAGATGCAGGCAGGAGTTGGTCTACTTGTCACGGACATGATGCCTATATACATGATCATACCTAGATATTCTCATATCTATGCTCAATTCTATCAATTGCTTGACAGTAATTTGTTCACCCACTGTAATACTTATGCTATCTTGAGAGAAGCCACTAGTGAAACCTATGGCCCCCGGGTCTATTTTCCATCATACAAGTTTCCAATCTATTTTACTTTGCAATCTTTACTTTCAATTTATATCATAAAAATACCAAAAATATTTATCTTATTGTTATTATATCTATCAGATAACACTCTTGCAAGTGGTCGTGAAGGGATTGACAACCCCTTTATCGTGTTGGTTGCGAGGTTCTTATTTTTATGTGTAGGTACGAGGTGACTCGCGCGTGGTCTCCTACTGGATTGATACCTTGGTTCTCAAAAACTGAGGGAAATACTTACGCTGCTTTGCTACATCACCCTTTCCTCTTCAAGGGAAAACCAACACGTGCTCAAGAGGTGGCAACGAAGAACGAAGACCCCCCTCTCCGGAGCCCCAAATGGACTCCAGATCTGCCCTCCCGAGGAAGAACAGGGCTTGGCAGCGGCTCCGTCTCATGGATCACGATAATTCTTTCTCCCTGATTTTTTCTCCGAAAATCAGAATTTATAGTGTCAGGGTTGAGGTCTGCGGGGCTACCAGGTGGGTTGTGCCCACCCAGGTGCCCCTCTCTAGTAGGTCTTGGCTCCAGAAATTCTTATTATTGATATAAAAATCCACGCAAAGTTTCGTTCCATTTCGAGAACTTTTATTTCTGCACAAAAACAACACCATGGTAGTTCTGCTGAAAACAGCGTCAGTCCGGGGTTAGTTTCATTCAAATCATGCAAATTAGAGTCCAAAACAAGAGGAAAAGCGTGAGAAAAAAAGTAGATACGTTGGAGACGTATCAGGAAGTAGAGGTTGCCATGCGCTTATTTGTTTGTATGCTCAACCCCTTAGTGCAAAAGAACGTCACATTATATTTCCCCTTGTGATAGCAACCTTTATTATGTAGTATGTCACTTTTATTGCTTTACCATCACAAGTTTGTACAACGCTCAATTTTCTCTTACACGAAATGATCTCACACTTTTAGAAGGAATTTTTATTGCCTTATTGCACCGATGACAACTTACTTGAAGGATATTGCTCAATACTTAGGTAGGTATGGTGGACTCTTGAAAATAAGGTTCGGGTTTAAGGCTTTTTGGATGCATAAGTAGTATCTCTACTTGGTGCGGAATTTTTGGCTAGCAAAGATGGGGGGCAAGCACCATATGTTGAAGGATCTATGACAATATAACTTCTATGTGAATATGAACAAACATAAACCATTACGTTGTCTTCCTTGTCCAACATCAACAATTTTGGCATATAATATTTTTATGGGGGCTCACAATCACAAAAGATTTCCATGATAGTGTATTTGCATGTGAAAGTTCTCTTCCTTATACTAATTATTCGTGAATTGCTTGTATGACCAATATTGTGATTGTCAAGCCTCAAAAGATTCACTTTCTAAATCCAATGTGAAGCTACCACTAGGCAAGATATAATTTCAACTTCATGATATTCAGTTCATTCAACGATTTACTCATAGGATATAAGTGAAGCACAAGAGTAAATGACGAGCTACTCCAAAAAAAGATATAAGTGAAGATCAAGTGAGTAGTTAAGTAAATAGGTAGCTATTTGAGGACTCGCTCTTATTCAAAAACTTTCAGATCTAAGCATTTTATTAAAACATCAAGCAAAACAAAATGACATTCTAAGAATAGCACACATTACATGAAGAAGCAGAAACTTAGCCTCAACCGATACTAACCGATAATTGTTGAAGAAGAAAGGTGGGATGCCTACCGGGGCATCCCCAAGCTTAGATGCTAGAGACTTCTTGAAATATTATCTTGGGATGCCTTGGGCATCCCCAAGCTTGAGCTTTTGTGTCTCCTTAATTCCTCTGATATCACGGTTTTCCTAAATCCCAAAAGCTTCATCCACACAAAACTCAACAAGAACTCGTGAGATAAGTTAGTATAAACCAATACAAAAACCTTATCATTCTCTATTCTATCACTAAAATTGTTATTCAACATTGCACACTAAATGTCTCTGCATATTTAATACTCCTATCCTCAAATAGAATCATTAAACAAGCAAGGATATGCAAACAATGCAAACATAACAGCAATCTTCCAAAACAGTACAGTCTGTAAAGAATGCAAGAGTACCAATAATTCCTTAATGATGTCGCTTGAAGCTATGTCGGTATTTCCCCAAAGAGGAAGGGATGATGCAGCACAACGGCGGTAGGTATTTCCCTCAGATATGAAACCAAGGTTATCGAATCAGTAGGAGAACCAAGCAACACAACGTAAACAACCCCTACACACAAATAACAACACCTCGCAACCCAACGTGTTAAAGGGGTTGTCAATCCCTTTCGGGTAACGGCGCCAGAAACGGTGCGTGGACGGGAGATAAATTTGTGATAGATTGAAATAATAGATCGCAAATAAAATAAAGTGCAGCAAAGTATTTTTTGTATTTTTGGTTTAATAGATCTGAAAATAAAAGCGAATAAAAAGTAGATCGCAAAGGCAAATATATGAGAAAGAAGACCCGGGGGCCGTAGGTTTCACTAGTGGCCTCTCTCTTGAAAAATAGCAAACGGTGGGTAAACAAATTACTGTTGGGAAATTAATAGAACCTCAAATAATTATGACGATATCCAGGCAATGATCATTACATAGGCATCACGTCCAAGATTAGTAGACCGATTCCTGCCTGCATCTACTACTATTATTCCACACATCGACCGATATCCAGCATACATCTAGTGTATTAAGTTCATGGAAAAACGGAGTAATGCAATAAGAACAATGACATGATGTAGATGAGATCCGTTTATCTATGGCGGTAGATATAGATCCCATCTTTTTATCCTTAGTAGCAACGATACATACGTGTCGGTTCCCTTTCTGTCACTAGGATCAAGCATCGTAAGATCAAACCCACTACCGGGCACCTCTTCCCATTGCAAGATAAATAGATCAAGTTGGCCAAACAAAATCCAAATATCAGAGAAGAAATACGAGGCTATAAGAGATCATGCATAAAAGAGATCAAAGAAACTCAAATACTTTCATGGATATAAAAAGATAGATCTGATCATAAACTCAAAGTTCATCGATCCCAACGAACACACCACAAAAGAGTTACATCATATGGATCTCCAAGAGACCATTGTATTGAGAATCAAGAGAGAGAGATGAAGCCATCTAGCTACTAACTACGGACCCGAAGGTTTACAAAGAACTACTCGCACATCATCGGAGAGGCACCAATGGAAGTGGTGAACCCCTCCGTGATGGTGTCTAGATTGGATCTGGTGGTTCTGGACTCTGCGGCGGCAGGATGAATATTTTGTCGACTCCCCTAGGGTTTTGGGAATATTGGTGTATTTATAGAGCAAAGAGGCGGTCCGGGGGGGGCACCCGAGGAGGGCACAACCCACCAGGGTGCGCTTGGGCCTCCTGGTACGCCCTGGTGGGTTGTCCCCTCCTCGGGACTCCCCCCAAGTGCAACTAGGGCCCAATATCTTCCATCTGGTCCATAAAAAATCTCCGTGAAGTTTCGTGGCATTTGGACTCCGTTTGATATTGATTTTCTGCGATGTAAAAAACATGGAAAAAACAGCAACTAGCACTTGGCACTATGTCAATAGGTTAGTACCAAAAAATGACTATAAAATGGTTATAAAACATCCAAGATTGATAATAAAACAACATGGAACAATAAAAAATTATAGATACGTTGGAGACGTATCAACATCCCCAAGCTTAACTCCTACTCGTCCTCGAGTAGGTAAGTGATAAAAACAGAATTTTTGATGTGGAGTGTTGTTCATCATGTCATATCATATTCTTTTCTTTATAGCATGGACATTTGGACTTTTATGTGATTCAAAGCAATAGTCTAGTTTTGACATAATAATTTAGATACTCAAGCATATCAAGAAGCAACCATGTCTTTCAAAATAGCAATGCTAAAATAAGTTATCCCTAGCCCATCATGCTCAAACATTTATCCATTCATGAAACACACTCGAATATTAACTACACCCAATACTTAAGCACGATCATATTGCCTCCTAGTTGGTGCTTTTATAAGAGAAGACAGAGACTCAAAATAAAAATTGCATAAAGTAAAAAGATAGGCCCTTCGT
The DNA here is from genome assembly GCF_056163025.1 of Triticum urartu. Classification (NCBI taxonomy): domain Eukaryota; kingdom Viridiplantae; phylum Streptophyta; class Magnoliopsida; order Poales; family Poaceae; genus Triticum; species Triticum urartu. The sequence continues at coordinate 442,032,994 of NC_141876.1, forward strand.
AGAGGGAAGTAAGGATTTGTAGAGGTGCTAGAGCTCAAAGCGAAAAATTCGAGATAAAAACATTTTGGGAGGTGTATCCATCCCACCAACGAAAACGACTTAGAGTTCCCAATACTTTCCATGCATAGATATATCATAGGCGGTTCCCAAATAGAAAATAAAGTCTATGACTTTTTCCACCATAACTTTCACTTTCCATGGCTAACTGTATCCACGGGTTCCCTCCATACCAACACTTTCCAAGGAATTTATTATTTGACAACATAAAGTAAATTCATTTGATTTTTCATTTCGGGACTAGGCATCCCTAATACCTTTGCCTTACTCTTGTGTAATGACAAGTGAATAAACACTCATCTTGAGAATAACACATCTAGCATGGAAAATATTAGCCATCCCTCACCGCTCCGCGAGCGAAGCAAACACACAAAAGAGAAGTTTATTCTAAAAATTAGAGATGGCACGTGCAAATTTGCTTAGAATGACAAAAGAATACCACATATAGGTAGATATAGTGGACTCATGTGGCAAAACTGGTTTAAAGGATTTTGGATGCACAAGTAGAGGTCATACTTAGTGCAAAATGAAGGCTAGCAAAAGATTGGGAAGTGACCAACCAAGAAACGAATAATCTAATAAGCAAGCATTAAGCATAATTAACACCGAATAATGCACCACAAGTAGGATATAATTTTCATTGCATGATTATCGACTTTCGTGCATGCATAGGGAATCACAAACCTTAACACAAATATTCCTACTAAAGCATAATTACTCATCAACATGACTCACATATCACATTATCATGTCTCAAAACTATTACTAAGAATCAAGCTTATTTTGTCCAATGATCTTCATGTCACATTTTTTTCTTTTTTTCTTTATCCTTCTTGGATATCTATCAATTTGGGACTAATTTTCATGTGTTGCTTTTCATAGGCTCAAACAAATAAAGTGAAGATCATGAGCATAAAAAATTTTATTTATCTCAAAATAATTTAAGTGAAGCAAGAGAGAATTTCTTCAAAATTTTACTAAATCTCAAATAAATCCCATAGGCTTTTTAATAGTAGAATCCGCCAAGTGCAAATTCAAAGAACATTCTTCAAGATCGGTAAGACCAAGCACATCACATAAAGATTTCGGAATTGTTAGAAACACTAGCACCTAAGTCACACAAAGAAAAATACTCAAATTTTTTATCTTGACTTTGATAGTAGGTTCCCATTCATCATGCAATTTTCTAGGAATTGAAACTTCCAATTCCAATTTTTCTTCAAGAGCTTTCATCATAGCATCAACAATATGTTTAGTAAAAGCTTTATTTTGTTCATAAGCATGGGGTGAATTCATCATGGCTTTCAACAAAGAAATACAATAAATCAAAGAGCAACTATCATAATTAAAGTCTTTGTAATCCAAAAGAGTGGGTGCATCACTAGCTAAAGTTTTGACCTCTCCAAACCCACTTTCATCATTTTTCTCAACAAGATTTTCACCCTCCGAAATATTGGGACGCCTTCTACCTAAAGTTGACTCTTCTCTAGTCCCTTTTTCACCAATCTTAACTTAACTAAACAAGGAATCAATAGAAGAAACGCCAATCATTTTAAGATCTTCATCACTTTTGCAAGAATAATCACTAGAAAAAGCTTTTTCTAAAAATTCTCTTTTAGCTCTAAGCATAGCAGTTCTTTTCTTACTTTCATCCATAGAAACATAAAGAGATTTAATTGATTCATATAATTTAGGCACAAAAATTTTCATCTTGAGATTTTCCACAACATGAGCAATTGTATCAACACTTCTAGACAAATCATCAATCTTGTTCAACTTTTCTTCTATGGAAGTGTTGAAAACTTTTTACTTGTTGATAAATTCTTTAGTATCATTCTCAAGATTAGAGGTGTTCCTATTAATATTATAAGATTGATTTCCATAGGAATTACCATAATTATTAGAGGAATTACTAGGAAAAGGCCCAGGATTAAAATTACCTCTATAAGCATTGTTGTTGAAATTATTGCGAGAAATAGAATTCACGTCAATGGCATCACTATTTTGCTCAATCAAAGTAGACAAAGACATATCAATAAGATCAATAGGAGCACTTCTATTAGCAACCAATTTCACAAGAGCATCAACTTTTTCACTCAAAGAAGAAATTTCTTCAACCGAATTAAGTTTTTTACTAGTAGGAGCCCTTTCAGTATGCCATTGCGAATAATTTGCCATAATATTATCAAGAAATTTGGTGGCTTCACCCAAAGTAATTTCCATAAAAGTACCACCCGCGGTGGAATCTAAAAGATTACGAGAAACAAAGTTCAACCCCGCATAAATTTTTTGTATGATCATCCAAAGATTTAACCCATGAGTTGGTCAATTCCATAGCATCATTTCATCCTTTCCCAAGATTGTGCACCATGCTCATGTTCAAGTTTCTTGAAATTCATGATCTGGTTCTAAGGGAAATAATTTTTGCAGGAGGAAAATACTTAGTGATAAAAGCATCTTTGCACTTATTCCAAGAATCGATACTATTGCGAGGCAAAGAAGAGAACCAAAAATTTTGCAGAATCACGCAAGGAAAACGGAAATAATTTCATCTTTACCACATCATTGTCCACATCTTTTTTCTTTTGCATATCGCATAATTCCATGAAGGTATTAAGATGGGACGCGGCATCCTCATTAGGAGTACCGGAAAATTGGTCTTTCATAACAAGATCAACAAAGAAGTGTTGGTTGATGACCCACAAGTATAGGGGATCTATCGTAGTCCTTTCGATAACTAAGAGTGTCGAACCCAATGAGGAGCAGAAGGAAATGATAAGCAGTTTTCAGTAAGGTATTCTCTACAAGCACAGAAATTATCGGTAACAGATAGTTTTGTGATAAGGTAATTTGTAACGGGTAACAAGTAATAAAAGTAAATAAGGTGCAACAAGATGGCCCAATCCTTTTTGTAGCAAAGGACAAGCCTGGACAAATTCTTATATAAAGGAAAACGCTCCCGAGGACACATGGGAATTATGGTCAAGCTAGTTTTCATCACGCTCATATGATTCGTGTTTGGTACTTTGATAATTTGATATGTGGGTGGACCGGTGCTTGGGTACTGCCCTTCCTTGGACAAGCATCCCACTTATGATTAACCCCTCTTGCAAGCATCCGCAACTACAAAAGAAGTATTAAGGTAAACCTAACCATAGCATGAAACATATGGATCCAAATCAGCCCCTTATGAAGCAACGCATAAACTAGGGTTTATGCTTCTGTCACTCTAGCAACCCATCATCTACTTATTACTTCCCAATGCATTCCTCTATGCCCAAATAATGGTGAAGTGTCATGTAGTCGACATTCACATGACACCACTAGAGGAAATACAACATACATCTCATCAAAATGTCGAACGAATACCAAATTCACATGACTACTTATAGCAAGACTTCCCCCATGTCCTCAGGAACAAACGTAACTACTCACAAATCATATTCATGTTCATAATCAGAGGGGTATTAATATGCATAAAGGATCTGAACATATGATCTTCCACCAAGTAAACCAACTAGCATCAACTATAAGGAGTAATCAACACTACTAGCAACCCACAGGTACCAATCTAAGGTTTGAGACAAAGATTGGATACAAGAGATGAACTAGGGTTCGAGATGAGATGGTGCTGGTGAAGATGTTGATGGAGATTGACCCCATCCCGATGAGAGGATCGATGGTGATGATTTCCCCCTCCCGGAGGGAAGTTTTCTCGGCAGAACAGCTCCGTCGGAGCCCTAGATTGGTTCCGCCAAGGTTCCGCCTCATGGCGGCGGAGTTTCGTCCCATAAGCTTGCTTATGATTTTTTTCAGGACAAAAGACCTCTTATAGCAGAAGATGGGCACCGGAGGCCTTCCAGGGGGCCCATGAGGCAGGGGGTACACCCAGGGGGTAGGGCGCGCCCCCACCCTTGTTGATGGTGGGTGGCCCCCTCTGGTACTTCCTTCGTCCAATATTTTTTTATCCTAAAACGTGCTCCTGTGAAGTTTCAGGGCTTTTGGAGTTGTGTAGAATAGGTCTCTAATATTTGCTCCTTTTCCAGCCCAGAATTTCGGCTGCCGGCATTCTCCCTCTTCATGTAAACCTTGTAAAATAAGAGAGAATAGGCATTATTATTGTGACATAATGTGTAATAACAGCCCATAATGCAATAAATATCGATATAAAAGCATGATGCAAAATGGACGTATCAACTCCCCCAAGCTTAGACTTCGCTTGTCCTGAAGCGGAAGCCGAAATCGAAAAATATGTCCACATGTTTAGAGATAGAGGTGTCGATAAAATAAAATACAGACATGAGGGCATCATGATCATTCGTAGAACAGAAACATATACATATATTGTCATATGATCTCTTATGCTAAAGTAACAATTCATTCACAGTTTCAAGTATGAATCATAAACTTCATTGAAAACTAACAAACTATAATCTACATCATTGAAGCAATTGTAATTTATCATAACATTGGAAAGAGTCAATATAAGAGCTTTTCAACAAGTCCACATACTCAACTATCATTTAGTCTTTCACAATTGCTAACACTCACATAATACTTATGTGTATGAAGTTTTAATCGGACACAGAGAAAGATAGGGGCTTATAGTTTTGCCTCCCAACCTTTTACCTCAAAGGTAATGTCAACAATAATAGTTCATGAAAACTCACATCCAATTAGCTAAATATATCAGGATCTTTCCAACACATTATGCTTGCCAAAGGATAAAATGTAAAAAGGAAAGGTGAAAATCACCATGACTCTTGTAGGAAGTATAAGACAAGAATAAAAGATAGGCCCTTCGCAGAGGGAACCAGAGGTTGTCATGTGCTTTTATGGTTGGATGCATGAAATCTTAATGCAAAAGAACGTCACTTTATATTGCCATTTGTGATATGGACCTTTATTATGCAGTCCGTCGCTTTTATTTCTTCCACATCACAAGATCATATAAAGCTTATTTTCTCTGCATTAATAAATCATACATATTTAGAGAGCAATTTTTATTGCTTGCAACAATGTCAACTTACTTGATGGATCTTACTCAATCCATAGGTAGGTATGGTGGACTCTCATGGCAAAACTGGGTTTAAGGGTATTTGGAAGCACAAGTAGTATCTCTACTTGGTGCAAAGAATTTGGCTAGCATGAGAGGGAAAGGCAAGCTCAACATGTTGGATAATCCATGACAATATAATTTATTTCGGATGTAAGAAAACATAACCCATTACGTTGTCTTACTTGTCCAACATCAACTCTTTAGCATGTCATATTTTAATGAGTGCTCACAATCATAAAAGATGTCCAAGATAGTATATTTATATGTGAAAACCTATCTTTCTTTATTACTTCCTATTAATTGCAACGATGACCAAAACTATGTTTGTCAACTCCCAACAACTTTCATTCATCATACTCTTTATATGTGAAGTCATTACTCTCCATAAGATCCATATGATCTCTTTAAGTCTTTTTATTCTTTCTCTTCTCTTTTATTTTTATTCCCTCAAGATCATAGCAAGATGGCAAAGCCCTTAACTCAACACTAATCTTTATTATATAAAGCTCACGGACTCGATTACGTAGAAGGATCATAAAGCAAAACTCAAAACTAGATCATACTAAAACTTTATTCTACTAGATCAAGATATTACCAAAAGGAACTAAGTAAGAAAAATGGTAAAGATAAAAGTGTGATGGTGATACGATACTGGGGCACTCCCCCAAGCTTGGCAGTTGCCAAGGGGAGTGCCCATACCCATGTGTTTATGTCTCTTTCTTCGGGGGTGGTGATGAGATATTCTTGGCGATGATGCCCCTTAGGATACGATTCTCTTCCTCGAGCTTATTGACTTGCTGCTTGAGGTCCATTATTTCCTTATGGAGCTTGCCTGTGACGGCTAAAGCTCCTTTCACCCAAGGATGTTGCATATCTGGAGGAGAACAAGTAACACACTTTTTCATATTTTCATAAGAAAGAAATCTAAGATTGGAAGGGATGACCGAGTTTGGAATAGGTGAGCTCTGTAGTTCCCCCATCATGAATTCGGCTCGAAACAAGAAGTAACTTCTTGATCCTCCTCCATGGCATCTATCCTTTTCAAGTCAGCCTCCATCTCTTCCTCAATTGATGGCCCAAAGTGGTCAGCATCACTGTTTGCTCTTGGCCCCAGTATCAGATGAGACACCCGACTCTCCCCGACTGACTCTTGAGAAGACATCTTGCTCTAGATCTGCAGCAGAAACAACTCAAAACAAAAACAGAGGATATTTGCGTGGTACGGTGGTCAAAACCTTCGAGAGATTATATAATGAATTTTTACCGACCAAAAGAAGTATCGTGCAAGAAAACAGAGTCCGGAGAGCACATGAGGTTCCCACGAGGCGGGGGGGGGGGGGGGGGGGGCAGGGGGTAGGGCGTGCCCTCCACCCTCATGGAATCCTTGTGTCCTTCCCGGACTACTTCTTATTTTCCTATTTTCTTAAATATTCCAAAATGGAGAAAAATTGTCATTATAACTGTTTTGGAGTCGGTTTACTTACCTTACCACATAGCTCTTCCTTTTCGGAGTTTGAAACATTCTGGAAAGTGTCCCTTATGTATTCCTCCGGGGTTATAGTTTCAATAACATTAGTTTCAACGTTTATGGGATTGCCCGAGATATAATGTTTGATTCTTTGACCGTTCACGACCCTCGGATTTGTGCCTTTGAAGTTGTTGATTTTTATGGCACCGGAACGACAGACTTCCTCGTTGACGTAAGGACCTTCCCATTTAGAGAGGAGTTTTCTTGCAAAAAAATCTTAAACGAGAGTTGTATAACAATACATAATCACCTACCTTAAACTCACATTTTTGTATCCTTTTGTCATGCCATCTTTTAACTTTTTCTTTAAATAGTTTGGCATTCTCATAAGCCTGGGTTCTCCATTCATCAAAGTGAGCTAATGTCAAGAAGCCTCTTCTCACGAGCAAGTTTGAAATCATAGTTGAGCTCTTTAATGGCCCAATATGCCTTATGTTCTAGTTCAAGAGGTAAGTGACATGCTTTTCCATAAACCATTTTATACGGAGACATGCCCGTAGGATTTTTATATGCGGTTCTATAAGCCCATAATGCATCATCAAGTTTCTTGGACCAATTCTTTCTAGATCTATTAACAGTCTTTTGCAAAATTAATTTGAGCTCTCTATTACTCAGTTCTACTTGACCACTAGACTGTGGATGATATGGAGATGCAATTCTGTGATTAACATCTTACTTAGCAAGCATTTTAAGAAAAGCACCATAAATAAAATGTGAACCACCATCAGTCATTAAGTATCTAGGGACTCCAAACCTCGGAAAAATAACTTCTTTAAGCATCTTAATAGAGGTGTTATGATCAGCACTACTAGTTGGAATGGCTTCTACTCACTTAGTAACATAATCAACAACAACTAAAATATGTGTATACCCATTAGAGGAAGGAAACGGTCCCATATAATCAAAGCCCCAAACATCAAATGGTTCTATAACAAGTGCATAATTCATAGGCATTTCTTGACGTCTACTAATATTACCTATTCTTTGACATTCATCACAAGACAAGACAAACTTACGGGCATCCTTGAAGAGAGTAGGCCAATAAAAACCGGATTGCAATACCTTATGTGCAGTTCAATCTCCAGCGTGGTGTCCTCCATACGCCTCGGAGTGACACTTGCGTAGGATCTGTTCCTGTTCATGCTCAGGTACACAACGTCTAATAATACCATCTACTCCTTCTTTATAAAGGTGTGGGTCATCCCAGAAGTAATGTCTTAATTCATAGAAAAACTTTTTCTTCTGCTGGTATGTGAAACTAAGTGGTATAAATTTAGCAACAATATAATTAGCATAATCAGCATACCATGGAGCAGTACGAGAAGCATTTATGACAGCTAATTGTTCATCAGGAAAGCTATCATCAATAGGTAGTGGGTCATCAAGAACATTCTCTAACCTGGATAAGTTGTCTGCAACAGGGTTCTCAGCTCCCTTTCTATCAATAATATGCAAATCAAATTCTTGTAGCAAGAGAACCCACCTAATAAGCCTAGGTTTAGCATCTTTCTTTTCCATAAGATATTTAATAGCAGCATGATCAGTGTGAACAGTTACTTTAGAATCAACAATATAAGGTCAGAACTTATCACAAGCAAACACAACTGCTAATTTTTTTTCCAGTAGTAGCATAATTTCTCTGGGCACTGTCCAGAGTCTTACTAGCATATTGGATAACATTTAATTTCTTATCAACTCTTTGTCCTAGAACAGCCCCTACAACATAATCACTAGCATCACACATAATTTCAAAGGGTAAATTCCAATCAGGTGGCTAAACAATAGGTGCAGAAATCAAGGCTTTCTTAAGTATTTCAAATGCTTCTACACAATCATCATCAAAGACAAATGGAACATCTTTTTGTAAGAGATTAGTCAGAGGCCTAGAAATTTTAGAGAAGTCCTTCATGAACCTCCTATAAAAACCAGCATGACCAAGGAAACTTCTTATACCTTTAATGTCCTTAGGACACAATGATATGTCTCCAACGTATCTATAATTTTTGATTGCTCCATGCTATACTATCTACTGTTTTGGACTATATTGGGCTTTATTTTCCACTTTTATATTATTTTTGGGACTAACCTATTAACCGGAGGCCCAGCCCAGAATTGTTGTTGTTTTGCCTATTTTAGGGTTTCGAAGAAAAGGAATATCAAACGGAGTCCAAACGGAATGAAACCTTCGGGAACGTGATTTTCTCATCACATAAGACCCAGGAGACTTGGACCCTCCGTCAAGAAAGCCACGAGGCGGTCACGAGGGTGGAGGGCGCGCCCCCCTAGGGCGCGCCCCCTGCCTCATGGGCCCCTCGAAGCTCCACCGACGTACTTCTTCCTCCTATATATATCCACGTAACCCCAAACGATTAGAAGAGGAGCCAAAAACCTAATTCCACCGCCGCAACTTTCTGTATCCATGAGATCCCATCTTAGGGCCTGTTCCGGAGCTCCGCCAGAGGAGGCATCGATCACGAAGGGCTTCTACATCATCATCCAAGCCTCTCCGATGAAGTGTGAGTAGTTTACTTCAGACCTACTGGTCCATAGCTAGTAGCTAGATGGCTTCTTCTCTCTTTTTGGATCTCAATACAATGTTCTCCCCCTCTCTCATGGAGATCTATTCGATGTAATCTTCTTTTTGCGGTGTGTTTGTTGAGACCGATGAATTGTGGGTTTATGATCAAGTCTATCTATGAATAATATTTGAATCTTCTCTGAATTCTTTTATGTATGATTGGTTATCTTTGCAAGTCTCTTCGAATTATCAGTTTGGTTTGGCCTACTAGATTGGTTGTTCTTGCCATGGGAGAAGTGCTTAGCTTTGGGTTCGATCTTGCGGTGTCCTTTCCCAATGACAGAAGGGGCAGCAAGGCACGTATTGTATCGTTGCCATCAAGGATAAGAAGATGGTTTTTTTTGTCATATTGCATGAAACTATCCCTCTACATCATGTCATCATTCTTAAGGCGTTACTCAGTTTTTAACTTAATAATCTAGATGCATGCTGGATAGCGGTCGATGAGTGGAGTAATAGTAGTAGATGCAGAATTGTTTCGGTCTAGTTGTCTCGGACGTGATGCCTATATACATGATCATACCTAGATATTCTCATAACTATGCTCAATTCTGTCAATTGCTCAACAATAATTTGTTCACCCACCGTAGAATACTTATGCTCTTGAGAGAAGCCACTAGTGAAACCTATGGCCCCCGGGTCTCTTTATCATCATATTAATCTCCATCACTTTATTATTGCTTTGCTTTTACTTTGCTTTTACTTTTTACTTTGCATCTCTATACCAAAAATACCAAAAATATTATTTATCATCTCTATCAGATCTCACTTTCGTAAGTGACCGTGAAGGGACTGACAACCCCTAAGCGCGTTGGTTGCGTTGAGGTATTGTTTTTGTGTAGGTACGAGGGACTCGAGCGTGGCCTCCTACTGGATTGATACCTTGGTACTCAAAAACTAAGGGAAATACTTACGCTACTTTGCTGCATCATTCTCTCCTCTTCGGGGAAATCCAATGCAGTGCTCAAGAGGTAGCACACAACATCTTTTCAATAGCATCAACTTTAGCTTTATCAACTTCAATACCTCTTTCAGAAATTTTATGCCCCAAGACAATACCTTTATTAACCATAAAGTGGCATTTTTCCCAATTCAAGACAAGATTAGTTTCTTCACATCTCTGCAAAACTTGATCAAGGTTGCTTAAGAAATCATCAAAAGAAGTTCCATATACGAAGAAATCGCCCATGAAAACCTCAACAATCTTTTCACAAGTCAGAGAATATAGCAGTCATACATGTTTGAAAGGTAGCAGGTGCATTGCATAAACCAAAAGGCATACGTCTATAAGCAAAGGTACCGAAAGGGCAAGTAAAAGTTGTCTTTTCTTGATCCTCTTTTGACACAGGTATTTGAGAGAAACCAGAATAACCATCTAGAAAGCAAAAAATGTGTATGTTTGGATAGTCTTTCTAGCATTTGATCAATAAAAGGTAAAGGGTAATGATCCTTTTTAGTAGCTTTATATAATTTGCGGAAATCAATTACCATTCTATAACCCGTAACAATTCTTTGTGGGATCAATTCATCTTTATCATTAGGAACAACAGTAATACCTCCCTTCTTAGGGACACAATGGACATGACTCACCCACTGACTATCAGCAACGGGATAAATTATACCTGCCTCCAGAAGCTTCAGCATTTCTTTTCTTACCACTTCTTTCATCTTAGGATTTAATCGTCATTGGCGATCAACAACCGGTTTCGCGTCTTTCTCCAATTTTATTTTGTGCTGGCATAGAGTGGGACTAATGCCCTTAAGATCATCAAGAGTATATCCAATAGCAGCACGGTGCTTCTTCAGAGTTTTCAATAATTTCTTCTCTTCATGCTCTGAAAGGTTAGCACGAATAATAACATGATATATCTCTTTCTCATCAAGATAAGCATATTTAAGAGTATTAGGCAAAGGTTTAAGCTCAAACACGGGATCTCCCTTGGGTGGAGGAGGATCCCCTAGGATTTCAACAGGCAAGTTGTGTTTCAAAATAGGTCCTTATTTAAATAATACTTCATCTATTTCCCTTATTTCATTCATAAACATATCATTTTCATGGTTGAGCAAATATTGTTCTAAAGGATCATTAGGAGGCATGGCAATAGAAGCGAGACCAATAATTTCATCTTTTCTAGGAAATTCTTTATCATGGGGTTGTCTATGAAATTTAGCAAAATTAAACTCATGAGACATATCCCCCAAACCAATAGTAACAACATCCTTTTTGCAATCTATCCTAGCATTAACAATATTCAAGAAGGGGAACCAAGAACAAGAAAATCAGCCGGATATTTAACTTTCCCACACAAGACTTTAACATCTCTGACAATCCCAACTGGTGAAATAGTGTCTCTATTGACAAGCTTAATTGTGACATCAATTTCCTCTACCTCAGCAGGTGCAATATCATGCATAATTTCTTTATATAAGGAATGAGGTATTGCACTTGCACTTGCACTAGCACCCATATCACATAAGCCATGATAGCAATGATATCCTATTTTAACAGAAATAACAGGCATGCCTACAACAGGTCTATGTTTATTTTTAGTATCAGGTCTAGCAATTCTAGTAGCTTCATCACAGAAGTAAATAACATGCCCATCAATATTATCGGCCAAGAGATCTTTAACCATAACAACACTAGGTTCAACTTTAATTTTCTCAGAGGGTGTAGGTGTTCTAGTATTACCCTTACAAACCACAGTTGAAGCTTTAGCATGATCCTTTATTCTAACAGGGAAGTGTGGTTTCTCAATATAAGCAGTAGGAACAACAGAATCATTATAAGTGATAGTCTTTTCTTCAACTTTAATAGGTGCAACTACTTTTACTTCAATGGGAGGATTATATTTAAACCACTTCTCCTTAGGGAGATCAACATGAGTAGCAAAGGATTCATAGAAAGAAGCTACTATCTCATAGTCAAGTCCATATTTAGTACTAAATTCACGGAAAGCATCGGTATCCATAAAAGATTCAACACAATCAAACTTTCGGGTTATACCTAACTCCTTACCTTCGTCGAGATCTGATACGTTTCCAACGTATCTATAATTTTTGATTGTTCCATGCTATTATATTATCAACCTTGGATGTTTTATATGCATTTATATGCTATTTTATATGATTTTTGGGACTAACTTATTAACCTAGAGCCCACTGTCAATTTCTGTTTTTTCTTTGTTTTTGAGTTTTACAGAAAAGGAATACCAAACGGAGTCCAATTGACGTGCCAATTTTTGACGATTTTCTGTGGACCAAAAGAAGACCCTGGAGTAAAAGAGTTGGGCCAGAAGAGTCTCGGGCCATCCACGAGGGTGGGGGGCACGCCCACCCCCCGGGCGCATGGGCCTACCTCGTGGACGACTCGGGCACCTTATTGATGTGAGACCTACGCCAAAAATTCCTATAAATACATAAACCTCCAGAAAATAACCTAGATCGGGAATTCCGCCACCACAAGCCTCTGTAGCCACCGAAAAACAATCTAGACCCGTTCCGGCACCCTGCCGGAGGGGGAAATCCCTCTCCGGTGGCCATCTTCATCATCCCGGCGCTCTCCATGATGAGGAGGGCGTAGTTCTACCTCGGGGATGATGGTATGTACCAGTAGCTATGTGTTTGATCTCTCTCTCTCTCGTGTTCTTGATTCAGCACGATCTTGATGTATCGCGAGTGTAACATCCCACATTTTCAATTTGGAATGTTATACATAGATCATTCATGCATATCATATTTTCATTTGCATATTTGTTTTGTGATCCTCGAAATTCTATGCAACTCAAGGACCCACGGAGAGAGTTGGGGATTTCACCGTTTTCATATTTGAATTTTATCAAATATCAAAACGAGAATCATTTGTTTTAATTATTTTTTTTCTCTCCGAAAATATTTCATATTAAAATATAAGAGAGGAGATACTATGAATTCTCCAAAATAAAGAAAATATGGGAGGAAAAATATTAAAAACAAATAAAGATTTTATTTGGATTTTAATGCTATTTTATTTGAATTAGGAAAAATATGTGTTTTTCAAAATTGCATAAGAGTCCTAAATAAATGTTCACCTTGTCCGGCATATTTTTATAGGACGGGGAAAATTTATTTCGGAATTTTTGGAGTCTGTTTAGTATTTCTTTTCTTTATTTTTCTGCGACATGTTTAAAAAAAAGGAAACCGACCTACTGGGCCGTGTCCGCCTGGGACACCGACCGGGCCGGCCTCTTATAAGCCGCGGTCCGCTAGCCCCCCCCAACCCTAGCCGCCCCAAGCCCCGCACCCCAGCCGCCGGCGCCCGCGCTAGCGCTGCCGTCGCCCGCTGTCGCCGCCGCCACGTCGCCGCCCGCCCGCTGCGCCGCGCCGCCGACCCCGCTGGAGTTGTCGTCGACCCCGCCGGAGTTCCCGCTGCCGCCGCCGTCACATTTGCCGAGGTAGTCACCGGTTTTTAAAAAAACCATTTGGTTTTATTTCGAAAACCTAGATTCGTTTTTTGCGGACGTTCGTCCATACGTTCGTCGGTTTTCTGTCGGTTTATTTATTTTGCGGACGTTCGTCCGTACGTTCATTTTAACGAACGCCGTTCATTTGTTAGTCACAGACAGCGAACGTTTGTTCGTTAGCCTGTTCATCAGTTTTTCTTTTTCCAGGGTTTTCCGCGATTATTTTTCGATCACGATTTCCGCCCTGTTTTTCGTTTTAGTTTTCTTATTGCTCGTTTGTCGGAATCAGGAGATTCAAGCGCCTGGATCTTCGTCTCGAAGCCCTCTTTGTGTTTATCCAACTTGAACAAGATTTTGGTACTGTAAAATTTGACTTTAGTCCAGATTAGCAATCGGATCTTGTTTCTTTCGCAGTTTGAGTTTCATTGCTCCGTTTGATTTGATTCTTTTTGCAAACCGGAGTTCTTCAGTTGATCTTTCTGGTTAGATCTTCTTATTTGAGTTTTACCCATGCATCTTTGCTTTATTGCTTATGTATGCTATTGTTTGTTTGCGATACAACACCCGGAGTGCGGAGCGTGCTACTATGAGTCCCTAGGATTTGCAGATCGTCAGCAAGGCAAGTAACACTTTGATCATACCCCTTTATCACCCAATTTTATGCATTAGTTTCAACCCTCACACATTGAATGAGTAGGATCTCTTAACATGTGGGTCTGGGAAGTAGATGATGAGGTAGAACCTATTACCTGTTTTATTATCAAACCCCTGGGAGTTACTTCTACGTTATGCTTATATTGCCATGGTATGCTCGTAGACGTGGATTCGGTTTGAGTGTATCCATGACAGATGTGAGTTGTTAATTAATGATTCAACTTAAGGTGGCTACTTTAATACACATTTGGGTGGATTGCTTGTGGGCACCTGGAGAATCCAGTGTTGTCCTAGGATATCCCGGAGTACCCGTGTGATCATCCTACGGTCCGCCACCCAGGCTCAAAGGGATCATAAGACTATTCATGCTAGAAACTTCCATGTGCAGCCACAAGCCATTATGGGCTCTCGCAGAGTTGAGTAAGTTGCGTGAGCTCTTGAGGAGGTGGACTAGCAGATGTAGGGGATTGTAGGTGTACCGGTCTGCCCGGAGTATAGAGCAAATGTTTCTGAAAGATTGTGTCTCGGTCATCCGTTTCGCAAACACCATGTAGTGCGAGAAATCCAACGGAGGAGATCAAGTCTTGTGGGGAAAAGTGCGCAAACCTCTACAGAGTGTACAAACTAATCATGGTTAGCCGTGTCCCTGGTTATGGACATCTTGAGTATCTGGTTCGTGTCATATGGATCTCATCACTCTAAACTAATTTGTTGGGTTGATAATTACTTTTAATTGGGATTGAGTTGGAGGAACCTTCTCAATGTTGTTCAACTACCATGATAGTTAAATAAAATGTATTCCTTTGTTGTAGGGAAAATTAGCATTTCACAAAACATTTTAACCATAGAGCCTCCACCAGCCATATATGCATGTAGTGATAGTTTTTATCTGTTCATTACTCTCCTGTGTTACAATGCCAACATATTCCATGTGCTGATCCATTTTCGGGCTGCAACGTATCATGTTGTAGACTTTTCAGACGAGGAGTAAGGGGCGATAGGTCGTTTGTCATGCACTCAGCTATGCCGTTGGAGTTGATGGACTCACTTTATCTTCCAAGCCTTCCGCTGTTATCGTATTAGATGGCCTTAATCCATATTTATTGTAATAAGTTCTCTCTTGAGACATTCGATGTAATAAGTGTGTGATTGCCACTCTGTTATAAATCCGTCGAGTACTGTGTGTGTCAGCATTACCGATCCAGGGATGACACTGAAGCACAGAGACTTGACCGTTTGAGGTCGGGTCGCTACAAGATGGTACCAGAGCACACGCTGAATGTTGGACACGACCACTAAGAAAAGCCATAGGCCACTCTTCTCTACTCATTTCTGACTTCTCTCGATTTTCTACTCTTTAGGATGGCGGACTCAAGGAACAAGTTTGCACAACCGGATGAAGACACACCTTTTGGACGACACTTGAAGGAAGTCACTATGTACCTGAACATTGGAATACCAAGCTTCACCGGGACCTATACCGCCACTTTACCAGAAGAGGAGGACTGGATGATTCAAGTTCAAGTTCCAGGAAGGACGTTCACGCCAGTCACTAAACCCATAGAGTTTTCCTTTGATGCACCCACCTACAGTCTAGGCAAGAGTATGGCAGCCCACATTGCTATAGGACGCATCGGCGAAGTTTACCACAAGGAGCTTAAGGACACTATCTACCAGATGTGTGGGCGCCGAGATGAGCAATGGGAGATGATCAGCACCAGGAAGGACGGGTCCATTTCCACATTCATCTAGGAATTAAACCATCACATTCGTCGTCAGGAGAACCAGATGTGCGCAAGCATGATAGATATGAAGAAGGCGATGATCAGGATCACAGAGCTAGAAGAAGAGCTTAAGTCTACACGCGATGGTATGAGGAGGAAATGATGATACTTGTGGAGAAGAATGACAACATAACCAGGAAGCTAGGAGTTTTTATGGGAGACCCCGCGCCAGGAGGAGAAGACAACAAACCTAAGGAGATTCGTTCTGAAGACTACATTATCATCGACGACACCGACTCCGACCCTGATAGTAGTGATGATGACTATGAAGACGAAGCTGGAGCGGATATCATGGAGTCTTCCACCGATCAAAATTTCTAGTAGACCACCATACTATTAGTAGTACTCCCCCATGTAAATATTAGTAGTCTGAGCACTATAACGATTGTATGCCCTTGCTTGATTGATTGAGTGATATGATATGATTGTGTTTGTCTCATGTGCATATGGGTAGTGTTTTCTCATTAGACCTCATTCTATTCTAGTCTCTTCCCTCTAAACCCATTAGATGCCTCCGAGACATGACCCCGGGTTTGCCTTCCCACCGGAGCTCACTCAGTTGATCCAGCAGCAGAATACATTGATGCAGTTGCTAGTTCAGAACCAAGGCAACAACAACAACCCTCCGCCACCACCACCAGTTGACAACTTAGCCCGCTTTCTGAGGTTGTAGCCGCCGGTGTTTTCCAGTAGCACCGAGCCAATAGTTGCTGATGATTGGCTATGTAGGATTGGAAGGTAGTTAACCACTGTCGGTTGCACAGATGCTGAGAAGGTGTGTTTTGCCGCACACCAATTGGATGGACCCGCAGCCAGATGGTGGGAGAATTACACAACCACTTTCCCTATAGCCAATGTCACTTGGGAGCAGTTTCAGCAATCATTCCGCACCGCTCACGTATCCACTAGAGCTATGAGCATGAAGAAGCTTGAGTTTCGCAACTTACGCCAAGGGAACCATACTGTAGGCCAATACGTGGAGGAGTTTAGTAAGTTATCCCGCTATGCTACAGATGATGTGGCCACAGATGCCGCGAAGCAGGAGAAGTTTATGGAAGGGTTGAATGATGAGATGAGTATGCAGGTAATGGTGGCCACATTTAACAACTACCAGGAGTTGGTAGATAAAGCTCTCATGATCGAAGGGAAGCAGCAGCAGATAGAGAGCCGCAAGAGGAAATATGGACAAGGGAAGTACAATTCAGGAGCTCAGCACAAGCCTCGCTTTACCCCGAACTCGGGAGGGCTTACCCATAACCATGGAGGACACACTCACAATGGAGGAAGTTCTCATAATCATAATGGCCCAAAGAATGGGAATGGGAATGGGAATGGAGCAAGCAGCAATCAGAACCGCTCCAATCCAGCTACACCTGCCAAGAGGGACCTAAGCCACGTTACTTGTTTCAAATGCGGGAAGACTGGACACTATGCCACTGAGTGCCCTGAAGCGAAGAACGGAAATGGTAATGGGAGCTCTAGGAAGAAGCCCAATCCATTTAACAAAGGACAAGTGAACCACCTGAACGTGGAGGAGGTTGAAGAGCAACCAGATGCAGTTATCAGTAAGTTTTTAGTTAAGTCGTTTACCGTAATCGTTCTTTTTGATACTGGTGCATCACATTCATACATATCAAGGGGATTTGTGGATAAGTATAAGTTTCCCACTAAAGTTCTTAAGACACCTATGCTAGTAACCTCACCCGGAGCCGAGTATATGGCAAGCAGTGGATGTTTTCAGATGCCATTAACCATAGGTAGTCATGTTTTCCCCTCTGACTTGATAATTTTGGAGTCGCAAGGATTGGATGTGATACTAGGAATGATTGGATGTCGATGTATGGAGGAAACATCGATTGTGCCAGTAAGTCAATTCTACTTACCACTCCGGAGGGAAAAAGGATCAAGTATGTATCCAGGCATGTGCCAAGGAGAACCCAAGTAAATTCTCTCACGGGAGTTGTTCAGGAGGAAGTGTCTATTGTGAAGGATTACCCA
The DNA here is from genome assembly GCF_056163025.1 of Triticum urartu. Lineage (NCBI taxonomy): Eukaryota > Viridiplantae > Streptophyta > Magnoliopsida > Poales > Poaceae > Triticum > Triticum urartu. The sequence continues at coordinate 442,051,094 of NC_141876.1, forward strand.
GATGTATTTCTAGAGGAGTTACCAAGCATGCTGCCAGATCGAGACATAGAGTTTTTGATAGAGTTGTTGACAGGCACCGGGCCTATATCAAAGAGACCATACCGGATGCCCGCGAATTATCTGGAGAAGATCAAGAAACAGATTAAGGAGTTATTGGAGAAAGGTTACATTCGACGAAGTTCCTCACCATAGGGAGCCCCAGTGTTATTGGTTGAGAAGAAGGATAAGTCTCTGAGAATGGTTGTTGATTATCGGTCATTGAATGAAGTGACAATCAAGAACAAGTACCCACTGCCGATGATCAATGATCTGTTTGACCAGCTGCAAGGAGCTAAAGTGTTTTCAAAGATCGATCTGCGATCAGGATATCACCAACTGAAGATTCGAGAAAAGGATATACCTAAGATAGATTTTACCACAAGGTATGGGCTATATGAGTACACGGTTATGTCATTTGGATTGACTAATGCCCCTGCATATTTCATGAGTATGATGAATAAGGTGTTCATGGACTTCTTGGATAAGTTTGTTGTGGTGTTCATTGATGATATCTTGGTATACTCAAAGGATGAAGAGGAACACAAGGAGCATTTGCGTTTAGTTCTCGAGAAGCTCAGGGAACATCAGTTATATGCCAAGTTCAGCAAATGCTAGTTTTGGTTGAAGGAAGTTGGATTTCTTGGACATGTTATATCAGGAGAAGGTATAACAGTAGATCCTACCAAGGTTAAATCAGTCACTGAGTGGTTGGCACCCACCTCAGTTGGAGAGATCCGCAGTTTTCTTGGACTTGCGGGATACTATCAGAGATTCATTGAAAATTTGTCTATGATTGCGAAGCCTATGACGACATTGTTGAAGAAGGACACTAAGTTCTATTGGACTGAAGAATGTGAAGCAAGTTTCCAGGAGTTGAAGAAATGTTTGACTACGGCTCCAGTGCTGATTCTACCGGATATACGCAAGGATTTCCAAGTGTATTGCGACGCATCTCGCTTAGGACTTGGAGGAGTACTTATGCAAGACGGAAGAGTTGTCTCATATGCCTCACGACAACTTCAACCGCATGAGTTGAATTATGCCACGCATGATTTGGAGTTGGCAGCGGTAGTGCATGCGCTAAAAACCTAGAGACATTTTCTTACTGGGAACCATTGTGATGTGTACATGGATCATAAGAGTTTGAAGTACATTTTCACACAGAAGGAGTTGAACCTCAGGCAAAGGAGATGGTTGGAGCTTATAAAGGATTACGATATGAAATTTCAATATCATCCAGGCAAGGCCAATGTCGTAGCAGACGCTTTGAGCCGGAAGAGTTATGCCAATACCTTAGTAACAGGAGGTTTGCCAAGGGAGTTAGCAGAAGATTTTAGGGAGCTACGTTTAGAGATTGTTCCTAGAGGTTTTGTTACAACCATGGAAGTTCAGTCGACATTGTTGGGAAAGATTCGAGAGGCCCAGAAGGAGGACAAAGAAATTGTCGAGATAAAGGAGAAGATGAGTGAAGGCAAAGCCAAAGGTTTTCATGAGGATGAGCATGACACCTTGTGGTTCGAGGACCGGATATATGAGACCAATAATGCAGAGATCAGGAAGTTAATACTACAGGAAACTCATGACTCGCCATACTCGATACACCCCGGAAACACCAAGATGTATTTGGATCTGAAGGAGCGTTTCTGGTGGACTGGTATGAAGAAGGATATTGCCGAGTATGTAGCCGTATGTGACGTGTGTCAGAGAGTGAAGGCAGAACATCAGAAGCCAGCAGGATTATTGCAGCCTATGCCGATACCCGAATGGAAGTGTGATAAGCTTGGCATGGATTTTATCACCGGATTACCCAGGACCCGATCGGGATACAATTCTATCTGGGTAGTAGTGGACCGCTTGACCAAAGTAGCTCACTTTATCCCAGTGAAAACCACATATACAAGTGCGAAGTTGGCCAAGATATACATGACCAGGATCGTATGTCTGCACAGAGTCCTGAGGACCATCGTATTAGATAGAGGAATAGAGTTTACTTCAAAGTTTTGGCACCAATTGCACCAGACTTTGGGGACCAGGTTGGAGTTCAGTATAGCGTTTCACTCGCCGACAGATGGACACACCAAGAGAGTCAATCAGATTCTGGAGGACATGTTGAGAGCTTGTGCGCTAGACTACAGGTCTAGTTGGGATGATAATTTACCCTATGCGGAGTTCTCATACAACAACAGCTACCAGGCCAGTTTGAAGATGGCACCGTTTGAAACCCTGTATGGAAGAAGATGCCGAACACCGTTGATGTGGGATGAAGTTGGAGACCGCCAGTTGTTTGGACCAGATTTGATTAAGGAGTCTGAAGAGAAGGTTAAGCTGATTCGAGACAGACTAAAGGTAGCTCAGTCTAGGCAGAAGAGTTATGCCGACTCAAAACGCAAGGAGGTAGCCTATGAAATCGGAGACAGAGTATATCTACGAGTGTCACCTCTGCGAGGAGTTAAACGTTTTGGAGTTAAGGGAAAGTTAGCCCCGAGATTTGTAGGACCATACCGAGTTTTGGAACGCGTGGGAGAGGTTGCCTACAAGTTGGAATTACCCAAAGGACTGTCAGGAGTACATGATATGTTTCACGTTTCCTAGTTGAAGAAGTGTCATGCCGAGATGGCCGATATTCCTCTGAGAGATACAGTGCCCCTGGAAGCAATTCAGTTAGATAGTGATTTGACATATGAGGAGAAACCAGTCAGGATTCTCGAATTTGCCAGTCGAGTTACCCGCAGCAAGGTTATCAAGTTTTGCAAAGTTCAGTGGAGCCACCATACCGAGGATGAAGCCACCTGGGAATGAGAGGATGATCTACGCAAGGACCACCCACACCTATTTTCTAGCCAACCCGAATCTCGAGGGCGAGATTCATCTTAAGGGGGTAGGTTTGTAACATCCCAAATTTTCAATTTGGAATGTTATACATAGATCATTCATGCATGTCATATTTTCATTTGCATATTTGCTTTGCGATCCTCGAAATTCTACGCAACTCAAGGACCCACAGAGAGAGTTGGGGATTTCACCGTTTTCATATTTGAATTTTATCAAATATCGAAACGAGAATCATTTGTTTTAATTACTTTTTCTCTCCGAGAATATTTCATATTAAAATATAAGAGAGGAGATAATATGAATTCTCCAAAATAAACAAAATATGGGAGGAAAAATATTAAAAACAAATAAACATTTTTATTTGGATTTTAATGCTATTTTATTTGAATTAGGAAAAATATGCGTTTTTCAAAATTGCATAAGAGTCCTAAATAAATGTTCACCTTGTCCGGCATATTTTTAGAGGACGGGGAAAATTTATTTCGGAATTTTTGGAGTCCGTTTAGTATTTCTTTTCTTTGTTTTTCTGTGACATGTTTAAAAAAAAGGGAACCGACCTACCGGGTCGTGTCCACCTGGGACATCGACCCGGCCGGCCTCTTATAAGCCGCGGCCCGCCAGCCCCCCCCCCAAACCCTAGCCGCCCCAAGCCCCGCACCCCAGCCGTCGTCGCCCGCTGTCGCCGTCGCCGCGCCGCCGACCCCGCCGGAGTTCCCACCGCCGCCGCCGTCATGTTTGCCGAGGTAGCCGCCGTTTTTTTAAAACCGTTCGATTTTATTTCAAAAACCTAGATTCGTTTTTTTATTAGATCGGTTCAGTTTTCCATCGGTTTATTTAGTTTGAGGACGTTCGTCCGTATGTTCGTTTTAACGAAAGCCGTTCATTCGTTAGTCACAGACAGCGAACGTTCGTTCGTTAGCCTGTTCGCCAGTTTTTCTTTTTCCAGGGTTTTCCGCGATTATTTTTCGATCGTGATTTCTGCCCTGTTTTTTGTTTTAGTTTATCTTTTCGCTCGTTAGTCGGAATCAGGCGATTCAAGCGCCTGGATCTTCGTCTCGAAGCCCTCTTTCTGTTTATCCAACTTGAACAAGATTTTGGTACTGTATAATTTGACTTTAGTCCAGATTAGTAATCGGATCTTGTTTCTTTCGCAGTTTGAGTTTCGTTGCTCCGTTTGATTTGATTCTTTTTGCAAACCGGAGTTCTTCAGTTGAATTTCTGGTTAGATCTTCTTATTTGAGTTTTACCCGTGCATCTTTGCTTGATTGCTTATGTATGCTATTGTTTGTTTGCGATAGAACACACGGAGTGCGAAGCGTGCTACTACGAGTCCCTAGGATTTGTAGATCGTCAGCAAGGCAAGTAACACTTTGATCATACCCCTTTATCACCCAGTTTTATGCATTAGTTTCAACCCTCACACATTGCATGAGTAGGATCTCTTAACATGTGGGTCTGGGAAGTAGATGATGAGGTAGAACCTATTACCTGTTTTATTATCAAACCCCTGGGAGTTACTTCTACGTTATGCTTATATTGCCATGCTATGCTCATAGACGTGGATTCGGTTTGAGTGTATCCATGAAAGATGTGAGTTGTTAATTAATGGTTCAACTTAAGGTGGCTACTTTAATAGACATTTGGGTGGATTGCTTGTGGGCACCTGGAGAATCCAGTGTTGTCCTAGGATATCCCGGAGTACCCGTGTGATCATCCTATGGTCCGCCACCCAGGCTCAAAGGGGTCATAAGACTATTCATGCTAGAAACTTCCATGTGCAGCCACAAGCCATTATGGGCTCTGGCATAGTTCAGTAAGTTGCGTGAGCTCTTGAAGAGGTGTACTAGCAGATGTAGGGGATTGTAGGTGTACCGGTCCACCCGGAGTAGAGAGCAAATGTTTCTGAAAGATTGTGTCTCGGTCATCCGTGTCTCAAACACCATGTAGTGCGAGAAATCCAACGGAGGAGATCGAGTCTTGTGGGGAAAAGTGCACAAACATCTGCAAAGTGTACAAACTAATCATGGTTAGCCGTGTCCCCGATTATGGACATCTTGAGTATCTGGTTCATGGATTATCATATGGATCTCCTTACTCTAAATTAATTTGTTGGGTTGATAATTACTTTTAATTGGGATTGAGTTAGAGGAACCTTCTCAATGTTGTTTAACTACCATGATAGTTAAATAAAATATATTCCTTTGTTGGAGGGAAAAATTAGCTTTTCGCAAAACATTTTAACCATAGAGCCTCCACCAGCCATATAGGCATGTAGTGATAGTTTTTATCTGTTCATTACTCTCCTGTGTTACAATGCCAGCATATTCCATGTGCTGACCTATTTTCGGGCTGCAACATATCATGTTGCAGACTTTTCAGACCAGGAGTAAGGGGCGATAGGTCGTTTGTCATGCATTCAGCTATGTCGTTGGAGTTGATGGACTCACTTTATCTTCCAAGCCTTCCGCTGTTATCGTATTAGATGGCCTTAAGCCATATTTATTGTAATAAGTTCTCTCTTGAGACATTTGATGTAATAAGTGTATGATTGCCACTCTGTTATAAATCCTTCGAGTACTGTGTTGGTCAGCATTACCGATCCAGGGATGACACTGAAGCACAGAGACTTGACCGTTTGAGGTCGGGTCGCTACAGCGAGCTTTGCTATTATAGTTGGATCTTATGATGTTTCTCCCCCTCTACTCTCTTGTGATGAATTCAGTTTTCCCTTTGAAGTTATCTTATCGGATTGAGTCTTTAATGATTTAAGAACACTTGATGGATGTCTTGCATGTGCTTATCTGTGGTGACAATGGGATACCACGTGATCCACTTGATGTATGTTTTGGTGATCAACTTGCGAGTTCCGTGACCTCGTGAAATTATGCGTAGGGGTTGGCACACGTTTTCTTCTTGACTCTCCAGTAGAAACTTTGGGGCACTCTTTGAAGTTCTTTGTGTCGGTTGAATAGATGAATCTGAGATTGTGTGATGCATATCGTATAATCATACCCACGGATACTTGAGGTGACATTGGAGTATCTAGGTGACATTAGGGTTTTGGTTGATTTGTGTCTTAAGGTGTTATTCTAGTACGAACTCTAGGATAGATCGAACGGAAAGAATAGCTTCGTGTTATTTTACTACGGACTCTTGAATAGATCGATCGGAAAGGATAACTTTGAGGTGGTTTCGTACCCTACAATAATATCTTCGTTTGTTCTCTGCTATTAGTGACTTTGGAGTGAATCTTTGTTGCATGTTGAGGGATAGTTATATGATCCAATTATGTTATTATTGTTGAGAGAACTTGCACTAGTGAAAGTATGAACCCTAGGCCTTGTTTCAACGCATTGCAATACTGTTTTCGCTCACTTTTATCATTAGTTACCTTGTTGTTTTTATATTTTCATATTACAAAAACCTATATCTATCATCCATATTGCACTTGTGTCACCATCTCTTCGCCGAACTAGTGCACCTACACAATTTACCATTGTATTGGGTGTGTTGGGGACACAAGAGACTCTTTGCTATTTGGTTGCAGGGTTGTTTAAGATAGACCATCTTCATCCTATGCCTCCCACGGATTGATAAACCTTAGGTCATCCACTTGAGGGAAATTTGCTACTGTCCTACAAACCTCTGCACTTGGAGGCCCAACAACGTCTACAAGAAGAAGGTTGTGTAGTAGACATCAAGCTCTTTTCTGGCGCCGTTGCCGGGGAGGTTAGCGCTTGAAGGTATATCTTTAGATCTTGCAATCGAATCTTCAGTTTCTTGTTTTATCACTAGTTTATTCTATAAAAGAAAACTACAAAAAAATTGGAATTGAGGGTACCTCATATGCTTCATCTTTTTAATGTCTTTCATGAAAATAAGGATTCCGATAATTGTGCCAAAATATTAGAAGAAGAATGTATTAAAATGTTTGTCACTAAATATTTGGATGATGGGATGATTGCAATGTTCTTAGTATGAATTCTTTGAATACCCATGATGCTAATGATATGCAAAGCCACAATCTTGGGGAAGCTATGTTTGATGAAGATGATATTTTTTGTCTCCCAAGTTTTGATGAGCAAATTTATTATGATGATAGCATGCCTCCTATTTATAATGATTATATTGATGAAAGAGGGTTTGGAAGAGTGTCAACTTTAGGAAGTGATGATCCCACTATTTTGGAGGATGTTGAATCTTATTGTGATAATTATAAAAGTGGATTTCGAGAGGTCGTGACTTTATTTAGTAATGATTCCACTATTTCGGAAGAGGTTCCAATGGATTATGAGAACAAAGTTGCTATCTATGATGATTATTGTGATGACTTGTATGGTATTAAGAATAATGATAACCATGAAACTTTTCATCATGATTTTAGTTTTCAATTGGATTATTCCTCACATGGTAATTATTTTGTTGAGTTTGCTCCCACTATTATTCATGAGAAGAAATTCACTTATGTGGAGAGTAATAAAATTTATATGCTTGGGGATCATGAAAAGAATGCTTTATGTGATGGTTATATTGTTGAATTCATTCATGCTTCTACTGAAATTTATTATGAGGGAGGAATATATGCTTGTAGGAGTTGCAATAATATCAAGTTTCCTCTCTATGTGTTGAAAATCTTGAAGCTATGCTTGTTTTACCTTCCTATGCAAGTTGATTCTTGTTCCCATAACTTGTTTGCTCACAAAATCCCTATGCATAGGAAGTGGGTTAGACTTAAATGTGCTAGTCATATTCTTCATGATGCTCTCTTTATGTTTCAATTCTTATCTTTTATGTGAGCATCATTGAAATCATCATGCCTAGCTAGGGGCGTTAAACGATAGCGCTTGTTGGGAGGCAACCCAATTTTATTTTTGTTCTTTGCTTGTTGCTCCTGTTTAGTAATAAATAATTCATCTAGCCTCTGTTTAGATGTGTTTTTATGTTTTAATTAGTGTTTGTGCCAGGTAGAACCTTTGGGAAGACTTGGGTGAAGTCTTTGCGATCTTGCTGTAAAAAACAGAAACTTTTGCGCTCACGAGATTAGCTGCCATTTTGTACTGGCGAGTGCGATTAGGTTGATTCTTTTTGAAGATGATTAATAGATAAATTCCTCACGTCCACCAATTTATTTCAGAATTTTGTGGGTTACATAAGTATCCGTTTGATACAGATTGCTACAGAATGTTCTGTTTTTTGACAGATTCTGTTTTTCGTGTGTTGTTTGCTTATTTTGATGAATCTATGGCTAGTATCAGGGGGTATGAAACATAGAGAATTTGGAATACAGTAGTTTTAACACCAATATAAATAAAGGATGAGTTCATTACAGTACCTAAGTGGTGATTTGCTTTCTTATACTAACGGAGCTTACGGGTTTTCTGTTAAGTTTTGTGTTGTGAAGTTTTCAAGTTTTGGGTAAAGATTCGATGGACTATGGAATAAGGAGTGGAAAGAGCCTAAGCTCGGGGATGCACAAGGCACCCCAAGGTATATTCAAGGACAACCAAGAGCCTAATCTTGGGGATGCCCCGGATGGCATCCCCTCTTTCGTCTTCGTTCATCGGTAACTTTACTTGAGGCTATATTTTTATTCACCACATGATATGTGTTTTGCTTGGAGCGTCATTTTATTTTATTTTGTTTTGCTTGCTGTTTGAATAAAATAACAAGATCATAAATTATTAAATGTTAGAGAGCCTTCACATAGTTGTATAATTATTCGACTACTCATTGATCTTCACTTATATCTTTCGGAGTAGTTTGTCATTTGCTCTAGTGCTTCACTTATGTCTTTTTACAGCACAGCGGTGGTTTTATTTTGAACAAATAGATGAACTATCATGCTTCACTTATATCATTTTGAGAGTCTCTAAACATCATGGTATTTTTCTTTGGTTATGAATTTAGTCCTAATATGATGGGCATCCAAGAGGGATATATTAAAAACTTTCATATAAAGTGCATTTAATACTATGAGAAGTTTGATACTTGATAATTGTTTTGAGATATAAAGATGGTGATATTAGAGTCATGCTAGTTGAGTAATTGTGAATTTGAGAAATACTTGTGTTGAGGTTTGCAAGTCCCGTAGCATGCACGTATGGTAACCGTTGTGTGACAAATTTGAAGCATGAGGTGTTTCTTTGATTGCCTTCCTTATGAGTGGCGGTCGGGGACGAGCGATGGACTTTTCCTACCAATCTATCCCCCTAGGAGCATGCGCGCAGTTCTTGGTTTTTGATGACTTGTAGATTTTTGCAATAAGTATGTGAGTTCTTTATGACTAATGTTGAGTCCATGGATTATACGCGCTCTCACCCTTCCATCATTGCTAGCCTCTTCGGTACCGTGCATTGCCCTTTCTCACCTCGAGAGTTGGTGCAAACTTCGCCGTTGCATCCAAACCCCGTGATATGATACGCTCCGTCACACATAAACCTCCTTATATATTCCTCAAAACAACCACCATACCTACGTATTATGGCATTTCCATAGCCATTCCGAGATATATTGCCATGCAACTTTCACCGTTCCATTCATCATGACACACATCATCATTGTCATATTGCCTTGCATGATCATGTAGTTAGACATCATATTTGTGGCAAAGCCACCATGCATAATTTATCATACATGTCACTCTTGATTCATTGCCCATCCCGGTACACCGCCGGAGGCATTCATATAGATTCATACTTTGTTCTAGTACCGAGTTGTAATCTTTGAGTTGTAAATAAATAGAAGTGTGATGATCATCATTAATAGAGCATTGTCCCAAAAAAAGAAAAAAAATAAAGGCCAAATAAAAAGGAAAGGCCAAAAAAGAAAGGCAAAAAAAGGGACAATGCTACTATCCTTTTTCCACACTTGTGCTTCAAAGTAGCACCATGATCTTCATGATAGAGAGTCTCTTGTTTTGTCACTCTCATATACTAGTGGGAATTTTTCATTATAGAACTTGGCTTGTATATTCCAATGGCGGGCTTCCTCAAATGCCCTAGGTCTTCGTGAGCAAGCAAGTTGGATGCACACCCACTTAGTTTCTTTTGTTGAGCTTTCATACATTTATAGCTCTAGTGCATCCATTGCATGGCAATCCCTACTCCTTGCATTGACATCAATTGATGGGCATCTCCCTAGCCCGTTGATTAGCCGCGTCAATGTGAGACTTTCTCCTTTTTGTCTTCTCCACGTAACCCCCATCATCATATTATATTCCACCCATAGTGCTATATCCATGGCTCACGCTCATGTATTGCGTGAAAGTTGAAAAAAGTTTGAGATTACTAAAGTATGAAACAATTGCTTGGCTTGTCATCGGGGTTGTGCATGATGAGAGCATTCTTGTGTGTCGAAAATGGAGCATGCTTGTAGGGATGAACTTTCTTTTGCCATGTTATTTTGAGAAGACATGATTGCTTAGTTAGTATGCTTGGAGTATTATTATTTTTATGTCAATATTAAACTTTTTTCTTGCATCTTATGGATCTGAATATTCTTGCCACGATAAAGAGAATTACATTGATAAATATGTTAGGTAGCATTCCACATCAAAAATTCTGTTTTTATCATTTACCTACTCGAGGACGAGCAGGAATTAAGCTTGGGGATGCTTGATACGTCTCCAATGTATCTATAATTTTTTATTGTTCCATGCTATTATATTATCAACCTTGGATGTTTTATATGCATTATATGCTATTTTATATGATTTTTGGGACTAACCTATTAACCTAGAGCCCAGTGTCAGTTTCTGTTTTTTCCTTGTTTTTGAGTTTTACAGAAAAGGAATACCAAATGGAGTCCAATTGATGTGCCAATTTTTAACGTTTTTTATGGACCAAAAGAAGACCCCGGAGTAAAAGAGTTGGGCCAAAAGAGTCCTGGGCCGTCCACGAGGGTGGGCCCCCCGGGCGCGTGGGCCTACCTCGTGGACGACTCGGGCACCTTCTTGGTGTGAGACCTACGCCAAAAATTCCTATAAATACAGAAACCTCCAGAAAATAACCTAGATCGGGAGTTCCGCCGCTGCAAGCCTCTCTAGCCACCAAAAACCAATCTAGACCCGTTCCGGCACCCTGTTGGAGGGGGGAATCCCTCTCTGGTGGCCATCTTCATCATCCTGACGCTCTCCATGACGATGAGGGAGTAGTTCTCCCTAGGGGCTGAGGGTATGTACCAGTAGCTGTGTTTGATCTCTCTCTCTCTCTCTCTCGTGTTCTTGATTCGGCACGATCTTGATGTATCACGAGCTTTGCTATTATAGTTGGATCTTATGATGTTTCTCCCCCTCTACTCTCTTGTGATGAATTGAGTTTTCCCTTTGAAGTTATCTTATCGGATTGAGTCTTTAAGGATTTAAGAACACTTGATGTATGTCTTGCATGTGCTTATCTGTGGTGACAATGGGATATCACGTGATCCACTTGATGTATGTTTTGGTGATCAACTTGCGAGTTCCGTGACCTCATGAACTTATGCATAGGGGTTGGCACACGTTTCCTTCTTGACTCTCCGGTAGAAACTTTGGGGCACTCTTTGAAGTTCTTTGTGTTAGTTGAATAGATGAATCTGAGATTGTGTGATGCATATCGTATAATCATACCCACGGATACTTGAGGTGACATTGGAGTATCTAGGTGGCATTAGGGTTTTGGTTGATTTGCGTCTTAAGGTGTTATTCTAGTACGAACTCTAGGATAGATCGAACGGAAAGAATAGCTTCGTGTTATTTTACTACAGACTCTTGAATAGATCGATCAGAAAGGATAACTTTGAGGTGGTTTCGTACCCTACAATAATCTCTTCGTTTGTTCTCCGCTAGTGACTTTGGAGTGACTCTTTGTTGCATGTTGAGGGATAGTTATATGATCCAATTATGTTATTATTGTTGAGAGAACTTGCACTAGTGAAAGTATGAACCCTAGGCCTTGTTTCAACGCATTGCAATACTATTTTTGCTCACTTTTATCATTAGTTACCTTTCTGTTTTTATATTTTCAGATTACAAAAACCTATATCTATCATCCATATTGCACTTGTATCACCATCTCTTCACCGAACTAGTGCACCAATACAATTTACCATTGTATTGGGTGTGTTGGGGACACAAGAGACTCTTTGCTATTTGGTTGCAGGGTTGTTTGAGAGAGACCATCTTCATCCTACGCCTCCCATGGATTGATAAACCTTAGGTCATCCACTTGAGGGAAATTTGCTACTGTCCTACAAACCTCTACACTTGGAGGCCCAACAACGTCTACAAGAAGAAGGTTGTGTAGTAGACATCAAGATCCCAATCTTCAGAGTTGCATTTAATTCTTTCCAATAAATCCCATTTGAATTCAATAGTCTTCATCATAAAAGAGCCAGTACAAGAAGAATCGAGCATGGAGAGATTATCGAGATAAAGCCGAGCATAAATTTTTTGAATAATAATTTCTCTTGAGAGGTCATGATTGGGGCATGAATATAACATTGACTTAAGCCTCCCCCAAGCTTGAGCAATGCTTTCTCCTTCGCGAGGCCAATTTTTTTTATATAATTACGATTATGATGAACAAGATGCATAGGATCAAACTTCTGATGAAATTCCAATTTCAATCGGTTATAGTTCCATGATCCCATATCATCACATAGCCTAAACCATGTCAATGCCTTTCCCTTCAAAGATAAAGGGAAGACCTTCTTCTTGATAACATCCTTGGGCATACCTGCAAGCTTAAATAATCCACAAACTTCATCCACATAGATTAGATGCAAATCGGGATGCAATGTTCCATCTCATGTAAAAGGATTAGCTAGCAGTTTCTCTATCATACCCGAAGGAATTTCAAAGTAAACATTTTCAGTAGGTTTAGTAGGTTGAGGAGCAACTCTTTGCTCTACTGGTCGGGGTGAAGATACCCCAAACAAGCCCCTCAAAGGATTATGTTCCATAGTAGCAAGTGACAGTAAATTTCAGCACACTATATAAAATTTTCCTTACCAAATTCCACCTACCAAAGGCACTTCACTCCCCGACAACGGCACCAGAAAGGAGTCTTGATGACCCACAAGTATAGGGGATCTGTCGCAGTCCTTTTGATAAGTAAGAGTGTCGAACCCAACGAGGAGCAAAAGGAAATGATAAGCAGTTTTCAGTAAGGTATTCTCTGCAAGCACTGAAATTATCGGTAACAGATAGCTTTGTGATAAGGTAATTTGTAACGGGTAACAAGTAATAGAAGTAAATAAGGTGCAGCAAGATGGCCCAATCCTTTTCATAGGAAAGGACAAGCCTGGAAAAATTCTTATATAAAGGAAAGCGCAACCGAGGACACATGGGAATTGTCGTCAAGCTAGTTTTCATCACGCTCATATGATTCGCGTTCGGTACTTTGATAATTTGATATGTGGGTGGACCGGTGCTTGGGTACGGCCCTTCCCTAGACAAGCCTCCCACTTAAGATTAACCCCTCTTGCAAGCATCCACAACTACAAAAGAAGTATTAAGGTAAACCTAACCATAGCATGAAACATATGAATCCAAATCAGCCCCTTACGAACCAACGCATAAACTATGATTTAAGCTTCTGTCACTCTAGCAACCCATCATCTACTTATTACTTCCACTAGGCCCAAATAATGGTGAAGTGTCATGTAGTCGACGTTCACATGACACCACTAGAGGAAAGAAAACATACATCTCATCAAAATATTAAACGAATACCAAATTCACATGACTACTTATAGCAAGACTTCTCCCATGTCCTCAGGAACAAATGTAACTACTCACAAATCATATTCATGTTCATAATCATAGGGGTATTAATATGCATAAAGGATCTGAACATATGATCTTCCACCAAGTAATCCAACTAGCATCAACTACAAGGAGTAATCAACACTACTAGCAACCCACATGTACCAATCTGAGGTTTTGAGACAAAGATTGGATATAAGAGATGAACTAGGTTTTGATATGAGATGGTGCCAGTGAAGATGTTGATGGAGATTGACCCCCTCCTGATGAGAGGATCGATGGTGATGGCGGTGGTGATGATTTCCCACTCCCGGAGGGGAGTTCTCCCTGTAGAACAGCTCCGCCGGAGCCCTAGATTGGCTCCGCCAAGGTTCCGCCTCGTGGCGGCGGAGTTTCATCCCGTAAGCTTGCTTATGATTTTTTTCAGGACAAAGGACCTCTTATAGCATAAGATGGGCACTGGAGGCCTTACATGGGGCCCACGAGGCAGGGGGCGCGCCTAGGGGGTAGGGCGCTCCCCCACCCTCGTGGATGGTGGGTGGCCCCCCTATGGTACTTCCTTCGCCCAATATTTTTTATATATTCTTAAACATGCTCCCGTGAAGTTTCAGGGCTTTTGGAGTTGTGCAAAATAAGTCTCTAATATTTGCTCCTTTTCCAGCCCAGAATTCCAGCTGCCGGCATTCTCCCTCTTCATGTAAACCTTGTAAAATAAGAGAGAATAGGCATAAGTATTGTGACATAATGTGTAATAACAGCCATAATGCAGTATATATCAATATAAAAGCATGATGCAAAATGGACATATCATTGGTATCAAAAGACTCCGCACTAGCGGCGGGAGGAGCAAGTGGAGTGCCAATAAAATCATTGTTGTTGGTATTTGAGAAATCACACAACTTGGTGTTCTATTGAGTCATGATGACCACAACAAGATTGCACTCAAAAACAGACCCGGCAAGAAAACGGCGAACGGAAAAGAGAGGTGAATAAAACGACAAATTTTTGTGAAGTGGGGGAGAGGAAAACTAGAGGTAAATGGCAAATAATGTAAATTGCGAGGAGATGAGATTTGTGATTAGGAACCTGGTTATGATGAAGATCCTCCCCGGTAAGAGCGCCAAAAATGGCGTGTTGACGGGAGGCTATCTTGACTTGATTCTCCCCGGCAACGGCGCCAGAAATTCTTTTTGATGTCGCTTGAAGCTACGTCGGTATTTCCCCAAAGAGGAAGGGATGATGCAGCACAGCGGCGGTAGGTATTTCCCTCAAATATGAAACCAAGGTTATCGAACTAGTAGGAGAACCAAGCAACACAACGTAAACAGCCCCTGCACACAAATAACAACACCTCGCAACCCGATGTGTTAAAGGGGTTGTCAACCCCTTTCGGGAAACGGCGCCAGAAACGGTGTGTGGACGGGAGATAAATTTGTGATAGATTGAAATAATAGATCACAAAAAAAATAAAGTGCAGCAAAGTATTTTTGTATTTTTGGTTTAATAGATCCGAAAATAAAAGCAAATAAAAAGTAGATCGCAAAGGCAAATATATGAGAAAGAAGACTCGGGGGCCGTAGGTTTCACTAGTGGCTTCTCTCGAGAAAAATAGCAAATGGTGGGTAAACAAATTACTGTTGGGAAATTGATAGAACCTCAAATAATTATGACAATATCCAGAAAATGATCATTACATAGGCATCACGTCCAAGATTAGTAGACCGACTCCTGCCTGCATCTACTACTATTACTCCACACATCAGCTACCTCTTGATCATGCGTTGGTTTTCCCTTGAAGAGGAAAGGGTGATGCAGCAAAGTAGCATAAGTAATTCCCTTAGTTTTGAGAACCAAGGTATCAATCCAGTAGGAGACAACACACAAGTCACCTAGTACCTGCACAAACAATCAAGAACCTTGCAACCAACGCGATAAAGGGGTTGTCAATCCCTTCATGGTCACTCACAAAAGTGAGATCTAATAGAGATAGTAAAGTAAATATTTTTGGTATTTTTGTTGTATAGATTGGAAAGTAAAGATTGCAAAATAGTAACCGAGATGCGATGTAAATAAAAGAGATGTAATATAATAGGAAAGAGACCCGGGGGCCATAGGTTTCACTAGTGGCTTCTCTCAAGATAGCATGTGTTACAGTGGGTGAACAAATTACTGCTGAGCAATTGATAGAAAAGCGCATAGTTATGAAGATATCTAAGGCAATGATCATGAATATAGGCATCATGTCCGTGTCAAGTAGACTGAAATGACTCTACATCTACTACTATTACTCCACACATCGACCGCTATCCAGCATGCATCTAGAGTATTAAGTTCATAAGAATACAGTAACGCATTAAGCAAGATGACATGATGTAGAGGGATAAACTAAAGCAATATGATATAAACCCCATCTTTTTATCCTCGATGGCAACAATACAATACGTGCCTTGCTGCCCCTATTGTCACTGGGAAAGGACACCGCAAGATTGAACCCAAAGATAAGCACTTCTCCCATTGCAAGAAAGATCAATCTAGTAGGCCAAACTAAACCGATAATTCGAAGAGACTTGCAAAGATATCAAATCATGCATATAAGAATTCAGAGAAGAACCAAATAATATTCATAGATAATCTTGTTCATAAATCCACAATTCATCGGATCTCGGCAAACACGCCGCAAAAGAGTATTACACCGAATAGATCTCCAAGAACATCGAGGAGAACTTTGTATTGGGAATCAAAGAGAGAGAAGAAGCCATCTAGCTAATAACTATGGACCCAAAGGTCTGTGGTAAACTACTCACGCTTCATCGGAGAGGCAATGGTGTTGATGTAGAAGCCCTCCGTAATCGATTCCCCCTCCGGCACATCGCCGGAAAAGGCCCCAAGATGGGATCTCACGGGTACAGAAGGTTGCGGCGGTGGAAAAGTGGTTTCGTGGCTCTCCCTGATGTTTCTAGGGTATAAGAGTGTATATAGTTGAAAGTGTTGGGGATCGTAGCAGAAATTTAAAATTTTCTACGCATCACCAAGATCAATCTATGGAGTAATCTAGCAACAAGGGGAAGGAGAGTGCATCTACATACCCTTGTAGATCGCTAAGCGGAAGCGTTGCAAGAACGCGGATGAAGGAGTCGTACTCGTAGCGTTTCAGATCGCGGTTGATTCCGATCTAAGCGGCGAACCACGGCGCCTCTGCGTTCAACACACGTGCAGCCCGGTGACGTCTCCCATGCCTTGATCCAGCAAGGGGAGAAGGAGAGGTTGGGGAAGACTCCGTCCAGCAGCAGCACGACGGCGTGGTGGTGGTGGAGGAGCGCGGAAATCCAGCAGGGCTTCGCCAAGCACTACGAGAGACGAGGAGGGAGAGGGGTAGGGCTGCGCCAACAGGGAGATCGAATCGTGTGTCTTGCAGCCCCCAATACCTCAAGTATATATAGGGGAAGGGGAGGGGCTGCGCCCCCATCTAGGGTTCCCTACCTAGGGGTGGCGGCTGCCCCAAAACCCATCTAGGGTGCAGCCAAGGGGGGAGAGAGGGGGGCGCACCTAGGATGGGCCTTAAGGCCCATCTGGACCTAGGGTTTGCCCCCTCCCACTCTCCCTTGCGCCTTGGGCCTTGGTGGGGGGCGCACCAGCCCACATGGGGCTGGTCCCCTCCCACACTTGGCCCATGCAGCCTTCTAGGGCTGGTGGCCCCACCTGGTGGACCCCCGGACCCCTCCGGTGGTCCCGGTACACTATCGGTGATGCCCGGAACACTTCCGGTGGCCAAAACCATATTTCCTATATATCAATATTTACCTCCGGACCATTCCGGAACTCCTCATGACGTCCGGGATCTCATCCGGGACTCCGAACAACATTCGGTAATCACATACAAGTCTTCCTAATAACCCTAGCGTCATCGAACCTTAAGTGTGTAGACCCTACGGGTTCGGGAACCATGCAGACATGACCGAGACAACTCTCCGGCCAATAACCAATAGCGGGATCTGGATACCCATGTTGGCTCCCACATGTTCCATGATGATCTCTTCGGATGAACCACGATGTCGAGGATTCAATCAATCCCGTATTCAATTCCCTTTGTCCAGCGGTATTGTACTTGCCCGAGATTCGATCGTCGGTATCCCGATACCTTGTTCAATCTCGTTACCGGCAAGTCTCTTTACTCGTTCCGTAAAACATCATCCCGTGATCAACTCCTTGGTCACATTGTGCACATTATGATGATGTCCTACCGAGTGGGCCCAGAGATACCTCTCCGTTTACACGGAGTGACAAATCCCAGTCTCGATTCGTGCCAACCCAACAGACACTTTCGGAGATACCTATAGTGAACCTTTATAGCCACCCAGTTACGTTGTGACGTTTGGCATACCCAAAGCACTCCTACGGTATCCAGGAGTTGCACTATCTCATGGTCTAAGGAAATGATACTTGACATTAGAAAAGCTTTAGCATACGAACTACACGATCTTGTGCTAGGCTTAGGATTGGGTCTTGTCCATCACATCATTCTCCTAATGATGTGATCCCGTTATCAACGACATCCAATGCCCATGGTCAGGAAACCGTAACCATCTATTGATCAACGAGCTAGTCAACTAGAGGCTTACTAGGGACATGGTGTTGTCTATTTATCCACACATGTATCTGAGTTTCCTATCAATACAATTCTAGCATGGATAATAAACGATTATCATGACCAATGAAATATGATATAATAATAACTAATTTATTATTGCCTCTAGGGCATATTTCCAACAGTCTCCCACTTGCACTAGAGTTAATAATCTAGTTCACATCGCCATGTGATTAACACTCACAGGTCACATCGCCATGTGACCAACATCCAAAGAGTTTACTAGAGTCACTAATCTAGTTCACATCACTATGTGATTAATACTCAATGAGTTCTGGGTTTGATCATGTTATGCTTTTGTTAAAAATTAGAATTGTTTTCCTGAGTGCAAAAGTTTCTGTTTTTTAGCAAGATCAAATCAACTATCACCATAAGCCATCCCAAAGGTCTTACTTGGCACTTTATTTAAACGAAAGCAATAAAACATGATTACTAAAGTAGCCTAATCATGTGAACACACAAAAATAGTAGGTAAAATTTTTGGGTTGTCTCCCAACAAGCGCTTTTCTTTTATGCCTTTTAAGCTAAGCATGATGATTTCAATGATGCTCGCATAAAAGATAAGAATTAAACATCAAGAGAGCATCATGAAGCATATGAATAGCACATTTAGGTCTAACCCACTTCCTATGCATAGGGATTTTGTGAGCAAACAACTTATGGGAACAAGAATCAACTAGCATAGGAAGGCAAAACAAGTGTAACTTCAAAACAATCAACACATAGAGAAGAAACTTGATATTATTGAGATATGTAAGGGCATAAGTTCCTTTCTCATAATAATTTTCAGAGTCATCATGAATGGATTCAACAATATAACTATCACATACGGCACTCTTTTCATGATGCACAAGCATAGAAAAATTATCACTCTTTATGGCATACATGTCATCATAATAATCATCATAGACAACAACTTTACTGTCATAGTCAATTGAAGCCTCTTCCAAAATAGTGGATGTATCACTAAATAAATGTCATGACCTCTTCAAGGGAGTCCTGGATTAGGGGGTGTTCGGGTAGCCGGACTATACCTTCAGCCGGACTCCAGGTCCATGAAGATACAAGATTGAAGACTTCGTCCCGTTCCGGACGGGACTTTCCTTGGCGTGGAAGGCAAGCTTGGCGATGCGGATATTCAAGATCTCCTACCATTGTAACCGACTTTGTGTAACCCTAACCCTCTCCGGTGTCTATATAAACCGGAGGGTTTTAGTCCGTAGGACAACTTCATCATACAACAATCATACCATAGGCTAGCTTCTAGGGTTTAGCCTCCTTGATCTCGTGGTAGCTCTACTCTTGTACTGCCCATATCATCAATATTAATCAAGCAGGACGTAGGGTTTTACCTCCATCAAGAGGTCCCGAACCTGGGTAAAACATTGTGTTCCTTGCCTCCTGTTACCATTCGGCCTAGACGCACAGTTCGGGACCCCCTACCCGAGATCCGCCGGTTTTGACACCGACATTGGTGCTTTCATCGAGAGTTCCTCTGTGTCGTCGCTTTTAGGCCCGATGGCTCCTTCGATCATCAACAACGATGCAGTCCAGGGTGAGACTTTTCTCCCCGGACAGATCTTCGTCTTCGTCGGCTTCGCACTGCGGGCCAATTCGCTTGGCCACCTTGAGCAGATCGAAAGCTACGCCCCTGGCCATCAGGTCAGGTTTGGAAGCCTAAACTACACGGCTGACATCCGTGGGGACTTGATCTTCGACAGATTCGAGCCACAGCCAAGCGCGCCGCACTGTCTCGATGGGCATGATATAGCTCTGCCGCCGAACAGCGCCTTGGAGGCCGCACACGCATCGGTTCCGACCATTGATTCGGAGCCTACTGCGCCGATCGAGGATCAGCGGTTGGACACTGCCTCAGGGGTTGCGATCTCAGAGGCGATCGAGCCGAACTCCAGCCCCGCACTCCGCATGGCCCGTGACTCCGAGGAGCCGGATTCCTCTCCGAACTCCGAGCCCCCCGTGCCCCTGTTGATCGAATCTGATTGGGCACCGGTAATGGAGTTCACTGCCGCGGACATCTTTCAGCACTCGCCCTTCGGCGACATCCTGAATTCTCTAAAGTCTCTCTCTTTATCAGGAGAGCCCTGGCCGGACTACGGTCAGCAAGGTTGGGATACGGACGATGAGGAAATTCAAAACCCACCCACCACCCACTTCGTATCCACTGTTGATGACTTAACCGACATGCTTGACTTCGACTCCGAAGACATCGAAGGCATGGACGACGATGCAGGAGACGAACAAGAACCAGCACCTGTAGGGCGCTGGAAGGCCACCTCGTCATATGACATATATATGGTGGACACTCCAAAGGATGGATATGGCGATGGAACAACAGGGGACGATACCTCTAAGAAACAGCCCAAGCGCCGGCGTCAGCGGCGCCACTCTAAATCCCGCCAAAGCAAAAAACGGTGATTCCGGCACGGGAGATAATACTACTCCGGATAGCACCGAAGAACACCCCCTCCAGCAAGATTCAGCACAGGAGGACAGAGAAGCCAGCCCTCACGATAGGGCAGCGGACCAAGAGGTTGAGGACGATAATTATACACCTCCCTCCGAAGACGAGGCAAGCCTCGATGACGATGAGTTCATCGTGCCAGAGGATCTCGCCGAACAAGAGCATTTTAAACGCAGGCTTATGGCCACGGCAAGCAGCCTCAAGAAAAAGCAGCAACAGCTTAGAGCTGATCAAGATTTGCTAGCTGACAGATGGACTGAAGTCCTTGCGGCCGAAGAGTATGAACTCGAACGCCCCTCCAAGAGTTACCCAAAGCGCAGGCTGCTACCCCAACTAGAGGAGGAAGCACCTACATCACCAGCGCGTGACATGGCCGACCGGCCACCTTGTGGCCGCGACAGAGAGGCCTCTTGGCCCTCCACTCAAGCCATGCCCCGACGCCGCGTCAAGCATACTAAGGCATGGGAAAATGCGCCCGACCTGCGCGACATACTGGAGGACAAGGCAAGGCAAACAAGATCGATCTACGGATCACGCAGGCGCCCCACGGCACGTGACGGTGATCGTCACTCCGGATGCAATAAACCCGGCCGGGCCGAACTCAACAGACAAAGCTCCTTCGAGCTGCGTCGTGATATAGCCCAATACAGAGGCGCCGCACACCCACTATGCTTCACAGATGAAGTAATGGATCATAAAATCCCTGAGGGCTTCAAACCCGTAAACATCGAATCGTACGATGGCACAACAGATCCTGCGGTATGGATCGACAATTATCTCCTTCATATCCACATGGCCCGCGGTGATGATCTACACGCCATCAAATACCTCCCACTCAAACTTAAGGGACCGGCACGGCATTGGCTTAACAGCTTGCCAGCAAACTCAATCGGTTCTTGGGAGGACCTGGAAGCCGCATTCCTTGATAACTTCCAGGGCACTTATGTGCGACCACCGGACGCCGGTGACCTAAGCCACATAATTAAGCAGCCAGAGGAATCGGCCAGGCAATTCTGGACACGGTTCCTAACAAAGATAAACCAGATAGTCGACTTTTCGGACGCAGAGGCCTTAGCGGCCTTCAAGCATAATATCCGTGACGAGTGGCTTGCCCGGCACCTGGGACAGGAAAAGCCGAAATCTATGGCAGCCCTCAGGACACTCATGACCCGCTTTTGCGCGGGAGAAGACAGCTGGCTAGCTCGCAGCAACAATTTAACCAAGAACCCTGGTAATTCGAATACCAAGGACAAAAGCGACAGGTCGCGTCGGAACAAACAAAAGCGCCGCCTTAACAGCGACAGCAACGAGGATACGGCAGTTAATGTCGGATTCCGAGGCTACAAATCCGGTCAACAGAAAAAGCCATTCAAAAGAAATACTCAGGGCCCGTCCAGTTTGGACCGAATACTCGACCGCTTGTGCCAGATACATGGCACCCCCGAAAAGCCAGCCAATCACACCAACAGGGATTGTTGGGTGTTCAAGCAGGCAGGCAAGTTAAGAGCCGAAAACAAAGACAAGGGGCTGCATAGCGACAATGAGGAGGAGCCCAGGCCGCCGAACAACAGTGGACAGAAGGGATTTCCCCCCGCAAGTGCGGATAGTGAACATGATATACGCAACCCACATCCCCAAGAGGGAGCGGAAGCGTGCGTTACGGGACGTATATGCGATGGAGCCAGTCGCCCCAAAGTTCAACCCATGGTCCTCCTGCCCGATCACCTTTGATCGAAGGGACCACCCCACTAGCATCCGTCACGGCGGCTTCGCCGCATTGGTTCTAGACCCAATCATTGACGGATTTCATCTCACAAGAGTCCTCATGGACGGCGGCAGCAGCCTGAACCTGCTTTACCAGGATACAGTGCAAAAAATGGGCATAGATCCCTCGAGGATCAAGCCCACCAAAACGACCTTTAAAGGCGTCATACCAGGTGTAGAAGCCAACTATACAGGCTCAATCACACTGGAAGTGGTCTTCGGATCTCCGGATAACTTCCGAAGTGAGGAGTTAATCTTCGACATAGTCCTGTTCTGTAGTGGCTATCATGCACTGCTCGGGCAAACCGCATTCGCAAAATTCAACGCGGTACCGCACTATGCATACCTCAAGCTGAAGATGCCAAGCCCTAGAGGAGTAATCACGGTCAATGGGAACACTGAACGCTCCCTCCGAACGGAGGAGCACACGGCAGCACTCGCAGCAGAAGTACAAAGCAGCCTCTCTAGGCAGTTCTCCAGTTCGGCCTTCAAAAAGCCGGACACTGTCAAGCGCGCCCGAAGTACCCTACAACAAGACCGCCTGGCACGTTCTGAGCTAGCGTAGCAATGCGGCGCCAACCCTAGCCCTCGCGATATAGCGAAACCAGTGCTTCGCGTACATAACTACGCTCTTGAAATACCATGGGCACAGGGGAAGGGGCACTATCATGGCACGCCTGAAATACGGCTTAAACCGCACCAGGGGCTGCCGGATTCCTTTTTTTCTTACTCTCAGGACTCCATACTTCCGATGACCCATTCGGCAATTCAACTGCCACACAAATGATGCAAGATCCAGGAAAGCAGACAAGCCACGCCACATTATGGAACTCCCAGGTGGTCTCTATTGCAAGCAGTATACCTGTTTTTTAATACAATTCCGCCGCCTGCCCCTGGCCAGGACATGTTAAATAGTCCAATTTCTTTTGCTTATCGCACTATTTGTATCGTTCCGCTTTCATAGCAGCCTTTCTATAAACAATGCATAGCTTTTTGTCTATTTTTTGCATTATCCTCTTTTTATATATATGTTTATTAATAACATGTTGCATCCGTACACTGTGGTACGGCAAAAATACGCCAGGGGCTTCAGTACCCATCAATATGGCGTGAGAAGTCCGTACACTTTCACAAGTGCGGCACCCCGAACTTATAGCACTATATGCATCGGCTCCGAATCATGATTTGGGTCAATAGTTGGGTTTGCCCGGCTCCTATGTTTTGGTGCATTACGTTCCGCTATATCGACTAAGGTAGCACTAGGAGAACTACTGCGATTGTGCCCCAGTTAAGCTGGGCTGAGCACCTCAGTAGAGAAAGCTAAAACTGACTGTCATGATGAGGCGAGAGACCGGTCGCTGTTCGAGAGGTTTTTCGAGTCCTTAAAGACTTATGCCGCTTCGAGCGAGGAACCGGCTTTGTCCGGCCAAGGCGTGGATAGCGCCCTGAACTCGGTCTTCCGAATACTAGGGGCTTCGCCGAAATTTAAAATTATAGAGTTCTATGGCTAAGTGAGAGTGTTCAAGCATTATAGTCCGATTGCCTTGTTCGTTGTGCTGAGCGCCTCCCTCGACGGACCCAATCATGGGAAAAAAGAGCGCTTAGGTTTATCCCGAACACCCCAGCACTAGTGGCATGGGGGCAGAAGCCGATGACTGGCCATCTCTCAATTTTTTGATAAACGGCCGCACAAAAAGTAATATTTTAAATTCAACAAGCATTGCTTAGCGCATATGAACAAGTTTTCAGCGCACAGGATAACACGAGCGAGTTCATTCAAAAATTACATCCTTGGTACATTCATCCGCCATAAGGCGGGCACCAGCCAGAACATCCTTGTAATAGTTCTTGGGCTTGTGATGCTCCTTCCCCGGCGGTGGCCCATCCCTCACAAGCTTCTCACCATCCAGCTTACCCCAGTGCACCTTTGCACGGGCAAGGGCCCTACGGGCACCTTCGATGCAGATGGAGCGCTTGATGACCTCGAGCCTTGGACAAGCCTCCACCAGCCGCCGCACCAGTCCGAAGTAGCTCCCAAGCAGGGCCTCTCAGGGCCACAGCCGAACTATGAAGCCCTTCAGGGCTTGTTCAGCCGCCTTGTGGAGCTCGACCAGCTGCTTCAGCTGGTCGCTCAAGGGCACAGGGTGTCCGGCCTCAGCGTACTGAGACCAGAACACCTTCTCCGTCGAGCTGCCTTCCTCGGCTCGGTAGAATGCGGTGGCATCGGATACGCTGCGGGGAAGATCTGCGAATGCCCCTGGAGAGCTCCGGATTCGGGTAAGTAACAAGTAGTTTACTTTTATATGTTTGCTTTGCATAGAGAATGCCTTACCCGCCGCTATCTTTTTCACCACATCCAATTCCTGGAGGGCTTTCTGGGCTTCGGCCTTGGCAGATTTGGCAGTTTTAAGGGCCGCAGCAAGGTCGGACGCTCGCGTCTTCGAGTCGAGCTCCAAACTCTCATGTTTTTTCATGAGAGCCTGAAGCTCTTGCTGCACCTCGCCGACCTGCGCCTCAAATTTCTCCCGCTCGGTGCGCTCCGTGGCCACTTTCTTCTCAGCCTCGGACAGCGCCTACTTGAGGGTCGCCACCTCAGTTGTGGCCCCTATAATAAGCAGTGTACTCCTGTCATTTTTTGCACTTGCGTCTTCTTATAGGCATTTTTTCTATAAGGTATCTCTTACCTCCTTTCTCCTCGAGCTGCCATTTGGCAAGGCCGAGCTCTTGCTCGGTCCGCTCGAGGCCCTGCTTCAGGGCACCCACCTCCGCAGTCAGTGCGGCGGTGGCCAGCAGCGAAGCCTGCATACGTATATTGACTCCTTTTTTAGTTAGACTCCTGCAATATTTAATAGATCCTCTATTCGGCTTTTCTTTCCGAACGCCAAACAGAGCATCAGGGGCTACTGTCTATGCGGTAATATTTTTACATGTTTTTTACTTACCTCGAAGCCTGTTAGAAGGCTAGCACAAGCTTAAGTCAGTCCGCTTTTGGCGGACCGAACCTTCTGGACCACCGTACTCATGATGGTACGGTGCTCCTCGTCGATGGAGGCGCCCTTAAGCACCTCCAGCAGATTGTCCGGCGCCTCCGGTTGGACGGAGGACATCGGCTCAATAGGCTTGCTCCTCTTGGCAGGAGTTCGCCTACCGCGGTCCGCAACCATTGATGCTTCCGACGCGGTGTCCGGCTTAAAGCCGGACTTGGAGCCCTGGGGGGGGGGGGGTCTTGTCCCCTTTACTCCTGGAGTCCGGGAGGTCGCCTCGCGGTTCCTCCTGGACCACCTCCTCTTGCCTCGGAGCTTGTCGCGACGCCACATCAGCGTCATCCGCAGCACAGGGGGAGGCAGCGGGCGGAACTGAATTCACGTCCGATGAATCCAGGGAGCTGCTCGACGACTCGTCGAGCCCGTCCTTGGGCGGGCTGCATGATTATATTCGACATTAGGGAAAGCTGCGCAACAAAAGGAATATCATGAGTTACTCTGGTATCCGAACACTTACGATTTCGTCGGACGCTTGGCCCTGTCCGGCCACTCCTCTTCGTCCTCGTCGGCGTCGGGGGCGTAGTCCGGTGGAGGGGTTTTCCTCTTCTTGGACCCTTCGGCCTCCCGTACTGGGGCGGCCTTCCTCTTCTTTCCTCCCCCCGCTGGAGGGGGAGAGGTCTCTTCTTCCTCCTCCTCGTCTTCATGGGAGGAGTGCGTCTTGGACTCGTCGGACGACGAGTCCGACACCACCATATGCCGGGAACTCTTTCGAGTCCCCGTGGCCTTCTTCTTCTTGGCCTTCTTCTCTGGTACCACATAAGGTGCCGGAACCAGCAGCTTCACTAGGAGAGCAGGAGCTGGGTCTTCAGGCAAGGGAGCCGGATAGTTAATTAGTCCGGACTTCGCCTGCCAATCCTGTCAAAGGTGAGGGAGTTTAGATCCCGCATAGAGTCAAACTATGAAGAAAACTTAACATCCTGTAAAAGATGAAAATATTTTACCTCGCCAGCAGGATGCTGCGAGCTGAATCCGCGGTCTTCGGAGGCGGATGTGGGAGCCTCGGCGCCTTTGGTTAGCCCCTTCCAGACATTTTCGTACATCGTGTCGAAGAGCCTGCTCAGAGTTCGGTGCTGCACCGGGTTGAACTCCCACGGATTGAAGTCCCGTTCTTGACACTGAAGGATTCGGCGGACGAGCATGACCTGGACTATGTTGACAAGCTTGAGCTGCTTGTTCACCAGGGACTGGATGCATTTTTGTAGTCCGGTCACCTCTTCTTCGTCGCCCCACGACAAGCTTGTCTCCTTCCAGGACGTGAGCCGTGTAGGGGGTCCGGATCGGAATTCAGGGGCTGCGATCCACTTTGGATCGCGTGGCTCGGTGATGTAAAACCACCCTGACTTCCACCCCTTCAAGGTCTCCACAAAGGAGCCCTCGAGCCATAGGACGTTGGCTATTTTGCCCGCCATGGCACCTCCACACTCCGCCTGGTTGCCGCGCACCACCTTTGGCTTGACGTTGAAGGTCTTGAGCCAGAGGTCGAAATGGGGGCAGATGCAGAGGAAAGCCTCGCACATGACGATAAACGCCGAGATATTGAGGACGAAGTTTGGGGCCAGATCGTGGAAATCTAGGCCATAGTAGAACATGAGCCCGCGGACAAATGGGTGGAGAGGAAAACCCAGTCCGCGGAGGAAGTGGGGAAGAAATACTACCCTCTCATGGGGCCTTGGGGTGGGGAGAAGCCGCCCCTCCTCAGGAAGCCGGTGCGCGATGTCTTTGGACAGGTATCCGGCCTTCCTTAGCTTTTTGACACGGCCCTCCGTGACGGAGGAGACCATCCACTTGCCTCCCGCTCCGGACATTGTTGGAGAAGGTTGAGGTAGGAAGTGCGGGCTTGGGCGCAGGAGCTCGGGTGCGCAGAAGATGGATAGGCAAAGGAGGAACAAGGCATAGGTAAAAAGGTGGATCCTTATCCCCTTATATGGGCGGATGCGACTGTGCGTCCCCACCAGCCTAGTAAAACTCGCTTGCCTCCCAAGCGCCGTGATAAATGGCGCGGTTGGGTTACCCACGTCCGTATTGATGAGAATCCCGTAAATGGGGGACACGATCTCTACTTTGACAAGACGTGCCAAGGAAACCGCCTCGCAAAACACGCTGAGGTGGAAAAGTGAAAACGATTCGAATAAAGGCTTGGCCGTAGTGTGATGTCACGCTGCGGAATACGTCAGCAGATTAGATTTGTTTTAATATTATACTCTCTGTGGCAATACGTGGAAACTTATTTTGCAGAGCCGGACACTACTCTTGGTGTTTACAAACTTTTATGAAGAATTTGGAGGAGGAACCCGCCTTGCAATGCCGAAGATAATCTACGCGCCGGACTCGTCATCATTGAAGCATGGTTCAGGGGCTACTGAGGGAGTCCTGGATTAGGGGGTGTTCGGGTAGTCGGACTATACCTTCAGCCGGACTCCAGGACTATGAAGATACACGATTGAAGACTTCGTCCCGTGTCCGGATGGGACTTTCCTTGGCGTGGAAGGCAAGCTTGGTGATGCAGATATTCAAGATCTCCAACCATTGTAACCGACTTTGTGTAACCCTAACCCTCTCCGGTGTCTATATAAACCGGAGGGTTTAGTTCGTCGGACAACTTCATCATACAACAATCATACCATAGGCTAGCTTCTAGGGTTTAGCCTCCTTGATCTCGTGGTAGATCTACTCTTGTACTACCCATATCATCAATATTAATCAAGCAGGACATAGGGTTTTACCTCCATCAAGAGGGCCCGAACCTGGGTAAAACATCGTGTTCCTTGCCTCCTGTTACCATTCGGCCTAGACGCACAGTTCGGGACCCCCTACCCGAGATCCGCCGGTTTTGACACCGACACCGAGCTCTTGCTCGGTCCGCTCGAGGCCCTACTTCAGGGCACCCACCTCCGCAGTTAGTGCGGCGGTGGCCAGCAGCGAAGCCTGGATACGTATATTGACTCCTTTTTTAGTTAGACTCCTGCGATATTTAATAGATCCTCTATTCGGCTTTTCTATCCGAACGCCAAACAGAGCATCAGGGGCTACTGTCTATGCGGTAATATTTTTACATATTTTTTACTTACCTCGAAGCCTGTTAGAACGCTAGCACAAGCTTCAGTTAGTCCGCTTTAGGCGGACCGAACCTTCTGGACCACCGTACTCATGATGGTACGGTGCTCCTTGTCGATGGAGGCTCCCTTAAGCACCTCCAGCAGATTGTCCGGCGCCTCCGGTTGGACGGAGGACGCCGGCTCAATAGGCTTGCTCCTCTTGGCAGGAGTTCGCCTGCCGCGGTCCGGAACCGTTGATGATTCCGGCGCGGTGTCCAGCTTAAAGCCGGACTTGGAGCCCTGGGAGGGTCTTGTCCCCTTTACTCCTGGAGTCCGGGAGGTTGCCTCGCGGTTCCTCCAGGACCACCTCCTCTTGCCCCGGAGCTTGTCGCGACACCACTTTGGCGTCATCCGCAGCACAGGGGGAGGCAGCGGGCGGAACTGAATTCACGTCCGATGAATCCAGGGAGCCGCTCGACGACTCGTCGAGCCCGTCCTTAGGCGGGCTGCATGATTATATTCGAGATTAGGGAAAGCTGCCCAACAAAAGGAATATCATGAGTTACTCTGGTATCCGAACACTTACGATTTCGCCAGACGCTTGGCCCTGTCCGGCCACTCCTCTTCGTCCTCGTCGGCGTCGGGGGCATAGTCCGGCGGAGGGGTTTTCCTCTTCTTGGACCATTCGGCCTCCCCTACTGGGGCCGCCTTCCTCTTCTTTCCTCCCACCGCTGGAGGGGGAGAGGTCTCTTCTTCCTCCTCCTCGTCTTCACGGGAGGAGTGCGTCTCGGACTCGTCGGACGACGAGTCCGACACCACCAGATGCCGGGAACTCTTTTGAGTCCCCGTGGCCTTCTTCTTCTAGGCCTTCTTCCCCGGCACCACATAAGGTGCCGGAACCAGCAGCTTCACTAGGAGAGCAGGGGCTGGGTCTTCGGGCTAGGGAGCCGGACAGTTAATCAGTCCGGACTTTGCCTGCCAATCCCGTCAAAGGTGAGGGAGTTTAGATCCCGCATAGAGTCAAACTATGAAGAAAACTTAACATCTTGTAAAAGATGAAAATATTTTACCTCGCCAGCAGGACGCTGCGAGCTGAATCCGCAGTCTTCGGAGGCGGATGTGGGAGCCTCGGCGCCCTTGGTTAGCCCCTTCCAGACATCTTCGTATGTCGTGTCGAAGAGCCTGCTCAGAGTTCGGTGCTGCGCCGGGTTGAACTCCCACAGATTGAAGTCCCGTTCTTGACACGGAAGGATCTGGCGGACGAGCATGACCTGGACTACATTGACAAGCTTGAGCTGCTTGTTCACCAGGGACTGGATGCATTTTTGCAGTCCGGTCACCTCTTCTTCGTCGCCCCACGACAAGCCCGTCTCCTTCCAGGACGTGAGCCGCGTAGGGGGTCCGGATCGGAATTCGGGGGCTGCGATCCATGTCGAATCGCGTGGCTCGGTGATGTAAAACCACCCTGACTGCCACCCCTTCAAGGTCTCCACAAAGGAGCCCTCGAGCCATAGGACATTGGCTATTTTGCCCGCCATGGCACCTCCGCACTCCGCCTGGTTGCCGCGCACCACCTTTGGCGTGACGTTGAAGGTCTTGAGCCAGAGGCCGAAATGGGGGCGGATGCAGAGGAAAGCCTCGCACATGACGATAAACGCCGAGATATTGAGGATGAAGTTCGGGGCCAGATCGTGGAAATCTAGGCCATAGTAGAACATGAGCCCAGGGACAAATGGGTGGATAGGAAAACCTAGTCCGCGGAGGAAGTGGGGAAGAAATACTACCCTCTCATGGGGCCTTGGGGTGGGGAGAAGCTGCCCCTCCTCGGGAAGCCGGTGCGCGATGTCTTTGGACAGGTATTCGACCTTCCTTAGCTTTTTGACATGGCCCTCCGTGACAGAGGAGACCATCCACTTGCCTCCCGCTCCGGACATTGTTGGAGAAGGTTGAGCTAGGAAGTGCGGGCTTGGGCGCTGGAGCTCGTGTGCGCAGAATATGGATAGGCAAAGGAGGAAGAAGGCGTAGGTAAAAAGGTGGATCCTTATCCCCTTATATGGGCGGATGCGACTGTGCGTCCCCACCAGCCTAGTAAAACTCGCTTGCCTCCCAAGCGTCGTGATAAATGGTGCGATTGGGTTACCCACGTCCGTATTGATGAGAATCCCGTAAATGGGGGACACGATCTCTACTTTGACAAGACGTGCCAAGGAAACCGCCTCGCAAAACACGCTGAGGTGGAAAAGTGAAAATGATTCGAATAAAGGCTTGGCCGTAGTGTGATGTCACGCTGCGGTATACGTCAGCAGATTAGATTTGTGTTAATATTATCCTCTATGTGGCAATACGTGGAAACTTATTTTGCAAAGCCGGACACTACTCTTGGTGTTTACAAACTTTTATGAAGAATTTGGAGGAGGAACCCGCCTTGCAGTGCCGAAGACAATCTACGCGCCGGACTCATCGTCATTGAAGCCTGGTTCAGGGGCTACTGAGGGAGTCCTGGATTAGGGGGTGTTCAGGTAGCCGGACTATACCTTCAGCCGGACTCCAGGACTATGAAGATACAAGATTGAAGACTTCATCCCGTGTCCGGATAGAACTTTCCTTGGCGTGGAAGGCAAGCTTGGCGATGCGGATATTCAAGATCTCCTACCATTGTAACCGACTTTGTGTAACCCTAACCCTCTCTGGTGTCTATATAAACCGGAGGGTTTTAGTCTGTAGGACAACTTCATCATACAACAATCATACCATAGGCTAGCTTCTATGGTTTAGCCTCCTTGATCTCGTGGTAGATCTACTCTTGTACTACCCATATCATCAATATTAATCAAGCAGGACGTAGGGTTTTACCTCCATCAAGAGGGCCCGAACCTGGGTAAAACATCATGTTCCTTGCCTCCTGTTACCATTCGGCCTAGACGCACAGTTCGGGACCCCCTACCCAAGATCCGCCGGTTTTGACACCGACACTCTCCAAATCCACTTTCATCAATATTGTAATAAGATTCAACACCCTCCAAAATAGTGGGATCACTACTACCTAGAGTTGACACTCTTCCAAACCCACTTTCATCAATTTAATCATCATAAATAGGAGGCATGCTATCATCATAATAAATTTTATTATCGAAAGTAGAAGGATCATATTCATTAAGCAAAGCATCCCCAAGCTTAGGACAAGCATTATTTCTAGCAAATAAATCTTCAAACATATCATACTCATCAAACATAGCATATGCAAGCTTGTGGTTTTGCATATCATCACAATCATTCTTATCAATAGCATGAATGGCACCAATAGTATAGCAAAAATTATTATCATATTCTTCCAAGCAAGTGCTAAAAAGATTTTCAAGATCATAAGGGATATCGTCGTCTTCCCAATCATAATCATCACAACAAGCAATATGCATAACAAAATCATCATCAATATCATCATCCTCCATCAACATATTTGATTCACTTTCATGAGGCACAATGGTGATGGGAGCAACATTATTTGGGAGAGATACCTTTTTACCTCTATTATTTCTTATTTTCTTCTTCTTCACCACACCATGTGTGGGTTTAATTTATTTTTTCAAGCTTCTTGTTGAAGAGATTGATTGGATAGGAAGCTCCTCCTCGTTACCTGATTCATCATAATAAACACTAGGAGGGTATTGGTAAACATTTTCCCTTTCATTAGTACTCTCTTCATATTCCATTTGTTTTCTTGATTTTAGATATTTGGCAATATAAGGATTCTCAATGCAATTTACCGCACAAAACATATAAATTTCCTCTAGATCAAAATCAAGAAATCTCTCGAGATTAAATTTTGGAATACCCTTAGTTATACGTTCCATTTCTTCATACCCCAAAAGAAGACTAAGCTCTTTATGATGCTCAAGGGTAATCAAGTTATCACAATTTTTGGACACTATTTGATCATGCAAGAATTTGCATTGGAGATTTAAATGACCATGTTCATTGCAAAGTTCATAAGGATGGCGGAAAAAATTAAACCTTTCAGCACAATCATCTAGCCTCTCTTGCAAATTTTTCATTTCTAAATATTTATGCTTCTTACAAAATCTATCTTCCCTTTTTGGTGTGCAATTGCACTCCCAATTCACTCTGCAAAAAGTGACATGCTTATAAGAAACATTTTTGTCATGACTTGTGCAATTAGCATTAGCATTTTGTATATTCAAAGAATTCAACTAACAACATTGCAATCATGCTCATCATTCAAATAATTTGTGCCAAGCATTTTATTGACTTCTTCTTCTAACAATTGAGCACAATTTTTCGAACCATCATTTTCAAGAAAGACATTATAAAGATGATCAATAATATAATGCAACCTAAATTCCATTTTTTGTAGTTTTCTTTTATAGACCAAACTAGTGATAAAACAAGAAACTAAAAGATTCAATTGCAAGATCTAAACATATACCTTCAAGCACTCACCTCCCTGGCAATGGTGCCAGAAAAGAGCTTGATGTGTACTATGCAACTTTATTCTTGTAGACATGTGTTGGGCCTCCAAGCGCAGAGTTTTGTAGGACAGTAACAATTTTCCCTCAAGTGGATGACCTTAGGTTTATCAATCCGTGAGAGGTGTAGGATGAAGATGGTCTCTCTCAAACGACCCTGTGACCAAATACAAGAAATCTCTTGTGTCCCCAACACACCCAATATAATGACAAATTGTATAGGCGCACTAGTTCGGTGAAGAGATGGTAATAAAAGTGTAATATGGATGGTAGAAATATATTTTTATAATCGGAATAAATAAAAACAGCAAGGTAGCAAATAGTAAACCGGCACAAAAACAGTATTGCAATGCTTAGAAATGAGGTCTAGGGTCCGTACTTTCGCTAGTGCAATCTCTCAACAATGCTAACATAGTTGGATCATATAATTATCCCTCAAAGTGCAACAAAGAATCACTCCCGAGTTCCTATTAGCGGAGAACAAAAGATAGAAATTGTTTGTAGGGTACGAGACCACCTCAAAGCTATTCTTTCCGCTCAATCTATTCAAGAGTTCATACTAAAATAACACAAAGCTATTTTTTCGTTCGATCTATCCTAGAGTTCGTACTAGAATAACACCAAAGCATATTCATATTCATAATACTCAATCCACACAAAGAACTACAAAGAGACCCCAAAGCTTCTATCAGAGAAAGGATAATAAAAGCGTGCATCAACCCCAATGCATAGATTACCCCAATATTGCGGGAATCCGCAAGTTGAGTGCCATAATGTATATCAAGTGAATCAATATGATACCCCATTTGTCACCTCAAGTATTCATACTGCAAGACATACATCACGTGTTCCCAAATCTGAACATTCAATCCGACATGACAAAACTTCAAAGGGTAAAGATTCAATTCATCACGACAAGAGTATAGAGAGGAGAAACATCATATGATCCATCTATGCTAACAAAGCCCATGATATAGATCACGAGAGAGAGAGAGAGAGAGAGATTAAACACATAGTTACTAGTACAAACCCTCGGCCCTGAGGGTGGACTACTCCCTCCTCATCGTGGTTGCCGTCGGGTGATGAAGATGGCCACCGGCGATGATTCCCCCCTCCGGCAAGGTGCCGGAACGGGTCTAGATTGGTTTTCGGTGGCTACGGAGCCCTGCGGTGGTGGAACTTCTTATCTAGGTTAAACCCGAAGGATTTCGGAATATTTGGGAATTTATAGTGCAAATAAGGTGTAGCGACCAGACCGCAAACGGTCCAATCTCTATGCTTTGGTGTCATCCCTGGATCAGTAATGCTGACACCACACAGTACTTGAAGGATTTATAGCATAGTAGCAATCACACACTTATTACATCGAGTGTCTCCAAAGATAACTTATTACAATAAAAATGGCTTAAGGCCATCTAATAACGATAACAGCGGAAGGCTTGGAAGATAAGTGAGTCCATCAACTCCAACGGCATCACTGAGTATAGAACCACGACCTAAAACTCCTTAATCGTCGTCTGAAAAGTCTACAACATTAACGTTGCAGCCCAAAAACGGGTCAGCACATGGAATATGCTGACAATGTAACAAATAGAGAATAATGGAATGAAACAGCTATACTATATGCATATTTGGCTGGTGGAAAGCTCTATGGTTACAGTTTTGCGTAAAGCCAATTTTTCCCTACTACAAAGGAATAAATTTATTTAACTATTATGGTGGTTGTTAAATATTGAGAATGGTTGACAGCATTCTCAATCCCAATTGAACATCATCATTAAACAAACCCAACAAAATTAATTTTTAGAGTAACATGTTGAGATTCACATGATAATCCAGGTACTAGATACTCAAGATGTCCATAACCGGGGACATGGCTAACCATGATTAGTTTATACACTCTGCAGAGGTTTGCGCACTTTTCCCCACAAGACTCGATCGCCTCCATTTGGTTTCTCGCACTACACGGTGTTTGAGAAACGGATGACCGAGACATAGTCTTTCAGAAGCGCTAGCACCTTACGATGGGTAGACCGTACCACCTACATCCCCTACATCTGCTAGTCTACCACTGTAAGAGTTCGCACGACTTAGTCAACTATGCTAGAGCCCATAATAGCTTGTGGCTGCACACGGAAGTTTCTAGCATGAATAATCTCATGATCCCTTTGAGCCTGGGTGGCGGTCCAAAAGAAAACAGGCAATCCTGGAATACCCAGGTGCCTCAATCCACCCAGATGTGTGTTTAGGTTGCCACCTTAAGTAAACCATTAATTAACAAAGCTCACATCTGTCATGGATACACTCACCCAATCCATGTCTACTAGCATAGCATAGCAATAATAAGCAAACGTAGAAGTAACTCCCAAAGGTTTGATAATTAGACAGGTAATAGGTTGTCAGGACCCCGATTCCAAGTCACATCGATCTAGCCGGTAACACCTCATATCACATTGCGGCCTCACGCACGGTATCCCACGGGTGTCGCCTTACCATGGCCCGGGACCGTTTGCGCCTTTTGGCTCACGTATATGATAGTGTCGCTAGCATCCATATGACAGAGAACCCGGGCCGACATGGCTAGTCGTGAACCCAAAGCGGCACAGACCTATGGAGACAGGCATACATGAACCACATCGAACATGTCGGTCATCAGCGAGTGATTCCGGGCTGTAGCACTGGGCTAACAGGACTCCGGGGAACCCGGGCTGTAGCAGGCTAGGCAGGACTCCGGATATCACCGCGTGACATTTCCCCGAAGGGACAGACATAGGAACGAAGTGAAACACATGCCGGCCAGTCAAGTGTCCTGAGCAGTAGTGCTGGGCTAGCAGGACTCCGGTGAACCGGGCTGTAGCGAACTACTATGGCTCGAGGAACACTAGACTACATTTCCCCATAAGAAGGGCTGCCAAGGATAAACAACTAGATTGTCGGATCCCACTCATACCAAGCATTTCAATCATACACACAATATGCCCGATATGAGTACATACAACATGGCATCACAACAAAACTCTACAACTCAAGTACCTTATTTAAAGGCTCCAGAGAGCCATACATAACATGTTCATACAGATAGGGGTCACATGACCCGACACTCAAGTCATACAATCATACAAGCATGTGCGGAAGCAACTAGTCTGAGTACAGACTCTAGAAAGAAAGAAGGCTTCTCGAAGCCTGTCTATCTACATAGGGCCCTCCATGGCCAGGATCACCACCTGGGTGGCTAGTCACTCGTCGACGTCAAGGTCTACGTAGAACCCATCGGAGGGGGCGGTGTTGTCGTCTGAAACAGTAATTAAGAA
Source organism: Triticum urartu (assembly GCF_056163025.1). NCBI lineage: Eukaryota > Viridiplantae > Streptophyta > Magnoliopsida > Poales > Poaceae > Triticum > Triticum urartu. The sequence continues at coordinate 442,087,474 of NC_141876.1, forward strand.
AACATGAGTACAAAGGTACTCAGCAAGTCTTACATCAGAACCTACTAAACATGCTTATTCTCAAGAAGGTGGTGGGGTTAATGCAGCAGGCCAGATTTGACTCTTGGCTAAGCTATCCTACGGAACTTCACCAGTAAAATAGTTTTCGCACACGAGTCCACTACTCACCAACACAATACTCCACCAGGGATCCTCCCTCGTCATCCTACGAGAGGGCCATCCTCGGTACTCACACTTATCTTGAGTCTTTTATTTGTATCCATTAACTTGTCTATGAACTGTATAGGCAACCAAGTAGTCCTTTACCGCGGATGCGGCTATTCGGATAGTTTTATACCCTGCAGGGGTGTACTTCTTCATACACGCTTTCACCACTTACCGCCGTTTACACGACATGTACTCGGCAACCTTCAAGCGGAAGCCCAACGAGGGTGTCGGCCACGGCCTACCCAAACACTTAAGTCTCTAGTCCAGGTTTATCGCTTATCCAGGTTCCATCCGCAGGGAGTCCGGCCGAGGTTTCCACATACGGCCCGAAACGATGTGAACAGGGTTCCCGAGACACCAAACGGGTGACTCGGTACACCGTGCCACGGTGTATCTATCACAACATAGCCCACCCCTAGGGTCAGCGCTACGCACGGCCGCCAACACATAACCTACAACACCAGAAACTATTTGCAACTCCTGGACAGAGTGCTAGGGTGATTAAGAAGCCGAGAGGGTCCATTGGTTTCGGGCCCAATGTACGGTAGTAACTGCATCTTAAATCACACATACAGATCTTAGTTCTTAGGGACGGCCTCAATGAAACAACCCACCATGTACTCCTACATGGCCTCTCATCGATACCTTTACCAAAACATGTTCAACACCTCCCTCACATTACTAACATAAGCATTTCACTCTAGCCCATCACCCAGATGAACCAGACCTGACACAACTCTAAGCATAGCAGGCATAGCAAGGTAGGAATCACATACATGGCTCAATCAACTCCTACACATGCTAGTGGGTTTCATCTAGTTACTGTGGCAATGACAGGTCATGCAGAGGATAAGGGTTCAACTACCGTAGCACACAGCAGATTGAAACGCGTTGTCTTAATGCAGTAAACAAGAGCAGAAGCGAGAACATGGGTTGTATCAGAATGATCAATGGTTGCTTGCCTGATGGAGTGGTAGTGGGATACTGCCCTTCAGTTGGATACTCGTGAATATCCTCGGAGGCAGAACCTACCACGAAGAACACATCGGAACACAATCAACACATGACGATATGCAACAATATGATGCATGCTATGACATGGCAATATGAATGTGTCCTGGCCTAATGCAGGTTATAACAGAAAGGAATGAACTCATTTGAATCAAAGATTCAAATATTAGCTCATTAAACATGGCCTTAATAGTGCATTTCCTTATTCTGCTTAAACAGCAAGGTAAACTTGTTTTGTCATACATGAAACCATTACAGATGGATAGATTGAATTTTTCTGATCATTTTTCATATATAAATCTTTGCATTTGGAGCTATGGTTGATTTTCTATGATTTTTAGAAGTTTTAACTATTTTTTGGAAATTCCTGTATAAGAATAAATCCAGTAATTAAATTACTGCATCAGCATTACATCAGGGTGACGTCAGTGGTCAACGGGGACGTCCAGGTCAAACCTGACTGGTGGGTCCCGCATGTCAGTAGTTAATTAAGCTAATTATTTTTAGTTAAAACTAATCTGATTTAGTTAACAGAAGGGGGGCCCACTTGTCATTGACTCAGGGGAGTCAAACTGGGGTCAAACCCCTGGTCAGCGGGGCTAATCCCGCCGGCATTGAGCCGCCGGCGAGGCCGAGACGGTGAAGGGCTTCGAATTTGGTCCCCTGGTGACCAAATCGACGGCGGAGACGTGCTACGCGTAGCTGGGGCTCGCGCGCATCTAGTGGGGCAAGTGGGAGGAGCTGGGGTGGAGCGAGCTCACCGGAATCGAGCTCGTGGCGACGGCCGGAGTCCGGGCGGGGTTGGTTTCAAGGCTACGGTGCACGGGAGAAGGAGCTGGTGGTGGCTACGGGTTCCTGGTGCAGCGCTGAGCTCAACGGCGGGCTTGGCTTCGAGCCACTGTGGCTCTGGCCACGACGGCGCCATGGCCGGCGGCGGGGAGCTCTCGGGTGCGGTGGAGGTGGCGGCTACAGGGGCCAAACGAGCACGGGAGCTAGGGGAAAAGGAAGAGGAGCTCACAGCAGGGTCGGAGAGGGGGTCAGCGAGCTCGGGGAGGTCCTGGCGGCGAATTCGACCGGAGATGGCTCGGGTGCCCGAGGTTGAAGACGAGGGCAAAGACGGTGTTCGGCGGCGGTTGGAGTCGCGTGGGTCGGCGAGGAGGTGCAAGGCAACGAGGCGGAGCTATTGGGCTCGTCGGAGGGGCGAGGGAGTGGCTCTGGTGGCAACTACGGCGATCGGCAGCGAGGGACGCGCTCGGCCATTGCGGGAGAGAGTGAGGGAGACGAGGGGGAGAGTGCGAGAGGATGAGAGGGGGACGTGGGGGTCGCGTGGCATCCCTGGACGTCTCCAAGGCGTCGGCGGAAGCAGGAGGTGGCCGGCGTGTGTCCGCAGGCGCCGGCCACGCGCTCCGCGTCCTTCTGGCGCGAGGAGGACGACGACTGGCAGGGCCAGTCGGCTGGGCCGAGCCAGGTGGGCTGGCCAGCACAGGTAAGGCCCAGGTGGGCTTCCCTCTCTCTTTTTTTTGATTTGTTTCTGTTTTTCTATTTAACTGCAACTGTTGGGCTCTAATTAAAATAGTAAAATGTTTCCAAAAATCCTGAAAATAATTGTGGGCTCTGTTTAGATTATTTCCAACAGCAAACATTTATTTCCAGAATTATTTGGGCATTTAAATTATTTTATAGCATTAAAATGCCCAAATTCAAATACTTATGATTTAATTTAATGACCTTCTGTTGACCTAGAAAAATGTGCACCAATTTTGCCAGAGGTTTTAACCCAAGACAAAGAGGGTGAACTTTTTAGAAGGGCATTTCAGGTTCATTGAAAATAATTTTTAGTAAACCCTAGTTGTTTCCAGGGGGTGTTGGGGGTTTCTGCCTTCCCCATTTCAAATTTAAGAGAAATTTAAACATGATGCACATTCTAATGCTTGAACTAGCTAGGATGTGACATAGGTACTACCTCAACTACTTCCCAAACCCACAATTTAATTAGATCCTAATCATGCAATGTGTAAGGATTGATCTAATGCAATAAAACTGGGTAGTAGGAGGTATGATCAAAGTGTTACTTGCCTTGCCGATGATCCGGGAAACCTAGCGATTCGAAGTAACAAGCGGCGCACTCCGGGTACTCTATCGCAAGAAAACAAGCATACATTAAGTACTCAACTAATGCACAGGTAAAACTCAAATAAGAGATTTAACCAGAAAGTTCAACTTAAGAACTCTGGTTGGCAAAAAGAATCGAATTGAACGAAGCAACGAAAGACAAACGGCAAAAGAAACAGGCTTCGTTTACTATTCTGGATCTAAGGAAATTTTTACAGAAGCAAAACTTGTTTAAGTTGGTTAAACGGAAAGAGGGTTTCTAGACGAAACTCCAGGCGCTTGAATCGCCTGATTCCGATAAACGAGCGAAAAGATAAACTAAAACGAAAATCAGATCAGAAATCGCGATCAGAAAATCACGGATTTAATCCGAGAAAAAGAAAAACGACGAACAGTTTAATGAACGAACATTCGTTAACTGAATCTAAACGAAGAACGCGTTCGTTAAAACGAACGAATGAGCGAACGCTCGCTAATTAGCCTAAACCGAAAAAAACTGATCTAAAGAAAAAAAAATGAAACAAAAAAACCGACAAAAACCGACGGTTTCTCCGGGAAAATCGGCGGCGGGATCGAGGTAAACCTCGGGCGGCGGGACGACAGTGGCGGCTCCGGCGAGGCGGCAGCGGCGGGGTCCGGCGAGGTCCGGGCGCGGCGGGCGGCGGCGTCGGGCGTGGCGGCGGGGTCCGGCGGGGCGGCGGCGGCGGGCGCGGGGTTCGAGGCGGGGCGGCTAGGGTTTCGGCCGGGGGTGGGCCGGCGGCTTATAAAGGCTGGGTCCGGGGAGTCTGGGCCTAGCATGGCCCGTACGTCGGTTCGGACGTTTTTTTTAGAAAAAAACTTACGCTCGGAAAAAAACGAAAGGACTACTAAACGGACTCTAAAAATCCCGAAATAAATTTTCCCCGGCTTCTAAAATCAAGCCGCACAGGATGAACATTTATTTGGGGCCTAAATGCAATTTTGAAAAACGCGCATTTTTCCTAAATTCAAATAAAATAGCAAATAAAACCAAATAAATCTTATTTGATTTTTTTATTAAATCCTCAATATTTCTTTATTTTGAGAAAGTCATTTTATTCCCTCTCTCATATTTTTGTAATAGAAATAATTGAAGATAAAATAAATAAAATCAAATGATCCTATTTTCAAAATTTGAGACAACTCAAATATGAAAATAACAAAATCCCCAACTCTCTGCGAGGGTCCTTGAGTTGCGAAAATTTCTAGGATCAACCAAAATGCAATAAATATGATATGCAATGATGATCTAGTGTATAACATTCCAAATTGAAAATTTGGGATGTTACAAACCTACCCCCCTTAAGATGAATCTCGCCCTCGAGATTCGGGTTGGCTAGAAAATAGGTGAGCGTGGTCCTTCAGCAAATCTTCCTCTCGTTCCCAGGTGGCTTCATCCTCCGTGTGGTGGCTCCACTGAACCTTGCAAAACTTGATAACCTTGCTGCGGGTGACTCGACTGGCATACTCTAGAATCTTAACTGGTTTCTCCTCATAGGTCAAATCACTGTCCAACTGAATTGCTTCCAGTGGTACCATATCTCTCAGCGGTATGTCGGCCATCTCTGCGTGGCACTTCTTCAACTGGGATACATGGAACACGTCGTGAACTCCTGACAATCCTTCGGGCAATTCCAACTTATAGGCAACTTCTCCCATACGCTCCAAAACTTGGTATGGGCCTACAAAACGTGGTGCTAACTTTCCCTTAACTCCAAAGCGCTTAACTCCTCGAAGTGGTGATACTCGAAGATAGACTCGGTCTCCGACTTCGTAAACTATCTCCTTGCGTTTAGAATCTGCATAACTCTTCTTCCTGGATTGAGCTACCTTCAGCCTGTCACGAATTAATTTCACTTTCTGTTCAGACTCCTTTATCAGATCCGGTCCAAACAACTGGCGATCTCCAACTTCATCCCAGGACAATGGGGTCCTGCACCTCCTTCCGTACAAGGCTTCGAAAGGGGCCATCTTCTAACTGGATTGATAGTTGTTGTTGTAAGAGAACTCTGCATATGGCAAATTCTCATCCCAACTAGATCCATAATCTAGCGCACAAGCTCTTAGCATATCCTCCAAAATCTGATTTACTCTCTCGGTCTGTCCATCTGTCTGCGAGTGGAAAGCTGTGCTAAACTCCAGTCTAGTTCCCAAAGTCTCATGCAACTGATTCCAGAACTTTGAGGTAAACTGGGTTCCTCTATCCGATACAATGATCCTTAGAACTCCATGCAGACATACGATCCTGGTCATGTATATCTTTGCCAACTTTGCACTGGTATAGGTAGTCTTCACTGGAATGAAATGAGCTACCTTTGTCAAACGATCGACTACAACCCATATCGAGTCATAGCCTGAACGTGTTCTAGGCAATCCTATGATGAAATCCATGCCTAGCTTATCCCACTTCCATTCAGGTATCAGCAATGGTTGTAGCAATCCTGCTGGCTTCTGATGCTCTGCCTTCACTCTCTGACATACATCATAAACTGCTACATATTCCGCAATATTCTTCTTCATTCCGGTCCACCAGAAAATATCCTTCAAATCCAAATACATCTTGGTATTTCCTGGGTGAATCGAGTATGGTGAGTCATGGGCCTCTTGCAGAATTAGCTTCCTAATCTTCGGATCATTTGGTACATAGACACAGTCTTCAAACCATAAGGTATCGTGCTCATCCTCAGGAAATCCCTTAGCTTTTCCTTTGTTCATTTTCTCCTTAATGGAAGCAATTTCCTTGTCAGTCCTTTAAGCTTTTCTGATCTTATCCATTAAAGTAGACTGAATCTCCAATGCTGCTACATAGCCTCTTGGAACTATTTCCAAACATAGCTCTCGAAGACTTTCGGCTAACTCCCCTGGTAAATCTCCCGTCATTAGGGTGTTGACATGGCTCTTACGGCTTAATGCGTCAGCTACTACGTTAGCCTTTCCGGGGTGATAATGCAATTTCATATCATAATCCTTGATGAGCTCCAACCATCTCCTTTGTCTGAGGTTCAACTCCTTCTGTGTGAAAATATACTTCAAACTCTTGTGATCCGTGTACACCTCGCAATGGTTTCCAATCAGAAAATGTCTCCATGTCTTCAATGCATGCACTACGGCTGCTAACTCCAAATCATGCGTGGCATAATTCAACTCATGAGGCTTAAGCTGTCGTGAGGCATATGAAACAACTCTGCCTTCCTGCATAAGCACTGCTCCAAGTCCTTGTCGTGAAGCATCGCAATACACCTCATAATCCTTGGTCTGGTCCAGTAAAATCAACACGGGTGAGGTAACCAAACGTTTCTTCAACTCCTGAAAACTAGCCTCACATTCCTCCATCCATATGAACTTGGTATCCTTCTTCAACAACTCAGTCATAGGCTTCGCAATCTTTGAGAAATTCTCAATAAACCTCCGGTAGTATCCTGCGAGTCCAAGAAAACTCCGGATCTCTCCCACGGTGGTTGGTGCTTCCCACTTGGTCACGGTATCAACTTTAGTGGGATCTACTGCTATACCTTCTCCGGATATAACGTGTCCGAGAAATCCAACTTCCTTCAACCAAAACTCACATTTGCTAAATTTGGCATATAATTGATGTTCTCTGAGCTTTTCAAGAACCAAACGCAAATGCTCCTTATGCTCCTCTTCATTCTTTGAGTAAACCAGGATATCATCAATGAACACTACGATGAACTTATCCAAGAACTCCATAAACACCTTGTTCATCATGTTCATAAAATATGCAGGTGCGTTAGTCAGACCAAATGACATAACAGTATACTCATACAGCCCATACCTGGTGGTAAAAGCCGTCTTGGGTATATCCTGTTCCCGAATCTTCAACTGGTGGTATCCTGATCGCAGATCGATCTTGGAAAATACCTTAGCTCCTTGCAATCGATCAAACAAATCATTGATCATCGGTAGGGGGTACTTGTTTTTGATGGTTACTTCATTCAATCCTCGATAATCGACAACCATCCTTAACGATCCATCCTTCTTCTCCACTAGAAGTACTGGCGATCCCCAGGGCGATGAACTTGGGCGAATATATCCTTTATCTAGTAACTCCTTAATCTGCTTCTTAATTTCCACCAAATCCTTTGCAGGCATCCTATATGGTCTCTTTGATATTGGCCCTGTGCCTGGAAAAAGCTCAATCAAAAACTCAATATCTCTATCTGGTGGCATGCCTGGCAACTCTTCTGGAAATACTTCGGTGAAATCCTTCACTACTGGTACTTCCTCCTGCACTACTCCGGTTAAACAATTTACTTGAGTCCTCTTTGGCACATGTCGGGATACATACTTTATCCTTCTCCCTTCTGGGGTGGTAAGTGAAATTGACTTACTGGCACATTCAATATTCCCTTCATACTTTGATAACCAATCCATGCCTAATATCACATCCAATCCTTGGGATTCCAATACTATTAGGTCCGAGGGAAAAACATAGTTACCAATCCTTAATGGTAACCGATCACACCATAGACTAGCCATATGTTCTGCTCCAGGCGAGGTTACTAACATGGGTGACCTAAGGGCTTGGGTTGGAAGTTTATACTTATCCACAAATCCCCTTGATATGTATGAATGCGATGCACCAGTAACGAAAAGAACGAGTGCAGTAAATGACTTAACCAAAAACTTACTGATTACTGCATCCGGCTGCTCTTCAACCTCCTCCACGTTAACGTGGTTCACCTGTCCCCTGTTGAAAGGGTTCGGCTTCTTCCCAGAGCTTCCATTGCCATTTCCATTCTGGGATTCAGGACATTTATTGGCATAATGTCCGGTCTTCTGGCACTTAAAGCAAGTGACTTGGCTCAGGTCTTTCTTGGCTAGGGTTGATGGGTTGGTGTGGTTCTGGCTGTTGCTTCCTCCATTCCCATTACCATTCCTGGGGCCATTGTGATTGTGCGAACTACCTCCTCCATGGGTATGCTGAAAATGTCCTCCCGGCCTAGGGGTAAATCGTGGCTTCTGCTGAGCTCCTGAATTGTACTTTCCTTGTGCATACTTCCTCTTGCGATTCTCAATTTGCTGCTGCTTCCCTTCAATCATAAGACCATGATCTACCAACTCCTGGTAGTTGTTGAAGGTTGCTACAATCAACTGCATGCTCAACTCATCATTCAGTCCTTCCAGAAACTTCTCCTGCTTAGCTGCATCCGTAGCAACGTCATCTGGGGCATAACGTGCTAGCTTACTAAAGTCCTCCACATACTGGCCAACTGTCCGTCCTCCTTGGCGCAAGTTGCGAAACTCTCGCTTCTTCATGGCCATAGCTCCTGCTGAAACATGGGCAGTACGAAAATCCTACTGAAACTGGTCCCATGTGATAGTATCGACAGGGAAAGTGGCTGTGAAATTCTCCCACCATGATGCTGCGGGTCCTTCAAGCTGATGTGCAGCAAACTTCACCTTCTCCGCATCAGTGCATCCTGCTGTGGTCAACTCTCTAGCTGTCTTGCGGAGCCAATCATCTACTACTATTGGCTCGGTGCTACTGGAAAACACCGGCGGATTCAACCTAAGAAAACGGGCTAAGTGATCAACAGGTGGTGGTGGTGTTGGGTTGTTGTTGTTGTTGTTCCCCTGGTTCTGATTCTGGACTAGTAACTGCATCAATGTGTTCTGCTGCTGGATCCACTGAGTGAGCTCCGGTGGGAAGGTAAATCCGGGGTCACGTCTCGGAGGCATCTGAGGGTTTAGAAAAGGATGAGATTTAAGAATAGAGGGGGCCTAAAGAGAAAACACTACCCATATGCACATGAGGCAAAAGCAAACAATTCACTTCATTCAATCAACCAAACAAGGGCATACAATCGATCTAACTATCGCAAAAGTGCTCGGGCTACTATATTTACATGGTGGACTACTACTACTGTTGGGGTGGTCTACTAGAAATATTCTTCGGTTGCAGACTCCATGATATCTGCTCCAGCTTCATCAACATAGTCATCATCACTATCATCTGGATCCGAGTCGGTGTCATCGATGATGATGTAGTCTTCCGGGCGAATCTCCTTGGGTTCTTCGTCTTCTTCTACCGATGTAGGGTCTCCCATGAATATTCCAATTTTCTTGATTAGATCGTCATTCTTTGCCACTAATACTTCAATTTCTTCTTCAAAATCTTCACATGTAGCCTTGAGTTCTTCCTCCAGTTCCTTGATTCTTGTCCTTGCCTTCTTCAGGTCTATCATGTCGGCGCACATCTGGTTCTCCTGACATCGAATGTGCTATTTTAACTCCTAGATAAAAGCTGCAATTGATCTATCCTTTCTGGTGCTGATCATCTCCCAGTGCTCATCTCGGCGCCCACAAATCTGGTAGATAATATCCTTGAGATCATTGCGGTAGACTTCTTCAATGCGTCCCATGGTGATGTGAGCTGCCATGCTCTTTCCTAGACTCCAGGTTGGTGCATCGAAAGAAAACTCTATGGGCTCAGTGACTGGCATGAACGTCCTTCCTGGAACTTGAACTTGAATCATCCAGCGCTCTTCTTCAGGTAAGGTGGCGTTGTAGGTTCCGGTGAAGCTTGGTACTCCTATGTTCAGGTATCTAGTGACTTCCTTCAAGTGACGTCCAAAGGGTGTATCTTCATCCGGTTGAGTGAACTTGTTCCTTGCATCCGCCATCCTAAAAGAGTAGAAAAAATGAGAGGTCAGAAGAGAAGAGAGTGAGTAGTGATCTAGGTCTTTAGCTTAGTGGTCGTGTCCTACAGTCAGCGTGTGTAAGTGCATCTAGTGCCACCCCTAGTTGGTTTTGGAGTATTGACGACAAACCTAGTTGAGGGACTAATGTGTTTGTGAGAATTGCAGGATAACACAGGTAGAAGTCCCTCATTGATTCCGTTTTCCTACCAGAGATGACCCCTAAAAATGTATGAAGACATTGATGTCAAAGGTGGTATATGAAGATATTCACATTGAAGACTATGACAAGAGAAGACATTGCATGAAGCCTATGGAGCTCGAAGATTTAGATCTTTCGTAGTTCTTTTTCTTCTTCTTTGTTGAGTCATAGGAACCACTGTACTGTTAAGTGGGGTCCAAGAGAACCATTCAGAATGACTGAAGTGATGCTTAACCAAAACCTATGTCTTCGAGTGAAGACTATGAGAGCGAATCTTGTCCAGAGTCAGACAAGTCAGCTTTGCTTGTAGCCCAAGTAAAGTTGCTGTGTGAGTTTGAAATCTGACCGTTCACGTGTCAGTTCCTTAGTGACCCAGGGTCATTTCGGACAAATCAGGTCGGGTTGCCTAGTGGCTATAAATAGCCCACCCCCTACAACCAAAAATGGTTGGCTGCTCAGAGTTAGTATACGGCTTTTGTCGTTTGAGAGCAACCCACCTCGAAGCTTTTGAGAGAGAATTCCTTGCGAGGATAAAGCCCTAACCACCCAGAGCCAAAGAGAATTAGGCATCACTTAAGTCTTCTTGTTTGTGTGATCTGAAGACTTATTACACTTGAGGACTGTGAATCCTCCAGCCGGTTAGGCGTCGCGTTCTGAGCATCCAAGAGACATTGTGGATTGCCGGTGAACAAAGTCTGTGAAGGTTTGGGAGTCTACCTTGAAGACTTACCAGAGTGATTGGGCGAGGTCTATGTGACCTTAGCTCAAGGGGAATACGGTGAGGACTGGGTGTCCTGAGCTGCATGTTCAGGACTGGGTGTCCGGGACTGTGTGTCCTCAGGTTTAAATACCTAGCTACCCTAACCAGGCGTACAGTTGTCACAACAACTGGAACTGGTCCAACACATCATTGTCTTCAACGAGTCACTGGTTTCATCCTTCCCTTCTCTTTACGTATTGTTACTCCTTGTGAAGTCATTGTATGATTGCACTATCTTTTATCTTCACTGAGTGACTGCGTGTTCTGTTCGGCTTCATAATATCTTCCTACCTGATCCTTACTACATTGCTGCTATTAGTCATTGTGCTTTCACTCTATTGAATACTTGACTATGGCTTGCCTAGTGTAGTCTACCTTCCACTGCAGGGTAATAGGTTTATTTCTATCGTTTGTCTTCATAACTTCCATGTTTTGAAGACTTTCATAAAAATCGCCTATTCACCCCCCTCTAGTCGATATAACGCACTTTCAATTGGTATCAGAGCGAGGTACTCCCTTGTTTTGTGTGATTCGGTTTAACCACCTGGAGTTTTAGCTATGTCGACTGTAGGGATAATAAAAGTCTCCGCTGCGTGCCTCGTCTTTGATGGAACTGAATATCCCTACTGGAAGAATAAGATGCGCATGCATCTTGAAGCCATTGACGTTGACCTATGGTATGTCATCAAGAACGGCGTTCCCAAGGCTGGAGAAGGTGTCACTGCTGCTGACGTCAAGAAGTTCGTTCAACTGGACTCTACTGCCAAGAATATCATCTGTGGTCATCTGACCAAAGGACAGTATGGCCGCGTGAGTGTTTGGAAACATCTAAGCTAGTCTGGGACTGGCTCTCCAAAGTCAACGAAGGCATCTCAACCCAGAGAGATTAGAGAATCAGTGTCCTTCGCAACCTCTTCAACCGCTTCAAGAGAAATGACAATGAGAATGTCCAGCTCACATTTGATTGACTCACTGACATCATGAATGAGCTTCAAGCCCTTGGCGCTACTGAGATCACCAAGCATGAAGTCGTCAAGACACTACTGAGATCACTTGACAGTTCGTTTGACACCCTAGCCCTGATGATTCAGGAACGTCCTGATTTCAAGACACTCGATCCGTCTGACATACTTGAGAGGCTCAACACACATGAGTTTCAGCTTTCTGAGAAAAGAGATATCTACGGTCCAAACTATGGGCAAACTCGTGCCTTGAAGGCAAAAGCTGTCTCCTCATCTGAAGAAGAATCTGACAGCAGTTCTAATGATCCTGAAGACATTGGAAGGGAACTTGCTATGCTTGTGAAGAAGTTCCAAAAATTCACCAAGAAGAAAGGCTTCAGAAAGTCTTCCCGATCAAGCTCAAGGAATGATGAAGCTTCTGCTCATGACTACAAGAAGAAAACATGTCACAAGTGCAAGAAACCTGGCCACTTCATCTCTGAGTGTCCGCAGTGGGACAATGAGAACAAAAAGAAGAAGAAGAGCAAGGAATATGACTCTGATGATAAGAAGAAGAAGAAATACTCAAAGTCTTCTTCAAACTCTTCATCACACAAGAAGAGCTCATCTAGCAAGGCACGTGCGTTTGTTGGAAAGGAAATGGATTCAGAGGAGGAGTCTACTTCTGAGGAGGCGGAGGTGGAGTCTGAGGAGGAGTCCGATTCTGGCGTCGCAAGTCTGGCTACAGCATACGTTGCCAAGTCCATCTTCAACACTGAAGACAATGACTTCATCACCGGCACCGATGCAAATGACAAGGACCACTCCGCTCCTACCTACTGCTTCATGGCACGCGGTGCCAAGGTAAACACATGCACTACTCACTATCAAACATCTAGTGACGATGACTCTGATTGTGGTTCAAACCCAGCTACAAAACACTTGCTAAAATTGCAACTGAACAACAAAAAGCCATGGAACATATTCAAAAGCTGTTAGACAAAAGCGATGATCTGTTAGGCGCTGAAATGACTCGTTCTGAGTCCTTAATTGAAGACATAAAAAATCTTCATGTTAAGTATGAGGAACTTGAAAGTCGTCATGAAACGCTCTCAACAACTCATGAAAAGATTTCCTATGATTATCTTCAAAGGAAGCAAGATCTTAAGAAATTGAGAGCGGCTCATGAAGATCTTCAAAAGGAAAATGAGTCACTTCGCTCCAAACAGATCAGTTCCGCTCAGGAAGGATTTGAACCACCATGTCTTAAGTGCATTGAGCGTGATAATGCTACTACTGTTGCTGAATGTTCTACTGCTGCTACTGTTGCAATATCTTCAACTATTGATGTGGGAACTAACCCCTCTGCTGAGGATTCCACTGCTATTGCTGATGAGAATGCTAGGTTGAAGACATTGCTTGAAATAGGGATGTACAAAAGTCTTAAAGGGCATCAGACACTATGTGATGTCCTCAAAAAGCAGATCTTGAACCGAAACCCGAGGAAAGAGGGTGTTGGGTTCGTAAGGAAAATGAATGTTGATGGCTCTTACTGGAAACTTGAGCAGTACCCCAAAACCACATGGGTTGCTGCAAAGGAATCTTCAGCAGATCTATCCAATCTATCTGGCTTCACTTGTGCAAACCCCATTGTCATTGATGAATCCTTTGATGCAAACTATAAACTGTTTAAGAATCAGAATGGTGAAGTGTTTGCCAGGTACATTGGTACTAACTGCAGGAATGGACCGCCTATGAAGAAGATCTGGGTTCCGAAAAAGTGTCTGGAGAATCTTCCTATGAATGTCATCATGACACCACACGTGAAGAAGACAAACCTCAGACCACAGGCTTCATACGGTCCAAAGGCTTCATACAGACAGATGACTCACCTGAGTCGCACTAACACAAATGTTTTGCAGGGAAACCATACTCAGGCCTATGAATATGAACGCGGTTCATCAAACCTCCATGTTAATAAGACCAAGAACTATTCTGCATATTCTTATGAGTACTATTGTCCGCCTGCAAGACTTTTTGTTAGGGCTCCAAAGCCAAAGTTCTCAGACGCTGCACTTAGACTTATTGCTTCTAAGCCACCCTTGAAGATGTGGGTGGCTAAGAAAGCTTAACTCTCTTTTGCAGGGAAAGGTCTCCAGCAGAAAACCAAAATCGTCTGACGCTATTGCTGGGGACCTTAAACATCTTGTAGGGCGCAAGATCAAATGCCCGAATGGTCTTACTATGTACTTCGTTCCTGAATCACTTGCTACTCTCCCTATCAGTCCTAATCTGGATCTAAGCTTTCATAACCCACTAGTTCGTCAAATGTTTTTGCTTCACAATTCTCTTCATGAAGCCTATCCCCCTAACTGCACTGTAGGGTACGACACCAGCGTCTTCAGAATGGATTATTGATAGTGGGTGTACCAATCACATGACTGACAAACAAAGCCTTCTTATGGACTCAACCTTACGTCCATCCGACAAGAGTCACATCACATTTGCTGACACTGGTAAAAGTAAGGTATTGGGTCTAGGTAGAGTTGCAATCTCAAAGGATCAAAACATGCATAAAGTCATGCTTGTTGAATCCCTTGGCTTCAACTTAATGTCTGTCTCAATGCTTTGCGATTTGAACATGATCGCAATATTTGGAAAATATCGCTGCCTTGTACTAATGGAATCTGACAAGTCTCTAGTGTTTGAAGGGTATCGGAAAGATGATTTGTACGTGGTAGATTTTTCGGCAGGACCACAGCTTGCCGTATGTCTTTTAGCAAAGGCTTCAGAATGCTGGCTCTGGCATCAGAGGCTAGGGCATGCTGGCATGAGGAACCTCCACACCCTTGCAAAGAAGAAGCATGTCATAGGCATCGAGGGCGTCAAGTTCAAGAAATATCACTTATGCGGTGCTTGTGAAGCAGGGAAGATGACGAGGGCCAAACATCCCTCGAAGACAATCATGACAACCACTTGACCCTTCGAACTGCTCCACATGGATCTTTTCGGTCCCACTCATTACTCAACTCTTACTACTACTGCTTGCCTCTATGGCTTTGTTATTGTTGATGATTATTCTAGATATACTTGGGTGCACATAATCCTCTACAAGACTCCAAGAAAATTCTGGCCTGAAGCCATTGATACTGCATGCCATACAATCAATCGTGTTTATCTTCACAAGCTTCTAAACAAGACATCTTATGAGCTCCTTACTGGCAAGAAGCCAAATGTCAGTTACTTCAGAGTATTTGGCTCCAGGTGCTGGATCAAGGACCCACATCACACCTCAAAGTTTGCACCAAAAGCACATGAGGGTTTTATGCTTGGATATGGAAAGGATTCGCACTCCTACAGAGTCTTCAATCTCTTTCATTAGAAAGTGGTTGAAACAGTGGATGTGCAGTTCGATGAGACCAACGGTTCACAAAGAGAGCAACTGCCAAATGTGCTAGATGAAGTTCCATCCAGTGAATCAATCAAGCTAATGGGAACTGGAGAAATTATACCTTCTGAAGCTCATCCTGAAGAAGAACTTATCATCTCAGCACCTGATCAACATGAAGACAATGCTCAGCCTGAAGACATTCCTTCTAACAACGACAATGATCAGCAAGAGCAAAATCTTCGCCCTGTACATCCTCGCGTTGCCAATGAAGTGCAGATTGAAAGAATAATTGATAGCATCAATGCACCCGGTCCACTCACTCGTTCAAGGGCAACTCAGCTAGCAAATTTCTGTGGGCACTTTGCATTCGTCTCAATAACAGAACCCAAGAAAGTTGAAGAAGCCTTCATGGAACCGGAATGGATTCAAGCTATGCAAGATGAGCTTCAACAGTTTGAGCTGAATAATGTATGGGAACTGGTCAGGCGTCCCGATCCTCGGAAGCACAACATAATAGGCACCAAATGGATATACCGCAACAAGCAAGATGAGCATGGTCAAGTTGTCAGAAACAAAGCTCGTCTCGTTGCTCAAGGATATACTCAAGTGGAAGGCATTGACTTCGATGAAACATTTGCTCCTGTGGCTAGACTTGAAGCCATACGCATACTGCTGGCCTATGCAAATCATCACAACATACTTCTTTATCAAATGGATGTGAAGAGCGCCTTCCTCAATGGCAATATTGAAGAAGAAGTGTATGTTGCACAACCTCCTGGCTTTGAAGATCCAAAACATCCTGACATGGTATACAAGCTCAACAAGGCACTGTATGACACACTTCACAAGCTTCTGAACAAGACATCTTATGAGCTCCTTACTGGCAAGAAGCCAAATGTCAGTTACTTCAGAGTATTTGGTGCCAAGTGCTGGATCAAGGATCCACATCACACTTCAAAATTTGCACCAAAAGCACATGAGGGTTTTATGCTTGGATATGGAAAGGATTCGCACTCCTACAGAGTCTTCAATCTCTTTCATTATAAAGTGGTTGAAATAGTGGATGTGCGGTTTGATGAGACTAACGGTTCACAAAGAGAGCACCTCCCAAATATGCTAGATGAAGTTCCATCCAGCGAATCAATCAAGCTTATGGGAACCGGAGAAATCATACCCTCTGAAGCTCAACCTGAAGAGGAACTTATCATCTCCGCACCTGATCAACCTGAAGACAATGCTCAGCCTGAAGACAATCCCACTAACAATGACAATGATCAGCAAGAGCAAAACCTTCGCCCTGTACATCCTCGTGTTGCCAATGAAGTGCAGATTGAGAGAATAATTGACAGCATCAATGCACCCGGTCCGCTCACTCGATCAAGGGCAACTCAGCTGGCAAATTTCTGTGGGCACTTCGCATTTGTCTCAATAACAGAACCCAAGAAAGTTGAAGAAGCCTTCATGGAACCTGAATGGATTCAAGCTATGCAAGAAGAGCTTCAACAGTTTGAGCTGAATAATGTATGGGAACTGGTTAAGCATCCTGATCCTCGGAAGCACAACATAATAGGCACCAAATGGATATACCGCAACAAGCAAGATGAGCATGGTCAAGTTGTCAGAAACAAAGGTCGTCTCGTTGCTCAAGGATATACTCAAGTGGAAGGCATTGACTTCGATGAAACATTTGCTCCTGTGGCTAGACTTGAAGCCATACGCATACTGCTGGCCTATGCCAATCATCACAACATACTTCTATATCAAATGGATGTGAAGAGCGCCTTTCTCAATGGCAAGATTGAAGAAGAAGTGTATGTTGCACAACCGCCTGGCTTTGAAGATCCAAAACATCCTGACATGGTATACAAGCTCAACAAGGCACTGTATGGCCTCAAACAAGCCCCTCGGGCCTGGTATGACACACTCAAATACTTCCTGAAGAGCAAAGGCTTCATACCTGGTTCCCTAGACCCCACTCTCTTCACGAAGACATATGATGGTGAACTGTTTGTGTGCCAAATATATGTGGATGACATTATCTTCGGCTGCACCAATCAGAAGTACAGTGAAGAGTTTGGATATATGATGCAAGAGCAATATCAGATGTCCATGATGGGAGAGCTGAAGTTCTTCCTCGGTCTCCAAATACGACAGCAACGCAATGGCATCTTCATATCTCAAGAGAAGTATCTCAAAGATTGTCTGAAGAAGTTCGGTATGCAAGACTGCAAAGGCTTCACGACGCCAATGCCAGCCAAGCATCATATGGGTCCCGACGACAATGGTAAAGAGTTCAATCAAAAGGTATACCGCTCCATGATTGGTTCTTTGCTTTATCTATGTGCATCTAGGCCAGATATTATGCTTAGTGTTTGCATGTGTGCTCGATTCCAAGCGACACCAAAGGAGTCGCATCACTTAGCTGTGAAGCGAATTCTTCGATATTTGGCTCACACCCCAACTCTAGGATTATGGTATCCAAAGGGCTCAGAGTTTGATCTGGTTGGATTCTCGGATGCTAATTATGCTGGTGACAAAGTGGATCGCAAGTCTACATCAGGCACATGTCACTTTCTGGGACGATCACTTGTATGTTGGTCTTCAAAGAAGCAGAACTGTGTATCTCTCTCCACTGCTGAATCTGAATACATTGCTGCTGGATCTTGCTGTGCTCAGCTTCTGTGGATGAAGCAAACACTCAAGGACTATGGCATTCATCTGAAGCAAGTGCCACTCTACTGCGACAACGAAAGCGCCATCAAGATTGCCAACAACCCAGTTCAGCACTCGAAGACAAAGCACATTGAAATTCGTCATCACTTTCTCAGAGATCATGTTGTGAAGGAAGATATTGATATCATACACGTCAACACTGAAGAGCAATTGGCAGATATCTTCACCAAGCCCTTGGATGAGAAGAGATTTTGCAAGTTACGGTGTGAGCTAAATATCCTGGAATCCTCAAATGTCCTGTGATCAGGCACACATCCTAACACTTATGCATATTGATGACTTAGATGTGCAACACACGAAGTAAAGTATATCTTCAATCAATGAAGACATACATTCTAAGTGTGAATACATTAATGTGGAATTTGACTTCGGAGCGCCACGATAATTGTGCGCCGTGTCTGGGTCTAATACTTCCTATACGGTGGGTAACGCCACCACCAAATGTTCTGTTTGAAGTGTTTCACTCATGGCGTTACATTTGCTATGTCTTCACATTTGGTATTGGCTTCAATCTCAACATATCTTCATGATTATCTTCACTATGTTGATTATATAGATATATATATATATATACTAGTGTTCTGTCCTCTACAGCATTCACTTATAGCTGTGTCTTCTTGTTGAATCTTTTGAATTAAGTGAATGTGATCGGACCCTAACCTCTCTATGCTTTCTATCTCAAACTCTATCTCTCCAAATCATATGCATTCTATTGAAACTGTCGAATGTCTTCTCTGCGTCCTTGTCAGCAGAAGATACAGAGACAACCATTAAGTCCGTTTTCAATGCTCATTCCTCCACCTGAAACCCAAAGAAGTGGGAACGACCACCCGACAATCCAGGCGTGCGTGGGACGTGGAACAAACCCCAATATGCTGCATGATGGCCACGTGTTCCTCAGATGTGAATCGCCAGGGGCACCTGTGTAATAACGCAGTGCCGCCCCTGTACCTATAAATACACACCTCACAGCAGTCATTATATCTTCTTCCACTCTCGCATGAACCCTAGCGCCACCGCTAGCCCTCGACGACGCCGACGACGAAGCGCTTCGCTGCCGCAACCTCTCCGACGTCGTCTTCACGCCAACCGCGGACATCGTCTTCTCTGCCGTCGCCGTAGGTGTCCTCCGTCGCCAAGTTAGGGCACGGACGATCGAACTGCTCGGCATCCTCTTCCACTCTGTCTAGCATTTCTTCGTGTGGTAAATAAAACCTCCTTTTTACGGCCTCTTTGATCCTATAGCTTTATCACTTTCTACCACAAGCAGTTTCTATTCACACAAGTTGAATCTCTTTCATACTGCATCTCATAACATGCCTAGTATATTCACTTATGCTTCACAAAGTAGTTAGATTCCTCACTTGTACTGATCCGTGGATTCGTACAAATCTGGAACCAACTCCTTATCTATGAGTGAATGTCTTCGCACGATGAGGTCAATGTCTTCTAAACTGATTTATCTTCAAAATCTTCTGAGAATGCATATGACCTCTTCCCCTTCCCTCGCACCTTAATGCTATCACAGGTACATGTCCGTGGGAGAATCCCTTGGTTCTCATAGTCTGCATTCATTTGCAGAATTCTTACAGCATCACATAAATTCTCCCGAAGCCAGTTCCTGTTTGTCCAGCAAGCGAAAACCTTTGAAGCCTCTGAACGTATTGAAGCCTTTCAGATTAAGGTTCATGGCTTCAGAAAAATCAGCAAGGAAGGGTGGCAGAAAGCGTCGAGGAGAAACATCAAGAGATCTGCCCGATGACCTCTTAGAGCTGTACAAGACAGATCCTGAAGAGGATTACAATCAGCGCAAGACGCGAATCCAATGGATTCGATGCTATTGGGCAGAACAGTGGTTCAAGTACAGATTTGTGACCAAGGAATATGCTGAAAAGAATGCCATCAAGCGACCATGGGGAGACATCCTCTACAAAAATCTTCAACCCAGGACCAGAGATGAAGCCATTGAACAAGGCTTCTATCCCTGCATGGTCCGTGGACCACAGCCTGCGGATGCTGACCCATCGTCCCTGCTATGGTGTCGTGACGACAATCTGTTTAAGCGCAACTTCCAGTTTGCCCAGAACTCAGCGAAGCAGAACAAGAAGACTTTGGGTTTAGATTTCAACCCTGGTCCCTCTGCTCCCCGTGCCGATGGAACTCACGAAGCTGAACCCAATCTTCTTGGGCCCTTCTACAATCTTGAAGGCCTCATCACTCACATCGTGGTTCAAGGGACAGCCGTGAATGAGCCTGCAGATGACGCTGAATCAGATGAAGCGCCTGCAGCGCCGAAGCCAAAGAAGCTGAAGCAGCCAAAAGCTTCAAAGCCGGCCTCTGCACCAAAAATTTCACGGGCGAAGCCACTGGCAACTGCACCTCCTGAAGACAGTGTGCAGTCTGAAGATTTGTCACGCATCTCCAAGCCTCAGAAGGTCAAGATGCCTCTGCCACACACCGGCCAAGAGCTAACAGCTGCGGCCATTCTGCGCAATGATGCCATTGATCTATCAAGTGATGAAGATCTTGCAGATGACGCTCTTGAGCAACTCATCAAGAGCAAAGAAGAAGCAGAAATCTTCAATGATCTGCCTCTCTTTGATGTAACAATCATCCACAACTTCATTGATGAGTGGTTTGACACGCCAAACATCAGCTTCGAAGATCTGCAACTACCCATTGGCCTCAGTGTCGCCTTCCATGGCGCCATTGCTTCAGAGCTAGCCCTCGCCCAGCGCATTGTCGAACTGAAGCAAAAGATTGACTATGAAAAGGCTTAGTTCAAGAAGCATATGGCCAAGCTTAGCGTGCAAGAGGTGAAAAACTTCAAGATTATGCTGCAAGAGCTCAAAGAAGCCTTTCTCAAGAAACGCGCAGAAGCTCAGGGTTCTCGGGAGCGTATGAAGAACCTGGCTGACAAGTGTGTGCAAGGCTACAACGAAGCTGAGAAGCGCAAGGCCCTTGGGCGTCCGGGCATTGATCCCAGGATGGCTGCTAAGCAGAAGAAGAAGCCCATTGTGACCGAACCTCTCGCACCAAGGCAGGAAGCAGATCCCATTGTCTTCCCAACTAGAATGACTGGCTCGAAGCCAAAAAGCCGGTCAACCACTTCAGAACTGAAGAAGACGAGGACTGTTGAGGCTGAAACCAGGAAGAGGAAACATCCTGAAGCCTCTCCAACTGCCCCCTCCAAGAAGAAGAGGAAGACCAAGAAAGAACGGGCTGCTCCCACAGAGCCTTTGATTGTTGAACCCATTTCCATGGTTCGTCCTGACGCTGAACGCCAACTGACAATCCATGAGCCTGCTTTCACAGAGGCTCATGAAGCTGAAGACTTTCGAGCAGCTGATCCCATCGCTGCTGACGACATTGGTCACCATGACCATGTAGAAGATGGTGCAGTCCTTCCTCAGCCCGAGCACAGCGAACTCATCAGCATTGGTCGTCCTCTGACGCCAATTGCTCAGGATGCTTCATGGGCTGATCGCCCACAAGAAGAAGAAGACTTCGAGGCCCAGCCAACTCCAACTACACAGGCGTCGCCTGCGTTGCGCAGGCTTCGCAAAGGACCAAGGCATCCAGTCTCTGCGTCTGAAGCTGAAGCTGCTGAAGACATTTCGGCTGCATCAGCCGATGAAGAAGAAGTCCCACAAGCTGCTACTCCCCTGTCCCACCAAGAAGCGGTTCTCGAGGAGAACGTGGTTGTGACCGACCCTCCAGCTCGTCAAGTGGAGGTTGAAAATCTTGAGGCTGCCACCACCAACACCAATGAAGCCACTGACGTTGTCATGGCTGAAGCTAATGTGGAGCCCTCACCAACAAAAGCACCAGAAGTCAGCAAAGCCACTAATCCCACTGCTTCTGTTCCTGCGCCTGCTGTCGGTCCTCAGTTCGACTATCATGTTGAGCACAGGCCTCAGGTACAGAAGCCAATCCCAAGATTGCCCATGTTCCCAGGTCCTGCATCAGCACCTGGATCCTTCAATATCAATGGCTTCAGAGCAGACAACACATTCTTCAATAGCTCCAGGAACCCCTACTCAAGGGAAAGAATATCATCTGATCGGTTCTGGAGCTATCCGCAGCGAAGCTATTACTCCTGCATTCTATACAATCAAGGTCGCATCTTCCCACACAAGCGTCTTGACATTGAAGCAATAGCTGGTCTGCCCTGTCTGGAAGAAGCTCTGGATTGCTTCAAAGAGGTTGGATTGCTGTCGTTCGTCACTGACCAAGAGCATTGGAATGAAGAGTTGCTGCTCCAATTATATGCCACACTTCACATCCGTGGGTATAACAGAGATCCGAAGACTTGGGTCCTGGAGTGGATGACAGGAAATGTTCATCACGAAGCCAAAGTCTTTGACATCATTGAGCTCACTGATCTACCCACTCCCGGCGATCTCTACGAATCTGGCTGTCAACTTCACAGTGAAGCTGTGGAGAGCATCTTTCAGAAGCCTGAACCTAACATGAGTCAGATGCTCAGTATGATGAAGCCATTACCCCAAGATGCTGCATATCCCAAAGAGTTCTTTGTTAAAGACCTAGAGTATCTGCCAAGGACTATTTATCACATCATAAGGCGAACTCTCTGGCCCATCAAAGGGCACTCTCCACATGCCAAGCTGGAAGGTGCAATGAAGACTTTGGTCTTCTATATTCTTCATGGAAAATGCTTCAATGCACAAGACTTCTTCATTTGCTAACTTGCTGCATCAGGCTCTGATCTATTTGGCTTGAAGTTCTATGCCCCATGGGTAATGAGGCTGATCAAACTTCACTCCGCTATCTCATATCAACCATCTGCTCGCAATCATCGGATTTTTCTGCCTGATATGGATATGTCTATTGAAGCCATCTATCCTGAGCCTGCCAAGGAACCTCTAAGTCTTCAGAATGCAGAGCATCAAAGTTTTTCTCAGAACATTGAAGGAGTTGAAGCAGTCACTCGTGTGTATCCTTTGGCTGGCACTACACGTGCACCGCATCCTGCTCTCACTGAAGCCACTAACAGTACAACTGCCCCACGACCCAAGAAGTGCACTTGTGTTCTCAATGACCGAGAGCTTCTTGTGGCTCTTCATCAGAAACAGGATAGGCATCATGACTGGCTGAAGCATCAAATGCAAAGCCTCTTGGTGGATGTTAATCGCATTCACAATCTTGCCACCAAGAATGCCTTTGTTGCTCATGAAACCTCTCGACGCACATGGAAAGGGCTGACGCTGATGTGTTCTGAAGATGATCTTCAAGAGGATGGCTTCTCTGAGCGCTTCAAATTTGACTCCACACCTCCTCGAAGGGCGGTGCTGCGACGAACTCCATCTCTTGAAGACTCTGAGTTCTCTTCCTCTCCTGCAACTGTAAATGCCAGAGTGATCGAGGATGACGACGATGCTACTTCACCGCCGCCTCCTTCAGCACGCTTCGACACTGCTCCAAGCTCTTCTGCACCGCTGAACACCACCAACGACCCTGCTGCTTCACCTACTCTTCATGGGAACGAGTAGAGGCTCTATGTCTTCAAACCTTTTTGGTCCTTACTGACAAAAGGGGGAGAAGCATATGAGTTTAATAGTCTTCAAGCGGGTCCATATGGGCGGGTGCTTCATATTTTGCTTCGTGTTTACAACTCTCATTTTGATACATTTGGTTCTTTGAGTTGTAACACTTAAACTCGATGGTCGTCTGCTACCTATTTGCCATTTTGTGATGCGATGATAAATTCCGCATGTGCGACGATAAATTCCGCACTTAGATCATTTTGCAGACGTCCATTTTCCATTATGCATGTCATTATCTTCACATACCTTCACATGCATAGTGGATTGTCATCATAAGTTGAAGAGGATCTCCACAAGCACAACCTCCCATGTGCATTTGCATTCCAAAAGCAAACTACTTATATGCACATCTTCAGGGGGAGCCCTTGCAACTTATGAAGACAATTCCTTATCATTTACAATTTCACATATTATATTCCTCGTTGAAAACTTCAACTAGTTTTTCATCAATCACCAAAAAGGGGGAGATTGTAAGTGCATCTAGTGCCACCCCTAGTTGGTTTTGGAGTATTGACGACAAACCTAGTTGAGGGACTAATGTGTTTGTGAGAATTGCAGGATAACACAGGTAGAAGTCCCTCATTGATTCCGTTTTCCTACCAGAGATGACCCCTAAAAATGTATGAAGACATTGATGTCAAAGGTGGTATATGAAGATATTCACATTGAAGACTATGACAAGAGAAGACATCGCATGAAGCCTAGGGAGCTCGAAGACTTAGATCTTTCATAGTTCTTTTTTTTCTTCTTTGTTGAGTCATAGGAACCACCATACTGTTAAGTGGGGTCCAAGAGAACCATTCAGAATGACTGAAGTGATGCTTAACCAAAACCTATGTCTTCGAGTGAAGACTATGAGAGCGAATCTTGTCCAGAGTCGGACAAGTCAGCTTTGCTTGTAGCCCAAGTAAAGTTGCTGTGTGAGTTTGAAATCTGACCGTTGGAACACGTGTCAGTTCCTTAGTGACCCTGGGTCATTTCGGACAAATCAGGTCGGGTTGCCTAGTGGCTATAAATAGCCCACCCCCTACAACCAAAAATGGTTGGCTGCTCAGAGTTAGTATACGGCTTTTGTCGTTTGAGAGCAACCCACCTCGAAGCTTTTGAGAGAGAATTCCTTGCGAGGATAAAGCCCTAACCACCCAGAGCCAAAGAGAATTAGGCATCACTTAAGTCTTCTTGTCTGTGTGATCTGAAGACTTATTACACTTGAGGACTGTGAATCCTCCAGCTGGTTAGGCGTCGCGTTCTGAGCATCCAAGAGACATTGTGCATTGCCGGTGAACAAAGTCTGTGAAGGTTTGGGAGTCTACCTTGAAGACTTACCAGAGTGATTGGGCGAGGTCTGTGTGACCTTAGCTCAAGGGGAATATGGTGAGGACTGGGTGTCCTGAGCTGTGTGTTCAGGACTGGGTGTCCGGGACTGGGTGTCCTCAGGTTTAAATACCTAGCCGCCCTAACCAGACGTACAGTTGTCACAGCAACTGGAACTGGTCCAACACATCATTGTCTTCAACGAGTCACTGGTTTCATCCATCCCTTCTCTTTACGTACTGTTACTCCTTGTGAAGTCATTGTATGATTGCACTATCTTTTATCTTCACTGAGTGACTGCGTGTTCTGTTCGGCTTCATAATATCTTCCTACCTGATCCTTACTACATTGCTGCTATTAGTCATTGTGCTTTCACTCTATTGAATACTTGACTATGGCTTGCCTAGTGTAGTCTACCTTCCGCTGCAGGGTAATAGGTTTATTTCTATCGTTTGTCTTCATAACTTCCACGTTTTGAAGACTTACATAAAAATCGCCTATTCACCCCCCCTCTAGTCGATATAACGCACTTTCAGCGTGTGCTCTGATACCATCTTGTAGCGACCAGACCTCAAACGGTCCAATCTCTGTGCTCCGGTGTCATCCCTGGATCAGTAATGCTGACACCACACAGTACTTAAAGGATTTATAGCAGAGTAGCAATCACACACTTATTACATCGAGTGTCTCCAAAGATAACTTATTGCAATAAAAATGGCTTAAGGCCATCTAATAACGATAACAGCAGAAGGCTTGGAAGATAAGTGAGTCCATCAACTCCAACGGCATCACTGAGTATAGAACCACGACCTAAAACTCCTTAATAGTCATCTGAAAAGTCTGCAACATTAACGTCGCAGCCCAAAAACGGGTCAGCACATGGAATATGTTGGCAATGTAACACATAGAGAATAATGGAATGAAACAGCTATACTATATGCATATTTGGCTGGTGGAAAGCTCTATGGTTACAGTTTTGCGTAAAGCCAATTTTTCCCTACTGCAAAGGAATAAATTTATTTAACTATTATGGTGGTTGTTAAATATTGAGAATGGTTGACAGCATTCTCAATCCCAATTAAACATCATCATTAAACAAACCCAACAAAATTAATTTTTAGAGTAACATGTTGAGATTCACATGATAATCCAGGTACTAGATACTCAAGATGTCCATAACCGGGGACACGGCTAACCATGATTAGTTTATACACTCTGCAGAGGTTTGCGCACTTTTCCCCACAAGACTCGATCGCCTCCATTTGGTTTCTCGCACTACACGGTGTTTGAGAAATGGATGACCGAGACATAGTCTTTCAGAAGCGCTAGCACCTTACGATGGGTAGACCGTACCACCTACATCCCCTACATCTGCTAGTCTACCACTGTAAGAGTTCGCACGACTTAGTCAACTATGCTAGAGCCCATAATAGCTTGTGGCTGCACACGGAAGTTTCTAGCATGAATAATCTCATGATCCCTTTGAGCCTGGGTGGCGGTCCAAAAGAAAACAGGCAATCCTGGAATACCCAGGTGCCTCAATCCACCCAGATGTGTGTTTAGGTTGCCACCTTAAGTAAACCATTAATTAACAAAGCTCACATCTGTCATGGATACACTCACCCAATCCACGTCTACTAGCATAGCATAGCAACAATAAGCAAACGTAGAAGTAACTCCCAAAGGTTTGATAATTAGACATGTAATAGGTACTACCTCAACTACTTCCCAAACCCACAATTTAATTAGATCCTAATCATGCAATGTGTAAGGATTGATCTAATGCAATAAAATTGGGTAGTAGGAGGTATGATCAAAGTGTTGCTTGCCTTGCCGATGATCCGGGAAACCTAGCGATTCGAAGTAACAAGCGGCGCACTCCGGGTACTCTATCGCAAGCAAACAAGCACACAATAAGTACTCAACTAATGCACAGGTAAAACTCAAATAAGAGATTTAACCAGAAAGTTCAACTTAAGAACTCTGGTTGGCAAAAAGAATCGAATCGAAGAAGCAACGAAAGACAAACGGCAAAAGAAACAGGCTTCGTTTAGTATTCTGGATCTAAGGCAATTTTTACAGAAGCAAAACTTGTTTAAGTTGGTTAAACGGAAAGAGGGTTTCGAGACGAAACTCTAGGCGCTTAAATCGCCTGATTCCGATAAACGAGCGAAAAGATAAATTAAAACGAAAATCGGATCAAAAATCACGATCAGAAAATCGTGGATTTAATCCGAAAAAAAGAAAAACGACGAACAGTTTAACGAACGAACGTTCGTTAACTGAATCTAAACGAAGAACGCGTTCGTTAAAAGGAATGAACGAGCGAACGCTCGCTAATTAGCCTAAACCGGAAAAAAACCGATCTAAAGAAAAAAACGAAACAAAAAAACCGACGAAAACTGAATGGTTTTTCCGAGAAAACCGGCGGCGGGATCGAGGTAAACCTCGGGCGACGGGACGGCAGCGGTGGCTCCGGCGAGGCGGCGGCGTCGGCGGCGGCGGGGCGACGGCGGCGGGCGCGGGGTTTGAGGCGGGCGGCTAGGGTTTCGGCCCGGGGTGGGCCGGCGGCTTATAAAGGCTGGGTCCAGGGAGTCCGGGCCTAGTACGGCCCGTAGGTCGGTTCCGACGTTTTTTTTTTAAAAAAACTTACGCTCGGAAAAAAACAAAAGGACTACTAAACGGACTCCAAAAATCCCAAAATAAATTTTCCCCAGCTTCTAAAATCAAGCCGCACAGGATGAACATTTATTTGGGGCCTAAATGCAATTTTGAAAAATGCGCATTTTTCCTAAATTCAAATAAAATAGCAAATAAAACCAAATAAAATCTTATTTGATTTTTTATTAAATCCTCAATATTTCTTTATTTTGGGAAAGTCATTTTATTCCCTCTCTCATATTTTTGTAATAGAAATAATTGAAGATAAAATAAATAAAATCAAATGATCCTATTTTCAAAATTTGAGACAACTCAAATATGAAAATAACGAAATCCCCAACTCTCTCCGAGGGTCCTTGAGTTGCAAAATTTTCTAGGATCAACCAAAATGCAATAAATATGATATGCAATGATGATCTAGTGTATAACATTCCAAATTGAAAATTTGGGATGTTACATAAGGGGTGCGGGAGGCCACCGAGGTGGGCACAACCCACCTGGGCGCGCCAGGGGGGCCTGGCGCGCCCTGCTGGGTTGTGCCCCCCTCGGGGCACCCCCCAGGTGCTGCTCTGGCCCATCGGGAGTCTTCTAGCCCATAAAAAATTCACAAAAAGTTTCGCGGTGTTTGGACTCCATTTAATATTGATTTTCTGTGATGTAAAAAACAAGCAGAAAACAGCAACTGGCACTGGGCATTGAGTCAATAGGTTAGTCCCAAAAAATGATATAAAGTTGCTATAAAATGATTGTAAAACATCCAAGAATGATAATATATTGGCATGAATACTTCATAAATTATAGATACGTTGGAGACGTATCATGGCAACAAAACAATACAAGCATTTTTCATATTCTGTCACAGCGGTAGATTACTTGCAGATTGAACCCAACTATCAAACCTAAAACTTGACCAAATAAAAGACAAGTAGATCGGAGAGCATATATGAATAAGAATTATGCATCAAGCAAACCAAAATGATCTCAAATGAATTCGTGGATAAATCTAATCATAAAGTGATAATTCATCACATCGCAACAAACACAACACCAGATTATGGATCAAACCATTAGGCTAACTCATGTGATCTTTGTATTGAGAAACATGGCAGAGAAAACCAACTAGCTATCACTATGAATTAATAGTCCAAAGGAAACTACTCATGGACGAACATAGCGGCCTTCAAATTGATGGAGATGGCCACCGTGAAGAATTCCCCCTCCGACAAAGCTCCGGAAAAGACTTCAGATTGGAACATAGCGGAACAGAGAAGTGGGGCGACAGAAAATAGGGTTGAAATTCTCGGGCTTATTCAGGTATATATAAAGGCTTAGGTGCCGAGAGGCGGTGGAAAGGAGCACCAAGGTCCCCATGCGGCCCCACCATGCACCCTCTAGCCACCTGTAGGGGCACATGAGAGCTGTGGGACACCCCTGGCCTATGCCGGTAGGCCACTAGAAGCTTCCCAATGCAAACCTTCTCTTGATTTTTTTTTGATTTTTCTGAACCCGATAAAATTGATTTCCCTAAAAATCTAAAAACACACACAAAACAACAACTATCACTAGGGATTGTAAACCTTAAACCCTGGTTAGTCCAAAGAATGGTGTCAAAACTATGCCAAATGATATAAACATGGCATGAAACTATAAAACAGTTATAGATACATTGGATACGTATCAATGACCCAGTGCGCCCTTGGCGCAAAGATCAACTAGTCGGGAAGTTAAGTAAGTTATGGGTAGCACGTCTAATAAAATTTTATTTGATGAATTATAATTAAATTATCCCCACATAAGGGAACACCAAGAAGCAATGGACGGGATAACAAAGAGGAATAACTACCCTTGTGATCATGACAAGTGCTTGTTCGTACTGGCCACACTTAGACACAACATCGGTACCAGACAGGTTTGGTGTGAACGTTGGTTTAGGTGGCGAGGGGAGAGCAATGTGGAACAACAAAAGCAATAAACGTTAGCTTCTTTCCGTTGAGGCGGGCCCCTTTGCATTGAGTAGGCTAGAAATGATGGTTCGGTAGCACGAGACATGTTGCATGTCCGTCCCTGCCGTGTGAGGCTATGAGCGGATTGGCTGGCCGGCTTTACTTGAGTATGCCTGGTGAAGGAAATATGCCCTAGAGGAAATAATAAATTTGTTATTTATATTGCCTTATATCATGATAAATGTTTATTATTCATGCTAGAATTGTATTAACCGGAAACTTAGTACATGTGTGAATACATAGACAAACAAAGTGTCACTAGTATGCCTCTACTTGACTAGCTCATTGAATCAATGATGGTTATGTTTCCTAACCATAGAGATGAATTGTCATTTGATTAACGGGATCACATCATTAGAGAATGATGTGATTGACTTGACCCATCCGTTAGCTTAGCACGATGATCGTTTAGTTTATTGCTATTGCTTTCTCCATAACTTATACATGTTCCTATGACTATGAGATCATGCAACTCCCAAATACCGGAGGAACACTTAGTGTGCTATCAAACGTCACAAAGTAACTGGGTGACTATAAAGATGCTCTACAGGTGTCTCCGATGGTGTTTGTTGAGTTGGCATAGATTGAGATTAGGATTTGTCACTCCGAGTATCGGAGAGGTATCTCTGGTCCCTCTCGGTAATGCCCATCACTATAAGCCTTGCAAGCAATGTGACTAATGAGTTAGTTACGGGATGATGCATTACGGAACGAGTAAAGAGACTTGCCGGTAACGAGATTGAACTAGGTATTGAGATACCGACGATCGAATCTCGGGCTAGTAACACACCGATGACAAAGGGAACAACGTATATCGTTATGCGATTTGACCGATAAAGATCTTCATAGAATATGTGGGAGCCAATCTGAACATCCAGGTTCCGCTATTGGTTATTGACCGGAGATGTGTCTTGGTCATGTCTACATAGATCTCGAACCCGTAGGGTCCGCACGCTTAACGTTCGGTGACGATCGGTATTATGAGTTTATGTGTTTTGATGTACCGAAGATAGTTCGGAGTCCCGGATGTGATCACGGACATGATGAGGAGTCTCAAAATGGCCGAGACATAAAGATTGATATATTGGATGACTATATTCGGACACCGAATGAATTTGGGGGGTCACCGGATAATTATCGGAGTGCCGGGGGGTTATCGAAACCCCTGGGGGGACTAATGGGCCAACATGGGCCTTAGTGGAGAGAGAGAGAGAGGGCCGGCCAAGGCAGGGCAGCGCGCCCCTCCCCCTCTAGTCCGAATTGGACTAGGGAAGGGGGGGCCTTTCCTTCTCTTCTCTCCCTCTCCTTCCTTCCCCCCTTCCTCCTCCTAGTAGGACTCCTCCTCTCCTGGCGCGCCTCAAAGGCCAGCCGGCCTCCCCCCTTGCTCCTTTATATACGGGGGCGGGGACACCCTAGAACACACAAGTTGATCATTGATCTCTTAGCCGTGTGCGGTGCCCCCCTCCACCATAATCCACCTCGGTCATATCGTCGTAATGCTTAGGCAAAGCCCTGCGCCGGTAGCTTCATCATCACCATCATCACGCCATCGTGCTGACGAAGCTCTCCCTCGACACTCAGCTAGATCAAGAGTTCATGGGACGTCACTGAGCCAAAAGTGTGCAGATCACGGAGGTGCCGTACTTTCGGTACTAGGATCGATCGGATCGTGAAGACGTACGACTACATCAAACGCGTTGTCACAATGCTTCCGCTTACGGTCTACAAGGGTACATGGACAACACTCTTCCCCTCTCGTTGCTATGCATCACCATGATAGATCTTGCGCGTGCGTAGGAATTTTTTTTGAAATTACTGCATTCCCCAACAGTGGCATCCGAGCCAGGTCTATGTGTAGATGTTATATGCACAAGTAGAACATAGAGGAATTGCGGGCGTGGGTATATACATATTACTTGCTGCACTAGTTGATTCTTGATTTGGCGGTATTGTTGGGTGAAGCGGCCCAGACCGATATTACGCGTACGCTTACACGAGACTGGTTCTACCGACGTACTTCGCACACAGGTGGCTGGTGGGTGTCAGTTTCTCCAACTTTAGTTGAATCGGATTCAATGAACAGGGTTCTTTCTGAAGATCAAGAAGCAATCACTATACCGTGTTGTGGTTTTTGATGCGTAGGTAAGAACGTTCTTGCTCAGCCCGTAGCAGCCACGTAAAACTTGCAACAATAAAGTAGAGGACGTCTAACTTGTTTTTGCAGGGCATGTTGTGATGTGATATGGTCAAGACATGATGCTAAATTGTATTGTATGAGATGATCATGTTTTGTAACATAGTTATCGGCAACTGGCAGGAGCCATATGGTTGTCGCTTTCTTGTATGAAATGCAATCACCATGTAATTGCTTCACTTTATCACTAAGCGGTAGCGATAATCGTAGAAGCAATAGTTGGCGAGACAACGACGATGCTTCGATGGAGATTAAGGTGTCAACCCGGTGACGATGGTGATCATGACGGTGCTTTGGAGATGGAGATCAAAGGCACAAGATGATGATGGCCATATCATATCACTTATATTGATTGCATGTGATGTTTATCCTTTATGCATCTTATTTTGCTTAGTTTGGCGGTAGCATTATAAGATGATCTCTCACTAAATTTCAAGGTATAAGTGTTCTCCCTGAGTATGCACCGTTGCTACAGTTCGTCGTGCCAAGACACCACGTGATGATCGGGTGTGATAAGCTCTACATTCACATACAACGGGTGCAAGCCAGTTTTGCACATGCAGAATACTCGGGTTAAACTTGACGAGCCTAGCATATGCAGATATGGCCTCGGAACACTGAGACCGAACGGTCGAGCGTGAATCATATAGTATATATGATCAATATAGTGATGTTCACCATTGAAAACTACTCCATCTCACGTGATGATCGGACATGGTTTAGTTGATATGGATCATGTGATCACTTAGATGATTAGAGGGATGTCTATCTAAGTGGGAGTTCTTAAGTAATTTGATTAATTGAACTTTAATTTATCATGAACTTAGTACCTGATAGTATTTTGCATGTCTATGTTGTTGTAGATAGATGGCCCGTGTTGTTGTTCCGTTGAATTTTAGTGCATTCCTAGAGAAAGCTAAGTTGAAAGATGATGGTAGCAACTACACAGACTGGGTCCGTAACTTGAGGAGTATCCTCATTGCTGCACAGAAGAATTACGTCCTGAAAGTACCGCTAGGTGACAAACCCGCTGCAGGAGCAATGCCAGATGTTGTGAACACCTCGCAGAGCAAAGTTGATGACTACTCGATAGTTCAGTGTGCCATGCTTTACGGCTTAGAGCCGGGACTTCAACGACATTTTGAACGTCATGGAGCATATGAGATGTTCCAGAAGTTGAAGTTAATATTTCAAGCAAATGCCCGGATTGAGAGATATGAAGTCTCCAATAAGTTCTACAGCTGCAAAATGGAGGAGAATAGTTCTGTCAGTGAACATATACTCAGAATGTCTGGGTACCACAACCACTTGACTTAGCTGGGAGTTAATCTTCCTGATGATAGTGTCATTGACAGAGTTCTTCAATCACTGCCACCAAGCTACAAGAGCTTCGTGATGAACTATAATATGCAAGGTATGGATAAGACGATTCCTGAGCTCTTCGCAATGCTAAAGGCTGCGGAGGTAGAAATCAAGAAGGAGCATCAAGTGTTGATGGTCAACAAGACCACCAGTTTCAAGAAAAATGGTAAAGGGAAGAAGGGGAACTTCAAGAAGAACAGCAAGCCAGTTGCTGCTCAAGTGAAGAAACCCAAGTCTGTACCTAAGCCTGAGACTGAGTGTTTCGAGTGCAAAGGGACTGGTCACTGGAAGGGGAACTGCCTCAAGTATTTGGCAGAAAAGAAGGATGGCAAAGTGAAAGGTATATTTGATATACATGTTATTGATGTGTACCTTACTAATGCTCGTAGTAGTGCCTGGGTATTTGATATTGGTTCAGTTGCTAACATTTGCAACTCGAAACAAGGGCCACGGATTAAGCGAAGATTAACTAAGGACAAGGTGACGATGCACGTGGGAAATGGTTCCAAAGTCGATGTGATCGCCGTCGGCACGCTACCTCTACATCTACCTTCGGGATTAGTTTTAGACCTAAATAATTGTTATTTGGTGCCAGCGTTGAGCATGAACATTATATCTGGATCTTGTTTGATGCGAGACGGTTATTCATTTAAATCATAGAATAATGGTTGTTCTATTTATATGAGTAATATCTTTTATGGTCATGCACCCTTGATGAGTGGTCTATTTTTACTAAATCTTGATAGTAGTGATACACATGTTCATAGTATTGAAGCCAAAAGATGCAGAGTTGATAATGGTAGTGCAAATTATTTGTGGCACTGCCGTTTGGGTCATATTGGTGTAAAGCGCATGAAGAAACTCCATTCCGATGGACTTCTGGAATCACTTGATTATGAATCACTTGGTACTTGCGAACCATGCCTCATGGGCAAGATGACTAAAACTCCGTTCTCCGGAACAATGGAGAGAGCAACAGAGTTATTGGTAATCATACATACTGATGTATGTGGTCCAATGAACATTGAGGCTCGCGGCAGATATCGTTATTTTCTCACCTTCACAGATGATTTGAGCAGATATGGGTATATCTACTTAATGAAACATAAGTCTGAAACATTTGAAAAGTTCAAAGAATTTCAGAGTGAAGTGGAAAATCATTGTAACAAGAAAATAAAGTTTCTACGATCTCATCGTGGAGGAGAATATTTGAGTTACGAGTTTGGTCTTCATTTGAAACAGTGCGGAATAGTTTCGCAACTCACGCCACCCGGAACACCACAACATAATGGTGTGTCCGAACGTCGTAATCGTACTTTACTAGATATGGTGCGATCTATGATGTCGCTTACAAATTTACCGCTATCGTTTTGGGGTTATGCTTTAGAGACAGCTGCATTCACGTTAAATAGGGCACCATCTAAATCTGTTGAGACGACACCTTATGAACTGTGGTTTGGCAAGAAATCCAAGTTGTCGTTTCTTAAAGTTTGGGGTTGCGATGCTTATGTGAAAAAGCTTCAACCTGATAAGCTCGAACCCAAATCGGAGAAATGTGTCTTCATAGGATACCCAAAGGAGATAGTTGGGTACACCTTCTATCACAGATCCTGATGTCTACTACACAACCTTCTTCTTGTAGACGTTGTTGGGCCTCCAAGTGCAGAGGTTTGTAGGACAGTAGCAAATTTCCCTCAAGTGGATGACCTAAGGTTTATCAATCCGTAGGAGGCGTAGGATGAAGATGGTCTCTCTCAAGCAACCCGGCAACCAAATAACAAAGAGTCTCTTGTGTCCCCAACACACCCAATACAATGGTAAATTGTATAGGTGCACTAGTTCGGCGAAGAGATGGTGATACAAGTGGTATATGGATGATAGATATGAGTATTTGTAATCTGAAAATATAAAAACAGCCAGGTAACTAATGATAAAAGTGAGCGTAAACGGTATTGCAATGCGTTGAAACAAGGCCTAGGGTTCATACTTTCACTAGTGCAAGTCCCCT
Source organism: Triticum urartu (assembly GCF_056163025.1). NCBI lineage: Eukaryota > Viridiplantae > Streptophyta > Magnoliopsida > Poales > Poaceae > Triticum > Triticum urartu. The sequence continues at coordinate 442,122,617 of NC_141876.1, forward strand.
CAACAATAATAACATAATTGGATCACATAACTATCCCTCAACATGCAACAAAGAGTCACTCCAAAGTCACTGATAGCGGAGAACAAACGAAGAGATTATGGTAGGGTATGAAACCACCTCAAAGTTATTCTTTCTGATCGATCTATTCAAGAGTCCGTAGTAAAATAACATGAAGCTATTCTTTCCGTTCAATCTATCCTAGAGTTCGTACTAGAATAACACCTTAATACACAAATCAATCAAAACCCTAATGTCACCTAGATACTCCAATGTCACCTCAAGTATCCGCGGGTATGATTATATGATATGCATCACACAATCTCAGATTCATCTATTCAAACCAACACAAAGTACTTCAAAGAGTGCCCCAAAGTTTCTACCGAAGAGTCAAGACTAAAACGTGTGCCAACCCCTATGCATAGGTTCATGGGTGGAACCCGCAAGTTGATCACCAAAACATACATCAAGTGAATCACGTGATATCCCATTGTCACCACAGATATGCACGGCAAGACATACATCAAGTGTTCTCAAATCCTTAAAGACTCAATCCGATAAGATAACTTCAAAGGGAAAACTCAATCCATTACAAGAGAGCAGAGGGGGAGAAACATCATAAGATCCAACTATAATAGCAAAGCTCGCGATACGTCAAGATCGTATCACCTTAAGAACATGAGAGAGAGAGAGATCAAACACATAGCTACTGGTACATACCCTCAGTCCCGAGGGAGAACTACTCCATCCTCGTCATGGAGAGCACCGGGATGATGAAGATGGCCACTGGAGAGGGATTCCCCCTCTGACAGGGTGCCGGAACGGGTCTAGATTGGTTTTCGGTGGCTACAGAGGCTTCTGGCGGCGGAACTCCCGATCTATTGTGCTCCCCGAAGTTTTTAGGGTATATGGGTATATATGGGAGGAAGAAGTACGTTGGTGGACCTCCAGGCTGTCCACGAGGCAGGGGGCGCGCCCAGGGGGTGGGCGCGCCCCCCACCCTTGTGGGCATCGCGGGACTCTCCTGGTCCATCTCCGATACTCTGTGGGCTTCTTCTAGTCCAAAAATAAGTTCTGTGAAGTTTCAGGTCAATTGGACTCCGTTTGATTTTCCTTTTCTGCGATACTCTAAAACAAGGAAAAAACAGAAACTGGCACTAGGCTCTGGGTTAATAGGTTTGTCCCAAAAATCATATAAAATAGCATATAAATGCATATAAAACATTCAAGGTTGATAATATAATAGCATGGAACAATCAAAAATTATAGATACGTTTGAGACGTATCAGCATCCCCAAGCTTAATTCATGCTCGTCCTCGAGTAGGTAAATGATAAAAAACAGAATTTTTGATGTGGAATGCTACCTAACATATTTCTCTATGTAATTCTTCTTTATTGTGGCATGAATATTTAGATCCATAAGATTCAAGACAAAAGTTTAATATTGACATAAAAATAATAATACTTCAGGCATACTAACAAAGCAATCATGTCTTCTCAAAATAACATGGCCAAAGAAAGCTATCCCTACAAAATCATATAGTCTGGCTATGCTCCATCTTCACCACACAACGTATTGAAATCATGCACAACCCCGATGACAAGCCAAGCAATTGTTTCATACTTTTGATGTTCTCAAACCTTTTCAATCTTCACGCAATACATGAGCGTGAGCCATGGACATAGCACTATAGGTGGAATAGAATGGTGGTTGTGGAGAAGACAAAAAGAAGAAGATAGTCTCACATCAACTAGGCATATCAACGGGCTATGGAGATGCCCATTAATAGATATCAATGTGAGTGAGTAGGGATTGCCATGCAATGGATGCACTAGAGCTATAAATATATGAAAGATCAACAAAAGAAACTAAGTGGGTGTGCATCCAACTTGCTTGCTCATGAAGACCTAGGGCACTTGAGGAGGCCCATTGTTGGAATATACAAGCCAAGTTCTATAATGAAAATTTCCCACTAGTATATGAAAGTGACAATACAAGAGACTCTCTATCATGAAGAACATGGTGCTACTTTGAAGCACTAGTGTGGAAAAAAGGATAGTAGCATTGCCCCCCTTTTTTATTTGGCCTTTTTTACTTGGCCTTTCTTTTTTTGGCCTTCCTTTTTTTTATTTGGCATTTCTCTTTTTTGGGCGGGGGAGGGGGGACAATGCTCTATTAATGATGATCATCGCACTTCTATTTATTTACAACTCAAAGATTACAACTCGATACTAGAACAAAGTATGACTCTATATGAATGCCTCCGGTGGTGTACCGGGATGTGCAATGATGCAAGAGTGACATGTATGAAAGAATTATGAACGGTGGCTTTGCCACAAATACAATGTCAACTACATGATCATGCAAAGCAATATGACAATGATGGAGCGTGCCATAATAACGGAACAGTGGAAAGTTGCATGGCAATATATCTCGGAATGGCTATGGAAATGCCATAATAGGTAGGTATGGTGGCTGTTTTGAGGAAGGTATATGGTGGGTTTATGGTACCGACGAAAGTTGCGTGGTACTAGAGAGGCTAGCAATGGTGGAAGGGTGAGAGTGCGTATAATCCATGGACTCAACATTAGTCATAAAGAACTCACATACTTATTGCAAAAATCTATTAGTTATCGAAACAAAGTACTACACGCATGCTCCTAGGGGGGTAGATTGGTAGGAAAAGACCATCGCTCATCCCCGACCGCCACTCATAAGGAAGACAATCAATAAATACATCATGCTCCGACTTCTTAACATAACGGTTCACCATACGTGCATGCTACGGGAATCACAAACTTCAACACAAGAATTTCTCAAATTCACAACTACTCAACTAGCATGACTATAATATCACCATCTTCATATCTCAAAACAATTATCAAGTATCAAACTTCTCATAGTATTCAAAGCACTTTACATGAAAGTTTTTATTATATCCCTCTTGGATGCCCATCATATCAGGACTAAATTCATAACCAAAGCAAACTACCATGCTGTTTAGAGACTCTCAAGATGATATAAGTGAAGCATTATAGTTCATATATTTCTTCAAAATAAAACCACCGCCGTGCTCTAAAAAGATATAAGTGAAGCACTAGAGCAAAAGACAAACTACTCGGAAAGATATAAGTGAAGATCAACAAGTAGTCGAATAATTATGCAACTATATGAATACTCTCTAACATTAAAGAATTTCAGATCTTGGTATCTTATTCAAACAGCAAGCAAATCCTAACAAAATAAATTGACGCTCCAAGCAAAACACATATCATGTGGTAAATAAAAATATAGTTCCAAGTAAAGTTACCGATAAACGAAGACGAAAGAGGGGATGCCTTCCGGGGCATCCCCAAGCTTAGGCTCTTGGTTGTCCTTGAATATTGCATTGGGGTGCCTTGGGCATCCCCAAGCTTAGGCTCTTGCCACTCCTTATTCCATAATTCATCGAATCTTTACCCAAAACTTGAAAACTTCACAACACAAAACTTAACGGAAAACTCGTGAGCTCCGTTAGCGAAAGAAAGCAAAACACCACTTCAATGTATTGTAATGAACTCATTCTTTATTTATATTGGTGTTAAACCTACTGTTCTCCAACTTCTCTATGGTTTATAAACTCTTTTACTAGCCATAGACTCATCAAAATAAGTAAACAACACATGAAAAACAGAATCTGTCAAAAACAGAACAGTCTGTAGTAATCTGTAACAACGTAAACTTCTCGAACCCCAAAAATTCTAAAATAAATTTCTGGACGTGAGGAATTTATCTATTAATCATCTGCAAAAATAATTAACTAAATATCACTCTCCAATAAAAAATGGCAGCAATTCTCGTGAGCGCTAAAGTTTCTGTTTTTTACAGCAAGATCAACAAGACTTTCCCCAAGTCTTCCCAACAGTTCTACTTGGCACAAACACTAATTAAAACATAAAAACTCAATCATAACAGAGGCTAGATAAATTATTTTTTACTAAGCATTAACAAAAAGCAAAGAACAAAAATAAAACTGGGTTGCCTCCCAACAAGCGCTATCGTTTAACGCCCCTAGCTAGGCATGATGATTTCAATGATGCTCACATAAAAGATAAGAATTGAAACATAAAGAGAGCATCATGAAGAATATGACTAGCACATTTAAGTCTAACCCACTTCCTATGCATAGGTATTTTTTGAGCAAATAACTTATGGGAACAAGAATCAACTTTCATAGGAAGATAAAATAAGCATAACTTCATAACTTTAAGGACATAGAGATGAAACTTGATATTATTGCAATTCCTACAAGCATATATTCCTCCCTCATAATAATTTTCAGTAGCATTATGAATGAATTCAACAATATAACCATCACATAAAGCATTCTTTTCATGATCTACAAGCATAGAAATTTTATTACTCTCCACATAAGCAAATTTCTTCTCATTCGGAATAGTGGGAGTATCATAAGAGACTCGAATACTATAAATTGTTTCCACATTAAAAGAGTAATGTTCAGAAAAAGGGTAATCATAATCATGACAAGTTTTATAAATATAATCATCACTACTTTTTATAGCATGTGTATCATCACAATAATTATCATAAGTTGCAACTTTGTTCTCATCATAATCGATTGAAACCTCTTCCAAGATAGTGGAATCATTACTAAATAAAGTCATGACCTCTCCAAATCCACTTTCATAATTATCATAAGTAGGAGGCATTCTATCATCATAATAAATTTTCATATCAAAACTTGGGAGACTACAAATATCATCTTCATTAATCATAGCTTCCCCAAGCTTCGGACTAACATTAATTGCAGCAAAAATATTCTCAAAAACATCATCTTCCTCAAACATAGCATCCCCAAGCTTGGGCCTTTTCATATCATAAGCATAATCACTTTCATCGTCAATAGTATGGATAGCACTAATAGTATAGCAATTATCATATTTTTCCAAGCAAGTGCCAAAAAGATTTTCAAGATCATAAGAAGTATCATTATCTTCCCAATCATAATCATCACAACAAGCAATAGGCATAATGAGATCATCATCAAGTGCATCATCTTCCACAATTATATTTTCATGAGGCACAACAGTAATAGGAGTAGCATTATTTGGGAGAGATATCTTTTTACCTCTCTTCCTTTTTCTTTTCTTCTTCTTCACCACATCATGTGTGGGTTCAATCGTCTTTTTGGAGCTCCTTATTAATGAGATTGGTTGAATAGAAGGCTCCTCCTCGTTACCTGATTCATCATAAGAAATAATAGGAGGATATTGGGAAGTCTCTTCCCTTTCATTAGTATTCTCTTCATCTTCTATTTGTTTTCTTTTCTTTATGTAATTGGCAATATAAGGGTTTTCAATGCAATTCACCGCACAATACATATAAATTTCCTCTAGATCAAAATCAAGAAATTTCTCGAGATTAAATTTTGGAATACCCTCAGTTATACGTCTCATTTCTTCATAACCCAAAAGAAGACTAAGCTCTTTATGATGCTCAAGGGTAATCAAGTTATCACAATTTTTGGACACGACTTGATCATGAAACAAATAGCACTGGAGCTTTAAATGACCATGTTCATTGCAAAGTTCACAAGGATGGCGATAAATATTGAATCTTTCAGCACAAACATCTAATCTTTCTTGCAACAATTTAGTTTCTAAATGCTTATGCCTCTTGCAATATCTATCTTCCATATTTGGTGTGTACTTGCAAACCCAATGCACTCCACAAAAATTGACATGTTTATAGGAGATATTTTCATCATAACTAGTGCAATCATCATTAGTACTATGGATATTCAAGGAGTTCATACTAACAACATTGCAATCATGCTCATCATTCAAAGATTTAGTGCCAAACATTTTAATGCATTCTTCTTCTAACACTTTGGCACAATTTTCCTTTCCATCATACTCATGAAAGATATTAAAAAGATGAAGCGTATGAGGCAAACTCAATTCCATTTTTTTGTAGTTTTCTTTTATAAACTAAACTAGTGCTAAAACAAGAAACAAAAAGATTCGATTGCAAGATCTAAAGATATACCTTCAAGCGCTAACCTCCCCGGCAACGGCGCCAGAAAAGAGCTTGATGGCTACTACACAACCTTCTTCTTGTAGACATTGTTGGGCCTCCAAGTGCAGAGGTTTGTAGGACAGTAGAAAATTTCCCTCAAGTGGATGACCTAAGGTTTATCAACCCATAGGAGGCGTAGGATGAAGATGGTCTCTCTCAAGCAACCCTACAACCAAATAAAAAAGAGTCTCTTGTGTCCCCAACACACCCAATACAATGGTAAATTGTATAGGTGCACTAGTTCGGCGAAGAGATGGTGATACAAGTGGTATATGGATGATAGATATGAGTATTTGTAATCTGAAAATATAAAAACAGCAAGGTAACTAACGATAAAAGTGAGCGTAAACGGTATTGCAATGCTAGGAAACAAGGCCTAGGGTTCATACTTTCACTAGTGCAAGTTCCCTCAACAATAATAACATAATTGGATCACGTAACTATCCCTCAACATGCAACAAAGAGTCACTCCAAAGTCACTAATAGCAGAGAACAAATGAAGAGATTATGGTAGGGTACGAAACCACCCCAAAGTTGTTCTTTCTGATCGATCTATTCAAGAGTCCGTAGTAAAATAACATGAAGCTATTCTTTCTGTTCAATCTATCCTAGAGTTCGTACTAGAATAACACCTTAAGACACAAATCAATCAAAACCCTAATGTCACCTAGATACTCCAATGTCACCTCAAGTATCCGCGGGTATGATTATACGATATGCATCACACAATCTCAGATTCATCTATTCAAACCAACACAAAGTACTTCAAAGAGTGCCCCAAAGTTTCTATCGAAGAGTCAAGATGAAAACGTGTGCCAACCCCTATGCATAGGTTCATGGGCGGAACCCGCAAGTTGATCACCAAAACATACATCAAGTGAATCAATAGAATAACCCATTGTCACCACGGTTATCCCAAGCAAGACATACATCAAGTGTTCTCAAATCCTTAAAGACTCAATCCGATAAGAAAACTTCAAAAGGAAAACTCAATCCATTACAAGAGAGCATAGGGGGAGAAACATCATAAGATCCAACTATAATAGCAAAGCTCGCGATACATCAAGATCGTATCACCTCAAGAACACGAGAGAAAGATCAAACACATAGCTACTGGTACATACCCTCAGCCCCGAGGGAGAACTACTCCCTCCTCGTCATGGAGAGCACCGGGATGATGAAGATGGCCACCGGAGAGGGATTCTCCCTCTGGCAGGGTGCCGGAACGGGTCTAGATTGGTTTTCGGTGGCTACGGAGGCTTCTGGCGGCGGAACTCCCGATCTATTGTGCTCCTCGAAGTTTTTAGGGTATATGGGTATATATGGGAGGAAGAAGTATGTCGGTGGACCTCCGGGCTGTCCACGAGGCAGGGGGCGCGCCCAGGGGGGTGGGCGCGCCCCCCACCCTTGTGGGCATCGCGGGACTCTCCTGGTCCATCTCCGATTCTTAGTGGGCTTCTTCTGGTCCAAAAATAAGTTTCGTGAAGTTTCAGGTCAATTGGACTCCGTTTGATTTTTCTTTTCTGCGATACTCTAAAACAAGGAAAAACAGAAACTGGCACTGGGCTCTGGGTTAATAGGTTTGTCCCAAAAATCATATAAAATAGCATATAAATGCATATAAAACATCCAAGGTTGATAATATAATAGCATGTAACAATCAAAAATTATAGATACGTTGGAGACGTATCAGATCCGAAGGCAAGATATTCGTTGCTAAGAATGGATCCTTTCTATAGAAGGAGTTTCTCTCGAAACAAGTGAGTGGGAGGAAAGTAGAACTTGATGAGGTAATTGTACCTGCTCCCTTATTGGAAAGTAGTTCATCACTGAAATCAGTTGCAGTGATTCCTACACTAGTAAGTGAGGAAGCTAATGATGATGATCATGAAACTTCTGATCAAGTTACTACCGGACCTCGTAGGTCAAGCAGAGTAAGATCCGCACCTGAGTGGTACGGTAATCCTATTATGGAGGTCATGTTACTTGACCATGTCGAACCTACAAACTATGAGGAAGCGATGATGAGCCCAAATTCCGCAAAATGGCTTGAGGCCATGAAATCTGAGATGGGATCCATGTATGAGAACAAAGTATGGACTTTGGTTGACTTGCCTGTTGATCGGTAGGCCATAGAGAATAAATGGATCTTCAAGAAGAAGACTGACGCTGATGGTAATGTTACTATCTACAAAGCTTGACTTGTTGCAAAAGGTATTCGACAAGTTCAAGGAGTTGACTATGATGAGACCTTCTCACCTGTAGCGATGCTTAAGTCTGTCCGAATCATGTTAGCAATTGCTGTATTTTATGATTATGAAATTTGGCAAATGGATGTCAAAACCGCATTCCTTAATGGATATCTTAAAGAAGAGTTGAATATGATGCAACCATAAGGTTTTGTCGATCCAAAAGGTGCTAACAAAGTGTGCAAGCTCCAGCGATCCATTTATGGACTGGTGCAAGCCTCTCGGAGTTGGAATATACGCTTTGATAGTGTGATCAAAGCATATGGTTTTATACAGACTTTTGGAGAAGCCTGTATTTACAAGAAAGTGAGTGGGAGCTCTGTAGCATTTCTGGTATTATATGTAGATGGCATATTGTTGATCGGAAATGATACTAAATTTCTGAATAGCATAAAAGGATACTTGAATAAGAATTTTTCAATGAAAGACCTCGGTGAAGCTGCTTATATATTAGGCATCAAGATCTATAGAGATAGATCATGACGCTTAATTGGACTTTCACAAAGCACATACCTTGATAAAGTTTTGAAGAAGTTCAAAATGGATCAGGCAAAGAAAGGGTTCTTGCCTTTGTTACAAGGTGTGAAGTTGAGTCAGACTCAATGCCCGACCACTGCAGAAGATAGAGAGAAAATGAAAGTCATTCCCTATGCTTCAGCCATAGGTTCTATCATGTATGCAATGCTGTGCACCAGACCTAATGTGTGCCTTGCTATTAGTTTAGCGGGGAGGTACCAAAGTAATCCAGGAGTGGATCACTTGACAGCGGTCAAGAACATCCTGAAATACCTGAAAAGGACTATGGATATGTTTCTCGTATATGGAGGTGACAAAGAGCTCATCATAAACGGTTACGTCAATGAAAGCTTTGACACTGATCCGGATGACTCTAAGTCACAAACCGAATATGCGTTTTTATTAAATGGTGGAGCTGTCAGTTGGTGCAGTTCCAAGCAAAGCGTCATGGCGGGATCTACGTGTGAAGCCGAGTACATAGCTGCTTCGGAAGCAGCAAATGAAGGAGTCTGGATGAAGGAGTTCATATCGATCTAGGTGTCATACCTAGTGCATCGGGTCCAATGAAAATCTTTTGTGACAACACTGGTGCAATTGCCTTGGCAAAGGAATCCAGATTTCACAAGAGAACCAAGCACATCAAGAGACGCTTCAATTCCATCCGCGATCAAGTCAAGGAGGGAGACATAGAGATTTGCAAGATACACACGGATCTGAATGTTGCAAACCCATTGACTAAGCCTCTCTCAAGAGCAAAACATGATCAGCACCAAGACTCCATGGGTGTTAGAATCATTACAATGTAATCTAGATTATTAACTCTAGTGCAAGTGGGAAACTGAAGGAAATATGCCCTAGAGGCAATAATAAAGTGTTATTTATATTTCCTTCTATCATGATAAATGTTTATTATTCATGCTAGAATTGTATTAACCAGAAACTTAGTACATGTGTGAATTCATAGACAAACAGAGTGTCACTAGTATGCCTCTACTTGACTACCTCGTTGAATCAATGATGGTTATGTTTCCTAACCATAGACATGAGTTGTCATTTGATTAACGGGATCACATCATTAGAGAATGATGTGATTGACTTGACCCATCCATTAGCTTAGCACGATGATCGTTTAGTTTGTTGCTATTGCTTTCTCCATAACTTATACATGTTCCTATGACTATGCGATCATGCAATTCCCGAATACCGGAGGAACACTTAGTGTGCTATCAAATGTCACAACGTAACTGGGTGACTATAAAGATGCTCTACAGGTGTCTCCGATGGTGTTTGTTGAGTTGGCATAGATCGAGATTAGGATTTGTCACTCCGAGTATCGGAGAGGTATCTCTAGGCCCTCTCGGTAATGCACATCACTATAAGCCTTGCAGGCGATGTGACTAATGAGTTAGTTACGGGATGATGCATTACGAAACGAGTAAAGAGACTTGCCTGTAACGAGATTGAACTAGGTATTGAGATACTAACGATCGAATCTCGGGCAAGTAACATACCGATGACGAAGGGAACAACGTATATTGTTATGCGGTTTGACCAATAAAGATCTTCACAGAATAGGTGGGAGCTAATATGAACATCTAGGTTCCGCCATTGGTTATTGACCGGAGACGTGTCTCGGTCATGTCTACAGAGTTCTCGAACCCGTATGGTCCGCACGCTTAACGTTCGGTGACGATCAGTATTATGAGTTTATGTGTTTTGATGTACCGAAGATAGTTCGGAGTCCCGGATGTGATCACGGACATGCCGAGGAGTCTCAAAATGGTCGAGACATAAATATTGATATATTGGATGACTATATTCGGACACCGGATGAGTTCCGGGGGTCACCGGATAATTATCGGAGTGCCGGGGGGTTATCGGAACGCCCGGGGGGACTAATGGGCCAACATGGGCCTGATGTCTACTACACAACCTTCTTCTTGTAGACGTTGTTGGGCCTCCAAGTGCAGAGGTTTGTAGGACAATAGCAAATTTCCCTCAAGTGGATGACCTAAGGTTTATCAATCCGTAGGAGGCGTAGGATGAAGATGGTCTCCCTCAAGCAACCCTGCAACCAAATAACAAAGAGTCTCTTGTGTGCCCAACACACCCAATACAGTGGTAAATTGTATAGGTGCACTAGTTCGGCGAAGAGATGGCGATACAAGTGCAATATGGATAGTAGATAATAGTTTTTGTAATCTGAAAATATAAAAACAGCAAGGTAACTGATGATAAAAGTGAGCGTAAACGGTATTGCAATGCTAGGAAACAAGGCCTAGGGTTCATACTTTCACTAGTGCAAATTCTCTCAACAATAATAACATAATTGGATCACATAACTATCCCTCAACATGCAACAGAGTCACTCCAAAGTCACTAATAGCAGAGAACAAATGAAGAGATTATGGTAGCGTACGAAACCACATCAAAGTTATTCTTTCCAATCAATCCATTGGGCTATTCCTATAAGTGTCACAAACAGCCCTAGAGTTCGTACTAGAATAACACCTTAAGACACAAATCAACCAAGACCTTAATGTCACCTAGATACTCCAATGTCACCTCAAGTATCCGTGGGTATGATTATACGATATGCATCACACAATCTCAGATTCATCTATTCAACCAACACATAGAACCTCAAAGAGTGCCCCAAAGATTCTACCGGAGAGTCAAGACGAAAACGTGTGCCAACCCCTATGCATAGGTTCATGGGCGGAACCCGCAAGTTGATCACCAAAACATACATCAAGTGAATCACGTGATATCCCATTGTCACCACAGATACGCACGACAAGACATACATCAAGTGTTCTCAAATCCTTAAAGACTCAATCCGAAAAGATAACTTCAAAGGGGAAATCAATTCATTACACGAGAGTAGAGGGGGAGAAACATCATAAGATCCAACTATAATAGCAAAGCTCGCGATACATCAAGATCGTATCACCTCAAGAACACGAGAGAGAGAGAGAGATCAAACACATAGCTACTGGTACATACCCTCAGCCCCGAGGGAGAACTACTCCCTCCTCGTCATGGAGAGCACCGGGATGATGAAGATGGCCACGGGAGAGGGATTCCCCCCCCCCTCCGGTAGGGTGCCGGAACGGGTCTAGATTGGCTTTCGGTGGCTACGGAGGCTCTGGCGGCGGAACTCCCGATCTATTGTGCTCCTGGATGTTTTTAGGGTATATGGAGATATATAGGCGGAAGAAGTACGTCAAGGGAGCCACGAGGGGCCCACGAGGGTGGAGGGCGCGCCCAGGGGGGTGAGCGCGCCCCTGCCTCGTGGCCTCCTCGTTGCTTCCCTTACGTGGATTCCAAGTCTCCCGGGTTGCTTTCCTTCCAAAAATAAGTTCCGTGAAGTTTCAGGTCAATTGGACTCCGTTTGATTTTTCCTTTTCTGCGATACTCTAAAACAAGAAAAAAACAGAAACTGGCACTGGGCTCTAGGTTAATAGGTTAGTCCCAAAAATAATATAAAAGTGTATAATAAAGCCCATAAACATCCAGAGTTGATAATATAACAACATGTAACAATAAAAAATTATAGATACGTTGGAGACGTATCAGCATCCCTAAGCTTAATTCCTGCTCGTCCTCGAGTAGGTAAATGATAAAAACAGAATTTTTGATGTGGAATGCTACCTAACATATTTCTGTAAGTAATTCTCTTTGTTGTGGCAAGAATATTCAGATCATAAGATTCAAGACAAAAGTTTAATATTGACATAAAAATAATAATACTTCAAGCATACTAACTAAGCAATTATGTCTTCTCAAAATAGCATGGCCAAAGAAAGTTATCGCTACAAAATCATATAGTCTGGCTATGCTCCATCTTCACCACACAAAATATTTAAATCATGCACAACCCCGATGATAAGCCAAGCAATTGTTTCATACTTTGGATGTTCTAAAACTTTTTCAATCTTCATGCAATACATGAGCGTGAGCCATGGATATAACACTATAGGTGGAATAGAATGGTGGTTGTGGAGAAGACAAAAAGGAGAAGATAGTCTCACATCAACTAGGCATATCAACGGGCTATGGAGATGCCCATTAATAGATGTCAATGTGAGTGAGTAGGGATTTCCATGCAACGGATGCACTAGAGCTATAAGTGTATGAAAGCTCAAAAAGAAACTAAGTGGGTGTGCATCCAACTCGCTTGCTCACGAAGATCTAGGGCATTTTGAGGAAGCCCATCATTGGAATATACAAGCCAAGTTCTATAACGAAAGATTCCCACTAGTATATGAAAGTGACAACATAGGAGACTCTCTATCATGAAGATCATGGTGCTACTTTGAAGCACAAGTGTGGTAAAAGGATAGTAGCATTGCCCCTTCTCTCTTTTTCTCTCATTTTTTTTTTATTTTTATTTTTTTATTTGGGCCTTCTCTTTTTTTATGGCCTCTTTTTTTTATTTGGGCTTCTTTGGCCTCTTTTATTTATTTATTTTCGTCCGGTCTCATCCCGACTTGTGGGGGAATCATGGTCTCCATCATCCTTTCCTCACTGGGACAATGCTCTAATAATGATGATCATCACACTTTTATTTACTTACAACTCAAGAATTACAACTCGATTCTTAGAACAAAATATGACTCTATATGAATGCCTCCGGCGGTGTACCGGGATGTGCAATGACTCATGAGTGACATGTATGGAAGAACTATGAACGGTGGCTTTGCCGCAAATACAATGTCAACTACATGATCATGCATAGCAACATGACAATGATGGAGCGTGTCATAATAACGGAACGGTGGAAAGTTGCATGGCAATATATCTCGGAATGGCTATGGAAATGCCATAATAGGTAGGTATGGTGGCTGTTTTGAGGAAGGTATATGGTGGGTTTATGGTACCGACGAAAGTTGCGCGGTACTAGAGAGGCTAGCAATGGTGGAAGGGTGAGAGTGCGCATAATCCATGGACTCAACATTAGTCATAAAGAACTCACATACTTATTGCAAAAATCTATTAGTTATCGAAACAAAGTACTACGCGCATGCTCATAGGGGGATAGATTGGTAGGAAAAGACCATTGCTCGTCCCCGACCGCCACTCATAAGGAAGACAATCAATAAATAAATCATGCTCTGACTTCATCACATAACGATTCACCATACGTGCATGCTACGGGAATCACAAACTTCAACACAAGTATTTCTCAAATTCACAACTACTCAACTAGCATGACTCTAATATTACCATCCTCATATCTCAAAACAATCATCAAGTATCAAACTTCTCATAGTATTCAATGCACTCTATATGAAAGTTTTTATTATATCCCTCTTGGATGCCCATCATATTTGGACTAAATTCATAACCAAAGCAAATTACCATGCTGTTTAGGACTCTCAAAATAATATAAGTGAAGCATGAGAGTTCATCTATTTCTATAAAATAAAACCACCATCGTGCTCTAAAAGGATATAAGTGAAGCACTAGAGCAACAACAAACTACTCCGAAAGATATAAGTGAAGATCAATGAGTAGTCGAATAATTATGCAACTATGTGAAGACTCTCTAACATTTAAGAATTTCAAATCTTGGTATTTTATTCAAACAGCAAGCAAAGAAAAATAAAATTACATTCTAAGAATATCAAACATCATGTGAAGAAGCAAAAACTTAGGATCAATCGATATTAACCGATAGTTGTTGAAGAAGAAAGGTGGGATGCCAACCAGGGCATCCCCAAGCTTAGACGCTTGAGACTTCTTGAAATATTATCTTGGGATGCCTTGGGCATCTCCAAGCTTGAGCCTTTGTGTCTCCTTAATTCCTCTCATATCACGGTCTCCCTAAATCTCAAAAGCTTCATCCACACAAAACTCAACAAGGACTCGTGAGATAAGTTAGTATAAACCATTGCCAAAACCTTATCATACTCTACTGTAGAAGATCACTAAAATTATTATTCAACATTGCATACTAAATGTCTCTGCATATTTAATAGTTCTATCCTCAAATAGAATCATTAAAGAAGCAAACATATGCGACCAATGCAAACATAACAGCAATCTGCCTAAACAGGACAGTCTGTAAAGAATGCAGCAACATCCATACTTCCCTAACTCCAAAATTTATGAAATAAAATTCCCACTGTATTAAATTTATCAGAGCATAATATGCAAAAGGTTTCAACATTTTATCACATTCTGACTTTTCTAGGGAATTATTGCAACAGCGGTAAACTTTCTGTTTTCAAACTGCAACATGAAGACTTGTAACATAGGCATAGTAAAGACTATCAATGCCAATTTTATTGTAATAAAAGATGCAAAACATTGTTCTAAATAACAGCAAGCAAATCCTAACAAAATAAATTGACACTCCAAGCAAAACACATATCATGTGGTAAATAAAAATATAGCTCCAAGTAAAGTTACCGATGAACGAAGACGAAAGAGGGGATGCCTTCTGGGGCATCCCCAAGCTTAGGCTCTTGGTTATCCTTGAATATTACCTTGGGGTGCCTTGGGCATACCCAATATTAGGCTCTTTCCACTCCTTATTTCATAGTCCATCGAATCCTTACCCAAAACTTAAAAACTTCACAACACAAAACTTAACAGAAAACTCGTAAGCTCCGTTAGTATAAGAAAATAAATCACCAGTTCAAGGTACTGTAATGAACTCATTCTTTATTTATATTGGTGTTAAACCTACTGTATTCCAACTTCTCTATGGTTTATAAACTCTTTTACTAGCCATAGATTCATCAAAATAAGTAAACAACACATGAAAAACAGAATCTGTCAAAAACAGAACAGTCTGTAGTAATCTGGATCAAACGTATACTTCTGGGACTCATAAAATTCTCAAATAAATTTCTGGGCCTGAGTAATTTATCTATTAATCATCTTAAAAAGGAATTAACTAAATAGCACTTTCCAAATAAAAATGGCAACAATTCTCGTGAGCGCTAAAGTTTCTGTTTTTTACAGCCTGATCAACAAGACTTTCCCTAAGTCTTCCCAAAGGTTCTACTTGGCACAAACACTAATTAAAAGAATAAAACCACATCTAAACAGAGGCTAGATGAATTATTTATTACTAAACAGGAGCAAAAAGCAAGGAACAAAAATAAAGTTGGGTTGCCTCCCAACAAGCGCTATCGTTTAACGCCCCTAGGCATGATGATTTCAATGATGCTCACATAAAGGATAAGAATTGAAACATAAAAAGAGCATCATGAAGAATATGACTAGCACATTTAAGCCTAACCCACTTCCTATGCATAGGGATTTTGTGAGCAAACAACTTATGGGAACCATAATCAACTAGCATAGGAGGGCAAAACAAGCATAACTTCAAAACTTTAAGAACATAGAGAGGAAACTTAATATTATTGCAATTCCTACTACCATATATTCCTCCCTCATAATAATTTTCAGTAGCATAATGAATGAATTCAACAATATAACCAGCACCTAAAGCATTCTTTTCATGATCTACAAGCATAGAAATTTTACTATTCTCCACACAAGCAAAATTCTTCTCATGAATAATAGTGGGAGCAAACTCAACAAAATAACTATCATGTGATTGAAAATTAAGATCAAGATGGCAAGTTTCATGGTTATAATTATTCTTTAAAGCATATGTGTCATCACAATAATCATCATAGATAGGAGGCATGCTTTCATCATAATAAATTTGCTCATCAAAACTTGGGGGACAAAAAATATCATCTTCATCAAACATAGCTTACCCAAGCTTGTGGCTTTGCATATCATTAGCATCATGGATATTCAAGGAGTTCATACTAACAACATTGCAATCATGCTCATCATTCAAATATTTAGTGCCAAACATTTTATAGATTTCTTCTTCTAGCACTTGAGCACAATTATCCTTTCCATCATACTCACGAAAGATATTAAAAAGGTGAAGCGTATGAGACAAACTCAATTCCATTTTTTTATAGTTTTCTTTTATAAACTAAACTAGTGATAAAATAAGAAACTAAAAGACTCGATTGCAAGATCTAAAGATATACCTTCAAGCGCTAACCTCCCCGGCAACGGCGCCAGAAAAGAGCTTGATGTCTACTACACAACCTTCTTCTTGTAGACGTTGTTGGGCCTCCAAGTGCAGAGGTTTGTAGGACAGTAGCAAATTCCCCTCAAGTGGATGACCTAAGGTTTATCAATCAGTAGGAGGCGTAGGATGAAGATGGTCTCTCTCAAGCAACCCTGCAACCAAATAACAAAGAGTCTCTTGTGTCCCCAACACACCCAATACAATGTAAATTGTATAGGTGCACTAGTTCGGCGAAGAGATGGTGATACAAGTGCAATATGGATAGTAGATAATAGTTTTTGTAATCTGAAAATATAAAAACAGCAAGGTAACTAATGATAAAAGTGAGCGTAAACGGTATTGCAATGCTAGGAAACAAGGCCTAGGGTTTATACTTTCACTAGTGCAAGTTCTCTCAACAATAATAACATAATTGGATCACATAACTACCCCTCAACATGCAACAAAGAGTCACTCCAAAGTCACTAATAGCGGAGAACAAACGAAGAGATTATGGTAGTGTACGAAACCACCTCAAAGTTATTCTTTCCAATCAATCCGTTGGGCTATTCCTATAAGTGTCACAAACAGCCCTAGAGTTCGTACTAGAATAACACCTTAAGACACAAATCAACCAAAACCCTAATATCACCTAGATACTCCAATGTCACCTCAAGTATCCGTGGGTATGATTATACGATATGCATCACACAATCTCAGATTCATCTATTCAACCAACACATAGAACCTCAAAGAGTGCCCCAAAGATTCTACCGGAGAGTCAAGACGAAAACGTGTGCCAACCCCTATGCATAGGTTCATGGGCGGAACCCGCAAGTTGATCACCAAGACATACATCAAGTGAATCACGTGATATCCCATTGTCACCACAGATACGCACGGCAAGACATACATCAAGTGTTCTCAAATCCTTAAAGACTCAATCCGATAAGATAACTTCAAAGGGGAAACTCAATTCATTACACGAGAGTAGAGGTGGAGAAACATCATAAGATCCAACTATAATAGCAAAGCTCGCAATACATCAAGATCATATCACCTCAAGAACACGAGAGAGAGAGAGAGATCAAACACATAGCTACTGGTACATACCCTCAGCCCCGAGGGAGAACTACTCCCTCCTCGTCATGGAGAGCACCGGGATGATGAAGATGGCCACCGAAGAGGGATTACCCCCTCCGGCAGGGTGCCGGAACGGGTCTAGATTGGCTTTCGGTGGCTACGGAGGCTTCTGGCGACGGAACTCCCGATCTATTGTGCTCCTGGATGTTTTTAGGGTATATGGAGATATATAGGCGGAAGAAGTGCGTCAGGGGAGCCACGAGGGTGGAGGGCGCGCCCCCTACCTCGTGGCCTCCTTGTTGCTTCCCTTACGTGGACTCCAAGTCTCCCGGGTTGCTTTCCTTCCAAAAATAAGTTCCATGAAGTTTCAGGTCAATTGGACTCCGTTTGATTTTCCTTTTCTGCGATACTCTAAAACAAGAAAAAAACAGAAACTGGCACTGGGCTCTAGGTTAATAGGTTAGTCCCAAAAATAATATAAAAGTGTATAATAAAGCCCATAAACATCCAAAGTTGATAATATAACAGCATGGAACAATCAAAAATTATAGATACGTTGGAGAAGTATCAGGGCCTTAGTGGAGAGAGAGAGGGCCGGCCAAGGCAGGCCGCGCGCCCCTCCCCCTCTAGTCCGAATTGGACTAGGGAAGGGGGGGGCGCCCCACTTTCCTTCTCTTCTCTCCCTCTCCTTCCTTCCCCCTTCCTCCTACTAGTAGGACTAGGAAAGGGGAGTCCTACTCCTACTAGGATGAGGACTCCTCCTCTCCTGGCGCGCCTCAAGGGCCGCCCAGCGTCCCCCCCTTGCTCCTTTATATACGGGGGCAGGGGGCACCCTAGAACACACAAGTTGATCATCGATCTCTTAGCCGTGTGCGGTGCCCCCCTCCATCATAATCCACCTCGGTCATATCATCGTAGTGCTTAGGCGAAGCCCTGCGCCGGTAGCTTCATCATCACCGTCATCACGCCATCGTGCTGATGAAGCTCTCCCTCGACACTCAGCTGGATCAAGAGTTCGTGGGACGTCACCGAGCCGAACGTGTGTAGATCGCGGAGGTGCCGTACTTTCGGTACTAGGATCGGTCGAATCGTGAAGACGTACGACTACATCAACTGTGTTGTCACAACGCTTCCGCTTACGGTCTACGAGGGTACGTGGACAACACTCTTCCACTCTCGTTGCTATGCATTGAAATTACTGGGTTCCCCAACACCTGGGTAGGTGTGCTGCATGTCCGGGCGTTGTGCAACACTTTTACCCCGGCTTTGCCCTTAGGCGCTTTCCAACCTAGGGCAGAACGGGACGAAGCTGCCCGTCTAGAAGGTGAGCCCGGGGCATCCGTCTCCCACAGCGCGCCCACACACACCAAAGATTGTCCAATCAAACACATGGACACATCTTTGTGAGAACACACCTTAGCCGTGGTGAGAAATGCCGACCAAACACATAGGGTGCCCAAAAGCATCAAGAAGCAATAGACAAGACCACCACCAACACACCAAAAGTGGTCTAAACCCAGAACCAGAAAGCAACGATATCCACCAGGCTAACAACAAAGCATGAGAGGTGCCCGACATAACCCAACCTCGCACACATCAATAACCGAGTATGCCGTAGAGTCGGCCAAGAAACCAAGTAAGCCATTCGAATTATGTTTTTTCTAAATTATTCACAAAACATGATGTCAATGACTATTATCATGTTGTGTTTGTTACTTGGGCAGCCGACGACCTAGGTAACACCAAATCAGACGAACCGAGCAACAAAAAGTCGACCCAGACATACCGAGGACCAGCCTCCCTAGTGACGTCCTAATCGGCAACTGACAACACACCCAAAGCGGCTGGGAAATGGAGCCAGAAAGCAACGACTCTAAACCGACCCATAGCGCATGGGATAACCCAACCCAGCGCACCGCAACAGTTGAATAAGCCACACACATGGCCACTCGGGGGTCCATGTCGCGTGGGTCGAGGGTGTGTCCGGGGCTGCCTCATTCGCCACCTGTTGCCTGCTCCATGCATGTTCCGACCCGTATATTGGCGGTTGGGCCATTGTTTATTCCACGGTAGAGCCGTCTAGACTGCATGTGTCATGAGTGCCACGTACTCTACGAATACAAAGCTAATCGTCCTACATAGCATAACGATCTTGCCCATTATCTTCACAACCTCTTTGATCTCCTCATTGCTGCTAAGGCCATCCAACTGTTGTTGCTTGGCCATGACCTGATGAACCGCATTGTCAACCTCCTGCTCTGCATCCTCTTCTCCCGTCTCTCCTTCAGTTACTTGTCCAACACCATATCCTATTGGCATTGGGAATCCTTTGCTTACTAATATGTCGTGTAGTTTGGTTCCCCGTCATCAGCAAATTCCCAGAGGTACAATTTGTAAGAACCTTCCTCTGTTTGCATGAATCAGCCGCAACTCTAGCCCATCCATTCTCTAACAATACGTATCGGCAACTTTGCCAACTATATCGAGTAAAGATTGACCTTAGATGTTAGTAGTACCACTCTCAGTAACAAGTCTCTTGCGGGCACCTTTGTACTTGTCCAGCCCTTCTCCTACTTTGCTCACGGAGATATGCATATCCGTGGTTTCATTATCATTCCATTCACCGAAGCCTCTCCCTATCCCCGGCCAAAGCGTCTCCCCTACAACCTCTACCTCCTGCTCCTCTACCCCTATCTCATCTACCTCCTGACCTCCCTCTGCCACCCATATCTGGAACTCCTTATCCACCACTAGTTCTTCGAACTCTAGCTGGTTCAAAATTTCATAGGAGCTAATCTTCCCATTGACATTCGCTCGGAGCATGGACCCCATCGCCACCCTCCACCATGTGACCCAAACACCATAGAAATGGCAAAAAATCCAGCAACTTTTCATTGAAGATCGAGTACTTCTTACGATTTTTTAACGTAATCGGGACATACCTCACCAAAGGCTGGTTAATGTCCAAATATACCCGGGTGCATAAAAGACTTGTCTGGTTGATCTTTCCTTCATTCACCATGATTGTAATTGGTAGATAGAAATACGAAGGCGTTCGGTTTTATTTTCGAGATAACAAAAAGGTGTTGGATTTTTTTGGCGATAACAAAAAGGTGTTGGATCATTAGGATTATAGCTCTCGGGCTTAGATCGAGCGCAGCAGAAAGAAGTGAGGTTTGTGTACCGGCCCATCACCAAGGCCCAAACGCACCAACGGCTTAGCTTCCTAGGGTTTGATCCAGCGCGTCCTCAGCCGCCGCGTCGCAAACTCGCACGCATTCGCACTGCCCTGCGCAGCCGCGCCCCCCTTTTTCTACCCAGCGTCAGCCCCAACCGCACCACCCCGCTCCCCTTCCCATCGTCTCTCTCCCCCACGAATTCAAATTTCTCTCCAACCCCAAAACCCCTCTGCCCTCTCCCAACCCAACCACCTTCCCCTCCCCCGTCCGTAATCCACACCGATCTCTCCACCCCGGGATCGGAACCGCCTGCCGATCGCCGCCGAGAGGTTGCGCGGGGCAAGGGGGCAGCCGAGGGTCCCGTCGGAGAGGAGCGGCGCTCGCCATCGAAGGTAAAATCCGGTGCTCGGTCCCAGTATCATTTTGGTTCCCCGATCTGACGACGCTCCTGTATCCAAGTTGATGTTTGGTTGGCGGCGGGTTTCCTAAATTCCTTCGCGGGCAGATCCGTGGGGTTTTAGGCCGTGGCCGCTTTGGTTTTCGTCCTTGAATCGTGCGATGTTGCGGTTGATTCTTCTCAGTAGATGTTGATTTGGCTTGTCTTACCTGATATACTTTAGTTCTGGTCTGATCAGGTCGCTCTATAGTCACTTCGATCTTAATTTTTTGAACGATCCCAGAGTTTCCACAAACACGCGTGTAGGAATTGTTTTGTGCTTTTTCTGTCCGTCATAGTGCAATTATAGCATGACGCTCTGTTGAATAACTTTGATTTTCTAGATGCCTGTCGTGGGTTAGATCCTAGCACCTGATGTTAGAGATTATTTGTTTTAGATCATGGAGATTATTTGACGCCCTGTTGAATAACTTTGATTTTCTAGATGCCTGTCGTGGGTTAGATCCTAGCACCTGATGTTAGAGATTATTTGTTTTAGATCATGGAGATTATTTGACGCCCTGTTGAACTATTGAGCATTTTTGAATGAAAAACATTATTAGATCAGGGAGAGGCGTGGTTCACGGTCATTCAAACGGTATGTTGATAGCTGAGATTTACGTTGTATAGTAACAGTCGTGTTCCAGAGTTTATACTTGGACTGTAATTAAGAAACCTCCCTTTTGGGAAAATAATAACGATTCAGAAACCCCCACTTCAGGAAAATAATAACTATTCAGAAACTAAATGACCTGGTAATTGTTGACAGCTCAGGTGGAGTAACATATGCATTGAATCTCTCGCAAGCTGTTGCGCCCTCCCTACACTTTCCAAAAGTGACCGCACTGTATTGGAGGCTTGAGTTCTACTTTTGTCTTTTATCTTGTATTTTTGCACTGTATCAATGTGAACAATATGTTCTGTTAGAGCAAACTAGATTATTTGTATTTCCATTAAGCAAACTGTAATAATGCCAGACTATCTTTGAACCAAGGTGGAGCCTGCCTTATTTTTCTTTTTTGACCTTGAGATCTTAGTATCTTATATGCTTTCCTGGGCGATCTTTGTACTGCAGGTTCAGCTAATGGATATCACTGAGGTTCTGCTAGCTACACAGTCCCATGATGGTCAGATACGAAATGTTGCAGAAGGGAATATCAAGCAATTTGAGGAGCAGAGTTTTCCACAGTTTCTGCTAGCATTATCTGCTGAGCTAGCGAAAGATAACAAACCTCCTGTATCTCGAAGGCTTGCTGGTATTCTTCTTAAAAATTCTTTGGATGCAAATGATTTAGTGAGGAAAGAAAAATGCACACAACGATGGATAAGTGTGGACCCAGCAATCAAGTCACAGGTTAAAGGTTCCCTGTTGATGACCCTTGGATCACCAGTATCTGACGCTCACCGCAGTTCTTCACAAGTCATTGCAAAGATTGCTTCCATTGAGATCCCTCTTCAAGGATGGCCAGAACTCATAGTAAGCTTGCTAGGTAACATGACAAAGCCGGATGCATCCCCTTCTCTGAAGCAGGCTACCCTGGATGCCATTGGATATGTTTGTGAGGAGATATCCCCTAAGGATCTGGAGCAGGATCAAGTTAATGCTGTTCTTACTGCTGTGGTCCAGGGTATGAATCACGTGGAGAATAGTTCAGGGGTCCGACTTGCTGCTGTTAAAGCATTGTACAATGCTCTTGATTTTGCTGAGACAAATTTTCAGAATGAATCAGAGAGGAACTACATAATGAAGGTAGTTTGTGAGACTGCCGTTTCTAAAGAGGCTGATATTAGGAAGGCTGCATTTGAGTGTTTGGTCTCAATAGCATCAACATACTATGATCTTCTAGAGCCATACATGCAGACATTATTTGAGTTGACAGCAAATGCTGCCAGGGCAGATGAAGAACAGGTAGCACTTCAAGCTATTGAGTTCTGGAGCACAATCTGTGATGAAGAAGTTGCAATTCAAGAAGACGCTGAAGAATCTGGTGATGTTAGTTCTGCATGTCATTTCCATTTTATTGAAAAGGCCCTTCCTTTGCTTGTCCCTATGCTTTTAGAAACACTTCTGAAGCAAGAGGAGGATCAAGATGAGGATGATGGAATTTGGAATATATCAATGGCGGGGGGCACCTGCCTTGGGCTTGTTGCAACAGCTGTCAAGGATGCCATTGTACCTCTTGTGATGCCATTTATAGAAGGCAATATAACAAAGTCTGACTGGCACAGCAGGGAGGCTGCTACATTTGCATTTGGTTCCATTCTTGAAGGTCCTTCAGTTGAAAAGCTTGCACCACTGGTTCATGCTGGCTTTGATTTCCTGCTAAATGCAACCAAGGATCAAAATAACCATGTCAGGGAGACTACTGCATGGGCACTTTCGAGGGCATTTGAGTTTCTACATTCACCAACCAGTGGCGTTTCTGTAGTGACAAATGCAAACCTTCCTCATGTTATAGAAATTATGTTGACAAGTATCAAAGACTCCCCTAATGTTGCTGAGAAAATCTGTGGTGCCCTGTATTTTCTTGCTCACGGCTATGAGAATGCAGGGTCTATGTCATCAGTGCTGTCACCCTACTTTGGTCAATTAGTATCAGCTCTCCTTGCCACTGCTGATCGTTCTGATTCCAACAACTCCAGGCTTTGTGCATCTGCATATGAAACACTTAATGAGATTGTGAGATGCAGCAGCATTGCAGACACTCTGAACATGATTGTGTTATTATTGCAAGAGATCTTGAAGAGATTAAACCAGACCTTTGAGTTTCAGATCACATCCTCTGAGGACAAGGAAAAGCAAAGTGATCTTCAAGCCTTGCTGTGTGGTGTTGTTCAAGTAATCCTTCAGAAGTTCAGCAACTGTGATGATAAGTCAGTAATCATTCAGTTTGCTGACCAAATAATGGTGTTATTTCTCCGGGTTTTTTCATGCGATAGTTCTAATGTGCATGAAGAAGCAATGCTTGCTATTGGTGCTCTTGCTTATGCTACTGGACCGGAATTTGTGAAATACATGCCAGAGTTTCACAAGTACCTTGAAATGGGCTTACAAAATTTTGGTGCATATCAAGTATGCTGTGTTTCTGTTGGGGTGGTTGCGGACATCTGTCGTGCCCTGGATGACAAGGTACTCCCTTACTGTGATGCTATCATGTCCGCCCTTCTCAAGGACCTTTCAAGCCCAGAGCTTCACCGTTCTGTGAAACCGCCAATTTTGTCATGCATAGGAGATATTGCACTTACAATTGGTGAGAATTTTGAGAAATATGTTCCATACACTGTGCCTATGTTGCAAGGAGCTGCAGAGCTTTGTTCTCGCATGGACCTTCCTGATGATGACAGTACAGAGTATAAAAATGAACTCAGGCGAAGCATCTTCGAGGCCTATTCAGGTATACTTCAGGGAGTCAAAAATTCAAAATCAGAGCTAATGGTTCCTTATGCCAGCCATATTTTCCAGTTCGCGGAACTGGTCCTGCGAGAGACATCAAGGTGAGTTTACGATCTGTCCTTTGACACGGAATGCATAGTCAATGTATCAATCATTTTCATTTGTCATATTCTCAACTAGAACACCGAAGGACTCCCTCCGTTCACAAATATAAGATGTTCTAACATTTTTCTGAGTCGGATGTATAGACATGTTTTAGTGTGTTTGTTCACTCATTTCAGTTTGTATGTAGGCCATATTGAAATATTCAGAACATCTTATATTTGTGAACAGAGGGAGTAAATGATACGAAACATGAACTTCAAAATAACTATAAGCAGATAACTTTTCATTTCTGACATTGTAAATGTATGCATTCTAGTATAAACGGGTGCCTGCATAAAAGTCTGATACTCTGCCAAAGGACTGGATCAATGTGGTGATATTATCGTTCGAATTCCTTGTAGGGACGAGGGTCTGACGAAAGCTGGAGTTGCCTTGGTCGGGGACCTGGCGGATGCGCTAGGACCTTCCATCAAACTGCTGCTCAAGAATTCCAACTTCCACTCGGAGCTCCTTGGGCGCTGTTCCCAGTCTGATGACGAACAGCTGAGGGAGACTGCATCCTGGGTCCAGGGTGTGATCTCACGTGTGCTGGTTTCATGAGGGAAAGCTTCTCCAGCAAAGCTGCCAGCGTTGTTGATGGTTCTCTGGGCAAACTATTTCTCTTGCCAGATGAAATATTTTTGAGAAATATGCTGCATATATGTCCTGATATCATGTTGCAAAAGTGGAACAAGGTTGCATGAGATCATTTACGGTCGTCAAGTTCGTAGTAGTGGCAGCGGCTTGCCATTGTCTAAAGTGGGTTGGGTTCCTGTTGCATTTTGTTCAGGTGTCCATGTGAGTCGATTGTAATTGCAGCAATTGTGTCTTGTTGGCACCATTGCTCATCAGTAAAGTTGTCGCCGATGGCATGGAACTGTTACACTCCGCGTATCTTCATTCCAGTGGTGATTAGTGGATATACCCATGTTTTTTTTAATCTTGTTTGCGGAAGTCCACGCGCAGCTACTCCAGCTGTTCGCATCAGACATTGGGTTTGATCGTACCATACTGTTAGTAGTATCATAAACTAGCTCTGGTTCTATAGGATATAAAAGTTGTCCAAGTCGTACAGCTGCATACAGCATACTGATACCTCCAAAAATATTCTGCGTACCTTTGAACTATTTTTTACGAGGGATTTCTTCTCGCTGTGAGAGGAACTCAAAATTAAAAGTATATGAGCATTCGTGATAAGATTATAATACATGACACACAGAGAATGATATTACACATTTAATGCCCGACCTTGTATTCTATCCATCAATGAAAGATACGTAAGCTTTGCGTATTCGTGAAAAATGATATTACACATTTAATAAGGCCCGGTGAGGTAGGTTTTGGGGCTTGGCCCACATTGCTGATGGAGAGGCTGAGAGTCCATTTCCCTCTCAAGTTCTTTTTCTTGAATACGCACGATTGTGCGTACTATATATTAAAGGAGAAATGGGGTGAAGAACCCCTTCATGTCGGTGGTTACATATTACATACGCTCCTTAACTCCACCGCTATTTAATGAAGCTACGTACTTGCTACTGTACCCACCAAAAGTGCCACAAGAAAATCTTGCACATCCTCTTTAACCAGGCCTGCTGCTCTCCATGCTTTCCCCTTGCTCACTATTCTCTGCATTACAAATCCAATCGATGATGAATCCCCCTCAAACACAATTCCATTTCGGTGCTTCCATAGCTCCCACATTATCAGGATCGTGAGCGCCCTAATATCCTTCTTGCGCAAGTGGCTTCCACCTTGCCCCATGGCTTCCATCCTTCTTGCGCAAGTGGCTTCCATCCCCCCTCTCAAGTTCTTATGTAGCTAAGCAGTTTTATACCTAAAAATAACACTCTGGTATGTATTAAGCAGTTTTGCTGACCTTCGGGCATTTACTGCTCTCTGCTGGAACATGCTAGTAAATTTCTTTAATTGTTATACACATTATGCAATGATGAGTCATATGTATGTGCAAATATTTTCGGAATTTCTCGTGGAGTCATAGCTCCCAAGCTAAAATCTATGTTTGCTGATTGAGCTACTGAAACAGAATTGTGCTTTACTTGCTTTTAGATACATGAATTTTATTTTCAAACTCATATTGGAGCATAAGGACCCAATTATGTTGGCATAGTATTGTACTAATGATAAATAATTTATTATGTTTTTTCTACATCACATATATACATGCTTACATTATAATTATTTTGTGGACTAGACACCTTGCCTAGTCGCTAAAGCTTCGTGAGGATAAAAAATAAGACTTCAGAGGGACATGATGATGAGACGAAAAGATGGACCAAGCAAAATCTCAAGCTTGGGGATGACAATGCATCACCACTTCTTCCATGGAGGTCAAAAACTCTAAGTTTAGGTATGTCCACTTGGGGATGACATATGTAAATCATGTAGAAAACAACTAGTACAAACCAAATAAAAAATTCATATATATTATGATCAAGAACTGGAAATTCATCACATCATAATAAACACACCGTGAATGACATCAGATTGATCACAATCCTGTTAGGCATCTCATTTGATATTTGTATTGAATAACATGCTGGGTAGATGTCATATAGCTATTGTTATGGATCTATTAGTCTTGCACTCACCATGTTTAGATGAATGATCTCCAAGAGGAGTTGTGTATGTTGGTTGGGTTTAATCTTGCAACTAACCTATCTTAGTGATAGAAAGATAAAAAGCCTTGTAGTTTGTTATTGCCACTAAGGATAAAAAGGTAGTTGCATAGTTGTCTTGGTGATGCACCGAAGGTAAAGAGAATATATAGTCAATATTATGTCACCTAGCTTAATGCAATGCTCTGTTTTATTACTTAATACTTTTAGATGCATGATAGATTTTGGTATTGAAGTGGAGTCAGTAGTTAATTGATACATAATTGTATTTTTTTACCATGCCTATGTTATCTGGAGAGATTCCACTAGTGAAATTATGAATCCCGATAATTTATTCTTCAGAAACACAACTTCGTTTCCACTAGTAAATTTATTTTCTCATGCAAAAGTAAAAATATCTGAATATAAAATAACAATAAAGCGGGAAAATGAAGTTGTGTTTCTGAAGAATAAAGGACCGGGATTCATAATTTCAATAGTGGAATCTCTCCAAATAGCATAGGCATGGTAATGAAATTACAATTATGTCACTATTCTGAAATGCTTATATCTGAGGTGCGTGTGATATTTTATAATCATGTGATGTGAAAAATGTCATATACATTTTAAAATTATGCGTTTGTGTCAAAAAAATTCTACAAAAGTCGTACCTGCTGACAAAGTATGTTTTGAACATGCATTTTCTGTACATGATCCATAATTTGGTTAAAATCGAATACCGAACCAAAAAATCGGTTAGCTCATTTTTAGTGCCTATTTTGGTTTTCTCCTTTGCTATATGAATTGCAAAAAAACCCGAACATCCGAAACTGAAAATTCGGTTTCTACCGAACGCCCAGGCCTAAGCAGAGGCATGTGTACTCCCAATATTTGCAGCAACATTTGGACAAAGCTTAGCTCAAAATGAAGCTTGATATAGCCAAACATAGGTCACAAAGGGAATTCACTATTGGGGGTTCTATTTTTTCAAACATTAACATTATGCACAAAGCTCTTTGGTCAACATGCCATGTACTCTACTGGCATTCAAGTTCTATGGTCCTTATAAGATTGTGAAACATATTAGACCAGCAAACTATAAGTTGGACTTGCCACCCAACAACCTTATTCATCCAATGTGTCATGTCTCACCGCTTAAACATGTCCTTGACTACACCCTTGTTCATACATCTTTGCCACATCTTTTGCATCTGGACACTGAAGATATCTAGCCCGAAGAGATTCTAAATCCTACATGGTGAAGAACAGTGAAAATCCCCAAGTGTAGGGAATTATTGTAGCACTTTCCAATGTGGATGTGGAAGTATTGAGTATATCGTGGGAGTTAAAGGTTGGTTTCCTACTATTTCAAGATATGTGTGCCACTCACAAAACTATCTTTGCACTTTTAGTGTTTACCTTACTAAGTAAACAAGTTGATTGCTTGGTGTAGGTTGCAACAGAGTAACATAGAGCACGGTAACAAGCAACAAGTACCTAGCAGTTGCTAGGTATCAAGTATTTTTAAAGAGAGCAAGCAGTGATGGAAAATGTAGGCATGGAGTGGATATTGTCAAGACAGAGTAAATCAATACTAGTGCACTAACAGTGTGACTCCAAGATTATCTCAAACCACGTAGGCATGTATTCCTTAAATTGAGAAACGTGCTAAAATAACTTGTCTCTCATCTACAATCCAACCCCCTTGCTTCGGTGTCCCTAAGGAAACTAAGGGTTATTAAGGTGACCTTGCGGGTTGCTACCTCTTGAGCGTGCGTTGGTTTTTCCCATGAAGAGGAAAGGGTGATGTAGCAAAGTAGAGTAAGTATTTCCCTCAATTTTGAGAACCAAGGTATCAATCCAGTAGGAGACAATGCACAAGCCACCGAATACATGCACAAACAAACACCAACTTGCACCCAACGCGATAAAGGGGTTGTCAATCCCTTCACGGTTATTTGCAAAGTGAGATATGATATAGATGGATAAATGGTAAAGTAATATTTTTGGTTTATGGAACGGAAAGTAAAAGATTTCAAAGGAAGTAAATAGGAAACTAAAATTGTAGATCGGAAACTTATATGACGGAAAGTAGACCCGGGGCCATAAGTTTCACTAGAGGCTTCTCTCAAGATAGAAAATATTACGGTGGATGAACAAATTACTGCCGAGCAATTGATAGAAAAGCGCAAAGTTATGACGATATCCAAGGCAATGATCATGTATATAGGCATCACATCCGTATCAAGTAGACCGACTCCTGCCTGCATCTACTACTATTACTCCACACATCGACCTGTTGGGGAATGCAGTATTTCAAAAAATTTACCTACGATCACGCAAGATCTATCTAGGAGATGCATAGCAAAGAGCGGGGAGAGTGTGTCCACATACCCTCATAGACCAAAAGCGGAAGCGTTTAGTAGCGCGGTTGATGTAGTCGAACGTCTTCGCGATCCAACCGATCCAAGCACCGAACGTACGACACCTCCGCGATCAGCACACGTTTAGCTCGATGATGTCGCTTGAACTCTTGATCCAATTGAGGACGAGGGAGAGTTCTGTCAGCACGACGGCGTGGCGACGGTGATGATGAATTTACCAGCGCAGGGCTTCGCCTAAGCACTACGACGATATGACCGAGGTGTGTAACTGTGGAGGGGGCACCGCACACGACTCAGATAAGACTTGGTGTGCCTTTGAGGTGCCCCCTCCCACGTATATAAAGGGGGAGGAGAGGAGGCCGGCCCTAGAGGGGGCGCGCCAAGGGGGGAGTCCTACTTGGACTCTCGGTCCAAGTAGGATTCGCCCCCCTTCCTTTCCGAAGAAGGGGGAAGGGGGAAAGAGAAGGAGGAGAAGAAGGAAAGGGGGGGCGCCCCCAACCCTAGTCCTATTCGTATTGGGCTTGGAGGGGCGCGCCTCCACCTGTCCGCCGCCTCCTCTCTTCCACTAGGGCCCATGAAGGCCCATTAACCCCCCGGGGGGTTCCGGTAACCTCCCGGTACTCCGGAAAATGTCTGAACCTTTCTGAAACCATTCCGATGTCCAAACATAACCTTCCAATATATTAATCTTTATGTCTCGACCATTTGGAGACTCCTCGTCATGTCCGTGATCTCATCTGGGACTTTGAACAAATTTCAGTTCATCAAATCACATAACTCATAATACAAATCGTCATCGAATGTTAAGCATGCGGACCCTACGGGTTCGAGAACTATGTAGACATGACCGAGACACATCTCCGGTCAATAACCAGTAGCGGAACCTGGATGGTCATATTGGTTCCTACATATTCTACGAAGATCTTTATCGGTCAAACCGCATAACAACATATGTTGTTCCCTTTGTCATCGGTATGTTACTTGATCGAGATTCGATCATCGGTATCATCATACCTAGTTCAACCTCGTTACCGGCAAGTCTCTTTACTTGTTCCGTAATGCATGATCCCGTAGCTATCTCATTAGACACATTGCTTGCAAGGCTCATAGTGATGTGCATTACCAAGAGGGCCAAGAGATACCTCTCCGATACACGGAGTGACAAATCCTAATCTCGATCTATGCCAACTCAACAAACACCATCGGAGACACCTGTAGAGCATCTTTATAATCACCCAGTTACGTTGTGACGTTTGATAGCACACAAGGTGTTCCTTCGGTATTCGGGAGTTGCATAATATCATAGTCAGAGGAACATGTATAAGTCATGAAGAAAGCAATAGCAATAAAGCTAAACAATCATTATGCTAAGCTAACGGATGGGTCTTGTCCATCACATCATTCTCTAATTATGTGATCCCATTCATCAAATGGCAACACATGTCTATGGTTAGGAAACATAACCATCTTTGATTAATGAGCTAGTCAAGTAGAGGCATACTAGGGACACTCTGTTTGTCTATGTATTCACACATGTACTAAGTTTCCGGTTAATACAATTCTAGCATGAATAATAAACATTTATCATGATATAAGGAAATATAAATAACAACTTTATTATTGCCTCTAGGGCATATTTCCTTCAGTCTCCCACTTGCACCAGAGTCAATAATCTAGATTAGATAGTAATGATTCTAACACCCATGGAGTCTTGGTGTTGATCATGTTTTGCTCATGAGAGAGGCTTAGTCAACGGGTCTGCAACATTCAGATCCGTGTGTATCTTGCAAATCTCTATGTCTCCCTCCTTGACTTGATCGCAGATGGAATTGAAGCGTCTCTTGATGTGCTTGGTTCTCTTGTGAAATCTGGATTCTTTTGCCAAGGCAATTGCACCAGTATTGTCACAAAAGATTTTCATTGGACCCGATGCACTAGTTATGACACCTAGATCGGATATGAACTCCTTCATCCAGACTCCTTCATTTGCTGCTTCTGAAGCAGCTATGTACTCCGCTTCACACGTAGATTCCGCCACGACGCTCTGCTTGGAACTACACCAACTTACAGCTCCACCATTCAATATAAATATGTATCCGTTTTGTGACTTAGAGTCATCCGGATCAGTGTCAAAGCTTGCATCGACGTAACCATTTATGACGAGCTCTTTGTCACCTCCATAAACAAGAAACATATCCTTAGTCCTTTTCAGGTATTTCAGGATGTTCTTGTCCGTTGTCCAGTGATCCACTCCTGGATTACTTTGGTACCTCTCTGCTAAACTAATAGCAAGGCACACATCAGATATGGTACACAACATTGCATGCATGATAGAACCTATGGCTGAGGCATAGGGAATGACTTTCATTTTCTCTCTATCTTCTGAAGTGGTCGGGCATTGAGTCTGACTCAACTTCACACCTTGTAACACATGCAAGAACCCTTTCTTTGACTGATCTATTTTGAACTTCTTCAAAACATTATCAAGGTATGTGCTTTGTGAAAGTCCAATTAAGCGTCTTGATCTATCTCTATAGATCTTGATGCCCAATATATAAGCAGCTTCACCGAGGTCTTTCATTGAAAAATTCTTATTCAAGTATCCTTTTATGCCGTTCAGAAATTCAGTATCTTTTCCGATCAACAATATGTCATCAACATATAATATCAGAAATGCTACAGAGCTCCCACTCACTTTCTTGTAAATACAGGCTTCTCCAAAAGTCTGTATAAAACCATATGCTTTGATCACACTATCAAAGTGTATATTCCAACTCCGAGAGGCTTGCACCAGTCCATAAATGGATCGCTGGAGTTTGCACACTTTGTTAGCACCTTTTGGATCGACAAAACCTTCTGGTTGCATCATATACAACTCTTCATTAAGATATCCATTGAGGGATGCAGTTTTGACATCCATTGCCAAATTTCATAATCATAAAATGCGGCAATTGCTAACATGATTTGGACAGACTTAAGCATCGCTATGGGTGATAAGGTCTCATCGTAGTCAACTCCTTGAACTTGTCGAAAACCTTTTGCAACAAGTCAAGCTTTTTAGACAGTAACATTACCGTCAGCGGTAGTCTTTTTCTTGAAGATCCATTTATTCTCTATGGCTTGCCAATCATCGGGAAAGTCAACCAAAGTCCACACTTTGTTCTCATACATGGATCACATCTCAAATTTCATGGCCTCAAGCCATTTCGCGGAATCTGGGCTCATTATCGCTTCCTCATAGTTCATAGGTTTGTGATGGTCAAGTAACATGACCTCCAGAATAGGATTACCATATCACTCTGGTGCGGATCTTACTCTGGTTGACATACAAGGTTCGGTAGTAACTTGATCAGAAGTTTCATGATCATCATCATTGGCTTCCTCACTAATTGGTGTAGGAATCATTGGAACTAATTTCTGTGATTAACTACTTACCAATTCTAGAGAAGGTACAATTACCTTATCAAGTTCTACTTCCCTCCCACTCACTTCTTTCGAGAGAAACTCCTTCTCTAGAAAGGATCCATTCTTAGCAACGAATATCTTGCCTTCGGATCTGTGATAGAAGGTGAACCCAACAGTCTCCTTTGGGTATCCTATAAAGACACATTTCTCCGATTTGGGTTCGAGCTTATCAGGTTGAAACTTTTTCACATAAGCATCGCAGCCCCAAACTTTAAGAAATGACAACTTGGGTTTCTTGCCAAACCACAGTTCATATGGTGTCGTCTCAACGGATTTAGATGGTGCCCTATTTAACGTGAATGCAGCCGTCTCTAAAGCATAACCCCAAAATGATAGCGGTAAATCAGTAAGAGACATCATAGATCGCACCATATCTAATAAAGTGCGGTTACGATGTTCAGACACACCATTACATTGTGGTATTCCAGGTGGCGTGAGTTGCGAAACTATTCTGCATTGTTTCAAATGAAGACCAAACTCATAACTCAAATACTCACCTCCACAATCAGATCGTAGAAATTTTATTTTCTTGTTACGATGATTTTCCACTTCACTCTGAAATTCTTTGAACTTTTCAAATGTTTCAGACTTATGTTTCATCAAGTAGATATACCCATATTTGCTCAAATCATTTGTGAAGGTCAGAAAATAACGATACCCGCCGTGAGCCTCAACACTCATCGGACCGCATACATCAGTATGTATTATTTCCAACAAGTATGTTGCTCACTCCATTGTTCCGGAGAACGGAGTCTTAGTCATCTTGCCCATGAGGCATAGTTCACAAGCATCAAGTGATTCCAAAAGTCCATCAGCATGGAGTTTCTTCATGCACTTTACACCAATATGACCTAAACAGCAGTGCCAAAAATAAGTTGCACTATCATTATTAAACTTCAATACTATGAATATGTGTATCACAACTATCGAGATTCAACAAAAATAGACCACTCATCAACGGTGCATGACCATAAAAGATATTAGTCATATAAATAGAACAACCATTATTCTCTGATTTAAATGAATAACCGTCTCGCATCAAACAAGATCCATATATAATGTTCATGCTTAACGCTGGCACCAAATAACAATTATTTAGGTCTAAAACTAATCCCGAAGGTAGATGTAGAGGTAGCGTGCCGACGGCGATCTCATCGACTTTGGAACCATTTCCCACGCGCATCGTCACCTCGTCATTAGCTAATCTTCGTTTAATCCATAGCCCCTGTTTCGAGTTGCAAATATGAGCAACAAAACCAGTATCAAATACCTAAGCGCTACTACGAGCATTAGTAAGGTAAACATCAATAACATGTATATCAAATATACCTTTCACTTTGCCATCCTTCTTATCCGCCAAATACTTGGGGCAGTTCCGCTTCCAGTGACCAGTCCCTTTACAGTAGAAGCACTAGGTCTCAGGCTTAGGTCCAGACTTGGTGAAAGGATCGATATAGTTGACTAGAGGGGGGTGTCGGTGTCAAAACCGGCAGATCTCGGGTAGAGGGTTCCGAACTGTGTGTCTAAGGATCAAAGGTAACAGGTGGCAAGGGACACGGTGTTTACCCAGGTTCGGGCCCTCTTGATGGAGGTAATACCCTACTTCCTGCTTGATTGACTTTGATGAGTATAGGGGTTACAAGAGTTGATCTACGACGAGATCGTAATGGCTAAACCCTAATTGTCTAGCTTGTATGATTATGATTGCCTCTATGGACTAAACCCTCTGGTTTATATAGACACCGGAGGGGGGCTAGGGCTTGTACAGAGTCGGTTTACGGAGAACGGAAACTTCATATCCGCACACTAAGCTTGCCTTCCACGCCAAAGAGAGTCCCATCTGGACACGAGGAAAGTCTTCCGTCTTGTATCTCCACGGCCCATTAGTCCCGCCCATATCACATAGCCTGGACGCCCGAAGACCCCGTAATCCTGGACTCCCTCAGTAGCCCCTGAACCAGTCTTCAATGACGACGTGTTCGGCACGCATATTGTCTTCGGCATTGCAATGCGGGTTCCTCCTTCGAATACTTCAAAGTAGTTGATCGTCAGTACTATATCCGGCTCTGTACAATAGTCATACCTCTGAATCACAAGGGCAGAATACGGATAAGTTCTGTTCTCTGAAGATTTTACTGGTGAGACGTTATGTCCTGCCATTTTATTATTTCTAACCCTTTTTTGACCTCCCATTTTGCGTTTCGAGACGCAACCACCGACGACACGTCTTGTCAAAGCAGAGATCGTGCCCCTTATTACGGGATTATCATCAATACGGGTTTGGGAAACCCAACCGTGCCGTTTCGCACGACCCCTTGGAAATAGGCGAGCTTTAAGGCTCGTGGGGGACGCATGATATTCACCGCCTTCATAAGGAGATAAGATTCCCCCCTTTATACCCCACACCTTCCCCTTCCTCAGCCCATCTGTCCTCAAGCTCCAGCGCCCAAGCTTCAACCCTCTCCATTCCCAGAAAGTACTCCAACCATGTCTGGATTCGGAGCGCAGGGCAAGTGGATGGCTTCCTCCGTCACGAAGAGAAACATCAAGGAGCTCCGGGAAGCGGGGTATCCGGCCAAGGAGATCCCTCACTGGCTCCCGGCCAAAAAGCAGATCATCCCCACACTAAAGCCTAACGAGAGGGTAGTTTTTATCCCTCACTTCCTCCGCGGACCGGGGTTTCCCCTTCATCCTTTCGTCCCCGGCCTCATGTTCTACTACGGGTTAGATTTTCATGATCTAGCCCCGAATTCCTTCCTCAACATTTCGGCGTTTATCGTCGTATGCGAGGCATTCCTCCGCATTTCCCCCCACTTTGGCATATGGCTCAAGGTCTTCAACGTGAAGCCGAAAGTGGTGGACGGCCAACACACAGATTGTGGTGGTGCTATGGTGAGCAAAATTCCCAATGTCACTTGGTCCAAGGGCACCTTCGTGGAGATCGTGAAGGGATGGCAGTAGGGGTGGTTCTATGTCACAGAACCCCGTGACTCCACATGGGCTGCTCCTACGGAGTTCAAGTCCGGACCCCCAATGCGGCTGGCATCCTGGCTCAACAAGGGCCTGGACTGGGCGTCGTCTGACGAGGTGATGATGCCGCAGAAGCGCATCAAGAGCATGGTAGATAAAAATACCAGTCTCGCCAGCGTGATACAGGTGATGCTCTTCTGCCAGATTCTCCCCTGTCAGGCGCATCAAGAGTTCATGTGGGAGTTCAACCCGGCCGGTCCCCAGACCCTGTAGTGGTTCTTCGGCATGAAGCACGAAGACATGTGGAAGCTGCTCTTCAAGAACCAGAAGTCATGGCTGGAGACAACCGAGGACCTCGGCTACGACAGCACCCATGTTGCGACCCCCGTAAGTTCTTTGATAACCTTACTTTGCGAGTCCAAGGAGCACCCTTAACTTTCCATTTTCTTTCACACGGCTGGACAAAGAAAGCGGAACGGATTCACTGTTCGGCTCCGCTGCCCGAAGACTCAGCTGTTCCTCGGTTGACGAGGATGTTGGTCCCGGTGCTGTACCAGGCGCCGGAAAAGAAGGCCAAGGAGAAGGGCAAGGAGGCCAAGAGTGGCCTCTGCAGTAAAGGTGCCTCGTACGTAGTGTCCGAAGACATCGAAACTCTCTGCTCCCCTGATAAAGAGGAAGAGGAGGAGGAAGAGAGCGACCCCTCCTAAGAGGGAGAAGAAGAAGAGGACAGCTTCCGCCGAACTAGAGGCGGAAGTGTCCAAGAAAGGGAGGACCTCCCTTGCGGATGACTCCGAGTCGGACGCCGATGATTGGCGCCCCAGGCCGAAGCCCCTGGCCGGATTGTAAGTACTCAAAGGTATATATATATATATATCTGGTTTTTCTGCCCTATGGTTGTAATGCGTTTAAATTGCATGCTGCAGTCCGGTTCATGTCCTCCCTCAGCAATCTTCCTCTTCTGGGAAATCGTTGGGTCCGAACATGATGGAGAGCAAGTCGCCTCCACCAGCTTCCTCCCCCATTGCAGCAGATAACACTGAGGTGTCATCCCAAAGGATCCTCCCAGAACAAGGAGAGGTGCCGGAGGCTGCCAAGACGGTTCCGAGAGGTGACACCTCGGCTGCCGAGAACATGGGGGAACTGACCCCCATGGAGACTGGAGATGGGGACCATGTCCAGTTTGTCCCCCATCCCAATGTCGTTCCGGAAACCCATACAGCTCCGGAGACAGATGAGCAACCCTCCTTGCTAGAAGGGGGTGCGCCTACAACACCAGCGTCCTCTGTCAATGCGGAGGCGCCGGACACTCAGTGAGAGCGCTTCAGAGCACCACCATTGTGGAAGAACATCGTACCCTTATGGGTATGGTGATTGAAAAGGTCCAGTCCGTGAGAAGCGGACTGAGCGAAGCCTACACTAGACTTTTAAGAGGCTTTGAGGTATGTGCCTTACAGTGTCTTTTTAGCTGTATAAAAGAATGCCTGTGTATAGATAGTAGCCCCTGAGACTCTGTTCGGTGTTCGGAAAGAAAAACCGAACAGAGGATCTAATAACTCATGCAGGAGAGTAACACACATATCTGTTTGAACAAACAGGCTACGAAACAGGCATTAGCTGCCCATGCCACCGAAGCATCCGAGCTAAGGCGGAAGTTAGAAGAAAAGCAAGGTATGTAATAACGAAACACGTCTGAAATGATGTAAGCTATGATGTGGTATCCCAATGAGTTTTATAATTATGTTTGCAGCTGAAACCTCTGAGGTTGAGGCCTTCAAGAGTGTGCTGGCCGCCAAGAAGGAGGCAGAGGAGGAACGAGCGTCACGCCTTAAACATGAATCGCTGGTGGAGGAAGTCTAGCAAGAGCTCAAGGATGCCATAGGCAAATGCGAGTCCTTGGAGCGCAAGAGTTCGGAGTAGAACTCCGAACTTGCTAAGGCACTCCAAAGCGCACAGGAAGCCCGGACTGAAGCCCAAAGCGCTGTCCGGGAAATCCAAGAAGCAAAGCAAATTGCGGTGGGTAAGGCCTTTAACATGCAGAGCAAATTTGTGAGTAAAAGGTATATCTTGTTAACCCGGATTTGGAGTTCTCCAGGAGTGTTTGCGGACCTGCCCCGGAGTGTTGCTGATGCCGCGGAGTTCTTCCGGGCCGAAGAGGGGAGCTCAATGGAGAAGTTGTTCTGGTTGCAGTACCTTGCGCCAGAGCATCCCGTGCCCCTCAGTGATCAGCTGAAGCAGTGGACCGAACTGCATAGGGTAGCCGAATTGGCCATGAGGGATTTGATAGTCCATCTCTGGCCCGCCGAACCCATGCCCAGTAGCTACTTTGGTCTCGTGAAGCGGCTGGTTAGTGCCTGCCCTCGGCTTGATGCCGTGAAACGGTCGGTCTGCATCGAAGGTGCGCGGATGGCCTTCGCCCGTGTCAAGGTGCAGTGGACGAAGATGGACGCCGTCAAACTTGCAACTGAGGGACCGCCCGCAGGCAAAGAGCACCGTGCTGGGGAACGTAGTAATTTCAAAAAATTTCCTACGCACACGCAAGATCATGGTGATGCATAGCAACGAGAGGGGAGAGTGTTGTCTACGTACCCTCATAGACCGACAGCGGGAGCGTTATGACAACGCGGTTGATGTAGTCGTACGTCTTCACGGCCCGACCGATCAAGCACCGAAACTACGACACCTCCGAGTTTTAGCACACGTTCAGCTCGATGACGATCCCCGGACTCTGATCCAGCAAAGTGTCGGGGAAGAGTTCCGTCAGCACGACGGCGTGGTGACGATCTTGATGTTCTACCGTCGCAGGGCTTCGCCTAAGCACCGCTACAATATTATCGAGGAGTATGGTGGAAGGGGGCACCGCACACGGCTAAGAAAACGATCACGAGGATCAACTTGTGTGTCTAGAGGTGCCCCCTGCCCCCGTATATAATGGAGCAAAGGGGGGGTGCGGCCGGCCCTAGGAGGAGGCGCGCCGGAGGACTCCTACTCCTACCGGGAGTAGGACTCCCCACCTTTCCCTAGTTGGATTAGGACTTGGGGGGAAGGAGGAGAGGGAAGAAAGGAAAGGGGGGCGCCCCCCTCCTTGTCCAATTCGGACTTGGGGGGGAGAGGCGCACGGCAGCCCCTAGGCCTCCTCTCCTCTTCCTCCACTAGGCCCATTAAGGCCCATTAGGTTACCGGGGGGTTCCGGTAACCTCCCGGTACTCCGGTAAAATGCCGATTTCACCCGGAACACTTCCGGTGTCCAAACATAGGCTTCCAATATATCAATCTTTATGTCTCGACCATTTCGAGACTCCTCGTCATGTCCGTGATCACATCCGGGACTCCAAACAAACTTCGGTACATCAAAATATATAAACTCATAATGAAACTGTCATCATAACGTTAAGCGTGCGGACCCTACGGGTTCGAGAACAATGTAGACATGACCGAGACATGTCTCCGGTAAATAACCAATAGCGGAACCTGGATGCTCATATTGGCTCCCACATATTCTACGAAGATCTTTATCGGTCAGACCGCATAACAACATACTTTGTTCCCTTTGTCATCGGTATGTTACTTGCCCGAGATTCGATCGTTGGTATCTCAATACCTAGTTCAATATCATTACCGGCAAGTCACTTTACTCGTTTCGTAATACATCATCTCGCAACTAACTCATTAGTTGCAATGCTTGCAAGGCTTATGTGATGTGCATTACCGAGAGGGCCCAGAGATACCTCTCCGACAATCGGAGTGACAAATCCTAATCTCGAAATACGCCAACCCAACATGTACCTTTGGAGACACCTGTAGAGCTCCTTTATAATCACCCAGTTACGTTGTGACGTTTGGTAGCACACAAAGTGTTCCTCCGGCAAACGGGAGTTGCATAATCTCATAGTCATAGGAACATGTATAAGTCATGAAGAAAGCAATAGCAACATACTAAACGATCGGGTGCTAAGCTAATGGAATGGGTCATGTCAATCACATCATTCTCCTAATGATGTGATCCCGTTAATCAAATGACAACACATGTCTACGGTTAGGAAACATAACCATCTTTGATTAACGAGCTAGTCAAGTAGAGGCACACTAGTGACGTTTAGTTTGTCTATGTATTCACACAAGTATTATGTTTTCGGATAATACAATTCTAGCATGAATAATAAACATTTATCATGATATAAGGAAATAAAATAATAACTTTATTATTGCCTCTAGGGCATATTTCCTTCACACCGTACGCCGGAGTGGTACTTTGATGATGTCCTGAAAGGATCCCGCATTGTAGAGGGCCAATGTTCGAAGGACATCATTTTTGAATGAATGTATCTATGTTGTCCAATCCTGTATCATGAAACAAGGCTTATGTATGATATGTTTCTTATTTTACTTTAAAATATCTCCTCCTGTGTGGCTGTTTATGACATCTGAGAGTTGGACAGTCGTCGGCTTCAGCCCCCACGTAGGTAGTACGGGGGTGTTCGGGATAACACTTAAACACACTTGACCCAACGTATTGGTCCGTGAAGGAGGTGTTACTGTAGCGAACCAGGCAATCAGACTATATGACTTTATCACCCTCACTTAGACATAGGAGTTTTATAATGGGAGTGCGGGCACTTCCCCTAGTATTGTTTGATTATCCAAACTTGGGTGCTGTGAATGCCCGGCCGGGTGGAGGCCAGCCTATCACATAATGCGAAAAAATCGCAAGAGATTTATACTTAGTCACCGAATAGCTGACCAGCTCTCGCCGCATCATGACAGTCAGTTTTCGGCTTTCTCTACTGAGGTGTTTGCCCGAGTGAACCAGAAACACAATCGCAGTAGTTCTCCCTTTACTACCCTAGTCAATCAGACGGAACGTAAGGTAGCAAGCATAGGAGCGGGCAACCCAACTATTGACCAAAGACATGATTCGGAGCCAATGCATATAATGCTATATTCGGGACTTTGTTTTAGTATTTAAAAGATGTACGCGGCTTAATAGAGCCCCTGGCAATTTAGGTCATACCAAGGTGTACATGACAATCGGACAAAAACAGGGAAACATATGTTGAGAGATAAGCCAACGCCACGTAGGTTTGGGCTAAAAACTGTTTCCATAGTAGTCTTATTGATACGTCAAAACGTATTGGTACAAATAGTGTAATAAGCAACAAGGCTATTTTACATGTCAAACACAAGGGGAAGCCGTGCATGCATCCCGAAAGCGGATGAGGTGATCTTTAAGGATCCTTTAGGTGCTCTGGCATGCGTCTATGCTTCTTTTCTCCTTGGTATATTGTCCTTCGAGAGGATCATCGACCGGTGCTTTCATAATAGGCCACGGAAAGACGCCTTGGTACCATTGAAAGGGTGGTGTGGGTTGTAAGGAACCTGGGAAAATAAAAAGAAAAGAAAAAGGGAAATGTGAGTGTCATGATAGGGTCTAGCCGTATTGTAGACATTGTCTTTATTATGCCTCCATCCTTTCCCATGGTATTTTTAGTGCGTAATTATGTACGCATGGTACATATGCCACAATTTGGTAGGGGGTGAGATGGAGGCCGAATTGCTAATCGAGCTCCTGACGAGCTGGACTGTCGTACAGTGGGGTAGTCCGGACTTGTTTGACAGTGTCCGAGGACTTGGCCGCCGACGTAATGGTTGGCTTGATGAGGCCACCCTATACTTCTGCTGCCACGGCCGCGGTGTGCTCCTCGGTGCGGAGGGAGCGTTCGTGTTTCCATTCACTGTTATAACTCCGTGTGATCTGGGCATCTTGAGTTTGAGATAGGCGTAGTGCGGGACTGCATTGAAGCGAGCGAACGCGGTTCGTCTGAGCAGTGCATGGTAGCCGCTGCGAAAGGGAACGATATCAAAGATCAAGTCTTCGTTGCGGAAGTTGTCGGGTGAACCGAAAACCACTTCCAATGTGATTGAGCGGGTGCAGCGAGCCTCTACGCCGGGTATCACTCCTTTAAAGGTAGTTTTAGTGGGCTTGATTCTTGGCGGATCAATACCCATCTTGCAGACTGTGTCCTGATAGAGTAGGTTAAGGCTGATGTCGCCGTCCATGAGGACTCGCGTAAGGTGGAATCCTTCGATGATTGGATCGAGGACTAATGCGGCCAAACCTCCATGACGGATACTGGTCAGATGGTCCCTGCAATCGAAGGTGATCAGACAGGCCGACTATGGGTTGAATTTTTGGGCGACTGGCTCTATCACATAGACGTCCCTTAGCGCGCGCTTGCGCTCCCTCTTGGGGATATGGGTGACGTATATCATGTTCACCGTTTTGACTTCGGGGGGAAATTTCTTCTGTCCCCCTGTTTTCGGTGCGCGAGGTTCCGCGTTGTCATCCTCACTGGGCGACCCTTTCTCCTTATGCTCGGCATTTAACTTGTCGGCCTGTTTGAAGACCCAACAAGTTCTGTTGGTGTGGTTGGCAGGCTTATCAGGAGTGCCGTGGATCTGGCAGGGTCGATCAAGTATCCGGTCCAGGCTTGATGAGCCGTCTTTCTTTCATTTGAATGACTTCTTCCGTTGACCGGGTTTGGAGCCACTTAATCCGGCGTTGACTGCCGTATTCTCTGTATCCTCATTGTTGTTCCGACGCTTGTGTTTGTTGCGTCGGGGACTCCCGTTGCCGCTTCTGGCTTTGGAAGTGCCGGGGTCGCTGGTACTATTGCCGCTACGGGCTAGCCAGCTATCCTCGCCCGCGCAAAAGCGGGTCATTAGTGCTGTAAGGGCTGCCATGGACTTCAGCTTTTCTTGGCCGAGGTGTTGGGCGAGCCATTCGTCGCAGATGCTGTGTTTAAAGGCCGCTAGGGCTTCGGCGTCCGGACAGTCAACGATGTGGTTCTTTTTAATTAGGAACCTGGTCCAGAATTTCATGGCCGGCTCTCCGGGCTATTGGACTATATGACTGAGGTCATCGGCATCCGGAGGCCGGATATAAGTGCCTTGGAAGTTTTCTCTAAAGGCATATTCCAAGTCTTCCCAGCTTCCAATAGAGTTTTCTGGGAGGCTGTTTAACCAGTGCCGATTTGGCCCCTTAAGTTTTAGGGGAAGGTATTTGATGGCGTGTAGATCATCACCGCGAGCCATGTGAATGTGGAGAAGAAATTCTTCAATCCATATTGCAGGATCTGTTATGCCATCGTATGATTCAATGTTCACGGGTTTAAACCATTCTAGGAACTGGTGCTCCATTACCTCATCGGTGAAGCATAGTGGGTGTGCGGCGCCTCTGTATCGGGCCATGTCACGACGCAGTTCGGATGGAGACCGTATGCGGTTTTCAGCCTGGGGTTGGTTATGCTTATCGCACCAGGCTTGATAGTTCTCCTCTCGTGCCGGAGGACGCCCTCGTGGTCCGTAGATTGACCTGGTCTGACCTGCTCTATTTTCCAGGTCATGTCGTAGGTTGTATGTGTATCCCCGAGCTGTTGTTTCTTTGCTTTTACGGCAAGGTGGTGCGGGCTGGTGTTCGGCTTGAGTTGCTGTTCTGGCCCGACCACGCGGTGGGCGGTCGGGTCCGTCAGCCACGTTACGCGCGGGTGGTATAGGCTCCAACACCTCGTCATTGAATTGGGGTAGCAGCTTATGCTTTGGGTAACTCTTTGCTGGGCGTTTGAGGCCGTATTCTTCGGCTGCCAGGACATTAGTCCATCTGTCATTGAGCAGATCTTGGTCAGCTTGAAGCTTTTGTTGTTTCTTTTTTAGGCTTCTTGCCGTGGCTATTAGCTGGCACTTAAAGCGCTCTCGTTCGAGGGGTTCCTCTAGCACGATAAAATTTTCATCATCGAGGCTCACGTCATCCTCAGAGAGTGGCAGATAGTTGCTGTCCTCTGAGTCTTCGTACCCCACTTGCTTGTCAGGGTCAACTTGCCCATCCTCTCGATCATCCTGCTCGGATACTGGATTGATGGGGTCTTCTTGGTCTTCGGCGTTCTCCGGAGTATCATTGCCTCCAGTGCCGGTATTGCTATCTTTCCCACTGCGCGATTTAGAGCGGCGCCGCTG
This sequence comes from Triticum urartu, assembly GCF_056163025.1. Lineage (NCBI taxonomy): Eukaryota > Viridiplantae > Streptophyta > Magnoliopsida > Poales > Poaceae > Triticum > Triticum urartu. The sequence goes on from NC_141876.1 coordinate 442,167,189, forward strand.
ATGTCGATGCTTCGGTGGTATTTCAGGAGGTTCGCCCTCGACTGTATCCTTCCCGTTGTCGTCGTCACCTTCTTTAGGTGTGTCCACCATGTATACGTCGTATGAGGAAGTGGCCGTCCAGTGTCCGGTGAGCGGCGGGTTTTGGGCCTCCTCCTCTCCAGCATCATCGTCCATACCGTCGATGTCTTCGGAGCCGTAGTCAAGCATGTCGGTTAGATCCTCGACAGTGGCTATAAGGTGGGTGGTGGGTGGGAAGTAAAATTCCCTGTTTCCGGCCCCTAGTATAGGCTGGGCGCAATTCGGAAACGGTTCCTCTGTGATGGCAAGGGACCGCATTAAGTCCAAGGCCTCGTTAAAGGGCGAGGTTTGGGCGGGGACAGAAGTTTCCGGCCCGAGCTCGCATGATGCAGGCTTCGAGGGTTCGGAGTTGGTGTCCGGAGGAGAGTCCGGCTTTGTGATGATAGCCGGAGACGCTATTCTCTCCGGTTTTCCGGCGCTGAGCTTTAAGGCCGCAGAGAGTCCGGCGGGCTCTAGACTCCCGTCTTTGGACCTGATGACATGCCCCGAATCTAAGGCCGAAGCGTGGTGGTTGGGGCCGTGAACCCTTGGAAGATCAAGTCTCCTCGGGTATCAGCGACATAGTTTAGATTTCCAAAACTGATTTGGTGACCAGGGGCGTACCTGTCGATCTGCTCCAGGTGGCCAACCGAGTTGGCACGCAGTGCAAAGCCACCGAATACAAAGATCTGGCCGGGGAGAAAAACCTCCTTCGCGGCAGCATTGTTGTAGATGATTGATGGAGACATCGAGCCTTTCGACGACGGCACAGTGGAACTCTCAATGAAAGCACCAATGTCGGAGTCAAACCGGCAGATCTCGGGTAGGGGGTCCCGAACTGTGCGTCTAAGGATTGAAGGTAATAGGAGGCAGGGGACACGGTGTTTACCCAGGTTCGGGACCTCTTGATGGAGGTAATACCCTACTTCCTGCTTGATTGACTTTGATGAGTATAGGGGTTACAAGAGTTGATCAACCACGAGATCGTAATGGCTAAACCCTAATTGTCTAGCTTGTATTGCCTCTACGGACTAAACCCTCCGGTTTATATAGACACCGGAGGGGGCTAGGGCTTGTACCGAGTCGGTTTACAGAGAAAGGAATATTCATATCCGCACGCTAAGCTTGCCTTCCACGCCAAAGAGAGTCCCATTCGGACACGGGGAAAGTCTTATGTCTTGTATCTCCATGGCCCATTAGTCCGGCCCATATCACATAGTCCGGACGCACGAGGACCCCGTAATCCTGGACTCCCTCACGGGGAGAATAGGCAACTAACAATTTTTAAGCTTTTCTTTACCAATTTAAACTTTGCATCAAAGTAGGTTGTCTAGATATGCAACTAGGTGAGAAACCTATATGATGCAACAACCATAAGCACACAATCAAGCAAAGGATACACCACAATAAGTTTGCATAAGTAAAGGTAAGAGATAACCAAAAGTGGAACTGGTGGAGACGAGGATGTGTTACCGAAGTTCCTTCCCTTTGAGAGGAAGTACGTCTCCGTTGGAGCGGTGTGGAGGCACAATGCTCCCCAAGAAGCCACTAGGGCCACCGTATTCTCCTCACGCCCTCACACAATGCGAGATGCTATGATTTGACTATTGGTGCCCTTGAAGGCGGTGACCGAACCTTTACAAACAAGGTTGGGGTTGTCTCCATAGCCGAATTGGAGGCTCCCAACAAAACCGCGGAGCTTCACCACAATTGAATGTGGCTCCGAGGTGACCTCAACCATCTAGGGTGCTCAAACACCCAAGAGTAACAAAATCCACACAAGAAAGTATGGGGAATCAAATATACTTTGGTGGAAGTGTAGATCTAGATCTCCTCCTTCTATCCCTAGCAAATCAACAAGTTTGAGTGCCTAGAGAGAGAGAGAGAGATCGGGAAAGAGAGCTTGAATGGAATTAATGGTGGAGAGAGAGAGGCAAGAGGTGAGTGTGGTAGGTGCAAGAACCACCCTTATATAGCAAACCCTAAAATCCAGCCGTTACTGTGAAAACAGCACTGCAGCGGTACAACCGCTCCTAGTCCCTGTACAACCGGAACTCACAGAAATACTGCATAAACCCTACCAAGCAGTACAACCCGACAGGAAAGCGGTAGTACTGGTTGTGAAGGACAACCGTAACAACCGCTCAGCCACCGCCCAACCACCGCTATGAAATAGAAGCGAGACACCCATGCGAGCGGTGATCGAGCGGTAGTGCACCGGTGCAACCGCCTGGCCCTGGAACCTTGGGTGGCTAAGTCCTAAATGGTACAACTGCTTAGGGCACTCGTGGTACCGGTGTGCGGAGCACAACCGGAACAACCGGTCCACCACCGCCCGAGTACCGCATCAAAACAGAACCGATGCCGGTTGTTGAGCGGTACCTGGCCGGTACAACCGCCAATGACACCGTAGTCATGTTTTAAGCGCGGTGGCGGTACTACCGCCCCGGGGCAGCGGTACAACCGCTTGGTCATGACTGGGCAGTTCAACCCCAGGGTATCACCCCTGGGGGGGTGGTTGGGTATGTGCCAAGAGCCAGCGGTACGACCGCTCGAATGAGCGGTACAACCGCGGGAGTACATAGCAACAGTTGAAAAAGAAAGGGAGCTCTCACTCACACAAAACATGGAAGGCAAAGGTGGGTGAGCAAGAAGTCTATGTGCAATGATTCACCCAATACCTTTCGATGTGGATTCCCTCTTAATAGTACGGGTTCCCTACGACCAAAGAGATAAACGCATAGGCAAACACCGTCTTCGATCGTTTCCTTCCGGAGAGAATAGCTAATCGATGCAAGCCTAATCACTAAGAACCTGAAGCACTTAGCACAAGATTAGACCAACAAAGGGTTGTCATCATCATCCAAAACACAGCATAGGGAAATGATGTTACAATCTCCCCCTTTTTGGTGGATGATGACAACAACACGATTTGCAAGAGAGAGGTCTAGAAAATATAGACGGGACTCCCCCTAGATGTCTGCACTAATATGAAATTGCTTTTGGAATGCAAAGGCACACATTAGGAGCAAGACTCCCCCCTAGATTTTATAGACCCACCACTCCTACTAGACATGCGAAGATAAGCAATAAGCGCATAATAAGAGAGTAACGACTTTAACGGATAAACGACATTAACAACAATAATGATAAATAGAGGAGCGCATGTCTCACACCATGCAAGTCAAGATAAGCAACAAGGTACACACACTAAAGTCCAACACCAAGCACGAAAAACACAAACCCAAGCACAAAGAAAATCCCATGGAAATCCCGAGACCAAATATAACTCTCTCCCCCTTTGGCATCAAGACACCAAAAAGGAAAAGAGCGAAGCTAGCGTCCCAGAGATCAGTAGCCCTCCTCTGACTCCTCGGTCTCATCTGGATCCCCCTCATCATCAGACTCCTAATCATCGTCCCTATCAGCGTCCTCCATGATATCATCATCAACAGCAATGGAGGTAGAAGGCTGGCGAGGAGCCTCATCATCAGACCATGTGTTGTGCGCAGAGACCGTTCCTCACGGGTGATGCTCTTCTCAGAACCACTCTGGACAGACATGTTGAGGTGCTTCATCATAGCAATCTGACGATGCCTGGCATGCTTCTCATTGACATGGGCCTCATACAACTTCTTCTGAATGTCAGTCTAGAGGCGGAAAGTCTTCTTCACTTTAGCCATGAGCTTGGTCACCCATGAGGGCTTGGCCCCTGGCCCCATCTCAAAGTCCTCATCCTCTGAAGTGGCATAGACATCCTCAGGATCATTAGCCAGAAAGCGAGGCTCGGCATGCTTCTTCTTCTTGAGTTGCTTGACCTCATGCACGATGAGGTTATCTGGGGAAGTGAGAAGCTCTCCAGGGCGGCGAACAGCCCAAAATGCGTTCAGAAAGCACATGAAAAAAGGAGCATAAATGGGTACCTTTCTGTAGATGACCATGCTATACATCTCGTGCCACAACCAGTTGGACACATCAAAGGTAACACCAGACCCCACCTTTTCATAGCAACAAGCAAGTCAACTAGGTAACCTCATCCTGATTGCCAACCTTGGGCAAAAGCACATTGCAAAACACCCGATGCATGATGTCATAGACCTTCTCAAGATCCTTGGATTCTCCAATAATGCCTCGACCACGAATGTATAGAGGAGCAAGTTTCTCCTTAGGCATATAATGGGGATGGTCGTGAGGATGAATCCCACCATTCCCTTCGAGACCGGTGTCCTCATAGACAATAGCGTTGCAGAAAACCCTCTAGGGCACTTGAAAGAGCTCATCACGACACATGAACGAGAGAGTGCGTGCATCATCTTATCCAAAGTGAATAGTGGCATAAAACTGATGAATGAGCTGAACATCAAAGTCACAGTTGACAGACATGAGCTTGACCAAATCAAACTCCTCACAAAGGGCCAAGGCCTCCCCAAAATAATCCAAGTTTCTCTCGAGTGATCAAGATCAATAGTCCATTTCTTGGCATACCTATTCTTGTTTTGCTCAAAGAGTTCATGAACAATCCGCACTTGCATCTCATTCTGGAACTGAACGGTGGTCCAACGAGGCACAATGGGGACCTCGTATGGATTTTTGGTCCGGAAGGCTTCCCAATCCTTGGCATTCCATCGGTGCAGGGGCATGACCACATGTTGCTTGGCAGCGGCAGACTTCTCACGGTGAGTGGTCTTGGTGGGAATCACAACTTCTTCTTCTCCATCAGATTCAACCGCGTGCTTGCATCTCCTCGCCCTCTTCTTGGTCTTTCTACGAGGAGCAAAACGAGAACCTGAGCATCCTGCACACACACACACACACACGGAAAGAACACAAGAAACCCAACAAAGATGAGAGGATTGCACACAGAGCAGAGGAATAGACTTGAATGCAAAACAGAGAAGACATAACAGTGCTACGTGGTTCAGACATCGCGGTTGTACTGCCCCTTGAGGCGGTAGAACCGCTGGGAGAGCAGCACTACCAGTTGTAGAAAGATGAGCCACGAGATATGAATCGAAATAACAATATTCTATCTTCTAAGAAAGGCAAACAAAGCAGGAGGCATATATAGATCTCTTCCACCCAATAGTTTGAACAATAAACACGGAATGTCAAGTAATGCCCTAGAAGAAGGGAAGTAAACCCTAGAGAGAAGAACACGGGGCATTATCGGCATCCATGGGAAGATATCGGGAAGGAGGGGGCCTCCACGGAGCGAATCCACAGAAAGCCCTCGGATCTGGAGCACGACTAGCACTCCGGGGCAGGGGCAATGGCAACTGGCGGCTAGGGCAAGAGATGGAGGAGGAAGGGGGATGAAGGGAAGAAAACCCTTCAGCCGCGACCCTATTTATATGCCCGCAGACGCGAAGCGGTTGTACCGCTCCAAGGAGCGGTTGTACCGCTCCAAGGAGCGGTTGTACCGCTGCCTGGTACGTGCCAGTGGTTGCGGGCAGTACTTCTGTTGCTTGGGAGGCAGTGGTAGTACCGCCTGTAACCGACCGGTAGTACCGGCCAGAAGCACATCCTGGGGTCGAGCGGTGGAACCGCTCAGACACTCCTGGGGGTCCTCCTGGGACAGTACACACCGAGTACACCAGCGGTTGAACCGCTCGGACCACCGGTTGTACCGCCCAGTCAGTATTGCTTGAACCAAGATCAATATGCGTGCAATTGGATTGAATGTTTTTAGGATAGGGAGATGGGCTTGGGATGGAACGCGACACTGGAATATGGTGTGAGGATCTCCAAGAGAGCAAGAAACAACCAACAAGAAAACGCTACCTTGGAGATTAGAACACCTAGGACCTAACACAAGGCTAAGCAAGAGCGAAAAAGATCCAAGGAAACCAACTCCAACTCTCCTTCAAAAGGAAGGGCGGTGGCCGAGGCCACCGATGTTTGAGTGTAAAGGTATGGCACCGCGAAGATTTTAACCTTGGTCCCATGACCAAAACTCATCTTTGAAGCACAAGTACCATAAAAATGGCTAATGTGAAAGATTTAATCAATTTATGCATAATGGGGGGAGGAAGAGTTCATTGAGAGAACAATACTCCCCCTATGTCCATGCCTACACCTAGAACAAGACAACACGATGAGTATGGCGGGGTGTGCAAGGGTTCAAGCCACATTGCTCGAATCAATGATATTTAGCTCATGCCTTAACTCGTGAAATCTTGCTTCATCCAAGGGCTTCGTGAAGATATCTGCAAGGTTATCATGAGTGTTGACATAGTTGAGCTCGATCTCACCTCACCTAATATGACCCCGGATGAAATGATACCGAATCTCAATATGCTTCGTCTTGAAGTGTTGCACCAGGTTGAGAGAAATCTTGATGACACTTTCATTGTCACACCAAAGAGGCACTTTGTCACAAGTGACGCCATAATCCTTTAAAGTTTGCCTCATCCATAAAAGTTGTGCACAACAACTACCGGCGGCCACATACTCCGCTTCGGTGGACGAGAGAGACACACAACTTTTCTTCTTAGAAGACCAACTCACCAAAGAGCAACCAAGGAATTGGCACCCTCCGGAAGTTGACTTCCTATCCACTTTGTCTCCCGCCCAATCAGAGTCCGAATAACCAACAAGGTTGAAGTTTGCCCCTCTTGGGTACCATAAGCCAAAGTTTGGGGTATGAGCCAAATATCGAAAGATTCACTTGACCGCCACATAGTGGCTTTCCTTAGGTGCGGCTTGAAACCATGCGCAAATTCCCACACTCAACATGATATCCGGTCTAGATGCACAAAGGTAAAGCAAGGAGCCAATCATGGAGCGATATATCTTTTGATCCACCGCTTTACCATTGGGATCTATGTCAAGTTGGCATTTGACGGGCATTGGAGTGGAAGCCGGATTGACATCACTTAGCTTGAATCTCTTGAGCATGTCTTGAGTATATTTGGCTTGGTTGATGAAGGCTCCTTCTTTTATTTTCTTGATTTCTAACTCGAGAAAGAACTTCAACTCTCCCATCATGGACATCTTGAACTTTGAGGTCATGAGAGCGGCAAATTCCTCATTGAAAGCTTTGTTAGGGGAACGAAAGATAATATCATCAACATATAGTTGGCATACAAACAACTACACTTTGACCTTCTTAGTAAAAAGAGTGGGGTCGATTTTCCCAATTTCAAACCCACGATCTTGCAACAACTCGGTAAGGTGCTCATACAACGCACGTGGGGCTTGTTTAAGGCCATATAGTGCCTTATCGAGTTGGTACACATGATCGGGGAAATAGGGATCCTTGAACCCCGGGGGTTGTTTGAAATATACCAACTCATTAATAGGACCATTAAGAAAAGCACTCTTCACATCCATTTGTTGCAACTTAAAGTTATGGTGAGAAGCATAAGCAATCAACAAACGAATGGATTCAAGGCGAGCAACGGGAGCAAAGGTTTCACCATAGTCGATACCCTCGACTTGGGAGTAGCCTTGTGCTACCAACCGAGCATTGTTGCGAACGATAATCCCATGAGCATCTTGCTTATTCTTGAATATCCACTTGGTTCCAATGACATTATGATTCCCCGTTGGCCTTGGCATGGATCTCCACACTTTGTTGTGCTCGAAGTTGTTGAGTTCTTTATGCATGGCATTAAGCCAATCCGGATCCTCGAGCGCCTCATAGACCTTTTGGGGTTCAACACAAGGAACAAACACGTGATGTTCACAATAGTTTGCTAATTGTCTACGAGTGCTTATCCCCTTTCTTAAGCTTCCAAGCACATTCGTCATGAGGTGACCCTTGGTAGTGAGCTTGGATGAAATCTTGGCGGCATGACTCTCCAATTACTCCTTAGGAGTGAGTTGAGGAGCGGTAACTTGATCATCTTGAGCATCGTATTGAGCTTGTTCTTGATCTTGAGCTTGCTCTTGATCTTGAACATGCTCGGAGGTGAGAACTTGACCTTGGGAATCACCTGGTGGTTCAACACCATCTTGAGATTGATCTTGCCCTTGATCTTGTTCATGAGGTTGAGGGCCTTCACTTTGTTCTTCGGAAGCGTGTGGGTCTTGGGTTGGTGATGGTCCCACTTGAGTGGAACATTTTCCTTATCCTTTAGCCACAAGGGGTTCCTCAATGGGGAGGATAAAACCAACACCCATTCTTCTTATGGCTTGGGGAGGAATTTCATCACCTACATCACAAGTACCACTTTGCTCCACTTGGGAGCCGTTATTCTCATCAAACTCCACGTTACACGTCTCCTCAATAAGTCCTGTGGACTTACTGAGGACACGGTACACATGAGAGTTTTTAGCATAACCAACGAATATGCCCTCATGAGCTCTAGCCTCAAATTTAGACAAATGAACACCTTTCTTGAGAATGAAACACTTACACCCAAACACCTGAAAGTACTTGAGGTTGGGCTTGTTACCGGTGAGTATCTCATATGGAGTTTTGTTCAAGCCTTTGTGGAGATAGAGCCGATTGGATGCATGACATGCGGTGTTGATGGCTTCGTCCCAAAAGTTGTATGGAGACTTGAACTCCGTCATCATGGTCCCTGCCGCATCCATCAACGTCCGGTTCTTCCTCTCCACTACACCATTTTGTTGAGGGGTGTAAGGTGATGAATATTGATGCTTGATCCCCTCATCACTAAGAAACTCATCCAAGGTGTAGTTCTTGAACTCGGTGCCCTTGTCACTTCTTATCATCAAGATCTTTGCATTATGTTGGCGTTGAGCTTCATTTGCAAAGTCAATGACGGTTTGTTGGGTATCGCTCTTCCTCTTGAAGAAGTACACCCAAGTGTATCTTGAATAATCATCCACAATCACCAAGCAATACTTTATACCCCCAAGACTATCAAAGGATGGAGGTCCAAAGAGATCCAAGTGAAGGAGCTCCTAGGGCCTCTTCGAGTAAATGATAGTCATGGGAGGGTGAGCCTTCTCATGTAGCTTTCCTTCTATACAAGCACTGCAAGCATGATCTTTGGCAAAGCTAACATTCGTTAGTCCACGGACATGGTCCCGCTTGAGAAGACTTTGCAAAGATCTCATATTGACATGGGCTAAACGGTGATGCCAAAGACATTCCACGTCAACTTTAGCCATTAGGCATGTCGCGGTCTTAGTGGGTCGCTCCGAGAAGTTAATCACATAGAGACCATTCTCGACATGCCCAACAAAGGCTACTTTAAGAGTCATGCTCCACAAGAGGGCCACGGTATCAATATCAAAGAAATTTGCAAAGCCCATGAGTGCAAGTTGACGAAGGGAAAGTAAATTGTATGCAAGGGACTCAACAAGCATGACTTTCACAATCGTGAGATCGTGAGAAATGACAACCTTGCCAAGACCCAATACCTTAGAGGTCGAGGCATCACCCCACTTGACATTGGTGGGAATAGATAAAATCTTGTGCACGTCCACCACCAAGTCCTTGCTTGATTTGTGGCTCCACTATCGAGCAACCATGATCCCCCACCGGAAGCAAACACCTACAAGAGATCAATGCCTGGTTTTAGGTACCCATTTTGTAATGGGTCCTTTGATGTTATCAACAAGGGTCTTAGGAACCCAAATAGACCATTCAATGTACTCATAAGGAGAACCAACAAATTTAGCATAAACATGTCCATCACTAGCACGACATATCACATAAGATGGGTTAAAGTCCCCGGCTTTGTTGGAAGGAGTGGCATTGGCCTTCTTGACCCCACCACCCTTCTCATTGTTCTTCTTCTCCTTAGAAGCACCCTCTCCCTCCTTCACAACATTTTTCTTGAGAGGAGGAGGTTGTTTGTCCTTGTCATTCTTCTTCTTGTTCTTGGACTTGGGAGCAAACCCAATTCCCTCCTTGCCCACAACTTCCTTTTGATTGTTCAAAAGGTCGTTGAGGTTCTTCTCACCTTGTATGCAAGACACAAGGCCTTTCTCAAGTTGCTCCTTCAACTTTTCATTCTCTTCCACAAGATGCACATGCTCACAACACGGGTTAGTAGCATTTGCATTATCAATTAAAACCATATAAGGAAAAGTGGCTTTTTCCTGTTAACTTCACTTGGAGTTGATCATGAGACTCTTTGAGGCTAGCATGAGTACCCTTCAAGGCTTTGTGAGCCATGTTGAGTATATCAAACTCCTCCTTGAGTCTAGCAAGATCAACCCCAAGTTTGGCCTTCTCGGAATTGAGCACACGAGATACAACAAGAGCATGATCAAGATCTTTCTCTAATTTAGCATGATCATTGTTGTGTGACTCCTCAAGAGCCAAACGATGACCATGCTCTTCCTCAAGAGCATTAGAGAGATCTGATATCTCATCGGCATAGTCACAACTATGCCCCTCCATCTCAGAGATGGCGTCTTCATGAGCCTCGATCATGTCATTGGCTTCGACAAGTTGTTCCAAGAGAGCAACAAAGTGCTTCTTGGATTTACCTTTAAGCTTACTCATAAAAGACTCAAATTCATTTTCTTCCTCATTGGACCCCTCACTTTCATCAATGCAATCCGTCAAAGAGGGATTAGTGGTGATGGTGGTTTTGATGTTGGGGGTTACCTTGTTGGTGGCTTTGGTCATGAGGTACTTGGCGGTGATGTTCTCATTGGGTGAGTCGAAAAGGGACACCCAAGGAGTTGTTGCAATGGCAACGGAGGCCATGGTAACCGTCTCACCATCATCATCATCATCATCATCATCATCCTCATTGTACTCTTCTTGTGCCACCAACCCCTTGGGAGGAGTTTTCTTGGTGAAGTTGTTCTTGTTGGGGAAGGACTTGGCCTTGTCTTTTTGGATAAGCTCGCCACCATTGTCCTCCCTCTTCTCATATGGGCACTCCGCAACAAAGTGGCTCACATTGCCACAATTATAGCATGTCCTCACATGTTGCTTGCCCTTGGTGTTATTTGAGTTGTTCTTGTTGAAGTTTGGCCTTGAGTTCTTCTTGCTCCAAAATTGTCTTGAAGCGAGAGCCATGTGCTCATGATAAGTATATTTTGTATCTTCGTGGTTACTCTCCTCTTCTTCCTCTTCATCCTCTTCTTCCACACTAGCCTTGGCTTTCAAAGCAAGGTTGGGCTTCTTTGCACGTTGAGAACGCAACACTGCATTGTCAGCGGTCTTATCCAAGATTCTCATTGCCACAAACTCATCCAACACTTCATTTGAGGACAAGGTGTGGAAGTCCGGCCTTTGATGGATGACGGAGGACATGGCCTTGTGGTAAGGCATCATGGCCTTGAGAAATTTGCGCTTGATCCAATTGTTATCCGTATGCTTGCTCCCATGATATTGGAGTGAGACCGCAAGGGTGGTTTATCTCCGGTAAAGCTCACGAGGTTCTTCATCTTCATTCATTGCAAACTCATCGGCTTCATCTTGAACCACTTCATAGTTGGAGTGTTAAATGCTTGCGCTTCCCTTGTAAATGGAAACAACATGTTGCCATGCTTCCTTGGCCATGGTGAAAGGTCGGAGATACGCAATATCTTCGGGAGGGATGGCCTCTTGGAGAATGCAAAGAGCGGACTCATCGAATTGATGATCCACGGCTTCTCTAGGAGTGAAGTTGCTTGGGTCATGCGAATAGAAAACCTTGCTCAATAATTCTCCAAAGGTTAGTAGAACTATGATTTAAATGACATTTGAAGCGATAGACCCAAGAGGCAAAATATTCATTTTTCACAAACTTAGGAGGAGGACCAACATGATTCAAATGAGTGGAGGGAACCGGTCCTCCATAAATAAGTGGAGGTTCAACATGGGCAAAGATGCCATTTCCACTTCTACCACCAGATAAAGGAACTTTGTCACTCATAGCTTCCCCCTTGTCGGAGTTAGCATCCGTCACCTTGTTAGTGGGATCACCCACTTTCATTGGTGCGGTGGATAATTTAAGTCCTTCTAAAAACTTATTGAACATGCTTTCAACCTCGGTCGTCATGGAGGTTTTCAATGTGTCCAAAGCCGCATTGAACTCCTCACGAGAGACCGAGGAACCTCCATCGGCCGTAGACGAGGACAAAATCACACCGGGGTGCTCCTACCCACCGTCTATGGTGTCAACCATACTCTTCGGATGGAAAAGTCCTTAATAAATAGACGAGGCTCTAATACCAATTGAAAGGATCGATATAGTTGACTAGAGGGGGGATGAATAGGCAACTAACAATTTTTAAGCCTTTCTTTACCAATTTAAACTTTGCATCAAAGTAGGTTGTCTAGATATGCAACTAGGTGAGAAACCTATATGATGCAACAACCATAAGCACACAATCAAGCAAAGGATACACCACAATAAGTTTGCATAAGTAAAGGTAAGAGATAACCAAGAGTGGAACCGGTGGAGACGAGGATGTGTTACCGAAGTTCCTTCCCTCTAAGAGGAAGCACGTCTCCGTTGGAGCGGTGTGGAGGCACAATGCTCCCCAAGAAGCCACTAGGGCCACCGTATTCTCCTCACGCCCTCACACAATGCGAGATGCTATGATTTGACTATTGGTGCCCTTGAAGGCGGTGACCGAACCTTTACAAACAAGGTTGGGGTTGTCTCCACAGCCGAATTGGAGGCTCCCAACGAAACCATGGAGATTCACCACAATGGAATGTGGCTCCGAGGTGACCTCAACCGTCTAGGGTGCTCAAACGCCCAAGAGTAACAAAATCCACACAAGAAAGTATGGGGGAATCAAATATACTTTGGTGGAAGTGTAGATCTAGATCTCCTCCTTCTATCCCTAGCAAATCAACAAGTTTGAGTGGCTAGAGAGAGAGATTGGGAAAGAGAGCTTGAATGGAATTAATGGTGGAGAGAGAGAGAGAGAGAGGCAAGAGGTGAGTATGGTAGGTGCAAGAACCACCCTTATATAGCAAACCCTAAAATCCAACCGTTACTGTGAAAACAACACTGCAGCGGTACAATCGCTCCTAGTCCCGGTACAACCGGAACTCACATAAATACTGCAAAACCCTACCAAGCGGTACAACCGAACAGGCAAGCGGTAGTACCAGTTGTGAAGGACAACCGCTCAGCCACCGCTCAACCATCGCTATGAAACAGAAGCGAGACACCCATGTGAGCGGTGATCGAGCGGTAGTGCACCGGTGCAATCGCCTGGCCCTGGAACCTTGGGTGGCTAAGTCCTAAGCGATACAGCTGCTTAGGGCACCGATGGTACCGGTGTGCGGAGCACAACCGGAACAACCGGGCCACCACTACTTGAGTACCGCATCAAAACAGAACCGAGGCTGGTTGTTGAGCGGTACCTGGCCGGTACAACCGCCAATGACACCGCAATCATGTTTTAAGCATGGTGGCGGTACTACCGCCCGGGGGCAGCGGTACAACCGTTTGGTCATGACTGGGCAGTTCAACCCCTAGGGTGGTGGTTGGGTAAGTGCCAAGAGCCAGTGGTACAACCGCTCGAACGAGCAGTACAACCGTTGGGAGTACACATCAACGGTTGAAAAAGAAAGGGAGCTCTCTCTCTCTCACAAAACACGGAAGGTAAAGGTGGGCGAGGAAGAAGTGTACGTGCAATGATTCACCCAATACCTTCCGATCTGGATTCCCTCTTAATAGTACGGGTTCCCTACGACCAAAGAGATAAACACGTAGACAAACACCGTCTTCGATATTTTCCTTCCGGAGAGAATAGCTAATCGATGCAAGCCTAATCACCGAGAACCTGAAGCACTTAGCATAAGATTAGACCAACAAAGGGTTGTCATCATCATCCAAAACATAAAGTAGGGAAATGACCTTACACTTAGGCTTCTTCACTTGAGCAGCAACTTGCTTGCCGTTCTTCTTGAAGTTCCCCTTCTTCCCTTTGCCTTTTTCTTGAAACTAGTGGTCTTTGATAACCATCAACACTTGATGCTCCTTCTTGATTTCTACCTCCGCAGCCTTTAGCATCGTGAAGAGCTCGGGAATTGTCTTATCCATCCCTTGCATATTATAGTTCATCACGAAGCTTTTGTAGCTTGGTGGCAGTGATTGAAGAACTCTGTCAATGACACTATCATCACGAAGATTAACTCCCAGTTGAGTCAAGTGGTTGTGGTACCTAGACATTCTGAGTATATGTTCACTGACAGAACTATTCTCCTCCATTTTGCAGCTGTAGAACTTATTGGAGACTTCATATCTCTCAATCCGGGCATTTGCTTGAAATATTAACTTCAACTCCTGGAACATCTCATATGCTCCATGACGCTCGAAACGTCGTTGAACTCCCGGTTCTAAGCCGTAAAGCATGGCACACTGAACTATCGAGTAGTCATCAACACACGTCTGCCAGGCATTCACAATGTCTGCAGTAGCTGGCGCGGGTGGTACACCTCGCGGTGCTTCCAGGATGTAATTCTTCTGTGCAGCAATGAGGATAATCCTCAAGTTACGAACCCAGTCCGTGTAATTGCTACCATCATCTCTCAACTTAGCTTTATCTAGGAACACATTAAAATTCAAAGGAGCAGTAGCACGGTCCATTGATCTACAACAACATAGACATGCAAAATACTATCAGGTACTAAGTTCATGATAAATTAAAGTTCAATTAATCATATTACTTAAGAACTCCCACTTATATAGACATCTCTCTAGTCATCTAAATGATCACATGATCCATATCAACTAAACCATGTCTGATCATCACGTGAGATGGAGTAGTTTTCAATGGTGAACATCACTTTGTTGATCATATCTACTATATGATTCACGTTCGACCTTTTGGTCGCAGTGTTCCGAGGCCATATCTCATATGCTAGGCTCGTCAAGTTTAACCCGAGTATTCTGCGTGTGCAAAACTGGCTTGCACCCATTGTATGTGAATGTAGAGCTTATCACACCCGATCATCATGTGGTGTCTCGGCACGATGAACTGTAGCAACGGTGCATACTCAGGGAGGACACTTATACCTTGAAATTTAGTGAGAGATCATCTTATAATGCTAATGATAACCCACAAATATAGGGGATCGTTTGTAGCTTTTTTCGATAAATAAGAGTGTCGAACCCAATGAGGAGCTAAAGGTAGAACAAATATTCCCTCAAGTTCTATCGACCATCGATACAACTCTACACACGCTTGGTGTTCGCTTTACCTAGAAAAAGTATGAAACTAGAAGTACTTTGTAGGTGTGATGCTAGAACTACTTTGCAAGAATAAAACTAGAAGTACTTTGCAAGATAATAAAAGAGGATAGCTTTTGCCAACAAGAAAGTTATTTGTCCTTAGGCAATCGATAACAAGTACCGGTAATCACTCTTGTAATTTTATATGAGGGAGATGCATGAGCTAACATACTTTATCTACTTGGATCATATGCACTTATGATTGGAACTCTAGCAAGCATCCGCAACTACTAAAGATCATTAAGGTCATGAAACCCAACCATAGCATTAAGTATCAAGTCCTCTTTACTCCCATATGCCATAACCCACCTATCCGCGTTTAAGTTTCTGTCACTCTCGCTACACTGACAATAAGCAAATCATGAACATATTGCAACACCCTACAGCGGGGGTACCTCACGTTTGTGCGAGATGGAGGGCATCGTAGGACAGCACCATAAATAAAGTATACAATCATACCAACCAATATCACGATTAACCCATAGGACAAAACGGATCTACTCAAACATCATAGGATAACCATAGATCATTGGGAAATAATATACGGAGTTGAGCACCATGTTTAAGTAGAGATTATAGGGGGGAAAGAGGTGTTACACCGCTGCAAAGAGGGGGAGAAAGTTTGTGTTGACGGTAGCAAGATTGTTGATGTAGATCGCCGTCACGATCCTAGCCCCGGCGGCACTTTGACGCCACCGGAAGCGAGGGGGAGAGAGCCCCCCTGCTTCTTCTTCATCCTTGGCCTCCCCCCTAGATGGGGAGGAGAGTCCCCCCTTTGGTCCTTGGTCTCCATGGCGGCGGAGGGGCGGGAGCCCCTCCGAGATTGGATCTCCCTCTCTGTTCTCTTCTGTTTCGCGTTCTCCAGATCTGGCCGAAAACCGTTTCTTATATACTCGGAGATCCGTAACTCCAATTGCGCTGAGATTTTAACACAATTTTTTTTCCGGATATAAGCTTCCTTGCGCCCGAAGTAGAGGTCCAACCAACGTACGAGGTGTGCACAACCCACCACTGCATGCTAGGGGCCTCTGGCGTGCCCTAGTTTCTTGTGCCCCGTGTGGGCCTCCGTTTGCGGTGATTCCAACTCCCAAAAATCACATATATTCCAAAATAATTCTCCATAAATTTTTATTGCATTTGGACTTCATTTGATATGGATACTCTGCGGTACAAAAATGCAGAAAACATGAACTAGCACTGGGCACTGGATCAATAGGTTAGTCCAATAAATCATATAAAAAGTTGCCAAAAATATGTGAAAGTGATATAATATTGGCATGAAACAATCAGAAATTATAGATACGACGGAGATGTATCAGCTACCGCCGTACTAAGCAAAATAAGATGCATAAAGGATAAACATCACATGCAATAAAAATAAGTGATACGATATGGCCATCATCATTTTGTGCCTTTGATCTCCATCTCCAAAGCACCATCATGATCACCATCATCACTGGCTTGACACCTTGATCTCCATCGTAGCATCATTGCGTCTCGCCAACTATTGCTTCTACGACTATCGCTACCACTTAGTGATAAAGTAAAGCCATTACATGGCGATTGCATTTCATACAATAAAGCGACAACCATATGGCTCCTGCCAGTTGCCGATAACTGTTACAAAACATGATCATCTCATACAACAATTTATATCATCACATCTTGACCATATCACATCACAACATGCCCTACAAAAACAAGTTAGACGTCCTCTACTTTGTTGTTGCAAGTTTTATGTGGCTGCTACAGGCTTCTAGCAAGAACCGTTCTTACCTACGCATCAAAACCACAATGATTTTTCATCAAGTGTGCTATTTTAACCTTCAACAAGGATCGGGTGTAGTCAAACTCGATTCAACTAAAGCTGGAGAAACAGACACCCGCTAGCCACCTGTGTGCGAAGTGAAGGAAATATGCCCTAGAGGCAATAATAAAGTTGTTATTTATATTTCCTTATATCATGATAAATGTTCATTATTCATGCTAGAATTGTATTAACCGGAAACTTAGTACATGTGTGAATACATAGACAAACAGAGTGTCACTAGTGTGCCTCTACTTGACTAGCTCGTTAATCAAAGATGGTTAAGTTTCCTAACCATAGACATGAGTTGTCATTTGATGAACGGGATCACATCATTAAAGAATGATGTGATTGACTTGACCCATCCGTTAGCTTAGCACTATGATCGCTTAGTTTATTGCTATTGCTTTCTTCATGACATATACATGTTAATATAACTATGAGATTATGCAACTCCCGAATACCGGAGGAACACTTAGTGTGCTATCAAACGTCACAACATAACTGAGTGATTATAAATATGCTCTACGGGTGTCTCCGATGGTGTTTGTTGAGTTGGCATAGATCGAGATTAGGATTTGTCGCTCCGTGTATCAGAGAGATATCTCTGAGCCCTCTCGGTAATGCACATCACTGTGAGCCTTGCAAGAAATGTGATTAATGAGTTAGTCACGGGATGATGCATTGAGGAACGATTAAAGAGACTTGCCGGTGACGAGATTGAACTAGGTATGATGATACCGACGATCATATCTCGGGCAAGTAACATAGCGATGACAAAGGGAACAACATATGTTGTTATGCGGTTTGACCGATAAAGATCTTCGTAGAATATGTGGGGGCCAATATGAGCATCCAGGTTCCGCTATTGGTTATTGACCGGAGATGTGTCTCGGTCATGTCTACATAGTTCTCGAACCCATAGGGTATGCACGCTTAACGTTCGATGACGATTTGTATTATGAGTTATGTGATTTGATGACCGAAGTTTGTTCAGAGTCCCGGATGAGATTACGGACATGACGAGGAGTCTCAAAATGGTCAAGAGGTAAATCATATATTGTAAGGCTATATTCGGACATCGGAAAGGTTCAAGGTGATTCGGGTATTTTTCAGAGAACTGGGGAGTTACGGGAATTCACCGAGGGAAGTATTGGGCCTTATTGGGCTTTAGTGGAAAGGAGAGAAGGGCCACCAGGGGAGGCAGCGCGCCCCCCATGTGCTGGTCCGAATTGGACTAGGAGGGGGTGGCGCCCCCCTCTTTCCTTCTCCCTCTCCCTCTTCTTCCTTCTTCTCCTACTTGGACTAGGAAAGGGGGAAACCTACTCCTACTAGGAGTAGGAATCCCCCCTTGGGCGCGCCCCTTGAGGCCGGCCCTCCTCCTCCTCCCCTCCTTTATATACTGGGGAGGGGGCACCCCATAGACACACAAGTTGATCTTTAGCCATGTGCGGTGCCCCCTCCACAGTTTTCCACCTTGGTCATATTATCGTAGTGCTTAGGCGAAGCCCTACGTCGGTAACTTCATCATCACCGTCAACACGCCGTCGTGCCGACAGAACTCAACCTCAGCCTCAGCTGGATCAAGAGTACAAGGGACGTCACCAAGCTGAACGTGTGCAGATCGCGGAGGTGCCGTGTGTTCGGTACTTGATCGGTTGGATCGCGAAGACGTTCGACTACATCAATCGCGTTACTAAACGCTTCCACTTTTGGTCTACGAGGGTACGTAGACACACTCTCCCCTCTCGTTGCTATGCATCTCCTAGATAGATCTTGCGTGAGCGCAGGTAATTTTTTTGAAAACAGTGGCATCCGAGCTAGGTCTATGCGTAGATGTTATATGCACGAGTAGAACACAAAGAGTTGTGGGCGATAATAGTCATATATAATGCTTACTAGCATGTCATACTTTGATTCGGCGGTATTGTTGGATGAAGCGGCCCAAACCGACATTACATGACCGCGTTCATGAGACTGGTTCTACCGCCATGCTTCACACATAGGTGGCTAGCGGGTGTCTGTTTCTCCAGCTTTAGTTGAATCGAGTGTGACTACACCCTGTCCTTGTTGAAGGTTGAAACATCACACTTGATGAAAAATCATTGTGGTTTCTGATGCGTAGGTAAGAATGGTTCTTGCTAAGCCCATAGCAGCCACGTAAAACTTGCAACACCAAAGTAGAGGACGTCTAACTTGTTTTTGCAGGGCATGTTGTGATGTGATATGGTCAAGAGGTGATTATATAAATTGTTGTATGAGATGATCATGTTTTGTAACACAGTTATCGGCAACTGGCAGGAGCCATATGGTTGTCGCTTTATTGTATGAAATGCAATCGCCATGTAATTGCTTTACTTTATCACTAAGCGGTAGCGATAGTCGTGGAAGCAATAGTTGGCGAGACGACAACGATGCTGCGATGGAGATCAAGGTGACAAGCCGGTGACGATGGTGATCATCATGGTGCTTTGGAGATGGAGATCAAAGGCACAAGATGATGATGTCCATATCATATCACTTATATTGATTGCATGTGATGTTTATCTCTTTATGCATATTATTTTGCTTAGTACGATGGTAGCATTATAAGATGATCTCTCACTAAATTTCAAGGTACAAGTGTTCTCCCTGAGTATGCACCATTGCGACAGTTCGTTGTGCCGAGACACCACATGATGATTAGGTGTGATAAGCTCTACGTTCACATACAACGGGTGCAAGCCAGTTTTGCACACGCAGAATACTCGGGTTAAACTTGACGAGCCTAGCATATGTAGATATGGTCTCGGAACACTGAGACCGAAAGGTCGAGCGTGAATCATATAGTAGATATGATCAACATAGTGATGTTCACCATTGAAAACTACTCCATCTCATGTGATGATCGGACATGGTTTAGTTGATATGGATCACGTGATCACTTAGGTGATTAGAGGGATGTCTATCTAAGTGGGAGTTCTTAAGTAATATGATTAATTGAACTTAAATTTATCATGAACTTAGTCTTGATAGTATTTGCATATCTATGTTGTAGATCAATTGCTCGCGTATTGCTTCCCCATTTTATTTATGATATGTTCCTAGAGAAAACTATGTTGAACGATGTTAGTAGCAATAATGCGGACTAGCTCCGTGATATGAGGATTATCCTCATTGTTGTACAGAAGAATTATGTCCTTGATGCACCGCTAGGTGACAGACCTATTGCAGGAGCAGATGCACACGTTATGAATGTTTGACAAAGCTCGGTATGATGACTACTTAATAGTTTAGTGCACCATGCTTTACGGCTTAGAACCGGGACTTCAAAAATGTTTTGAACGCCACGGAGCATATAAGATGTTCTAAGAGTTGAAATTGGTATTTCATACTCATGCCCGTGTCAAGAGGTATGAGACCTCTGACAGTACTTTGCCTACAAGATGGAGGAGAATAGCTCAACTAGTGAGCAAGTGCTCAGATTGTCTGGGTACTACAATTGCTTGAATCCAGTGGGAGTTAATCTTCTAGATAAGATAGTAATTGACAAAGTTCTCTAGTCACTATCACCAAGTTACTAGAACTTAGTGATGAACTATAATATGCAAGGGATGATGAAAGTAATTCCCAAGCTCTTCACGATGCTAGAATCGGCGAAGGTAGAAATCAAGAAATAGAATCAAGTGTTGATGGTTAACAAGACCACTAGTTTCAAGAAAAGGGCAAAGGAAAAAAAGAGGAACTTCAAAGAAGAATAGCAAGCAAGTTGATGCTCCCATGAAGAAGCCCAAAGCTAGACCCAAGCCTGTAACTGAGCGCTTCTACTGCAAAGGAAATGGTCACTGGAAGTGGAACTGCCCTAGATACTTGGAGGATAGGAAGGATGGCAAAGTGAACAAAAGTATATTTGATATACATGTTATTGATGTGTACTTTACTAGTGTTTATAGCAACCCCTCAGTATTTGATACTGGTTCATTCGCTAAGAGTAGTAACTCGAAATGGGAGTTGCAAAATAAACAGAGACTAGTTAAGGGCGAGGTGATGATGTGAGTTGGAAGTGATTCCAAGGTTGATAAGATCACCATCACACACTCCCTTTACCTTCAGGATTAGTGTTGAACCTAAAATAAATGCTATTTGGTGTTTGCGTTGAGCATAATATGGTTAGATCATGTTTATTGCAATACGGTTATTCATTTAAGTCAAAGAATAATTGTTATTCTGTTTACATGAATAAAACCTTCTGAGGTCATACACCCAAGGTGAATGGTTTACTGAATCTCGATTGTCATGATACACATATTCATAATATTGATGCCAAAAGATGCAAAGTTGATAATGATAGTGCAACATATTTGTGTCATTGCCGTTTAGGACATATTGGTGTAAAGCGCATGAAGAAACTCCATGCTGATGGGCTTTTGGAATCACTTGAGGCTTGCGAACCATGCCTCATGAGCAAGATGACTAAGACTCCGTTCTCCGGAACAATGGAGCGAGCAACTGGCTTATTGGAAATAATACATACTGATGTATGCGATCCTATGAGTGTTGAGGCTCACAGCGGGTATCGTTATTTTCTGACCTTCACAGATGATTTGAGGAGATATGGGTATATCTACTTGTTGAAACATAAGTCTGAAACATTTGAAAAGTTCAAAGAATTTCAGAGTGAAGTGGAAAATCATCGTAACAATAAAATAAAATTTCTATGATCTGATCGTGGAGGTGAATATTGAGTTATGAGTTTGGTCTTCATTTAAAACAATGTGGAATAGTTTCACAACTCACGCCACCTGGAACACCACAGTGTAATGGTGTGTCCGATCATCGTAACCATACTATATTGGATATGGTGCGATCTATGATGTCTCTTACTGATTTACCACTATCATTTTGGGGTTATGCATTAGAGACAGCTGCATTCACGTTAAATAGGGCACCATCTAAATCCCTTGAGACGACACCATATGAACTATGGTTTAGCAAGAAACCTAAGCTGTTGTTTCTTAAAGTTTGGGGTTGCGATGCTTATATGAAAAAGTTTCAGCCTCATAAGCTCAAACCCAAATCAGAGAAGTGCGTCTTCATAGGATACCCAAAAGAAACTGTTGGGTACACCTTCTATCATAGATCCGAAGGCAAAATCTTTTTTGCTAAGAGTGGATCCTTTCTAGAGAAGGAGTTTCTCTCAAAAGAAGTGAGTGGGAGGAAAGTAGAACTTGATGAGGTAATTGTACGTTCTCTCGAATTGTAAAGTAGCTCATCACTGAAATCAGTTCCAGTGATGCCTACACCAATTAGTGAGGAAGTTAATGATGATGATCATGAAACTTTAGATCAGGTTACTACCGAACCTGGTAGGTCAACCAGAGTATGATCCGCACCAGAGTGGTACGGTAATCCTGTTCTGGAAGTCATGTTGCTAGACCATGATAAACCTGTTGGGGAACGCAGTAATTTCAAAAAAAAATCCTACGCACACGTAAGATCATGGTGATGCATAGCAACGAGAGGGAAGAGTATCGTCCACGTACCCTCGTAGACCGTAAACGGAAGCGTTATGACAACACGGTTGATGTAGTCGTACCTCTTCACGATCGACCAATCCCTAGTACCGAACGTACGGCACCTCCGCGATCTGCACACGTTCAGCTCGGTGACGTCCTGCGAACTCACGATCCAGTAGAGCTTCGAAGGAGAGTTTCGTCACCACGACGACATGATGACGGTGATGATGATGCTACCGGAACAGGGCTTTGCCTAAGCACCGCTACGATATAATCGAGGTGGATTATGGTGGAGGGGGGCACAACACACGGCTAAAAGATCAACTGATCAACTTGTGTGTCCATGGGGTGCCCCCTCCCCCGTATATAAAGGAGTGGAGGAGGGGGAGGGCCGGCCCTCTCTATGGCGCGCCCTGGGGAGTCCTACTCCCATCGGGAGTAGGATTCCCCCTTCCATGTAGTAGGAGTAGGAGGGAAGGAAAGGGAAAAGAGAAGAGAAGGAAGGAGGGGGCGCCGCCCCTCCCCCTAGTCCAATTCGGACTAGGCCTTGGGGGGCGCGCAACCTCCCCTCTCTCTTTCACCTAAAGCCCAATAAGGCCCATATACTCCCCGGCGAATTCCCGTAACTCTCAGGTACTCCGAAAAATACCCGAATCACTCAGAACCTTTCCGATGTCCGAATATAGTCGTCCAATATATCGATCTTTATGTCTCAACTATTTCGAGACTCCTTGTCATGTCCCCAATCTCATCCGGGACTCCGAACTACCTTCGGTACATCAAAAAACATAAACTCATAATATCGATCGTCACCGAACGTTAAGCGTGCGGACCCTACGGGTTCGAGAACTATGTAGACATGACCAAGACTCATCTCCGGTCAATAACCAATAGCGGAACCTGGATGCTCATATTGGTTCCTACATATTCTACGAAGATCTTTATCGGTCAAACCGCATAACGGTATACATTGTTCCCTTTGTCATCGGTATGTTACTTGCCCGAGATTCGATCGTCGGTATCTCAATACCTAGTTCAATCTCGTTACCGGCAAGTCTCTTTACTCGTTTCATAATGCATCATCCTGCAACTAACTCATTAGTCACATTGCTTGCAAGGCTTATAGTGATGTGCATTACCGAGCGGGCCCAGAGATACCTCTCCGACAATCGGAGTGACAAATCCTAATCTCGATCTATGCCAACTCAACAAGTACCATCGGAGACACCTGTAGAGCACCTTTATAATCACCCGGTTATGTTGTGACGTTTGGTAGCACACAAAGTGTTCATCCGGTAATCGGGAGTTGCATAATCTCATAGTCATAGGAACATGTATAAGTCATGAAGAAAGCAATAGCAGTAAACTAAAACGATCAAGTGCTAAGCTAACGGAACGGGTAAAGTCAATCACATCATTCTCTAATGATGTGATCCCGTTAATCAAATGACAACTCATGTCTATGGCTAGGAAACTTAACCATCTTTGACTCAACGAGCTAGTCAAGTAGAGGCATACTAGTAACACTATGTTTGTCTATGTATTCACAAATGTACTAAGTTTCCGGTTAATACAATTCTGGCATGAATAATAAACATTTATCATGATATAAGGAAATAAATAATAACTTTATTATTGCCTCTAGGGCATATTTCCTTCAGTCTCCCACTTGCACTAGAGTTAATAATCTAGTTCACATCTTTATGTGATTAGTTCACATCTCCATGTGACTAATACCCAAATGGTTTACTAGAGTCAATAATCTAGTTCACATCGCTATGTGATTAACACCCAAGGATTGATCATGTTTTGCTTGTGAGAGAAGTTTAGCCCATGGGTCTGCAACATTCAGATCTGTATGTATTTTGCAAATTTCTATGTCTACAATGCTCTGCAAGGAGCTACTCTAGCTAATTGCTCCCACTTTCAATATGTATCCAGATCGAGACTTAGAGTCATCTAGATCGATGTAAAAAGCTTGCATCGACGTAACTCTTTACGATGAACTCTTTTATCACCTCCATAACCGAGAAATATTTCCTTAGTCCTCTAAGGATAATTTTGACCGCTGTCCAGTGATCTACTCCTAGATCACTATTGTACTCCCTTGCCAGAAAGATGCTAAGGTATACAATAGGACTGGTAAACAGCATAGCATACTTTATATAACCTACGACTGAGGCATAGGGAATGACTTTTCATTCTCTTTCTATTTTCTGTTGTGGTCGGGTTTTGAGTCTTTACTCAACTTCACACCTTGCAACACATGCAAGAACTCCTTCCTTGACTGTTCCATTTTGAACTACTTCAAAATCTTGTCAAGGTATGTACTCATTGAAAAAACTTATCAAGCGTCTTGATCTATCTCTATAGATCTTGATGCTCAATGTGTAAGAAGCTTCATTGAGGTCTTTCTTTGGAAAACTCCTTTCAAGCACTCCTTTATGCTTTCCAGAAAATTCTACATTATTTCCGATCAACAATATGTCATTCACATATACTTATCAGAAATGTTGTAGTGCTCCCACTCACTTTCTTGTAAATACAGGCTTCACCGCAAGTATGTATAAAACCATATGCTTTGATTACTTTATCAAAGCATATATTCCAACTCTGAGATGCTTGCACCAGTCCATAGATGGATCGTTGGAGCTTGCTCACTTTGTTAGCACCTTTAGGATCGACAAAACCTTCTGGTTGCATCATATAAAACTCTTCTTTTAAGAAATCCATGAAGAATAGAGTTTTGACATCCATTTGCCAGATCTCATAAAATGCGACAACTACTAACATGATTCGGACAGACTTTTAAGCATCGATACAGGTGAGAAAATCTCATCGTAGTCAACACCTTGAACTTGTCGAAAACATTTTGCGATAATTCGAGCTTTGTAGATAGTAACACCACTATCAGCGTCCGTCTTCCTCTTGAAGATCCATTTATTCTTAATGACTCATCGATCATCGGGCAAGTCAATCAAAGTCCATACTTTGTTCTCATACATGGATCCCATCTCAGACTTCATGGCCTCAAGCCATTTCGCGGAATCTAGGCTCATCATCACTTCCTCATAGTTCGTAGGTTCATCATGGTCAAGTAACATGACATCCAGAACATGATTATCGTACCACTCTGGTGCGGATCTCACTCTGGTTGACCTACGAGGTTTGGTAGTAACTTGATCTGAAGTTAAATGATCATCATCATTAGCTTCCTCACTAATTGGTGTAGGAGTCGCAGGAACAGATTTCTGTGATGAACTACTTTCCAATAAAGGAGCAGGTACAGTTACCTCATCAAGTTCTACTTTCCTCCCACTCACTTCTTTCGAGAGAAACTCCTTCTCTAGAAAGGATCCATTCTTAGCAATGAATGTCTTGCCTTCGGATCTGTGATAGAAGGTGTACCCAACTGTCTCCTTTAGGTATCCTATGAAGACACATTTGTCCAATTTGGGTTTGAGCTTATCAGGATGAAACTTTTTCACATAAGCATCGCAACCCCAAACTTTAAGAAACAAGAACTTTGGTTTCTTGCCAAACCACAGTTCATATGGCGTCGTCTCAACGGATTTAGATGGTGCCCTATTTAACGTGAATGCAGCTGTCTCTAATGCATAACCCCAAAACGATAGTGGTAAATCGGTAAGAGACATCATAGATTGCACCATATCTAATAAAGTACGGTTACGATGTTCGGACACACCATTACGTTGTGGTGTTCCAGGTGGCGTGAGTTGCGAAACTATTCCGCATTGTTTCAAATGAAGACCAAACTCGTAACTCAAATATTCTCCTCCACGATCAGATCGTAGAAACTTTATTTTCTTATTACGATGATTTTCCACTTCACTCTGAAATTATTTGAACTTTTCAAATGTTTCAGATTTATGTTTCATCAAGAAGATATACCCATATCTTTACCTAATATTAAAGGAAGGATTGTTTCTCCAGTTTTTTTGGTTTATGGTGGGACCCAAAAAAATTCGTACGTCAGTCGTTTCCTTGTGCGAGCGTTTTCTCCTTCTCCCGATTGGCTTATGTCAAAAAAATATCACGTGATGCACAGAGCAGCAATGGCCCGGCCCATTAGCATACACACAACCCACGCCAGTAATAAAAATTTCAAGAAAAAACATTGCGCGATGAGGGATCGAACCCAGCTCCTCATGCTTGATCGCTCATAATGGTAGCCACTAGACTAAATAAGATTTGGTGTTTAATTGGCAGCGCAAAATTTAAAATTAAGCACGCAGTCACGTCAGATACTGAGAGAAAAAGTTATTTTTAGAAAAAGTGAATATATTTGAACGCGGAAATTTTGCAAAGTTGGTAATAAAAAATGAAACTCAAACTTTTTTAAAGAACATTTTTTTTTGAAACCTGACAATTTTTTAAAGCACAAACAAGTTCTAAAACTAGGAGGTACTGTTGTGATTATTTTTCAAATTTGCAAACATTTGAAAAAACAAATATATTTTTAGCTTTCAATTTGAAGTCTCTCCCACGCAAAACAAGAATTTGAAAAGTCAAACCGTTTTTTAAAACAAGATTTTTTTAAAAAAAACTGAGAGGTACAGTAGCTAAATTGTTTTAATCTATACCTATTAATAAAACTTGGTGAGTTTTCTAAATATTCCCACATGATGCATTGTTTTAGTTCAATTTATTAAACTAGGGATATGGAAAGAATCTTTTTCGTTGTCACGTCTTCACGTACGACCAGTCTCACTCGGCCCAGTGACTCCTGTCAAAATACATGAGGAGTCCAACTAAGGTTTCATGGTCTATCTAACACAAACTACTCAATTTACATGATCACACGGACATATATTATGTGTAGTGATTTTCCCTATTATATTAGCCAAATGATAAAAAAACTTTCTTCAACGCTCTTGATCTTTGTCGGACACGAAGGCGGCTCAACAATTCAGTTATTGGACCTGTCCAACCTTGGTGAGTGACAACTGGTGCTACGACCATCGGCAGCGAGGACGGCAAACACGGCAAGTGAAAACATGTGTCTGATGTTATATTGAAATGTAGGATGTCCACCTGAGGATGAGGTATTAGTCATGTTTATTATGTTATGGGCACGAGGGTGAGGTCTTTAGCCATGCTCAGTGGGTAAAGACGTGTGAGGGCTGTTTTCTCCCGTTGCAACGCACGGGTATATTTGCTAGTCTTACTAAAATCATCTGTGAAGGTCAGAAAATAACGATACCTGCCGCAAGCCTCAACACTCATCGGACTGTATACATTAGTATGTATTATTTCCAACAAGTCTGTTGCTCGCTCCATTGTTCCGGAGAATGGAGTCTTAGTCATTTTGCCCATGAGGCATGGTCCGCAAGCATCAACTGATTCATAATCAAGTGATTCCAAAATCCCATCAGCATGGATTTTCTTCATGCGCTTTACACCAATATGACCTAAACGGCAGTGCCACAAATAAGTTGCACTATCATTATTAACTTTGCATCTTTTGGCTTCAATATTATGAATATATGTATCACTACGATCGAGATTCAATAAACCAGTCACCTTGGGTGTATGACCATTGAAGGTTTTATTCGTGTAAATAGAATAACAATTATTCTCAAACTTTAAATGAATAACCGTATTGCAGTAAACATGATCAAATCATATTCATGCTTAACGCAAACACCAAATAACATTTATTTAGGTTCAACACTAATACCGAAAGTATAGGGAGTGTGCGATGATGATCATATCAATCTTGGAACCACTTCCAACACACATCGTCACTTCACCCTTATAGGATCGAAAGTATGTCTAGAGGGGGGTGATTAGACTACTTGACCAAATAAAAATCTAGCCTTTTCCAAATTTCAGTTCTCGGCAGATTTTAGCAACTTTAGACAAGTCAAGCAATCTTAACACAATTCAAGCAAGCATGCAAAGAGTATATGAGCAGTGGAAAGTAAAGCATGCAACTTGCAAGAATGTAAAGGGAAGGGTTTGGAAGATTCAAACGCAATTGGAGACACGGATGTTTTGTCGTGGTTCTAATAGGTGGTGCTATCGTACATCCACGTTGATGGAGACTTCAACCCACGAAGGGTAACGGTTGCGCGAGTCCATGGAGGGCTCCACCCACGAAGGGTCCACGAAGAAGCAACCTTGTCTATCCCACCATGGCCATCGCCCACGAAGGACTTGCCTCACAAGAGGTAGATCTTCACGAAGTAGGCGATCTCCTTGCCCTTACAAACTCCTTGGTTCAACTCCACAATCTTGTCGGAGGCTCCCAAGTGACATCTAGCCAATCTAGGAGACACCACTCTCCAAGAAGTAACAAATGGTGTGTTGATGATGAACTCCTTGCTCTTGTGCTTCAAATGATAGTCTCCCCAACACTCAACTCTCTCTCACAGGATATGGATTTGGTGGAAAGAAGATCTGAGTGGAAAGCAACTTGGGGAAGGCTAGAGATCAAGATTCATATGGTAGGAATGGAATATCTTGGTCTCAACACAAGTGTAGGTGGTTCTCTCTCAGAAAATATAGGTTGGAAATGTAGGTTTGTTCTGATGGCTCTCTCCATGAATGAAGAGGAGGTGGAGGGGTATATATAGCCTCCACACAAAATCTAACCATTACACATAACTTTCCAAACTCGGTGGGACCGAATGATTAAACTCGGTCGGACCGATTCAGCAAAGCTAGTGACCGTTAGGGTTTTGGTGGGACCGACATGCAACTCGGTAGGACCGATATGATTAGGGTTAGGGCATAACGTAATCTTGGTGAGACCAATTTTGGTAATAAGCTAACCAGAGAGTTGGTCAGGTAAACTCGGTGGGACCGATCGCTCATTTCGGTGAGACTGAAACGTTACGAAGGGAAAACAAAGAGTTTACATTGCAATCTCGATGGGACCGAGATCCCTATCGGTGAGACCGATTTGCCTATGGTTTGTGGCAGTGGCTATGACATTTGAAACTCGATGGCGCCGGATAGAAAGAATCGGTGGGGTCGAGTTTGACTTTTGTTTTAGGTCATATGTGGATGTGAGAAAGTAGTTGAGGGTTTTGGAGCATATCACTAAGCATTTTGAGCAAGAATCTCATTAAGCAACACCTCATCCCTCCTTGATAGTATTGGCTTTTCCTATAGACTCAGTGTGATCTTGGATCACTAAAATGGAAAATGTAGAGTCTTGAGCTTTGAGCTTGAGCCAGTCCTTTGTCCTTAGCATTTTGAGGGGTCCACTTTTGTCATCCATGCCATGCCAATCATTGAGCTTTCCTGAGGTATTAATCTTGAAATAGCATTAGCTCAATGAGCTATATGTTGTTAGGAATTACCAAAACCACCTAGGGATAGTTGCACTTTCAATCTCCCCCTTTTTGGTAATTGATGACAACATATAGATCAAAGCTTCGACAAATGATAATAAGAGTGAAAAACATTGTCGCTTTGAGAAGTATGTGAAAAGCAAGAGCTCCCCCTAAATTTGTGCATAGATTAAGATTTTCTTTGGACTACAAATGCACAAGGAGTTAGGATCATGGGTTACTCTTCCATGTCACATACATCTTGGTGGAGCGCTCAAAATGATAATAATTAAAATACATGCACTCATCACCAAGCAAAGTGAATGATCATATGGAATATAAAAAGGATAATTTCATCCAACAAGCATTAAGGTAGCATATGATCAAACACATGATCATCCAAGCAAGCACAAAGTATAAATTATCTCAACCAAGCAAGTAAATGAAGTTTAACCACCAAACAAAAAGAGAGAATAAAAAGCAACGCTCTCTCTCGAAGCCTATGATCTATACATTTTCTCCCCCTTCGGAAACAAGTTACCAAAAAGTTCATAAAAATGCATAGTGCTAAATCGACACTCGGGCTTGGTGTTCAGGTGGTGGTGTAGACAGAACTCCAAGAACGAAGGCATCAGTCGATGTACATGGAGCTGGTGGAGTAGGTGCTGGAGCTGGTGGCACTGAAGCTGTAGCTGGTGCAGATGAAGTAGCTCTGGTGTCTGAAATAGGCACTGCAGCAGACCTCTGACCTCTGGGCACTCTAGCAAAAGCATCAGTGGTTGTCTTGCCCTTCTTCTCCTCCACTTCATCCTGAAGTTTCTCAACGACTGACTGGATCTCAGTGACCTTCACATCTAAGTCATAGAACTTCTGCTCCACGATCCTCTCCAAGCTCTGCTGGTTTTGAGTCAGGGTAGCCAATCCCTTCTCAATCCTCAGGGTGGAGGCAATCAAGTAGTCAAGCTGATCCTGCTTGCTCTTCAGAAGATACTGAGATGCTTCTTCAGTAGTTAGCATCCTTGCAGCCTTTTCAGCCCTTGCCTTCTCCTTCTTGGCTTGTGCATGCACAGAAGATGGTTCATTTTCATCCATCACCACAGTGTTGTCCTCAAAGTCTGGGTAGATGGGCAGGTGCTCCTTGTCCAGCAGATATGTGCCAATGCCCATCTTGGAGTTGATCAGCTCCTGGATATGTGGGGCATACCCACAACTCCTCTTCTGATCTGCATCTGTCCTCTTTATGGTTTCCATTATTAGGCTCATGACTTTGAACTTCTGTGGGACATCAAAGATGTGAAGCAAGTTAATTGCATGGCCTCTGATCATCTTGTGATCACCTGACTTTGGCAAGAGAGTGTGCCTGAGGATCCAGTTGATAGTTGGCAAGCCTAACAGAAGGTAATGTACATATCCAAACTTGTGTGTCTCAAGAGCAGCATCTGGGATCTCCTTGTACATGCGTGCCATGGTGTTGTGATCCTTCTTCTTCTTGGCATAGACATCCAAGTCATCTTCACTCTCTTTTGGAGCATTGATCAATTTCGCCCATTCTGCAACTGTGGACTGGTACCTAGTACCTTCAAA
The DNA here is from genome assembly GCF_056163025.1 of Triticum urartu. NCBI lineage: Eukaryota > Viridiplantae > Streptophyta > Magnoliopsida > Poales > Poaceae > Triticum > Triticum urartu. Next base: position 442,198,549 of record NC_141876.1, read on the forward strand.
CATCTAGACAATCCTTCCATCTGGGTAGAAGTGAGCTATGGAGTAGAACTGCATGATGAGCTCATCATTCCATTTTGTGAGCTTCTGAGCCACAAACTCATCAATTCCACAAGCCTTGAAGCTCTCATATACACCGGGGAAGTGATCCTCGTTTTCCTCAATGAATGACCAATTGACCCATCTCATGTCACACACTATGGGCTTCTTGTCAAGCAAGATGGTCTCATAGAAGTCTTGTTGTTCCTTTGTATGGAACCTGTAGTCCACAACAGTACTTCTCCTGGTGGCGTATGGATCAGACTCTCTCCATAGCCTTAGACCAAAGTCCTTCCTGACTTTCATGTTCTCTACAACTGGATGAGCATCATTGTGATCTGGAATTTTTGGCTTCAACTTCCTGAAGACAACAGAATCATCTTCTTCTTCCATTGCAGCTTCAAGCATTGGGGCCTTGTTCTTCTCTGCTGCTGGGATGTTCCTGGTGCTCCTCTTGGGTGCAGTTTTGGGTTTTGGAGCAGCTGGCTTAGGAGTTCCTTTGGGCTTAGATGGAGCAGCCCCTGATCTTATGGCATCTCCCATAAGCTTTTGAGCTTTGGGTGCTGGTGCTGCATCCTCTTCCTCTTCCTCTTCTTCAGAGTCTTTCATGATTAAATATTTCCCAAGCACTCTGGCAGTGGTTTTCTTGACCCTCTCTTTCCTTTTCTTTTCTGCCACAACCTGCTCTTTGGGTGCAGATCCCAAAGTCTCTTGAGTGAATGATCTGGCTTTTGACATTGGAGCTCTCTTGGCAGGAACATTTTGCTTCATCCCTGGCTTGGTGGCAGTAGCTGTGCCATATTCCTTTTTCAGGACTTTCCTCTTTGAGGTGGTTTCTTCTTCCTCAACCACATAGTCCTCATCCTCTGACTCTGAGGTTCTTTTCTTGCTGGCCCTTGTGGCAGCCTTTGGCAGATTGCTGGGTGTGCTCCTGCTTCCATCATCTGAGCTGCTAGAGGGACTAGTGCCCTCACTCAAGTGAACCTACTCCTCAGACTTGTTCTGACTGTCACTTTGATCTGACATGATGCAAACACTAACAACAGACCCTGTGAATAGATTATAGATGAGGTAGAGTGGATGAGCATCACAAAGTACAGAGGTTTTTGCAAAAGAATGAGTTAAAAATTTAGTTTTAGTTTTCCATAAAAAACATTTCGGATCTACCGATTTGCAAACTCTGGGATACCGAAGCAGCTTTTGGAACCTAAACTAGTGAACTCGGTCAGACCGAGTCACAGCTCGGTGGCACCGAGACTGCTAGGGTTTCACAAAGTGCTGAACTCGGTCACACCGATTTGCAATTCTTGTTCAGACCGAGAATCACATGTGCAATGGCCTGAGCCAAATCGGTGGAACCGATTTCATCAACTCGGTCGGTTCGAGATGGTTTCGGCGGAAACCAAACCCTAAATTTTCAATTCATGACTAAACTACGGAGTGTTTTCGATGGATAGATTGATCTCAATCGTGGCAAGATACATGGCAAAGCAATGTGCTGGGGAATCGGAGTTAGAACAACACAAAGTTCAAGTCCATACCCTAGTTCGACGATGAACTTGCTACGGCGGCAACGGCGGAGACGATCCCATTGATGGCGGCGGAGACCAGCGACAGGAGGCGGCTGGCGATGAGGAGGATGATCCAGAGACCCAAGGAGGCAGAGCAGGCTAAGCATAGGCGAGGAGGTTTGGAAAGTTTTCCAAAATTTGACCCATGGATATATATAGCCTGACCCTGTCGGTGTGACCGAGTGGAACAACTCGGTGTCACCGAGATTCATAACTGCAAGCAGTTACTGAAACTCGGTGTGACCGAAAAGTTCAAATCGGTTGCACCGAGATTTAAAACCTAGATCAACTTAGTGATCTCGGTATGACCGAAATGGATGAATCGGTTAGACCGAAACACATAAAGAAGTTTTGGAACTTTAAGTCTATGACAAATCGGGGACTCCGAGTCCTCACACAGAGTGGTTCGAATCTGACTTGATCAAACTTTGTGATGCAGCATGAATAGAGTTTGAGACGAGAAAAGCATAGATAGCTAGAGAAGGTTCTTAGGCATTCTTGTCCATCCACTTGGCCAAAAGAAAAGGAAACCAATCAATCAAAACAACAAGTGGATTTCCTCGAATGAGTAAATTATGCAACCAACATGCTCACACAATAAAATGACAAATGAAATATGTGGCAAAGCATGCACAAACAATTCTAGCATCTATCAAGCAATTGGCGATGACTAGGTCATCTATATATGAGTATATTGACTTAGGAGTCAAATGAGAACATTTGATCATAGGTCATACTCATCGTGTAAGCACAGGTGGGGTTACCACTTTTACATAAAGCGTTGTTGTGTTCACACCATTAGAGTTGCTTTAACTCAATTGTTAGAGCAAAGCTCCCCCTAGATGTGATATCCCCCCTAAGAGGGATGAACTAACCTTGGGTTTTGTCGATGATGACTTCATGTAGGTGTTGAATATGTGGATGCTCTAAGTTGATGTAGATCATTCGGAGCTGTCCTTTGGAGTGAGTTGCACTTTCAATACCTACACGAGTTAGTCCCACAAGGAACAAACAAGGATATCCATAGACATAGAGTGATGCACACACAAGATGATGTCTATGAGAGCATTAGGTTACCTTGTCCCTTGTCTTACCAACAAGAGGGTTTGTGACTCCTTGAACTAGTGCAAGATGTGGAAGTTGATTGCACTTGTTCTTGCCAAAATGATATGAGTGAAGTATGTTGGTGGAGTCACCCTCAAGAACTCTCTATTTCTTCTTCTTTGGGATCGACACCATCTTGATGGGAATACTCGGAGTTGTAGTTGTACTTGATGAAGTGGAACTTGATGTAGTCTTGGGAACCCACTTGACCAAGGCCTTAGGAGCTTCTTCAAATGCATCAATTTCCTCTTGAAGCTTGTCCTTGCCTTTTTGCTTGTGGTCTTGTGGTGGAAGATCATCTTGAGCTTGTGTCCCTTTGGAAGAAGTAGGATCATACTTCTCTTGTTGAGGAACAAACTTCGTCTTGGGGTATTGATCTTCTTCCCACTCAACTCCGTTGGCATTGAACATTTGTTCAAAACCAATACCTTGATTCTTCCGGTGCCTTCCTTGCTTGCGTACAATTTCCTCGAATTGCTTACTCCCGACAAGGCTCTTGTAAACACCTTTCTCTATGATTCCCTTTGGACCTTTGGCCATGAAGCATATTCCAATTCCTTCATTTGGTGAATCAAATATGTCATAGGAGTTGGTTGACACAAGTGCTAGACTGGCAACACCTTCATCTTGAGTATATTCGGAGTCGGAGTGGTAGCTTCTCTCGGAGTGACTGTCGGAGTCGGAGCCGGATACCCATTCACCAACATGAGCTTGATGTCTTCGTTTTGTGTAGCTCCTTGATGACTTGTCCTTCCTTTTTGAATCCTTGCTTCTCCGAGAGGGTCTTCATTCATAATGATCATCCCTACTCCTTCTCTCCCTCGATGGTGATTCTTCTCTTCTACTTCTTCTTTTGGGAGAATCTTCTCTTCTGTTGTGGGGAGCCGTACACTCATTGGAGTAGTGTCCGGGTCTTCCACAATTGTAGCAGTTTCACTCTCGACTAGAAGATCTTTTGTCAATGTAGGACCCTGACTTGGAACTTCTCTCTTTGCTTCTACTCTTGTAGAACTTGTTGAAGTTCTTCACCATTAGGCTCAATTCTTCATTGAAGGTTTGTTTCTCACTTGATGATGTGGGAGCTTCACATGAGGCTTTGTAAGCACCACTTGACTTGTTATGGAGCTCCTCCTTATCCTTGTGTGACATCTCATGAGCAACAGTTCTTCCAATGACTTCCGTTGGCTTGAGATCTTTGTAATTAGGCATCATTTGGATCAATGTGCATACGGTATCGTATTTTCCATCCAAGGCTCTTAGGATCTTCTTGATGATGAATTTGTTGGTCATCTCTTCACTTCCTAAGCCGGCAATCTCATTTGTGATAAGAGCAAGCCTAGAGTACATTTCAGCGCCACCTTCACCATCCTTCATTTTGAACTTGTCAAATTGACTTTGAAGCACATCCAACTTGGATTCCTTGACGGAGTCGGTACCTTTGTGCATATCAATCAAAGTATCCCAAATTTCCTTTGCATTCTCAAGACGGCTGATTTTGTTGAATTCTTCGGGGCACAATCCGTTGAAGAGGATATCACAAGCTTGAGCATTGTATTGCAGCATCTTCAACTCTTCCATGGTAGCTTCACGATTTGGTTCTCTCCCATCAAAGAATTCACCTTGCAAGCCAACACACACAATAGCCCAAACGGTGGGGTTATGTCCAAGAATATGCATTTTCATATTATGCTTCCAACTAGCAAAATTAGTACCATCAAAGTAAGGACCTCTATGGTGGTAATTTCCCTCGCTAGACGCCATATTCTCCTAGGTTGTGAAACCAAGGCTATGACTTACAAAAGCTATGAAAATCAAGGCAAATGGAGACCAAAGCTCTAATACCACTTGTAGGATCGAAAGTATGCCTAGAGGGGGGTGATTAGACTACTTGACCAAATAAAAATCTAGCCATTTCCCAATTTTAGTTCTTGGCAGATTTTAGCAACTTTGGACAAGTCAAGCAATCTTAACACAATTCAAGCAAGCATGCAAAGAGTATATGAGCAGCGAAAAGTAAAGCATGCAACTTGCAAGAATGTAAAGGGAAGGATTTGGAGGATTCAAACGCAATTGGAGACACGGATGTTTTGTCGTGGTTCCGATAGGTGGTGCTATCGTACATCCACGTTGATGGAGACTTCAACCCACGAAGGGTAACGGTTGCGCGAGTCCATGGAGGGCTCCACCCACGAAGGGTCCACGAAGAAGCAACCTTGTCTATCCCACCATGGCCATCGCCCACGAAGGACTTGCCTCACTAGCGGTAGATCTTCATGAAGTAGGCGATCTCCTTGCCCTTACAAACTCCTTGGTTCAACTCCACAATCTTGTCGGAGGCTCCCAAGTGACACCTAGACAATCTAGGAGACACCACTCTCCAAGAAGTAACAAATGGTGTGTTGATGATGAACTCCTTGCTCTTGTGCTTCAAATGATAGTCTCCCCAACACTCAACTCTCTCTCACAGGATATGGATTTGGTGGAAAGAAGATCTGAGTGGAAAGCAACTTGGGGAAGGCTAGAGATCAAGATTCATATGGTAGGAATGGAATATCTTGGTCTCAACACAAGTGTAGGTGGTTCTCTCTCAGAAAATATAGGTTGGAAGTGTAGGTTTGTTCTGATGGCTCTCTCCATGAATGAACAGGAGGTGGAGGGGTATATATAGCCTCCACACAAAATCTAACCGTTACACATAACTTTCCAAACTCGGTGGGACCGAATGATTAAACTCGGTCGGACCGATTCAGCAAAGCTAGTGACCGTTAGGGTTTTCGGTGGGACCGACATGCAACTCGGTAGGACCGATATGATTAGGGTTAGGGCATAACGTAATCTCAGTGAGACCGATTACACAAACTCGGTGAGACCGATTTTGGTAATAAGCTAACCAGAGAGTTGGCCAGGTAAACTCGGTGGGACCGATCGCTCATTTCGGTGAGACCAAAACGTTACGAAGGGAAAACAAAGAGTTTACATTGCAATCTCGGTGGGACCGAGATCCCTATCGGTGAGACCGATTTACCTAGGGTTTGTGGCAGTGGCTATGACATTTGAAACTCGGTGGCGCCGGATAGAAAGAATCGGTGGGGTCGAGTTTGACTTTTGGTATAGGTCATATGTGGATGTGAGAAAGTAGTTGAGGGTTTTGGAGCATATCACTAAGCATTTTGAGCAAGAATCTCATTAAGCAACACCTCATCCCTCCTTGATAGTATTGGCTTTTCCTATAGACTCAATGTGATCTTGGATCACTGAAATGGAAAATGTAGAGTCTTGAGCTTTGAGCTTGAGCCAATCCTTTGTCCTTAGCATTTTGAGGGGTCCACTTTTCTCATCCATGCCATGCCAATCATTGAGCTTTCCTGAGATATTAATCTTGAAATAGCATTATCTCAGTGAGCTATATGTTGTTAGGAATTACCAAAACCACCTAGGGATAGTTGCACTTTCAACCCTTAACTAGTCTCTGTTCATTCTGCAACTCTTGAGTTACTAATCTCAACAACTGAACTGGTATCAAATACCGAGGGGTTGCTATAAGCACTAGTAAAGTGCACATCAATACCATGCATATCAAATATACCTTTGTTCACTTTGCCATCCTTCTTATCCGCCAAATACTTGGGGCAGTTCTGCTTCCAGTGACCAGTCCCTTTGCAGTAGAAGCACTTAGTCTCAGGCTTAGGTCTAGACTTGGGCTTATTCACTTGAGGAGCAACTTGCTTGCTATTCTTCTTGAAGTTCCCCTTCTTCCCTTTGCCCTTTTGTTGAAACTAGTGGTCTTGTCAACCATCAACACTTGATGCTTTTCTTGATTTCTACCTTCGTCGATTTCAGCATCACGAAGAGCTTGGGAATCGTTTCCGTTATCCCTTGCATATTATAGTTCATCATGAAGTTCCAGCAACTTGGTGATAGTGACTAGAGAACTCTGTCAATCACTATCTTATCTGGAAGATTAACTCCCACTTGATTCAAGTGATTGTAGTACTTAGACATTCTGAGCACATGCTCACTAGCCGAGCTATTCTCCTCCATCTTGTAGGCAAAGTGCTTGTCAAAGGTCTCATACATTTCGACATGGGCATGAGTCTGAAATACTAATTTCAACTATTGTAACATCGTATATGCTCTGTGGCATTCAAAAAGTCTTTGAAGCCCCGATTCTAAGCCGTAAAGCATGGTGCACTAAACTATCAAGTAGTCATCATATCGAGCTTGCCAAACGTTCATAACGTCTGCATCTGCTCCTACAATCGGTCTTTCACCTAGCGATGCATCAAGGACATAATTCTTCTGTGCAGTAATGAGGATAATCCTCAAATCACGGATCCAATCCGCATCATTTCTACTAACATCTTTCAACTTAGTTTTTCTCTAGGAACATATCAAAATAAACGAGGAGCTACATCGCGAGCTATTAATCTACAACATAGTTATGAAAATACTGTCAGGACTAAGTCCATGAAAAATTAAAGTTCAATTAATCATATTTAAGAACTCCCACTTAGATAGACATCCCTCTAATCATCTAAGTGATCACGTGATCCAAATCAACTAAACCATGACCGATCATCACGTGAAATGGAGTAGTTTCCAATGGTGAACATTACTATGTTGATCATATCTACTATATGATTCATGCTCGACCTTTCGGTCTTAGTGTTCCGAGGCCATATCTACATATACTAGGCTCGTCAAGTGTAACCCGAGTATTTCTGCATGTGCAAAACTGGCTTGCACCCGCTGTATGTGAACGTAGAGCTTATCACACCCGATCATCACGTGGTGTCTCGGCACGACGAACTTTAGTAACGGTGCATACTCAGGGAGATAACTTGTACCTTGAAATTTAGTGAGAGATCATCTTATAATGCTACCGCCTAACTAAGCAAAAGAAGATGCATAAAGGATAAAAATCACATGCAATCAAAATATGTGACATGATATGGCCATGATCATCTTGCGCCTTTGATCTCCATCTCCAAAGTACCGTCATGATCTCTATCTTCACCGGCATGACATCATGATCTCCATCATCTTGATCCCTATCAATGTGTCATCACATGGTCGTCTCTCCAACTATTGCTTTCGCAACTATTGCTATCGCATAGCGATATAGTAAAGCAATTACATGGCACTTGCATCTTAGGCAATAAAGAGACAACCATAAGGCTTCTGCCAGTTGCTGATAACTTTAACAAAACATGATCATCTCATACAACAATTTATATCTCATCACATCTTGACCATATCACATCACAACATGCCCTGCAAAAAAAATCAGACATCCTCTGCTTTGTTGTTGCAAGTTTTACGTGGCTGCTATAGGCTGAGCAAGAACCGTTCTTACCTACGCATCAAAAACCACAACGTGGTATAGTGATTGCTTTTTGGTCTTTAGAAAGAACCCTGCTCATTGAATCCGATTCAACTAAAGCTGGAGAAACAGACACCCGCTAGCCACCTGTGTGCGAAGCACGTCGGTAGAACCACTCTCGCGTAAGCGTACGCGTAATGTCAGTCTGGGCTGCTTCATCCAACAATGCCGCTAAATCAAGAATCAACTAGTGACAGCAAGCAATATGTATATACCCACACCCACAAATCCTTTGTGTTCTACTCATGCATATGACATCTACACATAAACCTGGCTCGGATGCCACTGTTGGGGAACGCGGTAATTTCAAAAAAATTCCTACGCACACGCAAGATCATGGTGATGCATAGCAACGAGAGTGAAGAGTATCGTCCACGTACCCTCGTAGACCGTAAGCGGAAGCGTTATGACAACGCGGTTGATGTAGTCATATGTCTTCACGATCGACCGATCCCTAGTACCGAACGTACGACACCTTCGCGATCTGCACACGTTCAGCTCGGTGACATCCCGCGAACTCACGATCCAGTAGAACTTCGAGGGAGAGTTTCGTCAGCACGACGGCATGATGACGGTGATGATGATGCTACCGGAACAGGGCTTCGCCTAAGCACCGCTACGATATAACCGAGGTGGATTATGGTGGAGGGGGGTACCGCACACGGCTAAAAGATCAACTGATCAACTTGTGTGTCCATGGGGTGCCCCCTCCCCCGTATATAAAGGAGTGGAGGAGGGGGAGGGCCGACCCTCTCTATGGCGCGCCCTGGGGAGTCCTACTCCCACCGGGAGTAGGATTCCCCCTTCCATGTAGTAGGAGTAGGAGGGAAGGAAAGGGAAAAGAGAAGAGAAGGAAGGAGGGGGTGCCGCCCCTCCCCCTAGTCCAATTCGGACTAGGCCTTGGGGGGCGCAGCCTCCCCTCTCTCTTTCCCCTAAAGCCCAATAAGGCCCATATACTCCTCGGCGAATTCCCGTAACTCTTCGGTAGTCTGAAAAATACCCGAATCACTCGGAACCTTTCCGATGTCCGAATATAGTCGGCCAATATATCGATCTTTACGTCTCGACCATTTAGAGACTCCTCATCATGTTCCCGATCTCATCCGGGACTCCGTACTACCTTCGGTACATCAAAACACATAAACTCATAATACTGATCGTCACCAAACGTTAAGCGTGCAGACCCTACGAGTTCGAGAACTATGTAGACATGACCGAGACACATCTCCGGTCAATAACCAATAGCGGAACCTGGATGCTCATATTGGTTCCTACATATTCTACGAAGATCTTTATCGGTCAAACCGCATAACGGTATACATTGTTCTCTTTGTCATCGGTATGTTACTTGCCCGAGATTCGATCGTCGGTATCTCAATACCTAGTTCAATATCGGCAAGTCTCTTTACTTGTTCCATAATGCATAATCCTACAACTAACTCATTAGTCATGTTGCTTGCAAGGCTTATAGGGATGTGCATTACCGAGAGGGCCCAGAGATACCTCTCCGACAATCGGAGTGATAAATCCTAATCTCGATCTATGCCAACTCAACAAGTACCATCGGAGACACCTATAGAGCACCTTTATAATCACCCAGTTACGTTGTGACGTTTGGTAGCACACAAAGTGTTCCTCCGGTAATCGAGAGTTGCATAATCTCGTAGTCATATGAACATGTATAAGTCATGAAGAAAGCAATAGCAGTAAACTAAAACGATCAAGTGCTAAGCTAACGGAATGGGTCAAGTCAATCACATCATTCTCTAATGATGTGATACCGTTTATCAAATTACAACTCATGTCTATGGCTAGGAAACTTAACCATCTTTGATTCAACGAGCTAGTCAAGTAGAGGCATACTAGTGACACTCTATTTGTCTATGTATTCACACATGTACTAAGTTTCCGGTTAATACAATTCTAGCATGAATAATAAACATTTATCATGATATAAGGAAATAAATAATAACTTTATTATTGCCTCTAGGGCATATTTCCTTCAAAACCTATGAACTATGAGGAAGCGATGATGAGCCCAGATTCTGAGAGATGGCTTGAGGCCATGAAATCTAAGATAGAATCCATGTATGAGAACAAAGTGTGGACTTTGGTGGACTTGCCCGATGATCGGAAATCCATTGAGAATAAATGGATCTTCAAGAGGAAGACAAACACTGATAGTAGTGTTACGATCTACAAAGCTCGACCTGTCAAAAAGGGTTTTTGACAAATTCAAGATGATGACTACGATGAGATTTGCTCACTCATATTGATGCTTAAAGTCTGTCCGAATCATGTTAGCAATTGCCATATTTTATGAAATCTGACAAATGGATATCAAAACTGCATTCTTAATGGATTTGTTAAAAAAGAGTTGTATATGATACAACCATAAGGTTTTGTCAATCCTAAAGGTGCTAAAAAATGTGCAGGCTCTAGCGATCCATCTATGGACTGGTGCAACCATCTCGGAGTTGGAATATACGCTTTGATAAGCTGGTCAAAGCATATGGTTTTATACAAACTTGCGGTGAAGCCTGTATTTACAAGAAAGTGAGTGGGAGCACTACAACATTTCTGATAAGTATATGTGAATGACATATTGTTGATCAAAAATAATGTAGAATTTTTCTGGAAATCATAAAGGAGAGTTTGAAAGGAGTTTTTCAAAGAAAGACCTCGGTGAAGCTGCTTACATATTAAGCATCAAGATCTATAGAGATAGAACACGACACTTGATAAGTTTTTTCAATAAGTACATACCTTGACAAGATTTTGAAGTAGTTCAAAATGGAACAGTCAAAGAAGGAGTAAAGATGTGTAAGACTCAAAACACGACAGAAAATAGAAGAGAATGGAAGTCATTCCCTATCCCTCAGCCATAGGTTCTATAAAGTATGCTATGTTGTGTACCAAACCTTTTTGTGTACCTTGCCATGAGTTTGGCAAGGGGGTACGATATTAATCCAGGAGTGGATCACTTGACAGCGGTCAAAATTATCCTTAGAAGACTAAGAAAATATTTCTCAGTTATGGAGGTGATAAAAGAGTTCGTCGTAAAGAGTTACGTCGATGCAAGCTTTTTACACAGATCTAGATGACTCTAAGTCTCGATCTAGATACATATTGAAAGTGGGAGCAATTAGCTAGAGTAGCTCCATGCAGAGTATTGTAGACATAGAAATTTGCAAAATACATACAGATCTGAATGTTGCAGACTCGTAGACTAAACTTTTGTCACAAGAAAAACATGATCACTCTTTGGGTGTTAATCACATAGCGATGTGAACTAGATTATTGACTCTAGTAAACCCTTTGGGTATTAGGCACATGAAGATGTGAACTATCACATAAAGATGTGAACTATTGGTGTTAAATCACATGACGATGTGAACTAGATTATTGACTCTAGTGCAAGTGGGAGACTGAAGGAAATATGCCCTAGAGGCAATAATAAAGTTGTTATTTATATTTCCTAATATCATGATAAATGTTTATTATTCACGCTATAATTGTATTAACCGGAAACTTAGTACATGTGTGAATGCATAGACAAACAAAGTGTCCCTAGTATGCCTCTACTTGACTAGCTCCTTAATCAAAGATGGTTATGTTTCCTGACCATAGACATGTGTTGCCATTTGATGAACGGGATCACATCATTAGAGAATGATGTGATGGAAAGCACCCATCTGTTAGCTTAGCACTATGATCGTTTAGTTTATTGCTATTGCTTTCTTCATGACTTATACATGTTCCTATAACTATGAGATTATGCAACTCCCAAACACTTAGTGTGCTATCAGACATCACAACATAATTGGGTCATTATAAAGATGCTCTATAGGTGTCTCCAATGGTGTTTGTTGAGTTGGCATAGATCGAGATTAGGATTTTTCACTTCGTGTATTGGAGAGGTATCTCTGGGCCTTCTCGTTAATGCACATCACTATGAGCCTTGCAAGCAATGTGAATAATGAGTTAGTCATGGGATGATGCATTACGGAACGAGTAAAGAGACTTGCCTGTGACGAGATTGAACTAGGTATGATGATACCGATGATCGAATCTCGGGCAAGTAACATACCGATGACAAAGGGAACAACGTATGTTGTTATGCGGTTTGACCGATAAAGATCTTCGTAGAATATGTAGGAGAAAATATGAGCATCCAGATTCCGCTATTGGTTATTGACCGGAGATGTGTCTCGGTCATGTCTACATAGTTCTCGAACCCGTAGGGTCCGCACGCTTAACGTTAGATGACGATTTATATTATGAGTTATGTGATTTGATGACCGAAGTTTGTTTGGAGTCCCAGATGAGATGACAGACATGACGAGGAGTCTCGAAATGGTCGATAGGTAAATATTCATATATTGGAAGGCTATATTCGGACATCGGAAAGGTTCCAAGTGATTCGGGTATTTTTCGGAGAACTGGGGAGTTACGGGAATTCACCGGGGGAAGAATTGGGCCTTATTGGGCTTTAGTGGAAAGGAGAGAAGGGCCACAAGGGGAGGCAGCGTGCCCCCCATGGGCTGGTCTTTCCTTCTCCCTCTCCCTCTTCTTCCTTCTTCTCCTACTTGGACTAGGAAAGGGGGAAACCTACTCCTACTAGGAGTAGGAATCCCCCTTGGGCGCGCCCCTTGAGGCCGGCCCTCCTCCTCCTCCCCTCCTTTATATACTGGGGATGGGGCACCCCATAGACACAAGTTGATCTTTAGCTGTGTGTGGTGCCCCCTCCACAGTTTTCCACCTCGGTCATATTGTCGTAGTGCTTAGGCGAAGCCCTGCGTCGATAACTTCATCATCACCATCAACACGCTGTCGTGCTGACGGAACTCACCCTCAGCCTCAACTGGATCAAGAGTACAAGGGATGTCACCGAGTTTAACATGTGCAGATCGCGGAGGTGTTGTGCGTACGGTACTTGATCGGTTGGATCGCGAAGATGTTCGACTACATCAACCGCGTTACTAAACGCTTCCGCTTTCGGCCTACGAGGGTACATAGACACACTCTCCCCTCTTATTGCTATGCATATCCTAGATAGATCTTGCGTGATCATAGGTAAATTTTTTGAAATTCTGCGTTCCCCAACACGAAGCACGTCGATAGAACCGGTCTCATGAACCTGGTCATGTAATGTCGGTCCGGGCCGCTTCATCCAACAATACTGCTGAATCAAAGTAAGACGTTGCTGGTAAGCAGTATGACTATTATCGCCCACAACTCATTGTGTTCTACTCGTGCATATAACATCTACACATAGACCTGGCTCAGATGCCACTGTTGGGGAACATAGTATTTCAAAAAATGTACCTATGATCACGCAAGATCTATCTAGGAGATGCATAGCAACGAGCGGGGAGAGTGTGTCCACGTACCCTCGTAGACCGAAAGCGGAAGCGTTTAGTAACGCGGTTGATGTAGTCGAACGTCTTCACGATCCAACCGATCCAAGCATCGAACATACGACACCTCCGCAATTAGTGCACGTTCAGCTTGATCACGTCCCTCGAACTCTTGATCCAGTTGAGGCCGAGGGAGAGTTCTTGAGCACGACATTTGGAGACGGTGATGATGAAGTTACCGGCGCAGGGCTTCGCCTAAGCACTACGATGATATGACCGAGCTGTGTAACTATGGAGGGGGGTACCACACACGGCTAAGAGAAGACTTGGTGTGCCTTTGGGGTGCCCCCTCCCACATATATAAAGGGGGAGGAGAGGAGGCCGGCACTAGAGGGGGCGCGCCAAGGGGGGTGTCCTACTTGGACTCCCGGTCCAAGTAGGATTCGACCCCCCCCCCACCTTTCCTTTCCAAATAAGGGGGAAGGGGGAAAGAGAAGGAGGAGAAGAAGGAAAGGGGGGCCGCCCCCAACCCTAGTACTATTTAGATTGGGCTTGGGGGGCGCGCGCCTCCACCTAGCTGCCGCCTCCTCTCTTCCACTAGGGCCGATGAAGGCCAGTAACCCCCCGGGGGGTTTCGGTAACCTCCCGGTACTCCGGAAAATGTCCGAACCTTTCTAAAACCATTTTGGTGTCCAAACATAACCTTCCAATATATCAATCTTTATGTCTCGACCATTTCGAGACTCCTCATCATGTCTGTGATCTCATCCGGGACTCCGAACAAATTTCAGTTTATCAAAACACATAACTCATAATACAAATCGTCATTGAACGTTAAGCGTGCGGACCCTATGGGTTCGAGAACTATGTAGACATGACCGAGAAACATCTCCGGTCAATAACCAATAGCGGAACCTGGATGCTCATATTGGATCCTACATATTCTACGAAGATCTTTATCGGTCAAACCGCATAACAACATACATTGTTCCCTTTGTCATAGGTATGTTACTTGCCCGAGATTCGATCGTGGTATCATCATACCTAGTTCAATCTCGTTACCGGCTAGTCTCTTTACTCGTTCCGTAATGCATGATCCCGTGGCTAACTCATTAGACACATTGCTTGCAAGGCTCATAGTGATGTGCATTATCGAGAGGGCCTAGAGATACCTCTCCGATACACAGAGTGACAAATCCTAATCTCGATCTATGCCAACTCAACAAACACCATCGGATACACCTGTAGAGCATCTTTATAATCAGCCAGTTACGTTGTGACATTTGATAGCACACAAGGTGTTCCTCCGGTATTCGAGAGTTGCAAAATCTCATAGTCAGAGGAACATGTATAAGTCATGAAGAAAGCAATAGCAATTAAACTAAAAGATCATTATGCTATGCTAACAGATGGGTCTTGTCCATCACATCATTCCCTAATGATGTGATCCCGTTCATCAAATGACAACACATGTCTATGGTTAGGAAAAATAACCATCTTTGATTAACGAGCTAGTCAAGTAGAGGCATACTAGGGATACTCTGTTTTTCTATGTATTCACACATGTACTAAGTTTTCGGTTAATACAATTCTAGAATGAATAATAAACATTTATCATGATATAAGGAAATATAAATAACAACTTTATTATTTCCTCTAGGGCATATTTCCTTCACCACCGACTCCCGCCTTCATCTAGAGTATTAAGTTCATAGAACAGAGTAATGCATTAAATAAGATGACATGATGTAGCGGGATAAACTCAAGAAACATGATGAAAACCCCATCTTGTTATACTCGATGGCAATAATACAATATGTGTCGGTTCCCCTTCTGTCACTAGGACCGAGCACCGAAAGATTGAACCCAAAGCTAAGCACTTCTCCCATTGCAAGAAAAACCAATCTAGTTGGCCAAACAAAATCGATAGTTCGAAGAGACTTGCAAAGATATCAAATCATGCATATAAGAATTTAGAGGAGAATCAAATAATATTCATAGATAAGCTGATCATAACTCCACAATTCACCGGATCTCGGCAAACACATCGCAAAAGAGTATTACATCGAATAGATCTCCAAGAACATCGAGGAGAACATGGTATTGAGAATCAAAGAGAGAGAAGAAGCCATCTTGCTACTAGCTATGGACCCGTAGGTCTATGGTAAACTACTCATGCTTCATCCTAGAGGCAATGATGTTGATGTAGAAGCCCTCCGTGATCGAATCCCCCTCCAGCAGGACGTCGGAAAAGGCCACTAGATGGGATCTCAAGGGTACAGAAGGTTGCGGCGGTGGAAAAGTGGTTTCATGGCTCCCCTGGAAGGTCCTGGGATATTTGAGAATATATAGGCGGAAGAAATAGGTCGGTGGAGTCATGATGGGCCCACAAGGGTGGGGGGCATGCCCTACCCCCTGGGCGCGCCTCCCGACCTTGTGGCCGCCTCGTGGCTTTCCTCACGTGCACTCCAAGCCCTCTCGATGTCTTTTGGTTCAAGAAAAATCATCGCAAAAGTTTCATTCCATTTGGACTCCATTTGGTATTCCTTTTCTGTGAAGCTCTAAAAAAAGGGGAAAAAAGGAACTGCCACTGGGCTCTAGGTTAATAGGTTAGTCCCAAAAATAATATAAAATAGCATATTAATGCATATAAAACATCCAAAACAGATAATATAATAGCATGGAACAATCAAAAATTAAAGATACGTTGGATACGTATCAAGCATCCCCAAGCTTAATTCCTGCTCGTCCTCGAGTAGGTAAATGATAAAAATAGAATTTTTGATGTGGAATGCTACCTAACATATTTATCCATGTAATTCTCTATATTGTGGAATGAACATTTAGATCCGTATGATTCAAAATAGAAGTTTAATATTGACATAAAAACAACAATACTTCAAGCATACTAACAAAATAATTATGTCTTCTCAAAATAACATGGCCAAAGAAAGCTTATCCCTACAAAATCATATAGTCTGGCTATGCTCTATCTTCATCACACAAAATATTCAAATCATGCACAACCCCGATGACAAGCCAAGCAATTCTTTCATACTTTTGATGTTATCAAACCTTTTCAACTTTCACTCAATATATGAGCGTGAGCCATGGACATAGCACTATAGGTGGTATAGACGGTGGTCGTGGAGAAGACAAAAAGAAGGAGATAGTCTCACATCAACTAGGCGTATCAACGGGCTGTGGAGATGCCCATCAATAGATATCAATGTGAGTGAGTAGGGATTGCCATGCAACAGATGCACCAGAGCAATAAGTTTATGAAAGCATAAAAAAAACTAAGTGGGTGTGCATCCAACTTGCTTGCTCATGAAGACATAGGGCATTTTGAGGAAGCCCATCGTTCGAATATACAAGCCAAGTTCTATAACCAAAAATTCCCACTAGTAAATCAAAGTGACAATATAGGAGACTCTCTATCATGATGATCATGGTGCTACTTTGAAGCACAAGTGTGGCAAAAAGGATAGTAACATTGTCCCTTCTCTCTTTTTTTGGGCCTTCTCTTTTTTTATTTGGCATTTCTCTCCCTTTTTTTATTTCCTCACATGGGACAATGCTCTAAAATGAAGATCATCACACTTTTATTTACTTACAACTCAAAAATTACAACTCGATACTTAGAACAAAATATGACTCTATATGAATGCCTCCGGCGGTGTACCGGGATGTGCAATGAGTCAAGAGTGACATGTATAAAAAATGATGAACGGTGTCCTTGCCACAAATACGATGTCAACTACATGATCATGCATAGCAATATGACAATTATGGAGCGTGTCATAATAAACGGAATGGTGGAAAGTTGCATGGCAATATATCTCAGAATGGCTATGGAAATGCCATAATAGGTAGGTATGGTGGCTGTTTTTAGGAAGGTATAAGGTGGGTCTATGGTACCGGCGAAAGTTGCGCGACACAAGAGAGGCTAGCAATGGCGGAAAGGTGAGAGTGCGTATAATCCATGGACTCAACATTAGTCATAAAGAACTCACATACTTATTGCAAAAAATCTATTAGTCATCGAAACAAAGTACTATGTGCATGCTCCTAGGGGGATAGATTGGTTGGAAAATACCATTGCTCGTCCCTGACCGCCACTCATAAGGAAGACAATCAAAAAAATATCTCATGCTCCAACTTCATTACATAACGGTTCACCAAAAGTGCATGCTACGGGACTCACAAACCTTAACACAAGTATTTCTCAAATTCACAACTACTTACTAGCATGACTATAATATCACCATCTTCATATCTCAAAACAATAATAAGGAATCAAACTTCTCATAGTATCCAATGCACTTTATATGAAAGTTTTTATTATATCCCTCTTGGATGCTATCATATTAGGACTATTTTTATAACCAAAGCAAATTACCATGCTGTTTTAAAGACTCTCAAAATAATATAAGTGAAGTGTGATAGTTCATAAATTTCTACAAAATAAAACCATCGCCGTGCTTTAAAAAGATATAAGTGAAGCACTAGAGCAAATTTGCCTAGCTCAAAACATATACGTGAAGCACATAGAATATTCTAATAAATCACGATTCATGCGTGTCTCTCTCAAAACGTGTGTACGGAAAGGATGATTGTGGCAAACTAAAAATCAAAGACTCAAATCATACAAGACGCTCCAAGCAAAACACATATCATGTGGAGAATAAAAATATAGCCTCAAGTAAAGTTACCGATAGACAAAGACAAAAGAGGGGACGCCTTCCGGGGCATCCCCAAGCTTAGGCTCTTGGCTGTCCTTGAATATTACCTTGGGGTGCCTTGGGCATCCCCAAGCTTAGGCTCTTACCACTCCTTATTCCATAGTCCATCAAATCCTTACCCAAAACTTGAAAACTTCACAACACAAACCTCAATAGAAAATCTCATAAGCTCTGTTAGTATAAGAAAATAAATCACCACTTTTGGTACTATTGTGAGCTCATTCTTTATTTATATTGGTGTAATATCTAATGTATTCCAGCCTTTCCATGGTTCATACCCCCCCCCCCCCCGATACTAGCCATAGATGCATCAAAATAAGCAAACAACACACGAAAAGTAGAATCTGTCAAAAACAGAACAGTCTATAGAAATTTGGAGATTTAGAATACTTATGTAACTCCAAAAATCCTGAAAAAATAGGACGACCTAAGATTTTTTTATTAATCTCCTGAAATAAGAATTAGTATTTTATCGCGCTTCTGCTAAAAATTAAAATTGTTTACCTGAGCACAAAAGTTTCTGTTTTTCAGCAAGATCAAATCAACTATCACCGTAAGCTATCCCAAAGGTCTTACTTGGCACA
Source organism: Triticum urartu (assembly GCF_056163025.1). Classification (NCBI taxonomy): domain Eukaryota; kingdom Viridiplantae; phylum Streptophyta; class Magnoliopsida; order Poales; family Poaceae; genus Triticum; species Triticum urartu. Next base: position 442,217,332 of record NC_141876.1, read on the forward strand.
AACACGAATTAAAACATAAAACCACATCTAACCAGAGGCTAGATGAAATACTTATTGCAAAGCAAAAACAAAAATAAAATTGGGTTGCCTCCCAACAAGCGCTATTGTTTAACACCCTTAGTTAGGAATAAAACACGAATAGATCTAAGTGTTGTCATCTTTGGTGTGCAATCCATAAGTGGCTCTCATAATAGATTCGTAAGGTAATTTAATTTTATTTCTTGGGAGGTGTTCCATGCCTTTCCTGAACGGAAATTGAGGTCTAATGTTTCCTTCTTTCATATCAATAATTGCACCAATTGTTCTAAGGAAAGGTCTACCAAGAATAATAGGACATGTAGGATTGCAATCTATATCAAGAACAATGAAATCTACTGGGACATAATTCCTATTTGCAACAATAAGAACACCATTAATCCTTCCCATAGGTTTCTTAATAGTGGAATCTGCAAGATGCAAATTTAAGGAACAATCATCAAATTCACATAAACCTAACACATCACATAAAGTTTTTGGAATCGTGGAAACACTAGCACCCAAATCACACAAAGCATGGAATTCACAATCTTTAATCTTAATCTTAATAGTAGGTTCCCACTCATCATAATGTTTTCTAGGGATAGAAACTTCGAATTCAAGCTTTTCTTCAAGAGATTTCATCATAGCATCAACGATATGTTTAGTAAAAGCTTTGTTTTGATTATAAGCATGAGGAGAATTCAACATGGATTGCAACAAGGAAATACTATCTATTAAATAAAAATTATCATACTTAAATTCCTTGAAATCCAAAAGAGTGGGTTCATTGCTATTTAAATTTTTGACCTCTCCAATCCCACTTTTATTAATTTTTGCATCAAGATCTAAAAACTCCGAATCATTGAGACGCCTTCTAACTAAAGTTGACTCATCTCCAGTCTCATCTTTATCAAGATTTATATTAGAAAACAAAGATTCAATAGGAGTCACATCAATCATTTTAAGATTTGCATCATTATTTTCACGGAAACTAGAAGAACACGCTTTTATAAACCAATCTTTTTAGCACACATCTTAGCAGTTGTTTCTTTGCACTCATCAATGGAAATTCTCATGGATTTGAGAGACTCATTGATATCATGCTTAGGTGGAATAGATATAAGTTTCAAAGAATCAACATCAAGAGAAATTCTATCCACGTTCCTAGCCAAATCACCAATCTTAAGCAATTTTTCTTCAATCAAAGCATTGAAATTCTTTTGCGAACTCATAAATTATTTAACACTATTCTCAAATTCAGAGGGAATCTTATTATAATTTCCATAAGAATTGTTGTAGGAATTACCATAATTCTTAGAGAAATTACCAGGAAACGGCCTAGGATTAAAATTACCTCTATACGTGTTATTACCAAAATTGTTCCTACCAACAAAATTTACATCCATAGATTCATTATCATTATCAATCAAAGTAGCGTATCATTAGGGTCAGTAGGAGCACTCTTGATAGCAAATAATTTCATAAGCTCATCCATCTTTCCACTCAAAACATTAATCTCTTCAATTGCATGCACTTTTTTACTAGTGGAAGATCTTTCGGTATGCCATTGAGAATAATTAACCATAATATTATCTAGGAGTTTAGTAGCTTCTCCTAAAGTAATTTCCGTCAAAGTACCTCCCGCGGCCGAATCTAAAAGATTTCTAGAAGAAAAATTCAATCCGGCATAATTTTTTTGTATAATCATCCACAAATTCAAACCATGAGTAGGGCAATGTCATATCATTAATTTCATCCTATCCCAAGATTGTGCCACATGTTCATGATCAAGTTGCTTAAAATTCATAATATCGTTCTTATGGGAGATTATCTTAGCGGGAGGAAAATACTTGGAAATAAAAGCATCTTTACACTTTTTCCATGAATCAATATTGGTTTTAGGCAAAGATGAAAACCAAGTTTTAGCACGATCTCGAAGTGAGAACGAAAATAGATTCCATTTAACAATATCATTATTCACATCTTTTTTATTTTGCATATCACACAAATCAACAAAATTATTAAGATGGGATGCGGCATCTTCATTGGGAAGGCTGGAAAATTGATCTTTCATAACAAGATTCAGCAAAGCGGTATTAATTTCACAAGATTCCACATTAGTAGCAGGAGCAATCGGGGTACTAATAAAATCACTGTTATTGGTATTGGAAAAGTCACACAATTTGGTATTATCTTGAGCCATCGTGACAAAGCAAGCAATCCAACAAACAAGCACACAAAAAGCAAGCGGAGAAGAAGGACGAAAGAGGGGCAAAGAAAAAGAAAATTTGTTCAAAAATCATTTTAGAACCGGGGGAGAGGAAAACGAGAGGTGAATGGCAAATAATGTAATGCAAGGGATGAGAGTTTATGATGGGTACTTGGTATGTCTCGGCTTGGCATGGATCTCCCCGGCAACGGCGGCAGAAAATCTTCCTGCTACCTCTTGAGCTTGCGTTGGTTTTCCCCTTGAAGAGGTAAGGGTGATGCAGAAAAGTAGAGTAAGTATTTCCCTCAGTTTTGAGAACCAAGGTATCAATCCAGTAGGAGACAACGCACAAGCCACCGAATACCTGCACAAAAAACACCAACTTGCACCCAGCGCAATAAAAGGGTTGTCAATCCCTTCACGGTTATTTGCAAAGTAAGATCTTATATAGATGTATAAACAGTAAAGTAATATCTTTGGTATTCTTGGTTTATGGAACGGAAAGTAAAAGATTGCAAAGAAAGTAAATAGGAAACTAAAATTGTAGATCAGAAACTTATATGATGGAAAGTAGACCCGGGGGCCATAGGTTTCACTAGAGGCTTCTCTCAAGATAGAAAATATTACGGTGGGTGAACAAATTACTGCCGAGCAATTGATAGAAAAGCACAAAGTTATGACGATATCTAAGGCAATGATCATGAATATAGGCATCATGTCCGTATCAAGTAGACCAATGATGTCACTTGAAGCTACGTCGGCATTTCCCCAAAGAGGAAGGGATGATGCAGCACAGTGACGGTAGGTATTTCCCTCAGATGTGAAACCAAGGTTATCGAACTAGTAGGAGAACCAAGCAACACAACATAAACAGCACGTGCAAACAAATAACAAATACTCGCAACCCGACGTGTAAAAGGGGTTGTCAATCCCTTTCGGGTAACGGCGCCAGAAATTGGCAAATGGACGTGAGAGAGTTGTAAATATTGATAGATCGAACACCAGATAAAATAAATTGCAGCAAGGTATTTTTATATTTTTGGTTTAGTAGATCTGAAAATAAATGCAAAGGAAAAGTGGATCGCAAAGGCAAATATATGAGGAAGAGACCCGGGGCCGTAGGTTTCACTAGTGGCTTCTCTCGAGAAAAATAGCAAATGGTGGGTGAAAAAATTACTGTTGGGCAATTGACAAAACTTCAAATACTCATGACGATATCCAGGCAATGATCATTACATAGGCATCACGTCCAAGATTAGTAGACCGACTCCTAACTGCATCTACTATTATTACTCCACACATCGACCGCTATCCAGCATGCATCTAGTGCATTAAGTTCATGGAGAAACGGAGTAATGCAATAAGAAAGATGACATGATGAGATCTATCTATGTAGAGATAGACCCCATCGTTTTATCCTTAGTAGCAACGATACATACGTGTCGGTTCCCCTTCTGTCACTAGGATCAAGCACCATAAGATCAAACCCACTACAAAGCACCTCTTCCCATTGCAAGATAAACAGATCAAGTTGGCCAAACAAAACCCAAATATCGGAGAAGAAATACGAGGCTATAAGCAATCTTGCATAAAAGAGATCAAAGAAACTCAAATACTTTCATGGATATAAAAAGATAGATCTGATCATAAACTCAAAGTTCATCGATCCCAACAAACACACCGCAAAAAGAGTTACATCATATGGATCTCCAAGAGACCATTGTATTGAGAATCAAGAGAGAAAGAGGAAGCCATCTATCTACTAACTACAGACCCAAAGGTCTACAAAGAACTACTCACGCATCATCGGAGAGGCACCAATGGAGGTGGTGAACCCCATGCGAGATGGTGTCTAGATTGGATGTGGTGGTTCTGGACTCTGCGGTGGCTGGATGAATATTCCGTCGACTCCCCTATGGTTTTGGTAATATTGGGGTATTTATAGAGCAAAGAGGTGGTTCGGGGGGCCCCCGAGGTGGGCACAACCCACCAGGGCGCGCCTGGGCCTCCTGGCGCGCCCTGGTGGGTTGTGCTATCCTCGGAGCACCCCCCCCAGGCGCAGCCAGGGCCCATTATGTTTCTTCTGGTCCATAAAAATTCTATGTAAAGTTTCATGGCATTTGGACTATGATTGGTATTGATTTTCTGTGATGTAAAAAACAGCAACTAACACTTGGCACTATGTCAATAGGTTAGTACCAAAAAATGATATAAATGACTATAAAATGATTATAAAACATCCAAGATTGATAATATAACAGCATGGAACAATAAAAAATTATAGATACGTTGGAGACATATCATCATCCCCAAGCTTAACTCCTACTCATCCTCGAGTAGGGAAGTGATAAAAATAGAATTTTTGATGTGGAATGCTGCCTAACATGTCATATCATATTCTTTTCTTTGTGGCTTGGACATTTGGACTTTTATATTGTTCAAAGCAATAGTCTAGTTTTGACATGATAATTTAAATACTCGAGCATATCAACAAGCAACCATGTCTTTCAAAATATCAACGCTAAAATAAGTTATCCCTAGCCCATCATGCTCAATCATTGATCCATTCATGAAACACACTCACATATTAGCTACACCCAATACTCAAGTACGATCATATTGCCTCCTAGTTGGTGCTTTTATAAGAGAAGATGGAGACTCAAAAATAAAAATTGCATAAAGTAAAAGAAAGGCCCTTCGCAGAGGGAAGTAGGGATTTGTAGAGGTGCCAAAGCTCAAAGCGAAAAACTTAGAGATAAAAACATTTTGGGAGGTGTATCCATCCCACCAACGAAAATGACATAGGGTTCCCAACACTTTCCATGCTTAGATATATCATAGGAGGTTACCAAACAGAAAATAAAGTTGATTCCTGTTACCACCATACTTTCACTTTCCATGCCTAACTGTATCCACGAGTGCCTTCCATACCAACACTTTCCAAGGAATTTATTATTTGACAACATAAAGTAAATTCATTTCTTTTCATTTTAGGACTGGGCATCCCTAATACCTTTGCCTTACTCTTGTGCAATGACAAGTGAATAAACACTCATCATGATAATAACACATCTAGCATGGAAAATATTAGCCACCCCTCACCGCTCCGCGAGCGAAACAAACACACAAAAAAGAAGTTTATTTGAAAATTAGAGATGGCACACACAAATTTGCTTAGAACGGCAAAATAATACTGCATATAGGTAGATATAGTGGACTCATGTGGCAAAACCGGTTTAAAGGATTTTGGATGCACAAGTAGAGATCATACTTAGTGCAAAATGAAGGCTAGCAAAAGATTGAGAAGCGACCAACCAAGAAACGGATAATCTCATAAGCAAGCATTAAGCATAATTAACACCGAATAATGCACCATAAGTAGGATATAATTTCATTGCATGACTATTGACTTTCGTGCTTGCATAGGGAATCACAAACCTTAACACCAATATTCTTACTAAAGCATAATTACTCATCAACATAACTCACATATCACATCATCATATCTCAAAACTATTACTAAGAATTAACTTTATTTTGTCCAATGATCTTCATGAAAGTTTTTATTATATCCTTCTTGGATATCTATCACTTTGGAACTAATTTTCATGTGTTGCTTTTCATAAGCTCAAACAAATATAAATGAAGATGATGAACATAATATTTCTTTCTTTCTCTCAAATTAATTTAAGTGAAGCAAGAGAGAATTTCTTGAGAAGTTTACTAACTCTCAAATAAATCTAAGTGAAGCAAGAGAGCATTTCTTCAAAAATACTAAGCACACCATGCTCAAAAAGATATAAGTGAAGCACTAGAGCAAGTCCATAGCTCATAAAAGATTTAAGTGAAGCAAAGAGAGCACTAACAAGTCATGCCATAATTTTGGCTCTCTCAAATAGGTGTGTCCAGCAAGGGATCAAGACTTAAAACAAAAAATAAGACAAGCAAAGACTCATATCATACAAGACGCTCCAAGCAAAACACATAGTACGTAACGAATAAAAATATAGCTTCGAGTAAAATACCGATGGTCGTTAGAAGAAAGAGGGGATGCCACTCGGGGGCATCCCCAAGCTTAGTTGGTTGCTCATTTTGGATAATAGCTTGGGATGCCCGGGCATCCCCAAGCTTAGGCTCTTCTACTCCTTATTCCTTCATCCATCGTAAGATAACCCAAAACTTGAAAACTTCAATCACACAAAACTCAACAAAACCTTCATGAGATCCGTTAGTATAAGAAAATAAATCACTACTATAAGTGTTGTATCAAACCAATTCATATTTTTTTCTTGCATTATATCTGCTGTATTCCAACTTTTCTATGACAAAAACTCATCAAAGAAAACCATAGAGCCATCAAAATAAGCACACAACGCAAAGAAAACAGAATCTGTCAAAACAGAACAGTCTGTAGCAATCTGACTATTTTGAATACTTTTGTAACTCCAAAAATTCTAAAAAATTAGGACAGCCTTTGTATATTGATCTACTGCAAAAGGAATGGGTATTTTATCGCTCTCTGGTAAAAAATGAGAATTATTTTCGTGAGCACAAAAGTTTCTGTTTTTAGCAAAATCAAACAACTATCACCCAAGAAGATCCTAAAGTCTTTACTTGGCACAAAAACTAATTGAAACATAAAAAACACAATCATAACAGTAGCATAATTGTGCTAACACTCAAGAACAGGAAACAAAAAGAAAAAATAAATTTTATTCATTGGGTTGCCTCCCAACAAGCGCTATAGTTTTACGCCCTTAGCTAGGCATAAAGCAAGGATCTAAGTTTTGTCATCTGAAGTTTTGGGAACTTTTATAAGGGTTTTCTCAAACCCGGGAGGCTCTTTACGCTTCCCTAAATTCTTCGAGAGAGAAACCATCTTAAGATCTAAAATATCCAATCGCTTGTTGCAAAGAGTAATCAGGGTATTCATGCGATTGATACTACCATTGAGGTGTTTGAGGGGTTCATTATATTTCTGTATTTCAACCATTTGTTTATGCAAATAACCAAGTTTGTCCAACATTTGAGCTCCCTCAAGAGTAAAGGGAAACCCCTTCTTTTGAGGTGGAATTCCCAAAATTCCTTCTAAAATTTCATAGGCAGCATTAGCATCAAGCTCAATAAAATTTCTTTTAGCGGCAAAATCTAAAAGTTGTCTATGATGCAAAGCCAATCCTATGTAAAAATTACGAAGCAAGACCTTAGCGCCCCCCTTTAAACTGGAAATACGATAAGATTCCATAAGCCTATACCAAGCATCTTTCAAATTTTCTCCTTTTCTTTGCTTGAACTAAAGCACTTCAAAATCTGGTGACAAAGGAGGAGTAGGCACGCTAGCCATTAAGACTAGGAAGCAAGAAAACAGATAGATCTAGCAAGAAAATGGCGAATGAAAAAGAGGGGCGAATAAAACGGCAAATTTTTGTGAAGTGGGGGAGAGGAAAATGAGAGGCAAATGGCAAATAATGTAAATTGCAAGGAGATGAGATATGTGATAAGGAACCTGGTATATGTTGAAGATCCTCCCTGGCAACGACGCTAGAAATTCCTTTTGATGCCGCTTGAAGCTACGTCGGTATTTCCCCAAAGAGGAAGGGATGATGCAGCACATCAGCGGTAGGTATTTCCATTAGATGTGAAACCAAGGTTATCGAACCAGTAGGAGAACCAAGCAACACAACGTAAACTACACCTGCACACAAATAACAAATACTCGCAACCCGATGTGTAAAAGGGGTTGTCAATCCCTTTCGGGTAACGGCGCCAGAAATTGGCAAACGGGCGTGAGAGAGTTGTAAATATTGATAGATTGAATGCCAAAAATAAATAAATTGCAGCAAGGTATTTTTGTATTTTTGGTTTAGTAGATCTGAAAATAAATGCAAAGGAAAAGTAGATCACAAAGGCAAATATATGAGGAAGATAGCAAACGGTGGGTGAACAAATTACTGTTGGGAAATTGACAAAACTTTAAATACTCATGATGATATCTAGGCAATGATCATTACATAGGCATCACGTCCAAGATTAGTAGACCGACTCCTGCCTGCGTCTACTACTATTACTCCACACATCGACTGCTATCCAGCATGCATCTAGTGTATTAAGTTCATGGAGAAATGGAGTAATGCAATAAGAATGATGACATGATGTAGACAAGATCTATCTATGTATAGATAGACCACATCGTTTTATCCTTAGTAGCAACAATACATACGTGTCGGTTCCCCTTTAGTCACTTGGATCAAGCGCCGTAAGATCGAACCCACTACAAAGCACCTCTTCCCATTGCAAGATAAATAGATCAAGTTGGCCAAAAAACCCAAATAAAGACAAGAAATACGATGCTATAAGAAATCATGCATAAAAGAGATCAAAGAAACTCAAATACTTTCATGGATATAAAAAGATAGATCTGATCATAAACTCAAAGTTCATCAATCCAAACAAACACACCGCAAAAAGAGTTACATCATATGGACCTCCAAGAGACCATTGTTTTGAGAATTAAGTGAGATAGAGGAAGCCATCTAGATACTAACTACAGACCCGAAGGTCTACAAAGAACTACTCATGCATCATCGGAGAGGTGCCAATGGAGGTGGTGAACCCCATCTGAGATGGTGTCTAGATTGGATGTGGTGGTTCTGGACTCTGCGGCGGGTGGATGAATATTTCGCCGACTCCCCTAGGGTTTTGGGAATATTAGTGTATTTATAGAGCAAAGAGGTGGTCCGGGGGGCACCCGAGGTGGGCACAACCCACTAGGGCGCGCCTGGGCCTCCTGGCATGCCCTGGTGGGTGGTGCTCTCCTCGGAGCACCCCCAGGCGCAGCTAGGGCCCATTATGTTCCTTCTGGTCCATAAAAAATCTCCGTAAAGTTTCATGGCATTTGGACTCCGTTTGGTATTGATTTTCTGCGATGTAAAAACATGGGGAAAATAGCAACTGGCACTTGGCACTATGTTAATAGGTTAGTGCTACCTCTTGAGCATGCGTTGGATTTCCCTTGAAGAGGAAATGGTGATGCAGCAAAGTAGCGTAAGTATTTCCCTCAGTTTTTGAGAACCAAGATATCAATCCAGTAGGAGACTACACGCAAGTCGGCTAGTACCTGCACAAACAATCAAGAACCTTGCAACCAATGCGATAAAGGGGTTGTCAATCCCTTCACGTCCACTTGTAAAAGTGAGATCTGATAATTATAATAAGATAAATATTTTTGGTATTTTTGTTGTATAGATTGAAAAGTAAAGATTGCAAAATAAGATAAATAGTAAACTAGAATTGTAGATCGGAAACTTATATGATATAAAATAGACCCGGGGCCATAGTCTTCACTAATGGCTTCTCTCATGATAGCAAGTATTATGGTGGGTGAACAAATTACTGTCGAGCAATTGATAGAAAAGCGCGTAGTTATGAGAATATCTAGGCATGATCATGAACATAGGAGCCACGTCCGTTTTAAGTAGACCAAAACGATTCTGCATCTACTACTATTACTCCACACATCGACCGCTATCCAGCATGCATCTAGAGTATTAAGTTCATAAGAACAGAGTAACACTTTAGCAAGATGACATGATGTAGAGGGATAAACTCAAGAAATATGATATAAACCCCATCTTTTTATCCTCGATGGCAACAATACAATACGTGCCTTGCTGCCCCAACTATCACTAGGAAAGGACACCGCAAGATTGAACCTAAAGCTAAGCACTTCTCCCATTGCAAGAAAGATCAATCTAGTAGTCCAAACTAAACCGATAATTCGAAGAGACTTTTAAAGATATCAAATCATGCATATAAGAATTCAGAGAAGAACCAAATATTTTTCATAGATAAACTTGATCATAAATCCAGAATTCATCGGATCTCGGCAAACACACCGCAAAAGAATATTACATCGAATAGATCTCCAAGAACATCGAAGAGAACTTTGTATTGAGAATCAAAGAGAGAGAAGAAGCCATCTAGCTAATAACTATGGACCCGAAGGTCTGTGGTAAACAACTCACACATCATCGGAGAGGCTATGGTGTTGATGTAGAAGCCCTCCGTGATCGATTCCCCCTCCGGAGATTGCCGGAAAAGGTCCCCAGATGGGATCTCACGAGTATAAAAGGTTGCGGCGATGGAAAAGTGGTTTCATGGCTCCCTTGGATGTTTTTAGGGTATTAGAGTATATATAGGCAAAAGAAGTATGTCGGTGGAGCTCCATGGGGCCCACGAGGGTGGGGGGCACGCCTACCCCCCTCGGCGCACCCCCTGCCTCGTGGAAGCTTGGCGGGGTTCCAGACATCTACTCCAAGTCTCCTGGTTTCCATTTGTTCCAAGAAAGAACCTCGCGAAGGTTTCGTTCCGTTTGGATTCCATTTGATATTCCTTTTCTGCGAAACACTAAAATAGGCAAAAAAACAGAAACTGGCACTGGGCCTTCGGTTAATAGTTAAGTCCGAAAAATAATATAAAAGTGCATATTAAATCCCATTAAACATCCAAAACAAATAATATAATAGCATGGAACAATAAAAAATTATAGATACGTTGGAGACGTATCAGCATCCCCAAGCTTAATTCATGCTCGTCCTCGAGTAGGTAAATGATAAAAATAGAATTTTTGATGTGGAATGCTTCCTAACATAATTTTCAATGTAATTTCCTTTATTGTGGCATGAATCATATCCAAGATTCAAGACAAAAGTTTAGTATTGACATAAAAATAATAATACTTCAAGCATACTAACCAAGCAATTATGTCTTATGAAAATAACATAGCCAAAGAAAGCTCATCCCTACAAAATCATATAGTTTGTCCATGCTTCATCTCCGTCACACAAAATGCTCCCATCATGCACAACCCCGATGACAAGCCAAGCAATTGTTTCATAGTTAGCCTTTTCAAACTTTTTCAACTTTTACACAATATATGAGCGCGAGCCATGGACATAGCACTATGGGTGGAATAGAATTGTGGTTGTGGAGAAGACAAAAGGGAGGAAGATAGTCTCACATCAACTAGGCGTATCAACAGGCTATGGAGATGCCCATCGATAGATATCAATGTGAGTGAGTAGGGATTGCCATGCAACGGATGCACTAGAGCTATAAGTGTATGAAAGCTCAACAAAATAAACTAAGTGGGTGTGCATCCAACTTGCTTGCTCACGAAGACCTAGGGCAATTTGAGGAAGCCCATCATTGGAATATACAAGCCAAGTTCTATAATGAAAAACTCCCACTAGTATATGAAAGTGACAAGATAAGAGACTCTATCATGAAGATCATGGTGTAACTTTGAAGCACAAGTGTTGAAAAAGGATAGTAACATTGCCCCTTCTCTCTTTTTCTCTCATTTTTTGGGGCCTTCTCTTTTTATGGCCTCTTTTTTCGTCCGGAGTCTCATCCCGACTTGTGGGGGGATCATAGTCTCCATCATCCTTTCCTCACATGGGACAATGCTCTAATAATGAAGATCATCACACTTTTATTTACTTACAACTCAAGAATTACAAGTTGATACTTAGAACAAAATATGACTCTATGTGAATGCCTCCGGCGGTGTGCCGGGATGTGCAATGATTTAAGAGTGACATGTGTAAAAAATTATGAATGGTGGCCATGCCACAAATACGATGTCAACTACATTATCATGCAAGGCAATATGACTATGATGAAGCATGTCATAATAAACGGAACGGTGGAAAGTTGCATGGCAATATATCTCAGAATGGCTATGGAAATGCCATAATAGGTAGGTATGGTGGCTGTTTTGAGGAAGGTAAATGGTGGGTTTATGGTACCGGCGAAAGTTGCGCGGCACAAGAGAGGCTACAATGGTGGAAGGGTGAGAGTGGGTATAATCCATGAACTCAACATTAGTCATAAAGAACTCACATACATATTGCAAAAATCTACAAGTCATCAAAACTAAGCACTACGCACATGCTCCTAGAGGGATAGATTGGTAGGAAAAGACCATCGCTCATCCCCGACTGCTACTCATAAGGAAGGCACTCAAAGAACACCTCATGCTTCAAATTTGTCACACAACGGTTACCATACATGCATGCTATGGGACTTGCCAACCTTAACACAAGTATTTCTCAATTTCACAATTACTCAACTAGCACTACTCTAATATCACCACCTTTATATCTCAAAACAATTATCAAGTATCAAACTATTCAATGCACTCTATATGAAAGTTTTTATTATACCCATCTTCGATGCCTATCATATTAGGACTTTCCATAACCAAAGCAAATTACCATGCTGTTCTAAAAGACTCTCAAAATAATGTAAGTGAAGCATGAGAGATCAACAATTTCTATAAAATAAAACCACCACTGTGCTCTAAAAAGATATAAGTGAAGTACTATAGCAAAATTATCTAGCTCAAAAGATATAAGTGAAGCACATAAGTATTCTAATAATTACGATTCATGTGTGTCTCTCTCAAAAGGTGTGTACAGAAAGGATGATTGTGGTAAACTAAAAAGCAAAGACTCAAATCATACTAGACACTCCAAGCAAAACACATATCAAGTGGTGAATAAAAATATAGCCTCAAGTAAAGTTACCAATAGATGAAGACGAAAGAGGGGATGCCTTCCGGGGCATACCCAAGCTTAGGCTTTTGGTTATCCTTTAATTTTACCTTGGGGTGACTTGGGCATCCTCAAGATTAGGCTCTTGCCACTCCTTGTTCCAAAATCCATCAAATCTTTACCCAAAAATTTGAAAACTTCACAACACAAAACTCAACAGAAAATCTCATGAGCGCTGTTAGTATAAGAAAACAAACCACCACTTTAATGTACTGTAATGAACTCATCATTTATTTATATTGGTGTTAAACCTACTGTATTCCAACTTCTCTATGGTTCATACCCCCTGATACTAGCGATAGATGCATCAAAATAAGCAAACAACACACGAAAAACAGAATCTGTCAAAAACAGAATAGTCTGTAGCAATCGGGATGTTTCGAATACTTCTGTAACTTCAAAAATTCTGAAAAATTAGGAAGACCTAAATAATTTGTATAATGATCTACTGCAGTTGGAATTGGCATTTTATAGCAATCTGGTAAAAAATGAAAATTATTTTCGTGAGCGCATACTTTCTGTTTTTTTAGCAAGATCAAACAACAATCATCCAAGAATATTCTAAAGGATTTACTTGGCACAAACACTAATTAAAATATAAAAAACACAATCATAACAAAGGATAGATGATTTATTTATTACTAAACAGGAACAAAAAGTAAAGAACAAAAATAAAATTGGGTTGCCTCCCAACAAGCGCTATCGTTTAACACCCCTAGCTAGGCAAAGAGATTTCAATGATGCTCGCATGAAAGACAAGAATTGAAGCAAAAAGAGAGCATCATAAAACATGTGACAAACACATCTAAGTCTAACATACTTCCTATGAATAGGCATCTTATCTTCAAACAAATTATCAAGGCAAGCAAAAACTAGCATATGCAAGGAAGCGGAAAGAAACAATGGCAATCTCAACATAACGAGAGGTAATTAGAAACATGAGAATTTCTAGAACCATATTTTCCTCTCTCATAATAATTATAGGCAGGGTAATAAGCAAATTCAACAATATAGCTATCACAAAACATATTCTTAACACGATCCACATGTATGCAAAGTTGACACTCTTCCAAAATAGTGGGATTAACATTAACTAAAGTCATGACCTCTCCAAACCCACTTTTATCAAAAACTTCATAACATTGAACATTCTCCAAATATGTGGGATCTAAAGTTGACACTCTTCCAAACACACTTTCAATATTATTGCAAACATTATTATCAATCTCATATTCATCATGGGGCTTAAATAAATTTTCAAGATCATAAGAAGAATCACCCCAATCATGATCATTGCAACAAGTAGAGGACATAACAAAACTAGCATCCCCAAGCTTAGGGTTTTGCATATTATTAGCATAATTTAAATCAATAGAATTTATAATAAAATCATTGTAATCATGCTTTTTATTCAAACACTATCGTGAATCGCTTCATAAAGTAATTCATCACACTTTTCAGATTCATGAATTTCAAGCAAAACCTCAGAAAGATAATCTAGTGCACTCAACTCACTAGCAATAGGTTCATCATAATTGGATCTCTTAGAGAGATTAGCAAGTGGATGAGGATCCATAAACTTTTAGCAAGCGAAGATGCAAGAAAAAAGAAGGTACATGGTAACACAAGATCGAATGGAAGAAGGGCGAATAAAACTGCAAATGTGAAGTAGGGGAGAGGAAAATGAGAGGAAAATGCCAAATAATGTAATGCGAGCGAGAAGAGTTTATGATGGGTACTTGGTATGTCTTGACTTGAGCGTAGATCTCCCCGGCAACGGCGCCAGAAATCCTTCTTGCTACCTCCTGAGCATGCGTTGGTTTTCCCTTGAAGAGGAAAGGGTGATGCAGCAAAGTAGCATAAGTATTTCCCTCAGTTTTTGAGAACCAAAGTATCAATCCAGTAGGAGACTACACGCAAGTCAGCTAGTACCTGCACAAACAATCAAGAACCTTGCAACCAATGCGATAAAGGGGTTGTCAATCCCTTCACGGCCACTTGCAAAAATGAGATCTGATAATGATAATAAGATAAATATTTTTGGTATTTTTGTTGTATAGATTGAAAAGTAAAGATTGCAAAATAAGATAAATAGTAAATTAGAGTTGTAGATCAGAAACTTATATGATATAAAATAGACCCGGGGGCCATAGGTTTCACTAATGCCTTCTCTCATGATAGCAAGTATTACGGTGGGTGAACAAATTACTGCCGAGCAATTGATAGAAAAGTGCATAGTTATGAGAATATCTAGGCATGATCATGAACATAGGCATCACGTCCGTGTCAAGTATACCAAAACGATTCTGCATCTACTACTATTACTCCACACATCGACCGCTATCCAGCATGCATCTAGAGTATTAAGTTCATAAGAACAGAGTAATGCTTTAGGCAAGATGACATGATGTAGAGGGATAAACTCAAGCAATATGATATAAACCCCATCTTTTTATCCTCGATGGCAACAATAAAATATGTGCCTTGCTGCCCCTACTATCACTGGGAAAGGACACCGCAAGATTGAACCCAAAGCTAAGCACTTCTCCCATTGCAAGAAAGATCAATCTAGTAGGCCAAACTAAACCGATAATTCAAAGAGACTTGCAAAGATATCAAATCATGCATATAAGAATTCAGAGAAGAACCAAATATTGTTCATAGATAAACTTGATCATAAATCCACAATTCATCGGATCTCGGCAAACACACCGCAAAAGAATATTACATCGAATAGATCTCCAAGAACATCGAGGAGAACTTCGTATTGAGAACCAAAGAGAGAGAAGAGGCCATCTAGCTAATAACTATGGACCCGAAGATCTGTGGTAAACTACTCACACATCATCGGAGAGGCTATTGTGTTGACGTGGAAGCTCTCCGTGATCGATTCCCCCTCCGGCAGATCGTCGGAAAAGGTCCCCAGATGGGATCTCACGGGTATAGAAGGTTGTGGCGGTGGAAAAGTGGTTTCGTGGCTCTCTTGGATGTTTTTAGGGTATAAAAGTATATATAGGCAAAAGAAGTACATCGGTGGAGCTCCGTGGGGCCCACGAGGGTGGGGGCGCCCCTACCCCCTTGGGCGCGCCCCATGTATCGTGGAAGCTTCGC
This sequence comes from Triticum urartu, assembly GCF_056163025.1. NCBI lineage: Eukaryota > Viridiplantae > Streptophyta > Magnoliopsida > Poales > Poaceae > Triticum > Triticum urartu. Next base: position 442,233,286 of record NC_141876.1, read on the forward strand.
TGGGTTCCAGACGTCTACTCCAAGTCTCCTGGTTTGTGTTTGTTCCAAGAAAGATCCTCGCGAAGGTTTCGTTCCGTTTGATATTCCTTTTCTGCAAAACATTAAAATAGGCACAAAAAAACAAAAACTAGCACTGGGCCTCCGGTTAATAGGTTAGTCGCAAAAATAATATAAAAGTGCATATTAAAGCCCATTAAACATCCAAAACATATAATATAATAGCATGGAACAATCAAAAAAAATTAGATACGTTGGAGACGTATCAGTTAGTACCAAAAAATGAATATAAAATGACTATAAAATGATTATAAAACATCCAAGATTGATAATATAACAACATGGAACAATAAAAAATTATATATACATTAGAGACGTATCAACCGACTCCTTCCTGCATCTACTACTATTACTCCACACATCGACCAACTCATGCCTGCATCTAGAGTATTAATTTCATAGAATAGAGTAACACATTAAGTAAGATGACATGATGGGGCGGGATAAACTCAAGCAATATGATGAAAACCCCAACTTGTTATCCTCGATGGCAACAATACAATACGTGTCGGTTCCCCTTCTGTCACTAGGATCGAGCACCGCAAGATTGAACCCAAAGCTAAGCACTTCTCCCATTGCAAGAAAAACCAATCTAGTTGGCCAAACCAAATCGATACTTCGAAGAGACTTGTAAAGATATCAAATCATGCATATAAGAATTCAGAGGAGAATCAAATAATATTCATAGATAAGTTTATCATAAATCCAAAATTCATCGGATCTTGGCAAACACACCGCAAAAGGGTATTACATCGAATAGATCTCCAAGAACATCGAGGAGAACATGGTATTGAGAATCAAAGAGAGAGAAGAAGCCATCTAGCTACTAGCTATGGACCCATAGGTCTATGGTAAACTACTCACGCTTCATCGGAGAGGCAATGGTGTTGATGTAGAAGCCCTCCGTGATCGAATCCCCCTCCTACAGGACACCGGAAAAGGCCCCTAGATGGGATCTCACAGGTACAGAAGGTTGCGGCGGTGGAAAAGTGGTTTTGTGGCTCCCCTGGAAGGTTTTGGGATATTTGAGAATATATAGGCGGAATAAATAGGTCGATGGAGTCACGAGGGGCCCACAAGAGTGGGGGCGCGCCTCCCGACCTTGTGGCTGCCTCGTGGCTTTCCTGACGTGCACTCCAAGCCCTCTGGATGTCTTCTGATCCAAGAAAAATCATCGTGAAAGTTTCATTACGTTTGGTATTCCTTGTCTGTGAAACTCTAGAACAAGGAAAAAAATAGGAACTTGCACTGGGCTCTAGCACTACAAAAAAATACACTTCCGTGATGATACGTGTTTGTCATAGTAGGTTGTGTTTTCTGTCATGCATGTACATCCATGACGATTTTATGACAGAATCAAGATAGTCACACCTGTGCTGTCGTAGAAGTGTTCCATGACATTACCAAAATTATCATCACGGAAGTGTCCACTTCCATGACGATAAATCGCGCGTCACAGAAGTGCTTTCGTCAAGGGTGACTGACACGTGGCATCCACCGTAACGGAACGCCGTTAAGCTATCGGGTCGGGTTTTGGATCCGATAACCCGTTAACAGCCCTGACCAATGGGGATTTTCCACGTGTAAAATCATCATTAGCTGGAGCAGACACGTGTCAGGTCCGCGTTGGCACATGTGTCACTCATCCAATGGGCGAGACGCGCCTATGATATGTTAACACATGGACCGGCCCATCAAGTTTAAATGGGTCGGCTCAACTGAAGGCCCACAAGATTTTGCGGACCATAATGGGCCGGCCCACGAGATTTTGCGGACCATATGGGCTGGCCCAGCTAAAGGCCCACAAGATTTTGTGGGCCATAATGGGCCGGCCCAGGTAAAGGCCCACAAGATTTTTGTGTGCCATAATGGGCCGGTCCAGGTAAAGGCCCACAAGATTCTTGCGGATCATAATGGGCCGGCCCAGCTAAAGGCCCACGAGATTTCACCGACATTAATGGGCTGGCCCAGCTGTAGGCCCACAAGATTTTGAGGACCCTAGTAGGCCGGCCCATTAACTGGCTGCCATGTTTTGGGCCAAATGCCGACCCATATTTGATTCGGTCCATTAATGGCCTGCCACGCTCCGGGCCTAATAGTGGACCATATGAGATCTGGCCCGTAAAAAGCCTACCACGTTCTGGGCCAAATTACGGCCCTGATCAGGTCCGGCCCTTTAAGAGGCTTTGGGCTCAATTATGGCCCATATCAGATTCAGCCCGTCAACTGGACACTATGCTTTTGGGCCCACTTGCTAAAGGCCCACTTAGTAATTCAGCCTGATATTAGTTTTGGCCTGTTAAGGGCCCATTTAACATTTTGGCCCTATATTAATTTCGGCCTGTTAAAAGCCCGTCATATAGTTGGGCCTAACTATGGCCCGGTTTGCATCCGGCCTGCTCGCAGTCGATATCTGATTGGGCCAAACAAGGACCGAGACAATTTTGGCCTGTTAAAAGCCCGTGATTTGATTCGCAGAATCATGGCCCGGGGTTCATTTCAGGCTGCTGCCGGCTCGTGAGCTGTTCGGCATGTTTCTGGCCCAACCTACATCGTGATTGCATGACGGCCCGATTATGTACCGTAATTTTACGGTTTGGCCGGTTTACTGCGAAGACAGGATATATATATATACAATAAAATAACTGTAGCATCGTGAATAAGAAAAAACCTAGACTATACAATAAAGAAATTACGGCATATTACATCCACTGGGCATCAAAGTTCGCCACTATGATAATAAAGCACAAGCAGACAGTAGATTACATACACTGGGCATCAAAGATCGCCACCGGTGCAAATAAACACACCGACAAAATAATATACAAAACCGACAGCACTTCAATAGAGTTCAAGAAAGGTTAGCCCTGCTGGGGAGCTGCAGCGCAAGCAGCTGAGCAAGATGATGAGACTGCGCTTGTTCAACACTTATGTCTTCCTCACTCTGAAAGATAAACAAGCAGACAGATGACGGGTTTTGCACATAAAAGTATCAGTGCTGACAATTCATCACATTTCTTACTGACGAATAAAGTGACACAGTTTAAAATTGCATTAACACTATATGGTATTGTTCAGGTCAAGACATGACAGGAAATGACATTGTGAAGGAGTTGGCAGCTTCACGACACCACTTGATTACAGATCAAGAACTCATAAGTATCAATGGTTATTGTGCTATCAATTTATACCATTTCAGATTGGCAAATAAAGAGACGGTTTAAATAATAGTAGAATGATATGACATTGTTCATAGTTAAGGCATTGCAGAATATGACATTGTTCTGTAGTGGGTAGGTTCACCACACCACTGGATTACGGATGAAGAACAGAAGCATACATACAGTGCAAAAGAAGATCACTTGCTCTGTATAGTTTAATTTACATGGTATGAAGAAGGAACTTGGTTGTACAACTGAAAACTTGAATTGAGAAAGGACAAACTTTTGTTTATGAACTACATAATAAACTTTAAACAAGCAATTTGATGCAAACACCAAAAATAAACAGTTGTTGCAGTCATGCCTAACCAAATATATACAACAAAGTTTGAAGGCTTGAGATGGACAAACTTACATTATTGGTGAAGACATGCTCTATAAAGGCCTTGTCCATACTGATGGGGGGCAATTCAAGAAGTTTACCACAGAATCTTCTTCAAAAGCATTGCCTTTATTCTACATTTTGTTAAGAGTAAATATAGATGTGATAATATACGAAAAAATGGAGAATATTTAAGATAAGATGAAGAGTGATGCTACATAACCAAGTAGCTATAAATATAAGTGTAGCGATACAGGCAAAAGGTACAGCTAAGAGCAATGCACAGCTAAACTTCTTCAGTACCAACCTTATGGTAAGAGTAAATATAGATCTGATGTGTAGAAAATGGAGGACAAAGGAAAATAAGCTGCAGAGTTGTGGTACATGAACAACTACCTGTCATTATAAGTACACTGATAAAGGACAGCATGTACTTACAAGAACAATGCAGATCTAAAAAACATTGGCATTGGATATATTCTACACTAATGTAACCATTCATACAGATCAGATAATTTGGAGCGAACAATTGATAAGCAAGCTATCATGCATACTGCTGTCACATAATGAACCAGGTATGTATGCAAGTACAGTGATACAGGACACCGGGTACTAACAAGAGCAAAGCAGTGGGCAGCATATTTGCGATATCCTATCGTTCTTGTTAAACCGGAATTCTTCTTCGAGAAGATTTCTTGCAAAAAAGATCCGTAAGCCACATGCGGAAAAGTAGAAGTTCAAATTGTCATGTGATTTCATAGACAGTACCTCATCCTGGGAACGAGACCAGTGCATAACAAGGTTTTTCTATTCAATGTCTTCTAAATTTAGCATAGGAGACTTCACCGGAAATTCGTTTATAGACTTGCCATCAAAGTGTGATTTCCTCAGGTAACACCGATACTGCTGCAATGCTTCCTTGAAAAGCACAAGCAAGTTTTGCTCGTCATGACTATCCAGATTGGCCCTCGCCTAGTTACAACAATGTAATGTAAATCATTGATGTGTTCAATCAGCAGAAAATAGGAAAATAATAACCATGAATAATAGCACTTACACGTAAGTTGGATAGGAAGATGTGAAAATGGTGTTTGTCTTCACAATAATCTTCCCATGATGGGAATATATGCACGTAGTCCCTAACAACATTGAAAGCATTGTCTTTTAAACTGGGAATAAATGGAATGGGGTTCCAATCTGCAGGAATTGGCCGTCTCTACAGTTGGGATATGTCTTCGGCCGGTGGACTTGCTGTACTTTTTGCTGGAGTGGGATTTTTCTGCGGTACAGCTGGTGCTATGGCAAATGAAATCGTATACCTTTTGCTGGAGTGGAGGTCCTGTATGGTGGGGCTAGTGGTGTGGCCAGTGAAGTATGGGTACAGTCTGCTAGAGTTGGTCCTACGTTTTGTGTCACTCGTTGTACAGCCAATATAAGTGGGGTGTTGTCTGATTTCCCCGGCACCACCACGTTTTTCAAGGACTTTGCTGGTGCTCCTTCAGGTTCGGCAATCACCCTCTTCCTTTTTGATGTATGATGCACAAGAACATCATTTGAGTGGGAAAACATGGTATGATGACAGATGGAATATGTATTGATAATGGATGGGCATGGCATCTCGACATATATGACGAGTAAACTAAGCAGATGGCGGTGCAACAAAGTAGAAGAAATGCAAGACAACATATGCAAGATACCCGCAATCAATAAAACATTGCCAAATTAGAACAGGCACCTTGATGGGTGAACAGGACAGGCCATCTGCCTTTGACTCCTCGAGGTTAGAATAGTCATTAGGATCATATTCTGAACACGAATCAACAGGTGGGGAGCATATGAGTTTCATTGCATCCAGAATGGCACTCAATGCCTTGGTGCCAATTTTGTAAGTCATTGTAGTGTTTAGCTTCAAGAGTGGACTGCTGCTAGTGCGACACAAAGCAGCTACACAGATCATAGTGTAGATATAACGGGAAAACCTTAAGCATCCGAGTAAAATCAGCAAAGTGGAACTTGCTGGAATATATGTGCTAGTATTGCCGGTACGGCTAGAAAGGCTTCGGATACCAGCTCTCTTCAAGTGAAGGTGCGGTACTGTTAATATCAGTGTAACTCTCAAAGGCGACACAGCTCCCCGCATTTCCTTGCTATTCTTATAGGATTCAAGTGGGCAGGCCACTACAAATCCTATTCCTATGTTTACAAGATCCTACGAATCAAAGAGGCTCAAAGTGTCCATCACAACCAACCGTATAGACCTCTACACTGCAAATGTCCTTGCTCATCTTCAGCACAAGGAACATACTGTACTACTATCATACTCCCTTTGTTCTGAAATATAAGCCTTGGTAGAGATTTCCACTATGGATCACATACAGATGTATCCAGATACATTTTAGAGTCTAGATTCACTCATTTTGCTCCATATGTAGTCCATGGTGGAATTTATACAAAGACTTGTATTTAGGAACGGAGAGAGTACATATTAAAGAAGAACGGAAGAGGAACATGGTAAAGAAGAGCAAGCAGATTTTGGATAATAAAATGTTGGTTGCGCAGTGCCCACACATGATGAACCAGAGCGCATTAAGATTGCAACTCCCAGCTGTCTCTCGACCATTTCAGGCGGTTGGATGAAGATCCTACGTCTCCTAACCCTTCTTATTCCTTGTCTCTGATTCTTCCCATACAGAACACCGCACGGCCGCCGGCTGGACCACCGGCCCCCACCGCCTGTGTTCCTCTGCCACCCCCACCCCCGCCCCAACCTCCACCCATGTCAAGTTTTCTTTGTTTGGCGAGGCCCCACAACCACCCGAGCCCCTTCGATCGCACCGGCGAACTCCGGCGAGCTTTGAAAAATCGACTGACCCAATTTTGAAATTTAGTCTACTGTGATTTAACTAGTGTGGAATATAAAAGGGGAAAACCATAAGCATTGGGAGTATAGTGTTGAGCGTGCCATGGCGGATCTGAAGGTGCAAACCGGACAAAGGCAACTTCGCAACCAAGACAAGAAATTAGAGTAAAGCAGTGGCGATCTATTTTCTTGCTGCGATAAATAAGTTGAGCAGATACGAAAGAGTACCGCCTCTGGTGTGGCGCCGTGTACGCATCTGCTGAGAATTTGATGGTGCTGCGGTAGCGATGGCTGTCGGCGGCATGGAAGTAGATCTAGGAGGGTAGACGGTGGCGGCGGGGCGCGGTGGACAAGACGGTCGTAGGAGCGGCGCCGACAAGGTGGACAACGGCGGGGATGAAGCGAGAGGATGGGATGCAAGGATCCCGGTCCGAAGCCGTGGATGAGAGAGGTCGATCTCTTGTAATGGACGGTGGCGTCGGGGTATCAGCTCTGGCATGGTGGAGGAGGACGGCGGTGGATGGGGTGGCGGACGGCGGCGGACGGAGGAGGGTGGGGTGGAGAGGGTGTTTTGGCGCCCACGGAGTACGAATGGGGAAAAGGGAGGTAGAGAGGAAGGGGGGAACCATGTATTCAGGGCGCGCTTGTCTCAAATGCGAGGAAATTTACAAACTTAGCCCCCGTTTCAAATTTCTACTACATCACAGCAACATTAGTCGGTTGGGGATAGGACGGTAATCTCGCATACACCGAATATTTGCCGACGAGAGTTTTTTTTGGCGCCCACCGTGTATGAATATGAATCGGGGAGGGAATCGATTTCGGCCGAGGACACACTATGTTTTGGCACCCACCGTGTATGAATCCGAGTGAGAGGCGGTTACGTCATGTTTGGGTGAAATTACAAACCTACCCCTATTGAAACCTATAGAAATCCAGCAGATAGGCTTTGCGTGGCAGGGATAGGCAGTAGTGATTTCCATCTCGCAGATTTTGGTTTCGGGCGGTTACTGCGACTTTCCCCGCTTCGTCAAATTTTGCAGAGTGCACGTTTACCGTGCCAACTCATTTCGAATCCGGTTTGTATTCTTTTTCTTCCGGGCGGGATCCATTTTCAATTGGAATTACATTCTATATACATCATTTTTTATATATACTTTCAAAAGCACAACAAAGAATTCTGCTCCTTTATATGTATAATATGATTTACAAATACAACGATCTCGAAATATTAAGGCTGAATTCGAGAAAATTTAACCAAATTATGTTCTACTAAAATGTATGGATCAGTAATATCTACATATTAAATAACATAGATGTGCGTGAATTCATATGAGTATGCATGTTTGATAGATCAATCTTGGTTCGAGTATGGATTACATGTATCATCATCTCGAATTCAAATATTTGAATCCCTTTTTTGTTCACTCCTTTCACACCCATGTCTCTCGCATGCATGCTCCTTCAGGTAGCTATCACTCTCTTTTCTCTAGCTCACCCGCACGCTCACTTCATGTTTCTCCTATCCTCGCAAACATGGTCTCTCGACGTCTCCCTTGAGAAGTGTCACACTCTCCCTGTCATTATACCTTACACGGTTTTCATTATCTCTCATGTCTCTACTGTTCTCTGGTATCACTCGGTAGCTAAGCTTTCTTTTTCACCACCACACACACAGTCTCCACTCGTCTTTCTCTCTATGGGATTATCTCACACACCCTATATGTCTCTACATATGACTCATACCACTAAAATTACTCTCTCTCTCTCTCCTGTAGACACAACATTTGTTGTGGTCTCCTTTTTGTCTTCATTCCAGACTGACATTATTCATTTGTTTACCGATCAGACAACCCCGACTACCGTCTCCTCTCTCACACACACAGACACACACACATAACTCCTGCTTCCACTCCCCTTCCCGACTACCATCTCTCTCTCTCACACACACAAAACTCTCGCTTTCGCACCCCGACTCGTATTTCTCTCACAAACATTTATCGACTAGCTAGCCTCTAGATAGGGTTATACACCCACACACTCGTGCTTCCACCATTGCATACATGTCTCTCTCCCGCTTCTTGTATCTATGTAGATTTTTCTTCCCTTCTTGAGACACGCCCTCTCGATCGTGCACACACACACTACCGCCTCATTTTAAGCTGATACCTATCGCACACACACTCCTTGTGTCTTTGTCACACATGCACTCCGTCCTCCTCCACTCTCCCTCTCTCTCACACACACATGGGCTTTTTGCAACAACTAGCAAGATGCCCATGCATTGCATGGAACATCAAGATGCATTTGTATGAGTAGTTTATCTTGTGGGGGAAAAGGATGAACGAGGGAAGGCCTTATTTGCAAATGTGGAGAGGGGTGTGGGTATCTTTTTGCAAAATTGCCATAGTTTCCTTCCTATCCGTCAGATATAGATCGGACGGCCTATATTGCAGGATGGTAGGCACACGATCATCACCGACAATGCTTTTTATAAGAGTAGGGATAAAAAATAGAGTTGGTGATGATGGTGGGCCTGCCATCCTGCAATGTAGGTCGTCCGATTTATATCTGATGGATAGGAAGGAAAATATGGCAATTTACCCGCACTCTTCACCACATTTGCAGATAAGGCCTTCCCTCGTTCATCCTTTTTCCCACAAGATCTTGATGTCCCGTGCAACGCATGGGCATCTTGCTAGTAAGAGTAGAAATTAGACATATACCACTTCTCGAATCTTGAAACCAACAACATTCCTCCCTTATCTCATCAAAACCGCCAAAGGAATATATTTTGAGTGAAACATAACATATTTTAGTGATATACATATTTCAAAACTAGACTTTTTTTGTATCAAATCCATGAATATGTATTAATCTACTTTGATCGTGTGGCAACACATTGGCACATTGCTAGTAGTTATTATAATTTTTTGGACACCAGACAAATGGTGGAGTACATATACGAAGAGAAGAGGCGCACGCACGTAGTCGGCCTCTCGCTGTCTCGCACACATGAGTGTTACGTAAAGGCGACGTTAACAAATAAACCCTAAAACCCTAGGTGCACGATTGCTGCATTCGCAGGTACCGGGTACGTGGTGGAGCACCTTTGTAGGAATAGTCAGCTCGCGTGATAATTTGATCCGTAGGAGTTGATGGTCGGGACCACAGGTGAACGACTTGGAGCGCGGTGGCTCGCCATCATACTTTGGGTCATACTTTGGGTCAAAGTTTGTCCATGAATTTTACTTGTAAAATGTGAATGGAAAACGAGATGCATGCATAAACACTAGTTACTCTAACCCCCTCTCTTCTTTAATTCTTTGCCACATCAGCATGTTTGCTATTCCCGTGTGCATGATACCAGCTAAGATACCACCATTATGGCCAGCCTTAATCATCGCATGCAATAATTTAGTGCACCTTGAAATATGAACATGTGTGTGGCGTGTGTGTTTTTAATGACTTGAGACTATACCTAGCCCGACATGCAAGATGACTTATTATGCACCGTTCCCCATACCTGCAGGAAGCCCGTTCGTCTCCAAATCTTTTCCTCTCCATGTGTGGAAACAATATGCCTGCCAAACTCTCCTTCTCCCTCCGGCGGTCCCACCACTCCACCCTGTGTGAAAAATCTGCATGCATGACTCTCCTCCCCTCCACGCTCGTCCAATCCGTTGTGACCAGCAATATTTCCACCCCTTCGCTCCCTCGTAATTTACTCCAACAAATATGCCCATGTAGCTGTTACTTAACTGCAGGTGCATTGGGTCACTGACATATGGGCCCAACAGGGGTCTGGCCCACATGTCAGTGACGCAACTGGACCTGCAGTTAAGTCAGTGCAGCTCAGTCCATATCTTACATAGGTGTGCCATTGCTCGCTATAAATACTGGGCCTCCCACGACATCGCTATCTCCTCCCCCTCACGTTCACGTTCATCGCTATCTCCTCCCCTCCCTCTCACGTCGACCACCATGGCATCGCCCCTCCCAAGCCCTAGGATACCCTCGCTGCACCACACGGGCGGTCACGTGTCACCGTTCCATTCCTCGCCGCCACTAGTCGAGGAGGACGCGTCGGTGTTTCGCTCCTCCCCGCTATGCGATGCGTCGCCATTCCGTTCCTCGCCGCCACTAGTCGAAGAGGACGCGTCAGCGTTCCGCTCCTCGCCGTGACGCGACGCGTCGCCGTTCCGTTCCTCGCCACCACTAGTTGAGGAGGACGCGTCGGTGTTCCGCTCCTCGCCACGACACGTCGAGGTGGACGCGTCGGCGTTCCCAATCTTGCTAGCACGCGCGCCGGAGGACGCGTCGGCTCCCCGCTACGAGGAGAATGCCGCGCCGCCCGCCGAGCCCCCCCAGCCTTGAGGAGCTTTGGAAAGAAATGGATGTCGCCTTGTGGGAGGCTTTGCCTCTAGTAGAGCGCGCCAAAATAGAGGCGGAGAAGAAGGCTGAGGAAGAGAAGCGCATCGTGGAACAAGCTGTCTGGGAGGCCTATGTCGTGTCCGAGAGAGTCAGGCGACTGGCTCTTTGGCAGAAGGCTTGTGCGAGGGCCGTGAGGGTGGCGGAGGACGCCCATGCCGACGCCCTGAGTGCAGTCGGGCCCAAGCACCTCATCTACGCTTGGCGGTACGTGGACCGGGTGCACGCTTCCAGCAAGGAGGCGTACCTGTTGGCGCCGGATCACCACACCGGTGAGATCACGCTCGCCCGCCGGCAAGCCGCCAATCAGCACCTCGCGAGTTGCGAGGCTGAGGAAGAGGCGTTGTGTCGGCCTGCTGGGAAACAGCCGCGCACCAGGGCACTCGTGGCGCGCTGCAAGAGCTCCTGCGAGCGACGTGGCTTTTAGGAGGAGTATAATTTTTGTTTCATAAGGTGATCTCATTAGTTTTGGGACGCAAATGATAAATCCCGAACGTTCAGGAATTTTTAGCGTCCTTAATTAAGTATGTAAAAGGGAAAGTTTGGAAACCTTGTGTATTCGTACGCATTTTGCAAGTACGTGCATATAGCACAAACTTTACTATATACTATCGCACTACACGTCTCTTTCGATATATGCTTGCAGACTGTGCTACTCCCTCCGTCCAGGTCAATAAGTCATCTTTGGTTGTGCACCGTGACCAAGAAGGAGGGAATACTTATACACCTAGACGGAGGGAGTATTACTATTACTTATGTATGTGCAAATGCACGTTCTAACATTACGATGCGGTTTTTGTAAAAGTAGAAAAACAACACTAGTCAAGCTTGTGATTATTCGGTTTTCGTAAGATGACTTACACACCTAGACGGAGGGATTACAATGGTGAGGAATAAACCAGTTAAATCTTTGATCAAAATTTAGCACAAATTACAATGGCGAGGAATAAACGAGGACGGAGTAGTAGTTTAGAAGCCCAAATAAATGAGTGAGGCTCCTTGTGGGAAAAGCTGGGGAAGTTGCCAAAAGAACTGGCCCTAGGAGTAGTAGCTAGGGATCGAGTGTGCGAGATGAACCGGAGAAAGTAAATGCAGAGAGATGAAATGCAAAAAAGACGGAGGGATGTGATGGTTGCTTGTCCGTTTATTTTACCAGGCCACTTATTACTGGGAGTGGTTGGGTTTTGTGATATGACGGCTTTACTGCCGCGCCACGAGCGGGGTGAGAGGTGAGACTCCCGTGCAGCGCCGCCCTCTACACTTGTACTACATAGGTCGTGGTTTATTAGTCCCCATTTGAATTTGACTGAAGATTTAACTGACAAAATGTTAGTGCATGTCAACAAAAACTATATCGTTGGATTCGTATTTGAACATAGTTTTGAATGATATAATTTTAGGTGACATGCATCAGCATTTATCGTACTATATATAATGTTAGTTCAATTTTTGGTCGTACTAATCTATAGTACTCCCTCCGGTCCTTTTTTCTTTGCGTTCTATGCTCAGCCCGCATACCAAGGAGAGGAGAGAGCAGCAAAAATCGGACTGTTTTGACCCTGGTTTGCTACAGAAGGGATGCTGGGTAGTTATTGTGCGCATGCAACGATTGGCTCGACACCCTGTATTCTCGCGCCCACATTCTCCTTTATCCACCTCTCTGCATGCATGCGGGTTCTCTCTATCCGCTCAACTCTGCATGCAGGCGCATGCTTCTCTTTCTCTCTCTCTCTATGCAAAATCTTCTCAGCATTCGCGCCAATCTCTCACCCATTGCATGGCGTTTGAGCATGAAGAACGCCGAGGCAAGAAGAACAGCATCGTCGCTTGATACTGGTGGAATTGGAGCCAAAACAATTCGTTTAATTTTGGTAGATGAAATCTTTCCGCCAAAATTTTCAACTCCCTCCTAAACTGAACAGCCCGCCATAGATTAGCAGCTCGGCCAGCACCCGTACGACGTGCTCAAGCGCGTGGACGCCATCGTCATCCAGGTGCATGCTGCAGTCTGCGAGCATGCCACCTTGCACGAGTGTGTGGCCGTCCGCGGGCGTGCCGCACACCTGGAACACATCGCCTAGCTGCAACACGGTGTCGTCAGTTAGCGCCCCGTCTTCCACAAGTGCGTCCTCGTCCACGAGCAGGAGCACTCTTCGGTACACGAGCTCGATGTCGTCCACGTCAAGAAAGCTTTCATCCATGGTCTCACTAGGGTTGGCTATCCTACCACAACCACGATGGGTGCATTTCATCCATGGAGATGTACAGAATGTAGTAGAGATTGCAGAATGGGAAGGTGAGATGGGACCGGTGGGGACTGGGGAGGAGAGTAAGAGGTAGGTGGTTGGCTGCCTTGGGAAGGCGCGAAGGACATGCATGGGAGAGAGAGATGGGAGTAATTGCAGGCATGCGTGCGAGCGAACATAAAGGAGGGGTAAAGTTGGAAAGAACAGCCCCAACACGCTAATACGCAGAGCATTGCGGGGAAAATGGATTTTTCTTAAACGCAGACTAAAAAGGACCGGAGGGAGTAGTAAGGTGCATGTGCGTTGCACCAAAGAGTGAAATGCATTGATCGAGGAGTTGTTTATTTTGACAAAGGATGTGGGGGTCATCTCATGTGTAACGGGTATCAATAGGTTTCTTCGGATATTATTTCATCTCTAGAGCTCACAAACATCCGGGTGAAATAGATAAAAAGGTATCTTTTGCAAACAAAAGCGTTCAACTGTTCAACCTGCATCCAAAACTTGCGAAGAAATAACACTTATTGTGCTTTGCAAGAAATGATCTTTAATAATTAGTTTTTGAGTATCGATTGTTATACATGTTGGCTACAGATGACATGGCACTTTCTTATAGTCAACAGTTGGCTATACTATTAAGTAATATCAACCATGCCCTTATACACCCAGACGGAGGGATTAAATCAGGATGACTTGCAAGCGGGCAGAGGAGATGTAAGAAATGGTTCATCGTAAGTATTTCACCAGTACTGTAGTAAAAATTCATACACGGAAGATTCTAGACTAAACCATAAACGGATACACTTTTATTCATGCGCGATACTCCAATAGAGCAAGATCCTGCATGGAAGTCTCCACATGCTTAGACCGCGGATTACATTGAGCGAAGACTAATGATCAACATTTAACTTGATAATGCGTATGTCCAGGTGAATCTCCTTGGATTTCGAATAGGAAGGACAGAAACACATACGGTGCAACGGGAGCAGCACCGTTGGCGTTGAGGTTGTCGCCCATGCCCAAACACCACGTAGACACGGTCTTTGAGCACGGTTCGTAGTCATTCCATGCTCGGGCATTGAAGTTTGTAACTATTTTAGATTAGAATATACTACTCCTCCGGTGCTAGTAGTAGATCAGAGTCCTACTCTACTACTCTACTCAAGCAAGTTAGGGCATAGCACTGTAGGGAGTACCAGTATTGTGATCACTCAAGCAAGTTGTCTGGCATCGACATGACCCTACGCTGCTGGTATGTGTCTCGTAAGTCAAGCGGCGTGCTGTAGTCATCATCACCTGTCCACTTCCCGCAACACATATTCGCTTCTCCATCTTTGTCCGCACATAATCTTGTCCAATATTCCATCCCCGCTAAGGCGCCTCCCCCCTCGTCCAAAACCCAAGCACTAACAATGGCAGAACCGAGCAGCATCCGCCGAAAGAGTGGCTAGAATTTGCTCCCCACAGAGGTAATCAAGCTCATTATTTCGAGTGTGGACAATCTTAGTACCATGCCGCTCGCCGCGTGCTCATTAGGGCTGTACCGTTTACTCAAAGCCCTCAGGCCGGAGCTTTTTAAGCCAGCTCCTTGTTTGCTGATGCCGCCTGATCTTCAGAAATGGTGTGTCATGCAGCATAGAGATCGTAGGGTGGCAAGCATCAACCCCCTTGACTGTGATCCAATCCCCGTCAGCATCAACTACATTAACGGTATGTACTGGGTCGGCATGAACACGTCTTGGATGGTGCTCGTCGACGGTCACAGCAGCTGGATGCTCGTGGAGGTCTACACCCGGCGATTGATCCCTCTTCCTTCGATTAACACTGCACTGCTTTGGCACCGCGGCCCAGAATACTCGGAATCTTACAGTAGCCAACATAATACCAAGTTTGATTTGCTCAAGGTTGTAATCTGCCAAGTTCCCACAAGATCTATGAATTATAAAGACTTCAGGCTAATTGCGTTCTTCAACCGCGGTCTCTCCTATCTGACAGGTCACTGCGGTAAGTGGATAAATCTGCACGTCCATCGCAGGATCATACATCCTCCATGGTTCTCTGATGCCATTGAACACAAGGGCTTCATTTACGCTATCGCCTCCTTCTATGGCTAGACGTATTGCTGGCCTACTCCAGTCATCGCTACAAATGGCTGTTACAGCAGTATGTTACTTTCCTATGATATCATGATGGCTTGCTTATATTACTGTCAACATTTGCTGAAAAAATATTCATGCTCATAACATGTTGTTCTTAAGATTGACTAAATCAAGAGCCCTTTTTATTTTACTCCAACTTGATATGATGTTGTAGGCCTCCTGGTGTCCCTACCCTTCCTAATCCCAGAACCTTTCAAAGAAAAGCGGCATGGCAGTTGCAGGTGGTTCCTGGCTCGATCAGACGACGGCGAAAGATTGATGATCATTCGCATGTATCGGATGTGTTGTTTCGCGGAATACAATCATAGTCATTGCAAGGTCTTTGAACAGGATCCCAGCTTCTTTGGGCCTTCAAGAATTTTTGACTGGAGGCTGGTAAGTAGCATTGGTACACGCTCTCTGTTTGTCGGACTGAATTATCTGATTAACCAGGAGATAACCGACAGCAAGGATCATGATGGCAGCGCGGTTTCGTTCATCAGGAAAAACTGTGTGTACACAGCGTACCATGCGTCTCTGCATGCACCATACCCTGATATGTGCCGCCACGCTCTACAGCCCAAAGTAGGAGAGAGGGTCACAAGTATCTGACTTCGACCTGCTGGCTGGAGTTTCCCCCATCAGGCACCCATCTAGTTCAAGCCGTCAGCCAATCTCCACAACTTAATAAATAGTAACGTCTAACTGAGCCAGTTAGTTAGATGCGTACACTTGGTGTAGTAGGATATTTATTTAGTTTGCTGCATACACTTGTTCTTTTTTGGTAGCCCTTTTGTAATGATGGCTGATGTTTGGTTTGGAAGAGAGAGCTGCGTCTTCACTCTTCTGGCCTGCTTACTGCTTTTGTTGCACCCCCCAGCCCTGGTTGCTGCTGCTGCTGTTTTCAATGTACAATCAGTAGTATATTCCGTCTGTTGCTTGAATAAATGTGTTGTTAGAACGACAAACACAATGTTTTGGAAGTCGTTGCACGGTTCGATCCTTTAGTGCCCCGTACCGTACGTAGCGCATACTATTTTTCGTACGAAACACATTTTCCACTTGTTGATAACATGCAGTCCACTGATGAAGGCCCAATAGAGAAGCCCATAATTAACTGGAAGGGAGGCTCTCACATGAATCCGGCCCAGGTACATGCTCATGGTCCCCTAAACATAAATAAGTAAATAAATGAATAAATAAAGCTAAATGCTCATGCACCAGTTCTTTGGGAAAATAGGTAGCCCGGTATTTCTTTTTGAAGAATACCCAAGCTAGGCCTATTTGTTTTCTCTGAATTACTGGGCTGCAAATCTTTCAAGACGAGGAGGGATGCATTCTGGCCTGGCTTAAGAGTATGGTCAGTGTCTGTTAAAAGTAATATCAAAAGGGGTTGAAAATTCCAAAAAAATTATAGCAAATGGGATATAAGTTTCTTTTTTTTTGTTCTTCACTGATATCTTATAAGTATTTCATTGGATTTAACATGACATAGTACTAATTTATTTTTAAATTTGTTTTAGTATGGCTATTAATTTTTGGATTAAGAATATTTCGTCCCCCAGCAAAAATTTGTGAATTTTCAAAATTTCCCACATATTTAGTTAATTTTTTGACCCTGGTACTGACCAGAAAATGGCCAGCAATTCTAAAAATGGAAAAGGGTTGCAATAAATTCCATATGAATTAGAAAATGAGTAAAAATTATAAAAATAATAGCAAATGGGTTGTACACGCCACAGATTTCGAGGCTGACTTGTTTAAGCAAGGCTTTGTCAGTGAACACACGATTCTAGCAGCAGTGACTGTTGGATGTCCATCCAACGGCCGGCGTGCTTCTTCAATCTCTGATCTTCCTGCTCCAGCCGCCTAAACTAGTGCTGGTGGGACTGCCTGCTCCCTCCTCTTGTGGCCCGCTGTGAAGCCGTGCAGGCTTCCCCGGCCCACCCTACTCCCTTCGCTGGCCTGGCCGCACGCAATCAACTGCCTCCTTATTACGCGAAAAAAATGACTCCTCCGTGTGACATCTGGGGCGCACCGGTTGGGAGGCTGACCTGTGGGCCTACTAAGTTGATGCGTACGCAGGACTTGTCAACTTAGTCAACAAACGATTCTAGCAGCAGTAACCGTTGGATTTGAATCGAACGGTCCTGCTGCTTCTTCAATCGCTGCTCTTCTTGCACCAACCGCCCAAACCAGCGCCTGGGAGACCGCCTGCTCCTGCCTCCAGTGGCCGGCTGTGCTGCCGTTGAGGCCTCATCGCCCCCTACTACTCCCACCGCTAGCCAGGCCCTGCGGCGACGGCAGCCTCACACCGCAGCCGAACCAGTGAACCCTCGTACTCCTCTCCGCGTGGGCATTCACTATCGCGTCTTCCCCGGCTCCGCGTCATCCCCTTCCTAGGCCTCGTCGTCGTCCACCGCCTTGGTGCTCTCGGCGCGGCGTGGTCAACATGGTCAACGACATTCCATGGGAAGAGTACTGTATGTGGAGAGGCTGACAGCTGGGTCCATGGTCACAACACAGTTTTTTTGTGACTTGCCAAGTAAGTCGCTTTGTCAGGCCTGTTGGGCTGCAAATCTTTCAAGACGAGGAGAGCTTTCATTCGGCTTTCCGAGAAAATGGCCCATCAGTAATGATAAATGGGCTGTACATTTTTAAAACACATCAAACCGGCAATTAGTTTCAAATATCTTTTTTTCATTTCGAGATTTTAAATTACATTAATTTTTATGCGTTGAGAATTTGTTGGATGTTATATTGATATACATTTATTTTTAAAATCAGTTTGAATGTGAGTCGAAATTTCGGGATTAAAAACAATTCGGACTGCACCGAAATATGCAAAGTTTCGTATAATTTTTTAACCGTGGCCACAATATGGACTGTAATGCTAACAAAAAGAATATGGGCTCCAAAAAACCTTAATAATTAGCAAATGGGTTGTAAATTATTAGAAATAATGGCAGATGGGTTGTATGCTGTTTTCCACAGATTTGAGGCTTTCCTAAAAAAAGGTTGACGCACAAGCAGTGACTGTTGGATGGCCATCCAACGGTCGTCGTGCTTCTTCAATCTCTGCTCTTCCTGCTCCCTCCTTCCCGCGGCCGGCTCTGCTGCCGCGCAGGCCTCACCGCCCCACCGTACTCCCATCGCTGGCCTAGCCATCCCTCTACTCACCCACACCTGCTTTTGTTCTTTGGCGACGGCAGATGAACCAGTAAACCCTCGTACAGTCATACTCCCCTCCGCGTGGGAAACAACTGCCGAGTCTTCCCTGCCTCCGTGTAGGCCTTTCCTAGGCCTCGCCGCCGTCCACCGCCCTGGTGCTCTCGGCGCGGCCTGGTCAACGTGGTCAACGACCGACATGCATCTGAAGTGGACTGTACGTGGAGAGGCCGACAGCTGGGTCCATGGCCGCACACAAGGAAATGCCTCCTTATTACGCGCAAAATAATGATTCCTCCACCTGACATCAGGGATCCACCGAAAGGGCCTCTGTATTTCGCAAAAAAACGTTACCTCCGCTGACAGCTCGGACCCACCAGCTATATCTTCGCACGCAAGGAAGTGCCTCCTTATTACGCACAAAAAAATGAATACTCCCCCTGTTAGCTGGGACCCAGTATAGTGGCAGGCTGACTTGTGGGCCTACTAAGTTGACGGGGACGGAGGGCTTTGTCAACTTAGTCAATATGCACGATTCTAGCTCTAGTGACCGTACGATGTCCATCCAACGGCCGTAGTGCTTCTTCAACCTCTGGTCTTCTTGCTCTAGCCGCCCAAACCAGCGCCGGTCGTGCCTCGTGCTCTTGCCTCCCGTGGCCAGCTGCGATGCGGCGGAGGCCTCACCGCCCCCTACTACTCCCACCACTGGCCAGGCCATCCCTCTACTCACACACACCCCTGTTATTCTGCGGCGACGGCAGCCTCACACCGCAGCGAACCAGTGAACCCTCGTACTCCTCTACGCGCGGGCATCCACTATCGCGTCTTCCCCGGCTCCGTGTCGTCCCCTTCCTAGGCCTCGCAGTCGTCCACCGCCCTGGTGCTCACGGCGCGGCGTGGTCAACGTGGTCAAGGAATGTCTTCCATCGGACGTGGACTGTACGTGGAGAGGCTGACAGCTGGGTCCACGGCCGCAGCAAGGAAGTGCCTCCTTATTACATGCAAAATAATTATTCCTCCACCTGACAACGGGGACCCACCGGACGGGCCACCGTATTTCGTGAAAAAAATGTTTCCCCCTGACTGCTAGGACCCACCAGCTACATCTTCGCACGCAAGGAAGTGCGTCCGGGAAAAAAATGATTCGCCCCTTGACTGCTGGGACCCACCAGCTACATCTTCGCACGCAAGGAAGTGCGTCCGGGCAAAAAAAAACGATTCGCCCCCCTGACTGTTGGGACCCACCAGCTACATCTTCGCAGGCAAGGAAGTGCCTGACAGTCGGGACCCACCTGGTCGAAGCGTACGTAGCGTTGTCATTCTGGTCGCGAACGTGTACGTACATATATACTGGTGGATGTAGAGGCGCGCACGTGTCATAGTAGAGGAGCGTACGTGTCGTAGTAGAGGAGTGCACGTAGCATGTACACGTATGTACAGCGGCCAGGGTGCAAGAAAGAAAATACGGCCACATATGTGTACATACGGGCGGGGTCTCGAACGCCTACTCGCGCATACGTACGGCCAAGGCTCGTGTACATGGCTGGGTCGGAACGGAGAAACAACATCGTCGTCGTGTTCATGGGGAGGCAACGGAATGCGTCGTGTTCATCGGGAGGCAACGGAACGCGTGGGAGCCAACCGGCTGGGTCGGAACGGAATGCGTGGTCGTGTTCATCGGGAGGGCTTGGACGGAACATGCGATGGAAATGAGGCCTGGCGTACCGCACAACGGAGGAAACAGACCTCCTACATTCAAAACAGGGTCCTGTTGATTGGGAGGGGTCTGGCGTACTGCAAAACGGAGGAAACGGACCTCCTACAGTCGAAACGGGGGTCCTGTTGATCGGGAGGGGTGTGGCGTACCGCAAAACAGAGGAAACGGACCTCCTACAGTCGAAAGGGGGTCCTGTTGATCGGGAGGGGTGTTGCGTACCGCAAAACGGACGAAACGGACCTCCTACGGTCGAAACGGGGGTCCTGTTATCGGGAGGGGTGTGGCGTACCGCAAAACGGGACTCCACGGGATACTGTTCATCTCCACCGTCGACCTCCTCCAGCCTCCACGGGCTCCTGTTCATCCAGCCTCCACCACGCGCTACTCCACTGGCTACTGTTCAACCAGCCCTCCACGGGCACCCCTCCACCGTCTACTGTTCATCCAGCCCTCCACACCACGGGGTCCTATTCAACCACCCCTCCACAGGCACCCCACCACCGTCTACTGTTCATCCAGCCCTCCACCACACCACGGGGTCATGTTCATCCAGAGGCAACGCCACCGCTCACTGTTCATCCAACCCCCCCGACAACGCTCACTGTTTATCCCAGAGGCGGCATCGATCGGCTTCAGTTAGCAGCAGTAGCGAAGGAATCGCTCGATCAGGTTCAGTTAACAGCCATCGATCGATCGCTCGGGTTCAGTAACGTGTAGCCTGCAGTGCAATCGCTCGGGTTCAGTTAGAGCCCAACGCCTCACTCGGGTTCAGTTAGAGCCAACGCCTCGCACACACGCGCGTACGTGTACGAGAGAAACGCGCATCGCTCGGCCCCCGACCTCCCACCGTAACCGGGAACTCCCCGAAATTTTCCTCCCCCTCGCTTCTACCACGGTTTTTTCCGTCATGGACGGCCCAAAGAATGTCATGCAGCTGCGTCTTCGGCCCGCCCAAGACGAAAATCCCATTTTCTGTCATGATTTTTTGTCATAGAAGTAGGAGCCCACCACATCTATGATGATACCAGGTTTTGTCACAATTATCGTCATAGAAGTGTCATATGTATGACAGAAAAAAATTCGTTCGGCCCAAAATGTCACGGATATGTCTTTTTTTGTAGTGTAGGTTAAGAGGTTAGTCCCAAAAATAATATAAAATAGCATATTAATGCATATAAAACACCCAAAACACATAATATAATAGCATGGAACAATAAAAAATTATAGATACATTGGAGACATATCATGGGTCAACCGAAACAATGCATTAACACTCCATGAATACATGTGATCCTCAGATAATAGCCATCCCTTTGATACCCTGGTCTGTCACCTTCAAGGTTGCTAGTTCAAAACTATAACAGGTGCATACAACTTGTAGGTATGATCATGAACAAAAACACACAAAAGAGAAACATGGTTCAGATATGAAATCATATTACTCGGGCACTAGTAATAAGCATTGGTCACAACAAAGTTAGAGCAATCGTAATTATCAAGCACCATTTGTTAATACTACATCAATCTTAACACTATTACATGATGTTTCATCACCCGGATAGGATCCACCCATGTCCATGTGCCTACAAGAAATTACTCGCACATGGAGGAGAGGAGTGTGATGGTGATGATGAAGGGGATGTTGATGGCCATGGTGATGAAAGTGTTATTGGAGACGATGGTGGTGATGACAGTTCCCACAGCGGCATTCCGACGCCATCAGAAGAGAGGGGGAGAGAGAGCCTCCCTCATTTTTCTTCTTAATTGGCCCCCTAGGAGAATGGTTTTGATACGTCTCAAATGTTTCTATACGTTTTTATTGTTTCATGCTATTATATTATCATTCCTACATATTTTTTACTATCATATTATATATTTATATTATTTTTTTGTCAGAGGGGGAAACCATTAGGGAGGCTATGTTCATCAATCATGCTGCCTCCGCGATGAATTGTGAGTAGTTCCCACATGACCTATGGGTCCATGGCAGTAGCTAGATGACTCTCTCTCTCTCTCTCTTGATCTTCAATACAATGATCTCATCTGAGATCAATCCGATGTAAACTTTTGCGGTGCATTTTGTTGGGATCCGATGAATTGTGGGTTTATGGTTAGATTATTCATTGAAAGTATTTGAGTCTTCTCTGAGATTTATTTACGTGTATTTTTATAGCTATGTATGCTTTCTGATCTATGAGTTTTCTTTAGCCAAGTTAATGATTAGATCTTTACAGGGAGTGGTGCATAGTAGTATGTTCAATCTTGCGGTGTCCTTACTCTATGACAGGAGAGGTTGCAAGGCACGTATCATATTGTTGCTACTGAGGATAAAACGATGGGGTTTGAACATATTGCATGATCTTATTTTGTGTCCATTATGCCATCTTGCTTAAAGGATTACTCTGCTTGTCATGAACTTAATACTTCAAGATGCATGCTGGATAGCAGTCTTGGGGTGGAGTAATAGTAGTAGGCGTCAATAAGTTTAACGGTCTAATTTTCACAGATTTAATGCCTATATATTTATTATGCCATGGATGATCATCATAACTATGTGATATTCTGTCAATTGCCCAACAATAATTTGTTTACCACTGTTGCTATTATGAGAGAGATGCCTCTAGTGAACGATATGGCCCCCGGGTCCATTCACTTTTATATAAAACAAAACTTATAATTTCCTTGTTTTTTCCTTTATCTTTTATTTTGCTTTTATTTATTATATCTATTACCACCAGATTTAATCATTGCGATTGCACAAGAGCAAGGTGAGTGATGCCCCTTGCCTTGTTGGGATGCAAGCATTTGTTTGTGTGTGTGTGTGCAGGTGTTGTTTACGTTTGTCTATGTGATGTTGCCTATTGGTTCGATAAACCTTGATTCTTAACTAAGAGAAATACTATTTGCTACTATAGTACATCACCCTGCCTCTTCAGGGAACACCCAACACTATCACAAGTAGCAACTGGCACACAGCTCCGCGAGGGCTGCTCGACCCGCGTTGCCTCTCCGTCGTCCACCTCCACCACTGGTCGTTGGTCTGCAAAGGCAACGGTGGGTTCTAGTGCCCGCTCCGATGCCCTCGCGGTGCGAACACCGAAACCGAAGGCGCACACCGCCCACCGTGAGAGGCAGCGGGTAAGGGAGTGGGAGGCGGCAAAGCAATCCATTCACCGCTGACGCGGGTTGCCGGTGATGCCTGACGAGGAGAGCGGTTCCTCGCTTGGTTCTACCGTCGGTACTTACGACGGCGGAGATAGGTGTTCGCCGACTCCGGAGGAAGAATGCCAAGGCGCTCTGCATAGTCATTGAGTAGTCCGAGCGCAAGGCGGCACAGGCAGTGGCGCATGCGGCGAGGGTGACCAAGATCAAGCGACAACAATACTGGGTCGTCTGGCGGATGAAGGGCCTCATCGTCCTCTCCGATTCCTCCTCCTCCTCATCTGATGACCACGGCTCCGATTCCAATGACTCTAACGACCACGGCTCCGACTCCAATGACTCTGACGACCATGGCTCCGACTCCAATGACTCCGACGACCACGGCTCTAACTCCAATGACTCCGACGATCCACCACCTGCCGAGGACGCCTACAGCTGCACAAACAACTGTAAGGGAAAAGGGCCGATGAGGAGGTGGTGACGAAGCTATGCCCTACGTTTTATATCATCGTTTTTAGCTGTTTCACTTTAGAACTTGTCCGGCGATGAACCGTGGTGATCTTTTGGATGATGTAAAGTGGATCATGTGCATTTCTGTGTCTATTTGTTGCCGATTTCCATGCCTGTTGTTTGGATGTCCTTTTGTTTCGTGTGATCTAATCTATGTATACTAGTTTCATGTTGCATGTGTAGTACGGATTTATGGTGCCGGATATGAGGTACGCGGTTGTGCGCGCGAGAGTTTGAGGTCGGACCGGTCACTGTCCGCGGACACGTCTGGGTGCGTACGCAGAAGTATAGAGCGCTGGATTTGATAATCCTGGCTATAGATGCTCTTACTTTGTGGTTGATGAACATTGTGTAGGCGAACGCAACAAAAAACAAAAAATTTCTGACTTACGTACCAGCCCAGGACCACTATGGAGACTGCGTACAAGGTTTGATCTTTTTCGTTACCGACTCATAGCGCAGCGGGAAGTAGAGTCGATGACGGTCGGCGATGCAGATCCCCGCAGCTAGGATTTACAACCTCCCAATCGCGAGGATGTATACCCTCATCTACCCCTCGGACAGCCCTCCCGGAGGCGGTCGGACAGTACCCGGACGGTGTCACGGACAGCCCTTCGAGAGGACCTTCGAAACTCGGACGGTCACTCGGACAGCCCTTCGGGAGGACCTTCGAAACTCGAACGGTCACACGGACAGCCCTTCGGGAGGCACTCTCAAACTAAGACCGAAACTATGATCCCTCTATAGAGTTGCACACATACAGTGTCATCTATCCGGCAGGGCTTCGGCGTCCAGAACTAGTTCCCACCGGAACCTAGACAGCCTTTCGGCTCTACGAAACTATTTTGCGGGGAGGGAGAGAGAAGCCGGATCATTGCAATGGAACTTGTATGTGAGAAAGAGTGTGTCTTTAGGCATCCCCCTCCACCCCTATTTATAGGCTAAGCCCAAGGGTGGCTTCTCCAAGAAGACAAGGGGATAATACCAAAAGGTCCTCAAGGTGGCTTCTCCAAGAAGCCAAGCAAAAAGCACTTTCACTATTCATGATGACATTTTTTAGCGTCCGTTCGAACCAAAAATAATTATGTGGGCCTAGAACATTTCCAGTACCCACTAAAATAATTTTCGACGCGTTTCACAATTTTGGATTAGTGATTTTCATCTACGAAAAGAAAACAAGAATGCGTTTTCACTATTCATGAAGACAATTTTTCGCGTCCATTAAATCTGAAAATATTTCTGTGGGTCTTATAATAAATCTAGTACCCACTAAAATGATTTTGGATTTATTCCGAAACAATTTCGGATTAGTGAATTCCATCTGTGAAAAGTAACCAAAGCGGTACCGACAACTCCAGAACATTTCCGGTTTCTATCCCGAAAAATTCCCAAAAGTTTCTAGAATAATTCGGGCACCCTCCAAGAATTATCAGGCGTGTCCCGAAACCAATTTGACTTAATGTTATACCCCGAAACAACTTTTCGGTTTTACGAAACTATTTCGCTATTCTCTCTCTGCGGAACTTTTCCGCTGTCCAAAACTTTTCCGGCGATTTTCTCTCAGACTCCCTGTCTACTATTCAGCAGATAGATGACCCTTAAGCATGTGACCCTATAGGTTCAGTGAAGCATATTCATGACCGAAGCACTTTCCGATCAATGATCAACATCGGAGCCGTGGACACCCATATTGACCCCTATACCCACACGAATGAATATTCGAGTGAACCTCCAGTTGCCATGTGCTATTCCTGTTGCTTCGCGATATGTTACAAATACCTGAGGTGAGATTTACTTGCATCCCCGTGGATCAACAACTTGTCCACTATGCTAGTTACCTCGTTACCGATTTTGTTCTCTTTTCTTGTTTCCGTGTTCCGCCATCCCTGTGATCAAATCACATTGTGTCTTGCTAGACGATGATGGATACCGTAACACTGAGAGGGCCCGAGAATATCTCTCCATCGTCGGAGGAGCAAATCCCAATCTTGAGCTTTCAAGTTACTTGACACACTTTTCCATGAACCCGTAAGCCGCCGTAATAGCCACCCATTTACGGATGACGTTTAACAAACCCCAAAGTTCATGAAGCAAGTATGAAGAAACTCGATACTCTCATGCTCTAAGGAATTATGCAAACATTAACCATCTCTGTGTTATTAACCATAAACTTATGACGAATGTATCTCATAGCATAACATCAATTTGGGTCGATTCAACACAAGTGTTCTCCTAACATTGTGCCCTCAAAGTTGCCGGCATAGTCATGCCCATTATCAGGAAAACAGAACCATCATGCAACACATGAGCTAGTCTTAGAGGCGAGACTAGGAATACATTGTACTGTTTATTATTCCACAAGTGCATATGAGTCTTCCTCCGAGCCTCGTGTTATTGAAAACTCAACAACCATAGCAGTTTTAGCATGGAGCATAAACATAATTATGAACTTGGAGATAAATAATATCATTTATTATTGCCTCTAGGGCATATCTCCTACAGACTCTCACTTGCACTAGAGTCAATAATCTAGTTAATGCTAATGCACTTTACACCTATGGCATATCGGTGTAAAGAATGCTTTGCATGTGGTATAGCCTGATGTCCATCGGATCTAACAACTTCAGCTCCATGTGTATCTCTGCATATCCTCACGTTTTCACGCTTTCACAAAATTCATATTTTGTGCGGACTTGGCTTTGTATATATGCGAATCATTGGTTGAAACCTGATTCCTCAGACTGAGCTATGGAGCAACTATCTGCAATACTGTCCCATTGACCAAAGCCTTCTTAGAACCATACTAAGTTCATGAATGAACTATATGATTCAACATATTTGTCTTTGTCGCTTCTCAAGCGGCAACATACTTCGCCTCTGTTATAGTATTCGCCACATTAACTTGTTTGGAACAATTTCCAACTAATTGTGCCACCATATTGTATGTTACACAAAACCTCAATTTAAATCGAAAATCGCATGGAGAAATGATGAAGACTGTATCAACGTAACCTTTTACAACGAACTCTTCATGATCTCCACTTGCGAGAAAACATGTCATCAGTGCTACTTTAGTACTCAATGACCTTTTTTCACTGTTATCCCATGATCAGTACTTTTGATCACTTTGGTATCTATACTCGCAACAGCTTGGGAGTATTGGACATATCTGGTTGTTTTACATACCATAGAATACATGATTAATCCAAACACAGGAGTGTGTGGAATCTCCATCATGTATTTTGCTCATCAGTGTTTGGGACACCGATTCTTGCAAAAACTCTTTCCATGTGACTTCAGCAAGAATCACTCACTGTCGTTCTTAGTGCTAAACAGTTTTAGCATCTTGTCAATATGTATTTTTTCCAGCCCCATTAGGTAAATCTATCTCCATAGATCATTATGCCTAATATCATGGCTATTTAGCCCAAGCACTTCATCGAAAAACTATTTTCAAATGAAGTCCTAATTCGTGTCCAGAAATTTATTTCAAATTAACAATGTGTCAAGCACACAAGGTTTTCATAAATATTATTATGCTCCCTGAAAGGACATGCGGTGCCCCCATGTGTGGTTTTGGTAATTGATGACATTCTCTATGGACTAATGGTTGCATTGAGTTATATTTGAAGGATTTGTCCATAGGCATTTCTTGAAGTCCATGTGTTGGTTTCAAGGAGTTTATGTGTTGACCAAGGTGCTATTAAGGAATTATCCAAAGATTGGTCATGTGAGTGTTGAGCTTATTGCAAGCATGTCTTGAAGAAGAAGATTGTGTGATCATTCATGTTTACCTTCATGACATCATCCAAACGAAGAGAGTTGGAAATGTTCAAGGTTGATCAAGACTATGTCAAGAGTGAATCAAGTTGATCAACTCACAAAGCGTAAAAGATGTACCGAGAGGGATCAAGTGATCCCATGGTATGGTAAGAATTGTCCATTGCACTTTGTGTACTAACCCATGGTCTATGTGAGAGTTCTATGTGGGGTTAGGTACATGTCCATGGGCTTGCGTCAAGAGGAATATATCATACAACCCATGGAAAGGATGGCATCAAGTGGTGATCGCCATCAAGATTTTCGTGTGCAAGTTCAGGTGGAGCACCACGAAGAGATCAAGTTCTTGAAGCTTGCCATCCATTGGGGTGTCAATGGACTTGTGAAGATGTGCCGAAGAGTGGCTCACCCATAGTGGAGTATGGGGGAGCAATCATCTAGTCTTCATCGAGCCAACGCAATCAAAAAAGGTGGTCCAACTTGAGGGAGTCAAGATCGTTATCATCTAGCTCAAGTGTACCATGTGCAAGGCAAAGGTTTGCCCTTGATAGGCTTTCTATTTTACCGGTCTCGTGGTGGTAGTTGGGAGACCGGGTTATAGGATCGTCCGCCGTACTATCAAGGGAGGCTCTCAAGTTGGTGGCTTGATCGTATCATTAGTAGAGAGAACAAACCATTGCATCCTTGCATCATGTTTCTTGGTTCTTGTATGGTTCTCTTTGTGAGTCTTAGAGCTTATGGTCATCTTGATGACAAGCTTGAGTTCATCGAAAACGGAGTTTGCATGCGTCTTCTATGATGTTTTCAGTGTTGGAGGTTTTACCAGTCTTATCCGAGGAAGGGTTCTCACCATTTTCTTATGGGCCTTTTCTAATTTGCTTCTTACTGATATTTCTTTCAAGATTGTGTTATCCCTTGTCGCTAGCTTTCCAACAAACTTGGTTTCATCGAATTCGGAGTCCATTTGCAAAAGTTGTGGCAGTTTTGGTGTTCTGAAAAGGCTGCAGCGGTACTACCGTGAATTGGAGCGGATGTACTTTTTTACTACCGCTCCAGAGCGGTACTACCGCGGCTCCTACAGCGATAGTACCGCTCCGGACCAAAAACTCGTCCCAAGTCCTGCGGTGATAGGCCCGGATGTATTTTTTTTAGTACCGCTCGCTAGCAGTAGTACCGCTACCCTTTGCGGTAGTACCGCGATCCCTAGCGGTAGTACCGTGAGGACGAGCGGTAGTACCGCTCTGGCGGTTCTACTGGCCTTTTGCCTCCTCGCTGTTGTTTTTCAAAGGGGTACTACCGCCCTAGCGGTAGTACTGCTCCTTGGAGCAGTAGTACCGCTCTGTGCGGGCTGTGAGCATAACGGTTGGATTTTTCCCCACCTATAAAAGGGGGTCTTCTTCCCCATTGAACCTGATCTCTTTAGCTCGTGTTCTTCCCCCATTGTTGACCTTCTTCGAGCTTGCTAACTCTCAATCCCTCCAATGATTCTTGCTAGTTCTTGAGGGAAAAGAGAGAGGAGATCTAGATCCACGTATCCACCAATCACTTTCTCCTCTAAGTGAGGGGAACCCCTTGGATCTAGATCTTGGAGTTCTTCGTGTTCTTCTTTCGTTCTTCCTCTCATTTTCCTCTCTAGCATTAGTTGCTTTGGTGGGATTTGGGAGAGAAGGACTTGGGCACTCCGTGTGCCCTTGCCATTGCATTTGGTGCATCGGTTTGAGTTCTCCATGGTGATACGTGGAAGTGAAGTTTGAGAAGCTTATTACTCTTGGGTGTTTGGGCACCCTAGAGCTTGTTCCTCTTGGGTGCCTTGGTGCCCTAGATGGTTGGTGGTGTTCGGAGCTCAATTATTGTGGTGCAAAGCTCTGGGCAAGCGTCGGGGTCTCCAATTAGGTTGTGGAGATTGCCCCGAGCAATTTGACGGGTTCCGGTGACCGCCCCCAAGGGTTGCCAAAGTGTACGGGTTCGGTGACCGCCCCCAAGGGTTACCATTTTTACGGGTTCGATGACCGCCCTCAAGGGTCCCTTAGTGGAATCACGGCATCTTGCATTGCGCGAGGGAGTGAGGAGATTACGGTGGCCCTAGTGGCTTCTTGGGGAGCATTGTGCCTCCACACCGCTCCAAACGGAGATTACCATCCACAAGGGTGTGAACTTCGGGATACATCGTCGTCTCCGCGTGCCTCAGTTATCTCTTACCCGAGCTCTTTACTTATGCACATACTTTGTGATAGCCATATTGTTTCTTGTTATATATCTTGCTATCACCTAGTAGTTTATCTTGCTTAGCATAAGTTGTTGGTGCACATAGGTGAGCCTAGTTGTTGTAGGTTTTGTGCTTGGCAAATTAACCGCTAGGTTTATTCCGCATTTGTTCAAGCCTAAACCGTAATTATTTTAAAGCGCCTATTCACCCCCCCCCTCTAGGCGACATCCACGATCTTTCGCTCCCACTTACTTTCATGAAACCACAATCATCTTCATTACCCATTGATGAAGTCAAACCCCTTTGACCATTCCATCAAAAACGAAGATTCCAACTCCATTTTGCTCTCTTTTGTCCATTGCTGGGACTCTAAAGCTAGCATACTAACTAGCATCCTCTGGACCGACAAAATACTTTGGATTATATCACATACAAGTCCTAGGTTGTATTTCCATTTCATGGAAATTCCTTTGCCATCCGTGTTTCATATCTCATGTTTGAAATATGTATCAATTGTTGGTTTAACCCGAACCGACTTTACGCATTGCTACGGTGAGAAAATCTCATTTTAGTCAACTCCTTCAACTTGTTATAGCAACATGTCGAGCTTAATGGATAAAACATTTTTATTTGTATCAGTTTATAGTCCCATTACAATCCATTAGACTCTAAGTCTTTCAGAGGGTTTATCAAGATTTAAATCTTGAATCATTTATGGAAACTATCTCGGATTATATTGGCATTTAGCCAATTCCGGAATCAGGGCCCATCAACACTTCCTTGTGTATCGTAGGTATACTGTTTTCTAACAACAATATCTCATTTGCACACCTGAGAGGTTTGCACGAGCTTTTCCTACGTTGCTCAGCTGCAAGTTCGACCGAAGTCCATACATCTCATGTAGAGGCTTCCGTATTAGTCGCAGTAGGAAACTCTGGAATCACTTCCAAGGTTCCTTTCCTTTGACCTGATGACGAATATACTTGTTATCTCGTTGAGTTGCACTGTCCTCCCACTCACCCTTTTGCAAGAACTATTCTCTTTAAAAGCATATCGTTTTCTGGCAAAATCCTTTGCCTCGGTATAGTGGTGGGGGAATACCCAATGACTTGGGATAACTTACAAAATAGCACTTGTCTGATTTGGAATAGGTTTGTAACCTTTTACACAAGCCCCATATTCCAAATGTTAAGAAAATATATAACATGTTTGGGCGTGCCATACCATGCCATCATTTCAACAGACTTGATGGAGCTCTTTTCAGTGTAAGAGCCGCAGTCTCTAAAGCATTACTCTTTAAAAGTGATAATGGCAATTTTATTTATGTCATCTTTGATCTTACCATGTCATAAATGGTTTGATTACATCTTCACAGACATTCCACTCATAGTGGTGGTCCGGGAGGTGTAAGTTATGGAACTCTTTTCACAACTCATTAGACATTCGCTAAACTTGTAACTCAAATATTCCTTTCTGCAATCAAATTGCAGAAACATAATTTTTTTTACAATAACTTCTACTTAATTTTTGAAAACCTTTCAGATGATTTCAAAAGATCTAGACTTACGTCTCATCAAGCAAATATCCATATATCTACTTGAGTCATTTCTGAAGATAGATAAATCCACTACTTGCAACAAAATTTATTGAACTACACACATCAAAATGTATGATGACGAATAAGTTTGTTGCTCGTTCCTTATGGCCTATGAACGGTATTCAGTCACTTCACTTTTTGGAAGAAAGTTGCATTTGTCAGATGATTCAAAATCAAACGACTTCAAAATCGATCATAATAGAATTTTTCCATGCGGGTTTCTCCAATGTGACCAAATGAAGTGCCACACATGTGTGGTATTCTCATAGTCTTGCGACATTTTGCGTCAGTGTTATGGATGTATCATTTTACCATCAATATTCATAATATACATCCCATCTTGGATGGAAGCATGGCCCTTCATGTTATTCATAATACTGAACAATAATTGTTCTTTTTATGAACAACCCTATTGCAATAAACATTGTGCAATGGGCTAGAGTGTATGAAACTCTAAAATGAATTATGAAAGTTAACACAGAGGTGATATGTTAATATCATTATTCATAACATACATCTCATTCATAATGAAAGTATGGCCCTTATGTTTATTCATAATACTGAACATCAAAAGTTCTCTTATGAACAACCTTCTTGCAAGATACCTTATGCAAAGGGCTAGAGTGTATGAAACTCTAAACTGAAATATGAAAGAAAATAAATAGGTAATACACCGATGGAAGGTATAGTAACTTTTACTATGTTCCCAACACGTATTAAAACATCATTCCTGGCTAGTCTTTTTAGGCCATAGTAGCTCTTACATCAATTCCCAACAGAATGCAATCAAGAAGGTATCTTTGTGATTAACTCACAATACCCAAGAATTAGTGATTAACATGTTTAACCATAATTCCCAAGAACTATATCTTTGACCAGCCTTCTATACATCAAAAAATTGTATGATATTCATACATGAGCTGGATATTCCAACCTTCTTTCTTTTTGCCTTTATACATCTAATAGTTTAACTTTTAGTATTTCTCCTAATCTCAGAAGAAGCACCCAACTTAAGAGTGGCATTTAGCCCTGGACATCCTAGGGGTGAAAGTCTCACTAACACCCTTTTGGACATTCCCTTTCTCTTTAAGTTGTTATTCACCTTTCATCGTATGACAGGTGTTCTTCTGGATCCCTCTCTTATCAGTCTAATGCATAGTAAAGACCTTTACTAATAGTTTGCAAACAAACATCGCTTTGGATATTTCATATCTTTCAGCCTTTGTTTGTATCTAAAAATTAATTTTTAGTTCCATGAATATCACATAACTATCCCAAAACTTTCAAAGTTCGGGTTTCATGGAAGCAAACATATTGCACTTGACCGTAATGGAATTCTACCTTTTGGATCGAAGGACGAGAGTCTCATCATCCATAGCATTTAGCGGGAGTATACGGAAAGCATGCGATAGGACAAAGTCCTTCTCGGCACTCTTGAGGACAATCCTCACATTACGTTACCAACCGTAATGTTTTAACCAGATATTTAACAGCTATTCAATTTTAACAGGGAAGGTGGAAACACGAGCCATTATTGTACAACTATTATGCAATTTTCACTTAGACAACATTCATAATTAATTGCACCGAGAATTAAACAAGTTAATTCTAAAGTGTGCTCCCACTCAAATCAATATCTCTGATAATTGATTATGAGTGACTCAAGATCCATATTACAATTCAATGCCAAGGATGCATCCATCTCAAGTGACGAGAATTGAAATCGGTAGGCCAACTTGCCAATCACATCTTTATGTGACTCTTGTTCATCTTTCGATGCGCGTGTTATGAGCTCATGACTTTCATGCCTGAACGTCAAGACAACCAAGTGATCTTGCTGCGAGGTCTCAACTCACCCGCCTCACACTTCTCTAATCGTTCGTACCCATGCATCCATGTGATACCCCAAAGATATAGGTGTTGTGACGGTGCTACACTTGGGAGAACACTAACTACATGATATTTTAAGTGAGAGATCACCCTAATAAAAAGCGACTACCGCGCAATCAAGAAGGATGCATCATAAGGGATAAACATCTCATGCAATTCATAATAGCATGATATGGTATAGCCCTTTTTGACGGAGAAGTCTTTCATTTCTTCGTCTTCGGCATTTGCGTCGGTGTTCACCTTCGCGAAGATTGCCACCACCTTGTCGATGCACCAGATTATGTTGCTATCTTTATAGCTAATAAAATAAGCGCATTACTTAAGGTTGACATGCAGATCATTAAACTGACAATCATATGGCTCCAGCCATCATGCCAAATCATGACACGCAGGTCATGTTAATCAATTTACATCATATAGTAATTTCATACATGATCAAATTATTATGAGCACTGCTATACCACATCACATGCACATGCAAAACCCTCCTGCAAAACAAGTTAGACGTCTCTAATCGGTTCATGCAAAAACTTGTTTTTCGTGGCTTCTAAGGTTTCGAAACAATCCGAAGCTACCAACGTCCATCATCAAGTATGATAATTCAAGTAGCTAGATTAACTTTGCGGGGTCTATGAAGCACGAGATAATAAAATCTCGAACCCCATACTAAACTTCGTCATGCGCATGACCCCCATGCAGATCATATCTGCATTGCCCTTTCGTCTGCGAAAAATCCATCTTTCTTTAACTATGGTGGAACCCAAAGAACTGTTAGCACTTCATTGATCTGTCAATCAGCATACTCAGGAGCAGCATGAAAGGATCACGGATTGCCAGAACTTTGTGAGATTCCACCATGCCGTCAAGATCACGATTATGCGAATTCAAGGGAAGCAACAAGAACATCTGGTAATAGATTACCCGCACAAATAATTTTTAGTAGTAGAACTCATCTATTACCCAATTATTTTGTGCAACACCCATACATCTCTATGTATTCTAGATCGCAACCTGCATCTACGCATAGCACGGCTCATGACGCCACTGTAGGCGAACGCAACAAAAAACAAAAAATTTCTGACTTATGCACCAGCCCAGGACTACTATGGAGACTGCATACAAGGTTTGATCTTTTTTGTTACCGACTCGTAGCGCAGCGGGAAGTAGAGTCGATTACGATCGGCGGTGCAGATCTCCGCAGCTAGGATTTACAACCCCCCAACCGCGAGGATGTATACCCTCATCTACCCCTTGGACAGCCCTCCGGGAGGCGGTCGGACAGTCCCCTGGACAGTGTCGCGGACAGCCCTTCGGGAGGACCTTCGAAACTCGGACGGTCACTCAGACAGCCCTTCGGGAGGACCTTCGAAACTCGAGCGGTCACACGGACAACCCTTCGGGAGGCACTCTCAAACTAAGACCAAAACTACGATCCCTCTATAGAGTTGCACACATACGGTGTCATCTATCCGGTAGGACTTCGCCGTCCAGAACTAGTTCCCACCGGAACCTAGACAGCCTTTCGGCTCTACGAAACTATTTCGCGGGGAGTGAGAGAGAAGCCAGATCATTGCAATGGCACTTGTATGTGAGAAAGAGTGTGTCTTTAGGCAGCCCCTCCACCCCTATTTATAGGCCAAGCCCAAGGGTGGCTTCTCCAAGAAGACAAGGGGGTAATACCAAGAGGCCCTCGAGGTGGCTTCTCCAAGAAGCTAAGCAAAAAGCACTTTCATTATTCATGACGACATTTTTCAGCTTCCGTTCGAACCAAAAATAATTATGTGGGCCTAGAACATTTCCAGTACCCACTAAAATAATTTTTAACGCGTTCCAAAACAATTTTGGATTAGTGATTTTCATCTGCGAAAAGCAACCAAGAATGCGTTTTCACTATTCATGAAGACAATTTTTCGCGTCCATTAAATCCGAAAATATTTCTGCGGGTCTTAGAATAATTCCAGTACCCACTATAATGATTTTGGAATTATTCCGAAAATTCGGATTAGTGAATTTCTGTAGCGACCCGACCTCAAATGGTCAAGTCTCTGTGCTTCAGTGTCATCCCTGAATCGGTAATGCTGACACACACAGTACTCGAAGGATTTATAACAGAGTGGCAATCACACACTTATTACATCGAATGTCTCAAGAGAGAACTTATTACAATGATATGGCTTAAGGCCATCTAATGCGATAACAGCGGAAGGCTTGGAAGATAAAGTTAGTCCATCAACTCCAACGGCATAGCTGAGCTGCACGGCAACGACCTAACGAACCTTACTCCTCGTTTGAAAAGTCTACAACATAATACGTTGCAGCCCGAAAATGGGTCAGCACATGGAATATGCTGGCAATGTAACACAGTAGAGCAAAAACAGAATAATGCTATCACTACATGCATATTTGGCTGGTGGAAAGCTCTATGGTTATAGTTTTTGCGAAAAGCCAATTTTTCCCTACAACAAAGGAATAGATTTTAATTTAACTATCATGGTAGTTGAAACAACATTGAGAAGGTTCCTCCAACTCAATCCCAATTAAAGTGGTTAACAACCCAACAGTATTAATTAAGAGTGATGAGATACATGTGATAACCCAAGTACTAGATACTCAAGATTTGTCCATAACCGGGGACACGGCTAACCATGATTAGATTGTACACTCTACAGAGGTTTGCGCACTTTTCCCCACAAGACTCGATCGCCTCCGTTGGATTTCTCGCACTACAAGGTGTTTGAGAAACGGATGACCGAGACACAGTCTTTCAGAAACATTAACTCTCTACTCCGGACAGACCATACCAACCAACATCCCACTATCTGCTGATCTGCCTCTTCAAGAGCTTCACGTAACTTACTCAACTATGCTAGAGCCCATAATAGCTTGTGGCTGCACACGGAAGTTTCTAGCATGAATAATCTCAGTTCCCTTTGAGCCTGGGTGGCGGTCCATAGGAAGATCACACGGTTACTCCGGGATTTCCAAAAATACAGGCAACACTGGGTACTCCAGGTGCCTCAATCCACCCAGATGTGTATTTAA
Source organism: Triticum urartu (assembly GCF_056163025.1). Taxonomy (NCBI): domain Eukaryota; kingdom Viridiplantae; phylum Streptophyta; class Magnoliopsida; order Poales; family Poaceae; genus Triticum; species Triticum urartu. The sequence goes on from NC_141876.1 coordinate 442,269,633, forward strand.
GTTGCCACCTTAAGTTGAACCATTAATTATCAATCTCACATCTGTCATGGATTTCACTCACGTCTATGAGCATAGCATAGCAATATAAGCAACGCATAGAAATAACCCCCAAGGGTTTGAATGTAACAGGGTAATAGGTTCCTACCTCAACAACTACTTCCCAACCCACATGTTAATGAAATACTAATCATGCAATGTTTGGGGGGTGTAACTAATGCATAAAAACTGGGTATGAAAAGGGTATGATCAATGTGTTACTTGCCTTGCTGACGATCTGCGAAACCTAGAGACTCGTAGTAGCACGCTTCGCACTCCGGGTGTTCTATCGCAAACAAACAATAACATACATAAGCAACAAGCAAAGATGCGCAAGCGAAACTCAAATAAAAGAGGTTGACCAGAAAGTTCAACTTAAGAACTCCGGTTAGCAAAAAGAATCAAATCAAACAGAGCAACGAAACTCAAACGGCGAAAGAAACAAGATCCGTTTTCTAATCTGGACCTAGGTCAAATTTTACAGTAGCAAAAACTTGTTCAAGTTGATTAAACAGAAAGAAGGACTCGAGATGAAGATCTAGGCGCTTGAATCGCCTGATTCCGACTAACGAGCGAAAAGATAAACAGAAACTAAGATCGGATCAGAAATCGCGATCAAGAATAATCGCTGATAAATCCGATAAAAGAAAACTGATGAACTGACTAACGAACGAGCGTTCGTTAGCAGTAACTAACGGGCGAAGAACCGTTCGTTAAAACGAACGTACGGACGAACGTCCGCTAAACAGGAAAACCGAAAAAAAATCAGTGATCCAAAAAAAACGAATCTAGGGTTTTCTAAAAAACCAAACAGTTCAAAAAAACCGATGGCTCGGATTCCGGTGCGGTACCTCCGGCGAGGCGAGGCTGCGGGGCGGCGGCTTGCGGGGCGGCGGCGGCGCAAGGCGCGGCAAGCGCAGGAGGCGGCGGCGGCAAGCGCGGGCGGCGGCGGCTGCGGGCAGCGGGGTTGGCGGCGGTGGTGGTTTGGTGTTGGGGCTCGGGGGTGCGTATATAAAGGGTGGGGGCGGCGACTTGGAGGATGGGGCAAGGCGCGGCGGAGGCGGAGTCCGACTCGGACTCCGGTCCGAGCGGTGGCGGCGCGCATGCGCACGAGGCGGCGGCGGCGGCGACCTGGCTCGGCTGGGCCTTAGGCCCAGTCGGGCGCGGGAACCCTTTTTTTTAAAATAATTTCGCCGATGGAAATAAAATCCTAGAAAAAAATAAAAATCTAAAAATGCCAAAATAAATTTTCACCGTCTAAATAAAATATTTAGAACGAGATGAACATTCTCTTGGCCCTAAAATGCAATTTTGAAAAACGTGCAATTTTTGTAATGCAAACAAAATTACAATAAAAATCCAAATAAAACAAATATTTGATGTTAATATTTTTCCTACAATATTTCAATTATCTTGGAGAAGTCATATTATTTCCTCTCATATATTTTAATATGAAATATTTTCGGAGAGAAAAATAATTAAAACCAAAATCCTCGTTTCAAAATTTGATAAAATCAAATTTGAAAACTGGGGAAATCCCCAACTCTCTCCGAGGGTCTTTGAGTTGCTTAGGATTTCGAGGATCGCGAGACGAAATGCAAATAAAATATGATATGCAAGAATGATCTATGTATAACATTCCAAATTGAAAATTTGGGATGTTACAAACCTACCCCCCTTAAGATGAATCTCGCCCTCGAGATTTGGGTTGGCTAGAAAATAGGTGCGGGTGGTCTTTGCGAAGATCATCCTCTCATTCCCAGGTGGCTTCATCCTCGGTATGGTGGCTCCACTGAACTTTGCAAAACTTGATAACCTTATTGCGAGTGACTCTGCTGGCAAACTCAAGAATCTTAACTAGCTTCTCTTCGTAAGTCAAATCACTGTCCAACTGAATCGCCTCCAAGGGTACTGTATCCCTTAACGGTATATCGGCCATCTCAGCATGACACTTCTTCAGCTGTGAAACGTGGAACACATCATGAACTCCTGACAATCCCTCGGGTAATTCCAACTTGTAGGCAACTTCTCCCATCCGTTCCAAAACACGATACGGTCCTACAAATCTCGGAGCTAACTTTCCCTTAACTCCGAAATGTTTCACTCCTCGCAAGGGCGATACTCACAGATATGCTCTATCTCCAATTTCGTAAGTTACCTCCTTGCATTTTGAGTCTGCATAATTCTTCTGCCTGGACTGAGCAATCTTCAGTCTATCGCGAATCAATTTAACCTTTTCCTCAAACTCCCTAATCAAGTCTGGTCCAAACAATTGTCGGTCTCCTACCTCATCCCACATCAACGGTGTTCTGCACCTTCGTCCATACAGGGCTTCAAACGATGCCATCTTCAAACTGGCTTGGTAGCTATTGTTGTATGAGAACTCCGCGTAGGGCAAATTGTCATCCCAACTAGATCCATAATCTAGCGCACAGGCTCTCAACATGTCCTCCAGAATTTGGTTGACTCTCTCGGTCTGCCCATCTGTCTATGGGTGAAATGTTGTACTGAACTCCAATCTCGTTCCCAAAGTCTGGTGTAACTGATGCCAAAACTTTGAAGTAAACTGTGTTCCTCTATCTGATATGATGGTCCTCGGAACTCCATGCAGACATACGATCTGCGACATGTATATCTTGGCCAACTTTGCACTAGTATAAGTGGTTTTCACTGGGATGAAGTGAGCCACTTTGGTCAAGCGATCGACTACTACCCATATGGAATCATATCCGGCTTTGGTCCTGGGCAATCCGATGATAAAGTCCATGCCCAGTTTATCCCACTTCCATTCGGGTATCGGCATAGGCTGTAACAGTCCTGCTGGCTTCTGATGTTCTGCCTTCACTCTCTGGCATACATCACATACGGCTATGTACTCAGCAATATCCTTCTTCATACCAGTCCACCAGAAACGTTCCTTCAAATCCAAATACATTTTGGTGTTTCTGGGGTGTATCGAGTATGGTGAGTCATGAGCCTCCTGAAGTATTAACTTCCTGATCTTTGGGTTGTTGGGCACATAAACTCGATCCTCAAACCACAAGGCATCGTGCTCATCCTCACGAAAACCTTTGGCCATTCCTTTGCTCATCTTCTCCTTTATCTCGGCAATCTCTTTGTCATCTTTCTGAACTTCTCGAATCTTGCCTAATAATGTAGACTGAACCTCCATTGTTGCAACGAAACCTCTTGGAACGATCTCCAATCGAAGTTCCATGATGTCCTCTGCTAACTCCTTCAGCAGTCCCTTACTTTCAAGGATATTAGCATAACTCTTCCGACTCAAAGCGTCTGCTACGACATTGGCCTTTCCTGGATGATAGTGTAGCTTCATGTCACAATCCTTTATAAGCTCCAACCATCTCCTCTGTCTAAGGTTTAGTTCCTTCTGGGTGAAAATGTACTTCAAACTCTTATGATCCGTTTACACATCACAACGGTTTCCAATGAGATAATGTCTCCAGGTCTTTAATGCATGCACTACGGCTGCTAACTCCAAATCATGCGTGGCATAGTTCAACTCATGAGGTTTTAGTTGTCGTGAGGCATACGAAACAACTCTTCCGTCCTGCATAAGCACACATCCAAGTCCTAAGCGAGAGGCATCGCAATACACTTGGAACTCCTTATGTATATCTGGCAGTGTTAGCACTGGCGCTGTAGTTAAATGTTTCTTCAACTCCTGGAAACTTGCCTCGCAATCGTCTGTCCATTTAAACTTAGTATCCTTCTTCAATAGTTCAGTCATTGGCTTCCCAATCTTGGAAAAGTTCTCAATGAATCTCCGATAGTACCCTGCGAGTCCAAGGAAACTACGGATCTTGCTAACTGAAGTGGGTGCCAACCATTCAGTGACTGACTGAACCTTGTTGGGGTCTACTGCTATACCTTCTCCTGATATAACATGTCTAAGGAATCCGACTTCCTTCAACCAAAATTCGCATTTGCTGAACTTAGCATACAACTGGTGTTCCCTGAGTTTCTCGAGAACTAACTGCAAATGCTCTTTGTGCTCCTCTTCATTCTTTGAGTATACCATAATATCATCAATAAACACCACAACAAACTTGTCCAAATATTCCATGAACACCTTGTTCATCATGCTCATGAAATAGGCAGGGGCGTTAGTCAGTCCAAACGACATGACCGTATACTCGTATAGTCCATACCGTGTGGTGAACGTTGTCTTTGGTATATCCTTCTCTCGAATCTTCAACTGATGGTATCCTGATCGCAGATCGATCTTCGAGAACACTTTAGCTCCTTGCAGCTGATCGAACAGATCATTGATCATCGGCAGTGGGTACTTGTTCTTGATCGTCACTTCATTCTAGGCTCGATAATCAACAACCATCCTTAGGGATTTATCCTTCTTCTCAACCAGAAGCATTGGGGCTCCCCAAGGTGATGAACTTCTTCGAATGTATCCTTTCTCCAATAACTCTTTGATCTGTTTCTTAATTTCCTCCAGATCATTCGCGGGCATCCGATAGGGTCTCTTGGATATTGGCCCGATACCTGGCAATAGCTCTATCAGAAACTCTATGTCTCTATCCGGTGGCATGCTTGGTAACTCCTCTGGGAAAACATCCGGGTAATCCTTCACTACAGGTACTTCCTCCTGAACAACTCCCGTGAGGGTATTCACTTGGCTGCTCCTAGGCACATGCCTAGATACATACTTAATCCTTTTTCCCTCCATGGTGGTGAGATAAATCGATTTACTAGCACAGTCAATGCTTCCTCCATACTTTGACATCCAATCCATACTTAATATCACATCCAATCCTTATGACTCCAAGATAATTAGGTCAAACGGAAAGACATGGGTGCCAATGGTTAGGGGTATCTGGTCGCACCATCGGCTGGCCATGTATTCTGCTCCAGGTGAGCTTACTAACAGAGGGGTCCTAAGGGTTTGGGTTGGTAGTTTAAACTTATCCACGAATCCCCTTGATATGTACGAATGCAATGCACCAGTATCGAAAAGAACAAGAGCGGTAAATGACTTAACCAAAAACTTACCTATTACCGCGTCCGGCTGCTCTTCAACCTCCTCCACGTTAACGTGGTTCACTTGTCCTTTGTTGAATGGATTAGGCTTCTTCCCAGCGCTCCCATTTCCGTTTCCATTCTTTCCTTCAGGGCACTCCGTGGCGTAGTGTCCAGTCTTCCCGCACTTGAAGCAAGTAACATGACTTAAGTCCCTCTTGGCGGGTGTGGCTGAATTGGGGCGGTTATGATTGTTGTTGGCTCCGTTCCCATTCCCATTCTTAGTACCATTGTGATTATGAGATCCTCCTCCAGTGTGGTTGTGACCTCCATGGTTATGAACAAGTCCTCCCGAGTTCGGGGTTAGGCGAGGCTTCTGCTGAGCTCCTGAGTTATACTTCCCATGTCCATACTTCCTCTTGCGGCTCTCAATCTGCTGCCGCTTCCCTTCAATCATAAGAGCCTTATCTACCAACTCCTGGTAGTTGTTGAAGGTTGCTACCATCAACTGCATGCTCATCTCATCATTCAGCCCTTCCATAAACTTCTCCTGCTTTGCGGCATCTGTGGCCACATCATCAGGGGCATAGCGAGATAACTTGCTAAACTCATCCATGTACTGAGCCACAGTACGGTTCCCCTAACGTAGGTTGCGGAACTCCCGCTTCTTCATCTGCATGGCTCTAGTTGAGACATGGGATGTGCGGAAAGCTTGCTGAAACTGGTCCCAAGTGATATTAGCTATAGGAAAGGTGGCTGTGTAATTCTCCCACCATGAGGCTGCAGGTCCATCCAATTGGTGTGCGGCAAATCACACTCTTTCAGCATCTGTGCAACCTGCGGTGGTCAACTCCCTTCCAATACGGCGTAGCCAATCATCACCAACTATAGGCTCGGTGCTACTGGAAAACACCGCGGCTGTAACCTTAGAAAACGGGCTAAGTTGTCCACTGGCGGCGGGTTGTTGTTGTTGTTATTGTTTTTGTTGTTGCCCTGGTTCTGAACTAGCAATTGCTTCAAAGTATTCTGCTGCTGGATCAACTGGGTGAGCTCCGGTGGGGAAACAAAACCGGGGTCACGTCTCGGAGGCATCTGATGGGTTTAGATGGAAGAGATCGGAATAGAAAAAAGGGTCTAATGAGAAAACACTACCCATATGCACATGAGACAAACACAAACATTTCACTCAATCAATCAAGCAAGGGCATACAACGGTCTAGGACTATCGTAAAGTGCTCATCTACTACTAATTACATGGGGGAATACTAATAACATATGGTGGTCATCTAGAAATTTTGATCGGTGGAAGACTCCATGATGTCTGCTCCAGCTTCGTCTTCGAAGTCATCATCACTAGGGTCGGAATCGGTGTCGTCGATGATGATGTAGTCTTCCGGGCGAATCTCCTTGGGTTCTTCGTCTTCTTCTACTGGTGTAGGGCCTCCCATCAATATTGCTAGCTTCATTGTTAGGTCGGCATTCTTATCCACTAGTGTCTTGATTTCCTCCTCATATCCATCGCGTGTAAACTTGAGTTCTTCTTCCAGTTCGATGATCCTAGTCTTTGCCTTCTTCAAGTCCATCATGTCCGCGCACATCTGGTTCTCCTGACGTCGAATGTGCTGGTTTAACTCCTGGATGAAAGCTGCAATGGATCTATCCTTCTTGGTGCTGATTACTTCCCATTGCTCGTCTCGGCGCCCACATATCTGGTAGATAGTGTCCTTAAGTTCCATGTGGTAGACTTCTCCAATGCGTCCCATGGTAATGTGGGTTGCCATGCTCTTGCCTAGGCTCCAGGTGGGTGCTTCGAAAGAAAATTCTATGGGTTTAGAAGTTGGCGAGAACGTCTTTCCTGGAACTTGTACTTGAATCATCCAGCGCTCCTCTTTAGGTAAAGTGGCGTTGTACGTCCCGGTGAAGCTTGGTATTCCAATGTTCAAGTACCTAGTGACTTCCTTCAGGTGGCGTCCAAATGGTGTGTCTTCATTCGGTTGTGCAAACTTGTGCTTCATCTCCGCCATCCTAAAGAGTAGAAAATGGAGAGGAGTCAGAAATGAGTTAAGAAGTGTGACCTATCGTTTATCTTAGTGGTCGTGTCCTACACTCAATGTGTGCTCTGATACCATCTTGTAGCGACCCGACCTCAGATGGTCAAGTCTCTGTGCTTCAGTGTCATCCCTGGATCAGTAATGCTGACACACAGTACTCGAAGGATTTATAACAGAGTGGCAATCACACACTTATTACATCGAATGTCTCAAGAGAGAACTTATTACAATGATATGGCTTAAGGCCATCTAATGCGATAACAGCGGAAGGCTTGGAAGATAAAGTGAGTCCATCAACTCCAACGGCATAGCTGAGCTGCACGGCAACGACCTAACGAACCTTACTCCTCGTCTGAAAAGTCTGCAACATAATACGCTGCAGCCCGAAAACGGGTCAGCACATGGAATATGCTGGCAATGTAACACAGTAGAGCAAAAACAGAATAATGATATCACTACATGCATATTTGGCTGGTGGAAAGCTCTATGGTTATAGTTTTTGCGAAAAGCCAATTTTTCCCTACAACAAAGGAATAGATTTTAATTTAACTATCATGGTAGTTGAAACAACATTGAGAAGGTTCCTCCAACTCAATCCCAATTAAAGTGGTTAACAACCCAACAGTATTAATTAAGAGTGATGAGATACATGTGATAACCCAAGTACTAGATACTCAAGATTTGTCCATAACCAGGGACACGGCTAACCATGATTAGATTGTACACTCTGCAGAGGTTTGCGCACTTTTTCCCACAAGACTCGATCGCCTCCGTTGGATTTCTCGCACTACAAGGTGTTTAAGAAACGGATGACCGAGACACAGTCTTTCAGTAACATTAACTCTCTACTCCGGACAGACCATACCAACCTACATCCCACTATCTGCTGATCTGCCTCTTCAAGAGCTTCACGTAACTTACTCAACTATGCTAGAGCCCATAATAGCTTGTGGCTGCACACGGAAGTTTCTAGCAAGAATTATCTTAGTTCCCTTTGAGCCTGGGTGGCGGTCCATAGGAAGATCACACGGTTACTCCGGGATTTCCAAAAATACAGGCAACACTGGGTACTCCAGGTGCCTCAATCCACCCAGATGTGTATTTAAGTTGCCACCTTAAGTTGAACCATTAATTATCAATCTCACATCTGTCATGGATTTCACTCACGTCTATGAGCATAGCATAGCAATATAAGCAACGCATAGAAATAACTCCCAAGGGTTTGAATGTAACAGGGTAATAGGTTCCTACCTCAACAACTACTTCACAACCCACATGTTAATGACATCCTAATCATGCAATGTTTGGGGGGTGTAACTAATGCATAAAAACTGGGTATGAAAAGGGTATGATCAATGTGTTACTTGCCTTGCTGACGATCTGCGAAACCTAGAGACTCGTAGTAGCACGCTTCGCACTCCGGGTGTTCTATCGCAAACAAACAATAACATACATAAGCAACAAGCAAAGATGCGCAAGCGAAACTCAAATAAAAGAGGTTAACCAGAAAGTTCAACTTAAGAACTCCGGTTAGCAAAAAGAATCAAATCAAACGGAGTAACAAAACTCAAACGGCGAAAGAAACAAGATCCGTTTACTAATCTGGACCTAGGTCAAATTTTACGGTAGTAAAAACTTGTTTAAGTTGATTAAACAGAAAGAAGGACTCGAGACGAAGATCTAGGCGCTTGAATCGCCTGATTCCGACTAACGAGTGAAAAGATAAACAGAAACTAAGATCGGATCAGAAATCGCGATCGAGAATAATCGCAGATAAATCCAATAAAAGAAAACTGACGAACAGACTAACAAACGAGCGTTCGTTAGCTGTAACTAACGGGCGAAGAACCGTTCATTAAAACGAACGTACGGACGAACGTCTGCTAAACAGGAAAACCGAAAAAATCGGCGATCCGAAAAAAACGAATCTAGCGTTTTCTAAAAAAACCAAACGGTTCAAAAAAACCGGCGGCTCGGATTCCGGTGAGGTACCTCCGGCGAGGGGCTCCGGCGAGGCGGGGTTGCGGGGCGGTGGCTTGCGGGGCGGCGGTGGCTGCGGGCAGCGGGGTTGGCGGCGGTGGTGGTGTGGTGTTGGGGCTCGGGAGGGTGCGTATATAAAGGGCGGGGCGGCGACTTGGAGGAGGGGGCAAGGCGCGACGGAGGCGGAGTCCGACTCGGACTCCGGTCCGAGCGGCGGCGGCGGCGGCCTGGCTCGGCTGGGCCTTAGGCCCAGTCGGGCGCGGGAACCCTTTTTTTTAAATAATTTCGCCGACGGAAATAAAATCCTAGAAAAAAAATAAAAATCTAAAAATACCAAAATAAATTTTCACCGTCTAAATAAAATATTTAGAACGAGATGAATATTTTCTTGGCCCTAAAATGCAATTTTGAAAAACGTGCAATTTTTCTAATGCAAACAAAATTACAATAAAAATCCAATAGAACAAATATTTGATTTTAATATTTTTCCTCCAATATTTCAATTATGTTGGAGAAGTCATATTATTTCCTCTCGTATATTTTAATATGAAATATTTTCGGAGAAAAAAATAATTAAAACCAAAATCCTTGTTTCAAAATTTGATAAAATCAAATTTGAAAACCGTGGAAATCCCCAACTCTCTCCGAGGGTCCTTGAGTTGCTTAGGATTTTGAGGAACGCGAGACGAAATGCAAATAAAATATGATATGCAAGAATGATCTATGTATAACATTCCAAATTAAAAATTTGGGATGTTACAATTTCATCTGCGAAAAGCAACCAATGCGGTACCGGCAGCTCCGGAACTTTTTCGGTTTCTATCCCAAAAAATTCACAAAAGTTTTCAGAATAATTCTGGCACCCTCCAAGAATTATCAGGCGTGTCCCGAAACCAATTTGACTTAATGGTATACCCCGAAACAACTTTTCGGTTTTACGAAACTATTTCGCTATTCTCTCTTGGCGGAACTTTTCCGCTGTCCGGAACTTTTCTGGCGATTTTCTCTCAGACACCCTGTCTAGTATTCAGCAAATAGATGATCCTTAAGCGTGTGACCCTATAGGTTCAGTGAAGCATATACATGGCCGGAACACTTTTCGATCAATGATCAACATCAGAGCCGTGGACAACCATATTGACCCCTATACCCACACGAATGAATATTCGAGTGAACCTCCAGTTGTCGTGTGCTATTCCTGTTGCTTCACGATATGTTACAGATACCTGAGGTGAGATTTACTTGCATCCCCGTGGATCAACAACTTGTCCACTATGCTAGTTACCTCGTTACCGGTTTTGTTCTCTTTTCTCGTTTCCGTGTTCCGGCATCCCTGTGATCAAATCACACTGTGTCTGGCCAGACGATGATGGATACCGTAACACTGAGAGGGTCCGAGAATATCTCTCCATCGTTGGAGGAGCAAATCCCAATCTTGAGCTATCAAGTTACTTGACACACATTTCCATGAACCCGTAAGCCGCCGTAATAGCCACCCATTTACGGATGACGTTTAACAAACGCCAAAGTTCATGAAGCAAGTATGAAGAAACTCGATACTCTCATGGTCTAAGGAATTATGCAAACATTAACCATCTTTGTGTTATTAACCATAAACTTGTGACGAATGTATCTCATAGCATAACATCAATTTGGGTCGATTCAACACAAGTGTTCTCCTAACATTGTGCCCTCAAAGAGAGAGAAGAGAGGGACCATGCATGTGATTGGTCAATTGCATGTCCGGACTCGAGCAAAGCTCCCTTACTTTTTTCTCCAAAATACCAGAATTTGAACGTCCGTACAGCTTCGCGGACTGATACAGGTCCCAATTGAATTACAAAAGTGAACAAATGTGTCCGGACATATACCAGCGTTTTACAGATCTCCCTTGAAGATGCCCTTAGGGCCATGAGTGCGCGGTGGAACCTGATCCTTTCCGATGAGAGGGCTTCGTTTTTAGATATTTCTTTGAGTTTTTGTTGGGTTTTGTGTCTTCAAGAAAGCGAGAGGCGGCGGCTCTTTGAAGATGGTTCTCCCCGCCTGGCCCTCGTTTCGGTTGTGCGTCTAGCATTGTCGGTGGACATGTAGAGGTGTGTCTCTGGTGTATTTGTTTTTGATGGATCTGTTCGAATCTGGTCGTCTTTCATCTATATTCGTGTGTTTTCAGATTGGATCCTTTCAATCTACGCTACTCTTTATTGACGGCTGTTGTTGTTCTGGTGCGCTGCGCCTTCGATTCGCTTAAATGCTCGTAGTCGTCACTAGGTGGTCTACGGATTTGGATGTGATTTTTATTATTTCTGGTTTTTATTGTACTACAATGATTGAAGATAAGTAGATCGAAAGTTTTTTTCGCAAAAGAAAAAAAACACAAGTTTATGTATATATAGCTAACATCTGCCAATGATTACCCGAAACTTGAAAGTTTTAAAGGTTTTATCTCAAATCAGAGAAATTCTCTACATATTATTTTTAGGAATATATATCAAAAGCACCCACCAAATGGCAAAAGGCATAAAAACAATTTCAAATGGCTCAGTAACAAAGTGCAAGAGCTTCTACCCATCAAAAGAAAAGGTGCCAGAGCTTCTGAAACATTCAAATTATTGGCCCAAATCATTCCCGTTTCCAGCTTGCTGCCGTGCATTTTCCAGGTTAAGAGAGGCGAGGAACTTTTGCTCGCTTACCTGACAAAGATTTATCAATTATACTACAGCAATGTGCGAGGAAAGGCACACACGCACAAAGCCGCACAAGATTGCACACACCAGCAGCAAGCAAACACATAACAGAAGCACGGCAGCCTTCTGGAACTCATATAAGTATCCTACCCAAAACATCATATTTACCGATAATGTTTCACAGCCGAACAGCTGGAAACACGAGGTGATTACAGCAGTAAATTACCGTGTGCCCACATGACTGGCCGAGTCGCAAAGAACAGAACGATGCATTCAGGCAGTCGAGTCCCTCGTCCTGCACCGCTGTAAAACCCGCAATCATTGAACTAAAGAAAGTCTCATCATGTGCTATCCTATATCTGGCTAAGCTTTTCCTGTAACCTAAACCCATGTAACTTTTGGTAAGGGCATCATCACGTCAGTTGGCTTCTCCACGCTGCAATGATCTCCTGAAAAGATGATCTGGAATCCGGAGGGCTCTACCATGCCCAGTCTACTGTACTTGTTCCTCTGTCAAAAAGCACAAGACAGACAAAATGTCAGAGAAGTGTGAATCCTGACCAGATGATTCCTAATTGTTCAAAGCAACATAATCATGTACTACATGATGAACAGGCTAATACTACACGTAGTACTTGTTAACAGTACTTATTCAGTGCTCATCTCTCTAAAATCTTGCAGTTGGTGTTCTACTGGAGATGGAACAGACTACAGAGCATAAGCAGAAAGCAGCCTTGCACTGTCGCACATGAGTAGTCTGATTAGAAATAATAGCATCGCATCTTAACATTATCTTATGATGAATGAATAACTCGAGGCTAATTTGAGGCTGGATCACACTGTTTTCTAGCAATAATGAATGTCTCACCAAATTTAATGATCTCAGTGCTCATGATTATGCATAAGATGGTGCTCTCAGTCTCAGGAATTGCAGATTTGCAGGCATGTTGCGTCCAAATTCAAACGCCAATCAACAATCATTAACCATAGACAATGAGCAGATGGGCTCAGGCAACGAGAGAAAGCTCACCGCCTAGGCCGCCGCTGGCTGCGGCGGCGACAGAGGTGTGTGTATCGGCGGAGGTGGAGATGGCGGCGGAGGTGGCTGGGGTTTGTGTATCGTCGGAGGTGGAGATGGCGACGTCGGCGAGAACCCGCATGCGCTCGATCTCTAGGCCCCGCATGGCCTCCAGGCGACGGTCCTCCAGCCGCGTCGCCTCCATCTGCTTGGCCGCCTCAACCCGCTCGTACGTCCCCGCCAGCCTATCCAGAGCAGCCGCAACCTCCGTGCAGGCCGCCCCTCCGTTCCCGTGGTGATGCTCCGCGGAGGAGCTCGGCGGCGACAGCGAGACGGCCGTCCTCCGCCGCTTGGGCACCGGCGGCCAGTCGCGGTACAGGGGAGAGCGGTTGTGGTCGGTCTCCACCTCGTTGTCGTCCTGGCGGTCCTCCCGCTGGACCTTGGGCGCGAGGCGGTGCGGGACGGAGGGGGCCTGGCGGAGGAGCTTGGCGAGGCGGCGGAGGGAGCCGGAGAGCGGCGGCGGCGACGAGGGCCTGGAGCGGTCGGCCCGGAGGCGCTTCTTGAGGTAGTCCATGCGGTTCTTGCACTGGTCGACGGTGCGCGGCGCGCGGCCGTCGGCGGCGCGGCGGGCGGTGACGGCGGCGGCGCAGGCGCGCCAGTCGGAGGTGCGGAGGGGGCCGCCGCCGGCGCGGAGGTGGCGCGGGCCCCAGGCCTCGAGCAGCGCGGCCGTCTCGCCGTCGCTCCAGGGCTCCGGGGTCCACGCGGGCGGGGCCGGCGCGGGGCGGCGGCGGCGGTGCGCGATGGCGGACATCGGCGCTGGCTTCGGGAGGGAGGGAGGCGTGGCGTGGGTGTGCGCGCCTGCCGTCTGAGCCTGAGGGATCAATGCGAGCGACGGGGGTGCCCCTCGGGGTCGGACCCCGGAGGCCCTGCGCTGCGCCTTATATATATATATAGGCGCGTCTCGCGGTGGTGCCGTACCTGCGTCGGCGACTCCTACCGTCCTACGCAGCCCATAGCGGTGCGTCGCAGCCTCGCAGGGAAGGGGAGAGGAGGGGGGAGGTTTGGTCCAACCCAACCGTGCCTCTTGTGTGTGCTGCGCCTTGATTTCAAACAAAGCCTCTCCTGGTTAGGATTAGGAATTTTGGGGATCCATCTTCCCTTCCCTTCCCTTCCCTTGCATTGCCAACTCTCAGCTTCCTTCATGATTCAACTCGATCCAGACACAAACACTGGATTATAATCCTACTACTGATTCAAAACTACTAGCTACGGTACATGGTAAGTGCGGAGTACAACCACAAATGCAGTAAGTAAAACTAGATGTAAAACAAGATACAGTGAAGCACAAACACTACTACTCCTACTCTACTGGATTTTCAGCCTAAACGCATCAGCCTGCAGACCAAATCCCCTGTCCCTGCGCACACAAAATACAGTAGAAACCAGACGTAAGATGAAGAAAAAAACTGTATTGTCGCTGACAGGACTGGGAATGGGACAGAGATCATTTAGTTTTTGGATTACCATGATGTTAGTTGCCGTGGACTTGTTCCTCATTCTCCGCCTTCACTTTCTTGCGCTCCAGCTTCACGTCCTCCGTCTCCTCCTCCTCCTTCATCTTCATCATGAGCATCTCCTTCATGAACTTGAGCCTCTCCATCTCCACGCGCTCGTGCACCTCCGCCAGCCTCGTCATCTCCGCCACCAGCTTCGTCACGCTCAGCCCCGCCGCCGAACCCCCAACCAACTCACACCCGCAGCCGACCACCTCCTCCTCCTTCACGGTCGCCGGCGTCTTTGCCAGGATGTCCCGTAGGCTCGAAAACTGGCGCTTCGCCGGGACCTTGGTCGTGCCGACCGATCCACTCGCCTCCTCCACCTTCTTTTTCTCCTTCTTCACGGACGCCCCCGGCTTCTTGGCGCCGAAGCCCGGAGGCCCGCCGCTGGGGTCGGCCAGGAACGCCCGGAGGTGAGCAAAGTGGCGCCACGCCGACGTCGGCTGCTCCTTGGCGGCCTCCTCCGTGTACCGAGCCTGGAGTGCAGAGATGCGCCTCTTGCAGCCGGCGGGGTTGCGGCTGAAGTCGAGCCCGGCGGCGGCGTGGTGTGCGTCGACGGCTCTGCACACGGAGTCCCACTCCTCCATGCTGAGGGAGCCTCGGTTGCGGCCGAGGTACAGCGGGCCCCAAGCGTCGACGAGAACCGACGTCTCCTCGTCGCTCCAATGCATGTCGGACGAACGGCCGGCCGGCGTGGGACTGGGAACTGGACTGAGAGTCTGAGAGTGCGGGGTGGTTGCGATCGATTTGAGCTACTTTGCTCTTATAAAGCAGCGGCGTACTGAACCAGCTGCGTACTCAACGACAGTAAATAAGTAAATTGATGAGGAGGTTTCGGTGGTGGTTGCGCTTGACGGCTTGAGCAGGGAGATGGTTCGCGTTGTGGCAGTGAAGTGCCTTGTAAAGCGGTGCGTACTGATTACTGAACCAACTGCGGCCACACTCAACTACTGACGTACGTAGATTTATGGGACAAGATTCTACTACATAAAAAAGGCAGTTGGCTTTGCGACATGTGAGTACTGCATTTGGGGCGTGTTTTTTTTTTAGAAATCTCGCATGCTTTATTTATTCAAAAAAATTGTCATAGATATAAGGTTTGGGTCACGGGGTGTGTTTTGTTGCCCGCATGCAGTCCAACCAAGCCCACGCGGGATGTATGCAGTCTATTTAATTGCCTGGGCTGCATGTGATTTGTGGCCCGCGCGGACCTTAAAGCAGGCCGCAGCCTGGCCCGGCGGAAACTGCTGAATCGGCAGTTTCTCGCGAGCCTGTCTCGGCGCGGCCACACGTGCGAGGCAGTTGCACGTCTCAGGCAGAGCGGGAGACGGAGGGGACGTCTCATAACTCGCCCCCCACTTTCCTGTCACCGCCCGAGTCGCATTGTTCCCACCACTCCCTCTCTTCCTCACAGCCCATCTGTCCTGGAATTGTCACGGCAGATGTCCTCGTGAAAGGACTTAATCGCGGAGCCATCGCTACGGGTTAGCTTGAAAGGGGTTAAACCGGACAAGGGGACACGGGAGTTTATACTAGTTCGGCCGCTTCGATGAAGGTAAAAGCCTACGTCTAGTTGTGATTGGTATTGCTAGGGTTTCGAAGGCCAGGGAGCGAATCCGTTTTGTCTGGCTCTCGAGTTGTTGTTTTTTCTTTGAACCGCCGCCGGGTCACCCTTTATATACTCAGGAGGACCCCGGCCGGTCTACAGAGTCCCGAGGCTGGCTCATACAAGTGTCCGCCTCGGTCTCCTCTTTCCTATCTTATAATATTAGTTTATACAATCATGGCGATTTACTGCCATGGGCCCTAAATCGCCCGCGGGCTCTGGGCCTCTAAGCCTTATCTGTAAAGCGCCATCTTCTGGGTTTCCTTGGGCTTCAGCATAGGTGAGGGTGAACCGGCCCCTCCTGGGCGGTTTACCCTTAATGGTTATATCCTCAACATTAGGCCCCAGATTGATTTGAATCTGTTCATGTCAATCTTCAATCTTTAGAAAAAAAACTACTTGACTTTCTGACAATTCTCGTAAATCGCCATATTGTCTTCTCCCTGTGAACTTTGGTGAACCGCCATGACGTCATCTTCTGACACCGCAGTAAATCATTGTGACGTCATCCCTGTATAAAAAGATTTATGAAGATTCCTTTCTCTTTAATTAATTCCCGAAGATCGAGGCGACAGCTACATCCTTTTTTGCCGCTCCCGACTCCTCAATTTTCGCGCCTGCTATTTTATTCCACTTCCCTTATAAATAAGACCGGGGCGCCTTCCATTTCCCCCTTTTCCTATTCACATCGTCTTCCTCCTCGCGACCCGAAGACCTCAAGCATCGCCGCCGCCGCCGTCGTCGATCTTCCAGTCTGCACCAACAAGGCCGCTGCATCACCCTGTTCGTACCAGATCTCTTAAGATACTCCACCGCTGTGTGTCTCTGGTAAATACTCCTTCCCTTTACTTGTTAAATCTTCATTAGGGTTTCGAAGTTTCTTCGGTGTTCGTCAGTGTTCATCAGCACTTCTTCTGTTTTTCCTTTAGCATCGTACTGAATCTAGCTAGGCCTGATAGTTTCCCCTTGCGGCTGGATCTGTAGCTTTAATCTGTTGTACTACAGCATCTTACTGTTCCTGTATAAATCCTTATCTGAACCTTCTCTGTTCTGTTTAACACCATTGTAAAGCTCAAAAAAATTTGTCTTTTGAACAACGGTAGATCCAAAATTATATCACCATCTTATGAAACTTGTTTCCGCAACACTTAACAAATTTTCAGATTGGGTTCTGCCTCCAATGGGTGGTTTGTCCTTTAGTATTGATAATCCATCGTATGTCATTATCCCTCTCTTAAACCGCCATCTAGACTTTGAACAACAATGCCTGGTTCACTTCATACGCATACCTTGAATTGCCGGTTTAACATTTGACAAACACATATGAACCGCCAATCGTAAACCGTCCATTTTCCTTTTACAGACTTTGTAAGATGACGAAGCAATTTGCTGCTTGCAACTGGGTTCCATCTCGGATCACAGAAACGCAAATCAATGAATATGTCACCACATGCGCTTTAGCTTCAAAAAATGTCCTCCATTGGCGAGTTCTTGGCCCTGAGTGCCCTCCTGAGCCTCAAGATGGAGAAGTGATTGTGTTCATGCAACATTTAGCTTGAGGTTTCAGTCCTCCCGGATCAAAAAATTTCTGGGATGTTCTTGCCAGGTTCCAACTTCATCCTCAAGATATTGGACCAAATTCTGTGTCCAACATATGCGACTTCCAAGTATTCTGCGAGGTTTACCTGCAAGAAGAACCAACTGTCGACCTCTTTCAAGATCTCTTTCACTTAAACCATCTGACTGAATTTTCTGACAGACCCGATACTGAACTTGGCGGTGTGTCAATCCAAAAGAGGAAAGAGGTTGAATTTCCTCACGCCAAACTTCACAGCCATCCAAAAGACTGGAACCAAACCTGGTTCTACTGTCAAAATACTGCCCCTGCTGAAGAGAATCCTTTACCGGGCTACCGTCCGCACCAGCTCAGCAATAATCACCCTTTACCTCAGAGATTGTCTGCCAAAGACTGACAAGCCTATGCACCTCAACTCGCCAAACTCCGGGCTTTCCTTGCCAACGGTTTAACTGGTGTTGGTCTCGTCTGCTGTTGGATTTCATGGTGCATTCTACCTTTAAGCCGCCGGCCCAGATTGATGTTTGAATATACTGGCAATACCAATGATCCACAACGGTTTAATGAAATAGAACTGACTGACGATGAAGTCACTGAAGGTGTAAAGAAAATACTTGACGAACCGCTCACTGTATGTACTCAAATTGGTCTGCGTCCTTTTTATGCCTCCAACAAACCGCCAGCGGTAAAGACTTTAACCTTGTACTTTTCCTGATCCTTCTCCGCTTTGACACTGCTATAATAACCCTTTGTGCAATCTCATAGGCCAGTAGCTCCTTCTGGAAAAGGAAATCTCAAGACAAAGCGGCTAAGGCTCCTCGTGTTAAGACCAAGGTCATCAAGAGAGCTGCCAAAAAGAAAACTGCTGAGTCTTCGGAACCGCCAGAGGATGTCGGTGACTCGGCTGAAGAGGAAAAGTTTGACTCCCTTGACTTCTATTCATATATTTTTACTGATAATGATTACTCCTAGGATGATGCGGAGGCCAACCATGCAGATCATGTTGAGGTAATTTGTCTTTCTGACTCAGAACTTGTGCCGGTTCAACGATTTCGCTGTGCAGTTCGGAAAATGAAATGCTCTCACCCTGTTGCTCATTTGGATCAAAAACTTTCTTTGAAGACACAGCAAACCGAAGGGCGTCGCACAACCCGGCACAGTGGTGAATAGGTCACTTCTTCCGGTTTACCTCATACACCAAACCGAAAACGTCGTCCAGAGGTTGCTTGTTCTCCTGAAAAACGTTATCTTTTGAAAGGTTTCTTCCGATGCCCTCTCAATCCATCTGATTCAAACTATCAGGCATCTTCTAATTCGTCTGGCGGTTCATCAACCACTCAGCTGCCTCCACTGAAAACCGTCCCTGGGTAAGCATGCAGTCCTCCCTTCTCCTTCATAATTCGGTTAATCATGCTAATCCTTGTTTTAATATTAGTGCTAAAGCTCGTCTGAGTAAGAAGGCCAAGACCAGTGCCCCTACCGGCAAAGTTGAACCGGAGAAAGCTCCTGAAAATCCTGATAAAAATCTTGATAATCTCATGGCTGATTATGTCCCGCCAGAGCCAACTAACAACGCTGATCCGCCGGAAGCTGATCCGGCCACACATGAGGACACCTCAAGTCCACACGCTATACCTGCAAGTCCGGTTGCTGATCCACTGAGGTCAACTGCTAATCCGCCAAGCCCAGCCAAAGATGATGACGTTATTGTTACTGGCACTGCTTATACCGCTCCGGGCGATCCAGTTATCTTGGCAAAACATACCGCCAAGGATGAGTTTACTTCTATGGGCAAGAGGAAGATGGAAGCTGACTTGTCAAAATATGCTAATCTTTCTGCCCAGGATCTTCATTTCGGATTCTTGAACCGGCTTTATACAAGCCGAGAAAATGAGGCTGACTTGGTAAATCTGATGAAGGAACGCTATGAGGTAAATATTTTCATCCTTATCTTTGTATTTTTACTGCCTTGTATCCTGTAGCCCCCAAGGGCCGGTTTAGCTTGTAAAGACAAACTGGGACTTTTGAATTTCCAAACTGCACATTGTTGACTTTTAAGTTTTTTGAACAAATACACATTAGCCCCCAAGTGCCAGGATTGAAACTTGTATGAGTTCTCGGGACTTTGAATAAGAAGTAAGAAAGAAGCAATCCGCATTAGCCCCTAAGTGCCAGGATTGAAACTTGTATGAATCCTCGGGACTTTGAATAAGAAGTAAGAAAGAAACAATCCGCATTAGCCCCCAAGTGCCAAGTGTAGAACCAGTTGTATGCTTGGGACTTTTGATAAAATATTGATATGCTCCTCTGATTGTGGCAGGCTGACATAAACCATCAACGGACGCAGATTGCTGATCTTCAAGAGAGTATCAAATCTCATCAAAAAGAATCTTCTAAAGGGAGCCGCTTTAACTTCCATAGAACAACTGAAGGAAGAATTCAAGACTGAACGTGCCAATTGGGACACTGAGAAGGGTACATTGCTGAAACGGGCTGAAGACGCCGAATCTGCTCTTAAACCAGTGGCAGAAGAGCTTTCTGGGTTGAAGCGTCAAGTGAACGCCATGACCTCCGCAGTATTTGGTAAGTACTCCTAGCAAGGCATCTGAAATATCCATCTTGTAAGGTGCCGGTTGAAATATGAAATTCTTAAACCGTTGCAGGTAGCCGCATTACTCATCTGGGCTCAGATGTACGGATGAAGCTGAAAGCAGCATATACTCTGCTTGAACAACTATACGCCGGTGCTCAACGGGTTATCTGCGCAGCATCCTATGACAATCCGGCCCCAACACTGATCAAGGACACTCTGGCAAGGCTATCCATGGCACCAGCACAGATAGAAGAGGTAAAGCGATCTGCTGCCAGGGCTGGCGCTTTGTTGGCACTTACCCGAGCCAAAGCGTGGATAGCTGACTTGGATCCGGTTGACCTTGCCAAAGGCTTTCCAAGCACACAAGAAAACGGGGCAGATTTTGATGATGAAGCCCTTAAAAGAGTGACAAGGGAAATGCGTCCTCTGGCGAGTCAGCTGGCAGTAGATGCTAACTCGACTATTCACTGGTCTTATTATGATGCCAACAACAAACGGGTTAACACTGTCATTCCGGAGGCGCAAAATCTTATTCCGGGAATCCATAAGCACACTTATGCCCCTGACATTGATCCGTTAGAACTTATCAGTGAAGAAGCTATCTTTCAGGCCTTAACCCGGATTGACTGGACCACCACAAACTTCCAGCCGCTAGGTGGGGAGGAGGAGGCTGATCCGACGCCAAATGACCCATCAACTTCGCATCAACATGATAATGAGACTTGATCCGGCAATCAGAGTGATGCTCCATAAACCTTGTTCTGCTGGAAGCACCATACTTTGGGCCTTCAAGCGCCTTGTAATAGGCTAGTGAAAATATTTTAATCCGTTGCCATCGTGCACTGGGATACACTTTGCGTTGATTCGTCGTGATAATTTTGGTACTGGCTTATGTATTTTTACAATATTATGCAATCCCTGTGTCTGCATAAGGAAAATCTGTCCAGGCAGTTTACCACCGGACGGGTCAAAATACCCAACACAACTTGGTAAGCAACTATGGTTGCAGCAATAATAAATCATACCTATGATACAAAACATTGCTGTTGGTTTACCAATTGTGATTTGAAGATGGGTGAAAACCCAACTTCCACCATGCCATGCTGGTATATATATGATATAGAACCGGGTTGTGACGAACACCGGCCGATTGCTGGAGACAAGGTGTCAAAGCCAGACCAGTTTTGAAGGATGCCGGGTTACCTTTAAGTGTATGCTTTAACAGAAGATCCCTAAGCCATACCGGGTTAAAAAACACCGGTTTAACATAAACCTTACGAAAAACAAAACTTGGCAAGAAGCAAACAAAAACCATGGTCAAGGCTTTTCAAGGGCTGCCAGGCCCAAATCGAGGCTTTTCATGGGCTGCCAGGCCACTAAGTTAAACCATTTTGACGAAGCCTTTTAAGATGGCCCTCCAACTAACCAATCATCGTTTTAACTTTTACAAGTTCAGGGTCTCAATGAGAGTAACTGTCAAACGTTCGACGGGTCGTGCCAGGATTACCTTGATAGGAGTGGCTTACTTGATGAATGCAGGTTAACCCGGGGTTTTAGGTGAATACACCAGGCTTCCAAACCGTGGGTCGATACCCAGCTACAAGGGTCCTTTCAAACTCTTTGGTATTTGACACAAAGAGCCCCCAAGTAACTTTGTGAGCTGTGCTCAATGGGTGCCTATGTTTGAGTCGTGCTTTACGCAATCAAACTCTCTTTGGCCCCTTGGGTGTGAAGCTCCCAAGCTAGATGGTGGCATGGTAGCCGGGCTAACATGTAGTACTTCGCTTTATTAGCTAAAGCCCCCAAGTTAACAGATATTTAAAGAAAAAACGG
The DNA here is from genome assembly GCF_056163025.1 of Triticum urartu. NCBI lineage: Eukaryota > Viridiplantae > Streptophyta > Magnoliopsida > Poales > Poaceae > Triticum > Triticum urartu. The sequence goes on from NC_141876.1 coordinate 442,291,558, forward strand.
CGGAGACCCTGCTTGATAACAAGGATGCCGGTTTATTATATTGATCATAATATATACATTGTTGAAATATGTACATACGAGCCTGTGGCTTCAAGTGTAATAAGGCCGTAGGAGAGCTATGTTCCATGGCCACCGGGTCTCCTCCTCAGAGCTACGTGAGTCTTCTCAAACGTCAATGAGGTAGTATGATCCGTTGTGCAGATTTTTGCTGACCACAAAGGGCCCTTCCCAAGGTGGGGATAATTTGTGCATATCAGTCTGGTCTTGAATGAGCCGAAGTACCAAATCGCCTTCTTGAAAGGTTCTTGTCTTAACCCGGCGGCTGTGATAACGCCGCAGGTCTTGTTGATAAACCGCCGACCGAGCCAAAGCCATGTCTCGTTTCTCATCTAACAGGTCCAGCACCTCTTGGCGTGCTTGCTCGTTGTCCGCTTCAACATAATTTGCAACCCGGGGCGAGTCGTGACGAATATCACTTGCGAGGACAGCCTCAGCCCCATAGACCAGGAAAAAAGGTGTATATCCCGTAGATCGGTTTAGGGTGGTATTTATACTCCATAACACAGATGGTAGTTCTTCCACCCAACAACCCGGCGTCCGCTTCAAAGGGACCATAAGCCGAGGCTTGATACCCTTCAGGATTTCTTGATTCACCCTCTCAGCTTGACCATTAGACTGGGGGTGAGCCACGGACGCTACATCAAGCCGGATGTGCTCTCGTTGGCAAAACTCCTCCATATCACCTTTAGAAAGGTTCGTACCATTATCTGTGATGATGCTATGTGGAAAGCCGAAACGGAAAATAATCTTTTTGAGAAATTGAACCGCCGTGGCTGCATCACATTTACTGATGGGCTCCGCTTCAACCCATTTGGTGAACTTGTCAACCGCCACCAACAGGTGGGTCTTCTTGTCCTTGGAGCGCATAAAGGGTCCAACCATATCAAGTCCCCAAGTAGCAAACGGCCAAGTGATGGGAATCATGCGTAACTCTTGAGCCGGAACATGAGCTTGACGTGAAAATTTTTGACAAGCGTCACACCACTTTACCAAGTCTTCCGCATCAGAATGAGCTGTCAACCAGTAGAACCCGTGTCGGAAAGCTTTAGCAACCAAGGACTTTGAACCGGCATGGTGAACGCAATCCCCTTCATGGATTTCACATAGAATCTCTTGTCCTTCTTCAGGAGAAACACAATGTTGGAATACGCCTGAAACGCTAGAACGGTGTAACTCGCCATTGTGAACAACCATAGACTTGGACCGCCGGACTATCTGTCTGGCGAAAAGTTCGTCTTCTGGTAATTCGCCCCGGTTCAGATACGCCAAATATGGAACCGTCCAATCCGGAGTGGCATGTAAAACGGCTACCAACTGGGCCTCCGGATCAGGAACAGCTAAATCCTCCTCTGTAGGCAACTTTACAGATGGGTTATGCAAGATATCTAGAAAGGTATTGGGTGGTACCGGCTTACGCTGAGATCCTAGCCGGCTTAGAGCATCTGCTGCCTCATTCTTGCACCGGTCGATGTGTTCCACCTGATAACCCTTAAAGTGACCTGCTACAATATCCACCTCGCGCCTATAAGCCGCCATGAGTGGGTCCTTAGAATCCCAAGTACCAGAAACTTGCTGAGCCACCAGATCAGAATCTCCAAAGCATCGAACCCGGCTTAAGTTCATTTCCTTAGCTACACGAAGGCCGTGGAGTAAGGCCTCGTACTCCGCTGCATTGTTAGTACAAGAAAACATTAAGCGGAGAACATAACAAATCTTATCTCCTCGAGGGGAAGTGAGGACAACCCCAGCCCCCAAGCCTTCCAACTGCCTGGACCCATCAAAGTGAATGGTCCAGTATGTATTATCCGGTTTGTCCTCTGGTGCCTGTAACTCGGTCCAATCATTGATGAAGTCAACAAGCGCCTGAGATTTGATGGTTGTTCGGGGCGTATACTTCAAACCATGGGGACCAAGCTCAATCGCCCACTTCGCAACCCGGCCAGTTGCTTCTCTATTCTAGATTATATCGCCCAAGGGGGCAGAACTAACCACTGTGATAGGATGGCCTTGAAAGTATTGCTTCAGTTTCCTACTTGCCATAAAAACTCCATACACTAGCTTCTGCCAATGCAGATATCTTTGCTTTGATTCGATCAGTACCTCACTGATATAATAAACTGGTCGTTGAACCGGATATTCTTTTCCAGCCTCCTTACGCTCAACCACAATCGCCACACTGACCGCTCGGGCATTGGCAGCCACGTACAACAATAGAGGCTCATTATCAACTGGCGCTTCAATTCCTCAAATGCCGCATTGGCGGCGTCACTCCAGACGAATTTATCTGTCTTCTTCAACATCTGATACAGGGGAATTGCCTTCTCTCCCAAACGGCTGATAAACCGGCTGAGGGCTGCAATCCGGCCCGCCAGATGCTGAACATCATTGATACACGCCGGTTTAGCCAAGGATGTGATTGCTTTGATTTTTTCCGGATTTGCCTCAATACCTCTGTTGGACACAAGAAAGCCCAAGAGTTTGCCTGCCGGAACACCAAAAACGCATTTGTCCGGGTTGAGCATCATTTTGTAAACCCGAAGATTGTCAAACGTCTCCTTGAGATCATTTATCAAGGTTTCTTGCTTCCTGGACTTCACCACAATATCATCCACATAGGCATGAACATTACGCCCGATTTGCTTGTGAAGACAATTTTGCACACAACGCTGGTAGGTTGCTTGAGCACTCTTGAGCCCAAAGGACATAGAAACATAGCAGAAGGCTCCAAAGGGAGTGATGAAGGTTGTCTTCTCCTGGTCCTTAACTGCCATTTTAATCTGATGATAACCTGAATAAGCATCCAGGAAACTCAGGCGCTCACAACCCGCCGTTGCATCAATGATCTGATCAATACGCGGGAGAGCGAAAGGATCTGCCGGGCAAGCTTTATTCAAATCAGTGTAGTCCACACACATACGCCAAGTGCCATTTTTCTTAAGAACAAGCACCGGATTAGCCAACCATTCGGGATGAAACACTTCGACAATAAACCCAGCTGCCAGTAGCCGGGCTACCTCTTCGCCGATGGCCTTGTGTCTTTCTTCGTTAAAACGGCGAAGGTACTGCTTGACCGGTTTAAACTTAGGATCAATATTGAGAGTGTGGTCAGCGAGTTCCCTCGGTACACCTGGCATGTCAGAAGGTTTCCATGCAAAGATGTCCCGGTTCTCACGGATGAACTCGATGAGCGTGCTTTCCTATTTCGGATCCAGATTGGCACTGATACTAAACTGCTTGGATGAATCACCAGGGACGAAGTCAATGAGTTTAGTCTCATTAGCCGGTTTGAACGTCAGGGCCGGGTCATGCTCAGTCGTAGGTTTCTTCAGAGGGGTCATGTCCGCCGGATCAACATTGTCCTTATAGAATTTCAGCTCCTCTGTAGCACAAACCGATTCAGCATAGGCCGCTTCACCTTGCTCGCAATCCAAAGCAATCTTTCGACTCCCATGTACTGTGATCGTCCCCTTATAACCCGACATTTTGAGCTGTAAATAGACATAACAGGGTCTCGCCATGAATTTCGCGTAAGCCGGCCGTCCAAATAGCGCGTGATATGGACTCTGGATTTTCACCACCTCAAAGGTCAAAGTCTCAGACCTAGAATCATGCTCATCTCCAAACACAACTTCCAAAGCAATCTTTCCAACAGGGTATGCCGATAACCTGGTACTACACCATGAAAAATAGTGTTTGATGGTTTAAGATTCTTATCTGTCAACCCCATGCGACGGAAAGTCTCATAGTACAGGATGTTGATACTGCTCCCTCCATCCATCAGAACCTTGGTAAACTTATAGCCCCCCACCTGAGGTGCTATCACCAAGGCTAGTTGACCCGGATTGTCAACCCGGGGCGGGTGATCCTCTCTGCTCCACACAATGGGTTGCTCCGACCATCGTAGATAACGTGGTACGGCCGGTTCAACAGTATTGACTGCCCTCTTGTGAAGTTTCTGATCCCGCTTGCACAGGCTAGTAGTGAGCACATGATACTGTCCGCTGTTCAACTGCTTGGGGTGACTCTGGTAACCTGACTGTTGCTGATTCCCTTGGTTATTCTGCTGGTTATTACCATGGTTGTTCTAATGGCCCTAGTTGTTCTGAAATCCAGAGCTTGAACCGCCGCCCCCATGGAAACCTTGGCCCGAACCGCCCGGCGGATCCTGATCATACCGGTATAGATCAGAATTTTTGAACTCCCTCATTATACGACAATCCTTCCAAAGATGTGTGGAAGGGGCCTCCTTGGTTCCATGCTTCGGGCAGGGTTGGTTTAACAAACGCTCCAGATTCATCCCTCCACCGTGCTGGGGCGGTTTACCTTTGCGACGCTGCATATTTGTGTTAGCCACCAAATCTGAACTATCCGCTTTACGCTTACCATTATTCCCATGGCCTCCTTGGTTGTGGTGCTGCCCTTTTGCACCGCCGTTCTTCTTTCCCTTCTCCGGTTTGTCCTCCTCTGAATCCGGATCCTTGGTATTATCTGAATCGGCATACTTAACCAAAGCGGCCATGAGTGTTGACATGTCGTTGCAGTGACGTTTGAGCCTCCCCAACTTCTGTTTCAACGTCTTGAAATGGCAATTGCCCTCTAACGTTAACACTACGGTGTCTGCATTGATACGATTTGATGAATGCAAAATCACCGAGACCCGTTTGACCCAATGGGTCGTGGACTCTCCTTCCTCTTGGACACAAGCGTCCAGATCTACAATTGACATCGGCTGCTTACACGTATCCTTGAAGTTCTGGATAAACCGGCGCTTTAATTCGGCCCATGAACCAATAGAGTTGGTCGGCAAGCTCTTCAACCAAGTGCGAGCTGTTCCTTCCAACATCATGGTGAAATATTTAGCACACACCGCCTCATCCACATCTAACATCTCCATTGCCATCTCATAGCTCTCCACCCACGCCTCTGGCTGCAAATCGGCGGTGTAATTTGGTACCTTACGAGGTCCCTTGAAATCCTTGGGCAATCGCACATTACGCAATGCGGGAGTTAAACATGGTACCCCTAGGGAACCGAACATCACCCCTGGCTCCACGGAGGCAGTGGGGTGAACCGGAGTATGTTGTCGTGCTTCGTGTCGAGCTGTCAACTCGGCCTCTCGTCATGCGCGGCCGTGGTCCACAACATCTTGCGCATTAGCACCTCCCCGGCCGGGTTGTTCCCCCGTGGCGAATTTCGGTGGCGTGCGCTACTGGACACGGCCGGTTCGTCTTCCACGTGTCTGCTATAACTCTTGCTTGGACGGGGAGTGGAATGAATCCTCTCACGGCTGTGTGAATACGCTTGCTATTGATTTAGTGCTATCCCTGGCCCGACGCGCTTCCACTGCAACGGGTGACTCGCCGTCGGTTGGGAGGGCCGCCAGACGCGAAGCGGCGGCCACAATATTATCGAACGGGTTGGAATAATGCCCGGGCGGCGTTGATGGTACAACGTTGTTCTGGCGAGGCAGGTCTTGTTGGAAATATGCCCTAGAGGCAATAATAAATTAGTTATTATTATATATTTCATTGTTCATGATAATCGTTTATTATCCATGCTAGAATTGTATTGATAGGAAACTCAGATACATGTGTGGATACATAGACAACACCATGTCCCTAGTAAGCCTCTAGTTGACTAGCTCGTTGATCAATAGATGGTTACGGTTTCCTAACCATGGACATTGGATGTCGTTGATAACGGGATAACATCATTAGGAGAATGATGTGATGGACAAGGCCCAATCCTAAGCCTAGCACAAAGATCGTGTAGTTCGTTTGCTAAAGCTTTTCTAATGTCAAGTTACATTTCCTTAGACCATGAGATTGTACAACTCCCGGATACCGTAGGAGTGCTTTGGGTGTGCCAAACGTCACAACGTAACTGGGTGGCTATAAAAGTACACTACAGGTATCTCCGGAAGTGTCTGTTGGGTTGGCACGAATCGAGACTGGGATTTGTCACTCCGTGTAAACGGAGAGGTATCTTTGGGCCCACTCGGTAGGACATCATCATAATGTGCACAATGTGACCAAGGAGTTGATCACGGGATGATGTGTTACGGAACGAGTAAAGAGACTTGCCGGTAACGAGATTGAACAAGGTATCGGGATACCGACGATCGAATCTCGGGCAAGTATCATACCGATGGACAAAGGGAATTGTATACGGGATTGATTGAATCCTTGACATCGTGGTTCATCTGATGAGATCATCGTGGAACATGTGGGAGCCAACATGGGTATCCAGATCCCGCTGTTGGTTATTGACTGGAGAGTTGTCTCGGCCATGTCTGCATGACTCCCGAACCCGTAGGGTCTACACACTTAAGGTTCGATGATGCTAGGGTTATAGGGAAAGTATGTACGCGGTTACCGAATGTTGTTCGGAGTCCCGGATGAGATCCCGGACGTCACGAGGAGTTCCGGAATGTTCCGGAGGTAAAGATTAATATATAGGAAGTATGGTTTTGGCCACCGGAAGTGTTCCGGGCATCACTGGTAGTGTACCGGGACCACCGGAGGGGTCCGGGGGTCCACCAGGTGGGGCCACCAGCCCCGGAGGCCTACATGGGCCAAGTGTGAGAAGGGACCAGCCCCTAGGTGGGCTGGGGCGCCTCCCCACCAAGGCCCATGCGCCTAAGGGGAAGAGGGGGCAAACCCTAAGGGCAGATGGGCCCTAAGGCCCATGCCTGGTGTGCCTCCCTCTCCCCCTCCCCTTGGCCGCCTCCCAGATGGGATCTGGGGGCTGCCGCCACCCCTAGGGAGGGAACCCTAGGTGGGGGCGCAGCCCCTCCCCTCCCCCTATATATATTTGAGGTATGGGGCTGCCCAACACATGTGATTTGCTCTCCCTGTTGGCGCAGCCATACCCCTCTCCCTCCTCGTCTCTCGTAGTGCTTGGCGAAGCCCTGCTGGAGTCCCGCGCTCCTCCACCACCACCATGCCGTCGTGCTGCTGCTGGATGGAGTCTTCCCCAACCTCTCCTTCTCCCCTTGCTGGATCAAGGCGTAGGAGACGTCACCGGGCTGTACGTGTGTTGAACGCGGAGGTGCCGTCCGTTCGGCACTAGGATCATCGGTGATTTGGATCACGACGAGTACAACTCCATCAACCCCGTTCACTTGAACGCTTCCGCTTAGCGATCTACAAGGGTATGTAGATGCACTCTCCTTCCCCTCGTTGCTACATTACTCAATAGATTGATCTTGGTGATGCGTAGAAAATTTTGAATTTCTGCTACGATCCCCAACAGTGGCATCATGAGCTAGGTCTATGCGTATTTTCTATGCACGAGTAGAACACAAAGCAGTTGTGGGTGTCGATTTTGTCGATTTACTTGCCGTTACTAGTCTTATCTTGATTCGGCGGCATCGTGGGATGAAGCGGCCCGGACCGACCTTACACGTACTCTTACGTGAGACTGGTTCCACCGACTGACATGCACTAGTTGCATAAGGTGGCTAGCGGGTGTCTGTCTCTCCCACTTTAGTCGGATCGGATTTGATGAAAAGGGTCCTTATGAAGGGTAAATGGAAATTGGCATATCACGTTGTGGTTTTCGCGTAGGTAAGAAAGGTTCTTGCTAGAAACCTATAGCAGCCACGTAAAAACTTGCAACAACAATTAGAGGACGTCTAACTTGTTTTTGCAGCATATGCCTTGTGATGTGATATGGCCAGAAGGATGTGATGAATGATATATGTGATGTATGAGATTGATCATGTTCTTGTAATAGGAATCACGACTTGCATGTCGATGAGTATGACAACCGACAGGAGCCATAGGAGTTGTCTTAATTTATTTATGACATGCGTGTCAACTTAAACGTCATGTAATTACTTTACTTTATTGCTAAAGCGTTAGACATAGTAGTAGAAGTAATAGATGACGAGACAACTTCAAGAAGACACGATGATGGAGATCATGATGATGGAGATCATGGTGTCATGCCGGTGACAACGATGATCATGGAGCCCCAAAGATGGAGATCAAAAGGAGCAAAATGATATTGGCCATATCATGTCACTATTTGATTGCATGTGATGTTTATCATGTTTTACATCTTATTTGCTTAGAACGACGGTAGCTTAAATAAGATGATCCCTCACTAAAATTTCAAGAAAGTGTTCCCCCTAACTGTGCACCGTTGCGAAGGTTCATTGTTTCGAAGCACCACATGATGATCGGGTGTGATAGATTCTAACGTTCAAATAGAACGGTGTAAGCCAGATTTACACACGCAATACACTTAGGTTGACTTGACGAGCCTAGCATGTACAGACATGGCCTCGGAACACAGAAGACCGAAAGGTCGAGCATGAGTCGTATAGAAGATACGATCAACATGAAGATGTTCACCGATGTTGACTAGTCCGTCTCACGTGATGATCGGACACGGCCTAGTTGACTCGAATCATGTTTCACTTAGATGACTAGAGGGATGTCTATCTGAGTGGGAGTTCATTAAATAATTTGATTAGATGAACTCAATTATCATGAACATAGTCTAAATTGTCTTTGCAAATATGTTGTAGATAAATAGCTCACGTTGTAGCTCCCTGTTTCAATACGTTCCTAGAGAAAGATTAAGTTGAAAGATATTGTAAGCAACGATGCGGACTAGGTCCGTAGTCCGAGGAGTGTCCTCACTGCTACACAGAAGGCTTACGTCTTTGATGCACCGCTCGATGTGCAAACCCCTACAACGTCGTCTGTGGATGTTGTGAACACCTGACAGACACATCCTGATGACTACTTGATAGTTTAGTGCACCATACTTTACGGCTTAGAATCGGGATTCCAATGACGTTTTGAACGCCATAAGACATATGAGATGTTCCAAGAGCTAAAATTGGGATTTCAGGCTCATGCCCATGTTAAGAGGTGTGAGACCTCTGACAGGTTCTTTAGCCAACAAGATGGAGGAGAATAACTCAACTAGTGAGCATGTGCTCAGAATGTCTGGGTGCTACAATCACTTAAATCAAGTGGGAGTTAAACTTCCAGATAAGATAGTGATTGATAGAGTTCTCTAGCCACTATCACTAATCTACTAGATCTTCGTGATGAACTATGACATGCAAGGGATGGAGTTGATCCCGGAGCTGTTCGCGGTGCTTAAGACCGCAAAAGGTAGAAATCAAGAAGGAGCATCAAGTGTTGATGGTTTGTCAAGACCACTGGTTTCAAGAAGGGCAAGGGCTAGAAGGGAAACTTCATGGATGGCAAACCAGTTGCCGCTCCAGTGAAGGAACCCAAGGATGAACCCAAACCCGAGACTAAATGCTTCTATTGTAAGGGGAACGGTCACTGGTAGCGGAATTACCCCAAATGCATGGTAGATAAGAAGGCTGGCAACTTCAAAGTATATACGTGTTATTAATGTGTACCTCACTAGTACTCCTGGTAGCACCTGGGTATTGGATACCGGTTCAGTTACTATTATTGGTGACTTGAAGCAAAAGCTACGGACTAAACGGAGACTGGCTAAGGGCGAGGTGACGATGTGTGTTGGAAGTGTTTCCAAAGTTGATGAGATCACCATCGCACGCTCCATCTGCCTTCGGGATTAGTATTGAACCTAGATACATGTTATCAGGTGTCTACGTTGAGCATGAATATGATTAGATCATGTTCATTGCAATACGGTCATTCATTTAAGTTAGAGAATAATGGTTATTCTGTTTACATGAATGATACCTTTCATGGTCATGCACCCTATGTGAATGGTTCATTGAATCTCGATCATGGTAATACACATGTTCACGCAAAAGGATGTAGAGTTAATAATGATAGTACCACTTTCTCGTGGCACTGCCGCTTAGGTCATATTGGCGTAAGATGCATGAAGAAACTCCATATCGATGGATGTTTGGAGTCACTTGATTTTGAATCGCTTGACACATGCGAGCCATGCCTCATGGGCAGGATGACTAAGACCCCGTTTTCAGGTACAATGAAACGGGCAAGTGACTTGTTGGAAATCATACATGCTGATGCGTGTGATCCAATGAGAATTGAAGCGTGCGGTGGATATCGTTATTTTCTCATCTTCACTGACGATTTGAGTAGATATAGGTATATTTACTTAATGAAGCACAAGTCTGAAACGTTTGAAAAGTTCAAGCGATTTCAGAGTGAAGTTAAGAATCATCATAACAAAAGATCATGTTCCTACGATCTGATCAAAAGGGGATTTTCTGAGTTATGAGTTTGGCAATCACTTAAGACATTGTGGAATTGTTTCACAGTTGAAGCCACCTAGAACACCACAGGGTAATGGTGTGTCCGGACGTTGTAATCGAACACTATGAGATATGGTGCGATCTATGATGTCTCTTACCGATCTACCGTTTTTCATTTTGAGGTTATGCGTTAGAGACAGCTGCATTCACTTTAGATAGGACACCATCTAAGTCCGCTGAGACGACGTCATATGAACATTGGTTTGGCAAGAAACCAAAGTTGTCGTTTCTTAATGTTTGGGGCTACGATGCTTATGGCTTCAGCCGAAAAAAGCTCGAACCCAAAGCGGACAAACACATCTTCATAGGATACCCAAAGGTGACAGTTGGGTATACCTTCTATCTCAGATCCGAGGGCAAAATGTTTGTCGCCAAGAACGGGTCCTTTCTCCAGAAGGAGTTTCTCTCGAAATAATTGAGTGGGAGGAAGATAGAACTTGATGAGGTTGTCGAACCTTTATTTCAACCAAAGAGTGATGCAACACAGAAAGATGTTTTCTGTGGAGCCTACATCTGTTGAATAGGAAGTTAATGATAGTGATCATGAAGCTTCGGATCAAGTTGCTATCGAACCCCGTAGGTCGACAAGGATATGTACTACTCCTGAGTGGTACGGTAATCCTGTCTTGGATATCATGTTGTTAGAAAACAATGAACCTACGATCTATGGAGAAGCGATGGTGGGCCCGTATTCCGACAAATGGTTAGAAGCCATGAAATCCGAGATAGGATCCATATATCAAAACAAAGTATGGACTTTGGTGGACTTTCCCGATGATCGGCAAGCCATTGAGATAAATGGGTCTTTAAGAAGAAGACGGACGTGGGTGGTAATGTTACCGTCTATGAAGCTCGACTTGTGGGAAAGAGTCTTTTCACAAGTTCAAGGAGTTGACTACGATGAGAATTTCTCACCCGTAGCGATGCTTAAGTCCGTCGGAATCATGTTAGAATTAGCTGTATTTTTCGATTATGAAATCTTACAGATGGATGTCAAAACAAGTTTTCTTACCAGTTTTTGTAAGAAAAGTTGTATGTGATACAATAAAAGGTTTTGACGATCCTAAGAATGCTAAAAGGTATGTTAGCGCCAGCAATCCTTCTATGGACTAGAGCAGGCATCTCGGAATCGGAATATATGTTTTGATGGAGTGATCAAAGCTTTTAGGTTTATACAATGTTTGCTAGAAACTTGTATTTACAAGAAAGTGAGTGGGAGCACTACAACATTTCTGATAAGTATATGTGGATGACATATTGCTGATTCGAAATAATGTAGAATTTCTGGAAAGCATAAACGGTTGTTTGAAGAGTGATTTTCAAAGGAAGACCTGGATAAAGCTGCTTACATATTGGGCATCAGGATCTATAGAAATAGATCAAGACGCCTGATGATACTTTCAAAGAACGCACACCTTGACATATTTTGAAGGAGTTCAAAATAGATCAGTCAAAGAAGGGGTTCTTACCTGAGTTGTAAGGTGTGAAGTTGAGTAAGACTCAAAGCTTGACCATGGCAGAAGAAAGAGGAAGGACGAAGGTCGTCCCCTATGCTTTTGTCATAGGCTCTATACGGTATGCCATGCTGAAGTACCGCACCTGATGTGTGACTTGCCACATGTCTGGCAAGAGGGTACAAAGGTGATCTAGGAGTAGATCACCAGATAAAAGTCAAAATTATCCTTAGAGGAATAAGGAAATGTTTCTCGGTTATGGAGGTGATAAAGAGTTCGACGTAAAGAGTTACGTCGATGCAAGCTTAACACCTATCCAGATAGCTCTGAGTAGAGATACCGGATACGTATAATGGAGCAACAATTTGGAATAGCTCCAAGTGGAACGTGGTAGCAGCATCTACGATATGACATAAAGTTTTGCGAAATACATAGGGATCTGAATATGGCAAGACCCGTTGACTACAACCTCTCTCACAAGCATAACATGATCAAACCCAGAACTCTTTGAGTGTTTATCACATAGTGATGTGAACTAGATCATTGAGTCTAGTAGACTCTTGGATGTTAGTCACATGGCGATGTGACCTGTGAGTGTTAATCACATGGCGATGTGAACTAGGTTATTGACTGTAGTGCAAGTGGGAGACTATTGGAAATATGCCCTAGAGGCAATAATAAATTAGTTATTATTATATATTTCATTGTTCATGATAATCGTTTATTATCCATGCTAGAATTGTATTGATAGGAAACTCAGATACATGTGTGGATACATAGACAACACCATGTCCCTAGTAAGCCTCTAGTTGACTAGCTCATTGATCAATAGATGGTTACGGTTTCCTAACCATGGACATTGGATGTCGTTGATAACGGGATCACATCATTAGGAGAATGATGTGATGGACAAGACCCAATCCTAAGCCTAGCACAAAGATCGTGTAGTTCGTTTGCTAAAGCTTTTCTAATGTCAAGTATCATTTCCTTAGACCATGAGATTGTGCAACTCCCGGATACCGTAGGAGTGCTTTGGGTGTGCCAAACGTCACAACGTAACTGGTTGGCTATAAAGGTACACTACAGGTATCTCCGAGTGTCTGTTGGGTTGGCACGAATCGAGACTGGGATTTGTCACTCCGTGTAACGGAGAGGTATCTCAGGGCCCACTCGGTAGGACATCATCATAATGTGCACAATGTGACCAAGGAGTTGATCACGGGATGATGTGTTACGGAATGAGTAAAGAGACTTGCCGGTAACGAGATTGAACAAGGTATCGGGATACCGACGATCGAATCTCGGGCAAGTATCATACCGATGGACAAAGGGAATTGTATACGGGATTGATTGAATCCTTGACATCATGGTTCATCCGATGAGATCATCGTGGAACATGTGGGATCCAACATGGGTATCCAGATCCCGCTGTTGGTTATTGACCGGAGAGTTTTCTCGGCCATGTCTGCATGACTCCCGAACCCGTAGGGTCTACACACTTAAGGTTCGATGACGCTAGGGTTATAGGGAAAGTATGTACGCGGTTACCGAATGTTGTTCGGAGTCCCGGATGAGATCCCGGACGTCACAAGGAGTTCCGGAATGGTCCGGAGGTAAAGATTAATATATAGGAAGTATGGTTTTGGCCACCGGAAGTGTTCCGGGCATCACCGGTAGTGTACCGGGACCACCGGAGGGGTCCGGGGGTCCACCAGGTGGGGCCACCAGCCTCGGAGGCCTACATGGGCCAAGTGTGAGAATGGACCAGCCCCTAGGTGGGCTGGGGCGCCTCCCCACCAAGGCCCATGCGCCTAAGGGGAAGAGGGGGCAAACCCTAAGGGCAGATGGGCCCTAAGGCCCATGCCTGGTGCGCCTCCCTCTCCCCCTCCCCTTGGCCGCCTCCCAGATGGGATCTGGGGGCTGCCGCCACCCCTAGGGAGGGAACCCTAGGTGGGGGCGCAGCCCCTCCCCTCCCCCTATATATATTTGAGGTATGGGGCTGCCCAACACATGTGATTTGCTCTCCCTGTTGGCGCAGCCATACCCCTCTCCCTCCTCGTCTCTCGTAGTGCTTGGCGAAGCCCTGCTGGAGTCCCGCGCTCCTCCACCACCACCACACCGTCGTGCTGCTGCTGGATGGAGTCTTCCCCAACCTCTCCTTCTCCCCTTGCTGGATCAAGGCGTAGGAGACGTCACCGGGCTGTACGTGTGTTGAACGCGGAGGTGCCGTCCGTTCGGCACTAGGATCATCGGTGATTTGGATCACGACGAGTATGACTCCATCAACCCCATTCACTTGAACGCTTCCGCTTAGCAATCTACAAGGGTATGTAGATGCACTCTCCTTCCCCTCATTGCTAGATTACTCAATAGATTGATCTTGGTGATGCGTAGAAAATTTTGAATTTCTGCTACGATCCCCAACAGGTCTGTTGCGCGCGGCTGAACCGGCGCTCCTGCTCCCGGCGCCCCCGCCCGGTTTAGTGTGGGTTGGTTACCAGCTTTGCACCTGGCGTGTTGAAAAGATTATGCGGCTCATAAACCATCGGGAGACGTGATCGGTACCTTCTTCTCATGACCTCTTCCGAAGCATTCTGATCCAGTCTAATCCGATAAGCCTGTGCTTCCAACTCGGCCCGCTCTGTAGCCATCCCGGCGTTCTCTGCTGCCAGGTCCGCTTTAGCCTGGGCTATCTGATCTTTCACTTTTAGAATCTCCGCATCATGTTGATCCCTGGCTGCTGCATCTACCTCCGCGGACATCAGTGCCGCTAGAGCGTCGAACAAATCAGACAAGAGTTGGGCCGGAGGTGGTGCCGAGCTTCCTGCCCCTGTTGGTGTGGCCGTCGTTGAACCGGAGAGCACTGCTGCAGCGGTAGATGAATGAGGCGCCGATCGTGTGCCGGCCATGAAGATGGCGGCCCGGTTTGGCAGACCGGGGAATCCGGAATACTGTTGCCCTCGGATCCTCCCTCAATCCGGCCATCCTGCAACTGGTAAAGTGATTCGGTTTCTCCAAAAGACTCGTCACCACTGCGGACTATGGTTTCTCCATCGGAGACCGGTCCCTCCTCGTACCCCGATCCATGGACGACACCTACGAAAACATGCCTTGCCTCAGGCTGAACCGGTAAAGAACTTGCACGCTGAGCCGTTTCGATGATGTCGGTGCAGATGTCCGGCTCGGGGGCCGGTTCGCCGATCTTGCCGATGAAGACGTGAATCCCACCAAAGGGGACCCGATACCCGTATTCAATTGAATCGGCCTCGGGACCCCATCCTGCGTTGTCGATGTAGAGCTTTCCACGGCGACTCTTCGTCATCCGGCCCACGGCGTATCCCTTGAGTCCATCGAAGCTGCCCTTTAAGAACTCAAAACCACCGTGCGATAGCCCCACGGTGGGCACCAACTATCGTGAAATTGTCACGGCATATGTCCTCGTGAAAGGACTTAGTCGCGGAGCCATCGCTACGGGTTAGCTTGAAAGGGGTTAAACCGGACAAGGGGACACGGGAGTTTATACTAGTTCGGCCCCTTCGATGAAGGTAAAAGCCTACGTCTAGTTGTGATTGGTATTGCTAGGGTTTCGAAGGCCAGGGAGCGAATCCGCTTTGTCTGGCTCTCGAGTTGTTGTTTTTTCTTTGAACCGCTGCTGGGTCACCCTTTATATACTCAGGAGGATCCCGGCCGGTCTACAGAGTCCCGAGGCTGGCTCATACAAGTGTCCGCCTCGGTCTCCTCTTCCCTATCTTATAATATTAGTTTATACAATCATGGCGGTTTACTACCATGGGCCCTAAATTGCCCGCGGGCTCTGGGCCTCTAAGCCTTATCCGTAAAGCACCATCTTCTGGGTTTCCTTGGGCTTCAGCATAGGTGAAGGTGAACCGGCCCCTCCTGGGCGGTTTACCCTTAATGGTTATATCCTCAACACCCTCCCTCTCCTCTCCTTCGATGGCTCCGCCTCGCCCACCGCCACGCCGTCCTCTAACTGTTGGGGAATGCACTATTTGAAAAAAAATTCCTACGAGCACGCACGATCTATCTAGGAGATGCATGGCAACAAGAGGGGAGAGTGTGTCTACGTACCCTCGTAGACCGAAAGCGAAAGTGTTTATCAACGCGATTGATGTAGTCGTACACTTTTACGATCCGCCCCGATCAAGTACCGAACGTATGTCACCTTCGCGTTCAGCACACGTTCAACTCAATGACGTCCTCGCCTTCTTCATACAGCAAGAGGGGCGATGTAGTAGATGAGTTCTGGCAGCACGACGGCGTGGTGACGTTGTTGGTGAATAACAATCTCCGCAGGGCTTCGCCTAATCACTACGAAAACTATGACGGGGGATAAACTAGAGGGGACAGGGTTGCCGGCACACGGCTTGGTGTTTCTTGATCTGTCTTGGGTGCTAGCCCTGCCCCTCTATTTATATGTTGAGCCTTGAGGTCGAAACTTGGAGTAAAAGCCTCCACAAAGTCGGTTTCACCCAAAAGGCAAGAGTCCTTCTCGGACTCCAGGGCCAGACGCCAGGGTTCCCGGGGTCTGGGTCCCTGGCGTCTGGTCCCTGGACTCTGCAAAACTTCCTTTTGTGCTTTCCAAAAACCTTGTGGGCTTTTCCCTTTGGCCCAAATAAAATGTTCTCGTACCCAAACATTTCGGAAAACATCCGGAACCCTTCCGGAGACCAAACACTATTATCCCATATATAAATCTTTATCTCCGGACCATTCCGGAGTTCCTCGTCATGTCCGTGATCTCATCCGGGACTACGAACAAGATTCGGTCACCAACATACATAACTCATATAATACTATATCCTCAACGAACGTTAAGCGTGTGGACCCTACGGGTTCGAGAACTATGTAGACATGACCGAGACATCTCTCTGGTCAATAACCAATAGCGGAACGTGGATGCCCATATTGGCTCCTACATATTCTACGAAGATCTTTATCGGTCGAACCGTATAACAACATACGTTGTTCCCTTTGTCATTGGTATGTTACTTGCCGGAGATTCGATCGTCGGTATCATCATACCTAGTACAATCTCGTTACCGGTAAGTCTCTTTACTCGTTCCGTAATGCATCATCCCGTAACTAACTCATTAGTTACATTTCTTGCAAGGCTCATAGTGATGTGCATTACCAAGAGGGCCCAGAGATACCTCTCCGATACACGGAGTGACAAATCCTAATCTCGATCTATGCCAACTCAACAAACACCATCAGAGACACCTGTAGAGCATCTTTATAATCACCCAGTTACGTTGTGATGTTTGATAGCACACAAGGTGTTCCTCCGGTATTCGGGAGTTGCATAATCTCATAGTCTAAGGAACATGTATAGGTCATGAAGAAAGCAATAGCAATAAACTAAACGATCATAGTGCTAAGCTAACGGATGGGTCTAGTCCATCACATCATTCTCTAATGATGTGATCTCGTTCATCAAATAACAACACATGTCCATGGCTAGGAAACTTAACCATCTTTGATTAACGAGCTAGTGAATTAGAGGCATACTAGGGCCACTCTGTTTGTCTATGTATTCACACATGTACTAAGTTTCCGGTTAATACAATTCTAGCATGAATAATAAACATTTATCATGATATAAGGAAATATAAATAACAACTTTATTATTGCCTCTAGGGCATATTTCCTTCACTGACCCCTGTCGACCAGCGCATCACCAGCATCCAGGAGTGCTGGCTGGCCGGGCTCCAGAACTCGGGCCGGGACCTGGCATCGGCGCTGCGAGCGCCGTCCCCCATCTGCTGCCGGCCACCACCAGCGCCGACCAATGCGGTGCCGGCCGTTCCTGTTCCGCCGCCGATTCCGGACCTCATGGTCTTGGGCTCGGCGCCGGCGCCGTCCGCGGAGCAGCCACTTCTTAGGACCCCATTGGGCAAGGGGTTTTCTTGACCCCCCCGTCCAAGGGTTTTCTCCTGTCGGTGGGCCGTCCTCCTCAACCCCCAGTGTGGCGATGAGCACGGGGCCGATGCCACAAGCCGTAGCCAGGGCCAGCTCCTCCTCTGCTCTGCCACCTCTCCCCTTCCCGCCGGGATTTTCACCCCGGCCTCGGTTCGCTGCGACTGCGCGTGCTCCGGTGGGTCAAACACCCTCAATGCTTGCTCGTATATGTAGATTAGGGGTTTATTTCTTAGCCATGTGCTGGTAGTTAGTGGATTCGATAGGATTAGATAGGATTTGAGTAGATCCGATTGGATGCGATCCCAATCGAATCCAATCGGACCGATCTGTTCTTGTTTCGTACAGTGTGTGTCCTAGGATAATTTTCTTCTGCTACTGCTAGTGTGTCCTAAGATCTGTGTTCATGCTAGTAGCTGTGTTCATGCTAGAATCCCCAATGGTAGTGTGCTTTGCTAGGATCTGTGTTCATGGTAGGGTCTTGCTAGGATGTGTGTTCATGCAAATGGCATGTTCATGTCCAAGCTAGGATCATGTTCATGTTGTTGTTCATGTTACTACATACATGTTCATGCTAGAGTTTGTGTTGATTGTTATACGTGCATGTAGTAGGACCATTTTAGGATGCTGCCAAATGTGCATGGGTGCACATGGGTGCTATTGGCACTTGTTGTTGCTATTTTTAGATGTTTCCATGCTTAGGATAATGCACTGATGAGTGGCAGTTGCAGAAAAGCGGATGCCACTGATCAGTGGACTTGCCCAACAGCAAGTGCCTGCCACTGATCAGTGGCACTTGCTATTGGGCAAGTCCACTGATCAGTGCCACTGATCAATGGCATTTGCCCAACTGCAAGTTCCATTGATCAGTGGCATTTGCTCAAAGAATTTGTGCGCTGATCAGTGGCATTTGCTCTTGGGCAAATGTCTTTGAGCAGTGCCATTTTGCAAAGAGTTTGTGCACTAATACTTGTCATCTTACCTGACAAGATATTGAAGACTGACTGGGATGTGGCGGGTGGAGGAGCTCAGGTGGTGGCCGGAGCTGAGGGCGCCAAGGATTTCATCCCCACGAATAGGTGGCTCGGGACGGTGGACCTACCTGGCAGGATCGCCTTCATGAGCCTGCCTTGTTCAAGGGGATGATCTCCGAGGCAGGGCCACGAGGAGGGGGGCCCGGGAGCCGCTGCGCTTCTACCAGCAGATTAAGGACAACGAGGACCTCGCCATGCTCGTCGTCCCTCGCAAGTTCGTGGAGGTGATGAACACCTGGATGGTCATCAAGTGGCTCTCGCGCGTGGTCAGGCTGTCGGCGAACAAGCGATGCGTGTTCTGGGTGCAGGTCCAGAACTTCAAGGGGCACATGGTGCTTGGCCGGGGCTGGAACTATTTCTACCGCCGCCACCGGATCGTCCCCGGCGACCTCGTCGTTGTGCGCATCTCAGGACTCGGACTGAAGGTTCAGATCTACAACCACGACTCCTCGGTCATGTGCAGGTTTTATTGCAGCAGGCACAAATGCATTGGTGACATCGAGCGTGCTATGTAGTTAAGTTAAGTAAGGTGTTAGTGTTGAACTTTTATGGTGTGTGGCAGACTTGTGATGAGAACTTGTTCATATTTTGGCCAGGAGCAGCACCCTGGCATGGAGCAGGGAAGCAGGATGCCCCTGCTGTTAATCTAGACTTATGCTATGTAGTTAAGTAGTTTGCTGTCATTTTCTTGCTTGATGCGTTTGATTTCATTTGATTGCTTGATTTGTTTGATCTTGCTGTTGTGCTGATCATGTGGTGGTAAGGCCACCATATTTGAATGGGGTGAGCAGAGTACAAACGTTGTTTGCAACGAAACAACTGAAGTTTTCATCTACTCACACCCTAAACACAAAAATGGCAACCAAACAGCAGGGGGTAAGTGCTCCTCCATGCGATGCAGGCAACCAAATATGTTGCATCTGCTGCATATAAGGCTGCATTTCAAGAACCAGACTGGCTTGAGATGGACATGCAATGCAACTACTGGCTGGAGATGGACATGCAATGCAACTACTGTTGCAAACTGCAACCAAACACGCCCTTGATTGTTTCTACTGAACGTGCAGCAGATAGTGCTTGATTCAGGGCATCACTCTTAATCTATCCTGATATCCATATGGTACTACACGCCGAACTACTGTCGTACGCAAATTTATGAGAGAAGATTCTACTACATAAAAGGCAGTTGGCTTTGGCGCTTGATTCAGGGCATCACTTGTAATCCATATCCATATGGTACACGCCGAAATATACAGCAACACATATAGCCGGTTATATTTCACAAAGCTGAAATTCGGACTAGGTAGCGTCTCCACGCCCACGCGGTTACTTGGATCGATCGATCCCAAATCTTGGCCTTATAAACTGAATCTGTGGTGTTACATGCAAATCTTGAATTAACAAGTTCAGTTGAACATGAATGAATCCATCTGGATTGCCCCAAGCGAACCTTTACATGGCCAGCCAAAATTCAAAACTTTGATCATCTATGTGCCAGACTTCATAAAGAATGGTTCACTTTTGCACTATAGCTTTACTTCTGGACAATGAAATATAGTGATACGTTTGGGTATCATCTACATCTACATACTTCGGTAAATAAAACTATCATCCGGAAATTTATTTGTGCTGTCTGAATTGAGAGGACAGACTCCATGCGCCATGCCTCAGACCTCTGCAGTTGGGTTCACTGCGTCCATGAGTTTGTATCTTTTCTCTTCAACACCAGTGACGCCCATTTTTATCTCAATGATTGTATGAAGAGGTATCTAGAGGAACAAATGATTTCAGTCGTCATGAACAAATGATTTCAGCCATGATGATACTATAAGATGTTGCAACACGTGCTTACTTCAATCTTAGGAACTTCCTCCAGTGGTTTGTCCGCGAAATATGCATATAGTGATCTCAACACAGCCTACAAGAGTTTCTTCCCTCATACATCCATAATGCATACTTCGGTAAGAAAAGGTTTAGAAAAATGCAAAAGCTGGACACGCTTACCTGGTGAGCTATGACTACCACTGGGGCACGCTGCCTTTCAAGCTCAATTATTACAGGTTCCAATCTGCACACAGAAAATTGACAAGATTAAGAGAGGCACCAACAAGAAATACACTAGTTGAATTATGTAAAGAGGCATGTGATGGTACTAAGCAACTCGGATTAACCTCTGAATGACATCGAGGTAGGATTCTCCTCTAGGATAACGGTACCTCAGCTTGTCTTTGCGACGTGATCTAAACAGACACATACAGGTAAATGAAATCTTCTTCAAGAAAATGAGGAACAGTAAAAACAAAGACATAGATTCATAGGCACTGGATGTGCAGAGACTCCTGGATTGCTGGTTGACAGATGCTGTGTTCATATATCATGGTACGTTGTTAACCATTTCACTAAATTTCCTAACTTCATATAACAGATTTATATGAAATATTACAAGCTAAAATACTGTATAGAAAAACCCATCGATAAGGATTTGTATGATGCTCGATTAATATTGCATGATTAAAAGAACAATCCGTGGCTTGAATTTGATCAGATTGTTACTACAAAGAGTTGCTAAAATTATAGGTGCATCAATCAATATCCTGTGGCATGCCTTGTTTCCAGGGAAAAAAATGAAGCAATAAAATCAGTGAATTTACATACTCATATTCTTCAGGTTTATTTTTCTTTACTTCATCATATGTCATCCCATCACAAACACCAGCATTTATCTCATCAAGAGCACGCCATTGTATCTACAAGAAATGTTGGAAAACCATTTAGTTTTCCCAACTACAATTAGGGGCAGATAAATTTTGCTGAACTTTGTTAATTATTAATGACAACCTACCTTTGGAAATCCGATGATTGGCTGTGCAGTTAATATTGTCCTCTGGAGTGTGCTAGTCCATATCTGAATCGGATGTTGCACATATATTTAGCAAGTAGGTCTCTTTCTCAACGGTAGTAACAAAAGGCATACTTACGGAGGCGGTTCTCTCAGACTTCAGTCGCTTCTCTACAAAGCTTGCAAGTTTCCTTGAATAAACCTCCCCGACCTCACTGAATACCATTTATTTTCAGTCAGGTGAAGCCAAAGCGAAGGTTTTCAAATATAGAATGCACAGGGGGCTGACAAAAAGAAAGATGAAAACTACTGTGCCCAGGCATGTAATGACCAGGTTGTTGATTGGTATATCATTATGCACGTAGTTACTGCTATCCTTCCATCAAGGCATGCTATAATCCCCCTTTCCTTTTCCCTTTCCTCTTTTCCCTTTCCTCTTTTTCCTTTTCCATTTAATGTAAACAGAGAAGATGAATGTCCGAATCTTGCTATAGACAATAGAGGTTACTGGTATGTAAAATTAGATAATCACATGTCCAGTTTGAATAACCATGCACACTCCGGAGGTGCCATATGGATAATAAAGTCTAAGAAAGGCACTCAACTAGAAAGAGCAAAAGCCGTTCAAGAACAAGAAAAAGGCAAAAGAAAACTTAGATTAGCTAGCAAGAAAAGGATTGGTCAACTCAAATTTTATAATTTGGATCTGTAAATGTTGTCCCCTTAGTGGGCGGATGGTTTTATTGCAAGCACGAAAGATTAATAACCATTTAGAACTTCTGATGTATTGTTCCTTAGTGTAGTACCCAAATGAAACTCAGTATGGCAGCAAAGGCTAAACAACAAGACTGTAGGACAAAGAAATTAAAGACCTCAAAGATGAATCTCCACCGATTCTTCCTCTGACATTATCTAAACTTTCCCCATGCCTAGTTAACAGGATAGGACGAGGTGTAAGATGACAGTTCACCTGTAACAAAAATAAATGTATTAGTTAACAAAACAAGTAGCATTAGAACCAAAACAGCAGTGTGCCACTTAATTGCATCCGCTACTATCAGAAATAAATGGAACTCGCCCAATATAGTAATAACATAAGCCATAAGCATGATTTAGGACTGCTGTCAGTATTATGCATTCAATATCAATTTGAAAACTAGGTTAACATGGCAAGCATTGTCCCTATCGACCCTAAAGTGGTAGTAATCAATCGCCTGAAAGGTACCCCTACCCCAAATGAAACATGGTCCCATGGAAGTCTCCCTGGGTCTTATACAACATCAATTGTAAAGTACTGAGCAGAAGGAAAGATATAATTTCAATTTTCAAATATGCAGAGAACAGTGGGTAAAATTAGAGAGACCCAAGATAGATGCTTGTATCATTGAATCACTAAACATAACTCATATTGCAATTTGATCTAACATTGGATGAATTGGAAATTATAATCATAATGAACTTCAAAGCCATCAGTTAATCTTAAGGTGTGATAAGAAAAGGTTCAGATATTTTGGATATATACCAAGAAGAAGACAATCCGTCCAGGCAAGTAACCACTTATATTGTTGATCTGCATGAAAAAGTAACAGACAGATTAGGATCTTTGAAACTAGTTGCAAAGATTGCAAGTTAATAATATCGCCTTCACCACAGCAGTATATATTTGCATCTAGTCCACATATTTGGTTTTGTATAGCAAACACGAAGAGAACCGACTCTTAGATTGTATTAATAAGTATACAGTTATCACAAAATAGAAAGAAACGTCAAATGTCAAACAATGTCCACAATAGGATCAAACCGGATGAACTTTTGCTCTATTTAACATATCTCAGATTGACTGCACATACATACCTGCAATTGGCCCCCGTTCCCACTAACCATATCGATCATTTTTATGTATGACCCTTCATCTACTGGTTCATACACCTGCAGAAATTTCAAATTATTTGGGTATAGCTATTCGAAATTCCACGCACAATTTTTCCCCAAATAACACAATTCAGCAGCTATGGACCTTTTCATAATATGCCAGTCGCTCTTTGAAATCTCGCACACCCGCTTCAAAATCCGTTCTGTAATACAAACAACATCAATGACACAAGAAATGCCTTGGTATGATGTTAACAAGTGAGTAGGCAAGATGTTTCTCACTGCTCCGCATAATCAGGACTTTGTTGAACTTTCAGGCGAATATTTCTCTCAAGAACATCCTGATCATTACATATTGTTTCCACAAAGATGATCTAGAAAGTAGAACGAATGGCCAATATTAAAGAGCAGATAATTAGGTCACAAACTGTACAGTAACTCGGCATATTTAACATGTGTGGTGGCGCATTTGGTCTACATGGTGTTTTATGCGACTCAAATCAGAATATGGAGGGCAATGTTAGATGTGCAAAACAATGTCAAAGTGAGTGGTATTTTATTAAACATGTCACTTGGACCTAGCATTTGGTGCAACTCAGCTCAAAATAGCTGGTGTGATGTCAATTTATTCTGTAAATAGTGATTATTCTAGTCTTCCAGATAATAATTGTAATTACTAGGATATGTGTAAGAACTTTTGAGTAAATTTTGTTACTTGCTCCTGATTAAATTTTAGAGATCATGCTTTTAGAAATTTGTCCTTCAGAATGTGAATGCATTCACTAAGCAGGCACACACAACAATTACTTAGGCCAACACACACAGAAATGTTCACATGGAACAGTATTTGCCTCTGGAGTTTATCTGGAACATATACCCGTGAAAAATGGTTTCAGGTGTTATTTTTAGAAATGCAGGGGAAGTGGCCAGTTACACTAAAAAGTGTAGGAGTGACAAGTATCACCGATGGATCCAAATGATTCCAACTGAGAAGACACTCAAGAGCTACCGCCGATTTAATTTGTACCTTACATTTTCCTTCAGCCATTTTCATCAGCATGTTCCTTCGACTTCTTGTGCTGTTTGTGGCATCACAAATACCAACCTGCAGACCAGCAGAAATAATCAGTTGTTAAAAAAAGAGAATAAGACAAGAAAAAATTGCCTTACCTGGCCACCTTCCTCCATCCATGATAGCATATCTTCCATTGCTAATGCTGCCACCTAAAATATGCATAAAATAGTTTAGCATAAAATGCAAGAATTATGTGTTTCATGGAAAACATATAGGTTTGTTACTTTGTTATGTATGAAAATGCATGCAAACTAGATCCACAGAAAGTAAAATATTCCCTTAAGAAAACATTTTTGGGTCTGATAACCAACATTAACATATATAGAAGGAATTTGAGCTCTAGATTATCCACTTGGAAGCGGTATTACCTATTTCATCATGAACATACTTTCATAATTGTAACAGCATACTGGACACAAGTTAGTAGTCAAAATAGTGCACTAGACCATGTCATTATCAAAAATAACACACATTTGGAATTAGAGGGAGTAGCATTGCCCATGCTCTAGATTCAACATAAATACTTACAATTTCCCTGTTACTTTTGACTTTCAACATAGTGATAGTAGCAATGCACCAACCTCATTACGTGCCTCCACACCCTCCTTGTTATCTCCACGAAAGAAATCAGCAGTCTGCGCAAAAGAAAATGATGCAATTAGAGAACTCTTCCTTAACAAAACTCATAAATAGGATCACAATTTCAAAGTCCATTCAGATTCAAAATACTTCATGAGTGAATAAAATCCTATGCTGGACTCAATGGAAATGGAAATTACAAGTTCATCATTTCCCATGAAAACCACCAGAAAATTAGCCAGTTGTCAGTAGCACCTGAGCATTGTTAAAATACTCCAATGCTAGTAACAGTGATTAGGCACATAAAAATGCAAGTACCTGATTAGTGCCATGCTTGAGCCGACGGTACTATATTTGAAACATCAAAAAATACACAGGGTTAGTGATTACCATAAATATGTGCAGTTATCTGCAAAACTAGCTTAAGCTAAATGTTCACCTTTCCAACATTGAAGTGTTTTGTTTCATGACCTAACCATCGGAGATATCTTGTAAGCTTAGCTGCTGTAAAGGTCTTACCACGAGCTGGCAGCCCAACCTACAATGTCAGCACATGATTACAGAAGGACAGACAAGGTAGTTGAAACAACAGAAAATGCTTCAAGGAGTTCAGAGGAATGAGTATAACCATATTTAACTATATTCATATCTTATCAACCATAAATATATAACTGAGCAATTATCAACACAAAGAAAACCCTGAGGTAGTGCTGCACATTCTTTGTTGTTAAAATATTTGTTGAATACATACATAAATGGCATGAAAATTACCAGCACAATGACCAACTTGCGGTCCTCTTTTGGTCCGTACATCTGATCAGCTACAGCTGCTGCTGCAACAGCTCCTTCTGCTGCTGGCATACCCTGATAGCCAAAGCTGAAAGAACTTCAGATGACAGATTTGAGAACATGTATTTTTGACAGATTCAGAAACTTCATAGTACAGGACTTATCATAGGGGATGAATTTTTATTTTTAAAGAATAAACCAAAGGGTGAAGTTCCTATGTGATATATGATAGCTTGAAACAAATAAACTGATGAGTTTATACATCATAAATATTTCTACACAGTTACTGTAGTTTAAGACTCGGGAGAACTAAGTCCTGCATGAATTGCAATAACGAAGAAGTTATGGAAGTTTCAATGAGTTAAAGCTCAATGCCTATTTAGCACATACCAAATAGCTCAACAATACATACCAACTTTGCTTCAGAATCCTGCTTGATGTTGCTCGTTGAAACGGTTTCGTTTGTTGGTCTAGCAAACCTTGGTGAACCAACACCTCTATCTACAAAGACTGCCTTTTGTTCTTCCTGTGACGGAGTATGTCTTCCATCTACATCCTGAGGCATAAGTTATAAATCATTCCTAGTGTTGATATTAACAGGAGCTCCTCTATCCAAATGTAGGAAAATGTAGACATATATATTTCAAAAAGTTTGTTCTAATCTGAATGGGATGTGTTCGTCTCCTTTGGCTGTTGACCAGATGACAATGATAGCAGACACATAAAGAGTGGTATATGCAACAGGGGTTCAGCCAAGGCGGCTTTGTGGAAGCAGCTATGGCCTGAAGTCTGGAACAATCCCAGGCCTGCCCCCTGAGCGTCGGCTTTGGGTAGCCTGACAAATGCATGTTTAGTTCTCTCATACTATCCTAGTCTTATTAGCAATAGTTATATTTTAATCCTCCCATGAGGCCTAAATCAGAAATATATATATTTAATGATAAACAAAAGCTTCTTCAGTTGCTACAGAAAATAATTGCAATGTTTCAGTTCATAGACATAGAAAGCGAACCAACTGTATGGTACATGTGCATATTAAACGAGTTTCAGTCTCTAACACATACAGATAAGTCCATCCATAAGATGAACATCCATTATCTGTTGACTTACATAATGCAGAAACTTTTGATAAGGCTTAAGTTCAAACAAGTAAAGAAAATCTGGTAGATCCATGACCACAAGAAAAAAATCCAAGCACGTCATTCGTAACGAGTCACATTTCCTAACATATATAACATAATAACAGAAACTTTTCCTGGCTCATAATCTCATTTAACTTAAATCAATTCAACCTCTCCTTTCTTTTCTGAACGAACAAAAGACATATGAGAAAGTAGCTCATTTGTTTGGATATCTAAAGAAACGGATGACACTATTGAAGAAAGTGGCTTCTATTAAAGCTGCCTAAATTTGCACATAGTTTACTAAAAAGGGCAGCAACTACCATCTATAATGGATTGTATAAATGAATAAATGTCGACGCTACATGATTTAAAGCTAACAGTCAATTCTGAATAGAGCAGAGAAAACTAAGTCATACCTTCTTTGTGTTAGCATAATGATTCAGGGGTGCGTCACCTTTGATCAAATTGTTTGGTGAGATACCGGTGTCCAATAAAGAGCGGGGATTCTCAGTCAAGTTAGCTGCATAAACAACACCTGAGCCCATGTTGGGTGTTGTTGGAACTACATACTTCTCTAAATCAAGCTCCAAACCAGAAGCGAAGTCATTCTGCTTGAAGGAAAAAGACAAAATTGGCAGAACAGAAAAGGAAGCACCACCTATAGTGCAATAGAAACACAGGCAACAGCTTTGTGGGAAGAATTTATTTTTTTAAGTACACAGTAACAAACACTGCTCCTGCCTTCGGAAAGACCCTTGAACCTACTTCTTTACACTAATATATTTTGCCAAACCTGGGTGTCACACTTCGCATAAAGACAGCTTGAACATGAGTGGGGCAGTCTAAATTAGTTAGGGCAACTAACTTTTAGGTCACATAAGTACCTTGTGCTAAATGCAATTTGGTCTTTTCCCGCAGTCCTACACTGGGACGTTTTTTACCATTTGATTTTCTGCTTGGTTTGATATATTTTAAATGCTTGCAGTTCTCCTAAAGGTAAAATCTGTCACCATTCTGGGGTTTTAAAGGCATTACTCCAATACTTCCACTGGTCACAACTTCTTGTGACCATTGGAAGCATGCCATTGAACTTTTTGACATTTGACCACTAGAGTAAAATGGCAACTCACTGTGAAATACTTCCATAATATTACGAACTTTAAATATCTGTAACGGAAACTAATGGCCAAGCATCTCAAACACCATGATGACCGGAGAGAGTAGGTTACATTCACAAGAACACAAGAGCTGAAACATCAAAGTAATATGTAAGATGTACTGTCAGTCATGGTTCTGAAATCTGCTGGGTACTTGGTCAGTTTCACACCCTCTTGAGTGAACACATCACTTCATTACACCAATTAATAGCAGGGAAATGGGAACGTGTTGAAACAAGTGAGTTTTGCTAGGAACCAGACATGAGGTCCAGGTCCACAAGCAAGTAGCAAGCTGCCTCAAACAGTCAACCTATTACATAGCACCCTCTAAGGTATCGGACTGTTAACAACAAAGCATTGGCTGGAAACTAGATGCTACAAACAGTCAAACACTACTTTCAAAGAAACCAGGTTTTTGCAAAATAAGCATATATACTATCCGTTAAAAGATTATTAGAGGGTTAGGTTTACAATTTCCTAATTACATTCGGCAGCACCATAATACAGAAGTAAGATAAAGCATATAAAAGAATTCAAACCTCGTCCCTGGCTTCAGTCTCAGTGTTCATAACGACATCATAGGTCCCTCGCACCCTTGAAGGCTGAAGATTCTCCTGATGAGCCTTCCAGCTTGCGGCTAGGTCAAATGGGGACAACATCTCTGTCTCAACCCAAACCTTACACTCAAGTGAATCTTTCTCAGTGAGTTTAAAGACTGCATCCGTCATTTCCACTTGATTGCTCCCGCAACCTAGCGGTCGGTTCGGTCCCTCCTCAACAATGCACTCTGAGCTATCGGCTTTTGGCTTCAATAGTAACTTGAAATCCAGTGTTTCTAACAAAACATAACAAATAAAGGGCATAAAACTAGTCAGGATGCTCAAAAAACTGAAGAGAATCTAACTCCATGCGTATGTAGTAAGTAAACAACTCAGTTAACCAGAGCATAGCAAATGATCAGCTGAAGAATCACTTTATTTCATTTCGAAGGCCCAACTTCATGTACTACATTGTTATACTCAGCAATGACAAATCACTAGTTCATGACAAAATATGTACACACATTAAACAGACAGGAGACAGCCCCAATAAACAATTAAAGCCCAACCCAACAACTCAAACAAGAGCATCCCAGCAGCATGACACAGCAAGATAGCTCATCATAGCGCAAACCTCCTCAGAAGGGATCTCAAACCCACATGGAGTTGTCGAACAGCATGATAAAATGAGCCAACTCACCGTGTCGAGAAGGGAGGACGCAGCTGAGCTCCCAAATGGCGGCCGCGGCCCGCTCCATCGGCAGCTGCGAACACCACCAGGAAAAAGAAATTCCATCAATCTCCGCACGGGAAACACACTCGCGAACAAGAGGGGATGGATGCGACGCTTACGGCTTTGGTAGGGTCCCACGAGCCGGCGGCGGGGTGGGAGCCGAAGAGGTGAGGGGCGAGGTCGAGCGCCGCCAGGCGGGGGCTCTCCAACTTGACCGAGACATACTGGTGGTCGGATACGCCGCCGGAGCTCGCCGCCGTCGCCATCGCCGGGGAGGCCAGAAGGGGGACTTGGAAGGTGCCGGAAGGAAGAAAAGCGAGCGCGTCGGTATCGTCTTTTCGTGCGACTGTCAAGTGGGGCCACGAGGGGAGGTGCGATGGTGGTAGATCCCTTCGTAATCCGCAACAGCTGGTGGGGCCGGAAACGTACCTGGCCCACCAGCCAGCCTAGGAATGTCCGATGACAACAGCAATACCGCCGGCCGACGACGGCGGGCGAAGCGTCTCAGCGCGGAGAAAGGGGGCGAGCAGCCTAGAGAGAGGGAGAGAGATACGCGGGAAGCAGGCGGTGCCGCGGGGAGACGCCGTCATATGGACCGGCCCGCCGCCGCCGGTTTTTTCCGCCGCACCAGCAAGGGCTACATGATCCAGGTATTTTTGGGGGGTGGCTGATTCCTTTTTTTTTCGCGGGTAAGGTGGCTGATTTCCTTCCTTTCCCGTCTGTGTGATGCTCTTGTAGATACTGCAGCACGTCTGTGTGATGCTCTTGTAGATACTGCAGCACGTCTGTGTGATGCTCTTGTAGATATTGCAGCAGCCTGCCAGCTCCATGCATTCGTGCTTGGTTTGCTCGCGCATCTCTGTTTGGGTAGTTGAGTAATCTCGCAAATTCTTTCCACCATTGGTGGATTGTGCAAATTCTTTTGAGGGTTATATATAGGTGGTATTCTTATTGCTTACGGACAATATTAGCTGCTAAAGAAGTAAATGACGTTGTTGATTCGAAACAATGCAGCAGTTAATAGCAGAATCTGAAATGGTAGGCGCCGTAGAGCGAAGTTGATTGGTGCCCGTGTTTTTTTTTCCTTGACAGCAACCTTGTAGATTTTCTCTGGTTTGTGGATCTTTGGCGCCGGGAACACTTGCACATTTTGCCAAACCGCATGATCCTGCTGCCTTCGATCCAAAACACGATTTGAGACGATAGTACTTCTTAAGATTTTCTGTAGCTTATTGTTAGACCATCCTCATCACATTTATGCTTAATCGGAAGCCTAAGGAGAGATATGGTTTGGCAATTGTTACTTAATGGGAAGCATTTACAGCCAATTTGCTCTTGAGCAAACCTCAGACAAATTCTAACAAGAAAAAACCTTATTCAATGTGCACTAACAGTTGTGAATCTTACTCTTTAGGAATGAAGGGCACATACTGTCGTCCTATCTGTATAGTAGGATTATACTGTCGTCCTATCTGTATAATAGGATTATACTGCCGTCCTCTGTATAATAGGGCTATCCACCATTGGTGGATTGTGGGAAATGTCGGGCTTATGGTGCTTAGGTGGTATTTTTATTGCTACAGACAACTAGAGCTCCTGAGAAGTAGAGGCTGTTGTTGATTCAGCGTGCACTTGAACACCCTCAACAGCGGAATCTGAAAAGGTAGGCGCCCTAGGTAAAAGTGGATTTGTCTGCTTTTTTTATGGGAAAACTGGATGTATCTGATACTCTTGTCAGTTGTCGCATAAATGCTGTGCAGGTCTGAATACTTGGAGCAGACATCTAGTTTTTGAGCATTTACAGCCAATTTGCTCTTTAGCAAACCTCAGACAAATTCTAACAAGAAAAAATCGTATTCAGTGTGCCCTAACAATTGTGAACCTCACTCCTTAGGAATGAAGGGCACATACTGTCGTCCTGTCTGTATCCGTAAATTATGCCATTTCCAGATTCTTACTTGATACTTCATGGTACGACCACCTAACAATCAAAGGGTTGGCTCTTGTTTTCTTTTATTAACCAGCCTCGAATGAAATTTTAGAATGTTCCCAAAAGGTGTACTTAAATTAAGAGTGGTGAGTGGATGCACTTAGAATTCTCAGGCTTCAAATTGCATCCAAGAGGTCCGCATCTTAGATGCAAAATAATTAAGTTAAGAAAATTGTTCACGGAATTATCCTGGAGACTAGTGGAGTCGACCTGGAGCCAACCTCGGCAAAACTTAATTATGTCCATTGCATCCCAATGATGCTTATTTGAACCCATATATGATCCATCAGATCACTCTGACTTGCTTGCATACGTCTTGAGTTCTTGGAACGCTTTCCGGCAACCTTCATCAAAGCCACCCGCAAGCTGCAAATTTGGTTTGTTGAAGTTACCTTGGTTAGTTAGTTTGTAGGTAGCAACTCATAATGCCATCCGAAAGTAATTCATGATTGTGGTAGAATTACCTGATGTATTCGGAAGGCAAAGCGGACACCTTGCAGGAGCAGTTCCTCATCATTTACAAATGGATCGGACTTCAGTGCATTCATAATGCGGTTCATGTATTCTTTTGCAAGCTTCAATGAAGCGGTCTTTAGCTGTTAACATAGCAAGAGGATACTTCATATATGATATGTCTATTAGACACGAATTTATAGCTAAAAGGGTAGTGGGATAATTCCAATGTGTACCACATAACTCATAAGTTGGTTTGGAGTTGAAGACGAGTTTGTAAAATGCACTTAACTCTGTCTTCTCTATTATATCAAACTGATGAAAAAGATGGATAGTTTGGGAGTAGATGGTACATACTTGGCTTATGATTCCAGAATCAAGCATCCAATCCCATGGGATCATGAGATCCTTGTATCTTCCACTTGCACTGTCCCTTATTTTTTCAGTATTGTGAATACCTTGTTCAATTCTACAAGGGGAAGTATGAATCATGTCATATTGTTGAAAGTTTGACAATGTAACAGCCTTACTAAATGCATGCAGTTCGTCTACTCACTTATCCTGTAGGGCTTGCATGCGCTTCAAAGCCATAGGTGTAGCCACTCTCCTGTCGTCGTGAAATGATGATGCTTCTGCTTCCAGGTTCTTCAGATCCCGGTAGGTGAATGCTGCTTCTCTCATGGCATCTGCTTTCTTCTCAGGCCAGTTAGGGAAGTGCTTGAGCACTGCCCGTTCGTCTATCAGGTATGATAGTTCCCCATCTAGCCACTTAACAAACTCTTCAACATCGGCTATTTCCTTGTATGCTGCATTCTGAACTTCCCTTGCCAGGAAGCTAATGAATTCACCCTGATTTTCTACATCTGATTTAATCTGTTGGAACACAATCATAAGGGAATGTTTTTGGATTGCTGAGGAAATTAATGATCTATACAGAATAATAGGGAGAAAACATGACTCAGATGTACATTAAAAGATTATTCGTACTAAAAGAATAAAGAGTTATATAACATTATCAACTGCAGGAGGGAAACAGAAAAATCAGAAGAACATGTCGCATGCTCTTAAACTAACGCATGGCATTGCTTTTTGATGCATAAGGAAAAGATATCATATATTGTGGTGTATTCGTAGGGTTTTAAAGATGAGTGAAAATTTTACACAATAAAAAATTACTATTTATGAAATGGGAGAGATGTTTAAAGAATAGTCTATCTATTGAGATATTGTCTTTAATACAGCAACGAACTGGTAACTGTCATGCGGGAGGAAATATTGTGCAATTGTCATACTACTCATACTCTTGTTGCTTATGTTGGTTCGAAAAGAAAAGAAAAATTAAACTAAGAAAGGAATTGGCAGCTAAGTAAACAGTATATCATATGCACATCTAAAAATAGATAGAAAATCATATGTACTTACAGCTATAACATAAGCTGATCTGTTCTCTATCTCCCCGATCATGTCTCGGCTGTTAGTAGCTACTGGAATTCCCACAGATCCAGACTTCGCATCGCTTTTGCCTTCTCTTCTTACTAACAACCGGTACAACTCAACTACCTCTGGCACCCTTTGGACTCCCTTGGTGCTCTTCAGTAATCTGGAAGGTAGGGGAGGTGGCGGTGGAGGAGGAGGACCCATGGATCCTTCCTTTTTTGCCTTGATGATCGGTTGGATGCACGTCGGACTTGGTGGTGGATTTGGAACCCTTGGTGCTCTTGATTTCACAGACGGTGTCCTAGAAAATTGCTGCCTGCTGTAACATGCCGAGCTGTTTAGATCCATAGCTTCCTTCACATCATCATTGTTGTGAACAAACTGTTTTTCCTTGAAGTAGTTGTTGCTGGTGGCAGAATTCTCCGGCTTCTTCCACATTATCTTTCTCTCAGTATCCTGCCCTTCAAGTGAGGAGACTTGGCCTTTTAGACGGCTGACTTGATGCCTCAGTTGCTTGTTCTCCTCTTCCAGAGTGTGGTTCCTCTCGATCAGGCCATGGAGCTTGCTTCTCAGAAGTGCAACACATGCATCACCCTCCCTCATCATCTCTTCTTCGCCAGAGGAGCTGATCTCTCTGTATGGTGGTACTGATTACTCTCGTATAATCTATATATGTCTCCTACTTCATCACTCATATAATTCTGTGGAGCACTAAAGGAGATGTAAGTGAGCTTCTGTACAATTCTGTTGAGTCTAGCCAAGAGGAACTTACATATGTGCAGGGAAGAACTGGTGGAACATAAAGTTAGGTAGGAGGTGCTGCTGCTAGGCTAATTACTTGTCCTTCAAGTGATTGCTATGGGGTACCTATCTTCTTTGTGTAACTTCACTAAAGAAATTCAGTCGTACAAGCTTGTGTGTTTCTCTTTTCCTTTTGTGTACGACTATTTTCCAATTCTATCATACATAATTTACCGCCGTCTATGTTCAGTTCACTTGGCTGGTATATTTTTTAGATTTACCTTGAGCTGTCGGTGTGCTATTTTACACCAACCAAGAGGTAAAGGTTTTTGATCACTCTTCTTTCTCTAAAAAATATGTCATTTTCCTTCATGCTTGTTTTCTTGTGATTGGGCTTTTTTCCTTTTTGTGAAGTTGTGACAGCAAAGCCTGAATACAAGCTTTCTTCTGCCTCAAGCTGTGTAAAAGGAACTCAGATGGAACTCCTTTACCAGCCCTGGACACCTTTGGCTAATAAGACCAAGTGAATATTTTGAAAAGTAGAGGGACAAGAAGAAACAAAATAAAGCTGAGCAAAAGAAGGGGGGAAGCAGATCTGAATGTGTTTATCTTTCAAAACACACAGGTATTGTTACACTCCTTGGAACTGTAGCTCCTGCTGTAACAATCCTATTCCTCACCCATGTGTTTTGATTGCTGAAGATTTCTGGTGAAGCCTTTCCTACCTGTATCTGAACAGCATTGGGCATCTGTTTATGCCACCAAATATAGGCGGTAGCAGAACCCCGAAAACGACATATCAGTAGGTTTAGAAAAAGGAGTCCCTACAAAGGAAGATTCTGGCAATGTTATAAAGAAAATGTAGAAATAAACTGTTACAGGATGACAGCAGATTAAGCTGGCATCAAAGGTTACTCTGTGTACTCTGAGATACAGGTACCATTGTAAAGTCCCTGATCCGTAGGGAATTGCAGCCATGTTTAAAGAGTTCATTGATTTCGCTGCGTCAGTTTCCATGCTCGGATTGGGTGTGATTTGTGTAGAATGCGATCTCACTACCTGGTTGGTGGATGTACTACATACATATATGCAGTGCGGTGCATCAACTGTGAAAGATGCTTTGCATGGACCCCTTGTGACTGCGTGTACCATTACGCCTAACGATGTACCAACAATTGCACTCATAAATGGAAGGAGTGTCTGGGACTGAGTAGTGATCATTTTCAATTATTCATACTGTATAAGCTACAGAAGCTGGACGACAAACTTGGCAAATATGGAGATCATATATGCCAGATTATCTCCCCAGGTAAGCATTGCTTTCATGAGTTTTTCAGCTGTGCTAATGTGCAATGCCAACCAAAAATGCATTCATGCTTAATGATTCACATACCCTCTATTAAGTTCATCTGAAATCAACGAATGTTCTTTTCCTAAGCATAATCAGCACAGTTGATAATCATGTTTGCTTTCCTTTATCAAATGTTTTTCCTATATACTATTTCCTCTGTCCCATAATATAAGAGCGTTTTTGACTTATACTCGCCGGTTGCCAGGGTGAAAGTGAGTCCCACTCCATCCGTTTGGCGTTGCCTGTTGGATTGTAGTAGTACGAGTACTTGGGTCTTGGTATAGCGGGCCGTGTAGAAAGAAAGAAAGAAATCTTGGCAGTGCAGCCATCGGCGTCAGGCTTTTTCTGGTGAAGTTTGGGCGGTGCTTGCCTGACCCGACGTTTGTACTGGACTGCTGCCCTACTGGACAGTGGATCGTTGTCAGAGTACAGAAAATAGACCAGATTTCTTCACGGAAACTGACGGCCTTGAATCTGGATAGTGTCGGCACACCTGCTTGTCCCGGTGAGTCATCCCATCACACGATTTCAGATCACGGGAGTTTTTTTTACAGCTGATCACGAGACATCGTAGTTAGAGCAACTCCAACGGGTCGACCCAAACGGACGGTGTTTTTGTCCGCTTTTTGTCCGTTTGGGTCGGCCGCCCGTCCGTCGTCCGTCCTTTTTTAGTTTTGGGTCGGCAGTGCGTCCAACGGGCCGACCCATTTCATGACCGTGCGCGTTTAACATCATGCCGTCGCCCTGGTTTTGGCGCTTCAGCGCGCGGGAAAGGTTCGCGCGCACGGGGAAAGCGGCCTAGCGCGCACTGGTTTTGGCGCTCCAGCGCGCGGGAAAGGTTCGCGCGCGCCGCGGCCGACACTCGCTATAAAAAAGGCGCTCCCTCCACACTCTGTCGGCCGCCCACTCTCGCCGCCTGGGCGCTTCGGATTTTCGTGGAGTCCGCGAGCGCCGCTCCGGCGCCTTCTCCGCCGAGATCTGGTTTCGCGAGTAACGTCTCGTCCTCGGCACCTTCGACACCGCAGAGAAGGCGGCCCACGCGCATGACGTGACGGCGTGGCGTCTCCTGAGGCCTCGTCGGGATATGAATTTTCCCAACGTGTCGAGCCAACGGGCGCAGGATATGGCGCCTCTCCCGCGGCTTTTCACTGACGAGGATCGTCGTGTCCACCGGAGGCGGCAGCGTCGCCTCGCCATCATAAAGAAGGACGTGGAAGCCTTGGTGGTGTGGCGCGGAGGCTTCCCGTAGGACATCATCGACGAGCGCCAGTTCTACAAGCAATTGAGATCAGAGAGGGACGTGAGGAGGAGGGAGCGAGCCGCCTATCGGGAGGACAAGCGTTCGCGGAAGTAGGCAGCTCAATTGAAACTGAAGCTACGAGAAACGGCGGGTTGGGACTTTGAAGACGAGGCGTATGATGACGCCGACATTCAGACATCGGAGGAGGACATTACTGAGTCGGAGTCAGAAATCGACGAGTAGTGGTCTTTTCTTTTTATCTGTGTACGCTAGAATTATCTATGTATCCATTTTTATCTGAAAAAATGGCCGCCGGCATTGGCGACGTAGCAGGCGGGCGAAGATGTGAATCCAATGTGCCACCGACCAGCGGGCCCGGTGAGGAAAGAGGGCGAGCGCGCGCGTCCGTCTTGTGTCCACGCCAACGCAAATCAGGCTCAAAAATGGGCCGGGAATGGGTCGGCAGGCGGACGAAAGCGGACGCACGCCCGTTTGGGTCGGCGCGTTGGGCCGGATTTTTTGTCCGTGCCGAGCCAAACGAACGGCCGCAGATGAAATGGGTCGCCTCGTTGGAGTTGCTCTTATACTTTCCATCACTCGACTGGAAGTTCAAGAAAATGGTTTAGGTATCACGTGGTACATGGGTAAGCATCCCAAACTTGATTAAGAAAATGGTTTAGAGCATCTATAGCCAGACTTCTCAAACGTCCCCTATACGTCGTCTGGGCGGACGGCCCGGTCAGTGACCGATCACAAAATCATGACCCAATCGGCCTCCTCAAATCGGTCCTATACGTTTAGGTTGACCGGCACCCTCCATATCCAACTCATATCTAGGGCGGATATGAGTAGGCTCGGACTTGCCCGGGCGCGTCCATAGTGCCGGATCCAACAGACAAGACCCAACACAAATTCCACCAAATGAGCCTGATCTTGCCGAACCAGTCATTTTCTTCTCCTCTCTTCTCCCTCGTCCATCTGGCCCTCCCCTAGCTCCGCGCCACCCTAGCTCCGGTGTCGTTCCGGCCCCTTAACGCCACCGCCACCGCCACAAAACTCATCCGCGGCCGTCTCGCCGCCTCGAATGTCGCCACGGTATGCCCGGCTGTTCTCAAACTGCACCCTGCACTCTATGTGTTCGACAAATTATTTGAGCAGTTTTTTTGTAGGCAAAAACGATGGATTCGGATGGTTTGTCGGATGAGGAGTATGGAAACATAGAGCTTGATAAATTAGTGCAAAAGGAGTTCTTCAATTCCTCGTAGTTGGACAAAGATGCCGAGATGATGACGATCATGAGTGTCCAGAAGGAAATGGACAGGAGGTGGAGCACATTCCGAACTTCAAGGGTTTGGTTAAAGGGGGAGAGTTTTGAACATGGATAGGGTCACTGCAGCATGGCTGCTCTGCAAGGACTACTCCTATTCGGGCCAACACTCCCTGATAGATGGTTTCGTCGACGCTTCGACATGTGCAAACCCTTCTTCTTGCGCGTAGTGGAGGGAGTGGAGGCACATGATCCGTACTTCAGGCTCACCAAGTATTGTTGCGGATTACTCTCTTTCTTTGCCAAGCAGAAATGCACGGTTGCTATGAGGATGCTTGCACTGTCACCATGTCGTTGGTGAGATGGTCCGGATGGTGGGAACACATGCCGAAAGACAACTGTGAGATTTGTCCGTGCCATGGTGTAGGTGTTTGGAGCAAAGTATTTGAGAGAACCAGATGTGCAAGATACAGAAAGGTTGATGGCTATTGGAGAGGCAAGAGGTTTTTCAAGTATGCTCGGTTCTGCTAATTGCATGCGCTGACAATGGAAGAACTGCCCCAAAGATTTGCGCGGGGTATACCAAGGTCACATCAAAGAGGTCACCATCATACTCGAAGCAGTGGCTGATGACCCACAAGTATAGGGGATCAATCGTAGTCCTTTTGATAAGTAAGAATGTCGAACCCAACGAGGAGCAGAAGGGAATGACAAGTGGTTTTCAGCAAAGGTATTTTATGCAGGCATTGAAATTGTTGGTAACAGGTAGTTTGATAGCAAGATAATTTGTAACGAGCAAATAACGGTAATGGAAAATAAAGTGCAGTAAGGTAGCCCAATCCTTTTGTGGCAAGGGACAGGCCAAAACGGTCTCTTATGATAAGCATAGCGTTCTTGAGGGTTCACGGGAATTTCATCTAGCCACTTTCATCATGTTGGTTTGATTCATGTTCGCTACTTTGATCATTTGATATGTGGGTGGACCGGTGCTTAGGTGTTGTTCCTACTTGAACAAGCCTCCTACTTATGATTAACCCCCTCGCAAGCATCCGCGACTGCAAGAAAAGTATTAAGATAAAATCTAACCATAGCATTAAACTTTTGGATCCAAATCGGTCCCTTAAGAAGTAGCGCATAAACTAGGGTTTAAGCTTCTGTCACTCTAGCAACCCATCATCTAATAAATACTCCACAATGCATTCCCTTAGGCCCTAATAAGGTGAAGTGCCATGTAGTCGACATTCACATGACACCACTAAGGGAATCACAACATACATATCATCTAAATATCGAACACATATCAAGTTCACATGACTACTTGCAACATGACTTCTCCCATGACCTCAAGAACAGAAGTAACTACTCACAAATGATAATCATGCTCAAGATCAGAGGGGTATTGAATAGCATAATGGATCTGAACATATAATCTTCCACTAAATAAACCATATAGTAATCAACTACAAGATGTAATCAATACTACTAGTCACCCACAAGTACCAATCTAAGGTTCCAGTACGAAGATTGAACACAAGAGTTGAACTAGGGTTTTTGAGAGGAGATGGTGTTGTTGAAAATGTTGATGGAGATTTCCCTCCCACAGATGAGAGAGTTGTTGGTGATGATGATGATGATGATGATTTCCCTCTCTGGGAGGGAAGTTCCCCCGGCGGAATCGCTCTGCTGAAGGGCAAAAGTGCTCCTGCCCAAGTTCGCCTAGGGATGACGGCGCTTCGTCCCGAAAGTCCCGTCCTGATTTTCTATAGGTAAAAATGACCTATATACCAGAAGATGGGCACCGGAGGTGAGCCGAGGAGGGCACAACCCACCAGGGCGCGCCTGGGCTCCCTGGCATGCCCAGGTGGGTTGTGCCCTCCTCGGCTCACCTCTGGTAGTTATTTGTTCCAATATTTTTCATATATTCCAAAATAATTCTCCGTAAAATTTCAGCTCATTTGGAGATGTGCAGAATAGGTAACTCTGACATAGCTTTTCCAGGTCCAGAATTCCAGCTACCGATATTCTCCCTCTTTGTGTAAACCTTGCATATTATGAGAGAAAATGCATTAGAAATACTCCAAGAAGCATTATTATGCATAAAAACATTATAAATAACAGTAGGAAAACATGATGCAAAATGGATGTATCAACTCCCCCAAGTTTAGACCTCGCTTGTCCTCAAGCGAAAACCAAAATCGAAAAACATGTCCACATGCTTAGAGAGACCGGTGTCGATAAAAAGAAAATACAGACATAGAAGCATCATGCATATTATTATAACAGCAATAAACTTTATCACATAAATTTTATCATATAATTTCTCATGAGCAAGTAACAATTCATCACAACATTGAAGTATAATGCATAAACCTTATTGAAAACCAACAAACTATGTTCTCAGGCAACTTTGCAGCTACAATTCATCATCTTTTCAGGAAGGGTCACGTATCGGAGCCTTTTGGCAAGTCCACATACTCAACCATCATATAGTCTTCTATGATTTCTAACACTCACCGCATACACATGAGCAAAAGGTTTCAACCGGACACATAGAAAGATAGGGGCTTATAGTTTGGCCTCCCAACGTATTCACCTCAAGGGTGATGTCAACAATAATAACTCATGCCCACCCATATCCAACTGGGTATATGTGCCTAGATCTTTCCTCACCACATGGTGCTTGCAAAAAGAGAAAATAAAAAGGAATAGAGAAGAATACTTTGACCCTTGCATAAAAGTAAATACATGAAAGTAAAAGATAGGCCCTTCGCAAAGGGAAGCAGAGGTAGTCATGCGCTTTTTGGTTGTATGCTCAATCTCTTAGTGCAGAAGAACGTCACGTTATATTGCCCCTTATGATAGCAACCTTTATTATGCAGTCTGTCGCTTTTATTATTTTGCCATCACAAATTCATAGGATGCTCAATTTTCTCTTACACTAAATGATCCAACACATTTAGAAGCACTTTTATTGCCTTATTGCACCGATGACAACTTACTTGAAGGATCCTACTCAATCCATAGGTAGGTATGATGGACTCTCAAAACAAGATTTTGGGTTTGAGGGTTTTTGGATGCACAAGTAGTATCTCTACTTAGTGTGAAATTTTTGGCTAGCAAAGATATTGAGCAAGCACCACATGTTAAAGGATCTATGAAAATATAACTTCTATGTGAATATGAACAAACATAAATCATTACGTTGTCTTCCTTGTCCGACGCCAACAATTTTGGCATGTAATATTTTGATGGGGGGCCACAATCATAAAAGATGTCCAAGATAGTGTATTTGCATGTGAATCTTCCCTTTTGATGTCCAAGATAGTGTATTTGCATGTGAATCTTCTCTGCCCTTATTAATTCTTTCATGAATTGCATCATTGACCAATGCTATGTTTGTCAATCTCCAATAAATTTTACCACTTATACTTTTCCTTATGTGATGTCATTACTCACCACAAGATTAGCATATGATCTTTTTCATTTATTTCCCTTCTTTTTATTGAAACTTAAAAGTAAAGAAAGCAAAACATAAACTAAACTTTATTATATATTTCGAACATGATTACATATATAGTTCACTAAGCAAGCACTCGAAAAGAGAGGATCAAACTAAACTTTTATTCAACTAAATCAAAAGATAACTAAAGATTGAACTAAAATAGATAAGGGCAAAGATAGTGGTGGTGATACGATACCGGTACACCTCCCCCAAGCTTGGGACGAGCCAAGGGGAGTGTCCATACCATGAACTCAACTCTCCTTTGGTGATGAAGAAGGTGGTGGTGGTGATGAGGTAGTAGGCTTATCCTTTTTCTCCAACTTGCGTCGAAGAGTAAAATTATCTATCCTCAACTCCTCATTCTCCATCTCAAGCTTTATTATCCTCTTGCATAACGCCTCCTTGATTTCTTGCTTGAAACGAGGAGGTACTGGCTCATCTTCATCTTCCTCATCGGTAAACCACATATAGGGATAGGTGTCTTTGAAGATATTTTTATCCAAGGGTTGATAAGAAACTGGGCAATCCTCTTTTGAACCTTGAGATGACATATTTCAAATCTACCAGGAAACAACAAGAAAGAAGAATAGGAGATTTCTCCGCGATACGGTGGTCAATGCGTTCGGGGGGTATATAAAGATTTTTTATCTTGGAAAACAAGCAAACGGGAGAAAAACAGAGTCTGGAAGGTTCCCGAGGTGGGCACAACCCACCTAGGCGCACCAGGGGGCCCAGTGTGCGCTGGTGTATTGTGCCCCCCTCGGGTGCCTTCCTGGTTGTTTCTTATTTTCCTAATTTTTAAAATATTCCAAAACTGACAAAAAAAATATTTTTGTGGATTTTTTGGTGTCCGTTTACTTACCGTATCACGTACCTCCTCTTTTCGGTTATTCTGGAGTGTTCCAGAAGGTTTCTTTTATGTGTTCCTCCGGTGTCATTGTTTGAATACTATTGCTTTCAAAATTAATAGGCGTACCTGAGATATAGTGTTTTATTCTTTGCCCATCGACAACCTTCGGGATAGTACCTTCGGAGTTATTTATTTTGATGGCTCCAGAACGATAAACCTCCTCGATGATATATGGTCCTTCCCATTTAGAGAGGAGCTTTCCTGCAAAAAATCTGAAGCGAGAGTTGAACAAAAGGGCATATTCACCAACTTTAAATTCCCGCTTTTGGATTATTTTTTCATGCCATCTTTTAACCTTTTCTTTAAATAACTTGGCATTTTCATAGGCTTGGGTTCTCCATTCATCTAGTGAGATAATATCAGATAACCTCTTTTCACCGGCAAGTTTGAAATCATAGTTGAGTTCCTTAATTGCCCAATATGCTTTATGTTCTAGCTCAAGAGGCAAATGACAAGATTTTCCATAAACCATTTTAGAAGGAGACATACCCATAGGATTTTTACATGTTGTTCGGTAGGCCCAAAGTGCATCATCCAATTTCTTAGAACAATTTTTTCGGGACCTGTTAACAGTTTTTTGTAATATTAATTTTATTTCTCTATTGTTAAGTTCAACTTGACCACTAGATTGTGGATGATAGGGTGATGCAATTCTATGGTTAACATCATATTTAGCAAGCATTTTGTGGAAAGCACCATGAATAAAGTGTGAACCACCATTAGTCATTAAATATCTAGGGACCCCAAACCTTGGGAAAATAACTTCTTTGAGCATTTTAATGGAAGTGTTGTGATCAGCACTACTAGTTGGAATAGCTTCTACCCACTTAGTAACACAATCAACAACAACCAAAATATGTGTATACTCATTAGAGGAAGGAAAAGGTCCCATATAATCAAAACCCCAAACATAAAATGGTTCAATAGCAAGTGAATAATTCATAGGAATTTCTTGACATTTACTAATATTACCAATTCTTTGGCATTCATCACAAGATAAAACAAACTTACGGACATCCTTGAAGAAAGTAGGCCAATAAAAAACAGATTGCAATACCTTGTGAGCAGTTCTATCTCCCGCGTGATGCCCTCCATAAGCTTCAAAGTGACATTTCCGTAGGATTTGTCCTTGTTCATGCTCATGTACACAACGTCTAATAATACCATCTACTCCTTTATAAAGATGTGGGTCATCCCAAAAGTAATGTCTTAAATCATAGAAGATTTTTTCTTTTGTTGGTATGTGAAACTAGGTGGTATGCAT
The DNA here is from genome assembly GCF_056163025.1 of Triticum urartu. Taxonomy (NCBI): domain Eukaryota; kingdom Viridiplantae; phylum Streptophyta; class Magnoliopsida; order Poales; family Poaceae; genus Triticum; species Triticum urartu. Next base: position 442,335,151 of record NC_141876.1, read on the forward strand.
TTAGCAACAATATAATTAACATGGTTAGCATACCAAGGAGTGTTATGAGAAACATTTATTACAACTAGTGGTTCATCAGAAAAACTATCATCAATAGGTAGTGGGTCATCAAGAATATTTTCTAGCCTAGACAAGTTATCAGCTACGGGGTTCTTAGCTCCTTTCCAGCCAGTAATATGTAAATCAAATTCTTGTAGCAAGAGAACCCACCTAATGAGTCTAGGTTTAGCATCTTTCTTTTCCATAAGATATTTAAAGGGAAAACTTTGTTTTTGCCACTCTAGCTTTTGCCAATTTTGCTTATGCCACTCTAGAATTTCATCTATCACTTTTGCCACTCCTAGCTTTCGATAATATATCACAAATGCCATTCTGTTACACATCCGTTAGTTGACTGTTTATTCTATCTAGTTGACTAGAAGAAGAGCTGTCAGTATTTGTAAAAATGACACAGGTTGCCCCTACTGACTTGTGGGGCCACTTTGTAAGTGACACAAACAGAGAATATACACACACGGGTCCAACCACACCACACACCCACCCGTTCCCTGAAAAAAATGACCTAGGCCGCAGCCACTAGCCGCATCGACACCACACACGGGCCGCATCCACCAGCCACGCCCGCATCCATGTCGCGGCGTCCTCCTTCCCGCCGCCGCCGCGGCCACACTCCGCCGCCGCCGCATCCACGTCCCCTCTGGCCTCCCGTCCTCCGGCCTCGCTGATGGATCGCGACTCTCAGGTCCCCCCACCACGACGCCCTGCTCCGACCTCGCCGATCCATGGCGCACCTCCGCCCTCCCCTCTGCGGTGCCCATCTCCGGCCTCCCTCACCGACGCGGTTCGCAGCAGCGGGCTTGGTTCCTCTTCTCCAGCCTCCCTCCCCGACGTGGTCCGCAGCAGCGGGCTTGGTTCCTCTGCTCCGGCCTCCCTCCCCACGCGGTCCGCACCAGTGACGGCCCATCCTCTACACCGGCCTCCCTCCTTGACGTTGTCTGCACCAGCGACCCCCCTTCCTTTGCCTTCAACAGCTCACACAGGATGGAGGGGGCCGCGCCGTCGACCATGGCGGTAGGGGCGGCACAGAAGACCTCGAACCTGCTGGTTCCTCTTCCTGATGGGCAAGTTTTCAACTCCTCACATTGATGTGTAGCATCTGGTCTGCTAGAAATAAACATCTTTTTATGCTAGAAATAGAATTCCTTGTATGCTCATGCTGGTTCGTTTGTGTTCTGTTCATGGGGCATATTGGCTGGTGGTTTGTGAGATGCCACTGCTAGTTTGTTGGGATTGCAAGTCTGGTTGTCTGTTTGTGAGCCACGCCGTCGGATGTCTAATTTGAATGCATCAGTGAACACACATGCAATGCATCCAATAATGTGTAGCATCCAATAATTTCTTCACCATACACATGTCTGTGAGATGGTACTGCTTGTTTGTTTGTTTTTCTGGTCTGCAAATGCTGATTGCATAGTGTTCTTCATGTCTGTAAATAACCTATGTTCTGGCAGCACTTAAGTAAATCACTAGATCAGTAGATCATTTAAGTAAATCACCTATGCATTCACTGATGTCAAATTTCTATCAATGTAGGTCAAACATGCCACCTTATAAGCTGATTGTGACATATGGGGCACGTTCTTACAAGAATTACAAGGGCGAGAAGTGCACTGTCTCTTCTTGGAGCTGGGACATCCATGTAGAGAGGCTGGCTAGTTACGATCAGCTTGTGGGGCTCATGTAGAGTAAATATCCATGGGGAAATGATGAGGGTGTTGTGTTCTCAAAGTGGAATACTTGCAACCAATATTTTGCGCTAGTTCGCAATGATGAAGATGTGGTGAGCATGTATGATGAGAATCAGGAAGAAAAGGTTATTAAGATACTTTTCCAGTTTTGCAAGAATGGTGAGGAGGATGAGCTTGCTATTAGTTTGCTTCAACCAATCCAACCTCCAGCAAAGGACATACCCAAGTTCATACTGGAAGATTTAACTCAAAATTCTCAGTATGAGTATGAGATACCTGAGGAGAACTTGGCAGGGCAACAAAGATCTGAAGAGGGCTATCAAGGAGAGGACCATGTAGGAATAGACGAGGAGGAGCAGTACCTTGATGGCGGTGAGCAGGAAAATGGAGGCGAGCTAGCCAAATATGCTGACCATAAGGCAACCGAGGATGTTCCCCAAGATGTTGATGAAGATAGTGGTGAGCAGGAAGAGGATAGTGATGATGAGGAAGCTGATAGTGATGAAGGGGTTGTTAGTGATGAGGATAGTGATGGGGGCATAGTGCATGATATTCCAGCAATAAGTTATGACAAGGACAATCCACCTATGACAAAAGGGACATTATTTCCCTCAATTGAAGAGTTCAGAGTTGAACCTGCTACACATGCCATTGTCAATGAGTTTAGTTACAAAACTGATAAAAGTGATCAAAAGAGGGTGAGGGTTTCTTGTTCCTATGAACCACCGGAAGGAAAAAAACCCATGCAAGTGGAGGGTGAATGGTTCGATCTTATATGACAAAAAAACAATTCAGGTGAAGAATCAACCCAAGATGCACACATGTCCTAGCACACAAAGAGATGGAAAAGTAAAGGTTGCTAAGAGAAAATGGATTGCGGCCAGGGTGACTGATTGGTTGAAGGGTGACCCAAGTATGACTAGCATCGCTTTGAAGAAAAGGTTGTTCGAGAAATACCATGTCGATATTGATTATCAGAGAGTGCTTGCAGGTAGACGCATAGCCTTGGACCAGATATTTGGGAAGTGGGAGGATAGCTTTGAGTGCTTGTATAGCTGGCAAGCTGAGGTGCTTAGGAAGTGCCCAACAAGTATTGTAGTGATAAATCACAAAGAGGTAGAAGGGCAGCAACAATTCACAAGGGCATTTGTGTGTTTTAGAGCTTGCATTGATGGATTTCTGTCAGGATGTAGGCCTGACTTGAGCGTTGATGCCACTGCCTTGAATGGGAAATGGAAAGGACAGCTCGCAGTTTCTTGTGGTGTTGATGGACACAACTGGTTGTATCCTGTAGCTTATGCTGTCTTCGATTCAGAAACTAAAGAAAATTGGGAGTGGTTCATGGAGAATCTCAAATCAGCTATTGGCATGCCAGATGGCTTAGTCATATGCACAGATGCGTGCAAAGGGTTGGAAACAGCAGTGCATACGGTATTCCCAGCTGTTGAACATAGGGAATGCTTTAGACACATGATAATGAACTTCAGAAAGAAATATCATGGAAAGGTTTTTGAAGAAAATCTATGACCAGCAGCATACACGTATTCTCTTGCCAAGCATAATCACCATATGGACAAAATTATGGAAGCCAATCCAGAAGCTATCGCATACCTTGATGAGTGGCATTCTAATTTGTGGAGCAGAAGCAAGTTCTCTACGACATGCAAATGTGACTATGTGATGAACAACATAGCCGAGTCATTCAACTCCATGATTAAGAAATTGAAGGGTTTCCCTGTTCTTGAATTATTGGATGCATTGCGAGAATGGCTAATGGTCAGATTTGAAATAAGAGCTAAAATAGCGGAGAAATTTGTACGCAGACATCTACAAATTCTGCCAAGGATCAGCAACATGATGAACAATAGATCAAGGGGGATTGTGCTAGTTGGGATATCTAGAAGTGATGACTGCAAAGCGGAGGTCACTATAAAGATCCATGGATATAATTGGAAGCATTGTGTAGATTTGGAGAAGTGGGAATGCTCATGTAGACAGTGGCAAGTAACTGGACAACCTTGCCTACATGCCATTGCATTCATCACAAGTATTAGAGGAGGTCGAGAGATAGATGACTATGCGCATGAGTACTACTCCGTGAAATCATTCAGCAATGCATATGCAAAAAATGCGCCCACCATGACTGATAAGAAACAATGGCCAGTGGTCGATGTTGGGTTCAAATTGCACCCTCCTGTACTGAAAAAGGCTGCTGGTAGACCTAGGACACAAAGGATAAAGTCAACCTTTGAGAGCATATCAAAGAGAAGACACAAGTGCCCAGAATGCAAAGAACTTGGGCATTTGTTGAAGACATGTCCAAAACTTTATCCCGAACACAAGACAAGAAACAGGTACTTTCTAGCAAAGAATTGTACATTCGAAATTTAAATGCAAAGAAATGTATAGTCTAACTAAATTTCTCTATCTCAAATCTGCTAGGAAAAGGAAAAATGTTGAGCCAGTAGACATCGAAGACGCAGAAGCTATTGCCATAGATGCTGAGACTATGGGCACTACAAGGTTAATATTCTTTGTTTTGCTTCCAACAATCCATAATGGTCTAATTTTGTCTATTGTAAATATGCATTTTGCCTACTCTGGTGCGTCTAATTTTGTTTCGAACAAGCCAATGCATAGAATTCTATTTTTGCCTATCAAATATGCATCTCAACACTTATTTGCATTCATTCTCAGTGCTGAAAATGGTTCTACAAACAAGAGAAGAGGTGGTAAAAGGGCAAAGTCTAGCCCAGTTCTTGAAGCATCTAAGAAGACTTCTGCTACCCATGATAGCCCAGCAAAGAACACAAGAAGAAAATGTCCTCCGTCGAAGAACACAAGAAGCAAAAAATGTCCTTTGGTGAAGAGCACAAGCAAAAAGAAGTTGTGAACCTTGCTGTTTAGGATGATTCACAACTACATTTATTTTGTGGAGCACTATGCATATGTGAACCTTGCTGTTTAGCTGATGATGTTGCTAGACTTGGCTGTACTATGTCTCAACTTGTGTAGAGCTGCTTTTGGGGCGGTCCATATGCATGTGAACGAGCTGTTTAGATTAGATGATGGATTTGATTTCTATGAAGTATTTTGTTGATATTTAGAATGCCTTAACCTCTTTACTATGATTTTGGTCATGATGTTATTATTGCACTTCTCATCTAAATATCCTGTAATTATGTGTGATGGTTAAATTTCCAAAGAGGTCATGCCAAAATTTCCTCTTTACTATGCTACTGGTCATGATCTTATTAATGTGCATACTTCTCATCTAAATATTGTGCAACTATGTGTGATGGTTAGATTTTCAAATAGGTCATGCCAAAATTTTCTCTTTACGGTGGTGTTGGTCATGATCTCTAAATATTGTGCAATTATGTGTGATGGTTAGATTTTCAAATGTCAACCAAAATGTCCTCTTTAGTATGCTGCTGGTCATGACGTTAATATAATGGCAAAAGCAATAGTTGAATAAAACGAGAGTGGCAAAAGCAAAACAAATTAATTGGGGGCAATCTAGTCTTTTCTCTGCTCTGTTTGGTCAAAACATCCATTGACCTAACAGAATGGCATTTGTGATATATTATCGAAAGCTAGGAGTGGCAAAAGTGAGAGATGAAATTCTAGAGTGGCATAAGCAAAGTTGGCAAAAGCTAGAGTGGCAAAAACAAAGTTTTCCCATATTTAAAAGTAGCATGATCGGTGTGAACAGTAACTTTAGAATCAACAATCTAAGATCTGAATTTATCACAAGCAAACACAACTGCTAAAAATTCTTTTTCAGTAGTAGCATAATTTCTTTGGGCACTGTCTAGAGTTTTGCTAGCATAATGGATAACATTTAATTTCTTATCAATTCTTTGTCCTAGAACAACACCAACAACATAATCACTAGCATCACACATAATTTCAAAAGGCAAGTTACAATCAGGTGGTTGAACAATAGGTGTAGAAATTAAGGCTTTCTTAAGTGTTTCAAAGGCTTATAAACAAATGGAACATCCTTTTGTAAAAGATCTATAAGAGGCCTAGAAATTTTAGAGAAGTTTTTAATAAATCTCCTATGGAAACCAGCATGACCGAGAAAACTACGAATACCTTTAATATCTCTATGACATGGCATTTTCTCAATTGCATCAACTTTAGCTTTATCCACCTCAATACCCCCCCCCCCCAAGACAATACCTTCATTAACCATAAAGTGGCACTTCTCCCAATTCAAGACAAGATTAATTTCCTCACATCTCTACAAAACTCGATCAAGGTTGCTTAAGCAATCATCAAAAGAAGTTCCATATACAGAAACATCATCCATGAAAACCTCAATAATCTTTTCACAAAAATCAGAGAATATAGTAGTCATGCATCTTTGAAAGGTAGTAGGTGCATTGCATAAACCAAAAGGCATACGTCTATAAGCATAAGTTCCAAAAGGACAAGTAAATGTGGTTTTCTCTTGATCATGTTGTGAAACAGTTATTTGAGGAAAACTAGAATATCCATCAAGAAAATAAAAGTGTGTGTGCTTACATAGTCTTTCTAACATTTGATCAATAAAAGGCAATGGGTAATGATCTTTTCTAGTTGCTTTATTTAATTTTCTAAAATCAATTACCATTCTATAGCTACCGACAATTCTTTGTGGAATAAGTTCATTTTTGTCATTAGGAACAATAGCAATACCTCCCTTATTAGGGACACAATGAATGAGACTTACAAATCTACTATCAGCTATGGGATATATTATATCTTCTTCCAGAAGCTTTAGTATTTCAATTCTTACCACTTCTTTCATCTCAGGATTCAAACATCGTTGATGATCAACAATAGGTTTAGCATCAGGTTCCATATTAATCTTGTGCTGACAGAGAGTGGGACAAATGCCCTTAAGATCATCAAGAGTATATCCAATAGCATCTCGATGCTTCTTCAGAATTTTCAATAATCTCTCTTCTTCATGTTTTGAAAGGTTAGCACTAATAATAACAGGAAATATCTTTTTCTCATCAAGATAAGCATATTTCAAAGTGTCAGGCAATTGTTTTAATTCGAACACAGGATCACCTTTAGGTGGAGGATGACCTACTAGAGTTTCAATAGACAAATTGTGTTTAAGCAGAGGTCGTTGTTCAAAGAAAATCTTATCTATCTCATTTCTTTCATGCATATGCATATCATTTTCATGGTCTAGCAAATATTGTTCTAGTGGATCAGTAGGAGGCACATCAATAGAAGCAAGACCAATTATTTCATCCTTACTAGGCAATTCTTCTTATGAGGTTGTCTATTAAACTTGGAAAAATTAAATTCATGAGACTCATCACCAAAGCTAATACGAACGGTTTATTTATGAAAATCTATGGTGGCATTGACAGTGTTCAAGAAAGGTCTATCAAAGATAATGGGACAAAAGTCATCTTGTGGGGAACCAAGAACAAGAAAATCAGTAGGATATTTTGTTTTCCCACACAAGACTTCAACGTCTCTAACAATCCCAAGTGGTGTGATGGTGTCTCTATTAGCAAGTTTAATAGTAACATCTATGTCCTCTATTTCGGCGGGTGCTATGCCATTCATAATTTCTTGATATAAGGTAAAAGGGATAGCACTCACGCTAGCACCTAAGTCACATAAACCATGATAACAACGATCTCCTATTTTGACTGAGACAACAAGCATGCCAAGAACAGGTCTATGTTTATCTTTCTCATCAGGTTTGGCAATTCTAGCAGCTTCATCATAGAAGTAAATAACATGCCCATCAATATTTTCTGCCAAGAGATCTTTAATCATAGCAACACTTGGTTCTACTTTAATTTGTTCAGCAGGTTTAGGTTCTCTAATATTACTTTTGCAAACCACAGTTGAAACCTTAGCATGTTCCTTTATCCTAACAGGGAAAGGTGGTTTTTCAATATAGACAGTAGGCACAACTGGGTCAACATTGTAAATAATAGTTTCATCTATAGTTATTACCGGTTCTTTAATTTCTTATTTAATAGGGGGGGTGATATTTAAACCACATCTCCTTAGGGAGATCAAGATGAGTAGCAAATGATTCACAAAAGAGGCTACTATCTCAGAGTCAAGTCCATATTTAGTGCTAAACTTTTGAAAAGCATCGGTATTCATAAAAGATTTAACACAATCAAACTCAAGCTTAATACCTGACTCTTTACCTTTGTCGAGTTCCCAATCTTCAGAGTTGTGTTCAATTCTTTCTAAAATATCCCACCCGAGTTCAATAGTCATCTTCATAAAAGAACCAGTACAAGAATTGTTGAGCATGGATTGATCATCGCGAGAAAGCCGAGCATAAAAATTCGAAATGATCATTTCTCTCGAGAGCTCATGATTGGGGCATGAATATAATATAGACTTAAGCCTCCCCCAAGCTAGAGAGATACTTTATCCTTCACGAGGCCAAAAATTATATATGTAATTCCAATCACGATGAACTAGATGCATATGATAATTTTTTTGGTGAAATTCCAATTTCAATCGATTCTAGTTCCAAGATCCAATATCATCGCATAGCCTATACCATGTCAATGATTTTCCCTTCAAAGATAAAGGGAAAACCTTCTTCTTGGCTTCATCTCCGGATAAACCTGCAAGCTTAAATGATCCACAAATTTCATCCACATATATTAAGTGTGTATCAAGATGTTCAGTTCCATCTCCTGCATAAGGATTAGCTAGCATTTGTTCTATCATACCCAAAGGAATTTCATAACCAATATTTTCAGTAGGTGAAGTAGGTTGAGGGGCAACTAATTGTGGTTCCAGTCGAGGTGAAGATACCCCGAACAAAACCCTCAAAGGATTGTTCTCCATAGTAACAAGTGACAATAAATTCAGCATGTAGTAATAATTTTTCCTTACCAAGAGCGCTTCACTCCCTGGCAACGGCGCCAGAAAAGAGCCTTGATGACCCAAAAGTATAGGGGATCAATTGTTGTCCTTTCGATAAGTAAGAGTGTCGAACCCAACGAGGAGCAGAAGGAAATGGCAAGTGGTTTTCAGCAAGGTATTTTCTACAAGCACTGAAATTGTTGGTAACAGATAGTTTGCTAGCAAAATAATTTGTAACGAGCAAATAACGGTAATGGTAAATAAAGTACAGCAAGGTAGCCCAATCCTTTTGTGGCTAAGGACATGCCAAAATGGTCTCTTATGATAAGCAAAGCGTTCTTGAGGGTACACGGGAATTTCATCTTGTCACTTTCATCATGTTGGTTGATTCATGTTCGCTACTTTGATAATTCGATATGTGGGTGGAACGGTGCTTAGGTGATGTTCTTACTTGAACAAGCCTCCTACTTATTATTAACCCCCTCGCAAGCATCCGCAACTATAAGAAAAGTATTAAGATAAAATCTAACCATATCATTAAACTTTTGGATCCCAAATTGGTCCCTTACGAAGTAGCGCATAAACTAGGGTTTAAGCTTCTGTCACTCTAGCAACCCATCATCTAATAACTACTCCACAATGCATTCACTTAGGCCCTAATAAGGTGAAGTGCCATGTTGAAAGTGCAACTAATCCCCTGGTGGTTTTGGTAATTCATAACAACATATAGCTCATTGGACTAATATCCATTCAAGTTAAATATTTCAGAAAGTTCAATGATTGGCATAGCATGGACTAGAGATGTGGACCCCTCAAAATGCTAAGGACAAAGATTGGCAAAAGCTCAATACTCCTCATTTCTATTTTAGTGATCCAAGATCACATTGAGTCCATAGGAAAAGCCAATATTATTAAAAGGGGATGAGGTGTTGCTTAATGGTCCACTTGCTCAAAGTGCTTAATGATATTCTCCAAAGCCCTCAACCACTTTCTCAATTCCAAATTTGTCCAAAACCTAAAGTCAAACTCGGCCCCACCAATTTGATCTATCCGGCGCCACCGAGTTTGTTTGACATAGCCACTGCCAGAAACCCCAATCAATTCGGTCTCATCGATCGGGTTCTCGGTCTCATCGAGATGGCAATGCAAACTCTCTGTTTCCCTTCGTGATTTTCCGATCTTACCGAAATAAGCGATCGGTCCCACCGAGTTCGCAATGTAAACTCTCTGTTTCCCTTCGTAATGTTTCAGTCTTACCGAAATGAGCGATCGGTCCCACTGAGTTTTCCTGACCAACTCTCTGTTTACTCATTGCTGAAATCGGTCTCACCGAGTTCATGCAATTGGTCACACCGAGATGAGGTTTTGCCCCAACCCTAGCACATCTGTCCCATCGAGTTGATCATGTCGGTCCCACCGAGATTCCTAACGTTCACATTTTGAACTGAATCAGTCTCACCGAGTTCTCCTATTCGGTATGACCGAGTTGGGTCAAATGTGTGTAACGGTTGGATTTTGTGTGGAGGCTATATATACCCCTCAACCCCCTTCTCTATTGAAGAGAGAGCCATCAGAACGTGCCTACACTTCCACTACTCATTTTCTGAAAGAGAACCACCTACTCATGTGTTGAGACCAAGACATTCCAATCCAACCGCAAGTCTCTAGCCTTCCCCAAGTTGCTTTCCACTCAAATCATCTTTCCACCATAGCCAAATCTATGAGAGAGAGAGAGAGTTGAGTGTTGGTGAGACTATCATTTGAAGCACAAGAGCAAGGAGTTCATCATCATCACACCATCTATTACCTTTTGGAGAGTGGTGTCTCCTAGATTGGTTAGGTGTCACTTGGGAGCCTCCAACGAGATTGTTGAGTTGAACCAAGGAGTTTGTAAGGGCAAGGAGATTGCCTACTTCGTGAAGATCTACCCGAGTGAGGCAAGTCCTTCGTGGGCGATGGCCATGGTGGGATAGACAAGGTTGCTTCTTCATGGACCCTTCGTGGGTGGAGCCCTCCGTGGACTCGTGCAACCGTTACCCTTCGTGGGTTGAAGTCTCCACCAATGCGGACGTACGATAGCACCACCTATCGGAACCACGCCAAAAATCTCCGTGTCTACATTGCGTTTGCCTTCTCCAAACCCTTCCCTTTACCTTCATATGCAATGTTTTACTTTTTGCTACTACACTCTTAGAATTGCATGTGTAGGTTGATTGCTTGACTTGTGCTAAGTTGCTAAAATCTGCCAAGACTTAAAATTGGGAAAAAGGCTAAATTTTTATTTGGCCAAGTAGTCTAATCACCCCCCCTCTAGACCTAATTTCGATCCTACAAGTGGTATCAGAGCTTTGGTCTCCATTTGCCTTGATTTCCATAGCTTTGGTTGTAACGCCCGGATAATCGTGCTACAATAATCCAACGCTAATCATGCCACATCACCACGGTTACTGTTGATAGTCTGCCGTTAGTTCAAAACCGAGTCAAATTCAAATTTAAAAATAAAGTTAATAATAAAAGTTTACAGACGTTAAAACAAAAATGTTCGGTTTGTTCATAATATTACATAGTTAATTATGGTGAAGAAAACACATGTTTAGAAAATGCATAAATATTTTAAATTTAATTAAAACAGAAAAGGAAAAAAGAGAAATAAAGAAAAAAAATATAAAAACAGAAAACTAACAAAAAAAAGAAAAAAAGGAAACACCCCCCTCTGTGCTCCGGCCCAGCAGGCCATTGGGCCACCTACCCGGCCGACCGACCCCCACTCCTCATAACCCCCCCCCGTCGTGACCTAAATCCCCTCACCCTCACCCCACTCCTCCTCTCGTTCCCCACTCCCCCACCTTTCTGGATCGGGGCAACGGCGCCCCGACCCCGTCGCCGATCCCGTCGTCCTCGCGCCGGACGTCCTCCCCGCCGCCTCAGATTGTGCCGGGAGCACCGCCTCCGCCGCCTTCGTTGACTACGCGGACGCATCGGAGCTCGGGACCCCTGCCTCATGGGGATCGAGCCATTCCCTTCTCTGTATCGCCACCTCCTGCACGTCGACGTCGCCGCCGCCTCATCGGAACCCTCCCTCATCGGACTGCCTCCTGTCTCCGTCAACGTCGTCTCCGTCCTCCTCCTCAACACCTGCTGCCTCATACCCTACAGCTACCTTGTGAGCCTCCCTCCTTCTCCTCTGCATCGCCTGCTGCCGCCACTCCTACCCGCCGCTTGCCGCGCCCTTCTCGTGCCTCACCGCGCGCCGACCGTCCCTGGACCGCACCCGCGCGTGCACCGCCCGCTCCCGCTCCCCGTGTCGTGGGCGTCCCTTGCTCCTGGACGCGCCCGCCCGCAACGATGCGCGCGCTCAGCGCGCGCTGCCCGCACCCTCGCTTCGCCTGCGCCCTCCCCTACCTCCCCGGCTGCACGCCGCGCCTGTCAGGGCCCCGGTCTAGCCCTTCACCGCGCCGCCCGCATAACCCTGCTCCCGCGCGCCGCTGGACGTGCTCGTCCACCGCTGCTTGCGCATGTGGCCGTCGCGCCTCGGCCGCCCACCCGCTCTGCCTGCGTGTTGTACCGCGCCGCTCCCCTCACCGCATCGCCTCGCGCAGCTACTGCTTCCTACGCATGCCCGCTGCGCACGCACACACGCCGCCCTACTCCAGCCCCGTGGCCTCCGCCGGCCGGCCTGCTGCATCCCGTAGCCGCGGCGCCGCCCGGTTCCATTCCCTCGGGCGCCCACAACCGCGCCCAGCGCCCGTCGCCGCCCACCCGTTAAGCCCCATAGGGCCTATGACAGTGGGGGCCCACCCTGAGAACGTTTTACAAAAAAAATAGAATTAAAATAATAATAATAAGTAAATGTAAATAAATAAATAAATAAAAATAAATAAATAGATAATAATTAAATTAATTAATTAATTAAGTTAATTAATCCTACTTAATTAATCTAATTAACCTATTAGTCTAACTAAGCAATAATTAGTTTAACCTAACGGTGCACGTCAGGTTGACCAGTCAACCCTGTTGACTGCTGACATCATGCTGACGTCATGATGATGTCAGCAAATACTGTTCTGGATAATGTTGGATTAAATAAATTAAACAAATCCTAAAAATTATTTTAATCTTTTAAAATCAATATAAAATAAACCGTAATTCAGATGGAAAAACTTTGTACATGAAAGTTGCTCAGAACGACGAGACGAATCCGGATACGCAGCCCGTTCGTCCGCCGGGCATCCCTAACATAGCGAACATGCAACTTTCCCCCTCCGGTTCGTATGTCCGCAAACGCGAAACATTTTCCCGGATGATTTCCGCCTTCACCGGTACCACCTCATACCGCGTTAGGGCACACCTAGCATCACGCTTTGTCATGTCATGCATCGTCATGCATTTGTTTGCATTGTATTTATTATTTCTCCCCCATCTTCTCTCGCTAGACACCGAGACCGACGCCGCCGCTACCCAGTACGACTACGGTGTTGACGACCCCTCTCTCTCTTGCCAGAGCAACCAGGCAAGCCCCCCCTGATCACCAGATATCGCCTACTCTTCTCTATACTGCTTGCATTAGAGTAGTGTAGCATGTTACTGCTTTCCGTTAATCCTATCCTGATGCATAGCCTGTCCTTGCTATTACTGTTGTTACCTTTACCTGCAATCCTAATGCTTAGTATAGGATGCTAGATTATCATCAGTGGCCCTACATTCTTGTTCGTCTGCCATGCTATACTATCAGGCCGTGATCACTCGGGAGGTGATCACGGGTATATACTTATATACTTTATACATGATACATGTGGTGACTAAAGTCGGGTCGGCTCGTGGAGCACCCACGAGTGATCCACGGATTGGGGGCTGAAAGGACCTTTGTCCCAATGGCCCTCTGTGTGGATCTTTGTGGCGAAGCGACAGGGCAGGTTGAGACCACCTAGGAGAGAGGTGGGCCTGGCCCTGGTCGGCGTTCGCGGTTATTTCAAGATAACACGTTTAACGAGATCTTGGTATTTGATCTGAGTCTGGCCACTGGCCTATACACACTAACCATCTACGCGGGGACAGTTATGGGCACTCGACGTCGTGGTATCAGTCGAAGCCTTCGTGACGTCAGCGACTGAGCGGCGCGCGCCGGGTTGGACCGCGTAACGCAACTTCCTTTGTAATGGAGGTTGCTAGGTCTGCTCTCCGGCTGCCCTCGCAACATGCAGGTGTGCAATGGGCGATGGGCCCAGACCCCTGCGCCATAGGATTTAGACCGGCGTGCTGACCTCTCTGTTGTGCCTAGGTAGGGCTGCGACGTGTTGATCTTCCGAGGCCGGGCATGACCCAGGAAAGTGTGTCCGGCCAAATGGGATCGAGCGTGTTGGGTTATGTGGTGCACCCCTGCAGGGAAGTTAATCTATTTGAATAGCCGTGATCTTCGGTAACTGGACGACTTGGAGTTGTACCTTGACCTTATGACAACTAGAACCGGATACTTAATAAAACACACCCTTCCAAGTGCCAGATACAACCGGTGATCGCTCTCTCACAGGGCGACGAGGGGAGGATCATCGGTTAGGATATTGCTACACGATGCTACTTGGTGAACTTACCATCTACTCTCTTCTCCTGCTGCAAGATGGAGGTTACCAGAAGCGTAGTCTTCAATAGGACTAGCTATCCCCCTCTTATTCCGGCATTCTGCAGTTCAGTACACATATGATACCCTTATTCCTTTTGATACCAATGCATACTTATGTAGTGTAGCTCCTTGCTTGCGAGTACTTTGGATGAGTACTCACGGTTGCTTTGCTCCCTCTTTTCCCCCTTTCTATACCCGATTGCTGCGACCAGACGTTGGAGTCCAGGAGCCAGACGCCACCGTCGACGACGACTACTACTACTCGGGAGGTGCCTACTACTACGTGCAGCCCGCTGACGACGACCAGGAGTAGTTTAGGAGGATCCCAGGGAGGAGGCCTGCGCCTCTTTCGATTTGTATCCCAGTTTGTGCTAGCCTTCTTAAGGCAAACTTGTTTAACTTATGTCTGTACTCAGATATTGTTGCTTCCGCTGACTCGTCTATGATCGAGCTCTTATATTCGAGCCCTCGAGGCCCCTGGCTTGTAATATGATGCTTGTATGACTTATTTTATTTGTAGAGTTGTGTTGTGATATCTTCCCGTGAGTCCCTGATCTTGATCGTACACGTTTGCGTGTATGATTAGTGTACGGTCAAATTGGAGGCGTCACAAGTTGGTATTAGAGCCGACTGCCTGTAGGAATCCCCCTTCCACACTCCTTGGCCGAAGTCGAGTCTAGTCGATGAAAACTGTTTTACTAACATGGCTGTGTGGCCCATGGGCCCACGTCGCCATTGGGTGATATTAGGATCCTTTATTCCTCGACCTATACTCTGGGACTCTGATCTCTCTTCTACTCGGGTTAAATGATTTTACTAACTTTAACATTAGGATCCCGTGACCACGTTCACCCCAAAGTTGGATAAGCCCTAGCTATTCTTTAGAGTAGTATATTGAACATTATCCACACTATCAGTTGACTCCTTTGAAACATCTTTGTTTTCAGATGGAACCCACGAGACAGGTCGTGCGTCACACGATGGCCATTGGTGCCTCAGGATCACCTGCTGTGTTGGTTGAGATGATGACCTATCTGGGTTATCGCTGGCACCCTGAGTACACCGTCTATGAGGAGTATCAGGACTTCAACCAGGAGCAGTACCGTGCCATCGTCCACCTCTACTCTCGGGAGTATGACTCCACTACCGTGATGCACACTGCTCATGGTGTTGGAGTGACTATCGACATGGCGGTCCATGATGCTGCTTATGCTGCTCTGACACGTCTTCATGGAGAGTATCAGGAGTTGGACGCCTCCCCCTTCAGGCACATTGCTATCGCATCCGATGTTGGTGCGGAGGGGTACTACACTGCTGCCTACTCCACTGTCACCCGAGAGCCCTTCTACCATCAGAACCTGGTTCTGCATGCTGATGGGCTGGATAGAGCTAACCGAGCTCTTCGCCACGAGTTGTACACCACCCGTCAGCACCTATACCGTGCTGTGACGCCGTTGCACCCCTCTGTCCGTTCTGGTGATCTGTCGCGTTCTACGATCTACCCTTCCAGGACCGTGATGCCCCAGGGCATCGGTTGGCCAGATGTGGGAGGCTACTCTCCCGCACTTGGTCCTCTCCTTCCACCTGTGCATCGGGTTCCGCACCAGAGTATCCGCGGACCCCAGGCTACTCGCGTGGAGGTCTTCCCTTTGCGTTACTACCAGCTGTCAGGCTACACCTACCTCCACAGTTCCTCCTGGGATTGAGGTAGACTTGCTTGTTAGTGTTAGATGCCTTCGCCGCGAGCCTGCGTGCCGCCTATGATGTTCTTAGTCTGTGTAGTGAACTCTGTGTACCGAACTCTATGCATATTCACTTCTGTAAGATGTGCCAACTACTATGTAGTATCTATCGTGTTCCTTTCATTATGCATGTTTCATCATGAATGATTCTTGTCCTCGCAATTTCTCAATGCTGAACTACTCCTGTTATATAATAGCAGGATGGTTAGACCAGGTGGCCGTGGTCGTGGTGGCAATGCCCCACCACCGCCTGAGTACATGGCTGGTATGATCCAACAGCTTGAGATGAAACGCCAGTTCATGGAGAATATTATGGCTCAGTTTCCTCGCCCCAATATGAACCAGCAGCCAACCCCAGTAACTCTGCAGGATTTCATGCGCCTGAACCCAACTGTGTACCGCAACTCAACTCAGCCTCTGGATGCTGATGACTGGCTCCGTGACATCACCTATGAGATGGAGTCTGCTGATGTAGCCCCTGCCAGCTATGTCAGCTTTGCTTCCTTCTTCCTGAAGGGACCCGCAGCTCAATGGTGGGACAGCCACATGCGTACTCTACCAGTTGGAACAATCATCACCTGGCCAGACTTCCAAGCTGCCTTCCGTGCTGCTTCATTCCTCAGGGAGTCATGGACCGGAACAAGCGCGAGTTTCGCAACCTCACTCAGGGCAACAAAACTGTGGAAGCTTATCAGCGGGAGTTTATGGATCTGTCCCGCTATGCTGAAGAAGACATTGCAACTGATGCACGCAGACACGAGAAGTTCCGTGATGGCCTTCAAGCTGATATCAAGCTCGCACTTCTAGTGCATGACTTTGCTGATTTCGCCACCTTGGTGAACAAGGCCATCAATGCCGAAACTGGTCTGCAGGAACACCAGAGCTCTCACAGGCGCAACCGTGACACGGGCTCATCTTCGGGCCCGTCCTCGCAGAAGCGTGTAGGATATGGATTCCCAACAGCATGTACCAGCCAACTGCACCTGCTCCAAGGCAGTCCTATGCTGCACCGCGTCTGCCTCCCCCACCAACTAGGCAGCCAAGGCTTCCAGCTCCACCACCCCAAGCTCCTGTTCCCACTCCCAATAATGGTCTGTGCTACAAGTGTGGCCAACCAGGTCACCTCGCCAGGAACTGCTTTCAGAACCAGAATCAACTGGCCCTTCCTGCAACTGGCCGTGGAAGCAACCAGCCCCGCAACAACAATGCCAAGTCTTATGGCCGTGTTCATGCCAACCACGTTGATCTCAATGAAGTTCTAGACCAGCCCGCTACTGTGATGGGTACACTCCTCGTAAATTCAGCACCAACATCTGTTTTATTTGATACAGGTGCATCACATTCATTCATGTCAGAGGATTTTGCATTCACGCATGGCATTAAAAGCGAGGACATGAACACTTCGCTATTAGTACACACTCCCGCGGGCCAATGTCGGACCTCCATGATTTGCAATGACGTCCCCGTTGAAATCGAAGGACTGGAATTCCTTGCCTCTCCCATCGTACTGAAGTCCTGTAGCATCGACCTCATTCTGGGAATGGATTGGTTGAAAGCGCATACTGCTTCTATAGTTTGCGCCACTAAGGTCGTCCATCTGCTACACCCTTCTGATGAAATAATTGCTTACCAAGCTCATCTAGTTCAGAAAGCCGAGGCACGGCTTTATGCCTTGAATGCGTTGAACGCTGCACCACTCGAGGGCATTGAAAACATTCCCATCATTCGTGAATTCCAAGATGTCTTCCCAGAAGAACTTCCAGGGATTCCCCCTGCTAGAGCTGTCGAATTCATCATCGACTTGAAACCCGGCACCACCCCTATAGCTAAACGACCCTACAAAATGCCACCACATGAACTCATTGAGCTTAAGGAGGAAATCGACAAATCTCTTGTCAAAGGTTTCATTCGCCCAAGTTGCTCTCCTTGGGGAGCACCTTCTCTCTTTTTTAAGAAGAAGGATGGGACAAACCGATTAGTCCAAGACTACCATCCTATAAACCAAGCTACCATTCAGAATAAATATCCTCTTCCTCGGATCAATGATCTTTATGATCAACTGGCTGGTTCATCAGTGTTCTCCAAACTCGACTTGAGGTTGGGTTACCACCAGATCCGTGTTCGTGAAGAGGACATCCCAAAAACCGCCTTCGTGACTCGGTATGGATCATACGAGTACACCATCATGTCATTCGGCTTAACGAATGCTCCATCCACCTTCTCTCGTCTGATGAACTATATATTCATGGATTACCTCGACAAGTTCATCATGCTTTATTTGGACGATATCCTTGTATTTTCCAAGAAGAAGGAAGAACATGCTGAACATCTTCGTCTGGTGCTGGAAAAGCTTTGAGAGCATCAACTGTATGCTAAGTATTCCAAGTGTGAATTCTGGCTCCCCGAAGTAACCTATCTTGGGCATGTCATATCCAAGGATGGTATTGCCGTCAACCTTGAACGAGTTCAGGCTATTCTCGATTGGACTCCTCCGAAGAATGTCAACCAAGTCCAAAGTTTTCTCGGTCTCGCCAGCTATTGCCGTCGATTCGTCGAGAACTTCTCCAAGATTGCCAGGTCTCTGACTAATCTGTTGCATAAGGGTGTCAAGTTCGAATGGACAGACAAATGTCAGGAAAGTTTCCAGGCGCTCGAAGACAAGTTGACTTCTGCCCCAGTGCTTGCTCCACCTGATACTAAGAAGGACTTCGTCATTTACTGCGACGCTTCCCGTCAAGGATTAGGCTGTGTCCTAATGCAAGAGCGCAGAGTGATTGCTTATGCCTCTCATCAACTGTGCCCTCACGAAGAAAACTACCCAGTTCACGAGCTCGAGCTTGCTGCTGTCATTCGTGCACTGAAGCAGTGGCGACATTACCTTCTCGGTAATCGTTGCGAGATCTTCACCGACCACCAAAGTCTGAAGTATCTGTTTACTCAGCCAGATCTGAACCTCCGTTAGCAGAGATGGATGGAGACTATTGCAGACTTTGACGTGGGTATAGCCTATACCCCCGGCAAGGCTAATGTAATGGCTGATGCCTTGAGCCGCAAGTCTTACTGCAACCACCTCCAGGTTCACAAAGTTCATCCCTCGCTTGTTGAAGAATTTAGAAAGCTGAACCTTCATATTGTTCCTCCTGGAGAACTCGCTCCCCCTCCCCCAGAGTTTCGAAAGATGAATCTTCATGTTGTTACTAAGGGTTCTCTAAATACCCTGGTTGTCATACCAGATCTTGTAGCTGGTATAAAGACTATTCAAGGTTATGACTCTGAAGTCCATAAGATTAAACGCCATCTAGCAGAAGGAAAGCCCTCATTCTTCACTATCGCCGATGATGGCGCCTTGTACTTCAAAGGCCGCCTAGTGGTACCATGTTCGAAGAAAAACCTGGATAAGACTAAAAGGGTTATGAAAGAAGCTCATGATACGCCTCTGTCCATCCATCCTGGTAGTACAAAGATGTACCAGGATATCCGTCAAAGATTCTGGTGGTCTAATATGAAGCAGGACATTGCTCGTTATGTTGCTGAGTGTGGCATTTGCCGTCGTATCAAAGTAGTGCATCAAAGGCCTGTTGGAACTCTGCAACCTATCTCTATTCCTAAATGGAAATGGGACCATGTTGAAATGGACTTCGTCACTGGATTTCCCAAATCGCAGAAAGGTAATGATGCTATTCTTGTCGTCATTGACCGGCTTTCTAAAGTTGCACATTTTCTAGCGGTCAAAGAGACAATCACTACTAGTCAGCTTGCTACTCTCTACATGTCCAAAATTGTTTCACTTCACGGTATTCCACTGGTTATCAGTTCAGACCGTGGCAGGTTATTCACTTCAAGATTTTGGGCAAGTTTCCAAGAAGCTATGGGAACTCACCTGTCGTTCAGTACGGTGTTTCATCCTCAGTTGCAAGGGCAGGTTGAACGAGTCAACCAAGTTCTCGAAGACATGCTTCGAGCTTGTGTAATTTCCTTCGGCAAGAAATGGGAGGAATCTCTTCCATATGCCGAGTTCTCTTATAATAATAGCTATCAAGCTAGTCTGAAGATGTCCCCCTTCGAAGTGCTATATGGACGAAAGTGTCGAACCCCTCTGAACTGGTCAGAAACTGGGGAACGTCCACTCTTCGGTCTGGATATTATCCAACATGTCGAAGAACAAGTCTGCATTATTCGCGAGAATCTCAATACTGCTCAGTCACGTCAGAAAAGTCAGTATGACTGTCATCACCAGGACATGGTCTATCAACCTGGCGAAAAGGCTTATCTTCGAGTTACACCAATGAAGGATGCTCACCGCTTCGGGATCAAAGGCAAGCTAGCTCCTCGCTATATTGTCCCATTCACTATTCTCGAAAGGCGTGGAAAAGTGGCATATCAACTGGAGCTTCCGCCGAACCTTTCCCAGGTTCACGATGTGTTCGACATGTCACAACTCCGCCATTGCTTCAAGGATCCAATCTGAGCAGTGGATCATGAAGTGCTTGAATTGCAACAGGACCTCTCCTATAAAGAGCATCCGGTCTGCATTCTCGACCAAGCTGAACGCCGCACATGTCAGAAGGCGATCAAGTTCCTCAAAGTCCAGTGGTCGCACCATTCTGAAGATGAAGCCACTTGGGAACGCGAGGACCGCCTGCGTGATGAATACCCCACATTGTTTCCTTCTACCTCCTAAATCTCGGGACGAGATTTCTTGTAGTGGAGGAGATTTGTAACGCCCGGATAATCGTGCTACAGTAATCCAACGCTAATCATGCCATGTCACCACGGTTACTGTTGATAGTCTGACGTTAGTTCAAAACCGAGTCAAATTAAAATTTAAAAATAAAGTTAATAGTAAAAGTTTACAAACGTTAAAACAAAAATGTTCGGTTTGTGCATAATATTACATAGTTAATTATGGTGAAGAAAACACATGTTTAGAAAATACATAAATATTTTAAATTGAATTAAAATAGAAAAGGAAAAAAGAGAAATAAAGAAAAAATTTATAAAAACAGAAAACTAACAAAAAAAGAAAAAAAAGGAAACAACCCCCACTGGGCTCCGGCCCAGCAGGCCATTGGGCCACCCACCCGGCCGGCCCACCCCCACTCCTCATAACCCCCCCTCGTGACCTGAATCCCCTCACTCGCACCCCACTCCTCCTCTCGTTCCCCACTCCCCACACCTTTCTGGATCGGGGCAATGGCGCCCCGACCCCGTCGCTGATCCGGTCGTCCTCGCGCCGGACGTCCTCCACGCCGCCTCAGATTGTGCCGGGAGAACCGCCTCCGCCGCCTTCATCGACTACGCGGACACATCGGAGCTCGGGACCCCTGCCTCGCGCGGATCGAGCCGTTCACTTCTCTGTATCGCCACCTCCTACACGTCGACGTCGCCGCCGCCTCGTCGGAACCCTCCCTCATCGGACAGAAGGAAATATGCCCGAGAGGCAATAATAAAGTTATTATTTTATTTCCTTATATCATGATAAATGCTTATTATTCATGCTAAAATTGTATTAACCGGAAAAATAATACTTGTGTGAATACATAGACAAACTAAACGTCACTAGTATGCCTCTACTTGACTAGCTCGTTAATCAAAGATGGTTATGTTTCCTAACCATAGACATGTGTTGTCATTTGATTAACGGGATCACATCATTAGGAGAATGATGTGATTGACATGACCCATTACATTAGCTTAGCACCCGATCGTTTAGTATGTTGCTATTGCTTTCTTCATGACTTGTACATGTTCCTATGACTATGAGATTATGCAACTCCCGTTTGCCGGAGGAACACTTTGTGTGCTACCAAACGTCACAACGTAACTGGGTGATTATAAAGGAGCTCTACAGGTGTCTCCAAAGGTACATGTTGGGTTGGCGTATTTCGAGATTAGGATTTGTCACTCCGATTGTCGGAGAGGTATCCCTGGGCCCTCTCGGTAATGCACATCACATAAGCCTTGCAAGCATTGCAACTAATGAGTTAGTTGCGAAATGATGTATTACGAAACGAGTAAAGAGACTTGCCGGTAACGAGATTGAACTAGGTATTGAGATACCGACGATCGAATCTCGGGCAAGTAACATACCGATGACAAAGGGAACACCGTATGTTGTTATGCGGTCTGACCGATAAAGATCTTCGTAGAATATGTAGGAGCCAATATGAGCATCCAGGTTCCGCTATTGGTTATTGACTGGAGACGTGTCTCGGTCATGTCTACATTGTTCTCGAACCCGTAGGGTCCGCACGCTTAATGTTACGATGACAGTTTCATTATGAGTTTATATATTTTGATGTACCGAAGATTGTTCGGAGTCCCGGATGTGATCACGGACATGACGAGGAGTCTCGAATTGGTCGAGACATAAATATTGATATATTGGACGGCTATATTCGGACACCGGAAGTGTTCCGGAGAAGTTTCGGATAAAACTGGAGTACCGGGGGGGTTACCGGAACCCCCCCGGGCGTTAATGGGCCTCATGGGCCCAAAGTGGAGAAGAGGAGGGGCGGCCAGGGCAGGCCGCGCCCCCCCTCCCCCTCTAGTCCGAATTGGACAAGGAGGGGGGCACCCCCCCTTTCCTTCCTCTCCTCTCTCCCTTCCTTCCCCCTCTCCTAGTTGGACAAGGAAAAGGAGGGAGTCCTACTCCCGGTAGGAGTAGGACTCCTCCCTGGCGCGCCTCCTCCTGGCCGGCCGCCCCTCCCCCTTGCTCCTTTATATACGGGGGTAGGGGGCACCTCTAGACACACAAGTTGATCTTCGTGATCGTTCTCTTAGCCGTGTGCGGTGCCCCCCTCCACCATAATCCTCGATAATATTGTAGCGGTGCTTAGGCGAAGCCCTGGGATGGTAGAACATCAAGATCGTTACCACGCCGTCATGCCGACGGAACTCTTCCCCGACACTTTGCTGGATCGGAGTCCGGGGATCGTTATCGAGCTGAACGTGTGCTAGAACTCAGAGGTGCCGTAGTTTCGGTGCTTGATCGGTCGGGCCATGAAGACGTATGACTACATCAACCGCGTTGTCATAACGCTTCCGCTGTCGGTCTACGAGGGTACGTAGACAACACTCTCCCCTCTCATTGCTATGCATCACCATGATCTTGCGTGTGCATAGTAAATTTTTTTGAAATTACTACGTTCCCCAATAGTGGTATCAGAGCCTAGGTTTTATGTGTTGATGTTATTTGCACGAGTAGAACACAAGTGAGTTGTGGGCGATATAAGTCATACTGCTTACCAGCATGTCATACTTTGGTTCGGCGGTATTGTTGGATGAAGGTGCCTGGACCGACATTATGTGTACGCTTACGCGAGACTGGTTCTACCGACGTGCTTTGCACACAGGTGGCTGGCAGGTGTCAGTTTCTCCAACTTTAGTTGAACCGAGTGTGGCTACGCCCGGTCCTTGTGAAGGTTAAAACAACACCAACTTGACAAACTATCATTGTGGTTCTTGATGCGTAGGTAAGATTGGTTCTTGCTTAAGCCCGTAGCAGGCACGTAAAACTTGCAACAAACAAAGTAGAGGACGTCTAACTTGTTTTTGCAGGGCATGTTGTGATGTGATATGGTCAAGACGTGATGCTAAATTTTATTGTATGAGATGATCATGTTTTGTAACCGAGTTATCGGCAACTGGCTGGAGCCATATGGTTGTCGCTTTATTGTATGCAATGCAATCGCCCTGTAATGCTTTACTTTATCACTAAGCGGTAGCGATAGTCGTAGAAGCATAAGATTGGCGAGACGACAACGATGCTATGATGGAGATCAAGGTGTCGCGCCGGTGACGATGGTGATCATGACGGTGCTTCGAAGATGGAGATCACAAGCGCAAGATGATGATGACCATATCATATCACTTATATTGATTGCATGTGATGTTTATCTTTTATGCATCTTATCTTGCTTTGATTGACGGTAGCATTATAAGATGATCCCTCACTAAATTATCATAGTAAAAGTGTTTTCCCTGAGTATGCACCGTTGCGAAAGTTCTTCGTGCTGAGACACCACGTGATGATCGGGTGTGATAGGCTCTACGTTCAAATACAACGGGTGCAAAATAGTTGCACACGCAGAATACTCAGGTTTAACTTGACGATCCTAGCATATAACAGATATAGCCTTGGAACACGGAGACCGAAAGGTCGAGCGTGAATCATATAGTAGATATGATCAACATAGTGATGTTCACCAATGAAACTACTCCATCTCATGTGATGATCGGACATGGTTTAGTTGATTTGGATCACGTGATCACTTAGAGGATTAGAGGGATGTCTATCTAAGTGGGAGTTCTTTAGTAATATGATTAATTGAACTTAAATTTATCATGAACTTAGTACCTGATAGTATCTTGCTTGTTTATGTTTGATTGTAGATAGATGGCCCGTGCTGTTGTTCCGTTGAATTTTAATGCATTCCTTGAGAAAGCAAAGTTGAAAGATGATGGTAGCAATTACACAGACTGGGTCCGTAACTTGAGGATTATCCTCATTGCTGCACAGAAGAGTTACGTCCTGGAAGCACTGCTGGGTGCCAGGCCTGCTGCTGATGCAACTGGCGATGTTAAGAACGTCTAGCAGAGCAAAGCTGATGACTACTCGATAGTTCAATGTGCCATGCTTTACGGCTTAGAATCGGGTCTTCAATGACGTTTTGAACGTCATGGAGCATATGAGATGTTCCAAGAGTTGAAGTTAATATTTCAAGCAAATACCCGGATTGAGAGATATGAAGTCTCCAATAAGTTCTATAGCTACAAGATGGAGGAGAACAGTTATGTCAGTGAGCATATACTCAAAATGTCTGGGTATAATAATCACTTGATTCAATTGGGAGTTAATCTTCCAGATGATTGCGTCATTGACAGAATTCTTCAATCACTTCCACCTAGCTACAAGAGCTTCGTGATGAACTATAATATGCAAGGGATGGATAAGACAATTCCCGAGCTCTTCGCAATGCTGAAAGCTGCGGAGGTAGAAATCAAGAAGGAGCATCAAGTGTTGATGGTCAACAAGACCACTAGTTTCAAGAAAAAGGGCAAAGGGAAGAAGAAGGGGAACTTCAAGAAGAACAGCAAGCAAGTTGCTGCTCAGGAGAAGAAACCCAAATCTGGACCTAAGCCTGAAACTGAGTGCTTCTACTGCAAGCAGACTGGTCACTGGAAGCGGAACTGCCCCAAGTATTTGGCGGATAAGAAGGATGGCAAGGTGAACAAAGGTATATGTGATATACATGTTATTGATGTGTACCTTACTAATGCTCGCAGTAGCACCTGGGTATTTGATACTTGTTCTGTTGCTAATATTTGCAACTCGAAACAGGGACTACGAATTAAGCGAAGATTGGCTAAGGACGAGGTGATGATGCGCGTGGGAAATGGTTCCGAAGTCGATGTGATCGCGGTTGGCACGCTACCTCTACATCTACCTTCGGGATTAGTATTAGACCTAAATAATTGTTATTTGGTGCCAGCATTGAGCATGAACATTATATCTAGATCTTGTTTGATGCGAGACGGTTGTTCATTTAAATCAGAGAATAATGGTTGTTCTATTTATATGAGTAATATATTTTATGGTCATGCACCCTTGAAGAGTGGTCTATTCTTACTAAATCTCGATAGTAGTGACACACATATTCATAATGTTGAAGCCAAAATATGCAGAGTTGATAATGATAGTGCAACTTATTTGTGGCATTGCTGTTTGGGTCATATCGGTGTAAAGCGCATGCAGAAACTCCATACTGATGGACTTTTGGAACCACTTGATTATGAATCACTTGGTACTTGCGAACCGTGCCTTATGGGCAAGATGACCAAAACACCGTTATCCAGCACTATGGAGAGAACAAAAGATTTGTTGGAAATCATACATACATATGTATGTGGTCCAATGAATGTTGAGGCTCGTGGTGGATATCGTTATTTTCTCACCTTCACAGATGACTTAAGCAGATATGGGTATATACTTAATGAAACATAAGTCTGAAACATTTGAAAAGTTCAAAGAATTTCAGAGTGAAGTTGAAAATCATCGTAACAAGAAAATAAAGTTTCTACAATCTGATCGTGGAGGAGAATATTTGAGTTACGAGTTTGGTGTACATTTGAAACAATGCAGAATAGTTTCGCAACTCACGCCACCCGGAACACCACAGCGTAATGGTGTGTCCGAACATCGTAATCGTACTTTACTAGATATGGTGCGATCTATGATGTCTCTTACTGATTTACCGCTATCGTTTTGGGGTTATGCTTTAGAGACGGCCGCATTCACGTTAAATAGGGCACCATCGAAATCCGTTGAGACGACGCCTTATGAACTATGGTTTGGCAAGAAACCAAAGTTGTCGTTTCTTAAAGTTTGGGGCTGCGATGCTTATGTGAAAAAGCTTCAACCTGATAAGCTCAAACCCAAATCGGAGAAATGTGTCTTCATAGGATATCCAAAGTAAACTATTGGATACACCTTCTATCACAGATCCGAAGGCAAGACTTTTGTTGCTAAATTCGGAAACTTTCTAGAGAAGGAGTTTCTCTCAAAAGAAGTGAGTGGGAGGAAAGTAGAACTTGATGAGGTAACTGTACCTGCTCCCTTATTGGAAAGTAGTACATCACAGAAACCAGTTCCTGTGACACCTACACCAATTAGTGAGGAAGCTAATGACGATGATCATGAAACTTCAGAACAAGTATCTACTGAACCTCGTAGATCAACCAAAGTAAGATCCGCACCAGAGTGGTACGGTAATCCTGTTCTGGAAGTCATGCTACTAGATCATGATGAACCTACGAACTATGAAGAAGCGATGGTGAGCCCAGATTTCGCAAAATGGCTTGAAGCCATGAAATCTGAGATGGGATCCATGTATGAGAACAAAGTGTGGACTTTGGTTGACTTGACCAATGATCGACAAGCAATTGAGAATAAATGGATTTTCAAGAAGAAGACTGACGCTGACGATAATGTTACTGTCTACAAAGCTCGACTTGTCGCAAAAGGTTTTCGACAAGTTCAAGGGATTGACTATAATGAGACCTTCTCACCCGTAGCGATGCTTAAGTCTGTCCGAATCATGTTAGCAATTGCCGCATTTTATAATCATGAAATTTGGTAGATGGATGTCAAAACTGCATTCTTGAATGGATTTCTGGAAGAAGAGTTGCATATGATGCAGCCGGAAGGTTTTGTCGATCCAAATAGAGCTAACAAAGTGTTCAATCTCCAGCGATCCATTTATGGACTGGTGCAAGCCTCTCGGAGTTGGAATAAACGCTTTGATAGTGTAATCAAAGCATTTGGGTTTGTACAGACTTTTGAAGAAGCCTGTATTTACAAGAAAGTGAGTGGGAGCTCTGTAGCATTTCTGATATTATATGTGGATGACATATTACTAATCAGAAATGATATAGAATTTCTGGATAGCATAAAGGGATACTTGAATAAGAGTTTTTCAATGAAAGACCTCGGTGAAGCTGCTTACATATTGGGCATTAAAATCTATAGAGATAGATCAAGACGCTTAATTGGACTTTCACAAAGCACATACCTTGACAAAGTTTTGAAGAAGTTCAAAATGGATCAAGCAAAGAAAGGATTCTTGCCTGTGTTACAAGGTGTGAAATTTAGTAAGACTCAATGCCCGACCACTGCAGAAGATAGAGAGAAAATGAAAGATGTTCCCTATGCTTCAGCCATAGGCTCTATCATGTATGCAATGTTGTGTACCAGACCTGATGTGTGTCTTGCTATAAGTCTAGCAGGGAGGTACCAAAGTAATCCTGGAGTGGATCACTGGACAGCGGTCAAGAACATCCTGAAATACCTGAAAAGGACTAAGGATATGCTTCTCGTATATGGAGGTGACAAAGAGCTCATCGTAAATGGTTACGTTGATGCAAGCTTTGACACTGATCCGG
Organism: Triticum urartu; assembly: GCF_056163025.1. NCBI lineage: Eukaryota > Viridiplantae > Streptophyta > Magnoliopsida > Poales > Poaceae > Triticum > Triticum urartu. Next base: position 442,363,059 of record NC_141876.1, read on the forward strand.
ATGATTCTAAATGGCAAACCGGATACGTATTTACATTAAACGGTGGAGCTGTCAACTGGTGCAGTTCTAAACAAAGCGTTGTGGCGGGATCTACATGTGAAGCGGAGTACATAGCTGCTTCGGAAGCAGCAAACGAAGGAGTCTGGATGAAGGAGTTGATATCCGATCTAGGTGTCATACCTAGTGCATCAGGTCCAATGAAAATCTTTTGTGACAATACTGGTGCAATTGCCTTGGCAAAGGAATCCAGATTTCACAAGAGAACCAAGCACATCAAGAGACGCTTCAATTCCATCCGGGATCTAGTCCAGGTGGGAGACATAGAGATTTGCAAGATACATACGGATCTGAATGTAGCAGACCCATTGACTAAGCCTCTTCCATGAGCAAAACATGATCAGCACCAAAGCTCCATGGGTGTTAGGATCATTACTGTGTAATCTAGATTATTGACTCTAGTGCAAGTGGGAGACTGAAGGAAATATGCCCTAGAGGCAATAATAAAGTTATTATTTTATTTCCTTATATCATGATAAATGTTTATTATTCATGCTAAAATTGTATTAACAGGAAACATAATACTTGTGTGAATACATAGACAAACTAAACGTCACTAGTATGCCTCTACTTGACTAGCTCGTTAATCGAAGATGGTTATGTTTCCTAACCATAGACATGTGTTGTCATTTGATTAACGGGATCACATCATTAGGAGAATGATGTGATTGACATGACCCATTCCATTAGCTTAGCACCCAATCGTTTAGTATGTTGCTATTGCTTTCTTCATGACTTATACACGTTCCTATGACTATGAGATTATGCAACTCCCGTTTGCCGGAGGAACACTTTGTGTGCTACCAAACGTCACAACGTAACTGGGTGATTATAAAGGAGCTCTACAGGTGTCTCCAAAGGTACATGTTGGGTTGGCGTATTTCGAGATTAGGATTTGTCACTCCGATTGTCGGAGAGGTATCTCTGGGCCCTCTCGATAATGCACATCACATAAGCCTTGCAAGCATTGCAACTAATGAGTTAGTTGCGAAATGATGTATTACGAAACGAGTAAAGAGACTTGCCGGTAACGAGATTGAACTAGGTATTGAGATACCGTCGATCGAATCTCGGGCAAGTAACATACCGATGAGAAAGGGAACAACGTATGTTGTTATGCTGTCTGACCGATAAAGATCTTCATAGAATATGTAGGAGCCAATATGAGCATCCAGGTTCCGCTATTGGTTATTGACTGGAGACGTGTCTCAGTCATGTCTACATTGTTCTCGAACCCGTAGGGTCCGCACGCTTAACGTTATGATGACAGTTTCATTATGAGTTTATATATTTTGATGTACCGAAGATTGTTCGGAGTCCCGGATGTGATCACGGACATGACGAGGAGTCTCGAAATGGTCGAGACATAAATATTGATATGTTGGACGGCTATATTCGGACACCGAAAGTGTTCCGAAGAAGTTTCAAATAAAACTAGAGTACCGGGGGGTTACCGGAACCCCCCCGGGGGTTAATGGGCCTCATGGGCCCAAAGTGGAGAAGAGGAGGGGTGGCCAGGGCAGGCTGTGCGCCCCCTCCCCCTCTAGTCCGAATTGGACAAGGAGGGGGGCGGCGCCCCTCCTTTCCTTCCTCTCCTCTCTCCCTTCCTTCCCCCTCTCCTAGTTGGACAAGGAAAAGGAGGGAGTCCTACTCCCGGTAGGAGTAGGACTCCTCCCTAGCGCGCCTCCTCTTGGCCGGCCACCCCTCCCCCTTGCTCCTTTATATACGGGGGCGGGGGGGCACCTCTAGACACACAAGTTGATCTTCGTGATCGTTCTCTTAGCCGTGTGCGGTGGCCCCCTCCACCATAATCCTCGATAATATTGTAGCGGTGCTTAGGCGAAGCCCTGCGACGGTAGAACATCAAGATCGTTACCACGCCATTGTGCTGACGGAACTCTTCCCCGACACTTTGCTGGATCGGAGTCCGGGGATCGTCATCGAGCTGAACGTGTGCTAGAACTCGGAGGTGCCGTAGTTTCGGTGCTTGATCGGTCGGGCCGTGAAGACGTACGACTACATCAATCGCATTGTCATAACGCTTCCGTTGTCGGTCTACGAGGGTACGTAGACAACACTCTCCCCTCTCGTTGCTATGCATCACCATGATCTTGCGTGTGCGTGCGATTTTTTTTTTGAAATTACTACGTTCCCCAACACGGACTGCCTCCTGTCTCCGTCAACGTCGTCTTCGTCCTCCTCCTCAACACCCACTGCCTCATACCCTACAGCTACCTCGTGAGCCTCCCTCCTTCTCCTCTGCATCGTCTGCTGCCGCCACTCCCTACCCGCCGCTTGCCGCGCCCTTCTCGTGCCTCACCGCGCGCCGGCTGTCCCTGGACCGCACCCGCGCGTGCGCCGCCCGCTCCCGCTCCCCGCGTCGTGGCCGTCCCTTGCTCCTGGACGCGCCCGCCCGCAACGATGCGCGCGCTCAGCGCGCTTCGCCCGTGCCCTCCCCTGGCTCCCCGGCTGCACGTCATGCCTGTCAGGGCCCCGGTCTAGCCCTGCACCACGCCGCCTGCATAACCCTGCTCCCGCGCGCCGCCGGACGTGCTCGTCCACCGCTGCTTGTGCATGCGGCTGTCGCGCCTCGCCCGTCCACCCGCTCTGCTTGCGTGTTGTACCGCGCCGCTCCCCTCACCGCATCGCCTCGCGCAGCTGCTGCTTCCTATGCATGCCTGCTGCGCACGCACACACGCCGCCCTGCTCCAGCCCCGCGGCCTCCGCCGGCCGGCCTACTGCATCCCGCAGCCGCGGCGTCGCCCGGTTCCGTTCCCTTGGGCGCCCGCAACCGCGCCCAGCGCCCGTCACCCGTCTCCGCCCGTAGCGCCCATCCGTTAAGCCCCATAGGGCCTATGACAGTGGGGGCCCACCCTGAGAACGTTTTACAAAAAAATAGAATTAAAATAATAATAATAATAAATAATAAGTAAATATAAATAAATAAATAAATATAAATAGATAGATAATAATTAAATTAACGAATTAATTAATTAATTAAGTTAATTAATCCTACTTAATTAATCTAATTATCCCGTTAGTCTAACTAAGCAATAATTAGTTTAACCTAACCCTAATTAACTTAACAGGGTATGACAGGGGGGTCCCACTTGGCCCACACGTCAGGTTGACCAGTCAACCCTGTTGACTGTTGACGTCATGCTGACATCATGATGATGTCAGCAAATACTGTTCTGGATAATGTTGGATTAAATAAATTAAACAAATCCTAAAAATGATTTTAATCTTTTAAAATCAATATAAAATAAACCGTAACTCGGATGGAAAAACGTTGTACATGAAAGTTTCTCAGAACGACGAGACAAATCCGGGTACGTAGCCCGTTCGTCCGCCACGCATCCCTAACATAGCGAACACGCAACTTTCCCCCTCCGGTTCGTATGTCCGAAAACGCGAAACACCGGGGACATTTTCCCGGATGATTTCCCCCTTCACCGGTACCACCTCATATCGCGTTAGGGCACACCTAGCATCACGCTTTGTCATGTCATGCATCGTCATGCATTTGTTTGCATTGTATTTATTGTTTCTCCCCCCTCTTCTCTCGCTAGACACCGAGACCGACGCCGCCGCTACCCAGTACGACTACGGTGTTGACAACCCCTCTCTCTTGCCAGAGCAACCAGGCAAGCCCCCCCCTTGATCACCAGATATCGCCTACTCTTCTCTATACTGCTTGCATTAGAGTAGTGTAGCATGTTACTGCTTTCCGTTAATCCTACCCTGATGCATAGCCTGTCCTTGCTACTACTGTTGTTACCTTTACCTGCAATCCTAATGCTTAGTATAGGATGCTAGATTATCATCAGTGGCCCTACATTCTTGTCCGTCTGCCATGCTATACTATCGGGCCGTGATCACTTGGGAGGTGATCACGGGTATATACTTTATACTTTACACATGATACATGTGCTGACTAAAGTCGGGTCGGCTCGTGGAGCACCCGCGAGTGATCCACGGATTGGGGGCTGAAAGGACCTTTTTCCCAACGGCCCTCTATGTGGATCTTTGTGGCAAAGCGACAGGGAAGGTTGAGACCACCTAGGAGAGAGGTGGGTCTGGCCCTAGTCGGCGTTCGCAGTTATTTCAAGATAACATGTTTAACGAGATCTTGGTATTTGATCTGAGTATGGCCACTGGCCTATACGCACTAACCATCTACGCGGGGACAGTTATGGGCACTCGACGTCGTGGTATCAGCCGAAGCCTTCGTGACGTCAGCGACTGAGCGGCGCGCCGGGCTGGACCGCGTAACGCAACTTCCTTTGTAATGGAGGTTGCTATGTCTGCTCTCCGGCCGCCCTCGCAACGTGCAGGTGTGCAATGGGCGATGGGCCCAGACCCCTACGCCATAGGATTTAGACCGGCGTGCTGACCTCTCTGTTGTGCCTAGGTAGGGCTGCGACGTGTTGATCTTCCGAGGCCGGGCATGACCTAGGAAAGTGTGTCCGGCCAAATGGGATCGAGCATGTTGGTTTATGTGGTGCACCCCTGCAGTGAAGTTAATCTATTCGAATAGCCATGATCTTCGGTAATAGGATGACTTGGAGTTGTACCTTGACCTTATGACAACTAGAACCGGATACTTAATAAAACACACCCTTCCAAGTGCCAGATACAACCGGTGATCGCTCTCTCAAAGGGCAACGAGGGGAGGATCATCGGTTAGGATATTGCTACACGATGCTACTTGGTGAACTTACCATCTACTCTCTTCTCCTGCTGCAAGATGGAGGTTACCAGAAGCGTAGTCTTCGATAGGACTAGCTATCCCCCTCTTATTCCGGCATTCTGCAGTTCAGTACACATATGATACCCTTATTCCTTTTGATACCAATGCATGCTTATGTAGTGTAGCTCCTTGCTTGCAAGTACTTTGGATGAGTACTCACGGTTGCTTTGCTCCCTCTTTTCCCCCTTTCTATACCCGATTGCTGCGACCAGACGTTGGAGTTCAGGAGCCAGACACCACCGTTGACGACGACTACTACTACTCGGGAGGTGCCTACTACTACGTGCAGCCCACCGACGACGACCAGGAGTAGTTTAGGAGGATCCCAGGCAGGAGGCATGCACCTCTTTTGATCTGTATCCCAGTTTGTGCTAGCCTTCTTAAGGCAAACTTGTTTAACTTATGTTTGTACTCAGATATTGTTGCTTCCGCTGACTCGTCTATGATTGAGCTCTTGTATTCGAGCCCTCGAGGCCCCTGGCTTGTAATATGATGCTTGTATGACTTATTTTATTTGTAGAGTTGTGTTGTGATATCTTCCCGTGAGTCCCTGATCTTGATCGTACACGTTTGCGTGTATGATTAGTGTACGGTCAAATTGGGGGCGTCACATTGGTGATCATAGACTTCGTTTCACAACCTAGGAGAGTATGGCGTCTAGCGAGGGAAATTACCACCATAGAGGTCCTTACTTTGATGGTACTAATTTTGCTAGTTGGAAACATAAGATGAAAATGCATATTCTTGGACATAACCCCACCATTTGGGCTATTGTGTGTTTTTTTTTGCAAGGTGAATTCTTTGATGATGGAAGAGAACCGAATCGTGAAGCGACCGCGGAAGAATTGAAGATGTTGCAATATAATGCTCAAGCTTGCAATATCCTCTTCAACGGATTGTGCCCTGAAGAATTCAACAAAATCAACCGCCTTGAGAATGCAAAGGAAATTTGGGATACTTTGGTTGATATGCACGAAGGTACCGAGTCCGTCAAGGAACTCAAATTGGATGTGCTTCAAAGTGAACTTGACAAGTTCAAAATGAAGGATGGTGAAGGAGTCGCTGAAATGTACTCTAGGCTTGCTCTCATCACAACTGAGATTGTCGGCTTAGGAAGTGAAGAGATGACCGACAGATTCATCATCAATAATATCCTAAGAGCCTTGGATGGAAAATATGATACGTGTGCACCTTGATCCAAATGATGCCCAATTACAAAGATCTCAAGCCAACGGAAGTCATTGGTAGAATTGTTGCTCATGAGATGTCATTTAAGGATAAGGAAGAGCTTCACAACAAGTCTAGTGGTGCTTACAAAGCTTCATGTGATGCCCCTACAACATCAAGTGAAAAACAAGTCTTCAATGAAGAATTGAGCCTAATGGTGAAGAACTTCAACAAGTTCTACAAGAGTAGAAGCAAAGAGAGAAGTTACAAGTCAAGGTCCTACAATGACAAAAGATCTTCTAGTCATGATCACAATTGCTACAATTGTGGAAGACCCGGACACTACTCTAGTGAGTGCATGGTTCCCTATAAAATAAGAGAAGACTCACCTAAAAGGAGAAGTAAAAGAGAGGAATCACCACCAAGAGATAGAAGGAGTAGAGATGATCGTTATGAACGAAGACCCTCTCACAGAAGCAAGGATTCGGAAAGGAAGGACAAGTCATCAAAGAGCTACACAAGATGAAGACATCAAGCTCATATTGGTGAATGGGTATCCGGTTCTGACTCTGATAACTACTCCGAGAGAAGTTATCACTCCGACTCTGAATATACTCAAGATGAAGGTGTTGTCAGTCTTGCACTTGTGTCATCCAACTCCTATGACATATTTGACTCACCAAATGAAGGGATTGGAAGATGCTTCATGGCTAAAGGCCCCAGGGTATCACACCCCGAGTATGTTGATTTCAATAGTGATGAAGATGATTTGCTAGGTGATGATGATTTACTTATTGACAACTCTAGTGATGAAAACTATGATGAAATTGCTATTAATCATGCTAATCAAGATGAAGCGAATGACAATGATAATAAGGAGATTGAGCGTCTAATTAAAGAACTAAACACTCTTAAGTTAGCTCATGAAACTACCTTAGAGGATCATCGAGAGCTTTTAAAGACTCATGAGAAGCTACGCTTTGAAAAGCTCAATCAAGAGCAAGAGCATGGGTTCTTAAAAGCAATCAATGACGATCTTCGTAAGAAAAGTTCTTCTTACATTGCTAAGCATTTGCTCTTGTCTACTTACATGCCACAAGTAAAATCTAGCAACAAGAGCCAGAAAGATTCTTCTTCTAGTAGTAACAATAATCATGTTAAATCCAATATTGTTGCTTCTAGCAGTTCTCTTGATTCCACTAATGATTCCCTTAGCCAAGTTACGCTTGAGCAAGAAAATAGCTTATTGAAGGGAATTATAGAGAAAGGTGTTTACAAGAGCCTTGCCGGAAGTAAGCAATTTGAGGAAATTGTATGCAAGCAAGGAAGGCACTGGAAGAATCAAGGTGTTGGTTTTGAACGCAAGTTCAATGCCAATGGAGTTGAGTGGGAGGAAGATCAATACCCCAAGACGAAGTTTGTTCCTCAACAAGAGAAGTATGATCCCACTTCTTTCAAGGGAACACAAGCTCAATATGATCTTCCACCACAAGACCACAAGCCAAAAGGCAAGGACAAGCTTCAAGAAGAGATTGATTCATTTGAAGAAGCTCCAAAGGCCTTGGTCAAGTGGGTTCCCAAGACTACATCAAGTTCTACTTCATCAAGTACGACTACAGCTCCAAGGATTCCCATCAAGTTGATGTGGGTCCCAAAGAAGAAGAACTAGAGAGTTCTTGAGGGTGACTCCGCCAACATACTTCCCTCATATTCTTTTTGGCAAGGACAAGTGCAATAAACTTTCATATCTTGCACTAGTTTAAGGAGTCACAAACCCTCTGATACGTCTCCAACGTATCTATAATTTATGAAGTATTCATGTTGTTATATTATCATTCTTGGATGTTTTACAATCATTTTATAGAAACTATATATCATTTTTGGGACTAACATATTGACCCAGTGCCCAGTGCCAGTTGTTGTTTTTTGCTTGTTTTTTAGATCGCAGAAAATCAATATCAAACGGAGTCCAAACACCGCAAAACTTTTTGGAGAATTTTATGGACTAGAATACCCAGGATAGGCCAGAGCAGCACCTGGGGGTTCCTCGAGGGGGGCACAACCCACCAAGGCGCGCCTGGGGGCCCAGGCGCGCCCAGGTGGGTTGTGCCCACCTCGGTGGCCTCCCGCACCCCCTCTTTACCCTATAAATTCACAAATATTCCAAAAACCCTCGGGGTTAACCTAGATCAGAAGTTCCGCCGCCGCAGGCCTCTGTAGCCACCGAAAAACAATCTAGACCTCGTTCCGGCACCCTACCAGGGGGAATCATCTCCGGTGGCCATCTTCATCATCCCGGCGGCCACCACGATGAGGAGGGAGTAGTCCACCCTCGGGGCTAAGGGTTTGTACTAGTAGCTATGTGTTTAATCTCTCTCTCGTGTTCTTGAGATGTCACGATCTTGGTGTATCGCGGGCTTTGTTAATATAGTCGGATCATATGGTGTTTTCCCCTTTCTATCTTGTGATGAATTGAGTTTTCCCTTTGAGATTTCATTTTATCGGATTGAATACTTTCATGGATTTGAGAGCACTTGATATATGTCTTGCAATTGAATACTCGTGGTGACAATGGGGTACCGTATTGATTCACTTGATATATGTTTTGGCACTCAACTTGTGGATTCCCGAGGTGACATTGGGGTAATCTATGCATAGGGGTCGATGCATGTTGTTATCTTTGTTTCTTCGGTAGAAATCTTGGGGCACTCTTCGAATTTCTTTGTGTTGGATTGAATATTATGAATATGAATTTGCTTTGGTGTTATTTTAGTACGAACTCTTGGTTAGATCGATCAGAAAGAATTGCTTCGTGCTATTTTAGTACGAACTCTAGGATAGATTGATAAAGAATAGCTTCGAGGTGGTTTCATACCCTACAAACAATTCCATCTTATGTTCTCCGCTAGATAGGAACTTTGGGGTGATTCTTCGTTGCACGTTGAGGGACGGTTATATGATCCAATTATATTAGCACTGTTGAGAAATTGCACTAGTGAAAGTACGGACCCTAGGCCTTGTTTTTAAGCATTGCAATACCGTTTTTGTGCCCGCTTACTATTTTCTACCTTGTTGTTTTTATTTATTCAGATTATAAAAATATATTTCTACCATCAATATTACACTTTTATCACCATCTCTTCGCCGAACTAGTGCACCTATACAATTTGCCATTGTATTGGGTGTGTTGGTGACACAAGAGATTTCTTGTATTTGGTTGCAAGGTTGTTTGAGAGAGACCATCTTCATCCTACACCTCCCATGGATTGGTAAACCTTAGGCCATCCACTTGAGGTAAAATTGCTACTGTCCTACAAAACTCCGCGCTTAGAGGCCCAACACGAGTCTGCAAGAATAAAGTTGCGTAGTAGACATCAAGCTCTTTTCTGGCGCCATTGCCAGGGAGGTGAGTGCTTGAAGGTGTATCTTTAGATCTTGCAATTGAATCTTTTAGTTTCTTGTTTTATTACTAGTTTGGTTTATAAAACTAAAACTAAAAAAGTTTGAATTGAGGTTGCATCGTATTGTTCACCTTTATAATGTCTGTCGTGAAAATGATGGAAAGGAAAATTGTGCTCAATTAATAGAGGAAGAATTCTATAAAATGTTTGAAAAAAGATATTTGAATGATGAGCATGATTTCAATGTTGTTGGTATGAACTCTTTGAATATCCATGATGCTAACGATATGGAAAGCCATAAGCTTGGGGATGCTATATTTGATGAACATGATATTTTTATTTCCCCAAGAATTGATGTGCAAATTTTCTATAATTATTGCATTCCTCATATTTATGATGATTATATTCATGAAAGTGGATTTGGAGATGTCATGACTTCATTTAGTGATGAATCCACCATTTTGGATGAGGCTTCAATTGACTATGATAACAAAGTTGCTATCTATGATGATTATGAGGATGACATGTATGCTATATTGAATAATGGTAACCATGAAACTTATCATCGTGACTTTAACTTTCAATCTCATGATAGTTATTTTGTTGAGTTTGCTCCCACTACTATTCATGAGAATAAATTTGCTTATGTGCAGAGTAATAAAATTTCTATGCTTGTGGATCATGAAAAGAATGCTTTATGCGATAGTTATATTGTTGAATTCATTCATGATGCTACTGAAAATTACTATGATGGAGGAACTTATGCTTGTAGGAATTGCAATAATATCAAGTTTCCTCTCTATGTGTTGAAAATCTTGAAGTTATACTTGTTTTGCCTTCCTATGCTAGTTGAGTATTGTTCCCATAAGTTGTTTGCTCACAAAATCCCTATGCATAGAGTGGGTTAGGCTTAAATGTGCTTGCCATGTTTCGCATGATGCTCTTGTTATGTTTCAATTCTTATCTTTTATGTGAGCATCATTGAAATCATCATGCCTAGCTAAAAAGGCATTAATGAAAAGCACTTGTTGGGAGACAACCCAACACTTTTATCTATTATTTTTGTATGTGTTCACATGATTATGCTACTGTAGTAATCATGTTTTATAGCTTTCGTTTCAATAAAGTGCCAAGTAAGACCTTTGGGATGACTTACCGTGATAGTTGATTTGATCTTGATGAGAAATAGAAACTTTTGCGCTCAGAAAAACAATTCTCATTTTTTTAAAAAGCAATAAAATGCAGATTATTTTTGTAGAATATTAATAGAAAAATTCCATAGGTTTTCCTAATTTTTCAAAAAAATTGGAGTAGCAGAAGTATGGTTGTAGTACAGAGTACTACAGACCGTTCTGTTTTTGACAGATTCTATTTTCAATGCATAGTTTGCTTGTTTTCTAGTTTCCATGGATTATATTGCTCAATATAAATTGTGGAAATGATATGCTACAGTAGGCATTGTGTGAGAACAATTATGACTCTTGTCTTTGATAGTACCAAAAGTGAAATGGTTTGCTCTATCATACTAACCTATCTCACAAAGTTCCGTTAAGTTTTGTGTGATTGAAGTTTTCAAGTTTTGGGTGAGATGTCGATATGAGGAGAATAAGGAGTGACAAGACCCTAAGCTTGGGGATGCCCAAGGCACCCCAAGTTAATATCTAAGGAATATCCAAGCAACTAAGCTTGGGGATGCCCCGGAAGGCATCCCCTCTTTCGTCTCCAACATTATTGGTAACCTCACTTGGAGCTATGTTTTCATTCGTCACATGATATGTCGGAGCGTCAATTTATTTTGTTAGGATTTGCTTGCTGTTATTTATAATAATGTTTTTCATCTTTTATTTCAATAAAAGTGGCAATGATAGCCTTTGCCATGTTTATTTTGCAAGTATACATGTTGCTGTTTGAAAACAGAAAGTTTACCGATGTTGCAAAAATTCCCTAGAAAAGTCAGAATGCGGTAAAATGTTGAATTTTTTTTGCAAAATGAGCTATGATAAATTTTCTATAGTGTGGTAAATTTTCATAATATTTGGAATTAATTAAGTATTGATACTCTTGCATTCTTTACAGGCTGTGCTGTTTTGGCAGATTGCTGTTATGTTTGCATATGTTTGCTTGTTTAATGATTCTATTTGAGGATAGGAGTATTAAATATGCAGAGGCATTTAGTATGCAATGTTGAATAATAATTTCAGTGACTTTCTACAGTAGAGAATGATAAGGTTTTGCATTGGTTTATACTAACTTATCTCACGAGTTCTTGTTGAGTTTTGTGTGGATGAAGTTTTTGAGATTTAGGAAAACCGTGATATGAGAGGAATTAAGGAGACATAAAAGCTCAATCTTGGGGATGCCCAAGGCATCCCAAGGTAATATTTCAAGAATTCTCAAGCATCTAAGCTTGGGGATGCCCCGGTAGGCATCCCACCTTTCTTCTTCAACAATTATCGGTTAATATCGGTTGAGCCTAAGTTTTTTCTTCTTCACATGATGTGTGTTGGGGAACGTAGTAATTTCAAAAAAAAATCCTACGCACACGCAAGATCATGGTGATGCATAGAAACGAGAGGGGAGAGTGCCGTCCATGTACCCTCGTAGACCGTTGAGCGGAAGCATTATGACAACGCGGTTCATGTAGTCGTACGTCTTCACAATCGACCGATCCTCAGTACCGAACGTACGGCACCTCCGCGTTCAGCACACGTTCAGCTCGGTGACATCCCACGAACTCACGATCCAGTAGAGCTTGAAGGAGAGTTTCGTCAGCACGACGGCATGGTGACGATGTTGATGAAGCTACCGTCGCAGGGCTTCGCCTAAGCACCGCTACAGTATGACCGAGGTGGATTATGGTGGAGGGGGCACCGCACACGGCTGGGAGAGATCAATGATCAACTTGTGTGTCTATGGGGCCCCCCTGCCCCCGTATATAAAGGAGCTAGGGGGGAGGCAGCCGGCCAGGAGGAGGGCGCGCCAAGGGGGGGAGTCCTACTCCCTAGGACTCCTCCTTTCCTAGTAGGAGTAGGAGAAGGGGAAAGGGAAGGAGAGAGGAGGAAGGAAAGGGGGGCGCCGCACCCCTCCTTGTCCAATTCAGACTAGAGGGGGAGGGGGCACGCGGCCTGCCCTGGCCGCCCCTCCTCTTCTCCACTAAGGCCCAATAGGCCCATTACATTCCCCGGGGGGTTCCGGTAATCCCCCGGTACTCCGGTATATGTCCGAAACCTCCCGAAACACTTCTGGTGTCCGAACATAGTCGTCCAATATATTGATCTTTACGTCTCGACCATTTTGAGACTCCTCGTCATGTCTGTGATCATATTCGGGACTCTGAACTACCTTCGGTACATCAAAACACAAAAACTCATAATACCGATCGTCACAGAACTTTAAGTGTGCGGACCCTACGGGTTCGAGAACTATGTAGACATGACCGAGACACATTTCCGGTCAATAACCAATAGCGTAACCTGGATGCTCATATTGGTTCCTACATATTCTACGAAGATCTTTATCGGTCAAAGCGCATAACAACATACGTTGTTCCTTTTGTCATCGGTAAGTTACTTGCCCGAGATTCGATCGTCGGTATCTCACTACCTAGCTCAATCTTGTTACCGGCGAGTCTCTTTACTCATTCCGTAGTGCATCATACAGTAACTAACTCATTAGTCACATTGCTTGCAAGGCTTATAGTGATGTGCATTACCAAGAGGGCCCAGAGATACCTCTCCGACAATCGGAGTGACAAATCCTATTCTTGATCTATGCCAACTCAACAAGTACCATTGGAGACACCTGTAGAGCACCTTTATAATCACCCAGTTATGTTGTGACGTTTGGTAGCACACAAAGTGTTCCTCCGGTAATCGGGAGTTGCATAATCTCATAGTCATAGGAACATGTATAAGTCATGAAGAAAGCAATAGCAGTAAACTAAAACGATCAAGTTCTAAGCTAACAAAATGGGTCAAGTCAATCACATCATTCTACTAATGATGCGATCCCGTTAATCAAATGGCAACTCATGTCTATGGTTAGGAAACTCAACCATCTTTGATCAACGAGCTAGTCAAGTAGAGGCATACTAGTGACACTATGTTTGTCTATGTATTCACACATGTATTATGTTTCCGGTTAATACAATTCTAGCATGAATAATAAACATTTATCATGATATGAGGAAATAAATAATAACTTTATTATTGCCTCTAGGGCATATTTCCTTCAGTCTCCCACTTGCACTAGAGTCAATGATCTAGATTACACAGTAATGATTCTAACACCCATGGAGTCTTGGTGCTGATCATGTTTTGTTCGTGGAAGAGGCTTAGTCAACGGGTCTGCAACATTCAGATCCGTATGTATCTTGCATATCTCTATATCTCCCACCTGGACTTGATCCTGGATGGAATTGAAGCGTCTCTTGATGTGCTTGGTTCTCTTGTGAAATCTGGATTCCTTTGCCAAGGCAATTGCACCAGTATTGTCACGAAAGATTTTCATTGGACCCGATGCAGTAGGTATGACATCTAGATCGGATATGAACTCCTTCATTCAGACTCCTTCATTTGCTGCTTCCAAAGCAGCTATGTACTCCGCTTCACACGTAGATCCAGCCACAACACTTTGTTTAGAACTACTTCAACTAACAGCTCCACTGTTCAATATAAATACGTATCCGGTTTGCGATTTAGAATCATCCCGATCAGTGTCAAAGCTTGCATCAATGTAACCATTTACAATGAGCTCTTTGTCACCTCCATAAACGATAAACATATCCTTAGTCCTTTTCAGGTATTTTAGGATGTTTTTGACCGCTGTCCAGTGATCCACTCCTGGATTACTTTGGTACCTCCCTGCTAAACTAATAGCAAGGCACACATCAGGTCTTGTACACAACATTGCATACATGATAGAGCCTATGGCTGAAGCATAGGGAACATTTTTCACTTTATCTCTATCTTTTGCAGTGGTCGGGCATTGAGTCTTACTCAACTTCACACCTTGTAACACAGGCAAGAACCCTTTCTTTGCTTGATCCATTTTGAACTTTTTCAAAACTTTATCAAGGCATGTGCTTTGTGAAAGTCCAATTAAGTGTCTTGATCTATCTCTATAGATCTTGATGCCCAATATATAAGTTGCTTCTCCAAGGTCTTTCATTGAAAAACTTTTATTCAAGTATCCTTTTATGCTATCCAGAAATTCTATGTCATTTCCAATCAGCAATATGTCATCCACATATAATATTAGAAATGCTACAGAGCTCCCACTCACTTTCTTGTAAATACAGGCTTCTCCAAAAGTCTGTATAAAACCATATGCTTTGATCACACTATCAAACCGTTTATTCCAACTCCAAGAGGCTTGCACCAGTCCATAAATGGATCGCTGGAGCTTGCACACTTTGTTAGCTCCCTTTGGATTGACAAAATCTTCTGGTTGCATCATATACAACTCTTCTTCCATAAATCCATTCAGGAATGCAGTTTTGACATCCATTTGCCAAATTTCATAATCATAAAATGCGGCAATTGCTAACATGATTCGGATAGACTTAAGCATCGCTACGGGTGAGAAAGTCTCATCATAGTCAACTCCTTGAACTTGTCAAAAACCTTTCGCAACAAGTCGAGCTTTGTAGACAGTAATATTACCGTCAGTGTTAGTCTTCTTCTTGAAGATCCATTTATTCTCGATGGCTTGCTGATCATCGAGCAAGTCAACCAAAGTCCATACTTTGTTCTCATACATGGACCTCATCTCAGATTTCATGGCCTCAAGCCATTTTGCGGAATCTGGGCTCACCATCGCTTCTTCATAGTTCGTAGGTTCATCATGGTCAAGTAACATGACTTCTAGAAAAGGATTACCATACCACTCTAGTGCGGATCTTATTCTGGTTGACCTACGAGGTTCGGTAGTAACTTGATCTGAAGTTTCATGATCATCATCATTAGCTTCCTCACTAATTGGTGTAGGTGTCACAAGAACCGGTTTCTGTGATGAACTACTTTCCAATAAGCACTACAAAAAAAAAGACACATCCGTGACATTTTGGGCCGAACGAAAAAAATTATGTCATACATATGACACTTCTATGATGAGAATTGTGACAAAACCCAGTATCATCATAGATGTGGTGGGCTCCTACTTCTATGACAAAAAATCATGACAGAAAATGGGCTTTTCGTCCTGGGCGGGCCGGAGACGCAGCTGCATGACATTCTTTGGGCCGTCCATGACGGAAAAAATCATGGTAGAAGCGAGGGGGAGGAAAATTTTGGGGAGTTCCCGGTTACGGTGGGAGGTCGGGGGCCGAGCGATGCGCGTTTCTCTCGTACACGTACGCGCGTGTGTGCGAGGCGTTGGCTCTAACTGAACCCGAGCGAGGCGTTGGGCTCTAACTGAACCCGAGCGATTGCACTACAGGCTACGCGTTACTGAACCCGAGCGATCGATCGATGGCTGTTAACTGAACCCGATCGAGCGATTCCTTCGCTACTGCTGCTAACTGAAGCCGATCGATTGGATGGACAGTGAGCGTTGCGGGGGGGGGTGTGGGGTGGATGAACAGTGAGTGGTGGCGTTGCCTCTGGATGAATAGGACCCCGTGGTGCGGAGGGCTGGATGAACAGTAGACGGTGGAGGGGTGGTTGAACAGGACCCCGTGGTGTGGAGGGCTGGATGAATAGTAGACGGTGGAGGGGTGCCCGTGGAGGGGTGGTTGAACAGTAGCCGGTGGAGTAGCGCGCGGTGGAGGCTGGATGAACAGGAGCCCGTGGAGGCTGGAGGAGGTCGACGGTGGAGATGAACAATATCCCGTGGAGTCCCGTTTTGCGGTACGCCACACCCCTCCTGATGAACAGGACCCCCGTTTCGACCGTAGGAGGTCCGTTTCGTCCGTTTTGCGGTACGCCACACCCCTCCCAATCAACAGGACCCACATTTCGACTGTAGGAGGTCCGTTTCGTCTGTTTTGCGGTACGCCACACCCCTCCCGATCAACAGGACCCCTGTTTCGACCGTAGGAGGACCGTTTCCTCCATTTTGCGGTACGCCGCACCCCTCCCGATCAACAGGACCCCGTTCCGAACGTAGGAGGTCCGTTTCCTCCGTTTTGCGGTACGCCAGGCCTCGTTTCCATCGCCTGTTCCGTCCAAGCCCCCCCGATGAACACGACCACGCATTCCGTTCCGACCCAGCCAGTTGGCTCCCACGCATTCCGTTGCCTCCCGATGAACACGACGCATTCTGTTGCCTCCCCATGAACACGATGCATTCCGTTGCCTCCCCATGAACACGACGCATTTTGTTGCCTCCCCATGAACACGACGCATTTCATTGCCTCCCCATGAACACGACGACGACGCTGTTTCTCCGTTCCGACCCAGCCATGTACACGAGCCCTGGCCGTACGTATGCGCGAGTAGGCGTTCGAGACCCCGCCCGTATGTACACATACGTGGTCGTATTTTCTTTCTTGCACCCTGGCCGCTGTATGTACGTGTACATGCTACGTGCGCGCCTCTACTACGACATGTATGCGCCTCTACTACGACGCGTGCGCGCCTCTACATCCACCAGTATGTATGTACGTACACGTTCGTGACCAGAATGACAACGCTACGTACGCTTCGACCAGGTGGGTCCCGACTGTCAGGCACTTCCTTGCGTGCGAAGATGTAGCTGGTGGATCCCAGCAGTCAGGGGGGCGAATCATTTTTTTTCCCAGACGCACTTCCTTGCGTGCGAAGATGTAGCTGGTGGGTCCCAGCAGTCAGGGGGGCAAATCGTTTTTTTGCCCGGACGCACTTCCTTGCATGCGAAGATGTAGCTAGTGGGTCCCAGCAGTCAGGGGGAAACGTTTTTTTCGCGAAATACGGTGGCCCATCCGGTGGGTCCCTGCTGTCAGGTGGAGGAATCATTATTTTGCGCATAATAAGGAGGCACTTCCTTGCTGCGGTCGTGGACCCAGCAGTCAGCCTCTCCATGTACAGTCCACGTCTGATGGAAGTCATTCCTTAACCACGTTGACCACGCCGCGCCGAGAGCACCACGGCGGTGGACTATGGCGAGGACTAGGAAGGGGATGACTCGGAGCCGGGGAAGACGCAGCAGTGGATGCCCACGCGAAGAGGAGTATGAGGGTTCACTGGTTCGGCTGCGGTGTGAGGCTGCTGTCGCCGCAGAATAACAGGGTGTGTGGGTGAGTAGAGGGATGGCCTGGCCAGCGGTGGGAGTAGTAGGGGGCGGTGAGGCCTCCGCGGCATCACAGCCGGCCACGGGAGGCAGGAGCACGCGGCACGACCGACGCTGGTTTGGGTGGCTGGAGCAAGAAGACCAGAGGTTGAAGAAGCACTACGGCCGTTGGATGAACATCGTACAGTAACAGGAGCTAGAATCGTTCATATTGACTAAGTTGACAAAGCCCTCCGCCCCCGTCAACTTGGTAGGCCCACAAGTTAGCCTCCCACTATGCTGGGTTCCAGCTGGCAGGGGGAATATTCATTTTTTTGTGCATAATAAGGAAGCACTTCCTTGCGTGTGAAGATAGCTGGTGGGTCCAACATGTCAGCGGGGGGCACGTTATTTTTGCGAAATACAGAGGCCCTTTCGGTGGGTCCCAGATGTCAGGTGGAGGAATCATTATTTTGCACGTAATAAGGAGGCATTTCCTTGCCGTGGACCCAGCTGTCAGCCTCTCCACGCACAGTCTACTTCCGATGGTGTCGTTCGTTGACGACGTTGACCACGCCGCGCCGAGCGCATCCAAGGTGGTGGACGACGGCGAGGCCCCGGACAGCAACGAGCCAGAGATGGGAAGACGCGGGAGTAGAGTCGCAGACAGAGAGGTGTACGAGGGTTAACTGGTTCTAGTGCGGTGTGGTTCGGCAGTCGGTGGCGAAGAACAGGAGGTGTGGAGGGGTGGAGGGATGGCCTGGCCAACGGTGGAGTAGCGCTTCATAGCGAAGCGTGCTAACCAGAGTTGCTAGCAGCAGGAGGCGGGAGGTGGTCCCGTCGGCGCTGGAGGAAGAAGACGAGAGATTGAAGATGGATGCCAGTCGTTGGATGTAAATCCGACGGCTAACATGTCAGAATCATTTGTTGACTAAATTGACAACGACTTGCGTTGGCTTCGACCTATTGGCCCACATTTCAGACTCCAAAAATGTGGCACGTATTCAACCCATTTTTTCAGAATTTAGAGTCTTTTTTTTACGTGGTAGAATTTATAGTCAATTTGATCCTTTTTTTTGAATTACAGCCATTAGCTGGGCTGGGTGAACAAATAATGTAGCGTCCATGCGGCCTATTTATTTTATTTCCTAAAAAATTATAGGCCATTTGCACTTTCTTGAAATACACGATTTTGCTCGGCTGATTCTAATTGTAATGTTGGGTTGGGCCAGCAATGTTATCAAAAAATGAAAAGGGGCCGAGCATTTTGTTATAAATATATTTAAATAATAAGTGAAATTATTACATTCGTCCTTAAATCTTACCAAGCTTTTGTACACAATCACTAGGGTTTTCGTGCCAAAACAATCCAGGATTTTATTTGTTAAGAAATTATTTTTATAAGTTAATAAGATGTGGGATATTGTTTTCTTACATATGTAAGTATCTGTTAAATATATGATGACAATAAAAATAATATATAATAACATATAAAATAATTTAAATATATATAATATAGTTAGAAGGGAAACATAAGTTGGACCTGGCGTTCCTATTCTTATATAGAAAAATAGAACAGACCTCTGCGTTTTCTTTAAAAAAATACATAAATTGGGCTGCCAAAAATAAAACCTCGGATGGGAGGTCCATAGGCCGGTCGATACATGACGGCCCTAAGAAAATACAAACAGGCCTATGGACCTCCCATCCGAGGTCGTGGGCTAGACGGGGCAGCCCAAAACCACGTCCAACACTTGCCAAAACTTTGTCCCTCGTTTTCTCTGTGTTTCGCACACTCGACATTGTGTGGGCATTTTGACTGTGCATTGTATGAAGATGTGCTATGCATGAATGTTGATCAGCATGATGTTAACTAGCTGGTAGTTCCATTTTCGACCATGAATAAAACTTCCAACATGATGTTAACCCTGTTTGAAAAGGCCGTGTTTATATAAATGCTCTGCCTCTGAAAGTTGCAGTTTCTTATCTGAAACTGAACTTGCAGTTTCTTATCTGAAACTGAAACTTGTAGTTTCTTCTCTGAGAATCACATTGTGTGCACTTTTATACTCCTATGAAACTACATTTTTTAAGTGCTAAAAATAGATCTCTATAATTCATAAAATACTTCATATGCTCAATACTGCAAATCTGAAATTCAAAAGACATTCATATCTGAAAGTACTCTCAAAATACACAACACAAAACACAATTCACAACCTGGAAATACTGACAACCCTAAGCTCCTCCTGACAATTCACAACCTGCCTGACTATTGGGCTGGGGGGAGCAGCCCCCTCCTATTCCTCGGCGGCAGACAACCACCCCGTGAGACGATGTGAATGGCGAGGGAGACAATGGCGGGGAAGCGTCATCGGGCCAACTGCTTTTCTCCTCTTGCAGTTGGGTTCGGTTGACGAAGACTCCACCGGCTCGCTCTGGCAGGACACCCTCACAAACAGCACCCTGTAGATGCTCGATTCTTCAATCTTTGGTGGATGCTCTATCTGGGATCGATACTCCCACCACCGCTCCCTCACAATCGGATTCAGTGAATCTGTTTGCTCCATGGCCCAGAGGAGCAGCTTTATGTACTCCGACGCGACTCCCTCCGGGAGTATCACCGCCTTTTCGCTCTGTTGCAGATATTTGGCCATGGATGTCGCCGTCACCGCTAGTTGGTCCTTGTTTTCAAACCTAGACTGTATCTCCAACATCCTAGCTAGCCTCACAGGGTCGCCGTCTGCGATCCTCACGTATCGGTTGTACTCCTCCATCGATCTACTTCTCCACAGCACCTTCACTCGCCGGCGGTGGTTTTTGAATGGAAGAGGAGAGGAGCAGCGCTGGTTCTGGATTAGAACGGGAGAGGAGCGATGCTGGTTTTGGACTGGAACAAGAGAGGAGGGGCGGTGGTTTTGAAATGGAAGAGGAGAGGAGCGGCGCTGCATTTAGATTGGAACAGGAGAGGAGCGGCGGTGGTTTAAGAGGAGAAGAGCAGCGCTGGTCTTGGATTTTTTTTGTTGTTTTGCGTATTTTGGGTCAAAGTTTGACCACGTACTGTATTTTACAAGCAAAATGTGAATGCATGTCACCAAAAATTGTATCGTTTGGTTCGTATCTGAATGTACTTCCAAATTATATTATTTTTGCAACGTATAATATATATTTTATGTGCGAAAATCATGGTCAATTATGACCCAGAATAAAAGGGAGACTAGTTAATGTGGGGTCGCTTTCTTAATTGAAGGGTAAATTGATTTTGATTTTGATCCAGTCACAGCGCGCCGGCCCTCTCGTCCAATCCTAAATCGCTGCCACACGCTCCTCTCCCTCTTCTCCATTTCAAAACCACCTCCTCTCCTCTCCATCATCTCCATTCCAAAACCACAGTCTCGCCTCTTCCTCTTCTGATCTTCTCCATTGCAAAACCACCTCCTCTCCTCTCCATCATCTCCATTCCAAAACCACCATCTCGCCTCTCCCTCTTCTGATATTCTCCATTGCAAAACCACCTCCTCTCCTCTCCATCATCTCCATTCCAAAACCACCGTCTTGCCTCTCCCTCTTCTCTATTGCAAGACCACCGTCTCTCCTCCCATCTTCCAAAGCTAGCACCGGACCACTCAGAAGGACATCTATGGAGAGGATGCAACAGCGAATCAGGCAGATCGCCGGCGGCGACCAGGCAAAGTTAGCCAGGTTGAAGGAGATCCTTAGTTGGTTTGACAATGAGTGGGAGATTTCGAGGACGGTGCGGGCCATGTGGCAATGTATGCGAAAGAGCGAGACGACAGCGATGAGGGCGACAATGTACATGTACTCCTCGGCGGCAGTCATGCCGCAGTCCTCCGAGTTCATCGAGTATCTCCTCTGGGCGATGGAGCAGACAGATTCGCTCGAGGCGACAGTCATGCGGAGGTGGTGGGCGTACAGGTCAAAGGTCGAGCACCCAGAGGATAACGAATTGATCGAGTATGGTGTGCCATTCGTGAGGGTGCAGAGCCAGCCGGAGCCACAGGAGTATTCATTCTCCCACCGCAAGAGGAGGCCGGATGGCGCGACGTCGCTTCCCCGCCGTTCTCCACGGTTCCCTCGACGCTCGCCTCATTTCAACGACGGCGGTAGGGTTTAAGGTAAGCTTCGCACTAACGTAGTACAACACTTCTCTAGTACTATCGCTCGTCTCCCTCTTCTATTAAGTCACCCGACTTGCGGGGCCGGGGAGTGTGCCTATGGTCGGTTCTCAATTGCCGTCCCACATGTGTGTGCAAACGCAATATGACGCGCGTTCCATTCGGAGAGCAGCATGCCAGACCGACCGACCGTCTGGGGTGCGACGCGAACGCGACGGGCGTGCTGTATACTCCGTACATGTGTACCACCATTTTCTAGATGCTTTGCTCCATGGCGCGGGCGCAATCCATGGATACAAAATTAGTATACTGTATACTATTTAAAAGTCGAGGGCGGGGCTTTTCCTGCGCGGTAGGCGGCGGGGCAGTTCCGCCTAATCGGTTCGACAGAGACGCGAGAAGACGAGGGAGTAGGCTGCTACAAACGTAGGGTTGTGTGATTTGAGAGCGAGTTACTGCTGGACAGGTGGGGCCCCGTGATTTGACTTGCCATTATCATTTTAACTGCGGCGCTACGTCCGGCGTGAGTCTCCCGATTCCTAACCACCTCCATACAGGTGCCTCTCCCAATGCTCCACCATGTAGTAGAGGCTGGCTCTTGCATGAGAGCCCACTTCTCCACTTTTTCCTTGCCTCTCTTTCCTCCACATATGCAAAAATGCCATGTAAAGCGCACTATTGTACTTACTTTTACTTGCTCCTACACGTGCTTAAGCTTGCCACATAGGCATAAAGTCTGATATGGCAAGTTAATCAACAAGAGAGAGACTATTTTGGTGACCCAAGGAAGAAATGGTGCTAAGCGCGTGTACCTAGGTGAAAAGACAATTTTGAGTCTATAGCTAATTAAATGAAGCAAACTTAGCAACACCATTTCATTGGAAGAGGTCACTCCTTGGCAAATGCAATAAATACGAGTACTCCCTGTGTCCCATAATATAAGAACGTTTTTGGCACTACACTAGTGTCAAAAACATTCTTATATTATGGGACGGAGGGAGTACGAAGAAGGAGATACAGAGGAGTAAAAAAATACACTTATAGCCAACCTTATAGCCAACCTTATTGTAGTATGAGTGACTAAGTGATGACTATGTATGACATGCCAACATCAGATAGCCTAACGCACCGTGTTAAATCTCCAAGGGCACGACCGCGCGAGCGACGCGACGGTCGTGGTAGGCGCAACCATGATACGGGCTGCTGGTAGCCCTTGGATCTGAGATCAAACGGTCGCATGCTAAGTTTCTGAAAATTTGCAGAATAACCCTCCAGGATAGGATATTCACCCATAGGTCTAGAATCACGCCATGCAACCGTTCGATCTCAGATCCAAGGGCTCTCGGAAGCCCGTATCATGGGAGAATGGAAAGCCACTACCCTGCCGTTCGCACGCTGGCAGTTCGCTCCTACTCGTCCCTGCACGTCCTTCAATACTATGGTGGTTCGCTCCTAGTCGTCCCCTCCATTCACATTACGGCAGTTCCACTAATTCTAACCCTCCTCCCAAATCCATGGCGTCCCAAATCTCCACGATCGGCGGTGAGTACAAGGTTAGAACCATCACCGGCGATGAGTTCGACGTCATCTACACCCGTTGTTCCGTGACGGTGAAAGGATGCTGTCGTGGTTCTAAGTCTGACAGTAGAATGGGGGGTAGGAATGTAGAGGCAAGATCCTAGCTATGGAGGAGTTGTACACGCGAGTTCTACGAGTTCAGGCCCTTCTCGGAGGAAGTAACAGCCCTACGTCTCGGAGCCCGGAGGCGGTCGACTGGATTATATGCGTGTGTGTTACAGGGGGTGCGAACCCTTATCCCTGAGGAGGGGGGTGGCTTATATAGAGTTCGCCCGACCTCGTCTGCCCTCAGTTACAAAGGGTTTAAGGTACATAAAGATGGAGACGTTACTGGCAACGCCTGTAATAAAGGTACATAATTACAATTAAGGCTATGACTTAATTCCCGACCATTGCAGAGTGGAGTGGCTCTAGATCTTCTGGTAGTCGAGTGATTGCCCCTACGGTCGAGTGTCTTCAAGACTGTCGAGTCGAGCATAGCTTCATGGTCGAGTGGATGATGATTTTTCTTCGACTGCTTCTGGTTCTTTTAGAGATGTCCTTGGGGAGGGTATCTTGGACAGATCCATGACCCTACCCTAGGTACATGGCTTCGTCATTAGCCCCCGAATGGATCAGGGTTTGAGTGAGGAATGAGTTGAGAACGCTTCCGACTCATTTTTCGTTGTTATGAATATATCTTGTTCAGGATCAATGAACTGAGGTGACGACACCAACTTCTTTTTCAGTCGCCTTGATCCATTGTTAGTTTTTGTCGAGTGAACTTTTACTGAAAAGCTTCGGGTGATGATGTGGAGGATGCCTTCCGTCTGACAAGTTGTTCTGCTGTCCGCGGATTTCGCGGGATTCAAATTTTGGGAAACGCACTGGGCGGGGGAGGCCGTGGTAATCGGGACGGATTAGGCAGGCCGCCTCGATCCCCGCGCCACCTTTTTGCCACGTATCACGTGCGCGACTGTTGCGGGATTTGATGAGATCGTCCGGGCCTACAAGCCAGTCACTCGGAACTATCCTTATAAAAGGCACCGGACTGGGCCTTTGAACAGTGCACTCTCATTCTCCTTCTTCTTCCTCAGATTTCTCCGCCGCCTCTGCTTCCGCTCTCGGCGTCGTAGCTCCGCTCAGACTTGATTCACTGCCATGGGGAAGGAGAAGACGGTAGCGTTGGAGCACGCAAAGAAGGCGACGGTGAAGGCAAAAGGGAAGCGGACCAGCCGAGGTGGATCCTCGTCAAGGTCCGGCCTGCTGCCGGGCTGGATCCAGGGCAATTGGATTCGTTTGACGATTAGCCAGGACGACCTCGACGATCTGGTGGAGGGGGGACTGATCTCCACGAGTCGACGCGGCTCCCGGGGAATGAGACCGAGCCGCGGCCGCGGGAGGGTGAGTGCGTTCTCCTCGCCACTCACATCGACCGCGGGTTTTCTTTGCCTCCCCACCCTTTCTTTCGTGGTTTTCTGAATTTCTTTGGGGCTCAACTCCACCACTTTACTCCAAACACTATCGTGTACCTTGCTGCCTTCATGTCGATGTGCAAAAATTTCTTGGGTTGCCGACCGCACTGGGGTCTCTTCAAGCACATATTCACATGTCGCTCCCAGTCGGTCAAGAAGGCCAACCCGAGTGACGAGAGGACGCACGTGATACAGATGTGCGGGGGCCTTGGAATCCAAATGAGAAACAAGAGCACCTTCCCAGCTATGATCCTTCCCGACTCGGTCCGGGGCTGGCAGTCGACCTGGTTTTACTGCAAGGACCAGCCAACCCCGGGTCAGTCGACCGAACTTCCCCCCTTTTCTATGGATCGAGTGGAGAAGCCCTCCTCCTTGAGGGTGATCCTAGAAGAGAAGGCGCAAGTGAAGGTGTTGGTCGAGCGGGTCGTCCAACTTGTCCGCGACGGAGTAACTAGTATGGACCTGCTGGAGGTCTTTCTCAGTCGACGCATCCAACCGCTCCAAGCCCATGACCATCCGATGTGGATGTACTCGAGACTCGAGGACTCCACTCGGATCCACCCGGAGAACGTTAATGAAGACATGGCGGAGAAGTGGCTGAGAGGAATCACCGGCAACAAAGATAATCCCCGGGGGTCTAGGAGGGTGATTCCATTCGACCATTCGCGTCAGCCGGAGCAGATACGATTCTGCATTACCAAGTATCTTCCCGATTCACTGCGTAACATCTTGTTGACGGTCGACTGTATTTCTTGCGTTCATTGTCTTTTCAGGCTCTTATTGATATGTACTTGATGCCCAATGGAGTGCAGGAGCAAAACGTCGAGGAAGGGGCGAGCGGGGGCGAGAGTGGCGAGTGGCACTCGGATGCAGAGGAGGACGAGGAGAGCGATGACTCGAGCGGTGAAGAAGAGGTCGAATCGCCTCCTCGCAAAGAGAGGAGGTCAAATCATGCTCACAACCCAGCGAGCACCTCCGACCTGGCGGCCGCGCCGGCTGGGCCATCTTCGAAGCGCCCTCGGACGTCTTCCCCGACGCCGACTGAGAAGATACCGAAACTACTCAAGACTGCGCCGCCTCCTGTGCCGAAAGCATCGAAGGCCACCTCCTCCAACCACCGAAGGCTTTGCCCAGAATCAAAGTGACCATCCCCACCATCTCCGGATAATCATCTGATCCAATCTTTTTGGTCGACTCGAGAAACAGAACATAACCGATTGAATGTTGACATTCGCAGCGGTGCTACCTCTGGAACTTCTTCCTACCAGTACCGGGACGAGGAAATGGAAGACACGGTTAGCTCCAACCCAGGTAAAACTCTCATGATCTTGTCTTTGATTATTGGGTCGATTAAATTCTGGCGATTCACTTGGGTCGACTGATCTATCTGCAGCCCCACCCAACGTCATCGATCTTCCGGATGATGATGAAGATGTAGCCCCTAGGCCCAGGAAGAACAAAAAGGTAGCAGCTGGCAAGACGTCTCAGCAGGGACTGGTGACAACACCAACCGTCCGGCAATCCGAAGACGCGAGTGGGGCCTCTGTAACCTTCGCTGCCCCATTGTCGAGTGAGCGCCCTGCACCGTTGATTGTTTCGGTGTTTTCTTTAGTCGTCCAACCTCATGCTTCGGAGCTCCAAGCTATCGCACCAGGGTAGTTTGCCCCCTTCTTCACGAACTACCATGTTCCGTAAAGTCAGTCGGACGCGGAGAAAATGCAGAGGTCATCCGTCAGGCTAACGTGATGATGGAGCGGATGAAGACGGTGCACGAGAACAGCCAGGCTGCTTACGATGCCAGCGCGGCTCTCTGGGCCAATGTCCAGGTAAGTAAGCTTCCGACTGACCTTGTTCTATTAGGATATGCTACCCGGAATATTTTCTTTCATACAATCTCTTATTGTTTGCGTCGAATCTGTACACCCGCTGGGTGTGTTTTGTTGCCTTTGGTATCTGCGCTCTTCCACTCGGCCTGGCGAGTGGGATCTGAGCCAGTGGGGGCACGCTAAGTGCACCCACTGGGTGTAGTCCCCGAGACCGCAGTCAACTGCAGGTAGTCGACTGGGGTCTGAGTACTTTTTTACTTTCTTTTCTTCCATTCGACCCGGGCGGTCCGGATGAATGGGATCCGAACCAATGGGGGCACGTCAAGTGCACCCACTGGGTGTAGTCCCTGAGACCGCGGTCGACTGCTGGCAGTCGGCCGGGGTCTGAATAGTTCTTTTCTCTTCTCCTTTTTTTTGACCCGGGCAGACCGGTCGAGTGGGGTCTGAATCAGAGGGGGCATGCCAGTGCACCCGCTGGGTGTAGTCCCCGAGACCACAGTCGATTGGGGTCTGAGTAAACTTTTGAATTTTATTCACTCGGAAGTAAATAATCTTAGATCTTGTCGATTGACATGTCTTTTTCCTTCTGCAGAAATCTTGTACTCTCATTTCCAAGTTTGCCGAATTTGAGGAGAAGCAGAGGCAACTCAACCTCAACTTGGAGCTGGCCCAACGATAGTTGAAGAAAGCTCAAGACGAAGCTGCTGGTATGGAAGGTAACTGCCTGTCGACTGTTTACATTGACCGTCTTTTAAGATATTTCTTCGATCTCTTGTTTGATCCGATTGCTTCTTTTGCAGAGAAAATGAAGTTGGCTCTGGAGAACAAGGACTCGGACCTTGCCACTGCGCAAAAGGAAGCTCAGGATAAGACTGCCCTTGCAGACCAGAAGCTGGCTTTGGTTGAAGCGTTGGAAGGAGAAGTAAACAAGCTTAAGTCCTCTCTCAATGAGTCCACTCGAGAGGTAACTCGTCTGAAGAAGGATAAGATTGCTCTGAATGAGAAGCTGGAGTCCGCGGTCCGTAAGGGAAATGACACAGAAGCCTATCTGAGAACTCTTGCTAAGAAACTCTATCTTATGCTGGAAGGTACTCCTTTTAATCCGACTGTTTTACTGCTTGCAAGTTAATCTTGTCCAGCCGACTCACTAGCTCTTTGACTGCAGAATTCTGCCAAAACTTTGACGAGGAAACTGGGAGGATCGAGACGGGTTTAGACCCTATCGTTTCTCCGGTCGGCGATGAAGCTGCCATGAACGTGCTTCGACTGGAATCCCGAGTCGCCAGCGTCACAAGTTACCTCGCTCGTCTGAAGGTGGCGGTTTCACGAATCGACTCATCACTCTGGCCAAGGGCGACGCTTCAAAATGACCTCGAGTCTCTGATGACTCGGCTCAACGAGATTCCTGGTCGAGTGCAAGAATGGAAGAAGTCCTCTGCCCGGTGTGGTGCTGACGTGGCGTTGTCCTTGGTAAGGGTCCACTGCAAGGAAGCCCGTGAAGACAAGCTGGCGGCAATCAAGGTCGCCAACACCAAAAGGAACGACTTCCAGTCCTTTATGGAGACTTTCATCACTAATGCCACTCGGATCACAGATGGAATTGACTTGGACGAATTCGTCGAACCCGCCAGCCCTCCTCCTGCCGAGTGAACAAACTATGAGATTTAAACCTGTCTTAAATTTGCCTCGGAATGCCGAGTGATTGCTGTAACCATTAAACTCCTTCGGGCTTGATGCTCAAATACTTTTGATTTGTCGCTTGGAACTTTAGGATTTATCCAAACTGCTTTTGAATATGCTTGTCATTGCTTTTGGAATCTGCTCCCTGCTTGGAGCGAACTGCGCCTTGTCGTCCTTGCGGACAAGGATGGAGCGCACGTTGTATTTGTGGCGTATCTCGAAGGAGAAGGTTGCAGTCGACCTGCGTTTTGCTGTCCCTGCGGACAAGGATGGAGCGCACATTGTATTTGCGGCGTAGCTCGAAGGAGAAGGTTGCAGTCGACCTGCGTTTCGCCGTCCCTGCGGACAAGGATGGAGCGCACGTTGTATTTGTGGCATAGCTTGGAGAAGAGGGTCGCAGTCGACCTGCACCTCATTGTTCTTGCGGATAGGGACAGAGCGTACATTGTACTTGTGGTGCAGCTCTTAGGGAAAGAATTGTAGTCGACCTGCACCTCGTCGTCTTTGCGGATGAAGATGGAGCATACGTTGTATTTGTGGCGCAGCTTCAAAGGAGAAGGACGGCTCACCACTCAGTGGGATTTTACAAACTTAGGCGAGTACCGGACTGCAGCTAAGCCCCCGAGTGGGAGGATTGCTCACCACTCGGTAGGATTTTACAAACTTAGGCGAGTACTGGACTGCAGCTAAGCCCGCGAGTGGGAGGATTGCTCACCACTCGGTAGGATTTTACAAACTTAGGCGAGTACTGGACTGCAGCTAAGCCCCCGAGTGGGAGGATTGCTCACCACTCGGTAGGATTTTACAAACTTAGGCGAGTACTAGACTGCAGCTAAGCCCCCGAGTGGGAGGATTGCTCACCACTCGGTAGGATTTTACAAACTTAGGCGAGTACTGGACTGCAGCTAAGCCCCCGAGTGGGAGGCTGGTTCACCACTTGGTAGGATTTTACAAACTTAGGCGAGTACTGGACTGCAGCTAAGCCCCCGAGTGGGAGGCTGGCTCACCACTCGGTAGGATTTTGAAAACTTAGGCGAAACAGGTTCGCAGCTAAGCCCCCAAGTGGGAGGCTGGCTCACCACTCGGTAGGTTGTTTGAAAACTTAGGCGAAACGGATTCGCAGCTAAGTCACCCACTGGGGGTTTTCAGACGTAAACAAAAGCAACAACAATCATGCCAGAGGACTGTAAAGCTCTTGTCTTTGATAAACAAATTACAAAGGTATTTCTTATTACACTTTATTCAAACGAGTATTTAAGTATAAAAGGGGCGGAGCAGCTCCGCATTCCAAGCTCGTGGCTCGTCTTTCTGATGCTCGACACTGTAAAGATGGTATGCTCCATTGTGGAGAACTCTGGTGATGATGAAGGGGCCTTCCCAAGCAGGGGCGAGCTTGTGTGGCTTCTGTTGATCCACTCAAAGAACCAAGTCTCCCTCTTGAAAGGCTCGACCCCTCACGTTTCTGGCGTGGAATCGACGTAAGTCTTGCTGATAAATGGTCGACCGGATCAAGGCCATCTCTCTTTCCTCCTCTAAGAGATCGACTGAATCTTGTCGGGCCTGTTCTGCTTCTTCTTTAGAGAAGAGCTCGAATCGGGGTGCGTTGTGGAGCAGGTCACTTGGTAGAACAACTTCGGCCCCATAGACCAAAAAGAAAGGAGTTCGTCCAGTCGACCGATTGGGAGTTGTCCTCAAACCCCAAAGAACTGATGGAAGTTCATCGACCCAAGCGCCTGCTGCGTGTTTGAGATCACACATCAGTCAGGGTTTCAGTCCTTTGAGAATTAGGCCATCTGCTCTTTCTGCTTGTCCATTCGACTGCGGGTGAGCGACTGAAGCATAGTCGACTCATGTGCCTTGAGAAGCGCAGAAATCTCTAAACTCATCAGAACCGAAGTTCGACCCGTTGTCAGTGATGATGCTGTGTGGAACTCCATATCTGAATGTCAATTCTCTGATAAAAATGACGGTGGTGCTGGCTTCAAGATTCTTGATAGGTTTAGCTTCAATCCATTTGGTAAACTTGTCGATTGCTATGAGCACATGAGTGAAGCCGCTCCTACCAGTTCTCAGTGGTCCAACCATATCCAATCCCAAAATAGCAAAGGGCCAGATGAGGGGAATGGTCTTCAGGGCTGACGCTGGCATGTGAGACATGTCAGAGTAAAACTGGCAGCCTTCACATCTGTCGACTATATCTTTCGCCATTTCATTTCCTCGTGGCCAATTAAATCCGGCTCGGTATGCTTTAGCCACGATGACCTGAGAGGACGCATGGTGACCACAGGTCCCCGAGTGGATGTCGTTGAGGATCATTTGACCTTCTTCTGGCGTTATGCATTTCTGACTGGCTCCGGTCACGCTTTCCCTGAACAGTTGTCCTCTTACACAGTAAAGGCCTTGGATCGACGGACGATCTGTCGAGCCTCTTCTTCGTCCTCTGGGAGTTCCTTCCTAAGGATGTACGCAATGTATGGCACTGTCCAGTCGGGAGTAATGACCAGAATCTCCATGATTAGATCGACCACGGTTGGGACCTCGACTTCAGTTGGATCTGTGGCGCTCTTAGGCTGTGGGGGCTCTTCAGTGAAAGGATCTTCCTGAACTGTCGGTGTGTGAATATGTTCCAAAAACACATTGCTGGGAATGGCTTCTCTCTTGGAACCTATCTTTGCCAAATCATCGGCTGCTTGATTTTTCAGACGGGGTATATGATGGAGCTCTAACCCCTCAAACTTCTTTTCCAACTTCCTCACCGCATTGCAGCAACCAGTCATAGCTGGGCTTCTAATGTCCCATTCTTTCATCACTTGATTGACCACCAAATCTGAGTCGCCATAAACCATGAGGCGACGGACGCCGAGTGAAATGGCCATATGTAAGCCATATAGGAGTGCTTCCTATTCGGCTTCGTTATTGGAGGAATCAAAGTGAATCTGGAGGACGTATCTGAGCTTGTCTCCTCGGGGGGATACCAGTACCACCCCAACACCAGAACCATTCAACATCTTGGATCCATCAAAGAACATGGTCCAGTGCTCCGAGTGAACTTGAGTCGGTAGTTGTTGTTCGATCCACTCAGCGAGGAAATCTTCCACTGCTTGGGACTTGATAGCTTTCTTTGCCTCAAACTTGATATCTAAGGGAAGGAGTTCAATCGCCCATTTTGCCACTCGACCAGTTGCATCTCTGTTGTGCAGAATCTTTGACAATGGAGCGTTGCTGACGACTATAACAGAGTGATCAGAGAAATAGTGTGCAACCTTCTTCGTGGTCATGTAAATCCCATAAACAAGCTTCTGATAGTGTGGATATCTCTGCTTTGACGGAGTCAGAACTTCAGAAACATAATAAACCGAATGCTGAACTTTATAGGCTTTTCCCTCTTCTTCCAGCTCGACCGTAAGTACTGTACTGACGACTTGTCCAGTGGCTGCTATATAAAGCAGTAAAGGCTCTTTGCTGATTGGAGCAGCAAGCACCGGCTGGGTGGAAAGCAGGGCTCTTAGCTCTGCAAATGCTGCATCAGCTTCAGGAGTCCACTCGAACTTATCTAAATTCTTCATCAGTTGGTAGAGAGGCAGTGCCTTCTCACCGAGTCGAGAAATGAATCGACTTAGGGAGGCCAAACAACCAGTAAGCTTCTAAATATCATGCACACGCACATGGCGTTTCATCCGGAGTATGGCACCGAATTTCTCTGGGTTAGCGTCGATCCCTCATTCGAAAACGAGAAAACCGAGTAACTTTCCGCCTGGAACTCCAAACATGCACTTTGATGGATTAAGCTTGATATCATACCTTCTGAGGTTGGCAAAGGTTTCAGCAAGGTCAGCTAGTAGGTCAGAACCTTTATGTGACTTGACCACAATGTCATCCATGTATGCTTCCACATTCCGACTGATCTGAGTGAGTAGGCACTTCTGAATCATCCGCATGAATGTGGCTCCAGCGTTCTTCAAACCAAATGGCATAGTGACATAACAGAAGCACCCAAATGGGGTGATGAAAGCTGTTTTTATCTCATCGGGTCCGTACAGACGGATCTGATGATACCCGGAATAGGTGTCCAAAAAGGACAAACGCTCACACCCCGTAGTCGAGTCGACTATTTGGTCGATGCGAGGGAGAGGAAAGTGGTCCTTCGGGCAGGCCCGATTGATATGCTTGAAGTCAATGCACATGCGAAGTGAGTCGTCCTTCTTAGGAACCATGACAACATTAGCTAACCACTTGGAGTGGTAAATCTCTCGAATAAACTCAGTTTCTAGGAGCCGAGCCACTTCTTCACCGATTGCTTTTCTCTTCTGTACGGTGGACCGTCGGAGATGTTCTTTGACCGGTTTTACTTTTGGGTCGACTCGCTAAGATGCTCAGTCAGTCCCCTGGGAACACCTGGCATGTCAGAGGGTTTCCATGCAAAGATGTCCCAGTTCTCACAGAGGAACTGGGTGAGTGCTTCTTCCTATTTGGAATCGAGTGTTGTGGAAATGTGAGTCGGAGCAGCATTGGGATCAGTCGGGTGAATATGAATCGGTTTCGTTTCACCGGACGACTGAAATGCTGAATCCGTAGCAGGCTTCTTAGCTCGCAGCAAATCACTCGGATCTGCATTTTTTTGATACTCCTGCAATTCCACTACTGCCATCTGTGCATCGGCGATCTTTGAGCCCTTCTGGAAGCACTCTTCTGCCTTCTTTCGATTGCCAGTGATAGTGGTCACCCCTTTAGGACCAGGCATCTTCAATTTGAGGTACACGTAACATGGCCGAGCCATAAAACGTGCATAAGCTGGCCTGCCCAGAATAGCGTGATAAGCACTCTGGAAATCCACAACTTCAAATGTCAACTTTTCTTTGCGGTAATTCTTGGAATCACCGAAAACTACATCAAGGGCGGTCTGACCGAGTGATGCGGCCTTCTTGTCGGGAATAACTCCATGGAAACTCATATTGCTTTCACTAAGTCTGGACATCGGAATGCCCATTCCTTTCAACGTCTCTGCATATAGTATATTCAGACCACTGCCACCATCCATCAGAACTTTAGTCAATCGAATGCCTTTGACTACTGGGTCGACCACTAGCGCTTGCCTCCCAGGGGTGGCTATGTGTGCTGGGTGATTAGACTGGTCGAATGTAATGGCAGTCTGAGACCACTTGAAATAACTGGGTGTCACCGGGGCGACCATGTTCACTTCTCTGTTGATGACTTTCAGTCGACTCTTGCTCTCAACATCAACAAAAATCATCCGAGTGGAATTTACGTGGGGGTAACCATCATCGTCCTCCTCCTCATCCTCAACTTTGTCTGCTTCCTTCTCCTTTTCCTTGGGCTGTTTCTCTCAGAATTGCTGGATTAGGAGTCGACACTGTCGAGTGGTATGCTTTGGGTAAATGAAATTACCCTCTTCATCTTTCTTGGTGTGAATGTGGCATGGTAAATCCAGCACATCATTTCCATCTTGATCTTTTACTTTCTTGGGGTTCCACGGTCCTTTGGGTTTCCCCTTGAACTTCCCTTGAGTCACGGCTAAGGCTTCACCAGGAGCGGCTGGCTCGGCTTTGCGCTTCTGCTTCTGACTGGAGTTTCCTCCTCCGGTTTCATGGGCGACTGCTTTGTGCTTGCCACTCCTGAGCCGGTCTTCTTCTTCACCATTGGCGTACTTGGTGGCAATCTCCATCATCCGAGTCAGAGTCATATTTCCCGTCCGACCAAACTTCATATTCAGCTCCCGATACTTAATGCCTTCTTTGAAGGCACAAATTGCTTGGTGATCTGACACATACTCCACTGCGTGGTGCAACGTGATCCATCTCTGGATATAATCCCTCAAAGTTTCATTCGGTTTCCGAACGCAACACTGTAATTCTGTCAACCCTGTTGGCTGCTTGCAAGTACCTTCAAACATCCTGACAAATACTCGAGCAAGATCTTCCCAAGTATAAATACTACCAGGTGCTAACTGATTCAGCCATGCTCTGGCCGAGCCCTCCAACATCAGAGGAAGGTGTTTCATGGCCACTTCATCATTGCCGCCGCCAATCTGAACAGCCACTCGGTAGTCTTCAAGCCAAGTGTCAGGCTTGGACTCACCGGTGAACTTACTGACTCCAGTTGCCAACCTGAAGTTGGGGGGAATCACTGCAGCCCTAATGGCTCTGCTGAAGCACTCTGGACCTGAGACATGCACTCTGCTGCTGGTTGGTAGATCTCTATCATGACCTTCTCGGTGAGCTCTGTTTCTGTCGACCAAGCCCTGAACGAGAATAGATCTTGCATCAAAGCCTGGCTCCCTGGGGTCGACTGGAATCCTTTGCCCGACACTGTGAGGGCGCCTGTCATCATGTTGCCGAGGCACGTATGATCCACTCCTTGGGGGAGGTGTGGGCACTCAACGACGATCATCGTGATCGAGTCGGTGATCATACTGCTCACGGTTCCTGTACTGATCTCGCCGGTCTCCACATCCCTCACACCTCAGGGCTATGAGCCGACTGGACTGTGTCTGCAACCACGGATCTGCTGTGAATCCTATTCCGCGACTGAGATACTACTGTGTTCTGCTCACCCGCGGCTCGGAGCAAGGCCCGGATCTGCACCAAACCCCGACCAGCTTCTAACTAGGAAGGTTGAATTGACTCCGCTATTTGGGCCGTAGCTGCGAGGTTCTGGATTGGAGTTCGGTATACCTAAGTCGAAGGTGGAAAAAGTTCACGTCGACTGGATTCGGGAGCACGCTGCCGAGCATGCTCGTCGAGTGCGTGCTGGAGGTTCTCCAGTCGAGTGCACTCAGCCAAGTTGGCCAGGCGCACCTCCTCCAAGGCCTAGGCCTCTGGGGTTTCTCCAATGATAGGAGTGTGAAGTGCATCCATGTTCCGGCGGCGAAGTTCTTCCCTCCACTCCGAAGAGAGGGGTTCGGGGCGGTACTCTTTGTGAACATGCGACGGATCACCGCCCCCATCGCCTCCATCTTCACGGGTGAAGCCAGGAGGACTGCGTGGTCCATTGACCATCAAAACTTCTGCTGCAGGGTCGCTGTTGTCGCACTCGGACGCAGTCTCTACGGAGCCAGTCAACAGATCGAACAGGCCGTAGAGAGTTTTGTCGGGCTCGATTGCCGCGACTAGGGGGGTGGTCGACTGGCGAGCCACCGCTGAAGCCTCGATCGACCGGAACATTTGTTCCGGCGGGCTGCAGGGAGGGAGGAAGCTACAGGAGCTGACCAATATTGGGTCGACGGCTGCCGCAGGAGGACGCCGCGGACGCACGCGCGAAAGTGCGTTGCCCCGCGGATGGGGAGTGCATTGACGTCAAGTGGAGCCTCCTGAAGCCAAGCAGAGTCGTCGGCGACAAACACGAGCGCGCCGAGACGGATCTTGCGGCCCTCAGCCAAACCTCCGCCTGAAACCATGATGAAGGGGATCGGAAAAATTGCAACTGCTCCAAAAATTCGCTAAGACACCTGCCCCATGGTGGGCGCCAACTGTCGTGGTTCTAAGTCTGACAGTAGAATGGGGGTAGGAATGTATAGGCAAGATCCTAGCTATGGAGGAGTTGTACACGCGAGTTTTACGAGTTCAGGCCCTTCTCGGAGGAAGTAACAGCCCTACGTCTTGGAGCCGGGAGGCGGTCGACTGGATTATATGCATGTGTGTTACAGGGGTGCGAACCCTTGTCCTTGAGGAGGGGGTGGCTTATATAGAGTTCGCCCGACCTCGTCCGCCCTCAGTTACAAAGGGTTTAAGGTACATAAAGATGGAGATGTTACTGGTAACGCCTGTAATAAATGTACATAATGACAATTAAGGCTACGACTTAATTCCCGACCGTTGCAGAGTGGAGTGACTCTAGATCTTCTGGTAGTCGAGTGGTTGCCCATACGGTCGAGTGTCTTCAAGACTGTCGAGTGGAACATAGCTTCATGGTCGAGTGGATGATGATTTTTCTTGGACTGCTTCTGGTTCTTTTAGAGATGTCCTTGGGGAGGGTATCTTGGACAGATCCATGACCCTACCCTAGGTACATGGCTTCGTCAGATGCCTTTCTCGCTTCAGACGCATGTTCGAAGACTCAGATGATGAGTGTGTCGTTAGGCTAGATGTTGAGTACACCACAGTCCTAGGATGAGAGAAGGATCTAAAGGACGAAGAGAGGAAGAAGCCCGCCGTGATCCAGGTTTGCGTGCATGACTTATGCTTGGGCATGGACGTTGAGTGCCAGGATTTTAAGGACTTCCTCGAGAGCAACCTAGTCAAATTTGTTATTGTAGACTTTGGTAATGACAAAGAAGTCCTGCGTCGGATAGGCCTCATTGTAGGCAACACCTTCGACCTCCAGAAGAATCGGCTGGTGTCCTCTCGTCAGCCTTCAATGCTGACCCTGGCAGGAGCCATGGTTCATCCTTCGTACGGTAAACTGGAGAAACCTCCATACACGTTTCATCATCATGCATGGCAGCGGAATGTACTAGATATAGACCACATCCACTACGCTGCAATGGATGGCTACCTTTGCCTCAATATCTACAAGGGTTGGATGAAGAGCAACAACCAAGTGTGCGGTTCAAGCAAAGAAGTATCGACCAAGAGGAAGAGGGACAAGGACGAAGTCGAGGACGTGGACGAAGACTCCAAGTAAGGTGGCAGTGTCGTTGCTCATGGTGGTTATAATGCAGTGTCTACCGGAATAGTTGCAAAGTTTAATTTCAGGTGTAGGGGTGTGTTGTGCTGAGCCCCAGCAGAACTATGTTATGTTTCTTCTCGTTACTTTAACTCTTCAGTACGTACATACTAGTATTTCTTACGTTTCATCTTTTAGTTTGTATAGTACTACCACTCGTTTCTTCACATTATATATGTACAATATATATGGCCAACATCATATAGCCAGCAGTTTAGTTGTCAAAGAATTTCAGGGTGCTTAGTTTTGTCAAAGAATTCCAGGATGCTTAGAGGGTGCTTGGATCCAAGGGACTTATTTTAGTCTGACTAAAAATAGTCTCTTTAAGAGGCTAAAGTTCCAAGCACCCCTGACTAAAGAGGGGCTAAAACTAGTCTTGAGACTAAAATTTTTTAGTCGGGGTACCCCTACTAAAATGTGGATTAGTCCGCTCTCTACTCATTTAACTCCTCTCCTTTAACACAGGCGAGTTCTGGATTGGAGGGTTTGGAGGATAATAAATGCTCATTAACTTGATTTTAGCCTTTTTAGTATTTGGATCCAAGCATGGGTGAGGCTAGCATGTTTTAGTCCCACTACTTTTAGTCATGGGACTAAAACGTATCCAAGCACCCTCTTAGTTTTATTTGAGGGGTGGGTTGTGCTGGACACCATTATTGTGACTAGCCTTTTTAATAGTACTATATGCATAATTTGGCGACAAGCGCTCTCTATATATACCACCTTTTTTTTAATTTCAAGTTTTGCTCCATGGCGCAGTCCATCGATACTACTGCTGTACAAAAGTATACATTTTTTAAAAGGCTAGAGGGCGGGGCAGTCTAGCTTGGTCGGTTTCATGAGAGGCGAGGGCCTTTGTGATTTGACGGCTCATTACTACTGGAAGGTGGGGCCTTGTGATTTGACTGCTTGTATAAATGCGCCGACGACCTGATCGAGGAGGAGCAAAGAACCGTGCGGTATACTCAAGTTTTCCACTGGAGTAGTACTACAACGGAGGAGCACGAAACACGGCAGCCCAGTGCCATATGCCGATAAAAAATGATCTAATTTGCTAGTCATCTCATTGTTAGCATTGTTCTATTCATTCCCTCAAAAAAACCATTGTTCTATTCATGCCTCGCAGAGAACGTGACACGTGCGGCGAAACACCCGAGGCAAAAGATGAAACACAAGCGCAAAAGAAGAAGAAAGATTATCACCCCAAATGATCTAATTCGCCGCGGAGTTGTAACTGCTTCTTCATCGCCTCCACGACCTCCATCTCCTTGCGCGTCTCCTCCGCCATCTTCTTCATTCTGTCCATGATGTGGAATTTCTCGACGCGAGCCTTCATCATCTGTTCCACGGCCGCATTACGTACCTTGACAGCAGCCGGGTGCTCGATGTGGAGCTTCACCAACTCCTCCTTCTGTTCCATGACGAGGGCCTGCAACATCTTCATCGAGGAACTACTATTCTCATGCAGCTTCTTCCAGCCGGCGTTCTTCTCCTTCAATAGGTCGATCTCGTGGCAGAGCTTCGCCTTGTCCTCCTAAAGTCGCAGGATTTTGCCGGTCGCCTTCTTCTCCGAGGCAATGCTCTTCTTCAGCAGCATCACCAAGCCAGCGGTCAACTCCCCCTGCTGATTGAGCTCAGCGGGCATGTCGTCGAGGCTCTCCTTCAGCAACTCCATCAAGTCTTGGATGAACTCCTTCTGCTTATTGAGGTGCTTATTAAGCTGATCGGGCATGCCGTCGAGGGATAACGACTCCAGCTACACCGGCTCGGCATGTTCGCCTCCGCGGCTAGGGCGCTCTTGGGAGCCATCTCCTGCCCGTGAGAGATCTTTCGAGGTCTCTGCGTGGCGGCGAGTCCTCTCTTTTTTTCCGCAGCCTTGGTTGCCGCTCCCTTGTTACGAGTAGTTCTCGACCTAGAGCTCTGCTCACCGGCCATGGCAACGACGGACGAAGAAGAAGCACTTATGAGGAGGAAAGGTAGAGTAATTTTTGGTTAGGTAGTTCCCCTTTTTATAACCTAAGTACTAGCACTAGTACTAATACTTGCATAGTGGGAACACGTTTAGGTTTGGTACGTACTAGTAGGTGTGAGCGGGCTTTCGAATGTGATGGGAACAAGGTAAATATTAATTGATGGTTTTGGTTTCGAGGCCCGAAACGGCTCCCGATGAGTTTAGCGGAACATAAATTTCAAGTACTACACTGCTCAAATGCGTAAATATTATGTTACTGTCAAAAATTGGCACAAAATACGAAGAAGACCAATGGAAGTGTTACTAGCAACCCACAATTTAACTACTCGCATGCGCACAGTGGAGTAATAATGTCTTTCTTCCGCCCTCACATCCACTCAATTTGCATGCGCTGTATTAATTGACCATCAATGAAGTGAACGACTTTACACGCGTCAAATTATCACATGGGGTGGATCTTGGTACAAAATTGCGTCCGCCCGTGTACCCGCGTGTGCGTGCGAGGGAATGAGTGCGTGCGTGGCGTGCGTGCACATCTTCGCTTCGTGCATGTACTGCCAGTATGGATCAGGGAGGACGAGTACATTCTTCTGGAACCAGAAGCACATCACTGTGATCAATCCATGCAAGGAGGTCGTGACAACGCCTCCACATGTGCCATGTGGCTTCATGAATTGTAAGAGAGACACTGTGTAGCGTGCCATTGGTATTCTAATTTACGTGTTTTGCACATACTCGAAGTACTAGTAAGGTACACGTGCATTGCACGCATCAGATTTTGCAACCAAATTATGAATAAATACCACACTATAGCATGTAAGCTCTGAGTCATATATGCCTGATGTAGCCCTTCATTTAATTCTTATAGTTCATCTCATCCAAAATCAATTAGTTTTTATAAAAAAGCTAAGAACGCAGGAATAGGAAAAACATGGGATTATAGTGGAATGTCATCTTGAATCCTACAGGATTGTACGAGTGTTTGATTGTGCATAGAAAAATGCAGAATTCTTTCAAAGAGGTTTGAGTGGATGGGATGTTTCCTATGAAATCTAGTGCAAATGAATCATATGGAAA
This sequence comes from Triticum urartu, assembly GCF_056163025.1. Taxonomy (NCBI): domain Eukaryota; kingdom Viridiplantae; phylum Streptophyta; class Magnoliopsida; order Poales; family Poaceae; genus Triticum; species Triticum urartu. The sequence continues at coordinate 442,403,029 of NC_141876.1, forward strand.
AATTCGTATGGTTTACAATCCTACGAATCAAACAACCAAGATAGGAAAAATTCCTAATGATTAGAATCCTCCAAAATTCCTTTGAGAATCCTTTGAATCAAATAAGCCCTCAATCTATTTTATGATTCATGGAATTGTGCGTTGTAAAGCATAAAGTAAAAACAAATAATGGCAATTCAACTAGAAAAAAAGTTTGGGCAGTTATGATACGGAAGATTCTAGAACAAAAGAGAACCACTGTTGTTTTGAGGTTTCTGCATTATTCTTAAGTTCAACCATGGAGTCTACTAGATTGTACATGTGGAAAAATCCGGTGGGGGCTAGAAGATGGTGCGAGGGGCCGAGTGGAGGGAGACTATGAAGGAATGCACAAGTGCGAGATTGATATTTAGAGAGAGGGGGGAACACGTGCGCTGTTGCGCGCAGTGGCGGAGCCATGAAAAATAAATGAGTTAGGGGGCCAAGCATTGCTAATCCTTTACGAGGAGGGTCAATTCATGAACTTAAACCATTTTTAGCAGCAATTTTCTAATGATCACATTCATATTAGCCTCGATATATGTTGATGTTAGGGGGGGAGCAGGGCCCTTACTGCCCCTGTCTTCGCCATTGTGCACGCGTCTGAGAGATGAAGCGGAAGGCATGGATGATGAGAGGGGGGCGTTGGATATATAATTAATGTGGGTGTATTAGCTATATGTGTTAATCCTATATAGAGAGGTATAGATTGATCGATGTGGATGTGGGAAAGAGGGTGAGACCTCACTGGATATATCGATTGATCGGTTTGTGTGGAAAACTATGAAAGACCTAGCTATATACACACATACATAGAGGAAGATCGATCATTGCGCATGCACGCGTGAGAGATAAAGAATGCCTGATATGATGGAGAGGGGGATGTGTGTGGGTGTGTGCCTTCATGGGAGACCGACCTGAAGAAAAAGATTGCATGCGTGTGATGGATAATGCCGACTGGTAGTGTGTGTGCATGCATGCACAAGAGAAAGTTAGTGGTACAATTATAAAGAGAAGACTACTGTGTGGGTGTAAAATAATAGGTGAGGTCATAATCAATGTAAAGTTGAATTCAAATATTTGAATAAGAGATCCTGATGTTTGAAACCCATGCATGCATGAATATAACGGAGATCTGCGCGGTGTGGTTTCAAAACGAGCATGTTGTAATGTATACACATTGAACAAGGTCAGACTGATTTGAATTTGAGATACCGATGGCAGATATCATTTGGCCACGTCGCATCCGTGCATGGACACACTATTCTAATTGGAGATGATGGGCGGCCTTCGTATCACATATCTATATCTATACCCCTATATATATTTTATATTTTATATTTTTTTATATTGTGTGCGGGTAACTTTAACTTTGAAAGATGGTCGTTGGATGAGGTGAATCCGATGGTCCAAAGATGGCAAATTTGAGCACTACTGGCCGTTGGATATCATCTAGATTCCACCAGATCTCGCCACATGTATAATCTAGAAGACTCCATGGTTGAACTTAAGCATAATGCACAAACATCAAAACACAAGCACTTCTTATTTGTTCTAGAATCTTCCGTATCAGAATTGCCCAAATGTTTTTCCACATGATTTGCCATTATTTGTTTTTACTTTATGTCTTACGACGCACAATACCATGAATCTTAAAATAGATTAGCTTTCTTATAAAAACTAGATGATTTTGAATGAAATGAACTATAAGAATTAAACGAACATCTACATCATGCATATATGACTCAAAGCTTGCATGCTATAATGTGGTATTCATAATTTGGTTGCCAAATCTCATGCGTGCAATGCATGTGTACCTTACTCTAGTCTAAATGGTGTTTGCGTGTGTGTTGTGCGTGTTGAGGTGCAAATTGTCTTTTTTTGGGTACACGTTAAGCTTGTTCTTCCGAAATTTCAAGTCGTGCCTTGTTATGCCGAAAATTCAAGCTAGCGTCTCTGTCTATCGTGCTGCGAAACTCCCGCCTCTTCAACCCGCGCCTTGTTAGCCCGAAATATTTAAGATATATCTTTGTCTCGTTGTGCTCCGACAACTCCCTCCATCTCAACCCGCGCCTTGCTATTCCGAAATTACAACGCGCGCGAAAACTCCCACCTCCTGTGAAATCCTGACACGCGAAATGCCCGTGGTACCCCTGAACTGGAAGAACCGCCTCAAATCGGTGGGGGTACTTTCGTAACTTACCCCACATTTCGGACAAGCGCGTCTGTAAGCCATGGTTCCCCACTGCCATCCCATCCGCCCACCCATTCGTACACCGAAGCCGTGAAAACCTGCGACGAAACCCCACACCCTGCTCCGTCCGCCACCCAGCCGGAGCCTCTTCCCCGATGACGTCGTCCACAGCAACACCTCGACGTCCCTCATCCACCGTACCGGATGAGGATTCGTCGTCGATCTCATCGTCCCGCTAGTTCAGCCACCCCGTCCTCCACCTCCAAGGAGCTGCCCCGATGTTCCCCTCGTCTTTCGCGCCACCTCCATTCCCACACCGCTATCTTCACCTGCACCACCGGAAGAGCATCATCATCACCGTTTCCTCGGATGAAGCTGCGGCCTAATCGGCGCCACCAAAGAGGTTGTACACTAATCGCCGCATTTTCTTCTTGATTCGATCTCACGGTGCTGCCGGCGCTCGGTCCCAAGCCGACACGGCGCGGCTCCATCCACGGCGGCGTCGCCGGCCACTTCCTCCACGGTGTCGCTCCCTCGGCGGCGACGTCCACATCAGTAGGAGCTGCTGCTTCTTTAGCTCTCGCTCGCGCTGCTGCTCTGCTCTTGCTCTCGGTCCCCTTCCTGGTTTGCTCTTGCTATTGCTCTTGCTCGCGCTGCTGCTCTCGCTCTTGCTCTTGCTTGAGCTGCTGCTCCGATTTAGCTACACTTCAGTCGACTGAATCGACTTTTGGGTCAGTCGATTTTCAGGGGGGGGCGGGGGGGAGGGGGGGCTCGCCGGGGTGAAGGAAGAACCAGCCGCAGCGGGGAGGGGGCTCGCCAGAGAGGTACCCCACTATCTATCTTAGGGTTCAGGATGGGGGCGGTGGTCGCCGGTGGTGGCGGGGCGTTGGCGGGGTGGTGGCGTGGGGATCGCCGGAGAAAAAGCTCGGCACGGGGGGGGGGGCTAGAGGGATGGCCCGGGCGGCAGCGGACCGACGGTGGGGAGTGTTTTCAGGGCGGGCGGGGCGGCGCACCGCCGGCCGCGGGCGCCGTGGGGCTGCTGTTTGGCCGGTGGTGGCTGGCGGCTCAGGGGGGTGGAGGTTGAAGATGAACCGCAGGCCCTTGATTTCGTATCCAACGGCTGCAAAATCGACTAACCAGAGATGAAAAAGTCAGTCGACCAACGTGTAGCCTCACCTTGCTAGTGCGTTCAGTTTCGACAGCAAAATTCAGTTTTGACAGTTAAGTTCAGTTTCGACAGTTAAGTTCAGTTTTGACAGTTAAATTCAGTTTCGACAGTTAAGTTTAGAGATGAGTGGCTGATGTATTTTACATCTAGCACTTTGTGGTTATGTATTTTACATCATGTATTGGAGATGCTATTAGAATTCCACTCAGATTAACGTTGTTCGTTGTCTCTCTTGTCCTGCTTCAACCTCGGCGTCGTACAACTCACCGGAGCTGCTCCAACAACGAAACCATCCATCACAGCGGAGCAGTACCTCGGGCTCCATCTCCAGACGCCTATGATCTTCTTCCCCTCCTCTGATAGCCAAGTCTGCCGGAGCATCCTCACCGGCCAACCCATTCACGCTGAGATCGACATGGCTTTGCCAAAGAGGTTGTACACTTGTTGCATCTCTTTTTTACTCTGCATGTTATATATATTGTCCACTGAGCACTCGTAGTAACGGGAAATACGATTATTTTATCCTACTATATGACAAGCACTGAGGTACCAGGAAACTTAGCTATCCGTGATGGACTCTCTTGAACGCCATCATTATTTATCTTTGTGCGTTTGAGCTGTGCATTTGTCGATGGGCCTGGAGTTGAGCTAGTATGGCAGTGGCGTGGGTCCAAAGTAATAGAAGTAGAACAAAAACATTTTTTTAGTGTAGGATTTTCCTTGCTCAAGCCTTCCTACTAGATCGCCAGTGCTTGAAAGGAAAAGTGAATGAAAAACATCGGAATTGGAAAGTTTCCTATGGTACTAGTTTTCACGAATTTGGTGCAAAGGAATGGAGCAAAGGAAAACTGTAGGATTTGTTCCTTTAGTGTCTCCTTGAAAGAAAAACCGTAGGAATTCTAATTTCCACTTCTCCTCCTTTTCATATTCCTATTCATCAAGCACAAGACTAAGAGATAGTAGCATAATAGCATTATAACCGTACATTTTCTTGTGGTTTGACTTAATCTCACCATGCTTTTTTGCATCCTATGATCTTCCAATTGTTGTGAATCAAACACCCAGATTGGCAGAAATCCTGTGTTTTTAAATTCTCTATTTTGCACGTGCATTCCTATCCTATTCCTGTCTATTTCCTATCCCTGCATTGTTAGAATCCTCAAATTCAAACAAGCCCTTACTCAATTACTTCTGTTACAGATATGTGTCAAAGAAAACCTTGTGTGGTTTGTCCTGCTCCCGTGGCGCTGTGTTCCACCCCAGCTCAGCTGCTCCAACGACGGAAGGGTTCACCACAGCAGGGATCCGCTCTCCAGACTGTCTTTCGCCGCCTCAGATCTTCTTCCCCACTGCCGGCAGCCACGACAACTGCATTACCATCATCACCTGTGCAGATGACCTTGAGGACTACATGGGTCCGCAAGAGAGGTCGCACTCTTCCGTGTCTGCTTACGTTATGCGTCGCTTAATATGATGACATGCAACATTATTGTCGTGTTCACCTATTAGACTCCGAGTCAGGTCCAAACTAATGCTGAAACTTGAGTTTTTAAATGGTTGTGGGGTACATATTGGGGCAGCAATCAGTACTATCTGTCTACTATCTGGTTAATCTCCGGTGTCTACTATGAGTTTCATGATGGGTGCAAACAAACATTAAAGGAGCCATTATCTGTATTTTTTAACTAAAGCTATTATCTACCTGCTATCATTGGTTTTGGGTCTATCCACAGTTTGCTACCATCACTCTGGATTTGTGCATGCACTCCTTACATAATCTCACTTTGTTTTATTCCTATGCATGTCAGTTATTGTACACAATGGAACTGATCATGTAGAGCAAAAGACGAGCCTTGCGTGGTAATAAAATTTCATGCAGACGTCGTTCCATAGTGGGCGCAAAGGCAGCCCCCCCTCCACCCATTTCGGATTGTAATCAAGAGGAAGATAACTGTTCTAAGGGGGATTCAGAAGGAGAAGACCACTCCTATTTACCCCATGAGGTCTTCGCTCTAACTTGGCATGCTGATGTTGGTAATATCATGCATATGGTGCCTTGCATTGCTTACTGTATACATTAAAGATGTCATCTGCTTAGTTTAGACATGCTTTGTGTCAATGCCATCTATTTAGTTTCTTTATCGTATATGTGAATCATGCAATGCCATCTTGTCTAGCTAGGCATCATATATGTGAATTTTGCAATGCCACCCTGGTTAGCTAGTCATCTTATATGTGAATTATATCATGCCATCATTTTTTTATTACGTGTTAAATTTGTCAACAATTTTAGTACATTCAATTACTCTTCCTATGCATCAGCCATTCGACACGGTCATGGAAAAATCTGGAGTGGAAACAAGGTCTTCAGAGCAGACAATGCTATCTGACGAAGCACATGTCTTGCTGGTTACCGATAGCTCCTCAGAGGAGGATTCAGAGATAGATGACCAGTCATATCCCCCCCCCCGAGGTGCATGCCCTAACTTGGCAGGGTTATGTTGCTCATATCGTGCGTATGGTATCTTGCATTGCTATGTCATTTGCTTAGTTAGACATGCTTTGTGTGAATGCCACCTGTTTAGTGTCTAATTACCATATATGTGAATTATGCAATGCCATCTTGTTGCAAGACATTATATATGTGAATTATGCAATGTTATCTTGTTGCAAGGCATTATGTATGTGAATTATGCAATGCCATGCTGTTTAGGCAACCGTCATATATGTGAATTATATCATGCCGTCCTTTTTTTATATTTCTCATTGCTTTTGTCGACAATGTTTGTATATTCAACTGCTCTTCCTGTGCATCAGCCATTTGAATTGGTGATGGAGAAATCTGGAGTGAAAACAAGGTCTTCAGAGCAGACAATGCTACCTGCTGAAGCAGATATCTTGCTGGTTACAGATAGCTCTTCAGAGGAGGATTCAGAGGCATATGACCAGTCCTATTATCCCCCTGAGGTGTATGCTCAAACTTGGCAGGGTTATATTACTCATATAATGCATATGTCGTATTGCAATGCTTAGTTTTTACATCATATACACAATATTGAATGCCATCTTCTTAGTTGACACATCATATATGCGATTGCCCTCTGCTCACTTCCTTAGTATATAAATCATATATTTGAATTATGTCATGCCATGATGTTTACATAGACAGCATGTATTTGAATTATGGCATGCCAACCCATTTTCTAAAGACATAATATAGTTATATCATCTCATCCTGTTTACATAGTCATCATATTTGAAATTATGTCATTCTATCCGTGAATTATATCATGCCATCATGTTTCCATTGATGGCATGTTTGTGATTTATGGCATGCCAACCACTTTAATAGACACATCGTATAGTTATATCATGTCATCCTGTTTACATAGTCATCATATTTTGAAGTATGTCATTCTATCCTATTTAGTTAGCCATCATACATGTGAAATTGTGTCATGCTATCCTGTTTAATTAGCCATCATATATGTGAAATTATGTCCTGCTATTCTGTTTGCTTAGACAACATAAATGTGAATTATTTCATGCCCTGTTTTCTTCCCTACTATCCATTGCACCTGTCTATCTTACAATGTCTGTACATTCAATTACTTTTCTTGTTTATCAGCCATTTCAATTGGAGGGAGCGATGGTAGTATCTATGGGAGTAAAAACACGGTCTTCAGAAAAGATCGTGCTACCTATCGATGCAGATAGAACCACGGTTGTACTTGCCCAAGAACCAGCCCCACCACACATAACCCACACTCATGCAGATTGTACCCCTACCTAGTTGGACAGAGAACCAGCTACACCCCTTCTAACCCCAACCCCAGCAGATAGACACCCAGTTCCCGTTGACACAACACCGTCTCCACCATAGAGCACCCAAACACGAGCAGTTAGTAAGGCAACTGCAGTGCCCAAATCACGAGGACCACCACTCCGAACCTGAACTCAACACTTAAAGCAGAAGAAGAATTGTTCTCAGGTCAGGTTCCGTAGCTATGGTTCATACTACTTTGCTCTTGCATCACTGTATTTACTGATACCAACTAATTTCAAATTTGAGGGATGCAATTGAAACTCCAATGGCACAACAGGTTTGTTTTAAACCTGTTTCTTCAACGTGTTTGGCTGTTTGCTGTTGTAACTTGATCTATGTTGATTCCAGTTTCAATTGAATAAACAGTTATGTTCTCATGCCATGCACATTACAAATGTTGTTATTGCTGTGCAGTTTCCCATACTTATATTCTGTCTATGCTGCTTTGTCTTAAACAGATATGATTCGAACTGTATCTATCTTGATTTGGCAACATAAACTAGAATGATATAGACCATACAGTGACCATACTACATAGATATATGTTTGTTTCATGCTGTTATCCTGTCCACATTACTACTGAACTGGTTTACCAAAATGAGTTTCATATACTACATTGTAAACCTGAGATGTGTTTGTTTGTTTCTCTTTTAGAACGCGGATAAAATATTGGAGAAGAGTACCCTGTTATGCAATGGTAAAGGAAGTAATGCAGATAAGGTTCAAGATAGTGAGACATCCCTGTTGGTCTCCAAGAAAGCTGATAAAAACTATATTGAAGACACTGAGAAAACCCCAAAGTCCTGTCTTGATGTAGTGTTCGAGTTACTGGCTACCACTGCTGGCACCAGCTCTTCGAACTCGTTGCCTGAATCAGTTCGGCTTCTTGAGTATCAACTTCAAGTTGAAAGACATCGATAAGATGTTATGCGACAGGAAGCCGAAGGACTGAGGAAGTCCCTGCAGAATTCAGATGCATACTTTCTGGTGCAACAGCAAGCGCTGGAGGACTTAAGCGCCAAACAAGAGAAAGTTAGTAAGCTTGCTAAGCATCTTGCCAGCATTATGGGTACCCGGGATATTGTTTCTTGAGCTCTTCTGAAGTGGTTTCAGTTCTGGACTTGTTTTGCTGCGGCGTTTATATGCTGCTGTGTTCCCTATATTTGCACTGGTGGCGAACTTTGATGCCCAGTGGATGTAATATGTGTAATAGCCGTGATAGCCTAGTGTAAGTTGCTTGCTTATTTATTTCCTTGTTGTCTTGTTTATTTGTTTGCTTGTAGTCAGTGCAGTTCTTTTTCTAGGTTTTCTAGTGGCTGCAATAACCTATTTTTTAAAACTAGGCCACAATAACCATGGGCTAATATTTACTGTAGTGACACTGGGCCTCCTACGGGCCGTAGAAACAGTGGGCCTTCTACGGGCCGTATAAACAGTGGGCCTTCTACAGGCCGTAGAAGCCTTCTACGGGCCGTAGAAACAGTGGGCCTTCTACGGGCCATAGAAACAATGAGCCTTCTACGGGCCGTATCATCAATGGGCCTTATACGGGTCATATGATCGATTGGCCAAACATGGGCCAAACAGACCGCATTCTGGTCGTAAATGGGCTAGAGTTGGAATCGTCCGTTCATGGGCTGACCATAACGGGCCATCGTTAATAGGCCGTATTTGATGACGCTATGAAAACGGCCCAACGTATTAACGGACCACAAATGGGCCGACTGTAACCACGGGCTGAATTTGGCCCACAAGCAGAAAATGACAGTAAGGGGCCGTAAGTAAACGAATGCTGGAAAATATCCCAAGAATAAATGGGCTCTGAGAAGGCCGAAAGATAACATGGGCTGGAAACGGCCCAACGGAATAACAGGCCGTTAATGGGTATAAAGTGACACACTCTTCTTTATGGGCCAGTTTCACCACAGCCCGTTAATGGGTGTAAAGTGATACACTGTTCATTACGGGCCAGTTTCACCATGGGCCGTTAATAGGCTAAGAGTTACATAGGGCCTCATATGGGCCGAAAGACGTCATGGGCCATACATGGGCTAGAAGTGAAAACGGGCTGGAATCATATTGGATGGCCCAGATGACGCTATTGGGCCTAATTCGAATAGGGCGTAACGGGCCTTGGGTTAGCGGGTTGTAAATGGGCTATATGAGAACAGGCCGTTAACAGGCTTTCCATGGGCCGGCCCGCCACCTTTTGACCAAGTCAAATGGGCCGGCCTTTTCACAAGAATGGGCCTCTGTTGGGCCGTGCCACGTGTCGACGTATCATAGGCGCCTTCTGTCCAATGAGTGGATGACATCTGTCCCAGCGATGAGCCGACACGTGTTTCCTCCAGCCAATGATGATTTTACACGTGGAAAATACCCATTGGTCAGGGCTGTTAACGGGTTACCGGATCCAAAACCCGACCCGATAGCTTAATGACGTTCCGTTAAGGTGGATGCCACGTGTCGGTCACCCTTGACGAAAGCACTTCTGTGACACGCGATTTATCGTCATGGAAGTGGACACTTCCATGATGATAATTTTGGTAATGTCATGGAACACTTCTACGACAGCACAGGTATGACTATCTTGATTCCGTCATAAAATCGTCATGGATGTACATGCATGACAGAAAATGCGACCTACTATGACAAACACGTATCATCACGGAAGTGTATTTTTTTTGTAGTGAAGGGAGCAGGTATAGTTACCTCATCAAGTTCTACTTTCCTCTTACTCACTTCTTTCGAGAGAAACTCCTTCTCTAGAAAGGATCCATTCTTAGCAACGAATGTCTTGCCTTCGGATCTGTGATAGAAGGTGTACCCAACAGTCTCATCTGGGTATCCTATGAAGACACATTTATCTGATTTGGGTTCGAGCTTATCAGGTTGAAGCTTTTTCACATAAGCATCGCAGCCCCAAACTTTAAGAAATGACAACTTTGGTTTCTTGCCAAACCATAGTTCATAAGGCGTCGTCTCAACGGATTTCGATGGTGCCCTATTTAACGTGAATGCAGCCGTCTAAGCATAACCCCAAAACGATAGCGGTAAATCAGTAAGAGACATCATAGATCGCACCATATCTAGTAAAGTACGATTACGACGTTCGGACACACCATTACGCTGTGGTGTTCCGGGTGGCGTGAGTTGCAAAACTATTCCACATTGTTTCAAATGTAGACCAAACTCGTAACTCAAATATTCTCCTCCACGATCAGATCATAGAAACTTTATTTTCTTGTTACGATGATTTTCCACTTCACTCTGAAATTCTTTGAACTTTTCAAATGTTTCAGACTTATGTTTCATTAAGTAGATATACCCACATCTGCTCAAATCATCTGTGAAGGTGAGAAAATAATGATACCCGCCGCGAGCCTCAATATTCATCGAACCACATACATCAGTATGTATGATTTCCAATAAATCTGTTGCTCGCTCCATTGTCCCGGAGAACGGCGTTTTAGTCATCTTGCCCATGAGGCATGGTTCGCAAGTAACAAGTGATTCATAATCAAGTGATTCCAGAAGTCCATTGGTATGGAGTTTCTTCATGCGCTTTACACCAATATGACCCAAACGGCAGTGCCACAAATAAGTTGCACTATCATTATCAACTCTGTATCTTTTGGCTTCAACATTATGAATATGTGTATCACTACTATCGAGATTCAACACAAATAGACCACTCTTCAAGGGTGCATGACCATAAAAGATATTACTCATATAAATAGAACAACCATTATTCTCATATTTAAATGAATAACCGTCTCGCATGAAACAAGATCCAGACATAATGTTCATGCTTAACGTTGGCACCAAATAACAATTATTCAGGTCTAAAACTAATCCCGAAGGTAGATGTAGAGGTAGCGTGCTGATGGCGATCACATCGACTTTGGAACCAGTTCCCACACGCATCGTCACCTCGTCCTTAGCCAGTCTTCGCTTAATCCATAGTCCCTGTTTCAAGTTGCAAATATTAGCAACAAAACCAGTATCAAATACCCAGGTGGTACTGCGAGGTCTAGTAAGGTACACATCAATAACATGTATATCACATATACCTTTGTTCACCTTGCCATCCTTCTTATCCGCCAAATACTTGGGGCAGTTCCGCTTCCAGTGACTAGTCCCTTTGCAGTAGAAGCACTCAGTCTTAGGCTTAGGTCCAGACTTGGGTTTTTTCTCTTGAGCAGCAACTTGTTTTCTGTTCTTCTTGAAGTTCCCTTTCTTCTTCCCTTTACCCTTTTTCTTGAAACTGGTGGTCTTGTTGACCATCAATACTTGATGCTCCTTCTTGATTTCTACCTCCGCAACTTTTAGCATTGCGATGAGCTCGGGAATCGTCTTATCTATCCCTTGCATATTATAGTTCATCACGAAGCTCTTGTAGCTTGGTGACAGTGATTGAAGAACTCTGTCAATGACACTATCAACAGGAAGATTAACTCCCGGTTGAGTCAAGTGGTTATGGTACCCAGACATTCTGAGTATATGTTCACTGACAGAACTATTCTCCTCCATCTTGCAGCTGTAGAACTTATTGGAGACTTCATATCTCTCAATCCGGGCATTTTCTTGAAATATTAACTTCAACTCCTGGAACATCTCATATGCTCCATGATGTTCAAAACGTTGTTGAAGTCCCGGTTCTAAGCCGTAAAGCATGGCACACTAAACTATCAAGTAGTCATCAGCTTTACTCTGCTAGACGTTTTTAACGTCATCAGCAGTGTCTGCAGCAGGCCTGGCACCTAGCGGTGCTTCCAGGATGTAATTCTTCTATGCAGCAATGAGGATAATCCTCAAGTTACGGACCCAGTCCGTGTAATTGCTACCATCATGTTTCAACTTTGCTTTCTCAAGGAACGCATTAAAATTCAACGGAACAACAGCACGGGCCATCTATCTACAATAACATAGACAAGAAAAATACTATCAGGTACTAAGTTCATGATAAATTTAAGTTCAATTAATCATATTACTTAAGAACTCCCACTTAGATAGACATCCCTCTAATGATCTAAGTGATCACGTGATCCATATCAACTAAACCATAACCGATCATCACGTGAGATGGAGTAGTTTTCAATGGTGAACATCTCTATGTTGATCATATCTACTATATGATTCACGCTCGACCTTTCGGTCTCAGTGTTCCGAGGCCATATCTGCATATGCTAGGCTCGTCAAGTTTAACCCAAGTATTCGGCGTGTGCAAAACTGTCTTACACCTATTGTAGATGAACGTTGAGCTTATCACACCCGATCATCACGTGGTGTATCGGTACGACGAACTTTGGCAACGGTGCATACTCAGGGAGAACGCTTTTACCTTCAAATTTAGTGAGAGATCATCTTATAATGCTACCATCAAACAAAGCAAAATAAGATGCATAAAGGATAAACATCACATGCAATCAATATAAGTGATATGATATGGCCATCATCATCTTGTGCCTTTGATCTCCATCTCCAAAGCACCGTCATGATCACCATCGTCACCGACGCGACACCTTGATCTCCATCGTAGCATCGTTGTCGTCTCGCCAACTATTGCTTCTACGACTGCCGCTACCGCTTAGTGATAAAGTAAAGCAATTATAGGGCGATTGCATTGCATACAATAAAGAGACAACCATATGGCTCCTGCCAGTTGCCGATAACTCCATTATAAAACATGATCATCTCATACAATAAATATAGCATCATGTCTTAAGCATATCACATCACAACACGCCCTGCAAAAATAAGTTAGACGTCCTCTACTTTGTTGTTGCAAGTTTTACGTGGCTGCTACGGGCTGAGCAAGAACCGTTCTTACCTACGCATCAAAACCACAATGATAGTTCGTCAAGTTAGTGCTATTTTAACCTTCTCAAGGACCGGGCGTAGCCACACTCGGTTCAACTAAAGTTGGAGAAACTGACACCTGCCAGCCACCTGTGCGCAAAGCACGTCGGTAGAACCAGTCTCGTGTAAGCATACGCGTAATGTCGGTCCGGGCCGCTTCATCCAATACCGCCGAACCAAAGTATGACATGCTGGTAAGTAGTATGACTTGTATCGCCCACAACTCACTTGTGTTCTACTCGTGCATATAACATCTACACATAAACCTGGCCCGGATGCCACTGTTGGGGAACGTAGTAATTTCAAAAAAAATCCTACGCACACGCAAGATCATGGTGATGCATAGCAACGAGAGGGGAGAATGTCGTCCACGTACCCTCGTAGATTGTTAAGCGGAAGCGTTATGACAATGCGGTTGATGTAGTCGTACGTCTTCACGATCGACCGATCCTCAGTACCTGTTGGTGTACAAGAGTAGGGGATCTCCTTTTGACCCCTTTACTTGTGCACGGGCAGTCAGAGCCACGCGCCGCGGCCACACTTAGCAGGGCAGAGGAGGGAAGCTGGAGAGAAGCTGAAGCACAAGACAACCAAGGCGACGCCAAGACCAGAAGCGCAGGAGGGCAAGAGGGCGAGGTGGACTCCCTCGGAAAGGTCCTTGCCGAGGCGGCCCCCCGCAGCCCCGGCAAGAGCCTTGCCGGGGCAACTTGCCCAACACCAGCAGAGCGAGCCACCCTTGAGCCCACAGGCTCCGACCCAAACAACTGCATTGGAACCAAGGCTCGGGAGGCGCCTCTGTGGTGGCATGCAAATCTTTGTCAAGATCATAAACACAAGATCAGATGAGGATTAGAAGACGGCGACCCTCGGTAGGATCCTAGCCGAGGAAATCCACAAGACCCCCGGCAAGACCCTTGCCGGGGATGACAGCAACGCCATGGCAAGACCCTTGCCGGGCCCCCAGCAAGACCCTTGCCGAGGGCATCAGCAGGGCCACTGCCAGGCCCGCATCAGCCAAGAGTCCACTGCCGTTCGCATGCAGCTGCCAGCCCAACCAGCTGGGCAGGCACCTGCATGGCAAAATGCAACTTCCAGGTCAAATCAGCAAGCACCTGCGTGGCGGCATGCAGAACTTCATGAAGGCCCTACCACCGTGCCACCTCAGCTGCCTGCCTGCCTACATGGCATTGCATGCACGGCTGGTCTGGGCGCGTGTCGAAGCAAGGCGAAGCGGCGATGGATGGGACGGGCCTCGTTCCCATCCCTGATAAAGCTAATGGACACCTACGTAGTGCATTTAATGCACTTTGTCCCGTAGTGCCGTGCGATAAGCTCGCACACTGTATGCCTTTCCACCTCCTGTGTGCCACTGTGGCAACCCCTTTTCCTATAAAAGGAGGCCCGAGGTGACCAGGAGAGGGATTCGGCTTTTTGGGATGGCACATCCACCGTAGCTAGTTCAAAAAGCTCAAGAACACTCAATACATCCACCAAAGCAGGACTAGGGTTTTACGCAACCTCGCGGCCCGAACCTGGTTAAACGACCCGTGTGCTTGCTCCTAAACCTGCTCTTCTCACGACCCCGCGCCCGCCGACCGTAGAAGGGATCCCAGTGATCCCATAGGTGTTGTTACCACCGACATCTTTGGCGTGCCAGGTAGGGGGGCGCAGTTGTGAGAATCTGGTTTAGCGGCCGGCTTAGCAGTTTCTCGTGGCCGCAACTTCCAGAGAAGAAGACGGACAAGAGAATGACGCCGCCTGCAGACACGAAGGACGCCGGTGCGGTGACAGGAAAGCTAAGTCATACAAAACCTCAAGAAATTTCCTTTTTTATATATGAGGTTATTGTCCCCGAAGGTCCTGCCCTATGTATGAAATCCTGCACGCAAAGGGGCCCTTCCGCAATTGGCAATGCCCTTGTTCTATTTCGAGCCCGCTCAACAGGTCAAGCGGCCGCGTTGAGAGTGGCAGGGTAGCCTTCCGCAATTGGCAACACTCTCGATTCTGACTCGAGTCAAGCTCGACAGTTCGAGCGGCCGCGTTGAGAGAGGTAAGGTGGTTCGCTCGACAGCAAGCACACCCGGCAGGCCATTGGGGATCTGTCCTCAAGGTGCCACCCTGGGTTTACACGCCGGCAAGCCTACCCGTTTAACGTAGGGTAAACGTACAAAGGGAAGATCGAACAAGAAGATAACATGCATCATACCCAAAAGTGCTGCAGAGTTATATTACATCAATTATTTCCGCGGTTCTAACTAAAGATAAAAACTGTCTTGGTCATGAACCCGCAGCGACAGTGGGAGCCGGGGTGCCTAATCTCGGCGCTGGCCCTCCACCTCTCGATTTCACCGATGTGGCTGATGATGGGCTTGATACGCTCCTTGAGCGCCGCGAGGTCCACACCCGCCGGCAAGCTGTCCAGCGCGGCGTCGAAGTCGAGGTTGGGGTTCCAGTATGCCATCTTGGCGAGGACCTTGGTCATGGAACCCTGGCAAAGCCTCCGGGCCTCATTGGTCATCGAGGCCGCCCAGTTGGCACGAAGCCGCTCCAAGGCACCGACCCTCTCAAAGAACAGGGTCAGGCTGCAGTTGGCGCTCAAGTTCGGCTCCGGGTCGTACCTCACATCCGGTATCCCCATGGTAGCCAGCTACGTGGTGGCCTTGTCGGCAACAGCGGTGAGGCGATTGAGCCGGCGGTTCTCGCCCTCCACGTGCTCCTTGTGGGCGAGGGCATCGTCCTTCCGCAGCTGCTTCTCGGTCTCTGGATTCTTGGTCAGGGTCTCCTCCTGGGCCTTGCTCTCTGACAACATCCCCTCGAGACCCTCCATCTTCAGCTTGAGGTCTTTGATAGAGTTGTTGGCCTCGGAGAGCTCCCCAGCCCTGCTAAGGACCGCGCCTTGCGCCTCCATCAGAGCGATGTTGAGCATGTCCTTCTCCCTGGACAGCGTCAGGACCTGGTTTTTCAGCCCATCCCGCTCCACCTCCAGCTCCTTCATCTTGTCAGCGTGAACGTGAGCCTGGGTATTGAGTGCCTCCCTGTGCCTCTGCTCCAGCCCCTGGGTCCGCTCCATGACGAGCTTCTCCACCTCCTCATCCTTGCCGCGGAGCGTTGTGGCAAGCTTCTCCTCACGCGCGGCATGATCCTCCTCCTGGGAGTTCAGCGCGGCCTGGTGCTGGGCTCGAGCGGCCTCGGCCGCGGCGGCCAAGCTCTCCGCCGTGTCCTGGGCCTTCTCAATGTCGGCATGCTTCATGGTGAGCTCCACCTCGCGCTTGGCCAGCTCGCCTTGGGTGGCCTTCAGCTCCTCACAAGCTTGGCGGAACTAAGTCTGCGTCTCGGCGACGCATACCTTGAGGTCCACCTCCGCCTTGTCCACCGTTGCCGCCCTGGACTTGGCCTTGTCCAGGCGGGCGCGATGGAGCACCTAGAGCTTCTGGAAGTTGGCGCCCATGGCCTGGAGAAGCCGCTCCTCCTGAGAACCATCGCCAATGGCGCTCGGCTCGTCAACAACCTCGAGTCCGGCGGCGGCAAACACCTCTCCCTCGATGGGCACCCTAGAGCTCGATGATGTCTAATACACAACCTTCTTATTGTAGATGTTGTTGGGCCTCCAAGTGCAGAGGTTTGTAGGACAGTAGCAAATTGACCTCAAGTGGATGACCTAAGGTTTATCAATCTGTGGGAGGCGTAGGATGAAGATGGTCTCTCTCAAGCAACCCTGCAACCAAATAACAGAGAGTCTCTTGTGTCCCCAACACACCCAATACAATGGTAAATTGTATAGGTGCACTAGTTCGGTGAAGAGATGGTGATACAAGTGCAATATGGATAGTAGATAAGAGTTTTTGTAATCTGAAAATATAAAAACAGCAAGGTAACTAATGATAAAGGTGAGCGTAAACGGTATTGCAATGCGTTGAAACAAGGCCTAGGGTTCATACTTTCACTAGTGCAAGTTCCCTCAACAATACTAGCATAACTGGATCACATAACTATCCCTCAACATGCAACAAAGAGTCACTCCAAAGTCACTAATAGAGGAGAACAAACGAAGAGATTATGGTAGGGTACGAAACCACCTCAAAGTTATTCTTTCCAATCAATCCGTTGGGCTATTCCTATAAGTGTCACAAACAGCCCTAGAGTTCGTACTAGAATAACACCTTAAGACACAAATCAACCAAAACCCTAATGTCACCTAGATACTCCAATGTCACCTCAAGTATCCGTGGGTGTGATTATACGATATGCATCACACAATCTCAGATTCATCTATTCAACCAACACAAAGGACCTCTGAGGGAGTCCTGGATTAGGGGGTGTCCGGATAGCCGGACTATACCTTCGGCCGGACTCCTGGACTATGAAGATACAAGATTGAAGACTTTGTCCCGTGTCCGTAAGGGACTTTCCTTGGCGTGGAAGGCAAGCTTGGCGATACGGATATGTAGATCTCCTACCATTGTAACCAACTCTATGTAACCCTAGCCCTCTCTGGTGTCTATATAAACCGGAGGGTTTTAGTCCGTAGGAAGAACAATCATACCATAGGCTAGCTTCTAGGGTTTATCCTCCTTGATCTCGTGGTAGATCTACTCTTGTACTACCCATATCATCAATATTAATCAAGCAGGAGTAGGGTTTTACCTCCATCGAGAGGGCCCGAACCTGGGTAAAAACATCGTGTCCCTTGTCTCCTGTTACCATCTGCCTAGACGCACAGTTCGGGACCCCCTACCCGAGATCTGCCAGTTTTGACACCGACATTGGTGCTTTCATTGAGAGTTCCTCTGTGCCGTCGCCATCAGGAAGGATGCCTCATCCCGTCTTTAAAGACGGTACCGTTTCTAAGGGAGCTTTGGCTGTCGGCCAAACTCTCTGGCTAGGTGGTTTCCTTATGACCGCCTGTTCGGCTGCTGCGCCGACGATGACCTCTCGGGTCATCGAAAGCAATCTTCACGTCAGCTCGGAATTCGCCAAGCAGCTAGATCCAATGGAGCTCTCTTCCCTAAATGAGCTCTTGGATCGCATCGCAGCGCTCGGAGTCGCTACGGATTACGACCAGATTGGGCCTAAACCCGATCTGAGAGAGATTAAGTCTCCCCAGGTCACCCATCACGTTGCCGTGGCAGAGGGACAGTGCGGCGACCCTTCATCTATCTTAAGGACTAGCTATGTCCGGATTCCCGATCCCTCCAAGCTGGATACCCGCGGAGGGGAGGACATCACTCAAGACATGAACTTAAAGTCAGGCGACGGGCTAGATTCATTGGACAGCATCCAAGAATCCAAACTTCCGAGTTCGGAAACTCCTTGGCCTCTGGGTCTCAGATTGGGTAAGATTTCAGATTTGATTCCACCCACCCACCCGTACATAAGCGATCTATCCCAAATTAGGCAAGAGCCCGAAGAAACAGTACAACATTACTGGGCCAGATTCCTCCTGTTATGAACAGGATAAAGGACTGCCATGAGGAAGATGCAATTTCATTCTTCTGCAATAATTGCACGGACAAGGGAATCCTCAATGCCATAAGTCGCCGTGATATTACACGCTTCGCTGGCCTGGCGTCCATAGTATGAAAGTACTGTGCGATGGAAAGCGCCTGGAAAACCGAAATAAAATTTTGGGACAATCCGACCCTGAATACAAACCCAGTACGAAATAAAAGGGTGCATCATCTCCAGACACCCGGGTTCAATACCAAAAAGCAAAAGCCCTCTACAGGGCACGAAACCGTACTGGAAGGATGGCTTAATGGACCCTGTAAAATTCACAGTGTAGAGGGCGCCACACCAACTCACAGCCTTAGAGCATGTTGGATACTCCGGCAGGTGGCAAAAATTGGCGAAGATCTTCTAATTCCAGAAGCCACAGAAAGCCACCCCAGAGACACCAGTACGGTATTAACAGTCTTCAAGACTTTCGCATCAAATAATATGCGAAAAAGAACACTCCGCAGCCTTGCCGAAGTCTACCAAGTAGCAACAATAAACCCATGGAGTGACACGGCTATTACTTTTAATGCCAGTGATGAACCTAAATTCTGAACAGCCCGAGCACCAGCCGCATTGGTCCTCAGTCCAATAGTGGACGGCTTTCGTCTTACCAAGGTACTCATGGATGGCGGCAGCGGATTGAACCTCATTTATGAGGAAACCCTTCAAAAAATGGAAATAGACTGGAACCGCATTGAGCGAAGCAGCACAACCTTTAGAGGAATAATCCCCAGTCAGGAAGCGCGCTGTACAGGAAAAATCACACTAGATGTGGTGTTCGGCACGCCGGATAATTACAGGTCTGAAGAGGTCACGTTCCAAGTGGCCCCGTTCAGTAGCGGATATCACGCTCTGCTAGGGCGGGAAGCGTTTACAATATTCCAAGCAATACCCCATTACGGGTACATGAAGCTCAAGATGCCCGGGCCTAACGGAATCATCACTCTCGCTAGTGATTCGGACATAGCACTCCGCACCGAAAACAAGACAGCCGCACTGGCCCTCGAGGCGCTATCCGAAGCCCTAGCGGCTGAGGAACTGACTGCGCTACGCTCCATGGTGAATAGGGACGATGTGACACTCGACAAAAGATCCAAGTCCACCTCCTTTAAACCGACGGATGAAATAGTCAAATTCCAGGTCCATCCAATGGACCCCAATAAAACAGCTTCCATCGGGGCATAGTTAAACCCTGATGTAGACGCTGCACTGTGAGAGTTCCTACGAGAGAACTGGGACATTTTCGCCTGGCACCCTTCAGACATGCCAGGAATCCCACGCAGGCTGGCCGAACACAGCTTAAATATCCTAAAAGGATTCAAGCCAGTCAAACAGGCTCTTTGGCATTTTTCCGAACCTAAGAGACAGGCCATGGGAGGGGAACTAGCCAAGCTATTGGAGGCCGGATTCACCAAAGATATAAAACACCCGGACTGGCTATCAAACCTGGTGATGGTACCAAAGAAGGACAAATCCTGGCGCCTGTGTGTTGATTTTAAAGACCTTAACAAGGCTTGCCCAAAGGATCCCTTCCCTCTCCCCCGCATCGATTAAATTATCGACGCTACCGCAAGATACGATTCGTTGTGTTTCCTCGACGCATACTCCGACTACCATCAAATAAAGATGGCAGAGTCAGACCAAGCCGCAACGGCATTCATCACACCATACGGCCCATTCTGCTTCAACACAATGCCCTTTGGGCTCAAAAACGCCGGCGCAACATATCAGCGCATGATCCAGACATGTCTGGCAAACCAGATCGGCAAAGCAGTGGAGGCATGCGTAGATGATGTGGTCGTTAAAACAAGACATGTCGAATCTCTAGTAGACGACTTGAGGCTAACATTCGATAACCTCCGAACATACGACATCAAGCTCAACCCGGAAAAATGCGTTTTCGGCGTTCCAGCCGGAAAGCTCTTGGGCTTCATTGTATCCGGTAGAGGAATCGAAGCAAATCCAGCCAAAATCCGAGCTCTGCCACAATTGGATATCCCGAAGGACCTCAAACAAATACAAAAATTAACCGGATGTGTGGCGGCTCTAAGCCGCTTTATCTCCCGCTTGGGAGAAAAGGCCCTACCCCTTTACCGCCTCCTTCGGCGCACCGAACACTTCGAGTGGACGGATGCAGCCACGGCCGGACTCGACGAAATAAAAGCCATCTTGGCAACAAACCCAGTCCTGGCCGCGCCAAACATTAGCGAACCAATGCTATTATACATTGCAGCAACCCATCAGGTCGTAAACGCAGTGCTCGTCGTCGAATGAGAAACGGACGGACACAAATCCCTCCTTCAAAAGCCGGTCTACTATGTGTCCACTATCCTTACTCCGTGCAAGTCACGGTACCCGCATTATCAAAAGATTGCGTACGCGGTATTTATGGCATCCCGGAAGCTGCGACACTACTTTCAAGAGTGTTCAATAACAGTAGCCTCGGAAGGCCACTTAACGATATTATAAACAACTGCGACGCGACGGGCCAGATTGCAAAATGGGCCATTGACCTCCTCCCGTTCGACATAACTTACAAGCCACGACGAGCTATCAAGTCGCAAGTTTTGGCCGACTTCGTCGCAGAATGGACGGAGGCCAAACTCCCTAAAGAGTACGGCACATATTCAAACTGGGTCATGCACTTCGACGGCTCCAAAATGTTGGCCGGTCTAGGGGCTGGCGTCGTTTTGACGTCCCCCACAGGAGACACAGTTCAATACGTACTCCAGATAATGTACACAGACTCCAACAGTGCAGCCGAATATGAGGCCCTTTTACATGGTCTCCGGATGGCAGTATCCATGGGCATTCAACGCCTAGAGGTGTGCGGGGACTCGAACCTCGCAATATCCCAAATAAATGGAGACTTTGATGCCAAGGATCCAAAAATGGCAGCTTATCGCAACGCCGTCCTAAAAATGTCAGCTCGGTTCGAAGGGCTCGAATTTCACCATATAGCCCGGGAAAATAATCAGGCGGTATATGTCCTGGCACGCATCGACGCAAAACGCGATGTAGTCCCCCCCAACATCTTCTTGGAAAGACTGTTCAAGCCATCCGTAGTATGGGAAGGGGAACCCGGCAATAACATACCGGACCCAACCGCACTGCCCGACACCGAACACTCTGACATAATTGGAGGCTCTGCCAATGAAATAACACCTTCAGCCCACGTAATAATGGACGTCATCGCCCCGTGGACAGAACTATTCCTCGCCTACCTTACTAGGCAGGAACTCCCCGAGGACCAAAATGAGGCACGCTGCATAGTACGGCGATCTAAAGCCTATAAAGTCCATGAGGGAGAGCTTTATAAGAAAAGCACTACCGGAGTCCTTCAAAGGTGCATCTCCGAAGAGGAAGGGCGGAACCTCCTGGCTGAAATTCATGCCGGACTCGGCGGTCATCACGCTGCAGCTCGGTACCTTGTAAGCAAGGCCTTCCATACAAGCTTTTATTGGCCGACGGCCCGGGCAGACGCCCAGGACTTAGTCCAACGATGCGTCGGTTGCCAGCTTTTTGCAAACCAAAGCCATATGCCACCCACCGCCCTCCAAACTATCCCCATCACTTGGCCCTTCGTGGTCTGGGGGCTTGACATGGTTGGACCCCTTAAAGGCGGAACCCACAAGAAAAAATACTTACTGGTCATGGTGGATAAGTTCACCAAATGGATAGAAGCCAAGCCTGTTAAGATGGCCGAATCCGGACTGGTGATAGACTTTATATCCAGGGTTGTACACCGTTACGACGTCCCCCACAACATCATCACTAATAACGGCACGAACTTTACGACCGACGAGGTAAAACTCTGGTGCAAAAACATGGGCATCAAGCTCGATTATGCTTCCATCTATCACCCACAAACTAACGGCCAGGTCGAACGTGCAAATGGTCTTATCATGAGCAGCATCAAACCCAGATTAGTGCGGTCCCTTAAGGAATCTAATACGCACTGGGTAGAGGAGCTCGACTCCGTACTCTGTGGGCTGCGGACCACGCCGAATCGCACCACCGGATACACACCATTCTTCATGGTGTACGGCGCAGAGGCAGTTTTGCCCTGCAACATAATTCATGACTCACCTCGAGTGCGCATGTACGAAGAAAGAGAAGCTGAGCTCGATCGGCAAGACAGTTTGGACGCCTTGGAGGAAGAGCATGACGTGGCAAAAGCCCGTTCCGCATTCTATCAACAGCCGGCTCGAAGATACCAAAGCAGAGAAGTACGGGCCAAAAATTACAACGTTGGCGAATTAGTTCTACGCCTGCCGGACAAGAAAAAGGACAAACTCAAGCCCAAGTGGGAAGGTCCCTTCATAATTGACCAAGTCCTGACTGGTGGAGCGTACTGCCTGCGAGATGCATCGGATAACTGACTCGAGCCGAACCCATGGAACGCAGCCCGTCTCCGAAGATTCTATGCCTAGCACCGGACTCTGTGTTCGTCTCCTTCCTCTGTCCATTTTTTTTATACTTTCTGTCTTACATTTCTCTCCTTCTCGCCTCCCTCTCTCTTATAGCCTTCAAAGGCTCATAAAGGGATGCGCTATCCGCGCTCATTAAACCTGGGGGCTTCTTTAAACAGAAGCTTATTTATACGAGCTTCATGCCCAACACATGTCTCACACTTCCGCATGTACCTTTTATTCACCATTATATGCATCGATATGACTTATGTTTTGGCCAAGCTGGGTTGCCTGGCTCCTGTGCTTACCCCTACGTTCCCGATTGTTCGGCTAGGTGGTAAAGGGAGCACCTCTGCGATTGTTACTGCCGGGTCAGCCGGATGCGTACCTCAGACTGGGTGAAGCCGAAAGCTAGCGTTCTTAAGGGAATATTCGGTCGGTGAACTAAAGATGATCTTTTTTTATTTATCTATACGCCCCTAGATGTTTTTCCTACGTCTATTTTTGCAGAATGGACATGCACTTTAGGGCATGCCTCCCAGGGAAAGGAACCCCTAACGGAACTATTCTCCCTGGAAGATGTTTCTTACTAACCATGTAATATAACATAACTAGTTGGGCACTTGTCTGTTCAAGCACTAATGACCCCTACGCCTGGTCTCCATGCATACCCCGGTTCTTATATAACCGCGAGGGTATTCAGACACACTCCGGACTGTCAGGTCCCGAGGTTGAAGCGAAAAGGTCGGCCATGACAAACGATCTACAATCCGGCTAGAAGGCATTACACATGTCAATTAAAATTACATAGTCAATCTGGCTGATTGTATTCCTCTTCAATACCATCTAACAGGCTGTCTAGTTTACAGTCCTGTTGGGAATACTTTGCGGCCAATTCTACTTGGCCATATACTAAGCTCACATGGATCTCCTTCCCATCGGGCCCCACGGGTCCGACCTCGGCCATGTGGTTTGGGTCAGCCTTCGTGTACCGCGTCTTCACCATGGCCCAGGCCTCCCTGGCACCTTGACGGCAGGCCGACATCTTCCCCAATCAAAAGCGCCGTCGCGCTCCCTTCAGCTTCTCTACAAGCTCTCCAAGGCCTTCGGGCATGGAGATGGATGGCCACAAGGCCTGGGCGACACCTTGCATCACCTGCCGAACTCGCTCGTGCAGTTGTGAGAGCTCGGGAAGAAGGTCACCCGTAGAACCGGGCATTTCCTCTGCAGGACGACCTGTTAGCATACCTACAGACATTACTCTGTTAGTCGACTTCCTCGCCGAACTTTTTTTTCAAAGATTCGTTTAAGCACTTACTAAATATGCCACGTCGAAGCCGCTGATTCTCCTTAACGGAGTCCAACAGCTGGGCATGAACATCCTTCAGTTCAACGCCCAGCTTGGTGTTGGCATCTTGGAGATCATTCTTCTCCCGCCTCACCTTTGTCAGCACGGTCTCACCAGCCTTCAGCTGGTGTAGGAGTTGTTGCTCTTCCGGATTTAATCCGGCGCCATCTGCAATTTCATTTGTCAGATTTGCACCCATGCAGCACTTCGCAAAATACTTATCTTTCGAAGCGTATATTACCAGAGGGGGTCTCCTTGGGCTCCCCTGCCGCGGCTAGTGCGGCCTCAAGTTGGGCTTTGCACTCTTCCAGCTCCTGGGATAGTAGGTGTCGGTGTCAAAACCGGCGGATCTCGGGTAGGGGGTCCCGAACTGTGCGTCTAAGGCGGATGGTAACAGGAGGCAGGGGACACGATGTTTTACCCAGATTCGGGCCCTCTTGATGGAGGTAAAACCCTATGTCCTGCTTGATTAATATTGATGATATGGGTAGTACAAGAGTAGATCTACCACGAGATCAGAGAGGCTAAACGCTAGAAGCTAGCCTATGGTATGATTGTTGTTCTGTATGTTGTATCGACTAGCCTGGCCCTGGTTTATATAATACACCAGAGGCCTAGGTTAACAAGAGTCCTAGTCGAATACGCCGATGGGGAGAAGTCCTTGTCTTGATCGCCAAGTCTTTGCGGAATCTTCCTTGTATGCGGCAGCTGTCCGAACTGGCCCATGAGTATACGGCCATGGGGGGCCTCGGCCCAATCTAATAGATCGGGAGATGACGTGGTGAGTACCCCCTAGTCCAGGACACCGTCAGTAGCCCCCTGAACCGGTCTTCAAGTTAGGGACGCTCCTTGATTCTTATGAACTGTTCTTCATCTTCGGTCGTCGGTCTTGAAAACTGGTTCAACAAATCTTCTTTATCTTCGATCTTGAGGATCGCCGAAATGCATTCGACGACTTTACACGTCGGGTATCCGAGGAGCCCCTTTAAGTTTCCGGCCTTTACCAATGCCTTGTTATTTTTTATGCCACACCTCGGGTTTGAAGTTGTTCCCGGGCGGCAGTGTCCTCTTGCGTCCAAGCTCCAACGCCAGACTGTATTCGAGGTATCTTTTGCAACCGAGCACCAACGCCGGACCGCTTCCCAGCTCTAACGCCGGAATGTATCCGAGCCCCAACGCCGGACTATATATCCGAGCTCCAACGCCGGACTGTATCCGAGGTGTCATAAATCACCTTGGTTCAAAGAAGTTTGAAGGAGTTTAGCCCAGCTTAATGCCGGAAATGCCCTCTATGGAGCCAGCCACTAGCGCCCGAGCTTTATGCCGGGCTGCTTCCGAGGTGGTGCACCACCCCGAATGTGGGCCAATTTTTGTGAATATTTTTTATTGGTGCAATTTATTCTCTACCGAGATATATAGCCAGTAGCCCTCAAGGTGTGTATCGGTCTAAAACCCGAGATGCACCTGAAGGATGACGTAAGACCGCTGATCCCAGTAGCCGCTGAGACTCAGGTTGATTTGCAAAATCGGCCTGAGGATCAAGTCCAAGCTCGGCAGAATACTTCGGGACACTAAAAGTGGCGTGCTTAGTCCTCGAGACTCAGGTTGGGTGCGGCCGACCAACCTGAGGATCAAAATCTCCTTGGAAACTATATTGCACATAAAATTTTCTGCATTGGACAAGCAATGCAGTAGCCCCCAAGACACTGGTCGGGTGGTAACACCAGATCAGGGGATCAATGTGCCCCTTTAATATTTGTAAATAATAAGCCCGAAGCCCAGTAGCCCCCGAGCCTTAATGCGGGCACGGGTGCCCGAATTAAGGATCAATATCCATAGTAAAATCACAAATTATGTGTAATGACTCTATGTATCCAAGTACTTTTCATCATTAATGCTCGGATCCGCATTGTACAAAACTTTGTAGACCGACCATCGGCTTCCACCTCCTCGGCCAGTAGCCGAGGAGTGTTTGTCCTACTTTATAAAGCCTTTATGAGGGCAAAGATTTACAACAAACAAGGCAATCTGGCCATACGGTTTTATAAACAAAGGTACGCAGAGATTTATATTACTGTTTAACAGAAGAAATGTCTTCCAAAGAAAATAGTCCCGCTATCGGTTCCTTTCTTTGGGTTGTCATGCTAAGCATGATCATTAAACCTCAGCTCTAATGTAAGAGCAAAATATTGAGGATTTAGTTTGGGAGGCCAGTTAATAGCCCCCGGTAGTGTTTGGTGACAGTCAGGGTCAAGCCGTAAACACTTCGGCCAATGTTATGAACGGCCCATCATTTAACATAGTCATCGGATCGCTGACCAGTTTACGCTTATTGTGAAAGTCAGTTTTCGGCTTTCTCTACTGAGGTGCTTAACCATGTGAGCTGGAAGCACAATCGCAGTGGTTCTCCCTTTGCACGCCTAGCCGAACAAAACAGAACGTAGGAAGCAAGTGCAGGAGCCGGGCAACCCAACTATTGACCAAAGACACAATTCGAAACCGATGCATATATAGCAATATCTGAGAATGTTTTTGCCGAATCCCTAAAGGTGTCTAGCGTTGCACTGCGAGACTAATGCTGGAAAATCTCAAATAGTTTAAAAGTGCCAAAAAGCTTGGAAAACCAAGAAACGTCAGTAAAAACATGACGTCCGAACAATATCAAGTGTTCGATGCCAATCCGAAAGTTGGTCTTAGAAAAAAGAAGTGCTTCTGTCGTGCTTTAACATGATACATCCTATCTCAAGACTTCGAGCGAGTCAGCCTACGGCTTCAACCTCCTATCCCGAGGGCGGAGTACTTCTCATCAGGCCAGTTTAGCAAACTAAACTCTAGCGGCTTTGAGAGAGAAATTAGGCTCCCCAGCTAGTGACTGCACAATCATGTCGAAAAAAGGAGTGATAAATAATAATAATAATAAAACTTTGCAATGACTAAGAAGAAGAACACTTATTATAAAACGGCTCAAATAAACTTAAGAGCCCCCAAGTGACTTGGGTAGAAGAATGATTGCATGTACCGAAGTACTTATATCATATCTATGTTCAACCGAACTTTAAACGCGTCTTAACCGACCGTCAGCTTCTCCCTCTTCGGTCAAGGACCGAAAAGTGTTATGTACTCCATCAGTCGAGAATATCGACGGTGTTTCCAATAACCAGGCAATCAGGCCATAAGGCTGTAACAGACAAAGCGTGCTCAGGGAACTTATGCTATATTACCGTGAAGTGTAAGAAGCATCTTTCGAAGAAAATAGTACCCCCACCGATACCTTTCTTCGGTGCTCATTGTTATTATGAGACTTGTGCAATAGATTTTTTGTACTCATGAGTTCCGTTGTGTGCCGACCATCATTGAAAACTATAAGAGCGCTAGCTTTCGGCTTCACCCAGTCTGAGGTCCGGCTCGGGCGACCCGATCGTGACAATCGCAGAGGTGCTCCCTTTACTCCCTAGCCGAACAATCGGGAACGTAGGGGTAAACACAGGAGCGAGGCAACCCAACTTGCAAATCGCTTAAGTCAATATGGTGCATATTATGGCGTAATACACGAACAAGGAACGAAGCCGTACAAGTATAATCATATGCAAGTGGAAAAGCTTCATGAAGGAAGCCCCCAAATGAATTGGGTATTTGAATTTATGCATCACAAACAAAGTTTGGACAAGGAAATTTTTTACACGCAACTTTTTTCCAAAAAAGTATAATGCTTGGTCGAACCGAACACAAGTTAGAAATTAAAGCTTTGAGCATGAAAGCGAATTAGCTGGTTAATGTGTTTGGTATTGAGGATGCAGTTCGAGCTTGATGCGGGGCAAGGTTCCATCCCCAAGCTGGTCCCGAGGTGGCAGAGCGGAGAGCTCGACACGCCGAATTGGTGACATAGCACGGTCAATGCAGACCGGCAGAGTGACGCCGAAGTCCCCGGATCATTTTACTGTGCACAAAAAATAGTATAAACTGGAGATAATGGTAATAATGATAATTAAAAAAAATGTTGCATAATAAATAATTTATGCAAAGTGAGGAATAGAAGAAATATGGCCTGGCGCCGAAGTCAATGTCGATGCAGGGCGTCGGCGTGATGTAGTAAAGGCGTGGCAAAGCCTAAATTCACAGGTCGGTCCGAGCTCCGGATGCGGCGTTCGCCGGACTATGTACGGAAACTGATCGAACCACCACGTGACCGTCGTTAATGTGGTCACCATTTGATAGACCTGTGTACATATCATGGACAAACCAGAGTAATAATTCCTGGGAAAAATGAACCCAAACAAGCAAAAAATACTGGGATTAATAGCACCTGGTTTATTTGTTGTAGCAATCCGAAGGAAGGTGATTCCCAAAATTGGGACTCGCTCCGCACACCCATTGCCTGATGGGCGATAAAACGACGGCATGGCAATGCTGGTAAAGGTTGACTCGCCGAGGCAAAGCCCTCGGCCCAGCTAACGTGACGGAGCTGGTCGACTACTGACGCCGAAGTGTCCGGAATAGGTTGATGAAGAGATGGCGAAGCCCTCGGTCCAGCCGAGATGTCGAAGCCTCGACGTCAGCCGATGAGTCGAAGTAGGTCGGCGTGATGGACACCAGCTTGAAGAAGCAATAGTGCGGCCCTGTCGATGCAGGTCGTGACGTGGTCGATGCCGGCTTGGTGAAGCGACCGTGCGGCGATGCCGGTATGCCCGCTCCGTGTAATCCGTGGGGCGGCGATGTTGATGATGATTTATCATTCATGATGCCGGAATCTTGTTCGGCTTGCCAAGATGATGATCCGAAGAAGTTGAGCTCGGTTAAAGTGACAACGTGTCTAGCGCAGGTCGGCAGCCGTGGAGTAATATTGCCGGACTGGTTTGACACCAGCATGATGTTGAAGATCATGTTCAAAAGATGTTAAAGTTAGTGGGATGTGTTCGGGAACAAAACACAATACCGCATACAAAAATTCCTTCAAAAGGGATGTCCGAAATCCCGTTCATAAAAAAGATGAACTCGGGTCGGATTCGTTTTCGCGCAGAAAACAGATCCGAAAAGTGATGCACTAATCGGAAGGTTCCCGAAGTTTGGACGGTCGGATCGAGCTGAAATTTGAGAGGTGGTAGATATAGGAATTCCGCAGCCAATCAACGGTTGGATCTTCCAAAGGACGTCCGGGCTAGAAGTTGGACACCACGCCCTAAACTCATCCAAATTCCCATCCAGATTTGACAGGGCTCCGGTATATCGTGGATTGCCAGAGATTCCTCCATCGAAACTCGACGAAATTTTCCAGGGTTATTATAGACTCAATTCCGCACAATTCCACCAAAGCGATCGTCAAAGCGATAATCGAGGAGGTGGTGGCGGCAGATACGAGTTCGCTGTCCAAAAAAAACAGCACGGTCGCTTGAGGGCAATGTTGACGTTCAGCCCCCGAGCTCCATAGATGATTCCTCCGTGATCTTGATAGAGATCGGAGTTGATGTTTGATGAAGGCCCTCATCCGAACATGGTGATCCGAACACGGGGCGCAATTCTTGGTCGAACCAAGGTGACCAGTCGAACTGGTGACGAAGACGCCGAAGTCGCAGTTGATCTGCAGGCGAGCCATCGATCCTTTTGTCGATCACACAGCGGAACTCTCAATGAAAGCACCAATGTCGGTGTCAAAACCGGCGGATCTCGGGTAGGGGGTCCCGAACTGTGCGTCTAAGGCGGATGGTAATAGGAGGCAGGGGACACGATGTTTTACCCAGGTTCGGGCCCTCTTGATGGAGGTAAAACCCTACGTCCTGCTTGATTAATATTGCTGATACGGGTAGTACAAGAGTAGATCTACCACGAGATCAGAGAGGCTAAACCCTAGAAGCTAGCCTATGGTATGATTGTTGTTCTGTATGTTGTATCAACTAGCCTGGCCCTGGTTTATATAATGCACCAGAGGCCTAGGTTAACAAGAGTCCTAGCCGAATACGCCGGTGGGGAGAAGTCCTTGTCTTGATCGCCAAGTCTTTGCGGAATCTTCCTTGTATGCGGCAGCTGTCCGAACTGGCCCATGAGTATATGGCCATGGGGGGCCTCGGCCCAATCTAATAGATCGGGAGACGACGTGGTGAGTACCCCCTAGTCCAGGACACCGTCAGTAGGGTATTCTTTTCTGTAAGAACCTGCATAACAAATGATCCTTAAATTAGTTATTCTAACTGTTTCAAGTCTCGGGGGCTACTGGTATATATGTAATTACCAAAATTTTCTTACCTGTATGTCTTTTACATATTGCTTCCTGGCTCTGGCTAGACCATTTTGAGCGGCACGGAGGTACGCATCTCCCGAATTGAAGGCATCCAATGCCTCTTGGGAGAAACAAGCGTTGCGAAGAACTGTCTGGCGACGCCTGTGGTTCATGGCACTCTCCACCTCGGAATTGGTGTCAGACAGCCTGTCCGAAGCGTCTGGGGCGCGCCTTGTGTTCGCCTCCGCTTTCGGACCAGGCTTTGGAGTCTGGCTAGTGGAGGCGCGATTGGCACCCTCTCCGGATATAGTCCGACGAGGTCTCTTCGTCCTGAAGAGAGCACGAGCGTTAATATGCCTTGAAGGAATAACACCTGGGAATAAGATGGCGCGCTATACCTTTGCGCCGGCGTCTCAGTCCGGACCGCACTTCTTTTCAGCCCGCGGGGCCTTGCCGCCCCTCGTTGGCTAGTCACCGCAGGCTCGGCCTCCCGTCTCAAGGACCTCCCCTGCAAAACACGGTTGTCATACGGCAATCGAAAACACGCGAGGATAGATCCCTTTTCAAGGTGCTGGGACTTCGGTCTCAGTTACCTGCGAGGCTGGGAGTAGCCCTGGGTAATCGGCCGTAATGGCCACCAAGGCGTTGTCCTTGCTCAATTGATGAAACACCCCATCAATCAGCTCCACAGATAAGTTCGTATCCTCTTGAGAGGTCGTGTCGGGGATATACCCCGCAGCGTAAACCGGCCGGAAGTATAACCCGGCCGGACTTGGCGGTTTACTTGAGACCCGGCTGACACTTGGCGATTCACTGGCGACCCGCCCTAACTTGGTGGTTTACAAGCAACCCGCCTGAATATTATGACTCACTGATAACCCGGCGGGCGGGACATATGGATGACAAGGCCCAAGGCCCAGAAGGCCGGTTTATGCTAATGATGGGCCGGTTTAAGAGAAAAGATGTATTTCCCTTACAAGGAGTCAAGACCCGGACTTATATTCGGTTTGTATTAGAAGATAGAGTATTCCGTTTTTACTAGTGACTGGGATGAACAACATGGATTTCTTCAAAATTGGTAGTATTTATATTGAAGCAAGTCTTAAGCCATCACTCTGTTCTGCTCAAGGCTTGGGGGCTACAGATATTATATTATTATCGAAGAAATATTTTCAAATTCTCTGTTTGAGCAAACTAGATTGACCCGGCGTCACCAATCATTATGACCCTGTGACTGCGACCCGGCATCATCAATAATCATCAACTGGCGTTGTGAACCGGCGTTGGCAACAATCATGACCCGGAATTATCAGTTTTTATAACCCAACAATGGTGGTAATCATAAACCGGCAAGTTCTACATCTTCAAGCTGGCTGAATATCAGTTGAATATTTGAAGACCAATATTTTTGTCAAATCAGAGCATTGAAGGCCAATTCAAATGGATTCTTTATTTACAAAATATCTTCTGCAAGCAAATTGATTATGAAGTTGGTCTATTGACTCGGACTTTCTAGGAGGAAATAACAAGGATTTAAGGATGATCAGGTGCCGGTTTACAAGAATTTTTAACTTGGAGTACAACTTGTCAAAGTTGTTCTTGTGTTTGTTTACAGGATCAGTTTACAATGGATAAATCCAAGCTAAACTGGGGGCTAATGTCGGGGATATACCCCGCAGCGTAAACCGGCCGGAAGTATAACCCGGCCGGACTTGGCGGTTTACTTGAGACCCGGCTGACACTTGGCGATTCACTGGCGACCCGCCCTAACTTGGCGGTTTACAAGCAACCCGCCTGAACATTATGACTCACTGATAACCCGGCGGGCGGGACAGACGGATGCCAAGGCCCAAGGCCCAGAAGGCCGGTTTATGCTAATGGTGGGCCGGTTTAAGAGAAAAGGTGTATTTCCCTTACAAGGAGTCAAGACCCGGACTTGTATCCGGTTTGTATTAGAAGATAGACTAGTCCTAATCCTAATAGGACTCCACATGTAACCCGCCCCTTCAACATATATAAGGAGGGTCAGGGCTCCCCAAAAGAGGGAAGAGGGACAAGTTCCACAAGTTGGACAAGTTAGGTTTAGACAATAGCTCTCGAGATAGAGCACACTTGTAACCATGATCATCATCATCAATATCAATGAAGCAGGATGTAGGCTTTTACCTCCACCGTGAGGGGCCGAACCTGGGTAAAACATCGCGTCTCTCGTCCCGCTCAACCCCTCTCAAGCTACCACATAGATGCGTTGGCCTCGCGACTAAGTCCTCACACTAAGGACATCTGCCGTGACAATTCCACGACAGTTGGCGTCCACCGTGGGGCCAGACGCACGGTGGTGTTGAGTTCTTGGAGGGATTTATTCTAGGGTTCGAGAAGTTCGCAATTAGCTAGCTCAACAAGAGCCGGCGTGGAAAAATTCACATCAACTATGAGTTCATCGGCCAAATTTGATGAAGTGTTTTGCAGCGGCATGTATGAGATGAAAGAAATTTAGGGTTGTGTTTTTTACGGCCACCGCGACAGCCATGGAGGTCCGCCGAGTCCGCAATATGCGTATTGTTTGCGTTTGTGGTGGCTGCATTTGGTAATCTGTCAAGTGCACCAAAGACGAACAGGGAAGTTTCCCCTGCATCAATCGTTGCGGTTGTTACCATGGAGATCGGCAACAATTAAATTATCTGCCAAACTGTGGGGCTGATCTTTTTTCATCAAACAGTCATGCGTCCGCTCCTTGACCAATCTGGCACAACATGGGCGAGTTGGTAAACCCTCGCCTCAAGGCCACGACCCGGAAACGGAGCCGGCCATGACCCGGACTCCTCCACTGTCCACGCTCGCAACCTCCGCCTTGACGCTTTCCTTCTCCGGTTGTAGCCTGAGCCGCCGGTTGCTCCGACGCCCCTTTTCCTCCGGCCGCTCTTCGCTGCGGTCCCACCTCGCCTCTATTTTGTGTAGCTTCGCGCCGCTCCGACTTGAGCTGGTTTTCTGCCGCAATTCACCTGAAGCCACAAGTCACCGCCCGGTCGTCACCTCTGCGGCCGCGGTTGTGCCTTGCCGGCGCGCCTCTGTTGCTGAGCCGATGTCGCCGGCTCACCTCCGCGGCCGAGCCACCGGCGCTCCTCTGCCATGGCCGCTGAGCTGCCTCGGTTTCGCCTCAAGTTGAAAGTCTGCTGCTTGCACAAATTTTCAGATCCCAGCTGAGGTGTTACACTGCTTCTACATCACGTGAAGGCCAAAAGTTGAGTGCTACTAGTTCAGTTTTTGGACTTTTCATCTTTAATTACTACATCTGCTCAGAGTATGATGCCAGCAAGACCTCGAAGGAAGCTCTCACGTGGTCACAAGGGACAAGCCATCACATGAAGAGTCAAATGACAGTAAGCATCAAACATGTACTGAGACGGAAACGTGGTTGTTGCGGCGCCGAGAAGTTTGCCTACTGGCCATATTCGGCGGACGCATCATGCAAAAAGCAATCTACCCAAACCGACAATTACTGAGATGCAAACAGGGCGTGTGTATTTTACATGGGAGCCGGACGATCCTTTTGCTGCTACCATCGCTCCGTGCACACTCAGGACAAGTCAAATCAGCCAGAGGCGTGCCATTAACTCATGAAGAGAAGTCAATCCCGTTTTCAACATAAAAAAAAGGAGACTGCGACCCGGAAAAAGACTTGGCCGCAAAACCAGGTCTCCGTTGCCGGCCTCGTGACTCGTGTTGAGCCGGTCTCATCAGCCGCAGCCCGTTGCGAGTCAGCCGACCCTGCTGCCGGTGATTCGCCTCCGCCTCCGCCTTGCGCGTCCCCGCAGAGTCACCCGCCGCCACTGGCGGGCCCTGCATTCCCTCGCTCAGTTCGCCTTGGTGGCTCCAACGTCTGTCGCGAGCACCCGCCGTTTGGTTTCACCTCCTCGCCGGCTGGCTCTGCCTCAGGACAGTTGCCCCTGCTCGAGGGCCAATTACACCTTGCCGGTTGATGATGTTCAGCTACCGTGGGTGTTTGCTCATCTGAAAAAAAGGACAAGAAGGCCTGGTTGGACGAAAAGTCAAAGTAGTCAGGTGTTGTTGAAAATCCTTTTGATACATACATAAGGACCAAACGGAATTCAGTGACAGCACGGAAAAGTTATCTACGCATGTTATATACAGATCATCGGTCATTCACAAACATCAGCTTCACGGACATGTGTGTTGCGGTCCATTTTGCATCAACACGTCGGCCGATTTGCCCGTCCACACCGGTTTAAAACGCTGCGGCCGAAAAATCTGTCAGCACCTGCGGCCGACTCGGCCGCGATTGTTTTTAGTTTCGCCACGGTGATCATCAACTCCGCGGTGATAATTGCTGACCTGACGCATCAGGTGAAATCCATCCAGCATATTTTTATAAATTATATATTGCTTTCTTTAAAGAGCAATTACTCCGGTTTGCAAGTTATCCCATGCAGGATTCAAACCGGTCTATATCACGGTTAATTATGAAGAATCTCAAGCCTTGAGACTCGGAGGCTACAATGATATGACTCAGCAAAGGTTGCCGGCTTTTCAGTGAAGTCAAGAACCCCAGGATGCTGGAGGGAAAGATAACCCGGTCCCGGAGGCTACTACCATATGGATGAAAATTTAAGGGCCGTCAAAAAATTTCCGGTTCAAAATGAAGAATGCCGGTTTAAAATCCGGTTCAAGGGAAATCTGTTCTCCCACGAAGCTCTGAAGCTCTCAAATCCGGTTTAAGAATTTCCGGTTCAAAAAGGAATTAACTTCTCGCAAGTTCGAGTTGAAAGGCCGTCAGAAAATTTCCGGATGAAAATGAAGATTCCGGTTTACAATCCGGTTCAAGGGAAAGATATCTCCCACAAAGCTTTGAAGCTTTCAATATCCGGTTCAAAATCCCGGTTCAAGAAGAATTTATCTCTTGCAAAAAGTTAAAGGTGGACGAAGAGGACCTGCTGCCATGATGCGCGGTTCAAACATGGGTATCCTGCCTTATTGGCCTATCATATTATTGATCACTTGGGGGCTTGGTCGTATCTGAACCATAGCTACACCTCTTGATCGGCGCAATGCCACAGCATCACTTGGGGGCTTGGTCGTATCCGAACCATAGCTACACCTCTTGATCGGCATAATGCCACAACATCACTTGGGGGCTTGGTCGTATCCGAACCATAGTCACACCTCTTGATTGGCTCAAAGCCAAATCAATCCGGGGCCAAAGAGAGTATTGTAAAACAATAACTCAAACATAGGCACCCACTGAGCACAGCTCAAAACGTTACTTGGGGATTCTTTGCTATCGAAATGAACTTAGAATCTACACTTGTAATGGGCTATCAAGCCATGGCTTGGAAGCCTGGTGTATACACCTAAAACCCCGGGTTATCCTGCCTCTTTAAGTAAGTCACTCCGTCCAGGTAAACCTGGTATAACCCATCGAACGTTTCACAAGTCAATCCCATGGACCCTGAACTTGTTAAAGTTAAATCGGTGATTTGTTAAAGATTGAGGTCCATCTTAAAAAGGCTTTGCAAAATGGTTTAACTCAGCGGCCTGGCAGCCCATGAAAAGCCTCAATTTAGGGCCTGACAGCCCATGAAAAGCCTTGCATATTTCTGTTGTTTTTACTGTTTTCATGATAAGGGATTTATAAACATTTTTCTGACAAACCGGTGTTCATTATAAACCGGCATGACTTTCAGCGCTTCGTTGTTAGTACATGATCAGATTCTAAACTGGTAGCGCATTGCTCCGGAATGGTCTTGACTAGATGTCACCAACCTTATACGAACAAATCAACGGCTTTTTAGCTCAATATGATTTCTACATGAACCGGTAAGAGGGCCAGGAGTTATCAGCACTCCGGATTGATGTTTTTACCTCTACCATACAATCAGTTGGTCAGCCAACGAGGATGCTTTTTAGTTTTCATATGCAGGAACATAAAGGATTATGCATACATGAATTCCAAAAGTGGAGCAAGTTGTAAGTACACTATCTAATCATAATCCGGAGACTATCAGCCCGGTCTGGTTTCGACTATAAGTCGCCAGAATTGAATATGGATAAACCGGTGTTTATCACAACCCGGTACGGTTTTATCATAAACCGGCACAATATGGAAGGAGTTATCAATACTCAAGATTGGGGTTATCACCTTTACTACAAAAAGTTGGTAAAACCAATAATGTGATTCAATGTCACAGGTATGGTATATTTCATATTTGATTATTCTTAAGTGCAGCCTTGGTTATAAACCCGGGTTATATGTTGGGCATTATGACCCATCCGGCGGTAAACCGCCAGGACACTTTAAACTTGTTGTATGCAGAAATAGGTTTGTTAAACCGGCCTGGCTTTGGACTATAAGTCGCCAGTATATATATTTGGATTGCGCCATTGGAATCATGCGCTTATAAACCATTGGGTTATATTATTCAAATAGCCAAACTTGGCTGAATTTTCATTATGATATTGAATGAATAAGGTTTTCATACTAGATTATATTATCTTGAATAGCCAACATGGCTGGATTTTTATGGTTATTAATAACCGATATTATTGAGTTTTCAAAGTCGCTTTAGCGCAATGGCTATTATTCTATCAAAGGATATGATTTATTCTACAATGGAAGGAATAGTCCCGAGTCGCTGCAGGCTTACAACCCGGCACTTGGGGGCTACATTATTCAAATTGAGATTACATGCAAGTCTCATGTCGCTGCAAGCATGCACCATGACACTTGGGGGCTAATGCAAAGTCATTTTTACTAGTCTTATTGAAGACACGACTCATCATATTATAATGAGCCGGCCCTTGGGGGCTACCAATTGCTCCTGTCAACAATTCAAGGTACACAAGTTTTCGTCCATAATATTGAAGGATCCATTGCTCAGTTGGTAAAGCACAAAGCTCTAAACCATGTGGTCGTGGGTTCAAGCCCTATGATGGAAGCTACATTATAAGATGTTATTTTCATTGAAGTATATATCAAGTCCCGGTTCAGTATTATCTTACTAAGCCGGCCCTTGGGGGCTACACATCACTGCTCAAGTCTACATGATTATATTTACAAAGTCCATGCTCATTATTGCATAATGACCCGGACCTTGGGGGATACAGTGATTGAAGTTTTTATAAGCAATTACAAAGTCCCAGGTTGCTGCAAGCATGACAACCCGGTACTTGGGGGCTACATAATATGGAGTATTCCGTTTTTACTAGTGACTGGGATGAACAACATGGATTTCTTCAAAATTGGTAGTATTTATATTGAAGCAAGTCTTAAGCCATCACTCTGTTCTGCTCAAGGCTTGGGGGCTACAGATATTATATTATTATCGAAGAAATATTTTCAAATTCTCTGTTTGAGCAAACTAGATTGACCCGGCGTCACCAATCATTATGACCCTGTGACTGCGACCCGGCATCATCAATAATCATCAACTGGCGTTGTGAACCGGCGTTGGCAACAATCATGACCCGGAATTATCAGTTTTTATAACCCAACAATGGTGGTAATCATAAACCGGCAAGTTCTACATCTTCAAGCTGGCTGAATATCAGTTGAATATTTGAAGACCAATATTTTTGTCAAATCAGAGCATTGAAGGCCAATTCAAATGGATTCTTTATTTACAAAATATCTTCTGCAAGCAAATTGATTATGAAGTTGGTCTATTGACTCGGACTTTCTAGGAGGAAATAACAAGGATTTAAGGATGATCAGGTGCCGGTTTACAAGAATTTTTAACTTGGAGTACAACTTGTCAAAGTTGTTCTTGTGTTTGTTTACAGGATCAGTTTACCATGGATAAATCCAAGCTAAACTGGGGGCTAATGTCGGGGATATACCCCGCAGCGTAAACCGGCCGGAAGTATAACCCGGCCGGACTTGGCGGTTTACTTGAGACCCGGCTGACACTTGGCGATTCACTGGCGACCCGCCCTAACTTGGCGGTTTACAAGCAACCCGCCTGAACATTATGACTCACTGATAACCCGGCGGGCGGGACAAACGGATGCCAAGGCCCAAGGCCCAGAAGGCCGGTTTATGCTAATGGTGGGCCGGTTTAAGAGAAAAGGTGTATTTCCCTTACAAGGAGTCAAGACCCGGACTTGTATCCGGTTTGTATTAGAAGATAGACTAGTCCTAATCCTAATAGGACTCCACATGTAACCCGCCCCTTCAACATATATAAGGAGGGTCAGGGCTCCCCAAAAGAGGGAAGAGGGACAAGTTCCACAAGTTGGACAAGTTAGGTTTAGACAATAGCTCTCGAGATAGAGCACACTTGTAACCATGATCATCATCATCAATATCAATGAAGCAGGATGTAGGCTTTTACCTCCACCGTGAGGGGCCGAACCTGGGTAAAACATCGCGTCTCTCGTCCCGCTCAACCCCTCTCAAGCTACCACATAGATGCGTTGGCCTCACGACTAAGTCCTCACACTAAGGACATCTGTCGTGACAATTCCACGACAGGCCGGGTCGAGGGACCGTCCCGGATCCTCGGGTTGTGGAGGAGGGCTGTTTATTTCTTTAACAGCCTGGCGCAGTTCCTGCGTTGAAGTCGTTAGACTGAATATTTAACGATGGGAATATAAAACGGATGGGCAAGTAAAAGTGTCCACTTACCCAACTTGGGGGATTGTACATAGAAAATCCACCCTGTGGGTTGACGCGGAGAAATTCCTCCTCTTCTCCCTTGTACAAAGCGGACAAGATCTTTATTAGAGTGGCAGCCGAATCCGGCCCCTTACGGCCGTGGCGGGTGGCGTCGTCCTCCCCGTTGAAGTCCCACATGGGGTGGCCTCTATACTGAAGCGGCTGCACCCCTCGCATGATGCATGCGGCCATGACCCCGATCATGGTCAGTCCGGAATGAGCTAACAATATTATCTGGCCCATCAGGTAAAGAACGTCCTTGTCACTTTCCCTCTGAGAGCTCCATGGATGCCAGCTTAGGCGCTTCTTTAGGGGAGCACTGTTGAACTCAGGGAGGCCGATCCGGACAGGATCCGGCAGCGGGACGTCCTCTATATAAAACCATTCCGAAGGCCAGTCCTCGGACGCCTTCTTTGGGGTTCCGGATAGATATCCGATCCCGGTGATGCGCCACACTTCGGTTCCGCCCACTTGATATATTGACCCCTTCTGAGAACGGGTCACAAGGCAGAATAGCCTTTTCCATAGCGCGAAATGAGCCTCGCAGCCCAAAAACAGCTCGCAAAGGGCTACGAAGCCCGCGATATGCAGTATGGAGGCAGGCGTGAGGTTGTGCAGCTAGAGGCCATAGAACTCCAGGAGCCCCCGGAGAAACGAATGAATTGGAAATCCGAGCCCTCTTATTAAGTAAGGGACAAGGCATACCCGCTCTCCTTTGGAGGGATTGGGGGCGCTCTCCGCTTGCTCTCTGCCATTATAGGTGGCAAGTCCGTCTCGAACCGGGACCATATAGGCCGGGGGGAGAAATCCCTTGGTCTGGAGCGTCACTAGCTTGCTGTGCAGGATGGAGCATCTCTCCAAATCTCCAGGCTGAGGGCTGGAAGGGCGAGAGGAGGAGCTGCGGTGGCCGGTCATGATAGAATGGACCTCTGTCGGATACGCTCTGATGAATACTCGCGGAGGGGAGAAGGTGTGGTTTGGATCTAAATCCTCGCCCCCTTAAATAGGCGTCTCATTCACGCGGCTAGGGGTGTAAATGTAAAAACACCCTGACTTTTCGTATTCGTTTGACACGTGGAAGACAACCATTATTGGGCGTAGAAGCCAAGGAGCGCTACATTTACAAGAAACCGAACATTATTCGACAGGTACACGGAATTTGGAGGAGAACCCGTCTTGCAATGCCAAAGATAATCTGCGTGCCGGACTCGACATCATTGAAGCCTGGTTCGGGGGCTACTGAGGGAGTCCTGGATTAGGGGGTGTCCAGATAGCCGGACTATACCTTCGGCCGGACTCCTGGACTATGAAGATACAAGATTGAAGACTTCGTCCCGTGTCCGGAAGGGACTTTCCTTGGCGTGGAAGGCAATCTTGGCGATACGGATATGTAGATCTCCTACCATTGTAACCGACTCTGTGTAACCCTAGCCCTCTCCGGTGTCTATATAAACCGGAGGGTTTTAGTCCGTAGGAAGAACAATCATACCATAGGCTAGCTTCTAGGGTTTAGCCTCCTTGATCTCGTGGTAGATCTACTCTTGTACTACCCATATAATCAATATTAATCAAGAAGGAGTAGGGTTTTACCTCCATCGAGGGGGCCCGAACCTGGGTAAAAACATCGTGTCCCTTGTCTCCTGTTACCATCCGCCTAGACGCACAGTTCGGGACCCCCTACCCGAGATCCGCCAGTTTTGACACCGACAACCTCAAAGAGTGCCCCAAAGTTCTACCGGAGAATCACGACGAAAACGTGTGCCAACCCCTATGCATAGGTTCATGGGCGGAACCCGCAAGTTGATCACCAAAACATACATCAAGTGAATCACGTGGTATCCCATTGTCACCACAGATACGCACGGCAAGACATACATCAAGTGTTCTCAAATATTTAAAGACTCAATCCGATAAGATTATTTCAAGGGGAAAACTCAATCCATTACAAGAGAGTAGAGGGGGGAGAAAACATCATAGGATCCAAATATAATAGCAAATCTCACGATACATCAAGATCGTATCACCTCAAGAACACGGGAGAGAGAGAGAGAGATCAAACACATAGCTACTGGTACATACCCTCATCCCCGAGGGAGAACTACCCCCTCCTTGTCATGGAGAGCACCGGGATGATGAAGATGGCCACCGGAGAGGGATTGCCCCCTCCGGCAGGGTGTCGGAACGGGTCTAGATTGGCTTTTGGTGGCTACGGAGGCTTCTGGAGGCGGAACTCCCGATCTATTGTGCTCCTTGATAGTTTTAGGGTACGTGGGTATATATGGGTGAAAGAGATACGTCAGGGGAGCCACGAGGGGCCCACGAGGGTGGAGGGCGCGCCCTAGGGGGTGGGCGCGCCCCCCTTCCTCGTGGATCCCTCGTTCCTTTCCTGACGTGCATTCCAAGTTTTTCCGGTAGCTTTCCTTCCAAAAATAACTTCTCCAGTTGGTTTCATTCTGTTTTGACTCCGTTTGATATTCCTTTTCTTCGAAACACTGAAATAGGCAAAAAAACAGCAATTCTGGGCTGGGCCTCCGGTTAATAGGTTAGTCCCAAAAATAATATAAAAGTGGATAATAAAGCCCAATATTTTCCAAAACAGTAGATAATATAGCATGGAGCAATCAAAAATTATAGATATGTTGGAGACGTATCAAGCATCCCCAAGCTTAATTCCTGCTCGTCCTCGAGTAGGTAAATGATAAAAACATAATTTTTGACGCGGAGTGCTACTTGGCATAATTTCAATGTAATTCTTCTTAATTGTGGCATGAATATTCAGATCCGAAAGATTCAAGACGAAAGTTCATATTGACATAAAAATAATAATACTTCAAGCATACTAACTAAGCAATTATGTCTTCTCAAAATAACATGGCCAAATAAAGTTATCCCTACAAAATCATATAGTCTGGCTATGCTCCATCTTCACCACACAAAATATTTAAATCATGCACAACCCGGATGACAAGCCAAGCAATTGTTTCATACTTTTGATGTTCTCAAACTTTTTCAATCTTCACACAATACATGAGCGTGAGCCATGGACATAGCACTATATGTGGAATAGAGTGGTGGTTGTGGAGAAGACAAAAAGTAGAAGATAGTCTCACATCAACTAGGCGTATCAATGGGCAATGGAGATGCCCATCAATAGATATCAATGTGAGTGAGTAGGGATTGCCATGCAACGGATGCACTAGAGCTATAAGTATATAAAAGCTCAAAAAGGAAACTAAGTGGGTGTGCATCCAACTTGCTTGCTCACGAAGACCTAGGGCATTTTGAGGAAGCCCATCATTGGAATATACAAGCCAAGTTCTATAATGAAAGATTCCCATTAGTATATGAAAGTGACAACATAGGAGACTCTCTATCATGAATATCATGGTGCTACTTTGAAGCACAAGTGTGGTAAAAGGATAGTAGCATTGCCCCTTCTCTCTTTTTCTCTCATTTTTTTCTTTTTCTTCCTTTTTATATTTTTTGGGCCTTTTCTATTTTTTATGGCCTCTTTTCTTTTTCTCCCTTTTTTCGTCCGGAGTCTCATCCCGACTTGTGGGGGAATCATAGTCTCCATCATCCTTTCCTCACTGGGACAATGCTCTAATAATGATGATCATCACACTCTTATTTTTCTTACAACTCAAGAATTACAACTCGATACTTAGAACAAAATATGACTCTATATGAATGCCTCCGGCGGTGTACCGGGATGTGCAATGATGCATGAGTGACATGTATGAAAGAATTATGAACGGTGGCCTTGCCACAAATACGATATCAACTACATGATCATGCAAAGCAATATGACAATGATGAAGCGTGTCATAATAACGGAACGGTGGAAAGTTGCATGGAAATATATCTCGGAATGGCTATGGAAACGCCATAATAGGTAGGTAT
Organism: Triticum urartu; assembly: GCF_056163025.1. Classification (NCBI taxonomy): domain Eukaryota; kingdom Viridiplantae; phylum Streptophyta; class Magnoliopsida; order Poales; family Poaceae; genus Triticum; species Triticum urartu. Next base: position 442,446,138 of record NC_141876.1, read on the forward strand.
GGTGGATGTTTTGAGGAAGGTATATGGTGGGTTTTAAGGTACCGGCGAAAGTTGCGCGGTACTAGAGAGGCTAGCAATGGTGGAAGGGTGAGAGTGCGTATAATCCATGGACTCAACATTAGTCATAAATAACTCACATACTTATTGCAAAAATCTATTAGTTATCGAAACAAAGTACTATGCGCATGCTCCTAGGGGGATAGATTGGTAGGAAAAGACCATCGCTCCTCCCCGACCGCCACTCATAAGGAAGACAATCAATAAATAAATCATGCTCCGACTTCATCACATAACGGTTCACCATACGTGCATGCTACGGGAATCACAAACTTTAACACAAGTATCTCTCAAATTCACAACTACTCAACTAGCATGACTCTAATATTACCATCCTCGTATCTCAAAACAATCATCAAGTATCAAACTTCTCATAGTATTCAATGCACTTTATATGAAAGTTTTTATTATATCCCTCTTGGATGCCCATCATATTAGGACTAGTTTCATAACCAAAGAAAACTACCATGCTGTTCTAAAGACTCTCAAAATAATATAAGTGAAGCATGAGAGACCGATTATTTCTATAAAATAAAACCACCACCGTGCTCTAAAAAGATATAAGTGAAGCACTAGAGCAAATGACAAACTACTCCGAAAGATATAAGTGAAGATCAATGAGCAGTTGAATAATTATTTAGATATGTGAAGACTCTCTAACATTTAAGAATTTAAGATCTTGATACTTTATTCAAACAGCAAGCAAAACAAAATAAAATGACATCTAAGAATAGCAAACATCATGTGAAGAAGCAAAAACTTAGGATCAACCGATACTAACCGATAGTTGTTGAAGAAAGGTGGGATGCCAACCGGGGCATCCCCAAGCATAGACGCTTGAGACTTCTTGAAATATTATCTTGGGGTGCCTTGGGCATCCCCAAGCTTGAGCTGTTGTGTCTCCTTAATTCCTCTCATATCACGGTCTCCCTAAATCTCAAAATCTTCATCCACACAAAACTCAACAAGGACTCGTGAGATAAGTTAGTATAAACCATTGCAAAGACCTTATCATACTCTACTGTAGCAAATCACTAAAATTATTATTCAACATTGCATACTAAATGCCTCTGCATATTTAATAGTCCTATCCTCAAATGGAATCATTAAAGAAGCAAACATATGCAAACAATGCAAACATAACAGCAATCTGCCTAAACAGGACAGTCTGTAAAGGGTGCAGCAAGATCCATACTTCCCTAGCTCCAAAAATTATGAAAGAAAATTCCCACTGTAGTAAATTTATCAGAGCTTAATATGCAAAAGGTTTCAACATTTTATCACATTCTGACTTTTCTAGGGAATTATTGCAACAGCGGTAAACTTTCTGTTTTCAAACAGCAACATGTGGACTTCTAAAATAGGCATAGTAAAGGCTATCAATGCCACTTTTATTGAAATAAAAGATGCAAAACATTGTTCTAAATAACAGCAAGCAAATCCTAACAAAATAAATTGACGCTCCAAGCAAAACACATATCATGTGGTGAATAAAAATATAGCTCCATGTAAAGTTACCGATGAACGAAGATGAAAGAGGGGATGCCTTCCGGGGCATCCCCAAGCTTAGACTCTTGCCACTCCTTATTCCATAGTCCATCGAATCCTTACCCAAAACTTGAAAACTTCACAACACAAAACTTAACAGAAAACTCGTAAGCTACGTTAGTATAAGAAAATAAATCACCAGTTCAAGGTACTGTAATTAACTCATTCTTTATTTATATTGGTGTTAAACCTACTATATTCCAACTTCTCTATGGTTTATAAACTATTTTACTAGCCATAGATTCATCAAAATAAGTAAACAACACATAAAAAACAGAATCTGTCAAAAACAGAACAGTCTGTAGTAATCTGGATCAAACGTATACTTCTTGAACTCATAAAATTCTAGTAAATTGCTGGACCTGAGGAATTTATCTATTAATCATCTGAAAAAAGAATTAACTAAATAGCACTCTCCAAATAAAAATGGCAGCAATTCTCGTGAGCGCTAAAGTTTCTGTTTTTCACAGCATGATCGCAAAGACTTTCCCCAAGTCTTCCCAAAGGTTCTACTTGGCACAAACACTAATTAAAACATAAAACCACATCTAAATAGAGGCTAGATGAATTATTTATTACTAAACAGGAGCAAAAAGCAAGGAATAAAAATAAATTGGGTTGCCTCCCAACAAGCGCTATCGTTTAACGCCCCTAGCTAGGCATGATGATTTCAATGATGCTCACATAAAGGATAAGAATTGAAACATAAAGAGAGCATCATGAAGAATATGACTAGCACATTTAAGTCTAACATACTTCCTATGCATAGGGATTGTGTGAGAAAACAACTTGTGGGAACAATAATCAACTAGCATAGGAAGGCAAAACAAGCATAACTTCAAAACTTTAAGCACACAGAGAGGAAAGTTGGTATTATTGCAATTCCTAGAAGCATATATTCCTCCCTCATAATAATTTTCAGTAGCATCATGAATGAATTCAACAATATAACCAGCACCTAAAGCATTCTTTTCATGATCTATAAGCATAGAAATTTTATTACTCTCCACACAAGAAAAATTCTTCTCATTAATAGTAGTGGGAGAAAACTCAACAAAGTAACTATCATGGGATTGAAAATTGAAATCAAGATGACAAGTTTCATTGTTATTATTATTATTATTTAAAGCATACGTGTCATCACAATAATCATCATAGATAGGAGGCATGCTTTCATCATAATAAATTTTCTCATCAAAACTTGGGGGACAAAAAATATCATCTTCATCAAACATAGCTTCCCCAAGCTTGTGGCTTTGCATATCATTAGCATCATGGATATTCAAGGAATTCATACTAACAACATTGCAATCATGCTCATCATTCAAATATTTAGTGCCAAACATTTTATAGATTTCTTCTTCTAGCACTTGAGCACAATTATCCTTTCCATCATACTCACGAAAGATATTAAAAGGTGAAGCGTATGAGACAAACTCAATTCCATTTTTTTATAGTTTTATTTTATAAACTAAACTAGTGATAAAACAAGAAACTAAAAGACTCGATTGCACGATCTAAAGATATACCTTCAAGCGCTAACCTCCCCGGCAACGGCGCCAGAAAAGAGCTTGATGTCTACTACACAACCTTCTTCTTGTAGACGTTGTTGGGCCTCCAAGTGCAGAGGTTTGTAGGACAGTAGCAAATTTCCCTCAAGTGGATGACCTAAGGTTTATCAATCCGTGGGAAGTGTAGGATGAAGATGGTCTCTCTCAAGCAACCCTGCAACCAAATAACAAAGAGTCTCTTGTGTCCCCAACACACCCAATACAATGGTAAATTGTATAGGTGCACTAGTTCGGCGAAGAGATGGTGATACAAGTGCAATATGGATAGTAGATAAGAGTTTTTGTAATCTGAAAATATAAAAACAGCAAGGTAACTAATGATAAAAGTGAGCGTAAACGGTGTTGCAATGTGTTGAAACAAGGCCTAGGGTTCATACTTTCGCTAGTGCAAGTTCCCTCAACAATACTAACATAATTGGATCACATAACTATCCCTCAACATGCAACAAAGAGTCACTCCAAAGTCACTAATAGCAGAGAACAAACGAAGAGATTATGGTAGGGTACGAAACCACCTCAAAGTTATTCTTTCCAATCAATCCGTTGGGCTATTCCTATAAGTGTCACAAACAGCCCTAGAGTTCGTACTAGAATAACACCTTAAGACACAAATCAACCAAAACCCTAATGTCACCTAGATACTCCAATGTCACCTCAAGTATCCGTGGGTATGATTATACGATATGCATCACACAATCTCAGATTCATCTATTCAACCAACAGAAAGGACCTCAAAGAGTGCCCCAAAGTTCTACCGGAGAATCACAACAAAAATGTGTGCCAACCCCTATGCGTAGGTTCATGGGCGGAACCCGCAAGTTGATCACCAAAACATACATCAAGTGAATCACGTGGTATCCCATTGTCACCACAGATACGCACGGCAAGACATACATCAAGTGTTCTCAAATATTTAAAGACTCAATCCGATAAGATTACTTCAAGGGGAAAACTCAATCCATTACAAGAGAGTAGAGGGGGGAGAAAACATCATAGGATCCAAATATAATAGCAAAGCTCGCGATACATCAAGATCGTATCACCTCAAGAACATGAGAGAGAGAGAGAGAGATCAAACACATAGCTACTGGTACATACCCTCAGCCCCGAGGGAGAACTACTCCCTCCTTGTCATGGAGAGCACCGGGATGATGAAGATGGCCACTGGAGAGGGATTTCCCCCTCCGGCAGGGTGCCAGAATGGGTCTAGATTGGCTTTTGGTGGCTACGGAGGCTTCTGGCGGCGGAAATCCCGATCTATTGTGCTCCTCGATAGTTTTAGGGTACGTGGGTATTTATGGGTGAAAGAGATACGTCAGGGGAGCCACGAGGGGCCCACGAGGGTGGAGGGCGCGCCCCTTGCCTCGTGGCTCCCTCGTTCCTTTCCTGACGTGCACTCCAAGTTTTTCCGGTAGCTTTCCTTCCAAAAATAACTTCTCTAGTTGGTCTCATTCCGTTTCGACTCCGTTTGATATTCCTTTTCTTCGAAACACCGAAATAGGAAAAAACAACAATTCTGGGATGGGCCTCTAGTTAATAGGTTAGTCCTAAAAAAATATAAAAGTGGATAATAAAGCCCAACATTGTCCAAAACAGTAGATAATATAACATGGAGCAATCAAAAATTATAGATACGTTGGAGACGTATCACTTGACGACCCTGGGAGGTGGACGAAGAGGTCGTCGCTCACCCTCAGGTACCTGCTTGAGCCAGAGGCAGCAGAGGAGGAAGGCTGGTCATCCACCACCTCCTCCTCGGTGGCGGCCTTGCCGGCCTCCACGGCAGGTCCCTTGCTGGCCTCATCGGCAGTAGCCTTGCCGGGCTCCCCGGTAGGCCCCTTGGCGGCCTCCTCAGCGGCGATCTTCTCGGCCTCCGCCACGACTTTCTTGGCGATATCCTCGATGACGGTGTCCAGGTCCTCCCGGTCCTCTAGGAGAGGATCTAGATATCGGAAGGGGGGGGGGTGTGAAGTGAAGCCAAGACCAAGATTCAAGAAAAATAGAAGGGATGGAAGGCGAGCGGCTTACCCGTGCCGGGCTGGGAAGCAGAGGTCCCCTCTCCGCCAGCATCAGGCGCCGAGGTGCGGCCGCCAGTGCCCAAGCTTGCCTCCTCCTCCTCCGTGTGCATGGGCTCGGTGCATGGCGCCCTCGCCGGGGACGCCCCTCGGGGCGGCGTGGTTGACGGAGGCGGCGTGTTGGGGGTAGCCCTCAGTGGCTCCCCCTGCTGCTGTCCTCCTCCTGCGATCATAACAAGGTCAGCACCAAGGATCATGCCCTTGGCACACGTCGACGGGGAGTGAGTGGCGAACTTACGCTGGGGGCTGCTGTCCGGACTGCTCACCACCACCAGTGGCGCCTTGGAGGTGCCCGCTGGGGGCTGGCCGCCTGCCGAAGACCTGGCCCTCTTCGCCCTTTGGGCCAGTGTCTCCGCATCCCTACCGAGACAAAAACAAGTCAAGATAAGAAGCACAGTTGGAGGAGCCGGAGATGACGAAAGGAAACGACACTTACTCGTCCTCCACCTCCTCTTCTGCTGCCTTCCTCTTCCTCCTCAGGATGAGAGACCCAAGGTCAAAGACGACCTCCGTGTCATCGCCTGCAAGAGGAGGGGAAGCAGGTGGAGGAGGGGAAGCAGGTGGAGGAGGGGAAGCAGGTGGAGGAGGGGAAGCAGGCGGAGTTGGGGAACGCATGGACGAAGAAGAGGCAGATGCTTTCTTCTTCGCCACCGCGGCCTTCACCAACTTCTTCGCCACCGTGGCCCTCGTTTGGCGCGCGGATGTCTCCTGGGCTTGCCGGGGTGGCATGGCCCTGCCGGGCCGAACCGGCTCGCCAGAGGTGGCCCGTCGCAGGACTCGCCCTTTCCCCGCTTCAGCCTCCTCCTCGGCTGGCTCGTCGTCGTCTCTAATAAGAGGAGCCCCTGTGTCGGCGCTCCTGGCCTCCCCGGCAGACTCCGCCCACTGGGCGAGCTCCTTCTCTTCTATGGCTGCCGCGGCTTTGTCCTCCACGCCGCCGGCGCTACCGGCCTCCCTGGCGAGCTCCGCCTCCGCCGCCCTGGCGGCGATGTAGTCCAGCTCCACCTCGGTGGTGTCCTGGACGAGCCGCGGCTCCTCGCGGATGTACTTCTCCTCCAGGGTGTCAAAAAACTCCTGAACCCACTCCTCTGGCGGCGCGACCCAGTTTCGGACGGGGCCGTGCGCGTTGCAGTCCGGCATCATGGCGATGATGTCAGTCTGGCGCGAGTTGTTGCTCAGCGGGACCACCCCCACCGACAACCCAAACAAGGGCCCCTTGACAACCTTGCCGGCCTTCGCAACCTTGCCAGACCTCTCGGCCTTGCCGTCGCGGTCCACATCGAGCTAGAAGAGCCGCTGGGAGAAGTGGGCGTGTGCCAACACGGTGAAGTTGTGGTCAAGGCCGGGGCGGAGTCGCATGATGTCTGCCGCGTTCGTGAAGAGCCAGGCCGGCCTCCCCTTGTTATGCAGCGGAGCGATTCGGCGGCGCATGAAATCCGCCCCGATCATCTCAAGGGTGAGCCCGGCCTTGGTGAGGCAAAGACTCCTGGTGGTGGCGACCGTGAGCTTTGCGTCGTCGGCATCGACACTGCTCCAATCGTTTCCATGAACCGACAGCGCCTGGCGAACCCGGAAGAACTCTTGTGGATCCTCCTCTTCAATCCAGCACCACCACCCCCGTCACTCCTCCCACCTCTCCTTCTGAGCACCCTCCAGGTATGTCCCCTTGGACCTCGGGATCCAGGTGACACAACCAGAGATGGCGCCTCCCTGCTGGATCTGAGGGAAGAAGTAGTGGCGGAAGAGCACCGTGTTGGGATGCACTCCGGCGAAGCCCTCGCTAAGATGGGAAAAGAGAGCCATGCACGCCACGGCATTTGGGGTAAAGTCCAGGAGATGGAAGCCGAAGGTATGCATGATGTCATTGAAGAAATCAGAGAAGGGGGGCAGAGGCCACAGGAGAAGTAATCGACGAAGAACGGATACCGATTCGGGGCAGCTTTGCCGCAGTTGGCGGGGATGATGCGTGTGGCAGGGTGCCCCGTCGTCTCTCCCCCGTCTTGACCCCCCACAGCGGCTTGAAGTTGTCCCGAAGGTGGGCCGCGTCGACCGTCGAGGGAAAGTAGGCGAGCTCCGTCCGCCGCGCCACAAACTCATTCTCCGGCGGCTCCGCCCCTCCGTCGTTCTTGGCCGCTCCCTTGCCCTTGCCAGTCTTGGGTGCCATGGCGGCTGTGAGCGGTGGAAGGGAAAGGGCAGCTAAGGTGCAGCGATGGCGAGCAAGGGTTTGAGGAAGAAGGAAGGAACGGCGGCTCTGAGATTGGAGAAGACGCAGGGGGAAATGAGCAGCGTGCCCGCGGCCGTTTCATTTTTTATGGGGAAGGCGCGGGCCGCCTCTTTACCACGATGTGACACATGTGTGCGAGAACTGCCCCACGCATGACCCTCCACGTCGCGTGTTCAACACGGGTCATGGGGAAGCGCAGCGGACGAGAAGTTACTACGGTAAAATCCGCCCCACCTGCCCGCGCACCGTTCTGGGCCTGGCCCAAGAACACGTCGCGCTTATGTGTGGCCCAGGCCCGGGGGCTCCTGTCGATGTACAAAAGTAGGGGCTCTCCTTTTGACCCCTTTACTTGTGCACGGGCAGTCAGAGCCACGCGCCGCGACCACACTTAGCAGGGCAGAGGAGGGAAGCCGGAGAGAAGCCGAAGCACAAGACAACCAAGGTGACGCCAAGACCAGAAGCGTAGGAGGGCAAGAGGGCGAGGTGGACTCCCTCGGCAAGGTCCTTGCCGAGGCGGGCCCCCCGCAGCCCTGGCAAGAGCCTTGCCGGGGCAACTTGCTCAACACCAGCAGCGCGAGCCACCCTTGAGCCCACAGGCTCCGACCCAAACAACTACGTTGGAACCAAGGCTCGGGAGGTGCCTCTGTGGTGGCATGCAAATCTTCGTCAAGATCATAAACACAAGATCAGATGAGGATTAGAAGACGGTGACCCTCGGCAGGATCCTAGCCAAGGAAATCCACAAGACCCCTGGCAAGACCCTTGCCGGGGATGACAGCAACGCCATGGCAAGACCCTTGCCGGGCCCCCGGCAAGACCCTTGTCGAGGGCATCAGCAGGGCCACTGCTAGGCCCGCATCAGCCAAGACTCCACCGCCGTTCGCATGCAGCTGCCAGCCCAACCAGCTAGGCCGGCACCTGCGTGGCAACATGCAGCTTCCAGGCCAAATTAGTAAGCACCTGCGTGGCGGCATGCAGATCTTCATGAAGGCCCTACCACCGCGCCACCTCAGCTGCCTGCCTGCCTACATGGCGCTGCATGCACCACTGGTCTGGGCGCGTGTCGAAGCAAGGCGAAGCAGCGACGGACGGGGTGGGCCTCATTCCCGTCCCCGATAAAGCTAATGGACACCTACGTAGTGCATTTAATGCACTTTGTCCCGTAATGCCGTGCGATAAGCTCGCGCACTGTAGGCCTTTCCACCTCCTGTGCGCCACTGTGGCAACCCCTTTTTCCTATAAAAGGAGGCCCGAGGCGACCAGGAGAGGGATTCAGCTTTTTGGGACGGCACAACCACCGTAGCTAGTTCAAAAAGCTCAAGAACACTCAATACATCCACCAAAGCAGGACTAGGGTTTTACGCATCCTCGCGACCCGAACCTAGGTAAACGACCCGTGTGCTTCCTCCTAAACCTGCTCTTCTCACGACCCCGCACCCGCCGACCGTAGAAGGGGTCCCAGTGATCCCATAGGTGTCATTCCCATCGACAGTACCGAACGTACGGCACCTTCATGTTCAGCACACGTTCAGCTCGGTGACGTCCCACAAACTCCCAATCCAGTAGAGCTCAAAGGAGAGTTTTGTCAGCACGATGGCGTGGTGACGATGTTGATGAAGCTACCGTCGCAGGGCTTCGCCTAAGCACCGCTACAGTATGACTGAGGTGGATTATGGTGGAGGGTGGCACCGCACACGGCTGGGAGAGATCAATGATCAACTTGTGTGTCTGTGGGGTGCCCCTGCCCCCGTATATAAAGGAGCTAGGGGGAGGCGGCCGGCCAGGAGGAGGGCGCACCAAGGGGGGAGTCCTACTCCCACCGAGAGTAGGACTCCTCCTTTCCAAGTAGGAGTAGGAGAAGGGGAAAGGGAAGGAGAGAGGAGGAAGGAAAGGGGGGCGCCGCCCCCCTCCTTCTCCAATTAGGACTAGAGGGGGAGGGGGCGCGTGGCCTGCCCTGGCCGCCCCTCCTCTTCTCCACTAAGGCCCAATAGGCCCATTACATTCCCCGGGGGGTTCCGGTAATCCCCCGGTACTTCGGTATATGTCCGAAACCTCCCGAAACACTTCCGGTGTCCGAACATAGTCATCCAATATATCCATCTTTACGTCTCGACCATTTCGAGACTCCTCGTCATGTCCATGATCATATCCGGGACTCCGAACTACCAAACACAAAAACTCATAATACCGATCGTCACTGAACTTTAAGTGTGCGGACCCTACGGGTTCGAGAACTATGTAGACATGACCGAGACACGTTTTCGGTCAATAACCAATAGTAGAACCTGGATGCTCATATTGGTTCCTACATATTCTACGAAGATCTTTATCGGTCAAACCGCATAACAACATACATTGTTCCTTTTGTCATCATTATGTTACTTGCCCGAGATTCGATCGTCGGTATCTCAATACCTAGCTCAATCTCGTTACCGGCAAGTCTCTTTACTCGTTCCGTAGTGCATCATCCCATAGCAAACTCATTAGTCACATTGCTTACAAGGCTTATAGTGATGTGCATTACCGAGAGGGCCTAGAGATACCTCTGAGACAATCGGAGTGACAAATCCTATTCTTGATCTATGCCAACTCAACAAGTACCATCGGAGACACCTGTAGAGAACCTTTATAATCACCCAGTTACGTTGTGACATTTGGTAGCACACAAAGTGTTCCTCTGGTAATCGGGAGTTGCGTAATCTCATTGTCATAGGAACATGTATAAGTCATGAAGAAAGCAATAGCAGTAAACTAAAACGATCAAGTGCTAAGCTAACAAAATGGGTCAAGTCAATCACATCATTCTACTAATGATGTGATCCCATTAATCAAATGACAACTCATGTCTATGGTTAGGAAACTCAACCATCTTTGATCAATGAGCTAGTCAAGTAGAGGCATACTAGTGACACTATGTTTGTCTATGTATTCACACATGTATTATGTTTCCGGTTAATACAATTCTAGCATGAATAATAAACATTTATCATGATATGAGGAAATAAATAATAACTTTATTATTACCTCTAGGGCATATTTCCTTCAATGTGTGCTATCCTTGGATTGTCATTTTATTTTGTTTTGCTTGCTGTTTTAATAAAGTACTTAGATTTGAAAGTTTTTAAATAAAATAGAGTCCTCAAATAGTTGTCAGGGAGGCTAGGTAGACGGCATTCACATCCCGTCAATGAAGCTCTTTTCTATGGAATTGCTCTAGTGCTTCACTTATATCTTTTTGAGCATGGTATGCTTTAGTATTTTTGAAGAAATTCCCTCTTGCTTCACTTAAATTAATTCGAGAGAAAGAAATATTATGCTCATGATCTTCACTTATATCTTTTTGGAGTAGCTTGTCATTTACTCTTGTGCTTCACTTATTTCCTATGAGTAAATTGTTGAATAAATTGAATGTCATGAAGTTGAAATCATATCATGCTTAGTGGTAGCTTCACATTGGGTTTAGAAAGTGAAATCTTTTGAGGCTTGACAATCACAATATTGCTCATACAAGCAAATCACGAATAATTAGTATAAGGAAGACAAATTTCACATGTAAATACACTATCATGGAAATCTTTTGTGATTGTGAGCCCCCATCAAAATATTATATGCCAAAATTGTTGATGTTGGACAAGGAAGACAACGTAATGGTTTATGTTTGTTCATATTCACATAGAAGTTATATTGTCATAGATCCTTCAACATGTGGTGCTTGCCCCCCATCTTTGCTAGCCAAAACTTCCGCACCAAGTAGAGATACTACTTGTGCATCCAAAAACCATTAAACCCAAAATCTTGTTTTGAGAGTCCACCATACCTACCTATGGATTGAGTAGGATCCTTCAAGTAAGTTGTCATCGGTGCAATAAGGCAACAAAAATCGCTTCTAAAAGTGTGAGATCATTTAGTGTAAGAGAAAATTGAGCGTTGTACGAACTTGTGATGGCAAAGAATAAAAGCGACAGACTGCATAATAAAGGTTGCTATCATAAGGGGCAATATAACGTGACATTCTTTTGCACTAAGGGGCTGAGCATACAAACAAATAAGCGCATGGCAACCTCTGCTTCCCTCTGTGAAGGGCCTATCTTTTACTTCAATATTTACTTCTATGCAAAGAGTCAAATTGTTTCTCTCTATTCCTTTTTATTTTTCTCTTTTGGCAAGCATCATGTGGTGAGGAAAGATCTAGGCACATATATCTAGTTGGATATGGGTAGCATGAGTTATTATTGTTGACATCACCCTTGAGATGAAAACGTTGGGAGGCAAAATTATAAGACCCTATCTTTCTATGTGTCCGGTTGAAACATTTTGCTCATGTGTATGAGGTGAGTGTTAGCAATCATAGAAGACTATATGATGGTTGAGTATGTGGAGCTCTTACTTAAACTTTGTTGAATAAGTTGAATTGCAATTGCTTGGTGAGCGAGAACATAGGTTGTTGAGTTTCAAGAGAGTTCATTGTTTGAACCTTAACATGTGAATTGGTTACTACTTTAACATGAGAAGTTTTATATGTTATGATGCTATGAAAAGTTATTGAAGTTGTCATTAATCAAACTTATGCACTTTGCTAGCATTCACACTTCATAAATTATTTATTTTATCATTTACCTACTCAAGGACGAGTAGGAATTAAGCTTGGGGATGCTGATACGTCTCCAACGTATCTATAATTTATGAAGTAGTAATGTTGTTATATTATCATTCTTGGATGTTTTACAATCATTTTATAGCAACTTTATATCATTTTTTGGGACTAACCTATTGACCCAGTGCCCAGTGCCAGTTGCTGTTTTTTGCTTGTTTTTTACATCGCAGAAAATCAATATCAAACGGAGTCCAAACACCGCGAAACTTTTTCAAGATTTTTTATGGACCAGAACACCTAGGATGGGCCAGAGCAGCGCCTAGGGGGTGCCCCGAGGGGGGCACAACCCACCAGGGCGCGCCCAGGTGGGTTGTGCCCACCTCGGTGGCCTACCGCACCCCCTCTTTACCCTATAAATTCAAAAATGTTCCAAGAACCCTCGGGGTTAACCTAGATTGGAAGTGTCACCGCCGCAGACCTCTGTAGCCACCAAAAACCAATCTAGACCCCGTTCGGCACCCTGCCGAGGGGGAATCATCTCCGGTGGCCATCTTCATCATCCTGGCGGCCACCACGATGAGGAGGGAGTAGTCCACCCTCGGGGCTGAGGGTTTGTACTAGTAGCTATGTGTTTAATCTCTCTCTCTCTCGTGTTCTTCAGATGTCACGATCTTGATGTATCGTGGGCTTGGTTAATATAGTCGGATCATATGGTGTTTTCCCCTTTCTATCTTGTGATGAATTGCGTTTCCCTTTGACATTTCGTTTTATCGGATTGAATACTTTCGTGGATTTGAGAGCACTTGATATATGTCTTGCAATTGAATACTCGTGGTGACAATGGGGTATCGTATTGATTCACTTGATATATGTTTTGGCACTCAACTCACGGATTCCCGAGGTGACATTGGGGTAATCTATGCATAGGGGTTGATGCACATTCTTGTCTTTGTTTCTCCGGTAGAAATCTTGGGGCACTCTTTGAAGTTCTTTGTGTTGGATTGAATATTATGAATCTGAATTTGCTTTGGTGTTATTTTAGTACGAACTCTTGGTTAGATCGATCGGAAAGAATAGTGTCAGTGTCAAAACCGGCAGATCTCGGGGTAGGGGGTCCTGATATGTGGATTCTCGGATCAATGGTAACAGGAACGAAGGAGATAATGGTTTACCCAGGTTCGGGCCCTCTTGATAGAGGTAAAACCCTACGTCCTGCTCTTGTTTATATTGATGGAGTATCAAGTACAGAGTTGATCTACCTCGAGATCAGATGTTGTGGTCTAAAACCTGAGGGTATGATGAATAATGTCATAATAATCTAGCGACTAGCCTGGCCTCGGCTTATATAATGTACCGGAGGCCTAAGATAACAAGAGTCCTAGTCAAATACGTTTGTGGAGAGGAGTCCTTGTCTTGATCATCAAGTCTTGTGGAATCTTCCTCGTGTGTAGCATGGGCTGCCCTAAGTGGCCCATGAGTGAACCGCCATGGGGGTTCTTGGCCCGATCCAGCTGGTCGGGAGACGTCGTGGTGAGTACCCCCTAGTCCAGGACACCGTCAGTAGCCCCCTAAACCGATCTTCAAGTTGGGGACGCTCCTCGATTCTTCCAAACTGTTCTTCATCTTCGGCCGTCGGTCTTGAAAACTGGTTCAACAAATCTTCCTATCTTCGAGCTTAAGGATTGCCGAAGTAAATCCGAAGAGTTTAAACGTCGGGTGTCCTGAGGAGCCCCTTTAAGTTATTGGCCGTTATCAATGCCTTGTTATTTTTACGCCCACCTCGGGTTTGAAGTGTTTCCCATGCAGCGGTGTCCTCTCTCGTCCGAGCTCCAACGCCGGACTGCATTCGAGGTATCTTTTGCAGCCAAGCACCAAGGCCGGACCGCTTCCGAGCTTCAACGCCGGAATGTATCCGAGCTCCAACGCTGGACTGTATCCGAGGTGTCATAGATTACCTTGGTCTTGAAAAAGTTTTAGCCGAGCTTAATGCCAGAAATGCCCTCTAAGGAGCCAGCCACTTGCATCCAAGCTATATGCTGAACTGCTTCCGAGGTGGCTCAGCACCTCGGTCATGGGATGATTGTTTGCGGATTTTATTTCCGATGTGTATAAATTTATTTGCTGACGAGATGTATGGCCAGTAGCCCTCAAGGTGTCTGTCGGCCTAAAATCTGAGATGCACCTGAAGGAAAATATGAAACCATTGATCCTAGTAGCTTTTGAGACTCAGGTCGTGAAATCGTCCTGAGGATCAACTCCTAGCTCGGCAACATACATAGGAATAGAAATGCAGTGTAATATATTAGAGGTAATAGTGATCGGCGGACGGGCCCTTGAGAGAGGGTTTTGAGAAGTCACTGTAATATATTAGCTTGATGCCGGATAAGTCCTAGATGGTACTTATTGTTGTCCGAAGACGCGTTTGCCCATAGTTCGGTCCAGCCGAACACTGAGCACTTTGAATTTTCTGCATTGAATAGGCAATGCAGTAGCCTCTGAGACACTGGTCGGGTGGAAACACCAGATCAGGGGATCGATACTCCCCTTTTAATATTAGTGAATGATAAGCCCGAAGCCCAGTAGCCCCCGAGCCTTAATGTGGGCATGGGTGGCCGAATTAAGGATCGATATCCAGAGTAAAATCACAAATTATGTGTAATGATTCTATGTATCCAAGTACTTTACATCATTAATGCTCGGATCTGCATTGTACAAAACTTTGTTGACCGACCATCGGCTTCAACCTCCTTGGCCAGAAGCCGGGAGTGTTCGTCCTACTTTATAAAGCCGTTATAAGGGCAAAGATTTATGGAAAACAAGGCAATCCAGCCATACGGTTTTATAAACAAAGGTATGCAGAGAGATATGAAACATCTTGCAAAGAAAATAATCCCGCTATCGGTTCCTTTCTTTGGGTTGTCATGCTGATCATGATCATGAAACCTCACCTCCAATCAATGTGGGAGGAAAATATTAAGGATTTAGTTCGAGGAAAGTTCCCGAACTCTATGGTATTAATGAATCAAAATTTTCACTTCCGTCATTGCCGACCAATTATATCCTTTAAGATCGCTAGCTTTTGGCTTCATCTAGTCTGAGGTACTAACTCGGATGACCCGGTAGTAACAATCACAGAGGTGCTCCCTTTACCGCCTAGCCGAACAATCGGGAACGTAAGGGTAAGCAGAGGAGCTAGGCAACCCAGCTTGGCCAAAATCTTAAGTCAAATTGATGCATATTTATGGCTTTATAACAATGATTATGGAAGGGAGCCCTCATATATAAAATACGAATGCCGATGATATATCTATTTTGACTCCGCTGTGACCGTTTATCACTTGAAAGTGGCCCATTGTCGGCTTCCACCCCTTGTAGATGCTACGCAGGGTGTTTCTGCAATAACAAGACAACACTTAGCCGAGTCTCGGTGCCCGAAGGCGGTTGTGTTAGCAGAAACGAGGCAATTAGATATGCGGGCTTTATAACTTTCACTTAGTCATAGGAGCTTTAAACTGGGGAAGCTAGCTACGAGCCCCCTGTTAGTGTTCGGCACCGACCGAAGTCTAGCCATTATCACTTCGGCCAATGTTATGAAAGGCCCATCGTTTAACATGGGGTAATCGGTATCAATCTATAGTTTGATACCGTCATCGGATCACTGACCAGTCTACGCCCATTGTGACAGTCAGTTTTCGGCTTTCTCCACTGAGGTGCTTAACCATTCGATCTGGAAGCACAATCGCAGTGATTCTCCCTTTGCACACCTAGCTAAACAAAGCAGAATGTAGGAGGCAAGAACAGGAGCCGGGCAACCCAACTATTGATCAAAGACACAATTCGAAACCGATGCATATATAGTAATATCCCAGAATTTTTGTGCCGAATCTCTAAAAGTGTCCAGCGCTGCACTATGAGACTTATGCTGGAAACAAACAAATAGTTTAAAAGTGCCATAGGCTTGAAAAACCAAAAAACTTCAGTAAAAACTTTACGCCCGAACTAAATCAAGTCATTTGGTGCCAATCAGAAAATTGGTCTTACTTTTGTGCTTCTGTCGTGCATTAATATGACACATCCGATCTCAAGACTTCAAGCGGGTCAGCCTACGACTGCAACCTCCTATCCCGAAGGCGGAGTACTGCTCATTAGACCAGTTTAGTGAACTAAAATCGAGCGGTCACTAGAGAGAAAATGGGCTATCCGGCTATTGACCACACACTCGCGTCAAAAAAGGAGTGATAGAAAAAGATTTTGCAACGACTAGGAAGAAAACACATTTACTCTAAAATTGCTCATATAAATTTAAGAGCCCCCAATAAACTTGGGTAAAAGAATTTTATGTATAATGATTGTATGTACCGAAGTACTTATATCATATCTGTGTTCACCCGAACTTTTAAACGCGTCTTAACCGACCATCGGCTTCTCCCTCTTCGGTAAAGGGCCGGAAAGTGTTATGTATTCCACCTGTCGAGAATATCGACGGTGCTTCTGGTAACCATGCAGTCAGGCCATAAGGCTGTAACAGATAAAGCGCGCTCAGGGAACTTATGCTATATTACTGACGAAGTGTAAGAAGCATCTTCGAAGAAAATAGTACCCCTATTGATACCTTTCTTCGGTTACTCATTGTTACTATGAACTTGTGCAACATATTTTTGTACTCATGAGTTCCGTTTTGTGCCGACCATGATTGAAAACAATAGAGCGCTAGCTTTCGGCTTCACCCAGTCTGAGGTCCGAGCTCGGATGACCCGATTGTGACAATCGCAGAGGTGCTCCCTTTACTCCCTAGCTGAACAATCGGGAACGTAGGGGTAGACACAGGAGCAAGGCAACCCATCTTGCGGAACACTTAAGTCAACATGGTGCATATTGTGGCGTAATACACGAACAAGGAACGAAGCCATACACGTATAATCATATGCAAGAGGAAAGGCTTCATAAAGGAAGCCCCCAAGTAAACGGGGTATTTGAATTTGTGTGTCACAAACAAAGTTTTGACAAGGAGGTTTCTCACAAATAACTTTTTGCCAAAAAAGTATAATGCTTGGTCGAACCGAACAAAATTGAAAACTAAAAGTTTTTTAGCATGAAAGCGACTTAGCTGGTTAATGTGCTCGGTATTGATGACACAGTCCAAGCTTACGGCGGGATGAGCTCCCAACCCCCAAGCCGGTCCCGAGGTGGCAGAGCAAAGAGCTCGACGCTCCAAAGTGGCGACATAGCACGACCGATGCAGGCCGGTAGTGTGACGCCGAAGTACCCGGCGTGGGTTAATGAAGTGATGACGAAGCCCCCGGTCCAGCCGAGGTGACGTGGTATGTCAATACGCAGAGGTGATAGCGCTGCCCAATCCGGATCATTTACCTATGCACAGAAGATAGTGCAAGCTGGAGATAATAGTAATAATAATAATATTTTTTTAAAAAGGATGCATGATTAATAATTTATGCAAAGTGAGTAATAAAAGAAATATGGCATGTGTGCCAAACACTCGATGAGGTAGAGCTCCCTCAGCGATGCCGAAGTCCCGAGGCAACCGAACATGTCGGTATGGCAATTCGACCAACAAGGTGATCATGCGAGCCGATTAGGCCGATTGGGACGATGATGTCGGCTTGCCGAAGTGACCGGGTGGCACAGTCGAAATCGATTACCTACACATGTAAAATAGTGCAGTCCAACAATAATAATATAAATATATAAAAATCCTCGCATAATTATTTTACGCAAAATAATTTATTTAAATATATGTGGCCTGGCGCCGAAGTCAATGTCGATGCAGGGCGTCGGCGTGATGCAGTAAAGGTGTGGCAAAGCCGAAGCACCACGCGACCGTCATTAATGTGGCCACCATTTGATAAACCTATGTACAGATGATGGAACAAACCAGAGTAATCATTCCTCGGGAAAAATAAACCCAAACAAGCAAAAATTACTAGGATTAATAGCACCTGGTTTATTTGTTGTAGCAATCCGAAGAAAGGTGACTCCAAAATTGGGACTCGATCTGCACACCCATTGCCTGATGGGCGATAAAGCGACGGCATGGCGATCCTGGCAAAGGTTGGCTCGCCGAGGCAAAGCCCCCGGTCCAGCTAACGTGACAAAGCTGGTTGGAAGGTGATGCCGGAGTCACCGGAGTATGTTGATGAAGAAATAGCAAAGTCCCCGATTCAGCTGAGGTGTCGAAGCCTCCATGTCAGCCGATGAGTCGAAGCAGGTCGCTGGTGACGCCGAAGTCATCGGAGTAGGTTTGATGAAAATATGGTGAAGCCCCCGGTCCAGCCGAGGTGACGGAGCGGGTCGGTAAGGAGACGTTGCAGCTGCCGTGTCAGCCGAGATGTTGAAGCAGTTCGACATGATGGACATCGGCTTGAAGAAGCAATAGTGCGGCCATGCCGACGCAAGTTGTAACTTGTGACGCGATCAATGTCGGCTTGATGAAGTGACCATGCGACGATGCCGGTGTGCCCGCTCTGTGTGATCTATAGGGTGGCGATGTTGGTGATGATTTATCCTTTGCGATTCCGAACTCTTTGTTCGGCTCACCAAGATGATGATCCATAGAAGTTGAGCTTGGCTCAACAAAGCGACGACGTATCTAGTGTAGGTCGGCAGCCGTGAAGCAATATTTCCGGACAGGTTTGACACCAGCATGACATTGAAGATTACCTCCGAAAAGGAGCAACATTCATGAGCATGTGTTCAGAAACAAAAACAATACCCTAGAAAGAGATTCTTCCAAAAAGGTTGTCCAATATCTCGTTAATGAAGAGAGATGATCTCAGGTTGGATTCGTATTCGCGTAGAAAACAGATCCAAAAAGTGATGCACTAATCGGAAGGTTCCCGGAGTTTGAACAACCGGATCGATCTGAAATTTTGAGAGGTGGTAGATATGGAAATTCCGCAGCAGATGAACGGCTGGATCTTCCAAATAACCTCCAAGCTGGGCTCTGGAGACCGCACCCGAAACTCGTCCTGATTCCCATCTAGACTCGACAGGGCTCCGGTATATCGGAGATCGGCGGAGATTGCTCCATCGAAACGCGACAAAATTTTACAGGGTTGTTGTAGACTCAATTCCGCACAGTTCAACTGAAGGAATCGTCAAAGAGATGCTCGAGGAGGTGGTGGAAGTGGATACAAGTTTGCTGTCCGGAAGAACAGCACGGTCGCCCGAGGGCAATGTTGACGTTGAGCCCCCGAGCTCCAAGGATGATTCCTCCATGATCATGATAGAGATCGGAGTTGGTGTTTGATGAAGGCCCTCGACCAAACATGACAATTGAAGGCGGGGCATAGTCCTTGGTCAAGCCAAGGTGACCAGTCGAGCCGGCGACGAAGAGGCCGACGTCGCAGTTGATCTGCAGGCGAGCCATTGATCATTTGTCGATCTCACAGCGGAAATCTCAATGAAAGCACCATTGTGAGTGTCAAAACTGGAAGATCTCGGGGTAGGGGGTCCCGAGCTGTGGATTCTCAGATCAATGGTAACAGGAACGAAGGAGACAATGTTTTACCCAGGTTCAGACCCTCTTGATAGAGGTAAAACCCTACGTCATGCTCTATTTATATTGATGTAATATCAAGTAAATAGTTGATCTACCTCGAGATCATATGTTGTGGTCTAAAACCTGAGGGTATGATGAATAATGTCATAATAATCTAGCGACTAGCCTGGCCTCGGCTTATATAATGTACTGGAGGCCTAGGATAACAAGAGTCCTAATCGAATACGTTGGTGGAGAGGAGTCCTTGTCTTGATCATCAAGTCTTGTGGAATCTTCCTCGTGTGCGGCATGGGCTGCCCGAAGTGGCCCATGAGTGAACCGCCATGGGGTCCTCGGCCCGATCCAGCTGGTCGGGAGACGTCGTGGTGAGTACCCCCTAGTCCAGGACACCGTCAAATAGCTTCGTGTTATTTTAGTACGAACTCTAGGATAGATTGATCGAAAAGAATAACTTTGAGGTGGTTTCGTACCCTACAAACAATTCCGTCTTATGTTCTCTGCTAGATAGGAACTTTAGAGTGATTCTTCGTTGCACGTTGAGGAACGGTTATATGATCCAATTATATTAACACTGTTAAGAGATTGCACTAGTGAAAGTACGGACCCTAGGCCTTGTTTTTAAGCATTGCAATACCGTTTTTGTGCCCATTTACTATTTGCTACCTTGCTGTTTTATTTATTCAGATTATAAAAATATATTTCTACCATCAATATTACACTTTTATCACCATCTCTTCGCCTAACTAGTGCACCTATACAATTTGCCATTGTATTGGGTGTGTTGGGGACACAAGAGATTTCTTGTATTTGGTTGGATGGTTGTTTGAGAGAGACCATCTTCATCCTACACCTCCCACGGATTGATAAACCTTAGGTCATCCACTTGAGGGAAAATTGCTATTGTCCTACAAAACTCTGCGCTTAGAGGCCCAACATGAGTCTATAAGAATAAAGTTGCATAGTAGACATCACCATATTGTTGGTAAGACAAGTGACAAGGTAACCTAATGCTTTCATGGACAACATCATATGTGTACTTCACTCTATGTCTATGGATATCCATGTATGTTCCTTGTGGGACTAACCCATGTAGGTATTGAAAGTGCAACTCACTCCAATGGATTGCTCCAAATGATCTACATCAACATTGAGCATCTACATCTTCAACCCCTACATGAAGTCATCATCGACAAAACCCAAGTTAGTTCATCCCTCTTAGAGGGGATATCACATCTAGGGCGAGCTTTGCTCTAAGAATTGAGCTAAAGCAACTCTAATGGTGTGAACACAACAATGGTTAATGTAAAAGTGGTAACCCCACTTGTGCTTCAACAATGAGTATGACCTACGATCAAATGTTCTCATTTGACTCCTCAGTCAATATACTCATATGTAGATGACCTAGTTATCGACAATTGCTTGATAGATGCTAGAGTGTTTGTGCATATTCTGCCACATATTTCATTTGCTATCTTATTGTGTGAGCATGTTGGTTGCATATTTTTCTCCATTCAAGGACATCCATTTGTTGTTTTGATTGTTTGGTCTTTATTTTTGTCAAATGGATGGATAAGAATGCCTAAGAACTCCCTCTAGCTATTTATGCTTTTCTCGTCTCAAACTCTATTCCATCACAAAGCTTGATCAAGTCGAATTCGGACCCTCCGAGTGAGGAGCACTCGGAGCCACCGATCTGTCAAGGGCTTAAACTTCCAAAACCTCTTAATGGCTTTCGGTCTGACCGAGTCATTCCTTTTGGTCCCACCTAAATCATTAAAGTTGATCTAGGTTTTCTCCTCGATGCAACTGATTAGAATAGTTTGGTCTCACCGAGTCATTCCACTCGGTCACACCGACAGTGACTGGGTATATATATGTCGCGGGTTGAATTTTGGAAATTTATTCAAACACGCAACCGCGCCTACCTAGCTCTGCCCCCTCCTAGTCTCCAGATCGTCTCCGTCGTTGCCAGCGTCCTCCTGCCGCTGGTCTCCGGCGCCGTCAACGAGAATCTCCATTGCCGTTGTCGCCGTAGCGAGTTCGTCACCGAGTTAGGGTACAGACTCGTTCTCTCTGTGCATTCCTTAACTCCGATTCTTGCACAAAGATCAATCCCAAGCTTCTTGCCACAATTGAGATCAATCTATCCACTAAAAACTTCGTCTAGGATAGATTTGATGCAAAAACTTAGGGTTAGGTTTCCGCCGAACTCATCTCGGACGGACCGATCTGAAGATTTTGGTCTCACCGATTTGGCCCAGGCCATTGCACATGTACTACTCGGTCTGACCGAAGTGTATGAATCGGTATGACCGAGTTCACTTTCTCTGTGAAACCCTAGCATCTCGGAGTCACCGAACTGCATTTCGGTCTGACCGAAATTGTATGTTTAGACTCTAAGGTTGCTCCGGTGTCACCGGGTTTGTCTTATCGGTAGCTCCGAAATGCTTTTTGTAGAAAACTAAAATTAAGTTTTTGTGTCAACTTTTTTGAAAAATAGCTGTGCTTTGTGATGCTCATCCACTCTACCTATATCTATCTATTCACAGGGTCAGTTTCAGCCATGTCAGACGGCAGGATAGTCAGAATAGGTCAGAGGAGGAGGTGAATCTTAGTGAGGGTACTAGTCCCTCCAACAACAGCTATGATGAAGGTAGCAGAAGCACCCCAAGCAATTTGACTAAGGCTGCAATAAGGACAAGGAATAAGAGAACCTCAGATTCTGAAGATGAGGACTTTGTTGTTGATGAGGAGGTAACCTCAAAGAAGAAAGTGCTCAAGAAGGAGTAAGCTGCTGCTGCCATGAAGCCTAGAATGCACAAGAAGGCTCCTGTTAAGAGGAAGCCAATGTCAAAAGCCAGAGCCTCCATGATAACCCACAAGTATAGGGGATCGCAACAGTTTTCGAGGGTAGAGTAGCCAGAGTCTCCATGATAACCCACAAGTATAGGGGATCACAACAGTTTTCGAGGGTAGAGTATTCAACCCAAATTTATAGATTTGACACAAGGGGAGCCAAAGAATATTTGAAGGTATTAGCAGCTGAGTTGTCAATTCAACCACACCTGGAGATTAATTACCTGCAGCAAAGTGATCAGTAGCAAAGTAGTTTGATAATTTTGATAGTAGTGATAACAGCAATAGTAACAGTAACAATGATAGCAGTAATTTTGTAGCAAGTGCAATAGTGATGATAGCAATAGTAACTTAGCAGAAACAATATGGAAAAGTTCATAGGCATTGGATCGGTCACTTATTGGATGATATTCATCTTGTGACAGTTATAACCTAGGGAGACATGGCACTAGCTCCAGTTCATCGATATAATGTAGGCATGCATTCCGTAAATAGTTATACATGCTTTATTTAAAGAACTTGCATGGCATCTTTTGTCCTACCCTCCCGTGGCAGCAGGGTCCATATTGGAAACTAAGGGATATTAAGGCCTCCTTTTAATAGAGAACCGAAACAAAGCATTAACATATAGTGAATACATGAACTCCTCAAACTACGGTCATCACCGGGAGTGGGTCCGGTTGTTGTCACTCCGGGGTTGCCGGATCATAACACATAGTAGGTGACTATAACTTGCAAGATCGGATCTAGAACATGGATATAATTAATGATGATAACATAAACGGTTCAGATCTAAAATCATGGCATCCGGTCCCAAAGTGTCAAGCATTAAGCATGGCAAAGTCATAGCAACATCAATCTAAGAACATAATGGATACTAGGGATCAAGCCCTAACAAAACTAACTCGATTACATGATGAATCCCATCCAACTCCTCACCGACCAGTGAGCCTACGAAGGAATTAATCACTCCTGGTGGGGAGCATCATGGAATTGGCGATGGAGAAGGGTTGGTGATGACGAAGAACGAAGACCCCCTCTACGGAGCCCCAAACAGACTCCAAATCTGCCCTCCCAAGGAAGAACAAGGCTTGGCGGCGGCTCCGTCTCGTGGATCACGATAATTCTTTTTCCATGATTTTTTTCCTCAAAAAATAGGATTTTATAGAGTTGGTTTCAGGGTCAGCGGGCCCGCCAGGTGGGGACAACCCACTTCTGCGCCAGGAGAGGGGGCGCGCCCTGGTGGGTTGTGCCCACCCAAGTGCCCCTCTCCTGCAGGTCTTGGCTCCAAAAATTCTTATTATTGATATAAAAAATCCTCGCAAAGTTTTGTTCCATTCCGAGAACTTTTATTTCTGCACAAAAACAACACTAGGGTAGTTCTGCTGAAAACATCGTCAGTACGGGGTTAGTTTCATTCAAATCATGCAAATTAGAGTCCAAAACAAGAGGAAAAGCGTTAGGAAAAGTAGATACGTTGGAGACGTATCAACTCCCCCAATCTTAAACCTCTGCTTGTCCTCAAGCAATTCAGTTGATAAACTAAAAGTGAAAAAGAAGAACATTTATGAACTCTTTTCCTCTTGTTTGCATAAATAAGCTTAAACAACACCCAGGTTTTCAGCCAACATTATAGCTAACCATGCCGACAATAACTCTTAAAGATTATAATGACTCATATCAATGACATAATCAGCTAGCGAGCAATAATAAGATATCTCAAACGGCAACACGTTGTCAAAACAACCATGATATAATATGACAATAGTGGTAATTCGCTAGCCCTTTATGAGACCACAAAACATAAATGCAGAGCGCCTCCAAAGTTCAAGCATCGACTAAACATTGTAATTCATGGTAGAAAAGATCGAGTCATGATGCACCCAACATTAGCTACACACAATGCATAAATCATGACAACTGTGCTCTACTCTGTTTCTAGCGCTTGTTTTAGAAGGTGATGACATAGCATAAAAGTAAATAGAAAGTCCCTTCACAGAGGGAAGCAGTGATTTGTAGATGTGCCAGAGCTCAATTTTTAAAACAGAGATAAATGATATTTTGAGACATGCACCCTTCTCATTTACTTCATGACCATCAGTTATCAATATCTCCAATGCTGAACAGGCTAGTGGTGGTTCCAAAGCGATAAAAGTAAAGGTTTTGACTCCATTGGAAGTTTTTGTTTGATTATTCGAGTGATTAACTCTTTTTGTATTTTGCAGTTTGGGACTGGGCATCCCTATTACCTCCCTTTTCTTGTGCGATGGCGAGTGAATACACACTCGACCTGAGAATAACCCGCTTAGCATGGAAGATACCGACCACCTCCTGTCGTTCCATGAACGATCCAAGCACACAAAACGGATAATTTTTTAGAAGTTTTTTAGAGGTGGCACCTGCAAATTTACTTAGGACGGCAGGGTAATACCGCATATAGGTAGGTATGGTGGACTCATCTGGAATAACTTTGGGTTCAAGGTTTTTGATGTACAAGCAAAATCCCCACTTAGTACAGGCGAAGGCTAGCAATTTAGATTGAGAAGTGGCCAGCTAGAGAGCAACGACCATGCATTATGCATAAGTAATATTGGTCACTAGCAGGAGCAGGATATGATCACCATGAACATAAATATTATAGAGGCTATGTTGGTTTTGATTCAATTACATGAATGAACATGTACCAAGTCAAGCCACTTGAACATTCAGAGGAGGATACCATATCATCATACTACGTCACAATCATTTTAGTGCTATGTTGATATCCAAGATAAATCATTATCAACTCCCAGCTACTTATGCATGGCATGAGAAACTATAATCTCTAATTGTCATTGCAAACATGTTTAATCATAATGGGCTGAATCATGGGTACTAGGTTAAACATATTTACACAAAAAGAACAAGTCGAGCTCATACCAATTTCTCTCTGCCACTGCCAATTCATCGGATATCGTCATTATTGCCTTTCATTTGCACGACCGAACGATGTGAAAATAATAATAGTGCAAGAGTGCCATGGACTAAGCTGGAATTTGAAAAACATTTTATTCAACAGGAGAAGACAAGGTAAAATGTGATCTTTATTAGTTCAACAATTATTCAAATGAGAGCGACTCAACATTTTCATCGTGGTCTTCTCCTCGGTACAACTCGAATAAAAAGAAAATAAATTTGGAGAAACACACTGAAATATTTTTGGAGTTTTTAGTTTTCTTGAACAAGCAAATAAGGGAAAAGAAAAAAATGAGAAAAACTATTTACACGGGAAAACTCGCAACAAGCAAAAGAAGAACCAGGAAATCTTTTGGGGTTTTCTTTTTAATGTTACTGCTAAGCATGCATAGAAAGTAAATTGGCTACAACTAATTTTTTCGTTTTTTCTAAAGTTTTTCAAACACACAAGAAGAAAGCAAGAAAATAATTCTAGGCATGGATGATACAATGAAAAAGTGTGGATACTGACAAGATTAATAAGTGGACATGAATGTAAAGTCGGTGGGAACACGTACTCCCCCAAGCTTAGGATTTTGGCCTAACTTGGTAGTCGATAAGTAGCCTGTAGGGTAGTAGTCGACGTGGTAGCTCACGGAGGCTCTTGGTGCAGATGTCTCGGCCTGCCGTGCTGCTACCACTACTGCGTTATGAGCTCGAGCCTCGCTCTCAAGAACAAAATATCTCCCCTTGCTGTGATAATCAAAAAGAGCAGGTGCAGGCAAATATGTGTCCACATCAGATTTTTGGTTAAAAAATAGATTATAAGTGAAGTTATCAACCCTTCCCTTGAGAATCTTATGTTCTTTTAAAGTGTCAAAATATAAATATCGCGTGGGTAGGATAGGATCAAAGGGAAAAGGTGAAACACCCAGTCCTCGTGCTAAACGCGTGGCATAGATTCCACCATAGAACCACCCACTGTTAGCGTTGTGCTGAAGTCTACATGCAACAATAGCTCCAAGGTTATAGTCCCTTTCACCCGTGAGAGCGGTGCGAATTAGGCTCAAGTTTGGAGCACAAAGTGTACTACAGTCTTGCTTGCCTACTATACATTTCCCATTGAATAATGCAAAGTACTGAATTGCGGGAAAATGAATGCTCTTTATTCTACCTTGTGTCACTCCCCTCCTTTCACCGTAACAAAGACTAGTCAAGAAAGATTCGAACTCAGCCTTTGGTGGCTCATCAAACGAACCCCAAAATGGGAGTTTGCAGTGGTAAGAAAAATTCTCTAGTGAGATGGTAAATGGTTTATCATAAAGCATAAAAGACACCCTAGACTCACGAGGGAAAAATGTAAACCCTTTGACAAATGATTCAGTGAGAAGTTGGCGTTGTTCACACTTATCTGAAAGGTAGGGACCGAGACCAGCATTGTGAACATATTGCTCAAATTCCTCCTTAATTCCCACACACACCATATACTCATCGCAAGGCCATAAGCATGTTTTGGTGGCAGCATCTCGTGTGGAACTTTCACTTGGTTCAACATAAGATCAACGAGCAGAACTATCACTAGAAGATGCCCCTGAGGATCGTCTCCTCGAAGAACTCCTTCCAAATAGGTTCATCATGTCCGCGTACAATTTTCTGAAAATAAAATTTTGGAGTGACAAAAAATTTTCAACAAAACTTTATAAAATTGATAACAACTACTCATAGGGATACATAGAAGCCATAGAAAGCATTCAAACTACTTAGAACAGTAAGAATTTAACGTGCAAGCACATCTACAGCAGCACCAAGAGTAACTAACTATTCAAAATATAAACCACTAAAGCAAAAACTAATTGGACAAACAGTGGAGTCACATACCAAGCAACAATCCCCCGAAACAGTTTCGGAATCGGAGCTTCAAGCAAAGAGATCGAAATCAGCGGGTTTGAGCTCAAGAACACGGGAGAGAGAGCAATGAAGATTTTTTTTCTGGAGGTAGGTGATGATGTGGGATGAAGAGGTAAGTGAGGGGGCCACGTGGGGTCCACAACCCACCAGGGCGCGCCTGGGGGTGCTGGCGCGCCTAGGTGGGTTGTGCCCACCTGGTGCACCTCCCTCTGATGTTTATTGCACCAAAACTTCTCAAATATTCAAAAAAAACATGTAAAATTTTCAGGGCATTCTGAGAACTTTTATTTTTGAGTCATTTTTTATTGCATGGGAATGTCAGAAAACAGACAAAACATGGCATTTTATTTTATTTGACTAATAAAAACAGAAAACCAAAGGTAGGGACACAAGGTGGTGCTTACTAAATTCATCAACTTCATACCGTTCAAAAATGATCCATTAATAAGGTTGATCAAGTCTTATTAACAACCACTTTCGATTAGCATGAATCCGAAGAACTTTCATAAATCACTAGGTTACCTCAATGGGGATATGCATTTCCCCAACAATAAGTATTTCATATTTCTTTTTGACAGTAGGTAGAGGTACTTGAAAACTTCCAATAGTGATTGTCGGAGATTTTTCAATAACATTAATACCATTCACATGGAATTGTTGCTTCGGAAAGTGCATCGTATGCTCATTGACATTAATATGAAAAGTGACCTTGCTTTTATTGCAATCAATAACAGCCCCTGCAGTGTTTAAGAAGGTTCCACCAAGGATAATCGACATGTTGTCGTCCTCGGGCATCTCAAGTATAACAAAGTCAGTCAAAATAGTAACATTAGCAACAACAACGGGCACATCCTCACAAATACCGATAGGTATGGCAGTTGATTTGTCGGCCATTTGCAAAGATATTTCAGTAGGTGTGAGTTTATTCAAATCAAGTCTTTTATATAAAGAGAAAGGCATAACACTAACACCAGCTCCTAAATCACACAAAGCAGTTTTCACATAATTGTTTTTGATAGAGCAAGGTATAGTTGGTATTCCCGGATCTCCAAGTTTTTTAGGTATTCCATCTTTAAAAGTATAATTTGCAAGCATAGTGGAGATTTCAGCTTCCGATATTCTTCTCTTGTTTGTGATGATGTCTTCATATACTTTGCATAAGGAGGCATTTTCAAGATATCAGTCAAGCGAGTACGCAAAAAGACTGGCCTCAGCATCTCAGCAAAGCGTTCAAATTCTTCATCATCATTCTTTTTAGTTGACTTGGGTGGGAAAGGCATAGGTTTTTGAACCCACGGTTCTCTTTCTTTACCGTGTTTTCTAGCAACAAAGTCTCTTTTGTCATACCTTTTATTCTTAGCTTGTGGGTTATCAAGATGAACAGGTGGTTCTATCTCAACATCATTATCTGGTTCTTTTTCATTGTTTGGTTGAGAGTCTTGATGAACCTCATCATTAACTTTTTCATTATCAGTAGGTGAGTGTTCATTGCCAGATTGAGTTTCAACATCTGAGGTAGAAGTTTCATTACCATTATCCGGAGGTTTTTCTATTTTAGGTTCACTAGGAGCATGTGAAGTCCTATCATTCTTCCTTTTCTTTTTCTTTCTAGAAGAACTAGGTGCATTAGTGTTAGATTTTTGTGAATCTTGTTCAATTCTTTTAGGGTGTCCCTCAGGATAAAGTGGTTCCTGAGTCATTTTACCCCCTCTAGTTGCAACTCTAACAACAAAGTCATGCATATTATGATTCATTTCATCAAGTAATTCTCTTTGAGATTTAGCAACTTGTGCTAATCAGGTTTGAACCATAGAAGCATGTTTTCCAACACCTCTAACATCATTTGATATTCTAAATAACAAGTCACTCAAGCGAGCGATCCTATCAGAATTATATTACAATTGTTTCATACCATTTGCATTGAGGTGATCTTTTTTTTTCTAATGTAGTTTTCAAACTCATAAAGGCATTGACTAGGATGCATATTGTGAGAATTTTCATTATCATTAAACTTCATAAGAGAATTTACCTCTACTACCTTAGGCAGTGGTGGTGTATTAAGCCCATGTATTTCTTCAATAGGAGGTAAATTTTTTAACATCCTTAGCTTTAATACCTTTTTCCTTCATAGATTTCTTTTCCTCTTGCATATCTTCAGGACTAAGATATAATATACCCCTCTCCTTCGGAGTGGGTTTAGCCGGTGGTTAAGGAATAATCCAATCATCATAATTTTTCAATATGTTATTCAATAATTCCTCAGCTTGTCCAACAGTTCGTTCCCTGAAAACACAATCAGCACAACTATCTAGGAAGTCCTTAGAAGCATCGGTTAGTCCATTATAGAAGATATCAAGTATTTCATTTTTCTTAAGAGGATGATCAGGCAAAGCATTAAGTAACTGGCAAAGCCTCCCCCAAGCTTGTGGGAGACTCTCTTCTTTAGTTTGCACAAAGTTAAATATTTCCTGTAAGGCAGCTTGTTTCTTATGAGCAGGAAAATATTTTTTCGAAGAAGTAACAAATCATATCCTGGGGACTACGCACACAACCAGGAGCAAGAGTATTGTACCAAGCTTTAGCATCACCCTTTAATGAGAAAGGAAATAATTTGAGAATAAAGTAATAACGAGTTTTCTCATCATGAGTAAAAAGGGTGGATATGTCATTCAACTTAGTAAGATGTGCCACAATAGTTTCAGTTTCATAACCATGGAAATGATCAGATTCAACCAAAGTAATTAACTCTGGGTCGACAAAGAATTCATAATCCTTATCATCAATAAAGATAGGTGAAGTTGCAAACGTAGGATCACATTTCATTCTAGCATTCAGAGATTTTTCTTTATACTTGTGTAATAAGTTCTCTAAATAATCTCTATCATTGCAAGCAAGAATATCTCTAGTTGTTTCTTCACACATAACATAACCTTCCGGTACCTTAGGCAATTCATATCTAGGAGGGCTAGTTCTAGTAGGTGTTTCAGGAGTTCCAGTTTCAAGCTCATCATCACATTCAACAACATCATGTTGTATAACTCTAGCAATTTATTTATCAAGAAATTCACCAAGTGGCACATCATCATTATCAAGCAAGGTACTAGCATCATCATGAGCAACATCAATAACTTGCGACATATCAGAATTGATAGCATGTGGTGGTGTTGCAAGTTTACTCATTATAACATCCCAAATTTTCAATTTGGAATGTTATACATAGGTCATCATATGCATATCATATTTTATTTGCATTTTGGTTGGGATCCTAGAAATTCTAAGCAACTCAAGGACCAGAGAGAGAGTTGGGGATTTCATTCATTTTCGTATTTGAATTTTCTCAAATATTAAAAAGAGGATCATTTTGGTTTTAATTATTTTTATCTCCAAAATATTTCCAATATTAAAAATAAAAGAGAGGAGATAATATGACTTCTACAAAATAAAAGAAATATTGGAGGAAAAATACTAAAATAAAATAATATTTTATTTGGATTTTTATTTGCTATTTTATTTGAATTAGAAAAAATATGCATTTTTCAAAATTGCATTTTTAGGCCAGAAAAATGTTCACCTTGTCCTAAATATTTTATTTAGACGGCGAAAATTGTTTTTGGCATTTTTAGAATTTTTTTTAATATTTTTTTAGGATTTTTCCTTTTTGGCGGAATTTACTTTTAAAAAAAGTCCCCGGACCGAACTGGGCCGAAGGCCCAGCCGGCCCGTCGCGCCACCAACCGCCTCCGCATCGCCGAGCCATGCTCGCGCCAGACTCCACCGGAGTCCGACTCCGCCCCGACGTCGGTGCCTCCTCCCGCAAGCCGCACCGCGCCTCCCGAACCCCTATATATGCGCCACCGCCGCCTCTCCCCTCATCCCGCTTCGTCGTCCTGCACCCCGCCGCCTGCGCCGCTCGCCGCCGCAGCCATGCCCCACCGCCATAGCCGCCGCCTCGCCTCGTCGCGCCGTCGCCCTGCCTCGCCTCGCTGCCTGCCGGAATCCGAGCCGCCGCCGTTGACCTCGCCGCCTTGGTTTTTTTCTTTTTGGTTTAGATAAAAAAACCGTTTGGTTTTATTTTAAACCCTAGATCGATTTTTTTATTTTTGGTTTAGATAAAAAACCGTTCGGTTTTATTTTAAACCCTAGATCGGGTTTTTTATTAGATGGGTTCGGTTTTCTCGGTTTAGCTTATTCCGTGAACGTTCGTTCGTTAGCCCGTTTTAACGAACGATTTCCTTCGTTTGCCTCTATTAGCGGACATTCGTCCGATATTTTTTTGTTTTATTTTCTGCTAGGGACCTATCCGCGGTTATTTTTATCGCAGATTAGCCCCTGATCTTCAAACCCTCACAATTTCCAACCGTTTGTCCAAATCCAGTGAAACCAACACCAAAATCTTCGTCTCGAAGCCCTCTTTCCAGTTAATCCACTTGAACATGGTTTTGACAATTTAAAATTTGATTTCAAGCAGATTTGAATTCCAAGTTCTATTGATCGTAGTTTCAGTTCCGTAGCTCCGATTCGATTGATTCTTCTTGCAAATCGAACCTCTTCAGTTGAACTTTCAGATTGGATCTTCTTATTTGAGTTTTACCCTTGCATCTATGCTTGAGTGCTTATGTATGCTACTGTTCGTTTGCGATAGAATTCCCGGAGTGCGAAGCATGCTACTACGAGTCTCTAGGGTTTGCGGATCATCAGCAAGGCAAGTAACACATTGATCATACTTCTTTATTACCCAGTTTTTATGCATTAGTTACAATCCTCAAACACTGCATGATTAGGATTTGATTAACATGTGGGTATTGGTAAGTAGATGATGATGTAGGACCTATTGCTCTTTTAATATCAAACCCTTTGGAGTTACTTCTACATTATGCTTATGTTGCTATGCTATGCTCGTAGACGTGGATTGGGTTTGAGTGAATCCATGACAGATGTGAGATTGTTAATTAATGGTTAACTTAAGGTGGCTACTTAAATACACATCTGGGTGGATTGGTTGCGAGCACCTAGGGATATACCAGTGTTGTCCTTTGGTTCGCCACCTAGGCTCAAAGGGATCATAAGATATTCATGCTAGAAACTTCCGTGTGCAGCCACAAGCTATTATGGGCTCTAGCATAGTTGAGTATGTTGCATGACCTCTTTCAGTGGTAGACTAGCAGATGTAGGGGATGTAGGTTGGTACTGTCTACCCAGAGTAAAGAGTTAATGTTTCTGAAAGACTGTGTCTTGGTCATCCATTTCTCAAACATCTTGTAGTGCGAGAAATCCAACGGAGGAGATCGAGTCTTGTGGGGAAAAGTGCACAAACCTCTGCATAGTGTACAAACTAATCATGGTTAGCCGTGTCCCCGGTTATGGACATCTTGAGTATCTGGTTCTTGGATTATCATGTTGATCTCATCACTCTAAATTAATTTGTTGGGTTGTTAGTTACTTTTTAATTGGGATTGAGATGGGGGTACCATTCTCAATGTTCACCAACTACCATGATAGTTAAATAAAATATATTCCTTTGTTGTAGGGGAAAATTGGCTTTTCACAAAAACATTATAACCATAGAGCCTCCACCAGCCATATATGCATGTAGTGATAGCCTTTACTTGTTCATTTGCTCTATTGTGTTATCTTGCCAGCATATTCCATGTGCTGACCCGTTTCGGGCTGTAACATACCATGTTGCAGACTTTTCAGACGAAGAGTAAGGTGTGCTAGGTCGTTGTCGTGCACTCAGCTATGCCGTTGGAGTTGATGGACTCACTTTATCTTCCAAGCCTTCCGCTGTTATCGTATTTAGATGGCCTTAAGCCATATTTATTGTAATAAGTTCTCTTTTGAGACATTCGATGTAATAAGTGTGTGATTGCACTCTGTTATAAATCCTTCAAGTACTGTGTGTGTCAGCATTACCGATCCAGGGATGACACTTATGCACAGAGATTTGACCGTTTGAGGTCAGATCGCTACACTCATAACAGAAGGTGAATCTAAAGCAGAACTGGATGGCGGTTCCTTACCTCCCCTCGTCCTTGAGGGAAATATCTTAGTCTTAGGATCCTTCAGATTCTTCATAGTGATAAATTGATAATAATCCCAAGTGACTCAACAAATATAGCTATGCTTCCCAGCAACGGTACCATAAAAAGGTCTTGATAACCCACAAGTATAGGGGATCGCGACAGTTTTCGAGGGTAGAGTATTCAACCCAAATTTATAGATTCGACACAAGGGGAGCCAAAGAATATTTGAAGGTATTAGCAATGAGTCGTCAATTCAACCACACCAGGATCACTGACTTGTTGGATGATATTCATCATGTGACAGTTATAACCTAGGGCAACACGGCACTAGCTCCAGTTCATCGATGTAATGTAGGCATGTATTCCGTAAATACTCATACGTGCTTTATTAAAAGAACTTGCATGCCATCTTTTGTCCTACCCTCCCGTGGCAGCGGGGTCCATATTGGAAACTAAGGGATATTAAGGCCTCCTTTTAATAGATAACCGGAACAAAGCATTAACACATAGTGAATACATGAACTCCTCAAACTACGGTCGTCACCGGGAGTGGGCCTGGTTGTTGTCACTCCGAGGTTGCCGGATCATAACACGTAGTAGGTGACTATAACTTGCAAGATCGGATCTAGGACATGGATATAATGATGATAACATAAACGGTTCAGATCTGAAATCATGGCACCCGGGCCCAAAGTGTCAAGCATTAAGCATGGCAAAGTCATAGCAATATCAATCTAAGAACATAATGGATGCTAGGGATCAAGCCCTAGCAAAACTAACTCGATTACATGATGAATCTCATCCAAATCCTCACCGACCAGCGAGCCTACGAAGGAATTACTCACTCCCGGTGGGGAGCATCATGGAATTGGCGATGGAGAAGGGTTAGTGATGACGAAGAACGAAGATCCCCCTCTCCGGAGCCCCAAACGGACTCCATATCTACCCTCCCGAGGAAGAACAGGGCTTGGCGGTGGCTCCGTCTCATGGATCATGATAATTCTTTTTCCCTGATTTTTTTCTCCAAAAATAGGATTTTATAGAGTTGGTTTCAGAGTCAGCGGGGCCACCAGGTGGGGACAACCCACCTAGGCGCGCCAGGAGAGGGGGCGCGCCCTGGTGGGTTGTGCCCACCCAGGTGCCCCTCTCCTGCAGGTCTTGGCTCTAGAAATTCTTATTATTGATATAGAAAATTCTCGCAAAGTTTCGTTCCATTCTGAGAACTTTTATTTCTGCACAAAAACAACACCATGGTAGTTCTGCTGAAAACATCGTCAGTTCGGGGTTAATTTCATTCAAATCATGCAAATTAGAGTCCAAAACAAGAGGAAAAGAATTAGGAAAAGTAGATACGTTGGAGACGTATCACTTCCCCCAAGCTTAAACCTTTGCTTGTCCTCAAGCAATTCAGTTGATAAACTGAAAGTGAAAAAGAAAAACTTTTACGAACTCTTTTGCTCTTGTTTGCATAAATAAGCTTAAACAGCACCCAGGTTTTCGTCCAACATTATAACTAACCATGTCGACAATAACTCTTAAAGATTATAATGAGCCATATCAATGACATAATCAGCTAGCGAGCAATAATAAGATATCTCAAACGGCAACACGTTGTCAAAACAACCATGACATAGTATGACAATAGTGGTATCTCGCTAGCCTTTTCTGAGACCACAAAACATAAATGCAGAGCACCTCCAAAGTTCAAGCAACGACTAAACATTGTAATTCATGGTGCACCCAACATTAGCTACACACAATGCATAAATCATGACAACTGTGCTCTACTTAGTTTCTGGCGCTTATTTTAGAAGGTGAGGACACAACATAAAAGTAAATAGGAAATCCCTACGCAGAGGGAAGCAGTGATTTGCAGAGGTGCCAGAGCTCAATTTTTAAAACAAAGATAAATGATATTTTGAGACATGCACCTTTCTCATTTACTTCACGACCATCAGTTATCAATATCTCCCATGCTAAACAGGCTAGTGTCAGTTCCCAAGCGATAAAAGTAAAGGTTTTGACTCCATTGGGAGTTTTTGTTTGATTATTCGAGCAATTAACTCTTTTTGTATTTTGCAGTTTGGCATTGGGCATCCTTATTACCGCCCTTTTCTCGTGCGATGGCGAGTGAATAAACACTCGACCTGAGAATAACCCTCTTAGCATGGAAGATATCGACCACCTCATGTCGTTCCATGAATGATCGAGGCACACAGAACGGATAATTTTTAGATGTTTTTTAGAGGTGGCACCTGCAAATTTACTTAGGACGGCAAGGTAATACCGCATATAGGTAGATATGGTGGACCTATCTGGAATAACTTTGGGTTCAAGGTTTTTGATGTACAAGAAGAATCCCCACTTAGTACAGGCAAAGTCTAGCAATTTAGATTGAGAAGCAGCCAACTAGAGAGCAACGACGATCATAACCATGCATTATGCATAAGTAACATTGGACACTAGTGGGTTGTGCCCACCCAGGTGCCCCCCTTCGGTGGTTCTTGGCTCCAGAAATTATCTCTTATTGAATAGAAAATCCTCACAAAGTTTCGTTCCACTCCAAGAACTTTTATTTCTACACAAAAACAACACCATGGTAGTTCTGCTGAAAACAACGACAGTCCAGATTAATTTCATTCAAATCATGCAAATTAGAGTCCAAAACAAGAGGAAAAGCATTAGGAAAAGTAGACACGATGGAGACGTATCAACTCCCCCAAGCTTAAACCTTTGCTTGTCCTCAAGCAATTCAGTTGATAAATTCAAAGTGAAAAAGAAAAAAACTTTTACGAACTCTTTTGATCTTGTTTGCAAATAAGCTTCAACAGCACCCAGGTTTTTAGCCAAGACCATGACTAACCATGTCAACAATAACTCTTAGAAATTATATTTCCTCATATCAATGACATAACCAGCTAGCGAGCAATAATAAGATATCTCAAACAACAACACGTTGTCAAAACAACCATGATATAATATGACAATATTGGTATCTCGCTAGCCCTTTCTAAGACCGCAAAACATAAATGCAGAGCACCTCAAGCAGTGACTAAAGATTGCAATTCATGGTAGAAAAGATCCAGTCATGATGCACCCAACATTAGCTACACACAATGCATGAGCATGACAACAATGCTCTCAGGTTCTGGCGCTTATTTGAGAAGGTGATGACACAACATGAAAGTAAATAGATAGTCCCTTCGCAGAGGGAAGTAGTGATTTGCAGCGGTGCCAGAGCTCAAGTTTTTAAAACAAAGGTAAATGAAATTTGGAGAGATGCACCCTTCATATTTACTTTGCGACCATCAGTTATCGGTATCTTCCATGCTAAACACATTAGTGGCGGTTCCCAAGCGATGAAAGTAAAGGTTATGACTTTGTAGGAGTTTTTGTTTGATTATTTGTAAGCTCTTTTCTTTTTGCAGTTTGGGACTGGGAATCCCTATTACCGCCCTCCCGTGCAAGGACAAGTGAATAAACACTCGTCATGAGATTAACCCGCTTAGCATGGAAGATACTGACTACATCATGTCGCTCTATGAACAATCTAGGCACACAAAAATGATATTTATTTGACGTTTTTAGAGGTGGCACATGCAAATTTACTTAGGACAGCAGGGTAATACCGCATGTAGGTAGGTATGGTGGACTCATCTGGAATAACTTGGGTTTCAGGATTTTGATGCACAAGCAGTATTTCCAGTTAGTACATGCGAAGGCTAGCAATTAGGTTGGGAAGAGGCCAGCTAGAGAGCAACAACAGTCATGAACATGCATTATGCATAAGTAACATTGGATACTACCATGAGTAGGATATGAACACCATGAACATAA
Organism: Triticum urartu; assembly: GCF_056163025.1. Taxonomy (NCBI): domain Eukaryota; kingdom Viridiplantae; phylum Streptophyta; class Magnoliopsida; order Poales; family Poaceae; genus Triticum; species Triticum urartu. The sequence goes on from NC_141876.1 coordinate 442,483,281, forward strand.
ATATCATAGAGGCTATGTTGGTTTTGATTCAACTATATGCATGAACATGTGCCAAGTCAAGCCACTCGAACATTTAGAGGAGGATACCATATCATCATACTGCATCACAATCATTTTAACGCGATGTTGACATCCAAGATAAATCATTATCCACTCCTAGCTACTTATGCATGGAATGAGAAACTATAATCTCTAATTGTCATTGCAAACATGTTTGATCATAATAGGCTGAATCATGGATACTAGGTTAAACATATTTACAAAAACAGAACAAGTCGGGGTTCATACCCATTTCGCTCTGCCACTGCCAGTTCATCAAATATCGTCATTATTGCCTTTCACTTGCATGACCGAATGATATGAAAATAATAATAGTACAAGAGTGCCGTGGACTAAGCTGGAATCTGCAAATATTTTATTCAAAAGGAGAAGACAAGGTAATATGGACTCTTTGTTAGATCAACAATAATGCATATGAGAGCCACTCAACATTTTCATTGTGGTGTTCTCCTTGGTACGACTCAATATAAAGAACAAGAAATTTAGAGAAACACACTAAAATATTTTTGGAATTTTTGGTTTTTCTTAAGCAAGCAAATAAAATGGAAAAGCAAAAACGAGAAAAACTATTTACACGAGAAAGCTCTCAACAAGAAAATTAAGAACGAGGAAATCTTTGGGGTTTTCTGTTTAGATACTATAGCTAACTACACTAGAAAGAAAAATCAAAATAAGTAGGAAATATTTTTGTATTTTCTCAAACTTTTTCAAACACACAAGAAGAAAGCGAGAAATTAAATTTAGCATGGATAATACAATGAAAGAGTGTGGACACCAACAACTGAAATGAGATGTGTGAACATGAATGTAATGTCGGTGGAAATACGTACTGCCCCAAGCTTAGGCTTTTGGCCTAACTTGGTAATCACCACTCGAAGAAACCGTGGGGTTCGATGTTGAAGTGCTGGGGAGCGGGCACCTAAGGGTCCCACTCCTGAGGCTCCTCCTCTATCGCAGCCAGGTTGTTCCGGTAGGTGATAATGTCCTCAGGCAAAATCCAGTATCTGCCCGTGGCAATAGGATCAAACAAAGCAGGTGCAAGCAACAGAATAACATCACGAGTGTCCACATTGAAAACTAAGTTATATGGAACATCCATAGTGGTGTTCTCGCTATCAATAAACTGGTGGTGTGCCAAAGCCGCGCGATCTAAATAAACCTTGGGCAAAGGATAATCATGCTGACGTATCTGAATTTTAAAGTGAGTCGCCAAGCGAGTAGCGTAAATACCACCATGTATTTTACCCTTGGGTCTGTTAATGTGGAGGCGACGTGCCACAATAGCTCACAAGCTATAAGTGCTGTCGCTGTAAAGTGCACGATGTAAAACAGCAAAGTCTGGAGCATTGAGTGCACCTACCTTTTCTCCAGCAAGTAAACACTTCGCGATAAATAGAGCAAAATAATGCACAGCAGGAAAGTGCAAGCTAGTGGCGGTGACACCTTACACCCCTCTCTCATCCCCCACAGTCAGAATGCGGTAAAAACCATCAAACTCTGTGGGCCTAGGCTCAACTAAATCCCCGTCAGAAGGGATCATGCAAATATCACAAATTCAGTAAGTGGTATCTGATGGGTTTCAAGATATAAATTGAACCGCACCTCAGGGGGATTATTCCTAGAAAGGAAATGAAAACTTTGCACAAAGGAATTTGTGAGGAGATGATATTGTTCACATTCAGCTGCGATGAAGTTGGTGAGGCTGACATTAGCAGCATATTGGGCAAACTCTTGAAGGATTCTGGCCCCTTCCATGAACGGGTTATGCGGCCATTCGCACGGCCGTACCTCCGCCATCCTCCGGGTATGGAGATCACCGTCAGATGACTCCGAATAACTCCCTTGGAGTTCTTCTTGGAAGCAAACTTCCTAAAGATACTCATCTTTTTACTATGAACAAAATTCTAAAATTTTTAGTCCACAAATTTTTCTCAACAAAACTTCACAAGATTGAAAGCAACTACTCATAGGGATGCATAGAGGCCATAGCAAGCATTCAAACTAATTAGAACACTAAGAATTCAACATGCAAGCTCATCTACGGTAGCACCAAGAGTAGCTAATTATTCAAAATATAAACCACTAAAGCAAAAACTAATTGGATCAACGGAGGGGTCACATACCAAGCAACAATCCCCCGAAACAGTTTTGGAAATGAAGCTTCGAGCAAAGAGATCAAAATGCACGGGTTTGAGAGCAAGAACATGAGATAGAGAGAGCAATGGTGATTTTTTCTAGAGGTAGGTGGTGATGTGGGATGAAGAGATAAGTGAGGGGGGCCACGTGAGGATCACAACCCACCAGGGCACACTTGGGGGTCCCGGCGCGCCCAGGTGTGTTGTGCCCACCTGGTGCACCTCCCTCTGATGTTATTTGCACCAAAAATTCTTAAATACTCAGGAAAAACCATATTAAATTTTCAGAGCATTCTGAGAACTTTTATTTTTGGGTCATTTTTTATTGCATGGGAAATTCAGAAAACAAGCAAAATATGGCATTTTATTTTATTTAACTAATAAAAACAGAAGACAAAATGTAGGGACAGAAGGTAGTGCTCACTAAATTCATTAACTTCATACCTCTCAAAATGATCCATTAATAAGGTTGATCAAGTATTATTAACAACCACTTTCGATTAGCATGAAACCGAAGAACTTTCGTAAATCACTAAGTTACCTCAATGGGGATATGAATGTCCCCAATAATAAGCATTTCATATTTCTTTTTAAAAGTATGTAGAGGTAGTTGAAAACTTCCAATAGTGATTGTCGGAGATTTTTCAATAACATTAATACCATTCACTTGGAATTGTTTCTTAGGGAAGTGCATCGTGTGCTCATTACCATTGATATGAAAAGTGACCTTGCTTTTATTGCAATCAAGAACAGCCCCTGCAGTATTCAAGAAGGGTCTACCAAGGATAATCAACATGTTTTCGTCCTCGGGAATCTCAAGTATAACAAAGTCAGTCAAAATAGTAACATTAGCAACAACAACGGGCACATCCTCACAAATAGCGATAGGTATGGCAGTTGATTTGTCAGCCATTTGCAAAGATATTTCAGTAGGTGTGAGTTTATTCAAATCAAGTCTTTTAAATAAAGAGAAACGCATAACACTAACACCAGCTCCCAAATCACATAAAGCAGTTTTCACATAATTTCTTTTGATGGAGCAAGGTATAGTTGGCATTCATGGATCTCAAAGTTTTTTAGGTATTCCATCTTTAAAAGTATAATTAGCAAGCATGGTGGAGATTTCAGCTTCCGGTATTTTTCTCTTATTGGTTATGATGTCTTTCATGTACTTTGCATAAGGAGGTATTTTTAAGATATCAGTCAAGCGAGTACCCAAAAAGACTGGCCTCAGCATTTCAGCAAAGCGTTCAAATTATTCATCATCTTTCTTTTTAGTTGACTTAGGTGGAAAGGGCATCGGTTTTTGAACCCATGGTTCTCTTTCCTTACTGTGTTTTCTAGCAACAAAGTCTCTTTTATCATATATTTTATTCTTGGGTTGTGGATTATCAAGATCAATTGCGGGTTCTATCTCAACATCATTGTCTGGTTCTTTATTATTTGTTTGAGTATTTTCATGACCATCATCATTATGTTTTTCATTATCAGAAGACACTGGTGCGCGTCGGTCCTAAACATACGGTTTAAAACCCCTTTCCGCGACGGCATTTGGAAACGTCGCCAAGTGAGTGTCGGCGATAGGGGGGTCCTTCCCACACGACCCAGAAACCGTCGGGGATATGCCCTCCTGGCACACACGTTCGGCAAAATGAGGTCGTGTGCGACCGGCGAGCACTCACATATGGAAATACGTACAGTAGAGCTAAAAAATACAATTATACAGCGAAATTGTTTCTGGACGCAAGTACATCCCACACAGTCAGTCCCCGCTAAATGTTCCCGTTCGTATGCACATCCCACACAATCACTCCAAGGAAAACGTTTCCATTCACAGGTACATCACACACAATTTTTCCTGTTAAATCATTTGCGTTATTGAATGTATCACACACGGTCCGTAGAAGAAACTGTGTGGCAAAGGCTGTCCATCACACACAATTTTTATGTGGTAAACGTTTGCGCAAGGTGGCCTAACGCAAAGAGTTTTCAAGAGAAAGTCATGTGTGATTGTTCATTGATCCAACACGGTTTATTCCTAGAAACTGTGTGCGTTGCCTGAGGTCATCGCCCACGGTATTTTTTTCAACAACCGTTTGCAATAGCAAAACACAATTAGTAGGCTAATTTGCCATTAGCAGGCTAATTATCCAATTATTCATAATCCATTTATTAATCTAATTGACATTTCATATTAAGCACACAATATATTTCATTTCCATATTAAGGAAGCAGAATTTCATAATTGAAATACATCAAAGTACAACATGATATAGCTTCAGCACTCAGCTACCCCATTACACAACTGCACCAGCAGCAAGTTCCACATGCAACATGTAGAACCTTTAGAAATTAGCATCATAGGCGGTATATAGACAGATGCATCTCATCTGGAAAACTGCTGAAGCGGAAGGCGAATATTGAGCCTTCATTCATGTTGAAGGTCTTTGCAACTTTAGGCTAGTGCCTGTGGATGATTGACCATCCGTCCTTCGTCCTCTTCAGGAACACTTCAATATTGAACCGTGGGTTTTGTATGAAAACCTTCCTCGCCTCCTGACCATGGAGGTGGTTTTAGAGGTAATCATGAGTGAACTGCTTTGGAAAGGCCTGAAAACAAGGATGTGCATAAATATCTTCTCTATATTGGAAATGGGGCAAAGGAATAAAAAAAGGCAAGGTATAATAGTTAGTACCATCTTGTAGTGAACTGATGTCTTCTTCATTGTGCAGAGAAAGATCTTGTTGTTTTTTGTCGCTAATTTATTTATCCTAACAATCTTTCTGAGTTTCTTGATTTGATTGATATTTATGGACAACTCATTTCCCCATATGCAGAAATGGTCGAACAATGGGTCAAAACCTCTCACAGCAGGACCTACATGTGCAAGACCAAATTGTTAAAAACCAAAATATTAGAATGGTTACTCCAATTGCACAATAATGTGCTATTAGACAACGGACCATGCACGTGCTAACCTCGATTGTAAACCTCAGTGCTTCCCATTGTTTCCCTGCAATACATATAAGGTAGTTAGTCATCAGGTTAAGTAAGGGTTCGCATGCTATCAGTAAAATATGTTAATTAAAAATAAGCACATTGCAGATTCATCAGATTAATTGAAGCCACACAGAAAATCCATTTACCCAAACCAAGCATGATTAAGAACTAGGAAATATAGCACTTGTATATGTTTCTCATGTATTAAGTGCAGCCAAACTCGATTTTATTCCTCACATGCACAACAATACAAAATTCTACACACGACAATTGGACATCGCATTAAAGAATTGAACCAAGCAGTTAACTAAACATCACAAGAAATGAACCAAACATTAACTGAGAACCACATTGCACAATATAACATACTCCTAATAGAAGATCAGAGAGTTAACCAAATAGTTAACTACAACCAATTGTAGCAATTGTATTTGTTTCTCATGTATTTACTAGAGCCAAATTTAATTTATTCCTCAGATGGTATACAATAACAGAATGCACCCACAATTTTGTAAATATAAATTCGATTTATTTCTCACATGGAGGACAATACAAAATTGCAGGCTGAAGAATTGAACATCACATTTGCAGAATTGGACCAAACAGTTAATTGAAGACGACAACTAATTAACAAAACAGTTAATAATTGAGCACCACACTGCACGACATATAGAACATATACACTAGAGCAACATATTGCATGGTGAAATTAGATAGCACAATTCACTAGAATTTGTGAAGGAAAGGCAGGAGCAGCACACGCAACGGATAAACCGAGCATGCTTAACCGAAATAGCTAGCAATTGGCTAGGTGCTCCTTCTAGATCTGGGGGTCGGCACGAATGGCAGGCATCGCGATCTCATCTGCGCGTGCAGCCGCGATTTGCTTCTCCGCTGCCAAATGCTCCTTGAGGTCCTGGCTATACTGCATGCACCATGGCTTAGGCCAGCGCTTTTTTGGTGGAGGGTTCGGTGATTTGGGTGGAAGGTGTCGCGCTCACGCCGGCGGCCGGGGCATGTGGGATGTGGAAGGAGGAGGATGGGGGTCAGATGTGGATTACCTGCCTGGATAGAGGAGGTCGAGCAGCGTGAAGGAGGGTCGCCGGCGAGGAGGCGGTGACACTGCAAGTAAGGAGTGAAGGTTTCAACTTGGAAAGGAAGGCGGAAAGAGGGGAAATGTGGCTTTTGGTAAGGGGGAGGGGGCAGGGAGGTAGATATTTCTGCGGAAGCCGAAAATTTGGAATCACTTCAGCTAAAAAACTGGCGCGCAAAGTGTCATCAGACACGGTCCCTTATTCAGAACTGTGTACGATATGTGGACATCGCAAACGATTCAGATAGCTTAACCCGTGTGTGATGAGTTTGAACATCAAAAGTTTTGGTTCGAATTTCCATGGTTACAGTGGTCATCCACGTCATTGCATAATTTGGGTACACAAAGGAGACTACAGCACACCCACACTTCTTAATCGAGCAACTTCAGCAATTAAATAGAGCTTGTTGACCTAAACTTTACTCTAACAAATTAAAGACCGACGCTCTTAATTAAACAAAACAAAGAGTACTACTATGGCTGGTGCTCGTCGATCTCCGCCGCCGCCTCCATGTCCAGCTCACGCCTGACGGTCTCCTGGGGAAGGGGCTCCATGGCATCCATCACAGCATACTCGGCAAGCATCTCGCCATCCGCGTCCGCCATCTCTTTGTAAAAGGCTGTCATGAGCTGGGCATGGGCGGACGCGGTCTGGGCTCGGACGGGCTCCGTTGTCGCAAGGTATGCGATGGAGGAACAGACGGCTGCTCGAACGCTCTCAGCGATTGCCAACTCTTCGGCCATGGTTGCCGACCATTGTCGGAGAAGCTTCGTTTGATTTGTGCGGCGACCGCCAGGAGCTGGGTGTGGGCGGCCTCGACATGGTCGTGGGCGGCCTCCATCAAGGCTAAGGCCGCCGCTGCGGAACGGATAGCTGCCGTGCCGCTCTCGCTAGTTGCTATCCCCAAGGCAGTGTTGCTGCCGCCACCTAAGAAGCAACAACGGCTGTTTGGGCTCCCTTTGCTGCCCGGTCGCAAATTGCGGCCGCCACCTAAGAGTGGGCCACCGAAGTTGCCCTCATGACACGGGTCCACGTGCCCATCTTTCACCAGCGATGATTGAACAATGAAGTGATATTTGGGGAGCGAGCTAGTGTGCTTGAGACGCTGGCTATGGACTGTAGCCGACGCACCTTCTCGCGTAAGCCATAGGCGTACTATACACCGACGGTGCTCCAAGATATTTTGTACTACATCTCACACGGTTGCTGATAATAAACTATGTGTGATCTACTTGATTTTTCGTCTTGTTTTGAATTACATAATGGGGTCACAGCGGCAATGGACGGTGTTTGAATTGCTAGACCTTTTATCTGGAGTGAACATGCAACTATATGTGTGTCGTAAAAGAATTGGAATTATTCAGGGTTCGTTTGAACATTGTATACATTAAATTGGTTTTCTAGCCATTTTAGGTGAACAATTCAAATTGAACTACATACACATGCTCCAGTGCATATAAATTGGTTGAAAAATCAAATATGTGTCCTTGGGTGCATGCTTAGGTCCCATGCAAGAAATGGGAATGAATTTAAAACACCAGGGCACCGTTGATTGCCGGCAAAACATTGAGATGCCTGGTTTTTAAATTCTAGTAAATCCAAAACTCGTCTGAAATTCATGAAACTTGGCATGCTATCATCGGGCGGCATCAACATGCTATGGTAAAAAATTTGTCCCATTTGGGGCAAGTTTGGGTATATGCTTCTCACAAAACGGAGCTTCTCACAACAAGCATGATGGTTTTCGGTAGGGAACGTCCCACCTTTGGGGACGAAACGATATCCATTGCCTCTTATTGCTTTCAATTTTTTTCTCGTGTCAACATAGAACAACAGGAGTGTTGTATGAATTTTTGTGATTTTTCGGGGTTCGTTTGGACATTTTTATGCATTAACTGAGTTTTCAATGCATTTTATGTGCATAATTCAAATTTGAACTACATGCACATGCTCCAGTGCATACAAATTGGTTGAAAGTCAAATCTGTGTCCTTGGGTGCATGCTTAGGTCCCATGCAAGAAATGGGAATTAATTTCAAACACCGGGGCACCATTGATTGCCAGCAAAACATTGAGATGCCTGGTTTTTAAATTCTAGTAAATCCAAAACTCGTCTGAAATTTATGAAACTTTGCATGCTATCACGGAGCAGCATCAACATGCCGTGGTACAAATTTTGTCCCATTTGGGGTAGGTTTGGGTATTTGCTTCTCACAAACCGGAGCTTCTCGCAACAAGCATGATGGTTTTCGGTAGGGAACGTCCCACCTTTGGGGACGAAACGACATCCACTGCCTCTTATTGCTTTCAAATTTTTTTCTCGTGTCAACATAGAACAACAGGAGTGTTGTATGAATTTTTGTGATTTTTCGGGATTCGTTTGGACATTTTTATGCATTAACTGAGTTTTCAATGCATTTATGTGCATAATTCAAATTTGAACTACATGCACATGCTCCAGTGCATATAAATTGGTTGAAAATCAAATCTATGTCCTTGGGTGCATGCTTAGGTCCCATGCAAGAAATGGGAATGAATTTGATTGCTGACAAAACATTGAGATGCCTAGTTTTTAAATTCTAGCGAATCAAAAACTCATATGAAATTCATGAAACTTGGCATGCTATCATGGAGCGGCATCAACATGCCGTGGTACAAACTTTGTCCCATTTGGGGTAGGTTTGGGTATATGCTTCTCACAAGCCGGAGCTTCTCACAACAAGCATGATGGTTTTCGATAGGGAATGTTCCACCTTTGGGGACGAAACGATATACATTGCCTCTTATTGCTTTCAAAAAAATTCTCGTGTCAACATAGAACAATAGGAGTGTTGTGTGAATTTTTGTGATTTTTTGGGGATCGTTTGGACATTTTTATGCATTAACTGAGTTTTCAATGCATTTATGTGCATAATTCAAATTTGAACTACATGCACATACTCCAGTGCATATAAACTGGTTGAAAAAGCAAATATGTGTCCTTGGGTGCATGCTTAGGTCCCATGCAAGAAATGATAATGAATTTCAAACACCAGGGCACCGTTGATTGCCGGCAAAACATTGAGATGCCTGGTTTTTAAATTCTAGTAAATCCAAAACTCATATGAAATTTGTGAAACTTGGCATGCTATCATGGAGCAGCATCAACATGTCATGGTACAAATTTTGTCCCATTTGAGGCAGGCTTGGTTATATGCTTCTCACAACAAGCATGACGGTTTTCGGAAGGGAACATCCCACCTTTGGGGACGAAACGATATCCATTGCCTCTTATTGCTTTCAATTTTTTTTCGTGTCAACATAGAACAACAGGAGTGTTGTGTGATTTTTTGTGACTTTTTAGGGTTCATTTGGACATTTTTATGCATTATTGAGTTTTCAATGCATTTAGGTGCATAATTCAAATTTGAACTACATGCACATGCTCCAGTGCATATAAATTGGTTGAAAAATCAAATATGTGTCCTTGGGTGCATGCTTAGGTCCCATGCAAGAAATGGGAATGAATTTCAAACACTAGGGCACCGTTGATTGCCGGCAAAACATTGAGATGCCTGGTTTTTAAATTCTAGTAAATCCAAAACTCGTCTGGAATTAATGAAGCTTGGCATGCTATCATGGAGCAGCATCAACATGCTGTGGTACAAATTTTGTCCCATTTGGGGTAGGTTTGGGTATATGCTCCTCTCAAACCGGAGCTTCTCACAACAAGCATGATGATTTTTGGTAGGGAACCTCTCATCTTTGGGGACGAAACGATATCCATTGCCTCTTATTGCTTTCAAGATTTTTTCTCGTGTCAACATAGAACAACAGGAGTGTTGTGTGAATTTTTGGGGTTCGTTTGGACATTTTTATGCATTAGCTGAGTTTTCAATGCATTTATGTGCATAATTCAAATTTGAACTACATGCACATGCTCCAGTGCATATAAATTGGTTGAAAAATCAAATATGTGTCCTTGGGTGCATGCTTAGGTCCCATGCAAGAAATGGGAATGAATTTCAAACACCAGGGCACCGTTGATTGCCGGCAAAACATTGAGATGCCTGGTTTTTAAATTCTAGTAAATCCAAAATTCGGTTAACCATTCACGTGATGCCATGTGTCTTGGTTTTAATGGTTGTAGGAGGTGTCGTGCGGAAAGCTGCTTGAACTTGACTGAACGGGAGGCGTGCGAGCGCCGTCCGGTGCGCGGGCTGACCGAGAGGCGTGCAAGTTGTACGCTGCGTAGGCTCACTGGGAAGCGAGCCCTTTGACTTCCATGACTGCCCGCCTTTCTCGCATCCTCTCCATTAATGGCTCCCAAGCCGCAGTTTAATTCGCTTTTTAAATATAAAACACTCATCGCAAACGTTTTAGTTAGAACACCCGTATGCAAACCGACAGCTTCCCCAGGAAGCCAAGAGAAAATGTGCCGAGCAGGATTTCTGCATCTCTTGATTGCAAACGTTTTAGATAGAACACCCGTATGAAAATTGAGAGCAGCGTAGGATTTGTGCATCCCTTCAATGCAAACGGTTGTTTTGGATGACCCGTGTGCAACCCCGTACAAACAATTTGGTAAGATTTGTCAATCCTTGTAACACTGCGATTTGTCAAAATATGAAGCTAAAAATCACTAGCAGTATCTAATTTTTCCAACTAAAATTCAGTAATTAAGCATAGATTTCATTAATAGATTAAGCAGTCGTTCTTAATTTATACAAATAGTTCAACTCGACAGTTGAACCGACCAAACTTTTCCCCAATTGTTGCCAACCACGTACTGAAAATAGCTAGTTCAAGTATATATACTAGCTAATTTTAAGTACGTTGTACAGTTCCACCACATCTATAGTCAGATGAACTGAACAAAATAGCCCCTAAATACTACTACTACTACCGCGGAGGGGCTTTGTACTACTTTTGGCTGCCTCTCCTCTGCCTTGCACGCTCAGTAAGAGGCGAAGGAGGAGGAGCCTACCGACGAGCTGGGCAACCGCAATGCGGTGCCTGCCGCTAATGCAGCTTCAGCGACGCTCACCTCGAACGCCCTCTGCCGCTCTAGACGACCCCTCTCGAAGCGGTGGTTCTCCTCGTAGATCTCCTAATTACTCGCCTCTGAGGCGGCGTGTGTTGAGGCCACTGCGGCGGTAAGGATCTTCGCGTGCTCGACGAGGCGCTCAACCTCCTCCTGCAGGAACTCGGTGTAGCGCGCAAGTTCGCTGTCGCACGTGCGGGCATCCACCTCTGCCTCCCGCCTTCTGGCGGCGGTGGCAGAGCAGGTGATGACCCTGGCAGTCAACGACGGGGTGGCGGCCACGACCACCACCTCCCTCCTTCGGGCCACGGTGGCGGAGCGGGTGATGGCCACAGTGGCCGGCAGTGGGGTGGCGGCCACGACGGCCATCTCGCTCCCGCCTTCGGGCCGCGGCGGCAGAGCGGGTGATAGCCCTAGATTTTGACGGTGGTGTGGCGGCAACGGCGGCCGACAACAGCTGCCGACGGGCACCGGCGACAGAGCGTGTGGTGGGTGTTCCACGCACACCCAACAGGGATGCCGCGTGCACTACACTACGCCGGGGACTGCGACGCCGCCGCGGTGTAGCCTCCCAGCTGGGGCTGTCCTCTGATGACAGCGGAGTGGCTGAGCAACGACGATGGACCGGTGCCATTGGCGATTGTGGGAGAAGCAGACGAGATAAGCTATAGGGATGGAGGGGAAAATGCGACGTAGGACTCGCCGACCATGAGGGTTTTTATAGCAGGCCGGTAAGCATTGGGATTTTGGGGGATTTCACCGAGTCAGGCGGGAAGCTTGCGCACGAACCTGCAAGGTTGCGCGGGAACGGGCTCACCGACGATTCATTGGCGCCACCGTTTGGCAAAAAGAATGCCCCCGCGCGCTGCACAAGCTTGCATTGTAAGCCGTCAGCGACAGCGGGGTGACAAGACGTGCGAGAGGAGGACAAAAGGCCACGTACACATACGGTTAATAAAAAAACGTTTGCGATTTAATTACCTACTATACCACCGTCCTGGTTTATAAGTATGATTTAACTAATAAAATACGAATGTATGTCGCCAAAGATTATATAGTTGGATTTGTATTTGAACATAGTTTCCAATTATATAATTTTTAAAACATGCATTAACATTTTGTTGGTTAAATTTGAGGGTAAAGTATAGCACGGAATTTAAAGAAGACTATAGACTAGACGGAGGTGGTACCACACGGCCCCTCTCTACGCAGCGACGCAACTGTCGGCTGGCTTGTAGGCGACCATTTCCTATGTGTTCAACTGCTCTATGCGTGTGCTTGCTTGCGGTTCAGGCGGCCGGGGCACGCTCTGCTCGCGTACTGTTGTGCGCGCTCTGCTCTCGCGTCCCTGTTGTGCGCGCTCTGCTCTGCTCGCCTACTGTTGTGCGTGCTCTGCTCACGCGGTGGCAGAGCGGGTGATAGCCCTAGATTTTGACGGTGGTGTGGCGGCAACGGCGGCCGACAACAGCTGCCGACGGGCACCGACGACAGAGCGTGTGGTGGGTGTTCCACGCACACCTAACAGGGACGCCACGTGCACTACACTACGCCAGGGACTGCGACGCCGCCGCGGTGTAGCCTCCCAGTTGGAGCTGTCCTCTGATGACAGCGGAGTGGCTGAGCAACGACGACGGACCGGTGCCATTGGCGATTGTGGGAGAAGCAGACGAGATAAGCTATAGGGATGGAGGGGCAAATGCGACGTAGGACTCGCCGACCATGAGGGTTTTTATAGCAGGCCGGTAAGCATTGGGATTTTGGGGGATTTCACCGAGTCAGGCGGGAAGCTTGCGCACGAACCTGCAAGGTTGTGCGGGAACGGGCTCACCGACGATTCATTGGCGCCACCGTTTGGCAAAAAGAACGCCCCCGCGCGCTGCGCAAGCTTGCATTGTAAGCCGTCGGCGACAGCGGGGTGACAAGACGTGCGAGAGGAGGACAAAAGGCCACGTACACATACGGTTAATAAAAAAAACTTTTGTGATTTAATTACCTACTATACCACCGTCCTGGTTTATAAGTATGATTTAACTAATAAAATACGAATGTATGTCGCCAAAGATTATATAGTTGGATTTGTATTTGAACATAGTTTCCAATTATGTAATTTTTAAAACATGCATTAACATTTTGTTGGTTAAATTTGAGGGTAAAGTATAGCACGGAATTTAAAGAAGACTATATACTAGACGGAGGTGGTACCACACGGCCGCTCTCTACGCAGTGACGCAACTGTCGGCTGGCTTGTAGGCGACCATTTCCTGTGTGTTCAACTGCTCTATGCGTGTGGTTGCTTGCGGTTCAGGCGGCCGCGGCACGCTCTGCTCGCGTATTGTTGTGCGTGCTCTGCTCTCGCGTCCCTCTGGGTGCTCGGCACACGTTCACACACGTTCGTGTGCAAGCGGTTGCACCGACGTGGCACGACGATGTAGTTACCCGCTGCAAAAACTGCCATGCAGACACAACGAGAATCCACGCCGCCCGGCCCCCTTTTATTCCCGCGGCCATTTACCTTCATCTCTCCTCTCACATGACACAATAAGCACACCCACAAGGACACAAACAGAGAGGACATCCAGCGGTTCCAATGGCGCTCCCCATGGCTCCAATGGCCCTCCTAGCGGCCGACGACGACAACGGCGGCCAGTTCACCATGCATCACGTAGTGGACACCCACACGAGGGGGAAGGCCCTCTCGGTGGTGTACACAAACGATCCGGTCTCGGTGGAGAGCTCCATCCAAACTATGGAGCAGTTCCTTGCCAAGAACAAGTACCGAGTGGTCGGCTTCGACCTCGAGTACACCATGGGTCGTGCCGGGCACGATCAGAAGGTTGCCGTTACCCAGTTGTGTGAGCGGCATGATGTCCTTGTCTACCACTTCCACCTTGCCACAAGGCCTTGCGAACGTTTCTCCAGGTTTATCAAGAGCTCCGACTACAGTTTCGCTACGGTGGACACCACCAACAATCTAAAAGCACTCAAGGTTTCGGACTTGAAATGCCCGAATCTTGTCAATATCCAGCACCACTACAAGGTCTGGGGCAGCGATAAAAGCAAACTGAACTCCCTGGTTGACCTCGCCTCGGCCATCATCGACCCCTACTACACGAAGATGAAGCAAGAGAGCAATAAGGACAAGAACGCCTGGCCCAATGTGTGGCATAAGAGACGGGATGAACAACATGTCAAGTACGCGGCCATGGACGCATGCACAAGCTACGAGATGTACAGGAGGATCGTTGACATGATGAACTGTCTTCTTCCTGACCCAGACGAGGGATCGAGACACATAGTAGTGACAGGAGCGCCACAAGAAGTATATAACTAGACGATCGTTTCTCCTACTTTAGAATGCATGCAATTGTTTATTAAGGTGTGTGCGAATGATCTGTATAGTCACTTATGTAATTGGATGTTTATTTCAGTTATATATATATACATGTTATTCTACTGTAGACAGAGCAATTCACACAGCTTATTAGTAGCAATCGTCTGTGTTATTATTGGTCTTCACACATATTTCAGATTACGGACATGTTTGCCGCATATCACACACATCTTGTTCAGTTGAACCGTTTCCATTGTATTTCCTAATCACACACAGTTCATCCGAGTGAACCACATGCTGTATATCGCACACGCCTTCATCTGGCTGCCCATTTCTCTTGTGCTGCCTCATCCCAAACAGTTAATTGAGCTGAACCGTCTGCCCTGCATCGCACACACAACTAAATTATGAACCGTGTTTGATGCATCTGTCATCGCAAACGTTTTACACCTTTTTTGACGGGTTTTTTACACCACCGTTTGTGAATATGGCATCGCACACAGTTTCGTCGAAGGGTCTCTGATCGTAGTGTCGCATTTGGACCATCCTGCAGTAGTGAGGTGAGTGTTCATTACCCGATTGAGTTTTAGCATCTGAGATAGAAACATCATTATCATTATAAGGAGGTTTGTCTACTCCAGGTTCACTAGAGGCATGCAAAGTCCTATATTTTTCTTCTTCTTTTCTTTTTAGAAGGACTATGTGCATCGGTGTTAATTCTTTGAGAGTCTTGTTCAATTCTTTTTGGGTGTTTGTCGGTGTCAAAACCAGCGGATCTCGGGTAGGGGGTCCCGAACTATGCGTCTAGGCCGGATGGTAACAGGAGACAAGGGACACGAAGTTTTACCCAGGTTCGGGCCCTCTCGGTGGAGGTAAAACCCTACGTCCTGCTTGATTAATATTGATGATATGGGTAGTACAAGAGTAGATCTACCACGAGATCGAGGAGGCTAAACCCTAGAAGCTAGCCTATGGTATGATTGTTGATGTGTATGTTGTCCTACGGACTAAAACCCTCTAGTTTATATAGAAACCGGATAGGGTTAGGGTTACATAGAGTCGGTTACAATGGTAGGAGATCTTCATATCCGTATCACCAAGCTTGCCTTCCACGCCAAGGAAAGTCCCTTCCGGACGCGGGATGGAGTCTTCAATCTTGTATCATCATAGTCCAGGAGTCCGGCTGAAGGTATAGTCCGGCTATCCGAACACCCCCTAATCCAGGACTCCCTCAGTAGCCCCCGAACCAGGCTTCAATGAGGATGAGTCCGGCGCGCAGATTGTCTTCGGCATTGCAAGGTGGGTTCTCCTCCAAATTCCGTGTACCTGTTTGAATAAAGTCTGGTTTCTTGTAGATGTTGCGCTCCTTGGCTTCTATGCCCAATAATGGCCGCTTCCCACGTGTCAAACGAATATGAAAAGTCTGAGTGTTTTTACATTCACACCCCTAGCCGCATAAATGAGCTGCCCTATTTAAGGGGACGAGGATTTAGATCCAATCCACACCTTCTCCCCTCCGCGAGTGTTCATCAGAGCGCATCCGACAAAGGTCCATTCCACCATGGCCAGCCATTGCAACTCCTCCCCTCGCCCTTCCAGCCCTAAGCCTCGATATTGGGAGAGATGTTCCACCCCGCATAGCAAGCTAGTGACGCTCCAGACCAAGGGATTTCTCCCCCCGGCCTATATGGTCCCGGTTCGAGCCGGTCTTGCCGTCTACAACGGCGGAGAGCAAGCAGAGAATGCCCCTAATCCCTCCAAAGGAGAGCGGGTGTGCCTTGTCCCTTACTTAATAAGGGGGCTCAGATTTCCAATCCACCCATTTCTCCGAGGGCTGCTGGAGTTCTATGGCCTCCAGCTACATCATCTCACGCCTGCCTCAATATTGCATATCGCGGGCTTTGTAGCCCTCTGCGAGCTGTTCTTGGGTGTTGAAGCTCATTTCGGACTGTGGAAGGAGCTATTTTGCCTCGTGCCCCATTCCAAGAAGGGGTCAATGTATCAAGTGGGCGGAGCCGAAGTGTGGCGCATCGCCGGGACCGGATATCTGTCCGGAACCCCAAAGAAGGCGTCCGAAGACTAGTCCTCGGAATGGTTCTATATAGAAGACGTCCCGCTGCCAGATCCTGTCCGGACCGGCCTCCCTGAATTTAATAGTGCTCCCTTAAAGAAGCGCCTAAGCTGGCGCCCACGGAGCCCTCAGAGGGAAAGTGACAGGGACATCATTTACCCGATGGGCCGAATAAGATTGTTAGCCCATTCCGGACTTACCATGATCGGGGTTATGGCCGAATGCATTATGCGGGGGGTGCAGTTGCTTCAGTATAGAAGCCACCCCATGTGGGACTTCAACGGGGAGGACGACGCCACCCGCTACGGTCGTAAGGGGCCAGACTCAGCTGCCGCTCTACTAAAGATCTTGTCCACTTTGTATAAGGGAGAAGAGGACGAATTTCTCCGCGTCAACCCTCAGGGTGGATTCTCCTTGCACAATCCCCCGAGCTGGGTAAGCGGCCGTATTTACTTGTCCATCCGTTTTGTATTCCCATTGTTAAATATTCAGTCTGACGACTTTAACGCAGGAACTGCGCCGGGCTGTTAAGGAAATAAGCAGCCCTCCTCCACAACCCGAGGACCTAGGACGGTCCCTCGACCCGGCCTCTCAAGAGGATCCGGACATATCTGTGGAGCTGATTGATGGAGTGTTCCATCAATTGAGCGAGGACAATGCCTTGGTGGCCATTACGGCCGATTACCCAGGGCTAATCCTGACGCCCCAGGTACCTGAGATCGAAGTCCCAGTACCCCGAATAGGTGTCCGCCCACTCGTGTTCAGTTTCCTGATTGCAACCGAATTTTGCAGGGGAGGTTTTTAAGGCGGAAGGCCGAACCTGCGGCGACAAGCCAACGAGGGGGCGTAAGGCCCCGTGGGCCGAAAAGAAGTGCAGTCCGGACCGAGGCATCAGCGCAAAGGTATGGCGTGCCCCCTTATCCCAGGTGTTATACCTTCGAGGCACATTGACACTCGTGCTCTCTTCAGGACTAAGAGACCTTGCCGGACTATACCCGGAGAGGCTGCCAATCGTGCCTCCACCAGCCAGGCTCCAAAGCCTGGTCCGGAGGCGGAGGCGAACGCAAGGCGTGCGCCAGACGCTCCTCCGACGGAGGATGTGGACAGGTTGTCTGCCACCAACTCTGAGGTGGGGAGTGCCATGAACCACAGGCGTCGCCGGACAATTCTTCACGACGCTTGTTTCTCCCAAGGGGCGTTAGATTCCTTCAACTCGGGAGATGCGCACCTTCGTGCCGCTTAAAATGGTCTAGCCAGAGCCACGGAGCAATATGTAAAAGACATACGGGTAAGAAATTTTTGGTAATTATATATATAGCAGTAGCCCTCGAGACTTGAAACAGTTAGAATAACTGATTTAAGGATCATTTGATATGCAGGTTCTTACAGAAAAGAATTCCCTACTGTCCAAGGAGCAGGAAGAGTGCAAAGCCCAAGTGGAGGCCGCACTAGCCGCGGCAGGGGAGCCTAAGGAGACCCCCTCTGGTAATATACACTTCGAAAGATAAGTATTTTGCGAAGCACGGCTTTGGTGCGAATCTGACAAATGAAATTGCAGATGACGCCGGATTGAATCCAGAAAGTCAACACCTCCTACGCCAGCTAAAGGCTGGTGATACGGTGCTGCTAAAGGTGATGGGGGAGAAGAACAATCTCCAAGATGCCAACACCAAGCTGGGCATCGAGCTGAAAGATGTTCGTGCCCAGCTGTCAGACTCCGTGAAGGAGAATCAGCGGCTTCAGCGCGGCATATTTAGTAAGTGCTTGAATGAACCTTTTGAAAGAAAGTTCGGCGGGGAAGTCGACTAACAGAGCAATGTCTGTAGGTGTGCTAACAGGTCGTCCTGCAGAGGAGATGCCCGGTTCTACGGGTGACCTTCTTCCCGAGCTCTCACTACTGCTCGATCGAGTTCGGCAGGCGATGCGAGGCGTCGCCCAGGCCCTGTGGCCATTCGTCTCCATGCCCGAAGGTCTTGGAGAGCTTGCGGAGAAGCTAAAGGGAGCACGGCGGCGCTTCCGATTGTGGAAGATATCAGCCTACCGTCAAGGCGCTAGGGAGGCCTGGGCCATGGTGAAGACGCGGTATGCAAAGGCTGACCCCAACCACATGGCCGAGGTCGGTCCTGTAGGGCCCGATGGGAAGGAGATCCCTGTAAGCTTAGTATACGGCCAAGTAGAGTTGGCCGCAAAGTATTCCCAGCAGGACTGTAAATTAGACAGCCTGTTAGATGGTATTGAAGAGGAATACAACCAGTCAAAATGAATATGTAATTTAATTGACATTTATAATGCCTTCTAGCCGGATTGTAGATCATTTGTCATGGACGACCTTTTCGCTTCAGCCTCGGGACCTGACAGTCTGGAGTGTGTCCGAATTCCCATGCGGTTATATAGGAACCGGGGAATGCATGGAGACCAGGCGTAGGGGTCATTAGGGCGTGAACAGACAAGTGCCCGACTAGGTATGTTATATTACATGGTTAGTAAGAAACATCTTCCAGTGAGAATAGTTCCGTTAGGGGTTCCTTTCCCTGGGAGGCATGCCCTAAGGTGCATGTCCATGCTGCGAAAAGAAACACAGGAAAAACATCTGGGGGCGTATAGATAAAAATAAAAGAAGATCATCTATAGTTCACCGACCGAATATTCCCTTAAGAACTCTAGCTTTCGGCTTCACCCAGTCTGAGGTACACGTCTGGCTGACCCGGCAGTAACAATCGCAGAGGTGCTCCCTTTACCACCTAGCCGAACAATCGGGAACGTAGGGGTAAGCACAGGAGCCAGGCAACCCAGCTTGGCCAAAACTTAAGTCATATCGATGCATATGATGGTGAATAGAAGGTACATGCGGAAGTGTGACACATGTGTTGGGCATGAAGCCCGTATGAATAAGCTTCTGTTTAAAGAAGCCCCAGGTTTAATGAGCGCGGGTAGCGCGTCACTTTATGAGCCTTTAGAGGCTATAAGAGAGAGAGAGAGAGAGAGAGAGAGAAG
The DNA here is from genome assembly GCF_056163025.1 of Triticum urartu. Lineage (NCBI taxonomy): Eukaryota > Viridiplantae > Streptophyta > Magnoliopsida > Poales > Poaceae > Triticum > Triticum urartu. Next base: position 442,502,989 of record NC_141876.1, read on the forward strand.
AGAAATATAAGACAGAAAATATAAAAAATGGACAGAGGAAGGAGACGAACACAGAGTCCGGCGCTAGGCATAGAATCTTCGGAGACGGGCTGCGTTCCATGGGTTTGGCTCGAGTCGATTATTCGATGCATCCCGCAGGCGGTACGCTCTACCAGTCAGGACTTGGTCAATTATGAAGGGACCTTCCCACTTGGGCTTGAGTTTGTCCTTTTTCTTGTCCGGTAGTCATAGAACTAATTCGCCAACGTTGTAATTTTTGGCCCGTACTTCTCTGCTTTGGTATCTTCGAGCCTGTTGTTGATAAAATGCGGAACGGGCTTTTGCCACATCATGCTCCTCCTCCAATGCGTCCAAGCTGTCCTGCCGATCGAGCTCGGCTTCTCTTTCTTCGTACATGCGCACTCGAGGTGAGTCATGAATTATGTCGCAAGGCAAAACTGCCTCTGCGCCGTACACCATAAAGAATGGTGTGTATCCGGTGGTGCGATTCGGCGTGGTCCGCAGCCCCCAGAGTACGGAGTCGAGCTCCTCTACCCAGTGCGTGTTAGATTCCTTGAGGGACTGCACTAATCTAGGTTTGATGCCGCTCATGATAAGACCATTTGCACGTTCGACCTGGCCGTTAGTTTGTGGGTGATAGACGGAAGCATAATCGAGCTTGATGCCCATGTTTTTGCACCAGAGTTTTACCTCGTCGGCCATGAAGTTCGTGCCATTATCAGTGATGATGCTGTGGGGGACGCCGTAACGGTGTACAACCCCGGATATAAAGTCTATCACCGGTCCAGATTCAGCCGTCTTAACAGGCTTGGCTTCTATCCATTTGGTGAACTTATCCACCATGACCAGTAAGTATTTTTGCTTGTGGGTTCCGCCTTTAAGGGGTCCAACCATGTCAAGCCCCCAGACCACGAAGGGCCAAGTAATGGGGATGGTTTGGAGGGCGGTGGGTGGCTTTGGTTTGCAAAGAGCTGGCAACCGGTGCATCGTTGGACTAAGTCCTGAGCGTCTGCCCGGGCCGTCGGCCAATAAAAGCCTATACGGAAGGCCTTGCTTACAAGGGACCGGGCTGCAGCGTGATGACCACCGAGTTCGGCATGAATTTCAGCCAGGAGATTCCGCCCCTCCTCTTCAGAGATGCACCTTTGAAGGACTCCGGTAGTGCTTTTCTTATAAAGCTCTCCCTCGTGGACTCTGTAGGCTTTGGATCGCCGCACTATGCAGCGTGCCTCATTTTGGTCCTCGGGGAGTTCCTGCCTAGTAAGGTAGGCGAGGAATGGTTCTGTCCACGGGGCGATGACGGCCATTATTACGTGGGCTGAAGGTGTTATTTCATTGCCAGAGCCTCCTATTGTGTCAGAATGGTCGGTGTTGGGCAGTGCAGTTGGGTCTGGGCTGTTATTGTTCGGCTCCCCTTCCCATGCTACGGATGGCTTGAACAGCCTTTCCAAGAAGATGTTGGGGGGACTACATCGCGTTTTGCGCCGATGTGTGCCAGGACATCTGCCGCCTGATTATTTTCCCGGGCTATATGGTGAAATTCAAGCCCCTCGAACCGAGCTGACATTTTTAGGACAGCGTTGCGGTAAGCTGCCATTTTTGGATCCTTGGCATCGAAGTCTCCATTTATTTGGGATATTGCGAGGTTCGAGTCCCCGCGCACCTCTAGGCGTTGGATGCCCATGGATACTGCCATCCGGAGACCATGTAAAAAGGCCTCATATTCGGCTGCATTGTTGGAGTCCCTGTACATAATCTGTAGTACATATTGAACTGTGTCTCCTATGGGGGACGTCAAAACGACGCCAGCCCCCAGTCCGGCCAACATCTTGGAGCCGTCGAAATGCATGATCCAATTTGAATATGTGCCGTACTCTTTAGGGAGTTCGGCCTCCGTCCATTCTGCGACGAAGTCGGCCAAGACTTGTGACTTGATGGATCGTCGTGGCTTATAAGTTATGTCGAACGGGTGGAGCTCGATGGCCCATTTCACAATCCGGCCTGTTGCGTCACGGTTGTTTATAATATCGTTAAGTGGTACTTCCGAGGCTACTGTTATTGAACACTCTTGAAAGTAGTGTCGTAGCTTCCGGGATGCCATGAATACCGCGTACGCAATCTTTTGATAATGCGGGTACTGTGATTTGCAGGGAGTGAGGACAGTGGACACATAATAGACCGTCTTTTGAAGGGGGAATTTGTGTCCGTCCGCTTCTCGTTCGACGACAAGCACTGCGCTTACGACCTGATGTGTTGCTGCAATGTATAATAGCATTGGTTCGCCAATGTTTGGCGCGGCCAGGACTGGGTTTGTTGCCAGTATGGCTTTTATTTCGTCGAGTCCGCCCGTGGCTGCGTCCGTCCATTTGAAGTGTTCGGTGCGCCGAAGGAGGCGGTAAAGGGGTAGGGCCTTCTCTCCCAAGCGGGAGATAAAGCAGCTTAGAGCTGCCACGCATCCGGTTAACTTTTGTATTTGTTTGAGGTCCTTTGGGATATCCAGTTGCGACAGAGCTCAGATCTTGGCTGGATTTGCTTCAATTCCTGTAACGGATACAATGAAGCCCAGGAGCTTTCCGGCTGGAATGCCGAAAATGCATTTTTCCGGGTTGAGCTTGATGTCGTATGTTCGGAGGTTATCAAATGTGAGCCTCAAGTCGTCTACTAGAGATTCAACATGTCTTGTTTTGACGACCACATCATCTACATATGCCTCCACTGTTTTGCCGATCTGGCTTGCCAGACATGTCCGAATCATGCGCTGATATGTTGCGCCGGCGTTTTTGAGCCCGAAGGGCATCGTGTTGAAGCAGAATGGCCCGTATGGTGTGATAAATGCCGTTGCAGCTTGGTCTGGTTCTGCCATCTTGATTTGATGGTAGCCAGAATATGCGTTGAGGAAACACAATGAATCGTGTCCTACGGTAGCGTCGATAATTTGGTCGATGCGGGGGAGGGGGAAGGGATCCTTTGGGCAAGCCTTGTTAACGTCTTTGAAATCAACACACAGGCGCCATGATTTGTCCTTCTTTGGTACCATCACCAGGCTTGCTAGCTAGTCCGGATGTTTTATATCTTTGATGAATCCGGCCTCCAATAGCTTTGCTAGCTCCTCTCCCATGGCCTGTCTCTTAGGTTCGGAAAAACACCGAAGAGCCTATTTGACAGGTTTGAATCCTGTTTGCATATTTAAGCTGTGCTCGGCCAGCCTGCGTGGGATTCCTGGCATGTCTGGAGGGTGCCAGGTGAAAATGTCCTAGTTCTCTCGTAGGAACTCTCGCAATGCGGCATCGACATCAGGGTTTAACTGTGCCCCGATGGAAGCTGTTTTATTGGGGTCCGTTGGATGGACTTGGAATTTGACTATTTCGTCCGCTGGTTTAAAGGAGGTGGACTTGGATCTTTTGTCGAGTACCACATCGTCCCTATTCACCGTAGAGCGCAACGCAGTCAGCTCCTCAGCCGCTAGGGCTTCGGATAGTGCCTCGAGGGCCAGTGCGACTGTCTTGTTTTCAGCGTAGAGTGCTATGTTAGGATCACTAGCGAGAGTGGTGATCCCGTTAGGCCCGGGAATCTTCAGCTTCGTGTACCCGTAATGGGGTATTGCTTGGAAGATTGTAAACGCTTCCCGCCCTAGCAGAGCATGATAACCGCTGCTGAACGGAGCCACCTGGAACGTGACCTCTTCGGACCTATAATTATCCGGCGTGCCGAACACCACATCTAGTGTGATTTTTCCTGTACAGCGCGCTTCCCGACTGGGGATTATTCCTCTAAAGGTTGTGCTGCTTCGCTCAATGCGGTTCTAGTCTATTTCCATTTTTTGAAGAGTCTCCTCATAAATGAGGTTCAATCCGCTGCCGCCGTCCATGAGTACCTTGGTAAGACGAAAGCCATCCACTATTGGACTGAGGACCAATGCGGCTGGTGCTCGGGCTGTTTGGAATTTAGGTTCATCACTAGCGTTAAAGGTAATAGCTGTGTCACTCCATGAGTTTATTGTTGCTACTTGGTAGACTTCGGCAAGGCTGCGGAGTGTCCTTTTTCGCATATTATTTGATGCGAAAGTCTCGAAGACTGTTAATACCGTATTGGTGTCTCTGGGGTGGCTTTCTGTGGCCTCCAGAATTAGGAGATTTTCACCAATTTTGGCCACCTGCCGGAGTATCCAACATGCTCTGAGGCTGTGAGTTGGTGTGGCGTCCTCTATACCGTGAATTTTACAGGGTCCATTAAGCAACCCTTCCAGTACGGTTCCATGCCCTGTAGAGGGTTTTTGCTTTTTAGTGCTTGACCCGGGTGACTGGTGATGATGCACCCTTTTATTTCGGACTGGGTTTGTATTCAGGGTCGGATTGTCCCAAAATTTTATTTCGGTTTTCCAAGCGCTTTCCATCGCACAGTACTTTCGTACAATAGACGCCAAGTCAGCGAAGCGTGTAATATCACGGCGACTCATGGCGTTGAGTATTCCCTTGTCCGTGCAATTAATGCAGAACATTGAGATTGCGTCTTCCTCGCGGCAGTCCCTTAGCCTGTTCTTAACCAGGAGGAATCTGGCCCAGTAATGATGTACTGTTTCATCGGGTTCTTGCCTGATTTTGGATAGATCGCTTATGCTGGGGTGGGTGGAATTAAATCCGAAGCCTCACCCCATCTAAGGCTCAGAGGCCGAGGAATTTCCGAACTCGACAATTTGGATTCCTGGATGTTGTCTAATGAATCCAGCCCATCGCCTGACTCTAAGTTCAGGTCTTGAGTGATATCCTCCCCTCCGCGGGTATCCGGCTTGGAGGGATCGGGGATCCGGACGTAGCGAGTCCTTAAGATAGATGAAGGGTCGCCGCACTGTCCCTCTACCACGGCAATGTGATGGGTGACTTGGGGAGAGTTAATCTCTCTCAGATCGGGTTTAGGCCCAATCTGGTCGTAATCTGTAGCGACTCCCAGGGCGGCGAAGCGATCCAAGAGCTCGTTTATGGAGGAAAGCTCTATTGGATCTAACTGCTCGGCGAGTTCCGAGTTGACATGAAGATTGTTTTCGATGGCTCGAGAGGTCATCATCGGCGCAGAAGCCGAACAGGCGGTCATAAGAAAGCCACCTAACCGGAGGGTTTGGCCGAGAGCCAAAGCTCCCTTAGCAACGGTGCCATCTTTAAAGACGGGGCGAGGCATCCTTCCCAATGGCGACGACACAGAGGAACTCTCAATGAAAGCACCAATGTCGGTGTCAAAACCGGCGGATCTCGGGTAGGGGGTCCTGAACTGTGCGTCTAGGCCGGATGGTAACAGGAGACAAGGGACACGAAGTTTTACCCAGGTTCGGGCCCTCTCGATGGAGGTAAAACCCTACGTCCTGCTTGATTAATATTGACGATATGGGTAGTACAAGAGTAGATCTACCATGAGATCGAGGAGGCTAAACCCTAGAAGCTAGCCTATGGTATGATTGTTGATGTGTATGTTGTCCTACGGACTAAAACCCTCCGGTTTATATAGACACCGGATAGGGTTAGGGTTACATAGAGTCGGTTACAATGGTAGGAGATCTTCATATCTGTATCGCCAAGCTTGCCTTCCACGCCAAGGAAAGTCCCTTCCGGACGCGGGATGGAGTCTTCAATCTTGTATCTTCATAGTCCAGGAGTCCGGCTGAAGGTATAGTCCGGCTATCCGAACACCCCCTAATCCAGCACTCCCTCAGTGTCCCTCGGGATAAAGTGGTTCCTGAGTCATCTTACCTCCTCTAGTCATTACTCTAACAGCATGATCATTGATATTATTATTCATCTCATCTAACAACTCTCTTTGAGATTTAGCAACTTGTTCTAACTGAGTTTGAACCATAGAAGCATGCTTCCCCACACCTCTAACATCATTTGAGATTCTAAATAACAAGTCACTCAAGTGAGCAATCATATCAGAATTGTATTTCAATTGTTTCATAACATTTGCATTGAAATGATCTTGCTTTCTAATGTAATTCTCATACTCATAAAGGCATTGGCTAGGGTGCATATTTTGAGGGTTATCATTATCATTGAATTTCATTAGAGAATTTACCGCTACCACCTTAGGTGGCGGTGGTGTATCAAGCCCATGTATTTCTTCAATAGGAGGTAAATTTTTGACATCCTCGGCTTTAATACCTTTTTCTCTCATAGATTTCTTTGCCTCTTGCATATCTTTAGCACTGAGATATAAGATACCCCTCTTCTTTGGAGTGGGTTTAAGCGGTGGTTCAGGAGGAGTCCAATCATCATAATTTTTCAATATGTTATTTAATAATTCTTCAGCTTGCCCAATAGTTCATTCCCTGAAAACACAACCAACACAACTATCTAGGAAATCCCTAGAAGCATCGGTTAGTCCATTACAGAAGATATCGAGTATTTCATTTTTCTTAAGAGGATGATCAGGCAAAGCATTCAGCAATTGGAGAAGCCTCCCCCAAGCTTGTGGGAGACTCTCTTCTTCTATTTGCACAAAGTTAAGTATTTCATGTAAGGCAGCTTGTTTCTTATGAGCAGGGAAATATTTTTCAGAGAAGTAATAAATCATGTCTTGTGGACTACGCACACAACTAGGAGCATGAGTATTATAACAAGCGTTAGCATCACCCTTTAATGAGAACGGAAATAATTTGAGAATATAATAGTAGTGAATTTTCTCATCATGAGCAACAAGGGTGGCTATGTCATTCAACTTAGTAAGATGTGCCACAATAGTTTTAGATTCATAACCATGGAAAGGATCAAATTCAACCAAAGTAATCAACTCTGGCTCGACAGAGAATTCATACTCCTTATCGTCAACAAAAATAGGTGATGTAGCAAACTGAGGATCACATTTCATTTTAGCATTCAAAGTCTTTTCTTTATACTTGCATAATAATATTTTCTAGATCATCTCTATCCTTACAAGCAAGAATGCCTCTAGTTGCCTCCTCATTCATAACATATCCTCCCAGTACATTAGGCAATTCATATCTAGGGGGGCTAGTTCTAATAGGTGTTTCAAGATTTTTAGTTTCAAGCTCTTCATCAATTTCAACAATTTCAACATTCTCAAAAGCTTTAGTTCTAGCAAGTTGTTCATCAAGAAGTTCACCTAGTGGCACATTATCATCAAGCAAGGTACTAGCATCATCATTAATATCATTCATAGTAGAAGTAGCATCATTAATAACTTGCGATATATCAGGATTAATAACATGTGGTGGTGCTGCAAGTCTACTTATAACAGAAGGTGAATCAAGTGCGGAGCTAGATGGAAGTTCCTTACCTCCCCTCATCTTAGAGGGAAAAATCTTAGTCTTAGCATCCTTCAGATTCTTCATAGTGATAATTTGATAATAATCCCAAGTGACTCAACAAGTATAGCTATGCTCCCTGGCAACGGCGCCAGAAAAAGGTAGAGTATTCGGGGGTAGAGTATAGGGGACCGCAACAGTTTCCGGGGGTAGAGTATCCAATCCAAATTTATAGATTCAACACAAGGGGTGTAACACCCGGGTAATTAAGCTACAGTAAACCTTTGTTAATGATGGCAGGTCATCATGATTAAAATTTTGCTAAACCTCACGTGTTTCAAACTTAGTTCAAATACAAATTCAAATAACAAGTCAAATTATAATTTCATAAAACAGTGATTTAAAAATGTTTAAAGGGTTATAAATATTCACTAACTAATTAGCAAATAGCATCCAACATTATATAAACTATTTAATTGCTCTAAAACAATTAAAAGAGTGACCAAAACAGCCTCATTAATCCATTTTCATTTATGCACAATTCAAATGCTCATCAAGCCTTTTTTTGGCAGTTCCTAAAATGGCCATGCTAATTTAGGACAAGTCTCATACTTCACTAAAAGTCATTTGCTTTTTTAAATAAAAATAAAACAAAAACAAAAAAGGAAAAGAAAATTGGAAAATGAAACAACTACTACTATGCACTAAGCCTACTACTATGCACTAGGCCTGCTAGCTACACGGGAGGCCCAACCCAACTTCCCCCTCTCCTTCCTCTATTCACAGAGGGGAGGTGGACGCCGGGCAGTCGCCCGTGGACACGATGGCCACGTGCCGGCCATCCGCCGTGCCCCCCCCCCATCGACCTACAAGGCGTTGCACGGCACCCCGAAACCCTAGCCCGCCTTCTCGTTCCCCACACATGCGCCGTTTCCTCTCTGCTCGCCTTGCCGAGCGCCTCCATGGCCGCGTCGTCAACGTGCCCGCAGCCACCGGCCATTGTCCGCCACACAGACGGGTCCAGGAGGTCCACCATGGACGAGTTCATCGCTTGCTCCCTCGAGACCAAGCCGGAGAGCCCCGCAGCACCACCATCGCCTTGTTCCGCACCGCCTCGGCCACCGTCGATCCACGGCGGACCCCACCGCTCCGTGCCACCCCGGCCTCCCCAAGTCTTCTGCGAGCATCTCTGTGAGCCCTGCGTACTTTCCTTGTCCTCCATAGCTCGAACACGCACCGTAGCCACCTCCCTTGCTCGACTCTGGCGCTGCAGTCTGCCATGGCCTATTCGTCGCTAGCGCCCGAGCTCTTCTGCTCCGACCGAGCGCTCCAGCATGCTCCGGGTGAGCTGTAGGTCCGGTTTAGCTTGTTAGGTAGCCGTTCGCGTTGCGTTTAGCGGTTTTTCAGTTGAACCAAGCTCCGTCGCTGGCGGATCCTCCCGTGGTCGCACCTAGAGCCCTGCTCCCGCGCGCGCCAGCGCGAGCCCCTTGCCCTCTGTCCGCTCCCACCTCTGGCCGCCGCACCCTCCCACGCGCCCGCCGTTGGCTCTGGCCGAGGCCCCGTCCGCTGCTTGCTGCTGCTCTTCCTGCTGCTCGCACAGTTGCGCGCGCCTCACCTCCGTGTGCCCCGCTCACCAGGGCCGCCCCCAGCTACCACTGGCCCTGCCCGCACGCGCTCTCCCACGCACGCGCGCCTGCCCGCGCGTGGCCGCGCCGTCGCCGCTCACGCCCCGTTCCCCCTGCTGATCTGCTCAGCTCGGCGCCGCAGCTTTGCTCCGCCCGTGTCGCCGCCGCCCGTGTAGCCCCGCCGCCGTCGCAGCGCCCAACCCCGCCGGCTCCGCTCCGTCCCGCGACCCCGTTCGCCACAGTTCGAGCCACCGTCGTGGCCGCGTCGGCCACTGCCTGGCCACCGGCGCCGCGCGCCCGCACAAGCCCAGCCGGTCCCCTATTGGATTAGTGGGGATAACCCCCAGATTAGATTAAGTGCTAACCCCCCTTGTGAGTATGACTAGTGGGCCCGTCCCCTGTTAGAACAAAAAAGAATTTCAAAATAACTAAATATAATTAATAATTAATTAGTTAATTTAATAATTAATTAAGTTAATTAATATTGCTTAGCTAACTAATTAACTACCTCACTAGTTTAATCAGTCAATGACAAGCAGGCCCCACCCTCCTGTTGACCAGTCAAAGTTTGACTAGTCAACTGGGTCCACTGGCCCACATGTCAGCCTTTGTGAACATTATGTGTACACAGGGCTGGGTACCCATAGCATTTTTTTCTATTAATTTTGAAATACAAATAATTTGGGAAAATGGACTAAATCTTTAAAAATTAATATAAAATAATTCGTAATTCGGATGAAAATACTTTATACATGAAAATTGCTCACGACGACGAGACAAATCCGAATACGCAACCCGTTCATCCGCCAGATGTCCCTAGCATAGCAAACACACAACTTTCGCCCTCTGGTTCATCTGTCCGAAAACGCGAAACACCGGGGATACTTTCCTGGATGTTTCCCCCCTTCGCCGGTATCATCTACTACCGCGTTAGGGCACACCTAACAAAGCTCATTGTCATGTCATGCATCGTCATGCATATGTTTGCATTATATTTATTGTTTCTTCCCCCTCTTCTCTCGCTAGACATCAAGACCGATGCTGCTGCTACCCAGTACGACTACGGTGTTGACGACCCCTCCTTCTTGCCAGAGCAACCAGCCAAGCCCCCCCTTGATCACCAGATATCGCCTATTCTTCTCTCTACTGCTTGCATTAGAGTAGTGTAGCATGTTACTGCTTTCGATTAATCCTATTCTATTGCATAGCCTGTCATTGTTGCTACAGTTGTTGATACCTTACCTGCAATCCTAAATGCTTAGTATAGGATGCTAGTTTATCATCAGTGGCTCTACATTCTTGTCCGTCTGCCATGCTATACTATCGGGCCGTGATCACTTGGAAGGTGATCACGGGTATATACTTATATATACATAATATGTGATACCTGTGGTGACTATAGTCGGGTCGGCTCGTAGAGTACCCTCAAGTGATTCCGATGTGGGGGCTGAAGGGACAGGTGGTTCCGTCCAGGTAGTGGTTGGCCTGGGTTCCTGACGGCCCCCTACTGATACTTTGTGGCGGAGCGACATGGCAGGTTGAGACCACTTAGGAGAGAGGTGGGCTTGGCCCTGGTCAGCGTCCGCGGTTACTTCAAAATAACATGCTGAACGAGATCTTGGTATTTGATCTGAGTCTGGCCACCGGCCTATACGCACTAACCAACTACGTGGGAACAGTTATGGGCACTCGACGTCGTGGTATCAGCTGAAGCCTTCTTGATGTCAGCGACTAAGCGGCGCGCGCCGGATTGGACTGGAACGTCTGCTCTTGTATTAGGGAGGCTAGGTCTGCTTCCGGCCGCCCTCGCAACATGCAGGTGTCCAATGGGCGATGGGCCCAGACCCCTGCGCCATAGGATTTAGACCGGCATGCTGACCTCTCTATTGTGCCTAGGTAGGGCTGCGACGTGTTGGTCTTCCGAGGCCGGGGATGACTCAGGAAAGTGTGTCCGACCAAAGGGGATCGAGCATGTTGGGAAATGTGGTCACCCCTGCAGGGAAGTTTATCTATTCGAATAGCCGTGTCCCTCGGTAAAACGGCGACCCGGAGTTGTACCTTGACCTTATGACAACTAGAACCGGATACTTAATAAAACACACCCTTTCAAGTGCCAGATACAACCCGGTGAACGCTCTCTCACATGGCGACAAGGAGAGGATTGCCGGGTAGGATTATGCTATACAATGATACTTGGTGAACTTACCATCTGCTCTCTTCTACATGTTGCAAGATGGAGGCTGCCAGAAGCGTAGTCTTCGATAGGACTAGCTATCCCCCTCTTATTCTGGCATTCTGCAGTTAAACCCACAGATATTACCCATTTCATTGATACCAATGCATATGTAGTGTAGATCCTTGCTTGCGAGTACTTTGGGTGAGTACTCACGGTTGCTTTCCTACTTCTTTTTCCCCTTTTCCCGGTACTACAATCATATGATGGAGTACATGAGCCAGAGGATCCCGAGGATGGTTCTATGCGGAGTTCGACTTTGAGGAGTAGTTAGGAGGTCCCAGGCAGGAGGCCTTGCCTTTTTGATCGTTGCTACTTTTGTGCTAGCCTTCTTAAGGCAAACTTGTTTTAACATATGTCTGTATTCATGTATTGTTGCTTCCATTGACTCTTGTGTAATCGAGTTTATGTATTCGAGCCCTCGAGGCCCCTGGCTTGTAATATAAAGCTTGTGTTATTTTAATTTGTGTCTAGAGTTGTGTTGTGATATCTTCCTGTGAGTCCTTGATCTTGATCGTACACATTTGCGTGTTTGATTAGTGTACAGTCAAATTGGGGGCGTCACAAGTTGGTATCAGAGCCGACTGCCTGTAGGAATCCACCTTCCAAACTCCTTGGCCGATATTGAGTCTAGTCAGTGCAAAACTTTTACTAACATGGCTGTGCGGCTTACGGGCCCATGTCGCCATTGGGTGGTATTACGATCTTTTATTCCTTGATCGTTACTCTGGGAATCTGATCTCTCTTCTATTCGGGTTAAATGATTTTGCTAACTCTAACTCTAGGTTCTCATAATTACTTCCTCCCGGAGAGCCCCTCACTCCAAATGATTACTTGGTGCACTAGAAGATTCTGAGGATACTCTGTGATGTTCTTCTAAGACTTGTGCCTGTTGCTTTTTCAATTCCCTACCATCGAAATGTCCCTATGGATAAATACATACATTTGTCGTTCTTACTTTTATTCTCAGTTGATCTTTTTATTACAAGATACCCCGAAATTCTCTCTATTGATACGAGAATACCTTGTGCCTACTGCCTTGTAGTTCTTTACCACATGAGTACCCCTGCAAATAATTACTCGCACTTATCGAGTATTCATCCATCCCCAGTTGTTCATATGTTTCATATGATACTTTGAAATACTATCTGATCTTTCGAGAATCCTCTTTAAAACTATTGCTCTGCATATGCTTGTCTGCTTGCATTATGGATGCTTCCCATAGGTCTAGCAACATTCATTAGTCTCCTTTGACACCGTCATTTTGATCCTATTGATTCAACATGAGTGCGAATGCACGCAATCATCGGTTGACCCTTTTAAAATTATCTTTCTGGCTGAGATGTCAGTTTGAACATGAGCTGGTTATCGACGAATCAAATTGTCATCGATTATACCCCTAAGCCTATTCAACTTATTCATTCTTAATCAGACCGTTGGCTTTTGATACCTTGATTTGGAAATGATAATTATTTTGCATTTGAGCTTTGAATCAGTCAGTTGTTTCTATAATCTGATGCCCTTTCGTTCCTTCTTCCTCTGATAGAGTACCGATACTCGCATCAGCTCCGTTGTAGACCACAAGACCCCCTTGTTGGATTTTTATCCGATAGTGTCCTTCCTATTCAATAACCTTGTGAGCCTTTCCATGGGTATATAATGCATTTGGTAATTTGTATCCTCTGCTTTGATAACCATACTGTACTTCCGAGCTTCTATTATTTACTCTGAAGTTTGTGGTATATGTTCCTAAGATGCCCCGATGGGTTGAACCAGCGCCTTCCCTGATCTGTGTGAACCCGAAAGATTTCACGGGTCATACTTATCTGGTATTGCACCAGGTAAAACTTTCAACAAGTAATGTCATTTTCTAAATACGAGAGGTGCATGGAAGGTTATGCATTAAGGAAGTGGGAGTCAACCTTGAACCTTTGTGTTCATTCCCATGGACGCGATGTAGATCCTATCCTGGAAGCTTCTTGTAATAATAACTATTTCCTTGATATAATATCCTTTGGTATCGGTGAATGGATCCTTTGCAATGATGGTTCCGACCATATGTTCTTCTTTGATCCCATTTCTCGGGCAAGTTTGAGCACTTGTCTTCTGTGGATCAATACACCAGTCCAACCTTTACTTTGATCTACCGTCGAGTATTACACCCTAGCATCTCGAGAATATCATGGATTGGCATAAATTCTTATGGGTTTTTCACCAACTGTTATTTCTCACTGGATCCAATTGTTCCTAGGTTCTAGGTTGTCGTCAACCGAGAACACCGAATAGTGAATCAAGTCCACACTCCGATTCAATAACTCTAAATAATTTTTCATTGCTTACGAGTTTAATAATCCTTCAAGTCATTCCTAGCCTGATCGGCTATATCATTATTGTGCTAATTTTAACTGTGCTACCCGGTCCTTCTTTCTGGAGCACAATTTTCGACGATGAGCTAAGCTTACGTCGATCTTCCTTGTCATATATTATTGCCTTGAACAACAATACTTGATTCCGAGTTTGTGTCGTATCCGTGGTTCCAGTGGTCTTTTGCTTCACCATTCCTTTTGCTTGATGTTGTCGTTATTTGAAGGCAGCCTCACGGAATCTCTCGACAAATGTGTCGTGATCTTCAACATTCTAAGCTCTTCCAAAATATCTATCGAATTCTTGATGAGAAATACCATCCTTTCCCCTCGATGGATTGCGTTATATCGGCAACGTTAATGCCCTCCCTCCAACACAAACTTGCTCATGTTTTGTGTACTACCTTGAGTTCCTTTCTATCTAGCTTGTGTTATGTTCTACCTTGGAGTATTACCATCTTTTATGTCAAGGATGTCATGGGAATCTCACCACCTCTTGAATTCTTTATATAAGTGATACTTATCACCATCACCATTCTTTTCTTGGTCCCCGTGTATTTCTAACTGGAATACCGACAAATGTATTGTGATGTGTAATTTCAAAACTTCTAGAAACCCTATTGCTTGAGGTTATTGGTTGATACCTTGATTCTTAGTCTATTGGTTATTGAATCACCATTCTAACATCGACCGTGGTATTTAGTCCATCATTCCAGGTGCACATTTCGATCAATGTTTACTCGTGGATGGTCTCCTCGAACATACTTTGTTATCTACATTGGTATGTCCAATATTATCTCCTTGTTCACATGATTGTGGAAATCCATCTTTTTCGAAACCTTGATGAATTGTCGTTGAGTCCATCAGCCACCTCCTCATCCTCTCCTTGGCTTAATGATGAACTCTTGTTTCAGAACTCGCTTCCATAGTTCATTTCCCGAGAATCTTGAAACTCCATCTCGTCAAATTGTGTTGCACCCCTTCCTTCTTAGGCATCATGAGTCTGAGGTATCCTGACACCAATCAGAACTGAATCTCGGTCAGATATGATGGTTGGGAAAGTTTCCAAATGCCATAACATTGGACTTTGTATAGCCCAGTAAGGTGATGTCATGCCTACCGCACCGGGCCAGAGGACCTGTTGTTATAGTTTCCTTTTTAGTAAGGTTAACCATTCTTCCATGAGGAAATTGTAAGACTTATTCTATAAGTTGTTCCTGATGAATCCTTTGTGTATCCAAGTTTGACTTTTGCTTGAAGACCATGTCAATACTATCTCGAAGCATGTCTGTGCTACTCCAATCATGGATATCATGCTCTACGTTATATACTGTCATGGAGCACAATGCTAAATTCTCTTTATCAATTATCCAAACACCGTTGTATGGGTAATTGTAAGTGCATCTAGTGCCACCCCTAGTTGGTTTTGGAGTATTGACGACAAACCCAGTTGAGGGACTAATGTGTTTGTGAGAATTGCAGGATAACACAGGTAGAAGTCCCTCATTGATTCGGTTTTACTACCAGAGATGACCCCTAAAATGTATGAAGACATTGAAGCCAAAGGTGGTATATGAAGATATTCACATTGAAGACTATGACAAAAGAAGACACGTTATGAAGCCTATGGAGCTCGAAGACTTAGATCTTTTGT
This sequence comes from Triticum urartu, assembly GCF_056163025.1. NCBI lineage: Eukaryota > Viridiplantae > Streptophyta > Magnoliopsida > Poales > Poaceae > Triticum > Triticum urartu. Next base: position 442,518,113 of record NC_141876.1, read on the forward strand.
AGTTCTTTTTCTTTTGTGTTGAGTCATAGGAACCACCGTACTGTTAAGTGGGGTCCAGGAGAACTAGTCAGAATGACTGAAGTGATGCCTAAATCAAAAACCTATGTCTTCGAGTGAAGACAATGAGAGCGAATCTTGTCCAGAGCCGGACAAGTCAGCTTTGCTTGTAGCCCAAGTAAAGTTGCCATGAGAGTTTGAAATCTGACCGTTGAGACACGTGTTAGTTCCTTAGTGACCCAGGGTCATTTCGGACAAATCAGGTCGGGGTGCCAAGTGGCTATAAATAGCCCACCCCCTTCAACCATAAACAGGGGGCTGCTCAGATTTCAGTGCACGGCTTTTGTCGTTTGAGAGCAACCCACCTCGAAGCCTTTGAGAGAGAAAATTCCTAGCGAGGATAAAAGCCCTAACCACCCAGAGCCAGAGAACATTGGGCATCACTTAAGTCTTCTTGTCTGTGTGATCTGAAGACTTATTACACTTGAGGACTGTGAATCCTCCAGACGGTTAGGCGTCGCGTTCAAAGCATCCAAGAGACATTGTGGATTGCCAGTGAACGAAGTCTGTGAAGGTTTGGGAGTCTACCTTGAAGACTTACCAGAGTGATTGGGCGAGGACTATGTGACCTTAGCTCAAGGAGAATACGGTGAGGACTTGGTGTCCTGAGCTGCGTGTTCAGGACTGGGTGTCCGGGACTGTGTGTCCTAAGGTTTAAATACCTAGCTGCTCCAACCAGACATACAGTTGTCACAGCAACTGGAACTGGTCCAACACATCATTTTCTTCAACGAGTCACTGGTTTCATCTTCACTTCCTTTTACTTACTGATCACTCATTGTGAAGTCATTGCGTGCCTGTTCTATCTTTTGTCTTCACAACGCGAGTGTATGATCTGTTTGGCTTCATAGTATCTTCCTACCTGATCCTAATTACACTACAACTATTTGTCACTGCGCTTTCACTCTGTTGATACTTGACCATGGCTTGCCTAGTGTAATCTAACTTCCGCTGCATAGTAATAGGCATATCTCTACTGTTTGTCTTCATAACTTCCACGTTTTGAAGACTTTCATAAAAATCGCCTATTCACCCCCCCTCTAGTCGATATAACGCATTTTCAATTGGTATCAGAGCAAGGTGCTCCCTTGTTCTGTGTGATTCGGTTTAACCACCTGGAGTTTTAGCTATGTCGACTGCAGGGATAATCAAAGTCTCCGCTGCGTGCCCCGTCTTCGATGGAACTGAATATCCCTACTGGAAGAATAAGATGCGCATGCATCTTGAAGCCATTGATGTCAACCTATGGTATGTCGTCGAGAACGGCGTTCCCAAGGCTGGAGAAGGTGTCACTGCTGCTGATGTCAAGAAGTTCACTCAACTGGACTCTACTGCCAAAAATATCATCTGTGGTCATCTGAAAAAAGGACAGTATGGCCGTGTGAGTGCCTTGAAGACATCCAAGCTGGTCTGGGACTAGCTCTCCAAGGTCAATGAAGGCATCTCAACCCAGAGAGATCAGAGAATCAGTGTTCTTCGCAACCTCTTCAACCGCTTCAAGCGAAATGACAATGAGAATGTCCAGCACACATTTGACCGGCGCACTGACATCACAAATGAGCTTCAAGCCCTCGGCGCCACTGAGATCACCAAACATGAAATCGTCAAGACGCTGCTGAGATCACTTGATAGTTCGTTTGACATCCTAGCCCTGATGATTCAAGAACGTCCTGATTTCAAGACACTCGATCCGTCTGACATACTTGAGAGGCTCAACACACATGAGTTTCAGCTTTCTGAGAAAAGAGATATCTATGGTCCAAACTATGGGCGAACTCGTTCCTTGAAGGCAAAAGCTGTTTCCTCATCTGAAGAAGAATCTGACAGCAGTTCTGATGATCCTGAAGACATTGGAAGGGAACTTGCAATGCTAGTGAAGAAGTTCCAAAAATTCACCAAGAAGAAAGGCTTCAGAAAATCTTCACGATCAAGATCAAGGAATGATGAAGTTTCTTCTCATGACTACAAGAAGAAAACATGTCACAAGTGCAAGAAAACTGGACACTTCATCTCTGAGTGTCCACAGTGGGACAATGAGAATAGAAGGAAGAAGAAGAGCAAGGAATATGATTCTGACGACAAGAAGAAGAAGAAATACTCAAAGTCTTCTTCCAAGTCTTCCTCAAAGTCTTCATCACACAAGAAGAGCTCATCTGGCAAGGCACGTGCATTTGTTGGCAAGGAAATGGATTCAGAGGAGGAGTCCGCTTCTGAGGAGGCAGAGGTGGAGTCTGAGGAGGAATCTGATTCTGGCATTGCGAGTCTGGCTACAGCATACGTCGCCAAGTCCATCTTCAACACTGAAGACAATGACTTCATCACCGACACCGATGCAAATGACAAGAACGACTCCACTCCTACCTACTGCTTCATGGCACGCGGTGCCAAGGTAAACACACGCACTACTCGCTATCAAACATCTAGTGACGATGACTCTGACTGTGATTCAAAACCCAGCTACAAAACACTTGCTAAAATTGCAACTGAACAACAGAAAGCTATGGAACATATTCAAAAACTGTTAGACAGAAGCGATGATCTGTTGGGTGCTGAAATGACTCGATCTGAATCCTTAATTGAAGACATAAAAAATCTTCACATTAAGTATCAGGAACTTGAAGATCGTCTTGATACTCTCTCAATAACTCATGAAAAGCTTTCCTATGATTATCTTCAAAGGAAGCAAGAACTTGAGAAATTGAGAGCGGCTCATGAAGATCTTCAAAAGGAAAACGAGTCACTTCGCGCCGAACAGATCAGTTCCACTCAGGAAGGATTTGAACCACCATGTATTAAATGCATTAAGCGTGATAATGCTACTTCTGTTGCTGAATGTTCCACTGCTACTGCTGTTGCAATATCTTCAACTGTTGATGTGGTAACTAACCCCTCTGCTGAGGATACCACTGCTATTGCTGATGAGAATGCTAGGTTGAAGACATTGCTTGAAACAGGGATGTACAAAAGTCTTAAAGGACATCAGACATTATGTGATGTCCTCAAGAAGCAGATTCTGAACCGAAACCCTAGGAAAGAGGGTGTTGGGTTCGTAAGGAAAATAAATGCAGATGGCTCTTACTGGAAACCTGAGCAGTACTCCAAAACCACATGGGTTGCTGCAAAGGAACTTTCAGCAGATCCATCCAATCTATCTGGCTTCACTTGTGCTAACCCCATTATCATTGATGAATCCTTTGATGCAAACTATAAACTGTTTAAGAATCAAAATGGTGAAGTGTTTGCCAGGTACATTGGTACTAACTGCAGGAATGGACCGCCTATGAAAAAGATCTGGGTTCCGAAAACGTGTCTGGAAAATCTTCCTGTGAATGTCTTCATGACACCTCACTTGAAGAAGACAAACCTCAGACCAAAGGCTTCATACGGTCCAAAGGCTTCATACAAACAGAGGACTCGCCTGAGTCACACTAACGCAAATGTTTTGCAGGGAAACCATACTCAGGCATATGAATATGAGAGCGGTTCATCGAACCGTCATGTTCATATGACCAAAAATTATTCTGCTTATTCTTATGAGTATTATTGTCCACCTGCAAGACTGTTTGCTAAGGCTTCAAAGCGAAAATTCTCAGATGTTGCACTTAGACTTATTGCTTCTAAGCCACCCTTGGAGATGTGGGTGGTTAAGAAAGCTTAACTCTCTTTTGCAGGGAAAGGTCTCCAGCAGAAAAACAAAATCTTCTGACGCTATTGCTGGGGACCTTAAAAATCTTGTAGGGCGCAAGATAAAAATGCCCGAATGGCATCATTATGTACTTCGTTCCTGAATCGCATGCTACTCTCCCTATTAGTCCTAATCTGGATCTAAGTTTTCATAACCCACTGGTTCGTCAAATGTTTTTGCTTCACAATTCTCTTCGTGAAGCCTATCCCCCTAACTGCACTGTAGGGTACGACACCAGCGTCTTCAAAGTCTTCAGAATGGATTATTGACAGTGGGTGTACAAATCACATGACTGGCAAAAGAAGCCTCCTTATGGACTCAACCTTACGTCCATCGGACAAGAGCCACATCACATTTGCTGACACTGGGTAAAGTAAGGTATTGGGTCTAGGTAGAGTTGTAATCTCAAAGGATCAACACATGGATAAAGTCATGCTTGTTGAATCCCTTGGTTTCAACTTAATGTCTATCTCAATGCTTTGCGATTTGAACATGGTCGTAATATTTGGAAAATATCGTTGCCTGGTACTAATGGAATCTGACAAGTCTCTAGTGTTTGAAGGGTATCGGAAAGATGATTTGTATGTGGTAGATTTCTCAGTAGGGCCACAACTTGCAGTATGTCTTCTTGCAAAAGGTTCAGAATGCTGGCTTTGGCATCGGAGGCTTGGGCATGCTGGCATGAGGAGCCTCCACACCCTTGCAAAGAAGAAGCATGTCATAGGCATCGAGGGCGTCAAGTTCAAGAAAGATCACTTATGCGGTGCCTGTGAAGCAGGGAAGATGACGAGGGCAAAACATCCCTCAAAGACAATCATGACCACTACTCAACCCTTCGAACTGCTTCATATGGATCTTTTCGGTCCCACTCACTACTCAACTTTTACTACTACTGCTTGCCTCTATGGCTTCGTCATTGTTGATGATTACTCTAGATATACTTGGGTGCACATAATCCTTTACAAGACTGAAGTGCAGGATGTCTTCAGACGCTTCGCCAATCGTGCTATGAACAATTTTGGTGCCAAGATAAAGCACATCAGAAGTGACAATGGGACTGAATTCAAGAACACTGGCCTTGATACATATCTTGATATCTTGGGCATCACACATGAATTCTCAGCTCCGTACACGCCACAGCAGAATGGCGTCGTCGAACGCAAGAACAGAACACTCATTGAGATGGCCAGAACGATGCTAGATGAATACAAGACTCCAAGAAAATTCTGGACTGAAGCCATTGACACTGCATGCCATACAATCAATCGTGTTTATCTTCACAAGCTTCTTAACAAGACATCTTATGAGCTCCTTACTGGCAAGAAGCCAAATGTCAGTTACTTCAGAGTATTTGGCGCAAGGTGCTGGATCAAGGACCCACACCACACCTCAAAGTTTGCACCAAAAGCACATGAGGGTTTTATGCTTGGATATGGAAAGGATTCACACTCCTACAGAGTCTTCAATCTCTTCCATTACAAAGTGGTTGAAACAGTGGATGTGCGGTTCGATGAGACAAATGGTTCACAAAGAGAGCAACTGCCAAATGTGCTAGATGAGATTCCAGCTAGTGAATCAATCAAGCTAATGGGAACTGGAGAGATTATACCTTCTGAAGCTCATCCTGAAGAAGAACTTATCATCTCAGCACCTGATCAACATGAAGACAATGCTCAGCCTGAAGACATTCCTCCCAACAACAACTCAGATCAGCAAGAGCAAAGTCTTCGCCCTGTACATCCTCGCGTTGCCAATGAAGTGCAGATTGAAAGAATAATTGATAGCATCAATGCACCTGGTCCACTCACTCGTTCAAGGGCAACTCAGCTAGCAAATTTCTGTGGGCACTTCGCATTCGTCTCAATATCAGAACCCGAGAAAGTTGAAGAAGCCTTCGTGGAACCTGAATGGATTCAAGCTATGCAAGAAGAGCTTCAACAGTTTGAGCTGAATAATGTATGGGAACTGGTTAAGCGTCCTGATCCACGGAAGCACAACATAATAGGCACCAAATGGATATACCGCAACAAGCAAGATGAGCATGGTCAAGTTGTCAGAAACAAAGCTCGTCTCGTTGCTCAAGGATATACTCAAGTGGAAGGCATTGACTTCGATGAAACATTTGCTCCTGTGGCTAGGCTTGAAGCCATACGCATACTGCTGGCCTACGCAAATCATCATAACATACTTCTATATCAAATGGATGTGAAGAGTTCCTTTCTCAATGGCAAGATTGAAGAAGAAGTGTATGTTGCACAACCGCCTGGCTTTGAAAATCCAAAACATCCTGACATGGTATACAAGCTCAACAAGGCGTTGTATGGCCGCAAACAAGCCCCTAGGGCCTGGTATGACACACTCAAATACTTCCTGAAGAGCAAAGGCTTCATACCTGGTTACCTAGATCCCACTCTTTTCACGAAGACATATGATGGTGAACTGTTTGTGTGCCAAATATATGTGGATGACATTATCTTCGGCTGCACAAATCAGAAGTACAGTGAAGAATTTGGATATATGATGCAAGAGCAATATCAGATGTCCATGATGGGGGAGCTGAAGTTCTTCCTTGGTCTTCAAATACGACAACAACGCAATGGCATCTTCATATCTCAAGAGAAGTATCTCAAAGATTGCCTGAAGAAGTTCGGTATGCAAGACTGCAAAGGCTTCACAACACCAATGCCAGCCAAACATCATCTGGGTCCCGATGACAATGGTAAAGAGTTCAATCAAAAGGTATACCGCTCCATGATTGGTTCTTTGCTTTATTTATGTGCATCTAGGCCAGATATTATGCTTAGTGTTTGCATGTGTGCTCGATTTCAAGCGGCACCAAAGGAGTCGCATCACTTAGCTGTGAAGCGAATTCTTCGATATTTGGCTCACACCCCAACTCTAGGATTATGGTATCCAAAGGGCTCAGAGTTTGATTTGGTTGGATTCTCGGATGCTGATTATGCTGGTGACAAAGTTGATCGCAAGTCTACATCAGGCACATGTCACTTTCTGGGACGATCACTTGTATGTTGGTCTTCAAAGAAGCAGAACTGTGTATCTCTCTCCACTGCTGAATCTGAATACATTGCTGCTGGATCTTGCTGCGCTCAGCTTCTGTGGATGAAGCAAACAATCAAGGACTATGGCATTCATCTGAAGCAAGTGCCACTTTACTGCGACAACGAAAGCGCCATCAAGATTGCCAACAACCCAGTTCAGCACTTGAAGACAAAGCACATTGAAATTCGTCATCACTTTCTCAGAGATCATGTTGTGAAGGAAGACATTGATATCATACACGTCAACACTGAAGAGCAATTGGCAGATATCTTCACCAAGCCCTTGGATGAGAAGAGGTTTTGCAAGTTACGGTGTGAGCTAAATATCCTGGAATCCTCAAATGTCCTGTGATCAGGCACACATCCTAACCCTTATGCATATTGATGACTTAGATGTGCAACACACGAAGTGAAGTATATCTTCAATCAATGAAGACATACATTCTAAGTGTGAATACATTAATGTGGAGTTTGACTTCGGAGCGCCACGATAATTGTGCGCCGTGTCTGGGTCTAATACTTCCTATACGGTGGGTAACGCCACCACCAAACGTTCCATTTTGAAGTGTTTCACTCATGGCGTTACCTTACAATGTCTTCACATTTGATTTGGCTTCGAACTCAACATATTTTCATGATTATCTTCACTATGTTGACTATATATATATATATGCTAGTGTTCTGTCCTCTACAGCATTCACTTATAGCTATGTCTTCGTGTTGAATCTTTTGAACTAAGTGAATGTGATCGGACCCCAATCTTCTCTATGCTTTCTATCTCAAACTCTATCTCTCTAAGTCATATGCATTCTATTGAAACTGTCGAATGTCTTCACTGCGTCCTTGTCAGCAGAAGATATAGATACAACCATAAAGTCCGCTTTCAATGCTCATTCCTCCACATAAAATCCGGAGAAGCAGGAACGACCGCCCGACAATCCAGGCGTGCGTGGGATGTGGAACAAACCCTAAACTTCCGCAAACTGGCCACGCGTTCCTCAGATGCGAATCGCCAGGGGCACCTGTGTAATAGCATAGTGCCGCCCCTGTGCCTATAAATTCACACTTACCACGGTCATTATCTCCTTATTCCACCCTCGCACGAACCCTAGCGCCACCGCTAGCTCTCGACGACGCCAGCGACGAAGCGCTTCGCTGCTGCAACTTCTCCGACGCCGTCTTCACGCCGATCGCGGACATCGTCCTCTCCGCCGTTGCCGTAGGTGTCTTCCGTCGCCAAGTTAGGGCACGGAGGATTGAACTGCTTGGCATCATCTCCCACTCTGTCTAGCAGTTCCAAGTGTGGTAAATAAAACTTCTTTTTACAGCCCCTTTTGATCTCATGGTTCTGTCACTTTCTACCATAAGAAGTTTCTCTTCACACAAGTTAGATCTCTCAATCTGCATCTCATAACATGCCTAGTATATTCACTTGTGCTTCATGAAGTAGTTAGATTCCTCACTTGTACTGATCTGTGGGTTCGTACAAATCTGGAACCAACTTCTTATCTATGAGTGAATGTCTTCGCACGATGAGGTCAATGTCTTCTAAACTGATTAATCTTCAAAACCTTCTGAGAATGCATATGACCTCTTCCCCTTCCCTCGCACCTTAATGCTGTCACAGGTACATGTCCGTGGGAGAATCCTTTGGTTCTCATAGTCTGCATTCATTTGCAGAATTCCTACAGCATCACATAAATTCTCCTGAAGCCAGTTCTTGTTGGTCCAGCAAAAGAAAGCCTTTGAAGCCTTTCAAGTTAAAGTTTATGGCTTCAGAAGCAGCAGCAAGGAAGGGGGGCAGACAGCGACGTGGAGGAACTTCCAAAGATCTGCCTGAAGACCTGGCAGAAATGTATAAAACAGATCCTGAAGAGAATTATGGGCAGCACAAGACCCGAATCCAATGGATTCGACGCTATTGGGCAGAACAATGGTTCAAATACCGCTTCACAACCCAAGAGTATGCTGAGAAAAGTGCCATCAAAAGACCGTGGGGAGACATCTTATACAAGAACCTTGTACCCAGGTCCAGAGATGAAGCTATTGCCCAAAGCTTCTATCCATGCATGGTTCGTGGGCCACAACCTGATGATGCACATCCATCGTCACTACTCTGGTGTCGTGATGACAATCTGTTCAAGCGCAACTTCCAGTTTGCCCAATAATCAGCGAAGCAGAACAAGAAGAAATTTGGGTTAGACTTCAACCCTGGTCCCTCCGCACCAAGGGCAGATGGCACACGCAACGCAGAACCCAATATCATCGGTCCGTATGCCAACCTTGAGGGCCTCATCACCCGCATCTTAGTCCAAGGGACTGTTGTGAATGACCCTCCAGCTGACTCTGAGTCTGATGAAGCTCCTGCTGTACCGAAGCCAAAGCAGTCGAAGAAGCCAAAAGCTTCAAAGCCGGCCCCTTCATCAAAAATCTCAAGGGCGAAGCCATTGGCAACTGCACCTCCTGAAGACAGTGTGCAGTCTGAAGATGTATCCCGCGTCTCCAAGCCCCAGAAGGCCAAGATGCCTCAGCCACACACCGGCAAAGAGCTCACAGCTGCTGATATTCTGTGCAGCGAAGCCATTGATCTGTCAAGTGATGAAGATCTTGGAGATGACGCTCTAGAGCAGCTCATCAAGAGCAAAGAAGAAGCTGAAATCTTCAACAATTTGCCTCTCTTTGATGTCGCCATCATCCACAACTTCATCGACGAATGGTTTGCCACACCAAACATCAGCTTCGAAGATCTGCAGCTGCCCGTTGGCCTCAGCGTCGCCTTCCAAGGCGCTATTGCTTCAGAACTTGCAATTGCCCAACGCATTGTTGAACTGAAGCAGAAAATTGATCATGAAAAGGCTCAGTTCAAGAAGAATATGGCCAAGCTCAGCGTGCAAGAAGTGAAGAGCTTCAAGATCATGTTGCATGAGCTTAAGGAAAACTTTCTAAAAAAGCGTGCAGAAGCTCAGGGTTCACGTGAGCGGATGAAGTCTTTGGCAGAAAGATGTGTGCAAGCCTACAATGAGGCCGAGAAGCGCAAGGCACTTGGGCGTCCTGGCATCGACCCCAAGATGGCCGCGAAGAAGAAGAAGCCTACTATGGCTGAACCAGAGGCACCAAGGCAAGAAGCAGTTCCAATTGTCTTCCCAACTGCAACGACTGGCTTGAAGCCAAAGAGCCGGTCAACCGCTTCAGAGCTCAAGAAGACGCGAACTGCAGAGGCTGAAGCCAGGAAGCGGAAACACTCTGAAGCCTCTCCTTCTGCCCCCACTCAGAAGAAGCGAAAAATCAAGAAAGCTCGGGCTGCTCCCACAGAGCCCTTGATGGTTGAACCCCTTTCTGTCGTCTATCCTGATGCAGAACGACAACTGATAGTTCATGAGCCTGCTTCCACAGAGGCTCCTGAAGCTGAAGACGTACCAGCAGCCGACCCCATCGCTGCTGAAGCCATTGGTCATCAGGACAATGTATAAGATGATGCAGCCCTTCCTCAGTATGAACACAGCGAACTCATCAGCATTGGTCGTCCTCTGACGCCAATTGCACAAGATGCGTCATGGGCGGATCGCCCTCAAGAGGAAGAAGACAATGAGGCCCAGCCCACTCCAACCCCACAGGCGTCGTCTGCATTCCGCAGGCTTCACAAAGGTCCAAGGCCTCAAGTCTATGCTGAAGACATTCCGGCTGCATCAGCCGCAGAAGAAGCACCACAAGAGCCCACTCCTATGCTCCACCAAGAAGCAGTTCTCCAGGAGAACGTGCTTGTAACCGACCCTCCAACTAGTCAAGCGGAGGCTGAAAATGTTGAGGCTGCCACAACCAACACTGAAGCCAATGTGGAGCCCTCCCCACCAAAAGCTTCAGAAGACAGCGAAGCTACTGATCCAGACACTTCTGTTCCTGAGTCTGCTGCAGGTCCTCAATTTGATTACCATGTTGAGCACAAGCCTCATGTACAGAAGCCAGTCCCAAGGCTGCCGAGGTTCCCAGGTCCTGCATCAGCAGCTGGGTCCTTTAACATCAATAGCTTCAAGGCAGATAATACATTCTTCAACAGCTCCAAGAACCCCTATTCAAGGGAAAGGATTTCATCAGATAGGTTCTGGAGCTATCCTCAGCGCAGCTACTATTCATGCATCCTATACAACCAAGGTCGCATCTTCCCGCACAAGCGCCTTGATGTTGAAGCCATTGCTGGTCTGCCCTGTTTAGAGGAAGCATTGGATTGCTTCAAGCAAGTGGGTCTGCTGCAGTTTGTAACTGATGAAGAGCACTAGAACGAAGAGCTTCTGCAGCAATTCTATGCCACCCTCCACATCAAAGGATACAACAGAGATCCGAAGACTTGGGCCCTGGAGTGGATGACCGGCAATGTCCATCACGAAGCCAATGCATTTGATATCATTGAGCTCACCAGCCTGACCACTCCTGGCGAACTCTTCGAGGAAGGCTGTCCACTACACACTGAAGCTCTTGAGAGCATATTCCAGAGGCCTGAACCGAATATGAGTCAGATGCTCTCCATGATGAAGCCATTGCCCCACGATGCTCCTTATCCAACAGAGTTCTTCGTTGAAGACTTTGAGTACCTGCCCAGAACCATCTATCACATTATCCGGCGGACTCTCTGGCCTATCAAAGGGCACTCTCCAAATGCCAAGATCGAGGGTGCAATGAAGACTCTGCTGTTTTGTATCCTTCATGGCAAATGCTTCAACGCACAGGACTTCTTCATACGCCAACTAGCTGCATCAGGCTCAGATCTGTTTGGTTTAAAGTTCTATGCTCCTTGGGTAATGAGACTGATCAAGCTTCACTCTGCGATCTCATATCAGCCCTCAGCCCGCAACCATCGGATCTTCTTGCCAGATGTGGATACCTCTGCTGAAGCTATATATCCTGAGCCTGCCAAGCAACCTTTGAGTCTTCAGAATGCAGAACACCAGAGTTTCACTCAGAACGATGAAGGTGTTGAAGCCATCTCCAGGGTGTATCCTTTGGCTGGCACTACACATGCGCCACACCCTGCTTCAACTGAAGCCATTGACAGTGCAACTGCTTCAAGACCCAAGAAGCGCTCTCGTGTTCTCAATGACCGAGAGCTTCTTGTGGCCCTTCATCAAAAACAAGATAGGCATCATGACTGGCTAAAGCGTCAGATGAAAAGCCTCTTGGTGGATGTTAATCGTCTTCGAAATCTTGCCACCAAGAATGCTTTTGTTACTCATGAAACATGTCGTCGTACATGGAAAGGGCTATCAATGATGTGTACTGAAGCTGAACTTGAAGAGGATGGCTTCACTGAGCGCTTCAAGTTTGACACCACACCTCCTAGAAGGGCTGTGATGCGAAACACACCATCACTTGAAGACTCTGAGTTCTCTTCATCTGCTGCGACAGTAACTGCACGAGTCATCGAGGATGAAGACGATGCAACTTCACCACCACCCTCTTCTGCACCGCCAAACACCTCCAACGACCCTGCTGCTCCTGGGAACGAGTAGACACTCTATGTCTTCAAACCTTTTTGGTCCTTACTGACAAAAGGGGGAGAAGCATATGGGTTGATAGTCTTCAAGCGAGTCCATATGGGCGGGTGCTTTATGTTTTGCTATATTTTGCTTCGTGCTTACAACTCTCGTTTTTGCTTCATTTGGTTCTTATGAGTTGTAACACTTAAACCAGATGGTCGTCTGCTACTTGTTTGCCACCCTATTATGCGAAGATAAATTCCGCATGTGCGACGATAAATTCCACACTTATCTCATTATGCAGACGTCCATTTTCCATTATGCATGTCATTATCTTCATATACTTTCACATGCATAGTGGATTGTCATCATAAGCTGAAGTGGATCTCCACAAGTACAACCTGCCATGTGCATTTGCATTCCAAAAGCAAATTAACTTATATGCACATCTTCAGGGGGAGCCCTTGCAACTTATGAAGACAATTCCTTATCCTTTAAAATTTCACAGACTATATTCCCCGTTGAAAACTTCAACTAGTTTGTCATCAATCACCAAAAAGGGGGAGATTGTAAGTGCATCTAGTGCCACCCCTAGTTGGTTTTGGAGTATTGATGACAAACCCAGTTGAGGGACTAATGTGTTTGTGAGAATTGCAGGATAACACAGGTAGAAGTCCCTCATTGATTCGGTTTTACTACCAGAGATGACCCCTAAAATGTATGAAGACATTGAAGCCAAAGGTGGTATATGAAGATATTCACATTGAAGACTATGACAAAAGAAGACACGTTATGAAGCCTATGGAGCTCGAAGACTTAGATCTTTTGTAGTTCTTTTTCTTTTGTGTTGAGTCATAGGAACCACCGTACTGTTAAGTGGGGTCCAGGAGAACCAGTCAGAATGACTGAAGTGATGCCTAAATCAAAAACATATGTCTTCGAGTGAAGACAATGAGAGCGAATCTTGTCCAGAGCCGGACAAGTCAGCTTTGCTTGTAGCCCAAGTAAAGTTGCCATGAGAGTTTGAAATCTGACCATTGAGACACGTGTCAGTTCCTTAGTGACCCAGGGTCATTTCGGACAAATCAGGTCGGGGTGACAAGTGGCTATAAATAGCCCACCCCCTTCAACCATAAACAGGGGGCTGCTCAGATTTCAGTGCACGGCTTTTGTCGCTTGAGAGCAACCCACCTCGAAGCCTTTGAGAGAGAAAATTCCTAGCGAGGATAAAAGCCCTAACCACCCAGAGCCAGAGAACATTGGGCATCACTTAAGTCTTCTTGTCTGTGTGATCTGAAGACTTATTACACTTGAGGACTGTGAATCCTCCAGACGGTTAGGCGTCGCATTCAGAGCATCCAAGAGACATTGTGGATTGCCAGTGAACGAAGTCTGTGAAGGTTTGGGACTCTACCTTGAAGACTTACCAGAGTGATTGGGCGAGGACTATGTGACCTTAGCTCAAGGAGAATACGGTGAGGACTTGGTGTCCTGAGCTGCGTGTTCAGGACTGGGTGTCCGGGACTGTGTGTCCTAAGGTTTAAATACCTAGCCGCTCCAACCAGACGTACAGTTGTCATAGCAACTGAAACTGGTCCAACACATCATTGTCTTCAACGAGTCACTGGTTTCATCTTCACTTCCTTTTACTTACTGATCACTCATTGTGAAGTCATTGCGTGCCTGTTCTATCTTTTGTCTTCACAACGCGAGTGTATGATCTGTTTGGCTTCATAGTATCTTTCTACCTGATCCTAATTACACTAAAGCTATTTGTCACTGCGCTTTCACTCTGTTGATACTTGACCATGGCTTGCCTAGTGTAATCTAACTTCCGCTGCATAGTAATAGGCATATCTCTACTGTTTGTCTTCATAACTTCCACGTTTTGAAGACTTTCATAAAAATCGCCTATTCACCCCCCTCTAGACGATATAACGCACTTTCAGTAATGTCATGAAATTTCTTCCCCATTTCCTGAAGGGTTTTATATGTTATATCCTGTCATGGATATCATGCTCTACTTGTCCTTGGGAAGGATATACCCCTGAAATATGTGTTTAAACACATTTCCCTTTCCATTGTTCTGTTTAATCTGATGATCACCTTTTCCTTTCCATTGTTTTTAAACTTTCTTGTGAACTATATGATCCAAACAGTAATATTCTTCTTCTTATGCAAACACCTTGGTGTACAACCGTGTTAGTAAGACCGTGCTATTATTGTTGATGACATTCCAGTAGCCACCGATGGATTAGAACCTTGCCTATTGGCCCGCCTCGTTCTACGAGCAGGAAAATGGTTCTCTTCGTCCCTCGCCCTTGGTACCAACGTTGTTGCCAACATAACTGACAGACTATCCTCTGACATACCTTACTATCTTGAACGTGCAAATATTAGCGCCTTCCTGCTTTTAACCCACATGGTGGGCCCATAACCCATAGTTCCACATGATTGAAACCTGACTTTTATGTATACCCCTGTTGCCAAAGATATTCCTCGCGTTTGGCTTCGTAAGTAATTCACGAGCCACCTTCCTTGAGATGATCTATTCTAGTTTTAGTTGCAATACATATTCCGTTGCTCTGAACCCCTCTCACACTCTATCTCAGGCATCGAACGTTTGCCTACCCGCTTGAAAATTCTCGTGCCTGTTATTATTTCTCTCGATGCATTTTCTGCATTCCAACTCGAGAGATACTCATATGTTCATTCATGGGTTAACCCCGATTGAATACCCTCTTAGCATTCTATCGCATCCCTCTTACCATTCTATCATTGTCGAGCTGCCCTTAGCTATTCGTAAGTACGATAAAGACCCCGAAGAAAGGATGCCGACTTCATCATGATGATCGAAGTAGAGAAATGAAGACATCAACGTAATGGATCGACCTCTTCAATAAGAGAAACCAAGATCTAGAAGAATCGTTAGAATTTCGTAACTAATTCTTTCCCCCTTACTCTACCACTTAAATCTCGGGACGAGATTTCTTGTAGTGGAGGAAATTTGTGACGCCCGGGTAATTAAGCTATAGTAAACCTTTGTTAGTGATGACAGGTCATCATGATTAAAATTTTGCTAAACCTCACGTGTTTTAAACTTAGTTCAAATACAAATTCAAATAACAAGTCAAATTATAATTTCATAAAACTGTGATTTAAAAATGTTCAAAGGGTTAAAAATATTCACTAACTAATTAGCAAATAGCATCCAACATTATAGAAAATGTTTAATTGCCCTAAAACAATTAAAAGAGTGACCAAAACAGCCTCATTAATCCATTTTCATTTATGCACAATTCAAATGCTCATCAAACCTTTTTTGGCAGTTCCTAAAATGGCCATGCTAATTTAGGACAAGCCTCATACTTAATTAAAAGTCATTTGCTTTTGTAAATAAAAATAAAACAGAAACAAAAAAGAAAAAGAAATTTGGAAAATGAAACAACTACTACTGTGCACTAAGCCTACTACTACGCACTAGGCCGGCTAGCTACATGGGAGGCCCAGCCCAACTTCCCCCTCTCCTTCCTCCTCTGTTAACAGAGGGGAGGTGGACGTCGGGTAGCCGCCCGTGGCCGCGATGGCCACGTGCCGGCCATCCGTCGCGCCCCCCATCGACCTACAAGGCGTCGCACCGCACCCCGAAACCCTAGCCCGCCATCTTGTTCCCCACACACGCGTCGTTTCCTCTCTGCTCACCTTGCCGAGCGCCTCCATGGCCCCGTCGTCAACGTGCACGCGGTCACCGGCCATCGCCCGCCACACCAACTGGTCCAGGAGGTCCACCGTGGACGAGTTCGTCGCTTGCGCCCTCGAGACCAAGCCGTAGAGCCCCGCAGCACCGCCATGGCCTTGTTCCGCATCGCCTCGGCCGCCGTCGATCCACGGCAGACCCCACCGCTCCGCGCCACCCCGGCCTCCCCAAGTCTTCTGCGATCATCGCTGTGAGCCCCACGTACTTTCCCCTCTCCTCCATAGCTCAAACTTGCACCGTAGCCACCTCCCTTGCTCGACACCGGCGTTGCAGTCCGCCATGGCCTATTCGTCGCTAGCACCCGAGCTCCTCTGCTCCGACCGAGCGCTCCAGCATGCTCCGGGTGAGCTGTAGGTCCGATTTAGCATGTTAGGTAGCCGTCCGCGTTGCGTTTGGCGGTTTTTCATTTGAACCAAGCTCCGCCGCCGCCGTATCCTCCAGTGGTCGCTCTTGGAGCCCTGCTCCCGCACACGCCAGCGCGAGCCCCTTGCCCTCTGTCCGCTCCCGCCGCTGGCCGCCGCACCCTCCCACACGCCCGCCGTTGGCTCTGGCCGAGGCCCCGTCCGCTGCCTCCTGCTGCTCTTCCCGCTGCTCGCACAACCGCGCGTGCCTTGCCTCCGTGTGCCCCGCTCACCAGGGTCGCCCCCAGCTACCACTGGCCCTGCCCGCACGCGCTCTCCCATGCACGCGTGCCTGCCCGCACGTGGCCGCGCTGTCGCCGCTCGCGCCCCGTTCCCCCTGCTGCTCTGCTTAGCTTGGCGCCGCAGCTCTGCTCCGCCCGTGCTGCCGCCGCTCGTGCAGCCCTGCCGCTGTCGCCGCGCCCAACCCCGCCGGCTCCGCTCTGTCCCACGACCCCGTTCGCCGCAGCTCGGGCCACCGCCGTGGCCGCCTCGGCCGCTGCCTGGCCGCCGTCGCCGCGTTCCCGCACAAGCCCGGCCGGCCCCCTATTGGATTAGACAAGCAGGCCCCACCCTCCTGTTGACCAGTCAAAGTTTCACTGGTCAACTGGGTCCACTGACTCAAATGTCAGCCTTTGTGTACATTATGTGTACACATGGCTGGGTGCCCATAGCATTTTTTCTATTAATTTTGAAATACAAATAATTTAGGAAAATGGATTAAATCTTTAAAAATTAATATAAAATAATTCGTAATTCGGATGAAAATACTTTATACATGAAAGTTGCTCATGACGAGGAGACAAATCCGAATACGCAGCTCGTACGTCCGCCACACGTCCCTAGCATAGCGAACACGCAACTTCCCCCCTCCGGTTCATCTGTCCGAAAACGCGGAACACCGGTGATACTTTCCCGAATGTTTCCCCCCTTCGCCGGTATCATCTACTACCGCGTTAGGGCACACCTAACAACGCTCATTGTCATGTCATGCATCGTCATGCATATGTTTGAATTATATTTCTTGTTTCTTCCCCCTCTTGTCTCGCTAGACACCGAGAACGACGCCGCTGCTACCCTGTACGACTACGGTGTTGACGATCCCTCCTTGCCAGAGCAACCAGGAAAGCCCCCCCCTTGATCACCAGATATCGCTTATTCTTCTCTCTACTGCTTGCATTAGAGTAGTGTAGCATGTTACTGCTTTCGGTTAATCCTATTCTATTGCATAGCCTGTCATTATTACTACAGTTGTTGATACCTTACATGCAATCCTAAATGCTTAGTATAGGATGCTAGTTTATCATTAGTGGCCCTACATTCTTGTCCGTCTGCCATGCATACTATCGGGCCGTGATCACTTGAGAGGTGATCACGGGTATATACTTATATACATAATATGTGATACCTGTGGTGACTATAGTCGGGTCGGCTCGTAGAGTACCCGCAAGTGATTCCGATGTGGGGGCTGAAGGGACAGGTGGTTCCATCCAGGTAGTGGTGGGCCTGGGTTCCCGACGGCCCCTGACTGATACTTTGTGGCGGAGCGACAGGGCAGGTTGAGACCACCTAGGACAGAGGTGGGCCTGGCCTTGGTCAGCGTTCGCGGTTACTTCAAAATAACACGCTTAACGAGATCTTGGTATTTGATCTGAGTCTGGCCACCGGCCTATACGCACTAACCAACTACACGGAAACAGTTATGGGCACTCGACGTCGTGGTATCAGTCGAAGCCTTCTTGACGTCAGCGACTGAGCAGCGCACGCCGGATTGGACTGGAACGCCTGCTCTTGTATTAGGGAGGCTAGGTCTACTTCCAGCCGCCCTCGCAACGTGCAGGTGTGCAATGGGCGATGGGCCCAGACCCCTGCGCCATAGGATTTAGACCGGCGTGCTGACCTCTCTATTGTGCCTAGGTAGGGCTCCGACGTGTTGATCTTCGGAGGCCGGGCATGACTCAGGAAAGTGTGTCCGACCAAAGGGGATCGAGCATGTTGGGAAATGTGGTTGCCGGTAATGAGATTGAACTAGGTGATACCGACGATCGAATCTCGAGCAAGTAACATACAGATGACAAAGGGAACAACATATGTTGTTATGCGGTTTGACCGATAAAGATCTTCATAGAATATGTAGGAACCAATATGAGCATCCAGGTTCAGCTATTGGTTATTGACCGGAGATGAGTCTCGGTCATGTCTACATAGTTCTCTAACCCGTAGGGTCCGCACGCTTAACGTTCGGTGACGATCGATATTATGAGTTTATGTGTTTTGATGTACCGAAGGTTGTTCGGAGTCTCGAATATGATCACGGGCATGACGAGGAGTCTCGAAATGGTCGAGACATAAAGATCGATATATTGGATGACTATGTTTGGACATCGAAATGGTTCCGGGTGAGTTCGGGCATTTACCGGAGTACCGGAAGGTTACCGGAACCCCCCGGGAAGTATATGGGCCTTATTGGGCCATAGTGGGGGAGAGGAGAAGGAAGCCTAGGAGGGGGCGCCCCCCCAAGCCCAATCCGAATTGGGTGCCCCCCTTTCCTTCCTCCTTCCTCCCCCTTCCTTCCTCTCCTAGTCTAACTAGGGAAGGGGGGCATCCTACTCCCGATGGGAGTAGGACTCCTCCAGGCGCTCCATAGAGGGCCGGCCCTCCCCCTCCTCCACTCATTTATATACGGGGCCGGGGGGCACCCCGTAGACACACAAGTTGACAATTTTCTTTGCCGTGTGTGGTGCCCCCCTCCACCATCGGTCATATCGTAGCGGTGCTTAGGCGAAGCCCTGTTCCGGTAGCTTTATCATCACCGTCATCACGCCGTCGTGCTAACGAAACTCTCCCTCGACACTTAGCTAGATCTAGAGTTCGCGGGACGTCACCGAGCTGAACATGTGCAGATCGCGGAGGTGTCATACCTTCGGTGCTAGGATCGGTCAGATCGTGAAGACGTTCGACTACATCAACCGTGTTGTCATATCGCTTCCGCTTACGGTCTATAAGGGTACGTGGACACCACTCCTCCCCTCTCTTTGCTATGCATCACCATGATAGATCTTGCGTGTGCGTAGGAATTTTTTTGAAATTACAGCGTTCCCCAACAGTGGCATCCGAGCCAGGTCTATGCGTAGATGTTATATGCACGAGTAGAACACAAAGGAGTTGTGGGCGTGGGTATATACATATTGCTTGCCGTCACTAGTTGATTCTTGATTCAAAGGTATTGTTGGATGAAATGGCTCAGACCAACATTACGCATACGCTTATGCGAGACTGGTTCTACTGACGTGCTTCGCACACAGGCAGCTGGTTGGTGTCAGTTTCTCCAACTTTAGATGAATCGGATTCAATGAACAGGGTTCTTTCCGAAGATCAAAAAGCACTCACTATACCGCGTTGTGGTTTTTGATGCGTAGGTAAGAACGGTTCTTGCTCAGCCCATAGTAGCCACGTAAAACTTGCAACAACAAAGTAGAGGACGTCTAACTTGTTTTTGCAGGGCATGTTGTGATGTGATATGGTCAAGACATGATGCTAAATTTTATTGTATGGGATGATCATGTTTTGTAACGAAGTTGTCGGCAACTGGCAGGAGCCATATGGTTGTCGCTTTATTGTATGAAATGCAATCGTCGTGTAATTGCTTCACTTTATCACTAAGCGGTAGCAATAGTTGGCGAGACGACAACGATGCTTCGATGGAGATCAAGGTGTCAAGCCGGTGACGATGGTAATCATGACGGTGCTTTGGAGATGGAGATAAAAGGCACAAGATGATGATGGCCATATCATATCACTTATATTGATTGCATGTGATGTTTATCCTTTATGCATCTTATTTTGCTTAGTTCGACGGTAGCATTATAAGATGATCTCTTACTAAATTTCAAGGTATAAGTGTTCTCCCTGAGTATGCACCGTTGCTACAGTTCGTCGTGCTGAGACACCACGTGATGATCAGGTGTGATAAGCTCTACATTCACATACAACGGGTGGAAGCCAGTTTTGCACACGCAGAATACTCGGGTTAAACTTGACGAGCCTAGCATATGCAGATATGGCCTCGGAACACTGAGACCGAAAGGTCGAGCGTGAATCATATAGTAGATATGATCAACATAGTGATGTTCACCATTGAAAACTACTCCATCTCACGTGATGATCGGACACCGTTTAGTTGATATGGATAATGTGATCACTTAGATGATTAGAGGGATGTCTATCTAAGTGGGAGTTCTTAAGTAATTTGATTAATTGAACTTTAATTTATCATGAACTTAGTACCTCATAGTATTTTGCATGTCTATGTTGTTGTAGATAGATGGCCCGTGTTGTTGTTCCGTTGAATTTTAATGCGTTCCTAGAGAAAGCTAAGTTGAAAGATGATGGTAGCAACTACACGGACTGGGTCCGTAACTTGAGGATTATCCTCATTGCTGCACAGAAGAATTACGTCCTGGAAGCACCGCTAGGTGACAAACCCGCTGCGGGAGCAACGCCAAATATTGTGAACACCTGGCAGAGCAAAGCTGATGACTACTCGATAGTTCAGTATGCCATGCTTTACGGCTTAGAACCGGGACTTCAATGACATTTTGAACGTCATAGATCATATGAGATGTTCCAAGAGTTGAAGTTATATTTCAAGAAAATGCCCGGATTGAGAGATATGAAGTCTCCAATAAGTTCTACAGCTGCAAAATGGAGGAGAATAGTTCTGTCAGTGAACATATACTCAGAATGTCTGGGTACCACAACCACTTGACTCAGCTGGGAGTTAATCTTCCTGATGATAGTGTCATTGACAAAGTTCTTCAATCACTGCCACCAAGCTACAACAGCTTCGTGATGAACTATAATATGCAAGGGATGGATAAGACGATTCCCGAGCTCTTTGCAATGCTAAAGATTGCGGAGGTAGAAATCAAGAAGGAGCATCAAGTGTTGATGGTCAACACGACTACCAGTTTCAAGAAAAAGGGTAAAGGGAAGAAGGGAAACTTCAAGAAGAACAACAAGCAAGTTGCTGCTCAAATGAAGAAGCCCAAGTCTGGACCTAAGCCTGAGACTGAGTGCTTCTACTACAAAGGGACTGGTCACTAGAAGCGGAACTGCCCCAAGTATTTGGCAGAGAAGAAGGATGGCAAAGTGAAAGGTATATTTGATATACATGTTATTGATGTGTACCTTACTAATGCTCGCAGTAGCGCCTGGATATTTGATACTGGTTCTGTTGCTAATATTTGCAACTCGAAATAGGGGCTACGGATTAAGCGAAGATTGGCTAAGGATGAGGTGACGATGTGTGTGGGAAATGGTTCCAAAGTAGATGTGATCGCTGTCGGCACGCTACCTCTACATCTACCTTCGGGATTAGTTTTAGACCTAAATAATTGTTATTTGGTGCCAGCGTTGAGCATGAACATTATTTCTGGATCTTGTTTGATGTTAGATGGTTATTCATTTAAATCAGAGAATAATGGTTGTTCTATTTATATGAATAATATCTTTTATGATCATGCACCCTTGATGAGTGGTCTGTTTTTACTAAATCTTGATAGTAGTGATACACATATTCATAGTATTGAAGCCAAAATATATAAGTTTAATAATGATAGTGCTACTTATTTGTGGCACTATCATTTAGGTCATATTGGTGTAAAGCGCATGAAGAAACTCCATGTTGATGGGCTTTTGGAATCACTTGATTATGAATCACGTGATGCTTGCGAACCATGCCTCATGGGGAAGATGACTAAGACTCCATTCTCCGGAACAATGGAGCGAGCAATAGACTTGTTGGAAATAATACATACTAATGTATGTGGTCCAATGAGTGTTGATGCTCGCGGCGGATATCGTTATTTTCTTACCTTCACAGATGATTTGAGAAGATATGGGTATATCTACTTGATGAAACATAGGTCTGAAACATTTGAAAAGTTCAAAGAATTTCAGAGTGAAGTGGAAAATCATTGTAACAAGAAAATTAAGTTTCTACAATCTGATCATGGAGGTGAATATTTGAGTTAGGATTTTGGTTTTCATTTGAAACAATGCAGAATAGTTTCGCAACTCACGCCACCTGGAACACCACAACGTAGTGGTGTGTCCGAACGTCATAACCGCACTTTATTAGATATGGTGTTATGATGTCTCTCACTGATTTACCGCTATCGTTTTGGGGTTATGCTTTAGAGACAACTGCATTCATGTTAAATAGGGCACCATCAAAATCCGTTGAGACAACACCTTATGAACTGTGGTTTGGCAAAAAACCCAAGTTGTCATCTCTTAAATTTTGGGGCTGCGATGCTTATGTGAAAAAGCTTCAACCTGATAAGCTCGAACCCAAATCGGAGAAATGTGTCTTCATAGGATACCCAAAGAAGACTGTTGGGTATACCTTCTATCACAGATCTGAAGGCAAGATATTCGTTGCTAAGAATGGATCCTTTCTAGAGAAGGAGTTTCTCTCGAAAGAAGTAAGTGGGAGGAAACTAGAACTTGATGAGGTAATTGTACCTACTCCCTTATTGGAAAGTAGTTCATCACTGAAATCAGTTCCAGTGATTCCTACACCAGTAAGTGAGGAAGCTAATGATGATGATCATGAAACTTCTGATCAAGTTACTAACGAACCTCGTAGGTCAACCAGAGTAAGATCCACACCAGAGTTGTATGGTAATCTTGTTCTGGAGGTCATGTTACTTGACCATGACGAACCTATGAACTATGAGGAAGTGATGATGAGCCCAGATTCCACAAAATGGCTTGAGGCCATGAAATCTGAGATGGGATCCATGTATGAGAACAAAGTGTGAACTTTTGTTGACTTGCCCGATGATCGACAGGCCATAGAGAATAAATGGATCTTCAAGAAGAAGACTGATGCTAATGGTAATGTTACTGTCTACAAAGCTCGACTTGTTGCAAAAGGTTTTTGACAAGTTCAAGAAGTTGACTACGATGAGACTTTCTCACCCGTAGCGATGCTTAAGTCCATCCGAATCATGTTAGCAATTGCCGCATTTTATGATTATGAATTTGGCAAACGGATGTCAAAACTGCATTCCTTAATGAATATCTTAAAGAGGAGTTGTATATGATGCAACCAGAAGGTTTTGTCGATCCAAAAGGTGCTAACAAAGTGTGCAAGCTCCAGCGAACCATTTATGGACTGGTGCAAGCCTCTCAGAGTTGGAATATACGCTTTGGTAGTGTGATCAAAGCATATGGTTTTATACAGACTTTTGGAGAAGCTTGTATTTACAAGAAAGTGAGTGGGAGCTCTGTAGCATTTCTGATATTATATGTGGATGACATATTGCTGATCTAAAATAGCATAAAAGGATACTTGCACTGAATTTCTGAATAGCATAAAAGGATACTTGAATAAGAATTTTTCAATGAAAGACCTCGGTGAAGCTGCTTATATATTGGGCATCAAGATCTATAGAGATAGATCAAGACGCTTAATTGGACTTTCACAAAGCACATACCTTGATAAAGTTTTGAAGAAGTTCAAAATAGATCAAGCAAAGAAAGGGTTCTTGCCTGTGCTACAAGGTGTGAAGTTGAGTCAGACTCAATGCCCGACCACTGCAGAAGATAGAGAGAAAATGAAAGTCATTCCCTATGCTTCAGCCATAGGTTCTATCATGTATGCAATGTTGTGTACCGGACCTGATGTGTGCCTTGTTGTTAGTTTAGCAGGGAGGTACCAAAGTAATCCAGGAGTGGACCACTAGACAACGGTCAAGAACATCCTGAAATACCTGAAAAGGACTAAGGATATGTTTCTCGTTTATGGAGGTGGCAAAGAGCTCATCATAAACGGTTACGTTGATGCAAGCTTTGACACTGATCTGGATGACTCTAAGTCACAAACTGGATACGTATTTTTATTAAATGGTGGAGCTGTCAGTTGGTGCAGTTCTAAGAAGAGCGTCGTGGCGGGATCTACATGTGAAGTGGAGTACATAGCTGCTTCGGAAGCAGCAAATGAAGGAGTCTGGATGAAGGAGTTCATATCCGATCTAGGTGTCATACCTAGTACATCGGGTCCAATGAAAATCTTTTGTGACAATACTGGTGCAATTTCCTTGGCAAAGGAATCCATATTTCACAAGAGAGCCAAGCACATCAAGAGATGCTTCAATTCCATCCGCAATTAAGTCAAGGAGGGGGACACAGAGATTTGCAAGATACATACGGATCTGAATGTAGCAGACCCATTGACTAAGCCTCTCTCACGAGCAAAACATGATCAGCACCAAGACTCCATGGGTGTTAGAATCATTACAATGTAATCTAGATTATTGACTCTAGTGCAAGTGGGAGACTGAAGGAAATATGCTCTAGAGGCAATAATAAAGTTGTTATTTATAATTCCTTATATCATGATAAATGTTTATTATTCATGCTAGAATTGTATTAACCGGAAACTTAGTACATGTGTGAATACATAGACAAACAGAATGTCACTAGTATGCCTCTACTTGACTAGCTCGTTGATCAAAGATGGTTAAGTTTCCTAGCCATGGACAAAGAGTTGTCATTTGATGAACTGGATCACAACATTAGATAATGATGTGATTGACTTGACCCATCTGTTATCTTAGCACGATGATCGTTTAGTTTACTGCTATTGCTTTCTCCATAACTTATACATGTTCCTATGACTATGAGATTATGCAACTCCCGAATACCGGAGGAACACTTAGTGTGCTATCAAACGTCACAACGTAACCGGGTGACTATAAAGATGCTCTATAGGTGTCTCCGATGGTGTTTGTTGAGTTGGCATAGATCGAGATTAGGATTTGTCACTCCGTGTATCGGAGAGGTATCTCTGGGCCCTATCGGTAATGCACATCACTATAAGCCTTGCAAGCAATGTGACTAATGAGTTCGTTACGGGGTGTAGCATTACGGAACGAGTAAAGAGACTTGCCGGTAACGAGATTGAACTAGGTATGATGATACTGACGATCGAATCTCGGGCAAGTAACATACCGATGACAAAGGGAACAACGTATGTTGTTATGCGGTTTGATCGATAAAGATCTTCGTAGAATATGTAGGAACCAATACGAGCATCCAGGTTCCGCTATTGGTTATTGACCGGAGATGATTCTCGGTCATGTCTACATAGTTCTCGAACCCATAGGGTCCGCACGCTTAATGTTCGGTGATGATCGGTATTATGAGTTTATGTGTTTTGATGTACCGAAGGTTGTTCGGAGTCCCGGATATGATCACGGGCATGACGAGGAGTCTAAAAATGGTCGAGACATAAAGATCGATATATTGGATGACTATGTTTGGACATCGGAATGGTTTCGGGTGAGTTCGGGCATTTACCGAAGTACCGGGAGGTTACCGGAACCCCCCGGGAAGTATATGGGCCTTATTGGGCCATAGTGGGGGAGAGGAGAAGGAAGCCTAGGAGGGGATGTGCCCCCCAAGCCCAATCCGAATTGGGTGGGGGGCCGACCCCCCTTTCCTTCCTCCTTCCTCCCCCTTCCTTCCTCTCCTGGTCCAACTAGGGAAGGGGGATCCTACTCCCGGTGGGAGTAGGACTCCTCCAGGGGGCACCCTAGAGGGTCGGCCCTCCCCCCTCCTCCACTCCTTTATATACGAGGGAGGGGGCACCCCATATACACACAAGTTGACAATTGTCTTAGCCATGTGCGGTGCCCCCCTCCACCATAATCCACCTCGGTTATATCGCAGCGGTGCTTAGGCGAAGCCCTATTCCGGTAGCAGCAGCATCACCGTCATCATGCTGTCGTGCTGACGAAACTCTCCCTCGACACTCAGCTGGATCTAGAGTTCCCGGGATGTCACCAAGATGAACGTGTGCAGATCGCGGAGGTTCCGTACATTCGGTGCTAGGATCGGTCAGATCATGAAGATGTTCGACTACATCAACCGCATTGTCATAACACTTCCTCTTATGGTCTACAAGGGTACGTGGAGAACACTCTTCCCCTCTCGTTGCTATGCATCACCACGATAGATCTTGCGTGTGCGTAGGAATTTTTTTTGAAATTACTGCGTTCCCCAATAGGAGTCGGATACCCATTCACCAACATGAGCTTGACGTCTTCGTTTTGTGTAGCTCCTTGATGACTTGTCCTTCCTTTCTGAATCCTTGCTTCTATGAGAGGTTCTTCTTTCATAACGATCATCTCTAATCCTTCTCTCTCTTGGAGGTGATTCTTCTCTTCTGCTTCTCCTTTTAGGCGAGTCTTTCCTTCTTTTGTAGGGAGTCGTACACTCATTGGAGTAGTGTCCGGGTCTTCCACAATTGTAGCAATTACGCTCACGACTCGAAGATCTTTTATCATTGCAGGACCTTGACTTGGAACTTCTTTCTTTGCTTCTACTCTTGTAGAAGTTGTTGAAGTTCTTCACCATTAGGCTCAATTCCTCATTGAAAGCTTGTTTCCCACTTGATGATGTAGGAGCATCACATGAGGCTTTGTAAGCACCACTAGACTTGTTGTGAAGCTCTTCTTTATCCTTGAGTGACATCTCATGAGCAACAATTCTTTGAATGGCTTCGGTTAGCTTGAGATCTTTGTAATTGGGCATCATTTGGATCAATGTGCACACGGTGTCATATTTTCCATCCAAGGCTCTTAGGATCTTCTTGATGATGAATCTGTCGGTCATCTCTTCACTTCCTAAGCCGGCAATCTCATTTGTGATGAGAGCAAGCCTAGACACTACAAAAAAAGACACATCTGTGACATTTTGGGCCGAATAAAAAAAATCTGTCATACTTATGACACTTCTATGACGATAATTGTGACAAAACCCGGTATCATCATAGATGTGGTGGGCTCCTACTTCTATGACAAAAAATCATGACAGAAAATGGGCATTTCGTCCTGGGCGGGACGAAGACGCAGCTGCATGACATTATTTTGTCCGTCCATGATGGAAAAAAACGTGGTAGAAGCGAGGGCGAGGAAAATATCGGGGTGTTCCCGGTTGCGGTGGGTGGTCGGGGCCGAGCGATGCACGGAGGTTTGCGCGTTTCTCTTGTACACGCACATGCGTAGGTGCGAGGCGTTGGGCTCTAACTGAACCCGAGCGAGGTGTTCGCCTACTAAACCCGAGCGATTGCACTGTAGGCTACGCGTTACTAAACTCGAGCGATCGATCGATGGCTATTAATTGAACCCGATCGAGCGATTCCTTCGCTACTGCTGCTAACTGAAGCCGATCGATGCTGCCTCTGGATGAATAGTGAGCGTTGCTGGGCGGGTTTGGATGAACAGTTCCCGGTGGGGATGGATGAATAGGACCCCATGGTGTTGCCTCTGGATGAACAGGACCCCGATCGATGGAGCCTGTTGGGGCTGGATGAACAGGACCCCGTGGATGCTCGATGAACAGGACCACCCCGTGGAGGGCTGGATGAACAGTAGACGGTGGAGGGCTGGATGAACTGTAGCCCGTGGAGGGGTGGTTGAACAGGAGCCCGTGGAGAGGGCTGGTTGAACAGTAGCTAGTGGAGTAGCGCGCGGTGGAGGCTGGATGAACATGAGCCCATGGATGAACAGTCGCAGGTGGAGGCTGGAGGAGGTCGACGGTGGATGAACAGTAGCCCGTGGAGGCTGGAGGGGATCGACGGTGGAGATGAACAGTATCCCATGGAGTCCTGTTTTGCGGTACGCCACACCCCTCCCGATGAACAGGACTCCCGTTTCGACCGTAGCGCTCCAACACAAGTCCGTTTCCTCTATTTTGCGATACGCCACACCCCTCTCGATGAACAGGACCCCCGTTTCGACCGTAGGAGGTCCATTTCCTCTGTTTTGCGGTACGCCAGACCCCTCCCGATGAACAGGATCCCGTTTCAAATGTGGCCAGTCGAACACAAGGCCGTTTACTCCTTGTGCGGTACGCCATGCCTCGTTTCCATCAACTGTTCCGTCCAAGCCCTCCCGATGAACACGATGATGCATTCAATTTCGACCCAGCCGGTTGGCTCCCCATGAACACGAAGATGACGCAGTTTCTCCATTTCGACCCAGCCATGTACACAAGCCCTGGCCATACGTATGCGCGAGTAGGCATTCGAGACCCCGCACGTATGTACGTACGTGGCCATATTTTCTTTCTTGCACATTGGCCGCTGGACGTACGTGTACATGCTACGTGCACGCCTCTACTACGACATGTGCACGCCTCTACATGGACCAGTATGTACGTACACGTTCACGACCAGAATGACAACGCTACGTACGCTTCGACCAGGTGGGTCCCGACTGTCAGGCACTTCCTTGCGTGCGAAGATGTAGCTGGTGGGTCCCAGCAGTCAGGGGGGAGGATCGTTTTTTTGTTGCCCGGACGCACTTCCTTGCGTGCGAAGATGTAGCTGGTAGGTCCCAGCAGTCAGGGGGGAAACGTTTTTTCACGAAATACGGTTGCCCGTCCGGTGGGTCCCTGCTGTCAGGTGGAGGAATCATTATTTTCCGCATAATAAGGAGGCACTTCCTTGTTGCGGCCGTGGACCCAGTTGTCAGCCTCTCCACGTACAGTCCACGTCCGATGGAAGTCGCTCCTTGACCACATTGACCACGCTGTGTCGAGAGCACCAGGGCGGTGGACGACGGCGAGGCCTAGGAAGGGGACGACGCGGAGCCGGGGAAGACGCGGCAGTGGATGCCCACGCGTAGAGGAGTATGAGGGTTCACTGGTTCGCTGCGGTGTGAGGTTGTCGTCGCCACAGAATAACAGGGGGGTGTGGGTGAGTAGAGGGATGGCCTGGCTAGCGGTGGGAGTAGTAGGGGGCGGTGAGGCCTCCGCGACATCGCAGCCGGCCACGGGAGGCAGGAGCACGAGGCACGACCGACGCTGGTTTGGGCGGCTGGAGCAAGAAGACCAGAGGTTTAAGAAGCACTACGGCCGTTGGATGGACATCGTACGGTCACTGGATCTAGAATCATGCATATTGAGTAAGTTGACAAAGCCCTCCACCCCCGTCAACTTAGTAGGCCCACAAGTCAGCCTCCCACTATACTGGGTCCCAGCTAGCAGGGGGAGTATTCATTTTTTGTGCGTAATAAGGAGGCACTTCCTTGTGTGCGAAGATATAACTGGTGGGTCCGAGCTGTCAGCGGCGGTAACCTTTTCTTTGTGAAATACAGAGGCTCTTTCGGTGGGTCCCAGATTTCAGGTGGAGGAATCATTATTTTGCGCGTAATAAGGAGGCATTTCCTTGCGTGCGGCCGTGGACCCAGCTATCAGCCTCTCCACGTACAGTCCACTTCAGATGCATGTCGGTCGTTGACCACGTTGACCAGGTCGCGCCGAGAGCACCAGGGCAGTGGACGACGGCGAGGCCTAGGAAGGGAATGACATGGAGGCAGGGAAGACTCGGCAGTTGTTTCCCACGCGGAGGGGAGCACGACTGTAGGAGGGTTTACTGGTTCGTCCGCCGTCGCTGGAGAATAACAGCAGGTGTGGGTGAGTAGAGGGATGGCTAGGCCAGCGATGGGAGTACGGTGGGGCGGTGAGGCCTGTGCGGCAGCACAGCCGGCCACAGGAGGCAGGAACAGGCGGTCCCGCCGGCGCTGGATTTGGTGGCTGGAGCAAGAAGAACGCGACGGCCGTTGGATTGACATCCAACGGTTACGTCTGCTAGAATCGTTTGTTGACATATATAATAACTAAAAAAATCTTGCATACGTGTCAACTTAATAGGCCCACAAGTCAGACCATTCCCTCTTTTTTTAATAATTTATATATAGCTCATTGCGACTTCTTATGCAATTTATTGCAGTCCATTTTTTGGTTGGCCAGGGCCAATTTCGCATATTTCTATGGGTTCCAAACTATTTTTAATATCGAAATGTCGAGCCGGATTTAAAGTACTTTGAAGATATATTTAAATTAGGTTAATGCCCAGTGAAATAGGAATCTGAAAATGTGAAAAAATTCAGAAATTATAAAGTAATTGCCAATTTTTCATCTGTTTTTATATTTACAACCCATTTCATATTACTTTCAAGATTTCCAGGCGTCTTGAAAGAGTTGCATCCCATCAGGGTGTAGAAAAATAAGTAGGCCTGGATTGGGTATTCTTCAGAAAAAATAAACTGGGCTCATTTTCACAAACAAAAAATAGCTGGGCTGGTCACATGGTGAACATAAAATATAAGTTTGGGCTAGACGGGCCACAGCCCAGTTCAAACCCTGCTCCGTCTCAACAATAACAAAAAAAATACTACTCGAGCAGCTACGTCCCAGGTGTCAGCCGATTTTGTGCTGTTCTATTGTCTATTGACTATATACGCTCGCAATGTCATGGGTCCCAGATGTCAGGAAAACACTAGGAGGAAGCATTTTTTTCCATACGCTGACATGGTGGGCCCCTATTGTCATCCTCTCCATGTACTTCTGCCGATTCCTATTGTTTGTTGACCATGTTGACAATGCGAGAGGGCGGCGCCGAGGTGAGCGCACCAAAGCGCGTGGAGGATGACGGCGAGGCCTCGAACATCGGCGTTAATGATTTGGGAGACGGTGGAGCGGCGATGCGTGCGCTGAGGCGCAGCCAGCTATGGGAGGTGGAAGCAGGCGGCCCCGCTGGCGCTGCTTTGGTTTTGGCGGCTAGAGGAAGACAGGACTGAAGAAACATGACAGACTGTAAAAGCAGCAGGAGTACTTAACAACCTTAACTGAAACCAGCAGGGGCACTTAACAACCATAGCTGAAAGCAGTATGAGTACTTATACATGTTCAATCGTACAAAGCCCGCCTCGAACAGTGCTACTTTGCCTACAGTTAACCAAGGGTGAGGCCGCCAAGCCCCAGGACAAGGCCCAGGTGCCACCCCGCGCATCCACAACCTTCTGAAAGCGGCTTCATCTCGCAATGTGGTCAATAAACAGGATATTCACTTTAGAGCCACGGAAAAAGTAGGAACATAATCTTCTGTCCTATTCTCCAAGATGGACGGGCCTTCATTATTTGAGACCACCCATGAATAAGTATCTTTTCACCTCCAAGGGGAATGGAGTAGGTCGACATAAACATCATGTTGTGACCAAGCGCAAGTCTGACCCGACCATGGTCATGCATCTATATAGGAACAATAGAACTGGGCAGTTCCTGTTTCAAGAAGATCACAACTGTAAAACTGTGTATAAGCAATATTTTATGAACAACATATATAACAGAAAATAGCTCGTACCATAAGTTTCTCGACACAGTTGGACCTGTTCAACGAGTGCAGCAGTGGCACACATATCCCACATGGCCTTCCACCATTGAAACGCCCCACAAGGACCTCAAGACGATCAATAAAATGTAGGAACTTGTGGATGTCGTCCCGGTCAACTTCAGTGCCATCGGTAACAGCCGAGTTGTTACAGAATAACAAACGAGCAGCCTGCTTAACTCTGAGAAAACCTACACGTGCCACCAATTATAAGAAAATATTAGTTAGAAGTAGCATCTTCGTGAGAGATTCTTTGCTACTTCTAAAGTTAAATTGTGATTAGTTAGACAGAATAGGTGGATTAAGAAGTAATCGAGGCAACACGCAAGAACCAGATACAAAAGTAACATGGATGAACAATTGGAACGACGTCGGGGTGGAAGATCGCAGTGAAGATGAGACCAGGTTCTGCTATTTCCATCAACATTCGTGCGCCAACTTTCAGTCCGTAACACTTGAGAAAGTTTATCCAAGTTCAGCCATAAAAAAAGCAGTGATCTTCTTGGTTCATGAACCCAACTCAGAACTTATATCCATGGCTTGTCTTCACTGTGACCATTAAACTGGTGTATTCAGTTATGACAAGGCCGAGCATCTTGAGTACATATGTTCTGGCAAAGCAAATAATGCACTGCAAGAAAAATAATATGAAAACACAATGTATTCCCTATCCAAATCTAGAAATAACTTCCTCCTTCACGTCAGTGTTGACCATCGTACTGGTAGTACCTTTTATCCAAATATAGCAATCCAAATTTCCAAATTAGTCGACAGAATGTTCAAAAAAAACCCACCCTCCCGGATAGAAAAGAAGATTCTAGGAACATACTGTGCGCACTTTAAATTCCTGTGTTAGGATGAGAAGGAACAAGTGTGGCATCTCGCCGAGGGTGCAGAAACCTGTAAGGTCCTCGCAGTTTGGGCACTGCAAATGAAACACACTAGATTCAGTAGGAAGAAAAATGCATCAACGGTGGCGGCTGCCATCCTAGGATTACCCGCGACCAAGGGACTTGGATTTATCGGGGATGGATGAAAAATTCGTACCTGGTTCTCCATGAGAAAACCCTATGCTATCACCGAGAGGGGTTTTCTCAAAACAAGCAGACGAGGGAGAAGGGGATTCAGGCCCAGTGAAATATTGTCGCTTCGTCCGTCCAACTTACTACTAAAGCTGGAAAGGGGGGGTTTGTGATTTGACGGCTCATTGGGCATTACTGCGGCGCTACGACCATAGTGTGTCTACCGTGCAGTTGTGCACTCTAATTTGTGCATATGGCACGTGGACCCCGTTGCCGGATGCCCCACATATCAGCGAAAGGAAGTAGAAAGACA
Source organism: Triticum urartu (assembly GCF_056163025.1). Classification (NCBI taxonomy): domain Eukaryota; kingdom Viridiplantae; phylum Streptophyta; class Magnoliopsida; order Poales; family Poaceae; genus Triticum; species Triticum urartu. The sequence continues at coordinate 442,551,119 of NC_141876.1, forward strand.
GGAGTAACTAGTTACACATAAATATATTTTTGACAGAGAGATACTCCCTCTGTAAAGAAATATACAAATATTTTATATCACAACTTTATACATAAGAAAAATCAAGGGGAATATATATAACATATATAATTATAAAAAACAGAGTTTTTTTTAACATAGTATAGACGAGTTGGTGATGATGGTGTGCCTGCCATCCAGCAATATAGGCCGTCCGATTTATTTCTGACGGATAGGAAGGAAACTATGGTAATTTTGCAAAAAGGTACCCACACACCTCTCCACATTTGCAAATAAGGCCTTCCCTCGTTCATCCTTTTCTCTGACAAGATAAAATACTCATACAAATGCATCTTGATGTTACGTGCAACGCACGGGCATTATGGGGGTTCAGCTGAGAATATAATACTTAGACAGGCTCACGGTTCTGGACTTTGGGCCGCAGGCCCACCCTGCATGTTTGGGGGCCCATGTGTTCTACCTCAGTGCTTTTCATATTGCAAGCGATCGGTACGGTGCTGGTTTTAGATGCTGTCGCAAGGAGAATACACAAAATTGAATAAAGCACGACAGCTGATGGAATGAAATCGAATGACAGTTCCTAACCAGCAATGAGAGTTGCAATTCTATCAACGATATACCTGATACGTCTCCAACGTATCTATAATTTTTGATTGCTCCATGCTATATTATCTACTGTTTTGAATGTTTATGGGCTTTATTATACACTGTTATATCATTTTTGGGACTAATCTATTAACCCAGAGCCCAGTGCCAGTTTCTGTTTTTACCCTGTTTTAGGGTTTCAAAGAAAAGGAAAATCAAACGGAGTCTAATTGACCTGAAACTTCACGGAACTCATTTTTGGAAGGAAAGAAGCCCAGAAGACTTGGAATGCACGTCGGGGGACCTACGAGGAGGCCACGAGGCAGGGGGCGCGCCCACCCCCCTGGGCGCGCCCTCCACCCTCGTGGGCCCCTCGTGGCCCCCCTGACATACTTCTTCCGCCTATATATCTCCATATACCCTAAAAACATCCGTGTACACAATAGATTGGGAGTTCCGTCGCCAGAAGCCTCCGTAGCCACCGAAAACCAATCTAGACCCGTTCTGGCACCCTACTGGAGGGGGAATCCTTCTCCGATGGCCATCTTCATCATCCCGGTGCTCTCCATGACGAGGAGGGAGTAGTTCTCCCTCGGGGCTGAGGGTATGTACCAGTAGCTATGTGTTTGATCTCTCTCTCTCTCTCGTGTTCTTGAGGTGATACGATCTTGATGTATCGCGAGCTTTGCTATTATAGTTGGATCCTATGATGTTTCTTCCCCCTCTACTCTCTTATAATGAATTGAGTTTCCCCTTTGAAGTAATCTTATCAGATTGAGTCTTTAAAGATTTGAGAACACTTGATGTATGTCTTGCCGTGCGTATCTGTGGTGACAAGGGGATGCCACGTGATTCACTTGATGTATGTTTTGGTGATCAACTTGCCGGTTCCGCCCATGAACCTATGCATAGGGGTTGGCACACGTTTTCGTCGTGATTCTCCGGTAGAAACTTTGGGGCACTCTTTGAGGTCCTTTGTGTTGGTTTGAATAGATGAATCTGAGATTGTGTGACGCATATCGTATAATCATACCCACAGATACTTGAGGTGACATTGGAGTATCTAGGTGACATTAGGGTTTTGGTTGATTTGTGTCTTAAGGTGTTATTCTAGTACGAACTCTAGGGCTGTTTGTGACACTTATAGGAATAGCCCAACGGATTGATTGGAAAGAATAACTTTGAGGTGGTTTCGTACCCTACCATAATATGTTCGTTTGTTCTCTGCTATTAGTGACTTTGGAGTGACTCTTTGTTGCATGTTGAGGGATAGTTATGTGATCCAATTATGTTAGTATTGTTGAGAGGACTTGCACTAGTGAATGTATGAACCCTAGGCCTTGTTTCCTAGCATTGCAATACTGTTTACGCTCACTTTTATCATTAGTTACCTTGCTATTTTTATTATTTCAGATTACAAATACCTTTATCTACTATCCATATACCACTTGTTTCACTATCTCTTCGCCGAACTAGTGCACCTATACAATTTACCATTGTATTGGGTGTGTTGGGGACACAAGAGACTCTTTGTTATTTGGTTGCAGGGTTGCTTGAGAGAGACCATCTTCATCCTACGCCTCCCATAGATTGATAAACCTTAGGTCATCCACTTGAGGGAAATTTGCTACTGTCCTACAAACCTCTGCACTTGGAGGCCCAACAACGTCTACAAGAAGAAGGTTGTGTAGTAGACATCAATACCATGTGATAAATAATACTTTCATATTACTTATATACACAAGACACTTGTTTCACCATGCCAGATTATTACATCAAAATCTCTCGGAGGATAGATCAGTTCGGCAGTTGCGTGCTGCTACTGAAGAATTTCAAAGTTGATTTGGACCAGCTCTTCTTGCCGAGAAAGTTCGATTTTGAGATCATCCCCTGCCGCAAGATATGATTTAGATTTGAACCTTGACCATCCTTTAGCATCAGTCCTCATGCGACTATCCTTTGTACTTACGGTATATTGAGCAGGTTCATTCAAACCAAGGTTGCGCATGGTAAGAGAAACTTGGCCGCTGTCACCCGGATTGTTGAACGACTCCCTCGTTGCTCTAGGAATTCTCTATTTGCAAACAAGAAGACATACCCAAATAGTTAGATCAACACAGTGAATCATGTGAAACAACATGGAAAGAAAAAAGAACGAAGCACTTGGGTGGCCAATGCTTACCAAGAAGGTGGACATGTCGGTTTTTGTAAGGACTTTGGTATATGAAGTGCGAATTGCAGCCCAGTCTATTGCCAGTGCAACTTCTTGTTCAGTTGCCGTTGCACGGGCCGGAGCAAATGCAAGTGCAAGTGTTGGTGCAGGTGCCGAAGCCGATGCTGCTGCCGGAGATGGTGCTCCTTGTAGAGTTGGTGCCGGCGTCGATGCCCGAGCCTTCGGTAGATCAGCCTGATCCGCTGACGGAGTCAGTGCCCAATCCTCAGCTGGATCAGACTGAGCTGCTGCCGCTGTCAGTGCTAGAGCAACTACCGGTGCTTGATCCGTTGCTGAAGGTGGTACCGATGTGCGAGACAGCGGCGATCGTGTGTGGTCTGCTATGATCAGCTTTCTAACTTGACTAGGCTCCGTGACCGTGATCCAGTTTTTTTCTTCATTTCTTTTAAACGCGAGAAGGACTAATTGTGGCGTTTTTGTTAAACCAAACTGCAGTTCATCATAGGGATTCAGCTTGTACTCAGACAACAGACTGATCCAATTTTTTCCAGTAATATAAGTGATGGACAGTGCCTTCGTTATTGACACGACATAAGAAGTGAAACCTGCAAAAATAGCCATCGTAGAGCAAACCAAACGGTTTATTCTATGATGAATGTCACATGGAAAAACCTGCATCGTAAAATTGCAGGAAAAGAAAGAAAACATGACATTAAATCAATAAGATTTAGACAGTAAATCAATAATATTTACTTGATGTGACATGAGTGAATCCTTACCAGGAAATCACTATGTTGAAGTACTAAACAGAAGATTGATCGTCCAACTACGGGCGGCATGCAGGGGCCCCGCCAACTCCCACAAGCAAGACAGTCCAAAGGTCGTGACAAATCGTATGGACCGAACATCCATGGGACTAGAAATCCTGGTGGGTGCGATAAACCCTGCAATGCATATAGATATTGGAGTGTAACCATAATTGATAAACCGTCCTCACAAAAAAGATGATCTGGATACTTCAAAGTATACAGACTGAATTGAGTGGACAGACATTAACATAGACCGTTCTCAGGACTGACCACACACCAAAAGCGGCAGTACTAATAAACAATACAGGGTTCACAAACACAAATCAATTACTGAACAATAGTACTTACTACAGACAAGCAAATTTGCACTAATTAAACTCTGCAGATTATTTCTTGCCACCGACCTACGGGATGAACCCCGGATAACTAACTAGGCCATGGACTTCGTGAGAGATGTCTGCATGCACCATCACCATCTCGTCAACCTTAGAGAACCTAACAGAGTGGTCCTTCCACTCATAAACATGATGATGAAGACATGCCGCATCAGATTTATTGGGAAGCTTTACAAGAACCACACCCTTCGTTATCGAAGGCACACCCAGGAAATTGTTGTGGTCAAGTACAGCCTCGAGAACACGCCTGACAACAATGCTACAGGAAAACACTAGTTCAGGACACGTGGCGACAAGGACACAACAGTTGGATAGTTTAGCAGTAGAAGTCATCCTCAGGTCTTCCAGTTCACACGGCATGACTTTGAGAACTTCATCTCCACCGCGGACCTGGTTCTAATTCAAACATAAACCATATTTTATTACTACCTCCGTTCAAAAATATAAGATGATTTTTGATATTGTACTCCATATATGACTACATATACGCACAGAAATGAGTGAACAAAGACACTAGAACATGTCTTCAAAGGCATGAGAGCAGAGGGATTACTTGCAATATCCATAACACAAGTTACTGAGGCAAATATACCCTCTTCAAAGGTAGCATTGATGTTGATAAAGTACTCCAGTTGAAAGTAATCTATAAGAAATCAGTGTCAACCTCTCGCATGTTTTGGTCAAAAGAGTAATTTAGAACCGTCATTTGGCACACAAAAATCACATGCAAGATCACCTAGAAAGTTGTACTACTAGTACTAGTTCTGCGTGTTAGATGAAAAAACACGATCAAGATCGAGAAAAAGATCGTCAAGAAGAGATATTACCTGGACTTGCTTAATGAGGGATCCCGGAGAGGGGGGCTTGGACAGGGCGATGGCTTTGAGATTGTCTGCGGTAGTCTCGGCGGGGTGTTGGTGTCAAAACCGGTGGATCTCGGGTAGGGGGTCCCGAACTGTGCGTCTAGGATCGATGGTAACAAGAAACAGGGGACACAATGTTTACCCAGGTTCGGGCCCTCTCTATGGAGGTAATACCCTACTTCCTACTTGATTGATCTTGATGAATATGAGTATTACAAGAGTTGATCTACCACGAGATCGTAATGACTAAACCCTAGAAGTCTAACCTATGAATATGGTAATGAGTATATGTGGTGTCCTTTCCGGACTATCCCCTTCGGTTTATATAGACACCGAGGGGGATCTAGGGTTTACATGGAGTCAGTTACATAAGAGGAATCTTCGGTCGCCAAGCTTGCTTCCACGCCAAGTAGAGTCCAATCCGGACACGGTGCAGTCTTCGGCCTTCATGTCTTCACAGCCCATCCGTCCGGCCCATGGATAACAGGTCGGACGCCCGAGGACCCCTTAGTCCAGGACTCCCTCTGTAGCCCCCAAACCAGTCTTCAATAGTGAGGTGCTCAGCACACAGATTGTCTTCGGCATTGCAAGGCGGGTTCCCCCTTCACTGATCCCCAAGCAATCTATTCGGCCATTGATCCGATGCCGCCTTCTTGGCTTCTGCACGTTTGAATAATCTTCGTCCTCCATGTGTCGAGTGAATGTGGAAAGTCAGGGTATTTTTGCGAATAACACCCCATCCATGCGAGGAAGGGTGCCTATTTAAGGAGATTGGATCCCAGATCCATTCAGTGCTACACAGAAGAAATCCCCAGAGATTGCTTAGGATAAACCATTCCAGTATGGCTAGTGTTCCCAGCTCCTCCGCTCGTCCTGACCCAGAGAAAGGCGAGTGGGGGAGGTGTTCCGTGTCTCATAGCCGATTGACGAAGTTGCAAATGCAGGGATTCCTTCCCCATGCAGATCTAGTCCCTGTTCGAACGGGGCTTGAAAGTGCTAGTGATCGACTAGAGGGGGGGGGGGGTGAATAGGCGATTTTTATGAAAGTCTTCAAAACATGTAAGTTTCGAAGACAAACGATAGAAATAAACCTATTATCATGTAGCGGAAGGTAGACTACACTAGGCAAACCATATTCATGTATTCAATGAAGTGAAAGCACAATGACAAATAGCAGCTAGGCAGTAAGGATCAGGTAGGAAGATGTTGAGAAGCCAATCAGTACACGTAATCACTTAGTGAAGTCGAACGGTGATGCTATCATACAATGACTTCACAAGAACCAACAGTAAGTAAAGGGAAGGGAAGGATGAAACCAGTGACTCGTTGAAGACAATGATTTGTTGGACCAGTTCCAGTTGCCGTGACAACTGTACGTCTGGTTAGGGAGGCTGAGATTCAACTCAGAAGACCTCGTCTTCACCTTATTCCCCTTGAGCTAAGGACACCCAGTCCTCACCCAATTACTCTGGTAAGTCTTCAAGGTAGACTTCCAAACCTTCACAGACTTCGTTCACCGGCGATCCACAATGACTCTTGGATGCTCAGAACGCGACGCCTAACCGGCTGGAGGATTCACAGTCCTCAAGTGTAATAAGTCTTCAGATCACACAGACAAGAAGACTTAAGTGATGCCTAACACTCTTTGGCTCTGGGTGGTTAGGGCTTTATCCTCTCAAGGAATTCTCTCTCAAAGGCTTCGAGGTGGGTTGCTCTCAAACGACAAAAGCTGTACTTTAACTCTGAGCAGCCAACCGTTTATGGTTGTAGGGGGTGGGCTATTTATAGCCACTAGGCAACCCGACCTGATTTGTCCGAAATGACCCTGGGTCACTAAGGAACTGACATGTGTTCCAATGGTCAGATTTCAAACACACACGGCAACTTTACTTGGGCTACAAGCAAAGCTGACTTGTCCAACTCTGAACAAGATTCGCTCTCATAGTCTTCACTCGAAGACATATGATTTTGGTTAAGCATCACTTCAGTCATTCTGACTGGTTTTCTTGGACCCCACTTAACAGTACGGTGGTTCCTATGACTCAACAAAGAAGAAAAAGAACTACGAAAGATCTAAGTCTTCGCGCTCCATAGTCTTCATGCGATGTCTTCTCTTGTCATTGTCTTCAATGTGAATGTCTTCACATACCACCTTTGACTTCAATGTCTTCATACATTTTTAGGGGTCATCTCTGGTAGGAAAACGAATCACCGAGGGACTTTCTATCTGTGTTATCCTGCAATTCTCACAAACACATTAGTCCCTCAACTAGGTTTTTCGTCAATACTCCAAAACCAACTAGGGGTGGCACTAGATGCACTTACAATCTCCCCCTTTTTGGTGATTGATGACAAACTAGTTGAAGTTTTCAACGGGGAATATAATATGTGAAATTGTAAAGGATAAGGAATTGTCTTCATAAGCTGCAAGGGCTCCCCCTGAAGATGTGCATATAAGTAATTTGCTTTTGGAATGCAAATGCACATGGCAGGTTGTACTTGTGGAGATCCTCTTTAACTTATGACAATTCATCATGCATGAAAGGTATGTGAAGATAATGACATGCATAATGAAAAATGGACGTCTGCAAAATGACCTAAGTGCGGAATTTATCGTCGCACATGCGGAATTTATCATCGCATCACAAAATAGCAAATAAGTAGCAGACGACCATCGAGTTCAAGTGTTACAACTCAAAGAACCAAATGTATCAAAACGAGAGTTGTAAACACTAGGCAAAACATAAAGTAACCGCCCATATGGACCCGCTTGAAGACTATCAAACTCATATGCTTCTCCCCCTTTTGTCATTGAGGACCAAAAAGGTTTGAAGACATAGAGCATCTACTCGTTCCCATGAAGAGTAGGTGAAGCAGCAAGGTCATCGGTGGTGTTTGGCGGTGCAGAAGAACTTGGAGCAGTGTCGATGCGTGCAGAAGTAGGGGGCGGTGAAGTGGCATCATCTTCGTCCTCGATCACTCTGGCATTCACAGTTGCCGCAGAGGAAGAGAACTCAGAGTCTTCAAGAGATGGAGTTCGTCGCAGCACAGTCCTTCGGGGAGGTGTGGAGTCAAACTTGAAACGTTTAGAGAAGCCATCCTCTTGAAGATCATCCTCAGAACACATAAGCGTCAGCCCTTTCCATGTACGCCGACAGGTTTCATGGGCAACAAAGGCATTCTTGGTGGCAAGATTGCGAATGCGGTTGACATCCACCAAGAGGCTTTGCATTTGTCGCTTCAGCCAGTCATGATGCCTATCATGTTTCTGATGAAGAGCAACCAAAAGCTCTCGGTCATTGAGAACACGAGATCACTTCTTGGATCGTTGGGCAATAGTGCTTTCAGTGGCTTCAGTAAGGGCACAATGAGGTGCACGTGTAGTACCAGCCAGAGGATAAACACGAGTAACTGCTTCAACTCCTTCAATGTTCTGAGTGAAACTTTGATGCTCCGCATTCTGAAGACTAAGAGGTTCCTTGGCAGGCTCTGGATAAATGGCTTCAATGGACATATCGACATCAGGCAGAAAGATCCAATGATTGCGAGCAGATGGCTAATATGAGATAGCTGAGTGGAGTTTAATCAGCCGCATTATCCATGGAGCGTAGAACTTCAAGCCAAAAAGATCAGATCCTGATGCAGCAAGTTGGCGGATGAAGAAGTCTTGTGCATTGAAGCATTTGCCATGAAGAATATAGAAGACCAAAGTCCTCATTGCACCTTCCAGCTTTGCATGTGGAGAATGTCCTTTGATGGGCCAGAGAGTTCGCCTTATAATGTGATAGATAGTCCTTGGCAGATACTCAAGGTCTTCAACAAAGAACTCCTTAGGATATGCAGCATCTTGTGGCAAAGGCTTCATCATACTGAGCATCTGACTCATGTTTGGTTCAGGCTTCTGAAAGATGCTCTCCATAGCTTCACTGTGAAGTTGACATCCAGGTTCATAGAGATCTCCAGGAGTGGGCAGACCAGTGAGCTCAATGATATCAAAGGCTTTGGCTTCGTGATGAACATTTCCTGTCATCCACTCAAGGACCCAATCCTTTGGATCTCTGTTGTAACCACGTATGTGAAGTGTGGCATAAAATTGGAGCAGCAACTCTTCATTCCAGTGCTCTTGGTCGGTGACGAAAGGCAACAATCCAACCTCTTTGAAGCAATCCAGAGCTTCTTCCAAATAGGGCAGACCAGCTATTGCTTCGGTGTCAAGACGCATATGTGGGAAGATGCGACCTTGATTGTACAGAATGCAGGAGTAATAGCTTCGCTGCGGATAGCTCCAGAACCGATCAGAAGATATTCGTTCCCTTGAGTAGGGGTTCTTGGAGCTATTGAAGAAGGTGTTGTCTGCTTTGAAGCCATTGACATTGAAGGATCCAGGTGCTGATGCAGGACCTGGAAACCTGGGCAACCATGGCATTGGCCTCTGTACCTGAGGTCTATGCTCAATATGATAGTCAAACTGAGGACCAGCAGCAGGCGCAGGAACAGAAGCAGTAGCATCATTGGCTTCGCTGACTTCTAGTTCTTGGGTTGGTGTAGGCTCCACATTTGCTTCAACCATGACAACATCAGTTGCTTCATTGGTGTTGGTGGTGGCAGCCTCAAGATTTTCTACCTCCACTTGATGAGCTGGAGGGTCGGGCACAGACACGTTCTCCTCGAGAACAGCTTCTTCAATAGTTGGGGAGTAGGGACACGTTCTTCTTCTTGGGTGTCATCGGCTGATGCACCCGGAATGTCTTCAGCAGTTTTAGCCTCAGACTCGGAGACTTGAGACCTTGGTCCTTTGCGAAGCCTGCGTAACGCTGGCGACGCCTTTGGAGATGGAGTTGGCTGGGCCTACGTAACGCTGTGTGACTTGTTGTTGTGGGTGATCAGCCCATGATGCATCCTGAGCAATTGGCGTCAGAGGACGACCAATGCTGATGAGTTCACCGTGCGTAAGCACAGGCGATGATACCTGTTGGTGCTCGATCTGAGGAAGAACTACATCATCTTCAACATTGTCATGGTGACCAATGTCTTCAGAAGTGGTGGGATCAACTGCTGGAATGTCTTCAGCTGTATGAGCCTCTGTGGAAGCAGGCTCATGGACAATCAGTTGGCGCTCTTGGTGTGTAGATGCAGGGCGAACCATTGAGATAGGTTCAACAACCAGGGGCTCTGTGGGAGCAGCCTATTCCTTCTTGGTCTTCCGCTTCTTCTTGGAGGGAGCAACATCAGAGGCTTCAGAATGTCTCCTCTTTCTGGCTTCAGCCTCAGCAGTCCTCGTCTTCTTCAGTTCTGAAGCGGTTGACCTGGCCTTTGGCTTCGAGCCAGCCAAGCTGGCTAGGAAGACAATGGGATGTGCTTCCTGCCTTGGTGCGTCGGGTGCGGCCACAGCTGGCTTCTTCTTATGCTTTGCAGCCATCCTGGGGTCGATGCCAGGATGACCAAGGGCCTTGCGCTTCTCAGCCTCATTGTAGGCTTGCACACTCTTGTCAGCCAGGATCTTCATCCGCTCACGAGAACCTTGAGCTTCTGCATGTTTCTTGAGAAAGGCTTCTTTGAGCTCGTGCAACATAGTCTTGAAGTTTTTCACCTCTTGCATGCTGAGCTTGGCCATATGCTTCTTGAACTGAGGTTTCTCAAAGTCAATCTTTTGCTTCAGTTCGACGATGCGCTGAGCTAGAGCTAGCTCTGAAGCAATGGCGCCATGGAAGGCGACACTGAGGCCAATGGGAAGTTGCAGATCTTCAAAGCTGAGGTTGGGCGTGTCAAACCACTCATCAATGAAGTTGTGGATGATTGCCACGTCAAAGAGAGGCAGATCATTGAAGATTTCTGCTTCTTCTTTGCTCTTGATCAGTTGCTCAAGAGCGTCATCTACAAGATCTTCATCGTTGGACAGATCAATAGCGTCGTTGCGCAGAATAGCAGCAGCAGTCAGTTCTTGGCTGGTGTGTTGCAAAGGCATCTTAACTTTCGAGGGCTTGGAGATGCGTGACAAATCTTCAGACTGCACACTGTCTTCAGGAGGTGCAGTAGCCAGTGGCTTCGCCCGTGAGATTTTTGGTGCTGAGGCAGGCTTTGAAGCTTTAGGCTGCTTCAGTTTCTTTGGCTTCGGCACTGCAGGCGCTTCATCAGATTCAGCGTCATCTGCAGGCTCATCCACAGCTGTCCCTTGAACCATGATATGAGTGATGAGACCTTCTAGGTTGTAGATGGGACCAACAAGATTGGGTTCAGCTTCGCGGGTGCCATCGACACGGGGAGCAGAGGGACCAGGGTTGAAGTCTAGTCCCAATGACTTCTTGTTCTGCTTCGCCAAATTCTGGGCAAACTAGAAGTTGCTCTTGAATAGATTATCGTCACGACACCATAGCAGTGATGATGGGTCAGCATCCGCAGGCTGTGGCCACGGACCATGCAGGGATAGAAGCCTATGTCGGATTTCGGGTTCCGGCAGACCCTTGAGGTTCGAACACTGGGGTGCGCATGGAGATTTCGCCTCCTACCTACCTGCACCCCTCCGCCTCGCTAAGATCTAAGCTATGGAAAGAACAACACGAGAGACACAGGGTTTATACTGGTTCGGGCCACCGTTGTGGTGTAATACCCTACTCCAGTGTGTGGTGTGGTGGATTGCCTCTTGGGCTGATGGTGATGAACAATACAAGGAAGAACAGCCTCGCGAGGGTCTGTTCTTGGCTGGGACGATGAACTGCTGGGAGGAGTTCAGTCACCCTTCTCTCTCTCTCTCCGATTGTTGATCTCCAACCTCTCACCGAGCTGCCCTCCATCCTGCGGGTGGATGGTCCTATTTATAGTGGCCCTGGTCCTCTTCCCAAATATCGAGCGGGAAGGGAGCCAACAATGGCGGGCTAATTTGAAGGGGGACAGCTAGTACCAGTTATCCTGACAAAAGTAGTCTTTGCCTGCACAAAGCTCTGGTGGTGACGCCGTCTTGGGCTCCACGATGACCTCCATCTTGCAGTCCTCCTAGTCTTGGTCTTCTTGCAACGAAATGGCAACCTTTGCCTGATGCCTCGGTACCCCGCGGCTGCGCTTGCCCCCTTTGCACCAAAGGGGAAAGGAGGACACTACGCGGGCTGGCACCCGCCTGGCGCCCTTGGTCGTCATGGCTTGCGTCACGGGCACCTCATGAGGTACCCCGCCTTGATCTCTCCACCTCCTCGCGAGCCAGCCTGATGAGGCCGTGCCTGAGGAAGCTCCGCGTCGTCCGCCCCGCGAGGCTTGGCCCCTCGCGAGGGTCTTGGGTCTGTGTTGGTGAAGATGGGCCGTGCTGGGCCCCCCTTTGAGCCACGCCGCAGGCCGCAGGTAGGCAAGTCTGGGGACCCCCGTTCCCAGAACACCGACAGTAGCCCCCTGGCCCAAGGCGCGCCCGGACTTGGCCGTGCAGGGAGGCTGAAGGGCAAGAGCGAAGCGCCGCGGGCCCTAACAGCCTGTGGTCTTGGGCGCCGCGTGGCGGTCGATTGGACGTGGGCGCCTTAGCAACCGCGCGAGTTGATAAGGGAGCGGCATCCGCCTAGGCTTTGCTTTTGCTTTCTCCGGTTGCTGCTCAGATCCCCTTCCTTGCGCCTCTCCTTCCTTCCTCCAAAATTTCCAGATCTACTCTGACCGTGTGACCTAGGAAGCCATGGCGCCTCGTCAGCCCCCGGCCGTAGCTTGGTACTCGTCTGCCCTGGACTCGCCGAACATGTCGGAGGAGAGCCTTGCCCGGTTGCGCCGGATGGTGAAGGCACGGGGCATCAATGGGGCGAAGGTGTTCAAGGCCGGCTCCACCACCCCTGAGGGTCAAGGGAGCACCTTCTATCCGTTCTTCGTTAGTGCCATTGCCGCTGGCCTGGTGCCTCCCTTCTCCGAGTTCTTCTTCTCTGTCCTCCGCCATTATAAGCTACAGGCTCTGCATCTCCACCCCAACTCCGTCCTTCTCCTGGCAATCTTCGCCTATTACTGCGAGGCCCACGTAGGGGTGCAGTCCTCAGTGGCCTTGTTGCGCCACTACTTCTACCTCCGGACCTCTCGCGGTCCTGCTTCCGCGTGCGTGAGCTTCATCGCGTACGGTGGCGCCATTGCCATTTCGAACCCCGGGAAAAGGATTGAGGGCTTCAGGAGCAAGTGGGTCTTGGTGGATGCTGGGCGCATCCACCCTCGGCTGATCTTGCCCACGGAGCAGCCCACGAGCTCCAGCGATTGGGGTCGAGCGGAGCTCGCAGACCCCCGCGCGAAGCTGGTGTTGGAGAAGATGGACGCGGATCTGAGGCCGGCCAACATGGCGGGGCGAAGCTGACCGGCGCGTCGCTGCTGAGAGAATTCCTGGAGCACCAGCTAGCTCCGCTTCGGCAGTACTCACTTCCGATGTGGAGGCCCCATCCGAGCCCCGCGGCCTTGGCCGATGGAGATCTGGCTGCGGTCCTCCAATCTCTGGTCGGGGGCGATGTGGCGAGGTTGGAGGGCGCTCCTACGCCCTTGTTCCTCCGCGACGACTGGGAGCAGGTAGTGGAGTCCATGCCCGTCTTCAACGGGGATGGGCCCGTGACCACGGAAACTCCTGAGGAACCAGTGGACGTGCCCTCCGACGACTCCAGCGAAGAGGAGGAAGGAGGGGAGCGGGAAAAAGGGCCTGACTCCGAGGCGACTGACGGAGAGTCGAGGGCTCCCCTCCCCCGGCGCAGGTCCCGCGTTCCCCGCCTCTCTCTGAGCGATGACGACGAGGATGACGACGAGCAGGACGGCGGGAGCTTGCCCCCGATCCCGAAGAAGGACAGGACCGGGCTGATCTCCCGCGGGTCTGCCCCGGCCCCGAGGCGGACCGCAGACGCACCTTCCGCTTCCAAGCTTCCCGAGGTTGACCCTTCCAGCCGGCTTTCAGGCTTCAAATTTGGCCGGAGGCCGCTTGAGCTCACTTGCGACGACCCGTAAGCATTTGATTCTTGTCTTTATTTCTTGCTCTGCTTCTGAGGCTTGACGTCCGCATCTCTTGGATAGGCTGGCGCCCGCAGCAAAGAAGTCGAAGGGAGCTCCTGAGGTTCCATCCGTGGCAGCGCCTCTGCCCGCGAAGGAGGGTGACTGCAACGCACAGGCTTCTCCTGCCCGGTCGCCCTCATGAGGCCTTGCTGAGCCGGCTGGTGTGAGCTCAGCCCCCACGGCCCAAGTGACTCCCGAGGTGTCCTTGCCTGCCGCCGCCACTACAGCTGTTGGGGCGCGGCAGACTCCGCCTCAGGATGCTGTGGCCGCGCTACCGCCTTCTCCTCCTACTCCACCGGCTGCTGTCTCTCTGACTCCTTCTGCCGTTCTAGATCGTGGTGTTGCTGAGCTGGACCAACTGCGGAAGGATCATCTTGGCGCCGACCCTCGCTTGGTGGTCGGGCGCTTGGAGCTGGCTTCAGGATGGGTTCACTTCGACGCTTCGATTCGGGCGGTGCTGGTCCAGGCCTCGACGGCTTGCGGTGAGGAGAAGCAGGCCGTCCTTGAGGCGAAGGCTGCTCGTGACGCAGCCCTGGGGGAGGTGGTCGACGTCCGTGGTCGTTGCAAGGCGCTGGAGGATGAGCTGCAAGGCCTGCGGGACCAGCTCGCGAAAGAGGTCCGCCTTCGCCAAGAGCAGGAAGAAGGCGTGAAGGCTCGCGAGGCGGCCGTCAAGGAGAGGGAGGTCAAGCTCAGGAAATGCCGCGACTGCCTAGGCGCGCTGGAGCAGGAGTTGGGGGCGAGGAAGGCCGAGCTGGACGACAAGGCCCTGGTTCTTGCCGAGGACCGCGTGGCCTTCACGGAGATGGAGGCGAAGGCTCGCTCCTTGCTGAGGACGCTTTACGACAGCGGCCTGGAGAGCCCGCTGGCTGGCGCCGAGGATGGCCCCGCCAAGCTGCTTCCCTTCCTGGTTCGCGCTCTTGAAGATGTCGCCCTTGGCCTTGGCCCCACGGCCGAGGCCGAGGCGCGTGTCTTGTCTTCTGCAACACTGACGCGGGTCCTCACCCATATCTACCTCCGCGATCCCGGCGTCGACCTTGACAGCCTGCTGGAGCCAGTAAGCGGCGAGCGTGCCACTGCCGCTGCCGAGGCCGTGAAGGGTCGTGCGGAGGCTCTATTGGGGAAGTTCCGAGCCTTCAGCACCAAGCCGAAGCAAGGCACTGCCGACCCCACTGCTCCATGAGGCGAACCCACTCCGCGCTGCTCCACCGCTGACAAGTGACTCCGTTGTGGCTCCTGTCCTGCCTTTAATTCTTGCACACGTATCATGCCTCGGGGAGGCGTTTAAACTTGCGTTTGGCATTGAGATAACAGTGTGGACTGTAATATTTGCTTTTGAATTCCTTGAAATTTGCGCTTTTCCTTCCTACTTGCTTATGTTCTACGCCGGCAGAGCCCGGCCTCGTGCATGCCTCACCCAGCGTTGGTCCCGACCGGAAACCAGGACGGGGCCAAGGAGTGAGGGGCTACGTGACAAGTTAGGCTCCTGAGTCGCGATGCTCAGGAGTCCCCCTTGGCGCACGAACAACAAGTAGGGAGGTGTGATGTGGGTGGATCTACTGTTCTACGTCTGCAGAGCCCGGCTGCACGCATACCTCAACCGCCGTTAGCCTTTCGGAACTAAGGAGTGAGGGGCTACGTGACCAATTAGGGTCCTGAGTCGCGATGCTCAAGAGTCCCCCTTGACGCTCAAACGACCTTCGTACCTTGGCTCCGCTCGGGGAGAGACACACGACGAACCAGGCCCGGGGGGCCTAGCTGGGCGGCGTGCGTCTGGGTGTGACCCAGGCGCAGCCCCCGTGCCCAGCCCCCTCGCGCGGCACTCCCGAGGGGAGGCGTTACGATGAGGCTAGACACTGAGCTCTGGGCTCCCTGAGGTTGATGCGGCCCGGGGGCCACCCTTAGTTCTTTATCACCAGCGCGGAGCAAAGCGCTTCCATATGTGTACGGGCATAGCCGCTCCTCGGCAGTGTCGTCAGCCAGCGCGGAGCATGGTGCTTCCACTGGTACGTGGGAGGGGGGCCCCCTCCACGAGGAGCCCCCGGGGTGTGTACAGCCCCGCCTTGACACGTGGCTGGCACGGTAGGGCCTGGCAAGGTGTATCTGGGCACCCGTGAGCCAGCGCGGGACTCACGGGGCCGTACCTCTAGGCGGGTTGCACCTGGCACTGGGCCTTATCTTGTGATGTGTCCCTGCAAATTTGGTTAGATGTCGGCACTCTATGTCCTCGGGTCCCGGCCCTCGAGCTGGTCTCAGCCGTCGCTGGTATGCCAGGTCGCGATGCCGTGGACAAGGCCAGAGGGTGAGGGCTGGAGAGCCAGTAAGAGCCCTGAGTCGCGATGCTCAGGTACCCCCCTTTAACATGCAAGTGGTCGGCATGGAGAAGAAGAGGTGCCGTGGACCGGCATCAAATAATCAAGCATGGTGGTTCTAACGCATAACCGGAAATAAATGCAAATGGGATACATGCCGCTGGGCCTGGCCCGAGCGACTTGGGGATCATGCAGCCCGAGGGGCGCCCCCAACAAGGTAAGCTAACAACATGAAATAAAAGGGATACACGCCGCAGGGACGGACCCACGCGGCCTGGGAATAATGCAGCCCTGGGGGGGCGCTCCCAGCTGGAAATGAAACTTGAAAGATGTCTCCTGATGACGTTGAGGACGAAGGAGTGTTGGTGTAGCAGACTCGGTGGGCTGCGGAAGCCGATCCTCACGAGCCCCCAGGCCCAGGGGCCTCGGGAGGCTCCGGAGGCGCCGGCGGCTCCTCGCGGACCATCTCCATCTCTGCCAGGGCTGCAGAACGCCTGGCCTCTCGTGCCTCTGTGATGCCCCTCATGAGGCGTTGGTACGTGACAGCCGCGTTCGGCAAGCCGTAAGGCATGCGAACGTAGCTGTGGGGTGGACCTCCGCAGCGCCCCACTCGCGAGGGCCAGAGGCGCTCCAGAGAGGCGACTCGGTTGAGCCCTGGTATGTCGATGCAGACGCGCAGCCCACCATCCTCGCCTGGATGGGGAGCCACTGCTGGTAGGTGACGGCCGCCTTTCATGACTCTTGACTCCTGTAGCTCCTGAATGGCCTTGCTGATGAACTCCTGAGGGTCTGGCTCTCCTTGCCTTGCTCCTTCTTGAGGGAAACGTGCTTCGAAACACGCCTCCATGTGGTGCCCAAGCGCCTCCCTCGTGACCCTAGCTAGGTCGGTGGCCCTCCAGGGGAGAGCTCTCGAGCCCTGCCTGAGGGGGGCGCCGGGCGCGTTTCCTATGCGATGGAAGGAGGTTCCCCCTGGGCAGGCACGGGCCCAGAGGGGCCTGCCTCCTGAGGGGCCGGGCCGGACGATGTCTTCTTCTTCTTGGGGGCGGTGTTGGGAAGCCTCCTGCTTCCGCGATCCAGGTCTTCCAGTGACGCGGCCTGAAAGGCTCGTTCCAGGGAACACACCGCGTCCTTCTCTTCACACGGCACTGTGATGACTCTGCCACTTCCTGGCATCTTGAGGACGTTGTAGCCGTGGTGAGTTACGGCCATGAACTTGGCCAGTGCTGGGTACCCAAGGATGGCGTTGTACGGCAGTCGAATGTGAGCGACATCGAAGTCGATGAGCTCGGTGCGGTAGTTGTCGCGTGCCCCGAAGGTGACAGGGAGGCGGACCTGCCCAACCGGGACCATGGAGCCGTCGGTGATTCCGGAGAAAGGCTTGGTTGGCTGAAGCTGGCTGTAGGGCACTTGGAGATTGTTGAATGTTTCCATGGACAGGATGTTGAGCCCTGCCCCGCCATCGATGAGGGTCCTGGTGACCACCACGTTGCTGATGATTGGGGAACAGAGCATCGGGAGGACTCCGGCTGTAGCCGCACACTTGTGTTGATCTGCTGAGCTAAACGTGATGGCGCACACCGACCACCTGAGAGGGCATGTGGCTTCGAGCCTGGGGAGGACTACATTCACTTCGCGGGCGAACTGCTTGAAGATGCGTTGAGAGGCTGGGGCTTGAGCCCCGCCCAGGATGCAGGCGATCGCGCGCGGCTCCTGGAAGCCCCCAGCCCCCTCGTCCTGGTGGCAGTCCTCGTTTCTCCTTGGCTGCGGCGGCAGCGGAGGGAGGCCTGCGTTGCCTTGCGGGCGATCCTCGCGAGGCTGATCCCTCCAGTCTTCCTCACGAGGCGGGTCTTGACAGTGATCCTCGCGAGGTTGATCGCACCACCCTTGGCGCGGGCCACGGTCTTCCCAGCGTCCTGCGTTCCTTCCTCCTCCTCGACCGTAGCCCCGGTCACCGCGGTCTGGGCGACGGCCGATCCTTCCTTCTCGCACGGCTCGGAGCTCTTGACATTCGTTGGTGTTGTGGGTGTGGAGGTCGTGGTACACACAATACCGGCTGCCCTTGGAAGGTTCGGGCTGATCTCTGCCCCGCTTGGTGTCTGGTTCTGCCGCGAGCACGGCAGCCCCCTTGCGCTTCACATCCTTGGCCTTGGGCTTCTTCTCTTCTGGGTCTGCGACCGGCAGCTTGAGGAGGGAGAGACGCCCTTCTTCAGCCCTGGCGCACTTGGTTGCCAAGTTGAACAGCTCCAAGGAAGTGCACAGGTCTTCATGCATCGCCAGCTCCTCCTTCATCTTGACATCACACACGCCGCCGGAGAAGGCTGAGATGATGGCCTCCTCAGTCACCTTGGGAATCTTGAGGCGTGCGTTGTTGAAGCGCTGGATGTACTTCTGCAGGGTCTCCCCGGTTTGTTGCTTGATGCGGCGCATGTCGCTCACGGCGAGCGGCCGGTCGCGAGTATCTTGGAAGTTGGCGATGAAGCGGGTGCGCATCTCATCCCAGGAGGAGACCGTGCCTGGAGCCAGGTTCAGGAGCCAGGTGCGGGCCCCGTCCTTGAGCGCCATGGGAAACCAGTTCGCCATGACCATCTCGTCTCCGTTGGGAGCTTCGATGCCCAGCTCGTAGAGCTGGAGGAACTCCGCAGGGTCAGCCGTGCCGTCGTAACGAGGAGGCAGGTCTGGCTTGAACTTGCCGGGCCACGCGATGCTGCGTAGCTCGTTGGTGAAGGCGCGTCAACCTGCTGTGGCCACGGGAGGCCTTGTGTGACGGAGAGCTTGGTCATGCATGTCCCCACGCGCTGCAGCTGGGAGCAGCGCGGGGTCTTGACGCGCGGGAGCAGGAGCATGGTCTCGACGTGCTAGAGCAGGGAGCGCCCGGGCAGCTTCTTGCGGACGGGGGACTTCTTGGCAGCTTTGCTCTTGCCGCGCTGGCACCTGACGGAGCGGGTTCCACCCAGGGGCCACGCGCCTTGGAGCCATGGCACCTTCCTGAGGAGGAGGCGGCCGGGGCGCCGCCGGAGCTTCGTCGTCCGCGGGGGACGGGGTGCGGTGCAGCGGAACGGACGGCGCAGGAGAGCCCCCTGCGGCACGGACGAGCTCGGCGACGCGGTTGAGCCATTCTTCGTAGACGTCATCGACGGGACGGTAGCGCAGGAGCTCGTTTGCCACGATGAGCGCAGCTCAAGCCTCCATGGGCGCGCGGAGCGCGCGGGACGAAGAACCAGCTGGGGTGAGCGAGGGAGTTGCGGTGCGGCCGTCTTGCCGCACGGACGGATGCTGAGACGATGCTTGCTGCTCGTCCCCCGCCAGGCCGGTGGCGGCGTTGATGGCAGGTGACGGGGAACGGCGAGGACGCCCGCCGATAGGGGCCATCTGGGCGACGCGGGAAGGGAGGGCGGCCCGGCGCTTGGCGCGGGCCCGACGAGCGTCAGACATAGGCACGATGGTCGGAGGAGAACGGGGTGGTGGAAGGCGAATTCCGGCGCACCCCTACCTGGCGCACCAAATGTCGCATTTCGGGTTCCGGCAGACCCTTGAGGTTCGAACACTGGGGTGCGCGCGGAGATTTCGCCTCCTACCTACCTGCACCCCTCTGCCTCGCTAAGATCTAAGCTATGGAAAGAACAACACGAGAGACACAGGGTTTATACTGGTTCGGGCCACCGTTGTGGTGTAATAACCTACTCCAGTGTGTGGTGTGGTGGATTGCCTCTTGGGCTGATGGTGATGAACAATACAAGGAAGAACAGCCTCGCGTGGGTCTGTTCTTGGCTGGGGCGATGAACTGCTGGGAGGAGTTCAGTCACCCTTCTCTCTCTCTCTCTCTCTCCGATTGTTGATCTCCAACCTCTCACCGAGCTGCCCTCCATCCTGCGGGTGGATGGTCCTATTTATAGTGGCCCTGGTCCTCTTCCCAAATATCGAGCGGGAAGGGAGCCAACAATGGCGGGCTAATTTGAAGGGGGACAGCTAGTACCAGTTATCCTGACAAAAGTAGTCTTCGCCTGCACAAAGCTCTGGTGGTGACGCCGTCTTGGGCTCCACGATGACCTCCGTCTTGCAGTCCTCCTGGTCTTAGTCTTGTTGCACCGAAATGGCAACCTTTGCCTGATGCCTCGGTACCCCGCGGCTGCGCTTGCCCCCTTTTGCACCAAAGGGGAAAGGAGGACACTGCGTAGGCTGGCACCCGCCTGGCGCCCTTGGTCGTCATGGCTTGCGTCACAGGCACCTCGTGAGGTACCCCGCCTTGATCTCTCCGCCTCCTCGCGAGCCAGCCTGATGAGGCCGTTCCTGAGGAAGCTCCGCGTCGTCCGCCCCGCGAGGCTTGGCCCCTCGCGAGGGTCTTGGGTCTGTGTTGGTGAAGATGGACCGTGCTGGGCCCCCCTTTGAGCCACGCCGCGGGCCGCAGGCAGGCAAGTCTGGGGACCCCCGTTCCCAGAACGCCGACAACCTAGTTCAATGGCTTCATCTCTGGACCTGGGTTGAAGATTTTTGTATAGGATGTCTCCCCATGGTCGCTTGATGGCATTCTTCTCAGCACATTCCTTTGTTACAAACCTGTACTTGAACCACTGTTCTTCCCAATATCGTCGAATCCATTGGATTCATGTCTTGCGCTGATTGTAATCCTCTTCTGGATCTGTCTTGTACAGTTCTGAGAGGTCATCGGGCAGATCTCTTGATGTTTCACCTCGACGCTTTCTGCCACCCTTCCTAGCTGATTTCTCTGCAGCCATGAAATTTAAATTGAATGGCTTCAATATGTTCAAAGGCTTCAAGGGCTTTCGCTTGCTGGACAAACAGGAACTAGCTTCGGGAGAATTTATATGATGCTGTAAGAATTCTGCAAATGAATGCAGACTATGAGAACCAAGGGATTCTCCCACGGACATGTACCTATGACAACATTAAGGTGCGAGGGAAGGGGAAGAGGTCATATGCATTCTCAGAAGATTTTGAAGATAAATCAGTTTAGAAGACATTGACCTCATCGTGCGAAGACATTCACTCATATATAAGGAGTTGGTTCCAGATTTGTACGAATCCACGGATCAGTACAAGTGAGGAATCTAACTACTTTGTGAAGCATAAGTGAACATACTAGGCATATTATGAGATGCAGTATGAGATAGATCCAACTTGTGTGAACAGAAACTGCTTGTGGTAGAAAGTGATGAATCTATAGGATCAAAGGGGTCGTAAAAGGAAGTTTTATTTACCACACAAGGAACTGCTAGACGGAGTGGAAGAGTAGGCCGAGCAGTTCGATCGCCCGTGCCCTAACTTGGCGACGGAGGACACCTACGGCGACGGCGGAGAAGACGATGTCCGCGGCCGGCGTGAAGACGACGTCGGAGAGGTCGCGGCAGCTAAGCGCTTCGTTGCTGGCATCGTCGAGGGCTAGCGGTGGCGCTAGGGTTCGTGCGAGAGTGGAAGAAAGGATAATGACTGTGGTGAGGCGTGTATTTATAGGGACAGGGACGGCACAACGTTATTACACAGGTGCCCCTGGCGATTCACATCTGAAGAACACGTGGCCATCATGCAACATATCGGAGGTTGTTCCATGTTCCCACGCACGCCTGGATTGTCGGGTGGTCGTTCCCACTTCTCCGGGTTTCAGGTGAAGGAATTAGCATTGAAAACGGACTTAATGTTTGTCTCTGTATCTTCTGCTGACAAGGACGCAGAGAAGACATTCGACAGTTTCAATAGAATGCATATGATTTGGAGAGATAGAGTTTGAGATAGAAAGCATAGAGAGGTTAGGGTCCGATCACATTCACTTAGTTCAAAAGATTCAACAAGAAGACATAGCTATAAGTGAATGTTGTAGAGGACAGAACACTAGTATATATATATATGATCAACATAATGAAGATAATCATGAAGACATGTTGAGATTGAAGCCGAACCAAATGTGAAGACACAGCAAATGTAACACCATGGGTAAAACACTTCAAACAGACGAATTTTGTGGTGGCGTTACCCACCGTATAGGAAGTATTAGACCCAGACACGGCGCACAATTATCATGGCGCTCCGAAGTCAAATTCCACATTAATGTATTCACACTTAGAATGTATGTCTTCATTGATTGAAGATATACATTATTTCATGTGTTGCACATCTAAGTCATCAATATGCATAAGTGTTAGGATGTGTGCCTGATCACAGGACATTTGAGGATTCCAAGATATTTAGCTCACACCGTAACTTGCAAAATCTCTTCTCATCCAAGGGCTTGGTGAAGATATCTACCAATTGCTCTTTAGTGTTGACGTGTATGATATCAATATCTTCCTTCACAACATGATCTCTGAGAAAGTGATGACGAATTTCAATGTGCTTTGTCTTCGAGTGCTGAACTGGGTTGTTGGCAATCTTGATGGCGCTTTCGTTGGCACTTGCTTCAGATGAATGCCATAGTCTTTGAGTGTTTGCTTCGTCTACAGAAGCTGAGCGCAGCAAGATCCAGCAGCAATGTATTCAGATTCAGTAGTGGAGAGAGATACACAGTTCTGCTTCTTTGAAGACCAACATACAAGTGATCGTCCCAGAAAATGACATGTGCCTGATGTAGACTTGCGATCCACCTTGTCACCAGCATAATCAGCATCCGAGAATCCAACCAGATCAAACTCTGAGCCCTTTGGATACCATAATCCTAGAGTTGGGGTGTAAGCCAAATATCGAAGAATTCGCTTCACAGCTAAGTGATGCGATTCCTTTGGTGCCACTTGGAATCGAGCACACATGCAAACACTAAGCATAATATCTGGCCTAGATGCACATAGATAAAGTAAAGAACCAATCATGGAGCGGTATACCTTTTGATCGAACTCTTTACCATTGTCGTCGGGACCCAGATGATGTTTGGCAGGCATTGGCGTCGTGAAGCCTTTGCAGTCTTGCATACCAAACTTCTTCAGGCAATCTTTGAGATACTTCTCTTGAGATATAAAGATGCTGTTGCGTTGCTGACGTATTTGAAGACCAAGGAAGAACTTCAGCTCACCCATCATGGACATCTGATATTGCTCTTGCATCATATATCCAAACTCTTCACTGTATTTCTGATTGGTGCAGCCGAAGATAATGTCATCCACATATATTTGGCACACAAACAGTTCACCATCATATGTCTTCGTGAAGAGCGTGGGGTCGAGGGAACCAGATTTGAAGCCTTTGCTCTTCAGGAAGTCTTTGAGTGTGTCATACCAAGCCCGAGGGGCTTGTTTGAGGCCATACAGTGCCTTGTTGAGCTTGTATACCATGTCAGGATGTTTTGGATCTTCAAAGCCAGGCGGTTGTGCAACATACACTTCTTCTTCAATCTTGCCATTGAGAAAAGCGCTCTTCACATCCATTTGATATAGAAGTATGTTGTGATGATTTGCATAGGCCAGCAGTATGCGTATGGCTTCAAGTCTAGCCACAGGGGCAAATGTTTCATCGAAGTCAATCCCTTCAACTTGAGTGTATCCTTGAGCAACGAGACGAGCTTTGTTTCTGACAACTTGACCATGCTCATCTTGCTTGTTGCGATATATCCAATTGGTGCCTATTATATTGTGCTTCCGAGGATCAGGACGCTTAACCAGTTCCCATACATTATTCAGCTCAAACTGTTGAAGCTCTTCTTGCATAGCTTGAATCCATTCAGGTTCCATGAAGGCTTCTTCAACTTTCTTGGGTTCTGTTATTGAGACGAATGCGAAGTGCCCACAGAAATTTGCTAGCTGTGTTGCCCTTGAACGAGTGAGTGGACCTGGTGCATTGATGCTATCGATTATTCTCTCAAACTGCACTTCATTTGCAACACGAGGATGTACAGGGCAAAGATTTTGCTCTTGCTGATCATTGTCATTGTTAGAGGGATTGTCTTCAGGCTGAGCATTGTCTTCAGGTTGATCAGGTGCGGAGATGATAAGTTCTTCTTCAGGTTGAGCTTCAGAAGGTATGATTTCCCCAGTTCCCATAAGTTTGATTGATTCACTGGATGGAACTTCATCTAGCACATTTGGCAAGTGCTCTCTTTGTGAGCCGTTAGTTTCATCGAACCGCACATCCACTGTTTCAACCACTTTGTAATGAAAGAGATTGAAGACTCTGTAGGAGTGCGAATCCTTTCCATATCCAAGCATAAAACCCTCATGTGCTTTGGGTGCAAATTTTGAAGTGTGATGTGGATCCTTGATCCAGCACTTGGCGCCAAATACTCTGAAGTAACTAACATTTGGCTTCTTGCCAGCAAGGAGCTCATAGGATGTCTTGTTCAGAAGCTTGTGAAGATTAACACGGTTGATGATATGGCATGCAGTGTCAATGGCTTCAGGCCAGAATTTTCTTGGAGTCTTGTATTCATTAAGCATCATCCGAGCCATCTGAATAAGTGTTCTGTTCTTGCGTTCGACGACGCCATTCTGCTGTGGCGTGTACGGAGCTGAGAATTCATCTGTGATGCCCAAAGTATCAAGATATGTATCTAGGCCAGTGTTCTTGAATTCAGTGCCATTGTCACTTCTGATGTGCTTTATCTTGGCGCCATAGTTGTTCATTGCTCGATTGGCGAAGCGTCTGAAGACATCCTGCACTTCAGTCTTGTAAAGGATTATATGCACCCAAGTATATCTTGAATAATCATCAACAATGACAAAGCCATAGAGACAAGCAGTAGTAGTAAGAGTTGAGTAATGAGTGGGACCGAAAAGATCCATGTGTAGCAGTTCGAAGGGTTGAGTCATTGTCATGATTGTCTTCGAGGGATGCTTGGCCCTTGTCATCTTTCCTGCTTCACAGGCACCGCATAAGTGATCCTTCTTGAACTTGACACCCTCGATGCCTATGACATGCTTCTTCCTTGCAAGGGTGTGGAGGTTCCTCATGCCAGCATGCCCTAGCCTTCGATGCCAAAGCCAGCATTCAGAAGATTTTGCTAGAAGACATACTGCAAGTTGTTGTCCTGTTGAGAAATCTACAACATACAAATCATCTTTTTGATACCCTTCAAACACTAGAGACTTGTCAGATTCCATTAGTACAAGGCAACGATATTTTCCAAACATCACAATCATGTTTAAATCACAAAGCATTGAGACACACATTAAGTTGAAACCAAGGGATTCAACAAGCATGACTTTATCCATGTGTTGATCCTTTGAGATTGCAACTCTACCTAGACCCAATACCTTGCTTTTACCAGTGTCAGCAAATGTGATGTGACTTTTGTCTGATGGACGTAAAGTTGAGTCCATGAGAAGGCTTCGCTTGCCAGTCATGTGATTTGTACACCCACTATCAATAATCCATTCTGAAGCAGCTGGTGTCGTACCCTACAGTTCAGTTAGGGGGATAGGCTTCACGAAGAGAATTGTGAAGCAAAAACATTTGACGAACCAGTGGATTATTAAAGCTTAGATCGAGATTAGGACTGATAGGACAAGTTTCAAGCGATTCAGAAACAAAGTACATAGTAAGACCATTTGGGCATTTGATCTTGCGCCCTACAAGATGTTTAAGGTCCCCAGCAATAGTGTCAGACGATTTTGGTTTTCGGCTGGAGACCTTTCCCTACAAAAGAGAGTTAAGCTTTCTTAGCCACTCACATCTTCAGGGGTGGCTTTGAAGCAATAAGTCTAAGTGCAGCATCTGAGAACTTTGGCTTTGGATCTCTAGCAAAAAGTCTTGCAGGTGGACAATAGTATTCATAAGAATAAGCAGAATAGTTCTTGGTCTTATGAACATGGCGGTTTGATGAACCACGCTCATATTCATAGGCCTGAGTACGGCTTCCCTGCAAAACATTTGCGTTAGTGTGACTCAGGTGAGTCCTCTGTCTGTATGAAGCCTTTGGACCGTATGAAGCCTGTGGTCTGGGGTTTGTCTTCTTTACCTGTGGTGTCATGATGACATTCACAGGAAGATTCTCCAAACACCTTTTCGGCACCCAAATCTTCTTCATAGGTGGTCCATTCCTGCAGTTAGTACCAATATACCTGGCAAACACTTCACCATTCTGATTCTTAAACAGTTTATAGTTTGCATCAAAGGATTCATCAATAACAATGGGGTTAGCACAAGTGAAGCCAGATAGAGTGGATGGATCTGCTGAAGGTTCCTTTGCAGCAACCCATGTGGTTTTGGGGTACTGCTCAGGTTTCCAGTAAGAGCCATCAGCATTCATTTTCCTTACGAACCCAACACCCTCTTTCCTAGGGTTTCGGTTCAGGATCTGCCTTTTGAGGACATCACATAGTGTCTGATGCCCTTTGAGACTTTTGTACATCCTTGTTTCAAGTAGTGTCTTCAACCTAGTATTCTCATCAGCAATAGCAGTGGTGTCTTCAGCAGAGGGGTTAGTTTCCACATCAACAGTTGAAGATATTGCAACAGTAGCAGCAGTAGAACATTCAGCAACAGAAGTAGCGTTATCACGCTCAATGCATTTAAGACATGGTGGTTCAAATCCTTCCTGAGCTAAACTGATCTGTTTGGCGCGAAGTGACTCGTTTTCTTTGTGAAGATCTTCATGAGCCGCTCTCAATTTCTCAAGATCTTGCTTCCTTTGAAGATAATCATAGGAAAGCCTTTCTTGAGCTGTTGAGAGGGTTTCATGATGACTTTCAAGTTCCTCATACTTAACGTGAAGATTTTTTATGTCTTCAATTAAGGACTGAGATTGAGTCATTTCAGCACCCAACAGATCATCGCTTTTGTCTAACAGTTTTTGAATGTGTTCCATGGTTTTCTATTGTTCAGTTGCAATTTTAGCAAGTGTTTTGTAGCTGGGTTTGGAACCACAATCAGAGTCATCGTCACTAGATGTTTGATAGTGAGTAGTGCGTGTGTTTACCTTGGCACCACGTGCCATGAAGCAGTAGGAAGGAGCGGAGTAGTCCTTGTCATTTGCATCGGTGTCGGTGATGAAGTCATTTTCTTCAGTGTTGAAGATGGACTTGGCAACGTATGCTGTAGACAGACTTGCAATGCCAGAATCGGACTCCTCCTCAGACTCCACCACTGCCTCCTCAGAACCGTACTCATCCTCAGAGTCCATTTCCTTGCCAACAAACGCACGTGCCTTGCCATATGAGATTTTCTTGTGTGATGAAGACTTGGAGGAAGACTTGGAAGAAGATTTTGAGTATTTCTTCTTCTTCTTGTCGTCAGAGTCATACTCCTTGCTCTTCTTCTTCTTCTTGTTCTCATTGTCCCACTGTGGACACTCAGAGATGTAGTGGCCAGGTTTCTTGCACTTGTGACATGTTCCCTTCTTGTAGTCATGAGCAGAAGCTTCATCATTCCTTGAGCTTGATCGTGACGACTTTCTGAGGCCTTTCTTCTTGGTGAATTTTTGGAACTTCTTCACAAGCATAGCAAGCTTCCTTCCAATGTCTTCAGGATCATCAGAACTGCTGTCAGATTCTTCTTCAGATGAGGAGACAGCCTTTGCCTTCAAGGCACGAGTTCGCCCATAGTTGGGACCGTAGATGTCTCTTTTCTCAGAAAGCTGAAACTCGTGTGTGTTGAGCCTCTCAAGTATGTCAGACGGATCGAGTGTCTTGAAATCAGGACGTTCTTGAATCATCAGGGCTAGGGTGTCAAACGAACTATCAAGTGATCTTAGGAGTGTCTTGACGACTTCATGCTTGGTGATCTCAGTAGCGCCGAGGGCTTGAAGTTCATTTGTGATGTCAGTGAGTCGATCAAACGTGAGCTGGACATTCTCATTGTCATTTCTCTTGAAGCGGTTAAAGAGGTTGCGAAGGACAGTGATTCTCTGATCTCTCTGTGTTGAGACGCCTTCGTTGACCTTGGATAGCCAGTCCCAGACTAGCTTAGATGTTTCCAAGGCACTCACGCGGCCATACTGTCCTTTGGTCAGATGACCGCATATGATATTCTTGGCAGTAGAGTCCAGTTGAACGAACTTCTTGACATCAGCGACAGTGACACCTTCTCCAGCCTTGGGAACGCCGTTCTTGACGACATACCATAGGTCGACATCAATGGCTTCAAGATGCATGCGCATCTTATTCTTCCAGTAGGGATATTCAGTTCCATCGAAGACGGGGCATGCAGCGGAGACTTTAATTATCCCTGCATTCGACATAGCTAAAACTCCAGGTGGTTAAACCGAATCACACAGAACAAGGGAGTACCTTGCTCTGATACCAATTGAAAGTGCTAGTGATCGACTAGAGGGGGGTGAATAGGCGATTTTTATGAAAGTCTTCAAAACATGTAAGTTTCGAAGACAAACGATAGAAATAAACCTATTATCATGCAGCGGAAGGTAGACTACACTAGGCAAACCATAGTCATGTATTCAATGAAGTGAAAGCCCAATGACAAATAGCAGCTAGGCAGTAAGGATCAGGTAGTAAGATGTTGAGAAGCCAATCAGTACATGTAATCACTTAGTGAAGTTGAACGGTGATGCTATCGTACAATGACTTCACAAGAACCAACAGTAAGTAAAGGGAAGGGAAGGATGAAACCAGTGACTCGTTGAAGACAATGATTTGTTGGACCAGTTCCAGTTGCTGTGACAACTATACGTCTGGTTAGGGAGGCTGAGATTCAACTCAAAAGACCTCGTCTTCACCTTATTCCCCTTGAGCTAAGGACACCCAGTCCTCACCCAATTACTCTGGTAAGTCTTCAAGGTAGACTTCCAAACCTTCACAGACTTCGTTCACCGGCGATCCACAATGACTCTTGGATGCTCAGAACGCGGTGCCTAACCGGCTGGAGGATTCACAGTCCTCAAGTGTAATAAGTTTTCAGATCACACAGACAAGAAGACTTAAGTGATGCCTAACACTCTTTGGCTCTGGGTGGTTAGGGCTTTATCCTCTCAAGGAATTCTCTCTCAAAGGCTTCAAGGTGGGTTGCTCTCAAACGACAAAAGCCGTACTTTAACTCTGAGCAGCCAACCGTTTATGGTTGTAGGGGGTGGGCTATTTATAGCTACTAGGCAACCCGACCTGATTTGTCCGAAATGACCCTGGGTCACTAAGGAACTGACACGTGTTCCAACAGTCAGATTTCAAACACACACGGCAACTTTACTTGGGCTACAAGCAAAGCTGACTTGTCCAACTCTGAACAAGATTCGCTCTCATAGTCTTCACTCGAAGACATAGGATTTTGGTTAAGCATCACTTCAGTCATTCTGACTGGTTTTCTTGGACCCCACTTAACAGTATGGTGGTTCCTATGACTCAACAAAGAAGAAAAAGAACTACGAAAGGTCTAAGTCTTCGCGCTCCATAGTCTTCATGCGATGTCTTCTCTTGTCATAGTCTTCAATGTGAATGTCTTCACATACCACCTTTGACTTCAATGTCTTCATACATTTTTAGGGGTCATCTCTGGTAGGAAAACGAATCACCGAGGGACTTTCTACCTGTGTTATCCTACAATTATCACAAACACATTAGTCCTTCAACTAGGTTTGTCGTCAATACTCCAAAACTAACTAGGGGTGGCACTAGATGCACTTACAGGGCTAGCTTTCTTCAATGAGGGGAATCAGGCAGAGGAGTTCCCCAATCCTTCCGGGGGGAGCGAGTGTGTTTTGTCCCCTACCTACTAAGAGGTGTCGGATTTCCAATCCATCCGTTCCTCCGAGGGCTTCTAGAATACTACAGCCTCCAGCTGCACAACTTCACTCCGGCCTCTATCCTGCACATTGCGGGTTACATCGCTTTATGCGAACTTTTCCTAGGCGTCGAGGCTCATTTCGAGTTGTGGAGGAAGTTGTTCTGTCTCGTCCCGCGCAATCACGAAGGGTCAATATTTGAAGTGGGCGGAGCCAAAATATGGCGCGTCGCCGATATCGGATATCCATCCGGTACACCAAGGAAGGCACCTGATGAATGGCCGTCCGAATGGTTTTATATAGATGACTTTGCGCTCCCTGATCCGATTCGAAAGGGTCTTCCTGAATTTGCGCGCGTCCCGCTGAAGAAACACCTCAGTTGGCGTCCCCGGAGTCTTGAAGAGGAAGACGACGCGTAGGTTCGTCAGCTGATGAGCAGGATAAAAGAGCTCACCGAGTTCGGACTCACAGTAATCGAGGTTATGGCGATTTCCATAGTGCGAGGGGTTCAACCGCTCCAATACAGAGGGCTTCTGTCGGATTTCGGGTTCCGGCAGACCCTTGAGGTTCGAACACTGGGGTGCGTGCGGAGATCTCTCCCCTACCGATCTACGTTCAATCTCCTCACGTGATCTAAACTAGAAACAACGAACAACACAAGGGACACAAGGTTTATACTGGTTCAGGCCACCGTTGTGGTGTAATACCCTACTCCAGTGTGTGGTATGGTGGATTGCCTCAGGGGGCTGATGATGAACAGTACAAAGGAAGAACAGCCTCGCGAGAGGTGTTCTTGAGCTGGTGCGATGAACTGCTAGGGTGAGTTCAGTCGCTTCTCTCTCTCACTGCTAGGGCTCTACCAGATTTCTGGATCCCCCCTACTCTGTGGTGGCTAGCTCTATTTATAGAGGCCCTGGGCCTCTCCCCAAATAATGAGCGGGAAGGGCGCCAACAATTGGCCATTTTGAAGGGGAACATATAGTACAAGTTATCTTGACCAAAGGTGGTATTCGGCTGCCAAAAGCACTGGTGATGATGCTGTCTTGGGCTCCACGGTGACCTCCGTCCTGCCGCTCTGCTGGTCTTGGTCTTGCTGCACCGGAATGGTAACCTTTGCCCGATGCCTTAGCCTGCGCTTGCCCCCTTTGCACCAAAGGGGAAATAAGGACACTGCGCAGGTCGGTGCCCGCCTGGTCTCGATCGTCATGGCTTGCGTCACGGGTTCCTCGTGAGGTATCCCCGCCTTGATCTCTCTGCTTCCTCGCGAGCCTGCCGGATGAGGCCGCCTCTGAGGAGGCTTCCTGTCATCCGCCCCGCGAGGCTTGGCCCCTCGCGAGGGTCTTGAACTTGAGCTGATGAAGACGGGCCACGCTGGGCCCCCACTTGAGCCACACCGCAGGCCGCAGGCAGGCAAGTCTGGGGACCCCCGTTCCCAGAACGCCGACAGTAGCCCCCGGGCCCAAGGCGCGCCCGGGCTTGGCCTGGCGGGGAAGCGAAGGGGTAAGCATGAAGCGCCGCGGGCCCCAACAGCCTGCGGCCTTGAGCGCCGCGTGGCGGTTTACCGGACGTGGGCGTATGCGCTTCCTCATGATGCCTCGGCGACCGCACGACTTGACAAGTCCCTGCATGCAGAGAAACCGGTCATGATTACCTGCGATCGTGGTGCTCGGCGGTTGGCCTCCTCCGGCTATAAGTACGGTGCTGTGCGAGCCCCTTCAGTCCATCCCTTCTTGCTGCTCCTTTTCTTCTTCTTGGCTAGTCGCCGTCCCCATGGCTCCAAAGAGATTCTCGGCCGCGGAGAAAGGTAAGGCCCCCCGGGCAGGGCCTGACCCCCCCTTGAGGGAGTCCTGGATTAGGGGGTGTTCGGATAGCCGGACTATACCTTCAGCCGGACTCCTGGACTATGAAGATACAAGATTGAAGACTTCGTCCCGTGTCCGGATGGGACTTTCCTTGGCGTGGAAGGCAAGTTTGGCGATGCGGATATTCAAGATCTCCTACCATTGTAACCGACTTTATGTAACCCTAACCCTATCCGGTGTCTATATAAACTGGAGGGTTGTAGTCCGTAGGCAATCAGCTCCATACACAACAATCATACCATAGGCTAGCTTCTAGGGTTAGCCTCCTTGATCTCGTGGTAGATCTACTCTTGTACTACCCATATCATCAATATTAATCAAGCAGGAGTAGGGTATTACCTCCATCGAGAGGGCCCGAACCTGGGTAAAAAACATCTTGTCCCTTGTCTCCTGTTACCATCCGGCCTTGATGCACAGTTCGGGACCCCCTACCCGAGATCCGCCGGTTTTGACACCGACATTGGTGCTTTCATTGAGGGTTCCTCTGTGTCGTCGCCTTTAGGCCAGATGGCTCCTTTGATCATCAACAACGATACGGTCCAAGGTGAGACTTTTCTCCCCGGACAGATCTTCGTCTTCGGCGGCTTCGCTCTGCGGGCCGATTCGCTCGGCCACCTGGAGCAGATTGAAAGCTACGCCCCTGGCCATCAAGTCAGGTTTGGAAGCTTAAACTACACGGCTGACATCCGCGGAGACTTGATCTTCGACGGGTTCGAGCCACGGCCAAGCGCGCCGCACTATCTCGAGGGGCATGATCTAGCTCTATCTCGAGGCCGCACACGCATCGGTTCCAACCCCTAACTCGGAGCCTACTGCGCCAATCGAGGATGAGCGGTTGGACGTCACCTCGGGGGCTGCGATCCTGAAAGCGATCGAGCCGAACGCTAGCCCCGCACTCTGCACGACCCGTGACTCCGAGGATCCAGACTCCTCCCCGGACTCCGAAACCCCCGCGCCCCTGCCAATCGAATCCGATTGGGCGCCGATAATGGAGTTCACCGCCGCAGACATCTTTCAGCACTCGCCTTGTGGCGATATCCTGAACTCTCTCAAGACTCTCTCCTTATCAGGAGAGCCCTGGCCAAACTACGGTCAGCGAGGATGGGATACGGACGATGAAGAAATTCAAAGCCCACCCACCACCCACTTGGTAGCCACTGTCGACAATTTAAACGACGTGCTCAACTTTGACTCCGGAGACATCGACAGCATGGATGGCGATGCAGGAGATACCGACGAACCAACGCCCATAGGGCATTGGACAGCCACCTCATCTCACGATGTATACATGGTGGATACCCCTAAAGGAAGCGACAACGAGGAAAAAGGGGATGGGACAGGAGATCGACCCCCCGAAAAGCAATCAAAGCGTCGGCGTAAACACCGACCCAAGCCCCGCCTCGACAAAAACCCAGCCATAGAGCAGGACGACCTCACGCCGAATAGACATATGGATCAGAAGAATCTCCACGAGAGGCTCGTTGCAACTGCACGCAGCCTAAAAAAGTAGAAGCGGAAGATAAAAACAGCGGAAGATGCACTTCGGATTAGATGGAGCAAAGTAATCAATACCACAGATAAGTACGGCGACAGTCGCCGCACTAAAAGCTATCCGAAAAGAAAGCTACTGCCTGAATTCGACGAAGAGGCCCTAGAGCCCTCGCATTCAAAAAATGAAAAATCCACACGGTCGGATAGACGACCCCATAAAGCGGCAAGCGGCGCCGCACCTAAATCGGCATGCGACCCACTTAAGGATTCGCATCATGGCCCAGTCAGGTCCATTTATGGGCCAAGAAAGCAAGCTCTCGTAAGCAACGCTATGAAGCCATCATCAGAATCCGGCACACCCAAATACAGGGGCGCCGCACACCCCCTATGTTTCACCGATGAGGTCCTGGACTATGAATTCCCAGAGGGATTCAAACCCGTAAACATAGAGGCATATGATGGAACAATAGACCCTGGAGTTTGGATCGAGGATTATATCCTCCACATACACATGGCTAGAGGAGATGATCTCCACGCCATAAAATATCTACCCCTTAAGCTTAAAGGGCCAGCCCGGCATTGGCTTAAAAGCCTTCCCGAAAACACAATAGGAAGCTGGGAAGAGCTCGAGGATGCTTTCCGAGCAAACTTTCAAGGGACCTATGTCCGCCGTCCGGATGCAGACGATCTTAGTCACATAACTCAACAACCCGGAGAATTAGCTCGGCAGTTCTGGAATAGATTCCTCACTAAAAAGAATTAGATAGTCGACTGTCCGGACGCAGAAGCCTTAGCAGCTTTCAGGCATAACGTCCGAGACGAATGGCTCGCCAGACACCTCGGCCAAGAAAAGCCAAGAACAATGGCCGCACTAACAAGCCTCATGACCCACTTTTGTGCAGGGGAGGACAGCTGGTTGGCAAGGTGCAGCCCCAGCGACCCAAGTACATCCGAAACTAGGGATGGAAACGGAAAACCGCGATGCAACAAGGACCGTCGCTGGACCAAGGACAAAAGTCCGAAGAGCACGACAGTCAATGCCGGATTCAAAGGCTCACGACAAAATCAGGAAAAATCGCCCCCCCAGGATAACAGGGACGATCCATCCAACCTATATAAAATCCTGGACAGGATATGTCAGATACACAGTACTCCCGGGAAGCCTGCTAACCATACCCACAGAGACTGTTGGGTTTTCAAACAATCCGGCAGACTCAATGTCGAACACAAGGGGCTCGACACACCAAGCGAAGACGAGGACGAACCCCAAAAGCAGAGCACCAGGAAACAAAAGAACTTCCCACAAGAAGTAAAAACAGTGAACTCACTTCACATAACAAAACATGTGGCGCCCGTAAAGGTACGCACCACATGGCCCATGCCCAAAGGGTCCTACCACTGGTTGTCAAAACCGATCATCTTCGATCAGCTAGATTATTCTAGGAATATCAAGAATGTAGGCTGGACTGCCTTGATACTCGATCCAATAATTGGTGGACTCCAGTTTTCAAATGTCCTTATGGACGGCGCCAGTGGACTAAACCTGATATATCAGGATACAATCCAGCACATGGGGATAAACCCAGCAAGAATCCACCGCAGCAAAACCTCCTTTCAAGGGGTAATACCTGGTCCGGACACCCATTGTACGGGTTTTCTCCGGCTCACAGTCACATTCGGCTCTGCCGATAACCTCCGCCGTGAAAAGTTGGCCTTCCATATCGTCCTGTTCTCAAGTCGCTATCAAGCACTACTGGGACGCGAAGCTTTCGCTCACTTTAACGCAATATCGCATTATGCATCTCTTACGCTTAAGATGCCCGGTCCACGAGGCATCATCTCTTTGAAGGGAAAGCACTAAAGTGCGCCTCCCCAAGCGGAGGATTGCGCGGCCGCTTTGACAGCCCCACAGCAAAATGGCCTCACCAGCCAAAAAACTTCAAAATAGGTCATTCAAGACCACGAACGCGGATAGACGAGTTCGGTGCAAAATCATCATTGATGCAGGCCTAGAAGCCATATACCCCCGCACTAGGGGCTCCACGCATATACAATAAGAGACAATAAAGCTCAAACTTATATATCTTACTTTATACTTTGCTTATTTTAAACTTTTTCGGCACGACCCATTTTCAACTCAGTTCCTCTCTTTTACAGATGAACATCGTGCGACGCCCGTCCAGGATATGGCACAACGGAGACACAGGCGCAGACGTGCAGTAGGGACCCGTCCTAAAGGATTCTTTTTAGATTAAGACCCTGCGTAAACCTTTTTTACTGTCTCTTGTTGCTACACGTCCCCTGGTTTTTTCTTTCTGATATAACCAAGGAGGAGGCTGGCGTCTTGGCATGTGGCCACGTCAGAATTTTTGCACGTACCTGGACACTAGGGGCTTTTTTAATAAAGAGTGTCGTTTCGCCCGCACTCATAAAGACCGAACACCTTAGGGAGTGTTCGGCGTCGCGAGTTTTGGCATTATATGCATCTGCTCCGAATCATGTCTTTGGTCAAATGTTGGGTTTCCCGGCTCCTGAGTTCGGCTACATTACGTTCCGCTCTATCGGCTAAGGTAGCACCAGGAGAACTACTGCGATTGTGCCCCCAGTTTGGCCAGGGCGAGCACCTCAGTAGAGAAAGCCGAAAACTGACTGTCATGATGCAGCGTGAGACTGGTCAGCCACTCGATGACCTATCGGAATCTATCGGATTCCTCCTCTTTAACGAAGGGCCGCTTCCCGGTCAGGCACATACGCGCCCCGAATTCGGACGAGCGCAGTTGCCACCAAGGAGCTACCTAAAGAGTCTCATTGTCAAACACCTATGGCTAAGTGAAAGTGTTAAAGCATTATAGTCCGGTTGCCTGGCCTGCTGCGCTATCACCTCCTTTGTAGGACCAAGACGTTGGGTTAAGTGTGAAAATGCATCTTCTGCAAGCACCCCCGCACTATGTGCGTGGGGGCTGAAGCCAACGACTGCCATCTTTCAGATTATATATATATATATATATATATATCT
Organism: Triticum urartu; assembly: GCF_056163025.1. Lineage (NCBI taxonomy): Eukaryota > Viridiplantae > Streptophyta > Magnoliopsida > Poales > Poaceae > Triticum > Triticum urartu. The sequence continues at coordinate 442,587,225 of NC_141876.1, forward strand.
TAAAACGGCCGCACAGGAGGTGTTCCCAATACTTGGAGGCACAAGTATAAAAAATGCCACTACAGTTTATCAAAATATTACTTTATAATTACATATGCTATCATAACATAGCATCTTTTGGGCACTGCATCTCTATTACACGAGCGCCTTCAAGAACTTCCTGAAAATAGTGCTTGGAGGGTACTCGGCTTTTGTCCGAATCTCGGGACGCAACAACGGTGGTCTCCATCTCTGCCCAGTATGTCTTAACATGGGCAAGAGCCATCCTAGCGCCCTCTATGCATGCTGACCTCTTCATTTCATTTATACGCGGCACCGCGTCAAGGAATTGCTGCACCAAGCTGAAATAACTCTTCGGCTCCGATCTCCCCGGCCACAGGTGACCCATGACGTACTTCATGGCGAGTCCATACAACCTATTGAGTTCGGCCCATTGTGCCAAACGATCATCCACTGCCAGCGGACGCTCTGGATTGTGAAACTGTGACCAGAAAAGCTTTTCCACTTCGCGATATTTCTGATCTCGAAAGTGTTCGGTCGCATCAGCAGCACTCGCTGCCAAGTCCAGACAGGTATCCTCCACACTCCACATCCGGTCCAACGGAGCAAACTTCGGATCACAAAACTTCCTCCACGGCATAAAGGGCTTTCCAGCCGCAATCTGTTCGGCCTGATGTAGCTCCTCCTTCCCAGCTCTCATCGCAGAGCAAGCATCCTTGGCATCGGCAACGGCCTTCTCTAAGTCCGTCTGTCTCGCCCGGTCTTCTTTCTCAAGAAGTTTGCAATGGTCTGCAGTGCTCTTTAACTTCTCGGCCATCTCGGACATTTCTTCTTTGCTTCGGCAGTGAGCAGCCTGTTCGGCTTTCAGCTCTTCAAGGGCCTTCTCGGCAACCGCATCGCTTTTTCTGGCTTGCTCCTTAGCTCGGGCAAGTTCTGCCCTAAGATTCTCCACGGCGGCCGTACCATCTACGTCAAGCATACACATTGTAAGACACTGACATGAAGCTCCTCTTACATGATGCCGCCCGAAGAATTACATACCTTGAGCCTCATCAAGCCGCTTGTTGACAAGCGCGATGTCGGCGTCTGCCACGTCCAGTTGCCGCTTTAGTTCGGCTACATCATCAGTTCGGCTTGATTCCGGACACCTCGCCACCTACATTCAAAGGCGAAATCTTAGACCTGGGATTATGATCCTCTGCGTGCCGTCATTTCTTGACAACGCGCAGAGTCTCAGGGGCTACTATCTATACAGGGTGCATCTTACTTATGCGCAACTGACAAAAGTGTACATTATCTAACGTACCTCAAAACCCGTCAGTAAACTTTCGACGGCCTCATGCAATCCGCTTTCTGCGGATGAAATCCTTTCAATCACCGTGCCCATCAATGCACGGTGCTCCTCTAAGATAGAAGCTCGCCCCAGCAGAATCTTCAGCTCCTTCGGCCGAGCACCAGACGGTGCCGGACTTGTCCTATGGCCTCTTTCGAAGGCCGGACGTGGAGAGCCTTGGGAGGCCACATAGCTATCTTCCGCCCCTGCCGGATTCAGAGAAACCCTCCGCGACGACACCTCAGGGTCGCCCGCCTCGCTAGGCGGTACGGCAGGGGGAGGTGTCCCGCTCTCCATCATCTCCGGAAGAAGATCCCCCGAAGACGAGCTCTGCTGAGAAGGGCTGAGGTTCGAGCTACAAGGTAAAATTTTGGTTAATCTTCTCAGATATAAATCAAGGATTTCTCTCATCCCTCAAAAGGAAAACCTCTCTCTACTTACGGCTCGCTGGAGGGCTGATCCCCTTGAGGGCGTAGTCCGGCCGAGGAACTCCCCGGCGTCGGACCCTCTGACGAGGATTTTCTCCCCCGTTTTGAGGCCATGGTTTCCGGGTCGTCAGAGGCGGCTCTCTTCTTCCCCTTAGGAGAGGAATTGTCGGTTCCTCCCTTCGGGGCAGCCTCCTTCGAGGAGGCCATAGCTTCCTTGTCCTCCCCCTCCAAAGGCATTATCTCCAGCATCCTGACCAGCACGGGATCCGGCCTGGTTTCAGGAAGGGGAGCCGGACACCTGATCAGCTTTGCCTTCGCTATCCACTCCTGTTTAAAAGGATGGCTCTTTTAGGGGAAAGTTTATGACAATTATATGGATAGAAGGTCCGGGCACAGGGTTGCTTACTTGAGTATCCGGGCGATTGCAGCTTAGGCCTGCGTCCTCGGTTAAATCCGGACACATCTCTTGTGATCTGAAGAACATTCTATACATCTCCGCAGGCGTTGCGCCCATAAAATTCTGGAGAGCTCGCGGTCCCTCTGGATTAAACTCCCACAGGCGAAGGGGGCGACGTTTGCCGGGCAATATTCGGCGAATCAGCATGACCTGCGTCACCTTGACCAAACTGAGGTCTCCTTCCAAGAGATCCTTAATTCGGCCCTGTAACAGGGGCACGTCTTTGGGCAAACCCCAATCTAATAATTTGTTGACCCATGACGCTAGCCGTGATGGGGGACCTGAGCGAAAGGCAGGAGGCGCCGCCCACTTGGCGCTCCTGGGAGCGGTGATATAGAACCATTCTCGTTGCCACAAGCCGAGCTCCTCTTGAAAGGAGCCCTCGGGCCATGGAGCATCAACATTCTTACTTATGACAGCGCCTCCGCACTCTGCGTGCCGTCCCTCGATCATCTTCGGCTCCAATCCAAAAGTCTTGAGCCATAATCCGAAGTGAGGAGTAACACGGAGGAACGCTTCACACACAATGATGAATGAGGAAATGTGGAGGATGGACTCTGGGGCTAAGTCATGAAATTCCAGCCCGTAATAAAACAGCAGCCCCCTCACGAAGGGATCCATCAGGAAGCCTAACCCCCGAAGGAAGTGAGACATGAACACTGCGCTCTCACCGGGCTGGGGATTGGGAATAGCCTGCCTTTGAGCAGGCAACCTATGTGGAATTTCGGCGGTCAAGAACTTAGCCTCTCTCAACTTTAGCACGTCCTCCTCCGTGACGGAGGAGTGCATCCATCGGCCTTGAAGGTCGGAATCGGACATTGTCGAAGGTCCGAAGCGCCTGGAATTTGGAGCCTAGGGTGTTGGAACTCGAGGCGACGGGCGAACTCGTTTGAGATTGGGAAGAGGAGTAAGGCCTTGGTCTCTTTATAAGAGGTTGAATACCAGGAGCCCTCCACGTAACCGTTTGGGACTCGCCTTTAATCGAGAAAACATGCTAACGGGCACGATTGGGTTACCCACGTCTGTATTGATGAGAATCCCGTAAAAGGGGGGCACACGATCTCTGCTTTGACCAGACATGCCAAGGAAACCGCCTCGCAAAACATGCTGAGGTGGAAAAGTAAAAACGATTCGAGTAAAGAACTTGGCCGTAGTGTGATTACGCACTGCGGAATACGTCAGCAGATTTGATTTGTGTTAATATTATTCTCTCTATGGCAATATGTGGAAACTTATTTTGCAGAGCCGGACACTACTGTTGGTGTTTACAATCTTCTACGAAGGACTTGGAGGAGGAACCCGCCTTGCAATGCCGAAGACAATTTGCGCGCCGGACTCGTCGTCATTGAAGCCTGGTTCAGGGGCTACTGAGGGGTCCTGGATTAGGGGGTGTTCGGATAGCCGGACTATACCTTCAGCCGGACTCCTGGACTATGAAGATACAAGATTGAAGACTTCGTCCCGTGTCCGGATGGGACTTTCCTTGGCATGGAAGGCAAGCTTGGCGATGCGGATATTCAAGATCTCCTACCATTGTAACCGACTTTATGTAACCCTAACCCTATCCGGTGTCTATATAAACCGGAGGGTTGTAGTCCGTAGGCAATCAACTGCATACACAACAATCATACCATAGGCTAGCTTCTAGGGTTTAGCCTCCTTGATCTCGTGGTAGATCTACTCTTGTACTACCCATATCATCAATATTAATCAAGCAGGAGTAGGGTATTACCTCCATCGAGAGGGCCTGAACCTGGGGAAAGAACATCTTGTCCCTTGTCTCCTGTTACCATCCGGCCTTGACGCACAGTTCGGGACCCCCTACCCGAGATCCGCCGGTTTTGACACCGACACCCCCCGATAAAGCGCGGCCGAGGCCACCCTCGCAAGTATACCACGGTCCCCGTGGTAGCCTCCCGTGACCATGGAGGCGGCTCCCTGCGCGGTGGCGAGCGCCCGGTTGCCGACGGGGGGGCACGCCGTGGGTGTGCGCCCCCCTAGGCCACGCTTTCGCTCTGCGGAGGTGCTGCCAGAGTTCGTCGTGTGGTCGGCGAACCCATCCAACACCCGGCTCTAGCTCCCCCATTTCTTCGCAGATGAACTGCCGGCCAGCACTCGGTGCGGCTTCTGGCTCCAGGCGGATGGCTGCTGCAGCAGGGCCTCCTGGGCTTTGCTGGAGGTCTCCATCTCTGGGAACGGGGCTTTGACACGCGGCTGGCAAACATTTGCCCGCACGCGCGGCCTAGGCCGGTGGTGTACCCTGTACTTCAAGTTCGATGGCGATGCCACCCTCCATGTGAGGGTGTTTGGGGAAGATGCTCGCCGTGCCGGGTGCTGCCCATAAGATGACGACCGCGGCCGCCTGCCCAACCCTGGCACTGACCAGGATGAAGATGGCGACTGGTGTACAGGCGGCGGTGCTCGGCGTTCGCGGAGCTTCGGCGACCCCCTCTCAGGCAGCAGCTCCTCCAGCGGTGGCCGCGACCAGGCCCCGCGCCGCCGCGCCCTCCTGGGTGAAGGTAGCGGGTCAGCCCGTCGTCGCGCCCCGGTGAAGCGAGAGGAGGGCTCCGCTTGAGCCCCAGGAGTAGCTCGATCCTTCGCTGTGGGCTGGCGAAGGGCGAATCGTGCCCGTTTTGTTTTCTTTCTTATCCTGCGTAGAAATAGAAAGTAATGTAGGGCCCCGCGGGGGCGTGTTAGAAGTGCTGTTGTTTAACCATCGTGCTGCTTCTGCTATTTTGGCGCTGTGTTTCCGCGCCGCGCACCCATGTGCGGGAACTATTTTAGCTCGGTGGGGCTTGGCGCGGTCCTCGCCTCCCGAGGCCGTGGCCTTGTCGTGCGCTTCGTGCCTTGCAAGGATCAGTAGGAGGGGTAGCTTACGACCTTGGTTGTGGGGGCGATCGGCCTAGGTCCTGCGCTCGTGTCGCGATGCCCATGGAGCACGGACTGTGAGGGGTGCTCCCGCAGAGGACTCGGATAGGAAAGCTCCAAACGATTGAGGCAGAAAACACTCGCGAGGGCGACCGCGACTCCCTCGCGAGACTTGTGCGAGAGAAAACAAGGCAAGCGAGCGAGAAAGACAAAGAGTCACAAGCCAGGAACGTCAGCAACTCCAATAAAACTTCAAACGGGAATAAACAAGCCAACTACAGAAAGCAAATGGGAAAGCCGCGTCCGGCACCTATTCTAGTCGTCGATGTCTTCTCACCAGCGCGGAGCTAAGTGCTGCCACTGGGCGTGGGCGGGAGCCCCCGAGGCCCGAGAGCGGCACTCCGGAGACTCCGGGGCGTGTACAGCCCCACTCATTATTACGTGAGAGTGTCACGGGCAGCGAGCTTCACAGGCATTTGCCTTCTTCACAGGCACCGGGCCTTTCCCAAAACGCAGCAGCTTCACAGGCATTCGCCTTCTTCACAGGCACCGGGCCTTTCCCAAAACGCAGCAGCTTCACAGGAATTCGCCTTCTTCACAGGCACCGGGCCTTTCCTAGGCGATAGGCCTCGCTCAGGGATAGAACCTCCGGAGATGTTGAATGTTCCATGCGTTCTGGATGGGTAGCCCCTCCGTGGTCTCCAAGCGCGTGGAGCCAGGCCTGGAAACATGAACAACCTTGATTGGGCCCTCCCACCTGGGAGAGAGCTTGTGCAGCCCCTCCATAGAGAGAACCCGTCTGAGCACGAGATCCCCTACCTCAAGAGTTCTAGGGCGGATGTTGCGGCAGTGGTATCGTCGCAGCGCCTGTTAATACCTTGCCGCTCGCAGCGCGGCTTCTCGACGGCGTTCCTCCCCCAGCATGAGATCCGTCCCCCGCATGGCGTCCTGCTGCGTCTCGTCGAACGCTAGGACCCGTGTGGAGCGACACCTGACCTCGCGAGGGAGAATAGCCTATGCTCCGTAGACGAGGAAGAACGGGGTCTCGCCAGTCGGCTTGGTCGCAGTTGCGCGGATTGACCACAGCACGGACTGGAGCTCATCGTACCAGCCCCTGCCGCAGGCTTCCAGCTTCTTCTTGAAGGTCCTGGCTTTGAGGCCCCTCAGGACCTCCGCGTTGGCCTGCTCGGCCTGGCCGTTACTCTGGGGGTGTGCTACCGAAGCGTAGCATATCTGCGTTCCAAGGTTAGCACAATACGTTTTGAAGAGATTACTGGTGAATTGAGAACCGTTGTCAGTGATGATGCGGTTGGGCACCCCAAATCAGCTCACGAGGCCCTTGATGAATTTGACCGCTGAGCCTGCCGGGATTGTGTGGACGGCATCCACCTTAGCCCACTTGGTGAATTTGTCCACGGCGACATAGAGGTAGCGATAGCCCCCTGGCACCCAAGGAAACGGGCCCAGAATGTCCAGCCCCCAAACTGCGAACGGCCATGAGAGGGGTATAGTCTGTAGACCCCCGGCAGGCTGATGGATCTGCTTGGCGTGAAACTGGCAGGCCTCGCAAGCCTTCACAAGCTCAACGGCGTCGTCGAGCGCTATGGGACAATAGAATCCACTACGGAAGGCCTTGCCGATGAGGGTCCGTGACGACGAGTGGTGCCCGCAGTCTCCGCCGTGTATGTCCGCCAGCAGCTCCTTCCCTTGCTCTCGGGAGATGCAACATAGGGACACATCATTTGGTCGCTTCCTGTATAGCTCTCCATCCCTGTTGCAATAAGCCGTGGCCTGCCGCGCCACACGCTCCGCTTCCTCCTCATTCTCCGGCAGAGTCCCTTGCATTAGGTAGTTCTTGAGCTCCGGGATCCAACACCCTTCCTGAGGCTCTAACGCCAGGAGCAGGCGTGCCCCTGAGGCTGGGCCGCAAACCGGGGCTCCTGAGGCAGGTGGCTGAGGGAGCTCCTCCCTTGGTTGCGCCGTGCTCGACAGTGACGACACTGCGAGGGTTTGAAGTGCCTCTCCTCAAAGACGCCAAGCTCCTGAGGTAGCCACCTAGATGCCCTCTTGGAGATGTAATCAGCCTCCTAATTGGTGCCGCGAGGCACATGCTGCAACTCCAGCCCCCAGAACTATTTCTCCATCTTGCGAACCTCAATGAGGTAGGCTTCCATGTGCTCATCCTTTGGCTCGTATATCTTGTTGGGGAAGTTGACGAGGAGCTGCAAATCGCCCTTGATGATGAGGCGCTTCACCCCTAAGGCAGCTGCGGCCTTCAAGCCTGCTATTAGGCCTTCGTACTCCGCTATGTTGTTGGAGACCTTTTCTCCGTGCTGGAAGTAAAGTTGTCCAGCGTAGTAGAGTTTGTCCTGGGTAGGGGATACGAGCACTGCACCAGCTCCCGCATCGTGTAGGGAGAACGCCCCATCAAAGTACATGACCCAGCCATCCAGTGCTTCACTTCCCGGGGAAAGTGATCGGTCTTCGCCTGCCTCGAGACTTGGCGCTTCTGCCCATTCTGCCACGAAATCCGCAAGTACGGCTCCCTTGATGACTCTGGTCGTACTGAATTCTAGCTGAAATGCCTGTAGCTCGATGTTCCATTCAGCAACCCTTCCAGCTGAGTTGGGGCTCCTGAGCACTGTTTACAAGGAGTATGCTGAGACGACTTTGATGGGATGTCCTTGGAAGTAGTGGTGCAGCTTGCGTGAGGCCACTAGTAGCGCGAGGAGGAGTTTTTGAGGCATGGGATACCGTGCCCTTGCGTCCCGTAGCACCGTGCTGACGAAGTACACGGGATGCTCGACGAGGTTGAGGGTGCTGGCGCTGCTTGTGTCCTCCAGAGGTCGAGGCGTCTCTTGAGACGACGGAGCTCCCAGTGCTTGGTCGCCTGAAGAGGCCTCTCCTGCTCCGGGTGCGTTCTCCTGCTGCGGCTGTTCCTTTCCGGCTGCGGTTGCAGCCTTCGCGAGGCCCTCCTGGCTCTGCTTTGCTTCAGTTCGGGCGGTCGATGCGGCCTTGGCACAGCGCCCCTCCCTGACCGCTACCAGGGCTGCGCTAGCGGAGTAGGGGGTGGCCGCAAGGTAGAGCACCAGGGGCTCCCGAGGACGCGGAGCTACCATCACTGGTGGACTGGTAAGGTACCTCTTGAGGTCTTGGAATGCCTTGTCAGCCTCTTCAGTCCATTCGAAGGGACCCTTTTTCTTCATCAGCTTGAAGAAGGGCAGCGCTCGTTCCCCCAGCCTGGAGATGAAACGCCCCAGCGCAGTTACATGCCCGGTGAGCTTCTACATTTCTCAGAGGGTCCTTGGAAGGCTCATGTCCTCGACTGCCTTGACCTTCTCCTGGTTGGCCTCGATGCCCCTGTGGGATACGATGAAACCCAGGAGCTTGCCCGAGGGGACTCCAAACACGCAGTTCTCCGGGTTGAGCTGTAGGTCCACTTCGTTGAGGCTCACGAAGGTTTCTTCCAGGTCCTGTATCAGGGTTCTTGCCTCACGAGACTTCACCACAATGTCATCGACGTAAGCTTCAGCGTTCCTCCCGAGCTGCCGGCCTAAGGCGATGTGCATCAGCCGCTAAAAGGTCGCACCTGCGTTGCGCAACCCAAACGGCATGCACGTATAGCAGTACACTCCACACAGGGTCAGGAAAGCCGTCTTCTCCACGTCTTCTACCGCCATCTTGATCTGGTGATAGACCGAGAAGGCATCTAGGAAGCACAATAGGTCACACTCTGTGGTGGAGTCAACAATCTGGTCAATGCGGGGGAGCGGAAATGGATCCTGCGGGCAGGCCTTGTTGAGGTTGGTGAAGTCGACGCACATGCGCTCTTTTCCTCCCTTTTTCGGCACGACGACCGGATTAGCTAGCCAATCAGGGTAATGGACCTCGCTGATTACTCCTGCCGCCTCTAGCTTCCGGGTCTCTTGAACGATGAAAGCCTGTTTCTTAGTAGACTGCCGCCTTGCCTTCTGCTTCACGGGGCGCACATTGGGGCATATGTTGAGGTGATGCTCAATCACTTCCCTTGGGACCCCTGCTAACTGATCAGGTTCCCACGCGAACACCTTCTTGTTCGCACGCAGGAACCTGATCTGGGCTTTCTCCTGCTCCGGCTCGAGGTTGGCCCCTATGGTGAAGGTGGCGCTAGCGGACCCGTCCTCATCGACTGGTACCTGCTTGGTTTCCGCCTTATCTTGGGTGAACAGCTGCTTCTTTTTATCTGGCACAACCCCCTTGGGCTCAAGGGCGTCGGTGCTAGTGGGCTACGCCACCGCGGCCGCCCTGGAAACAAGGCGGAGCACCTGCAGCGCATCCCTTGTGTCTCCTGACACGGTGAGGACGCCATTGCTCCCAGGCATCTTCATGAGGTTGTACGCCCGGTGAGTTGCTGCCATGCACCGAGCCAAGGCCGGATAGCCGAGGATGGCATTGTAGGGGAGGCCAATGGGGGTGATGTCGAAGTTGATCAGCTCCGTGTAGAAGTTGTCGCAGGTGCCGAAGGTCACCGGGAGGCGGATCTGTCCCAAGGAGGCGGTGGGACCGGCTCCGACGCCTGAGAAAGGCCTGCTGGGTTGGAGCCGCTCCAGCGGCACGTGGAGGAGGCTGAAGGCCTCCACCGAGAGCGCGTTGAGGCCGGCACCACCGTCGATGAGGGTCCTAGTGACGGCCACTTGGCAGATGGTGGGGGTGCATAGCATCCAGAGCATGCCCGAACCAATGGGATTGAAGGGGTGGTCCTCCGAATCGAAGGTTAGATCGGCCTCGGGCGCCACCCAGCCCGGGGGGGGGCTTCTCGGTGCTTGGAGGCGGTGCTGATCTAGCGGGTGAACGGCTTGACGTGATGGCTCGAGGGTGGCGCCTGGGAGCCACCCAGGAGAGCTGCGACGACGGGCGGCGCTGGTGCGGCGAAACGGGCGAGGAAGAGGTCACGCAGCTCCTCCCAGGAGGTGACAGAGGCTGTCGGCAGGTGGAGGAGCCACACACGCGGGATGCCGGTGAGGGCCATGGGTAACCAGTTGGCCATCACCTAGTCATCACCCCCGGCTCTGAGGACGGCCTCCTCGTACGCCAGCAGGAAAATCATCGGGTCCGTCACGCCGTCGTAGCGCGGCGGCATCTCGGGCCTGAACTTGCATGGCCACTGCACCTATCACAAGGCAGGGGCCAAGGCCCAGAGCCCCCTGGCCCCAGTGTCGACATCCGTTGCTGGAGCGGGCGGCGCATTGTCCGCCATGAGGGCGGGATGCGATGTTGGGGGAGAGCGGGTCGTCAGGAGGGAGGACTCCGGCGCACCCCTACCTGGCGCGCCAAATGTCGGATTTCGGGTTCCGGCAGACCCTTGAGGTTCGAACACTGGGTGCACGCGGAGATCTCTCCCCTACCGTTCTACGTTCAATCTCCTCGCGTGATCTAAACTAGAAACAATGAACAACACAAGGGACACAAGGTTTATACTGGTTCAGGCCACCGTTGCGGTGTAATACCCTACTCCAGTGTGTGGTATGGTGGATTGCCTCAGGGGGCTGATGATGAACAGTACAAAGGAAGAACAGCCTCGCGAGAGGTGTTCTTGAGCTGGTGTGATGAACTGCTAGGGTGAGTTCAGTCGCTTCTCTCTCTCTCTCTCTCTGCTAGGGCTCTACTAGATTTCTAGATCCCCCCTACTCTGTGGTGGCTAGCTCTATTTATAGAGGCCCTGGGCCTCTCCCCAAATAATGAGCAGGAAGGGCGCCAACAATTGGCCATTTTGAAGGGGAACATATAGTACAAGTTATCCTGACCAAAGGTGGTCTTCGGCTGCCAAAAGCACTGGCGATGACGCCGTCTTGGGCTCCACGGTAACCTCCATCCTGCCACTCTGCTGGTCTTGGTCTTGTTGCACCGGAATGGTAACCTTTGCCCGATGCCTTGGCCTGCGCTTGCCCCCTTTGCACCAAAGGGGAAACAAGGACACTGCCCAGGCCGGCGCCCGCCTGGTCTCGATCGTCATGGCTTGCGTCACGGGTTCCTCGCGAGGTATCCCCGCCTTGATCTCTCCGCCTCCTCGCGAGCCTGCCGGATGAGGCCGCCTCTGAGGAGGCTTCCTGTCGTCCACCCTGCGAGGCTTGGCCCCTCGCGAGGGTCTTGAGCTTGAGCTGATGAAGATGGGCCGCGCTGGGCCCCCACTTGAGCCACACCACAGTCCGCAGGCAGGCAAGTCTGGGGACCCCCGTTCCCAGAACGCCGACAGCTTCCCATGTGGCACTACAATGGGGAGGACGACGCCTCCCGCTGCGGCCGAAAAGGTCCGGATACCCCTGCCGCTTTGGCTAAGATATTAGCCAAACTGTTCAAAGGGGAGGAAAAGGAATTTCTTCGCATCAAATGTAGAGACGGGTACTCTATGTGTAACCCTCCCAGCTAGGTAAGGTACGACCCCTCTATTTTTACTTCTTCCATCTCCTAATTGCCTTTGATAAACTTCTAGCTTGTTTCTTATGACAGCACTGGCGAAAGGTCACGAGGGATTTCATAGTCCCGCCCCACAGCCAGAGGACCACAACCGGGAGCTCGATCCTGGGTTCGAAGAGGATCCGGATATATTTGTGGTGCTTGTGGAGGGGGTGTTTTACCAGATGAGCTACGATGGCACAGAAGTGGCCATCATCTCCGACTACCCCGGTCTTCTTCCAGCTTCACATGTAAGTGATCTGAACACACCTTATTCAAAAAGAGATCTCTCCTTCCGTCTTACCCACTAAACTATCTTGTGCTCAAAAGGGGAAGGGTTCGGCACGCCGTACTACTCCAAGGGTACCTCCGAAGAGAGCGTCCCCCACTTCGGGCGAGCCTTCCAAGAGGAAAGCAAACGAAGATACGGCCATGCCCTCATCGAAGAGGTATGAATTCGCCCACCTGCACCTGAGCAGTCACGTCCAACCGTGACCTTCCTGTTATTCATGTGTTAGGAGAAAGACGCGCCAGACCGTATCCGGAGGCTCGAGCGGCCGTACTTCCCGCAGCCAGGATTCAAATCTTGCCATGAAGACGGGGGGCGGCACGGAGGCGGAGCCGGACTGTCCTCCAGCCAAGGACTCGGATGATGTATCCGTCACCAACTCGGAAGTGGAGAGTGCGATGAATCATCGGCGCCGCCGGGCCATTTTACAAGACCCTGACTTTTCAGAAGAGTCATTTAACGCCTTCAACTCAGCTGATGCGTACATCCGAGCTGCTCGAGCTGGGATTAACAGGGCCACAAAGCAACAATTGAAAGATGTGCAGGTAAATTTATTTTGTCTGACTATGATAACCATATGCCAGTAGCCCCCAAGACTTAAAGGAGTTGAAATAACTGATTTAAGGATCAATGTATGACCAGGTGCTTTCGGAGAAGAACACCCAGCTAGCTCAGGAGTTGGAAAAGTGCCAGCGCCGGCTGCTTGCTGCCAATGCCGAACTGGAGAAATACAAGGCATCTCTCGGTAATGTTTCCTTCTATCGAAAATTCATAAAGATACACCGATAGTGCGAATCAGGGTGCTAATCTTTGTGTTCGGTCGTTAAACCAAGTGCAAGAGCAGCTGGACGCCACTCAAAGCGAAGAACACGGAGCCAAAAAGCTACTAGCAGCGGGCGAGCGTGTATTGACAAAAGTCGTTCAAGAGAAAAAGAAACTCCAGGACTCGAACTCCAAACTGGGCGAAGAACTAAAAGATGTGCGAGCTCAACTAGCTGACTCTGTGAAGGAGAAAAAGAAGCTGTCAGGCAGCATATTTAGTATGTGGCCACTTTTTGTTTTATAACAGTTTTGGAGGTAACGGGATCTGACATAGCTGTAATTGCAGGCGTTTTGACGAACCGCCCTGAAGAGGAGGTGTCCGGATCATCGAGTGATCTTCTGCAAGGGCTGTCACAGTTGCACGAGCAAGCTCGGCAGGCGATGCGGAGTGTAGCCAAGGATTTATGGCCATCCGACCCCCCTCCAGGAAGCATGGAGTAGCTGGTAGAGCTGTTCAAGGGAGCGCGGCAGCGTATCCGGCTATGGAAGATATCGGCATGCCGAGAGGGTGCGCGAGAGGCCTGGGCCATGGTGAAGACGCGATATACCAAGCTGGATCCTAATCACATGGCTCGCGTCGGACCCATAGGGTCTAATGGGGAAGAAATTCCCGTTAGTTTAGTATATGACCAAGTAGAGGTGGCCGCCAAATATCCCCAACAGGATTGTAAGTTAGACTGCCTATTGGAAAGTGTAGAGGAGGAGGTTTTTGAGTCCAAGTGACTGTGTACTTTCCTCATCTAGCTGAATTGTATATCATTTGTCATGGCAGACCTTTTCGCTTCAACCTCCAGTCCTGAAGGTGCGGTGTGTTTCCGAATACCGTCGCAGCCGAATAGACCGGGGTATGCTTGGAAAACAAGGCGTAGGGGTTATAGTTGCTTGAACAGACAAGTTGTATCCGGCTAGCTATGTTATATTACATTGATATTGTAAGAAACAACTTCCAGAGAGAATAGTTCCATTAAGGGTTCCTTTCGCTAGGTGTGCATGCATTTAGTGTGCATGTTCGAATTGTGATGTGAGCACCATGGATTGTATAACTTCTGGGGGTGCATAATGGAGTGAGCTTTAAAAACATCTTTAATTCGCCGACCGAATATTCCCTTAAGAACACTAGCTTTCGGCTTCACCCAGTCTGAGGTACACATCCAGATGACCCGGTGGTAACAATCACAGAGGTGCTCCCTTTATGCCCTAGTCGAACTAACAGGAACATAGGGCATAAGCACAGGAGCCAGGCACCCCAGCTTGGCCAAAACTTAAGTCATATCGATGTATATAATGGCAAAGAAAAGGTACATATGGAAAAACTCATATGTGAGGAGCTTGATGCTCAAGGAATGACAAGAACTTCTGTCCGAGAAGCCCCCGGGTACAAGTGGCGTACATTTTTGAAGATGTATGTAAGTCTTGGCCCCTCCCATTTTGGCTTGAGTTTGTCCTTTTTCTTCTCCGGGAGCCGTAGAACGAGTTCGCCAATGTTGTAAGTCTTGGCCCGTACTTCCCTGCTTTGATATCTTTGAGCCCGTTGTAGGTAAACTGCTGAACGGGCTTTTGCGACATCGTGTTCCTCCCCCAGGGCATCTAGGTTGTCCTGCCGATCGATCTCGACTTCTCTCTCTTCGTACATACGCACTCTAGGTGAGTCGTGAATAATATCGTAGGGCAATACGGCCTCTGCACCATACACCATGAAGAAAGGTGTGTACCCGGTAGTGCGGTTAGGCGTGGTCCGCAGTCCCAGAGTATGGAATCGAGCTCCTCAACCCAGTGCTTGTCTGATTCTTCCAAAGACCGCAGTAGTCTAGGCTTGATGCCGCTCATAATAAGACCGTTGGCATGTTCGACTTGACCGTTGGTTTGTGGGTGGTAGACGGAGGCATAATCTAGTTTAATACCTAGATTAGTACACGAGGTTTTTACCTCGTCGGTTGTGAAATTGGAGCCGTTGTCAGTGATGATGCTGTGTGGGACACCATAACGGTGCACAACATCGGATATGAAGTCTATCACCGGGCCGGACTCAACCATTTTGACCGGTTTAGCCTCTATCCACTTAGTGAATTTGTCCACCATAACGAGCAGATATTTTTTCTTATGGCTTCCACCTTTAAGGGGTCCAACCATGTCGAGTCCCCATACCGCGAAAGGCCAAGTGATGGGGATTGTTTGTAGGGCAGTGGGGGGCATATGGCTTTGGTTGGCCAAGAGTTGGCATCCAACGCAATGTTGGACAAGGTCCTGTGCATCTGCTCGGGCCGTCGGCCAATAAAACCATGTACAGAAGGCCTTGCTAACAAGGGCCCGAGCTGCGGCATGGTGACCGCCGAGTCCGGCATGAATTTCAGCCAGGAGCTGCCGCCCCTCTTCCTCGGATATACATCGTTGAAGGACTCCGGTGGCGCTTTTCTTGTAGAGCTCTCCATCATAAACCTTGTAGGCCTTTGAGTGCCAGACAATGCAGCGGGCCTCATTCTGGTCCTCGGGAAGCTCCTTCCTATTGAGGTAGGCCAGGAAGGGTTCGGTCCATGGGGCAACGACTGCCATGATGAGATGCGCCGATTGTGTTATGTCGGTATTTCTGGGATCTGGGGTTATGTTTTAGTCCGAACTAGTATTGCCGTTTTCCCCCTGCCACACCACAGATGGCTTAAAGAGCCTTTCCAGGAAGATATTAGGTGGGACGGGGTCGCGCTTAGCGCTAATACGAGCAAGAACATCCGCCGCTTGATTACTTTCTCGATCCACATGATGGAACTCGAGCCCCTAGAACCGGGCCGACATTTTTATGACTGCGTTACGATATGCTGCCATCTTCGGATCTTTAGCGTCGAAATCTCCGTTTATTTGAGATATTGCAAGGTTTGAGTCCCCGCACACTTCGAGGTGTTGTATGCCCATGGAGACAGCCATCCGAAGACCGTGCAATAAGGCCTCGTACTCGGCTGCATTATTGGAGTCTGTGTATAGTATTTGGAGAACGTACTGGACGATGTCTCTGGTAAGGGACGTTAAAATGACACCCGCTCCTAACCCTGCCAGCATTTTGGAGCCGTCAAAGTGCATGACCCAATTGGAGTATGTGCCATACTCTTTAGGGAGTTCGGCCTTTGTCCATTCGGCGATGAAGTCGGCCAGTACTTGGGATTTGATAGCTCGACATGGTTTATATGTAATGTCAAATGGTAGGAGCTCGATGGCCCATTTGGCAATCAGGCCCGTAGCATCGCGGTTGTTTATAATGTCGTTGAGTGGTACTTCGAAGGCCACCGTGATTGAACACTCCTGGAAGTAGTGACGGAGCTTTCGGGATGCCATGAAGACCGCGTATTCTATTTATTGATAATGAGGGTACCGGGATTTGCATGGTGTAAGCTTCTGAAGCCCAGCAGTTTTCCAGCGGGGACGCCGAAGACACACTTTTCCGGGTTGAGCTTGATGTCATACGCCCTGAGGTTGTCCAATGTAAGACGTAAGTCGTCTATTAGTGTTTCCACGTGCCTGGTTTTGATGACGACGTCATCAACATAAGCTTCTACTGTTTCGCCAATCTATTTCTCCAAGCATGTTTGATTCATGCGTTGATATGTGGCGCTGGCATTCTTGAGCCCAAAGGGCATGGTATTGAAGTAGAATGGCCCGTATAGGGTAATAAATGTTGTTGCAGCTTGATCGGATTCCTTCGTTTTGATTTGATGGTATCAGGAGTATGCATCGAGGAAACACAGTGAGTCGTGTCCTGCGGTGGCGTCAATGATTTGATAAATGCGGGGAAGGGGAAAGGGGTCCTTAGGGCAAGCCTTATTGAGATCCTTGAAATCGACACATAGGCGCCAGGATTTATCTTTCTTTGGTACCATTATCAGGTTTGCCAGCCAGTCTGGATGCTTGATTTCTCTGATGAATCCAGCCTCGATGAGCTTGGCCAGGTCCTCTCCCATGGCTTGTCGCTTAGGTTCGGAAAAGCGCCAAAGTGTTTGCTTGACTGGTTTAAATACCTTTAATATGTTGAGGCTATGTTCGGCCAACTTGCGTGGGATCCCTGGCATATCCAAAGGGTGCCAGGCAAATATGTCCCAGTTTCCACGCAGGAATTCTCATAGTGCGGCATCGACTGTTGGGTTCTGTTGAGCTCCGATGGATGTTGTCTTCTTGGGGTCCGTTGGGTGGACCTGGAATTTGATTATTTCTTCTGCCGGTTTGAATGAGGTGGATTCCCGCGCAGACAACTGGCTTTGTTCCCATAATACAAGTCAAAGGCAAACATGAATACATTTATTCAAATACAATGTCCTGCGAACATTGCGCCTCTACAAGTCGAGACCCTTCTACGACATCCTCGAAATATCGCTCGGGTGTGCGGTGCTCCTTGCCCTCCGGCGGCCGCTGGCGACTTCAACAATGCTCATCTTCGCCCACAACATCTTGCAGCAAGCGAAGGCCATACAGGCACCCTCAATACAGACGGAGCGCTTGATAATGTCCAGCCGAGGATAGGCGTTCACCATCCGCCTCACGAGTCTGAAGTAGCTGCTAGGCATAGCTTCGGCTGGCCACAGCCAGATTATCAAATCCTTAATGGCTCGTTCAGCCACCCTATGCAGCTCCACCAGCTGTTTCAGCTCATCGATGAAGGACACGGGATGCTCTGGTGCTGCATACTGCGACCAGAAGAGCCTCTCTGAAGAACCCCCTTCTTCGGCTCGATAAAACTCCACCGCATCTGATACACTACGTGGCAAATCCGCAAAAGCCCCTAGGGAACTCTGAACCCGGGTTAGTAAAAGGTACTGCTTCTCCGCATACTTGCTTTGCATCTTAAATGCTTTACCTGTTGTGATCTTCTTGGCCTCCTGGATCTCCTGGAGGGCGGCTTGGCCTCATTCTGTGCGGTCTCCATCCTCTGACGAGCCTTGGCAAGTTCGGTCCCTCGAACCGACGCATCATGCTCCAAGGCCTCGCATTTTTTCACCGCATCCTGGAGCTCATGGTGGACTTCTTTGACCCGGGCCTTTAGCTTCTTAAGGGCGGCCTACTGCTGGACAGCCTTCTCCTCGGCCTCACCCAGGGCCTTCCTCAGGGCCTCGACCTCGGTCGCGGCTTCTGCACATATCACCATATCGCCATCAATATACAGCGCTTATCCTTTCCCGAACATATAGCAAGTCGTTCCTCACCTTGCTTCTCCTGGAGCCGAACCTTAACCTCCCCGAGCTCATTCTTGGTCCGCTCCGGCCTCCGCTTCATCTCGGAGACCTCGGCAGCATGCGAGGTCGCAGCCAACAGGGACACCTGCTTATCGATACATATTCAGTCAGCCTCTTCTAATTAAGGTTTGATCCCCTGTCCGGTTCTCCTCGCCGAACACCGGACAGCGTCTCAGGGGCTACGGACTATAGAGGGTTTTTCTCTTTCTTACCTCGAAACATGTTAATAGGCTGCTGCGGGCTTCATTCAGTCCGCTCTTGGCGGACTGAACCTTCTCGATCACCGCAGCCATAAGAATATGGTGCTCGTCCACGACGGAGGCGCTTCGTAGCGCCCCCCTCAGGTCATCTGGCGCTCCTGGATGGACAGGAGCCACCGGTGGAGGCGACACACCCCCCCTCCTTCAAAGGGCGCTGCTCGCCCGACTCCGGAGCCATATTGGTCTCCGGAATCATATTCGGCTGAGGGGCGAACTGGATACGGCCCTCTTTGCCCGTCTCCATGGGGATTGACTCCCCCATGTGTCCGGCAGTGGAGGTCCCGCCTTGTGGCGCCTCCCAGACAACGTCCTGGGCTCCTCCCTTCGGAGCGGTCCTCCGGGATAACACTTTGGTGTCATCCCTGGCCCCGGGGGAGTAAGCAGGCGGTGGCAACATGCTCGCCATCTCCGACGGAGCCAATGAACCTCCAGATGAGGATCGTTGTATAAGGTCACGGGCCGGACTGCAATAGTGTGGATTAACCATGTTAGAATAATAAAAAGAAAGGGCTGGATGTGCTCATAAATAAGCCATGTCACTTACGATGCGGCCTGGGGCCTAGTACGGGGGCGACGTTCCGGGCTACTGTCAACGTCCCATGCGGTGTCGACCGCTGGGGTGCCCTTCCCCTTTTTGGGCGCTTTCGCCTCCAGATGTGCCGAGGCCACCCTCTTCTTCTTCTCCTCCTCGGGAGGAGGGTTGTTTTCCTCCTCCTCCTCTTCCTCGTCGTTGTACTCAGGGACAAAGGAATGGGCCACGTCGTCTTCGGACGTCGCATCTGAAGTGCCCTTGCAACGGGGGCCACTCTTGGCCCCCTTGGCCTTCTTCGTGGCCATCTTCTCCGGTGCCGTATATGGCACCGACACTAGCATCTTCGCCAGGTGCGGGATGGCTGGTTCTTTAGGCAACGGAGCCAGACACTGGATCCGCTTCGCCCTCTCCACCCATTCCTGAGGGAACAATACTAATATCTCAGACATCATCCTCGAAACATTTAAGTTGGGAATATGTCAAAAGTAACATACCTCACTGGCGGAGCGGTTACAATTGTGACTACGGTCTAAGTCCGTGGCCAGTGGCTTCTCGTTGCCCTTAAAGAGCAACTTCCAGGGTCCTTCATGAGAAGTATCGAAGAGCCTTTTCAGGGTCTGGTGCTTCTTCAAATTGAACTCCCATAATGGGCGGCTTCAGCGCTGGCACGGAAGAATCTGGCGGACCAGCATCACGTGGATAACGTCAATGAGGTTGACGTCCTTGGTCACCATGCTTTGAATGCACGTCTGCAGCACTATCAGCTCGTCAGGTGAACACCAGCCCGGACTCTTATCGACCCAGGAGGTGAGTCGCATGGGAGCACTGGAGCGGAATTTGGCAGCTATTCCTTTACTGTCTCCACAAAGGTGCCTTTGGGCCAGGAGACGTTGGATAGCTTGCTCACCATGGCCCCTCCGCACTCCGCGTGCTAGCCATCCACCACCTTCGGCTTCACGTTGAAGACTTTGAGCCACAGCCCAAAGTGGGGATGGATGCGGAGGAAGGCTTCGCACACGATGATAAACGCCGAGATGTTGAGGAAGGAATTCGGGGACAGATCATGGAAATCTATCCCGTATTAGTATATCAGCCCGCAAACGAAAGGGTGGAGTGGAAACCCTAGCCCGCGGAAGAAATGGGGGATGAATACTACCCTCTCTGTGGGCTCCGGCGTGGGGACGACTTGTCCCTCGGCTGGTATAGGATGGGCGATCTCCTTCGCCAAATATCCGGCCGTCCGGAGCTTAGTAATGTCCTCCTCCTTGACAGAGGAGACCATCCACTTGCCCTGACCACCAGATCTGGACATGATTGCTCGAGTGGAAAGGAGATGAGAACTTGGGCGCTGGAGCTTGAGATCGGAAAGGTGGAGACGGAGAGAGAGAGAGCGTGAGGAGAGGAAGAGGGAGTCCTTATCCCATTATAAAGGCAGCAAATATTAAACGCCTCCTCACTCGCCTTAGGATTCGCCTGTTCCCTAGGGCTGTATAAACGGCACGGTTGAGTTACCCATGCCCGCATTGATGAGAATCATGCAATAAGGGGGCACGATCTCTGTTTCGACAAGACGTGCCGATAGCAACCGCATCTCTAAGCATGGAATGGCAGAAGAAAAACGGTTCGAAATTATAACCGGACAGACGTGATGTCGTGTTGGAAAAAACCTGTCAACATATTAGATTCGTGCAAATATTATATTCTCTCTGCGGTCGTGTATGGTGTGTGTAACAGGTTAGGATACTATCATTGCATCTGAATACTATTTTGGAGTTCGGAGAAAGGGGAACCCGCCTTGCAATTCCGAAGACAATCTGCACACCGGACTCCTCGTCATTGAAAGCCAGGTTCAGGGGCTACTGAGGGAGTCCTGGACTAAGGGGTCCTCGGGCGTCCGGCCTGTTATCCATGGGCCGGACTGATGGGTTGTGAAGACATGAAGGCCGAAGACTGCACCGTGTCCGGATTGGACTCTACTTGGCGTTGAAGGCAAGCCTAGCGACCGAAGATTTCTTCTTAAGTAACCAACTCCATGTAAACCCTAGATCCCCTCGGTGTCTATATAAACCGAAGGGGATAGTCCGGAAAGGACACCACATATACTCATTACCATATTCATAGGCTAGGCTTCTAGGGTTTAGCCATTACGATCTCGTGGTAGATCAACTCTTCTAATACTCATATTCATCAAGATCAAGCAAGAAGGAAGTAGGGTATTACCTCCATAGAGAGGGCCCGAACCTTGGTAAACATCGTGTCCCCCGTCTCGTGTTACAATCGATCGTAGACGCACAGTTCAGGACCCCCTACCCGAGATCCGCCGGTTTTGACACTAGCATTTAAACCAGTCAAGCAAACACTTCGGCGCTTTTCCGAACCTAAGAGGAAAGCCATGGGAGAGGAGCTGGCCAAGCTCATTGAGGCGGTGTAGAGGAGGTTTTGGAGTCCGTACTGGTGTTCACCTGACGAGATGATAGCGGCGGATCTCGGGTAGGGGGTCCCGAACTGTGCGTCTACGATCGATGGTAATAGGAGACGGGGGACACGATGTTACCCAGGTTCGGGGCCTCTCTATGGAGGTAATACCCTACTTCCTGCTTGATTGATCTTGATGAATATGAGTATTATAAGAGTTGATCTACCACGAGATCGTAATGGCTAAACCCTAGAAGTCACACCTATGAATATGGTAGTGAGTATATGTGGTGTCCTTTCCGGACTATCCCCTTCGGTTTATATAGACACCGAGGGGATCTAGGGTTTACATGGAGTCGGTTACATAAGAGGAATCTTTGGTCGCCAAGTTTGCTTTCCACGCCAAGTAGAGTCCAATCCGGACACGGTGCAGTCTTCGGCCTTCATGTCTTCACAGCCCATCCGTCCGGCCCATGGATAACAGGACGGGCGCCCGAGGACCCCTTAGTCCAGGACTCCCTCAGTAGCCCCCGAACCAGTCTTCAATAGCGAGGTGCTCGGCACACACATTATCTTCGGCATTGCAAGGCGGATTCCCCCTTCATTGATCCCCAAGCAATCTATTCGGCCATCGATCCGATGTCGCCTCCTTGGCTTCTACGCGTTTGAATAATCTTCATCCTCCACATGTCGAGTGAATGTGGAAAGTCAAGGTATTTTTGCAAATAACATCCCATCCATGCGAGGAAGAGCGCCTATTTAAAGAGATTGGATCCCAGATCCATTCAGCGCTACGCAGAAGAAATCCCCAGAGATTGCTTAGGAGAAACCATTACAGCATGGCTAGTGTTCCCAGCTCCTCCGCTCGTCCCAGCCCAGAGAAAGACGAGTGGGAGAGGTGTTCCGTGTTTCATAGCCGATTGACGAAGTTGCAAACGTAGGGATTCCTTCCCCATGCGGATCTAGTCCCTGTTCAAACGGGGCTAGCTTTCTTCAATGAGGGGACTCAGGCAGAGGACTTCCCCAATCTGTCCGGGGGGAGCGAGTGTGTTTTGTCCCCTACCTCCTAAGAGGTGTCGGATTTCCAATCCATCCATTCCCCCGAGGGCTTCTGTAATACTATGGCCTCCAGCCGCACAACTTTACTCCGGCCTCTATCCTGCACATTGCGGGTTACGTCGCTTTATGTGAACTTTTCCTGGGCGTCGAGGCTCATTTCGAGTTGCGCAGGAAGTTGTTCTGTCTCGTCCCACGCAATCACGAAGGGTCAATATTTGAAGTAGGAAGAGACGAAATATGGCACATCGTTGATACCGGATATCCATCCGGTACACCAAGGAAGGCACCTGATGAATGGCCCTCCAAATGGTTTTATATAGAGGACGTTGCGCTCCCTGACCCGATTCGAAAGGATCTTCCTGAATTTGTGCGTGTCCCGCTGAAGAAACGCCACAGTTGGCGTCCCCGGAGCCTTGAAGAGGAAGACGACGCGGAGGTTCGTCAGCTGATGAGCAGGATAAAAGAGCTCACCCAGTCCGAACTCACAGTAATCGAGGTTATGGCGATTTCCATAGCACGAGGGGTTCAGCCGCTCCAATACAGAGGGCTTCCCATGTGGCAATACAATGGGGACGACGACGCCTCCTGCTGCGGCCGGAAAGGTCCAGATACCCCTGCCGCTTTGGCTAAGATATTAGCCGAACTTTTCAAAGGGGAGGAAAAGGAATTTCTCCGCATCAAATGTAGAGACGGGTACTCTATGTATAACCCTCCCAGCTGGGTAAGGCCCTACCCCTCTGTTTTTACTTCTTCCATCTCCGAATTGCCTTTGATAAACTTCTAGCATGTTTGCTTATGACAGCACTGGCGAAAGGTCACCGAGGGAATTCATAGTCCCGCCCCACAGCTAGAGGACCACAACCGGGAGCTCGATCCCGAGTTTGAAGAGGATCCGGATATATTTGTGGTGCTTGCGGAGGGGGCGTTTTACCAGACACGCTACGATGGCACAAAAGTGGCCATCATTGCCGACTACCCCGGTCTTCTTCCAGCTTCACACGTAAGTGATCCGAACACACCTTATTCAAAAAGAGATCTCTCCTTCCTTCTTACTGATACGTCCCCATCGTATCTATAATTTTTGATTGTTCCATGCCAATATTCTACAACTTTCTTATACTTTTGGCCACTTTTTATACTATTTTTGGGACTAACATATTGATCCAGTGCCCAGTGCCAGTTCCTGTTTGTTGCATGTTTTTTGTTTCGCAGAATATCCATATCTAACGGAGACCAAACGGGATAAAAACTGATGGAGATTTTTTTGTAATATGTGTGATTTTTGGGAAGAAAAATCAATGCGAGACGATGCTCGAGGGGCCCATGAGGCAGAGGGGCGTGCCCTGGCGGGGCAGGCGCACCCCTGACCCTCGTGGTCACCCCGTAAGGCGGTTGATGCCCTTCTTTCGCCACAAGAACGCTAATATCCGGATAGAGATCATGTTAAAATTTCAGCACAATCAGAGTTACGGATCTCCGGGAATATAAGAAACGGTGAAAGGGTAGAATTTGAGAACGCAAAAACAGAGAGAGACACAGAGACAGATCCAATCTCGGAGGGGCTCTCGCCCCTCCCACGCCATGGAGGCCAAGGACCAGAGGGGAGACCCTTCTCCCATCTAGGGAGGAGGTCAAGGAAGAAGAAGACGAAGGGGCCCCCTCTTCCCTTCTCTTCCGGTGGCACCGGAACGCTGCCATGGCCATCATCATCACCGCAATCTTCACCAACAACTTCACCGCCATCATCAGCAACTCTTCCCCCTCTATGCAGTGGTGTAACCTCTCTCTTACCCGCTGTAATCTCTACTTAAACATGGTGCTCAATGAGGTGTACTACACAACCTTCTTCTTGTAGACGTTGTTGGGCCTGCAAGTGCACAGGTTTGTAGGACAGTAGCAAATTTCCCTCAAGTGGATGACCTAAGGTTTATCAATCCGTAGGAGGCGTAGGATGAAGATGGTCTCTCTCAATCAACCCTGCAACCAAATAACAAAGAGTCTCTTGTTTCCCCAACACACCCAATACAATGGTAAATTGTATAGGTGCACTAGTTCGGCGAAGAGATGGTGAAACAAGTGGTATATGGATAGTAGATAAAGGTATTTGTAATATGAAATAATAAAAACAGCAAGGTAGCAAGTGATAAAAGTGAGAGTAAACAGTATTGCAATGATAGGAAATAAGGCCTAGGGTTCATACTTTCACTAGTGTAAGTCCTCTCAACAATACTAACATAATTGGATCATAAAACTATCCCTCAACATGCAACAAAGAGTCACTCCAAAGTCACTAATAGCGGAGAACGAATGAAGAGATTATGGTAGGGTACGAAACCACCTCGAAGTTATTCTTTCCAATCAATCCGTTGGGCTATTCCTATAAGTGTCACAAACAGCCCTAGAGTTCGTACTAGAATAACACCTTAAGACACAAATCAACCAAAACCCTAATGTCACCTAGATACTCCAATGTCACCTCAAGTATCCATGGGTATGATTATACGATATGCGTCACACAATCTCAGATTCATCTATTCAACCAACACAAAGGACCTCAAAGAGTGCCCCAAAGTTCCTACCGGAGAATCATGACGAAAACGTGTGCCATCCCCTATGCATAGGTTCATGAACCCGCAAGTTGGTCACCTTAACATAACATCAAGTGGCACGCGGTATCCCATTGTCACCACAGATATCCACGGCAAGATATACATCAAGTGTTCTCAAATCTTTAAAGACTCAATCCGGTAAGATTACTTCAAAGGGGAAACTCAATTCATTACAAGAGAGAAGAGGGGGAGGAGAAGCATAAGATCCAACTATAATAGCAAAGCTCGCGATACATCAAGATCGTATCATCTCAAGAACACGAGAGAGAGAGAGATCAAACACATAGCTACTGGTACATACCCTCAGCCCTGAGGGAGAACTACTCCCTCCTCATCATGGAGAGCACTGGGATGATGAAGATGGCCATAGGAGAAGGATTGCCCCCTCCGACAGGGTGCCGGAATGGGTCTAGATTGGTTTTTGGTGGCTACGGAGGCTTCTGGCGGCGGAACTCCCGATCTATGTTGCGTTCTGGAAGTTTTAGGTCACATAGGTATATATGGGTGCAGGGAGGACGTCGGAGGAGCCACGGGGGTCCCACGAGACACGGGGGCGCGCCCCCCACCCTCGTGAGCACCTCGTGTCTCCCTTGACATGGGGTCCAAGTTCATCCGGTGTGTTTCCTTCCAAAAATAACTTCTCTAGTTGATTTCGTTCCGTTTCGACTCCGTCTGATATTCCTTTTCTTGAAAACACGGAAATAGGCAAAAAACAGCAAATCTGGGCTGGGCCTCCGGTTAATAGGTTAGTCCCAAAATAATATAAAAGTGGATAATAAAGCCCAATATTGCCTAAAACAGTAGATAATATAGCATGGAGCAATCAAAAATTATAGATACGTTGGAGACGTATCACTCAACGCTATATATTATTTCCTAATGATGTATGGCTATCCTATGATGTTTGAGTAGATCCGTTTTGTCCTATGGGTTATTTGATGATCAAGATTGGTTTGAGTTGCATGTTTTATTATTGGTGCTGTCCTATGGTGCTCTCTGTGTCGCGCAAGTGTGAGGGATTCCCGCTGTAGGGTTTGAAATATGTTCATGATTTGCTTATGGTGGGTGGTGTGAGTGACAGAAGCACAAACCCGAGTAAGTAGGTTGTTTATGGATGGGATAAAGAGGACTTGATACTATGCTATGGTTGGGTTTTACCTTAATGATCTTTAGTAGTTTCGGATGCTTGCTAGAGTTCCAATCATAAGTGCGTATGATCCAAGTAGAGAAAGTATGTTAGCTTATGTCTCTCCCTCAAATAAAATTGCAATAATGAATACCAGTCTAGTTATCGATTGCCTAGGGACAAATAACTTTCTCGTGACAAAAATCTCTTTACTAAAACTAATTTAACTGTGTATTTATTTAAACAGACCCTAGCTTTTATTTACTTGCTCTTTATTATCTTGCAAACCTATCCAAAAACACCTACAAAGTACTTCTAGTTTTATACTTGTTCTAGGTAAAGCGAACGTCAAGCGTGCGTAGAGTTGTATCGGTGGTCGATAGAACTTGAGGGAATATTTGTTCTACCTTTAGCTCCTCGTTGGGTTCGACACTCTTACTTATCGAAAGAGGCTACAATTGATCCCCTATACTTGTGGGTTATCAAGACCTTTTTCTGGCGCCGTTGCCAGGGAGCAATAGCGTGGGGTGAATATTCTCCTGTGTGCTTGTTTGCTTTATCACTAAGTAATTTTTATTTCCTGTTCTAAGTTGTTCTCTATCTTTAGTTATGGATATGGAACACTAAATACCAAAAAAATTAGGTGTACTTGCTGCTCATGGAGATGAGGAACCTCCTAAAACCCTCGACGCTCGTTATGTGACAGATATTATGTACTACTTTGATAATCCAGAGAAAACCCCATTCAATTTGTTAATGGGAGACACGTTGCATCAACGTGAATACTTTAGGGATTATCGCTTGACTCAAAAAGCGAAACTATTATGGGATCAAATTTATATGTTGCATTGGTATGCTCGACGACTATGCTTGAGATATGATTATACTTGTTGCTCTAGGATGAAGTCTCCACACCTTCCCTTTTCATGCAAATTTAATGATAATGAAACCTTGGCTTCTTATGCTAGAGGTATATATGACTACTATGATGTGGAACAAATAGAAGAACTTTTTGCTTTTATGGGTGCTTATGAAATTGAATCTATGTTCAAAGAATATGAAAATCTTTATGATGCTGTTTACCGACCTGAAAATTTAGATATCCTTAAATATTTTTATGAGAATTATGAATACAATTCCGAGATTGATGTGTTTATTGAGAAAGTCTCCACTGTCCAAGAAGAGACTAATATTTTGCAGGAATCTATGGAAGAAGAAATTGACGAAATTGTGAGCTCATTGGATGAAAAAGATGAGGAGGAGAGCGAAGAACAAAAGGAGAAAGAGCGGATTGATCACTCGTGCCCACCTTGTAATGAGAGTAACTCTTCAACTCGTAAATTGTTTAATTTCCCTTCGTGCTTACCAAAGGATGAATGCTATGATAATTGCTATGATCCCGTTGACTCTTTTGAAATATCCCTTTTTGATGATGCTTGCTATGCTTGTGGCCAAGATGCCAATATGAATTATGCTTATGGAGATGAACTTGCTATAGTTCCTTATGTTAAACATGAAATTGTTGCTATTGCACCCACACATGCTAGTCCTATTATCTTTTTGAATTCTCCAAACTACACTATATCGGAGAAGTTTGTGCTTATTAAGGATTATATTGATGGGTTGCCTTTTACTACTACACATGATGATTTTTATGAGTATAATATGCATGTGCTTTATGCTCCTACTTGCAATTATTATGAGAGAGGAACTATATCTCCAACTCTCTATGTTTCCCACACGATAAAATTGCAAGAAACTGTTTATACTATGCATTGGCCTTTACTATGTGTGCACGAATTGTTCTTTTATGACATGCCGATGCATAGGAAGAGAGTTACACTTCGTCATTACATGATATACATTGCTTTGTGCTCACTACTAAATTACAGATCATTGCTAATTAAAATTGGCTTTGATATACCTTGGGATCCGGGTGGATTCACTACTTGAGCACTATATGCCTAGCTTAATGGCTTTAAAGAAAGAGCTGCCAGGGAGACAACCCGGAAGTTTTAGAGAGTCATTTATTTCTGTTGAGTGCTTTCATATAGTTTAAAAACAACAAAAATAAAGAGGGTAACCCAAAACTTTTTTCAAAAAGGAAAGTGAAAGTGAGAGAGACAAGCATTGTTGAAGTGGGAGGTATAGCCTTGAGCTTTGTTCATGCTCACGGAAACTTTGTGAATCTTGATTACAAAAAATTTTCAACAAAAATAATTACCCCCTTGAACAATTCCATTGTATTATAAAAATAATGTGCCAAGGTTTGCCTTTAGGATGTTTACAATGCTTGTTGGTTTGTACGGTGCAGGACAGAAACTTTGGCTGCAGTGCGCGATTTTTCATTTTTTACTGGAACGTCAAATGGTTCTGATTCTCTTTGCAATGTCTTTCTATGAAATTTTTTTATTTTCCCTAATTTGTGTAGAATTTTTGGAGTAACAGAGGTATGGTGAACGTTCAGATTATTACAGACTGTTCTGTTTTAGACACATTCTATTTTTGATGCATAGTTTGCTTGTTTTGATAAAACTATCAATTTATATGAGTGGATTAAGCCATGAAAAAGCTATATTACAGTAGATACAATGCCAAAACAAAATATTAATTGGTTTTCAACAGTACTTAGAGTAGTGATTTTCTTTATTATACTAACGGATCTTACCGAGTTTTCTGTTGAAGTTTTGTGCGGATGAAGTGTTCGATGATCGAGAAGGTCTCGATGTGAGAAGAAGGAAGAGAGGCAAGAGCTCAAGCTTGGGGATGCCCGAGGAACCCCAAGTATATATTCAAGGAGACTCAATCATCTAAGCTTGGGGATGCCCCGGAAGGCATCCCCTCTTTCTTCAACTAGTATCAGTATGTTTTTGGATTCGTTTCATTCATGTGATATGTGCAGATCTTGGAGTGTCTTTTTGCATTAGTTTCATTTTTCTTTTATGCACCATGCTGGTATGAGATAGTCCTTGGTTGATTTATATAATGCTCTTTGCACTTCACTTATATCTTTTGAGTATGGCTTTATAGAATGCTTCATGTGCTTCACTTATATCATTTGAAGTTTGGATTGCATGTTTCTCTTCACTTAGACAACCGCCATCTGTAGAATGCTCTTCTGCTTCACTTATAATTGTTAGAGCATGGGCATATATTTTGTAGAAAGAATTAAACTCTCTTGCTTCACTAATATCTATTTAGAGGGTTGACAGGAACTGGTCATTCACATGGTTAGTCATAAAATCCTACATAAAACTTGTAGATCGCTGAATATGATATGTTTGGTTCCTTGAAATTGTTTTGTGATCTAAAGATAGTGATATTAGAGTCATGCTAGTGGGTAGTTGTGGATTAGTAGAAATACTTGTGTTGAGGTTTGTGATTCCCATAGCATGCACGTATGGTGAACCGTTATGTGATGAAGTCGGAGCATGATTTATTTATTGATTGTCTTCCTTATGAGTGGCGGCCGGGGACGAGCGATGGTCTTTTCCTACCAATCTATCCCCCAAGGAGCATGCATGTAGTATTTTGTTTTGATAACTAATAGAGTTTTGCAATAAGTACGTGAGTTCTTTATGACTAATGTTGAGTCCATGGATTATACATACTCTCACCCTTCCACCATTGCTAGCCTCTCTAGTATCACGCAACTTTCGCCAGTACCATAAACCCACCATATACCTTCCTCAAAACAGCCACCATACGTACCTATCATGGCATTTCCATAGCCATTCCGAGATATATTGCCATGCAACTTCCATCATCATCATATACATGACTTGAGCATTTATTGTCATATTGCTTTGCATGCTCGTAAGATAGCTAGCATGATGTTTTCATGGCTTGTCTGTTTTTTGATGTCATTGCTACGCTAGATCATTGCACATCCCGGTACACCGCCGGAGGCATTCATATAGAGTCATATCTTTGTTCTAGTATCGAGTTGTAATATTGAGTTGTAAGTAAATAAAAGTGTGATGATCATCATTATTAGAGCATTGCCCCAGTGAGGAAAGGATGATGGAGACTATGATTCCCCCACAAGTCGGGATGAGACTTCGGACGAAAAAAAATAAGAAAAATAAATAAAAAAAGAGAAATGCCAAAATAAAAAGAGAAGGCCCAAAAAAGAGAAAAAAAGAAAATAAAAAAATGAGAGAAAAAGAGAGAAGGGAAATGTTACTATCCTTTTACCACACTTGTGCTTCAGAGTAGCACCATGTTCTTCATATAGAGAGTCTCTTGAGTTATCACTTTAATATACTAGTGGGAATTTTCATTATAGAACTTGGCTTGTATATTCCGATGATGGGCTTCCTCAAATGCTCGAGGTCTTCATGAGCAAGCAAGTTGGATGCACACCCACTTAGTTTTAGTTGGAGCTCTCATACACTTATAGCTCTAGTGCATACGTTGCATGGAAATCCCTACTCACTCACATTGATATCTATTGATGGGCATCTCCATAGCCCGTTGATACGCCTAGTTGATGTGAGACTATCTTCTCCTTTTTGTCTTCTCCACAACCACTATTCTATCCCACCTATAGTGCTATGTCCATGGCTCACGCTCATGTATTGCGTGAAAGTTGAAAAGGTTTGAGACGTCAAAAGTATGAAACAATTGCTTGGCTTGTCACCGGGGTTGTGCATGATGTGAATATTTTGTGTGGTGAAGATGGAGCATAGCTAGACTATATGATTTTGTAGGGATAACTTTCTTTGGTCATGTTATTTTGAAAAGACATGATTGCTTTATTAGTAGGCTTGAAGTATTATTGTTTTTATGTCAAATGATAGACTATTGCTTTGAATCACTCGTATCTTAATATTCATGCCATGATTAGATACATGATCAAGATTATGCTAGGTAGCATTCCACATCAAAAATTATATTTTTTATCATTTACCTACTCGAGGACGAGCAGGAATTAAGCTTGGGGATGCTGATACGTCTCCGTCGTATCTATAATTTTTGATTGTTCCATGCCAATATTCTACAACTTTCTTACACTTTTGGCAACTTTTTATACTATTTTTGGGACTAACATATTGATCCAGTGTCAGTTCATGTTTGTTGCATGTTTTTTGTTTCGCAGAATATCCATATCAAACAGAGTCCAAACGGGATAAAAACTGACGGAGATTTTTTTGGAATATATGTGATTTTTGGGAAGAAAAAATCAACGCGAGACGATGCTCAAGGGGCCCACGAGGCAGGGGGCGTGCCCCATGGGGGTAGGCACGCCCCTGACCCTCGTGGCCACCCCGTAAGGTGGTTGATTCCCTTCTTTCGCCGCAAGAAAGCTAATATCTGGATAGAGATCGTGTTAAAATTTCAGCCCAATCGAAGTTACGGATCTCAGGGAATATAAGAAATGGTGAAAGGGTAGAATCTGAGAACGCAGAAACAGAGAGAGACAGAGAGACAGATCCAATCTCGGAGGGGCTCTCGCCCCTCCCATGCCATGGAGGCCAAGGACCAGAGGGGAAACCCTTCTCCCATCTAGGGAGGAGGTCAAGGAAGAGAAGACGAAGGCCCCCCTCCCCCCTTCTCTTCCGGTGGCGCTGGAACGCTGCCGTGACCATCATCATCACCGCAATCTTCACTAACAACTTCACCGCCATCATCACCAACTCTTCCCCCCTATATGCAGCGGTGTAACCTCTCTGTTACCCGCTGTAATCTCTACTTAAACATGGTGCTCAACGCTATATATTATTTCCCGATGATGTATGGCTATCCTATGATGTTTGAGTAGATCTGTTTTGTCCTATGGGTTATTTTACGATCAGGATTGGTTTGAGTTGCATGTTTTATTATTGGTGCTGTCCTATGGTGCTCTCTGTGTCACGCAAGCGTGAGGGATTCCCGCTGTAGGGTTTGCAATATGTTCATGATTTGCTTATGGTGGGTGGGATGAGTGACAGAAGCACAGACCCGAGTAAGTAGGTTGTTTATGGATGGGATAAAGAGGACTTGATACTTTAATGCTATGGTTGGGTTTTACCTTAATGATCTTTAGTAGTTGCGGATGCTTGCTAGAGTTCCAATCATAAGTGCGTATGATCCAAGTAGAGAAAGTATGTTAGCTTATGTCTCTCCCTCAAATAAAATTGCAATAATGATTACCGGTCTAGTTATCGATTTCCTAGGGACAAACAACTTTCTTGTAACAAAAAGCTCTTTACTAAAACTAATTTAATTGTGTCTTTATCTAAATAGCCCCTAGCTTTTATTTACTTGCAAACCTATCCAAAAACACCTACAAAGTACTTATAGTTTTATACTTGTTCTAGGTAAAGCGAACGTCAAGCGTGCGTAGAGTTGTATCGGTGGTCGATAGAACTTTAGGGAATATTTGTTCTACCTTTAGCTCCTCGTTGGGTTCGACACTCTTTCTTATCGAAAGAGGCTACAATTGGTCCCCTATACTTGTGGGTTATCACTTACCCACCGGACTGTCTTGTGCTCAAAACGGGAAGGGTTCGGCGCGCCGTACTACTCCAAGGGTACCTCCGAAGAGAGCGTCCCCCACTCCGGGCGAGCCTTCCAAGAGGAAAGCAAACAAAGATACGGCCATCCCTCATCGAAGAGGTATGAATTCGCCAACCTCCACCTGAGCAGTCACGTCCAACCGTGACCTTCCTGTTATTCATGTGACGCGCTGGACCATATCCGGAGGCTCGAGCGGCCCTACTTCCCGCAGCCAGGATTCAAATCCTGCCATGAAGACGGGGGCCGACGCGGAGGCGGAGCCGGACTGTCCTCCGGCCGAGGACTCGGATGATGTATCCGTCACCAACTCGGAAGTGGAGAGTGCGATGAATCATCGCCGCCGGGGGGCCATTTTACAAGACCCTTGCTTTTCAGAAGAGTCGTTTAATGCCTTCAACTCGGCCGATGCGTACATCCGAGCTGCTCGAGATGGGATTAACAGGGCCACAAAGCAACATTTGAAAGATGTGCAGGTAAATTTATTTTGTCTGACTATGATAACCATATGCCAGTAGCCCCGAGACTTAAAGGAGTTGAAACAACTGATTTAAGGATCAATGTATGACCAGGTGCTTTTGGAGAAGAACACCCAGCTAGCTCAGGAGCTGGAAAAGTGTCAGCGCCAGTTGCTTGCTGCCAATGCTGAACTAGAGAAATACAAGGCATCTCCCGGTAATGTTTCCTTCTATCGAAAATTCATAAAGATACACCGATAGTGCGAATCAGGGTGCTAATATTTGTGTTCGGCCGTTAGACCAAGTGAGCAGCTAGACGCCGCTCGAAGCGAAGAATGTGGAGCCAAAAAGCTACTAGCAGCGGGCGAGCGTGTATTGACAAAAGTCATTCACGAGAAAAAGAAACTCCAGGACTCGAACTCCAAACTGGGCGAAGAACTGAAAGATGTGCGAGCACAGCTAGTTGACTCTGTGAAGGAGAACAGGAAGCTACGAGGCGGCATATTCAGTATGTGGCCACTTTTGCTTTATAATAGTTTTTGAGGTAACGGTAGCTGACATAGCGGTAATTGCAGGCGGTTTGACGAACCGCCCCGAAGACGAGGTGTCCGGATCATCGAGTGATCTTTTGCAAGGGTTGTCGTAGTTGCACGAGCAAGCTCGGCAGGCGATGCAGAGTGTAGCCAAGGCTTTATGGCCATCCGACCCCCCTCCAGGAAGCATGGAGTAGCTGGTAGAGCTGTTCAAGGGAGCACGACGGCGTATCCGGCTGTGGAAGATATCGGCATGCCGAGAGGGTGCGCAAGAGGCCTGGGCCATGGTGAAGACGCGATATACCAAGCTGGATCCTAATCACATGGCTCGTGTCGGACCGGTAGGGTCTAATGGGGAAGAAATTCCCGTTAGTTTAGTATATGACCAAGTAGAGGTGGCCGCCAAATATACCCAACAGGATTGTAAGTTAGACTGCCTATTGGAAGGTGTAGAGGAGGAGGTTTTCGAGTCCAAGTGAGTGTGTACTTTCCTCATCTAGCTGAATTGTATATCATTTGTCATAGAAGACCTTTTCGCTTCAACCTTCGGTCCTGAAGGTGCAGAGTGTTTCTGAATACCATCGCAGCCGAATAGACCGGGGTATGCCTGGAAAACTAGGCGTAGGGGTCATAGTTGCTTGAACAAACAAGTTGTATCCGGCTAGCTATGTTATATTACATTGATATCGTAAGAAACATCTTCCAGAGAGATTAGTTCCATTAAGGGTTCCTTTCCCTGGGTGTGCATGCATTTAGTGCGCAAGTCCGTATTGTGATGTGAGCACCACGGTTTGTGTAACTTCTGGGGGTGCAAAATGGAGTGAGCTCTAAAAAACATCTTTAATTCGCCGACTGAATATTCCCTTAAGAACGCTAGCTTTCGGCTTCACCCAGTCTGAGGTACACATCCAGATGACCCGGTGGTAACAATTGCAGAGGTGCTCCCTTTATGCCCTAGCCGAACTAACGGGAACGTAGGGCATAAGCACAGGAGCCAGGCAACTCAGCTTGGCCAAAACTTAAGTCATATCGATGCATATAATGGCAAAGAAAAGGTACATATGGAAAAACTCATACTTGAGGATCTTGATGCCAAAGGAATGACAACAACTTCTGTCCGAGAAACCCCCAGGTACAAGTGGCGTGCATTTTTAAAGATGTATGTGCCAATGGTGTGCGGTCTAGCCGCACCAAAGCTTTAAAGTGAGAAAGAAGAAAGTAATCGGAAAAGAGAGAAAAATAATGGAAAATATAGGGGAGGAGGAGACAAACAAGGGGTTTAGCGCTAGGCATAGAATCTCCGGAGTCTGGCCGCGTTCCAGTGGTTCGGCTCGAGGCGATTGTCTGATGCCTCGCGAAGACGGTATGCTCCTCCGGTGAGAACTTCGTCAATTATGAAGGGACCCTCCCATTTGGGCTTGAGTTTGTCCTTTTTCTTCTCTTGGAGCCGTAGAACGAGTTCGCCAATGTTGTATGTCTTGGCCCGTACTTCTCTGCTTTGATATCTTCGAGCCTGCTATTGGTAAACAGCTGAACGGGATTTTGCGACATTGCATTCCTCCTCTAGGGCATCTAGGGCTATCATGTCGATCGATCTCGGCTTCTATCTCTTCATACATACGCACTCTAGGTGAGTCGTGAATAATATCATAGGGCAATACGGCCTCTGCACCATACACCATGAAGAAAGGTGTGTACCTGGTAGTGCGGTTGGGCGTGGTCCGCAGCCCCCAGAGTACGGAGTCGAGCTCCTCAACCCAGTGCTTGTTTGATTCTTTCAAAGACCGCACTAGTCTGGGCTTGATGCCGCTCATAATAAGACCGTTGGAGAATTCGACTTGACCGTTGGTTTGTGGGTGGTAGACGGAGGCGTAATCTAGTTTAATACCTAGATTAGTACACCAGGTCTTTACCTCGTCGGCTGTGAAATTGGGGCCATTGTCAGTGATGATGCTGTGTGGGATACCATAACGGTGCACAACATCGGATATGAAGTCTATCACCGGGTCGGACTCAGCCATTTTGACCGGTTTAGCCTCTATCCACTTAGTGAATTTGTCCACCATAACCAGCAGATATTTTTTCTTATGGCTTCCTCCTTTAAGGGGTCCAACCATGTCGAGTCCCCAAACCGCGAAAGGCCAAGTGATGGGGATTGTTTGTAGGGCAGTGGGGGCATATGGCTTTGGTTGGCAAAGAGTTGGCATCCGACGCAACGTTGGACAAGGTCCTGTGCATCTGCTCGGGCCGTCGGCCAATAAAACCCTGTATGGAAGGCCTTGCTAACAAGGGCCCAAGCTGCAGCGTGGTGACCGCCGAGTCCGGCATGAATTTCAGCCAGGAGTTGCTGCCCCTCTTCCTCGGATATACATCGTTGAAGGACTCCGGTGGCGCTTTTCTTGTAGAGCTCTCCATCACGAACCTTGTAGGCCTTTGAGCGCCAGACAATGCAGCGGGCCTCATTCTGGTCCTCAGGAAGCTCCTTCCTATTGAGGTAGGCCAGAAAGGGTTCGGTCCATGGGGCAATGATTGCCATGATGAGATGCGCCGGCGGTGTTATGTCGGTATTTCCGAGTTCTGGGGTTATGTTTCGGTCCGGACTAGTATTGCCGTTTTCCCCCTGCCACACCACGGATGGCTTAAAGAGCCTTTCCAAGAAGATATTAGGTGGGACGGGGTCGCGCTTAGCGCCAATATGAGCAAGAACATCCGCCGCTTGATTACTTTCTCGAGCCACATGATGGAACTCGAGCCCCTTGAACCAGGAGGCATTTTTATGACTGCGTTACGATATGCTGCCATCTTTGGATCTTTAGCGTAGAAATCTCCGTTTATTAGAGATATTGCAAGGTTTGAGTCCCCGCGCACTTCGAGGCGTTGTATGCCCATGGAGACAGCCATCCGGTGACCATGCAATAAGGCCTCGTATTCGGCTACATTATTGGAGTCTGTGTATAGTATTTGGAGAACGTACTGGACGATGTCTCCGGTAGGGGACGTTAAAACGACACCCGCTCCTAACCCTGCCAGCATTTTGGAGCCGTCGAAGTGCATGACCCAATTGGAGTATGTGTCGTACTCTTTAAGGAGTTTGGCCTCTGTCCATTCGGCGATGAAGTCGGCCAGTACTTGGGATTTGATAGCTCGACGTGGTTTATATGTAATGTCAAATGGCAGGAGCTTGATGGCCCATTTGGCAATCCGGCCCGTAGCAGCGCGGTTGTTTATAAAGTTGTTGAGTGGTACTTCGGAGGCCACCATGATCGAACACTCTTGGAAGTAGTGACGGAGCTTTCAGGATGCCATGAAGACCGCGTATGCTAGTTTTTTGATAATGAGGGTACCGGGATTTGCATGGTGTAAGGACAGTAGATACGTAGTATACTGGCTTCTGAAGCGGGAATTTATGCCCGTCCTTTTCTCGTTCAACGATGAGTACGGCGCTCACCACCTGATGTGTTGCCGATATGTATAATAACATCAGTTCACCGGCGTTTGGTGCGGCCAGGATT
Source organism: Triticum urartu (assembly GCF_056163025.1). Classification (NCBI taxonomy): domain Eukaryota; kingdom Viridiplantae; phylum Streptophyta; class Magnoliopsida; order Poales; family Poaceae; genus Triticum; species Triticum urartu. Next base: position 442,624,066 of record NC_141876.1, read on the forward strand.
GGATTGCTCGCGTGAAGGGTTTTTATTTCTTCCAGTCCGGCTGTTGCCGTGTCCGTCCACTCGAAGTGGTCGGTTCGTCGTAGAAGGCGATAGTGTGGCAGTGCGTTTTCTCCTAATCTGGAGATAAAGCGGCTTAGGTCTGCCATGCAACCTGCAAGTTTTTGAACTTGTTTAAGGTCTGTTGGCTTAGCCAATTGTGACAAAGCTCAGATTTTGGCTGGGTTTGCTTTGATTCCCCTACTGGAGACGATGAAGCCCAATAGTTTTCCAGCGGGGACGCCGAAGACACACTTTTCCGGGTAGAGCTTGATGTCATACGCCTTGAGGTTGTCGAATGTAAGACGTAAGTCGTCTATTAGTGTTTCCACGTGCCTGGTTTTGATGACGACGTCATCAACGTAAGATTCTTCTGTTTTGCCAATCTGTTTCTCCAGTCATGTTTGAATCATGCGTTGATATGTGGCGCCGGCGTTCTTGAGCCCAAAGAGCATGGTATTGAAGCAGAATGGCCCGTATGGGGTAATAAATGCTGTTGCAGCTTGATCGGATTCTTTCATTTTGATTTGATGGTATCCGGAGTATGCATCGAGGAAACACAGTGAGTCGTGTCCTGCGGTGGCGTCAATGATTTGATCAATGCAAGGAAGGGGAAAGGGGTCCTTAGGGCAAGCCTTGCTGAGATCCTTGAAATCGACACATAGGCGCCAGGATTTATCTTTCTTTGGTACCATTGCCAGGTTTGCCAGCCAGTCTGGATGCTTGATTTCTCTGATGAATCCGGCCTCGATGAGCTTGGCCAACTCCTCTCCCATGGCTTGTCGCTTAGGTTCAGAAAAAGCGCCGAAGTGTTTGCTTGACTGGTTTAAATCCCTTTAATATGTTGAGGCTATGTTCGGCCAACTTGCATGGGATCCCTAGCATATCCGAAGGGTGCCAGGCAAATATGTCCCAGTTTTTGTGCAGGAATTCTCGTAGTGCGGCGTCGACTGTTGGGTTCAGTTGAGCTCCGATGGTTGATGTCTTCTTGGGGTCCATTGGGTGGAACTGGAATTTGATTATTTCTTCTGCCAGTTTGAACGAGGTGGATTCCTGCGCGGACAACTGGCTTTGTTCCCATAATACAAGTCAAAGGCAAACATGAATACATTTATTCAAATACAATGTCCTATCCGAGATCAATGTTGGTGTCAAAACCGGCGGATCTCGTGTCGTGCGTCTAGGATCGATGGTAACAGGAGACGGGGGACACGATGTTTACCCAAGTTCGGGCCCTCTCTATGGAGGTAATACCCTACTTCTTGCTTGATTGATCTTGATGAATATGAGTATTGCAAGAGTTGATCTACCACAAGATTGTAATGGCTAAACCCTAGAAGCCTAGCCTATGAATATGGTAATGAGTATATGTGGTGTCCTTTCCGGACTATCCCCTTAGGTTTATATAGACACCGAGGGGATCTAGAGTTTACATGGAGTCGGTTACATAAGAAGGAATCTTCGGTCGCCAGGCGTGCCTTCCACGCCAAGTAGAGTCCAATCCGGACACGGTGCAGTTTTCGGCCTTCATGTCTTCACAGCCCATCAGTGCGGCCCATGGATAACAGGCCGGACGCCCGACGACCCCTTAGTCCAGGACTCCCTCAATAGCCCCTGAACCTGGCTTTCAATGAGGAGGAGTCCAGGTGCAGATTATGTTCGGAATTGCAAGGAGGGTTCCCCTTTCTCCTAACTCCAAGATAGTCTTCGGATGCAATGATAGTATCCTGACATGTTACGCACACCATACACAACCGCAGAGAGAATATAATATTTGCATGAATCTAATCTGTTGACAGGTTTTTTCCAACATGACATCACGTCTGTCCGGTTATAATTTCGAACCGTTTTTCTTCTGCCATTCCACGCTTCAAGACACGGTTGCTATCGGCACGTCTTGTTGAAACAGAGATCGTGCCCCCTTATTGCGGGATTCTCATCAATGTGGGCATGGGTAACTCAATCGTGCTGTTTATACAGCCCTAGGGAACAGGCGAATCCTAAGGCGAGTGAGGAGGCGTCTAATATTTGCTGCCTTTATAAAGGGATAAGGACTCCCTCTTCCTCTTCTCACGCTCTCTCTCCGTCTCCGTCTTTCCGATGTCAAGCTCCAGCGCCCAAGTTCTCATCTCCTTTCCACTCGAGCAACCATGTCTGGATCTGGTGGTCAGGGCAAGTGGATGGTCTCCTCTGTCAAGGAGGAGGACACTACTAAGCTCTGGGCGGCCGGATATTTGGCGAAGGAGATCGCCCATCGTATGCCAGCCGAGGGACAAGTCATCCCCATGCTGGAGCCCACAGAGAGGGTAGTATGCATCCCCCATTTCTTCTGCGGGCTAGGCTTTCCACTCCACCCTTTCGTCCGCGGGCTGATGTACTATTACGGGATAGATTTCCACGATCTGTCCCCGAATTCCTTCCTCAACATCTAGGCGTTTATCATCGTGTGCGAAGCCATCCTCCGCATCCATCCCCACTTTGGGCTGTGGCTCAAAGTCTTCAACGTGAAGCCGAAGGTGGTGGATGGCCAGCACGCGGAGTGCGGAGAGGCCATGGTGAGCAAGCTATCCAACGTATCCTGGCCCAAAGGCACCTTTGTGGAGACAGTGAAGGAATGGCAAAAGCAGTGGTTCTACATCATAGAACCTCGCAGCACCAACTGGGCCACAGCTGCCGAATTCCGCTCCAGTGCTCCCATGCACTCACCTCCTGGGTCGAGAAGAGTCTGGACTGGTGTTCACCTGGCGAGCTGATAGTGCTGCAAACGCACGTTCAAAGCATGGTGACCAAGGACGTCAAGCTCGTTGACGTTATCCAGGTGATGCTGGTCCGCCGAATTCTTCCGTGCCAGCGCTGAAGCTGCCCTTTATGGGAGTTCAATTTGAAGAAGCACCAGACCCTGAAAAGGCTCTTTGATACTTCTCACGAAGGGGCCTAGAAGTTGCTCTTTAAAGGCAACGAGAAGCCACCGGCCACGGACTCAGACCGTGGTCACAATTGTAACCACTCCACCAGCGAGGTATGTTACTTTTGACGTATTCCCCGCTTAAATGTTTCGAGGATGATGTCTGAGATCTTAGTATTGTTCCCTCGGGACTGGGTGGAGAGGGCGAAGCGGATCCAATGTCCGGCTCCGTTGCCCGAAGAACCAACCATCCCGCGCCTGGCGAAGATGCTGGTGTCGGCGCCATATACGGCGCCAGAGAAGAAGGCCAAGAAGGAGGCCAAGGGGGCCAAGAGTGGCCCCTGTCGCAAGGGCACTTCGGACGTGATGTCCGAAGACGACGAGGCACATTCCTCTGTCCCTGAGGACAATGAAGAGGAAGAGGAGGAGGAGGAGGAAAACAACCCTCCTCCCGAGGAGAAGAAGAAGAAGAGGGTGGCCTCGGCACATCTGGAGGTGAAAGCGCCCAAAAAGGGGAAGGGTGCCCCAGCGGTCGACACCGCGTGGGACGTTGACAGTAGCCCGGGACGTCGCCCCCGTACTAGGCCCCAGGACGCATCGTAAGTGACATGGCTTATTTATGCGCACATCCAGCCCTTTCTTTTTATTATTCTAACATGGTTAATCCACGCTATAGCAGTCCGGCCCGTGACCTTATCCAGTGATCCTCATCTGGAGGTTCGTTGGCTCCGTCGGAGATGGCGAGCATATCGTCACCGCCTTCTTACTCCCCCGGGGCTAGGGTGACACCAAAGTGTTATCCCGGAGGACCGCTCCAAAGGGAGGAGCCCAGGACGTTGTCCAGGAGGCGCCACAAGGCGGGACCTCCACTGCCGGACACATGGGGGAGTCAATCCCCATGGAGACTGGCAAAGAGGGCCATATCTAGTTCGACCCTCAGCCGAATACGATTCCAGAGACCAATATGGCTCCGGAGTCGGGCGAGCAGCCTCCTTTGAAGGAGGGGGTGCGTCGCCTCCACCGGTGGCTCCTGTCCATCTAGGAGCGCCAAATGACCTGATGGGGGCGCTACGAAGCGCCTCCGTCGTGGAAGAGCACCGTATTCTTATGGGTGTGGTGATCGAGAAGGTTCAGTCCGCCAAGAGTAGACTAAATGAAGCCTGCAGCAGCCTGTTAATAGGTAAGAAAGAGAAAAAAACCGTATAGTCCGTAGCCCGTGAGACAGTGTCCGGTGTTCGGCGAGGAGAACCGGACAGGGGATCAATCCTTAATTATAAGAGGCTGACTGAATATGTATCGATAAGCAGGCGTCCCTGTTGGCCGCGACCTCGCATGCTGCAAAGGTCTTCAAGCTGAAGCGGAGGCTGGAGCGGACCGAGAATGAGCTCGGGGAGGTTAAGGTTCGGCTCCAGGAGAAGCAAGCTGAGGAATGACTTGCTATATGTTCGGGAAAGGATAAGCGTTGTATATTGACGGCGGTATGGTGATATGTGTAGAAGCCGCGACCGAGGTTGAGGCCCTGAGGAAGGCCCAGGGTGAGGCTGAGGAGCAGGCTGTCCAGCTGCAGGCCGCCCGTAAGAAGCCAAAGGCCCGGGTCAAAGAAGTCCACCAGGAGCTCCAGGATGCGGTGCAAAAATGCGAGGCCTTGGAGCATGATGCATCGGTTCGAGGGGCCGAACTCGCCAAGGCTTGTTAGAGTATGGAGACCACACGAAATTAGGCCCAGACCGCCCTCCAGGAGATCTAGGAGGCCAAGAAGATCACAGCAGGTAAGGCATTTAAGATGCAAAGCAAGTATGCGGAGAAGTAGTACCTTTTACTAACCCGGGTTCAGAGTTCCCGAGGGGCTTTTGCGGATTTGCCACGCAGTGTATCAGACAACATGGAGTTTTATCGAGCCGAAGGAGGGGGTTCTTCGGAGAGGCTCTTCTGGTCGCAGTATGCGGCACCAGAGCATCCCGTGTCCTTCACCGATTAGCTGAAATAGCTGGTGGGGCTGCATAGGGTGGCCGAACTAGCCATTAAGGATTTGATAATCCGGCTGTGGCCAGCCGAAGCTATGCCTAGCAGCTACTTCGGACTCGTGAGGCGGATGGTGAACGCCTGTCCTCGGCTGGACGTTATCAAGCGCTCCGTCTGTATTGATGGTGCCCGTATGGCCTTCGCTCGCTACAAGATGTGGTGGGCGAAGATGAGCGCCGTTGAAGTCGCCAGCGGGCCGCCGGAGGGCAAGGAGCACCGCACACCCGAGCGATATTTTGAGGATGTCATAGAAGGGTCTCAACTTGTAGCGGCGCAATGTTCACAGGACATTGTATTTGAATAAATGTATTCATGTTTGCCTTTGACTTGTATTATGGGAACAAAACCAATTAAATCCAAACCCCGACCTAACCGGTTGTCCGGAGTCCAACGACCTTCCGGACTAGACATTCCGGGTTCCGGTATATCCTCTGATTGTTTGGAACCGCCGTCCAATGCTATGTTCGGAGGGCTGGTTGTGTCCTTTCGCGGGTGAGTATCCGGCTCTTCATGAACGGCGACCTGAACATAGTCCGTCTTCAATATAGAAGAATACTCGCCGTCCTGCTCTAGGACTGCCGCGATCTGGTGGGTGACCGGTGGAGTTTCAATTTCTCCCTGATTGGTTTTAGGCCCGATCTGATCATAATCTGTGACGATTCCCAAAGCGGCCATGCGATCTAGGAGCTCATTTAACGACGAAAACTCAACCGTATCCATCTGCTTGGAGTGCTCGGAGTTGATGCGAAGGGGATTTTCGATGGCCCGAGAGGTCATCGTCGGCTCCGCGGCCGAATGAGCGATCATAGTAAAGTCGCCCATCTAGAGGGTTTGGCCTGAGGCCAAAACTACCCATGCGGTAATGTTGTCTTTAATGACAAGGTGAGCCATTGAGCCTTTCATCGACGGCACAGTGGAACTCTCAATGAAAGCACCAATTTCGGTGTCAAAACCGGCGGATCTCGGGTAGGGGGTCCCGAATTGTGCGTCTAGGATCGATGGTAACCGGAGACGGGGGACACGATGTTTACCCAGGTTCGGGCCCTCTCTATGGAGGTAATACCCTACTTCCTACTTGATTGATCTTGATGAATATGAGTATTACAGGAGTTGATCTACCATGAGATCGTAATGGCTAAACCCAAGAAGTCTAACCTATGAATATGGTAATGAGTATATGTGGTGTCCTTTCCGGACTATCCCCTTCGGTTTATATGGACACCAAGGGGATCTAGGGTTTACATGGAGTCGGTTACATAAGAGGAATCTTCGGTCGCCAAGCTTGCCTTCCACGCCAAGTAGAGTCCAATCCAGACACGGTGCAGTCTTCGGCCTTCATGTCTTCACAGCCCATCCATCCGGCCCATGGATAACAGGTCGGACGCCCGAGGACCCCTTAGTCCAGGACTCCCTCACGGGGTGCTTGCGCTTCTTCGTACCATGAGCCTCGACAGTTTTGGCCAGAGCAATAGACATCACTTCGTCTGGTGCTCCAGCGTCCATCAAGAAACTGTCAAATAGAAATAAAAGAAAAGAAACCATAATCATAAACCCAAAAGAAGAACAGAGAGGGAGTTATAGGATCGGTCTCGGGGTTGCAAGACCGGGCCTTGGCCAGAATCAACACCATTGATGCGCTCACCTTTCCTTGTTTGGGAGAGAAGAACAATGGCAGAAGTAGGTCGGGTTTTTTTGAAGAAATGAGGAACAAGATGAGGGAGAAGCGAGTTGGGTAGAGAGGAAGCTGAGAGAGAAGAGTGAAATGATGGTTGCTTCGTCCGTCCAACTTACTGCTGGAAAGCTGGGCATTACTCCGGCGTTTTGATCGGGGTAGTCTACCGGTACTCTACTATGTAGTAATTTAGTGCATGGCTGGTGGACCCCGATGCTGGCTGTCCAACACGTCGGTGAAAGTGAGTAATTTAGTGCATGGCTGGAGGAGGATCCGCACGGTAGAGCGTGTACACTGTTTTTCTGAAGAAAAAAATGATTACAGCAAGCGTTTCCACTCTTACGACGGAGGAGTGCGAAACACGACAGCCACTTGAACATACACAGTGCTCCTACTACTAGGCATGTGGAGTGGTTCATACGTCAGTACTATATAATCTTGTTGCTAGTGTAGTAAGATATGACGACAACAAATGATGTTGTGCGCATGTCAACTATATGAACAGTAATGCAGTAACATAGTCCGCTTTTTTGACTATCCGGTTGAGAATGAACGGTGAGATCAATGTTAACAGAACTAGGTCTACAGCGGACGGAGAGTACAGTTCTATAGTACTCCACGAAACATGAACCATATGAAGCACGAATAGTGTTAGGCAGGGTGTATGAAGGGTGCACGGGATGGGAGCAAAAGTTCCCTTCTCGACCCACTTTTGGGTGTTTGGCAGAGTGCATGAAGGGTGCATGAGTCCACACTAGTAGGTTAACACAAATACACGAAGAGGAAACAACTATATTGAGATGAGAATGCAACCAAACACACCCACATGCTTTGTGCTACAGTGACTGATCTGCACCGTCTGAGTTTGATCCAACGGTCATGTTGCGCCGAGACATGGACATGCCCATGCAGAGGGCGCCTAAACACCACCGAAGTCCCTCTGTTTCTCGAGGCGCACGATGGTGGTGATGCAGGGGGCGAAACGGCTGAAAGGCAATGCAATCTACGGGAAGGCGGAGGGAGCCAGCCGAGGAGCGGGGAATCTTTTGGTTTTCACCATGGTAAAACACCAGTCGACAACTTCTCACATCAGGGAGCAGTGGGTTTTATAGGCAGAGTCATCATGACTAATTGCTGCCACGCCTGCTCCCGTCAATCAAAAAATTAAAAATCCTGTCGCGCCTGCTCCCGTCAATCAAAAAATTAAAACTCCTGCCGCACCCAAACACCAGAGCAACACCGCGGTGGATATTTAAATTTACCTGCCGGCAAGTAGATAAAAAAGGGGTGAAAAAACAAATGTGGCGGCGGCCTAGCTAATCGGTCGAACTAGCCCAACTAGCTAGCCACCGTGCTTCACTAATGTACTCAGCGGGAAAGGTGGTCTTTCGTGATTTGATGACTCATTTACTTGCTTCGACGAAAACGCGCGGTAGGGCATCCCACGTCAGGAAGAATATATGCGTGCACCACCCGGGAGGACCCCGAAACCGCGCGGTAGGGTGTGCCATGTCTCGGCATGGAGGAAAAATGTGCGTGTAAAAATATACTGTATCAGACGTAGTACCTATGGTTCGACCTCGGGACCCAGCCAGTCGGTCGAAAACACCCCCCTAGCCACACAGCTTCATCATGCTAACGTGGCACGGAGGATAGGTGTGGTTAGCTCCGTCTCGACCAGCCACAACGTCTCTTGTTCTAGGCAATTCTTCTATTTTCCAAGCTTTTTTTAGTTTTAATAACACCACGGCAAGCTAGCGCTGCTCTTCGTGTGTGCCCGTGCAAAGGTTAGACGATGGAGAGAAGAGAGAGATCGCAGACCTAGGACCCACCAGTAAGTGAGTCAACGGTCATGCACGTGTTGACGAGGCACTCCCTCTACTCTACTCAATGTAATACTGTATAAAATCAAGTTATGGGACAACGCCAACAATCGTTGTTGTTTCAGGCTATCGACTTACGCTTTGTAGTCCAGGTTGCTAGTTTGAATCTCATCTTTTAGATTTGTTAGTTTTAGGTCCAAATTTGATTAAGGACAAGTGGAACCCCCGTGTGTTGTTCCGATATTTCAGTGTAGGATGGTTTTTTTGAACGAACACTTTGCGCGGTTAGACAAGTAACGACACGATTTACATGTATTTTGCAAGTTTACGAACAAAAATGACAACGACATAGAATATCACATCCACCCCGCAACTTAGATGCTATGGTGATATGAGTTTTTACACCGTTGGAAGTGAGATCCAATGGCTTGGGAGTAGTCTTTGTAATTATGCGCAATTTCCAAACTCTCCAAAGGTTTTTTTGCAAATAAAACATTCGGGCCTCGTGTGTGCCATTGCATCTTGGATCCAACGGCTCCCCGTTGCTCATATTAGGTGCTCCCCGTACCTTAATTACCCGCTACGGTGATATGAGCATCTAGGTCGTATGATCAGTGATCAGATGGCACATCGTAGTACTTGTACTTTCTGCGCAATTCCCAAACTCTCTCAGCCGTATATTGCAAAAACATTCAAACCTCCTACTGTGGGCCATTAGATCTCCGTGAACTCGTATCACCACAGAATCTACGGTGCGGGAGCACCTCATATTCTCCCGTGCGAGAAAACATAAGGTGCTCTCGCAGCTTGGATGCTACGGTGATACGAGCTTCGAGGTCGTTTGATCTGAGATCCAATGGCATCTGAGCAGTCTTTGTGCTTGTAAGCAGTGGCCGAACTCTTTGGGGGCTTTTCTGCAAAAAACCATTTGAACCACCGAGGAGGTGTCGCGCCCCAAATCCAACGGCTCCGAAGAGCCTGTATCACCAAAGCATCTAAGGTGTGGTAGCACATGATATTCTTACATACAGGAGAATATGATGTCCTCCTTCATCTTAGATGCTACGGTGATACGAGCTTCGAGGTCGTTGGATATGGGATCCAAGGGCATCTGAGTAGTTTTTGTACAAATTGTGTGCAATTCTCGAACTCATCAAGGTTTCCTATAAAAATATTAAGACATCATGTGAGCTGCTATATCTCAGATCTACAAGCTCCAAGCAACTCGTATCAGCATATAGCATCTAAGGTATGGGGGCACATGATATTCTCTCGAGGAGGAGGGGTTGGGGGTGCACAACCAATCGGTGGTTGGGAGGGTGGGACAAATATAATCTAAACAACCCTAAATAGAGCTTCACAATTTTATCTAAGGTCGAGGGGTTGACCCCCGACAATCATAGCTCCGCCTAATTAAACACAACATTTGCATGTACTGTAGTACTAGACTTAATATTCATGTTTCAGTTTCATGTTCATTTTAAATATTGAATTGAGGACCATGCATGTCTTATATTTTACTCCCTTTGTTCCTAAATATTAGTCTTTTTAGAGATTTCAAATGGACTGGCACATACGGATGTATATAGACATATTTTAGAGTGTAGATTCACTCATTTTGCTCCGTATGTAGTCACTTGTTGAAATCTCTAAAAGACAAATATTTAGGAACAGAAGGAGTATTTTTGAATTCGTGTCATACATGCATGGTTTGGAAAAATAGATGCACTATACTTATTAGATTGTTGTTGTGTTCGTGTGTGTGTGTGTGGTCATATGCTTGATACATACAAAGTTTTCTCACCTCCATATTGTTCATCTTTTAAATTTGAATTTGCATTGAAAAACTTACTAGGGATACCATGAAATGTGAAATCCACGTTGAGATCACTATATCACAAACTCAAATTCAACAACTTGTCATAAATCAATTACCACGTTGATATTAGTATTTGCACGGAAAATACGGGAATTGTAATACACATAGATTCATTCGGCAATTTGAAAGGTTCCTTTCGTATTCTCGAATGGTAGGACCCAACGGCGTACCATCCAGACCTTGGCTCGTGTTGATCCTAAAAAAATTAAAAATAAAAAGAATCGGGCTCGTGTCCTTCTGGTGGCGTGCGTGGTACACACATTAGGCAACCCCAACCAGTCGAGCCTCCTCGTTTCGAGTCGAAATATCTGGCGGCCAGAATTCCAGCCCTAGGAAATTCCCTTCATGTCCCCGGTCCATAATGACTACCGATGAACAAGGGAAGGATGCTTTAGTAACTAGACAATGTTATCTACTGTGCCAAGCACGGCTCAATTCCCTCGGTCGCTGCTCGCCAAGGTCACCCGTCAACTGCATTTCCTAGTAATACTACTACTACAATAGGATGAGCACAAAATTGAGCCCGTTTGTTCGTGCCTAGTACTTGAGTTAATATATGATACGTCTCCAACGTATCTATAATTTTTGATTGTTCCATGCTATTATATTATCTATTTGGATGTTAATGAGATTTATTTTACACTTTTATATTATTTTTGGGACTAACCTATTAACCGAAGGCCCAACCCAAATTGCTGATTTTTTTCCTATTTCAATGTTTCGTAGAAAAGGAATATCAAACGGAGTCCAAACGGAATGAAACCTTCAGGAGCATGATTTTTGGAACAAACGTGATCCAGGGGACTTGGAGTGGATGTCAAGCAATCAACGAGGTGGCCACGAGGCAGGGGGCGCGCCCTCCACCCTCGTGGGCCCCTCGTTGCTCCACCGACCTACTTCTTCTTCCTATATATATTGACATACCCCGAGAACATCCAGGAGCACCATGAAACCCTATTTCCACCGCTGCAACCCTCTGTACCTAAGAGATCCCATCTTGGGGCCTTTTCTAGAGCTCCGCTGGAGGGGGCATTGATCACGGAGGGCCTCTACATCAACTCCATGGCCCCTCCGATGTTGTGTGAGTAGTTTACCTCAGACCTTCGAGTCCATAGCTAGTAGCTAGATGGCTTCTTATCTCTCTTTGGATATCAATACAAAGTTCTCCTCGATTCTCTTGGAGATCTATTCGATGTAATCTTCTTTTGTGGTGTGTTTGTCGAGATCCGATGAATTGTGGGTTTATGATCAAGTTTATCTATGAACAATATTTGAATCTTATCTGAATTCTTTTATGTATGATTGGTTTATCTTTGCGAGTCTATTCGAATTATCAGTTTGGTTTGGCCTACTAGATTAATCTTTCTTGCAATGGGAGAAGTGCTTAGCATTGGGTTCAATCTTGCGGTGCTCGATCCCAGTGACAGAAAGGGAATCGACACGTATTGTATTGTTGCCATTGAGGATAAAAAGATGGGGTTTACATCATATTGCATGAGTTTATCCCTCTACATCATGTCATCTTGCTTAAGACGTTACTCTATTCTTATGAACTTAATACTCTAGAAGCATGATGGATAGCGGTTGATGTGCGCCCTCCACCCTCGTGGGCCCCTCGTTGCTCCACCGACCTACTTCTTCCTCCTATATATATTGACATACCCCAAAAACATCCAGGAGCACCACGAAACCCTATTTCCACCACCGCAACCTTCTGTACCCAAGAGATCCCATCTTGGGGCCTTTTCCGGAGCTCCACCGGAGGGGGCATTGATCACGGAGGGCCTCTACATCAACTCCATGCCCCCTCCGATGATGTGTGAGTAGTTTACCTCAGACCTTTGGGTCCATAGCTAGTAGCTAGATGGCTTCTTCTCTCTCTTTGGATCTCAACACAAAGTTCTCCTCGATTCTCTTGGAGATCTATTCGATGTAATCTTCTTTTGCGGTGTGTTTGTCGAGATCCGATGAATTGTGGGTTTATGATCAAGTTTATCTATGAACAATATTTGAATCTTCTCTGAATTCTTTTATGTATGATTGGTTTATCTTCGTGAGTCTCTTCAAATTATCAGTTTGGTTTGGCCTACTAGATTGATCTTTCTTGCAATGGGAGAAGTGCTTAGCTTTGGTTTCAATCTTGCGGTGCTCGATACCAGTGACAGAAAGGGAACCGACACGTATTGTATTGTTGCCATCGAGGATAAAAAGATGGGGTTTACATCATATTGCATGAGTTTATCCCTCTACATCATGTCATCTTGCTTAAGGCATTACTCTATTCTTATCAACTTAATACTCTAGATGCATGCTGGATAGCGGTTGATGTGTGGAGTAATAGTAATAGATGCAGAATCGTTTCGGTCTACTTGTCACAGATGTGATGCCTATATACATGATCATGCATAGATATTCTCATAATTATTCACTTTTCTATCAATTGCTCGACAGTAATTTCTTCACCCACCGTAATACTTATGCTTTCTTGAGAGAAGCCACTAGTGAAACCTATGGCCCCCGGGTCTATTTTCCATCATACAAGTTCCCAATCTATTTTATATTGCAATCTTTACTTTCAATCTATATCATAAAAATACCAAAAATATTTATCTTATTATTAGCATCTCTATCAGATCTCACTCTTGCAAGTGGCCGTGAAGGGATTGACAACCCCTTTATCGCGTTGGTTGCAAGGTTCTTATTTGTTTGTGTAGGTACGAGGTGACTCGCGCGTGGTCTCCTACTGGATTGATACCTTGGTTCTCAAAAACTAAGGGAAATACTTACACTGATTTACTGCATCACCCTTTCCTCTTCAAGGGAAAACCAACACAGTGCTCAAGAGGTAGCAAGAAGGATTTCTGGCGCCGTTGTCGGGGAGATCTATGCCAAGTCAAGACATACCAAGTACCCATCACAACTCTTATCCTTCGCATTACATTATTTTCCATTTGCCTCTCGTTTTCCTCTCCCCCACTTCACCCTTGCCGTCTTATTCGCCCTCTTTTCCGTTCGCCTCTTTTTCCCTCCTGCCTTCTGTGTGCTCGTTCTTTTTGCAATCTGTTGCCATCATGTCTGAAACTGGGGAGGTTATCATTGATAAGGATAATAATATGGAAAACTTTGATGCTATTGATGATCCTCTTGAAAATCCTATTATTTTACACACTAAAAAGTTTTAGATTGGTAGCGGTAATATTATTGGGAAGGGAGTTATTCAAGATTTCTTTACTTGTGTCGGTGCTTTGCCCACCATGAGTGGATCTATCCTGCATAAAACTAGTAGTCTCGCAGATGCTATATCTTTGCTCATAGTTGAACTCGAAAGACAATTTTTACATATGCATCCTTCCATACAAAGGATTTCTTGGAATTTTCTAATATTGAGCATTCTTCTATTAAGCATGCGAGCAGACCACTGCGCCGACTGACAAGGAGGTGTGCGAGCAGATCGGTGTGCAGGCTCACCGGGAGGCGAGCCCTTTGACCAGGCTCTGCCGCCCACCTTCGTCCCAACTGCTCCCACTTTTAATGTCGCCGGCACCGCAGTTTAAAATCAACCCCGCACTACCTGGTATTGCTACAATCTTCTCTCTTCCTCTCCGATTCTCCTGTCGTCCAACTCCAACCAGCCTGACCTAAACGTACACCATGCCACATCACGATGGTCTGCCCTTAGTCTTCCAGTTTCCCGAGGAAGACACCCAGCCAGATTCTCAAGAACATAAGACGCTTCGGGACGAGCTTGAACTGGCATTGCGGGAAGACGCCGAGCATGTCCCTGCTCCCGTTCTGGCTCCCGTCGCCCCGACTGCGCCAGCGCCCATCCCCGTGGCATTGATGGGCTAGGAGCCGCACATTGTCACCGAGCTTGATGCCACGGGGTTCCACGAGGTCCCCGACGACTTTCACACGCACGTGCACCTGCCAGCGCATGCACCTGCGCGTGCACTGACGCGACGCCCGTGCCGATGCCCATGCACCTGCCAGCGCATGCGCCTGCGCATGCACTGACGTGCGCGCCCGTGCCAGTGCCCGTGCACATGAATGTCTCCGGCGTGCCGTTGACAGCGCATGTCCCCGCGCGGGTGCCAGTGCCCCCCTCAGCGACATAGATGGCCGCCATCGACCGCATCCTTGCACCAATGCCAGTTGAGGGAGTCTTGGATTAGGGGGTCCTCGGACAGCCGAACTATATACTTTGGTCGGACTGTTGGACTATGAAGATACAAGATTGAAGACTTCGTCCCGTGTCCGGGTGGGACTCTCCTTTGCGTGGAAGGCAAGCTTGGCAATTCGGATATGTAGATCTCCTCCCTTGTAACCGACTCTGTGTAACCCTAGCCCCTCCGGTGTCTATATAAACCGGAGGGTTTAGTCCGTAGGACAACAACAATCATAATCATAGGTTAGCTTCTAGGGTTTAGCCTCTACGATCTCGTGGTAGATCAACTCTTGTAATACTCATATCATCAAGATCAATCAAGCAGGAAGTAGGGTATTACCTCCGTTGAGAGGGCCCGAACCTGGGTAAACATTGTGTCCCCGGCCTCCTATTACCATCAGCCTTAGACGCACAGTTCGGGACCCCCTACCCGAGATCCGCCGGTTTTCACACCGACATTGGTGCTTTCATTGAGAGTTCCACTATGCTGTCACGATAAAGTCTGATGGCTCATCTGGTTGTCAAGGACAACATTACCTCTGGGGGAGCCCTGGCTGTAGGCCAAACTCTCCGACTAGGCGGCTTCGTCATGACCGCCTGTTCGGCCGCCGCGCCGACGATGACTTCTCGGGTCATCAAATACAGCCTCCACGTCGACTCGGGATTCACCGAGCAGATGGATCCAATGGAGCTCTCTTCCTTGGACGAGCTCTTGGATCGCATCGCTGCCTTGGGAGTCGCTACGGACTATGATCGGATCAGGCTTAAACCCGACCAAAGGGAGATTAACTCTCTGCCGGTCACCCATCAGATAGCGGTGGTGGAGGAGCAATGCAGCGATTCTTCCTCTATTTTGAGGACAAACTATGTCCGAATTCCCGAGCTCTCCGAGCCGGATACCCATCTACGGGAGGACATGGCCCAAGCTTCGAACCTAGAATCGTACAGCGGGCCAGTACTATTGGGCAACGTCCTAGAGCCTGAACTACCAAGCTCGGAAACTCCTCTGCCCCTGGGTCTCAGATCGGGTCAGGGTTTGGACTTAAATCTACCCACCCACCCTCACATAAGTGATCTTTCCCACATTAGACAAGAGCCCCAAGAGACAGTATATCACTATTGGGCCAGATTCCTCCTTGTAATAAGCAAGGTCAAGGACTGTAGCGAGGAAGACGCAATTTCATTCTTTTACAAAAATTGCACAGACAAGGGAATCCTCAACGCCATAAGTCGTCGTGACATAGCAAACTTTGCTGACTTGGCAGCCATAGTATAGAAGTATTGTGCGATGGAAAGCACCTGGAAAACCCAAACAAAATTATGGGATCCTCCGGCTCTAACTAAACCCTCCGTCCGAACTAAAAGGGTGTACTCTTGTAAGTCACCCGATCCAATTACAAAGAAAACAAAGCCCACCACAGGGCGTGGAACCGTATTGTAGGGATGGCTCAATGGTCATGCAAAATTCACAGTACACCAGATACCATGCCAACAGACAACCTTAGAGCATGTTGGATACTCCGGTAGGTGGCCAAGAGCGGCGAGGATCTTCTCATCAGCAAAACCATAGAGCATCATCTCGTGGAAAATAACAATACAGTACTGACAGTCTTCGAGACTTTTGCCTCAAATAATAGGCGCAAGCGAGCACTCCGCAGCCTCGCCGAAGTCTGCCATGTTGCAACAATAAATCCATGGAACAATACGGCTATAACCTTCAATGCCAGTGATAAACCTCAATTCCGAACAGTCCAGCACCAGCCGCTTTGGTCCTTAGTCCAATTGTGGACAGCTTCCGGCTTACTAAAGTGCTCATGGACGGTGG
This sequence comes from Triticum urartu, assembly GCF_056163025.1. NCBI lineage: Eukaryota > Viridiplantae > Streptophyta > Magnoliopsida > Poales > Poaceae > Triticum > Triticum urartu. The sequence continues at coordinate 442,640,393 of NC_141876.1, forward strand.
CAGCGGATTAAACCTCATCTACGAGGAGACTCTTAGCAAAATGGAAATAGACAAGAGCCGCATTGAGCAAAGCAGCACGACCTTCAGAGGAATCATCCCTAGTCGGGAGGCACGATGTGCGGGAAAAATCGCAGTAGATGTGGTATTCGGCATGCCGGAGAATTATAGGTCCGAAGAAATCACATTCCAAGTGGCCCCGTTTAGTAGCGGATACCACGCCCTTTTAGGGCGGGAGGCATTCACGATCTTCCAAGTTATACACCATTACGGGTACATGAAGCTCAAGATGCCCGGGCCCAATGGAATCATCACTCTAGCTAGTGATCCGGACATAGCACTCCGCGCCAAAAATAAAACCGCCGCACTAGCCCTTGAGGCGTTTTCCGAAGCCCTCGCGGTTGAAGAACTAACTGCGTTGCGCTCCACAGTGGACAGGGACGATGTGATACTCGACAAAAAACCCAAGTCCACCTCTTTTAAACTAGCGGACGAAATAGTCAAATTCCAGGTCCACCCAAAGGACCCTACAAAAAAAGCATCCATCGGGGCATAGCTGAACCCCACAACAGACGCCGCACTACGGGAGTTCTTGCGCGAGAATTGGGACATCTTTGCTTGGCATCCTTCAGACATGCCAGGAATCCCACGCAGGCTGGCCGATCATAGCCTAAACATTCTAAAGGGATTCAAGCCGGTCAAGCAGACTCTTCGGCGTTTCTCAGAGCCTAAGCGACAAGACATGGGAGAAGAGCTAGCCAAGTTACTCGAGGCCGGATTCATTAGAGAAATAAAACACCCGGACTGGCTAGCAAACCTGGTGATGGTACCAAAGAAGGACAAATCCTGGCGCCTATGTGTCGATTTCAAGGACATTAACAAGGCTTGCCCCAAGGATCCCTTCCCCCTCCCCCGCATCGATCAAATTATCGATGCCACCGCAGGACACGACTCATTATGTTTCCTCGAAGCATACTTCGGATACCATCAAATCAAGATGGCGGAGTCTGATCAAGCTGCAAAAGCATTCATCACTCCATACGGCCCCTTCTGTTTTAACACCATGCCTTTCGGGCTCAAAAACGCCGGTGCAACCTATCAACGCATGATTCAGACATGCCTGGAAACAAAAATCGGCAAAACAATGGAGGCATACGTAGACGATGTGGTCATTAAAACCAGACACGTCGAATCCTTAATAGACGACTTGAGGCTTACATTCGACAATCTCTGTATATATGACATCAAGATCAATCCGGAGAAATGCGTTTTCAGCGTGCCCTCCGGAAAGCTCTTGGGCTTCATCGTTTCCAATAGAGGAATTGAAGCAAATCCGGATAAAATCCGAGCTCTATCACAGTTAGCCATCCCAAAATCCTCAAGCAAATCCAGAAATTAACAGGATGCGTGGCTGCCTTAAGCCGCTTTATCTCTCGACTGGGAGAAAAGGCATTACCTCTTTATCGCCTTCTTCGGTCAACCGAACACTTTGAGTGGACGGATGCGACCACGACCGGATTGGAAGAAATAAAAGCCCTCTTGGCCTGCAACCCAATCTTGGACGCGCCAAATATCGGCGAACCAACGCTATTATATATAGCGGCAACACACCAGGTTGTAAACGCAGTGCTCGTCGTCGAACAAGAGACGGACGGACATAAGTTCCTACTTCAAAAGCTGGTATACTACGTATCCATTGTCCTCACTCCATGCAAATCATGGTACCCACATTATCAAAAGATAGCATACGTGATCCTCATGGCATCCCGAAAACTACGACACTACTTTCAAGAGTGTTCAATTACGGTGGCCTCTGAAGTACCACTCAATGACATAATAAATAAACGCGATGCCACGGGCTGGATTGCTAAATGGGGTATTGAGCTCCTCCTGTTTGACATAACATACAAACCACGGCGAGCCATTAAGTTGCAAGTACTGGCTGATTTCGTCACCGAATGGACAGAAACCGAACTCCCTAAAGAGTACGACGCGTACTCCAATTGGATCATGCACTTCGACGGCTCTAAGATGCTGGCTGCTCTGGGGGCAGGCGTTGTCCTGACATCCCCCACCGGGGATACAGTCCAATACGTACTCCAAATATTATATACAGACTCCAACAATGCAGCAGAATATGAGGCCATGTTACATGGTCTCCGGATGGCAGTCTCCATGGGCATTCAACGCCTAGAGGTGCGTGGGGATTCGAACCTCGCAATATCTCAAATAAATGGAGACTTTGACGCCAAGGAACCAAAAATGGCGGCTTACCGCAATGCCGTCCTCAAAATGTCAGCTCGGTTCGAGGGGCTCGAATTCCACCATGTGGTCCGAGAAAACAATCAAGCGGCGGATATCCTCGCTCCCATCGGCGCTAAGCGCGACCCTGTCCCACCTAATATCTTCTTGGAAAGGTTGTTTAATCCATCCCTGGTGTGGGAAGGGGAGACCGGCAACAATAGTCTGGATCCGGCCACAACACCAGATCCCGAGCACTCTGACGTAATCGGAGGCTCCGCCACCAAAATAACACCTTCAGCCCACGTGATTATGGCTGTCATCGCCCCATGGACAGAACCCTTCTTGGCTTACCTAAATAGGCAAGAACTCCCTGAGGACCCAAACGAGGCACGTTGCATTGTGTAGCGGTCTAAAGCCTACACCGTCCACAAGGGAGAATGTCGGTGTCAAAACCGGTGGATCTCAGGTAGGGGGTCCCGAACTGTGCGTCTAGGCGGATGGTAACAGGAGACAAGTGACACGATGTTTTTACCCAGGTTCAGGCCCTCTCGATGGAGGTAAAACCCTACTCCTGCTTGATTAATATTGAAGATATGGGTACTACAAGAGTAGATCTACCACAAGATCAAGGAGGCTAAACCCTAGAAGCTAGCCTATGGTATGATTGTCGTTCGTCCTATGGACTAAAACCCTCCGGTTTATATAGACACCGGAGAGGGCTAGGGTTACACAGAGTCGGTTACAATGGTAGGAGATCTACATATCCGTATCGCCAAGCTTGCCTTCCACGCCAAGGAAAGTCCCTTCCGAACACGGGACGAAGTCTTCAATCTTGTATCTTCATAGTCCAGGAGTCCGACCGAAGGTATAGTCCGGCTATCCAGACACCCCCTAATCCAGGACTCCCTCAGTAGCCCCTGAACCAGGCTTCAATGACGACGAGTCCGGCGCGCAGATTGTCTTCGGCATTGCAAGGCGGGTTCCTCCTCCAAGTACTTCATAGAAGATTTTGAACACAAAGGTAGTGTCCGGCTCTGCAAAATAAGTTTCCACATATTGCCATAGAGAGAATAATATTTACACAAATCTAATCTGCTGACATATTCCGTAGCGGGACATCACACCACGGCCAAGTCTTTATTTGAATCATTTTACTGTCCCACCTCAACGTGTTTAGCGAGGCGGTTTCCTTGGCACTTCTTGTCAATGCAGAGATCGTGTCCCCTTATTCCGGGATTCTCATCAATACGGGCGTGGGTAACCCAGTCTTACCCGTTGGTATGTTTTCTCGGTCAAAGGCGAGTCCCAAACGGTCACGGGGAGGGCCCTTGGTATTCAACCTCTTATAAAGAGATCAAGGCCTTACTCCTTTCTTTCAATGTCAAACGAGTTCGCCCTTCGCCTCAAGTTTCAACACCCAAGGCTCTAGATTTCAGGCGCTTCGGACCTTCGACAATGTCCGATTCCGACCTTCGAGGCCGATGGATGCCCTCCTCCGTCACGGAGGAGGACGTGCTGAAGTTGAGAGAGGCCAGGTTCTTGACCGGCGAAATCTGGCATAGGCTGCCTGCTCAAGGGCAGGTCATTCCCACTCCCAAGCCTGGTGAGAGTGTGGTGTTCATGTCTCACTTCCTTCGGGGGCTAGGCTTCCCGACGGATCCCTTCGTGAGGGGGCTCATGTTTTATTATGGGCTGGAATTTAACGACTTAGCTCCGGAGTCCATCCTCCATATTTCCTCATTCATCGTCGTTTGTGAAGCCTTCCTCCGTATTACTCCTCACTTAGGACTATGGCTCAAGACCTTTAAAGTAGAGCCGAAGATGATCGAGGGATGGCACGCGGAGTGCGGAGGTGCTTTTATAAGCAAGAATACTGGTGCTCCATGGCCCGAGGGCTCTTTTCAAGAGGAGTCTAGCTTGTGGCAACGAGAGTGGTTTTACATCACCGTTCCCAGGGGCACCAAGTGGGTCGCGCCACCTGCCTTTTGCTCGGGTCCCCCACCACAGCTAGTGTCATGGGTCAATAAAGGACCTGACTGGGGGCCATCCAAGGACGTGCCCTGGTTGCAGGGCCGCTTTTGAGATCTCTTAGAAAGAGACATTAGCCTGGTCGTGGTGACGCAGGTCATGCTGATCCGCCGAGCCTTGCCCGGCAAAAGTCGCCCCCTTCGCCTGTGGGAGTTCAATCCGGAGGGACCACGAGCTCTCCAGCATTTCATGGGCACAACGCTCGTGGAGATGTACAAATTGTTCTTCGGATCACAAGCAATGTGTCCAGACTTGACCGAGGACGCAGGCCTGAGCTGCAATCGCCCGGATACTCAAGTAAGTAGCCTTGTGCCCGGACTCGCTATCCGTATATTTATCATAAAATTGCCCCTAAAAGAGTTGTCCTGTAAACAGGAGTGGATAGCAAAAGAAAAGCTAATCAGGTGTCCGGCCCCCCTCCCCGAGACCACGCCGGGTCCCGTGCTAGTCAGGATGTTGGAGGTTGTGCCTTCGAAGGAAAGCGAGGGAGGGGACAAGGAAGCTATAGCCTCCTCGAAGGAGGTTGTCCGGAAGGGAGGAATCGAAAATTCCTCTCCTCAGGGGAAGAAGAGGACCGCCTCTGACGACCCGGAGACCATGGCCTCAAAGCGGGGGAAGAAATCTTCGTCAGAGGATCCTGCGTCGGGGGATACTTCGGCCGAATTATGCCCTCAAGGGGATCAGCCCTCCACCGAGCCGTAAGTAGAGAGGAGTTTTTCTTTTTAAGAAATGAGAGAAATCCTTGCATTATATCTGAGAAGAGTAATCGAAAATTTACCTTGTAGCTCGGACCTTAGCCCTTCTCAGCAGAGCTCGTCTTCGGGGGATCTTCTTCCGGAGATGATGGAGAGCGGAACGCCTCCCCCTACCGTACCGCCTTGCGAGGCGGGCAACCCTAAGGTATCTTCACGGAGGGTTTCTCAGAATCTGACAGGGCCGGAAGGTAGTCATATGGCCCCCCAAATCCCTCCGCGTCCGGCCTTCGAAAAGGGCCATCGGACGAGTCCGGCACCGTCTGGTGCGCGGTCGGAGGAGCTGAAGGATCTGCTAGGGCGAGCATCTATCTCAGAGGAGCACCGTGCATTGATGGGTACGGTGATTGAGAGGATTTCATCCATGGAGAGCGGATTGCACGAGGCCGTCAGGAGTTTACTGACAGGTTTTGAGGTATGCGAAATAATGTACCCTTTTTGGACAGTTGCGCATAAATAAGATGCGCCCTGTGTAGATAATAGCCCCTGAGACTCTGTGCGTTGTCAAAAGTGACGGCGCGCAGAGGATCATAATCCCAGGTCTAATATGCTGCCTTCATACGTAGGTGGCGAAGTGTCGGGTGGCCAGCCGGACTGATGAATTTGCTGAGCTAAAGCGGCAACTTGACGTGGCAGATGCCGACATCGCGCTTGTCAACAAGCGGCTTGACGAGGCACAAGGTATGTAATTACTCCGGCGGCACCTGGTAAGAGGAGCTTTATGCCAGTATCTTACAATGTGTGCACTTGATGCAGATGGTGCTGCTGCCATGGAGAATCTTTGGGCGGAACTTGCCCGAGCCAAGGAGCAAGCCAGGAAAAGTGATGCGGCTGCCGGAAAGGCAATTGAAGAGCTGAAAGCCGAATAGGCTGGTCACTGCCGAAGCAAGAAGGAAATGGCCGAGATGGCTGTGAAGCTGAAGAGCGCTGCTGACCATTGCAAGCTTCTTGAAAAAGAAGATCGGACGGAACAGACGGACCTGGAGAAGGCCGTTGCCGATGCCAAGGATGCTCGCTCCGTGATGAGAGCTATGAAGGAGGAGCTGCGTCAGGCCGGAGAGATCGCGGCTGGAAAGCCCTTTATGCTGCGGAGGAAGTTCTGTGATCCTAAACATGCTCCGTTAGACCAGATGTACGGCGGACACCTATCTGGATTTGGCAGCGAGTGTCGCAGATGCGGCCGAACACTTCCAAGATCAAGAAGATCGCGGAGTGGAAAGGCTCTTTTGGTTGCAGTTCCACAGTCCGTAGCGTCCACTGTCATTAGCCGATCGTATGGCCGAATGGGCCGAGCTAAATAGGTTGTCCGGATGCACCATGAAGTATGTTATGAGTCATCTGTGGCCAGAGAGGCCAGAGCCGAAAAGTTATTTCAGCTTGGTGCAGCAGTTCCTTGGTGCGGCGCCGCATATCAATGCGATGAAGTGGTCAGCGTGCATAGAGGGTGCGCGGATGGCTCTTGCCCGTGTCAAGACATACTGGGCGGAAATGGAGGCCACCGCTGTTGCATCCCCAGACTCGGATGGAAGCCGAGTACCTGCCGAGCACTATTTTCAGGAAGTTCTACAAGGCGCTCGTTTAATAGAGACGCAGTGCTCGAAGGATACTATATTCGAATAGCATATATTATTGTAAAACAATATTTTGATAAATTGTAGAAGCTTTTTATACTTGTGCCTGCAAGTATTATAATACCTCCTGTGCGGCCGTTTAACATATATGTATATATAATCTGAAAGATGGCAGTCGTCGGCTTCAGCCCCCACGCACATAATGTGGGGGTGTTCGCAGAAGGCGCATTTTCACACTTGATCCAACGTCTTGGTCCTACAAAGGAGGTGATAGCGCAGCGAACTAGGCAATCGGACTATGATGCTTTATCACTTTCACTTAGCCATAGGAGTTTGACAGTGAGGCTACTTATATAGCCCCTGGTGGCGCCTGCGCTCGCCCGAACTCGGGGCGCGTATGTGCCTGGCCAGGAAGCGGCCCTTCGTTAATATGGAGGAATCCTAAAGATTCCGGTAAGTCATTGAGTGGTTGACCAGTCTCACGCTATATCATGACAGTCAATTTTCGGCTTTCTCTACTAAGGTGCTCGCCTGGCCAAACCGGGGCACAATCGCAGTAGTTCTCCTGGTGCCGCCTTAGCCGATAGAGTGGAACGTAAGGTAGCAAAACAAAGGAGCCGGGCAAACCCAACATTTGACCAAAGACATGATTCGGAGCTGATGCATATAAGGCCAAACTCGCGACGCCGAACACTCCCTAAGGTATTCGGTCTTTATGAGGGCGGGCGGGATAACGCCCTTAGTAATAAGCCCCCTAGTGTCCAGGTACGCGCAAAACTCTGACGTGGCCACATGCCAAAACGCTAGCCTACTCCTTGGTTATACCAAGAAACCAGGGGATGTGTATCAACAAGAGACAGTAAAAAAGGTTTACGCAGGGTCTTAATCTAAAAAGAATCCTTGGAACGGGTCCCTGCTGCACGTCTGCGCCCGTGTCTCCGTTGTGCCGTATCCTAGACGGGCGTAGCACGGTGTTCATCTGCAAAAGAGAGGAACTTAGTTGAAGAAAGATTGTGCCGAACATGAGTTATACTAAATAAACAAAGTATAAATCGAAATGGGTAAAATTGAGCTTTATTGTCTCTTGTTTTATATGCGCGGAGCCCCTAGTACAAGGGTATACGGCTATTAAGCCTTTATCAATTGTATGTTTATGCCAGACTTGTCTAGCCGTGTCCGTGGTCTTGACGACCTGTTTAGGTGCTTTGGCTAGTGAAGTCGCTTTATTGTGGGGTTGTCAAGGCAGCCACACTGTCTTCCGTGCGGGAGGAACACTCAATGTTTTCCCTTTAATGAGATGCTGCCTCGTGGACCGGGCATCTTAAGCGTAAGAGATGCATAATGTGGTATTGCGTTAGAGCGGGTGAAAGCTTCGCGTCCCAGCAGTGCTTGATAGCTACTTGAGAATGGGGAGATGTGGAAAGTTAGCTATTGTGAAAGTTATCGAGGGAGCCGAACATAACTTCTAGCCGGAGAGAACCCATGCAACGGGCATCCGGGCCTGGCATTACCCCTTGAAAGGAGGTTTTTCTATGGCGAATTTTTGTTGGGTCTATCCCCATGTTGCGGATTGTGTCCTGGTATAACAGGTTTAGACCACTGCCGCCGTCCATCAGGACATTTGTAAAGTGGAGTCCGCCAATTATTGGATCTAATACCAAGGCAGTCCATCCTGCGTTCCGGATACTTCTAGAGTAATCCTGATGGTCGAAGGTGATCGGTTTTAACAACCATTGGCGAGACTCCTTTGGGATAGGCCGTATGGCGTGTATCTCTGTTGGCGCCATTATGTTCGTCACGTGAAGTAAGTTTACTATTTTGACTTCTTGTGGGAAATCCTTTTGGTTCCTGGTGCTCTGCTTGAGGGGTTCGTCGTCGTCCTCACTTGGTGTGTCGAGCCCCTTGTGTTCGGTGTTGAGTTTGCCGGATTGCTTGAAAACCCAACAATCTCTGTGGGTATGGTTCGCAGGCTTCCCGGGAGTACTGTGTATTTGACATATCTTGTCCAAGATTTTGTTTAAGTTGGATAGCTCGTCCCTGTTATCCTTGAGGGGCGGCTTTCTCTGATTCGGCCACGAGCTATTGAATCCGGCGTTGACCGCCGTGCTCTTTGAGCTGTTTCCTTTATTCCGGTGCTGGTCCTTGCTGCGTCGGGGTTTTCCGTTTCCATCCCTAACTTCGGATGTACTTGGGTCACTGGTGCTACATCTTGCCAACCAGCTATCCTCTCCTGTGCAAAAGCGGGGTCATGAGGCTTGTTAATGCGGCCATTGTTCTTGGCTTTTCTTGGCTGAGGTGTCTGGCGAGCCATTCGTCTCGAACGTTATGCTTAAAAGCTGCTAGGGCTTCGACGTCCGGACAGTCGACTATCTGATTATTTTTAGTAAGAAATCTGTTCCAGAATTTCTGGGCTGACTCTCCGGGCTGTTGAGTTAGGTGACTGAGATCGTCTGCATCCGGAGGGCGGACATAGGTCCCTTGAAAATTTGCCCGGAAAGCATCCTCAAGCTCTTCCCAATTTCCAGTGGTGTTTTCGGGAAGGCTTTTGAGCCAATGCCGGGCTGGCCCTTTAAGCTTGAGGGGTAAGTATTTTATGGCGTGGAGGTCATCTCCTCTGGCCATGTGTATGTGGAGGATATAATCCTCGTTCCAGACCCCAGGGTCTGTTGTTCCGTCGTACGCCTCTATGTTTACAGGCTTGAATCCCGCTGGAAATTCATGGTCCAGCACCTCATCGGTGAAACATAGGGGGTGTGCAGCACCCCTGTATTTGGGTGTGCCGTGATGTTCGGATATTTGTTGTGTTGCATTGCTTACTAGAGCTTGCTTTCTTGGCCCGTAGATAGATCTGGCTGGGCTATCTTTTTGATGCGGATCCTTTGGTGGATCGCGTGCCGGCTTGTGTGCGGCGCCGCTTGCCGCTCCATGCTGGCCAGGCGGTCGTCTATCCGACCGGATGGCTTTCCTATTTTTTGACTGCGGGGGCTCTAAGGCCTCCTCTTCAAATTCAGGCAGTAGCTTTTGCTTTGGATAGCTTTTTGTGTGGCGACTGCCGCCATATGTGTCTGCGGTGTTGCGTACTTTGCTCCATCTGATTCTGAGTGCATCTTCCGCAGTTTCGAGCTTCCGCTTCTGCTTTTTCAGGCTACGCGCAGTGGCGACGAGCCTTTTGTGGAGGTTCTTCTGCTCCATGAGCCTATCCGGCGTAAGGTCGTCCGGACTGTTGTTTTCGCCGGGGACGGGGTGTTCGGTTTGTTTATCCAAGTTGCCCTGTTCGGACGGTTGCTCAAAGGCATGTTCGTCATCCGCCGGCTCGTCCTGCTCTATGACTGGGTCTGTATGGCTGCTGTCTCTATCGAGGCGGGGCTTGGAGCAGCGCTTACCTCGCCGCTTTGATTGCTTTTCGAGTGAACGATCCCTCGTTGCATCCCTGTGTTCCTCGTCGTCGCTTCCTTTGGGTATGTCCACCATGTATACATCATGAGATGAGGTGGCTATCCAGTGCCTTATAGGCGTTGGTTCATGTTCATCTCCTACATCGTCGTCCATTCCGTCGATGTCTTCGGATTCGAAGTCGAGCATGTCGTTTAAATTATCGACAGTGGCTACGAAGTGGGTGGTGGGTAGGCATTGAATTTCTTCGTCGTCCACATCCCAATCCTGTCGGTCATTGTCTGGCCAGGACTCTCCTGACAAAGAGAGAGACCTGAGTGAATTCAGAATGTCGCCAAAGGGCGAGTGCTGAAAGATGCCTGCGGCGGTGAACTCCATGATCGGCGCCCAATCGGATTCGATCGGTAGGGGCACGGAGGGCTCGGAGTCCGGAGAGGAGTCCGGCATCTTGGAGTCACGGGCTTCGCGGAGGACAAGGCTGGTGTTTGGCTCGATCGCCGTAGAGATTGCAGCCCCCGAGGCGGTGTCTAACCACCCATCCTCGATTGGTGTGGTCGGCTCCGAGCCAAGGGTCGGAGCGGACACAGGTGCGGCCTCCAGGGCACTATTCGGCGGCAGAGCTAGATCATGCCCACCGGGACAGTGCGGCGCGCTCGGCTGCGGCTCAGATCCATCGAAGATCAAGTCTCCGCGGTCGTCCGCTGTGTAGTTTAAACTTCCAAATCTGACCTGACGACCAGGGGCGTAGCTTTCGATCTGCTCCAGATGGCCAAGCGAATTGGCCCGCAGTGCAAAGCCGCCAAATATGAAGATCTGTCCGGGGAGAAAATTCTCACCCTGGATCGCATTGTCGTTGATGATTCGGAGGAGCCATCGGGCCTAAAAGTGACGACACAGAGGAACTATCAATGAAAGCACCAATGTCGGTGTCAAAACCGGCGGATCTCGGGGAGGGGGTCCCGAACTGTGCGTCTAGGCGGATGGTAACAGGAGACAAGGGACACGATGTTTTTACCCAGGTTTGGGCCCTCTCGATGGAGGTAAAACCCTACTCCTGCTTGATTAATATTCATGATATGGGTAGTACAAGAGTAGATCTACCACGAGATCAAGGAGGCTAAACCCTAGAAGCTAGCCTATGGTATGATTGTCGTTCATCCTATGGACTAAAACCCTCCGGTTTATATAGACACCGGAGAGGGCTAGGGTTACATAGAGTCGGTTACAATGGTAGGAGATCTACATATCCGTATCGCCAAGCTTGCCTTCCACGCCAAGGAAAGTCCCTTCCGGACACGGGACAAAGTCTTCAATCTTGTATCTTCATAGTCCAGGAGTCCGGCCGAAGGTATAGTCCGGCTATCCGGACACCCCCTAATCCAGGACTCCCTCAGAGAACTTTATAAGAAAAGCGCTAACGGAGTACTTAAAAGGTGCATTTCCGAAGGGGAAGGACGGCAAAACTTTTGGCAGAAATTCATGCTAGACTCGGCGGCCATCACGCCGCAGGTCGGGCCCTTGTAAGCAAGGCCTTCCGTACAGGTTTCTACTGGCCGACAGCCCGAGCAGACGCACAGGACCTCGTCCAACATTGCGTCGGTTGCCAGCTTTTTGCAAACCAAAGCCATATGCCACCTACCGCTCTCCAAACAATTCCCATTACGTGGCCCTTTGCGGTCTGGGGGCTTGATCTGGTCGGACCCCTTAAAGGAGGAAGCCATAAGAAAAAGTACCTATTGGTCATGGTGGATAAATTCACCAAATGGATAGAAGCCAAACCAGTGAAAACGGCCGAGTCCAGGCCAGTGATAGACTTCATATCCGGGGTTGTACACCGTTATGGTGTCCCCCACAGCATCATCACCGATAATGGCTCGAACTTTACAGCTGACGAGGTAAAAACTTGGTGCGGCAACATGGGCATTAAGCTCGATTATGCCTCCGTCTATCACCCCTAAACAAACAGACAAGTCGAACGAGCAAATGGTCTTATTATGAGCGGCATTAAACCCAGATTAGTGCGATCCTTGAAGGAATCAGATACACACTGGGTTGAGGAGCTCGACTCCGTACTATGGGGGCTGCGGACCATGCCGAATCGCGCTACTGGATACACACCGTTTTTTATGGTATACGGCGTAGAGGCGGTACTTCCCTGCAACATCATTCATGACTCACCTCGAGTGCGCATGTGCGAAGAGAAAGAAGCTGAGCTTGATTGGCAGGACAGTTTAGACGCCCTGGAGGAGGAGCGTGATGTTGCAAATGCCCGCTCCGCATTCTACCAGCAACTGGCTCGGCGGTATCAAAGCAGAGAAGTACGGGCCAAAACTTATAACATTGGCGAACTCGTTCTACGCCTACCAGAGAAGAAAAAGGACAAGCTCAAGCCCAAATGGGAAGGTCCCTTCATCATTGACAAAGTTCTAACTGGTGGAGCATACCGTCTGCGGGATGCATCGGACAATCCACACGAGCCAAACCCATGGAACGCGGCCAGACTCCGAAGGTTCTACGCCTAGTGCCGGACTCTGTGTTCGTCTCCTTACCTCTACCCTTTTTTATATATGCATCCGCTATCTGTCTTTCTTTCTTTCTTCCCTTTTTCTTCACGACCTTAAAAGGTTAAAATGTGACTTGACTACACAATCTTGATGCACCATGCGTGCTCATTATACCTGGGGGCTTCTTATACAGAAGCTTAATATAATTATGTTCCGGGCTCTATGCCCCCTACACATGTGTTACTTTTCCACATGTACCTTTTCTTCGCCATTATATGCATCGATATGACTTAAGTTTTGGCCAAGCTGGGTTGCCTGGCTCTTGTGTTTATGCCCTACGTGTTCCCGTTAATTCGGCTAGGGCATAAGGGGAGCACCTCTGCGATTGTTACTGTCGGGTCAGCCGGATGTGTACCTCAGACTGGGTGAAGCCAAAAGCTAGCGTTCTTAAGGGAATATTCGGTCGGTGAACAAAAGATGACTTTTACTTATTGCAATACATGCCCCCAGATGTTTATATCCTGCGTCTCTTTTCGCATTTCGGACATGCACATTAATGCATGCGTACCCAGGGAAAGGAACCCTTAATGGAACTATTCTCCCTGGAAGATGTTTCTTACTATCCATGTAATATAACATAGCTAGTTGGGTACTTGTCTGTTCAAGCACTTATGACCCCTACGCCTGGTTTCCACGCGTACCCCGGTTTTTACATAACTGAGTGGGTATTCAGATACACTCCGGAATGTCAAGTCCGGAGGTCGAAGCGAAAAGGTCCGCCATGACAAATGATTTATAATCCGGCTAGGGACAATATATGTCACTTGAAGTACACAGTCACTTAGACTGACTAAATTCTTCTTCTATACCATCCAGCAGGCTGTCTAGCCTACAATCCTATTGAGAATACTTTGCGGCTAATTTTACCTGGTCATACACCAGACTAACGGGGATCTCTTTCCCATCAGACCCCACAGGTCTGACCTTGGCCATGTGGTTCGGGTCAGCCTTGGTATATCGCGTCTTCACCATGGCCTAGGCTTCCCATGCACCTTGTCGGCAGGCAGATATCTTCCATAATCGAAAGCGCTGCCGCGCTCCCTTGAGCATCTCTACGAGCTCCCCCATGCCTTCTGGCAGGGAGGCGGATGGCCACAAGGCCTGGGCAATGCCCTGCATCACCCGCCGAACTTGTTCGTGCAGTTGTGAGAGCTCTAGCAGAAGATCGCCCGCAGAGCTGGGCATCTCCTCTTCGGGACGACCCATCAGCATACCTACAGATATATGTTCGCAAAACACATATCATGTGGCGAATAAAAATATAGCTCCAACTAAAGTTACCGATGAACGAAGACGAAAGAGGGGATGCCTTCTGGGGCATCCCCCAGCTTAGGCTCTTGGATATCCTTGAATATTACCTTGGGGTGCCTCAGGCATCCCCAAGCTTAGGATCTTGCCACTCCTTATTCCATAGTCCATCGAATCCTTACCCAAAACTTGAAAACTTCACAACACAAAACTTAACAGAAAACTCGTAAGCTCCGTTAGTATAAGAAAATAAATCACCACTTCAAGGTACTATAATGAACTCATTATCTATTTATATTGGTTTGATATCTACTGTATTCCAACTTCTCTATGGTTCATACCCTCCGATACTACTCATAGATTCATCAAAATAAGCAAACAACATGATGAAAACAGAATCTGTCAAAAACAGAACAGTCTGTAGTAATCTGAATCAAACGTATACTTATGGAACTCATAAAATTCACAAATAAATTGCTGGACCTGAGGAATTTATCTATTAGTCATCTGCAAAAATAATTAACTAAATATCACTCTCCTAATAAAAATGGCAGCAATTCTCGTGAGCGCTAAAGTTTCTGTTTTTGACAGCATGATCAACAAGCCTTTCCCCAAGTCTTCCCAAAGGTTCTACTTGGCACAAACACTAATTAAAAGCATAAAACCACATCTAAACAGAGGCTAGATGAATTATTTATTACTAAATAGGAGCAAAAAGCAAGGAACAAAAATAAAGTTGGGTTGCCTCCCAACAAGCGCTATCGTTTAACGCCCCTAGCTAGGCATGATGATTTCAATGATTGCTCACATAAAGGATAAGAATTGTAACATAAAGAGAGCATCATGAAGAATATAACTAGCACATTTAAGTCTAACCCACTTCCTATGCATAGGGATTTTGTGAGCAAACAACTTATGGGGACAAGAATCAACTTGCATAGGAAGGTAAAACAAGCATAACTTCAAAATTTTAAGCACGTAGAGAGGAAACTTGATATTATTGCAATTCCTACAAGCATATATTCCTCCCTCATAATAATTTTCAGTAGCATCATGAATGAATCCAACAATATAACCAGCACCTAAAGCATTATTTTCATGATCTACAAGCATAGAAAATTTATTACTCTCCACATAAGCAAAATTCTTCTCATTCGGAATAGTGGTGGGAGAAAACTCAATGAAATAACTATCATGTGAAGCATAATCCAATTGAAAACTAAAATCATGATGACAAGATTCATGGATATTATTATTCTTTATAGCATACAAGTCATCACAATAATCATCATAGATAGCAACTTTGTTCTCATAATCAATTGGAACCTCTTCCGAAATAGTGGATTCATCACAAAATAAAGTCATGACTTCTCCAAATCCACTTTCATCAATATAATCATCATAAATAGGAGGCATGCTTTCATCATAACAAATTTGCTCATCAAAACTTGGGGGACAAAAAATATCATCTTCATCAAACATAGCTTCCCCAAGCTTGTGGCTTTGCATATTCAAGGAATTCATACTAACAACATCGGAATCATGCTCATCATTCAAATATTTAGTGCCAAACATTTTATAGATTTCTTCTTCTAGCATTCGAGCACAATTATCCTTTCCATCATACTCACGAAAGATATTAAAAAGGTGAAGCGTATGAGACAAACTCAATTCCATATTTTTTATAGTTTTCTTTTATAAACTAAACTAGTGATAAAACAAGAAACTAAAAGACTTGATTGCAAGATCTAAAGATATACCTTCAAGCGCTAACTTCCCCGGCAACGGCGCCAGAAAAGAGCTTGATGTCTACTACACAACCTTCTTCTTGTAGACGTTGTTGGGCCTCCAAGTGCAGAGGTTTGTAGGACAGTAGCAAATTTCCCTCAAGTGGATGACCTAAGGTTTATCAATCCGTAGGAGGCGTAAGATGAAGATGGTCTCTCTCAAGAAACCCTGCAACCAAATAACAAAGAGTCTCTTGTGTCCCCAACACACCCAATACAATGGTAAATTGTATAGGTGCACTAGTTCGGCGAAGAGATAGTGAAACAAGTGGTATATGGATAATAGATAAAGGTATTTGTAATCTGAAATAATAAAAACAGCAAGGTAGCAAATGATAAAAGTGAGCGTAAATGGTATTGCAATGATAGGAAATAAGGCCTAGGGTTCATACTTTCACTAGTGTAAGTTCCCTCAACAATACTAATATAATTGGGTCACATAACTATCCCTCAACATGCAACAAAGAGTCACTCAAAAGTCACTAATAGCGGAGAACGAACGAAGAGATTATGGTATGGTATGAAACCACCTCAAAGTTATTCTTTCCAATCAATCCGTTGGGCTATTCCTATAAGTGTCACAAACAGCCCTAGAGTTCGTACTAGAATAACACCTTAAGACACAAATCAATCAAAACCCTAATGTCACCTAGATACTCCAATGTCACCTCAAGTATCCGTGGGTATGATTATACGATATGCATCACACAATCTCAGATTCATCTATTCAACCAACACAAAGATCCTCAAAGAGTGCCCCAAAGTTCTACCGGAGAATCACGACAAAAACGTGTGCCAACCCCTATGCATAGGTTCATGGGCGGAACTCGCAAGTTGATCACCAAAACATACATCAAGTGAATAACGTGATATCCCATTGTCACCACAGATATCCACGGCAAGACATACATCAAGTGTTCTCAAATCTTTAAAGACTCAATCCGATAATATTACTTCAAAGTGGAAACTCAATTCATTACAAGAGAGAAGAGGGAGAGGAGAAACATAAGATCCAACTATAATAGCAAAGCTCGCGATACATCAAGATCGTGCCAAATCAAGAACACGAGAGAGAGAGAGACAGAGAGAGAGAGAGAGAGATCAAACACATAGCTACTAGTACATACCCTCAGCCCCGAGGGAGAACTACTCCCTCCTCGTCATGGAGAGCACCGGGATGATGAAGATGGCCACCGGAGAGGGATTGCCCCCTCCGGCAGGGTGCCGAAACGGGTCTAGATTGGTTTTCGGTGGCTATAGAGGCTTCTGGCGGCGGAACTCCCGATCTATTGTGCGTTCTGGAAGTTTTACGATACGTAGTTATATATGGGTACAAGGGGTACGTCGGTGGACCGAAGGGGGGCCACGAGGCAGGGGGCGCACCCCAGGGGGTGGGCGCGCCCCCTACCCTTGTGAGCTCCTCCTTCATCTTCTGACGTAGGGTCCAAGTCATCCGGTAGGTTTCCTTCCAAAAATAACTTCTCCAGTTGATTTCGTTCCGTTTTGACTCCGTTTGATATTCCTTTTCTTCAAAACACTGAAATAGGCATAAAACAGCAAATCTGGGCTGGGCCTCCAGTTAATAGGTTAGTCCCAAAAATAATATAAAAGTGGAAAATAAAGCCCATTATTGCCCAAAACAGTAGATAATATAGCATGGAGCAATCAAAAATTATAGATACGTTGGAGACGTATCACTGGGCTTTGCACTCCTCCAGCTCTTGAGACAACTAGGTATTCTTCTCCGTAAGAACCTACACATATAATGATCCTTAAATCAGTTGTGCCAACTGTTTCAAGTCTCAGGGGCTACTGATATACATAATTATCAGATTTTCTTACCCGTATATCCTTTACATACTAGTCTGTGGCTCTGGCAAGACCATTTTGAGCAGCTCGAATGTACGCGTCTCCCGAGTTGAAGTCATCGAACGCCTCTTCGGAGAAACCAGGGTCGCGGAGTACGGCCCGGTGACGCCTGTGATTCATGGCACTCTCCACTTCGAAATTCATAGCGGACAGCCTATCCGCATCCTCTATAGGAGGAACATCCGGTGTTGTCCCCATGTTAGCATCTGCCCCTAAGACCGGCTCTGGAGTCCGGCTGGTGGAG
Source organism: Triticum urartu (assembly GCF_056163025.1). NCBI lineage: Eukaryota > Viridiplantae > Streptophyta > Magnoliopsida > Poales > Poaceae > Triticum > Triticum urartu. The sequence goes on from NC_141876.1 coordinate 442,658,090, forward strand.
GCGTGGCCGGCAGGCTCTCCGGACACGGTTCGGCGAGCGTTTTTTTTGCCAGGAACCATGGACGTTATTATATTTTAAAAACGATAACCACAGAGCAGGGTTCTTTTTCATACCTCTACGACGGCGTCTCAGTCCTGACCGCCTTCCTTTTAAGCCTACCCGGCTTTGGTGCCCCTCGTTGGTGAGTCACCGCGGGTTCGGCATGGCGTCCCGAGGGCCTTCCCTGTAAGACACCATATGTGTGTGGTGGGTGAAGTGCAAAAAAGGGATCCTTCTCGGAAGTTGGGACTCCGGTTTTACTTACATGTGATGCAGGGAGCAGGCCAGGATAATCGGCTATGATGGCCACCAAGGCACCGTCGCAGCTTAACTGATAGAACGTCATGTCTATAAGCTCCACAAATATGTCCGGATGTTTTTCGAGTCCGGGGTCGAGGGCCCAGTCAGGGTCCTCTGGCTGTGGAGACGGGCTGTGGACCTCCGTCACAGCTTTTCGCAGTTCCTGCTATGAAATAGCAAGGTAAATATTTATAATGAAAAATGCGGGAAGGTCTGGAGTAAAAAGTAGCAGCTCACCCAGTTTGGGGGTTGTACATGGAGAATCCATCCCGTGGCTTAATGCGGATGAACTCCTCTTCCTCTCCTTTGTATAAATCAGACAGTATTTTTGCTAGAGCAGCGGCGGAGTCCGGACCTTTACGGCCGCAGCGGGTGGCATCGTCTTCTCCATTGAAGTGCCACATGGGTTTCCCCCGATACTGAAGTGGTGCACCCCCCGCATTATACATATTGACATAACCTCAATTATTGTCAGTCCTGATTTGGCCAGCATTATTATCCTGCCCATCAGGTAAAGGACCTCTCTGTTATCTTCCTCATGGGGGCTCCGAGGGCGCCAGCTGCGGCGTTTCTTCAAAGGGGCATTATTAAACTCAGGAATGCCCATCCGAATAGGGTTCGGAAGGGGGACGTCCTCCATATAAAACCACTCTGAAGGCCAGTCTTCGGATGTCTTCTTCGGAGTACCGGACGGGTATCCGGTCCCGGCGATGCACCCTATTTTGGCTCCGCCCACTTGATATATTGACCCCTCCAGTGTATGGGGTACGAGGCAGAATAGTCTCTTCCATAGCTCTAAATGAGCTTCGCAGCCCAGAAACAGCTCGCAAAAGGCGACGTAGCCGGCGATGTGTAATACGGAGGCGGGAGTAAAGTTATGCAGCTGGAGGCCGTAGAACTCCAGGAGCCCGCGAAGGAACAGATGGATTGGAAATCCGAGTCCCCTCAATAAGTAAGGGACAAGGCATACCCGCTCCCCCATGGATGGGTTGGGAAAGCTCTCCGCTTGCTCCCCGCCGTTATAAGTGGCTAGTCTGGCTCGGACAGGGACCATATACGCAGGAGGGAGAAACCCCTGGGTTTGTAACTCTACTAATTGGCTGTGGGGGACGGAACACTTCTCCCAATTGCCTAGCTTAGTGCTACGGGAGCGAGAGGAGGAGCTGCGATGGCCGGCCATGATGGGATGGACTTTTCCGGGCGCGCTCCGATGGATACTTGCTGTGGGAGGATGGTGTGATCTAGATCTGAGGATCCCCGACTCTTTAAATAGACGATTTACTCACATGGTTAGGGTGGCAAATGTAAAAATGCCCCGACTTCTCGCATTCGCTCGACACGTGGAAGATATCCATTATTAAAGCACACAAGCCGAGGAGAGCAACATTTATGGGAAGCCGGACACTACTTGTTACGATGGATACTCAGGATTTGGAGAAGACCCCGCCTTGTAATGCCGAAGACAATATGCGCGCCAGACTCAACGTCATAGAAGCGTGGTTCAGGGGCTACTGAGGGAGTCCTGGATTAGGGGGTCCTTGGACAGCCGGACTATATACTTTGGCCGGACTGTTGGACTATGAAGATACAAGATTGAAGACTTCGTCCCGTGTCTGGGTGGGACTCTCCTTTGCGTGGAAGGCAAGCTTGGCAATTCGGATATGTAGATCTCCTCCCTTGTAACCGACTCTGTGTAACCCTAGCCCCCTCCGATGTCTATATAAACCGGAGGGTTTAGTCCGTAGGACAACAACAATCATAATCATAGGTTACCTTCTAGGGTTTAGCCTCTACGATCTCGTGGTAGATCAACTCTTGTAATACTCATATCATCAAGATCAATCAAGCAGGAAGTAGGGTATTACTTCCGTCGAGAGGGCCCGAACCTGGGTAAACATTGTGTCCCTCGCCTCCTGTTACCATCAGCCTTAGACGCACAGTTTCGGACCCCCTACCCGAGATCCCCCGGTTTTGACACCGACACCAGTCGCCTCCTCCCGCCAGTTGACTCGCTCCGAAGTCCAGAACATTTTGTCCTTCCTTGAAGCTAGGCCAACGTCCAGGAGTACGCCAACAACGGCGCAAGGCGCCGCCGTCACCGTCGGTTAGTGGCCCGATGACACATAGAGCACGGCAGAGGAGCCGCTTCCTACCGCAAGACGCGGCCGCCACGCGTAATCTAAATTTGCCATGAAAAACGTCCGGATTGCCATGCTTAAAATCAGAATGTTTATCATTTCCATTTATTTTAGATCGATCGTCGTATAATTTAAAGTCAGAGTCGGACTGAGCGAAATCTATGGTTTGATTAATTGAATGTTCTGCTAGAGACGTATCAAATTAAATATAAAACGTCATCAAGCCACATGTATTCCTTGTCATCCAACGACCTAGACTGCTTCAATGTCGAGTGCTCAACACGTTTAGCGTGCATTTAATTTCATGCCAAAATAGTGCTAATCACATAATAACACGCAAATAATATCCTACTTAATATCCGCATGCACTTAATATACTTCCAAATTAACGTGCATTGCACGTACACACTGACTAGTGCTGCTAGTATGTGAAACTGGTGCCGTAACTTGTGAGCGCATCCAGATATGGTCAATGGCAACATCGCCCGCGAGTTCTTCGTGTTTGCCCATGCGTCTAAACGCAGAAGGGGAGGAGAGAGAGAGAGCACACATGGAACCCACCAGTAAGTGAAGGCGAATAGTACTAAAAATAATATTACATGTTATCCATTAAATAGGTTGTGGTAATATAAAAACATTATGTGAACAAAGGGAGGTACAACAAACATTGTTGTTCTACGTATGTTGCCTATTGACGTGTGGCTTGAAGGCCCTGCTCGCATGTTCGATCCTCGTCCTTTATTTTTTAATTTGTATATGGGTCCAAATTTGTTTCATGACATGTGGGCCCCTCGGTGTGTAGTTTGTAGCACTTTAATTTGTGGGTCGAAATTTGTTCCATTCCAAGTGGATAATCGGTGTGTAGTTTTGTAGCTTATTTATAATAATTAAAGAGAATAACAGAGTTTTTGCAATAATACCATGGTGCAACGTTGAAGGCGGGAAAGGACATGCGAGAGAGCGACGATCGAGCCAGAGGGAGATCAACTAGGGGAGTTGCGGGGGTTGCAACGGTGTTTGGAGTAGTTGTGGGCCGAATGCTACGAAAATATAATCTAAGCCGACCGGAGTAAATGCCTACACAAATTAATCCAAGGTTGGAGTGCCCCTCGCAATGTAAATAGCGCCGGCTTTGCGAGGGATGGAGAGGTAGCTTCAATGTGTGGAAGATACGGCGTGAGAAAGCGAGGTCAATCGAGAGACATATAGATAGAGAGACAAAGTGAGTGTGGTCCGACATTCATTGAATAGATATATATGCTCTGGAGAGATATTGTCCGATTGAGCTTTTGGCAAGGGTGAGGGTTGTAAGATAGATCTTGAGAGATGATCCAGTCACAGACGTGTAGATATATTTTGTGCGTGGGAGGAAGCAAGGTCAATCGATCACATAGGGTCGTCATGCGATCGAAAGAGTGAGACGGGTTGGAGAGAGTGACCTAGATAGACAATGTGCATGAGAGAGTATACAATGTGAATAGGTCGAATTGGGCTCAAACATGGTGATATGTCGTTTTTTTCCGAGAAAGAGCGAGGTCAATCGAGACATAGAGAGAGAGAGGGAGAGAGAGAGATTGAGCGAGCGTGGCCCGCCATGAGGTCGAAAGAGTGGGGGCGGCTTGGATGGACTGACCTAGATAGACAATCTGCGTGAGAGAGTATAGAGTGTGTCGATCGAGGCCCAAACAGGGAGATATATCATTTGTGTGTGAAAGAAAACGAGGTTAAATGAGACTCGGATAAAGAGAGCAAGATTGAGCGAGTGTGGCCTGTCGTGCGGAAGAAAGAGTGAGATAGTCTCGAGGGAGTGACCTAGATAGACAACGTGCGTGTGTGCGCATGAGAGGTTGGGGGGCTAGATAGGCAATGCATGTATTTAGCGCGAGAGGGTGAGAGGGAGAGGGAGAGAGAGCTCGGCATGGGGTGCAATGGCGGGTGTGTGAGGTAAATACATTTGGTAACAGAGTGGAAAAAAGGGGTTGTGTAGTTGAGAGAGTTAGAGATCGAAACATGGAGAGAAAGAATGAATGTGTGTTGGAAACCGATAGCTTCCTAAGGTGGTTAGGAGAGGAAGATTGACTAATACAAGAAGTATGTAGCGTGTGTGCCAGGGAGGGCTAAAAATAACATTTGAATTTAGATAGTACGAGACTTAATATCGATGTTTCAATTCGGTGTACATTGTAAGATTTGAACTGAGGACCATGCATATGGGTAATTATTTCGAATTTGTGCCATACTAGCTTTCGAAAAGTTGACATTGACTCGATTTGTTGTGCTATTTTGTAGGTCATATGTTTGAATCCATCCAAAAGTTTTCTCACTTACATGGTGTTCATCCTATACATATGAATTTGTATTAAAAAATAGCGTAGATACAGTGAAATGCGAAATCCACGTTAGAATTGGAGATCGCTATGTGACACACACTCTAATTCAAATAACTAATTATGTGACACACACTCTAATCCACGTTAGCGTGGATATCGTGGATACCATTTTGTTTCTTTTAAATAACTCCTCGTTAATTAATTTATAGTATCTCGTTTGGAATGACTAATTATTTGCAAGGAAAACACGGGCATGGTAATACATACAGATTCATTTGCAAATGAAAGAAGATTCGTTTGCATTCTCAAATGTAGGCGCACCAGGCAGAACAGGGTCATGTCGTGGTGGTCGCGTGTGTCGTCCGGTGGCTTAGCACCCAACCACCCACCCGGACGGATGCTTCGGTGCCTTAAGGCACCTACCTTTGTGTCCATGACATGTGGGCCCAATAGGTGGCTGGCCCACATGTCAGTGACCCAAAGGAAGGTGCCTTTAAGGCACCGAAGCTGCGTCCCACCCACTCCCCTCCCTCCCTCCCCCTCCCCCCAAAAAAAGGATGACAACAAAATAAGTTCGCGCTTCCACGTTTTGGATTGAAATATCTGGCGGCCCCAATTCCAGCCCTGCAAAATCTCCCTTCTCCACCATCCCCTTCCGCGCCCAGATTGCTCAAATCCCTAATTCGCCGCCAACCCAAGCAAAGTTTGAATCTCCCCTCATCTCGTCTCTTTCCCCACCTCTGTGCCGGACGACGACAAAGACAGCGGTCGCGCTTCACCACCGCACCAGAGCTACCTCATCTACGCCCTCATCCACCGCACCGGGTGGTCCACCGACAAGGTCGGCTGCTGCAACCGATGTGCCTCACAGACACCGACTTCCAGCAGGTGCACTTCATTGACGTCGTCCCCCAGCTCACTGGGGCTACTTCACCGAGCACATCGTCGCACCTCCGCCCCCCGAGGCCGCTGGGGCTTCACCAACGGTCTCGTCCACCGCATCATAGCGCTCTGCTGCCACTCAAGATCTGCATCCGTGCGCGGCCAGCCAACGCCAGTGCATCACCCTCAATGGATCTGAAGTGACCCGCACTTTAGCTAGGTGAGCATGCCTAAACGCCGGCCCGAACTAGGTATCCACACATCACTCCCTTGTGCACTGTTCTGACGATGTTTGGATATCCCTTCACTGCTCTCTTAGCTTACACACCTATGCTACTTTGACTTTAACTCTTATTTCTTCTGGAGATATCATCTGAAACAAGCAAATCCATTTTTTAGCGAAGTGGTACACATCCTGCACACCCGTATAACCTTGTAAGTATCTGTCCTCCGGTACAACAACGAGGTTGATTCCTCTTATTTGATCAACCATTCGTCGTGTCAAAAATGCAGAGGGGGATGCAAGGAGCACAAGGCCTGCACATCCAAGCAAGTGGTAACATGGACTTGTACATGGAACATCCCAAGCGCAAGCAGAGCTGCAGTGAGCCTGTACAACGAGCTAGCGTAAGTCCCTGCATTTCATTTAATTCGTACTGGCATTCATGTATGATTTGTGTACAATGGTGGATCCACGAATTCAAGTTACCAGGGGCGAACATTTAACTTAAAAAATACGAAGGCACTTGCACTCCGGAAATCAACATAACTTGAGAAATGTGAAGCTACATGCACTTTGAAAACCAGCTAATGATCCAAAGTAGTTAAGATTATAAACACTAAATGATGCAAGCACCAAAAAACACAAAATGCAACATGGTGTACAAGGACTACAAACATGGTATGTACCTGCTTGAATTATTCGTTCTCTGGATGAAAATATCGAAGTGTAATTGCACCTATAGCCAATGCGCAAATTGCATATCAATATATCTATCCTGCACAAGTATGCCAATAGTTTCAAACAACAGATTAGAAAAGTATTTATGCTATGTTGTCATGATATGGGGACTTTCTAGTAGATGGCCTCGACGTTTCCTCAAGCCATGAAAATGCACTATAATTTGCTTGTCATCAATGCCTGCAAATCTCTATGTCTCTCTCAACATAGCAGATCATCATTAGACACTAAATCCTTCAATGGGAGCTTGCAAAATGCTTGCATTAGATCCCTCATTAGACACTATATGTTCATCACCAGGAGCATGTAAAATGTTTGCATCAAATCCTTCATTAGCAGTCTGTTCATTAGAGACTTCAGGCTCAAGAACAACATGAGCTTGGATGTTTGCACCGGAAACTTGATTAGATACATCAGATTCAGTCAGTTCAATATAGATTGGGGGAGCTATAAAATAAGTAGAAATTGGTTTCATTTTCTCATAGATTCCCTACATACAAACAGTTTTATAACACCGTCAGGTTTAACTATTAGCCAGAAATTGAAGAGTTGAATTAGATATAATCAGGGATGTGATGTACCTGCTCATTGCGCATGCTACTCTTGCAAGCTGCGACTGTCCGTTTGCGCAAGCTCGATGCCATGCCCGTGCTGCCGCCGCTGCCTCCCATGCAGGCTACACCCAGGGTTGGATCTTCATCTTCTTGTCCTTCCGTTCACTTCAAGCCCGGTGACCGCCCTCCAACAAGGGAGCGAGGAAGTGTTGTGTCAGTCTGTCCAGCGGCGGCTAGGTTAGGAGCGAACCAGACTAGAGGTTGGAGCGAATGAATTGAGATTTTTCCTGCTGTCGATCAATATGGGAGGCGCTCGTTTGGGCCGCGGGCCTGCTATAGGGCCTGCCTTGCACTTATGTTATTGTCCCATCCAAATTGAAACATTTTTCTTCATTTTTTACATTGTCTGCTCCTGTGTCGGGACGAACAAAACTAGCATGGGCCAACCTGGACGACTCAAACTAGGTGCACACTTTCTAGCCACCCGAGGCGGCCGCCTATACCAGCCCCTATGGTGGCGTCGCCCCTTTTTGCGTGTATGATTGGGGTAGTGAAAAATATTCTAGTGGCGCTTTTGATTTACCCACAGAATGGTTGAATTGCTTGTTTCTATGAACTTAGTTCGCCAATTATGTGAAGGATGCCAGTCTTTTCATCCTATTGTAGATTGCTTAGATCTCGATATGCTAAAAGTAATCACATGAAATATACAGTAAAAGCCAGTGTGATGTGTGTGGCTACAACTAGTCTGACTACACATCCTCAAATAACATATCAAGGACACATCGTCTTACCAGATTAACCATTCGACTTACCAATGCAGTGTGGGAAGAAAGAAGTATTGGGACTGCGTATCCAAGCAATTGATGCCATGGACTCCTTCGTACAACCTTGTAAGCAAAAAAGAAGTTGCAGTGTGCCTGTACAAAGAACTAGCTAAGTTCAGTTACTTGCTTCTCAGAATTTTAGTTAGCCACTTATTGCAAAATTGTTCAATTACGTTGCTTGGCTTAATTTAGTTTGCTACTGATTACATAATGCCACAGCCTGTTAATCCTATTATATACTGCGCCTATCTATGTGTTTGATACTTACTGTTAAGAATTACCTGTTTGCCTGAACTTAAATAGCTACTTGTTTGTTTAACTGCTTTGCTGCTGCAACAACATGTTACAATGATGTTAATAACTACTTTTCAGCATCCAATTGAAACTCTTTAATTCCTTGTTTGTTTAACTGGTTTGCTGTTATAACTCTCAGTTGAGATGTTTTGCTAACTTCAACTTTTTTTAATCCAATCGGAACTTTAATGGCAAAACAGGTTAGCCCAAGATCAAAGAGCAAGGTCCCCATGGACGTTGTATCATCCCACAGCAGTGGCACCGGCCCAATCGTGCATTATGAATTGCCAACTGTTGATGCTCTAGAGGCTAAACTAGTGGTAGAAAGAGATTCTGCTTCTGCACTTAGAGATGAAGTTGACATGTTGAAGAAGCAAACAGCACAATCACAAGCAGTACTCAAGACAACCATTAAATATTTGGTGGATTTCAAAACAAAGCAAGATGAGACTGACCACATTGTTAAGGTCCTGAAGGAAAAAAGGAAATTAAATTCCCACTTGGTAAATCATAGGTGAAATGTTCTTTCCATCGTTGAATAACCTTTGTGTTGTTTGTTCATGTAATCAATCAAACCATTTGTTTTAGAGATCATGTAATAATTGTTTTTTTGTTTTTGGTTTGTAATTTTATTTGAGCACAAGTCTGTATTAATTGATAAGACTCGGAGACATTTCATTTTGATTGCTGTGCCAGACCTACAAATATGCCAATCGGGCTGAATGTGCATTGAGCAATAATAGTAGTATAGATGGACCATAAGTGGCACGCATCGGAAAGGGCCAAGATGTTGTAGTAGCTTGGCTAAAAAAAGGATGCTGTTGTAGCAAAAAAAGTACAGCGGCCTAGCTTATGTATGTTAGTTGATATTATTGATCCATATACTCTATAAGTGTTTATATGTCTGTTAGTTCTGTACATTCTTGATTGATTGACTCGGCATTTGAATCTTGATACATCGCTTGTGTACATATCTAAATGGGACTACACATTATGCTGCGTGTGACATTTGAGTTGGACATGAAGTGTTCCAAATATTCGAATTCACCTTAAACTAGATTCTAGCTTCTCAATTTGAGTATCGGCATTTGTAAACCATATTCATATATGACAGTGGAATACATCTTTGTCGTCCTTTTGAAGATATATAAAAACACATAGAATGATTTATAAAGATTCGTATAGGAATACAAAATGGATTCGAATTTAGTTGCTAGGGTAAATGTGGATGCTTATTGTCCCCAAATTCGAAAGAAGCGCAAAATGTCCACTCCCACGTCGGCTGCCCGAAGCCAAGTGTTTGGGAGATGGAAATTACTGTCTACACATTACACGGACAATCCATCGGACTGATTTCCACTGCTCTAAATAGGGGTAGGTTAGTAACTTCAATTAGACGTGACATGACCGCTTCTGAGCCCATTCCGACACGGTGGGCACCAAACATGGGCGGCAAAACACATTTGATTCAAGCTCGTCCGAAAGACCTCTATTTCTCCCTCCATTTCCCCATTCATACACGGTGGGCGGCAAAACAAACTCGACTCGGCCAAAACCGATGTAGGCAAATATTTTCAATAGGGGTTGGTTTGTAACTTCACTCAGACGTGACACAACCGCCCTACCTGTCAGCCACGTTCATACACCGTGGGCGCCAACCACCCTCTCCTCGCCCGAAATCGCTTTGGGCAAATATTGGCGAGATGCAAGATTACCGTCGTATCCCCAGCCGACGAGACGTCCAAATTTTAAACGGGGCTAAGCTCGTAACTTTCCCATATTTCAGACAGGCGCGTCCCAAAAACATGGTTCCCCGTACCTCTCCCTCCATTTTCCCATTCATACACCATCCACGCTAGAACACCATCCCCACACCAGCGTCTGTCCGCCACCCCATCCATGGTCGTCGTCCTCCGCCCCATCCATCGCCGCTGTCCTCCACCACATCCATCGCCACCGTCCTCCACCATGCCGGAGCGCCTACCAAGACCGCGTCATCCACTGCTAGAGACAAACGTTGCTCATCCATGGCAACGGACCAAGAGCCTTGCATCACGTCCTCTCACTGCATCGGCTCCGTCGTCCTCTTTGTCCGGGCTGCTCACACGACCTTCTCTTCCACCGCAACGGGACTTATTCCCCGATGCAACCGTCTATTGTCGCAGATCTGCTTCAACGCCACTGACAGCCATCGCACCCCTGATGCCTACACGGCGCTGCAAGAGAGGTGGTACTTCATATCTCCTCAACCTTTTGATCTCAACCAGAAAATAGATCCTAACTTTGTTACTCTACTTTCTTTTCAGCTCTTAGAATTTAGTTCTTAGTTCAAAGCAAACAATGGCTGCTAAATATCATTTCTCCGGTTTGCAGCTTCAAATCTGCCATGGCACAGTCATAATACGATTTAATTGATCATGATGGTTCCGTGGTGGTTTCTTTAATAGAAATCGGAGGGGAAACCCTCTTTTGCTAAAAAATATGCTTAGAGTTTCCCCCTTTTATGATCACTATAAGATCAGAATACGTTCTTCGTGTCATAATAGCACTGCTCCACCCATCAAGCTAAACAAGCTTAGTTGTTCAAATACGAATCTGAGATTATTAAAACAGAGTTGCTTAATTGGTTAGCTAAATGTTCCTAAATTAGTTTCGAAAATGCTTGTTCGCCGCTCGGATGTGTATCTCTACAGGGTGCCCACGGTGGGCCGGCCCACCCTGGGATTTTGGGTCGTCCCATGCCCCGATTCCCCTCTGTTCTGCTGCGCGCTTCCGATCTCTACTCGCCCCCAGCCGCCTGCCTCGCCGGTGACTTGTCGTCCCCGAACAGCATGACTCTAGGAGGATTTTGGACGGTCTCTTACTGCAGTTACAATTCTGCATACTTGTCCTAGTAAGCTCACAAGTAAATGGTTGATTCACTACATCTATGTTTGCCTTGTCATATTTGTTCTCAATATTCTTTTAGGGTGGACCACCCTGTTTCTAAATACTGGAACTGTATATATGAGTGAATAGTATTTCTCTATGTGATCTCTTCCATCATGTGTGGGCAACGAACACTGCATTGTATAGAAAGAAAGTGTCATTTCCAGCTTTTACATAGGCTTCGATCTTTTACATGGAATACAATCTGCCTACTTGCTTTGTGTCGCACTACCAACACTCCACCCTTGAAGCTAAACATTTTTCCACTCATAATTCCTTAGTTTATTTGTTCAAATACGAATTTCATATGATTCTAATGTTCCTAGTTATATAGACATAACGGGTTTGTATTTCTGTGTGTGGTCCGGTCAGCACGGTTGGGGGTGAACTTTGCATATGCATGGGTTTATAGGGAGACACTCTTCGAGTTGAATCCACAATGCATTCCATAGATAATCTGACTACTTTTTATGTTTTCATGAATCCCAGATTCTGAACAACATCATAATGATTATGAGCTTGCACGGATGAAAAGAATAAAGCAGAACAATGCCATGGCTGTCAAACTTGGCATTAAGGGACTGAAATCAAGTTTGGATGCAATGCAATGCAAATGCTCTCCACCTACAGATTCATGCTCAGAATATGATCCTAACAGTGATTATGAGCTAGAGGGAGACCTACGTTAATGTAGCTCCCTAGTGGAGTCAGAGGAAGATGCCCTATCTTATTCACCCATCAAGGTGCTTGCTCTAACTTTCCAAGGTTATATTGGTCGCACATATCTTGCAACTGATGCTTTGCACTGCTTCTACTTTGTTGAACTGTCATTAGCTTAGTTTACACATCGTGTATGTGAATACGCCCTGCCTATCCATTTTTAGTACATATTCCATCTGTCATCATTCCATATTTATCCATTCAAATGTTGTTCTTGTGTATCATGCGTTCAAAAGGAAGAGGGCGATTGCTGATCATGGAGGAGCACAAGCAAAGTATTTGGAAAAGGTAGTGGCACCTGATAAATCAAATAGCCCATTAGGTGTAGTTGCAATATCACCTGACCCACAAAACACCCCAACTCTAGCAGACTCTAGCCCTACTACACTGGTCAATTCTGATGCCCCAACTCAGCAGACCCCAGCTGCAGCAAATAGTATGATTATGCCAGTTGACATAGCACCAGCTCTACGACGCAAAACCCCCATTCCAGAAAAGATTACACCAAATCCAGTTGCCAAATCCCTTTTTGAACCAGAGAGAGCCCCAATTGCAGCAAATAGGACCTGTTCCATTTCTTCCTAGTTTAGAAGACGAAGTTTATATTCTTGTCAGGAACTTTGTGCGCATCTTTCCTTCATGGAAAGATTATACCGCAGACACAGAACAATTTCCAGTCTTCCTCCGCAACTTATGCATAAGTAATGTACTAATGTTATTCATGGTCATTACTGCATATGTTTCTGCTGACAGAAGACACAAGATTTCATTCTTTTAAATAGATGAGGACCAAACTGGATTGTGAAGACGAGCAAGGGTTGGTTGCGCTTTTCAAGCACTCGTTGATGAAGTATCGTTCCTACCTGAGGCAAGCGCACTTCGATGGCAAGCCTCTAAATGAAATTTCTGTAAAGTCTCTGGTGCTACATTTATCCGACGGTGACTGGAATAATCTTGTTACACATTGGTCTCGGCTGCAGCGTAAGGTACTATCTATGATATCACATCACAATTTGAACTACATTTGTGCATTTTCCTTAACATCTCACTTGTACGAAAACTGTTAGCAGAAGAACATTCATTCTCAAGGGACCACAGAATCCCGCAACTATACTGCACACTGCATTGCTCTTGTGAGTACTTCTTGCCCTGTGTGACCATACATACTTTCATAGCGGTTAGCATCACTGCACATGTTAGCCTCGTTATCGTCCATTTGGTGGACATTATAAGATTCGTATGGAATCTTACATAAATTTAGAATCAACCCAATGCTTTTGATGACGTTTAGCTCTGCAGTCCCCTTGTAAGGACTGAACGTCGTCTATCACTGTACTTACATTAACAGCTACTCCCTCCGTCCCATAATATAAGAACGTTTTGTATAGTACACCATTCTTCAAAACACTCTTGTATTATGGGAAGAGGGATTGGTTCATTGTGTAGCATTCCGCATCTTATCTCCCTCGCCCACCATTTACTAAAAAAGATCAGATCTATATTTAATCTTACCAAAAAGTAGAATACACAGACAATGCCAGTGCAGAAGTGTAGCCCATTGCTCTTGTCAGTACATTTTGTCCTGTAATGCTTGTACTTCCAGGGATTGGTAGTTGATTATGTTGCATCAGTCTGCATCTTATCTTCATTATCCTCTATCCCTTCCAGTATTATCATATCTATAATTACTCTCTACAAAATGTAGAGTACAGGAAATGCTTATGAAGAAGATTCTGTGCTAAAATTCTTGAGTTATCATTCCCTTGACATGGAGAAGGGCATTATAAAGCTGGTGTTAACTATTAATGTAAGTCAGTCCTTCTAAAGCTTTTATCCTCAGCTGCTGTTTAATTTTCTCATACTCCATGTCGTTTACTGCTGTTTAGTTTGCTATTTCTACCAAAATGCATGTTCGCAAGAATCGTAAGTTCTAAGTTTTACTTGTAAAACCAAATTCCTTATTCGTACCATGCACATTACTCAATACTCCCTATATGTATGCTTGTTTTTGTGGATCTATAATCCAGTGTGTGGTGAAGCAGCCCACGTTTGCACCTTATCATCTCCTGTTTATCTTACTGATGTGGCTGATGATATGAACAACATGCCATGCACATTAACCAAAATAGATACAATGATTTTCTTTGCCCTTCGTCTATGCTTGTTATGTTGACATGGTAATCCAGTAGTGTGGTGAAGCTCCCCGCATTATGAACAATGCCAAACTATGCTATTAATATTTTGAACTTACTCTTTATTTTCTAATTTGAAATCGGATGGAATTGACGGTACAATTATCATCTTTGTTTATACACGTGCAAAACCTGTCATCTCTCTGCTTTGTTTCAGGGTGATATGCCTGATGGCATGCACAAGTCTACTGAAGGCTATGAGACAAACCCAACATATATTGCAGCAAAGAAGGCAAACCATCTTGAAGATAGTGAGACAACCCCAAAGTCTTGTCTTGATGCAGTGTTCAAGTTACTTGAGACTAGCAGTCAGACAAGCTCACAGAATTCGTTGTCTGAATCAGTTCAACTTCTTCAGTCCAAAGTTCTAGCAAAAAGGCATTCTGCAACTCAACTTCGACTTCAAGTCCTATCTCTAAGAAAGATTGTGGAGAACACCAATGAGAACCTCATCGCTAAACAGCTACGCCTGGAAGCTATGACCGACATGCTAGGCCGGTCTCACAGCCTTGCTTAACAGCTTGCGCAGCAGTTCTTGCGCAAGGCTAACCTTTCTTGAACTGTCTTGGAAGTGGTCTCGGTTCAGTATTATTTTGTTACGCTGCAATGGTGCCCAGTTTTTGTAATGTGCTTCTTCATTGCGCTTTATGATCACTAGTGGCGAACTTCGATGCCCAGTGGATGTAATATACCATAAATCCTTTATTGTATAGTGTAGGTTTATTCTTAGTTACTATGTCGTAATTTCTTTATTTTAGCGGGCCACAATTGGGCCAGCCTGCATCTTTCTTGGGCCCGAATGATTGGGCCTTCACACTTTGCGCAAGGCCCACAACTTACACTAGCCTATATTTTAGTTGGGCCTTTTGTCGACCGAGCGCTTAGTTTGGCCCAGGTAGCGTTGGGCCATTAACAGGCTGAATATTGTACTAGCCTGTTATGGCCCAGATGAAACCATGGGCCTTTAGCAGGCCGAAATGCATGTTGGGCCTCAATTTTCACTAGTCGTCGACGGGCCTTCAGGAGGCTGAAATGTAAACTAGGCCTTTCTGGGCCCAGTTATATCACGGGAAGTTACCAGGTCGAAACATATCTCGGGCCTTAGTTGGCCCACCGATATCATGGGCCTTTAAGAGGCTGAAAGCTTAGTACAGACATCAACAGGCCGAATTATGCGACAGGCCTTTAACAGGCCCAAAGTCACATTGGGCTTAACAGTTGCCACCTTTATCACGGGCCGTTAGTGGGCCCGATGTCCCGTCGGACCATATATGGCCCATGGCAGCACGGGCCATTCCCAGGCCGAAATTCACACCGGGCTGAAATGGGCCCATGTCTACATCAGGCCTCTAACAGGCCGAAAGTCGCTGGGCTGTAATTGGGCCCAAACATTCGGCAAACAATTAACGGGCCAGATCTGGCTTCGGGCCGTAAATGGGCCTTTATAAAGCAGGCCGTTATTGGGCTGGTCCACTAGTACCTGAGTAAGTACTACGGGCCTTTGACTGGGCCGGCCTTTTTAACCTATATGGGCCTCTGTTGGGCCCAACCACGTGTCGACGTATCATAGGCATGTCTCCTCCAATGGACGGGTGACATCTGGCCCACTGATGAGCTGACAGGTGTTCCCTCCGGCCAATCAGAATTTTACACGTGGAAATTTCCCATTGGTCCCGGCTGTTAATGGGTTATCGGATCCAAAACCGGACCCGATAGCTTAACGGTGTTCCGTTATGGTGGATGCCACGTGTCGGTCACCCCTGACGAAAGCACTTCTATGACAGGTGATTTATCGTCATGGAAGTGGACACTTCCGTGATGATAATTTTGGTAATGTCATGGAACACTTCTACGACAGCACAGGTATGACTATCTTGATTCTGTCATAAAATCGTCATGGATGTACATGCATGACAAAAACGTGACCTACTGTGACAAACACGTATCATCACGGAAGTGTATTTTTTTGTAGTGAGAGTACATTTCAGCGACACCTTCACCATCCTTCATTTTCAACATGTCAAGCTGACTTTGAAGCGCGTCCAATTTGGATTCCTTGACGGAGTCGGTACCTTCATGCATATCAATCAAAGTTTCCCAAATTTCCTTTGCATTCTCAAGACGGCTGATTTTGTTCAATTCTTCGGGGCACAATTCAGTGAAGAGGATATCGCAAGCTTGAGCATTGTATTGCAGCATCTTCAATTCTTCTGCGGTAGCTTCATGATTTGGTTCTCTCCCATCGAAGAATTCACCTTGCAAGCCAATACACACAATAGCCTAAATGGCGGGGTTATGTCCAAGAATATGCATTTTCATCTTATGCTTCCAACTAGCAAAATTAGTACCATCGAAGTAAGGACCTCTACGGTGGTAATTTCCCTCGTTAGACGGCATACTCTCCTAGGTTGTGAAACCAAGTCTATGATCACCAAAGCTATGGAAATCAAGGCAAATGGAGACCAAAGCTCTGATACCACTTCTAGGATCGAAAGTATGTCTAGAGGGGGTGATTAGACTACTTGACCAAATAAAAGTCTAGCCTTTTCCCAATTTTAAGTCTTGGAAGATTTTAGCAACTTATCAGAAGTCAAGCAATCAACCTATGCATGCAATTCTAAGAGTATAGCAGTGGAATGTAAATCATTGCATATGAAGGTAAAGGGGAGGAGTTTGGATGGAGCAAACACAATGTAGACACGGAGATTTTTGGCGTCGTTCCACTAGGTGGTGCTATCATACATCCACGTTGATGGAGAATTCAACCCATTAAGGGTAACAGTTGCGCGAGTCCACGGAGGGCTCCACCCACGAAGGGTCCACAAAGAACCAACCTTGTCTATCCCACCATGGCCATCGCCCACGAAGGACTTGCCTCACTTGGGTAGATCTTCATGAAGTAGGCGATCTCCTTGCCCTTACAAACTCCTTGGTTCAACTCCACAATCTTGACAGAGGCTCCCAAGTGACACCTAACCAATCAAGGAGACACCACTCTCCAAAAGGTAATAGATGGTGTGTTGATGATGAACTCCTTGCTCTTGTGCTTCAAATGATAGTCTCCCCAACACTCAACTCTCTCTCACACAGATTTGGATTTGGTGGAAAGATGATTTGAGTGGAAAGCAACTTGGGGAAGGCTAGAGATCAAGATTCTTGTGGTTGGATTGGAATGACATGGTCTCAACACATGAGTAGGTGGTTCTTTCTCATAAAATGAGTAGTGGAAGTGTAGGCATGTTCTAATGGCTCTCTCCACAAATGGAGGAAGGGTGGAGGGGTATATATAGCCTCCACACAAAATCTAACCGTTACACACAATTTACTAAACTCGGTGGGACCGAATAGTGAAACTCAGTCAGACTGATTCAGTTCAAAATGTGAACGTTAGGCTTTTCGGTGGGACCGACATGTCAACTCGGTGGGAACGATTGTGTTAGGGTTAGGGCATAACGTAATCTCAGTGAGACCGGTCAAATGAACTCGGTGAGACCAATTTCTGTAATAGGCAAACAGAGAGAGTTGGTAAGGCAAACTCGGTGGGACCGATTGCTCATTTCGGTGAGACTAAAACATTACGAAAAGAAAATAGAGAGTTCATATTGTGAACTTGGTGGGACCGATCGCTCATATCGGTTAGACCGAAACGTTACGAAGGGAAACACAGAGTTTGCAATCCCGTCTCAGTGAGACCGAGATCCCTATCGGTGAGACCAAACTCATTAGGGTTTCTGGCAATGGCTATGTCAAATGAACTCGGTGGCGCCGGATAGATCAAATCGATGGGGCCGAGTTTGACTTTTGGTTTGGGACATATGTGGATATGAGAAAGTGGTTGAGGGCTTTTGGAGCATATTGATACGTCTCCATCGTGTCTACTTTTACAATCACTTTTGCCGTTGTTTTGGACTCTACTTGCATGATTTGAATGAAACTAACCCGGACTGATGCTGTTTTCAGCAGAATTGCCATGGTGTTATTTTTGTGCAGAAATAAAAGTTCTTGGAATGATCTGAAAATCAACGGAGAATATATTTGGAATATAGAAAAAATACTGGCGAAAGAATCAAGGCCAGGGGGCCCACACCCTGTCAACGAGGGTGGGGGCGCGCCCCCTACCTCATGGGCCCCTTGACGCTCCACCGACCTCAACTCCAACTCCATATATTCACGTTCGGGGAGAAAAAATAAGAGAGAAGGATTCATTGCATTTTACGATACGGAGCCGCCGCCAAGCCCTAATCTCTCTCGGGAGGGCTGATCTGGAGTCCGTTCGGGGCTCCGAAGAGAGGAATCCGTCGCCATCATCGTCATCAACCTTCCTCCATCACCAATTTTATGATGCTCACCGCCGTGCGTGAGTAATTCCATTGTAGGCTTGCTGGACGCTGATGGGTTGGATGAGATTTATCATGTAATCGAGTTAGTTTTGTTAGGGTTTGATCCCTAGTATCCATTATGTTCTTAGATTGATGTTGCTATGACTTTGCTATGCTTAATGCTTGTCACTAGGGCCCGAGTGTCATGATTTTAGCTCTGAACCTATTATGTTTTCATGAATATATGAGAGTTCTTGATCCTATCTTGCAAGTCTATAGTCACCTATTATGTCTTATGATCCGTTAACCCCGAAGTGACAATAATCGGGATACTTACCGGTGATGACCGTCATTTGAGGAGTTCATGTATTCACTATATGTTAATGCTTTTGTCCAGTACTATATTAAAAGGAGGCCTTAATATCCCTTAGTTTCCAATAGGACCCCGCTGCCACGGGAGGGTAGGACAAAAGATGCCATGCAAGTTCTTTTCCATAAGCACGTATGACTATATCCAGAATACATGCCTGCATTACATTGATGAACTGGAGCTAGTTCTGTGTCACCCTATGTTATAACTATTGCATGTGGAATCGCATCCGACATAATTATCCATCACTGATCCATTGCATACAAGCTTTTCTTATATTGATCTTCGCTTATTTACTTTTCCGTTGCTATTGTTACAATTACTATAAAACCAAAACTGCTACCGTTACTTTTGCCACCGTTACCACCACTATCATATTACTTTGCTACTAAATACTTTGCTGCAGATATTAAGTTTCTAGGTGTGGTTGAATTGACAACTCAGCAGCTAATACTTGAGAATATTCTTTGGCTCCCCTTGTGTCAAATCAATAAATTTGGGTTGGATATTCTACCCTCGAAAATTGTTGTGATCCCCTATACTTGTGGGTTATCACATATCACTAAGCATTTTGAGGAAGCAAGCCATTAAGCAACACCTCATCCCCTTTTAATAGTATTGGCTTTTCCTATAGACTCAATG
Organism: Triticum urartu; assembly: GCF_056163025.1. NCBI lineage: Eukaryota > Viridiplantae > Streptophyta > Magnoliopsida > Poales > Poaceae > Triticum > Triticum urartu. The sequence goes on from NC_141876.1 coordinate 442,677,586, forward strand.
TGATCTTGAATCACTAAAATGAAAATGTAGAGTCTTGAGCTTGTACCAATATGTGTCCTTAGCATTTTGAGGGGTCCACATCTCTAGTCCATGCCATGCCAACCATTGAACTTTCTGAAAAGATTATCTTGAATGGACATTAGTTCAATGAGCTACATGTTGTCAATAATTACCAAAACCACCCAGGGATTAGTTGCACTTTCAATGATATTCATCATATAATGGTCATAACCTAGGGCGATACGGCACTAGATCCTGTTCATAAATATAATGTAGGCATGTATTTCGTAACTAGTCATACGTGCTTATGGAAAGAACTTGCATGACATCTTTTTTCCTACCCTCCCGTGGCAGCGGGGTCCTATTGGAAACGAAGGGATATTAAGGCCTCCTTTTAATAGAGAATCGGAACAAACCATTAACACACGGTGAATACAGGAACTCTTCAAACTACGGTCATCACCGGGAAGTATCCCGACTATTGTCACTCTGGGGTTGCCGGATCATAACACGTAGTAGGTGACTATAACTTGCAAGATCGAATCTAGAACATGGATATAATGGTGATGACATAAACGGTTCAGATATGAAATCATGGCACCCAGGCCCAAAGTGACAAGCATTAAGCATAGCAAAGTCATAGCAACATCAATCTCAGAACATAGTGGATACTAGGGATCAACCCCTAACTAAACTAACTCAATTACATGATGAATCTCATCCAACTCCTCACCGACCAGCGAGCCTACGAAGGAATTACTCACTCCCGATGGAGAGCATCATGGAATTGGTGATGGGACTCCAGACCTGTCCTCCCGATGAAGAACAGGAGGTGACGGTGGCTCCGTCTTGTGAAATGTGATAATTCTTCCTCCCTGATTTTTTTCTGGAAATATGTGATTTTATAGTGTCGGTTTCAGGGTCTGCGGGGCCATGAGGTGGGGACAACCCACCTGGGCACGCTTGGAGGGGCGCCCAGGTGGGTTGTTCCCGCCCAGGTGCATCCCTCCAGTGGTTCTTGGCTCCAGAAATTATCTTTTATTGAATAAAAAATCCTCGCAAAGTTTCGTTCCAATCCGAGAACTTTTATTTCTGCACAAAAACAACACCATGGTAGTTCTGTTAAAAAGAACGTCAGATCGGGTTAGTTTCATTCAAATCATGAAAATTAGAGTCCAAAACAAGAGAAAAGGCGTTAGGAAAAGTAGATACGACGGAGATGTATCAGTTATCTCTCTGGAGAGCCACGAACCTGGGTATGTCTTGCGCCCCTCGCTTGCTCATGCCGACCTCACCTCTGGAGCCCACCGGTGCCCTCGAGGCTCCTCCCCTCTTTAGCCATCCTTTGGCATATGCCGTGCGCCCACCACGATAGAAACTTTTCACTGACTGGCTGGTATACTTTACCCGTCTTCGTTAATCATTTAAACATGACCCCTAAATTTCCCGTCGGCTAGTGTTGTGATGTACGCGCATTATAATCCAAGTACACTTTCCCATCTCCATTTCAAACACTCTCAATGATGCCGCCAAGCTCCTCTCCCTTTAGGTTTCACACCCTTTGACCCCACACTATCACGCATTTCCATCCCGTGAGCCTCCCTCAAACCCTCCGCCCTCCCTCCCGATGTTGATCCATGAGGACGGCGTCATCGCCACCCGATGCAGACGCATGGCGCCGACGCAGATGCGCCGCCCCTACACGTGCATCGAACCCACATTGTCCTGACGGGCCCCGTGTCCACCTCAAGCGGCTGCACCATTGTTGTCTTGTGCCATCGTGGTTACAGTGGTGATGAGGTTGATTAGCCCTGCAGGGTTGTATCCCACGCCTCCCTGGGTGGCTGTACGCCCTGCCTTGTTCTTCGATCGGGACACCGCACCAGCCATGGTGCTGAGCTCCATTCCTTTAAATAAAATAGGAATTTTTGTTAAAGCTATGCATGTTATGGATGATTCAGTTAGAATTACGTTATGAGCTTTACAATTTAGTCTTTTGAATTGAATGTTTTGTAGAAAATTGATCTATATCTATACCTACCTATATACAATGTCCAAATAACTTCAAATATTGTCTGTTGGATAAAGCTGAACCTATCGTTGTGAAATGGCAAATCCGAGTGGTGTTGGCTTTTGGATATTCTCTTCAGTACACCGCATTATGCCACGTGTGATGTCTAGAAGATTCCATGCCATTAGAGCATATCTACCAGATCCGGTATACACCCTCCCTCAAAAATCGGTTTACAGAATACTGCAAAACTTTTTTCTATGACTTTTGCTCCGACAGAACAGACCCCGTAAAAATACTTCATGGTCTCGGCAAAATAGCACAACCCCTCCAAAAAAATGCCCACTAAATTACAATTGGGTCCATCTTCCTTGCTGTATCCCCTCCACGCTTGGGCAAACGGGCTCGGCGGCCATGGCCAACATGCTATCTGGCGGCAGCGGCAGCGTGGCGGTGCCATGCGAGGACTTGGGCGCCACGGTCACGAGGAGAAGGCAGCAGTAGCTAGCTAGCAGCGGTGCTGGCAGCGACAGCAGCTAGCTAGCTCGCAGATCGAGCATCGGCGGTAGTAAGCAGGGCGGCAGCAGCAGCGGTGGCAACTAGCAGGGTCCGGTGATCACCGATGTCGAGGCGTTCCAACAAGGTCGTGCTCGGGGAATACCGTGTGTCATTGTCAAAACCGACGGATCTCGGGTAGGGGGTCCCGAACTGTGCGTCTAAGGCGGATGGTAACAGGAGGTAGGGGACACGATGTTTACCCAGGTTTGGGCCCTCTCGATGGAGGTAATACCCTACGTCCTGCTTGATTGATCTTGATGATATGAGTATTACAAGAGTTGATCTACCACGAGATCGTAGTGGCTAAACCGTAGAAGCTAGCCTATGGTATGATTGTTGTTGTCCTACGAACTAAACCCTCCAGTTTATATAGACACCGGAGGGGGTTAGGGTTACACAGAGTCGGTTACAAGGAAGAAGATCTACATATCCGTATTGCCAAGCTTGCCTTCCACGCCAAGGAGAGTCCCATCCGGACACGGGACGAAGTCTTCAATCTTGTATCTTCATAGTCCAACAGTCCGGCCAAAGGATATAGTCCGGCTGTCCGGAGACCCCCTAATCCAGGACTCCCTCAGTAGCCCCTGAACCAGGCTTCAATGACGATGAGTCCGGTGCACAGATTTGTCTTCGGCATTGCAAGGCGGGTTCCTCCTCCGAATACACCATAGAAGATTTTGAACACAAGGATAGTGTCCGGCTCTGCAAAACAAGTTCCATATACCACCGTAGAGAGAATAATATTTCCACAAATCTAATCTGCTGACACATTTGACAGCATGACATCATACCACGGCCCAGTCATTATTCGAACCGTTTTTCTCAACCAGCACTGCACATATTGCGAGGCGGTTTTCTTGACACGTCTTGTCGAAGCAGAGATCGTGTCCCCTTATCACGGGATTCTCATCAATACGGGTATGGGTAACCCAACCGCGCCCTCAATTACGGCGTTCGGGGAATAAGCGATTTTACTAGGTAAGTGGGGAGGCGCATCGCCTCCTCCGCCCTTATAAAGGGACAAAGATTCACCCTTTTACCCACACCTTCTTCCTCCTTGCTTATCCATTCTCGCACACTCGAGCTCCAGCGCCCAAGTTCGCGTCTTTCTCCTCAAACCACTCCAAGCATGTCCGGAGCGGGAGGCAAGTGGATGGTCTCCTCCATCATGGAGGAGAATATCACAAAGCTACGAGAAGCCGGATATCTGGCCGCGGACATCGCGCACCGACTGCCAGATGCGGGGCAGATCATCCCTATGCCCGAACCCCATGAGAGGGTAGTTTTCCTTACCCACTTTGTCCGCAGACTGGGATTTCCCCTTCACCCGTTTGTCCGTGGGCTCATGTTCTACTACGGGCTGGATTTTCATGATCTGGCCCCCAATTTCATCCTCAACATCTCAGCGTTTATCGTCGTGTGCGAGGCCTTCCTCCGCATCAGGCCCCACTTCGGCCTGTGGCTGAAGACTTTCAATGTTAAACCAAAGGTAGTGGTCGGCCAGCAAGCAGAGTGCGGAGGCGCCATGGTGGGAAAATTCCTAACGTCACTTGACTCGAAGGCTCCTGTGTGGAGACCATAAAGGGGTGGCAATCGGGGTGGTTCTACATCACCGAGCCGCGCGAAACCAACTGGGTGGTGGCCCCCGAATTTCGATCCGGAATCCCCACGCGGCTCACTTCCTGGAAAGAGAAGGGCCTATCCTGGGGTTCCCCTGTAGAGCTGACCGGACTCCAGACCTGCATCAAGAACATGATGAGCAAGAAAATCAAGCTCGTCAACATGGTCCAGGTCATGCTCTTCCGCCGGATCCTCCCGTGTCAACGACGGGTATTCAATTGGTGGGAGTTCGACCTGACCAAGCACCTGACGCTGCGAGAGCTCTTCGACACGACACACAAGGACGTCCGGAAGGTGTTGTTCAAGGGCGCCGAGGTACCTCCTCCCCTTACCGAGGACCGCGGACTCAGCGCAAAGCGCCATGCCAATCTGGTAAGTTTTTATATCTCACAGGATATTTATTTGCCCCAGTTTAATCATGTGAGGGATCTAAGCTTCCATGCCCTTAACAGGACTGGGTAGAGATAGCGGAGCAGATCGATTGCCCAGCCCCCTGCCTGAAGATCCTGCAGATGCTCTCCTAGCGGAGATGTTGGTTCCGGCGCCTTACGAGGTGCCGGTGAAGAAGGCCAAGAAGAAGGCCATAGGGACCCGAAAGGGTCTCCGGCGCAAGGTTATATTGGACTCATCATTCGGTAACTCCGAGCCGCACTCCTATCATGATAACGAGGAGGAGGAAGAGGAAAGTTCTCCCCCCCACCCAGCCGGGGAGACAAGAAAAGGAAGGCCGCCCCAACCGGGGAGGCGGAAGGGTCCAAGAAGGGGAGGACCCTCCTTCCGGACTGCTCCACGACGGCCTCCTACAGCGGCGACGAGTGGTTACCAAGGGACAAGCCCCTGGCGAAGTCGTAAGTATCCGGATACCATAGTAATTCATGGTATGTTTTTGCACTGCTTCTCCTTACGCCGAATATGATTATGCAGTCCGTCCCGAGCCCATCTTGACGTATCTTCGTTGGACGGTTCTTTGGACTCGTCGGATATGAATAGCGATTCACTTCCGACCGCGTCCACCCCTTGCCCTACAGACAACGTCAAGGTGTTGTCTCAAAAGGCACCGAGCCGAGGGGAGGTAGTCCTGGGGGCGCCTCGAGGCGACCTTCGAGACCCTGGGCGCAAAGGGAGCAAGACTCCCACGGGCTCCAAGTTCGGCCCCCAGCCGAACACTGCGCGGGAACCTTTGGTGGTTCCGGACTCCGGCAGGCGATCCCCCGTTAAGAGGGGCAAGCCGCCCGTGCCGGTGGCCTCTGTCCATCTGTTGGAGTAAATAGCCATGGGTAGCCTAGCCGGCTTCCCCTGGCCCTTCTGAAAAAGTTACGAGCCCGCCCGGCTCTCAAGAATCAAAGACATGGGGCCGCCTTCCCCTTGCTGGCTGCCGCCCAGGCCGGCTTTCGGAAGGCGGTCTGACTTTAGCCCTCATGAGAAGGCCGACTCCAAGAAGCCGGCTCCCATAAAGCGATCAAGACCGTACCCACAAAGTTTGCACCCACCTAACGGCGGTGCGACGGGGCGTGGCTACAGTGAAGCCTGCCACCCCGAATCCTGGAGCACGCCTGGCACAGTGCGCCGTACGGGGTAAGCATGACCCGTCCGGCGCGGCACTATTGCCACATTGACCCTGGCATCACCCACGACGGGCCGCCAGCGTGGCCCACTGACGGTGGGCCCCTTTGAGCAAAGAGACGCCCGAAGGCGGCCACGCCTCCAACCAGTCGACCCAAGACGGAGCCGGCTCCCCGCAGCCGGCTTGCCGCCTCCCTCAAAGAAGACATCCCATTAAGGAGACAAGACGCGGTGAGGCTACAGCGATCGCCTGACAGGCGGCGGTACTGTAGTCGCGCTTACCACGACGAAGCCTACGTCACCAAGATGGAGCCACGGTAACCAACCACCGACCAGGCCCTGGACAGTGGGGCCTGCCTGTCGACCAAGGGGCCGGCAGCCGGCGGGACCCACCAGTCGGCGGGCCCCAGCAGCCGGCGCAGAAGCCGGCGAGCGCAGTCACAGACGGCTGGGCCCTGCACCCAGTCGGATTACCATTGTACCCCCGGGGGGTAGGCCTATATAAACCCCCCGAGGCACCCATGCAAAGGGTTCGACCCCTTGCTAGTCCTAGACACCACACAAGGAGAAGAAGCAGGCTAGCCGTGCCCTTCTTCCTCCTCCCACCAAACAGCTCAAGGAGCGTTGTGTAGCTACTTGATTCATCTAGTGAACATGCGGAGACCCCGCAGAGCAGCAGTAGGGGTGTTATCTCCACGGAGAGCCCCGAAGCTGGGTAAGATCCGCCAGCGTGCATGTCTTCGCCTTATCCCGTTTCCAGGCACCGGCGATGTCTTACTGGCTCCCACAATGATAAGCCACCCGTTGGCATATGTCGCACCTACCACCCGACATTTGGCGCCCACCGTGGGGCCAGGTGCACCGTCGTCCGGAGAGCTGTTCTGGACGGGAACCTTATTCCTCCCCCGCGAGCGTAGCCAGCCCGGCACGCCCGATGGCGCTTGCCACGACGTGCTGCAAGGCGTCACCAGCATCTGCGCGGCGAGCAGCCTCGCCGATCTCCTCGACGAAACTCTCATCTCCGACGAGCTCGCCTCCGATGCGGGCACCGACCACCTCGCCAACCTTCTCGGCCAGCTCCATGTCTCCAGCGAGCCCGCTGCGGACCTGGAGTCAGTTGGCTCCACCGACCCGATGCCTGTCGACTCCGACACGGCCTCCTACTACACCTTCCCCACCAACGTCACGATCTACAACGACCCGCTTCCTCGAGCCGACGGCTGCGATGCTGTCACCACCAAAGTGATGGTTGTCGGCCATGGCGGCCCGGCCAACGAGAGCGCCCGCGACACCTCACACGCGGCGGCCCACGACTTGTCCGCTCCCCTCCTGGCTAATGCCGACGACGAAGCACTGGAGGCACGCCGCCTCGCCCTCCTCGCAGAGGGCCGGAGGCTGGCTTCCGTAAGACGCCTCACTGAGGCCTATCAGCGCGAAGCTGACCGTGCCGCCTTCGGCACGCCGGCCCCGGGCGGGCCAAGCCGGGCCGGCCTTGTTAAGCAACACGGCGCCGTCATCGCCGACACGCTGGGAGTCGACCGCCCGGTCTATGCCACTCCGCTCGAGAACTTTCGTGCCGCCCATGCGGCTGTAGACGAGTTGGACGGCTTGGAGGCTGAAGACCTCCCCCACATGACCCGGCGCATCCAGCAATTGATTGACGCAGCCGCGCAGCGACATGAAGCCGACGCCCGCGCGGAAAACCCTCCCCCGCGTCGAGAACACGGCGCGACGTCCCAGACGCCGACTACGAGCAATACCCGCGCGTGACGCGAGAAGGAGCCGGCTGCCAGCCGTAGCCGGACCCGGATCTCCATCGAGCGAGACGCGGACGGTCATCCCCGAGCCATGGAATGGCAGGGCGGCCCGCCTCCGCCTCCGCCCCGTGGAGAGAGATATCCCGCCCCGCCGCTAGTGGCGCACCCGACTCTCAGCGGCCGGCTAGGCCGCCACGAAGGAATCGGCGAGAACGACGCCCGCCATCGGATCGATCGCCTGGCGCAATCCCTGGCGTTGGAAGAAGAAGACGATGTCGGCCCGCCTTGTTTCGGCCCCCGCATCCGCGACGAGCCCTTTCCCAAAGGGTTCTCGCTCCCAAGAGACACGCCCAAGTACAACGGCTCCGTGAAGCCGGAAGATTGGTTGATCGACTACTCCACGGCGGTTAGCATAGCCAACGGCAACCGGCGCGTTGCCGTGAAGTACGTGCCCCTCATGCTGCAAGGCACGGCGCGGACCTGGCTCAACAGCCTCAAGCCGCGTAGCATCAACAGATGGCTAGATTTCACAGAAGCCTTCATCCGCAACTTCGCCAACACCTACAAGCGGGCTCCCAAGCCCAGACAGCTCTCCTTGTGCGTACAAGGCCCCGCCGAGTCCACTCGCGATTACCTCACGCGTTGGGCCGAGCTCCGCAACTCCTGTGAAGGGGTGCACGAGGTGCAAGCCATAGAATACTTCACAGCCGGGTGTCGAGAAGGCACCCTCCTCAAGCACAAGCTCCTCTGCGACGAGCCGGCTACCCTTGACGAGCTTCTGGACATAGCGGACAAGTACGCCACCGCCGACTCCTCGATGAAGACCGAGCTTCGGGTAGACACGTCTGGAAAGGTACTCAACCCGGCACCCAAGACGCCGGCTGGGGATTCCGGCCGACTCCCCCACTCGAACGACCACAAGCGCAAGGGCCCCGCGCCGCCTCCCGCCAGTCGGCAGGTGGCCACAGTCGAAGATGTGCCGCCTGAAGAGTGACCGGCGCCCAAGAAGCCCAAGGGCGGCAGGCCGGCTTGGCAGCCCGCCTTCTCCTACGAGCAAACTCTCGACGCTCCTTGCAAGTTCCACAGCGGCGCGAAGCCGTCCAACCACACGACCCGGAAGTGCCATTGGCTCACCCGAATCTCTAAAGGCGAAGGGCTCGCGCCGCCTCCGCCTGCTGGCCCGCCGCCTCCGCCTCCACCGCCTCCGGCCGCTCGGCCCGCAGTCGGAGCCGTGCATGACGAGTTCCCTGACGAGCAAGCAACCTACATCGTCTTTACAAGCCAGCCGAAGACCGGCGCAGCAAACGCCAAGAGCGCCAGGAAGTTAGCGTGGTCGCTGCCAACCCCGCCGGACACATGCATTGGTCAGAAAAGCCCATGAGCTGGAGCCGGGCCGACCATCCGGAGGTGATGCCGTCTCCCGGCTCTTATACTTTGGTCTTGGAAGCCACCCTTGCAACAGACAGACGCGCCGCCCGCTTCCCCCGTGTGTTGATAGACGGCGGGAGCAGCATCAACATCCTGTACCGTGACACCCTGGAGAAGCTAAATGTCAAGACGAAGCAGCTCATGCCTACTCGGACAGTGTTCCATGGCATCGTACCCGGCCTGTCCTGCGCCCCCATTGGCAAGATCAAGATTGATGTACTTTTTAGGGACAAGGAGCATTTCCGCTGGGAAGCGATCTGGTTTGAAGTGGTGGACCTGGAAAGCCCTTACCATGCGTTGCTTGGCCGACCTGCCTTGGCCAAATTCATGGCAGTTCCCCACTATGCATACCTCAAGATGAAAATACCAAGCACCAAAGGCGTCATCACCGTAGCCGGCGATTACAAGAAGTCCTCTGAGTGCGCAGCGGCCAGCAGCCGGCTGGCCGAGTCCCTTGTGATTGCCGAAGAAAAGAAGATGTTGGACCGAGTCGTGGCCATAGCCGGCAAACAGTCGGCCTTGTCCCCCGAACCCAAGGAGCATGATGCTCAAGGATCTTTCCAGCCGGCCAAGGAGACGAAGAAGATACCTCTTGACCCCGAGCATCCAGAGAGGTTTGTCATCATCGGGGCAAACCTGAACAGCAAATAGGAAGGCGAGCTCGCCAATTTCCTCCGTGAGAATCGGGACATCTTTGCATGGTCCCCCAAGGACATGCCGGGTGTTCCGAGGAAATTCGCCGAGCACAAACTACACGTTCGAGAAGATGCAAAGACAGTCAGACAACCCCTTCACCGACTGTCGGAGGAGAAACGCAGGATTGTAGGGGAGGAGATAGCCCGGCTTTTGGCAGCCGGCTTCATTATGTTAGTTTTCTTTCCAGAGTGGCTCGCCAACCCGGTCCTTGTGCTAAAGAAGAACAACAAGTGGAGCATGTGTATAGATTACACGGGCCTCAACAAGGCCTGCCCCAAAGATCATTTTGCCCTGCCAAGGATTGACCAAGTGATGGACTCCACAGCCGGATGCGAGCTGTTGAGTTTCTTGGATGCTTACTCCGGATATCATCAGATAAAGCTGGATCCGGACGACCGCCTGAAGACCGCCTTCATCATGCCATTTGGAGCCTTCTGCTACCTGACTATGACATTCGGCTTGAGAAATGCCGGTGCCACTTTTCAGCGTTGCGTGCAGAAGTGCCTCCTCAAGCAGCTCGGCAGGAACGCTCACGTTTACGTGGACGACATCGTGGTGAAGACGGAGAAGCGCGGAACCTTGCTGGGAGACCTCAAGGAAACGTTTGAGAACCTACGTCGGTTCCAAATCAAGCTTAACCCCGAGAAATGCGTGTTCGGAGTGCCAGCCGGCCAGCTCCTAGGCTTCCTGGTCTCCGAACGCGGCATCGAATGCAACCCGGTGAAGATCAAGGCCATCGAGAGAATGGCGATCCCCACCAAGCTTTGAGACATTCAGAAGTTCACCGGGTGCTTGGCCTCCTTGAACCGCTTCATCAGCCGGCTCGGAGAGAAAGCTCTCCCCCTCTACCGCCTCATGAAGAAGAGCACTCACTTCGAGTGGAACGACCAGGCCGACCAAGCTTTTCACGAGCTGAAGAAGATGCTGGCCACGCCGCCTGTCCTCGCGGCGCTGACTGAGAAAGAGCCCATGCTCCTCTACATCGCCACAACCAGCCGGGTGGTCAGCACCGTCATCGTAGTCCAGCGCCCAGAAGAAGGCCGAGCCCAGCCGGTCCATAGGCCGGTGTATTATTTGAGCGAAGTGTTGTCCGCCTCAAAGCAGAACTACCCGCACTACCAGAAGATGTGTTACGACGTGTACTTCACCGCCAAGAAGCTGAAGCCCTACTTTCAAGAGCATCCCGTCACGGTCGTATGCACCGCCCCGCTAGCCGAGATCATAGGAAGCCGGGACGCATCCGGCCGGGTGGCGAAATGGGCCATCGAGCTGGCCCCCTACACGATCTTCTACCAGCCCCGCATTGCCATCAAGTCCCAAGCACTGGCCGACTTGCTCGTTGACTGGGCCGAGACCCAGTACCTGCCGCCGGCTCCCGACTCCACCCATTGGCGCATGCACTTCGACGGGTCCAAGATGCGCACCGGCTTGGGAGCCGGCGTCGTCCTTACCTCTCCGAAAGGCGACAAGCTCAGATACACGCTACAGATCCACTTTGCGGCCTCCAACAATGTGGCCGAGTACGAGGCGCTCATACACGGGCTTCAGCTTGCCAAAGAACTTGGCATTCGCCGGATCCTATGTTATGGCGACTCGGACCTGGTGGTCCAGCAATCATCCGATGACTGGGACGCCAAGGACGCGAATATGGCGAGCTACCGCTTCCTGGTCCAACAACTCAGCGGATACTTTGAAGGATGCGAGTTCCTCCACGTACCGCGAGCCGACAACGAGCCAGCCGATGCCCTGGCTCGAATAGGCTCCACTCGGCAAGCAATTCCAACCGGCGTCGCTCTACAACGCCTCCTCAAGCCATCTATCAAGCCGTCTCCAGAGTCCGATTCCATCTTCATGCCGCCTGACCCCGATGCGGCCGGGTCCGGCTCGAAGAACCAAGTAGGCGACCCCAAGACTCCCGTAGCCGGCCCGATGACTTCGGCAGCCGGCTCGGGGACTTCGGCAGCCGGCTCGGGGACTGCCGCACCCGGCTCGGGGACTACGGTAGCCGGCCCGGGGACTGCACCAGCACAACAGCCGGCGGCCGACTCCAGCACCTCACCGCCCAGCCCTCCCACCCTGGTGGCAGTAGCCACATTGGCAGTAGAAGAAGTCGCGGCTCCATCATGGGCTCAGTCCATCCTCAACTTCCTAGTAAACCAAGACCTGCCGGCTAACGAAACAGAAGCAAGACAAGTCCAACGTCGAGCCGGAGCATACACAATCGTCAACAGAGAGCTCGTCAAGCGCAGTGTCACTGGAGTCCTCCAACGGTGCGTCGAGCAAGAGAAAGGCATTGCAATCCTCAGAGACATTCACCAAGGAGAATGCGACCACCATGCGGCCTCAAGATCACTTGTCGCCAAAGCCTTCCGCCATGGTTTCTTCTGGCCGACTGCTTTGGATGATGCCAAAGAATTAGTTAAACATTGCAAGGGGTGCCAACACTTCAGCTCCAAGCAACACATGCCGGCCTCGGCACTCAAGACCATTCCCCTCACTTGGCCCTTTGCCGTTTGGGGACTGGACATGGTGGGCCCATTCAAGACGGCGCGCGGCGGCATGACGCATTTGCTCATCGCCGTGGACAAATTCACCAAGTGGATTGAGGCAAAGCTGATCAAGAAGCTGAATGGGCCGACTGCTGTGACATTCATCGCAGACATAACAGCACGGTACGGCGTGCCACACAGCATCATCACCGACAATGGCACGAATTTTGCCAAAGGAGCCTTGGCACGTTTCTGCGCAGCCCAAGGTATCCGGCTGGACTTAGCATCCGTCGCCCACCCGCAGTCAAACGGCCAGTTCGAGCGAGCCAACGGCCTCATCCTCTCCGGCATCAAGCCCCGACTGGTCGTACCTCTGGAGCGCTCAGCCGGCTGTTGGCTCGATGAGCTGCCGGCTGTCCTCTGGAGTCTGCGCACTACACCAAACAAGTCAACCGGCTTCACCCCTTTCTTCCTTGTGTATGGTGCCGGGGCGGTCATCCCAACTGACATCGAGTTCGACTCGCCTCGAGTAACCATGTACACGGAAGCGGAGGCCAAGGAAGCACGAGAAGACGGCGTCGACCTGCTGGAAGAAAGCCGGCTGTTAGCCCTCAGCCGGTCTGCCATCTACCAGCAGGGTTTGCGCGCTACCACAGCCGGAAGGTCAGGCCAAGATCTTTCCAAGAGGGTGATCTTGTGCTTCGGCTGATCCAGCGAACAGCCGGCCAGCACAAGCTCTCAGCCCCTTGGGAAGGGCCCTTCGTCATCAGCAGAGCTCTAGGCAACGATTCCTACTACCTGATCGATGCACAGAAGCCGAAGGCACGCAAGAGAGACGACTCCAGCTAGGAGTCGGAACGACCATGGAACGCCAACCTCCTTCAAAGGTTTTATAGTTGAAAGGCAGTATGTATCACGCTAACTTTTGTATTAAGTACAAGACAATAGGCCCCCCGAGGAGGGCTCGGGGACTGCCATCCCTTATTTATGAATGAAAAGTATCATGCTTATGACCTTGTCATTTCATTTACTTGTTCCGTCCGGCACCGGGTTCGACTAGTCGGCCCGGGGACTGGCCGACTGGAGTTATATTAGAAGTCCTACCCACAGTCAGACAAGTAGTGTGCCGGCTCCCAAGCCTTCTCTTGCCAAAAGTCGCAGTTCGAAGAACCGGCTGTCCGGCTGGCAAGAGTTAAAGGCAGGAACGGGCACCCACACGAAAAACGGCTAGGGACCAACGGACTAATATAACAAAAGCCGGTTTTTCTCCCACCGCCGACTGGCTACCAGAGTAGCCGGCCGGCCGGTTTCCATTCACTTCACTTCAATCCAAGAAAGCTCAAGTACTTGCCTCCCCAAAGAGGGAAGGCGGCAAAGGAAAAAGCCTAAGGGTAAAAAAGCATATGCGAATGGAAACCAAACATGCACATAATAATATTTACATAAAAAGACCTCCGAGAGGCCAGCATTCAACATAGTTTGGATACACCCCCAGTGGGTGGAACTGCGAAAACTTAACAAAGATTGTTCAAAAGACAACAAGCAGGAAAGATAAAGACGGCAGGTCAAGCTGGCGGAGCGGCCGACGAGCCAGACTGGTTGGCGGAGATGGTCGTGCCGGCTGAAGGAGCGGCCGGCTGGCGAAGTTCGGCTTTGTCGCCGCCTCCTGCAGAGGGCGCGCTTCCATGCGCCTCGTTGCTGGAGGCACGGTCGGCCTGAGGTCGGCCGGTTGTTCCACCAGCCGGCTCGACGTTTTCGCCGTCCTCCTCTTCGTCATCCTCGCCTTCGTCGCTGGAGGCAATCTCCTCCGCCGAGTCCTCGCCCACCGCCGGGTTCAGCCCGAACCACTCCTCCGGCTGAGCAACACCGTCATCATCGATTTCGGGTGCGAAAACGCTGATGTCGGTGCACTCGGCGATCGTCGAAGCTCGCTGGGCGATAGCCGGCCTCACCTCCTCCAGCTCAGCGTCAGCCTCCATCCGCCAAGTGCGTAGCTGGTCCAGGCTCAGCCCTGGGTACCAAGCCCGAACGAACTCCAACGCCCGCCCGGCTCCGAGGCGGGCCGCCGACGCCTTCCAAGCCTCAAAGCGACCAACTGCGACCTCCAGCCAGTCGGCAGTTCGGCTTGGGGTGCGGGGGATCGTCTCGCCGGGCCAGAGGGCGGCCAACACTTGCGCCCCGGCACGTTGGAGCCGGCGAAGCATCTGATGAGCCGGCTGCAACCGCGCCTGGACAGCCAAGAGCTGCTCCTCAAGCGTCCGGTTCGCATCCGGCGCGATGTTGGCCCCCGCCTGACGACGCGCCTCGCGATGGGCTTCAATGCTTTGGGCGGCGAAGGCGGAGTAGCCCGGGAAGTAGTCTGCAAAAAACAACAAGCAACAGCTCAAGATAAGACAGAAACCCAGGCGGCAAGGGGCAGGGGAGGGCCGAGGAAGGCGGCTTACCATCGATCAAATCCTCGATCCGGCCGAAGCCTTCGTCCAGGGCTCGTCGGGTCTCAGACCAGCTCGCCGCCTCGGTCTCATACTCCGCCTTCAAGGCGGCTTCGCTATCCTGCGCCGCCTGCAGGGCCGCCTTGTGGCTCTCCTCTTGGTCGGCCAGCTTCTTGGCTAGGCGATCCCGTTCCTGGACCAAGGCGGCGTACTCGGCCTCCTTGGTATGAAGGGCGGCCTTCGCTTCGCCGAGCTCCTTCCTCAAGTCGGCGTTGGCCCCTGAAGACAAAGAAAAAGAAAAACCAATAAGGAAAGAGTCGTCAAGAAAGATCCGACCCGACTGCGCAGCAGTCGGCCCGAATCTCGGGGACTACACCCAGTGGGTGCACTGACGCGCCCCCACAGGAGACAGACAAGATCGAGTACTTACTTCGGCTGTCGGCCAGGTCGTCGGTCCTCCAGCTCAACTCCCGAGCCTGGGAGTTGAAGGCGGCAGCACGAAGGTTGTGATATTCCTGAAAGTTCAGAAAAAAGCAAAGTAAGGTAGCCGTCGAGAAAGATCCGACCCGACTGCGCAGCAGTCGGCCCGAATCTCGGGGACTACACCCAGTGGGTGCGCTGACCCGCCCCCACGGAAGAAATTAAGAAAGCAAAGCAGCCAAGAACGAAGGACTCACCCGGATGGTGGCTCGCGTCGACAAGAACTCCTGGGTGAACTGTTGCAGCAGGGCAGCCTGAGCTTGCAGCCGGCTCCGGACCCCTTGAGCCGCCACACTCAGCTCGCCAATCCCCCCGCTGGGAGTCCACTCGGACGTGGCAGTGCTGGCCGCCTCCAGATCTTCCGCCGACTGGCCTGCGCCCGCGACCCGGCGCAACTCCGGCGGAGCGGCGCCTCCCCCTACGCGCCGGCTTGTCGCCGGCTGCACCTCGAGGCCGGCTCTGTTCTCCGGCTCACCTCCGGTCGGCCCCTCTGGCGCCGCTGACGATTGGCCGCCTTGGCCCGCTCCGGTTGGCGCTGCCGGCGGCGCTCCCCTCGCGAAGGCCACGGGGTCCTCCCCCCTCTCCATCAGCGGCGGGCCTTGGACGATCTCTTCCGCCAAGGGCAATGGGGTGTCGGGGGCTACGGCTCGGAGAGGAATGGCGAGCAGCGGAGGCTGGTTGCGCGAGCTTTCCGCTTCCGTCTCCGCGGTAGCCGCCTCCGTCTGGGCCTTGGCTGCCGCGTCGGCCTGCTCCCTCGCCGCCTGGGCGGCCGCCTTCTCCGCCGCCTCGCGCTCCTCCCGCGCTTCGCGGGCGTTCCGCTCTGTGGCCTCCCTGAGATCGGCGCGGGGGTCCACGCGGCGGGAGCTCGAAGACCCTCCAGCCGGCCCCACGACGGAGCCGCCCGGACCCCGCTCAAGGGAAAGCGGCGCCCTGTCTAGCAAGCGAGAAAAAGTTAAGAAGAATATTCGAAGAGAAAGAAAATGATGACGAGCATGCGGCAAGGCAATTGAAGACTTACGCTGAGACCGCCTGAGGCTGCTTCACCGCCTTGCGGAAGCGGGCCGCTTTCGCAGCCGCCTTGTCTCGCTTGGTCGCCGCGGTGGAGGCTTTGGACTTCTTCGGCCGACTGCCGAAGAGGCCTGAAGCGGCCCGGAGCTTCTGTGCGCCGCCGCCGGCAGCCGGCGCGATAGACGAGCCCGCGCCCTGATGGTCGGCCGCCGGCTGGCGACGCGGGGCGACTTCGGCTTCGAAATCGTCCGGCCAGTCCTCGAAGCTCGTGGTGAACCTTGAGCCTCCGGGCTCGGTGTTGTCCCCCACGACGGCGTCTTCCATGGCGGCCGCCCCCAAGTCCGGGTCGTCAACGTCGTCCACCGTGCGGTCGGGGGCATACTGGCATTCAATCCCTGCCGCCCCGGCCGGCGGCGCAAGAAGAGGGTTCTGCTCAAAAGAACCGACTGGTCAGAGGCCGGCCGTCATGAGGCCGGCTGACGACAAAAAGAAGACAGAGAGAGAAGCTTACCACGGGCGGAGGATTGGCGCGAGAATACGGTGCCTTGCCGTATTGCCAGTCCCCGGCGAGCTTGCAATTGGCGATGTAATTAACCATGAGCGCCACCTCCGCGTGGGGCATTTCCCATGTGCTCAGCCGGCTTGGGTCGAAGCGGCCGCTCATCTGACACATCATATGGGGCCGGCTTTGGAGAGGAAGAATTCGGCACTCCACGAAGGCGGCCACCAAGTCGGCCCCGCGCAGGCCTTCCGACTGAATCATCACCCGAAGCCGGGAGATGGCGGTGTTCCTGGCCGGAGACAATGACCGGGACCGGAAACTCCACGAAGGCTGCCTCCCAGTCGGCGGGCCGGCTACGTAAGCCGGCAGGTTGATGTAGTCTCCTTGATCGGCGACGTTCTTCACGTAGAAGTATGATCTTTGCCAGACCTTCACCGACTGGATCAGGGGGATGGGCGGGAATGGGTTGTTCTCGCTCGCCCTCCTCATGACGATGAAGGCCCCGCAGGGGGCGGGCACGCCGGCGATGACGGTGCCGAGTTTGCTCTGGAAGAGCTCTCCCCAGAGCTCCAGCGTGGGGAGCAGCCCCAAGAAGCCTTCGCAGAGGGAGACGAAGGCCGACAGCAGCATCACCGCATTGGGCGTGACGTGATGCGGCTGGAGGTTGTAGAACTCCAAGAAGGAGCGCAGAAATCCGCTCGCCGGAAGGCCGAAGCCGCGCGGGCAGTGCGAGCGGAAGACGACCCGCTCGCCCTCCTCCGGCGCCGGCGAGATCTCCTTCTCCGGCGCCAGGCGGACCTGTACGAGGTCGGCGCCGGGCAGGCGCCGAGTCTGGCGGAGGAACTCCACATGGTCTTCATGGGCGTTGGAGCTGTCCCACGAGCTTGACAACGCCATGGGAGCAGGGCGATGTGGGGGTGCTGTGATGGGAAGCTGCGACAGCAGCGAGAGGAAGAAACGGGGATTAGGAGGGGCGGAGCGAGAAAGAGCGCGCGAACCTCTGTTGCTCTCCCTCCTCCCCCTACTTATAGGCTCGCGTTGCGGAGCCAAGGAGGCGCGGCGTGGGGAAGCGTGGGGATCGATCGTGCCCACTCCCCACGTCCCGCGATTATTGAGCCTTAACGGCGAAACAAAACTGCCTCGAGAAGGCGAGCGGCTCCTGTGGGCCACGAAAGATCCGCGCCCGGACCATGGCTCGCGAGTGGCGGGCCCGGGCCTGCGGCGGCGTCCCGTCGCGTGCGTGCGCTCGCAGGATCTCGCTGCCGCGTGGCTGCGGGAGGGCCCGTGGTCAGCACGCAGGTCCCCCCCCCTCCTCCCGCCTACAAGACGCGGGGCTCTCTGAAGTCGGCATACGCCCGCAAAGCCGGCTCTTCAGGATGGGAAGCTGACCAAGCTTCTCGTCCCCCTGCTCGCCTCGGAGCTCGATCAGCTTCGGGGACTACTGTCGGAGTAAATAGCCATGGGTAGCCTAGCCGGCTTCCCCTGGCCCTTCTGAAAAAGTTACGAGCCCGCCCGGCTCTCAAGAATCAAAGACATGGAGCCGCCTTCCCCTTGCTGGTTACCGCCCAGGCCGGCTTTCGGAAGGCGGTCCGACTTTAGCCCTCATGAGAAGACCGACTCCAAGAAGCCGGCTCCCATAAAGCGGTCAAGACCGTACCCACAAAGTTTGCACCCACCTAACGGCGGTGCGACGGGGCGTGGCTACAGTGAAGCCTGCCACCCCCGAATCCCGGAGCACGCCTGGCACAGTGCACCGTACGGGGTAAGCATGACCCGTCCGGCGCGGCACTGTTGCCACGTTGACCCTGGCATCACCCACGATGGGCCGCCAGCGTGGCCCACTGACGGTGGGCCCCTTTGAGCAGAGAGACGCACGAAGGCGGCCACGCCTCCAACCAGTCGGCCCAAGACGGAGCCGGCTCCCCGCAGCCGGCTTGCCGCCTCCCTCGAAGAAGACGTCCCATTAAGGAGACAAGACGCGGTGAGGCTACAGCGATCGCCTGACAGGCGGCGGTACTGTAGCCGCGCTTACCACGACGAAGCCTACGTCACCAAGATGGAGCCACAGTAACCAGCCGCCAACCAGGCCCTGGACAGTGGGGACTGCCTGTCGACCAAGGGGCCGGCAGCCGGCGGGACCCACCAGTCGGCGGGCCCCAGCAGCCGGCGCAGAAGCCGGCGAGCGCAGTCACAGACGGCTGGGCCCCGCGCCTAGTCGGATTACCATTGTACCCCCGGGGGGTAGGCCTATATAAACCCCCCGGGGCACCCATGCAAAGGGTTCGACCCCTGGCTAGTCCTAGACACCACACAAGGAGAAGAAGCAGGCTAGCCGTGCCCTTCCGCCTCCTCCCACCAAACAGCTCAAGGAGCGTTGTGTAGCTACTTGATTCATCTAGTGAACATGCGGAGACCCCGCAGAGCAGCAGTAGGGGTGTTGAGAGCCCCGAAGCTGGGTAAGATCCGCCGGCGTGCATGTCTTCGCCTTATCCCGTTTCCAGGCACCGGCGATGTCTTACTGGCTCCCACAATGATAAGCCACCCGTTGGCATATGTGGCACCTACCACCCGACACCATCCAGAGGCACCGGACAACTTTCTGGAAGCGCTTCGTGGTGCTTCCATCGATGAAGAGCACCGCACTATCATGAGTGCGGTGATCTAGAAAGTTCAGTCCGCCAAAAATGGACTAACCGAAGCTTGTGCGAGCCTCCTAACAGGCTTTGAGGTAAGCAATCAAAATATAGGAAAATATTACCGCATAGACAGTATCCCCTGATGCTCTGTTTGGTGTTTGTGAAGAAAGGCCGAATAGAGGATCAAATAATGACTCGGGAGTCTAATCAGAATATGTCTATGTGCATATGCAGGCTTCACTGCTGGCCGCTACCGCACGTACTGCAGAGGTCGCTGCACTGAAGCAGGACCTTGAGCGGTCCGAGGACGAGCTCGGCCTTACCAAGAGGCAGCTCGAGGAGAGCAAAGGTAAGCAATACCTTGTCTATATATTGAAAAGAAATTCGGTTGTAAAGTAATAGGATCATCATGAATTTGCCAGGGGCCACAACCGAGGTGGCGACCCTGAAGAAGGCATTGTCCGAGGCCGAAGACAAAGCGGCCAAGGAGCGCATTGAGCGGGAAAAGCAAGAAGCCCAGGTAGGTGAGGTGCAGCAAGAGCTCGAGGCTCTCGCCAAAAAACACGAGTCCTTGGAGCTTGACTCTAAGACGCGAGAGTCCGAGCTTGCGAAGGCGCTCGAAAGCGCACGGATCGCCAAGGCTGAAGCCCACAAGGCCCTCCAGGAGATTGATGTGGTGAAGAAGATAGCAGCGGGTAAGGCATTCATTATGAAAAGCAAGCATGTGAAGGAAACTTTCCTTTTACTTACCCGAGTTCGGAGCTCTCCAGGAGCGTTCGCAGATCTTCCCCACAGTGTACTGGATGCCGCGGAGTTTTACCGAGCTGAGGAGGGGAGCTCGACGGAAAAGTTGTTCTGGTCTCAGTATACTGGGACCGAACACCCAATGCCCTTGAGCGGCTAGCTGAAGCAACTGGTCGAGCTTCACAAGGCGGCTGAACAGGCCATGAAGGGTCTTATAGTCCGGATGTGGCCTGGCGATCCCCTGCCTAGCAGCTACTTCGGTCTGGTGAGGCGGCTTGTGGATGCCTGCCCATGGCTTGAAGTCATAAAGCGGTCCGTATGCATCGAGGGTGCACGCAGGGCTTTTGCCCGGGCGAAGGTGCACTGGGCGAAGCTGGACGCCGTAAAGCTGGTGAAGGAGGGGCCGCCGAAGGGCAAGGAGCATCGCTGCCCCGAAATGTATTATGACAGTGTCCTGAAGGGTTCCCACCTTGTGGCAGAGGAATGTACTAGAGATGTAATTTTTGAATGAACATGCTCATGTGATCCTGTAATGTGAAACGAGTTCATTTGCACTATGCAACGCTTTTTGAATTTAAAATATTACCTTTTGTGCGGCCATTTATAAAATCTGAGAGTTGGCCAATCATTGGCTTCTGCCCCCATGTAACTAGTACCGGGGTGTTCGGGATAAACCTAAGCACTCTTTATCCCAATTTTGGGTCCTTCGAGGGAGGTGTTCAGCACAACGAACCAGGCAATCAGACTATAAGGCTTTATCACTCTCACTTAGCCATAGAAGTCTACAATTTTAAATTTTGGCGAAGCCCCTAGTATTCGGAAGGCCGAATTTGGGGCGCTATATACGCCTAAGTCGGGCAAGGCCAACTCCTTGCCCGAAGCGGAAAAAGTCTTTAAGGACTTGAGACCTCTCGAACAATGACCAGCTCTCGCCTTATCATGACAGTCAGTTTTCGGCTTTCTCTACTGAGGTGCTTGTCCGGAAGAACCTGGACACAATCGCAGTAGTTCTCCCAGCGCTACCTCAGCCGATATAGCGGAATGTAAGGTACCAAAACATGGGAGCCGGGCAAACCCAACTATTAACACAAGACATGACTCGGAGCTGATGCATATAATGCTATAAGTTCGGGGTGCCGCACTGTCGAAAGTGTTCGGACTTCTCACGCCGTATTATGGGGTAAACGAAAGCCCCTGGCGTACTGATCGTACCAGAATGTACGGGTGCAAGTTGTCATAAATGAACATATAAGAGAAAAAGGGATGGATAATGCAATTATAGGCTAATGCTATGCATTGTTATTTAAATAATACGTCGAAGCGTACTAATACAAGTAGTGCAATAAGCAAAAAATAGGACTATTTGACATGTCCTATCCAAGGGCAAGCTGTGTATGGGTAGTAAAAAGCGGGTATATCGGTTGTTATTAGAGACCACCTGGGGGTCCCCTTGTACATCTTAGCTTCTTGCCTCCTTGGTTGTTCCTTCCCGTAATGTGTCCGACAGTCATACTGCCGGAAAGGGCTTCCAGAGAGTAAGGTCCTGAAAGAGAAAAAATGATAAAGGTATGTAGCCCCTAGGGCGGTTAAGCCGCATTGCAGGACGTGCCCTGATCGTGCCCCCACCTATGCCCATGGTACTTTCAGTGCGTAATTATGTGTGCGCGGCATGGATTTCGTCGCTTGACTGGGACTGGGACGGGGGCTGTTGGGGATATTACTACTGAAGGTAAACCGGCCTTATGTAGCCGGGTTGACTCCTTGAAGATTAGAAGCCCATAAAGATGCAAGGATGATGGCACTTCATGGAGGCCCAAGGCCCAAAGGCGGGTTAAAGCCTGTAAATGTAAACCGGCTTAGTCATGTAACTTGTATTATAAGATAGGAAGGATAGAGACCGAACTGGATACGTTTATGATCCGGCTCCGGGACTCTGTAAACCGGCGGGCGTCAACCTATGTATATAAAGGGATGACCCGACAGCGGTTTAGGGACAGACAACAACTCGAGAGCCAGATTAAGCGGATTCGCTCCCTGGCCTTCGAAACCCTAGCAATACTAATCACAACTAGACGTAGGCTTTTACCTTCCTCGAAGGGGCCGAACTAGTATAAAATTCCCCGTGTCCCCTTGTCCGGTTTAACCCCTTAAAGCTAAAGCGTAGCGATGGCTCCACGACTAAGTCCTTTCACAAGGACATCTGCCGTGACAAACCCATGACAGTTGGCGCCCACCGTGGGGCTATCGCACGATGGTTTTGAGTTCTTGAAGGGCAGCTTCGATGGACTTAAGGGATATGCTGTGGGCTGGATGACGAAGAGTCGTCGCGGCAACCTCTACATCGACAACGCAGGATGGGGTCCCGAGGCCGATTCAATCGAATACGGGTATCGGGTCCCCTTTGGTGGGATTCACGTCTTCATCGGCAAGATCGGCGAACCGGCCCCTGAGCCGGACATCTACACCGACATCATCAAAATGGCTCGGCGTGCAAGTTCCCCGCCGGTTCAGCCCGAGGCAAGGCATGTTTTCATGGGTGTCATCCATGGATCGAGGTACGAGGACGGACCGGTGTCCGATGGAGAGAATGTGGTATGTTCTGATGAAGAGTCTTCTGGAGAGACCGAATCACTTACCAGTTGCAGGACGGCCGGATTGAGGGAGGATCCGAGGGCAACAGTATTCCGGATTCCCCTGATCTACCAAACTGGGCCGCCATCTTCATGGCCGGCACACAATCGGCGCCTCATTCATCTACCACCGCAGCAATGCTCTCCGGTTCAACAACGGCCACACCAGCAGGGGCAGGAAGCTCGGCGTCGCCTCCGGCCCAAGTCCTGTCTGATTTGTTCGATGCTTTGGCAACGTTGATGGCCGTGGAGGTGGATGCAGCAGGCAGGGATCAGCACAATGCGGAGATTGCAAAGGTGAAAGATCAGATAGCCTAGGCTAAAGCGGACCTGGCAACAGAGAATGCTAGGATGGCTACAGAGCGGGCTGAATTCGAAGCACAGGACTACCGGATTAGACTGGATCAGAATGCTTCAGAGGAAGTCATGAGAAGAAGGTATCGATCACGTCTCCCATCGGTTTATGAGCCGCAGAATCTCTTCAACACACCAGGAGCAGGAGCTGGTAGCCAACCCACACTAAACCGGGCGGGGGCGCCGGGAACAGGAGCGCCGGTTCAATCGCGCATGACGGACCCGCCTCGCCAGAACAACGTTGTGCCTCAGTATGTACCAACACCGCCCGGGCATTATTCCAACCCGTTGGACAACATTGTGGCTGCCGCTTCACGCCTGGCGGCCCTCCCAACCAACGGCGAGTCACCAGTTGCAGTAGAAGCACGTCGGGCCAGGGATCTCCTTCAAACAGCACTAAATCAACAGCAGGCATATTCACACAGTCGTGAGAGGATTCATTCCACTCCCCGTCCAAGCCGGATTTATAGCAGACACGTGGAGGACGAACCGGCCGTGTCCAGTAGTGCACGTCGCCGAAATTCACCACGAGGGAACAACCCGGCTAGGGGAGGCGCTAATGCGCAAGATGTTGTGGACCATGGCCGCGCACGCCGGGAGGCCGAGTTGGCAGCTCGACACGGAGCACGACAGCATACTCCGATTCACCCCACGGCCTCCGTGGAGCTAGGAGTGATGTTCAGTTCCTTAGGGGTGCCGTGTCTGACCCCCGCTTTGCGTAATGTGAGACTGCCCAAGGATTTCAAGGGACCTCGTAAGGTACCAAATTACACCATCGATTTGCAACCAGAGGCGTGGGTGAAGAGCTATGAGATGGCAATGGAGATGTTAGATGTGGATGAGGCAATGTGTGCTAAATATTTCACCATGATGTTGGAAGGAACAGCTCGCACTTGGTTGAAGAGCTTGTCGACCAACTCTGTTGGATCATGGGCTGAATTGAAGCACCGGTTTATCCAGAACTTCAAGGATACGTGTAAGCAGCCGATGTCAATCGTGGATCTCGCCGCTTGTGTCCAAGAGGAAGGGGAGTCCATGACCCATTGGGTCAAACGGGTCTCAGCAATTTTGCATTCATCAGATCGTATCAATGCAGACACTGCAGTGTTAACATTATAGGGCAATTGTCGTTTCAAACCACTAAAACAGAAGTTGGGAAGGCTCAAACGTCACTGCAATGATATGTCAACACTCATGGCCGCTTTGGTTAAATACGCTGATTCAGATAATACCAAGGATCCGGATTCAGAGGAGGACAAACCGGAGAAAGGTAAGAAGAACGGCAATGCCAAGGGTCAACAGCATAATCCGGCAGGCCATGGAAACGGTGGTAAGCGCAAGGCCGACAGTAGCTTGGACTTTGTTGCAAATACCAACGCGCAGGAGAATGGCCAGCGCCGTAAGGGAAAGCAGCCCCAGAGGGGTGGAGGTTCAGGCCCCAATTTGGAGCGCTTGTTAAATCAGCCCTGTCCAAAGCATGGATCGAAGGAGAAGTCGGCATCACATCTTTGGAAGGACTATTATATCATGCGGGATTTCAAGAATTCCGATATGTTCCAATATGACAACGGTCCGCCCGGCGGTTCAGGAGGAGGTTTCCACGGGCCGGGTTACGGAGGTGGTGGTTCCGGTTTAGGGTTTCAAGGCAACCAAACCGGACACGTCAATCAAGGGCACCAAGGCAACTAGGAAGGTTACAACCATCAGGGGAATCCGCAACAGCAGTCGGGTTATCAGAGCAATCCCAAATAGTTGAACAACAGGCAATATCATGTCTTCACTACCAGTTTGTGCAAACGTGATCAGAAGCTTCACAAAAGGGCGGTAAACTCTGTTGAGCCAGCAGTACCTCAGTATTTACGCTGGTCTGAGCAACCTATTTTGTGGAGTAGAGATGATCACCCACCCCGGGTTGATAATCCAGGTCACTTGGCCCTGGTGGTGGCCCCTCAAGTTGGGGGATACAAGTTTACCAAAGTACTCATGGATGGGGGAAGTAGTATCAATATTTTGTATTATGATACATTCCGCCATATGGGGTTGACAGATAAGGATCTTAAACCATCAAATACGGTCTTTCACGGTGTGGTGCCTGGTAAGTCTGCATATCCTGTTGGCAAGATAGCTTTGGAGGTAGCTTTTGGAGATGACTATGATTCAAGGTCAGAAACATTGACATTTGAGGTGGTAAAGATCAGAAGTCTGTACCACGCCTTGTTTGGGCGGCCGGCTTATGCTAAGTTTATGGCAAGGCCATGTTATGTTTATCTACAGCTTAAAATTCCAGGTCATAAAAGGACTATCACAGTACATGGAAGTAGAAAGATTGCTTTCGAGTGTGAAGAAGGTGATGCGGCTTATGCTGAGTCGGTTTGTGCCACGGAGGAGTTGAAATTCTATAAGGAGCAAGTTGATCTGGCAGACATGACCTCATTGAAAAAGCCAACTACAAAACATGATCCAGCGTTGAAGTTCAAATCGGCTACAGACACTAAGATGGTTGACTTTGTTCCTGGCGATTCATCCAAACAGTTCAGCATCAGCGCTAACCTGGATCCCAAATAGGAAAGCGCGCTCATCGAGTTCATCCGTGAGAACCGGGACATCTTTGCATGGAAACCTTCTGACATGCCAGGTGTACCGAGGGAACTCGCTGAGCACACACTCAACATTGATCCTAAGTTTAAACCGGTCCGGCAGTTCCTCCGCCGTTTCAATGAAGAGAGACGTAAGGCTATAGGTGAAGAGGTAGCCTGTCTGTTGGCCGCAGGGTTTATTGTCGAAGTTTTTCATCCAGAGTGGTTAGCTAATCCGGTGTTGGTTCTTAAGAAAAATGGCACTTGGCGCATGTGTGTGGACTACACAGATTTAAACAAGGCTTGCCCTGCAGACCCCTTTGCTCTCCCTCGCATTGATCAGATAATTGATGCTACGGTGGGTTGTGACCGTTTGTGTTTTCTGGATGCTTACTCTGGTTATCATCAGATCAAAATGGCGGTTAAGGACCAGGAGAAGACAACTTTCATAACTCCTTTTGGAGCCTTCTGCTATGTTTCCATGCCTTTTGGACTCAAGAGTGCCCATGCAACTTACCAGCGATGTGTTCAGAATTGCCTTCATAAACAAATTGGACGCAATGTTCATGCATATGTGGATGATATTGTGGTCAAGTCCAGAAAGGAGGAGACATTGATAGATGATCTACGAGAAACCTTTGGCAATCTCCGGCTTTACAAGATGATGCTCAATCCGGAGAAGTGTGTCTTCGGTGTCCTGGCAGGCAAGCTCTTAGGCTTTCTGGTATCAAATAGAGGCATTGAGGCTAATCCGGAAAAGATTGCAGCAATTACATCCTTGGCTAAACCGGCGTGTATTAACAATGTTCAACGTCTGGCCGGCCGGATTACAGCCTTGAGCCGGTTTATCAGTCGCCTTGGAGAGAACGCCATCCCTTTATATCAGATGCTCAAGAAAACAGATAACTTTGTCTGGAGCGAGATAGCTGACAAAGCGTTCGAGGATCTGAAGAGGCAGCTAGCTGAACCGCCCGTGCTTGCAGCGCCGATCAATAAAGAGCCATTATTATTATATGTGGCTACTAATGCCTGGGCTGTTAGCGTAGCCATTGTGGTAGAGCGCAAGGAGCTTGGCAAGGAATATCCGGTTCAACGGCCAGTTTATTATATCAGCGAGGTGCTCATTGAGTCAAAGCAAAGGTATCCGCATTGGCAGAAGCTGGTGTATGGGGTGTTTATGGCGAGCTGGAAGCTTAAACATTATTTTCAGGGCCATCCTATCACAGTGGTCAGTTCAGCTCCTCTGGGCGACATCATTCAAAACAGAGAAGCAACTGGCCGGATTGCCAAGTGGGCTATTGAGCTTGGACCTCATGGGCTCAAATATATACCCCGCACAGCGGTCAAATCCCAGGCACTCGTGGATTTCATCAATGATTGGACGGAGTTACAGGCACCTGAAGAGAAACCAGATAATACATATTGGACTATTCATTTTGATGGATCCAGACAGTTGGAGGGCTCGGGGGCTGGAGTCGTACTAACTTCCCCACGAGGTGACAAGTTTTGTTATGTCCTCCGTTTAATGTTCCCTTGTACTAACAATGCAGCTGAATATGAGGCTTTGCTCCACGGTCTTCGGATGGCTAAAGAGATGAATTTGAGACGGGTTAAGTGCTTCGGCGATTCAGATCTAGTGGCTCAGTAGGTGTCTGGCACTTGGGATTCTAAGGACCCACTCATGGCTGCATATCAGCAAGAGGTGGACGCAGTGGCTGGTCACTTCAAAGGTTATCAGGTGGACCATATAGACCAGCGGAAGAATGAAGCGGCAGACGCTTTAAGTCGTCTTGGTTCCCAGCGTAAACCGGTCCCGCCCAATGTCTTTCTTGATGTGTTGCATAATCCGTCAGTCAAAGTACCAACCGAAGAAGATTTGGCTATTCCTGATCCGGAGGCTCAGTTGGTGGCAGCTCTGCATGCCATACCGGATTGGACGATCCCATATCCGGCTTACATGAACCGGGGCGAGTTACCAGACGATGAAACGTTGGCTCGACAGATAATCCGGTGTTCCAAGTCCATGACCATATTCAACGGGGAGTTACATCGTTACAGTGTTTCAGGAGCAATTCAGCGTTGTGTTTCTCCTCAAGAAGGTTGTGAGATTTTGCGAGAAATTCATGAAGGGGATTGCGGTCACCACGCCGGTTCAAAGTCGTTGGTTGCCAAAGCATTTCGCCACGTTTTTTACTGGTTGACGGCGCATGCTGATCCGGAGGATTTAGTCAAGAGATGTGATGGATGTCAAAAATTTGCCTGACGTGCGCATGTTCCGGCTCAAGAGTTGCGGATGATTCCAATTATGTGGCCGTTTGCAACTTGGGGGCTTGATATGGTTGGACCCTTCAAGCGTTCTAAGGACAAAAAGACCCACCTGTTAGTAGCAGTTGATAAATTCACTAAATGGGTGGAGGCAGAGCCAGTGAGCAAGTGTGATGCAGCCATGATGGTTCAATTCATCAAGAAGGTGATATTCCGATTTGGTTTTCCACACAGCATTATAACATATAATGGTACTAATCTGTCAAAAGGGGAGATGGAAGAATTTTGTCAACGTGAGCACATCCGGCTTGATCTAGCGTCGGTGGCTCACCCCCAATCTAATGGTCAAGTAGAAAGGGCAAATCAAGAAATCCTACGGGGTATCAAACCAAGGCTTATGGTTCCCTTAAAGCGGATGCCGGGTTGTTGGGTTGAGGAGCTACCTTCTCTGTTATGGAGCATCAACACCACACCCAATAGGTCTACGGGTTACACACCTTTCTTCATGGTCTATGGAGCGGAGGCGGTTCTTCCTAGTGACATCCGTCACGATTTGCCCCATGTGACAGCTTATGTTGAAGCTAATAATGAGAAAGCACGTCAGGATTCATTGGACCTGTTGGATGAAGAGTGTGATCTTGCAGCAGCACGATCGGTGATTTATCAACAAGATCTCTGACGTTATCACAGCCGCCGGGTTAAAACCAGAACTTTTCAAGAAGGTGATTTGGTGCTCCAGCTCATCCAGGATCAGACTGATATGCACAAGTTATCCCCACCTTGGGAAGGACCCTTTGTGGTCAGCAAAAATCTGCACAACGGATCTTACTACCTCATTGATGTTTGAGAGCATAAAGACTCACGTCAATCCGAGGAGGAGACCAAGCGGCCATGGAACATAGCTCTCCTTCAGCCTTACTATACTTGAAGCCATAGGCTCTTCATCTGTACATATTTATGACAGTGTATATATCATATAATAAACCGGAGCCTCCATTTTAAGCGGGGTATCTGTTCTTTTTATATCCTGTGTGTGCTTTTACAAGTTAACTGACAAAGCGGAGTTTTTGTTAATCCGGCTTTAGCAGCTGCATAGATATAAAGAAAATCACTAGGGGCTTGGTCATATTTGAACTATAGCTACACCTCTTGATCGGTTTTTAAACCACGAAGGGATATCACTAGGGGGCTTGGTTGTCCTTACACCATAGCTACACCTCTTGATAGGCATTTAAGCCACAAAGGGAAAATTTTGTGGAGCCAAAGAGAGTGTTGTACACAGTGCAGACTCAAACATGGGCACACACTGAGCATTGCTCACAAAGTTACTTGGGGGCTCTTTTTTGCAAACAAACAAAGAGTTTGAAAGGACCCTCGTAAGTGGCTATCAAGCCACGGCTTGGAAGCCTGGTGTATTCACCTAAAAACCTGGGTTAACCTGCCTTCATCAAGTAAGCCACTCATGTCCAGGTAATCCTGGTATGACCCATCGAACGTTTGACAAGTCAATCTTTTACAGACCCTAAACTTGTCACAGTTAAAACGATGATTGGTTAATTGGAGGCCCATCTTAAAAGGATTTGTTAAATGGTTTAACTCAGAGGCCTGGAAGCCCATGAAAAGCCTCGATTTGGAGCCTGGCAGCTCGTAAAAAGCCTTGCATATTTTCCTGTTTGACTTTTGTTTGTTGAAAATCATAAGTATTTTTTTTGATAAACCGGCGTCCTTGACCCGGCTTGCTTCTCAACTACAAGTTGTGGGCGCATGATCAGTTATAAACCGGTGTTCATTGACCCGTTCTGGTTTGACTAAATCGCCAGTGTTATAAACAAAATCTGGTGGTTATCCCGGTCCGGTTTAATATATAGACCGGCATTATGAAGATGGAGTTATCAACGTTCCGGATTGGTATTAACACCTTTGCCGTATACACGTTTGGTCAACCAATGAGGTATGTTCTGTACATTACTTTTTGTACAAACACTTGATTATTCATCTAGGTACTATATACTTCTTGGACATCATGACACGTCTAGCGGTAAACTGCTAGATACTTTTAAGTTGTTGTACCCAGGAACGCAATTCATCATGGGTTATGCATAAATATATCTCAAAGGGCGGCACAGATTGTCACAAAGTATTACGAAACATGCTTGATGGCATGGCAGATAACGGAGTTTCAGCTATCCTATTACATGAAGCTTCAAAGCGGTTCAAACAGTATCATTGTTTTTCACAGTAGCCATATAAACCAGCAACCGGATCAGGACTCTTCATCGCGACGGTTTGACGGTTGAGGGTCAGTTGGTGTAGGCACTTCTTCATCCCTCCCCAGACGCTGGAAATCAGCCGTTGACCAATCGATTCCAGTTAATGCTTGGAACACTGCTTCCTCATGGATAAGATTGGAAGGGTTAATATCAGGGGCATAAGTGTGCTTACGAATCGGAGGCACAAGTTCTTCGACTTCATGGATGTCGGCCGGCTGTCTTTTCCCTTCTACATCATAAAACGGTTGAAAATGGGACAAATCGGTATCATCAGCTAACTTGCTGGCTGCTGGCTGCTGGCCGCATCTGTTTGGTCATCCGCCGAAGATCATCATTGTTGAAGTTTGAACCGTCTTCTTTAACGCCTGGGTATCCTTTAATGATATCCTCCGCTTCAAGGTCTGGAATCCAGGCTTTGGCTCAAATAAGGGCGGTTAAAGCTCCTGCTCTGGCAGCTGCTCTCTTCAACTCGGCAATACGGGCTGGTAACATGCCCAGCTTCTCAAGGGTCTCCTTAATCAAAGTTGGAGCCAGTTTGTTATAAGCTGTCGTGCTAATAACCCGCTGAGACCCAGAGTATAGCTTTTCAACCAATGTATATGCCGCTTTGAGCTTCATCCGCATATCTGTACCAAGATGAGCGATCCGAGTGCCTGCCAAAGATTTTATCAACATTTTGGTCAGTTATAAGATTCATCGACTGTCGCAACACATATAAGCAGACACTTACCAAAGATAGCAGAGGTCATAGCATTGATTTGGCGTTTCAAACTGGCTAGTTCTTCAAACACTGGCTTCAGGGCTGCCTCGGCGTCTACACCTCTTTTGGTTAAACCGGATTTCTCGGTTTCCCATCCAGCACGCTCTTGGTTGAAGGATTCTTTCAGCTTTTCCATTACGGCCAGGGCCTGGGTCAGCTCCTCTTTGGCTTTTGCAGCTTCGGCTTGTTGTGACTTCACATTTTCTTGCAAGTCAGAATTTCGGGCATCTTTGCTTCTCAGTTCAGCCTGCAACATTGAAGATATATTCAATAAACAACATATATGTGTGCTAAGTATAAAGCATATAACAAGTTATACACTTCATACTTGGGGGCTAATGCCTATTTGGTCTACAAGTGCTACAATTTATACAAGTCTCCAGAAGAATGCAAGCATTATCCTTGACACTTGGGGGCTAATGTGCGTCGATTCTAAAGCGGAGGTGCAGATTAAAACCCGGATTAACCTTCTAAGTTAAACCGGCCTTTGGGGGCTATGCTGCAGAAAGTTATCTAATTTTTTCAAGATGAGTCTTATCTATTATTAGCGACCTACCATTGCAAGGACCAATGATGATATGCTTAAAGTGTTACAAAGACCCGGTTTGTGATTAACAATCATAAAACGGCCTTTAGGGGCTACTTGGGATAGTGTTTGAGCTATAAATCAATATACAAAGGGAGAGGAATTTACCTCATATCGCTCTTTCATCAAGTTCACCAAACCGGCTTCATAATCCCGGTTTGAGTGCAGACGGTTCAAGAAGCCAGAATGAAGCTCATCAGCGTTAAGATGAGCGTAGCTTGATAAGTCGCTGCTCCATTTACCTTTATCCCGGGCAGCTTGCTCTTCTTTGGCACTGTGCTGAGCCAAAATGACGGGATGGCCAGGAGAGCCGTGGCCCATTCTAGTAATAATAACATCATCACCTTGGCCTTCAGGATTTTTGGTTGATGATACTGGAATTTCAGTGTCTTTCACCGGACTAGCTCGGTTTGGTTCTGCCGGTTCAGTATCGGGTGCGGCAGGCTCAACATCTGTTGGTTCATCGGTATGTTGGCCTTCAAGGGGTGGATCATCAAAAGTAGCTTCAGGATGAGGGCCTTCCGGTTCACCAGTCTGTTTCGGTTCACCTCTTGGTTCTGCTTCTTCGGTGACAGGGTCTTCTGGCGGAATGGTGACCCGAGCTTTCTTGCTGGGTCTGGCTTTGGCCCTGAAACATAATAAAAGAGGATTAACATCCTATTCGAAGGATTTATGGCGCATTGAAAGGAAAGGTTTTTACAACTCACTCGGCCACAGTTTTCAAAGGGGGAGTTGAGTTGTTGTTGATTCACCAGAAGATGAAGGAGGTGTCACCTGATAATTTGAATCGGACGGATTAAGAGGCTGTCTGAAATAACCTGCCTTGGGGTAAGAATGGTCAGAAGTAGGAGAGACCTCAGACCGGCGCTTTCGAACCGGAGTATCAGGTAAACCAGCTGAAGTGACCTGTTGGCCACTGTGTCGGGTTGTCCCGCGAGCTTCATGCTGCTGAGTCTTCAAAATAAATGTTGGATCCAAGTGAGCAAGAGGATGAGAAAAGCTTACTTTCCGGACTGCTTGGCAAGTTTTTTGTCTTGGCATAGAGTCTGAACCGGAGGAAAGGGTAATTACCTCTACGTCATCAACTTGACTAGCTTCTGCGTCCTCCTGAGGAAGATCATTGTTAATGAGATGCATGAAAAGGGAGCCAAGTGAGTCAAGTTCTACCTCAACTTCTGGATCATCAGTATCATCATCAAGCTCCATATTAATCCGGTCAGCCGTTTTCCGTTTTGACGTCCGTTTTACGGCTTTGGTCTTTGGGCGGGATGGCTTGACCGCTTTGTCTCCAGTCGGCTTTGCCGCTTTCTCTATGGTTTTCCATTTCCAGAAGGGGTCATCACCCTACATATAAAGAAGAAGGGTTACAGGTTGCATAAGTTAAAGATATTAGAGATGAAGAGGGAGTATAATGCTTACAGCAGGCGGTTTGTTCTTGGCATAGAAGGGACTTAGACCGGTTTGACTACAGATCAGTTCCGACTCATTCAGAATCTTCTTTACACCTTCAGTAACTTCTTCCTCAGATAATTGGATGTTGCAATGGTGTTGAGGGTCGTCAACCTCATCAGTATATTCACACATTAAACCAGGACGCCGGCTTAGTGGCAAGATACTCCAGGATATCCAACAACGCACAAAGTCCACGCCTGTTAAACCATTTGCCATAAAGGCCCGGAGTTTGGCGAGTTGAGGAGCGTATTTCTCCCTTTCTGAAGAGCTCAGGCGTTGTGGCATTGGGTGAGTATTGGATAGTCTGTGATCACGAAGGCCGGGGAGGGGATTTTCATCCTTAGGCAAAGTGTCTCTGTAATAAAACCATGTTTGGTTCCATTCCTTTGGGTGGCCATGATGTTTGGCATGAGGAAATTCAACTTCTTTCCACTTTTGAATCGAGACACCACCAAGTTCTGTGTTTAGGCCATTTACAAACTCTGTGCGCCGGTTTAAGTGAAAGAAATCCCGGAACAGTTCTGCAGTTGGTTCTTCTTGTAAATATACTTCACAGAAGACCTGGAAGTTGCATAAGTTGGAAACCGAGTTCGGACCAATATCTTGCGGATGAAGTTGGAAGCTGGCAAGCACATCTCGATAAAACTTTGACCTTGGCGGTTTGAAGCCACGGCCTATATGGTCAACAAAGACTACCACCTCGCCCTGCCTTGGGGTTGGAGGATTTTCTGTTCCTGGAACTGCCACTTGATTTCAGTTTTCTTAGGCAGGGAGCCGATGATAACCATCTCATTCAACTGAGTCTCAGTAACTCGGGAACGAGCCCAGTTGCAGGCAGTGAATTGTTTGGCCATTGCGAAGCAAACAAGCTGAAAATGAAAGGCCGGTTTATAAATTATGCATGATTATATGCAAGAGACAAGGGAGTAAGAAACATACTGATATGTGAAGTGGTATGAACCGGAGACTAATGCAATAAGAGAAAAAGGTAATACTAGCACAGGATTACTCAGACACTGTTAAACCGGAGCATAATTATGAAGGTAAAATGCTCCTCCGGTTTATCAGAGGGCTGATGGCATAGACTGCTTATACAAGGTTAAACCGCTTATGTTGGTGCAAGGAGAAACAGATCTCACAGGGACATAGAAACAGATCTCACAGTGACATATGAAATTTTCGGATCTAAGATAAGATAGAAAAGTAAAAATAATTGGATCTAGAAGGGGTGCAGAACCGAAGCAACTTATGAAGGACTAGATCAGTTCTTTGCGCGTAAGGGTTTGTGGTGACAAGGGAAGGTTAGCTACGGCAAGGAGTACGTCAGATATGAAGTATTCACCTAAAGGCCATGAAAGAGCAACACTAAAAGCTCTGATGAACCTCAAGAACAGCGAAGAACAAGGAAACCCTAATGGGTCTAAGAAAGAAAGGGGAAAAGACTTACTGCGACGGCGGAAGCAGCGGAAGGGCGCTGTGAAACTCTGAT
Source organism: Triticum urartu (assembly GCF_056163025.1). Lineage (NCBI taxonomy): Eukaryota > Viridiplantae > Streptophyta > Magnoliopsida > Poales > Poaceae > Triticum > Triticum urartu. The sequence continues at coordinate 442,711,892 of NC_141876.1, forward strand.
GCGAACAAGTTGATGCAGCGGCCAACGGCGAAGCAGAGGCGGAGTTCGAAGATGACGGCGGTGATCGGGTGTGAGGTCGTCGAGAGGAAGAAGAAGAGATGAATGGGTAGCGGAAAGAAAAGAAAAGAAAAGGGGTCTGCTGTCCCTATTTATAGGTCGAAGAGATGAAACGGCAAGTGCGGGAATCGAGGAGCCCAAAAATGGATAAGTTAATAGGGGTGTTGCCTCGATGGCTGAAGACATATTAAATGAAGGTAATCTTCAACATCAATGGATAGATGACGTCAGGGCGGTTTATCATAATCTTGAAGTATGACGTCACGGCGGTTTACAAGATCGAGGTGAAGATATGTGGGAAGAATTTTTCTAACTATAGAAGATTGACATGAACGAGTTCAAACCAATATGGGGCCTAATGTTGGGGATATTACTACTGAAGGTAAACCGGCCTTATGTAGCCGGGTTGACTCCTTGAAGATTAGAAGCCCATAAAGATGCAAGGATGATGGCACTTCATGGAGGCCCAAGGCCCAAATGCGGGTTAAAGCCTGTAAATGTAAACCGGCTTAGTCATGTAACTTGTATTATAAGATAGGAAGGATAGAGACCGAACTGGATACGTTTATGATCCGGATCCAGGACTCTGTAAACCGGCGGGCGTCAACCTATGTATATAAAGGGATGACCCGGTAGCGGTTTAGGGACAGACAACAACTCGAGAGCCAGACTAAGCGGATTCGCTCCCTGGCCTTCGAAACCCTAGCAATACCAATCCCAACTAGACGTAGGCTTTTACCTTCCTCGAAGGGGCCGAACTAGTTTAAATTCCCCGTGTCCCCTTGTCTGGTTTAACCCCTTAAAGCTAAACCATAGCGATGGCTCCACGACTAAGTCCTTTCACAAGGACATCTGCCATGACAAACCCACGACAGGGGCCGAATTGCTAGGCGAGCTCTGAACGTGCCAGGCGATCCTGTTGTAGGTTACTCCGGACTCACGTAACGGTGTCTGAGGTCTGTATCGCTGAATTGGCGGTTTGCCTTAAAAGCGTCCTTTATGCTTCTATTGCGAGGGTCGTAGTGTGCTCTTCCGTGCGGAGCGAGCGTTATGTGTTTGCATTGACTGTTATGACCCCCCCTAGGTCCTGGCATCTTGAGCTTGAGGTATGCGTAATGCGGTACCGCATTGAATTTTGCAAATGCGGTTCGCCCGAGCAGTGCGTGATAGCCACTGTGGAACAGGACGATATCGAAGATTAACTCCTCGCTTCGGAAGTTGTCCGGAGATCCGAAGACCACTTCCATTGTGATTGAGCCCGTGCAATGGGCCTCTACACCTGGGATGATGCCCTTAAAGGTGGTTTTGGTGGGTTTGATCCTCGAGGGATCTATACCCATTTTGCGCATTGTATCCTGATAGAGCAGGTTCAGGCTACTACCGCCGTCCATAAGGACTCGAGTGAGGTGAAATCCGTCGATGATGGGGTCTAGGACCAATGCGGCGGATCTGCCATGACAAATACTAGTGGGGTGGTCCCGGCGATCGAAGGTGATCGGATAAGAGGACCATGGGTTGAACTTTGGGGCGACGGTCTCTATCGCATAGACATCCCTTAGTGCACGCTTCCGTTCCCTCTTGGAAATGTGGGTTGCGTATATCATGTTCACCGTCTTCACTTGTGGGGGGGAACCTCTTATGTCCTCCCGTGTTTGGCGGCCGGGGCTCCTCCTCGTCATTACTGTGCAGCCCCTTGTCCTTGTTTTTGGCATTCAACTTGCCGGCCTGCTTGAACACCCAGCATTCTCTGTTGGTGTGATTGGTTGGCTTATCGGGGGTGCCATGGATTTGACACGAGCGATCAAGTATGTGATCCAAACTGGACGGGCCCGGAGTACTTCTTTTGAATGGCTTTTTCCGCTGACCGGATCTAGAGCCTTTGAATCCGGCATTGACCGCCGTATCATCGGTGTTATCGCCGTTGTTGTGGCGCTTGTGTCTGTTACGACGTGGTCTGCCATTGGCATCTTTAGTATCCGAAGTGCTCGAATTCCTCGATGTGTTGTTGCTGCGAACCAGCCAGCTATCCTCGCCCGTGCAAAAGCGGGTCATGAGTGTCGTGAGGGCTGCCATAGACCTCGGCTTCTCCTGGCCGAGGTGCCGGGCGAGCCACTCGTCACGGATGTTATGCTTGAATGCCGCTAAGGCCTCTGCATCCGGACAGTCGACAATTTGGTTTTTCTTAGTTAGGAACCGTGTCCAAAATTGCCTGGACGATTCCCCTGGCTGCTGAGTTATATGGCTCAAGTCATCAGCATCCGGTGGTCGCACATAAGTGCCCTGGAAGTTGTCAAGGAATGCGTCTTCCAAATCCTCCCAACTACCAACGGAGTCTGCTGGCAAGCTATTCAGCCAATGCCGAGCTGGTCCTTTGAGTTTTAGTGGGAGGTACTTTATAGCATGCAGATCATCACCGTGAGCCATGTGGATGTGGAGGAGGAAATCCTCAATCCATACAGCGGGATCTGTTGTACCATCATACGATTCGATATTTACGGGTTTAAAACCCTCCGGGAATTCGTGATCCAAAACTTCATCAGTGAAGCATAGGGGGTGTGCGGCGCCTCTGTGCCGGGCTATATCACGATGCAGTTCATATGAGTCTTGTCTGCTGTATTTCTGCCCGACCGGATTTACTTTTAGTGTATCCGGCGTGACGGTCATCGTCCTGCGTTGGCGCGCGCCCCCGTGACCCGTATATCGATCTTGCATGTTTTGCCCTGCTTTCCAATACGTCTCGCTGGTCCCGCGTGTTGCCCCAGGCCTTTGAGTGGCGGCGGGGTGCAGGCTGAACTTCAGGCTGAAACGCCTCTCTGGCTCGGCCACGAGGTGGCCGGTCAGCCGCATCGTACACTGGTGATGTAGGTTTCAGTGCTTCCTCCTTGAGTCGGGGTAGCGACCTGCGCTTTGGGTAACTCTTGGAGGGGCGCTTGAGTTCGTATTCCTCGGCCGCAAGGACTTCGGTCCATCTGTCTACTAGCAGATCTTGATCAGCTCAAAGCTGTTGTTGCTTTTTCTTCAAGCTATTTGCTGCGGCCATAAGCCAGCGCTTGAAGCGCTCCTGTTCGACGGAATCCTCAGGCACGATAAATTCTTCGTCATCGAGGCTCACCTCGTCTTTGGAGAGAGGCATGTAATTGTCCTTCTCTGATTCTCCATCTGCTGCCCGCTCTGGAGGGCTAGCTTGTTCACCCTCCCGCTCTAAATCGTGCTGGAGGAGATTGTTGTCGTCTTCGGCACTATCCGGAGAGTTATTGTCTCTTGTGCCGGCATCACTACTTTTGCTATGGCGGGACTTAGAGCGGCGCCGCTAACATCGGCGCTTGGGTTGCTTCTTGGAGGGGTCATCCTCCGTTGTCTCGTCGCCATTGCCTTCTTCGGGGGTGTTCACCATATATATATATATATATATATATATATATATATCATATGATGAGGTGGTGGTCCAGCGCCCTGTGGGCGGTGGTTCCTGTTCGTCTCCTGCATCGTCGTCCACACCGTCGATGTCTTCGGAGTCGAAGTTGAGGATGTCGGTTAAATCGTTGACAGTGGCTACTAAGTGGGTGGTGGGTGGGGAGCGAATTTCTTCGTCGTCCACATCCCATTCTAGCCGGACATAGTTCGTCCAAGGTTCTCCTAACAAGGAGAGAGACCTTAATGAATTTAGCACGCCGCCGAAAGGTGAGTGCTGAAAGATATCCACGGAGGTGAACTCCATGATCGGTGCCCAATCAGATTCGATGGGCACGGACGCAGGCGGCTCGGAGTCCGTGGCCGGGGACGAATCCAGTGGTTCGGCAACACGGCTCTCGTAAGGGGTGAAGTCAGTATCCGGCTCCATCGCCACTGAGAGTGCGGCTTCCATGGCGGGGTCTATCCCTCCGTCCTCGGATGGCGCAATTTGCTCCGGATTGAGGGCCGGAGTGGTTGCAGGTGTGATCTCCCGAACACTGTCCGACGACAGAGTTACGGCATGCTCGTCGTGATCGTGCGGCGCACCTGACATGGGCTTGAATCCGTCGAAGATCAAGTCTCCGAGGATGTCGGTAGCGTAGTTTAAGTTCCCGAACCTGACCTGATGGCCAGGGGCGTAGCTTTCAATCTGCTCCAGATGGCCAAGCGAGTTGGCCCGCAGTGCGAAGCCGCCGAATACGAAGATCTGTCCGGGGAGGAAAACCTCACCCTGGACCGCATCGTTACCAATGATCGAAGGAGCCATCAAGCCTTACGGTGATGGCACAAGTGAACTCTCAATGAAAGCACCAATGTCGGTGTCAAAACCAGCGGATCTCGGGTAGGGGGTCCCAAACTGTGCGTCTAATGCGGATGGTAACAGGGGCAGGGACACAATGTTTACCCAGGTTCGGGCCCTCTCGATGGAGGTAATACCCTACGTCCTGCTTGATTGATCTTGATGATATGAGTATTACATGAGTTGATCTACCACGAGATCGTAGAGGCTAAACCCTAGAAGCTAGCCTATGGTATGATTGTTGTTATCCTACGAACTAAACCCTCCGGTTTATATAGACACCGGAGGGGGTTAGGGTTACACATAGTCGGTTACAAGGAAGAAGATCTACATATCCGTATTGCCAAGCTTGCCTTCCACGCCAAGGAGAGTCCCATCCGGACACGGGACGAAGTCTTCAATCTTGTGTCTTCATAGTCCAACAGTCCGGCCAAAGGATATAGTCCGGCTGTCTGGAGACCCCCTAATCCAGGACTCCCTCACCGTGGCAGGAGCTGAACCTTCCCTCCTACCAACCGTTTCTATGTTTTGCAGGCCCCTGTAAAAAAGAGCTCAAATCCAATAGATATGGAGGAAATGAGCCACGGCTTGGAGGATCCCTCAAAAAATCATGGATGGACGAATATATGGGATCTGTTCCGGCTGCCAAATTAGCCTCCGCCCCGTAAACTAACGATTATTTTGGCGGATGGGCCGGTTTGCGGGATCTGCTAGAGATGCTCTTATGAACCTCAAAACAAAGAGTCTTCTTCTTTTATTCTAAAAAAAAAGAAGAGTCGTCTTCTTTGTTCTAGACACTTACATACTTTAATTATATAGCTACAATTCAATTTTAGATGAGAGGGGTGGCAAAAATCAAATCTACATCTTATTCTTAATGTAAATGTGACTCTGAATATACACCTTAGCTTATTCTAATATGAGATATATCAATACTCAGTCGTACTTTCGTTATATAAACTCTCACGTGTGAGGCATGTGTAGCTTACTAGTATCATATAGTATGCATGATTGTGTGTGACAATGTACCAAGTATTATGTTATCCATGTTAGTATGCATGATAATATCCTTAGCAGTCTTCTTTGTAAGAGCATTAGCCAGAAGTGTTGCTGGTTTTATATTGATGTCTAATACCCAAATATCAAGTGCTTCCAATTGATTTACCTTCATGAAGGCTAAATAACAAGTAGTCTTTTCAATCAGATACACATTTTAGTTGCACTGTACACAAAAAAGATTGCCACTAGATCTTATCCAACTTGCTAATATTTATTCTAAGGATGAGGAGCAAGGCGAAGTAGGCATAGGACATGTGGTATCTTATATGTGATGTGTCATCCGTAAGCTACCAATGTGTTCATTTACATTTCCTTACGTACTACATCCTTATACAAATATATGTGTAGTATAGGTTTGATATAATGTAGTCTTCTAGTTCCCTACAGTTTGGTATATGTGTCATTGTGATGTGAGTTAAAATCTGAGAATGTTCTTCTTGGTATGTCAATTCCTATGTCATAATGCCATTTGTTCTTTTTGCATACAGGGATATATTATTGTGACATTTTTGTTGCATTGTACAAATATACGGAATCTTCCCGCTAAGCGGATAACTGGCTATGAAATGCAGCATGTGGTAATTCCTTCAATGATCCAATTAGATTTTGAGCCAATTCTTTTGGGGCTCATGAGTGGTTGTGGAAATAAGATGTCCTCTCCCCAGCTTATTCTAGAAGCCCAACCTAAAAAAATAGAAGCTTATTGATTAAGGATTAACTAGTAGACTTCTAAAATAAAATTTTAGGTTGAGATTCTAGAATAAGCTCAGGAGGGGATAGCTTATTTCCACAGCTATTCATAAGCCCCAAAAGAACTAGCGTGTTAAGCCGGGGCAACACAAGCTAATGAAGCAGCACAAAAGCTTCAACATGACATAGAGGAGGTGCAAAAGCAGTCCAAAACAAGGATGGTGGAATATGAGTTTGCCAGATTGAGAATGGAAGAAGCATGATGTGGCGGTCAAGGTACTTTATATGTAATTAATTGTATGTTAAGCTTCCTAGTTCAATGTATGTGTATAAGACATGAAATGAAATATAATGTAAAAGATTGTGTATTTGTACTTATGAAATGGATTATTGAAAATATTTGTATGTGATGCTGGGATTTGTATTGTTGTGAAGCATGGGGCTACATTTGTAGCAACTAGCTAGACTACTATGCTGCTAATAGTGCAGAGTCCCAAGCTTCCGGCTTTAATATGAACATCATTGAACGGGCACATAATACCGGCAATCAGTGATTGTCTATATCTTTGCCTTCACTGTTCCATTTATCACTGAATGGAGAACTCGTCTGTGAAAATATTTATCACTAACCGGTCGACTGGCCGGTCTATGATATAGCAGTCATCACTAACCCTGAGGCACTGAATGATCGAGAATTCGTCTGTGATGATACAATCTGGCCGACCGGTGTTGTTCGGATCTATAGTAGTCTAACCTTTAAAAAGCATAACAGTTATATAGTGTTTCTCAAACAAAAAATAGTTGTATAGTGATTATGTATAAAACTATAAATAAAAATGAAATCATTAATTAAGGGGTACACCTTATAAGAATTGCTCCAAAAACTCCTCTGGTGATGACATGTGGCATTGTGCATATGTACCGCTTGTTACTACCAAGGAGTTCTGGTGGGTTTTTCCCACCATGGGAGGATGGAAGAGTACTTGACTCTTTTGTGGCATAGGATTTTCAAACTGAAGCATCTTTTGAACCAAGCATCTAAATTACAAATCATTTTTGCAGTTGTGTTCTCTCACAGAGGCCTTCCAGTTAGATCCCATGTTAATGGGTTTCGATGAACTTTTTCTCGAATGTAACTTGTGCTCCCATCAAGAACTGACTTGTGCTTCCCATGGTAACTTGTGCTTCATGCACTAACAAAGGTGTACTCCCCATGTACAATGTACTCCCACGCAGTATAGGTTGTGCATCTTATGTAGTGCAACTCGTGCTTCCTGCACAATACAACTTGTACTTCCCGCACATTACAACTTCTACTTGCCGCATAGTACAACTTGTACTCCCCAACACAACTTGTACTCTCCGCGCAATGTAACGTGTACTCATCGTGCTTTGGAATTTTTTTCTCCATAAGCGTCTCCGTAAACATCAAAGCATTGGATATGTGATACGTCTCCAACGTATCTATAATTTTTTATTGTTCCATGCTATTATATTATCTATTTTGAATGTTTTATATGCATTAATATGCTATTTTATATGATTTTTGGGACTAACCTATTAACCTAGAGCCCAGTGCGATTTTTTGTTTTTTCCTTGTTTTATAGTTTCACACAAAAGTAATACCAAACGGAGTCCAGACGGAATAAAACTTTCGCGGTGATTTTTCTTGGACGAGAAGACACCAAGGAGACTTGGAGACTTGGAGTGTAAGTCAGAACAGCCACGAGGCTGTTGGTGAACGTAGTAATAATTCAAAATTTTCCTACGTGTCACCAAGATCAATCTAGGGGATGCTAGCAATGAGAGAGAGGGAGTGCATCTTCATACCCCTGAAGATCGCTAAGCAGAAGTGTTACAAGAACGCGGTTGATGGAGTCGTACTAGCGGCGATTCAAATCGCGGAAGATCCGATCAAGCGCCGAACGGATGGCACCTCTGTGATCAACACACGTACAACCCGGGGATGTCTCCTCCTTCTTGATCCAGCAAGGGGAGAGTAGAAGTTGAGGGAGAGCTCCGGCAGCACGATGGCGTGGTGGCGATGGAGCTCATGGTTCTCCGGCAGAGCTTCGCTAAACACTACGGAGGAGGAGGAGGTGTTGGAGGAGGGAGGGGCTGCGCCAGGGAAGGGGTGCGCCTGCCCTCTCTCTCCCTCACTATATATAGGGTGAAGGGGGGAGGAGGAGGCGCCCTAGGGTTTCCCTAGGGAAGGGGCGGCGGCCACAGGGGAAACCCTAGATGGGTTTGGGCGCCCCCACCCCTAGGAAACTTGGCCCCTAAGCCGGGAGGGGCGGCTGCCCTAGGGGAGGCGTCCCCACCTCTCCAGGATACGTGAGATGGGGTGGTAGGGGTACACAACCCCTTAGTGGGCTGATGTGCCCCATCCCCTTGGCCCATAAGGCCCCCAACGCTTGTTGGGGCCTCCGAAACTCCTTTCGGTCACGCTGGTCATCACCAGGTACTCCCAGAACAATTCCAGACTCCAATACCCTTCGTCCAATATATCGATCTTCACCTCCGGACCAGTTTGAAGTTCCTTGTCACATCCGGGATCTCATCCGGGACTCCAAACAACCTTCGTTAACCACATACTATTCCCATTACAACTCTAGTGTCACCGAACCTTAAGTGTATAGACCCTATGGGTTCGGGAATCATGCAGACATGACTGAGACACCTCTCCGCCCAATAACCAATAGCGGAATCTGGATACCCATATTGGCTCCCACATGTTCCACGATGATCTCATCGGATGAACCATGATTTCGAGGATTCAATCAATCCCGTATACAATTCCCTTTGTTCATCGGTATGTTACTTGCCCGAGATTCGATCGTCGGTATCCCCATACCTCGTTCAATCTTGCTACCGGCAAGTATCTTTACTCATTCCGTAACGCATGATCCCATGGCTAGCTCCTTAGTCACATTGAGCTCATTATGATGATGCATTACCGAGTGGGCCCAGAGATACCTCTCCGTCATACAGAGTGACAAATCCCAGTCTCGATTCTTGCCAACCCAACAGACACTTTTGGAGATACCTGTAGTGCACCTTTATAGCCACCCAGTTATGTTGTGACGTTTGATACACCCAAAGCTCTCCTACGGTATCCGGGAGTTGCACAATCTCATGGTCTAAGGAAATGATACTTGACATTAGAAAAGCTCTAGCAAACGAACTACGCGATTTGGTGCTATGCTTAGGATTGGGTCTTGTCCATCACATCATTCTCCTAATGATGTGATCCCGTTATCAACGACATCCAATGTCCATGGTCAGGAAACCATAACCATCTATTAATCAATGAGCTAGTCAACTAGAGGCTTACTAGGGACATGTTGTGGTCTATGTATTCACACATGTATTACGGTTTCTGGTTAATACAATTATAGCATGAACAATAGACAATTATCATGAACAAGGAAATATAATAATAACCATTTTATTATTGCCTCTAGGGCATATTTCCAATAGTCTCCCACTTGCACTAGAGTCAATAATCTAGTTCACATCGCCATGTGATCAACACTCATAGTTCACATCACCATGTGGCTAACACCCAAAGAGTTTACTAGAGTCAATAATCTAGTTCACATCGCCATGTAATTAACACCCAAGAGTTTACTAGAGTCAATAATCTAATTCACATCACCATGTGATTAACACTTAATGAGTTCTAGGGTTTGATCATGTTATGCTTGCGAGAGAGGTTTCAGTCAACGGGTCTGCAACATTCAGATCCGTGTGTTCTTCGCAAATCTTTATTTCATATTGTAGATGTTGCTACTATGCTCCACTTGGAGCTATTCCAAATGGTTGCTCCACTATACGTATCCGGTTTGCTACTCAGAGTCATCCGGATATGTGTTAAAGCTTGCATCGACGTAACCCTTTATGCCGAACTCTTCATCACCTCCATAATCGAGAAACATTTCCTTATTCCTAAGGACGATTTTTTGACCACTGTCCAATGATCCACTCCTGGATCACTCTTATACCCCCTTGCCAGACACGTGGCAAGGCACATCGCGGTACACATCATGGCATACCATATAGAGCCTATGGCTAAGGCATAGGGGATGACTTTCATCCTTTCTCTTTCTTCTGTCGTGGTCGAGCTTCAAGTCTTAACTTCACACCTTACAACTCAGGCAAGAACTCCTTCTTTGACTGATCCATCTTGAACTCCTTCAAGATCATGTCAAGGTATGTGCTCTGTGAAAGTCTTATCACACGTCTTGATCTATCTCTATAGATCTTGATACCCAACATGTAAGCAGTTTTACACAGGTCTTCCTTTGAAAAACTCCATTCAAACAACCCTTTATGCTTTCCAGAAATTCTACATCATTTCCGATCAACAATATGTCATCCACATATACTTATCAAAATGTTCTAGTGCTCCCACTCACTTTCTTGCAAATACAAGTTTCTTGCGAACTTTGTATAAACACAAATGCTTTGATCACCTCATCAAAGCGTATGTTTCAACTCCGAGATGCTTGCTCTAGTCCTTAGAAGGATCGCTGGAGTTTGCATACCTTTTAAAATCCTTAGGATCGACAAAACCTTCTGTTTGTATCACATACAGCCTTTCCTCACGGAAACAGTCAAGGAAACTTTGTTTTGACATCCATCTGCCAGATTTCGTAAATGAAAATGCAGCAATTGCTAACATAATTCTAACAGACTTTAGCATCGCTATGATTTAGAAAGTCTCATCATAGTCAACTCCTTGAACTTGTCAGAAACTTCTTTCAGACAAGTCGAGCTCCATAAATGGTGACAATACCATCAGTGTATGTCTTCTTCTTAAAGATCCATTTATTCTCAATGGCTTGCCGATCATTGGGCAAGTCCACCAAAGTCCATACTTTGTTCTCATACATGGATCCTATCTCGGATTTCATGGCTTCCAACCATTTGTTGGAATCCGGGCCCACCATCGCTTCTTCATAGCTCATAGGTTCATCTTTGTCCAACAACATGACCTTTAAGACAGGGTTACCACTCAGAAGTTGTACACACCCTTGTCAACTACGAGGTTTGATAGTAATTTGATCTGAAGCTTCATGATAATCATCATTAGCTTTCTCTTCAACTGGCGTAAGTGCCATAGAAACATCTTTCTATGATGCACTACTCTCTTGTTGAAGTGAAGGTTCAACAACCTCATCAAGTTATATCTTCCTCCCACTCAATTCTTTCGAGAGAAACTCTTTCCCGAGAAAGGACTTGTTCCTAGCGAAAAACACTTTTCCCTCAGATCTAAGATAGAAGGTATACCCAATCGTCTTGTTTGGGTATTCTATGAAGACACAATTTTCCACTTTGGGTTCAAGATTTTCTGGCCGAAGCCTATCGACATAAGCATCGTAGCCCCAAACCTTAAGAAACAACAACTTAGGTTTCTTGCCAAACTATGGTTCATACGGTGTCATCTCCATGGACTTAGATGGTCCCTATTTAAAGTGAATGTAATTGTCTCTAATGCATAACCCCAAAATGATAGCGGTAGATCGATAAGAGACATCATAGATCGCACCATATCTAATAGGGTGTGATTACGACATTTGGACACACCATTACGCTATGGTGTTCCAGGTGGCGTCAACTGTGAAACGATTCCACCTTGTCTTCAATGATTGCCAAACTCATAACTCAGATACTCTCCCCTTGATCAGATCGTAGGAACTTGATCTTTTTGTTATGATGATTCTCAACTTCGCTCTGAAATTGCTTGAACATTTCAAACGTTTCAGACTTATGCTTCATTAAGTAAATATACCCATATCTACTCAATTCATCGGTGAAGGTCAGAAAATAATGATATCCACCGCATGCGTCAACACTCATCGGACCGCACACATCAGCATGTGTGATTTCCAACAAGTCACTTACCCGTTCCATTGTTCCAGAAAGCGAGGTTTTAGTCATCTTGCCTATGAGGCATGGTTCACATGTGTCTAGTGATTCAAAATCAAGTGACTCCAAAAGTCCATTAGTATGGACATTCTTCAAAAGCTTTACACCAATATGACCTAAGCGGCAGTTGCTACCTCTTAAGCACTACATTGGTTTTCCCTTGAAGAGGAAAGGGTGATGCAGCAAAGTAGCGTAAGTATTTCCCTCAGTTTTTGAGAACCAAGGTATCAATCCAGTAGGATGCAACGCACGAGTCCCTCGCACCTACACAAAACAAATAAATCCTCACAACCAACGCGATAAGGGGTTGTCAATCCCTACACGGTCACTTACGAGAGTGAGATCTGATAGATATGATAAGATAATATTTTTGGTATTTTTATGATAAAGATGCAAAGTAAAATAAAAGGCAATGAAAATAACTAAGTGTTGGAAGATTAATATGATGGAAGATAGACCCGGGGGGCCATAGGTTTCACTAGTGGCTTCTCTCAAGAGCATAATTATTTTCCGGTGGATGAACAAATTACTGTTGAGCAATTAACAGAATTGAGCATAGTTATGAGAATATCTAGGTATGATCATGTATATAGGCATCACGTCCGAGACAAGTAGACCGACTCCTGCCTGCATCTACTACTATTACTCCACATACCGACCGCTATCCAGCATGCATCTAGAGTATTAAGTTCAAGAGAACAGAGTAACGCTTTAAGCAAGATGACATGATGTAGAGGGATAAACTCATGCAATATGATGAAAACCCCATCTTGTTATCCTCGATGGCAACAATACAATACGTGCCTTGCTGCCCCTACTATCACTGGGAAAGGACACCACAAGATTGAACCCAAAGCTAAGCACTTCTCCCATTGCAAGAAAGATCAATCTAGTAGGCCAAACCAAACTGATAATTCGAAGAGACTTGCAAAGATAACCATACATAAAAGAATTCAGAGAAGATTCAAATATTGTTCATAGATAAACTTGATCATAAACCCACAATTCATCGGTCTCAACAAACACACCGCAAAAGAAGATTACATAGAATAGATCTCCACGAGAGAGGGGGAGACCTTTGTATTGAGATCCAAAAAGAGAGAAGAAGCCATCTAGCTAATAACTATGGACCCGAAGGTCTGAGCTAAACTACTCACACATCATCGGAGAGGCTATGGTGTTGATGTAGAAGCCCTCCGTGATCGATGCCCCCTCCGGCGGAGCTCCGGAACAGGCCCCAAGATGGGATCTCGTGGATACAGAAAGTTATGGCGGTGGAATTAGGGTTTTGGCTCCGTTTCTGATCGTTTGGGGGTACGTAGGTATATATAGGAGGAAGGAGTACGTCGGTGGAGCAACAGGGGCCCACAAGGGTGGAGGGCGCGCCCCCCTACCTCGTGGCTTCCCTGTTGGTTGCTTGACATAGGGTCCAAGTCTCCTGGATCATGTTCATTCCGAAAATCATGTTCCCGAAGGTTTCATTCCGTTTGGACTCCGTTTGATATTCTTTTTCTGCGAAACTCTGAAATAGGCAAAAAAACAGCAATTCTGGGTTGGGCCTACGGTTAATAGGTTAGTCCCAAAAATAATATAAAAGTGAATAATAAAGCCCAATAATGTCCAAAACAGAAGATAATATAGCATGGAGCAATCAAAAATTATAGATACGTTGGAGACGTATCAAGCATCCCCAAGCTTAATTCCTGCTCTTCCTCAAGTAGGTAAATGGTAAAAATAGAATTTTTTATGTGGAATGCTACTCGGCATAATTTCAATGTAATTCTTCTTAATTGTGGCATGAATATTCAGATCCAAAGATTCAAGATAAAAGTTTAATATTGACATAGAAATAATAATACTTCAAGCATACTAACTAAGCAATTATGTCTTCTAAAAATAACATGGCCAAAGAAAGTTCATCCCTGCAAAATCATATAGTTTACTCATGCTCCATTTTCATCACACAAGAATGCTCTCATCATGCACAACCCCGATGAGAAGCCAAGCAATTGTTTCATACTTTAGTAATCTTAAACTTTATAAACCTTCATGCAATACATGAGCGTGAGCCATGTATATAGCACTATGGGTGGAATAGAGTATAATGATGGGGGTTATGTGGAGAAGACAAAAAAGGAGAAAGTCTCACATCAACGAGGCTAATCAATGAGCTATGGAGATGCCCATCGATTGATGTTAATGCAAGGAGTAGGGATTGCCATGCAACGGATGCAATAGAGCTATAAATGTATGAAAGCTCAACAAAAGAAACTAGTGGGTGTGCATCCAACTTGCTTGCTCATGAAGACCTAGGGCACTTGAGGAGGCCCATTGTTGGAATATACAAGCCAAGTTCTATAATGAAAAATTCCCACTAGTATATGAAAGTGACAAAACAAGAGACTCTCCATCATGAAGATCATGGTGCTACTTTCAAGCACAAGTGTGGAAAAAAGGATAGTAGCATTGTCCCTTTTCATTTCTCTTTTTTTGGGGGCCTTCTCTTTTTTTGTCCTTTCTCTTTTTTTTAATTGGGACAATTCTCTATTAAATGATAATCATCACACTTCTATTTATTTACAACTCAATGATTACAACTCGATACTAGAACAAGGTATGACTCTATATGAATGCCTCCGGTGGTGTACCGGGATATGCAATGAACCAAGAGTGACATGTATGAAAGAATTATGAATGGTGGCTTTGCCACAAATACTATGTCAACTACATGATCATGCTAAACAATATGACAATGATGAATGTGTCATGATAGACGGGACGGTGGAAAGTTGCATGGCAATATATCTCGGAATGGCTATGGAAATGCCATAATAGGTAGGTATGGTGGCTGATTTGAGGAAGATATAAGGAGGTTTATGTGTGAAAGAGTGTATCATATCACGGGGTTTGGATGCACCGGCGAAGTTTGCACCAACTCTCAATGTGCGAAAGGGCAATGCAGGGTACCGAAGAGGCTAGCAATGATGGAAAGGTGAGAGTGTGTATAATCCATGGACTCAACATTAGTCATAAAGAACTCACATACTTATTGCAAAAATCTACAAGTCATCAAAAACCAAGCACTACGTGCATGCTCCTAGGGGGATAGATTGGTAGGAAAAGACCATCGCTCGTCCCCGACCGCCACTCATAAGGAGGACAATCAAAGAACACCTCATGTTTCAAATTTGTTACATAACGTTTACCATACGTGCATGCTACGGGACTTGCAAACTTCAACACAAGTATGTCTCAAATTCACAACTATTCAACTAGTGCAACTTTAATATTACTACCTCCATATCTCAAAACAATCATCAAGCATCAAACTTCTCTTAGTATTCAAAACACTCATAAGAAAGTTTTTACTAATCTTGAATACCTAGCATATTATGGTTATTTAAGAAAATTACCATGCTATTTAAGACTCTCAAAATAATATAAGTGAAGCATGAGAGATCAATAGTTTCTATAAAACAAATCCACCACCGTGCTCTAAAAGATATAAGTGAAGTACTAGAGCAAAACTATATAACTCAAAAGATATAGGTGAAGCACATAGAGTATTCTAATAATTTCCGAATCATGTATGTCTCTCTCAAAAGGTGTGTACAGAAAAGATGATTGTGGTAAACTAAAAAGCAAAGACTCAAATCATACAAGACGCTCCAAGCAAAACACATATCATGTGGTGAATAAAAATATAGTTCCAAGTAAAGTTACCGATGCAAGTAGACGAAAGAGGGGATGCCTTCCGGGGCATCCCCGAGCTTTGGCTTTTTGGTGTCCTTAGATTATCTTGGGGTTTCCATGGTCATCCCCAAGCTTAGGCTCTTGCCACTCCTTGTTCCATAATCCATCAAATCCTTACCCAAAACTTGAAAACTTCACAACACAAAACTTAAAGTAGAAAATCTCGTGAGCTCCGTTAGCGAAAGAAAACAAATGACCACTTCAAGGTACTGTAATGAACTCATTCTTTATTTATATTGGTGTTAAACCTAATGTATTACAACTTCTCTATGGTTTATAAACTATTTTATTAGCCATAGACTCGTCAAAATAAGCAAACAACACACGAAAAACAGAATCTGTCAAAAACAGAACAGTCTGTAGTAATCTGTAGCTAGCGCAAGATCTGAAACCCCAAAAATTCTAAAATAAATTTCTGGACGTGAGGAAATTATCTATTAATCATCTTCAAAAAGAATTAACTAAATAGCACTTTCCAAATAAAAATGGAAGCAGTTCTCGTGAGCTCTAAAGTTTCTGTTTTTTACAGCAAGATTAACAAGACTTTCCCCAAGTCTTCCCAACGGTTTTACTTGGCACAAACACTAATTAAACACAAAAAACACAAACAAAACAGAGTCAAGATAAATTATTTATTACTAAACAGGAGCAAAAAGCAAGGAATAAAAATAAAATTGGGTTGCCTCCCAACAAGCGCTATCATTTAACGCCCCTAGCTAGGCATAAAAAGGAAGGATAGATCTAGGTATTGCCATCTTTGATAGGTAATCCATAAGTGGCTCTCATAATAGATTCATAAGGTAGTTTAATTTTCTTTCTAGGAAAGTGTTCCATGCCTTTCCTTAACGGAAATTGGAATCTAATATTTCCTTCCTTCATATCAATAATTGCACCAATCGTTCTAACGAAAGGTCTACCAAGGATAATAGGACATGAAGGATTGCAATCTATGTCAAGAACAATAAAATCTACGGGCACATAGTTCCTATTTGCAACAATAAGAACATCATTAATTCTTCCCATAGGTTTCTTAATAGTGGAATCCGCAAGGTGCAAGTTTAAAGAGCAATCATCAAAATCACGGAAACCTAACAAATCACACAAAGTCTTTGGAATCGTGGAAAAACTAGCACCCAAATCACACAAAGCATAGCATTCATGATCTTTAATTTTAATTTTAATAGTTGGTCCCCACTCATCATAAAGTTTTCTAGGGATATAAACTTCCAACTCAAGTTTTTCTTCATAAGATTGCATCAAAGCATCAACGATATGTTTGGTAAAAGCTTTATTTTGACTATAAGCATGGGGAGAATTTAGCACGGATTGCAACAAGGAAATAAAATCTATCAAAGAGAATCTATCATAATTAAATTCCTTGAAATCCAAAATAGTAGGTTCATTAACATCTAGAGTTTTGATCTCTTCAATCCCACTTTTATCAAATTTAGCATCAAGATCTAAAAACTCCGAATTTTTGGAATGCCTTCTAGGTAAAGGTGGATCATATTCAGTCCCATCATTATCAAGATTCATATTGAAAAACAAAGATTTAATAGGGGACACATCAATAACTTTTAGATCTTCATCTTTATTATCATGGAAACTAGAAGAACACGCTCCTATAAAGGAATCTTTCTTAGCACGCATCCTAGCGATTCTTTCTTTGCACTCATCAATGGAAATTCTCATGGATTTGAGAGACTCATTGATATCATGCTTAGGAGGAATAGATCTAAGTTTTAAAGAATCAACATCAAGAGAAATTCTATCAACGTTCGTAGCCAACTCATCAATCTTAAGCAATTTTTCTTCAATCGAAGCATTGAAATTCTTTTGCGAAGTAATAAATTCTTTAATATTAGATTCAAAATCAGAGGGCATCTTATTATAATTTCCATAAGAATTGTTGTAGGAATTACCATAATTATTAGAGGAATTACTAGGATACGGTCTAGGGTTAAAGTTTCCTCTATATGCGTTGTTACCAAAATTATTCCTACCAACAAAATTCACATCCATAGATTCGTTATTATTCTCAATCAAAGTAGACAAAGGCATATCATTAGGATCAGAAGAAACACTCCTAGTAGCAAATAATTTCATAAGTTCATCCATCTTTCCGCTCAAAACATTAATTTCTTCTATCGCATGCACATTTTTATTAGTAGATCTTTCAGTGTGCCATTGAGAATAATTAACCATAATATTATCTAGGAGTTTAGTAGCTTCTCCTAAAGTGATTTCCATAAAAGTGCCTCCCGCGGCCGAATCTAAAAGATTTCTAGAAGAAAAATTCAATCCGGCATAAATTTTTTGTATAATCATCCATAAATTCAAACCATGTGTTGGGCAATTACGTATCATTAATTTCATCCTCTCCCAAGCTTGTGCAACATGTTCATGATCAAGTTGCTTAAAATTCATAATATCGTTTCTAAGAGAGATGATCTTAGCGGGAGGAAAATACTTAGAGATAAAAGTATCTTTGTACTTATTCCAAGAATCAATACTATTTTTAGGCAAAGACGAAAACCAAGATTTAGCACGATCTCTAAGCGAAAAGGAAATAGCTTAAATTTAACAATATCATTGTCCACATCTTTCTTCTTTTGCATATCACACAAATCAACGAAGCTATTCAGATGGGTAGCGACATCTTCACTAGGAAGGCCGGAAAACAGATCTTTCATGACAAGATTCAGCAAGGCAGCATTAATTTCACAAGATTCAGCATTGGTAAGAGGATCAATCGGAGTGCTAATAAAATCATTGTTGTTGGTATTGGTAAAGTCACACAATTTAGTGTTATCTTGAGCCATCGTGACAAGCAAGCAATCCAACACACGAGCAAACGAGGAACGGGCAAAAAAGAGGCAAATAGAGAAAGAGAGGGAGGATAGAGAGAGAGGGCGAATAAAACGGCAAGGGTGAAGTGGGGGAGAGGAAAACGAGAGGCAAATGGTAAATAATGTAATGCGGGAGATAAGGGTTTGTGATGGGTACTTGGTATGTTGACTTTTGCGTAGACCTCCCCGGCAACGGTGCCAGAAATCCTTCTTGCTACCTCTTGAGCACTGCGTTGGTTTTCCCTTGAAGAGGAAAGGGTCATGCAGCAAAGTAGCGTAAGTATTTCCCTCAGTTTTTGAGAACCAAGGTATCAATCCAGTAGGAGGCTACACGCAAGTCCCTTGCACCTACGCAGAACAAATAAATCCTCGCAACCAACGCAATAAGGGGTTGTCAATCCCTACACGGTCACTTACGAGAGTGAGATCTGATAGATATGATAAGATAATATTTTTGGTATTTTTATGATAAAGATGCAAAGTAAAATAAAAGGTAATGAAAATAACTAAGTGTTGGAAGATTAATATGATGGAAGATAGACCCGGGGGCCATAGGTTTCACTAGTGGCTTCTCCCAAGAGCATAAGTATTTTACGGTGGGTGAACAAATTACTGTTGAGCAATTGACAGAATTGAGCATAGTTATGAGAATATCTAGGTATGATCATGTATATAGGCATCACGTCCGAGACAAGTAGACCGACTCCTGCCTGCATCTACTACTATTACTCCACACATCGACCGCTATCCAGCATGCATCTAGAGTATTAAGTTCAAGAGAACAGAGTAACGCTTTAAGCAAGATGACATGATGTAGAGGGATGAACTCATGCAATATGATGAAAACCCCATCTTGTTATCCTCGATGGCAACAATACAATACGTGCCTTGCTGCCCCTACTGTCACTGGGAAAGGACACCGCAAGATTGAACCCAAAGCTAAGCACTTCTCCCATTGCAAGAAAGATCAATCTAGTATGCCAAACCAAACTGATAATTCGAAGAGACTTGCAAAGATAACCAATCATACATAAAAGAATTCAGAGAAGATTCAAATATTGTTCATAGATAAACTTGATCATAAACCCACAATTCATCGGTCTCAATAAACACACCGTAAAAGAAGATTACATCGAATAGATCTCCACGAGAGAGGGGGAGAACTTTGTATTGAGATCCAAAAAGAGAGAAGAAGCCATCTAGCTAATAACTATGGACCCGAAGGTCTGAGGTAAACTACTCACAGATCATCGGAGAGGCTATGGTGTTGATGTAGAAGCCCTCCGTGATCGATGCCCCCTCTGGCGGAGCTCCGGAATAGGCCCCAAGATGGGATCTCGTGGATACAGAAAGTTACGGCGGTGGAATTAGGGTTTTGGCTCCGTTTCTGATCGTTTGGGGGTACGTAGGTATATATAGGAGGAAGGAGTACATCGATGGAGCAACAGGGGGCCCACGAGGGTGGAGGGCGCGCCTGGGGGGTAGGCGCGCCCCCCTACTTCATGGCTTCCCTGTTGGTTGCTTGACGTAGGGTCCAAGTCTCCTCGATCATGTTCGTTACGAAAATCACGTTCCCGAAGGTTTCATTCCGTTTGGACTCCATTTGATATTCTTTTTCTGCGAAACTCTGAAATAGGCAAAAAACAGCAACTCTGGGCTGGGCCTCCGGTTAATAGGTTAGTCCCAAACATAATATATAAAAGTGAATAATAAACCCAATAATGTCCAAAATAGAAGATAATATAGCATGGAGAAATCAAAAATTATGACCATGTGTATCACTACGACCGAGATTCAATAAACCATTCACATTGGGTGCATGACCATATAAGGTATTATTCATGTAAACAGAATAACCATTATTCTCTGACTTAAATGAATAACCGTATTGCAATAAACATGACCTAATCATTCATGCTCAACGCAGACACCAATACAAACAACATTTATCTAGGTTCAACACTAATCCCAAAGGTAGAGGGAGCATGCGATGGTGGTCATATCATCCTTGGAAAGACTCCCAACACACATCGTCACCTCGCCCTTAGCTAGTCTCCATTTATTCCGTAGCTTTTGTTTCGAGTTACCAATATTAGCAACTGAACCGGTATCTAATACCCATGTGCTACTAGGAGTACTAGTAAGGTACACATTAATAACACATATATCAAATATACTTTTGTTGAAGTTGCCAGCCTTCTTATCCACCATGTATTTGAGGCAGTTCCGCTACCAGTGACCGTTCCCCTAATAGAACACTTCGTCTCGGGTTTGGGTTCTTGGGTTTCTTCACTGGAGCGGCAACTGGCTTGCCATTCATGAAGTTTCCCTTCTTGCCCTTTCCCTTCTTTGAAATCAGTGGTCTTGTTAACCATCAACACTTGATGCTCCTTCTTGATTTCTACCTTTACGACCTTAAGCACGACGAACAGCTCTGGGATCATCTTCCCTTGCATGTTATAGTTCATCATGAAACTCTAGCAGCTTGGTGATAGTGACTGGAGAACTTTTGTCAATCACTCTCTTATCTGGAAGATTAACTCCCACTTGATTCAAGTGATTGAAGTACCCAGACATTCTGAGCACATGCTTGCTGGTTGAGCTATTCTCCATCTTATAGGCAAAGATCTTGTCAGAGGTCTCAAACCTCTCAACACGGACATGAGCCTAAAATACCAATTTCATCTCTTGGAACATCTCATATGTTCCATGGCGTCCAAAATGCTTTTGGAGCCCCAACTCTAAGCCGTAAAGCATGGCGCACTAAACTATCAGGTAGTCATCAGAACGTGTCTGCCAGATGTTCACAACATCCACAGACGACGCCAGAGGGGTTGGCACACCGAGAGGTGCATCAAGGACTGAAGCCTTATGAGTAGCAGTGAGGACAATCCTCAGACTACGGCCCTAGTCCGCACAATTGCTTACAATATCTTTCAACTTAGTCTTTCTCTATGAGTGTATTAAAACAAGGAGCTAAAGCGCGAGCTATTAATCCACAACATAATTTTGCAAAGACAATTTAGACTATGTTCACGATAATTAAGTTCATCTAATCAAATTATTTAATGAACTCCCACTCAGATAGACATCCCTCTAGTCATCTAAGTGATACATGATCCGAATCGACTAGGCCATGTACGATCATCACGTGAGAAGGACTAGTCATCAACGGTGAACATCTCCATGTTGATCGTATCTACTATACGACTCATGTTCGACCTTCCGGTCTCTTGTGTTCTGAGGCCATGTTTGTACATGCTAGGCTCATCAAGTCAACCTAAGTGTTTCACATGTGTAAATCTGGCTTACACCCGTTGTATGCGATCATCACATGGTGCTTCGAAACAACGAACCTTTGCAACGGTGCACAGTTAGGGGGAACACATTTCTTGAAATTTTAGTGAGGGATCGTATTATTTATGCTACCGTCATTCTAAGCCAATAATATGTATACATGACAAACATCACATGAAAATCATAAAGTGACATGATATGGCCAATATCATCTTGCGCCTTTGATCTCCATCTTCGAGGCACGGCATGATCACCTTCGTCACCGGCATGAGACCATGATCTCCATCATCATGATCTTCATCATCGTGTCTTCATGAAGTTGTCTTGCCAACTATTACTGCTGCTACTATGGCTAACGGTTAGCAATAAAGTAAAGTAATTACATGGCATTTTTCATTGACATGCAGGTCATACAATAAATTAAGACAACTCCTATGGCTCCTACCTGTTGTCATACTCATCGACATGCAAGTCGTGATTCCTATTACAAGAACATGATCAATCTCATACATCACATATATATAATTCATCACATCCTTTTGGCCATATCACATCACATAACATACCCTGCAAAAACAAGTTAGATGTCCTCTAATTGTTGTTGCATGTTTTATGTGCCTGCTATAGGCTTCTAGCAAGAACGTTTCTTGCCTACGCGAAAGCCACAACGGTGATATGCCAATTGCTATTTACCCTTCATAAGGATCCTCTTCATCAAATCCGATCCAACTAAAGTGGGAGAGACAGACACCTGCTAGCCACCTTATGCATCAAGTGCATGTCTGTCGGTGGAACCAGTCTCATGTAAGAGTACGTGTAAGGTCGGTCTGGGCCGCTTCATCACACAATGCCGCCGAATCAAGATAAGACTAGTAACGGTAAGAAAATTGACCAAATCATCGCCCACAACTACTTTGTGTTCTACTCGTGCATAGAATCTACGCATAGACCTAGCTCATGATGCCATTGTGGGGGAATGTAGTAATAATTCAAAATTTTCCTACGTGTCACCAAGATCAATCTAGGAGATGCTAGCAACGAGAGAGAGGGAGTGCATCTTCATACCCTTGAAGATCGCTAAGCAGAAGCGTTACAAGAACGCTGAAAGAACATGCGGTGCCCCCATGTTTGGTTTTGGTAATTGATGACAATCTCTATGGACTAATGGTTGCCTTGAGTTATATTTGAAGGTTTTGTCCATAGGCTTTTCTTGGAGTACATGTGTTGGTTTCAAGGAGAGTTTGTGTCGACCAAGGTGCTATTCAAGGAATTATCCAAAGATTAGTCATTTGAGAGTTGAGCTTATTGCAAGCATGTCTTGAAGAAGAAGATTGTGTGATCATTCATGTTTACCTTCAAGACATCATCCAAACGAAGAGAGTTGGAAAGATTCAAGGTTGATCAAGACTAAGTAAAGAGTGAATCAAGTTGATCAACTCACAAAGCGTAGAAGATATACCGAGAGGGATCAAGTGATCCCATGGTGTGGTAAGCATTGTCCATTGTGCTTTGTGTACTAACCCATGGTCTATGTGAGAGTTCTACGTGGGGTTAGGTACGTGTTCATGGGCTTGTGTCAAGAGGAAGATATCACTCAACCCATGGAGAGGATGACATCAAGTGGTGATCGTCATCAAGATTGCCGTGTGCAAGTTCAAGTGGATCATCGCGAAGAGATCAAGTGCTTGAAGCTTGCCGGCCATTGTGGTGACAATGGACTTGTGAAGATGTGCCGAAGAGTGGCTCACCCATAGTGTACTATGGGGGAGCAATCATCTAGTCTTTATCGTGCCAACGCAATCAAGTAAGGTGGTCCAACTTGAGGGAGTCAAGATCGTCATCATCTAGCTCAAGTGGACCATGTGCAAGGCAAAGGTTTGCTCTTGATAGGTTTTCTATTTTACCGGTCTCATGGTGGTAGTTTGGAGACCGGGTTATAGGATCGTTTGCCGTACTATCAAGGGGGGCTCTCAAGTTGGTAGCTTGATCGTATCGTTAGTAGAGAGCTCAAACCATTGCATCCTTGCATCATCTTTCTTGGTTCTTGTTTGGTTCTCTTTGTGAGTCTTAGAGCTTATGGTCGTCTTGTTGACAAGCTTGGGTTCATCGAAAACGGAGTTCGCTTGCATCTTCTATGATGTTTTCGATGTTGGAGGTTTTGCCGGTTCTTCTCGGTTGGAGGTTTCACTCCTCTTTTTGTTAGGCATACCTCCCTTGCCTCTTCTTACTATAACCAGTCGTTGTTTTGATGCTACTCGTCGTCTTGTTTCCAACAAGCTTGAGTTTGCTCAATTCGGAGCTCATATGCAGAAGTTATGGCAGTTCTGGTTTTCTTGAGTGTGGTTTTTGTCAGGGTCCCAGCGGTAGTACCATGGTACCCAGCGGTAGTACCGCTGAGGAGTCACAAGCGGCAGTACCGCTCCGCAGCGGTAGTACCAGTGGTGACTCCGCAGCAGTACTACCGCTGGCTTACCATGTCCCTACCGCGTCGATTCGAGGGGTCTTTTTTTGTGTCGGATTGTGCGATACCTCGCTGCGGCAGTAGTGCGGCAGTACCGCTCCTTAGCGGCAGTACCGCCCTTCCTCCGCGGTAGTACCGCCCGGTTCCCTATTTCCCTTTCCCCTTCGTTCTGCGCGGCAGTACCGCCGAAGGGAGCGGTAGTACCGCTTAACCCAGCGGTAGTACCGCTGTCTCCTGCGGTACTACCGCCCCAAGGTTCATATTTTGTTGCTCCTTTTCCCTGTTTCATCTGCCTGAGCGGTAGTACCGCTCGTGGAGCGGTAGTACCGCTCGTGTGTGGGCTGAGCACATAACGGTTGGATTTTCCCCCTCCTATAAAAGGGGGTCTTCTTCCCCAATAAACCTTATCCTTTGAGCTCGTGTTCTTCCCCCATTGTTGACCTTCTTCGAGCTTGCTAACACTCAATCCCTTCATGGATTCTTGCTAGTTTTTGAGGGAAAAGAGAGAGGAGATCTAGATCCACATTTCCACCAATCACTTTCTCCTCTATGTGAGGGGAACCCCTTGGATCTAGATCTTGGAGTTCTTGGTGTTCTCTTTCTTGTTCTTCCTCTCATTTTCCTCCCTAGCATTAGTTGTTTCGGTGGGATTTGAGAGAGAAGGACTTGGGCACTCCGTGTGCCCTTGCCATTGCATTTGGTGCATCGCTTTGAGTTCTCCACGTGATACGTGGAAGTTACAAGTTGAGAAGCTTATTACTCTTGGGTGCTTGGTACCCTTGAGCTTGTTCCTCTTGGGTGCTTGGGCGCCCTAGACGGTTGTTGGTGTTCGGAGCTCAATCATTGTGGTGCAAAGCTCCGGGCAAGCGTCGGGGTCTCCAATTAGGTTGTGGAGATCGCCCCGAGCAATTTGACGGGTACCGGTGACCGCCCCCAAGGGTTGCCAAAGTGTACGGGTTCGGTGACCGCCCCCAAGGGTTACCATTTGTACGGGTTCGGTGACCGCCCTCAAGGGTCCCTTAGTGGAATCACGGCATCTTGCATTGTGCGAGAGCGTGAGGAGATTACGGTGGCCCTAGTGGCTTCTTGGGGAGCATTGTGCCTCCACACCGCTCCAAACGGAGATTACCATCCACAAGGGTGTGAACTTCGGGATACATCGTCGTCTCCTCGTGCCTCGGTTATCTCTTACCCGAGCCCTTTACTTATGCACTTTACTTTGTGACAGCCATATTGTTTCTTGTCATATATCTTGCTATCACATAGTTGCTTATCTTTCTTAGCATAAGTTGTTGGTGCACATAGGTGAGCCTAGTTGTTTTAGGTTTTGTGCTTGGCAAATTAACCGCTAGGTTTATTCCACATTTGTTCAAGCCTAAACCATAATTATTTTAAAACGCCTATTCACCCCCCCCCCTCTAGGCGACATCCACGATCTTTCAAATGCGGTTGATGGAGTCGTACTCGCGGCGATTCAAATCGCGGAAGATCCGATCAAGCACCGAACGGACGGCCCCTCCGCGTTCAACATACGTACAGCCCGGGGATGTCTCCTCCTTCTTGATCCAGCAAGGGAAGAGGAGAAGTTGAGGGAGAACTTCGGCAGCACGACGGCGTGGTGGTGGTGGAGCTCGTGGTTCTCCGGCAGAGCTTCGCTAAGCACTACGGAGGAGGAGGAGGTGTTGGAGGAGGGAGGGGCTGCGCCAGGGAAGGGGTACGGCGGCCCTTTCTCTCCCTCACTATATATAGGGGGAAGGGGAGGAGGAGCCGCCCTAGGGTTTCCCTAGGGGAGGGCCGGCGACCACAGGGGAAACCCTAGATGGGTTTGGGCACCCCCGCCCCTAGGAAACTTGCCCCCCAAGCCGGCAGGGGCGGCTGCCCTAGGGGAGGCACCCCCACCTCTACAGGTTGCGTGAGATGGGGTGGGAGGGGTGCACATGCCCTTAGTGGGCTGGTGTGCCCCCTTCCCTTGGCCCATAAGGCCCCCCAACGCTTGCCGGGGCCTCCGAAACTCCTTTCGGTCACGCTGGTCGTCACCCAGTACTCCCAGAACAATTTTGGACTCCAATACCCTTTGTCCAATATATCAATCTTCACCTCCGGACCATTCCGGAGTTCCTAGTCACGTCCGGGATCTCATCCAGGACTCCGAACAACCTTCGGTAACCACATACTATTCCCATTACAACTCTAGCGTCACTGAACCTTAAGTGTGTAGACCCTACGGGTTCGGGAACCATGCAGACATGACCGAGACATCTCTCCGGCCAATAACCAACAGCGGGATTTGGATACCCATGTTGGCTCCCACATGTTCCATGATGATCTCATCGGATGAACTACGATGTCGAGGATTCAATCAATCCCGTATACAATTCCCTTTGTTCATCGGTATGTTACTTGCCCGAGATTCGATCGTCGGTATCCCCATACCTCATTCAATCTCGTTACCGGCAAGTATCTTTACTCGTTCTGTAACGCATGATCCCGTGGCTAACTCCTTAGTCACATTGAGCTCATTATGATGATGCATTACCAAGTGGGCCCAGAGATACCTCTCCGTCATGACGAGTGACAAATCCCAGTCTCGATTCGTGCCAACCCAACAGACACTTTAGGAGATACATGTAATGCACCTTTATAGCCATCCAGTTACGTTGTGACGTTTGATACACCCAAAGCACTCCTACGGTATCCGAGAGTTGCACAATCTCATGGTCTAAGGAAATGATACTTGACATTAGAAAAGCTCTAGCAAACGAACTACACGATCTTGTGCTATGCTTAGGATTGGGTCTTGTCCATCACATCATTCTCCTAATGATGTGATCCCGTTATCAACGACATCCAATGTCCATGGTCAGAAAACCATAACCATCTATTGATCAACGATAGTCAACTAGAGGCTTACTAGGGACATGTTGTGGTCTATGTATTCACACATGTATTACGATTTTTGGTTAATACAATTATAGCATGAACAATAGACAATTATCATGAACAAGGAAATATAATAATAACCATTTTATTATTGCCTCTAGGGCATATTTCCAACAGAGGCGGCCACAAGGGTGGAGGGCGCGCCTAGGGGGGTAGCGCGCACCCCCCAACCTTATGGGCCCCTCGGTGACCCCCTGACCTAGATCTTCCTCCTATATATACTCATATACCCCGTAAACTTCCAGAGGAGCCACGAAACCACTTTTCCACCGCCGCAACCTTCTGTACCCGTGAGATCCCATCTAGGGACCTTTTCCGGCATCCTGCCGGAGAGGGATTCGATCACGGAGGGCTTCTACATCAACAGCATTGCCTCTCCGATGAAGCGTGGGTAGTTTACCACAGACCTACGGGTCCATAGCTAGTAGCTAGATGGCTTTTTCTCTCTCTTTGATTCTCAATACCATGTTTTCCTCGATGTTCTTGGAGATCTATTCGATGTAATACTCTTTTGCGGTGTGTTTGCCGAGATCAGACGAATTGTGGATTTATGATCAGCTTATCTATGAATATATTTGAATCTCCCCTGGATTCTTACATGCATGATATGATATCTTTGCAAGTCTCTTCGAACCATCGATTTGGTTTGGCCAACTAGATTGGTTTTTCTTGCAATGGGAGAAGTGTTTAGCTTTGGGTTCAATCTTGCGGTGCTCGATCCTAGTGACAGAAGGGGAGCCGGCACGTATTGTATTGTTGCAATCGAGGATAACAAGATGGGGTTTTCATCATATTTCTTGAGTTAATCCCGCTGCGTCATGTCATCTTACTTAATGCGTTACTCTGTTCTTATGAGCTTAATACTCTAGACGCAGGCAGGAGTTGGTCGATTTGTGGAGTAATAGTAGTAGATGCAAAATCATTTCGGTCTACTTGACAAGGACGTGATGCCTATATTCATGATCATTGCCTTAGATATCGTCATAGCTTTGCGCTTTTCTATCAATTGCTCGGCAGTAATTTGTTCATCCACCATAATAATTTCCATCTTGAGAGAAGCCTCTAGTGAAACCTATGGCCCCGGGGTCTATTTTCCATCATATAAGTTTCCGATCTATAATTTTAGTTTCTGATTTACTTTCTTTGCAATCTTTTACTTTCCGTTCCATAAACCAAAAATACCAAAAATATTACTTTACCATTTATCCATCTATATCGGATTTCACTTTGCAAATAACTGTGAAGGGATTGACAACCCCTTTTTCACGTTGGGTGCAAGTTGGTGTTTGTTTGTGCAGGTATTCCGTAGCTTTTCGCGTTATCTCTTACTGGATTGATATCTTGATTCTCAAAATTGAGGGAAATACTTACTCTATTTTGCTGTATCATCCTTTTCTTTTCAAGGAAAAAACTAACACAAGCTCAAAAGGTAGCAATATGTCTTAACTCGAGTTTTGAAAAAATAAACCATTGAAGTTCTGGACCATTTATGGGGAACATTACGAAGGGCTCGAGCCATCTTGTGCACATGTATATCCAGCATGGACCTATGCGTGGAGATCGAGACCTCGGGTTAGCCGCCTTGTGCACCCAACTCACAACCTAGCGCACACACGCCCCATTTCCTTGGGTCGGCCCAATAAGCGTGTTGCCCTCTTGTTGACGGTTGAAGGTTTGACCGTTCACTGGTTGACCATTGACTTTTGGTAAAATAATCTTGAACTTGATTTTTTTTCTTGAATTTGAAAAATGTTCATAAATTTTTAAAAAGTTCATCAATCTGAAGAGCAAAGTTCGGGAATTTGAAAAAGTTTACGTATTTTAGAAAAGTTCGTGAACTTCTAAAAAGTGTGTGGATTTGAAAAAGGGAAAAACTTGCGTTCAACTGACCAATCTTTTATCTTACGTCCGGTCGTCCACTCGTGCCACGCATCTTGATTGGGCCCGCGCACCACATCTCTCCTTCATCCTTATCTTCGTGGAACGCTCGCCACAAAAGCGTATATGTAGCCTACTTCCATTCCTGCAGCTGGTCACCTGTTTCAGAAAGCAAACCACAACAAATGATATGTTGGAGACCGACTAGAAGGTAACTCTGTCGGCGTTGGCCTCCTTGACCATGGTGGAGCGACCAGGGTGGCCGGGCACGAGCGGTTGTCATCGATGCCGCTCAGCGGGGAAGAGCCTCATCCAACGAACCCAAGAGGGACTGCGACAATGACGCTACAATCTTTGGCGGACGACACGCATCCCCCTTGCCACTTCCACTGCGGTGTGAGCCCGGCAGGTGGTTTCCGTCGGCGGCGGGCAAAGCGAGTGCAGGACCAGTGTCGCAACACCGTCGGCTCAGCCTGGCGCAGTGAAAGCCATGTGCCCGCCAAGCCGTGCTACTGCACACCCATGAATTTCTGCAACAACGGTGAAGTTGCAAAACGATGACGACAATGATGCTAGTGTTGATGCATCAACATCTCTTATTGCAAAAAAAATCTGCAACATCCTTCATGTTGCAAAAGCCTTTTCTGCGACATCATCTATGTCAAAAAGTTCGAAAAAATTCTGCAACACAACCTCTGTTGCAATAGTGAGGAACACAGAGTGTGATCCTTCGGAGGGAAAGGTTCTGCAACATTGCCTATGTTGTAATAGTTGAGGACGAGGTTGGGTCAGATATCGTCAGATCTAACGGTTGCCAAGGGGGCGGATCTTTCCGGCCGATGCGTAGCAAGCCCTCGTACATTTGAAATAAAAAGAGTACATGAATTTGAAAAAAGATCACAAATTTGATGAAGGTTCACATATTCGAGAAAAAGGTTCACTAGTTTATTAAAAAAAATGGAGAAAAAAAGGAGAAAAACGAACAAAAACTAGTAGAAAAGTCTCATCTCATCAGAAAAACGTAGGAAAAAACCTGTACAAGAAGCAGCTTATAGCTAACCGGAGCTCGCTGGAGCGTTACATGGGCCGACTCAGGATGGGTGCGCGTTTAGTTTTGTGTTTTGTTTAGTTTTCCCATTTTCACGTTTGTTTTTCCTTTTACTTTTCATTTTTAAATTTTCCTGCATGATTTCTTTTGGGTTTTTCTTCATTTTCCAGTTTTATGTTCATGTTTTTATTCTTTTTCAAGTTTTATTCCTAATTTTTTAATTCTATATTTTTTAAATTAATGACTATTTGTCAAATTCGCGACTTTTAAAACTTTTTATACAATTTCGAATTCACAAACATTGTTTGAACTTGTGAACGTTTTCCAAATTTGTGCACATTTTTTGAATTCATGAACTTATTTTAATTTCATGGACATTATTAGAATTTGTGAACTTTTTCAACATTTTTTGAATTCATGAACTTTATTTGATTTTATGAGCAATTTTTGAACTCATGAACTTTTTTTCAAATCTGTGAATGTTTTTGCACTTCACAACTTTGTTGAATTCGTGATTTTTTTAAAAAATTGTGAACGCTTTTTGAATTCATAAACTATTGAACATTTAAATTCTTGAACATTCTTTGATTGTGAAGTTTTTTAGAATTCATGAGCATATATTTGAATTTTGCGGCAGTGTTTTTGAATTAGAAAACCGACCCAGGTAAAAGAAACCAAGTGTAAAAAAAAAAAAGGAACCCGCGCTCCTGGGCCAGCCCATTAGCTAGATGTTGTGAGCGCTCCCCTTATACTTATGGCATGAAGCGATACATATCACTGCCTGCTTAAGGCGCCGAATAGGGATTGGTGGGAAGATCTACATGGTTTTCTTCCTCGTTCGTCGCCAGTTTCGGGCATTTGGAATCATATATACTTAAGTGATTGATCTCCACTACTTCTGTTTATCTCAACATGCATACATACCACATCATCAACTTCTCTACTTTCATTTCTCTCAACATGGATCTCCACATCACCATCGACGAGATCGCGGAACACGCCAGATTCTGCAGCGCAGCATCCACCGATTTCACCGTGTCTAAACCAAGGGGCACCGCGGAAACGGCGCGGCGTGTGCAACCATGCTTCAGTTTTGGCTCGCCGAGTTGAGCCTGCCCAAGCTGCGGCCGTCTGTGGAAGGCAGTCGTGGAGCGTGCTAGGCAGAAAGCAGCCTGTGTTAACTAACCTACCTGCGACTACGAGATTATACGTGTGGCCGTACGAAGTGACTAGGACTTTTCTCTCAGAAAAAAGTGACTAGGACTTGGGTCACTTCAAGGCCGACGGAACAAGTGAACGATCGACGGAGCGACGGAGCGAGCCCACTGGGTTTGACTCTATGCCTCGTTCTTCCACGGACACAGCCGCCCCCCTTGGCCTTGGGTGTGGTGTCAGGTAGTTTCGCGCATAAGGAAAAGAAAGGCGATCGCGATCTTGTCTGCCAGCGAGTGCATCCTTCCGCAGCCGCCCTCCGACGGCTCTCCGCTGACGGTCGTTGGTAGTAAGGTGGGTCGTCGGAGACATATATGTGCATTGTTTTAGATATAGTTGTTTAGGTTTTTAGATTATTTATCGTCTTTCTCTGGGACAACATTAGCGATTAAACTAGAAAAATTCAGATCCTTTTCTGACGAGGCGGTCAATCATATGATTGGGGGTGGATTTGAATACCAGTCTGTCTAAGCAACGACGGCGTGGTGGCGGAGACATCTTTGTGGTGAACTTGTGTCATCGGGCTCTGTTGCGACGACGTTTACTCTAACGCCGGCGCAGAGCTTGAGAGGTAGCACAGAAGCGGACGCAGATTATGGTCTCCATCGACGACATTTGGAAGATATTGGATCGTATGTTGGATTTGTGTATAGATGGCAGGTATGGTTTCCTCCTCCACATCTTAGTCGTGTGTCGATGACATTTATGAAGTTCGATGGCATGTCTAGAGTGTTGCCCCGGTCTGACGAACGGTAATGGTTTGCCTTTGATGAGCCACCTTAGGTCCACAAAGTTGCACATGGAGCCGCTTCAAGTTCGGGTGAGAAGGTAATCCGTCATATTTTTTATAGCTGTTGTGCTGATGTCAGAGACAAATGACAGGCGTGATTTTAAGTTCAGAGGATTCTTTAGTCTTAATTGTAATTTTCTTACTTGGTTGGTGTTTTTTTTGTGCAAATGCTAGCATTTTGTTGCCTTTTCAGATTTGTTGGTTAGGTTTATGTTTGTTGTATTGTATAATTTTTATTATGGTATAAATGAGAACATATTACCATGTACTTCCTCCGTTTTATAATGTAAGAAAAATGTTTAGATCATGGCATGAAGGGAGTAGAAGATAGTTGTTTCGCACATGCAGTTATTAGCTTTATGATTCAGCTAATCAATTAGACCAACTCTAATGGGGCAACCTATTTCGTCCGCCTGCGTCTGTTTGCATCGGCGCGGATAAAAGTGGCGGCCCAACGCGCCGACCCAAACCCATATCACGTCTGCTTCGCGTCCGCACTGACGCATTTGCGGCCTAAATTTGCGCCTTAAATACGGTGACGCGGATGCGGAACAGACGCCACGCGCGTCCTCTCGGCGTCCGCCGCGTCTCCACCTGACGGCCGTCCAACTACCCGCTGCCTACGCGGTCAGCTTATTTTATGATCACGGACCCACGCGTCAGCGACGGCGGTCGTCCTTTTTTAAGCCGACCATGCGGCGGGGCAGTCTTCATCCAAACTCATTGTCCACATCTAGCCAGCTCTGCTCCCCCGTCGCCGGCAAACCCTAGCCACCACCGCCACAGCGAGATGGGGCTCACATGGCAGATGGGGCAGCTACATAGTGCTGCCTTCATTGTACATGCCCTGACAGGCTTAAACTTGCTACTCACTTCATATGCGATGTGAAGGATATAATACATATAAATTTGTTCATTATGGATCGTCCGACCAGGATGTATTTTCTTTATTTTTTGCGCCAAAAGAAGCTACTGTCGACGAGATTTTTAAAATTAGCGAAGTGTCCTTTTCATATACTGGCAGCGAGAGGCAGCGATCGAAGGCATCAGCGGTTACATCATGGGCAAATGCTGACGCGTGAGTCGTTCGTGGCGGACTCCTGCACGTTTGCACATGCATAGGCGCCTCTTTTGTCTGGGAGCGAAGCACTTGGAACTTTGGAACCAGGTTTCAAGCTGAGGGCGGAAAGGACGAAACCCGTGGGAGGTTTGGGTTTGCATAGGGCGGCCGACGCTGTTTCAGTTCCCACGTTGCTTTCTCTGCAGCGGCTCCACTGTCCAGTCCTCTTCCTATCTTCTTGTTTTCTTTTCCGGGAGTGGGCTCCAACCTTCTTGCTAATGGATCTAATTAACACCAACATTATCCTAACACGTAGCTAGGGCAAAAGCATGTTGTACATGCCAAGTTAGTGCCACATCACTTGACGAGGGGCATATCTCATAGCTTAACTTGCGCATGTATAGTTGCACGAGGTTTACCCGAAATTATTTCTTCTTTTTTCTGTGAATTGAAAACAGCATGCACAGGCTACTAGTCGTCGAGGGGGTTCCTTTGGATCCATTTCACATTGATAACGCACACTCTTCCACACATTGCCCCAAATGCCTCTGGACCATCACAATGTCTGACAATTTGTCATGTATTTGATCCCGCCGAGGTACTTCTTATGTTCTCTACTTGCAAACAGAAATGACAACACGTGCCCGAGAGAGTGAGGATTTTAGTTTTGCTCCCGTCCTTCATGGAACTCTTTATTTTTTTCAAAAAAGTTAAAAGGTGTGTTTATGATTTATTTATTTTTTGACTTGAACAACACGAGTTCTACTTTTACATTAAAAAATAGAAGTTTTAGAAAAACTCAGTTAAGCCAAGGGGGAAACCCAACGGGCAGCGAGAAACTCATGTACAAGAACCTGAAAGAGAAAGATCCCAGCCTACGTCTACGTGCCCCTGGCAGCCACCGCCCTGGTGGCCTCGTAGAACATCTTGATCTCATCTCTAATCAGTCTAGCAAGCGCGATCGCGACAACTCTTTGTGCTGAAAAACCCCGCGGTTTCTTTCTTTTCCAAATATTCCACGCAATGTAAGTTGCAAGGAGGGTGATCTCCTCCCTGACCTTTTCCTTGGTCCTGCCGCCTGTGCACAACCTAGACCACCATTCTTCAATGGATGTTGTCGAAGAAGCCACTACACCAATCCTGTCATTAGATTGTTGGAACTGCATCCAGACTTCTTTCGTAAAGCAGCAGGTCAAGGTGATGTGACCGGGCGTCTCCTGTTCTTGGTCACAAAGACAACAAAAGTGGTTGTGCGGCAATCCCCTTACTCGTAGTCGATCCGCCGTCCAATTTCTGTTTTGGAGAAACAACCATAAGTAAAATTTTACGTTCCTCTCCATCTTGCCCCTCCGCACCTTGGCCAGTCTATGGCTATCGATCAGCAGTGATACGCGGACGACAAAATTCAGACGATTTACAGACAACACATACATCCAGCCGGACATGCGCATGAATGAGCAGGGTACCGGCCGCTGGATTTCCAAGTCGTGCATAGATCGGGCAAAAGCATCGTGTGTGGAGCAATTTCGGCTATCAATTCTTGCCACAAATTGGGCATCATAAGCAAAGGCGGCCGAGTAGACCCGATTAGCAGTTAGGGTCCAATGGATCTTGTCTTTATTGTTCGTAGGAGTCACCATCTATAGCCGCTCCCATAGTTGGACAAACTGACTGAGCTGCATTTCCATTGCAATTTTTTGTAACCCTTGCATTCATCTTACATTGTGAACAGACATGAACGTCGCCTAGGGTGTGTGCGCTTCAAAATAATTATGATTTCGGCATAAACAAATACGTAATAAAACTAGTGTTTAATTTGTTGACGCCAACCATTCAGGTACCTCGCGTCGACGTGGCTTGCATGGTTGGCTGGTGACTTGTCGATGACTGGGTCCAGAATGTTAGTGACACACGGGTGTCTGTGTCTGGGTTTACTGTATCTTTCGGAGGTCATTGACGTACGGCGACCTCCACCTCTCGGCATTCAAGCATGACAGTGCGGTGCGATTCACCATCGTCCGTGCACGAGTTGGTCTCGCCTCCGCGGCCGCGTTGCACACCCGACCAGGCAGGGCAGGTCGGCAGGTTCCGGACGGAATCGAGTCCGACCCGTGTGTGCCTGTCCACCTTTTTTTCTTCTTTTGAACGTAGTGTCTGCCTGTCCACCTTGCGCAGCAAACAAGACCCAAAACCGCGACTTGCGCAGCAAACCAAAACCGCTGTCCCACGCCCAGCCCCAGCCCCGGCCCCCAGGGAAGGAAGGGAAGATCTCGCCACCAAAAACGAAAGAGCATTCATTGCCCGCGGCGAATCTAATGAACACATTCTAGCCTCGTGCCACTGACACGTGCACCTACGCGACGCGCGGCCCCACCGGGCAGTACCCGGGATGGGTGCGCTGCGCACCGGGCCAGTCCCCACCGCCGCCCGTGGTTTTCCTTTCGCCGAAGAAAAGCAGGCGAGTTTTGCACGAGCACCCCCGTCTTCCCACGAAACCCCCGATCCCCATCCCGTCTGCAAGCCAAGCCAAGCCCAGGTATAAATGGAGGACGTCTTCCCCTCCCAGAAGACCACCAAACCAGCACACGTCAACGGAACAGCTTAGCAAAATCCCCACCAAGGTGTAGAATATTCCCCAAAACCCCACGTCCCCTCCCTCTGCCGCCGCTCCCACTCCACCAGTGTGCCACCCGGATCGATCGATCGATCGACAGCGATGGACACCCACATCGGCTCCGTCGACGGGCCGTCGCCGGCGGCGGTGAACGGCGCGGTCGGCTGCCCGGCGTCCGCGCCGGGGTGCCCGATCATGTCCTCCCACCCCGTGGTCTCCGCAGGCGAGGCGTCGCTGGGGCGCCACCTGGCGCGCCGCCTCGTGCAGGTCGGCGTCAGCGACGTCTTCGCCGTGCCCGGGGACTTCAACCTCACGCTGCTCGACCACCTCGTCGACGAGCCCGGGCTGCGCCTCGTCGGCTGCTGCAACGAGCTCAACGCTGGCTACGCGGCCGACGGCTACGCGCGGGCCCGCGGCGTCGGCGCCTGCGCGGTCACCTTCACCGTCGGCGGCCTCAGCGTGCTCAACGCCATCGCCGGCGCCTACAGCGAGAACCTGCCCGTCATCTGCATCGCCGGCGGGCCCAACTCCAACGACTACGGCACCAACCGCATCCTCCACCACACCATCGGCATCCCGGACTTCTCGCAGGAGCTGCGCTGCTTCCAGACCGTCACCTGCCACCAGGTACCTACGCACGCGCGTTTCCTCAACATGCATTGCCCCTTCCTCATTCGATTCCTCCCTCTAATTTGTTGACGAGATCTCGCTGTTCTGCTGTTTGTTTGTCGATTCAGGCGGTGGTGACCAACCTGGACGACGCGCACGAGCAGATCGACACGGCCATCGCCACGGCACTCAGGGAGAGCAAGCCGGTGTACCTCAGCATCAGCTGCAACCTCCCCGGGCTACCTCACCCCACCTTCACCCGTGACCCAGTCCCTTTCTTCCTCGCCCCCAGGTACCAACTGCCCCTACTCTGTTCTTATCCCAAGTCTTCGTTTCCGTGTACGTAGTGCTTTGAATCTGATCAGAGGCTTGTTTCCCGATTATTGTGCCAACACTTTATCTTGGATCATGGAACGTTTCCCCCCAATTTTCTACTCCGTGCTGGGAGCTTAAGATTTTATCACCACAAAAATGTGCCCAGTTGAATCATTAGCGTTGAGAATTTCAGATCGTGAATTTTGGTGTTATCTGTATCTGAAGTGACCGATGCACTTAACAGAGTACTGTTGTAATATGATTGTATTTGAAGCCATCTGATGAACTGAACTGTGTTGTGAAAAATTACAGGATGAGCAACAAGATGGGGCTCGAGGCTGCAGTGGAGGCAACCGTCGAGTTCCTGAACAAGGCGGTGAAGCCAGTGCTTGTCGCCGGCCCCAAACTGCGCGTGGCCAAGGCGGGGAAGGCCTTCGTCGACCTTGTGGACGCCAGTGGCTATGCCTATGCTATAATGCCATCGGCCAAGGGCTTTGTGCCAGAGACGCACCCCCACTTCCTCGGCACCTACTGGGGCGCCGTCAGCACGGCCTTCTGCGCCGAGATCGTCGAGTCGGCCGACGCCTACCTCTTCGCAGGCCCCATCTTCAACGACTACAGCTCTGTTGGCTACTCGTTCCTGCTCAAGAAGGACAAGGCCATCATCGTGCAGCCTGAGCGTGTCATCGTCGGGAACGGCCCGGCATTCGGCTGCGTCATGATGAAGGAGTACCTGTCTGCATTGGCCAAGCGGGTTCAGAAGAACACCACCGCCTACGAGAACTACAAGAGGATCTTCGTGCCTGAGGGCCATCCGCTGAAGGGCGAGGCGAACGAGCCGCTGCGTGTCAATGTGCTCTTCAAGCACATCCAGGACATGCTGACGGGTGACAGTGCAGTGCTCGCTGAGACCGGTGACTCCTGGTTCAACTGCCAGAAGCTCAAGCTGCCCGAGGGCTGCGGGTGAGCTTTCCTGATTCTACTTACAATCTTGTGATGGTGCATACTTCCTCCTTGTTTGTCTTGTCTTGTGCTAATTAAGCAGGGTTGGTTGGTTGTTTGCACGCAGGTATGAATTCCAAATGCAGTATGGCTCGATTGGATGGTCAGTGGGTGCATTGCTCGGGTACGCGCAAGGGGCGAGTGACAAGCGTGTCATAGCCTGCATTGGTGATGGGAGCTTCCAGGTGAGATATCCCTCGATCTGATGATCTCTGCTGCCGCGTGCTGCAATCTGTTTGCACTGCGTGCTGACGTCCGGGGAATTCCGTTGTCTGCAGGTGACAGCACAGGATGTGTCAACTATGCTGCGGTGCGAACAGAACAGCATAATCTTCCTGATCAACAATGGCGGGTACACGATCGAGGTGGAGATCCACGACGGGCCTTACAATGTCATCAAGAACTGGAACTACACCGCCCTTGTGGAGGCCATCCACAACGGGGAGGGCAAATGCTGGACTGCCAAGGTAAGCACTGCATTCTTTTGTCCATTGCATAGGCCAATGTAAGCATCAGAAGGTGGAGGCGAGCTTGCGGAACTGCTGCTGATGCATGCTTTTGTGTTGCGCAGGTGAAGTGCGAGGAGGAGCTGACGGCGGCGATAGAGACGGCGCTGGGGGAGAAGAAGGACTCTCTGTGCTTCATCGAGGTGATCGCGCACAAGGACGACACCAGCAAAGAGCTTCTGGAATGGGGCTCCAGGGTCTCTGCTGCCAACTCCAGGCCACCCAACCCCCAGTAGACCAAGCACGCCTGCATCACTAGTAGTCGCAGCCAGCAGCACGTTGCCATCAAATAATGTTGAACAGTTTATCTTTGCTCTTCTGTTATGTTCTTAGTTTTGTGCCTACTAGTTACTTGTGAGCTGTGGCCATCGCCTGTGTTGTATCCTGCCAATGCTAAGAAGATCATGAGATATTTTTAGCTTGCCTCAGCTATTTGTGTGTGTGTGCCTTTTTCTTTCAAAATGTGCTGCCAATGTAGTTGAAAATCACGAGCTACTCCTGAGTGGCTCCTTGAGGAATCTAGAAGCGCAATGCTACATGCATGAACACAGAATCTTGCAGATAGGATACTTTTGGTAAGAAATTGAGCTGATAGTGGTAGCTAGTAGTGCAACTTTTGGAGCAGTTCGGCCCTTTTTCTAGAAAACAGGTACTAATTCTGGAGCAAGTAGGCTTGGCGCTTTGCTCTCGGCAAAGGAAAGCCCTGCGTACGTATACATGCATCTGCTGCATCTCCTGGAGCTACTGTGTTTGTTTGTGGGTTTTGATATTGCCACCTTGTGCTGCTTTCGCCGGCTAAAAGACGGACAGCGTGGCAACGGATCGGCCAATCAGCCATTTAATCACCTATAAAAGCGAAAGGCATGCCCTGCGTTTATGTGGGAGCCACACCGCAAATATCAGAGTCTGCTTTTTGAGTAGAAAAGTGAGATAACGACAACCTTTGAAGTTTCCGCATGTAACAAGGACACGGGACAGGGTATCCGCCGCTACGTGGTGTGGTTCATCTGCCCCTTGTTTTCAATGCGTCACAGCATCTCCAGCAGCCCCAAGACGCCCTCAAAGCCACTTTTTTGACGCCGGCAATAAAATATCCCCTACTCACGTCCCCAAAGCCTCGCTTTTCGCGGCATTTAGAGAAAATTGACGCCGCCAGTCCCATCCCAAACCCAGCCCCCGGGGAGCAGCTGGGCGTGCCGGCGATGCCTTCTTCTTGCGGTTGGCCCACCGTCGGCCTCCCACAACCTTTCTCCTCTCGCCTGCTCCTCTCTCTCTCTCTCGAGCGCGGAGCGCGTCGGCGCGGGGCGGAGCGGCGTCCAGCTCAGACGCGCGTGGTCGGCGTCCGGCGTGCTCGAGGCGAAGGCCAGCCCCAAATCCCTCTCTAGCGCTTCGTAGCTGTCCGGGGAGGCGGCTGGCAAGCCAGCGGCAGGGCGAGCTCGGGCGAGGACGAGCGGGGCCGCGTGCGAGGCAACGCGGCACGGGGCCGGGTAGCGGGAGGTGCGGGGGACCCGACGACGAAGGACCGGGGCGCAGCCGGTCCGGGATGAGGCGGGCGCGTCGACGGAGGCTCCTGCCACCTCGGAGCAGCAGCCGGCTCGGGAGCAGGGCCGGACGTGGGCGCGCGAGATGGCGTGGCTGGGCGCCGAGGGCTCGGGCGGAGGCCAGGCCAGTGCGAAGACGGCCGAGGCGCGGGCGGAGCCGGCCGGCGCAGGAGCGGAGGCCAAGCGGGGCGGCGCAGACCTGTGCGGAGTCGGGTCCAATGCAGGCGCAGGACGAAGCGACCACAGCGAAGCGAGCGCGTTGACGTCGGGGCCGAAGATGCAGGGCGTGCGATGGAGGAGCGAAGAGGCACGGTCGGAGCATGCTTGAGCTGACCGACCGTTCGCGTGGACGCCGCCGGTGTGGCTGGCCGCCTGTGCTCAAACGAGCCAAGCTAGCTAGCTAGCAAGCGCGTACACAGCTGAATCGATTGGCTATGCTCTGCTAGCTAGCTAGCTGGGCACGAGTACTTGTACTCATAGGGACGGAGGTGGCCAGCGAACCCTCGTGCGGAGGAGCGAGCTCGGCGGCGAGGCCGGGCCGGCCGTGGCTGAGGCGGGCGCGGCCTGGGCACGGCTTGGGGATGAACACGGCTGAAAACATTTTCACTCACAGGCCAAAATTTTCGCCGGCAGCCTCCAAGCGGCGAAAAAATACCTTCTGGGGGCTCAACGGCCGGAGATGCTCTCACGCTAGTTCAGATTATGGAAGAGTTAAAAGCACCCTAGGTAACTCAACTTGCATGGAATGTGATGATTTACTTCGAAACTTGTAAAATGCAATTTCACCCTGCCCCAGTGCAATGCGATGATTTAGCCCGAAATTTGTAAAATGCAACTCCACCATACACCAGCTTGCACCGAATGTGTTGATTTGGTCCCTGGTCTATCACAACGCGACAATTGGCAGCCAGGTGACCGGATCGGTCGTAGCCTGCACTTTAGCAAAAAACACCCTGTCGTTTTGTCTAATTAACTCACACTATAGGGGCACCTGAATCAAATCTATCTCAAATCCCCTTCGCGCCCGCCCATTGCTTCCCTGCTGTGTTCCCCATCTCCAGCTCCCCGCTCCTAGCTCGCCGCC
This sequence comes from Triticum urartu, assembly GCF_056163025.1. Lineage (NCBI taxonomy): Eukaryota > Viridiplantae > Streptophyta > Magnoliopsida > Poales > Poaceae > Triticum > Triticum urartu. The sequence continues at coordinate 442,752,840 of NC_141876.1, forward strand.
GCCAGCAAGCTTTCAGCCGCAGTCCAGCTCGCCCTCATGGTCTCCTGGGATGATCTATCGAGCTCCTCGTTTGACGGCGACTCCGTCACCAGTTAGGTTTGCCCCCTTGGTGATGCAGCTAGGGTTAGGGTTAGGTTCAGGCAGGAAAATTAGGAATTTGACTGAAGAGGCCTATTTATTTTGTTGTAGGCACCTGCCACCATTTTCTGCTCAGAATGGAGAGGCCTTGCTACCGAATTTGCTTCTAGATGTGAGCACCTAGCTGTGTGTGAGAAGCTGCTGGCATTTTGTTCAGTGGATAGTGATAGGAGGTTCTTGATGTCTACTACACAACCTTCTTCTTGTAGACGTCGTTGGGCCTCCAAGTGCAGAGGTTTGTAGGACAGCAACAAATTTCCCTCAAGTGGATGATCTATCAATCCGTGGGAGGCATAGGATGAAGATGGTCTCTCTCAAGCAACCCTGCAACCAAATAACAAAGAGTCTCTTGTGTCCCCAACACACCCAATACAATGGTAAATTGAATAGGTGCACTAGTTTGGCGAAGAGATGGTGATACAAGTGCAATATGGATGGTAGATAATGCTTTTTGTAATATGAAAATATAAAAACAGCAACGTAGCAAGTGGTAAAAGTGAGCACAAATGGTATTGCAATGCTAGGAAACAAGGCCTAAGGTTCATACTTTCACTAGTGCAAGTTCTCTCAACAATAGTAACATAATTGGATCATATAACTATCCCTGAACATGCAACAAAGAGTCACTCCAAAGTCACTAATAGCGAAGAACAAACGAAGAGACTATTGTAGGGTACGAAACCACCTCAAAGTTATTCTTTCGGATCGATCTATTCAAGAGTTCGTACTAGAATAACACCTTAAGACACATATCAACCAAAACCCTAATGTCACCTAGATACTCCAATGTCACCTCAAGTATCCGTGGGTATGATTATGCGATATGCATCAAACAATCTCAGATTCATCTATTCAACCAACACAAAGTACTTCAAAGAGTGCCCCAAAGTTTCTACCGGAGAGTCAAGACGAAAACGTGTGCCAACCCCTATGCATAAGTTCACGAGGTCACGAAACTCGCAAGTTGATCACCAAAACATACATCAAGTGGATCACGTGATATCCCATTGTCATCACAGATAAGCACATGCAAGACATACATCAAGTGTTCTCAAATCCTTAAAGACTCAATCCGATAAAATAACTTCAAAGGGAAAACTCAATCCATTACAAGAGAGTAGAGGGGGAGAAACTGTTGGGGAACGTAGTAATTTCAAAAAAATTCCTACGCACACGCAAGATCATGGTGATGCATAGCAACGAGAGGGGAGAGTATTGTCCACGTACCCTCGTAGACCGAAAGCGGAAGCGTTATGACAACGCGGTTGATGTAGTCGTACATCTTCACGGCCCGACCGATCAAGCACCGAAACTACGACACCTCCGAGTTCTAGCACACGTTCAGCTCGATGATGATCCCCAGACTCCGATCCAACAAAGTGTCGGGGAAGAGTTCCGTCAACACGATGGCGTGGTGATGATCTTGATGTTCTACTATCGCAGGGCTTCGCCTAAGCACCGCTACAATATTATCGAGGATTATGGTGGAGGGGGGCACCGCACACGGCTAAGAGAACGATCACGAAGATCAACTTGTGTGTCTAGAGGTGCCCCCTGCCCCCGTATATAAAGGAGCAAGGGGGAGGTCGGCCGGCCCTTGGGGCGCGCCAAGGAGGGGGGGAGTCCTCCTCCTAGTAGGAGTAGGACTCCCCTTTCCTAGTCCAACTAGGAAGAGAGAAGGGGGAAGGAAAGAGAGGGAGAGGGAGAGGGAAAGAGGGGCCGCGCCCCCTCCCCTAGTCCAATTCGGACTCCTCATGGGAGGGGGCGCGCCACCTCCTGGGCTGCTGCCCTCTCTCTCCCCTCATGCCCACTAAGGCCCAATACTTCCCCGGGGGGTTCTGGTAACCCTTCCGGCACTCCGGTTTTCTCCGAAATCACCCGAAACACTTCCGGTGTCGAATATAGCCATCCAATATATTGATATTTATGTATCGACCATTTCGAGACTCCTCGTCATGTCCGTGATCACATCCGGGACTCCGAACAACCTTCGGTACATCAAAATATATAAACTCATAATGAAACTGTCATCGTAACGTTAAGCGTGCGGACCCTACGGGTTCGAGAACAATGTGGACATGACAGAGACACGTCTCCGGTCAATAACCAATAGCGGAACCTGGATGCTCATATTGGCTCCTACATATTCTACTAAGATCTTTATCGGTCAGACCGCATAACAACATACGTTGTTCCCTTTATCATCGGTATGTTACTTGCTCGAGATTCAATCGTCGGTATCTCAATACCTAGTTCAATCTCGTTACCGGCAAGTCTCTTTACTCGTTCCATAATACATCATCTCGCAACTAACTCATTAGTTGCATTGCTTGCAAGGCTTAAGTGATGTGCATTACCGAGAGGGCCCAGAGATACCTCTCCGACAATCGGAGCGACAAATCCTAATCTCGAAATACGCCAACCCAACATGTACCTTTGGAGACACCTGTAGAGCACCTTTATAATCACCCAGTTACGTTGTGACGTTTGGTAGCACACAAAGTGTTCCTCCGGTAAACGGGAGTTGCATAATCTCATAGTCATAGGAACATGTATAAGTCATGAAGAAAGCAATAGCAACAAACTAAACGATCAAGTGCTAAGCTAACAGAATGGGTCAAGTCAATCACATCATTCTCCTGATGATGTTATCCCGTTAATCAAATGACAACTCATGTCTATGGTTAGGAAACTTAATCATCTTTGATCAACGAGCTAGTCAAGTAGAGGCATACTAGTGACACTCTGTTTGTCTATGTATTCACACATGTATTATGTTTCCGGTTAATACAATTCTAGCATGAATAATAAACATTTATCATGAAATAAGGAAATAAATAATAACTATATTAGTGCCTCTAGGGCATATTTCCTTCAGTCTCCCACTTGCACTAGAGTCAATAATCTAGATCACATCGCCATGTGATTTAACATCAATAGTTCACATCACCATGTGATTAACACCCATAGTTCACATCGTCATGTGACCAACACCCAAAGGGTTTACTAGAGTCAATAATCTAGTTCACATCGCTATGTGATTAACACCCAAAGAGTACTAAGGTGTGATCATGTTTTGCTTGTGAGAGAAGTTTAGTCAACGGGTCTGCAACATTCAGATCCGTATGTATTTTGCAAATTTCTATGTCAACAATGCTCTGCACGGAGCTACGCTAGCTAATTGCTCCCACTTTCAATATGTATCCAGATTGAGACTTAGAGTCATCTGGATCAGTGTCAAAACTTGCATCGTCGTAACCCTTTACGACGAACCTTTTGCCATCTCCATAATCGAGAAACATATCCTTATTCCACTAAGGATAATTTTGACCAATGTCCAGTGATCTACTCCTAGATCACTATTGTACTCCCTTGCCAAACTCATGGCAAGGTATACAATAGGTCTGGTACACAGCATGGCATACTTTATAGAACCTATGGCTGAGGCATAGGGAATGACTTTCATTGTCTCTCTATCTTCTACCGTGGTCGCGTTTTGAGTCTTACTCAATTTCACACCTTGTAACGCAGGCAAGAACTCTTTCTTTGACTGTTCCATTTTGAACTATTTCAAAATCTTGTCAAGGTATGTACTCATTGAAAAAACTTATCAAGCGTCTTGATCTATCTCTATAGATCTTGATGCTCAATATGTAAGCAGCTTCTCCGAGGTCTTTGTTTGAAAAACTTCTTTCAAACACTCCTCCTTTATGCTTTGCAGAATAATTCTACATTATTTCCGATCAACAATATGTCATTCACATATACTTATCAGAAATGCTGTAGTACTCCCACTCACTTTCTTGTAAATACAGGCTTCACCGCAAGTCTGTATAAAACTATATGCTTTGATCAATTATCAAAGCGTATATTCCAACTCTGAGATGCTTGCACCAGTCCATAGATGGATCGCTGGAGTTTGCACATTTTGTTAACACCTTTAGGATTGACAAAACCTTCTAGTTGCATCATATACAACTCTTCTTTAAGAAATCCATTAAGGATTGCAGTTTTGTTATCCATTTGCCAGATTTCATAAAATGTGGCAATTTGCTAACATGATTTGGACAGACTTAAGCATCGCTACGAGTGAGAAGGTCTCATTGTAGTCAACTCCTTGAACTTTGTCAAAAACCTTTTTCGACAAGTCTAGCTTTGTAGATAGTAACACTACTATCAGCGTCCGTCTTCCTCTTGAAGATCCATTTAATTTCAATGGCTTGCCGATCATCGGGCAAGTCAACCAAAGTCCATACTTTGTTCTCATACATGGATCCTATCTCTGATTTCATGGCCTCAAGCCATTTCACGGAATCTGGGCTCATCATCGCTTCCTCATAGTTCGTAGGCTCGTCATGGTCAAGTAACATGACCTCCAGAACAGGATTACCGTACCACTCTGGTGCGGATCTCACTCTGGTTTACCTACGAGGTTTCGGTAGTAACTTGATCTGAAGTTAGATGATCTTCATCATTAGCTTCCTCACTAATTTGTGTAGTAGTCACAGGAACAGATTTCTGTGATGAACTACTTTCCAATAAGGGAGCAGGTACAGTTACCTCATCAAGTTCTACTTTCCTCCCACTCACTTCTTTCGAGAGAAACTCCTTCTCTAGAAAGACTCCGAATTTAGCAACAAAAGTCTTGCCTTCGGATCTGTGATAGAAGGTGTACCCAACAGTCTCCTTTGGGTATCCTATGAAGACACATTTCTCCGATTTGGGTTTGAGCTTATCAGGATGAAACTTTTTCATATAAGCATCGCAACCCCAAACTTTAAGAAACGACAGCTTAGGTTTCTTGCCAAACCATAGTACATACGGTGTTGTCTCAACGGATTTAGATGGTGCCCTATTTAACGTGAATGTAGCTGTCTCTAATGCATAACCCCAAAACGATAGTGGTAGATCGGTAAGAGACATCATAGATCGCACCATATCTAATAAAGTACGGTTATGACGTTCGGACACACCATTACACTGTGGTGTTCCAGGTGGCGTGAGTAGTGAAATTATTTCACATTGTTTTAACTGAAGGCCAAACTCTTAACTCAAATATTTTACCTCTGCGATCATATCGTAGAAACTTTTATTTTCTTGTTACGATGATTCTCCACTTCACTCTGAAATTCTTTAAACTTTTCAAATGTTTCAGACTTGTGTTTCATTAAGTAGATATACCCATATCTGCTCAAATCATCTGTGAAGGTCATAAAATAACGATACTTGCCGTAAGCCTTAACACTCATCGGACCGCATACATCAATATGTATTATTTCCAATAAGTCAGTTGCTCGCTCCATTGTTCCGGAGAACGTAGTCTTAGTCATCTTGCCCATGAGGCATGGTTCGCAAGCATCAAGTGATTCATAATCAAGTGATTCCAAATGTCCATCAGCATGGAGTTTCTTCATGCGCTTTACACCAATATGACCTAAATGGCAGTGCCACAAATAAGTTGCACTATCATTATTAACTTTGCATCTTTTGGTTTCAAGATTATGAATATGTGTATCACTACGATCGAGATCCAACGAACCATTTTCATTGGGTGTGTAACCATATAAGGTTTTATTCATGTAAACAAAACAACAATTTATTCTCTTACTTAAATGAATAACCGTATTGCAATAAACATGATCCAATCATATTCATGCTCAACGAAACACTAAATAACATTTATTTTAGGTATAACACTAATCCCGAAAGTATAGGGAGTGTGCGATGATGATCATATCAATCTTGGAACCATTTCCAATACACATCGTCACTTCACCCTTAACTAGTCTCTCTTCATTCTGCAACTCCCGTTTCAAGCTACTATTCTTAGCAACTGAACCAGTATCAAATACCGAGGGGTTGCTATAAACACTAGTAAAGTACACATCAATAACCTGTATATCAAATATACCCTTGTTCACTTTGCCATCTTTCTTATCCACTAGACATTCAGGGCATTTTCGCTTCCAATGACCAGGCCCTTTGCAGTAGAAGCACTTAGTCTCAGGCTTAGGTCCAGACTTGGGCTTCTTCACTTGAGCAGCAACTTTCTTGCCATTCTTCTTGAAGTTCCCTTTCTTTCCCTTGGCCCTTTTCTTGAAACTAGTGGTCTTGTTAATCATCAACACTTGATGCTCTTTCTTGATTTCTACCTTCATCGATTTCATCATCATGAAAAGCTCGGGAATCATTTACGTCATCCCTTGCATACTATAGTTCATCACGAAGTTCTACTAACTTGGTGATGGTGACTAGAGAATTCTGTCAATCACTATTTTATCTGGAAGATTAACTCCCACTTGATTCAAGCGATTGTAGTACCCAGATAATCTGAGCACATGCTCACTGCTTGAGCTATTCTCCTCCATATTTTAGCTATAGAACTTGTTGGAGACTTCATATCTCTCAACTCGGGTATTTGCTTGAAATATTAACTTCAACTCCTGGAACATCTTATATGATCCATGACGTTCAAAACGTCTTTGAAGTCCCGATTCTAAGCTGTTAAGCATGGTGCACTAAACTATCAAGTAGTCATCATATTGAGCTAGCCAAACATTCATAACGTCTGCATTTGCTCCTACAATAGGTCAGTCACCTAGCGGTGCATCAAGGACATAATTCTTCTGTGCAGCAATGAGGATAAACCTTAGATCATGGATCCAATCGCATCATTGCCACTAACATTTTTCACACTTAGTTTTCTCTAGGAACATATAAAAATTAAACGGGGAGCAACATTGTGAGCTATTGATCTACAACATAGATATGCTAATACTACCAGGACTAAGTTCATGATAAATTAAAGTTCAATTAATCATATTACTTAAGAACTCCCACTTAGATAGACATCCCTCTAATCATCTAAGTGATCACGTGATCCAAATCAACTAAACCATAACCGATCATCACGTGAAATGGAGTAGTTTTCAATGGTGAACATCACTATGTTGATCATATCTACTATATGATTCACGCTTGACCTTTCGGTCTCAGTGTTCCGAGGCCATATCTGCATATGCTAGGCTCGTCCAGTTTAGCCTGAGTATTCTGCGTGTGCAAAACTGGCTTGCACCCGTTGTAGATGGACGTAGAGCTTATCACACCCGATCATCACGTGGTGTATGGGCATGACGAACTTTGACAACGGTGCATACTCAGGGAGAACACTTTTTATCTTGAAATTTAGTGAGAGATTATCTTATAAAGCTATCGTCGAACTAAGCAAAATAAGATGCATAAAAGATAAACATCACATGCAATCAAAATATGTGACATGATATGGCCATCATCATCTTGTGCCTTTGATCTCCATCTCCAAAGCATCGTCATGATTTCCATCGTCACCGGCATGACACCATGATCTCCATCATCTTGATCTATATCAATGTGTCATCACATGGTCGTCTCGTCAACTATTGCTCTTGCAACTATTGCTATCGCATAGCGATAAAGTAAAGCAATTATTTGGCGCTTGCATCTTATGCAATAAAGAGACAACCATAAGGCTTCTGCCAGTTGCCGATAACTTCAACAAAACATGATCATCTTATACAACAACTTTTATCTCATCACGTCTTGACCATATCACATCACAACATGCCCTGCAAAAACAAGTTAAACGTCCTCTACTTTGTTGTTGCAAGTTTTACGTGGCTGCTACGGGCTTAAGCAAGAACCAATCTTACCTACGCATCAAAACCACAACAATAGTTTGTCAAGTTGGTGCTGTTTTAACCTTCGCAAGGACCGGGCGTAGCCACAATTGGTTCAACTAAAGTTGGAGAAACTGACATCCGCCAGCCACCTATGTGCAAAGCACGTTGGTAGAACCAGTCTCGCGTAAGCGTACGCGTAATGTCGGTCCGGGCTGCTTCATCCAACAATTCCGCCGAACCAAAGTATGACATGCTGGTAAGCAGTATGACTTATATCGCCCACAACTCACTTGTGTTCTACTCGTGCATATAACATCAACGCATAAAACCTAGGCTCGGATGCCACTGTTGGGGAACGTAGTAATTTCAAAAAATTTCCTACGCACACGCAAGATCATGGTGATGCATAGCAACGAGAGGGGAGAGTATTGTCCACGTACCCTCGTAGACCAAAAGCGGAAGCGTTATGACAACGCGGTTGATTTAGTCGTACGTCTTCACGGCCTGACCGATCAAGCACCGAAACTACGACACCTCCGAGTTCTAGCACACGTTCAGCTCGATGACGATCCCCAGACTCCGATCCAACAAAGTGTCGGGGAAGAGTTCCGTCAACACGATGGCGTGGCGATGATCTTGATGTTCTACTGTCGCAGGGCTTCGCCTAAGCACCGCTACAATATTATCGAGGATTATGGTGGAGGGGGGCACTGCACACGGCTAAGAGAACGATCACGAAGATCAACTTGTGTGTCTAGAGGTGCCACCTGCCCCCATATATAAAGGAGCAAGGGGGGAGGCCGGCCGGCCCTTGGGGCGCGCCAAGGAGGGGGGAGTCCTCCTCCTAGTAGGAGTAGGACTCCCCTTTCCTAGTCCAACTAGGAAGAGAGAAGGGGGAAGGAAAGAGAGGGAGAGGGAGAGGGAAAGAGGGGCCGCGCCCCCGTCCCCTAGTCCAATTCGGACTCCTCATGGGAGGGGGCGCGCCACCTCCTGGGCTGCTGCCCTCTCTCTGCCCTCAGGCTCACTAAGGCCCAATACTTCCCCGGGGGGTTCTGGTAACCCTTCCAGCACTCCGGTTTTTTCCGAAATCACCCGAAACACTTCCGGTGTCCGAATATAGCCGTCCAATATATCGATCTTTATGTCTCGACCATTTCGAGACTCCTCGTCATGTCCGTGATCACATCCGGGACTCCTAACAACCTTCGGTACATCAAAATATATAAACTCATAATGAAACCGTCATCGTAACGTTAAGCGTGCGGACCCTGCGGGTTCGAGAACAATGTAGACATGACCGAGACACGTCTCCGGTCAATAACCAATAGCGGAACCTGGATGCTCATATTGGCTCCTACATATTCTACTAAGATCTTTATCGGTCAGACCGCATAACAACATACGTTGTTCCCTTTATCATCGGTATGTTACTTGCTCGAGATTCGATCGTCGGTATCTCAATACCTAGTTCAATCTCGTTACCGGCAAGTCTCTTTACTCGTTCCATAATACATCATCTCGCAACTAACTCATTAGTTGCATTGCTTGCAAGGCTTAAGTGATGTGCATTACCGAGAGGGCCCAGAGATACCTCTCCGACAATCGGAGCGACAAATCCTAATCTCGAAATACGCCAACCCAACATGTACCTTTGGAGACACCTGTAGAGCACCTTTATAATCACCCAGTTACGTTGTGACGTTTGGTAGCACACAAAGTGTTCCTCCAGTAAACGGGAGTTGCATAATCTCATAGTCATAGGAACATGTATAAGTCATGAAGAAAGCAATAGCAACAAACTAAACGATCAAGTGCTAAGCTAACGGAATGGGTCAAGTCAATCACATCATTCTCCTAATGATGTGATCACGTTAATCAAATGACAACTCATGTCTATGGTTAGGAAACTTAATCATCTTTGATCAACGAGCTAGTCAAGTAGAGGCATACTAGTGACACTCTGTTTGTCTATGTATTCACACATGTATTATGTTTCCGGTTAATACAATTCTAGCATGAATAATAAACATTTATCATGAAATAAGGAAATAAATAATAACTTTATTATTGCCTCTAGGGCATATTTCCTTCAGAAACATCATAAGATCCAACTATAATAGCAAAGCTCGCGATACATCAAGATCGTATCACCTCAAGAACACGAGAGAGAGAGAGATCAAACACATAGCTATTGGTACATACCCTCAGCCCCGAGGGTGAACTACTCCCTCCTCGTCATGGAGAGCGCCGGGATGATGAAGATGGCCACCGGTGAGGGATTCCCCCTCCGGCAGGGTGCCAGAACGGGTCTAGATTGGTTTTCGGTGGCTACGGAGGCTTCTGGCGGCGGAACTCCCGCTCTATTCAGTGCTCTGATGTTTTTAGGGTATATGGACATATATAGGTGAAAGAAGTCGGTCAGGGGAGCCACGAGGGGCCCACGAGGGTGGGGGTGCGCCCAGGGGGTAGGGCGCGCCTCCCTGCCTCGTGGCTTCCTCGAAGCTTCCCTGACGTCTACTCCAAGTCTCCTGGATTGCTTTCGTTCCAAAAATAACTCTCCCGAAGGTTTCATTCCGTTTGGACTCTGTTTGGTATTCATTTTCTGTAAAACTCAAAAACAAGGAAAAAAACAGAAACGGGCACTGGGCTCTAGGTTAATAGGTTAGTCCCAAAAATTATATAAAATAGCATATAAATGCATATAAAACATCCAATGTTGATAATATAATAGCATGGAACAATCAAAAATTATAGATACGTTTGAGACGTATCAAGCATCCCCAAGCTTACTTCCTGCTCGTCCTCGAGTAGGTAAATGATAAAAACAATTTTTTTGATGTGGAATGCTTCCTAACATATTTATCCATGTAATTCTCTTTATTGTGGAAAGAATATTCAGATCCATAAGATTCAAGACAAAAGTTTAATATTGACATAAAAACAATAATACTTCAAGCATACTAACAAAGTAATCATGTCTTCTCAAAATAACATGGCCAAAGAAAGCTATCCCTACAAAATCATATAGTCTGGCTATGCTCTATCTTCATCACACAAAAAATTTAAATCAATTACAACCCCGATGACAAGCCAAGCAATTGTTTCGTAATTTTGATGTTCTCAAACTTTTTCAATCTTCACGCAATACATGAGCGTGAGCCATGGATATAGCACTATAGGTGGAATAGAATGGTGGTTGTGGAGAAGACAAAAAGGGAGAAGATAGTCTCACATTAACTAGGCGTATCAACGGGCTATGGAGATGCCCATCAATAGATATCAATGTGAGTGAGTAGGGATTTCCATGCAACGGATGCACTAGAGCTATGAGTGTATGAAAGATCATCAAAGAAACTAAGTGGGTGTGCATCCAACTCGCTTGCTCACGAAGACCTAGGGCATTTGAGGAAGCCCATCATTGGAATATACAAGCCAAGTTCTATAATGAAAAATTCCCACAAGTATATGAAAGTGACAAAATAAGAGACTCTCTATCATGAAGATCATGGTGCTAATTTGAAGCACAACTGTGGAAAAAGGATAGTAACATTTTCCCTTCTCTCTTTTTCTCTCATTCTTTTTTTTTGTTTTTATTTGGGCTGTAACGCCCTCGATGCAGCTATATCTCCCACGTGGCGAAGCACGACTTAGAGGCATAACCGCATTGAAAGCAATGTCGCAAGTGAGGTAATCTTCACACAACCCATGTAATACATAAGGGAAAGAGATACATAGTTGGCTTACAATCGCCACTTCACACAATTACATGAATAAAGCATTACATCATCCAAATACAATCAAGGTCCGACTACGGAACCAAAATAAAAGAAGACTACCCCAAAAGCTACACAGATCCCCGATCGACCCCAACTGGGCTCCACTACTGATCAACTAGAACGAAACAACGTAAAGGACAAGATCTTCATCGAGCTCCTCCTTGAGCTTGGTTGCGTCACCTGCTCGGTTCAACGGCACCTGCAAGCTGGTTTTGGAAGTATCTGCGAGTCACGGGGACTCAGCAATCTTACACCCTCGCGATCAAGACTATTTAAGCTTATGGGTAAGGTAAAGGTATGAGGTGGAGCTGCAGCAAGCGACTAGCATATATGGTGGCTAACCTATTCTCAAAAGAGAGCGAGAAGAGAAGGCAAAAGCAAGGTCGAACAACTATGATCAAAAAGTGATCCTAGAACAACCTACGTCAAGCATAACTCCAACACCGTGTTCACTTCCCGGACTCCGCCGGAAAGAGACCATCACGGTTACACACGCGGTTGATGTATTTTAATTAAGGTCAACTTCAGGTTTTCTACAACCAGACATTAACAAATTCCCATCTACCCATAACCGCGGGCACGGCTTTCGAAAGTTCAAATCCCTGCAGGGTGTCCCAACTTAGCCCATCACAAGCTCTCACGGTGAACGAAGGATATTCCTTCTAGCGGGAAGACCCGATCAGGCTCGGAATCCCGGTTACAAGACATTTCGACAATGGTAAAACTAAACCAGCAACACCGCCCGAGTGTGCCGACAAATCCCGATAGGAGCTGCACATATCTCGTTCTCAGGGCACACCGGATTGTCCAAGGTACGGGTAGGCCAGCTCAGAGTTGCCCCTGGTGGCCACCGGTAGCTGACAGGTTGGACCAACACTCAGAGGAGCACTGGCCCGGGGGGGGGGTAAAATAATGATGACCCTCAGGAGCGTGACTCCCAAGGGAAAAGAAAAGGCTAGGTGGCGAATGGTAAAACCAAAGTTGGGCATTGCTGGAAGAGTTTTATTCAAGGCGAACTGTCAAGGGGTTCCCATTATTACCCAACCGCGTAAGGAACGCAAAATCTGGAACATAACACCGATATGACGGAAACTAGGGCGGCAAGAGTGGAACAGAACACCAGGCATAAGGCCGAGCCTTCCACCCTTTACCAAGTATATAGATGCATTAATTAAATAAGAGATATTGTGACATCCCAACAAGTAAACATGTTCCAACAAGGAACAACATCTCCATGTTCCAACAAGGAACAAACTTCAATCTTCACCTGCAACTAACAATGCTATAAGAGGGGCTGAGCAAAGCGGTAACATAGCCAAACAACGGTTTGCTAGGACAAGGTGGGTTAGAAGCTTGGCTTAACAACATGGGAGGCATGATAAGCAAGTGGTAGGTATCGCAACATAGGCATAGCAAAAGAGCGAGCATCTAGCAAGCAAAGATAGAAGTGATTTCGAGGGTATGGTCATCTTGCCTGAGATCCCGCAAGGAAGAAGAACGAGTCCATGAAGAAGACAAACGGACGTAGCCAACGTATCCTCACAAATGCAACGTTACCGGGACTAACCCGAAGAAGCAACACCGGAAAGAAGCAAACAACATAGTAAAACATCCACCACATAAACATGACATGATGCACAACCAAGTATGATGCATGTCCGGTTTAAAGATTCATGGCATGGCAAAGTGCACAAACAATCCTACAAATTAAGTGGAGCTCAATATGCAATGAGTTGCATATTGACGGAACACCACATCAATTATTTAGTTCACTCCCGGTTAGGTACTCAACAATATTAAAGGTTGGTTAACATGACAAGAGGTGAAGCATAACAAATCTATACCATCTAAACAATTTAAATGGGGCCAGATATAACAAACAACAAACCCGGTAAATCCCCATATGCATTAGTAATTTAAAGCAAAAAACAATTTTAACCATTTAAATGTTATTATCATGATGAGAATGGCATGTGCAAGTTTATGCAAGTTTTATGAAAATGTTGACAAGAGCATTATATGAAGCATTTGTCATCGTGGCGGAAACGAAAGGGGTGCCACGACAACGATAACGGAACGGTACCACGGCAACGTTCTGGTTCCGACAACTCATTGAGACGTCGGTGCAAAAGAAAGTGTGGTGGGAGCGTGCAAAAGATGGTGGGGTGATCCCGGTTACCGGGTGTCCCACGAGTTGGCGACAAGGAAACGAGTGACAATTTGGACACAGTGCAAAACCCGAGCATCTCAAACATCGCAAGCATTCGTTCACGGACGTCATCTCGAGGTTATACCTTCGGAGCGTGCAAAGGGGACGATTCTCGTTCGTAGAGGGAAGTAGACGTTCTCGCGATGGCGGTAGTGGAAGTAGACGTTCTCGCACGCTCTAGGGTCGACGGTAGAGGTTCTCGCGATCTCGGTGACGGTAGTGGAACATGATGATCCGGATAGGGTACTTGGCAACATGCACGTCGTCAGTAGTTGTGCACAATCGTTGTCGGACTTGATGGGTTCGAGGTCCTCGGACATAGTGGTACATGTTCGTTTTTCGGAGAGGTACATGGCGTTCTTCGGTCATAGGTACTTGACGTTTTTCTATCCGGGTCTTCGGCGACGGTCGTGGTACACATGACGTTGGGGTACTTGTCAGTCCGGGTCTTGGCGGAGTAGATGTACACATTTCGTAGATGAACTTGGCGTAACCGTGCGGTAGTCGAAATTGGCGGTCCGGTGCGGTAACCAACACGTAGGGGTACGCTTGTTGAAGCGGAACTTGACGAAATCCAAATGGAGGCAGCCGTTTGTTCGGGGACATTGCGACAACAGCAGCAGCCGGAAGTGCTCGCGGGTGAGAGGGTCGGCCCTAGGACTGATGCAAGGAGCAGCAGGGGAGGTCCAGCGATGGGCATGGAGCGGCAAGGCGACGAGGACAAGGCACGTCGGGGCAGCAAGGCGGAGCGGAGCAGAGGCGGAGGCGCCTGGCATAGGGACTTGGCGCGGCGACTCCTCGACGCAGGGAGCAGCGGCTGCAGGCTGGAGCCATGCGGGCGGCGGGACGGCGACGAGCGCTGGCGAAGACGGGGAAGCAGGGCAGCAACGTGACTTGACGCGACTCCGGCGAGGGAAGAAAGTAGTAGGAGGCGGCGGGGCTTGATGGATCCGGACGAGGGACTTGACAGGAGCGGCGACCGCCATGGACGAAAGAGGGGAGCTGCTCGCTGGAGACGGCCGGAGGCAGAGGCACGACGAGGAAGGAGGAGAGGCCGGCGTGGTCCTGGTGGAGCTCGGCGGTGGCGTCGCAGGCCGGCATGGCAGCACCAAGGGGAGGGTGAGGATCGAGGAGAGGGTCTCCTCTGGTGGCGCAAGAGGAGGAGGGGGAGACATGCGGGATTGAGAGAAGCGCGAGGGGATTGAGTGCTGGGAGGGACGAAGGGAGAGGCGGCGGTGCGGGAAGGGGTCGAGGGAGAGATGGGATCGAGAGGGAGAGGAGATGGGCTCTCTCCCTACGCTAGGGTTAGCTGGGGAGTGGGCCTTGGGAGGCCGGCCCAATGGAGAGGAAAACGGCCAGGGGCCTTCTGGGCTGCTCTCTCTCCTACTCTCTTTCTCATTTCCTTTTATTTGCCAAAAATAGCAAATAGCAAAGGCATAAATAAGAGAAAGAAAAGGTTGGAGAAGGAATTTGGGCACTGGGATAATTTTCGCGGACTCGTAAAAATGTGCATGGTCCACGAAAAATGGAGTGGCCATTTTTCAAAGTTTAAATTCAAACTCATTTGATTTAAATTCAAATGATTCGAATAGGAAGTGAGGGTTAGGAAGGTCCAAAAATGTTGAGGTTTTTGGTGGAGCTCCGGAATATGATGAAAGAAATATATGGCCATATTGGAGACCAAGAATTAAGATAACAAAGGCATTGGGATATTTTGCAAATGTGTTTGCGGTAAATCCAAATAATTGGAATATTTACTATAGCTCTCTAAATATCGAGAGGATATGTTGTAAAGAGAATCACCATGTGAATTCCCTCGGTTTAAATGGATCAAAGATCCATGCCATTTGTTTAGTTGAGTTAAGAAAAAATAATTAAATGACATGATGGCATGATCACATGATGCAATGCACATGATGCAACGAACCAAAACAAATCACACGACAACACTCGGAAACATGGAAGGCATCTGTAGCTCCGGTCTTGGGGCGTCACATGGGCCTTTTTTTCTTTTGGCCTCTTTTATTTTTTTATTTTTCGTCCGGAGTCTCATCCCGACTTGTGGGGGAATCATAGTCTCCATCATCCTTTCCTCACATGGGACAATGCTCTAATGATGATCATTGATACGTCTCCAACGTATCTATAATTTTTGATTGCTCCATGCTATTATATTATCTGTTTTGGATGTTAATGGGCTTTATTTTACACTTTTATATCATTTTTGGGACTAACCTATTAACCGGAGGCCCAGCCCAAATTGTTGTTTTTTTTGCCTATTTCAGTGTTTCGCAGAAAAGGAATATCAAACGAAGTCCAAACGGAATGAAACCTTCGGGAACGTGATTTTCTCAACAAACATGATCCAGGAGACTTGGAGTGGGCATCAAGAAACAATCGAGGAGGCCACGAGGCAGGGGGTGCGCCTACCCCCTGGGCGCGCCCTCCACCCTCGTGGGCCCCTCGTTACTCCACCGACCTACTTCTTCCTCCTATATAAGTCCATGTACCCCGCAAACATCCAGGAGCACCACGAAAACCTAATTCCACCGCCGCAACCTTCTATACCCGAGAGATCCCATCTTGGGGCCTTGTCCGGACCTCCACCGGAGGGGGATTGATCACGGAGGGCCTCTACGTCAACTCCATGGCCTCTCCGGTGATGTGTGAGTAGTTTACTTCAGACCTTCGGGTCCATAGCTAGTAGCTAGATGGCTTCTTATCTCTCTTTGGATCTCAATACAAAGTTCTCCACGATTCTCTTGGAGATCTATTCGATGTAATCTTCTTTTCTGGTGTGTTTGTCGAGATCCGATGAATTGTGGGTTTATGATCCAGATTATCTATGAACAATATTTGATTCTTCTCTGAATTCTTTTATGTATGATTTCTTTATCTTTGCAAGTCTCTTCGAATTATCAGTTTGGTTTGTCCTACTAGATTGATCTTTCTTGCAATGGGAGAAGTGCTTAGCTTTGGGTTCAATCTTGTGGTGCTCGATCCCAATAATAGTAGGGGAAACGACACATATTGTATTGTTGCCATCGAGGATAAAAAGATGGGGTTTATATCATATTGCATGAGTTTATCACTCTACATCATGTCATCTTGCTTAAGGCGTTACTCTGTTCTTATGAACTTAATACTCTAGATGCATGCTGGATAGCGGTCGATGTGTGGAGTAATAGTAGTAGATGCAGAATCATTTCGGTCTACTTGTCGCGGACGTGATGCCTATATACATGATCATGCCTAGATATTCTCATAATTATTCGCTTTTCTATCAATTGCTCGACAGTAATTTGTTTACCCACCGTAATACTTATGCTATCTTGAGAGAAGCCACTAGTTAAACTTATGGCCCCCGGGTCTATTTTCCATCATACAAGTTTCCAATCTATTTTATTTTGCAATCTTTACTTTCAATCTATATCATAAAAATACCAAAAATATTTATCTTATTATTATTATCTCTATCAGATCTCACTCTTGCAAGTGGCCGTGAAGGGATTGACAACCCCTTTATCGCGTTGGTTGCGAGGTTCTTATTTGTTTGTGTAGGTACGAGGTGACTCGCGCGTGGTCTCCTACTGGATTGATACCTTGGTTCTCAAAAACTGAGGGAAATACGTACGCTGCTTTACTGCATCACCCTTTCCTCTTCAAGGGAAAACCAACGCAGTGTTCGAGAGGTAGCAATCATCACACTTTTATTTTCTTACAACTCAAGAATTACAACTCGATACTTAGAACAAAATATGACTCTATATGAATGCCTCCGGTGGTGTACCGGGATGTGCAATGAATCAAGAGTGACATGTATAAAAAAATTAAGCATGGTGGCTTTGCCACAAATACGATGTCAACTTCATGATCATGCAAAGCAATATGACAATGATGATGCGTGTCATAATAAATGGAACGGTGGAAAGTTGCATGACAATATATCTCAGAATGGCTATGGAAATGCCATAATAGGTAGGTATTGTGGCTGTTTTGAGGAAGGTAATGGTGGGTGATATGGTACCGGCGAAAGTTGCGCGGCACTAGAGAGGCTAGCAATGGTGGAAGGGTGAGAGTGCGTATAATCCATGGACTCAACATTAGTCATAAAGAACTCACATACTTATTGCAAAAATCTATTAGTTATCGAAACGAAGTACTACACGCATGCTCCTAGGGGGATAGATTGGTAGGAAAAGACCATCGCTCATCCCCGGCCGCCACTCATAAGGTAGACAATCAATAAATAAATCATGCTCTGACTTCATCACATAACGGTTCACCATACGTGCATGCTACGGGAATCACAAACTTTAACACAAGTATCTCTCAAATTCACAACTACTCAACTAGCACGCCTTTAATATCACCATCTTCATATCTCAAAACAATCATCAAGTATCAAACTTCTCATAGTATTCAATGCACTCTATATGAAAGTTTTTATTATATCAATCTTGGATGCCCGTCATATTAGGACTAGTTTCATAACCAAAGCAAATTACCATCCTGTTTAGGACTCTCAAAATAATATAAGTGAAGCACGAGAGTTCATCTATTTCTTCAAAATAAAACCACCGCCGTG
The DNA here is from genome assembly GCF_056163025.1 of Triticum urartu. Taxonomy (NCBI): domain Eukaryota; kingdom Viridiplantae; phylum Streptophyta; class Magnoliopsida; order Poales; family Poaceae; genus Triticum; species Triticum urartu. Next base: position 442,771,209 of record NC_141876.1, read on the forward strand.
CTCTAAAAAGATATAAGTGAAGCACTAGAGCAAATGACAAACTACTCCGAAAGATATAAGTGAAGATCAATGAGTAGTTGAATAATTATGAAACTATGTGAAGACTCTCTAACATTTAAGAATTTCAGATCTTGGTATTTCATTCAAACAACAAGCAAAACAAAAGAAAATAAAAAGGCGCTCCAAGCAAAACACATATCATGTGGTGAATAAAAATATAGCTCCAAGTAAAGTTACCGATGAACGAAGACGAAAGAGGGGATGCCTTCCGGGGCATCCCCAAGCTTAGGCTCTTACCACTCCTTATTCCGTAGTCCATCGAATCTTTACCCAAAACTTGAAAACTTCACAACACAAAACTTAACAGAAAACTCGTAAGCTCCGTTAGTATAAGAAAATAAATCACCACTTAGGTACTATTGTGAACTCATTCTAAATTCATATTGGTGTAATATCTACTGTATTCCAACTCATCTATGCTTCATACCATCTGATACTACTCATAGATTCATGAAAATAAGCAAACAACACATAGAAAACATAATCTGTCAAAAACAGAATAGTATGTAGTAATATGTAGGTTTCGACTACTTCTGGAACCCCAAAAATTCTAAAATAAATTGGTGGACGTGAGGAAATTTTCTATTAATCACCTGCAAAAAGAATCAACCTCGTGAGCGCTAAAGTTTCTGTTTTTTACAGCAAGATCGCAAAGACTTCCCCTAAGTCTTCCCAAAGGTTCTACTTGGCACAAACACTAATTAAAACATAAAACCACATCTAAACAAAGGCTAGATGAATTATTTATTACTAAACAGGAACAAAAAGTAAAGAACAAAAACTAAAATTGGGTTGCCTCCCAACAAGCGCTAACGTTTAACGCCCCTAGCTAGGCATGATGATTTCAATGATGCTCACATAAAAGATAAGAATTGAAACATAAAGAGAGCATCATGAAGAATATGACTAGCACATTTAAGTCTAACCCTTTTACCATGCATAGGGATTTTGTGATTAAACAACTTATGGGAACAATAATCAACTAGCATAGGAAGGCAAAACAAGCATAACTTTAAAACTTTAAGCACATAGAGAGGAAACTTGATATTATTGCAATTCCTACAAGCATATATTCCTCCCTCATAATAATTTTCAGTAGCATCATGAATGAATTCAACAATATAACCATCACATAAAGCATTCTTTTCATGATCTACAAGCATAAATTTTTTATTACTCTCCACATAAGCAAAATTCTTCTCGTTCGGAATAGTGGGAGTATCATAAGAAACTCGAATACTATAAATTGTTTCCACATTAAAAGAGTAATGTTCAGAAAAGGGGTAATCATAATCATGACAAGTTTTATAAATATAATCATCACTACTTTTTATAGCATAAGTGTCATCACAATAATCATCATAAGTAGCAACTTTGTTCTCATCATAATCAATTGAAACCTCTTCCAAGATAGTGGAATCATTACTAAATAAAGTCATGACCTCTCCAAATCCACTTTCATAATTGTCAAAATAAGATTTAACATCCTCCAAAATAGTGGGATCATTACTTCCTAAAGTTGACACTCTTCCAAACCCACTTTCATCAATATAACCATCATACATAGGAGGCATGCTATCATCATAATAAATTACCATATCAAAACTTGGGAGACTACAAATATCATCTTCATTAAACATAGCATCCCCAAGCTTGGGACTAACATTAATTGCAGCAAATACATTTTCAAATATGTCATTCTCATCAAACATAGCATCCCCAAGCTTGGGCCTTTTCATATCATAAGTATAATCACTCTCATCATTAATAGTATGGATAGCACCAATAGTATAACAATTATCATCATCACAATGAGTAATAGGAGCAACATCATTTGGGAGGGATACATTTTTACCTTTGCTTCTCCGTCTTTTCTTTTTCTTCTTCACATCATGTGTGGGTTTAATCCTCCTTTCAGAGCTCCTTATTAATGAGATTGGTTGAATAGGAGGCTCCTCCTCGTTACCTGATTCATCATAAGAAATAATAGGAGAATATAGGGAAGCCTCTTCCCTTTCATTAGTATTCTCTTCGTCTTCTATTTGTTTTCTTTTCTTTATGTAACTGGCAATATAAGGATTTTCAATGCAATTCACCGCACAATACATAAAAATTTCTTCTAGATCAATATCGAGGAATTTCTCAAGGTTATATTCTGGAATATGCTTAGTTATACGTTTCATTTCTTCATAACCCAAAATCAAACTAAGTTCATTATGATGTGCAAGGGAAATCAAATCATCACAATTTTTGTGCACGATACGATCATGAAACAATTTGCATTGGAGATTTAAATGACCATGTTCATTGCAAAGTTCACAAGTATGGCGAAGAAATTTTAAATTTTCAGCACAAACATCTAGCCTCTCTTGCAACCATTTAGTTTCCAAATACTTATGCCTCTTGAAAATCTATCTCACCTATTTGGTGTGTGCTTGCAAGCTCTATGTATTCCACAAAATTTGACATGCTTATAAGAGACATTTTCATCATGACTAGTGCAATCATCATTAGTACTATGGATATTCAAAGAATTCATACTAACAACATTGCAATCATGCTCACCATTCAAATATATAGTGCCAAACATTCTAATGCATTCTTCTTCTAATATTTTGGCACAATTATCGGAATCCTTATTTTCATGAAAGATATTAAAAATATGAAGCATATGAGGTACCCTTAATTCCATTTTTTTGTAATTTTCTTTTTATAGACTAAACTAGTGATAAAACAAGAAACTAAAAGATTCGATTGCAAGATCTAAAGATATACCTTCAAGCGCTAACCTCCCCAGCAACGGCGCCAGAAAAGAGCTTGATGTCTAATACACAACCTTCTTCTTGTAGACGTTGTTGGGCCTCCAAGTGCAGAGGTTTGTAGGACAGCAGCAAATTTCCCTCAAGTGGATGACCTAAGGTTTATCAATCCATGGGAGGCGTAGGATGAAGATGGTCTCTCTCAAGCAACCCTGCAACCAAATAAGAAAGTTTCTCTTGTGTCCCCAACACACCCAATACAATGGTAAATTGTATAGGTGCACTAGTTCGGCGAAGAGATAGTGATACAAGTGCAATATGGATGGTAGATAATGGTTTTTGTAATCTGAAAATATAAAAACAACAAGGTAGCAAGTGGTAAAAGTGATCACAAATGGTATTGCAATGCTAGGAAACAAGGCCTAAGGTTCATACTTTCACTAGTGCAAGTTCTCTCAACAATAATAACATAATTGGATCATATAACTATCCCTCAACATGCAACAAAGAGTCACTCCAAAGTCACTAATAGCGGAGAACAAACGAAGAGATTATTGTAGGGTACGAAACCACCTCAAAGTTATTCTTTCGGATCGATCTATTCAAGAGTTCGTACTAGAACAACACCTTAAGACACATATCAACCAAAACCCTAATGTCACCTAGATACTCCAATGTCACCTCAAGTATCCACGGGTATGATTATACAATATGCATCAAACAATCTCAGATTCATCTATTCAACCAACACAAAGTACTTCAAAGAGTGCCCCAAAGTTTCTACCAGAGAGTCAAGACGAAAACGTGTGGCAACCCCTATGCATAAGTTCACGAGGTCACGGAACTCGCAAGTTGATTACCGAAACATACATCAAGTGGATCACGTGATATCCCATTGTCACCACATATAAGCACATGCAAGACATACATCAAGTGTTCTCAAATCCTTAAAGACTCAATCCGATAAGATAACTTCAAAGGGAAAACTCAATCCATTACAAGAGAGTAGAGGGGGAGAAACATCATAAGATCCAACTATAATAGTGATACGTCCATTTTGCATCATGCTTTTATATCGATATTTATTGCATTATGGTCTGTTATTACACATTATGTCACAATACTTATGCCTATTCTCTCTTATTTTACAAGGTTTACATAAAGAGGAGAATGCCGGCAGGAGGGATTCTGGGCTGGAAAAGGAGCAAATATTAGAGACCTATTCTGCACAGCTCCAAAAGTCCTGAAACTTCACGGAAGATGTTTTCCAAATATATAAAAAATACTGAGAGCAAGAACCTCACCAGGGGGGCCACACCCTGCCCACGAGGGTGGGGGGGCGCGCCCCCTACCTCGTGGGCCCCCTGGTGGCCCTCCGGTGGCCATCTTCTGCTATATGGAGTCTTTCGATGGGAAAAAAAAATCATAAGCCATCTTCTCGGACGAAACTCCGCCGCCACGAGGCAGAACCTTGGCGGAACCAATGTAGGGCTCTGGCGGAGCTGTTCTGCCGGGGGAACTTCCCTCCCGGAGGAGGAAATCATCGCCATCATCATCACCAACGCTCCTCTCATCGGGAGAGGGAAATCTCCATCATCATCTCAAAACCCTAGTTCATCTCTTGTATCCAATTCTTGTCTCCAAGTTCGGGATTGGTGCTAGTAGTGTTAATTACTCCTTGTAGTTGATGCTAGTTGGTTTAATTGGTGGAAGATCATATGTTCAGATCCTATATGCATATCAATACCCCTCTGATTATGAACATGTTTATGCTTTGTGAGTAGTTACTTTGGTCCTGAGGACATGGGAGAAGTCTTGCTATTAGTAGTCATGTGAATTTGGTATTCGTTCGATATTTTGATGAGATGTATGTTGTCTCTCCTCTAGTGGTATTATGTGAACGTCGACTACATGACACTTCACCATTATTTGGGCCCAGAGGAAGGCATTCAGAAGTAATAAGTAGATGATGGGTTGCTAGAGTGACAGAAGTTTAAACCCTAGTTTATGCGTTGCTTCGGAAGGGGATGATTTGGATCCATATGTTTCATGCTATGGTTAGGTTTACCTTAATACTTTTCTTGTATTTGCGGATGCTTGCAATAGAGGTTAATCATAAGTGGGATGCTTGTCCAAGTAAGGGCAGCACCCAAGAATCGGTCCACCCACATACCAAATTATCAAAGTATCGAACGTGAATCATATGAACGTGATGAAAACTAGCTTGAAGATATTCCCATGTGTCCTCGGGAGCGCTTTACATCTTATAAGAGTTTGTCCAGGCTTGTCCTTTGCTACAAAAAGGATTGGACCACCTTGCTGCACCTTATTTACTTTTGTTACTTGTTGCTCGTTACAAATTATCTTATCACAAAACTATCTATTACCACTTATTTCAGTGCTTGCAGAGAATACCTTGTTGGAAACCACTTATCATTTCCTTATGCTCCTCGTTGGGTTCGACACTCTTACTTATCGAAAGGACTACGATCCCCTATACTTGTGGGTCATCAAGACTCTTTTCTGGCACCATTGCCGAGGACTGAAGCGCCTTTGGTAGGTGGAATTTGGTAAGGAAAAATTTATATAGTGTGCTGAAATTTACTGTCACTTGTTACCATGGAAGGTAATCCTCTGAGGGGCTTGTTCGGGGTATCTTCACCCCGACGAGTAGAGCAAGGAGTTGCTCCTCAACCTACTGAAAATGAAAATGAAAATTATAATGCTTGCTTTGAAGTTCCTTCGGGTATGATAGAAAAACTGCTAGCTAATCCTTTTATAGGAGATGGAACAAAACATCCTGATGAACATTTGATATATGTGGATCAAGTTTGTGGATTATTTAAGCTTGCAGGTGTACCCGAAGATGTTGTTAAGAAGAAGGTCTTCCCCTTATCTTTGAGGGGAGATGCATTGACATGGTATAGGCTATGTGATGAGATGAGGTCTTGGAATTACAAACGATTGAAATTGGAATTTCATCAGAAGTTTTATGCTATGCATCTTGTTCATCGTGATCGCAATTATATATATAATTTTTGGCCTCGTGAAGGAGAAAGCATCGCTCAAGCTTGGGGGAGGCTTAAATCAATGTTATATTCATGCCCTAGTCATGAGCTCTCAAGAGAAATGATTATTCAAAATTTTTATGCTCGACTTTCCGGTAACAATCGCACCATGCTTGATACTTCTTGTGCTAGCTCTTTTATGATGAAGACTATTGAATTCAAATGGGATTTATTGGAAAAAATTAAACGCAACTCTGAAGATTGGGACCTCTACAATGGTAAGGAGTCAGGTATGACACCTAGTTTTGATTGTGTTAAATCTTTTATGGATACCGATATTTTTCGTAAATTTAGCACTAAATATGGACTTGACTCTGAGATAGTAGCTTCTTTCTGTGAATCTTTTGCTGCTTATGTTGATCTCCCCAAGGAGAAGTGATTTAGATATCATCCTCCCATAGAAGTAAAAGTAGCTGCACCCGTTAAAGTTGAAGAAAAGACTATCACTTATAATGATCCTATTGTTCCTACTTCTTATGTTGATAAACCACCTTTCCCTGTTAGGATAAAGGATCATGCTAAAGCTTCAACTGTGGTTCGTAAAAGCAATATTAAAACATATACCCCTCCTGAGAAAGTTAAAGTTGAACCTAATATTGCTATTGTTAAAGATCCCTTGTCTGATAATATAGATGGGCATGTTATTTATTTCTGTAATGAAACTGCTAGAATTGCTAAACCCCGTGATAAAGATAAACCTAGACCTGTGGTAGGCATGCCTGTTATTTCTGTTAAAATAGGAGATCATTGTTATCATGGCTTATGTGATATGGGTGCTAGTGCTAGTGCAATACCTTATTCCTTATACAAAGAAGTTATGCATGATATTGCACCTACTGAGATGGAAGATATTGATGTCACAATTAAACTTGCCAATAGAGATACTATTTCACCAATGGGAATTGCTAGAGATGTTGAAGTCTTGTGTGGGAAAACTAAATATCCTGCTGATTTTCTTGTTCTTGGTTCCCCACAAGATAGCTTTTGTCCCATTATATTTGGTAGACCCTTCTTAAATACTGTTAATGCTACCATAGCTTGCAAAAGGGATGTTGTTACTATCGGTTTAGATGATATGACTCATGAATTTAATTTTTCTAAATTTAGTAGACAACACCGTGAAGAAGAATTACCTAGTAAGGATGAAATTATTGGTCTTGCTTCTATTGTCGTACCTCCTAGTGATCCTTTAGAACAATATTTGCCAGACCATGAAAATGATACGTTTATGAATGAAAGAAGGGAATTAGATGAAGTATTCTTTAAACAGGAACCTATTCTGAAAAATAATTTACCTGTTGAAATCCTAGGGGATCCTCCTCCACCCAAGGGTGATTCCGTGTTTGAGCTTAAACCGTTACCTGATACTCTTAAATATGCTTATCTTGATGAGAAAAAGATATATCCTATTATTATTAGTTCTAACCTTTCAGAACATGAAGAAGAGAGATTATTGAAAACTCTGAAGAAGCACCATGCTGCTATTGGGTATACTCTTGATGATCTTAAGGGCAAGTCCCACTCTATGTCAACATAAAATTAATTTGGAAGAAGATGCTAAACTAGTTTGTGATCATCAACGCTGGCTGAATCCTAAAATGAAGGAAGTGGTAAGAAAGGAGATACTAAAGCTCCTTGAGGCAGGTATAATTTATCCGTTGCTGATAGTCAGTGGGTAAGCCCTGTCCATTGTGTCCCTAACAAGGGAGGTATTACTGTTGTTCCTAATGATAAAGATGAATTGATTCCTCAAAGAATTATTACAGGTTATAGAATGGTAATTGATTTCCGCAAATTAAACAAGCCTACTAAAAAGGATCATGACCCCTTACCTTTTATCGATCAAATGCTAGAAAGATTGTCCAAACATACACATTTTTGCTTTCTAGATGGTTATTCTGGTTTCTCTCAAATACCTGTGTCAGCTAAAGATCAATCAAAGACTACTTTTACATGCCCTTTTGGTACTTTTGCTTATAGACGTATGCCTTTCGGTTTATGTAATGCACCTGCTACCTTTCAAAGATGCATGATGGCTATATTCTCTGACTTTTGTGAAAAGATTTGTGAGGTTTTCATGGACGACTTTTCCGTCTATGGATCTTCTTTTGATGATTGCTTGAGCAACCTTGATCGAGTTTTGCAGAGATGTGAAGAAACTAATCTTGTCTTGAATTGGGAAAAGTGCCACTTTATGGTTAATAAAGGTATTGTCTTGGGGCATAAAGTTTCTGAAAGATGTATTGAAGTTGATAAAGCCAAGGTTGATGCTATTGAAAAGATGCCATGTCCCAAGGACATCAAAGGTATAAGAAGTTTCCTTGGTCATGCCGGTTTTTATAGGAGGTTCATTAAGGACTTCTCAAAAATCTCTCGGCCTCTGACTAATTTATTACAAAAAGATATACCATTTGTTTTTGATGATGACTGCGTAGAAGCATTTGAAATACTTAAGAAGGCATTGATCTCTGCACCTATTGTTCAGCCACCTAATTGGAATTTACCCTTTGAGATTATGTGTGATGCTAGTGATTATGCTGTAGGTGCTGTTCTAGGACAAAGAGTTGATAAGAAACTAAATGTTATTCAATATGCTAGTAAAACTCTAGACAATGCTCAAAGAAATTATGCTACTACTGAAAAAGAATTCTTAGTAGTTGTATTTGCTTGTGATAAGTTTAGACCTTATATTGTTGATTCTAAAGTAACTATTCACACTGATCATGCTGCTATTAAATATCTTATGGAAAATAAAGATGCTAAACCTAGACTTATTAGATGGGTTCTCTTGCTACAAGAATTTGATTTGCATATTGTTGATAGAAAAGGAGCTGAGAACCCCGTTGCAGACAACTTGTCTAGGTTAGAAAATGTGCTTGATGACCCACTACCTATTGATGATAGCTTTCCTGATGAGCAATTAAATTTCATAAATGCCTCTCATACTGCTCCATGGTATGCTGATTATGCTAATTACATTGTTGCTAAGTTTATACCACCTTGTTTCACATACCTGGAAAAGAAAAAGTTCTTCTATGATTTGAGGCATTACTTTTGGGATGACCCACTTCTTTATAAAGAAGGAGTAGATGGTGTTATTAGACGTTGTGTACCTGAGCATGAACAGGAACAGATCCTACGCAAGTGGCACTCCGAAGCTTGTGGAGGACACCATGCTGGAGATAGAACTGCACATAAGGTACTGCAATCTGGTTTTTATTGGCCTACTCTCTTCAAGGATGCCCGTAAGTTTGTCTTATCTTGTGATGAATGTCAAAGAATTGGTAATATTAGTAGACGTCAAGAAATGCCTATGAATTATTCACTTGTTATTGAACCATTTGATGTTTGGGGCTTTGACTATATGGGACCTTTTCCTTCCTCTAATGGTTACACACATATTTTAGTTGCTGTTGATTACGTTACTAAGTGGGTAGAAGCTATTCCAACTAGTAGTGCTGATCATAACACTTCTATTAAAATGCTTAAAGAAGTTATTTTTCCAAGATTTGGAGTCCCTAGATATTTAATGACTAATGGTGGTTCACATTTTATTCATGGTGCTTTCCGTAAAATGCTTGCTAAATATGATGTTAATCATAGAATTGCATCTCCTTATCACCCTCAGTCTAGTGGTCAAGTAGAATTGAGTAATAGAGAACTTAAATTAATTTTGTAAAAGACTGTTAATAGGTCTAGAAAGAATTGGTCCAAGAAACTTGATGATGCATTATGGGCCTATAGAACTGCATATAAAAATCCTCTGGGTATGTCTCCGTATAAAATGGTCTATGGAAAAGCATGTCACTTACCTCTCGAACTAGAACACAAGGCTTATTGGGCTATTAAAGAACTTAATTATGATTTTAAACTTGCCGGTGAGAAGAGGTTATTTGATATTAGCTCACTTGATGAATGGAGAACACAAGCCTACGAAAACGCCAAGTTGTTTAAGGAATAAGTTAAAAGATGGCATGATAAAAGGATACAAAAGCATGAGTTTAATGTAGGTGATTATGTATTGCTATACAACCCTTGTTTAAGATTTTTTGCAGGAAAGCTTCTCTCTAAATGGGAAGGTCCTTACGTTATCAAGGAGGTCTACCGTTCCGGTGCCATAAAAATCAACAACTTCGAAGGCACCAATTCGAAGGTGGTGAACGGTCAAAGAATCAAACACTATATCTCAGGTAATCCCATAAATGTTGAAACCAATGTTATTGAAACCGTAACCCCGGAGGAATACATAAGGGACACTTTCTAGAATGTTTCAGACACCGAAAAGGAATATGTATGTGGTACGGTAAGTAAACCGACTCCAAAACAGTTTTTAAGGCAATATTTCTCCGTTTTGGAATATTTAGAAAAATAGAAAAATAAGCAGCAGTCCGGGAAGGACACGAGGCCTCCACGAGGGTGGAGGGCGCGCCCTACCCTACTGGGTGCGCCCCCTACCTCGTGGGCACCTCGTGTGCTCTCCGGACTCTGTTTTCGTACACGACACATATTTTGGTCGGTAAAAATTCATTATATAATCTCCCGGGGGTTTTGACTCCCGTATCACGCAAAAATCTCCTGTCTTTGTTTCGAGCTATTTTCTGTCAAGGTTGTCAAGGCCAGGCACTATGTCGTCTCCCTCCTCCTCCAACCATGAGGGCAACGATGCTTGGCTAATGAAGATAGAGCTGAAGAGAGAAGAACCCATGGAGACCAACAAGGATGAAGGGATCAAGAAGGCCATGGAGGACCAAGCTCCGGCAACAGAAGACATCCTTCAACTTGATCACAATCTTCTTACCCCAACTGAGATCGAAGCTTTCAAGATGATTGAGTTAGCTCATATACAAAATAAGTATCTCACACGTAAAAATATTTTGTTGAAGGAGCATATCATCGCACTCAAGGGCATTATCCGCAAGTTAGAAGACCTCCTACGCTCGATGTGCGACTATCCATCATCAACGATTCCACCTTCTTCACCAACAAAGGAGACATAATCACATGGGTATGGGCACTCCCCTTGGAAACTGCCAAGCTTGGGGGAGTGCCCCGGTATCGTATCACCATCACTTTTATCTTTACCGTTTTTCTTAGTTCGATCCTTTTGGTAATATCTTGATCTAGTAGAATAAAAGTTCTTAGTATGATCTAGTTGCGAGTTTTGCTTTATTATCCTTCTATGTAATCAAGTCCGTGAGCTATGTAATAAAGATTAGTGTTGAGTCAAGGGCTTGATTATTTTGCCATGATCCTAAAGGAATAAAAGAAAAGAGAAAGAAATAAAAAGAAACACAGAGATCATATGAGTCTTATGGAGAGTAATGAGCTCACATAGAAAGAGTATGATGAATAAAAGTTGTTGAAGTTGACAAACACAGTTTTGGTCATCGTTGCAATTAATAGGAAGTAATAAAGAAAGAGAGGTCTTCACATATAAATACGCTATCTTGGACATCTTTTATGATTGTGAGCACTCATTAAAATATGACATGCTAAAGAGTTGACATTGGACAAGGAAGACAACGTAATGGTTATGTTTTCTTACATCTGAGATAAATTATATTGTCTTGGATCTTCCAACATGATGAGCTTGCCTTTCCCCCTCATGCTAGACAAATTCATTGCACCAAGTAGAGATACTACTTGTGCTTCCAAATACCCTTAAACCAGTCTTGCCATAAGAGTCCACCGTATCTACCTATGGATTGAGCAAGATCCATCAAGTAAGTTGTCATCGGTGCAAGCAATAAAAATTTCTCTCTAAATATGTATGATTGATTGGTGTGGAGGAAATAAACTTTATACGAGCGTGTGATATGGAAGTAATAAAAGCGACAGTCTGCATAATAAAGGTCCATATCACAAGTGGCAATATAAAGTGACATTCTTTCGCATTAAGATTTTGTGCATCCAACCATAAAAGCGCATGACAACCTCTGCTTCCCTCTGCGAAGGGCCTATCTTTTACTTTTATCTCCTACATTGCATGAGAGTCATGGTGATCTTCACCCTTCCTTTTTACATTTTATCCTTCGGCAAGCACAATATGTTGGAAAGATCCTAGTATATATGGCTAATTGGATGTGAGTTTTCATGAACTATTACTGTTGACATTACCCTTGAGGTAAAACATTGGGAGGCAAAACTATAAGCCCATATCTTTCTCTGTTTCGGATTAAAACTCCATACCCATAAATATTGCGTGAGTGTCAGCAATTGTGAAAGATTATATGATAGTTGAGTATGTGGACTTGCTGAAAAGCTCTTATACATTGACTCTTTCCTATGTTATGATAAATTGCAATTGCTTCAGTGACTGAGATTGTAGTTTGTTAGTTTTCAATGAAGTTTACGATTCATACTTGATATTGTGATTGAATTATTACTCTAGCATTAGAGATTATATAACAAGAATTATATAAGTTGCTGTTCTAAGAATGATCATGATGCCCTCATGTCCGTATTTTACTTTTATCGACACCTCTATCTCTAAACATGTGGACATATTTTTCGATTTCGGCTTTTCGCTTGAGGACAAGCGAGGTCTAATCTTGGGGGAGTTGATACGTCCATTTTGCATCATGCTTTTATATCGATATTTATTGCCTTATGGGCTGTTATTACACATTATGTCACAATACTTATGCCTATTCTCTCTTATTTTACAATGTTTACATAAAGAGGAGAATGCCGGCAGCAGGGATTCTGGGCTGGAAAAGGAGCAAATATTAGAGACCTATTCTGCACAGCTCCAAAAGTCGTGAAACTTCACGGAAGATGTTTTCCAAATATATAAAAAATATTGAGAGCAAGAACCTCACCAAGGGGGCCACACCCTGCCCACGAGGGTGGGGGTGCGCCCTATCCCCCAGGGCGCGCCCCTACCTCGTAGGCCCCCTGGTGGCCCTCCGGTGGCCATCTTCTGCTATATGGAGTCTTTCGATGGGAAAAAAATCATAAGCCATCTTCTCGAACGAAACTCCGCCGCCACGAGGCGGAACCTTGGCGGAACCAATCTAGGGATCTGGCGGAGCTGTTCTGTCGGGGAAACTTCCCTCCCGGAGGGGGAAATCATCGCCATCATCATCACCAACGCTCCTCTCATCGGCAGAGGGAAATCTCCATCAACATCTTCATCAGCACCTTCTCATCTCAAAACCCTAGTTCATCTCTTGTATCCAATTCTTGTCTCCAAGTCTGGGATTGGTGCTAGTAGGTTGCTAGTAGTGTTAATTACTACTTGTAGTTGATGCTAGTTGGTTTAATTGGTGGAAGATCATATGTTCAGATCCTATATGCATATCAATACCCTCCTGATTATGAACATGTTTATGCTTTTTGAGTAGTTACTTTTGTTCCTGAGGGCATGGGAGAAGTCTTGCTATTAGTAGTCATGTGAATTTGGTATTCGTTCGATATTTTGATGAGAGGTATGTTGTCTCTCCTCTAGTGGTGTTTTGTGAATGTCGACTACATGACACTTCACCATTATTTGGGCCTAGAGGAAGGCATTGGGAAGTAATAAGTAGATGATGGGTTGCTAGAGTGACAGAAGCTTAAACCCTAGTTTATGCGTTGCTTCGTAAGGGGCTGATTTGGATCCATATGTTTCATGCTATGGTTAGGTTTACCTTAATACTTTTGTTGTATTTGCGGATGCTTGCAATAGAGGTTAATCATAAGTGGGATGCTTGTCCAAGTAAGGGCAGCACCCAAGCACCGGTCCACCCACATACCAAATTATCAAAGTACCGAACGCGAATCATATGAACGTGATGAAAACTAGCTTGACGATATTCCCATGTGTCCTCGGGAGCGCTTTACATCTTATAAGAGTTTGTCCAGGCTTGTCTTTTGCTACAAAAAGGATTGGGCCACCTTGCTGCACCTTATTTACTTTTGTTACTTGTTGCTCGTTACAAATTATCTTATCACAAAACTATCTGTTACCACTTTATTCAGTACTTGCAGAGAATACCTTGCTGGAAACCGCTTATCATTTCCTTCTGCTCCTCGTTGGGTTCGACACTCTTACTTATCGAAAGGACTACGATAGATCCCCTATACTTGTGGGTCATCAAATAGCAAAGCTCGCGATACATCAAGATCGTATCACCTCAAGAACATGAGAGAGAGAGATCAAACACATAGCTACTAGTACATACCCTCAGCCCCGAGGGTGAACTAGTCCCTCCTCATCATGGAGAGCGTCGAGATGATGAAGATGGCCACCGGTGTGGGATTCCCCCCGGGCAGGGTGCCAGAACGAGTCTAGATTGGTTTTCGGTGGCTACGGAGGCTTCTGGCAGTGGAACTCCTGATCTATTCTATGCTCTGATGTTTTTAGGGTATATGGACATATATAGGTGAAAGAAGTCGGTCAGGGGAGCCACGTGGGGCCCATGAGGGTGTGGGGGGGGGGGCGCCCAGGGGGTAGGGCGCGCCTCCCTGCCTCGTGGCTTCCTCGAAGCTTCCTTGATGTCTACTCCAAGTCTCCTAGATTGCTTCCGTTCCAAAAATAACTCTCCCGAAGGTTTCATTCCGTTTGGACTCCGTTTGGTATTCATTTTTTGTAAAACTCAAAACAAGGAAAAAACAAAAACTGGCACTGGGCTCTAGGTTAACAGGTTAGTCCCAAAAATCATATAAAATAGCATATAAATGCATATAAAACATCCAAGGTTGATAATATAATAGCATGGAACACTAAAAAATTATAGATACGTTGGAGACGTATCAGTTCTTAGCTTGTGCACAGAAGGTTAGTAGCTAATTATTCATTTTGCATAGCTTTCTATTGCTTGATCTACGTAGTGTGTTTCAAGTGTTGATGACTGTGCCAGTTTTGAAAGTGCAAGTGTCACTTAAAGTGTATTTTGGTGTGATGACAGTATGGTTAGAGAAACTAATATCAGGTGGTAAAGTTTATCTTGGGATATTGGTTCCAAGTTGTTCTTGATGGAGGTGTGCAACCCCTCAATTCAAAAAGATCAAAGGCGTGGTCTACGGCAATTCGAATGTTATTTTGGTTCGATTCGAGTCGTAGAAAAGACCGCACTATTAAGAGGGGTCGGTGTGGATCTGTGTTGTGTGGGAATGCCATTGCCAAAACCTAAACACCAGCCTACCCACTCCTACTGTTGGGGAACATAGTAATTTCAAAAAAATTCCTACGCACACGCAAGATCATGGTGATGCATAGCAACGAGAGGGGAGAGTATGTCTACATACCCTCGTAGACCGAAAGCGGAAGCGTTTATCAACGCGGATGATGTAGTCATACACCTTCATGATCCGTCCCGATCAAGTACCGAACGTACAGCACCTCCGCGTTCAGCACACGTTTAGCTCAATGACGTCCTCGCCTTCTTGATCCAGCAAGACGGGTGAAGTAGTAGATGAGTACCGGCAGCACGACGGCGTGGTGACGGTGTTGGTGAAGAACAATCTCCGCAGGGCTTCGCCTAAGCACTACGAAAACTATGACGGAGGATAAACTAGAGGGGACGGGGTTCCCGACACACGGCTTGGTGTTTCTTGATCTGTCTTGGGTGCTAGCCCTACCCCTCTATTTATATGTTGAGCCTTGGGGTCGGAACTTGGAGTAAAAGCCTCCACAAAGTCGGTTTCACCCGAAAGGCAAGAGTCCTTCTCGGACTCCAGGGCCAGACGCCAGGGTTGCCGGCGTGTGGGCCCAGAAGCCAGGGACCCTGGCGTCTAGCCCCTGGACTCCGCAAAACTTCCTTTTGCGCTTTCCAAAAACCTTGTGGGCTTTCCCCTTTGGCCCAAATAAAGTGTTCTCGTACCCAAACATTTCGGGAAACATCCGGAACCCCTTCCGGTGAATTCCGGAACCCTTCCGGTGACCAAACACTATTACCCCATATATCAAACTTTATCTCCGGACCATTCCGGAGTTCCTCGTCATGTCCGTGATCTTATCCGGAACTCCAAAAAACATTCGGTTACCAACATACATAACTCATAAATACTATATCATCAACGAACGTTTAAGCGTGCGGACCCTACGGGTTCGAGAACTATGTAGACATGACCGAGACACTTCTTTGGTCAATAACCAGTAGTGGAACCTGGATGCCCATATTGGCTCCTACATATTCTATGAAGATCTTTATCGGTCGAACCGCATAACAACATACGTTGTTCCCTTTGTCATCGGTATGTTACTTGCCCGAGATTCGATCGTCAGTATCTCAATACCTAGTTCAATCTCGTTACCGGCAAGCCTCTTTACTCGTTCCGTAATACATCATCCCGCAACTAACTCATTAGTTACAATGCTTGCAAGGCTTATAGTGATGTGCATTACCGAGTGGGCCCAGAGATACCTCTCCGACAATCGGAGTGACAAATCCTAATTTCGAAATACTCCAACTCAACAAGTACCTTAGGAGACACCTGTAGAGTACCTTTATAATCACCCAGTTAGGTTGTGATGTTTGGTAGCACACAAAGTGTTCCTCCGGTAAATGGGAGTTGCATAATCTCATAGTCATAGGAACATGTATAAGTCATGAAGAAAGCAATAGCAACATACTAAATGATCAAATGCTAAGCTAACAGAATGGGTCAAGTCAATCGCATCATTCTCCTAATGATGTGATCCCGTTAATCAAATGACAACTCATGTCTATGGTTAGGAAACATAGCCATCTTTGATAAACGAGCTAGTCAAGTAGAGGCATACTAGTGACACTCTGTTTGTCTATGTATTCACACATGTATCATGTTTCCGGTTAATACAATTCTAGCATGAATAATAAACATTTACCATGATATAAGGAAATAAATAATAACTTTATTATTGCCTCTAGGGCATATTTCATTCAGTCTCCCACTTGCACTAGAGTCAATAATCTAGTTCACATCGCCATGTGATTTAACACCAATAGTTCACATCACCATGTGATTAACACCCATAGTTCACATCGTCATGTGACCAATACCCAAAGGGTTTACTAGAGTCAATAATCTAGTTCACATTTCTATGTGATTAACACCCAAAGAGTACTAAGGTGTGATCATGTTTTGCTTGTGAGAGAAGTTTAGTCTACGGGTCTGCCACATTCAAATCCGTATGTATATTTCAAATTTCTATGTCAACAATGCTCTGCATGGAGCTACTCTAGCTAATTGCTCCCACTTTCAAAATGTATCCAGATTGAGACTTAGAGTCATCTGGATCAGTGTCAAAATTTGCATCGATGTAACCCTTTACGACGAACCTTTTGTCACCTCCATAATCGAGAAACATATCCTTATTCCACTAAGGATAATTTTGACTGCTGTCTAGTGATCTACTCCTAGATCACTATTGTACTCCCTTGCTAAACTCAGTGTAGGGTATACAATAGATCTGGTACACAGCATGGCATACTTTATAGAAACTATGGCTGAGGCATAGGGAATGAATTTCATCCTCTTTCTATCTTCTGCCATGGTCGGGCTTTGAGTCTTACTCAATTTCACACCTTGTAACACAGGTAAGAACTCTTTCTTTGACTGTTTCATTTTGAACTACTTCAAAATATTGTCAAGGTATGTACTCATTGAAAAAACTTATCAAGCGTCTTGATCTATCTCTATAGATCTTGCTGCTCAATATGTAAGTAGCTTCACTGAGGTCTTTATTTGAATAACTCCTTTCAAATACTCTTTTATACTTTCCAGAAAATTCTACATTATTTCCGATCCACAATATGTCATTCACATATGTTTATCAGAAATGCTGTAGTGCTCCCACTCACTTTCTTGTAAATACAGGCTTCACCACAAGTCTATATAAAAATATATGCTTTGATCAACTCATCAAAGCGTAGATTCCAACTCTGAGATGCTTGCACCAGTCCATAGATGGATCGCTGGAGCTTGCACATTTTGTTAGCACCTTTAGGATCGACAAAACCTTCTGGTTGCATCATATACAACTCTTCTTTAAGAAATCCATTAAGAAATGTAGTTTTGACATGCATTTGCCAGATTTCATAAAATGTGGCAATTTGCTAACATGATTCAGACAAACTTAAGCATCTCTACGAGTGAGAAAATCTCATCGTAGTAAACACCTTGAACTTTGTCAAAACCTTTTTCGACAAGTCTAGCTTTGTAGATAGTATCACTACTATCAGCGTCCGTCTTCCTCTTGAAGAACCATTTATTTTCTATGGCTTGCCGATCATCGGGCAAGTCAACCAAAGTCCACACTTTGTTCTTATACATGGATCCTATCTCAGATTTCATGGACTCGAGCCATTTCACGGAATCTGGGCTCATCATCGCTTCCTCACAGTTCGTAGGTTCGTCATGGTCAATTAGTATGACCTCCAGAATAGGATTACCGTACCACTCTGGTGCGGATCTCACTCTGGTTGACCTACGAGGTTCGGTAGTAACTTGATCTAAAGTTACATGATCATCAGCATTAGCTTCCTCACTAATTGGTGTAGGTGTCACAGGAACCGGTTTCTGGGATGAACTACTTTCCTATAACGGAGCAGGTACAGTTACCTCATCAAGTTCTACTTTCCTCCCACTCACTTCTTTCGAGAGAAACTCCTTCTCTAGAAAGGATCCATTCTTAGCAATGAATGTCTTGCCTTCGGATCTGTGATAGAAGGTGTACCCAACAGTTACTTTTGGGTATCCTATGAAGACGCACTTCTCCGACTTGGGTTTGAGCTTTATCAAGATGAAACCTTTTCACATAAGCATCGCAAGCCCAAACTTTAAGAAACGACAGCTTAGGTTTCTTGCTAAACCATAGTTCATATGGTGTCGTCTCAACGGATTTAGATGGTGCCCTTTTTAATGTGACTGCAGCTGTCTCTAATGCATAACCCCAAAATGATAGTGGTAAATCGGTAAGAGACATCATAGATTGCACTATATCAAATAAAGTACGGTTATGATGTTCGAACACACCATTACGCTGTGGTGTTCCAGGTGGCATGAGTTTGTGAAACTATTCCACATTGTTTTAATTGAAGACCAAACTCGTAACTCAAATATTTTCCTCTGCAATCAGATCGTAGAAACTTTATTTTCTTGTTACGATGATTTTCCACTTCACTCTAAAATTCTTTGACTTTTCAAATGTTTCAGAGTTATGTTTCTTCAAGTAGATATACCCATATCTGCTCAAATCATCTGTGAAGGTCAGAAAACAATGATACCCACCGCGAGCCTCAACACTCATTGGACCTCATACATCAATATGTATTATATCGAATAAGTCAGTTGCTCGCTCCATTGTTCTGGATAACGGAGTCTTAGTCATCTTGCCCATGAGGCATGGATCACAAGCATCAACAGATTCATAATCAAGTGATTCCAAAAGCCCATCAACATGGATTTTGTTCATGCGCTTTACACCAATATGACCTAAACGGCAGTGCCACAAATAAGTTGCGCTATCATTATTAACTTTGCATCTTTTGGCTTCAATATTATGAATATGTGTATCACTACGATCGAAATTCAATAAACCATTCACCTTGGGTGTAAGACCATTGAAGGTTTCATTCATGTAAACAGAACAACAATTATTCTCTGACTTTAAATGAATAACCGTATTGCAATAAACATGATCAAATCATATTCAAGCTTAACGCAAACACCAAATAACATTTATTTAGGTTCAACACTAATCCCGAAAGTATAGGGAGTGTGCGATGATGATCATATCAATATTGGAACCACTTCTGTCGGATGTGGGGTTCCGGCAAACCCTTAAGGTTTGATCACTGGGGTGCATGCGAAGTCTTTCCCTCCTACCAATCTGCGCCCTAGCTCACTAAGATCTCGCGGACGAACTCGACAAACTCGCAACACAGAAAGACACAAGGTTTATACTGGTTCGGGCCACCGTTGTGGTGTAATACCTTACTCTAGTGTGGTGGTGGTAGATTGCCTCTAGGGCTGATGATGAACAGTACAAGGGAAGAACAGCCTCCGGAGGTTGAGGTGTTCTTGTGAGTAGGCTCTCGGTCGGGTTGGATCAAGCTAGGGCGAGATGATGTCTCCCCGATCCGATCCCCCCTACTATGGTGGCTATCTCTACTTATATAGGCCCTAGTCCTCTTCCCAAATATCGAGCGGGAAGGGAGCCAACAATGGCAGGCTAATTTGAAGGGGGACAACAGTACAAGCTATCCTGACAAAAGTGGTCTTCGCCTGCCAAAAGCTCTGGTGGTGACGTCGTCTTGGTCTCCACGATGACCTCCGTCTTGCCATCCTCCTGGTCTTGGTCTCGTTGCACCAATATAGCAACCTTTGTCTGATGCCTCGGTACTCTTCGCCCGCGCTGGCCTCCTTAGCACCAAAGAGGAAACAAGGACGCTACGTGCGCTGGCGCCCGCCTAGTGTCATGCGTCATGGCTCACGTCACGAGGGTCTCGTGAGGTTTGCCCCGCCTTGATAGCTCCGCTCCTCGTGAGCCTGCCCGGCTAAGCCACTCCAGCAGAGGTCTTGCATCGTCCGCCTCGCGAGGCTTGAACCCTCGTGAGGGTCTTGGATGCTTTGTTGGTGAAGATGGGCCGTACAGCCTGCTGGCTCAGCTACGCCGTGGGCCGCAGGCAGGCAAGTCTGGGGACCCCCGTTCCCAGGACGCCGACAGTAGCCCCCGGGCCCAAGGTGCGCTCGGGCTTGGCTTCGTGGCAAAGTCAAGGGCCAAGTATGGAGCGCCGCGGGCCCCAAAAGACTGCAGCCTCGATTGAAGCATGGTGGTTGACTAGACGTGGGCGTCTCCGCTTCCCCATGTTGCCTCGGCAACTACTCGTCTTGTCAAGTCCCTACGCCATGCAAGGGAAACCATCATTACCTACGATCGTGGGAGACGCCGATTGGCCTTCCCTTGCTATAAATGGGGAGGGGGCGGAGCCCCCATTGCCCATCTCTTCCTCGCTTGCTTTCTTCTTCCTCCTTGCTCCACCGCCAACAACGATGGCGCCCATCAGAAAGTTTTCTACTGAAGAGAAAGGAAAGGCTCCCCGCGATGATCCGGGGCCTCTTCCACCGAAGAAGAGGTCGATCCATCGCTGTGATGAGGTGGCGATGTAGGTGGTGTCGAGGCCTTGGTGCGAGCGGCCTCCTCCGGGGTACCCGCTTCCCGTGTACGCCTGAGCCGATGGCTCGGGAGGACGAAGTGATGAGCAGCGCCGCCCATACCGCATCCAGGGTCACCGCGCCACGGCGACGTGTGCCGTCGCCCCTGGGGTTCACGCCGCTGACTCCTCACGCGAGTTGGTGCTGTGGGCACCAGTGCCTCCGAGCTCCTGGATCCACTTCCCGCGGTTCTTCTCCGACATGATGCCGCCGAGGGGGCCTCTCGAGCTCTGGCTGCAGCACGCCGACTGCAGCGCTCCGGCGACCGGAGCGGAGATTGAAGCGGTCCCCACCGGCAAGATCTTCATGATGCGCGGCTGGGGCGAGATCGCGCGGGTCTGCCGTGCGAGGGGCGCCCTCGCAATCCACTTTGAGTACGACGGCGTCTCCACGCTCTTCTTCAAGGTCTTCGATGCTGAGGGCCGCCGCCTGGAGTGCTGCTCCGGAGAGGAGCGTGAGGTTGACGCGTGTCCCGCTCACGGCCACTCCAGCAGCAGCTACCCTTGGGAGTCCAGCAGCTCTCCTGAGCTCTATGAGACTCCGGAGACGAGCGACGACAACTACGTGCCCCCGAGCTCTCACCGCGCTCGGAGCAGAGCTGCGACGTCCGGCCTTCGCCGCCGCTGATTTGGATGGTGTTGGTTTCGGCCTCCCATGGCCCACTGTTGATGATGGCGTCCACCATGGGATGATGTAGATAGGATTCCCCTTAGTATCGGCTTTTGTTTCCGCAATGAATCATGAATTACCCCGTGGGGGCATGTAAGGGTCTATAATGTCCTTTGTGCTTATCTTCCCTGTTATGAGAATTTGGTGAACGCATGTCCCGTTAAGGCTCGGTCCCCCCTTTCTTTCCTCGCGATAGCTTGTTTCTCTACACTGACAGGTCCCGGTCCCCAGGCAGGCTACAGCCGTCACTGGTATTCCAGGTCGCGTGCTGTGGTCAAGGCCAGGAGGTGTGTGGCCCGAGGTCTAGTAAAAGCCCCTGAGGCGCGATGCTCAGGAGGTCCCCCTTAGCGCTCAAGCAGCCATGGTAAGGCGAGAAAGGGAGTTGACGTGGCCGCAACGGGGTTGCGGCAAGGCGTGAGTGGCCAAACATTTAGCCGATCCGAGTGCGGGACTTATCTTGTTGATCTCATGGCGACTCCTGACGTTGCGCTAGGGCTGCGTGCCTACTCGTGCGGCATAGCTAGGCCGGCCCATACGAGTTTCCCTCCCCTCATGCCCTCCTTAGTGCTCTACGTCCTCATGTCCCGGTCCTCGAGCGAGCTCAGCCGTCGCTGGTATGCCAGGTCACGATGTCGTAGTCAAGGCCAGGGGGTGAGGGCTGGAGAGCCAGTAGGAGCTCCTGAGTCGCGATGCTCAGGAGCCCCCCTTTTAACGCGCAAGCGAATTGCACGAGGGAAAAAGAGACCCGCGGTGCCACCTACTATCCTTCCCACGGGGTCCCTGTGAATAGGCACAAGAAGAAACATGGTTCGCCGTTAGAGCTGTCAGCCTGCCGCTAGTTGCTCTGGATGAGGAGAAGGCACTGAGGGCCTGGTGAGGTGATGTGCGCGGGGCGTGCCACGAGCCAGAGCTCGACCGCTCAGATTTGTCGGCGTGGCAGGGACGGACCCGTGCACCAGCGCCGTGCCTGTGTGGAGGCCCCCGGGGGGGGGCGATGATCGAGCAGATGATAGCAGTTGGCAGGTTAAGCATGGAGAGCAGATCAACTTGGATAAATGCAGGAAGGTACATGCCACCGGGTCCGGCCCGAGCGGCTTGGGGATGATGCAGCCCGAAGGGCGCCCCCAACAAGGTAAGCTGAAGACATAAGCAAAAGGGATACATGGCGCAGGGACGGACCCACGCGTCCTGGGAATAATGCAGCCCGAGGGGCACTCCCAGCTAAACGAGATTGGAAGATGTTACCTGGTTCTGTAGACGAAGCAGAGTTGGTGCAGCTGAAGACGTGCATTGGAGAAATGACTCCTCATGAGCCGCCAGGACCCTGAGCCTCGGGAGGCTCTGGGGGCTCGGGAGGTTCCCTGAAGACCGTCTCCATCTCCTCCAGAATGGCGTGGTACCTAGCTTCTTGATCCACCAGGATACGTCGCATGTTTCGCTGATAGGCCGATGCCGCACTTGGCAAGCCAAAGGGCATACGAACGTAGCTGTGCGGCGGGCCCTCGCAGTGGACCACACGTGAAGGCCAGAAACGCTCCTGAGATGCGGCCCTGTTGAGCCCTGGGACGTCGATGCAGATGCGCAGCCCAGCATCCTCGCCAGGATGCGGAGCTGTGCCTTGTGGGCGGCCGTCGCCGCACATGGCTCTTGCTTCTTGTAGTTCCTGGGTTGTCTTGGTGATAAACTCCTGAGTGGTGGGCACTCCTCGCCCTGCGCTCTCCTGAGGGTCACGTGCCATGAAGCATGCCTCCAAGTGGCGCCCAAGCACCTCCCTCGCGAGGTTGGCAAGGTCTGAGGCCCTCTAGAAGAGAGCCCCCGAGCCCTGCCTGAGGAGGGCGCCAGGTGCGCCTTCCTATGCGATAGAGGGAGGTGCCCCTGGAGCGGGCGCTGGTCCTGACATGGCTTCTACCACGACGTCGTCCTCCTGAGGTCCTGCATGGCGTGGCTGCTTCTTCTTGGGGATGGCCTCCAGAGGGCCTTCATTTCTATTGTCGGGGTCGTCGAGTGCAGCGGCCTGAAAGGCGCGCTCGAGGGAGCACACCGCATCCCTCTCTTCACACAGGACCGTGGTGATTCCTCCGCTTCCTGGCATCTTGAGAATGTTGTATCCGTGATGAGTGACTGCCATGAACTTGGCCAGGGATGGATACCGGAGGATGGCATTGTACGGCAGGCGGATGTGCGCGATGTCGAAGTCAATGAGCTCGGTGCGGTAGTTCTTGCGCTCCCCGAAGGTGACAGGCAGGCGGACCTGCCCTATCGGTGTGGTGGAGTCGTTGGTCACTCCTGAGAAAGGCTTGGTGGGCTGGAGCTGCTCATATGGCACTTGGAGGTTGTCAAACGTGTCGACGGACAGGACGTTGAGCCCTGCGCCGCCATCGATCAGGGTCTTAGTGACTTGCACATTGCTGATGATTGGGGAACACAACATAGGGAGGGTGCCAGTGGTGGCTGCGCACTTGAGCTGATCCGCCGAGTTGAAAGTGATGGCGCATTGGGACCACCTGAGCGGGCGCGTGGCCTCGAGTTTGGGGAGCGCCGCGTTCACCTCGCGAGCAAACTGTTTGAAGATGCGCTGAGAGGCTAGGGCCTGGGCGCCGCCCAAGATGCAGGCGATCGCATGTGGCTCCTGGAAGCCCCCAGCCCCTCGTCCTGGTGGTGGTCGTCGTTCCTTCTTGGTGGCGGCAGCGGGGGAAGACCGATGTTGCCCTGGGGGCGATCCTCACGTGGCGGGTCCCTCCAGGCGCCCTCACGAGGTTGGTCCTGCCAGCGGTCCTCACGAGGTCGGTCGCGCCACTATTGGCACGGTCCACGGTCGTCCTAGCGTCCGCCTCCACATCCTCCTCCACGGCCGTAGCCTCGGTCGTTGCACTCGGGGCGTCGACCGTAGCGTCCTTCTCGTATGGCTCTGAGCTCTTGACAGTCGCTGGTGTTGTGGGTGTTCAGGTTGTGGAAGGCGCAGAATGGTCGGCCGTTCTTGGATGACTCAGGCTAATCTCTGCCTCGCTTGATGTCGGGCTCCGCTGCGAGCACAGCTACCTCCTTGCGCTTCACGTCCTTGGCCTTGGCCTTCTTCTCCTCCGCGCCCACGACTGACAGCTCAAGGAGAGAGAGGCACCCCTCCTCAGCTCTTGCGCACTTGGTCGCCAGGTTGAACAACTCCTGAGATGTGCAGAGCTCCTCGTGGATGGCGAGCTCTTCCTTCATCTTGACGTCGCGGACGCCGTCGAAAAACGCAGAAATGATGGCCTCGTCCGTGACCTTAGGGATCTTGAGGCGGGTGTTATTGAAGTGCTGGATGTACTTCTAGAGGGTCTCTCCTGGTTGCTGCCTGATGCAGTGTAGATCACCCGCGGCCGGAGGGCGGTCGCGAGTGCCCTGGAAGTTGGCGAAGAAGCGGTCGTGCATCTCGTCCCAGGAGGAGATTGATCCGTGCTGCAGATTCAGGAGCCAAGAGCGAGCTCCATCCTTGAGAGCCATGGGAAACCAGTTCGCCATGACCTTTTCATCGCCGTTGGCCGCTTCGATGCTCAGCTCATAGAGCTGCAGGAACTCCGCAGGGTCGGCGGTACCTTCATAGTGAGGAGGCAAATCCGGCTTGAACTTGCCCGGCAAGGCGACGCTACGCAACTCGGGGGTGAAGGCGTGGCAGCCGGCCGTGGTAGCCGGGGCCCGCTTCGGAGGTGGAGCTTGGCCTTGATGAGGTGCGCACTGCGTCGCTGCGGGTGGTGCGCGGTCTTGACGAGGTGGCGCGGGGAGCGCAGGTGCAGCTTCTCGCGGCCGCAGAATTTCTTGGCAGCTTCTCTCTTCGCGCGCGGGCGCCGGGTGCGGCAGATCACGTCGCGGAGCTGCGCGCCTCGGTGCCAAGGCGACGTCTTGGGGCTGAGGTGGTGGAGGTGCGCCATGAGCCCCGTTGCCCGCGGCTGGTTGAGGGGGAGGTAGAGAGTGGGACGGCGCCAGAGATCCCCCCGCGGCGCGGACGAGCTCGGCGACGCGTTCGAGCCACTCCTCATAGAGGTCGTCGATGGGGCGGTAGCGTAGGAGCTCATTCGCTGCGAGGAGCGCGGCCCATGCCTCCATGGGAGCGCGGTGCGCGTGAGACGAAGAATCGGCAGGGGTCAGCGATGGAGTGGCGGTGCGGCCGTCCTGCCATACCGAAGGATGCAGCGAGCACGCCTGCTGCTCGTTCCCCGCCGGGTGGCGGGGGACAGAGAATGACGATGTGGCCCGCCGACGGGAGCCGTCTGAGCGACGCGGGCGGTGAGGGCAGCCCGACGCTCAACTCGAGCACGGTGAGCGTTCACCATGGAGACGACAGAGCAACAAAGCGACGAACTGATGGAAAGGAGGCTACGACGCACCCCTACCTGGCGTGCCAAATGTCGGATGTGGGGTTCCGGCAAACCCTTAAGGTTCGAACATTGGGGTGCGTGCGAAGTCTTTCCCTCCTACCAATCTGCGCCCTAGCTCATTAAGATCTCGTGGACGAACTCGACGAACTCGCAACACAGAAAGACACAAGGTTTATACTGGTTCGGCCCACTGTTGTGGTATAATACCCTACTCCAGTGTGGTGGTGGTAGATTGCCTCTAGGGCTGATGATGAACATTACAAGGGAAGAACAGCCTCCGAAGGTTGTGGTGTTCTTGTGAGTAGGCTCTCGGTCGGGTTGGATCGAGCTAGGGCGAGATGATGTCTCCCCGATCCGATCCCCCTACTATGGTGGCTAGCTCTACTTATATAGGCCCTAGTCCTCTTTCCAAATATCGAGCGGGAAGGGAGCCAACAATGGCAGACTAATTTGAAGGGGGAAAACTAGTACAAGCTATCCTGAAAAAAGTGGTCTTCGCCTGTCAAAAGCTCTGGTGGTCACGCCGTCTTGGGCTCCACGATGACCTCCATCTTGCCGTCCTCTTGGTCTTGGTCTCGTTGAACGAATATAGCAACCTTTGCCTGATGCCTCGGTACTCTTCGCCTGCGCTGGCCTCCTTAGCACCAAAGAGGAAACAAGGACGCTGCGTGCGCTGGTGCCCGCCTGGTGTCGTGCGTCATGGCTCACGTCACGAGGGTCTCGTGAGGTTTGCCCCGCCTTGATATCTCAGCTCCTCATGAGCCTGCCCGGCTAAGCCACTCCAGCGAAGGTCTTGCGTCGTCCGCCGCACGAGGCTTGGACCCTCGCGAGGGTCTTGGATGCTTTGTTGGTGAAGATGGGCCGTACAGCCTGCTGGCTCAACCATGCCGTGGGCCGCAGGCAGGCAAGTCTGGGGAATCTCGTTCCCAGGACACCGACAACTTCCAACACACATCGTCACTTCACCCTTAACTATTCTCTGTTCATTCTGCAATTCCTGTTTCGAGTTACTAATCTCAGCAACTGAACTGGTATCAAATACTAAGGGGTTGCTATAAACACTAGTAAAGTACACATCAATAACATGTATATCAAATATACCTTTGTTCACTTTGCCATACATATTATCCGCCAAATACTTGGGGCAGTTCTGCTTCCAGTGACCAGTCCCTTTGCAGTAGAAGCACTTAGTCTCAGGCTTAGGTCTAGACTTGGTCTTCTTCACTTGAGCAGCAACTTGCTTGCCGTTCTTCTTGAAGTTCCCCTTCTTCCATTTTCCCTTTTCTTGAAACTAGTGGTCTTGTTAACCATCAACACTTGATGCTTTTCTTGATTTCTACCTTTTGTCGATTTCAGCATCACGAAGAGCTTGGGAATCATTTCCGTTATCCCTTGCATATTATAGTTCATCACGAAGTTCTAGCAACTTGGTGATAGTGACTAGAGAACTCTGTCAATCACTATCTTATCTGGAAGATTAACTCCCACTTGATTCAAGTGATTGTAGTACTCAGACAATCTGAGCACATGCTTACTGGTTGACCTATTCTCCTCCATCTTGTAGGCAAAGTAATGTCAGAGGTCTCATACCTCTCGACACAGGCATGAGTATGAAATACCAATTTCAACTCTTGGAACATCTTATATGCTCCGTGGTGTTCAAAACATTTTTAAAGTCCCGGTTCTAAGCTGTAAAGCATGTTGCACTAAACTATCAAGTAGTTATCATACCGAGATTTTGTCAAAATGTTCAAAACGTCCGCATCTGCTTCTGCAATAGTTCTGTCACCTAGCGGTGCATCAAGGCAATAATATTTTTGTGCAGCAATGAGGATAATCCTCAGATCACGGAGCTAGTCCGCATCTTTTGTACTAACATCTTTCAACTTATTTTTTTCTAGGAGCATATCAAAATAAAAGGGGAGCTACATCGCGAGCTATTGATCTACAACATAGTTATGCAAATACTATCAGGACTAAGTTTCATGATAAATTAAAGTTCAGTTAATCAAATTATTAAAGAACTCCCACTTAGATAGACATCCCTCTAATCATCTAAGTGATCACGTGATGGAGTAGTTTTCAATGGTGAACATCACTATGTTGATCATATCACTTATATGATTCACACTCGACCTTTCGGTCTCAGTGTTCCGAGGCCATATCTGCATATGCTAGGCTCGTCAAGTTTAACCGAGTATTCTGCGTGTGCAAAACTGGCTTGCACCTGTTGTAGATGAACGTAGAGCTTATCACACCCGATCATCACGTGGTGTCTCGGCACGACGAACTTTGGCAATGGTGCATACTCAGGGAGAACACCTATACCTTGAAATTTAGTGAGAGATCATCTTATAATGCTACCGTTGATCTAAGAAAAATAAGATGTATAAAGGATAAACATCATATGCAATCAAAATATGTGACATGATATGGCCATGATCATCTTGCACCTTTGATCTCCATCTCCATAGTACCTTCATGATCTCTATGGTCACTGGCATGACACCATGATCTCCATCATCTTGATCTCTATCAACGTGTCGTCACATGGTCGTCTCGCCAACTATTGCTCTTGCAACTATTGCTATCGCATAGCGATAAATTAAAGCAATTGTATGGCACTTGTATCTTATGCAATAAAGAGACAACCATAAGGCTTTTGCCAGTTGCCGATAACTGTGTAACAAAACATGATCATCTCATACAATAAAATTTAGCATCATGTCTTGACCATATCACATCACAACATGCCCTGCAAAAACAAGTTAGACGTCCTCTACTTTGTTGTTGCAAGTTTTATGTGGCTGCTATGGGTTGAGCAAGAACCGTTCTTACCTACGCATCAAAACCACAACGATAGTTTGTCAAGTTGGTGCTGTTTTAACCTTCTCAAGGACCGGGCGTAGCCACACTCGATTCAACTAAAGTTGGAGAAACTGACACCCGCCAGCCACCTGTGTGCAAAGCACGTCGGTAGAACCAGTCTCGCGTAAGCGTACGCGTAATGTTGGTCCGGGCCACTTCATTCAACAATACCGCCGAACCAAAGTATGACATGCTGGTAAACAGTATGACTTGTATCGCCCACAACTCACTTGTGTTCTACTCGTGCATATAACATCTACGCATAAACCAGGCTCTGATACCACTGTTGGGGAACATAGTAATTTCAAAAAAAAATCCTACACACACGCAAGATCATGGTGATGCATAACAACGAGAGGGGAGAGTATGTCTACGTACCCTCGTAGACCGAAAGCGGAAGCGTTTATCAACACGGTTGATTTAGTTGTACACCTTCATGATCCATCCCGATCAAGTACCGAACGTACGACACCTCCGCGTTCAGCACACGTTCAGCTCGATGACGTCCTCGCCTTCTTGATCCAGCAAGACGGGCGAAGTAGTAGATGAGTACCGGCAGCATGACAGCGTGGTGACGGTGTTGGTGAAGAACAATCTCCGCAGGGCTTTGCCTAAGCACTATGAAAACTATGACGGAGGATAAACTAGAGGGGATGGGGTTGCCGACACACGGCTTGGTGTTTCTTGATCTGTCTTGGGTGCTAGCCCTACCCCTCTACTTATATGTTGAGCCTTGGGGTTGAAACTTGGAGTAAAAGCCTCCACAAAGTCGGTTTCACCCGAAAGGCAAGAGTCCTTCTCGGACTCCAGGGCCAGATGCCAGGGTTTCCGGCCTCTGGACATCCCCGGCATCTGGCCCCTGGACTCCGCAAAACTTCCTTTTGCGCTTTCCAAAAACCTTGTGGGCTTTCCCCTTTGGCCCAAATAAAGTGTTCTCGTACCCAAACATTTCGGGAAACATCCGGAACCCCTTCCGGTGACCAAACACTATTATCCCATATATGAAACTTTATCTCTGGACCATTTCGGAGTTCCTCGTCATGTCTATGATCTTATCCGGAACTCCGAACAACATTCGGTTACCAACATACATAACTCATAAATACTATATGTCAACGTATGTTTAAGCGTGTGGACCGTACGGGTTCGAGAACAATGTAGACATGACCGAGACACTTCTCTGGTCAATAACCAATAGCGGAACCTGGATGCCCATATTGGCTCCTACATATTCTATGAAGATCTTTATCTGTCGAACCGCATAACAACATACGTTGTTCCCTTTGTCATCAGTATGTTACTTGCCCGAGATTTGATCGTCAGTATCTCAATACCTAGTTCAATCTCATTACCGGCAAGTCCCTTTACTCGTTCCATAATACATCATCCTGCAACTAACTCATTACTTACAATGCTTGCAAGGCTTATAGTGATGTGCATTACCGAGTGGGCCCAGAGATACCTCTCCGACAATCGGAGTGACAAATCCTAATCTCGAAATATGCCAACTCAACAATTACCTTCGGATACACCTGTAGAGTACCTTTATAATCACCCAGTTACGTTGTGACGTTTGGTAGCACAAAAGTGTTCCTCCGGTAAACGGGAGTTGCATAATCTCATAGTCATAGGAACATGTATAAGTCATGAAGAAAGCAATAGCAACATACTAAACGATCAAATGCTAAGCTAACATAATGGGTCAAGTCAATCACATCATTCTCCTAATGATGTGGTCCCGTTAATCAAATGACAACTCATGTCTATGGTTAGGAAACATAGCCATCTTTGATAAACGAGCTAGTCAAGTAGAGGCATACTAGTGACACTCTGTTTGTCTATGTATTCACACATGTATCATGTTTCCGGTTAATACAATTCTAGCATGAATAATAAACATTTATCATGATATAAGGAAATAAATAGTAACTTTATTATTGCCTCTAGGGCATATTTCCTTCACCTACCACTTATATCAGTAGTGTGCTTGCGTGTGGTACTCAGAAAGTTTGCAACATAAAGTTTCTGGGTACCCCGTGCGCACGTGGTCTTTTGACCCCTGTGCGCACGGGATACTGCGTAACTTCCTGCATAACTTCCTGGGTACCCCATGCGCACGGGGTACCGCGTAACTCCCTGAGTACCCCGTGCGCACGGGGTCTTTTGACCCCATGCGCATCGGGTGGTGCGTTTGTTCCTGAGTACCCCGTGTGCACGGGGCTGACTTAGCCCATGTGCACGGGGTCCAACGGGAAGAAACGGCCACCCGACCAAGAACACTATAAAAGCCCTCCTTCTTCCTCCTCCGCCCCCAACCCTAATGTCTTGTTGAGCTCCACCATTGCTACACCCCATTTTGCTCAATACTCTCAATCCCTCCACCCAAACTTGTTGAAACTTTGGGGATTGGGAGAGCAAGACCCAATCTACATCTTGACCAAACCAAATCATGTTCCCCACAACATTTCTTCCCCCATTGACTTGTTACTCTTAGAGCTTGGGCTCCTAGGCGGTTAGAGGTTCCTCCGGAAGCTTCCGTGCTTGTGGTGTGCTCCGGAGGAGTTTGTAAAGGTGTGGTGGTCGCCTTCAAGACCAACCCCGAGTGATTCGAGGCTCCTCCGTTGGGGGTGACTCGAAAGAGATTACGGCGAGGCTTCATGGCGTTTCGCAAGCTTTGGCTCTGGCACCGCTCTAAACGGAGAGTAGCTCTTCCCCAAGGAAGAGTGAACTTCGGGATAAAGTCCGCGTCCTCACCTCACTTGTGGTTAATCCTTTCCTGCACTTTACTTTGCCTTGTATGTGATAAGTCTCCAACGTATCTATATTTTGTTGTTGTTCCATGCTGTTATATTATCATTTTTGGATGTTTCATAATCATTTTATAGTCATTTTATATCATTTTTTGGTACTAACCTATTGACATAGTGCCAAGTGCCAGCTGCTATTTTATGTATGTTTTTTACATAGCAGGTAATCAATATCAAACAGAGTCCAAATGGAGTGAAACTTTTTGTGATTTTTTTGGACCGGAAGACATACAATGGGCCGGAGAAGCACCTGGGGGGGGGGGTGCTTCGAGGGGAGCACAACCTACTAGGGCGCGCTTGGAGGCCCAGGCGCACCCTGGTGGGTTGTGCCCACCTCGGGTGCCCCCCGGGCCGCCTCTTTGCTCTATAAATACCCCAATATTCCATAAACCCTAGGAGAGTCGATGAAAATCAATTCCAGCCACTGCAGAGTCCAAAACCACCAGATCCAATCTAGACACCATCACGAAGGGGTTCACCACTTCCATTGGTGCCTCTCCGATGATGCGTGAGTAGTTCTTCGTAGACCTTCAGGTCCGTAGTTAGTAGCTAGATGGCTTCCTCTCTTGTTTGATTCTCAATACAATGGTCTCTGGGAGATCCATATGATGTAATTCTTTTGCGGTACGTTTGTTGGGATCTGATGAACTTTGAGTTTATGATCAGATCTATCTCTTTTTATCCATGAAAGTTATTTGAGTTTCTTTGATCTCTTATATGCATGATTGCTTATAGCCTCGTATTTCTTCTCCGATATTTGTGTTTTGTTTGCCCAACTCGATCTATTTATCTTGCAATGGGAAGAGGTGCTTTGTAGTGGGTTCGATCTTACGGTGCTTGATCCCAGTGACAGAAGGGGAACCGACACATATGTATCATTGCTACTAAGGATAAAACGATGGGGTCTATTTCTACATAAATAGATCTTGTCTACATCATGTCATCATTCTTATTGCATTACTCCGTTTCTCCATGAACTTAATACACTAGATGCATGCTGGATAGTGGTCGATGTGTGGAGTAATAGTAGTAGATGCAGGTAGGAGTTGGTCTACTAATCTTGGACGTGATGCCTATATAATGATCATTGCCTGGATATCGTCATGATCATTTGAAGTTCTATCAATTGCCCAACAGTAATTTGTTTACCCACCGTTTGCTATTTTTCTCGAGAGAAGACACTAGTGAAACCTACGGCCCCCGGGTCTCTTTCTCATATTATTTTCCTTTGCAATCTTTTTTCCTTTGCTTTTATTTTCAGATCTATTAAACCCAAAAATACAAAAATACCTTGCTGCAATTTATTTTATTTGGCGTTCGATCTATCAATTTTTACAATTCTCTCATGTCTGTTTGCCAATTTCTGGCATCGTTACCCGAAAGGGATTGACATCCCCTATTACACGTGGGTTGTGAGTATTTGTTATTTGTGTGCAGGTGCTGTTTACATAGTGTTGCTTGGTTCTCCTACTGGTTTGATAACCTTGGTTTCATCATTGAGGGAAATACCTACCGTCGCTGTGCTACATCATCCCTTCCTCTTTGGGGAAATACCGATGTAGCTTCAAGCCGAATCAGTATGCTTGTTGGCTTGCTAATTAGATTGTGGCCTAGCATATTTAGCTTTAAGATTACTTGTCATATAGGTTGTGTTCACCTAGTTGCATATCTAATGAACCATATTTATCTCCTAAACCTTAAAATTGACAAGAAAGATTAAAATTTGTAGTCTCCTATTCACCCCCTCTAGTCGACCGTATCGATCCTTTCAAGTGTTTTGTGTAATCATTAGATTTTTAGTTAGCATAGTGATTCTGCAATTCACTGAATTTGTTCAGTGTTAACATTTAATTGGATTTTTTCATTTTGAATAGTTAACTGAATTTGTGCAGTGTGAATTGATAACTAAACTTTTGCAGTTATTATGTTAACTGTTAACTGAACTTGTGCAGTGTGGATAGATAAATGAGTTTTTTCGGTTATTATGTTAACTGGATTTGGTTAGTTAACTGCCTTTTTGAACTTAAGTATTTTCATTTTACAAATACGTCACCGTTTGTGCACATAACTTAATGTTTGCATAGGTTTATGTGAATTCTCTATTGTTTTCTGTTTAGGCCTAATTGTAATTTTCTCTTTTTTCAATTGATAGGAAGCACCTAAATGCAACTATGTTGAGTGGGTTGACCCTGAATGGCTTGCCCCTTTGAAGACGAGCCTAGCTAGGATATGTGACATGTATGAGAATGAGAACAAGCTGAGGCTGAGGAAAAATGTAGTTAATGCAGAAGAAAATTTCAAGATCCTGGGAGAGAAGGAGAAGGTGGAAAAAGAGTTGAAGTTTTTTAAGGTTGATTTTGTAAAAATGGTGGCTGGCAAAGAGTAGGCATTGGCCCAATTAGGCAACACACAACTTTCTCTGATAGACTTGAAGCAAGAAATTGACAAGAAGAAAATTTGTGACAAAACTGTCACAAATATTCATCAGGTTGTGAGGGCCAAGGCAGAGAAAGAGAGGGACCTGATGCAGCAAGAGAGGGAGAAATTAATGGAAGAGAGGGACAGTTTGGTGTTCCACAGAGATCAGCTAAAGTAAGATAAAAATAAGTTGGA
Source organism: Triticum urartu (assembly GCF_056163025.1). Classification (NCBI taxonomy): domain Eukaryota; kingdom Viridiplantae; phylum Streptophyta; class Magnoliopsida; order Poales; family Poaceae; genus Triticum; species Triticum urartu. The sequence goes on from NC_141876.1 coordinate 442,805,528, forward strand.
GTACACGATGGGTGATCTTTTCAAGCATAATGAGGAAACTAGGGGCAAGATAAGGAAGCTAAAGGAGATGCTGGATGAATTTGACTGATGATGTGCACTGTTATGGTAATGGCTCCATAATTTCTCAATTAACTGAATTATTTCAGTAAACTGAATTATTTCAGTTAACTAAATTATAAAGGTAAGTTACTTTATCTAAATCAGCTAACTGAATTTTTTCAGTTAACTGAAAGTTACTTTATCCAGTTTAACTAAATTTGTGTGTAAGTGTGAATAGCTAAGTGATTTGTCCAGCTAAGAAAATTTGATTCTAAGTGCAAATTTAGAATTTGCATGAGGCATCAGCGTACATCCTATTTTGGTACAATAAAACATATGTGCCTACATAATGTTGCATTCTCTTTTTTGGAAAGTTGTAGCAACAGACCACAACAAAAAAGGCACATTAGACCAAAATAGGAGCACAACACAGCAACAATTGCAGTAACTTAAAGGAAATAAAACATCTTCATCCATAACATAGCAGAGCAGTACTTGTTCACATCAAACTCCATTGGTAGTTCATACATTAAACCGGTTGAATGTGCTCAAATATAGGAGCACACCTAAGCAACATGCCCAAAATATTCCTAACTTATATGTTGCAATATACCAACATACCTAAGCTCTTCTTTAAGAATCTTCATTGTATCAGCACAAGCTTTAGTTGATCTTCAACAGCTTCGGGCACTCCGAGCGGCGAGGCTCCCCTGCAACGAGAGCCCTCTTCTTCCCTACCGCCCTCTTCTTCTTTTGGCCCTGGCCTGGTTCCTGCACCACGGCCTCCTCCTCAGCTTGTTTCTTGACGACGGTGATGTGAGCGCATCTGGAACATCCGATAGTGCCTCCACGATGATTGGGAGGTTTTTGTCACCCTCCTTGGCGCCCACGGCCAGTGCTACTATCTGCACATCGTCTGGCTCATCGTAGGAGAAGACAACGACCTCGACCTCCTCCTCATCCGTAACATCCCAATTTTCAATTTGGATGTTATACATAGGTCATCATATGCATATTATATTTTATTTTCATTTTGGTTGAGATCCTAAAAATCTTAAGCAACTCAAGGACCCAAGGAGAGAGTTGGAGATTTCACAAATTTTCATATTTGATTTTTTCTCAAATTTGAAAAGATGATCAATTTGATTTTAATATTTTTCTCTCCAATTATTTCCCATAATAAAAATCAAAGAGAGAAGATAATATGACATCTTCAAAAGAGAGGAATATTGGAGAATAAATTTTAAAATCAAATTAATATTTTATTGGTATTTTATTTGAATTAGAAAAATATGCATTTTTAGGCCAGAAAAATGTTCACCTTGTCCTAAATATTAGGTTTGGACGGTGAAAATTATTTCTAGTATTTTTAGAATTCTTTTGTATTTTATCAGGATTTTCTTTTAGACGAAATTTATTTAAGAAAAAACTTCATCGCCCGACTGGACCGAAGGCCCAGCCGAGCCGGCCCACCGCGCGCCGCCTCCTGCTAGGCAGAGTCCCACCGCCGCCCGACTCGCCGGAGTCCGAGCCGGACTCCGGGTCCGCCGCCGCCCGCCCCTTCCCCCAAGTCGTCCCCGGGCCCCTTTATAACCGCCCCAGCCCCCCCGCCTCCTCCTCATCCCGCCACCACAGCCGCCGCCGCCTCCCCGCCGCCGCAGCCGCATGGCGCCGCCCGCCGCCGCCGCTCGCCGCTCGCTGCCATGTGCCTCGCCGCGCAGCGCCCCGTCGCCGCTCCCGCGCCGCCGGCGCACCCCACCTCGCCGGACCTTGCTGGAACACGCCGCCGGTTTTCGCCGGTTTTTAGGTAAAACCTAGATCGGTTTTTTAGGGTTTCGACGGTTTATTATTTCTTTCGGGTTTTCATTTTAGTTTTAGTTTATTTAGCGAACGTTCACCGGTTAGCTTCTGTTAACGAACGGTTTTCGTTCGTTAGTCTTTGATAGCGGACGTTCGTCCGATAGATTTTTCTTTTTAGTTTTATTTTCGGCCAGGGACCTATCTGCAAATTCTTTTATCACAGATTAGCCCCTGCACTTCAAACCCTCGCTACTCTTTGCTCGTTCATCCAAATCTAGTGAAACCAACGTCAAAATCTTCGTCTTGTTCCCCCCTTTCCAGATAATCAACTTGAACATGGTTTTGACAGATTAAAATTTGGTTTCAAGCAGATTTGAATTCGAACTTCTTTTGATCGTAGTTTGAGTTTCGTAGCTCCGGTTCGATTGATTGTTTTTGCAATTTGAAGCTCTTCAGTTGAACTTTCAATTTGGATCTTTTCTCTTGAATTTTACCCTTGAATCTTATGCTTGAGTGCTTATGTATGCTATTTTTTGATCATGATAGAGTTTCTGGAGTGCGAGGCTTGCTACTATGAGTCACTAGGGTTTTCAGATCGTCAGCAAGGCAAGTAACACTTTGATCATATTCCTTATTACCCAGTTTTTATGCATTAGTTTCAATCCTCAAACACTGGATGGTTAGGTCTTGAATACTTGTGGGTATTGGGAAGTAGTTGATGAGGCAGAACCTATTGTCTTTTATACAAACCTTGGGAGTTACTACGTTATGCTTATACTGCTATGCTATGCTTGTAGACGTGGTTTGGTTTGAGTGATCCATGACAGATGTGAGAGTTTAATTAATGGTTAAACTTAAGGTGGCTACTTTAATACACATCTGGGTGGATTGGTTGCGTGCACCTGGAGAATCCAGTGTTGTCCTAGGATATCCTAGAGTACCCGTGTGATCATCCTATGGTTTGCCACCCAGGCTCAAAGGGATCATAAGATTATTCATGCTAGAAACTTACGTGTGCAGCCACAAGCCATTATGGGCTTTGGCATAGTTGAGTATGCTGTGTGACCTCTTTCAGTGGTAGGCTAGCAGATGTAGGGGAAGTAGGTGGTACTATCTACCCAGAGTAAAGAGTTAATGCTTCGGAAAGACTGTGTCTTGGTCATCCGTTTCTCAAACAACATGTAGTGCGAGAAATTCAATGGAGGAGATCGAGTCTTGTGGGGAAAAGTGTGAAAACCTCTGCAGAGTGTATAAACTAATCATGGTTAGCCATGTCCCCCAGTTATGGAGATCCTGAGTATCTGGTACTTGAATTATTAAGTTGATCTCATCACTCTACTTAATTAATTTATGGGGATTATAATTGTTATTTTGGGATTGAGTTGGAGGAACCTTCTCAATATTTTTCTCAACAAACTTTGTACTTCAATAAAATATATTCCTTTGTTGTAGGGAAAAACTAGCTTTATGCAAACGATAACCATAGAGCCTCCACTAGCCATATATGCATATAGTGTTAGTTGTTACTTGTTCATTGCTCTATAGTGTTATCTTGTTAGCATATTCCATGTGCTAGCCTACACAGGCTGCAATGTATTATGTTGCAGAGTTTTCAGACGAAGAGTAAGGTGCGCTAGGTCGTTGTCGTGCACTTAGCTATGCCGTTGGAGTTGATGGACTCATTTACCTTCGAAGCTTCCGATGTTATCTTATTTAGATGGCCTTCAGCCATATTATTGTAATAGTTCTCGTTTGAGACATTCGATGTAATAACGGTGTGATTGAACTCTGTTATAAATCCTCGAGTATTGTGTGTATCAGCATTACCGATCCAGAGATGACACTTATGCACAGAGATTTGACCGTCTGAGGTCGGATCGCTGCATCGTCAGGCGACTCTCCCTCCATCTCATAGTCGAGTTCGCGTCGGAGTCCAGATGCGCGTACTCCGAGTTGAAGGAGTCTACGTCGGAGACGTCGTTGGGCAGAAGCAACTCTGGATTGAAGTGGTCCCAGTATGCGATGTTGACTGGTGCAGGGAGGGCGAGGACGATGTCGTCAACGCGCTCCATCCTCGACGCGATGTAGGCCACAACTTTTTTTCATTTTTTTTTTCTTATTTCAAATTTTAGAAACAGGCTCAATGTCAATCATTTATAGCAAAATTCAGTCAACACCAACATTCAGGTAACAACAACATTCAGTTAACAGCAACAAAGCTCACTTAATAGAATTCAGTTAACACCAAAATTAGTTAACGTTCACTTAACATCCAAAATTCATAATTCAGTTAACACCAAAATTCATAATTCAGTTAACTGAAATTCTGAATTCTGTTAAGAAACATCAGTTAACATGAAAATCCAGTTAACCGAAATCCAGAATTCCTTTAAGAAAATTCAGTTTATAGCAGCATTGAGTTAATAGCAAAATTCAGTTAACATCAACAATAAATTAGTTAACTACATGAAATTCAATAAACATTCACTTAACATCCATTATAATATTTAATTACAAAAAAGGCAATGAATGCCATGGTTTGCCATAAAAAGTTGGCAATGTATGGCACAATTTGCCATCAAAAAGTAGGCAATGTATACCATAGTTTGCCATCAAAAAGTAGGCAATGTATGCCATACTTTTCCATAACAAAAAAAATGCCAGTTCATGAGTTACATCATTATAGGACTTAACAAAAAATGGCACTCAAACCTGCCACTGAATCATGCATCAGGAAATTCATCAGAAGGAGCATTGAGGTGAGGAATTTGGCTGCCCATGTCATCTCCAAACAACTGCCATCATGCCCTCTCACCTGAATTTCCTCCTCCTCTGCCTCTCCATGCATCTGGACGTCTTCCTCCTCTGCCTCTCTAGGCATGCACATTTCTGCCTCCTCTCCCTCTCCCTGGAACTGCACTTGCTCCTCTTCCTATCCCTGAAACTGTAGTTCCTCAAGTCCCTCCCCTTGCATCAACACTCACTGCTCTTCACGTCCCTAAAACTGCACTTGCTCCTCTCCCTCTCCTTGCATTTGGATTTCCTTCTCCTCTGCCTCTCCTTTTCCTTCCTCTTCCCCTACCAGTAGGTTGAGATCCTTCTCCTGTGTGAGCTGCTGTTCTTGCCCTTGTCTGCCTACATATGTTCATCTTTGTAGTGACCTTGGGCTGGGGTTTTTCAGTCCCAGCAGCAGCAACAAATGAAGATTGCTCAGGCAATGGGCCATGAACCCTTTGAGGAGCTCTTCTTGTTCTTTCTCTGTTGGCCATGTTAAAAACCATACTGGTTGGTGACACACTAGGCTCCAACCAAGGATCTGGCCTATTTGAAAAGATGTTCTGCAAAGAAACAAGGTCAAGCTCATTTTCATCAGTTAAGCTCATTTTCTTCAGTTAAACTCATTTTCTTCAAGTAAGCCCATTTTCTTCAGTTAAGCTAATTTTATGCAGTTAAGCTCATTTTCTTTTGTTAAGCACATTTTCTTTGGTTAAGCACATTTTCTTCAGTTAAGCTAATTTCCTTTAGTTAAGCTCATTTTCATCTAATAAGCAGATTTTCTTTAGTTAAGCTAACTTTATGCAGTTAAGCTCCTTTTCTTCAGTTAAGCATGTTGACATGGTTTTTGACCAAAACAAAATAGAGTGCAAATACTGTACCAAAAGTTAGATAACTGCAAATGGAAAAAATCCATTTAATAATGAAAGGAAACAATTTAAACATAGTCGATCGTTCAAAGCAATGGCTGATGGAAATAATGGTATGATATATTGCTGAATGTTGATATTACGGACATCGAAAAGAGCCGGTAATTATAAAATGTGACGGAAAAATAATAATCATCAAGTTGTTGTCCTAAGGAAATTACAGAGGACAGATAGCTTGCATACGTGTACCGTCACCGACCTAGAATTCTAATGTCAACATAAAATCCTGACATCTAAGACGGGTGCCGGTATCGGCAAAATATAACATGTATGAATGCGGCCCCACCAAAATTTTATTGTAATTAACTAAGTTTATAGAAAATATAATCTAAAGCCAATAATAACATTGAGTCATTGGATAACACGTGCATACGTACATACACGTATAAGATGTACGTACATGACATGGCCTATATAATCTAATACGTAATTGATTTCCTGATCAATGCATAGACATGCATGCATGTGTATTAGGTTCTCCAACTAAATCAAGAGGCTCATACGATGTGTTAGTTCAAGCCATATATGCATGCAATTAAAGCTTAATCAAATAATTAGGCTCAATGGGCCCAAGACCTACACGTTGTAAAAAACTTGGCCTAATTAAGCCCATATTGGCTGATGGGACCTTGCCGATTAATTAGCAATAAAGAAATAAGAGAAAGGAAAAGAACAGCCCACGTTCCCATGATCTCACGATCCCACGTACACAGGACGTGGGCAGGCGAGCGCGGCAGTGATCCAAAAATCAGCGCTAGCTCCAGCCCTCCCTAAAAATACCTCCTCGCTCAGCATACACAGGGTCGGCCTTTTAGTTCGTTCCTCTTCTCTGCCAAAAATCATACAGACACAGTGGCACAGAAGGAGAGAAGGAGGAAGGCCTACAGGAGGTTTGAAAGGTGAGATTTAATGGCTCTCCTCTAGTCTCTGGTTTGGCCATTGTGGTACAGGCCAGGGAGCTTTCTTCCCATTCTTCTCCCAAATCTCTAACCCTTGGTTCGGCCATCACGGTACAAACCAAGGGACATGTTTCATCTTCCCAAAATTCTTATTCTTGGTTCGGCCATCGCGGTATAAATCAAGGAGCATGTTTCATCTCTCCAAATTCTTGCCCTCGGTTCGGCCATTGCGGTACAAACCAAGGTGCATGTTTCATCTATATTAAAATTTCATCTTTGGTTCGGCCACTGTGGTACAAACCAAGGAGCATGTTATAGCTACGTCAAATTTTTGTCCTTGGTTCGGTCATCGCTGTACCAATCAAGGAGCATGCATATTTCTTTTACATGTTGCATATGCTTTGTCCTAATGATCTCCTTCTTGGTTTGGTCCCCTTAGCAATACAGGCCAGGACGAGCGTCTCGCTTCTTGGTTTGGTCCCTATATGCGGATACAAATCAAGAGTGTCATAGGTATAAAAACCTCATAAAAATTGCCTTAATTTGGTCATCATAAAAAAATTGGATATGACTAAGTTGGAATGAAATTACAAACGTGCTAACCTGAACTCATGATAAATTCTTGTTTGGTTGTGCTACGGGCATTATGTGTCATACTAGTTGCAATACAAACAGGAGCATAAAATATATATTCCTTCACTTGGTTACGCTACATGCAGGCATTATCATATTGGTACGTGGTTAGTAGTAATACAAGCAAGGCAAAACTTAATTTAAAATGCGTTCATGCTGCACTCACCAAAGCCAAAATCATGCAAGATGAATTATAAAACATGTTGATCATAAAAACCAATCTTACTTGGTTGCGCTACACGCGGGTATTATCTAAATGCTACGCGGTGTTAGTAGTAATACAAGTGAGAGAAAACTAAACAGAATATTCAGGCCACATATTTGGGCCAAAGTCAAATAAAATATGGCATGAAATGCTCCAACGCCATAAGAGCCTAAACTATTAGCATCATGAATATTGCACATCATAAACCAACTTTACTTGGTTACGCTACACGCGGACACGATATTCATGTTACATGGTGTTAGTAGTAGTACAAGCGAGATAAAACTAAACAAAATACCCGGGCCACATGTTTTGGGAAAAAGTCAAGTAAAATATGTCATGAAATGCTCCAATGCTATAAGATCCTAAACTATTAGCATAATCACAAATGGATATCACAAACTCACTTTACTTGGGTTACACTACACATGGGCGCCAATGAAATAACGCTACGTGGATTTAGTGCTAATACCATCTAAGGTACAAATATAAACAAAAATAATAGATGTCATATGACTCATGCAATACCATAATTTTCCAACAAACCCTTTGATTTGTTACGCTGCACGCGGGCATTATCTTAGTGCTACGCGATATTAGTAGTGATACAAGTAAAGTAGAACTTAATAAAAATAACTTTACTTCACATCCACATATGCATACAAATTCATGCAAAATACATGATAAGGCATATTCCATGTAACCCACATAGGCTTTAAACAAAAAAATATCATAAACAAATTCCATTCGGGTCAAGCTACACATAGGTGTCATAGTATTGCACCTTGTAGTTAGTTGTGATACTGTCTGGACTCAGAGTCAACAAAATATGGCACATATCACATGCACTATAAAAAGCATCAAGATTGTGTCAGAAAGCTTTAGTCTGTTACGCTACACGAAGGCACCACATCAGTGCTACATGATGATAGTAGTAATGTGATGAAGCAAAAATTACTAAAATTAGCATGTCACATACATTCATGCTACCAAAACCTATATCACACAAATTCCTAGAGAAAAATACATACTATCCTATGTGACAAACATAGGATAAAACTATGCCTAATCAAAATCAATCTCAATTCTGCATGCAAATGAGGTTGAACACGAACAAATTGTTGCATGTGCAAGGAAAATATATTCCCAAACATCAAACATGAAATCATGGAGAAGTACTTGCATGAAAGCAAACTTCAAGTACCCAAGCAGGAGTGCATCAACGGTCGCGAGGAGGATTTTTCTTGTAGCATATTGTAATAGGAATGTGTTGCTATCTTATGTAATAGATATGTTGGAATTCTTAATCAGGGGTTTTCTCTCCGGAGATGTAATTAACAAAATGTGTATGTAAATGTAAGAGTTCTGGAAATAAAGTACTTGCAATGTTTGATCTTCATTTTATTTTATGCATGTATGCACTTAAAATTATTCATTCTGTATCAATGACGTGGACGCGTGTCTCACGCCCGCCATTTTCTCGTCATCAGATTCTGGCACGCCCGGTGGGACCTATTTCTCCCCTCATATCTTCGACTTCAACATAGTATTGTAACACATGAATTTCCGTAGTACATAAAACATAAAATATTATGTAAACATACACAAAAAAAGATGAAGAAAACTAGTATATGGTTTTCTTTAGTTTGAAGGTATGGAAGGTCGGGTGCCGCAGTCAGTGAGACTCCGCATTGGAGACATTTGGCTTGATGTGCCAGTTGGTCCATGTGTGACTTCAACAAATCGACATATGGATATTAGGACGGCATCACCAAATGAACATGACCAAGGAATGGAAGTATTCTCTCCACTCAAGTTTGGGGGAAGTATGAGGGTAGATAAAGTAGGAAAAGGGAAGACAATGGACAAACTCCACTATGACCAACCTATGAATGGGGGCAATACCATGGTTATATTTCCCTCCTCGTTGTTTATGCATGGAAGGACATCAAAGGTTCAGAATAAAGTTCAAGTTGATGCTTCAGAGCCTATTCTTTTGTTGGCCGATAAATCCAATGGAGAATGCTCTGAGATAGTTCTCAAGTTTTTCCTTGAATGCAAGAAAAAGCACCCCAATTGCCATGGCTATGAAACATGTCATGTGAACCCAACATCAACATTGTCAAGTCCCTTGTCGTCATCAACACCCGTCGCATATGATTTCTCTCTGACTTCGTTTGAGTCGATGTGCCATCAACCTCAGCGAAGAAATGTTCGCCATGTCAAACTTCGCAATATTAAGGTCAGCAAAGTCCATGTCCAATTCCCCAAGAGTGTGGACAACAATCATCGAGACTGCCTTTTTCATATCAGTAAGGGCGGTATTAGAATTCATACTATGGTGACTAGCAACCCTTCAACAGTTGTTGCCTTCATCAGGTTCTGCTGGAAAAAGTATCTTAATCACGCCAAGTGGCATGTGTTGGCCTTGACTGTGAATACACTAGATATGTCCACAACAAAGAGCGTAAGAAGCTTCCACTTGAGCAACAAGTTGCTCTCTCTAATCAAGAGCCACAATGCGCTTCTGTCTTCCAACTCTGTGTGGGCAAGCATTGCCTAATTTATCAGCTATACCAGGCTCAGGCTAGGAGTCTTAGCCTCCACTTCTCCGCAGCTTCCTTGACAATGACACCGTTGAATTTGCAGGTGCCACCATTGGCAATGACATCGCAAAACTCAAGTTCTATAGCTTGGGTATCAGAAAACCCGTCGATGTGCAAGGACTGGGTATCAAGGTTCATAATCAAAAATTTGGCAACTTGGCTTCATTGGAGAAGCTAGCAAAGAAGGTTGCAAACATAAGTCTTAACAAGGACAAACGCATCACTGTCAGTCAGTGGGAGAAGTCCAACCTGGACCGTGACCAAATCAAGTATGCACACTTGGATGCCTATGCGAGCTTCGAGGTTTATATGCGACATTCCAACATAACCGGTTATCTTAGAACCCACTGAAATGTTTGTTTCTGGGTGAAATATGTAACTGGTTATCTTAGAGCATGTTGAAATGTTTCCTCCCAAGTGAAGTATGTAAGAAAAGGTTGTTGAGTCTTGATCAAGGAAAATATGTACACGAGCATTGTTTCTTTATATTATGGTTATGCCTAATTTTCTAGGTGCATTTTTGATATGACGATGCAGGGAAGCAAATGTTCTTGTATCATCATAATTTTGTTCTCATAGAAGACAAGTGAATCTGAATAGAAATGACTTATATTTTGCATTAATACTCGCAATACAAATGTTGCAACATTATGTGCACTTAATTTAAAGAAAATTGTGACACACAAAAGGAAAATTACTCCATACCCTCAAGAGTATAAACTGGGCCACACAAAAAAAAACGCCAACGACCTATGAGTATAAACTGTGATGAAAAAAAATCGTCAAGCTACTCCATACCCCCAAGAGTATAAACTAGGGCACAAAGAAAACTCCAACGACCTATGAGTATAAACTATGATGAAGAAAAATCGTCAAGCTACTCCATACCCTCAAGAGTATAAACCGGGGCACACAAAAAAACTCCAACGACCTATGAGTATAAACTGTGATGAAAATAAATCGTCAAGCTACTGCATACCCTCAAGAGTATAAACTAGGGCACAGTCAAAAAAAAAATACTCCAACGACCTACGAGTATAAACTGTGATGCAAAAAAATCGTCAAGCTACTCCATACCCTCAAGAGTATAAACTGGGGCACACAAAAAAACTCCAACGACCTATGAGTATAAACTATGATGAAAAAAATCGTCAAGCTACTCCATACCCTCAACAGTATAAACTGGGGCACATAAAAAAAACTCCAACGACCTATGAGTATAAACTGTGATGGAAAAAATCGTCAAGCTTCTCCATACCCTCAAGAGTATAAACTGGGGCACACACACAAAAAAAAATACTCCAACGACCTACGAGTATAAACTGTGATGCAAAAAAATTGTCAAGCTACTCAGTACCCTTAAGAGTATAAACTGGGGCACACAAAAAAAACTCCAACGGCCTATGAGTATAAACTGTGATGAAAAAAATCATCAAGCTATTCCATTGCCTCATGAGTATAAACTATGGCATATATAAAGAAAATATTACTCCAACAACTTATGAGTCTAAACTGTGATGCAAAAAAAATCATCAAACAAACTTCGAAATAACGTGAGTATAGATTGTGTCATATAAATAAAATTTACTCCAAAAGCTCACGAGTTTAAACCATGTGATAAAATATAGCAATTTTACTGCAATAACTTACGAGTTTAAGCTGTGACATAAAATCTATCACTCGAATAAACTTACGAGTATAAACTGTGACATAAAAATATACTCCAATGCCTCATGAGTATAAACTATGGCATATATAAAGAAAATATTACTCCAGCAACGTACGAGTCTAAACTGTGATGCAGAAAAATCATCAAACAAACTCTGAAATAACATGTGTATAGATTATGTCATGTAAATAAAATTTACTCCAAAAGCCGAGGAGCTTAAACCCAGTGATAAAATATAGCAATTTTACTCTGATAATTTATGAGTATAAATTACGACATAAAAATATACTACGCCAATATCTTACGAGTCTAAACAATGGTAGTACAAATAGAAATAAACTGATGGTTCAAATACCTGACGAGCTAACTATGGTCAACGTGAGCAAATTTATGTGATTAGTCTAAGGAGTGGTGCACTAAGAAAATACGAACCATGCTTCAACTACTCAAGACATAAAAAAATGTTTTGTAAATGGTTATAACAATGAGTGGAACATAAAGAATGACATAGTTGCCCATCGCGAAGTAAAATGCTATATAATAAAAGGCAAAATAAAATGAAACACAAATATGAGAATGACTCATTCCTATCAATTTTGAAGAAGGAATGTGTGCTCCATGATGATCTCTATGCTTGAATATTGTTTGTTACTTCCATGATGGGCCCAAATGGGATACTAGCGCCAAGAAGGTGGTGTCATAAAAGAGCACCACCATGCTCAAAAAGTTTTCGACAACCCCAAACGGATGCAACTCCACTGAAAGTAAATAAATATGAAAGTTCATGGGAGAAGATTCAAAAGAGTGCAGGGAGCAAGTTTTACCCTGAATCTCCTATAGTACTAAGCATGACTTCCGAAAACTATTCTCCATAGATTTTGGGCGAATATTAGATCCAAAGATCTCCTAATATGTAGGACTTGTGAGACGTGTAAATGGAAATTTGTTCTGGGTACCCCATGGCGCGCGGGAGGGATGTTCATCTACATCACTCCCATATATAACTTTATGCAAGCACATGAAGATCCTACCCTAGGAGGTTGGGGGAAAATCAACCTTACGTTATCCAATATGCTAAGGACAAATTCATCCAAAGATGTCCAAGGCTAGCGAAACACAATAGCTTTGAAGGTTGAAGGCATCCACAAATGTTACATACATATCACCTTTTATATTTAGGGTGAATGCCAAAACCTCTATCGAGGAATACATGGGTAAAGTTCATCTCGCCCTTCAACAAAAGTGGGAAGATATTGTTGACTTTCGAAATCATTTGGCCACTAAACAAAGCAAAATACATCATGTTGTTGAGGCGACCGTCCATCTCGAGGCTCATTGTGTATATAAACATGCATACTGCATCATGAGGCTAGGGTACATCAAACCCTACAACATGAGCTACGTAAAACAAAATACTCTGAATCACATGAGTATAGTAAGATGTTCAAGGCAACATGAATGTGGATTGTTAGCCAAATGTACAAAAAAATTATATATAGTCTAACATCTTAAGAGTATAAACCATGCTACAACAAATCAACGAAAATAAAATATTCATCAAAAATTTGAAGTTCAAACGTGTGCATATAGTAGTAAATACTCCTAACATCAAATTAAATAACCATATGTCTAAAAGTGCTCTGATGCTTCAAGAGACAAAATTGCAAGCATACATTATTCTCTCGAGCAAAAGGTGCAAGAGCAATAATATTTCGCCAAAACTTGCCTCACTGGCTCAAATTGGAAATGCAAGTATGCATAAAAAATCACTGTCTTGTCAGCCTACATAATGATTGATCTACATTTTAGAAGTGTTTCTGGAAAATAGCAGAATCACTCATAATCAAGTGGCTAAAGCCCACCCGGGAGTACCACCGAAACGAAAAAAGGATCAATTACGCTCCTTTGTTTCTTTTGAACAGAAATATGTTAACAACAAACAATATCTTCTATGAAATCGTAGAAAGTTAAAGAACAATCAATTTCAAACATATGACCCAATGCCATATCAACATAAGTTAGGTCGTTGAAATAACCTTCTAATGCTTAACAAGATAAAAGTATAGGCATGGATATTCTATGTATAAAAAAAGCCTACTCTTTCATGAGTCTAGCGAGACACCAAACTAATAGCATCATCATTTAAAAAAAGGGTCATGTGAATTAACAAAAAATAATAGTCAATAAATATGATCAACTTGACAAATACATACAAAAGGTATACCATTAAAATATGGTGGTAAATCAAGAGCATTGGGACAGGGGCACCATCATCCAAGGGTGCTACATGTGAAGCATATATCCAATGGCACATGGGGAAAATGCACACTCAATATCTAGTGCAAAAAGAAAAAGAAATCCTCCCAACAGGTTGGCGATAAATCCATTCTTGCCATATCCTAAAATACTGGGGGCAAACCCATCAAAATTTGTCCAAAATAATCAAAAGAAATCCTCCCAACAGGTTGGCGATAAATCCAATCTTGCCATATCCTAAAATTTATCTATACACATGCTTCCGAATTTCTCAATGAAAAAGTTGTGGATGAGCTCATACCATGATCTTTCATATGGTATATAATCCTAAGGGTGCAATGTAGTGCAACCAGACATCAAACCAAGTGACCTTCAGGTTACATATGGTTATGCCAATTTTCATGTAGAACAAATTCTACGGGTTGAGGAGTGACTTCTGTTGAGGAGAAATTATCTCAATTAAATGTTTTCCTCCATTAAAACGAGGAAGAATCTGCATATCTTCGAAATAAATAACACATCCTCAAGAAAAGAGAATTGTGTATCTTCTTGTGTCACTCTTGAGATAATAAAATATGTGATTTCCCAGCAAGCTAAGGCTCAATATATGGAGACATAGCATGCCAACGAGCCAAGATATGTCAAACCATACCCTCCATATGGTAGTTTGACTGCTTTTCCAACCGATTGTTAACATATAGCTTATATAGTTGTCGTGTACCAAGATTCAACACGTAGCAAAGCTATATATTCTATTGACAAACGTTCAAATTTCATTAGAACTAATTGTGTCCTTGTTACAATAAAGTTACAACCATGTTTGATCAAGACTCGGCAAAAAAATTGCAAGATGTCCTTCTTGGATATTTTGCAACACAAAAAATGTCGCATGTTTTCCCAAATTGGCATATACAAAGGAAAAGTTGTACAAAATTGCTTTCCAAGTTATTGTTAGGTGAAGAGCTTTAAGCCTCAGTGTGACAATTCATAGAGGTTGGCACAATATGGATGTCTCCAGTCTCCTACCAAGTGTGGCCTGGCACTTACAAGGGGTGCGACCAATCACTTTTAAGGACTTGGCCCTCAAAGCCACCGACATAGCAAACCATGAAGGAAAAAGTTGCTCATTGGAAAGAGTTACGACTAAAATGAGCAAAAAAGTACTCCAACATAAATTATTGGCACGATGCAAACACATCGATAGAAAATACTTTGATGTTACGCAAAGTATGATTCGCTAGCCGCATGACTAAAAAAGCGTGATATGTGTATCCTTCATATGGAAAATATAAAAGCCCAGGTTATATGAGTGGAAACTAGTAGCCACATGTGATAAAAAAGAAATATAACACTCCCATGCTATAAGAGTATAAATTGGTAGCCATATATGAAGAAAAAGAGATATAATGCTCCAATGCTATATGAGCCTAAACTACAAGCATTGTGTGAAACTTTGAACACACACATAAATGCTCCAATGCTATATGAGCCTAAACTATAAGCGTCATTGAAACATTTTTACGCGCATAGAAAATGCTCCAATGCTATATGAGCCTAACTATAAGCGTGTTTCAAAAATGTTGAATTTGATCCAACCTTCATGAGTTTGATCTCGCAATGTTAAGTTGTGCGCTCCAAAAAGAAAAACTTCCGAGCCTAAATTGAAATAAAAAATGCAATGTGTACAAAAAAACTGCACATCCACGTATACCTGGCATACACTTGAGTAAGATCATATGCTAAAAAAACTAAATCCATAGCTCATGTTCGCATGGAAATACTCCAAGCATAAAAAAATGGTTGTCCTGTTTCAAGCTATGGACCCGAATCAAATATCTCTTCAGACCCAAACCTCGAGGGGCATTTGTTGACATGGTTTTGACCAAATCAAAATAGAGTGCAAATACTGTACCAAAAGTTAGATAAATGCAAACGGCAAAAATCTATTTAATAATGAAAGGAAACAATTTAAAAATAGTCGATCGTTCAAAGCAATGGCTAATGAAAATAATGGTATGATATATTGCTGAATGTTGATATTACGGACATCGAAAAGAGCCGGTAATTATAAAATGTGACGGAAAAATAATAATCATCAAGTTGTTCTCCTAAGGAAATTGTAGAGGAGAGATAGCTTGTGTGCGTGTACCGTCACCGACCGTAGAATTCTCATGTCAACATAAAATCCCGGTATCTAAGATGGGCGGCGGTATCAGCAAAATATAACACGTATGAGCACGGCACCACCAAAATGTCATTGTGAATTAACTAAATTTATAGAAAATATAATCTAAAGCTAATAATAACATTGAGTCATTGGATAACACGTGCGTATATACATACACGTATAAGATGTACGTACATGACATGACCTATATAATCCAATACGTAATTGATTTCCTGATCAATGCATAGACATGCATGCATGTGTATTAGCTTCTCCAACTAAATCAAGAGGCCCATACGTGTGTTAATCCAAGCCATACCTGCACGCAATTAAAGCTTAATCAAATAATTAGGCTCAATGGGCCCAAGACCTACACGTTGTAAAAAACTTGGCCTTATTAAGCCCATATTGGCTAATGGGACCTTGCCCGTTAATTAGAAATAAAGAAAGAAGAGAAAGGAAGAGCAGCCCACGTTCCCACGATCTCACGTACACAGAACGTGGGCAGGCGAGCGTGGCAGTGATCCAAAAATCAGCGCTAGGTCCAGCCCTCCCTATAAATACCTCCTCGCTCAGCATACACAGGGTCGGCCTTTTAGTTCGTTCCTTTCCTCTGCCAAAAATTATACACACACAGTAGCACAGAAAGGAGAGAAGGAGGCAGGCCTGCAGGAGGTTTGAAAGGTGAGATTCAATGGTTCTCCTTTAGCCCCTGGTTTGGCCATTGTGGTACAGGCCAGGGAGCTTTCTTCCCATTCTTCTCCCAGATCTCTAACCCTTGGTTTGGCCATCACGGTACAAATCAAGGGGCATGTTTCATCTTCCCAAAATTCTTGTTCTTGCTTCGGCCATCGCGGTACAAATCAAGGAGCATGTTTCATCTCTCCAAATTCTTGCCCTCGGTTCGGCCATTGCGGTACAAACTGAGGTGCATGTTTAATCTGTATTATAATTTCATCTTTGGTTCGGCCACTGCGGTACAAACCAAGGAGCATGTTATAGCTACGTCAAATTTTTGTCCTTGGTTCGGTCATCTTTGTACCAATCAAGGAGCATGCATATTTCTTTTACATGTTGCATATGCTTCGTCCTAATGATCTCCTTCTCGGTTTGGCCCCTTAGCGATACAGGCCAGGACGAGCGTCTCGCTTCTTGGTTTGGTCCCTATATGCGGATACAAATCAAGAGAGTGTCATAGGTATGAAAACCTCATAAAAATTGCCTTAATTTGGTCATTATATTTTTGATATGACTAAGTTGGAATGAAATTATGAACGTGCTAAACTGAACTCATGATAAATTCTTGTTTGGTTCCGTTACGGGCATCATGTGTCACGCTAGTTGCAATACAAACAAGAGCATAAAAATATATATTCCTTCACTTGGTTACGCTACATGCGGGCATTATCATATTGCTACGCGGTGTTAGTAGTAATACAAGCAAAGCAAAACTTAATTTAAAATGCGTTCATGATGCACTTACCAAAACCGAAATCATGCAAGATGAATTATAAAACATGTTGCATCATAAAAAACAATCTTACTTGGTTGCGCTACACGCGGGCATTATCTTAACGCTACGCGGTGTTAGTAGTAATACAAGTGAGAAAAAACTAAACAGAATATTCAGGCCATATATTTGGTCCAAAGTCAAATAAAATATGGCATGAAATGCTCCAACGTTATAAGAGCCTAAACTATTAGCATCATGAAAATTGCACATCATAAACCAACTTTACTTGGTTACGCTACACGCAGACATGATATTCGTGTTATACGGTCTTAGTAGTAGTACAAGCGAGATAAAACTAAACAAAATACCCGGGCCACATGTTTTGGCAAAAGTGAAATAAAATATGTCATGAAATGCTCCAATGCTATAAGAGCCTAAACTATTAGCATCATTACAAATGGATATCAAAAACTCACTTTACTTGGGTTACACTACACACGGGCGCCAACGAAATGACGCTACGTGGAGTTAGTGGTAATACCATGTGTCGGTGTCATAACTGGCGGATCTCGGATAGGGGGTCCCGAACTGTGCGCCTAAGGCGGATGATAACAAGAGGCATGGGACACGATGTTTACCCAGGTTTGGGCCCTCTTGATGGAGGCAATACCCTACGTCCTGCTTGATTGATATTGATGATATGAGTATTACAAGAGTTGATCTACCACGAGATCGTAGAGGCTAAACCCTAGAAGCTAGCCTATGGTATGATTGTTGTTGTCCTACGGACTAAACCCTCCGGTTTATATAGACATCGTAGGGGGCTAGGGTTACCCAGAGTCGGTTACAAGGGAGGAGATATACATATCCGTATTGCCAAGCTTGCCTTCCACGCCAAGAAGAGTCCCATCCGGACACAGGGCAAAGTCTTCAACCTTGTATCTTCATAGTCCAACAGTCCGGCCAAAGGATATAGTCCGGCTGTCCAGAGACCCCCTAATCCCGGACTCCCTCAGTAGCCCCTGAACCAGGCTTCAATGACGATGAGTCCGGCGCACAGATTCATCTTCGGCATTGCAAGGCGGGTTCTTCCTCCGAATACTCCATAGAAGATTTCGAACACAAGGATAGTGTTCGGCTCTGCAAAACAAGTTCCATATACTACCGTAGAGAGAATAATATTTCCACAAATCCAATCAGCTGACACGTTCAGCAACATGACATCATCTCATGGCCCGGTCATTATTCGAACCGTTTTTCTCAACCATCACTACACATATCGCGGGGCGGTTTTCTTGACACGTGTTGTCGAAGCAGAGATCGTGTCCCCCTTATTACGAGATTCTCATCAATACGGACATGGGTAACCCAACCGTGCCATCAATTACGGCGCTCGGGAATAAGCGATTTTACCAAGTAAGTGGGGAGGCGCATCACCTCTTCCTCCCTTATAAAGGCACAAAGCTTCACCCTTTGTACCCACGCCTTCTTCCTCCTTGCTTATCCATTCTCGCGCACTCGAGCTCCAGCGCCCAAGTTCGCATCTTTATCCTCAAACCACTCCAAGCATGTCCGGAGCGGGAGGCAAGTGGATGGTCTCCTCCGTCACGGAGGAGAACATCGCAAAGCTACGGGAAACCGGATATCTGGCCGCGGACATCACACACCGGCTGCCAGATGCGGGGCAGATCATCCCTACGCCTGCACCCCACGAGAGGGTAGTTTTCCTTACCCACTTTATCCGCGGACTGGGATTTCCACTTCACTCGTTTGTCCGCGGGCTCATGTTCTACTAAGGGTTGGATTTTCATGATCTGGCCCCCAATTTCATCCTCAACATCTCGGTGCTTATCATCGTGTGTGAGGCCTTCCTCCGCATCCGGCCCCACTTCGGCCTGTGGCTGAAGACCTTCAATGTTAAACGGTGGTGGTCGGCCAGCAAGCGGAGTGCGGAGGCGCCATGGTGGGCAAAATGCCTAACGTCACCTGGCTTGAAGGCTCCTATGTGGAGACCATAAAGGGGTGGCAATCGGGGTGGCTCTACATCACCGAGCCGCGCGACACCAAGTGGGTGGCGGCCCCCGAATTCCGATCCAGAATCCCCATGCGGCTCACCTCCTGGAAAGAGAAGGGCCTATCCTGGGGTTCCCCGGTAGAGCTGACCGGACTACAGACCTGCATCAAGAACATGATGGGCCAGAAAATCAAGCTCGTCAACATGGTCTAGGTCATGCTCTTCCGCCGGATTCTTCCGTGTCAACGACGGGTATTCAATTTGTGGGAGTTCGACCCGGCCAAGCACCAGACGCTGCGAGAGCTCTTCGACACGACGCACAAGGATGTCTGGAAGGTGCTGTTCAAGGGCGCCGAGGTACCTCCTCCCCTTATCGAAGACCGCAGACTCAGCGCAAAACGCCATGCCAATCCGGTAAGTTTTTATATCTCGCAGGATATTTATTTGCCCCCGCTTAATCATGTGCGGGATCTAAGCTTCCATGCCATTAACAGGACAGGGTAGAGACAGCGGAGCAGATCGATTGCCCAACCCCCCTGCCTGAAGATCCTGTAGATGCTCTCCTAACGGAGATGCTGGTTCCGGCGCCTTACGAGGTGCCGGCGAAGAAGACCAAGAAGAAGGCCGCGGGGACCCGAAAGGGTCTCCGGCGCAAGGTTGTATCGAACTCATCGTCCGATAACTCTGACGCGCCCTCCTCCCAAGAAAACGAGGAGGAGGAAGAGGAAAGTCCCCCCCCCCTAGCCGGGGGAGACAAGAAAAGGAAGGCCACCCCAATCGGGGAGGCCGAAGGGTCCAAGAAGGGAAGGACCCTCCTTCCGGACTGCTCCACGACGGCCGCCCACAGCGACGACGAGTGGTTACCCAGGGACAAGCCCCTGGCGAAGTCGTAAGTATCCGGATACCATAGTAATTCATGGTATGTTTTATTGCACTGCTTCTCCTTATGCCGAATATGATTATGCAGTCCGTCCTGAGCCCGTATTGACATATCTTCGTCGGATGGTTCTTTGGACTCGTCGGATATGAATAGCGATTCACTTCCGACCGCCTCCACCCCTTGCCCTACGGACAACGTCGAGGTGTTGTATCAAAAGGCACCGAGCCAAGGGGAGGTAGTCTTGGGGGCGCCTCGAGGAGACCTTCCGGACCCTGGGCGCAAAGGTAGCAAAACTCCCATGGGCTCCAAGTTCGGCCCCCAGACGAACACTGCGCCGGAACCTTCGGTGGTTCCGGACTCCGGCAGGCGACCCCCCATTAAGAGGGGCAAGCCGCCCGTGCCGGTGGCCTCTGTCCATCCAGAGGCACCGGACAACTTGCTGGAAGCGCTTCGCGGCGCTTCCATCGATGAAGAGCACCGCACTATCATGAGTGCGGTGATCGAGAAAGTTCAGTCCGCCAAAAACGGACTAACCGAAGCTTGTGCTAGCATCCTAACAGGCTTTGAGGTAAGCAATCAAAATATAGGAAAAATATTACCGCCTAGACAGTAGCCCCGATGCTCTGTTTGGCGTTCGCGAAGAAAGGCCGAATAGAGGATCAAATAATTGTTGGGGAACGTAGTAATTTCAAAAAATTTCCCACGCACACGCAAGATCATGGTGATGCATAGCAACAAGAGGGGAGAGTGTTGTCCACGTACCCTCGTAGACCGAAAGCGGAAGCGTTAGCACAACGCGGTTGATGTAGTCGTACGTCTTCACGGCCCGACCGATCAAGCATCGAAACTACGACACCTCTGAGTTCTAGCACACGTTCAACTCGATGACGATCCCCGGACTCCGATCTAGCAGAATGTCGGGGAAGAGTTCTGTCAGCACGACGGCGTGGTGACGATCTTGATGTTCTACCATCGCAGGGCTTTGCCTAAGCACCGCTACAATATTATTGAGGATTATGGTGGAGTGGGGCACCGCACACGGCTAAGAGATCAATGATCAACTGTTGTGTCTTTGGGGTGCCCCCTGCCCCCGTATATAAAGGAGCAAGGGGGAGGAGGTGCGGACAGGCAAGGGGCATGCCAGGAGGAGTCCTACTCCTACCGGGAGTAGGACTCCCCTCTTTTCCATGTTGGACTAGGACTTGGGGGGAAAGAGAGAGAGAGAGAGAGAGGGGAAAGGAAAGGGGGGGGGGCACCGCCCCCCTTCCTTGTCCAATTCAGACTTGGGGGGGAGGGGCACGCGGCTGCCCCTTGGCCTCCTCTCCTCTTCCTACACTAGGCCCATTAAGGCCCATTAGGCTACCGGGGGGTTCCAGTAACCTCCCGGTACTCCGCTAAAATGCCGATTTCATCCGGAACACTTCCGATGTCCAAACATAGGCTTCCAATATATCAATCTTCATGTCTCGACCATTTCAAGACTCCTCATCATGTCCATGATCACATCCGGGACTCCGAACAACCTTCGGTACATCAAAACATATAAACTCATAATGAAACTGTCATCGTGATGTTAAGCGTGCGGACCCTACGGGTTTGAGAACAATGTAGACATGACCGAGACACGTCTCCGATCAATAACCAATAGCGGAACCTGGATGCTCATATTGGCTCCTACATATTCTACGAAGATCTTTATCGGTCAGACCGCATAACAACATACGTTGTTCCCTTTGTCATCGGTATGTTACTTCCCCGAGATTCGATCGTCGGTATCTTAATACCTAGTTCAATCTCGTTACCGGCAAGTCTCTTTACTCGTTCTGTAATACATCATCCCGCAACTAAATCATTAGTTGCAATGCTTGCAAGGCTTAAGTGATGTGCATTACCGAGAGGGCCCAGAGATACCTCTCCGACAATCGGAGTGACAAATCCTAATCTTGAAATACGCCAACCCAACAAGTACCTTCGGAGACACCTGTAGAGCACCTTTATAATCACCCAGTTACGTTGTGAAGTTTGGTAGCACACAAAGTGTTCCTCCGGTAAACGGGAGTTGCATAATCTCATAGTCATAGGAACATGTATAAGTCATGAAGAAAGCAATAACAACATAGTAAACGATCAAGTGCTAAGCTAACGGAATGGGTCAAGTCAATCACATCATTCTCCTAATGATGTGATCCCGTTAATCAAATGACAACTCATGTCTATGGCTAGGAAACATAACCATCTTTGATCAACGAGCTAGTCAAGTAGAGGCATACTAGTGACACTCTGTTTGTCTATGTATTCACACAAGTATTATGTTTTCGGTTAATACAATTCTAGCATGAATAATAAACATTTATCATGATATAAGGAAATAAATAATAACTTTATTATTGCCTCTAGGGCATATTTCCTTCAATAATGACTCAGGAGTCTAATCAGAATATGTCTATGTGCATATGCAGGCTTCACTGTTGGCCGCTGCCGCACGTACTGCGGAGGTCGCTGCGCTGAAGTAGGACCTTGAGCGGTCCGAGGACGAGCTCGACCTTATCAAGAGGTAGCTCGAGGAGAGCAAAGGTAAGCAATACCTTGTCTATATATTAAAAAGAAATTTGGTTATAAAATAATAGGATCATCATGAATTTGCCAGGGCCCACGACTGAGGTGGCGACCCTGAAGAAGGCGCTGTCCGAGGCCAAAGACAAAGCGGCCAAGGAGCGCATTGAGTGGGAAAATCAAGAAGCCCGGGTAGGAGAGGTGCAGCAAGAGCTCGAGGCTCTTGCCAAAAAACACGAGTCCTTGGAGCTGGACTCTAAGACACGAGAGTCCGAGCTTGCAAAGGCGCTCGAAAGCGCACGGAGTGCCAAGGCTGAAGCCCGCAAGGCCCTCCAGGAGATTGAGGCGGTGAAGGAGATAGCGGTGGGTAAGGCATTTATTATGCAAAGCAAGCATGTGAAGGAAACTTTCCTTTACTTACCCGAATTCGGAGCTCTCCAGGAGCGTTCGCAGATCTTCCCTGCAGTGTGCTTGATGCCATGGAGTTTTACCGAGCTGAGGAGGGGAGCTCGATGGAAAAGTTGTTCTGGTCTCAGTATACTTGGACCGAATACCCAATGCCCTTGAGCGACCAGCTGAAGCAACTGGTCGAGCTTCACAAGGCGGCCGAACAGGCCATGAAGGGTCTTATAGTCCGGATGTGGCCTGGTGATCCCCTGCCTAGCAGCTACTTCGGTCTGGTGAGGCGGCTTATGGATGCCTGCCCACGGCTCGAAGTCATAAAGCGGTCCGTCTACATCGAGGGTGCGCGCCGGGCTTTTGCCCGGGCAAAGGTGCACTGGGCGAAGTTGGACGCCCTGAAGCTGGTGAAGGAGGGGCCACCGGAGGGCAAGGAGCATTGCTGCCCCGAAATGTATTATGACAGTGTCCTGAAGGGTTCCTGCCTTGTGGCGGATGAATGTGCCAAAGATGTAATTTTTGAATGAACATGCTCGTGTGATCCTGTAATGTGAAACGAGTTCATTTGCGCTATGCAACGCTTTTTGAATTTAAAATATTACCTTCTGTGCGGCCGTTTATAAAATCTGAGAGTTGGCCAGTCGTCGGCTTCTGCCCCCATGTAACTAGTACTGGGGTGTTCGGGATAAACCTGAGCACTCTTTATCCCAATTTTGGGTCCTTCGAGGGAGGTGTTCAGCAGAACGAACCAGGCAATCAGACTATAAGGCTTTATCACTCTCACTTAGCCATAGAAACCTACAATTTTAAATTTTGGCGAAGCCCCTAGTATTCGGAAGGCTGAATTTGGGGCGCTATATACGCCTAAGTCGGGTAAGGCCGACTCCTCGTCCGATGCGGAAAAAGTCTTTAAGGACTTGAGACCTCTCGAACAGCGACCAGCTCTCGTCTTATCATGACAGTCAGTTTTCGGCTTTCTCTACTGAGGTGCTCGTCCGGAAGAACCGGGACACAATCGCAGTAGTTCTCCCAGTGCTACCTTAGCCGATATAGCGGAACGTAAGGTACCAAAACATGGGAGCCGGGCAAACCCAACTATTGATCCAAGACATGATTCGGAGCTGATGCATATAATGCTATAAGTTCGGGGTGCCGCAATGTCGAAGGTGTTCGGACTTCTCACGTCGTATTATGGGGTAAACGAAAGCCCCTGGCGCACTGGCCATACCAGAATGTACGAGTGCAAGTTGTAGTAAATGAACATATACATAAAAAAGGATGGATAATGCCATAATAGACTAATGCTATGCATTGTTATTTAAATAATACGTCGAAGCATACAGATACAAGTACTGCAATAAGAAAAAGATAGGACTATTTGACATGTCCTGTTCAAGGGCAAGCTGCGTATGGGTAGTAAAAAGTGAGTGTATTGATTGTTATTAGAAACCACCTGGGGGTTCCCTTGTACGTCTTAGCTTCTTGCCTCCTTGGTTGTTCCTTCCCGTAATGTGTCCGGCAATCATACTGCCAGAAAGGGCTTCCAGGGGGTAAGGTCCTGAAAGAGAAAAAATGATAAAGGTATTCAGCCCCTAGGGAGGTTAAGCCGCATTATGGGACGTGCCCTGATCGTGCCCCCGCCTATGCCCATGGTATTTTCAGTGCGTAATTATGTACGCGCGGCACGGATTTCGTCACTTGACTGGGACTGGGACGAGGGCCGAATTGCTAGGAGAGCTGTCAATGTGCCAGTCGATCCTGTTGCAGGTTACTCCGGACTCGCTTGACGGTATCCAGGGGCTGTATCGCCGAATTGGCGGTTTGCCTTAAAAGGTTGCTTTGTGCTTCTGCTGCGAAGGCCGTAGTGTGCTCTTCCGTGCGGACCGAGCGTTCTGTGTTTCCATTGACTGTTATGACCCCCTAGGTCCTGGCATCTTGAGCTTGAGGTATGTGTAATGCGGTACCGCATTGAATTTTGCAAATGCGGTTCGCCCGAGCAGTGCGTGATAGCCACTGCGGAACAAGACGATATCGAAGATTAACTCCTCGCTTCGGAAGTTGTCCGGAGATCCGAAGACCACTTCCAGTGTGATTGAGCCCGTGCAACGGGCCTCTACACCTGGGATGACGCCCTTAAAGGTGGTTTTGGTGGGTTTGATCCTCGAGGGATCTATACCCATTTTGTGCACTGTATCCTGATAGAGCAGGTTCAGGCTGCCGCCGCCATGCATAAGGACTCGAGTGAGGTGAAATCCGTCGATGATGGGGTCTAGGACCAATGCGGTGGATCCGCCATGACGGATACTAGTGGGGTGGTCCCTGCAATCGAAGGTGATCGGACAAGAGGACCATGGGTTGAACTTTGGGGCGACGGGCTCCATCACATAAACGTCCCTTAGTGCATGCTTCCGTTCCCTCTTGGGAATGTGGCTTGCGTATATCATGTTCACCGTCTTCACTTGTGGGGGGAACCTCTTCTGTCCTTCCGTGTTCAGCGGCTGGGGCTCCTCCTCGTCATCGCTATGCAGCCCCTTGTCCTTGTTTTCGGCATTTAACTTGCCGGCCTGCTTGAACACCCAGCATTCTCTGTTGGTGTGATTGGCTGGCTTATCGGGGCTGCCGTGGATTTGACACGAGCGATCGAGTATGCGATCCAAACTGGACGGGCCCGGAGTACTTCTTTTGAATGGCTTTTTCCGCTGACTGGATTTAGAGCCTCTGAATCCGGCATTGACTGCCGTATCATCGGCATTATCGCCGGTGCTATGGCGCTTGTGTTTGTTACAATGTGGTTTGTCGTTGGCATCTTTAGTATCCGAAGTGCCCGGATTCCTTGATGTGTTGTTGCTGCGAGCCAGCCAGCTATCCTCGCCCGTGCAAAAGCAGGTCATGAGTGTTGTGAGGGCTGCCATGGACTTTGGCTTCTCCTGGCCAAGGTGCCGGGCGAGCCACTCGTCACGGATGTTATGCATAAATGGCGCTAAGGCCTCTGCATCCGGACAGTCGACAATTTGGTTTTTCTTAGTTAGGAACCGTGTCCAGAATTGCCTGGCCGATTCCCCTGGCTGCTGAGTTATATGGCTCAAGTCGCCAGCATCCGGTGGTCGCACATAAGTGCCCTGGAAGTTGCCAAGGAATGCATCTTCCAATCCTCCCAACTGTCAACGGAGTCTGCTGGCAAGCTATTCAGCCAATGCCGAGCTGGTCCTTTGAGTTGTAGTGGGAGGTACTTGATGGCATGCAGATCATCACCGCGAGCCATGTGGATGTGGAGGAGGAAATCCTTGATCCATATAGTGGGATCTGTTGTACGATCATACGATTCGATATTTACGGGTTTAAAACCCTCCGGGAATTCGTGATCCATAACTTCATCAGTGAAGCATAGGGGTTGTGCGGCGCCTCTGTGCCGGGCTATATCATGACGTAGTTCATATGAGTCTTGTCTGCTGTATTCGGCCTGGCCGGATTTACTTTTAGTGTATCCGGCGTGACAGTCGTCGTCCCGTGTTGGCGCGCGCCCCCGTGACCCGTATATCGACCTTGCATGTTTTTCCCTACTTTCCAATACGTCTCGCAGGTCTTGCATGTTGCCCCGGGCCTTGGTATTTTTCTTTGGTTGGCGGCGGAGTGCGGGCTGGACTTCAGGCTGAAATGCCTCTCTGTCTCAGCCACGAGGTGGCTGGTCAGCCGCATCGTACACTGGTGATGTGGGTTTCAATGCTTCCTTCTCGAGGTGAGGTAGCAACCTGCGCTTTGGGTAACTCTTGGTTGGGCGCTCGAGTTCGTATTCCTCGGCCGCAAGGACGTTGGTCCATCTGTCTACTAGCAAGTGTTGATCAGCTCGAAGCTGTTGTTGCTTTTTCTTCAAGCTATTTGATGTGGCTATAAGCCGGCGCTTGAAGCACTCCTGCTCGACGGGATCCTCAGGAACGATAAATTCTTCGCCGCCGAGGCTCACCTCGTCTTCGGAGAGAGGCATGTAATTGTCCTCCTCGATTCTCCATCTGTTGCCCGCTCTGGAGGGCTAGCTTGTTCACCCTCCCACTCTAAATCATGCTGGAGGGATTGTTGTCGTCTTTGGCACTATCCGGAGTGTTATTATCTCTTGTGCCGGTATCCCTACTTTTGCTATGGCGGGACTTATAGCGGCGCCGCTGACGTCGGCGATTGGGTTGCTTCTTGGAGGGGTCATCCTCCATTGTCTCGTCGCCATTGCCTTATTTGGGGGTGTCCACCATGTATATATCATATGATGAGGTGGCGGTCCAGCGCCCTATGGGCGGTGGTTCCTGTTCGTCTCCTACATCGTCGTCCATACCGTCGATGTCTTCGGAGTCGAAGTCGAGCATGTCAGTTAAATCGTCGACAGTTGCTATTAAGTGGGTGGTGGGTGGGCAGCGAATTTATTCGTCATCCGCATCCCATTCTAGCCGAACATAGTTCGGACAAGGTTCTCCTGACAAGGAGAGGGACCTTAATGAATTTAGCACGTCGCCGAAAGGCGAGTGCTGAAAGATATCCGCGGAGGTAAACTCCATGATCAGTGCCCAATCGGATTTGATAGGCATGGACGCAGGCGACTCGGAGTCTGTGGCCGGAGACGAACCTAGTGGTTCGGCAACACGGCTCTCGTAAGGGGTGAAGTCAGTGTCCGGCTCCATCGCCACTGAGAGTGCGGCCTCCATGGCGGAACTACAAAAAAAAGACACATCCGTGACATTTTGGGCCAAACGAAAAAAATTTCTGTCATACATATGACACTTCTATGACGATAATTGTGACAAAACCCGATATCATCATAGATGTGGTGGGCTCCTACTTCTATGACAAAAAATCATGACAGAAAATGGGCTTTTCGTCCTGGGCGGTCCAGAGACGCAGCTGCATGACATTCTTTGGGCCGTCCATGACGGGAAAAACCGTGGTAGAAGCGAGGGGGAGGAAAATTTCGGGGAGTTCCCGGTTACGGTGGGAGGTCGGGGGCCGAGCGATGCGCGTTTCTCTCGTACACGTACGCGCGTGTGTGCGAGGCGTTGGCTCTAACTGAACCCGAGCGAGGCGTTGGGCTCTAACTGAACCCGAGCGATTGCACTGCAGGCTACACGTTACTGAACCCGAGCGATCGAACTGAACCCGATCGAGCGATTCCTTCGCTACTGCTGCTAACTGAAGCCGATCGATTGGATGAACAGTGAGCGTTGCAGGGGGGGAGGGTGGATGAACAGTGAGCGGTGGCGTTGCCTCTGGATGAACAGGACCCCGTGGTGTGGTGGAGGGCTGGATGAACAGTAGACGGTGGAGGGGTGCCCGTGGAGGGGTGGTTGAACAGGACCCTGTGGTGTGGAGGGCTGGATGAACAGTAGACGGTGGAGGGGTGCCCGTGGAGGGGTGGTTGAACAGTAGCCGGTGGAGTAGCGCGCGGTGGAGGCTGGATAAATAGGAGCCCGTGGAGGCTGGAGGAGGTCGATGGTGGAGATGAATAGCATCCCGTGGAGTCCTGTTTTGCGGTACAACAAACCCCTCCCGATGAACAGGACCCCCGTTTCGACCGTAGCACTCCAACACAAGTCCGTTTCGTCCGTTTTGCGGTACGCCACACCCCTCCCGATCAACAGGACCCCCGTTTCGACCGTAGGAGGTCCATTTCGTCCGTTTTGCGGTACGCCACACCCCTCCCGATCAACAGGACCCCCGTTTCGACCGTAGGAGGTCCGTTTCCTCCGTTTTGCGGTACGCCAGACCCCTCCCGATCAACAGGACCCCGATCCGAATGTAGAAGGTCCGTTTCCTCCGTTGTGCGGTACGCCAGGCCTCGTTTCCATCGCCTGTTCCGTCCAAACCCTCCCGATGAACACGACCACGCATTCTGTTCTGACCCAGCCAGTTGGCTCCCACGCGTTCCGTTGCCTCCCGATGAACACGGCGCATTCTGTTGCCTCCCCATGAACACGACGACGACGTTGTTTCTCCGTTCCGACCCAGCCATGTACACGAGCCCTGGTCGTACGTATGCGCGAGTAGGCGTTCGAGACCCCGCCCGTATGTACACATATGTGGTCGTATTTTCTTTCTTGCACCCTGGCCACTGTACGTACGTGTACATGCGACGTGCGCGCCTCTACTACGACACGTACGCGCCTCTACTACGACACATGCATGCCTCTACATCCACCAGTATATACGTATGTACACGTTTGCAACCAGAATGACAACGCTACGTATGCTTTGACTAGGTGGGTCCCGACTGTCAGGCACTTCCTTGCTTGCGAAGATGTAGCTGGTGGGTCCCAACAGTCAGGGGGCGAATCGTTTTTTTGCCTGGACGCACTTCCTTGCGTGCGAAGATGTAGCTGGTGGGTCCCAGCAGTCAGGGGCAAACATTTTTTTCGCAAAATACGGTGGCCCGTCCGGTGGGTCCCCGCTGTCAGGTGGAGGAATAATTATTTTGCATGTAACAGTCCACGTCTAATGGAAGCTGTTCCTTGACCATGTTGACCACGCCGTGCCGAGAGCACCAGGGCGGTGGACAATGGCGAGGCCTAGGAAGGGGACGACGCGAAGCCGGGGAAGACACGACAGTGGATGCCCACACGTAGAGGAGTATGAGGGTTCACTCGTTCGCTGTGGTGTGAGGCTGCCGTCGCCGTAGAATAACAGGGGGTGTCGGTCGTTGACCATGTTGACCAGGCCACGCCGAGAGCACCAGGGCGGTGGACGACGGCGAGGCCTAGGAAGGGAATGACACGGAGGCAGGGAAGACTTAGCAGTTGTTTCCCACGTGGAGGGGAGTACGACTGTACGAGGGTTTACTAGTTCGTCTGCCGTCGCCGGAGAATAACAGCAGGTGTGGGTGAGTAGAGGGATGGCTAGGCCAGCGATGGGAGTACGGTGGGGCAGTGAGGCCTGCGTGGAAGCACAGCCGGCTGCGGGGAGGAGGGAGCAGGCAGTCCCGCCGGCGCTTGTTTGAGCGGCTGGAGCAGGAAGAGCAGAGATTGAAGAAGCACGACGGCCGTTCGATGGACATCCAACAGTCACTGCTTTTGCATCAACATTTTTTTAGGAAAAGCCTCAAATCTGTGGAAAACATCATGCAACCCATCTGCCATTATTTCTAATAATTTATAGCCCATTTGCTAATTCTTAAGGTTTTTTGGAGCCCATATTCTTTTTGTTAGCATTACAACCCATATTGTGGCCACGGTTAAAAAATTATACGAAAATTTGCATATTTCGGTGCGGTCCAAACTGTTTTTAATCCCGAAATTTTGACTCACATTCAAACTGGTTTTAAAAATAAATGTATGTCAATATAAAATCCAACAAATTCTCCACGCATAAAAATTAATGTAATTTAAAATCTCGAAATGAAAAAACATATATTTGAAACTAATTGCCGGTTTGATGTGTTTTAAAAATGTACAGCCCATTTCTCATTACTGATGGGCCATTTTCTCATCCAGTCGAATGAAAGCTCTCCTCGTCTTGAAAGATTTGCAGCCCAACAGGCCTAACAAAGCGACTTACTTGGCAAATCACAAAATAACTGGGCTGTGGCCGTGGACCCAGCTGTCAGCCTCTCCTTGTACAGTACTCTTCCGATGGAAGTCGTTCCTTGACCACGTTAACCACGCCACGCGGAGAGCACCATGGAGGTGGACGATGGCGAGGCCTAGGAAGGGGACGACGCGGAGCCGGGGAGGACGCGGCAGCGGAAGCCCGCGCGGAGAGGAGTACGAGGGTTCACTGGTTCGGCTGCGGTGTGAGGCTGCCGTCGTCGCAGGGCCTGGCCAGCGGGGGGAATAGTAGGGGGCGGTGAGGCCTCCGCGGCAGCACAGCCGGCCATAGGAGGCAGGAGCATGCGGCACGACCGGGGCTGCTTTGGGCGGGTGGAGCAAGAAGACCAGAGGTTGAAGAAGCACTACGGCCGTTGGATGGACATCATACGGTCACTGGAGCTAGAATCGTTCATATTAACTAAATTGACAAAGCCCTTTGTCCCCGTCAACTTAGTAGGCCCACAAGTCAGCCTCCCACCAAGGTGGGTCCCAGCTAGCCGGGGGAGTATTCATTTTTTTGTGCGTAATAAGGAGGCACTTCTGGTGGGTCCGAGCTGACAATGGGGGGAATGTTTTTTTCGCGAAATACGGTGGCCCGTCAGGTGGGTCCCAGCAGTCAGGGGGCAAACGTTTTTACGCAAAATACGGTGGCCCGTCCAATGGGTCCCTGCTGTCAGTTGGATGAATCATTATTTTCCGCGTAATAAGGAGGCACTTACTTGCTGCGGCCGTGGACCCAGCTGAGACTCTCCACGTACAGTATACTTCCGATGGAAGTCGTTCCTTGACCACGTTGACCTCGCCGCGTTCCGTTGCATGCATGCGTCCATGGGCGTGGTGCGTCCCCACTGTCAGCCTCTCACGTATAGTCATCTTCCGATGACTCTCGGTTGTTGACCACGTTGACCACACCATGCCAAGCGCACCCAGACTGGAACGACCCGGAGATGGGGAAGACAGGGCAGTGGAGTCGCAGATGGAGAGGAGTGGGAAACTTCACTGGTTCGGGTGCGCGGCAGCACAGCCGCGGTGCCGCCCACGGGAGACAGGAGCAAGAACAGAGGTTGAAGAAGGAGCACCGCTGTTGGATTAACATCCAACGGTCCAGCTGCTAGAATCATTTGTTGATTAATTTGACAAAGCTGTGCGTACACGTCCGCTTAGTAGGCGCACAAGTCAGTCACCAAATCTGACGGGTCCCAGCTGTCAACGGGATGAATAATTTTTTTCGCAAAACAAGGAGGCACTTCCTTCTGTGCGAAGATACAGCCGGTGGGTCCCAGCTGTCAGGTGGAGGAAACTTTTTTTTAGCTTAATAAGGAGGAACTTTACTTGCGTGCGACCATGGACCTCGTGGATCCCAGCCGTCAGGCTCTCCACGTACAGTCCTCTTCCGATAACTCTCATTTGTTGACGACGCTGCACCGAATGCAGCGAGGCGGTGGACGATGGCGAGGCCCCGGACAGGAACGACTCGGAGATGGGAAAATGCGGCAGTGGAGTCGTAGATTGAGAGGAGGAGAAGGGTTATAACTACTTCTGTTGCGGCGTGGGCCTGTAGTCTGCGGAGAATAACAGGAGGTGTCGAGGGGTAGAGGGATAGCCTGGCCGGCGGTGGGGTAGCGCTTCGCAGTGATGCGTGCTAAGCAGAGCCGCTAGCCGCTGGAGGCCGGACCAGGTGGTCCTGGTGACGCTGGAGGAAGAAGACGAGAGATTGAAGGTGCATGCCGGCCGTTGGATATAAATCCAATGGATGTGGATGACACAATCATTTGTTGACCAAGTTGACAACGCCCTGCGTAGGCTTCGACCTATTGGCCCACATGTCAGCCTGCAAAAATGTGGCATATATTTAACCCACGTTTTCTAGAATGTACAGTCCATTTGCTGGGCTGGGTGAACAAAGAATTTCACGTCAATCAGGCCCATTTATATTTTCTAAGAAATCCCAGCCCATTTGCACTTCCTTGAAATACACGTATTAGGTGGGCTCTTTATATATATAATGGTATGTTAGAAGGAGCAATTAATATCAAAGAATAAACCGGAGAGGCACATTATATATATATATATATAATTAAGAAATTAGCGAGTTATTCCTCAAAATAAAAATGAGCGCGTTATTATTAAATTGGTCCTTAAAATCTTCGCAAGCTTTTGTACGCAATCACCAGGATTTTCCTTGCCTGTGAGTCCAAAAACAACCAGGTTTTTCCTTGCCAACTTCCGTTAAACATTTACTTTTATAAGTTAATAACACGTGGGATGTTTTTATAATGTATATATAAGTCTCTATAAAATATACAATAGTAGTAATAATATAAATCTTTCCCTAATAATAAATCACGGATTGACTCTTTGGGTTCACCATCACAATACGCTTCTTTCTGTGAATTTACGCTTTCAGTGTTTTTCCGTTAGTTTTAATCGACAGTCCGTCCAATTGCTGCGAGGCAGTACTAAAAACTTTGTCCATCCAATTGGTCCACGTCCACATTCTCTTATTGGGCCTGCACGCATGTTTCGGCCTGCATGCACGCTTTCTGTATCTGTACCTTACCGAATTTTCACACATGTACTCAGAGTAATCCCACCTCGATTGCTTACATGAAAGTCTACTAGTTTATATACCTAGGACAATTGCATATCAACAATGAGCCTCTTGAATCAACAAACATAGAATGAGAACGAAGGGAAATTATACAACAAAACGGCAGTCCGGCGCGAAGCTGTTCAGTCTGGCGCTCGCCGGGGCGAGGAAGCGGAGGCGCAGCGCGCAGATGCCTGCGACGCAGCCTGTTCCACACGCTGGCCACCTCTACACCACGCACGACATGGACACGAGCGCGGCGGCAGGGTGGCTTGAGGCTCGTGGTGGACCGGATCCGGCGAGGGGAAGGTCGGATCCGTAGGCTTGGAGAGGGAGGTGTGGAGGAGCACGCGGGACAGAGGGCGGAGGAGGATGGAGGCAGAATGCCGAGGTCGGGCTGTGGACTCGGAGTGGAGGAGCCATGGAGAGGCCCGGGAGCCACCACGGCAGCCACGAGAGCGAGATGGGCCTGGCCATGCTCGGCGGTCGTCAGCCGACTTCGTGTTTCTCTGCTGATGATCCCTAACCACCTGCTGCCCGGGGTCGGCTACATGCTGTTATCTCAGTTTGCTTGGTAGTTTCATTATTGCTTAAGATTAGACCTAGCCGTGTAGATGCATATGGACATTGGAGGTACAGTGTTGGCACTGACGACTTGGATAAAAATATTTTTGTATGCACTCCAAGTGGGTCAGTCTATATACACTTAAATTTTCACATTCAGTTTCCTTCAGTTAGACGACAGCAAGGAGATAATGCACTCCTTTTTTCTAAAAAAAATATCATAAGGGACATCTTTTGGAAGAATGACGAGCCATGTTGGCCGTAGTTGGAGTGAAAGAATTACAACTTTTTTGTGCCAAATAATCAAATATAGCACTGGTTCAGAAAAAAAAACCGAAACCATGAGAAATGTTGTTGTTGGATGTCAGTGCGCATCATATATCCTCTTGGCCATGCCGGTCATAACAACAACAACTTTCTTCAGGCTGGTGATGCTCATATTGTCAATCATTCTCACTGTGGTGCCTGAGACAAAAACTCCTAAGGAAGTTTGGTAATTTATGATGTTATTACACTGGAGCACATGTAATGACAGACCCAGTAAGAAGAATAGAACGTAAGTGTGTGCCATATTTTTTCCCGTTGCAACGCACGGGCCCTTTTGCTAGTATATATAATGTGGTTTGAAGGGAATACATAAATTGGACACATCATTACTTCTATCAGAGACCTGCGTTTTATACCCCACAGTAGGCATACTAACAAGTTCACACACAAATACAACAGAAAAGGTAAACACTCATATCAAACTCAAGTTCACAGGACACGTTCATATTCATAGCCAACATTCACTATCGACAACTCAAAAGATTCATATATACACAAGCTCAGCATATCTATGCATCCAAATGATTGATAGATCACATGAAAATATTCATACATAATTCACAAAAAGATTCAGATATACACATGTTCAGTATGTTTATGCATCCAAATGATTGAGATCACAGCCAATATGATCTATGGACGAATTTTAATTACCTAGGGTACAGACTAGTAAATGGTGTTCAATCGGAGGTACTTCTTGCTAAAATTAGTTCTTGTACGACTAAACTTTCAAGTACATAAGAGGCAGCACAGACAATCTGAACTTTGCTTGTAGGTTTATCCTCAAATAGTGGCCTCGTGCCGAGGGAGGTTTGAGCAACTTGGCCACTACTTTCATCCAACTAGTTTATTGGCTCATCTTGGTCCTGTATCTCGCCAAAATTCTACATTGCAGACGTGAAAGGAGGCGGTTGAGAAATAGAACCACCCAAATTTTTTGTGCAGTTCAACTGAAATGGAGCATCCTTGGCGTGCAGACTGATTAAGTGCCAGATGAATATACGCGTCAACCAACTTGTCTGGAATCTTTAGACTCCATGCCATATAGTTCGCTACCATATTGCCGATAACCAAAAGGCACAAGTTGGGGCCTAAGACTGGACTTCGTTTTTCTGGGCTATGCACCAAGCAATATTTTTGGCGTTCACACTCCTAATACTTGGAGTTTGACAATTGGTTGACGCCGAGTGATACTCGAATAAATATATGCACTTCTTGTCAACATCGATGCTTGTCTGAGTGAACTTTGGAGTACATAGCAGTAGCATAAGTATCTGTCCATCTGATCATTTTGTGCAGTTCTACTGAAATCACCCGATGTAATGATTTACCTGCGAGTTCAGGCTCCAAATTACTCCTTTATAAAATCGGCAAACAGTAGCACAATACCAAATTACCAATACATATGACAGGCACAATAATCAGGATAAAGACCAATACCAACCTATGTGAGGTAGCATATCAATTACTATTTCCTTTGATTGGAAGCCGAGATAAGCCAAGCGACTGACAACAAAGGAAGAAAGAAAGCGGAGATTAGCGACTGACAGGAAAGGACGAAAGCTGTCGAGGCAATGAAGCACCCAAAGTTTTTGTGCAGTTCCACCAAAATCGAGCATCCCTGTTGGCACATATATTGAGAGAGTGAGATTACTGTAATAGTTGGACTAGTTGATGAAACATACACTAACAAATAGAAGCACCCTCATTATCTTAATGGTAAAGTTAGCAACATAGTAGTCTTGCTTAAAGAGAGGTATTAGTTTATTTAATCAGTGCTAATTAGCTCAACTCAACACTCAAAGCATTGCCATTTATCATAGGTTGCAGAACTTTAACGTGCAAAGATAAAGGAGTTTCTCATGATAGTAGCACGATACAAATAGAGATGACAACAAACTAATATGGATGAAGGCCTTAGGCCCGTACCAACCTGAGAAAAAAAGCTTATTCATGTAGTCCCATAAGAGATGATAAAGCACTCACTGGAATCACACAATAGTATATATTTTTGTGCACTTCAAATGTATGGTTGAAATCACTCTTGTTTACCAGTGCTGAGATTATATCGAAAGATTATCAAGAACTTCCAGCAGAGTTAAAGCACTAGCTGGGATACAGTTCATTGTATTGTCTTGTGTAGTTCCACTAAAATGTATGATTGGCACAACATGATCCCTATTTGCACAAGTAGGAACAAGGTGAAACCTTCTTTAGCTTAGTGAGAAAGGATAGAAAGACATTAGCATATTACTCAATAGTAGCATCAAATTCATGATGGACAATACGCAAAACATTGCATCATTGAACCAATGGCAATAAATTGACATGCAAAACAATAGCACTATTATGTCATGACACTAATAATATCCCCTCCCTGCTCCACCACATGATTCACCTCCATAGACAAACATACACACGTACATGATTCAGCATAGGGTCCTACTAAAGATTTGTTTAACTCCAACAGGAAAATTAGGCAGTAATAAATTAGTGGTACTTAAGTACTCCTAATTAATTAAGTGAGACAGCAGAAGTGGAAGGGCTCCCTGGAGGATCGTTTCACATGTAAGGTAGTCGTTACCGGAGCCCTTGAATGGCCTTGACTGAGGCCTCTGGCTTCAGCAAGATCGCCTTGGCACTGTTTATTCTTCTTCTTCTTCTTCTTCTTCCCCTTCGTGCTCTGTTTCTCTTTCTCCTCACTAGTTAGTGAAACCAAGTACATGATTGGCCTTCTAATTCAGAATTGGTTTTGTCAGTGAGGGAGTACAAGTGTACTAGTAAAAAAACAACATTATTTTCTCATGGCAGTCGGAAAATAGAGATGAACCCATGCATTAAATATCATTCTTACCTAAAGGAAGGTTATGGCGCAAATATGGATGATGAGGATTGGAACACAGATCTCCCTTTGTGTAGTTCCACCAAAATGAACCAACTGTTCCATTCTGACATTCTAGTTAAACAGCACAAAAGTTACTTCTTTTAAGAAGAGTTTTGTGTAGTGCACCAAAAGGTCACAACAGCAACCACATGAATTGGATATCCCTGTTTGCACAAAAAGGCACAGAGGAAACAGTCAGAGTCTCAAACAATTACAGGCAAAAACATTTGGCTAAACTTGTCATGGCTTATAACAGTGGCATGGCTTCATTTTTACCAGGGACATTAGATTAAGAACAGTGGGTGCACCAGAAGTCCAGCACCATGTACGTAAACAGGGGCATAAAGTGGTGATTCATAGTTTGTTGCCCTGAGAAACAAACATCCAAGAAACATATCTGGGCTGGTCCCATTTTTGTTCACTCTAGCCACCTACTCCTATGTGTGGATATGAAATCTAGTCCTAGTCATACCACTATGTACAACGTTACCCCTATATTTCCCTTTTCGACCAAGAGACCGGTTGGATGACCAGTCTGTACTACTTTCACCCCCTTTCCTTCCTGTTTGTACCAAGTCCGATGTACATACTAAATCCCCCCACCCCCACTTTATTTCTTGTTTGAACCAAGTACTCCCTCCGTCTGGAATTACTTGTCATCAAAATGGATGTGTCTAGAACTAAAATACATCTAGATACATCCATTTCAATGACAAGTATTTTTGGACGGAGGGAGTACAAGATTCGACTCCATGAAGTAGCTTTACCTCTAACAATAGAAAAAAAAATGTGACCTTGGACCATCCGATCAAGAGGGGATGACAGGTAGAAAATGATGCACATGCAGTGATGTAGCAAACTGGGGAAGTAGAGCTAAGGCGGTTTCGAACGAAGATATACCTGAAGGTCGTCGGGATGTGGATAGGTGGGCGGCGGGAGGCCGGATCCGGCCATAGGCAACGACGAAGGGATCAGAGGACCTCCCGCGTCGGCGCTCGGCCAGAGATAACGGTGCGGCCGGCAGTGGGTCTCCTCCCTCGTTGTCGACGACGGCCTAAACGCTGCCCCTCCTCCCCTTCACCGGCGGAGGGGGATACGTACGGATCTATAACCAGCGGTGATGATAGAAAGCCAATGTTTTTTGAAGGGAGAAAGACAGTGTTACTACCCCCTATCTTGTTTAGATCTGGAGAGGATGAGTGTGTGTGAATAGAGCAACCCTAGCAAGCAAGCGCGGAGGCTCCGGCCTATATATACGTAGTGGGGTAGTTTTCCTTTTTCACTCCATCAAAACAATCGTTTAAAATTGTGTACTACTACATGCCAGGTCGCAGTTTCTTTAGTTGTTGATTGTTTTTTGAGATAGCTACCCGCTTGTTCCAAGTGGTGTTATGGTGTGCCAGGTCGCACTTTGTATCGTTCAAGTCTGGTACTACAAGTCCCTCCATTAAATGAACAACCACCCCCTCGTAAAAATTGTGAACAAGCCCATGGAAAAAATTAGCGGAAACGTGGGTTGCCCCAACATGCATTATTATTTATATTTTCTACTCCCTCCGTTCCTAAATATAAGTCTTTTTTATTAGCCACACCTAAGACAAGAATTTTTTTATTAGCAG
Source organism: Triticum urartu (assembly GCF_056163025.1). Lineage (NCBI taxonomy): Eukaryota > Viridiplantae > Streptophyta > Magnoliopsida > Poales > Poaceae > Triticum > Triticum urartu. The sequence continues at coordinate 442,844,348 of NC_141876.1, forward strand.
TGAACCCCACATGTCATAGACACAAAAATTGTGGCAAGATTCCCTTAGGCAAGCCAAAGTGTGTCTAACAATTTGAGCAACTCAGGTTAGGCAAGTGTGGGAAAAATAATGTGGCAACATAAGACAAACATAGTCACAATCCAAACAGCCCTGTAATTTTTTGTGACATGCATGAAAATTTGGTTAGTTAAATTTATAGTTAAAATTTGGCAAGGTGCATCAAATCAACACATGCAAGTATCAAAAGTAAAGTCACGGCATGCATGCATGCGTTGTACTCCCTCCGTTTCCAAATATAAGTCTTTTTAGAGATTGCAACAAGTGACTACATACGAAGCAGAATATGTCTACTCCTACATATGAAGTAGCCCATTTGAAATGTGTAAAAAGACTTATATCGAGTGTAGTGCTTTGATGTGTCGCGTCAACTCATACAAGACTGAGAAATTTGATTACTACAACGCCCTCTCCCTCGCGGACTGAGCTCCGGTGCCTTAACTGCACCTGCCTTTGGCTGCATGACAGGAGGGCCAACCACCTGTTGGGCCCACCTGTCATAGACGCAAAGGCAGGAGCAGTAAGTAGAAGCTTTCGCTACACGCTATCCCTCCCGCACGAGGTGGACGGACATGCAACAGTGGATTCGATACTGTAGAAGTAGGAGTAACATCATTGTTCGTCTTCTCGAAGAGGCGAAGAGCCAAGCGCAACCCGAACGTGGCAGTTGTGAACGCTCGCGTGGTGCGGTTCCTTGGAGTACTAGCCAGGCTCTTGCATGAGACAAAATTGCTATTGTTTAACAATTAAACTCCATTATCCATTGGTTGATACTCATTCTGCATAGGTCCACACACTTAGCACCGTTTCCTCCTGGGGTCACCAATGTTTATTTGCTAATTAATAGCATTGCATGCAATGAACTAGCCATTGCAAGTCATTAAAAGCATGCACACCTCTCATCTCTTATTGGTTGATATGTCAAGAAACAAGAAACAAGGTAGAAGTTAATGCATTGCGCCTAAGTGTTTTGGGACTATTTGGTTTTCGTAAGATGACTTACACACCTAGACGGAGGGAGTAGTATAGCCCTGTAAACCGGAAAGGATTTTTTTGCCTTTCTAGAGATTTCAACAAGTGACTAGACTAAACCATGTGCACTACTCCCTCCCTTCTGGTTTATAGGGCGCAAATCTCAAATCTCATGAACCAAGGCATTTTGCGATTGGAGGAATGTATCTCCTACTTTACAAAACCACCCTAATTAAACTCATGCATTAATTACGTAGTTCTCTTGTTTTCCTCTCCGCCTTGGTCGCGGTGCACAATATTGAGCACTCCTATATGACTAGCTGCTATATCTACATGCGGGACATTTCAAAGAATCTGGGCCCGCGTGCCATCCACCAAATCACAGCGAGGTGCTACAGTCGAGACTCACCTGTCACCCCGGTGTGGCTGTCATGACCCGTCATATCACAAAACCCACAGCTTTAGCATCAGTGGTAAGGTGGCCTCCAAGTTGGACTGGACGAAGCAACAATCATTTCACTGCAACGCTCGTTCAAGCCCTTTCTTCCCTTCCTTGAAGAAAACCTCACTCCAGGCTACTCACTTCTGCCATTTTTCTTCTGTACCGATGAAGGAAAGGTGGTCTAATCAGTTATGCTGCTATATTTTCATTCCAAGAATCTTCTTTTTGCGAAGCACCGACTGATTCTCACATCCTATTCTTTTCCCGTTTTCATTGCGATTGTGGTTTCCTTTCGATTGCTTTTTGTTTGTCAGTTCATTGATGGATCTTGGAGCACTAGGCAAAGAGTTGCCGGCGGACAACCCACTAGAGACAGCGATCTCCAGGAAGCAAGCACCGCCAACGAGTTGACCATGTTGGCGGGCCAACCCATGGAGACGAAGAACTCCAAGAAACAAGCACTTGCCAAAGAGTTGAGGACGTTGGTGGACGAACTCCTCAAAGGAAGTTGGAAGAACAGCAAGGGCCCCACTGTGCCTACCCCAGGAACTCTGATTGCCACCTATCTGAGGCTCAAGACCGAGTTTGAGGAGATAGTCGCCGTTGAGAAGTAGTATTCCCCTAGCAAGGTGATGGCCCCCATCGAGGACGAGGAGATGGCCCCCGGAGGGATGAGATCCCCACGGTGAGCTGCAGAAGGTAAAAAATAATGGCTTATTACCATAGTTGTGGTTTTTGGTTATTTGCAATGTGCTTCCTAATATGTTAGGGTTGTGCAGGTGCCGATGGACATCCTTGATGATTCCGATGTCGTGGCCCGTCCTGTTGGCATTGCCCCGGAGATCGATTCCGATGCCGCTATCCATCCTGTGGACATCGCCCTAGAGATCGATTCTGATGTCGCGGTTAGTCTTGTGGACATCGCCCCAGAAATTGATTCCCATGCCGCTGTCCGTGCTGTGGTCATTGCTCGAGAGATCGATGACAAGAAATAGTTGGTCGCGCTAATCCTTCAGGGTAGTTTGCATTGCCCTGTGTTTAATTACCAGAACGATGCGTGTTATCAAACCATCTTAGGGCTAGTGCACTGTCTTGTGTGGACGGATCTTGCTACTTTTGTTTGATAGTGAATCATGCGATGAATCATGCGAACCCTCTCCGAGTTATGGAAACAGATGTATCCTCACCAGCTTTTGATGTAATATATGGCATGCTTAGATGTAAGTTTGAACTGTTTATCATATCAGCAGGGCTTGTTTGATGATTCTTGGTGTTAGTAGGCTAGCTACTGTGCGAGCTATAGTACTTGCAAAACACTCACCGAAGAGAAACGTTGGGGCTGATGAGCTCGTGGTACGCTTATACTTATCCCTCGTCGATCGACCAATAGCCCTAGCTCCTAAAATTGTAGGCTTAGCGATCGATCAGATAATAGTCGACATACATTCAGTCCTCATTTGGTTCATAGGGTAGGAAAATCGTAGCAAAAGTATAGAGAATGTGCAACACAAAATTATAGCAGTGCAGAGACGTACTCCCTCCGTTCCAAAATAGATGACCTAGGCAGGCTAGTTTGGCCTAGTGGGTTTCAGTGATATGACGTGGTATAGTGCCGTCCAGTCTTCGCGTGTGGTACCAGTATTGCGGGTACAGTAAGTTTTCTTGAAGAAGCGGAATTCAACGAAGTCATGATGGTTCCTTCGTCCGAACAACTTACAGTGGGAAAGTTGGGCCTGCGATACGACAGGGGTAGACCAGGATAATTTTGTGCATGGCAGGTGGACCAGGATGGTCGACGTCCCACATGTCGGTGAATGAAAGTATTCTTTCTGATATAGAGGACGAGCAACGAGTATTCATTGTTTATTTTTGATGAAAGCTATTGTCTCCACTGTTATGATGGAAGAGTGTGAAACACGACAGCCCAGTGAACTTGGCATGTGCACCACTCCCTCCTTCCTCATGTAATGCCCAGGTTACAGCTTTTTCTCACTTTCTCTCTATCTATTTCCTCTCAAATGTTTTTTTACCTTTCTTTTTAAGACACAATTGTTTTTATGCCTTTTTAGACTTATTTTTTTATACCTAGGAGCACGTGTAGAGACGGGCTCTTGCAGAGCCCACTCCTTGACTTTGTCAATGCCTCTCTCTCCTCCACATAAGGAGTACTACTTGCTATTTATGCATGCGGCGGGCCGCTGGCGTCTTGAGGGGCCAGGGCAGTGAGAGCGGGCTCCGGAAGCAGTCCGGACTCCAGCATGGCCCACCTCACATTATCACCATATATTTCTTGGAGTCCGTGCGTGGCGGGCGGGCGATCTCTTCTCCCTCCCCCGTTTCTCTCTTCTCAGCCGACGCCCGCCGAGCGATTAGATTTCGGCTGTCGACGGTTTATTCAATTACGGTCCCACATGTCAGTGAAATTGCAAGACAACGTGTGTCCCCTCTGGTGAGCGGCGTGCGAGCCGGACTGTCGGGGTTGCGATGCGTACGAGTCGTAAGTGTGCCGCCTTTTCCTTTAGAACTTGCGAAGCGTAACATTTTCGCGCGATCGATCGATAGAAATCCAGAACGAAATGACAAGGGCGGTGCTTTCCCGCTCGTTAGGCGGGCTAGTTCGAGTGATATGACATGCTACAGTGCCGTCCACTTGCTCCATTTTTATGTAAGAAAGAGTTTACACTCTTACGCGGGAGGAGTGCGAAACACCGTGGATCTGATTTCGATCGAGGGATAACTGTTCCCTGCCAAATAATGGAGGATTGTTAGTGATTATAGCATGATAGTTAGGGCATCTCCAATGCTGGCCCACAAATTTACACCGGCATCTGTCCGAGGACACTGATGGATGCCATCTGATGCTGCCCGCATACCTTTCGACAACTATATGAACTAACCGGACAAAATTCGTGCAAACAAAGCAAATTTCAAATTAACCGGATGAAATTCATTACATTTCGAAAACTTTTCCTACAAACTGGACGAAATTCATTACATATTTCACTCAAACCGCACTAAAACCTATTGTAAACCTATTCTAAACGATCGTCGGCGCCCGAGCACCATCTCCGGCCATGAACCCAAGAAAGTCGGCCATTGCCTTTGCCTCCTCCTCGTCCACCTCGACAACCTCCTCCTCCGGAGCACAAGGTTATGACGATTTCCGCCTCCACGTCGCCGTCGAGCGGCTAATCGGCCGCCGATGTTTACCCCACCAAGCTTGGCGTCAACTGAGTGGAGTAGCGGTGGCCTTCCCAGGACCAGAGCGGCGGCGACCTACCGTGTACTACTCTTCCTCGCTGCCGCCTGCGCCCGTGCCCGCGCGCCGGCTTCGTGGTCGTGGCGGCGAAGGGCGGCCGGGGGGGGGGGGTGGCGGCGATCTCCATCATTTGCTCCTGCGAAAGTACGTCAAAGAGAGCTTTGGAGCGCGCCCGAAGCGGAGCCGCCGATGTCCCTCGTCTGCTCCTGCGACAGTACGTTCAAGAGAGCTTCAGAGCGCCAGGAGGCCATGGTTGAAGTGGTGCCGATAGAAGGAAGGGACCGGAGGAGAATAAGTGTGGGTCTTTGGCTATGGCTGGGAGCTGGGGCTCAAGTTAATATAGCGGGCAAATGGCAATGAGCTGCGGCAGACAGATGGACAACTGGCGGCGGAGTAGGTTCGTCCGGCGTGAATGCGGACGCTGCTTCGGTGACTTAACTGCAGATGCGTTTGGGTTACTGACATGTGGGCCCAACGGGCATCTGGCCCGCATGTTAGTGACACACCAATTGCACCTGCGGTTAAATCTGGTGAATGCGGCATTGACATTCTGGAGAGACGGTGACCGTTTCAGGCGGGAAGCGCGCGGTAGCGATGGAAGGGGTTTCGGTGTGCAGTGGCACTAAGATCGGTCGCTCACGATAGTACATACTCCATACCATACTACCATTGTACTCTAGCTTAGGCTGTTTTATAGATTGTCGTTGTGATGGACGATATACATGAGCAAGGCGGTCCGAGTATGACCGTTGGTGTTGAGCCAGGTGAATACATGCTCGGCGTTCGCGTAGGCCTCCATCAAACATCTAAACAGTAATGTCAGGCACCGCCGGGGCGCGCAGGTGATGGGCTCGCCGTTTGATGTCTACTACACAACTTCTTCTTGTAGACGTTGTTGGGCCTCCAAGTGCAGAGGTTTGTAGGACAGTAGAAAATTTCCCTCAAGTGGATGACCTAAGGTTTATCAATCCGTAGGAGGCGTAGGATGAAGATGGTCTCTCTCAAGCAACCCTGCAACCAAATAACAAAGAGTCTCTTGTGTCCCCAACACACCCAATACAATGGTAAATTGTATATGTGCACTAGTTCGGCGAAGAGATGGTGATACAAGTGGTATATGGATAGTAGATAAAGGTATTTGTAATCTGAAATTATAAAAACAGCAAGGTAACGAATGATAAAAGTGAGCATAAACAGTATTGCAATGCGTTGAAACAAGGCCTAGGGTTCATACTTTCCCTAGTGCAAGTCCTCTCAACAATACTAACATAATTGGATCACATAACTATCCCTCAACATGCAACAAAGAGTCACTCCAAAGTCACTAATAGCGGAGAACGAACGAAGAGATTATGGTAGGGTACGAAACCACCTCAAAGTTATTCTTTCCAATCAATCCGTTGGGCTATTCCTATAAGTGTCACAAACAGCCCTAGAGTTCGTACTAGAATAACACCTTAAGACACAAATCAACCAAAACCCTAATGTCACCTAGATACTCCAATGTCACCTCAAGTATCCGTGGGTATGATTATACGATATGCATCACACAATCTCAGATTCATCTATTCAACCAACACAAAGGACCTCAAAGAGTGCCCCAAAGTTCTACCGGAGAATCACGACGAAAACGTGTGCCAACCCCTATGCATAGGTTCATGGGCGGAACCCGCAAGTTGATCACCAAAACATACATCAAGTGAATCACGTGATATCCCATTGTCACCACAGATATCCACGACAAGACATACATCAAGTGTTCTCAAATCTTTAAAGACTCAATCTGATAAGATTACTTCAAAGGGGAAACTCAATTCATTACAGGAGAGAAGAGGGGAGGAGAAACATAAGATCCAACTATAATAGCAAAGCTCGCGATACATCAAGATCGTGCCAAATCAAGAACACGAGAGAGAGAGAGAGAGAGAGAGAGAGATCAAACACATAGCTACTGGTACATACCCTCAGCCCCGAGGGAGAACTACTCCCTCCTCGTCATGGAGAGCACCGGGATAATGAAGATGGCCACCGGAGAAGGATTGCCCCCTCCGGCAGGGTGCCAGAATGGGTCTAGAATGGCTTGTGGTGGCAACGGAGGCTTCTGGCGGCGGAACTCCCGATCTATTGTGTGTTCTAGAATTTTTAGGTTACGTAGGTATATATGGGTGTAGGAGGTATGTCGGAGGAGCTACGGGGGCCCCATGAGGCAGGGGGCGCGCCCTAGGGGGGGCGCCCCCCACCCTCGTGAGCACCTCCCGTATCTCCTGACGTGGAGTCCAAGTCTATCTGGTAGCTTTCATTCCAAAAATAACTTCTTCAGTTGATTTCGTTCCGTTTCAACTCCGTTTGATATTCCTTTTCTTCGAAACACTGAAATAGGCATAAAACAACAAATCTGGGCTGGGCCTCCGGTTAATAGGTTAGTCCCAAAAGTAATATAAAAGTGGATAATAAAGCCCAATATTTCCTAAAACAGTAGATAATATAGCATGGAGCAATCAAAAATTATAGATACGTTGGATACATATCACCATTTGCGTTGCGCAATGAGCAGGACTTTGATTTAGAGGGCGACCTGCATGCATTAGCATGCTTTGACAGCGTGAGCGTGAGTGTCTGACGCAAAGTATTTCATTTTCATTTGGCTGACGAGGGTGCGTTGCAGCGAGGAGTCCATGGTTTGATTCCCCATATACGCATAATTTTGGTTTTTGACAGTATTTCTTTCTCCATTGACAGGTAGGCCCGCGTAGATAGATAAAGAACACGAGCTGATGAGGCGCATGCGGACTATTTGACTGGTCAACCAGAAAAATACGGAGCTATACGCTGAGCCAGTGACCGTATAATCACCATATCCCGTATACAATGATCAAAGTGAGCTATCAAGACAAGTTCGATGACCGCCAATGCATTTTACACGGTAATAAATGACCAGGATTGAAGGGGAATCCAAATTTTCTTCGTCTTCTGTCCTTGAGCTCTTGACAAGACAATGCACTATGCGATTGTCCAACCACTCCACCCCAGAGCTCTCAGCAAGCGTCGTTCATGCCACCATGCCGCACACTAACCGGTAAGGCAGCGATGGCATCCCGCCGCGCCGAGTTCCTCGCCGCCCACGACCGCACACAAAATGGTAGGGAAGCGATGGCATCCCTCCGTGCCGAGTTCATCGCCGCTCGCGGCCTCACAACTATGTGGGAGGAATTTGAAGATGCCAAGGCCGAATGGGCGGTAGAGCAAGAGGCGGCCAAAGCAGCATAGAGGGAGCGGAAAAGTCAAAAAGCACTCAAGAAAAGAGAGGCCCGCCGCCGCAAGAAAGAAAAGGACGCAAGCGCTGCTGCGGAGAGGTCGGCGGAGATCCAAGCACGGTGGGGTGTTGCCGACAAAGCCGGGAAGGAGAACGACGACGTCTGGCCAGCATGTGAGAAGTAGTAGTACTAGTAGTTAGTGTGTGTGTCCGTGTCTGAGTATGAGCATGTACCAATACTACTAGTTACTACTGTAGTTTTTAGAGCAAATTACCAGTACATTAGCCTAGACTAAATGGAAAAATTCCTATCCTAAGCATCAAATAGCATCTCTTTCTCTATAGGAATTGAGATGCATGTCATCTCACTTCCTATGATTATCATATTCCTATCCTATGAACGAAAGGAGGCCTCTGTTGGAGTAACTACTATAGCTAGAAGTACTGCTGGTACAATAGTTTTCTTCAAGAAGCGGAATTCAACGAAGTCATGATGGTTCCTTCATCTGAGCAACTTCAAAGTGGGAAGTGGGCCTGTGATTTGACGTCTCATTAGTCATTGTTACTGTAGCGCGACGACCTGGGTGACTCTCCCTTGGAGTTCTGCGTGCATGGCAAGTGGACCAGGATGGTCGACGTCCCACATGTTGGCGAACGGAAGTATTCTTTCCGATATCGAGGAGCAAGGAAACCGCGTGGTATAGTATCACTGCTGATTGGTTCGCAAAAAAATAGTATCACTGTCGATTTATAATTATTTTTTATTTTTGATGAATGCTAGCGTTTCAACTCTTACGACGAAGGGTGCCAAACACGGCACGTGCTGGATGTCCCACACGTCAGCGAAAGGAGTGGGACATGAATAGCGTGGTAGAGCCCAGTGTAAAAAAACAACGTGGTAGAGCGTCTCCACTTCTTCCACTTCTGGGTCGGAGACCACACGTAGTAGTACTTAGTGGTATGAACGATACAAAGTGCGACCTGGAGAGAACGACACGTCTAGTTGGAAGGTCTCGGGGCATACACGTAAACAAATATAAAAGTTAATATGTGCCTCCAACTAATATAGTAGTAGTAGAGTACTTAGGCACGCACTCCATAACATCATCGTGCATTGCACGTACAACACTTAGTGGTAGTATGTAGTAAGAGACAAATGCCGCCCAAGAGTTCCCTTCTCGACCTACTTTTGGGTGTTTGGTAGAGTGTATGGAGGGTGCATGAGTCCACACTAGTTTAGCACAAATACACTAGAAGCATGCATGAAGAGAGCATGCATGAAGAGGGGTGTTGAGTTGAGCATGCATGAAGAGGGAACAACTATGCTGAGATGAGAAAGCAACCAAACACACCCTATATGCCACACATGTTCATACCATTTGTGTCTTTCTACTTCACTTACTGCGCTACATTACTCAGGTTCGTACGTCCACTCCTGGGTACATGTCCGTCTCGTAGTTCCAGTCCCACGTGTTCTTTATATAGATGGAACGATCCTTGCATAACATGTGCACCTTGATGCTAGATGTCTCGCGTGTTGGCAAAAGGATGAACAAAGCTCACGTAAAAAATAGAGTGGAAGAACATAGATTCCGGACGACCGAGAAGGAGCAAGGAACCTCGTGGTGGAGCGTCTGCACTCATAATATTTAATATTATTCAACGATATAAAATTAACCAATCATCTCCACAGTGGACTGGAAGAGTACGAAACACGGCAGCCCAGTGTAGTTACATCATACTAGTACATGGCTAACCCATGCTATCACCATATTTCTTGGCTTCCGTGCGACACCTATCTCTAGTAATCCTGCAGCCCGTATCGCTTCTCCCTCCTCGTCTCTATCAAAGTGCGTCCGCCTGGCGTTTCTGCCATCTATTGAGGTCAGTTAACTATCACATGTTAGCGACATGCCAAGAGCATTCTAAAAAAATTCCTTTCACGTTCCGTTTTCAAAAGGAAAAAAATCCTTTCACGTACAAATTTGCATGTATGCTTTGAGCAACTTGCATGTCCTATACTGCTCCTGTTTGATACTCTAACTTAGCTAGAGGTTAGACTAACTCATGACTAACCCTGAACTAACCGTATCCAAAGAGGTGTTTGGGTGATAGGGTTAGATTGACAATAAATGCACTTCATGGAGAGAGAAAAGTGATTTTTCAGTGGTCCCAATGAGAACTATCTCCAGTTAGCACCTCTTGGGTGGGATAGTTTTTTTTGTGGGTTCGGTGCAACTTGCTCCAATTTAAACCCTCATGCTTGGATACTTTAGGGCTATTTGAGCCCCAACTAGCTCAAACTAACTCTAACCCATGGATCAAAATAGGGCCTATGGCCAGTCTCGACGTGAAGCAGTCGCGTGCACCAGGAAGCGGCGCTCTCTCGGCCGTCGCGCCACTTCAAAGCCGGCGCTAGTGAGAGGTCGCCTCCGCTCTGGCCGGGCATTAATGCGGCACTGACGCTCCAGGGCGACGCTGACCATTTCACGCGGGAAGCGCGCGCTGGCAAGGGAGTATAGGTTTTGAACCGTTTCAGGTGTAGTACTAGTAGTTTGCAAAACTACTCAATTATTGCACTCAGTTTCCTAAGAAATTGTGGTAAAAAACATTACTCCACAGCCCGCTTCCCTTCTCCTTCCTCTTCCACCGCCCGCGCACATCCACGGGAAGCGACCGGTCAACCCTCATATAGGAGTGCTAGCACAAAAAGATGCATGCATGACCACTAAAATTTCCATATTAAAGCGCTGCTCCGGCGGGAGTATGGCGTATGTTGTTACCTTCAGCCGGCCCGTGGCTACCGGGCGACGGTGACCAGAGAAGAGGCGGCGGGAGGGGAATGAATGTAGCTACTGTTTGGGTTCGCCTTCCGGCTTAAATAAATGCGCAGCATCACGTGTACCTGCGGGTGCACAAATTGTAACATACATGTCTGCTTAAGTGGGCGTCACGTAACTGGTGTGTGTGTGTGAGAGATTCTGAGAGACAGAGTGTGTGTGTGCGACTCTACTCTTCAGACATGTACTCAACCTTTTGCATCGGGATATAAGTATAATGGTATTTACTTTAGCTAGTGATTTACGTGGCCATGTTAACAGGGTTGTGCCAAAAAAATGTCACTTCCTGCTCATGATTTGCGTTATATAATTACAAGCAAGATTCTCGTGCATTGCAGGGAACACCAATATGCATTTTTTTACAAAACACTTGTTGTGATTGACCCATGCAGGAGTAATCCCATGTGTAAAAACTAATAATATCTCGAGAATTTTATCGGAAAACTGGTATCTCGAGAATGTCATCGAAAAAAATGAAAGATGAGAGATAAGGCGAGGAGGAGTGGAGCGTAGTGGTGACTGGTGGTCGGAATGGGCGGAGGCATGGGGATGGACGGCGCCGGCAGGCGGCAGCGGCCACCATGCATGCTAGATTGTTCTAGAGACTTATTCATTTTTTAATTGTTGAGCAATGAGGTTGCGGGAGATAATGATGTGGAGAGAGGTGCAGGTATCTTTTGTAAAATTATCATAGTTTGCTTTCTATCCTCAGATATAGATCATATAGTCTGTATTACAAGATGGCAGGCACACCATCACCGCCAACTCGTTTTTTTATAAGGGTACAGATGATAAGTTTGCTGACTACTAAAGTAAAGTGGAATTTGTCCATGTTATGCAAGTAAATAAAGGTGATTGTTTATCATGCGGGTAAGGTTGGATGAAGGGTGGTAGGAACAAATGCTCCGCCTAGAGCATGTGTGTGTGAGATGGAGTCTTAGTGTGTGTGTGTGTGTGCGTGCGTGTGTGTGTGTGTGAGAGAGAGATGGAGTCTTAGTTTGTGTGTGTGTGAGAGAGAGAGAGAGATGGAGTCTTAGTGTGTGTGTGGGGGGGTGCGTGCATGCATGTGTGTGTGTGTTTGTGTGTGTGTGTGAGAGAGAGAGATGGAGTCTTAGTGTGTGTGGGGGGAGGGTGCGTGCGTGCGTGTGTGTGTGCGTGTCGCGGGTCCTTTGTGGCGGATGTAATTTAAGTGTGCATGGCTTCATCATCGAGAGGTGATGTGTATGGCAGAGGCCACCAACGATGGGGTGCGAGAGAGAAAATGCCCGTAGAGAGGGAAGAGAAGGTGTGTGCGCGTGAGAGGAGTCGACATCGAGAGAACGTGTTTGTTCGAGAGACACCGAGGAAGACTACTATATATCGATGGTGCATGTAGGCGGGAATTAAACAAATGAATGGTCTTATTGGTTTCGGGGATATAGGGGGAGAGTGAGAGGCGGGGGGTAGCTAGAAGGAGATTGTTAAGTGTGAGTGTGTGTTTTACCCATCCAGGCGGAAGTTATGTGCACAAAAGAGGAGAACAATTCGATGTGGCATTAGGATTGAGGGTAATTAACTACGTATGGAGACATAGAGACCTTGAACATGCATGTATGAGAGGTATACATGTATACGTGGGATGTATGTGTGCGCGCGCGCATGATTGAGATAAAAGAAAGAAGACATAAGTCATAAGATCAACGACATGGGAGAGACGGATTGGTATGACAATATGCATGCATGTGAGAATGCAGGGAAGAAGGCCCGACAATTGAGCATGTGTTTTTGTCTTTAAGAGATAGTGGCGTGGGCTGGAGCATGCATCTATGGCGAGCAGAGAGAGTGAGGCGCAACGATTGTGCAAAAGAGACCAACCTATAAATGCATATGTATGGAGAGACATATATAGTGTGGGTGATAGGAAGCAAGACTCCGTGCGAGAAAGAAATGTTGACGGAGAAACTACAGATAGATACAGAGATGGAGATTCTAGCTAGAGGGACATCCGCTAGTTTGGGTGTTGGAGATGACCGTCAGGTTGTTCAAAGGGTGAAGTTATATATGTGTGTGAGAGGGCACTTGACTGCATGTAGAGAGAAACATATGTAGTGTGCGTGATAGGAATCAAGAGTGAGGGCGAGAAAGAAGGTTGATGGAGAAACAGATAAATAGAAAGATAAAGATGCTACCTAGTGTGCGTTAGAGATAGGAGTCGAGTGGATCAGAAGGCTGGGTTATGTGTGTGGGTGTGAGAGAGATAGAGAGAGGGTGCATGTGAGTCACATACAAACAGATATCAGAGAGAAATGAGATCCAGAGAGACGGAGTATTGTGTCTGCGAGAGAGAAAGATATTTCACAACGAGAGTGATAGCTAGAGAGACATATGAGGGAACGCAAGATATCTCTAGGGAGAGAGGGTGTGTGTGAGCGACATAAAAGAGAACAATGGAGAAATATAAGACCCTGGGAGACAGAGTTTGTGTTTGTGTGTGAGAAAGAGATATTGAAGAGGAAGAGTCGTAGGTTCTCATATCTAAGGAGCGAAAGACATCTCTGTATGAGGGGTGTGCGAGTGGCACACATGGGAATAGTAGAGAGAAATGAGACCCTGGGAGACAAAGTTTTGTGTTTGTGTGAGAGAAAGAGATTCCACATGGAGAATCATAGTTAGAGACACATAGCAGGGAGCGAGATATACTTAGAGAGAGATAGAGTGATGAAGGTCGAGGGAGAGAGTATCGTCAGTGTGTTACGAAGATAAAAGATCATTGTTGACATACAGGTAGCACGAGAGATACCTGAGAGACGATGAACGCGTATAGGTCCAGAGAGATAGTCCTATATAAGCATGAGTGATAGCTATATGAGACGAATATCTAGATTAAAGGGGATTCAAATATTTAAACTGGAGATCACAACATCGATAATATCATAACGCAAATTGGTGTATCAAACATGCATATTCATTTGAATTTGGGCACACGTGTAATGTTATATAGTTTATCAATATTGGTGATCCATAGATTCTTCAATTACAAACAATGCATGGTTTATATGCAATTAATGTCTAAACGGGATTACAGTATATGTTGCATGTGTGAAACACATTATACATGTTTGAGAAGTAAAAAACACCCGCATGAAACACACATTAATTGGAGACAGTTAGCGAGGAATGCATACATTGGATTTCAACATAAAGTGGTTTCAAATATTTTGAAAATCCAAATTGATGGATACAACCTTATGAATCCGAGATCATGCCATTTGTAAACCATATTTATGTATAAATGGTGTTGTGCTTTTGAAAGTATATATAAAAAATGATGTCTATAGAATGTAATTCCAATTAAAAATGGATCCCGCCAAAAAAATAGAATACAAACAGGATTCGGATTGAGTTGGCACGGTAAACGTGCACTCTGCAAAATTTGAACGAAGCGGGGAAAGTCACAGTAACCGCCCGAAACCAAAATCTGCGAGATGGAAATCAATACTGCCTATGCCTGCCACGCAAAGCCTATCTGCTGGATTTCTATAGGTTTCGATAGGGGTAGGTTTGTAATTTCACCCAAACGTGACGTAACCGCCTCTCACCCGGATTCGTACACGGTGGGCGCCAAAACACAGTGTGTCCTCGGCCGAAATCGACTCGCTCCCCGATTCATATTCATACACGGTGGGCGCCAAAAACAAACTCTTGTCGGCAAATATTCGGTGTATGCGAGATTACCGTCCTATCCCCAACCGACTAATGTTGTTGTGATGTAGTAGAAATTTGAAACGGGGGCTAAGTTTGTAAATTTCCTCACATTTGAGACAAGCGCGCCCTGAATACATGGTTCCCCCCTTCCTCTCTACCTCCCTTTTCCCCATTCGTACTCCGTGGGCGCCAAAACACCCTCTCCACCCCACCCTCCTCCGTCCGCCGCCATCCGCCACCCCATCCACCGCCATCCTCCTCCACCATGCCGGAGCTGATACCCCGATGCCGCCGTCCATTACAAGAGCTCGACCTCTCTCATCCACGGCTTCGGACCGGGATCCTTGCATCCCGTCCTCTCGCTTCATCCCCGCCGTCGTCCACCTTACCGGCGCCGCTCCTATGACCGTCTCGTCCACCCTGCCCCGCCGCCATTGTCTACCCTCCTAGATCTGCTTCCACGCCGCCGACAGCCATCGCTACCGCAACACCATCAAATTCTCAGCAGATGCGTACACGGCGCCGCACCAGAGGCGGTACTCTTCCGTATCTGCTCAACTTATTTATCACAGCAAGAAAATAGATCGCCACTGCTTTACTCTAATTTCTTCTCTTGGTTGCAAAGTTGCCTTTGTCCGGTTTGCACCTTCAGATCCGCCATGGCACGCTCAACACTATACTCCCAATGCTTATGGTTTTCCCCTTTTATATTCCACACTAGTTAAATCACAGTAGACTAAATTTCAAAATTGGGTCAGTCGATTTTTCAGAGCTCGCCGGAGTTCGCAGGTGCGATCGAAGGGGCTCGGGTGGTTGTGGGGCCTCGCCGAACGAAGAAAACTCGATGCAGGTGGGGGTTGGGGCGGGGGTGGGGGTGGGGGTGGCGGAGGAACACAGGCGGTGGGGGCCGGTGGTCCGGCCGGCGGCCCGTGTGGTGTTCTGTATGGGAAGAATCAGAGACGAGGAAGAAGAAGGGTTAGGAGACGTAGGATCTTCATCCAACCGCCTGAAATGGTCGAGAGACAGCTGGGAGTTGCATTCTTAATGCACTTTGGTTCATCATGTGTGGGCACTGCACAACCAACATTTTATTATCCAAAATCTGCTTGCTCTTCTTTACCATGTTCCTCTTCCGTTCTTCTTTAATATGTACTCTCTACGTTCCTAAATACAAGTCTTTGTATAGATTCCACCATGGACTACATATGGAAAAAAATGAGTGAATCTATACTCTAAAATGTATCTGGATACATCTGTATGTGATCCATAGTGGAAATCTCTACCAAGACTTATATTTTGGAACGGAGGGAGTATGATAGTAGTATAGTATGTTCCTTGTACTGAAGATGAGCAGGGACATTTGCAGTGTAGAGGTCTATACGATCGGTTGTGATGGACACTTTGAGCCCCTTTGATTCGTAGGATCTTGTAAACATAGGAATAGGATTTGTAGTGGCCTGCCCACTTGAATCCTATAAGAATAGCAAGGAAATGCGGGGAGCTGTGTCGCCTTTGAGAGTTACATTGATATTAACAGTACCGCACCTTCACTTGAAGAGAGCTGGTATCCGAAGCCTTTCTAGCCGTACCAGCAATACTAGCACATATATTCCACCAAGTTCCACTTTGCTGATTTTACTCTGATGCTTAAGGTTTTCCCGTTATATCTACACTATGATCTGTGTAGCTGCTTTGTGTCGCACTAGTAGCAGTCCACTCTTGAAGCTAAACACTGCAATGACTTACAAAATTGGCACCAAGGCATTGAGTGCCATTCTGGATGCAATGAAACTCATACGCTCCCCACCTGTTGATTCTTGTTCAGAATATGATCCTAATGACTATTCTAACCTCGAGGAGTCAAAGGCAGATGGCCTGTCCTGTTCACCCATCAAGGTGCCTGTTCTAATTTGGCAATGTTTTATTGATTGCGGGTATCTTGCATATGTTGTCTTGCATTTCTTCTACTTTGTTGCACCGCCATCTGCTTAGTTTACTCATCATATATGTCGAGATGCCATGCCCATCCATTATCAATACATATTCCATCTGTCATCATACCATGTTTTTCCACTCAAATGCTGTTCTTGTGCATCAGACATCAAAAAGGAAGAGGGTGATTGCCGAACCTGAAGGAGCATGAGCGAAGTCCTTGAAAAACGTGGTGGTGCCAGAGAAATCAGACAACACCCCACTTATATTGGCTGTACAACCAGTGACACAAAACGTAGGACCGACTCCTGCAGACTGTACCCATACTTGACTGGCCACACCACTAGCCCCACGACACAGGACCTGCACTCTAGCAAAATGTATACCGATTTCATTTGCCATAGCACCAGCTGTACCATAGAAAAATCCCACTCCAGCAAAAATTACAACAAGTCCATCGGCCGAAGACCTATCCCAACTACAGCGACGACCAATTCCTACAGATTGGAACCCCATTCCATTTATTCCCAGTTTAAAAGACAATGCTTTCAATGTTGTTAGGGACTACGTGCATATATTCCCATCATGGGAAGATTATTGTGAAGACAAACACCATTTTCGCATCTTCCTGTCCAACTTATGTGTAAGTGCTATTATTCATGGTTATTATTTTCCTATTTTCTGTTGATTGAACACATCAATGATTTACATTACATTGTTGTAACTAGGCGAGGGTCAATCTGGATAGTCATGACGAGCAAAGCTTGCTTGTGATTTTCAAGGAAGCATTGCAGCAGTATCGGTGTTACCTGAGGAAATCACACTTTGATGGCAAGTCTATAAACGAATTTCCGGTGAAGTCTCCTGTGCTAAATTTAGAAGACATTAAATGGAAAAACCTTGTTATGCATTGGTCTCGTTCCCAGGATGAGGTACTGTCTATGAAATCACATGACAATTTGAACTTCTACTTTTCCGCATGTGCCTTACGGATCTTTTTTGCAGAAAAACTGCTCGAAGAAGAATCCCGGTTTGACAAGAACGACATGATATCGCAAATATGCTGCCCGCTGCTTTGCTCCTGTTAGTACATGTTGTCCTGTATCACCGTACTTGCATACATACCTGGTTCATTATGTGACAGCAGTATGCATGATAGCTTGCTTATCAATTGTTCTCTCCAAATTATCTGATCTGTATGAATGGTTACATTAGTGTAGAATATATCCAATGCCAATGTTTTTTTAGCTCTGCATTGTTCTTCTAAGTACATGCTGTCCTTTATTAGTGTACTTATAATGACAGGTAGTTGTTCATGTACCATCACTCTGCAGCTTATTTTCCTTTGCCCTCCATTTTCTACACATCAGATCTATATTTAGTCTTACCATAAGGTTGGTACTGAAGAAGTTTAGCTGTGCATTGCTCTTGGCTGTACCTTTTGCTTGTATCGCTGCACTTACATTTATAGATACTTGGTTATGTAGCACCACTCTTCATCTTATCTTAAATATTCTCCATTTTTTCGTATATTATCACATCTATATTTACTCTTAACAAAACGTAGAATAAAGGCAATGCTTTTGAAGAAGATTCTGTCGTAAACTTCTTGAATTGCCCCCCCCATAAGCATGGACAAGGCCTTTATAGAGTCTGTCTTCACCAATAATGTAAGTTTGTCCATCTCAAGCCTTCAAACTTTGTTGTATATATTTGGTTAGGCATGACTGCAACAACTGTTTATTTTTGGTGTTTGCATCAAATTGCTTGTTTAAAGTTTATTATGTAGTTCATAAACAAAAGTTTGTCCTTTCTCAATTTAAGTTTTCAGTTGTACAACCAAGTTCCTTCTTCATACCATGTAAATTAAACTATACAGAGCAAGTGATCTTCTTTTGCACTGCATGTATGCTTCTGTTCTTCATCCGTAATCCAGTGGTGTGGTGAACCTACCCACTACAGCACAATGTCATATTCTGCAATGTCTTAACTATAAACAATGTCATATCATTCTATTATTATTTAAACCGTCTCTTTATTTGCCAATCTGAAATGGTATAAATTGACAGCACACTAACCATTGATACTTATGAGTTCTTGATATGTAATCCAGTGGTGTCGTGAAGCTGCCAACTCCTTCACAATGTCATTTCCTGCCATGTCTTGACCTGAACAATACCATATTGTGTTAATGCAATTTTAAACTATGTCACTTTATTCGTCAGTAAGAAATGTGATGAATTGTCAGCACTGATACTTTTATGTGCAAAACATGTCATCTGTCTGCTTGTTTATCTTTTAGAGTGAGGAAGATATAAGTGTTGAACAAGCGCAGTCTCGTCATCTTGCTCAGCCGCTTGCGCCGCAGCTCCCCAGCAGGGCTAACCTTTCTTGAACTCTATTGAAGTGTTGTCGGTTTTGTATATTATTTTGTCGGCGTGTTTATTTGCACTGGTGGTGATCTTTGATGCCCAGTGTATGTAATTTGATGCCTGCTTGTGCTTTATTATCATAGTGGCGAACTTTGATGCCCAGTGGATGTAATATGCCATAATTTCTTTATTGTATAGTCTAGGTTTTGTCTTATTCACGATGCTGCAGTTATTTTACTGTATATATATCCTGTCTTCGTAGCAAACCGGCCAAACCGTAAAATTACGGTACATAATCGGGCCGTCATGCAATCACGATGTAGGTTGGGCCTGAAACGTGACGAACAGCTCACGGGCCGGCAGTAGCCCAAAATGAACCCCGGCCCATGATTGTGCAAATCGAATCACAGGCTTTTAATAGGCCAAAATTGTCTCGGTCCTTGTTTGGCCCAATCAGATATGGGTTGCGAGCAGGCCGGATGCAAACCGGGCCGTAGTTAGACCCAACTATATGACGGGCTTTTAACAGGCCGAAATTAATATAGGGCCGAAATGTTAAACGGGCCCTTAACAGGCCAAAACTAATATCAGGCCGAATTACTAAGTGGGCCTTTAGCAAGTGGGCCCAAAAGCATAGTGTCCACGTGACGGGCCGAATCTGATATGGGCCATAATTGAGCCCAAAGCCTCTTAAAGGGTCGGACCTGATTTGGGCCGTAATTTGGCCCAGAATGTGGTAGGCTTTTAACGGGCCGTATCTCATACGGGCCACTATTAGGCCCAGAGCGTGGCAGGCCATTAATCGACCGGATCAAATATGGGTTGGCATTTGGCCCAAAACATGGCAGCCAGTTAATGGGCCGGCCTACTAGGGTCCTCAAAATCTTGTGGGCCTACAGCTGGGCCGACCCATTAATGTCGGCGAAATCTCATGGGCCTTTAGCTGGGTCGGCCCATTATGATCCACAATAATCTTGTGGGCCTTTACCTGGGCCGGCCCATTATGGCACACAAAAATCTTGTGGGCCTTTACCTGGGCCGGCCCATTATGGCCTGCAAAATCTTGTGGGCCTTTAGCTGGGCCAGCCCATTATGGTCCGCAAAATCTCGTGGGCCTTTAGCTGAGCCGGCCCATTATGGTCCGCAAAATCTTGTGGGCCTTCAGTTGGGCCGGCCCATTTAAACTTGATGGGCCGGTCCACGTGTCAACATATCATAGGTGCGTCTTGCCCATTGGATGAGTGACACCTGTGCCAACGCGGACCTGACACGTGTCTCCTCCAGCCAATGATGATTTTACACATGGAAAATCCCCATTAGCCGGGGCTGTTAACGGGTTATCGGATCCAAAACCCGACCCAATAGCTTAATGGCGTTCCGTTACGGTGGATGCCACGTGTCGGTCACCCTTGACGAAAGCACTTCTGTGACGCGCAATTTATCGTCATGGAAGTGGACACTTCCGTGATGATAATTTTGGTAATGTCATGGAACACTTCTACGACAGCACAGGTATGACTATCTTGATTCTGTCATAAAATCGTCATGGATGTACATGCATGACAAAAAACACGACCTACTGTGACAAACACGTATCATCACGGAAGTGTATTTTTTTGTAGTGCGGGGTCTATCCCCCCATCCTCGGATGGCGCAATTTGCTCCGGATTTAGGGCCGGAGTAGTTGCAGATGTGATCTCTCGAACACTGTCCGACGGCAGAGTTACGTCATGCTCGTCGTGATTGTGCGGCGCACCTGACATGGGCTCGAATCCATCGAAGATCAAGTCTCCGCGCATGCCGGCAGTGTAGTTTAAGTTTCCGAACCTGACCTGATGGCCAGGGGCGTAGCTCTCGATCTGCTCCAGATGTCCAAGCGAGTTGGCCCGTAGTGCGAAGCCGTCGAATACGAAGATCTACCCGGGGAGGAAAACCTCACCCTGGACCGCATCGTTACCGATGATCAAAGGAGCCATCAAGCCTTATGGTGACGACACAGTGGAACTCTCAATGAAAGCACCAATGTCGGTGTCAAAACCGGCGGATCTCGGGTAGGGGGTCCCGAACTGTGCGCCTAAGGCGGATGGTAACAGGAGGCAGGGGACACGATGTTTACCCAGATTCGGGCCCTCTTGATGGAGGTAATACCCTACGTCCTGCTTGATTGATATTGATGATATGAGTATTACAAGAGTTGATCTACCACGAGATCGTAGAGGCTAAACCCTAGAAGCTATCCTATGGTATGATTGTTGTTGTCCTACGGACTAAACCCTCCGGTTCATATAGACATCGGAGGGGGCTAGGGTTACACAGAGTCGGTTAGAAGGGAGGAGATCTACATATCCGTATTGCAAAGTTTTCCTTCCACGCCAAGAAGAGTCCCATCCGAACACGGGACAAACTCTTCAATCTTGTATCTTCATAGTCCAACAGTCCGGCCAAAGGATATAGTCCGACTGTCCGGAGAACCCCTAATCCCGGACTCCCTCACCATGCAAGGTACAAATATAAACAAAAATAATAGATGTCATATGACTCATGCAATACCATAATTGTCCCACAAACCCTTTCCTTGGTTACGCTGCGCGCGGGCATTATCTTAGTGCTACGCAGTGTTAGTAGTGATACAAGTAAAGTAGAACTTAATAAAAATAAGTTTACTTCACATCCACATATGCATAAAAATTCATGCAGAATACATGATAAGGCACATTCCATGTAGCCCACATAGGCTTTAAACAACCAAAAAATATCATAAGCAAACTCCATTTGGGTCAGGCTATACATAGGTGTCATAGTATTGCACGTTGTAGTTAGTTGTGATACTGTGTGGACTCAGAGTCAACAAAATATGGCACATATCACATGCACTATAAAAAGCATCAAGATTGTGTCAGAAAGCTTCAGTCTGTTATGCTACACGAAGGCACCACATCAGTGCTACATGATGGTAGTAGTAATGTGATGATGCAAAACTTACTAAAATTAGCATGTCACATACATTCATGGTACCAAAACCAAATATATCACACAAAATTCCTAGAGGAAAATACATACACATATCCTACGTGCCAAACATAGGATAAAACTATGCCTAGCCAAAATCAATCTCAATTCTACATGCAAATGAGGTTGAACACGAACAAATTGTCGCATGTGCAAGGAAAATATATTACCAAACATCAAACATGAAATCATGGAGAAGTACTTGCATGAAACCAAACTTCAAGTACCCAAGCAGGAGTGCATCAACGGCCGCGAGGAGGATTTTTCTTGTAGAATATTGTAATAGGAATGTGTTGCAATCTTATGTAATAGATATGTTGGAATTCTTAATCAAGGGTTTTCTTAACAAAAATTTTATGTAAATGTAAGAGTTATGGAAATAAAATACCTGCAATGTTTGATCTTCATTTTATTTTATGCGTGTATGCACTTAAAATTATTCGTTCTGTATCAATGATGTGGACGCGTGTCTCACGCCCGCCATTTTCTCCTCATCAGATTCTGGCACGCCCGGTGGCACCTATTTCTCCCCTCATATCTTCGAATTCCAACATAGGATTGCAACACATGAATTTCCATAGTACATCAAACATAAAATATTATGTACGCATACATGGAAAAAAGATGAAAAAGACTAGTATATGGTTTTCTTTAGTTTGAAGGTATGGAAGGTCAGGTGCCGCAGTCAGTGAGACTCCGCATTGGAGACATTTGGCTTGATGTGCCAGTTAGTCCATGTGTGACTTCAACAAATCGACATCTGGATATTATGACTGCATCACCAACTGAGCATGACCAAGGAATGGAAGTATTCTCTCCAGTCAAGTTTGGGGGAAGTATGAGGGTAGATAAAGAAAAGGGAAGACAATGGACAAACTCCACTATGAGCAACCTATGAATGGGGGCAATACCATGATTATATTTCCCTCCTTGTTGTTTCTGCATGGAAGGACATCAAAGGTTTAGAATAAAGTTCAAGTTGATGCTTCAGAGCCTATTATTTTGTTGGCCGATAAATCCAGTGGAGACAGTTCTCAAGTTTTTCCTTGAATGTAAGAAAAAGCACCCCAATTCCCATGGCTATGAAACATGTCATGTGAACCCAACATCAACACTGTCAAGTCCCTTGTCGTAATCAACACATGCCGCATATGATTGCTCTCTGACTTTGTTTTGAGTCAATGTGCCATCAACCTCAGCTAAGAAATGTTCGCCATGTCAAACTTCAGAATATTAAGGTCAGCAAAGTCCGTGTCCAATTCCCCAAGAGTGTGGACAACAATCATCCAGACCGCCTTTTTAATATTAGTAAGGGAGGCATTAGAATTCATACTGTGGTGACTAGAAACCCTTCAACAGTTGTTGCCTTCATCAGGTTCATCTGGAAAAAGTATCTTAATCACACCAAGTGGCGTGTTATTGGCTTTGACTGTGAATACACTAGATATGTCCACAACAAAGAGCGTAAGAAGCTTCCACTTAAGCAACAAGTTGCTCTCTCTAATCAAGAGCCACAACGCGCTGCTGTCTTGCAGCTTTGTGTGGGCAAGCATTGCCTAATTTACCAGCTATACCAGGCTGAGGCTAGGAGTTTACCCTCCACTTTTCCGCAACTTCCTTGACAATGACACAATTGAATTTGCGGGTGCCTCCATTGGCAATGACATCGCAAAACTCAAGTTCTATAACTTGGGTATCAGAAAACCCGTCGATGTGCAGGGACTGGGTATCAAGGTTCATAATCAAAAAGTTGGCAACTTGGCTTCATTGGAGAAGCTAGCAAAGAAGGTTGCAAACATAAGTCTTAACAAGGACAAAAGCATCACTGTCAGTCAGTGGGAGAAGTCCAACCTGGACCGTGACCAAATCAAGTATGCACGCTTGGATGCCTATGCAAGCTTCGAGGTTTATAGGCGTCATTCCAACATAACCGGTTATCTTAGAACCCACTGAAATGTTTGTTTCTGGGTGAAATAGGTAACTGGTTATCTTAGAGCATGTTGAAATGTTTCTTCCCAAGTGAAGTATGTAAGAAAAGGTTGTTGAGTCTTGATCAAGGAAAATATGTACACGACCATTGTTTCTTTATATTATGGTTATGCCTATTTTTCTAGGTGCATTTTTGATATGATGATACAGGGAAGCAAATGTTCTTGTATCATCATAATTTTGTTTTCATAGAAGACAAGTGAATCTGATAGAAATGACTTACAGTTTGCATTAATGTTGGCAATACAAATGTTGCAACATTATGTGCACTTAATTTAAAGAAAATTGCCACACACAAAAGAAAAATTACTCCATACCCTCAAGAGTATAAACGGGGGCACACAAAAAAAACCCAACGACCTATGAGTATAAACTGTGATGAAAAAAATCGTCAAGCTACTCCATACCCTCAAGAGTATAAACTGGGGCTGAGAACCCCGTAGCTGATAATTTATCTAGGCTTGAAAAGGTGCCTGATGACCCACTACCTATTGATGATAGTTTTCCTGATGAGCACTTAGCTGCAATAAATGTTGCTCATAATACTCCTTGGTATGCTGACTATGCTAATTACATTGTTGCTAAATATTTACGACCTAGATTTACATACCAACAAAAGAAAAAAATTCTTCTTTGAATTAATACATTACTTTTGGGATGACCCAGATCTTTATAAGGAAGGAGTAGATGGTATTATTAGACATTGTGTACCTGAGCATGAACAGGGACAAATCCTACGGAAATGTCACTCTGAAGCTTATGGAGGGCATCATGTTGGAGATAGAACTGCTCACAAGGTATTGCAATCTGGATTTTATTAGCCTACTCTCTTCAAGGATGCCCGTAAGTTTGTCTTATCTTGTGATGAATGTCAAAGAATAGGTGTTGGGGATATTACTACTGGGCGTAAACCGGCCTATCTGGGCCGGGTTAACTTCATCAGTAGTTAATTATGTTAAAGCCCAAGAAGGCAGATGAGAGCTCAAGGCCCATAGTCGGTTCAAGGCCTGTAGCCGTAAACCGGCGTTGGTATTTAACTTGTATTATAAGTTACGAATAAGTAGAGACCAAACCGGACACATCTATGAGCCGGTATTGGGACTCTGTGAACCGACGGGCGTCACCCGTGTATATAAGGGGACGACCCGACGGCGGTTCAAGGACAACGGACAACAACTCGAGACTTAGGTGAAGCTTGTTTGCTCCCTAGTCATCGAAACCCCATCAATTCCATCACAACTAGATGGAGGCTTTTACCTTCATCGAAGGGGCCGAACTAGTATAAACTCTCTTGCGTCCCTGTGTCCGCTTTAACCCCTTCAAGCTAACCCGTTGCGATGGCTCCACAACTAAGTCCTTTCTCTAGGACATCTGCCGTGACAAAACCACGACAGTTGGCGCCCACCATGGGGCCATCACACGATGGTTTCAAGTTCTTGGAGGGCCGCTTTGAAGGACTCGAGGGCTACGCTGTGGGCCGGATGACTAAGAGTCATCGCGGCAAGCTCTACATTGATGATGCAGGCTAGGGCCCCGAGGCCGGCTCAGTGGAGTACGGGTACCGGGTCCCCTTTGGTGGCATACACGTTTTCATCGGCAAGATCGGTGAACCGGGCCCTGAGCCGGACATCTGCACCGATCTCGTCGAAACGGCTCAGCGTGCGCGGTCCGCCCGGGTTAAACCAGTTGTGAAGCGTGCCTTCGTGGGAGTCATCCATGGAGGAAGTTACGAGGATGGATCGGAATCTCGCGGCGAGACCGTCGTTTATTCCGGTGACGAGTCATCAACCGGAGAAACCGAATCTCTATATCAGCTACAAGATGGCCGGATTGGGGGCTGTTCCGATGGCGACAGTATTCCGGACCCCTCTGATCTACCCAACCTAGTTGGAATATTCATGGCCGGCACACAAGCAGCGCTTCATTCTTCGAACGCTGCGCCAATAACCTCCGGTTCAGTAGCGGCGACAGCTGCCGGGACAGGAAGCTCTGCACGCCCGCCGGCTCAAGTTCTATCAGATCTATTTGATGCATTGGCTGTGCTTATGGCAGAAGCTAATCCGGCGGATCAGGAAGTCCACAACGCGGAGATTGCAAAGGTGAAGGAACAGATCACCCAGGCCAAGGCGGACCTGGCAGCTGAGAATGCCAGGATGACCACAGAGCGGGCCGCTTTAGACGCACAAGCCTACAGGCTCATGTTGGACCAGAACGCGTCGCATGAAGTCATGAAGAGGAAGTACCGATCCCGTTTGCCTTTGGTTTTCGAGGCCAGAGACCTTTTCAACACCCCAGGAGCAGGAACCAGTAATCCACTGGAGGGAAACCAGCCGGAAGCTCCGGGGACCGGTGCGCCGGTTCAGCCCCGTCTGATGAATCTGCCTCGTGAAAACACTGTTATGCCTCAGGCTGTTTCAACACCTCCAGGTCACTACCTCAACCCAATGTTCAATCTCGTTGCCGCTGCTGCACGGCTGGAGGCCATTCCAATTGAAGGTGACTCGTCGCAGGCGGTAGAGACACGACGGGTCAAAGAGCTTCTTAGGACAGCTTTGGTCCAACAGGAAGCATACTCGTACAGCCGCGACCGGATCCACTCGACCCCTCGTCCAAGCCGGAGCTATAGCAGGCGTATGGATGAACCAGCAGTATCAACTAATGAACGACGTGGAGCACCCCGCGGCAACAACCCGACGGGTGGTGCTGATAACACTCAGGAAGTGGTGGACCGGGCCCGAGTGCGCAGGGAGGCCGAGTTAGCCGCACAGTATCAGGCTCGGCAGCTTACGCCGGTTCGTCCAACTATTTCGGTCGAACCCGGTGTTAGTTCTAGCTCTTTGGGGGTGCCTTGCCTTGTCCCCGCTTTATGCAATGTGCGCCTGCCCAAGGATTTCAAGGGCCCGCGCAAGGTACCAAATTACACGGCGGATCCACCCCCAGAGACATGGGTGGAGAGCTATGAGATGGCCGTGGAGATGCTTGACATGGATGATGTGGCATGTACGAAGTACTTCACCATGATGCTTGAAGGAACGGCCCGCACTTGGTTAAAAAGCTTACCGGCCAACTCTATCAGTTCATGGGCCCAATTACGAGCCCGGTTTATCAGTAATTTCAAGGATACATGTAAGCAGCCTATGTCAATAGTGGACTTGGCTGCATGTGTCCAGGAGGAAGAAGAATCGACGACTCATTGGGTGCACCGGGTCTCACAAGTGTTGCATTCATCAGACCGCATCAATGCTGACACCGCAGTCTTAACCCTAGAAGGCAACTGCCAGTTTGGGCCCCTAAAGCTGAAGTTGGGACGGATGAAGCGCCATTGCACTGACATGGGGACCCTCATGGCTGCTTTGGTAAAGTATGCTGATTCTGATAGTACCAAGGATCCCGAATCTGATGATGACAAGGCAGGGAAGGGAAAGAGGAACAGCAACTCCAAAGGTTAGAAGCATCACTTGGCAGGCAATGGTGGCGGACGCAAGCGTAAAGCGGATGGTAACATGGACTTTGTGGCTAATACCAACGGACAGGACAAGGGCCAGCGACGCAAGGGTAAACCACCAAATCGCAGTGGGGCACCCAACCCTAACCCGGACCGCCTAAATTATCTACTGAGCCAGCCCTGTCCAAGACATGGGACGAAGGAGGTGCCAGCAAACCACCTTTGGAAGGATTGCTTCATTATGCAGGAGTTCAAGAATTCTAATGCTTTCCGGTATGATCACGGCTCCGGCGGTGGCTCAGGATCCGGGCCGGGTTACGGTGGAGGAAATTCTGGTTCGGGATTTAATGGTAATCCGGGCGGACATAATAATCAAAATAATCAGAACAACCAGGGTGGTTACAACCAGCAGCAGCAACAGTCAGGTTACCAGAGCAACCCAAAGTAGTTGAATAGTGGGCAGTACCATGTCTTCACCACTAGCTTGGACAAGAGAGACCGGAAGGTTCAGAGGCGGGCAGTCAACTCTGTTGAACCAGCCGTGCCCCGTTATCTACGCTGGTCTGAACAGCCAATCATATGGAGCAGAGAGGATCACCCTCCCTAGGTTGATAATCCGGGTCAGTTGGCTCTGGTGGTGGCGCCTCAGGTGGGAGGTTACAAGTTCACCAAAGTGCTCATGCATGGAGGGAGCAGCATTAATATCTTGTACTATGAGACCTTCCGTCGTATGGGACTAACAGATAAAAATCTCAAACCGTCTAATACGGTGTTCCACGGTGTGGTACCTGGCAAGTCAGCATATCCTGTTGGTAAGATAGCTCTGGAAGTGGCCTTTGGAGATGATCATGATTCCAGGTCGGAAACATTGATGTTTGAAGTGGTGAAAATCCAAAGTCCATATCACGCCCTGTTTGGGCGACCGGCCTACGCCAAGTTTATGGCACGGCCTTGTTATGTGTATTTGCAGCTCAAAATTCCGGGTCACAAGGGGACAATAACGGTTCACGGAAGCCATAAAATCACTTTGGAGTGCGAGGAAGGAGATGCGGCCTACGCAGAGTCGGTTTGTGCCACCGAGGAGCTGAAGTATTATAAGGACAATGTTGATCCGACGGACATGACTCCATTAAAGAAGCCAACTACGGAGCATGATTCGGCCCTGAAGTTCAAATCGGTAGCAGAAACTTAGCTTGTTGACTTCGTACCTGGCGATTCATCCAAGAAGTTCAGCATCAGTGCCAACTTGGATCCGAAATAGGAAAGCGCGCTCATCGAGTTCATCCATGAGAATCGGGACATTTTTGCATGGAAGCCCTCCGACATGCCAGGTGTACCGAGGAAACTCGCTGAGCACACCCTTAATGTGGATCCTAAATACAAACCGGTGAAACAGTTCCTCCGCCGGTTTAACGAAGAAAGACGCAAGGCGATTGGAGAAGAGGTAGCCAGGCTCTTAGCAGCTGGCTTTATTGTTGAAGTTTTTCACCCTGAGTGGCTTGCCAATCCGGTGCTGGTCCTTAAGAAAAATGGCACCTGGCGCATGTGTGTGGATTACACAGATCTTAATAAGGCTTGTCCAGCAGATCCTTTTGCCCTCCCCCGTATTGATCAAATTATTGATGCTACGGCGGGTTGTGAGCGTTTAAGTTTTTTGGATGCATATTCTGGCTATCATCAGATCAAAATGGCAGTTAAGGACCAGGAGAAGAAGGCATTCATAACTCCCTTTGGAGCCTTCTGCTATGTGTCTATGCCCTTTGGGCTCAAGAGTGCCCAGGAAACTTATCAACGGTGTGTACAAAATTGTCTTCACAAGCAGATTGGCTGTAATGTACATGCTTACGTGGATGATGTCGTGGTTAAGTCCAGGGAGAAGGAGACTCTGGTTGACGATTTGAAGGAAACCTTTGATAACCTGAGGACGTACAAGATGATGCTTAATCCGGCCAAGTGTGTCTTTGGTCTACCGGCAGGCAAGTTATTGGGTTTTCTGGTGTCCAACAGGGGAATTGAGGCTAATCTGGAGAAGATCACATCCATTACCTCCCTGGCTAAACCGAAGTGTATCAATGATGTTCAACGGCTAGCAGGACGGATTGCCGCGTTAAGCCGGTTTATCAGCCGCCTTGGTGAGAAGGCAATCCCTTTGTATCAGATTTTGAAGAAGACGGATCAGTTCGTTTGGAGTTCCGCCGCTGATGAAGCATTTGAGGACTTAAAGCGGCAATTGGCCAATCCGCCTGTGCTCGCCGCTCCCATTGACAAGGAGCCGTTACTGCTAAATGTTGCTGCTAATGCTCGTGCGGTCAGCGTGGCTATTGTGGTGGAGCAAAAGGAGGCAGGTAAGGAGCATCCGGTTCAACGTCCGGTTTATTATATCAGCGAGGTACTCATTGAGTCCAAGCAAAGGTATCCGCATTGGCAGAAGCTGGTGTACGGAGTTTTTATGGCAAGCCGGAAGCTTAAGCAATACTTCCAAGGGCACCCAATTACGGTGGTCAGTTCTGCTCCTTTGGGGGATATCATCCAGAATCGGGGCTATAGAGCTTGGGCCGCACGGATTGAAGTATGTGCCTCGGACGGCGGTTAAGTCTCAAGCACTTGTTGATTTCATCAATGATTGGACGGAACTGCAAGCACCTGAAGAAAAGCCGGATCACACATATTGGACCATCGATTTTGACGGATCCAGGCAATTGGAAGGCTCGGGGGCTGGAGTCGTATTAACTTCCCCACGAGGTGATAAGTTTTGTTACGTTCTCTGCTTAATGTTCCCTTGTACTAACAATGCAGCTGAGTATGAAGCCTTGCTCCATGGTCTCCGGATGGCTAAGGAGATGAATCTAAGTCGAGTGAAGTGCTTCGGTGACTCGGACCTAGTGGCTCAACAAGTATCTGGCACTTGGAACTCTAAGGACCCACTCATGGCAGCATATCGTCGTGAGGTGGATATTGTTGCAGGTCACTTTAAAGGCTATCAGGTGGACCACGTGGACCGACGGAAGAATGAAGTGGCGGACGCTTTAAGCCGGCTGGGCTCTTAGCGCAAACCGGTCCCGCCCAATGTTTTTCTGGATGTGCTGCACAACCCGTCGGTCAAGCTCCCTGGTGAAGCGGATTTGGCTATTCCTGATCCGGAGGCTCAATTGGTGGCAGCTCTTCATGTCATTCCGGATTGGACGCTTCCTTACCTGGCGTACATGAACCGAGGTGAGTTACCAGAGGATGAGACTCTGGACCGATAGATAATATGGCGCTCCAAGTCCATGACTATTGTCAATGGCGAGTTGCATCATTGCAGTGTATCAGGGGCGTTTCAACGCTGTGTGTCTCCTGAAGAAGGCTGTGAAATTTTGCGTGAGATCCACGAAGGAGATTGTGGTCACCACGCCGGTTCAAAATCTTTGGTAGCTAAAGCGTTTCTCCATGGCTTCTATTGGTTAACTGCTCATGCTGATGCGGAGGATCTGGTCAGACGATGTGATGGTTGCCAAAAGTTTTCAAGACGTGCTCATGTGCCGGCTCAAGAATTGAGAATGATTCCAATTACTTGGCCGTTTGCGACTTGGGGGCTGGATATGGTTGGGCCTTTCAAAAGGTCCAAAGATAAGAAGACCCACCTCCTGGTGGCGGTTGACAAGTTTACAAAGTGGGTGGAGGCAGAACCTATTAGCAAGTGTGATGCAGCCACGGCGGTTCAATTCATCAAAAAAGTGATTTTCCGGTTTGGCTTTCCACACAGTATCATCACAGATAATGGTACCAATTTGTCCAAGGGTGCCATGAAGGAGTTCTGCGAATGGGAGCACATCCGGCTTAACATTTCATCAGTGGCACACCCACAGTCCAATGGTCAAGCAGAAAGGGCTAATCAAGAGATCTTGAAAGGCATCAAGCCCCGACTTATGGTTCCTTTGCAGAGAACACCAGGTTGTTGGGTAGAAGAGTTACCATCTGTGTTATGGAGCATCAATACTACACCGTTCTTCATGGTTTACGGAGCGGAGGCGGTTCTCCCCAGTGATATCCGTCATGACTCACCTTGTGTGGCGGCTTATGTTGAAGCGGACAATGAGACAGCACGGCAAGACGCTTTGGACTTGTTAGATGAAGAACGTGACATAGCAGCCGCCCGCTCGGCGATTTACCAACAGGATCTTCGTCGTTATCACAGTCGCCGAGTCAGAACCAGAACCTTTCAGGAAGGAGATTTGGTGCTTCGGCTCATCCAAGATCAGACTGATATGCATAAGCTATCCCCACCTTGGGAGGGACCTTTCGTGGTCAGCAAGAATCTGCACAACGGGTCATACTATCTGATCGATATTCGAGAGCATAAAGACTCACGTACATCAGAGGAGGAGACCAACAGGCCGTGGAACATAGCTCATCTTCGGCCTTACTATACCTGAGCCATTGGCTCTACTTATGTACATATTACGACGATGTATATATTATGATTAAATATAATAAACCGGAGCCTCAACTAAAGCGGGGTATCTGTTCTTTTACATCATGTGTGGTTACACGGAGTTGTTCTAAAGCGGCCTCTGGTTTACCCCTTGAGTTAGCTTTTCAAAAGCATCATGTTATATCACTTGGGGGCTTGGTCGTGTCCGAACCAATGCAACACCTCTTGATAGGCGAGAGCCACCAGATCACTTGGGGACTTGGTCACGTCTGAACCAGTCACGCCTCTTGATCGGCCTAAGGCCACAGAATCACTTGGGGGCTTGGTCGAACCCGAACCATTGCCACGCCTCTTGATCGGCATAAATGCCACAGTTTCATTTGGATACGTGGCTGACTTGAACCATAGCTACACCTATCGGGAGCTTGGTCGGGTCCGACCATGGTAATGCCATCTGATCGGCTCAAATAAGCGTCTTTTTGCAAACGGTTTTATCATTGCCTTTGCTTCACAATTTTCTTTGATAGATATTTCCTTCTTTTTGTTGCATTTTTTAAACCGACAAAATTTTAAACCGGTTCACACTGTCAATTGACAGAACACGGTCCATTTTTAATCCGGAGACTATTTGCCTGGTTTGATTTTTTTTAACATCCTATTACGGAGTAACACAATGTTTTCTTTTAACCCTGCACGGTTTACATGGTAAACCGGCATTATATATATACAGGAGCTGCTATCTCCTCCAACAGTGTGGGTTTATAAACCTCCGCTTCAAGATTGGCTAAGCCAACTTCATGCCCAATGATGGCAGGTATTATGTATCTCAAAGATTTGATCATATGCTTAAATTTCAAATATTTTGATTTTATATATGCAGACATCATACTCCGCCTGACGGTACAACCGCGGTGGTACTTTAAGATTTTTTATGTCGCAGAAAATACTTCGGAAAGTTCATCACCCAAAGGAAGCACAAGTTGCAGTGGTTATGCACGAAGGCATATTAAGATCAAGAGTGTCACCTAGCCTATTACAAGGCAACACGGTGCCCAAAATAAGATCATTGTTTTTTCAAAGGAGAAGCAGTTTAAACCGGCTTCCGGTTCAAGCTTGGTCACCAGCCTGGCCTGATGGTTGTGGGTCATCCCGCGCCGCTTCAACTTCAGTTTCTCTACCCAGCGGCTGGAAATCAACAGTTGTCCAGTCGATTCCCATTAATGCTCGAAAGACAGCTTCATCATGGATCAGCAACGACGGTTCAATATTGGGAGCGTAAGTATGCTTACGGATTGGAGGGATAAGATTTTCCGCTTCATGAATTGGTGCAGCTACTCGCTTGTTTTGCTTGTCATATTGGGCTTGATAATGAGACAAGTCTGCTTCTTCAACCAATTGACAAGCTAGCGGACGCACCTCCCGGTTTATTGCTCGCAGATCCGCTTCACTAAACTCTGACCCGTCTTCCTTCAAGCTGGGATAGCCCTGAGCCGCTTCAATAGGATCAAAATCCGGCACCCAAGCTTTTGCTCGGATTAAGGCGTTGATCGCGCCGGTTCGAGCAGCAGATTTCTTCAGCTCTTCAACCCGGGCAGGAAGCACCGACAGTTTCTTCAGAGTGTCCTGAATCAAAGTGGGCGCCGGATTGTTGTGGGATGCAGTACAGATGATCCGCTGTGCACCAGTGTACAGTTATTCGATCAACGTGTAGGCGGCTTTCAATTTCTTCCGCACATCTGACCCCAAGTGACCAATGCGTGTCCCTGAAATATCACAAAGGGTTAACAAGCCGGCAGCTCTGTAAGATGGCCGAATCAATTCAGAAATCAAATCGTCTTACCAAAGATAGCAGCGGTCATGGCATGCACATGCCGCTTTATGCTGGTCAGTTCGTCCACCACCGGTTTTAGTACAGCCTCGGCGTCTGCTGCTCGTTTGGTTAAAGCGGATTTTTCAGTAGCCCAATCCGCCCGCTCCTTCTTGAAATCCTTCTTAAGCTGTTCCATGACGCTTAAGGCGCTGGTCAACTCCTCTTTTGCTTTTGAGGTTTCAGTCTGTTGGGACTTCAGATTTTCTTGGAGATCGGCGATTTGGGTCTCTTCTGTCTTCAGCTTAGCCTGCATATAGACAGTTATATGATTCAGCAAGCAGTGCAAGAATTGAAGCACCAACCACATAACAAGTTATGCACTTGGCGCTTGGGGGCTAATGCCTATTTGATCTTCATATTTCACTTGATTATAAAGTCCCAAGATCAATACAAGTATTCAACTTGGCACTTGGGGGCTAATGGCTATTTGCTCGAATATATTCTGATGCGGCGATCTCAATTACTTAAAGTCCCGGTTTAACTACACTAAGTTGAACCGGCCCTTTGGGGCTACATCAGCGACTACCGAAGCATTGGGATTTATATTAGCAAGTCCCGGTTTGGATGCAGATTCTAAACCGGTCCTTGGGGGCTAGGAGAGTTAACAAGATTGAAATATCCAAACAGGAAAAAGCACATGGAAGTTACCTCAAATTTCTCTTTCATCATATTAACCAGACCAGCTTCATAGTCATGGCTGGTGTATAGCCGGTTCAGATAGCCGGAATGGAGATCTTGGGCGTTCAAAGCGGCATAAGTTGTCAGATCAGCATTCCATTTTCCCTTGCCAATGGCAGCAAATTCTTCCTTGCCATTGTGTCTGGATAAAGCAACGGGATTGCCTGGCTCTGTGCGACCAATGCCAGTAATAACAACCTCATCATCCTTGGCATCGCCGGTTTGCACTGGGGCCGTTGGCTTATCAATAGGCTTTGATGGATTGGTGGATTTCTCAATCCGGATGGGGCTTGTGGGCTGGTTGACAGGACTTGAGGTATCAATAGGCCTCTCTTCAGCAATAAGATCGTCATCTCGCTGCGGTGGATCATTGAGTATATCTTCAGGAATAGCCGCTTCAAGATCTGGTGTTTTGCCCGGTTCAGGGACGACATCCTCCTTGGCCGCTTTATCCAGGCGAGCCTTCTTGCTCGGCCTAGGCTTGGCCCTGAAAGGAATAACAAAGTCAAATACAGCGTATGTTCCAAGGTGATGTACCGGAAATATTGTGATAAGTACAGCTTACCCAAGCACCGTTTTGAGCGGTGGCAGCTGAGTAGCCGATGACTCGCCAGAGGATGAGTGGGAAGTAACCTGATAATCGGAGTCAGATGGATTAAGAGGTTGACGAAAACAGCCCGCTTTAGGACAAGCACTGACAAGCAAATTAGAGACCTATGAACGGCGTTTCCGAACCGGACTATTCGGTAAACCGGCGGAGGTAACTACCTGGCCGTTGTGCCGGGTTGTGCGGCGAGCTTTGTGCTGTTGGGTCTTCATAAGAAATTTGGGATCCAAGTAAGCAAGAGGATGAGAAAATTTAACTTTCTGGTTTACCTGACGGATTTTTAGTGAAGGCAAAGGTTCTGAATCGGAAGAGAGAATAATTACCTCTGCAGCATCAGCATGGCTGGCTTCGGCATCATCCTGACAAATATCATCATCAATAAGACGCATGAAAAATAAGCCAAGTGAGTCAAGCTCTACCTCAAGGTCCGGATTATCCACATCATCATCAGGGGCCGGATCAGAAGATGCAGTGGTTTTCTTCTTGTGAGCAGGCCGTTTCACGACTTTAGTCTTGGGCCGGGTTGGTCGCTCCGTTTTGTCTGGTTTTTCTGGCTTCTCCTGGGGAAGTTTCTTGCTCCAAAACGGATCATTA
The DNA here is from genome assembly GCF_056163025.1 of Triticum urartu. NCBI lineage: Eukaryota > Viridiplantae > Streptophyta > Magnoliopsida > Poales > Poaceae > Triticum > Triticum urartu. Next base: position 442,879,765 of record NC_141876.1, read on the forward strand.
CCCTGTTTAAACAGACATTGATATTAAACAATGACCAGATATATCAATAACAGGTTCAGTAAAAAGAAAAAAAATCAAATTCTTACAGCTGACGGTTTGTTGGTGGCACAGAAGGTAAGTAGGCCGGTTCGAGCACAGACGTGTTCTGGTTCATTCAGCATTTTATTCACAGCCTCTGTGATTTCTTCGTCGGTAAGCTGGATGTTAGCATGTCGCAGTGGGTCATCAACGCTGCCAGTATACTCGCACATCAAACCGGAGCGCTGACTAAGGGGCAGTATGCTCCACGATATCCAACAGCGAGCGAGATCAACTCCTGTTAAACCATTGGCCATGAAGGCTCTGAGGTTGGACAATTGAGGAGCGTATTTGCTTCTCTCCTTGGCAGTCAACCTTTGCGGAAAGGGGTGTGTATTGCTAAGCCGCTCCGGACGAAAGCCAGGCAAAGGATTTTCACCAGCAGGGGAGGTGTCTTTGCAATAGAACCATGTTTGATTCCACTCTTTGGGGTGGCTGTGCAGCTTGGCGTGAGGGTATGTGACCTCTTTCCTTTTCTGAATCGCCACACCGCCCAATTCCGTATTGGAACAGTCAGAAAACTCAGTACGGCGGTTTAGATGGAAACAGTCTCTGAACAATTCCACTGTGGGCTCCTCTTGAAAGAACACCTCACAGAGCACTTGGAAGTGACACATCTTTGTAACAGAGTTGGGGCCAGTGTCTTGTGGGTGGAGTTGAAAATCGGCTAAAACATCCCGGTAAAATTTAGGACCGGGCGGCTTAAAGCCCCGGGCTAAGTGATCTACGAAAATGACGACCTCTCCTTCTTGAGGTGTGGGAGGGCATTCTTTGCCAGGGGCTCTCCAATGGATGGTGTTTTTGTTGCCTAAAGCGCCGATCATGACTAAATTTTTCAGTTGAGTCTCTATGACGCGAGAAGGAACCCAGTTGCACTCATATACTTGCTTGGCCATGATGAAATCTACAAGATAGGTAATTCCGATTCAAGAATGCATTGATTAAAGTGCACTGGTATGTACAATCTTAAACCGGAGACAGCTCTATCTAAACCGGAGTTTTATGAAGCAACAGCATCTGGCGGTTCAACAAGGGGACTAATGGTATATACCGGTTTGGCAATTTTTCTACAAAGTTAAACCGCCGGATCTAAGCATTGAAACAGTTGAGATTACGGATAGATAAGTGTACAGAAACAGATTTCACAAGATTTCTCTACAGCGACGGATCTGAAGCAAGTTCAGAAAAGAAGGAAAATATTCAAGGTTCAAAAAAGAATAGTACCGAATCAATGGGCAGAGATACATGTAGATCTATGGTCTTGAGGCATATAAGTAAAGGCGGATGCTAAGAACTACCGCTACACAGAGCAAAGGTTCACAGGTTCATCTAGGATCTATCATATGAGTACGAAGCAGACGATGAACACTGAAGAACTTGGAAACCCTAGAACGGATCTACGGAGGAAAAGGTGAAGAACTCATCGGAGCCGAGGAAGAAACAGAAGGTCGCCGCGATGCTCTGGTAGAATCAGGGTGATGCAGCGGCCAAGGTTGGAGCAGAGGTCGTCGACGGCGGCGGAGCTCCGAAGCTGGACGACACGGGGAAGACGAAGCAGAAGGGCACGAAGGGTAAAAAGAAATGACCCTTCGGTCCTATTTATAAGGCAAGGGACAGGAGTCAGGCGCGAAAATCAAGGGACCGTGGGTTTGGAAATGGAGCTGTCGCCTTAATTGTCGCAGACCTATTAAACAAAAAAACAAAAAGGGGGTATCATGGATAAGGTTCTTTATAACAGGTGACGTTACGCCGGTTCACAACGACCAGAGAAGATGACATCACAGCGGTTCAACAAACTACAAGAAGATGTTGAAGATGAAGATTTTTGCTAAGGATTAACATGAACCTGTTCAAATCAATCTGGGGCCTAATGTTGGGGATATTACTACTGGGCGTAAACCGACCTATCTGGGCCGGGTTAACTTCATCAGTAGTTAATTATGTTAAAGCCCAAGAAGGCAGATGAGAGCTCAAGGCCCATAGTCGGTTCAAGGCCTGTAGCCGTAAACCAGCGTTGGTATTTAACTTGTATTATAAGTTAGGAATAAGTAGAGACCAAACCGGACACATCTATGAGCCGGTATTGGGACTCTGTGAACCGACGGGCGTCACCCGTGTATATAAGGGGACGACCCGGTGGCGGTTCAAGGACAACGGACGACAACTCGAGACTTAGGTGAAGCTTGTTTGCTCCCTAGTCATCGAAACCCCATCAATTCCATCACAACTAGACGTAGGCTTTTACCTTCGTCGAAGGGGCCGAACTAGTATAAACTCTCTTGCGTCCCTGTGTCCGCTTTAACCCCTTCAAGCTAAACCGTTGCGATGGCTCCACGACTAAGTCCTTTCTCTAGGACATCTGCCGTAACAAAACCATGACAATAGGTAATATCGATAAGCGTCAAGAAATGCCTATGAACTATTCACTTCCTGTTGAACCATTTGATGTTTGGGGATTTGATTACATGGGACCTTTTCCTTCCTCTAATGGGTATACACATATTTTGGTTGCTGTTGATTATGTTACTAAATGGGTAGAAGCTATTCCAACCAGTAGTGTTGATCACAACACCTCTGTTAAAATGCTTAAGGAAGTTATTTTCCCAAGGTTTGGAGCCCCTAGATATTTAATGACTGATGGTGGTTCACACTTTATTCATGGTGCTTTCCGTAAAATGCTTGCGAAGTATGATGTTAACCATAGAATTGCATCAACTTATCATCCTCAGTCTAGTGGTCAAGTTGAACTTAGCAATAGAGAAATAACATTAATTTTCCAAAAGACTGTCAATAGGTCCAGGAAGAATTGGTCTAAGAAATTAGATGATGCACTTTCGGCTTATATAACAACATATAAAAATCATATGGGTATGTCTCCTTATAAAATGGTTTATGCAAAGCTTATCATTTGCCTCTTGAGTTAGAACATAAAGCATAATGGGCCATCAAAGAACTCAATTATGATTTCAAACTAGCTGGCGAAAAGAGGTTATATGATATTAGCTCTTTAGATGAATGGAGACCCAAGCTTATGAAAATGCTAAGTTGTTTAAAGAAAAAGTTAAAAGATGGCATGATAAAAGAATCCAAAAAACGTGAGTTTAAAGTCGGAGAATATGTTCTTTTGTACAACTCTTGTTTCAAATTCTTTGCAGGAAAACTCCTCTCAAAATGGGAAGGACCCTATGTTATCGAGGAGGTTTATCAGTCTGGAGCCATCAAAATAAATAATGCCGAAGGTACTAACCCGAAGGTTGTTAACGGGCAACGAATAAAACATTATATCTCAGGTACGCCCATTAATGTCAAAAGTAATATTATCCAAACTTTGACACCAGAAGAACACATAAAAGAGTCCTTCCAGAACACTCCAGAATCATAAAAATAAGGAGGTACGTGATACGGTAAGTAAACGGACTCCAAAAAATCCGCAAAAATATTTTTTGTCAGTTTTGGAATATTTAGATAAATAGGAAAATAGAAACTTCCAGGAAGCGTACCCTGGTGGGCACAAGACACCAGGGCTGCCTGGCGCGCCCAGGTGGGTTGTGCCCACCTGGGGCACCTCCTGGACTCCGTTTTTCTACAGTTTGCTTGTTCCCCAAGATAAAAAAAATCTTTATATACTTCCCGAATCTGTTGATCACCGTATCGTGGAGAAATCTTCTGTTTTTCTTTTCCTTGCTATTTTCTGCCAGATCCCATCCACCATGGCCACCTCAAGCTCCTCCAAGGACAAGTTCTTCAAGAACGTCATCAACCCATATCTGTGGGAGGTGGTGCAGCACCCCCAGGTCATCCAGATGCATGAGGGGTTGCTCCACATCCACGATGTGCAAAGTCCCAAAGGGACAGGAACTATGGGCGCTAGGCTCAAAGCTGTGGAGCGTTGACTCAACGCCAATCACCTCATGATCACGGACCTCTCCCGTGATCTCAAGGTGGATGGCAAGCCCATGAAGGACATCATCTTCACCCTCAACGAGCAAATCAACTTCCTCCAAAGCCAGATCTATGATCTCCAAAACCAAGTCTTTGAGTGAGGCGAGGTTTAAAGGTATGAGTTTGGCTGCTAGTTGCAGGACCCGTGAGACTCACTCCTCCTCTTATGATGGTGGACCACCGCCATGGAAATCTGAGGACAAGATCTCTTCACCACCACCTTCTTCTTCATCACCAAAAGAGAATTAAGTATCGGGTATGGGCACTCCCCTTGGCTTCTGAGGGAGTCCTGGATTAGGGGGTGTTCGGGTAGCCGGACTATACCTTCAGCCGGACTCCTGGACTACGAAGATACAAGATTGAAGACTTCGTCCCGTGTCCGGATGGGACTTTCCTTGGCGTGGAAGGCAAGCTTGGAGATGCGGATATTCAAGATCTCCTACCATTGTAACCGACTTTATGTAACCCTAACCCTATCCGGTGTCTATATAAACCGGAGGGTTGTAGCCCGTAGGCAATCAACTCCACACACAACAATCATACCATAGGCTAGCTTCTAGGGTTTAGCCTCCTTGATCTCGTGGTAGATCTACTCTTGTACTACCCATATCATCAATATTAATCAAGCAGGAGTAGGGTATTACCTCCATCGAGAGGGCCCGAACCTGGGTAAAAAACATCTTGTCCCTTGTCTCCTGTTACCATCCGGCCTTGATGCACAGTTCGGGACCCCCTACCCGAGATTCGCCGGTTTTGACACCGACATTGGTGCTTTCATTGAGATTTCCTCTGTGTCGTCGCCTTTAGGCCCGATGGCTCCTTTGATCATCAACAATGATATGGTCCAGGGTGAAACTTTTCTCCCCGGACAGATCTTCGTTTTCGGCGGCTTCACTCTGCGGGCCAATTCACTCGGCCACCTGGAGCAGATCGAAAGCTACGCCCCTGGCCATCAGGTCAGGTTTGGAAGCCTAAACTACATGGCTGACATCCACGGGGACTTGATCTTCGATTGATTCGATCCACAGCCAAGCGCGCCGCACTGTCTCGATGGGCATGATATAGCTCTGCCGCCGAACAGCGCCTTGGAGGCTGCTTACGCATCGGTTTTGACCATTGATTCGGAGCATACTGCGCCGATCGAGGATCAGCAGTTAGATGCTGCCTCAGGGGCTGTGATCTCAGAGGCGATCGAGCCGAACTCCAGCCCCGCACTCCGCATGGCCCGTGACTCCGAGGATCCGGACTCCTCCCCGCACTCCGAACCTCCCGCGCCCCTGCCAATCGAATCCGATTGGGCGCCGATAATGGAGTTCACCGCCGCAGACATCTTTCAGCATTCGCCTTTTGGCGACATCCTGAACTCTCTTAAGTCTCTCTCTTTATCAGGAGAGCCCTGGCCGGGCTACGGTCAGCGAAGGTGGGATACGGACGATAAGGAAATTCAAAGCCCACCCACCACCCACTTTGTAGCCACTGTCGACGATCTAACCGACATGCTTGACTTCAGCTCCGAAGACATCGACGGCATGGACGACGATGTAGGAGACGACAGGAACCAGCACCTGTAGGGCGCTGGAAGGCCACCTCGTCATATGACATATATATGGTGGATACTCCAAAAGATGGAGATGGCGATGGAACAGTGGGGGATGACGCCCCCAAGAAACAGCCGAAGCGCCAGCGTCAGCGGCGCCGCTCTAAATCCCGCCAAAGCAGAAATGGTGATTCCGGAACGGGAGATAATACTACCCCGGATAACGCCGAAGAACACCCACCTCGGCAAGATTCGGCACAGGAAGATGGAGAAGCCAGCCCTCATGAGAGAGCGGCAGACCGAGAGGTCGAGGATGATAACTATACGCCTCCCTCCGAAGACGAGGCAAGCCTCGATGACAACAAATTCGTCATACCATCAGACCCCGCCGAACAAGAGCATTTTAAACGCAGGCTTTTAGCCACGGCAAGCAGCCTCAAGAAAAAGCAGCAACAGCTTAAAGCTGCCCAAGATTTGCTAGCTGACAGATGGACTGAAGTCCTTACGGCCGAAGAGTATGAACTCGAACGCCCCTCCAAGAGTTACCCGAAGCGCAGGCTGCTACCCCGATCAGAGGAGGAAGCACCTACATCACCAGCGCATGACATGCCAGATCGGCCACCTCGCGGCCGCGACAGAGAGGACTCTCGGCCCTCCACCCAAGCCATGCCCCGACGCCGCTCAACTAAGGCACGGGAAAATGCGCCCAACCTGCGAGACATACTGGAGGATAAGGCAAGACAAACAAGATCGATCTACGAATCACGCAGGCGCCCTACGGCATGTGACAATGATCTTCACTCCGGATACAACAAATCCGGCCGGGCCGAACACAACAGACATAGCGCTTCCGAGCTACGTCGTGATATAGCCCAGTACAGAGGCGCCGCACACCCGCTATGCTTCACGAATGAAGTAATGGATCATAAAATCCCAGAGGGTTTCAAACACGTAAACATCGAATCATACGATGGCACAACAGACCCGGCGGTATGAATCGAGGATTATCTCCTTCACATCCACATGGCACGCAGTGATGATCTACATGCCATCAAATACCTCCCGCTCAAACTTAAAGGACCATCCCGACATTGGCTTAACAGCTTGCCAGCAGACTCAATCGGTTCTTGGGAGGACCTGGAAGCCGCATTCCTCGACAACTTCCAGGGCACTTACGTGCGACCGCCGGATGCCGACGACTTAAGCCACATAATTCAGCAGCCAGAGGAATCGGCCAGACAATTCTGGACACGGTTCCTAACAAAGAAAAACCAAATAGTCGACTGTCCGGATGCAGAGGCCCTAGCAGCCTTCAAGCATAACATCCGCGACAAGTGGCTTGCCCGGCACCTGGGACAGGAAAAGCCGAAATCCATGGCAGCCCTCACGACACTCATGACCCGCTTTTGCGCGGGAGAAGACAGCTGGCTAGCTCGCAGTAACAACTTATCAAAGAACCCTGATAATTCGGATACCAAGGACAAAAGTGGCAGGACACGTCGGAATAAGCAAAAACACCGCGTTAACAGTGACAACAATGAAGACACGGCAGTCAATGCCGGATTCAAAGGCTATAAATCCGGTCAGCGGAAAAAGCCATTCAAAAAGAATACTCAGGGCCCGTCCAGTTTGGACCAAATACTCGATCGCTTGTGCCAGATACATGGCACCCCCAAAAGGCCAGCCAATCACACTAACAGGGATTGTTGGGTGTGCAAGGAGGCAGGCAAGTTAAGGGCCGAAAACAGAGACAAGGGGCTGCACAGCGACGACGAGGAGCCCAAGCCGCCGAACAACAATGGACAGAAGGGCTTTCCCCCACAAGTGCGGACGGTGAAGATGATATACGCAACCCACATTCCCAAGCGGGAGCGGAAGCCTGCGCTACGGGACGTATACGCGATAGAGCCAGTCGCCCCAAAGTTCAACCCATGGTCCTCCTGCCCGATCACTTTTGATCGAAGGGACCATCCCACTAGCATCCGTCATGGCGGCTTTGCCGCATTGGTTCTCGACCCAATCATCGACGGATTTCATCTCACAAGAGTCCTCATGGATGGCGGCAGTAGCCTAAACCTGCTTTATCAGGATACAGTGCGGAAAATGGGCATAGATCCCTCAAGGATTAAGCCCACAAGAACGACCTTTAAAGGCGTTATACCAGGTGTAGAAGCCAACTGTACAGGCTCAGTAACACTTGACGTGGTCTTCGGATCCCCGGACAATTTCCGAAGCGAAGAGTTAATCTTCGATATAGTCCCGTTTTGTAGTGGCTATCACACCCTGCTCGGACGAACCGCATTTGCAAAGTTCAATGCGGTGCCGCACTACGCATATCTCAAGCTCAAGATGCCAGGCCCTCGAGGAGTAATTACGGTCAACGGAAACACCGAACGCTCCCTCCGTACGGAGGAGCATACGGCGGCTCTCGCAGTGGAGGTACGAAGTAGCCTTCTCAGGCAATTCTCCAGTCCGGCCATTAAAAAGCCAGACACTGCCAAGCGCGCCCGGAGTAACCCACAGCAGGACCGCCTGGCACACTCTGAGAAAGCGTAGCAATGCGGCCCCAACCCCAGCTGTCGCGACATAGCGAAACCAGTACCTCGCGTACATAACTACGCCCTTGAAATACCATGGGCACAGGGGAAGGGGCACAATAACGGCACGCCTAGAATACGGCTTAAAACGTACTAGGGGCTGTCGGATTCTCTTTTCAATTTTTTCTTACCTTCAGGACTCCATACTTCGGACGACCTATTCGGCAATTCGACTGCCGCACAAACGATGCAAGATCCAGGGAGGCAGACAAGCCATGCCGCACTATGGAACTCCCAGGTGGTCTCTGTTACGAGCGGTATACCTGTTTTAAATACAATTCCGCGGCCTGCCCTCGGTCAGGACATACTGAATAGTCCAATATCTTTTGCTTACCGCACTATTTGTATCGTTCGGCTTTGATAAATAGCCTTTATATAAACAATGCATAGCTTTTGTCTATTTTCTGCATTACTCTCTTTTATATATGTTCATTAATGACATGTTGCACCCGTACACTGTGGTACGGCAAGTACGCAGGGGCTTCAGTACCCTTTAATATGGTGTGAGAAGTCCGTACACTTTCACAAGTGCGGCACCCCGAACTTATAGCACTATATGCATCGGCTCCGAATCATGATTTGGGTCAATAGTTGGGTTTGCCCGGCTCCTATGTTTTGGTGCCTTACGTTCCGCTATATCGGCTAAGGTAGCACTAGGAGAACCACTGCGATTGTGCCCCGGTTGAGCTGGGTTAAGCACCTCAGTGGAGAAAGCTAAAACTGACTGTCATGATGAGGCGAGAGACCGGTCGCTGTTCGAGAGGTTTTTTCGAGTCCCTAAAGACTTATGCCGCTTCGAGCGAGGAGCCGGATTTGTCCGGCCAAGGCGTGGATAGCGCCCCCAACTCGGTCTTCTGAACTAGGGGCTTCACCGAAATTTAAAATTATAAAGTTCTATGGCTAAGTGAGCGTGTTCAAGCATTATAGTCCGATTGCCTGGTTCGTTGTGCTGAGCGCCTCCCTCGAAGGACCCAACTATGGGAAAAAGAGCGCTCAGGTTTATCCCGAACACCCCAGCACTAGTGGCATGGGGGCAGAAGCCGACGACTGGCCATCTCTCAATTTTTTGATAAACGGCCGCACGGAAAATAATATTTTAAATTCAACAAGCATTGCTTAAGCGCCTATGAACAAGTTTTCAGCGCACAGGATAAAAACGAGCGAGTTTATTCAAAAATTACATCCTTGGTACATTCATCCGCCACAAGGCGGGCACCCGCAAGAACATCCTTGTAATAGTTCTCGGGCTTGCGATGCTCCTTCCCCGGCGGCGGCCCGTCCTTCACAAGCTTCTCACCGTCCAGCTTACCCCAGTGCACCTTTGCACGGGCAAGGGCCTGACGGGCACCTTCGATGCAGACGGAGCGCTTGATGACCTCGAGCCTTGGACAGGCCTCCACCAGCCGCCGCACTAGCCCGAAGTAGCTCCCAGGCAGGGCCTCTCCGGGCCACAGCCGAACTATGAAGCCCTTCATGGCCTGTTCGGCCGCCTTGTGGGGCTCGACCAGCTGTTTCAGCTGGTCGCTCAAGGGCATGGGGTGTCCGGCCTCCGCATACTGAGACCAAAACACCTTCTCCGTCGAGCTGCCCTCTTCAGCTCGGTAGAATGCGGCGGCGGCGGATACGCTGCGGGGAAGATCTGCGAATGCCCCTGGAGAACTCCGGATTCGGGTAAGTAACAAGTAGTTTACTTTTATATTTCTGCTTTGCATAAAGAATGCCTTACCCGCTGCTATCTTCTTAATCTCCTCCAACTCTTGGAGGACCTTTTGGGCTTCGGCCTTGGCAGACCTGGCAGTCTCAAGGGCCGCCGCGAGCTCGGACGCTTGGGTCTTTGACTCAAGCTCCAAACTCTCATGTTTTTTCATGAGAGCCTGAAGCTCTTGCTGCACCTCGCCGACCTGAGCCCCAAGTTTCTCTCGCTCGGTGCGCTCCGCGGCCGTTTTCTTTTCGGCCTCGGACAGCGCCTTCTTGAGGGTCGCCACCTCAGTTGTGGCCCCTATAATAAGTAGTGCAATCCTGTTATTTTTTGCAATCACGCCTCTCTATAGGCACTTTTTCTGTAAGGTATTTCCTACCTTCTTTTTCCTCGAGCTGCCGCTTGGCAAGGCCGAGCTCTTGCTCGGTCCGCTTGAGGTCCTGTTTCAGGACACCCACCTCCGCAGTCAGTGCGGCGGTGGATAGCAGCGAAGCCTGCACACGCATATTGACTCTTTATTGTTAGACTCCTGCGAAATTTACTAGATCCTCTATTCGGCTTTTCTTTCCGAACGCCAAACAGAGCATCAGGGGCTATTGTCTATGCGGTTATATTTTTACATATTTTTACTTACCTCGAAGCCCGTTAGGAGGCTAGCGCAAGCTTCACTCAGTCCGCTCTTGGAGGACTGAACCTTTTGGATCACCGTACTCATAATAGTACGGTGCTCCTCGTCAATGGAGGCCCTGTCAAGCACCTCGAGCAGATTGTCCGGCACCTCCGGTTAGACGGAGGCCGCCGGCTCAGAAGGCTTGCTCCTCTTGGAAGGAGTTCGCCTACCGCGGTCCGGAACTGTTGAAGATTCCGTCGCGGTGTCCGGCACAAAGCCGGACTTGGAGCCCTGGGGGGTCTTGTCCCCTTTACTCCTGGGGTCCGGGAGATTGCCCTGCGGCTCCTCCAGGACCACCTCCTCCTGCCCCGGAGCTCGTTGCGACGCCACTTCGGCGTCGTCCGCAGTGCGGGGGGAGACAGCGGGCGGAACTGAGTTCACGTCCGATGAATCCAGGGAGCCGCTCGATGACTCGTTGAGTTCGGCCCGGGGCGGGCTGCATAATTATGTTCGACATTAGGGAAAGCTGTGCAACAAAGGAACATCATGAGTTATTCTGATATCCGAACTTACGATTTTGCCAGATGCTTGGCCCTGTTTGGCCACTCCTCTTTGCCCTCTTCGGCGTTGGGGCCGTAGTCCGGCGGAGGGGTCTTCCTTTTCCTAGACCCCTCGGCCTCCCCCGTTGGGGCGGCCTTCCTCTTCTCTCCTCCCCCCGCTGGGGGGGAGAGGTTTCTTCTTCCTCCTCCTCGTCTTCACGGGGGGAGTGCGTCTCGGTCTCATCGGACGACGAGTCCGACACCACCATATGCCGGGGACTCTTTCGAGTCCCCGTGGCCTTCTTCTTCTTGGCCTTCTTCTCGGGCACCACATAAGGTGCCGGAGCCAGCAGCTTCGCTAGTAGAGCGGGGGCTGGGTCTTCGGGCAAGGGAGCCGGACAGTTAATCGATCCGAACTTTGCCCGCCAAGCCTGTCAAAGGTAAGGGAGCTTAGATCCCGCATAGAGTCAAACTATGAAAAAACTTAATATCCTGTAAAAGGTGAAAATAGCTTTCCTCCCTAGCGTGACGCTGCGAGCTGTATCCGCGGTCCTCAGAAGCGGATGTGGGAGCCTCGGCGCCTTTGGTTAGCACCTTCCAGACATCTTCATACGTCGTGTCGAAGAGCCTGTTAAGGGTTTGGTGCTACGCCGGGTTGAACTCCCACAGATTAAAGCCCCGTTGTTGACGCGGGAGGATCCGGCGGACGAGCATAACCTGGACTACATTGACGAGCTTGATCGGCTTGCTCACCAGGGACTGGATGCATGTCTGCAGTCCGGTCACCTCTTTTTTGTCGCCCCACGACAGGCCCGTCTCTTTCCAGGACATAAGTCGCGTGGGGGGTCCGGATCGGAACTCGGGGGTTGCGATCCATTTCGGATCGCGCGGCTCGGTGATGTAAAACCACCACGATTGCCACGCCTTCAGGGTCTCCACGAAGGAGCCCTCGAGCCATAGGACGTTGGCCATCTTGCTCGCCATGGCGCCCCCGCATTCCGCCTGGCTGCCGCGCACCACCTTGGGCTTGACGTTGAAGGTCTTGAGCCAGAGGCCGAAATGGGGGCGGATACGAAGGAAGGCCTCGCACACGACGATAAACGCCGAGATGTTGAGGACGAAGTTCGGGGCCAGATCGTGGAAATCCAGGCCATAGTAAAACATGAGCCCCCGGACAAATGGGTGGAGTGGAAAACCCAGTCCGCGGAGGAAGTGGGGAAGGAATACTACCCTCTCATGGGGCCTTGGCGTGGGGAGAAGCTGCCCCTCCTCGGGAAGCCGGTGCGCGATGTCTTTGGACAAGTATCCGACCTTCCTTAGCTTTTTGACATGGCCCTCCGTGACGGAGGAGACCATCCACTTGCCTCCCGCTCCGGACATTGCTGGAGAAGGTTGAGGTGGGAAGTGCGGGCTTGGGCGTTGGAGCTCGAGTGCGCAGGAGATGGATAGGCAAAAGAGGAAGAAGGCGTAGGTAAAAGGGTGGATCCTTATCCCCTTATATGGGCGGATGTGGTTGTGCATCCCCACCAGCCTAGTAAAACTCGCTTGCCTCCCAAGCGCCGTGATAAATGGTGCGGTTGGGTTACCCACATCCGTATTGATGAGAATCCCGTAAAGGGGGTACACGATCTCTGCTTTGACAAGACGTGCCAAGGAAACCGCCTCGCAAAACATGCTGAGGTGGAAAAGTAAAAATGATTCGAGTAAAGGACTTGGCCGTAGTGTGATGACGCACTGTGGAATACGTCGGCAGATTTGATTTGTGTCAATATTATTCTCTCTATGGCAATATGTGGAAACTTATTTTGCAGAGCTGGACACTACTCTTGGTGTTTACAATCTTCTACGAAGGACTTGGAGGAGGAACCCGCCTTGCAATGCCGAAGACAATTTGCGCGCCGAACTCGTCATCATTGAAGCCTGGTTCAGGGGCTACTGAGGGAGTCCTGGATTAGGGGGTGTTCGGGTAGCCGGACTATACCTTCAGCCGGACGCCTGGACTACGAAGATACAAGATTGAAGACTTCGTCCCGTGTCCGGATGGGACTTTCCTTGGCGTGGAAGGCAAGCTTGGCGATGCGGATATTCAAGATCTCCTACCATTGTAACCGACTTTATGTAACCCTAACCCTATCTGGTGTCTATATAAACCAGAGGGTTGTAGCCCGTAGGCAATCAACTCCATACACAACAATCATACCATAGGCTAGCTTCTAGGGTTTAGCCTCCTTGATCTCGTGGTAGATCTAATCTTGTACTACCCATATCATCAATATTAATCAAGCAGGAGTAGGGTATTACCTCCATCGAGAGGGCCCGAACTTGGGTAAAAAACATCTTGTCCCTTGTCTCCTGTTACCATCCGGCCTTGGCGCACAGTTCGGGACCCCCTACCCGAGATCCGCCGGTTTTGACACGGACAGCTTCCGCCAAGCTTGGGGGAGGTGCCCCGTTATCGTATCATCCCATTATCTTTTGCCTTTACTTATTTTATTTCCATCTTTTGCTTTAGATGAATAAAAGTTTAGTTTGATCCTTTCTTTTTGTGAGTTTGCTTAGTGATCTATCCTTGTAATCATGTGCGAGATATATAATAAAGTTTAGTTTGAGGTTTTGCTTTCTTTACTTTCATGTTTCAAATTAAAAGAAAAGAAATAAGGAAGAAAAAGACAAAGGAAAGAAATTATGGAAAAGATCATATATTAATCTTATGGTAGGTGATGACACCACATAAGGAAAAGTACAAGTACAAAATTTTATTAGAGATTGACAAACATAGCATTAGTCAATGATGTAACTCATGAAAGAATTAATAAGGGAATAGAAGATTCACATATAAATATACTATCCTAGAAATCTTTTATGATTGTGAGCCCTCATCAAAATATTATATGCCAAAATTGTTGACGTTGGACAAGGAAAACAACTTAATGGTTTATATTTGTTTATATTCACATAGAAGTCATATTGTCATGGACCCTTTAACATGTGGTGCTTGCCCCAATCTTTGCTAGCCAAAAATTCCACACTAAGTAGAGATACTACTTGTGCATCCAAAAACCCTTAAATCCAAATCTTATTTTCAAGAGTCCACCATACCTACCTAGGGATTGTGCAAGATCCCTCAAGTAAGTTGTCATCGGTGCAAAAAGCAATAAAAATTGCTTTTTAAAGTGTGAGATCATTTAGTGTAAGAGAAAATTGAGCATTGTACGAACTTGTGATGGTGAAGAATAAAAGCGACACACTTCAAAATAAAGGTTGCTATCACAAGGGGCAATACAACATGACATTCTTTTGCACTAACGGGTTGAGCATACAAACAAATAAGCGCATGGCAACCTCTGCTTCCCTTTGTGAAGGGCCTATCTTTTACTTTTATGCAATGAGTCAAAGTTTTCCTTCTATTACTTTTTATTTTTCTCCTTTGGCAAGCATCATGTGGTGAGGAAAGATCTAGGCACATATGTCCAGTTGAATATAGATAGCATGAGTTATTATTGTTGACATCGCCCTTGAGGTGAATACGTTGGGAGGCGAAACTATAAGCCCCTATCTTTCTATGTGTCCGGTTGGAACGTTTTGCTCATGTGTACGCGGTGAGTGTTAGCAATCATAGGAGACTATATGATGGTTGAGTATGTGGACTTGCCTAAAGGCTCCAATACGTGTCCCTTCCTGAAAAGATGATGAATTGTAGTTGCAAAGTTGACTGAGAACATAATTTGTTGGTTTTTAATAGAGCTTTTGCTTTATACTTCAATAGTGTGATGAATTGTCACTTAATCATGAGAAGTCTATAATAAGAGCTTTATGATAAGAGTCTTATGTTTAAGTTTGTTGCTGTTATAATAATGAATATGATGCTCCTATGTCCGTATTTTGTTTTTATCGACACCTCTCTCTCTCTCTCTAAGCATGTGGACATGTTTTTTGATTTCGGTTTTTCGCTTGAGGACTAGCGAGGTCTAAGCTTGGGGGAGTTGATACGTCCATTTTGCATCATGTTTTCCTGCTGTTATTTATGATATTTTTATCCATAATAATGCTTTTTAGAGTAATTCTAATGCCTTTTCTCTCATAATATGCAAGATATACACAAAGAGGGAGAATTCCGGCAGCTGGAAATCTGGACCTGGAAAAGCTACGTCAGGCCACCTATTATGCACAACTCCAAACAAGCTAAAACTTCATGGAGATTTTTTGTCAAATATATGATGAATATTGGAGCAAATAACTACCAGAGGGGGCCCACCAGATGGGCACAACCCACCTCGGCGAGCCAGGGAGCCCAGTCTCGCCCTGGTGGGTTGTGCTCACCCAGGCCCACCTTCGGTGCCCATCTTCTGGTATATAAGTCATTTTTACCGAGAAAAAAAATAAGGATAGGACTTTTGGGACGGAGTGCCGCCATCTCGAGGCGGAACATGGGCAGGAGCACTTTTGCCCTCCGGTGGAGCGATTCCGCCGGGGGAACTTCCCTCCCGGAGGGGAAATCATCGTCATCATCATCACCAATAACTCTCCCATCTTGGGGAGGGAAATCTTCATCAACATCTTCAACAACACCATCTCATCTCAAACCCTAGTTCATCTCTTTTGTTCAATCCTGTTACCGGAACTATAGATTGGTGCTTGTGGGTGACTAGTAGTGTCGATTACATCTTATAGTTGATTACTATATGGTTTATTTGGTGGAAGATTATATGTTCAGATCCAGTATGATATTTAATACCCCTCTAATCTTGAGCATGATTATCATTTGTGAGTAGTTACTTTTGTTCTTGAGGTCATGGGAGAAATCATATTGCAAGTAATCATGTGAACTTGATATGTGTTCGATATTGATAGTCTGTATGTTGTGATTCCCTTAGTGGTGTCATGTGAACGTCGACTACATGACACTTAACCATATTTGGGCCTAAGGGAATGCATTGTGGAGTTGCAATTAGATGATGGGTTGCGAGAGTGACAGAAGCTTAAACCCCAGTTTATGCGCTATTCCATAAGGGACCGATTGGATCCAAAAGTTTAATGCTATGGTTAGAATTTTTTCTTAATACTTTTCTCGTAGTTGAGGATGCTTGCGGGAGGGTTAATCATAAGTAGTAGGTTTGTTCAAGTAAGAACAACACCTAAGCACCGGTCCACCCACATATCAAATTATCAAAGTACCGAACACGAATTAAACCAACATGATGAAAGTAACTAGATGAAAATTCCATGTACCCTCAAGGATGCTTTGCTTATCATAAGAGACCATTTTGGCATGTCCTTTGTCTCAAAAGGACTGGGCTATCTTGCTGCACTTCTGTTACTACTATCGTTACCCGTTACAAATTATGTTGCTACAAACTACTCAGTTACTTACAATTTCAGCACTTGCAGGCATTACCTTACTGAAAACTACTTGTCATTTCCTTCTTCTCCTCATTGAGTTTGACACTCTTACTTATCGAAAAGAACTACAATTGATCCCCTATACTTGTGGTTCATCACTGAAGCACACCGTGCTCAAAAAGATATAAGTGAAACGCTAGAGAAAATGACAAGCTACTCCAAAAACATATAAGTGAAGATCAAGCGAGTAGTTAAGTAAATAGGTAGCTATTTGAGGACTCTCTCTTATTAAAAACCTTTCAGATCTAAGAATTTTATTGAAACAAAAAGCAAAAACAAAATAAAATGACATTCCAAGATTATCACACATCATGTGAAGAAGCAAAAACTTAGGCTCAACCAATACTAACCGATAATTGTTAAAGAAGAAAGGTGGGATGCCTACCGGGGCATCCCAAGTTTAGATGCTTGAGGCTTCTTGAAATACTATCTTGGGATGCCTTGGGCATCCTCAAGCTTGAGCTTTTGTGTCTCCTTAATTCTTCTCATATCATGGTTTTCCTAAATCTCAAATACTTCATCCACACAAAACTCAACAAGGACTCCTGAGATAAGTTAGTATAAACCAATGCAAAAACCATATCATTCTCTACTGTAGCAAATCACTAAAATTAGTATTCAACATTGCACACTAAATGCCTCTGCATATTTAATACTCCTATCCTCAAATAGAATCATTAAACAAGCAAACATATGCAAACAATGCAAACATAACATCAATCTGCCAAAACAGTACAGTTTGTAAAGAATGCAAGAGTATCAATACTTCCCTAACTCCAAAAGTTACGAAAATTTGCCACACTGTAGAAGATTTTCAGATCTCATTTTGCACAAAGTTTCAAAATTTTATCACTGTAGCGACCGGACCTCAAACAGTCTGATCTCTGTGCTCCGGTGTCATCCCTGGATCAGTAATGCTGACACCACACAGTACTCGGAGGATTTATAACAGAGTAGCAATCACACACTTATTACACCGAGTGTCTCAAAAGAGAAGTTATTACAATAAGTATGGCTTAAGGCCATGTAATAACGATAACAGCGAAAGGCTTGGAAGATAAGTGAGTCCATCAACTCCAATGGCATCACTGAGTATAGAACCACGACCTAAAAACTCCTTAATCGTCGTCCGAAAAGTCTGCAACATTAACGTTGCAGCCCGAAAATGGGTCAGCACATGGAATATGCTGGCAAGTAACACATAGAGAGTAATGGAATGAAACAGCTATACTATATGCATATTTGGCTGGTGGAAAGCTCTATGGTTACAGTTTTGTGTAAAGCCAATTTTTCCCTACTTCAAAGGAATAAATTTATTTAACTATCATGGTGGTTGTTAAACATTGAGAATGGTTGACAGCATTCTCAATCCCAATTAAGCATCATCATTAAACATAACCCAACAAAATTAATTTAGAGTAACATGTTGAGATTCACAAGAAAATCCTGGTACTAGATACTCAAGAAGTCCATAACCGGGGACACGGCTAATCATGATTAGTTTATTACACTCTGCAGAGGTTTGCGCACTTTTCCCCAAGACTCGATCGCCTCCGTTTGGTTTCTTGCACTACAAGGGGTTTGAGAAGATGGATGACCGAGACCTAGTCTTTCAGAAGCGCTAGCACCTTACGATCGGGTAGACCGTACCACCTACATCCCCTACATATGCTAGTCTACCACTGTAAGAGTTCGCACAACTTAGTCAACTATGCTAGAGCCCATATTAGCTTGTGGCTGCACACGGAAGTTTCTAGTATGAATAGTCTCATGATCCCTTTGAGCCTGGGTGGCGGTCCAAAAGAAAACAGGCAAGTCCTGGAATACCCAGGTGCCTCAATCCACCCAGATGTGTGTTTAAGTTGCCACCTTAGATAAACCATTAATTAACAATCTCACATCTGTCATGGATATCACTCACCCAATCCACGTCTACTAGCATAGCATGGCATAATAAGCAAACATAGAAGTAACTCCCAAAGGTTTGATAGTAACAGGTAATAGGTACTACCTCATCTACTTCCCATCCCACAATTTAATTAGATCCTAATCATGCAATGTGTGAGGATTGATCTAATGCAATAAAACTGGGTAGTAGAAAAGGTATGATCAAAGTGTTACTTGCCTTGCTGATGATCCGCGAAACCTAACGATTCGAAGTAACAGGCGGCGCACTCCGGGTATTCTATCGCAGACAAACAAACAAGCATACAATAAGTACTCATCTAATGCACAGGTAAAACTCAAATAAGAGATCTAACTAGAAGGTTCAACTTAATAAATCCGGTTGGCAAAAAGAATCAAATCGAACGAAGCAATGAAAGACAAACGGCAAAAGAAAACAACTTCATTCTAGTAATCTGGATCTAGGGAAAATTTTACAGTTGGAAAAACTTGTTTAAGTTGATTAAACGGATAGAGGGTTTCGAGACGAATCCCTAGGCGCTTGAATCGCATGATTCCGATAAACGAGCGAAAAGTTATACTAAAACGAAAATCAGATCAGGAATCGCGATCAGCAAAATCGCGGATTTAATCCGAGAAAAAGAAAAACGACGAACGCCGACTTTTTTCGGCACAAAAAACGAGGCGTGACGAACCTCGGGCGGCGGGATCGTCGGCGGCAGCGGCTCCGGCGGCGCGCGCGGATCGAGGCGGGACTGATGGGCTGGGGCGGCTCGGGGTGGGGCTATTTAAAGGCTGCCCCCGGGCAGTGTCCGGCTCGGGTACGGCCCGAAGTCAGTTCATTTTTTTTAATTATTCCGCTCGGAAGAAAAATAAAAAGAAATACTAAACGGACTCCAAAAATTCCGAAATAAATTTTCACGGGCTTCTAAAATCAAGCCGCACAAGGTGAACATTTATTTGGGCCCTAAATGCAATTTTGAAAAACGTACATTTTTCCTAAATTCAAATAAAACACCGAAAAACTCCGAAATAAAATCTTATTTGATTTTTTTATTAAATCCTCAATATTTCTTTATTTTGGGAAAGTCATTTTATTCCCTCTCTCATATTTTTGTAATAGAAATAATTGATGATAAAATAAATAAAATCAAATGATCCTATTCTCAAAATTTGAGAAACCTCAGATATGAAAATAATGAAATCCCCAACTCTCTCCATGGGTCATTGAGTTGCGTAGAATTTCTAGGATCAACCAAAAAGCAAAATAAAATATGATATGCATGATGATGTAATGTATAACATTCCAAATTGAAAATTTGGATGTTACAAATCTACCCCCCTTAAGATGAATCTCGCCCTCGAGATTCGGGTTGGCTAGAAAATAGGTGAGGGTGGTCTTTGAGCAAATCTTCCTCTTGTTCCGAGGTGGCTTCATCCTCCGTGTGGTGGCTCCACTGAACTTTGCAAAACTTAATAACTTTGTTGCGAGTAACTCGGCTGGCAAACTCGAGAATCTTGACTGGTTTCTCCTCGTAGGTCAAATCGTTATCCAACTGAATAGTTTCCAAAGGCACTGTGTCTCTCAACGGTATATCAGCCATCTCCGCGTGACATTTCTTTAACTGAGAAACGTGGAACACATCATGTACTCCTGACAATCCTTCGGGCAATTCCAACTTGTCGGCCACTTCTCCCATACGCTCCAAAACTCGATATGGTCCTACAAATCGTGGTGCTAACTTCCCTTTAACTCCAAAACTCTTTGTTCCCCGAAGTGGAGATATTCGAAGATAAGCTCTGTCTCCGACTTCGTAAACTGACTCCTTGCATTTAGAATCCGCATAACTCTTCTATCGGGACTGGGCTACCTTGAGCCTATCACGAATCAGCTTCACCTTCTATTCATACTTTTTAATCAAGTCAGGACCAAACAACTGGCGGTCTCCAACTTCGTCCCATGACAACGGTGTCCAGCACCTCCTTCCGTACAAGCCTTCGAAAGGGGCCATCTTTAAACTGGTTTGGTAACTGTTGTTGTAAGAGAACTCTGCATATGGCAAATTATCGTCCCAACTAGATCCATAATCTAGCGCACAAGCTCTCAGCATATCCCCCAAAATCTGATTGACTCTCTCGGTCTGTCCATCTGTCTATGGATGAAAAGCTATACTGAATTCTAGCCTGGTACCCAAAGTTTCATGCAATTGCTTCCAGAACTTTGAGGTAAACTGGGTTCCTCTATCTGATATGATACTCCTTCGAACTCCATGCAGACATACGATCCTAGTCATGTATATCTTTGCCAACTTAGCACTGGTGTAAGTGGTCTTTACTGGGATGAAATGAACTACTTTCGTCAATCGATCAACTACAACCCAAATCGAGTCATAGCCTGAACGAGTCATGGGCAATCCCGTGATAAAATCCATGCCTAGCTTATCCCACTTCCATTCAGGTATCGGCAATGGTTGTAACAATCCTACTGGCTTCTGATGCTCTGCCTTTACTCTCTGACATACATCACAAACTGCTACATACTCCGCAATATCCTTCTTCATTCCGGTCCACCAGAAAATATCCTTCAAATCCAAATACATCTTGGTATTTCCTGGGTGAATTGAATACGGTGAGTCGTGTGCCTCTTGCAGTATCAACTTCCTGATCTCCGGGTCATTGGGCACGTAAACGCGGTCTTCAAACGATAGGGTGTCATGCTCATCCTCACGAAATCCTTTAGCTTTTCCTTTGCTCAGTTTCTCCTTTATAGCAGCAATCTCTTTGTCAACTTTCTGAGCTTCTCTGATTCTATCCATCAAAGTTGACTGAATCTCAAATGCTGCTACATAGCCTCTCGGAACTATTTCCAAACATAGTTCACGAAGATTTTCTGCTAACTCCGTGGGTATTTCTCCCGTCATTAATGTATTGACATGGCTCTTACGGCTTAATGCGTCAGCTACTACATTAGCCTTTCCGGGGTGATAATGCAATTTCATATCATAATCCTTGATAAGCTCCAACCATCTCCTTTGTCTGAGATTTAACTCCTTCTGTGTGAAAATGTACTTCAAACTCTTATGATCCGTGTACACCTCACAATGGTTTCCAATGAGAAAATGGCTCCATGTTTTCAAAGCATGCACTACGGCTGCTAACTCCAAATCATGCGTGCCATAATTCAACTCATGAGGCTTCAGTTGAATTGAGGCATATGAAACAACTCTTCCTTCCTGCATAAGCACTGTTCCAAGTCCTCGACGTGAAGCGTCGCAATACACCTCATAATCCTTGGTCTGGTCTGGCAAGATCAATACTGGTGAGGTAACTAAGCGTTTCTTCAACTCCTGGAAACTAGCCTCACATTCCTCTGTCCATATGAACTTGGTATCCTTCTTCAACAACTCAGTCATAGGCTTCGCAATCTTTGAGAAATTCTCAATAAATCTCCGGTAGTATCCTGCGAGTCCAAGAAAACTCCGGATCTCTCCAACTGTTGTTGGGGCTTCCCACTTGGTCACGGTTTCAACTTTGGTGGGATCTACTGCTATACCTTCTCCAGATATAACATGTCCGAGGAATCCTACTTCCTTCAACCAAAACTCACATTTGCTGAACTTGGCATATAGTTGATGTTCCCTGAACTTTCCAAGTACCAAACGGAAATGCTCCTTATGTTCCTCTTCATTCTTCGAATAAACCAGGATATCATCAATGAACACTACGACGAACTTATCCAAAAACTCCACAAACACTTTGTTCATCATGTTCATAAAATAGGCAGGTGCATTAGTCAGACCAAATGACATAACGGTATACTCGTACAGCCCATACCTGGTAGTAAAAGCTGTCTTAGGAATATCCTGTTCTTGAATCTTCAACTGGTGATATCCTGATCGTAGATCGATCTTGGAAAATACCTTAGCTCCTTGCAATCGATCAAACAAATCGTTGATCATTGGTAGTGGGTACTTGTTCTTGATCGTTACTTCATTCAATCCTCGATAATAAACAACCATCCTTAACGATCCATCCTTCTTCTCCACTAGAAGTACTGGCGATCCCCAAGGCGAAGAACTTGGGCGAATATATCCCTTATCCAGTAACTCCTTAATCTGCTTCTTAATTTCCACCAAATCCTTTACTGGCATCCTATATGGTCTCTTTGATATTGGCTCTGTGCCTGGCAATAGCTCAATCAAAAACTCAATATCTCTATCCGGTGGCATGCCTGGCAACTCCTCTGGAAATACATCAGGGAAATCCATTACCACTGGTACTTCCTCCTGCACAACTCCTGTTAGGCAATTTACTTGAGTCCTCTTTGGCACATGCCGGGATACATACTTGATCCTTCTCCCTTCTGGGGTGGTAAGCAAAATTGACTTACTAGCACATTCAATATTCCCTTCATACTTTGATAACCAATCCATGCCTAATATCACATCCAATCCTTGAGATTCCAATACTATTAGGTCTGAGGGAAAAACATAGTTACCAATCCTTAATGGTAACCGATTACACCATCGACTAGCCATATATTCTGCTCCGGGCGAGGTTACTAACATGGGTGACCTAAGGGCTTGGGTTGGTAGGTTATACTTATCCACAAATCCCCTTGAGATGTAAGAATAGAGGGGGTCTAAAGAGAAAACACTACCCATATGCACATGAGGCAAAAGCAAACAATTCACTTCAATCAATCAAACAAGGGCATACAATCGATCTATCTATCGCAAAAGTGCTCAGACTACTATATTTACATGGTGGACTACTACTACTGATGAGGTGGTCTACTAGAAATATTCTACGGTCGTTGACTCCATGATATCTGCTCCGGCTTCATCAACATAGTCATCATCACTACTATCTGCTTCCGAGTCGGTGCCGTCGATGATGATGTAGTCTTTCGGGCTAATTTCCTGAGGTTCTTCATCTTCATCTACTGGCGTAGGGTCTCCCATAAATATTCCAATCTTCTTGATCATGTCGTCATTCTTCTCCACCAATACTTCAATTTCCTCTTCATAATCTTCACGTGTAGCCTTGAGTTCTTCCTCCAGTTCCTTGATTCTAGTCTTTGCCTTCTTCAGGTCTATCATGTCGGCGCACATCTGGTTCTCCTGTCGTCGAATGTGCTGGTTTAACTCCTGGATAAAAGCTGCGATTGATCTATCCTTCCTGGTGCTGATCATCTCCCAGTGTTCATCTCGACGCCCACAAATCTGGTAGATAGTATCCTTGAGATCCTTGCGGTAGACTTCTCCAATGCGTCCCATGGCGATGTGAGCTGCCATGCTCTTTCCTAGACTCCAAGTTGGTGCATCAAAAGAAAATTCTATGGGCTCAGTGACTGGCATGAACGTCCTTCCTAGAACTTGAACTTGAATCATCCAACGCTCTTCTTCAGGTAAAGTGGCGTTGTAGGTTCCTGTGAAGCTTGGTACTCCTATATTCAGGTATCTAGTGACTTCCTTCAAGTGGCGTCCAAAGGATGTATCTTCATCCGGTTGTGTGAACTTATTCCTTGCATCCGCCATCCTAAAGAGTAGAAAAGATGAGAGGTTAGAAGAGAAGAGAGTGAATAGTGATCTAGGTCTTTTAGCTAAGTGGTCGTGTCCTACAGTCAGCGTGTGCTCTGATACCATCTCTGTAGCGACCAGACCTCAAACAGTCTGATCTCTGTGCTCCGGTGTCATCCCTGGATCAGTAATGCTGACACCACACAGTACTCGGAGGATTTATAACAGAGTAGCAATCACACACTTATTACATCGAGTGTCTCAAAAGAGAACTTATTACAATAAGTATGGCTTAAGGACATCTAATAACGATAACAGCGGAAGGCTTGGAAGATAAGTGAGTCCATCAACTCCAACGACATCGCTGAGTATAGAACCACGACCTAAAAACTCCTTAATCGCCATCTGAAAAGCCTGCAACATTAACGTTGCAGCCCGAAAACGGGTCAGCACATGGAATATGCTGGCAAGGTAACACATAGAGAGTAATGGAATGAAACAGCTATACTATATGCATATTTGGCTGGTGGAAAGCTCTATGGTTACAGTTTTGCGTAAAGCCAATTTTTCCCTACTTCAAAGGAATAAATTTATTTAACTATCATGGTGGTTGTTAAACATTGAGAATGGTTGATGGCATTCTCAATCCCAATTAAGCATCATCATTAAACATAACCCAACAAAATTAATTTAGAGTAACATGTTGAGATTCACATGAAAATCCAGGTACTAGATACTCAAGATGTCCATAACCGGGGACACGGCTAACCATGATTAGTATATTACACTCTGCAGAGGTTTGCGCACTTTTCCCCACAAGACTGGATCGCCTCCGTTTGGTTTCTCGCACTACAAGGGGTTTGAGAAGACGGATGACCGAGACATAGTCTTTCAGAAGCGCTAGCACCTTACGATTGGGTAGACCGTACCACCTACATCCCCTACATCTGCTAGTCTACCACTGTAAGAGTTCGCACAACTTAGTCAACTATGCTAGAGCCCATAATAGCTTGTGGCTGCACACGGAAGTTTCTAGTATGAATAGTCTCATGATCCCTTTGAGCCTGGGTGGCGGTCCAAAAGAAAACAGGCAAGTCCTGGAATACCCAGGTGCCTCAATCCACCCAGATGTGTGTTTAAGTTGCCACCTTAGATAAACCATTAATTAGCAATCTCACATCTGTCATGGATATCACTCACCCAATCCACGTCTACTAGCATAGCATGGCATAATAAGCAAACGTTGAAGTAACTCCCAAAGGTTTGATAGTAACAGGTAATAGGTACTACCTCATCTACTTCCCATCCCACAATTTAATTAGATCCTAATCATGCAATGTGTGAGGATTGATCTAATGCAATAAAACTGGGTAGTAGAAAAGGTATGATCAAAGTGTTACTTGCCTTGCTGATGATCTGCGAAACCTAATGATTCGAAGTAACAGGCGGCGCACTCCGGGTATTCTATCGCAGACAAACAAACAAGCATACAATAAGTACTCATCTAATGCACAGGTAAAACTCAAATAAGAGATCTAACCAGAAGGTTCAACTTAAGAACTCCGGTTGGCAAAAAGAATCAAATCGAACGAAGCAACGAAAGACAAACGGCGAAAGAAAACAACTTCGTTCTAGTAATCTGGATCTAGGGCAAATTTTATAGTAGCAAAAACTTGTTTAAGTTGATTAAACGGATAGAGGGTTTTGAGACGAATTCCTAGGCGCTTGAATTGCCTGATTCCGATAAACGAGCGAAAAGTTATACTAAAACGAAAATCGGATCAGGAATCGCGATCTGCAAAATCGCGGATTTAATCCGAGAAAAAGAAAAACGACGAACGCCGACTTTTTTTCGGCACGGAAAACAAGGCGCGACGAACCTCGGGCGGCGGGATCGTCGGCGACGGCGGTGGCTCCGGCGGCGCGCGCGGATCAAGGTGGGGCTGATGGGCTGGGGCGGCTCGGGGCGGCACTATTTAAAGGCTGCCCCCGGGCAGTGTCCCGCTCGGGTATGGCCCGAAGTCGGTTCGTTTTTTTTATTATTCTGCTCGGAATAAAAATAAAAAGAAATACTAAACGGACTCCAAAAATTCTGAAATAAATTTTCACGGGCTTCTAAAATCAAGCCGCACAAGGTGAAAATTTATTTGGGCCCTAAATGCAATTTTGAAAAACGCACATTTTTCCTAAATTCAAATAAAACACCGAAAAACTCCGAAATAAAATCTTATTTGATTTTTTTATTAAATCCTCAATATTTCTTTATTTTGGGAAAGTAATTTTATTCCCTCTCTCATATTTTTGTAATAGAAATAATTGATGATAAAATAATAAAATCAAATGATCCTATTCTCAAAATTTGAGAAAACTCAAATATGAAAATAACGAAATCCCCAACTCTCTCCGTGGGTCATTGAGTTGCGTAGAATTTCTAGGATCAACCAAAAAGCAAAATAAAATATGATATGCATGATGATCTAATGTATAACATTCCAAATTGAAAATTTGGGATGTTACAATCACATTCTGACTTTTTTAGGGAATTTTTGCAACAGTGGTAAACTTTCTGTTTTCAAACAGCAACATGTATACTTGCAAAATAAGCACGGCAAAGGATATCATTGCCACTTTTATTGAAACAAAAGATGCAAAACATTATTATAAATAACAGCAAGAAAATACTAACAAAATAAAATGACAATCCAAGTAAAACTCATATCATGTGACGAATGAAGACATAGCTCCAAGTGAGGTTACCGATAATGTTGAAGATGAAAGAGGGGATGCCCGGGGGACATCCCCAAGCTTAGTTGCTTGGATATTCCTTGAATGTTACCTTGGGGGTGCCTTGGGAATCCCCAAGCTCATGGTCTTGTCACTCCTAATTCTCCTCATATCGATATCACACCCAAAACTTCAAAACTTCAATCACACAAAACTTAATGGAACTTCGTGAGATAGGTTAGTATGATAAAGAGCAAACCGTTTCACTTTGGTACTATCAAAGACAAGATTCATAATTGTTTCCACACTATACCTATTGTAGCATATCATTTCCACAATTTATATTGAGCAATATAAGCCATAGACACTAGAAAACAAGCAAATTATGCATTGAAAACAGAATTGTCAAAAACAGAACAGTCTGTAGTAATTTGTACTCCAACCATACTTCTGCTACTCCAAAAATTCTAAAAAATAGGAAATCATGGGCAATTTTTCTATTAATCTTTTGCAAAAAGAATCAGAATTTTATCGCGCTTCTGTTGAAAATGAGAATTATTTTCCTGAGCTTAAAAGTTTCTGTTTTTCAGCAAGATCAAATCAACTATCACCGTAAGACATCCCAAAGGTCTTACTTGGCACTTTATTAAAACGGAAGCAATAAAACATGATTACTACAGTAGCCTACGCATGTGAGCACACAAAAATAGTAGGTAAAAGTGTTGGGTTGTCTCCCAACAAGCGCTTTTCTTTAATGCCTTTTAGCTAGGCATGATGATTTCAACGATGCTCGCATAAAAGATAAGGATTGAAACATAACGGGAGCATCATGAAGCACATGACTAGCACATCTATGTCTAACCCACTTCCTATGCATAAGGATTTTGTGAGCAAACAACTTTTGGGAGTAATAATCAACTAGCATAGGAAGTCAAAACAAGTGTAACTTCAAAACTTTCAACACATAGAGAGGAAACTTGATATTTTTGAGAAGCCTACAAGCATATGTTCCTCTCTCATAATAATTTTTAGTAGCATCATGAATGAATTCAACAATATAACTATCACATAAAGCATTCTTTTCATGATCCACATGCATAGAAATTTTATTACTCTCCACATAAGCAAATTTATTTTCATCAATAATTGTGGGAGCAAACTCAACAAAATAACTATCATGTGATTGGAAATTAAAATCATGATGACAAGTTTGATGGTTATGATTATTGAATATAGTATACATGCCATCACCATAATCATCGTATATAGGAACTTTGTTGTCATAATCAATTGCAACCTCCTCCAAAATAGTGGATTCATCATTAACTAAGGTCATGACCTCTCCAAATCCACTTTCATCAATATAATCATCATAAATAGCAGGCATGCTATTGTTATAACAAATTTGCACATCAAATCTTGGGGGACTAGAAGTATCATGTTCATCAAACATAACTTCCTCAAGCTTATGGTTTTGCATATCATTAGCATCATGAATATTCAAAGAATTCATACTAACAACTTTGCAATCACGCTCATCATTTATACCAAACATTCTATTGAATTCTTCTTCTATCAATTGAGAACAATTTTCCTTTCCATCATTTTCATGAAATACATTATAAAGATGAATAATATGATGCAACCTCAATTCCATTTTTTTGTAGTTTTCTTTTATAAACCAAGCTAGTGATAAAACAAGAAACTAAAAGATTCGATTGCAAGATCTAAAGACACACCTTCAAGCACTCAGCTCCCCAGCAACGGCACCAGAAAAGAGCTTCGTTGACGGGTGTGAGTGCCGCTTACCTAACCTCCCTGGCAACGGCGCTAGAAAAGAGCTTGATGTCTACTACACAACTTTATTCTTGTAGACACGAGTTAGGCCTCCAAGCGTAGAGTTTTGTAGGACAATAGCAATTTTCCCTCAAGTGGATGACCTAAGGTTTATCAATCCGTGGTAGGCGTACGATGAAGATGGTCTCTCGCAAACAACCCTGCAACCAAATAATAAAAAGTCTCTTGTGTCCCCAACACACCAAATACAATGATAATTTGCATAGGTGCACTAGTTCGGTGAAGAGATGGTGATACAAGTGTAATATAGATAGTAGATATTGATTTTTGTAATAAGAACAATAAAAAACAGCAAGGTAGCAATTGATAAAACGGAGCACGAATGGTATTCCAATGCTTGAAAATGAGGCCTAGGATCCATACTTTCGCTAGTGCAATCTCTCAACAATGCTAATATAATTGGATCATATAACCACCCCTCAAAGTGCAATGAAGAATCACTCCAAAGTTCCTATCTAGAGGAGAACATAAGAAGAAATTATTTATAGGGTACGAAACCACCTCGAAGCTATTCTTTTGGATTGATCTATCCAAGAGTTTGTACTAAAATAACACCAAATAATTTCAGATTCGTAATACTCAATCCAACACAAAGAACCTAAAAGAGTGCCCCAAGATTTCTACCAGAGAAACAAAGACAAGAACGTGCATCAACCCCTATACGTAGATTACCCCAATGTTACCTCGGGAATCCGCGAGTTGGGTGCCAAAACATATATCAAGTGAATCAATACGGTTCCCATTGTCACCACGAGTATTCATATGCAAGACATATATCAAGTGCTCTCAAATCCATAAAAGTATTCAATCCGATAACAACGAAATCTCAAAGGGGAAAACTCAATTCATCACAACAAAATAGAGAGGGAAAACACCATATGATCCGACTATATTAACAAAGCCCGCGATACATCAAGATCATGACATCTCAAGAACACAAGAGAGAGAGAGAGAGAGATTAAACACATAGCTACTGGTACAAATCCTCAACCCCGAGGGTGTACTACTCCCTCCTCATCGTGGTGGCCACCGGGATGACGAAGATGGCCACCGAAGATGATCCCCCCCAGCAGGGTGCCGGAACGGGGTCTAGATTGGTTTTCGGTGGACACAGAGCCTTGCGGCGGCGGAACTTCTGATCTAGGTTAACCCCGAGGGTTTTTGGAATATTTGGGAATTTATAGGGCGGAGAGGGGGTACGGGAGGCCACCTAGGTGGGCAAAACCCACCTAGGCATGCCTGGGCCCCTAGGCGCGCCCTGGTGGGTTCTGCCCCCCTCGGGGCACCCCCAGGTGCTGCTCTGGCCCATTGGTGGTCTTCTGGTCCATCAAAAATCCTCAAAAAGTTTCGTTGCATTTGGACTCCGTTTGGTATTGATTTCCTGTGGTGTAAAAAAACATGCAAAAAACAGCAACTGGCACTTGGCACTATGTCAATAGGTTAGTAGCAAAAAATGATATAAAATGATTATAAAACGTCCAAGAATGATAATATAACATCATGGGACAATCAAAAATTATAGATATGTTGGAGACGTATCACCTGCCCACTCTCTATTGCCTCTCTCTGTTTACTAACTAGCATTTGCATGATCTTGTAAAATATGTATTCAAGCATTGACAATACTGCCATCTCTCTGCCCTCCAGGATGTAGCTGCAGAAAGGTTGCAACAATTTGGATTAGTATGATGTGATAAAAGGTTATAACAATTCAGCAAAACTAAAACATGAAGTGTGTATGATACTGCTACTTCTCGAGCTTGCGTTAGTTTTTCCCTTGAAGAGGAAAGGGTGATGCAGCAAATTAGAGATAACTATTTCCCTCAGTTTGAGAACCAAGGTATCAATCTAGTAGGAGACAATGCACAAATCACTGAATACCTACACAAACAATCAAACAACTTGCACCCAACGCAATAAAGGGGTTGTCAATCCCTTCACAGTTACTTGCAAAAGTGAGATCTGATAGAGATGGATGAAAATACACAAAAGCCCGACCAGTACCAATACAAGATTCTGGGAGGATACATGGCTAGGGGATACGCCCCTTGCACTCCAATATCTATCTCTGTATAGTATTGTTCAGCATAGAGACGCATATGTGGCTTCAATACTCCAGTCCATTCCGCTCAATATTCAATTTAGGAGGACGCTAGTGGGAAACCGTTGGGAAGTCTGGCTCAATCTTGTGAGAAGATTGATGGATGTTCAGCTGTCTGAACAGCCCGATCGGTTATGTTGGAAGCTAACTAAAAATGGAGAGTTTTCAGTCAAATCCATGTACTTGGATGTAATCAACTCTAGCGTGATTCCTCATTCAAAGCATGTTTGGAAAGTCGAAGTACCTTTCAAAATCAAAGTGTTTATGTGGTTTGTGCATAAACAAGTTGTTTTAACTAAGGATAATTTGGCAAAACGCAATTGGATAGGATCTACAAGATGTAGCTTTTGCGACCAACATGAGACAATCAAACAGCTTTTTCTGGATTGCCCTCTGGCAAAAATATTGTGGCGGTCGGTTCACATAGCTTTCAACATCACTCCTCCAAACTCTATCCCCACGTTATTTGGGACATGGCTAGATGGGATAGATTTCGCAACAGTGAGACACATTCATGTAGGAGTATGTGCTTTATTATGGGCAGTCTGGAACTGCAGAAATGATTTGGTCTTTAACAAAACAACAAATATTCATTTTTGCAGGTTATTTTCCGGGCCACTGCGTTGATCCGTATGTGGTTGCTACTCACTCCGATGGAGGCCAGGGAGCATTTGGTTACTAGATCTATCCGATGGGAGATGGTAGCTCGGGATATTTTCAACCGGTTTGGATGGCGGTCATGTAATAGGATAGGCCTTTAGTTCCTATCATTTTTGTCAGCTGGTTGTGGCTTCTATTTTACTTTTTAGCTCTTTGTGAGCCTTTTTGCTCCTTGATTGAGACAGCTTGACTTGTGTAAGACCTTTTGCTTATTAATAATCATGGTCGTATGCATCATTCTGGCCGGGGCGACCCCCCCTTTTCGAAAAAAGTAATTTTTTTGGTATTTTTGGTTTATAGACCGGAAAGTAATAGATTGCAAAATAGTAGATCAGAAACTAATATAATGGAAAATAGAAACTTATATGATGGGAAATAGACCCGGGGGCATATGTTTCACTAGAGGCTTCTCTCAAGATAGCAAAATATACGGTGGGTGAACAAATTACTGCCGAGCAATTGATAGAAAAGCGCAAAGTTATGATGATATCTAAGGCTGTGATCATTAATATAGGCATCACGTCCATGTCAAGTAGACCGAAACATGCATCATGCATAGCAGAAGTGGCATCATTAATAACATGCAACATATTAGAATCAATAGCAGGTGTAGGTGTTGCAAGTTTACTCAAAACAGAAGGAGAATCAAGTGCAGAGCTAGATGGCAGTTCCTTACCTCCCCTCATGGTTGAGGGATAGATCTTGGTTTTGTTGTCTTTCAGATTCCTCATAGTGATCAACAGATATAAATCCCAAGTGACTCAGAGAATAGATCTATGCTCCCCGGCAACGGCGCTACAAAAAGGTCTTGATAACCCAAAAGTATAGGGGATCGCAATAGTTTTTGAGGATAGAGTATTCAACCCAAATTTATTGGTTCGACACAAGGCGAGCCAAAGAATATTCTCAAGTACTAGCAGCTGAGTTTTCAATTCAACCACACCTGAAAGACTTAATATCTGTAGCAAAGTATTTAGTACCAAAGTAGTATGGAAGTAACGATAATGGTGGCAAAAGTAATAGTAGCAGTTTTGTAGCAATCGTCACTACAAAAAATACACTTCCGTGATGATACGTGTTTGTCACAGTAGGTCGCATTTTTTGTCATGCATGTACATCCATGATGATTTTATGACAGAATCAAGATAGTCATACATGTGCTGTCGTAGAAGTGTTCCATGACATTACCAAAATTATCATCACGGAAGTGTCCACTTCCATGACGATAAATCGTGCGTCACAGAAGTGCTTTCGTCAAGGGTGACCGACACGTGGCATCCACCGTAACGGAACGTTGTTAAGCTATCGGGTCGGATTTTGGATCCGATAACCCGTTAACAGCCCTGACCAATGGGAAATTTCCATGTGTAAAATTCTGATTGGCCGAAGGGAACACCTGTCAGCTCGTCAGTGGGCCAGATGTCACCCGTCCATTGGAGGAGACATGCCTATGATACGTCGACATGTGGTTGGGCCCAACAGAGGCCCATATAGGTTAAAAAGGCCGGCCCAGTCAAAGGCCCGTAGAACTTAATCAGGTACTAGTGGGCGAGCCCAATAACGGCCTGCTTAATAAAGGCCCATTTACGGCCCGAAGCCAGATCTGGCCCATTAATTGTTCGCCCAATATTTGGGCCCATTTACGGCCTGAAGCCAAATCTGGCCCGTTAATTGTTCGCCCAATATTTGGGCCCAACTACAGCCCGGTGACTTTCGGCCTGTTAGAGGCCTGATGTAGACATCGGCCCATTTCAGCCCGATGTGACTTTCAGCCTGGGAATGGCCCGTGCTGCCCATGGGCCATATATGGTCCGACGGGACATCGAGCCCACTAACGGCCCGTGCTAAAGGTGGCAATAGTTAAGCCCAACGTGACTTTGGGCCTGTTAAAGGCATGTCACATAATTTGGCCCGTTGATGCCTGTGCTAAGCTTTCGGCCTCTTAAAGGCCCATGATATCAGTGGGCCAAACTAAGGCCCGAGATATGTTTTGGCCTGGTAACGGCCCGTGAGCTAACTGGGCCCAAAACGGCCCAGTCTACATTTCGGCCTGCTGAAGGCCCGTCGACGACTAGTGAAAATTGAGGCCCAACATGCATTTTGGCCTGCTAAAGGCCCGTGGTTTCATCTCGGCCGTAACAGGCCAGTACAATATTCAGCCTATTAATGGCCCAACGCTACCTGGGCCAAACTAAGCACTGGGTCGACAAAAGGCCCAACTAAAATATAGGTCGGTGTAAGTTTGGGCCTGGCGCAATGTGTGAAGGCCCCAATCATTTAGGCCCAAGAAAGACGCAGGCCGGCCCAATTGTGGCCCGCTAAAAACCTGGCCCGTTAGAGTCGAAAGTTTCGGTCTGTTCGACTACATCTGATTTTTTTTCAGATAGTGAATGATGGCAGTAACTAGTAGGAATTAAGAACAAACCTACTCTATACAATAAAGAAATTACGGCATAGTAACTAAGAATAAACCTACACTATACAATAAAGGATTTAAGGTATATTACATCCACTAGGCATCGAAGTTCGCCACCAGTGATCATAGAGCACAACGAAGAAGCAGATTACAAAAACTGGGCACCATTGCAGCGTAACAAAATAATACTGAACCGAGACCACTTCCAAGATAGTTCAAGAAAGGTTAGCCTTGCGGGGGAACTGCTGCGCAAGCTGCTGAGCAAGGTTGTGAGACCGGCCTAGCATGTTGGTCATAGCTTCCAGGTGTAGCTGTTTAGCGATGAGATTCTCATTGGTGTTCTCCGCAATCTTTCTTAGAGATAGGACTTCAAGTCGAAGTTGAGTTGCAGAATGCCTTTCTGCTAGAACTTGGGACTGAAGAAGTCGAACTGATTCAGACAACGAATTCTGTGAGCTTGTCTGACTGTTAGTCTTAAGTAACTTGAACACTGCATCAAGACAAGACTTTGGGATTGTCTCGCTATCTTCAAGATGTTTTGCCTTCTTTGCTGCAATATATGTTGGGTTTGTCTCACAACCTTCAGCCGACTTGTGCATGCCATCAGGCATATCACCCTGAAACAAAGCAGAGAGATGACAGGTTTTGCACGTGTATAAACAAAGATGATAACTGTTCTGTCAATTCTATCCAATTTCAAATTAGAAAATAAAGAGTAAGTTCAAAATATCGATAGCATAATTTGGCATTGTTCATAATGCGGGGAGCTTCACCACACTACTGGATTACCATGTCAACATAACAAGCATAGATGAAGGGCAAAGAAAATCATTGTATCTATTTTGGATAATGTGCATGGCATGTTGTTCATATCATCAGCCACATCAGTAAGATAAAACAGGAGATGCCAAGGTGCAAACGTGGGCTGCTTCACCACACACTGGATTATAGATCCACAAAAACAAGCATACATATAGGGACTATTAAGTAATGTGCATGGTATGAATAAGGAATTTGGTTTTACAAGTAAAACTTGGAACTTACGATTCTTACGAACATGCATTTTGGTACAAACAGCAAACTAAACAGCAGTAAACGATGGGGAGTATGAGCAAATTAAACAACAGTTGAGGATAAAGGCTTTAGAAGGACTGACTTACATTAACAGTTAACACTGGCTTTATAATGCCCTTCTCCATGTCAAGGGAAGGATAACTCAAGAATTTCAGCAAAAAATCTTCTTCATAAGCATTGCCTGTACTCTAGATTTTGTAGAGAGTAATTATAGATATGATAATATTGGAAGGGATAGAGGATAATTAAGATAAGATGCAGATTGATGCTACATAATCAACTACCAATCCCTGGAAGTACAAGCGTTACAGGACAAAATGTACTGACAAGAGCAATGGGCTACACTTCTACACTGGCATTGTCTCTATTCTACTTGTTGGTAAGATTAAATATAGATATGATATTTTTAGTAAATGGTGGGCGAGGGAGATAAGATGCAGAATGCTACAAAATGAACCGATCCCTCTTCCCATAATACAAGAGTGTTTTGAACACTGGTGTACTGTACAAAACGTTCTTATATTATGGGACGGAGGGAGTAGCTATTAATGTAAGTACAGTGATAGACCACGTTCAGTCCTTACAAGAGGACTGCAGAGCTAAACCTCTTCAAAAGCATTGGGTTGATTCTAAATTTATGTAAGAGTCCATACGGATCTTATAATGTCCACCAAATGGACGATTACGAGGCTAACATGTGCAGTGATGCTACATAATCAAACAACTATGAAAGTAAGTATGGTCATACAGGGCAAGAGGTACTCACAAGAGCAATGCAGTGTGCAGTATAGTTGCGAGATTCGGTGGTCCCTTGAGAACAAATGTTCTTCTGCTAACAGTTTTCGTACAAGTGAGACATTAAGGCAAATGCAGAAATGTAGTTCAAATTGTGATGTGATATCATAGATATTACCTTACGCTACAGCCGAGACCAATGTGTAACAAGATTATTCCAGTCACCGTCGGATAAATGTAGCACCAGAGACTTTACAGAAATAGCATTCAGAGGCTTGCCATCAAAGTGCGCTTGCCTCAGGTAGGAACGATACTTCATCAACGAGTGCTTGAAAAGCGCAACCAACCCTTGCTCGTCATCACAATCTAGTTTTCTCCTCGCCTATTTAAAAGAATGAAATCTTGTGTCTTCTGTCAGCAGAAACATATGTAGTAATGACCATGAATAACATTAGTACATTACTTACGCATAAGTTGCGGAGGAAGACTGGAAATTGTTCTGTGTGTGCGGTATAATCTTTCCATGAAGGAAAGATGCGCACAAAGTTCTTGACAACAACATAAGCTTCGTCTTCTAAACTAGGATTTGGCAACTGGATTTGGTGTACTCTTTGTTGGAATGGGGGTTTTGCGTCGTACAGCTGGTGCTATGTCAACTGGCATAATCATACTATTTGCTGCAGTTGGGGTCTGCTAAGTTGGGGCATCAGAAATGACCAGTGTAGTAGGGCTAGAGTCTGCTAGATTTGGGGTATTTTGTGGGTCAGGTGATATTGCAACTACACCTAATGGGCTATTTTATTTATTAGGTGCCACTACCTTTTCCAAATACTTTGCTTGTGCTCCTCCATGATCAGCAATCGCCCTCTTCCTTTTGAACGTCTGATACACAAGAACATCATTTGAATGGATAAATATGGTATGATGACAAATGGAATATGTACTGAAAATGGATAGGCAGGGTGTATTCACATACACGATGTGTAAACTAAGCTAATGGCAGTTCAACAAAGTAGAAGCAATGCAAAGCATCAGTTGCAAGATATGTGCGAGCAATGTAACCTTGGAAAGTTAGAGCAAGTACCTTGATGGGTGAATAAGATAGGGCATCTTCCTCCGACTCCTCCACTAGGGAGCTACATTGACTTAGGTCTCCCTCTAGCACAGAATCACTGTTAGGATCATATTCTGAGCATGAATCTGTACGTGGAGAGCGTTTGCATTACATTGCATCCAGACTTGATTTCAGTCCCTTAATGCCAAGTTTGACAGCCATGGCATTGTTCTACTTTATTCTTTTCATGCGCGCAAGCTCATAATCATTATGATGTTGTTCAGAATCTGAGATTCATGAAAACATAAAAAGTAGTCAAATTATCTATGGAATGCATTGCGGATTCAACTCGGAGAGTGTCTCCCTATAAACCCCTGCATATGCAAAGTTCACCTCCCCAACCGTGCTGACCAGACCACACACAGAAATACAAACCCCTTATGTCTCTATAATAGGCAGGCACACATTTCAAAACTGAAGTAGGAACATTAGAATCATATGAAATTCGTATTTGAACAAATAAACTAAGCAATTATGAGTGGCGTAATGTTTGGCTTCAAGGGTGGAGTGTTGGTAGTGCGACACAAAGCAAGTAGGCAGAGTGTATTCCATGTAAAAGATCGAAACCTATGTAAAAGCTGGAAATGACACTTTCTTTCTATATAATGCAGTGTTCGTTACCCACACATGATGGAAGAGATCACATAGAGAAATACTATTCACTCATGTCTACGGTTCCAGTATTTAGAAACAGGGTGGTCCACCCTAAAAGAATATTGACAACAAATATGACAAGGCAAGCATAGATGTAGTGAATAAATCATTTACTTGTGAGCTTACTAGGATAAGTATGCAGAATTGTAACTGCAGTAAGAGACCGTCCAAAATCTGAATCAAGAAGTTTGTCTAGCACTTATTGTTTGCAACTACTCGACGTGAATAGTTGGATATTATATCGAATGAGTAAGAAAGACAAGTAAAATTGTCAACAAACCTGGCTTGCAGTAGTAATCTGGGTCAATGTCACTACGACCAACAATCCAAAATGACTAGTTTCTGTTTCGAGGGCCGGAATTTTGAAAACCCTGTGAACTTTAGAGGTACTAAAGATTACCGAAATACATCTGAACCATTAAGTGTAGGTAGCACTGAGCACACAACAAACCCTAATGACAGTCCTGCCTAATGAGTAATGAATCAATTAGAAAATGGGTGATGAGGAGTGGTTGCTGAGTGTTGAGGACGTATCTCAGGATAAATCGGGTTGGCTTGGTGGGTGTTGCACGCCTGAGCCCTGAATGGACTGGGAAGGTAGGCACGGTGGCGCGCCCGGGCAGCGGTGACGCTGTTGGGCGAGCGGCTCCTCGCCTCCTGTTAGTCTGGCGTCTCCTC
The DNA here is from genome assembly GCF_056163025.1 of Triticum urartu. Classification (NCBI taxonomy): domain Eukaryota; kingdom Viridiplantae; phylum Streptophyta; class Magnoliopsida; order Poales; family Poaceae; genus Triticum; species Triticum urartu. The sequence continues at coordinate 442,917,607 of NC_141876.1, forward strand.
CTAGAGTCATGCCGTCCGGGGACGGCAAGTCACCGACGAGGCAGGCGGCTGGGGGCGAGTAGAGATCGGAAGCGCGTAGCAGAACAGAGGGGAATCGGGGCCTGGGACGACCCAAAATCCCAAGGTGGGTCGGCCCACCGTGGGCACCCTGTAGAGATACACACCCGAGTGGCGAACATGCATTTTCAAAACTAATTTAGGAACATTTAGCTGACGAATTAAACAACTCTGTTTTAATAATATCAGATTCGTATTTGAACAACTAAGCTTGTTTAGCTTGATGGGTGGAGCAGTGTTATTATGACACGAAGCACGTATTCTGATCGTATAGTGATCATAAAAGGAGGAAGCTCTAAGCATATTTTTTAGCAAAAGAGGGTTTCCCCTCCGATTTCTATTAAAGAAACTACCACGGAACCAACATGATCAATTAAACCCTAAGCATGATCAATTAAACCGTATTATGGTTGTGCCATGGCAGATTTGAAGCTGCAAACTGGAGAAATGATATTTAGCATCCATTGTTTGCTTCGAACTAAGAACTAAATTCTAAGAGCTGAAAAGAAAGTAGAGTAACCAAGTTCAGATCTATTTTCTGGTTGAGATCAAAAAGTTGAGGAGATATGAAGTACCACCTCTCTTGCGGCGCCGTGTAGGCATCGGGGGTGCGATGGCTGTCGGTGGCGTTGAAGCAGATCTACGACGGTAGACGGGTGCATCGGGGGATAAGTCCCGTTGCGGTGGAAGAGAAGGTCGTGTGAGCGGCCCTGGCAAAGAGGACGACGGCGCCGATGAAGCGAGAGGACGCGATGCAAGGCTATTGGTCTGTCGCCGTGGATGAGAAACGTCCATCTGTAGCAGTGAAAGACGCGGTCTTGGTAGGCGCTCCGGCATGGTGGAGGACGGTGGCGATGGATGTGGTGAAGGACGGCGGCGATGGATGGGGTGGCGGACGGAGGCTGGTGTGGGGATGGGGTGTTCTAGCGCGGACGGTGTATGAATGGGAAAATGGAGGGAGAGGTACGGGGAACCATGTTTTTGGGACGGGCCTATCTAAAATATGGGAAAGTTACGAACTTAGCCCCCGTTTAAAATTTGGACATCTCGTCGGTTGGGGATAGGACGGTAATCTCGCATCTTGCCAATATTTTCCCAGAGCGATTTCGGGCGAGGAGTGGGTGGTTGGCACCCATGGTTGGCGCCCACGGTGTATGAACGGGGCTGACAGGTAGGGCGGTTGTGTCACGTCTGAGTGAAGTTACAAACCTGCCCTATTGAAAATATTTGCCTACATCGATTTCGGCCGAGTCAAGTTTGTTTTGCCGCCCACCGTGTATGAATGGGGAATGGAGGGAGAAACAGAGGTCTTTCGGACGAGCTTGAATCAAATGAGTTTTGCCATCCATGTTTGATGCCCACCGTGTCGGAATGGGCTCAGAGGCGGTCGTGTCACGTCTAATTGAAGTTACTAACCTACCCCCATTTAGAGCAGTGGAAATCGGGCCGATGGATTGTCCGTGTAATGGGTAGACAGTAATTTCCATCTCCCAAACACTTGGCTTCAGGCAGCCGACGTGGGAGTGGACATTTTGCTACTTCTTTCGAATTTTGGGACAATAAGCATCCACGTTTACCCTGGCAACTAAATGCGAATCCATTTTGTATTCCTATATGAATCTTTATAAATCATTCTGTGTGTTTTTATATATATTCGAAAGGACGACAAACATGTATTCCACTGTCATATATGAATATGGTTTACAAATGCCGATACTCAAATTCAGAAACTAGAATCCAGTTTAAGGTGAATTCGAATATTTGGAACACTTCATGTCCAACTCAAATGTCACACGCAGCATAATGTGTACTCCCATTTAGATATGTACACAAGCGATGTATCAAGATTCAAATACCGAGTCAATCAACCAAGAATGTACAGAACTAACTGACATATAAACATTTATAGAGTATATGGATCAATAATATCAACTAACATACATAAGCCAGGCCGTTGTACTTTTTTTGGCTACAACAACATCCTTTTTTAGCCAACATTTAGCCTGATTGGCATATTTGTAGGTCTGGCACACCAATCCAAATGAAATGTCTCCGAGTCTTATCAATTAATACAGACTTGTGCTCAAATAAAATTACAAACCAAAAAACAAAAAAACAATTATTACATGATCTCTAAAACAAATGGTTTGATTGATTACATGAACAGACAACACAAAGGTTATTCAACTATGGAAAGAACATTTCACCTATGATTTACCAAGTAGGAATTTAATTTCCTTTTTTCCTTCAGGACCTTAACAATCTGGTCAGTCTCAGCTTGCTTCGTTTTGAAATCCACCAAATATTTAATGGTTGTCTTGAGTACTGCTTGTGATTGTGCTGTTTGCTTCCTCAACATGTCAACTTCATCTCTAAGTGCAGAAGCAGAATCTCTTTCTACCACTAGTTTAGCCTCTAGAGCATCAGCAGTTGGCAATTCATAATGCATGATTGGGCCGGTGCCACTGTTGTGGGATGATGCAACGTCCATGGGGACCTCGCTCTTTGATCTTGGGCTAACCTGTTTTGCCATTAAAGTTTCGATTGGATTCAGAAAAGTTGAAGTTAGCAAAACATCTCAACTAGGAGTTATAACAGCAAACCAGTTAAACAAACAAGGAATTAAAGAGCTTCAATTGGATGCTGAAAAGTAGTTATTAACATCATTGTAACCCGTTGTTGCAGCAACAAAGCAGTTAAACAAACAAGTAGATATTTAAGTTAAGGCAAACAGATAATTCTTAACAGTAAGTATCAAACACATAGATAGGCGCAGTCTATAATATGATTAACAGGCTGTGCCATTATGTAATCAGTAGCAAACTAAATTAAGCCAAGCAACGTAATTGAACAATTTTGCAATAAGTGGCTATCTAAAATTCCGAGAAGCGGGTAACTGAACTTACACTAGTTCTTTGTACAGGCACACTGCAACTTCTTTTTCTCTTACAAGGTTGTACAAAGGAGTCCATGGCATCAATTGCTTGGATACGCAGTCCTAATACTTCTTTCTTCCCACACTGCATGGGTAAGTCGAATGGTTAATCTAGTAAGATGGTGCGTCCTTGATATGTTATATGAGGACGTGTAGTCAGACTAGTTGTAGCCAAACACATCACGCTGGCTTTTACTGTATATTTCATGCGATTACTTTTGGCATATCGAGATCTAAGCAACCTACAATAGGATGAAAAGACTGGCATCCTTCACATTATTGGCGAACTCAGTTCATAGAAACAAGCAATTCAACCATCTGTGGGTAAATCAAAAATGCCACTAGAATATTTTTTACTATCCAATCATGCACGCAAAAAGGGGCAACGCCACCATAGGGGCTGGTATGGACGGCCGCCTCAGGTGGTTGGAAAGTGTGCACCCAGTTTGAGTCGTCCAGGTTGGCCCATGCTAGTTTTGTTCGTCCCAACGCACGAGCAGGCAATGTAAAAAATGAAGAAAAATGTTTCAATTTGGATGGGCCAATAATGTAAGTGCAAGGCAGACCCTATAGCAGGCTCGCGGCCCAAATGAGCGCCTCCCATATCGATCGACCGCAGGAAAAATCCCAATTCATTCGCTCCAGCCTCCAGTTTGGTTCGCTCCAAACCTAGCCGCCGCTGGACAGACCGACACAGCACTTCCTCACGCCCTCGTTGGAGGGCGGTCGCTGGGCTTCAAGCGAACGGAAGGACAAGAAGATGAAGATCCAACCCTGGGTGTAGCCTGCGTGGGAGGCAGCGGTGGCAGCACGGGCATGGCATCGAGCTTGCGCAAACGGACAATCGCAGCTTGCAAGAGTAGCATGCGCAACGAGCAGGTACATCACATCCCTGATTATATCTAATTCAACTCTTCAATTTCTGGCCAATAGTTAAACCTGACAGTGTTGTAAAACTGCTTATATGTAGGGAATCTATGAGAAAATGAAACCAATTTCTACTTATTTTATAACTCCCCCAATCAATACTGAACTGACTGAATCTGATGTATCTAATCAAGTTTCCGGTGCAAACATACAAGCTCATGTTGTTCTTGAGCCTGAAGTGTCTAATGAACAGACTGCTAATGAAGGATTTGATGCAAAAAAAATTACATGCTCCTGGTGATGAACATATAGTGTCTAATGAGGGATCCAATGCAAGCATTTTGCAAGCTCATTGAAGGATTTAGTGTCTAATGATGATCTACTATGTTGAGAGAGACAGAGATTTGCAGGCATTGATGACAAGAAAATTATAGTGCATTTTCATAGCTTGAGGAAATGTCGAGGCCATCTACCAGGAAGTCCCCGTATCATGTCAACATAGCATAAATACTTTTCTAATCTGTTGTTTGAAACTATTGGCATACTTGTGCAGGATAGATATATTGATATGCAGTTTGTGCACTGGTTATACGTGCAATTACACTTTGATATTTTTAGCCAGAGAATGAATAATTCAAGAAGGTACAGACCATGTTTGTAGTCCTTGTACACCATGTTGCATTTTGTGTTTTTTGGTGCTTGCATCATTTAGTGTTTACAATCTGAACTACTTTGGATCATTAGCTGGTTTTCAAAGTGCATGTAGCTTCACATTTCTCAAGTAATGTTGATTTCCGGAGTGCAAGTGCCTCCGTATTTTTTAAGTTAAATGTTCGCCCCTGGTAACTTGAATTCGTGGATTAGCCACTGCACACAAATCATACACGAATGCCAGTACGAATTAAATGATATGCAGGGACTTACGCTAGCTCGTTGTATAGGCTCACTGCAGCTCTGCTTGCGCTTGGGATGTTCCATGTACAAGTCCATGTTACCACTTGCTTGGATGTGCAGGCCTCCTTGCATCCCACTCTGCATTTTTGACACGGCAAATGGTTGATCAAATAAGAGGAATCGACCTTGATGTTGTGCCGGAGGACAGATACTTACAAGGTTATACGGGTGTGCAGGATGTGTACCAGATCCCGTAGCGCCATCATGCTTCACTAAAAAATGGATTTGCTTATTTCAGATGATATCTCGAGAAGAAATAAGAGTTAAAGTCAGAGTTGCATATGCGTGTAAGCTAAGAGAGCAGTGAAAGGATATCCAAACATCGTCGGAACAGTGCACAATGGAGTGATGTGTGGATACCTAGTTCAGGCCGGCGTTTGGGCATGCTCGCCTAGCTAGAGTGCGGGTCACTTCAGAGCCATTGAGGGTGATGCGCTGGCGTTGGCTGGCCGCGCACGGATGCAGATCTTGAGTGGCAGCGGAGCGCTACGATGCGGTGGACGAGACCGTTGGTGAAGCCCCAACAGCCTCGGAGGCGGAGGTGCGATGATGTGCTCGGTGAAGTAGCCCCGGTAAGTTGGGAGACGGCGTCGGTGAAGCGCACCTGATGCGGTGGAACTCGGTGTCTGTGAGGCACGTCGGTTGCGGCGGCCAACATTGTCTGTGGACCACCCGGTGCGGTGGACGAGGGCGTAGATGAGGTAGCTCCGGTGCGGTGGTGAAGCGCGACCGTCGTCTTCGTCGTCGTCTTCCAGCACAGAGGTGGGGAACGGTGGGGAAAGAGACGAGACGAGGGGTGATTCGAGGGTTGGCGGCGAATTAGGGATTTGAGCAAAATCTGGGCACGGAAGGGGACGGTGGAGAAGAGAGATTTTGCAGGGCTGGAATTGGGGCCGCCAGATATTTCAATCCGAAACGTGGAAGCGCGAACTTATATTGTCATCGTCCTTTTGGGGGGGAGGGGGCTGGGTGGCTGGGTGCTACGTGTTCGTCCGACACATGCGACCACCCCGACAGGACTATGCTTTGGTGCCTTAAGGCACTTGCCTTTGTGTCCATGACATGTGGGCCCAACAGGTGGCTGGCCCACATGTCAGTGACCCAAAGGCAGTTGCCTTTAAGGCACCGAAGCAGCGTCCACCCCGACACGACCATGGTCTGCCTGGTGCGCCTACATTTGAGAATGCAAACGAATCTTCTTTCATTTGCAAATGAATCTGTATGTACTACCATGCCCGTGTTTTCCTTGCAATAATTAGTCATTCAAAACGAGATACTCCATCCGTTCACTTTTGTAAGTCGTTTCAGACAACTTAAAATGAACTGTTTTGCACATTGTCTGAAATGTCTTCAAGGTCTTATAAAAGTGAACAGAGGGAGTACTATAAATTAATTAATGAGGAGTTGTTTGAAAAAAATCGAAATGGTACCCACGCTAATGTGGATTAGAGTGTGTGTCACATAATTAGTTATTTGAATTAGAGTGTGTGTCACGTAGTTAGTTATTTGAATTAGAGTGTGTGCACGTAGCGATCTCCAATTCTAACGTGGATTTCGCATTTCACTGTATCCACGCTACTTTTTTAATACAAATTCATATGTATATGATGAACACCATGGTAGTGAGAAAACTTTTGGATGGATTCAAACATATGACCTACAAAATAGCACAACAAACTGAGTCAATGTCAGCTTTTCGAAACTTAGTATGGCACGAATTCGAAATAATTACCCATATGCCTGGTCCTCGGTTCAAATCTTACAATGTACACCGAATTGAAACATCAATATTAAGTCTTGTACTATGTACATTCAAATGTTGTTTTTATCCCCCCCCCCCCCCGCACAAACGCTACATACTTCATGTATCGGTCAATCTTCCTCTCCTAACCACCTTAGGAAGCTATCGGTTTCCAACACACATTCATTCTTTCTCTCCATGTTTCTATCTCTAAGTCTCTCAACTACACAACCCCTTTTTCCACTCTGTTACCAAATGTATTTACCTCACACACCCGCCATTGCACCCCATGTCGAGCTGTCTCTCTCCCCCCTCTCCCTCTCACCCTCTCGCGCTAAATGCATGCATTGCCTATCTAGCCCCCCCAACCTCTCGTGCGCACGCACGCACGTTGTATATCTAGGTCACTCCCTCGAGACTGTCTCACTCTTTCTTCCGCACGGCGGGCCACACTCGCTCAATCTCGCTCTCTTTATCTGAGTCTCATTTAACCTCGTTTTCTTTCACACACAAATGATATATCTCCCTGTTTGGGCCTCGATCGACACACTCTATACTCTCTCACGCAGATTGTCTATCTAGGTTAGTCCATCCAAGCCGCCGCCACTCTTTCGACCTCATGGTGGGCCACGCTCACTCAATCTCTCTCTCTCTCTCTCTCTAGGTATGTCTCGATTGACCTCGCTCTTTCTCGGACAAAAATGATATATCACCATATTTGAGCCCAATTCGACCTATTCACATTGTATACTCTCTCACGCACATCGTCTATCTAGGTCACTCTCTCCAACCCGTCTCACTCTTTCGCTCGCACGGCGACCCTATGTGATCGGTTGACCTTGCTTCCTCCCATGCACAAAATATATCTACACGTCTATGAGTGGATCATCTCTCAAGCTCTACCTTGCAGCCCTCACCCTTGCCAAAAAGCTCAATCGGACAATATCTCTGCAGAGCATATATATTTGTTTAATGAATGTCGGACCGCACTCACTTTGTCTCTCTATCTATATGTCTCTCGATTGACCTCGCTTTATCACACAGTATCTTCCACGCGTTGAAGCTACTACCTCTCCATCCCTCGCAAAGCCGGAGCTATTTACATTGCGAGGGGCACTCCAACCTTGGATTAATTTGTGTAGGCATTTATTCCGGTCGGTTTAGATTATATTTTTGTAGCATTCGGCCCACAACTACTCCAAACACCGTTGCAACCCACGCAACTCCCCTAGTTGATTTCCCTCTGGCTCGGTCATTGCTCTCTCGCACGTCCTTTCTCGCCTTCAACGTCGCACCATGGTATTATTGAAAAAACTATGTTGTTATCTTTAATTATTATAAATAAGGTACAAAACTACACACCGATAGTCCACTTGGAATGGAAAAAAATTTGACCCACAAATTAAAGTGCTACAAACTACACACCGAGGGGCCCACATGTCATGAAACAAATTTGGACCCATATACAAATTAAAAAATAAAGGACGAGGATCGAACATGCGACCGGGCCTTCAAGCCGCACGTCAATAGGCAACATACGTAGAATAGCAATGTTTGTTGTACCCCCTTTGTTCACATAATGTTTTTATATTACCACAGCCTAATTAATGGATAACATGTAATATTATTTTTAGTACTATTCGCCTTCACTTACTGGTGGGTTCCATGTGTGCTCTCTCTCTCCTCCCCTTCTGCGTTCAGACGCACGGGCAAACAGGAAGAACTCGCGGGCGATGTTGCCGTTGACCATATCTGGACGCGTTCACAAGTCACGGCACCAGTTTCACGTACTAGCAGCACTAGTCAGTGTGTACGTGCAATGCACGTTAATTTGGAAGTATATTAAGTGCATGCGGATATTAACTACTAGGATATTATTTGCGTGTTGTCATGTGATTAGCACTATTTTTGGCATGAAATTAACTGCACGCTAAACATGTTGAGCGCTCGACATTGAAGCAGTCTAGGTCGTTGGATGAGAAGGAATACATGTGGCTTGATGACGTTTTATATTTAATTTGATACGGCTCCAGCAGAACATTCAATCGATCAAACCATACATTTCGTTCAGTCTGACTCCGACTTTAAATTATACGATGATCGATATAAAATAAACAGAAATGATAAACGTTCGGATTTTAAGCATGGCAATCCGAACGTTTTTCATGGCAAATTTAGATTACGTGGCGGCGGCGGGGGCCTCTCGCGGTGGGAAGCGGCTCCTGTGCCGTGCTCTTTGTGTCGTCGGGCCACTGACCGACAGTGACGGCGGCGTCTTGCGTCGTTGTTGGCGTACTCCTGAACGTTGACCTAGCTTCAAGGAAGGCCAAAATGTTCTAGACTTCAGAGTGAGTCAACTGGCGGGAGGAAGCGACTGGCGTTGGTGCAAGGAAGCGGTCAACGGCGACCATCCATGCCGCTGAGGGGGGGCACTGGCACCTGCGCGGGTACATGGGCTGTCAACGGTGCGGCGGAGACATTCGTGTGCACGGGCACCGGCACGGGCGCGCACGTCAGTGCACGCGCAGGTGCATGCGCTAACAGGTGCACAGGCACCGGCACGAGCGTGCGCTGGCAGGTGCACGGGCACATGAAAGTCGGCGCGGACCTCGTGGAATCCCGTGGGATCAAACTCGGCGACAATGTGCGGCTCCCAGCCCATCAATGCCACGGGGATGGGCGCTGGCGTAGTCGGGGCGACGGAAGCCGGAACGGGAGCGGGGATAGGCGTGGCGTCTTCCCGCAAGGCCAGTTCAAGCTCGTCCCAAAGCGCCTTATGTTCTTGAGACTCTGGCTGGGTGTCTTCCTCAGGAAACTGGAACACTAAGGGCAGACCATCGTGATGCGGCATGGTGTACATTTAGGTCAGGCTAGTTGGAGGTAGAAGACAGGAGAATCGGAGAGGAAGAGAGAGGATTGTAGCGATACTGGGTAGTGCGGGGTTGATTTTAAACTGCGGCGCCGGCGACATTAAAAGTGGGAGCAGTTGGGACGACGGTGGGCGGCGGAGCCTGGTCAAAGGGCTCGCCTCCCGATGAGCCTGCACAGCGATCTACTCGCACGCCTCCCTGACAGCCGGTGCAGCGGTCTGCTCGCACGCCTCCCGTCGACTCACACGCTTGCTCGGACGGCACCTGCCGATGAGAAGCGGGGACTCGTGGCGGCACGTAAATGCCCACAATTTCAATAGTGAAAGCATTCGCCTTAACATGACAGGTCTTTGTTCCAAAATACCTTGGCTCTTCATTTGTGCAACTTGTCATAAGCAGCTTGTCTCAAATTGAAGAAAAAACTTACGAAGTAATATTTGTGCCATAACACGTGACCATGCTTAGTTTCAAGAATTTATGCTCACTTTTGGATTTTCTGAAATTTAAGATCCAGGATTCGAAACAATATCATAACCTGCATCATGCAATAAATTTTCAAGCCGTACATCTGTCCTGTTGTATTTCTTAAGAAAGGATTTGGCTAAACATTTTGCTTAGTTAGACTTCAGACAAGTTATATATGCAGAGTAAAAGGATAATCCCTCTGTACCAGTGCATTGCCTAATATATTAACTCAAGTACTAGGCACGAACAAACGAGCTCAATTCTGTGCTCATCCTGGTGTAGTAGTAGTAGTACTAGGCAATGCAGTTGACGGGTGACCTTGATGAGCGGCGACCGAGGGAATTGAACCGTGCTCGGCACGGTAGGTAACGTTGTCTAGTTACTAAAGCATCCCTCCGTTGTTCATCGATAGTCATTATGGACCGGGGACATGAGGGGAATTTCCTAGGGCTGGAATTCTGGCCGCCAGATATTTTGACTTGAAACGCTGAGGCTCGACTGGTTGGGGTTGCCTAATGTGCGTACCACGCACGCCACCGAAGAACACGAGCCCGATTTTTTTAGGATCAACACGAGCCAAGGTCTGGCTGGTACGCCATTGGGTCCTACCATTTGAGAATACGAAAGGAACCTTTTAAATTGCCGAACGAATCTATGTGTATTACAATACTCGTATTTTCCTTGCAAATACTAATCTCAACGTGGTAATTGATTTATGACGAGTTGTTGAATTAGAGTGAGTTTGTGATATAGTGATCTCAACGTGTATTTCACATTTCATGGTATCCCTAGTAAGTTTTCAAATGCAAATTCAAATTTAAAAGATGAACAATATGGATGTGAGAAAACTTTGTATGTATCAAGCATATGACCACACACACACACACACAGACACACACCCACGAACACAACAACAATCCAATAAGTATAGTGCATCTATTTTTCCAAACCAGGCATGTATGACACGAATTCAAAAATACTCCTTCTATTCATAAATATTAGTCTTTTAGAGAGTTCAACAAGTGACTACATACGGAGCAAAATGAGTGAATCTAGACTCTAAAATATGTCTATATACATCCGTATGTGCCAGTCCATTTGAAGCTTCTAAAAAGACTAATATTTAGGAATGAAGGGAGTAAAATGTAAGACATCCATGGTCCTCAGTTCAATATTTAAAATGAACATGAAACTGAAACATGAAAATTAAGTCTAGTACTATAGTACATGCAAATGTTGTGTTTAGGCGGAGCTATGATTGTGAGGGGTCAACCCCTCGACCTTAGATAAAATTGTGGAGCTCTGTTTAGGGTTGTTTAGATTATATTTGTCCCCACCCTCCCAACCACCGATTGGTTGTGCACCCCCACCCCTCCTCCCCGGGAGAATATCATGTGCCCCCATACCTTAGATGCTATATGCCGATACGAGTTGCTTGGAGCTTGTAGATCTGAGATATAGCAGCTCACATGATGTGTCTTAATATTTTTGTAGGAAACCTTGATGAGTTTGAGAATTGCACACAATTTGTACAAAAACAACTTAGATGCCCTTTGATCCCATATCCAACGACCTCGAAGCTCGTATCACCATAGCATCTAAGATGAAGGAGGACATCATATTCTCCTGTATGTAAGAATATCATGTGCTACCACACCTTAGATGCTTTGGTGATACAAGCTCTTCGGAGGCGTTGGATTTGTGACCCAACATCTCCTCGGTGGTTCGAATGGTTTTTTGCAGAAAAGCCCCAAAAGAGTTCGGCCACTGCTTACAAGCACAAAGACTGCTCAGATGCCATTGGATCTCAGATCAAACGACCTCCAAGCTCGTATCACCGTAGCATCCAAGCTGCGATAGCACCTTATGTTTTCTCGCATGGGAGAGTATGAGGTGCTCCCGCATCGTAGATTCTATGGTGATACGAGTTCATTGAGATCTAACGACCCACAGTAGGAGGTTTGAATGTTTTTACAATATACGGCTGATAGAGTTTGGGAAATGCGCAGAAAGTACAAGTACTACGCATGTGCCATCTGATCACTGATCATACGACCTAGATGCTCATATCACCGTAGCAGGTAATTAAGCTATGGGGAGCACCTAATATGAGCACCGGGGAGCCGTTGGATCAAAGATGCAGTGGCACACACGAGTCCTGAATGTTTTATTTGCAAAAAAACCTTTGGAGAGTTTGGAAATTGCGCATAATTACAAAGACTAATCCCAAGCCATTGGATCTCACTTCCAACGGTGTAAAAACTCGTATCACCATAGTATCTAAGCTGCGGGGTGGATGTGATATTATATGCCGCTGTCATTTTTGTTCGTAAACTTGCAAAAAACGTGTAACTCGTGTCGTTAATTGTCTAACCGCGCAAAGTGTTTTTTCAAAAAAACCATCCTACACTGAAATATCGGAACAACACACGGGAGTCCCACTTGTCATTAATCAAATTTGGACCTAAAACTAACAAATCTAAACGACGAGATTCGAACTGGCAACCTGGACTACAAAGCGTAAGTCGATAGATTGAAAAAACGAACGGTTGTTGGCTTTGTCCCATAACTTGATTTTATACAGTACTTGTGTTGAGTGGAGTAGAGGGAGTGCCTCGTCAACACGTGCATGAGCATTGTCTCACTTACTGGTGGGTCCCAAGTCTGCGATCTCAATCTCTCTTCTCTCCATCGTCTAACCTTTACACGGGCACACACGAAAAGCGGCGCTAGCTTGCCGTGGTGTTATTACAACTAAAAAAAGCTTGGAAAATAGAAGAATCGCCTAGAACAAGAGACGTTGTGGTTGGTCAAGACGGAGCTAACCACATCTATCCTCCATGCCACGTTTGCATGATAAAGCTGTGTGGCTAGTGGGTTGTTTTCGACCGACTGGCTGGGTCCCGAGGTCGAACCATAGGTACTACGTCTGATACAGTATATTTTTACATGCACATTTTTCCTTCGTGCCGAGACGTGGCACACCCTACCGCGCAGTTTCGGGGTCCTCCCGGGTGGTGCACGCATATATTCTTCTTGACGTGGGACGCCCTACCGCGCGTTTTTTGGGTCCTCCTCGGTCGTAGCGCCGAAGCAAGTAAATGAGTTGTCAAATCATGAAAGACCACCTTTCCCGCCGAGTACATCAGTGAAGCACGGTGACTAGCTAGTTGGGCTAGTTCGGCCGATTAGCTACGTTGCCGCCACATTTGTTTTTTCACCCCTTTTTTATCTACTTGCTGACAGGTAAATTTAAATATCCACTACGGCGTTGCTCTGGTGTGTTTGGGTGTGGCAGGATTTTTAATTTTTTTGATTGACGGGAGCAGGCGCGGCAGGATTTTTAATTTTTTTGATTGACGGGAGCAGGCGCGGCAGCAATTAGTCACGATGACTCCGCCTGTAAAAACCCACTGCTCCCTGATGTGAGAAGTCGTCGACTGGTGTTTTACCATGGTGAAAACCAAAAGATTCCCCGCTCCCTCCGCCTTCCCGTAGATTGCATTGCCTTTCAGCCATTTCGCCCCTTTTGCTTCATCTCCCCATTGCTTCTACCTGGTGCCATGGCGGCGCAGCAGATCACGGAGTCCGAGGTGAGGCACCTGACACTGGCTCCCATCGACCGGGAGCGGGCTCTGCGGGCGGTTGCACCCTGCATCACCAACGTCGTGCGCCTCGAGAAGCAGAGGGACTTCGGTGGTGTTTAGGCACCCTCTGCATGGGCATGTCCATGTCTCGGCTCAACATGACCATTGGATCAAACTCAGACGGTGCAGATCAGTCACTGTAGCACAAAGCATGTGGGTGTGTTTGGTTGCATTCTCATTTCAATATAGTTGTTTCCTCTTTGTGTATTTTTGTCAACCTACTAGTGTGGACTCATGCACCCTTCATGCACTCTGCCAAACACCCAAAAGTGGGTCGAGAAGCGAACTTTTGCTCCCATCCCGTGCACCCTTCATACACCCTGCCTAACACTATTCGTGCTTCATATGGTTCATGTTTCGTGGAGTACTGTAGCACCGTACTCTCCATGCACTGTGGACCTACTTCTTTTAACATTGATCTCACCGTTCATTCTCGACCGAATAGTTGAAAAAGCGGTACTATGTTACATATAGGAGTAGTTGACATGCGCACAACATCATTTGTTATCATCATATATTACTACACTAGCAACAAAATTGTGTAGTACTGACGTATGAACCACTGCACATGCCTAGTAGTAGGAGCACTATGTATGTTCAAGTGGCTGATGTGTTTCACACTCCTCCGTCGTAAGAGTGGAAACGCTTGTTGTAATCATTTTTTTCTTCAGAAAAATAGTGGACACGCTCTACCGTGCGGATCCTCCTCCAGCCATGCACTAAATTACTCATGTTCGCTGACGTGTGGGACAGCCAGCACCTGGGTCCACCAGCCATGCACTAAATTACTCCGTAGTAGAGTGATGATAGACTACCCCGATCGAACCGCCACAGTAATGCCCAATGAGCCGTCAAATCACAAAACCCCCTCCTTTGCAGCAGTAAGTTGGACGGACGAAGCAACCATCATTTCACTCTTCTCTCTCAGCTTCCTCTTTGAAGAAAACCCCCACTCGCTTCGCTTCTCCCTCATCTCGTTCCTCCTTTCACTCTTCTCTCTCAGCTTCCTCTCTTGGACGGACGCCGGAGCACCGGCCGACGTGATGTCTATGGCTCTGGCCAAAACCATCGAGGCTCATGGTATGAAGAAGCGCAAGCACCCCACCAAGACTGCCGCAGACAAGCTCAAAGCCATCGCCCTGTCCAAGCCCCCCTCTCCGGGATCCCTCATTAAGCAAGTCCACGTAATGTCTCTTGTTGACGATCTTTTTCTCGATCTTGATCGTGTTTTTTCATCTAACACGCGGTACTAGTACTGGTAGTACAAGTTTCTGGGTGATCTTGCATGTGATTTTAGTGTGCCAAATGACGGTTCTAAATTCCTCTTTTGACCAAAACATGCGAGAGGTTGACACTGATTTCTTATAGATTACTTTCAACTACTCCCTCTGTCCCAAATTTCTTGTCTTAGATTTGTCTAGATACGGATGTATCTAATACTAAAATGTGACTTGATACATCTGTATCTAGACAAATCTAAGACAAGAATTTTGGGACGGAGGGAGTACTTTATGAACATCAATGCTACCTTTTAAGAGGGTATATTTGCCTCAGTAACTTGTGTTATGGATATTGCATATAATCCCTCTGCTCTCATGCCTTTCAAGACATGTTCTAGTGTCTTTTTTCACTCATTTCTGTGCATATATGTAGTCATATATGGAGTATAATATCGAAAATCATCTTATATTTCTGAACGGAGGTAGTAATAAAATATGGTTTCTGTTTGAATTAGAACCAGGTCTGCGGTGGAGATGAAGTTCTCAAAGTCATGTCGTGTGAACTGGAAGACCTGATGATGAGTTCTACTGCTGAACTATCCAGCTGCTGTGTCCTTGTTGCCACGTGTCCTGAACTAGTGTTTTCCTGTAGCATTGTTGTCAGGCGTGTTCTCGAGGATGTACTTGACCACAACAATTTCCTGGTTGTGCCTTCAATTACGAAGGGTGTGGTTCTTGTAAAGCATCCCAACAAATCGGATGCGGCATGTCTTCATCATCATGTTTATGAGTGGAAAGACCATTCTGTTAGGTTCTCCAAGGTTGACAAGATGGTGATGGTGCATGTAGACATCTCACACGAAGTCCATGGCCTAGTCAGTTATGCGGGGTTCATCCCGTAGGTCAGTGGCAAGAAATAGTCTGCACAGTTTAGTTAGTGCAACTTTGCTTGTCTGTAGTAAGTACTATTGTTCAGTACTTGATTTGTGCTTGTGAACCCTGTATTGTTTATTAGTACTGCCGCTTTTGGTGTGTGGTCAGTCCTGAGAACGGTCTATGTTAATGTCTGTCCACTCAATTCAGTCTGTATATTTTGAAGTATCCAGATCATATTTTTTGTGAGGACGGTTTATCAATTATGGTTACACTCCAATATCTGTATGCATTGCAGGGTTTATCGCACCCACCAGGATTTCCAGTCCCATGGATGTTCGGTCCATATGATTTGTCACGACCTTTGGACTGTCCTGCTTGTGGGAGTAGGTGGGTCCCCTGCATGCCACGCGTAGTTGGACGATCAATCTTCTGTTTAGTACTTCAACATAGTGATTTCCTGGTAAGGATTCACTCGTGTCACATCAAGTAAATCTTATTGATTTACTGTCTAAATCTTATTGATTTAATGTCATGTTTTCTTTCTTTCCTGCAATTTTACGATGCAGGTTTTGCCATGTGACATTCATCACAGAATAAACCGTTTGGTTTGCTCTACGATGGCTATTTTTGCAGGTTTCACTTCTTATGTCGTGTCAATAACGAAGGCACTGTCCATCACTTATATTACTGGAAAAAATTGGATCAGTCTGTTGTCTGAGTACAAGCTGAATCCCTATGATGAACTGCAGTTTGGTTTAACAAAAACGCCATAATTAGTCCTTCTCGCGTTTAAAACAAATGAAGAAAAAACTGGATCACGGTCACGGATCCTAGTCAAGTTAGAAAGCTAATCATAGCAGACCAGACACGATCGCCGCTGTCTCGCACAAATCGAGCACCGGCAGTTGCTCTAGCACTGACAGCGGCAGCAGCTCAGTCTGATCCTGCTGAGGATTGGGCACCGACCACGTCTGTGGATCAGTCTGATCTACCGGAGGATCGGGCATCGACACCGGCACCTACTCCGACACCGGCACCAGCTCTACAAGGAGCACCATCTCCGGCAGCAGCAGCGGCTTCGGCACCCGCACCAACACTTGCACTTGCATCTGCTCCGGCCCATGCAGTTGCACCGCCAACAGACTGGGCTGTAGTTTGCACTTCATATACCAAAGTCCTTACAAAAACCGACATGTCCACCTTCTTGGTAAGCATTGGCCGCCCAAGTGCTTCGTTCTTTTTTCTTTTCATGTTGTTTCACATGATTCACTGTGTTGATCTAACTATTTGGGTATGTCTTCTTGTTTGCAAACAGAGAATTCCTAGAGCAACGAGGGAGTCGTTCAACAATCCGGGTGACCGCGGCCAAGTTTCTCTTATCATGCGCAGCCTTGGTGTGAATGAACCTGCTCAATATACCATAAGTACAAAGGATGGTCGCATGATGATTGATGCTAAAGGATGTTCATGGTTCAAATCTAAATCATATCTTGCGGTAGGGGATGATGTCAAAATCGAACTTTCTCGGCAAGGAGAGCTGGTCTAAATCAACTTTGAAATTCTTCAGTAGCAGCACGCAACTACCGAACTGATCTATCCTCCGAGAGATTTTGATGTAAAAATCTGGCATGGTGAAACAAGTGTCCTGTGCATATAAGTAGTACGACAGTATTATTTATCACATGGTATATCATTGATAGAATTGCAACTCTGATTGCTGGTTAGGAACTGTCGTTCGATTTCATTCCAACAGCTGTCGTGCTTTATTCAATTTTGTGTATTCGCCTTGCGACAGCATCTAAAACCAGCGCCGTACCGATCGCTTGCAATATGAAAAGCGTTGAGTTAGAACACATGGGCCCCCAAACATGCAGGGTCGGCCTGCGGCCCAAAGTCCAGAACCGTGAGCCTATCTGAGTATTATATTCTCAGCTGAACCCCCATAAAAAAAGTTGAACCCCCATAATGCCCGTGCGTTGCAGAGGGAGTATATTTCTCAGCAAGGTGAGCCTGTGATATAAAAGATTTGTATATTTATTTACAGAGGGATTTCTCTCTATCAAAAAATATATTTATGTGTAACTAGTTACTCCTGTCTTTCTACTTCCTTTCGCTGATATGTGGGGCAATCGGCAACGGGGTCCACGGGCCATATGCACAAATTAGAGTGCACAACTTCACGGTAGACACACCCCGGTCGTAGCGCCGCAGTAATGCCCAATGAGCCATCAAATCACAACCCCCCCTTTCCAGCTTTAGCAGTAAGCTGGATGGACGAAGCGGCAATATTTCACTGGGCCTGAATCCCCTTCTCCCTCGTCTGCTTGTTCAGAGAAAACCCCCTCTCGGCAATTGCATAGGGTTTTCTCATGGAGAACCATGTATGAATTCTTCATCCATCCCCGATAAATCCAAGTCCCTTGGTCGCAGGTAATGTTAGGATGGCAGCCGCCGCCGTTGATGTATTTTTCTTCCTACTGAATCTAGTGTGTTTCATTTGCAGTGCCCAAAGTGCAAGTACCCTACAGGTTTCTGCGCCCTCGGTGAGACGCCACACTTGTTCCTTCTCATCCTAACACAGCATTTTGAAACGCGCACAATATGTTCCTAGAATCCTCTTTTCTATCTGGGAGGGTGGGGTTTTTTTGAACATGCTGTGTTCTCATATTATTTTTCCTGCAATGTATTATTTGCTCTGCCAGAACACATGTACTCAAGATGCTCGGCCTTGCCATAACCGAATACACTAGTTTAATGGTCACAGTGAAGACAAGCCATGGATATAAGTTCCGAGTTGGGTTCATGAACCAAGAAGATCACTGCTTTTTTATGGCCGAACTTGGATAAACTTTCTCAAGTGTTACGGACTGAAAGTTGGCGCACGAATGTTGATGGAAATAACAGAACCTGGTCTAATCTTCACTGCGATCTTCCACCCCGACGTCATTCCAATTGTTCATCCATGTTAGTTTTGTATTCTGTTCTTTCTTGTTGCCTCGATTACTTCTTAATCCACCTATTCTGTCTAACTAATCACAATTTAACTTTAGAAGTAGCAAAGAATCTCTCACGAAGATGCTACTTCTAACTAATATTTTCTTATAATTGGTGGCACGTGTAGGTTTTTTCAGAGTTAAGCAGTCTGCTCGTTTGTTACTCTGTAATAACTCGGCTGTTACTAATGGCACTGAAGTTGACTGGATCGACATCCACAAGTTCCTACACTTTATTGATCGTCTTGAGGTCCTTGTGGGGCGTTTCAATGGTGGAAGGCCACGTGGGATATGTGTGCCACTGCTGCACTCGTTGAACAGGTCCAACTGTGTCGAGAAACTTATGGTACGAGCTATTTTCTGTTATATATGTTGTTCATAAAACTATTGCTTATACACAGTTTTACAGTTGTGATCTTCTTGAAACAGGAACTGCCGAGTTCTATTGTTCCTATACAGATGCCTGACCATGGTCGGGTCAGACTTGCGCTTGGTCACTGTCGGCGTTCTGGGAACGGGGGTCCCCAGACTTGCCTGCCTGCGGCCTGTGGCGTGGCTCAAAGGGGGGCCCAGCACGGCCCATCTTCATCAACACAGACTTAAGACCCTCGCGAGGGGCCAAGCCTCGCGGCGCGGACGACGTGGAGCTTCCTCAGGCATGGCCTCACCAGGCTGGCTCGTGAGGAGGCGGAGAGATCAAGGCGGGGTACCTCACGAGGAGCCCGTGACGCAAGCCATGACGACCAAGGGCGCCAGGCGGGTGCTAGCCCGCGCCGTGTCCTCCTTTCCCCTTTGGTGCAAAGGGGGCAAGCGCAGCCGCGAAGTACCGAGGCATCAGGCAAAGGTTGCCATTTCGGTGCAACGAGACCAAGACCAGGAGGACCGCAGGACGGAGGTCATCGTGGAGCCCAAGACGGCGTCACCACCAGAGCTTTGCGCAGGCGAGGACCAACTTGAGTCAGGATAAGTGTACTAGATGTTCCCCTTCAAAATGGCCAATTGTTGGCGCCCTTCCCGCTCAATATTTGGGAAGAAGCCTAGGGCCTTTGCATATAAATAGGACCGGCCACCCACAGGGTAGCGGGGATCGGATCAAAATCAGAGAGAGAGAGAAGGGTAACTGAACTCCTCCTAGCAGTTCATCCCCCCCAGCAAAGAACAGACCCTCGCGAGGCTGTTCTTCCTTGTATTGTTCATCATCATCAACCCAAGAGGCAATCCACCACACCACACACTGGAGTAGGGTATTACACCACAACGGTGGCCCGAACCAGTATAAACCCTGCGTCTCTTGTGTCGTTCTTTCCATAGCTCAGATCTTAGCGAGGCGGAGGGGTGCAGGTAGGTAGAGGGCGAAATCTCCGCGCACACCCCAGTGTTCGAACCTCAAGGGTCTTCCGGAACCCGAAATCCGACATTTGGCGCGCCAGGTAGGGGTGCACCAGAGTTTTCCCTTCTGCCACCGCCACGACCTGCCTCACGATGAGTAGCGTGTCGCCCGCTCCGGCCGCCGGTGCCAACACGGGGGCCAGGGGGCTCCGAGCCCTGGCCACAGCCCTGCAACGGGTACGGCGGCCGGACAAGTTCAAGCCGACGACGCCGCCGTGCTACGGCGGTGCGACTGATCCGCTGGCCTTCTTGCTGGCGTACGAGGAGGCCAACCTCGAAGCTGGAGGTGACGATAGGGTCATGGCCAACTGGCTCCCCATGGCCCTCAACAGCGCTCCGCGCGCATGGCTACTCCACCTGCCGGCAGCCTCCGTGGCCTCTTGGGAAGAGCCCCGCGGCCTCTTCCCCGCCCATCATGCTACACCAACACCCCCGGTCATCGTGGCCCTCCTGGGCGACTCACAGGCGCCGCCTACAAGTCACCACGTCAAGCCGTTCATCCGCCGGGTCAGCACCGCTTCCACACGGCAGGGGGCTCTCCCGGACCGGGCGGCGCCCAAGGCTGGCCTGACCTTCAGCTCGGAGGACCACCCCTCCAACTCGGCCTGCTCGGGTGCGCTCCCCGTGCTGTGCACCCCCACCATCTGCCAGGTGGCCGTCACTAGAACTCTCATCGATGGCGGTGCGGGCCTCAGAATGCTCTCGGTCGAGGCCTTCAACCTCCTCTGCATACCCCTGGAACGGCTGCAACCCATCCGGCCCTTCTCAGGCGTTGGGGGCGGGTCATCCAGCTCCTTGGGACAGATCAGGCTCCCAGTAACCTTCGGCACCTACATCAACTTCTGCACGGAGGTGGTCGACTTCGACATCGCCCCCATCGGCCTCCCCTACAACGCCATCCTCGGTTACCCAGCGCTGGCCCAGTTCATGGCCGCGACGCACCCGGCGTACAACCTCATGAAGATGCCCAGGAGCAGCGGTGTCCTCACCGTGCACGGGGACACCGGAGACGCGCTGCGGGTGCTCAAGCTCGCCTTCAAGACGGCGGCGTCGGCACAGCCCGCCGACTCGGAGACCCCTGAGCCAAAGGGGGCTGCACCCGCCAAGAAGAAACAGTTGTTCACCCAAGACAAGGCAGAAACCAAGCAGATACCTGTCGATGAGGATGGGTCCACCAACGCCACTTTCACCATAGGCGCCAACCTCGAACCCGAGCAAGAGGAGGCCCTGGTCGGGTTCCTGCGCGCGAACAAGAAGGTATTCGCTTGGGAGCCTGACCAGTTGGCAGGGATCCCTAGGAGTGTAATCGAGCATCACCTCAACGTGTGCCCCAACGTGCGCCCTGTGAAGCGGAAGGCAAGGCAGCAGTCCACAGAAAAGCAGGCCCTCATCGTCCAAGAGACCCGCAAATTAGAAGCCGCTGGGGTCATTTGCGAGGTCCGATACCCGGATTGGTTGGCTAACCCTGTCGTTGTGCCAAAGAAGGGAGGGAAGGAGCGCATGTGTGTCGACTTCACCAACCTCAACAAGGCATGCCCGCAAGATCCGTTCCCGCTCCCCCGCATCGACCAGATCGTCGATTCCACTGTGGAATGCGACCTGCTATGCTTCTTGGATGCCTTCTCCGGGTATCACCAGATCAAGATGGCAGTAGAGGACGTCGAAAAGACAGCCTTCCTAACCCCGTGTGGGGTGTACTGCTACACATGCATGCCATTCGGGTTGCGTAACGCAGGGGCGACCTTTCAGCGGCTGATGCACATCACCTTGGGCCCGCAACTCGGGAAGAATGTTGAGGCTTACATTGATGACATTGTGGTAAAGTCTCGGGAGGCCAGGACCCTGATACAAGACCTGGAGGAGACCTTCGCGAGCCTCAACGCAGTGAACCTATGGCTCAACCCGGAGAAGTGTGTGTTCGGAGTCCCCTCGGGCAAGTTCTTGGGTTTCCTCGTGTCCCACCGAGGCATCGAGGCTAACCCGGAAAAGGTCAAGGCGGTCGAGGACATGAGCCCGCCAAAGACCCTCAGAGAAATGCAGAAGCTCACTGGGCGCGTGACCGCACTAGGGCGCTTCATCTCCAAGTTGGGGGAGCGAGCGCTGCCCTTCTTCTAGCTAATGAAGAAAAAGGGGCCCTTTGAGTGGACTGAAGAGGCCGACAAGGCGTTCCAGGATCTCAAGAGATACCTGACCAGCCCACCGGTCATGGTGGCTCCGCGCCCTCAAGAGCCCCTGGTGCTTTACCTCGCTGCCACTCCCTACTCCGCCAGCGCAACCCTGGTGGCGGTTAGAGAGGAGCGTCGCATCAAAGCCACAGCAGCAGCCCGGGACAAGGCAAAACAGGAACAAGGAAGGCCCGCAGAAACCGCCACCGCGGCTGAGGAGGATCAGCCGCCGCAGAGGAGTGCACCGGAGGCGGGAGAGGCCCCTCTCCCAGATGGCCAGCCTCAGGAGGCCTCGTCACCTCAGGAGGCGCCATGGTCTCCCAAGGGAGCCACCAGCACTGACGCACCCAACCTCGTTGAGCACCCAGTGTACTTCGTCAGCACGATGTTGCGGGACGCGAGGGCACGGTACCCCATGCCTCAGAAACTCCTCCTCGCGCTACTGGTGGCCTCGCGCAAGCTGCGGCACTATTTTCAGGGTCATCCCATCAAGGTCGTCTCGTCATACCCCCTGGAGAGAGTGCTTAGGAGCCCTAACTCGGCTGGAAGGGTCGCTGAGCGGAACATCGAACTGCAAGCGTTTCAGCTCGAATTCAGCACGACCAGAGTCATCAAGGGAGCAGCATTGGCGGATTTTGTGGCAGAATGGACGGAGGCACCAGGCCTCAAGGCCGACGAGGATCGGTCCCTCTCCCCGAGAAGCGAGGCGCCAGAAGGCTGGGTCATGTACTTCGATGGGGCGTTCTCCAGGCATGGTGCTGGGGCTGGGGCGGTGCTTATATCGCCCACTCAGGACAAGCTCTACTACGCTGTGCAGCTCTGTTTTCCAGCAAGGTGAAAAGGTCTCCAACAACATAGCGGAGTATGAAGGTTTAATAGCAGGCTTGAAGGCCGCAGCTGCCCTGGGGGTGAAACGCCTCACCATCAAGGGTGATTCGCAGCTCCTTGTCAATTTCTCCAACAAGGTGTATGAGCCAAAAGATGAGCACATGGAAGCCTACCTTGCGGAGGTCCGCAGGATGGAGAAGCAGTTCTGGGGGTTGGAGTTGCAGCATGTGCCCCGTGGCACCAATCAGGAGGCCGACGACATCTCCAAACGGGCGTCCAGGCGGTTACCTCAGGAGCCTGGCATTTTCGAGGAGAGGCTCTTCAAGCCCTCAGCCTTTCTATCATTGTCAAACATGGCTCAGCCTCGGGAGGAGCTCCCCCAGCCACCTGCCTCAGGAGCCCCGGCCTGTGGCCCGGCCTCTGGAGCACGCCTGCTCCTGACGATGGAACCTCGGGAGGGGTGCTGGATCACGGAGCTCCGGAGTTACTTAACACAAGGGACCCTGCCGGAGAAGGAGGAGGAAGCGGAGCGTGTAGCACGCCAGGCCACGGCATACTGCATCAAGGATGGAGAGCTCTACCAGAAGCGACCAAACGGTGTATCCCTGCGCTACATCTCCAGGGAGCAAGGAAAGGAACTGCTAGAAGATATACACGGTGGAGACTGTGGACATCATTCATCATCACGGACCCTCGTTGGCAAGGCGTTCCGCAGTGGGTTTTATTAGCCCACCACACTCAATGACGCCGTTGAACTAGTGAAAGCTTGTGAGGCCTGCCAGTTCCACGCCAAGCAGATCCATCAGCCGGCAGGAGGCCTGCAGACTATACCCCTTTCATGGCCATTCGCAGTCTGGGGGCTGGACATCCTGGGCCTGTTTCCTCGGGCGCCGGGGGGCTACCGCTACCTCTACGTCGCCGTGGACAAGTTTACCAAGTGGGCTGAAGTAGAGGACGTCCGCACCATCCCCGCGGGTTCCACGGTCAAGTTCATCAGGGGCATCATGAGCCGGTTCGGGGTGCCGAACTGCATCATCACGGACAACGGTTCGCAGTTCACCAGTAACCTTTTCAAAACATACTGTGCTAACCTTGGAACACAGATATGCTACGCTTCGGTGGTGCACCCCTGAAGCAACGGCCAGGCCGAGCGAGCCAACACAGAGGTCCTGAGGGGCCTCAAGACCAGGACGTTCAAGAAGAAGGTGGAGGCCTGCGGCAGAGGTTGGTACGACGAGCTTCAGTCCGTGTTGTGGTCCATCCGCACAACCGCGACCAAGCCGACTGGAGAGACCCCGTTCTTCCTGGTCTACGGAGCCGAAGCGGTCCTCCCTCATGAGGTCAGACGTCGCTCCGCGCGGGTCCTGGCGTTCGACGAGGCGCAGCAGGACGCCATGCGGGGGATGGACCTCGTGCTGGGGGAGGAACGTCGCCGAGAAGCCGCGCTGCGAGCGGCGAGGTACCAACAAGCACTGCGACGATATCACTGCCGCAGCATCCGCCCCAGAACTCTCGAGGTAGGTGACCTCATGCTCAGGCGGGTTCTCTCCAGGGATGGATTGCACAAGCTCTCTCCCATGTGGGAGGGCCCGTTCAAGGTTGTTCATGTTTCCAGGCCCGGCTCCGCGCGCTTGGAGACTCAGGAGGGGGTGCCGGTCCAGAACGCATGGAACATCCAGCACCTCCGGAGGTTCTACCCCTAAAAAGGCCCAGAGCCTGTGAAGAAGGTGAATGCCTGTGAAGACGCCGCGTTTTGGAAAAGGCCCAGAGCCTGTGAAGAAGGCGAATGCATGTGAAGCTCTCGCGTTTTGGAAAAGGCCCAGAGCTTGTGAAGAAGGCGAATGCCTGTGAAGCTGTCGCATTTTGGAAAAGGCCCAGAGCCTGTGAAGAAGGCGAATGCCTGTGAAGCTGTCGCGTTTTGGAAAAGGCCCAGAGCCTGTGAAGAAGGCGAATGCCTGTGAAGCTGTCGCATTTTGGAAAAGGCCCAGAGCCTGTGAAGAAGGCGAATGCCTGTGAAGCTGTCGTGTTTTGGAAAAGGCCCAGAGCCTATGAAGAAGGTGAATGCCTGTGAAGCCGTCGCGTTTTGGAAAAGGCCCGGAGCCTGTGAAGAAGGCCAACGCCTGTGAAGCTCGCCGCCCGTGACACTCTCACGTAATAATGAGTTGGGGCTGTACACGCCCCGGAGTCTCAGGAGCGCCGGCCTCAGGCCCTGGGCTCCCTCCCACGCCCAGTGGCAGCACTTAGCTCCGCGCTGGTGAGAAGACGCCGAAGACTAGATTAGGTGCCGGACGCGGCTTTTTCATTTGCTTTCCACGGTTGGCTTGTTCATTCTCATTCGAAGTTTTATTGAAGCTGTTGCCATCTTTGGCTTGTGGTTCTTCGACTTTTCACTCTCCTGCCTCGATTTCTCTTATGCAAGGCCTCTCAAGGGGGGCAGCCGAGCGCCCTCGCGAGTGTTCCTGTCCTAGTCGTTCAAAGGTTTCGCGACCTGGGTCCATTACAGGAGCACCCCTCCAGTCTGTGCCCCACGGGCACTGCGACACAAACACAGGGCCTGGGTCGGTCGCCCCCCACGGCTGGGGCCGGGAACTATCCACGCGCGGGTACGTAACCGGAAGGCACGATGACGGAAGCAAAACGATGATTAACAGCAATAACCCAAACACGCCCCCGCGGGGCTCCACACTACTGTCTTTTTACGTAGGAAAAGGGAAAGAAAGAACGAATCAGGCGCAGCTCGCCTCACACCGGCCTGCAGGGAAGACTCGAGCTGCCCTCGGGGCTCAGGCCGACTCCCTCTCGTGCTTCATCGAGGCGCAACGGCGGGTAGACACGCTACCACCTCCCAAGCAGATACGACGGCGTGGAGGCTGACCGCGGCCACCGCTAGAAGAGTCGCCGCCTGAAGAAGAACTGGAGAAGCTTGGGGAACCCTGAGCGCCGCCAGCCGCGCGAGCGTTGTCCTCTCCATCATCGCCGGAGCTGGGTTCCCGGCCGCGGTCGTCGTCCTTAGGGCAGCACCCTGCACGGCGACCATCTTCCCCAAACACCCTCACGTAGAGGGTGGCATCGCCGTCGAACTTGAAGTGCAGGGTGCACCGATGGCTCAGGCCACGCGCGCGGGCAAACGTCTGCCAACCGCGGGCCAAGGCCAGGCTACCGGCTGCAGAGACCTCCAACGAAGCCCATGAGGCCCGGCTGCAGCAGCCGTCAGCCTGGAGCCAGAGGCCGCCCGGGGCGCCGGCCGGGAGCTCACCGAGGAGGAAGCGAGGAAGTAGAAGCCGGGTGCTAGTCGGCTCCACCGACCACACAACGAACTCCGGCAGCACCTCTGCAGCGCGAAAGCACGGCCTAGGGGGACGCACAACCGAAGCGCCCCCCGGCCGCAGCAGTCTGCCCGTCACCATGCTGGAAATCGTCTCCGTGGCCGTGGGGAGCTGCCGTGGTGGCCACAGGATGTTTGTGAGGGCGCCCTCGGCCGCGCTTGGGCGGGGGAGAGGCAGTCTCTACCCGGCGATCCTTCCCCTTCTCTGCGGCCGAGAACCTCCTCGACGGGGCCATGAAGAAGGAGAAGCAAAGGGGGATGAACTAGAAGGGCGCGCGCCGATCCGTACTTATAGCCGGCGAGGGCCAACCGTCGGCCCCCACTATCGCAGGTAATCATGACCCGCTTTGCATGCAGAGACTTGTCCAATCCGTGCAGTTGCCGAGGCGCCATGGGGAAGTGGAGACGCCCATGTCCGATCAACCGCCACGTGGCGCCCAAGGCCATAGGCTGTTAGGGCCCGCGGCGCTTCGCGCTTACCCTTTCGCCTCCCTGCACGGCCAAGTCCCGGCGTGCCTTGGGACCGGGGGCTGCTGTCGGCGTTCTGGGAACGGGGGTCCCCAGACTTGCCTGCTTGTGGCCTGTGGCGTGGCTCAAAGGGGGGCCCAGCACGACCCATCTTCATCAACACAGACTTAAGACCCTCGCGAGGGGCCAAGCCTCGCGGGGCGGACGACGCGGAGCTTCCTCAGGCACGGCCTCACCAGGCTGGCTCGTGAGGAGGCGGAGAGATCAAGGCGGGGTACCTCACGAGGAGCCCGTGACGCAAGCCATGACGACCAAGGGCGCCAGGCAGGTGCCAGCCCGCGCTGTGTCCTCCTTTCCCCTTTGGTGCAAAGGGGGCAAGCGCAGCCGCGAAGTACCGAGGCATCAGGCAAAGGTTGCCATTTCGGTGCAACGAGACCAAGACCAGGAGGACCGCAGGACGGAGGTCATCGTGGAGCCCAAGACGGCGTCACCACCAGAGCTTTGCGCAGGCGAGGACCAACTTGAGTCAGGATAAGTGTACTAGATGTTCCCCTTCAAAATGGCCAATTGTTGGCGCCCTTCCCGCTCAATATTTGGGAAGAAGCCTAGGGCCTTTGCATATAAATAGGACCGGCCACCCACAGGGTAGCGGGGATCGGATCAAAATCAGAGAGAGAGAGAGAGAGATGAAGCTAATATCCTGTTTATTGACCACGTTGCGAGATGAAGCTGCTTTCAGAAGGTTGTGGATGCACGGGCTGGCGCATGGGCCTTGTCTTGGGGCTTGGCGGCCTCACCCTTGGTTAATTGTAGGCAAAGTAGCATTGTTCGAGGCGTGCTTTGTATGGTTGAACCTGTATAAGTACTCATACTGCTTTCAGCTTTGGTTGTTAAGTGCCCCTGCTGGTTTCAGTTAAGGTTGTTAAGTACTCCTGGTGCTTTTACAGTCTGTCGTGTTTCTTCAGTCCTGTCTTCCTCCAGCCTCCAAAACCAAACCAACGCCGGCGGGGCCGCCTGCTTCCGCCTCCCACGGCTGGCTGCACCTCAGCGCACGCATCGCCGCCCCACCGTCTCCTAAATTGTTAACACCGACGTCCTCCATGCGCTTTGGTGCACTCGCCACGGCGCCGCCCTCTCGCATTGTCAACATGGTCAACAAACAATAGGAATCGGCAGAAGTACGTGGAGAGGATGATAGTAGGGGCCCACCACGTCAGCGTATGGAAAAATAAAATGCTTCCTCCTAGTGTTTTCCTGACATCTGGGACCCACGACATTGTGAGCATATATAGTCAATAGACAAGAGAACAGCACAAGATCGGCTGACACCTGGGACGTAGTTACTCGAGCAGTATTTTTTTTGTTTGGTATTGTTGAGATGGAGCAGGCTTTGAACTAGGTTGTGGCCCGTCTAGCCCAGGCTTATATTTTATGTTCACCATGTGACCAGCCCAACTATTTTCTTCTTTGTGAAAATGAGGCCAGTTTATTTTTTCTGAAGAATACCCAATCCAAGCCTACTTATTTTTCTACGCCCTGATGGGTTGCAACTCTTTCAAGACACCTGCAAATCTTGAAAGTAATATGAAATGGGTTGTAAATATAAAAACAGATGACAAATTGGCAATTACTTTATAATTTCTGAATTTTTTCACATTTTCAGATTCCTATTTCACTGGGCATTAACCTAATTTGAATATATCTTCAAAGTACTTTAAATCTGGCTCGACATTTCGGTATTAAAAATAGTTTGGCACCCACAGAAATATGCAAAATTGGCCCTGGCCAACCAAAAAACGACTGCAATAAATTGCATAAGAAGTTGCCATGGGCTATATATAAATTTTTTAAAAAAGAGGGAGTGGTCTGACTTGTGGGCCTGTTTAGTTGACGCGTATGCAAGATTTTTTTAGTTATTATATACGTCAACAAACGATTCTAGCATACGTAACCGTTGGATGTCAATCCAACGGCCGTCGTGTTTCTTCAATCTCTGATCTTCTTGCTCCAGCCGCCAAAGCAGCACCGGCGAGACCGCCTACTCCCGCCTCCCGTGGCCGGTTGTGCTGCCGCGCAGGCCTCAGCGCCCCCTACTACTCCCACCGCTGGCCAGGGCATCCCTCTACTCACCCACACCCCCTGTTATTCTGCGGCGACGTCAGCCTCACACCACAGCCGAACCGGTGAACCCTCGTACTCCTCTCCGCGCAGGCCTCCACTGCCGTGTCGTCCCCTTCCTAGGCCTCGCCGTCGTCCACCGCCGTGGTGCTCTCGGTGCGGCGTGGTCAATGTGGTCAACGACCGACTTCCATCGGAAGAGTACTATACGTGGAGAGGCTGACAGCTGGGTCCACGGCAGCCGCAAGGAAGTGCCTCCTTATTACGCGGAAAATAATTATTCCTCCACCTGACAGCAGGGACTCACCAGACGGGCCATCAATATTTCACAAAAAAAACATTTCCCCCTGAGTGCTGGGACCCATAGGACGGGCCACCGTATTTCGCGAAAAAAAGTCCCCCCCCCCCCCGCTGTCAGCTCGGACCCACCGGAAGTGCCTCCTTATTACGCAGAAAAAAGGAATACCCCCTGCTAGCTAGGACCCACCTTGGTGGGAGGCTGACTTGTGGGCCTACTAAATTGACTGGGACGGAGGCCTTTGTCAACTTTAGTTAATATATGAACGATTCTAGCTCCAGTGACCGTACGATGTCCATCCAACGGCTGTAGTGCTTCTTCAACCTCTGGTCTTCTTGCTCCAGCCACCCAAAGCAGCGCCAGTCGTGTCGCCTGCTCCTGCTACCCGTGGCCGGCTGTGATGCCGCGGAGGCCTCACCGCCCCCTACTACTCCCACCGCTGGCCAGGCCATCCCTCTACGCACCCACACCCCCTGTTATTCTGCGGCGACGGCAGCCTCACACCGCAGCCAAACGAGTGAACCCTCATACTCCTCTACGCGTGGGCATCACTGCCGCGTCTTCCCCGGCTCCGCGTCGTCCCCTTCCTAGGCCTCGCCATCGTCCACCGCCCTGGTGCTCTCGGCACGGTGTGGTCAATGTGGTCAAGGAATGGCTTCCATCGGACGTGGACTGTACGTGGAGAGGCTGACAGCTGGGTCCACGGCCGCTGCAAGGAAGTGCCTCCTTATTACGCGCAAAATAATTATTCCTCCACCTCACAACGGGGACCCACTGGACGGGCCACCGTATTTCGCGAAAAAACGTTTCCCCCTGACTGCTGGAACCCACCAGCTACATCTTTGCACGCAAGGAAGTGCGTCCGAAAAAAACGATTCGCCCCCCTGACTGCTGGGACCCACCAGCTACATCTTCACACGCAAGGAAGTGCATCCGAAAAAAAAATGATTCGCCCCCTGACTGTTGGGACCCACCAGCTACATCTTCGCACGCAAGGAAGTGCGTCCAGGCAAAAAAACAAAATGACTCCCCCCTGACTGCTGGGACCCAGCAGCTACACCTTCACACGCAAGGAAGTGTGTCCGGGCAAAAAAACAAAAACAAAACGATTCACCCCCCTGACTGCTGAGACCCACCAGCTACATCTTCGCAGGCAAGGAAGTGCCTGACAGTCGGGACCCACCTGGTCGAAGCGTACGTAGCGTTGTCATTCTGGTCGCGAACGTGTACGTACATATATACTGGTCGATGTAGAGGCGCGCACGTGTGGTAGTAGAGGCGCGTACGTGTCGTAGTAGAGGCACGCATGTAGCATGTACATGTACGTACAGCGGGCAGGGTGCAAGAAAGAAAATACGGCCACGTACATACATATGGGCAGGGTCTCGAACACCTACTCGCGCATACGTACGGCCAGGGCTCGTGTACATGGCTGGGTCGGAACGGAGAAATAGCGTCGTCGTCGTGTTCATAGGGAGGCAACAGAATGCGTCGTGTTCATGGGGAGGCAAAGGAATGTGTCGTGTTCATGGGGAGGCAACGGAATGCGTCGTGTTCATCGGGAGGCAACGGAACGTGTGGGAGCCAACCGGCTGGGTCAGAACGGAATGCGTGGTCGTGTTCATCGGGAGGGCTTGGACGGAACAGGCAATGGAAACGAGGCCTGGCGTACCGCAAAACGGAGGAAACAGCCTTGTGTTCGACCGGCCACGTTCGAAATGGGATCCTATTCATTGGGAGGGGTCTGGCGTACCGCAAAACGGAGGAAACGGACCTCCTACGGTCAAAACGGGGGTCCTGTTGATCGGGAGGGGTGTGGCGTACCGCAAAATGGAGGAAACAGACTTGTGTTGGAGTGCTACGGTCGAAACGGGGTTCCTGTTGATCGGGAGGGGCGTGGCGTACCGCAAAACGGGACTCCGCGGGATACTGTTCATCTCCACCGTCGACCTCCTCCAGCCTCCACGGGCTACTGTCGACCTCCTCCAGCCTCCACGGGCTCCTGTTCATCCAGCCTCCACTGCGCGCTACTCCATCGGCTACTGTTCAGCCACCCCTCCACGGGCACCCCTCCATCGTCTACTGTTCATCCAGCCCTCCACACCACGGGGTCCTGTTCAACCACCCCTCCACCGTCTACTGTTCATCTAGCCCTCCACACCATGGGGTCCTGTTCATCCAGAGGCAACGCCACCGCTCACTGTTCATCCAACCCCCCCCCCCGCAACACTCACTGTTCATCGAATCGATCGGCTTCAGTTAGCAGCAGTAGCGAAGGAATCGCTCGATCGAGTTCAGTTAACAGGCATCGATCGATCGCTTGGGTTCAGTAACGCGTAGCCTGCAGTGCAAACGCTGTTGGAAATATGCCCTAGAGGCAATAATAAAATGGTTATTATTATATTTCTTTGTTCATGATAATTGTCTATTGTTCATGCTATAATTGTGTTATCCGAAAATCGTAATACATGTGTGAATACATAGACCACAACACGTCCCTAGTGAGCCTCTAGTTGACTAGCTCGTTGATCAAAAGATAGTCATGGTTTCCTGACTATGGACATTGGATGTCATTGATAACGGGATCACATCATTAGGAGAATGATGTGATGGACAAGACCCAATCCTAAGCATAGCTCAAAGATCGTGTAGTTCGTTTGTTGTAGCTTTTCCGAATGTCAAGTATCATTTCCTTAGACCATGAGATTGTGCAACTCCCGGATACCGTAGGAGTGCCTTGGGTGTGCCAAACGTCACAACGTAACTGGGTGACTATAAAGGTACACTACAGGTATCTCTGAAAGTGTCTGTTGGGTTGGCACGAATCGAGACTGGGATTTGTCACTCCATATGACGGAGAGGTATCTCTGGGCCCACTCGGTAATGCATCATCATAATGAGCTCAATGTGACCAAGTGGTTGATCATGGGATCATGCATTACGGCACGAGTAAAGTGACTTGCCGGTAACGAGATTGAACGAGGTATTGGGATACTGACGATCGAGTCTCGGGCAAGTAACGTACCGATTGACAAAGGGAATTGTATACGGATTGATTGAATCCTCGACATCGTGGTTCATCCGATGAGATCATCGTGGAGCATGTGGGAGCCAACATGGGTATCCAGATCCCGTTGTTGGTTATTGACCGGAGAGTCGTCTCGGTCATGTCTGCATGTCTCCCGAACCCGTAGGGTCTACACACTTAAGGTTCGGTGACGCTAGGGTTGTAGAGATATTAGTATGCAGTAACCCGAAAGTTGTTCGGAGTCCCGGATGAGATCCCGGACGTCTCGAGGAGTTCCGGAATAGTCCGGAGGTAAAGATTTATGTATAGGAAGTCCAGTTTCGGCCATCGGGAAGGTTTCGGAGGTCGCCGGTATTGTACCGGGACCACCGGAAGGGTCTCGGGGGTCCACCGGGTGGGGCCACCTATCCCGGAGGGCCCCATGGGCTGAATTGGGAGGGGAACCGGCCCCTAGTGGGCTGGTGCGCCCCCCCTTGGGCCTCCCCTGCGCCTAGGGTTGGGAAACCCTAGGGGTGGGGGCGCCCCCCACTTGGCTTGGGGGGGGAAGCCACCCGTTGGCCACCGCCCCCTTGGAGATTCATCTCCTAGGGCCGGCGCCCCCCCCCAAGGCCCCTATATAAAGAGGGGGGAGGGAGGGCAGCCGCACCCCTTGCTCTTGGCGCCTCCATCTCCCTCCGTAACACCTCTTCTCCCCGCTTGCGCTTGGCGAAGCCCTGCCGGGATCCTGCTGCATCCACCACCACGCCGTCATGCTGCTGGATCTTCATCAACCTCTCCTTCCCCCTTACTGGATCAAGAAGGAGGAGACGTCTTCCCAACCATACGTGTGTTGAACGCGGAGGTGTTGTCCGTTCGGCACTTGGTCATCGGTGATTTGGATCATGACGAGTACGACTCCATCAACTCCGTTCTCTTGAACGCTTCCGCACGCGATCTACAAGGGTATGTAGATGCACTCCTCTCTCCCTCGTGGCTAGATGACTCCATAGATTGATCTTGGTGATGCGTAGAAAATTTTAAAATTCTGCTACATTCCCCAACAGTGGCATCATGAGCTAGGTCTATGTGTAGTTTCTATGCACGAGTAGAACACAAAGCAGTTGTGGGCATCGATATTGTCAAATATCTTGCCGTTACTAGTCTTATCTTGATTCGGCGGCATTGTGGGATGAAGCGGCCCGGACCGACCTTACACATACGCTTACGTGAGACTGGTTCCACCGACTGACATGCACTAGTTGCATAAGGTGGCTGGCGGGTGTCTGTCTCTCCCACTTTAGTCGAATCGGATTCGATGAACAGGGTCCTTATGAAGGGTAAATAGAAATTGGCAATTCACGTTGTGGTTTTGGCATAGGTAAGAAACTTTCTTGCTAGAAACCTATAGCAGCCACGTAAAAAACTTGCAACAACAATTAGAGGACGTCTAACTTGTTTTTGCAGCAAGTGTTTTGTGATGTGATATGGCCAAAGGATGTGATGAATGATATATGTGATGTATGAGATGATCATGCTCTTGTAATAGGAGTCACGACTTGCATGTCAATGAGTATGACAACCGGTAGGAGCCATAGGGGTTGTCTTTATTTATTTATGACATGCGTGTCAACATAAACGTCATGTAATTACTTTACTTTATTGCTAAAGCGTTAGCCATAGTAGTAGAAGTAATAGATGATGAGACAACTTCAAGAAGACACGATGATGGAGATCATGATGATGGAGATCATGGTGTCATGCCGGTGACAACGATGATCATGGAGCCCCGAAGATGGAGATCAAAAGGAGCAAATGATATTGGCCATATCATGTCACTATTTGATTGCATGTGATGTTTATCATGTTTTACATCTTATTTGCTTAGAACGACGGTAGCTTAAATAAGATGATCCCTCGTAATAATTTCAAGAAAGTTTTCCCCCTAACTGTGCACCGTTGCAAAGGTTTGTTGTTTCGAAGCACCATGTGATGATCGGGTGTGATAGATTCTAACGTTCGAATACAACGGGTGTAAGCCAGATTTACACACGTAATACACTTAGGTTGACTTGACGAGCCTAGCATGTACAGACATGGCCTCGGAACACATAAGACCGAAAGGTCGAGCATGAGTCGTATAGAAGATACGATCAACATGAAGATGTTCACTGATGTTGACTAGTCCGTCTCACGTGATGATCGGACACGGCCTAGTTAACTCGGATCATGTTTCACTTAGATGACTGGAGGGATGTCTATCTGAGTGGGAGTTCATTGAATAATTTGATTAGATGAACTTAATTATCATGAACTTAGTCTAAAATCTTTACAATATGTCTTGTAAATCAAATGGCCCACGTTGTCCTCAACTTCAACGCGTTCCTAGAGAAAACCAAGCTGAAAGACGATGGCAGCAACTATACGGACTGGGTCTGGAACCTGAGGATCATCCTCATAGCTGCCAAGAAAGATTATGTCCTAGAAGCACCGCTAGGTGACGCACCTATCCCAGAGAACCAAGACGTTATGAACGCTTGGCAGTCACATGCTGATGATTACTCCCTCGTTCAGTGCGGCATGCTTTACAGCTTAGAACCAGGGCTCCAAAAGCGTTTTGAGAGACACGGAGCATATGAGATGTTCGAAGAGCTGAAAATGGTTTTCCAAGCTCATGCCCGGGTCGAGAGATATGAAGTCTCCGACAAGTTCTTCAGCTGTAAGATGGAGGAAAATAGTTCTGTCAGTGAGAACATACTCAAAATGTCTGGGTTGCATAACCGCTTGACTCAGCTGGGAGTTAATCTCCCGGATGACGCGGTGATTGACAGAATCCTTCAGTCACTTCCACCGAGCTACAAGAGCTTTGTGATGAACTTCAATATGCAGGGGGTGGAAAAGACCATTCCTGAGGTATATTCAATGCTAAAATCAGCAGAGGTGGAAATCAAATAGGAACATCAAGTGTTGACGGTGAATAAAACCACTAAGTTCAAGAAAGGCAAGGGTAAGAAGAACTTCAAGAAGGACGGCAAGGGAGTTGCCGCGCCCGGTAAGCAAGCTGTCGGGAAGAAGCCAAAGAATGGACCCAAGCCTAAGACTGAGTGTTTTTATTGCAAGGGAAGTGGTCACTGGAAGCGGAACTTCCCCAAATACTTAGCGGACAAGAAGGCCGGCAACACTAAAGGTATATGTGATATACATGTAATTGATGTGCACCTTACCAGTACTCATAGTAGCTCCTGGGTATTTGATACCGGTGCGGTTTCTCACATTTGTAACTCAAAGCAGGAGCTGCGGAATAAACGCAGATTGGCGAAGGACGAGGTGACGATGTGCGTCGGGAATGGTTCCGAGGTCGATGTGATCGCCGTCGGCACGTTGCCTCTACATTTACCTACGGGATTAGTTTTAAACCTCAATAATTGTTATTTGGTGCCATCTTTGAGCATGAACATTGTATCAGGATCTCGTTTAATTCGAGATGGCTACTTATTTAAATCCGAGAATAATGGTTGTTCTATTTATATGAGAGATATGTTTTATGGTCATGCTCCATTGGTGAATGGTTTATTCTTAATGAATCTCGAGCGTAATGTTACACATATTCATAGTGTGAATACCAAAAGATGTAAGGTTGATAATGATAGTCCCACATACTTGTGGCACTGCCGCCTTGGTCACATAGGTGTCAAACGCATGAAGAAGCTCCATGCAGATGGACTTTTAGAGTCTCTTGATTACGAATCATTTGACACGTGCGAACCATGCCTCATGGGTAAAATGACCAAGACTCCGTTCTCAGGAACAATGCAGCGAGCAACCAACTTATTGGAAATCATACATACTGATGTGTGCGGTCCAATGAGTGTTGAGGCTCGTGGTGGCTATCGTTATGTTCTCACCCACACTGATGACTTGAGTAGATATGGGTATGTCTACTTAATGAAACACAAGTCTGAGACCTTTGAAAAGTTCAAGGAATTTTAGAGTGAGGTTGAGAATCAACATGACAGGAAAATCAAGTTCTTGCGATCAGATCGTGGGGGAGAATACTTGAGTCACGAATTTGGCACACACTTAAGAAAATGTGGAATAGTTTCACAACTCACGCCGCCTGGAACACCTCAGCGTAATGGTGTGTCCGAACATTGTAATCGCACTCTATTAGATATGGTGCGATCTATGATGTCTCTTACCGATTTACCGCTGTCATTTTGGGGCTATGCTTTAGAGACTAGCGCATTCACTTTAAATAGGGCTCCGTCGAAATCCGTTGAGACGACACCGTATGAATTATGGTTTGGGAAGAAACCTAAGCTGTCGTTTCTAAAAGTTTGGGGATGCGATGCTTATGTCAAGAAACTTCAACCTGAAAAGCTCGAACCCAAATCGAAAAAATGCGTCTTCATAGGATACCCTAAAGAAACTATTGGGTATACCTTCTACCTCAGATCCGAAGGCAAGATCTTTGTTGCCAAGAATGGGTCCTTTCTAGAGAAAGAGTTTCTCTCGAAAGAAATAAGTGGGAGGAAAGTAGAACTTGATGAAGTATTACCTCTTGAACCGGTAAGTGGCGCAGCTTAAGAAAATGTTCCTGAGGTGCCTGCACCGACTAGAGAGGAAGTTGATGATGATGATCATGAAACTTCAGATCAAGTTGCTACTGAACTTCGTAGGTCCACAAGGACACGTTCCGCACCAGAGTGGTACGGCAACCCTGTCTTGGAAATCATGTTGTTAGACAACGGTGAACCTTTGAACTATGAAGAAGCGATGGCGGGCCCAGATTCCGACAAATGGCTGGAAGCCATGAAATCCGAGATAGGATCCATGTATGAAAAGAAGTATGGACTTTGACTGACTTGCCCGATGATCGGCGAGCCATAGAAAATAAATGGATCTTTAAGAAGAAGACAGACGCGGATGGTAACGTAACCATCTATAAAGCTCGGCTTGTCGCTAAGGGTTATCGACAAGTTCAAGGGGTTGACTACGATGAGACTTTCTCACCCGTAGCGAAGCTGAAGTCCGTCTGAATCATGTTAGCAATTGCCGTATTCTGTGATTATGAGATATGGCAAATGGACGTCAAAACAGCATTCCTTAATGGTTTCCTTAAGGAAGAATTGTATATGATGCAGCTGGAAGGTTTTGTCGATGCTAAGAATGCTGACAAGGTGTGCAAGCTCCAACGCTCGATTTATGGGCTGGTGCAAGCATCTCGGAGTTGGAACATTCGTTTTGATGAGATGATCAAAGCGTTTGGGTTTACGTAGACTTATGGAGAAGCCTGCATTTACAAGAAAGTAAGTGGGAGCTCTATAGCATTTCTCATATTGTATGTGGATGACATACTGTTGATGGGAAATGATATAGAATTCTTGGAAAGCATAAAGGCCTACTTGAACAAGTGTTTTTCAATGAAGGATCTTGGAGAAGCTGCTTATATATTAGGCATCAAGATCTATAGAGATAGATCGAGACGCCTCATTGGTCTTTCACAGAGTACGTACCTTGACAAGATATTGAAGAAGTTCAAAATGGATCAGTCAAAGAAGGGGTTCTTGCCTGTATTGCAAGGTACGAGATTGAGCATGGCCCAATGCCCGACCACGGCAGAAGATAGAGAAAAGATGAGTGTCGTCCCCTATGCCTCGGCCATAGGGTCTATCATGTATGCTATGCTGTGTACCAGACCTGATGTAAACCTTGCCGTAAGTTTGGTAGGAAGGTACCAAAGTAATCTCGGCATGTAACACTGGACAACGGTCAAGAATATCCTGAAGTACCTGAAAAGGACTAAGGATATGTTTCTCGTTTATGGAGGTGATGAAGAGCTCGTCGTAAAGGGTTACGTCGATGCTAGCTTCAACACAGATCTGGATGACTCTAAGTCACAAACCGGATACGTGTATATTTTGAATGGTGGGGCAGTAAGCTGGTGCAGTTGCAAGCAAAGCATGGTGGCGGGATCTACATGTGAAGCGGAGTACATGGCAGCCTCGGAGGCAGCACAAGAAGCAGTCTGGGTGAAGGAGTTCATTACCGACCTAGGAGTCATACCCAATGCGTCGGGCTCGATGACTCTCTTCTGTGACAACACTAGAGCTATTGCCCTTGCCAAGGAGCCCAGGTTTCACAGGAAGACCAGGCATATCAAGCGTTGCTTCAACCCCATTCGTGAAAGTGTTCAAAATGGAGACATAGAGATTTGTAAAGTACATACAGACCTAAATGTGGCAGATCCGTTGACTAAACCTCTCCCTAGAGCAAAACATGATCAACACCAGAATTACATGGGTGTTCGATTCATCACAATGTAACTAGACTATTGACTCTAGTGCAAGTGGGAGACTCTTGGAAATATGCCCTAGAGGCAATAATAAAATGGTTATTATTATATTTCTTTGTTCATGATAATTGTCTATTGTTCATGCTATAATTGTGTTATCCGGAAATCGTAATACATGTGTGAATACATAGACCACAACACGTCCCTAGTGAGCCTCTAGTTGACTAGCTCGTTGATCAAAAGATAGTCATGGTTTCCTGACTATGGACATTGGATGTCATTGATAACGGGATCACATCATTAGGAGAATGATGTGATGGACAAGACCCAATCCTAAGCATAGCTCAAAGATCGTGTAGTTCGTTTGCTGTAGCTTTTCCGAATGTCAAGTATCATTTCCTTAGACCATGAGATTGTGCAACTGCCGGATACCGTAGGAGTGCCTTGGGTGTGCCAAACGTCACAATGTAACTGGGTGACTATAAAGGTACACTACAGGTATCTCCTAAAGTGTCTGTTGGGTTGGCACGAATCGAGACTGGGATTTGTCACTCCGTATGATGGAGAGGTATCTCTGGGCCCACTCGGTAATGCATCATCATAATGAGATCAATGTGACCAAGTGGTTGATCACGGGATCATGCATTACGGCACGAGTAAAGTGACTTGCCGGTAAAGAGATTGAATGAGGTATTGGGATACCGATGATCGAGTCTCGGGCAAGTAACGTACCGATTGACAAAGGGAATTGTATACGGATTGATTGAATCCTCGACATCATGGTTCATCCGATGAGATCATCGTGGAGCATGTGGGAGACAACATGGGTATCCAGATCCCGCTGTTGGTTATTGACCGGAGAGTCATCTCGGTCATGTCTGCATGTCTCCCGAACCCGTAGGGTCTACACACTTAAGGTTCGGTGACGCTAGGGTTGTAGAGATATTAGTATGCAGTAACCCGAAAGTTGTTCGGAGTCCCGGATGA
The DNA here is from genome assembly GCF_056163025.1 of Triticum urartu. Taxonomy (NCBI): domain Eukaryota; kingdom Viridiplantae; phylum Streptophyta; class Magnoliopsida; order Poales; family Poaceae; genus Triticum; species Triticum urartu. The sequence continues at coordinate 442,957,109 of NC_141876.1, forward strand.
GATCCCAGATGTCACGAGGAGTTCCGGAATAGTCCGGAGGTAAAGATTTATATATAGGAAGTCCAGTTTCGGCCATCGGGAAGGTTTCGGGGGTCGCCGGTATTGTATCGGGACCACCGGAAGGGTCCCGGGGGTCCACCGGGTGGGGCCACCTATCCCGGAGGTCCCCATGGGCTGAATTGGGAGGGTAACCAGCCCCTAGTGGGCTGGTGCGCCCCCCCTTGGGCCTCCCCTGCGCCTAGGGTTGGGAAACCCTAGTGGTGGGGGCGCCCCCCACTTGGCTTGGGTGGGAAGCCACCCCTTGGTCGCCGCCCCCTTGGAGATTCATCTCCTAGGGCCGGCGCCCCCCCCCCCAAGGCCCCTATATAAAGAGGGGGGAGGGAGGGCAGCCTCACCCCTTGCTCTTGGCGCCTCCCTCTCCCTCCGTAACACCTCTCCTCCCCGCTTGCGCTTGGCGAAGCCCTGCCGGGATCCTGCTGCATCCACCACCACGTCGTCGTGCTGCTGGATCTTCATCAACCTCTCCTTCCCCCTTGCTGGATCAAGAAGGAGGAGACGTTTTCCCAACCGTACGTGTGTTGAACGCGGAGGTGCTGTCCGTTCGGCACTTGGTCATCGATGATTTGGATCACGACGAGTACGACTCCATCAACTCCGTTCTCTTGAACGCTTCCGCGCGCGATCTACAAGGGTATGTAGATGCACTCCTCTCTCCCTCATTGCTAGATGACTCCATAGATTGATCTTGGTGATGCGTAGAAAATTTTAAAATTCTGCTACGTTCCCCAACAAACGCTCGGGTTCAGTTAGAGCCCAACGCCTCGCTCGAGTTCAGTTAGAGCCAACGCCTCGCACACACGCGCATACGTGTATGAGAGAAATGTGCATCGCTCGGCCCCAACCTCCCACCATAACCGGGAACTCCTCGAAATTTTCCTCCCCTCGCTTCTACCACGGTTTTTTCCGTCATGGACGGCCCAAAGAATGTCATGCAACTGCGTCTCCGGCCCACCCAGGACGAAAAGCCCATTTTCGGTCATGATTTTTTGTCATAGAAGTAGGATCCCACCACATCTATGATGATACCGGGTTCTTCACAATTATCGTCATAGAAGTGTCATATGTATGACAGAATTTTCTTTCATTCGGCCCAAAATGTCATAGATGTGTCTTTTTTTTGTAGTGCGTAACAGTGGCAACGGAAAAGTAATTGAGAAAATATCAATATGTGAAAAGCTCATAGGTAATGGATCAATCGTGGATAATTATGTTGGATGACATTCATCATGCAACGGTTATAAGATAGGGTGACACAGAACTAGCTCCAATTCATCAATATAATGTAGGCATGTATTCTGAATATAGTCCTACGTGCTTATGGAAAAGAACTTGCATGACATATTTTGTCCTACCCTCCCGTGTGATACGTCCATTTTGCATCATGCTTTTATATCGATATTTATTGCATTATGGGTTGTTATTACATATTATGTCACAATACTTATGCCTATTCTCTCTTATTTTACAAGGTTTACATAAAGAGGGAGAATGTCGGCAGCTGGGATTCTGGGCTGGAAAAGGAGCAAATATTAGAGACCTATTCTGCATAGCTCCAAAAGTCCTGAAACTTCACGGAAGACGTTTTCCAAATATATAAAAAGTACTGAGAGCAAGAACTTCACCAGGGGGGCCACACCCAGCCCACGAGGGTGGGGGCACGCCCTACCCCCTGGGCACGCCCCCTACCTCGTGGGCCCCCTAGTGGCCCTTCGGTGACCATCTTATGCTATATGAAGTATTTCGATGGGAAACAATAACAAGCCATCTTCTCGGACGAAACTCCGCCGCCACGAGGCGGAACCAATCTAGGGCTCTGTCGGAGCTGTTCTGCCGGGGAAACTTCCCTCCCGGAGGGGGAAATCATCGCCATCGTCATCACCAATGCTCCTCTCATTAGGAGAGGGCAATCTCCATCAACATCTTCATTAGCACCATCTCCTCTCAAAACCCTAGTTCATCTCTTGTATCCAATTCTTGTCTCCAAGTCCGGGATTGGTGCTAGTAGGTTGCTAGTAGTGTCAATTACTCCTTGTAGTTGATGCTAGTTGGTTTAATTGGTGGAAGATCATATGTTTAGATCCTATATGCATATTAATACCCCTCTGATTATGAACATGTTTATGCTTTGTGAGTAGTTACGTTTGTTCCTGAGGACATGGGAGAAGTCTTGCTATTAGTAGTCATGTGAATTTGGTATTCGTTCCATATTTTGATGAGATGTACGTTGTCTCTCCTCTAGTGGTGTTATGTGAACGTCGACTACATGACACTTCACCATTATTTGGGCCTAGAGGAAGGCATTCAGAAGTAATAAGTAGATGATGGGTTGCTAGAGTGACAGAAGTTTAAACCCTAGTTTATGTGTTGCTTGGTAAGGGGCTGATTTGGATCCATATGTTTCATGCTATGGTTAGGTTTACCTTAATACTTTTGTTGTAGTTGCGTATGCTTGCAATAGAGGTTAATCATAAGTGGGATTCTTGTCCAAGTAAGGGCAGCACCCAAGCACCGGTCCACCCACATACCAAATTATCAAAGTACCGAACGCGAATCATATGAACGTGATGAAAACTAGCTTGACGATATTCCCATGTGTCCTTGGGAGCGCTTTTCTCTATATAAGAGTTTGTCCAGGCTTGTCCTTTGCTACAAAAAGGATTGGGCCACCTTGCTGCACTTTGTTTACTTTTGTTACTTGTTGCTCGTTACAAATTATCCTATCACAAAACTATCTATTACCACTTATTTCAGTACTTGCAGAGAATACCTTGCTGGAAACCGCTTATCATTTCCTTCTGCTCCTCGTTGGGTTCGACACTCTTACTTATCAAAAGTACTGCGATAGATCCCCTATACTTGTGGGTTATCAAGGCTCTTTTCTGGCGCCGTTGCCGGGGAGTGAAGCGCCTTTGGTAGGTGGAATTTGGTAAGGAAAAATTTATATAGTGTGCTGAAATTTACTGTCACTTGTTACTATGGAAAGTAATCCTCTGAGGGGCTTGTTCGGGGTATCTTCACCCTGACCAGTAGAGCAAAGAGTTGCTCCTCAACCTACTGAACCTACTGAAAATGAAAATGAAAATGTCTGCTTTGAAATTCCCTCAGGTATGATAGAAAAACTACTAGCTAATCCTTTTTTAGGAGATGGAACAAAACATCGTGATGAGCATCTAATATATGTGGATGAAGTTTGTGGATTATTTAAGCTTGCAGGTGTACCCGGAGATGTTGTTAAGAAGAAGGTCTTCCCTTTATCTTTGAAGGGAGATGCATCGACATGGTATAGGCTATGTGATGATATGGGGTCTTGAAATTACAAACGATTGAAATTGGAATTTCATCAGAAGTTTTATCCTATGCATCTTATTCATCGTGATCACAATTACATATATAATTTTTGGCCTCGCGAAGGAGAAAGCATCGCTCAAGCTTGGGGAGGCTTAAATCAATGTTATGTTCATGCCCCAATCATGAGCTATCAAGAGAAATGATTATTCAATATTTTTATGCTCAGCTTTCTGATAACAATTGCACCATGCTTGATACTTCTTGTGCTGGCTCTTTTATGATGAAAACTATTGAATTCAAATAGGATTTATTGGAAAGAATTAAACGCAACTCTGAAGATTGGGACCTTGACAAAGGTAAGGAGTCAGGTATGACACCTAGTTTTGATTGTGTTAAATCTTTTATGGATACCGATATTTTTCGTAAATTTAGCACTAAATATGGACTTGACTCTGAGATAGTAGCTTATTTCTGTGAATCTTTTGCTACTTATGTTGATCTCCCCAAGGAGAAGTGGTTTAAATATCATCCTCCCATAGAAGTAAAAGTAGCTGCACCTATTAAAGTTGAAGAAAAGATTGTCACTTACAATGATCCTATTGTTCCTACTGCTTATGTTGAGAAACCACCTTTCCCCATTAGGATAAAGGATCACGCTAAAGCTTCAACTGTAGTTCGTAAAAGCAATATTAAAACATATACACCTCCTGAGCAAGTTAAAGTTGAACCTAATATTGCTATTGTTAAAGATATCTTGTCTGATAATATTGATGGGCATGTTATTTATTTCTGTGATGAAACTGCTAGAATTGCTAAACCTTGTGCTAAAGATAAACCTAGACCTATGATAGGCATGCCTGTTATTTCTGTTAAAATAGGAGATCATTGTTATCATGGCTTATGTGATATGGGTGCTAGTGCTAGCGCAATACCTCATTCCTTATACAAAGAAATTATGCATGATATTGCACCTGCTGAGATAGAAGATATTGATGTCACAATTAAACTTGCCAATAGAGATACTATTTCACCAATGGGAATTGTTAGAGATGTTGAAGTCTTGTGTGGGAAAACTAAATATCCTGCTGATTTTCTTGTTCTTGGTTCCCCACAAGATAGTTCTTGTCCCATTATATTTGGTAGACCCTTCCTGAACACAGTTAATGCTACCATAGATTGCAAAAGGGATGTGGTTACTATCGGTTCAGATGATATGACTCATGAATTTAATTTCTCTAAATTTAGTAGACAACGCCGTGAAGAAGAATAACCTAGTAAGGATGAAATTATTGGTATTGCTTCTATTGTCGTACCTCTTAGTGATCCTTTAGAACAATACTTGCTAGACCATGAAAATGATATGTTTATGAATGAAAGAAGGGAATTAGATGAAGTATTCTTTAAACATGAACCTATTCTGAAAAAAAATTACCTGTTGAAATCTTAGGGGATCCTCCTCCACCCAAGGGTGATCCCGTGTTTGAGCTTAAACCGTTACCTGATACTCTTAAATATGCTTATCTTGATGAGAAAAAGATATATCCTGCTATTATTAGTGCTATCCTTTCAGAGCATGAGGAAGAGAGATTATTGAAAATTCTGAAGAAGCACCGTGCTGCTATTGGCTATACTCTTGATGATCTTAAGGGCATTAGTCCCACTCTATGTCAACATAAAATTAATTTGGAAGAAGATGCTAAACCTGTTCATGATCATCAACGCCGACTAAATCCTAAAATGAAAGAAGTGGTAAGAAAGGAAATACTAAAGCTCCTTGAGGTAGGTATAATCTATCCCATTGCTGATAGTCAGTGGGTAACCCTGTCCATTGTGTCCCTAAGAAGGGAGGTATTACTTTCCTAATGATAAAGATGAATTGATCCCTCAAAGAATTATTACAAGTTATAGGATGGTAATTGATTTTTGCAAATTAAATAAGGCTACTAAAAAGGATCATTACCCCTTACCTTTTATCGATCAAATGCTAGAAAGATTATCCAAACATACACATTTTTGCTTTCTAGATGGTTATTCTGGTTTCTCTCAAATACCTGTGTCAGCCAAAGATCAATCAAAGACTACTTTTACATGCCTTTTGGTACTTTTGCTTATAGACGTATGCCTTTTGGTTTATGTAATGCACCTGCTACCTTTCAAAGATGCATGATGGCTATATTATCTGACTTTTGTGAAAAGATTTGTGAGGTTTTCATGGACGAATTTTCCGTCTATGGATCTTCTTTTGATGATTGCTTGAGCAACCTTGATCGAGTTTTGCAGAGATGTGAAGAAACTAATCTTGTCTTGAACTGGGAGAACTGCCACTTTATGGTTAATGAAGGTATTGTCTTGGGGCATAAAGTTTCTGAAAGAGGTATTGAAGTTGATAAAGCCAAAGTTGAAGTTTCTGAAAGAGATGTGAAGAAACTAATCTTGTCTTGAACTGGGAGAACTGCCACTTTATGGTTAATGAAGGTATTGTCTTGGGGCATAAAGTTTCTGAAAGAGGTATTGAAGTTGATAAAGCCAAAGTTGATGCTATTGAGAAGATGCCATGTCCCAAGGACATCAAAGGTATAAGAAGTTTCCTTGGCCAAGCCAGATTTTATAGGAGGTTTATTAAGGACTTCTAAAAAATTTCTCGGCCTCTAACTAATTTATTACAAAAAGATATACCATTTGTTTTTGATGATGATTGTGTAGAAGCATTTGAAATACTTAAGAAAGCATTGATCTCTGCACCCATTGTTCAGCCACCTGATTGGAATTTACCCTTTGAAATTATGTGTGCTGCTAGTGATTATGCTGTAGGTGATGTTCTAGGACAAAGAGTTGATAAGAAATTAAATGTTATTCAATATGCTAGTAAAACCCTAGACAATGCTCAAAGAAATTATGCTACTACTGAAAAGGAATTCTTAGCAGTTGTATTTGCTTGTGATAAGTTCAGACCTTATATTGTTTATTCTAAAGTAACTATTCACACTGATCATGCTGCTATTAAATATCTTATGGAAAAGAAAGATTCTAAACCTAGACTTATTAGATGGGTTCTTTTGCTACAAGAGTTTGATTTGCATATTGTTGATAGAAAGGGAGCTGAGAATCCCGTTGCAGACAACTTGTCTAGGTTAGAAAATGTTCTTGATGACCCACTACCTATTGATGATAGCTTTCCTGATGAGCAATTAAATGTCATAAATGCCTCTCATACTGCTCCATGGTATGCTGATTATGCTAATTACATTGTTGCTAAGTTTATACCACCTAGTTTCACATACCAGCAAAAGAAAAAGTTCTTCTATGATTTGAGGCATTACTTTTGGGATGGCCCACATATTTATAAAGAAGGAGTAGATGGTGTTATTAGACGTTGTGTACCTGAGCATGAACAGGAACAGATCCTACGCAAGTGTCACTCCGAAGCTTATGGGGGACACCATGTTGGAGATAGAACTGCACATAAGGTACTGCAATCTGGTTTTTATTGGCCTACTCTCTTCAAGGATGCCCATAAGTTTGTCCTATCTTGTGATGAATGTCAAAGAATTGGTAATATTAGTAGACGTCCAGAAATGCCTATGAATTATTCACTTGTTATTGAACCATTTGATGTTTGGGGCTTTGACTATATGGGACCCTTTCCTTCCTCTAATGGATATACACATATTTTAGTTGCTGTTGATTACGCTACTAAGTGGGTAGAAGCTATTCCAACTAGTAGTGCTTATCATAACACTTCTATTAAAATGCTTAAAGAAGTTATTTTTCCAAGATTTGGAGTCCCTAGATATTTAATGACTGATGGTGGTTCACATTTTATTCATGGTGCTTTCCATAAAATGCTTGCTAAATATGATGTTAATCATAGAATTGCATCCCCTTATCACCCTCAGTCTAATGGTCAAGTAGAATTGAGTAATAGAGAACTCAAATTAATTTTGCAAAAGACTGTCAATAGGTTTAGAAAGAATTGGTCCAAGAAACTTGATGATGCATTATGGGCCTATAGAACTGCATATAAAAATCCTATGGGTATGTCTCCGTATAAAATGGTCTATGGAAAAGCATGTCACTTACCTCTCGAACTAGAACACAAGGCTTATTGGGCTATTAAAGAACTCAATTATGATTTTAAACTTGCTGGTGAGAAGAGGTTATTTGATATTAGCTCACTTGATGAATTGAGAACCCAAGCCTACGAAAATGCCAAGTTGTTTAAAGAAAAAGTTAAAAGATGGCATGAGAAAAGGATACAAAAGTGTGAGTTTAATGTAGGTGATTATGTATTGCTATACAACTCTCATTTAAGATTTTTTGCAGGAAAACTTCTCTCTAAATGGGAATGTCCTTACGTTATCGAGGAGGTCTATCATTCCGGTGCCATAAAAATCAACAACTTCGAAGGCACAAATCCAAAGGTGGTGAACGGTCAAAGAATCAAACACCATATCTCAGGTAATCCCATAAATGTTGAAACCAATGTTATTGAAACCGTAACCCCGGAGGAATACATAAGGGACACTTTCTGGAACGTTTCAGACTCCGAAAAGGAATAGGTATGTGGTACGGTAAGTAAACCGGCCCAAAACAGTTTTTAAGGCAATATTTCTCCGTTTTGGAATATTTAGAAAAATAGAAAAATAAGAAGCAGTCCGGGAAGGACACGAGGGTGGAGGGCGCGCCCTACCCCCTGGGCACGCCCCCTACCTCGTGGGCACCTCGTGTGCTCTCCGGACTCCGTTTTCGTACACGACACGTATTTTGGTCGGTAAAAATTCATTATATAATCTCCCGAAGGTTTTGACTCCCATATCATGCAAATATCCCCTATCTTTGTTTCAAGCTGTTTTCTGTCAAGGTTGTCTAAGCATATCAGTCAAACGCATACGCAAAAAGATAGGTCAATCATTTCAGCAAAGTGATCAAAATCCCCATCATCCTTTTTCTTGGATGGCTTAGGAGGAAAGGGCATGGGTTTCTGAACCCATGGTTCTCTTTCTTTACCATGTTTCCTAGCAATGAAGTCTCTCTTATCATAACGTTGATTCTTTGATTGTGGGTTATCAAGATCAACAGCAGGTTCAATCTCTACATCATTATCATTACTAGGTTGAGCATCAACATAAACATCATCATTAACATTAGGGATAATTAGATTTATGCCCCTAGTTGTGTCCCACTCGTCTGTTTTACCCCTAATTCCCAAAATTCACCGGTTCTGTCCAAGTCAGTTTGATCCTCTTATGCTTTTGCCCTTTGACTGTTTGACCGTCAGTTTGAAAACTTCATAACCAATTCATACAAAATCAAAAAAATGCAAATAAGATACCAAAATGTTCAAAAAACATCATCTATATGTCAGTGTCATTTGCATTCATGAAAAAAGTGTTGGAAAGTGCACATCCGAGTTTTAGCTCTTTTGATACCACCATGAATAGTAAATTCAAAAAAAATATGGTGGCAAAGAATGACAAATGTTTTAAGTGACTGCCAAGTTTCATCAGGGAATCACATTCGTGGGTGCCGTGGCAAAAAAAACAATCGTCACTCCAAAATAGATTATTTTTTTGCCACGACTTCCACGAATGTCGTTCCCTAATGAAACTTGGCAAGCACTTAGAACACTTGTCGTTCTTTGCCACCATATTTTTTTTGAATTTTTTTTTTGAATTCTTTTAGAGTTTACTATTCATGGTGGTATCAAAAGAGCTAAAACTCGGATGTGCACTTTCCAACACTTTTTCATGAATGCAAATGACACTGACATATACGTGATGTTTTTCAGAACATTTTGGTATCTTATTTGCATTTTTCTGATTTAGTATGAATTAGTTATGAAGTTTTCAAACTGACGATCAAACGGTCAAAGGGCAAAAGCATAAGAGGAGCAAAGTGATTTGGACAGAACCAGTGACTTTTGGGAATTAGGGGTAAAACAGACAAGTGGGACACAACTAGGGGCATAAATCTAATTATCCCTTAACATTAGCACTAGGTTCATGTTCATTACCAGATTGTGTTTCAACATCAGAAATATAAATATCATTGGAATTCTCAGGTGTATCTATAGTAGGTTCACTAGCATGCAAAGTCCTATTAGTTTTCTTTTTATTTTTATTAGAAGGACTAGGTGCATCAGTATTAATTCTCTAAGAATCTTGCTCAATTATCTTAGGATGGCCCTTAGGATACAAAGGTTCCTGGGTCATCTTACCACCTCTAGTCATAACCCTAACAACATTATCATTGTTCTTATTATTCAACTCATTAAGCAAATCATCTTGTGCCTTAAGTACTTGTTCTACTTGAGTTGTAACCATGGAAGCATGTTTACTAATAATCTTAAGATCATTAACAGTTCTACTCATATAATCACCCAAGTGGTCAAGCATGTGAGCATTACATTTCAATTGTCTACTAACATAAGCATTGAAGTTCTCTTGTTTAACAATAAAATTATCAAAGTCATCCAAGCATTGACTAGCAGACTTATTATGAGGAATATCACCTTCATCAAATCTACGGAGAGAGTTTACCTCTACTACCTGTGTCGGGTTATCAAGACCATGTATTTCTTCAATAGGCGGTAAATTTTTAACATCTTCAGCTTTAATACCTTTTTCTTTCATAGATTTCTTTGCCTCTTGCATATCTTCAGGACTGAGAAATAGAATACCCATTTTCTTCAGAGTTGGCTTAGGACTTGGTTCAGGAAGTGTACAATCATTATCATTACTCAATATATTATTCAATAGCAATTCAGCTTGCTCAATAGTACTTTCCTTGAACACACAACCATCACAACTATACAGGTGGTCTCTGGAAGCATCGATTAGTCCATTATAAAAGATATCAAGTATTTCATTTTTCTTGAGAGGATGATCAGGCAAAGCATTAAGTAATCGGAGAAGACTCTCCCAAGCTTGTGGGAGACTCTCTTCTTCAATTTACACAAAATTAAAAATTTCTCTTAAAGCGGCTTGTTTCTTATGAGCGAGAAAATATTTAGCAGAGAAGTAGTAAATCATATCCTGGGAACTACGCACACAATCAGGAGCAATAGAATTAAACCATAACTTAGCATCACCCTTTAATGAGAAAGGAAACAACTTAAGAATATAGTAATAGAGAATTCTTTCCTCACGAGAAAATAGGGTGGCTATATCATTTAATTTAGTAAGATGTGCCACAACAATTTCAGATTCATAACCATAGAAAGGATCAGATTCAACCAAAGTAATTAACTCGGGATCGACGAAGAATTCAAAATCCTTATCAGTAACAAAACTAGGTGAAGTAGCAAAAATAGGATCATATTTCATTCTAGCATTTAAGGATTTTTCTTTCACTTAGCTAACAGTTTCTTAAGATCCTCTCTATCATTGCAAGCAAAGAAGTCCCTAGCAGTTTCTTCATCCATAACATAACCCTCGGGTACAACTGGCAATTCATATCTAGGGGGAGAATCATAATCATCATCATTAGTTTCAGTAATTTCATTCTCTCTAACCCTAGCAAGTTGTTCATCAAGAAATTCACCTAGTGGCACAGTATTATCAAGCAGAGAAGTAGTTTCATCATGAGCATCATCATCAATAACATGCGACATATCGGAATCAATAGCAGGTGTAGGTGTCGTAAGTTTACTCAAAACAGAAGGAGAATCAAGTGCAGAGCTAGATGGCAGTTCCTTACCTCCCCTCGTAGTTGAGGGATAGATCTTGGTTTTGTTGTCTTTCAGATTCCTCATAGTGATCAATAGATATAAATCCCAAGTGACTCAGAGAATAGAGCTATGCTCCCCGGCAACGGCGCCAGAAAAAGGTCTTGATAACCCACAAGCATAGGGGATCGCAACAGTTTTCGAGGGTAAAGTATCCAACCCAAATTTATTGATTCGACACAAGGGATGTAACACCCCGGATGTAACTTTCCCAATTTGTACTCCAACTCTTGCCGTTTCCGACGTTAAGTTAATTTATTTTCTCGGGTTCGGGTCTTTGTCTCCGTGTGTTGTTATCTTTGTCATGCATCTCATATCATGTCATCATGTGTATTGCATTTGCATACGTGTTCGTCTCATGCATTCGAGCATTTTCCCCGTTGTCCGTTTTGCATTCCGGCGCTTCGTTCTCCTCTGGTGGTCATTTCTAGCTTTCTTTCGTGTGTGGGGATTAAAAATTTCTGGATTGGACCGAGACTTGCCAAGCGGCCTTGGTTTACTACCAGTAGACCGCCTGTCAAGTTTCGTATCATTTGGACTTCGTTCGATACTCCAACGGTTAACCGAGGGACCAAAAAGGCCTCGTGTGTGTTGCAGCCCAACACCCCTCCAATTTGGCCCAAAACCCACCAAACTCTGCTCCATCAACTAGAGCGTTCGATCACGATCGCGTGGCCAAAAACCGCACCTCATTTGGACTCTCCTAGCTCCCTCTATGCCTATTTAAACACCCCCCCCCCCGATTTTCGGATCTCCTTCTCCCCCCGAAACCCTAAATCCACCTCGCGCCGCGCCGGACGTGTCCGTTCCAGCCGGACACGCCGCAGCCGCTGCCCACAGCCAGTGGCAGCGCGCCATGTGGCCGCCCCACCACCGTCGCCGCCACAGCCCGCTCGGGCCCGGGGCAGGCCCTCCCGGCCCAGCCGCCCCGCGAGCCGCCCGCGCCGCCTCCTTGCGCGCCGTGCCGCCGCCTCCCTCGACTCCGGTGGCCGCGCCGCCGTAAGCCCCACCGCCCGGCCACGCCGCCCCGTCGCCCGGCCGCAGCTCCTCGCCGGCCCCGCCGCCCGGCCGCAGCTCCTCGCCCGCCCCGCCGCCTCCGCAGCGTCGCCCCACCGCAGCCGCCGCCGCCGACTCCGCCCCGGCCAGATCCGGACGCCGCCCCACCGGATCCGACCACTACCTCCTCTCTCCGGCTGTCTACAGTGCAGATCCGGCGAGCTCCTCGATTTCCGCGCCGGGTCAAACCCTAATCCGGAGGTTGAATTTTTCCTAAGTCCCGAAATTGCAGATCCATGTGCCCTTCTTCCTAGCCCCGTAACTTTGCATCCGTAGCTCCGATTCATGCATATAGCATATCAAAATGTTCATCTCAGAGAGTACATCATTTCATTCCATTGCATCATTTTCATTTGAGCTCATCTTGATGCCCGAAATTCTGTTAGAAGAGGGCTACTTGAGATAATTGTCAGATCTGCTACTCCATTTAGGTTTTTGTCATTTTTGCCATGATTAATGTATGCATGATATGCCCGTGAGTTCTACATGTGTTTTGTTAAGGGTTTTGTAATCTTTCCAGAGGTGCAACCCATGTATTTTTGTGATGTGTGTGGTGACTTGTGCAAGCTTGCAAAGTGGTGCACTTGCTAATTCTGTTTTCAGGGACTTAGCAATTCCAAAGTCCTTGATCTGTTTATCCCATGATGCCATATGTTCATGTTGTTTCCTAGTGATCCGTGCCTCTTTTGAGGATGATCAGTAAGGATGTTTTGTTAATATTGTAGTGCTCTATCCATCCATGTCTTTGTTTGAAATTATGGAGCAACCTAGCTTGAGTCAATCGAGCTCTACTTTTGCTACTTTGCGAATCTGGGCAGATTGTCAACTTGTTTGCAATTTTGCCGATGATGTTGTAGTTGATCCGTGCATGCTATGCTATTGTTCTTGCCATGTATAGCTTGAATTTTGTGCCTTCTTGATGGGTGTTTGCTTGTCTTGCCATGACTTGCACCGTAGTGAGTGCATCGAGCTCGTAAACATGCCTACTTGAGTTATATTTCAGCATGTGTCAGTTTTCACTAAGTCTGAAAACTGATTATGTTTTTGCTATGCTCACATGCTTGCAATTGTATTTTCTGATCCCTTTTGGCTCAAGGTCACTAAGGGACTTTTGTTAAGCTCTTTGAGTAGCTCCATGCCATGATTTACTTTTTCATGTTCAGGTCCTGTAGCATGTAGTTTTGTTGCTCCGAAGAGGTCTACCTGATCTGAAATTCCAGACAAGTGTTAATTTCACCAAGTCTGAGATCTGTTTGCCATATGCATTTTTTCCATGCTTGTTTGAACCTGTTAATGGATGAATTGGCCGTAGCTCAGTGCTAGACTTTTGTTAAGCATCTTGTGTGCATCCCTGCCATGTATTTTGTTGTCATGTTTGGTTGCTGTAGCATGTTCATCTCATTGCATTTAGTTGGCTACTTGCTGTAAATCGCAGACCGAAGTCATTTTTGTTTCGCTTGCCATTTCCAAACCGTAACTTCGATTCCGGCGTTCTTTATATCGTTTTCAAGCGATTTCATCTCATCTTTCCAGTGGCACACTTGGATTTCCAAGTTGAGGCCAGGTTCATGCATTTCCTGTCATATCTTGCATTTCGCATCCCGCATAGCATACCATCTTTGCATTGCGTTGTTTGAGTTTGCACGTGGTTGATTGTATCCTTGTTGCTTGTTTGTCTTGTTTGGGTAGAGCCGGGAGACGAGTGCGCTAACGAGGAGCCCGTTGAGTTTGCTTTCGAGGATCCAATCAACTCTGACACCTGTGCAGGCAAGATGATCATACCCTCGAAATCACTACTATCTTTGCTATGCTAGTTTGCTCGCTCTTTTGATATGCCATTGCTACGATGCCTACCACTTGCTTTCAAGCCTCCCAAATTGCCATGTCAAACCTCTAACCCACCTTGTCCTAGCAAATCGTTGGTTGGCCATGTTACCGCTTTGCTCAGCCCCTCTTATAGCGTTGCTAGTTGCAGGTGAAGATTGGAGGCCGTTCCTTGTTGGAACTTTTATTTACTTGTTGGGATATCATTATATTGCTATGTTATCTTAAAGCATCTATATACTTGGTAAAGGGTGGAAGGCTCGGCCTCTCGTCTAGTGTTTTGTTCCACTCTTGCCGCCCTAGTTTCCGTCATATCGGTGTTATGTTCCCGGATTTTGCGTTCCTTACGAGGTTGGGTTATAATGGGAACCCCTTGATAGTTCGCCTTGATTAAAGCTTTTCCAGCAATGCCCAACCTTGGTTTTACCATTTGCCACCTAGCCTTTTCTTTCCCTTGGGTTCTGCAGACTCAAGGGTCATCATTATTTTAATCCCCCCCCCCGGACCAGTGCTCCTCTGAGTGTTGGTCCACCTGTCAGCTACCGGTGGCCACCAGGGGCAACTCTGGGCTGGCCTACCCGTACCTAGGACAATCTGAGTGTGCCCTGAGAAAGAGATATGTGCATCTCCTATCGGGATTTGTTGGCACATTCGGGCGGTGTTGCTGGTCTTGTTTTAACCTGTCGAAGTGTCTTGAGTAACCAAGATACTGAGTCTGATCGGAACGTCTTGGGAGGAGGTCTATTCCTTCGTTGACCGTGAGAGCTTGTCATGGGCTAAGTTGGGACTCCCCTGCAGGGTTTTGAACTTTCGAAAGCCGTGCCCGCGGTTATGGGCAGATGGGAATTTGTTAATGTCCGGTTGTAGATAACTTGAACCTTAATTAATTTAAAATGAATCAACTGAGTGTGTTACCGTGATGGCCTCTTCTCGGCGGAGTCCGGGAAGTGGACACGGTGTTGGAGTAATGTTTGCGCAGGTTGCTCTCTAGTTTCACGCTCGCGCTTTGCCTCCTCTTCTCGCTCTCTTTTGCGTATAAGCTAGCCACCATACTTGCTAGTCGCTTGCTGCAGCTCCACTCATATATTTACCTTGCCATACCTATAAGCTTAAATAGTCTTGATCGCGAGGGTGCGAGATTGCTGAGTCCCTGTGGCTCACAGATTACTATTACACCAGATGCAGGGCCTGATGATTCCGCTCCAGGAGACGCGTTTGAGCTCAAGTGGGAGTTCGACGAAGACTCTCAACGTTACTATGTTTCTTTTCCCGATGATCAGTAGTGGTGCCCAGTTGGGGGTGATTGGGACCGTGTCGCATGTTGGGTTCTCTTTTATTTTGGCGCCGTAGTCGGGCCATGAGTGTTTGGTTGATGTAATGTTATTTATGTACTTGATTGACGTGGCGAGTTTAAGCCAACTATGTTATCTCCCCTTTTATTATTATATTACATGGGATGTTTGTGAAGATTGCCTAACTTGCGACTTATGCCTTCAATGCGATTATGTCTCTAAGTCGTGCCCCGACACGTGGGAGGTATAGTCGCATCGAGGGTGTTACAAGTTTTATCAGAGTCTTCCCCGACCTTAGGAGCCCCATTGCTTGATCGTTTTTAGCGGCCGAGTTGTGTCTAAAAAAATGTTTTGAGTCTTTTAGGAATTATATATCGGAGAGATTAGGGATTCTTTTTACTTCCCAGTCTCCTCATGGCTCTGGTAAGGCATCCTGACGTAGAGTTTTGACTCTTCTCTTCTCAAATTTCACTAAAAAAAATTTAGGATCATGCGGGTATCTTGGAATCGTTCCGATGGTTTTATGATGAGAACATTGTCTTAGTGCCTCCTATCAGGGGTTTAGTGGAAGTGTCCCGGAGAGTTGAGCTCTGAGGTGTTGTCATCATAATTTTATCGTTGCAGTTCTGGAATACCTGAGTTTAGTAAGCCGACATCGAAAATCTCTTTTATGCAGTTCGTTGGTGAGATAACCTCGACGCCACCCAGTACTGGGGCGGGAGTTCGGGAGTATCGCCATAACTCGTATAACGGATGCTTTTCGAAGGTTGAGGTAGATGGTTTCCGAAGGTTTCTTGGTTATGTGTTGAAGGATGGATACAACTGGATGTAGGATTTGCTAGTTTGGGTGAGATATTATGCTTCCCCTGTATCCCCAACACCTAATTGCATAACCGGAAAGGTTCGGGAGTTTCATAGGTGGGAATTCTAGTAGCTCTAGTTCTTCTTCCATGGATATTGGTTTGAGATTGGGATTTCTTACCGATTATTCGTTCTTCATCCGTACCTTGTTGATTTATTTCTCTACCTTAATTCTACGTGGCTTCTCAATTTATGGATATGTGACCATTTCAAGAGGAATGCATTCGTTCATTTTGTTCAGATGTGAAGACTATATGTTGCAATTTTCATTCCATTGGATTCAGCTTCAATAATTGTCTGTCAATGTGCTAATGGTGGTCAACCTCTTCAGGATGGCTCCTCCAACGCGCACGACTCCGAATCCTGATCCGCCACCACCACCACCTCCTCCGGAGGCATGGCAAGCTGTGATGGCCGCAACCAATGCAAACACACAGTTGATCATGCAAATTCTTCAAGAGAGCAATCAAGGCAACCAAGGGAATCAAGGCAGCAATCAGAATCACTTTGCTACACTCAACCAGTTCCTTGCTAACGGGCCAAAGACTTTCAGCAATTGTGTTGAGGCAACCGATGCTGACGATTGGCTTGTGGATCTGTGTAAGCATTTCGAGTGCAGTAACGTCAGGCCTGAGGACTTTGTTAAGGTCACTTCCTTCCAACTCAAAGATCAAGTTGCAGAATGGTTCCAGCAGTACAAGGATTCCAGAGGTGGACGTGTTATCACTTGGGATGATTTCTGTCGAGATTTCCGAGCTCATCATATTCCTTAGAGCGTGGTTGAAAGCAAGCGTGAGGAATTCCGCAATCTGAAGCAAGGCTCTTTGTCTGTCTATGACTACAACAAGTTGTTTCAGAAGCTCGCCCGCTTTTCCAAGCAGGATGTCCCTGATGAGAAGAGCATGATATACCAGTTCAGGGGTGGTCTCAGAGAAGAAATTCAGCTAGCTCTTGTCCTTTTTGAGCCCTTGAGGTACGATGAGTTCTACAACATGGCATTGAAGCAAGAGGCTGCTCAGTTGAGGTGTGATGCTTCCAAGAAGCGAGTCAGAGATGTTACTCCTTCTTCCTCTACTCAAGTGGCCAAGCAGCAGAAGTTTTGGCTTCCTCCTCCTCCGTTCCGTCAGCCGTATCAGCAGAAGAGCAAAGGTGGCAGTGGTTCTTCCCACCCACCCAACCCTGGCTTTCAGAACAAGACTTCGTCTCAAGCTCCAAGATCGAGTGCTCCGTATCACCGTCCTCTTTCAGAGGTCACGTGCAACAAGTGCCAACAGAAGGGTCACTATGCCAACAAGTGTTTCAACTAGAGGCGTCTTCCTCCTCCTCCTCCTGTCAGATCGGCAAGTACAGCTGTGGTCAAGCATAACCCCAACCACGCCAAGGTCAATTTGATGAATGCAGCTCAGGCAGAGGACTCGTCAGATGTGATCATGGGTAACCTTCCTGTTAATGATATTCCTGCAGAAGTTCTTTTTGACACTGGTACATCGCATTGCTTCATCTCGAGACCGTTTACAAATAGGCATGATTTGGTTTCGCAAGTTTTGCCTAGTCCTTTAGCAGTTGTCTCTCCCGGTGAGCGCATGCAGGCTAACTCCATCGTTGCGGATGTTACTATCACTTTGGGTGACTACAAGTTTCTAGCTTCCCCAACGGTTCTCGGTGACTCGGATATTGATCTTATTCTCGGAATGGATTGGCTTTCTAAGCACAAGGCACATCTTGATTGTGCTGCCAGGCAGATTCAATTGACTCATTCGTCTGAGGATGTAATTGTCTTTGCCGCTCGGGATAATACCATCCGTCTGTTTTCTCTCAATGAGAAGGGTGAACTGGATGCTATCTCGCAAATTCCAGTTGTTTGCGAATATCAAGACGTCTTTCCAGAAGAGCTTCCAGGAATGCCTCCGCACCGGCCAGTTGAATTCGTTATTGATCTTGAGCCTGGCACGGAACCTGTGTGCAAACGTCCTTACAAGCTCGGACCTGAAGAGTTGAAGGAGCTGAAGAAGCAACTCGATATTCAAGAAAAAATGGGTCTCATCCGGCCTAGTTCTTCTCCGTGGGGTTGTGGTGTTCTTTTTGTGAAGAAGAAGGATGGAACAGACCGACTTTGTGTTGATTACCGTCCAGTGAACAAGAAGACCATCAAGAACAAATACCCACTTCCTAACATCAATGAGCTGTTCGAACAACTTAAAGGTGCCCAAGTATTCTCCAAGCTTGATCTCCGTATGGGTTATCATCAGATTCGAATCCGTGAGCAAGATATTCCCAAGACGGCTTTCAGGACAAGCTTTGGTTCATATGAATACACGGTCATGTCTTTTGGTCTCGTCAACGCTCCTCCGACGTTCTCTCGCATGATGAATTTCATCTTCAACGCCTACACCAATGACTTCGTTTTGCTCTATCTCGACGACATTCTGGTTTTCTCCAAGAACAAGGAAGATCATGCCAAGCACTTGCGTTTGGTTCTCGATAAGCTTAGGGAACACAAGTTCTACGCTAAGTTCTCCAAGTGTGAATTTTGGCTCGATGAGGTTCTTTATCTTGGGCATATCATCTCTGCCAAGGGCATTGCCGTGAATCCTGAGAAGGTGTCTGCAATTGTGAATTGGGAACCTCCTCAGAACGTGAAGCAACTCCGTAGCTTCCTCGGTTTCACAAGCTATTGCCAAAGATTCGTTGAAACTTTTCTAAGATCGCGAAGCCTCTCTCTAATCTTCTCCAGAAGCACGTCAAGTACCTTTGGTCTCCGGAGTGTGATATTGCTTTCAACACTTTGAAAGAGAAATTGATCATTGCTCCAGTTCTGACTCCGCCTGATGAATCCAAGCCGTACGAGGTCTTTTGTGATGCCTCTCTCCAAGGTCTTGGCGCAGTATTGATGCAAGAGAAGAAATTTGTTGCTTATACATCTCGCCAGTTGAAGCCTAATGAGAAGAACTACCCCACTCATGATCTCGAGTTGGCGGCAGTTGTGCATGCTCTTTTGACTTGGAGACATCTTCTATTGGGAAGAAAAGTGGACATTTTCACTGATCACAAGAGTCTCAAGTACATCTTCACTCAGCCTAATCTCAACCTCAGGCAAACTCGATGGGTCGAAATGATTCAAGAGTATAATTTGAGTATTGAGTATACTCCAGGCAAGGCTAATGTGATTGCTGACGCATTGAGCAGGAAAGCTTACTGCAACAGTCTGATTCTTAAGCCTTATCAACCCAAGCTTTGTGAAGCTTTCCGCAAACTTAATCTGCAAATTGTTCCTCAAGGTTTCCTCGCCAACCTTCAAGTCTCTCCTACCTAAGAAGACCAGATTCGCCAAGCCCAGCTTCTTGATGCTATGGTGAAAAAGGTGAAGATTGGGATTGCCAAGAGTCAGTCCAAGTACAAGTGCTACCGCCTTGATGACAAGGATACTCTCTTCTTCGAGGATCATATTGTTGTACCCAAAGGTGACCTTCGTAAAGTGATCAGGAACGAGGCTCACAATTCTCTCCTCTCCATCCACCCTGGGAGCACGAAGATGTATCAGGACCTCAAGCAAGCTTATTGGTGGACCCGAATGAAGCGCGAGATCGCTCAATTCGTGAATGAATGTGATGTCTTCAGAAGAGTGAAGGCAGAACACCAAAGGCCAGTAGGTCTCCTCCAACCTCTTGCCATTCCAGAATGGAAGTTTGACCACATTGAAATGGACTTCGTGACTGGGTTTCCAAAGTCCAAGCGTGGCAATGATGCTATATTCGTTGTCATCGACAAACTCACCAAAGTGGCTCACTTTCTGCCTATCAAAGAGTCGATCACTGCAACTCAATTGGCGGAACTCTACACCTCTCGAATTGTCTCTCTGCACGGTATTCCTCAAGTGATCTCTTCAGACCGTGGCAGCATTTTCACCTCGAAGTTTTGGGATTCTTTTCAGAAGGCCATGGGCACCAACATCCTCTTCAGCACAGCTTTCCATCCTCAAACTAGCGGTCAAGTCGAGCGTGTCAACCAGATTCTTGAAGATATGCTCAGGGCTTGTGTGATCTCCTTCGGCATGAAGTGGGAGGATTGTCTTCCTTATGCTGAATTCTCCTACAACAACAGTTTTCAAGCAAGTTCTGGCAAGGCCCTATTTGAAATTGTGTATGGCAGGAAGTGTCGTACCCCTCTCAACTGGTCTGAAACCGGTGAACGTCAGCTTTTGGGTAATGACTTAATCACAGAGGCAGAAGAAATGTGCAAAGTCATTCGTGATAACCTCAAAGCAGCCCAATCCCGCCAGAAGAGCTACTATGATAGTAAGCACCGCGATTTGGCTTTCGAGATCGGAGATCATGTTTACCTCCGCGTCTCTCCTATGAAAGGTACTCATCGCTTCGGTATCAAAGGGAAGCTTGCCCCCAGATACGTGGGACCTTTCAAGATTGTCAGCAAGAGAGGCGACCTCGCCTATCAACTCGAGCTTCCTTCAAACTTTGCAAATTTTCACGACGTGTTCCATGTCTCTCAGCTTCGAAAATGCTTCAAGACTCCTGACCGCACCGTCAACTTCGAGGACATTGAGCTCCAAGAAGATCTCTCTTATCATGAGCACCCAGTTGCTATTCTTGAAGAGACTGAACGCAAGACTCGCAACAAGTCAATCAAATTTCTCAAAGTCAAGTGGTCACACCATTTCGACCGTGAAGCTACCTGGGAACGCAAGGATCACCTCCGTTCTGAGTACCCGGCGTTCTTTCAGTCCTAGATCTCGGGACGAGATCTTTTCGTAGTGGTGGAGTGTTGTAACACCCCGGATGTAACTTTCCCAATTTGTATTCCAACTCTTGTCGTTTCCGGCGTTAAGTTAATTTATTTTCTCGGGTTCAGGTATTTGTCTCCGTGTGTTGTTATCGTTGTCATGCATCTCATATCATGTCATCATGTGCATTGCATTTGCATACGTGTTCGTCTCATGCATTCGAGCATTTTCCCTGTTGTCCGTTTTGCATTCCGGCGCTTCGTTCTCCTCCGGTGGTCATTTCTAGCTTTCTTTCGTGTGTGGGGATTAAACATTTCCGGATTGGACCGAGACTTGCCAAGCGGCCTTGGTTTACTACTGGTAGACCGCCTGTCAAGTTTCGTATCATTTGGACTTCGTTTGATACTCCAACGGTTAACCGAGGGACCGAAAAGGCCTCGTGTGTGTTGCAGCCCAACACCCCTCCAATTTGTCCCAAAACCCACCAAACTCTGCTCCATCAACTAGAGCGTTCGATCACGATCGCGTGGCCGAAAACTACACCTCATTTGGACTCTCCTAGCTCCCTCTATGCCTATTTAAACACCCCCCCCCCCGATTTTCGGATCTCCTTCTCCCCCCGAAACCCTAAATCCACCTCGCGCCGCGCCGGACGTGTCCGTTCCGGCCGGACACGCCGCAGCCGCCTCCCATAGCCAGTGGCAGCGCGCCATGTGGCCGCCCCACCGCCGCCGCCGCCGCAGCCCGCTCGGGCCCGGGGCAGGCCCTCCCGGCCCAGCCGCCCCGCGAGCCGCCAGCGCCGCCTCCTTGCGCGCCGCGCCGCCGCCTCCCTCGACTCCGGTGGCCGCGCCGCCGTACGCCCCGCCGCCCGGCCGCGCCGCCCCGCCGCCCGACCGCAGCTCCTCGCCGGCCCCGCCGCCTCCGCAGCGTCGCCCCACCGCACCCGCCGCCGCCGACTCCGCCCCGGCCAGATCCGGACGCCGCCCCACCGGATCCGGCCACTACCTCCTCTCTCCGGCCGTCTACAGTGCAGATCCGGCGAGCTCCTCGATTTCCGCGCCGGGTCAAACCCTAATCCGGAGGTTGAATTTTTCCTAAGTCCCGAAATTGCAGATCCATGTGCCCTTCTTCCTAGCCCCGTAACTTTGCATCCGTAGCTCCAATTCATGCATATAGCATATCAAAATGTTCATCTCAGAGAGTACATCATTTCATTCCATTGCATCATTTTCATTTGAGCTCATCTTGATGCCCGAAATGCTGTTAGAAGAGGGCTACTTGAGATAATTGTCAGATCTGCTACTCCATTTAGGTTTTTGTCATTTTTGCCATGATAAATGTGTGCATGATATGCCCATGAGTTCTACATGTGTTTTGTTAAGGGTTTTGTCATCTTTCCAGAGGTGCAACCCATGTATTTTTGTGATGTGTGTGGTGACTTGTGCAAGCTTGCAAAGTGGTGCACTTGCTAATTCTGTTTTCAGGGACTTAGCAATTCCAAAGTCCTTGATCTGTTTATCCCATGATGCCATATGTTCATGTTGTTTCCTAGTGATCCGTGCCTCTTTTGAGGATGATCAGTAAGGATGTTTTGTTAATATTGTAGTGCTCTATCCATCCATGTCTTTGTTTGAAATTATGGAGCAACCTAGCTTGAGTCAATCGAGCTCTACTTTTGCTACTTTGCGAATCTGGGCAGATTGTCAACTTGTTTGCAATTTTGCCGATGATGTTGTAGTTGATCCGTGCATGCTATGCTATTGTTCTTGCCATGTCTAGCTTGAATTTTGTGCCTTCTTGATGGGTCTATGCTTGTCTTTCCATGACTTGCACCGTAGTGAGTGCATCAAGCTCGTAAACATGCCTACTTGAGTTATATTTCAGCATGTGTCAGTTTTCACTAAGTCTGAAAACTGATTATGTTTTTGCTATGCTCACATGCTTGCAATTGTATTTTCTGATCCCTTTTGGCTCAAGGTCACTAAGGGACTTTTGTTAAGCTCTTTGAGTAGCTCCATGCCATGATTTACTTTTTCATGTTCAGGTCCTGTAGCATGTAGTTTTGTTGCTCCGAAGAGGTCTACCTGATCTGAAATTCCAGACAAGTGTTAATTTCACTAAGTCTGAGATCTGTTTGCCATATGCATTTTTTCCATGCTTGTTTGAACCTGTTAATGGATGAATTGGCCGTAGCTCAGTGCTAGACTTTTGTTAAGCATCTTGTGTGCATCCCTGCCATGTATTTTGTTGTCATGTTTGGTTGCTGTAGCATGTTCATGTCATTGCATTTAGTTGGCTACTTGCTGTAAATCGTAGACCGGAGTCATTTTTGTTTCGCTTGCCATTCCCAAACCGTAACTCCGATTCCGGCGTTCTTTATATCGTTTTCAAGCGATTTCATCTCATCTTTCCAGTGGCACACTTGGATTTCCAAGTTGAGGCAAGGTTCATGCATTTCCTGTCATATCTTGCATTTCGCATCCCGCATAGCATACCATCTTTGCATTGCGTTGTTTGAGTTTGCACGTGGTTGATTGTATCCTTGTTGCTTGTTTGTCTTGTTTGGGTAGAGCCGGGAGACGAGTGCGCTAACGAGGAGCCCGTTGAGTTTGCTTTCGAGGATCCAATCAACTCTGACACCTGTGTAGGCAAGATGATCATACCCTCGAAATCACTACTATCTTTGCTATGCTAGTTTGCTCGCTCTTTTGCTATGCCATTGCTACGATGCCTACCACTTGCTTTAAAGCCTCCCAAATTGCCATGTCAAACCTCTAACCCACCTTGTCCTAGCAAACCGTTGATTGGCCATGTTACCGCTTTGCTCAGCCCCTCTTATAGCGTTGCTAGTTGCAGGTGAAGATTGGAGGCCGTTCCTTGTTGGAACTTTTATTTACTTGTTGGGATATCATTATATTGCTATGTTATCTTAAAGCAACTATATACTTGGTAAAGGGTGGAAGGCTCGGCCTCTCGCCTAGTGTTTTGTTCCACTCTTGCTGCCCTAGTTTCCGTCATATCGGTGTTATGTTCCCGGATTTTGCGTTTCTTACGCGGTTGGGTTATAATGGGAACCCCTTGATAGTTCGCCTTGATTAAAGCTTTTCCAGCAATGCCCAACCTTGGTTTTACCATTTACCACCTAGCTTTTTCTTTCCCTTGGGTTCTGCAGACTCAAGGGTCATCATTATTTTAACCCCCCCCCCGGGCCAGTGCTCCTCTGAGTGTTGGTCCACCTGTCAGCTACCGGTGGCCACCAGGGGCAACTCTGGGCTGGCCTACCCATACCTAGGACAATCTGAGTGTGCCCTGAGAAAGAGATATGTGCAGCTCCTATCGGGATTTGTCGGCACATTCGGGCGGTGTTGCTGGTCTTGTTTTAACCTGTCGAAGTGTCTTGAGTAACCGAGATACCGAGTCTGATCGAAACGTCTTGGGAGGAGGTCTATTCCTTCGTTGACCGTGAGAGCTTGTCATGGGCTAAGTTGGGACTCCCCTGCAGGGTTTTGAACTTTCGAAAGCCGTGCCCGCGGTTATGGGCAGATGGGAATTTGTTAATGTCCGGTTGTAGATAACTTGAACCTTAATTAATTTAAAATGAATCAACTGAGTGTGTTACCGTGATGGCCTCTTCTCGGTGGAGTCCGGGAAGTGGACACGGTGTTGGAGTAATGTTTGCGCAGGTTTCTCTCTAGTTTCACGCTCGCGCTTTGCCTCCTCTTCTCGCTCTCTTTTGCGTATAAGCTAGCCACCATACTTGCTAGTCGCTTGCTGCAGCTCCACTCATATATTTACCTTGCCATACCTATAAGCTTAAATAGTCTTGATCGCGAGGGTGCGAGATTGCTGAGTCCCTGTGGCTCACAGATTACTATTACACCAGATGCAGGGCCTGATGATTCCGCTCCAGGAGACGCGTTTGAGCTCAAGTGGGAGTTCGACGAAGACTCTCAACGTTACTATGTTTCTTTTCCCGATGATCAGTAGTGGTGCCCAGTTGGGGGTGATTGGGACTGTGTCGCATGTTGGGTTCTCTTTTATTTTGGCGCCGTAGTCGGGCCATGAGTGTTTGGTTGATGTAATGTTATTTATGTACTTGATTGACGTGGCGAGTGTAAGCCAACTATGTTATCTCCCCTTTTATTATTATATTACATGGGATGTTTGTGAAGATTGCCTAACTTGCGACATATGCCTTCAACGCGATTATGTCTCTAAGTCGTGCCCCGACACGTGGGAGCTATAGTCGCATCGAGGGTGTTACAAGGGGAGCCAAAGAATATTCTCAAGTATTAGCAGTTGAGTTGTCAATTCAACCACACCTGAAAGACTTAATATCTATAGCAAAGCATTTAATAGCAAAGTAGTATAGAAGTAACGGTAATGGTGGCAAAAGTAACAGTAGCAGTTTTGTAGCAATCGTAACAGTGGCAACGGAAAAGTAACTGAGCAAAGATCAATATGTGAAAATCTCTAGGCAATGGATCAATGATGGATAATTATGTCGGATGTCATTCATCATGCAACGGTTATAACATAGGGTGACACAGAACTAGCTCCAATTCATCAATATAATGTAGGCATGTATTTCGAATATAGTCATATGTACTTATGGAAAAGAACTTGCATGACATCTTTTGTCCTACCCTCCCGTGGCAGCGGGGTCCTATTGGAAAGTAAGGGATATTAAGGCCTCCTTTTAATAGAGTACCGGACCAAAGCATTAACACTTATAGTGAATACATGAACTCCTCAAACTACGGTCATCACCGGGAGTGGTCCTGACTATTGTCACTCTGGGGTTGCCGGATCATAACACGTAGTAGGTGACTATAACTTGCAATATCGGATCAAGAACACAAATATGTTCATGAAAACATAATAGGTTCAGATCTGAAATCATGGCACTCGGGCCCTAGTGACAAGCTTTAGGCATAGCAAAGTCATAGCAACATCAATCTTAGAACATAGTGGATACTAGAGATCAAACCCTAACGAAACTAACTCGATTACATGGTAAATCTCATCCAACCCATCACGGTCCAGCAAGCCTATGATGGAATTACTCACGCACGTCGGTGAGAATCATGAAATTGGTGATGGAGGATGGTTGATGATGACGACGGCGACGGATTCCCCTCTCTGGAGCCCCGAAAGGACTCTAGATCTGCCCTCCCGAGGAAGAACAGGGCTTGGCGGCGGCTCTGTGTCATAAAACGCGATGAATCATTCTCTGTGATTTTTCTCCCCGAAAGAGAATATATGGAGTTGGAGTTGAGGTTGGTGGAGGTCCAGGGGGCCCACAAGGTCGAATGGTGCGCCCCAGGGGGGTGGGCGTGCCCCCACCCATGTGGCCAATATCATGCAAATTAGAGTTCAAAACAAGGGAAAAAGAGTTCACTTGATTCTTTCACCAATATTTTTATTAATTCCAAAACTTATCTCCGTGAAGTTTCAGGTCATTCCGAGAACTTTTTATTCTGCACAAAAATAACACCATGTCAATTCTGCTGAAAACAGCGTCAGCCCGGGTTAGTTCCATTCAAATCATGCAAATTAGAGTTCAAATCAAGGGCAAAAGAGTTTGAAAAAGTAGATACGACGGAGACGTATCAGATACTACTAGAATGTTGTACAAGATTTACCTGTTAAATACTTCAGAGTTACTGTTTATCACAATATCACACTTAGAAAAAACACTGAAAATGCTTTACACCAAGTCTTTTGATCCAGTCTTTCTGTCCAGTGGAAGGCAGCTGAGCTGTGTCCATCCATTTTCTCACAGTTCTGGCTCCAGTTCACCCTGTTTGGTGCTCCTGCAATGGCCCACGGGTCTTGTGATACGTCAATTTTGCATCATGTTTTTATGTTGATATTTATTGCATTATGGACTATTATTTCACTTTATGATACAATTCTTATGCCTTTTCTCTCTTATTTTGCAACTTTCACATAAAGAGGGAGATTACTGGCAGCTGGAATTCTAGACTGAAAAAGGCTACACCGGAGGCACTTTTCTGAACATCTTCAAATGGGCTGAAAATTGACGAAGAATTATTTTGGAATATATTTAAAAAATTAGCAAAAGAATTATCAGAAGGGAACCACCACGAGGCGACAAGCCTGGGGGGCACACCCCAACCCCAGGACGCGCGCCCTGAGCTTGTGGCGCCCCTGGCAGGCCTCCGGGGCCCATATTCTCCTATATAATGCCATTTGCCATAGAAAAAAATCAGAAGTAGGGTTTTCGGGATGAAGCGTCGTCGTCTCGAGGCGGAACCTGGGCAGGAGCACTTTCTCTCTCTGGCAGAGAGATTCCACCAAAGAAACTTCCCTCTAGGAGGGGGAAATCGAAGTCATCGTCATCACCAACGATCCTCTCATCACGGAAGGACCAATCTTCATCAACATATTCACTAGCACCATCTCATCTCACACTCTAGTTCATCTGTTGTATTCAATCTTTATCTCAAAACCTCAGATTGGTACATGTGGGTTGCTATTAGTGTTGATTACATCTTGTAGTTGATACTTGTTGGTTTATTTGGTGGAAGATCATATGTTTAGAACCTTAATGCTATTCAATACCCCTCTGATCTTGAGCATGAATATGTTTTGTGAGGAGTTACTTTTGTTCTTGAGGACATGGGAGAAGTCTTGTCATAAGTAATCATGTGAATTTGGTATTCGTTCGATATATTGATGATATGTATGTTGTTGTTTCCCTTAGTGGTGTTATGTGAACATTGACTACATGACACTTCACCATCTTTGGGCCTAAGGGAAAGCATTGTGGAATAGTTATTAGATGATGGGTTGCTAGAGTGACAGAATCTCAAACCCTAGTTTATGTGTTATTCCGTAAGAGGCTGATTTGGATCCATATGTTTCATGCTATGGTTAGATTTATCTTAATTCTTCTTTCTTAGCTGTCGATGCTTGCGAGAGGGGTAATCATAAGTGGGAGGCTTTTTCAAGTAAGTACAACACCCAAGCACCGGTCCACCCACATATCAAATTATCAGAGTAACAAACATGAATCAAACAAACATGATGAAAGTGACTAGATGAAATTCCTGTGTGCCCTCAAGAACGCTTTGCTTACAATAAGAGACCATTTCGGCTTGTCCTTTGCTACAAAAAGGATTGGGCTACCTTGCTGCACCTTTTTTATCGTTACTATTATTTGCCCGTTACAAATTGCCTTGCTATCAAACTATCTGTTACCGACAATTTCAGTGCCTACAGATAATACCTTGCTGAAAACTGCTTGTCATTTCCTTCTGCTCCTCGTTGGGTTCGACACTCTTACTTATCGAAAGGACTACGATTGATCCCCTATACTTGTGGGTCATCATTTTGCTTCAGCAAGTCTCCTTTGTGCTTCTCATTGAAACTCTAATAAATATGCCTAACATAAAACCTATGCTCAGCATCTGGACAGACTTTTTGCATAGCATTGATCAAACCCTTTTTGCTTGTCACTCATAATTGTGAAAGGAGCAGTACTTGTGATGTTCGGATCATCTCTCAAAGTAGTGAGAAACCACTCCAAGAACTTGTGCACTCTACTTCTACCCAACCCATTGCAATGGAAAAAATGCAGTCATTGGGATCAATACCCACAACACTCAGCAATACTCCTTTAAACCTTGTTTTCATGTGACAACCATCAATGAAAATAATAGGCATGCACCCCTTGAGCCACCATCTTTTACATGCATCATAAGACCAATATAGAGTTTTCACACATTTCCTGTCCGGTGGAAAATATTTATCTTTAACAAGCTCAGTTGACAGAACAAATGTAGACCCAGGGTTGGTACTCTTTAATTCATGACCATAAATCCTAAAGCCTACTGAACTGCTATTCTTCATGACCATGGATCTCCTTAAGTGCCGATGTTCTTGCCCTAGCTAGCTTCCATCTGTTAGGGGTAACATTAAATTCCTTGGTGATGTTTCTTGAAAATGTACCAAGTGACATCTTGTGGTCATCTCTGAACTCATCTATGAAATACTTGTAGAGGAATTTTGCTTTCAGTGACTTTAACTTCCATTTCTTCTGGCATCTATGTTCTCCATAGTAAGTCTTGATGACAAATCCTCCTGTCCCGATGTCATTGCCAGCAAAAAGGTACCATGGGCAACCACTTTCACAAATCTCCTCAATCCTTCTCTTGTCATTCTTTGTCTTCTTAATCTACACTCGTTTCTAACTGAATATGTAGTCAGAGCATGTATTACCTCCACCACATCAGCAAATACCATCCCTACTTTAAACGTAGGGGAAATCATGTCCACCTTTGCATTGGAAGCTTTAAACTTGTACCTAAGTTCCTCTGCTTGCTCAATTGATAGGTCTAGATCTTCATCCTCAAGCAAATAGTCAGGCTCCACATCTTCCTCATCTTGCTCAGCTTCTTCATCAACATCAAAGTCAATGGTGTCATCATAAAGGTCATCATCACCATCATTTATGTCATAGTCACTGTCACTATCACTGAAATCTGAATCTGAAACCACTATTCTTGAATAAATGTTTGTCCATCTTCACTTAGCATGTTGTGCTCTGCACCCTCAATCAGCAAACTCTGTGGTTCTGTTCCATTTGTAGGAATCTCTGACATGGGGATCTTCCCCAAAGACTGAAATTATGCTATGGGAAGATGATGCACTTGCTGCTGATGTTATCAAAGACAGGGGCAATGTGCACACCAAATCAGACCTGAAGTTGCTGATAAAATTTGCATGGTCAACCATGAGTACAAGCATTTTATCCTCAGCACTAGCTCTGATCATATGCTGTAAATCCTCATCACCTCTAATTCCAATCAAATCGTCTGAGATTGGTTTATTAGGTTTGCGCCAGTAAATGATGTGCTCAATCACTGGATATCCCAACCAAAGCAAGTGTTGTTCAAGAAATGCATAGGAGAAAGTGCCAGAGCCAACATAATCTAGCACCTCAATAGAAGGGTTCCGTTACTCCAGCTTACTAATTGGGCCACAGAAAATTCCACCATGCTCAAGTTCCAGTTAAAAAAAGAGTATCTACCCTTTCTTCATTTGCTGCGTCACACACTGCATCCAAAAAATGAACGTTGTAATGGCTAAGCACTGCATAAATGAACTTCAAAGGTCCACAAAATTCAATAAAGTTCACTAACTGAAAATTTAGTTAACTGAATATTCGGTTAAATGAAAGTAATTCAATTGACAAAAGAACATTGAATTAAATGCACAATTTCAGTTAACTAGTGGCATTAATGAACACTTCATCTTGAACTCAACCAATTTCAAAAGACTCCATTGTACCAACTTACCGTTGCATCAAATTCAGTAAACTACAATAACTGAAAGTTCAGTTAATTGAAATATTTAGTCAACTAAAGAAAATGGAGTTAAATGCACAATTTCAGTTACCTAGTGGGTTTACTGAACACTTCATATTAAATTCAACTAATTTGTAAAGACTCCATTGTAGGAAATTTTCACTGCATCAAATATTCAGTTAACTACAGTAAACTAAAAATATTCAATTAACTACATTAAACTGGAAATATTCAGTTTACTAAAGATAAATAGAGCAGACTAAGTGCAGCAATTTTCTTCTGCATAAACATGACCATAAATGAAATACAACATTAGCACGACCATTCAATTAACTGAAATTGCACTGCAGATAGCATTAGCAAAACTAAACTAAACGGTTCATAAATTTAGCACAATTTGGACTCTGTCAAAAACATCTTCAAGACCAAAAAAAGAGTTTCATTTAACCACACAAACAGATCCATGACTACAGGACAACTTACAACAGAACTTAACGCCAACTTAAAAGGCCATAAACCCTAGCTCTCATGCCAAACCCAAGCCTAAAATCGTCGGCCAAAACCCTAGCTCTATTGCGCCATACATGCCCCTACGCAAGAAACACCACTAGACGGCCTTGAATCGAGCTCGAATCACACCGATTAGAGCTGTTGTGAATGGCGGAAACGACGGGCGACGAGCGACAGAGCAAAGCAGAGGAGAGGGAGGAAAACGACTCACAGTAATCATGAGGGAAGACGCCGAATGGGCGGACGAGATGAGCGGATGCAGGCGCCTCCACACCGACGATGACACCCCCCGACGCTGGCGTCACCATCACCAATCGCCAGCCCGTGAACTCCTATCTCCCGACAGGACAGCACCTGTGTTCTCGAACAGACGCGAAGGGGACTTGAGACAGATTTAATTCAGGTGCCCCTGTAGCGCGGGTTAATTAGACAAACAACAGGATGTGTTTTTTTTTTGCAAAAGTGCAGGCAACGACCGGTCCAACCACCTGGCTGTCACTTGTCGCACTGTGATAGGCCGGGGACTAAGTCATCACATCCAATGCAAGTTGGGGTATGGTGGAGTTGCATTTTATAAGTTTAAAACTAAATCATCACATTTCATGCAAATTGGGTTCCTGGGATGCTTTTAACTCATTATGGAACTATAAACCACTTCCGTACCGTACTGATCCTGACTGAACTGTCTGGTTCTTTTGAATTGAACCTACATGAACATATCTTCCTACGTTCTTCGTGGCTTGCAGATTTCACCTTGTTTTCTTTTGAATTAGCACAACATTTATATACACGCTTCCTGGTACACAAATCGAATCTATTTGTGTAAACGGCTCCGACGCGCCACTATGCCATTCCATATTTCTTTCCCTTGCTGGCTATCCCTAACAATGGTAGTGAGTTTGGTCAACCCAAAGGTCTGAAGACATGGCTATATAGCAAACCATATCAAGTGCGAAATAGGACATGAACATTTACAAAAAGCTCAGCTGACTGTGGAATAAGTTTGCGCAAGTAACATTGCCATACAAAATAAACCTCGACGTGGCCCATCCTTCTAAAAGCACGAAATGTAAAATGTGCTTACAAGGATAGTGCTGCTAACTTCTACGCTCTAACTGCAGCCCGTACGCACCGTCGAAGCTGACAACAGCTTGTCTTTCTTCAGAAAATGGGAGGGGAAGGGGGACTTGCAGGACGCGATGTGGGTTTTGAGCTTCGGAATATTCGGGTGGGCGCTCCTGCATCTGTGGCACCTTAGCTCCATTGCGAGAAGCTTCTCGTCAGGGCTGATAGTCACGGATCCATGCTGGTCAACCTCGTCCATGACATCGACAGAATCAAGGAAAAATGCACTGGTGAAGGAGTTCCAGTGCTTCTTGTTTTTCAAGCTGGGTGAGTTGAAATCCTGGCTTATGACATGGAGGTGCAACTGCCGCATGGACGGAACCTGCAGAAACCAAGACAGATAAGATCGCTCTTGCTCATGCCATCCATCACAAAGTTTAGAGACCAGTTGAGAATAAACAGTTAAACACTGGGTTATAGCAGTACCGAATGATATCCAAGCCTGAACGTCAGAGATGCGTCTTCCTCTAGGAACTTATGTGCCCACTTCAGCCCAGCTGAATGCAAACTCCTAAGCAGTGGTAAGTGCACTTTCTTGACATCTGCTAGAGAATCAAGACCATCTGTCCTAGATATCACCAACACATGCCTTTTGGCCTGCATATATAAACAGCTTAGCTGAGATGTCAAGAAGAGCACTAGGAATGAAGGGGGGAGGCAATATATTTAAGTTCAGAATACCTTGGGATAGAGGTCCTTCAGAACAACAAATTCATCAGATATCTCAAGGATAGAATCCGCGTTCTTATATTTTTCTGGGTGCATGGCAACCTCATAAAGGGACTGTGCCCAGGATCCCCAAGTCTTGTTGGTGACGGCACCATTCTTCTTGTTGTCTTCCTCTCTTGCTTGGTTCGGAGCATCAGATGAACCCATGGAGTTATCATGATAACTTAGTGTGTTGGTCCCTTTGCGCTCATGGTGTTGACTTGAAGTCAAAATAGATGGAAGCAACTTACACTTTTTGGTCCTTTCAGAATCATCGCTGCCCTCTCGCTTCGTTTTTGAATCATTAGGTGAAATCACTCCAGATGCTGACTTCCTTGATGAAGTTTCATCATTCTGCTTCCCTGGGTAGCTCCGGGCAATGGATGCAAAGTTCTCAAAAAGTGAATTATATGCCTCACGAAGAACCTTACACCCTTTGGTATAGTCACTCTTCAGACAATCTGGACGCATTGGGTTCATATTTGGTCCGAGCACATGTATGACATGGGTCACCCCTTCCTGTTGATGCAGAGGGGAAGTTGATGGAAGTGGAACAGCAATAGAGTTACCAGGTCTCAACGTGTCAGCACATTCCTTGGTTGCATGCTGTAAAGCTTCTCCAGCAGCATTAAATATAGCTGCATTAACCCCTCCACCTCCAGGTTTTAACCTCCTGCATGAAACAATTACAGATATTATCTCGAGGGCCATGATAGAGGGTCCTAACTATTTTTGCTTGCGATAGACAAAAACAAAAGGTCCAGTTTGACTCCCAACAAGGATCAGACTGAAGTGCATTCTAGGTCCAACATATACTTATAAATCAGAGTGAAGTGCATTCTAGGTCCCTGAACTACTTCACAGGTGTCACGTAGGTCCTCAAACTATGAAAATCATCGTCTAGGTCCTTAAAGTGTAATAAGTGTGTCATCCAGGTCCAAAATCAGTTCAACACTAAAGTAGTCCGAGGACCTATATTTTGCCTAGCATGACACACTTACTATACTTTGAGGACCTGGATGGCGATTTTCATACTTTGAGGACCTATGTGACACCCTTGAAACAGTTCAAGGACCTAACCGTGCACTTCACTCTATAAAAAATAACCTGAAGGTATATCTGCATTTGATAGAACCTGCACATCATAGGAATTTAAGTGACAAAAATAATTACCAGTTGGCAGCATTAGCAATGACGTTGCATTGAAGACCTCCTTTGGAGTGCAACTGAGTGATGTCTCCCACAAATGTGAAAAATCTGCTGGAGTCAAAGCTCTTCTTAGCAGCCTTGTCCTTGACTAATGACAATATTCTTGATTTTTGGCTCAAGTCAACAAGAACTAGTCTTACATTATCATGCTTCTGCACGAAATCAGTAGCTGCATCTACTATAACCTCAGATGCTTTCTCAAGATCAAACTGGAAGTCAGCAGTAGAAATCGATGGAAATGCCAGAGTGCACAAACTGGTGTCAGAAGAAACCTTTTCCTTACTTTGTTCTTCTTTTTCCTTCAGGTTATCCAACTTCTTTTCTACTTGCATTGAACAGGCGCCACCAGCTTCAAGGTTCTCCTGTTTCAACGTTGTATTTTGTTGCCCTGTCTTTCTTTCACTTGATGTAACCATAGTTCCACTGGACTTGTTGATGCTAGAAGTATCTGCCTTCTTGAGAAATTTCATTATACCAGTTTGTACAGGCCCTTTGCTCTTCTGACCAAATACTCCTGAAGCAAGACTATGTGAAGGCCCTAAAGCACTATACATGTCAACTGCCTTCTTAATGTCATCGTCATCCGTACAGAACGTGATCCGACTGAAACCTTCAGTCAGCAAGGGTGCCTGTTTGTTCTTTAGCATGCGGTTCACAACCATGGCAGCCATTCCGCCCTGCACATTTCCTTCGTGGCTAGTCCGGCTAACCGAGCGTGAGATGCAAACCTTCGCAGGAAGATCCAAGAAAACAGCATGCACATCCGCTTGTACGGTGCAGCCAAGCTTCACAAAATCAGAGCGCTGCTCTCGTTCCAAGTTGCATCGGTCAATGAGAACGCTCTTTCCCTCCTTCAAAGCGTCCGCTGCGGCCTTCAAACACTGTATTTTGGTTCCAGCTTTGCCCTTTCCAATTGTATCCTAGAACACAATAAAGACCCACACAGAATCCTGTCACAATTGCTTGAGTTTGGTTGACGACATGGTTATTAACATTCAAGCCAAGTAAAAATTGCACTGCCCGAATCACCCCAACTTATTCATGGAATAAGATTTCGGTGTTTTAACTTTGAGACGTTATCCGGTGCCATTTTTGCAAGGCAAGTAAAATTATTAATACCATGAGACTGAAACTACAGTTTTCACACATCTGATCCAGTAACAAATTATTCAAAATATAAGCATTTTTAAAGCCGAATCAGATGAGCCCGCATTAGGCGTTACAGAATGCTTGTCTCGAGACATCAAATTCAGGGCGGAGACGGAAAGCAATGGCAGCAGCACAGCAAATTAGCACGTAGAGAGAATGGAGCGCGTGGGGCGCACCTGGCAGACGCGGGCCCATGGGCGGCCGGCGGCGGCCGCACCGGCCATGACGGCCTCGGCGAACGTGGACTTGCCGCTGCCCGGAGGGCCGATGAGAATCACCACCACCTGCTTCCCAGCGTCCTCCTTAATCTCCGCGGCCGCGCCTGCAATGGTTAGAGACAGCGGCGCGCTAGGGTTTTAGCGTCGATGGGTGGCACTGGTTCGACCGATTAGACGAGGAAAATAGGTCAATAATCACCTGGGGCTGCTCCGGAAGTCGATGGAGCGGCAGGGGAACCGCCTTCGCCGGGATCCATTCGCGCAGACACTCCAGAGGAGAGGAACCTGGGCCTCTCGCCGGCGGCTAATCGGCTATGGCGGAAGTGGGGTGAGGGCGTGAGGGCAGAGGGGATGGAAGGGGGGCGACGTGCAAACGGTGTGGGGTCTGGCTGTCAGTGCCTCCATAAGAGCTAATCAGAGCCGTTAATCGTTATGTGAAAAAAAATAGAAAAACAAAAACAGTGAGATGTGGCTGCTGGGATTCGAGCCCAGGTCTCCACGGCCACAACGTGGAATTCTCACCACTAAACTACAGCCACTTTGGTGTTCAACATGACACAGACAAGTTACTTAACACTATGGAACTTTTCTATAATACTCCAGTAAAATCGTTGGTTTTAATTCGTACAATCACGGTGTATTTTCCTGTGCTCAAAATCTGCCTCATCATCATACCATAGACGGCATTATTGTTACAGAACCACGTAGAGAAAGCTAGTACTCGTTGAAATGTATGGCGCCGAGCTTCCAGACGAGGTACGTGGTCCCGAACATGACGGTGGTGATGATCCCGAAGGACGCTGCGACGATGAGCACGTCCGTGCCCACGGGCAGCGCCGCCAGCCAGTCGAACGTCCACCCGTCCTTGGGCATGCCGCGCTTGGTGTCGTCCAGCAGGTTGCTCGGCGCCTCCGGCAGCCCCGACCGCTTCCGCCCGCCCTTCTTGCCGCCGTCCGTCTCCCGCAGCGCGTCCAGCACCCGGCTCCCGAACTCCGGCTTGGACGACGACGACGACGAGCCCTTCTTGTCCGCCGGCGACGCCCCGGCCCCCGACTCCGCATACTTGCCCAGCACGCGCGCCGCGCGCAGCCGCTCCCGCGCCGTCAGCGGCACCCGCTTCGGCGGCTCGCCCGGCTGCGGCTGCTGGCCGTTGCCGGACGCCACCGGGTTCACGCCGGCGCTGATGGTCGCATTTTCCTCCTGTGCCTCCGCCGGCGCCGCCCGATCGTTGTCCGTGGTCGCGCAGGGTCTTGCGTGCTTGAGCTCATTCTGAGGCCTCTGCGGAGCTGCAGCGGTTCCTATCTTGTGGAAAGCATGCCTGGAGCAGAAGGCGAGCTGGGTGTAGGACGGGGAAGATCTGGAGATGCCTCCTAGCTGTTGTGCATACACATCCGGTTGCGCCAAGAACCGAAGATTCAGTTAGCAAATTATCTCATTTCGCCAACAAATTTTGCTGTGATTCTAGATAACTAGATACTCCAACAACTAGCTGGGAACTTGTCAAGATAATTCATGCCTAAATTGGATGATAGCGTTAGCATTCAAGATATGAACTGAACTGAGCAGCAGAATTTCAATCTCCTCGTGCACTAAACTCGTTACAACAAAAGGCATGGCCGGCATATCTTCCGTTATAATTCAAACGACGACACGATTCCTAGCAACTCGAGGAGGGGAAGGAAGAAGATGAAGAGGGGTGAGGGAGCTTACTTTGGCAGTGGCAACCTTGGAGGGAGAGGAACTGAGGCTGGTGGCAGCCATCTTCTTCTCACCCGCTCGGCCACTGCATTTTGTGCTCTAGGCCAGAAGAGATAGAATTTGTGAGGCCATCCCGTAGGGGGACGACTGCTTACATCAGACAGCTTGTTGGGCCGGGCCGATTTGTTGGTGCTAACGGTACGCTGTTTTCTAGTACTAGTATTGTAGTGAACACGCGGTCCGTACTTATGGCCACAGGATGTTCTACTAAACAAAGCCAGAGAATTTCAAAAAAAAAACAGAGAAATTTCCCTCAACAAGAAAAGCCAGAGAAATATGTACATGTATGCAAGGTAACATGTCAGTATGTATTCCCGTATCCCAGTCCACAAATCTGAGTCGACAGTTTTACATTTTACTCTCTTGATTGATTCAACTATGTACAGGCCCTCCCAGATCACACACACTACATCCCCTAAAGACTAAATTACTTGCAACCATTTCGAGAAAACAATGCTTGCGAGTTGCAACCCTAGCCTTCTTCTACCTAAGAACTGGCTTCTGTCCGGTTGCTGACAACTGCACGTCTCCATTCAGGACGGAAACCACAAACCTTTCAGCTTCTTCCATTGACACCTCACCCTTATACACAGCGAACCTCCCCCGTCGAGGCTTGTACGCGAGCAGGAGCTTATCGGACGACTTGTATCCGGACTTGTCGAACGAGGACAGGAACGCAGATTGTTTGTTGCCGTCCAACAAGGCGTAGGTGATTGCGTTTCCAGAGCTGTAGCTCTGCCCCCTGATCAGAGTCTTCTGAGATATCTGGATGCAGAAAACACGAGGCGACAAGACATGCGTTAGAAGCTACATAATGTGGCTAGGCAGGAAGAACAAACAGTTTGATACTTCCACATGTCGACAAATTGGCTTTAAGGGGGAAACAAACCTCAGACAGGATGCTCTCCAGCTTTTCCTTGGCTTTGTTGGACTTGAAAACACCAATGATGCATACTGGAGCCTTCTCTCCACAGGTTTCCTCGAAATTGGAGGCGCTGAGGAGAGGGATTTTGTTTTCCTTCGGTTCACTTGCCTTGGCATGTTTCTTAGCTTGTTCCGATGCTAGCTTCTTGTTCTTCTTCTCAAAACTTTCTAGCAGGGTCTTCAATTCTTTGATGCCAGATCGGAGATCTTTCACTGAAATACCATCCTTCAGAAGTTGCACCTCACCGTTAACTGTTCGACCAACGAGCGCTGGAACGTTCTTCACGCCAAGGCGTTTGAGCAGTGGAAGGGAAACATCCTTAACCTTAACAAGGAAAACAAAAAGGTTATAGTATATTAATGCTCCTGGTCCTTAATATTTAAGTAATTGTTAGCTGACATGGCTAATCTAGAAAATGTTACTGTAAGATCAAAGATACAACACAGCTATCACTAGCCTCTTTAGGTGCAAGAAATATCTGCGATGCCTCAATGTAGAAGTAAATTAATCCCTATAACCATTGCTTAAAAAAAACAGACTATCTATAACGCACGATGCCAGTACAGTATGTACCAAGCCTACACACGAAAAGCGGATGACCAGCGCCAGTGCTGACCTAATTTTCTCAAACAAAGCAGTGATGACAAGGTACAATTCTTACCTCTGCATCATAGAATGTCAAACGACTGTGGAACATCCCACTGACTGCTCGCCACATCGTTGGTGTGTCCTTCTTTGTTGACAGCAAAAGCACTTCAGGAAGGTTTGGGAAGGCATTGGAAGGGAAATTGAATTGGTTAATGTCGACCCGTCTGGAGAATCTCGGCAGGTGTTCTTGACAGAATGTCTTCAGGCTCTTAGCATCACTATCTCCAGAGTACTCATGCAAAGACCCTTTCTCTGCAGTGCTGTACGAATAAATGAAGAGACGAGCCGATTTACCTACTGAAACCCCGTTTTTCTTGCAAAGGGCCTTTTCAATATCACAATTTACCTTGCCAGCCTGCATCAACAGAATCACTGTATAAACTTTTCTTGCTCTATGTTAACTGTGAAGGACCAGCATTACATAAATTTAATCAGCTTACCCTCACTGCACCATCCAATGAACGAGCCACATCCTCCAGAACACTTTCAAGCACAAATTGACCTTTTGCTTGTTGTGTATAGAATAGCAGAAGCCAAGTTATTCCTTGGTCAGCTATTTCTTTGTTGAATGTTTGCATCGTAACCTCCTGAATAGTGACAGGGTTTTTATGCTGACTGGAAGTTCTGGCACTGGGTTTACCAGAACCAGCAAACCCACCATGCTGGTTACCACCCATTGATCCACCAGAAAACATGTTTGAGAAAACATCACCAAGATCAAAGCCAAACGGATTTCCCCCGCCAGCCCCAGGGTTGCCACCAAACGAGAAGGAGAATGTTTTTGAATTTCCCTGACCACCCATTGTCTGCCATCCATCACCCGATGAGAAATAGGTAGTCCTGGGGCCACCACCAGTGAAGTCATGGCTCCCAAAATTTCCAGCACCCATACCTGGGTTACCCTTCTCATCACCGTAGAGATCATAGGTTTTCCTCTTCTCTTCATCTGACAAAATCTCATGTGCTGCAAACGTGACACCAATGCACATTAGAAAAATCAGAGTTACAGTAAAGGACGCGCTCATAGTTCGATTATCGCATCTTCTTAACCACGGAATGAAAAACAATTCACTAACAGGAGTTACAGAATCCTTGGTGGACTGATAAATCAATTGCAAAGAGAAACAAAGGTAAAATAAATACAGACAAGAACATGAGTAGGTACAAAATTTCGTACACCCTGAAAAGCTCAAGAGGCAACATGCATCGCTGTCTACACCATCTCCTGGAGATCTGGCTTGTAGACTCCCAGGATGATGGAGTTGGAGTCTGTTGGCTTTGTGGGTTATCGGTAGTTTTGCCGATATAGCCCCTTATGATCTTTTGGGGTTGATAGGTGTATCTCATCTTGCTCCTTTAGGTCATGCGTCATCGTTTTCTATTGCTGTTTAGCTCTACTAGTAGCTGTAACTAAGAGAATGTGGTTTCTCTTAATAGAAATAGGAGAGGGAGCTCTCTTTATCAAAAAAAAAAACATGCATCACTCAAAGTGTGCCTGGAGATAACTGAAATAAGGCTGCCACAGGTAAGACCTAACACATTTCAAACCCAAGAAAAATCAACGCAGGGTCTTTAACCAACATGAAAATATGGAAAAGGAAGAATCGAAATTGTATATTTGGTGGAAGCTTGATTGGTGTCAATGAACTATCTCTTCAAATAAACAGTCAGTATGTCCAAAATGCCAAATGAACCGAGGCATTAATATTTAATACCAGTACTTTTTGTTACAGACATAGTTGGGCGTCTTACCATTATTTATCTCTTCAAATTTCTGCTGTGCACCCTTCTCTTTATTCTTGTCAGGATGATATTTTAGTGAAAGCCTGTGGACAACAGAAAATAGAAATAAAAATTGGATGCTAAGCTATGACGGTTAAAACAAAATCACAATATGTTTTCCTAAAATCGAAAAACTGAAAACATACTTGTGAAAAGCTTTCTTAATATCCCTTTGACTGGCATTCTTGTCAACCCCAAGAACCTGCAACCAGAAAAACAAGGGATGATGTTAAGATATACCAATAGTGTGTTAACAACGCCTTCTTAACACCTTGATGTTCAGAGGGGATGTCAGAGTTCACAAGCATCTGGACGCCTATTAAGTGCAAAACTTCTCAAATGGAAGCACACTTTTATCACTTTCAGTCCCTCTACCTTTGGTAACGGCAACTGATTAACAAAATTAAGGTTCGCCATGGCACACTATCGGGTTTTAGCCTCTGAATTGCTCTAGAAAAGCACTCATACACATCGCTACAGCTCATGGTGCGTTTAGTTCACATTGAATTTATCAACAGCCCGGAATCACATTAGCCATACAGCCCCAAATCACGCGAAAAATTTACGCAATCACTCACCTTGTAGGGATCCAAGGTTTTGGCCGCGACATGCAGGGCGATCGAACTGAGGACGAGAGAGGCGACGAGGAGAGATCGGATTGGGATCCCCATCGCGCACTGCTTCGATTCGGGTTTCGCTTCTCGGCGCTGAGCTTTCTGGGCTAGGATTATCGGTCAGGCTCGCTTCTTTAGGGATTCCTCGGGTTGAATTTTGGTTCGATTTGGAGGGAAGCGGGGGAGGAAAGAGAGTTGTAGCCATCGGGGAGTGCCGCCGATTATGGAGAAGTGGGGGTCGAGAACTCGAGATGTTTCGCGACCGAGTGCACGTGGCGCGCGGAGGCGTCCTCCAGCGAATTCGACCAATGGGGTGACAGCTTTCGATCCCGTCTGCGTGGCGACCCCAATGTTAGACTCGAACCAAGTGCCACGTAGGATAGGGAACATCTTACACTTTTTTAAGATATACTCCCTTCATAAATTAATATAAGAGCGTTCACTACTTTAATTATCTAAACACTCTCATGCATTGGCATGAGGGGGGATCCGCAACGCCTAACACTCTGTCGACAATGTCTATTGCATCGACCGCCTCTGCCTCAACGAGATCGACTTCTCCGCCGTGCGGCTCGTCATCCGCCTAGAGCATGAGGACGACGTCCCCTATGCCTTCCTCGTCCGCAACTTCGACGACGACCTCCCCACGAAGGTGACCATCCGCCGCATCCGCTTTGGGTCCATCGAGGAGGATGGTTCCTCCGTCTCCTCCTTCCACTTTGAGGGGAACGGGGGCGCCTCCCCTCCCCGTTCGCCGCCGGGGCCTCGCTCCACCGGCATGGACGACACCGACATACTCAGCCTGCGTGGCTTCGACTCCCTCTCCATCGGGCCACACCAAGACGCACCTCCTCCCCTTGACGACCTCCCCGGTGCACGACAGAGCGCGGCCATGGCCGCCTTTCGCCGTGACCTTGCTCTACGCATGTCCAGGCTGCTCTTCGAGCCTTTCCCCCCTCGCTGGTGCGCCATCTTTTCGCCGGCGACTCCCCTACTTCAGGAGGAGGGGGACTCCTCCACCACCAACCCTTCCTCGGACGACGACGTTCCCATGCTTCTCCCCTTCCCGGTGATGCTACGTACCCTCCGAGCTTGCCGATGATGACCACGAGCACGCCTCCCTCAAGCGTCGTGGCAGGTGCAAGAGGGTGGTGTACACGGACCACACTGGCCGCCGGAGCTCCCGCCTCGCCGGAAAGGAACCGGCGAACTACGTCAAGATGATCGACGGGGCCAAGGCTGTCAAGGCGGCGCGCTTCGACACCTCCAAGGGTTCGCCCCGCCTCCGTGCTGCGGTGCGGGCCGCTGGCATTGGGATCGATGATGGTGCGCTGGCTCCCCTCTCTCTGTGCCAGCTCATGGCTCTGGGTGAGCCGTGCGGCGTCGACTTGGATGCGCTGGTCGCTGGGGCACGCGCTGAGGTGGCATACGACTCCGAATGAGTTGCATGCATCCTGTGGGGCCCCGTGTGTGCTGGCTCATGTCGGTCTCGTTGCTAGTTGGGGCTGCTGTTTGTTCCCCCTCCCTCTTCCTTATGTTAGTTTGCCAGGGTTGTATCGATGCTCCTGTCCGTGGGCCTTGCATGGCTGTTGGAGCGTCTTATCCTTTTTTCTCTTTTTCCTTTCCTCCCGTGGGGTGTGTAATGGCCTTAGGCCCGCTAGTGCCTCTAAACAACCCTGTTGCTTATTACTTCCTGCTTTTCCCCTTCCTTTGGTGCTTTCCAGCCCCATCATGAGCGCTCTTTTCTCTGTGTGTACTTGGAACGTCCGTGGGTTGGGTGAGTCACGCAAATGTATCAACGTCCGCGCTAACATCGAGGCCATGCAGCCTACCTTCCTCGCGATCCAAGAAACGAAACTAGAGCACCCGCCTCCCTACAAAACTGACTCATTCTTGCCCCCTCTCTTCGTACGTTCCTCGCCATCGATTCCACAGGTACTTCCAGAGGAATTTGTTCTGCCTGGAATGCCAACTTTTTCTCTTATCCACCATCTCTCCATTTCGCATGCCCTCTCGGTCGACCTCTCGGCTTGCCACGACAACTCGATGGTGAGGATCACCAATGTCTATGCGCCATGTGACTGCGCCGCTAAGGTGGCGTTCCTCCTTGAGCTTGCCGGGCATGCCCATCCCAGCTCTATCCCTTGGGCCATTGTGGGGGATTTCAACCTCATCCGATCTCCGGAGGATCATAGTAACGATAGTTTTTCTCGGACCGAGGCCATGTGGTTTAATGACTTCATTAGTGACCTTGCACTCATCGACCTCCCCCTTCGTGACCGCCAATTTACCTAGTCTAACCGCCAAAACTCCCCCATCCTTGCGCGCCTCGACCGAGTCCTTGTCAAGGTTGCTTGGGACTCTCGGTTCCCCACCTCCACGCTTGATTCTTTCACCCGTTCCACCTCTGATCATGCCCCCCTGTCGCCACCATCTCCTCCACGGCATCCAGAACTCGTATTTTTTAGTTTGAGAAATGTTGGACCCTTCATCCGTCTTTTCGTGCCACCATGTGCACCGCTTGGACCTCGACGTTTTGCCCTGACGCCACTGCTCAACTCGTGGCCCGTCTACGGCAGTGCCGCCTTAGCTGCAAATGTTGGACTCGACGGGTCGCTCCGGCGGCTCAGCGAGAGCAGGACTGCCACGTGCTTATTGACATCCTTGATCAGATTGAGGAGCTCCGCCATCTCTCCCCGTTGGAAATCCTCCTTCGCACTCTTACGGTCAACGCTCTGCATGCCTCTGTCAAATAACGTGTCGTCTATTGGAAGCTCCGGGCTAAGTTTCGCTATGCCTTGGAAGGCGACGAGAACACGGTTTTTTTTCATGCCTCTGCTTCTGCCCGTTTTCGTCGAAATTGCATCTCTGTCCTCTGCGTGGATGGTCATGAGACCTCCTCTCACTCCGACAAAGCGTCTGCTCTCCGAGACTACTACAAGGCTCTCCTCGGCACCACTGCCGCCTGCAATTGGACTTTCTCTCTCTCCGCCCTGTATCCCGACACAGGTCCTCTTCCCGCTTCCCTTTCGGTCCCTTTCACCACTGACGAGGTTAGGGCAGTGATACGTCTCCAACGTATCTATAATTTTTGATTGCTCCATGCTATATTATCTTCTGTTTTGGACATTATTGGGCTTTATTATCCACTTGTATATTATTTTTGGGACTAACCTATTAACCGGAGGCCCAGCCCAGAATTGCTGTTTTTTTTGCCTATTTTAGGGTTTCAAAGAAAAGGAATACCAAATGGAATGAAACCTTCGGGAACGTGATTTTTGGAACGAACAAGACCCAGGAGATTTGGACCCTATGTCAAGCAACCAACAGGGAGGCCACGAGGTAGGGGGCGCGCCTACCCCCCCCCCCCCAGGCGCGCCCTCCACCCTCGTGGGCCCCCTGTTGCTCCACCGACGTACCTCTTCCTCCTATATATACCTACGTACCCCCAAATGATCAGATACGGAGCCAAAACCCTAATTCCACTGCCGTAACTTTCTGTATCCACGAGATCCCATCTTGAGGCCTGTTCCGGAGCTCCGCCAGAGGGGGCATCGATCACGGAGGGCTTCTACATCAACACCATAGCCTCTCCGATGAAGTGTGGGTAGTTTACCTCAGACCTTCGGGTCCATAGTTATTAGCTAGATGGCTTATTCTCTCTTTTTGGATCTCAAT
Source organism: Triticum urartu (assembly GCF_056163025.1). NCBI lineage: Eukaryota > Viridiplantae > Streptophyta > Magnoliopsida > Poales > Poaceae > Triticum > Triticum urartu. The sequence goes on from NC_141876.1 coordinate 443,001,613, forward strand.
ACAAAGTTCTCCCCCTCTCTTGTGGAGATATATTCGATGTAATCTTCTTTTGCGGTGTGTTTGTTGAGACCGATGAATTGTGGGTTTATGATCAAGTTTATCTATGAACAATATTTGAATCTTCTCTGAATTCTTTTATGTATGATTGGTTATCTTTGCAAGTCTCTTCAAATTATCAGTTTGGTTTGGCCTACTAGATTGATCTTTCTTGCAATGGGAGAAGTGCTTAGCTTTGGGTTCAATCTTGCGGTGTACTTTCCCAGTGACAGTAGGGGCAGCAAGGCATGTATAGTATTGTTGCCATCGAGGATAACAAGATGGGGTTTTCATCATATTGCATGAATTTATCCCTCTACATCATGTCATCTTGCTTAAGGCGTTACTCTATTCTTATGAACTTAATACTCTATATGCTTGCTGGATAGCGGTCGATGTGTGGAGTAATAGTAGTAGATGCAGGCAGGAGTCGGTCTACTTGTCTTGGACGTGATGCCTATATACATGATCATACCTAGATATTCTCATACCTATGCTCAATTCTGTCAATTGCTCAACAGTAATTCGTTCACCCACCGTAAAATACCTATGCTCTTGAGAGAAGCCACTAGTGAAACCTATGGCCCCCGGGTCTATCTTCATCATATTAAATCTTCCAATACTTAGTTATTTTCATTGCTTTTATTTTACTTTGCATCTTTATCATAAAAATACCAAAAAAATTATCTTATCATATCTATCAGATCTCACTCTCGTAAGTGACCGTGTACGGATTGACAACCCCTTATCGCGTTGGTTGCGAGGATTTATTTGTTTTGTGTAGGTGCGAGGGACTCGCGCATAGCCTCCTACTGGATTGATACCTTGGTTCTCAAAAACTAAGGGAATTACTTACGCTACTTTGCTGCACCACCCTTTCCTCTTCAAGGGAAAACCAACGCAAGTGCTCAAGAGGTAGCAAGAAGGATTTCTGGCGCCGTTGCCGGGGATGTCTACGCAAAATTCAACATACCAAGTACCCATCACAAACCCTTATCTCCCGCATTACATTATTTGCCATTTGTCTCTCGTTTTCCTCTCCCCCACTTCACCTTTGCCGTTTTATTCGCCCCCTCTTTTCCGTTTGCCTCTTCCCCATTTGCTTTGATGTCTTACTTGGCTCATTTGCTCGTGTGGTTGGAATAGTTGTTTATTTATTACTAAACAGAGAACCTAAGATCTATGGATCCTCATCCGCTTGCTAATATTTTTAAGAGATCCAATTATGATGAACCAATTGCTAGTGAGTTTTGTGCACTAGATTATCTTTATGAAGTTTTGCTTGAAATTCATGAATCTGAAAATTGTGATGCAGTACTTTATGGAGTGATTCATGATAGATCTTTGAATAAAAAGCATGATTACAACGATTTTACTATGAATTCTCTTGATGTCAATTGTGCTAATAATATGCAAAAGCCTAAGCTTGGGGATGCTAGTTCTGCTATGTCTACTACTTGTTGTAATGATCATGATTGGGGTGATTCTTCTTTTGATCTTGAAAATTTATTTACTCCCATGACGAATATGAGATTGATAATAGTGTTTGCAATACTACTGAAAGTGGGTTTGGAAGACTGTCAACTTTAGATCCCACATATTTGGATAATGTTCAATCTTATGAAGTTTTTGATAAAAGTGGGTTTGAAGAGGTCATGACTTTAGTTAATGTTAATCCCACTATTTTGGAAGAGTGTCAACTTTGCATGCATGTGGATCGTATTGAAAATATTTTATGTAATAGCTATTTTGTTGAATTTTCTTATGATCCCACATATAATTATTATGAGAGAGGAAAATATGGTGGTAGAAATTTTCATGTTACTAAATTATATCTCATTATGTTGAGATTGCTATTGTCTCTTTCCGCTTCCTTGCATATGCTAGTTTTTGCTTGCCTTGATAATTTGTTTGCCTATAAGATGCCTATGCATAGGAAGTATGTTATACTTAAATGTGTTTGTCACGTGTTTTATGATGCTCTCTTTGTGCTTCAATTCTTGTCTTTCATGTGAGCATCATTGAAATATTATGCCTAGCTATAAGGCTTTAAAGAAAAGCGCTTGTTGGGAGATAACCCAATATTTTCCCTTCCTGTTATTCAATAAATAATTTATCTAGCCTCCATTTTGGTTGTGTTTTTTTTTAATTAATGTTTGTGCCAAGTAGAACCGTTGGGAAGACTTGGGGAAAGTCTTGTTAAATCTTGCTGTAAAAAACAGAAACTTTAGCGCTCACGAGAACTGCTGCCATTTTTATTTGGAAAGTGATATTTAGTTAATTATTTTTGCAGATGATTAATAGATAAATTCCTCACGTCCAGCAATTTATTTTAGAATTTTTGGGGTTCCAGATCTTGCGCTAGCTACATATTACTACAGACTGTTCTATTTTTAACAGATTCTGTTCTTCGTGTGTTGTTTGCTTATTTTGATGAATCTATGGCTAGTAAAATAGTTTATAAACCATAGAGAAGTTGGAATACAGTAGGTTTAACACCAATATAAATAAAGAGTTCATTACAGTACCTTGAAGTGGTCTTTTGTTTTCTTTCGCTAACGGAGCTCACGAGATTTTCTACTTTAAGTTTTGTGTTGTGAAGTTTTCAAGTTTTGGGTAAGGATTTGATGGATTATGGAACAAGGAGTGGCAAGAGCCTAAGCTTGGGGATTCCCATGGCATCTCCCAAGATAATCTAAGGACACCTAAAAGCCAAAGCTTGGGGATGCCCCGGAAGGCATCCCCTCTTTAGTCTACTTCTATCGGTAACTTTACTTGGAGCTATATTTTTATTCACCACATGATATGTGTTTTGCTTGGAGCGTCTTGTATGATTTGAGTCTTTATTTTTTAGTTTACCACAATCATCTTTGCTGTACACACCTTTTGAGAGAGACATACATGATTCGGAAATTATTAGAATACTCTATGTGCTTCACTTATATCTTTTGAGTTATACAGTTTTGCTCTAGTACTTCACTTATATCTTTTAGAGCACGGTGGTGGATTTGTTTTATAGAAAGTATTGATCTCTCATGCTTCACTCAGATTATTTTGAGAGTCTTAAATAGCATGGTAAATTTCTTAAATAATCCTAATATGCTAGGTATACAACATTAATAATAAAATTCTCCTATGAGTGTGTTGAATACTATGAGAAGTTTGATGCTTGATAATTGTTTTGAGATATGGAGATGGTGATATTAGAGTCATGCTAGTTGAGTAGTTGTGAATTTGAGAAATACTTGTGTTAAAGTTTGTGATTCCCGTAGCATGCACGTATGGTGAACCGTTATGTGATGAAGTCGGAGCATGATTTATTTATTGATTGTCTTCCTTATGAGTGGCGGTCGGGGACGAGCGATGGTCTTTTCCTACCAATCTATCCCCCTAGGAGCATGCGCGTAATACTTTGCTTTGATAACTTGTAGATTTTTGCAATAAGTATATGAGTTCTTTATGACTAATGTTGAGTCCATGGATCATACGCACTCTCACCCTTCCACCATTGCTAGCCTCTCTAATACCGCGCACATTTCGCCAGTATCATACACCCACCATATACCTTCCTCAAAAAAGCCACCATACCTACCTATCATGGCATTTCCATAGCCATTCCGAGATATATTGCCATGCAACTTTCCACCGTTCCGTTTATTATGACACGCTCCATCATTGTCATATTGCTTTGCATGATCATGTAGTTGACATTGTATTTGTGGAAAACCACCGTTCATAATTCTTTCATACATGTCACTCATGAGTCATTGCATATCCCAGTACACCGTCGGAGGCATTCATATAGAGTCATATCTTGTTCTAAGTATCGAGTTGTAATTCTTGAGTTGTAAGAAAATAAAAGTGTGATGATCATCATTATTAGAGCATTGTCCCAGTGAGGAAAGGATGATGGAGACTATGATTCCCCCACAAGTCGGGATGAGACTCCGGACAAAAAATAAAAATAAATAAAAAAAGAGACCATAAAAAAGTAGAAGGCCCAAACAAAAAATGAGAGAAAAAGAGAGAAGGGACAATGCTACTATCCTTTTACCACACTTGTGCTTCAAAGTAGCACCATGATCTTCATGATAGAGAGTCTCCTTTGTTATCACTTTCATATACTAGTGGGAATTTTTCATTATAGAACTTGGCTTGGATATTCCAATGATGGGCTTCCTCAAAATGCCCTAGGTCTTCGTGAGCAAGCAAGTTGGATGCACACCCACTTAGCTTCTTTTTGAGCTTTCATATACTTATAGCTCTAGTGCATCCGTTGCATGGCAATCCCTACTCACTCACATTGATATCTATTGATGGGCATCTCCATAGCCCGTCGATACGCCTATTGATGTGAGACTATCTTCTCCCTTTTTGTCTTCTCCACAACCACCATTCTATTCCACCTAAGTGCTATGTCCATGGCTCACACTCATGTATTGCGTGAAGATTGAAAAAGTTTGAGAACACCAAAAGTATGAAATAATTGCTTGGCTTGTCATCGGGGTTGTGCATGATTTAAATACTTTGTGTGGTGAAGATAGAGCATAGCCAGACTATATGATTTTGTAGGGATAACTTTCTTTGGCCATGTTATTTTGAAAAGACATAATTGCTTAGTTAGTATGCTTGAAGTATTATTATTTTTATGTCAATATTGAACTTTTGTCTTGAATCTTTCAGATCTGAATATTCATACCACAATTAAGAAGAATTACATTGAAAATATGCCAAGTAGCATTCCACATCAAAAATTCTGTTTTTATCATTTACCTACTCGAGGACGAGCAGGAATTAAGCTTGGGGATGCTTGATGCGTCTCCAACGTATCTATAATTTTTTATTGCTCCATGCTATATTATCTTCTGTTTTGGACATTATTGGGCTTTATTATCCACTTGTATATTATTTTTGGGACTAACCTATTAACCGGAGGCCCAGCCCAGAATTGTTGTTTTTTTTGCCTATTTTAGGGTTTCGAAGAAAAGGAATACCAAACGGAGTCCAAACGGAATGAAACCTCCGGGAACGTGATTTTTGGAACGAACAAGACCCAGGAGACTTGGACCCTACGTCAAGCAACCAACAGGGAGGCCACGAGGTAGGGGGCGCGCCTACCCCCCCAGGCGCGCCCTCCACCCTCGTGGGCCCCTGTTGCTCCACCGACGTACCTCTTCCTCCTATATATACCTACGTACCCCCAAACGATCAGATATGGAGCCAAAACCCTAATTCCACCACCGTAACTTTCTGTATCCACGAGATCCCATCTTGAGGCATGTTCCGGAGCTCCACGGAGGGGGCATCAATCGCGGAGGGCTTCTACATCAACACCATAGCATCTCCGATGAAGCGTGAGTAGTTTACCTCAGACCTTCGGGTCCATAGTTATTAGCTAGATGGCTTCTTCTCTCTTTTTGGATCTCAATACAAAGTTCTCCCCCTCTCTTGTGGAGATCTATTCGATGTAATCTTCTTTTGCGGTGTGTTTGTTGAGACCAATGAATTGTGGGTTTATGATCAAGTTTATCTATGAACAATATTTGAATCTTCTCTGAATTCTTTTAGGTATGATTGGTTATCTTTGCAAGTCTCTTCGAATTATCAGTTTGGTTTGGCCTACTAGATTGATCTTTCTTGCAATGGGAGAAGTGCTTAGCTTTGGGTTCAATCTTGCGGTGTCCTTTCCCAGTGACAGTAGGGGCAGCAAGGCACGTATTGTATTGTTGCCATCAAGGATAACAAGATGGGGTTTTCATCATATTGCATGAGTTTATATCCCTCTACATCATGTCATCTTGCTTAAGGCGTTACTCTATTCTTATGAACTTAATACTCTAGATGCATGCTGGATAGCGGTCGATTTGTGGAGTAATAGTAGTAGATGCAGGCAGGAGCCGGTCTACTTGTCTTGGACGTGATGCCTATATACATGATCATACCTAGATATTCTCATAACTATGCTCAATTCTGTCAATTGCTCAACAGTAATTCGTTCACCCACTGTAAAATGCCTATGCTCTTGAGAGAAGCCACTAGTGAAACCTATGGCCCCCGGGTCTATCTTCATCATATTAAATCTTCCAATACTTAGTTATTTTCATTGCTTTTATTTTACTTTGCATCTTTATCATAAAAATACCAAAAATATTATCTTATCATATCTATCGGATCCGACTCTCGTAAGTGACCATGTAGGGATTGACAACCCCTTATCGCGTTGGTTGCGAGGATTCTTTTTGTTTTGTGTAGGTGCAAGGGACTCGCGCGTAGCCTCCTACTAGATTGATACCTTGGTTCTCAAAAACTGAGGGAAATACTTACGCTACTTTGCTGCACCACCCTTTCATCTTCAAGGGAAAACCAACGCAAGTGCTCAAGAGGTAGCAGGCAACTTTTTTGACATGAATCGCCTCTCTAGCTGTCGTGGTTTTGTCACGGCGGATGTCCTAGAGAAAGGACTTAGTCGTGGAGCCATCGCGACGGGTTAGCTTGAAGGGGTTAAAGCGGACACAGGGACGCAAGAGAGTTTATACTAGTTCGGCCCCTTCAATGAAGGTAAAAGCCTACATCTAGTTGTGATGGAATTGATGGGGTTTCGATGACTAGGGAGCAAACAAGCTTCGCCTATGTCTCGAGTTGTTGTATGTTGTCCCTGAACCGCCGCCGGGTCGTCCCCTTATATACACGGGTGACTCCCGTCGGTTTACAGAGTCCCAATACCGGCTCATAGATGTGTCTGGTTTGGTCTCTACTTATTCCTAACTTACAATACAAGTTACTACTAACACCGGTTTACGGCTACAGGCCTTGAACCGACCATGGGCCTTGAGCCCTCATCCACCTTCTTGGTCTTTAACATACTTAACTACTGATGAAGTTAACCCGGCCCAGATAGGCCGGTTTGTGCCCAGTAGTAATATCCCCAACATTAGGCCCCAGATTGATTTGAACGGGTTCATGTCAATCCTTTAACAAAAGCTTCATCTTCAACATCTTCTCATAAATTGGTAAACCGCCATGATGTTATCTTCTCTGATTGCTGTAAACCGGAGTGACGTCACCTGTCATAACGAAGCTATCCATTATGCTTCTTTGTTTAATAGATCTGCAGAAATCGAGGCAACAGCTCCGTTTCATGGCCCCTTGATTGTCGCGCCTGACACATGTTCTTTCGCCTTATAAATAGGACCGAAGGGTCATTTCTTTTCTCCCCTTCGTGCCTTCTTCGTCTTCCTCGCGTCGCCAGCCTCGGAGCTCCGCCGCCGCCGTCGACCTCTGCCTCAACCTTGGCCGCTGCATCAACCTGAGCGCACTAGAGCATCGCGGCAACCTTCCGCGTCTTCCTCAGCTCCGGTAAATCTTCCATCCTTTCCCCCGCAGATCTGACCTAGGGTTTCACAGTTCTTCAGTGTTCATTGTCTGCCTCTGGCTCATACGATAGATCTTTAAATGGCTCCGCAAATCTTTATTCTGTGCCATGGTAGCTGTTACCCTTCGCCTTCACTTACACATCTCAAAACCATAGATCTGTATGTACGTCTTGCTTACAATACAAGTTACTACTAACACCGGTTTACGGCTACAGGCCTTGAACCGACCATGGGCCTTGAGCCCTCATCTGCTTTCTTGGTCTTTAACATACTTAACTACTGATGAAGTTAACCCGGCCCAGATAGGCCGGTTTACGCCCAGTAGTAATATCCCCAACACTAGCCCTGGGCCAGACGGCTTCGGTCCTTCTTTCTATGTCACCTTTTGGGACATTCTCTCTGTCGACGTCTAGGCAGTTTTCCATGACTTTTACACTGGCAATATCGATCTCACCAGGATAAATAGAGCCTTTTTGGTTCTCCTGCCTACGTCTGAGGTGGCCTGGTCCCCTTCTGACTTTCGCCCGATCTCTCTGCAAAACTATATCATGAAGGCCATCACCATGGCTCTCTCAACTCGCCTTTAGCGGCACATCCACTCCCTGGTGGACCCGGACCAGACAAGCTTCCATCCCGGTAGGCGCATTTCCGAGAACATCGTCTATGCTGCCGACCTTCTCCGGGCCTGCCACTTGCGCAAGGTCCCCACTGTGGTTTTCAAAATTGACTTTCGCAGAGCTTTCGGCTCTGTCAACTGGTCGAGCCTCCTCCTGATCTTGTCCGCGCGGGAGTTTAGAGACCGCTGGTGTGGTTGGATCCGGGCCATCTTGTCCACTGGCCAGACGTTTGTCCTTCTCAACAACACTCCGGGGGACTGGATCCTCTGCCGAAATGGCCTTCGCCAGGGCGACGCCCTTTCTCCCTATCTTTTTATCATAGTGGCCGATGTTTTGTAGTGCATGGCCCAAGCGGCTAGTACCGCTGGCCATCTGTCACACCCCATTGATCCCACCCTCCCTTGCCCCATCCTTCAGTACGCTGACGACACCCTTATCCTTTGTCGTGCGGACGTCCCCTCTGTTACGCACCTCAAAAGCATCCTCGACGCTTTCGCCCGTGCGACCAGGCTAGTGATAAATTTCCGCAAGTCCGGGTTTGTTCCCATGCATTGCACCCCCGAGTTGTCGGCAGAGTTGGCCTCCATCTTAGGGTGCCCCATATCTTCTTTCCCCCAACCTTACCTAGGGTTACCCTTGTCCCCACTCAAGCTTCCCACCTCTGCCTACGACTCCCTTCTTAAATCTTTCGACCGCTATCTGTTGGTTTGGCGAGCTCTCCTGCTCTCGTCAGGTGGTAGACTTGTTCTTTACAACGCTATCCTTAATAATCTTCCAACATACTTCATGTGTTCTTATTTGCTGCCCACTAGAGTGATCGAGCAGATTGATCATAGGCGCCGTTCCTTCTTTTGGACCGGCAAGGATACTTGCTCCGGGGCTCGCTGTTTAATTGCTTGGGACAAAGTGTGTGTTGATGTGCAGGAAGGTGGCTTCGGCATCCGTGATCTTCGACGACAAAACATGTGCCTCCTTCTTCATTTTGTGGACGTTCTTCACCGCCCCGACTGCCCGCCATGGAAGAGGTGGTTCCTCAGCAACCTCCGCGACGACATTGGCGACACATTCTCGACACCATCGTTCCTTCATGCAATTATCCAGGTTGCTCTGCCTACCTACAGGAGCATTACTCGGGTGCATCTAGGGATGGGCGCACCACTTCTTTCTGGCAGGACAGGTGGCTTCCCGGTGGTGCACTCTTCTTCGTCTTTGAGGCGCTCTTCTCCCACTCGACGCGGCCCAACGAAGCGGTTGCTGGGGTCGTCGAGTCTGGCCTTGCTCTCCAGCCGAGGCTGTCCGCGGTGGCGGCCGCCCAACTCAGCTCCGTACGGGAGCTCCTTCGCTCTGTGTGTCTGGTGGACGCGCACAACTGCCGTGTCATGGCCTAGGGGCGAGACCTCTCGTTTAGCTCTCGGGCGGCGTTCCGCGTCCTGTCGCTGCACGACATCCGCGATCAGGGCTCCATCGACCTCTGGGACTCCCGGCTCCCCAACAAGATCAAGATCTTTGCTCGGCTTCTTCTCGGCAACCGGCTTAGCACGCGCGCTAATCTGTTTGCCAAGAATTGTGCTTCGTCGCCTGAATGTGCCTCATACCATGACGACGAAACAACGGACCACCTCTCCGCCTCCTGCTCGCAGGCGGCTCGTGTCTGGTCGCGACGCGACATGGGCCCCTTCCTCTCTGTGGCGGATATTGTTTCCAAGCAACCCCGGGTACCGCTAGATGCTGCTGCTTGGCGGGCTGGCCTCTACATCCTCCTATGGCATGTGTGGAAGGCTCAAAACGATGTGGTGTTCAACTACATCATCTATGAGCCCAAGGACATTCTTCGGCGTGCCGCCGACGACACGCTGCTTTGGGCACGACGTTTCGATGATGTTGTGCGCGACCAACTCCTCCTGTTCCGCTCCGTCCTCATCACGGCTTCCTAGCCTCCCTGTTTTTCACTTTTCTCTCTATCTTGTTGTTTTTTATCTCCTCGATGGAAAACATTGTATGACGGCCTCGTCCTTTCGGGTAATATAACAACCGGTGGGGCAAAATTCCCCCCCCCCCCGTCATTCTTGAGAAAAACACTCTCATCTTATATTAGTTTACAGAGAGAGTACTTTTATTTCTTTAGGGGAAAACACTGCCACTTTATTCAATGTTCAGAGCTTCTTCCACAGCAATCTCCGAGCTCACACACTCCAGAGACACATGAAGTCGAGTTTTACAAAGAGGTTTAATACAACCTTCCCTAGCTAAAATGTGTGCGACCTTATTTGTCGAGCGTCGCACCCAAGCAATCATGAACTCCGTAAAGGAGTTAAGTAAGTCATTGATCTCCTCCACTAGTTTCCCATTAGAGAGATCCTTTTGTGTGTTCATAATCTTCTGCACCGACACTTGAGAGCCCGTCTCGAGGATGACCTTCTGTACCTGCATTTCTTTTGCAAGGGCTAGAGCCCTCCGGCACGCCTTTAGCTCAGCTACATCCGCGTCGTGAGTTGAAGGGAAAAAATGACACGACCCAGCGATGAATTTGCCATTGTTGTCCTAAGAACAGCCCCTCCCCCTCCCGCCCGTAGTTTCTTAGCTAGTGCACCATCGTCGTTCGCCTTGACCCATCCTTCCTCTGGTCTCCTCCACTTCTCACTCTGAACGGGGCCCGGGTGATCGCACTTTACTTCGTGTATAGATTTCCATTCTTCCATAAGTCTAATAACCCGGTCGCAAATATTTGTTGGACACTCAATGCGGTTACTTTCCCTGGCTCCATTACGAGCCATCCACATCTCATACCAGGATTTGAGCACAATTACCTTCTCTTCTCCACTTGCCTTGGCTAGCCACTTCAGAATCCAGGCACAAAGTGCCTCTACACCATCCACGTATACTGGCAATACCGGCAAGGGAGCATCCACTTTTTCAGAGAGCGAGCACCATAGTTCGGCTGCATGTGGGCACTTCCAAAAATTGTGTATAATATTTTCTTCCCTTCCACATGCAACACATAATACCCCCGGTTTAATTCTACACTTGTGCAGCTCCGTTCCAGCAGCTAATCCATTCCTAATGACCCTCCATGCATGAATTTTCACCTTGTTTGGCACTTCTGTATCCTCGAGCCAACTTTTATGATCAGCAACCGGGTGTGAACTAGAGGTTGTAGCCCTTTTCGCGGACTTGATTTCCACTCCCAGATGGTATGCCGACCTCACTGTAAACCTGCCATCTTTGGTAAAATTCCATGCTCTATAGTCCTCAGTACCCAGCCCACCCACGACGATATGTTGTAAAAGAGTTTGTTGCAAGGGGAGAAAAAATACATCCCTAACCTAATAACCATGAGTCAAGAACCAAATAGGTCTACGTCCTTTCTTTCAATACATGACATCTCATCTATGTTGCTACTCCCTCCGTCTAGGTGTGTAAGTCACCTTACGAAAATCAAATAGTCCCCAAAAACATAGGCGTGGTGCCTTAACTCTCACGTTGTTTCTTGTTTTTTGACATAAATAAAGGAATCAACCAATAAGAGATGTGGGGTGTGTATGTTTTTAATGACTTGAGACTACCAAACATGACATGCAGTGGTCAGTTCATTGCATGCAATGGTATTAATTAGCAAATAAACATTAAGTTCTCTCGTTTTCCTCTCCACCTTGGTTGCGGTGCACAACCTAAGATGACTTATTCACCTAGACGGAGGGAGTATTTATCTTCCTTCTCATCCTCGCTGACGGTGGCCACAATACTGACACAATCACACAACACGTTTGAATGTTGTCAATCCTAAGATGTCGCTCTCTTGGCACAAGATGAGAAAACTACTTTTTTCCTATAAGATTTTGGCGAGGCGTGCATATGTGGTTATAGATGATTTTTTTCATCTCCAATCCTGGTTTTGCTGAGGTATTCATTTCCAATCCAGATCGGCACCGTCATGAAAGAAAGATGGATCATGTGATAATGATTAAGGTTGCATCCTAAATAGATTTTTTAAATGGTTACCATGTAAAATAACATCATATCCAGATTCTACACATTTTCCTAATTTATACCCCCTGTTTCTAAATATAAGAGCATGTTTGGTTGCAATACTGGAAGAAATTTGCCTGGTCTGAGACGTCCCTGAGATGTGGCTGGACATTGTCTGGTTGACTCCCTGGATTCATGGACACATCCCTAGCCTGGAGCACGTTTGTAACAACCCAAGACCGACGCTCCAGAAGCCTTCCAGTTATTTCATTGTTGCCATGTGTTTTTGTTTGTTTGTTGCATTCATCAAGGCATCTTTTGCATTGCATCATGTCATCATTACCAACTTAAATGTTTTCCCATAAATAAATTGTATGGATCTCCGATCCATTTAAATCGAGGGAAATGTACATGGTGATTTCTCTTTATAACATATATCCTCCCAATATTATTAGGGAGCTATAAAATTATATTCCATTAATTTGGAATTTACCACAACACACGTGCATGTTAAATCCCTTGGCCTTTCCTTCTTCAAGTTTTGACTCTCCAACCTTGCCTATAATTCTTTCCCATCCATCGTGGCTCTTTCTAAATTCTCAACATTTTTGGGCACTTCTAAATCCTAGTCCTAGTTCAAATCCATTTGAATTAATTCAAATGAGGTGGCATTCAACTCCACACCCACACTCACTTTCTATTTTCTTGGATCAAGCTTATTTTTATGAGTCCGGGAAAATTATCCGCATGCGCAAATTCTTTCCCTAACCCTCTCTTTCTTTTCTTCTCTCTAATTCTTTTCTACTAAAGAATATGAGCGAGAGAGAGAGAGAGCCCAGCCAAGAACTTAGGCCGGCCCATCTGCACCTAAGGCCCAGCCGCTGCCTTGTTAACCCTAGCGAACCCTCTGCCCGATCCCCTCTCTCCCCTTCATCCCTCCTAGCGCTGCCAGGGAGCCCCTCGCTCGACCCCCCATCTCTCTCGCTCGCTATCCCTAACTCCCACTCCTTCATCTCGATCCCCCCCTGAGCACTGCCAACTGCACCCAACGCCTCCAGGGGAGATGCCCGATCCCCTTGACGAGGTCGAGGTCGACCGCGACCATGACCCCACCTCTTACGCGAGACCTGGGGTGCTGTGTTGGGGAACACAGTAATTTCAAAAAATTCCTACGCACACGCAAGATCTATCTAGGTGATGCATAGCAACGAGAGGGAGAGTGTTGTCCACGTACCCTCGTAGACCGTAAGCGGAAGCGTTATGACAACGCGGTTGTTGTAGTCGTACGTCTTCACGATCCGACCGATCCTAGCACCGAAAGTACGACACCTCTGTGATCTGCACACGTTCAGCTCGGTGACATCCCATGAACTCTAGATCCAGCTGAGTGTCGAGGGAGAGCTTCATCAGCACGATGGCGTGATGACGGTGATGATGAAGTTACCGACACAGGGCTTCGCCTAAGCACTACAACGATATGACCGAGGTGGAAATTTGTGGAGGGGGGCACCACACACGGCTAAACAATCAACTTGTGTGTTCTAGGGTGCCCCCTTCCCCACGTATATATAGGAGGGAGGGGAAGGCCGGCCGGCCCTCTCTAGGCGCGCCAAGGGGGGAGGAGTCCTCCTCCTAGTAGGAGTAGGACTCCCCCCTTTCCTAGTCCCACTAGGAATAGAAGGAAGAGGGAGAAGGAGAAAGGAAAGGGGGGCCGGCACCCTCACCCAATTCGGATTAGGCTTGGGGGGGGCACCCCCTCCTAGGCTGCCTTCTCTTCTCTCCCACTAAGGCCCATTAAGGCCCATATACTCCCCGGGGGGTTCCGGTAACCCCCCGGTACTCCGGTAAATGCCCGAACTCACCCAGAACCATTCCGATGTCCAAACATAGCCTTCCAATATATCGATCTTCATGTCTTGACCATTCTGAGACTCCTCGTCAAGTCCGTGTTCATATCCGGGACTCCGAACTACCATCGGTACATCAAAAACCATAAACTCATAATACCAATCGTCACCGAACATTAAGCGTGCGGACCCTACGGGTTCGAGAACTATGTAGACATGACCGAGACTCATCTCCAGTCAATAACCAATAGCGGAACCTGGATGCTCATATTGGTTCCTACATATTCTATGAAGATCTTTATCGGTCAAACCGCATAACAACATACGTTGTTCCCTTTGTCAACGGTATGTTACTTGCCCGAGATTCGATCATCGGTATCTCAATACCTAGTTCAATCTCGTTATCGTAAAATCTCTTTACTTGTTCCATAATGCAACATCCTGTAACTAACTCATTAGTCACATTGCTTGCAAGGCTTATAGTGATGTGCATTACCGAGAGGGCCCAGAGATACCTCTTCGATACACGGAGTGACAAATCCTAATCTCGATCTATGCCAACTCAACAAACACCATTGGAGACACATGTAGAGCATCTTTATAGTCACCCAGTTACGTTGTGACATTTGATAGCACACTAAGTGTTCCTCCGGTATTCAGGAGTAGCATAATCTCATAATCATAGGAACATGTATAAGTTATGGAGAAAGCAATAGCAGTAAACTAAACGTTCAAAGTGCCAAGCTAACGGATGGGTCAAGTCAATCACATCATTCTCTAATGATGTGATCCCGTTCATCAAATGACAACTCTTTGTCCATGGCTAGGAAACTTAACCATCTTTGATTAACGAGCTAGTCAAGTAGAGGCATACTAGTGACACTCTGGTTTGTCTATGTATTCACACATGTACTAAGTTTCCGATTAATATAATTCTAGCATGAATAATAAACATTTATCATGATATAAGGAAATATAAATAACAACTTTATTATTGCCTCTAGGGCATATTTCCTTCAGTCTCCCACTTGCACTAGAGTCAATAATCTAGATTACATTGTAATGATTCTAACACCCATGGAGTCTTACTGCTGATCATGTTTTGCTCATGAGAGAGGCTTAATCAACGGGTCTGCAACATTCAGATCGGTATGTATCTTGCAAATCTCTATGTCTCCCTCCTTGACTTGATCGCGGATGGAATTGAAGCATATCTTGATGTGGTTGGTTCTCTTGTGAAATTTGGATTCCTTTGCCAAGGCAATTGAACCAGTATTGTCACAAAAGATTTTCATTGGACCCGATGCACTAGGTATGACACCTAGATTGGATATGAACTCCTTCATTTGCTGCTTCCGAAGCAGTTATGTATTCCGTTTCGCACGTAGATCCCGCCATGACGCTTTTCTTGGAACTGCACCAACTGACAGCTCCACCATTCAATAAAAATACATATCCGGTTTGTGACTTAGAGTCATTCAAATCAGTGTCAAAGCTTGCATCGATGTAACTGTTTACGATGAGCTCTTTGTCACCTCCATAAATGAGAAACATATCCTTAGTCCTTTTCAGGTATTTCAGGATGTTCTTGACCGCTGTCTAGTGATCCACTCCTAGATTACTTGGTACCTCCCTGCTAAACTAATAGCAAGGCACACATCAGGTATGGTACACAACATTGCATACATGATAGAACCTATGGCTGAAGCATAGGGAATGACTTTCATTTTCTTTCTATCTTCTGCAGTGGTCGGGCATTGAGTCTGACTCAACTTTACACCTTGTAACACATGCAAGAACCCTTTCTTTGCTGGATCCATTTTGAACTTCTTCAAAACTTTATCAAGGTATGTGCTTTATGGAAGTCCAATTAAGCGTCTTGATCTATCTCTATAGATCTTGATGCCCAATATATAAGCAGATTCACCGAGGTCTTTCATTGAAAAATTCTTATTCAAGTATCCTTTTATGCTACAGAAATTCAATATCATTTCCGATCAGCAATAAGTCATCCACATATAATATCAAAAATGCTACAGAGCTCTCACTCACTTTCTTGTAAATACAGGCTTCTCCAAAAGTTTGTATAAAACTATATGCTTTGATCACACTATCAAAGCGTAAATTCCAACTCCGAGAGGCTTGCACCAGTCCATAAATGGATCGCTGGAGCTTGCACACTTTGTTAGCACCTTTTGGATCGACAAAACCTTCTAGTTGCATCATATACAAATATTCTTTAAGATATCCATTAAGGAATGCAGTTTTGACATCCATTTGCCAAATTTCATAATCATAAAATGCGACAATTGCTAACATGATTCGGACGGACTTAAGCATCGCTACGGGCGAGAAGGTCTCATCGTAGTCAACTCCTTGAACTTGTCGAAAACCGTTTGCAACAAGTCGAGATTTGTAGACAGTAACATTACCATTAGCGTCAGTTTTCTTCTTGAAGATCCATTTATTCTCTATGGCTTGGGATCATCGGGCAAGTCAACCAAAGTCCACACTTTGTTCTCATACATGGATCCCATCTCAGATTTCATGGCCTCAAGCCATTTTACGGAATCTGGGCTCATCATCACTTCCTCATAGTTCGTAGGTTCGTCATGATCAAGTAACATGACCTCCAGAACAGGATTACCGTACCACTCTGGTGCAGATCTTACTCTGCTTGACCTACGAGGTTCGGTAGTAACTTGATCGGAAGTTTCATGATCATCATCATTAGCTTCCTCATTTACTGGTGTAGGAATCACTTAAACTGATTTTTGTGATGAACTACTTTCCAATAAGGGAGCAGGTACAGTTACATCATCAAGTTATACTTTCCTCCCACTCACTTATTTTGAGAGAAACTCCTTCTCTAGAAAGGATCAATTCTTAGCAACGAATATATTGCCTTCCGATCTGTGATAGAAGGTGTACCCAACAGTCTCCTTTGGGTATCCTATGAAGACACATTTCTCCGATTTGGGTTCGAGCTTATCAGGTTGAAGCTTTTTCACATAAGCATCACACCCCCAAACTTTAAGAAACGACAACTTGGGTTTCTTGCCAAACCACAGTTCATAAGGTGTCGTCTCAACGGATTTCGATGGTGCTCTATTTAACGTGAATGCAGCCGTCTCTAAAGCATAACCCCAAAATGATAGCGGTAAATCAGTAAGAGACATCATAGATCGTACCATATCTAATAAAGTGCAGTTACGATGTTCGGACACACCATTACGCTGTGGTGTTCCAGGTGGCGTGAGTTGCGAAACTATTCTGCATTGTTTCAAATGAGGACCAAACTCATAACTCAAATATTCACCTCCACGATCGGATCGTAGAAATTTAATTTTCTTGTTACGATGATTTTCCACTTCACTCTGAAATTCTTTGAACTTTTCAAATGTTTCATACTTATGTTTCATCAAGTAGATATACCCATTTCTGCTCAAATCATCTATGAAGGTAAGAAAATAACGATACCCGCCACGAGCATCAACACTCATAGGACCGCATAGATGAGTATGTATTATTTCCAATAAGTCTGTTGCTTGTTCCGTTGTTCCGGAGAACGGAGTCTTAGTCATCTTGCCCATGAGGCATGATTCGCCAGCATCAAGTGATTCATAATCAAGTGATTCTAAAAGTCCATCAGCATGGAGTTTCTTCATGCGCTTTACACCAATATGACCTAAACGGTAGTGCCACAAATAAGTTGCACTATCATTATTAAACTTATATCTTTTGGCTTCAATACTATGAACATGTGTATCACTACTATCAAGATTTAGTAAAAATAGACCACTCATCAAGGATGCTGCTAACGCGACACTACGATCGGAGACCCTTCGACGAAACTGTGTGTGATGCAATAATCGCAAACGGTGGTGTAAAAAACCGTCAAAAAGGTGCAAAACGTTTGCGATGATGGATGCATCAAACATAGTTCAAATTTTAGTTGCATGTGCGATTCAGGGCATACGGTTCAGTTCAATTAACCATTTTCGATGAGGAGGAACAAAAGAAATGGGCAGCCAGATGAAGATGTGTGCGATGTACAACATAAGCTTCACTCGAATGAACTGTTTGTGATTAGGAAACACAAAAGAAACGGTCAGCCAGATCAAGGTGTGTGCGATGTACAACATACAGTTCACTCGGATGAACTGTTTGTGATTAGGCAACACAAAAGAAACGGTCAGCCAGATCAAGGCGTGTGCGATGTACGACATGCGGTTCACCCAGATGAAGTGTTTGCGTTGAGACAAGAGAACAGAAATGGTTCAATATAACAAATACCATAAATATTGCAAGGTTCAAATTCAAAGATTACATCGCCCAAATTGAAACATTGCAAGCTGCGTCATTTCTGAAAAGGGGTCAGCCGCTGACAAGTCATGTATGGGTTTGACACAATAACTTCCAATTTCTTTGCCATATGCTCTTCCAATACGAAGTTTGGCATTTTTGGAGGCACTTCCATTCCGCAGTATCTGCTGGCTCTGATAATCATACCATCGACCCTTCTTAATTAAATGCGTGTTCAACCTCAGTACCCTCAGCACCTTTGCTCTGGCAAGAATGAACCTGGCGAGTGTAATCTCCGGTGGGGTCCCTTGGTAGGAGTTCAAAGTAATATTTGAGAGATGCAGATCCAGGCATTCGATGTGATTGTTGTTATAAACATCTTCCACGGGGCCTAATATGCACTGTAAAAGAAGAGAATGTGTCAGTGCCTACATGCAGTTTTGAACACTGCTACACACCCATTTGGTTTGCAGGATTTGTAAAATGCACCAACGTGCCATCTTCGACCTGGCATGATTTACATGGGCATTTGATTACAATCTAGAAACATGTAGCCTTCTTCACAAGAGGTTGGATTGGATGAAAAAATCCCTAAGAAAACTAGTACAGATGAATCCAAAGGAAAAATGCTTATGGATGATTGTAACCTTATGGTTAACATTTAACAGGAAAGGAACAACACCTTGATATACAACTTCTTCAGGCACAGAAAGCATCTCAGGCAACTGAAAACTTGGCCAAGGTCGGGGATGACAGATTCTAGTGCCAAGACCTTCACTGTGCCCAGAGTCTGGGTGAAGCTTCGCTGGATGACAGACGAACATACATCTTCAAAACTAGAAATAACGTCGATATCAAGAAGGAGAGGTATATAAGGTGACTGTTGTACCTGAAAGTTGTAGTATTTGACAGATGAGTAGCCTACCACTTTCAATTTCGGCGCAGAAATGACATTGATTCTTGTTGGACCTTGTTGATCAACTGCAAGTAATCTCTCAAGTGAAGGTGTGTCCTGGATGACCATATTGTGGTCCACCTTTTGTGATCTCTCGTTGCAGCACGAGCAACACACATAAATAGTCCGGAGAGTCCTGGAGGTGATGTGCAAGGTACTCGACCAATTCATCGCCTGAAGACGAAGGAACTCGAGTATAGTACAGCCGCGGAGCAGGCGCTCCATGTCATCCTTTGGGATGCGAATGGCGATGAGCTCGAGGTGCTTCAGTCATGCTAGAAAAAGAGCAGGCACGTCATTAAGGGGGGATGGCAGTTCATGAACTTGGCGAGGTGCAGCATGGGCGCGAAGCGGAGCGTGGACGTTGGCAGCAAGCGCATATGCCCATCATTATAACTTAGCTTCTCGAGCTGATCCATGGCACGGGATCGGAACCACTCGTCAAGCTTGGCTCGTTCCTTGCCATTGGAACGGAACTTGCCCACAATAAGGCCTTTGATTGGGCCATCGTGACTGCTGAGGATCTGAGAGAACACATCCAAGCTTTGGTGATAGCCATGGCAAAGCTTGTGGGCGTCGAGGAGGTCGACAGGGGTGCGGAGCCATAGGGTGCGCCACCGCTGGGAAAGGGCGGATGTCCTTGCCCAATATTTGATTGGGAGGAGGGATATGATGACTATCAACATATCATCGGGGAGGTTGTTGATGAAGTCTAGGCCTGCTGGAGTTACTTGCGGTTCTTTCTCGACCCACCTCTGCTTGTTGGCAGCCTCGTTCTCCACCTCGTCGGCGGGGACGGAAATCTCTGTCTCCATATTCACGCCGTGCTCCGGTGCTTCAGCAGCCCCGGTGTCGCTACACCCTCCGATGGGGCGCTTCGGTGGCATCCTCGTACACTGACGGCTTTGAGGACTCAGAGCGGCGTCGAGGATGCGGGTGGAGAGAGAGGAACTGTGTGTGTGGCGAGGATGGGGGGGTGCGGCTGCTTGGCGGCGCCATTAATATAGACCAGTAGGAGCGAGGCGATCGGCGGTCCAAAGCTATCTCACTTCTCGGTGAGAACGACTGCTTAATCTCTAGTATGAATGAAATCTATGCTTAATCCTGGTGACAACTATTAATTTTTAGCTACATATTTTGACAATTCGCAGTGTCTCTTGGCATAGTGCCAAAATCAGGCTTTAATTTGCATAGCGTAATCTGAACTGTTTTGCGTTGAAGAGATGCATAGATCTTGCGTTGAACAACTTGTACGCTTCCCGGTGAGCCTGCGCACCAGACTGCGCTCGCACGCCTCCCGTTCAGTCAAAAGCAGTTGTCCACACGGCACCTCCGATAGCCATTAAAACCAAGACACGTGGCGTCACATGAATGGTTAACTGAATGCACACAGTTTGAATTATACAAATGTTTGAGATATTAAAGTGGCAGCTATTTTTTTTCAAAATGCCTTTGTTGGCTGTCATTATTCGAGTGCGCCTTCTCTCAAAATGGACACGAAAAATACCACAGCATGTCGGGTGCCCTTCAATGATAGCATGCCAAGTTTCATGAATTTTAGACGAGTTTTAGATTTACTAGAATTTAAAAACAAAGTATCTTAATGTTTTGCCGACAATCAACGGTTCCCTGGTGTTTGAAATTCATTCCCATTTCTTGCATGGGACCTAAGCATGCACCGAAGGACACAGATATGATTTTTCAACCAATTTACATGCACTGGAGCATGCGCATGTAGTTCAAATTTGAATTATGCACATAAATGCATTGAAAACTCAGATAATGCATAAAAATGTCCAAACGAACCCCGAAAAATCACAAAAATTCATACAACACTCCTCTTGTTCTATGTTAACACGAGTAAAAAATTGAAAGCAATAAGAGATAATGGATATCGTTTCGTCCCCAAAGGTGGGGCGTTCCCTACTGAAAACCATCATGCTTGTTGTGAGAAGCTCCGGTTTGTGAGAAGCATATACCCAAACCCGTCCGAAATGGGACAAAAATTTTACCACAGCATGTTGATGCCACTCCATGATAGCATGCCAAGTTTCATGAATTTCAGACGAGTTTTGGATTTACTAGAATTTAAAAACCAGGCATCTCAATGTTTTGCGGGCAATCAACGGTGCCCTGGTGTTTGAAATTCATTCCCATTTCCTGCATGGGACCCAAGCATGCACCCAAGGACACATATTTGATTTTTCAACCAATTTATATGCACTAGAGCATGCACATGTAGTTCAAATTTGAATTATGCACATAAATGCATTGAAAACTCAGATAATGCATAAAAATGTCCAAATGAACCCCGAAAAATCACAAAAATTCACACAACACTCCTATTGTTCTATGTTGACAAGAGAAAAAAAATTGAAAGCAATAAGAGGCAATGGATATCGTTCTGTCCCCAAAGGTGGGACGTTCCCTACCGAAAACCATCATGCTTGTTGTGAGAAGCTCCAGTTTGTGAGAAGCATATACCCAAACTTGCCCCAAATGGGACAAAATTTTTACCACAGCATGTTGATGCCACTCCATGATAGTATGCCAAGTTTCATGAATTTCAGACGAGTTTTGGATTTACTAGAATTTAAAAACCAGGCATCTCAATGTTTTGCCGGCAATCAACGATGCCCTGGTGTTTGAAATCCATTCCCCTTTCTTGCATGGGACCTAAGCATGCACCCAAGGACACAGATTTGATTTCTCAACCAATTTATATGCACTGGAGCATGCGCATGTAGCTCAATTTGAATTGTGCACATAAATGCATTGAAAACTCTGATAGTGCATAAAAATGTCCAAACAAACCCCAAAAAACCACAAAAATCACACAACACTCCTATTGTTCTATGTTGACATGAGAAAAAAAATTGAAAGCAATAAGAGGCAATGGACATCGTTTGCATCATGCTTGTTGTGAGAAGCTCCGGTTTGTGAGAAGCATATACCCAAACCTGCCCCAAATGGCACAAATTTTTTACCACAGCATGTTGATGCCACTCCATGATAGCATGCCAAGTTTCATGAATTTCAGATGAGTTTTGGATTTACTAGAATTTAAAAACCAGGCATCTCAATGTTTTGCCGGCAATCAACGGTGCCCTGGTGTTTGAAAATCATTCCCATTTCTTGCATGGGACCTAAGCATGCACCCAAGGACACATATTTGATTTTTCAACCAATTTATATGCACTGGAGCATGCGCATGTAGCTCAAATTTGAATTATGCACATAAATGCATTGAAAACTCGGATAATGCATAAAAATGTCCAAACGAACCCCGCAAAATCACAAAAATTCACACAACACTCCTGTTGTTCTATGTTGACACGAGAAAAAAATTTGAAAGCAATAAGAGTCAATGGATATCGTTCCGTCCCCAAAGGTGGGGCATTCCCTATCGAAAACCATCATGCTTGTTGTGAGAAGCTCCGGTTTGTGAGAAGCATATACCCAAACCTGCTCCAAATGGCACAAAATTTTTACCACGGCATGTTGATGCCGCTCCATGATAGCATGCCAAGTTTCATGAATTTCAGACAAGTTTTGGATTTACTAGAATTTAAAAACCAGGCATCTCAATGTTTTGCCGCAATCAACGGTGCCCTGGTGTTTGAAATTCATTCCCATTTCTTGCATGGAACCTAAGCATGCACCCAAGGACATAGATTTGATTTTTCAACCAATTTATATGCACTGGAGCATGCGCATGTAGTTCAAATTTGAATTATGCACATAAACACATTGAAAACTCAGATAATGCATAAAAATGTCCAAATGAACCCCGAAAAATCACAAAAATTCACAAAACACTCCTGTTGTTCTATGTTGACACGAGAAAAAAAAGCAATAAGAGGCAATGGATATTGTTCCGTCCCCAAAGGTGGGGCGTTCCCTACCGAAAACCATCATGCTTGTTGTGAGAAGCTCCGGTTTGTGAGAAGCATATACCCAAACCTACCCCAGATGGGACAAATTTTTTACCACGGCATGTTGATGCCGCTCCATGATAGCATGCCAAGTTTCATGAATTTCAGAAGATTTTTGGATTTACTAGAATTTAAAAACCAGGCATCTCAATGTTTGCGGCCGAGTGACAGTGGTAGGGTGTTTAACATACATTCCCGTTTCTTGCATGGGACCTAAGCATGCACCCAAGGACAAATATTTGATTTTTAACCAATTTATATGCACTGG
The DNA here is from genome assembly GCF_056163025.1 of Triticum urartu. Classification (NCBI taxonomy): domain Eukaryota; kingdom Viridiplantae; phylum Streptophyta; class Magnoliopsida; order Poales; family Poaceae; genus Triticum; species Triticum urartu. Next base: position 443,024,915 of record NC_141876.1, read on the forward strand.
AGCATTTGCATGTAGTTCAAATTTGAATTATGCACATAAATGCATTGAAAACTCACTTAATGCATAAAAATGTCCAAACAAACCTTGAATAATTCCAATTTTTTTGACGGCACACCTATAGTTGCATGTTAACTGCAGATAAAAGTTCTAGCAATTGAAACACCGTCCATGGCCGCTGTGACCCCATTATGTAATTCAAATCAAGACAAAAAAATCAAGTAGATCCCACATAGTTTATTATAACCAACCGTGTGAGATGCAGCACAAAATATCTTCGGACCGTGTCTGAATAAGGGGCCATGTCTGATGACACTTTGCGAGCCAGTTTTTTGGCTGAAGCGATTCCAAATTTTCGGCTTCCACAGAAATATCTACCTCCCCGCCCCTACCCCTTACCGAAAGCCACATTTCACCTGTTTCCGCCTTCCTTTCCAAGTTGAAACCTTCACTCCTTACTTGCAGCGCCGCCGCCTCCTCGCCGGTGACTCTCCTTCACGCTCCTCGGCCTTGCATATCCAGGCAGGTAATCCACACCCGACCCCCATCCTCCTCCTCCTTCCACATCCCACATGCCTCGACCGCCGGCGCGAGCGCGACACGTTCCACCCAAATCACCGACCCCTCCACCAAATAAGCGTCACCCTAAGCCATGGTGCACGCAGTATAGTGCTACCTCTTGAGCACTGCGTTGGTTTTCCCTTGAAGAGGAAAGGGCGATGCAGCAAAGTAGCGTAAATATTTCCCTCAGTTTTTGAGAACCAAGGTATCAATCCAGTAGGAGGCTACGCGCGAGTCCCTCGCACCTACACAAAGCAAATAAATCCCCACAACCAACGCGATAAGGGGTTGTCAATCCCTACACGGTCACTTACAAGAGTGAGATCTGATAGATATGATAAGATAATATTTTTGGTATTTTTATGATAAGGATGCAAAGTAAAATAAAAGGCAATGAAAATAACTAAGTGTTGGAAGATTAATATGATGGAAGATAGACCCGGGGGCCATAGGTTTCACTAGTGGCTTCTCTCAAGAGCATAAGTATTTTACGGTGGGTGAACAAATTACTGTTGATCAATTGACAGAATTGAGCATAGTTATGAGAATATCTAGGTATGATCATGTCTATAGGCATCACGTCCGAGACAAGTAGACCGACTCCTGCCTGCATCTACTACTATTACTCCACACATCGACCGCTAGCCAGCATGCATCTAGCGTATTAAGTTCATAAGAACAGAGTAACGCTTTAAGCAAGATGACATGATGTAGAGGGATAAATTCATGCAATATGATAAAAACCCCATCTTGTTATCCTCGATGGCAACAATACAATACGTGCCTTGCTGCCCCTACTGTCACTGGGAAAGGACACCGCAAGATTGAACCCAAAGCTAAGCACTTCTCCCATTGCAAGAGAGATCAATCTAGTAGGCCAAACCAAACTGATAATTTGAAGAGAGTTGCAAAGATAATCAATCATACATAAAAGAATTCAGAAGATCCAAATATTGTTCATAGATAAACTTGATCATAAACCCACAATTCATCGGTCTCAACAAACACACCGCAAAAGAAGATTACATCGAATAGATATCCACGAGAGAGGGGGAGAACATTGTATTGAGATCCAAAAAGAGAGAAGAAGCCATCTAGCTAATAACTATGGACCCGAAGGTCTGAAGTAAACTACTCACACTTCATCAGAAGGGCTATGGTGTTGATGTAGAAGCCCTCCGTGATCGATGCCCCCTCCGGCGGAGCTCCGGAACAGGCCCCAAGATGGGATCTCGTGGATACAGAAAGTTACGGCGGTGGAATTAGGGTTTTGGCTCCGTTTTTGACCGTTTGGGGGTACGTAGGTATATATAGGAGGAAGGAGTACGTCAGTGGAGCAACAGGGGGCCCACAAGGGTGGAGGGCGCGCCTGAGGGGTAGGCGCGCACACCTACCTCGTGGCTTCTCTGTTGGTTGCTTGATGTAGGGTCGAAGTCTCCTGGATCATGTTCGTTCCGAAAATCATGTTCCCGAAGGTTTCATTCCATTTGGACTCCGTTTGATATTCTTTTTCTGCGGAACTCTGAAATAGGCAAAAAACAACAATTCTGGGCTGGGCCTCCGGTTAATAGGTTAGTCCCAAAAATAATATAAAAGTGAATAATAAAGCCCAATAATGTCCAAAACAGAAGATAATATAGCATGGAGCAATCAAAAATTATAGATATGTTGGAGACGTATCAAGCATCCCCAAGCTTAATTCCTGCTCGTCCTCGAGTAGGTAAATGATAAAAACAGAATTTTTGATGTGGAATGCTACTAGGCATAATTTCAATGTAATTCTTCTTAATTGTGGCATGAATATTCAGATCCGAAAGATTCAAGATAAAAGTTTAATATTGACATAGAAATAATAATACTTCAAGCATACTAACCAAGCAATTATGTCTTCTCAAAATAACATGGTCAAAGAAAGTTCATCCCTACAAAATCATATAGTTTGGTCATGCTCCATTTTCATCACACAAGAATGCTCTCATCATGCACAACCCCGATGACAAGCCAAGCAATTGTTTCATACTTTAGTAATCTCAAACTTTATAAACCTTCACGCAATACATGAGCGTGAGCCATGGATATAGAACTATGGGTGGAATAGAGTATAATGATGGGGGTTATGTGGAGAAGACAAAAAAGGAGAAAGTCTCACATCAACGAGGCTAATCAATAAGCTATGGAGATGCCCATCGATTGATGTTAATGCAAGGAGTAGGGATTGCCATGCAACAGATGCACTAGAGCTATAAATGTATGAAAGCTCAACTAAAGAAACTAGTGGGTGTGCATCCAACTTGCTTGCTCACGAAGACCTAGGGCACTTGAGGAGGCCCATTGTTGGAATATACAAGCCAAGTTCTATAATGAAAAATTCCCACTAGTATATGAAAGTGACAAAACAAGAGACTCTCTATCATGAAGATCATGGTGCTATTTTGAAGCACAAGTGTGGAAAAAAGGATAGTAGAATTGTCCCTTTTCATTTTTTGGGCCTTCTTCTTTTTTGGCCTTTCTCTTTTTTATTGGGACAATTCTCTATTAAATGATGATCATCACACTTCTATTTATTTACAACTCAATGATTACAACTCGATACTAGAACAAGGTATGACTCTATATGAATGCCTCCGGTGGTGTACCGGGATATGAAATGAACCAAGAGTGACATGTATGAAAGAATTATGAATGGTGGCTTTGCCAAAAATACTATGTCAACTACATGATCATGCTAAACAATATGACAATGATGAACGTGTCATGATAAACGGGATGGTGGAGAGTTGCATGGCAATATATCTCGGAATGGCTATGGAAATGCCATAATAGGTAGGTATGGTGGCTGTTTTGAGGAATATATAAGGAGGTTTATGTGTGAAAGAGCGTATCATATCACGGGGTTTGGATGCACCGGCGAAGTTTGCACCAACTCTCAATGTGAGAAAGGGCAATGCACGGTACCGAAGAGGCTAGCAATGATGGAAAGGTGAGAGTGCGTATAATCCATGGACTCAACGTTAGTCATAAAGAACTCACATACTTATTGCAAAAATCTACAAGTCATCAAGAACCAAGCACTATGTGCATGCTCCTAGGGGGATAGATTGGTAGGAAAAGACCATCGCTCGTCCCCGACCGCCACTCATAAGGTGGACAATCAAAGAACACCTCATGTTTCAAATTTGTTACATAACGTTTACCATACGTGCATGCTACGGGACTTGCAAACTTCAACACAAGTATTTCTCAAATTCACAACTACTCAACTAGCACAACTTTAATATCACTACCTCCATATCTCAAAACAATCATCAAGCATCAAACTTCTCTTAGTATTCAAAACACTCATAAGAATGTTTTTAATAATCTTGAATACCTAGCATATTAGGATTATTTAAGAAAATTACCATGCTATTTAAGACTCTCAAAATAATCTAAGTGAAGCATGAGAGATCAATAGTTTCTATAAAACAAATCCACCATCGTGCTCTAAAAGATATAAGTGAAGTACTAGAGCAAAACTATATAATTCAAAAGATATAAGTGAAGCACATAGAGTATTCTAATAATTTCCGAATCATGTGTGTCTATCTCAAAAGGTGTGTACAACAAAGATGATTGTGGTAAACCAAAAATCAAAGACTAAAATCATACAAGACGCTCCAAGAAAAACACATATCATGTGGTGAATAAAAATATAGCTCCAAGTAAAGTTACCGATGGATGTAGACGAAAGAGGGGATGCCTTCCGGGGCATCCCCAAGCTTTGGCTTTTGGTGTCCTTAGATTATCTTGGGGGTGCCATGGGCATCCCCAAGCTTAGGCTCTTGCCACTCCTTGTTCCATAATCCATGAAATCCTTACCCAAAACTTGAAAACTTCACAACACAAAACTTAAAGTAGAAAATCTCGTGAGCTCCGTTAGCGAAAGAAAACAAAACACCACTTCAAGGTACTGTAATGAACTCATTCTTTATTTATATTGGTGTTAAACCTACTGTATTCCAACTTCTCTATGGCTTATAAACTATTTTACTAGCCATAGATTCATCAAAATAAGCAAACAACACACGAAAAACAGAATCTGTCAAAAACAGAACAGTCTGTAGTAATCTATAGCTAACACAAGATCTAGAACCCCAAAAATTCTAAAATAAATTTCTGGACGTGAGGAATTTATCTATTAATCATCTTAAATAATAATTAACTAAATATCACTTTCCAAATAAAAATGGCAGCAGTTCTCGTGAGCGCTAAATTTTCTGTTTTTTACAACAAGATTAACAAGACTTTCCCCAAGTCTTCCCAACGGTTCTACTTGGCACAAACACTAATTAAACACAAAAAACACAACCAAAACAGAGGCTAGATAATTTATTTATTACTAAACATGATCAAAAAGCGAGGAATAAAAATAAAATTGGGTTGCCTCCCAACAAGCGTTATCGTTTAACGCCCCTAGCTAGGCATAAAAAGCAAGGATAGATCTAGGTATTGCCATCTTTGGTAGGCAATCCATAAGTGGTTCTCATAATAGATTCATAAGGTAATTTGATTTTCTTTCTAGGAAAGTGTTCCATGCCTTTCCTTAACGGAAATTGGAATCTAATATTTCCTTCCTTCATATCAATAATTGCACCAATCGTTCTAAGGAAAGGTCTGCCAAGAATAATAGGACATGAAGGATTGCAATCTATGTCAAGAACAATAAAATCTACGGGCACATAGTTCCTATTTGCAACAATAAGAACATCATTAATTCTTCCCATAGGTTTCTTAATAGTGGAATCCGCAAGGTGGAAGCTTAAAGAGCAATCATCAAAATCATGGAAACCTAACAAATCACACAAAGTCTTTGGAATCGTGGAAACACTAGCACCCAAATCACGCAAAGCATAGCATTCATGATCTTTAATTTTAATTTTAATAGTTGGTTCCCACTCATCATAAAGTTTTCTAGGGATAGAAACTTCCAACTCAAGTTTTTCTTCATAAGATTGCATCAAAGCATCAACGATATGTTTGGTAAAAGCTTTATTTTGACTATAAGCATGGGGAGAATTTAGCATGGATTGAAACAAGGAAATACAAGCTATCAAAGAGCAGCTATCATAATTAAATTTCTTGAAATCCAAAATAGTAAGTTCATTAACATCTAGAGTTTTGATCTCTTCAATCCCACTCTTATCAAATTTAGCATCAAGATCTAAAAACTCCGAATTTTTGGAATGCCTTCTAGGTAAAGGTGGATCATATTCAGTCCCATTGTCGGTGTCAAAACCGGCGGATCTCGGGTAGGGGGTCCCGAACTGTGCGTCTAAGGCAGATGGTAACAGGAGGTGGTGGACATGATGTTTACCCAGGTTCGGGCCCTCTCGATGGAGGTAATACCCTACTTCCTGCTTGATTGATCTTGATGATATGAGTATTACAAGAGTTGATCTACCACGAGATTGTAGAGGCTAAACCGTAGAAGCTAGCCTATGGTATAATTGTTGTTATCCTACGGACTAAACCCTGCGGTTTATATAGACACCGGATGGGGCTAGGGTTACACAGAGTAGGTTACAAGGAAGAAGATCTACATATCTGTATTGCCAAGCTTGCCTTCCACGCCAAGGAGAGCCCCATCCCGACACGGGACAAAGTCTTCAATCTTGTATCTTCATAGTCCAACAGTTCGGCCAAAGGATATAGTCCGGCTGTCCGGAGACCCCCTAATCCAGCACTCCCTCAGTAGCCCCTGAACCAGGCTTCAATGACGATGAGTCCGGCGCGCAGATTTGTCTTCGGCATTGCAAGGCGGGTTCTTCGTCCGAATACTTCATAGAAGATTTTGAACACAAGGATAGTGTTCGGCTCTGCAAAACAAGTTCCACATACCACCATAGAGAGAATAATATTTCCACAAATCTAATCTGCTGACACGTTTAGCAACATGACATCATGCTATGGCCTGATCATTATTCGAACCGTTTTTCTCAACCACCACTGCACATATCGCGAGGCGGTTTTCTTGACACGTCTTGTCGAAGTAGAGATCGTGTCCCCTTATCACGGGATTCTCATCAATACGGGTATGGGTAACCCAACCGCGCCATCAATTACGGCGTTCGGGGAATAAGAAATTTTACCAGGTAAGTGGGGAGGCGCATTGCATCTTCCACTCATATAAAGGGACAAAGATTCACCATTTTTACCCACGCCTTCTTCCTCCTTGCTTATCCATTCTCGCACACTCGAGCTCCAGCGCCCAAGTTCGCGTCTTTCTCCTTAAACCACTCCAAGCATGTCCGGAGCGGGAGGCAAGTGGATGGTCTCCTCTGTCACGGAGGAGAACATCACAAAGCTACGAGAAGCCGGATATCTGGCCGTGGACATTGCGCACCGGCTGCCAGATGCGAGGCAGATCATCCCTATGCCCGAACCCCATGAGAGGGTAGTTTTCCTTACCCACTTTGTCCACGGACTGGGATTTCCCCTTCACCCGTTTGTCCGCGGGCTCATGTTCTACTACGGGCTGGACTTTCATGATCTGGCCCCAAATTTCATCCTCAACATCTCAGCGTTTATCGTCGTGTGTGAGGCCTTCCTCCGCATCAGGCCCCACTTCGGCCTGTGGCTAAAGACCTTCAATGTTAAACCAAAGGTGGTGGTCGGCCAGCAAGCAGAGTGCAGAGGCGCCATGGTGGGCAAAATGCCTAACGTCACCTGGCTCGAAGGCTCCTATGTGGAGACCATAAAGGGGTGGCAATCGGGTGGTTCTACATCACCGAGCCGCGCGACGCCAACTGGGTGGCGGCCCCCGAATTTCGATCTGGAATCCCCACGCGGCTCACTTCCTGGAAAGAGAAGGGGCTGTCCTGGGGTTCCCCGGTAGAGCTGACCGGACTCCAGACCTGCATCAAGAACATGATGAGCAAGAAAATCAAGCTCGTCAATGTGGTCTAGGTCATGCTCTTCCGCCGGATCCTCCCGTGTCAACGACGTGTATTCAATTTGTGGGAGTTCGACCCGGCCAAGCACCAGACGCTGCGAGAGCTCTTCGACACGACGCACAAGGACGTCTGGAAGGTGCTGTTCAAGGGTGCCGAGGTACCTCCTCCCCTTATCGAGGACCGCGGACTCAGCGCAAAGCGCCATGCCAATCCGGTAAGTTCTTATATCTCACAGGATATTTATCTGCCCTAGTTTAATCATGTGCGGGATCTAAGCTTCCATGCCATTAACAGGACTGGGTAGAGACAGCAGAGCAGATCGATTGCCCAGCTCCCCTGCCTGAAGATCCTACAGATTCTCTCCTAACGGAGATGTTGGTTCCGGCGCCTTACGAGGTGCCGGTGAAGAAGGCCAAGAAGAAGGCCACGGGGACCCGAAAGGGTCTCCGGTGCAAGGTTATATCGGACTCATCATCCGATAACTCCGAAGCGCACTCCTCCCATGAAAACGAGGGGGAGGAAGAGGAAAGTTCTCCCCCACAGTCCGGGAGACAAGAAAAGGAAGGCCGCCCCAACCGGGGAGGCCGAAGGGTCCAAGAAGGGAAGGACCCTCCTTCCAGACTGCTCCACGACGGCCGCCTACAGCGACGACGAGTGGTTACCCAGGGACAAGCCCCTGGCGAAGTTGTAAGTATCCGGATACCATAGTAATTCATGGTATGTTTTATTGCACTGCTTCTCCTTACGCCGAATATGATTATACAGTCTGTCCCGAGTACGTCTCAACGTATCTTCGTCGGACGGTTCTTTGGACTCGTCGGATATGAATAGTGATTCACTTCCAACCGCCTCCACCCCTTGACCTACGGAAAATGTCGAGGTGTTGTCTCAAAAGGCACCGAGCCGAGGGGAGGTAGTCCTGGGGGTGCCTCGAGGCGACCTTCCGGACCCTGGGCGCAAAGGGAGCAAGATTCCTACGGGCTCCAAGTTCGGCCCCCAGCCGAACACTGCGCCGGAACCTTCGGTGGTTCTGGACTCCGGCGGACGACCCCCCGTTAAGAGGGGCAAGCCGCCCGTGCCAGTGGCCTCTGTCCATCTAGAGGCACCGGGCAACTTGCTAGAAGCGCTTCGCGGCGCTTCCATCGATGAAGAGCACCGCACTATTATGAGTGCGGTGATCGAGAAAGTTCAGTCCGCCAAAAACGGACTAACCGAAGCTTGTGCCAGCCTCCTAACTAGCTTTTAGGTAAGCAATCAAAATATAGGAAAATATTACCACATAGACAGTAGCCCCTGATGCTCTGTTTGGCGTTCGCAAAGAAAGGCCAAATAGAGGATCAAATAATGAGTCAGGAGTCTAATCAGAATATGTGTATGTGCATATGTAGGCTTCACTGCTGGCCACTGCCGCCCGTACTGTGGAGGTTGCTGCACTGAAGAAGGACCTTGAGCGGTCCGAGGAAGAGCTTGGCCTTACCAAGAAGCAGCTCGAGGAGAGCAAAGGTAAGCAATACCTTGTCTATATATTAAAAAGAAATTCGGTTGTAAAGTAATAGGATCATCATGAATTTGCCAGGGGCCACGACCGAGGTGGCGACCCTAAAGAAGGCGCTGTCCGAGGCCGAAGAAAAAGTGGCCAAGGAGCGCATTGAGCGGGAAAAGCAAGAAGCCTAGGTAGGCGAGGTGCAGCAAGAGCTCGAGGCTCTCGCCAAAAAACACGAGTCCTTGGAGCTTGACTCTAAGACGCGAGAGTCCAAGCTTGCGAAGGCGCTCGAAAGCGCACAGAGCGCCAAGGCTGAAGCCCATAAGGCCCTCCAGGAGATTGATGCGGTGAAGAAGATAGAAACGGGTAAGGCATTCATTATGCAAAGCAAGCATGTGAAGGAAATTTTCCTTTTACTTACCCGAGTTCGGAGCTCTCCAGGAGCGTTCGCAGATCTTCCCCGCAGTGTACTGGATGCTGCGGAGTTTTACCGAGCTGAGGAGGGGAGCTCGACGAAAAGTTGTTTTGGTCTTAGTATACTGGGACCGAACACCCAATGCCCTTGAGCGACCAGCTGAAGCAACTGGTCGAGCTTCAAAAGGCGGCCGAACAGGCCATGAAGGGTCTTATAGTCCGGATGTGGCCTGGCGATCCCCTGCCTAGCAGCTACTTCGGTCTGGTGAGGCGGCTTGTGGATGCCTGCCCACAGCTTGAAGTCATAAAGCGGTCCATCTGCATTGAGGGTGCGCGTAGGGCTTTTGCCCGGGCAAAGGTGCACTGGGCGAAGCTGGACGCCGTAAAGCTGGTGAGGGAGGGGCCGCCGGAGGGCAAGGAGTGTCGGTGTCAAAACCGGCGGATCTTGGGTAGGGGGTCCCGAACTGTGCGTCTAAGGCAGATGGTAACAGGAGTCGGGGGGCACGATGTTTACCCAGGTTCAGGCCCTCTCGATGGAGGTAATACCCTACTTCCTGCTTGATTGATCTTGATGATATGAGTATTAAAAGAGTTGATCTACCACGATATCGTAGAGGCTAAACCTAGAAGCTAGCCTATGGTATGATTTTTGTTGTCCTACGGACTAAACCCTCCGGTTTATATAGACACCAGAGGGGGCTAGGGTTACACAGAGTTGGTTACAAGGAAGGAGGTCTACATATCCGTATTGCCAAGCTTGCCTTCCACGCCAAGGAGAGTCCCATCCGGACACGGGACGAAGTCTTCAATCTTGTATCTTCATAGTCCAACAGTCCGGCTGTCCGGAGACCCCCTAATCTAGGACTCCCTTAGTAGCCCCTGAACCAGGCTTCAATGACGATGAGTCCGGCGCGCAGATTTGTCTTCGACATTGCAAGGCGGGTTCTTCTTCCGAATACTCCATAGAAGATTTTGAACACAAGGATAGTGCCCGACTCTGCAAAACAAGTTACACATACCACCGCAGAGAGAATAATGTTTCCAGAAATCTAATCTGCTGACACGTTTAGCAACATGACATCATGTCGTGGCCCAGTCATTGTTCGAACCGTTTTTCTCAACCAGCACTACACATATCGCGGGGCGGTTTTCTTGACACGTCTTGTCGAAGCAGAGATCGTGTCCCCCTTATTATGGGATTCTCATCAATACGGACGTGGGTAACCCAATCGTGCCCGTTGGTATGACTCCTCAATTTTAGGCAAGTCCCAAACGGCCATGAGGAGGACACTTGATATTCACCCTCTTTATAAAGAGGCCAAGGCCTGTCCTTTTTTCCCTCTCGTACTCAATCGAATCCTTCCCCGCCTCGAGTTCCAACACCCAAGGCTCAGGTCAGGCGCTTCGGACCTTCAACCATGTACGGATCCAACCTCCAAGGTTGGTGGATGCCTTCCTCTGTCACAGAGGAAGACATCAAGAAGCTAAGAGAGGCCAGGTATTTGACCGGCGAAATCTCGCACATGCTGCTTGCTCGAGGGCAGGTCATTCCCACTCCTGAACTCGGCGAGAGCGTTGTATTCATATCTCACTTCCTCTGTGGGCTAGGCCTCGCTCTGGATCCCTTTGTTAGAGGGCTCATGTTCTATTATGGGCTAGATTTCCATGACCTGGCCCCGGATTCCCTCCTTCACATCTCGTCGTTCATTGTCGTGTGTGGGGCCTTCCTCCGCATTACCCCACACTTCGGCCTGTGGCTCAAGACTTTCAATGTGAAGCCGAAGATGATCGAGGGGCGACACGCAGAGTGTAGAGGTGCCGTAATAAGCAAAAGCGCTGATGTTCCATGGCCAGAGGGTTCCTTCCTAGAGGTGTCCGGTTTATGGCAACGGGAGTGGTTTTATATCACAGCTCCCTGGAGTACCAAGTGGGTAGACGCCCCTGCCTTTCGCTCGGGCCCCCCACCACAACTAACGTCATGGATCAACAAGGGGCTAGACTGGGGGCCAGTAAATGATGTGCTGATATTGCAGAGTTGTATTCGAGATCTCCTCGAGAGAGATATCGACATGGCCACGGTAATGCAAGTCATGGTAGTTCGTCGAGTCTCGCCTTGCCAACATCGACCCCTCCGTATGTGGGAGTTCAACCCGGAAGGACCGCGAACTATCCAGCACTTCCTCGACATGACGCTCGAAGAGATGTACAAATTGTTCTTCGGACCACAAATAAGGTGTCCGGACACCACCTAGGATGCGGGTCTGAGCTGCAATCGTCCAGATACCCAACTAAGTAATCCTGTGGCCGAACGCGTTTTTTTATGTATCACAACATCATTTTGAAAGGTTGCTCTTTGACCAGGACTAGGTAACAAAGGCGAAGATGATCAGGTGTTCGCCCCCCCTTCCCGAAGTCTCAGCAGATCCAATACTGGCCAGAATGCTCGAGCTGGCGCCTTATCAGGCGCCCTCGGGGAAGATAAAGGGGGGGAATAAAGAGGCTGAAAGCAGGCCTCACTCATTATTCATCCAAACCGGGGAATTAGCGCCTCCGTGAAGGAGGATAACCAGGGAGAAGAATCTAAAATTCCCTCTCCCCAAGGAAGGAAGAGGACTGAGGGAGTCCTGGATTAGGGGGTCTCCGGACAACCGGACTATCTCCATTGGCCGGACTATTAGACTATGAAGATACAAGATTGAAGACTTCGTCTCATGTCTGGATGGGACTCTACTTGGCGTGGAAGGCAAGCTAGGCAATACGTATATGGATATCTCCTCCTTTGTAACCGACCTTGTGTAACCCTAACCCTCTCAGGTGTCTATATAAACCGAAGGGTTTTTAGTCCGTAGGACAACAACCATAACATACAATCATACCATAGGCTAGCTTCTAGGGTTTAGCCTCTCTGATCTCGTGGTAGATCTACTCTTGTACTACCCATATCATCAATATTAATCAAGTAGGACGTAGGGTTTTACCTCCATCAAGAGGGCCCGAACCTGGGTAAAACTTCGTGTCCCCTGCCTCCTGTTACCATCCGGCCTAGACGCACAGTTCGGGACCCCCTACCCGAGATCCGCCAGTTTTGACACCGACATTGGTGCTTTCATTGAGAGTTTGTTTGTGTCGTCATCGTTAGGCTTGATGGCTCCTACTATCATCGGTAGCGATGCGGTTTAGGGTGGGACTTTTCTCCTCGGACAGATCTTCGTATTCGGTGGCTTTGCACTGCGGGCTAATTCGCTTGGCCATCTGGAGCAGATTGAAAGCTACGCCCCTGGCCATCAGGTCAGATTTGGAAGTTTGAACTACACGGTCGACATCCGCGGAGACTTGATCTTCGACGGATTCGAGCCACAGCCGGGCGTGCCGCACTATCGTGATGGCTATGACCTAGCTCTGCCGCCGAACAGTACCCCAGAGGCCGCGACCGCATCAGCTCTGACCCTTAGTTCGGAGCCAACTGCGCCAATCGAGGACGAGTGGTTAGACACCGCCTCAGGGGCTGCAGTCTCAATGGTGATCGAGCCGAACACCTGCCTAACCCTCTGCGCAGCCCGTGACTCCAAGGTGCTGGACTCTTTCCCGGACTCCGAACCATCCGCGCCCCTGCCAATCGAATCCGATTGGGCGCCGATCATGGAATTCACCGCCGCGGATATCTTTCAGCACTCGCCCTTCGGCGACATTCTGAATTCACTAAGGTCTCTCTCTTTGTCAGGAGAGCCCTGGCCGGATTATGGCCAACGGGATTGGGATGCGGACGACGAAGAAATTCGACGCCCACCCACCACCCACTTTGTAGCCACTGTCGATGATTTAACCGACATGCTCGACTTCGACTCCGAAGACATCGACAGTATGGACAATGATGTAGGAGACGAACATGAACTAGCGCCTATAGGGCACTGGAAAGCCACCTCGTCATATGACATATACATGGTGGATGCACCCAACGAAGGCAACGGCGACGAGATAGCGGAGGATGACCCCTCCAAGAAGCAACCCAAGCGCCGACGTCAGCGGCGCCGCTCTAAGTCCCGCCAAAGCAAAAGTGGTGATACCGGCACAAGAGATAATAACACTCCGGATAGTGCCGAAGACAACAACAATCCCCTCCAGCAAGATTTAGAGCAGGAGGATGAAGGAGCCAGCTCTCCTGAGAGAGCGGCAGACGGAGAGGAGGAGGATGACAATTACACACACCCCCTCTGAAGACGAGGCAAGCCTCGGCGACGATGAATTCGCCGTCCCAGAGGACCCCGTCGAGCAAGAGTGCTTCAAGCGCCGGCTTATGGCCACGGCAAATAGCCTGAAGAAAAAGCAGCAGCAGCTTCAAGCTGATCAAGATCTGCTAGCTGACAAATGGACTGAAGTCCTCGCGGCCGAGGAATATAAACTCGAGCGCCCCTCCAAGAGTTACCCAAGGCGCAGGTTACTACCCCGACTGGAGGAATAAGCGTATGATACGGCTGATCGGCCACCTCGTGGCCGCGATAGAGAGGCATTCCAGCCAAAAGCTCAGCCTCCACCCCAACGCCATTCAAATAAAAAGGCATGGGGAGATATGCCAGACCTGTGAGACATATTGGAGGACAAGGCAAAGCATTCAAGATCGATCTACGGATCACGAGGGCGCACCACTCTGCGAGATGACAAACGTCACGCCGGATACAGTAAAAGCAAATCCGGCCGGGCCGAACACAGCGGGCAAGACCCATTCGAGTTGCGTTGCGATATAGCCCAATACAGAGGCGCCGCACACCCCTTATGCTTCACAGACGAAGTAATGGAACATCAATTCCCAGAAGGTTTCAAACCTGTAAATATTGAATCATACGATGGCACAACAGATCCCGCGGTATGGATTGAGGATTTCCTCCTCCACATCCACATGGCCCGTGGCGATGACTTATACGCCATCAAATACCTCCCGCTAAAGCTCAAAGGACCAGCGCGGCATTGGCTTAACAGCTTGCCAGCGGACTCCATTAGCTGTTGGGAAGATCTGGAAGCCGCATTCCTCGACAACTTTCAGGGCACTTATGTGCGACCACCAAACGCCGATGATTTGAGCCACATAATTCAGCAGCCAGAAGAATCGGCCAGGCAATTCTGGACTCGGTTCCTTACAAAGAAAAATCAAATCGTCGACTGTACGGATGCGGAGGCCTTAGCGGCTTTCAAGCACAACATCCGAGACGAGTGGCTAGCCCGGCACCTTGGTCAGGAAAAGCCGAAATCTATGGCAGTTCTCACGACACTCATGACCCGCTTTTGTGCAGGAGAAGACAGCTGGCTGGCTCGTAGTAATAACATATCAAAGAACCATGGTACCTCAGATACCAAGGACGGCACTAGCAGGTCACGTCGCAACAAGCATAAGCGCCGCATTAACAGTGAAAATACTGAGGATACGGCAGTCAATGCCGGATTCAAAGGCTCTAAACCCGGTCAGCGGAAAAAGCCATTGAAACAAAGTACGCCGGGTCCGTCCAGCTTGGACCATATACTCGATCGCTCGTGTCAAATACACGGCACCCCAGACAAGCCAGCCAATCACACCAACATGGATTGTTGGGTGTTCAAGCAGGCCGACAAGTTAATTGCCGAAAACAAGGACAAGGGACCGCATAGCGATGACGAGGAGGAGCCCCGGCAGCCGCACACTGGAGGACATAAGAGGTTTCCCCCACAAGTGCGGACGGTGAACATGATATACGCAACCCACATCCCCAAGAGGGAGTGGAAGCGTGCGCTCAGGGACGTATATGCGTTGGAGCCAGTCGCCCCAAAGTTCAACCCTTGGTCCTCCTGCCCGATCACCTTCGATCACAGGGACCACCCCACTAGTATCCGTCATGGCGGATTCGCCGCACTGGTCCTAGACCCAATCATCGACGGATTTCACCTCACTCGAGTCCTTATGGACGGCGTCAGCAGCCTGAACCTGCTTTATCAGGACACGGTGCGCAAATGGGTATAGACCCCTCAAGGATCAAACCCACAAAAACGACCTTTAAGGGCGTCATTCCAGGTGTAGAGGCCCATTGCACAGGCTCAGTTACACTGGAAGTGGTCTTCGGATCCCCGGATAATTTCCGAAGCGAAGAGTTAATCTTCGATATAGTCCCGTTCCGCAGTGGTTATCACGCGCTGCTTGGGCGAACCGCATTCGCTAGATTCAATGCGGTACCGCATTATGCATACCTCAAGCTCAAGATGTCAAGACCTCGCGGAGTTATTACAGTCAATGGAAACACAGAGCGCTCTCTCCGAACAGAGGAGCACACCGCGGCCCTCGCATCAGAAGCGCAAAGCAACCTCTCAAGGAAATCAACCAGTTCGGTGCTTCAAAGCCCGGACACCTTCAAGCGCGCTCAGGGCAATCGGCAAATAGACTGCCTAGCGCGATTTGAGCTCGCGTAGCAATACGGCGGCCACCCCAATCCCAGCCCAGCGGCGAAACTCGTGCCGCGCGTACATAGTTACGCATTAAAAATACCATGGGCTCAGGTGGGGAGGGGGGCACAACTGCGGCACGCCCCAAAACGCGGCCTAAACCGCACTAGGGGCTTCCCGTTTGGTTATTTTTCTTTTTCTTTCAGGACCTTAATCTCTGGAAACACTATCCGACAGCACTGTTGCCGAACACATGATGCAGCAACCAAGGAGGCAGATAGCTACGTTATACCACGGAATTCCCAGGTTGATTACAATAACGAGTGAAATATTCAATTTAATATCATTCCTCAGCTTGCCCTTGGAAGGGACATAGTCCTACTCTTTGCTTATCGCACTATCTGTATCACTCTGCTTTAACGCAATTTTTTAATAAACAATGCATGACATTACGACTATTATTGCATTCTTGTTATATACATATCTATGTGTTCATTAATGACGCCTTGCAACCGTACACTCTGGTACGGCCAATACACCAGGGGCTTACGTACCCCACAATGCGGTGTGAAAAGTCCGAACACTTTCACAAGTGCGGCACCCCGAACTTATAGCATTATATGCATCAGCTCCGAATCATGTCTTTGGTCAAATGTTGGGTTTGCCCGGCTCCTATGTTTTGGTACCTTACGTTCCGCTCTATCGGCTAAGGTAGCGCTAGGAGAACTACTGCGATTGTGCCCCGGTTCTTCCAGGCTTAGCACCTCAGTAGAGAAAGCTAAAACTGACTGTCATGATAAGGCGAGAGACTGGTCGCTGTTCGGCGAGGTTTTTTGAGTCCCTAAAGACTTATGCCGCTTAGGGCGAGGGGCCGGCCCTGTCCGGCTTACAAGCATGTATCGCGCCCCGAATTCGGCCTTCCGAATACCAGGGGCTTCGCAGAAATTTAAAATTATAGAATTCTATGGCTAAGTGAGAGTGATAAAGAATTATTAGTCCAGTTGCCTTGTTCGATGTGCTGAGCACCTCCCTCGAAGGACCCAAATATGGGAACAAGAGTGCTCAGGTTTATCCCGAACACCCCAGCACTCGTGGCATGGGGGCAGAAGCCGAGGACTAGCCATCTCTCAGATTGGATAAACAGCCAAACAGAAGGTAATATTTTAAATTCAAACAAGTGTTGCATAGCGCATATGAAACATGTTTTCATAAATACAGGATAAAACGAGCGAGTTTACTCAAATATTACATCTTTTGAACACTCATCCGCGATAATACGGGCACCCGGTAGAACACCCTCGTAGTACATCTTGGGGTGGCGGTGCTCCTTGCCCTCCGGCGGCCCCTCCTTGATCAGCTTCACGGCGTCTAGCTTGACCCACTGCAATTTCACACGGGCGAAAGCCCGACGTGCACCTTCAATGCAGACAGATCGCTTGACGACCTCCAGCCGTGGGCAGGCATCCACAAGCCGCCTCACCAGGCCGAAGAAGCTGTTCAGAAGGGCGTCGCCAGGCCACAGCTGGACTATAAAGCTCTTCATGGCCTGATCGGCTGCCTTATGTAGCTCGACCATCTGCTTCAGCTGGTCTCTCATTGGCACCGGATGTTCGGCCTCAGCATACTGAGACCAGAACAGCTTCTCCGTCGAGCTTCTGTCCTCGGCCTGGTAAAATTGTGCGGCATCGAACACACTGCGGGGCAAATCTGCGAATGCTCCTGAAGAGCTCCGGATCCGGGTAAGTAATCGGTAATTTACTTTTACATGCTTGCTTTGCATATAGAAAGCCTTACCCACCGCTATCTTCTTCATTGTGTCGATCTCCTGGAGGGCCTTCTGGGCCTCGGCCTTGGCACTCTTTGCGCTCTCAAGGGCCACAGCAAGCTCAGACTCTCGCGTCTTTGAGTCAAGCTCCAACGCCTCATGATTTGTCACGAGGGCCTGGAGCTCTTGCTGCACCTCGCCCACCCGAGCCTCGTGCTTCTCTCGCTCGGTGCGCTCCTTGGCCGCTGTATCTTCGGCCTTGGTTAGCGCTTGCTTCAGGGTCGCCACCTCAGTCATGGCCCCTGACAAACATACGATGATCCTGTCATTTTGCAATTGCATCCTTTTTTACATATCTATAGACGGGGTATTACTTACCCTTGTTCTCCTCGAGCTGCCTTTTGGCAAGGCCGAGCTCTTTCCTGGATCCCTCGAGGTCCTGCTTCAGTACGGCGACCTCCGCAGTCAGTGCGGCGGACGCCAGCAGCGACGCCTGCATACGCATATTGACATACTTATATTAGACTCCTGTGATATTATTTGATCCCTTGTTCGGCTTTTCTTTGTGAACACCGAACAGAGCATCAGGGGCTACTGTCTATGCGGTAATATTTCTACTACATTTTAAAACACTTACCTCGAAGCCTGTTAGAAGGCTGGCACATGCTTCAGTCAATCCGCTCTTGGCGGACTGAACCTTCTGGATCACCGCACTCATGATAGTGCGGTGCTCCTCATCGATGGAAACGTTGCGAAGCGCTTCCAGCAGATTATCCGGCGCCTCTGGATGGACAGAGGTCACCGGCACAGGCATCTTACCCCTCTTAGAAGGAGGCCGCCTGCCTAAGCCCGGAACCGCTGGAGGGTCCGGCGCGGTGTTCGGCTGAGGGCCGAACTCGGAGCTCTCAGGGGCCCCGTCCCCTCGGCTCCCGGAGTCCGGAAGGTCGCCTTGAGGCGCCTCCGGGACTTTCTCCCCTCGATCCGGTGCCTCTTGAGACAACACCTCGGCGTCATCGGCAGGATGAGGGGAAGTGGCGGTCGGAACTGGATCGCTATCCATGTCCGACGAGCCTAAGGAGCCATCCGATGATACCTCGATATTGGCTCGGGGCGGCCTACATAATTATGTTCGACGATTAGGGAAAGCAGTGCGACAAAGGAATCCTATGAGTTACTCTGGTATCCGAATACTTACGATCTCCCCGGGGGCTTAACCCTGGGCAACCACTCGTCTTCGCCTTCGTCGGCGGTGGTGGAACTGTCCGGAAGGAGAGTCCTTCCCTTCTTGGACCCTTCGGCCTCCCCAGTTGGGGCGGCCTTCCTTTTCTTGTCTCCCCCAGTCGGTGGGGGAGCATCTTCTTCTTCTTCCTCGTCTTCAGGGGAAGAGTGCGCGCAGAGTCATCGGACGGTGAGTCCGACGACGCCTGGCGTCGGGAACTCTTTCGGGTTCCCTTGGCCTTCTTGGTCTTCTCCGGCACCTTATAAGGGGCCGGAGTCAGCATCTTCGCCAGAAGAGCGTTTGCGGGGCCTTCAGGCAAAGGAGCCGGACAGTCGATCTGTCCGGCCATCTTTTGCCAGTCCTGTCAAAGGTACGGGAGTTTAGATCCTGCATAGAGTCAATCTATATGAAAAAAATAAGTATCCTGTGAAAGGAAGAGCAGCTTACCGCACTGGCTTGGCGCTTCGCGCTGAATCCGTGATCCTCCGTAATAGGGGGGGACCTCGACACTTTTGAACAGCACCCTCCAGGCATCTTCATGAGTCGTGTCGAAGAGCCTATTCAGAGTTCGGTGCTGCGCCGGATTGAACTCCCGCAAGTTGAACTCCCGTTGTTGGCACGGGAGTATCCGGCGGATGAGCATAACTTGGACTATGTTGACAAGCTTGAGCTTCTTGTCCACCATGTTTTGAATACATGTTTGGAGTCCGGTCAGCTCTTTTGAATTACCCCAGGACATGCACTTCTCTTTCCAGGAGGTGAGCCACGTGGGGATGCCAGATAGGAACTCAGGGGCCGCTGCCTATGCAGGGTCGCGCGGCTCGGTGATATAGAACCACCCGATTGCCACCCCTTTATGGTTTCCACAAAGGAGCCCTCGAGCCATGTTATGTTGGGCATCTTGCCCACCATGGCGCCTCCGCACTCCGCCTGGCGGCCGCCCACCACCTTCGTCTTGACATTGAAGGTCTTCAGCCATAAGCCGAAGTGGGGCTTGATGCGGAGGAAGGCCTCGCACACGACGAGAAACGCCGAGATGTTGAGGACAAAGTTCGGGGCTAGATCGTGGAAATCCAGGCCGTAGTAGAACATGAGCCCCCGGACGAATGGATGGAGAGGGAATCCCAGTCCGTGGAGGAAATGGGTGAGGAATACTACCCTCTCATGGGGCCTGGGGGTGGGGATGAGCTGCCCCTCATCTGGGAGCCAGTGCGCGATGTCGTCGGGCAGGTATCCGGCTCTCCTCAGTTTCTTGATGTCTCCCTCCGTGACGGAGGAGACCATTCACTTGCCTCCCGCTCCGGACATGGTTGGAGAAGGTTGAGGTGGAAGTGTGGACTTGGGCGCTAGAGCTCGAGTGTGTGAAAACGGATGAGCAAAGGAGGAAGAAGGCGTGGATAGAAAGGTGAATCCTTATCCCCTTATATGGGCGGACAAAACTAAGCGTCCCCACTTGCCTGGTAAAACTCGCTTATCCCCCAAGCGCCGCAATTGATGGCGCGATTGGGTTACCCATGCCCGTATTGATGAGAATCCCGTAATAAGGGGGCACGATCTCTGCTTTGACAAGACTTGTCGAAAAACTACCTCGCGTTATGTGCGGTTAAAAGAAACGGTTCAAATAATCACCGGGCCATGACATAACGTCATGCTGCCAAAACAAGCCAGCAAATTAGATCTGTGAAAATATTATTCTCTCTGCGGTGGAATGTGGAACTTATTTTGCAGGGTCGGACACTATCCTCGTTTTCAAGTTCTTCTGTGATGTATTCAGAGAAGGAACCCGCCTTGCAATGCCGAAGACAATACTGCGCCAGACTCATCGTCATTGAAGCCTGATTCAGGGGCTACTGAGGGAGTCCTGGATTAGGGGGTCTCCGGACAGCCGGACTATCTCCATTGGCCGGACTGTTAGACTATGAAGATACAAGATTGAAGGCTTTGTCTCGTGTCCGGATGGGACTCTACTTGGCGTGGAAGGCAAGCTAGGTAATACGTATATGGATATCTCCTCCTTTGTAACCGACCTTGTGTAACCCTAACCCTCTCCGGTGTCTATATAAATCGAAGGGTTTTTAGTCCGTAGGACAACAACCATAACATACAATCATACCATAGGCTAGCTTCTAGGGTTTAGCCTCTCTGATCTCGTGGTAGATCTACTCTTGTACTACCCATATCATCAATATTAATCAAGCATGACGTAGAGTTTTACCTCCATCAAGAGGGCCCGAACCTGGGTAAAACTTCGTGTCCCCTGCCTCCTGTTACCGTCCGGCCTAGACACACAGTTCGGGACCCCCTACCCGAGATCTGCCAGTTTTGACACCGACAAGGACCACCTCTGAAGACCCGGAAACAAAGGTTTCCAAACGGGGGAAGAAATCTTTGCCAGAGGGTCCTGCCTCGGAGCGTACTCTTGCCGCACAGTGCCCGCAAGGGGATCAGCCCTCTACCGAGCCGTAAGTAAACAAAAAGTACTTAATAGTAAAAATATCCTACATTACTTCTGAAGACAATAACTGAAGCATGTATTGTAGTTCGGATCGTAGCCCTTCTCGATAGAGTTCGTCTTCGGGGGGTCTTCTTCCAGAGATGATGGAGAGCGAAACACCTCCCCATGCCACCCCGCCTCATGAGGCGGGCGACCCTGAAGTGTCGTCGCGGAGGGTTTCTCCTGATCCGCCAAGGCCAGAGGGTAATCCTTCGTCCACCCGAAGTCCTTAGTATTCGGCTCCTAAAGAGAGCAACAGAAAGAGTCTGGAACCGTCTGGTGTGCGATCGAACGCACTGAAGGATCTTCTGGAGCAAGCAGCCATCTCAAAAGCGCATCATACGCTAATGGGTACGATAATTGAGAGGATTTCATCTGCCAAAAGCGGGTTGCATGAAGCTTTTATGAGTCTGCTGAAAGGCTTTAAGGTACGCGAAATAGTGTATGTTTTTGACAGTACCGCACACGTTAGGTGTGCCCTATGCAGATAGTAGCCCCTGAGACTCTGGTTGCCGTCGAGAACGGTGGCAAACAGAGGATCATAGTCCTAGGTAATAATCAGGACGCCTTCATGTGCAGGTGGCTGAAGGCCCGGTGGCTAGTCGGACTGGTGAGTTTACCAAGCTGAAGCGGCAACTTGATGCGGCAGATGCCGACATCGTGCTTGTCAACAAGCGGCTCGACGAGGCATAGGGTATGTGATTTCTCCAGTGATCAACACATAGTAAGAGGAGCATGATGCTAGTATCTTTAATATGTTGTGACTGCAGATGGAGCTGCCGCCGTGGAGACCCTTCGGGCGGAACTTGCCCGAGCCAAGGAACAAGCCAGGAATAGTTGTGCGGCCACTCTAAAGGCGGTCGAAGAGCTTACGGCCGAAAAGGCTGTGCATTGCCAAAGCAAGGAAAAAAATAGCCAAGATGGCCGTTGAGTTGAAAGATGACGCCGACCGTTACCAGCTTCTTGAAAAAGAAAGCCGGGCGAAGGCGGCGGACCTGGAGAAGGCCATGGTAGCATCCAAGGAAGCCCGCTCTAAAATCAGAGCGGCGAAGGAGGAGCTGCGTCAAGCTGGAGATATCGCGGCTGGGAAGCCCTTTTTGTTGCGGACGAAGTTCGGAGATCCGAAGTATGCCCCTCTTGATCAACTATGGAGTTCTGCAGACGCATACGTGGATTGGCAGCCAGTGCTGCTGATGCGACCGAGTACTTCAAGGATAAAAAAGATCGTGAAGTGGAAAGGCTATTCTGGTCATAGTTCCATGTTCCAGTGCGTCCGCTGCTGTTGAATGAGCGAATGGCCGAGTGGGCCGAGCTCCATAGGTTGTCCGGGCTTGCCATGAGGTCTGTTGTGGATCATCTGTGGCCGGAAGGGCCAAGGCCGAATACAAATTTTAGTTTAGCACAACAGTTCCTTGGTGCTGTGCCGCACATCGATGCTATGAAGATGTCGACGTGCATAGAGGGTGCATGTATGGCACTTGCCCGTGTCAAGACATACTGGGCAGAGATGGAGGCCACCGCTATTACAACCCAGAGTTCGGTCGTAGGCCGAGTATCTATCGAGCACTACTTTGAAGAAGTCCTTGAAGGCGCTCGTTCAATAGAGGCTCAGTGCTCGAAGAATATTATGTTCTAGTGACATGTATTCCCATTGTAAAAACAATGTTTTATTGAATTATCAAGGCTGTGTTTATACTTTTTCCTGAAAGTATTATGATGCCTCCTGTGCAGCCGTTTATGTATATAAGTATATAACCTGAAAGTTTGCAGTCGTCGGCTTCAGCCCCTACGCATATAATGCGGGGGTGTTCGCAAAAAACGCGTATTCACACTTGATCCAATGTCTTGGTCCATTAAGGAGGTAGTAGCGCAGCGAACGAGGCAATCAGACTATATTGCTTTAACACTTTCACTTAGCCATAGGAGTTTCACGGTGGGACTACTATATAGCCCCTGGTACCTCCGCGCTCGTCCGGATACGGAGCGCTTACGTACATGACTGGGAAACGGCCCTTCGTTAATGCAGAGGAATCCCGAAGATTCCGCTAAGTCATCGAGTGGTTGACCAGTCTCGCGCTTTATCATCACAGTCAGTTTTCGGCTTTCTCTACTGAGGTGCTCATCTGGATGAACCAGGGCACAATCGCAGTAGTTCTCCCGGTGCCACCTTAGCCGATAGAGCAAAACGTAAGGTAGAAAAACACGGGAGCCGGGCAAACCCAACATTTGACCAAAGACATGATTCGGAGCTGATGCATATAAGGCCAAACTCATGACGCCGAACACTCCCTAAGGTATTCGGTCTTTATAACATATTCCGGGATGAATAATGCCCTTAATAATAAACCCCTAGTGTCCAGGTACGTGCAATATTCTGACGTGGCGAAATGCCAATAACGCCAACATCCTTCTCAGTTGTATTGAGTATCCGGAGGATGTGAACAACAAGAGACAGTAAAAAAGGTTTACGCAGGGTCTTAATCTGAAAAGAAACCTTTGAGCAGGTCCCTGCTGCACGCCTGCGCCTGTGTCTCCGTTGTGCCGTGTCCTGGACGGGTGTAGCACAATTGTCATCTGTAAAAGAGGAGAACTTAGGTGAAAGTTGTCGTGCAAATTTTTTTTGGTTATTCTCGATAAACCATTAAAATTCAAGATAAGTCAAGTTGAGCCGAACTAGCCCTGATTACACACGGGAAGCCCCTGTAGCGTCTATGAGGGTTTAACCATCAAACCAATCTCAGGTATATCTAGTGATGCGCCGAACTCGTCTAACCATGTCCGCGGTCTTGACAACCTGTCATTTATTCTGGTTGGTGAGGCCGTCTAGTGCTCGGCTATTAAAGCCGCCGCACGTTCTTCCGCGCGTAGAGAACACTCAATATTTCCCCTAACTGTGATGGTGCCACGTGGACCAGGCATCTTATGATTAAGAGAAGCATAATGTGGCACCACATTAAAACGAGCGAAAGTTGTTCTTCCGAGTAGTGCTTGATAGCCGCTTCGGAATGGAGCAATGTCGAAGTCTAACTTCTCACTTCTGTAGTTGTCAGATAAACCGAATACAACCTCTAGTATTAGAGAGCCCGTGGAGCGGGCCTCTGGTCCTGGTATTACTCCCTTGAAGGTAGTATTACTGTTGCTGATATTTGTCGGGTCTATCCCCATTTTGCGGACTGTGTCCTGATATATTAGATTTAAACCACTGCCGCCGTCCATAAGGACTCGTGTGAGATGGTATCCGTTTATTATTGGGTCTAACACCAAGGCGGCCAATCTTTCATGCCGGATGCTTGTCGGGTGATCCCTGCGATCAAAAGTGATCGGGCAGGCCAACCAGGGGTTGAACTAGGGGTGACGAGCTCTACGGTGCGTATGTCTCGGAGTGCATGTTTGCTTCTCCTCTTAGTCACGTGGATCATGTTTACTGTTTTAACCTCTGGTGCGAAATTTTTTCTGTCCTCCAGTGCTTTGCTGGTGAGGTTTGTCCTCGTCTTCACTTGGTGTCTCCCTCCCCTTGTGTTCGGCGTTTAGCTTACCGGCCTGCTTGAAGACCCAACATTCTCTATGGGTGTGATTTGCAGGTTTATCGGGGGTGCCATGAATCTGACATAGTTTGTCTAGAATCTTGTTTAGGCTGGACGGTCCATCTCTACTGCCTTTCAAAGGCTTTTTCCGCTGACCTGGTCGAGAGCCCCTGAATCCGGCGTTTACCGTCGTATTATCTGGGCTATCTTCTTTATTTCGACGCTTGCTTTTACTACGTCGTGGTTTTCCATTGCCATCCGTGACTTTGGATGTGCTTGGGTCACTGGTGCTACTGTGAGCTAACCAGCTATCTTCACCCGTGCAAAAGCGGGTCATGAGGCTTGTCAGGGCTGCCATTGTTCTCGGTTTTTCCTGGCCGAGGTGTCTGGCGAGCCATTCGTCTCGGACGTTGTGCTTGAAAGCTGCTAAGGCTTCGGCGTCCGGGCAGTCGACAATTTGGTTCTTCTTAGTGAGAAACCTGTTCCAAAGCTTGGGCTGACTCTCCGGGCTGTTGAATTATATGACTTAAATCGTCTGCATCCGGAGGTCGGACATAGGTCCCTTGAAAATTAGCCCGAAAAGCATCCTCGAGCTCCTCCCAACTTCCAATTGTGTTTTCGGGGTGGCTTTTCAGCCAGTGCCGAGCTGGTCCTTTAAGCTTGAGGGGCAAGTACTTGATGGCGTGGAGATCGTCTCCGCGAGCCATATGAATATGGAGGATAAAGTCCTCAATCCAGACCCCAGGGTTTGTGGTCCCGTCGTACGCCTCTATATTCACTGGTTTGAATCCTTCTGGAAATTCGTGGTCCAGCACCTCATCGGTGAAACATAGGGGGTGTGCGGCACCCCTACATTTGGATGTATCATGGCATTCGGACGGTTGTAGTATTCGGTTTTGATTTTGTGCCGGAGCATGCTTCCTAGATCCATATATGGATCTGGTCATACTGGATTTTTGGCGCAAGTCCTCACGTAGATCGTGTGTTGACTTATGTGCGGCCTTGTTAGCCGCTCTATCGCGGCCACAAGGTGGTTGATCCGGTCGGTTGGCCATTTTATTTTTTGGCTGTGTGGGCTCTAAGGCCTCATCGTCGAATTCAGGTAATAGCTTGCGCTTTGGATAGCTCTTTGTGTGGTAACTTCCACCATACTTTTCTTTGTTGTCGAGCACTTTGTTCCACCTGCTGTTGAGTATATTTTGTGCGGCCTTAAGCCTTTGCTTCTGCTTCTTCAGACTCCTCGCTATGGCAATAAGCCTTCTGCGGAGGTTCTCTTGTTCCAAGTGCCTTTCCGGGATGATGTGTGCATCTTCGTCCGGACTGTTTTCCTCCCCCGAGGGGGGTTGATGAGGTTTATCCTCGGTGTCGCCGTGTTCGGACATCGGATCCGTACTATGTTCTCCGTTTGCAGTTTCATTGTGCTCTGCCGCTGGGTCAATGTGGTCGTCGTTTCCTCTGGAGTTGACTGGAGTGTTATTTTCTCTTGCGCTGTTATCGCTGCTTTTGCCGAGGCGGGATTTTGAGCGGCGCCTATGCCGACGCTTTGCTTGCTTCTCGAGGGAGCTATTCTTCGCTGCATCCTGCCGTTCTTTGTCATTGTTTTATTTGGGTGTATCCACCATGTATATGTCATGTGGTGAAGTGGCTGTCCAGCGCCCTGTGGGCACTGGTTCCTGTTCCTCTCCTGCATCATCGTCCATGCCGTCGATGTCTTCGGAGTCGAAATCGAGCATGTCGGTTAAATAGTCGACAGAGGCTACTAAGTGGGTGGTGGGTGGGCAGCGAATTTCTTCGTCGTCCGCATCCCATTCTAGCCGGACATAGTTCGGCCAAGGATCTCCTAACAAGGAGAGAGACCTTAATGAATTTAGCACGTCGCCGAAAGGTGAGTGCTGAAAGATATCTGCGGAGGTGAACTCCATGATCGGCGCCCAATCGGATTCGATAAGCACGGACGCAGGGGGCTCGGAGTCCGTGGCCGAAGATGAATCCAGTGGTTTGGCAACACGGCTCTCGTGAGGGGTGAAGTCAGTATCCAGCTCCATCGCCACTGACAGTGCGGCCTCCATGGCGGGGTCTATTGCTACCTCTTGAGCACTACGTTGGTTTTCCCCGAAGAGGAAGGGATGATGCAGCAAAGTAGCGTAAGTATTTCCCTCAGTTTTTGAGAACCAAGGTATCAATCCAGTAGGAGGCTACGCGCGAGTCCCTCGCACCTGCACAAAACAAATAAATCCTCGCAACCAATGCAAATAGGGGTTGTCAATCCCTATAGGGCCACTTACGAGAGTGAGATCTGATAGATATGATAAGATAATATTTTTGGTATTTTTATGATAAAAGATGCAAAGTAAAATAAAGGCAAAGTAAATAGCAAAGGAAATAACTAAGTAGTAGGAGATTAATATGATAAAGATAGACCCGAGGGCCATAGGTTTCACTAGTGGCTTCTCTCAAGAGCATAAGTATTCTACGGTGGGTGAACAAATTACTGTTGATCAATTGACAGAATTGAGCATAGTTATGAGAATATCTAGGTATGATCATGTATATAGGCATCACGTCCGAGACAAGTAGACCGACTCCTGCCTGCATTTACTACTATTACTCCACTCATCGACCGCTATCCAGCATGCATCTAGAGTATTAAGTTAAAAACAGAGTAATGCCTTAAGCAAGATGACATGATGTAGAGGGATAGACTCATGTAATATGAAGAAAACCCCATCTTGTTATCCTTGATGGCAACAATACAATACGTGCCTTGCTTCCCTTACTGTCACCGGGAAAGGACACCGCAAGATTGAACCAAAGCTAAGCACTTCTCCCATTGCAAGAAAGATCAATCTAGTAGGCCAAACCAAACTGATAATTCGAAGAGACTTGCAAAGATAACCAATCATACATAAAAGAATTCAGAGTAGATTCAAATATTGTTCATAGATAAACTTGATCATAAACCCACAATTCATCGGTCTCAACAAACACACCGCAAAAAGAAGATTACATCGAATAGATCTCCACAAGAGAGGGGGAGAACATTGTATTGAGATCCAAAAAGAGAGAAGAAGCCATCTAGCTACTAACTATGGACCCGTAGGTCTGAAGTAAATTACTCACACTTCATCGGAGAGGCTATGGTGTTGATGTAGAAGCCCTCCGTGATCGATGCCCCCTCCGGCGGAGCTCCAGAACAGGCCCCAAGATGGGATCTCGTGGATACAGAAAGTTACGGCGGTGGAATTAGGGTTTTGGCTCCTGTTCTGATCGTTTGGGGGTACGTGGATATATATATATAGGAGGAAGGAGTACGTCGGTGGAGCAACAGGGGGCCCACGAGGGTGGAGGGCGTGCCTGGTGGGGGTGGGTGCGCCCCCTACCTCGTGGCCTCCTCTTTCTTTTCTTGACGTGGGGTCCATGTCTCCCGGGTCTTGTTTGTTGAGAAAATCACGTTCCCGAAGGTTTCATTCCGTTTGGACTCCGTTTGTGTTGGGGATATTACTACCAGTATGACCCGCCCAGGAGGGGCCGGGTCAGCCCTAATGGCGGGTTACATAAGAAGCCCAATATACATTCAAGATGATAGTTTATGAAACATATAGAAGGCCCAAAGGCCTGGGGCCGGCTTAAGGCCCGATATTGTAAACCGCCATATGTAAGGAAAGACTTGTAAAGAAAGGCATGTAAAGGAAGTCACCGAGCCGGACACGATTATGAGCCGGCCGGGACTCTGTAGGCCATCAGGCGTCAACCCGCATATATAAGGGGACGACCCGGTGGCGGTTTAGGGCAAGAAACAACCAAGTCGATAGCCAAGCCGGTGAGTTGAGCCTCTTGGAGATCGAAACCTCAGCAATACCAATCCCAACTAGACGTAGGCTTTTACCTCATCGTAAGGGGCCGAACTAGTATAAAAACTCTCCCGTGTGTCCTTTGTCCCGATCAACCCCTTTAAGCTTCCTAGTGCGATGGCCCTACGACTAAGTCCTTGCTCTAGGACATCTGCCGTGTCAACTCCACGATAGTTTGATATTCCTTTTTTTCGAAACCCTAAAACAGGCAAAAAATAGCAATTCTGGGCTGGGCCTCCGGTTAATAGGTTAGTCCCAAAAATAATATAAAAGTGGATAATAAGGCCCAATACTGTCCAAAACAGTAGATAATATAGCATGGAGCAATCAAAAATTATAGATACGTTGGAGACGTATCAAGCACCCCCAAGCTTAATTCCTGCTCGTCCTCGAGTAGGTAAATGATAAAAACAGAATTTTTGATGCGGAGTGCTACTTGGCATAATTTTAATGTAATTCTTCTTAATTGTGGTATGAATATTCAGATCCAAAAGATTCAAGACAAAAGTTCATATTGACATAAAAATGATAATACTTCAAGCATACTAACATAGCAATTACGTCTTCTCAAAATAACATGGCTAAAGAAAGTTATCCCTACAAAATCATGTAGTCTGGCTATGCTCTATCTTCACCACACAAAATATTTAAATCATGCACAACCCCGATGACAAGCCAAGCAATTGTTTCATACTTTTGACATTCTCAAAACTTTTTCAATCTTCACGCAATACATGAGCGTGAGCCATGGATATAGCACTATAGGTGGAATAGAATGGTGGTTATGGAGAAGACAAAAAGGGGAAGATAGTCTCACATCAACTAGGCGTATCAACGAGCTATGGAGATGCCCATCAATAGATATCAATGTGAGTGAGTAGGGATTGCCATGCAACGGATGCACTAGAGCTATAAGTATATGAAAGCTCAAAAAGAAACTAAGTGGGTGTGCATCCAAGTTGCTTGCTCATGAAGACCTAGGGCAATTTGAGGAAGCCCATCATTGGAATATACAAGCCAAGTTCTATAATGAAAGATTCCCACTAGTATATGAAAGTGATAACATGAGAGACTCTCTACTATGAAGAACATGGTGCTACTTTGAAGCACAAGTGTGGTAAAAGGATAGTAACATTTTCCCTTCTATCTTTTTCTCTCATTTTTTATTTGGGCCTTTTCTATTTTTTTATGGCCTCTTTTTTATTTATTTTTTATTTGGGCTTCTTTGGCCTCTTTTATTTATTTTTCATCCGGAGTCTCATCCTGACTTGTGGGGGAATCATAGTCTCCATCATCCTTTCCTCACTGGGAAAATGCTCTAATAATGATGATCATCACACTTTTATTTTTCTTACAACTCAACAATTACAACTCGATACTTAGAACAAAATATGACTCTATATTAATGCCTCCGGCGGTGTACCGGGATATGCAATGACTCATGAGTGGCATGTATGAAAGAATTATGAATGGTGGCTTTGCCACAAATACAATGTCAACTACATGATCATGCTAAGCAATATGACAATGATGGAGTGTGTCATAATAAACGGAACGGTGGAAAGTTGCATGGCAATATATCTCGGAATGACTATGGAAATGCCATAATAGGTAGGTATGGTGGCTTTTTTGAGGAAGGTATATGGTGGGTGTATGATACCGATGAAAGGTGCACGGTATTAGAGAGGCTAGCAAAGGTGGAAGGGTGAGAGTGTGTATAATCCATGAACTCAACATTAGTCATAAAGAACTCATATACTTATTGCAAAAATCTACAAGTTATCAAAGCAAAGTATTACACGCATGCTCCTAGGGGGATAGATTGGTAGGAAAAGACCATCGCTCGTCCCCGACCGCCACTCATAAGGAAGGCAATCAAAAAATAAATCATGCTCCGACTTGATCACATAACGGTTCACCATACGTGCATGCTACAGGAATCACAAACTTCAACACAAGTATTTCTCAAATTCACAACTACTCAACTAGCATGACTTTAATATCACCATCTCTATATCTCAAAACAATTACCAAGTATCAAACTTATCATAGTATTCAACGCACTCATAAGAAAGTTTTATTATTAATCTTGTATACCAAGCATATTGGGATTTTAAGCAAATTACCATGCTATTCAAGACTCTCAAAATAATCTAAGTGAAGCATGAGAGATCAAAAGTTTCTATAAAACAAATCCACCACCATGCTCTAAAAGGATATAAGTGAAGTACTAGAGCAAAATTATATAACTCAAAAGATATAAGCGAAGCACATAGAGTATTCTAACAAATTCCAAATCATGTATGGCTCTCTCAAAAGGTGTGTACAGAAAGGATGATTGTGGTAAACTAACAAGCAAAGACTCAGATAATACAAGACGCTCCAAGCAAAACACATATCATGTGGCGAATAAAAATATAGCTCCAAGTAAAGTTACCGATAGAAGTAGACGAAAGAGGGGATGCCTTCCGGGGCATCCCCAAGATTTGGATTTTACGTGTCCTTAGATTATATTGGGGGTGCCATGGGCATACCCAAGCTTAGGCTCTTGCCACTCCTTGTTCCATAATCCATCAAATCTTTACCCAAAACTTGAAAACTTGACAACACAAAACTTAAAGTAGAAAATCTCATGAGCTCCGTTAGCGAAACAAAACAAAAGATCACTTCAATGTACTGTAATTAACTCATTCTTTATTTATATTCGTGTTATACCTACTGTATTCCAACTTCTTATGGTTTATAAACTATTTTACTAGCCATAGATTCATCAAAATAAGCAAACAACACACGAAAAACAGAATCTGTCAAAAACAGAATAGTCTGTAGTAATCTGTAACTAGCGCAAGATCTGGAACCCCCAAAATTCTAAAATAAGTTGCTGGACGTGAGGAATTTATCTATTAATCATCTGCAAAAAGAATTAACTAAATATCACTCTCCAAATAAAAATGACTGCAGTTCTCGTGAGCGCTAAAGTTTCTGTTTTTTACAGCAAGTTCAACAAGACTTTCCCCAAGTCTTCCCAACGGTTCTACTTGGCACAAACACTAATTAAACAAAAAAAACACAAACAAAACAGAGACCAGATAAATTATTTATTACTAAACAGGAGCAAAAAGCAAGGAATAAAAATAAAATTGGGTTGCCTCCCAACAAGCGCTATCGTTTAACGCCCCTAGTTAGGCATAACAAGCAAGCATAGATTTAGGTATTGCCATCTTTGGTAGGCAATCCATAAGTGGCTCTCATAATAGATTCATAAGTTAACTTAATATTATTTCTAAGAAAGTGTTCCATGCCTTTCCTTAATGGAAATTGGAATCTAATATTTCCTTCCTTCATATCAATAATTGCACCAATCGTTCTAAGGAAAGGTCTACCAAGAATAATAGGACATGAAGGATTGCAATCTATGTCAAGAACAATAAAATCTACGGGCACATAATTCCTATTTGAAACAATAAGAACATCATTAATTCTTCCCATAGGTTTCTTAATAGTGGAATCCGCAAGGTGCAAGTTTAGAGAGAAATCATCAAAATCACGGAAACCTAACAAATCACACAAAGTCTTTGGAATCGCGGAAACACTAGCACCCAAATCACATAAAGCATAGCATTCATGATCTTTAATTTTAATTTCAATAGTTGGTTCCCACTCATCATAAAGTTTTCTAGGGATAGAAACTTCCAATTCAAGTTTTTCTTCATAAGATTGCATCAAGGCATCAACGATATGTTTAGTAAACGCTTTATTTTGACTATAAGCATGAGGAGAGTTTAGCACGGATTGCAACAAAGAAATACAATCAATCAAAGGGAAATTTTCATAGTTAAATTCCTTGAAATCCATAATAGTGGGTTTAGCAACATCTAGGGTTTTAATTTCTTCAATCCCACTTTTATCAAATTTAGCATCAAGATCAACAAATTCAGAATTCTTGGAACGCCTTCTAGGTAAAGGTGGATCATATTCAGTCCCATCATTATCAAGATTCATATTGCAAAACAAAGATTTAATAGGGGACACATCAATAACTTTTAGATCTTCATCTTTATTATCATGGAAACTAGAAGAACACGCTCCTATAAAGGAATCTTTCTTAGCACGCATCCTAGCGATTCTTTCTTTGCACTCATCAATGGAAATTCTCATGGCTTTGAGAGACTCATTGATATCATGCTTAGGAGGAATAGATCTAAGTTTTAAAGAATCAACATCAAGAGAAATTCTATCAACGTTCCTAGCCAAATCATCAACTTTAAGCAATTTCTCTTCAAGCAAAGCATTGAAATTCTTTTGTGAATTCATAAATTCTTTAATATTCGATTCAAAATCAGAGGACATATTATTATAATTTCCATAAGAATTGTTGTAGGAATTACTATAATTATTAGAGGGATTACTAGGGTAAGGCCTAGGATTGAAATTTCCTCTATACGCGTTGTTACCAAAATTGTTCCTACCAACAAAATTCACATCCATAGATTCATTATTATTCTCAATCAAAGTAGACAAGGGCAAATCATTAGGATCAGAAGAAACACTCTTATTAGCAAATAATTTCATAAGTTCATCCATCTTTCCACTCAAAACATTAATTTCTTCTATCGCATGCACCTGTTTATTAGTAGATATTTTAGTATGCCATTGAGAATAATTAACCATAATATTATATAGGAGTTTAGTAGCTTCTCCTAAAGTGATTTCCATAAAAGTGCCTCCCGTGGCCGAATCTAAAAGATTTCTAGAAGCAAGATTCAATCCGGCATAAAAGTTTTGTATAATCATCCACAAATTTAAACCATGAGTAGGGCAATTACGTATCATTAATTTCATTCTCTCCCAAGCTTGTGCAACATGTTCATGATCAAGTTGCTTAAAATTCATAATATCGTTTCTAAGAGAGATGATCTTAGCGGGAGGAAAATACTTAGAGATAAAAGCATCTTTGCACTTATTCCATGAATCAATACTATTTTTAGGCAAAGACGAAAACCAAGCTTTAGCACGATCTCTAAGAGAAAAAGGAAATAGCTTCAATTTAACAATATCATTATCCACATCTTTCTTCTTTTGCATATCACATAAATCAACGAAGCTATTTAGATGGGTAGCGGCATCTTCACTAGGAAGGCCGGAAAACGGATCTTTCATGACAAGATTCAGCAAAGCAGTATTAATTTCACAAGATTCAGCATCGGTAAGAGGAGCAATCGGAGTGCTAATAAAATCATTATTGTTGGTATTGGTGAAGTCACACAATTTAGTATTATCTTGAGCCATCGTGACAAGCAAGCAAACTAACACACAAGCAAACAGAAAGCAAGTGGGCAAAAAGAGGCAAATAGAGAAAGAGAGGGAGGATAGAGAGAGAGAGAGAGGGCGAATAAAATGGCAAGGGTGAAGTGGGGGAGAGGAAAACGAGAGGCAAATGGCAAATAATGTAATGCGGGAGATAAGGGTATGTGATGGGTACTTGGTATGTTGACTTTTGCGTAGACCTCCCCGGCAATGGCGCCAGAAATCCTTCTTGCTACCTCTTGAGCACTGCGTTGGTTTTCCCCGAAGAGGAAGGGATGATGCAACAAAGTAGCGTAAGTATTTCCCTCAGTTTTTGAGAACCAAGGTATCAATCCAGTAGGAGGCTACGCGCGAGTCCCTTGCACCTGCACAAAACAAATAAATCCTCGCAACCAACACAAATAGGGGTTGTCAATCCCTATAGGGCCACTTACGAGAGTGAGATCTGATAGATATGATAAGATAATATTTTTGGTATTTTTATGATAAAAGATGCAAAGTAAAATAAAGGCAAAGTAAATAGCAAAGGAAATAACTAAGTAGTAGGAGATTAATATGATAAAGATAGACCCGAGGGCCATAGGTTTCACTAGTGGCTTCTCTCAAGAGCATAAGTATTCTACGGTGGGTGAACAAATTACTGTTGATCAATTGACAGAATTGAGCATAGTTATGAGAATATCTAGGTATGATCATGTATATAGGCATCACGTCCGAGACAAGTAGACCGACTCCTGCCTGCATTTACTACTATTACTCCACTCATCGACCGCTATCCAGCATGCATCTAGAGTATTAAGTTAAAAACAGAGTAATGCCTTAAGCAAGATGACATGATGTAGAGGGATAGACTCATGTAATATGAAGAAAACCCCATCTTGTTATCCTTGATGGCAACAATACAATACGTGCCTTGCTTCCCTTACTGTCACCGGGAAAGGACACCGCAAGATTGAACCAAAGCTAAGCACTTCTCCCATTGCAAGAAAGATCAATCTAGTAGGCCAAACCAAACTGATAATTCGAAGAGACTTGCAAAGATAACCAATCATACATAAAAGAATTCAGAGTAGATTCAAATATTGTTCATAGATAAACTTGATCATAAACCCACAATTCATCGGTCTCAACAAACACACCGCAAAAAGAAGATTACATCGAATAGATCTCCACAAGAGAGGGGGAGAACATTGTATTGAGATCCAAAAAGAGAGAAGAAGCCATCTAGCTACTAACTATGGACCCGTAGGTCTGAAGTAAATTACTCACACTTCATCGGAGAGGCTATGGTGTTGATGTAGAAGCCCTCCGTGATCGATGCCCCCTCCGGCGGAGCTCCAGAACAGGCCCCAAGATGGGATCTCGTGGATACAGAAAGTTACGGCGGTGGAATTAGGGTTTTGGCTCCTGTTCTGATCGTTTGGGGGTACGTGGATATATATATATAGGAGGAAGGAGTACGTCGGTGGAGCAACAGGGGGCCCACGAGGGTGGAGGGCGTGCCTGGTGGGGGTGGGTGCGCCCCCTACCTCGTGGCCTCCTCTTTCTTTTCTTGACGTGGGGTCCATGTCTCCCGGGTCTTGTTTGTTGAGAAAATCACGTTCCCGAAGGATTCATTCCGTTTGGACTCTGTTTGATATTCCTTTTCTTCGAAACCCTAAAATAGGCAAAAAACAACAATTCTGGGCTGGGCCTCCGGTTAATAGGTTAGTCCCAAAAATAATATAAAAGTGGATAATAAGGCCCAATAATGTCCAAAATAGTAGATAATATAGCATGGAGCAATCAAAAATTATAGATATGTTGGAGACGTATCATCTATCCCCCCGTCCTCGGATGGTGCAATTTGCTCCGGATTGAGGGCTGGAGTAGTTGCAGGTGTGATCTCCCGAACACTGTCCGATGGCAGAGTTACGTCATGCTCGCCGTGATTGTGCGGCACACCTGCCATGGGCTCGAATCCGTCGAAGACCAAGTCTCCGCGGATGTCGGCAGTGTAGTTTAAGTTTCCGAACCTGACCTGATGGCCAGGGGCGTAGCTCTCGATCTGCTCTAGATGGCCAAGCGAGTTGGCCCGCAGTGCGAAGCCGCCGAATACGAAGATCTATCCGGGGAGGAAAACCTCACCCTGGACCGCATCGTTACCGATGATCGAAGGAGCCATCAAGCCTTATGGTGACGGCACAGTGGAACTCTCAATGAAAGCACCAATGTCGGTGTCAAAACCGGCGGATCTCGGGTAGGGGGTCCCGAACTGTGCGTCTAAGGCGGATGGTAACAGGAGGCGGGGGACACGATGTTTACCCAGGTTCGGGCCCTCTCGATGGAGGTAATACCCTACTTCCTGCTTGATTGATCTTGATGATATGAGTATTACAAGAGTTGATCTACCACGAGATCGTAGAGGCTAAACCCTAGAAGCTAACCTATGGTATGATTGTTGTTGTCCTACAGACTAAACCCTCCGGTTTATATAGACACCGGAGGGGGCTAGGGTTACACAGAGTCGGTTACAAGGAAGGAGATCTACATATCCATATTGCCAAGCTTGCCTTCCACGCCAAGTAGAGTCCCATCCGGACACGAGACAAAGCCTTCAATCTTGTATCTTCATAGTCCAACAGTCCGGCCAAAGGATATAGTCCGGCTGTCCGGAGACCCCCTAATCCAGGACTCCCTCAAGGAGCATCGCTGCCCCGAAACGTATTATGACAGTGCCCTAAAGGGTTCCTGCCTTGTGGCGGAGGAATGTGCTAGAGATGTAATTTTTGAATGAACATGCTCATGTGATCCTGTAATGTGAAACGAGTACATTTGCGCTATGCAACGCTTTTTGAATTTAAAATATTACCTTCTGTGCGGCCATTTATAAAATCTGAGAGTTGGCAAGTCGTCGGCTTCTGCCCCCATGTAACTAGTACTGGGGTGTTCGGGATAAACCTGAGCACTCTTTATCCCAATTTTGGGTCCTTCGAGGGAGGTGTTCAGCACAGCGAACTTGGCAATCAGACTATAAGGCTTTATCACTCTCACTTGGCCATAGAAGTCTACAATTTTAAATTTTGGCGAAGCCCCTAGTATTCGGAAGGCCGAATTTGGGGCGCTATATACGCCTAAGTCGGGCAAGGCCGACTCCTTGCCTGAAGCGGAGAAAGTCTTTAAGGACTTGAGACCTCTCGAACAGCGACCAGCTCTCGCCTTATCATGACAGTCAGTTTTCGGCTTTCTCTACTAAGGTGCTCGTCCGGAAGAACCGGGACACAATCGCAGTAGTTCTCCCAGCGCTACCTTAGCCGATATAGCGGAATGTAAGGTACCAAAACATGGGAGCCGGACAAACCCAACTATTGACCCAAGACATGATTCGGAGCTGATGCATACAATGCTATAAGTTCGGGGTGCCGCACTGCCGAAAGTGTTCGGACTTCTCACGTCGTATTATGGGGTAAACGAAAGCCCCTGGCGTACTGACTGTACCAGAATGTACGGGTGCAAGTTGTCGTAAATGAACATATAAGAAAAAGGGATGGATAATGCAATAATAGACTAATGCTATGCATTGTTATTTAAATAATACGTCGAAGTGTACTGATACAAGTAGTGCAATAAGCAAAAAAATAGGACTATTTGACATGTCCTATCCAAGGGCAAGCTGCGTATGGGTAGTAAAAAGCGAGTATATCGATTGTTATTAGAGACCAGCTGGGGGTTCCCTTGTATGTCTTAGCTTCTTGCCTCCTTGGTTGTTCCTTCCCGTAATGTGTCCGGCAATCATACTGCCGGAAAGGGCTTCCAGAGAGTAAGGTCCTAAAAGAGAAAAAATGATAAAGGTATGCAGCCCCTAGGGCAGTTAAGCCGCATTGCGGGATGTGCCCTGATCGTGCCCCCGCCTATGCCCATGGTATTTTAAGTGCGTAATTATGTACGCGCGGCCCGGATTTCGTCGCTTGACTAGGACTAGGACGGGGGCCGAATTGCTAGGCGAGCTCTGAACGTGCCAGGCGATCCTGTTGCAGGTTACTCCGGACTCGCTTGACGGTGTCCGGGGGCTGTATCGGCGGTTTGCCTTAAAAGGCTGCTTTGTGCTTCTGCTGCGAGGGCTGCAGTGTGCTCTTCCGTGCGGAGCGAGCGTTCTGTGTTTCCATTGACTGTTATGACCCCCCTAGGTCCTGGCATCTTGAGCTAGAGGTATGCGTAATGCGGTACCGCATTGAATTTTGCAAATGCGGTTCGCCCGAGCAGTGCGTGATAGCCACTGCGGAACGGGATGATATCGAAGATTAACTCCTCGCTTCGGAAGTTGTCCGGAGATCCGAAGACCACTTCCAGTGTGATTGAGCCCGTGCAATGGGCTCTACACCTGGGATGACGCCCTTAAAGGTGGTTTTGGTTCTATACCCATTTTGCGCACTGTATCCTGATAGAGCAGGTTCAGGCTGCTGCCGCCATCCATAAGGACTCGAGTGAGGTGAAATCCGTCGATGATGGGGTCTAAGACCAATGCGGCGGATCTGCCATGACGGATACTAGTGGGGTGGGCCCTGCGATCGAAGGTGATTGTACAAGAGGACCATGGGTTGAACTTTGGGGCGACGGGCTCCATCGCATAGATGTCCCTTAGTGCATGCTTCCGTTCCCTCTTGGGAATGTGGGTTGCGTATATCATGTTCACCGTCTTCACTTGTGGGGGGAACCTCTTCTGTCCTCCCGTGTTCGGCGACTGGGGCTCCTCCTCGTCATCACTATGCATCCCCTTGTCCTTGTTTTCGGCATTCAACTTGCCGGCCTGCTTGAACACCCAGCATTCTCTATTGGTGTGATTGGCTGGCTTATCGGGGGTGCCGTGGATTTGACACGAGCGATCAAGTATGCGATCCAAACTGGACGGCCTGGGAGTACTTCTTTTGAATGGCTTTTTCCGCTGACCGGATCTAGAGCCTCTGAATCCGGCATTGACTGTCGTATCATCGGTGTTATCACCGTTGTTGCGGCGCTTGTGTTTGTTACGACGTGGTCTGCCATTGGCATCTTTGGTATCCGAAGTGCCCGGATTCCTTGATGTGTTGTTGCTGCGAGCCAGCCAGCTATCCTCGCCCGCGCAAAAGCGGGTCATGAGTGTTGTGAGGGCTGCCATAGACTTCGGCTTCTCCTGGCCGAGGTGCCGGGCGAGCCACTCTTCACGGATGTTATGCTTGAATGCCGCTAAGGCCTCTGCATCCGGACAGTCGACAATTTGGTTTTTCTTAGTTAGGAACCATGTCCAGAATTGCCTAGTCGATTCCCCTGGCTGCTGAGTTATATGGCTCAAGTCATCAGCATCTGGTGGTCGCACATAAGTGCCCTGGAAGTTGTCAAGGAATGCGTCTTCCAAATCCTCCCAACTGCCGACGGAGTCTGCTGGCAAGCTATTTAGCCAATGCCGAGCTGGTCCTTTGAGTTTTTTGAGAAAAAGGGTTTCCCCCACTTTGTATTCCAAAGCAACCAACCGATACAGTCAAGGATAGGTGCTGGGGCGGAAGCAGCACAATCACACCCAAAAGAAACGAAAGAGAAACAACAAGAGAAAAGAATGCCGACAACGTCGGATTGACGGAAATGAAGAAGCTTCACGACCACTGCGCCCACGGAAGATCTCCCACCAAGCTCCAAGGCTCTGAAGCACCGGTACCAATCAGCACCTCCAAGAAGGACCGCGACGAAGACGACGCTGCTGCCAAGGGTTTCCCCTGGTACATGACGAGGCTAGATGAAGGGTCGCCCCCGACGCCCTCCAGGAAGGTCCGGCGGCACTCACCGGCGTCGCCGCGTCGGTGTCGGACAGACCGACAGGGGTTTCCCCTGATCCCAACCTACACCTCGGGTGCTCCAGAGCCTGCCACCAAACCGACCACCATCTTGCGCCACCATGGTCAATAAGCCTCCACGCCGTCTCACCATGGCACCACGAGGTGAGGTCTACACAACAAGGGATAGGAGCCGGGACTAGGGGCCGCAGCACCGTCGGCACGCGGGAGGGCACAACCTCCACTGTCAACAATGGTTACTGACCGGACACACTAGCAGCAGCCTACCAGGCCTGTGTGCCCACAGGCCCGGCCGGGAACTCCATTCTCGGAAAGCTCCCGCCATCACGCTGCAGCAGGCACGCCATCAGCATCGCCGCCCCCCATCCGAGCCGCTCCTCCTCCTCACCACATAGACGACGATGAAGCCACGCCAGGGACCAGCCCGCTAGGACCCAGATGGGGCCGGGAGGGCCCAGATTTGGGCCGGGGACGCGCCGCCGGCCACCGCACGCCACCACGCCGCTCTGCTGCCAAGGGCAGCACAGCCACCGCGCCTACCGCCGGCGACCGCTGCCGGGTCACCAGGCCGCCGCCCAGCCGAGCATCACCGCCGCCGTCACCAGCCCCGGGAGGGAGACGAACGCGCGGGTACAGAAGGGCCCGCCGCCGCTGGCAGCACCCGGGCCAGCACCGGGGCACCCGCCGGCGGCGGTGGGGGAGAGCTCACGGGGGTGGCGGTCGAGGGAAGAGGAGGGGCGCGCCGCCCCGGCCACCTCCCGAGGAGGCGGCGCAGGGGCGGGAACGGGATCGGGAGGGGGAAGAGGGGGGAGGGGGCTAGGGCGGCGGCGGTGGAACCCTAGCGGGAGGGAGCGAACGGGAGCGGGCACCTTCGATCAGAATCCTACTGTTTCCCTCGTCCTTTGAGTTTTAGTGGGAGGTACTTGATGGCATGCAGATCATCACCGCGAGCCATGTGGATGTGGAGGAGGAAATTCTCAATCCATACAGCGGGATCTGTTGTACCATCATACGATTCGATATTTACGGGTTCAAAACCCTCCGGGAATTCGTGATCCATAACTCCATCAGTGAAGCATAGGGGGTGTGCGGCGCCTCTGTGCCGGGCTATATCACGACGCAGTTCATATGAGTCTTGTCTGCTGTATTCGGCCCGGACGGATTTACTTTTAGTGTTTCCGGCGTGACGGTCATCGTCCCGCGTTGGCGTGCGCGCCCGTGATCCGTAGATCGATCTTGCATGTTTTGCCTTGTTTTCCAATACGTCTCGCAGGTCCCGCATGTTGCCCCGGGCCTTGGCATTTTTGTTTGACTAGTAAAAATGCCCGTGCGTTGCAACGGGAGAAAACTAATAGTTGTACCTTTCGCGAACCAACCCGTGGTTGGATGGTTAGAGGGAATGTTGTATCCCCAGCCCACCAGGGTTCAAATCCTAGTGCTCGCATTTATTTCTGGGTTTATCTCAGAATTTTCGGTGATGTGCATTCAGTGGGAGGAGACGTTCCCGTCGACGACGAGATGCCTATGGTGACTTCGTAAATTTTAACATGATATGCCGGCTTAGTTTTTCAGAGATGCTCATAGGAGTAGGGTGTGCGTGTTTGCGTTCATAGGGGTGGGTGTATGCACATGTATATGAACATTTTGCTCTGTATATAGTCACTCGTTGGAATCTCTAAAAAGATTTATATTTGAAAATAGAGGAAATACATAATGACACATCTCTTGATTTTTAAGTCATCAGTTTGATTCCATCACGTGAGCTCACACCACGGGCAGCGGTAGGCACATAGCCTAGATCGTGAGAGGTTACTCCACGATGCCTACTATGGCAGCGGTAAGGAGGAGCTTTTTTATATGAAAAGACTTTATTCATGAGCTAACCAGTCCGGCTATGTTTCTTTTTCTGTTCGGTTTGCATGTACGCCAGCACCAGTCCGGCTTACGTTTTTTATTCCGTTTGTACGTACGTCGGTTTCGTTTCCTAGCTTCACACAATAGAGTCCGAAAAATTCAAACAACAGCATACGCGTGAACAATTACGGGACGAAATAAAGCGGGACAAAACCAAGAATATCTATTTTCTTTAATAGTAGGTATAGATTGGCGGCGGGGTGCGGGCTGGACTTCGGGCTGAAATGCCTCTCTGTCTTGGCCACGAGATGGCCCGTCAGCCGCATCATACGCTGGTGATGTAGGTTTCAATGCTTCCTCCTCGAGGTGAGGTAGCAACCTGCGCTTTGGGTAACTCTTGGAGGGGCGCTCGAGTTCGTATTCCTAGGCCGCAAGGATTTCAGTCCATCTGTCTGCTAGCAAATCTTGATCAGCTTGAAGCTGCTGTTGCTTTTTCTTCACGCTATTTGCTGTGGCCATAAGCCGGCGCTTGAAGCGCTCCTGCTCGACGGGATCCTCAGGCACAATAAAGTCTTTGTCGCCGAGGCTCACCTCGTCTTCGGAGAGAGGCATGTAATTGTCCTCCGATTTTCCATCTGCTGCCCGCTCTAGAGGGCTAGCTTGTTCATCCTCCCGCTCTAAATCATGCTGCAGGGGATTGTTGTCGTCTTCGACACTATCCGGAGTGTTATTGTCTCTTGTGCCAGTATCACTACTTTTTCTATGGCGGGACTTAGAGCGGCGCCGCTGACGTCGGTGCTTGGGTTGCTTGGAGGGGTCATCCTCCGCTGTCTCGTCACCATTGCCTTCTTTGGGGGTGTCCACCATGTATATATCATAGATGAGGTGGCGGTCCAGCACCCTGTGGGCGGTGGTTCCTGTTCGTCTCCTGCATCATTGTCCATACCGTCGATGTCTTCGGAGTCGAAGTCGAGCATGTCGGTTAAATCATCGACAGTGGCTACTAAGTGGGTGGTGGGTGGGGAGCGAATTTCTTCGCCGTCCGCATCCCATTCTAGCCGGACATAGTTCGGCCAAGGTTCTCCTGACAAGGAGAGAGACCTTAATGAATTTAGCACATCGCCAAAAGGTGAGTGCTGAAAGATATCCGCGGAGGTGAACTCCATGATCGGCGGCCAATCAGATTCGATAGGCATGGACGTAGGCGGCTCGGAGTCCGTGGCCGGAGACGAATCCAGTGGTTCGGCAACACGGCTCTCGTAAGGGGTGAAGTCAGTATCCGGCTCTATCGCCATTGAGAGTGCGGCCTCCATGGAGGGGTCTATCCACCGGTCCTCGGATGGCGCAATTTGCTCCGGATTGAAGGCCGAAGTAGTTGCAGGTGTGATCTCCCGAACACTGTCCGACGATAGAGCTAAATCATGCTCGTCGTGATCGTGCGGCGCACCTGGTATAGGCTTGAATCCGTTGAAGATCAAGTCTCCGTGGATGTCGGCAGTGTAGTTCGAGTTTCCGAACCTGACCTGATGGCCAGGGGTGTAGCTCTCGATCTTCTCCAGATGGCCAAG
The DNA here is from genome assembly GCF_056163025.1 of Triticum urartu. Taxonomy (NCBI): domain Eukaryota; kingdom Viridiplantae; phylum Streptophyta; class Magnoliopsida; order Poales; family Poaceae; genus Triticum; species Triticum urartu. The sequence goes on from NC_141876.1 coordinate 443,068,090, forward strand.
CGAGTTGGCCCGCAGTGCGAAGCCGCCGAATACGAAGATCTGTCCGGGGAGGAAAACCTCACCCTGGGCCGCATCGGTAGTGATGATCGAAGGAGCCATCAAGCCTTACGGTGACATCATAGTGGAAGTCTCAATGAAAGCACCAATGTCGGTGTCAAAACCGGCGGATCTCGGGTAGGGGGTCCCGAACTGTGCGTCTAAGGCGGATGGTAACAGGAGGCGGGGGACACGATGTTTACCCAGGTTCGGGCCCTCTCGATGGAGGTAATACCCTACTTCCTGCTTGATTGATCTTGATGATATGAGTATTACAAGAGTTGATCTACCACGAGATCGTAGAGGCTAAACCCTAGAAGCTAGCCTATGGTATAATTGTTGTTGTCCTACGGACCAAACCCTCCGGTTTATATAGACACCGGAGGGGGCTAGGCTTACACAGAGTTGGTTACAAGGAAGAAGATCTACATATCCGTTTTTCCAAGCTTGCCTTCCACGCCAAGGAGAGTCCCATCCGGACACGGGACGAAGTCTTCAATCTTGTATCTTCATAGTCCAACAGTCCGGTCAAAGGATATAGTCCGGCTGTCCGGAGACCCCCTAATCCAGGACTCCCTCACCCATCATTATCAAGATTCATATTGAAAAACAAAGATTTAATAGGGGACACATCAATAACTTTTATGTCTTCATCTTTATTATCATGGAAACTAGAAGAGCACGCTCTTATAAAGGAATCTTTCTTAGCACGCATCCTAGCAGTTCTTTCTTTGCACTCATCAATGGAAATTCTCATGGCTTTGAGAGACTCATTGATATCATGCTTAGGAGGAATAGATCTAAGTTTTAAAGAATCAACATCAAGAGAAATTCTATCAACGTTCCTAGCCAAATCATCAACTTTAAGCAATTTCTCTTCAAGCAAAGCATTGAAATTCTTTTGTGAATTCATAAATTCCTTAACACTAGTCTCAAATTCAGAGGGCATCTTATTAAAATTTCCATAAGAATTGTTGTAGGAATAACCATAATTATTAGAGGAATTACTAGGATAAGGCCTAGGATTAAAGTTTCCTCTATACGCGTTGTTCCCAAAATTATTCCTACCAACAAAATTCACATCCATAGATTCATTATTATTCTCAATCAAAGTAGACAAAGGCATATCATTAGGATCAGAAGAAACACCCTTAGTAGCAAATAATTTCATAAGTTCATCCAACTTTACACTCAAAACATTAATTTCTTCTATCGCATGCACTTTTTTATTAGTAGATCTTTCAGTGTGACATTGAGAATAATTAACCATAATATTATCTAGGAGTTTAGTAGCTTCTCCTAAAGTGATTTCCATAAAAGTGCCTCCCGCGGCTGAATCTAAAAGATTTCTAGAAGCAAAATTCAATCTGGCATAAAATTTTTGTATAATCATCCACAAATTCAAACCATGTGTTGGGCAATTACGTATCATTAATTTCATCCTCTCCCAAGCTTGTGCAACATGTTCATGATCAAGTTGCTTAAAATTCATAATATCATTTCTAAGAGAGATGATCTTAGCGGGAGGGAAATACTTAGAGATAAAAGCATCTTTGCACTTATTCCAAGAATCAATACTATTTTTAGGCAAAGACGAAAACCAAGCTTTAGCACGATCTCTAAGCGAAAAAGGAAATAGCTTCAATTTAAGAATATCATTGTCCACATCTTTCTTGTTTTGCATATCACACAAATCAACGAAGCTATTTAGATGGGTAGCGGCATCTTCACTAGGAAGGCCGGAAAACGGATCTTTCATGACAAGATTCAGCAAGGCAACATTAATTTCACAAGATTCGGCATCAGTAAGAGGAGCAATCGGAGTGCTAATAAAATCATTGTTGTTGGTATTGGTAAAGTCACACAATTTAGTGTTATCTTGAGCCATCGTGACAAGCAAGCAATCCAACACACAAGCAAATGAGGAACGGACAAAAAAGAGGCAAATAGAGAAAGAGAGGGAGGATAGAAAGAGAGGGCGAATAAAACGGCAAGGGTGAAGTGGGGGAGAGGAAAACGAGAGGCAAATGGCAAAGAATGTAATGCGGGAGATAAGGGTTTGTGATGGGTACTTGGTATGTTGCCTTTTGTGTAGACCTCCCCGGCAACGGCGCCAGAAATCCTTCTTGCTACCTCTTGAGCACTGCGTTGGTTTTCCCTTGAAGAGGAGAGGGTGATGCAGCAAAGTAGCGTAAGTATTTCCCTCAGTTTTTAAGAACCAAGGTATCAATCCAGTAGGAGGCTACGCGCGAGTCCCTCGCACCTACACAAAACAAATAAATCCTCGCAACCAACGCGATAAGGGGTTGTCAATCCCTACACGGTCACTTACGAGAGTGAGATCTGATAGATATGATAAGATAATATTTTAGGTATTTTTATGATAAGGATGCAAAGTAAAATAAAAGGCAATGAAAATAACTAAGTGTTGGAAGATTAATATGATGGAAGATAGACCCGGGGGCCATAGGTTTCACTAGTGGCTTCTCTCAAGAGCATAAGTATTTTACGGTGGGCGAACAAATTACTATTGAGCAATTGATAGAATTGAGCATAGTTATGAGAATATCTAGGTATGGTTATGTATATAGGCATCATGTCCGAGACAAATAGACCGACTCCTGCCTGCATCTACTAGTATTACTCCACACATCGACCGCTATCCAGCATGCATCTAGAGTATTAAGTTCATAAGAACAGAGTAACGCTTTAAGCAAGATGACATGATGTAGAGGGATAAATTCAAGCAATATGATAAAACCCCATCTTGTTATCCTCGATGGCAACAAAACAATACGTGCCTTGCTGGCCCTACTGTCACTGGGAAAGGACACCGCAAGATTGAACCCAAAGCTAAGCACTTCTCCCATTGGAAGAAATATCAATCTAGTAGGCCAAACCAAACTGATAATTCGAAGAGACTTGCAAAGATAACCAATCATACATAAAAGAATTCAGAAGATCCAAATATTGTTCATAGATAAACTTGATCATAAACCCACAATTCATCGGTCTCAACAAACACACCGCAAAAGAAGATTAAATCGAATAGATCTCCATGAGAGAGGGGGAGAACATTGTATTGAGATCCAAAAAGAGAGAAGAAGCCATCTATATAATAACTATGGACCCGAAGGTCTGAAGTAAACTACTCACACTTCATCGGAAGGGCTATGGTGTTGATGTAGAAGCCCTCCATGATCGATGTCCCCTCCGGCGGAGCTCCGGAATAGGCCCCAAGATGGGATCTCGTGGATATAGAAAGTTATGGCGGTGGAATTTGGGTTTTGGCTCCGTTTTTGATCGTTTGGGGGTACGTAGGTATATATAGGAGGAAGGAGTACGTCGGTGGAGCAACAGGGGGCCCACGAGGGTGGAGGGCGTGCCTGGGGGGGTAGGCGCGCCCCCCTACCTCGTGGCTTCTCTGTTGGTTGCTTGACGGAGGGTCCCAGTCTCCTGGATTATGTTCATTCCGAAAATCACGTTCCCGAAGGTTTCATTCCGTTTGGACTCCGTTTGATATTCTTTTTCTGTGAAACTCCGAAATAGGCAAAAAACAACAATTCTGGGCTGGGCCTCCGGTTAATAGGTTAGTCCCAAAATAATATAAAAGTGAGCAATAAAGCCCAATAATGTCCAAAACAGAAGATAATATAGCATGGAGCAATCAAAAATTATAGATACGTTGGAGACGTATCATATAGATAGGACCTCAAGGAGCATTTGGCAGCGGAGAAGCAAATCACGGCCGCACGCGCGGATGAGGTCGCGATGGATGCCATTCGTGCCGACCCCCAGATCTTGGAGGAGCACCTCGCCGTCGAGGCCACCGTTGACGCCTCGCACGCCGACGCCGCTACGCGGTTGGCTGCTTTAAACGACAGTTTGTGGCGTTTTCTCGAGGCCACCGTCGGTGCCTTCGACAAAGACTACGAGGTGTTTTCTCAGCGTTGATAACCCACAAGTATAGGGGATCGCAACAGTTTTCGAGGGTACAGTATTCAACCCAAATTTATTGATTCGACACAAGGGGAGCCAAAGCATATTCTCAAGTATTAGCAATTGAGTTGTCAATTCAACCACACCTGGAAACTTAATATCTGCAGCAAACTGTTTAGTACCAAAGTAATATGATAGTAGTGGTACGATAGCAAAAGGTAACGGTAGCAAAAGTAACATTTTTGTATTTTGTAGTGATTGTAACGATAGCAACGGAAAAGTAAATAAGCGAAGAACAATATATGGAAAGCTCGTAGGCAATGGATCGATGATAGAGAATTATGCCGGATGTGCTTCATCATGTAACAGTCATAACCTAGGGTGACACAGAACTAGCTCCAATTCATCAATGTAATGTAGGCATGTATTCCGAATATAGTCATACGTGCTTATGGAAAAGAACTTGCATGACATCTTTTGTCCTACCCTCCCGTGGCAGCAGGGTCCTAATGGAAACTAAGGGATATTAAGGCCGCCTTTTAATAGAGTACCAGACCAAAGCATTAACACATAGTGAATACATGAACTCCTAAAACTACGGTCATCACCGGGAGTGGTCCCGATTATTGTCACTTCGGGGTTGCCGGATCATAACACATAGTAGGTGACTATAGACTTGCAAGATAGGATCAAGAACACTCATATATTGATGAAAACATAATAGGTTCAGATCTGAAATCATGGCACTCGGGCCCTAGTGACAAGCATTAAGCATAGCAAAGTCATAGCAACATCAATCTCAGAACATAGTGGATACTAGGGATCAAACCCTAACAAAACTAACTCGATTACATGATAAATCTCATCCAACCCATCACCGTCCAGCAAGCCTACGATGGAATTACTCACGCACGTCGGTGAGCATCATGAAATTGGTGATGGAGGATGGTTGATGATGAGGATGGTGGCGGATTCCCCTCTCCGGAGCCCCGAATGGACTCCAGATCAGCCCTCCCGAGAGGTTTTAGGGCTTGGCGGCGGCTCCATATCGTAAAAGGCGATGAATCCTTCTTCTTTTTTTATCCCAGAAAGTGAATATATAGAGTTGGAGTCGAGGTCGGTGGAGCTCCAGGGAGCCCATGAGGTAGGGGGCGCGCCCCCACCCTTGTGGCTAGGGTGTGGGCCCCCTGGTCTTGATCTTTTGCCAGTATTTTTTATTATTTCCAAAAAGAGGCTCCGTGAAGTTTCAGGTCATTCCGAGAACTTTTGTTTATGCACATAAATAACACATGGCAATTCTACTGAAAACAGCGCCAGTCCGGGTTAGTTCCATTCAAATCATGCAAGTTAGAGTCCAAAACAAGGGCAAAAGTGTTTGGAAAAGTAGATACGACGCAAACGTATCAACTCCCCCAAGCTTAAACCTTTGCTTGTCCTCAAGCAATTCAGTTGACAAACTGAAAGTGATAAAGAAAAACTTCTACAAGCTATGTTTGCTCTTGTTGTTGTAAATATGTAAAGCCATCATTCAAGTTTTCAGCAAAGATTATGAACTAACCATATTCACAATAACTCTCAGGTCTTATGTTTACTCATATCAATGGCATAATCAACTAGCGAGCAATAATAATAAATCTCGGATGACAACACTTTCTCAAAACAATCATAATATGATATAACAAGATGGTATCTCACTAGCCCTTTCTGAGACCGCAAAACATAAATGCAGAGCACCTTTAAAGATCAAGGACTGACTAGACATTGTAATTCATGGTAAAAGAGATCAAGTCAAGTCATACTCAATGTAAACTAACAGTAATGAATGCAAATGACAGTGGTGCTCTCCAACTGGTGCTTTTTAATAAGAGGATGATGACTCAACATGAAAGTGAATAGATAGGCCCTTCGCAGAGGGAAGCAGGGATTTGTAGAGGTGCCAGAGCTCGGTTTTGAAATAGATATGAATAATATTTTGAGCAGTATACATTCATTGTCAACATAACAACCAAGAGATGGTGATATCTTCCATGCTACACACATTATAGGCGGTTCCCAAACAGAATGGTAAAGTTTATAGTCCCCCTCCACCAACAAGCATCAATCCATGGCTTGCTTGAAACAACGAGTGACTCCAACTAACAAGAGTCCCAGGGGGAGTTTTTTTTGCAATTATTCTGATTTACTTTGCATAAAGCATGGGACTGGGCATCCCGATGACCAGCCATTTTCTCGTGAGTGAGGAGCAGAGTCCACTCCTCTTGAGAATAACCCGCCTAACATGGAAGATACGGACAGCTCTAGTTGATACATGAGCTATTCGAGTATACAAAACAGGATATTTATTTGAAGGTTTAGAGTTTGGCACATACAACTTTACTTGGAACGACAGGTAGATACCATAAATAGGTAGGTATGGTGGAATCATATGGAATAACTTTGGGGTTTATGGAGTTGGATGCACAAGCAGTATTCCCTCTTAGTACAGGTGAAGGCTAGAAAAAGACTGGGAAGCGACCAGCTAGAGAGCGACAACAGTCATGAACATGCATTAAAATTAATCAACACCAAATGCAAGCATGAGTAGGATATAATGCACCATGAACATAAATATCGTAGAGGCTATGTTGATTTTGTTTCAACTACATGCGTGAACATGTGCCAAGTCATGCCACTCGAATCGTTCAGAAGAGGATACCACCCTATCATACCACATCACAACCATTTTAATAGCATGTTGGCATGCAAGGCAAACCATTATAAGCTCCTAGCTAATTAAGCATGGCATAAGCAACTATAATCTCTAATTGCCATTGCAAACATGTTTATTCATAATAGGCTGAATCAGGAATGATGAACTAATTATATTTACAAAAACAAGAGAGGTCGAGTTCATACCAGCTTTTCCCATCTTAGTCAGTCCATCATATATCGTCATAATTGCCTTTCACTGGCACGACCGAACGATGTGGATAATAATAATAGTGCGCGTGCATTGGACTAAGCTGGAATCTGCAAGCATTCAATAAACAGGAGAAGACAAGGCAATATGGGCTCTTTTGTCAGATCAACAATAATGCATATAAGAGCCACTTCAACAATTTAATCATGGTCTTCTCCTATCGACCCCAAAGAAAAGAACATAAATAAAATTATTTACACGGGAAAGCTCCCAACAAGCAAAATAAGAACATGAAATCTTTTTGGGTTTTCTTTTTAATTACTACTACAAGCATGGAAAGTAAACTAATTAACAGCTACAACTATTTTTTTTGTTTTTCTTAAGGTTTATTAAACACATAAGAAGAAAGCATAAAAAGGAAAATAAACTAGCATGGATATTACAATGAAAAAGTATGAGCACCGACATCTAGCAATGAGTGTGTGAACATGAATATAATGTCGGTGAGAAATACGTACTCCCCCAAGCTTAGGCTTTTGGCCTAAGTTGGTCTATGGCCACGGTTGGCCTGGCGGATATCCATAGTAATAATTGGGGTCGTACTGCGAAGAAGAAGACTCTGATTGCCACTGGTTGGCAATCATCTCCGGATCCCACTGGTAATTAGACTGTCGTGGAGGATCAACTTGTGGTTCTAACTCTGGCTCTGTGGCTGATGTAGGGTTCCGGTAAGCGTGAATGTCCTCCGGCGAGACGAGGTACTGGCCTGTAGATAAATCAAACAAGGAAGGAGCAGTCAAGGTGATAGTCTCAGGATGACATTTATCAAAGAACAATTTGTATTTCAGCTCCCCTTCCCTATTCTTTATAATAAAATCATGCACTACCATACTCTTATAATCTAAATAAACAGTAGGAAGCAATTTTTCTTCTTTTCCATAGTGCCTAATAGGTATGTTATAGTGTGCAGCAAGGCGTGAAGCATAGATACCACCAAAGATGGGTCCTTTTGTACGGTTCAGACTTAACCGTTTAGCAATAATACCGCCCATACTAACAGAGTCATCACGGAATAAACCATGGAACAAAATAAAAATATCAGGAACACTAAGGTTTCCACAGTTTCCGTGACCAATTAAGCAACGACTAGCAAATATTGCAAAGTAGCGTAAAACAGGAAAATGTATGCTAGTGATTCTCGTATCGGAAACCTTCCTAGTTTCCCCTACAGTGATAGTGTCAATAAACCCATCCACATCTTTACGATGTGGTTCCTCTAAGCTACCCTCGAAAGGTATTTTCCAAACCCTGCAAAATTCATATAGTGACATCTTCTTAACCACATCATATAAATGAAACTCTACTGAAGGAGGTGATTCCCTAGGATAATAGTAGAAGTTTTGCACAAAAGTATTGGTGAGTAAGAGATACTGTTCGCGTTGGTCATGGAGGAAGTTGGTGAGGCCTGCATTCTTAACCAATTCATAAAAATCCTCATAAATCTCGGTTGCTCTCAAGAAATCATCGGAGGGCCATTCACACGGTCGAACCTCCGCGGTGCGAGGCAGGTTATATTTGGGCTTCTTTGCTTCTTCATTTTGCGTTTCCTTCGAGTTTCGGCTCGATGAGCCCCTCAAAAATCTCTTCATTATTTTCTGAAAAATTCTGAAATTTTTAGTAACTTCAAAATAAAAGTAAACCAAACTTAACAAAATTGATAGCAACTACTCCTACAAGTGCCTAGAGCCTATATCATGCATCAAAACTACTTGGAACCACATAAATTTGACATGCAAGCTCAAGAACAGGATCACCTATGTAGCAAAAATATGCAATGAATAAATCACTAGAACAAAAACTAATTGGACCAATGGAGGAGTCACATACCAATGAACAATCCCCCCAAGCAGTTTTGTGAGAGGTGCTTTGAGCAAGGAGATCGAAAATCCCAGTAAAATGAGCTAGAACTCATGCTTGAGCTGGATATTGGTGTTTGTGGGAGGAAGAAGAAGTGTGTGGGTGCAGGAATAAGTGGAGGAGGTTCACCGTGGGCCCACGAGGCAGGGGGCGCGCCCAGGGGGGTAGGGCGCACCCTCCACCCTCGTGGCCAGGTGGATGCCCCCTGCTGTGTTCTCAATGCCAAATATTCTCAAATATTCCAAAAAAAATCATATTTAAATTTCAGGGCATTTGGAGAACTTCTATTTTTGGGGTATTTTTATATTGCACGGGTAATTCTGATAACAGACAAAAAATACTATTTTATTTTATTTAATATAAATAACATGAAGTAAAAGGAGGGTACAGAGAGTTGTGTTTTCTAACTTCATCCATCTCATGCTCATCAAAAGGAATCCACTAACAAGGTTGATCAAGTCTTGTTAACAAACTCATTCCGAATAACATGGAACCGGAGAATTTTTGAATAATACTAGGTTACCTCAACGGGGATATGCACATCCCCAACAATAAGAATATCATATTTCTTCTTGACAGTAGGAAGAGGAAATTCAAAACCTCCAAAGATAATCGATGGAATTTTTCCAATAGAATTAATACTGTGGACTTGAGGTTGTTTCCTTGGAAAGTGTACCATATGCTCATTACCAATAACATGAAAAGTGACATTGCCTTTGTTGCAATCAATAACAGCCCCTGCAGTATTCAAAAAGGGTCTTCCAAGAATAATAGATATACTATCATCCTCGGGAATATCAAGAATAACAAAGTCCGTTAAAATAGTAACGTTTGCAACCACAACAGGCACATCCTCACAAATACCGACAGGTATAGCAGTTGATTATCAGCCATTTGCAAAGATATTTCAGTAGGTGTCAACTTATTCAAATCAAGTCTACGATATAAAGAGAGAGGCATGACACTAACACCGGCTCCAAGATCACATAAAGCAGTTTTAACATAGTTTCTCTTAATGGAGCATGGTATAGTGGCACTAGTAGAAAACAGGGCTTTGGTCCAGGCCGGGTCAGGCCATTAGTCCCGGTTCAGTCCAGAACCGGGACCAATGCCCCCATTGGTCCTGGTTCGTGAGCCCAGGGGGCCGGCCGGGCCACGTGGGCCATTGGTCCCGGTTCATCTGGACCTTTTGGTCCCGGTTGGTGGGATGAACCGGGACCAATGGGCCTCGCTCCTGGCCCAAAACCATTGGTCCCGGTTCGTGCCTCAAACCGGGACTAAAGATTAGACCTTTAGTCCCGGGTTGAGGCACGAACCGGGACTAATGGGGTTGAGACCTTTAGTCCCGGTTCTTGCCACGAACCGGTACTAAAGGTCCCATTTTCAAACTCTACCCCCCCCCTGTGGATCGCCTTTTCAGTTTTAAAAAAAATAAAAGAAAATGATGGAAATGTCAAAAAAATAAAAGAAAATAAGTTTCCCATGTGATATGTGGTCTAGTTGTTGGGAAAATTTGCAAATGTGAATTTTGACTTTATTTGCAAAATCTCTCTGAAATTTGTAAAAATGGGCATAACTTTTGCATACTAACTCGGATGAAAAAGTTTTTTATATGAAAAATCATCTACTAAACATTTTCAAAATCCTCAAAAACCTAATAGAAAAAAAGTTACGGGGCTTTTAAGATCTAGAGTGAAAAAAATCGAAAAAAAAATTCAAACAGTGGGCAAACTGTGGTCAAACAATGGTCAAACTAATTATTCTAGAATATTAGTGTTACTAAATAATTATTTTTGTTATTTCAATTTTGGTCAAATCTGGTCAAACTGTGGTCAAACTGTGGTCAAACAATGGTCAAACTAATTATTCAAGAAATATTAGTGTTACTAAATAATTATTGTTTTTTAAAACAATAGTTTCAAAATAAAACTATGAAATGTGTCACTTCATGCTCAAGCAAAATTCCTGAAGGTTAATAGGATTGACATCTTAGTATTGTCAGGAAAACAACAAGTGCAGACTTGGAGCGAGGGAGAATAGAACCCGGAAGTTAAGCGTGCTCAGGCTGGGGGAGTGGGAGGATGGGTGACTGTTCGGGAAGTTAGATGATTTGGAATGATGAGGGGTGATTAGAGGATAAATTGAGAAGTGATGAGGGGTGGTGATTACAGACTAGAGGTTAAAAAAATTCAGAAATTTGAAAATAAAAAAAATTCAAAAAAAATTTCAAAAAAAATTCAAAAAAAAAATCATAAAATTTCCTTTAGTCCCGGTTGGTGTTACCAACACCAACCGGGACTAAAGGTGGAGCTCCACGTGGCCGCGCCCTTTAGTCCCGGTTCTGGATTGAACCGGGACTAAAGGGATAGGCATTAGTACCGACCCTTTAGTCCCGGTTCCAGAACCGGGACTAAAGGCCCTTATGAACTGGGACTGAAGGCCCTTTTTCTACTAGTGTGGGTACTCCTAGATCCCCTAACTTCTTAGGTATTCCACCTTTAAAAGTATAATTAGCAAGCATGGTGGAAATTTCAGCTTCCGGTATCTTTCTTTTATTAGTAACAATTTCTTTCATGTACTTAGCATAAGGATTCATTTTAAGCATATCAGTTAATCGCATACGCAAAAAGATAGGTCTAATCATTTCAGCAAAGCGCTCAAAATCCTCATCATCCTTTTTCTTGGATGGTTTGGGTGGAAAAGGCATGGGTTTCTGAACCCATGGTTCTCTTTCTTTACCATGTTTCCTAGCAGCAAAGTCTCTCTTATCATAACGTTGATTCTTTGATTGTGGGTTATCAAGATCAACAACAGGTTCAATTTCTATATCATTATCATTGCTAGGTTGAGCATCATCATGAACATTATCATTAACATTATCACTAGTTTTAGGTTCATTACCAGATTGAGTTTCAGCATTAGAAATAGAAGTATCATTTGGATTCTCAGGTGTTTCAGTAATAGGTTCACTAGAAGCATGCAAAGTCCTATCATTTTTCTTTTTCTTCCTTTTAGAAGGACTAGGTGCATCTATATTATTTCTGTGAGAATCTTGCTCAATTCTCATAGGTTGGCCTTCAGGATACAAAGGTTCCTGAGTCATTTTACCAGTTCTAGTAGCCACTCTAACAGCAAAATCATTATTCTTACTATTCAATTCATTGAGCAAATCATTTTGAGCTTTAAGTACTTGTTCTACTTGAGTGGTAACCATAGAAGCATGTTTACTAATAAGTTTAAGTTCACCTTTGACATTAGCCATATAATCACCCAAGTGTTCAAGCATATCAGCATTGCGTTTTAATTCTCTACCAAAATAAGCATTGAAGTCTTCTTGCTTAACCATAAATTTATCAAACTCATCTAAGCATGGGCTAGCAAACTTAGCAAATGGGATTTCAGCTTTATCATATCTATAGAGAGAATTTACCTTTACTACCTGTGTCAGGTTATCAAGACCATGTATTTCTTCAATAGGAGATGGATTGAAATTATGCATTTCTTCGACAGGCGGTAAATTAAGACCATGTATTTCTTTAATAGGAGGTAAATTCTTAACATCTTCAGCTTTAATACCCTTTTCTTTCATGGATTTCTTTGCCTCTTGCATATCTTCAGGACTGAGAAATAGAATACCTCTCTTCTTTGGAGTTGGTTTAGGAATAGGCTCAGGAAGTGTCCAATTATTTTCATTTGTCAACATATTATTCAATAGAATTTCAGCTTCATCCGGTGTTCTTTCCCTAAAAACAGAACCAGCACAACTATCTAGGTAATCTCTGTAAGCATCGGTTAGTCCATTATAAAAGATATCAAGTACTTCATTTTTCTTAAGAGGATGATCAGGCAAAACATTAAGTAATTGGAGAAGCCTCCCCCAAGCTTGTGGGAGACTCTCTTCTTTAATTTGCACGAAATTATATATATCCCTTAAGGCAGCTTGTTTCTTATGAGTAGGGAAATATTTAGCAGAGAAGTAATAAATCATATCCTGGGGACTACGCACACAACCAGGATCAAGAGAATTAAACCATATCTTAGCATCACGCTTTAATGAGAACAGAAATATTTTAAGGATATGAAAGTAACGAGTTCTCTCATCATTAGTGAATAGGGTGGCTATATCATTTAATTTAGTAAGATGTGCCACAACAGTTTCAGATTCATAGCCATAAAAAGGATCAGATTCAACCAAAGTAATTATATTAGGATCAATAGAGAATTCATAATCCTTATCAGTAACACAGATAGGTGAAGTAGCAAAAGCAGGGTCAGGTTTCATTCTAGCATTAAGGGATTGCTGCTTCCATTTAGCTAATAACCTCTTTAGATCATATATATCATTGCAAGCTAAAATAGCTCTAGCAGATTCTTCATCCAGAACATAACCCTTAGGAACAACAGGCAATTCATATTTATTAGGGGGAGAGTCTTCATCATCACTTTCATCAATATTATCAGTTTCAATAATTTCATTCTCTCTAACCCTAGCAAGTTGTTCATCAAGAAATTCACCAAGTGGCATAGTAGTATCAAGCATAGAAGTAGTTTCATAATAAGTATCATGCATAGCAGAAGTGGCATCATCAATAACATGCGACATATTAGAATGAATAGCAGAAGCAGGTTTGGGTGTCGCAAGCTTACTCAAAACAGAAGGTGAATCAAGTGCAGAGCTAGATGGCAGTTCCTTACCTCCCCTCGTAGTTGAGGGATAAATCTTTGTTTTTGGATCTCTCAAGTTCTTCATAATGATGAGAAGATATAAATCCCAAGTGACTCAAAGGATAGAGCTATGCTCCCCAGCAACGGCGCCAGAAAATAGTCTTGATAACCCACAAGTATAGGGGATCACAACAGTTTTCGAGGGTAGAGTATTCAACCCAAATTTATTGATTCGACACAAGGGGAGCCAAAGAATATTCTCAAGTATTAGCAGCTGAGTTGTCAATTCAACCACACCTGGAAACTTAATATCTGCAGCAAAGTGTTTAGTAGCAAAGTAATATGATAGTAGTGGTAACGATAACAAAAAGTAACGGTAGCAAAAGTAATGTTTTTGGTATTTTGTAGTGATTGTAACAATAGCAACGAAAAAGTAAATAAGCGAAGAACAATATATGGAAAGCTCGTAGGCAATGGATCGGTGATAGAGAATTAAGCCGAATGTGGTTCATCATGTAACAGTCATAACCTAGGGTGACACAGAACTAGCTCCAATTCATCAGTGTAATGTAGGCATGTATTCCGAATATAGTCATACGTGCTTATGGAAAAGAACTTGCATGACATCTTTTGTCCTACCCTCCCGTGGCAGCGAGGTCCTAATGGAAACTAAGGGATATTAAGGCCTCCTTTTAATAGAGTACCAGACCAAAGCATTAACACATAGTGAATACATGAACTCCTCAAACTACGGTCATCACCGGGAGTGGTCCCGATTATTGTCACTTCGGGGTTGCCGGATCATAACACATAGTAGGTGACTATAGACTAGCAAGATAGGATCAAGAACACTCATATATTGATGAAAACATAATAGGTTCAGATCTGAAATCATGGCACTCGGGCCCTAGTGACAAGCATTAAGCATAGCAAAGTCATATCAACATCAATCTCAGAACATAGTGGATACTAGGGATCAAACCCTAACAAAACTAACTCGATTACATGATAAATCTCATCCAACCCATCACCGTCTAGCAAGCCTACGATGGAATTACTCACGCTCGGCGGTGAGCATCATGAAATTGGTGATGGAGGATGGTGGATGATGACGATGGCGGCGGATTCCCTCTCCGGAGCCCCGAACAGACTCCAGATCAGCCCTCCCGAGAGGTTTTAGGGCATGGTGGCGGCTCCGTATCATAAAACGCGATGAATCCTTCTTATTTTTTTCTCCCCAAAAGTGAATATATAGAGTTGGAGTCGAGGTCGGAGGAGCTCCAGGGGGCTCACGAGGTAGGGGGCGCGCCCAGGGGGGCAGGCGTGCCCCCCACCCTCGTGGCTAGGGTGTGGGCCCCCTGGTCTTGATCTTTTGTCAGTATTTTTTATTATTTCCAAAAAGACGCTCCATGAAGTTTTAGGTCATTCCGAGAACTTTTGTTTCTGCACATAAATAACACATGACAATTCTGCTGAAAACAACGTCAGTCCGGGTTAGTTCCATTCAAATCATGCAAGTTAGAGTCCAAAACAAGGGCACAAGTGTTTGGAAAAGTAGATACGACGGAGACGTATCAAGCGTGCACGTGCTTACCTCATCTTGAGAGCCAGCTGGTTGGTGCCTGGAGCGGCTCAGGCAACTCACCACTACAACCAGGGCACCCATGGTGCAGAGGCCTCGCCCTCTTCCATGTCCAAGGAGCCAATCGTCATCGATATCTCTGACAATGATGAGTAGCTTGTCTTATTGGCTCACTATAAGGACCCATGTTCAGTTTGCTAGCTACTGCCTTTCCTTAACAAATTCTAGTGAATTGTGATATCTACTTTTACCATGCAATCTTCTGCTATAGTGTATATGTTCTATATGTCGTGCAATGTGGTGTTCAATTAACTGCTTGGTTCAATTCTGCAAATGTGATGTTCAATTCTTCAGGGTGCAACATTTCCAAGTTGTTAAGCATGCTTGGTTTGGTTAACTGTCTAATCTTCTATTAGGAGTATGTTATATTGTTCAATTGGTGTTTAGTTAACTGCTTGGTTCATTTGTTGTGGCTTGGTTCACTTGTTGTGGTGTTTAGTTAACTGCTTAGTTCAATTCTGCAATGTGATGTTCAATTGTTGTGGCTGCATTCTGTTATTGTATACCATGTGAGGAATAAATCGAATTTGGTTGTGCTAAATACATGAGAAACAAATACAGTTGCTATATTTCCAAGTTGTTAAGCATGCTTGGTTTGGTTAACTGTCTGATCTTCTATTAGGAGTATGTTATATTATGCAATGTGGTGCTTAGTTAACATTTGGTTCATTTGTTGTGGTGTTTAGTTAACTGCTTGGTTCAATTCTGCAATGCGATGTTTAATTGTTGTGGCTGCATTCTGTTATTGTATACCATGCGAGGAATAAATCGAATTTGGCTATACTAAATACATGAGAAACAAATACAATTGCTATATTTCCAAGTTGTTAAGCATGCTTGGTTTGGTCAACTGTCTGATCTTCTATTAGGAGTATGTTATATTGTGCAATGTGGTGCTCAGTTAACATTTGGTTCATTTGTTGTGGTGTTTAGTTAACTGCTTGGTTCAATTCTGCAATGTGATGTTCAATTGCTGTGGCTGCATTCTGTTATTGTATACCATGTGAGGAATAAATCGAATTGGGCTACACTTAATATATGAGAAACATATACAAGTGCTATATTTCCTAGTTCTTAATCATGCTTGGTTTGGATAAATGGGTTTTCCATGTGGCTTCAATTAATCTGATGAATCTGCAATGTGCTTATTTATCATCAACATATTTTACTAATAGCATGCGAACCCTTAACTTGATTACTAATTACCTTATATGTGTTGCAAGGAAACAATGGGAAGCACCGAGGTTTACAAGATGGTACTAACTATTATACCTTACCTTTTTGTATTCCTTTGCCCCATTTTCCAATATAGAGAAGATATTTATGCACATCCTTGTTTTCAGGCTTCACTGATGATTACCTCTCAAACCACCTTTGTGGTCAAGAGGAGAGGAAAGTTTTCATACAACACCCACGGTTCAATATTGAAGTGTTCCTGAAGAGGTCAAAGGATGGACGGTCAATAATCCACAGGCACTAGCCTAAAGTTGCAAAGACCTTCAACATGAATGAAGGCTCAATATTCGCCTTCCGCTTCAGCAATTTTCCAGATGAGATGCATCTCTCTATGTACCGTCTATGATGCTAATTTCGAAAGGTTCTAGATGTTGCATGTGAAACTTGCTGCTGGTGCAGTTGTGTAATGGGGTAGCTGAGTGCTGAAGCTATATCATGTTGTACTCCGATGTATTTCAATTATGAAATCCTGCTTCCTTAATATGGAAATGGACTATAATATGTGCTTAATATGAATGTCAATTAGATTAGTAAATGGATTATTAATAATAAGGTAATTAGCATGCTAATTGGGTTTTCCTATTGCAAACGGTTAATGAGAAAACACCGTGGGCGATGACCTCAGGCAACGCACATAGTTTCTAGGAATAAACCATGTTGGATCAATGAACAATCACACACGAGATTCTTTTTAAAATTGTTTGCGTTACACCACCTTGCGCAAACGTTTTCCTTGTAGCAACTGTGTGGGATGTATATACGAATGAAAACGTTTAGCGGGGACTGACTGTGTGGGATGTACTTGCGACCGGAAACAATTTCGCCGTATAATTGTACCTTTTTAGCACTACTGTACGTATTTCCGTATTTGAGCGCTCGCCGGTCGCACACGACCTCATTTTTTCGAGCGTGTGTGCCAGGAGAGCATATCCCCAATGGTTTCTGGGTCGTGTGGGAAGGACCGCCCTATCGCCCACACTCACTTGGCGACGGTTCCGAATGCCATCGCAGAACGGGGTTAAAAATCGTTTGTTTAGGACCGACGCGCACCAGTGTCATATAAATAGAACAACCATTATTCTCCAATTTAAATGAATAACCATCTCGCATCAAACAAGATCCAGATATAATGTTCATGCTCAACGCTGGCACCAAATAACAATTAGTTAGGTATAAAACTAATCCCGAAGGTAGATGTAGAGGTCGCGTGCCGACGGCGATCACATCGACTTTGGAACCATTTCCGAGGCGCATCGTCACCTCGTCCTTAGCCAATCTCCGCTTAATCCGTAGCCCCTGTTTCGAGTTGCAAATATTAGCAACAGAACCAGTATCAAATACCCAAGCGCTACTGCGAGCATTAGTAAGGTACACATAATAACATGTATATCAAATATACCTTTCACTTTGCTTTCCTTCTTCTCCGCCAAATACTTGGGGTAGTTCCACTTACAGTGACTAGTCCCTTTGCAATAGAAGCACTCAGTCTCAGGCTTAGGTCCAGACTTGGGCTTCTTCACTTGAGCAGCAACTTGCTTGCCGTTATTCTTGAAGTTCCCTTTCTTTCCTTTACCCTTTTTCTTGAAACTGGTGGTCTTGTTGACCATCAACACTTGATACTCCTTTTTGATTTCTACCTCCGCAGCCTTTAGCATTGCGAAGAGCTCGGGAATTGTCTTATCCATCCCTTGCATATTATAGTTCATCACGAAGCTCTTATAGCTTGGTGACAGTGATTGAAGAACTCTGTCAATGACACTATCATCAGGAAGATTAACTCCCAGGCGAGTCAAGTGGTTGTGGTACCCAGACATTATGAGTATATGTTCACTTACAGAACTATTCTCCTCCATTTTGCAGCTGTAGAACTTATTGGAGACTTCATATCTCTCAATTCGGGCATTTCCTTGAAATATTAACTTCAACTCCTAGAACATCTCATATGCTCCATGACGTTTAAAACGTTGTTGAAGTCCCGGTTCTAAGCCGTAAAGCTTGGCACACTGAACTATCGAGTAGTCATCAGCTTTGCTCTGCCAGACGTTCATAACATCTGGTGTTGCTCCTGCAGCGGGTTTGTCACCTAGCGGTGCTTCCAGAACATAATTCTTCTGTGCAGCAATGAGGATAATCCTCAAGTTACGGACCCAGTCCATGTAATTGCTACCATCATCTTTCAACTTAGCTTTCTCTAGGAATGCATTAAATTTCAACTGAACAACAGCACGGGCCATCTATCTACAACAACATAGACATGCAAAATACTATCAGGTACTAAGTTCATGATAAATTAAAGTTCAATTAATCATATTACTTAAGAACTACCACTTATATAGACATCCCTCTAATCATCTAAGTGATCACGTGATCCATATCAACTAAACCATAACCGATCATCACATGAAATGGAGTAGTTTTCAATGGTGAACATCACTTGTTGATCATATCTACTATATGATTCACGCTCGACCTTTCGGTCTCAGTGTTCCGAGGCCATATCTGCATATGCTAGGCTCGTCAAGTTTAACCCGAGTATTCTGCGTGTGTAAAACTGTCTTACACCTGTTGTAGATGAATGTTGAGCTTATCACACCTGATCATCACGTGGTGTCTCGGCACGACGAACTTTGGCAACGGTGCATACTCAGGGAGAACACTTTTACCTTGAAATTTAGTGAGAGATCATCTTATAATGCTACCGTCAAACAAAGCAGAATAAGATGCATAAAGGATAAACATCACATGCAATTAATATAAGTGATATGATCTCCATCTCCGAAGCACTGTCATGATCACAATCATCACCGGCTTGACACCTTGATCTCCATCGAAGCATTGTTTTCTTCTCGCCAACTATTGCTTCTACGACTATCGCTACCTCTTAGTGATAAAGGAAAGCAATTACATGGCGATTGCATTTCATACAATAAAGCGACAACCATATGGCTCCTGCCAGTTGTCGATAACTCTTTTACAAAACATGATCATCTCATACAATAAAATTTAGCATCATGTCTTGACCATATCACATCACAACATGCCCTGCAAAAACAAGTTAGACGTCCTCTACTTTGTTGTTGCAAGTTTTACGTGGCTGCTACGGGCTGAGCAAGAACCGTTCTTACCTACGCATCAAAAACCACAACGCGGTATAGTGATTGCTTTTTGATCTTCAGAAAGAACCCTGTTCATTGAATCCGATTCAACTAAAGTTGGAGAAACTGACACCCACTAGCCACCTGTGTGCGAAGCACGTTGGTAGAACCAGTCTCGCATAAGCGTACGTGTAATGTTGGTCTTAGCTACTTCATCTAACAATACCGCTGAATCAAGAATCAACTAGTGATGGCAAGCAATATGTATATACCCACGCCCAAAACTCCTTTGTGTTCTACTCGTGCATATAACATCTACGCATAGACCTAGCTCGGATGCCACTATTGGGGAACACAGTAATTTCAAAAAAATTCCTACGCACACGCAAGATCTATCTAGGTGATGCATAGCAACGAGAGGGGAGAGTGTTGTCCATGTACCCTCATAGACCGTAAGCAGAAGCGTTACGACAACGCGGTTGATGTAGTCGTACGTCTTCATGATCCGACCGATTCTAGCACCGAAAGTACGGCACCTCCGCGATCTACACACGTTCAGCTCGGTGACGTCCCACAAACTCTAGATCCAGCTGAGTGTCGAGGGAGAGCTTCGTCAGTACGATGGCATGATGACGGTGATGATGAAGTTACTAGCGCAGGGCTTCGCCTAAGCACTACAACGATATGACCGAGGTGGAAATCTGTGGAGGGGGCACCGCACATGGCTAAACAATCAACTTGTGTGTTCTAGGGTGCCCCTTTCCCACGTATATAAAGGAGGGAGGGGAAGGCCGGCCGACCCTCTTGATAACCCACAAGTATAGGGGATCAATTGTAGCCTCTTTCGATAAGTAAGAGTGTCGAACCCAACGAGGAGCTAAAGGTAGAACAAATATCCCCTCAAGTTCTATCGACCACCGATACAACTCTATGCACGCTTGACGTTCGCTTTACCTAGAACAAGTATAAAACTAGAAGTACTTTGTAGGTGTTTCTTGGATAGGTTTGCAAGAATATAAAGTGCACGTAAATAAAAAGTAGGGGCTGTTTTAGGTAAAGAAGCAATAAAGTTAGTATAGCGAGTGTGGAAAAGTGGTGGTAGGAGTTGAGAAATTGTCCCTAAGCAAATGACTACTTTACTAGACCAATAGCAAGTTTTATGTGGGAGAGGCCACTGCTAGCATGTCATCCCTGACTTGGAATTCTATGCACTTATGATTGGAACTATTAGCAAGCGTCCGCAACTACTAACGTTCATTAAGGTAAAACCCAACCATAGCATTAAGATATATTGGCCCCCCTTCAATCCCGTATGCATCAATTTCTATGCTAGGTTGAAGCTTCTGTCACTCTTGCCCTCCAATACATAGTCCTATCAACATACAACTAACCCTATGGTGTGATCCACGTGTGTGCTCATATGATGGGCACCAAAGGACAACAACATAACCACAAGCAAATTAAACCAATCATAGCAATTCACCAATCACCGATAGGACAACGAAAATCTACTCAGACATCATAGGATGGCAACACATCATTGGATAACAATATGAAGCATAAAGCCCCATGTTCAAGTAGAGGGTATAGCGGTTTGCGGGAGAGTGGACCGCTGTAGATAGAGGGGGGAAGGTGATGGAGATGTTGGTGAAGATGATGGAGGTGTTGGTGTAGATCACGACGATGATGATGGCCCCCGGCGGCGTTCCGGCGCCACCGGAAGCGATGGGGAGAGAGCCCCCTTCTTCTTCTTCTTCTTCTTCTTCTTCCTTGACCTTCTCCCTAGATGGGAGAAGGGTTTCCCCTCTGGTCCATGGCCTCCATGCCATGGGAGGGGCGAGAGCCCCTCTGAGATTGGATCTGTCTCTCTGTCTCTCTTTGTTTCTACATTCTGGGATTCTGCCCTTTCACCGTTTCTTATATATTTGAAGATCGGTAACTCCGATTGGATTGAAACCTTCGCCCAGATTTTTCTCTGAAAATTAGCTTTCTTGCGGCCAAAGAATAGCAGCAACCGCTTTACGCGGGGCCCACGAGGGTCAGGGACGCGCCCAGAGGGGCAGGCGTGCCCCCCTGCCTCGTGGCCCCCTCGGGCACCGTCTCGTGTTGATTCTTCTTCCCATATTTCACAAATATTCCAAAAATATTCTCCGTCAGTTTTTATCCCGTTTGGACTCCGTTTCATATGGATTTTCTGCGAAACAAAAAACATGCAACAAACAGGAACTGGCACTGGGCACTGGATCAATATGTTAGTCCCAAAAATAGTATAAAAAGTTGCCAAAAGTATATGAAAGTTGTAGAATATTGGCATGGAACAATCAAAAATTATAGATACGGTGGAGACGTATCACCTCTCTAGGCGCGCCAAGGGGGAGGAGTCCTCCTCCTAGTAGGAGTAGGACTCCCCCTTTCCCAGTCCCACTAGGAATATAAGGAAGAGGGAGAAGGAGAAAGGAAAGGGGGGCCGGCCCCCTCACCCAATTCAGATTTGGCTTGGGGGGCGCCCCCTCCTAGGCTGCCTTCTCTTCTCTCCCACTAAGGCCCATTAAGACCCATATACTCCCCGGGGGGGTTCCGGTAACCCCCCGGTACTCCGGTAAATGCCCGAACTCACCTGGAACCATTCCGATGTCCAAACATAGCCTTCCAATATATCGATATTTATGTCTCGACCATTCCGAGACTCCTCGTCATGTCCGTGATCATATCCGGGACTCCAAACTACCTTCGGTACATCAAAAACCATAAACTCATAATACTGATCGTCACCGAACGTTAAGCATGCAGACCCTACGGGTTCGAGAACTATGTAGACATGACCGAGACTCATCTCCGGTCAATAACCAATAGCGGAACCTGGATGCTCAAATTGGTTCCTACATATACTATGAAGATCTTTATCGGTCAAACCGCATAACAACATACGTTGTTCCCTTTGTCATCGGTATGTTACTTGCCCGAGATTCGATCGTCGGTATCTCAATACCTAGTTCAATCTTGTTACCGGCAAGTCTGTTTACTCGTTCCGTAATGCAACATCCCGTAACTAACTCATTAGTCACATTGCTTGCAAGGTTTATAGTGATGTGCATTACCGAGAGGGCCCAGTGATACCTCTCCGATACACGGAGTGACAAATCCTAATCTCGATCCATGCCAACTCAACAAACACTATTGGAGACACCTGTAGAGCATCTTTATAGTCACCCAGTTACGTTGTGACGTTTGATAGCACATTAAGTGTTCCTCCGGTATTCGGGAGTTGCATAATATCATAGTCGTAGGAACATGTATAAGTTATGGAGAAAGTAATAGTAGTAAACTAAACGATCAAAGTGCTAAGCTAACGGAGGGGTCAAGTCAATCACATCATTCTCCAATGATGTGATCCCGTTCATCAAATGACAACTCTTTGTCCATGTCTAGGAAACTTAACCATCTTTGGTTAACGAGCTAGTCAAGTAGAGGCATACTAGTGACACTCTGTTTGTCTATGTATTCACACATGTACTAAGTTTTCGGTTAATACAATTCTAGCATGAATAATAAAAATTTATCATGATATATGGAAATATAAATAACAACTTTATTATTGCCTCTAGAGAATATTTCCTTCACGATGCTCTGCTCCGCTCCATCGTCCCACTACTCCTCACCCGCCTCCTCGTCTACACGGCACCGCCGCCTCGCCAGCTCCGCCGCCGGATCTCGCCTCCATTAGAGTCGGCAATAGAAACAACTGCACCCTCTCCCATGCCATCTCATGATCGTCTCCAACTCGATTCGCTGCCGCCGCCTTCCTCCACGCTTCCACGCGGTTCCCCTTGCCACACCTCCCCGAGCAGGAGCTCCGCCTCCCCTGCTTCGTGACAAGGCCGACACCGGCCACTTCGTCCTTCGTCGTCTTGCTGCCGCTGCAGTCCAGCTACGCGTCTGCGACCTTCTGTCATCGTCCCCGTCGACCCAAGGTGACTATCACCAATGAGACCCCTTGTCGACCCGTGTTACTGTCGCTGGATGCAAAACCATCATCTCTCACACCTCCTTGCGCGTCCCACACGTGGCCTCGGCCTCGAGCTATTGTCACGGTACCTGCCCGAACAGGAGCAATTTTGGATCGCCAAGTACCCTTCGGATTCGTCAAGACCCTCATGTACGAGTACACCCGGTGATGCGTCAAGCACCTCTACCGAAGACCCGAACGTCTACGGCCTGTGTACCACTACCCTCACCGTGTACAACTACCGTAGACCACAAGTTACTCGGATTCATCAAGTTCCTCTCCGAAACGTGTACCACTACTTCTACTACCATCATCGTGTACGACTACTCCCCACGATGGCCCATGAACAACTACATCCCATCGAACCCGAACCATCCCGATTGCACGTTTCGAAGGTATAACCCCGAGACGACGCCCGTGAACGAACGCATGTGTGTTGTATGAGATGCCCGTGTTTGCACCATGCCCGAGTTGTTCCTTGCGTGTTCCTTGTTGCCTTGCCGTAGACACATGGGAACCCGGTTGCGGGGATCACCCCACCATCTGCATCATGATAACAAGATTTAAATGTTTAAAATTGTTGTTTCCATTAAATTCAAAATATGCATATGTGGGTTTTCCGAATTGTTTTTTGTTATTTCCGGCCTCATTTAAATTGCCTAAAATGTGTAGTTACTTATGCTTCAACTCTTTCCATGTTAATCAACATTTAAAATTGCTGAGTACCTAAACGAGATCATACTAAATAACTTGAATGTGGTGTTTTGTCAATATGCAACTCGTTGCATATTGAGCTCCACTTAACTTGTAGTATTGTTTGTTGCACTTTGCCATGACATGCCTTATTAAAATGGACATGCATCATACTTGATTGTTCATCATGCCATGATTATGCTTGTTGGTTTACCGTGTTGTTTGCTTCTTTCCGGTATTGCTTCTTCTCGATAGTTCCGGTTTCGTTGCGATTGTGAGGATCCTCGACTACGTTGGTTCGTCTACTTCGTGGACTTGTTCTTCTTCATAGCAGGATTTTGGGCAAGATGACCGTCACCTTGGATCTCACTACTATCTTTGCTATGCTAGTTGTCTCGTTGCTATCGCTATGTCGCGTTACCTACCACTTGTTTATCAAGCCTCCCAAATTGCCATGCTAGCCTCTAACCTTTTCACCCTTCCTAGCAAACCGTTGTTTGGCTATGATACCGCTTTGCTCAGCCCTTCTTATAGTGTTTTTCTAGTTGCAGGTGCAGTTGCAGTTTGTTCCATGTAGGGACATGGATATCTTGGAATATCACAATATCTCTTATTTAACTAATGCACATGTATACTTGGTAAAGGGTGGAAGGCTCGGCCTTTTGCCTGGTGTTTTGTTCCACTCTTTCTGCCCTAGTTTCCGTCATACTGGTGTTATGTTCCTTGATTTTTGCGTCCCTAACAAGATGAGGGTTTATGGGCCCCTCTTGACAGTTCGCTTTGAATAAAACCCTTCCAGCAAGGCCCAACATTGGTTTTACCATTTGCTCAACATAATAATATACCTGATAATTAATTAATTGGCATAGGGGGTCGTGTCCCCGAGGATTCTATCAACATAATATAGGGTGCCAGTGCTGATGGTGTTGGTCCCAAGCGGGCAGCCTGCGGGGCCACCTTGGGGAAACTCGAGGGTTGGTTTTACTCATAGCTTGTCCCATCCGGTTGTGGCCTGAGACGAGATACGCGCGGCTACTATCAGGGTGTCGGCACGCCGGGAGGTCTTGCTGGACTAGTTTTACCATTGTCGAAATGTCTTGTGCACCGAGATTCCGAGTCTGATCGGAGGGTCCCGAGATGGAGGATTGTCTCCGTGGATCTTGGGCTTGTCATGGGCTAAGTTGGGACACCCCTGTAGGGTTTATACTTTCGAGAACCATGCCTGCGGTTATGTGGCAGATGGGAATTTTTTAATGTCCGGTTGTAGAGAACTTGACACCAGATTCAAATTAAAATACACCAACTGTGTGCCTAACCGTGACGGTCTCTTTTCGAATGAGTTCGAAAAGAGAACACGGTGGGGTTATGTTTGAACGTAAGTAGTTCAGGATCACTTCTTGATCATTACTAGTTTGCGACCGTTGCGTAGTTTCTCATCTTATTCTTGTACTCGTAAGTTAGCCACCAACAATGCTTAGTCACTTGCTGCAACCTCACCACTTATCCATTCCATACCCATTAAGCTTTGCTAGTCTTGATTCCCATGGTAATGGGATTGATGAGTCCTCGTGGCTCACAGATACTACAACAACAGTTGCAGGTATAGGTAATGTGATGATCTGACGTGAGAGCGATGCTTGATTGCTTTTGGAGTTCTTCTTCTTCTTCGATCAAGGGAATAGGTTCCAGGTCGGGGGAGCCTAGGATTAGCAGGGTGGATGTCGTTCTTCTTTTTCGTTTGATTTCAGCCATAGTCGGATCCTGCTCTTATGTATGACGATTGCTATGTATTGATGAACTGTTGTATTGATGTTGTAGCTTGTGGCGAGTGTAAGCCTTTATCTTGTATTCTCATCTATCCAGTACATGATATGTTGTAATGATATCCACCTTGCTATGCGCTTGAAATGCGATTGTGCCCCAATCATGAATTCATCATGTGATTGGGATAGAATCGCATCTTAGGCGCTACAAGTTGGTATCAGAGCCTTACCGACCTTAGGAGCCCCCTTGATTGATCGAACCGCTGCCGTTGTTGAGTCTAGAAGAAACTTATTTTGAGTCTTGTTATATCGGAGAGTAGGAATTCTTTTTACTCCTTATCCCCTTCGTCGCTCTGGTGAGGACTCCTGACGTAGGTGTTTTGACTTCACTGTCCTCTTTTTCACTCAAATTTTTTTAGGATCACGCGGGTATTGTTGGATCATTGCGATATCATTGTGACGGGGATTCTATCTTGGTGCCTCCTGACATTTAGGGGTTGTGGTAGTGTCCCGAGGAGTTGAGCTCCAAGGTGTTTTCGTCATAGTGTTTATCATTTCAGTTCTGGAATACCAGAGTCCTCTTCTATACTCTTTGTGGTGAGAGTAGTTTGACGACACCCAGTACTGGGGAGAGCGGTCAGATGTATTGCCACATCTAGTATATCAGATGTTTTTGAAGGTCTAAGGTACACGATTTCCGAGGTTTTCTTGGTTATGTGTTGACAGATGGATACAGTTGGAGTGTAGGATTTGTTAGTTGTGTGAGATATTTGTGCCTCCCTGTATCCCCAACACCAGATTGCATAACCAGAAAGTTTCAGGAGTTCATAGGTGGGAATTCAAGTAGTTACCTAGGTTTATCCTTCAACAAATGCATGATGGGTTATGTATTTGTTTTCGGCTACTTTTGCAACCCAAATCCTTTGTCTTGTTTTATTTGTGGTATTCGAGTTGCTTCGAAGTCAAGTGTTGATTCCATACCTTTTCCTAAGCGGCGTTCTCATATTTCTATGGGAGTGCTAATTCTTCTTGATCATCGAGATTGTCATGACAATTGTTTTCCAACCGATGTGCTTCTCTTCAACTAGATCCGATCATTTCATCATTTACAAGTTTGATTCTAAGTTTTCTCCGTGGTGTCCATTCCATCTGTCCTAAGTAGTCTTTATATTTCCACCCTCCCACCCTTCTTCTTCAAAAAATCAAATTTCTCAAGTATCCATTTTATTGATGTGAAGTTATTTTCATTCTTTCCTTGAATGTTCTTAGTCGGTGATTTGTCATGAAGATGCTAAGGAAGCTTCCAGTTTATCATCCTTCGTTCTTGTTTTTTTTCTTCTCGGTGGACTAAATTCAAGCTTTCAGTGTTGATCATATCCCTTTCCTCGTTTCAAATGCTTTTCATGCGGGTGCACCTCTCCATCATTCACCTCTTGCTATTCATTTGTTCTGGAGTGCTTCTCAGAAGGCTCGTCTTTTCATTCAAGATCCATTCAAGCCATTTAATTCAGCCGGTGCTTTCTCCCTTTCAAGTAATCTTCCAATGGTGTATCTTTGAGTGGGCCCTAACCCATAGGTCTTTTCCCAGGATCTTACCTGACTCTTCTATTTTTTCCAGAGCTATTGTCAAATCTTTTCAAAGTGTGACGTAAGAATGAATTTTCATCAGTCAAAAGCCTTCTCCAGGATCGCTTTCAAATTCTTTTCATCGTTGGTTCGACCTTTCTATTCTTCATTGTTCCGGAGTGCCTCAACAATTCATGGTGGTGTTTCTCCTCGTCATTCTTGGATTTGAAGACCGAACAAGAGTTCCTCTTAAATCCTTACCCATTCTTCCAAAGATGTGTAGTTGAAGCTTGATGCCATCCTCACAATTATTTTTGATTGTGAGAAATTATTTTCATACCCATCCAGAGCATTTCAGGAGTTGTTTTCGTTTCTTAATCATGCAAAGTCCATCATTTCAGAAGATTTAATCGTTCTCAACGTTCAGCTCTTGTTCACCAATTCTCCTAAATTGTTATTCCTTCATTCATCTCCATTTTCTTCTGATGCATTATCAAGTACTTTAATCAGTTCATGATCTCTTTGTTATCTTGTATCTAAATTCACTTGAGTATCTTCGTGCAGTCTTAATGCTTCCCGGAGAGCCATTCTCTTTTCATCATTCATTTCAATTTTTATGGTGGTTCATTTGAGATTCCTACTCCTTTGTTATTGTATTAATTCATTCGTTCTTTCCTAAATCCCACCAGTGGTTTCTTCAAGTTTTCATAAGTTTGCGCCATATCTCTCCTTAATCCTTCTCAACGAGAATAAGTAGTATGCGAAACCTATTGTTTGTCATCAATTTAAATTGGTGAAGGATACACATAACATAATTCTTATTCTTGTTCCATCCAACTGTCGGATCCCTTCCTTCGGAGTTTGTTCATGAGGAATAACTTCTCTGTTTCAAGTTGTTCATCCTTCTTTTCCAGATATCCAAGTTCTCTCGGTTATGTCTTTATGAAGCTCCATCTAAATCATTGCAAGGCTTCACCTTGTTCTTTAAACTTCTCTTTCTTTTAACATCCTTTTATTACCGGAGTTCTTCGTGGAGGCTCTACATGGTGGTTCATCAAATATTTCTTTCATTCTCAAAGAGTTCATCAAGATTCTTGTTGGAGGAGCTCAAGTATTCTTCTTCTTGCAGTTCTAAGAGCAATTCTTTCTACCTTATCTTTTGAGGTGGTGTTATGTCACTCTTGACAATTTTCCCTTCATGTTTCATGATCCACATGTTGTCAAGAATGAGGTATTTTAAATCCACCAATCTCTTTGTGGGAGTTATCTTGGGTTATATTTCACCTAAAGCCTTCCCTCAGGAATGGTGCTAATTGTGGTGCTTATCAATGATCCAAGTTATCTCTTTATCACCTTGGTGGAAGAAGCTTTCTCTCTTTTGTGGCTCTCAATTCAAATATTTGTTTTCCGTTGGTGGCAGAAGCTCACTTCAAATTATTGAGATGTTTTCATAAGCCCATTTGAAGCATATCATTTCATTGTTGATTTTTCTACAACTTCGTTCAACTCTTCTTTGTAAGGATGCTTTTCAAATTCAATTGTGGTAGAAGTTGTTATTTTTTTCTCTGTCCCTTTATCCCAACAATCTAGCTTCTATTCTTTCGTTCTAGAGGCATTGTGATGTTGCTCTCTTCACCCATCACCTCGTTTTGTCAAGATCATGTTATTTTCTTGCTTATCCATTTAACCGGGGTGTTTTTTTCTCATTCAAGTTCTTTCATCTTATCAAGTCTTGTGTCTCTATTCAACCAGAGTGCTGCCCGAATTCATTATTCTTATCCCTTGTTACCAGTTTTAACCGGAGTGGCTTCAAATCTATCTTGTCCCCTAAGCTCTTGGTTATCATCATATTCCATGTTCCTCTTGTCCAACGAACCATTTGCAATCTTGTTTGTCTCCGTTGTATTCTTTTCTTGCAAGATTTTTCAACCTCTCAAGGTTCATGGTTTCACTTGTTTGTCGAAGAAGCAACTTTGTTTTACCTATTCATCTTCCGCTTCTCTCCGGTGCCATCCCTAGATCTCGGGGCGAGATCTCTTGTAAGTGGAGGAGAGTTGTAACGAACCAAGACCGACGCTCCAGAAGCCTTCCAGTTATTTCGTTGTTGCCATGTGTTTTATTTTGTTTGTTGCATTCATCATGGCATCTTTTGCATTGCATCATGTCATCATTACCAACTTAAATGTTTTCTCATAAATAAATTGTATGGACCTTCGGTCCATTTAAATCGAGGGAAATGTAGATGATGATTTCTCTTTATAACATATATCCTCCCAATATTATTTGGGAGCTATAAAATTATATTCCATTAATTTGGAATTTACCACAACACACGTGCATGTTAAATCCCTTGGCCTTTCCTTCTTCAAGTTTTGACTCTCTAACCTTGCCTATAACTCTTTCCTATCTATCGAGGCTCTTTACAAATTCTCAACATTTTTGGGCACTTCTAAATCCTAGTCCTAGTTCAAATCCATTTGAGTTAATTCAAACGAGGTGGAATTCAACTCCACGCCCATGCTCACTTTCTATTTTCTTGGATCAAGCTCATTTTTATGAGTCTGGAAAAATTATTCGCATGCACAAATTCTTTCCCTAACCCTATTTTTTCTTTTCTTCTGTCTAACTCTTTTCTACTAAAGAATATGAGGGAGAGAGAGAGAGAGAGAGCCCATCCAAGAACTCAGGCCGGCCCATCTGCACCTAAGGCCCAGCCGCTGCCCTTTTAACCCTAGCGAACCCTCTGCCCGATCCCCTCTCTCCTCTTTGTCCCTCCTAGCACTGCCAGAGAGCCCCACGCTCGATCCCCCATCTCTGTCGCTCGCTATCCCTAACCCCCGCTCCTTCCTCTCGATCCCCCCCTGAGCGCTGCGAACTGCACCCAACGCCTCCAGGGGAGACGCCCGATCCCCTTGACGAGGTCGAGGTCGATCACGACCACGACCCCACCTCCTGCACGAGACCCGAGGCGCTGCTCTGCTCCGCTCCGTCGTCCCTCTACTCCTCGCCTGCCTCCTCGTCTACCCGGCGCCGCCGCCTCGCCAGCTCCGCCGCCAGATCTCGCCTCCGTCAGAGTCGGCAGCAGCAACAACTGCACCCTCTCTGATGCCATCTCGTGCTCACCTCCGACTCGATTCGCCGCTGCCGCCTTCCTCCGCGCCTCCACGCGGTTCCCCTTGTCGCACCTCCCCGAGCAGGAGCTTCGCCTCCCCTGCTTCGCGCCAAGGCCGACGCCGGCCACTTCATCCTTCGCCGTCCTGCTGCCGCTACAGTCTAGCCACGCCTCTGCTTCGCGTTTGCGACCTTCTGTCATCGTCCCCATCGACCCGAGGTGACTATCACCATCGAGACCCCTTGTCCACCCATGTTACTGTCACTGGATGCAAAACCATTAGCTCACACCTCCTTGCGCGTCCCACACGTGGCCTCGGCCTCGAGCTGTTGTCACGGTACCTGCCCGAACAGGAGCAATTTTGGATCGCCAAGTACCCTTCGAATTCGTCAAAACCCTCATGTACCAGTACACCCGGTGATGCGTCAAGCACATCTACCAAAGACCCAAACGTCTACGACCTATGTACCACTACCTTCTCCGTGTACAACTACCGTCGACCCAAAGTTACTCGGATTCGTCAAGTTCCTCTCCGAAACGTGTACCACTACTTTCACTACAATTATCGTGTACAACTACTCCACACGATGGCCCGTGAACAACTACATCCCATCGAACCCTAACCGTCCCGATTGCACGCTTCGAAGGTATAACCCCAAGACGACGCCCGTGAACAAATGCATGTGTGTTGTATGAGATGCCCGTGTTTGCACCATGTCCGAGTTGTTCCTTGCGCGTTCCTCGTTGCCTTGCCGTCGACACGTGGGAACCCGGTTGTTGATACGTCCATTTTGCATCATGCTTTTATATCGATATTTATTGCATTATGGGTTGTTATTACACATTATGTCATAATATTTATGCCTATTCTCTCTTATTTTACAATGTTTATATAAAGAGGGAGAATGCCGGCAGTTGGGATTCTGGGCTGAAAAGGAGCAAATATTAAAGACCTATTCTGCACAGCTCCAAAAGTCCTGAAACTTCACGGAAATTATTTTCAGAATATATAAAAAATACTGAGCGCAAGAAGTATCAAAGGGGGGCCACTCACCAGCCATGAGGGTGGGGGCGCGCCCTACCCTCCTGGGCGCGCCCCCTGTCTCGTGGGTCCCCTGGTGGCCCTCCGATGCCCATCTTCTGCTATATGGGGTCTTTCATTGAGGAAAAAAAATCATAAACAAGCTTTCGGGACGAGACTCCACCGCCATGAGGCGGAACCTTGGCGGAACCAATATAGGGCTCTAGCAGAGCTGTTCTGTCGGGGAAACTTCCCTCAGGGAGGGGGAAATCATCACCATCTTCATCACCAACGCTACTCTCATCGGGAGGGGGTCAATCTCCATCAACATCATCACCAGCACCATCTCCTCTCAAACCCTAGTTCATCTCTTGTATCCAATTCTTGTCTCTAAGTCTGGGATTGGTACCTGTAGGTTTCCAGTAGTGTTGATTACTCCTTGTAGTTGATGCTAGCCGGTTTATTTGGTGGAAGATCATATGTTCAGATCCTATATGCATATTAATACCTCTCTGATTATGAACATGAATATGCTTTGTGAGTAGTTACGTTTGTTCCTGAGGACATGGGAGAAGTCTTGCCATTAGTAGTCATGTGAATTTGGTATTCGTTCGATATTTTGATGAGATGTATGTTATCTCTTCTCTAGTGGTGTTATGTGAACGTCGACTACATGACATTTCACCATTATTTGGGTCTAGAGGAGAAGGCATTGGAAAGTAATAAGTAGATGATGGGTTGCTAGAGTTTACCTTAATACTTGTGTTGTAGTTGCGGATGCTTGTAATGGGGGTTAATCATAAGTGGGATGCTTGTCCAAGTAAGGACAGCACCCAAGCACCGGTCCACCCACATATTAAATTATCAGAGTACCGAACGCGAATCATATGAACGTGATGAAAACTAGCTTCGATAATTCCCATGTGTCCTCGGGAGCGTTTTCTTCAATATAAGAGTTTGTCCAGGCTTGTCCTTTGCTACAAAAAGGATTGGGCCACCTTGCTGCACTTTATTTACTTTTGTTACTTGTTGCTCGTTAGAAATTATCTTATCACAAAACTATCTGTTACTTATAATTTCAGTGTTTGTAGAGAATACCTTGCTGAAAACCGCTTATCAATTCCTTCCGCTCCTCGTTGGTTTGGACACTCTTACTTATTGAAAGGGCTACGATAGATCTCCTATACTTGTGGGTCATCAAGACTCTTTTCTGGCGCTGTTACTGGGGAGTGAAGCGCCTTTGGTAGGTGGAATTTGGTAAAGAAAAATTTATATAGTGTGCTGAAATTTACCGTCACTTGTTATTATGGAATGTAATCCTTTGAGGGGCTTGTTCGGGGTATCTTCGACTCGACCAGTAGAGCAAAGAGTTGCTCCTCAACCTACTGAACCTACTAAAATGAAAATGTCTATTTTGAAATTTCTTCGGGTATGATAGAAAAACTGCTAGCTAATCCTTTTGCGGGAGATGGAACATTACATCCTGATGAGCACCTAATATATGTGGATGAAGTTTGTGGATTATTTAAGCTTGCAGGTATGCCCGATGATGTTATCAAGAAGAAGGTCTTCCCTTTATATTTGAAGGGAGATGTATTGACATGGTATAGGCTATGTGATGATATGGGATCATGGAACTACAAACGAATGAAATTGGAATTTCATCAGAAGTTTTATCCTATGCATCTTATTCATCGTGATCGCAATTATATATATAATTTTTGGCCTCATGAAGGAGAAAGCATCGCTCAAGCTTGGGGGAGGCTTAAATCAATGTTATATTCATGCCCCAATCATGAGCTCTCAAGAGAAATAATTATCCAAAAAATTTATGCTCGGCTTTCTCATAACAATCGCACCATGCTCGATACTTCTTGTGCTGGCTCTTTTATGATGAAGACTATTGAATTCAAATGAGATTTATTGGAAAGAATTAAACGCAACTCTGAAGATCGGGATCTCGACGAAGGTAAGGAGTCAGGTATGACACCTAAGTTTGATTGTGTTAAATCTTTTATGGATACCGATGTTTTCCGTAAATTTAGCACTAAATATGGGCTTGACTCTAAGATAGTAGCTTCTTTCTGTGAATCTTTTGCTGCTCATGTTGATCTCCCTAAGGAGAAGTGGTTTAAATATCATCCTCCCATACAAGTAAAAGTAGCTGCACCTATTAAGGTTGAAGAAAAGACTATCACTTATAATGATCCTATTATTCCTACTGCTTATGTCGAGAAACCACCTTTTCCTGTTAGGATAAAAAATCATGGTTAAGCTTCAACTATGGTTTGTAAAAGCAATATTAGAACCTATACATCTCCTGAGCAAGTCAAAGTTGAACCTAATATTGCTATTGTTTAGGATCTCTTGGCTGATAATATTGATGGGCATGTTATTTATTTCTGTGATGAAACTGCTAGAATTGCTAAACCTTGTGCTAAAGATAAACATAGACCTGTGGTAGGCATGCCTGTTATTTCTGTTAAAATAGGAGATCATTGTTATCATGGCTTGTGTGATATGTGTGCTAGTGCTAGTGCAATACCTATTGACTTATACAAAGAAATTATGCATGATATTGAACCTACTGAGTTAGAAGATATTGATGTCACAATTAAACTTGCCAATAGAGATACTATTTCACCAATTGGGATTGTTAGAGATATTGAAGTCTTGTGTGGGAAAACTAAATATCCTGCTGATTTTCTTGTTCCTGATTCCCCACAAGATATCTTTTGTCCCATTATATTTGATAGACCCTTCTTAAACACTGTTAATGCTAGGATAGACTGTGAAAAGGATGTTACTATTGGTTTAGGTGATATGTCTCATGAGTTCAACTTTTCTAAATTTCGTAGACAACACCGTGAAGAGGAATTGCCTAGTAAAGATGAAATTATTGGTCTTACTTCTATTGCCGTACCTCCTAGTGATCCTTTAGAACAATATTTGCTAGACCATGAAAATGATATGTTTATGAATGAAAGAAGGGAAATAGATGAAGTGTTCTTTAAACATGGGCCTATTCTAAAACACAACTTGCATGTTGAAATCTTAGGGGATCCTCCTCCACCCAAGAGTGATCCCGTGTTTGAGCTTAAACCATTGCCTGATACTCTTAAATATGCTTATCTTGATGAAAAGAAGATATATCCTGTTATTATTAGTGCTAACCTTTTAGAGAAGGAGGAAGAAAAATTATTGAAAACTCTGAAGAAGCACCGTGCTGCTATTGGATATACTCTTGATGATCTTAAGGGCATTAGTCCCACTCTACGTCAACACAAAATAAGTTTGGAGAAAGATGCCAAACCAGTTATTGATCACCAACGACGGCTGAATCCTAAGATGAAAGAAGTGGTAAGAAAAGAAATAGTAAAGCTTCTTGATGCAGTTATAATTTATCCCGTTGCTGATAGTCAGTGGGTAAGTCCTGTCCATTGTGTTCCTAAGAAGGGAGGTATTACCATCGTTCCTAATGATAAAGATGAATTGATTCTGCAAAGAATTATTACAGGTTATAGGATGGTAATTGATTTCCACAAATTAAATAAGGCTACTAAAAAGATCATTACCCCTTACCTTTCATTGATCAAATGCTAGAAAGATTATCCAAACATACACATTTTTGCTTTCTAAATGGTTATTCTGGTTTTCAAATAGCTGTGTCAGCTGATGATCAATCAAAGACCACTTTTACTTGCCCTTTTGGTACTTTTGCTTATAGACGTATGCCTTTTGGTTTATGTAATGCACCTGCTACCTTTCAAAGATGCATGATGCCTATATTCTCTGACTTTTGTGAAAAGATTTGTGAGGTTTTCATGGACGATTTCTCCGTTTATGGATCCTCTTTTGATGATTGCTTAAGCAACCTTGATCGAGTTTTGCAGAGATGTGAAGAAACTAACCTTGTCTTGAATTGGGAGAAGTGCCACTTTATGATTGGCTTGGGGCATAAAATTTCTGAAAGGGGCATTGAAGTTGATAAAGCTAAAGTTGATGCTATTGAAAAGATGCCGTGTCCCAAGGACATCAAAGGTGTAAGAAGTTTCCTTGGTCATGCCAGATTTTATAGGAGGTTCATTAAAGACTTCTCAAAAATTTCTCGGTCTCTGACTAATTTATTAGAAAAAGATATACCATTCGTCTTTGATGATGATTGTGTAGAAGCATTTGAAATACTTAAGAAAGCATTGATCTTTGCACCTATTGTTCAGCCACCTGATTGGAATTTACCTTTTAAATTTATGTGTGATGCTAATGATTATGCTGTAGGTGCTGTTCTAGGACAAAGAGTTGATAAGAAATTAAATGTTATTCAATATGCTAGTAAAACTCTAGACAATGCCCAGAGAAATTATGCTACTACTAAAAAAGAATTCTTAACATTTATATTTGCTTGTGATAAGTTCAGACCTTATATTGTTGATTCTAAAGTAACTATTCACACGGATCATGCTGCGATTAAATATCTTATGGAAAAAAAGATGCTAAACCTAGACTTATTAGATGGGTTCTCTTACTACAAGAATTTGATTTGCATATTATTGATAGAAAGGGAGATGAGAACCCCATTGCAGATAACTTGTCTAGATTAGAAAATGTTCTTGATGACCCACTACCTATTGATGATAGCTTTCCTGATGAATAATTAAATGTCATAAATGCCTCTCATACTGCTCCATGGTATGCTGATTATGCTAATTACATTGTTGCTAAATTTATACCACCTAGTTTCACATACCAGCAAAAGAAAACATTTTCTATGATTTAAGACATTACTTTTGGGATGACCCACATCTCTATAAAGAAGGAGAAGATGGTGTTATTAGGCGTTGTGTACCTGAGCATGAACAGGAACATATCCTACACAAGTGCCACTCTGAAGCTTATGGAGGACACCACGCTGGAGATAGAACTGTGCATAAGGTATTGCAATCCGGTTTTTATTGGCCTACTCTCTTCAAGGATGCCCGTAAGTTTGTCTTATCTTGTGATGAATGTCAAAGAATTGGTAATATTAGTAGACGTCAAGAAATGCCTATGAATTATTCACTTGTTATTGAACCATTTGATGTTTGGGGCTTTGATTATATGGGACCGGTTCCTGCCTCTAATGGATACACACATATTTTAGTTGCTGTTGATTACGTTACTAAGTGGGTAGAAGTTATTCCAACTAGTAGTGCTGATCATAACACCTCTATTAAGATGCTTAAAGAAGTTATTTTTCCGAGGTTTGGAGTCCCTAAATATTTAATGACTGATGGTGTACATTTTATTCATGGTGCTTTCCGTAAAATGCTTGCTAAGTATGATGTTAATCATAGAATTGCATCTCCTTATCACCCACAGTCTAGTGGTCAAGTAGAATTGAGTAATAGAGAACTCAAATTAATTTTGCAAAAGACTGTTAATAGATCTAGAAAGAATTGGTCCAAGAAATTTGATGATGCATTATGGGCCTATAGAACTGCATATAAAAATCCTATGGGTATGTCTCCGTATAAAATGGTCTATGGAAAAGCATGTCACTTACCTCTCGAACTAGAACATAAGGCATATTGGGCAATTAAAGAGCTCAATTATGATTTCAAACTTGCTGGTGAGAAGAGGTTATTTGACATTAGCTTAATTGATGAATGGAGAACCCAAGCCTATGAGAATGCCAAATTGTTTAAAAAAAAAATTAAAAGATGGCATGACAAAAGGATACAAATGTGTGAGTTTAATGTAGGTGACTATGTATTGCTATACAACTCTCGTTTAAGATTTTTTGCAGGAAAACTTCTCTCTAAATGGCAAGGTCCTTACGTTATCAAGGAGGTCTATCGTTCCGGTGCTATAAAAATCAACAACTTCGAAGGCACAAATCCGAAGGTGGTGAACGGTCAAAGAATTGAACATTATATCTCAGGTAATCCTATAAATGTTGAAACCAATGTTATTGAAACCGTAACCCCGGAGGAATATATAAGGGACACTTTCCGGAGCGTTTCAGACTCCGAAAAGGAATAGGCATGTGGTACGGTAAGTAAACCGACTCCAAAACAGTTCTAATGGCAATTTTTCTCCGTTTTGGAATATTTAGAAAAATAGAAAAATAAGAAGTAGTCCGGGAAGGACATGAGGGCTCCACGAGGGTGGAGGGCGCACTCTACCCCCCTGGGCGCGCCTCCCTGCCACATGGGCACCTCCTGTGCTCTCCAGACTCCGTTTTCTTGCACGATACATATTTTGGTAGGTAAAAATTCATTATTTAGTCTCCCGAAGGTTTTGACCTCCGTATCACGCAAATATCTCCTGTCTTTGTTTCGAGCTGTCCTGCTGCAGATTAGAGCAACATGTCATCCCAGGATTCTGAAGGAGAAAGCTATGTAGCTGATTACCTTGCAGATCCTAAGGTCTATGGGGATGTGGAGTATTGTGGTTGGACTACGGAAGAAGAAGAGGACTATGAACCCAAGGGAAGGGAGGAGACGAGCTCAGAAGAAGATGAAGTCCCATTACCTCAACCTAGGGAGATGCATGTGGAGTTCAAAAAGTCAAGCCTCCCGGATAGAGTAAAGAAACCTAAGATCGAGTTTATCCCTTTTCGCCTCTTGCAGGAAAACAAGCAGGAACTATGCAAAAAGATACTGAGCCTGGAGCAGGAGATCGATGACCTAAGGGACCAAAATTCTGTCCTCAAGCGCAAATTAAGGAAGAAGCCTACGCCATCAACAAAACCATCACCTTCTTCACCAATAAAGAAGAACTAAGCATCGGGTATGGGCACTCCCCTTGGCAACTGCCAAGCTTGGGGGAGTGCCCCGATATCGTATCACCATCACTTTTATCTTTACCATTTTTCTTAGTTCGATCCTTTTAGTAATATCTTGATGTAGTAGAATAAAGTTTTGGTATGATCTAGTTTTGAGTTTTGCTTTATGACCACTCTATGTAATTGAGTCCGTGAGCTATATAATAAAGATTAGTGTTGAGTCAAGGGCTTGATTATCTTGCTATGATCTTGAGTGAATAAAAGAAAAAGAGAAAGAATAAAAAG
Organism: Triticum urartu; assembly: GCF_056163025.1. NCBI lineage: Eukaryota > Viridiplantae > Streptophyta > Magnoliopsida > Poales > Poaceae > Triticum > Triticum urartu. The sequence continues at coordinate 443,106,731 of NC_141876.1, forward strand.
AAACAAAGAGATCATATGGATCTTATGGAGAGTAATGAGCTCACATAAAAAGAGTATGATGAATAAAAGTTGTTGAGAGTTGACAAACATAGTTTTGGTCGTCGTTGCAATTAATAGGAAGTAATAAAGAAAGAGAGGTCTTCACATATAAATACACTATCTTGGAAATCTTTTATGATTGTGAGCACTCATTAAAATATGACATGCTAAAGAGTTGACGTTGGACAAGGAAGACGACGTAATGGGTTATGTTTTCTTACATCTGAGATAAATTATATTGTCATGGATCATCCAACATGATTGAGCTTGCCTTTCCCCTCATGCTAGCCAAATTCTTTGCACCAAGTAGAGATACTACTTGTGCTTCCAAATATCCCTAAACCCAGTTTTGCCTTGAGAGTAAACCATATCTACCTATGGATTGAGTAAGATCCTTCAAGTAAGTTTTCATCGGTGCAAGCAATAAAAATTGCTCTCTAAATATGTATGACTTATTAGTGTGGGAGAAAATAAGCTTTATACGATCTTGTGATATGGAAAAAATAAAAGCGAAGGACTGCATAATAAAGGTCCATATCACAAGTGGCAATATAAAGTGACATTCTTTCGCATTAAGATTTTGTGCATCCAACCATAAAAGCGCATGACAACCTCTGCTTCCCACTACGAAGAGCCTATCTTTTACTTTTATCTCCCACCTTACATAAGAGTCATGGTGATCTTCACCTTTCCTTTTTACATTTTATCTTTTGGCAAGCACAATATGTTGGAAGGATCCTGGTATATATGGCTAATTGGATGTGAGTTTTCATGAAGTATTATTGTTGACATCACCCTTGAGGTAAAATGTTGGGAGGCAAAACTATAAGCACATATCTTTCTCTATGTCCGATTAAAACTCCATACCCATAAGTATTGCGTGAGTGTTAGCAATTGTGAAACACTATATGATGGTTGAGTATGAGGACTTGCTGAAAAGCTCTTATATTGACTCTTTCCTATGTTATGATAAATTGCAATTGCCTCAATGACTGAGATTCGAGTTTGTTGGTTCTCAATGAAGTTTATGATTCATACTTGAAATTGTGATTGAATTGTTACTTTAGCATAAGAGATCATATGACAATAATTATATAAGCTGTTGTTCTAAGAATGATCATGATGCCCTCATGTCCATATTTTATTTTTATCGACACCTCTATCTCTAAACATGTGGACATATTTTTCGATTTCGGCTTTCGCTTGAGGACAAGCGAGGTCTAAGCTTGGGGGAGTTGATACGTCCATTTTGCATCATGCTTTTATATTGATATTTATTGCATTATGGGCTGTTATTACACATTACGTCACAATACTTATGCCTATTCTCTCTTATTTTACAAGGTTTACATAAAGAGGGAGAATGCCGGCAGCTGGGATTCTGGGCTGAAAAGGAGCAAATATTAGAGACCTATTCTGCACAGCTCCAAAAGTCCTGAAACTTCACGGAAATTATTTTCAGAGTATATAAAAAATACTGAGCGCAAGAAGTACCTAAGGGGGGCCACTCACCAGCCATGAGGGTGGGGGCGCGCCCCCTGCCTCGTGGGTCCCCTGGTGGCCCTCCGATGCCCATCTTCTGCTATATGGGGTCTTTCATTGAGGAAAAAATCATAAGAAAGCTTTCGTGACGAGACTCCGCCGCCACGAGGCAGAACCTTGGCAGAACCAATGTAGAGCTCTGGCGGAGCTGTTCTCCTGGGGAAACTTCCCTCCGGGAGGGGGAAATCATCACCATCGTCATCACCAATGCTCCTCTCATCGGGAGGGGGTCAATCTCCATCAACATCTTCACCAGCACCATCTCCTCTCAAACCCTAGTTCATCTCTTGTATCCAAATCTTGTCTCTAAGTCTAGGATTGGTACATGTAGGTTGCCAGTAGTGTTGATTACTCCTTGTAGTTGATGCTAGCCGGTTTATTTGGTGGAAGATCATATGTTCAGATCCTATATGCATATTAATACCCCTCTGATTATGAACATGAATATGCTTTGTGAGTAGTTATGTTTGTTCCTGAGGACATGGGAGAAGTCTTGCTATTAGTAGTCATGTGAATTTGGTATTCGTTCGATATTTTGATGAGATGTATGTTGTCTCTCCTCTAGTGGTGTTATGTGAACATCGAATACATGATACTTCACCATTATTTGGGCCTAGAGGAAGGCATTGGGAAGTAATAAGTAAATGATGGGTTGCTAGAGTGACAGAAGCTTAAACCCTAGTTTATGCATTGCTTCGTAAGGGGCTGATTTGGATCCATATGTTTCATGCTACGGTTAGGTTTACCTTAATACTTATGTTGTAGTTGCGGATGCTTGCAATGGGGGTTAATCATAAGTGGGATGATTTTCCAAGTAAGGACAACACCCAAGCACCGGTCCACCCACATATCAAATTATCAAAGTACCGAACGCGAATCATATGAAGGTGATGAAAACTAGCTTGACGATAATTCCCATGTGTCCTCGGGAGCGCTTTCTTCGATATAAGAGTTTGTCCAAGCTTGTCCTTTGCTACAAAAAGGATTGGGCCACCTTGCTGCACTTTATTTACTTTTGTTACTTGTTGCTCGTTACAAATTATCTTATCACAAAACTATCTGTTACCTATAATTTCAGTGCTTGTAGAGAATACCTTGCTGAAAACTGCTTATCAATTCCTTCAGCTCCTCGTTGGTTTCGACACTCTTACTTATTGAAAGGACTATGATAGATCCCCTATACTTGTGGGTCATCAGTTGCCGGGATCACCCCACCATATCTAGCATGTTTCGCACATCCGCACACTTGCTCTTTTGCACTGGTATCTCAATGAGTTGTCGGATCATCGGAATGTTGCCGTCGCACCATTTCCGTTGTCGTTACCGTGTCACCCCTTTCTTTCCGCCATGGTGACAAATGCTCCCTATCATATTAGATTTCAACATTTTCATAAAAATTGCATATAACTTGCATATGTCATCCACATCATGATAACAATATTTAAATGTTTAAAGCTGTTGTTTGCATTAAATTCAAAATATGCATATGGTTTTTTTTCCGGAATCATTGTTTGTTATTTCGAGCCTCATTTAAATTGCCTAAAATGTGTAGTTACTTATGCTTCATCTCTTACCATGTTAATCAACATTTAAAATTGTTGAGTACCTAAACGAGATCGAACTAAATAACTTGAATGTGGTGTTTCATCAATATGCAACTCGTTGCATATTGAGCTCCACTTAACTTGTAGTATTGTTTGTTGCACTTTGCCATGACATGCCTTATTAAAATGGACATGCATCATACTTGGTTGTGCATTATGCCATGATTATGCTTGTTGGTTTACCATGTTGTTTGCTTCCTTCCGATGTTGCTTCTTCTCGATAGTTCCAGTTTCATTGCGATTGTGAGGATCTGTTCGACTACATTAGTTCGTCTACTTCGTGGACTCGTTCTTCTTCCTAGCGGGATTTCAGGCGAGATGACCGTCACCTTGGATCTCACTACTATCTTTGCTATGCTAGTTGTCTCGTTGTTATTGCTATGTGGCGTTACCTACCACTTGTTTATCAAGCCTCCCAAATTGCCATGCTAGCCTCTAACCTTTTTACCCTTCCTAGCAAACCTTTTTTGGATATGATACCGCTTTGCTCTACCCCTCTTATAGCGTTGCTAGTTGCAGGTGCAGTTGCAGTTTGTTCCATGTAGGGACATGGATATCTTGGAATATCACAATATCTCTTATTTAATTAATGCACATATATACTTGGTAAAGGGTGGAAGGCTCGGTCTTTTCCCTGGTGTTTTGTTCCACTCTTGCCGCCCTAGTTTCCCTCATACCGGTGTTATGTTCCTTGATTTTTGTGTCCCTAACACGATGAGGGTTTATGGACCCCTCTTGACAGTTCGCTTTGAATAAAACTCTTCCAGCAAGGCCCAACATTGGTTTTACCATTTTATCAACATAATAAAATCTAACAATTAATTAATTAGCATAGGGGGTCGTGTCCCTGAGGATTCTTTCAACATAATACAGGGGGCCAGTGCTGATGGTGTTGGTCCCAAACGGGCAGCCTACGGGGCCACCTTGGGGAAACTAAAGGGCTGGTTTTACTCGTAGCTTGTCCCATCCAGTTGTGGCCTGAGATGAGATACGCGCGGTTACTATCAGGGTGTCGGCACGCCGGGAGGTCTTGCTGGACTAGTTTTACCATTGTCGAAATGTCTTGTGCACCGGGATTTCGAGTCTGATCGGAGGGTCCTGTGATGGAGGGTTGTCTCCGCGGATCGTGAGCTTGTCATGGGCTAAGTTGGGACACTACTACAGGGTTTAAACTTTCGAGAGCCATGCCTGCGGTTATGTGGCAGATGGGTATTTTTTAATGTCCGGTTGTAGAGAACTTGACACCAGATTCGAATTAAAATACACCAACCGTGTGCGTAACCATGACGGTCTCTTTTCGAATGAGTTCGAGAAGAGAACACGGTGCGGTTATGTTTGAACGTAAGTAGTTCAGGATCACTTCTTGATCATTACTAGTTTCCAACCGTTGCGCAGTTTCTCAACTTATTCTTGTACTCGTAAGTTAGCCACCATACAATGCTTAGTCGCTTGCTGCAACCTCACCACTTATCCATTCCATACCCATTAAGCTTTGCTAGTCTTGATACCTATGGTAATGGGATTGTTGAGTCCTCGTGGCTCATAGATACTACAACAACAGTTGCAGGTACAGGTAATGCGATGATCTGACGTGAGAGCGATGCTTGATTGCTTTTGGAGTTCTTCTTCGATCAAGGGAATAGGTTCCGGGTCGAGGGAGCCTGGGATTAGCAGGGTGGATGTCGTTCTTCTTTTTTGTTTGATTTCATCCATAGTCGGATCCCGCTCTTCTGTATGACGATTGTTACGTATTGATGAACTGCTGTATTGATGTTGTAGCTTGTGTCGAGTGTAAGCCTTTATCTTGTATTCTCATCTATTCAGTACATGATATGCTGTAATGATATCCACCTTGCTATGCGCTCGAAATGCGATTGTGCCCCAATCATGAATTCATCACGTGATTGGGATAGAATCGCATCTTGGCCACTACAACGTTGCAGCTAGATTAGCCTGGCTACCTCCCAGGCAGCTTGCTTAGCCTGGTCCAGGCTTACGGGAGGGGACCCTGGGCTCCAGGCAGATACAACTTTCAGCTCATTAGTACTTGCAAGCTGCGCTTTCTTTCAAATTAGCTTTTTAGTCTATTTTTTATTTAATTGTTCTTCCCAGGCCAGGTCCTCAACCAAATAGCACATGCACGCACATGCCTGGTTAGGCAAAAATCTTCTTTTTCTCAGGCCAACTCTAGGCATCAAATTTTGCCAGGCATGAATCCCAGGACATGAACCAAACAGGCCCTAAGTCTTTTTAAAGATTTCAATATAGACTACATACAGAGGAACAGAGGGAGTTTATAACATGTTAAATTTGGAGTTAGGGTTTAAAACATATGGTTGTTTTTAAAAGCAGCAATTGATATGTACTATAGTCTGCATGTTGATTAATTGAAGGAAAACGTTTATTTTCATCCGACTTATCTCTCTCGCGCGCAAACCTCCTGGAGAGCCGTCGGATCGCGGCTGATCCTGCGACTGCATTCTGTCGCCCGACGGGGTGCGCTGGTTCGCTTGCGATTCATTGCAACATCGGCCCAGGAAAGCTCTCACTCCGTTGCTCCTCCCCCATTTTCATCTCGTTCTCTTCTCCACCCTCATCCCTCATGTAGATCCATCAACATGGGATGCGACTGTCAGCGCGGCAACGAGGCAAAGGAATGGTGGCGTCGGCGGGTAGGTAACCCATGATACCCCAGTGCCTATATAAGTTGACGGGTTTAGTCTGTAGAGGCAGCCTAGAAACAGTTAGAACTCATACATATGATCTTGAGGTAGATCATCATGTACTTTGTACCCCATCACAATCAATACAATCAGAAGCAGGACGTAGGGTACCTCTTAGCTAGAGAGGGCCCGAAACTAGGTAAACATTATGTCTTTCTTATCTCCTCATACCATCTAGTTGAGACCACCGGCTCATGACACCGATATTGGTGGCCCATATAAGTCCCGTTGTGTGGTCGCAGAGGCTCGATGGAGGCACCGATCGATGACTAGATCCATTCTGGCACGACGCTAGAACATCAAGATCTCGGCCTAACAGAGGCATAGGAGAATCTCAGAACTCCTACACATTATCCTGGTATAAATCCTGACAAACCAATCTCGGTGATCAGATCTCCCACCATATCTTTGTATCTGGCCCAGGATCTTCAAGCACTCACATCCTAAGAGCCAGTCTTGCACTTGCCACAGGAAAATATTTGTGTCTGGTCGGATCAAGCCATGAGCTCGAATCCAAAAGGCCTCTCTAGCAGCCCACTAAGCACGGCCGTGCAGATCGGTCTGAGGCCGACATTTGTGGAATCGAGAAGATAGGTCTAGAGGGGGTGAATAGACACTAACAAGGCAAAAGGTGTGTTTTTAATTTTATTGGGACTTGGATAGATTTTAGTACAAGTGTCAACCAATACAATATACACATGCATATGTAGAGAATGGGCAACAAATAATAAACAACATGCAAGTGTAAGAAAGTAGAGGAGGTAGAGTTCGAAGATCAAACACAATGAAGACATTGTGATTTTTGGCATGGTTCCAATAGGTGGTGCTATCGTACGTCCATATTGATGGAGACTTCAACCCACGAAGGGTAATGGCCGCGCGAGTCCACAGAGGGATCCACCCACGAAGGGTCCATAATACGTCCATTTTGCATCATGTTCTCCAACTGTTATTTATAATGTTTTTATGCATAATAATGCTTTATGGAGTAATTCTAATGTCTTTTCTCTCATAATATGCAAGGTTTACACCAAGAGGGAGAATACCGGCTGTTGGTCTGGACATGAAAAAGCTACGGCAGAGATACCTATTATGCACATCTCCAAATGAGCTGAAATTTTATGGAGAATTATTTTAGAATATATAAAAATATTGGAGCAAATAACTACCGAAGGAGGGCTGCTTGGTGCCTGATAACCCACAAGAATAGGGGATCGCAACAGTTTTCATGGGTAGAGTATTCAACCCAAATTTATAGATTCGACACAACGGGAGCCAAAGAATATTTGTAACTATTTGCAGCTAAGTTGTTAATTCAACCACACCTAGAGATTAATTATCTACAACAAAGTGATCATTAGCAAAGTAGTATGATAGTTTTATAGTAGTAGCAACAGTAATGGTAATGGTAACAGTGATAGCAATAGTTTTGTAGCAGTAACAATAGTAACAGCAGCAGTAGTAACTTAGCAAGAACAATATAAGAGAAATTCGTAGGAATTGGATCGATGATTTGTTGGATGATATTCATCATGTGACAGTTATAACCTAGGGCGATACGACACTAGCTCCAGTTCATAAATACAATGTAGGCATGTGTTCCGTAAATAGTCATACGTGCTTATGGAAAGAACTTGCAGGACATCTTTTGTCCTACCCTCCCATGGCAGCGGGGTCCTATTGGAAACTAAGGGATATTAAGGCCTCCTTTTAATAGAGATCTGGAAAAAATCATTAACACACGGTGAATACATGAACTCCTCAAACTACGGTCATCACCGGGAGTGGTCCCGACTATTGTCACTCCGGGATTGCTGGATCATAACACGTAATAGGTGACTATAACTTGCAAGATTGGATCTGGAACATAGATATAATGGTGATAACATAAACAGTTCAGATCTGAAATCATGGCACCCGAGCCCAAAGTGACAAGCATTAAGCATGGCAAAGTCATAGCAACATCAATCTCAGAACATAGTGGATACTAGGGATCAAGCCCTAACAAAACTAACTAGATTACATGATGAATCTCATCCAACTCCTCACTGACCAGCGAGCCTACGAAGGAATTACTCACTCCCAGTGGGGAGCATCATGGAATTGGCGATGGGGATGGGTTGGTGATGACGAAGATCGAAGATCCCCCTCTCTGGAGCCCCAAACGGACTCCAGATCTGGCCTCCCAATGAAGAACAGGAGACGGCGGTGGCTCCGTCTCGTGGAACACGGTAATTCTTTCTCCCTAATTTTTTTTCTAGAAAATAGGATTTTATTGTTGGGAAACATAGCATGCAATTTCAAAAAATTTCCTACGCTCATGCAAGATCTATCTAGGAGATGCATAGCATTGAGAGGGGGAGAGTGTGTCCATGTACCCTCATAGACCGAAAGCGGAAGCGTTTGACAACGCGGTTGATGTAGTCGAACTTCTTCTCGTTCCGACCGATCAAGCACCGAACGTACGACACCTCTGAGTTCTGCACCCGTTCAGCTCAATGACGTCCCTCGAACTCTTGATCCAGCAAAGTGTGGAGGGAGAGTTCTGTCAGCATGACGGCATGGTGATGGTGATGGTGAAGTAATCCGCGCAGGGCTTCACCTAAGCACTACGTGAACATGACCGGAGGCATAAATTGTGGAGGGGGGCACCGCACACGGCTAACAACTGTTGATATGTGTTCTAGCGATGCCCCCCTCATATATATAGGTTGGAGGGGAGGAGAGGCATCCAAGGGGGCGCCCCAAGTAGGAGGAATACTACTTGGGCGCCTCCCAATTCGGCCTCCCCCCTTCCATATCCATCCGGAGGGGGAAGGAAGGAGGAGGGAGGAGGGAATGAAGGGGGAGGCCGAATCCCTTCCCTTCCTTTCCCCTTCTCCTCTTCCCTTCCCCTTTATTTGGCCTAGATGGGGCGCACCGGCCCATTAGGGGCTGGTCTGTCCCCCTCTTGGCGCAATAAGGCCCATGTAGTTGCCGGGGGGATGCCCGGAACCCCTTCCCATGACCCGATATGCACCTGGTACCCCTGGAACACTTCTCGTGTCCGAATACCATCGTCCTATATATCAATATTTACCTATCGACCATTTAGAGACTCCTCGTCATGTCCGTGATCTCATCTGGGACTCCGAACAACATTCGGTCACCAAATCACATAACTCATATAATACAAAATCGTCATCGAACGTTAAGCGTGCGGACCCTACGGGTTCGAGAACTATGTAGACATGATCGAGACACCTCTCCGGTCAATAACCAACAACGGAACCTGGATGCTCATATTGGTTCCCACATATTCTACAAAGATCTTTATCGGTCGTACCGTAATGACAGCATACATTAGTCCCTTTGTCATCGGTATGTTACTTGCCCGAGATTCGATCGTCGGTATCTTCATACCTAGTTCAATCTCATTACCGGCAAGTCTCTTTACTCGTTTCATAATACACCATCCTGCAACTAACTCATTAGTCACATTGCTTGCAAGGCTTGTTATGATCTGCATTACCGAGAGGGCCCAGAGATACCTCTTCGATATTTGGAGTGACAAATCCTAATCTCGATCTATGCCAACCCAACAAACACCTTCAGAGATACCTGTAGAGCATCTTTATAATCACCCAATTACATTGTGACGTTTGATAGCACACAAGGTATTCCTCCGGTATCCGGGAGTTGCATAATCTCATAGTCGAAGGAATATGTATTTGACATGAAGAAAGAAATACCAATAAAACTGAATGATCAATATGCTAATCTAACGGATGGGTCTTGTCCATCACATCATTCTCCTAATGATATGATCCCGTTCATCAAATGACAACACACGTCTATGGTTAGGAAACTTAACCATCTTTAATTAACGAGCTAGTCTAGTAGAGGCTTACAAGGGACACGGTGTTTTGTCTATGTATCCACACATGTATTAAGTTTCTGGTTAATACAATTCTAGCATGAATAATAAACATTTATCATGATATAAGGAAATATAAAATAACAACTTTATTATTGCCTCTAGGGCATATTTCCTTCAGTCTCCCACTTGCACTAGAGTCAATAATCCAGTTCACATCGCCATGTGATTTAACACCAATAGTTCACATCGCCATGTGACCAACACTCAAAAGGTTTACTAGAGTCAATAATATAGTTCACATCGCTATGTGATTAACACCCAAAGAGTACTAAGGTGTGATCATGTTTTGCTTGTGAGAGAAGTTTAGTCAACGGGTCTGCCACAATCAGATCCGTATGTATTTTGCAAATTTCTATGTCTTCAATGCTCTACATGGAGCTACTCTAGCTAATTGCTCCTGTGTTCAATACGTATCTAGATTGATACTTATAGTCATCTAGATCAGTGTCAAAGCTTGCATCGACATAACTCTTTATGACAAACTCTTTATCACCTCCATAATCGAGAAACATTTCCTTAGTCCTCTTTAGGCACCTAAGGATAATTTTGACCACTGTCCAGTGATCTACTCCTAGATCACTATTGTACCCCCTTGCCAAACTCATGGCAAGGTATACAATAGGTCTGGTGCACAGCATGACATACTTTATAGAACCTATGCTTGAGGCATAGGGAATGACTTTCATTCTCTCTCTATCTTCTGTCGTGGTCGGGTTTTGAGTCTTACTCACCTTCACACCTTGTAACATAGGCAAGAACCCTTTCTTTGACTGATCCATTTTGAACTTCTTCAAAACTTTATCAAGGTATGTGCTTTGTGAAAGTCCAATTAAGCGTCTTGATCTATCTCTATAGATCTTGATGCCCAATATATAAGCAGCTTCACCGAGGTCTTTCTTTGAAAAACTCTTATTCAAGTATCCTTTTATGCTATCCAGAAATTCTATATCATTTCCAATCAACAATATGTCATCCACATATAATATTAGAAATGCTACAGAGCTCCCACTCACTTTCTTGTAAATACAAGCTTCTCCAAAAGTCTGTATAAAACCATATGCTTTGATCACCTCATCAAAGCATATATTCTAACTCCGAGATGCTTGCACCAGTTCATAAATGGATCTCTGGAGCTTGCATGTTTTGTTAGCACCTTTATGATCAATAAAACCTTCTGATTGCATCATATACAACTCTTCTTTAAGAAATCCATTAAGGAATGCAGTTTTAACGTCCATTTGCCAGATTTCATACTCATAAAATGCGGAAATTGCTAACATGATTCGGACAGACTTAAGCATCTCTACATGTGAGAAAGTCTCATCGTAGTCAACTCTTTGAACTTGTCGAAAAGCTTCCGCAACTAGTCGAGCTTTGTAGATAGTAACATTATCATCAGCGTCGGTCTTCTTCTTGAAGATCCATTTATTCTCTATGGCTTGCCAATCATTGGGCAAGTCAACCAAAGTCCACACTTCGTTCTCATACATGGATTCTATCTCAGATTTCATGGCCTCAAGCTATTTATCGGAATTTGGGCTCATCATCGCTTCCTCATAGTTCGTAGGTTCGTCATGGTCTAGTAACATGACTTCTAGAACAGGATTACCGTACCACTCTGGTGCGGAACGTGCTCTGGTTGACCTACGAGGTTCGGTAGTAACTTGATCTGAAGTTTCATGATCATTATCATTAGCTTTCTCTCTAGTTGGTGTAGGCATCACTGGAACTGATTTCTATGATGAGCTACTTTCTAATTCGAGAGAAGGTACAATTACCTCATCAAGTTCTACTTTCCTCCCACTCACTTCTTTCGAGAGAAACTCCTTCTCTAGAAAGGATCCATTCTTAGCAACAAAGATCTTGCCTTCGGATCTGTGATAGAAGGTGTACCCAACAGTTTCTTTTGGGTATCCTATGAAGACGCACTTCTCCGATTTGGGTTCGAGCTTATCAGGCCGAAACTTTTTCACATAAGCATAGCAACCCCAAACTTTAAGAAACGACAACTTAGGTTTCTTGCCAAACCACAGTTCATACGGTGTCGTCTCAACAGATATAGACGGTGCCCTATTTAAAGTGAATGCAACTGTCTCTAATGCATAACCCCAGAATGATAGTGGTAAATCGGTAAGAGACATCATAGATCACAACATATCTAATAAACTACGGTTATGATGTTCGAACACACCATCACGTTGTGGTGTTCTAGGTGGCGTGAGTTGTGAATCTATTCCACATTGTTTTAAGTGAAGGCCAAACTCGTAACTGAAATATTCACCTCCGTGATCAGATCGTAGAAACTTTATTTTCTTGTTATGATGATTCTCCACTACACTCCAAAATTCTTTGAACTTTTCAAATGTTTCAGACTTGTGTTTCATTAAGTAGATATACCCATATCTGCTCAAATCACCTATGAAGGTCAGAAAATAACGATACCCGCCGCGAGCCTCAACACTCATCGGACCGCATACATCGGTATGTATTATTTCAAATAAGTCAGTAGCTTGCTCCATTGTTCCGGAGAACAAAGTTTTAGTCATCTTGCCCATGAGGCATGGTTCACAAGTATCAAATGATTCATAATCAAGTGATTCCAAAAGTCCATCTACATGGAGTTTCTTCATGCGCTTTACACCAATATGACCAAAAATGGTAGTGCCACAAGTATGTTGCACTATCATTATCAACTTTGCATCTTTTGGCATCAAGATTATGAATATGTGTATTACTACGGTCGAGATTCAATAAACCATTTATATTGAGTGTATGACCATAGAAGGTTTTATTCATGTAATCAGAACAACAATTATTCTTTGACTTAAATGAATAACCGTATTGCAAAAAACATGATCCAATCATATTCATGCTCAACACAAACACCAAATAACATTTATTTTAGGTTCAACACTAATCCCGAAGGTAAAGGGATTGTGAGATGGTGATCTTATCAACCTTGGAATCATTTCCAACACACATCGTCACCTAACTAGAATCTGTTCATTTTGCAACTCCTGTTTCGAGTTACAAAACTTAGCAACTGAACCGGTATCAAATACCCAGGGGCTACTATGAACACTAGTAAAGTACACATCAAGAACATATATACAAATATACCTATGTTCACTTTGCCATCCTTCTTATCTTCCAAGTTTTTGGGGTAGGTCCGCTTCCATTGACCATTTCCTTTGTAGTAGAAGCACTCAGTTTCAGGTTTGTGTCTAGCTTTGTGCTTCTTCATGGGAGTGGCAACTTGCTTGCCATTCTTCTTGAAGTTCCCTTTCATTCCCTTGCCCTTTTTCTTCAAACTACTGGTCTTGTTAACCATCAACACTTGATGCTATTTCTTGATTTCTACCTTCGCCGTTTTCAGCATCGCGAAGAGCATGGGAATCATTTTCGTTATCCCTTGCATATTATAGTTCATCACGAAGTTCTAGTAACTTGCTGATAGTGACTAGAGAACTCTGTCAATCACTATCTTATCTGGAAGATTAACTCCCACTTGATTCAAGCGATTGTAGTACCCAGACATTCTGAGCACATGCTCACTAGCTGAGCTATTCTCCTCCATCTTGTAGGCAAAGTACTTGTCAGATGTCTCATACCTCTTAACACGGGCATGAGTCTGAAATATCATTTTCAGCTCTTGGAACATCTCATATGCTCCATGGCGTTCAAAACATTTTTGAAGTCCCAGTTCTAAGCCGTAAAGCATGGTGCACTAAACTATCAAGTAGTCATCATACCGAGCTTGTCAAACGTTCATAATGTCTGTATCTGCTCCTGGAATAGGTCTGTCACCTAGCTGTGCATCAAGGACATAATTCTTCTGTGCAACAATGAGGATAATCATCAGATCACGTACCCAGTCTGCATCATTGCTACTATCATCCTTCAACTTAGTTTTCTCTAGGAACATATCAAACATAAAACAGGGGAGCTATACGTGAGCTATTGATCTACAACATAGCTATGCAAATACTATCAGGACTAAGTTCATGATAAATTTAGTTCAATTAATAATATTACTTAAGAACTCCCACTTAGATTGACATCCCTCAAGTCATCTAAATGATCACGTGATCCATATCAATGAAACCATGTCCGACCATCACGTGAGATGGAGTAGTTTTCAATGGTGAACATCTCTATATTGATCATATCTACTATATGATTCACGTTCGACCTTTCGGTCTCCAGTGTTCCGAGGCCATGTCTGTACATGCTAGGCTCGTCAAGTTTAACCTGAGTATTCCGCATGTGCAAAAATGTCTTGCACCCGTTGTATGTGAACATAGAGATTATCACACCCGAGCATCACGTGGTGTCTCAGCATGATGAACTTTCGCAACGGTGCATACTCAGGGAGAACACTTATACCTTGAAATTTAGTGAGGGATCATCTTATAATGCTACCGCCGTACTAAGCAAAATAAGATGCATAAAAGATAAACATCACATGCAATCAAAATATGTGACATGATATGGCCATCATCATCTTGTGCCTTTGATCTCCATCTCAAAAGCACCATCATGATCTCCGTCGTCACCGTCTTGACACCTTGATCTCCATCGTAGCGTCATGGTCGTCTCGCCAACTATTGTTTCTACAACTGTCGCTAATGCATAGTGATAAAGTAAAGCAATTACATGGCGTTTGCATTTCATACAATAAAGCGACGACCATAAGGCTCCTGCCAGTTGCCGATAACTTTTACAAAACATGATCATCTCATACAATAACGTATATCACATCATGTCTTGACCATATCACATCACAACATGCCCTACAAAAACAAGTTAGACGTCCTCTACTTTGTTGTCGCAATTTTTACGTGGCTGCTATGGGCTTCAAGCAAGAACCGTTCTTACCTATGCATCAAAACCACAACGGTGATTTATCAAGTTTGCTTTTTTAACCTTCAACAAGGACCGGCCGCAATCAAATTTGATTAAACTAAAGTTGGAGAAACAGACACCCGCCAACCACCTTTATGCAAAACTAGTTGCATGTCTGTCGATGGAACCGGTCTCATGAACATGGTCATGTAAGGTTGCTCCGGGCCGCTTCATCCAACAATACCGCCGAATCAAAATAAGACGTTGGTGGTAAGCAGTATGACGATCACCGCCCACAACTCTTTGTGTTCTACTCGTGCATATCATCTACGCATAGACCTGGCTCGGATGCCACTATTGGTAAACATAGCATGCAATTTCAAAAAAATCCTACATTCACGCAAGATCTATACAGGATATGCATAGCAATGAGAGGGGGAGAGTGTGTCCACGTACCCTCGTAGACCGAAAGCGGAAGCGTTTGACAACGTGGTTGATGTAGTCAAACTTCTTCTCGTTCCGACCGATCATGCACCGAACGTACGACACCTCCGAGTTCTGCACACGTTCAGCTCGATGACGTCCCTCGAACTCTTGATCTAGCAAAGTGTCGAGGGAGAGTTCCGTCAGCATGACGGCGTGGTGACGGTGATGGTGAATTAATCCGCACAGGGCTTCGCCTAAGCACTACGTGAATATGACCGAAGGCGTAAACTGTGGAGGGGGGCGCCACACACGGCTAACAACTATTGATCTATGTTCTAGCGGTGCCCCCCTCATATATATCGGTTGGAGGGGAGGAGAGGCAGACAAGGGGGCGCCCCAAGTAGGAAAATCCTACTTGTGCGCCTCCCAATTCGGCCTCCCCCCAATTCAGCCAAGAAAGGAAGTGGGAAGGAAGGAGGAGGGATGAGGGAAGGAAGGGGGAGGCCGAATCCCTCCCCTTCCTTTCTCCCTTCTCGTCTTTCCTTCCCCTTTATTTTGGCCTACATGGGGTGCACCAGCCCCTTAGGGGCTGGTCTGTCCCACTCTTGGCCCATTAAGGACCATGTAGTTGCCGAGGGGATGCCTGGGACCCATTCCGGTGACCCGATATGCACCTGGTACCCCCGGAACACTTCCGGTGTCCGAATACCATCGTCCTATATATCATTCTTTACCTCTCGACCATTTCGAGACTCCTCGTCATGTACGTGATCTCATCCGGGACTCCGAACAACATTCGGTCACCAAATCACATAATTCATATAATACAAAACCGTCATTGAACGTTAAGTGTGCGGACCCTACGGGTTTGAAAACTATGTAGACGATGACCGAGACACCTCTCCAGTAAATAACCAACATCGGAAGCTGGATTCTCATATTGGTTCCCACATATTTTACGAAGATCTTTATCGGTCGTACCATAATGACAACATACGGTATTCCCTTTGTCATCGGTATGTTACTTGCCCGAGATTCGATCATCGGTATCTTCATACATAGTTCAATCTCGTTACCGGCAAGTCTCTTTACTCATTCCATAATACATCATCCCGCAACTAACTCATTAGTCACCTTGCTTGCAAGGCTTGTTATGATCTGCATTACCGAGAGGGCCCAGAGATACCTCTCCGATATTCGGAGTGACAAATCCTAATCTCGATCTATGCCAACCCAACAAACACCTTCGGAGATACCTGGAGAGCATCTTTATAATCACCCAGTTATGTTGTGACGTTTGATAGCACACAAGGTACTCTGGTATCCAAGAGTTGCATAATCTCATAGTCGAAGGAATATGTATTTGACATGAAGAAAGCAATACCAATAAAACTGAATGATCAATATGCTAAGCTAACGGATGGGTCTTGTCCATCACATCATTCTCCTAATGATGTGATCCCGTTCATCAAATGACAACACATGTCTATGGTTAGGAAACTTAGCCATCTTTAGTTAACGAGCTAGTCTAGTAGAGGCTTACAAGGGACACGGTGTTTTGTCTATGTATCCACACATGTATTAAGTTTTCGGTTAATACAATTCTAGCATAAATAATAAACATTTAGCATGATATAAGGAAATATAAAATAACAACTTTATTATTGCCTCTAGGGCATATTTCCTTCAATTATAGCGTCGGTTTCAGGGTCTACGGGGCCACCGAGTGGGGACAACCCACCTGGGTGCGCCTTTAGGAGGGGGCGCCCTGGTGGGTTGTGCCCACCCAGGTGCCCCCCTTCGGTGGTTCTTGGCTCCAGAAATTCTCTTTTATTATATAAAAATCCTCGCAAAGTTTCGTTCCATTCCGAGAACTTTTATTTCTGCACAAAAAACAACACCATGGTAGTTCTGCTGAAAATATCGTCAGTCCAGGTTAGTTTCATTCAAATCATGCAAGTTAGAGTCTAAAACAAGAGGAAAAGCGTTAGGAAAAGTAGATACGTCGGAGACGTATCAACTCCCCCAAGCTTAAACATTTGCTTGTCCTCAAGCAATTCAGTTGATAAACTTAAAGTGAAAAAGCAAAAAAATACGAACTCTTTTGCTCTTGTTTGCATAAATAAGCTTAAACAGTGCTACCTCTTGAGCTTGCGTTGGTTTTTCCCTTGAAGAGGAAAGGGTGATGCAGCAAACTAGATTAAGTATTTCCCTTAGTTTTGAGAACTAGGTTATCAATCCAGTAGGAGACAACGAACAAGTCACCGAATACCTGCACAAACAAACACCAACTTGCACCCAACGCGATAAAGGGGTTGTCAATCCCTTCATGGTTATTTGCAAAGTGAGATTTGATAGAGATGGATAAATGGTAAAGTAATATTTTTGGTATTTTTGGTTTATAGACCGGAAAGTAAAAGATTGCAGAGGAAATAAATAGGAAACTAAAATTGTAGATCAGAAAGTTATATGATGGAAAATAGACCCGGGGCCATAGGTTCCACTAGAGGCTTCTCTCAAGATAGAAAATATTATGGTGGGTGAACAAATTACTGCCAAGCAATTGATAGAAAAGTGCAAAGTTATGACGATCTCTAAGGCAATGGTGATGAATATAGGCATCACGTCTGTGTCAAGTAGACCTCCTGCCTGCATCTACTACTATTACTCCACACATCGACCGACTTCTGCCTGCATTTAGAGTATTATGTTCATAAGAATAGAGTAACTCTTTAAGTTAGATGACATGATGTAGCGGGATAAACTCAAGCAATATGATGAAAACCCCATCTTGTTATCCTCGATGGCAACAATACAATACATGTTGGTTCCCCTTCTGTCACTAGGATTGAGCACCGCAAGATTGAACCCAAAGCTAAGCACTTCTCCCATTGCAAGAAAAACCAATCTAGCTAGCCAAACCAAATCGATAGTTCGAAGAGACATGCAAAGATATCAAATCATGCATATAAGAATTCAGAGGAGATTCAAATAATATTCATAGATAAGCTGGTCATAAATCCACAATTCATCGGATCTCGACAAACACATCGCAAAAAGGTATTACATCGAATAGATCTCCAAGAACGTCGAGGAGAACATGGTATTGAAAATCAAAGAGAGAGAAGAAGCCATCTAGCTACTAGCTATGGACCCATAGGTCTGAGGTAAACTACTCACTCTTCATCGGAGAGGCAATGGTGTTGATGTAGAAGCCCTCCGTGATCGAATCTCCCTCTGACAGGACATCGGAAAAGGCCCCTAGATGGGATCTCACGAGTATAGAAGGTTGCGGCAGTGGAGAAGTGTTTTCGTGGCTCTCCTCATAGGTTTTGGAATATTTGAGAATATATAGGCGGAAGAAATAGGTCGGTGGAGTCACAAGGGGCCCACAAGGGTGGGGGCGTGCCCTACCCTCCTGGGAGCACCATCGGTCGTTGTGGGTGCCTCGTGGCTTCCCTAACGTGTACTCCAAGTCCTCTGGATGTCTTCTGGTCCAAGAAAAATCATCGCGAAAGTTTTATTCCATTTGGACTCCGTTTGGTATTCCTTTTCTACGAAACTCTAAAACAAGGAAAAAAACAGGAGCTGGCACTGGGCTCTAGGTTAATAGGTTAGTCCGAAAAATCATATAAAATAGCATAATAATGCATATAAAACATCCAAAGCAGATAATATAATAGCATGGAACAATAAAAAATTATAGATACGTTGGAGACGTATCAAACAACACCCATGTTTTCAGCCAATAATATAACTAACCATGCCGACAATAACTCTTAAAAATTATATTAACTCATATTTATGACATAATCAGCTAGCGAGCAATAATAAGATATCTCAAACAGCAACACATTATCAAAACAACCATGATATAATATGACAATAGTGGTATCTTGCTAGCCCTTTCTGAGACCGCAAAACATAAATGCAAAGCACCTCCAAAGTTCAAGCAGTGACTAAACATTGTAATTCATGGTAGAAAAGATCCACTCATGATGCACCCAACATTAGCTACACACAATGCATAAGCATGACAGCAGTGCTCTCAGGTTCTGGTGCTTATTTTAGAAGGTGATGACACAACATAAAAGTAAATATATAGTCCCTTCGCAAAGGGAAGCAGTGATTTGCAGAGGCGCCAGAGCTCAAAATTTTAAAACAGAGGTAAATTAAATTTTGAGAGGTGCACCCTTCTTGTTTATTTTGCAACCATGAGTTATCAATATCTTCCATGCCACTACTGCAGGATGCTGCTAACGTGACACTACGATTAGAGACCCTTCGACAAAACTATGTGCGATGCAATAATCGCAAATGGTGGTGTAAAAGAACCGTCAAAAAGGTGCAAAACGTTTGCGATGATGGATGCATCAAACATGGTTCAGATTTTAGTTGCGTGTGTGATGCAAGGCATACGATTCAGTTCAATTAACTGTTTGCGATGAGGAGGAACAAAAGAAACGGGCAGCCCGATGAAGGTGTGTGTGATATACAACATACAGTCCACTCGGATGAACTGTTTGTGATTAGGCAACACAAAAGAAATGGTCAGCCAGATCAAGGTGTGTGTGATATACGACATACGATTCACTCAGATGAACTGTTTGCGTTGAGCCAAGAGAACAAAAATGGTTCAACTTAACAAGATGTGTGTGATTCAACTTAACAAGATGTGTGTGATACGCGGCAAACAGGTCTGTAATCAGAAACGTGTGGGAAGACCGATAACAACACAGGTGATTCCTGTTAACAAGCTGTGTGTGTTGTCAGCAAACGATTGCTGGTATACAATTGTCAGTGATTGATGAAATCATCACCGACGGGTTCCATTGTTTAGTACGTGTGCGATGTGATTTGCTCTGTCTACAGAGCATCAACATATATACTTAAAAAGACAGCACTGCAAAACCAAATTAAGCATACAATTACACAAGTGACTACACACATAACATTTCCACACACCAAAGTAAGAAATTACATGCATACTAAACTAGGAGAAACGAGGACCTAATCATCTACTTATTGTTGCGACGACGCTTGCCATTACTCTGCTTCCGGCTGGATCCCTGGCCATTTTAGGGAAGGAGGCACTTCCTCATGTCAACGATCTGCCTGTACATGTCGTAGCTCGTGTACGCCTCCTTGGCCGTGTACATGATATGAGCTTTGTTGAGTATCTCCATCCAGGCCGAGTGCCAGGCACACTTGTCCTTGTTGCAGGAATCCTTCATGTCTCTATAGTAGGGGTCGATGATGGCCTCGGCGTGGTGAACCAGTGAGTCCTCCTCATGCTCCTTGCTGCCCAGTTCTTGTATTTGCCCTGGTTGTCAACAAGATTCTTGCAGGCGATGCCCGAATTCTCAAGCGCCTTTACATCGTTGGTGATGTCCACCGTAGAGAACATGTAGTGGGGGCTGTTGACAAACCTGGCGAAACGCTCGCAAGGCCTTGTGGCCAGGCAGTAGTGGTAGACGAGGACGTGGTGGCGCATGCACATCTTGGCGACAGTGACCTTGGGACGAGATCCGGCACGAGCGCGGGTGTATTTGAGGTCGAACCCGACCACCTTGTACTTCTCCTCGGCAAGCAACAGCTCCGTGATGTGGATGGAGTGCTCCACCCATACCGGGTCGTTGGTGTACACCACCGAGAGGTCCGTGAACCTTCTATGGGTGTTGATACGTCCATTTTGCATCATGTTTTCTTACTATTATTTATGATGTTCTTATACATAATAATGCCTTTTGGAGTAACTCTAATGCCTTTTCTCTCATAATATGCAAGGTATACACAGAGAGGGAGAATTCTGGCAGCTGGAAATCTGGACCTGGAAAAGCTACGTCAGGCTACCTATTCTGCACAACTCCAAACAAGCTGAAACTTCATGGAGAATTTTTATGGAATATATGAAGAATATTGGAGCAAATAAGTACCAGAGGGGGCCCACCAGGTGGGCACAACCCACCTGGGCGCGCCCTGGTGGGTTGTGCTCACCCAGGCCCACCTCCGGTGCCCATCTTCTGGTATATAAGTCATTTTGACCTAGAAAAATTAAGGACATGACTTTTGGGACGGAGCGCCGTCGTCTCGAGGTGGAACTTGGGCAGGAGCACTTTTGCCCTCCGGCGGGACGATTCCGCCGGGGGAACTTCCCTCCCGGAGGGGGAAATCATCGTCATCATCATCACCAACAACTCTCCCATCTTGGGGAGGGAAATATCCATCAACATCTTCAATAGCACCATCTCATCTCAAACCCTAGTTCATCTCTTGTGTTCAACCTTGTTACCGGAACTATAGATTGCTGCTTGTGGGTGACTAGTAGTGTTGATTACATCTTGTAGTTGATTACTATATGGTTTATTTGATGGAAGGTTATATGTTCAAATCCAATATGCTATTTAACACCCCTCTGATCTTGAGCATGATTATCATTTGTGAGTAGTTACTTTTGTTCTTGAGGTCATGGGAGAAATCATGTTGCAAGTAATCATGTGAACTTGATATGTGTTCGATATTTTGATAGTATGTATGTTGTGATCCCCTTAGTGGTGTCATGTGAATTTCGACTACATGACACTTCACCATATTTGGGTCTAAGGGAATGCATTGTGGAGTAGCAATTAGATGATGGGTTGCAAGAGTGACAGAAGCTTAAACCCCAATTTATGCGCTATTCCGTAAGGGACTCATTGGATCCAAAAGTTTAATGCTATGGTTTGAATTTATTCTTAATACTTTTCTCGTAGTTGTGGATGCTTGCGGAGGGTTAATCATAAGTAGGAGGTTTGTTCAAGTAAGAACAACACCTAAGCACCGGTCCACCCACATATCAAATTATCAAAGTAGCGAACACAAATCAAGCCAACATGGTGAAAGTCACTAGATGAAAATCCCGTGTACCCTCAAGAACGCTTCGCTTATCATAAGAAACCGTTTTGGCCTGTCCTTTGCCTCAAAAGGATTGGGCTATTTTGCTGCACTTTTGCTACTATTATCGTTACTTGCTCGCTACAAATTACCTTGCTATCAAACTATTCAGCTACTTACAATTTCAGCACTTGCAGACATTACCTTGCTGAAAACCACTTGTCATTTCCTTCTGCTCCTCATTGGGTGTGATAGCCTGGCTTATTAGGGATGATAGACTACTCATATCAATAAGGAATTCCTTCTTTTCCGGGAGCCCATTCCGAAAGAACTCCAAAGTTAAGCGTGCTCAGCTTGGAGTAGTTTCAGGATGGGTGACCGACCGGGAAGTTGCTCCCGGGTGCGCACGAGTGAGGACAAAGTGCACAGAAAAGACTAGTATTGATCTATGGGGCTAGTCTAGATCCCGTCAGGAGTAACGACCACCAGCGGGTGTGTCCGGGGAATTACAAGTTATGCGATAGCCTGGCTTAATAGGGATGATAGACTACTCATATCAATAAGGAATTCCTTCTTTTCCGGGAGCCCATTTCGAAAGAACTCCAAAGTTAAGCGTGCTCGGCTTGGAGTAGTTTCAGGATGGGTGACCAACCGGGAAGTTGCTCCCCGGTGCGCATGAGTGAGGACAAAGTACACAGAAAATGCTAGTATTGATCTGTGGGGCCAGTCTAGATCCTGCTAGGAGTAACGACCACCCGCGGGTGTGTCCGGGGCGTTATAAGTTGGTATCAGAGTCGACCCTCGCGGTTACACGGATGTTTGCGGACAGGTGTGCGGTCATGTTGTTCATGATGTTTGTCACCCGTCGTGGCACATGACATGTCACATGTACCGGACTGGATGCATAGACGTATGTGCCAAGAGGGAACGTTCCTGTGGCCCGACGAGGTCATCGGTTCCTCTGAGTGGGGGTGTATGTGATAGCCTGGCTTATTAGGGATGATAGACTACTCATATCAATAAGGAATTCCTTCTTTTCCGGGAGCCCATTCCAAAAGAACTCCAAAGTTAAGCGTGATCGGCTTGGAGTAGTTTCAGGATGGGTGACCGACCGGGAAGTTTCTCCTGGGTGCACATGAGTGAGGATAAAGTGCATACAAAAGACTAGTATTTATATATGGGGCTAGTCTAGATCCCGCCAGGAGTAACGACCACCGGCGGGTGTGTCCAGGGCGTTACATTGGGTTCGATACTCTTACTTATCGAAAAAGAGCTATAATTGATCCCCTATACTTGTGGGTCATCAAGGCTATTTTCTGGCGCTGTTGCCGGGGAGTGAAGCGCCATTGGTAGGTGGAATTTGGTAAGGAAACATTTATATAGTGTGCTGAAATTTATTGTCACTTGTTACTATGGAAAACAATCCTTTGAGGGGTTTGTTCGAGGTAGCTTCACCTCGACCGGAACCACAATTAGCTACCCCTCAATCTACCACACCTACTGAAAATATCGAATATGAAATTCCTTTGGGTATGATAGGACAACTGCTAGCTAATCCTTATGCAGGAGACGGAACCGGACATCCTGATATGCACTTGATATATGTAGAATAAATTTGTGGATTTTTCAAGCTTGCAGGTTTACCCGGAGATGAAGTTATGAAGAAGGTTTTCCCTTTATCTTTGAAGGGAAAAGCATCGGCATGGTATAGGCTATGCAATGATATTGGATCCTGGAATTGGAATCGATTGAAATTGGAGTTCCATCAAAAAAATTATCCTATGCATCTAGTTCATCGTGATCGGAATTATATATATATAATTTTTGGCCTCATGAAGGAGAAAGTATCGCTCTAGCTTGGGGGAGGCTGAAGTCAATGTTACATTCATGCCCCAATCATGATCTCTCAAGAGAAATTATTATCCAGAATTTTTATGCTCAGCTTTCTCGTAATGATCAAACCATGCTTGATACTTCTTGTGTTGGTTCTTTTATGAAGAAGACTATTGAATTCTGGTGGGATATTTTGGAAAGAATTAAACGCAACTCCAAAGATTGGGAAATCGATGAAGGTAAAGAGTCAGTTATTAAATTTAAGTATGATTGTGTTAAATCTTTTATGAATACCGATGCTTTTCAAAAATTTAGCACTAAATATGGACTTGACTCTGAGATAGTAGCTTCCTTTTGTGAATCAGTTGCTACCCATGTTGATCTCCCTAAAGAGAAGTGGTTTAAATATCACCCACCTATTAAAGAAGAAATTAAAGAACCGGTACCAGTTAAGGAAGAAACTATAATTTATAATGTAGATCCAGTTGTTCCTACTACTTATATTGAAAAACCACCTTTACTTGTTAGGATAAAGGAACATGATAAAGTTTCAACTATGGTGAACAAAAGCTATATTAGAACACCTGAACCTGATGAACAAATAAAAGTAGAACCTAGTATTGCTATGGTTAAAGATCTCTTGGAAGAAGATGTAGATGGGCATGTTATTTACTTCTGTGAAGAAGCTGCTAGAATTGCCAAACCTGATAAAAAGGATAAAGATAGACCTGTTGTTGGCATGCCCATTCTCTCAGTTAAAATAGGAGATCACTATTATCATGGTTTATATGACATAGGTGGTAGCGTGAGTGATATTCCTTATTCCTTATATCAAGAAATTATGAATGACATAGCACCCGCATAGATAGAAGACATAGATGTTACTATCAGACTTGCTAATAGAGACACTATATCACCAATTGGGATTGTTTGAGATGTTGAAGTCTTGTGTGGGAAAATAAAATACCCTACTAATTTTCTTGTTCTTGGTTCCCCACAAGATGAGTTCTGTCCCATTATCTTTGGTAGACCTTTCTTGAACATCGTTAATGCTAGAATAGGCAGTGAGAAACAAACTGCCGGTGTTAGTTTTGGTGGTGAGTCTCATGAGTTTATTTTTTCCAAGTTTAGTACAAAACTTCATGAAAAAGAATTGTCAAGTAAGTATGAATTAATTGGTCTTGCTTCTATTGATGTGCCTCCTACTGATCCACTAGAACAATATTTGCTAAACCATGAAAATGATTTACATATGCATGAAAGAAATGAAATAGATAAGATTTTATTTGGCCTATTGAAACTCTAGGAGGTCCTCCTCCACCTAAAGGTGATCATGTGTTTGAGTTAAAACAATTGACAAACACTTTGAAATATGCTTATCTTGATGAAAAGAAGATATAATCTGTTATCATTAGTGCTAACCTTTCAGAACATGAAGAAGAAAGATTATTGAAGGTTCTAAGGAAGCACCGAGCTACTATTGGATATACTCTTGATGATTTAAAGGGCAATAGTCCCACTCTATGTCAGAACAAAATTAATATGGAACCTGATGCTAAACCCGTTGTTGATCACCAATGTCGGTTAAATCCAAAAATGAAGGAAGTGGTAAGGGAAATATTGAAACTTCTGGAAGCAGGTATAATCTATCCCATAGCTGATATTACATGGGTAATCCCTGTTCATTGTGTCCCTAAAAAGGGAGGTATTACTGTTGTTCCTAATGATAAGAATGAACTTATTCCACAAAGAATTGTTACATGTTATAGAATGGTAATTGATTTTAGAAAATTAAACAAAGCAACTAGAAAAGATCATTACCCTCTACCTTTTATTGATCAAATGCTAGAAAGATTATCTAAGCACACACATTTTTGCTTCCTTGATGGATATTCTGGTTTTTCACAAACACCTGTTTCTCAACCTGATCAAGAAAAGACCACTTTTACTTGTCCCGTTGGAACTTATGCTTATAGACGTATGCCTTTTGGTTTATGCAATGCACCTGCTACCTTTCAAAGATGTATGACTGCTATATTCTTTAGCTTTTGTGAAAAGATTGTTGAGGTTTTCATGGTTGATTTCTCTGTTTATGGGAAGTATTTTGATGATTGTTTAAGCAATCTTGATCGAGTTCTGTAGAGATGTGAACAAAAATCTTGTCTTGAATTGGGAGAAGTGGCACTTTATGGTTAATGAAGGTATTGTCTTGGGCCATAAAATTTCTGAAAGAGGTTTTGAACTGGACAAAGCTAAGGTTGATGCAATTGAGAAAATGCCATGTCCTAAAGATATCAAAGGTATTATTAGTTTCTTAGGTCATGCTGGGTTCTATAGGAGATTTATCAAAGACTTCTCTAAAATTTCTAGGCCTCTTATGAATCTTTTGCAAAAGGATGTTCCTTTTGTTTTTTATGATGATTGTTTAGAAGCCTTTGAAACACTCAAGAAAGCCTTAATTTCTGCACCTATTGTTCAACCACCTGATTGGAATTTGCCTTTTGAAATTATGTGTGATGCTCGTGATTATGCTGTTGGTGCTGTTCTAGTACAAAGAGTTGATAAGAAATGGAATGTTATTCATTATGCTAGTAAAACTCTAGACAGCGCTCAACGAAATTATGCAACTACTGAAAAAGAATTCTTAGCAGTGGTGTTTGCTTGTGATAAATTTAGATCTTACATTGTTGATTCCAAAGTAACTGTTCACACCGATCATGCTGCTATTAAATATATTATGGAAAAGAAAGATACTAAACCTAGACATATTCGATGGGTTCTCTTGCTACAAGAATTTGATTTACATATCATTGATAGAAAAGGAGCCGAGAACCCTGTAGCTGATAACTTGTCTAGGCTTGAAAATGTGCCTGATGACCCACTACCTATTGATGATAGTTTTCCTGATGAACAGTTAGTTGCAATAAATGTTGCTCACAACACTCCTTGGTATGCTGACTATGCTAATTACATTGTTGCTAAATATTTACCACCTAGTTTTACATATGAACAAAAGAAAAATTTCTTCTATGATTTAAGACACTACTTTTGGGATGACCCACATCTTTATAAAGAAGGACTAGATGGTATTATTAGACATTGTGCACCTGAGCATGAACAGGGACAAATCCTATGGAAATGTCACTCCAAAGCTTATGGAGGGCATCATGCTGGCTAGAACTGCTCACAAGGTATTGCAATCTGGATTTTATTGGCCTACTCTCTTCAAGGATGTCCGTAAGTTCGTCTTATCTTGTGATGAATGCCAAAGAACAGGTAATATTGGTAAGCGTCAAGAAATGCCTATGAATTATTCACTTGCTGTTGAACCATTTAATGTTTTGGGATTTGATCACATGGGACCTTTTCCTTCCTCTAATGGGTATACACATATTTTGGTTGCTGTTGATTATGTTACTAAATGGGTAGAAGCTATTCCAACCAGTAGTGCTGATCACAAAACCTCTATTAAAATGCTTAAGGAAGTTATTTTCCCAAGGTTTGGAGTCCCTAGATATTTAATGGCTGATGGTGGTTCACACTTTATTCATGGTGCTTTCCGTAAAATGCTTGCCAAGTATGATGTTAACCATAGAATTGCATCACCTTATCATCCTCAGTCTAGTGGTCAAGTTGAACTTAGCAATAGAGAAATAAAACTAATATTGCAAAAGACTGTCAATAGGTCTAGGAAGAATTGGTCTAAGAAGTTAGATGATGCACTTTGGGCTTATAGAACAGCATATAAAAATCATATGGGTATGTCTCCTTATGAAATGGTTTATGGAAAATCTTGTCATTTGCCTCTTGAGTTAGAACATAAAGCATATTGGGCAATCAAAGAACTTAACTATGATTTCAAACTTGCCGGTGAAAAGAGGTTATTTGATATTAGCTTGTTAGATGAATGGAGAACCCAAGCTTATGAAAATGCCAAGTTGTTTAAAGAAAAAGTCAAAAGGTGGCATGATAAGAGAATCCAAAAGCGTGAGTTTAAAGTAGGGGAATATGTTCTTTTGTAAAATTCTCGTTTCAGATTCTTTGCAGGAAAACTCCTCTCAAAATGGGAAGGCCCCTATGTCATTGAGGAGGTTTATCATTCTAGAGCCATCAAAATAAATAATGCCGAAGGTACTAACCCGAAGGTTGTTAACGGGCAACGATTGAAACATTATATCTTAGGTACGCCCATTAATGTTGAAAGTAATATTTTCCAAACTATGACACTGGAAGAACACATAAAAGAGTCCTTCCAAAACACTCAGGAATCGTGAAAATAAGGAGGTACATGATACGGTAAGTAAACGGACTCCAAAAAATCCAAAAAATATTTTTTGTCAGTTTTGGAATATTTAGAAAAACAGGAAAATAAGAAACTTCCAGGAAGTGTACCCTGGTGGGCACAAGACACCAAGTGTGCCCACCTGGGGTACCTTCCGGACTCTGTTTTTCTATAGCTTGCTTGTTTCCCAAGATTAAAAAAATCTTTATATACCCCCCCGAACCTATTGACCACCGTATCACGGAGAAATCTTCTATTTTCTTTTCTTGCTGTTTTCGGTCAGATCTGTTGAGTCAGGCATCATGTCTTCTTCTTCCCCCAACAACGTGGAAGAGGATGCTTGGTTGATGAAGATCGAGCTGAAGAGAGAAGAGCCCGCAGAAGCAGTCAAGGGAGACGGGAGCAAGGAGGTTACCGTAGATCAGCCTCCGGTCTTCAAGAAAGCACAGCCAGCTGAGGAGGAAGAGGAAGATATTCTTAAACCTTACTATGGTCATCTTACTCCTACTGATATTGAATCCTTTCGCATCATTGAAACGGTGCATGTGCAAAATAAGTATCTCACCCGTGAAAATATTCTGCATCAAGAGCACATCATCCACCTCCGGAGCGTCATCCGTCGACTAGAGAATCTCTTGATCCTCAAGGACATGATTTCTTCATCGCCACCTCCTTCTTCTTCACCACCAAAAAGAGACTTGAGTATCGGGTATGGGCACTCCCCTTGGCTTCTGGCAAGCTTGGGGGAGGTGCCCCGGTATCGTATCATCCCCACTATCTTTCGCCTTTACTTATTTTAGTTTGATCGTTCGCTTTAGATGAATAAAAGTTTAGTTCGATCCTATATTTTTGAGAGTTTGCTTAATGATCTATCCTTGTAATCGTGTGCGAGATATATAATAAAGTCTAGTTTGAGTTTTTGGTTTCTTTATTTTCATGTTGCAATAAAAAGAAAGGAAATAAATGAAAGAAAGGAAATAAATAAAAAAGATCATATGCTAATCTTATGGTAGGTGACGACACCACATAAGGAAAAGTATAAGTAGAAATTTTTATTAGAGATTGACAAACATAGCATTAGTCAATGATGCAACTCATGAAAGAATTAATAAGGGAAGAGAAGATTCACATATAAATATACTATCCTAGAAATCTTTTGTGATTGTGAGCCCTCATCAAAATATTATATGCCAAACTTGTTGATGTTGGACAAGGAAGATAACCTAATGACTCATGTTTGTTTATATTCACATAGAAGTCATATTGTCATAGATCCTTTAACATGTGGTGCTTGCCCCTACCTTTGCTAGCCAAAAATTCCGCACTAAGTAGAGATACTACTTGTGCATCCAAAAACCCTTAAACCGAAATCTTATTTTCAAGAGTCCACCATACCTACCTAGGGATTGAGCAAGACCCCTCAAGTAAGTTGTCATCGGTGCAAAAGGGCAATAAAAATTGCTTCTGAAAGTGTGAGATCATTTAGTGTAAGAGAAAAATGAGCATTGCACGAACTTGTGATGGTGAAGAATAAAAGCGACAGAATGCATAATAAAGGTCGCTATCACAAGGGGCAATGTAACGTGACATTCTTTTGCATTAAGGGGTTGAGCATACAAAAAAATAAGCGCATGGAAACCTATGGCTCCCTCTGCGAAGGGCTTATCTTTTACTATTATGTATTTACTTTTATGCAAAGAGTCAAAGTTTTCTCTCTATTCCTTTTTATTTTATCCTTTCGCAAGCATCATGTGGTGAGGAAAGATCTAGGAACATATGTCCAGTTGAATATAGGTAGCATGAGTTATTATTGTTGACATCATCCTCGAGGTGAATACATTGGGAGGCGAAACTATAAGCCCCTATCTTTCTATGTGTCTGGTTGAAACGTTTTGCTCATGGGTATGCAGTGAGTGTTAGCAATCATAGAAGACTATATGATGGTTGAGTATGTGGACTTGCCTAAAGGCTCCGACACATGACCCTTCTTGAAAAGATTATGAATTGTAGTTGAAAAGTTGACTGAGAACATAGTTTTTTGGTTTCTAATAGAGTCTTAGCTTTATACTTCGATAGTGTGATCAATTGTCACTTATTCATGAGAAGTCTATGATAAAAGTTCTATGATAAAAGTCTTATGTTTAAATTTGTTGCTGTTATAATTTTGAACATGATGCTTCTATGTCCGTATTTTGTTTTTATCGACACATCTCTCTCTAAGCATGTGGACATGTTTTCGATTTCGGTTTTCACTTGAGGGAAAGCGATGCCTAAGCTTGGGGGAGTTGATACGTCCATTTTGCATCATGTTTTCTTACTGTTATTTATGATGTTTTTATCCATAATAATGCTTTTTGGAGTAACACTAATGCTTTTTCTCTCATAATATGCAAGGTATACACAAAGAGGGAGAATTCCGGCAGCTGGAAATCTGGACCTGGAAAAGCTACATCAGGCTACCTATTCTGCACAACTCCAAACAAGCTGAATCATCACGGAGAATTTTTATGGAATATATGAAGAATATTGGAGAAAATAAGTACCAGAGGGGGCCCACCATGTGGGCACAACCCAACTGGGCGCTAGGGAGCCCAGGCATGCCCTGGTGGGTTGTGCTCACCCAGGCCCACCTCCGATGCCCATCTTCCGGTATATAAGTCATTTTGACCTAGAAAAAAAATAATGAGAGGACTTTCGGGACGGAGCACCGCTGTCTCGAGGCGAAACTTGGGCAGGAGCACTTTTGCCTTCCGGCGGAGCGATTCCACCGGGGGAACTTCCCTCCCGGAGGGGGAATTCATTGTCATCGTCATCATCATCACCAACAACTCTCCCATCTTGGGGAGGGCAATCTCCATCAACATCTTCAATAGCACCATCTCATCTCAAACCCTAGTTCATCTCCTGTGTTCAATCTTGCTACCGGAACTATAGATTGGTGCTTGTGGGTGACTAGTAGCGTTGATTACATCTTTTAGTTGATTACTATATGGTTTATTGGAGGAAGATTATATGTTCAGATCCAATATGCTATTTAATACCCCTCTGATCTTGAGCATTATTATCATTTGTGAGTAGTTACTTTCGTTCTTGAGGTCACAGGAGAAATCATGTTGCAAGTAATCATGTGAACTTGATATGTGTTCGATATTTTGATAGTATGTATGTTGTGATTCCCTTAGTGGTGTTATGTGAACATCGACTACATGACACTTCACCATATTTGGGCCTAAGGGAATGCATTGTGGAGTAGCAATTAGATGATTGGCTGCGATAGTGACAGAAGCTTAAACCCCAGTTTATGCGCTATTCCGTAAGGGACCGATTGGATCCAAAAGTTTAATGCTATGGTTAGAATTTATTCTTAATACTTTTTGCATAGTTGCGGATGCTTGCGGGAGGGTTAATCATAAGTAGTAGGTTTGTTCAAGTAGGAAAAACACTTAAGCACCGGTCCACCCACATATCAAATTTTCAAAGTAGCGAACACAAATCAAGCCAACATGGTGAAAGTGACTAGATAAAAATCCCATGTACCCTCAAGAACGCTTTGCTTTTCATAAGAAACCGTTTTGGCCTGTCCTTTGCCTCAAAAGGATTGGGCTATCTTGCTGCACTTTTGCTACTATTATCGTTACTTGCTCGTTACAAATTATCTTGCTATCAAACTACTCTGCTACTTACAATTTCATCACCTACAGACATTACCGTGCTGAAAACCACTTGTCATTTCCTTCTGCTCCTCGTAGGGTTTGACACTCTTACTTATCGAAAAGAGCTACAGTTGATCCCCTATACTTGTGGGTCATCAGGTGTCCACCACGGCATGCATGGTGAACTGCTGCTCGTCGTCGGCAGCCGCTCGGAGCGCCATTGGAGCCACGCGGGATACCTGCTACCTCTTGAGCACTGCATTGGTTTTCCCTTGAAGAGGAAAGGGTGATGCAGAAAAGTAGCGTAAGTATTTCCCTCAGTTTTTGAGAACCAAGGTATCAATCCAGTAGGAGATCACGCTCAAGTCCCATGCACCTACACAAACAAATAAGAACATCGCAACCAACACGATAAAGGGGTTGTCAAGCCCTTCACGGTCACTTACGAGAGTGAGTTCTGATAGATATGATAAGATAATATTTTTGGTATTTTTATGATAAAGACAAATAAAGATGCAAAGTAAAATAAATGGCAAAGGAAATAACTAAGTGTTGGAAGATTAATATGATGGAAGATAGACCCGGGGGCCATTGGTTTCACTAGTGGCTTCTCTCAAGAGCATAAGTATTACGGTGGGTAAACGAATTACTGTCGAGCAAGTGATAGAATTGAGCATAGTTATGAGAATATCTAGGTATGATCATGTATATAGGCATCACTTCCGTGACAAGTAGACCGAAACGATTCTGCATCTACTACTATTACTCCACACATCAACCGCTATCCAACATGCATCTAGAGTATTAAGTTCATAAGAACAAAGTAATGCTTTAGGGAAGATGACATGATGTAGAGGGATAAACTCATGCAATATGATATAAACCCCATCTTTTTATCCTCGATGGCAACAATGCAATACATGTTGCTTCCCTTTCTGTCACTGGGATCGAGCACCGCAAGATTGAACCCAAAGCTAAGCACTTCTCCCATTGCAAGAAAGATCAATCTAGTAGGCCAAACCAAACTGATAATTCGAAGAGACTTGCAAAGGGAAACCAATCATACATAAAAGAATTTAGAGGAGAATCAAATATTGTTCATAGATAAACTGGATCATAAACCCACAATTCATCGGATCTCGACAAACACAACGCAAAAGAAGATTACATCGAATAGATCTCCAAGAAGATCGAGGAGAACTTTGTATTGAGATCCAAAGAGAGAGAAGAAGCCATCTAGCTAATAACTATGGACCCGTAGGTCTGAAGTAAACTACTCACACATCACTGGAGAGGCCATGGAATTGATGTAGAGGCCCTCCTTGATCAATGCCCCCTCCAGCGGAGCTCCAGAAAAGGCCCCAAGATGGGATCTCTCGGGTACAGAAGGTTGCGGCGGTGGAATTAGGTTTTTGTGGTGCTACTGGATGTTTGGGGGGTACGTGGATATATATAGGAGGAAGAAGTACGTCGGTGGAGCAACGGGGGCCCACGAGGGTGGAGGGCGCGCCTAGGGGGGTAGGCGCGCCCCTGCCTCGTGGCTTCCTCCGTTTTTTCTTGATGCCCACTCCAAGTCTCCTGGATCACGTTTGTTGAGAAAATCATGTTCCCGAAGGTTTCATTCCGTTTGGACTCCGTTTGATATTCCTTTTCTTCGAAACCCTAAAATAGGCAAAAAACAGCAATTTGGGCTGGGCCTCCGGTTAGTAGGTTAGTCCCAAAAATGATATAAAAGTGTAAAATAAAGCCCATTGACATCCAAAATAGATAATATAATAGCATGGAGCAATCAAAAATTATAGATACGTTGGAGACGTATCAAGCATCCCCAAGTTTAATTCCTGCTCGTCCTCGAGTAGGTAAATGATAAAACAAGAATTTTTCATGTGGAATGCTTTCTAACATATTTCTCAATGTAATTTTTATTTATTGTGGAATGAATGTTGAGATCTAAAAGATTCAAGATAAAAGTTTAATACTGACATAAAAATAATAATACTTCAGGCATACTAACTAAGCAATTATGTCTTCTCAAAATAACATGGCCAAAGGAAGTTATCCCTACAAAATCATATAGTCTGGCTATGCTCTATCTCCACCACACAAAATATTTAAATCATGCACAACCCCGATGACAAGCCAAGCAATTGTTTCATACTTTTGATGTTCTCAAACTTTTTCAATCTTCACGCAATATATGAGCGTGAGCCATGGATATGGCACTGTGGTGGAATATAATGGTGGTTGTGGAGAAGACAAAAAAAGGAGAAGATAATCTCACATCAACTAGGCGTATGAACGGGCTATGGAGATGCCCATCAATAGATATCAATGTGAGTGAGTAGGGATTGCCATGCAACGGATGCACTAGAGCTATAAGTATATGAAAGCTCAACAAAAGAAACTAAGTGGGTGTGCGTCCAACTTGCTTGCTCACGAAGACCTAGGGCATTTTGAGGAAGCCCATCATTGGAATATACAAGCCAAGTTCTATAATGAAAAATTCCCACTAGTATATGAAAGTGATATCATAGGAGACTCTCTATATGAAGAACATGGTGCTACTTTGAAGCATAAGTGTGGAAAAAGGATAGTAGCATTGTCCCTTCTCTCTTTTTCTCTCATTTCTTTATTTGGGCCTTCTTATTTTTTTGGCCTCTTTTTTTCGTCCGGAGTCTCATCCCGACTTGTGGGGGAATCATAGTCTCCATCATCCTTTCCTCACTTGGGACAATGCTCTAATAATTATGATCATCACACTTTATTTACTTACAACTCAAGAATTACAACTCAATACTTAGAACAAAATATGAATCTATGTGAATGCCTCCGGCGGTGTACCGGGATGTGCAATGATGCATGAGTGACATGTATGAAGAATTATGAACGGTGGCTTTGCCACAAATACGATGTCAACTACATGATCATGCAAGCAATATGACAATGATGAAGCGTGTCATAATAACGGAACGGTGGAAAGTTGCATGGTAATATATCTTGAAATGGCTATGTAAATGCCATAATAGGTAGGTATGGTGGCTGTTTTTAGGAAGGTATATGGTGGGTTTATGGTACCGGCAAAAGTTGCGCGATACTAGAGAGGCTAGCAATGGTGGAAGGGTGAGAGTGCGTATAATCCATGGACTCAACATTAGTCATAAAGAACTCACATACTTATTGCAAAAATCTATTAGTTATCGAAACAAAGTACTACGCACATGCTCCTAGGGGGATAGATTGGTAGGAAAAGACCATCGCTCGTCCTCGACCGCCACTCATAAGGAAGACAACCAATAAATAAATCATGCTCCGACTTCATCACATAACAGTTCACCATACGTGCATGCTATGGGAATTATAAACTTCAACACAAGTATTTCTAAAATTCACAACTACTCAACTAGCATGACTCTAATATCACCATCTCCATATCTCAAAACAATTATCAAGTACCAAACTTCTCATAGTATTCAATGCACTTATATGAAAGTTTTTATATTATTCCTAAAAGCAAATTTCCATGTTGTTCTAAAGGACTCTCAAAATGATATAAGTGAAGCATGAGAGAACAATAGTTTCTATAAAAAAAACCAGCACCATGCTCTAGAAGATATAAGTGAAGCACTAGAGCAAAAACTATATAGCTCAAAAGATATAAGTGAAGCACATAGAGTATTCTAATAAATTTCAAATCATGTGAGACTCTCTCAAAAGGTGTGTAAAGAAAGCATGATTGTGGTAAACTAAAAAGCAAAGACTCAAATCATACAAGACGCTCCAAGAAAAACACATATCATGTGGTGAATAAAAATATAGCTCCAAGTAAAGTTACCGATAGACGAAGACGAAAGAGGGGATGCCTTCCGGGGCATCCCCAAGCTTAGGCTTTTTTGGTGTCCTTGAATTTTACCTTGGGGTTTCATGGGCATCCCCAAGCTTAGGCTCTTTCCATTCTTTGTTCCATAATCCATCAAATCTTTACCCAAAACTTGAAAACTTCACAACACAAAACTCAAAATAGAAAATCTCATGAGCTCCGTTAGCGAAAGAAAATAAAACACCACTTCAAGGTACTGTAATGAACTCATTCTTTATTTATATTGGTGTTAAACCTGCTGTATTACAACTTCTCTATGGTTTGTAAACTCTTTTACTAGCCATAGATTCATCAAAATAAGCAAACAACACAAGAAAAACAGAATCTGTCAGAAACAGAACAGTTTGTAGTAATTTGTAGCTAACGCCACTTCTGGAACCCCAAAAATTATAAAATAAATTTATGGACGTGATAAATTTATCTATTAATCATATTCAAAAATAATTAACTAAATAGCACTTTCCAAATAAAAATGGCAGCGATTCTTGTGAGCGCTAAAGTTTCTGTTTTTTTACAGCAAGATCAAAAAGACTTTCCCCAAGTCTTCCCAACAGTTCTACTTGGCACAAACACTAATTAAACACAAAAAAACACAACCAAAACAGAGGCTAGAAAAATTATTTATTACTAAACAGGAGCAAAAAGCAAGGAATAAAAATAAAATTGGGTTGCCTCCCAACAAGCGCTATCGTTTAACGCCCCTAGCTAGGCATAAAAGCAAGGATAGATCTAGGTATTGCCATCTTTGGTAGGCAATCCATAAGTGGCTCTCATAATAGATTCATATGGTAATTCAATTTTATTTCTAGGGAAGTGTTCCATGCCTTTCCTTAACGGAAATTGGAATCTAATATTCCCTTCCTTCATATCAATAATTGCACCAATCGTTCAAAGGAAAGGTCTACCAAGAATAATAGGACATGAAGGATTGCAATCTGTATCAAGAACAATGAAATCTACTGGCACATACTTCCTATTTGCAACAATAAGAACATCATTAATTCTTCCCATAGGTTTCTTAATAGTGGAATCCGCAGGGTGCAAGTTTAAAGAACAATCATCAAAATCACGGAAACCTAGCAAATCACACAAAGTTTTTGGAATCGTAGAAACACTAGCACCCAAATCACACAAAGCATAACACTCATGATCTTTAATTTTTATTTTTATTGTAGGTTCCCACTCATCATAAAGTTTTCTAGGGATAGAAACTTCCAACTCAAGTTTTTCTTCATAAGATTGCATGAAAGCATTAATGATATGTTTAGTAAAAGCTTTATTTTGACTATAAGCATGAGGAGAATTTAGCACGGATTGCAACAAGGAAATACAATCTATCAAAGAGCAATTATCATAATTAAATTCCTTGAAATCCAAAATAGTGGGTTCATTGATATTTAAAGTTTTGACCTCTTCAATCGCACTTTTAACAATTTTTGCATCAAGATCTAAAAACTCCAAATTTTTGGAACGCCTTCTAGGTAAAGGTGGCTCATCTTCAGTCACATCATTATAAAGATTCATATTGGAAAACAAAGAATTAATAGGGGTCACATCAATAACTTTTAGATCTTCGTCCTTATTATCATGAAAACTAGAAGAACACGCTTTCATAAAACAATCTTTCTTAGCACGCATCCTAGCGGTTCTTTCTTTGCACTCATCATTGGAAATTCTCATGGATTTGAGAGACTCATTGATATCATGCTTAGGTGGAATAGATCTAAGTTTCAAAGAATCAACATCAAGAGAAATCCTATCAACGTTCCTAGCCAACTCATCAATCTTAAGCAATATTTCTTCAATCAAAGCATTGAAACTCTTTTGCGAAGTAATAAATTCCTTAATACAAGATTCAAAATCAGAGGGCATCTTATTATAATTTCCATAAGAATTGTTGTAGGAATTACCATAATTATTAGAGGAATTACTAGGAAACGACCTAGAATTAAAATTACCTCTATACGCATTGTTACCAAAATTGTTCCTACCAACAAAATTCACATCCATAGATTCATTATTATTCTCGATCAAAGTAGACAAAGGCATATCATTAGGATCAGTAGGAGCACTCTTATTAGCAAAAAATTTCATAAGTTCATCCATCTTTCCACTCAAAACATTAATCTCTTCAATTGCATGCACTTTTTTATTACTAGATCTTTCGGTGTGCCATTGAGAATAATTAACCATAATATTATCTGGGAGTTTAGTAGCTTCTCCTAAAGTGATTTCCAAAAAAGTGCCTCCCGCGGCCGAATATAAAAGATTTCTAGAAGCAAAGTTGAATCTGGCATAAATTTTTTGTATAATCATCCATAAATTCAATCCATGTGTAGGGCAATTACGTATCATTAATTTCATCCTCTCCCAAGATTGTGCAACATTCATGATCAAGTTGCTTAAAATTCATAATATCGTTTCTAAGAGAGATGATCTTAGCGGGAGGAAAATACTTAGAGATAAAAGCATCTTTGCACTTATTCCATGAATCAATACTATTTTTAGGCAAAGACGAAAACCAAGATTTAGCACGATCTCTAAGCGAAAACGGAAATAGCTTAAGTTTAACAATATCATTATCCACATCTTTCTTCTTTTGCATATCACACAAATCAACAAAGTTGTTTAGATGGGTAGCGGCATATTCACTAGGAAGGCCGGCGAATTGATCTTTCATGACAAGATTCAACAAAGCAGCATTAATTTCACAAGATTTAGGATCGGTAAGAGGAGCAATCGGAATGCTAAGAAAATCATGGTTGTTGGTATTGGCAAAGTCACACAATTTAGTATTATCTTGAGCCATCGTGACAAGCAAGCAATCCAACACACAAGCAAACAAGAAACGTGCAAAAGAGGCAAATAGGGAAAGAGAAGGGGAACGGAGAGAG
The DNA here is from genome assembly GCF_056163025.1 of Triticum urartu. NCBI lineage: Eukaryota > Viridiplantae > Streptophyta > Magnoliopsida > Poales > Poaceae > Triticum > Triticum urartu. The sequence goes on from NC_141876.1 coordinate 443,145,241, forward strand.
AGGGCGAATAAAACGGTAAGGGTGAAGTGGGGGAGAGGAAAACGAGAGGCAAATGGCAAATAATGTAATGCGAGGGATAAGAGTTTGTGATGGGTACTTGGTATGTCTTGACTTGGCAACGACACCTGAAATGACTCGTCGTTGGGAGTCAAATCTTGACTTGACTTGGCAACGACACCTGAAATGACTCGTCGTTGGGAGTCAAATCTTGACTTGACTTGGCGCGAATCTCCCCGGCAACGGCGCCAGAAATCCTTCTTGCTACCTCTTGAGCACTACGTTGGTTTTCCCTTGAAGAGGAAAGGGTGATGCAGCAAAGTAGCGTAAGTATTTCCCTTAGTTTTTGAGAACCAAGGTATTAATCCAGTAGGAGATCACGCTCAAGTCCCACGCACCTACACAAACAAATAAGAACCTCGCAACCAACGCGATAAAGGGGTTGTCAAGCCCTTCACGGTCACTTACGAGAGTGAGATCTGATAGATATGATAAGATAATATTTTTGGTATTTTTATGATAAAGAGAAATAGAGATGCAAAGTAAAATAAACGACAAAGGAAATAACTAAGTGTTGGAAGATTAATATGATGGAAGATAGAACCGGGGGCCATAGGTTTCACTTGTGGCTTCTCTCAAGAGCATAAGTATTACGGTGGGTAAACGAATTACTGTCGAGCAAGTGATAGAATTGAGCATAGTTATGAGAATATCTAGGTATGATCATGTATATAGGCATCACGTCCGGGACAACTAGACCGAAACGATTCTGCATCTACTACTATTACTCCACACATCAACCGCTATCCAACATGCATCTAGAGTATTAAGTTCATAAGAACAAAGTAATGCTTTAGGGAAGATGACATGATGTAGAGGGATAAACTCATGCAATATGATATAAACCCCATCTTTTTATCCTCGATGGCAACAATGCAATACGTGTTGCTTCCCTTTCTGTCACTGGGATCGAGCACCGCAGGATTGAACCCAAAGCTAAGCACTTCTCCCATTGCAAGAAAGATCAATCTAGTAGGCCAAACCAAACTGATAATTCGAAGAGACTTGCAAAGGGAAACCAATAATACATAAAAGAATTTAGAGGAGAATCAAATATTGTTCATAGATAAACTGGATCATAAACCCACAATTCATCGGATCTCGATAAACACAATGCAAAAGAAGATTACATCAAATAGATCTCCAAGAAGATCGAGGAGAACTTTGTATTGAGATCCAAAGAGAGAGAAGAAGCCATCTAGCTAATAACTATGGACCCGTAGGTCTGAAGTAAACTACTCACACATCACCGGAGAGGCCATGGAGTTGATGTAGAGGCCCTCTGTGATCAATGCCCGCTCTAGCGGAGCTCAGGAGAAGGCCCCAAGATGGGATCTCTCGGGTACAGAAGGTTGCTGTGGTGGAATTAGGTTTTCGTGGTGCTATTGGATGTTTGGGGGTACGTGGATATATATAGGAGGAAGAAGTACGTCGGTGGAGCAACGGGGGGCCCAGGGGGCTAGGCGCGCCCCCTGCCTCGTGGCTTCCTCCTTTGTTTCTTGACGCCCACTCCAAGTCTCCTGGATCACGCTTGTTGAGAAAATCACGTTCCTGAAGGTTTCATTCCGTCTGGACTCCGTTTGATATTCATTTTCTTCGAAACCCTAAAATAGGCAAAAAAAACAGCAATTTGGGCTGGGCCTCCGGTTAGTAGGTTAGTCCCAAAAATGATATAAAAGTGTAAAATAAAGCCCATTGACATCCAAAATAGATAATATAATAGCATGGAGCAATCAAAAATTATAGATATGTTGGAGACGTATCAATACCCTCTAAGAATTTGTCATGGTGGGTGTGCTTCTTGCAATGGTGGGGCGCGATTGAAAGGTTGAAGAGACATAAGGGTTAAATGGCCGCTGTCATAAATGGGGGCCGGCCGGCCTGCAATCATCACGTCTTGTCACGTCGTTCATAGCGGAGGATCCCAGTGCACGCTTGTCAACACCGCACCGACGTGTTTCGTTTGACCACACGTGGGCTCGAAGAGGCGCCAAATGTATCGTCGGTGAGCCTGTTCCTGAGCTATCGTGCAAGCTTTCCGCCCGACTAGTTTGGCTACGCGTCGGCTAGAAGAGGGACAAATCATGGGCGTTTATTGGAAAAAATCTTTGTAAAAATGAAGCGTGTGGGATGACTTCAGTCATAAGTTTACCCGTGGGTGATGAGGTCAAAGTTACACAGAAGGGTGATGATGGACACACGAGTGCGACAATTAATTCTGCGCTCTAAAGGTCACGCGGTTGAAGAAACTAACTATGTGCAATAATGTCGAAGATCGCAGTCGAGTTAGCTATACAGATCATGTGCTGTGAGACCGACAAGGTAAACAGGTTCGAGAATGGTTAATAAAATCTAAGACCATTGTATATTAAGGTCAAAATAGTGCTACCAATATACGAGTCTCATACGATGCCATTTCAACGATTGGACCACAAAAGCTCGAAATATTACAAGGTTCAAATTCCAGAGTTATATGGCTCAAATTAGAATATTACAAGGTCCAAACTAATATTAGAAATGAAATTCAGCTCATCAGCTGCAAATGCTCACGCTGATCTGCTGAACATGGATATCAGAGAGGTTCAAACTAATATTACCACTTCTAAGTCTGGTTTCGAAACCTCATAATTTTTGCAAAGGGGTCAGCCACTGAGAAATCATATATGGGGTTGACATGATGACTTCCGATTACTTTGTCATCTGAAGTTCAAAATGAAATTCAGCATTGTTGGAGCCTATTCCATTTTGCCGCAGGCACCAGCGGTGGTCAACAAACCGTTCATTTTTGCAAAATAAATGTAGGGCAAACCTCATTACCTTTAGCACATTTGCTCTGAAAACAAAGAACCTAGTGAATATAATCTCCGGTAAGGTCCCTCGGTAGGAGTTCAAAGTAATTTCTGAGAGATGCAGATCTAGGCATTCTACGTGATTGTTATATTGTATCACACTATCCACCACTGGCCTAATCTTATCTGCAAAAGAAGAAAACATGTTGGTGCCTACATGCAGTTTTGAACACTACTACATGCCTATTTGGTTTGCAGGATTTGTAAAATGCACTAACATGCCATTTTCGATCTGACATGATTAACATGGGCATTTGATTACATTCTAGAAAAATGTAGCCTTGTTCACAAGATGTTGGAGTGGATGAAAAGTTCCCTAAGAACACTAGTACAGATGAATCCAAAGGATAAATGCTTATGGATTGTAACCATATGGATCAAGCAACCAATATGGGGGGGGATGTATGTACTGAAATCCTCCAAAATAATCCTTCAGAAATCATAGTACATTGTCATTGTAAACTTGGAAAAATGTGTCACAAATTGAACTCCCTTATGGTTAACATTTAACATGAAAGGAACATCACCTCGATATATAGCTTCTCCAAGCACGAAAAGCATCTCAGGAAACTGACAACTTTTGGTTTTGTCATGTTAACTTTTTCGATTAGTTTCCTTTCAACTTCCAGAACACAAACCGTTTGTTAATTGAACTTCCGTATTTTTTTCATGAATTTTGGTAATTGAACTTCCATATTTTTTTACCTTTCCTTTTTTATAGTGTATAATTATGTACTGAATGAAGTTTGGTAATTGAACTTCCTGTATTTTTATGTGAATTCCAGAGATTTAACATTTCCTATGTTTCTTTTTCAAGAGAGAATCCATGAAACATTTTCTAATGGATGATTTAACATTTCCTACTCCACACCTTTTGCCACAGAATGTGTAATTTTTTCAAGATTGAACTATTGTACAGATCAAACAAGGGCCAAAGGATTTTTTGGTACATACCACATGATAAACAAGACAACTGTTTTTGATACAAAGAAGATGCATTCACATATACACAAACAAAGTCTCGATCGATAGACACATGATCCATCCACAATTAACCCGTGCACATTTTCATCAGTACAAGAGCAGCATGGTCGATGTCCGACAACGTGAGGATTCGCCAATCTGAATCGGAATAATAAGCAGTGTTAAAAATCGCTCACACTGTATCTCACCCAAATCTTTTCCGGAACTCAAATACCCGTTGAAACTCAAATACCTGCAAAAGTATGAGCACAAAAGAAGGACCTAGGCCTCGTCCGAGCGCTACAGCAGTGGGAACCGTGTGCCTGAGCCATACTTCTTAGGGCCGCGAAGTTGAACGGCTGGAGCTAGCAGTGGTGAAACGCGCTAAGTGCTACGGCGATGGGGCCCAACTGGGAGGAGGCGACGTGGTGGAAGGGGACACTGGTGGTTGGAGGCAAGGCAGGGGCGCACGGCGTGGCAGGGTCGAGCTGACGCAGCTGGCCAGGCCGAACCTCACAGACGCCTACCTCCGTGGAGGAGGGGACGAGAGGGATGTATGTGCATCTAGCGCCACCCTTATTTGGTTTTGGAGTATTGACGACAAACTTGGTTGAGGGGCTAATGTGTTTGTGAGAATTGCAGGATAACATAGGTAGTAGTCCCATATTTATTAGATTTACCTACCAGAGATGACCCCTAAAAATGTATGAAGACATTGAAGACAATGGTGGTCTGTGAAGATATTCACAGTGAAGATTATGACATGAGAAGACATTCGCATGAAGACTATGAGTGCGATGACATAGTTGTTTCATAGTTTCCTTTTCTTCTTTCTTGATTCATAGGAACCACCGTATTGTTAAGTGGGGTCCCAAGTGAACAAAGTCAGAGTGACTGATGTGATGGTCAATCAAATCCTATGTCTTCGAGCGAAGATAATGAGAGCAAATCTTATCTAGAGCTGGATGAGTCACCTTTACTTGTAGCCCAAGTTAAGCTGCCGCGTTTGTTTGAAATTTGACTGTTGGACACGTGTCAGTTCCTTAGTGACCCAGGGTCATTGACAAATCAGGTCAGGTTACCTCCTGGCTATAAATAGCCCACCCCCTACACCATAAATTGGTGGCTGCTCAGAGTTAGTGCATGACTTTTGTCGTTTGAGAGCAACCCACCTCCGAAGCATTTGAGAGAGAGAGATCCTTGCGAGGACAAAGCCCTATACACCCAGAGCCAAAGAGTGTTAGGCATCACCGAAGTCTTTCTGTCCGTGTGATCTGAAGACTTGTTACACTTGAGGACTGTGAATCCTCCAGCCAGTTAGGCGTCGCGTTCTAAGCATCCAAGAGTCATTGTGGATTGCCGGTGAACAAAGTCTGTGAAGGTTTGGAAGTCTACCTTGAAGACTTACCAGAGTGATTGGGCGAGGACTATGTGTCCTTAGCTCAAAGGGAATAAGGTGAAGACGCGGTCTTCTGAGTTAAATACCAGCCTCCCTAACCAGACGTACAGTTGTCACAACAACTGGAACTGGTCTACCAAATCCTTGTCTTCACCAAGCTACTGGTTCTATCCTTCACTTCCCTTTACTTTACAGTTTGTCTTCGTGAAGTCATTGCCTGCCTGTATGATCTGATTGAGTTCACTGAGTGAAGACTGTTTACTGTTGGGCTTCATACTGTCTTCCATCCTGATCCATACTACCTAGTTGCTGATAGTCTTCGTGCTTTCACTTCATTGCTTATTTGAATATGGCTTGCCTAGAGTAGTCTACCTTCTGCTGCATATCAATATGACCATTTCTACCGTTTGTATTCAAAGCCCCCGTGTTTTCAAGACTTCCATAAAAATTGCCTATTCACCCCCCTCTAGTCGATAACTAGCACTTTCAATTGGTATCAGAGCAAGGTGCTCCCTTGTTCTGTGTGATTCGGTTTAAGCACCTAGAGTTTTAGCTATGTCAACTGCAGGGATAATCAAGGTCTTCGCTGCATGACCTGTCTTCGATGGCACTGATTACCCCTACTAGAAGAATAAGATGCGTATGCATCTTGAAGCCATTGACGTCGACCTCTGGTATGTCATCAAGAACGGAGTTCCCAAGGTCGGTGAAGGTGTCACCGCTGCTGATGTCAAGATCTTCATTCAACTGGACTCAACCGCCAAGAACATCATTTGTGGTCACCGACCAAAGGAAAGTACGACCGTGTGAGTGCACTAGAAACTGCGAAGCTAGTCTTGGACTGGCTCTCCAAGGTCAATGAAGGCGTCTCAACTCAAAGAGACTCAAGGATTGCTGTTCTTCGCAACCTCTTCAACCGCTTCAAGAGAAATGACAATGAGAATGTCCAGCTCACGTTTGATCGCCGCACTGATATCACAAATGAGCTTCCCACACTCGGCGCCACTGAGATCACCAAGCATGAAATCATCAAGAAGCTCCTGAGATCACTTGACAGCTCATTTGACACCCTGTCCCTGATGATTCAAGAATGCCCTGACTTCAAGACTCTCGATCCGTCTGACATACTTGAGAGGCTCAACACACATGAGTTTCGGTTATCTAATAAAATAGATATCTATGGTCCCAACTATGGCCGAACTCGCGCTTTGAAGGTCAAAGTTGTTTCCTCGTCTGAAGAAGAATCTGACTGCAGTTCTGACGATCCTGAAGACATTGGAAAGGAGCTCGCTATGCTTGTGAAGAAGTTCCAGAAGTTCACCAAGAAAAAGGGCCTCAGAAAGTCTTCAAGATCCAGCTCAAGAAATGATGAAGCTTCCTCTCATGACTACAAGAAGAGAACATGCCACAAGTGCAAGAAACCTGGTCACTACATCTATGAGTGTCCTCAATGGGACAATGAGACCAAGAAGAAGAAAAGAGCAAAGAATATGATTATGATGACAAGAATAAGAAGAAATCATCAAAGTCTTCATCCAAATCTTCATCCAAGTCTTCATCACACAAGAGGAGCTCATCAAGCAAGGCTCGTGCATTTGTTGGCAAGGAGATGGATTCCGAGGAGGAGTCTGCTTCTAAGGGGGCGGAAGTGGAGCCTGGGGAGGAGTCCGATTCAGGCATGGCAAGCCTGGCTCTAGCTTCAGCACATGTCGCCAAGTCCATCTTCAACACTGAAGATAATGGTCTCGTCTCCAACACCGATGCTAATGATGAGGATGACTCTGCTCCCACCTACTGCTTCACGTCACGCGGTGCCAAGGTAAACTCACGAGATGCTTACTTCCAAACATCAAGTGAAGATGACTCTGAATGTGAATCTAAACCTAGCTACAAAACACTTGCTAAAATTGCAACAGAACAACAAAATGCTATGGAACATATTCAAAAGTTGCTAGACAAAAGCGATGACCTGTTGGATGCGGAAATGACTCGAACTCAGTCCTTAATTGAAGACATTAAAAATCTTCACGTTAAGTACGAGGAACTTGAAAGTCGTCATGAAACGCTCTCAAATACTCATGAAGAGCTCTCCTACGATTATCTTCAAAGGAAGCAAGAGCTTGAGAACTTGAGATCGGCTCATGAAGATCTTCAAAAGGAGAACGAGTCACTCTGCGCTCAAAAAATCAGTTCAGCTCAGGAAGACTTTGAGCCACCATGTTTAAAATGTCTTGAGCATGATAATGTTGCTTCTATTGCTGGATGTTCTACTACTACTACTACTACTACTGTTGCTATGTCTTCAACTGCTAATGTGGAAACTAACCCCTCTTCTGAGGATACCACTACTATTGCTAATGAGAATGCCAGGTTGAAGACATTGTTTGAAACAGGGATGTACAAAAGCCTCAAAGGGCATCAGACACTATGCGATATCCTCAAGAAACAGATTCTGAACCGAAACCCTAGGAAAGAGGGTGTTGGGTTCGAGAGGAAAATAAATGTTGATGGTTCATACTAGAAGCCTGAGCGGTACCCCAAAACCACATGGGTTTCTGCAAAGGAACCTTCAGTGGATCCATCTACCTTATCTGGCTTCACTTGTGCTAACCCTATTACCATTGATGAATCCTTTGATGCAAACTATAAACTATTTAAGAATCAGAATGGTGAAGTGTTTGCCAGGTATATTGGTACTAACTGCAGGAATGGACCACCTTTGAAGAAGATCGGGGTGCCCAAAAGTTTTCTTGAGAAACTTCCTGTGAATGTCATCATGACACCACCAGGGAAGAAGACAAACCCCAAACCAAAGGCTTCATATGGTCCAAAGGCTTCATACAGACAGAGGACTCACCAAAGTCACCCTAACGCCAATGTTTTGCAGGGAAACCATACCCGGACTTATGAATATGAGCATGTTCCATCAAACCGCTATGTTCATAAGACAAAGAACTAGTCTGCTTATTCTTATGAGTATTATTCACCACCTGCAAGGCTATTTGCTAGGGCCGCAAAGCCAAAGTTCTCCGATGTTGCACTTAGACTCATTGCTTCTAAGCCACCCCTGAGGATGTGGGTGGTTAAGAAAAATTAGCTCTCTCTTGCATGGAAAGGTCTCCAGTCGGACATCAAAGGCATCTGATGCTTATGCTGGGGACCTAAAACATCTTGTGGGACGCAAGATAAAATGTCCAAATGGTCTTATTATGTATTTTGTCCCAGGATCTCTTGACAAACATCCGACTTATCCTAACCAAGACCTAAACTTTCATAATCCGCTTGTTCGTAAAATGTTTATGCTTCACAATACCCTTGGTGAAGCCTATCCCCCAAACTGCATTGTAGGGTATGACATCAAAGGCTTCAGAATGGATTATGGACAGTGGATGCACTAACTACATGACTGGTGATCGAAGTCTTCTCATGCATTCAACCCTACGTCCATCTGACAAGAGCCACATCACATTTGCTGACACTGGTAAAAGCAAGGTGGGTCTAGGTAGAGTTGTGATCTCAAAGGATCAGCACATGGATAAAGTGATGCTTGTTGAATCCCTTGGTTTCAACTTAATGTCTGTCTCAATGCTTTGTGATTTGAACATGATTGTGATGTTTGGAAAATATTGTTGCCTTGTTCTTATGGAATCTAACAAGTCTCTAGTCTTTGAAGGGTATCGAAAAGACGATATGTACATGGTAGATTTCTCAGCAGGTCCACAGTTGGCCGTATGTCTTCTAGCAAAAGCTTCAAAGTGTTGGCTCTGGCATTGGAGGCTAGGGCATGCCAGCATGAGGAACTTGTACACTCTCGCGAAGAAGAAGCATGTCGTAGGCATCGAGGGCGTCAAGTTCAAGAAGGATTATCTATGTGGTGCCTGCGAAGCTGGAAAGATGACTAGGGCCAAGCATCCCACGAAGACAATCATGACGACTTCCCGTCGCTTCGAGCTGCTTCACATGGACTTATTTGGCTCTACTCACTACTCTACCCTTACTGCCACTGCTTGCCTCTATGGCTTCGTTATTGTTGATGATTACTCAAGATATACATGGGTGCACATAATCCTCTACAAGAATGAAGTGCGGGATGTCTTCAGGCGATTCGCAAATCGTGCCATGACCAAGTATGGCATCAAGATCAAGCACATCAGAAGTGATAATGACACAGAATTCAAGAACACCGGCCTCGACACTTATCTTGATACATTGGGCATCACTCAAGAGTTCTCAACTCCATACACACCTCAGCAGAATGGCATCATGGAGTGCAAGAACAGAACCCTCATTGAGATGGCACGGACGATGCTTGATGAGTACAAGACACCAAGGAAGTTCTGGCCTGAAGCCATTGATACTGCATGCCACGTCATCAACCGTGTCTATCTTCACAAGCTTCTAAAGAAGACATCATATGAGCTACTAACTGGTAAGAAGCCAAATGTCAGCTACTTCAGAGTATTTGGTGCTAGGTGCTGGATCAAGGATCCGCATCACACTTCAAAATTTGCACCGCATGCACATGAAGGCTTTATGCTTGGGTACGGAAAGGATTCGCACTCCTACAGAGTCTTCAACCTCTTTCACTATAAAGTGGTTGAAACTGTGGATGTGCGGTTCGATGAAACTAATGGCTCGCAAAGAGAGCACCTACCAAATGTGCTAGATGAAGTCTCACCGAGTGAATGCATCAAGCTTATGGGTACTGGAGAAATCATACCTTCAGAGGCTCAGGCTAAAGAAGAACTCATCATTTCTGCACCTAATCAACCCGAAGACAATGCTTAGCCTGAAGTCAATGTCGATGATGAAGAAATTATCAGCAAGAGCAAAGTCTTCGTCCAATTCATCCTCGTGTTGCAAATGAAGTGCATATTGAGAAGATAATCGATAGCATCAATAGACCTGGTCCACTCACTCATTCAAGAGCAACACAACTAGCAAATTTCTGTGGGCACTTTGCATTTGTCTCCATATCTGAACCCACGAAAGTTGCTGAAGCCTTCATGGAACCTGAATGGATTCAAGCAATTCAAGAAGAGCTTCAACAGTTCGAGCTGAGCAATGTGTGCGAATTGGTTAAGCATCTTGATCCTCGCAAGCACAATATCATTGGCACCAAATGGATCTACCGCAACAAACAAGATGAGCATGGTCAAGTTGTAAGAAACAAGGCTCGTCTCATTGCTTAAGGTTATACTCAAGTAGAAGGGATTGACTTCGATGAAACCTTTGCTCATGTGCTTAGGCTTGAAGCCATTCGCATACTGCTGGCCTATGCCAACCATCACGACATCCTTCTGTACCAAATGGATGTGAAGAGTGCCTTCCTGAACGAAACAATTGAAGAAGTGTATGTTGCACAACCACCTAGTTTTGAAGACCCAAAGCGTCCTGACATGGTATACAAGCTCAACAAGGTACTGTATGGCCTCAAACAAGCCCCTCGTGCTTGGTATGACACATTCAAAGACTTCCTGAAGAGCAAAGGCTTCAAACCTGGTTCCCTGGATCCCACACTCTTCAAGAAGACATATGATGGAGAATTGTTTGTATGCAAAATCTATGTGGATGACATTATCTTCGGCTGCACAGACAAGAAATACAGTGATGAGTTTGGACACATGATGCAAGAGCAATATCATATGTCCATGATGGGTGAGCTGAAATTCTTCCTCGGTCTTCAAATCTGTCAGCAAAGCAACGACATCTTCATACCACAAGAAAAATATCTCAATGATTGCCTGAAGAAGTTTGGAATGCAAGACTGCAAAGGATACACGACGCCAATGCCAACCAAAAGTCATATGGGCCCCGACGACAATGGTAAAGAGTTCGATCAAAAGGTATATGCTACCTCTTGAGCACTGTGTTGGTTTTCCCTTGAAGAGTGATGCAGCAAAGCCGGGTAAGTATTTCCCTCAGTTTTTGAGAACCAAGGTATCAATCCAGTAGGAGACCACGAGCAAGTCACCTCGTACCTACACAAACAAATAAGAACCTCGCAACCAACGCGATAAAGGGGTTGTCAGTCCCTTCTCGGCCACTTGCAAGACTGAGATCTGATAGAGATAATAATAATAAGATAAATATTTTTGGTATTTTTATGATATAGATTGAAAGTAAAGATTGCAAAATAAAATAGATTGGAAACTTGAATGATGGAAGATAGACCCGAGGGCCATAGGTTTCACAAGTGGCTTCTCTCAAGATAGCATAAGTTTTACGGTGGGTGAACAAATTATTGTCGAGCAATTGATAGAAAAGCGAATAATTATGAGAATATCTATGTATGATCATTTATATAGGCATCACGTCCGTGACAAGTAAACCGACTCCTGCCTCCATCTACTACTATTACTCTACACATCGACCGCTATCCAGCATGCATCTATAGTATTAAGTTCATAAGAACAGAGTAACGCTTTAAGCAAGATGACATGATGTAGAGGGATAAACTCATGCAATATGATATAAACCCCATCTTTTTATCCTCGATGGCAACAATACAATATGTGTCGTTTCCCTTTCTGTCACTGGGATCGAGCACCGCAAGATTGAACCCAAAGCTAAGCACTTCTCCCATTGCAAGAAAGATCAATCTAGTAGGCCAAACCAAACTGATAATTCAAAGAGACTTGCAAAGATAACCAATCATACATAAAATAATTCAGAGAAGATTCAAATATTTTTCATAGATATTCATGATCATAAACCCACAATTCATCGGATCTCGACAAACACACCGCAAAAAAAGATTACATCGAATAGATCTCCAAGAGAATCAAGGAGAACTTTGTATTGAGATCCAAAGAGAGAGAAGAAGCCATCTAGCTAATAACTATGGACCCGAAGGTCTGAGGTAAACTACTCACACATCATCGGAGGGGCCATGGAGTTGATGTAGAGGCCCTCCGTGATCAATGCCCCCTCTGGCGGAGCTCCGGAAAAGGCCCCAAGATGGTATCTCTTGGGTACAGAAGGTTGCGGTGGTAGAAATAGGGTTTCGTGGTGCTCCTGGATGTTTGCGGGGTATATGAATATATATATATATATATATATATATATATATATAGGAGGAAGAAGTAGGTCGGTGGAGCAACGAGGGGCCCATGAGAGTGGAGGGCGCGCCCCCTGTCTCGTGGCCTCCTCGATTGATTCTTGATGTCCACTCCAAGACCTCTGGATCACGTTTGTTCCAAAAATCACGCTCCCGAAGGTTTCATTCCGTTTGGACTCCATTTGATATTCTTTTTCTGCGAAACACTAAAATAGGCAAAAACAACAATTTGGGCTGGGCCTCCAGTTAATAGGTTAGTCCCAAAAATAATATAAAAGTGTAAAATAAAGCCCATTAACATCAAAAACTGATTATATAATAGCATGGAACAATAAAAAATTATAGATACGTTGGAGACGTATCAAGCATCCCCAAGCTTAATTCCTGCTCGTCCTCGAGTAGGTAAATGATAAAAACAAAAAATTTGACGTGGAATGCTTCCTAACATATTTCTCAATGCAATTTTTCTTTATTGTGGCATGAATGTTCAGATCCGAAAGATTCAAGATAAAAGTTTAATATTGACATAAAAATAATAATACTTCAAGCATACTAACTAAGCAATCATGTCTTCTCAAAATAACATGGCCAAAGAAAGTTATCCCTACAAAATCATATAGTCTTGCTATGCTCTATCTTCAACACACAAAATATTAAATCATGCACAACCCCGATGACAAGCCAAGCAATTGTTTCATACTTTTGATGTTCTCAAACTTTTTCAACTTTCACTCAATACATGAGCGTGAGCCATGGACATAGCACTATAGGTGGAATAGAATGGTGGTTGTGGAGAAGACAAAAATGAGAAGATAGTCTCACGTCAACTAGGCGTATCAACAGGCTATGGACATGCCCATCAATAGATATCAATGTGAGTGAGTAGGTATTGCCATGCAACAGATGCACTAGAGCTATAAGTGTATGAAAGCTCAACAAAAGAAACTAAGTGGGTGTGCATCCAACTTGCTTGATCACGAAGACCTAGGGCAATTTGAGGAAGCCCATCATTGGAATATACAAGCCAAGTTCTATAATGTAAAATTCCCACTAGTTTATGGAAGAAACAACATAAGAGACTCTCTATCATGAAGATCATGGTGCTACTTTGAAGCACAAGTGTGGAAAAAGGATAGTAACATTGCCCCTTCTCTCTTTTTCTCTCATTTTCTTCTTATTTTTTGGGCCTTCTTTTTTGGCCTCTTTTCTCTTTTTTTCGTCCGGAGTCTCATCCTGACTTGTGGGGGAATCATAGTCTCCATCATCCTTTCCTCACTGGGACAATGCTCTAATAATGTTGATCATCACACTTCTTTTTTACTTACAACTCAAGAATTACAACTCAATACTTAGAACAAAATATGACTCTATGTGGATGCCTCCGGCGGTGTACCGAGATATGTAATGAATCAATAGTGACATGTATGAAAAATTATGAGCGGTGGCTTTGCCACACATACGATGTCAACTACATGATCATGCATGGCAATATGACAATGATGAAGCGTGTCATAACAAACGGAACGATGGAAAGTTGCATGGAAATATATCTCAGAATGGCTATGGGAATGCCATAATAGGTAGGTATGGTGGCTGTTTTGAGGAAGGTATATGGTGGGTGTATGATATCAGCGAAAAGTGCGCGGTAATAGAGAGGCTAGCAAATGTGGAAGGGTTAGAGTGCGTATAATCCATGGACTCAACATTAGTCATGAAGAACTCACATACTTATTGCAAAAATCTATTATTTATCGAAACAAAGTACTACACGCATGCTCCTAGGGGGATAGATTGGTAGGAAAAGACCATCGCTCGTCCCCGACCGCCACTCATAAGGAAGGCAATCAATAAATAAATCAGGCTCCGACTTCATCACATAAAGGTTCCCCATACGTGCATGCTACGGGAATCACAAACTTCAACACAAGTATTTCTCGAATTCACAACTACTCAACTAGCATGACTCTAATATCACCATCTCCATATCTCAAAACAATTATCAAGTATCAAACTTCTCATAGTATTCAATGCACTTATATGAAAGTTTTTATTATTCCTAAAAGCAAATTACCATGCTGTTCTAAAGGACTCTCAAAATGATATAAGTGAAGCATGAGAGATCAATTCTTTCTATAAAATAAAACCACCACCGTGATCTAAAATATATAAGTGAAGAACTAGAGCAAAAACTATATAGCTCAAAAGATATAAGTGAAGCACATAGAGTGTTCTAATAAATTCCGATTCAAGTGTGTCTCTCTCAAAAGGTGTGTACAGCAAGGATGATTGTGGTAAACTAAAAAGCAGAGACTCAAATCATAGAAGACACTCCAAGCAAAACACATATCATGTGGCGAATAAAAATATAGCTCCAAGTAAAGTTACCGATGGACGAAGACAAAAGAGGGGATGCCTTCCGGGGCATCCCCAAGCTTAGGCTTTTTGGTGTCCTTGGATTTACCTTGGGGTGCCTTGGGCATCCCCAAGCTTAGGCTCTTGCCACTCCTTGTTCCATAATCCATCAAGCCTTTACCCAAAACTTGAAAACTTCACAACACAAAACTTAAAAGAAAATCTTCGTGAGCTCCGTTAGTAAAAGAAAACAAAACCACCACTTCAAGGTAGTGTAATTAACTCATTCTTTATTTATATTGGTGTTAAAACTATTGTATTCCACCTTTTCTATGGTTCATAAACTTGTAGCGACCAGACCTCAAACAGGCTGATCTCTGTGCTCCGGTGTCATCCCTGGATCAGTAATGCTGACACCACACAGTACTCGGAGGATTTATAGCATAGTAGCAATCACACACTTATTACATCGAGTGTCTCAAACGAGAACTTATTACAATAAATATGGCTTAAGGCCATCTAATAACTATAACAGCGGAATGCTTGGAAGATAAGTGAGTCCATCAACTCCAACGGCATCACTGAGTATAGAACCACGACCTAAAAACTCCTTAATCGTCGTCTGAAAAGTCTGCAACATTAACGTTGCAGCCCGAAACGGGTCAGCACATGGAATATGCTAGCAAGGTAACACATTACATGCATATTTGGCTGGTGGAAAGCTCTATGGTTACAGTTTTGCGTAAAGCCAATTTTTCCCTACTTCAAAGGAATAAAATTTTATTACTATCATGGTAGTTGTGAAACATTGAGAATGGTTGACAGCATTCTCAATCCCAATTAAAAATCATCATTAAACATAACCCAACAAAATCAATTTAGAGTAACATGTTGAGATTCACATGATAATCCAAGTACTAGATACTCAAGATGTCCATAATCGGGGACATGGCTAACCATGTTTAGTTTATTACACTCTGCAGAGGTTTGCACACTTTTCCCCACAAGACTCGATCGCCTCCGTTTGGTTTCTCGCACTACATGGTGTTTGAGAAGACGGATGACCGAGACATAGTCTTTCAGAAGCGCTAGCACCTTACGATCGGGTAGACCGTACCACCTATATCCCCTACATCTGCTAGTCTACCACTCTAAGAGTTCGCACGACTTAGTCAACTATGCTAGAGCCCATAATAGCTTGTGGCTGCACACGGAGGTTTCTAGTATGAATAGTCTCATGATCCCTTTGAGCCTGGGTGGCGGTCCAAAAGAAAACAGGCAAGTCCTGGAATACCCAGGTGCCTCAATCCACCCAGATGTGTGTTTAAGTTGCCACCTTAGATAAACCATTAATTAAAAAACTCACATCTGTCATGGATATCACTCACCCAATCCACATCTACTAGCATAGCATGGCATAATAAGCAAACGTAGAAGTAACTCCCAAAGGTTTGATAATAACAGGTAATAGGTACTACCTCATCTACTTCCCATCCCACAATTTAATTAGATCCTAATCATGAAATGTGTGAGGATTGATCTAATGCAATAAAACTGGGTAGTAGAAGGTATGATCAAAGTGTTACTTGCCTTGCTGATGATCCGCGAAACCTAACGATTCGAAGTAACAGGCGGCGCACCGGGTATTCTATCATAGACAAACAAACAAGCATACAATAAGTACTTATCTAATGCACAGGTAAAACTCAAATAAGAGATCTAACCAGAAGGTTCATACTAAGAACTCCGGTTGGCAAAAAGAATCAAATCGAACGAAGCAACGAAAGTCAAACGGCGAAAGAAAACAACTTCGTTCTAGTAATCTGGATCTAAGGCAAATTTTACTGTAGCAAAATCTTGTTTAAGTTGGTTATTCGGATAGGGGGTTTCGAGACGAAACTCTAGGCGCTTGAATCGCCTGATTCCGATAAACGAGCGAAAAGTTATACTAAAACGAAAATCGGATCAGGAATCGCGATAAAAAATATCGCGGATTTAATCCGAGAAAAAGAAAAACGACGAACGCCGATTTTTTTTACGACAGCATGGAAAACGAGGCGCGCGAACCTCGGCGGTGGGATCCGGCGGCGGCGGCGGCGGACGACGGCGGCGGCGAGCGGAGGCGGCGGCGCGCGGCGGCGGTGGCTAGGGCGGGGCACGGGCTAGGGTTTGGGGGCGCGGGTTGGCAAAAAGAATCAAATCGAACGAAGCAACGAAAGTCAAACGGCGAAAGAAAACAACTTCGTTCTAGTAATCCGGATCTAAGGCAAATTTTATAGGCAAAATCTTGTTTAAGTTGGTTATTCAGATAGAGGGTTTCGAGACGAAACTCTAGCGCTTGAATCGCCTGATTCTGATAAACAAGCGAAAAGTTATACTAAAACGAAAATCGGATCAGGAATCGCGATCAAAAGTATCGTGGATTTAATCCGAGAAAAAATAAAAATGACGAACGCTGATTTTTTATTTTACGACGGCACGGAAAACGAGTCGTGGCGAACCTCGGCGGCGGGATCCGGCGGCGGCGGCGGACGACGGCGGCGGCGAGCGGAGGCGGCGGCGGCGGCTAGGGCGGGGCACACGTGGCTGGGCTCGGCTGGCTCCCCCCCGGCTTATAAAGCCTAGTGGGCCGGTAGTCCGGGTCGTACACGGCCCCTAGGTCGGTTCGTACTTTTTTTTAATTATTCCGCTCGGAAGAAAAATAAAAAGAAATACTAAACAAACTCCAAAAATTTCGAAATAAATTTTCATGGGCTTCTAAAATCAAGCCGCACAAGGTGAACATTTATTTGGGACCTAAATGCAATTTTGAAAAACGCACATTTTTCCTAAATTCAAATAAATCACCAAAAAACTCCGAAATAAAATATTATTTGATTTTATTATTAAATCCTCAATATTTCTTTATTTTGGGAAAGTCATTTTATTCCCTCTCTCATATTTTTGTAATAGAAATAATTGATGATAAAATAAATAAAATCAAATGATCCTATTCTCAAAGTTTGAGAAAACTCAAATATGAAAATAACGAAATCCCCAACTCTCTCCGCGGGTCATTGAGTTGCGTAGAATTTCTAGGATCAACCAAAATGCAAAGTAAAATATGATATGCATGACTATCTAATGTATAACATTCCAAATTGAAAATTTGGGATGTTACAAAACTCTATTACTAGCCATAGATTCATCAAAATAAGCAAACAACACACGAAAAACAGAATCTGTCAAAAACAGAACAGTCTGTAGTAATATGTAGGTTTAAAATACTTCTGGATCCCCAAAAATTCTAAAATAAATTTCTGGACATGAGAAATTTATCTATTAATCATATGCAAAAATAATTAACTAAATATGACTCTCCAATAAAAAATGGCAGCAATTCTCGTGAGCGCTAAAGTTTCTGTTTTTTACAGCAAGATCAAAAAGACATTCCCCAAGTCTTCCCAACGGTTCTACTTGGCACAAACACTAATTAAACACAAAAAACACAACCAAAAAGAGGCTAGAAAAATTATTTATTACTAAACAGGAGCAAAAGCAAGGAACAAAAATAAAATTGGGTTGCCTCCCAACAAGCGCTATCGTTTAACGCCCCTAGCTAGGCATAAAAGCAAGGATAGATCTAGGTATTGCCATCTTTGGTAGGCAATCCATAGATGGCTCTCATAATACATTCATATGGTAATTTAATTTATTTCTAGGGAAGTTTTCCATGCCTTTACTTAACGGAAATTGGAATCTAATATTCCCTTCCTTCATATCAATAACTGCACCAAGCGTTCTAAGGAAAGGTCTACCAAGAATAATAGGACATGAAGGATTGCAATCTATATCAAGAACAGTAAAATCTACGGGCACATAATTCCTATTTTCAACAATAATAACATCATTAATTTTTCCCATAGGTTTCTTAATAGTGGAATCCGCAAGGTGCAAGTTAGAAGAACAATCATCAAAATCACGGAAACCTAGCAAATCACACATAGTTTTTGGGATCGTGGAAACACTAGCACCCAAATCACACAAAGCATAGCATTCATGATTTTTAATTTTAATTTTAATTGTAGGTTCCCACTCATCATAAAGTTTTCTAGGGATAGGAACTTCTAACTCAAGTTTTTCTTCATAAGATTGCATCAAAGCATCAATGATATGTTTAGTAAAAGCTTTATTTTGACTATAAGCATGAGGAGAATTTAGCACGGATTGCAACAAGGAAATACAATCTATCAAAGAGCAATTATCATAATTAAATTACTTGAAATCCAAGATAGTGGGTTCATTGCTATTTAAAGTTTTAACCTCTTCAATCCCAGTTTTATCAATTTTTGCATCAAGATCTAAAAATTCCGAATCATTGGGACGCCTTCTAACTAAAGTTGACTCATATCCAGTCCCATCATTATCAATATTCATATTGAAAAACAAAGATTTAATAGGGGACACATCAATAAGTTTTAGATCTTCATCTTTATTATCATGGAAACTAGAAGAACACGCTTTTATGAAGCAATCTTTTTTAGCATGCATCCTAGCGGTTCTTTCTTTGCACTCATCAATGGAAATTCTCATAGCTTTGAGTGACTCATTGATATCATGATTAGGTGGAATAGATCTAAGTTTCAAAGAATCAACATCAAGAGAAATTCTATCCACGTTCCTAGCCAACTCATCAATCTTAAGCAATTTTTCTTCAATCAAAGCATTGAAACTCTTTTGTGGACCATTAAATTCTTTAATACTAGATTCAAAATCAGAGGGTATCTTATTATAATTTACATAAGAATTTTTGTAGGAATTACCATAATTATTAGAGGAATTACTAGGAAACGGCCTAGAATTAAAATTACCTCTATACGCGTTGTTACCAAAAAATTTCCTACCAACAAAATTCACATCCATAGATTCATTATTATTCTCAATCAAAGTAGACAAATGAATATCATTAGGATCAGTAGGAGCACTCTTATTAGCAAACAATTTCATAAGTTCATCCATCTTTCCACTCAAAACATTAACCTCTTCAATTGCATGCACCTTGTTACTAGTAGATCTTTCCGTGTGCCATTGAGAATAATTAACCATAATATTATCTAGGAGTTTAGTAGCTTCTCCTAAAGTGATTTCCATAAAAGTGCCTCCCGTGGCCGAATCTAAAATATTTCTAGAAGAAAAATTCAATCTGGCATAAATTTTTTGTATAATCATCCATAAATTCAAACCATGTGTAGGGCAATTACGCATCATTAATTTCATCCTCTCCCAAGATTGTGCAACATGCTCATGATCAAGTTGCTCAGAATTCATAATATCGTTTCTAAGAGAGATGATCTTAGTGGGAGGAAAATACTTAGAGATAAAAGCATCTTTGCACTTATTCCATGAATCAATACTATTTTTAGGCAAAGACGAAAACCAAGCTTTATCACGATCCCTAAGCGAAAACGAAAATAGCTTAAGTTTAATAATATCATTGTCCACATCTTTCTTCTTTTGCATGTCACACAAATCAACAAAGTTGTTTAGATGGGTAGCAGCATCTTCACTAGGAAGGCCAGAAAATGGATCTTTCATGACAAGATTCAGCAAAGCAGTATTAATTTCACAAGATCCAGCATCAGTAAGAGGAGCAATCGAAGTGCTAATAAAATCATTATTGTTGGTATTGGCAAAGTCACACAATTTACTATTATCTTGAGCCATCGTGACAAGCAAGCAATCCAACACACAAGCAAACAAGCGAAGAAAAAACTAACGGAAAGAGAGGGCGAAAGGAAAAGAGGGCGAATAAAACGGCAAGGGTGAAGTGGGGGAGAGGAAAACGAGAGGCAAATGGCAAATAATGTAATGCGAAGGATAAGAGTTGTGATGGGTACTTGGTATGTTTTGACTTGGCGTAGATCTCCCCGGCAACGGCGCCAGAAATCCTTCTTGCTACCTCTTGAGCACTGCATTGGTTTTCCCTTGAAGAGGAAAGGGTGATGCAGCAAAGCAGCGTAAGTATTTCCCTCAGTTTTTGAGAACCAAGGTATCAATCCAGTAGGAGACCACGCGTGAGTCACCTCGTACCTACACAAACAAATAAGAACCTCGCAACCAATGCAATAAAGGGGTTGTCAATCCCTTCTCGGCACTTGCAAGAGTGAGATGTGATAGAGATAATAATAATAAGATAAATATTTTTTGTATTTTTATGATATAGATTGAAAGTAAAGATTGCAAAATACAATAGATTGGAAACTTGTATGATGGAAGATAGACCCGGGGGCCATAGGTTTCACTAGTGGCTTCTCTCAAGATAGCATAAGTATTACTGTGGGTGAACAAATTACTGTCGCTCAATTGATAGAAAAGCGAATAATTATGAGAATTCTTGGTATGATCATGTATATAGGCATCACGTCCGTGACAAGTAGACCGACTCCTGCCTGCATATACTACTATTACTCCACACATCGACCGCTATCCAGCATGCATCTAAGTATTAAGTTCATAAGAACAGAGTAATGCTTTAAGCAAGGTGACATGATGTAGAGGGATAAACTCATGCAATATGATATAAACCCCATCTTTTTATCCTCGATGGCAACAAGAAAGAATCAAATCGAACGAAGCAGCGAAAGTCAAACGGCGAAAGAAAACAACTTCGTCTAGAGTTTCGTTGCTTCGTTCGACTTGCAAAGACAACCAATCATACATAAAAGAATCCAGAGAAGATTCAAATATTGTTCATAGATATTCTTGATCATAAACCCACAATTCATTCGATCTCGACGAACACACCGCAAAAGAAGATTACATCGAATAGATCTCCAAGAGAACCGAGGAGAACTTTGTATTGAGATCCAAAGAGAGTGAAGAAGCCATCTAGCTAATAACTATGGACCCGAAGGTCTGAGGTAAACTACTCACACATCATCGGAGGGGCCATCGAGTTGATGTAGAGGCCCTCTGTGATCAATGCCCCCTCCGGTGGAGCTCCGGAAAAGGCCCCAAGATGGGATCTCTTGGATACAGAAGGTTGCGGTGGTGGAAATAGGGTTTCGTGGTGCCCCTGGATGTTTGCGGGGTATATGAATATATATAGGAGGAAGAAGTAGGTCGGTGGAGCAACGAGGGGCCCACGAGGGTGGAGGCACGCCCCCTACCTCATGGCCTCCCCGATTGTTTCTTGACGTCCACTCCAAGTCCTCTGGATCACATTTGTTCCAAAAATCATGCTCCCGAAGGTTTCATTCCATTTGGACTCCGTTTGATATTTTTTTTTGCGAAACAGTAAAATAGGCAAAAAAAATAGCAATTTGGGCTGGGCCTCCGGTTAATAGGTTAGTCCCAAAAATAATATAAAAGTGTAAAATAAAGCGCATTAACATCAAAAACAGATTATATAATAGCATGTAACAATAAAAAATTATAGATACGTTGGAGACGTATCAGTATACCGCTCCATGATTGGTTCTTTACTCTATTTATGTGCATCTAGGCCAGATGTAATTCTTAGTGTTTGCATGTGTGCCCGATTCCAAGCGGCACCAAAGGAATCGCATCACTTAGCTGTGAAGTGAATTCTTCGATATTTGGCTTACACCCCAACACTAGGATTGTGGTATCCAAAGGGCTCAGAGTTTGATCTAGTTGGATTCTCAGATGCTGATTATGCTGGTGGCAAGGTTGATCGCAAGTCCACATCAGACACATGTCACTTTCTCGGACGATCTCTTGTCTGTTGGTCTTCAAAGAAGCAGAACTGTGTATCCCTCTCCACTACTGAATATGAATACATTGCTATTGGATCTTGCTGTGCTCAGCTTCTATGGATGAAGCAAACTGTCAAGGACTATGGCATCCATCTGAAGCATGTGCCACTCTACTGCGACAATGAAAGCGCCACCAAGATTGCCAACAACCCAGTTCAGCACTCGAAGACAAAGCACATTCAGATCCGTCATCACTTTCTCAGAGATCATGTCATGAAGGAAGATATTGATATCATTCACGTCAACACTGAAGAGCAATTGGTAGATATCTTCACAAAGCCCTTTGATGAGAAAAGGTTTTGCAAGTTGCGGTGTGAGCTAAATATCTTAGAATCCTCAAATGTCCTGTAATTGGACACACATTTTAACGCTTATGCCTGTTGATGACTTAGATGTGCAACCCACAAAGTAACGTATATCTTCAATCAATGAAGACATACACTCTAAGTGTGGATACATTAACGCGGAATTTGACTTCGGAGTGCCACGATAATTGTTCGCCGTGTCTGGGTCTAATACTTCCTATACGGTGGGTAACGCCACCACCAAAATCTTATTGAAGTGTTTCTTTTGGTGTCATAATTTCTTAGTCTTCGCATTTGATTTATCTTCGCTATGTTGAGTTGGTATGATATCGATGCATATGTGTCTTCTGTCCTCTACAACATTCACTTATAGCTATGTCCTCATTCTTGAATCTTTTCTTGATCTAAGTGAATGTGATCGGACCCTAACCTCTTCTTTGCTTCTACCTCAAATTCTTTCTATCCAAATCATATGCATTCTGTTGAAACCTGTCCATTGTCTTCTTGAGTCCTTGTTAGTAGAAGACAAAGAGACAAACATTTAAATCTGTTTTTAAAGCCATATCTTTTTGCCTAAATACCGGAGAAGCAGGAACGACCACCCGACAATCTAGGCGTGCGTGGGAATGTGCAACAACTTTCAATAAGTTGCATGCAAGCCACGTGTCATCTAGATGTAAACCGCTAGGGGCACCTGCGTAATTACATTGTGTTGCCCCCCTTTCCATACAAATACACACTCACAGTGGTCAAATCTTTTCTTCCACCTCGCCACCTCGCAAAAACCCTAGCGCCTCCGCTAGCTTGAGTCGATGCCGGAGACGAAGCGCTTAGCTGCCGTGGCTTCTTCGACGTCGTCCTCACGCTAGTCGCGGACCCCGTCCTCTCCGCCGCCGCCGTAGGTGTCTTCCGCTACGAAGTTAGGGCGTGGGAGATTGAACTGCTCGGCCTCTAACTCTGCCTCGTCTAGCGGTTCATAAGTGGTAATTAAATCTCACTTTTTACTGCCCTTTTGATCCATCAAATCAATCCACTTCAACCAAAAGTGGTTTCTACACTTCCAAGTATGGATCTGTCCCTATCTGCATCTCATATCTTGGCTCTGTGTGTTTAGGGCTTTGTCCTCGCAAGGATTTCTCTCTCAAATGCTTCGGAGGTGGGTTGCTCTCAAACAACAAAAGCCGTGCACTAATTCTGAGCAGCCACCAATTTATGGTGTAGGGGGTGGGCTATTTATAGCCAGGAGGCAACCCGACCTGATTTGTCCGAAATGACCCTGGGTCACTAAGGAATTAACACGTGTCAGATACGTCTCCAACGTATCTATAATTTTTTATTGTTCCATGCTATTATATTATCTGTTTTTGGATGTTTAATGGACTTTATTATACACTTTTATATTATTTTTGGGACTAACCTACTAACCAAAGGCCCAGTGCAAATTGTTGTTTTTTTTGCCTGTTTCAGTGTTTCGAAGAAAAGGAATATCAAACGGAATCCAAACGGAATGAAACCTTCGGGAGAGTGATTTTTGGAACAAACGCAATCCAGGAGACTTGGAGTGGACATCAAGGAAGCATCGATGAGGCCACGAGGTGGGGAGGCGCACCTAGGGGGGCAGGCGCTCCCCCCACCCTCTTGGGCCCCTCTTGGCTCCCCTGACCGACTTCTTTCGCCTATATATTTTCATATACCCTGAAAACATCCGAGATCACCACGAAACCCTATTTCCACCACCGCAACCTTCCTTACCCAAGAGATCCCATCTTGGGGCCTTTTCCGGAGCTCCGCCGGAGGGGGAATCGATCACGGAGGGCTTCGACATCAAGACCATAGCCTCTCCGATGATGTGTGAGTAGCTTACCACAGACCTTAGGGTCCACATTTATTAGCTAGATGGCTTCTTCTCTCTCTTTGGATCTCAATACAAAGTTCTTCTCGATCTTCTTGGAGATCTATTCGATGTAATTCTTTTTGCGGTGTGTTTGTCGAGATCCGATGAATTGTGGGTTTATGATCAAGATTATCTATGAACAATATTTGATTCTTCTCTGAATTCTTTTATGTATGGTTTGTTATATTTGCAAGTCTCTTTGAATTATCAGTTTGGTTTGGCCTACTAGATTGATCTTTCTTCCAATGGGAGAAGTGCTTAGATTTGAGTTCAGTCTTGCGGTGTCCTTTCCCAGTGACAACAGGGGGAGCAAGGCACGTATTGTATTGTTGCCGTCAAGGATAAAAAGATGGGGTTTATATCATATTGCTCGAGTTTATCCCTCTACATCATGTCATCTTGCCTAGTGCGTTACTCTATTCTTATGAACTTAATACTCTAGATGCATGCTGGATAGCGGTCGATCTGTGGAGTAATAGTAGTAGATGCAGAATCGTTACGGTCTACTTGTCGCGGACGTGATGTCTATATACATGATCATGCCTAGATATTCTCATAATTATGCACTTTTCTATCAATTGCTCGACAGTAATTTGTTTACCCACTGTAATACTTATGCTATCTTGTGAGAAGCCACTAGTGAAACCTATGGCCCCCGAGTCTATTTTCCATCATATAAGTTTCCAATCTACTTTACTTTGCAATCTTTACTTTCAATCTATATCATAAAAATACCAAAAATATTTATCTTATTATCTCTATCCGATGTCACTTTTGCAAGTGGCCGTGAAGGGATTGACAACCCCTTTATTGCGTTGGTTGCAAGGTTCTTATTTGTTTGTGTAGGTGCGAGGCAACTTGCGTGTAGTATCCTACTGGATTAACCTTGGTTCTCAAAAACTGAGGGAAATACTTACGCTACTTTGCTGCATCACCCTTTCCACTTCAAGGGAAAACCAACGCAGTGCTCAAGAGGTAGGAAGAAGGATTTCTGGCGCCGTTGCCGGGGAGATCTATGCCAAGTCAAGACATACCAAGTACCCATCACAAACTCTTATCCCTCACATTACATTATTTGACATTTGCCTCTCGTTTTCCTCTCCCCCACTTCACCCTTGTCGTTTTATTTGCCCTCTTTTTCCATTCGCCTCCTTTTCGCTTACTTCTTGTGTCGCTGTGTGTCGTCATGGCTATTACTTCTATCATTGTTAGTACTCCCGATCATGAAGTTCTTAATTTTAAACAAAGGGAGGGAGAAAATCTAACAGATGCTTGGCATAGAATTTGCAATGCTCAGAATAGATCTACTAGGAAGCAATCCACTTCCATTCTTCTTCGCAATTTTTATTTAGGCATCACTCCTTGGAACAGATATATTCTTGATACCATTACCGGAGGGAATTTCTTGGGTAGCCATACTCTTGATTCTTATAATTCTATGACAGATTTGATTGGCCCACCACCTCTTTTGGTTAATGGAACTATTTTAACTTTGGAACATGTGATGCAAAGGCTTGAAATTATTGAAAATAAAGTTGCCTCTGTGGAGCTGATTGAAAGTTTGGATAAAAAGATCCACAACCAAGTCACCCAATATGGATATAAGGTAGGAGTTACTCTGATTTTTTTAAAGAAAAAGAACCTATAGTTAACAAAACAATAGATCAAGATTCCACAAGAATTGGTAAACTTGAGGATATTATTACCAATTTAGGGTCTGCCTTTTCATCCGTGAAAAATACTCCAAATCCTCCTACTACCAAGGTTGCCAAATTAATGTATGTTCCTAAAAATAAGGGTGAATCTTCTAGTAAGGAAAATGCGGATCTCAAATCAATAAGTGTTCACCCCAACTTTTTCGCTATCATTAAGGAACCTTTTGCTACAAAACAATTTCTTGATTTCTTAGCTAGGAGTTTGATCATTAATAAAAAGAAGGAAACTCCCAAGGGTTATAAGTGTTCTATTGAAGAATTGCCTACCAAAGATGATAATACCTAGATCTATTCTTGTTTTTATGCCTAGCTAGGGACGTTAAACGATAGCGCTTGTTGGGAGGCAACCCAATTTTATTTTTGTTTCTTGCTTTTTGTTCATGTTTAGTAATAAATAATTCATCTATATTCGGTTTATATGTGTTTTTATGCTTTTAATTAGTGTTTGTGCCAAGTAGAACCTTTGGGAAGACTTGGGGGAAGTTTTTGCGATCTTGCTCTAAAAAACAGAAACTTTAGCGCTCACGAGATTTGTTGCCATTTTTTACTGGAGAGTGAGATTAGGTTGATTCTTTTTGCAGATGATTAATATACAAATTCATAACGTCCACCTATTTATTTCAGAATTTTTGGGGTTACAAAAGTATTCTAAACCTACAGATTACTACAGAGTGTTCTGTTTTTGACAGATTTTGTTTTTCGTGTGTTGTTTCCTTATTTTGATGAATCTATGGCTAGTATCGGGGGGGGGGGGATGAACCATAGATAAGTTGGAATACAGTAGGTTTAACACCAATATAAATAAAGAATGAGTTAATTACAGTACCTTAAGTTGGAATACTAATGGAGCTCATGAGTTTTTCTATTGAGTTTTGTGTTGCGAAGTTTTGAAGTTTTGGGTAAAGATTTGATGGATTTTGGAATAAGGAGTGGCAAGAGCCTAAGCTTGGGGATGCCCAAGGCACCCCAAGGTAAAATTCAAGGACAACCAAAAGCCTAAGCTTGGGTATGCCCCGGAAGGCATCCCCTCTTTCGTCTTCGTCCATCGGTAACTTTACTTGATGCTATATTTTTATTCACCACATGATATGTGTTTTGCTTGGAGCGTCTTGTATGATTTGAGTCTTTGATTTTTAGTTTGCCACAATCATACTTGCTGTACACACCCTTTGGGAGAGACACACACGAATCAGAATTTATTAGAATACTCTATGTGCTTCACTTATATCTTTTGAGCTAGATAATTTTGCTCTAGTGCTTCACTTATATATTTTTAGAGTACGGTGGTGGTTTTATTTTATAGAAATTATTGATCTCTCATGCTTCACTTATATTATTTTGAGAGTTAGAGTCTTATAGAACAGCATGGTAGTTTTCTTTCACTATAAAATTAGTCCTAATATGATAGGCATCCAATATGGGTATAATAAAAACTATCTTAAAAGGTGCATTGAATACTATGAGAAGTTTGATACTTGATGATTGTTTTGAGATATGAAGATGGTGATATTAGAGTCATGCTAGTTGAGTACTTGTGAATTTGAGAAATACTTGTGTTAAAGTTTGTGATTTCCGTAGCATGCACGTATGGTGAACCGTTATGTGATGAACTCGGAGCATGATTTATTTATTGATTGTCTTCCTTATGAGTGGCGGTCGGGGACGAGCGATGGTCTTCTCATACCAATCTATCCCCCTAGGAGCATGCGTGTAGTACTTTGTTTCTATAACTAATAGATTTTTGCAATAAGTATGTGAGTTCTTATGACTAATTTTGTGTCCATGGATTATACGCACTCTCACCATTCCACCATTGCTAGCCCCTCTAGTACCGCGCAACTTCGCTGGTACCATAAACCCACCATATACCTTCCTCAAAACAGCCACCATACCTACCTATTATGGCATTTCCATAGCCATTCCGAGATATATTTCTATGCAACTTACCACCGTTCCGTTTGTTATGACACACTTCATCATTGTTCATATTGCTTTGCATGATCATATAGTTGACATTGTATTTGTGGCGAAGCCACCATTCATAATTCTTTCATACATGTCAGTCTTGATTCATTGCACATCCCGGTACACCGCTGGAGGCATTCACATAGAGTCATATTTTGTTCTAAGTATCGAGTTGTAATTTTTCGAGTTGTAAGTAAATAAAAGTGTGATGATCATCATTATTAGAGCATTGTACCAAGTAAGGAAAGGATGATGGAGACTATGATTCCCCCACAAGTCGGGATGAGACTCCGGACGAAAAAAAGAGAAAGGCCATAAAAAAGAAGGCCCAAAAAAGAGAGAAAAAGAGAGAAGGGACAATGGTACTATCCTTTACCACACTTGTGCTTCAAAGTAGCACCATGATCTTCATGATAGAGAGTCTCTTATGTTGTCACTTTCATATAATAGTGGGAATTTCACATTATAGAACTTGGCTTGTATATTCCAATGATGGTCTTCCTCAAAATGTCATAGGTCTTCGTGAGCAAGCGAGTTGGATGCACACCCACTTAGTTTCTTTTTTAGCATCCGTTGCATGGCAATACCTACTCACTCACATTGATATCTATTGATGGGCATTTCCATAGCCCGTTGATATGCCTAGTTGATGTGAGACTATCTTCTCCTTTTTTTCTTCTCCACAACCACCATTCTATTCCACCTATAGTGCTATGTCCATGGATCACACTCATGTATTGCATGAAGATTGAAAAAGTTTGAAAACATCAAAATTATGAAACAATTTCTTGGCTTGTCATCGGGGTTGTGCATGACTTAAATATTTTGTGTGGTGAAGTGAAACACCCCGGATACAACTTTCCATATTTGTGTTTCTGACTCTTGCCTTTTCCGGAGATGCGATATGAGTTTCCCTTCGTGGTTGGGTTTTGTCATCGTTTTGCATTTTGTTCTTGTCATGCATTTCATATCATGTCATCATGTGCATCACATTTGCATTCGTGTTCGTCTCATGCATCCGAGCATTTTCCCCGTTGTCCGTTATGCAATCCGACTCTCCCTCATGCACCCAGCGTCCCCTTTTGTGTTTTTCATGAGAGGGTGTTAAACGTTCTCAGAATGGACCGATATTTTTCAAGCGGCCTTGGCACAGCGCCGGTAGACCGCCTGTCAAATTTCGTGTCATTTGGAGTCCGTTTGATACTCCAACGGTTAACCGGGGAACCGCAAAGGCCTCATGTGTGTTGCAGCCCAACACCCCTCCAAAACAGCCCAATAACCCATCCAAACCTCTTCCATGTCCTCCGCCATCGGATCACGATCGCGTGGCCGAAAACTAGACCGCATTTGGACACTCCTACCTCCTCCTACCTATAAATAGGTGCTCCCCTCCTTTTTTCGCGCAAACGAAACCCTAGCCCCGCTCCCTCTCCGCCGTCGGACACGTCCGGTCCGCACCGGATGGAACCCGCCGCCGTGCCTGCTCCAACCAAATGCCGACACGTGGCACCGCTCCACTCGCCGTCGCCGCGGCCCGTGAGCCCACGACGGGCCTGCTCCGCCCGCGCCGCCCGGCCGCTTCCCCGCGCGTCCCCGCGCCCGAGGACGGCGAGCACCGCCGCCGCGCATCTGCTTCGCCGCCCCGCCGAGTGCGCCGCCGCCCGCCGCCTCGCCGCACCGGCCACCTCCGCCGCCGCCGCCGCCACCCGGAGAGCTCCAGCGCGCCGCCCTCGCCTCCACCTTCCTCTCGCGCACTCCGGCGAGGTCCCGCACTCTCCGACGAGCTCCCTCCTCCCCACCAACTCCGGCCTTCTCCGGTGAGCTATTCCAGCGAGATCCACTCCAGCCATCCTCGTTTTCCGTGCATGATCCGAACCCTAGACGTGAGGTTGAACCCCCTTTTTCCTCTAAGTCCTTTTCTCTGCTATTTTTCATGCCCTGTTCATTGCATCATAACTCCATGATCGTAGCTCCGTTTCATGCGCATTTTATATCAAAAATGTTCATCATGATGTGCTCTTCATTTCATTCCATTGTTCCATGCTTGTTTGAGTCCATCTTGATGCCCAAATAGTTGATGCAAGAGTGCTATAAATTGTTAGGTCATGTTTCTTATAAGAGTATGAGGATTTGTCATTTTTGTCACATTTGTTGTGTGCTGCATATGGACATGAGCTCTACATGTGTTTTGAACTATGCCATGCCGTCTTTACAGGAGTGCTTGCCATGTATTTTTGTGACCAATGTGGTATCTAGCACAAGCATGCAAAGTAGCCTTCGTGACATTGCTGATTTCAGGGACTTAGGATTTTACTGTCATTTTCCTGTTGTTATTTTTTGCCATGTAAACATGTTGCTACAGTGAGATCCATGCTTATTTTGAGATGCTGTAGTAAGGATGTTTTGTACATATGGTTATGCTCTATCCATCCATGCCCCTGTTTGCAATTATGGAGTGCCCTAGCATTTCTTAATCTTGCTCTACTTTTGCTATAAAATGTTCCTGGCAGATTGTTTACATGTTAATCAATTTTGCCATGGTGGTGTAGTTGATCCATGCATGCTATGAACTTGATCTTGCCATGGTTAGCTTCATGAACATGTCTTATTACTGGTGCCATGCTTATCTTGTCATGAAATGCTTTGTGGTGAGTGATTTGAGCTCGCAAAGATGCCTTCATAATTCTGTTTATGCCATGCTCTGTTTTCTGCTAAGTCTGAATCTGTTAATAAAACTTTCTATGTTTACATGGGTGCCATCATATCTTCTGTTCCTTTTTGGCTCATGTTCAGTAAGAGACTTTTGTTCTATGCTTTGAGTAGATTCATGCCATGTCTTTGTTTGCTATGATTTGTTCCTGTAGCTTGTTGTTTTCTTGTTCTAAACATTGCTTCCTGATGTTATTCCTGGCATGTTAGTATTTTCACTAAGTCTGTGAAGCTGATATCTTTTGCACTTTTGCCATGCTTGTTTGAACATGCTCTTGTGTGATTTAGCCGTAGCTCAGTGTTCATGTTTTGTCAAGCATCTTGAGTAGATCACTGCCATGTGCTTTGTTGTTATGTTGGAGTGCAGTAGTGTTGGTGTCAAAACCGGCGGATCTCGGGTAGGGGGTCCCGAACTATGCGTCTAGGCCGAATGGTAACAGGAGGCAGGGGACACAAAGTTTTACCCAGGTTCGGGCCCTCTTGATGGAGGTAAAACCCTACGTCCTGCTTGATTAATATTGATGATATGGGTAGTACAATAGTAGATCTACCACGAGATCAGAGAGGCTAAACCCTGGAAGCTAGCCTATGGTATGATTGTATGTTGTGATTGTTGTCCTACGGACTAAAACCCTTTGGTTTATATAGACACCGAAGAGGGTTAGGGTTACACAAGGTCGGTTACAAAGGAGGAGATATCCATATTCATATTGCCTAGCTTGCCTTCCACGCCAAGTAGAGTCCCATCCGGACACGAGACGAAGTCTTTAATCTTGTATCTTCATAGTCTAACAGTCCGGCCAATGGAGATAGTCCAGCTGTCCGGAGACCCCCTAATCCCTGACTCCCTCAGTAACCCCTGAACCAGGCTTCAATGACGATGAGTCCGGCGCGCAGTATTGTCTTCAGCATTGCAAGGAGGGTTCCTTCTCCGAATACATCACAGAAGAATTTGAATACGAGGATAGTGTCCGACCCTGCAAAATAAGTTCCACATTCCACCACAGAGAGAATAATTTTCCCCCGATCTAATTTGCTGGCTTGTTTTGGCAGCATGATGTTATGTCATGGCCCGGTGATTATTCGAACCGTTTCTTTTAACCAACTCCACACATAACGCGAGGCGGTTTCTTGACATGTCTTGCCGAAGCGGAGATCATGTTCCCCCAATTACGGGATTCTCATTAATGCGGTCGTGGGTAACCCAACCGTGTCTAGGACTCCTAGATTATGGGCACGTCCCAAACGGCTACAAAGAGGACGCTTGATATTCACCCCCTTTATAAGGGGACAAATTTTTCACTTTTTCCCTCTCGTGCTCAATCGAACCCTTCCCCCGCCTCGAGTTCTAACACCCAAAGCCCAGGTTAGGTGCTCCGAATCTTCAACCATGTCCGGATCCAGCCTTCAAGGTCAATGGACGCCCTCCTCCATTACGGAAGAGGACATTAAGAAGTTGAGGGAGGCCAGATACCTGACCGCCGAGGTTTCGCATCGGCTGCCTGCTCGAGGGCAGATCGTCCCTACTCCCGAACCCAATGAGAATGTTGTGTTCGTCTCCCACTTCCTCCGAGGTCTAGGCGTCACTCTGGATCCTTTCGTCAGAGGTTTGATGTTCTATTACGGGCTAGATTTCCACGATCTAGCTCCGGACTCATTTCTCCACATCTCGACATTTATTATCGTGTGTGAAGCCTTCCTTCGCGTTACCCCTCACTTCGGCCTGTGGCTCAAGACCTTTGAAGTAAAGCCGAAGATGATCGAGGGGAAATATGCAGAGTGCAGAGGTGCATCAATAGGCAGGATGGCTGGAGCTCCATGGCCGAAAGGTTCCTTTCCAGAGGTGTCTGAATTATGGCAACGGGAGTGGTTTTACGTCACGGCTCCCAGAAGTGCCAAGTGGGCGGCTGCCCCCGCTTTCCGCTCGGGCCCCCACCACAACTGATGTCATGGATTAGCAGGGGTCTGAGCTGGGGTCCAGCCAAGGACGTGCCAATACTGCAAAGCCGCATCCGAGATCTCTTCGAGGGAGATTTTAGTTTGGTTGCGGTAATACAAGTTATGCTGGTTCGTCAAGTCCAGCCTTGCAAACGCCGGCCCCTTCGCTTGTGGGAGTTCAACCCAGAGGGACCACGTGCCATTCAAAGTTTCCTCGGCCCGACGCACGAGGAGATGTACAAGTCATTCTTTGGACCTCAAGTAGAATGTCCGGATATTACCGAGGACGTGGGCCTGAGTAGTAACCGCGCCGCCGAACAAGTAAGAAATCCTCTTAGCCGAACACACTGTCTTTTATTTGAAGTTATTTCTGAGAGTTTGCTTTTTGACCAGGACTGGCTAACAAAGGCGAAGATGATTCGGTGTTTGGCCCCCCTCCCTGAAGGTTTGGAAAATCCGGTATTGGAAAAGATGCTCGAAGTAGCACCTTGCCCGGAGCCCTTGAAGGAAGATACTGGGAGGGATAATACGGGCGGACGCGGGCCCCCATCGCTGCCCATTCCAACCGAGGGAACGAGCGTCTCCATGAAGGAGGACAACCGGGGGAGGAAAAGACTGCTTCCGAGGATCCGGAAGCCGAAGCCTCCAGACGGGAGAAGAAGTCTCCCGTAGAGGGTCCTGCCTCGGGGGGTGCTTTTGCCGCACAAAGTCCACGGGGGGATCAGCCCTCCAACGAGTCGTAAGTGATCCAAAATACCTTAATAGTAAAGGTATGCTATCTTTTTCCTCTGAGAAAATAACCACCGCATATATCTTGTAGTTCGGGCCTTAGCCCCTCTCAAATGAGTCGTCTTCGGGGGATCTTCTTCCAGAGATGATGGAGAGCGAAACGCCTCCCCCGAACTCCTCCGCTCCAGAAGCGGGTGACCCCGAAATGTCGTCTCGGAGTGCCTCTCCGGATCCGGTGAGGCCAGAAGATTATCCCGTAGACCCCCGAAGTCCCCAGTGTATGGCTCCCGAAGAGAGCATACAAAAGAGTCCGGCACCATCTGGTGTGCGGTCGGACGTTCTGAGGGAGTTGGTGGGGTGAGCGGCCATCTCAGAAGAACACCGTATGCTGATGGGTACGGTGATGGAGAGAATCTTGTCGGTCGAAAGCGGATTACATGAAGCCTTTATGAGTCTACTGACAGGCTTTGAGGTACGCGAGATAATATGTGATAGTACTGCACATGTTAGGTGTGCCCTGTGCACATGTTAGGTTGTCGTCGAGAATGGCGGTGAACAAAGGATCATATTCCCAGGCAATAACCAGGCTGCCCCTATGTGCAGGTGGTGGAAGCTCCGGTGGCTAGCCGGACTAGTGAGTTTGCCAAATTAAAACGACAACTGGATGCAGCAGATGCCGACATCGAGCTTGTTAACAAGAGGCTTGACGAGGCACATGGTGAGTGTTATTATCCGGTGAACGCCACATAGTAAGAGCAGCATGATGC
This sequence comes from Triticum urartu, assembly GCF_056163025.1. NCBI lineage: Eukaryota > Viridiplantae > Streptophyta > Magnoliopsida > Poales > Poaceae > Triticum > Triticum urartu. The sequence goes on from NC_141876.1 coordinate 443,179,700, forward strand.
CAGTATCTTTAATATGTTTTGACTGCAGATGGAGCTGCCACCGTAGAAGCCTTGCGGGCAGAACTTGCCCGAGCCAAGGAACAAGCGAGGATTAGTAATGCGGCTGCTTTGAAGGCGGCCGAAGAGTTGAAAGCCGAGAAGGCCGCACATTGAGACAGCCAAGAGAAGATGGCCAAGATGGCCGTAGAATTGAAAGGCACTGCCGACCTTTGCCGGGTACTTGAAAGAGAAAACCGAGCGAAGGCAACGGACCTTGAGAAGGCCGCGGTGGCGGACAAAGACACCCATTCTGCTATGAGAGCGAAGAAGGAGGAGCTGCGGGAAGCCGGGGATATTGCGGCTGGGAAACCCTTCGTGTTACGAAGGAAGTTCAGAGATCCACGGTATGCCCCTCTGGATCGGCTGTGGAGTTCGGCAGATGCGTATATGGATTTGGCGGCGAGCACTGCCGATGCGGCCAAGTATTTCCAAGGTCAGACAGATCGTGAAGTGGACAAGCTGTTCTGGACGCAATTCCACGTTCCAGAGCATCCGCTTACATTGACTCACCAGCTAGCCGAATGGGTCGAACTGAATAGGTTGTCCGGACTCGCCATGAGGTCTGTTGTGGATCAGCTATGGCCGGAAAGGCCAAAGCCAAACAACTATTCCAGCTTAGTGCAGCAGTTCCTTGATGCGGTGCCGTGCATTAATGCGATGAAGAGGTCAGCGTGCATAGAAGGCTCGCGGATGGCCCTTGCTCGTGTTAAAGCATACTGGGCGGAGATGGACGCTACCACTGTTGCGGCGCAGGGTTCGGCCATAGGCCGGGTGGCCGTCGAGCACTATTTCGAGGAGGTTCTCGAGGGTGCTTGTTTGATAGAGGCCCAGTGCTCGAAGAATATTATGTTTGAGTGATATGTATTCTCATTGTAAGCACAATGCTTTTATAAAGTTTTTATAAGGTTATGTTTATACTTTTGTCTGAAAGTAGTATGATGCCTCCTGCGCGGCCGTTTATGTATACATGTGTATAACCTGAAAGATTGCAGCCGTCGGCTTCAACCCCCACGCATATAATGCGGAGGTGCTCGCAAAAAACGCGTGTTCACACTTAACCCAACGTCTTGGTCCTATTAAGGAGGTGATAGCGTAGCGAGCGTGGCAACCGGACTATAATGCTTTAACACTTTCACTTTGCCATAGGAGTTTGACAGTGGGGCTACCAGATAGCCCCTGGTGGCTCCGCACTCTCCCGATCATGGGGTGCGTACATGCCTGGCCGGAAAACGGCCCTTCATTAAGGCGGAGGAATTCTAACATTCCGATAGGTCACTGAGTGGTTGACCAGTCTCACGCTATATCATGACAGTCAGTTTTCGGCTTTCTCTACTAAGGTGCTCGTCCGGATGAACCAGGGCACAATCGCAATAGTTCTCCTGGTGCTACCTTAGCCGGTAAAACGGAACGTAAGGCACCAAAACAAAGGAGCCGGGCAAACCCAACATTTGACCAAAGACAATGATTCGGAGTTGATGCATATAAGGCCAAACTTGCGACGGTGAACACTCCCTAAGGTATTCGGTCTTTGTGGTATAAACCGAGCCTAAATAGTGCCCCTCGTAAGAAGCCCCTTGTGTCCAGGTACGTGCATTATTCTAACGTGGCCACATGCCAAGACGTCAGCATCCTTCTCAACTGTGCTGAGAATTCGGTGGATATGTATCAATAGGAGACAGTAAAAAAGGTTTACGCAGGGTCTTAATCTCAAAAGAATCCTTGGAGCGGGTCCCTGCTGCATGTCTGCGCCTGTGTCTTCGTTGTGCCATATCCTGGACGGGTGTAGCACGATGATCTTATGTAAAAGAGAGGAACTTAGGTGAAAAAGTTGTCGTGCAAAAGGATAGTTTTTAAGTATAATTCAAGATGTGTAAAAAATTGCCACTTGTCTGCGCGCGTTGAGCCCCTTGTATAGGGGTGTGACCACTGATCTGGTATGAATTACATATAGCTGTGCCGGACTCGTCTAACCGTGTCCGAGGTCTTGACGACCTGTTCAATGCTTTAGTTGGTGAGGTCGTTTTTAGTGTGCGGCTGCCAAGGCAGCCACACTCTCTTCGGCGCGCAAAGATCGCTTAATATTTCCGTTTACTGTAATGATGCCACGTGGACCGGGCATCTTGAGTGTGAGGGAAGCGTAGTGCGGTATTGCATTAAAGCGAGCGAAACCTTCGCGTCCGAGTAGTGCTTGATAGCCACTTTGGAACGAAGCGATATGGAAGGTTAAATGTTCGCTACGGAAGTTATCGGGGGAGCCGAATATAACTTTTTAGTAGCAGGGAGCCCGTGCAATGAACCCATGGGCCTGGCATTACTCCTTTAAAGGTAGTATTGCTATGGCAAATTTCTGTTGAGTCTATCCCCATTCCGTGGATTGTATCCTGATATATCAGTTTTAAACTGCTGCCACCGTCCATCAGGACTCGTGTGAAGTGATATCCGTCAATTATTGGGTCTAAGACCAGGGCAGCCCATCCTGCACGCCGGATACTTGCCGAGTAATCACGATGGTCGAAAGGGATCGGTTGAGACGACCAGTGGCAGGACTCCGCGGTGATAGGCCCTTGGGCATATTTTTCGGGGAGTGTCGTTTTGTTTATTCCCTTGATCACGTGTAACACGTTTACTGTTTTGACTTCTGGTGGAAATTTCTTTTGTTCCCCAGTGTCTTGCTTGAGAGGCTCATCCTCGTCTTCGCTTGGTGTATCCTCCCCCTTGTGTACGGCGTTGAGCTTACCGGACTGCTTGAAGACCCATCATTCTCTGTGGGCATGATTAGCAGGTTTAGGAGGGGTGCTATGGATCTGACATATTTGGTCCAGAATTTTGTTTAGGCTGGACAGTTCGTCTCTGGCGCCTTTAGAGGGCGGCTTTTGCGGACCTGGCCGAGAGCTTTTGAATCCGGCGTTTACTGCCGTGCTCTTCGTGTTGTCTTCTTTATTCCGGCGTTTGTTAATGCTGCCATTGTTCTCGGCTTTCCATGGCCGAGGTGTCTGGCGAGCCATTCATCATGGATGCTATGCTTAAAAGCTGCCAAGGCTTCGGCGTCCGGACAGTCGACAATTTGGTTCTTTTTGGTAAGAAACCTGTTCCAAAGTTTTCGGGCTGACTCTTCGGGCTGTTGAGTTATATGACTCAAATCGTCCGCGTCCGGAGGTCGGACATAAGTTCCTTGGAAATTTGCCCGAAAAGCGTTTTCGAGCTCTTCCCAGCTTCCAATGGAGTTTTCGGGGAGGCCTTTAAGCCAATGACGAGCTGGCCCTTTGAGCTTGAGGGGTAAGTACTTGATGGCGTGGAGATCATCTCCTCGAGCCATATGGAGATGGAGGATATAATCCTCAATCCAGACCACAGGGTCTGTTGTTCCGTCGTATGCCTCTATGTTTACGGGTTTGAATCCCTCTGGAAATTCATAGTCCAGCACCTCATCGGTGAAACATAGGGGGTGTGCGGCACCCCTGTATCTGGGTGTACCGCGTTGTTCGGATGTTTGTTGTGTTACATTGTATGCTGGGGCGCGCTTGCATGGTCCATAGATGGATCTGATTGTGCCGTCCTTTTGGTGCGAGCCGTCATGTGGATCGCGTATTGGCTTGTGAGTGGTGTTGTTTGCCGCTCGATGTTGGCTGTGAGGTCGTCTATCCGGCCAGGTGGCTGTTTTGATTTTTGGTTGTGGGGGGTCTGAGGCCTCCTCATCGAATTTAGGTAGCAACTTCTGCTTTGGGTAGCTCTTGGTGGGGCGATTGTCGCCGTACCTCACTGCTGTGTTGAGTACTTTACTCCATCCGAGTTGGAGTGTGTCTTGCACAACCTTGAGCTTTTGCTTCTGTTTTTTCAGACTCCTCGCGGTGGCAACAAGCCTTTGACGGGCATTCTGCTGCTCCGGGTGCCTGTCCGGCGTTATGTCGCCCGGACTATTATCTTTGACAGAATTGGTTTGTTCGGTTTGATTCTCCGTATTGCCATGGTTCGGCAGTGGTTCGCCCTGCTCCAACGCTGGGTCTGTATGATCGTTATTTCTGCCAAGGCGGGATTTGGGGCGCCGCTTGCGCCGCCACTTTGACTGCTTCTCGAGGGAACAAGCCTTCGGTGCGTCCTTCCGTTCCTCGTCGTCGTCTTCTTTTGGTGTGTCCACCATGTATATGTCATATGATGAAGTGGACGTCCAGCGCCCTGTGGGCGGTGGTTCCTCTTCGTCTGCCGCATCGCCGTCCATACCGTCGATGTCTTCAGAGTCGAAGTCGAGCATGTCGGTTGAGTCATCGACAGTGGCTATTAAGTGGGTGGTGGGTGGGCGTCGAATTTCTTCGTCGTCCACATCCCAATCCCGTTGGCCATAATTCGGCCAGGGCTCTCCTGACAAAGAGAGAGACCTTAGTGAATTCAGAATGTCGCCGAAGGGCGAGTGCTGAAAGTTATCCATGGCGGTGAATTCCATGATTGGCGCCCAATCGGATTCGATAGACAGGGGCGCGGGCGGTTCGGAGTCAGAAAAGGAGTCCGACACCTCAGAGTCACGGGCTGTGCAGAGGGGTATGCTGGTGTTCGGCTCGATCGCCGTTGAGACTGTAGCCCCTGAGGCGGTGTCTAACCACCCATCCTCGATTGGCGCAGTTGGCTCCGAACTAAGGGTCGAAGCTGATGCGGGCGCGGCTTCTGGGGTACTGTTCGGCGGCAGAGCTAGGTCATACCCATCGCGACAGTGCGGCGTGCCCGGCTGTGGCTCGAATCCGTCGAAGATCAGGTCTCCGCGGATGTCGGCCGTGTAGTTCAAACTTCCAAATCTGACCTGATGGCCAGGGGCGTAGCTTTCAATCTGCTCCAGATGGCCAAGCGAATTAGCCCGCAGTGCAAAGCTGCCGAATACGAAGATCTGTCCGGGGAGAAAAGTCTCACCCTGGACCGCATCGCTATCGATGATAGTAGCATTCTTCTTCTTGCATTTCCGAAGTGCAATTCTTTCTATCTTATCTTTTGAGGTGGTGTTATGTCATTCTTGACAATTTCTTTGTGTTTCATGATTCACAAGTTCAAGAATGAGATATTTAAACCCATCATTTTCTTCCATGGAGTTATCTTGGTATAGATTTCACCTAAAGCCTTCCATTGGGAATGTTGCCATTATGGTGCTTATCTATGATCCAATTTCCGCTTCTCATCTCGATGAAAGAGTTTTCATCTCCTGGTTGATATCAATCCAATCTATTGTTTTTTTGTTAGTGGCAGAATTTCACCTCAACATTTCGACATGTTTTTCGTAAGCCCACAACAAGCTTACTCTTTTCGTTGTTGGTTCTCCAACAACTCCGTTCGACCCTTCGCCTAAGGATGCCTTTGCAAGTTCATTTGAGGTAGAAGATGTTGTTTTCTCCTCCGTTCTTTTAATTCCTTTCTTACATTTGTTCTGGAGGCATTGTGTTGTTGCTCTCTTCATCCCATCATCTTGTTTTGTTAAGATCATGTTCAATTCCTTCCATTTACAGTCGGAATGCTGCCCAAATTACATCATTCTTTTTCCTTCTCTATCTGGTTTAACCAGAGTGTTATCGTAATTGATCTTCGCAATCTTTTTTTCTGATGTCTTTCAACCTACAAGGTTCTAGTAATGTTCTTTGTTCCTCTTTCCTAACGGAGTGTTTTCAACTTTGTTCATCTTCGTTGGATTCTTTCGTTCAATTTGTTCAACCTCTCAAGGTTCTTTGGTCTCACTCGTTTGTCAAAGAAGCAACTTAGTTTTACCTCTTCTCTTCCTCTTCCTTTCCCTCTGGTGCCATCCTAGATCTCGGGACGAGATCCTCTCGTAGTGGTGGAGTGTTGTAACACCCCGGACACAAATTTCCATATTTGTGTCTCCGACTCTTGCCTTTTCCGGAGATGCGATATGAGTTTCCCTTCGTGGTTGGCTTTTGTCTTCATTTTGCATTTTGTTCTTGTCATGCATTTCATATCATGTCATCATGTGCATCGCATTTGCATTCGTGTTCGTCTGATGCATCCGAGCATTTTCCCCGTTGTACGTTTTCCAATCCGACTCTCCCTCATGCAACTGGCGTCCCCTTTTGTCTTTTTTCATGAGCGGGTGTTAAACGTTCTCGGAATGGACCGAGATTTGCCAAGCGGCCTTGGTACACCACCGGTAGACCGCCTGTCAAATTTCGTGTCATTTGGAGTCTGTTTGATACTCCAACGGTTAACCGGGGAACCGCAAAGGCCTCACGTGTGTTGCAGCCCAACACCCCTCCAAAACAGCTGTGACGCCCCCGATTCAATCTTACACTAATCATACATGCAAACGTGTACGACCAAGATCAGGGACTCACGGGAAGATATCACAACACAACTCTACAAATAAAATAAGTCATACAAGCATCATATTACAAGCCAGGGGCCTCGAGGGCTCGAATACAAGAGCTCGATCATAGACGAGTCAGCGGAAGCAACAATATCTGAGTACAGACATAAGTTAAACAAGTCTGCCTTAAGAAGGCTAGCACAAACTGCGATACAGATTGAAAGAGGCGCAAGCCTCCTGCCTGGGATCCTCCTAAACTACTCCTGGTCGTCGTCAGTGGCATGCACGTAGTAGTAGGCACCTCCAGTGTAGTAGGAGTCATCGTCGACGGTGACGCCTGGCTCCTGGACTCCATCGTCTGGTCGCAACACTCGGGTATAGAAAAGGAGAAAAAGGGGGAGCAAAGCAACCGTGAGTACTCATCCAAAGTACTCGCAAGCAAGTAGCTAAACTACATATGCATTGGTATCGATGAAAGGGGTAGTATATGTGGACTGAACTGCAGAATGATGGAAAAAGAGGGGGATAGCTAGTCCTATCAAAGACAACGCTTCTGGCCACCTCCATGTTGCAGCATGTGGAAGAGAGTAGATGGTAAGTTCACCAAGTAACATCGCATAGCATAATCCTAACCGATGATCCTCCCCTCGTCGCCCTGTGAGAGAGAGAGATCACCGGTTGTATCTGACACTTGGAACGGTGTATTTTATTAAGTATCCGGTTCTAGTTGTCATAAGTTCACGGTACAACTCCAAGTCGTCCTATTACCGAAGATCACGGCTATTCGAATAGATTAACTTCCCTGCAGGGTGCACCACATTTCCCTACACGTCGATCCCCTTTGTCCGAAGACACTTTCCTGGGTCATGCCCGGCCTCGGAAGATCAACACGTCGCAGCCCTACCTAGGCACAATAGAGAGGTCAGCACGCCGGTCGAAATCCTATGGCGCAGGGGTCTGGGCCCATCACCCATTGCACACCTGCACGTTGCGAGGGCGGCCGGAGAGTAGACCTAGCAACCTCCATTACAAAGGAAGTTGCGTTACGCGGTCCAACCCGGCACGCGCCGCTCAGTCGCTGACGTCACGAAGGCTTCGGTTGATACCACGACGTGGAGTGCCCATAACTGTTCCTGCGTAGTTCGTTAGTGCGTATAGGCCAGTAGCCAGACTCAGATCAAATTCCTAGATCTCGTTAAGCGTGTTATTTTGAAGTAACCACGGACGCCGAACAGGGCCAGGCCCACCTCTCACCTAGGTGGTCTCCGCCTGCCCTGTCGCTCCGCCTCAAGTAACAGTCGGGGGCCGTTGGGAACCTAGGCCCACCACTACCTGGGTGGAACCACCTGCCCCTTCAGCCCCCAACATCGGAATCACTCGCGGGTACTCAACGAGCCGACCCGAGTTTAGTCACCACCTGTATAGTATGTATATACCCGTAATCACCTCCCGAGTGATCATGGCCCGATAGTATAGCACGGCAGACAAACAAGAATGAAGGGCCACAGATGATAAACTAGCATCCTATACTAAGCATCTAGGGTTGTAGGTAAGGTATCAACAGCTATAGCAACAATGACAGGCTATGCATCAGAATAGGATTAACGGAAAGCAGTAACATGCTACACTACTCTAATGCAAGCAGTAGAAAGAGAGTAGGCGCTATCTGGTGATCAAGGGGGGGGGGGTTGCCTGGTTGCTCTGACAAGAAGAAGGGGTTCGTCGTCGATGTAGTCGATCACAGGGGTACCGGCAGCGGTCTCAGGGTCTACCGGAAAAGAAGTAATAGAGGGGGAACACAATAAATAACAGAGCATTCAAAGTATCACAAAGCATAACATGACAATACGCGGTGCTAGAGGTGACCTAATGATGCGTCTCCAACGTATCTATAATTTTTGATTGCTCCATGCTATATTATCTACTGTTTTGGACATTATTGGGCTTTATTATCCACTTTTATATTATTTTTGGGACTAACCTATTAACCGGAGGCCCAGCCCAGAATTGCTGTTTTTGCCCATTTTAGGGTTTCGAAGAAAAGGAATATCAAACGGAGTCCAAACGGAATGAAACCTTCGGGAACGTGATTTTCTCAACGAACAAGACCTGGAAGACTTGGACCCTACGTCAAGAAAGAAAAGAGGAGGCCACGAGGTAGGGGGCGCGCCTACCCCCTCCCCCAGGTGCACCCTCCACCCTCGTGGGCCCCCTGTTGCTCCACTGACGTACTCCTTCCTCCTATATATATCCGCGTACCCTCGTGGGCCCCTGTTGCTCCACCGACATACTCCTTCCTCCTATATATATATCCACGTACCATAATTCCACCGCAGTAACTTTCTGTATCCACGAGATCCCATCTTGGGGCCTGTTCCGGAGCTCCGCTGGAGGGGGCATCGATCATGGAGGGCTTCTACATCAACACCATAGCCCCTTCGATGAAGTGTGAGTATCTCACCTTAGACCTACGGGTCCATAGTTAGTAGCTAGATGGCTTCTTCTCTCTTTTTGGAACTCAATACAATGTTCTCCCCCTCTCTTGTGGAGATCTATTCGATGTAATCTTCTTTTTGCGGTGTGTTTGTTGAGACCGATGAATTGTGGGTTTATGATCAAGTCTATATATGAATAATATTTGAATCTTCTCTGAATTCTTTTATGTATGATTGGTTATCTTTGCAAGTCTCTTTGAATTATCAGTTTGGTTTGGCCTACTAGATTTATCTTTCTTGCAATGGGAGAAGTGCTTAGCTTTGGGTTCAATCTTGCGGTGTCCTTTCCTGGTGACAGTAAGGGCATCAAGGCACGTATTGTATTATTACCATCGAGGATAACAAGATGACGTTTTCTTCATATTGCATGAGTCCAACCCTCTACATCATGTCATCTTGCTTAAGGCATTACTCTGTTTTTAACTTAATACTCTAGATACATGCTGGATAGCGGTCGATGAGTGGAGTAATAGTAGTAGATGCAGGGAGGAGTCGGTCTACTTGTCTCGGACGTGATGCCTATATACATGATCATACCTAGATATTCTCATAACTATGCTCAATTCTGTCAATTGCTCAACAATAATTTGTTCACCCACCGTACAATACTTATGCTCTTGAGAGAAGCCACTAGTGAAACCTATGGCCCCCGGGTCTATCTTTATCATATTGATCTCCTACTACTTAGTTATTTCCTTTGCCTTTATTTTACTTTGCATCTTTATCATAAAAGTACCAAAAATATTATCTTATTATATCTATCAGATCTCACTCTTGTAAGTGGCCCTATAGGGATTGACAACCCCTATTTGCGTTGGTTGCGAGGATTTATTTATTTTGTGCAGGTGCGAGGGACTCGCGCGTAGCCTCCTATTGGATTGATACCTTGGTTCTCAAAAACTAAGGGAAATACTTACGCTACTTTGCTGCATCATCCCTTCCTCTTCGGGGAAAACCAACAGAGTGCTCAAGAGGTAGCAAGAAGGATTTCTGGCGCCGTTGCCGGGGAGGTCTACGCAAAAGTCAACATACCAAGTACCCATCACATACCCTTATCTCCCGCATTACATTATTTGCCATTTGCCTCTTGTTTTCCTCTCCCCCACTTCACCCTTGCCGTTTTATTCGCCCTCTCTCTCCCTATCCTCCCTCTCTATTTGCCTCTTTTGTTCGCTTGCTTTTTGTTTGCTTGTGTGTTAGTTTGCTTACTTGTCACGATGGCTCAAGATAATACTAAATTATGTGATTTCACCAATACCAACAACAATGATTTTATTAGCACTCTGATTGCTCCTCTTACCGATGCTGAATCTTGTGAAATTAATGCTACTTTGCTGAATCTTGTCATGAAAGATCTGTTTTCCAGCCTTCCTAGTGAAGATGCCGCTACCCATCTAAATAGCTTCGTTGATTTGTGTGACATGCAAAAGAAGAAAGATGTGGATAATGATATTGTTAAATTGAAGCTATTTCCTTTTTCGCTTAGAGATCGTGCTAAAGTTTGGTTTTCGTCTTTGCCTAAAAATAGTATTGATTCATGGAACAAGTGCAAAGATGCTTTTATCTCTAAGTATTTTCCTCCCACTAAGATCATATCTCTTAGAAACGATATTATGAATTTTAAGCAACTTGATCATGAACATGTTGCACAAGCTTGGGAGAGAATGAAATTAATGATACGTAATTGCCCTACTCATGGTTTAAATTTGTGGATGATTATACAAAAATTTTATGCCGGATTGAATTTTGCTTCTAGAAATCTTTTAGATTCAGCCACGGGAGGCACTTTTATGGAAATCACTTTAGGAGAAGCTACTAAACTCCTAGATAATATTATGTTTAATTATTCTCAATGGCATACTGAAAGATCTACTAATAAAAAGGTGCATGCGATAGAAGAAATTAATATTTTGAGTGGAAAGATCGATGAACTTATGAAATTATTTGCTAATAAGAGTGTTTCTTCTGATCCGAATGATATGCCCTTGTCTACTTTGATTGAGAATAATAATGAATCTATGGATGTGAATTTTGTTGGTAGGAACAATTTTGGTAACAACGCGTATAGAGGAAATTTCAGTCCTAGGCCTTATCCTAGTAATCCCTCTAATAATTATGGTAATTCCTACAACAATTCTTATGGAAATTATAATAAGATGCCCTCTGATTTGAATCTAATATTAAAAAATTTATTACTTTGCAAAAGAATTTTAATGCTATGATTGAAGAAAAATTGCTTAAGATTGATGATTTGGCTAGGAGTGTTGATAGAATTTCTCTTGATGTTGATTCTTTGAAACTTAGATCTATTCCACCTAAGCATGATATCAATGAGTCTCTCAAAGCCATGAGAATTTCCATTGATGAGTGCAAAGAAAGAACCACTGCGATGCGTGCTAAGAAAGATGCCTTTATAAGAGCGTGTTCTTCTAGTTCCTATGAAAATAAAGATGAAGATCTAAAAGTTATTGATGTGTCCCCTATTAAATCTTTGTTTTGCAATATGAATCTTGATAATGAAGGGACTGAATATGATCCACCTTTACCTAGAAGGCGTTCCAAGAATTCGGAATTTGTTGATCTTGATGCTAAATTTGATAAAAGTGGGATTAAAGAAATTAAAACCCTAGATGTTGCTAAACCCACTATTATGGATTTCAAGGAAATTAACTATGAAAATTGCTCTTTGATTGATTGTATTTCCTTGTTGCAATCCGTGCTAAATTCTCCTCATGCTTATAGTCAAAATAAAGCGTTTACTAAACATATCGTTGATGCCTTGATGCAATCTTATGAAGAAAAACTTGAATTGGAAGTTTCTATCCCTAGAAAACTTTATGATGAGTGGGAACCAACTATTAAAATTAAAATTAAAGATCATGAATGCTATGCTTTATGTGATTTGAGTGCTAGTGTTTCCACGATTCCAAAGACTTTGTGTGATTTGTTAGGTTTTCGTGATTTTGATGATTGCTCTCTAAACTTGCACCTTGCGGATTCCACTATTAAGAAACCTATGGGAAGAATTAATGATTTTCTTATTGTTGCAAATAGGAATTATGTGCCCGTAGATTTTATTGTTCTTAACATAGATTGCAATCCTTCATGTCTTATTATTCTTGGTAGACCTTTCCTTAGAACGATTGGTGCAATTATTGATATGAAGAAAGGAAATATTAGATTCCAATTTCCATTAAGGAAAGGCATGGAACGCTTTCCTAGAAAGAATATTAAATTACCTTATGAATCTATTATGAGAGCCACTTATGGATTGCCTACCAAAGATGGCAATACCTAGATCTATTCGTGATTGTTATGCCTAGCTAGGTGCGTTAGGCAACCCTATTTTGTTTTTATTACTTGCTTTTTGCTCCTGTTTAGTAATAACTAATTTACCTAGCCTATTTTTTTGTGTTTTTTTGTTTAATTAGTGTTCGTGCCAAGTAAAACCGTTGGGAAGACTTGGGGAAAGTCTTGTTGAACTTGCTGTAAAAAACAGAAACTTTAGTGCTCACGAGAACTGCTGTCATTTTTATTTGGAGAGTGATATTTAGTTAATTATTTTTGCATATGATTAATATATAAATTTCTCACGTCCAGCAATTTATTTTAGAATTTTTTGGGTTCCAGATCTTGCGCTAGCTACAGATTACTACAGACTGTTCTGTTTTTGACAGATTCTGTTTTCATGTGTTGTTTGCTTATTTTGATGAATCTATGGCTAGTAAAATAGTTTATAAACCATAGAGAAACTGTAATACAGTAGGTATAACACCAATATGAATAAAGAATGAGTTCATTACAGTACCTTGAAGTGGTCTTTTGTTTTCTTTCGCTAACGGAGCTCACGAGATTTTCTACTTTAAGTTTTGTGTTGTGAAGTTTTCAAGTTTTGGGTAAAGATTTGATGGATTATGGAACAAGGAGTGGAAAGAGCCTAAGATTGGGGATGCCCATGGCACCCCCAAGATAATCTAAGGACACCTAGAAGCCAAAGCTTGGGATGCCCCGGAAGGCATCCCCTCTTTCGTCTACTTCTATCGGTAACTTTACTTGGAGCTATATTTTTATTCGCCACATGATATGTGTTTTGCTTGGAGTGTCTTGTATTATTTGAGTCTTTGCTTGTTAGTTTACCACAATCATCCTTGCTGTACACACCTTTTGAGAGAGCCATACATGATTTGGAATTTGTTAGAATACTCTATGTGCTTCGCTTATATATCTTTTGAGTTATATAGTTTTGCTGTAGTACTTCACTTATATCTTTTAGAGCACGGTGGTGGATTTGTTTTATAGAAACTATTGATCTCTCATGCTTCACTTAGATTATTTTGAGAGTCTTCATAGCATGGTAATTTTCTTAAAATCCTAATATGCTAGGTACTCAAGATTAGTAAAATTTTCTTAAGAGTGTTTTGAATACTAAGAGAAGTTTGATGCTTGATGATTGTTTTGAGATATGGAGGTAATAATATCAAAGTCGTGCTAGTTGAGTTGTTGTGAAATTGAGAAATGCTTGTGTTGAAGTTTGCAAGTCCCGTAGCATGCACATATGGTAAACGTTGTGCAACAAATTTGAAACATGAGGTGTTATTTGATTGTCTTCCTTATGAGTGGCAGTCGGGGACGAGCGATGGTCTTTTCCTACCAATCTTTCCCCCTAGGAGCATGCGCATCGTACCGAGGTTTTTGATGACTTGTAGATTTTTGCAATAAGTATGTGAGTTCTTTATGACTAATGTTGAGTCCATGGATTATACGCACTCTCACCCTTCCATCCTTGCTAGCCTCTCCGGTACCGTGCGTTGCCCTTTCTCACATTAAGAGTTGGCGCAAACTTCGCCGGTGCATCCAAACCCCGTGATATGATATGCTCGTTCACACATAAACCTCCTTATATCTTCCTCAAAACAGCCACCATACTTACCTATTATGGCATTTCCATAGCCATTCCGAGATATATTGCCATGCAACTTTCCACCATTCCGTTCATCATGACACATTCATCATTGTCATATTGCTTAGTGCTACGTCTTGAGCTTGCGTTGGTTTTCCCCGAAGAGGAAGGGATGATGTAGCAAAGTAGCGTAAGTATTTCCCTCAGTTTTTGAGAACCAAGGTATCAATCCAGTAGGAGGCCACGCTCAAGTCCCTCGTACCTGCACAAAACGATAGCTACTCGCAACCAACGCGATTAGGGGTTGTCAAGCCCTTCACGATCACTTACGAGAGTGAGATCTGATAGATAGAATATTTTTGGTATTTTTTGATATAAAGATGCAAAGTAAAAGTAAAGGCAAAGTAAATAGCAAAACAATATTAAAGTGATGGAGATTGATATGATGAGAATAGACCCGGGGCCATAGGTTTCACTAGTGGCTTCTCTCAAGAGCATAAGTATTCTATGGTGGGTGAACAAATTACTGTTGAGCAATTGTTAGAATTGTGCATAATTATGAGAATATCTAGGCATAATCATGTATATAGGCATCACGTCCGTGACAAGTAGATCGAAACGATTTTGCATCTACTACTATTATTCCACTCATCGACCGCTATCCAGCAAGCATCTAGAGTATTAAGTTAAAAACAGAGTAACACTTTAAGCAAGATGACATGATGTAGAGAGATAAATTCATGCAATATGAAATAAACCGCATCTTGTTATCCTCGATGGCAACGATACAATACGTGCATTGCTGCCCCTTCTGTCACTGGGTAAGGACACCGCAAGATCGAACCCAAAGCTAAGCACTTCTCCCATGGCAAGAACTACCAATCTAGTTGGCCAAACCAAACGGATAATTCGAAGAGACTTGCAAAGATAAAAAATCATACATAAAAGAATTTAGAGAAGATTCAAATATAATTCATAGATAGACTTGATCATAAACCCACAATTCATCGGTCTCAACAAACACACCGCAAAAAGAAGATTACATCGAATAGATCTCCACAAGAGAGGGGGAGAACATTGTATTGAGATCCAAAAAGAGAGAAGAAGCCATCTAGCTACTAACTATGGACCCGTAGGTCTGAAGTAAACTACTCACACTTCATCGGAGAGGCTATGATGATGTAGAAGCCCTCCGTGATGACGGCCCTCTTCCGGCGGAGCTCCGGAACAGGCCCCAAGATGGGATCTCGTGGATACAGAAAGTTGCAGCGGTGGAATTAGGTTTTTGGCTCCTGTTCTGATCGTTTGGGGGTACGTGTGTATATATAGGAGGAAGAAGTATGCCGGAGGAGCAACGAGGGGCCCACGAGGCAGGGGGTGCGCCCTAGGGGGGCGCCCCCACCCTCGTGACCGCCTCTTTTGTTCCTTGGAGCAGGGTCCAAGTCTCCTGGATCACGTTCGGTGAGAAAATCACGTTCCCGAAGATTTTATTCCGTTTGATATTCCATTTCTTCGAAACACTGAAATAGGAAAAAAAACAACAATTCTGGGTTGGGCCTCCGGTTAATAGGTTAGTCCCAAAAATAATATAAAAGTGGAAAATAAAGCCCAATATAGTCCAAAAAAGTAGATAATATAGCATGGAGCAATCAAAAATTATAGATACGTTGGAGACGTATCAGGCATCCCCAAGCTTAATTCCTGCTCGTCCTCGAGTAGGTAAATGATAAAAAAAGAATTTTTGATGTGGAGTGCTACTTGGCATAATTTCAATGTAAATCTTCTTAATTGTGGTATGAATATTCAGATTAGAAAGATTCAAGACAAAGGTTTATATTGACATAGAAAATAATAATACTTCAAGCATACTAACAAAGCAATTATGTCTTCTCAAAATAACATGGCTAAAAAAAGTTATCCCTACAAAATCATATAGTGTGGCTATGCTCCATCTTCCCCACACAAAGTATTTAAATCATGCACAACCCCAATGACAAGCCAAGCAATTGTTTCATACTCTAACTTTTTCAAAACTTTTTCAATCTTCACGCAATACATGAGCGTGAGCCATGGATATAGCACTATAGGTGGAATAGAATGGTGGTTCTGGAGAAGACAAAAAGGGAGAAGATAGTCTCACATCAACTAGGCGTATCAATGGGCCATGGAGATGCCCATTAACAGATATCAATGTGAGTGAGTAAGGATTGCCATGGAACGGATGCACTAGAGCTATAAATATATGAAATCTCAACAAAGGAAACTAGTGGGTGTGCATCCAACTTGCTTACTCATGAAGACCTAGGGCAATTTGAGGAAGCCCATCATTGTAATATACAAGCCAAGTTCTATAATGAAAGATTCCCACTAGTATATGAAAGTGATAACATGAGAGACTCTCTACTATGAAGATCATGGTGCTACTTTGAAGCACAAGTGTGGTAAAAGGATAGTAACATTGTCCCTTCTCTCTTTTTCTCTCATTTTTTATTTTTTTTATTTTTTATAAGGCCTTCCTCTTTTTTAATTGGGCTTCTTTGGCCTCTTTTTTTTCGTCCGGAGTCTCATCCCGACTTGTGGGGGAATCATAGTCTCCATCATTCTTTCCTCACTGGGACAATGCTCTAATAATAATGATCATCACACTTTTATTTTTCTTACAACTCAACAATTACAACTCGATACTTAGAACAAAATATGACTCTATGTGAATGCATCCGGTGGTGTACCGGGATATGCAATATGACAATGATGAATGTGTCATGATGAACCAGATGGTGGAAAGTAGCATGGCAATATATCTCGGAATGGCTATGGAAATGCCATAATAGGTAGGTATGGTGGCTGTTTTGAGGAAGGTATATGGTAGGTGTATGATACCGGCGAAAGTTGCGTAGTATTAGAGAGGCTAGCAAGGGTGGAAGGATGAGAGTGCATATAATCCATGGACTCAACATTAGTCATAAAGAACTCATATACTTATTGCAAAAATTTAGAAGCTATCAAAGCAAAGTACTACGCGCATGCTCCTAGGGGGATAGATTGGTAGGAAAAGACCATCGCTCGTCCCCGACCGCCACTCATTAGGAAGACAATCAATAAATAAATCATGCTCCGACTTCATCACATAACGGTTCACCATACGTGCATGCTACGGGAATCACAAACTTCAACACAAGTATTCTTTAAATTCACAACTACTCAACTGGCATGACTTTAATATTATCACCTCCATATCTCAAAAAAATTATCATGCTTCAATCTTTTCTTAGTATTCAACACACTCAAAAGAAAGTTTCACAAATCTTGAATACCAAGCATATTATTATTAGGAAAATTACCATGCTATTTAAGAGACTCTCAAATTAATTTAAGTGAAGCATGAGAGATCAATAGTTTCTTTAAAACGAATCCACCACCGTGCTCTAAAAGATCTAAGTGAAGCACATAGAGCGAAATTATCTAGCTCAAAAGATATAAGTGAAGTACATAGAGCAAAATTATCTAGATCAAAAGATATAAGTGAAGCACATAGAGCAAAATTATCTAGCTCAAAAGATATAAGTGAAGCACATAGAGCAAAATTATCTAGCTCAAAAGATATAAGTGAAGCACATAGAGTATTCTATCAAAATTTAATTCATGTATGGCTCTCTCAAAAGTTGTGTACAGCAAGGATAATTGTGGTATACTAGAAAACATATACACAAATAATACAAGATGCTCCAAGCAAAACACATATCATGTTGGTGAATAAAAATATAGCTCCAAGTAAATTACCGATGGAAGTGGACGAAAAGAGGGGATTCCTTCCGGGGCATCCCCAAGCTTTAACTTTTTGGTGTACTTGGATTATATTGGGGGTGCCATGGGAATCCCCAAGCTTAGTCTCTTGCCACTCCTTGTTCCATGATCCATCAAAAGAATTCACCCAAAACTTGAAAACTACACAACACAAAACTCAAAACAGAAAACTCATGAGCTCCGTTAGCGAAAGAAAACAAAAGACCACTTCAAGGTACTGTAATGAACTCATTCTTTATTTATATTGGTGTTAAACCTACTGTATTCCAACTTATCTATGGATTACAAACTATTTTACTAAACATAGATTCATCAAAATAAGCAAACAACACACGAAAAACAGAAACTGTCAAAAATAGAACAGTCTGTAGTAATCTGTAGCTAGCGCAAGATCTGGAACCCCAAAATTCTAAAATAAAATTTTGGACGTGAGGAATTTATCTATTAATCATATTCAAAAAGAATTAACTAAATATCACTCTTCAAATAAAAATTACAGAAGTTCTCGTGAGCGCCAATGTTTCTGTTTTTTACAGCAAGTTCAACAAGACTTTCCCCAAGTCTTCCCAACGGTTCTTCTTGGCACAAACACTAATTAAACACAAAAAACATAACCTAAAAAGAGGCTAAATAATTTATTTATTACTAAACAGGAGCAAAAAGCAAGGAATAAAATAAAATTGGGTTGCCTCCCAACAAACGCTATCGTTTAACGCCCCTAGCTAGGCATAACAAGCAAGAGTAGATCTAGGTATTGCCATCTTTGGTAGGCAATCCATAAGTTGCTCTCATGATAGTTTCATATGGTAATTTTATTTTCTTTCTTGGAAAGTGTTCCATGCACTTTTTAATGGAAATTGAAATCTAATATTCCCTTCCTTCATATCAATAATCGCACAAACCGTTCTAAGGAAAGGTCTACCAAGAATAATAGGGCAAGAAGGATTGCAATCTATATCAAGAACAATGAAATCTACGGGCACATAATTCCTATTTGAAACAATAAGGACATCATTAATTCTTCCCATAGGTTTCTTAATAGTGGAATCTGCAAGATGCAAGTTTAGAGAGCAATCATCAAAATTACGGAAATCTAGTAAATCACACAAAGTCTTGGGAATAGTAGAGACACTGGCACCCAAATCACACAAAGCATAAAATTCATAATCTTTAATTTTAATTTTAATAGTTGGTTCCCACTCATCATAGAGTTTTCTAGGGATAGAAACTTTCAACTCAAGTTTTTCTTCATAGGACTGCATCAAGGCATCAACAATATGTTCGGTAAAGGCTTTATTTCGACTATAAGCATGTGGAGAATTTAGCACGGATTGCAACAAGGAAATACAATCAATTAAAGAGCAATTTTCATAATTAAATTCCTTGAAATCCAATATAGTGGGTTTAGCAACATCTAGATTTTTATTTCTTTCCATCCCACTTTCATCAATTTCATCATTAAGATCTAAACACTCCAAATTTTTTGAACGCCTTCTAGGTAAAGGAAGATCATATTCAGTTTCATCAAGATTCATATTACAAAATAAAGATTTAATTGGAGACACATCAATAACTTTTAGATCTTCATCTTGATTTTCACAGGTATTCAGTTTAGCGGCCATCTTATTGACTAAGGTGGCTTGCATATCTAAAATTTCAGCAGTCATCTTCTCTAGACGAGCAATCTGGGATCTTATACCCTCAAATTCTTTAGACATATCATCAAGCTCTTTATTCATATAACTCATAAAACTTTTTTGTTCTTTAAGTTCGTTTCTATAGAAATTATTATGCTCAAATTGCAAAACCATAAACTTCCTAACGTTGTTTTTGATCTCTTCTAACCTTTTAAGGTGAAGATCACCAAATTTTGGTTGAGCCATCGCGACAAACAAGCAATCTAACACACGAGCAAACAAAAAGCAAACGGGCAAAAAGAGGCAAATAGAGAGGGATGATAGGGAGAGAGAGGGCGAATAAAACGGCAAGAGTGAATTGGGGGGAGAGGAAAACGAGAGGCAAATGGCAAATAATGTAATGCGAGAGATAGAGATTGTGATGGGTACTAGGTATATTGACTTTTTGCATAGAATCCCTGGCAACGGTGCCAGAAATCCTTCTTGTTACGTCTTGAGCTTGCGTTGGTTTTCCCCGAAGAGGAAGGGATGATGCAGCAGAGTAGTGTAAGTATTTCCCTCAGTTTTTGAGAACCAAGGTATCAATCCAGTAGGAGGCCACGCTCAAGTCCCTCGTACCTGCACAAAACGATAGCTACTCGCAACCAACGCGATTAGGGGTTGTCAAGCCCTTCACGGTAACTTACGAGAGCGAGATCTCATAGATAGAATATTTTTGGTATTTTTTGATATAAAGATGCAAAGTAAAAGTAAAGGCAAAGTAAATAGCAAAACAATATTAAAGTGATGGAGATTGATATGATGAGAATAGACCCCGGGGCCATAGGTTTCACTAGTGGCTTCTCTCAAGAGCATAAGTATTCTACGGTGGGTGAACAAATTACTGTTGAGCAATTGATAGAATTGTGCATAATTATGAGAATATCTAGGCATGATCATGTATATAGGCATCACGTCCGTGACAAGTAGATCAAAATGATTCTGCATCTACTACTGTTACTCCACTCATCGACCGCTATCCAGCATGCATCTAGAGTATTAAGTTAAAAATAGAGTAACGCCTTAAGCAAGATGACATGATGTAGAGAGATAAATTCATGCAATATGAAATAAACCCCATCTTGTTATCCTCGATGGCAATGATACAATACGTGCCTTGCTGCCCCTTCTGTCACTGGGTAAGGACACCGCAAGATCGAACCCAAAGCTAAGCACTTCTGCCATGGAAAGAACTACCAATCTAGTTGGCCAAACCAAACGGATAATTCGAAGAGACTTGCAAAGATAACCAATCATACATAAAAGAATTCAGAGAAGATTCAAATATTATTCATAGATAGACTTGATCATAAACCCACAATTCATCGGTCTCAACAAACACACCGCAAAAAGAAGATTACATCGAATAGATCTCCACGAGAGAGGGGGAGAACTTTGTATTGAGATTCAAAGAGAGAGAAGAAGCCATCTAGCTACTAACTATGGACCCGAAGGTCTGAGGTAAACTACTCACACTTCATCGGAGAGGCTATGATGATGTAGAAGCCCTCCGTGATGATGGCTCTCTTCCGGCGGAGCTCCAGAACAGGCCCCAAGATGGGATCTCATGGATACAGAAACTTGCGGCGGTGGAATTAGGTTTTTGGCTCCTGTTCTGATCGTTTGGGGGTACGTGTGTATATATAGGAGGAAGAAGTACACCGGATGAGCAACGAGGGGCCCAAGAGGTAGGGGGCACACCCTAGGGGGGGCGCTCACCACCCTCCTGACCGCCTCTTTTGTTCCTTGGAGCAGGGTCCAAGTCTCCTGGATCACGTTCGGTGAGAAAATCACGTTCCCGAAGATTTTATTCCGTTTGGACTCCGTTTGATATTCCGTTTCTTCGAAACACCGAAATAGGCAAAAAAACAGCAATTCTGGGCTGGCCCTCTGGTTAATAGGTTAGTCCCAAAAATAATATAAAAGTGGAAAATAAAGCCCAATATAGTCCAAAACAGTAGATAATATAGCATGGAGCAATCAAAAATAATAGATACGTTGGAGACGTATCACTTAGCATGATCATGTAGTTGACATAGTATTTGTGGCAAAGCCACCGTTCATAATCCTTTCATACATGTCACTCTTGGTCCATTGCATATCCCGGTACACCGCTGGAGGCATTCATATAGAGTCATACTTTGTTCTAGTATCGAGTTGTAATCATTGAGTTGTAAATAAATAGAAGTGTGATGATCATCATTTTCTAGAGCATTGTCCCAAGTGAGGAATATAAAAAAAAAAGAAAGGCCATAAAAAATAAAAAAGAGAAAGGCCATATAAAAAAAGAAAAGGCCCAAAAAAGAGAGAAAAGGAGAGAAGGGACAATGTTACTATCCTTTGCCACACTTGTGCTTCAAAGTAGCACCATAATCTTCATGTTAGAGAGTCTCTTGTTTTGTCACTTTCATATACTAGTGGGAATTTTCATTATAGAACTTGGCTTGTATATTCCAACAATGGGTGGGCCTCCTCAAGTGCCCTAGGTCTTCCTGAGCAAGCAAGTTGGATGCACACCCACTAGTTTCTTTTGTTGAGCTTTCATACATTTATAGCTCTAGTGCATCCGTTGCATGGCAATCCCTACTCCTTGCATTAACATCAATCGGTGGGCATCTCCATAGCCCATTGATTAGCCTCGTTGATGTGAAACTTTCTCCTCTTTTGTCTTCTCCACATAACCCCCCTGATTATATTTTATTCCACCTATAGTGCTATGTCCATGGCTCGCGCTCATAGATTGCGTGAAAGTTTATAGGTTTGAGATTACTAAAGTATGAAACAATTGCTTGGCTTGTCATCGGGTTTGTGCATGATGAGAGCATTCTTGTGTGACGAAAATGAAACATGACTAAACCATATGATTTTGTAGGGATGAACTTTCTTTGGCCATGTTATTTTGAGAAGACATAATTGCTTTGTTAGTATGCTTGAAGTATTATTATTTTTATGTCAATATGAACTTTTGTCTTGAATCTTTCGAATCTGAATATTCATACCACAATTAAGAAGAATTACACTAAAATTATGCCAAGTAGCACCCCGCATCAAAAATTCTGTTTTTATATTTACCTACTCGAGGACGAGCAGGAATTAAGCTTGGGGATGCTTGATACGTCTCCGACGTATCTATAATTTTTGATTGCTCCATGCTATATTATCTACTGTTTTCGACATTATTGGGCTTTATTATCCAATTTTATATTATTTTTGGGACTAACCTATTAACTGGAGGCCCAGCCCAGAATTGCTGTTTTTTGCCTGTTTTAGGGTTTCGAAGAGAAGGAATATCAAACGGAGTCCAAACGGAATGAAACCTTCGGGAATGTGATTTTCTCAACGAACAAGACCCGGAAGACTTGGACCCTACATCAAGAAAGAAAAGAGGAGGCCACGAGGTAGGGGGCGCGCCTACCCCCCCTCCCCTGGCGCGCCCTCCACCCTCGTGGGCCCCCTGTTGCTCCACCGACGTACTCCTTCCTCCTATATATATCCTCTTACCCCCAAACGATTAGAACAGGAGCCAAAACCCTAATTCCACCGCCGTAACTTTCTGTATCCACAAGATCCCATCTTGGGGCCTGTTCCGGAGCTCCGTCGGAGGGGGCATCGATCACGGAGGGCTTCTACATCAACATCATAGCCCCTCCGATGAAGTGTGAGTAGTTCACCTCAGACCTATGGGTCCATAGTTAGTAGCTACATGGCTTCTTCTCTCTTTTTGGATCTCAATACAATGTTCTCCCCCTCTCTTGTGGAGATCTATTCGATGTAATCTTCTTTTTGCGGTGTGTTTGTTGAGACCGATGAATTGTGGGTTTATGATCAAGTCCATCTATGAATAATATTTTAATCTTGTCTAAATTTTTTATGTATGATTGGTTATCTTTGCAAGTCTCTTCGAATTATCAGTTTGGTTTGGCCTACTAGATTGATCTTTCTTTCAATGGCATAAGTGCTTAGCTTTGGGTTCAATCTTGCGGTGTCCTTTCCCGGTGACTGTAAGGGAAGCAAGGCACGTATTGTATTGTTGCCATCGAGGATAACAAGATGGGGTTTTCTTCATATTACATGAGTCTATCCCTCTACATCATGTCATCTTGCTTAAGGCGTTACTCTGTTTTTAACTTAATACTCTAGATGCATGCTGGATAGCGGTCGATGAGTGGAGTAATAGTAGTAGATGTAGGCATTTGTCGGTCCACTTGTCTCGGACGTGATACCTATATACATGATCATACCTAGATATTCTTATAACTATGCTCAATTCTGTCAATTGCTCAACAGTAATTTGTTCACCCACCGTAGAATACTTATGCTCTTGAGAGAAGCCACTAGTGAAACCTATGGCCCCCGGGTCTATCTTTATCATATTGATCTCCTACTACTTAGTTATTTCCTTTGCTATTTACTTTGCCTTTATTTTACTTTGCATCTTTATCATAAAAATACCAAAAATATTATCTTATCATATCTATCGGATCTCACTCTCGTAAGTGGCCCTATAGGGATTGACAACCCCTATTTGCGTTGGTTGCGAGGATTTATTTGTTTTTTGCAGGTGCGAGGGACTCGCGCGTAGCCTCCTACTGGATTGATACCTTGGTTCTCAAAAACTAAGGGAAATACTTATGCTACTTTGCTGCATCATCCCTTCCTCTTCGGGGAAAACCAACGCAGTGCTCAAGAGGTAGCACCTAACGCAGTACTATGTGATACTGGCAAGGGGGAAAACATCCGGGAAAGTATCCCCGGTGTTTCGCGTTTTCGGACAGATGAATCGGAGGGGGAAAGTTGCGTGTTTGCTATGCTAGGGGTGTGTGGCGGACGAACGGGCTACGTATTCGAATTCGACTCATCGTTCTGAGCAACTTTATTGCAGAAAACTTTTTCATCTGGGCTACGGTTTATTTTCTATAATTTTTCTAAAGTTTTAAATGATTTTCTAGATTTTCTTATTTATTTTTAATTTCGAAAATCAGTGGTTAAAAATTGGGTGCACCAGTGAGGCTGACCAGTGGGTCCAGTCAACTTCCTAGTCAGCAGTTAACTGGTCTGCGTTGACTGGTCAACAGGGATAGTAGGGCCCAGCTGTCTTTGACTGTTAGTATACTAACTTAGTTTAAAAGGTTAAATTAATAGGTGGGGGCCACTACTCATACTAACAGAGGGTTATTAGGGAGGGGATTAGTGGCACATGCTGTTTAGGCCGGTGAGTGAACGGCGGCAGCCCCTGGCCATGGCGGAGGACCTCGGGAAGTGACGGAGGATGCTGGGAAGCTCCGGCGCTGGCTGCAGCGATTGTGCGCGGCCGTGGGCGCTTGCGGCATGGTGCAGGGGCGCGGCTGGAGCAGATTAGAAGCAGCGCGCAGAGGGAGGCCACTGGCAACGAGGGGGTGGGGGGCCGCGGCCGCGGCGACCAGCAGGCAGAGGCTGGCGGCGCGCGGACGCAGGCGGTCAGGCGAGGCGTCACGCGCGCGCGGACAAGGTGGGGCGCCGGCGCCGGCAAGCAGCGGTGGAGGTGATAGGTGAGAATGGCGGGGCCACGAGCAATAGGTGGCGGCGGCGACGAATAGTAGCAGGGGGAGCTGTAGCCGGAGGCAGGTGAGGGGAATGGCGACCACGGGCGTGTGCGGCTAGCAGCAGCGAGGGAGGAGGCGTGCGGGCACACGCGCAAGCGGGAGGCACCAGGTGGCGCGGCAGTGGTGGATGAGGCTAGGGCGCAAGGCAGCAGCAGGCGCGGGAGCGAGGGGGCGCTGGACGAGCAGGAGACGGCCACAGGGGCTCACAGGCAAGTGGCAGGGGCGCGCGCGGCCATGGGCGTGAGCGGACGCGGCCAGGGGGGCGCGGACGCACGGAGCTCCGGGCGAGCTCGGGGCGGCGGCTATGGCGGGAATTTGTGGAAGGGGAGAGGGGGAATGGACGCGGAGCTCACCACAAAGCTCGGTGGCGGGCTCGGGGAAGCGCTGGGTGGACCGGAGCAGTAGAAAACCGGCGATGGTGTCGCGGTGGCCATGGAGGAGGAAGCGATGCGGGCGTCATCGCGGTGGCCTCCCGGCTTTGATTGACGAGCGTAGTCGATGAAGAGATGCCCGACGGAGCTTCTGGACATTGCCTCTCAGCGTCGGGAGGATAGTAGAGACGAGATCGACACGGCGACGGCGACGTTAGCGCTCGGGCACAAGCGAATCTGAGGGGGGAGAGGAAAACGAGGGAAAGGGAAGCTAGGGTGGGCAGTGGGGAACGGGGGCGTCTTGTAGTTGCAGGGGAGGGACCGGATGGTTTCCCCGTGGCCGATCTGAGCCACGAACGCCGCACGGGCATCCACCTGCCCCCTGATGAACAGAGGTAGAAGGAGACCTGCGGGTGGGCTGGGCCTTATGTGGTTCCTAAAGTCCAGCCGTTCAGTGGGATTTTTTCATTAATTTACTATTTTATTATTTCATCACTATTTTGCATTTAATTAGGGCACCAATTTGACTTTTGTAAAATGTGCCACTGGTTAAATTAAATACGTTGCAATATACTGAGTAGGTACTAAAAAGTGTGAGGTCGTTCGGAATCCACTTGAATTTTGCTCGCATTTAAAAGTGCTGAAAAAGTGCTAATAGTCCACTGTTTTAAAACTCCAAGGGCAATTTGGGAACTCAAAAGGGCTTGATAATATTTTACCAACACTTCGGGATTTTATGACACATGGTAAACATTTTTGGTTAGTTGTTTAAAGAAATAATTAATTTGACTTTAGTTTAAATTCTAATTTGGGGTTGAAATATTCCTTAATTGTTTTTCTTAGGGCATAATGATGATGACATGGCATCATTAGTGTGGAGTTACTGTAGCATGACACCCAGGGTGTTACAAATATCCTCCACTACAAGAAATCTCGTCCTGAGATTTAAGAGGTAGTGAAAGGGGGAAAGGTTTTGGTTACGAATCTAGCGGGTCTTCTCATCCTGGCTTGCTCTTCACGAAGAAGTTGATCCCTGTCGTTGATGTCTTCATTTCTCTACTTCAGGTCATCTTGTTGAAGTCGCATCCTTTCTTCGGGGCCTGTCTCGTACTTACGAATAGGTAAGGGGCAGTTCGACAATGATAGAATGCTATAAGGGTTAACCATTGGGGGTTACCCATGAATGAACACAGGGGTATCTCTCGAGTTGGTCAAATGAAACACATCGAGAGCCAAGCAAGAGGGTATAGTAAAAAGTATCAAGTGGATAGGCAATCGTTCGATGCCCAATTAGAAGGTGAAAGGGTTTCAGGGCACGAGAATAAGTATTGCGTCTGATACCAGAATAGATCACTAGGAAGGTGCCCGTCAATTACATATGTAGCCAGGCTCAAGGAATAACTTTGGCAATAGGGTGTACATGAGAGTCAGGTTTCGATCCTGTGGAACTGTGGGTTATGGGCCCACCATCTGGGTTAAAATAAGGAAGGGCGTTGACATCTGGCACGGTCATGATAGCAAGGCATGTCAGAGAATAACCGGTCAGTTATGTTGATTGCATCGTTGGTACCAAGGGCGAAGGTTGAAGAGAACCATTTTCCTGCTCATTGAACGAGGCGGACCATTAGGCAAAGTTCTCATCCATCGGTGGCTACCAGAATGTCATCATCAATAGTAACACGGTCTTACTGACAGAGTTGTACACCGAGGTGTTTACATAAGCAGTGAATTATTACTGCTTAGATCATATAGATCACAAGAAAGGTTAAACCAAACAACGGAAAGGAAAATATGGTTATCAGATTAAACATAACAATGGAAAGGAAAATGTGTTTAAACACATATTTCAAGAGTATATCCTTCCCAAGGACAAGCAGAGCAAGATATCCATGACATGATATAAAGTAGAAAACCTTTTAGGTAAGGGGAGAGAAATTTCAGGACATTACCCATACAGCGGTGTTTGGATAATTGAACAGGAAACATTTAACATTGGGCTTCAAATTTTCTTGTTGAAAATTGGAGTACCATAGACATGCTTCGAGATAGCATTGACATGGTCTTCCAGCAAGGTCGGGCTTTTGACACACAAAGGATCCATTAGGAAGAACATATAAAGTAAGTCTTACGATTCCCTCATGGAAGAATCGCTAAGCTTGCTAAAAAGGAAACTATAACAATAGGTCCTCCGGCCAGGTGTGTTGGGCATGACATCATTTTATCGGGTCATATAAAGACCAATGTTATGACTCTTGGAAAACGTTCCAACCATCATATCTGACCGAGATTCAGATCGGATTGGTGTCAGGATACCACAGACTCGGGATGCCTGAGAAAGGAAAGGTGCAACACAATTGACAAGATGACATTATAAGATTCTTGGGCAATGAACTATGGAAGCAAGTTCTGAAATAAGAGTTCATCATTAAAACCAATGAGAGGATGAAAAGGTGGCTGATGGACTCAACGAAAATTCATCGAGGTTTCCAAAAAGATGGATTCCCACAATTATGAGAGCAAGGAGAAAACATTTGTCAGATCAAATGTTATAATGATGTATGCTCGAGGAAAACATACACAATTAAACATTGGTTGAAAGGTGCACGCGAGATATGGGTTTAGGTAGCATGATCAATGCTAGTATGGTGATTCAATACATAATAGTCTAAGAATGAATTGTTGACCATTAATTCCAAAGCAATAGGGTTGCTAGAAGTTTTGAAGTCACATATCATAGTTCAATTGTCGGTCTTCCGGTTAGAAACATCGCAGGGACCAAGGAATGAACGGATATGGCAATAAGTATCACCTATATCAAGAATTCTTGAGAGGTGGTGAAATTCTATGACATTCCTGACATAAAAGATGGTAATACTCCAAGGTAAGGAACAAATGCTGGATAGCAAGGATCTCAAGGTATAACACGAAACACGAACTAGTTTGCGTTGAACAGAAGGCAATAAAGTGGTCGATGATAACACAAATCATCGAGGGAAAGGATGGTATTTCTCATCATGAATTCAATTGATATCCTGGAAGGAGTCAAAATGTTGATGATCATCACGACAATTTGTTGTCGAGTGGATCCACGAAGAAGCAATTGAATAGCGACTGCATCAAGCAAAAGGACTGATGCAACAAAAGATTATTGGAGCCACGGATAAGATACAAACTCGAAATCAAGCTTACTGTTTTTATGGCGTAATTATATGAGGAGGAAGATCGATGTAAGGTTAGCTCATCGTCGAAAATTGTGCTCCGGAAAGGAGGACCAGGTAGCACAGTTAAAATTTTAGCACAATAATGATATAGCCGATCAGGCTAGCAATGACTTGAAGGATTATTAAACTCATAAGCAACAAAGATTACTTAGAGTTATCAAACCAGAGTGCGGAATCGGTTCACTTACCGGTGTTCTTGAGCGACTAACAACTCAGAACCCATGAAAAATTGGAATCAGTGAGAAATAACAGCTGATGAAGACTCATAAGATGCAACACAGTTCTTAGATATTCTCGAGATACCAGAGGGTAATACTCGACGTTAGATCAAGGTAGAGGTTGGACTGGTGTATTGACTTGCAAAAGACAAGTGCTTTAACTTGTCCAAGAAATGGGATCAAAGAGAAAATATGGTCGGAACCATGATTGCATAGGATCAATTCACAGATACCAGATGATATTATATCAACAAAATAGTTATTATTACAAGAAGCTTCTATGGTAGGATCTACATCGTGTCTATGGGCATGAACACAAAGTTCAAGGTCGACTCCCACTTCTTTAATGTATAACCTTCCATTCACCTCTCACTTTCGAAGAAGTTGTAGTGTTGAAATTTTATCTAGCAAAATACCAGAAGAGTATGACTCGTGAAAACTTTTGAGTCCACACATATTTAGGAAGGCATAGGTTCAACCCGTCAGGGTATCGTGGAAACATATACCACAAGCTTCAATCGTAAATACCACCAGCTCGAAAACAGAGCATGGTTGAGAAAACAGAGGATACAATTTACCAGAGGCTTTATATATCTGTGGAAAGGCTCACAAGCTTATTGAATATGAAGGATGTTGTCGGACTCAAAGTGATAATGACTAAGGATGCCAATAAGATTACCGGACTTATGAGGTTAATCATAATGCAAGCAAGCAAGAATTTCAAGAGCAATAGGTTGTTGAGGATTTCGGAGATCGATTGGTATTTTGAAGACTTTTGTGAAAAACATGTATCCACTGGGGATGAGCGGATACTTGATAAGTGTGAGAAATTATTCGTAGGGGTATTCAGGTTTCAAAGAACTGCAAGGGCCGTGGGCATAAGGTATTTTCGAAACAATAGAGAGAATTTCGGGGTATCTTGTAATAACAAGATTAACTAGGAATAAAAGTAAGGATGATAGGTGTAGGTATTTATCCGTATGGATATTTTGGTGGTAGGGGGTGGTAAAAGCAATGGGCACAAAGTCTCGAGAGAACAACGGAGAGTATCTTCAGAATCCTTCGGTACAGCAGGCGATCATCTGGAACAAGGGGCTCTTTGGGTGGATGTGATCACGAGACCCTAACGTTAGAGTTAGTAAAAACCATTTCACCCGAATAGAAGAGAGATCAGAATCCCAGAGTAAAGATCGAGGAGTAAAAGATCCTAATACCACCCAATGGCGACGTGAGCCCGTAAGAGACACGGCCATGTTAGTAAAAGTTTTTCATTGACTAGACTCGACTTCGGCCAAGGAGTGTGGAAGGGGGATTCCTACAGGCAGTTGGCTCTGATACCAACTTGTGATGCCCTCGATTCAATCGTACACTAATCATACACGCAAACGTGTATGATCAAGATCAGGGACTCACGGGAAGATATCACAACACAACTCTACAAATAGAATAAGTCATACAAGCATCATATTACAAGCCAGGGGCCTCGAGGGCTCGAATACAAGAGCTCGGTCATAGACGAGTCAGCGGAAGCAACAATATCTGAGTATAGACATAAGTTAAACAAGTCTGCCTTAAGAAGGCTAGCACAAACTAGGATACAGATCGAAAGAGGCGCAGGCCTCCTGCCTGGGATCCTCCTAAACTACTCCTGGTCGTCGTCAGCGGCCTGCACGTAGTAGTAGGCACCTCCAGTGTAGTAGGAGTCATTGTCGACGGTGACGTCTGGCTCTTGGACTCCATCGTCTGGTTGCAACAATCGGGTATAGAAAAGGAGAAAAAGGGGGGAGCAAAGCAACCGTGAGTACTCATCCAAAGTACTCGCAAGCAAGGAGCTACACTACATATGCATTGGTATCAATGAAAGGGGGTAGTATATGTGGACTGAATTGCAGAATGCTGGAAAAAGAGGGGGATAGCTAGTCCTATCGAATACTACGCTTCTGGGCACATCCATCTTGCAACATGTGGAAGAGAGTAGATGGTAAGTTCACCAAGTAGCATCGCATAGCATAATCCTAACCGATGATCCTCCCCTCGTCGCCCTGTGAGAGAGAGATCACCGGTTGTATCTGACACTTGGAACGGTGTATTTTATTAAGTATCCGGTTCTAGTTGTCATAAGGTCAATGTACAACTCCAAGTTGTCCTGTTACTAAAGATCACGGCTATTCGAATAGATTAACTTCCCTGCAGGGGTGCACCACATTTCCCAACATGCTCGATCCCCTTTTTCCGGACACACTTTCCTGGGTCATGCCCGGCCTCGGAAGATCAACAGGTTGTAGCCCTACCTAGGCACAACAGAGAGCTCAGCACGCCGGTCTAAATCCTATGGCGCAGGGGTCTGGGCTCATCGCCCATTGCACACCTGCACGTTGTGAGGGCGGCCGGAGAGTAGACCTAGCAACCTCCATTACAAAGGAAGTTGCGTTACACGGTCCAACCCGGCGCGCGCCGCTCAGTCGCTGACGTCACGAAGGCATCGGCTGATACCACGACGTCGAGTGCCCATAACTGTTCCCGCATAGTTGGTTAGTGCGTATAGGCCAGTAGCCAGACTCAGATCAAATTCCCAGATCTCGTTAAGCGTGTTATTTTGAAGTCTCCGCCTGCCCTATCGCTCCGCCTCAAGTAGGTGGTCTCCGCCTGCCCTGTCGCTCCGCCTCAAGTAACAGTTGGGGGCCATCGGGAACCTAGGCCCACCACTACTTGGGTGGAACCACCTTCCCCTTCAGCCCCCAACATCGGAGTCACTCGCAGGTACTCAACGAGCCGACCCGACTTTAGTCACCACCTGTATAGTATGTATATATGTATGTATATAGCCGTGATCACGGCCCGATAGTATAGCACGGCAGACAGACAAGAATGTAGGGCCACTGATGATAAACTAGCATCCTATACTAAGCATTTAGGGTTGCAGGTAAGGTATCAACAGCTGTAGCAACAATGACAGGCTATGCATTAGAATAGGATTAACGGAAAGCAGTAACATGCTACACTACTCTAATGCAAGCAGTAGAAAGAGAGTAGGCGGTATCTGGTGATCAAGAGGGGGGGCTTGCCTGGTTGCTCTGACAAGAAGAAGGGGTTCATCGTCGATGTAGTCGATCACAGGGGTACCGGCAGCGGTCTCAGGGTCTACCGGAAAAGAAGTAATGGAGGGGGAACACAATAAATAACAGAGCAATCAAAGTATCACAAAGCATAACATGACAATACGCGGTGCTAGTGGTGACCTAACGCAGTACTAGGTGATACTAGCAAGGGGGAAAACATCCAGGAAAGTATCCCTGGTGTTTCGCGTTTTCAGACAGATGAATCGGATGGGGAAAGTTGCGTGTTTGCTATGCTAGTGGTGTGTGGCGGACGAACGGGCTGCATATTCGAATTCGTCTCGTCGTTCTGAGCAACTTTCATGTAGAAAACTTTTTATCTAGGCTATGGTTTATTTTCTATAATTTTTCTAAAGTTTTAGATGATTTCCTAGATTTTCTTATTTATTTTTAATTTCGAAAATCAGTAGTTAAAAACTGGGTGCACTAGTGAGGCTGACCAGTGGGTCCAGTCAACTGCCCAGTCATCAGTTGACTGGTCAGCGTTGACAGGTCAATAGGGATAGTAGGGCCCAGCTGTCTTTGACTGTTAGTATACTAACTTAGTTTAAAAGGTTAAATTAACAGGTGGGGGCCACTAGTCATACTAACAGAGGGTTATTAGGGAGGGGATTAGTGCCACATGTTGTTTAGGCCGGTGATTGAACGGCGGCGGCCCCTGGCCATGGCGGAGGACCTCGGGAAGCGACGAAAGTAGCGACGGAGGGCGCTAGGAAGCTCCGACGCTGGCTGCAGCGATTGTGCGCGACCGTGGGCGCTTGCGGCGCGGTGCAGGGGCACGGCTGGAGCAGAGCAGAAGCAGCGCGCAGGGGAAGGCCACAGGCGACGAGGGGGCGGGGGGCCGCAGCCGCGGCGACCAGCAGGCAGAGGCGGGCGACGCGTGGACGCAGGTCGTCAGGCGAGGCGTCACGCGCGCGCAGACAGGGTGGTGCGCCGGCGACGACAAGCAGCGGTGGAGGCGATAGGTGAGCATGGTGGGGCCGCGAGCAGTAGGTGGCGGCGGCGGCGAACAGCAGCAGGGGAGCTGCAGCCGGAGGCGGGCGCGGGGAACGGCGACCGCGGGCGTGCGCGGCTAACAGCGGCGAGGGAGGAGGCGTGCGGGCATAGGCTCAAGCGGGAGGCACTAGGCGGCGTGGCTGCGGCGCAAGGCAGCAGCAGGCGCAGGAGTGAGGGGGGCTGGACAAGCAGGAGACGGCCACAGGGGCTCGCTGGCAAGTGGCAAGGGCGCGCGCGGTCATGGGCGTGAGTGGACGCGACCAGGGGGTCGCGGGTGCACGGAGCTCCAGGCGAGCTCGGGGCGGCGGCTACGGTAGGAATTTGTGGAGGGGGAGAGGGGGAATGAACGTGGGACTCACCACAAAGCTCGGTGGCGGGCTCGGGGAAGCGCTGGGTGGACCGGAGCAGTAGAAAACCGGCGATGGTGTCGTGGTGGCCGTGGAGGAGGAAGTGATGCGGGCGTCATCGCGGTGGCCTCCCGGCTTCGATTGGAGAGCGTAGTCGATGAAGAGATGCCCGACAGAGCTTCTGGACATCGCCTCTTAGTGTCGGGAGGCTAGTAGAGACGAGATCGACATGGCGACGGCGGCGTTAGCGCTCGGGCACAAGCGAATCTGAGGGGGGAGAGGCAAACGAGGGAAAGGGAAGCTAGGGTTGGCAGTGGGGAACGGGGGCGTCTTGTAGTTGCACGGGAGGGACTGGATGGCTGCCCCGTGGCCGATCCGAGCCACGAACGCCGCACGGGCATCCACCTGCCCCCTGATGAACAGAGGTAGAAGGAGACCTGTGGGTAGGCTGGGCCTTATGTGGTTCCTAAAGTCCAACCGTTCATTGGGCTTTTTTCATTAATTTACTGTTTTAGTATTTCATCACCGTTTTGCATTTAATTAGAGCACCAATTTGACTTTTGTAAAATGTGCCACTGGTCAAATTAAATATCTTGCAATATACTGAGTAGGTACAAAAAGTGTTAGGCCGTTCGGAATCCACTTGAATTTTGCTCGCATTTAAAAGTGCTAATAGTCCATTGTTCTAAAAATCCAAGGGCTATTTGGGAACTCAAAAGGGCTTGATAATATTTTACCAACACTTAGGGATTTTATGATACATGGTAAACATTTTTGGTTAGTTGTTTAAAGAAATAATTAATTTGACTTTAGTTTAAATTTTAATTTGGGGTTGAAATATTCCTTAATTGTTTTTCTTAGGGCATAATGATGATGACTGATACGTCTCCAACGTATCTATAATTTTTGATTGCTCCATACTATATTATCTACAGTTTTGGACTATATTGGGCTTTATTTTCCACTTTTATATTATTTTTGGGACTAACCTATTAACCGGAGGCCCAGCCCAGAATTGTTGTTTTTTTACCTATTTCAGTGTTTCGAAGAAACAGAATATCAAACGGAGTCCAAACGGAATAAAATCTTCGGGAACGTGATTTTCTCACCGAACGTGATCCAGGAGACTTGGACCCTACTCCAAGGAGTCAAAGAGGAGGTCACGAGGGTGGGG
This sequence comes from Triticum urartu, assembly GCF_056163025.1. Taxonomy (NCBI): domain Eukaryota; kingdom Viridiplantae; phylum Streptophyta; class Magnoliopsida; order Poales; family Poaceae; genus Triticum; species Triticum urartu. The sequence goes on from NC_141876.1 coordinate 443,213,931, forward strand.
GGCGCGCCCCCTGTCTCGTGGGCCCCTCTGTGCTCCTCCGACGTACTCCCTCCTCATATATATACATATGTACCCCCAAACGATCAGAGGAGGAGCCAAAAACCTAATTCCACCGCCGCAACTTTTTGTATCCATGAGATCCCATCTTGGGGCCTGTTCTGGAGCTCTGCCGGAAGAGGGTCGTCATCACAGAGGGCTTCGACATCATCATAGCCTCTCCGATGAAGTGTGAGTAGTTTACCTCAGACCTTCGGGTCCATAGTTAGTAGCTAGATGGCTTCTTCTCTCTCTTTGAATCTCAATACAAAGTTCTCCCCTCTCTTGTGGAGATCTATTCGATGTAATCTTCTTTTTGCGGTGTGTTTGTTGAGACCGATTAATTGTGGGTTTATGATCAAGTCTATCTATGAATAATATTTGAATCTTCTCTGAATTCTTTTATGTATGATTGGTTATCTTTGCAAGTCTCTTCGAATTATCCGTTTGGTTTGGCCAACTAGATTGGTAGTTCTTGCCATGGGAGAAGTGCTTAGCTTTGGGTTCAATCTTGCGGTGTCCTTTCCTAGTGACAGAAGGGGCATCAAGGCACGTATTGCATCGTTGCCATCGAGGATAACAAGATGGGGTTTATTTCATATTGCATGAATTTATCTCTCTACATCATGTCATCTTGCTTAAGGCGTTACTCTATTTTTAACTTAATACTCTAGATGCATGCTGGATAGCGGTCGATGAGTGGAGTAATAGTAGTAGACGCAGAATCGTTTTGGTCTACTTGTCACGGACGTGATGCCTATATAAATGATCATGCCTAGATATTCTCATAACTATGCTTATTCTGTCAATTGCTCAACAATAATTTCTTCACCCACCATAGAATACTTATGCTCTTGAGAGAAGCCACTAGTGAAATCTATGGCCCCCGGGTCTATTCTCATCATATCAATCTCCACCACTTTAATCTTGCTTTGCTTTTTTACTTTGCTTTTACTTTTTACTTTGCATCTTCATACCAAAAATGCCAAAAATATTATATCTATCAGATCTCACTCTCGTAAGTGACCGTGAAGGGATTGACAACACCTAATCGTGTTGGTTGCGAGTAGCTATCGTTTTGTGCAGGTACGAGGGACTTGAGCATGGCCTCCTACTGGAATGATACCTTGGTTCTCAAAAACTGAGGGAAATACTTACGCTACTCTGCTGCATCATCCCTTCTTCTTTGGGGAAAACCAACGCAATCTCAAGACGTAGCAAGAAGGATTTCTGGCGCCGTTGCTGGGGAGTCTATGCAAAAAGTCAACATACCAAGTACGCATCACAATCCCTATCTCTCGCATTACATTATTTGCCATTTGCCTCTTGTTTTCCTCTCCCCCACTTCACCCTTGCCATTTTATTCGCCCTCTCTCTCTATCCTCCCTCTCTATTTGCCTCTTTTGCCCGCTTGCCTTCTTGTTTGCTTGTGTGCTAGTTTGCTTGTTTGTCGTGATGGCTCAAGATACTACCAAATTGTGTGACTTCACCAATACCAATAATAATGATTTCCTTAGCACTACGATTGCTCCTCTTGCCAATACTGAATCTTGTGAAATCAATGCTGCTTCGTTGAATCTTGTTATGAAAGATCAATTCGCCGGCCTTCCTAGTGAAGATGTCGCTACTCATATGAATAGCTTCATTGATTTATGTGATATGCAAAAGAAAAAAGATGTCGATAGTGATGTCGTTAAATTGAAGCTATTTCCTTTTTCACTTAGAGATCGTGCTAAAGCTTTGTTTTCGTCTTTGCCTAAGAATAGTATTGATTCTTGGAACAAGTGCAAAGATGCTTTTATCTCTAAGTATTTCCCTCCCGCTAAGATCATCTCTCTTAGAAACAATATTATGAATTTTAAGAAACTTGATCATGAACATGTCGCAAAAGCTTGGGAGAGAATGAAATTAATGATACGTAATTGCCCTACTCATGGTTTGAATTTGTGGATGATTATACAAAATTTTTATGCCGGATTGAATTTTGCTTCTAGAAATCTTTTAGATTCGGCCGCGGGAGGCACTTTTATGGAAATCACTTTAGGAGATGCTACTAAACTCCTAGATAATATTATGGTTAATTATTCTCAATGGCATACTGAAAGATCTTCTAATAAAAAAGTGCATGCGATAGAAGAAATTAATGTGTTGAGTGAAAAGATGGATGAACTTATGAAATTATTTTCTACTAAGAGTGTTTCTTCTGATCCTAATGATATGCCTTTGTCTACTTGGATTGAGAATAACAATGAATCTATGGATGTGAATTTAGTTGGTAGGAATAATTTTGGTAACAATGCTTATAGAGGGAATTTTAATCCTAGGCCATATTCTAGTAATCCTTCTAATAATTATGGGAATTCCTACAACAACTCTTATGGAAATTATAATAAGTTGCCCTCTGAATTTGATAATAGTGTTAAAGAGTTTATGAATTCACAAAAGAATTTTAATGCTTTGCTTGAAGAGAAATTGCTTAAAGCTGATGATTTGGCTAGGAACGTTGATAGAATTTCTCTTGAGATTGATTCTTTAAAGCTTAGATCTATTCCTCCTAAACATGATACAATGAGTCTCTCAAAGCCATGAGAATTTCCATTGATGAGTGCAAGGAAAGAACCGCTAGGATGCGTGCTTCCGAAGATGCCTTTATTAAAGTGTGTTCTTCCAATTGCTATGAAATCAAGATGAAGAAAGAAAAGTTATTGATGTGTCCCCTATTAAATCTTTGTTTTGCAATATAAATCTTGATGAAACTTAATATGATCTTCCTTTACCTAGAAGGCGTTCTAAAAATTCGGAGTATTTAGATCTTTATGATGAAATTGATGAAAGTGGGATTGAAAGAAATAAAAATATAGATGTTGCTAAACCCACTATATTGTATTTCAAGGAATTTAATTATGAAAGTTGCTCTTTAATTTATTGTATTTCCTTGTTGCAATCCGTGCTAAATTCTCCACATGCTTATAGTCAAAATAAAGCCTTCACCGAACATATTGTTGATGCCTTGATGCAATCTTATGAAGAAAAACTTGAGTTGAAAGTTTCTATCCCTAGAAAACTCTATGATGAGTGGGAACCAACTATTAAAATTAAAATTAAAGATCATGAGTTTTATGCTTTGTGTGATTTGGGTGCTAGTGTCTCTACTATTCCCAAGACTTTGTGTGATTTGCTAGATTTCCGTAATTTTGATGATTGCTCTCTAAACTTGCATCTTGCGGATTCTACTATTAAGAAACCTATGGGAAGGATTAATGATGTTCTTATTGTTGCAAATAGGAATTATGTGCCCGTAGATTTCATTGTTCTTGATATAGATTGCAATCCTTCTTGCCCTATAATTCTTGCTAGACCTTTCCTTAGAACGGTTGGTGCGATTATTGATATGAAGGAAGGGAATATTACATTTCAATTTACATTAAAAAGGGCATGGCACACTTTCCAAGAAATAAAATAAAATTACCATATGAAACTATCATGAGAGCCACTTATGGATTGCCTACCAAAGATGGCAATACCTAGATCTATCCTCGCTTTTATGCCTAGCTAGGGGCGTTAAACGATAGCGCTTGTTGGGAGGCAACCCAATTTTATTTTTATTCCTTGCTTTTTGCTCCTGCTTATTAATAAATAAATTATTTAGCCTCTGTTTTTGGTTGTGTTTTTTGTGTTTAATTAGTGTTTGTGCCAAGTAGAACCGTTGGGAAGACTTGGGGAAGGTCTTGTTAAACTTGCTGTAAAAAACAGAAACTTTAGCGCTCACGAGAACTTCTGTCATTTTTATTTGAAGAGTGATATTTAGTTAATTATTTTGGAAGATGTTTAATAGATAAATTCCTCACGTCCATCAGTTTATTTTAGAATTTTTGGGGTTCTAGATCTTGCGCTAGCTACAGATTACTACAGACTGTTCTGTTTTTGACAGATTCTGTTTTTCATGTGTTGTTTGCTTATTTTGATGAATCTATGGTTAGTAAAATAGTTTATAATCCATAGAGAAGTTGTAATACAGTAGTTTAACACCAATATAAATAAAGAATGAGTTCATTACAGTACCTTGAAGTGGTCTTTTGTTTTCTTTCGCTAACAGAGCTCACAAGTTTTCTATTTTGAGTTTTGTGTTGTGAAGTTTTCAAGTTTTGGGTGAATTCTTTTGATGGATCATGTAACAAGGAGTGGCAAGAGCCTAAGCTTGGGGATGCCCATGGCACCCCCAAGATAATCCAAGGACACCAAAAACTCAAAGCTTGGGGATGCCCCGGAAGGCATCCCCTCTTTCGTCCACTTCCATCGGTAATTTACTTGGACCTATATTTTTATTCACCAACATGATATGTGTTTTGCTTGGAGCGTCTTGTATTATTTGTGTCTTTGTGTCTTAGCATGCCACAATAATCCTTGCTGTACACACCTTTTGAGAGAGGCATACATGAATTAAAATTTGATAGAATACTCTATGTGCTTCACTTATATCTTTTGAGCTAAGTAGTTTTGCTCTATGTGCTTCACTTATATCTTTTGAGCGTTATAATTTTGCTCTATGTGCCTCACTTAGATATTTTAGAGAATGGTGGTGGATTTGTTTTTAAGAAACTATTGATCTCTCACGCTTCACTTAAATTATTTTGAGAGTCTTAATAGCATGGTAATTTTCTTAATAATAATATGCTTGGTATTCAAGATTTGTGAAACTTTCTTTTGAGCGTGTTGAATACTAAGAAGAGATTGAAGCATGATAATTATTTTGAGATATGGAGGTGATAATATTAAAGTCATGCTAGTTGAGGAGTAGTGAATTTAAAGAATACTTGTGTTAAAGTTTGTGATTCCCGTAGCATGCACGTATGGTGAACCGTTATGTGATGAAGTCGGAGCATGATTTATTTATTGATTGTCTTCCTTATGAGTGGCGGTCGGGGACGAGCGATGGTCTTTTCCTACCAATCTATACCCCTAGGAGCATGCGAGTAATACTTTTCTTTGATAACTTCTAGATTTTTTCAATAAGTATGTGAGTTCTTTATGACTAATGTTGAGTCCATGGATTATACACACTCTCACTCTTCCACCTTTGATAGCCTCTCTAATACCGCGCACCTTTCACCGGTATCATACACCTACCATATACCTTCCTCAAAACAGCCACCATACCTACCTATTATGGCATTTCCATAGCCATTCCGAGATATATTGCCATGCAACTTTCCACCATCTAGTTCATCATGACACACTCCATCATTGTCATATTGCATATCCCGGTACACCGCCGGATGCATCCATATAGAGTCATATTTTGTTCTAAGTATCGAGTTGTAATTGTTGAGTTGTAAGAAAAATAAAAGTGTGATGATCATCATTATTAGAGCATTGCCCCAGTGAGGAAAGGATGATGGAGACTATGATTCCCCCATAAGTCGGGATGAGACTCCGGACGAAAAAAAGAGGCCAAAGAAGCCCAAATAAAAAGAGGCCATAAAAAAGAGAAAAGGCATAAATAAAAAAAATATATATATAAATGAGAGAAAAAGAGAGAAGGGACAATGTTACTATCCTCTTACCACACTTGTGCTTCAAAGTAGCACCATGATCTTCATAGTAGAGAGTCTCTCATGTTATCACTTTCAAATACTAGTGGGAATTTTACATTATAGAACTTGGCTTGTATATTCCAATGACGGGCTTCCTCAAATTTCCCTAGGTCTTCATGAGCAAGCAAGTTGGATGCACACCCACTTAGTTTCTTTCTGAGCTTTCATATACTTATAGCTCTAGTGCATCCGTTGCATGGCAATCCCTACTCACTCACATTGATATCTATTGATGGGCATCTCCATAGCCCGTTGATACGCCTAGTTGATGTGAGGCTATCTTATCCTTTTTGTCTTCTCCACAACCACCATTCTATTCCACCTATAGTGCTATATCCATGGTTCACGCTCATGTATTGCATGAAGATTGAAAAAGTTTTGAAAAAGTTAGAGTATGAAACAATTGCTTGGCTTGTCATCGGGGTTGTGCATGATTTAAATACTTTGTGTGGTGAAGATAGAGCATAGCCAGACTATATGATTTTGTAGGGATAACTTTCTTTGGCCATGTTATTTTGAGAAGACATAATTGCTTTGTTAGTATGCTTGAAGTATTATTATTATTTTTATGTCAATATAAACTTTTGTCTTGAATCTTTCCAATTTGAATATTCATATCTCAATTAAGAAGATTTGCATTGAAATTATTCCAAGTAGCACTCCACATCAAAAATTCTCTTTTTATCATTTACCTACTCGAGGACGAGCAGGAATTAAGCTTGGGGATGTCTGATACGTCTCCAACGTATCTAAATTTTTGATTGGTCCATGCTATATTATCTACTGTTTTGGACTATATTGGGCTTTATTTTCCACTTTTATATTATTTTTGGGACTAACCTATTAACCGGAGGCCCAGCCCAGAATTGCTGTTTTTTGCCTATTTCAGTGTTTCGAAGAAACAGAATATCAAATGGAGTCCAAATGGAATAAAATCTTCGGGAACGTGATTTTTTCACCGAACGTGATCCAGGAGACTTGGACCCTACTCCAAGGAGTCAAAGAGGAGGTTATGAGGGTGCCCCCCCTAGGGCGCGCCCCCCTGCCTCATGGGCCCCTCGGTGCTCCTCTGACGTACTCCCTCCTCCTATATATACATACGTACCCCCAAAGGATCAGAGGAGGAGCCAAAAAACTAATTCTACCGCCGCAACTTTCTGTATCCACGAGATCCCATCTTAGGGCCTGTTCCGGAGCTCCGCCGGAAGAGGGCCGTCATCACGGAGGGCTTCTACATCGTCATAGCCTCTCCGATGAAGTGTGAGTAGTTTACCTCAGACCTTCGGGTCCATAGTTAGTAGCTAGATGGCTTCTTCTCTCTCTTTGAATCTCAATACAAAGTTCTCCCCTCTCTTGTGGAGATCTATTCGATGTAATCTTCTTTTTGCGGTGTGTTTGTTGAGATCGATGAATTGTGGGTTTATGATCAAGTCTATCTATGAATAATATTTGAATCTTCTCTGAATTCTTTTATGTATGATTGGTTATCTTTGCAAGTCTCTTCGAATTATTCGTTTGGTTTGGCCAACTAGATTGGTAGTTCTTGCCATGGGAGAAGTGCTTAGCTTTGGGTTCGATCTTGCGGTGTCCTTTCCCAATGACAGAAGGGGCATCAAGGCACATATTGCATCGTTGCCATCGAGGATAACAAGATGGGGTTTATTTCATATTGCATGAATTTATCTCTCTTCATCATGTCATCTTGCTTAAGGCGTTACTCTGTTTTTAACTTAATACTCTAGATGCATGCTGGATAGCGGTCGATGAGTGGAGTAATAGTAGTAGATGTTGAATCGTTTTGGTCTACTTGTCACGGACGTGATGCCTATATACGTGATCATGCCTAGATATTCTCATAACTATGCTCAGTTCTGTCAATTGCTCAACAGTAATTTCTTCACCCATCGTAGAATACTTATGCTCTTGAGAGAAGCCACTAGTGAAATCTATGGCCCCCGGGTCTATTCTCATCATATCAATCTCCACCACTTTAATCTTGCTTTGCTTTTTTACTTTGCTTTTACTTTTTACTTTGCATCTTTATACCAAAAATGCCAAAAATATTATATCTATCAGATCTCACTCTCGTAAGTGACCGTGAAGGGATTGACAACCCCTAATCACGTTGGTTGCGAGTAGCTATCGTTTTGTGCAGGTATGAGGGACTTGAGCATGGCCTCCTACTGGAATGATACCTTGGTTCTCAAAAACTGAGGGAAATACTTATGCTACTCTGCTGCATCATCCCTTCTTCTTTGGGGAAAACCAACGCAATCTCAAGGCATAGCAAGAAGGATTTCTGGCGTCATTGCCGGGGAGTCTATGCAAAAAGTCAACATACCAAGTACGCATCACAATCCCTATCTCTCGCATTACATTATTTGCCATTTGCCTCTTGTTTTCCTCTCCCCCACTTCACCCTTGCCGTTTTATTCATCCTCTCTCTTTATCCTCCCTCTCTATTTGCCTCTTTTGCCCGCTTGCCTTCTTGTTTGCTTGTGTGCTAGTTTGCTTGTTTGTCGTGATGGCTCAAGATACTACCAAATTGTGTGACTTCACCAATACCAATAATAATGATTTCCTTAGCACTCCGATTGCTCCTCTTGCCAATACTGAATCTTGTGAAATCAATGCTGCTTTGTTGAATCTTGCTATGAAAGATCAATTCGCCGGCCTTCCTAGTGAAGATGTCGCTACTCATATGAATAGCTTCATTGATTTATGTGATATGCAAAAGAAAAAAGATGTCGATAGTGATGTCGTTAAATTGAAGCTATTTCCTTTTTTGCTTGGAGATCGTGCTAAAGCTTTGTTTTTGTCTTTGCCTAAGAATAGTATTGATTCTTGGCACAAGTGCAAAGATGCTTTTATCTCTAAGTATTTCCCTCCCGCTAAGATCATCTCTCTTAGAAACAATATTATGAATTTTAAGAAACTTGATCATGAACATGTCGCAAAAGCTTGGGAGAGAATGAAATTAATGATATGTAATTGCCCTACTCATGGTTTGAATTTGTGGATGATTATACAAAAATTTTATGCCGGATTGAATTTTGCTTCTAGAAATCTTTTAGATTCGGCCGCGGGAGGCACTTTTATGGAAATCACTTTAGGAGATGCCACTAAACTCCTAGATAATATTATGGTTAATTATTCTCAATGGCATACTGAAAGATCTTCTAATAAAAAAGTGCATGCGATAGAAGAAATTAATGTGTTGAGTGAAAAGATGGATGAACTTATGAAATTATTTTCTACTAAGAGTGTTTCTTCTGATCCTAATGATATGCCTTTGTCTACTTTGATTGAGAATAACAATGAATCTATGGATGTGAATTTAGTTGGTAGGAATAATTTTGGTAACAACGCTTATAGAGGGAATTTTAATCCTAGGCCATATCCTAGTAATACTTCTAATAATTATGGGAATTCCTACAACAACTCTTATGGAAATTATAATAAGATTCCCTCTTAATTTGAGAATAGTGTTAAAGAGTTTATGAATTCACAAAAGAATTTTAATGCTTTGCATGAAGAGAAATTGCTTAAAGCTGATGATTTGGCTAGGAACGTTGATAGAATTTCTCTTGAGATTGATTCTTTAAAGCTTAGATCTATTCCTCCTAAACATGATATCAATGAGTCTCTCAAAGCCATGAGAATTTCCATTGATGAGTGCAAGGAAAGAACCGCTAGGATGCATGCTTCCAAAGATGCCTTTATTAAAGCGTGTTCTTCCAATTGCTATGAAAATCAAGATGAAGATCGAAAAGTTATTGATGTGTCCCCTATTAAATCTTTGTTTTGCAATATAAATCTTGATGAAACTTAATATGATCTTCCTTTACCTAGAAGGCATTCTAAAAATTCGGAGTATTTAGACCTTTATGATGAAATTGATGAAAGTGGGATTGAAAGAAATAAAAATCTAGATGTTGCTAAACCCACTATATTGGATTTCAAGGAATTTAATTATGAAAGTTGCTCTTTAATTGATTGTATTTCCTTGTTGCAATCCATGCTAAATTCTCCACATGCTTATAGTCAAAATAAAGCCTTCACCAAACATATTGTTGATGCCTTGATGCAATCTTATGAAGAAAAACTTGAGTTGAAAGTTTCTATCCCTAGAAAACTCTATGATGAGTGGGAACCAACTATTAAAATTAAAATTAAAGATCATGAGTTTTATGCTTTGTGTGATTTGGGTGCTAGTGTCTCTACTATTCCCAAGACTTTGTGTGATTTGCTAGATTTCCGTAATTTTGATGATTGCTCTCTAAACTTGCATCTTGCGGATTCTACTATTAAGAAACCTATGGGAAGGATTAATGATGTTCTTATTGTTGCAAATAGGAATTATGTGCCCGTAGATTTCATTGTTCTTGATATAGATTGCAATCCTTCTTGCCCTATAATTCTTGCTAGACCTTTCCTCAGAACGGTTGGTGCGATTATTGATATGAAGGAAGGGAATATTAGATTTCAATTTCCATTAAAAAAGGGCATGGAACACTTCCCAAGAAATAAAATAAAATTACCATATGAAACTATCATGAGAGCCACTTATGGATTGCGTACCAAAGATGGCAATACCTAGATCTATCCTCGCTTTTATGCCTAGCTAGGGGCGTTAAACGATAGCGCTTGTTGGGAGGCAACCCAATTTTATTTTTATTCCTTGCTTTTTGCTCCTGCTCAGTAATAAATATATTATTTAGCGTCTGTTTTTGGTTGTGTTTTTTGTGTTTAATTAGTGTTTGTGCCAAGTAGAACCGTTGGGAAGACTTGGGGAAAGTCTTGTTGAACTTGCTGTATGTAACATCCCAAATTTTCAATTTGGAATGTTATACACTAGATCATATGCATATCATATTTTCTTGCATTTTGGTTGATCCTAGAAATTTCACGCAACTCAAGGACCCTCGGAGAGAGTTGGAGATTTCGTTATTTTCATATTTGAGAGTTCTCTCGAATTTTGAAAATAGGATCATTTGATTTATTTATTTTATCTTCAATAATTTTTCCGGTGTCAAAATATATGAGAGAGGGAATAATATGACTTTCCCAAATTTAGGAAAAATGAAGATATAATAAATAGATCAATTTTGCTTTCCGGTGTATATTTGCCTTTTTATTTGGATAGGGAAAATGCGCGTTTTCGAAAAATTGCATTTTAGGTCCGGAGAAAAGTTCATTTTGTTCGGCTCATTTTTAGGAGTCGGGGAAAATTTACTTTAGATTTTTCGGAGTTCGTTTAGATCCCTTTTTGTTTTTTTTCTGCGCAAGGAAACTATTTTAAAAAAAAATTGAGCAGCGCCTTGGGCCAAAGGCCCAAGCCAAGCCACCTACCGCCGCGCTCCCAGGCGCCAGGCGCCGAGCCAGGAGCCGGTCGGCCGCCGCCGCCTCTTGCTAGGACCGAATCCTTTTAGGATTCTAGGCCGCCCCCTTATCCCCTTTCCTTATTCCGTTTATTTTCTAGATCTTTCCTACTCCTATTCTAATTCCTTGTCCTCTACCCCAAGTAAACCCCTCCCCTCCCCAATATAAATACCCAAGCACCCCCCTCTAAACACATCAAATCAAAGCTCTCCTCCACACCGCGCCTTGCACCGCCGCCGCGCCGCATCACACCGCGCCCTGCGTCACCGCCGCCGCGCCGCCTCACCCGCGTCGCCACCCCACACTCGCGCCGCCACCGCACCTTGCCGCCGCCGCCCCACACCCCGCGCCGCCGCCGCACCTTACCGCCGCCGCCCCACACCCGCGCCGCCGCCGCACCTTGCCCACGCCGCCGCCCTACGCCGACGCCGCCGGATCCCCTCACCGGAGACCTCGCCAAGGTAGCCCCGCGCTACATCTATTCTTTTCCTCGGATCGTTCTCTTCTAATCATTTCGATTCTTTTCTTCTCTAAACCGTTCCGGTTTTCTAGATCAGTTTTTTGATCGGTTTTTCTTCTCCGAAACCCTAGATCAGATTCGTTTTCTTCTCTGATTTAGTTGCCTTTGGACCGTTCGCCGGACCGTTCGTCCTAACGAACGTGATCACCGGATTCTTCTAGGTTAACGAACGTCCGTTCGTTTAACCGTTCTTCTTTTTCTCTTCGTCGGATTTATTCCGCGATCGCGATCTCAGATCCGATCTTCTTCCTAGTCTATTTTTCCGCTCGTTTATCGGAATCAGGTGATTCAAGCGCCTGGAGTTTCGTCTCGAAACCGCCGTTCCGTCTAATCAACTTGAACAAGCTTTTGCTACAGTAAAATTTTGACCTAGTTTCAACTTGCTAGAACCGAGTTGTTTTCTTTCGCCGTTTGATTTTTTGTTCGGTTCTTTCTTTCTTTGCAACCGGAGTTCTTAAGTTGAACTACCTGGTTCGATCTCTTGTTCGAGTTTTACCTGTGCATTAGATGAGTACTTATTGTATGCTTGTTGTTTGTCTGCGATAGATTACCCGGATTGCGCCGCTTGTTACTTCGAAACCCTAGGACTCGCGGATCATCAGCAAGGCAAGTAACACTTTGATCATACCTTTTCTACAACCCATGTTTTATTGCATTAGATCAATCCTCACACATTGCATGATTAGGATCTAATTAAATTGTGGGATGGGAAGTAGATGAGGTAGTACCTATTACCTGTATTATTATGAAACCTTTGGGAGTTACTTCTACGTTTGCTTATTATGCCATGCTATGCTAGTAGACGTGGATTGGGTGAGTGATATCCATGACAGATGTGAGATGATAATTTTAATGGTTTATTTAAGGTGGCAACTTAAACACACATCTGGGTGGATTGAGGCACCTGATGTCTATCAGGACTTGCCTGTTTTTTTTGGACCGCCACCCAGGCTCAAAGGGATCATAAGATCTTTCATACTAGAAACTTCCGTGTGCAGCCACATGCCACTATGGGCTCTGGCATAGTTGACTAAGTTGTGCGAACTCTTACGGGGTGGACTAGCAGATGTAGGGGATGTAGGTGTACCGGTCTACCCCACATGTAAGGTGCTAGTGCTTCTGAAAGACTATGTCTCGGTCATCCGTATCTCAAACACCATGTAGTGCGAGAAAACAAACGGAGGCGATCGAGTCATGTGGGGAAAAGTGCGCAAACCTCTGCAGAGTAACAAACTAATCATGATTAGCCGTGTCCCCGGTTATGGACAACTTGAGTATCTAGTACTTGAATATCATTGTGAATCTCAACATGTTACTTCTAATTAATGTTATTGGGTTTTAATTACTTTTAATTGGGATTGAGAATGCTGTCAACCATTCTCAATGTTTCACAACCACCATGATAGTAAATAAAATTTATTCCTTTGCAGTAGGGAAAAACTGGCTTTACGCAAAACTGTAACCATAGAGCTTTCCACCAGCCATATATGCATGTAGTATAGCTGTTTCATTCCATTACTCTCTATGTGTTACTTTGCCAGCATATTCCATGTGCTGACCCGTTTTCGGGCTGCAACGTTAATGTTGCAGACTTTTCAGACGACGATTGAGGTGCGTTTAGGTCGTGGTTCTATACTCAGTGATGCCACTGGAGTTGATGGACCCATTTATCTTCCAAGTCTTCCGCTGTTATCTTTAAAATATGGCCTTAAGTCATATTTATTGTAATAAGTTTTTTTTTGAGCCATCGATGTAATAAGTGTGTGATTGCAACTCTGCTATAAAACCTCGATGTACTGTGTGGTGTCAGCATTACTGATCCAGGGATGACACCGTAGCACAGTAGACGTGATCCATTCGGGTCAGGTCGCTACAGAGATGGTATCAGAGCACACGCTGACTGTAGGACACGACCACTAAGTTAAAGCCATAGATCACTCTTCTCTTCTCATTTTCTAACTCCTCATCTTTTCTACTCTTTTAGGATGACGCACGCGAAGATTAAGTACGCTCAACCGGATGAAGGCACACCATTTGGATTTCACCTGAAGGAAGTCACCAAGTACCTGAACATTGGATTACCAAGCTTCACGGGAACCTTCAACGCCACCCTGCCTGAAGAGGAGCGCTGGAAGATTCAAGCTCACGTTCCGGGAAGAACATTCGCGCCAATCACGAAGCCCATAGATAGTGTTTTCAATGCACCAACCTGGAGTCTAGGAAGGAGCATGGCAGCTCATATCACCATAGGACGCATTGGAGAAGTTTACCAAGAAGACCTCAAGGATACTATCTACCAGATTTGCGGACGCCGTGATGAACAATGGGAGTTAATCAGCACCAAGAAGGATAGATCCATTGCAGCATTCATCCAGGAGTTAAACCAGCACATTCGACGCCACGAGAACCAGATGTGCAATGACATGATAGAGTTGAAGAATGCGAAGGCAAGGATCATCGAGCTAGAAGGAGAACTAATGTCTACACGCAAGGACTACATGGACGAGATCGTAGCTCTAGCAAGGCACAATGGCGATCTTAAGCAGGAGATTGAAGAACTCAAGAGCAAGTTAGCATCCCAGGAGGACAACAAGTACGTCGCATGTCCGGACAACTACATCATCATCGACGACACCGATTCGGATCCAAGTGAACCCGACTTTGAAGACGAAGCTGGAGTAGATATCATGGAGTCTTCCACCGGTTCAAATTTCTAGATGACCACCAGATAGTAGTAGTATTCCCCCATGTAAACACATTATAGTCGAGCACTTTTGCGATAGTTAGACCGTTTGTAAGCCCTTGTTTGATTGATTGAAGTGAATTGTGTGCTTTTGCCTCATGTGCATATGGGTAGTGTTTTCCCTTTAGACCCCCTCTATTCTTAATTCTCGTCTTTTCTAAACCCTCAGATGCCTCCGAGACGTGACAATGGATTTCCACCGGAGCTCACTCAGTTGATCCAGCAACAGAATCAGTTGATGCAGATGTTAGTTCAGAATCAGCAGAACAACAACAACAACCCACCACCACCACCACCTGTTGACCACTTAGCCCGTTTCCTTAGGCTGAATCCGCCAGTGTTTTCTAGTAGCACCGAGCCGATAGTAGCAGACGACTGGCTCCGCAAGATAGGAAGGGAGTTGACCACTGCAGGATGCACGGATGGTGAGAAAGTGAAGTTTGCCGCACACCAGCTTGACGGACCCGCGGCAGCATGGTGGGAGAATTTCACAGCCACTTACCCAGTTGACACTGTCACATGGGATCAGTTTCAGCAAGCTTTCCGCACTGCCCATGTTTCAGCAGGAGCTATGGCCATAAAGAAGCGTGAGTTTCGCAACTTACGCCAAGGAGGAAGGACTGTTGGCCAGTATGTGGAAGAGTTTAGTAAGCTACCCCGTTATGCCCCAGATGACGTTGCTACGGATGCAGCCAAGCAGGAGAAGTTTCTGGAAGGATTGAATGATGAACTAAGCATGCAGTTGATGGTAGCAAGTTTCAAAAACTACCAGGAGTTGGTAGATCGTGCCATCATGATTGAAGGGAAGCAACAGCAGATTGAGAACCGTAAGAGGAAGTATGGACAGGGGAAGTATAACTCTGGAGCCCAGCAGAAGCCCCGTTTTACCCCTAAACCGGGATTTAAGTTTCAGCACACCCATGGAGGAGGTAGCTCGCACAACCATAATGGCCACAAGAATGGTAATGGGAATGGAGGAAGCAACGGCCAGAACCGAACAACCCCATCAACCCCAACCAAGAGAGACCTGAGTCAAGTCACCTGTTTCAAGTGTTCGAAGACCGGACATTATGCCAATGAATGTCCTGAAGGCCAGAATGGAAATGGCAATGGAAGCTCTGGGAAGAAGCCGAACCCTTTCAATAGGGGACAGGTGAACCACGTTAATGTGGAGGAGATTGAAGATCAGCCCGATGCAGTAATCGGTAAGTTTTTGGTTAAGTCATTTACTGCACTCGTTCTTTTTGATACTGGTGCATCGCATTCATACATATCAAGGGGATTTGTGGAAAAGTATAGCCTGCCCACTAGGATTCTTAAAACACCTATGCTAGTAAGCTCGCCAGGAGCAGAATACATGGCCAGACAAGGATGTTTTCAAGTACCATTGAGTATAGGAAGGCATGTATTCCCAACGGATTTAATTATTCTGGAATCCCAAGGTCTGGATGTGATTCTTGGTATGGATTGGCTGTCGATGTATGGAGGAAACATCGATTGCGCCAGTAAGACAATTTTGCTTACCACACCAGAAGGAAGAAGGATCAAGTATGTATCCCGGCATGTGCCAAACAGGACACAAGTGAATTGCTTATCAGGAGTTGTGCAGGAGGAAGTACCAGTGGTAAAGGATTTTCCTGATGTATTTCCTGAGGAATTACCAGGCATGCCACCGGATAGAGACATTGAGTTTTTGATTGATTTATTGCCAGGTACAGGCCCAATATCGAAGCGACCGTACCGGATGCCAGCAAAGGATTTGGTGGAAATTAAGAATCAGATTAAGGAGTTATTGGATAAAGGTTACATTCGCCCAAGTTCTTCACCTTGGGGATCACCTGTACTTCTAGTGGAAAAGAAGGATGGATCATTAAGGATGGTTGTAGATTATCGGGGATTGAATGAAGTAACCATCAAGAACAAGTACCCACTGCCAATGATTAATGATCTGTTTGATCGATTGCAAGGAGCTAAAGTGTTTTCCAAGATCGATTTGCGATCAGGGTACCATCAGTTGAAGATTCGAGAGCAGGACATACCTAAGACAGCATTCACCACAAGATATGGACTGTATGAGTATACCGTTATGTCATTTGGATTGACTAACGCACCTGCCTATTTTATGAACCTGATGAACAAAGTGTTTATGGAGTTTTGGATAAGTTCGTCGTAGTGTTCATTGATGACATCCTAGTTTATTCAAAGAATGAAGAGGAGCATAAGGAACATTTGCGTTTGGTTTTGGAGAAATTAAGGGAACATCAGTTATATGCCAAATTCAGCAAATGTGAGTTTTGGTTGAAGGAAGTTGGATTCCTCGGACACGTTATATCCGGAGAAGGTATAGCAGTTGACCCCACAAAGGTTGAGACCGTAACTGAATGGGAAGCACCAACAACAGTTGGAGAGATCCGGAGTTTTCTTGGACTCGCAGGATACTATCGGAGATTTATTGAGAATTTCTCAAAAATTGCGAAGCCTATGACGGAGTTGTTGAAGAAGGATACTAAGTTCAAATGGACTGAGGAGTGTGAGGCTAGTTTCCAGGAGTTGAAGAAACGTTTGGTTACCTCACCGGTATTGATTTTGCCAGATCAGACCAAGGATTATGAGGTGTATTGCGACGCTTCACGTCGAGGACTTGGAGCAGTGCTTATGCAGGAAGGGAGAGTTGTTTCGTATGCATCACGACAACTGAAGCCTCATGAGTTGAATTATGCCACGCATGATTTGGAATTAGCAGCCGTAGTGCATGCGTCGAAAACGTGGAGACATTTCCTCATTGGAAATCATTGTGAGGTGTACACGGATCACAAGAGTTTGAAGTACATTTCCACGCAGAAGGAGTTGAACCTCCGACAAAGGAGATGGTTGGAGCTCATCAAGGATTATGACATGAGATTGCATTACCATCCCGGAAAGGCTAATGTAGTAGCTGACGCATTGAGCCGTAAGAGCCATGTCAATACCCTAGTGACGGGGAAAATACCAAAGGAGTTAGCAGAAAACCTTCGTGAGCTATGTTTGGAAATAGTTCCGAGAGGCTATGTAGCAGCATTGGAGATTCAATCAACATTGATGGATAAGATCAGAGAAGCTCAGAAATCTGACAAGGAGATTGCTTCTATAAAGGAGAAACTTAGCAAAGGAAAAGCAAAGGGATTTCGTGAGGATGAGCACGATACCCTATGGTTTGAGGACCGTGTTTATGTGCCCAATGACCCGGAGATCAGGAAGTTGATTTTGCACGAGGCACATAATTCACCATATTTGATTCACCCAGGGAATACCAAGATGTATTTGGATTTAAAGGAAACATTCTGGTGGACCGGAATGAAGAAGGATATTGCAGCGTATGTAGCAGTTTGTGACGTATGTCAGAGAGTAAAAGCAGAACATCAAAAGCCAGCAGGATTGTTACAACCACTGCCGATACCCGAATGGAAGTGGGATAAGATAGGCATGGATTTTATCACAGGGCTACCCAGGACAAAAGCCGGATATGACTCGATATGGGTAGTAGTTGATCGTTTGACGAAGGTAGCACATTTCATTCCAGTTAAGACCACTTACACCAGTGCTAAGTTGGCAAAGATATACATGACTAGAATCATTTGTTTGCATGGAGTTCCGAGGAGTATCGTATCAGATAGAGGAACCCAATTTATCTCAAAGTTTTGGAATCAGTTGCATGAAACTTTAGGAACCAGACTAGAGTTCAGCATAGCTTTTCATCCGCAGACAGATGGACAGACCGAGAGAGTCAATCAGATTTTGGAAGATATGCTGAGAGCTTGTGCACTAGATTATGGATCAAGTTGGGACGAAAACTTGACGTATGCGGAGTTTTCTTATAACAACAGTTACCAAACCAGTTTGAAGATGGCCCCTTTCGAAGCTTTATACGGAAGGAGGTGCAGGACACCGTTGTCCTGGAACGAAGTTGGAGACTGTCAATTCTTTGGACCAGATTTGCTTAAGGAGTCAGAACGGAAGGTTAAGTTGATTCGTGATAGGCTCAAGGTAGCCCAGTCCAGGCAGAAGAGCTATGCAGATTCTAAACGCAAGGAGATAGTTTACGAAACCGGAGACAGAGTTTACCTTCGAGTATCCCCACTTCGAGGAGTTAAGCGCTTTGGAGTTAAGGGAAAGTTAGCACCGCGTTTCGTTGGACCATTTAAGATCGTGAAACGTATGGGAGAAGTCGCTTATAAGTTGGAACTACCAGAAGGACTGTCAGGAGTTCATGATGTATTCCATGTTTCTCAGCTGAAGAGATGTCACGCCGAGATGGCGGAGGTACCGCTAAGAGATACAGTGCCATTAGAAGCAATTCAGTTAAAGGATGACCTAACATATGAGGAGAAGCCAGTCAAGATTCTCGATTATGCCAGCAGAGTTACTCGCAGCAAGGTTATCAAGTTTTGCAAAGTTCAGTGGAACCACCACTCAGAGGATGAAGCCACCTGGGAGAGAGAAGAAGATTTGCTCAAAGACCACCCTCACCTATTTTCTAGCCAACCCGAATCTCGAGGGCGAGATTCATCTTAAGGGGGGTAGGTTTGTAACATCCCAAATTTTCAATTTGGAATGTTATACACTAGATCATATGCATATCATATTTTCTTGCATTTTGGTTGATCCTAGAAATTTCACGCAACTCAAGGACCCTCGGAGAGAGTTGGAGATTTCGTTATTTTCATATTTGAGAGTTCTCTCGAATTTTGAAAATAGGATCATTTGATTTATTTATTTTATCTTCAATAATTTTTCCGGTGTCAAAATATATGAGAGAGGGAATAATATGACTTTCCCAAATTTAGGAAAAATGAAGATATAATAAATAGATCAATTTTGCTTTCCGGTGTATATTTGCCTTTTTATTTGGATAGGGAAAATGCGCGTTTTCGAAAAATTGCATTTTAGGTCCGGAGAAAAGTTCATTTTGTTCGGCTCATATTTAGGAGTCGGGGAAAATTTACTTTAGACTTTTCGGAGTTCGTTTAGATCCCTTTTTGTTTTTTTTCTGCGCGAGGAAACTATTTAAAAAAAAATTGAGCAGCGCCTTGGGCCAAAGGCCCAAGCCAAGCCACCTACCGCCGCGCTCCCAGGTGCCAGGCGCCGAGCCAGGAGCCGGTCGGCCGCCGCCGCCTCTTGCTAGGACCGAATCCTTTTAGGATTCTAGGACGCCCCCTTGTCCCCTTTCCTTATTCCGTTTATTTTCTAGATCTTTCCTACTCCTATTCTAATTCCTTGTCCTCTACCCCAAGTAAACCCCTCCCCTCCCCAATATAAATACCCAAGCACCCCCCCCTCTAAACACATCAAATCAAAGCTCTCCTCCACACCGCGCCTTGCACCGCCGCCGCGCCGCATCACACCGCGCCCTGCGTCACCGCCGCCGCGCCGCCTCACCCGCGCCGCCACCCCACACTCGCGCCGCCGCCGCACCTTGCCGCCGCCGCCCCACACCCCGCGCCGCCGCCGCACCTTACCGCCGCCGCCCCACACCCGCGCCGCCGCCGCACCTTGCCCACGCCGCCGCCCTACGCCGACGCCGCCGGAGCCCCTCACCGGAGACCTCGCCAAGGTAGCCCCGCGCTACATCTATTCTTTTCCTCGGATCGTTCTCTTCTAATCGTTTCGATTCTTTTCTTCTCTAAACCGTTCCGGTTTTCTAGATCAGTTTTTTGATCGGTTTTTCTTCTCCGAAACCCTAGATCAGATTCGTTTTCTTCTCCGATTTAGTTGCCTTTGGACCGTTCGCCGGACCGTTCGTCCTAACGAACGTGATCACCGGATTCTTCTAGGTTAACGAACGTCCATTCGTTTAACCGTTCTTCTTTTTCTCTTCGTCGGATTTATTCCGCGATCGCGATCTCAGATCCGATCTTCTTCCTAGTCTATTTTTCCGCTCGTTTATCGGAATCAGGTGATTCAAGCGCCTGGAGTTTCGTCTCGAAACGGCCATTCCGTCTAATCAACTTGAACAAGCTTTTGCTACAGTAAAATTTTGACCTAGTTTCAACTTGCTAGAACCGAGTTGTTTTCTTTCGCCGTTTGATTCTTTGTTCGGTTCTTTCTTTCTTTGCAACCGGAGTTCTTAAGTTGAACTACCTGGTTCGATCTCTTGTTCGAGTTTTACCTGTGCATTAGATGAGTACTTATTGTATGCTTGTTGTTTGTCTGCGATAGATTACCCGGATTGCGCCGCTTGTTACTTCGAAACCCTAGGACTCGCGGATCATCAGCAAGGCAAGTAACACTTTGATCATACCTTTTCTACAACCCATGTTTTATTGCATTAGATCAATCCTCACACATTGCATGATTAGGATCTAATTAAATTGTGGGATGGGAAGTAGATGAGGTAGTACCTATTACCTGTATTATTATGAAACCTTTGGGAGTTACTTCTACGTTTGCTTATTATGCCATGCTATGCTAGTAGACGTGGATTGGGTGAGTGATATCCATGACAGATGTGAGATGATAATTTTAATGGTTTATTTAAGGTGGCAACTTAAACACACATCTGGGTGGATTGAGGCACCTGATGTCTATCAGGACTTGCCTGTTTTTTTGGACCGCCACCCAGGCTCAAAGGGATCATAAGATCTTTCATACTAGAAACTTCCGTGTGCAGCCACATGCCACTATGGGCTCTGGCATAGTTGACTAAGTTGTGCGAACTCTTACGGGGTGGACTAGCAGATGTAGGGGATGTAGGTGTACCGGTCTACCCCACATGTAAGGTGCTAGTGCTTCTGAAAGACTATGTCTCGGTCATCCGTATCTCAAACACCATGTAGTGCGAGAAAACAAACGGAGGCGATCGAGTCATGTGGGGAAAAGTGCGCAAACCTCTGCAGAGTAACAAACTAATCATGATTAGCCGTGTCCCCGGTTATGGACAACTTGAGTATCTAGTACTTGAATATCATTGTGAATCTCAACATGTTACTTCTAATTAATGTTATTGGGTTTTAATTACTTTTAATTGGGATTGAGAATGCTGTCAACCATTCTCAATGTTTCACAACCACCATGATAGTAAATAAAATTTATTCCTTTGCAGTAGGGAAAAACTGGCTTTACGCAAAACTGTAACCATAGAGCTTTCCACCAGCCATATATGCATGTAGTATAGCTGTTTCATTCCATTACTCTCTATGTGTTACTTTGCCAGCATATTCCATGTGCTGACCCGTTTTCGGGCTGCAACGTTAATGTTGCAGACTTTTCAGACGACGATTGAGGTGCGTTTAGGTCGTGGTTCTATACTCAGTGATGCCGCTGGAGTTGATGGACCCATTTATCTTCCAAGTCTTCCGCTGTTATCTTTAAAATATGGCCTTAAGTCATATTTATTGTAATAAGTTTTTTTTTGAGCCATCGATGTAATAAGTGTGTGATTGTAACTCTGCTATAAAACCTCGATGTACTGTGTGGTGTCAGCATTACTGATCCAGGGATGACACCGTAGCACAGTAGACGTGATCCATTCGGGTCAGGTCGCTACAGAGATGGTATCAGAGCACACGCTGACTGTAGGACACGACCACTAAGTTAAAGCCATAGATCACTCTTCTCAAGTTGCTCTATGTGCCTCAGTTATAATCCATAGAGAAGTTGTAATACAGTAGGTTTAGCACCAATATAAATAAAGAATGAGTTCATTACAGTACCTTGAAGTGGTCTTTTGTTTTCTTTCGCTAACGGAGCTCACGAGTTTTCTATTTTGAGTTTTGTGTTGTGAAGTTTTCAAGTTTTGGGTGAATTCTTTTGATGGATCATGTAACAAGGAGTGGCAAGAGCCTAAGCTTGGGGATGCCCATGGCACCCCCAAGATAATCCAAGGACACCAAAAACTCAAAGCTTGGGGATGCCCCGGAAGGCATCCCCTCTTTCGTCCACTTCCATCGGTAATTTACTTGGAGCTATATTTTTATTCACCAACATGATATGTGTTTTGCTTGGAGCGTCTTGTATTATTTGTGTCTTTGTGTCTTAGCATGCCACAATAATCCTTGCTGTACACACCTTTTGAGAGAGGCATACATGAATTAAAATTTGATAGAATACTCTATGTGCTTCACTTATATCTTTTGAGCTAAGTAGTTTTGCTCTATGTGCTTCACTTATATCTTTTGAGCGTTATAATTTTGCTCTATGTGCCTCAGTTAGATCTTTTAGAGAACGGTGGTGGATTTGTTTTTAAGAAACTATTGATCTCTCACGCTTCACTTAAATTATTTTGAGAGTCTTAATAGCATGGTAATTTTCTAAATAATAATATGCTTGGTATTCAAGATTTGTGAAACTTTCTTTTGAGTGTGTTGAATACTAAGAAAAGATTGAAGCATGATAATTATTTTGAGATATGGAGGTGATAATATTAAAGTCATGCTAGTTGAGGAGTCGTGAATTTAAAGAATACTTGTGTTAAAGTTTGTGATTCCCGTAGCATGCACGTATGGTGAACCGTTATGTGATGAAGTCTCACTCTTCCACCTTTGCTAGCCTCTCTAATACCGCGCACCTTTCGCCGGTATCATACACCTACCATACACCTTCCTAAAAACAGCCACCATACCTACCTATTATGGCATTTCCATAGCCATTCCGAGATATATTTCCATGCAACTTTCCACCATCTAGTTCATCATGACACACTCCATCATTGTCATATTGCATATCCCGGTACACCACCGGATGCATTCATATAGAGTCATATTTTGTTCTAAGTATCGAGTTGTAATTGTTGAGTTGTAAGAAAAATAAAAGTGTGATGATCATCATTATTAGAGCATTGCCCCAGTGAGGAAAGGATGATGGAGACTATGATTCCCCCATAAGTCGGGATGAGACTCCGGACGAAAAAAAAGAGGCCAAAGAAGCCCAAATAAAAAGAGGCCATAAAAAAGAGAAAAGGCCCAAATAAAAAAATATATATATATATATATAAATGAGAGAAAAAGAGAGAAGGGACAATGTTACTATCCTCTTACCACACTTGTGCTTCAAAGTAGCACCATGATCTTCATAGTAGAGAGTCTCTCATGTTATCACTTTCATATACTAGTGGGAATTTTACATTATAGAACTTGGCTTGTATATTCCAATGATGGGCTTCCTCAAATTGCCCTATGTCTTCATGAGCAAGCAAGTTGGATGCACACCCACGTAGCTTCTTTCTGAGCTTTCATATACTTATAGCTCTAGTGCATCCGTTGCATGGCAATCCCTACTCACTCACATTGATATCTATTGATGGGCATCTCCATAGCCCGTTGATACGCCTAGTTGATGTGAGGCTATCTTATCCTTTTTGTCTTCTCCACATCCACCATTCTATTCCACCTATACTGCTATATCCATGGCTCACGCTCATGTATTGCGTGAAGAATGAAAAAGTTTTGAAAAAGTTAGAGTATGAAACAATTGCTTGGCTTGTCATCGGGGTTGTGCATGATTTAAATACTTTGTGTGGTGAAGATGGAGCATAGCCAGACTATAATATTTTGTAGGAATAACTTTCTTTGGCCATGTTATTTTGAGAAGACATAATTGCTTTGTTAGTATGCTTGAAATATTATTATTTTCTATGTCAATACAAAATTTTATCTTGAATCTTTCTAATCTGAATATTCATACCACAATTAAGAATATTTGCATTGAAATTATGCCAAGTAGCACTCCGCATCAAAAATTCTCTTTTTATCATTTACCTACTCGAGGATGAGCAGGAATTAAGCTTGGGGATGCCTGATATGTCTCCAACGTATCTAAATTTTTGATTGCTCCATGCTATATTATCTATTGTTTTGGACTATATTGGGCTTTATTTTCCACTTTTATATTATTTTTGGGACTAACCTATTAACCGAAGGACCAGCCCAGAATTGCTGTTTTTTGCCTATTTCAATGTTTCAAAGAAACAGAATATCAAATGGAGTCCAAATGGAATAAAATCTTCGGGAACGTGATTTTTTCACGGAACGTGATCCAGGAGACTTGGACCCTATTCCAAGGAGTCAAAGAGGAGGTCATGAGGGTGCCCCCCCTAGGGCGCGCCCCCTACCTCGTGGGCCCCTCGGTGCTCCTCTGACGTACTCCCTCCTCCTATATATACATACGTACCCCCAAAGGATCAGAGGAGGAGCCAAAAACCTAATTCCACCGCCGCAACTTTCTGTATCCACGAGATCCCATCTTGGGGCCTGTTCCGGAGCTCCGCCGGAAGAGGGCCGTCATCACGGAGGGCTTCTACATCGTCATAGCCTCTCCGATGAAGTGTGAGTAGTTTACCTCAGACCTTCGGGTCCATAGTTAGTATCTAGATGGCTTCTTCTCTCTCTTTGAATCTCAATACAAAGTTTTCCCCTCTCTTGTGGAGATCTATTCGATGTAATCTTCTTTTTGCGGTGTGTTTGTTGAGACCGATGAATTGTGGGTTTATGATCAAGTCTATCTATGAATAATATTTGAATCTTCTCTGAATTCTTTTATGTATGATTGGTTATCTTTGCAAGTCTCTTTGAATTATCCGTTTGGTTTGGCCAACTAGATTGGTAGTTCTTGCCATGGGAGAAGTGCTTAGCTTTGGGTTCGATCTTGCGGTGTCCTTTCCCAGTGACAGAAGGGGCAGCAAGGCACGTATTGCATCGTTGCCATCGAGGATAACAAGATGGGGTTTATTTCATATTGCATGAATTTATCTCTCTACATCATGTCATCTTGCTTAAGGCGTTACTCTGTTTTTAACTTAATACTCTAGATGCATGCTGGATAGGGGTCGATGAGTGGAGTAATAGTAGTAGATGCAGAATCGTTTCGGTCTACTTGTCACGGACGTGATGCCTATATACGTGATCATGCCTAGATATTCTCATAACTATGCTCAGTTCTGTCAATTGCTCAACAGTAATTTCTTCACCCACCGTAGAATACTTATGCTCTTGAGAAAAGCCACTAGTGAAATCTATGGCCCCCGGGTCTATTCTCATCATATCAATCTCCACCACTTTAATCTTGCTTTGCTTTTTTACTTTGCTTTTACTTTTTACTTTGCATCTTTACACCAAAAATGCCAAAAATATTATATCTATCAGATCTCACTCTCATAAGTGACCATGAAGGGATTGACAACCCCTAATCACGTTGGTTGCGAGTAGCTATCGCTTTGTGCAGGTACGAGGGACTTGAGCATGGCCTCCTACTAGATTGATACCTTGGTTCTCAAAAACTGAGGGAAATAGTTACGCTACTCTGCTGCATCATCCCTTCCTCTTCGAGGAAAACCAATTCAAGCTCAAGACGAAGCAATGACATGGCATCATTAGTGTGGAGTTACTGTAGCATGACACTCGGGGTGTTACAACAGCCCAATAACCCATCCAAACCTCTTCCATGTCATCCGCCATCGAATCATGATCGCATGGCCGAAAACTACACCTCATTTGGACACTCCTAGCCCCTTGTACCTATAAATAGGTGCTCCCCTCCTTTTTTTCGCGGAGACGAAACCCTAGCCTAGCTCCCTCTCCGCCGCCGGACACGTCCGGTCCGCACCGGACGAAACCCGTCGCCGCGCCCGCTCCAACCAGACGCCAACACGTGGCACCGCGCCACCCGCCGTTGCTGTGGCCCGCGAGCCCATGACGGGCCCGCCGCGCCCGCGCCGCCCGGCCGCTTCCCCGCGCGTCCCCGCGCCCGAGGACGGCGAGCGCCGCTGCCGCGCATCTGCTTCGCCGCCCCGCCGAGTGCGCCGCCCTCGCCTCCACCTTCCTCCCGCGCACTCCGGTGAGGTTCCGCGCTCTCCGGTGAGCTCCCTCCTCCCCACCAACTCCGGCCTTCTCCGGCGAGCTATTCCGGCGAGATCCACTCCTGTCGTCCTCGTTTTCCGTGCATGATCCAAACCCTAGATCTGAGGTTGACCCCCCTTTTTCCTCTAAGTCCTTTTGTCTGCTATTTTTCATGCCCTGTTCATTGCATCATAACTCCATGATCGTAGCTCCGTTTCATGCGCATGTAATATCAAAATGTTCATCATGATGTGCTCTTCATTTCATTCCATTGTGCCAGGCTTGTTTGAGTCCATCTTGATGCCCAAATCCTTGATGCAAGAGTGCTATAAATTGTTAGGTCCTGTTTCTTATCAGAGTATGAGGATTTGTCATTTTTGTCACATTTGTTGTGTGCTGCATATGGGCATGAGCTCTACATCTGTTTTGAACTATGCCATGCCGTCTTTACAGGGGTGCTTGCCAATTATTTTTGTGATCAATGTGGTGACTAGCACAAGCATGCAAAGTAGCCTTCGTGATATTGCTGATTTCAGAGATAGGATTTTACTGTCATTTTCCTGTTGTTATTTTTTTGCCATGTAAACATGTTGCTACAGTGAGATCCATGCTTATTTTGAGATGCTGTAGTAAGGATGTTTTGTACATATGGTTACGCTCTATCCATCCATGCCCCTGTTTGCAATTATGGAATGCCCTAGCATGTCTTAATCTTGCTCTACTTTTGCTATAAAATGTTCCTGGCAGATTGTTACATGTTAATGAATTTTGCCATGGTTGTTGTAGTTGATCCATGCATGCTATGAAACTGATCTTGCCATGGTTAGCTTCATGAACATGTGTTCTTAATGGTGTCATGCTTATCTTGTCATGAAATGCTTTCTGGTGAGTGATTTGAGCTCACAAAGATGCCTTCATAATTCTGTTTATGCCATGCTCTATTTTCTGCTAAGTCTGAATCTGTTAATAAAACTTTCTATGTTTACATGGGTGCCATCATATCTTCTGTTCCTTTTTGGCTCATGTTCAGTAAGAGACTTTTGTTCTATGCTTTGAGTAGATTCATGCCATGTCTTTTTTTGCTATGATATGTGCCCGTAGCTTGTTGTTTGCTAGCTCTAAACATTGCTTCCTGATGTTATTCCTGGCATGTTAGTATTTTCACTAAGTCTGTGAAGCTGATATCTTTTGCACTTTCGCCATGCTTGTTTGAACCTGCTCTTGTGTGATTTAGCCGTAGCTCAGTGTTCATGTTTTGTCAAGTATCTTGAGTAGATCACTGCCAAGTGCTTTGTTGTTATGTTGGAGTGCAGTAGCTTAGTTTCTTGTTGCATTATAGGTGGCATTGTGCTGTTAATCACAGAATGGTGCCATTCTTGTTTTGCTTGCCTTTTGCAAACCATGCATCCGATTCCGGTGATCTTTATATTGATTTCGACCGAAATCATCTCATCTTTCTAGCGGAACACTTGGTTTGCCAAGTTGATGCCTAGTTCAATCTTTCCCTTCCGAAGCACGCATATGCATTGCATATCATGTCTTGCATATCATGCCATGTTTTGCATCATGTTGCTTGTGCATTGCACCGTGGTTGATTGTTGCTCCTTTGCTTGTGTTCTTGCCTTGGGTAGAGCTGGGAGATGAGTACGTGATCGAGGAGCCTGTTGATAACGCTAACGAGGATCAAGCTTTCGTCAACTCTGAGAACTTTGCAGGCAAGATGACCATACCCTTGAAATCACTTCTATCTTTGCTTGCTAGTTGCTCGCTCTATTGCTATGCCGCGATACCTACCACTTGATATATCATGCCTCCCATATTGCCATGTCAGCCTCTAACCCACCTTTCCTAGCAAACCGTTTTTTGGCTATGTTACCGCTTTTGCTCAGCCCCTCTTATAGCGTTGCTAGTTGCAGGTGAAGATGGAGTTTGTTCCATGTTGGAACATGGATATTGTTGGGATATCATTATTATATCGTAAAGGGTGGAAGGCTCGGCCTTATGCCCGGTGTTTTGTTCCAGTCTTGCCGCCCTAGTTTCCGTCATACCGGTGTTATGTTCCTTGATTTTGCGTCCTTTACGCGGTTGGGTGTTATGGGAACCCCTTGACAGTACGCTTTCAATAAAACTCCTCCAGCAAGGCCCAACCTTGGTTTTACATTTGCCTAACAACCTATCACCTTCCCTTGGGTTCTGCAGACTCAAGGGTCATCTTTATTTTAACCCCCCTAGGCCAGTGCTTGTCTAAGTGTTGGTCTGAACCGGGCAGCCTGCGGGGCCACCTCGGGGCAACTCAAGGGCTAGTTTTAATCGTAGCTTGACCTATCCGGTGTTGCCCTGAGAACGAGATATGTGCAGCTCCTATCGGGATGTCGGCGCATCGGGCGATCTTGCTGGTCTTGTTTTACCATTGTCGAATTATCTTGTAGCCGGGAAGTGAACATGGTTCTGGTGTTATGCTTGAACATAAGTAGTTTCAGGGTCACTTCTTGGTCACTTATAGCTTCTCGACCGTGCATTTGCTTCTCTTCTCGCTCTATTTTGCGTAAGTTAACCACCATATATGCTAGTGCTTGCTGCAGCTCCACCTCATAACCTTTCCCTACCCATAAGCTTAAATAGTCTTGATCTCGCGGGTGTGAGATTGCTGAGTCCTCGTGGCTCACAGATACTTCCAAACAGTTGTAGGTGCAAATGATACCAATGTAGGTGACGCAACCCAGCTCAAGTGGGAACTCGATGAAGATCTTGATCGTTGTCTTGTTTTGTTTTCCTGTTGATCAGTAGTGTAGCCCAGTTGGGACGATCGGGGATCTAGCATTTGGGGTTGTCTTTCTTTATTTTGGTTCCGTAGTCGGACCTTGTTTGTATTCTGGATGATGTATGCTATATTTATGTATTGTGTGAAGTGGCGACTGTAAGCCAACTCTTTATCCGTTTCTTATTCAGTACATGGGATGTGTAAAGATTACCCCTCTTGCGATATGCCTTCCGTGTGGTTATGCCTCTAAGTCGTGCTCCGACACATGGGAGATATAGCCACATCGTGGGTGTTACATGAAGATAGAGCATAGCCAGACAATATGATTTTGTAGGGATAAGTTTCTTTGGCCATGTTATTTTGAGAAGACATGATTGCTTTGTCAGTATGCTTGAAGTATTATTATTTTTATGTCAATTTTAAACTTTGATCTTGAATCTTTCGGATCTAACATTCATGCCACAATAAAGAAAATTATTTTGAGAATTATGCTAAGTAGCATTCCACACCAAAAATTCTGTTTTTATCATTTACCTACTCGAGGACGAGCAGGAATTAAGCTTGGGGATACTTGATACGTCTCCAATGTATCTATAATTTTTGATTGTTCCATGCTATTATATTGTGTGTTTTGGATGTTTAATGGGCTTTATTATACACTTTTATATTATTTTTGGGACTAACCTACTAACCAAAGGCCCAGTGCAAATTGCTGTTTTTTTGCCTATTTCATTGTTTCGCAGAAAAGGAATATCAAACGGAATGAAACCTTCGGGAGAGTGATTTTTGGAAAAAACGCAATCCAGGAGACTTGGAGTGGATGTCAAGGAAGCATCGAGGAGGCCATGAGGTAGGGAGGCGCGCCCCCACCCATGTGGGCCCCTCGTGGCTCCCCTGACCGACTTCTTTCACCTATATATTCTCATATACCCCGAAAGCATCCGAGAGCACCACGAAACCCTATTTCCACCGCTGCAACCTTCTGTACCCAAGAGATCCCATCCTGGGGCCTTTTACATCAACACCATAGCCTCTCCGATGATGTGTGAGTAGTTTACCACACACCTTTGGGTCCATAGTTATTAGCTAGATGGCTTCTTCTCTCTCTTTGGATCTCAATACAAAGTTCTCCTCGATCTTCTTGGAGATTGTCGGTGTCAAAACCGGCGGATCTCGGGTAGGGGGTCCCGAACTGTGCGTCTAGGCCGTATGGTAACAGGAGACAAGGGACACGAAGTTTTACCCAGGTTCGGGCCCTCTCGATGGAGGTAAAACCCTACGTCCTGCTTGATTAATATTGATGATATGGGTAGTACAAGAGCAGATCTACCAAGAGATCGAAGAGGCTAAACCCTAGAAGCTAGCCTATGGTATGATTGTTGTTGTGTATGTTGTCCTACGGACTAAAACCCTCCGGTTTATATAGATACCGGAGAGGGTTAGGGTTACACAAAGTCGGTTACAATGGTAGGAGATCTGCATATCCGTATCGCCAAGCTTGCCTTCCACGCTAAGGAAAGTCCCTTCCGGACATGGGACGAAGTCTTCAATCTTGTATCTTCATTGTCCAGGAGTCCAGCTGAAGGTATAGTCCGGCCATCCGGACACCCCCTAATCCAGGACTCCCTCAGTAGCCCCTGAACCAGGCTTCAATGACGATGAGTCCGGCGCGCAGATTGTCTTCGGCATTGCAAGGCGGGTTCCTCCTCCAAGTACTTCATAGAAGATTTTGAACACAGAGATAACGTCCGGCTCTGCAAAATAAGTTCCCACATATTGCCATAGAGAGAATAACATTTACACAAATCTAATCTGCTGATGTATTCCGTAGTGTGACACACCACGGCCAAGCCTTTATCCGAGTCGTTTCATTATCCCACCTCAGCGTGTCATGCGAGGCAGTTTCCTTGGCACGTCTTGTAAAAGCAGAGATCGTGTCCCCTTATTCCGGGATTCTCATCAATACGGGCGTGGGTAACCCAACCGCTTCTAGGACTCCTAGATTATCGGCAAGTCCAAACGGACACAGAGAGGACGCTTGATATTCACCCTCTTTATAAAGGGACAAGGCTTTTATTTTTCCCTCCCGTGCTCAATCGAATCCTTCCCCCACCTCAAGCTCAAGCGCCCAAAGTTCAGGTCAGGTGCTCCGAACCTTCAGTCATGTCCGGATCTAGCCTTCAAGGCCGATGGTTGCCTTCCTCCGTCATGGAAGAAGTCATCAAAAAGTTGAGGGAGGCCAGATATCTGACCGCCGAGATTTTGCATCGGCTGCCTCCCCGAGGGCAGGCCGTCCCCACCCCCGAACCCAAAGAGAACGTCGTGTTCGTCTCCCACTTCCTCCGAGGTCTAGGCCTTGCTCTGGATCCTTTCGTCTGGGGTTTGATGTTTTACTACGGGCTAGACTTTCATGATCTAGCTCCGGACTCCTTTCTTCATATCATGACATTTATTGTCATGTGCGAGGCCTTCCTCTGGGTTACCCCTCACTTTGGCCTATGGCTCAAGACCTTTGAAGTAAAGCCGAAGATGACCGAGGGGCAACATGCAGCGTGTGGAGGTGCCTCAATATGCAAGATGATGGGAGCTCCGTGGCCCAAAGGTTCCATCCCAGAGGTGTATGAATTGTGGCAACAGGACTGGTTCTACATCATGGCTCCTAGAAGTGCCAAGTGGGCGGCCCCCCTGTTTTCCGCTTGGGCCCTCCACCACGGCTGATGTCATGGATCAGCAGAGGTCTGAGCTGGGGTCCAGCCAAGGACGTGCCTATACTGCAAAGCCGCATTCCAGATCTCTTCAATGGAGATTTCAGTTTGGTTGCGGTAATATAGGTTATGCTGGTTCGTCAAGTCCAGCCTTGCAAACGCCGGCCTCTTCGCCTGTGGGAGTTCAATCCCGAGGGACCGCGTGCCATTCAAAATTTTCTCGGCCTTAGGCACGAGGAGACGTACAAGTCATTCTTCGGACCTCAGGTGGAGTGTCCGGAAATCACCGAGGACGTGGGCCTGAGCAGTAACCGTGCCGCCAAACAGGTAAGGCATTTTCTGGCCGAACATACTATCTCTCCTTTGTTACGAAGTTATTTCTGAGAGTTCGCTTTCTGACCAGGACTGGCTAACAAAGGCGAAGTTGATTCGGTGTTCGGCCCCCCTCCCTGAGGGTTTGGAAAATCCGGTATTGGAAAAGATGCTCTAGACCGCACCTTGCCCGGAGCCCTTGAAGGAAGATACTGTGGAGGATAATGCGGGCGGACGCGGGCTCCCAACGCTGCCCATTCTAGTCGAGGGAGCGAGCGTCTCCATGAAGGAAGACGACCAGAAGAGGAAAAGGACTGCGCCCGGGGATTCGGAAGCCGAAGCTTCCAAACGGGAGAAGAAGTCTCCCACAGAGGGTCCTACCTTGGGGGGTGCTGTTGCCACACAAAGTCCGCGGGGGGATCAATTCTCCCGCGAATCGTAAGTAACCGGTAATACTTTAATAGTACAGATATGCCATCTTTTTCTTCTAAGAAAATAACCACCGCATATATTTTTGCAGTTCGGGCCTTAGCCCCTCTCAAATGATCTCGTCTTCGGGGGATCTTCTTCCAGAGATGATGGAGAGCGAAACGCCTCCTCCGGACTCCTTCGCTCCAGAAGCGGGCGACCCTGAAGTGTCGTCGCGGAGGGCCTCTCTGAGTCCGGTGAGACCGGAAGATAATCCCATTGACCCCCGAAGCTCCCAGTGTCCGGCTCCCGAAGAGAGCAGACAAAAGAGTCTGGCACCGTATAGTGTGCGATCGGATGTTCTGAGGGAGTTGGTGGGGCGAGCGGCCATCTGAGATGAACACCGTGTGCTGATGAATACGGTGATGGAGAGAATATCGTCCACCAAAAGCGGATTGCATGAAGCTTTTATGAGTCTACTGACAGGTTTTGAGGTAC
This sequence comes from Triticum urartu, assembly GCF_056163025.1. Classification (NCBI taxonomy): domain Eukaryota; kingdom Viridiplantae; phylum Streptophyta; class Magnoliopsida; order Poales; family Poaceae; genus Triticum; species Triticum urartu. The sequence continues at coordinate 443,246,697 of NC_141876.1, forward strand.
ATAAAAGAATGTATGATAGTCCTGCACATGCTAGGTGTGCCCTGTGTAGATAGTAGCCCCTGAGACTCTGGTTGTCGTCGGAAACGACGACGAACAAAGGATCATATTCCCAGGTAATAACCATACTGCCTCTATGTGCAGGTGATGGAAGCTCCGGTGGCTAGCCGGACTAGCGAATTTGCCCATTTGGAACGGTAGTTGGATGCGGCAGACGCCGACATCGAGCTTGTTAACAAAAGGCTTGACGAGGCACAGGGTAAGTGTCATTATCTGGTAAAGGCCACATAGGAAGAGCAGCATGATGCCATTATCTTTAATATGTTGTGACTGCAGATGGAGCTGCCACAGTTGAAGCCTTGCGGGCAGAACTTGCCCGAGCCAAGGAACAAGCGAGGTTGGGTAATGCGGCTGCTTTGAAGGCGGACGAAGAGTTGCAAGCCGAGAAGGCCGCGCATGGCGAGAGCCGAAACAAGATGGCCAAGATGGCCATAGAATTAAAAGCCGCCGCCGACCGTTGCCGGGTTCTGGAAAAGGAAAACCAAGCGAAGGCATCGAACCTTGAGAAGGCTGCTGCGACGAAAAAGGACCTCCGCTCTGCTATGAGGGAAAGAAGGAGGAGCTGCGGGAAGCCGGGGATATTGTAGCTGGGAAATCCTTTATGTTGCGGAGGAAGTTCGGAGATCCACGGTATGCCCCTCTGGATCGGCTGTGGAGTTCGGAGGAGGTATATATGGATTTGGCGGCGAGCGCTGCCGATGCGGCCAAGTATTTCCAGGGTCAGACGGACCGTGAAGTAGATCAGCTATTTTGGAGACAATTCCATTCTCCCGAGCGTCCGCTTTCATTGACTGACCAATTAGCCGAATGGGCCGAACTAAATAGGTTGTCCGGACTTTCCATGAGGTCTGTTGTGGACCAGCTATGGCCGGAAAGGTCAAAACCGAACAGCTATTTCAGCTTGGTGCAGCAGTTCCTTGACGTGGTGCCGCGCATTAATGCGATGAAGAGGTCGGCGTGCATATAAGGCGCACGGATGGCCTTTGCCCGTGTTAAAGCATACTGGGCGGAGATGGATGCTACCACTGTTGCAGCGCGGGATTCGGCCATAGGTCGAAGGGCTGCTGACCACTACTTTGAAGAAGTTCTTGAGGGTGCTCGTTTGATAGAGACCCAGTGCTCAAAAAATATTATGCTTGAGTGATATGTAATCTCATTGTAAGCGAAATACTTTTATAAATTTTTATATGGCTATTTTTATACTTTTGCCTGAAAGTAATATGATGCCTCCTGGGCGGCCGTTTATGTATACACGTGTATAACCTGAAAGATTGCAGCCGTCGGCTTCAACCCTCACGCATATAATGCGGAGGTGCTCGCAAAAACACGCATTCACACTTAACCCAACGTCTTGGTCCTATTAAGGAGGTGATAGCGGAGCGAGCGAGGCAACCGGACTATAATGCTTTAGCACTTTCACTTAGCCATAGGAGTTTGGCAGTGGGGCTACTAGATAGCCCCTGGTGGCTCCGCACTCTCCTGATCTCGGGGTGCGTACATGCCTGGCCGGAAAACGGCCCTTCGTTAAGGCGGAGGAATTCTAACATTCCCACAGGTCATCGAGTGGTTGACCAGTCTCACGCTATATCATGACAGTCAGTTTTCGGCTTTCTCTACTGAGGTGCTCGTCCGGATGAACCAGGGCACAATCGCAGTAGTTCTCCTGGTGCTACCTTAGCCGTTAAAGCGGAACGTAAGGCACCAAAACACAGGAGCCAGGCAAACCCAACATTTGACCAAAGACAATGATTCGGAGCAGATGCATATAGGGCCAAACTCGCGACGCCGAACACTCCCTAAGGTGTTCGGTCTTTGTGGTATGAACCGGGCCTAAATAATGGCCTTTGTAAGAAGCCCCTTGTGTCCAGGTACATGCATTGCTCTGGCGTGGTCACATGCCAAGACGTCAGCATCCTTCTCAACGGTGGATATGTATCAACAAGAGACAGTAAAAAAGGTTTACGCAGGGTTTTAATCTAAAAAGAATCCTTGGAGCGGGTCCCTGCTGCATGTCTGCGCCTGTGTCTCCGTTGTGCCGTATCCTGGACGGCTGTAGCACGATGATCATCTGTAAAAGAGAGGAATTTAGGTGAAAAAGTTGTCGTGAAAAAAGATAGTTTGTTAAAGAAACCATGTATAATTCAAGATGAGAAGAAATTGCCACTTGTCTGCGCGTGTTGAGCCCCTTGTATTGACGAATAGGGGTGTGACCGTTTATTCGGTATAAGTAGCGGCGCCGGACTCGATTAGTTGTGTCTGAGGTCTTGACGACCTATTGGACGCTTTCTGGTCCGGGCGCCTTTAGTGTGCGGCTGCCAAGGCAGCCTCACTCTCTTCGGCGCACAGAGATCGCTTGATATTTCCGTGCACTGTAATGATGCCACGTGGACCGGGCATCTTGAGTGTGAGGGAGGCGTAGTGTGGTATTGCATTAAAGCGAGCGAAAGCTTCGCGTTCGAGTAGTGCTTGATAGCCACTTTGAAACGGAGCGATGTGGAAAGTTAAATGCTCGCGAGGAAGTTATCGGGGGGCCGAATATAACTTATAGTAGGAGGGAGCCCGTACAACGAGCCCCTGGGCCTGGCGTTACTCCTTTAAAGGTAGTATTGCTGTGGCGAATTTGTGTTGGGTCTAACCCCATCCCGCGGATTGTATCCTGATATATTAGGTTTAGGCTACTGCCGCCGTCCATCAAGACTCGTGTGAAGTGATATCCGCCAATTACTGGGTCTAATACCAGGGCAGCCCATCCTGCGTGTCAGATACTTGCTGAGTAATCGCGATGGTCGAAAGTGATCGGTTGAGACGACCAGTGGCAGGACTTCGCGGAGATAGGCACTTGGGTATATTTTCCTGGGAGTGCCACGTTGTTTTTTCCCTTGATCACGTGTAGCACGTTTACTGTTTTGACTTCTGGTGGAAATTTCTTTTGTTCCCCCATGTCTTGCTTGGGGGGCTCGTCCTCGTCTTCACTTGGTGTATCCTCCCCCTTGTGTATGGCATTGAGCTTGCCGGACTGCTTGAAGACCCAACATTCTCTGTGGGTATGATTAGCAGGTTTACCAGGGGTACTATGGATCTGACATACTTGGTCCAGAATTTTGTTGAGGCTGGACAGTTCATCCCTGGTGCCTTTAGGGGGCGGCTTTTGACCTGGCCAAGAGCTTTTGAATCCGGCATTTACTGCCATGCCCTTCGTGCTGTCTTCTTTATTCCGGAGTTGTTATTGCTGTTGCACCGTGATTTCCCATTTCCATCTCTAACTTCAGATGTACTGGGGTCGCCGGTGCTGCGTCTGGCTAGCCAGCTGTCCTCACCCGCGCAAAAGCAGGTCATGAGGTTTGTTAATGCGGCCATCGTTCTCGGCTTATTTTGGCCGAGGTGTCTGGCGAGCCATTCGTCACGAACGCTATGCTTGAAAGCTGCCAAGGCTTAGGCGTCCGGACAGTCGACAATCTGGTTCTTTTTAGTAAGAAACCTGTTCCAAAGCTTTCGGGCTGACTCTCCGGGCTGTTGAGTTATATGACTCAAATCGTCCCCATTCGGAGGTCGGACATAAGTCCCTTGAAAATTTGCCCGAAAGGCGTCTTCGAGCTCTTCCCAACTTCCAATGGAGCTTTCAGGGAGGCCTTTGAGCCAGTGATGAGCTGGCCCTTTGAGCTTGAGGGGTAAGTACTTGATGGCGTGTAGATCATCTCCTCGAGCCATATGGATATGGAGGATGTAGTCCTCAATCCAGACCCCAGGGTCTGTTGTTCCGTCATATGCCTCTATGTTTACGGGCTTGAATCCCTCTGGAAATTCATGGTCCAGCACCTCATCGGTGAAACATAGGGGGTGTGCGGCACCCCTTTAGCTGGGTGTACCGCGTTGTTCGGATGTTTGTTGTGTTGCATTGTATGCTGGGGCGCGCTTGCGTGGTCCGTAGATGGATCTTGTTGCACCGTCCTTTGCGTGCGAGCCCTCGCATGGGTCGCGTGTTGTATTGTGAGCGGCGTTGTATGCCGCTCTGTGTTGGTAGAGGGGTCGTCTATCCGACCAGGTGGCTGCTTTGATATTTGGTTGTGGGGGGTCTGAGGCCTCCTCATTGAATTCGGGTAGCAGCTTCCGCTTTGGGTAGCTCTTGGAGGGGCGATTGTCGCCGTACCTTGCTGTTGTGTTGAGTATTTTCCTCCATCTGATTTGGAGTGTGTCTTGCACGGCCCTGAGCCTTTGCTTCTGCTTTTTCAGACTCCTCGCGGTGGCAACAAGCCTTTTACGGGCAGTCTGCTGCTCCGGGTGCTTGTCCGGTGTTATGTCGTCCGGACCATTATCCTTGATAGGATTTGTTTGTTCGGTTTGATTATCCGGATTGCCGTTGTCTGACAGCGCTTCGCCCTGCTCCAGCGCTGGGTCTGTGTGATCGCTATTTCTGTCGAGGCGGGATTTGGGGCGGCGCTTGCGTTGCCGCTTTGACTGCTTTTCGAGGGAACAAGCCTTGGTGCGTCCTTCCACTGCTCGTCGTCATCTTTTGGTGCGTCCACCATGTACACGTGATATGACGAGGTGGCGTTCCAGGGCCCAATAGGCGCTGGTTCTTCATCATCTCCTTCATCGGCGTCCATACCGTTGATGTCTTCGGAGTCGAAGTCGAGCATGTCGGTTAAATCGTCGATAGTGGCTACAAAGTGGGTGGTGGGTGGGCTTTGAATTTCTTCATCGTCCGTATCCCAATCTTGCTGACCGTAGCCCGGCCAGGGCTCTGCTGATAAAGAGAGAGACTTTAGTGATTTCATAATATCGCCAAAGGGCGAGTGCTGAAAGATGTCCGCGGCAGTGAACTCCATGATCGGTGCACAATCAGATTCGGTCGACAGAGGCGCGAATGGTTCAGGGTCCAGAGAGGAGTCCGGCTCCTTAGAATCATGAGTCTCGCGGAGTGCGGGGCTGGTGTTCGGCTCGATCGCCGTTAGGATCACAGCCCCCGAGGCGGCGTCCAACCACCCATCCTCGATCGACGCAGTTGGCTCCGAATTAAGGGTCGAAGCCGATGCGGGTGCGGCCTCCAGGGCACTGTTCGGCGGCAGAGCTAGATCATGCTCGTCATGACAGTGCGGCGCGCTTGGCAGTGGCTCGAATCCGTCGAAGATCAAGTCCCCGCGGATGTCAGCCGTGTAGTTTAAACTTCCAAATCTAACCTGACGGCTAGGGGCATAGCTTTCGATCTGCTCCAGATGGCCAAGTGAATCGGCCCGCAGTGCGAAGCCACCAAAGACGAAGATCTGTCCGTGGAGGAAGGTCTCACCCTGGACTGCATCGCCATTGATGATCGTAGGAGCCATCAAGCCTGACGGCGATGACACAGAGGAATTCTCAATGAAAGCACCAATGTCGGTGTCAAAACCGGCGGATCTCGGGTAGGGGGTCCCAAACTGTGCGTCTAGGCCGGATGGTAATAGGAGACAAGGGACACGAAGTTTTACCCAGGTTCGGGCCCTCTCGATGGAGGTAAAACCCTACGTCCTGCTTGATTAATATTGATGATATGGGTAGTACAAGAGTAGATCTACCACGAGATCGAAGAGGCTAAACCCTAGAAGCTAGCCTATGGTATGATTGTTGTTGTGTATGTTGTCCTACGGACTAAAACCCTCCGGTTTATATAGACACCGGAGAGGGTTAGGGTTACACAAAGTCGGTTACAATGGTAGGAGATCTGCATATCCATATCGCCAAGCTTGCCTTCCACGCCAAGGAAAGTCCCTTTCGGACACGGGACGAAGTCTTCAATCTTGTATCTTCATAGTCCAGGAGTCCGGCTGAAGGTATAGTCCGGCCATCCGGACACCCCCTAATCCAGGACTCCCTCAGAGATCTATTCGATGTAATTCTTTTTGCGGTGTGTTTGTCGAGATCCGATGAATTGTGGGTTTATGATCAAGATTATCTATGAACAATATTTGATTCTTCTCTGAATTCTTTTATGTATGATTTGTTATCTTTGCAAGTCTCTTTGAATTATCAGTTTGGTTTAGCCTACTAGATTGATCTTTCTTGCAATGGGAGAAGTGCTTAGCTTTGGGTTCAATCTTGCGGTGTCCTTTCCCAGTAACAGCAGGGGCAGCAAGGCACATATTGTATTGTTGCCGTTGAGGATAAAAAGATGGGGTTTATATCATATTGCTTGAGTTTATCCCTCTACATCATGTCATCTTGCCTAATGCGTTACTCTGTTCTTATGAACTTAATACTCTAGATGCATGCTGGATAGCGGTCGATGTGTGGTGTAATAGTAGTAGATGCAGAATCGTTTCGGTCTACTTGTTGCGGACGTGATGCCTATATACATGATCATGCCTAGATATTCTCATAATTATGCACTTTTCTATCAATTGCTCAAGAGTAATTTGTTTACCCACCGTAATACTTATGCTATCTTGAGAGAAGCCACTAGTGAAACCTATGGCCCCCGGGTCTATTTTCCATCATATAAGTTTCCAATCTACTTTACTTTGCAATCTTTACTTTCAATCTATATCATAAAAATACCAAAAATATTTATCTTATTATCTCTATCAGATCTCACTTTTGCAAGTTGCCGTGAAGGGATTGACAACCCCTTTATAGCGTTGGTTGGAAGGTTCTTATTTGTTTCTGTAGGTGCGAGGCGACTTGCGTGTAGTCTCCTACTGGATTGATACCTTGGTTCTCAAAAACTGAGGGAAATACTTACGCTACTTTGCTGCATCACCATTTCCTCTTCAAGGGAAAACCAACGCAGTGCTGAAGAGGTAGCAGTGTCCAACTGTCAGATTTCAAACACACGCGGCAGCTTGACTTGGGCTACAAGTAAAGCTGACTCATCCAGCTCTAGATAAGATTTGCTCTCATTGTCTTCGTTCAAAGACATAGGATTTGGTTGAGCATCACATTAGTCACTCTGACTTTGTTCACTTGGACCCCACTTAACATGGTGGTGGTTCCTATGACTCAACAAAGAAGAAAAGGAAACTACGAAACAACTATGTCTTCGTACTCCATAGTCTTCATGCGATGTCTTCTCATGTCATAGTCTTCAATGTGAAACTCTTCACAGACCACCATTTTCTTCAATGTCTTCACACATTTTGGGGGGTTAACTCTGGAAGGTAAACCAAATCAATGAGGGACTACTACCTGTGTTATCCTGCAATTCTCACAAACACATTACTCCCTCAACCAAGTTTGTCGTCAATACTCCAAAACCAACTAGGGGTGGCACTAGATGCACTTACAATCTCCCCCGTTTTGGTGATTGATGACAAACTGGTTGAAGTTTTCAACGGGGATAAAAGTATGTGAAAGTTTAAGGATTAAAGCATTGTCTTCATAGGTGGCAAAAGGCTCCCCCTGAAGATGTGCATATAAGTAGTTTGCTTTTGAATGCAAATGCACATGGCAGGTTTTACTTTGTGGAGATTCTCTTCAACTTATGAAGACAACTCATCATGCATATAAAGATATAATGAAGATAATGACATGCATAATGAAAAATGGACGTCTGCGGAATGACTTCATGCAGAATTTATCATCGTATCACAAAGTGGCAGAAAGTAGCAGACAACGATCAAGTTTAAGTGTTGCAGCCAAAAGAACCAAATGTATCAAAAGACATGAGTTGTAATCACTTGGCAAAATATAGCAACCACCCATAAAGGACCCGCTTGAAGACTATCAACTCATATGCTTCTCCCCTTTTGTCAGTAAGGACCAAAAAGGTTTGAAGACATAGAGTATCTACTCGTTCCCTTTAGGAGTAGATGCAGGAGCAGGGTCGACGTTGCAGTTCATTGGTGCAGAGGGGCCTGGTGAAGTGTCGATATGAAGTGAAGCCATGGTTGGTGAAGGGGCATCGTCTTGTTCATCGACGACTCTCGCAACAGCAGTTGTAGCCGAAGATGAATACTCAGAGTCTTCAATGGAGGGAGTCCGACGCCAGCTTGCATTCTGGGGAGGTTTGGAATCAAATTTGAAGCCCTCTGTGAAGTCGTCTTCGCCAAGATCGTCTTCGAGCATAGCAGTGTGAGACTCTTCCAAGACCGCCGACAGGCTTCATGAGCTATGAATGTGTTCTTGGTCGCAAGATTGCGAATGCGATTGACATCCACCAAGATGCTCTGCATCTGACGCTTTAGCCAGTCATGGTGCTTGTCCTGCTTCTGATGTAAGGCCACAAGAAGCTCTCAGTCATTGAGTGCACAAGAATGCTTGTGTGGCCTTTGAGCAATTGTACTCTCAGTGGCTTCAGTATTTGCACGGTGAGGCACACGTATATTGCCAACCATAGGATAAGCAGGAGTTGCAGCATTGGGGGCATGAGTGCCTTCTATTGGCTGCGCGAAGCTTTGGTGATCAACATTATGAAGATAAATTGTCTCCTTGGCAGGCTGTAACACCCACGATGCGGCTATATCTCCCACGTGTCGGTGCACGACTTAGAGGCATAACCGCATAGTAGGCATGTTGCAAGAGGGGTAATCTTTACATATCCCATGTACGGAATAAGAAAGAGATAAAGAGTTGGCTTACAATTGCCACTTCACACAATAAATAAATATAGCATTACATCATCCAGATACAATCAAGGTCCAACTATAGAACCAAATAAAGAAAGACAACCCCTAATGCAAAAGATCCCCGATCGCCCCAACTGGGCTCCACTACTGATCGTCCGAAAAGGAAACATAGTAACGTCTCGAATCCTCGTCGAACTCCCACTTGAGTTCGATCACGTCCCCTGCACTAGCATCATCGGCACCTGCATCTGGTTTTGGAAGTAATCTTTGAGACACGGGGACTCAGCAACCTCACACCCCCGCGATCAAGACTATTTAAGCTTAAGGTAGGAAAAGGGGTAGTGAGGTGGAGCTGCAGCAAGCACTAGCATATATGGTGCCTAACTTACGCAAATGAGAGCGAGAAGAGAAGAAAAGCATGGTCGAGAAGCTATAATGATCAAGAAGTGATCCTGAAACTACTTACGTTCAAGCATTACACGAGACCGTGTTCTCTTCCCGGACTCCGTCGAAAAGAGACCATCACGGCTACACACACGGTTGATTCTTTTTAATTAAGTTTAGTGTTAGGTTTTCTACAACCGGATATTAACAAATTCCCATCTTTCCATAACCGCGGGCACGACTTTTGAAAGTTCAAAACCCTGCAGTGGTGTCCCAACATAGCCCATCATAAGCTCTCACGGTCAACGAAGGATATTCCTTCTCCCACGATGACCCAATCAGACTCGGAATCCCGGTTACAAGACATTTCAACAATGGTAAAACAAGACCAGCAAAGCCGCCTGATGTGCCGACAAATCCTGATAGGAGCTGCACATATCTCATTCTCAGGGCACATCGGATAAGCAATCCGTACAACTAAAACCAACCCTCAAGTTTCCCCGAGGTGGCGCTGCAAGGGGATCTAGTTTGGACCAACACTCAGAGGAGCACTGGCTCGGGGGTTTAAAATAAAGATGACCCTTGAGTCCGCGTAACCCAAGGGAAAAGGCTTAGGTGGCAAATGGTAAAACCAAGGTTGGGCCTTGCTGGAGGAGTTTTATTCAAGGCGAACTGTCAAGGGGTTCCCATTATAACCCAACCGTGTAAGGAACACAAAATCAAGGAACATAACACCGGTATGACGGAAACTAGGGCGGCAAGAGTGGAAAAAACACCAGGCATAAGGCCGAGCCTTCCACCCTTTACCAAGTATATAGGTGCATTAAAGTAAACAAGATATAATAATGATATCCCAACATTAAATCATGTTCCAACAAGGAACAAACTCCATCTTCACCTGCAACTAGCAACGCTATAAGAGGGGCTGAGCAAAGTAGTAACATAGCCAAACAACGGTTTGCTAGGACAAGGTGGGTTAGAGGTTTGACATGGCAATATGGGAGGCATGATATAGCAAGTGGTAGGTATCGTGGCATAGCAATAGAGCGAGCAACTAGCAAGCAAAGATAGAAGTGATTTCGAGGGTATGGTCATCTTGCCTGCAAAGTTCTCCGAGTTGACGTAAGCTTCATCCTCGTAAGCGCACTCAATGGGTTCCTCGTTCACGTAATCGTCTCCCGTCTCTATCCAAAACAAGAACACAAGCAAAGGAAACAACAATCAACCACGGTGCAATGCGCAAGCAACATGATGCAAAACATGGCATGATATGCGGGATGTGATATGCAATGCATATGCGTGCTCCGGAAGGAAAAGATTGAACCAGGCCTCAACTTGGCAAACCAAGAGTGCCAGTGGAAAGATGAGTTGATTTCGGTCGAAATCGATATAAAGATCATTGGAATCGGATGCACGGTTTGCAAATGGCAAGCAAAACGATAATGGCACAATTCTGCGATTAACAACATGATGCCATCTAAAATGCAACAAGAAACTAAGCTACTGCACTCTAATATAGCAACAAAGCACATGGCAGTGATCTACTCAAGATGCTTGACAAAAGATGAACACTGAGCTATGGCTAAATCACACAAGCGTAGGTTCAAACAAGCATGGAAAAAGGGCAAAAGATATCAGCTTCACAGACTTGGTGAAAATAACAACATGTCAGGAATTAACATCAGGAAGCAATGTTTAGAGCAAGATATCAACATGCTACAGGAATAGAACATAGAAAACAAAGGCATGTCATGAATCTACTCAAAGCATATAACAGAAGTCCCTTACTGACCATAAGCCAAAAAGGATCAGAAGATATGATGGCACCCATGTAAACAAAATCATGAAGGCATGTTTGCGAGCTAGATTCACTCAACACAAGGCATTGCATGACAAGCTAAGCATACTACCAGCAAGAAGACATGTTCATGAAGCTAACCCAAGCAAGAACAAACTCATAGCATGCATGGATCAACTACAACAACCTTGGCAAAATTGATTAACACGTAAACAATCTGCCAGGAACATTTTATAGCAAAAGTAGAGCAAGATTGAGTCATGCTAGGGCACTCCATAAATGCCAACAGGGGCATGGATGGATAGAGCACAACCATATGCCCAAATCATCCTTACTGAACATACTCAAAAGAAGCATGGATCTCTCTGTAGCAACATGAATACATGGCATAAAAATAACAGCAGAGCAATGACTTAGTGAAATTCTAAGTCCCTGAAATCAGCAATATCACAAGAGCTACTTTGCATGCATGTGTTAGTCACCACATTGATCACAAAAATACATGGCATACACCCCTGTAAAGATGGCATGGCATAGCCCAAAACACAAGTAGAGCTCATGCTGATATGCAGCACACAATAAATGTGGCAAAAATGACAAATGCACATACTCTGCTAAGAAACAGGAACAATAATTTTATAGCACTCTTGCACCCACGATTTGGGCATCAAGAAGGACTCAAACAAGCATGGCACAATGGAAAAAAAATGAAGAGCACATCCAGATGAACAATTTGATATATTATGCGCAAGAAACAGAGCTACAATGACAGAGTTATGATGCGATGAACAGGGGCTCAAAATACTACAGAAAAAGACTTAGAGGGAAAAGAGAGGTCAACCCTAGGGTTTGTTGGATCTGGATCTGGACTCGGGCATAGACTCCGAGGATCGTCGGGATTCCGGCCGGAGCTGGAGGTCGCGGGCGACGACGGGACTTGCCGGGGTCGACGGGGACGGAGGAGCAGCGGCCGGCGGGCGGAGACGCGGTGGTCGGCGGCGGGGAAGAAGTGCGGTGCTGGCGGGAGGAGCTGCGAGCTCGGTGAGGAGGCGGTGGCGCGCCGGCGGGTGGAGAGCAAGCGGTGGTCGGGCGGCGAGCGCGGACGGCGGCGGTGGCGAGCGCGAGCGGCGCGGGGCGCGGTCGGGCAGCGACGGGCGGAACGGGCCGCGGGGGCCGGAGGCGGGCCCGGCGGGCTTTGGCGGGGAAGTGGGTGCGGTGCCACTTAGCGCTCCCTGATTGGCCAGGCGGCGGCGGGCGGACGCATCCGACGGCGCGGGAGGAGCGGGGTTAGGGTTTTGGACCCGAAAATTGGACGGGGAGGACATATTTATAGGTAGAGGGAGCTAGGAGAGTCCAAATGGAGAGCGGTTTTCGGCCACGCGATCGTGATCGAATGGACGAGAGGATGGAGGGGGTTTGGATGGGTTATTGGGCCACTTTGGAGGGGTGTTGGGCTGCAACACACACGAGGCCTTTACGGTTCCTCGGTTAACCGTTGGAGTATCAAACAGACTCCAAATGGCACGAAACTTGACAGGCGGTCTACCGGTGGTGTACCAAGGATGCTTGGCAAATCTCGGTCCATTCCGAGAAAGTTCAACAATGACACACGAAAAGAGGCAAAAGGGGGTGCCGGAGGACGTAGGAGTGTCGGATTGCAAAACGGACAACGGGGAAAATGCTCGGATGCATGAGACGAACACGTATGCAAATGTGATGCACATGATGACATGATATGAGATGCATGACACGGACAAAAAGAAAAACGAAGACAAAACCCAACCATGGGGAAATCTCATAACTTAGAGCCAGAAATGGCAAGAGTCGGAGTACAAAGATGGTAAGTTACATCCAGGGTGTTACACAGGCTCAGGGTAGATGACTTCAACTGATAGATCAACCTCAGGTAAAAAGACAAGATGGTTGCACGCTGAGGGCTGATAGTCGACAGAAGAGTGAAGCTTGATTAAGCGCATCACCCATGGAGCATAGAACTTCAAGCCAAACAGATCAATTCCAAATGCAGCAAGCTGTCTGATGAAGAAATCCTGGGAATTGAATCCGATGCCATTGACAATATAGAATACCAAAGTCTTCATGGCTCCTTCAAGTTTGGCTTCAGCTAAGTATCCCTTGATGGGCCATAGAGTACGCCTCAGAATATGATAGACTGTGCGGGTCAGATACTCAAGGTCCTTGACGAAGAATTCCTTGGGATAATCAGCATCTTGAGGCAATGGCTTCATCATGCTTAGCATCTGACTCATATTTGGTTCAGGCCGCTGGAAGATACTCTGCAGTTCATTTTGGTGTAGCTAACAACCAGGCTCATAGAGTTCACCTGGAGTGGGCAGGGAAGTAAGCTCAATAATGTCTTGAGCTTTGGCTTCATGGTGCACATCTCCTGACATCCACTCAAGGACCCATGTCTTCGGATCCCTGTTGTAGCCACAAATGTGAAGTGTGGCATAGAACTGTAGCAGGAGCTCTTCATTCCAGTGTTCTTTGTCAGTGACAAACTGTAGAAGACGAACCTCCCTGAAGCAGGCAAGTGCTTCTTCGAGACAGGGCAGCCCAGCAATAGCATCACAATCAAGACGCATGTGTTGAAAGATTCACTCTTGATTGCATAGGATGCATGAGTAGTAGTTGCGCTGCTGATAGCTCCAGAAGAGATCAGAAGAGATCTTTGGCTTCGAGTAAGGATTCTTGGCGCTATCAAAGAAGGTGTTGTGGGCTCTGAAGCTGTTCACACTAAACGATCCTGGGGAGGTTGCAATGCCTGGAAGCGTTGGCAGCCTCGGCTTTGGCTTCTGAACCTGGGGCCTCTCCTCCACATGATAGTCATATTGAGGTCCGGGAGCTGTGGGAGGCACCATGACGAGCCATTTCACAGTGACCAGCTGTTCATGATCAAGGGCCTGTTCAATTGTGTGAGGCCTAGGAGATGGCACAGTGGCTTCAAGTTGAACTTGAGCTTCAGGCACAACATTGGCTTCAGGCTCCACATTATCTTCAGCCATGACAACATCATTGGCTTCAGTGTCATTGTTGGTGGCAGCCTCGGTGTTCTCAACCTCCATGTCTTCAATGACAGGAGGGTCGGGCACAGACACATTCTCCTCGAGAATGATTTCTTCAGTGGCAGGGGGTGTGGCAACCCTTTCTTCTTCTTTTCGTGGCTGTTGATTTTCTTCGGCTGATGCAGCCAGAATGTCTTCAGCAGCTTTAGCTTAAGGCATAGAGACATTCGTAGTGGGAGTGGCATCAGGAAACACTTCACGTGCTACTGAGCTTTGTTGCACTTCTCCTTCTGGAATGCTTGACATGGTGACCTGTGGCCTAGGGCCTTTGCGAAGCCTGTGGAATGCGGGCGCCGCCTGTGGTGAAGGAGTGGTCTACACCATGTAGTCGTCATCAAGCACCAGAGTGGTGACTTGAGGTGTTGGAGTTCTAGGAGTTTCATAATGAATGGGGGTGTCTTGTTGGGGGCTATCAGCCCACGAATCATCCTGAGCAATTGGCGTAAGTGGACGACCAATGCTGATGAGTTCGTTGTTCGTGAGAACAGGCGATGATACCGGTTGGTGCTCGAGTTGAGGAAGGACTTAATCATCTTCAACATTGTCTTCATGATCAATGTCTTCAACTGTGATGGGGTCAACAACTGGAATTTCTTCATCTTCAGGAGCCTTTGTGAAAGCAAGCTCGTGGATCACAAGTTGACGCTCTTGGTCGGTGGAGGCTGGACGGGCAACAAAAATGGGCTCAACCACAAGGTGCTTAGAGGCAGATGTCGGCGTCCTGGGAACGGGGGTCCCCAGACTTGCCTGCCTGCGGCTCGTGGCGTGGCTAAGCCTGCAGGCCGTACGGCCCATCTTCACCAACAAAGCATCCAAGACCCTCCCGAGGGTCCAAGCCTCGCGAGGCGGACGATGCAAGACCTCCTCGGGAGTAGCCTAGCTAGGAAGGCTCACGAGGAGCGGATATATCAAGGCGGGACAAACCTCATGAGACCCTCGTGACGCGAGCCATGATGCACGGCACCAGGCGAGCGCCAGGCGGGCACCAGCGCGCGCATCGTCCTTGTTTCCTCTTTGGTGCTAAGGAGGCCAGCGCAGGCGAAGAGTACCGAGGCATCAGGCAAAGGTTGCTATATTGGTGCAACGAGACCAAGACCAGGAGGACGGCAAGACGGAGGTCATCATGGAGCTCAAGACGGCGTCACCACCAGAGCCTTTGGTAGGCGCAGACCACTTTTGTCAGGATAGCTTGTACTAGCTGTCCCCCTTCGAATTAGCCCGCCATTGTTGGCTCCCTTCCCGCTCGATATTTGGGAAGAGGACCAGGGCCGATATAAATAGGGCTAGCCACCACCTTAGCAAAGGAATAGGAGAGGACGGATCACAAAGGCACAGATCATTCGGGGACAGATCATTCAGACCACCCACACACACACAAGCTCACCGAGCTCAAGAACACCTCAACCTCAGGAGGTCGTTCTTGCCTTGTACTGTTCATCATCAGCCCTAGAGGAAATCCACCACCACCACCACACTGGAGTAGGGTATTACACCACAATGGTGGCATGAACTAGTATAAATCTTATGTCTTTCTGTGTTGCGAGTTCGTCGACTTCGTCCGCGAGATCTTACCGAGCTAGGGCGTATATTGGTGGGAAGGAAAGACTTCGCGCGCACCCCAGTGTTCGAACCATAAGGGCTTGCCGGAACCCCACATCCAACATTTGGCGTGCCAGGTAGGGGTGCGCCAGAGCTCCTCCTCCACCGACCTGCTCGTCGATGCTCCTTAGCCACGATATCCGACGACTCAAGGGTCGGCTCCGACCGCTAGGCAGCCTAGCCAGCCCGGGCAGCACCGCCTGCCCATGAAGGTCTCGACCCCGCACTCCAGGTGGCACGGGCACAGCCAAACTCCGCCGGGCGCGGGTAGCACGGCCATGCATAATCCACCCTCACCCCACGGCAGGTACGGGCCGCCGCAAGAGCAGTGAGTCATGCCGCAGCAATGGCACCGTACTCAGGACGGGAGCAAGAAAACATGCGGACAACACTCATTGTGGCAAGGGAGCTGCTGCGGTGCAGGCTGATGGAAAGCGGTCGGGACACACTGCTGGAGCGTTCTGCCGAGCTGCTCGATGCAGCAGCGTCGGGAGCACCGCCCTTCTGCTATCAACTTCCTTCCCAGGCCACTGCCGGGCCGCGCGGCGAACCTCACCACATCCGCGCGCCATCAACTACGCCTGGGGGCTTCATCAACATCAGCACGGCCGACGGCGTAGGGGTCTCCGACTCCCCCACGACGCCCGCGGCGGGCACGGGCGCAAGCGTCGCCCTCCACGGTCCCAGCAGGATGCCATACAGTCATCCCCAGGGCGCCACCATGGGTCAAGCAACATGGAGCGTGGGGCACCATGGCGAGGTGTTTGGGGTGACGGCCCCGAAAGCCTACGTGCCCCGCATGATGGACCAAGGGTATGCACCAGAGGACGACCCTGGCTCGTTCATTTGGAGATGATTAGGGAGAGGGGGCGCTAGGAGTCAAGGCCTTCCAAGAACCAACGGAGAACCACAACGATCGCACCGACAACGGCAACTACAGGGTACCGCTAATCTCTCAAAAGCAGGCTTATGCTAACCATGGGCTGCAGATGAATTAGGTGGCAGCGTCGATCGACGACCCTGGCGTGGCGGCACCCATTCCAATAAGGGAGACACGTTGGGGGCCGCCGAGAGGGAGCTAGGAGCAAGGCCCCTCCCCAAGGCACGCAAAACCAGGGGATACCCGGAGGTAGGCCCTCTGCCGGGGTGGCCTCCACAACCCTTCCCCCGGTAGAGGACCTGTGGTCGTCGAGGGAACCGCTGGCGTCCCCTTTCCCTCCTTTGTGTCGTCCTGGTGACCGGTCGGCTCAAAGGAGGTCGAGGGTGGCGCAAGGCAAGGCCCTCGACTAGCGATATGAAGCAAGACCAGTACCTGTGAAGAAGGCCCGGTGCCTGTGAAGCTCGCTGCCCGTGGCACTCTCACGTAATAATGAGTTGGGGCTGTACACGCCCCGGAGTCTCAGGAGCGCCGGCCTCAGGCCCTGGGGCTCCCTCCCACGCCTAGTGGCAGCACTTAGCTCCGCGCTGGTGAGAAGACTTGAAGACCCGAAGACTAGACTAGGTGCCAGACGCGGCCTTTTGCTTTGGATCTCTCTTTCTGTGGCTTTGCTTTCTAGATATGGACTTAAGTTGAAGCTGAATTTTTATCGATGCATGCGTGGGGTGCCTTTTCTCGTTTGAGCCGTATCTTGCCTTCTGGATCTCGTTTGGTTTGGGAGTCTTGTCCATCGCCTTTTCCTCGTAAAGCTCCTCGTGAGCTAGACCGTGCAAAGCACACGCTCATCAAGCACGCGCTAGCACCGCGCCAGGTGCTCACCTCTTACGGGCCCCCCCTCAAACGGAGCGATAAGCTCCGCAGGATTCTCAGGAACTCATTGCTTCACGACCCAGCCATAAGCTAGCGCTGACTAAGGTAAACCACATCGGGGAGCTCACCCCCAGCTTCATGAGCTCACAAGGACACATACACACATCGCATAGGAAAGTAAAAAAATGCAAGTTGCTTACACGAGGGGTTTGTCCGCGTTCTGGGAACGGGGGTCCCCAGACTTTCCTGCCTGCGGCCCACGGCATGGCGAAGCAGCAGGCCATATGGCCCATCTTCATCAACAAAGCATCCAAGACCCTCACGAGGGTCCAAGCCTCATGAGGCGGACGACGCAAGACCTCCTCCCGAGCGGCGTAGTCAGGCAGGCTTGCGAGGAGCGGAGATATCGAGGCGAGGCAAACCTCACGAGGCTCTCGTGACGTGAGCCATGACGATAGACACCAGGCGGGCGCCAGCGCGTGCAGCGTCCTTGTTTCCTCTTTGGTGCAAAGGAGGCAAGCGCAGCCGCGGAGTACCGAGGCATCAGGCAAAGGTTGCCATTTCGGTGCAACAAGACCAAGACCATGGACTGCAAGACAGAGGTCATCGTCGAGCCCAAGACGGCGTCACCCCAGAGCCTTTCACAGGCGAAGACTGCTTTTGTCAGGATAGCTTGTACTAGCTGCCCCCCTTCAAATTAGCCCGCCATTGTTGGCTCCCTTCCCGCTCGATATTTGGGAAGAGGACCAGGGCCTCTATAAATAGGACTAGCCACTACTATAGTAGAGGGGGGATCAGACCCAGAGACACACCACAAGTTCATACGGACAAGAACACCTCAACCTCAGGAGGCTGTTCTTCCCATGTATGGTTCATTATCAGCCGAAGAGGCAATCCACCACCACCATACTAGAGTAGGGTATTACACCACAACGGTGGACCGAACCAGTATAAACCCCATGTCGTTCTGTGTTGTGAGTTCGTCGAGTTCGTCCGCGAGATCTTAGCAAGCTAGAGCGTAGATCGGTAGGAGGGAAAGACTTCGTGCACACCCTAGTGTTCGAACCTTAAGGGTTAGCCGGAGCCCCACATCCGACATTTGGCGTGCTAGGTAGGGGTGCGCCGTAGTTTCCCTTCCATCAGTCCGTCGCTCCGTCGTCTCCATGTCGGACGCTCGTCGTGATCGAGCTGAGCGTCGGGCTGCCCTCGCCGCCCGTGTCGCTCAGACGGCCCCCGTCGGCGCGCCGCCTCGTTGTTCTCCGTCTCCCGCCGCCAACGCTGCCACCGGCCCGGTGGGGAACTAGCAGCAGGTGTCCTTGCAGCATCCTTCGGTGCGGCAGGATGGCCGCACCGCTACTCCATCACTCACCCCTGCCGGTTCTTCGTCCCACGCGCACCGCGCTCCCATGGAGGCACGGGTCGCGCTCATCGCGGCGAACGAGCTCCTGCGTTACCGCCCCGTCGACGACCTCTATGAGGAGTGGCTCGACTGCATCGCCGAGCTCGTCTGTGCTGCAGGGGGCTCTCTGACATCGTCCCACTCTCTGCCTCCCCCTCAACCAGCCGCAGGCGATGGGTCTCATGGCATGCCTTCACCGCCTCGACCCCAAGATGGTGCCTTGGCACCAAGGCGCATGCCTCCGCGGCGTGATCCACCGCGCCGGGCGCCCGCGCTTGAAGAAAGAAGCTGCCAAGAATCCCACGGCCGCGAGAAGCTACACCAGCGCTCCCCGCACCACCTTGTCAAGACTGCGTGTCGCCTGCAGTGGCACAGTGCGGACCTCGCCAAGACCAAGTTCCGCCTTAGAAGCGGGCCCCGGCGACCACGGCTGGCTGCCATGCCTTCACCCCCGAACTACGTAGCGTCGCCTGGCCAGGCAAGTTCAAGCCAAATGTACCTCCTCGATACGACGGCACCGCCGACCCCGCGGAGTTCCTGCAGCTCTATGAGTTGAGCATCGAAGCGGCCAACGGCGACGAAAAAGTCATGGCGAACTGGTTTCCCATGGCTCTCAAGGATGGGGCCCTCTCCTGGCTCCTGAACCTGCAGCACGGCTCGATCTCCTCCTGGGACGAGATGCGCGACCGCTTCGTCGCCAATTTCTAGGGCATTCACGACCACCCACCGGCCGCGGGCGATCTACGCCGCATCAAGCAACAACCAGGACAGACCATCCAGAAGTACATCCAATGCTTCAACAACACCCGCATCAAGATCCCCAAGGTCACGGACGAAGCCATCATCTCTGCATTCTCAGAAAGCGTCCGTGACGTCAAGATGAAGGAAGAGCTGGCTATCTAGGAGGAGCTTTGCACATCTCAGGAGCTGTTCAACCTGGCGACCAAGTGCGCAAGAGCTGAGGAGGGGCGCCTCTCTCTCCTTGAGCTGCCAGCTGTAGGAGTGGAGGAGAAGAAGGCCAAGGCCAAGGACGTGAAGCGCAAAGAGGCAGTGGTGCTAGCAGCGGAGCCCGACACCAAGTGAGGCAGAGATCAGCCCGAGTCATCCAAGAACGGCCGTCCGTTCTGCGCCTTCCACAACCTGAACACCCACAACACCAGCGACTGTCAAGAGCTCAGAGCCATACGGGAAGGACGCTTCGGTCGACGCCCCGAGCGCAACGACCAGGGCTATGCCCGCGGAGGAGGACGCGGAGGCGGACGCTGGGACGACCGTGGCCTGCGCCAGGAGTGGCGTGACCGGCCTCGTGAGGACCGCTGGGAGGACCAACCTTGCGAGGTCGCCTGGAGGGACCCGCCTCGTGAGGATCGCCCCCAGGGCAACGCCGGTCTTCCCCCGTTGCCGCCACTGAGAAGGAACGACGACCACCACCAGGACGAGGGGGCTGGGGGCTTCTAGGAGCCACATGCGGTCGCTTGCATCTTGGGCGGTGCTCAGGCCCCATCCTCGCAGCGCATCTTCAAACAGTTCGCTCGCGAGGTGAACGCGGCGCTCCCCAAGCTCGAGGCCACGCGCCCGCTCAGGTGGTCCTAATGCACCATCACCTTCAACTCGGCCGATCAGTTCAAGTGCACCGCCACCGTTGGCACACTCCCTATGCCGTGCTCCCTAGCCATCAACAATGTGCAAGTCACCAAGAGTCTCATCGACGGTGGCGCAGAGCTCAACGTCCTATCCGTCGACACGTTCGACAACCTCCAAGTGCCCTATGAGCAGCTCCAGCCAACCAAGCCTTTCTCAGGGGTGACTGACGGTTCCACCACACCGATAGGGCAAATCCTCCTGCCTGTCACCTTCGGGGAGCGCAAGAACTACCGCACTGAGCTCATCGACTTCGATGTCGCGCACATCCGCCCTGGCCAAGTTCATGGCAGTCACTCACCACGGCTACAACGTTCTCAAGATGCCAGGAAGCGGGGGAATCATCACGGTCCCATGTGAAGAAAGGGATGCGGTGTGCTCCCTTGAGCGCGCCTTCCAAGCCACAGCAATCGACAACCCTGACAGCAGAAGTGAAGGCCCTCCGGAGACCATTCCCAAGAAGAAGCTGTCGCGCCATGCAGGACCCCAAGGAGATGGCGTTGCGTCAGGAGCCTCGTCAGGATCCGGGCCCGCTCCAGGGGTGCCTCCCTCCACCGCATAGGAAAGCGTGCTCGGCGCCCTCCTCGGGCAGGACTCGGGGGCGCTCTCCTGGAGAGCCTCAGACCTTGCCAACCTCATGAGGGAGGCGTTTGGGCGCCACTTGGAAGCGTGCTTCACGGCCCGCTTTCCTCAGGAGAGCACAGGGAAAGGAGTGCCCACCGCCCAGGAGTTCATCACCCAAGAGCTACAAGACGCGAGAGCCATGCGCGGCGACAGGCGCTCACCGAGCGCGGCTCACCATCCAGGCGAGGGTGCTGAACTGCGCGTCTGCATCGACATCCCAGGGGACAACAAGGCCGCATCTCAGGAACGCTTCTAGCCATCACGTGCGGGCCGCTGTGAGGGTCCACCACACAGCTATGTTCGCATGCCCTTCGGCTTGCCAAGTGTGGCGTCGGCCTATCAGCGCAACATGCGGCAAGTCCTGGTGGCTCAGGAGGCCAGGTTCCACGCCGTTCTGAGGAGATGAGGACGGTCTTCAGGGAACCTCCTGAGCCCCCAGAGCCTCCCGAGGCTCAGGGTCCCGGTGGCTCATGAGGAGCCATTCCTTCAATGCGTGGCTTCAGCTGCACCAACTCTACTTTGTCTATAGAACCAGGTGACATCTTCCAAGTTCATTTAAGCTAGGAGCGCCCCTCGGAATGCACTATTCCTAGGCCACATGGGTCCGTCTGTGTGGCATGTACCCCTTTTACTTATGTCTTTAGCTTACCTTGTTGGGGGCGCCCCTCGGGCTGCATCATCCCCATGTCGCTCGGGCCGGACCCGGTGGCATGTATCTTCCTGCATTTATCCAGTTCGATCTGGTCTTCGTGCTTAACCTGCCGACGGCTATCGCCCGCTCGGGTGCCGCTCGCTGCGGGTCTTTTTATCCCATGCAATTCCCGTGCACGTTAAAAGGGGGTCTCCTGAGCATCGCGACTCAGGAGCTCTTACTGGCTCTCCAGCCCTCACCCCCTAGCCTTGACCACGGCATCGCGACCTGGCATACCAGTGGCGGCTGAGCTCGCTCGAGGGCCGGGACCTAAGGATGTAGAGTGCTTGCATCTAACTGCCTTGCAGGGGCATACAGTCACCAAGACTCAAGACCAGGCGCAACCCGCCTTGAGGTAGGGCCTCGTAAGTCCCGCTGTCGGTGTCAAAACCGGCGGATCTCGGGTAGGGGGTCCCAAACTGTGCGTCTAGGCGGATGGTAACAGGAGACGGGGACACGATGTTTTTACCCAGGTTCGGGCCCTCTCCATGGAGGTAAAACCCTACTCCTGCTTGATTGATCTTGATGGTATGAGTATTACAAGAGTTGATCTACCACGGGATCAAAGAGGCTAAACCCTAGAAGCTAGCCTATGGTATGATTGTCTGTCCTGTCTACGGACTAAACGCTCCGGTTTATATAGACATCGTAGGGGGCTAGGATTACACAGAGTCGGTTACAAGGAAGGAGATCTACATATCCGAATTGCCAAGTTTGCCTTCCACGCCAAGGAGAGTCCCATCCGGACACGGGACGAAGTCTTCAATCTTGTATCTTCATAGTCTGACAGTCCGGCCAAAGGATATAGTCCAGCCGTCCGGATACCCCCTAATCGAGGACTCCCTTAGTAGCCCCTGAACCAGGCTTCAATGACGACGAGTCCGGCGCGCAGATTGTCTTCGGCATTGCAAGGCGGGTTCTTCTTCAAACTCTGAGTACCTGTTAAATAGTGTCCGGCTTCTCATAAATGTTGCGCGTCTTGGCTTCTACGTCCAATAATGGCCATCTTCCACGTGTCAAGCGAATGTGATGAGCCAGGGTGTTTTTACATTTACCACCCCATCTATGTGAATGAATTGTCTATTAAAGAGACGAGGATCCTTAGATCCAAATCACACCATCCTCCCTCAACAAGCATTCATCGGAGCGTGCCCGAAAAAATCCATCCCAACATGGCCGGCCAGCGCAGCTCCTCCTCTCACTCCCGCAGCCCCAAGCCCGGAGACTGGGAGAAGTGTTCTGTCCCGCACTGCCAATTAGTGAAGCTACAGACCCAGGGATTCCTCCCTCCAGCGTATATGGTCCCGGTTCGAGCCGGGCTCGCCACCTATAATGGCGGGGAGCAAGCGGAGAGCTTTCCCAACCCCTCTAAGGGAGAGCGGGTATGCCTTGTCCCTTATTTGTTAAGGGGCCTCGGATTTCCAATCCATCCATTTCTCTGAGGGCTCCTGGAGTTCTACGGCCTCCAGTTGCACAACCTCACCCCTGCCTCCATACTGCACATCGCTAGTTACGTAGCCCTTTGCAAGCTGTTTTTGGGTTGCGAAGATCATTTCGCGTTGTGGAAGAAGTTGTTCTGCCTTGTGCCCCATACACAGAGGGGATCAATATATCAAGTGGGCGGAGCCGAGGTATGGCGCATCGCCAGGACCGGATACCTATCCGGTACCCCGAAGAAGATGTCTGAGGACTAGTCTTCGGAGTGGTTTTATATGGAGGATGTTCCTCTCCCGGATCCTATATGGATTGGTCTTCCTGAGTTCGAAAACACCCCTTTGAAGAAACGCCTAAGCTGGCGCCCACGGAGTCCACAGGAGGAAGATGATAGAGACGTATTTTATCTGATTGGCCGGATAAAGTTGCTGGCCAAATCAGGACTGACCATAACCGAGGTTATGGCAATATGCATTATGCGGGGGGTGCAGCCACTTCAATATCAAGGCCACCCCATGTGGCACTTCAATGGGGAAGATGATGCCACTCGCTGCAGGCACAAGGGACCGGACTCAGTTGCTGCTCTAGTGAAAATTCTATCTGATCTGTATAAGCGGGAAGAAGAGGAGTTCCTCCGCATCAAGCCACGGGATGGATTCTCCACGAACAACCCTCGAAGCTGGGTGAGCTTCCGCTCTTTTTACTTCCATCCTACCCTTGTTTTCGTGATAAATATTTACCTTGCCATTACATCGTAGGAACTGCATAAGGCGGTAGGGGAGATCAATAGCCCACCTCCACAACTGGAGGATCCTGAGCGGGTCCTCGACCCCGGCCTGAAAGAGGATCCGGACATATTCGTGGAGCCGATTGATAGGATTTTCTATCGGCTAAGCTGCGATGACGCCATGGTGGCCATTATAGCCGACTACCCTGGGCTACTCCCAGCCTCGCAGGTAAATGAGACCGGAGTCCCAACCTTTGAAAAGGATTTCCTTTTATGCACTTCACCTACCGTATACAAACAGTGTTTTATAGGGAAGTACCTCGGGACGCCATGTCGAGCCCGCGGCGACTCGCCAACAAGGGGTTTCAAAGCCAGACAGGCTAAAAAGGAAGGCAGTCCGGACGGAGACGCCGGCGCAGAGGTATGATGCAACACCTCACTCCGTGGTTGTCGTCTTTAAAAACATAATAACACCCATGTTTCCTAGAAGGAAGAATGCTCGCCGGACAATATCCGGAGAGGTCGCCGATCATTCCTCTACCAGTCGGGCTCCAGGGCCGGACACAGAGGTGGAAGCTAACACGAGGTAGACGCCGGATGCTCCTTCTACAGAGGATGCAGATAAGATATCCACTACGAATTCCGAAGTGGAGAGCGCCATGAATCAAAGGCGTCGCCGAGCTGTACTCCGTGACACTTGTTTCTCCCGAGAGGCGTTTGATGCATTCAACTCGGGAGATGCGTACATCCGTGCTGCTCAAAATGGTCTAGCCAGAGCCACCGACCAGTATGTAAAGGATGTACGGGTAAGAAAATTTGATGAGTATATATATCAGTAGCCCCTGAGACTTGAAACAATTGGCACAACTGATTTAAGGATCATTTATTGTGCAGGTTCTTACAAAGAAGAATACTCGACTGTCACAGGAGTTGGAGGAATGCAAGACCCAACTTCTGGCCGCCGTTGCCGCATTGAAGGAAGCTAAAAAGTCCCCAGCCGGTAACATTTGTTCCAAAGAATGATAGGTACCCTATAGTGTGCGGCATGGCTGCAGATCTAACAATAGATATTGCAGATGACTCCGGAGAGAATCCGGAGGACCAGCATGTCATACGGCAGCTAAAGGCTGGCGAACGCATGCTGACTAAGGTCATGCGGGAGAAAAACAATCTCCAAGACACCAATACCAAGCTGAGCGTGGAACTGAAAGATGTTCGAGTCCAGCTTGCGGACTCCGTGAAGGAGAATAAGCAGCTTCGACGCAGCATTTTTAGTAAGTGCTTGAATGAACCCTTAAAAGAGTGTGGCGGAGAAGCCGGCTAACAGAGTTATGTCTGCAGGTATGCTGACGGGTCATCCCGCGGAGGAGATGCCCGGGTCTGCGGGTGATCTTCTACCCGAGCTCTCACAATTGCATGAACAAGTTCGGCAGGTGATGCAAGGTATTGCCCAGGCCTTGTGGCCATCCGTATCCCTGCCAGCAGGCATTGGAGAGCTTGCGGAGAAGCTCAAGGGAGCACGGCGGCGCTTCCGATTATGGAAGATATCGGCATGCCCTCAAGGTGCTAGGGAAGCCTGGGCCAAGGTGAAGACGCGGTATACCAAGGCTGACCCAAACGACATGGCCGAGGTCGGACCTGTGGGGTCCGATGGGAAAGAGATCCCCGTTAGCTTAGTGTATGGGCAAGTAGAATTAGCCGCAAAGTATTCCCAACAGGATCGTAGGCTAGACAGCCTGTTGGATGGTATAGAAGAGGAATTTAATCAGTCTATATGACTATGTAATTAAAGTGACATGTATAATGCCTTCTAGCCGGATTGTAAATCGTTTGTCATGGCAGACTTTTTCGCTTCAACCTCGGGACCCGATAGTCCGGAGTGTATCAGAATACCCGCTCAGTTATATAAGAACCAGGGTATGCGTGGAAACCAGGCGTAGGGGTCATTAGTGCTTGAACAGACAAGTACCCAACTAGTTATGTTATATTACATGGCTAGTAAGAAACATCTTCCAGAGAGAATAGTTCTGTTAAGGGTTCCTTTCCCTGGGTACGCATGCCCTAAAGTGGATGTCCGGACTGCGAGAGGAGACGCAGGCAAAACATCCGGGGGCACATATGGAAAATAAATAAAAATCATCTTTTGTTCACCGACCGAATATTCCCTTAAGAACGCTAGCTTTCGGCTTCACACAGTCTGAGGTACACATCCGGCTGAAACGGCAGTAACAATCGCAGAGGTGCTCCCCTTATGCCCTAGCTGAATTAACGGGAACTTAGGGCATAAATACAAGAGCCAGGCAACCCATCTTGGCCAAAACTTAAGTCATATCAATGCATATAATGGCGAAGAAAAGGTACATGCGGAAGAATAACACATGTGCGGGGCATGAAGCCCAGATAAATAATTAAGCTTCTGTGTAAGAACCCCCCAGGTATAATGAGCGCGGTTAGCGTGTCAATAGTGTGCAAGCAAGGCACAAGTTGGCCCTTGAAGGCCTTGAGAAAGAATAAAGGAAAGAAAGAAAAAAAGACAGATAATGTATATGCAAAAATGGACAGAGGAAGGGGACGAACATAGAGTCCGGCACTAGGCGTAGAATCTTCAGAGCCTGGCTGCGTTCCATGGGTTCGGCTCAAGTCGATTATTCGATGCATCCCGCAGACGGTACGCTCCACCGGTCAGAACTTGGTCAATAATGAAGGGACCTTCCCATTTGGGCTCGAGCTTGGTCTTTTTCTTCTCCAGCAGGCGCAGAACTAGCTCGCCAACGTTATAAGTTTTGGCCCGTACTTCTCTGCTTTGGTATCTGCGATTCTGTTGCTGATAGAATGCGGAACGGGCTTTTGCCACGTCGCGCTCCTCCTCCAGGGTGTCCAGACTGTCCTGTCGATCGATCTCGACTTCTCTTTCTTCATACATGCGCACTCGAGGTGAGTCATGAATTATGTCGCAAGGCAGAACCGCCTCTGCACCGTACACCATAAAGAAGGGTGTGTATCCGGTAGTACGATTCGGCGTGGTCTGCAGCACCCCGAGTACGGAGTCGAGCTCCTCTACCCAGTGCATGTTAGACTCCTTTAAGGACCACACAAATCATGGTTTGATTCCGCTCATGATAAGACCATTTGCTCGCTCAACTTTGCCGTTAGTTTGTGTGTGATAGACAGAGGCATAATCGAGCTTAATGCCCATGTTGCTGCACCAGAGTTTTACCTCATCGGCCATGAAGTTCATGCCATTGTCAGTGATGATGCTGTGGGGGACGCCATAACAGTGTACAACCCAGATATGAAGTCTATCACCGGTCCGGATTCGTCCCTTTTAACAGGTTTGGCTTCTATCCATTTGGTGAATTTATCCACCATGACCAGTAAGTATTTTTTCTTATGGGTTCCCCCTTTAAGGGGTCCAAGCTTGTCAAGCCCCCAGACTGCAAAGGGCCAAGTAATGGGGATTGTTTGGAGGGCGGTGGGTGGCTTGTGGCTTTGGTTTGCAAAAAGCTGGCAACCAATGCAGTGTTGGACCAAGTCCTGTGCATCTACCCGGACCGTCGGCCAATAAAAACCTGTACGGAAGGTGTCGGTGTCAAAACCGGCGGATCTCAGGTAGGGGGTCCCGAACTGTGCGTCTAAGGAGGATGGTAACAGGAGGCAAGGGACACGATGTTTTACCCAGGTTCGGGCCCTCTTGATGGAGGTAAAACTCTACGTCCTGCTTGATTTATTCTTGATGATATGAGTATTACAAGAGTTGATCTACCACGAGATCGGAGAGGCTAAACCCTAGAAGCTAGCCTATGGTATGATTGTATGTTGTCCTACGGACTAAAACCCTCCGGATTATATAGACACCGGAAAGGGCTAGGGTTACACAAGGTCGGTTACAAAGGAGGAGATATACATATCCGTATTGCCTAGCTTGCCTTCCACGCCAAGTAGAGTCCCATCCGGACACGAGACGAAGTCTTCAATCTTGTATCTTCATAGTCTAACAGTCCGGCCAAAGGATATAGTCCGGCTGTTCGGAGACCCCCTATTCTAGGACTCCCTCAATAGCCCCTGAACCAGGCTTCAATGACGATGAGTCTGGCGCGTAGTATTGTCTTCGGCATTGCAAGGCGGGTTCCTCTTCCGGATACACCACGGAAGAATTTGAATACAAGGATAGTGTCCGACTCTGCAAAATAAGTTCCACATACCACAGTAGAGAGAATAATATTTCCACAAATATATGTTGCTGACTTGTTTTGGCAACACGACATTATGCCATGGCCCGGTGATTATTCGAACCGTTTCCTTTAACTAGCCCCGCACATAACACGAGGCAGTTTTTTGACATATCTTGTCAAAGAAGAGATCGTGTCCCCCTTATTATGGGATTCTCATCAATACGTGCGTGGGTAACGCAACCGCGCCATCGATTACGGTGCTTGGGGGATAAGCGAGTTTTACCAGGCTAGTGGGGGCGCATAGTTTCGGCCGCCCTTATAAAGGGACAAGGTTTAACCTTTTTCTATCCACGCCTTCTTCCTCCTTGCTCATCCTCTCTTGCGCACTCGAGCTCCAATGCCCAAGCCTACATCCTTCCCCTCAACCTTCTCCAATCATGTCCGGAGCGGGAGGGAAGTTGAAAGTGCGTTATATCGACTAGAGGGGGGGTGAATAGGCGATTTTTATGAAAGTCTTCAAAACGTGGAAGTTATGAAGACAAACGATAGAAATAAACCTATTACCCTGCAGCGGAAGGTAGACTACACTAGGCAAGCCATAGTCAAGTATTCAATAGAGTGAAAGCACAATGACTAATAGCAGCAATGTAGTAAGGATCAGGTAGGAAGATATTGTGAAGCCACACAGAACACGCAGTCACTCAGTGAAGACAAGATAGTGCGAACATACAATGACTTCACAAGGAGTAACAGTAAGTAAAGGGAAGAGAAGATGAAACCAGTGACTCACTGAAGACAATGATTTGTTGGACCAGTTCCAGTTGCTGTGACAACTGTATGTCTGGTTAGGGCGGCTAGGTATTTAAACCTTAGGACACACAGTCCCGGACACCCAGTCCTGAACACGCAGCTCAGGACACCCAGTCCTCACCGTATTCCCCTTGAGCTAAGGTCACACAGACCTCGGCCAATCACTCTGGTAAGTCTTCAAGGTAGACTCCCAAACCTTCACAGACTTCGTTCACCGGCAATCCACAGTGTCTCTTGGATGCTCAGAACGCGACGCCTAACCGGCTGGAGGATGCACAGTCCTCAAGTGTAATAAGTCTTCAGATCACACAGACAAGAAGACTTAAGTGATGCCTAATTCTCTTTGGCTCTAGGTGGTTAGGGCTTTGTCCTCGCAAGGAATTCTCTCTCAAAGGCTTCGAGGTGGGTTGCTCTCAAACGACAAAAGCCGTACTCTGAATCTGAGAAGCCAACCGTTTATGGTTGTAGGGGGTGGGCTATTTATAGCCACTTGGCAACCCGACCTGATTTGTCCGAAATGACCCTAGGTCACTAAGGAACTGACACGTGTTCCAACGGTCAGATTTCAAACTCACATGGCAACTTTACTTGGGCTACAAGCAAAGCTGACTTGCCCGACTCTGGACAAGATTCGCTCTCAAAGTCTTCACTCGAAGACATAGGTTTTGTTTAAGCATCACTTCAGTCATTCTGACTGGTTCTCTTGGACCCCACTTAACAGTATGGTGGTTCCTATGACTCAACACAGAAGAAAGAGAACTACGAAAGATCTAAGTCTTCGAGCTCCATAGGCTTCATGTGGTGTCTTCTCTTGTCATAGTCTTCAATGTGAATATCTTCATATACCACCTTTGACTTCAATGTCTTCATACATTTTTAGGGGTCATCTCTGGTAGGAAAACCGAATCAATGAGGGACTTCTACCCGTGTTATCCTGCAATTCTCACAAACACATTAGTCCCTCAACTAGGTTTGTCGTCAATACACCAAAACCAACTAGGGGTGGCACTAGATGCACTTACAATCTCTCCCTTTTTGGTGATTGATGACAAACTAGCTGAAGTTTTCAACGGGGAATATAATCTGTGAAATTGTAAAGGATAAGGAATTGTCTTCATAAGTTGCAAGGGCTCCCCCTGAAGATGTGCATATAAGTAATTTGCTTTTGGAATGCAAATGCACATGGCAGGTTGTACTTATGGAGATCCACTTTAGCTTATGATGACAATCCACTATGCATGCGAAAGTATATGAAGATAATGACATGCATAATGGAAAATGGACGTCTGCAGAATGATCTAAGTGCGGAATTTATCATCGCACATGTGGAATTTATCATCGCAACACAAGGTGGCAGATAAGTAGCAGACGACCATCGAGGTTAAGTGTTACAACTCAAAGAACCAAATGTTGCAAAACGAGAGTTGTAAGCACGAAGCAAAATATAAAGCACTCGCCCATATGGACCCGCTTGAAGACTATCAACCTCATATGCTTCTCCCCCTTTTGTCAGTAAGGACCAAAAAGGTTTGAAGACATAGAGCATCTACTCGTTCCCATGAGGAGTAGGTGAAGCAGCATGGTCGTTGGTGGTGTTTGGCGGTGCTGAAGAGCTTGGAGCAGAGTCGAAGCATGCTGAAGGAGGTGGCGGTGAAGTAGCATCGTCTTCATCCTCGATCACTCTGGCATTCACAGTTGCAGCAGAGGAAGAGAACTCAGAGTCTTCAAGGGATGGAGTTCGTCCCAGCACTGCCCTCCGAGGAGGTGTGGAGTCAAACTTGAATCGCTCAGTGAAGCCATCCTCTTGAAGATCATCTTCAGAACACATCAGCGTTAGCCCTTTCCATGTGCGGCGAGAGGTTTCATGGGCAACAAAAGTATTCTTGGTGGCAAGATTGCGAATACGATTAACATCCACCAAGAGCCTTTGCATCTGACGCTTCAGCCAGTCATGATGCCTATCTTGTTTCTGATGAAGAGCCACAAGAAGCTCTCGGTCGTTGAGAACACGAGTGCGCTTCTTGGGTCGTGGAGCAGTTGTACTGTCAGTGGCTTTAGTGAGAGCAGGATGCGGTGCACGTGTAGTGCCAGCCAAAGGATACACACGAGTTACGGCTTCCACGCCTTCAACGTTCTGAGTGAAACTTTGATGCTCTGCATTGTGAAGACTGAGAGGTTCCTTGGCAGGCTTAGGATAGATGGCTTCAATTGACATATCCACATCAGGCAGAAAAATCCGATGATTGCGAGCAGATGGCTGATATGAGATAGTGGAGTGAAGTTTGATCAGCCGCATGACCCATGGGGTGTAGAACTTCAAGCCAAACAGATCAGAGCCTGATGCAGCAAGTTGGCGAATGAAGAAATCCTGTGTATTGAAGCATTTTCCATGAAGAATGTAGAAGACCAAAGTCTTCATTGCACCTTCCAGCTTGGCATGGGGAGAATGTCCTTTGATTGGCCAGAGAGTTCGCCTTATGATGTGATAAATGGTTCTTGGCAGATACTCAAGGTCTTCAACGAAGAACTCCGTGGGATAAGCAGCATCTTGGGGCAATGGCTTCATCATACTAAGCATCTGACTCATATTAGGTTCAGTCTTCTAAAAGATGCTCTCAATAGCTTCACTATGAAGTTGACAGCCATGCTTGTAGAGATCGCTAGGAGTGGGCAAACCAGTGAGCTCAATGATGTCAAAGGCTTTGGCTTCGTGATGAACGTTTCCTTTCATCCACTCCAGGACCCAAGTCTTCGGATCTCTGCTATACCCGCGGATGTGAAGTGTGGCATAGAATTGGAGCAGCAACTCTTCATTCCAATGCTCTTGGTCAGTGATGAACGACAGCAGTCCAACCTCTTTGAAGCAATCCAGAGCTTCTTCCAGACAGGGCAGACCAGCTATTGCTTCAATGTCAAGGCGCTTGTGTGGGAAGATGCGACCTTGGTTGTAAAGAACACATGAGTAATAGCTTCGCTGCGGATAACTCCAGAACCGATCAGATGATATTCTTTCCCTGGAGTAGGGGTTCCTAGAGCTGTTGAAGAATGTGTTGTCTGCTCTCAAGCCATTGATATTGAAGGAGCCAGGTGCTGATGCAGGACGTGGGAACCTTGGCAATCTTGGGATTGGCTTCTATACCTGAGGCCTGTGCTCAACATGATAGTCGAACTGGGGACCGGCAGCAGACTCAGGAACAGAAGTGGCGGGATCAGTGGCTTCGCTGACCTCTGGTTCTTTTGTTGGTGAGGGCTCCACATTAGCTTCAGCCATGATAGCGTCAGTGGGTTCAGTGGTGTTGGTGGTGGCAGCCGCAAGATTTTCAATCACGTTCTCCTCGAGAACTGCTTCTTGGTGGGACAGGGGAGTAGCAGCTTGTGGTACTTCTTCTTCATCGGCTGATGCAGCCGGAATGTCTTCAGCAGTTTTAGCTTCAGACGCAGAGACTTGAGGCCTTGGACCTTTGCGAAGCCTGCGCAACGCGGGCGACGCCTATGGAGTTTGTGTTGGCTGGGCCTCAGAGTCTTCTTCCTCTTGTGGGCGATCCGCCCACGAAGCATCCTGTGCAATTGGCGTCAGTGGACGACCAATGCTGATGACTTCACTGTGCGTTAGCACAGGCGATGATACCTGTTGGTGTTCTAGCTGAGGAAGGGCTGCATCATCTTTGACATGGTCATGATGACCAATGTCTTCAGCAGCGATGGGATCAGCTGCTGGAAAGTCTTCAGCTTCATGAGCCTTTGTGAAAGCAGGCTCATGGACAGTCAGTTGACGTTCTTGTGGATCGTCGTCGGGGTGAACCATGGAGATGGGTTCAGCAATCAAGGGCTCTGTGTGAGCAGCCCGTTCCTTCTTGGTCTTTCTTTTCTTCATGGCGGGGGCAGTAGCAGAGGCTTCAGGATGTTTTCTCTTCCTTGCTTCAGCCTCAGCAGTCCTGGTCTTCTTCAGTTCTGAAGCGGTTGACCTGGCCTTTGGCTTCGGGCCAGTCATGCTAGTTGGGAAGACAAGGGGATCTGCCTCCTGCCTTGGTGCTTCAGGTTCAGCCATAGCGGGCTTCTTCTTCTTCTTGGCAGCCATCCTGGGGTCGATGCCAGGACGCCCAAGGGCCTTGCGCTTCTCAGCCTCATTGTGGGCTTGCACACATCTGTCAGCCAGA
Organism: Triticum urartu; assembly: GCF_056163025.1. NCBI lineage: Eukaryota > Viridiplantae > Streptophyta > Magnoliopsida > Poales > Poaceae > Triticum > Triticum urartu. The sequence continues at coordinate 443,279,554 of NC_141876.1, forward strand.
ACCTTCATGCGCTCATGCGAACCCTGAGCTTCTGCATGTTTCTTGAGAAAGGCTTCCTTGAGCTCGTCCAGCATAATCTTGAAGTTCTTCACCTCTTGCACGCTGAGCTTGGCCATATGCTTCTTGAACTGAGATTTCTCAAAGTCAATCTTCTGCTTTAGTTCAACAATGCGCTGGGCGATAGCTAGCTCTGAAGCAATGGTGCCATGGAAGGTGACACTGAGGCTAATGGGTAGTTGCAGATATTCGAAGCTGATGTTTGGCGTGTCAAACCACTCGTCAATGAAGTTGTGGATGATGGTTACATCAAAGAGAGGTAGATCATTGAAGATTTCTGCTTCTTCTTTGCTCTTGATGAGTTGCTGAAGAGCGTCATCTGCAAGATCTTCATCACTTGACAGATCAATGGCATCATTGCGCAGAATGGCAGCAGCTGTTAGCTCTTGGCCGGTGTGTGGCAGAGGCATCTTGACCTTCTGGGGCTTGGAGATGCGTGATAAATCTTCGGACTGCACACTGTCTTCAGGAGGTGCAGTTGCCAGTGGCGTCGCCCGTGAGATTTTTTGGTGAAGGGGCAGGCTTTGAAGCTTTAGGCTTCTTCAACTTCTTTGGCTTCGGCGCTGCAGGCGCTTCATCTGATTCAGCGTCAGCTGCAGGCTCATTCACTGCAGTCCCTTGAACCAAGATATGGGTGATGAGGCCTTCAAGGTTGTAGAAAGGACCGCCGACATTGGGTTCTGCATCTCGTGTGCCATCAGCCCTTGGAGCTGAGGGTCCAGGGTTGAAGTCTAGTCCCAATGTCTTCTTGTTTTGCTTTGCTGAGTTCTGGGCAAACTAGAAGTTGCGCTTGAACAGAATGTCGTCACGACACCACAGTAGTGACGATGGGTGTGCATCAACAGGCTGTGGCCCACGGACCATGCAGGGATAGAAGCCTTGTTCAATGGCTTCATCTCTGGACCTGGGTTGAAGATTCTTGTATAGGATGTCTCCCCACGGTCTCTTGATGGCATTTTTCTCAGCATATTCCTGGGTTACAAATCGGTATTTGAACCATTGTTCTGCCCAATATCTTCGAATCCATTGGATTCGGGTCTTGCACTGATTGTAATCCTCTTCAGGATCTGTCTTGTACAGTTCTGAGAGGTCATCTGGCAGATCTCTAGATGTTTCTCCACGACGCTTTCTGCCACCCTTCCTTGCTGATTTCTCTGAAGCCATGAACTTTAAACTGAAAGGCTTCAACACATTCAAAGGCTTCAAAGATTTTCGCTTGCTGGACAAACAGGAACTTGCTTCGGGAGAATTTATATGATGCTGTAAGAATTCTGCAAATGAATGCAGACTATGAGAACCAAGGGATTCTCCCACGGACATGTACCTGTGACAGCATTAAGGTGCGAGGGAAGGGGAAGAGGTCATATGCATTCTCAGAAGATTTTGAATATAAATCAGTTTAGAAGACATTGACCTCATCGTGCGAAGACATTCACTCATAGATAAGGAGTTGGTTCCAGATTTGTACGAATCCAGAGATCAGTACAAGTGAGGAATCTAACTACTTTGTGAAGCATAAGTGAATATACTAGGCATGTTATGAGATGCAGTATGAGAGAGATCTAACTTGTGTGAATAGAAACTGCTTGTGGTAGAAAGTGACAAAGCCATAGGATCAACGGTGCCGTAAAAAGGAAGTTTTATTTACCACACTAAGAACTGCTAGACGGAGTGGAAGATGAGGCCGAGCAGTTCAATCTTCCGTGCCCTAACTTGGTGATGGAGGACACCTACGGCGACGGCGGAGAGGACGATGTCCGCGGTCGGTGTGAATACGGCATCGGAGAGGTTGCGGCAGCGAAGCGCTTCGTCGCCGGCGTCGTCGAGGGCTAGCGGTGGCGCTAGGGTTCGTGCGAGAGTGGAAGAAGAGATAATGACCGCCGTGAAGTGTGTATTTATAGGTACAGGGGCGGCACTGCGTTATTACACAGGTGCCCCTGGCGATTTGCATCTAAGGAACACGTGGCCATCGTGCAGAATTTTGGGGTTTGTTCCACGTCCCATGCACGCCTGGATTGTCGGGTGGTCGTTCCTACTTCTCCGGGTTTCATGTGGAGGAATGAGCATTGAAGTTGGACTTAAGGTTTGTCTTTGTATCTTCTGCTGACAAGGACACAGAGAAGACATTCGACAGTTTCAATAGAATGCATTTGATTTGGAGAGATAGAGTTTGAGATAGATAGCATAGAGAGGTTAGGGTCCGATCACATCCACTTAGTTCAAAAGATTCAACCAGAAGACATAGCTATAAGCGAATGCTATAGAGGACAGAACACTAGTATATATATATAATCAACATAGTGAAGATAATCATGAAGACATGTTGAGATTGAAGCCAAACCAAATGTGAAGACATAGCAAGGTAACGCCATGAGTGAAACACTTCAAAATAGAACATTTGGTGGTGGCGTTACCCACTGTATAGGAAGTATTAGACCCAGACACGGCGCACAATTATCGTGGCGCTTCGGAGTCAAATTCCACATTAATGTATTCACACTTAGAATGTATGTCTTCATTGATTGAAGATATACTTTACTTCGTGTGTTGCACATCTAAGTCATCAATATGCATAAGGGTTAGGATGTGTGCCTGATCACAGGACATTTGAGGATTCCAGGATATATAGCTCACACCGTAACCTGCAAAATCTCTTCTCATCCAAGCGCTTGGTGAAGATATCTGCCAATTGCTCTTCAGTGTTGACGTGTATGATATCAATATCTTCCTTCACAACATGATCTCTGAGAAAGTGATGACGAATTTCAATGTGCTTTGTCTTCGAGTGCTGAACTGGGTTGTTGGCAATCTTGATGGCGCTTTCGTTGTCGCAGTAGAGTGGCACTTGCTTCAGATGAATGCCATAGTCTTTGAGCGTTTTCTTCATCCACAGAAGCTGAGCGCAGCAAGATCCAGCAGCAATGTATTCAGATTCAGCAGTGGAGAGAGATACACAGTTCTGCTTCTTTGAAGACCAACATACAAGTGATCATCCCAGAAAGTGACATGTGCCTGATGTAGACTTGCGATCACTTTGTCACCAGCATAATCAGCATCCGAGAATCCAACCAGATCAAACTCTGAGCCCTTTGGATACCATAATCCTAGAGTTGGGGTGTGAGCCAAATATGAAGAATTCGCTTCACAGCTAAGTGATGCTTCTCCTTTGGTGCCGCTTGAAATCGAGCACACATGCAAACACTAAGCATAATATCTGGCCTAGATGCACATAGATAAAGTAAAGAACCAATCATGGAGCGGTATACCTTTTGATCGAACTCTTTACCATTGTCGTCAGGACCCAGATGATGCTTGGCTGGAATTGGCGTCGTGAAGCCTTTGCAGTCTTGCATACCGAACTTCTTCAGGCAATCTTTGAGATACTTCTCTTGAGATATGAAGATGCCGTTGCGTTGCTGTCGTATTTGAAGACCGAGAAAGAACTTCAGCTCTCCCATCATAGACATTTGATATTGCTCTTGCATCATATATCCAAACTCTTCACTGTACTTCTGATTGGTGCAGCCGAAGATAATGTCATCCACATATATTTGGCACACAAACAGTTCACCATCATATGTCTTCGTGAAGAGAGTGAGGTCGAGAGAACCAGTTATGAAGCCTTTGCTCTTCAGGAAGTATTTGAGTGTGTCATACAGTGCCTTGTTGAGCTTGTATACCATGTCAGGATGTTTTGGATCTTCAAAGCCAGGAGGTTGTGCAACATACACTTCTTCTTCAATATTGCCATTGAGGAAGGCGCTCTTCACATCCATTTGATAAAGAAGTATGTTGTGATGATTTGCATAGGCCAGCAGTATGCGTATGGCTTCAAGTCTAGCCACAGGAGCAAATGTTTCATCGAAGTCAATGCCTTCCACTTGAGTATATCCTTGAGCAACGAGACGAGCTTTGTTTCTGACAACTTGACCATGCTCATCTTGCTTGTTGCGGTATATCCATTTGGTGCCTATTATGTTGTGCTTCCGAGGATCGGGACGCCTGACCAGTTCCCATACATTATTCAGCTCAAACTGTTGAAGCTCATCTTGCATAGCTTGAATCCATTCCGGTTCCATGAAGGCTTCTTCAACTTTCTTGGGTTCTGTTATTGAGACGAATGCAAAGTGCCCACAGAAATTTGCTAGCTGAGTTGCCCTTGAACGAGTGAGTGGACCGGGTGCATTGATGCTATCAATTATTCTTTCAATCTGCACTTCATTGGCAACGCGAGGATGTACAGGGCGAAGATTTTGCTCTTGCTGATCATTGTCGTTGTTAGAAGGAATGTCTTCAGGCTGAGCATTGTCTTCATGTTGATCAGGTGCTGAGATGATAAGTTCTTCTTCAGGATGAGCTTCAGAAGGTATAATTTCTCCAGTTCCCATTAGCTTGATTGATTCACTGGATGGAACTTCATCTAGCACATTTGGCAGTTGCTCTCTTTGTGAACCGTTGGTCTCATCGAACTGCACATCCACTGTTTCAACCACTTTCTAATGAAAGAGATTGAAGACTCTGTAGGAGTGCGAATCCTTTCCATATCCAAGCATAAAACCCTCATGTGCTTTTGGTGCAAACTTTGAGGTGTGACGTGGGTCCTTGATCCAGCACCTGGAGCCAAATACTCTGAAGTAACTGACATTTGGCTTCTTGCCAGTAAGGAGCTCATAAGATGTCTTGTTCAGAAGCTTGTGAAGATAAACACGATTGATTGTATGGCATGCAGTATCAATCGCTTCAGGCCAGAATTTTCTTGGTGTCTTGTATTCATCTAGCATCGTTCTGGCCATCTCAATGAGTGTTCTGTTCTTGCGTTCGACGACCCCATTCTGCTGTGGCGTGTACGGGGCTGAGAATTCATGTGTGATGCCCAAGGTATCAAGATATGTATCAAGGCCAGTGTTCTTGAATTCAGTGCCATTGTCACTTCTGATATGCTTTATCTTGGCGCCATAGTTGTTCATTGCTCGATTGGCGAAGCGTCTGAAGACATCCTGCACTTCAGTCTTGTAAAGGATTATGTGCACCCAAGTATATCTAGAATAATCATCAACAATGACAAAGCCATAGAGACAAGCAGTAGTAGTAAGAGTTGAGTAATGAGTGGGACCGAAAAGATCCATGAGAAGCAGTTCGAAGGGTCGAGTAGTGGTCATGATTGTCTTCGAGGGATGTTTGGCCCTCGTCATCTTTCCTGCCTCACAGGCACCACATAAGTGATCTTTCTTGAACTTGACGCCCTCGATGCCTATGACATGCTTCTTCTTTGCCAGGGTGTGGAGGTTCCTCATGCCAGCATACCCAAGCCTCCGATGCCAGAGCCAGCATTCTGAAGCTTTTGCTAGAAGACATACGGCAAGCTGTGGTCCTGCTGAGAAATCTACCATGTACAAATCATCTTTTCGATACCCTTCAAATACTAGAGACTTGTCAGATTCCATTAGAACAAGGCAACGATATTTTCCAAATATTACGATCATGTTTAAATCGCAAAGCATTGAGACAGACATTAAGTTGAAGCCAAGGGATTCAACAAGCATGACTTTATCCATGTGTTGATCCCTTGAGATTGCAACTCTACCTAGACCCAATACCTTACTTTTACCAGTGTCAGCAAATGTGATGTGGCTCTTTTCGGATGGACGTAAGGTTGAGTCCATAAGAAGGCTTCTCTTGCCAGTCATGTGATTGGTACACCCACTATCAATAATCCATTCTGAAGCTGCTGGTGTCGTACCCTACAGTGCAGTTAGGGGGATAGGCTTCACGAAGAGAATTGTGAAGCAAAAACATTTGACGAACCAGTGGGTTATGAAAGCTTAGATCCAGATTAGGACTAATAGGGAGAGTAGCAAGCGATTCAGGAACGAAGTACATAGTAAGACCATTCGGGCATTTGACCTTGCACCCTACAAGATGTTTAAGGTCCCCAGCAATAGCGTCAGACGATTTTGGTTTTCTGCTGGAGACCTTTCCCTGCAAAAGAGAGTTAAGGTTTCTTAGCCACCCACATCTTCAAGGGTGGCTTAGAAGAAATAAGTCTAAGTGCAGCATCTGAGAACTTTGGCTTTGGAGCCCTAGCAAACAGTCTTGCAGGCGGACAATAGTACTCATAAGAATAAGCAGAATAGTTCTTGGTCTTATGAACATGGCGGTTTGATGAACCGCTCTCATATTCATATGCCTGAGTATGGTTTCCCTGCAAAACATTTGCGTTAGTGTGACTCAGGTGAGTCCTCTGTCTGTATGAAGCCTTTGGACCGTATGAAGCCTTTGGTCTGAGGTTTGTCTTCTTCACGTGAGGTGTCATGATGACATTCACAGGAAGACTCTCCAGACACCTTTTTGGAACCCAGATCTTCTTCATAGGCGGTCCATTCCTGTAGTTAGTACCAATGTACCTGGCAAACACTTCACCATTCTGATTCTTAAACAATTTATAGTTTGCATCAAGGGATTCATCAATGATAATGGGGTTAGCACAAGTGAAGCCAGATAGATTGGATGGATCTGCTGAAGGTTCCTTTGCAGCAACCCACGTGGTTTTGGGGTACTGCTCAGGTTTCCAGTAAGAGTCATCAGCATTCATTTTCCTTACGAACCCAACACCCTCTTTCCTCGGGTTTCGGTTCAGAATCTGCTTTTTGAGGACATCACATAGTGTCTGATGCCCTTTAAGACTTTTGTACATCCCTGTTTCAAGCAATGTCTTCAACCTAGCATTCTCATCAGCAATAGCAGTGGTATCCTCAGCAGAGGGGTTAGTTACCACATCAACAGTTGAAGATATTGCAACAGTAGTAGCAGTAGAACATTCAGCAACAGAAGTAGCATTATCACGCTCAATGCATTTAAGACATGGTGGTTCAAATCCTTCCTGAGCGGAACTGATCTGTTTGGCATGAAGTGACTCGTTTTCCTTTTGAAGATATTCATGAGCCGCTCTCAATTTCTCAAGATCTTGCTTCCTTTGAAGATAATCATAGGAAAGCTTTTCATGAGTTGTTGAGAGAGTTTCATGACGACTTTCAAGTTCCTCATACTTAACGTGAAGATTTTTTATGTCTTCAATTAAGGATTCAGATCGAGTCATTTCAGCACCTAACAGATCATCGCTTCTGTCTAACAGTTTTTGAATATGTTCCATAGCTTTCTATTGTTCAGTTGCAAGTTTAGCAAGTGTTTTGTAGCTGGGTTTTGAACCACAATCAGAGTCATCATCACTAGATGTTTGATAGTGAGTAGTGCGTGTGTTTACCTTGGCACCGCGTGCCATGAAGCAGTAGGTAGAAGCGGAGTAGTCCTTGTCATTTGCATCGGTGTCGGTGATGAAGTCATTGTCTTCAGTGTTGAAGATGAACTTGGCAACGTATGCTGTGGCCAGACTTGCGACGCCTGAATCAGAATCCTCCTCAGACTCCACCTCCACCTCCTCAGAAGCGGACTCCTCCTCTGAATCCATTTCCTTGCCAACAAACGCACGTGCCTTGCCAGATGAGCTCTTCTTGTGTGATGAAGACTTTGAGGAAGACTTGGAAGAAGACTTTGAGTATTTATTCTTCTTCTTGTCGTCAGAGTCATATTCCTTGCTCTTCTTCTTCTTCTTTTTGTTCTCATTGTCCCACTGTGGACACTCAGAGATGAAGTGGCCAGGTTTCTTGCACTTGTGACATGTTTTCTTCTTGTAGTCGTGAGCAGAAGCTTCATCATTCCTTGAGCTTGATCGGGAAGACTTTCTGAAACCTTTCTTCTTGGTGAATTTTTGGAACTTCTTCACAAGCATAGCAAGTTCCCTTCCAATGTCTTCAGGATCATCCGAACTGCTGTCAGATTCTTCTTCAGATGAGGAGACAGCTTTCGCCTTCAAGGCACGAGTTTGCCCATAGTTTGGACCGTAGATATCTCTTTTCTCAGAAAGCTGAAACTCATGTGTGTTGAGCCTCTCAAGTATGTCAGACGGATCGAGTGTCTTGAAATCAGGACGTTCTTGAATCATCAGGGCTAGGGTGTCAAACGAACTATCAAGTGATCTCAGTAGTGTCTTGACGACTTCATGTTTGGTGATCTCAGTAGCGCCGAGGGCTTGAAGCTCATTTGTGATGTCAGTGAGTCGGTCAAATGTGAGCTGGACATTCTCATTGTCATTTCGCTTGAAGCGGTTGAAGAGGTTGCGAAGGACACTGATTCTCTGATCTCTCTGGGTTGAGACGCCTTCATTGACCTTGGAGAGCCAGTCCCAGACCAGCTTAGATGTTTCCAAAGCACTCACACGGCCATACTGTCCTTTGGTCAGATGACCACAGATGATATTCTTGGCAGTAGAGTCCAGTTGAACGAACTTCTTGACATCAGTAGCAGTGACACCTTCTCCAGCCTTGGGAACACCGTTATTGACGACATACCATAGGTCGACGTCAATGGCTTCAAGATGCATGCGCATCTTATTCTTCCAGTAGGGATATTCAGTTCCATCGAAGACGGGGCACGCAGCGGAGACTTTAATTATCCCTGCAGTCGACATAGCTAAAACTCCAGGTGGTTAAACCGAATCACACAGAACAAGGGAGCACCTTGCTCTGATACCAATTGAAAGTGCGTTATATCGACTAGAGGGGGGGTGAATAGGCGATTTTTATGAAAGTCTTCAAAACGTGGAAGTTATGAAGACAAACGATAGAAATAAACCTATTACCCTGCAGCGGAAGGTAGACTACACTAGGCAAGCCATAGTCAAGTATTCAATAGAGTGAAAGCATAATGACTAATAGCAGCAATGTAGTAAGGATCAGGTAGGAAGATATTGTGAAGCCACACAGAACACGCAGTCACTCAGTGAAGACAAGATAGTGCGAACATACAATGACTTCACAAGGAGTAACAGTAAGTAAAGGGAAGAGAAGATGAAACCAGTGACTCGCTGAAGACAATGATTTGTTGGACCAGTTCCAGTTGCTGTGACAACCGTACGTCTGGTTAGGGCGGCTAGGTATTTAAACCTTAGGATACACAGTCCCGGACACCCAGTCCTGAACACGCAGCTCAGGACACCCAGTCCTCACCGTATTCCCCTTGAGCTAAGGTCACACAGACCTCGGCCAATCACTCTGGTAAGTCTTCAAGATAGACTCCCAAACCTTCACAGACTTCGTTCACCGGCAATCCACAATGTCTCTTGGATGCTCAGAACGCGACGCCTAACCGGCTGGAGGATGCACAGTCCTCAAGTGTAATAAGTCTTCAGATCACACAGACAAGAAGACTTAAGTGATGCCTAATTCTCTTTGGCTCTAGGTGGTTAGGGCTTTATCCTCGCAAGGAATTCTCTCTCAAAGGCTTCGAGGTGGGTTGCTCTCAAACGACAAAAGCCGTACTCTGAATCTGAGCAGCCAACCGTTTATGGTTGTAGGGGGTGGGCTATTTATAGCCACTTGGCAACCCGACCCAATTTGTCCGAAATGACCCTGGGTCACTAAGGAACTGACACGTGTTCCAACGGTCAGATTTCAAACTCACACGGCAACTTTACTTGGGCTACAAGCAAAGCTTACTTGCCCGACTCTGGACAAGATTCGCTCTCAAAGTCTTCACTCGAAGACATAGGTTTTGTTTAAGCATCACTTCAGTCATTCTGACTGGTTCTCTTGGACCCCACTTAACAGTACGGTGGTTCCTATGACTCAACACAAAAGAAAGAGAATTACGAAAGATCTATGTCTTTGAGCTCCATAGGCTTCATGTGGTGTCTTCTCTTGTCATAGTCTTCAATGTGAATATCTTCATATACCACCTTTGACTTCAGTGTCTTCATACATTTTTAGGGGTCATCTCTCGTAGGAAAACCGAATCAATGAGGGACTTCTACCTGTGTTATCCTGCAATTCTCACAAACACATTAGTCCCTCAACTAGGTTTGTCGTCAATACTCCAAAACCAACTAGGGGTGGCACTAGATGCACTTACAGAAGTGGATGGCTTCCTCCGTTACGGAGGAACACATCAAAAAGCTGCGCGGAGCCGGATACTTAGCCGCGAATATCGCGCTTCGGCTGCCCGCTGGGGGGCAGATCGTCCCTACCCCGGAACCTCATGGGAGGGTAGTTTTCCTCCACCACTTCCTCCACGGACTGGGGTTACCCCTTCATCCATTCGTCCGTGGTCTCATGTTCTACTACGGGCTGGACTTTCATGATCTGGCCCCGAACTTCATTCTCAACATTTCGGTGTTCATCGTCGTCTGTGCGGCTTTTCTCCGCATCCGCCCCCACTTCGACCTATGGCTAAAGACCTTCAATATCAAGCCGAAGGTGGTGGGCGGCCAACAAGTAGAATGCGGCAGAGCCATGGTGGGCAAGATGCCCAACGTTATATGGCTTGAAGGCTCCTTCGTGGAGACCATAAAGGGGTGGCAATCGGCGTGGTTCTACATCACCGAGCCGCGCGACACCAAATCGGTGGCTGCCCCCAAGTTTCGATCTGGATTCCCTACACGGCTCACTTCCTGGAAAGAGAAGGGCTTGTCGTGGGGTTCATCGATGGAGCTGGACTGTAACGCCCTCGATGCGGCTATATCTCCCACGTGTCGAAGCACGACTTAGAGGCATAACTGCATTGAAAGCAATGTCACAAGTGAGGTAATCTTCACACAACCCATGTAATACATAAGGGAAAGATACATAGTTGGCTTACAATCACCACTTCACACAATTACATGAATAAAGCATTACATCGTCCAAATACACTCAAGGTTCGACTACGGAACCAAAATAAAAGAAGAACCCCAAATGCGACAAGGTCCCGATCGACCCCAACTGGGCTCCACTACTGATCAACTAAAACGAAACAACACAAAGGACATGATCTTCATCGAGCTCCTCCTTGAGCTTGGTTGCGTCATCTGCACGGACTCATCGGCACCTGCAAACTGGTTTTGGAAGTATCTGTGAGCCACAAGGACTCAGCAATCTCGCACCCTCGCGATCAAGACTATTTAAGCTTATGGGTAAGGTAAAGGTATGAGGTGGAGCTGCAGCAAGCGACTAGCATATATGGTGGCTAACATATTCGCAAAAGAGAGCGAGAAGAGAAGGCAAAGCACGATCGAGAAACTATGATCAAGAAGTGATCCTAGAACAACCTACGTCAAGCACAACTCCAACACCGTGTTCACTTCCCGGACTCCGCCGGAAAGAGACCATCACGGTAGCACACGCTATTGATTCATTTTAATTAAGGTCAACTTCAAGTTTTCTACAACCGGACGTTAACAAATTCCCATCTGCCCATAACCGCGGGCACGGCTTTCGAAAGTTCAAATCCCTGCAGGGGTGTCCCAACTTAGCCCATGACAAGCTCTCACGGTCAACGAAGGAATAGACCTCCTCCCGAGACGTTCCGATCAGACTCGGTACCTCGGTTCTTCAAGACATTTTAACAATGGTAAAACAAAACCAGCAACACCGCCCGGATGTGCCGACAAATCCCGATAGGAGCTGCACATATCTCGTTCTCAGGGCACACTCAGATGAGCTCTCCATACAACTAAAACCAAACCTCGAGTTTCCCTGAGGGGGCGCTGCATAGGACTCTAGTTTGGACCAACACTCAGAGGAGCACTGGCCCGGAGGGGGGGGGGTAAAATAATGATGACCCTCAGGAGCGCGACTCCCAAGGGAAAAGAAAAGGCTAGGTGGCAAATGGTAAAACCAATGTTGGGCATTGCTGGAAGAGCTTTACTCAAGGCGAACTGTCAAGGGGTTCCCATTATTACCCAACCGCGTAAGGAACGCAAAATCCGGGAACATAACACCGATATGACGGAAACTAGGGCGGCAAGAGTGGAACAAAACACCAGGCATAAGGCCGAGCCTTCCACCCTTTACCAATTATATAGATGCATTAATTAAATAATATATATTGTGATATCCCAACAAGTTAACATGTTCCAACAAGGAACAACATCTCCGTGTTCCAACAAGGAACAAACTTCAATCTTCACCTGCAACTAACAACGTTATAAGAGGGGCTGAGCAAAGCGGTAACATAGCCAAACAACGGTTTGCTAGGACATGGTGGGTTAGAGGTTTGACATGGCAATTTGGGAGGCATGACAAGCAAGTGGTAGGTATCGCAGCATAGGCATAGCAAAAGAGCGAGCATCTAGCAAAGAAAAGATAGTAGCGATTTCGAGGGTATGATCATCTTGCCTGAAATCCCGCAAGGAAGAAGAACGAGTCCCTGAAGAAGACAAACGGACGTATACAAACGGGTCCTCACAAACGCGACGTTATCAGAACTAGCCCGAAGAAACAACACCGGAAAGAAGCAAACAACATAGTAAACAACCAACACATGAACATGGTATGATATGCGGGATGCGGGATGCGATGCATATGCATGATTTGTCAAGGAACAAATGAACCTAGCCTCAACATGGAAATCCAAGTGTTGCACTGCAAAGATGAGATGAAATCGCTTGAAAACGATATAAAGAACGCCGGAATCGGAGTTACGGTTTGGAAATGGCAAGCGATTCAAATATGACCACGTTCTGCGATTTACAGCAAGTAGTCATCTAAATGCAACAAGATGAACATGCTACAACACTCAATCATGGCATAAAAATACATGGTAGGAATCCATTCATGATGCTTAACAAAAGTCTAGCACTGAGCTACGGCCAATTCATCCATTAACAGGTTCGAACAAGCATGGCAAAAATGCATATGGTAAACAGATTTCAGACTTTGTGAAATTAACACTTGTCTGGAATTTCAGATCAAGTAGCACACTTTGGAGCATGAAAACTATATGCTACAGAACCTGAACATGGCAATCTAAAGATTGGTATGGAGTTACTAAAAGAGCTTAACAAAATTCCCTTAGTGACCCTGAGCCAAAAGGGATCAGAAAATACAATTGCAAGCATGTGAACATGGCAAAAACATAATCAGATCATAGACTTGATGAAAACTGGAGCATGCTGAAACAGATATCAAGTAGGCATGTTTACGAGCTCGATGCACTCACTACAGAGCAAGTCATGACAATCTAAGCATACACCCATCAAGAATACACATTATACAAGCTAGACATGGCAAGAACAATAACATAGCATGCACGGATCAACTACAACATCCCCGGCAAAATCGCTAACAAGTAGACAATCTGCCCAGATTCACGAAATGACAAAAGTAGAGCTCGATTGACTCAAGCTAGGATGCTCCATAATTGCAAACAAAGACATGGATTGATAGAGCACTACAAGATTAACAAAACATCCTTACTGATCATCCTCAAAAGAGGCATGTATCACTAGGAAAACAACATGAACATATGGCATCATGAAATGAACAGATCAAGGACTTTGTGGAAATGCTAAGTCCCTGAAATCAGCATTACCAAGTGCCTCACTTGGCAAGCTTGTGCTAGTCACCACACACATCACAAAAATACATGGGTTGCACCTCTGGAAAGATGGCAAAACCCTTAACAAAACATAAGTAGAGCTCATGGGCATAACATGCACACAATAATCATGGCAAAAATGACAAATATCTAAATGGAGCAGCAGATCTGACAATTATCTCAAGTAGCACTCTTCTAACAGCATTTCGGGCATCAAGATGAACTCAAATGAAAATGATTCAATGAGATGAAATGATGTACTCTCTGAGATGAACATTTTTATATGCTATACGCATGAATCGGAGCTACGGATGCAAAGTTACGGCACGATGAACATGGGCACATGAATCTAGAAATTTCGGGGACTTGGTAGAAATTTTACCCTCCAGGTCTAGGGTTGACTTTGGCACGGAAGTCGAGGCAGGGCCGGATCTCGTCGGAGAGTCACCGGACTTGGCCGAAGAGGAGGAAGGAGGCCGGAGAGGATGGCCTAGGCGTCGGATCTGGCGGGGGAGGAAGGAGCTCCCGCGGCTGCGAGGTCCACCGACGACGGCGGCGACCTGAGTCGGGGCTCCGGCGAGCTCCAGATGAGCCGGGGTTCGTTTCCGGCGAGCTCCAAACGGCAGGGAGGTGAGGGGGCCGGAGCACGGCGGCACGGGAGCAGGGTGATGAGGGGCGCCGTTGCGGTGGCAGCGTACTCGCAGGAGAGCCGGGCGGCGGAGCACGGCGGAGCGCGGCTGCGCAGGCGAGTCAAGGCGGCGGCCGGCGGCGAAGTGAGCGGGGCGGCGCCGGCAAACACAGGTGGCGGGGCGCGCGGATGGGCGGCGGGCGCGGCGCTGGGTCCGCGGGTTGGACGCGGGCCTGGCGGGCCGCGGCGGGCGCGGGGCGGTTGGGGGCTGAGGTGGCGGCGCCCTATTGGGGGAGGGAGGCGGCGCAGGTGACGTGGCGGCTCCCGATTGGCCGGGACGACGTGGAGGGGAGCGGCGGACATGTCCGGCGCGGCGCAGATGCGTCCGGACGCGCGGAAGAGGAGTGGATCTAGGTTTAGACCGTGAATTTCGGAGAGGGGCACATATATATAGGTAGAGGGAGCTAGGAGAGTCCAAATGAGGCGCGGTTTTCAGCCACGCGATCATGATTGAATGCTCTAGATGATGGAGAGGGTTTTGGTTCGTTTTGGGCTAAAATGGAGGGGTGTTGGCATGCAACACACACGAGGCCTTTTCGGTCCCTCGGTTAACCGTTGGAGTATCAAACCAAGTCCAAATGATACGAAACTTGACAAGTGGTCTACCGGTAGTAAACCAGGGCTGCTTGGCAAGTCTCGGTCCAATCCGGAAATGTTTAATCCCCACACATGAAAGAAAGGTAGAAATGACCACCGGAGGAGAACGAAGCGCCGGAATGCGAAACGGACAACGGGGAAAAAGCTCGCATGCATGAGACGAACACGTATGCAAATGAAATGCACATGATGACATGATATGCAATGCATGACACGCAAGCAATGACAAGGCAACAACAGCGAATAACTGGACGACACCTGGCACATCGGTCTCGGGGCGTTACAACACTCCACCACTACGAGAGGATCTCGTCCCGAGATCTAGAATGGCACCGGAGGGCGAACGGAAGAGAAAGAGAAGAGGTAAAATTAAGTTGCTTCTTTGACAAACGAGTGAAACCAAGGAACCTTGAAAATGTTAAACCATATCGAGAAAAAGAATAATGGAGATGACAAATTTGAAAAAACTCTCGTTAGAAAAGAGGGACAAAGAACATTGCAAAAAACCTTGAGGTTGAAGGGCAAGATGTATATTGAAACCACTCCGGTTAAAACAAGATAGAGAAGGATTAAGAATGATATAATTTGAGCAGCACTCCATCTGAGAAGGGAGGCAAAACTTGGCAGAATGGGAAAAAATTCAAAAAGCAGGCACGACACTCCAGTTAAAAGGGTAAGGACGAAAAGAACACGATCCTGACAAAACAAGAAGATAGGTTGCAGAGAGAAACATCACAATGCCTCCGGAACAAAAGAGTAGAGTAAAGATAATTGAGACAAACGAATGTAGAAGACAATGCCAACTTCTGCTACAAAAGAGCCTGAAAAGGCATCTTTAGGAGAAGGGTTGAACGGAGTTGTTGGAAAACGGTGACAACCCGCCACTCAGGGGATAGAATTAGATTGGAATAAACAAGGAGACGAGAAACTTATTTCACCGGAAGGATAAAAGAAGACATTGGATCATTTATAAGCACCATAGATAGCAACAATCCTTAGGAAAAGCTTTAGGTGGAATATAACCCAAGATAATTCCAACGAATAGGTTGATGGATTTAAAATACCTCATTCATAACAACATGTGAGTTATGAAACATGAACTCAAATTATTAAGAATGACATAATACCATCTCCAATGATACGGAAGAAAGATTGAACTCCGGATTGCAAGATGAAGAAAACTTGAGCTCCTCTGAAAAGAAAGTTGATGAACGTTTCGAGAAGGAATATAAATCCTTGATGAACCACCATGTAGAACCTTCAAGAAGAACTCCGGTAAACAAAATATAACGAAAAGAAAGAGAAGTTGAAAACACAAAGTGAAACCTTGTAATGATTTAGATGGATCTCCGTGATAATTAGAGCTTGGAACTCCGGGAAGAAAAAAAATAAGATGAACAATTGAGATCAAGAATTTTGATGAACCTCCGGAATAGGGAATTAACCACTTGGATAAAACAAGAATTATAATTACATTATGCTTATCCTTCACCAATTAAATTGATGACAATCAATGGATTCGACATATTACTTATTCTCGTAGAAACGATTAAGATAGATATAGCGCCAACTTGAGAAGGTCTTCAAAGAACCACCGGTAGAATTTGAAAGAACGGAAGTATGATAACGTAAGAAGAGGAATCTTGAACAAGCCACCGTAAGAATTGAAAATGAACGAACAAAAGATAAAGAAACACCGGAAAGAATTAGCAAATGAACGAAGAAGCTTGAGGGGATTTAGATACATCAGAACAAAGAGATCACGAATTGATTAGAGGATATTTGATTGATGCACCGGTAAGATTTGGAGAATGTAAGCTGCCAGCTGAAATGAATAATATTTGAAAAGATGGCCTTCGAAGGAAAGAAATGGAAAACAACTCAAGAAATGCTTTGGATGGGTGAAAAGAATTCTCACGATCAAAACAATTATGAAAGGATGGTCTCGAATTAGAACCACGAATCTCTGAGAGAACGGATAAGATATAGAGGTAAAACTCTTCTTCAGTCTTCAATATCTGTGAATGGCGATGAGAAACACCAACAAATTGTTGAGATACTCCGGAATGAAAAATGGAATGGTTGAACCAACGATGAAGGAATTTGAAAGATCAAGAAGAAGGCATTTGGCTGATGATAACTCATTCTTACGTCAAATTTGGAAAAGAATTTGAGAGTAACGCCAGGAAAATAAGAAGAGTCAGGTAAGATCCTGGGAAAAGACCTGTGGGTTAGGGCCCACTCAAAAGAAACACCGTAGAACAATTTGAAGGAGATATTACACCGGTTGAATTAAATGACTTAAATGATATAACATCCTCAAAAGAGTTTGAACGAAAGCAGAGTGGTAACATGAATCTTTGAAATATCTTGAGCACTCCGGAACAAATGAATAGGGAGAAATGAATGGCTATGAGGTGCACCGGCATGAGAAGGTATTGAAACGAGGAAAGGATATGATCAACAAACTTTGACTTGAATCCACCGGAGAAGAAGGGGAACGAACAATGATGAACTTGAGGCTCCGTTAGGATCTTCATGAGAATCACCAAGTAAGAACATGAAGGAAAAATAATGGAGAGACCTCCATCAATAAAAGATACTTGAATAAGAAATCTAAGTCCTTAAAGAAAAAGGGTGGGTGGGTGGGAAAACAAAGACAACTTGGGAAGAAAGAAAACGACACCGTTGAGGAAGCTGAGATTGGATCTTGCGGATGTTGGAATGTTCGGATCCACTTGAAGAGAAACACACCGGTGAAAAAGATTGACATGACAGACTCGATGATCGAGAAGGATTAGTATTCGCATCGGAGTATGAGATCAACATTTGGGGAAGGTATGGAATCAACACTTGACATTGAAGCAACTCGAATACCACAACTCAAAACAAAACAAAGGATTGGCTTGCAAAATAAGCCAGAACAAACATATGATAGAGATTTCGTCCGAAGTTTTCATGGTGGGGCCTACACGGGCTCGATCGTACAGCACCATCATGTACAAGGCAGTGCACATGACATAGGAAGCGTCCCCGAGTCGGCATAGCCAAGGACTCTTTAAGACACAACGAGACCACTGTAAAACCAACCGTGAATAGGCGGACCACTAGACGCCGAACCCCAATTTCATATCATACATATGCCGGAAAGATATCCTAAGAGCTACTTGATTTCTCACCTATAAACTCCTGAAATTTTCCGGTTATGCAATCAGGTGTTGGGGATACAGGGGAAGCATAATATCTCACCCAAGACTAGCAAATCCTACATCCAGCTGTATCCATCCTTCAACACATAACCAAGAACCCTTCGGAAATCATCTACCTCAACCTTCGGAAAGCATCCGTTATACAAGTTATGGCAATACTCCCGAACTCCCGCCCCAGTACTGGGTGGCGTCGAGGTTATCTCACCAACGAACTGCATAAAAGAGATTTTCGATGTCGGCGTACTAAACTCAGGTATTCCAGAACTGCAACGATAAAATTATGACGACAACACCTCGGAGCTCAACTCCCCGGGACACTGCCACAAAACCCCTGACAGGAGGCACCAAGACAATGTTCTCGTCACAAAACCATCGGAACGATTCCAAGATACCCACGTGATCCTAAAAAAAATTAGTGGAATTTGAGAAGAGAAGAGTCAAAACTCTACGTCAGGATGCCTTACCAGAGCGATGAGGAGACTGGGAAGTAAAAAGAATTCCTAAACTCTCTGATATATAATTCCAAAATGACTCAAAACATTTTTCTAGACACAACTCGGCTGCTAAAAACGATCAAGCAATGGGGGCTCCTAAGGTCAGGGAAGGCTCTAATTACCAACTTGTAACGCCCTCGATGCGGCTATATCTCCGACGTGTCGAAGGACGACTTAGAGGCATAACCGCATTGAAAGCAATGTGCAAGTGAGGTAATCTTCACACAACCCATGTAATACATAAGGGAAAGATACATAGTTGGCTTACAATCGCCACTTCACACAATTACATGAATAAAGCATTACATCATCCAAATAAACTCAAGGGTTGACTACGGAACCAAAATAAAAGAAGAACCCCAAATGCGACAAGGTCCCGATCGACCCCAACTGGGCTCCACTACTGATCAACTAAAACGAAACAACACAAAGGACAAGATCTTCATCGAGCTCCTCCTTGAGCTTGGTTGCGTCATCTGCACGGACTCATCGCCACCTGCAAACTGGTTTTGGAAGTATCTGTGAGCCACACGGACTCAGCAATCTCGCACCCTCGCGATCAAGACTATTTAAGCTTATGGGTAAGGTAAAGGTATGAGGTGGAGCTGCAGCAAGCGACTAGCATATATGGTGGCTAACATATTCGCAAAAGAGAGCGAGAAGAGAAGGCAAAGCACGATCGAGAAACTATGATCAAGAAGTGATCCTAGAACAACCTACGTCAAGCATAACTCCAACACCGTGTTCACTTCCCGGACTCCGCCAGAAAGAGACCATCACGGTAGCACACGCTGTTGATTCATTTTAATTAAGGTCAACTTCCGGTTTTCTACTACCGGACGTTAACAAATTCCCATCTGCCCATAACCGCGGGCATGGCTTTCGAAAGTTCAAATCCCTGCAGGGGTGTCCCAACTTAGCCCATGACAAGCTCTCACGGTCAACGAAGGAATAGACCTCCTCCCGAGACGTTCCGATCAGACTCGGTACCTCTGTTCTTCAAGACATTTCGACAATGGTAAAACAAAACCAGCAACACCGCCCGAATGTGCCGACAAATCCCGATAGGAGCTGCACATATCTCGTTCTCAGGGCACACTCAGATGAGCTCTCCATACAACTAAAACCAAACCTCGAGTTTCCCCGAGGGGGCGCTGCACAGGACTCTAGTTTGGACCAACACTCAGAGGAGCACTGGCCCAGGGGGGGGGGGTAAAATAATGATGACCCTCAGGAGCGCGACTCCCAAGGGAAAAGAAAAGGCTAGGTGGAAAATGGTAAAACCAATGTTGGGCATTGCTGGAAGAGCTTTACTCAAGGAGAACTGTCAAGGGGTTCCCATTATTACCCAACCGCGTAAGGAAAGCAAAATCCGGGAACATTACACCGATATGATGGAAACTAGGGCGGCAAAAGTGGAACAAAACACCAGGCATAAGGCCGAGCCTTCCACCCTTTACCAAGTATATAGATGCATTAATTAAATAAGATATATTGTGATATCCCAACAAGTTAACATGTTCCAACAAGGAACAACATCTCCATGTTCCAACAAGGAACAAACTTCAATCTTCACCTGCAACTAACAACGCTATAAGAGGGGCTGAGCAAAGCGGTAACATAGACAAACAACGGTTTTCTAGGACATGGTGGGTTAGAGGTTTGACATGGCAATTTGGGAGGCATGACAAGCAAGTGATAGGTATCGCAGCATAGGCATAGCAAAAGAGCGAGCATCTAGCAAAGCAAAGATAGTAGCGATTTCGAGGGTATGATCATCTTGCCTGAAATCCCGCAAGGAAGAAGAACGAGTCCCTGAAGAAGACAAACGGACGTAGACAAACGGGTCCTCACAAACGCGATGTTATCAGAACTAGCCCGAAGAAACAACACCGGAAAGAAGCAAACAACATAGTAAACAACCAACACATGAACATGGTATGATATGCGGGATGCGGGATGCGATGCATATGCATGATTTGTCAAGGAACAAATGAACCTAGCCTCAACATGGAAATCCAAGTGTTGCACTGCAAAGATGAGATGAAATCGCTTGAAAACGATATAAAGAACGCCGGAATCGGAGTTACGGTTTGGAAATGGCAAGCGATTCAAATATGACCACGTTCTGCGATTTACAGCAAGTAGTCATCTAAATGCAACAAGATGAACATGCTACAGCACTCAAACATGGCATAAAAATACATGGCAGGAATCCATTCATGATGCTTAACAAAAGTCTAGCACTGAGCTATGGCCAATTCATCCACTAACAGGTTCGAACAAGCATGGCAAAAATGCATATGGTAAATAGATTTCAGACTTAGTGAAATTAACACTTGTCTGGAATTTCAGATCAGGTAGCACACTTTGGAGCATGAAAACTATATGCTACAGGACCTGAACATGGCAAATTAAAGCATGGCATGGAGCTACTCAAAGAGCTTAACAAAATTCCCTTAGTGACCTTGAGCCAAAAGGGATCAGAAAATACAATTGCAAGCATGTGAACAAGGCAAAAACATAATCAGATCATAGACTTAGGGAAAACTGGAGCATGCTGAAACAGATATCAAGTAGGAATGTTTACGAGCTCGATGCACTCACTACAGAGCAAGTCATGACAATCTAAGCATACACCCATCAAGAATACACATTATACAAGCTAGACATGGCAAGAATAATAACATAGCATGCACGGGTCAACTACAACATCCTCGGCAAAATCACTAACATGTAGACAATCTGCCCAGATTCACGAAATGACAAAAGTAGAGCTCGATTGACTCAAGCTAGGGTGCTCCATAATTGCAAACAAAGACATGGATGGACAGAGAACTACAAGATTAACAAAACATCCTTACTGATCATCCTCAAAAGAGGCACGTATCACTAGGAAAACAACATGAACATATGGCATCATGAAATGAACAGATCAAGGACTTTGTGGAAATGCTAAGTCCCTGAAATTATCATTACCAAGTGCCTCACTTGGCAAGCTTGTGCTAGTCACCACACACATCACAAAAATACATGGGTTGCACCTTTGGAAAGATGGAAAAACCCTTAACAAAACATAAGTAGAGCTCATGGGCATAACATGCACACAATAATCGTGGCAAAATGACAAATATCTAAATGGAGCAGCAGATCTGACAATTATCTCAAGTAGCACTCTTCTAACAGCATTTCGGGCATCAAGATGAACTCAAATGAAAATGATGCAATGAGATGAAATGATGTACTCTCTGAAATGAACATTTTGATATGTTATACGCATGAATCGGCGGTACGGATGCAAAGTTACGACACGATGAACATGGGCACATGAATCTGGAAATTTTGGGGACTTAGTAGAAATTTTACCCTCCAGGTCTAGGGTTGACTTTGGCACGAAAGTCGAGGCAGGGCCAGATCTCGTCGGAGAGTCACCGGACTTGGCCGGAGAGGAGGAAGGAGGCTCGAGAGGAAGGCCTAGGTGTCGGATCCGGCGGGGGAGGAAGGAGCTCCCGCGGCTGCGAGGTCCACCGACGACGGCGACGACCTGGGTCGGGGCTCCGGCGAGCTCCGGATGAGCCGGGGTTCGTTTCCGACGAGCTCCAAATGGCAGGGATGTGAGGGGGCCGGAGCACGGCGGCACGGGAGCGGGGCGACGAGGGGCGCCATTGCGGTGGCGGCGTACTCGCAGGAGAGCCGGGCGATGGAGCACGGCGGAGCGCGGCTGCGCAGGCGAGTCAAGGCGGCGGCCGGCGGCGAAGTGAGCGGGGGGCACCGGCGAACATAGGCGGCGGGGCGCGCGGATGGGCGGCGGGCGCGGCGCTGGGTCCGCGGGCCGGATGCGGGCCTGGCAGGCCGCGGCGGGCGCGGGGTGGTTGGGGGCTGAGGTGGCGGCGCCCTATTGGGGTTGGGAGGCGGCGCAGGTGACGTGGCGGCTCCCGATTGGCCGGGACGACGTGGAGGGGAGCGGCGGACATGTCCGGCGCGGCGCAGATGCGTCCGGACGCGCGGAAGAGGAGTGGATCTAGGTTTAGACCGTGAATTTCGGAGAGGGGCACATATATATAGGTAGAGGGAGCTAGGAGAGTCCAAATGAGGTGCGGTTTTTAGCCACGCGATCGTGATCGAACGCTCTAGATGATGGAGAGGGTTTTTGTGGGTTTTGGGCCAAAATGGAGGGGTGTTGGGCTGCAACACACACGAGGCCTTTTCGGTCCCTCGGTTAACCGTTGGAGTATCAAACCAAGTCCAAATGATATGAAACTTGACAGGCGGTCTACCAGTAGTAAACCAGGGTCGCTTGGCAAGTCTTGGTCCAATCCGGAAAGGTTTAATCCCCACACATGAAAGAAAGGTAGAAATGACCACCGGAGGAGAACGAAGCGCCGGAATGCGAAACGGACAACGGGGAAAAAGCTCGGATGCATGAGACGAACACGTATGCAAATGAAATGCACATTATGACATGATATGCAATGCATGACACGCAAGCAATGACAAGGAAACAACAGCGAATAACTGGACGACACCTGGCACATCGGTCTCGGGGTGTTACAACACTCCACCACTACGAGAGGATCTCGTCCCGAGATGTAGAATGGCACCGGAGGGCGAACAGAAGAGAAAGAGAAGAGGTAAAATTAAGTTGCTTCTTTGACAAACGAGTGAAACCAAGGAACCTTGAAAATGTTAAACCATATCGAGAAAAAGAATAACGGAGATGAAAAATTTGAAAACACTCCGTTAGAAAATAGGGACAAAGAACATTGCGAAAAACCTTGAGGTTGAAGGGCAAGATGTATATTGAAACCACTCCGGTTAAAACAAGATAGAGAAGGATTAAGAATGATATAATTTGAGCAGCACTCCGTCTGAGAAGGTAGGCAAAACTTGGCAGAATGGGAAAAAATTCGAAAAGCAGGCACGACACTCTGGTTAAAAGGATAAGGATGAAAAGAACACGATCCTGACAAAACAAGAAGATGGGTTGCAGAGAGCAACATCACAATGCCTCCGGAACAAAAGAGTAGAGTAAAGATAATTGAGATAAACGAATGTAGAAGACAATGCCAACTTCTGCTACAAAAGAGCCTGAAAAGGCATCTTTAGGAGAAGGGTTGAACGGAGTTGTTGGAAAACCAACGACGAAAATAATAAGCTTGATATGGTCTTATGGAATACAACTCAAATTATGAGGTGGCAACCCGCCACTCAGGGGATAGAATTAGATTGGAATAAACAAGGAGACGAGAAACTTATTTCACCGGAAGGATAAAAGAAGACATTGGATCATTTATAAGCACCATAGATAGCAACAATCCTTAGGAAAAGCTTTAGGTGGAATATAACCCAAGATAATTCCAAAGAATAGGTCGATGGATTTAAAATACCTCATTCATAACAACATGTGAGTTATGAAACATGAACTCAAATTATTAAGAATGACATAATACCATCTCCAATGATACGGAAGAAAGATTGAACTCCGGATTGCAAGATGAAGAAAACTTGAGCTCCTCTGAAAAGAAAGTTGATGAACGTTTCGAGAAGGAATATAAATCCTTGATGAACCACCATGTAGAACCTTCAAGAAGAACTCCGGTAAACAAAAGATAACGAAAAGAAAGAGAAGTTGAAAACACAAATTGAAACCTTGTAATGATTTAGATGGATCTCCGTGATAATTAGAGCTTGGAACTCCGTGAAGAAAAAAAAATAAGATGAACAATTGAGATCAAGAATTTTGATGAACCTCCGGAATAGGGAATTAACCACTTGGATAAAACAAGAATTAGAATTACATTATGCTTATCCTTCACCAATTAAATTGATGACAATCAATGGATTCGACATATTACTTATTCTCGTAGAAAAGATTAAGATAGATATAGCGCCAACTTGAGAAGGTCTTCAAAGAACCACCGGTAGAATTTGAAAGAACGGAAGTATGATAACGTAAGAAGAGGAATCTTGAACAAGCCACCGTAAGAATTGAAAATGAACGAAGAAAAGATAAAGAAACACCGAAAAGAATTAGCAAATGAACGAAGAAGCTTGAGGGGATTTAGATACATCAGAACGAAGAGATCAAGAACTGATTAGAGGATATTTGATTGATGCACCGGTAAGATTTGGAGAATGTGAGCTGCCAGCTGAAATGAATAATATTTGAAAAGATGGCCTTCGGAGGAAAGAAATGGAAAACAACTCAAGAAATGCTTCGGATGGGTGAAAAGAATTCTCATGATCAAAACAATTATGAAAGGATGGTCTCGAATTAGAACCACGAATCTCTGAGAGAACGGATAAGATATAGAGGTAAAACTCTTCTTCAGTCTTCAATATCTGTGAATGGCGATGAGAAACACCAACAAATTGTTGAGATACTCCGGAATGAAAAATGGAAAGGTTGAACCAACGATGAAAGAATTTGAAAGATCAAGAAGAAGGCATTTGGCTGATGACAACTCATTATTACGTCAAATTTGGAAAAGAATTTGAGAGTAACGCTGGGAAAATAAGAAGAGTCAGGTAAGATCCTGGGATAAGACCTGTGGGTTAGGGCCCACTCAAAAGAAACACCGTAGAACAATTTGAAGGAGAGATTACACCGGTTGAATTAAATGACTTAAATGATATAACATCCTCAAAAGAGTTTGAACGAAAGCAGAGTGGTAACATGAATATTTGAAATATCTTGAGCACTCCGGAACAAATGAATAGGGAGAAATGAATGGCTATGAGGTGCACCGACATGAGAAGGTATTGAAACGAGGAAAGGATATGATCAACAAAGTTTGACTTGAATCCACCGAAGAAGAAGGGGAACGAACAATGATGAACTTGAGGCTCCGTTAGGATCTTCATGAGAATCACCGAGTAAGAACATGAAGGAAAAATAATGGAGAGACCTCCATCAATAAAAGATACTTGAATAAGAAATCTGAGTCCTTAAAGAAAAAGGGTGGGTGGGTGGGAAAACAAAGACAACTTGGGAAGAAAGAAAACGACACCGTTGAGGAAGCTGAGATTGGATCTTGCGGATGTTGGAATGTTCAGATCCACTTGAAGAGAAACACACCGGTGAAAAGGATTGACATGACAGACTCGATGATCGAGAAGGATTAGTATTCGCATCGGAGTATGAGAGCAACATTTGGGGAAGGTATGGAATCAACACTTGACATTGAAGCAACTCGAATACCACAACTCAAAACAAAACAAAGGATTGGCTTGCAAAATAAGCCAGAACAAACATATGATAGAGATTTCGTCCGAAGTTTTCGTGGTGGGGCCTACACGGGCTCGATCGTACAGCACCATCATGTACAAGGCAGTGCACATGATACACGAAGTGTCCCCGAGTCGGCATAGCCAAGGACTCTTTAAGACACAACGAGACCACTGTAAAACCAACCGTGAATAGGCGGACCACTAGACGTCGAACCCCAATTTCATATCATACATCTGTCGGAAAGATATCCTAAGAGCTACTTGATTTCCCACCTATAAACTCCCGAAATTTTCTGGTTATGCAATCAGGTGCTGGGGATACGGGGGAAGCATAATATCTCACCCTAGACTAGCAAATCCTACATCCAGTTGTATCCATCCTTCAACACATAACCAAGAACCCTTCGGAAATCATCTACCTCAACCTTCAAAAAGCATCCGTTATACAAGTTATGGCAATACTCCCAAACTCCCGCCCCAGTACTGGGTGGCGTCGAGGTTATCTCACCAACGAACTGCATAAAAGAGATTTTCGATGTCGGCGTACTAAACTCAGGTATTCCAGAACTGCAAAGATAAAATTATGACGACAACACCTCGGAGCTCAACTCCCCGGGACACTGCCACAAAACCCCTGACAGGAGGCACCAAGACAATGTTCTCGTCACAAAACCATCGGAACGATTCCAAGATACCCACGTGATCCTAAAAAAAATTTAGTGGAATTTGAGAAGAGAAGAGTCAAAACTCTACGTCAGGATGCCTTACCAGAGCGATGAGGAGACTGGGAAGTAAAAAGAATTCCAAAACTCTCTGATATATAATTCCTAAATGACTCAAAACATTTTTCTAGACACAACTCGGCTGCTAAAAATGATCAAGCAATGGGGGCTCCTAAGGTCGGGGAAGGCTCTGATTACCAACTTGTAACGCCCTCGACGCGGCTATATCTCCCACGTGTCGAAGCATGACTTAGAGGCATAACCGCATTGAAAGTAATGTTGCAAGTGAGGTAATCTTCACACAACCCATGTAATACATAAGGGAAAGATACATAGTTGGCTTACAATCGCCACTTCACACAATTACATGAATAAAGCATTACATCATCCAAATACACTCAAGGTTCGACTACGGAACCAAAATAAAAGAAGAACCCCAAATGCGACAAGGTCCCGATCGACCCCAACTGGGCTCCACTACTGATCAACTAAAACGAAACAACACAAAAGACAAGATCTTCATTGAGCTCCTCCTTGAGCTTGGTTGCGTCATCTGCACAGACTCATCGGCACCTGCAAACTGGTTTTGGAAGTATCTGTGAGCCACAGGGACTCAGCAATCTCGCACCCTCGGATCAAGACTATTTAAGCTTATGGGTAAGGTAAAGGTATGAGGTGGAGCTGCAGCAAACGACTAGCATATATGGTGGCTAACATATTCGCAAAAGAGAGCGAGAAGAGAAAGCAAAGCACGATCGAGAAACTATGATCAAGAAGTGATCCTAGAACAACCTACGTCAAGCATAACTCCAACACCGTGTTCACTTCCCGGACTCCGCCGGAAAGAGACCATCACGGTAGCACACGCTGTTGATTCATTTTAATTAAGGTCAACTTCAGGTTTTCTACAACCGGACGTTAACAAATTCCCATCTGCCCATAACCGCGGGCACGACTTTCAAAAGTTCAAATCCCTGCAGGGGTGTCCCAACTTAGCCCATGACAAGCTCTCACGGTCAACGAAGGAATAAACTTCCTCCCGAGACGTTCCGATCAGACTCAGTACCTCGGTTCTTCAAGACATTTCGACAATGGAAAAACAAAACCAGCAACACCGCCCGAATGTGCCGACAAATCCCGATAGGAGCTGCACATATCTCGTTCTCAGGGCACACTCAGATGAGCTCTCCATACAACTAAAACCAAACCTCGAGTTTCCCCAAGGGGGCGCTGCACAGGACTATAGTTTGGACCAACACTCAAAGCAGCAGTGGCCCGGGGGGGAGGGTAAAATAATGATGACCCTCAGGAGCGCGACTCCCAAGGGAAAAGAAAAGGCTAGGTGGCAAATGGTAAAACCAATGTTGTGCATTGCTGGAAGAGCTTTACTCAAGGCGAGCTGTCAAGGGGTTCCCATTATTACCCAATCGCGTAAGGAACGCAAAATCCGGGAACATAACACCGATATGACGGAAACTAGGGCGGCAAGAGTGGAACAAAACACCAGGCATAAGGCCGAGCCTTCCACCCTTTACCAAGTATATAGATGCATTAATTAAATAAGATATATTGTGATATCCCAACAAGTTAACATGTTCCAACAAGGAACAACATCTCCGTGTTCCAACAAGGAGCAAACTTCAATCTTCACATGCAACTAACAACGCTATAAGAGGGGCTGAGCAAAGCGGTAACATAGCCAAACAACGGTTTGCTAGGACATGGTGGGTTAGAGGTTTGACATGGCAATTTGGGAGGCATGACAAGCAAGTGGTAGGTATCGCAGCATAGGCATAGCAAAAGAGCGAGCATCTAGCAAAGAAAAGATAGTAGCGATTTCGAGGGTATGATCATCTTGCCTGAAATCCCGCAAGGAAGAAGAACGAGTCCCTGAAGAAGACAAATGGACGTAGACAAACGGGTCCTCACAAACGCGACGTTATCAGAACTAGCCCGAAGAAACAACACCGGAAAGAAGCAAACAACATAGTAAACAACCAACACATGAACATGGTATGATATGCGGGATGCGGGATGCGATGCATATGCATGATTTGTCAAGGAACAAATGAACCTAGCCTCAACATGGAAATCCAAGTGTTGCACTGCCAAGATGAGATGAAATCGCTTGAAAACGATATAAAGAACGCCGGAATCGGAGTTACGGTTTGGAAATGGCAAGCGATTCAAATATGACCACGTTCTGCGATTTACAACAAGTAGTCATCTAAATGCAAGAAGATGAACATGCTACAGCACTCAAACATGGCATAAAAATACATGGAAGGAATTCATTCATGATGCTTAACAAAAGTCTAGCACTGAGCTACAGCCAATTCATCCATTAACAGGTTCGAACAAGCATGGCAAAAATGCATATGGTAAACAGATTTCAGACTTAGTGAAATTAACACTTGTCTGGAATTTCAGATCAGGTAGCACACTTTGGAGCATGAAAACTATATGCTACAGGACCTGGACATGGCAATTTAAAGCATGGCATGGAGCTACTCAAAGAGCTTAACAAAAGTCCCTTAGTGACCTTGAGCCAAAAGGGATCAGAAAATACAATTGCAAGCATGTGAACATGGCAAAAACATAATCAGATCACAGACTTAGTGAAAACTGGAGCATGCTGAAACAGATATCAAGTAGGCATGTTTACGAGCTCGATGCACTCACTACAGAGCAAGTCATGACAATCTAAGCATACACCCATCAAGAATACACATTATACAAGCTATACATGGCAAGAACAATAACATAGCATGCACGGATCAACTACAACATCCTCGGCAGAATAGCTAACAAGTAGACAATCTGCCCAGATTCACAAAATGACAAAAGTAGAGCTCGATTGACTCAAGTTAGGGTGCTCCATAATTGCAAACAAAGACATGGATGGATAGAGCGCTACAAGATTAACAAAACATCCTTACTGATCATCCTCAAAAGAGGCACGTATCACTAGGAAAACAACATGAACATATGACATCATGAAATGAACAGATCAAGGACATTGTGGAAATGCTAAGTCCCTGAAATCAGCATTACCAAGTGCCTCACTTGGCAAGCTTGTGCTAGTCACCACACACATCACAAAAATACATGGGTTGCACCTCTGGAAAGATGGAAAACCCTTAAAAAACATAAGTAGAGCTCATGGGCATAACATGCACACAATAATCATGGCAAAAATGACAAATATCTAAATGGAGCAGCAGATCTGACAATTATCTCAAGTAGCACCTTTCTAACAGCATTTCGGGCATCAAGATGAACTCAAATGAAAATGATGCAATGAGATGAAATGATGTACTCTCTGAGATGAACATTTTGATATGCTATACGCATGAATCGAAGCTACGGATGCAAAGTTACGGCACGATGAACATGGGCACATGAATCTGGAAATTTCGGGGACTTAGTAGAAATTTTACCCTCCGAGTCTAGGGTTGACTTTGGCACGGAAGTCGAGGCAGGGCCGGATCTCGTCGGAGAGTCGCCGGACTTGGCCGGAGAGGAGGAAGGAGGCTAGAGAGGAAGGCCTAGGCGTCGGATCCGGCGGGGCAGGAAGGAGCTCCCGCGGCTGCGAGGTCCACCGACGACGGTGGCGACCTGGGTCGGGGCTCCGCCGAGCTCCGGATGAGCCGGGGTTCATTTCCGGCGAGCTCCAAACGGCAGGGAGGTGAGGGGGCTGGAGCACGGCGGCACGGGAGCGGGGCGACGAGGGGCGCCGTTGCGGTGGCGGTGTACTCGCAGGAGAGCCGGGCGGCGGAGCACGGCGGAGCGCAGCTGCGCAGGCGAGTCAAGGCGGCGGCCGGCGGCGAAGTGAGCGGGGCGGCGCCGGCAAACACAGGCGGCGAGGCGCGCGGATGGGCGGCGGACGCGGCGCTGGGTCCGCGGGCCGGACGCGGGCCTGGCAGGCCGCGGCGGGCGCGGGGCGGTTGGGGGCTGAGGTGGCGGCGCCCTATTGGGGGAGGGAGGCGGCGTAGGTGACGTGGTGGCTCCCGATTGGCCGGGACGACGTGGAGGGGAGCGGCGGACATGTCCGGCGCGGCGCAGATGCGTCCGGACGCGCGGAAGAGGAGTGGATCTAGGTTTAGACCGTGAATTTCGGAGAGGGGCACATATATATAGGTAGAGGGAGCTAGGAGAGTCCAAATGAGGTGCGGTTTTCAGCCACGGGATCGTGACCGAACGCTCTAAATGATGGAGAGGGTTTTGGTGGGTTTTGCGCCAAAATGGAGGGGTGTTGGGCTGCAACACACACGAGGCCTTTTCGGTCCCTCGGTTAACCGTTGGAGTATCAAACGAAGTCCAAATGATACGAAACTTGACAGGCGGTCTACCGGTAGTAAACCAGGGCCGCTTGGCAAGTCTCGGTCCAATCCAGAAATGTTTAATCCCCACACATGAAAGAAAGGTAGAAATGACCACCGGAGGAGAACGAAGCGCCGGAATGCGAAACGGACAATGTTGAAAAAGCTCGCATGCATGAGACGAACACGTAAGCAAATGAAATGCACATGATGACATGATATGCAATGCATGACACGCAAGCAATGACAAGGCAACAACAGCGAATAACTGGATGACACCTGGCACATCGGTCTCGGGGTGTTACATGGACAGACTCCAGAAATGTATTCTGAACATGACAAGCAAGAAGCTCAAGCTTGTCAACATAGTCCAGGTCATGCTCATCCGCCGGATCCTCCCGTACCAACAACGGGACTTCAACTTGTGGGAGTTCGACCCGGCCCAGCACTAGACTCTGAGCGAGATCTTCGACACGATGTAGAAGGACGTCTGGAAGGTGCTGTTCAAGGGTGCCGAGGTCCCTCCCTCTCTCACCGAGGACTGCGGGCTAAGCGCGAAGCGCCGAGCGCATTCGGTGAGTTCTATACATCCGGTAGGATATTTATTTCCCCTAGCTTAACGATGTGCGGGGTCTGATCTCCATGCCTTTGACAGGAATGGGTGGAGATGTCGGGGCAGATTAACTGTCCGGCCCCTCTGCCCGAAGACACTATGGACGCTCTCCTTACGGAGATGCTGACTCCAGCTCCTTACAAGGTGCCGGAGAAGACCAAGAAGGCCAAAGGAACCCGAATGAGCTCCCAGCGCCAGGTGTTATCGGACTCATCGTCCGATAACTCCGTGACGCACTCCTCCCCCGAAGACGAGGAGGAATATGAAGATGTTCCCCCTCAAGTCGGGGGTGACAAGAAAAGGAAGGCCGCCCCTACTGGGGGGGGCGAAGGGTCCAAGAAGGGAAGGACTCTCCTTCCGGACTACTCCACCACAGACGCCGAAGGCGAAGACGAGTGGCTGCTCAGGGCCAAGCCCTTGGCGAAGTCGTAAGTATTCGGATACCAGAGTAACTCATAGCATTCCTTTGTCGCACTGCTTCTCCTAATGCCGAATTATGATTGTGCAGACCGCCCTGAACCCGTATCTACGTATCCTCGTCGGATGGCTCCCTGGGCTCGTCGGATATGGATAGCGATCCACTTCCGACCGCCACCTCCCCTTTCCCTACGGACAACGCCGAGGTGTTGTCTCAAGAGGCACTGGGTCGAGGGGAGACAGTCCCGGAGGCGCCTCAAAACGACCTTCCGGACACCGAGAGCAGGGGGAGCAAAGCCCCCGAGGGCTCCGAGTTCGGCCCTCAGACGAACACCGCGCCGGAACCTCCAGTGGTTCCGGACTCGGGCAGACGGCCTCCTTCCTAGAGGGGCAAGACGCCTGTGCCGGTGACCTCTGTCCATCCAGAGGCACCGGACAATCTGCTGGGAGCGCTTCGCAGTGCTTCCATCGACGAGGAGCACCGCACTATTATGAGTGCGGTGGTCCAGAAGGTTCAGTCCGCCAAGAGCGGACTGACTGAAGCCTGTGCCAGCCTTCTAACAGGCTTTGAGGTAAGTTTTTGAAATATGGGAAAAATATTACCGCATAGACAGTAGCCCCTGATGCTCTGTTCAGTGTTCACAAAGAAAAGCCGAACAGAGGATCAAACAATATCGCAGGAGTCTAATATAAGTATGTCAATATGCGTATGTAGGCTTCGCTGCTGGCATCTGCCGCACTGACCGCGGAGGTCACCGCACTAAAGTAGGACCTTAAAGGGTCTAAGGACGAGCTCGGCCTTGCCAAGAGGCAGCTCGAGGAGAACAAAGGTAAGTAGTACTGTCGGTGTCAAAACCGGCGGATCTCGGGTAGGGGGTCCCGAACTATGCGTCTAGGCGGATGGTAACAGGAGACAGGGGACACAATGTTTTACCCAGGTTCGGGCCCTCTTGATGGAGGTAAAACCCTACGTCCTGCTAGATTAATATTGATGATATGGGTAGTACAAGAGTAGATCTACCACGAGATCAAGGAGGCTAAACCCTAGAAGCTAGCCTATGGTATGATTGTTGTTCGTCCTACGGACTAAAACCCTTCGGTTTATATAGACACCAGAGAGGGCTAGGGTTACGCAGAGTCGGTTACAATGGTAGGAGATCTACATATCCGTATCGCCAAGCTTGCCTTCCACGCCAAGGAAAAGTCCCTTCCGGACACGGGACGAAGTCTTCAATTTTGTATCTTCATAGTCCAGGAGTCCGGCCGAAGGTATAGTCCGGCTATCCCGACACCCCCTAATCCAGGACTCCCTCAGTAGCCCCTGAACCAGGCTTCAATGACGACGAGTCCGGCTCGCAGATATTCTTTGGCATTGCAAGGCGGGTTCCTCCTCCATGTACTTCATAGAAGATTTTGAACACAAAGGTTGTGTCCGGCTCTGCAAAATAAGTTTCCACATATTGCCATAGAGAGAATAATATTTATACAAATCTAATCTGTTGACGTATTCCGTAGCGTGACATCACACCACGGCCAAGTCTTCATTCGAATCGTTTTACTGTTCCACCTCAGCGCGTTTAGCGAGACGGTTTCCTTAGCACGTCTTGTCAAAGCAGAGATCGTGTCCCCTTATTCCGGGATTCTCATCAATACGGGCGTGGGTAACCCAACCGCGCCATTGATTACGGTGCTTGGGAGATAAGCGAGTTTTACCAGGCTGGTGGGGACGCATAGTCGCGTCTGCCCATATAAGGGGATAAGGATCCACCTTTTCATCCACGCCTTCTTCCTCCTTTGCCTATCCATTTCCGCGCACTCGAGCTCCAGCGCCCAAGTCCGCACACCCCACCTCAAACTTCTCCAGCCATGTCTGGAGCAGGAGGCAAGTGGATGGTCTTCTCCGTCACGGAGGGACACATCAAAAAACTGAGGAAGGTCGGATACTCGTCTAACGACATTGTGCACCGGCTTCCCGAAGAGGGGCAGCTCATCCCCACCCCTAGGCCCCATGAGAGGGTGGTGTTCCTCCCCCATTTCCTCCGTGGACTGGGCTTCCCTCTCCACCCATTTGTCCGGGGGCTCATGTTCTACTATGGCCTGGATTTCCACGATCTGGCCCTGAACTTTGTCCTCAACATCTCGGTGTTTATCGTCGTGTGTGAGGCTTTCTTCTGCATCCACCCCCATTTCGGCCTATGGCTCAAGACTTTCAATGTCAAGCCAAAGGTGGTGCGCGGCACCCAGGCGGAGTGTGGAGGCGACATGGTGGGCAAGATTCCCAACGTCCTATGGCTTGAGGGCTCCTTCGTGGAGTCCCTAAAGGGGTGGCAATCGGGGTGGTTTTACATCACCGAGCCGCGCGACCCTGAATGGGTCGCAGCCCCCGAGTTCCGATCCGGACCCCCTACGCGGCTCGCCTCCTGGAAAGAGATGGGCCTGTCGTGGGGTAAAAAAGGAGAGCTGACCGGACTCCAAACATGCGTCCAAACCCTGGTGGACAAGAAGCTCAAACTTGTCAACGTAGTCCAGGTTATGCTCATCCGTCGGATCCTCCCGTGTCAACAACGGGCTTTCAACCTGTGGGAGTTCGACCCGGCGCGGCACCGAACTCTTAACAGGCTCTTCGACACGATGTACGAAGATGCCTGGAAGGTGCTTTTCAAGGGCGCCGAGGCCCCCGCATCCGCTACCGAGGATCGCGGATTCAGCACGCAGCGTCACGCTCATGCGGTAAGCTGTTTTTACCTTTTACAGGGTATTAGTTTTTCATAGTTTGACTCCATGCGGGATCTAAGCTCCCTTACCTTTGACAGGATTGGCAGGAGACGTCCGGACAGATCAACTGTCCGGCTCCTTTGCCCGAAGGCCCAGCGGACGCTCGCTTGGCGAAGCTGCTGGTTCCGGCACCCTATGTGGTGCGGGAGAAGAAGGCCAAGAAGAAGGCCACGGGGACTCGAAAGAGTGCCCGGCGCCAGGAGGTGTCGGATTCATCATCCGACGACTCCAAGGCGCACTCCTCCCATGAAGACGAGGAGGAGGAAGAAGAGACCTCTCCCCCTCCAGCAGGGGGAGGGAAGAAAAGGAAGGGCGCCCCAACTGGGGAGGCCGAAGGGTCCAAGAAGGGGAAGACCCCTCCTCCGGACTACCCCACCAATGCCGACGACGGCGAAGAGGAGTGGCCGCACAGGGCCAAGCCCCTGGCGAGATCGTAAGTATCCGGATACCAGAGTGATTCATAGTATTCCCCCATTGCACAGCTTTTCCTTACGTCAAACATGTTTATGCAGTCCACCCAAAGACCGGCTCAACGTGTCGTCGAGCGGTTCCCTGGATTCGCCGGATGTGAATTCGCTTCCGACGGCTACCTCCCCCCATACTACGGACGACACCGCGGTGGCGTCCCAACAGGTTCCAAGCCAGGAGGAGGTAGTCCTGGAGGCGCCGCAAGGCGACCTCCCGGACTCCAGGCGTAAAGGGGATAGAACCCCCAAGGGCTCCAAGTCCGGCCTTGAGCCGGACACCACGCCGGAACCTTCAACGGTTCCGGACTCCGGTAGGCAGCCTCCTTCCAAGAGGAGCAAACCTACCTAGCCGGTGACCTCCGTCCAACCGGAGGCACCGGACAATTTGCTGGAGATGCTTAACGGCGCCTCCATCGACGAGGAGCACCGCACTATTATGAGTGCGTTGATCCATAAGGTTTAGTCCGCCAAGAGCGGACTGACTGAAGCCTGTGCCAGCCTTCTAACAGGCTTTGAGGTAAGTAAAGAATATGTAAAAATATTACCGCATAGAGAGTAGCCCCTGATGCCCTGTTCGGCGTTCGGAAAGAAAAGCCGAATAGAGGATCTAATAACATCCGCAGGAGTCTAACATAATCAAGTCAATATGCGTATGCAGGCTTCGCTGCTGGCCTCCGCCGCACTGACTGCGAAGGTGGATACGCTGAAGCAAAACCTCGCGCGGTCCGAGAATGAGCTCGGCCATGCCAAGAGGCAACTCGAGGAGAAGGAAGGTAAGTAATACCTTGCGCAAGTATATAGAGAAGATGTGGTTGCAAAAAATGACAGGATCAACGTCCTATTATAGGGGCCACGACCAAGGTGGCAACCCTTAAGAAAGCGCTGTCTGAGGCCGAAAACAGAGCGTCCGCGGAGCGCATAGAGAGAGGGAAGCAGGAGGCGTGGGTGGAGGAGGTGCAGAAAGAGCTCCAGGCTCGTGAAAAAACACGAGAGTTTGGAGCTTGACTCAAAGACGCAAGCGTCCGAGCTTGCGGCAGCCCTCGAAAGCGCGAAGTCTGCCAAGGCCGAAGCCCAGAAAGCCCTCCAAGAAATTGGATTTATGAAGAAGATAGCGGCGGGTAAGGCATTCATTATGCAAAGCAAGCACGTGAAAGTGAATTACTTGTTACTTACCCGAGTCCGGAGCTCTCCAGGAGCATTCGCAGATTTACCCCGTAGTGCGTCTGATGCCGCCGCTTACTACCGAGCCAAGGAGGGGAGCTCGACGGAGAAGGTGTTCTGGGCTCAGTATGCTGAGGCCGAACACCTGGTGCCTTTGAGCGACCAGCTGAAGCAAATGGTCGAGCTCCACAAGGTGGCCGAACAGGCCATAAAGGGCCTCATAGTTCGGCTTTGGCCTGGAGAGGCTCTGCCTGGGAGCTACTTCGGGCTGGTGAGGCAGCTGGTGGATGCCTGTCCACGGCTTGAAGTAATCAAGCGCTCCGTCTACATCGAAGGTGCCCGTAGGGCACTTGCCCGTGCTAAAGTGCACTGGGGCAAGATGGATGCGGAGAAGCTGGTGAAGGACGGGCCGCCGCTGGGCAACGAGCATCGCGTCCCGGAAGCGTATTATGAGGGCGTCCTGAAGGGTGCCCGCCTTATAGCGGATGAATGCTCCAAAGATGTAATTTTTGAGTAAACTCGCATTTGTGATCCTGTACGCTGAAAACTTGTTCATATGCGCTAAGCAACGCTTTTGAATTTAAAATATTACCTTTTGTGCGTCCGTTTATCAAATTTGAGAGATGGCGAGTCGTCGGCTTCTGCCCCCATGCTGCGAGTGCTGGGGTGTTCGGGATAAACATGAGCGCTCTTTTCCCCATTCTTGGGTCCTTCGAGGGAGGCGCTCCACACAATGAACAAGGCAATCGGACTATAATGCTTGAACACTCTCACTTAGCCATAGAATTCTATAATTTTAAACTTCGGCGAAGCCCCTAGTGTTCGGAAGACCGAGTTCGGGGCGCTATCCACGCCTAGGCCGGACAAAGCCGACTCCTCGCTCTAAGCGGCATAAGTCTTTAGGGACTCAAAAACCTCTCGAACAGCGACCAGCTCTCGCCTCATCATGATGGTCAGTTTAAGCTCTCTCCACTGATGTGCTTAGCCCAGCTCAACTGGGGCACAATCGCAGTAGTTCTCCTCGTGCTACCTTAGCTGATATAACGGAATGTAAGGTACCAAAACATAGGAGCCGGGCAAACCCAACTACTGACCCAAGACATGATTCGGAGCCGATGCATATAATGCTATAAGTTCGGGGTGCCGCACTTGTGAAAGTGTTCGGACATCTCACACCGTATTGTGGGGTACTTAAGCCCCTAGCATATTGGTCATACCAAAGTGTACGGGTGCAACATGTCATTAATGAACATATATTCGTAAAAAAGAGTAATGCAATAATAGATGGAAGCTATGCATTGTTTATTTAAAAAAGCTGCGATCAAAGCAGAATGATACAAATACTGCAATAACCAAAAGATGGGACTATTTAACATGTCCTTTCCAGGGGCAAGCTGCGGAATGTTATGTGAAACAGGTATATTGCTCGTTATAGAGACCACCTTAGAGTTCCATAGTGCGGCGTAGTTTTCTGCTTCCCTGGTTGTATCGTTTGTGCGGCAATTGTACTGCCGGACAAGCCTTCCGAAGAATGGAGTCCTGAAAATAAGAGAAAATTAAGAAATCAACAGCCCCTAGTGTTGTTTAAGCCGCGTTTCGGGCGTGCCGTGATGGTGCCCCTCCCCCTGTGCCCATGGTATTTCCAGAGCGTAGTTATGTACGTGCAACACTGGTTTCGCAAGTTCGCGAGGGCTGGGGTTGGGGCCGCGTTGCTACGATTGCTCGGAACGTGCCAGGCGGTCTTGTTGTAGGTTACTCCAGGCGCGCTTGACGGTGTCCAGACGTTTAATGGCTGGACTGGAGAATTGCCTTCAGAGGCTGCTTTGTACTTCCGCTGCGATAGCCGTCGTATGCTCCTCCGTTCGGAGAGAGCGTTCGGTGTTTCCATTGATCGTGATGACGTCTCGAGGGCCTGGCATCTTGAGCTTGAGGTATGTGTAGTGCGGCACCGCATTAAACTTGGCAAATGCGGTTCGCCCGAGCAGTGCGTGATAGCCACTACGGAACGGGACTATGTCGAAGATTAACTCCTCACTTCGGAAATTATCCGAAGATCCGAAGACCACTTCAAGTGTAACTGAGCCTCTACAGTTGGCCTCTACACCTGGTATGACGCCTTTAAATGTCGTTTTAGTGGGTTTAATCCTCGAGGGATCGATGCCCATTTTCCGCACTGTATCCTGGTAAAGCAGGTTCAGGCTGCTGCCGCCGTCCATAAGGACTCTAGTGAGGTGAAATCCGTCAATAATTGGGTCTAGAACCAATGCGGCGAATCCGCCATGACGGATGCTAGTGGGGTGGTCCCTTCGATCAAAAGTGATCAGGCAGGAAGACCATGGGTTGAACTTTGGGGCGACTGGCTCCATCGCGTATACGTCCCTTAGCGCACGCTTCCACTCCCTCTTGGGGACGTGGGTTGCGTATATCATGTTCACCGTCCGCACTTGCGGTGGAAAACCTTTCTGTCCACTGTTGTTCGGCGGGCGGGGCTCCTCCTCGTCATCGCTATGCAGCCCCT
This sequence comes from Triticum urartu, assembly GCF_056163025.1. Lineage (NCBI taxonomy): Eukaryota > Viridiplantae > Streptophyta > Magnoliopsida > Poales > Poaceae > Triticum > Triticum urartu. The sequence continues at coordinate 443,318,231 of NC_141876.1, forward strand.
TGTCTCTGCTTTCGGCATTTAACTTGCCTGCCTGCTTCAACACCCAACAATCCCTGTTGGTGTGATTGGCTGGTTTTTCAGGGGTTCCATGTATTTGGCATGAGCGGTCGGGTATTCGGTCCAAACTGAATGGGCCCGAAGTATTTCTTTTGAATGGCTTTTTCCACTGACCGGGTTTAGAGCCTCTGAATCCGGCATTAACTTCCGTATCCTCAGCATTGTCGCCGTTAATGCGGTGCTTTTGCTTGTTGCGACGCGACCTGCCACTGCTGTCCTTGGTATCCGAATTACCAGGGCTCTTGGTCATGTTATTGCTGCGAGCTAGCCAGCTGTCTTCTCCCGCGCAAAATAGGGTCATAAGTGTCGTGAGGGCTGCCATGGATTTCGGCTTTTCCTGTCCTAGGTGCCGTGCAAGCCACTCGTCGCGGATGTTATGCTTGAAGGCTGCTAGTGCCTCTCCGTCCGGACAGTCGACGATTTGATTTTTCTTAGTTAGGAACCGTCTCCAGAATTGTCTGGCCGATTCCTCTGGCTGCTGAATTATGTGGCTAAGGTCATCGGCGTCTGGTGGTCGCACATAAGTGCCCTGGAAATTGTCGAGGAATGCTGCTTCCAGGTCCTCCCAACAACCAATTGATTCTGCTGGCAAGCTGTTAAGCCAATGATGAGCTGGTCCTTTAAGCTTGAGTGGGAGGTATTTGATGGCGTGTAGGTCATCACCGCGGGCCATGTGGATATGAAGGAGATAGTCTTCGATCCATACCGCAGGATCTGTTGTGCCATCATATGATTCGATGTTCACGGGTTTGAAACCCTCAGGGATTTTATGATCCATTACTTAATCTATGAAGCATAGTGGGTGTGCGGCGCCTCTGTATTGGGCTATATCATGACGCAGCTGAAACGAGCTTTGTCTACTGTGTTCGGCCCGACCGGATTGACTGTATCCGGAGTGACGATTACCATCTCGTGCCATGGGGCGCCCACGCGATCCGTAGATCGATCTTGTTTGCCTTGCCTTGTCCTCCAATATATCTCGCTGGTCTGGCGCATTTTCTCGTGCCTTGGTATTTTTTGAGCGGTGCCGGGGTGCGGCTTGAGTGGAGGGTCGAGAGGCTTCTCTGTCGCGGCCACGGGGTGGCCGATCGGCCGCATCATGCACTGGTGATGTAGGTTTAGGTGCTTCCTCCTCTAGTCGGGGTAGCAACCTGCGCTTTGGGTAGCTCTTGGAGGGGCGTTCGAGTTCATACTCTTCGGCCGCAAGGACTTCAGTCCATCTGTCAGCTAGCAAATCTTGATCAGCTCTAAGCTGTTGTTGTTTTTTCTTGAGGCTGCTCGCCGTGGCCATAAGCCTGCGTTTGAAACGCTCTTGTTCGACGGGATCCTCAGGCACAACAAATTCGTCGTCGTCGAGGCTTGCCTCGTCTTCGGAGGAAGGCATATAATTATCGTCCTCGACCTCTCTGTCTGCCGCTCTCTCATGAGGGCTGGCTTCTCCATCCTCCTGTGCTGAATCTTGCTGGAGGTGGTTGTCTTCAGCACTGTTCGGGGTGTTATTATCTCCCGTGCCGGAATCACCGTTTTTCCTTTGACGGGATTTAGAGCGGCGCCGCTGACGCCGGCGTTTAGGCTGCTTCTTGGAGGGGTCATCCTCCGCTGTTCCGTCGCCATTGCCTTCTTTTGGGGTGTCCACCATGTATATATCATATGACGAGGTGGCTTTCCAGTGCCCTATAGGCGCTGGTTCTTGATCGTCTCCTGCATCGGCGTCCATACCGTCGATGTCTTCCGAGTCGAAGTCGAGCATGTCGGTTAAATCATCAACAGTGGCTACGAAGTGGGTGGTGGGTGGGCTTTGAATTTCTTCATCATCCGCATCCCAACCTCGCTGGCCATAGTTCGGCCAGGGCTCTCCTGATAAAGAGAGAGACTTTAGTGAATTCAGAATATCGCCGAAGGGCGAGTGCTGAAAGATGTCCGCGACGGTGAACTCCATGATCGGCGCCCAATCGGGTTCGATCAGTAGGTGCGCAGAGGGCTCGGAGTCTGGAGAGGAGTCCGACTCCTTGTAGTCACGGGCTTCGCAGAGAATAGGGCTGGTGTTCGGCTCGATCGCGGTAGAGATTGCAGCCCCTGAGGCAGTGTCCAACCACCCATCCTCGATTGGCGCAGTTGGCTCCGAATTAAGGGTCAGAGCTGATGCGGGTGCGGCCTCCAGGGCACTGTTCGGTGGCAGAGCTAGATCATGCCCATCGTGACAGTGCGGCGCGCTCGGCTGCGGCTCGAATCCGTCAAAGATCAAGTCTCCGCGGAAGTCCGCTGTGTAGTTTAAACTTCCAAATCTGACCTGACAGCCAGGGGCGTAGCTTTCGATCTGCTCCAGATGGCCAAGCGAAATGGCCCGCAATGCAAAGCCGCCAAATACGAAGATCTGTCCAGGGAGAAAAGTCTCACCCTGGATCGCATCATCGTTGATGATCGGAGGAGACATCGTGCCTAAAAGTGACGACACAGAGGAACTCTCAATGAAAGCACCAATGTCGGTGTCAAAACCGGTGGATCTCGGGTAGGGGGTCCCGAACTGTGCGTCTAGGCGGATGGTAATAGGAGACAGGGGACACAATGTTTTACCCAGGTTCGGGCCCTCTTGATGGAGGCAAAACCCTATGTCCTGCTGGATTAATATTGATGATATGGGTAGTACAAGAGTAGATCTACCACAAGATCAAGGAGGCTAAACCCTAGAAGCTAGCCTATGGTATGATTGTTGTTCGTCCTACGGACTAAAACCCTTCGGTTTATATAGACACCGGTGAGGGCTAGGGTTACACAGAGTCGGTTACAATGTTAGGAGATCTACATATCCGTATCGCCATGCTTGCCTTCCACTCTAAGGAAAAGTCCTTCCGGACACGGGACGAAGTCTTCAATCTTGTATCTTCATAGTCCAGGAGTCCGGCCGAAGGTATAGTCCGGCTATCCGGACACCCCCTAATCCAGGACTCCCTCAAGTACCTAGTCTATGGATATGTATACAAAGAATGCGATTGCAAAATGACAGGATCATCGTAAATTTGTCAGGGGCCATGACCGAGGTGGCGACCCTGAAGCAAGCGCTATCCGAGGCAGAAAACAAAGTGGCCAAGGAGCACACCGAGCAGAAAAGGCATGAGGCTCAGGTGGGCGAGGTGCAGCAAGAGCTCCACACTCTCGTGACGAAGCACGAGGCGTTGGAGCTTGACTTGAAGACGCGAGAGTCTGAGCTTGCCGCGGCCCTTGAGAGCGCAAAGAGTGCCAAGGCCGAAGCCCAAAAGGCCCTCCAGGATATTGACGCGATGAAGAAAATAGCGGCGGGTAAGGCATTCTATATGCAAAGCAAGCATGTGAAAGTAAATTACCTATTACTTACCTGAATCCGGAGCTCTCCAGGAGCATTTGTAGATTTTCCCCGCAGCGTGTCAGATGCCACACAGTTTTACCAGGCCGAGGAGGGAAGCTCAACGGATAAGCTGTTTTGGTCTCAATATACTGGGACCGAACACCCGATGCCTCTAAGCGACCAGCTGAAGCAACTCATCGAGTTGCACAAGGCGGCCGAATAGGCCATGAAGGGCTTTATAGTCCGGATTTGGCCTGGCATCGCCCTTCCCGGCAGCTACTTCGGACTGGTAAGGCAGCTTGTGGATGCCTGCCCACGGCCGGAAGTCATCAAGCGGTCCGTCTGCATCGAAGGTGCACGCCGGGCTTTCGCCCGTGTGAAGGCGCAATGGGCCAAGCTGGACGCCGTGAAGCTGATTAAGGAAGGGCCGCCGGAGGGCAAGGAGCATCGCCACCCCGAGATATACTATGAGGGTGTCCTGAAGGGTGCTCGTCTCGTAGCGGACGAGTGTACAAAAGATATAATGTTTGAGTAAACTTGCTCGTGTAATCCTGTAGTTATGAAAACTTGTTCATATGCGCTATGCAACGCTTGTTTGAATTTAAAATATTACCTTCAGTTTGGCTGTTTAATCAAATCTGAGAGATGGCTAGTCGTCGGCTTCTGCCCCCATGCCCCGAGTGCTGGGGTGTTCGCGATAAACCTGAGCACTCTTGTTCCCATTGTTGGGTCCTTCGAGGGAGGTGCTCGGCACAACGAACAAGGCAATCGGACTATAATGCGTTATCACTCTCACTTAGCCATAGAATTCTATAATTTTAAATTTCGGCGAAGCCCCTAGTATTCGGAAGGCCGAATCTGGGGCGCGATACACGCCTTAAGCCGGACAGGGCCGACTCCTCGCTCTAAGCGGCATAAGTCTTTAAGGACTCGAAAACCTCTCGAACATCGACCAGTCTCTCGCCTTATCATGACAGTTAGTTTTAGCTTTCTCTACTGAGGTGCTTAGCCCAGCGGAACCGGGGCACAATCGCAGTACTTCTCCCAGTACTACCTTAGCCGATATAGCGGAATGTAAGGTACCAAAACATGGGAGCCGGGCAAACACAACTATTGACCCAAGACATGATTCGGAGCTGATGCATATAATGCTATAAGTTCGGGGTGCCGCACTGTCGAAAGTGTTCGGACTTCTCACGCCGTATTGTGGGGTATGCTTAAGCCCCTAGCATATTGGCCGTACCAGAGTGTACGGGTGTTGGATGTCACGAATGAACATATATATATATAAAGAAGAATGCAATAAAAGCCTTAATGCAATGCATTGTTTATTAAAAAACATGCGTTAGAGCAGAATGACACAGGTAGTGCGATAAGCAAAAGGTAGGACTATGTCCCCTCCAAGGCCAAGCTGAGGAATAATATTAAAGCAAGTATTTCACTCATTATCGTAATCCACCTGGGAGTTCCGTGGTGTGATATAGCTTTCTGCCTCCTTGGTTGCTGCATCATGTGTTCGGCGATCATGCTGCCGGACAGGGTTTCCAGAGATTAATGTCCTGAAAGAGAGAAAAATAACAAAGGGGAAGCCCCTAGTGCGGTTTAAGCCTCGTCTTGGGCGTGCCATAGTCGTGCCCTCTCCCTACCTGTGCCCATGGTATTTTTAATGCGTAATTATGTATGCGTGGCATGAGTTTTGCCGTTTGGCTTGGGCCGGGGTGGGGGCCGCATTGCTATGCGAGCTCAGAACGTGCCAGGCGGTCCTGTTGCCGATTACTCCGGGCGCGCTTGAAGGTGTTCGGGTCCTTAAACACCGAACTAGTGGATTGCCTTAAGAGGCTGCTTTGCGCTTCTGTTGCGAGGGCCGCAGTGTGCTCCTCCGTTCGGAGAGAACGCTCTGTGTTTCCATTAACTGTAATGACCCCCTGAGGTCCTGGCATCTTGAGCTTGAGGTATGCATAATGCGGTACCGCATTAAATCTCGCAAATGCAGTTCGCCCGAGCAGTGCATGATAACCACTGCAGAACGGGACTATATCGAAGATTAACTCTTCGCTTCGGAAGTTATTCGGGGATCCGAAGACCACTTCCAGTGTGAATGAGCCTGTGCAATGGGCCTTGACGGTGTCCTGGACTAGGGGGTACTCAACACGTCATATCCCAATCTGATAGATTGGGCCGAGGACCCCCGTGGCCGTATACTCATGGGCCAGTTCGGACAGCTGCCGCATACAAGGAAGATTCCACAAGACTTGGCGATCAAGACAAGGACTTCTCCCCACCGGCGTATTCGGCTAGGACTCTTGTTAACCTAGGCCTCTGGTGCATTATATAAACCAGGGACAGGCTAGTCGATAGAACATACACATCAACAATCATACCATAGGCTAGCTTCTAGGGTTTAGCCTCCTCGATCTCGTGGTAGATCTACTCTTGTACTACCCATATCATCAATATTAATCAAGCAGGACGTAGGGTTTTACCTCCATCGAGAGGGCCCGAACCTGGGTAAAACTTTGTGTCCCTTGCCTCCTGTTACCATCCGGCCTAGATGCACAGTTCGGGACCCCCTACCCGAGATCCACCGGTTTTGACACCGACATTGGTGTTTCATTGAGAGTTCCGCTGTGTGATCGACAAAAGGATCGATGGCTCGCTTGCAGATCAACTGCGACTTCGGCATCTTTGTCACCAGCTCGACTGGTCACCTTGGTTCGACCAAGAATTGCGCCCCGTGTTCGAATCACCATGTTCGGACAAGGGCCTTCATCAAACATCAACTCCGATCTCTAGCAAGATCACGGAGGAATCATCTTTGGAGCTCGGGGGCTCAACGTCAACATTGCCCTCAAGCGACCGTGCTGTTTTTTTGGACAGCGAACTCGTATCTGCCGCCACCACCTCCTCGAGTATCGCTTTGACGATCGCTTTGTTGGAATTGTGCGGAATTGAGTCTACAACAACCCTGGAAAATTTCGTCGAGTTCCGATGGAGGAATCTCTGGCAATCCATGATATACCGGAGCCCTGTCAAATCTGGACGGGAATTTGGATGAGTTTACGGCGTGGTGTCCAGCTTCTAGCTCGGACGTCCTTTGAAAGCTCCAACCGTTGATCGGCTGGGGAATTCCTATATCTACCACCTCTCAAAATTTCAGCTCGATCCGACCATCCAAACTCCGGGAACCTTCCGATTAGTGCATCAGTTTTCAGATCTGTTTTCTACGCGAAAACGAATCCGACCCAAGTTCATCTTTTTTATGAACGGGGTTTCGGACATCCCTTTTGAAGGAAGTTTTGTATGGGGTATTGTGTTTTGTTCCCGAACACATCCCACTAACTTTAAGATCTTTTGAACATGATCTTCAACATCATGCTGGTGTCAAACCAGTCCGGCAATATTACTCCACGGCTGCCGACCTGTGCTAGACGCGGCGTCACTTTGTTGAGCCGAGCTCAACTTCTTCGGATCATCATCTTGGCAAGCCGAACAAGAGTCCGGCATCACGAAGGATAAATCATCACCAACATCGCCGCCCCACGGATTACACGTAGCGGGCATACAGGCATCACCGCACGGTCGCTTCATCAAGCCGGCATCGACCACGCCACGACCTGCATCGACAAGGCCGCACTATTGCTTCTTCAAGATGGTGTCCATCACGTCGACCTACTTCGACTCATCGGCTGACATCGAGGCTTCGACATCTCAGCTGGACCGGGGGCTTCGCCATCTCTTCATCAACCTACTCTGGACACTTCGGCATCACTAGCCGACCAGCTCTGTCACGTTAACTGGGCCGAGGGCTTTGCCTCGGCGAGCCAACCTTTACCAGCATTGCCATTCCGTCGTTTTATCGCCCATCAGGCAATGGGTGTGCGGAGCGAGTCCCAATTTTGGGAATCACCTTCCTCCGGATTGCTACAACAAATAAACCAGGTGCTATCAATCCCAGTATTTTTTGCTTGTTTGGGTTCATTTTTCCGAAGGAATTATTACTCTGGTTTGTCCATCATATGTACACAGGTCTATCAAATGGTGTCCGCATTAACAACAGTCGCATGGTGGTTTGGTCAGTTTCCGTACGTAGTCCGGCGTACGCCGCATCCGGAGCTCGGACCGACCTGCGAATTCAGGCTTTGCCACGCCTTTACCGCATCACGCCGACGCCCTGCATCGACATTGACTTCGGCGCCAGGCCATATTTATTTTATTACCCACTTTGCATAAATTATTTATTATGCAACGATTTTTTTAATTATCATTATTACTATTATCTCCGGTTTGCACTATTTTTTGTGCACAGGAAAATGATTCGGGGACTTCGGCGTCACTCTGCCGGTCTGCATTGACCGTGCTATGTCACCACTTCGGCGTGTCGAGCTCTCCGCTCCGCCACCTCGGGACCGGCTTGGGGGATGGAACCTTGCCCCGCATCAAGCTCAGACCGTGTCATCAATACCGAACACATTAACCAGCTAAGTCGCTTTCATACTCAAAGATTTAATTTCTAACTTGTGCTCGTTTCGACCAAGCATTATACTTTTTTGGAAAAAAGTTGCTTGTAAAAAATTTCCTTGTCCAAACTTTGTTTGTGACGCATAAATTCAAATACCCCGTTTACTTGGGGGCTTCCTTTATGAAGCTTTTCCTGTTGCATATGATTATACTTGTACGGCTTCGTTCCTTGTTCGGGTATTACACCACAATATGCACCATATTGACTTAAGCGATTTGCATGCTGGGTTGCCTCGCTCCTGTGTTTACCCCTACATTCCCGATTGTTCGGCTAGGGAGTAAAGGGAGCACCTCTGCGATTGTCACGATCGGGTCACCCGAGCCGGACCTCAGACTGGGTGAAGCCGAAAGCTAGCGCTCTTATAGTTTTCAATGATGGTCGGCACACAACGGAACTCATGAGTACAAAAAATCTATTGCACAAGTCTCATAATAACAATGAGCACCGAAGAAAGGTATCGGTGGGGGTACTATTTTCTTCGAAGATGCTTCTTACACTTCGCAGTAATATAGCATAAGTTCCCTGAGCGCGCTTTGTCTGTTATAGCCTTATGACCTGATTGCCTGGTTATTGGAAACACCGTCGATATTCTCGACAGATGGAATACATAACACTTCTCGGTCCTTGACCGAAGAGGGAGAAGCCGACGGTCGGTTAAGACGCGTTTAAAGTTCGGTTGAACATAGATATGATATAAGTACTTCGGTACATGCAATCATTCTTTTACCCAAGTCACTTGGGGGCTCTTAAATATATTTGAGCCGTTTTATAATAAGTGTTCTTCTTCTTAGTCATTGCAAATTTTTATTATTATTATTATTATTATTTATCACTCCTTTTTTCGACGCGAGTGTGCGGTCACTAGCCGGGGAGCCTAATTTCTCTCTCCAAGCCGCTAGAGTTTAGTTTGCTAAACTGGCCTAATGAGAAGTACTCCGCCCTCGAGATAGGAGGTTGAAGCCGTAGGCTGACCCGCTCGAAGTCTTGAGATAGGATGTATCATGTTAAAGCACGACAGAAGCACTTCCTTTTTCTAAGACCAATTTTCGGATTGGCACCGAACACTTGCTCTTGTTCGGACGTCATGTTTTTACTGACGTTTCTTGGTTTTCCAAGCTTTTTGGCACTTTTAAACTATTTGTGCTTTTCCAGCATTAGTCTCGCAGTGCAACGGCGGACACCTTTAGGGATTCGGCAAAAACATTCTCAGATATTGTTATATATGCATCGGTTTCAAATTGTCTCTTCGGTCAATAGTTGGGTTGCCCGGCTCCTGCACTTGCTTCCTACGTTCTGTTTTGTTCGGCTAGGCGTGCAAAGGGAGAACCACTGCGATTGTGCTTCCAGCTCACATGGTTAAGCACCTCAGTGGAGAAACCCAAAAACTGACTGTCACAATAAGTGTAAACTGGTCAGCGATCCGATTACTATGTTAAAAGACGGGCCGATCATAACATTGGCCGAAGTGTTTACGGCTTGACCCCGACTGTCGCCGAACACTACCGGGGGCTATTAACTGGCCTCCCAAACTAAATCCTCGATATTTTGCTCTTACATTAGAGATGAGGTTTAATGATCATGCTTAGCATGACAACCCAAAGAAAGGAACCGATAGCGGGACTATTTTCTTTGGAAGACATTTCTTCTGTTAAACAGTAATATAACATATCTCTCTGCGTACCTTTGTTTATAAAACCGTATGGCCAGATTGCCTTGTTTGTTGTAAATCTTTGCCCTCATAAAGGCTTTATAAAGTAGGATAAACACTCCTCGCTACTGGATTTGTGATGAGAGCAAGCCTAGAGTACATTTCAGCGACACCTTCACCATCCTTCATCTTGAACTTGTCAAGTTGGCTTTGAAGCACATACAACTTGGATTCCTTGACGGAGTCGGTACCTTCGTGCATATCAATCAAAGTATCCCAAATTTCCTTTGCATTCTCAAGGCGGCTGATTTTGTTGAATTCTTCGGGGCACAATCCGTTGAAGAGAATATCACAAGCTTGAGCATTGTATTGCAACATCTTCAACTCATCCGCGGTAGCTTCACGGTTTGGTTCTCTCCCTTCAAAGAAGTCACCTTGCAAGCCAACACACACAATAGCCCAAACAGCGGGGTTATGTCCAAGAATATGCATTTTCATTTTATACTTCCAACTAGCAAAATTAGTACCATCAAAGTAAGGACCTCTACGGTGATAATTTCCCTCGCTAGACGCCATACTCTCCTAGGTTGTGAAACCAAGGCTATGACCACCAAAAGCTATGGAGATCAAGCAAATGGAGACCAAAGCTCTGATACCACTTGTAGGATCGAAAGTATGTCTAGAGGGGGGGTGATTAGACTACTTGACCAAATAAAAACTTAACCTTTTCCCAATTTTAGTTCTTGGCAGATTTTAGCTATTTTAGGAAGAGTCAAGCAATCATCACACAATTCAAGCAAGCATGCAAAGAGTATATTGGCAGCGGAAAGTAAAGCATGCAACTTGCAAGAATATAAAGGGAAGGGTTTGGAGAATTCAAACGCTATTGGAGACACGGATGTTTTTCCCGTGGTTCGGATAGGTGGTGCTATCCTACATCCACGTTGATGGAGACTTCAACCCACGAAGGGTAACGGTTGCGCGAGTCCACACAGGGCTCCACCCAAGGGCACGGTTGCGCGAGTCCACGAAGGGCTCCACCCATGAAGGGTCCACGAAGAAGCAACCACCCACAAAGGGTCCACGAAGAAGCAACCTTGTCTATCCCACCATGGCCATCGCCCACGAAGGACTTGCCTCACTAGCGGTAGATCTTCACGAAGTAGGCGATCTCCTTGCCCTTACAAACTCCTTGGTTCACTCCACAATCTTGTCGGAGGCTCCCAAGTGACACCTAGCCAATCTAGGAGACACCACTCTCCAAGAAGTAACAAATGGTCTGTAGGTAATGAACTCCTTGCTCTTGTGCTTCAAATGATAGTCTCCCCAACACTCAACTCTCTCTCATAGGATTTGGATTTGGTGGAAAGAAGATTTGAGTGGAAAGCAACTTGGGAAGGCTAGAGATCAAGATTCATATGGTAGGAATGGAATGTCTTGATCTCAACACATGAGTAGGTGGCTCTCTCTCAGAACAAATGAGTTGGAATGATGTGTGTGTTCTGTTGGCTCTCTCATCGAATGAGAAGGAGGTGGAGGGGTATATATAGCCTCCACACAAAATCCAACCGTTACACAGTTTTCCAATCTCGGTGGGACCGAATCAATAAACTCGGTCTGACCGAAATAGTAAACCTAGTGACCGTTAGTGATTTCGGTGGGACCGACATGCAACTCGGTAGGACCGATTCGGTTAGGGTTTGGGCATAACGTAATCTCGGTGAGACCGATTACACAAACTCGGTGAGACCGAATTTGGTAATTAGCTAACCAGAGAGTTGGTCAGGCAGACTCGGTGGGACCGATTTGCTCTTTCGGTGGGACTGAGTGGAACTCGGTGAGACCAAAAAGTTACAAAGGGGAAACACTGAGTTTACATTGCAATCTCGGTGGGACCGATTCGCTCTTTCGGTGGGACCGAAAAGTTACGAAAGGGAAACAGAGAGATTGCAACCCCATCTCGGTGGGACCGAGAACCTTATCGGTAGAACCGAATTGCTAGGGTTTTGGCAGTGGCTAATGACAAGTGAAACTCGGTGGCGCCGGATAGGAAAAATCGGTAGGACCAAGTTTGGCTTAGAGTTTAGGTCATATGTGGATATGGGAAAGTAGTTGAGGGTTTTGGAGCAAATCACTAAGCACATGAAGCAAGAGGCTCATTAAGCAACACCTCATCCCTCCTTAATAGTATTGGCTTTTCCTATGGACTCAATGTGATCTTGGATCACTAAAATATGAAATGAAGAGTCTTGAGCTTTTGAGCTTGAGCCAATCCTTTGTCCTTAGCATTTTGATGGTTCCACTTTCACATCCATGCCATGCCAATCATTGAGCTTTCCTGAAATAATCATCTTGGAATAGCATTATCTCAATGAGCTATATGTTGTTATGAATTACCAAAACCACCTAGGGATAGTTGCACTTTCAATCTCCCCCTTTTTGGTAATTGATGACAACATATAGATCAAAGCTTCGACAAATGATAATAAGCATGAAATATATCGTCGCTTTGAGAAGTATGTGATAAGTAAGAGCTCCCCCTAAATTTGTGAATATTTAAAATTTGCTTTGGTCTGCAAATGCACAAAGAGTTAGAATCATGGGTTACTCTTCCATGTCACATACATCTTGGTGGAGCGCTCAAAATGATAAGATTGAAATACATGCACTCATCACCAAGAATAGTGAATGATCACAAACGATAGATATAATGATAATATTTAAACAAGCATCAAGCAAACATTAAGTGTAGCTTATGATCAAACACATGATCATCGATGTCTCACAAATAATGACATAGTATCACTCAAAAGCAAACAAAGTTCGAAAAACCACCAAATAAAGCAAGAGAGAAAAGCAACACTCTCTCTCTCGAAGCCTATGATCTATACATCTTCTCCCCCTTTGGAAAAAAGTTACCAAAAAGTTCCTAGAAAATGCATAGCACTAGATCGACGCTCAGGCTTGATCTTCAGGTGGTGGTGGAGTCCAGATCACTCCAAGGACGAAGGCTTCTGTAGATGTTGAAGTAGTCGCTGGAGTTGGAGTTGAAGTAGACGCTGGAGCTGAGGCTGTGGCTGGTGCAGAAGTTGTAGCTCTGGTGTCAGCAACTGGCAGTGCAGACGACCTCGGACCTCGTGGCACTGTAGAAAAAGCATGAGTCGTGGTCCTGCCTCTCCTCTCATTCATGTCCTCCTGAAGCTGCTCCACTACAGACTGAACTTCCGTTACCTTGACATCCAAGTCATAGAACTTCTGTTCCATAATCCTTTCTAGGCTCTGCTGATTCTTAGTGAGGTTGGCTAGACTTTGCTCAATTCTCAGCGTGGATGCAATCAAGTAACTGAGCTGCTCTTGCTTGGTCTTCAAGAAATAGTCAGATGCCTCCTCTTGAGTAGGCATCCTGGCAGCTTTTTCCTTCTTCGCCTTCTCCTTCTTTGCATATGCTTGTGCAGACGATGGCTCATTCTCTGTCATCACAACTTCATTGTCCTCGAAATCTGGACGGATGGGCAGGTGTTCCTTATGCAACAAATATATGCCCGTGCCCATCTTGGAGTTGATGAGCTCCTGAATCTGAGGGGCATATCCACAGCTCCTCTTCTGATCTGCAGCTGTCCTCTTAATGGTTTCCACAATGAGACTCATGACCTTGAATTTCTGAGGCACATCAAACACATGTAGCAAGTTGATAGCATGACCTCTGATCATCTTGTGATCTCCAGACTTAGGCAACAGAGTGTGCCTTAGTATCCAATTGATAGTAGGCAATCCTGAGAGCAGATAGTGCACTGAGCCAAACTTGAATGTGTCAAGAGCTTCATTGGGAATTTCCTTGTACATGTTGGACATTGAGTTATGATCCATCTTCTTCTTGGCGTAGATATCCAAGTCCTCATCTTTCTCTTCTGGGGCATTGATGATCTGTGCCCACTCAGCCACTGTAGATTGGTACCTTGTACCCTCTGACATCCATGTAATCCTTCCATCCAGATAAAAGTGAGCTGTGGAGTAGAACTGCATGATGAGTTCCTCGTTCCACTTTGTGAGCTTCTGCCCAACAAAGTCCTCTACTCCACACGCTCTGAAGCTGTCCTGAACTCCTGGGTAGTGCTCTTCATTCTCCTTGATGTATGTCCAGTCAACCCATCTCATGTCACAAACGATTGGCTTCTTGTCAAGCAAAACAGTCTCATAAAAATCTTGTTGCTCCTTTGTGTGAAATCTGTAGTCCACGGCAGTCCTTCTCCTAGAAGCATATGGATCTGCTTCTCTCCATTTCCTGAGCCCTGAGTCTCTCCTGAGCTTCATGTCCTCAGCCACAGGATGAGCATCGTTGTGGTCTGGGATCTTGGGCTTGAGCTTTCGAAGGACACTCTCTTCCTCTTCTTCAATAGCTTCAGGCACTGGGGCCTTGTTCTTTTCTGCAGCAGGTATACTCCTTGTGTTTCTCTTTGGAGCTGTCTTAGGCTTAGATGTAGCCTTAGGAGCTTCCTTGGGCTTGGATGCAGCTCCCCCTGACCTTATGGCATCTCCCATAAGTTTGGCTGCCTTGGGTGCTAGTGCAGCAACCTCTTCTTCCTCCTCCTCTTCTACCATGATGGAGGCTCTCCCAAGCACTTTGGCTACAGTCTTCTTTACTCTCTCTTTCCTCTTCTTACCCTCAGCAGCAATGGGCTCAATGGGAGCAGGTGCAGGCTTCTCAGTTGAGGCTCTAGCCTTTGACATTGGCTGCCTGCCTGCTGGCCTCTTGACTTTCAGGCCTGGCTTTGAGCCTTGAGCTGGCTCAACCCTTTTGGAAGTGGCCTCTTCCTCTGCCACATAGTCTTCATCCTCAGAATCAGACGTTCTCTTCTTCCTTTGACGTGTGGCAGCCTTAGGCAGATTGCTGGGTGTGCTCCTGCTGCCATCATCAGAAGAACTTGAGGGGCTAGTGCCCTCACTCATCACAACTTTCTGCTCTGAGAGGTTCTGGCTGTCACTTTGATCAGACATGTTGCAAACTGACTGCTGACCCTATGAATAGATTATAGAAGAGATAGATTGGATGAGCATCACAAAAAGCAGAGATTTTTGCAAAAGATTAACTCAAAAACTTAGTTTTAGTTTTCCACAGAAAGCATCTCGGATCTACCGATTTTCAAACTCGGTGACACCGAAGAAGTTTTGGCACCAGAACTGGTGAACTCGGTCAGACCGAGTCACAGTTTGGTGGCACCGAGACTGCTAGGGTTTCACAGAATTCCAAAATCGGTTGCACCGATAAGTTATTCTCGGTCAGACCGAGTTTCACTTGTGCAATGGCAAAAGCCAGATCGGTGGGACCGAGTTTTTCAACTCGGTGGGTCCAAGATGGTTTCGGCGGAAACCTAAACCTAGAATTTTCGAATTAAACCTAATCTATGAGCATTTTGACTGGATAGAAGTTTATCAAACGTGGCAAGATTCATGATGATCACAATGTGCTAGGAATCAGATTGAGGAATAGCACAATGATCAAGTCCATACCCTAGTTCGGCGTGGACTTGCTACGGCGGCAACGGCGGGGCAGAAATCCGTTGACGGCGGCGAAGACCAGCGACTGGAGGCTGCTGGCGGCGAGGAGACGATCCGGAGACCGTGGGGGCAGAGCAGGCTATCGCGCGGGCGAGGAGGTTTCAGAGAAATTTCCAAAATTCTGCCCATCACTATATATAGCCCGACCCTGTCGGTGTGACCGAGTGGAACAACTCGGTGGCACCGAGATGCAAAACTGTGTGCAGTTATTGCAACTCGGTGTGACCGAAAAGTTCAAATCGGTTGCACCGAGATCGAAAACCTAGATCAACTTAATGAACTCGGTAGGACCAAAAATGGAGTATCGGTCAGACCGAGATTCATAAAGAGGTTTTGGAAGTTTAAGTCTATGACGAATTGGGGACTCCGAGCGCTCCTCACACAGAGTGGTTCGAATCTGACTTGATCAAATTTTGTGATGCAGCATGAATAGAGTTTGAGACGAGAAAAGCATAGATAGCTAGAGGAGGTTCTTAGGCATTCTTGTCCATCCACTTGGCAAAAGAAGATAAAGCCAAACAATCAAAGCAACAAGTGGATGTCCTCGAATGAGTAAAATATGCAATCAGCATGCTCACACAATAAGATGGCAAATGAAATATGTGGCAAAGCATGCACAACCAATTCTAGCATCTATCAAGCAATTTGCGATGACTAGGTCATCTATATATGAGTATATTGACTTAGGAGTCAAGTGAGAACACTTGATCGTAGGTCATACTCATCGTTTAAGCTCAAGTGGGGTTACCACTTTTACATAAAGCATTGTTTTGTTCACATCTTTAGAGTTGCTTTAGCTCAAGTCTTAGAGTAAAGCTCCCCCTAGATGTGATATCCCCCCTAAGAGGGATGAACTAACCTTGGGTTTTGTCGATGATGACTTCATGTAGATATTGAAGATGTGGATGCTCAATGTTGATGTAGATCTCTTGGAGCTATCCTTTTGAGTGAATTGCACTTTCAATACCTACATGGGTTAGTCCCACAAGGAACAAACAAGGATATCCATAGACATAGAGTGATGCACACAAAAGATGATGTCCATGAAAACTTTAGGTTACCTTGTCCCTTGTCTTACCAACAAGAGGGTTTGTGACTCCTTGAACTAGTGCAAGATGTGGAAGTTGATTGCACTTGTTCTTGCCAAAATGATAAGAGTGAAGTATGTTGGCGGAGTCACCCTCAAGAACTCTCTAGTTCTTCTTCTTTTGGATCCACATCATCTTGATGGGAATCCTTGGAGTTGTAGTCGTACTTGATGAAGTGGAACTTGAAGTAGTCTTGGGAATCCACTTGACTAAGGTCTTAGGAGCTTCTTCAAATGCATCAATTTCCTCTTGAAGCTTGTCCTTGCCTTTTTGCTCGTAGTCTTGTGGTGGAAGATCATCTTGAGCTTGTGTCCCTTTGAAAAACTTCTCTTGTTGAGGGACAAACTTTGTCTTGGGGTATTGATCTTCTTCCCATTCAACTCCATTGGCATTGAACTTTTGTTCAAAACCAACACCTTGATTCTTCCGGTGCATTCCTTGCTTGCGCATAATTTCCTCGAATTTCTTACTCCCGGCAAGGCTTTTGTACACTCCTTTCTCTATAATTCCCTTCAATAAGCTATTTTCTTGCTCAAGTGTAACTTGGCTAAGAGAATCATTAGTGGAATCAAGAGAACTACTAGAAGCGACAATATTGGATTTAGCATGATCATTGTTACTACTGGCGGAAGAATCTTTCTTGTTAGACTTGACTTGAGGCATGTAAGTGGATAAGAGTAAACGCTTGGCAATGTAAGAAGAACTTTTCTTGCGGAGATCATCATTGATTGCCTTTAAGAACTCATGCTCTTGCTCAAGATTGAGCTTTTCAAAGCGTAGCTTCTCATGAGCTCTTAAAAGTTCTCGATGATCTTCGAAGATAGTGTCATGAGCTAACTTAAGAGTTTTTAGTTCTTTAGTTAGGGCCTCAATCTTCTCCTTATCATTGTCACTCGTTTTATCTTGATTAGCATGATTAATTGGTCTTCCATAATAGTATTCATCACTAGAGTTGTCACCAATCAAATCATCTCCTAACAAGTCATCCTCATCACTATTGAAATCAACATACTCGGGGTGTGTTACCTTAGGACCTTTGGCCATGAAGCATCTTCCAATTCCTTCATTTGGTGAGTCAAATATGTCGTAGGAGTTGGTTGACACAAGTGCTAGACCGGCAACACCTTCATCTTGAGTATCTTCGGAGTCAGAGTGATAACTTCTCTCGGAGTGGCTGTCGGAGTCGGAGCCGGATACCCATTCACCAACATGAGCTTGATGTCTTCATCTTGTGTAGCTCCTTGATGATTTTTCCTTCCTTTCCGAGTCCTTGCTTCTCCGTGAGTATCTTCGTTCATAACGATCATCTCTACTCCTTCTCTCTCTTGGTGGTGATCCTTTGCTTCTTCTTTTTGGAGAATCTTCTCTTCTCTTGTAGGGAGCCGTACACTCGTTGGAATAGTGTCCGGGTCTTCCACAATTGTAACAGTTTCGCTCTCGACTAGAAGATCTTTTGTCATTGTAGGACCTTGATTTGGAGCTTCTATCTTTGCTTCTATTCTTGTAGAACTTGTTGAAGTTCTTCACCATTAAGCTCAATTCTTCATTGAAGTCTTGTTTCTCACTTGATGATGTAGGGGCTTCACTTGATTTGTTGTGAAGTTCCTGTTTATCCTTAAGTGACATCTCATGAGCAACAATTCTTCCAATCACTTCCGTTGGCTTGAGATCTTTGTCATTGGGCATCATTTGGATCAATGTGCATACGGTATCATATTTTCCATCCAAGGCTCTTAGGATCTTCTTGATGATGAATTTATCGGTCATCTCTTCACTTCCTAAGCCGGCAATCTCATTTGTGATGAGAGCAAGCCTAGAGTACATTTCAGCGACACCTTCACCATCCTTCATCTTGAACTTGTCAAGTTGGCTTTGAAGCACATCCAACTTGGATTCCTTGACGGAGTCGGTACCTTCGTGCATATCAATCAAAGTATCCCAAATTTCCTTTGCATTCTCAAGGCGGCTGATTTTGTTGAATTCTTCGGGGCACAATCCGTTGAAGAGAATATCACAAGCTTGAGCATTGTATTGCAACATCTTCAACTCATCCGCGGTAGCTTCACGGTTTGGTTCTCTCCCTTCAAAGAAGTCACCTTGCAAGCCAACACACACAATAGCCCAAACAGCGGGGTTATGTCCAAGAATATGCATTTTCATTTTATACTTCCAACTAGCAAAATTAGTACCATCAAAGTAAGGACCTCTACGGTGATAATTTCCCTCGCTAGACGCCATACTCTCCTAGGTTGTGAAACCAAGGCTATGACCACCAAAAGCTATGGAGATCAAGCAAATGGAGACCAAAGCTCTGATACCACTTGTAGGATCGAAAGTATGTCTAGAGGGGGGGTGATTAGACTACTTGACCAAATAAAAACGTAACCTTTTCCCAATTTTAGTTCTTGGCAGATTTTAGCTATTTTAGGAAGAGTCAAGCAATCATCACACAATTAAAGCAAGCATGCAAAGAGTATATTGGCAGCGGAAAGTAAAGCATGCAACTTGCAAGAATATAAAGGGAAGGGTTTGGAGAATTCAAACGCTATTGGAGACACGGATGTTTTTCCCGTGGTTCGGATAGGTGGTGCTATCCTACATCCACGTTGATGGAGACTTCAACCCACGAAGGGTAACGGTTGCGCGAGTCCACACAGGGCTCCACCCAAGGGCACGGTTGCGTGAGTCCACGAAGGGCTCCACCCACGAAGGGTCCACGAAGAAGCAACCACCCACAAAGGGTCCACGAAGAAGCAACCTTGTCTATCCCACCATGGCCATCGCCCACGAAGGACTTGCCTCACTAGCGGTAGATCTTCACGAAGTAGGCGATCTCCTTGCCCTTACAAACTCCTTGGTTCACTCCACAATCTTGTCGGAGGCTCCCAAGTGACACCTAGCCAATCTAGGATACACCACTCTCCAAGAAGTAACAAATGGTGTGTAGGTAATGAACTCCTTGCTCTTGTGCTTCAAATGATAGTCTCCACAACACTCAACTCTCTCTTATAGGATTTGGATTTGGTGGAAAGAAGATTTGAGTGGAAAGCAACTTGGGAAGGCTAGAGATCAAGATTCATATGGTAGGAATGGAATGTCTTGATCTCAACACATGAGTAGGTGGTTCTCTCTCAGAACAAATGAGTTGGAATGATGTGTGTGTTCTGTTGGCTCTCTCATCGAATGAGAAGGAGGTGGAGGGGTATATATAGCCTCCACACAAAATCCAACCGTTACACAGTTTTCCAATCTCGGTGGGACCGAATCAATAAACTCGGTCTGACCGAAATAGTAAACCTAGTGACCGTTAGTGATTTCGGTGGGACTGACATGCAACTCGGTAGGACCAATTCGGTTAGGGTTTGGGCATAACGTAATCTTGGTGAGACCGATTACACAAACTCGGTGAGACCGAATTTGGTAATTAGCTAACCAGAGAGTTGGTCAGGCAGACTCGGTGGGACCGATTTGCTCTTTCGGTGGGACCGAGTGGAACTCGGTGAGACCAAAAAGTTACAAAGGAGAAACACTGAGTTTACATTGCAATCTCGGTGGGACCGATTCGCTCTTTCGGTGGGACCGAAAAGTTACGAAAGGGAAACAGAGAGATTGCAACCCCATCTCGGTGGGACCGAGAACCTTATCGGTAGAACCGAATTGCTAGGGTTTTGGCAGTGGCTAATGACAAGTGAAACTCGGTGGCGCCGGATAGGAAAAATCGGTAGGACCGAGTTTGGCTTAGAGTTTAGGTCATATGTGGATATGGGAAAGTAGTTGAGGGTTTTGGAGCATATCTCTAAGCACATGAAGCAAGAGGCTCATTAAGCAACACCTCATCCCTCCTTAATAGTATTGGCTTTTCCTATGGACTCAATGTGATCTTGGATCACTAAAATATGAAATGAAGAGTCTTGAGCTTTTGAGCTTGAGCCAATCCTTTGTCCTTAGCATTTTGATGGTTCCACTTTCACATCCATGCCATGCCAATCATTGAGCTTTCCTTAAATAATCATCTTGGAATAGCATTATCTCAATGAGCTATATGTTGTTATGAATTACCAAAACCACCTAGGGATAGTTGCACATTCACTCCCGGGAACAACTTCAAACCTGAGGTGTGGCATAAAAATAACAAGGCATTGATAAAGGCCGGAAACTTAAAGGGGCTCCTCGGATACCCGACGTGTAAACCCATCGAATGCATTTCGGCGATCCTCAAGATCGAAGATAAAGAAGATTTGTTGAACCAGTTTTCAAGACTGATGACTGAAGATGAGGAACAGTTTGGAAGAATCGAGGGGCGTCCCTAACTTGAAGACTGGTTCAGGGGGCTACTGACGGTGTCCTGGACTAGGGGGTACTCAACACGTCATCTCCCGATCTGATAGATTGGGCCGAGGACCCCTGTGGCCGTATACTCATGGGCCAGTTCGGACAGCTGCCGCATGCAAGGAAGATTCCACAAGACTTGGCGATCAAGACAAGGACTTCTCCCCACCGGTGTATTCGGCTAGGACTCTTGTTAACCTAGGCCTCTGGTGCATTATATAAACCAGGGCCAGGCTAGTCGATAGAACATACACATCAACAATCATACCATTAGCTAGCTTCTAGTTTTTAGCCTCCTCGATCTCGTGGTAGATCTACTCTTGTACTACCCATATCATCAATATTAATCAAGCAGGACGTAGGGTTTTACCTCCAACAAGAGGGCATGAACCTGGGTAAAACTTCATGTCCCTTGCCTCCTGTTACCATCCGGCCTAGATGCACAGTTCGGGACCCCCTACCCGAGATCCACCGGTTTTGACACCGACAGGCCTCTACACCTGGTATGACGCCTTTAAAGGTCGTTTTTATGGGTTTGATCCTTGAGGAGTCTATACCCATTTTGTGCACTGTGTCCTGGTAAAGCAGGTTCAGGCTGCTACCGCCATCCATAAGGACTCGAGTGAGGTGAAATCCGTCAATAATTGGGTCTAGGACCAGTGTGGTGAATCCGCCATGACGGATACTAGTGGGGTGGTCCCTGCGATCGAATGTGATCGGACAGGAGGACCATGGGTTGAATTTTGGGGCGACTGGCTCCAACGCATATACGTCCCTGAGCGCTCGCTTCCGCTCCCTCTTGGGGATGTGGGTGGCATATATCATGTTCACCGTCCGCACTTGTGGGGGGAACCTCTTCTGTCCTCTGGTATTCGGCTGCCAGGGCTCCTCCTCGTCATCGCTATGTGGCCCCTTATCTTTGTTTTTGGCAATTAACTTGCCGCCCTGCTTGAACACCCAACAATCCCTATTGGTGTGGTTGGCTGGCTTGTCGGGGGTGCCGTGTATTTGACACGAGCGATCGAGTATACGGTCCAAACTGGACGGGCCCGGAGTGCTTCTTTTGAATGGCTTTTTCCGCTGACCGGGTTTAGAGCCTTTGAATCCGGCATTGACTGCCGTATCCTCGGTATTGTCGCTGTTAATGCGGCGCTTCTGTTTGTTGTGACGTGACCTGCTACTGTCGTCCTTGGTATCCAAAGTACCATGGTTCTTTGATATGTTGTTACTGCGAGCCAGCCAGCTATCTTCTCCCGCACAAAAGCGGGTCATGAGTGTCGTGAGGGCTGCCATAGATTTCGGCTTTTCCTGACCAAGGTGCCAGGCTAGCCACTCGTCGCGGATGTTGTGCTTGAAAGTTGCTAGAGCCTCTGCATCCTGACAGTCGACGATTTGATTTTTCTTTGTTAGGAACCGTATCCAAAATTGCCTGGCCGATTCCTTTGGCTGCTGAATTATGTGGCTCAAGTCATCGGCATCTGGTGGTCGCACATAAGTGCCCTGAAAGTTGTCGAGGAATGCGGCTTCCAGATCCTCCCAGCAGCCAATGGACTCTGTTGGCAAGCTATTGAGCCAATGCCGAGCTGGTCCTTTGAGTTTGAGTGGGAGGTATTTAATGGCGTGTAGATCATCACCGCGTGCCATGTGGATATGCAGGAGGAAATCCTTGATCCATACCGCAGGATCTGTTGTGCCGTCGTATGATTCTATATTTACGGGTTTGAAACCCTCTGGGATTTGATGATCCATTACTTCATCTGTGAAGCATAAGGGGTGTGCGGCACCTCTGTACTGGGCTATATCACGACTAAGGATGGCAATGGGTCGGGTTTGGATCGGGTTGAACAATCTCAAATCCATATCCATGTCCATGAAGACAGTCTTTGCCCGCCCATGAAAAAATCCATGGGTGAAAAATTCTGTCCATGTCCAAATCCGATGGATATCCATACCCATTGGATATCCATTGGGTCCTCTTGAGACATATAAATGAGACATAACACAATTTTAACATAAACTCTTCCATTCTTCAC
Source organism: Triticum urartu (assembly GCF_056163025.1). Taxonomy (NCBI): domain Eukaryota; kingdom Viridiplantae; phylum Streptophyta; class Magnoliopsida; order Poales; family Poaceae; genus Triticum; species Triticum urartu. The sequence goes on from NC_141876.1 coordinate 443,340,783, forward strand.
CTCGTGGTAGGCTAGGCTTCACTTATGGTAAATCAACATCCACTAACAACCTAAGATCATTTAGTATTTTTCTAACAGATGAGAATGACGAGTCATTTAAGAAGGAGGTAAAAATAAGGGAAGGGGTGTTGGAGTATGTTACAGAGGGGATTGAATGTCAACTAAAAAAAGTTACGATGGGGATTGTGTAATTTCTTATGCATGTTTTAGATGAAAAAGTGTAAAATTGCTGTGGGACATACAACCGTGGGGCAGGGATAGCAGATTTTTCCCCATTAAGTCATACTATTGGGTTGGGTTTGGGTATATCCATGGGTACAAGATTATATCCATGCCCTATCCATGAACAATCGGGTCGGGTTTGGGCGCCGCCCATGGACACAAAAGCATATCCAGACCCTATCCATTCGGGTCGGATATCCATGGATATCCATGTCCATGGATAAAATTGCCATCCTTAATCGCGACGCAGCTCCAATGAGTCTTGCCCGCTGTGTTCTGCCCGACCGGATTTACTTTTACTGTATCCGGCGTGACGTTTATCATCTCGCATAGTGGCGCGCCCTCGTGATCCGTAGATCGATCTTGCATGTCTTGCTTTGTCCTCCAATACGTCTCGCAGGTCTGGCGTATTTCCCCATGCCTGTTTATTTGAATGGCGTCGGGGTGCTGGCTGAGCTTTTGGCTAGAATGCCTCTCTATCACGGCCACGAGGTGGCCGATCAGCCGCGTCATACGCTTCTTCCTCCAGTTGAGGTAGCAACCTGCATTTTGGGTAACTATTGGAGGGGCGTTCGAGTTTATATTCCTCAACCGCGAGGATTTTAGTCCATCTGTCAGCTAGCAGATCTTGATTAGCTTGAAGCTGCTGCTGCTTCTTCTTAAGGCTATTTGCTGTGGCTATAAGCCGGCGCTTGAAGCGATCTTGTTCGACGGGATCCTCTGGCACGACGAATTCCTCATCGTCGAGGCTTGCCTCATCTTCGGAGGGAGGCATGTAATTATCATCCTCCTCATCTGCCGCTCTCTCAGGAGGGTTGGTCTCTCCATCCTCCTGCCCTAAATCGTGCTGGAGAGGATTATTGCCATCTTCGGCACTATCCAGAGTGCTATTATCTCCTGTGCCGGTATCACCGCTTTTGCTTTGGCGGGACTTAGAGCGGCGCCGCTGACATCGGCGCTTGGGTTGCTACTTGGAGGGGTCATCCTCCGCTGTCTCGTCGCCATTGCCTTCTTTGGGTGTGTCCACCATGTATATATCGTATGATGAGGTGGCTGTCCAGTGCCCTGTGGGCAGTGGTTCCTCGTCGTCTCCCGCATCATCGTCCATACCATCGATGTCTTCAGAGTCGAAGTCGAGCATGTCGGTTAAGTCGTCGATAGTGGCTACTAAGTGGGTGGTGGGTGGGCGTCGAATTTCTTCGTTGTCCTCATCCCAATCCTGCCGGTCATAATCCGGCCAGGACTCTCCTGACAAAGAGAGAGTCCTTAGTGAATTCAGTATGTCGCTGAAGGGCGAGTGCTGAAAGATATCCGTGGCAGTGAACTCCATGATTGGCGCCCAATCGGATTCGATTGGCTGGGGCGCGGATGGTTCCGAGATCGGAGGAGAGTCCGGCAATGTGGAGTCACGGGCCTCGCGAAGGATAAGGTTGGTGTTCGGCTCGATCACCGTTGAGGCTGCAGCCTCCGCAGCGGGGTCTAGTCACCCGCCCTCGGTCGGCGCAGTTGGCTCCTAATTAAAGGTTGGAGCGGATGCGGGTGCGGCCTCCAGGGCACTGTTCGGCGGCAAAGCTAAATCATGCCCATCGTGACAGTGCGGCGCACTTGGCAGGGGCTCGAATACATAGAAGATCAAGTCTCCGCGGATATCGGCCGTGTAGTTTAAGCTTCCAAACCTGACCTGATGGACAGGGGCATAGCTTTCAATCTGCTCCAGATGGCCAAGCGAATTGGCCCGCAGTGCAAAGCCGCCGAATACAAAAATCTGTCTGGGGAGAAAAGTCTCACCCTAGACTACATCGCTAATGATGATCGAAGGCGCCATCAAGCCTGATGATGACAACACAGAGGAACTCTCAATGAAAGCACCAATGTCGGTGTTAAAACTGGCGGATCTTGGGTAGGGGGTCCCGAACTGTGCGTCTAAGGTGGATGGTAACACGAGGCAGGGGACACGATGTTTTACCCAGGTTTGGGCCCTCTTGATGGAGGTAAAACCCTACGTCCTGCTTGATTTATTCTTGATGATATGAGTATTACAAGAGTTGATCTACCACGAGATCGGAGAGGCTAAACCCTAGAATCTAGCCTATGGTATGATTGTATGTTGTCCTACGGACTAAAACCCTCCGGTTTATATAGAAACCGGAAAGGGCTAGGGTTACACAAGGTCGGTTACAAAGGAGGAGATATACATATCCGTATTGCCTAGCTTGCCTTCCACGCCAAGTAGAGTCACATCCGGACACGAGACGAAGTCTTCAATCTTGTATCTTGATAGTCTAATAGTCCGGCCAAAGGATATAGTCCGGCTGTCCGAAGACCCCCTAATCCAGGACTCCCTCAGAAGGCCTTGCTTACAAGGGCCCGGGCTGCGGCGTGGTGGCCGCCGAGTCCGGCGTGAATTTCTGCCAAAAGCATCCACCCTTCCTCTTCGAAGATGCACCTTTGAAGGACTCCGGTAGTGCTTTTTTTATACAGCTCTAACTCGTGGACCCTGTAGGCTTTAGATCGCCGCACTATGTAGCGTGCCTCATTTTGGTCCTCGGGAAGTTCCTGCCTAGTTAGGTAGGCCAGGAATGGTTCTGTCCACGGGGCGATGATGGCCATTATTACATGGGCTGAAGGTGTTATTTCGGTGGCAGAGCCTCCGATTATGTCAGATTGTTCGGTATCGGGCATTTTGGCCGGGTCCGGACTAATGTTACCGGTGTCCCCTTCCCATACCACGGATGGCTTAAACAACCTCTCCAAAAAGATGTTGGGGGGACCGCATCGCGTTTTGCGCCGATGCGGGCGAGGATATCCGCCGCCTGATTGTTTTCCCGAGCCACATGGTGAAATTTGAGCCCCTCGAACCGAGCTGACATCTTTAGGATGGCGTTGTGATAGGCCGCCATCTTCGGATCCTTGGCATCAAAGTCCCCATTTATTTGGGATATTGCGAGGTTCGAATCCCCACACACCTCCAGGCGTTGAATGCCCATGGAAACTGCCATCCGAAGACCATGTAACAGGGCTTCGTATTTGGCTGCGTTGTTGGAGTTTGTATACAGTATCTGTAGTACGTATTGAACTGTATCTCCGGTTGGGGACGTCGGGACGACGCCAGCCCCCAGACCAGCCAGTATTTTGGAGCCGTCGAAGTGCATGATCCAATTGGAGTATGTGCCGTACTCTTTAGGGAGTTCGTCTTTCGTCCATTCGGCGACAAAGTCGGCCAATACTTGCGATTTAATGGCTCGCTGGGGTTTATATGTTATGTCGAACGGGAGGAGCTCAATGGCACATTTGGCAATCTGGACCATGGCGTCGCGGTTGTATATAATATCATTAAGTGTCACTTCCGAGGCTACTGTAATTGAACACTCTTGAAAGTAGTGTCGCAGCTTCCGGGATGCCATGAATACAGCATAGGCTATCTTTTGATAATGTGGGTACCGTGATTTGCATGGAGTGAGGACAGTGGATACATTATATACCGAGTTTTGAAGGGGGGGTTTATGTCTGTCCGTTTCTCATTCGATGACGAGCACTGCGCTTACAACCTGATGAGTTGCCGTAATGTACAACAACATTGGTTCGCCGATGTTTGGCGTAGCCAGGATTGGGTTGGTTGCCAGTATGGCTTTTATTTCTTCCAATCCGGCTGTGGTAGCGTCCGTCCACTCGAAGTGTTCGGTGCGCCGAAGGAGGTGATAAAGGGGTAATGCCTTTTATCCTAAGCGGGAGACAAAGTGGCTTAGAACCGCCACACATCCGGTTAATTTCTGGATTTGTTTGAGGTCCGTTGGGATAGCCAACTGTGACAGAGCTCGGATTTTGGCCGGATTTGCTTCAATTCCTATACTGGAGACAATGAAACCTAGGAGCTTTCCGGGTGGTACACCAGAAACGCATTTTTTCGGATTGAGCTTGATGTCGTATGTTCGGAGGTTGTCGAATGTGAGCCTCAAGTTGTCTATTAGAGAGTCGACGTGTTTGGTTTTGACGACCACATCATCTACATGTGCCTGTACTGTTTTGCTGATGTGTTTCTCCAGACATGTCTGAATCATGCGCTGATATGTTGCGCCGGCGTTTTTGAGCCCAAAAGGAATTGTGTTGAAACAAAAGGGGCCGTATGGTGTGATAAATGTCGTTGCGGCTTGGTCGGAATCCGCCATCTTGATTTGGTGGTAGCCGGAGTATGCGTCGAGGAAACACAATGAATCGTGTCCTGCGGTAGCATCGATAATTTGATCGATGCGGGGGAGGGGGAAGGGATCCTTTGGGCAAGCCTTGTTGAGGTCCTTGAAATCGACACATAGGCGCCAGGATTTGTCCTTCTTTGGTACCATCACCAGGTTTGCTAGCCAGTCTGGGTGTTTTATTTCTCTAATGAATCCGGCCTCCAATAACTTGGCTAGTTCCTCTCCCATAGCTTGTCTCTTAGGTTCAGAGAAACGCTGAAGAGTCTGCTTGACCGGCTTGAATCCTTTTAGAATATTAAGGCTATGCTCGGCCAGCCTGCGTGGGATTCCTGGCATGTCTGAGATGTGCTAGGCGAATATGTCCCAATTCTCGCGCAGGAACTCTCGTAGTGCGGCGTCCACGGCGGGGTTTAACTATGCCCCGATGGAGGCTGTTTTTGTAGGGTCCGTTGGGTGGACTTGGAATTTGACTATTTCATCTGCTGGTTTAAAAGAGGTGGACTTGGATCTCTTGTCAAGTATTACGTCGTCCCTGTCCACTGTGGAGCGTAGCGCAGTTAATTCCTCGGCCAAAAGGGCTTCGGATAATGCCTCGAGGGCCAATGCGGCTGTTTTGTTTTCGACGCAGAGTGCTGTGTCCAGATCACTAGCGAGAGTGATGATTCCGTTGGGCCCGGGCATTTTGAGCTTCATGTACCTGTAATGGGGTATGGCTTGGAATATCATGAACGCCTCCCGCCCTAAAAGGGTGTGGTATCCGCTACTGAACGGGGCCACTTGGAATGTAATTTCTTCGGACCTATAGTTCTCCGGCGTGCCGAATACCACATCTTGTGTGATTTTCCCAGCACAACGTGCTTCCCGACTGGGGATGATTCCTCTGAAGGTTGTGCTTCTTTGCTCAATGCGGTTCCAGTTTATTTCCATTTTTTGAAGAGTTTCCTCATAGATCAGGTTTAATCCATTGCCTCCGTCCATGAGTACTTTGGTGAGTCAAAAGCCGTCTACAATTGGACTGAGGACCAGTGTAGCTGGTGCTCAGGCTGTTCAGAATTTAGGTTCGTCACTAGCATTGAAGTTAATAGCCGTGTCACTCCATGGATTTATTGCTGCCACATGGCAGATTTCGGCAAGGCTGCGGAGTGTTCTCTTGCGCCTATTATTTGATGCGAAGGTTTAAAAGAGTATTAATACCGTATTGTTATCCCCGGGATGGTGTCCTGTGGCATCTGGGATAAGAAGATCCTCACCACTTTTGGCCACCTGCTGGAGTACCCAACATGCTCTAAGGCTGTGTGTTGGTATGGTATCCGCTGTACTATGAATTTTGTAGGGTCCGTTGAGCGATCCTTCCAATACGGTTCCACGCCCTGTAGAGGATTTTTGCTTCTTTGTAATTAACTCGGGTGTCTTATGATAGTGCACCCTTTTACTTTGGACTGGGTGTATATTTGGAGCCGGATTATCCCAAAATTTCGTTTTGGTTTTCCAGGAGCTTTCCATCGCACAGTACTTTCGTACTATGGATGCCAAGTCAGCGAAGCGTGATATGTCACGGCGACTTATGGTGTTAAGAATTCGCTTGTCCGTGCAATTATTGCGGAAAAATGAGACTGCGTCTTCCTCGCGACAGTTCTTAACCTTGTTCATCACAAGGAGGAATCTGGCCAAATAATGATGTACTGTTTCCTGGGGCGCTTGCCTTATGTGGGAAAGATCGTTTATGTTTGGGTGGGTGGGTGGATTTGAGTCCGAACCCTTACCCGATCTAAGACCCAGGGGCCGAGGAGTTTCCGATCTTGGAAGTTCAGGTTACGGGATGTTGCCCGATAAGTCTGGCCCACCGCCTGACTCTAGGTTTAGGGCTTGGGTGATGTCCTCCCGTAAACAGGTATCCGGCTCGGAGAGCTCAGGAATCCGGACATAGTTAGTCCTCAAGATAGAGGAAGAATCGCCGGATTGTTCCTCCACCACCGCAATATGATGGGTGACCGGTGGAGATTTAATCTCCCTTTGATCGGGTTTAAGCCCAATCCGATCATAGTACGTAGCGACTCCCAAGGCGGCGATGTGATCCAAGAGCTCGTTTAGGGATGAGGGCTCCATTGGATCCATCTGCTCGGCAAATTCCAAGCCGGCGTGGAGGCTGTTGTCGATGACCCGAGAAGTCATCATCGGTGCAGCAGCCGAACAGGCAGTCATGATGAAACTGCCTAGCCGGAGAGTTTGGCCGACAGCCAGGGCTCCCCCGGCAGTAATTTGTTTTTAACAATGAGATGATGCATCATTCCTTATGGTGACGGCACAATGGAACTCTCAATGAAAGCACCAATGTCGGTGTCAAAACCGGCGGATCTCGGGTAGGGGGTCCTGAACTGTGCTTCTAGGCGGATGGTAACAGGAGACGGGGGACACGATGTTTTTACCCAGGTTCGGGCCCTCTCGATGGAGGTAAAACCCTACTCCTGCTTGATTGATCTTGATGATATGAGTATTACAAGAGTTGATCTACCACGGGATCGAAGAGGCTAAACCCTAGAAGTTAGCCTATGGTATGATTGTCTGTCCTCTCTACGGACTAAACCCTCCGGTTTATATAGACACCGGAGGAGGCTAGGGTTACACAGAGTCGGTAATAAGGAAGGAGATCTACATATCCGAATTGCCAAGCTTGCCTTCCACGCCAAGGAGAGTCCCATCCGGACACGGGACGAAGTCTTCAATCTTGTATCTTCATATTCCGACAGTCCGGCCAAAGGATATAGTCCGGCCGTCCGGATACCCCCTAATCCAGGACTCCCTCACCCGCGCTGGATCCCGAGTGCCCAGATACACCTCGTAGCCCTGCCGTGCAAGCCACGTGTCAGGGCGGGGCTGTACACGCCCCAGGGGCTCCTCCCGGAGGGGTCGCCCCATCCCACGCCCAAGTGGAAGCTCCATGCTCCGCGCTGGCTGTCGACACTTCCGAGGAGCGCCTATGCCCATGCACAAGCGGAAGCACTATGCTCCGCGCTGGTGATAAACAACTGAGGGCGACCCCATGGTCGTACCAACCTCAGGGAGCCCAGAGCTCAGCGCCCAGCCTCACCATGACGCCTCCCCTCGAGAGAGTCGTGCGAGGGGGCTGGGCACGGGGGCTGCGCTCGGGTCACGCCCAAGCGCACGCCACCCAACCAAGTCCCCCGGACCTGGGCATCGCGCGCCCCTCCCGAGGCCTCAGCGAGGGCAGGTACGGAAATTGTTTGAACGTCAAGGGGGACTCCTGAGCATCACGACTCAGGAGCCTAACTGGTCACGTAGCCCCTCACTCCTTGGTCCGTCCTGATCTCTGGTCAGCCCAATGGCGGTTGAGGTATGCGCGGGGCCAGGCTCTGCCGATGTAGAACATTAATCTATCCTCACGAACTCTCCCTATATGTTGTTCGCACATCAAGGGGGACTGCTGAGCATCGCGACTCAGGAGCCTAACTGGTCACGTAGCCCCTCACTCCTTGGACCGTCCTGGTCTCCGGTTGGCCCAATGGCGGTTGAGGTATGCGCGGGGCCGGGCTCTGCCGATGCAGAACAAAGCAAATAGGAAGGAAAACGCAAAATTTCAAAGAAAATATTACAAGCATATTGTTCTCACAATATCAAATGAAAAGTCTAAATGCCTCCACGAGGCCTGATGTATGTCGCAGGAATGAAGCGAGAAGAATAGCCGCAGGTCACCCTGGATGTCGCCGTCGCCTGCGGAAGGTGCTTCCCCGTGAGCGACAATGTTCTCACCTTCACCACCAGCCGCAGGATCCACGGCATCGCCAGATAGAGGATCAGAGACAAAGCCGCGGAACTTCCCCAGCAAAGCCTCCACTTGGCCTTGAACAGCTACGGCGGCGGCTTCGCAAAGATCTTCAGTTACAGGCTCCAGCAGCTCGTCAAGGTGGGCGTTGGGGTCGCGGAGGTGCAGATGGCTGAGGACGCGGGAGTTAGTGCGGCTGAAGACAGAACATGAGCTTCTACCCCCGCCATGGGACCGAGGCCCTCAACGACCTCCTCAAGCGCCTTCACCACAAGAGGAAGCAGCTGGGCGGGGCCGTACTCGTCAGTGTCCAGCGGCTTCTCCAGGCCATGCTCGTAGAGCGTCCTCAGCGCCTTGCGAGATCTCTTCTCGAGATCGGCGAAGGCCACACGGTATTCGGCCAGGACTCGCGCCTTGGCGTCAAGATCGGCCTCCCTTGCCCCCATCTTCTGCTCCAACTCTTCCAACCGGTTGCGCTCGGCAACCTGCTTCTTCCCCAGCTCCGCCAGCTCAGCATCATGGTTCTTGACGGCTTCCTCCTGGGCCTTCATCTCCTTCTCCTCTGCTTGGCGGTGGTGTACCTCTTTGGCGTGCTTGTCGCGCAGGCTCTGCAACTCGCCCTCCAGCACTTGGCAGCGGTCACGGGTGGCCTTGGCGTCTTTCAACACCGGCTCACGATCGGCTGCAGCGTCGGTGGCTTCTTCCTTCTCCCTCTCGAAAGCCGCAACAGCCTGGCCCAGTGCCGCGCGTACCGCCAGGTCAGAATGAAGCCAGCCGGAGGCCAACACCAGACGCCCGGCCACCAGGCGCGGATCAGCGTTCAGGAGATCCGCCTGCAATTGGGTCATCTCTGAAAGGGCACGCTCCACAACGGCAGCTGGAGCAGAAGAACCAGGAAGCGGAGATGCAGCAGGAGGAGGAAGCGACATCATCACCAGGGCTTGGGAGATCGCGGGTTCCAGAGTAGCTGGGACCTCATCAGCCGCGTCAAGTACCGGCACCTCCGGAGCCAGCTGGGCCATGGGGGCTGACCCCACGCGGCGATGCTCCTCTTGGCCCTGCAAGGACGACTGGGCTGGGGAGACACGGGCGATGTTGCCTCCTTGCTCTGCGGAGGGAGGCACAGCCGCCGTACCCTCCTTCCTCTTCTTCACCGAAGATGTCGGCCTGATCAACCAAAGGCGAGCGTCAGGAAAAAACAAGTACCAGCAGGGACAAAGCGAAGTTCGAGACATCTACCAGTCCACCGCGAGGTACTCCACCTTTCGCTTGTGAAGCTTGAAGCCTGACAGCATCGGGGCCTGAGGGGCAGGCGTTCGGGCTCCAGTGGCGCCAGGCGGTACGGAGGCAGAATCGGATCTAGGCCCAGGAGGCGTTGCGGTGGAGGCGGCACCACGATCCACCAGCGATGACCTACCCTTCGTCAAGACGAGGGGTTGCTCCTTCCCTCCTTGGTAGGCGTCGGCCTCAGCGTCATCAAGAAGGGCGCGGAGAATCTCGGCCATGCTCGGAGGGGAGGTCTCCCCTGCCTCTTCCGGGGTCTCCTCCGAGTCCACCTCCTCTTCCCCCTCTCCACGGGACTCGCCAGAAGACACCTCCACCAGTTTCAGCATCGTAGGAGCTCCCAGAAACACCGGCGGCACCAGCCCGCGCGCATCAAAAGTTGGCCTGGAGGTGACGAATTCCTCCCGGTCCGTGCGTTGAAATAGGGGAATGAAGGCGCTAGGCTGGTACTCCTGGTTGTCTCCGACTATGAGACGCAGGACGACGTCCAGTTCGTGGTCAGGCAGGTCCCCCGGCCTCAGGCGGGCCTTGTTTTCCCCTCCTTCAAGCTCCCAGAAGGGGCACACGTGCGCCTGGAGTGGGGCAACCCGCGGTGTCAAGAACTCCCTCAGGAGCATCACTCCCGTTATTTTGGCCGCCCTCACATTGCCCGGCTTCGGGTCAGTCATCATCTGCCCCAACACTGACGATGCCCGCTCATTGACAAGCTCCGCCCTGGGCCACTCCTTGCCTTGTCGGGGCACCTCCGTCGGCAACACCAGGCGCTGATGGGCGAGCTTGGCGTCCACCATGATCCATTTGGATCAAATGTTAACGGCCCTCTTCCCGGTGCTCGAGATCGAGTTGGCCTTGCCGGACGCAATGAAGTTGGCGCATCCAGAGATGTGACCCTCGCTGACGCGGAGGAAGAAGAAATGGCGCAGGAGTGCCACGGATGGCATCACGCCCAGGTACGCCTCACAGTAGTAGGGATGAAGATGCAACGCTTGCAGCCCGTAGTGGTGGAGGACTTCATAAAAGAAATCAGAGAAGGGAGGAACCAACCCGACGGCAACGCTGCTCGAAAAGAAGGGAAATAAGGTGCTCCCCTCAGGCTCTGGCTCGTCGGAGGCAAGCCGGAGCTCCATCTTCCCCCACTCATTGCTCTATCCCACCGTCAGCAGGCGCACGGAGGCAAGGCTCTTCTCCATGATAGTGGGCGCCTCAAGAGCGGGCTCGTACCAAGCCGGAGCCGAGGAAGTCTTGACCTTGCGCGGCTCCATGGGCGGCAGATGTAGAGCAAGGCCGAAGCAGATCTATAGGTAGCGGCGGGGAAGAGCGGGAAAGGGGATCTGGAGCGAGGCAAGGAAGAAGCAATGAAGGCAAGTGCCGCCCGCGCTAGTCTTTTGTCAGGTCAAGTAGTTGCCAAGGCAGTGTGGGAAGCGGAGACGCCCACGTCCAATCAACCGCCACACGTCAACCGAGGACGCAGGCTTTTGGGGCCCGCGGTGCTCCAAACTTGAGCCTTGACTTTGTCGCGAAGCCAAGCCCGCGCGCACCTTGGGCTCGGGGGCTACAGTCGGCGTTCTGGGAACGGGGGTCCCCAGACTTGCCTGCCTACGGCCCACAACATGGCCAAGCAGCAGGCCGTACGGCCCATCTTCATCAACAAAGCATCCAAGACCCTCGCGAGGGTCCAAGCCTTGCGAGGCAGACGACGCAAGACCTCCTCCCGAGCGGCATACTCAGGCAGGCTCGCGAGGGACGGAGATATCAAGGCGAGGCGAACCTCACGAAGCTCTCGTGACGTGAGCCATGACAATCGACACCAGGCGGGCGCCAGCGCGTGCAGCGTCCTTGTTTCCTCTTCGGTGCAAAGGAGGCAAGCGCAACCGCGAAGTACCGAGGCGTCAGGAAAAGGTTTCCATTTCGGTGCAACAAGACCAAGACCATGGACTGCAAGACAAAGGTCATGGTGGAGCCCCAGACAGCGTCACCCCAGAGCCTTTCACAGGCGAAGACCGCTTTTGTCAGGATAGCTTGTACTAGCTGTCCCCCTTCAAATTAGCCACCACCATAGTAGAGGGGGGATCAGACCTAGAGACACACCACAAGTTCATACGCATAAGAACACCTCAACCTCAGGAGGCTGTACTTCCCTTGTATGGTTCATTGTCAGCCCAAGAGGCAATCCACCACCACCACACTGGAGTAGGGTATTACACCAGAACGGTGGCCCGAACTATTATAAACCCCGTGTCTTTCTGTGTTGTGAGTTCGTCGAGTTCGTCCGCGAGATCTTAGCGAGCTAGAGCGTAGATCGGTAGGAGGGAAAGACTTCGCGCGCACCCGAGTGTTTGAACCTTAAGGGTTAGTCGGAGCCCCACATCCGACAGGGCTCCCCCTCTCAAAATGCTCTTACAAGTCTTCCGAGGGCCTCGCCCGAGTTTTGTGTGCAGGATGGAACAACAGGCGAACATGGGATCAGCCAGAGATATCACTCGCTACATCACCCGCGGACGCGTCACTCGCGTCGTCGTCATCTTCGCCGGAATCGACGTCGCCGTCGGCGATGCCCCCATCACCATCATTGACCACGTCACCTTCATCCGCGACGACCACCACCACGTCATCCTTTGAGGTAAAGGTCCTGACCAACGCATTGACATGGTCCTCTACCCAACACGCCAGGTCGCCCCGGACAGCCGTGGGTACGGGGGCAATGGCGGCGTTGAAGTCAAAGTTGGGTTCGGCATTCAGAAGATGGCTGAAGACACAGGAGAAGCCGCGCTGAAGCAGGCCATGACCCCTCTCTTCCACAAGCTGCTGAGCTCTGGCAGATCGAGCCTCCAGGCGCCTCACCACCTTGGTGAAGAAGATCAGGTGGCTGGCGTAGTCATTCGAGTGAGGGGTCGGGGCGTTCTCGTCATAGATGTAACCCATGGCGGTGTTGGCCCTATTCCGTAGGTCTTCAAGCATAGGGGCATGCTTGCGCTCTAGCATTCGACGCTGGAGCACTTCCTCCCTGTTTTGCCGAGCGACGGCCTCGGCATCATCAACTCGTCTCCAGAGGGAAAGCAACTCGGCGCGGGCGGAGGCCAAGACCGCCTGCGTTGTAACCAGGGCGGCGGTTATGGCCTCCGCATGCCTCTCGGCCTCGTCCAACCTGGTTCTAAGGGCGGCGGCCCTGCCCGCACCCTCCAGCCCGGCGAGCTTCAGCTTGAAGTCGTACCTGCCCTCCAGATCCGCACGAACCTGGGCCACCTGGCGATTGATCTCCTCCTCGACTCCGGCCTCACGGGCCCCGACAGCATCTTCTACTTGAGCGACTTGACGCTCCCTCGTCTCCAGTCGCTCGAGGCTGCGCTCCAGGGCTTCCAGGGCCAGCCCCTCCTCGCGCTGCCGGACCTCCTCTTCCTCTGCAAGCGTCCCCCTCAGCGATGCAAGAGCGGCCTCGCGCGCCTCCACCTGCTGCTCAAGGGACGCGCGCCAGGCCTGAAGCTCCCACACGCGCTCCTCCGCAGCCTCGCGGCGGCAATCGGCCTCGCGAGCTTCTTCCAAAGCTCGTGAGCGGGCCTCATTGGCAATCTTGAGAAACGCCTCAGCCTTCACGTTCTCGAGGTCGCGCTGATGGTGACCAAGGTTGATGGCCACTCGCAGCTTGCGCCACTCCTCCACCAACCAAAGACCTTCATCCTCAAGATGCGAGTCGACACCAGCAAGCTCTTCACCAAGGCGGTTCATCGCGTCCATCGCCTCCTGGAAGAGCTCGTGGCGGACTACACTGCGCCCGCGCTCGAGCTCGAACGCCCGATCCACCTCGTCCTCCACCTCGGGGGCTACGGGTGGAGCATCAAGTGGCGCGCCACCTCCCGGTTGGGGGCTGGAGGCTGGCGTGGTCCCAGGCGCCAGCCAACCCTCGCGAGGGGCCCAAACCAAACAAGGCCCGCTGCTTGAAGAAGACCCCAGGATCGAGGCCAGCCAGCCGCCGACCGTGACCAGGGGAGGAGCCCTTGGCACGCCTAGTGCGCTCTGAGCAAGGCCGCGAAGAAAGGACGGCGAAGGCGCAAGCTCGGGGTGCCTTGATGATGGACCAACTCCCATGGCTGACCCTACACCGAGGGCAGCTCCCGAGCCTGTAGCGCTGGAGCTTGGCAGGTGCGACGAGATGAGAGGGAGCTGCTTCTCTGGAGATTTCACGGCCTTAGCAGAAAGGGTCCTGAGGGGACAGTCATCAGGAAATAAAGGCGACACATAGAAGATCACCAAGATAAGGTACTCACTCATCGACGGTGATGTACTTTTGTCGCCTCAACGGCCCAAAGATACCGCTGCCGCTCGGAGATCCCTTCCTCTTGCGGAGCTCCTCGAAGTCCACACAAAGGCGACTGAATCGCTAGACGTGACGGCCGGTGCACGGCGGAGCCGATGAAGACCCAGGGATGGCCTCAGGGGAGCCCGGCTGAGACAAACAGCCCAGCTCCTTCCCACCGCAACCTTCCGAGGCTCCAGGAGCCTCAGCCTCGGGAGCCGCATGCCACATATCCTCGGCAACCGATGCCTCAGGAGGGGGGTCGCAGGCTCTCGAGGATGACGCCCCCGGATCACCGCACGACATGTGCTCCTCAGCACCCGAGCCGCCGGCCCCCGTCACAGCTCGCTCCCCTGCATCATCACCTGGGGAGAGCCCGGCACAAGCGGCGAAGAAGGGGACCACGATGATGGGGTTCTCGTGAGGCCCCACCAAGCCGACTGGGCGCAGCCCCCACTCATCAAATGAAGGCATGTTTGCGGCAAGTGTGGCTTTGTTCTCACAGCGGTACAACATGCAGCAGTTCCTGGGCATCTCGTCTGGCACAGGGACACCTGACAGGACCGAGAGCACTGTTTGTCGCGCAGTGAGAGAAAGCCCCTCCTCCTGAAACCTCATGTTGTCCTGTCTGCTGAGCAAGTCCCACATCGGGCGAGAGTGGCGCTGGAGAGGAGAAACTCGACGCCTAACGAACTCCCTCACCACCATGGGCGCAGTCACGCCAAGGTCCTTCAACCACCTCAGCTAGGCCCAGATAGGAGCAAGGCACGGGCTCGTGTGCTTCCGATGACCCCAGCCGGAGTTTGGAATAGCAGGCCCCAACGGAGCTTGGAGCAGAGGGTTGAGCAGGCCTGCGTCAACAAACACCCATCGCGTATGGAACTCGCTCATGGATGAAGGGAGCTCGAAGTCGATCCCCATGCATGCCGTCGCAGCCACGGCCTGGAAACCCGCACACCCTGAGTTCTTCCGGGGACCGGTGAGATGCAATGAGAAGAAGTGGCGGAGGAGTGCCACGGAAGGGGCGATGCCCATCATGGCCTCGCACACGAAGGCGAAGATGGCGAGAAGGGTCACAGCCTGAGGATCGAGATGGAGCATGTGGATCTGATAGTGCTCGAGCACCGCATTGAAGAAGGTGGAGAAGGGAGGAAGCAGGCCAGCCCAGAGGGCATCAATGAAGATCGGGACCTCGGTAACTGCCCGAGCCATGCTGCTGCGAGACGCAGGCCAAGCCGGCGTCTCTCCCCACTCATTGAAACTGGAGGCGAGCATGGGGCGCACCTTGTCCATGGCCTCATCATTGAGCACCAGAGGCCGGCCGAGCGCCGGCTCGATGGATGGAGGTGCAGTCAGCGAGGACAGAGGTTTCTTCCCCTTCTTTGTTTGTTTCGGCGCCATGGGTGAAGCGGGCAGAGCACAGGTCAGACTAAGAAGGTGGAGCAGGGCGTTGAGGTAGCAGGGAGATTGGAAGAGCTGGGCATGGCGGAAGAAGAATAACTGTGTAAGAGGCGGGGCCGCATAGCCATGCAGATTCAAGGGCAGCGTGGGGAAGTGGAGGCGCCCACGTCCGATCAACCGCCATGCGTCAATCGAGGCTGCAGGCTTTGGGGGCCCGCAGCGCTCCGTACTTGGCCCTTGGCTTCGCTGCGAAGCCAAGCCCGAGCGCCCCTTGGGCCCAGGGGCTACTGTCGGCGTCCTGGGAACAAGGGTCCCCAGACTTGCCTGCCTACGGCCGGCGGCCGGCGGCGTGGCTAAGCCTGCAGGCCGTACGACCCATCTTCACCAACAAAGCATCCAAGACACTCGCGAGGGTCCAAGCCTCGCGAGGCGGACGACGCAAGACCTCCTCGGGAGTAGCCTAGCTAGGCAGGCTCACAAGGAGCGGAGATATCAAGGCGGGACAAACCTCACGAGATCCTCGTGACGCGAGCCATGACGCACGGCACCAGGCGGGCGCCAGGTGGGCGCCAGCGTGCGCAGCGTCCTTGTTTCCTCTTTGGTGCTAAGGAGGCCAGCGCGGGCGAAGAGTACCGAGGCATCAGGCAAAGGTTGCTATATTGGTGCAATGAGACCAAGACCAGGAGGGTGGCAAGACGGAGGTCATCGTGGAGCCCAAGACGGTGTCACCACCAGAGCCTTTGGCAGGCGAAGACCACTTTTGTCAAGATAGCTTGTACTAGTTGTCCCCCTTCGAATTAGCCCGCCATTGTTGCCTCCCTTCCCGCTCGATATTTGGGAAGAGGACCAGGGCCAATATAAATAGGGCTAGCCACCACCTTAGCAAAGGAAGAGGAGAGGATGGATCACGAAGGCACAGATCATTCGCGGACAGATCATTCAGGCCACCCACACACACACAAGCTCACCGAGCTCAAGAACACCTCAACCTCAGGAGGCCGTTCTTCCCTTGTACTATTCATCATCAGCCCTAGAGGCAATCCACCACCACCACACTGGAGTAGGGTATTATACCACAACGGTGGCCCGAACCAGTATAAATCTTGTGTGTTTCTGTGTTGCGAGTTCGTCGAGTTCGTCCGCGAGATCTTAGCGAGCTACACTACAAAAAAAATACACTTCCGTGATGATACGTGTTTGTCACAGTAGGTCGCATTTTCTGTCATGCATGTACATCCATGACGATTTTATGACAGAATCAAGATAGTCATACATGTGCTGTCGTAGAAGTGTTCCATGACATTACCAAAATTATCATCACAGAAGTGTCCACTTCCATGACGGTAAATCCCGCGTCACAGAAGTGCTTTCGTCAAAGGTGATCGACACGTGGCATCCACCGTAACGGAACGCCGTTAACTATCGGGTCGGGTTTTGGATCCGATAACCCTTTAACAGCCCCGACCAATGGGGATTTTCCACGTGTAAAATCATCATTGGCTGGAGGAAACACGTGTCGGCTCATCGTTGGGACAGATGTCATCCACTCATTAGACAGAAGGCACCTATGATACGTCGACACGTGGCACGGCCCAACAGAGGCCCATTCCTGTGAAAAGCCGGCCTATTTGACTTGGTCAAAAGGTGGCGGGCCGGCCCATGTAAAGCCTATTAACGGCTTGTTCGCATATAGCCCATTTATAGCCCGCTAACCCAAGGCCCGTTACGCCTTATCCGAATTAGGCTCAGTAGCGTCATCTGGGCCACCCAATATGATTCCAGCCTGCTTTCACTTCTGGCCCATGTATGGCCCATGACGTCTTTCGGTCCATATGAGGCCCTATGTAACTCTTGGCCTATTAATGGCCCGTGGTGAAACTGGCCCGTAATGAACAATGTATCAGTTTACACCCATTAACGGCCCATGGTGAAACTGACCCCTAATGAATAGTGTATCACTTTATACCCCATTAACGGCCCGTTATTCCGTTGGGTCGTTTCCAGCCCATGTTATCTTTTGGCCTTCTCAGAGCCTATTTATTCTTGGGCTCATTTCCAGCATTCGTTTACTTACGGCCCATTACTGTCATTTTCTGCTTGTGGGCCAAATTCAGCCCGTGGTTACAGTCGGCCCATTTGTGGTCCGTTAATACATTGGGCCGTTTTCATAGTGTCATCAAATACGGCCTATTAACGATGGCCTGTTATGGTCGGCCCATGAACAGACGATTCCAACTCTAGCCTGTTTACGGCCATAATGCGGTATAGACCGCCCATGTTTGGCCAATCCATCATACGGCCCGTATAAGGCCCATTGATGATATGGCCCACAGAAAGCCCATTGTTTCTACGTCCCGTAGAAGGCCCATTGTTTCTACGGCCCATAGAAGGCCCACTGTTTCTACGGCTAGTAGGAGGCCCAGTGTCACTACAGTAAATATTAGCCCATGGTTATTGTGGCCTAGTTTTAAAAAATAGGTTATTGCAGCCACTAGCTAACCGCGGAAAAAGAACTGCAATGACTACAAGCAAACAAAAAAACAAGACAACAAGAAATAAATAAGCAAGCAACTAACGCTAGGCTACCACGGCTATTACACATATTACATCCACTAGGCATCAAAGTTCGCCACCAGTGCAAATATAGGGAACAAAGCAGCATATCATATACATTGGTTGTCAAAGTTGGCGACCAGCGCAAATAAACGCCGCAGCAAAACAAATCCAGAACTGAAACCACTTCAGAAGATCTCAAGAAACAATATCCTAGGTACCCATAATGCTGGCAAGATGCTTAGCAAGCTTATTAACTTTCTCTTGTTTGGCACTTAAATCCTCCAGTGCTTGCTGTTGGACCAAAAAATATGCATCTGAATTCTGCAGGGACTTCCTCAGTCCTTCAGCTTCCTGTCGCAGCACATCTGATCGATGTCTTTCAACTTGAAGTTGAGACTCAAGAAGACTAACTGATTCAGGCAGCGAGTTCGAAGAGCTTGTGGCAGCAGTAGTGGCCAGTAACTCGAACACTACATCAAGACAGGACTTTTGGGCTCCCTCACTGTCGTCAAGATAGTTTTTATCAGCTTTCTTGGAGACCAATAGGGATGTCTCACTATCTTGAACCTTATCTGCATTACTTCCTTTACCATTGGATAACGTGGTACTGTTCTCCAATATTTTGTCCGCATTCTAAAAGAGAAACAAGCAGACACATCACATGTTTACCATGTTGTATATGAAACTCATTTTGGTAAATGAGTTCAGTAGTAAAGTGGACAGGATAACATCATGAAACAAACATATATCTATGTACCATGGTCACTTTATGGTCTACATCATTCTAGTTTTTGTTGCCAAATCAAGATAGAGACACAGCTCAAATAATATTCGTTCAAGACAAAGCAGAATAGACATAATATAAGTGTGGGTAACTAAAGAGCAATAACAACACTTGTAATGTGCATGACATGAGAACATAACTGTTTATTCAATTGAAACTAAAATCAACATAGAGCAGGTTACAATAGCAAACCAGTTAAAGAAACAGGTTTAAAACATACCTGTTGTGCCATTGGAGTTTCAATTCCATCTTTCAAATTTGAAAATAGTTGGTATGAGTAAATACAGTAATGCAAGAGCAAAGGAGTATGAACCATAGCTACAGAACTTGACCTGAGAACAAATCTTCTTCTCCTTTAAGCGTTGAGTTGGGATTCGGAGTGGTGGTCCTCGTGCTTTGGGCACTGCAGTTCCCTTACTAACTGCTCGTGTTTGGGTGCTCTGTGGTGGAGATGGTGATGTGTCAGCTGGAACTGGGTTACTATCTGCCGAGTTTGGGGTTAGAAGGGGTGTAGCTGGTTCTCTATCCAACTGGGTAGGGGTACAATCTGCGAGAGTCTGGGTTATGTGTGGTGGATCTGGTCCTTGGGCAAGTACAACCATGGTTCTATCTGCATCAACTGGTAGCACTATCTTTTCTGAAGACCGTGTTGTTACTCCCTTAGATACCGCCATCACGCTCTCCAATTCAAATGGCTGATAAACAAGAAAAGTAATTGAAAGTATATACATTGTATGATAGACAGGTGCAATGGATAGTGGGGAATAAAAGAGGGCATGAAATAATTCATATTTATGTTTTCTAACCAAACAGGATAGCATGACACAATTTCACATATATGATGGCTAACTAAACAGGATAGCATGACACAATTTCACATTATGATGGCTAACTAAAAAAGATGGAAATGCATAGTTAAAAATATGAAACTATGTAAACAGGATGACATGACATAACTATATATTGTGTTTATTAAATAGGTTGGCATGCCATAATTCACATACATTCACGGATAGAATGCCATAATTCAAAATATGATGACTGTAAACACTAAACAGGATGAGATGATATAACTATATGATGTCTTTATTAAATGGGTTGCCATGCCATAATTCAGATTAATGATGTGTATGTACTATGTAAACTGATGGCATGATATAATTCAAATATATTATTTATATAGTAAGAAAGTAAATAGATGGCAATCCATATATGATGTGAAAACTAAGCAATGCAAGACAACATGCATGACATGGGTAATATAACCCTGCCAAGTTTGAGCATAGACCTCAGGGGGGAAATAGGACTGGTCATCAGTCTCTGAATCCTCCTCTGAAGAGCTCTCTCTAACCAGCAAGATGTTTTCTTCAGCAGGTAGCATTGTCTACTCTGAATACCTTGTTTTCACTCCAGATACTTCCATCACCGCTTCAAATGGTTGATGCACAGGAAGAGTAGTTGAATATACAAACGTTGTCGACAAATGGAACACGTAATACAAAAAATTGATAGCATGATATAATTCACATACATGATGATTGGCTAAACAACATGGCATTGCATAATTCACATATATAATGCCTTTGCAACAAGATAGCATTGTATAATTCACATATATAATGTCTTGCAACAAGATGGCAATGCATAATTCACATATATGGTAATTAGACACTGAACAGGTGGCATTCACACAAAGCATGTCTAAACTAATCAAATGACATAGCAATGCGAGACACCATACGCACGATATGAGCAACATAACCCTGCCAAGTTAGAGAATACACCTCGGGGGGGAATAGGACTGGTCATATGTCTCTGAATCCTCCTCTGAGGAGCTATCCAACCAGCGAGATATGCGCTTCGTCACATAGCATAGTCTGCTCTGAAGACCTTGTTTTCACTCCAGAATTTGCCATCACCGTGTCAAATGGCTGATGCACACGAAGAGCAGTTGAATGTACTAACATTGTTGACAAATGTAATATGTAACGAAAAAAGGATGGCCTGATATAATTTACATATAAGATGACTGGCTAAGCAGGATGGCATTGCAAAATTCACATATATGATGCCTGGCAAAACAAGATGGCGTTGCATAATTCACATAAACGATGAATAAACTAAACAGATGGCATTCGCACAAAGGATGTCTAAACTAAGCAGATGACATATTTGATGTATAAAGTAAGCAATGCAAGACACCATATGCATGATATAACCAACATCAGCATGCCAAGTTAGAGCGAAGACCTCAGGGGGTAAATAGGAGTTGTCTTCTCCTTCTGAATCCCCCTCAGAAAAGATATCTTCCTCTCGATTACAATCAGAACTGCGTGGAGGGGGGCTGCCTTTGCGCCTACCATGGAGCAACGTCTGCATGAAATTTTATTGCCACGCAAGCCTCGTATATTTTTCTCTACATGTTCAGTTCAATTGTTTACAATAACTGTCATGCATAGGAATAAAACATAGTGAGATTATGTATGGAGTGCATGCAGAAATCCAGAGTGATGGTAGCAACCTGTGGATAGACCCAAAACCAATAATAGCAGGGAGATAATGGCTTCAGTTAAAAAATACAGATAATGGCTTCTTTACTGTTTGTTTCCCACCCAACATGAAACTCATAGTAGACAACGGAGATTAACCACATAGTAGATAGATACTATTGATAGCGGCCCCGATATGTACCCCGCCACCATTTAAAAAATCAAGTTTGACCATTAGTTTGGAGCTGACTCAGAGTCTAATCGGTGAACAGGATGATAAAGTAGCATGTAATATTAAGCGATGCATAACGTAAGTAGACATGAAAGAGTGCGACCTCTCTTGCGGACCCGTGTAGTCCTCGAGGTCATCTTCTCGGTTGATGATGGTAATGCAGTTTTCATGGCTGCCAGCAGCGGGGAAGAAGATCTGAGGCGGCGAAAGACAGTCTGGAGGCTGGATCCCTGCTGTGCTGGATCCTTCTGTTGTTGGAGTAGCTGAGCTGGGGTGGACGACGGTGCAGCAGGAGCGGGACAAACCACGCAAGGTTTTCTTTGACAACTATCTGTAAGAGAAGTAATTCTGTAAGGGCTTGTTTGAATTGGAGGATTCCAACAATGCAGGGATAGGAAATAGACAAGAATAGGATAGGAATGCACGTGCAAAATAGAGAATTTAAAAACACAGGATTTCTGCCAATCTGGGTTTTTGATTCACAACAATTGGAAGATCACAGGATGCAAAGAAGCACGGTGAGATTAAGTCAAACCACAAGAAAATGTACAGTTATAATGCTATTATGCTACTATCTCTTAGTCTTGTGCTTCATGAATAGGAATTTGAAAAGGAGGACAAGTGAAAATTAAAATTCCTACGTTTTTTTCTTTCAAGGAGACACTAAAGGAACAAATCCGTGTGCTCAGTGGACAATATATATAACATGTAGAGTAAAAAAGAGATGCAACACGTGTACAACCTCTTTGGCGAAGCCATGTCTATTGGGGTCTACGGTAGGGTGCGTCGGCTGCAAATCAAAATTTCCTACGCGCAGAACAACCAAGAACATGCTACGGGAGATGGATCATAGTTCGTTACAACTAGACGTGCAGTGCCGTACAGCAGAAGAAGAGTTGGGGCAGCGCGTCCGCATGGATCGTCTCCTCCTCGTCCGATCTCCCTTGTACAACCGGTAGTCGGTACCCACGTACAGGTTCGCCGGAGCGGCGCAAGTGCACCGCCTCTAACGGTATCCGTATGTGCAGGAGGAACATCGTGCAGCGGACTGCTAGGTCCGATCACACAACCGGCAGCGAGTGGAGGTGTCTATTCCAACACATGCAAACCCTAGTGATAGCGCCGAAGCGATCAGCCATCAGTGTGCCGCACCTCCACTATATATATAGGCATCCGTCATGGGCTCAACACTTGGGCCTCGCACGGACCCTAAAGCCCATAAGTCTACTCGGCCACAATCTGAATACAGTTCGGATCACATCCGACCAGTGTCCTCGGATCCGACCTCGTAGGTTCCTTCCCTTAAGCGCGCGACCCCTTAGGTTCAAGTCAGCTTGGTCGCAGTTCGGATCACCTCCGAACTGCACGGTTGGTAGAGGCCTCTAGCAAGGCATGCCAAACACCAAGCAGACTATGAAGTTGGTTAGCGAACCTGTACATCACACTTCCATTCCTTTCGCCACACGATATATGTTGTCGAGCTCAAGGCGAGTCTGTCATCCTTGTGCTAGCCCGACCTCTTTCTCGTTCCAATGATGCCGACCACAAACCGGATTATCTCATAATCCTTGTCGCATGGCCATGCTTATCCTGGTAGGATCACACGAGGGGCCAGAGTATATCTCTCCTGATCGGAGGGGCAAATCCCATCTTGCTCGACCATGTCTCGCAGCATGGTTCTGGACAAACCCGAAACCTACCTTTATAACTACCTAGTTACGGAGTAGCGTTTCGTCGGCCCAAAGCAAGTCTGTCACCATCCCGAGTACATGCGTCAGCTCAAGTCTTAGGACATAGAACATATGTTGTACTAGAGACTCATAGATGACATATCGCTGCGTCTCATAGTTGGGTCTGTCCGACTCGGACCTTATCTCGACTCGGATCCGACTACGTCGAATCCGACCAGATCCTTCCAAGTCCATATTATCCGGTTAGCATCCAATGCTCCATGGCTAGTGAGACCAAGCCATCAACTGTGTCATATGATAGTCTAGTTGGCTGCGCGTCCACACAGCCCTTTCGACTAGGGACCTTTTAGGACAGTCATCATACAATGCATAGTCCCACAAACAAGTCACGTACTTGCTGATACACATCATTGACAATGTCCAAGGACTATCTTTATTCATAAACACATAGTAAATATCAACATACATGATTGCCTCTAGGGCATATATTCAACAGTCTCGCACTTGCACTAGAGTCAATCAAATAGACATCGAATGCCCATAGCTCTAACGTGCGCCTCATGATTGGGTTGTGGAAGCGGCTTAGTCAACGAATCCGCAACATTTGCATCCGTGTGAATTTTGCATAACTCTACATCACCACTCTTTACGATCGTTCATATCAGGTGATATTTCTGATCTATGTGACTGACCTTGTGGTGATTCCTCGGCTCCTTGGCTTGTGCGATGGCACCCGAATTATCACAATAAAGGTCCAATGGTTTTACCGAGGCTAGGAAAATACCAAGATCGTCCAGAAAGTTCCGGATCCAAACACCTTCCTTTGCAGCTTCACAAGCCGCAATGTATTCGGCTTCTGTAGTAGAATCGGCTACCGTATCTTGCTTGGAACTCATCCAGCTCACTGCTCCTCCATTCATGACGTACACGAATCCGGACTGTGATCGACAATCATCTCTGTCGGTTTGGAAACTAGCATCGGCGTAACCCCTTACGACGAGCTCTTCCTCACCTCCATAAACTAGGAACATCTCTTTAGTCCTTTTCAGGTACTTCAAAATAGTATTTACCGCTGCCCAGTGACTCTCACCTGGGTTGCCCTGGTATCTACTTGTTAGGCTTATTGCAAAAGCAACATCGGGCCGCGTACATATCATGGCATACATGATGGATCCGATTGCCGAGGCATATGGAATCCTACTCAGCCTGCTTCGCTCATCAGATGTCGAAGGACTCTAACTCTCGCTTAGCCTTATACCATGGGAGAGTGGCAAGAACCCTTTCTTTGCCTCACTCATATTGAACCGCTTCAACACTTTATCTATGTGCGTGCTCTGGCTTAAGCCGAGCAGCCTCCTTGATCTATCTCTATAGAGCTTAATGCCTAAAATGTACATTGCCTCACCAAGGTCCTTCATCGAAAACTTGCCATTCAATGACTCCTTGACGGAGTTCAGCATTGAAATATCATTTCCGATCAGTAGTATGTCATCCACATACAAGATCAAAAACACTATCGAGCTCCCACTTAACTTCTTGTAAAAACAAGAGTCATCTTCGCTTTTGATGAAGCCGAAACCAGTGATGACATCATCAAAACGAATGTTCCAGCTCCGAGATGCTTGCCTCAACCCATAAATGGATCTCTTGAGCTGGCATACCCTACTAGTGCTAGTCGGATCGACAAAACCCTCGGGTTGTATCATATACACGTCCTCGGTTAAATTTCCATGAAGGAAAGCCGTCTTGACATCCATCTGCCATATCTCGTAATCGAAATATGCAGCTATAGCTAGTACGATCCTCACCGACTTCACCATCGCTACCAGCGATTAAGTCTCGTTGTAGTCAATTCCTTGTACTTGTCCATAACCCTTCGCGACAAGCCAAGCTTTGTGGATCTGAACATTTCCATCCACATCGGTTTTCTTCTTAAAGACCCATTTGCAACCAATGCCGTTATGCCAGGTGGTGGATCAACCAAGTCCCAAACTTGATTCTCATCCATGGACTTCAACTCGGATCTCATGGCCTCCAGCCATGCCTCAGAATCTGGGCTCACCATCGCTTCCGCATATGTGGCCGGTTCATCGCTTTCTAGCAATAATACATCGCGCACTCTGCGCAATCTTTCCGACCTCCGTGGTTCCGGTGCCGCTTCCACTACCGGTTCCCAGACTGACTCTGGTATGATCTCATCACCAGTCGAGCCGTCCCCGAGTGGTCCTCAAATTTCTTCGAGTCGGACCGTCCTCCCACTGGCCTCATGACTGAGAAACTCTTTCTCAAGGAAAACCCCTTTCTGAGCAACAAACACTTTGTTCTCTTCCCGGTTGTAGAAGTTATATCCCAAGGTTTCCCTCGGATATCCCACGAATATGCATTTATCCGACTTGGATGTAAGCTTGTCTGACATAAGTTTCTTGACAAATGCTTCACAACCCCAAATCTTTAGAAAAGACAAAATGGGGCTCTTCCCGGTCCACATCTCATGCGGTGTCTTGTCTACGGATTTTGATGGTACCCTGTTAAGTGTGGAAGCTGCAGTTTCTCGAGCGTATCCCCAGAATGACAAGGGTAAATCCGACTTGATCATCATAGATTGAACCATGTCCAACAAGGTGCGATTTCTCCGTTCTGATACACCATTTCTCTGTGGCGTACCCGGAGGTGTGAGCTGAGGTACTATACCTCTGCTTTTCAGATGATCATCAAACTCCTGGTCATGTACTCACCTCCACGATCAGATCGTAGAAGTTTTATAGTCTTGCCGAGCTGATTCACTACAAAAAAAGACACATCCATGACATTTTGGGCTGAACGAAAAAAAATTCTGTCATACATATGACACTTCTATGACGATAATTGTGACAAACCACGGTATCATCATAGATGTGGTGGGCTCCTACTTCTATGACAAAAAATGGGCTTTTCGTCCTGGGCGGGCCGGAGACGCAGCTGCATGACATTCTTTGGGCCGTCCATGACGCAAAAAACCATGGTAGAAGCGAGGGCGAGGAAAAATTTGGGGAGTTCCCGGTTACGGTGGGAGGTCGGGGGCCGAGCGATGCGCGTTTCTCTCGTACACGTACGCGCGTGTGTGCGAGGCGTTGGCTCTAACTGAACTCGAGCGAGGCGTTGGGATCTAACTCAACCCGAGCGATTGCACTGCAGGCTACGTGTTACTGAACCCGAGCGATCGATCGATGGCAATTAACTGAACCCGATCGAGCGATTCCTTCGCTACTGCTGCTAACTGAAGCCGATTGATGCTGCCTCTGGATGAACAGTGAGCGTTGCGGGGGGGGGGGGTGGATGAATAGTTCCCGGTGGGGGTGGATGAACAGGACCCCGTGGTGTTGCCTCTAGATGAACAGGACCCCAATCGATCGAGCCGGTTGGGGCTGGATGAACAGGACCGCGTGGAGGGCTGGATGAACAGGACCACCCCGTGGAGGGCAGGATGAACAGTAGACGATGGAGGGTAGGATGAACAGTAGCCCGTGGAGGGGTGGTTGAATAGGAGCCCATGGAGAGGGCTGTTTGAATAGTAGCCGGTGGAGTAGCGCGTGGTGGAGGCTGGATGAACAGGAGCCTGTGGATGAACAGTCGCGGGTGGAGGCTGGAGGAGGTCGACGGTGGATGAACAATAGCTCGTGGAGGCTGGAAGGGGTCGACGATGGAGATGAACAGTATCCCGTGGAGTCCCGTTTTGCGGTACGCCACACCCCTCCCGATGAACAGGACCCCCGTTTCGACCGTAGCACTCCAACACAAGTCCATTTCCTCCGTTTTGCGGTACGCCACACCCCTCCCGATCAACAGGACCCCCGTTTCGACCATAGGAGGTTCGTTTCCTCCGTTTTGCGGTACGCCACAACCCTCCCGATGAACAGGATCCCGTTTCGAACGTGGCCGGTCGAACACAAGGCCGTTTCCTCCGTTCTACGGTACGTCAGGCCTCGTTTCCATCGCATGTTCCGTCCAAGCCCTCCTGATGAACACGACGCATTCCGTTGCCTCCCCATGAACACGACGCATTCCGTTGCCTCTTCATGAACACGACGCATTCCATTGCCTCCCCATGAACACGACGACGACGCTGTTTCTCCGTTCCGACCCAGCCAAGTACACGAGCCCTCGCCGTACGTATGCGTGAGTAGGCGTTCGAGACCCCGCCCGTATGTACACATACGTGGTCGTATTTTCTTTCTTGCACCCTGGCCGCCTCTACTACGACACGTGCGCGCCTCTACATTGACCAATATATATGTACGTACACGTTCCCGACCAGAATGACAACGCTACGTACGCTTCGACCAGGTGGGTCTCGACTGTCAGGCACTTCCTTGCGTGTGTATATGTAGCTGGTGGGTCCCAGCAGCCAGGGGGGCCAAAAACGGTGGCCCGTCCGGTGGGTCCCACTGTCCGGTGGAGGAATAATTATTTTGCACGTAATAAGGAGGCACTTCCTTGCTGCGGCCGTGGACCCAACTGTCAGCCTCTCCACGTACAGTCCACGTCCGATGGAATCCGTTCCTTGACCACGTTGACCACGCCGCACCGAGAGCACCAAGGCGGTGGACGACGGCGAGGCCTAGGAAGGGGACGATGCGGAGCCGGGGAAGACGCGGTAGTGGATGCCCATGTGTAGAGGAGTACGAGGGTTCACTGGTTCGCTGCGGTGTGAGGCTGCCGTCACCGCAGAATAACAGGGGGTGTGGGTGAGTAGAGGGATGGCCTGGCCAGCGGTGGGAGTAGTAGGGGGCGGTGAGGCCTCCGCCGCATCGCAGCCGGCCACGGGAGGCAGAAGCATGAGGCACGATCGGCGGTGGTTTGGGCAGCTGGAGCAAGAAGACCAAAGGTTGAAGAAGCACTACGGCCGTTGGATGGACATCGTACGGTCACTGGAGCTAGAATCGTGCATATTGACTAAGTTGACAAAGCCCTCTGTCCCCGTCAACTTAGTAGGCCCACAAGTCAGCCTGCCACTATACTGGGTCCCAGCTAACAGGGGGAGTATTCATTTTTTTTGTGCGTAATAAGGAGGCACTTCCTTGCGTGCGAAAATATAGCTGGTGGGTCCGAGCTATCAGCGGCGGTAACGTTTTTTCATGAAATATAGAGGCCCTTTCGGTGGGTCCCTGATGTCAGGTGGAGGAATCATTATTCTGCGCGTAATAAGGAGGCATTTCCTTGCGTGTGGTCGTGGACCCAGCTGTCGGCCTCTACACGTAAAGTCCACTTCAGATGCATGTCGGTCGTTAACCACGTTGAGCAGGCCGCGCCGAGAGCACCAGGGCGGTGGACGACGGCGAGGTCTAGGAAGGGAACAACACGGAGGCAGGGAAGACTCGGCAGTTGTTTCCCACGTAGAGGGGAGTACGACTGTACGAGGGTTTACTGGTTTGTCTGCCGTCGCCGGAGAATAACAGCATGTGTGGGTGAGTAGAGGGATGGCTAGGCCAGCGATGGGAGTACGGTGGGGCGGTGAGGCCTACGCGGCAGCAGAGCCGGCCGCGGGGAGGAGGGAGCAGGCAGTCCCACCGGCGCCTGTTTGAGCGGCTGGAGCAGGATGAGCAGAGATTGAAGAAGCATGACGGCCGTTGGATGGCCATCTAACAGTCACTGCTTGTGCGTCAACCTTTTTTTAGGAAAGCCTCAAATCTGTGGAAAACAGCATACATCCCATCTGCCATTATTTCTAATAATTTACAACCCATTTGCTAATTATTAAGGTTTTTTGGAGCCTATATTCTTTTTGTTAGCATTACAGCCCATATTGTGGCCACGGTTAAAAAATTATACGAAATTTTGCATATTCCGGTGTGGTCCGAACAGTTTTTAATCCCGAAATTTCGACTCACATTCAAACTGATTTTAAAAATAAATGTATATCAATATAAAATCCAACAAATTCTCCATGCATAAAAATTAATGTAATTTCAAATCTCGAAATGAAAAAAAAGATATTTGAAACTAATTGCCGGTTTGATGTGTTTTAAAAATGTACAGCCCATTTCTCATTACTGATGGGCCATTTTCTCGGCCAGCCGAATGAAAGCTCTCCTCGTCTTGAAAGATTTGCAGCCTAACAGGCCTGACAAAGCGACTTACTTGGCAAATCACAAAAAACCGGGTTGTGGCTGTGGACCCAACTGTAAGCCTCTCCACGTACAGTACTCTTCTGATGGAATGTCGTTGACCACGCCACACCGATAGCACCAAGGCGGTGGACGACGGCGAGGCCTAGGAAGGGGACGACACGGAGCCGGGGAATACGCAGCAGTGGATGCCCACGTGAAGAGGAGTACGAGGGTTCACTGGTTCGGCTGCGGTGTGAGGCTGCCGTCGCCGCAGGGCCTGGCTAGCGGTGGGAGTAGTAGGGGGCGATGAGGCCTCATTGGCAGCATAGCCGGCCACTGGAGGTAGGAGCAGGCGGTCTCCCCGACGCTGGTTTGGGCAGCTGGTGCAAGAAGAGCAGCGATTGAAGAAGCAGCAGGACCGTTCGATTCAAATCCAACGGTTACTGCTGCTAGAATCGTTTGTTGACTAAGTTGACAAGCCCTGCGTACGCGTCAACTTAGTAGGCCCACAGGTCAGCCTCCCAACCGGTGCGCCCCAGATGTCAGTGGGAGGAATCATTTTTTTCACGTAATAAGGAGGCAGTTGATTGCGTGCGGCCAGGCCAGCGAAGGGAGTAGGGTGGGCCGGGGAAGCCTGCGCGGCATCACAGCGGGCCACAAGAGGAGGGAGCAGGCAGTCCTGCCAATGCTAGTTTAGGCAGCTGGAGCAGGAAGATCAGAGATTGAAGAAGCACGTCGGCCGTTGGATGGACATCCAACAATAACTGCTGCTAGAATCGTGTGTTCACGGACAAAGCCTCGCGTAAACAAGTTAGCCTCGAAATCTGTGGCGTGTACAGCCCATTTGCTATTATTTTTATAATTTTTACTCATTTTCTATTTCATATGGAATTTATTGCAACCCGTTTTCCATTTTTAGAATTGCTGGCCATTTTCTGGTCAGTACCAGGGTCAAAAAATTAACTAAATATGTGGGAAATTTTGAAAATTCGCAATTTTTTGCTGGTGAACGAAATATTCTTAATCCAAAAATTAATAGCCATACTAAAACAAATTTAAAAATAAATTAGTACTATGTCATGTTAAATCCAATGAAATACGTATAAGATATCAGTGAAGAACAAAAACAAAAACAGAAACTTATATCCCATTTGCTATAAATATTTTGGAATTTTCAACCCCTTTTGATATTACTTTTAACAGACATTGACCATACTCTTAAGCCAGGCCGGAATGCATCCCTCCTCGTCTTGAAAGATTTGCAGCTCAATAATTCGGAGAAAACAAATAGGCCTAGCTTGGGTATTCTTCAAAAAGAAATACTGGGCTACCTATTTTCCCAAAGAACTGGTGCATGAGCATTTAGCTTTATTTATTTACTTATTTATGTTTAGGGGACCATGAGCATGTACCTGGGCCGGATTCATGTGAGAGCCTCCCTTCCAGTTAATTATGGGCTTCTCTATTGGGCCTTCATCAGTGGGCTGCATGTTATCAACAAGTGGAAAATGTGTTCCGAGTTTCAAAAAAATTGTGTTCCGTATGATAAATAGTATGCGCTACGTACGGTACGGGGCACTAAAGGATCGAACCGTGCAACGTCTTCCAAAACATTGTGTTTGTCGTTCTAACAACACATTTATTCAACCAACAGACGAAATATACTACTGATTGTACATTGAAAACAGCAGCAGCAACCAGGGCTGGGGGTGCATTTCGGCGTTCTGGGAACGGGGGTCCCCAGACTTGCCTGCCTGCGGCCTGCGGTGTGGCTCAAGCGGGGCCCAGCGCGGCCCATCTTCATCAGCTCAAGCTCAAAGACCCTCACGAGGGGCCAAGCCTCGCGAGGTGGACGACAGGAAGCTTCCTTAGAGGCAGCCTCATCAGGCAGGCTCGCGAGGAGGCAGAGAGATCAAGGCAGGGGTACCTCGCGAGGAACCCGTGACGCAAGCCCTGATGATCGAGACCAGGCGGGCGCCAGCCTGCGCAGTGTCCTTGTTTCCCCTTTGGTGCAAAGGGGGCAAGCACAGGCCAAGGCATCAGGCAAAGGTTACCATTCCAGTGCAACGAGACCAAGACCAGCCGGACGGCAGGACAGAGGTCACCGTGGAGCCCAAGACGGCGTCATCGTCTGTGCCTATGGCAGCCGAAGACCACCTTTGGTCAGGATAACTTGTACTAGATGTTCCCCTTTGAAATGGCCAATTGTTGGTGCCCTTCCCGCTCATTATTTGGGGAGAGGCCCAGGGCCTCTATAAATAGAGCTAGCCACCACAGAGTAGAGTGAGACTCCCGGAGAGATCTGGTAGAACCCCAGCAGAGAGAGAGAGGCGACTGAACTCACCCTGGCAGTTCAACGCACCAGCTCAAGAACATCTCTCGCGAGGCTGTTCTTCCCTTGTACTGTCCATCATCAGCCCCAGAGGCAATCCACCACACCACACACTGGAGTAGGGTATTACACCAGAACGGTGGTCCGAACCAGTATAAATATCGTGTCTCTTGTGTTGTTCATCATTTTCATCCTAGTTCGCACGAGAGGATCGGACATAGATCGGTAGGGGAGAGATCTCCGCGCGCACCCCAGTGTTCGAAACTCAAGGGTCTGCCGGAACCCGAAACCCGACATTTGGCGCGCCAGGTAGGGGTGCGCCGGAATCTTCCTTCCGCTATTCGCGTGTGATCTTCCGTCGTGTCCATGGCTGACGCTCGTCGGGCTCGCGCCGAGCGCTGGGCTGCTCACGCTGCTCGCGTCGCCCAGACGGCGCCCGTCGGCGGCCCGCCTCGTCGTTCCCCGTCGCCCGCCGCCAATGCCTCCACTGGCCCGGCGGGGAATGAGCAGCAGGCCTCGTCCCAGCACCCCTCGATGCGGCGGGATGGCCGCAAAGCCACCACGTCGCTGACTCCAGCTGGCTCGTCGTCCCACACCCGTCGCACACCCATGGACGCGCACGCCTCACTGCTCTTGGCGTGGGAGCTCCTGCACTATCGCCCCGTCGACGACCTCTACGAGGACTGGCTCGCCCACATCACCGAGCTCGTCAGTGCCACAGGGGGCTCCCCCTTACGGTCCCTCTCCCTGCCTCGCCCTCCGTCCCATGCAGGGGGGAGGATCAGGAGGCGCCTCCGCCGCCTCCTCCCCAAGAAGGTGCCTTGGCTCCAAGGCACGCAGCCCCAGGGCGAGACCCTCCATGCCGGCGCCAGCGCAGCAAGAAGGGAGCTGCCAAGAGATCCCACGTCCCCGGGAAGGTGCTCGTACGCTCCCAGCGCCGGCGCGCCAAGATCGCTCCCCAGCGCCTCCATGACAAAACCCCATGCTGCTCCCAGTGGCGGCGCGTGGTGACCCACAAGAATGAGTCCAACACCAGCAAAGGGCGCCGGTGGCCACGGCGGGCTGCCTCGCCTTCACCCCCGAGCTGCGCGGCGTCACATGGCCAGACAAGTTCAAGCCTAACCTCCCTCCCCGCTACGATGGCACAGCGGACCCTGCGGAGTTCCTGCAGCTCTACGAGGTGGGCATCGTAGCTGCCAACAGAGACGAGAAGGTCATGGCGAATTGGTTCCCCATGGCGCTCAAGGACGGTGCCCGCACCTGGCTCATAAACCTGGCGTCCGGCACGATCTCCTCCTGGAGCGAGATGCGCACCCACTTCATCGCCAACTTCCAGGGCACTCGCGACCGGCCCCCGGCCGTGAGCAACCTGCGCCGCATCAAGCAACAGCCAGGAGAAACCCTGCAGAAGTACATCTAGCGCTTCAACTATGCTCGCCTCAAGATCCCCAAGGTGACTGAAGAAGCCATCATCCCAGCCTTCTCCGACGGCATGCGCGACGTCAAGATGAAGAAAGAGCTAGCAATCCATGAAGACCTGTGCACATCCCTGTAGCTGTTCAACTTGGCGACCAAGTGCGCCAGGGCTGAGGAAGGGCGTCTCTCCCTTCTCGAGCTCCCGGCAGCCGACCCGGAAGAAAAGAAGCTCAAGGGAAAGGACGTGAAGTGCAAGGGGGCTGCCGTGCTAGCAGCGGAACTGGACACCAAGCGAGGCAGGGATCAACCTGAGTCATCTAAGGGCGGACGGTACTGCATGTACCACGACCTCCACACCCACAACACCAATGAATGTCAAGAGCTCAGAGCTGTGCGAGATGGGCGAATCGGCCGACGGCTAGAGCGCAACGACAAGGGCTATGGCCGAGGAGGAGGAAGAGGCAGTGGAGGATGGGAAGACCGTGGCCTTCGCCAGGGGTAGCATGACCGCCCTCGCGAAGACCACTGGTAGGACCAGTCTCGCGAGGGAGGCTGGAGGGACCAGCCTCGTGAGGACCGTCCCCACGGCAACGTAGGCCTCCCTCCTCTGTCGCCTTCACCGAGGAGGAACAAAGACCAACACCAAGACGATGGGGCTGGGGGCTTCCAAGAGCCGCGTACAATTGCTTGCATCCTGGGCGGTGCCCATGCCCCAGCCTCATAGCGCATCTTCAAGAAGTTTGCTCGCGAGGTGAATGCAGCCCTTCCCAAGCTTGAGGCCACGCGCCCTCTCAGGTGGTCTTCGTGCGCGATCACATTCAGTTCCGCAGACCAGCTCAAGTGTGCGGCAACGGCCGGAGTCCTCCCGATGCTTTGCTCCCCAGACATCAGCAACGTGCAGGTCACCAGGACCCTCATCGATGGCGGAGCAGGACTCAACGTCTTGTCCGTCGAGACGTTCGACAATCTCCAAGTGCCATACGACCAACTTCAGCCGACCAAGCCTTTCTCAGGAGTCACGGATGGTTCCACTGTTCCAATTGGGCAGGTTCGCCTTCCGGTCACCTTCGGGCAATGCAACAACTACCGCACCGAGCTCATCGACTTCGACGTCGCTCACATCCGCCTGTCGTACAATGCCATCCTCGTGTACCCAGCCCTAGCCAAGTTTATGGCAGTGACTCACCATGGTTACAATGTCCTCAAGATGCCAGGAAGCGGTGGAGTCATCACCGTACCCTGTGAAGAAAGGGACGCAATGTGCTCGCTCGAGCGTGCGTTCCAAGCCGCAGCAATTGAAGACCCAGATTGCAGGAGCGGGATGCCTCCCGAGGCGACCCTCAAGAAGAAGAAGACCTCACCTGGCCAGAGCCACAAGGAAGCAGGCACCTCCGGAGGTATTGCGTCGGGATTCACGCCCGATCAGGGAGCACCGCCCTCTCGCGCATAGGAAGGCGCGCCCGGTGCCCTCCTCAGGCAGGGCTCAGGGGCTCTCTCTTGGAGAGCCACCGACCTTGCCAAGGTCGCAGGGGAGGTGCTCGGGCACCACTTCGAGGGGTGCTTTCAGGCACGCTTCCCTCAGAAAGGTACAAGTCAAAGGAGACCAAACCCTCAGGAGTTCACCGCAAGGAACACCCAAGAGCTAAAAGAGTCCAGAGTCATGCGCGGTAGCCACCGCTTACCTACCGTGGCCCCACATCCAGGCGAGGATGGAGGACTGCGCGTCTGCGTCGACGTACCAGGGCTCAACCGAGCTTCGTCCCAGGAGCACCTATGGCCTTCGGCCGTAGGGCGCTGCGTGGGACCACCCCACAGCTACGTTCGCATGCCCTTCGGCCTGCCGAGCGCGGTCGCCACACATCAGCGCCTGTTGAGGAGCATCTTGGAGGCTCAGGAGGTCAGGCATCGCACGGTCCTGGCGGAGGTGGCGATGGTCCCTGAAGACCTGCATGTGCCACCAGAGCCTCCCGAGGCCCCTAGGCCTGGGGGCTCATGAGGGCCGACATCTTCACCGCGCATCGCTCACTTCCTCAACATCACTTCATCTCCAACAGCACCAGGTGACATCTTTCAGAGTTCTACTTTCAGCTAGGAGCGCCCACAGGGCTACACCATTCCCAGGCCGCGTGGGTCCGTCCCCGCGGCATGTATCCATTTTGTTTATGCTCTTTATTTACCTTGTTGGGGGAGCCCCTCGGGCTGCATCATCCCCACGCCGCTCGGGCCCGACCCAGCGGCGGTTGCTTTTACCTGCGCTTGCTTGAAATTGGATTTCCTCCTATGTGCTTAACATACCTGACCTAATCACCCGCTCGATCGACGCCTATTTGAAGAGCCGCTCACTCAGGCACGGCGCGTGCGCATGGGTCCGTCCCTGCAGCATTGATAAACCTGAGTGGTCGAGCTCTGGCCGCGGCAGCCCCGCACGGCGCCACCTCACCAGGCCCTCGGTGCCCTGACCGCTCCCTCGGAGTGACCATAGGTTGGCCGGCGACCGTAACGACAGGCCTTATTTCTCCTCATGATTGGTGTGCAGGACCTACTCCAGGAGCAACATTGGGGGATAGTGAGCTCTCTCTCCCTCTCTTCGGCACGGACCGCTTGCACGTTAAAAGGGGGGTACCCGAGCATCGCGACTCATGGGCTCCTACTGGCTCCCCAGCCCTCACCCCTGGCCTTGACCCACGGCATCGTGACGTGTCATACCAGCAGCGGCTGAGCTCGCTCGAGGGCCGGGACCCGAGGACGTAGAGCGTTAAGGAAAGTGTGAGGGAGTGGGAGGAAGCTCGCGAGCGCCTAACCCAGCAGTGCCTCGACCACCGCCTCTCGGGCCAGGTGCCTCTCCGAGGAACTACGTCAGACACACAAGATAAGTCGCGCCGTCGCAAAAGCTAGACCAACACAGTGCTAAATCCCCGCCCAGTGCAACTCTGTCACGGCGACGCTACCTTCCTTTCTCGCCCAGCAAGGATTGCTTGAGCGCTAAAGGGGACCTCCCGAGCATCGCGACTCGGGGGCTCTTACCGGACCTCAGGCCGCTCACCTCCTGGCCTTGACCACGGCATCGCGACCTGGCATACCAGCGACGGCTGAAGCTTGCCTGGGGACTGGGACCTGTCAGCATAGAGCGCCAAGTCCTCGTGAAGATAGAAAAGGGGAGCTTACCGGAACAGAACGGACACCTCACGCCAATTCATATTAAGGATATAGTAATTACAAAAGCACGGCAGACGCCTTACATACCCTCGCGGGATGTTGCTTTAATTCCTTGCAGGGTGCTAACCCTAAGGAACGCTACTTGCTAGCACCTCCCCAGGCGACGCCATCATCAACAGTGGGCTGCCCAGTGCTGGCGCCAATCCCATCCAGATTAGTGGCATCGGCGGCCCGAAGCAGCCACCTCACTCCGAGCGCGGCGCGAGCTCGGAGGCTCGTAGCTATCGTCGCTCGTCTCCGGGGTCGCGAGGAGTTCGGGGGAGCCGCTGAAGCCCGCAGTCCCTCCGCTGCTGCTTGAGGAGCTGCAGGAGGACCAACGGGCGGGGCTGGTCCTCACTAGTTCGTCACCACTGCAGCTTCCCTTAGGGCAGCATTCCAGCCGGCGTCCTTCTGCCTCAAAGACCTTGAAGAACATCAAGGAGGCGCCGTCGTATTCAAGATGGATCACCAAGGCACCGTCCGCGCGACAGACCCGGGCAATCTCACCCCAGCCCTGGGTCATGAAGACCTTGCCCGGAGCGACGACCGCGACCTCCGCTCCGGTTGCAGGGGTGCCACAGTCGGCGTGCTGCAGCCAGAGCTCTAGGGCCCCGCTCGGCGGCATGTCGAAGGCGAAGGAGGGAGGAAGGCGGATCCACGAAGTTGGAGGCATGGCGGCGTGAAGCACAAGCTCGCGAGAGGAGCGCTCCGCGTGGACTCCAGGGGGGACGACGCGCACCACTGTGACTCGCCGGCGTCGGCGGCGACGCTGTCGGTGTTGCTCGGCGCCCTCCCCCTGGGGCCTATGACGCGGGCGTGCAAGGGCAGTGGAAACCCAGGCGGCGGCCGCTCGTACCACGGCCTCGACACCACCTGCCAGGCGCCTTCGTCCCAGTGACAAAGGATTGGCCGCTTCTTCGGTGGGAGGGGGTCAGGACACTCTCTGGGGGCCTTTCCCTTCTCCTTAGCTGAAAAACGGCGGATCGGTGCCATTGGCGCAAGAGGAAGCAAGGATGAGGAAGAAGAAGAGGAGGAGTGACGGAAAGGGGTGAACCGTCGAAGCTCACGCAGCCCCATACTTATAGCCGGGGAAGGCCAACCGCCGAGCACCAAGACCTCAGGTAATCATGACCCATATCTTTGCATGCAGGGACTTGTCAAGTCGTGCAGTTGCTGAGGCATCGTGGGAAGTGCAGACGCCCACGCCCAGCGCCGAAGGCCGCAGGCTGTTAGGGCACGCGGCGCTTCATGCTTGCCCCTTCGCTTCTCTGCTAAGCCAAGCCCACGCACGCCTTGGGCCCGGGGGCTACTGTCGGCGTTCTGGGAACGGGGCCCCCAGACTTGCCTGCCTGCGGCCTGCGGCGTGGCTCAAGCGGGGCCCAACGCGGCCCATCTTCATCAGCTCAAGCACAAATAAACTCGCGAGGGGCCAAGCCTCACGGGGCGGATGACAGGAAGCTTCCTCAGAGGCAGCCTCATCAGGCAGGCTCGTGAGGAGGCGGAGAGATCAAGGCAGGGGTACCTCGCGAGGAACCCGTGACGCAAGCCATGACGATCGAGACCAGGCGGGCGCCAGGCGGGCACTGGCCTGCGGAGTGTCCTTGTTTCCACTTTGGTGCAAAGGGGTCAAGCACAGGCCAAGGCATCAGGCAAAG
The DNA here is from genome assembly GCF_056163025.1 of Triticum urartu. Lineage (NCBI taxonomy): Eukaryota > Viridiplantae > Streptophyta > Magnoliopsida > Poales > Poaceae > Triticum > Triticum urartu. The sequence goes on from NC_141876.1 coordinate 443,378,391, forward strand.
GTTACCATTATGGTGCAACGAGACCAAGACCAGCCGGACGGTAGGACGGAGGTCACCGTGGAGCCCAATACGGCGTCATCGTCAGTGCCTTTGGCAGCCGAAGACCACCTTTGGTCAGGATAACTTGTACTAGATGTTCCCCTTCGAAATTGCCAATTGTTGGCGCCCTTCCTGCTCATTATTTGGGGAGAGGCCCAGGGCCTCTATAAATAGAGCTAGCCACCACAAAGTAGAGAGAGACTCCCGGAGAGATCTGGCAGAACCCCAGTAGAGAGAGAGTGAGGCGACTGAACTCACACTAGCAGTTCATTGCACCAGCTCAAGAACATCTCTCGCGAGGCTGTTCTTCCCTCGTACTGTCCATCATTAGCCCCAGAGGCAATCCACCACACCACACACTGGAGTAGGGTATTACACCACAATGGTGGCCCGAACCAGTATAAACATCGTGTCTCTTGTGTTGTTCATCATTTTCATCTTAGTTCGCACGAGAGGATCGGACGTAGATCGGTAGGGGAGAGATCTCCGCGCGCACCCCAGTGTTCGAACCTCAAGGGTCTACCGGAACCCGAAACCCGACAGTGCAACAGAAGCAGTTAGCAGGCCAGAAGAGTGAAGACACAACTCTCTCTTCCAAACCAAACATCAGCCATCATTACAAAAGGGCTACCAAAAAAGAACAAGTGTATACATCAAACTAAATAAAGATCCTACTACACCAAGTGTACGCATCTAACTAACTGGCTCAGTTAGACGTTACTATTTATTAAGCTGTGGAGATTGGCTGACGGCTTGAACCAGATGGGTGCCTGACGGGGGAAACTCCAGCCAGCAGGTCGAAGTCTGATACTTGCAACCCTCTCTCCTACTTTGGGCTGCAGAGCGTGGTGGCACATATCAGGGTAAGGTGCATGCAGAGACGCATGGTACGCTGTGTACAACAGTTTTGCCTGATGAACGAAACTGCGCTGCCATCATGATCCTTGCCGTCGGTTATCTCCTGGTTAATCGGATAATTCAGTCCGACAAACAGAGAGCGTGTACCAAGGCTACTTACCAGCCTCCAATCAAAAATTCCTGAAAGCCCAGAGAAGCTGGGATCCTGCTCAAAGACCTTGCAGTGACTGAGATTGTATTCCGCGAAACAACATGTCCGGTACGTACGAACGATCATCAATCTTTCACCATCATCTGATCGAGCCAGGAACCACCTGCAACTGCCATGCCGCTTTTCTTTGAAAGGTTCTGGGATTAGGAAGGGTAGGGAGACCAGGCGGCCTACAACATCATATCAAGTTGGAGTCAAATAAAAAAGGGCTCTTGGTTTAGTCAATCTTAAGAACAGCATGTTATGAGCATGAATATTTTTTCAGCAAATGTTGACAGTAATATAAGCAAGCCATCATGATATCATAGGAAAGTATCATACTGCTGTAACAGCAGTTTGTAGCGATGACTGGAGTAGGCCAGCAATACGTCCAGCCATAGAAGGATTCGACAACGTAAATGAAGCCCTTGTGTTCAATGGCATCAGAGAACCATGGAGGATGTATGATCCTGCGATGGACGTGCAGATTTATCCACTTACTGCAGTGTCCTATCAGATAGGCAAGACCGCGTTGAAGAACACAATTAGCCTGAAGTCTTTATAATTCGCAGATCTTGTGGGCACTTGGCAGATTACAACCTTCAGCAAATCAAACTTGGTATCATGTTGGCTACTGTAAGATTCGGAGTATTCTGGGCCGCAGTGCGAAAGCAGTGTAGTTTTAATCGAAGGAAGGGGGATCAATCGCCGGGTGTAGACCTCCACGAGCATCCAGCTGCCGTGACCGTTGACGAGCAGCATCCAAGACGTGTTCATGCCGACCAAGTACATACCGTTAATGTAGTTGAGGCTGACAGGGATCGGATCGCAGTCAAGGGGGTTGATGCTTGCCACCCTACGATCGTTATGCTGGATGACACGCCGTTTCTGAAGATCAGGCGGCATCAACAAGCAAGGACCTGGCTTAAAAATCTCCGGCCTGAGGGCTTTGAGTAGACGGTACAGCCCCGACGAGCACGCGGCGAGCGGCATGGTACTGAGATTGTCCACACGCGAAACAATGAGCTTGATTACCTCTGTGGGGAGCGAATTCCAGCCACTCTTTTGGCGAACGCTGCTCGGTTCTGCCATTGTTAGTGCTTGGGTTTTGGACGAGGGGGGGAGGCGCCTTAGCGGGGATGGCAGATTGGACGAGATTATGTGCGGACAAAGATGAAGAAGCGAATATGTGCTACGGGAAGTGGACAGGTGATGATGACTACAGCACGCCGCTTGACTTACGAGACACATACCAGCAGCGTAGGGTCATGTCGATGCCAGACAACTTGCTTGAGTGATCACAGTACTGGTACTCCCTACAATGCTATGCCCTAACTTGCTTGAGTAGAGTAGTAGAGTAGGACTCTGCTCTACTACTAGCACCGGAGGAGTAGTATATTCTAATCTAAAATAGTTACAAACTTCAATGCCCGAGCGTGGAACGACTACGAACCGTGCTCAAAGACCGTGTATATGTGGTGTTTGGACATGGCGACAACCTCAACCCAACGGTGCTGCTCCCGCTGCACCGTATGTGTTTCTGTCCTTCCTGTTCGAAATCATGGTAGAATTCACGTTTCTACTCTGTATCCTACTACTATGCTAGTCCACATGATTAGTTTCATCTCTATTACAGCCGTCATGATTTATTTTGTGCTTATTCAGATTAAATCTCGTAGTAACTTGCTCATATATTCAACTGGCGCAACATCCCCTACAGCCACTCCCGTTTCATGGACTGCCTGGTCGATGTTGGAATTTTGCTAGGAGGCCTTTATAAGGTGAGCTCTTCTACCACTTGTATGAGCATGAGAAGAGGAGACCTACACGCGCACCCCTCCTCGCTCGCCTCGCCATGCCTCGTCACGATGCGCCGCGGGTTGCGGGATTGAGCTGAGCCGAGGACAGAGCTATACTCCCATGACCTACCCGGCCCGCACTATATAGTTTCTCACCACCGTTCCAGATCATTGCACCGCCAAGCAAGTCTTCTCCATCCCTCCTTTTGGTGTGCACCGGGAGAAGGGACAGCAGGCCTCCGGAACCCCGACTCTCGTGATCCTGTACGGGAGAGGGGCGATCAAGTTTTTGGGGAGCGCACTCGCGCGACTGCTGGCAGCAACGACTTCGCGAACGACAACTTCTTCCCCGACCTCGGCAACCTCATCCTCGACATGGTCGACAACGTCAACGCCGGAAACCAGTGAGATACAGGGTGTAGGAAGCGGTTTGGGAATTTGCATGCCTTTCCAACTAGTGAGATACTCCATACAAAGTATGACAGAGAAATAACCACAGAGAAGGAAGCTAAAAGTAAACAATCAAACGAGCATTTTTGCATTTGTTTTGCATTGAATCGTTTCACAAGCTTGACTAGTGCTATTTTTCTACTTTTACAAAAACCGCATCGTAATGTTAAAACGTGCATTTGCACATACATAAGTAATAGTAGTACTCCCTCCGTCTAGGTGTATAAGTCTTCCCTCCTTCTTGGTCACGGTGCACAACCGAAGATGACTTATTGACCTGGACGGAGGGAGTAGCACAGTCTGCAAGCATATATCGAGAGAGATGTGTAGTGAGATAGTATATAGTAAAGTTTGTGCTATATGCACGTACTTGCAAAATGCGTACGAATACACAAGGTTTCCAAACTTTCCCTTTTACATACTTAAATAAGGACGCTAAAAATTCCTGAACGTTCGGGATTTATCATTTGCGTCCCAAAACTAATGAGATCACCTTACGAAACAAAAATTATACTCCTCCTAAAAACCATGGCGCTCGCAGGAGCGCTTGCGGCGCACCACGAGTGCCCTGGTGCGCGGCCGTTTCCCAGCGCGCCGACACAACGCCTCTTCCTCAGCCTCGCAACTCACGAGATGCTGATTGGCGGCTTGCCGGCGGGCGAGCGCGATCTCACCGGTGTGGTGATCCGGCGCCAATAGGTACTCCTCCTCACTGGAAGCATGCACCCGGTCCACGTACCGCCAAGCGTAGATGAGGCGCTTGGGCCCGACTGCACTCAGGGCGTCGGCACAGGCGTCCTCCGCCACCCTCACGGCCCTCGCACGAGCCTTCTGCCAAAGAGCCAATTGCCTGACGCTCTCGGACGCGACATAGGCCTCCCAGGCAGCTTGTTCCACGATGCGCTTCTCTTCCTCGGCCTTCTTCTCCGCCTCTATTATGGCGCGCTCTGCTGGAGGCAAAGCCTCCCACAAGGCGACATCCATTTCTTTCCAAAGCTCCTCAAGGCTGGGGGGGCTCGGCGGGCGGCGCGGCATTCTCCTCGTAGCGGGGAGCCGACGCGTCCTCTGGTGCGCATGCTGGCAAGATTGGGAACGCCGACGCGTCCACCTCGACGCGTCGCGGCGAGGAGCGGAACACCGACGCATCCTCCTCGACTAGTGGCGGCGAGGAACGGAACAGCGACGCGCCTTGTCGCGGCGAGGAGCGGAACGCCGACGCGTCCTCCTCGACTAGTGGCAGCAAGGAATGGAATGGCAACGCGTCGCGTAGCGGCGAGGAGAGGAACACCAACGCGTCCTCTTCGACTAGTGGCGGCAAGGAACGGAACGGCGACGCGTGACCGTCCGCGCGGTGCAGGGAGGGGCTCCTAGGGCTTGGGAGGGGCGATGCCATGGTGGTCGACGTGAGAGGGAGGGGGAGGAGATAGCGATGAACGTGAACGTGAGGGGGAGGAGATAGCGATGTCGTGGGAGGTGCAGTATTTATAGCCCATATGGCACACCTACGTAAGATATGGATTGAACTGCACTAACTTAACTACCGATCCAGTTGCGTCACTGACATGTGGGCCAGACCCCTGTTGGGCCCATAAGTCAGTGACCGAATGCACCTGCAGTTAAGTAACAGCTACGTGGGCATATTTGTTGGAGTAAATTACGGGGGAGCGAAGGGGTGGAAATATTGCTGGTCACAATGGATTGTACGAGCGTGGGGGGAGGAGAGTCATGCATGCAGATTTTTTTCACACGGGGTGGAGTGGTGGGACCGCCGGAGGGAGAAGGAGAGTTTGGCAGGCATATTTTTTCCACACATGGAGAGGAAAAGATTTGGAGATGAACGGGCTTCCTGCAGGTATGGGGAACGGTGCATAATAAGTAATCTTGCATGCCGGGCTAGGTATAGTCTCAAGTCATTAAAAACAAACACGCCCCACACATGTTCATATTTCAAGGTGCACTAAATTATTGCATGCAATGATTAAGGCTGGTCATAATGGTGGTATCTTAACTGGTATCATGCACACGGGAATAGCAAACATGCTGATGTGGCAAAGAATTAAAGAAGAGAGGGGGGTTAGAGTAACTAGTGTTCATGCATGCATTGGTAAACACATTTTTTGTGGAGAACGACAACACTAGTTGAGTACTTTTGCAGACTTCAAAAACTATTCCACAATGTGTCAACATTCACAATGTCAAATCAATATTTTTACACTCATTATAAAATGTAGTTCTTATACTCATTATAATCAGTACTCCCTCCATCTAGGTGAGCAAGTCATCTTAGATTGTGCACTGTGACCAAGGAGGAGGAGAAAACGAGAGATCTTAATGTTTATTTGCTAATTAATAGCATTGCATGCAATGAACTAACCACTGCATGTCGTGTTTGGTAGTCTCAAGTCATTAAAAGCATGCACACCCACATCTCCTATTGGTTGATATGTCAAGAAACAAGAAACGAGGTAGAAGTTAATGCACCGTGCCTAAGTGTTTTGGGAGTATTGTAGATATTGATAATTTTAGTATAAATTTGGTCGTGGGATTTCATTGATGCATGTCAAAGCGTTGACTGGTCTGCTATGCGTGACCTGAAGATGAAAGCGTTGAGCATCTCGAAGTTGATCAACAATCTTCAATTGTCAAAGATTAGCCGTTCGGCCAATAAGGTGGCACACTTAATCGCTAAGTATAGCTTTGACAATAGATTAGATGGTATTCTTGTAAATAACGTACCGCCCTGTGTGGTGAATATTGTATCGAATGAGTGTACTGGTGTGGCTGGTTAATTAATATAAGGTGGTGTTCAAAAAAAGTATAAATTTGGTCAAACACTTTGCAAACGGTTGACGGGAGTAAAAAGGACCAGAGGGAGTATCATGCATGCGGAGTAGGCAAAAAAATTGCTTGTCTAAAAAAGGCAAAATAAATTGCTCATTTATAGCCGGTCTAAGTCTCAATGGGCGCGACCGCGCGAGGGAGGCGAAGGTCGTGGGAGGCGCGATATTTGACGGAATTAAGTGAAGTTACATCCACGCGCTGGCATGGCGTGTGAACAGGCAGAAGCTATACCGTCAGGCCTACGATATGGGTCTAGTAGACATGACATCTAGTGGGTCCCGCATAGTTCTCGAGAACTCTTTGGGGGCTTGCAGCCGTTTATCCACCGGGCAAGCCAGCAACCCCACACCGTTCGCACGCCCTACTCGCCCCCGTCTTCTACATTACAACAGTTCGCTCCTAGTCGTCCCGTACTTTCACAGTAGTTCGCTCCCAGTTTTTTTTGCGGGGTACAACAGTTCAACTTCTCCTAACCCTCCTCCAAAATCCATGGCCTCCCAAATCTCCATGGTCGCCGCTGAGTACCAGGTTAGAGCCATCACCGGCGATCAGTTCATCGTCATCTGCACATGTGGATTCAAGACGGTGAAAGCATGGCTTGCTCGCTTCCTACACATGTTCAACAGTTCAACAGATGAGTGGGTCGCTGGGCTAGATGTTGAGTACACCACAGTCCTGGGACGAGAGAAGGATCTAAAGGACGAAGAGAGGAAGAAGCCCACCGTGATCCAGGTTTGTGTACATAACGTTTGCTTGGGCTAGATGTTGACGTTGAGTTCCAGGATTTTAAGAACTTCCTCAAGGACAAAAGAGTGAAATTCTTTACTGTAGGCTTTAAGAATGACAGTGACATCCTGCGTCGGATAGGTCTCGTTGTAGGCCAGCCCTTCGATCTCCAGAAGGCAAGCCTGGTGTCCTCCTCTCAACCTTCAATGCTGACCCTGGCAGCAGCCATGATTGATCCTTCGTACGCTAAACTGAAGAAACCTCATCACGAGTTTCATCATGCATGGGAGTCGAAGACATTAGATGAAGATCACATCGTGTACGCAGCAATGGATGCCTACCTTTGTTTAAATATCTACAAGGGTTGGATGAAGAAGCAGAGCCCAGTGTCCGGTTCAAGCAAAGAAGCGTCGGCGAAGAGGAAGAGGAAGAGGGACGAGGACGAAGTCGAGGACGTGGACTCGGACTCCAAGTAGGTGGTAGTGTCGTCGCTCATGCTGGTTCTACTGTAGTGTCAAGCGGACTAGTTGCTTATTAGTTTATTTTCAAGGGTGTGTTGTGCTGAGGCCCCAATAGAACTATGTTTATGTTCTTTCTCGTTATTTGAACTCTTTAGTATGTACATTAGTACTAGTACTATGTCTTACTACTGTTCTTCTTGCAGTTGGTACTACTGCTCGTATCTTCGTGTTCCTACTGTACTTAATACGTTCGTACTAGTAGTATAATTTGGGTCAGTCAATTTGTGAAAGAAGTTCGACGGGGCAAAGGAAGAAGACGGCAGAAGAGGTGGGAGAAGCCCTTCTAGCCAGCCATGTTGCATCAAACGGCTCACATGAGTCGACTGACCCAAATTGCTCCTTCAGATTGCAGGATCCACTTGGCATTCAAGGTCTCGAAGGTAGATTATGCGTCCGCACCCGGTTTGCGGGCTCGACGCACGCGCGACCGGCTTCCGCCGCGATAGCCACCATGCGCGCCTCCTCCGTGCGGGCGGAGACGACAATGACACGCTAGTTCCTCCTCGTCGACAATGGAAAGGTTTTTAGAACTAGCAAAATGCCCATGCGTTGCACGCATCAAGATGCATTTGTATGAGTAGTTTATCTTGTTGGAGATTCTCTAACATGGCAGACGAGTGCTTTAATGTTGCCCACAAGATGCGCGAGTATTACTAGTAGTATAATTTTCTTGCCATGTTGAGATTTTAAAACCACGAGTGCGAACATGCAGAGGAGCAATGAAGACCAAACACGGGATATTAGGGACATCTTCAAGGAGCGTGGCAAGTTAAAGAGGAGCTACACCGAACCTGTAAAACGAGCATTGGTAAGTAACACCCTTTCAATTACTTTCGTGTAGCCTCCTATTCTTCGACGTGTATATGTTGTAGTTTTTGTTTCTCTTAAGCGTGGTGTTCTTCGATGTGTAATAAGAAGAGTCTTAATCATCCTAATGCTTTCGTTTTTAGCTTGATGTAGGAAGTGGGTGTTCTCACCTTGTAGTCTGTTTTTATTTATTTTTTCCTTTTGAATTCACTTCTCCGAGTTCTGTTTATCTGGCTTCTACTAAATGGATCTAGGTTGCTCTGAGTATTGATCTAAAAAGAAGTAACTTCATGTCAGGATGCAGTTCCTGCGAGGAGGGAAGTATGGTCAACCTCGAGATCATGTTTCCAAAATGAGGCTGGATTACACACAAGGTGCCAGTTCCCTAATGATGTTGGATTAGACACAAGGTGCAAATTCCCAGATGATGCTGGATTACACACAAGACAAGTGGAGTCGTCAGTTGTTCGGGTCCTCGTGGCATTAGTAAAGGCTAAAAGAAAGCGTGCAGCAGCCCTTGAGAATGTAGCTGAGTTCCTGAGGAAGCGAAAAGAGCAATCAGATGCTCTCTTCACCCAAGCCAAAGAAGAGATAGAAGAAGCCAGAAATAAGCTAGCAGAGGTAGAGCAGGCTAGGCGTCTCCTGCTATCTAAAACTGTTGTCAATACAAAATTTTCTTCATAATAGCTAGGTTCAAATGTTTATCCAGACAGCATGCCTGTTGTGATGTCCGTGCATCTACTGATGTGGCACAAAATGTTTCTTTTCGGGTCATGTAATAACAAAAATTACTTTCCAAACAATAACACACGAAGCATTGGACATGGTATAGTTCACGCGCAAGCCCGACATTCCAAGTTCAACTTCCACATCAAACTCATGTTCACAGATATCTGCACATTCATACATCATGTCCACAACCATGATTCACTTCAAAGCCAAAAAAATGTGAGGAGAGTTATAAATAAAGAAAATCCTCTACTAGTTCCTACTACCAGTGCGAGCATAACAAGTCAAGACCATGCGTAAATTAATTATATTTTAGTCAATTTTTGTGTTCTAAAATGCCTGCCGGCTCGCGGAAGGGCGTGTTGCCGGCACACGCGCGGATTCAATGAAGGCTGGCGGGGCAGTCTTAAGCTAGTTGCACGCGGCGAGGAGGCGTGCTCAGCCGGGCCTGCAGCGAGTGCGGCCCTCTTGGCCGGCGCGTCGGTTCAATGCATGCGCTATCAGTGGTCGCGTCCATGTCAGAGCAATCACTCCCTCCAGTCCTTTTTTGTTTGGGTATAACAAAATCTCGTTTTCCATTCACATTTTACAAGTAAAGTTCATGGACAAACTTTGACCCAAAGTACGATGGGGACTAGTAAACCAGAATGGAGGTAGTAGTTTTTTTTAATCGAAGAAGGGTTTCCCCTTCCGATTTTCATTAAAGAAAACCAGCATCTAAATCTAAACCATAGTATTTTCCCTAGAACTACCAGGTTCAACATCTCGCAACATAAACCCATACAACCTCCATCGCAAAAAAAAACATACAACCATACGCCAAGGAGGTACGTAGTACTATGAATTCCATTTTCGCTCCATACTAATCGTTCTAAAAACTACTTACTACTTATAACGCGCCATTGAAAATCGGAACTCTTAACCCCGCTAAAAAATGATATTTTAAACATGGTTACTCGATCTGTGGCAACTGGCGAGCCACCGCGCTCCAAGTCATTCACCTGTGGTCCCGACCATCAACTCCTACGGATCAAATTATCACGTGAGCTGACTATTCCTACAAAGGTGCTCCACCACGTACCCGGTACCCGCGAATGCAGCAATTGTGCCCCTAGGGTTTTAGGGTTTATTTGTTAACGTCGCCTTTACGTAACACTCATGTGTGCGAGACAACGAGAGGCCGACTATGTGTGTGCGCCTCTTCTCTTCGTATATGTACTCCACCGTTGTCTGGTGTCCAAAATATTATAATAACTACTAGCAATGTGCCAATGCATTGCCACACGATCAAAGTAGACTAATACAGTGGCGGAGCTAGATGCAGACTACGCCTGGGGCTGTGCTATGTTGGGTGATAAACTTCTATGATTTTATATGATTTGCATGAAGAAATTACAAAGGAAGTTGTTTCTAGGCCTGGGGCTATAGCCCTAGCTGCCCCAGGCCTGTCTCCGCCACTGGATTAATACATATTCACCGATTTGATAGAAAAAAAGTTGAGCTTTGAAATATGTATATCACTAAAAATATGTTATGTTTCACTCAAAATATATTCCTTTGGCGGTTTTGATGAGATAAGGGAGGAATGTTGTTGGTTTCAAGATTCAAGAAGTGGTATATGTCTAATTTCTACTCTTACTAGCAAGATGCCCGTGCGTTGCACGGAACATCAATATCTTGTGGGAGAAAAGGATGAAAGTGGGAAGGCCTTATCTGCAAATGTGGTGAAGAGTGTGGATAAATTTCCATATTTTCCTTCCTGTCCGTCAGATATAAATCAGACGACCTGCATTGCAGGATGGCAGGCCCACCATCATCACCAACTCTATTTTTATCCCTACTCTTATAATAAGCATTGTCAGTGATGATCGTGTGCCTGCCATCCTGTAATATAGGCCGTCCGATCTATATCTGACGGATAGGAAGGGAACTATGGCAATTTTGTAAAAAGATACCCACACCCCTCTCCACATTTGCAAATAAGGCCTTCCCTCGTTCATCCTTTTCCCCCACAAGATAAACTACTCATACAAATGCATCTTGATGTTCCGTGTAATGCATGGGCATCTTGCTAGTTGTTGCAAAAAGCCCATGTGTGTGTGAGAGAGAGGGCGAGTGGAGGAGGACGGAGTGCATGTGTGACAAAGACACAAGGAATGTGTGTGCAATAGGTATCAGCTTAACATGAGGCGATAGTGTGTGTGTGTGCATGATCGAGAGGGCGTGTCTCAAGAAGGGAAGAAAAATCTACATGGATACAAGGAGGGGGAGAGAGACATGTATGCGATGGTGGAAGCACGAGTGTGCGGGTGTATAAACCTATCCAGAGGCTAGCTAGTCAATAAATGTTTGTGAGAGAAATACGAGTCAGGGTGCGAAAGCGAGAGTTTTGTGTGTGTGAGAGAGAGGCGGTAGTTGGGAAGGGGAGTGGAAGCAGGAGTTGTGCGTGTGTGTCTGTGAGAGAGAGAGAGAGAGGAGACGGTAGTCAGGGTTGTCTGATCGGTAAACAAATGAATAATGTCAGTCTGGGATGGAGACGAAAAGGAGACCGCAACAAATGTTGTGTCTATAGGAGATATAGAGAGAGTAATTTTAGTGGTATGAGTCATATGTAGAGACATATAGGGTCTGTGAGAGAATCCCATATAGAGAAAGACAAAGTGAAAGATGAGTGGAGACTGTGTGTTTGGCGGGGAAAAAGAAAGCTTAGGTACCGAGTGATACCAGAGAACAGTAGAGACATGATAGATAATGAAAACCGTGTAATTTATAATGATAGGGAGAGTGTGACACTTCTCGAGGGAGACATCGAGAGACCATGTTTGCGAGGATAGGAGCAACATGAAGTGAGCGTGCGGGTGAGCTGGAGAAAAGAGAGTGATAGCTACCTGAAGGAGCATGCATGCGAGAGAGATGGGCGTGAAAGGAGTGAACAAAAAAGGGATTCAAATATTTGAATTCGAGATGATGATACATGTAATCCATACTCGAACGAAAATTGATCTATCAAACATGCATACTCATATGAATTCACGCATATCTATGTTATTTAATATGTAGATATTACTGATCCATACATTTTAGTAGAACATAATTTGGTTAAAAAAATTCGAATTCAACCTTAAGATTTTGAGATCGTTGTATTTGTAAATCATATTATACATATAAAGGAGCAGAATTCTTTGTTGTGCTTTTGAAAGTATATATAAAAAATGATGTATATAGAATGTAATTCCAATTGAAAATGGATCCCACCCGAAAAAAATAAAATACAAACGGGATTCGAATTGAGTTGGCACGGTAAACGTGCACTCTGCAAAATTTGAACGATGTGGGGAAAGTCGCAGTAACCGCCCGAAACCAAAATCTGCGAGATGGAAATCACTACCACCTATCCCTGCCATGCAAAGCCTATATGCTGGATTTCTATAGGTTTCGATAGGGGTAGGTTTGTAATTTCACCCAAACGTGATGTAACCGCCTCGCACCCGGATTCATACACGGTGGGCGCCAAAACACAGTGTGTCCTCGGCCGAAATCGACTCCCTCCCCGATTCATATTCATACACGGTGGGCGCCAAAAACAAACTCTCGTCGGCAAATATTTGGTGTATGCGAGATTACCGTCCTATCCCCAACCGACTAGTGTTGCTATGATGTAGTATAAATTTGAAACGGGGGCTAAGTTTGTAAATTTCCTTGCATTTGAGACAAGCGCGCCCTGAATACATGGTTCCCCCTTCCTCTCTACCTCCTTTTTCCTCATTCGTACTCCGTGGGCGCCAAAACACCCTCTCCACTCCACCCTCCTCCGTCCGCCGCCCCATCCACCGCCGTCCTCCTCTACCATGCCGGAGCTGATACCCCGACGCCGCCGTCCATTACAAGAGATTGACCTCTTTCATCCACGGCTTCGGACCGGGATCCTTGCATCCCGTCCTCTCGCTTCATCCCCGCTGTCGTCCACCTTGTCGGCGCCGCTCCTACGACCGTCTCGTCCACCGCGCCCCGCCACCACCGTCTACCCTCCTAGATCTGCTTCCACGCCACCGACAGCCATCACTACCGCAGCACCGTCAAATTCTCAGCAGATGCGTACACGGCGCAGCACCAGAGGCGGTACTCTTTCATATCTGCTTAACTTATTTATCACAGCAAGAAAATAGATCGACACTGCTTTACTCTGATTTCTTGTCTTGGTTGCGAAGTTTCCTTTGTCCGGTTTGCACCTTCAGATCCGCCATGGCACGCTCAACACCATACTCGCAATGCTTATGGTTTTCCCCTTTTATATTCCACACTAGTTAAATAACAGTAGAATAAATTTCAAAATTGGGTCAGTCGATTTTTCAGAGCTCGCCGGAGTTCGCCGGTGCGATCGAAGGGTCTCAGGTCGGGACGGTGGTTGTGGGGGGCGATGGTGGGGCCTCGTCGAACAAAGAAAACTCGACTCGGGTGGGGGCGGGGTGGGGGTGGCGGAGGAACACAGGCAGTGGGGCTGGTGGTTCGGCCGGCGGCCCGTGCGGTGTTCTGTATGGGAAGCACAGTATGTTCCTTGTCAGGAAGGGGAGCAGGGACATCTGCAGTCAACAGCTGATAGAGCTGGCATGTACGTGATCGATAGGCTTTCGATTACTAGCGGCAATACAACACCGTAATTTCTAGCGAGTTCCACTTTCTCGATTTATATATCCTGGTTATGGTGTACCCCTGTTATGTACACTATGATCTGCCTAGTTGCTGTGTGATCTTGTTGTCATGGTTTGGCAATAAACTCTCTATACAGTATATTATGAACCTATCATCTGCCAGGTATCCTTACTTCTGGAGCCTATTTTTTTGTGTACTTGTGCCAGATTATATAAATGCACGCACCATATTATAGCACACATGAGCTCTCTCATCAGAATCCAGTGATAGCACACAAGTGTTTACAGGGGCGCCCCTATATTACAATATCATCTGCATTACAAAGATAATCTCACAACCATTTATGTTTTCATGGTTCTCAGATATTATACGCAATTATAGTGAATGTCAGCATCCGTGCATCAGAAGAATATTGTGGAACACTGCAATGACTTACAAAATTGGCAGCAAGGCATTGAGTGCCATTCTGGAAGCAATGAAACTCATACGCTCCCCACCTGTTGATTCTTGTTCAGAATATCATCCTAGTGACTATTCTAACCTCGAGGAGTCAAAGGCAGATGGACTGTCATGTTCACCCATCAAGGTGCCTGTTCTAATTTGGCAAGGTTTTATTGATTGCGCGTATCTTGCATATGTTGTCTTGCATTTCTTCTACTTTGTTGCACCGCCATCTGCTTAGTTTACTCATCATATATGTCGAGATGCCATGCCCATCCATTACCAATACATATTACATCTGTCATCATACCATGTTTTCCACTCAAATGTTGTTCTTGTGCATCAGACATCAAAAAGGAAGAGCGTGATTGCCAAACCTGAAGGAGCACCAGCAAAGTCCTTGAAAAATGTGGTGGTGTCGGAGAAATCAGACAGCACCCCACTTATATTGGTTGTACAACCAGTGACACAAAACATAGGACTGACTCCAACAGACTGTACCCATACTTCACTGGCCACACCACTAGCCCCACCACACAGGACCTGCACTCCAGCAAAAGGTATACCGATTTCATTTGCCATAGCACCAGCTGTACCAAGAAAAATCCCACTCCAGTAAAAAGTACAGCAAGTCCACCGGCCGAAGACCTATCCCAACTACAGGGACGGCCAATTCCTGCAGATTGGAACCCCATTCCATTTATTCCCAGTTTAAAAGACAATGCTTTCAATGTTGTTAGGGACTACGTGCATATATTCCCATCATGGGAAGATTATTGTGAAGACAAACACCATTTTCACGTCTTCCTATCCAACTTACGTGTAAGTGCTATTATTCATGGTTATTATTTTCCTGTTTTCTACTGATTGAACACATCAATGATTTACATTACATTGTTGTAACTAGGCGAGGGTCAATCTGGATGTTCATGATGAGCAAAGCTTGCTTGTGCTTTTCAAGGAAGCATTGCAACACTATTGGTGTTACCTGAGGAAATCACACTTTGATGGCAAGTCTATAAACGAATTTCCGGTGAAGTCTCATGTGCTAAATTTAGAAGAAATTGAATGGAAAAACCTTGTTATGCACTGGTCTCGTTCCCAGGATGAGGTACTGTCTATGAAATCACATGACAATTTGAACTTCTACTTTTCCGCATGTGCCTTACGCATCTTTTTTGCAGGAAATCTGCTCGAAGAAGAATTCCAGTTTGACAAGAATGACAGGATATCGCAAATATGCTGCCCGCTGCTTTGCTCCTGTTAGTACCTGTTGTCCTATATCACTATACTTGCATACATACCTGGTTCATTATGTGACAGCAGTATGCATGATAGCTTGCTTATCAATTGTTCGCTCCAAATTATCTGATCTGTATGAATGGTTACATTAGTGTAGAATATATCCAATGCCAATGTTTTTTTAGCTCTGCATTGTTGTTGTAAGTACATGTTGTCCTTTATCAGTGTACTTATAATGACAGGTAGTTGTTCATGTACCATCACTCTGCAGCTTATTTTCCTTTGCCCTCCATTTTCTACACATCAGATCTATATTTACTCTTACCATAAGGTTGGTACTGAAGAAGTTTAGCTGTGCATTGCTCTTGGCTATACCTTTTGCCTGTATCGCTGCACTTACATTTATAGCTACTTGGTTATGTAGCATGACTCTTCATCTTATCTTAAATATTCTCCATTTTTTCGTATATTATCACATCTATATTTACTCTTAACAAAATGTAGAATAAAGGCAATGCTTTTGAAGAAGATTATGTGGTAAACTTCTTGAATTCCCCCCCCCATCAGCATGGACAAGGCCTTTATAGAGCCTGTCTTCACCAATAATGTAAGTTTGTCCATCTCAAGCCTTCAAACTTTGTTGTATATATTTGATTAGGCATGACTGCAATAGCTGTTTATTTTTGGTGTTTGCATCAAATTGCTTGTTTAAAGTTTATTATATGTAGTTCATAAACAAAAGTTCGTCCTTTCTCAATTTAAGTTTTCAGTTGTACAACCAAGTTCCTTCTTCATACCATGTAAATTAAACTATACAGAGCAAGTGATCTTCTTTTGCACTGCATGTATGCTTCTGTTCTTCATCTGTAATCCAGTGGTGTGGTGAACCTACCCACTACAGCACAATGTCATATTCTGCAGTGTCTTAACTATGAAAAATGTCATATCATTCTACTATTATTTAAACCATCTCTTTATTTGCCAATCTGAAATGGTATAAATTGACAACACACTAACCATTGATACTTATCAGTTCTTGATCTGTAATCCAGTGGTGTCGTGAAGCTGCCAACTCCTTCACAATGTCATTTCCTGCCATGTCTTGACCTGAACAATACCATATTGTGTTAATGCAAATTTAAACTGTGTCACTTTATTCGTCAGTAAGAAATGTGATGAATTGTCAGCACTGATACTTTTATGTGCAAAACCTGTCATCTGTCTGCTTGTTTATCTTTCAGAGTGAGGAAGATATAAGTGTTGAACAAGCGCGGTCTCATCATCTTGCTCAGCTGCTTGCGCTGCAGCTCCCCAGCAGGGCTTACCTTTCTTGAACTCTATTGAAGTGATGTCGTTTTTTTATATTATTTTGTCGGCGTGTTTATTTGCACTGGTGGCGATCTTTGATGCCCAGTGTATGTAATCTGCTGTCTGCTTGTGCTTTATTATCATAGTGGCGAACTTGGATGCCCAGTGGATGTAATATGCCGTAATTTCTTTATTGTATAATATAGGTTTTTTCTTATTCACGATGCTGCAGTTATTTTACTATATATATATATTGTCTTCGCAGTAAACCGGCCAAACCGTAAAATTACGGTACATAATCGGGCCATCATGCAATCACGATGTAGGTTGGGCCTGAAACGTCTCGATCAGCTCACGGGCTGGTAGCAGCCCGAAATGAACCCCGGCCCATGATTGTGCGAATCAAATCACGGGCTTTTAATAGGCCTAAAAATTGTCTCGGTCCTTGTTTGGCCCAATCAGATATCGGCTGTGAGCAGGCCGGATGCAAACCGGGCCGTAGTTAGGCCCAACTATATGACGGGCTTTTAACAGGCTGAAATTAATATAGGGCCGAATTGTTAAACGGGCCCTTAACAGGCCAAAACTAATAGCAGGCTGAATTACTAAGTGGGCCTTTAGCAAGTGGGCCCAAAAGCATACTGTCCAGTTGACGGGCCGAATCTGATATGGGCCATAATTAGGCCCAAAACCTCTTAAAGGGTCGGACCTGATCTGGACCGTAATTTGGCCCAGAACGTGGTAGGCTTTTAACGGGCCGGATCTCATATGGGCCACTATTTGGCCCGGAGCGTGGCAGGCCATTAATAGACCGGATCAAATATGGGACGGCATTTGGCCCAAAACATGGCAGCCAGTTAACGGGCCGGCCTACTAGGGTCCTCAAAATCTTGTGGGCCTACAGCTGGGCCGGCCCATTAATGTCGGCGAAATCTCGTGGGCCTTTAGCTGGGCCGGCCCATTATGATCTGCAAGAATTTTGTGGGCCTTTACCTGGGCCGGCCTATTATGGCACACAAAAATCTTGTGGGCCTTTACTTGGGCCAGCCCATTATGGCCCGCAAAATCTTGTGGGCCTTTAGCTGGGCCAGCCCATTATGGTCCACAAAATTTCGTGGGCCTTTAGTTGGGCCGACCCATTATGGTCCGCAAAATCTTGTGGGCCTTTGGTTGGGCCGTGCCATGTGTCGACGTATCATAGGTGCCTTCTGTCCAGTGAGTGGATGACATTTGTCCCGACGATGAGCCGACACGTGTTTCCTCTAGCTAATGATGATTTTACACGTGGAAAATCCCCATTGGTCGGGGCTGTTAACGGGTTATCGGATCCAAAACCCGACCCGATAGCTTAACGGCGTTCCGTTACGGTGGATGCCACGTGTCGGTCACCCTTGACGAAAGCACTTCTGTGATGCGCGACTTATCGTCATGGAAGTGGACACTTCTGTGATGATAATTTTGGTAGTGTCATGGAACACTTCTACGACAGCACAGGTATGACTATCTTGATTCTGTCATAAATTTGTCATGGATGTACATGCATGACAAAAAAGCGACCTACTGTGACAAACACGTATCATCACGGAAGTGTATTTTTTGTAGTCATTCTCCACCTCGTTTTGAAACTCTTTGAACTTTTCAAAAGTCTCTGACTTGTGCCTCATCAAATAGATATATCCGTATCTACTCAAGTCGTCAGTAAAAGTCATGAAGTACTGATAGCCACCTCTGGAGTTATGCTCATTGGTCTACACACATCACTGTGTATCAGTTCCAACAGCTCAGATGCCCCTCACAACTCTTTGCGAAAGGAGACTTAGTCATCTTGTCGAGCAAGCATGATTCGCATGTCTCGGACGACCCAAAGTCGGTCAATGTTAGGAGTCCATTATCATGGAGCTTCTTCATGCGTTTCAGACTAATGTGTCCAAGCCGGCAATGCCAGAAGTATGTCGGATTTATCTCATTGGGCTTATGCCTCTTGACATACACGTTATAGACCGGTTCCTGTTCTAGATTCAATATAAATAACCCATCAACAATGGATGCATAGCCGTGGAACATACCATTCAAATAAACCAAAAAACCATTGTCCTTTAAATTGAATTCATAACCCTGACTCATCAAGCATGAGGCAGAAATAATGTTCCGACTAAGTGCAGGAATGTAATAAGAATTATTCAATTCCAAAATAAATCTAGAAGGAAGCTGGAGCTGCATCGTGCCGACCTCCAACGCAGCAACTCTTGCTTTGTTGCCAACCGTGATGTCAATCTCACCTTGTGCCACACGCCTAGTTCTTGCCAGCCCCTACATCGAGTTGCAAATATGAACAACCGATCTAGTATCAAATACCCAAGAGCTACTAGGTATGTCAGCAAGGTAAACGTCTATAACATATGCAACAAGTGTACCTTTGCCTGAAGCAGCATTCCCGGCCTTCTTGCCATGCTCTGCAAGCCACTTGCTACAGTTCCTCTTCCAGTAACCAGTTTCCTTGCAATGATAGCAAATGGTCTTTGAGTCTGGTCCAGACTTCGGTGCAGCGGCGGAGGTTACCATCTCCGTGCCCTTTGCCTTAGCCTTCTTCTTAGACCAACTCTTCTTGAACTTAGCCGATTTCTGCACCATCAACACTTGATTCGTGCCTTTCTTAATATCTTGCTCTGCCACTTTGAGCATCCCATGCAATTCAGTGAGCTTCTTATCCATGCCATGTATATGATAGTTCGAGATGACCGTCCCATAGCTGGGCGCAAGAGAACCCAGAACTGCATCAGTAGCTAGCTCATCCAAGAGCGAGAAGCCCAACCGATCCAAAGCTTGCACATATTCGATCATCTTGATCACATGCGGGCTCAGTGGATCACCTTCCTGCAGCTTACAATCCATCAAGGATCGCCAAACGTTGAACCTTTCGGTCCTAGCTTGCACCTGAAACAAGCTCTTGAGACTCTTGATCATATCGAAAGCCCCAACGTCTTCGAAATGCTGCTGCAAATCGGGCTCCATACAAGCCAGCATGAGGCAGCTGATCTCGTTTGATTCATCAATGAGTTTCTGGTAGGCATTCTTGGTTGTGGTACTAGCATTATCGGCATGTCCCTCTGGAAGCGGATCCTCTAGAACATGTTCCTTTTTATCATGCTTGAGAACAATTCTCAAATTTCTATACCAGGTAGTAAAGTTTGTTCCATTCAGTCTATCCTTTTCCAGAATTGATTTCAATGCAAAGTTGGGTTGAGCAGGTGGTGCCATTGATCTACAACATAAAAATATGCAATCACTAAGCAATGTGTTTATGTAGAGTAATTCTAACCTTAGACAGAAATACTCCCACTGAAGTCAGCATCCCTCCGCAAACTCTGAGTGATTCAGGATCCGACTAGCACATGCGACTAGTGAGCTTTAGCATCACTGCTAGACAACATGCCTATCCGGTAAGCAACTCCTTGCTAATCGTATCTCTATACGACTCCTGTTGGTCGGGTAGTATCTCATACCCCGGATCCCGACCTCTTTTGCCACAAGGCCCAAAACCATTTTGATAGCCTTGTCAAGTCAACCTAATGCAGTGCATATCCGTGTCCAACACGAACCCTTCAGTTCAAGGACACCTAGCAGCACCCAATTTTCTGAGCCCACTACTAGACGTACTTGACGTGCGAAGGTGCAACATCGGGGATGGCAATTCGCTTGATATTCATGAGGGATCTTTCTACCATTCTAACATGCAAAGAAAACAAGGAAGCATAACAATCACAAATAAACACATATTGTGAAATAGTATGGCTCCTTCATGGATGTTCTTCCAGGTCGGCTCCAACTCCGATGACCATCTAGAAACTCCATCTTGTTTGTCACGCCGGGACACCAAGCCACCAACCTGATCTCTATTATCCAACTACTACAAATAGTAATGAATTTTACATAGAGTCACAAGTCGACACGCAGGTCGTTATACAATATAATGACAGCACTTTGGCTCCTGCCAGCTGCCGAACATGACACGCATGCCATGTATAATTTACACACATGCATCACATACACATGAGCCATACTATTCACATCAAACCCTGCAAAATAAAGTTATGCATAGAATCATATTCTACCAGTTTGAGTGATCGTGTACGAAATACAAGGCGCTATGCACACTGCGGTCCCGCTAGCCGGTTAGCGGGCGAGGTTCGAAGCGGCAGCGCCCCTCGCGGGTGCGGGAAGCGTCCGACGTTTTTGGAAATCACAGATCACATCTGAACTACGTCACGCCAAATTCTCTGATCTGACCGATCTCATCGATCATCGCGAATCTGATTTGGATTTACGTTTCACTATTAACCCCGATGGCGGATAACCGACCGGTAGGGGTAGATCATGTCACGACCTCATCGATCCCAATCAACAGAAAACATAACCACATCGACCCCCATGTGCAGTTGATCTCATCAACCGTGCACATAGCCATTCTTATCAATGACAACAGATCTCATCTATTGCCTCCACATATCTAATATGCATACGATCTAAATCCAAATCCTATAGCAGAGGCTCTGATACCACTGTTGGGATCTACGGTAGGGCGCGTCGATTGCAAATCAAAATTTCCTACGCGCAGAACAACCAAGAATATGCTACGGGAGATGGATCACAGTTCGTTACCACTAGACGCGCAGTGCCGTGCAGCGGAAGAAGAGTTGGGGCAGCGCGTCCGCGTGGATCGTCTCCTCCTTGTCTGATCTCCCTCGTACAACCGGTGGTCGCTTCCCACGTACAGGTTCGCCGGAGCGACGCAAGTGCACGGCCTCTAACGGTATCTGCGCGTGCAGGAGGAACATCATGCGGCAGACTGCTAGGTCCAATCACACAACCGGCGGCGAGTGGAGGTGTCTATTCACAACACATGCAAACCCTAGTGACAGCGCCGAAGCGATCGGCCATCAATGTGCCGCACCTCCACTATATATATAGGAGTCCTTCACGTGCTCAACACTTGGGCCTCGCACGGACCCTAAAGCCCATAAGTCTACTCGGCCACAATCCGAATATAGTTCGGATCACATCTGACCAGTGTCCTCGGATCCGACCTCGTAGGTTCCTTCCCTTAAGCATGCGACCCCTTAGGTTCAAGTCGACTTGGTCGCAGTTCGGATCACCTCCGAACTGCACAGTTGGTACCGGCCTCTAGCAAGGCATGCCGAACACCAAGTAGACTATGAAGCTGGTTAGCGAACCTGTACATCACACTTCCATTCCTTTTGCCACCTGATATATGTTCTCGAGCTCAAGGCGAGTCTGCCATCCATGTGCTAGCCCGACCTCTTTCTCGTTCCAGTGATGCCGACCACAAACCGGATTATCTCATAATCCTTGTCGCATGGCCATGCTTATCCTGGTCGGATCACACGAGCGGCCCAGAGTATATCTCTCCTGATCGGTGGGGCAAATCCCATCTTGCTTGACCATGTCTCGCAGCATGGTTCCGGACAAACCCGAAACCTACCTTTATAACTACCCAGTTACGGAGTAGCGTTTGGTCGGCCCAAAGCAAGTCTGTCACCATCCTGAGTACATGCGTCAGCTCAGGTCTTAGGACATAGAACATATGTTGTACTAGAGACTCACATATGACATATCGCTGCGTCTCATAGTTGGGTCTGTCTGACTCGGACCTTATCTCGACTCAGATCCGACTACGTCGAATCCGACCAGATCCTTCCAAGTCCATATTATCCGGTTAGCATCCAATGCTCCATGGCTAGTGAGACCAAGCCATCGACCGTGTCATATGCTAGTCTAGTTGGTTGCGCGTCCACACAGCCCTTTCGACTAGGGACCTTTTAGGACAGTCATCATACAGTGCATAGTCCCACAAACAAGTCACGTACTTGCTGATACACATCATTGATAATGTCCAAGGACTATCTTTATTCATAAACACATAGGAAATATCATCATACATGACTGCCTCTAGGGCATATCTTCAACAATGTCGATCTCAGCGTGATTGGGTTGGCCGGTGAGGATGCTCTGGCTGACTTTGCTGTCTGAGGAGGGGAAGAAAATCTTAGGCGTCTGGATATGGAGCCCGACGTACTGCTCCGCTGTGACGGAGGGTTTCATCTTGGAGCAGCTCCAGTGAGTTGTACGATGCCGAGGCTGAAGCAGGACAAGAGAGACAATGAACAATGTTAACCTGAGTGGAATTCTAATAGCATCTCCAATACATGACGTAATATACATAACCACAAAGTGCTAGATGTAAAATACATCAGCCGCTCATCTCTGAACTTAACTGTCGAAACTGAACTTAACTGTCGAAACTGAATTTTGCTATCGAAACTGAATTTTGCTGTCGAAACTGAACGCACTAGCAAGGTGAATCTACACGTCGGTCGACTGACTTTTTCATCTCTGGTCAGTCGATTTTGCAGCCGTTGGATACGAAATCAAGGGCCTGCGGTTCATCTTCAACCTCCACCCCCCTGAGCCGCCAGCCACCACCGGCTAAACAGCAGCCTCCCGCCGCCCGCGGCCAGCAGTGCGCTACCCCGCCCGCCCCGAAAACACTCCCCACCGCCGGTCCGCCGCCGCCCCGGCCATCCCTCTAGGCCCCCCGTGCCGAGCTTTTTCTCCGGCGATCCCCACGCCACCGCCCCGCCAATGCCTCGCCACCGCCGGCGACCACCGCCCCCATCCTGAACCCTAAGTTAGATAGTGGGGTACCTCTCCGGCGAGCCCCCCTCCCTGCCGCGGCTGGTTCTTCCTTCACCCCGGCGAGTCCCCCCCCACCCCCTGAAAATCGACTGACCCAAAAGTCGATTCAGTCGACTAAAGTGTAGCTAAATCGGAGCAGCATCGTAAGCAAGAGCAAGAGCGAGAGCAGCAGGGCGAGCAAGAGCAATAGCAATAGCAGACCAGGCAGGGGGCCGAGAGCAAGACCAGAGCAGCAGCGCGAGCGAGAGCTAAAGCAGTAGCAGCTCCTACTGATGTGGACGTCGCCGCCAAGGGAGTGATGCCGTGGAGGAAGTGGCCGGCGATAGCGCCGTGGATGGAGCCGCGCCGTGTCGGCTCGGGACCGAGCGCCAGCAGCACCGTGAGATCGAATCAAGAAGAAAATGCGGCGATTAGTGTAAAACCTCTTTGGTGGCACCGATTAGGCCGCAGCTTCATCCGAGGAAACGGTGATGATGATGCTCTTCTGGTGGCGCAGGTGAAGACGGCGGTGTGGGAATGGAGGTGGTGCAAAAGACGAGGGGAACATCAGGGCAGCTCTTGGAGGTGGAGGACGGGGTGGCTGAACCGGCGGGACGATGAGATCGACGATGGATCCTCATTCGGTATGGTGGATGAGGGACGTCGAGGTGTTGTTGTGGACGACATCGTCGGGGAAGAGGCTCCGGCTGGGTGGCGGACGGAGCAGGGTGTGGGTTTTCGTCGTGGGTTTTCGCGCCCTCGGTGTACGAATGGGTGGGCGGATGGGATGGCAGTGAGGAACCATGGCTTAGAGGCGCGCTTGTCCGAAAGGTGGGGTAAGTTACGAAAGTACCCCCACTGATTGAGGCGGTTCTTTCGGTTCAGGGGTACCACGGGCATTTCATGTGTCGGGATTTCACAAGAGGTGGGAGTTTTCGCGCACGTTGTAATTTTGGAATAGCAAGGCGTGGGTTGAGATGGAGGGAGTTGTCGGAGCACAACGAGACAAAGATATATCTTAAATATTTCGTGCTAACAAGGCGCGGGTTGAAATTTCCGGAAAAGCCTAACATGTACTGTACCAAATCAATGCACACTACAAATGTCGTTCAAAACTATGAATTCATGTTATGTTCAATTAAAATATTTCGCTACGTGTATAATGCATGCAACCTACTACTCAAATGAACGATTTAGTGCATTCGAAACGTATATACTACCGCTTCAATATGAACGATTTGTTTCTCTATTTGAATAAGATCTAGAGTAATGATTGTTGTGAAGTCAAAGCATTTGAATTCGTTTATCTGTTTTAATAAGATCTACAATCATCATTATTGTCAAGTTAAACCATCATTTGTGTATTATCTTCACAGCACACCACGTGATTAGTCTCAAGTTACATATGAACTATGTGTACTATATGAACTCGAACTAGATTTTTTGAATCCACTTTATTTTGATTTCAAGTCACATTACATTTCTAGTTCTAGCTAGATCTTCATAATCTAAACCATGTCTCATATGTATAATGTGTTTATCATATTATGTATGGTGCCCTGCCCCCTATGCCTACAAGTATTTAGATGTGAGTTGCAAACACCACACATTACCATAAATTCAAATAAAATGTGAGAATGTTCGATATATAGTATTGTTTAGATTGTTCGATATTTAGTTGTAAGCTGAAAATGCCAAACATTATCACAACTTCAAATAAAATGTGAGATTGTTTGATGTATAGTATGGTTTAGATTGTTCGGCATTTAGCTATGAGTTGAAACGCCATGCATTATCACATTATGGTATAACATGTGCATAGCACGTGTATCACCGCTATATTCATGCATGCAATGTTTAAAACACTACGATCTCCAATTCAAATATATGAATCCGCTTTCATATCAAATTATGATCTTTGTTAGTCTCTTACACCCACACAATCCTCTAACCTTTGTAGCTACCACTAACTTTCTCTCGTGCATGCACACGTCCTCCTCGCCCTCCCCCCTCCCTCGGCATTCTATACACCGGGCACATTCATTTTTTTCTCTAGGTCGTTCTCCCAGAGTCTCCACAACTCCTTTTCGACACACACCGATCAATAGACCTCTCCAGCGATGCCTGCCTACAACATACACACACACCTTCAATCTCCTCCTTTATGTGTCCTTGCCTCGTGTCTCTCATACGGTCAGACACACGTGTAAACTCTCGCCCCTCTTTTCATCGATCTCACAACTGCACACTCCTCCCCATATCTAGCTAGTAGTTGGGCCTCTCGCACCACCTCCTAGCTCCATTCTCTCTGTCTATCTGTCTCGCTGGGCCTTATTTGCCTCTAACAAATGGACGTACACCGACTGATCTCTCGCTATACATATAGCTAGCTAGGTCCTTATAACTCGCTTTTACCCACACGTCAATCGATCTACCTCATTAGTTGTGTCTCCCCCTTCCTCCGACAAACAACAATTGATCTACCGATCTAGTTAGGTTTGCTTACCAAACACATGGTTCCCCTTCATCATCCATGGATGCGTCCCGACAGATCTATCATGCACAGGCACACACAGAAACACATCCCCACTCTTATTGATAACATTGCAGTTCCACCCTCTGTTTGTCTAGTAGGCCTCTCCCACCATCTTCGAGAAGCAACTCCATCACCCATCCAGCACTCTACCCCTCTCCCTCCCTCTCCCTCCCTCTCTCTCTCTCCATCCCATCATGTTGACCGATCTCCCTCAAGACATAGCTGGGTCTCTCCTTCTCAACACATATACGAGTTGTTGTACCTCTATAGTTAGGCCTCTGCCTACCCCTCCCCCCACCCCCTCCCCCCATGCACACCGATACATCGAGCGCTCTAGTCATGTCTCCCTGCCACACACAAACTTGACATGTGCCCTCTAACATTCTGTTTGGCCTGTCGCCCTATATCTTTGACTTGCACACACACACACAATATTGATGGCTCTCTTCATCGATCTCGCACCCACGCACTTGATCCTCTCTTCGACTCTATCGATAGCTATGACCCATCCCTCTCTTCTTGTGGATTGCCCGACCCTCTATGTATGATATGGATAGGCCTCCATTTCACACACATTGCATGCAAAATTTTGTTTGAGATGTCATTGACACATATTCCCACAAATAATTCACGAAATCAACCCCCACCCCAAAACAAAAAACACTCACGAACGCGGTTTGTATCTCTCACACACACCCATGCAGGTGGGGGACATGCACGAAGAGAAGAGGTGCATGCACGGCGCACGTACTCCCGTCTCTTTCCCAGCCACACCCACACGGGTACACTGCGGAGCTCATTTCTATACAAAAAAGGCAGCCCACGTGGTAATTTGGCACGTGTACTGGTTGTCCACTTGGTGGAGGGAGGATCGTCTACCACGGGTGAACAAACAAATTGCGACTTGACGTGTTATGTTAAAAAAAGAGGCAAACCATGTGGGGCCTACCTTAGAGGCAAGGCTCTATACACTGGAGTACTTTTGATGTGTCCCATCAACTCGCAGAACGAGGAGAAGCTTGCTTAGTACGCCGTCTCCCCCGTTCCTAAATATAAGTCTTTGTAGAGATTTCACCATGAACCACATGCGGATGTATATAGATGCATTTTAAGTGTAGATTAATTCATTTTGTTCCGTATGTAGTGGAATCTCTATAAAGACTTATCTATTAGTAATAGCTAGCCCCCACTACTAGGAATTCTCTATCCTCTCCTTGAGCAACATCATCAAAATTGATGTAGCCGTTAGATGAAGTAAATCAGTCCATAATAGCCGTCTGATCTAGACGTTGAGAGGCTCCGCACTAAGCCACATGCAAGCATGCAGAAATACCGTGGCACATGCATGTGAGTGGGTTTTAAATCACATCAACATGTCTGCATGCAAGCATGCACCGGTAGCATGCATGTGAGTGAGCTTTTAAGTCCCATTAACATGTCAAAAAGAAAAATATAATCCCATTATGCAGTAGGAGTTGGCTGATCTTTTTTCCTTACGTGGGATGATCTAAATGATGATGGGAGTTTATTTAGTTTGTCTACCACATTTTTCATGCGGTTATAGAGTTTTTTTAGTTCTATGAAATTGATAATTTTTCGCAGAGAGATATACCACTGTTCCCCAACAACACGCGGGGACTCATCTAGTAATATTTAGGAACGGAGGGAGTACTATGTAAAGTTAGGTGTCACACGGTGATAGTGTGAAGTGGGCCATGTAATCACTGAGCCTGCGTGTTTTCACTGCTCTTGCACGCCTCCGCTGTAAGAATGGAGAAAATTGTAATCTAGTAGTAGTACCTCCTTTCGCCGAAAGCGTGGGACATCTAGCAGTCCTACCACCTCAGTAATAAAGACTAATGAGCCGTCAAATCACATAGACCCAGCAGTAACCATCACTCTTGCGCCAATGAGAGGTCATGTCTGCTCTGCCTGGGCATGAATCCGGCACCGATTCTTTGGAGCGGCGCTGACCGTTTCGGGCGGGAAGCGCGCGCGGGCGATGGAGGGGCTTTGGGTGGGCCAGGCTGGTCAGGAGCGGGCGTGGCAGCTGTCCGCATGTCCCTACCGGACACGCCCGGAAACGAGAGGATGCACCGACCCTCGCGGCTAAAATCGTACACTACACAACATCTCTCTGTAGGAGTAGGTCGATCTGTCGCTCTCTCCACACACATGCTGTTAAACACACACACGCACACGCGCGCGCGCGCATACACACACGTACGCACCTTGGTCCTGTTGCACCTTCTAACTTGAGGTCTCGGGTTCGATAACTACACTTGAGCATAATTTGTGCCAGGAGGATTCTTTGACTGGTCAAAATGTTTTCTAGGGTTTGCATGCTTCACACTCTCTCTCCAGTATATATATACACGCTGGAGCCTCAGCGCTTGTAGTTGCTCTCTTCACACTCTCTCGCCCTCTCCCTCCGTTCCGAATTACTTGTCGCGGGTATGGATGTATCTAGATGTATTTTAGTTCTAGATACATCCATTTCTTCGACAAGTAATTTGGAACGGAGGAGTAGTTTATCTCTTCACACTCTCTCGCCCTCTCCAGATCTAAACAAGACTTCGTTGGCCTCTCTCTCCCCTCACTGTTGCTCAAAGAGCCAGCAGGATCCGTCCACCGGGAAGGGAAGGAGGCTTAACGCTGTCGCCGTTAGGGAGGGACTACCGGCGTAGCTGTTCACTTTCCACCCAGCGGCAGCGTGGGAGGGCCTCCGACCCCTTCTTCTTCTTCGCCGTCCCGTCGCCCACCGAACCACGCCCAAAGAACCTTAAGGTATAAT
This sequence comes from Triticum urartu, assembly GCF_056163025.1. NCBI lineage: Eukaryota > Viridiplantae > Streptophyta > Magnoliopsida > Poales > Poaceae > Triticum > Triticum urartu. Next base: position 443,407,015 of record NC_141876.1, read on the forward strand.
TTACTTACTCCGCATGCATTGCTCTAGCTGCATGTATACCATGAATCTAGGACGTGGTTCAAAGAGGAAAGGAGTGGGGAAAGTAGTGGGAAAAGTTGTATATAGCATGAATCTAGGATGTGGTTCAAAGAGAAAATGAAGGGGGAAAGTTGTATAGCATGAATCTAGGACGTGGTTCAAAGAGGAAAGGAATGGGGGAAAGTAGTGGGGAAAGTTTTATCGCATAAATCTAGGACGTGGTTCAAAGAGGAAAGGAAGGGGCGAAAGTACTAGTTCAAAAAGGAAAGGAAGGGACAAGGCTGTAGAATTTGAGCAGGACTAGATTTGTTGCACTCACATAGGGAAAGGTGTCCAAAGATAACAAAACTGGGACCAACTCAAATATGCTCCTTGGTTGTTTGTTCTTTGTTGCAACAGACTGTGCATGACCACAGTACATCGATAGATGCACATGGTGCTGGTGTGTCCACTGTCCCGTGCAACTCATTAGCTGTTGTTAATCTAAGGCCCTGTTTGGTTAAAAACTACCTAGTCCCTACCTGCTTGGTTCCAGGGACTAAACATGGACTAGAGGTTATTAAATGACATGCTAAAATACCATGTTACCCCTAGTAATGAAGTAATAGAGACAAGGTGCGATGCGTGGGAGGGTCTTCTTTCTTTAGTTCCAAATGCCCACTTTTAGTCCCTAAAAGTCCCTCCGGTTTGGTTTAGATGGGACTGACATGGATTTTTTTAGTCCCTACACCAAAATGTCCCTGTAAACAAACACCCTCTAATAATGCCGCTGGAAAATTGATGCAATGCCATAGTTAAAAGCAAATTACATGTTTAACAAATTTTATTGTTAATACAATCTCTATGTTAATATTAATCAATGCCATCGTTTGAGAAATGCTACTGTCTTGCTTTCTTTCCCATTTAGATAAGGTAGATGCTTCTTTTTGTTGGCTTCTGCGTCATCCATCGTTATTGACCACTAATTGTTTCCTTTGCACCTCTGTGTAAACAGGGTTATCTACTTCACGTTGCACTGCACAAAACACTTGTGTTTTAAGAGTGTTTTGTGCAGTTCAACCAAAATGTCACACCGACAACGTTGCTTGATTGCTTGATCTTAGTGGAATTGCACAAGAGGAGATCCTACTTCCTATCCGTTAAGGCGAATTTGGTTCAGATCTTCTTCTTGTGAGTTGTTTGAATTCCGCATCATGAGAGGTCAGTACTAGCCTTCTTTCACATGATTATGCAGTGTGCTTTCATATGTTGTGCTACTTGTATGATAATGTTGCTTGATTTTAGTGAACTGCACAAATGTAGACAAGACTTCCAATCTGTATGTGCACCGTAATATCCCATTGAGGTACGATAAGGATATTTCACAACTGCTGGCCTGTATTTTGCCACTTTCATCAGAAAACTAAGTTTAGTACTATACTTGTGCTCCCTAATTGACATGCCAAATCTTACATTGAAGGTGAAGCTTGTCTGTTATTGAACCAAGTGATGAAGGGGAAGAACAAGCAGAAGAAAAACAAAAATCAACTCCCGGTGCTGTAATGAAGCACTGGAACTGTGATGACACAAGTAATGATATAGTTTTGCATCTTAATTTATTGCTATGGCTAGAACGAGCAATTGTTTTGCCACTGATTTGATGCCACTCTTAATGTAATATGTAATTATCTCAACTTGTGCAAACAGGGATCTTCTTTGAAGATACCATATATTTTAGTGGAACTGCACAAGAAGATGTTGGAAACATTAAACTAATCGAGGAGTATATAGTAAGCATGGCCACCACCGTAGATAGCAACAGATGGTTCCGGAGAAGTGCTTCATCTGTATGCTCTACACAATAATCCTCCTGACAAAGGTTGGTACTCGCCCACTGATTTAATCCATATGATTGAGCTTTGTCATCTCTATTGGTGTTGTGCTACTGTTTAGATACTGTCATGAAAAAGTGGCATTGTCCTTGAGAAGTGCTTCATATGTGCTGTTTTAAATATTTCCTTTCCTTTTTTTCGAGCAAACAGGGATGCTAGCCTTTAGTAGTCCTCTTGTCTTTGCACAACGGGATCATCTTCCTTCGAACAAGAATACGGAGTACGTGAAGTGACTAGTTCCGATTATGCCAGGATGAAGAAGCCCTGTCTATCTTCTCATCAGAAGGAGCAGTTGAAGGATGGTTACATTACTCCCCACAAGACCAAGCAAACTTCAGCTCAGAAGGACTGACAAATCTCCATCTTTTTGCTGTGATGCGCGATTACAATGTTGTTCTAGGATTCTTTCTGGTGAGTTCCATTTTTCCAAAAGTGTGCTCTACGTGGACCATGTATGTGCCTGTTGAAACTGTCAATTCATAGTACAGTTTGCTTTATACTAATCACTTTTTTGTATTTGTGCAAATAGGGGTGCTCAGCTTCATTTCAATGGGAACTGCACAAAATTTTCATGAATACATCGAATCATTCATTTCCACCACAAGAAAGGAGGTGCCAATAAGTTCAAGGCGTTGCAACATATAAGGGCGAAATCATACAAGCTACGCGCGAATTTGGTTGATTTTGTGGAACTACACAAAAAAGAACAGCTGGTTTATTTAGCACGAGGTGCCATATCAGTGTCCAAACCGATGGCAAACCCTGCCCAATCCACAATCGTAGGCATTTGATATTTTGGAATGGGACAACCTTGTCAAATTTTGCACATTGATTTTAGCAAGACATGCGTTTGGTATTTTCGAATGGGACGCACTTTGCTGTGAGCAGCGTTGATCAATTTTTCCTTTATTCTTTAGTTGTGAAGTAAATATTGCCTCTGACATGTGAGTCGCTGATATGCATAATCATTGATTGTTTTGAATGTTCTCTATGAATTGCTAGGCCTTTGTGTTTGATTGCAATGTACAGAAATGCTAAAAAGCTGCTCAAACTCTTTGTACTCCTTCTGTTCCTTTTTTACTTTGCACATGGTGAAAGTGCATACTTTTTGTATAAGATTGGTCAAAGTAGAGATACTTTGACTGCAGACAAAACTTGAATGCAGACTAGAAAGGACCGGAGGGAGTACATGTGAAACTGCTGCAAACGAGGTGATCACCCTGGGAATAATGCTAGTACGTATTGTTTTGCATGTTCATCCAATCCCAGTGATACAGGAATTCGAACTAATCGAAATAAATTCATTCATACACGGTCGGATTTCATATAAACATGCCGGATTTCATTACATTTCATACATTCTTCAACTAAAAAGGGGTGCGCTAGAGGTATAATTAATTAACCGAAGCTACCCACCTGTGTCCCGCTGATCCGAACAGAAGCTTCAGTGACTTAACTACAGGTGCAGTTGCGTAGCTGACATGTGGCCTATTGGGACCATGTGTCAGTCAGCCAACTGCACCAGCAGTTAAGTAGAAGTAGTGTTCTTCTCCAGCGCAGCTCTCCGACTCCACATCGCCGCCAAGAAGCTAACCGGCCGTCAATGGTCAACCCGCCTAGCTTGGCTTCAACCGGAGGGTAGTAGCGGTGTCCTTACTTGGACCCGAGCGGCGGCGACCTACCATGTTCTACTCTTCCTCGTTTTCTGTGTGGCACAGCCTCATTGGCAGCGGGTCAGGGCCTCGGCGGAGCCGGCAATGTCCTCTGCCTCGTTGTTGGCGGGGCGGGGCCTCAGCGGAGCCGGCGGTGTCCTCTGCCTCGTAGTTGGCGGGGTAGGGCCTCGGCGGAGCCGGCGGTGTCCTCTGCCTCGTTGTTGCCAGGGCGGGGCCTCGGCGGAGCCGACTGTGTCCTCTGCCTTGTTGTTGGCGCTGCGGGGCCTTGGCGAAGCAGGGCCTCATCGACGCCAGTGGAGCGGGGACTCGTCGGAGCCGGCATTGTCCTCTGCCTCGTCATCGCTCTGGCCAAATAGCGCCTCGCCCGCTTCATCGCCCTCTTTGCTAGCCTCTGTGTAGGCGGCCGCAGCCTCCGCCACCTGCATGCGGTACCGCCAGCGCTCGAGGCGGCCCTTGCGGGCGGAGCGGTACGAGTCGAGTAGCGCCTCCTGCTCCGCCCGCTCCGCGGCGATCTGCTCCTCCGCCTGCAGGTGCTCATCGAGGAGATGGTGGTTGTAGACGGCGTCGGCCTGCGCCTCTCGGAACTGCTCCTCACGCATGTGCCTCACCCTGTCCATATATTGGGAACGGGCCTCGCCGATGGTCATGGTGCAATGCACCGGCGAGGATGGCGCGGAGGAGGGGGTTGGCGCCAGATGTCGACTACCATGTTCTCCATTGGGACGTCGTCGTCCTCCGGCTGCCTGCCGGCCAGCCGGTCGGCAGCAATGGCTACCATCTCCTTGTGGTCCGTCGTCCGCCCGTCCCAAAGAGCGCTGGAGCACGAGGAAGCCATGGTGGGCAGTAGTGGTGTGGACAGGAGAAAGGGAATGGATGCGGATGACTGCGGCTATGGCCGGCGCAGCAGTTTATATAGCAATGGTGGGCGGGCGGAGGGATGGACGTGTGGCGCTGGAGTAGCCGCCTCGGCAACCATGTATCATTAATGTGAGCGGCAGATGGATGGACGGATGGCACTTGTGTCGTTTGAAGGCGGAGCAATCGCCTGCACCGGGAAGCGGGGAGGGCAGCGCTGACTATTTCAGGCGGAAAGCGCGCGCGAGCAAGGAGATGAATTTACTTGGAGAGGATGACAATGGGGACCCACCAGGTCCATAGCCTCACATACGCAAGTGCCTCCTTATTATATATATAACTATAATTTATTTTGCTTCCTCCTGGTTTCCTGACATCACGGTCCCACGCCATTGTCAACCTTTGTAGTACTCCCTCCTTTCCGGTTTGCTTATCTCGAAATTTTAGTTTTTCCATTTTATAAGGCTCAATTTGGTTGTTCCCCATCACATGTTCAGACTTCAAGGTGCATTAAATCATTGCATGCAAGTATTAAGAGAAAACTGACCAATGCATGCACTTTATGCATGCACGCATTGAAATTAATGCATTTGTAAACATAATTTTTTGACGAAAACAAGAGCATTAGTTGGGTGCTTTTGCAAACTACAAAAAATATTCCACCACTCATTATCTACCTTGGTTGGTGAGATTTTTGAATTGAGCCTTATAAACCGGAAAGGAGGGAGTAGTCAATAAATGAGAGAATTGCCCAAGAAGCGGCCAACAGCTGGGACCAAGTAGCTCAAGCAGTATTTGTGTTTTTGAGGTGTGAGCACTGCAGAGTTTTTCGATGTTTAGCCCAGATATTAATTTTTCTCCTCTGAACAACAACGAAAACATCGCTGCAGGTATTAACTGGGCGGGCTGTGGCCGGTCTAGCCCAGGCCAGATATCCAGCCCAGATATTAATATTTTTCAAGTTGAAAATGGCTAGCCCGGCTATACTTTTTTTAGGAATACCCAGGCAAGGTCAAGTTGTTATTCTCCGCCCTGCTGGGCTGCAAATCTTTCCTAGGAGGGATGCATTAGGCTTAACAAGAAAATGGGCTTTAAGAAATAATAAATGGGATGTAATTATAAAAACTGGGCAGTAACTATAAAAAAATGCACCAAACACATGATTACTTTATAAAATATTATTTTTGGATATTGAAAATTTTAATTTCATTAATTGTTGTGAGCACAATGTTTCGTCGGATTTTTACGTAATATAAATTTATATTGAAATTGTATTTAATCTGAATAGAAATTTCGGGATAAAAATATTTCGGATCCCATCAAAATGTGGGAAATTTTACTGAATTCTTTTTTGAACGGTTGGTTGAAATGGGCTGTACTTTTAACAAACTGTAAATGGGCTGTAGTAAATTCCATTAGAATTCAAAAATGGGCTACACATTCTTACAAATCTCAAATGGGCTATAAGTTCTCTGCCACACACTTATGGCCTTACTAAGTTGACGCGTCCCCAAGAAAAACAGAGTTGACGCGTATGCAAGGCTTTGTCAACTTATAGTCAACACACGGTTCTAGTAGCAGTGGTCGTTGGATGTCCATCCAACGGATGCCGTGCTTCTTCTTCAATCTCGGATATTCTAGCTTCACCCGCACAAAAAATGATTCCTCCCCTTGACATCTGGGGCGCACCGTTTCGGAAGCTGACCTGTGGGCCTACTAAGTTGACGTACCAAGGGCTTTGTCAACTTAGTCAATATAAACGATTCTAGCTGCAGTGACCGTACGATGTCCATCCAACGGCCGTCGTGCTTCCTCAACCTCTGGTCTTCTTTTGCTCCAGCCGCCCAAAGCAGCACCGGTCATGCCGCTTGCTCCTGCCTCCCGTGGCCAGCTGTGCTGCCGCAGAGGTCTCACCGCCCGCTACTACTCCCACCGCTGGCCAGGCCATCCCTCCACTCACCCTGTTATTCTGCGGCGACGGCAGCGCAACCAAACCAGTGAACCCTCATACTCCTCTTCGCGTGTGCATCCACTGTCGCGTCTTCCCCGGCTCCGCGTCATCCCCTTCCTAGGCCTCGCCGTCGTCCACCGCCATGGTGCTCTCGCCGCGGCGTGGTCAACGTGGTCAAGGAACGACTTCCATCGGACGTGGACTGTACGTGGAGAGGCTGACAGCTGGGTCCACGGCAGCCGCAAGGAAGTGCCTCCTTATTACACGCAAAATAATTATTCCTCCACCTGACAGCGGGGACCCACCGGACGGGCCACCGTATTTCGCGAAAAAAATGATTCGCCCCCTGACTGCTGGGACCCACGAGCTACATCTTCGCACGCAAGGAAGTGCGTCCGAAAAAAACGATTCGCCCCCCTAACTGCTGGGACCCACCAGCTACATCTTCGCACACAAGGAAGTGCGTCCGAAAAAAACGATTCACCCCCGACTGCTGGGACCCACCAGCTACACCTTCGCACGCAAGGAAGTGCGTCCGGGCAAAAAAAAACGATTTGCCCCCCTGACTGTTGGGACCCAGCAGCTACACCTTCGCACGGAAGGAAGTGCGTTTGGGCAAAAAAACGATTCGCCCCCTGACCGCTCAGACCCACCAGCTACATCTTCGCAGTCAAGGAAGTGCCTGACAGTCGGGACACACCTGGTCAAAGCGTACGTAGCGTTGTCATTCTGGTCGCGAACGTGTACGTACATACTGGTCGATGTAGAGGCGCGCACGTGTCGTAGTAGAGGCGCTCACGTGTCATAGTAGAGGCGTGCACGTAGCATGTACATGTACGTACAACGGCCAGGGTGCAAGAAATAAAATACGGCCACGTATGTGTACATACAATCGGGGTCTCGAACGCCTACTCGTGCATACGTACGGCCAGGGCTCGTGTACATGGCTGGGTCGGAACGGAGAAACAACATCGTCGTCGTGTTCATGGGGAGGCAACGGAGTGCGCCGTGTTCATGGGGAGGCAACGGAATGCGTCGTGTTCATGGGGAGGCAACGGAATGCGTCGTGTTCATCGGGAGACAACGGAACGCGTGGGAGCCAACCGGCTGGGTTGGAACGGAATGCGTGGTCGTGTTCATCGGGAGGGCTTGGACGGAACAGGCGATGGAAACAAGGCCTGGCGTACCACAGAATGGAGGAAATGGACCTCCTACGGTCGAAACGGGGGTCCTGTTGATCGGGAGGGGTGTGGCGTACCGCAAAACGGAGGAAACGGACCTCCTATGGTCGAAACGGGGGTCCTGTTGATCGGGAGGGGTGTGGCGTACCGCAAAACGGACGAAACGGACCTCCTACGGTCGAAACGGGGGTCCTGTTCATCGGGAGGGGTGTGGCGTACCGCAAAATGGGACTCCACGGGATACTGTTCATCTCCACCGTCGACCTCCTCCAGCCTCCACGGGCTCCTGTTCATCCAGCCTCCACCGCGCGCTACTCCACCGGCTACTGTTCAACCACCCCTCCACCGTCTACTGTTCATCCAGCCCTCCACACCACGGGGTCCTGTTCAACCACCCCTCCACGGGCACCCCTCCACCATCTACTATTCATCCAGCCCTCCACCACACCACGGGGTCCTGTTCGTCCAGAGGCAACGCCACCGCTCACTGTTCATCCACCCCCCGGCAACGCTCACTATTCATCTAATCGATCGGTTTCAGTTAGCAGCAGTATAGAAGGAATCGCTCGATCGGGTTCAGCTAATAGCCATCCATCGATTGCTCAGGTTCAGTAACGTGTAGCCTGCAGTGCAATCGCTCGGGTTCAGTTAGAGCCAACGCCACGCACACACACGTGTACGTGTACGAGAGAAACGCACATCGCTCGGCCCCCAACCTCCCACCGTAACCGGGAACTCCCTGAAATTTTCCTCGCCCTCGCTTCTACCACGGTTTTTTCCGTCATGGACGGCCCAAAGAATGTCATGCAGCTGCGTCTCCGGCCCGCCCAGGACGAAAAGCCCATTTTTTGTCATGATTTTTTGTCATAGAAGTAGGATCCCACCACATCTATGATGATATCAGGTTTTGTCACAATTATCGTCATAGAAGTGTCATATGTATGACAGAAAAAATTCGTTCGGCCCAAAATGTCACGGATGTGTCTTTTTTTTGTAGTGCTAGGGCAGTGTTTGAACCTTAAGGGTTTGCCGGAACCCCACATCTGACAGCAGCAGCCGCACGCTCTTTCTTTGAAGACTTAGTCTTCAGCTTCTTCTTGGATGGAGCATCATCAGAAGCCTGGCATCAACTTTAGCTGCCCTGGAATTCTTCAGTTCCGAAGCTACTGAGGGCACCTTAAGCTTCGAGCCTATCATGCTGGCAGGGAAGACAATGCGCGGTTCTTCCTGCCTTGGTGCTTCAGTTCGGGCTGCAGCAGACTTCTTCCGTTTGTCATCCATTCTGGGGTAGATAACAAGACGCCCCAGAGCCTTGCGCTTCTCAGCCTCATTGTGAGCTTGAACGCATTTCTGCGCAAAGTACTTTATGCGCTCTCTTGAGCCTTTAGATTCTTCATGCTTCCTGTGAAATTGTTCCTTGAGCTCATTCATCATCACCTTGAAGCTTTGAACTTCTGCCACACTGAGTGAGGGAGTCCTGGATTAGGGGGTCTCCGGACAGCCGGACTATATCTTTTGGCCGGACTGTTGGACTATGAAGATACGAGATTGAAAACTTCGTCCCGTGTCCGGATGGGACTCTATTTGGCGTGGAAGGCAAGCTAGGCAATGCGGATATGCATATCTCCTCCTTTGTAACCGACCTTGTGTAACCCTAGCCTCCTCCGGTGTCTATATAAACCGGAGGGTTTTAGTCCATAGGACAACATACAATCATACCATAGGCTAGCTTCTAGGGTTTAGCCTCTCCGATCTCGTGGTAGATCAACTCTTGTACTACTCATATTATCAAGAATAATCAAGCAGGACGTAGGGTTTTACCTCCATCAAGAGGGCCCGAACCTAGGTAAAACATCGTGTCCCCTTCTTCCTGTTACCATCCGCCTTAGACGCACAGTTCGGGATCCCCTACCCGAGATCCGCCGGTTTTTGACACTGACATTGGTGCTTTCATTGAGAGTTCCTCTGTGTCGTCATCATTAGGCTTGATGGCTCCTTCAATCATCGATAGCGATGCAGCCCGGGGTGAGACTTTTCTCTCCGGACAGATCTCTGTATTCGGCGGCTCCGCAATGCAGGCCAAATCGCTTGGCATCTAGAGCAGATCGAGAGCTACGCCCCTGGCTATCAGGTCAGATTTGGAAACTTAAACTACCCAGCCGACATCCACGGAGACTTGATCTTCGACGGATTCGAGCCCTTGCCGAGTGCGCCGCACGGTCACGATGAGCATGATTTAACTCTACCATCGGACAATGTTCAGGAGACCGCACCGACAACCGCTTCGACCCTCAATTCGGAGCCAATCGCGCCATCCATGGACGGGTGGATAGACCCCGTCACGGAGGCCGTACTCTCAGCAACGATCGAGCCGAGTATCGACCTTACCCTTCACGGGAGCCGTAACGCCGAACTACCGGATTCTTCCCCGGCCACGGACTCCAAACCGCCTGCGCCCGTGCCTATCGAATCCGACTAGGCGCCGATCATGGTGTTCACCTCCGTGGATATCTTTCAGCACTCGCCCTTCGGCGACATACTGAACTCGTTAAGGTCTCTCTCCCTGTCAGGAGAGTCCTGGCCGAACTATGTTCGGCAGGATTGGGATGCGGATGACGAAGAAATTTGCCGCCCACCCACCACCCACTTAGTAGCCACTGTCGACAATTTGACCGACATGCTCGACTTCGACTCCGAAGACATCGACGGTATGGACGACGATGCAGGAGACGAACAGGAATCACTGCCCACAGGGCACTGGACGCCCACTTCATCATATGATGTATACATGGTGGACACACCCAAAGAAAACGACGATGAGGAACGGAAGGACGCAGCAAAGGGTTGTTCCCTCGAGAAGCAGTCAAAGCGGCGGTGTAAGCGCTGCTCCAAATCCCGCCTCGGTAAAAACAACAATCATATAGACCCAGCGATAGAGCAGGGTGAACCATCGCCCGACCAAGGCAACACGGAGAATCAAACCGAACAACCCGACTCCTTCGAAGATAACAGTCTAGACGACATCATGCCGGACAGGCACCCAGAGCAACAGAATGCCCATCAAAGGCTTGTTGCCACTGTGAGGAGTCTAAAAAAGCAGAAGCAAAGGCTCAGGGCTGCACAAGACACACTCAGAATCAGATGGAGTGAATTACTCAACACTACAACGAAGTACGGCGGTAATCGCCACACCAAGAGCTACCCGAAGCGAAAGTTGCTACCTGAAGTCGATGAGGAGGCCTTAGACCCCCCACAACCAAAAAACAAAACGGCCATCCGGTCGGATAGACGACCTCGTGGCCAACATAGAGCGGAAAACGACGCCGCACATAAGCCTGTACGCGATCCACATGAGGGCTCGCATCAAAAGGACGATGCAACCAGATCCATCTACGGGCCAGGCAAGCGCGCTCCAGCGTGCAATGCAACACAACAAACATCCCAACACCACGGTACACCCAAATACAGGGGTGACGCACACCCCCTATGTTTCACCGATGAGGTGCTGGACCATGAATTTCCAGAGGGATTCAAACCCGTAAACATAGAGGCGTACGACGGAACGACAGACCCTGGGGTCTGGATTGAGGACTACATCCTCCATATCCATATGGCTCGTGGAGACGATCTCCACGCCATCAAGTACTTACCCCTCAAGCTCAAAGGGCCAGCTCGGCACTGGCTTAAAAGCCTCCCCGAAGACTCCATTGGAAGCTGGGAAGAGCTCGAAGACGCCTTTTGGGCAAATTTTCAAGGCACCTATGTCCGACCACCGGATGCTGATGATTTAAGTCATATAACTCAACAGCCCGGAGAGTCAGCCCGAAAGCTTTGGAACGGGTTCCTCACTAAAAAGAACCAAATAGTCGACTGTGCGGACGCCGAAGCCTTAGCAGCCTTCAAGCACAGCGTTCAAGACGAATGGCTTGCCAGACACCTCGGCCAAGAAAAGCCGAGAACGATGGCAGCATTAACAAGCCTCATGACCCGCTTTTGCGTGGGCGAGGACAGCTGGTTAGCCCGATACAGCACCAGCGACCCAAGTACATTCTGAAGTCAGGGACGGAAACGGGATATCACGATGCAGCAAAAACAAGCGTCGGAATAAAGAAGACAGCCCGAAGAGCACGGCGGTAAACGCCGGATTCAGAAGCTCTCGGCTAGGTCAGCAAAAGCTGCCCTCCAAAGGCAATAGGGACAAACTGTCCAGCCTAAACAAGATTCTGGACCAAATATGTCAGATCCATAGCACCCCTGATAAACCTGCAAATCATACCCATAGAGAATGTTGGGTCTTCAAGCAGTCCAGCAAGCTCAACACCGAACATAAGGGGCAGGATACACCAAGCGAAGACGAGGACGAGCCTCGCAAGCAAAGCACTGGGGAACAGAAGAAATTCCCACCAGAAGTCAAAACAGTAAACGTGTTACACGTGACAAAGGGGAGAAACAAAGCGGCACTCCTAGAGACACATGCCCCAGGGCCTATCACCGCAGAGTTCTGCCACTGGTCGTCCCAACCGATCACATTTGACCATCGGGATTACTCAGCAAGTATCTGGCATGCAGGATTGGCTGCCTTGGTATTAGACCCAATAATTGACGGATACCACTTCACACGAGTCCTGATGGACGGCGGCAGCAGTTTAAACCTAATATATCAGGACACAGTCCGCAAAATGGGGATAGACCCAACAAAAATTAGCCGCAGCAATACTACCTTTAAAGGAGTAACGCCAGGCCCAGAGGCCCATTGCACGGGCTCCCTGCTACTAGAGGTTATATTCGGCTTTCCCGATAACTTCCGCAGCGAAAATTTAACGTTCCACATCGCCCAGAAGCACTACTCGGACGCGAAGCTTTTGCTTGCTTTAGCGCAATACCGCATTACACTTCTCTCATGCTTAAGATGCCCGGTCCACGCGGCATCATTATAGTAAATGGAAATATTGAGCGCTCCTGGCGCATGGAAGACCGTGCGGCTGCCTTGGCAGCCGCACACTAAACGGCCTCACCAACTAATGCATCTGCCAGGTCATTAAGACCACGAACACGGTTAGACGAGTCCGACGCAGCTATATGTACTTGATACAAGTTTGACGGCTATACCCCTATTACAATACAAGGGGCTCAACGCGCGCAAACAAGTGGCAATTAGGCTCAACTTTACTCATCTTGAACTGTATATAGTTTATTAAGTATAACCTACCTTTTTGCACGACAACTTTTCAACTAAGTTCCTCTCTTTTACAGATGACCATCGTGCTACACCCGTCCAGGACACGGCACAACGGAGACACAGGCGTAGGCGTGCAGCAGGGACCCATTCCAAGGATTCTTTTTAGATTAAGACCCTGCGTAAACCTTTTTTACTGTCTCTTGTTGATACACATCCCTCGGATTCTCAGTACAATGGAGAAGGATGCTGACGTATTGGCATGTGGCCACGTCAGAATATTGCATGTACCTGGACACAAGGGGCTTATTACAAAGGGCACTGTTTAGGCCCGGTTTACATCATAAAGACCGAATACCTTAGGGAGTGTTCGACGTCGCGAGTTTGGCCTTATCTGCATCAGCTCCGAATCATGTCTTTGGTCAAATGTTGGCTTTGTCCGGCTCCTGTGTTTTGCTACCTTACGTTCCGCTCTATCGGCTAAGGCGGCACCAGGAGAACTACTGCGATTATGCCCTGGTTCATCCGGACGAGCACCTTAGTAGAGAAAGCCGAAAACTGACTGTCATGATATAGCGTGAGACTGGTCAACCACTCGATGACCTAGTGGAATCTTCGGGATTCCTCCGCCTTTACGAAGGGCCCTTTCCCAGTCAGGCATGCATGTGCCTCGAATCCGGATGAGCGCGGAGCCACCAGGGGCTATATAGTAGCCCCACTGTCAAACTCCTCTGGCTAAGTGAAAGTGTTAAAGCATTATAGTCCGATTGCCTAGTTCGCTGCGCTATCACCTCCTTAATGGACCAAGACGTTGGATCAAGTGTGAACATGCGTCTTCTGCGAACACCCCCACATTATATGCGTGGGGGCTGAAGCCGATGACTGCCATCTTTCAGGTTATATACACATATACATAAATGGCCGCACAGGAGGCATCATAGTACTTTCGGGCAAAAGTATAAATACAGCCTTGATAAACACACTAAAACATCATTTTTACAATGGGAATACATGTTACTCAAACATAATATTTTTCGAGCACTGAGCCACTATCGAACGAGTGCCTTCAAGGACTTCTTCAAAGTAGTGCTCGGCAGCCACTCGGCCTATGGCCGAACCCTATGCCGCAACAGTGGTGGCCTCCATCTCCGCCCAGTATGTTTTGACACGGGCAAGGGCCATCCGCGCACCTTCTATGCACGCTGATCTCTTTACAGCATCGATGCATGGCACAGCTTCAAGGACTTGTTGCACTAAGCTAAAATACTTACTCGGCCTTGGCCCTCCTGGCCACAAATGATCCACAACGGACCTCATGGCCAGTCCGGATAATCTATGGAGCTCGGCCCAACCGGTCAATCGCTCATTCAGCAACAACGGACGGACTGGAGCGTGAAACTGTGACTAGAACAGCTTTTCCACTTCAGGACCTTTCTGATCCTTGAAGTACTCCGTCGCATCCGCAGCACTTGCAGGCAAATCCATGTACTCATCCGCAGACCTCCATAGCCGGTCCAGAGGAGCATATTTCGGATCTCCGAACTTCGTCCGCAACAAGAAGGGCTTCCCAGAAACGATATCCGCAGCTTGATTCAGCTCCTCCTTTGTCGCTCTAATTTTGGAGCGGGCTTCCTTGGCAGCCACCCGGGCCTTCTCCAGGTCCGTCGCCTTCACCCGGTTTTCTTCTTCAAGAAGCCGGTAACGGTCAGCAGCATCTTTTAACTCCACGGCCATCTTGGCAATTTTTTCTTTGCTTCCGCAATGTGCGGCCTGATCAGCCCTTAACTCTTTGGCCGCCTTTAAAGTGGCCACATTACTACTCCTTGCTTGCTCCTTGGCTCAGGTAAGCTCCGCCCGAAGGGTCTCCACAATGGCAGCTCCATCTGCAGTCACAACATATTAAAGATACTAGCATCATGCTGCTCTTACTATGTGACATTCACCAGAAAAATCACCTACCCTGTGCCTCGTCAAGCCGCTTGTCAACAAGCACGATGTCGGCATCTGCCGCATCTAGTTGCCGCTTTAGTTCGGCAAACCCATCAGTCCGGCTAGCCACCGGAGCTTCAACCACCTGCGCATACAGGCGGTCTGGTTATTACCTGGGACTATGATGCTCTGTTTGCCGCCGTTTTCGACGACAACCAAAGTCTCAGGGGCTACTATCTACATGGGGCACATCTAAAAATGTGCGGTACTGTCAAAAATGTACATCATTTTACGTACCTCGAAGCCTTTCAGCAGACTCATAAAAGCTTCATGCAAACCGCTTTCGGCGGATGAAATCCTTTCAATTATCGTACCCATTAGCGTACAATGTGCTTCCGAGACGACCGCTTTCCCCAGAAGATCCTTCAACGCATCCGACCGCACATAGTACGGACCCTTGCTGTCGCTCTCCTCAGGAGCCGGATACTAGGGATGCCGGGCAGCCAAAGGGTTATCCTCTGGCGATATTGGATCCGGAGATACCCTTCGCGACGACACTTCAAGGTCGCCCGCTTCTTGAGCTGGGGAGTCCAGGGGAGGCGTTTCACTCTCCATCATCTCCGGAAGAAGATCCCAAAAAGATGAACTCTGTCAAGAAGGGCTGCGATCCAGACTACAATTTACAAGCATCGGTTATTGTCTTCAGAAGTAAGGCAGGATACCTTCACTATTAAGTACTTTTTGAGTACTTACATCTCAGTAGAGGGCTGATTCCCGCGTGGACATTGTGCGGCAAGAATACCCTCTGAGGCAGGACCCTCTGGCGGAGATTTCTTCTCCCGTTTGGAAACCTTAGTTTCCGGATCTTTAGAGGTAGTCCTCTTCCTTCCCCGGGGAGAGAGAATGTCAGATTCTTCCCCTTGGTTATCCTCCCTCGCAGAGGCGCTCATTCCCTCGATTGGAATAGGTAGCGATGGAGGCCCGCTTTCGCCCTCTTTATTCCCCCTTCATCCTCCTTTGAGGGCACTAGACAAGGTGCTGGCTCGAGCATCTTTTCCAACACCGGATTGTCCAAGCCTTCAGGAAGGGGGGCCGAACACCGGATTATCTTCGCCTTTGTTATCCAGTCATGGTCAAAGAGCAATTCTTCAGAATGATGTCATGATAAACAAAAGGACAGTGTGTTCAGCCATGGGATTACTTACTTGGGCAGCGGGGCGATTGCAGCTCAGGCCCACGTCCTCGGTAGTGTCCGGACACTCTATTTGGGGTCGGAAGAACAATTTGTACATCTCCTTGTGCGTCATGCCGAGGAAATTCTGAAAGTGTGCGGTCCTTCCGGGTTGAATTCCCACATACGGAGGGGCCGGCGTTTGCAAGGCTGGACTCGATGAACCAGCATAACTTGCATTACCATAACCAGACTGAAATCTCCCTCGAAGAGATCTCGGATACGGCTCTGCAGTATTTGCACGTCCTTGGCTGGACCCCAGCTCAGCCCCCTGCTGATCCATGACATCAGTTGTGGTGGAGGGCCCGAGCGAAAGGTGGGGGCAGCTACCCACTTGGCACTTTGGGGAGCTGTGACGTAAAACCACTCCCGTTGCCATAATCCGGACACCTCTGGAAAGGAACCCTTTGGCCGTGGAGCATCAGCAATTTTGCTTATTAGAGCACCTCCGCACGTTGCACACTGCCCCTCAACCATCTTCGGCTTCACATCGAAGGTCTTGAGCCACAGGCCGAAGTGAGGGGTAATGCGGAGGAAGGCCTCACAAACGACAATAAATGACGAGATGTGAAGAAGGGAATCCGGGCCCAGATCATGAAAATCCAGCCCGTAATACAACATAAGACCCCTAACGAAGGGATCCAGAGCGAGGCCTAGTCCTCGAAAGAAGTGGGAGGCGAACACAACGCTCTCGTTGGGTTCGGGAGTAGGGACGACCTGCCCTCGGGCGGGCAGCCTATGCGAAATTTCGGCGGTCAGATATCTGGCCTCCCTCAACTTCTTGATGTCCTCCTCAGTGACGGAGGAAGGAATCCACCGGCCTTGAAGGCTGGATCTGGACATGATTGAAGGTCTGAAGCGCCTGACCTGGGCTTTGGGTGTTAGAACTCGAGGCGGGGGAAGGATTCGATTGAGCGCGGGAGGGAAAAAAGAAAAAGCCTTGTCCCTTTATAAAGGGGATGAATATCAGGCGTCCTCCTCGTGGCCGTTCAAGACTTACCTAAGATCTAGGAGTCATACCAACAGGCATGGTTGGGTTACCCACATTTGTATTGATGAGAATCCCGTGATAAGGGGGACACGATCTCTGCTTTGACAAGACATGTCAAGAAACTACCTCGCGTTATGTGCGGGGCTGGTTAAAGAAAAACGGTTCAAATAATTACCGGGCCGTGGCGTGATGTCATGCTGCCAAAACGTGTCTGCATATTAGATTTGTGGAAATATTATTCTCTCTACAGTGGAACTTATTTTGCAGGGTCGGACACTATCCTTGTATTCAAACTCTTACGTGGTGTATTCGGAGGAGGAACCCGCCTTGCAATGCCGAAGACAACACTGCGCGCCGGACTCATCGTCATTGAAGCCTGGTTCAGGGGCTATTGAGGGAGTCCTGGATTAGGGGGTCTCCGGACAGCCAGACTATATCCTTTGGCCGAACTGTTGGACTATGAAGATATGAGATTGAAGACTTCGTCCCGTGTCCGGATGGGACTCCACTTGGCATGGAAGGCAAGCTAGGCAATACGGATATGCATATCTCCTCCTTTGTAACTGACCGTGTGTAACCCTAGCCTCCTCCGGTGTCTATATAAACCGGAGGGTTTTAGTCTGTAGGACAACATACAATCATACCATAGGCTAGCTTCTAGGGTTTAGCCTCTCCGATCTCATGGTAGATCAACTCTTGTACTACTCATATTATCAAGAATAATCAAGCAGGACATAGGGTTTTACCTCCATCAAGAGGGCCCGAACCTGGGTAAAACATCGTGTCCCCTACCTCCTGTTACCATCTGCCTTTGACGCACAGTTCGGGACCCCCTACCCGAGATCCGCCGGTTTTGACACCGACACTGAGCTTTGCCATGTTCTTCTTGAACTGCGCCTTCTCAAAGTCAATCTTGTTTTTCAACTCGATGATTTTATGAGCCACAGCCAGTTCATTTGCAATGGCTCCATGAAACGTCATGCTTATGTTGATTGGCAGCCGAAGGTCATCAATACTGAGGCTTTGATCATTGAACCATTCATCAATGAAATTGTTCAGTATGTCAATGTCAAAGAGGGGGCAGATCCTTGAAGATCTCCGCCTCTTGCTTGCTCTTGATTAGCTGTTCAAGGGCTTCATCACCAAGATCTTCATCGCTGCACAGATCAATGGTTTCATCCTCATTCCTCAGAACGGCAGCTGGTGTCAGGTCATGCCCAGAAATCTTGGGCTTCTTTGCTTTCTTGGTTTTCTCGACCTTCTTGGAGACACGGGATAGATCTTCTAATTGCACACTGGGTTCAGGAGGTGCAGTTGCCAATGGCTTCGCACGTGAAATTTTCGATGCAACAGAGGGCTTTGAAGCCTTTGATTTCTTCTGCTTCTGCGACTTAGGTGGAGCTGGCGCTTAATCAGAATCTGCATCGTCAGCTGAGTGATCCACCGTAGCCCCCTGTACAGCTATGTGAGTGATGAGGCCTTCGAGGTTGTAGAAGGGGCCGATTTCATTGGGATTGGCATCGCGGGTGCCATCAGCCCTTGGAGCAGACGAACTAGGGTTGAAATTGAGTCCAAGGTCCGTCTTGTTCTTCTTAGCTGACTCTTTTGCAAACTGATAGTTGCGCTTGAAGAGATTGTCGTCACGACACCATAACAATGATGATGGGTCGATGTTTTCGGGTTGTGGACCTCGGACCATGCACGGATAGAAACCTTGAGCAATGGCTTCAGGCTTGGACTTGGGTTGCAGGTTCTTGTACAGAATGTAGCCCCATGGAAGCTTGATGGCATTCTTTTCAGCATATTCGGTAGTGACAAAGTTATACTTGAACCACTGTTCTGCCCAATATCTTCGAATCCACTGGATTCGGATCTTGCGCTCGCCATAGGTTTCTTCAGGATCCGACTTGTACATTTCAAATAGATCGGGAGGTAGATCCTTAGTTGTATCCCCACGGTGCTGCCTTCCGCCCCTCCATACAGACTTGTTAGTGGCCATTGGATTCAAACTGAACGGCTTCAAGACTGTGGATGGCTTCCTCTTGCTGGTCAGACAGGAACTGGCTTCAGGAGAGTGGATGTGATGCTGCAAGAACTATGCAAATGAATGCATACTATGAGAACCAATGGATTCTCCCATAGACATGTACCTATGACAGCATTAAGGTGCGAGGGAAGGGGAAGAGGTCATATGCATTCTCAGAAGATTTTGAAGATAAATCAGTTTGAAGACATTGACCTCATAGTGTGAAGACATTCACTTATTTGAAGAGAGTCAGTTCCAGATTTGTACGAATCCATGAATATGTACAAGTGACGAATCTAACTAGTTGTGAAGCATAAGTAAATATACTTGGCATGATATGAGATGCAAACATGGACAAATCCAGATATGAAAGTGAAGAAACTACTTTTGGTTGAAGTGGATGGATTTGACGGATCAAAAAGGCAGTAAAAAGTAAGTTTTAATTACCGCTTGATGAACTGCTAGACGAGATGGAGAGAGAGGCCGAGCAGTTCAATCTCCCATGCCTAACTTGGCGGCGGAAGACACCTATGGTAGCGGCAGAGAGGACGATGTCCGCGGCCGGCGTGAGGACGGCATCGAAGATGTCGCGGCAGCTAAGCGCTTTGTCTCTGGCGTCGACGCGAGCTAGCGGAGGCGCTAGGGTTTTGGTGCAAGGAGAAGAGGTAGAAGAAGAGATAATGACCGCGGTGAGGTGTGCATTTATAAGGACAGGGACGGCACGGTGTTATTACACAGGTGCCCCTGGCGGTTCACATCTGAAGGACATGTGGCATGCATACAACTCATTGGAAGTTGTTCCATGTTCCCACGCACGCCTGGATTGTCAGGTGGTCGTTCCGGCTTCTCTGGTTTTCAGGCAATAAGGATATATCATTAAAACAGATTTAACTTTGTCTCTATGTCTTCTGCTGACAAGGACTCAGAGAAGACAATCGGCAGTTTCAATATAATGCATATGATTTGGATAGATAGAATTTGAGGTAGAAGCACATAAGAGGTTAGGGTCTGATCACATTCACTTAGATCAAGAAAATGCAAACTTGAAGACATAGCTATAAGTGAATGTTGTAGAGGACAGAACTCGGGTACATGTATATGTATCAAGCTGACTCAACCTTGCGAAGATAAACATGAAACCAAATCAATGTTGTAGACAAACCAAATGCGAAGACTATGCAAATGTGATGCCAATAAAAAAACTTCAAACAAGAGTTTGGTGGTGGCGTTACCCACCGTATAGGAAGTATTAGACCCAGACACGATGCACAATTATCATGGCGCTCTAAAGTCAAATTCCGCGTTAATGTATTCACACTTAGAATGTATGCCTTCATTGATTGAAGATATACGTTACTTCGTGTGTTGCACATCTAAGTCATCAACATGCATAAGCATTAGGATGTGTGTTCAATTATAGGACATCTGAGGATTCTAGGATATTTAGCTCACACCGCAACTTGCAAAACCTTTTCTCATCCAAGGGCTTTGTGAAGATATCTGCCAATTGCTCTTCAGTGTTGACGTGTATGATATCAATATCTTGCTTCATGACATGATCTCTGAGAAAGTGATGACGGATCTGCATGTGCTTTGTCTTCGAGTGTTGGACTGGGTTGTTGGCAATCTTGATGGCGCTTTCATTGTCGCAGTAAAGTGGCACTTGCTTCAGGTGGATGCCTTAGTCCTTGAGAGTTTGCTTCATCCATAGAAGTTGAGCGCAGCAAGATCCAACAGTAATGTATTCAGATTCAGCAGTGGAGTGAGATACACAGTTCTGCTTCTTTGAAGACCAATAGACAAGAGATCGTCCAAGAAAGTGACATGTGCCTGAGGTGGACTTGCGATCAACCTTGTCACCAGCATAATCAGCATCTGAGAATCCAACTAGATCAAACTCTGAGCCCTTTGGATACCATAATCCTAGTGTTGGGGTGTAAGCCAATATCGAAGAATTCGCTTCACAGCTAAGTGATGCGACTCCTTTGGTGTCGCTTGGAATCGGGCACACATGCAAACGCTAAGCATTATATTTGTCCTAGATGCACATAAATAGAGTAAAGAACCAATCATGGAGCGGTATACCTTTTGATTGAACTCTTTACCATTGTCGTCGGGGCCCAGATGACTTTTGGTCGGCATTGGCATCGTGTATCCTTTGTAGTCTTGCATTCCAAACTTCTTCAGGCAATCTTTGAGGTACTTCTCTTGAGATATGAATATGTCATTGCTTTGCTGATGGATTTGAAGACCAAGGAAGAATTTCAGCTCACCCGTCATGGCACTACTGGAATCAGCTTCTTTGTCGTCCCCCATGGCGGACGGCAAAGGCATGGATCACGGACGGCAAACGTCTTTGCCGTCCGCCAGCAGACGGCAAACTGTCCGTCTGAACACATGCCAGCAAACTCCTTATTTGTCGTCCGCTTCCTGGAAACGGACGGCAAAGGGTTGTGCCGTCCGCCGTTGGTGGCCAGCAGATGGCAAAGATCATGGACGGCGGTGAGGTGGGGTGAGAGCCTTTAGGGGTTAACGGCGTGCTTTGCCGTCAGCCAGCGGACGGCAAAGAGGCTAAGGTCTTTGCCGTCCGCTGGCAGACGGCAAAGTGCTCAAACATGCCAGTCCCAGGAATCACAGGTAGCTGCCATGTGCCATGTTAGCCGTCAGCTAGCTGACGGCAAAGAGCCTGTACAGCCCTATTTTTAATTTAATTCATTTAATTTGACAACAATTCACAGATATACATATATACACAACAAGCATATCCAACACACAAGTTTCATCATATATACATACATAACCAATACATATATAGTTCCATCCTTACATGTTACAAAAGTTTCACATTCATCCAACACCGTTATCCATCCATCCATATAAAAAGTTCCAACCATGCAAGTTCATTAATACAAAATAAAAGCACAAATGGAAAAGAAGCACTCCATCCATGCAAGCTTCCATGAATTAAATCAAATCTGCAAAATGATAAACAAGATGTTAGAATAAGAAGAAGAAGAACAAGAAGAAGAAGAAGACTATAAAAAGTAAGCATACTTATTATGTAAACTTGGTCATTTTGTGCTAACATAAGTAATTTTGGAGTTAACCTATAGGAAACTAAGCATATTAGAGCTAAGTTATGTCATTTTGGAGAAGAAGAAGAAGAAGAAGACTATAAGCTTATTATGTAAACTTGGTCATTTCGTGCTAACATAAGTAATTTTGGAGCAAACCTATAGGAAACTAAGCATAGTAGAGATAACTTAGCATATTAGAGCTAACATAGGTAACTAAGCATATTAGAGCTAACATAGGTAACTAAGCATATTAGAGCTAACTTATGTCATTACGGAGGAAACAAAGATAAGTATATATAGACCATTTTGGAGATCTGACATACCTGACATAGTTCAGTTCTCATTGTTCTTCTCCTTCTCCTTCCTCAGCCTAATGCGCCAAGAGCGGCGAGGCGGTGGAGGCAGTGGGATGTAGTCTTCTACGACAATTGGCGTGGTCATGTCGCCCAGCTGTGGGACCGCTGGCGCCACCACCGGCGCGAGGTCATTATCAGGCACCACCACCATCGCGAGGCCATCTTCAGGCACGACAGGCACGACCATCGCTAGGTCATCCTCAGCCACCACCATCTCTTGCCCATGGTCAGCCACCACCATCTCTTGCCCATGGTCAGCCACCACCATCTCTTGCCCATGGTCAGCCACCACCATCTCTTGCCCTTGGTCAGCCACCACCATCGCTAGGTCATCCTGAGCCTGATACCCACTCTGCTCCTCTTCTTCCCCACTCCAGTCTAGATCATCCTCCTTGCTGTGTTTGCTGCAGCCAGAATCACTGCTGCTTTTGCTACAGCCAGAATCGTTGTTGCTTTTGCTACAGCCAGAATCGTTGCTGCTTTGGCTGTAGCCAGTGTCGCTGCTACTGCTCCCATTGCCTATCCAAATGTAATAATGACCGTTAACAATCGATGCGAGACAAAGCCAAATGTAGAGGAATAAGAAGAGGTAGAACGTACCGGCATCATCATCGTCAGCGTAGCGCATGCGACACATGGTCGCGTTGAACACCTTCACGATGAGCATGGTGGTGGCATCGTCGTACCTGAAGAGAAGGAAATACCCCTGTCGCAGGTCGTAGGCACGGTAGAACTTCTCCCAGCCACGACATAGGTACATGTGGCCCTCCTTGATCACCAACTCCACGTCCCACAGCCTGTGAAACCCTCTGCGGGTCTGTCGCAGCTTCACATTATTTAGCGGATCTTCACCCAGCATGTTCATAAAAGTGTCAGGCAGCCTCTGCAGTTTGGGACAATGAGTGATGTAGCAAACAACAGAGTTATCATAATGAGATGGTTGAAGGGGAGATCTCTCCTTTTATATACCTGCCTCGTGGATGATACTGAAGTCCCAAGTATGATACTGAAGAACTCGAAAGCATCCAACTCGTACTCCAGTGTGGCAGAGTGGAGTCTGAAGTGGCGGCTTCCCCCCATCTCTGATAAGCAGCAGAAGAGACCAATTAGTACCCTTACAACATTATCATACAACATTATAACATAAGAAATTTTGAGCAGAAGATAATCAACTACACCAAGTTATCATTTCTCATTCAAAAAACAATGCACTTGCGGACATATATGATGGCTCTAGTTGAATTTATTAGTAGCACTAGTCGTCAGAAATGTTGACTTTAGTTGAATTTCATATAATAACTATGTTAACTTCTTTTGGTCAGCAAACTAGGCAACTAGCTAGCAGTATAAAAACATTCAACTAAAGAAAAGAAAGAAACTACAAAACATGGCGGAACCCTAAATAAGAAAGTATAAAAATGTGTCTTTTTCTTATTCTTCCCCTCTTCTTCTTTTTCCTCCTTTTCCTTTTCTTCTTCTTCCTCTTCTTCCTTTTTTTTTTCTTCTTCTTCTTCATCTTATTCTTCTTCATCATCTTCTTCTTCTTTTTTTTTTCTTCTTCTTCTTCTTCTTCTTCTTCTTCTTCTTCTTCTTCTTCTTCTTCTTCTTCTTCTTCTTCTTTTTCTTCTTCTTTTTCTCCTCCTCTTCTTATTCTTCCTTTCCCTTTCCCTCTTCTTCTTCTCCCCCTCTCCTCTTTTCTTCTTCTATTTCTTTTTTCTTCTTCTTTTTCTCCTCCTCTTCTTCTTCTTCCTTTCCCTTTCCCTCTTCTTCTTCTCCCCCTCTCCTCTTTTTCTTCTTCTTCTTATTTTTTCTTTGTCTTCTTATTTTCTTCTTCTTCTCCTCCTCTTCCTCCCTCCTCCTCCTCCTCCTCTTCCTCTTCCTCTTCTTTCTTCTTCTTCTTCTTCTTCTTCTTCTTCTTCTTCTTCTTTTCTTTCTTCTTCTCCCTCCTCCTCCTCCTTATACTCTTCTTCTTCTTCTGAACTAAAACTAAAACTAATCTAAAATAAACTAAACTAAAAACAAAACTAAAACTAAACTGAAAATAAAACTAAAGTAAAACTATAACTAAAACTAAGGTTTAGGGTTTCCTCTTCCTCTTCTTTTCTTTCTTCTTCTCCCTCCTCCTCTTCCTCCCTTCTCCCCTCTTCTTCTTCTTCTTCTTCTTCTTCCCCCTGTACATATTCTAGCACTAAAACTAAACTAAATCTAACACTAAATCTAACACTAACACATATCTAGCACTAAATCTAACACTAACAATTAAACAGCAAAAACAGAAAAAACAGAAGAAAAAAATAACTCACCGGAGCAGATGGGGGGCGGGGTTTTGCAGGGGAGGGTGGTGGTGGCGACGGGGGGCGCAGGGCTCCGGGGCGGTGAGCGGCGACGCTGAGCCGGCAGCGAGGCGGGGGCGATGGGGCCGCGGTGGCGCCGGGGTGGTGGGCGGGTGGTGGGGGCGGTGGGGCGTTCGGGCGGTGACGTGGTGGGGTGTCGGGGTGGTGGGGCGACGGGGCGTCAGCGGGTGGGGGCGTGGGGCGACGAGGTGTTGGCGGGTGGGAGCGGCGGGGTGGTGGAGCGACGGGGCAAGCAGCGGCGGGTGGTGGGGGGCGGCGGTGGTGGTTGTGTTCGTCGGGGAGGAGAGAGGGAGAGAAACAGAGAGATGGAGGGGCGGGGTGGGGATCGG
Source organism: Triticum urartu (assembly GCF_056163025.1). Taxonomy (NCBI): domain Eukaryota; kingdom Viridiplantae; phylum Streptophyta; class Magnoliopsida; order Poales; family Poaceae; genus Triticum; species Triticum urartu. The sequence goes on from NC_141876.1 coordinate 443,432,033, forward strand.
CCGCTAGTTAGGTTAGTTCTTTGTCGTCCACCCCACCTTTGCCACCCGCTTTTTTGTCTTTGTCGTCCGCTAGCAGACGGCAAAGAAGGGGGGCGTTAAGTTTTTTTAATAAGCTCGTTAGTGGGGGCCACCTCTATCTTTGCTGTCTGCCAGCTGACGGCAAAGATTCTTTGCCGTCCGCTAGCGGACGGCAAATAACTGGCTCATGTTAAAGACCTTCTTTGCCATCAGCCAGTTCTCTGTCGTCCGTTTTCTATAAGCGGACGGCAAAGAATTGGCTGCCGGCAAATAAGCTACTTCCAGTAGTGTGGACATCTGATATTGCTCTTGCATCATGTGTCCAAACTCATCACTGTATCTCTTGTCAGTGCAGCTGAAGATAATGTCATCCACATAGATCTAGCATACAAACAGTTCACCATCGTATGTCTCTGTGAAGAGAGTGGGATCCAGGGAACCAAGTTTGAATCCTTTGCGCTTCACGAAGTTTTTGAGTGTGTCATAACAAGCACGTGGGGCTTGTTTAAGGCCATACAGTGCCTTATTGAGCTTGTATACCATGTCAGGATGTTTTGGGCCTTCAAACCCTGGAGGTTGTGCAACATACACTTCTTCTTCAATCTTGCCATTGAGAAAAGAACTCTTCACATCCATTTGGTACAGGAGAATGCTGCGATGGTTGGCATAGGCTAGCAATATGTGAATGGCTTCAAGCCTAACCACCAGAGCAAATGTTTCATCGAAGTCAATCCCTTCAACTTGAGTGTATCCTTGAGCAACGAGACAAGCCTTGTTTCTGACTACTTGGCCATGCTCATCTTGTTTGTTGCGATAGATCCATTTGGTGCCGATGATGTTGTGCTTGTGTGGATCAGGACACTTGACCAATTCCCACACATTATTCAGCTCGAATTGTTGAAGCTCTTCTTGCATCGCTTGAATCCATTCAGGTTCCATGAAGGCTTCAGCAACTTTCTTGGGTTGAGATATAGTCACAAATGCAAAGTGCCACAGAAATTTGCTAGTTGTGTTGCTCTTGAACGAGTGAAGGGACCAGGTGCATTGATCCTATCAATTATCTTCAAAATCTGTACTTCATTTGCAACACGAGGATGAACTAGACGAAGATTTTGCCCTTGCTGATCATTGTCTTCATCTTCAGCATTGGCTTTAGACTGAGCAGTGTCTTCAGGTTGACTTGGTGCAGAATGGTAAGTTCTTCTTCAGCCTGTGCCTCTGAAGGTATGATTTCTCCAGTACCCATAAGCTTGATGGATTCGCTTGGTGAGACTTCATCTAGCACATTTGGCAGGTGCTCTCTTTGCGAGCCGTTAGTTTCATCGAACCGCACATCCCCAGTTTCAACCACTTTATAGTGAAAGAGGTTGAAGACTCTGTAGGAGTTTGAATCCTTTCTGTAACCAAGCATAAAACCTTCATGTGCTTTCGGTGCAAATTTTGAAGTGTGATGTGGATCCTTGATCCAGCACCTAGCACCAAATACTCTGAAGTAGCTTAAGTTTGGCTTCTTACCAGTCAGTAGCTGTAGGATCGAAAGTATGTCTAGAGGGGGGTGATTAGACTACTTGACCAAATAAAAATCTAGCCTTTCCCAATTATAAGTCTTGGCAGATTTTAGCAACTTGGCACAATTCAAGTAATCAACCTACACATGCAATTCTAAGAGTATAGTAGCGGAATGAAAAACAATTGCATATGACGGTAAAGGGAGGTGAGGGAGTCCCGGATTAGGGGGTCTCCGGATGGCCGGACTATACCTTCAGCTGGACTCCTGGACTATGAAGATACAAGATTGAAGACTTCGTCCCGTGTCCGGAAGGGACTTTCCTTGGCGTGGAAGGCAAGCTTGGTGATATGGATATGCAGATCTCCTACCATTGTAACCGACTTTGTGTAACCCTAACCCTCTCCGGTGTCTATATAAACCGGAGGGTTTTAGTCCGTAGGACAACATAGACAACAACAATCATACCATAGGCTAGCTTCTAGGGTTTGGCCTCTCTGATCTCATGGTAGATCTACTCTTGTACTACCCATATCATCAATATTAATCAAGCAGGACGTAGGGTTTTACCTCCATTGAGAGGGCCCGAACCTGGGTAAAACTTCGTGTCCCTTGCCTCCTGTTACCATCCGGCCTAGACGCACAGTTCGGGACCCCCTACCCGAGATCCGCCGGTTTTGACACCGACATTGGTGCTTTCATTGAGAGTTCCTCTGTGTCGTCACCATCAGGAAGGATGCCTCGCCCCGTCTTTAAAGACGGCACCATTGCTAAGGGAGCTTTGGCTGTCGGCCAAACCCTCCGGTTAGGTGGTTTTCTTATGACCGCATGTTCGGCTTCTGCGCCGATGATGACCTCTCGAGCCATCGAAAACAATCTTCATGTCAGCTCGGAGCTCGCTGAGCAGTTGGATCCAATGGAGCTCTCCTCCATAAACGAGCTCTTGGATCGCATCGCCGCCCTGGGAGTCGCTACGGATTACGACCAGATTGGGCCTAAACCCGATCTGAGAGAGATTAACTCTCCCCAAGTCACCCATCACGTTGCCGTGGTAGAGGGACAGTGCGGCGACCCTTCATCTATCTTAAGGACTCGTTACGTCCGGATTCCTGATCCCTCCAAGCCGGATACCCGCGGAGGGGAGGATATCACTCAAGACCTGAACTTAGAGCCAGGCGACGGACTAGATTCATTGGACAGCATCCAGGAATCCAAATTTTCGAGTTCGGAAATTCCTCGGCCTTTGAGCCTCAGATGGGGTGAGGCTTCGGATTTAGTTCCACCCACCCACCCAAACATTAGCGATCTATCCCAAATTAGGCAAGAGCCCGAAGAAACAGAACATCATTACTGGGCCAGATTCCCCCTGGTTATGAACAGGATAAAGGACTGTCGCGAGGAAGACGCGATTTCATTCTTCTGCAATAATTGCACGGACAAGGGAATCCTCAACGCCATAAGTCGCCGTGATATTACACGCTTCGCTGACTTGGTGTCCATAGTACGAAAGTACTGTGCGATGGAAAGCGCCTGGAGAATCAAAATAAAATTTTGGGACGATCCGGCCCTGAATAAAAACCCAGTCCGAAATAAACGGGTGCATCATCGCCAGACACCCGGGTCAAAGACCAAAAAGCAAAAACCCTCTACAGGGCATGGAACTGTATTGGAAGGATGGCTTAATGGACCCTGTAAAATTCACAGTACGAAGGACGCCACACCAACTCACAGCCTTAGAGCATGTTGGATACTCCGGCAGGTGGCCAAAATTGACGAAAATCTCCTAATTCCGGAGGCCACAGAAAGCCACCCCAAAGACACCAATACGGTATTAACAGTCTTCGAGACTTTCGCATCAAATAATATGCGAAAAAGGACACTCCGCAGCCTTGCCGAAGTCTACCAAGTAGCAACAATAAACCCATGGAGTGACACGGCTATTACCTTTAACGCCAGTGATGAACCTAAATTCCGAACAGCCCGAGCACCAGCCGCATTGGTCCTCAGTCCAATAGTGGATGGCTTTCATCTTACCAAGGTACTCATGGACGGCGGCAGCGGATTGAACCTCATTTATGAGGAAACCCTTAAAAAAATGGAAATAGAATGGAACCGCATTGAGCGAAGCAGCACAACCTTTAGAGGAATAATCCCCAGTCGGGAAGCGCGCTGTACAGGAAAAATCACACTAGACGTGGTGTTCGGCACGCCGGATAATTACAGGTCCGAAGAGGTCACGTTCCACGTGGCTCCGTTCAGCAGCGGTTATCACGCTCTGCTAGGGCGGGAAGCGTTTACAATCTTCCAAGTAATACCCCATTACGGGTACATGAAGCTCAAGATGCCCGGGCCCAACGGAATCATCACTCTCGCTAGTGATCCGGACATAGCACTCCGCACCGAAAACAAGACAGCCGCACTGGCCCTCGAGGCACTATCCGAAGCCCTAGCGGCTGAGGAACTGACTGCGCTGCGCTCTACGATGAATAGGGATGATGTGATACTCGACAAAATATCCAAGTCCACCTCCTTTAAACCGGCGGACGAAATAGTCAAATTCCAAGTCCATCCAACGGACCCCAATAAAACAGCTTCCATCAGGGCGCAGTTAGACCCTGATGTAGACGCCGCACTGCGAAAGTTCCTACGAGAGAACTGGGATATTTTCGCCTGGCACCCTTCAGACATGCTAGGAATCCCACGCAGGCTGGCCGAGCACAGCTTAAATATCCAAACAGGATTCAAACCTGTCAAACAGGCTCTTCAGCGTTTTTCCGAACCTAAGAGACAGGGCATGTGAGAGGAGCTAGCAAAGCTATTGGAGGCCGGATTCAACAGATATATAAAACATCCGGACTGGCTAGCAAACCTGGTGATTTTAAAGACCTTAACAAGCCTTGCCCAAAGGATCCCTTCCCCCTCCCCCGCATCGATTAAATCATCGACGCTACCGCAGGGCACGATTCATTGTGTTTCCTCGATGCATATTCCGGCTACCATCAAATCAAGATGGCAGAATCAGACCAAGCCGCAACAGCATTCATCACACCATACGGCCCATTCTGCTTCAACACAATGCCCTTCGGGCTCAAAAACGTCGGCGTAACATATCAGCGCATGATTCAGACATGTCGGGCAAACCAGATCGGCAAAACAGTGGAGGCATATGTAGATGATGTGGTCGTCAAAACAAGACATGTCGAATCTCTAGTAGACGACTTGAGGCTCACATTCGACAACCTGCGAACATACGACATCAAGCTCAACCCAGAAAAATGCATTTTCGGCGTTCTAGTCGGAAAGCTCTTGGGCTTCATTGTATCCGGTAGAGGAATTGAAGCAAATCCAGCCAAGATCTGAGCTCTGTCACAGCTGGATATCCCAAAGGACCTCAAACAAATACAAAAGTTAACCGGATGCGTGGCGGCTCTCAGCCGCTTTATCTCCCGCTTGGGAGAAAAGGCCCTACCCCTTTACCGCCTCCTTCGGCGCACCGAACACTTCGAATGGACGGATGCATCCACGGCCGGACTCGACGAAATAAAAGCCATATTGGCAACAAATCCACTCCTGGCCGCGCCAAACATTGGCGAACCAATGCTATTGTACATTGCAGCAACACATCAGGTTGTAAGCGCAGTGCTCGTTGTCGAACAAGAAATGGACGGACACAAATTCCCCCTTCAAAAGCCAGTCTATTATGTGTCCACTATCCTCACTCCCTGCAAATCACGGTACCCGCATTATCAAAAGATTGCGTACGCGGTATTCATGGCATCCCGGAAGCTACGACACTACTTTCAAGAGTGTTCAATAACAGTAGCCTCGGAAGTGGACAGTTTGGACGCATTGGAAAGAAAGAGAAGCCGAGCTCGATCGGCAGGACAGTTTGGACGCATTGGAGGAGGAGCGTGACGTGGCAAAAGCCCGTTCCGCATTCTATCAACAGCAGGCTTGAAGATACCAAAGCAGAGAAGTACGGGCCAAAAATTACAATGTTGGCGAATTAGTTCTACGCCTGCCGGACAAGAAAAAGGACGAACTCAAGCCCAAGTGGGAAGGTCCCTTCATAATTGACCAAGTCCTGACTGGTGGAGCGTACCGCCTGCGAAATGCATCGGATAACCGACTCGAGCCGAACCCATGGAACGCAGCCCGTCTCCGAAGATTCTATGCCTAGCGCCGGATCCCGTGTCCGTCTCCTTACTCTGTCCATTTTTTATATACTTTATGTCTTAAATTTCTCTCCTTCTCTCTCTCTCTCTTTTATAGCCTTTGAAGGCTCATAAAGTGACGCGCTATCCGCGCTCATTAAACCTGGGGGCTTCTTTAAACATAAGCTTATTTATACGGGCTTCATGCCCAACACATGCGTCACACTTCCGCATGTACCTTTTATTCACCATTATATGCATCGATATGACTTAAGTTTTGGCCAAGCTGGGTTGTCTGGCCCCTGTGCTTACCCCTACATTCCCGATTGTTTGGCTAGGTGGTAAAGGGAGCACCTCTGCGATTGTTACTGCCGGGTCAGCCGGACGTGTACTTCAGACTGGGTGAAGCCGAAAGCTAGCGTTCTTAAGGGAATATTCGGTCGGTGAACTAAAGATGATCTTTTTTTATTTATCTATATGCCCCCAGATGTTTTTCCTGTGTTTCTTTTCGCAGCATGGACATGCACTTTACGGCATGCCTCCCAGGGAAAGGAACCCCTAACGAAACTATTCTCCCTGGAAGATGTTTCTTACTAACCATGTAATATAACATAACTAGTTGGGCACTTGTCTGTTCATGCACTAATGACCCCTACGCCTGGTCTCCATGCATTCCCCGGTTCCTATATAACCACATGAGAATTCGGACACACTCCGGACCGTCAGGTCCCGAGGCTGAAGCGAAACGGTCGTCCATGACAAATGATCTACAATCCGGCTAGAAGGCATTATAAATGTCAATTAAATTACATAGTCATTTTGACTGATTGTATTCCTCTTCAATACCATCTAACATGCTGTCTAATTTACAGTCCTGCTGGGAATACTTTGCGGCCAACTCTACTTGGCCGTATACTAAGCTTACAGGGATCTCCTTCCCATCGGGCCCTACAGGACCGACCTCGGCCATGTGGTTGGGGTCATCCTTTGCGTACCGCGTCTTCACCATGGCCCAGGCCTCCCTAGCACCTTGACGGCAGGCCGATATCTTCCACAACCGGAAGCGCCGCCGTGCTCCCTTTAGCTTCTCCGCAAGCTCTCCAAGACCTTCGGGCATGGAGACGGATGGCCACAGGGCCTGGGCGACGTTTGCATCGCCTGCCGAACTCGATCGAGCAGTTGCGAGAGCTCAAGAAGAAGGTCACCTGTAGAACCGGGCATCTCCTCTGCAGGACGACCTGTTAGCACACCTACAGACATTGCTCTGTTAGTCGACTTCCCCGCCGAACTTTCTTTCAAAGGTTCGTTCAAGCACTTACTAAATATGCCACGCCGAAGCCGCTGATTCTCCTTCACGGAGTCGGACAGCTGGGCACGAACATCTTTCAGCTCGACGCACAGCTTGGTGTTAGCATCTTGGAGATCGTTCTTCTCCCGCCTCACCTTTGTCAGCACCTTCTCACCAGCCTTTAGCTAGCATAGGAGGTATTGCCTTTCCGGATTCAATCCGGCGCCATCTGCAATTTCATTTGTCAGATTTGCACCCATGCCGTGCTTCGCAAAATACTTATCTTTCGAAGTGTATATTACCAGAGGGAGTCTCCTTGGGCTCCCCTGCCGCGGCTAGTTCGGCCTCAAGTTGGGCTTTGCACTCTTCCAGCTCCTTGGACAGTAGGGAATTCTTTTCTGTAAGAACCTGCATAACAAATGATCCTTAAATCAGTTATTCTAACTGTTTCAAGTCTCGGGGGCTACTGATATATACATATAATTACCAAAATTTTCTTACCCGTATGTCTTTTACATATTGCTCCGTGGCTCTGGCTAGACCATTTTGAGCGGCACGGAGGTACGCATCTCCCAAGTTGAAGGCATCTAACGCCCCTTAGGAGAAACAAGTGTCGCGAAGAATTGTCCAGCGACGCCTGTGGTTCATGGCACTCTCCACCTCAGAGTTGGTGGCAGACAACCCGTCCACATACTCCGTCGGAGGAGCGTCTGGCGCGCGCCTTGCATTCACCTCCGCCTCCAGACCAGGTTTTGGAGCCTGGCTGGTGGAGACGCGATTGGCAGCCTCTCCGGATATAGTCCGGTGAGGTCTCTTTGTCCTGAAGAGAGCACGAGTGTCAATGTGCCTCGAAGGTATAACACCTGGGATAAGGGGGCGCGCCATACCTTTGCGCTGACGCCTCGGTCCGGGTTGCACTTCTTTTCTGCCCACGGGGCCCTACGGCCCCTCGTTGGCTTGTCGCCGCAGGTTCGGCTTTCCGCCTCAAAAACCTCCCCTGCAAAGTTCGGTTGTAATCAGGAGACTGAAAATACGAAGAGGGCGGATACCTATTCGGGGTACTGGGACTTCGATCTCAGTTACCTGGGAGGCCGGAATTAGCCCTGGGTAATCGGCCGTAATGGCCACCAAGGCGTTGTCCTTGCTCAATTGATGGAACACTCCATCAATCAGCTCCACAGATATGTCTGGATCCTCTTGAGAGGCCAGGTCGAGGGACCGTCCTGGGTCCTCGGGTTGTGGAGGAGGGCTGCTTATTTCCTTGACAGCCCGGCGCAGTTCCTGCGTTGAAGTTGTTAGACTGAATATTTAACAATGGGAATACAAAACGGATGGCCAAGTAAATGCGACCACTTACCCAGCTTGGGGGATTGTGCATAGAGAATCCGCCCTGTGGGTTGACGCGGAGAAATTCCTCCTCTTCTCCCTTATATAAAGTGGATAGGATCTTTAATAGAGCGGCAGCTGAATCCGGCCCCTTACGGCCGTAGCGGGTGGCGTCGTCCTCCCCGTCGAAGTCCCACATGGGGTGGCTTCTATACTGAAGCGGTTGCACCCCCCGCATGATGCATTCGGCCATAACCCCGATCATGGTTAGTCCGGAATGGGCTAACAATCTTATTGGGCCCATCAGGTAAATGATGTTCCTGTCACTTTCCCTTTGAGGGCTCCGTGGATGCTAGCTTAGGCGCTTCTGTAAGGGAGCACTGTCGAATTCTGGGAGGCCGATCCGGACAGGATCCGGCAGCGGGACGTCTTCTATATAGAACCATTCCGAGGGCCAGTCCTCGGATGCCTTCTTTGGGGTTCCGGATAGATATCCGGTCCCGGCGATGCGCCACACTTCGGATCCGCCCACTTGATACATTGACCCCTCCTTGGAGCGGGGCACAAGGCAGAATAACCTTTTCCATAGCCCGAAATGAGCCTCGATGCCTAAAAACAGCTCGCAGAGGGCTACGTAGCCCGCGATATGCAATACGGAGGCTGGCGTGAGATTGTGTAGCTGGAGGCCGTAGAACTCCAGCAGCCCTTGGAGAAATGGATGGATTGGAAATTCGAGCCCCCTTATTAAATAAGAGACGAGGCACACCCGCTCTCCTTGGGAGGGATTTGGGCACTCTCCACTTGCTCTCCGCCATTATAGATGGCAAGGCCGGCTCGAACCAGGACCATATAGGCCGGGGGGACAAATCCCTTGGTCTGGAGCGTCACTAGCTCGCTATGCGGGATGGAGCATCTCTCCCAATATCTAGGCTGAGGGCTGGAAGGGCGAGAGGAGGAGTCGCGATGGCTGGCCATGGTGGAATGGACCTTTGTCGGATGCGCTCTGATGAACACTCGCGAAGGGGGGAAGATGTGCTTTGGATCTAAATCCTCGTCCCCTTAAATAGGTCAGCTCATTTATGCGGCTAGGGGTGTGAATGTAAAAACACTCAGACTTTTCATATTCATTTGACACGTGGGAAGCGACCATTATTGGGCGTAGAAGCCAAGGAGGGCAACATCTACAAGAAACCGGACTTTATTCAACAGGTACATGGAATTTGGAGGAGAACCCGCCTTGCAATGCCGAAGACAATCTGCGCGCCGGACTCATCGTCATTGAAGCCTGGTTCGGGGGCTACTGAGGGAGTCCCGGATTAGGGGATGTCCGGATGGCCGGACTATAACTTCAGCCGGACTCCTGGACTATGAAGATACAAGATTGAAGACTTCGTCCCGTGTCCGGAAGGGACTTTCCTTGGCGTGGAAGGCGAGCTTGGCGATACGGATATGCAGATCTCCTACAATTGTAACTGACTTGGTGTAACCCTAACCCTCTCCGGTGTCTATATAAACTGGAGGGTTTTAGTCCGTAGGACAACATAGACAACAACAATCATACCATAGGCTAGCTTCTAGGGTTTAGCCTCTCTGATCTCGTGGTAGATCTACTCTTGTACTACCCATATCATCAATATTAATCAAGCAGGACGTAGGGTTTTACCTCCATCGAGAGGGCCCGAACCTGGGTAAAACTTCGTGTCCCTTTCCTCCTGTTACCATCCGGCCTAGACGCACAGTTCGGGACCCCCTACCCGAGATCCGCCGGTTTTGACACCGACAGGAGGAGTTTGGAGGGAGCAAACGCAATGTAGACACAGAGATTTTTGGCGTGGTTCCGATAGGTGGTGCTATCGTACATCCACGTTGATGGAGACTTCAATCCACGAAGGGTAACGGTTGCGCGAGTCCACGGAGGGCTCCACCCACGAAGGGTCCACGAAGAACCAACCTTGTCTATCCCACCATGGACATCGCCCACGAAGGACTTGCCTCACTAGGGTAGATCTTCACGAAGTAGGCGATCTCCTTCCCCGTACAAACTCCTTGGTTCAACTCTACAATCTTGACGGAGGCTCCCAAGTGACACCTAACCAATCTAGGAGACACCACTCTCCAAAAGGTAATAGATGGTGTGTTGATGATGAACTCCTTGCTCTTGTGCTTCAAACGATAGTATCCCCAACACTCAACTCTCTCTCATAGGATTGGATTTGGTAGAAAGATGATTTGAGTGGAAAGCAACTTGGGGAAGGCTAGAGATCAAGATTTATGTGGTTGGAATGGAATATCTTGACCTCAACACAAGTGTAGGTGGTTCTCTCTCATAAAATGTATGTTGGAAGTGTAGGCATGTTCTGATGGCTCTCTCCACAAATGAAGAGTGGGTGGAGGGGTATATATAGCCTCCACACAAAATCTAACCATTACACACAAATCACCAAACTCGGTGGGACCGAATTATAAAACTCGGTCACGCCTATTTAGTTCAAAATGTGAACGTTAGGATTTTCTGTGGGACCGACATGTCAACTCGGTGGGACCGATTTCATTAGGGTTCGGGCATAACGTAATGTCGATGAGACCGATTACACAAGCTCGGTGGGACCGATTTTGGTAATAGACTAACAGAGAGTTGGTTAGGCAAACTCAGTGGGACCGATTCGCTCATCTCGGTTAGACCGAAACGTTACGAGGGGGAAACAGAATGTTTTCATTGCAATCTCGGTGGGACCGATCGCTCATCTCGGTTGGACTGAAACGTTACGAAGGGAAACAGAGATGTTGCAATCCCATCTCGGTGAGACCGAGATCCCTATCAGTGAGATCGAAGTGACTAGGGTTTGTGGCAGTGGCTATGTCAAGTGAACTCGGTGGTGCCGGATTGAATATTTCGGTGGGGCCGAGTTTGACTTTTGGTTTGGGACATATGTGGATATGAGAAAGTAGTTGAGGGTTTTTGGAGCATATCACTAAACATTTTGAGCAAGTAACTCATTAAGAAACACCTCACCCCCTTTTAATAGTACTGGCTTTTCCTATGGACTCAATGTGATCTTGGATCACTGAAAGTTAAATGTAGAGTCTTGTGCTTTGAGCTTGAGCCAATCTTTTGTCCTTAGCATTTTGAGGGGTCCACTTTCTAATCCACACTACAAAAAAGACACATCCGTGACATTTTGGGCCGAATGAAAAAAGATCTGTCATACTTATGACAATAATTATGACAAAACACGGTATCATCATAGATGTGGTGGGGTCCTACTTCTATGACAAAAAATCATGACAAGAAATGGACTTTTTGTCCTCGGCGGGCTGGAGGCGCAGCTGCATGACATTCTTTGGGCCGTCCATGACAGAAAAAACCGTGGTAGAAGCGAGGGCGCGGAAAATATCGCGGAGTCCCCGGTTACGGTGGGTGGTCGGGGGTCGAGCAATGCGCGTTTCTCTCGTGCGTACGCGCGTGTGTGCGAGGCATTGGGCTCTAACTGAACCCGAGCGATTGCACTGCAGGCTACGCGTTACTGAACCCGAGCGGTCGATCGATGACTGTTAACTGAACCCGATCGAGCGATTCCTTCGCTACTGCTGCTAACTGAATCTAATCGATGCTGCCTATGGATGAACAGTGAGTGTTGTGGGGGGGGGGGGTTGGATGAACAGGTCCCAGTGGGGTGGATAAACAGGACCCCGTGGTGTTGCCTCTGGATGAACAGTACCCAGATCGATCGAGCCGGTTGGGGCTGGATGAACAGGACCCCGTGGAGGCCAGGATGAACAGGACCACCCCGTGGAGGGCAGGATGAATAGTAGACGGTGGATGGCAAGATGAACAGTAGCCCGTGGAGGGGTGGTTGAACAGGAGCCCGTGGATAGGGCTGGTTGAATAGTAGCCGGTGGAGTAGCGCACGGTGGAGGCTGGATGAACAGGAGCCCGTGGATGAACAGTCGCAGGTGGAGGCTGGAGGAGGTCGACGGTGGATGAACAGTAGCCCGTGGAGGCTGGAGGGGGTCGATGGTGGAGATGAACAATATCCCGTGGAGTCCCGTTTTGCGGTACGCCACACCCCTCCCGATGAACAGGACCCCCGTTTCGACCGTAGCTCTCCAACACAAATCCGTTTCCTCCGTTTTGCGGTACGCCACACCCCTCCCGATCAACAAGACCCCCGTTTCGACCGTATGAGGTCCGTTTCCTCCGTTTTGCGGTACGCCAGACCCCTCCCGACGAATAGGATCCCGTTTTGAACGTGGCCGGTCGAACACAAGGCTGTTTCCTCCATTCTCCAGTACGACGGGCCTCGTTTCCATCGGCTATTCCATCCAAGCCCTCCCGATGAACACGACAACGCATTACGTTCCGACCCAGCTGGTTGGCTCCCCATGAACACGACGACGACGATGTTTCTCCATTCCGACCCAGCCATGTACACGAGCCCTGGCCGTACGTACGAGCGAGTAGGCGTTCGAGACCCCGCCCATATGTACGTACATGGCCGTATTTACTTTCTTGCACCCTGGCCGTTGTACTTACGTGTACATCCTACGTGTGCGCCTATACTATGACACATGCGCGCCTCTACATCGACCAGTATGTACGTACACGTTCGCAGTCAGGGGGCGAATGGTTTTTTTGCCCAGACGCACTTCCTTGCGTGTGAAGATGTAGCTTGTGGGTTCCAGCAGTCAGGAGGAAACATTTTTTCATGAAATACGGTGGCCCGTCTGGTGGGTCCCCACTGTCAGGTGGAGGAATAATTATTTTGCGCGTAATAAGGAGGCACTTCCCTGCTGCGGCTATGGACCCGGCTATCAGCCTCTCCACGTACAGTCCACGTCCGATGGAAGTCATTCCTTGACCACGTTGACCATGCCGCGCCGAGAGCACCAGGGCGGTGGACGACGGCAAGGCCTAGGAAGGGGACGACGCGGAGCCGGGGAAGACGCGGCAGTGGATGCCCACGCGTAGGAGTACGAGGGTTCACTGGTTCGCTGCGATGTGAGGCTGCCATCGCCATAGAATAACAGGGGTTGTGGGTGAGTAGAGGGATGGCCTGGCCAGCGGTGGGAATAGTAGGGGGCTGTGAGGCCTCTGCAGCAGCACAACCGGCCACGGGAGGCAGGAGCATGCGGCACGACCGGCGCTGCTTTAGGAGGCTGGAGCAACAAGACCAGAGGTTGAAGAAGCACTACGGCCGTTGGATGGACATCGTATGGTCACTGGAACTAGAATTGTTCATATTGACTAAGTTGACAAAGCACTCTGTCCCTGTCAACTTATAGGCCCACAAGTTAGCCTCCCACCAAGGTGGGTCCCAACTAGCAGGGGGAGTATTCATTTTTTTAGCGTAATAAGGAGGCACTTCCTTGCGTGCGAAGATATAGCTGGTGGGTCCGACTTGTCAGCGGTGGGAACGTTTTTTCACGAACTACAGAGGCCCTTCCAGTGGGTCCCGGCTGTCAAGTGGAGGAATCATTATTTTGCGCATAATAAGGAGGCATTTCCTTGGGTGCGGCCGTCGACCCAGCTGTCAGCCTCTCCATGCACAGTCTACTTCCGATGGTGTCGTTCGTTGACCACATTGACCACTCTGCGCCGAGCACATCCAAGGTGGTGGACGACGGCGAGGCCCCGGACAGCAATGAGCCGGAGATGGGAAGACGCGGGAGTAGAGTCGCAGACGGAGAGGTGTATGAGGGTTAACTGGTTCTGGTGCGGTGTGGTTCGGCAGTCGGTGGAGAAGAACAGGAGGTATGGAGGGGTGGAGGGATGGCCTGGACAACGGTGGAGTAGCGCTTCACAGTGAAGCATGCTAAGCAGAGCTGCTAGCACCAGGAGGCCGGAGCAGGTGGTCCCGGCGGCGCTAGAGGAAGAAGACGAGATTGAAGATGGATGCTAGTCGTTGGATGGAAATCCAACGGCTAACGATGTCAGAATCATTTGCTGACTAAGTTGACAACGACTTGCATTGGCTTCGGCCTATTGGCCCACATTTCAGCCTCCAAAAATGTGGCACGTATTCAACCCATTTTTTCAGAATTTACAGTCCTTTTTTGCGGGGTAGAATTTACAGTCCGTTTGATCTCTTTTTTTTGAATTACAGTCCATTAGCTGGGCTGGGTGAACAAATAATGTGGCGTCCATGCGGCCCATTTATGTTTTTCCTAAAAAATTACAGGCCATTTGCACTTTCTCAAAATACAAGATTTTGCTGGGCTGATTCTAATTATAATGTTGGGGTGAGCGCAGCAATGATATCAAAAAATAAACAGGGAATGAGCATTTTGTTATATATATATATATTTAAATAATAAGTGATTTATTATTTCATTAGTCCTTAAATCTTACCAAGCTTTTGTACACAATCACCAGGATTTTCATTGCCAAAAAAATCCAGGATTATATTGTTAAGAAATTATTTTTATAAGTTAACAAGATGTGGGATATTGTTTTCTTACATATGTAAGTATCTATTAAATATATGATGACAATAACAATAATATATAATAACATATAAAATAATTTAAGTATATATAATATAGTTAGAAGGGAAACATAAGTTGGACCGGGCGTTCCTATTCTTATATAGAAAAATAGAACAGACCTCTGTGTTTTCTTCAAAAAAAAATACATAAATTGGGTTACCGATGTTTCAGGAAAAATAAAACCTCGGATGGGAGGTCCATAGGTCGGTCGATACATGACGGCCCTCAAGAAAATACAAACAGCCTTATGGACCTCCCATCCGAGGTCGTGGGCTGCGCATGTTAAAAAAGAAAGCCTAGACGGGGCAGCCCAAAACCCAGCTGATACTTGCTACCCCAGTGATAATAAATGATACCTACCAGCTCCCCGGCTTCGTTGTGAATTTATCTCCTATAGTAACTATGTTGAAGCACCTAAAAAATGTTACTATGTTGACAAACCTGTGGGCCGCAATGTCAGTATAGCATTAGGAGGAAGTATTTTTTCGATGAGGCACTTGCTTGCGTACGGCCATAGACCTGGTGGGTCCCGACTATCCGCCTCTCCACGTATAATCCTCTCAAGATTCCTCTCGTTTATTCATCATGTTCACAACAGCAGACAGCGGCGTTGCGGCGAGCGCACAAAGGCGTAGGAGGAGATCCGACAACCTGAGGAAGTGCCTTATTACTAACGAAACAACTGAACTAGCCCAGTGGCCGAGTGACACTACCCGACAGCTGTTCCGCCTGGGTTCGATTCCACCTGTGTAGAGAAAATATCTCCAATTTTTTTGCCTCTGCCTTTATTGACATGTGGGTCCCAATTTGCATCTACGCACACCACGTCCTACACTTGCCAAAACTTCATCCCTTGTTTCCTCTGTTTTTCGCACACTCGACATTGTGTGGGCATTTTGAAAATAGCATATCTTTTTTACTATGCATCATATGAAGATGTGCTATGCATGAATGTTGATCAGCATGATGTTAACTGGCTGGTAGTTCCAGTTTCGACCATGAATAAAACTTCCAGTATGATGTTAACACTGTTTGAAAAGGCCATGTTAATATAAATGCTCTGCCTCTGAAAGTTGTAGTTTCTTATCTGAAACTGAACTTGGAGTTTCTTATCTGAAACTGAAACTTGCAGTTTCTTCTCTGAGAATCACATTGTCTGCACTTTTATACTCCTATCAAACTACATTTTTAAGTGCTAAAAATAGATCTCTAGAATTCATAAAATACTTCATATGCTCAATACTACAAGTCTGAAATTCAAAAGACATCCATATCTGAAAGTACTCTCAAAATACACAACACAAAACACAATTCATAACCTGCAAATACTAACAACCCTAAGCTCCTCCGGAGAATTCACAACCTGCCCGACTATTCCTCGGCGGCAGACATCCGCCCTGTGAGACGATGTGAACGGCGAGGGAGAGGATGGCGGGGAAGCGTCGTCGGGCCAACTATTTTTCTCCTCTTGCAGTTCGGTTCGGTTGACGAAGACTCCACCGGCTCGCTCTGGCACATCACCCTCACAAATGGCACCCTATAGATGCTCGATCCTTCAATCTTTGGTGGATGCTCCATCTGGGATCGATACTCCCACCACCGCTCCCTCATGATCGGATTCGGTGAATCTGTTTGCTCCATGGCCCAGAGGAGCAGCTCTATGTACTCCCACGCGAATCCCTCCGGGAGTATCGCCGCCTTTTCGCTCTGTTGCAGATATTTGGCCATGGATGTCGCCGCCGTCGCTAGTTGATCCTTGTTGTCAAACCAAGACTGTATCTCCAACATCCTAGCTAGCTTCACAGGGTCGCCGTCTGCGATCCTCACGTATCGGTTGTACTCCTCCATCGATCTACTTCTCCACAGCACCTTCACTCGCCGGCAGTGGTTTTTGAATGGAAGAGGAGAGGAGCAGCGCTGGTTTTGGTTTAGAACGGGAGAGGAGCGATGATTGTTTTGGATTGGAACAGGAGAGGAGGGGCGGTGGTTTGGAAATGGAAGAGGAGAGGAGCGGCGCTGGATTTAGATTGGAACAGGAGAGGAGCGGCGGTGGTTTAAGAGGAGAAGAGCGGAAGTGCGGCGCTGGTCTTGGAAGTATTTTTTTGTTTTGCGTATTTTAGGTCAAAGTTTGACCACGTACTGTATTTGACAAGCAAAATGTGAATGCATGTCACCAAAGATTGTATCGTTTGGTTCGTATCTGAATGTACTTTCAAATTATATTATTTTTGCAATGTATAACATATATTTTATTTGCGAAAATCATGGTCAATTATGACCCAGAATAAAAGGGAGACTAGTTAATGTGGGGTCGCTTTCTTAATTGAAGGGTAAATTGATTTTGATTTTGATCCAGTCACGGCGCGTCGGCCCTCTCGCCCAATCCTAAATCGCTTCTGCATGCTCCTCTCCCTCTTCTCCATTGCAAAACCACCTCCTCTTTCCTCGGACGAGGATCCCCTGACGTAGCCCATCCTGCCATTGAGACAATGACACATGGGTCCCACCAAGCGCGGGGCCCACCTGTCAGCGACCGAAAGGCAGGGGAACCTCTCCTCTCCATCATCTCCATTCCAAAACCACCGTCTCGCCTCTCCCTCTTCTCTATTGCAAGACCACCGTCTCTCCTCACATCTTCCAAAGCTAGCACAAGACCACTCCGAAGGACATCTATGGAGGGGATGCAGCAGCTAATCTGGCAGATCGCTGGCGGCGACCAGGCAAAGTTAGCCAGGTTGAAGGAGATCCTTACTTGGTTTGACAATGAGTGGGTGATTTTGAGGACGGTGAGGGCCATGTGGCAATGTATGTGAAAGAGCGAGACGGGGGCGATGAGGGCGGCGATGTACTCCTCGGCGGCAGTCACGCCGCAGTCCTTCGAGTTCATCAAGTATCTCCTCTGGGCGATGGAGCAGACAGATTCTCCCAAGGCGAAAGTCAGGCGGAGGTGGTGGGCGTACAGGTCGAAGGTCGAGCACGCATAGGATAACGGATCAATCAAGTACGGTGTGCCATTCATGAGGGTGCAGAGCCAGCCGGAGCCACAGGAGTATTCGTTCTCCCATCGCAAGAGGAGGCCGGATGGCGCAACGTCGCTTCCCCGCCGTTCTCCACGGTTCCCTCGACGCTCGCCTCGTTTTAACGGCGTCGGTAGGGTTTAAGGTAAGCATCGCACTAACCTAATCTTCCATCTGCTCATGCTTACAATCAGTGTGACAACTAATAAAAATGATGCTTACAATCAGTCTCCGAGTACTACGCCAATCACCCTAAAATAGCTCTGGACCTTTGGGTCAAAGTTGTGACACTGTGTACAAATAAAGAAAAATAGATTGGTGCTTCTCTCAGAAAAGAGTACACCCCTAGAAAACTGCCAATATAAGCTACTAGTATTTTTTGAAGTCTAAGCTACTAGTATTTGGTTGAGGATTTGCTGCCGAGAAAGATCTGTCCACAGTGAGCGCCACACATCCCACTGATGGTGGTGGATGCCAATGCTTAGATAGAGCAGGGTTGGTGTCGGTAATTTTTACTTAGCACCTCGCACTCTCCATATATGCCGGTTCCATCCGTACATTTGTGTAGTTCCACCAAAATGCAGCTGAATTACCCTGTTTGCACAGATAATGAAAAGGCGTGATTAGATTATAGTGGCACTAGTTGATGAAACATACACTAATAAATAGAAGAAAATATTACATCATACTGGAAATCGACCCAAGTCTCCCCGATACACCTTCTTCCAGTGATGAACATCAGTGTACAGCGGTAGTACAAGGAGGGGCCTTGAGACATTCAAATCTCTATTTTTGTGCAGATTAACTAAAATTAAGCACCCCAGTTTGAAGAAACGCTTAAACATTAACAATGGGACTAGTTGATGAAAAATACATTAACAAAGAGAAGCACTTTCTTTATCTACATTGGAAATGAAATGATAGAGAGGACACTCGCTCTATTTTAACTGTATTATTACTTCATTTTATCAGTGACACTAGGGTCGAGCAGGTGGCAAACGAGGTGTACCGTGCGTCGCAAGGATGAAGGCCGAGGGTGCTTAGACTGGGATGCTGAAGCTGGCTCTTTCAGTCCGTATCTTCCCCCTAATGTTTCTGTGGTAGCATTTGGGTTGTAATCCAAACTTGGTCGAGTTGGTGCTGCGTCCCCCTACCTTCCTAGCTTATGTGGCGAACTTGTCTCCTGCTAGTACTCAGTCTGTTCTAGTAGTAGTTGCATAACTGCTCGTTTACACTGAGATGTTGTCGGATAATGGTTCTCTATGGTTGGGTTTCTTTAATGAAATCGGAGGAAACCCTCTCTTTCGATATATAAAAAAACAGTGGCACTAGCGGTGCCAAAACATTGCCTCAAATTAATAGTGCCACTAGATTAAGGTGCAAAATAATAACATTACTGCTTTATCATGGCAGTGCCAAAACAGTAGCACAAGAGCAGGATCAACATGCAGGATCTTTGGCAAACGGTCGGACCAAAAGGGAACATACCTCGTGATGGGAACCATATCTGCAGTCAGCGCCATCGTAGAAGGGATGACACCAGTCACCAACATGGATGATTCAATTCATGGGACCTTTTGATGCAATTCACCTAAAGTGAAGTAATGTCCCATGAGCTAGTAGCTTCTTCTTCTTCTTTTTTTAAGAAAAGGGCTCAAGCCCCGGTTCCATTTCAATCAGAAAACGAAACCCACAAAGCTTCTTCATTAGTTGTAATAAAATTGAGCAACATCAAGGTTGGTCGTGAAGCACCTGGAGAGTAGGCGGACCAGGACAGTTTCATCTCTAACGAAAAGAAGCAACTTATCTTAATGGGAAATTTAGCAGGACATGAAAAAAAGTTCCATTGACTCATATTACTAGAGGCATTACATTGAAAACAACATTGGTTTAACGTGTCCTTACTTTTAACAGTGCGACTGCTACATTTTACCAGTGGCATTACATAAGAGCGGCTCGGGGCAACAAACATCAGAAGAGGATATCTGGGTTGGTCCCATTTTTGTTCGGTATATAGCCACCTTATACTGTGTGAGGCTAGCAAATCTAGTGTTGGACTTACTCTGTTGACTTGTCCCCCTGTCCCCACTTTCTTTCCTTTTCAACCAATAGATCGGGTTTATATTGAGTTTGTATTGCGTTCCCTTTATTTCCCTATTAGACCTAGAGACCAGTTGTATAGCCAGTCTCTGCTACTTTTCACCCCCATTATTTCCTCTTTCGACCAAGCCCTAGCTTCAGGTAACAAATCTTCCCCCACCCCCTTTCTTCCTTGTTTGAACCAAGTACTACTACTAGATTCGAGTGCATGAACTAGTTTTACCTCTTAACAGTAAAAAAAATTAGGTGGTTTTCGAACAGTCGATCGATCCTATCTACACAAGGGGGCCTGAGAAATAGTAAAAGATACAAATGCAGCGACGTCAGGAGCTCGGGAAGTAGAGCAAGGCCGGTTTCGATGTAAGTTATACCTAAGGGTCGCCGGATGTCGCTAGGTGGGCGGCAGGAGGCCGGATCTGCCCACACTACGGCAGCGAGGAAGAAGGGGTGGGAGGCCCTCCCTCACCAGCGATGCTTGGGAGAGAACAGCAAGGCACGCTGATCGGGACGTGCCGGCAGTGGGTAAGAGCCGTCGCCGAGGACGACCGCGTGAACGTTGCACCTTCTCACCTTCCCCAGCGGAGAGGATCCGGCTGGATCTGTGACCGGCGGTGAGTAGAGAGAGAGAGAGAGAGAGAGAGAGAGTGTGTGTGTGTGTGTGTGTGTGTGTGTGTGTGTGGCCACCGCTGTCGTGTTTAGATCTGGAGAGGACGAGACAGTGTGAAGAGAGCAACACTAGCAAGCAAGCGCGGAGGCTCCTGCCTATATAGTGGAGTACTAGTTTTCTTTTGTCTACCGGCCGGAGCCGGCTTGACCTCGGCAATGACTACCGAGAAGTCTTCATGCACGTGCCCCGAAGGCGCAGTTGTCGTCATTTTGATCTGAAGCACCGGATTATAGCATATAACACGAAACAATGCCACATGACAAGAAATCATAACCTCACTGCCCAAAGGAGACACGATGAATCCCGACAGACAAACTAGACGAGGATCAAAGCTCAAATTAAAGATAAACTCGTAGAAAAGGGGTCCATCGATAGATTTCCTAATTAACATAGCCGGCTTGACCTAGATGGCAGCTGAGTAGTCTTCGTGCATGTGCCCCCAATGACTAGCCCAACTCAGTTGTCGTTGTTTAACCCTCGCAGTGATCCGAAGCACATGACACCTAATTTTGCGAGATGACAAGAAACCTTTTTTTAGATTTCTCACCAGAACTACAGCCCTATACAACACAACCTGCATGATATGTAGACGATAGCCAATCCATGCGTGTCTGCTAGAGTCTGGTCACATGCATGGACGAACTGATCTTCCGTGTCTTGCAGGGATCGTCCAGGTACCAACGTATGTACTACTTCTATTAACTCACCCAACTTGTGGGGACGGGGAGTGTGCCTATGGTCGGTTCTCAATTGCGGTCCCACATGTGTGTGCAAATGCAATATGACGCGCATTCCATTCAAAGAGCGGCGTGCCAGACCGACCGACCGTCTGGGGTGCGATGCGAACGCGACGGGTGTGCTGTATACTCCATACATGTGTACTGCCATTTTCTTGAGGCTTTGCTCCATGGCGCAATCCATGGATACAAAATTAGTATGCTATACTATTTAAAAGTCGAGGGCGGGCTTTTCCCGTGCGGTAGGCGGGGCAGTTCCGCCTAGTTGGTTCGACAAAGACGCGAGAAGATGAGGGAGTAGGCTGCTGCAAACGTAGGGTTGTGTGATTTGATAGTGAGTTACTGCTGGACAGGTGGGGCCCGGTGATTTGACTTGCCATTATCGTTTTAACTGTGGCGCTACGACCAGCTTGAGTCTCCCGATTCCTGACCACCTCCATACAGGTGCCTTTCCCGATGCTCCACCATGTAGAGGCTAGCACTTGCTTGAGAGCCCACTCCTCCACTTTTTCCTTGCCTCTTTCCCCCACGTATGCAAATATGCTGTGTAAAGTGGGCTTATAGCCCACTATTGTACTTGATCCTACAGGTGCTAAGCCTGCCACATAGGCATAAAGTCTGATGTGACAAGTTAATTAAGAAGAGACACACTAGTTTGGTGACCCCAGGAAGAAACGGTGATAAGCGTGTGTACCTAGATGAAGCAAACTTAGCAATAAAAAACTAAGAACCTATGCATTCAGGACTTGAGTTGCTAAGCCATTTAATGCCCATAGCACCTCATCTAAGCACCATTTCATTGGAAGAGCTCACTCCTCGGCAAATGCAATAAATACTACGAGGAAAGAGATAGAGAGAAGTAAACAAATAATACTCTTATAGCCAACCTTATAGATAACCTTGTTGTATGAGTGACTAAGTGATGACTATGTATGACATGCCAACATCAGATAGCCTAACGCACCGCATTAAATCTCCAAGGGCGCGGCCGCGCGAGCGAGGCGACGGTCGTAGTAGGCACGACCATGATATGGGCTGCTGGCAGCCCTTGGATCTGAGATCGAACGGTCGCATGCTAAGTTGCTGAAAATTTGCAGAATAACCCTCCAGGATAGGGTATTCACCCATAGGTCCAGAATCACGCCATGCAACCGTTCGATCTCAGATCCAAGGGCTCGTGGAAGCCCGTATCATGGGAGAATGGAAAGCCATATCACCTATAATTTTCCCGACGCTTTACATGACATCGAAAGCCATTTAATTGGGCGTCGAGTAGACATTACGTCTAATTGGGACCCCATAGTACTGTGCATGAATCCATTTATCCACCAAGCAAGCCACTACCCTGCCATTCGCACGCGCCCCCCACTCGACATTTTTACAATTGATAAACCGCTCTAGTCGTCCCGTCCTTTCACATTATGGCAGTTCCACTGATCCTAACCCTCCTCCCAAATCCATGGCTCCCAAATCTCCATGATCGGCGGTGAGTACAAGGTTAGAACCATCACCTGCGATGAGTTCGATGTCATCTACACCCGTTCTTCCGCAACGGTGAAAGAATGCCTTGCTTGCTTCAAACGCATGTTCGAAAACTCAAATGATGAGTGGGTCGCTGGGCTAGATGTTGAGTACACCACAGTCCTGGGAAGCGAGAAGAATCTAAAGGAGGCAGAGAAGAAGAAGCCCGCCGTGATCCAGGTTTCCGTGCATGACTTATGCTTGGTCTACCACATATGCCATGCCGACGTTGAGTGCCAGGATTTTAAGAATTTCCTCAAGAACGGCCGAGTCAAATTCGTTACTATAGACTTTAGGAACGAGAAGGAATTCCTGGGTGGGATAGGCCTCGTTGTAGGCGACCCCTTCGACCTCCAGAAGAAACTGCTGGTGCCCTCCCGTGATCAGCCTTCAATGCTGACCCTGGAAGGAGCCATGGTTCATCCTTCGTACGGTACATTGAAGAAACCTCCGTTCAGGTTTCATCATGCATGGGAGTGGAATGTACTAGATATAGACCACATCCACTATGCTCCAATGGATGGCTACCTTTGTTTCAATATCTACAAGGGTTGGATGAAGAGCAAGAGCCAAGTGTGCGGTTCAAGCAAAGAAGTATCGTCCAAGAGGAAGAGGGACAAGGACGAAGTCGAGGACGTGGATGAGGACTCCGAGTAAGGTGGCAGTGTCGTTGCTCATGGTAGTTCTAATGCAGTGTCTACCAGATCAGTTGCTTAGTTTAATTTCTGTTGTGCTTAGTTTTATTTGAGGTGTGTGTTGTGCTGAGCCCCCAGCAGAACTATGTTATGTTTCTTCTCGTTATATTTCATACATTTCATCTTTTAGTTGGTACAGTACTACCACTCGTTTCTTGACATTGTATATATGGCCAACATCATATAGCCAGCAGTTTAGTTGTCAAAGAATTTCAGGGTGCTTAGTTTTGTCAAAGAATTCCAGGGTGCTTAGTTTTATTTGACGGGTGTGTTGTGCTGGACACCATTAACTTATCATTGTGAGAATCGGCTTATTTTTGTCATGTAACATGGTCAACAGGGTTTGACGTGAAAATAACAATGTCTAATGGCATTTCTGAGCAAACATCTAACTTAACAATGGCATTTTTAGATATCTAATTGCATTTTTGAGCAGGCATCTCACGGAACGATGGCATTGTTTGAGTAGTTGTAACTTCTAATGGAAAAACTGAGTAGTGATACACAACTAGTGGCATAAATAACAAGAACCCAAGAATTAAATAGAGCTAATTTCTTTATTTCTTTATACCTTTGTGTGCGAAACAATATACACTTCCTACCACCAGATTTTCTTTACAGAGGCAACATAGAACTATATGAGTGCCCTGTTAAATTTTGGAATTATTCCGGGTTCGTTTGGCCTTTTTTATACATTAATTGAGTTTCTGGTCATTTAATGTGCATAATTCAAATTTGAACTACAAGCACATGCTCCTGTGCACCAAAGTTGATTGAAAAATCACATGTGTGTCCTCGGGTGAATTTCTAGGTCTCATGCAAGAAATGGGAATGAAATTCAAACATCTGGGCATCGTGGTTCGGCCGAGAACGTTGAGAAGCTTGGTTTTAAAATTCTTGTAAATCCAAAACACGCCTGAAAATCATGAAACTTGGCATGGTGTCATGTCATGGTACTACCATGCTGTGGTAAAAAAATGCAGAATAGGAACAAGTTTTGGTATAAGTTTCTTGCAAACTGGAGCTTCTCTCAAGAAGGCTCGTGGTTGTGAGAGGGAACGTGTCACCTTTGTGTGCATAATTCAAATTTTAAATACAAGCACATGCTCTAGTGCACCAAAGCTGGTTCAAAAATCACATGTGTGTCCTCGGGTAAATTTCTAGGTCCCATGCCAGAAATGGGAATGAAATTCAAACATCTGGGCGTCATGGCTCAGCTGGAAACATTGAGAAACTTGGTTTTTTAATTCCTGTAAATCTGAAACACGCATGAAAATCATGAAACTTGGCTTGGTGCCATGACATGGCACCAACATGTTGTGGTAATTTTGCTGTCCGATTTGCGAAGGCGCACACATTAACAATCAACAAAGTCATTTTGGAACAGGTGTTGTCACGTTACAATCGGAAACACAAGTATTGTTGAAACCATGGGTGTTCTATTTACCATTTACGTGCCGCCATGTGTCCCCTTTTTTTATTAGCTAGGAGGCACCGTGTAGGGTAGCTATTTGAGTACGGGAGGCGTGCGATCAGACCCCTGCGCATGCTTAACGGGAGGAGAGCCCTTTGACCTCCATCTGCCGTCCACCTCTCTCCCAAGGTACCATTAATGGCGCTCAGGCCTCTCTTTAATGGCGTGGCAATGTCTCACTCGACTGAGATTTAAGAGAGAGAAAAGAAAATCTGAAAATAAAATTTTGCACGGATCTTGATGTAAGATCCGATGGACCTATATAGCATCTACTACGACTTATAGCAAGACTAATGAATATATATAAGGACGACAAGAGTGGATAATAATTGTCTTACGTAATTAGGAAGATAATTTAAAAAGCCACATGCGGCTACGCCCAACATACACAAGGGCAAAAGAAGAAGGAAGACGCATACAACGATTTGGCTCACTGATCTCTACTTTCTTTATGCGCTGCAGGCCGCGGAGACTAGTTCTCGCGGCGGGCGATGATCTCTTTCATCAGTTTCATGTCCTTAATATGCTGCTTGGCAGCATCCATGGATTCCTCCTCCAGCATGTTGCGCTCGATGCGGAGCATAGCATTCTCGTCCATAAGTTTCTTGATGATGACGCCCGTCCTCTGCAACACGGCAGCGGTCTCCTCCTCCTGCTTCGCCCCGGAGCTTCGCATTGCCCTCCCCGAGTTGTCGGATGACGCCGGTAGCCTCATCCTGCATCCTCGCCCAGCCATAGATCTAATCCATCTGGCTATGGACTATTGCATGCATGCGCCTGTAAGAGTCCTCGCCTGCCCGCGAGAAATTTTCCCAGGCCGCCGCGGCGCGGCGGGACCTCCCTGCTGCTTTGGCGGCATGACGGGACATCTCTATTGCTTCCGCGGCGTGGCCGGACTAGTCTGCTACATCGACGGCACGGCGGGACCTCTGTGCTGCTACTGTTGCGCGGCTGGACATGTCGGCTGCTTTCGTGGCGAGGCAGGACATCTCTCGTGCTTCCTCTTCCATGCTCACCTCTCCCTGGTGGAAATCTCTTGACCCAAAACTCACGCTGACTATGGCTTGATTGTTTCTTGTGGATGAGGAGTTGAGGAGGAATGTGCGGTCATTTTCGGTTAGGTAGTTCCCCTTTTTATAACCTAAGTACTAGTCCTAGTACTAAAACCTGCATGGTGGGAACACATTCAGGTTTGGTATGTACTGGTAGGTGTGAGCAGGCTTGCACTTAATTGTAGCACTAGTACTTTCGAATGTGATGGGAACAAGGTAAAGATTAATTGATGGTTTTTGGTTCTGAGGCCCGAAACGGCTCCCTATGAGTTTAGTTGAACATAAATTTCAAGTAGACTGCACTGCTCAGATGCGTAAATATTATGTTACTGTCAAAAATTGGCACAAAATAAGAAGGAGACCAATGGAAGTACTACTAGCAACCCATGATTTAACTACTCGCATGCGCGCAGTGGAGTAGTAATGTCTTTCTTCCGCCCTCACGTCCACTCAATTTGCATGCGCTGTATTAATTGACCATCAATGAAGTGAAGGACTTTACACGCATCAAATTATCACATGGGGTGGATCTTGGTACAAAATTGCGTCCGCCCGTGTACCCGCGTGTGTGTGCGAGGGAATGAGTGCGTGCGTGGTGTGCGTGCACATCTTCGCTTCATGCATGTACTGCCAGTGCGGCTCGGGGAGGACGAGTACATTCTTATGGAACAAGCAGCACCTCATTGTGATCAATCCACACAAGGATGTCGCGACAACGCCTCCACATGTGCCACATGCCCACGTGGCTTCATGAACTGTAAGAGAGACATTGTGTAGTGTGCCATTGTGTTTTGCACATACTCAAAGTACTAGTAAGGTACACATGCATTGCACACTTCAGATTTTGCAACCAAATTACGATAAAATACCACACTGTAGCATGTAAGCTCTGAGTCATATGTGCCTGATGTAGACCTTCGTTTAATTCGTATAGTTCATCTCATTCAAAATCAATTAGTTTTTATAAAAAACCAAGGGCCTGTTTAATTCGTAGGATTTCCAAAATGCGGGAATAGGAAGGACATGGGATTAGAGTGGAATGTTGTCTTGAATCCTACAGGATGGTACGAGTGTTTGATTGTGCATAGAAAAACGCAGAATTCTTTCAAAGAGGTTTGAGTGGATGGGATGTTTCCTATGAAATCTAGTGCAAATGAAGCATATGGAAAAATTCCTATGGTTTACAATCCTACGAATCAAACAACCAAGAGAGGAGAAATTCCTAAGGATTAGAATCCTCCAAAATTCCTTCGAGAATCCTTTGAATCACAGAAGCCCTTAATCTATTTTATGATTCATGGAATTGTCTGTTGTAAAGCATAAAGTACAAACAAAGAATGGCAATTCAACTAGAAAAAAAGTTTGGGCAGTTATGATACGGAAGATTCTAGAACAAAGGAGAACCACTATTGTTTTGAGATTTGTGCATTATGCTTAAGTTCAACCATGGAGTCTGCTAGATTGTACATGTGGCAAAAACCGGTGGGGGACAGAAGATGGTGCGAGGGGCCGAGTGGAGGTAGACTATGAAGGAGTGCACAACTGCGAGATCGATATTTAGAGAGAGGGGGCGAGAACGTGCGCTGTTGCACGCAGTGGTGGAGCCATGAAAAATGTCCCATGAGCTGGGGGGCCAAGCATTGCTAATCCTTTATGAGGAGGGCCAATTCATCAACTTAAACCATTTTTACCAGCAATTGTCTAATGATCACATTCATATTAGCCTCGATATATACTGATGTTAGGGGGGCAGGGCCCTTGCCGCCCCCTGTCTTGGCCATTGTGCGCGCGTCTGAGAGATGAAGCGGAAGGCATGGATGATGAGAGGGGGGCGTTGGATATATAATTAATGTGGGTGTATGAGCTATATATGTAATCCCATATAGAGAGGTATAGACTGATCGATGTGGACGTGGGAAAGAGGGTGAGACCTCACTAGATATATAGATTGATCGGTTTATGTGGAAAACTATGAAAGACCTAGATACACACACACACACACATAGAGGAACATCGATCATTGCGCATGCACGTCAGAGATAAAGATTACCCGATATGATGGAGAGGGGGATGTGTGTGTGTGCCTTCATGGGAGACCGACCTGGAGAAAAAGATTGCATGTGTGCGATGGATAATGCTGACTGGTAGTGTGTGTGCATGCATGCACGAGAGAAAGTTAGTGGTACAATTATAAAGAGAAGACCAATGTGTGGGTGTAAAAGACTAGGTGAGGTCATAATCAATATAAAGTTGAATTCAAATATCTGAATAAGAGATCATGATGTTTGAAACCCATGCATGCATGAATATAACAGAGATCTGTGTGGTGTGGTTTGGAAACGAGCATGTTGCAATGTATACACATTGAACAAGGTCAGCTTGGTTTGAATTCGAGATACCAATGGCAGACATTGTTTGGCCACATTGCATCCGTGCATGGACAAACTATCCTAATTGGAGATGATGGGTGTCTTTCGCATCACACACACACACACACATATATATATACCCCTATATATATTATATATATTTTATTTTTTATATAGTGTGCGGATAACTTTAACTTTGAAAGATGGTCGTTGGATGAGGCCAATCCGATGGTGCAGAGCTAGCAAATTTGAGCACTACTGGCCGTTGGATATCATCTAGATTTCACCAGATTTTGCCACACGTACAATCTAGAAGACTCTATGGTTGAACTTAAGCATAATACACAAACCTCAAAACACAAGCACTTCGTCTTTGTTCTAGAATCTTCTGTATCGTAATTGCCCAAATGTTTTTCTACATGATTTGTTTTTACTTTATGCCTTACAACGCACAATTCCATGAATCTTAAAATAGATTAGCTTTCTTATAAAAACTAGATTATTTTGAATGAAATGAACTATAAGAATTAAACGAACATCTACATCATGCATATATGACTCAAAGCTTACATGCTATAATGTGGTATTTATTCATAATTTGGTTGCCAAATCTCATGCGTGCAATGCACACGTACCTTACTAGTCTAAATGGTGTGCGTGTGTGTGTGTGTGTGTTGTGCGTGTTAAACACATTGTACGTAGTGTATCATACTAGTCTAAATTGTCTTTTTTGGGGCACATGTTAAGCATGTTCTCCCGAAATTTCAAGCCGCGCCTTGTGATACGTCCATTTTGCATCATGCTTTTATATCGGTATTTATTGCATTATGGGCTGTTATTACACATTATGTCACAATACTTATCCCTATTCTCTCTTATTTTACAAGGTTTACATAAAGAGGGAGAATGCCGGCAGCTGGGATTCTGGGCTGGAAAAGGAGCAAATATTGGAGACCTATTCTGCACAGCTCCAAAAGTCCTGAAACTTCATGGAAGACGTTTTCAGAATATATAAAAAATACCGAGCGCAAGAAGTTCACCAGGGGGGCCACACCCTGCCCACGAGGGTGGGGGCGCGCCCTAGCCCCCTGGGTGCCCCCTACCTCGTGGGCCCCCTGGTGGCCCTTCGATGGACATATTCTCCTATATGGAGTCTTTCGATGAGGAAAAAAATCATAAGCCATCTTTCCGGACGAGACTCCGCCGCCACGAGGCTGAACCAATCTAGGGCTCTGGCGGAGCTGTTCTGCCGGGGAAACTTCCCTAGGGAGGGGGAAATCATCGCCATCGTCATCACCAATGCTCCTCTCATCGGGAGAGGGCAATCTCCATCAACATCTTCACCAGCAACATCTCCTCTCAAAACCCTAGTTCATCTCTTGTATCCAATTCTGGTCTACAAGTCCGGGATTGGTACCTGTGGGTTGCTAGTAGTGTTAATTACTCCTTGTAGTTGATGCTAGTTGGTTTATTTGGTGGAAGATCATATGTTCAGATCCTATATGCATATTAATACCCCTCTGATTATGAACATGAATATGCTTTGTGAGTAGTTACGTTTGTTCCTGAGAACACGGGAGAAGTCTTGCTATTAGTAGTCATGTGAATTTGGTATTTGTTCGATATTTTGATGAGATGTATGTTGCCTCTCCTCTAGTGGTGTTATGTGAACATCGACTACATAACACTTCACCATTATTTGGGCCTAGAGGAAGGCATTGGGAAGTAATAAGTAGATGATGGGTTGCTAGAGTGACAAAAGCTTAAACCCTAGTTTATGCGTTGCTTCGTAAGGGGCTGATTTGGATCCATATGTTTCATGCTATGGTTAGGTTTACCTTAATACTTTTGTTGTAGTTGCGGATGCTTGCAATAGAGGTTAATCATAAGTGGGATGCTTGTCCAAGTAAGGGCAGCACCCAAGCACCGGTCCACCCACATACCAAATTATCAAAGTACCAAACGTGAATCATATGAACGTGATGAAACCTAGCTTGACGATATTCCCATGTGTCCTCGGGAGCGCTTTACATCATATAAGAGTTTGTCTAGCTTGTCCTTTGCTACAAAAAGGATTGGGCCACCTTGCTGCACTTTATTTACTTTTTCACTTGTTACTCATTACAAATTATCCTATCACAAAACTATATGTTACATATTATTTTAGTGCTTGCAGAGAATACCTTGCTGAAAACCGCTTATCATTTCCTTCTGCTCCTTGTTGGGTTCGACACTCTTACTTATTGAAAGGACTACGATAGATCCCCTATACTTGTGGGTCATCAAGACTCTTTTCTGGCGCCGTTGCCGGGGAGTGAAGCGCATTTGGTAGGTGGAATTTGGTAAGGAAAAATTTATATAGTGTGCTGAAATTTACTGTCACTTGTTACTATGGAAACTAATCCTCTGAGGGGCTTGTTCGGGGTATCTTCACCCGGACCAGTAGAGCAAAGATTTGCTCCTCAACCTACTGAACCTACTGAAAATGAAAATGTATGGTTCGAAATTCCTTCGGGTATGTTAGAAAAACTGCTAGCTAATCCTTTTGCAGGAGATGGAACAAAGAATCCTAATGAGCACCTAATATATGTGGATGAATTTTGTGGATTATTTAAGCTTGCAGGTGTGCCCGGAGATGTTATTATGAAGAAGGTCTTCCCTTTATCTTTGAAGGGAGATGCATCGACATGGTATAGGCTATGTGATGATACGGGGTCATGGAATTAGAAATGATTGAAATTGGAATTTCATCAGAAGTTTTATCATATGCATCTTGTTCGTCGTGATCGCAATTATATATATAATTTCTGGCCTCGTGAAGGAGAAAGCATCGCTCAAGCTTGGGGTAAGCTTAAATCAATGTTATATTCATGCCCCAATCATGAGCTCTTAAGAGAAATGATTATTCAAAATTTATATGCTCAACTTTCTCATAACAATCGCACCATGCTCGATACTTCTTGTGCTGGCTCTTTTATGACGAAGACTATTGAATTCAAATGGGATTTATTGGAAAGAATTGAACGCAACTCTGAAGATTGGGACCTCGACAAAGGTAAGGAGTTAGGTATGACACCTAAGTTTGATTGTGTTAAATCTTTCATGGATACCGATGTTTTTCGTAAATTTACCACTAAATATGGACTTGACTCTGAGATAGTAGCTTCTTTCTGTGAATCTTTTGCTACTCATGTTGATCTCCCTAGGGAGAAGTGGTTTAAATATCATCCTCCCATAGAAGTAAAAGTAGTTGCACCTATTAAAGTTGAAGAAAAGACTATCACTTATAATGATCCTATCATTCCTACTGCTTATGTTGAGAAACCACCTTTTCCTGTTAGGATAAAAGATCATGCTAAAGCTTCAACTGTGGTTCATAAAAGCAATATTAAAACTTATACACCTCCTGAGCAAGTTAAAGTTGAACCTAATATTGCTATTGTTAAAGATCTCTTGTCTGATAATATTGATGGGCATGTTATTTATTTCTGTGACAAAACTACTAGAATTGCTAAACCTTGTGCTAAAGATAAACCTAGACTTGTGGTAGGCATGCCTGTTATTTCTGTTAAAATAGGAGATCATTGTTATCATGGCTTGTGTGATATGGGTGCTAGTGCTAGTGCAATACCTATTGACTTATACACAGAAATTATGCATGTTATTGCACCTGCTGAGTTAGAAGATATTGATGTCAGAATTAAACTTGCCAATAGAGATACTATTTCACCAATAGGAATTGTTAGAGATGTTGAAGTCTTGTGTGGGAAAACTAAATATCCTGCTGAATTTCTTGTTCTTGGTTCCCCACAAAATAGCTTTTGTCCCATTATATTTGGTAGACCCTTCTTAAACACTGTTAATGCTAGGATAGATTGCAACAAGGATGTTATTACTATTGGTTTAGGTGATATGTCTCATGAGTTTAATTTCTCTAAATTTAGTAGACAACACCGTGAAGAGGAATTGCCTAGTAAAGATGAAATTATTGGTCTTGCTTCTATTGCCATACCTCCTAGTGATCCTTTAGAACAATATTTGCTAGACCATGAAAATGATATGTTTATGAATGAAAGAAGGGAAATAGATGAAGTATTCTTTAAATAGGAACCCATCCTGAAACACAGTTTGCCTGTTGAAATCCTAGGGGATCCTCCTCCACCCAAGGGTGATCCCGTGTTTGAGCTTAAACCGTTACCTGATACTCTTAAATATGCTTATCTTGATGAGAAAAAGATATATCATGTTATTATTAGTGCTAACCTTTTAGAGCATGAAGAAGAAATATTATTGAAAACTCTGAAGAAGCACCGTGCTGCTATTGGATATACTCTTGATGATCTTAAGGGCATTAGTCCCAATCTGTGTCAAGACAAAATAAATTTGGAGGAAGATGCCAAACCAGTTCGTTATCATCAACGACGGCTGAATCCTAAGATGAAGGAAGTGGTAATAAAGGAAATACTAAAGCTTCTTGAGGTAGGTATAATTTATCCTGTTGCTAATAGTCAGTGGGTAAGTCCTGTCCATTGCGTCCCTAAGAAGGGAGGTATTCATGTAATTCCTAATGATAAAGATGAGTTGATCCCGTAAAGAATTATTACAGGTTATAGGATGGTAATTGATTTCCGCAATTAAATAAAGATACTAAAAAGGATCATTAACCCTTACCTTTCATCGATCAAATGCTAGAAAGATTATCCAAACATACACATTTTTGCTTTCTAGATGGTTATTCTGGTTTCTCTCAAATACCTGTGTCGGCCAATGATCAATCAAAGACTACTTTTACTTGCCCTTTTGGTACTTTTGCTTATAGACGTATGCCTATTGGTTTATGCAATGCACCTGCTAGCATTCAAAGATGTATGATGGCTATATTCTCTGGCTTTTGTGAAAAGATTTGTGAGGTTTTCATGGACGATTTCTCCGTCTATGGATCCTCTTTTGATGATTGCTTAAGCAACCTTGATAGAGTTTTGCAGAGATGTGAAGAAACTAACCTTGTCTTGAATTGGGAGAAGTTCCACTTTATGGTTAATGAAGATATTGTCTTGGGGCATAAAGTTTCTGAAAGAGGTATTGAAGTTGATAAAGCCAAGGTTGATGCTATTGAAAAGATGCCATGTCCCAAGGACATCAAAGGTATAAGAAGTTTCCTTGGTCATGCTGGTTTTTATAGGAGGTTCATTAAGGACTTCTCAAAAATTTCTCGGCCTCTGACTAATTTATTACAAAAAGATATACCATTTGTTTTTTATGATGATTGTGTAGAAGCATTTGAAATACTTAAGAAAGTATTAATCTCTGCACCTATTGTTCAGCCACCTGATTGGAATTTACCCTTTGAAATTATGTGTGATGCTAGTGATTATGCTATAGGTGTTGTTCTAGGGCAAAGAGTTGATAAGAAATTAAATGTTATTCAATATGCTAGTAAAACTCTAGACAATGCTCAGAGAAATTATGCTACTACTGAAAAAGAATTCTTAACAGTTGTATTTGCATGTGATAAGTTCAGACCTTATATTGTTGACTCTAAAGTAACTATTCACACGGATCATGCTGCTATTAAATATCTTATGGAAAAGAAAGATGCTAAACCTAGACTTATTAGATGGGTTCTCCTGATACAAGAATTTCATTTGCATATTATTGATACAAAGGGAGCTGAGAACCCCGTTGCAGACAACTTGTCTAGGTTAGAAAATGTTCTTGATGACCCACCACCTATTGATGATAGCTTTCCTGATGAACAACTAAATGTCATAAATACTTCTGACACTGCTCCATGGTATGCTGATTACGCTAATTATATTGTTGCTAAATTGATACCACCTAGTTTCACATACCAGCAAAAGAAAAGGTTCTTCTATGATTTGAGACATTACTTTTGGGATGACCCACATCTTTATAAAGAAGGAGTAGATGGTGTTATTAGACATTGTGTACCTAAGAATGAACAGGAACAGATCCTACGCAAGTGTCACTCCCAGGCTTATGGAGGACACCATGCTAAAGATAGAACTGCACACAAGGTATTGCAATCCGGTTTTTATTGGCCTACTCTCTTCAAGGATGCCCGTAAGTTTGTCTTATCTTGTGATGAATGTCAAAGAATTGGTAATATTAGTAGACGTCAAGAAATGCCTATGAATTATTCACTTGTTATTGAACCATTTGATGTTTGGGGCTTTGATTATATGGGACCTTTTCCTGCCTCTAATGGATATACACATATTTTAGTTGCTGTTGATTACGTTACTAAGTGGGTAGAAGCTATTCCAACTAGTAGTGCTGATCATAACACCTCTATTAAGATGCTTAAAGAAGTTATTTTTCCAAGGTTTAGAGTCCCTAGATATTTAATGACTGATGGTGGTTCTCATTTTATTCATGGTGCTTTCCGTAAAATGCTTGCTAAATATGATGTTAATCATAAAATTGCATCTCCTTATCACCCACAGTCTAGTGGTCAAGTAGAATTGAGTAATAGAGAACTCAAATTAATTTTGCAAAAGACTGTTAATAGATCTAGAACGAATTGGTCCAAGAAACTTGATGATGCATTATGGGCCTATAGAACTGCATATAAAAATCCTATGGGTATGTCTCTGTATAAAGTGGTTTATGGAAAAGCATGTCACTTACCTCTCGAACTAGAACATAAGGCTTATTGGGCTATTAAAGAGCTCAACTATGATTTGAAACTTGCCGGTGAGAAGAGGTTATTTGACATTAGCTCACTAGATGAATGAAGAATGCAAGCCTATGAAAATGCCAAATTATTTAAAGAAAAAGTTAAAAGATGGCATGACAAAAGGATACAAAAGCGTGAGTTTAATGTAGGTGACTATGTATTGCTATACAACTCTCATTTAAGATTTTTTGCAGGAAAACTTCTCTCTAAATGGGAAGGTCCTTACGTTATCGAGGAGGTCTATCATTCCGGTGCCATAAAAATCAACAACTT
Source organism: Triticum urartu (assembly GCF_056163025.1). NCBI lineage: Eukaryota > Viridiplantae > Streptophyta > Magnoliopsida > Poales > Poaceae > Triticum > Triticum urartu. Next base: position 443,467,417 of record NC_141876.1, read on the forward strand.
CGAAGGCACAAATCCGAAGGTGGTGAACGGTCAAAGAATTGAACATTATATCTCAGGTAATCCTATAAATGTTGAAACCAATGTTATTGAAACCGTAACCCCGGTGGAATACATAAGGGACACTTTTCGGAACGTTTCAGACTCCGAAAAGGAATAGGTATGTGGTACGGTAAGTAAACCGACTCCAAAACAGTTCTAATGGCAATTTTTCTTCCGTTTTGAATATTTCGAAAAATAGGAAAATAAGAAGCAGTCCAGGAAGGACATGAGGCCTCCACGAGGGTGGAGGGCGCGCCCTACCCTACTGGGTGCGCCCCCCTACCTCGTGGGCACCTCATGTGCTCTCCGGACTCCGTTTTCTTACAGAACACGTATTTTGGTCGGTAAAAATTTATTATATAACCTCCCGAAGGTTTTGACCACCGTATCACGCAAATATCTCTTGTCTTTATTTCGGGCTGTTTTCTGTCAGGGTCATCACCTTGTTATGCCGAAATTTCAAGCTAGCGTCTCTGTCTATCGTGCTGCAAAACTTCCGCCTCTTCAACCCATGCCTTGTTAGCCCGAAATATTTAAGATATATCTTTGTCTCGCTGTGCTCCGACAACTCCCTCCATCTCAACATGCGCCTTGCTATTCCAAAATTACAACGCGCGCGAAAACTCCCACCTCCTGTGAAATCCCAACATGCGAAGTGCCTGTGATACCCCTGAACCGAAAGAACCGCCTCAAATCGGTGGGGGTACTTTCATAACTTAGCCCACATTTCGGACAAGCACGTCCCTAAGCCATGGTTCCCCACTCCCATCCCATCCGCCCACCCATTCGTACACCGAGGCCGGCAAAACCCGCGAAGCCCCACACCTTCCTCCATCCGCCACCCAGCCAGAGCCTCTTCCCCGACGACGTCGTCCACAGCAGCACCTCGACGTCCCTCATCCACCGTACCGGATGTGGATCCGTCGTTGATTTGGTCGTCCCGCCGGTTCAGCCACCCCGTCCTCTACCTCCAAGGAGATGCCCCGATGTTCCCCTCGTCTTTTGCGCCACGTCCATTCCCACACCGCCGTCTTCACATGCACCACCGGAAGAGCATCATCATCCCCATTTCCTCAGATGAAGCTGCGGCCTAATCGGCGCCACCAAAGAGGTTGTACACTAATCGCCGCATTTTCTTCTTGATTTTATCTCACGGTGCTGTCGGCGCTCGGTCCCGAGCCGACACGGTGTGGCTCCATCCACGCCGGCGTCGCCAGCCACTTCCTCCACGGCGTCGCTCCCTCGACGGCGACGTCCACATCAGTAGAAGTTGCTGCTGCTTTAGCTCTCGCTCGGGCTGCTGCTGCGCTCTTGCTCTCGGTCCCCTGCCTAGTCTTATCTTGCTCTTGCTCTTGCTCGCGCTGCTGCTCTCGCTCTTGCTCTTGCTTGTGATGCTGCTCCGATTTAGCTACGCTTCAGTCGACTGAATCAACTTTTGGGTCAGACGATTTTCAAGGGCTGGGGGGGCTTGCCGGAGTTAAGGAAGAACCTGCCGCAGTGGTGAGGAGGGATCACCGGAGAAGTACCCCACTACCTATCTTAGGGTTCAAGGTGGGGGCGGTGGTCGCCGGCTGTGGTGGGGCGGTGGCGTGGGGATCGCTGGAGAAAAAGCTCGGCACGGGGGGGGGCTACAGGGATGGCTGGGGCAGCGGTGGACCGGTGGTGGGGAGTGTTTTCGGGGTGGGCGGGGCGGCGCACCGCCGGCGCGGGTGGCGGGGGCGGCTGTTTGGCCGGTGGTGGCTGGCGGCTCAGGGGAGTGGAGGTTGAAGATGAACTACAGGCCCTTGATTTCGTATCCAACGGCTACAAAATCGACTGACCAGAGATGAAAAAGTCAGTCGACTGACTTGTAGCCTCACCTCTAGTGCGTTCAGTTTCGACAGTAAAATTCAGTTTCCACAACAAAATTCAGTTTCGACAGTTAAGTTCAGTTTCGATAGTTAAATTCAGTTTTGATAGTTAAGTTCAGAGATGAGCGGCTGATGTATACATCTAGCACTTTGTGGTTATGTATTTTACATCATCTATTGGAGATGCTATTAGAATTCCACTCAGGTTAACGTTGTCTCTCTTGTCCTGCTTCAGCCTCCGCGTCGTACAACTCACCGGAGCTGCTCCAACGACGAAACCCTCCATCACAGTGGAGCAGTACCTTGGGCTCCATCTCTAGACGCCTAAGATCTTCTTCCCCTCCTCCGACAGCCAAGTCAGCCGGAGCATCCTCACCGGCCAACCCAATCACGCTGAGATCTACATGGCTTCGCCAAAAAGGTTGTACACTTCTTGTGGTTTGACTTAATCTCAACATGCTTCTTTGCATCATGTGATCTTCCAATTCTTGTGAACCAAACACCCAGATTTGCAGAAATCCTGTGTTTTTAAATTCTCTGTTTTGCACGTGCATTCCTATCCTATTCCTATCTATTTCCTATCCCTGCATTGTTAGAATCCTCAAATTCAAACAAGCCCTTACACAATTACTTCTGTTGCAGATATGTGTCAAAGAAAACCTTGTGTGGTTTGTCCTGCTCCTGCGGTGCTGTGTTCCACCCCAGCTCAGCTGCTCCAACGACAGAAGGGTTCACAACAGTAGGGATCTGCTCTCCAGACTGTCTTTCGCCGCCTCAGATCTTCTTCCCCGCCAGCAGCCATGACAACTTCATTACCATCATCAACTGAGCAGATGACCTTGAGGACTACACGGGTCCGCAAGAGAGGTCACACTCTTCCGTGTCTGCTTACGTTATGCATCACTTAATATGATGACATGCTACTTTATCGTCGTGTTCACCTATTAGATTCTGACTCAGGTCCAAACTTATGCTGAAACTTGAGTTTTAAATGGTTGTGGGGTACATATTGGGGTAGGAATCAGTACTATCTGTCTACTATCTGGTTAATCACGGGTGTCTACTATGAGTTTCATGTTGGGTGTAAACAAACATTAAAGGAGCCATTATCTGTATTTTTTAACTAAAGCTATTATCTACCTGTTATCATTTGTTTCGGGTCTATCCACAGTTTGCTACCATCACTCTGCATTTGTGCATGCACTCCTTACATAATCTCACTATGTTTTATTCCTATGCATGTCAGTTATAGTACACAATGGAACTGAACATGTAGAGCAAAAGAGATGAGCCTTGCGTGGCAATAAAATTTCATACAGACGTCGCTCCATGGTGGGCGCAAAGGCAGCCCCTCTCCACCCATTTCGGATCGTAATCAAGAGGAGGATAACTTTTCCGAGGGGGATTCAGAAGCAGAAGACCACTCCTATTTACCCCATGAGGTCTTCGCTCTAACTTGGCATGCTGATGTTGGTAATATCATGCATATGGTGCCTTGCTTTGCTTACTGTATACATCAAAGATGTCATCTGCTTAGTTTAGACATGCTTTGTGTCAATGCCATCTGTTTAGTTTATTTATCGTATATGTGAATCATGCAATTCCATCTTGTTTAGCCAGGCATCATATATGTGAATTTTGCAATGCCACCCTAGTTAGCCAGTCATCTTATATGTGAATTATATCATGACATCATTTTTTTATTACATGTTAAATTTGTCAACAATTTTAGTACATTCAATTACTCTTCCTGTGCATCAGCCATTCGGCACGGTCATGGAAAAATATGGAGTGGAAAAAAGATCTTCAGAGCAGACAATGCTATCTGACGAAGCACATGTCTTGCTGGTTATAAATAGCTCCTCAGAGGAGGATTCAGAGATAGATGACCAGTCCTATTCCCCCCCCCCCCGGGGTGCATGCTCTAACTTGGTAGGGTTATGATGCTCATATCGTCCGTATGGTATCTTGCATTGCTATGTCATTTGCTTAGTTTAGACATGCTTTGTGTGAATGCCACATGTTTAGTGTCTAATTACCATATATGTGAATTATGCAATGCCATCTTGTTGCAAGACATTATATATGTGAGTTATGCAATGCTATCTTGTTGCAAGGCATTATATATGTGAATTATGCAATGCCATGTTGTTTAGCCAAGCGTCATATATGTGAATTATATCATGCCGTCCTTTTTTTGCATTTCTCATTGCTTTTGTCGACAATGTTTGTATATTCAACTGCTCTTCCTGTGCATCAGCCATTTGAATTGGTGATGGAGAAATCTGGAGTGAAAACAAGGTCTTCAAAGTAGACAATGCTACCTGGTGAAGCAGATATCTTGCTGGTTACAGATAGCTCTTCAGAGGAGGATTCAGAGGTAGATGACCAGTCCTATTATCCCCCTGAGGTGTATGCTCAAACTTGGCAGGGTTATATTACTCATATCATGCATATGTTGTATTGCAATGCTTAGTTTTTACATCATATACACAATATTGAATGCCATCTCCTTAGTTGACACATCATATATGTGATTTCCCTCTGCTCACTTCCTTAGTATATAAATCATATATTTGAATTATACCATGCCATGACTTTTACATAGACAGCATGTATCAGAATTATGGCATGCCAACCCATTTTCTAAAGACATAATATAGTTATATCATATCATCTTGTTCACATAGTCATCATATTTTGAATTATGTCATTCTATCCATGAATTATATCATGCCATCATGTTCCCGTTGACACAACATCGTCTCCACCACAGAGCACCCAAACACAAGCAGTTAGTAAGGCAACTACAGTGCCCAAAGCACGAGGACCACCACTCTGAACCCCAAGTCAACGCTTAAAGCAGAATAAGAATTGTTCTCGGGTCAGGTTCTGTAGCTATGGTTCATACTACTTTACTCTTGCATCACTGTATTTACTCATACCAACTAATTTCAAATTTGAAGGATGCAATTGAAACTCCAATGGCGCAACGGGTATGTTTTAAACCAATTTCTTTAACGTGTTTGCTGTTGTAACTTGCTCTATGTTGATTTCAATTTCAATTGAATAAAAATTTATATTCTCATGCCATGCACCTTACAAGTGTTGTTATTGATGTGTAGTTTCCCACACTTATATTCTGTCTAAGTTGCTTTGTCTTAAATAGATATGATTCGAAATGTATCTATCTTGATTTGGCAACATAAACTAGAATGATATAGACCATACAGTGAACATACTACATAGATATATGTTTGTTTGATGTTGTTATCCTGTCCACCTTACTACTGAACTGGTTTACCAAAACGAGTTTCATATACTACATTGTAAGCCTGTGATGTGTTTGTTTGTTTCTCTTTTAGAATGCGGATAAAATATTGGATAAGAGTACCCCGTTATGCAATGGTACAGGAAGTAATGCAGATAAGGTTCAAGATAGTGAGACATCCCTGTTGGTCTCTAAGAAAGCTGATAAAAACTATATTGAAGACACTGAGACAACCCCAAAGTCCTGTCTTGATGTAGTGTTCGAGTTATTGGCTACTACTGCTGGCACCAGCTCTTCGAACTTGCTGCCTGAATCAGTTCGGCTTCTTGAGTCTCAACTTCAAGTTGAAAGACATCGATCAGATGTTATGCGACAGGAAGCCGAAGGACTGAGGAAGTCCCTGCAGAATTCAGATGCATACTTTCTGGTGCAACAACAAGTGCTGGAGGATTTAATCGCCAAACAAGAGAAAGTTAATAAGCTTGCTAAGCATCTTGCCAGCATTATGGGTACCCAGGATATTATTTCTTGAGCTCTTCTGAAATGGTTTCAGTTCTGGACTTGTTTTGCTGCGGCATTTATATGCTGCTTTGTTCCCTATATTTGCACTGGTGGCGAACTCTGATGCCCAGTGGATGTAATATGTGTAATAGTCGTGATAGCCTAGCGTAAGTTGCTTGCCTATTTATTTCCTTATTGTCTTGTTTATTTGTTTTCTTGCAGTGAGTGCAGTTCTTTTTCTGCAGTTTGCTAGTGGCCGCAATAGCCTATTTTTTAAAACTAGGCCACATTAACCATGGGCTACATATTTACTGTAGTTAACATGGGCCTCCTACGGGCCGTAGAAATAATGGGCCTTCTAAGGGCCATAAAAACAATGGGCCTTCTACGGGGCGTAGAAACAATGGGCCTTATACGGGCCGTAGAAATAATGGGCCTTCTAAGGGCCATAAAAACAATGGGCCTTCTACGGGGCGTAGAAACAATGGGCCTTATACGGGCCGTAGACACAATGGGCCTTCTACGGGCCATATCATCAATGGGCCTTCTACGGGCCATATCATCAATGGGCCTTCTACGGGCCGTATGATCGGTTGGCCAAACATGGGCCAATAACAGACCACATTATGGCCGTAAATGGGCTGGAGTTGAAATCGTCCGTTCATGGGCCGACCATAATGGCCCATTGTTAATCGGACGTATTTGATGACGCTATGAAAACGGCCCAACGTATTAACGGGCCACAAACGGGCCGACTGTAACCATGGGCTGAATTTGGCCCACAAGCAAAAAATGAGAGTGAAGTAAAAGAATGCTGGAAATGAACCCAAGAATAAATGGGCCCTGAGAAGGCCGAAAGATAACATGGGCTGGAAACGGCCCAACGGTATAATGGGCCGTTAATGGGTATAAAGTGATACACTGTTCATTACGGGCCAATTTTACCACGGGTCGTTAATGGGCCGAGGGTTACTAAGGGCATCATATGGGCTGAAAGACGTCATGGGCCATACATGGGCCGGAAGTTAAAACGGGCTGGAATTATATTGGACGGCCCAGATGACGCTATTGGGCCTAATTCGGATAGGCCGTAAACGGGCCCTGGGTTAGCGGGTTGTAAATGGGCTATATGTGAACATGTCGTTAACATGCTTTTAGTGGGCCGGCCCGCCACCTTTTGACCAAGTCAAATGGGCCAGTCTTTTCATAGGAATGGGCCTCTGTTGGGTCGTGCCACGTGTCGACGTATCATAGGCGCTTTGGGTCCAATGAGTGGATGACATCTATCCCAACGGCGAGCCGACTCGTGTTCCCTCCAGCCAATGATGATTTTACACGTGGAAAATCCCCATTGGTCGGGGCTGTTAACTGGTTATCGAATCCAAAACCGGACCCGATAGCTTAACGGCGTTCCGTTACGGTGGATGCCACGTGTCGGACACCCTTGACGAAAGCACTTCTATGGCACACGATTTATCGTCATGGAAGTGGACACTTCCGTGATGATAATTTTGGTAATGTCATGGAACACTTCTACGACAGCACAGGTATGACTATCTTGATTCTGTCATAAATTTGTCATGGATGTACATGCATGACAGAAAATGTGACATAATGTGACAAACACGTATCATCACGGAAGTGTATTTTTTGTAGTGACATGCCATGCCAATCATTGAGCTTTCCTGAAATATTTATCTTGAAATAGCATTAGCTCAATGAGCTATATGTTGTTAGGAATTACCAAAACCACCCAGGGAAGTTGCACTTTCAGTAGCTCATATGATGTCTTCTTTAGAAGCTTGTGAAGATAAACACGGTTGATGACGTGGCATGCAGTATCAATAGCTTCAGGCCAGAACTTCCATGGAGTCTTGTACTCATGAAGCATCGTTCGATCCATCTCAATGAGTGTTCTGTTCTTGCGCTCTACGTTGCCATTCTGCTGAGGTATGTATGGAGCTGAGAACTCATGAGTGATGCCCAATGTATCAACATAAGTGTCGAGGCCGGTGTTTTTGAACTCTGTGATGTTATCACTTTTGATGTGCTTGATCTTTATGCCGTAGTTCGTCATGGCACGATTCGCGAATCGTCTGAAGACATCCTGCACTTCAGTCTTGTAGATAATTATATGCACCCAGGTATATCTTGAGTAGTCATCAACAATGACAACACCATAGAGACAAGCAGTGGTAGTAAGAGTAGAGTAGTGAGTAGGACCAAATAAGTCCATGTGAAGCAGCTCGAAGGGACGCGATGTCGTCATGATTGTCTTCGAGGGATGCTTGTCCCTTGTCATCTTTCCAGCTTCGCAGGCACCACACAAATGATCCTTCTTGAACTTGATGCCCTTGATGCCTAGGACATGTTTCTTATTTGCGAGTGTGTACAAGTTCCTCATGCCAGCATGCCCTAGCTTCCTATGCCAGAGCCAGCATTCAGACGCCTTTGCTAGAAGATATACGGCCAACTGTGGTCCTGCTGAGAAATCTACCATGTACAAATCGTCCTTCCGATATCCTTCAAAGACTAGAGATTTGTCAGACCCCATAAGCACAAGGCAACGATATTTGCCAAATTTCACTAGCATATTCAAGTCACAAAGCATTGAGACAGACATTAAGTTGAAACCAAGAGATTCAACAAGCATCACTTTATCCATGTGTTGATCCTTTGAGATTGCAACTCTACCTAGACCCAATACCTTGCTTTTACCAGTGTCAGCAAATGTGATGTGACTCTTGTTAGATGGACGTAAGGTTGAGTCCATGAGAAGACTTCGATCACCAGTCATGTGGTTAGTGCATCCACTATCCATAATCCATTCAGAAGCCTTTGGTATCATACCCTACAGTGCAGTTAGGGGAATAGGCTTCACCAAGGGAAATGTGACGCATAAACATTGGACGAACAAGCATATTATCAAAGTTCAGGTCCTGGTTAGGGCAGATTGGATGACTGTCAAGAAAACCAGGAACAAAATACATAGTAAGACCATTTGGGAATTTTATCTTGCGCCCCCACAAGATGTTTTAGGTCCCCAGCATAAGCATCAGATGCCTTTGATTTCCGTCTGGAGACCCTTCCCTGCAAAAGAGAGTTAAGTTTTCTTAACCACCCACATTTTTAGGGAGTCTAAGTGTAGCATGTGAGAACTTTGGCTTTGGAGCCCTAGCAAATAGTCTTGCAGGAGGTGAATAATACTCATAAGAATAAGCATAATAGTTCTTGGCCTTATGAACATAGCGGGTTGATGAAACACGCTCATATTCATAGGCCTGAGTATGGTTTCCCTGCAAAACATTGGTGTTAGGGTGACTCTGGTGAGTCCTCTGTCTGTATGAAGCCTTTGGACCATATGAAGCCTTTGGTTTGGGGTTTGTCTTCTTCTCGGGTGGTGTCATGATGACACTCACCTGAAGATTTTCAAGACAACTCTTGGGCACCCAGATCTTCTTCAAAGGGGATCCATTCCTGCAGTTAGTACCAATATACCTGGCAAACACTTCACCATTCTGATTCTTAAATAGTTTATAGTTTGCATCAAGGGATTCATCAAGGATAATCGGGTTAGCACAAGTGAAGCCAGATAAGGTAGATGGATCCACTGAAGGTCCCTTTGCAGCAACCCATGTGGTTTTGGGGTACTGCTGAGGCTTGCAGTAAGAACCATCAACATTCATTTTCCTCTCGAACCCTACACCCTCTTTCCTAGGGTTTCCATTGAAAATCTGTTTCTTGAGGACATCACATAGTGTCTGATGCCCTTTGAGACTTTTGTACATTCCTGTCTCAAGCAATGTCTTCAACCTGGCATTCTCATCAGCAATAGTAGTGGTATCCTCAGCAGAGGGGTTAGTTACCACATCAGCAGTTGAAGATATTGCAACAGTAGTAGCAGTAGAACATCCAGCAACAGAAGCAATGTTATCACGCTCAAGACATTTTAGACATGGTGGTTCAAATCCTTCCTGAGCGGAACTGATCTGTTGAGCGCGGAGTGACTCGTTCTCCTTTTGAAGATCTTCATGAGCCAATCTCAAGTTCTCAAGTTCTTGCTTCCTTTGAAGATAATCATAGGAGAGATTTTCATGAGTAGTTGAGAGCGTTTCATGACGAATTTCAAGTTCTTCGTACTTGACATGAAGATTTTGATGTCTTCAATTAAGGAGTGAGATCGGGTCATTTCCGCGTCCAACAGGTCATCGCTTTTGTCTAATAGTTTTTGAATATGTTCAATGGCATTCTGTTGTTCAGTTGCAATTTTAGCAAGTGTTCTGTAGCTAGTTTTAGATTCACATTCAGAGTCATCTTCACTTGATGTTTGATAGTAAGCATCACTTGAGTTTACCTTGGCACCACGTGCCATGAAGCAGTAGGTGGGAGAAGATGGCTCAGGTTCGGGAGTCACCGTTTTGAGAGACTCCTTGAATTCGAGGAACCATGGGTCCTGACATGTTCGATGGCCTTCATAGACGTCAGAGATCCGGTCCCATATAAGATTTGCATTGCATAGACGCATGACGCGCCTGAACTCGTCTCTTGACAGACATGAGCATATAACATCCTTTGCTTTTGTATCTAGAAGGGTGTACTTCTAAATATCTTCGGCGCGTGCCATCTTGCATAAATCGGTGAGACCGATCTCGGTAACAGTCCAAATCTCACTATCCATAGCCAGAAGGCGCTTCTTCATCATAGCCTTCCATTGGGGATAATCATGACCATTGAAAATGGGGCATGCAACGGAGGATTGTCCCTGCAGTTGACATAGCTAAAACTCCAGGTGGTCAAACCGAGTCACACAGAACAAGGGAGCACCTTCCATCACCATAGGCATCGCCCGCTTTCTGCAAGCTTCACAAAGGCCCCAGGCCACAGGTCACCATGTCAAGCATTCTAAAAGAGGAAGTGCAACAAAGCTCAGTGGCATGTCAAGTGTTTCCTGAAGCCACCCCTACTATGAATGTCTCTGGGTCTGAAGCCAAAGCTGCTGAAGACATTCCAGCTGCATCAGCTGATGAAGATCAAGAAGAAAGAGAAGAAGAACGAGTTACCACACCCCCTGCTACTGATCAAGTCATTCTCGAGGAGAATGTGACTGTGCCCAACCCTCCTGTTATTGAACAAATGGAGGTTGAAACCACTGAGGCTGCCACAATCACTACAACTGAAGCCAATGACATTGTCACGGCCGAAGACAATGTGGAGCCTGAAGCACATGTGGTGCCTGAAGCTCATGTGCAACCTGAAGCCAATGTAAATGTTGAAGCCACTATTCCACCTCCTAGGCCTCACACCATTGAACATGCCTTTGATCGTGGACAACTGGTCACCGTGAAATGGCCTATCCTAGTTCCTCCCATTGTTCCAGGACCACAGTATGACTACCATGTGGAGCAGAGGCCTCAGGTTCAGAAGCCAAAGACAAGGTTGCCAAGGCTTCCAGGTGCTACAACTTCGCCAGGATCTTTCAGCGTGAACAACTTTAGAGCTCACAACACCTTCTTCGATAGCGCCAAGAATCCATGTTCGAAGCCAGAGATCTCTTCCGATTGATTTTGGAGCTATCAGCAGCGCAGTTATTACTCATGCATTCTATATAATCAAGAGCGAATCTTTCCACACATGTGTCTTGATTGTGAAGCTATTATTGGGTTGCCCTGTATGGAAGAAGCTCTTAACTGCTTCAGGGAGGTTGGTCTTCTGCCGTTCGTTACGGGCAAAGAGCAATGGAATGAAGAGCTTCTGCTGCAGTTCTATGCAACACTTTACATTCGTGGCTACAACAAGGATCCGAAGACATGGATCCTTGAGTGGATGTCACGTGGTGTGCATCATGAAGCCAAAGCTCAAGACATCATCGAGCTTACTTCCCTGCCCACTCCAGGCGAGTTCTACGAGCTTGGTTGTCAGCATCATCGCGACGAATGTAGAGTATCTTCCAGAGGCCTGAGCCAAATATGAGTGAGATGTTAAGTATGATGAAGCCATTGCCTTCTGATGCTGAATACCCCAAAGAGTTCTTTGTCAAGGACCTCGAGTACCTGCCCCACACAGTTTATCATATTCTGAGACATACTCTATGGCCCATCAAGGGACACTCAGATGAAGCCAAACTTAAAGGAGCCATGAAGACTTTGGTGTTTTATATCATCAATGGCATCAGATTCAATACCCAGGATTTATTCATCAGACAACTAGCTGCATCTGGGATTGATCTGTGTGGCCTGAAGTTTTATGCTCCATGGGTGATGTGCCTGATCAAGCTCCATTCGACTATTGACTATCAGCCCTCAGCGCGCAACCATCTTGTCTTCCTGCCTGAGGTTGATCTGTCCATTGAAGCCATCTACCTAGAGCCTGCCAATCAACCTTTATATCTTCACAATGCTGATCATCAAAGCTTCTCGCAACCAATGGGGGGAATTCTTGTCCCCAATGCGGCAACTCCAACTTATCCTCTAGCTGGCAATATGTGCATGCCCCATTGTGCAAACACCGAAGCCACTGATAGTACAATTGCTCAAAGGCCTCGGAAGTGTTCTCGTGTACTCAATGACCGAGAGCTTCTCGTGGCCTTACATCAGAAGCAGGATAGGCATCATGACTGGCTCAAGCGTCAGATGCAGAGTATCTAGGTGGATGTCAATCACATTCGAAATTTTTCCACCAAGAACTCGTTCGTTGCCCATGAAACCTGTCGGTGGTCCTGGAAGAGTCTCACACTCCTATGCTCTGAAGACAATCTTCACGAAGATGGCTTCAATGAGGGCTTCAAGTTTGATTCCAGGCCTCCCCAAAATGCAAGTTGGCGCCGCACTCCCTCAATTGAAGATTCTGAGCATTCATCTTCGGCTACAACTGTTGTTGCGAGAGTCGACGATGAAGAAGACGACGCCACTTCACCGACCATGGCTACACTGCATCTCGACACTGCATTAGGCCCGTCTGCACCACCAAACTCCAACGTCGACCCTGCTCCTTCATCTACTCCTGATGGGAATGAGTAGATACTCTATGTCTTCAAACCTTTTTGGTCCTTACTAACAAAAGGGGGAGAAGCTTATGAGTTGATAGTCTTCAAGCGGGTCCTTATGGGTGGTTGCATTATTTTTGCTAACTCTTTACAACTCTTGTCTTTTGAAACATTTGGTTCTCTTAGTTGTAACACTTAAACTCAATGGTCGTCCGCTACTTTTTTTGCCACTTTGTGATGCGGCGATAGATCCTGCATGAAGCCATTCCGCAGACGTCCATTTTTCATTATGCATGTCATTATCTTCCTTATCCTTTTATATGCATGATGAATTGTCTTCATAAGTTGAAGAGGATCTCCACAAGTAAAACCTACCATGTGCATTTGCATTCAAAAGCAAACTACTTATATGCACATCTTCAAGGGGAGCCTTTTGCTACTTATGAAGACAATACCTTAAAACTTAAACTTTCACATATTTTTATCCCCGTTGAAAACTTCAACCGGTTTGTCATCAATCACCAAAAAGGGGGAGATTGTAAGTGCATCTAGTGCCACCCTTAGTTGGTTTTGGAGTATTGACGACAAACTTGGTTGAGGGACTAATGTGTTTGTGAGAATTGCAGGATAACAAAGGTAGTAGTCCCATATTGATTCGGTTTACCTACCAGAGATGACCCCTAAAAACGTATGAAGACATTGAAGACAATGGTGGTCTGTGAAGATATTCACAGTGAAGATTATGACATGAGAATAAATTCGCATGAAGACTATGGAGTGCGAAGACATAGTTGTTCCGTAGTTTCCTTTTCTTCTTTGTTGAGTCATAGGAACCACCGTACTGTTAAGTGGGGTCCAAGTGAACAAAGTCAGAGTGACTGATGTGATGGTCAACCAAATCCTATGTCTTCGAGCGAAAACAATGAGAGCAAATCTTATCCAGAGCTGGATGAGTCAGCTTTACTTGTAGCCCAAGTCAGGCTGTCGCATGTGTTTGAAATCTGACCGTTGGACACAGTTCCTTAGTGACCCAGGGTCATTTTGGACAAATTAGGCCAGGTTGCCTCCTGGCTATAAATAGCACACACCCTACACCATAAATTTGTAGCTGCTCAGAGTGAGTGCACGGCTTTTATCGTTTGAGAGCAACCAACCTCCGAAGCATTTGAGAGAGAGAGAGAGATCCTTGCGAGGACAAGGCCCTATACAGCCAGAGCCAAAGAGTGTTAGGCATCACTGAACTCTTTCTGTCCGCGTGATCTGAAGACTTGTTACACTTGAGGACTGTGAATCCTCCAGCCGGTTAGGCGTCGCGTTCTGAGCATCCAAGAGTCATTGTGGATTGCCGGTGAACAAAGTCTATGAAGGTTTGGAAGTCTACCTTGAAGACTTACCAGAGTGATTGGGTGAGGACTGTGTGTCCTTAGCTCAAGGGGAATAAGGTGAAGACGCGGTCTTCTGAGTTAAATCGCGGCCTCCCTAACCAGACGCACAGTTGTCATAGAAACTGGAACTGGTCTACCAAATCCTTTTCTTCACCAAGCTACTGGTTCTATCCTTCACTTCCCTTTACTTTACAGTTTGTCTTCATGAAGTCATTGCCTGTCGGTATGATCTGATTGACTTCAATGAGTGAAGACTGTTTACTGTTGGGCTTCATATTGTCTTCCATCCTGATCCATACTACCTAGATGCTGATAGTCTTCGTGCTTTCACTTCATTGCTTACTTGACTATGGCTTGCCTAGAGTAGTCTACCTTCCGCTGCATATCAATAGGATCATTTCTACTGTTTGTCTTCAAAGCCCCCGTGTTTTGAAGACTTTCATAAAAATCGCCTATTCACCCTCCCTCGAGTCAATAACTAGCACTTTCAAGGGAGGAGGCCGCCATGGATGCACCGTGCTCGGTGGACGGGGATGAAGAGGAACGAGAGGGACGAGGTTGTTGTCTGCGTCGCGCTTGGGGACGGAGGCTCGCCGTGAGAAACCGCCAAATCCAACGGCTAGCGCTCAGATATGTGGCCGTCGACGGTTAATTAGTATGTGGCCAAGGGTGATGGGGTGGGTCTGGCAGCGACATCTAGCCGCGGTGTTGGGAGCATCTAGGGCAGAGAAGAGGTTGGCTGCGGGCAGATGGACTCACGGCGGAGGAGGTGGGGGCGACACCGCGCTGGAGGAGGAGGGGGTGGACTTGCGTCGGGGGAGGCGGGAGTAGCGGCGCACCGGAGGACGAGAGGTTGGCCTCGTGCCAGAGGAGGCGGGGGTGGTGGCGTGTCGAAGGTGGAGGGGGTGGCGGCGCGTGGGGTGGGGCGTCGGCGGCAACTGGTGGAAAGGTGTGGTCGCGGTGGGTATGTGAGGTGTTGGGATGCATGGGTTTCTTTTTTTCTTTCTTTTTTCTTTGTAGTTCGGCGCTTGTTTTTAGTTTGGGAACGTCCTCGGACCCTACATAGGGTGCGCCGGGATCCAAATAACTATTCTGATCTTGGGATCAGAATAGTGTTACTCTATGTGTGTGTGTGTGTGTGTGTGTGTGTGTTCTGTCCTCTACAGCATTCACTTATAGCTGTCTTCAAAATTGCCATTTTCTGAACTAAGTGAATGTGATCGGACCCTAACCCCCTTTGTGCTTCTTCCTCAAATTCTATCTATCCAGTCGTATGCATTCTATTGACACGTGTCGAATGTCTTCACTGCATCCTTGTCAGCTGAAGATATAGAGACACACATTTAAGTATGTTTTTAATGCAATATCTCTTTTGCCTGGATACCGGAGAAGCCGAAACGACCACCCGACAAACCAGGCGTGCGTGGGAACATGGAACAACTCTCAATGAGTTGCATGCATGCCACGTGTCCATCAGATGTGAACCGCCAGGGGCATCTGCGTAATTTCACTGTGCACCCCTTTACCTTATAAATACGCACCCACGCGGTCATTATCTCCTCTTCCACCTCGCCATCTCGCTCAAACCTTAGCGCCACCACTAGCTCACATCGACGCCAGAGACGAAGCACTTAGTTGTCACGACCTCTTCGACACTGTCCTCACACTGGTCGTGGAAATTGTCTTCTCTGCCGCCGCCGTAGGTGTCTTCCGCCGCCCAGTTAGGGCACGGGAGATTGGACTGCTCGGCATCCATTCTGCCTCGTCTAGCAGTTCTTCTGTGGTAAACAAATCTCACTTTTTACAGCTTTTTCGATCTGTCAAATCCATCCACTTCAACCAAAAGTGGTTTCTACACATCCAAATCTGGATCCTTCTTTTTCTGCATCTCATATCTTGCAAAGTATATTCACTTATGCTTCATAACTAGTTAGATTCGTCACTTGTACTTATTCATGGATTCGTACAAATCTGGAACCAACTCACTTCAAATAAGTGAATGTCTTCGCACTATGAGGTCAATGTCTTCAAACTGATTTATCTTCAAAATCTTCTGAGAATGCATATGACCTCTTCCCCTTCCCTCGCATATCTAATGCTGTCACAGGTACATGTCTATGGGAGAGTCCCTTGGTTCTCATAGTATGTATTCATTTGCAGAATTCTTACAGCATCATATTGACTCTCGTGAAGCCAGTTCTTGTTTGATAAGTAGACGAAAGCCTTTCACTGTCTTGAAGCCTCTTTGTCTGAATATTATGGGTACTGAGAAATCTACAAGGAAGGGTGGCAGGCAGCGCCATGGCAATACTGCTCTGGATCTCCCTTCCGATCTGTTTGAACTGTACAAGTCAGATCCTGAGGAAAGTTACAATCAGCGCAAGACCAGAATACAATGAATCCCAATATATTGGGTTGAATAGTGGTTCAAGTATAACTTTGTCACTCCTAAATATGCTGAAAAGAATGCTATTAAGCGCCCGTGGGGCGATATTCTTTACAGGAATCCGCAACCCAAGTCGAAGCCTGAAGCTATTGCCCAAGGCTTCTATCCATGCATGGTCAGAGGACCTCATCCAGAAAATGCTGACCCATCATCTCTTCTATGGTGTCGTGACGACGATCTCTTCAAGTGCAACTTCTAGTTCACAAAGGAGTCAGCTGCCAAGAACAGGAAGGAGCTCGGACTCCACTTTAACCCTGGTTCGTCTGCTCCAAGGCCGGATGGCACATGTGACGCCAATCCTAATGTCATTGGCCCCTTCAATAGCTTCGATGGGCTCCTCTCCCATATTGCTGCTCACCGTGGAACAATCTGCTAATGATGTAGACTCTAAGGATGCTCCTGCACCACCGAAGTAGAATAAGTCAAAAGCTTCAACGCCCTCTACCGCACCAATAGCTTCAAATGTGAAGCCATTGAAGATTGCACCTCCTGAACCCATTGTGCAGTCTGAAGACTTGTCTCGTGTCTCCAAGAAGACCAAGAAGCCCAAGAAGATTTCAGGGCATGACCTGACTCCTGCTACCGTTCTGCGCAATGAGGAAAACACCATTGATCTGTCAAGTGATGAAGATCTAGGAGATGAAGCTCTGGAGATGTTGATCAAGAGCAAGCAAGAGGCTAAAATCTTCCATGATCTTCCTCTCTTCGATGCTGATACTCTGAACAACTTCATTGATGAATGGTTTGAGGACCAAAGCATCAACATTGATGATCTACAGCTGCCTGTGGACATTAGCGTCACATTTCACGGAGCCATTGCTAATGAACTTGCCTTGCCTCAGAAAATTGTTGAGCTCAAGAAATAGATTGATTATGAGAAGGCGCATTTCAAGAAGCCAAGCTCAGTGTGGCTGATGTGCAAATCTTCAAGAAGATGATGCAAGATCTCAAGGCAGAGTTCAACAAGAAGCGTGAAGAAACCAATGGCTCATGCAAGAGCATGAAGTACTATGCGCAGAAATGTGTGCAAGCACACAATGAAGCTGAAAAGAGAAAGGCTCTTGGGCATCCTGGCATCGACCCCAAGATGGCTGCCAAGAAAAAGAAGAAGTCTGTTGAAGCCATACCTGAAGCTCCAAGGCAGGATCGACCAAGCATAGTCTTCCCTGCCAGTTTGACTGGCTCAAAGCCAAAGGTTCCCTTAGCGGCTTCTGAACTGAAGAAGACAAGGCATGTTGAAGCCAAAGCCAGGAAGAGGAAGCTCAAAGATACATCTGATGATGCTCCCTCCAAGAAGAAGTTGAAGACAAAGCCTTCAAAATCTTCAAGAAAAGAGCGTGCTGCTACCCCAGAGCCCCTCAACATTGAACCAATCTCTATTTCTCTCCCTGCCTCGACCAACCAAGCGCGTCGTCTAGTGATTCATGAGCCTGCTTCTACAGAGGCTCCAGGAAGTGAAGAGATTCGAGCTATTGACCCCAGCACAGCTAAAGACATTGGTCATCAAGACAATGTGAATGATGATGAAGTCCTTCCTCAGCTCGAGCCCCAGTCGGTATCATTGCCTGCTCTCACGAGCAGTGAACTTATTAGCATTGGTCGTCCATTGACGCTAGTTGCTCAAGATGACTCATGGGTTGAGCAAAAACAAGAAGACACCCCCTGCAAGATGAGACCCCACGTACTCCACCAGCTCAAGTCACCACTCTGGTGCTTGATGATGAAAATTACATGGAACAGACCACTCCCTCTCCAAAGGCGTCTCTAGCATTCCGCAGGCTTCGCAAAGGCCTCAGGCCACAGGTCTCCATGACGAGCATTCCAGAAGAGGATGTGCAACACAACAGCTCAGTAGCACGTCAAGTGTTCCCTGAAGCCACCCCTTCTGTGTCTGCCTCTGAGTCTGAAGCTAAAGCTGCTAAAGACATTCCGGCTACATCAGCCAAAGAAAAATAAGAAGAGAAAGAAGATAAAAGAGAATCCACATCCCCTGCCAGTGATCCAGTCATTCAAGGAGAGAATGTGATTGTGCCCGACCCTCCAGTTGTTGAACAGATGGAGGTTGAAAACAATGAGTTTGCCACAACCAACAATACTGAAGCCAATGACACTGTCATGGCTGAAGACAATGTGGATCCCAAAGCCAATGATGCTACTGACACCATTGTGCAGCCAATCATCTCAGATGACGTCATTCCCCCACCATGGCCTCATACTGTGGAACATCCGTTCAATCGTGGTGAGTTGGTGACTGTCAGATGGCCTATCATGGTTCCACCAACTACTCATGGGCCACAATATGATTATCATGTGGAGCAGAAGCCTCAAGTTCAGAAGCCTAAGCCAGGAACGACACCTATGGGATCCCTTGGGGAGTCCCTTCTACGGTTGGCGGGGTGTGGGGATGCGCAAAGAGCGGGTCTAGAAGATCAACACAGGGGGGATTTTTATCCAGGTTCGGGCCGCAAACGATGCGTAAAACCCTAGTCATGCCTTGTGTTTATTTAGTGTTCTTCAGCTCTTGAACTAGTTGCGGTGCATGCCTCATCCAAAAAGTCTGAATCCTTCCTCAGTATGCCTCGGGCCTCCTTTTATATGTCAAAGGGGTTGCCACAGTGGCACACAGGAGGTGGAAAGTATGTATGGTGTACAAGTCTATCACCTGGCACCATAGGACAAACGCATTTAATGCACTACCAACGTGCCCTCTTGCTTTATCGGGGACGGAAAAGAAGCTCATCCCGTCCATCGCCGCCTTGCCTCGCTCTAACGCGCGTCCAAGCTGACGAGGCCTGCAGCGCCATGCTAGCTGGCTGGCTGCTGAGCTGGTGCGGTGGCAGGGTCTTCACGAAGATCCGCATGCCACCACGCAGGTGCTTGGCTAGTTGGCCTAGAAGCTGTATGCTGCCATGCAGGCGCTCGCCTAGTTGGCGAGCTGGCTGCCACGTAGGAACGGGCGCGGGGCAGCGAAACTCTGGCAAGTGTGGGCCTGATCTTGGCTCCATAGATGCCCCGGCAAGTATTGGGGAACGTAGTAATTTCAAAAAAATTCCTACGCACACGCAAGATCATGGTGATGCATAGCAACGAGAGGGAAGAGTATCGTCCACGTACCCTCGTAGACCGTAAGCGGAACCGTTATGAGAACGTGGTTGATGTAGTCAAACATCTTCACGATCCAACAGATCCAAGTACCGAACACATGGCACCTCCGAGTTCAGCACACGTTCAGCTCGAATACGTCCCACGAACTCCGATCTAGCAGAGCTTCACGAGAGAGTTCTGTCAGCACGACGACGTGTTGACGGTGATGATGTTGCTACCGACGCAGGGCTTCACCTAAGCACCACTACGATATGATCGAGGTGGATTATGGTGGAGGGGTCCACCGCACACGGCTAAGGGATCAATGATCAACTTGTGTGTCTAGAGGTGCCCCCTGCCGCCGTATATAAAGGAGCAAGGGGGAGGCTGGCCGTCCCTCGATGGCGCGCCAGGAGGAGTCCTCCTCCTAGTAGGAGTAGGACTCCCCTCTTTCCTACTCCTACTATGAAGGGGAAAGGAAGGGGAGAGGGAGAAGGAAAGGGGGGCGCTGCCCCCCTTCTCCTAGTCCAATTCGGACTAGAGGGGAAGGGGCACGCGGCCTGCCCTAGGCCAGCCCTCTCTCTCTCCAGTAAAGCCCATGTAAGTGCATCTAGTCCCACCCCTAGTTGGTTTTGGAGTATTGATGACAAACCTAGTTGAGGGACTAATGTGTTTGTGAGAATTGCAGGATAACACAGGTAGAAGTCCCTCATTGATTCGGTTTTCCTACCAGAGATGACCCCTAAAAATGTATGAAGACATTGATGTCAAAGGTGGTATGTGAAGATATTCACATTGAAGACTATGACAAGAGAAGACATCGCATGAAGCCTATGGAGCTCGAAGACTTAGATCTTTCGTAGTTCTTTTTCTTCCTTGTTGAGTCATAGGAACCACCTTACTGTTAAGTGGGGTCCAAGAGAACCAGTCAGAATGACTGAAGTGATGCTTAACCAAAACCTATGTCTTCGAGTGAAGACTATGAGAGCGAATCTTGTCCAGAGTCGGACAAATCAGCTTTTCTTGTAGCCCAAGTAAAGTTGCCGTGTGTGTTTGAAATCTGACCGTTGGAACACGTGTCAGTTCCTTAGTGACCCAGGGTCATTTCGGACAAATCAGGTCGGGTTGCCTAGTGGCTATAAATAGCCCACCCCCTACAACCATAAATGGTTGGCTGCTCAGAGTTAGAATACGGCTTTTGTCGTTTGAGAGCAACCCACCTCGAAGCCTTTGAGAGAGAATTCCTTGCGAGGATAAAGCCCTAACCACCCAGAGCCAAAGAGTGTTAGGCATCACTTAAGTCTTCGTGTCTGTGTGATCTGAAGACTTATTACACTTGAGGACTGTGAATCCTCCAACAGGTTAGGCATCGCGTTCTGAGCATCCAAGAGTCATTGTGGATCGCCGGTGAACGAAGTCTGTGAAGGTTTGGGAGTCTACCTTGAAGACTTACCAGAGTGATTGGGCAAGGTCTTTGTGACCTTAGCTCAAGGGGAATACGGTGAGGACTGGGTGTCCTGAGCTTCGTGTTCAGGACTGGGTGTCCGGGACTATGTGTCCTCAGGTTTAAATACCTAGCCACCCTAACCAGACGTACAGTTGTCACAGCAACTGGAACTGGTCTAACAAATCATTGTCTTCAACGAGTCACTAGTTTCATCCTTCCTTTCCCTTTACTTACTGTTGGTCCTTGTGAAGTCATTGTATGATTGCACTATCTGTTGTCTTCACTGAGTGACTGTGTGTTCTGTTTGGCTTCATAATATCTTCCTACCTGATCCTAACTACCTAGCTGCTATAGGTCATTGTGCTTTCACTTCATTGAATACTTGACTATGGTTTGCCTAGTGTAGTCTACCTTCCGCTGCATGGTAATAGGTCTATTTCTATCATTTGTCTTCAAAACTTCCACGTTTTGAAGACTTTCATAAAAATCGCCTATTCACCCCCCCTCTAGTCGATATAACGCACTTTCAATTGGTATCAGAGCAAGGTACTCCCTTGTTCTGTGTGATTCGGTTTAACCACCTGGAGTTTTAGCTATGTCGACTACAGGGATAATCAAAGTCTCCGCTGCATGTCCCGTCTTCGATGGAACTGAATATCCCTACTGGAAGAATAAGATGCGCATGCATCTTGAAGCCATTGATGTCGGCCTATGGTATGTCATCAAGAATGACGTTCCTAAGGCTGGTGAAGGTGTCACCGCTGCTGATATCAAGAAGTTCGTTCAACTGGACTCCATTGCCAAGAATATCATCTGTGGTCATCTGACCAAAGGACAGTATGGCCGTGTAAGTGCTTTGGAAACATCTAAGCTAGTATGGGACTGGCTCTCCAAGGTCAATGAAGGTGTCTCAACCCAGAGAGATCAGAGAATCAGCATCCTTCGCAACCTCTTCAACTGCTTCAAGAGAAATGACAATGAGAATGTCCAGCTCACATTTGATCGACTCACTGATATCACAAATGAGCTTCAAGCTCTCGGCGCCACTGAGATCACCAAGCATGAAGTCGTCAAGACACTCCTGAGATCACTTGACAGCTCATTTGACACCCTAGCCCTGATGATTCAAGAACGTCCTGACTTCAAGACACTCGATCCGTCTGACATACTTGAGAGGCTCAACACACACGAGTTTCAGCTTTCTAAGAAAAGAGACATCTACGGTCCCAACTATGGGCGAACTCGTGCCTTGAAGGCAAAAGCTGTCTCCACATCTGAAGAAGAATCCGACAGCAGTTCTGATGATCCTGAAGACATTGGAAAGGAGCTTGCTATGCTTGTGAAGAAGTTCCAAAAATTCACCAAGAAGAAAGGCTTCAGAAAGTCTTCACGGTCAAGCTCAAGGAATGATGAAGCTTCTGCTTATGACTACAAGAAAAGATCATGCCACAAGTGCAAGAAACCTGGCCACTACATCTCTGAGTGTCCACAGTGGGACAATGAGAACAAGAAGAAGAAGAAGAAGAAGAAGAAGAAGAGCAAGGAGTATGACTCTGACGACAAGAAGAAGAAGAAGAAATACTCAAAGTCCTCTTCCAAGTCCTCCTCCAAGTCTTCATCACACAAGAAGAGATCATCTGGCAAGGCACGTGCGTTAGTTGGCAAGGAAATGGATTCAGAGGAGGAGTCTGCTTCTGAGGAGGCGGAGGTGGAATCTGAGGAGGAGTCTGATTCTGGCGTTGCGAGTCTGGCTACAGCATACGTTGCCAAGTCCATCTTCAACATTGAAGACAACGTCTTCATCACCGACACCGATGCAAATGACAAGGACTACTCCGCTCCTGTCGGATTTTGGGTTCCGGCAGACCCTTGAGGTTCGAACACTGGGGTGCGCACGGAGATTTCGCCTCCTACCTACCTGCACCCCTCTGCCTCGCTAAGATCTAAGCTATGGAAAGAACAACCCGAATAACACAGGGTTTATACTGGTTCGGGCCACCATTGTGGTGTAATACCCTACTCCAGTGTGTGGTGTGGTGGATTGCCTCTTGGGCTGATGATGATGAACAATACAAGGAAGAACAGCCTCGCGAGGGTCTGCTCTTGGCTGGGGCGATGAACTACTGGGAGGAGTTCAGTCACCCTTCTCTCTTTCTCTCTCTGATTCTGATCCTCTCCTGTTCTGTGGGTGGCTGGTCCTATTTATAGTGGCCCTGGTCCTCTTCCCAAATATCGAGCGGGAATGGAGCCAACAATGGCGGGCTAATTTGAAGGGGGACAGCTAGTACTAGCTATCCTGACAAAAGTAGTCTTCGCCTGCACAAAGCTCTGGTGGTGACGCTGTCTTGGGCTCCACAATGACCTCCGCCTTGCAGTCCTCCTAGTCTTGGTCTTGTTGCACCGAAATGGCAACCTTTGCATGATGCCTCGTACTCCGCGGCTGCACTTGCTCCCTTTGCACCAAAGAGGAAAGGAGGACACTGCGCGGGCTCGCACCCGCCTGGCGCCTTTGGTCGTCATGGGTTGCATCACGGGCACCTCGTGAGGTACCCCGCCTTGATCTCTCCGCCTCCTCGCGAGCCAGCCTGATGAGGCCGTGCCTGAGGAAGCTCTGCATCATCCGCCCCGCGAGGCTTGGCCCCTCGCGAGGGTCTTGGGTCTGTGTTGATGAAGATGGGCCGTGCTGGGCCCCCCTTTGAGCCACGCCGCAGGCCGCAGGCAGGCAAGTCTGGGGACCCCCATTCCCAGAACGCCGACAGTAGCCCCCGGGCCCGAGGCGCACCTGGACTTGGCCGTGCAGGGAGGCGGAAGGGCAAGAGTGAAGCGCCGCGGGCCCTAACAGCCTGCGGCCTTGGGCGCCGCGTGGCGATTGATTGGACGTGGGCGTCTCCACTTCCCCATGGCGCCTCGGCAACTTCATGGACTGGAAAAGTCCCTGCATGCAAAGCGGGTCATGATTACCTGCGATCGTGGAGGTCGACGGTTGGCCTTCACCGGCCATAAGTACGGAACGGCGCGCGCCCTTCTAGTTTATCCCCCCTTGCTTCTGCTTCTTCTTTATGGCCCCGTCGAAGAGGTTCTCGGCCGCAGAGAAGGGGAAGGCTCACCAGGTTGAGCCTGCCTCTCCCCCGCCCAAGCGCGGCCGAGGGCGCCCTCGCAAACATCCTGTGGCCACCACGGCAGCTCCCTGCGGCCATGGAGATGATTTCTAGTGCGGTGACGGGCGGATTGCTGCGGCCGGGGGGCGCGCTCCGGTCGCGCGTCCCCCTGGGCCGCGCTCCGGTCGCGCGTCCCCCTGGGCCACGCTTTCGCGCTGCAGAGGTGCTGCCGGAGTTCATCGTGTGGTCGGCGGAGCCGACTAGCACCCAGCTTCCGCTTCCTCGCTTCCTCCTCGGCGAGCTCCCGGTCGGCGCCCCGGGCGGCCTCTGGCTTCAGGGCGACGGCTGTTGCAGCCGGGCCTCATGGGCTTCACTGGAGGTCTCCGCAGCCGGGAGCCTGGCCCTGGCCTGCGGTTGGCAGACGTTTGCCCGCGCGCGTGGCCTGAGCCGTCATTGCACCCTACACTTCAAGTTTGACGGCGATGCCACCCTCTACGTGAGGGTGTTTGGGGAAGATGGTCGCCGCGCAGGGTGCTGCCCCGAGGACGACGACCGCGGCCAGGAACCCAGCTCCGGCGACAATGGAGAAGACAGCGCTCGCGTGACTGGCGGCACTCGGGGTTCCCCAAGCTTCTCCGGTTCTTCTTCAGGCGGAGACTCTTCCAGCGGTGGCCGCGGTCAGCCTCCACGCCGTCGCATCTTCTTGGGAGGTGGTAGCGTGTCCGCCCGCCGTCGCGCCCCGGTGAAGCGCGAGAGGGAGTCTGCCTAAGCCCCGGAGGCAGCTCGAGTCTTCCCTGTAGGCCGGTGTGAGGCGAGCTGCGCCTGATCTGTTCTTTCTTTTCCTTTTTTCCTGCGTTAAAAAGACAGTAGTGTGGAGCCCCGCGGGGCGTGTTTGGGTTATTGCTGTTAATCATCGTTTTGCTTCCGTTATCGTGCCTTCCGGCTACGTGCCCGCGTGTGGATAGTTCCCGGCCCCAGCCGTGGGGGGCCGACCGACCCAGGCCCTGTGTTCGTGTCGCGATGCCCGTGGGGCACGGACTGGAGGGGTGCTCCTGTAATGGACCCAGGTCGCGAACCCTTTAAACGACTAGGACAGGAACACTCGCGAGGGTGCTCGGCGGTCCCCCGCCCCCCTCGTGAGGCCTTGCATAAGAGAAATCGAGGCAGGAGAGTGAAAAGTCGAAGAACCACAAGCGAAAGACGGCAACAACTTCAATAAAACTCGAATGAGAAGGAACAAGCCAACTGCGGAAAGCAAATGAAAAGCCGCGTCCGGCACCTAATCTAGTCTTCGATGTCTTCTCACCAGTGCAGAGCTAAGTGCTGCCACTGGGCGTGGGAGGGAGCCCCAGGGCCTGAGGCCGGCGCTCCTGAGACTCCGGGCGTGTACAGCCCCAACTCATTATTACGTGAGAGTGTCACGGGCGGCGAGCTTCACAGGCGTTGGCCTTCTTCACAGGCTCCGGGCCTTTTCCAAAACGCGATAGCTTCACAGGCATTCGCCTTCTTCACAGGCTCTGGGCCTTTTCCAAAACGCGACAGCTTCACAGGCATTCGCCTTCTTCACAGGCTCTGGGCCTTTTCCAAAACGCGATAGCTTCACAGGCATTCGCCTTCTTCACAGGCTCTGGGCCTTTTCCAAAACGCGACAGCTTCACAGGCATTCGCCTTCTTCACAGTCTCTGGGCCTTTTTAGGGGTAGAACCTCCGGAGGTGCTGGATGTTCCATGCGTTCTGGACCGGCACCCCCTCCTGAGTCTCCAAGCGCGTGGAGCCGGGCCTGGAAACATGAACAACTTTGAACGGGCCCTCCCACATGGGAGAGAGCTTGTGCAGCCCCTCCCTGGAGAGAACCCGCCTGAGCACGAGGTCTCCTACCTCGAGAGTTCTGGGGTGGATGCTGCGGCAGTGATATCGCCGCAGTGCCTGTTGGTACCTCGCCGGTCATAGCGCGGCTTCTCGGCGACGTTCCTCCCCCAGCACGAGGTCCATCCCCCGCAAGGCGTCCTGCTGCGCCTCGTCGAACGCCAGGACCCGCGCGGAGCGACGTCTGACCTCGTGAGGGAGGACCGCTTCGGCTCCATAGACCAGGAAGAACGGGGTCTCTCCAGTCGGCTTGGTCACGGTTGTGCGGATGGACCACAACACGGACTGAAGCTCGTCGTACCAACCTCTGCCGCAGGCCTCCAGCTTCTTATTGAACATCCTGGTCTTGAGGCCCCTTGGGACTTCTTCGTTGGCTCGCTCGGCCTGGCCGTTGCTTCGGGGGTGCGCCACCGAAGCGTAGCATATCTGCATTCCAAGGTTAGCACAGTATGTTTTGAAGAGGTTACTGGTGAACTGCGAACCGTTGTCCGTGATGATGCGGTTCGGCACCCCGAACCGGCTCACGATGCCCTTGATGAACTTGACCGCGGAACCCGCGGGAATGGTGCGGACAGCCTCTAC
The DNA here is from genome assembly GCF_056163025.1 of Triticum urartu. Taxonomy (NCBI): domain Eukaryota; kingdom Viridiplantae; phylum Streptophyta; class Magnoliopsida; order Poales; family Poaceae; genus Triticum; species Triticum urartu. The sequence continues at coordinate 443,493,968 of NC_141876.1, forward strand.
TTCAGCCCACTTGGTGAACTTGTCCACGGCGACGTAGAGGTAGCAGTAGCCCCCAGGCGCCCGAGGAAACGGGCCCAAGATGTCCAGCCCCCAGACTGCGAACGGCCATGAAAGGGGTATAGTCTGCAGGCCTCCTGCTGGCTGATGGATCTGCTTGGCGTGGAACTGACAGGCCTCACAAGCTTTCACTAGTTCAACGGCATCGTTGAGTGCGGTGGGCCAATAAAACCCACTGCGGAACGCCTTGCGGACGAGGGTCCGTGATGATGAATGATGTCCACAGTCTCCGCCGTGTATATCTTCCAGCAGTTCCTTCCCTTGCTCCCTGGAGATGCAGCGCAGGGACACATCATTTGGTCGCTTCCGGTAGAGCTCTCCATCCTTGATGCAGTATGCCGTGGCCTAGCGTGCCACTCGCTCTGCTTCCTCCTCCTTCTCCGGCAGGGTCCCTTGTGTTAAGTAACTCCGAAGCTCCGTGATCCAGCATCTCTCCTGAGGTTCCATCGTCGGGAGCAGGCGTGCTCCTAAGGCCGGGCCATAGGCCGGAGCTCCCGAGGCAGGCGGCTGGGGGAGCTCCTCCCGAGGCTGAGCCGTGTTTGACAATGACGGCAGGGCTGAGGGCTTGAAGAGCCGCTCCTCAAAAACGCCAGGCTCCTGAGGTAACCGCCTGGATGCCCATTTGGCGATGTCGTCGGCCTCCTGATTGGTGCCATGGGGCACATGCTGCAACCCCAACCCCCAGAACTGCTTCTCCACACTGCGGACCTCCGCAAGGTAGGCTTCCATGTGCTCATCTTTCGGCTCGTGCACCTTGTTGCAGAAATTGACAAGGAGCTGTGAATCGCCCTTGATGGTGAGGCGTTTCACCCCCAGGGCAGCTGCGGCCTTCAGGCCCGCTATTAAACCTTCATACTCCACTATGTTGTTGGAGACCTTTTCACCTTGCTGGAAATAGAGCTGCACAGCGTAGTAGAGCTTGTCCTGAGTGGGCGATATAAGAACCGCCCCAGCCCCAGCGCCATGCCTGGAGAACACCCCATCGAAGTACATGACCCAGCCTTCTGGCGCCTCACTTCCCGGGGACAGGGACCGATCCTCGTCTGCCTTGAGGCCTGGTGCCTCCATCCATTCTGCTGCAAAATCCACCAACGCTGCTCCCTTGATGACTCTGGTCATGCTGAAATCGAGCTGAAACGCTTGCAGTTCTATGTTCCACTCAGCGACCCTTCCAGCTGAGTTAGGGCTCCTGAGCACTCTCTCTAGGGGGTATGATGAGATGACCTTGATGGGGTGACCCTGAAAATAGTGCCACAGCTTGCGCGAGGCCACCAGTAGCGTGAGGAGGAGTTTCTGAGGCATGGGGTACCGCGCCCTCGCATCCCACAACACCGTAGTGATGAAGTACACCGGGTGCTCAACGAGGTTGGGTGCGTCAGTGCTGGCGGCTCCCTTTGGAGACCGTGGCGCCTCTTGAGGCGATGAGGCCTCCTGAGGCTGGCCATCTGGGAGAGGGGCCTCTTCCGCCTCCGGTGCACTCCTTTGCGGCGGCTGATCCTCCTCAGCCGCAGTGGCAGTTCCTGTGGGTCTTCCTTGTTCCTGTTTTGCCTTGTCCCGGGCTGCTGCTGCGGTTCTGATTCGACGCTCCTCTCTAACCGCCACCAGGGCCGCGCTGGCGGAGTAGGGAGTGGCGGCGAGGTAAAGCACCAGGGGCTCTTGAGGGCGCGGAGCCACCATGACTGGCGAGCTGGTCAGGTATCTCTTGAGATCCTGGAATGCCTTGTCGGCCTCTTCAGTCCACTCAAAGGGCCCCTTTTTCTTCATTAGCTGGAAGAAGGGCAGCGCTCGTTCCCCCAACTTGGAGATGAAGCGCCCTAGCGTGGTCACGCGCCCCGTGAGCTTCTGCATTTCTCTGAGGGTCTTTGGCGGGCTCATGTCTTCCACCGCCTTGACCTTTTCCGGGTTAGCCTCGATGCCTCGGTGGGACACGAGGAAACCCAAGAGCTTGCCCGAGGGGACTCCGAACACACACTTCTCTGGGTTGAGTCGTAGGTTCACTACGTTGAGGCTCGCGAAGGTTTCCTCCAGGTCTTGTATCAAGGTTCTGGCCTCCCGAGACTTTACCACAATGTCATCGACGTAAGCTTCAACATTCTTCCCGAGCTGCGGGCCCAAGGTGATGTGCATCAGCCGCTGAAAGGTCGCCCCTACGTTACGCAGCCCGAATGGCATGCATGTGTAGCAGTACACCCCACACGGGGTTAGGAAGGCTGTCTTTTCGACATCTTCTACCGCCATCTTGATCTGGTAATACCTAGAGAAGGCATCCAAGAAGCATAGCAGGTCGCATTCCGTGGTGGAATCGACGATCTGGTCGATGCAGGGGAGCGGGAACGGATCTTGCGGGCATGCTTTGTTGAGGTTGGTGAAGTCGACACACATGCGCTCCTTCCCTCCCTTCTTTGCCACGACGACAGGGTTGGCCAACCAATCCGGGTATCGGACCTCACGAATGACCCCAGCGGCTTCTAATTTGCGGGTCTCTTGGACGATGAAGGCCTGCTTTTCTGTGGACTGCCGCCTGGCCTTCTGCTTCACTGGGCGCACGTTGGGCACACGTTGAGGTGATGCTCGATTACACTCCTAGGGATCCCTGCCAACTGGTCAGGCTCCCAAGCGAATACCTTCTTGTTTGCACGCAGGAACCCGACCAGGGCCTCCTCCTGCTCGGGTTCGAGGTTGGCGCCTATGGTGAAAGTGGCGTTGGTGGACCCGTCCTCATCGACGGGTATCTGCTTGGTTTCCGCCTTGTCTTGGGTGAACAACTGTTTCTTCTTGGCGGGTGCAGCCCCCTTGGGCTCGGGGGTCTCCAAGTCGGCGGGCTGTGCCGACGCTGCCGTCTTGAAGGCGAGCTTGAGCACCCGCAGCGCGTCTCCGGTGTCCCCGTGCACAGTGAGGACACCGCTGCTCCCGGGCATCTTCATGAGGTTGTACACCGGGTGCGTCGCGGCCATGAACTGGGCCAGTGCTGGGTAGCCAAGGATGGCGTTGTAGGGGAGGCCGATGGGGGTGATGTCAAAGTCGACCAGCTCCGTGCGGAAGTTGTTGTAGGTGCCGAAGGTTACTGGGAGCCGGATCTGTCCCAAGGAGCTGGATGATCCGCCCCCAACGCCTGAGAAGGGTCGGCTGGGTTGCAGCCGTTCCAGGGGTATGCAGAGGAGGTTGAAGGCCTCGGCCTAGAGCACGCTGAGGCCCGCACCGCCATCAATGAGAGTTCTGGTGACGGCCACCTGGCAGATGGTGGGGGTGCATAGCATGGGGAGCGCACCCGAGCAGGCCGAGTTGGAGGGGTGGTCCTCCAAGCTGAAGGTCAGGCCGGTCTCGGGCGCCGCCCGGTCTGGGAGAGCCCCCTGCCGCATGGAAGCGGCGCTGACCCGGCGGATGAACGGCTTGACGTGGTGACTTGTAGGCGGCGCCTGCGAGCCGCCCCGGAGGGCCGCGACGGCCGGGGGTGTTGGTGTAACGCGATGGGCGGGGAAGAGGTTGCGGGGCTCTTCCCGAGAGGCCACGGAGGCTGCCGGCAGGTGGAGCAGCCATGTGCGCGGAGCGCCGTTGAGGGCCATGGGGAGCCAGTTGGCCATGACCCTATCGTCACCTCCGGCTTGGAGGAGGGCCTCCTCGCTCGCCAGCAAGAAGGCCAGCGGGTCTGTCGCGCCGCCGTGGCGCGGCGGCATCGTTGGCTTGAACTTGTCTGGCCACCGTACCCGTTGCAGGGCTGGGGCCAGGGCTCGGAGCCCCCTGGCCCCCGTGCTGGCGCCGGCGGCCGGAGCGGGCGACGCGCTACTCATCGCGAGGCAGGCCGTGGTGGTGGCGGAAGAGAAAACTCCGGCGCACCCCTACCTGGCGCGCCAAATGTCGGATTTCGGGTTCCGGCAGACCCTTGAGGTTCGAACACTGGGGTGCGCGCGGAGATTTCGCCTCCTACCTACCTGCACCCCTAAGCCTCGCTAAGATCTAAGATATGGAAAGAACAACACGAATGACACAGGGTTTATACTGGTTCGGGCCACCATTGTGGTGTCATACCCTACTCCAGTGTGTGGTGTGGTGGATTGCCTCTTGGGCTGATGATGATGAACAATACAAGGAAGAACAGCCTCGCGAGGGTCTGCTCTTGGCTGGGGCAGTGAACTGCTGGGAGGAGTTCAGTCACCCTTCTCTCTTTCTCTCTCTGATTCTGATCCTCTCCCGTTCTGTGGGTGGCTGGTCCTATTTATAGTGGCCCTAGTCCTCTTCCCAAATATCGAGCGGGAAGGGAGCCAACAATGGCGGGCTAATTTGAAGGGGGATAGTTAGTACTAGCTATCCTGACAAAAGTAGTCTTTGCCTGCACAAAGCTCTAGTGGTGACGCCGTCTTGGACTCCACAATGACCTCTGCTTTGCAGTCCTCCTGGTCTTGGTCTTGTTGCACCGAAATGGCAACCTTTGCCTGATGCCTCGGTACTCCGCGGCTGCGCTTGCTCCCTTTGAACCAAAGAGGAAAGGAGGACGCTGCGCGGGCTGGCACCCGCCTGGCGCCTTTGGTCGTCATGGCTTGCGTCACGGGCACCTCGTGAGGTACCCCACCTTGATCTCTCCGCCTCCTCGCGAGCCAGCCTGATGAGGCCGTGCCTGAGGAAGCTCTGCGTCGTCCGCCCCGCGAGGCTTGGCCCCTCGCGAGGGTCTTGGGTCTATGTTGATGAAGATGGGCCGTGCTGGGCCCCCCTTTGAGCCACGCCGCAGGCGGCAGGCAAGTCTGGGGACCCCCGTTCCTAGAACGCCGACAGCTCCTACCTACTGCTTCATGGCACGCGGTGCCAAGGTAAACACACGCACTACTCACTATCAAACATCTAGTGAAGATGACTCTGATTGTGATTCCAAACCCAGCTACAAAACACTTGCTAAAATTGCAACTGAACAACAGAAAGCTATGGAACATATTCAAAAACTATTAGACAAAAGTGATGATCTGCTAGGCGCTGAAATGCCTCGATCTTAGTCCTTAATTGAAGACATAAAAAATCTTCATGTTAAGTATGAGGAACTTGAAAGTCGTCATGAAACGCTCTTAACAACTCATGAAAGGCTTTCCTATGATTATCTTCAAAGGAAGCAAGATCTTGAGAAATTGAGAGCGGCTCATGAAGATCTTCAAAAGGAAAATGAGTCACTTCGCGCCAAACAGATCAGTTCCGCTCAGGAAGGATTTGAACCACCATGTCTTAAATGCATTGAGCGTGATAATGCTACCTCTGTTGCTGAATGTTCTACTACTACTACTATTGCACTATCTTCAACTGTTGATGTGGTAACTAACCCCTCCGCTGAGGATACCACTGCTATTGCTGATGAGAATGCTAGGTTGAAGACACTGCTTGAAACAAGGATGTACAAAAGTCTCAAAGGGCATCAGACACTATGTGATGTCCTCAAAAGGCAGATCCTGAACCGAAACCCTAGGAAAGAGGGTGTTGGGTTCGAAAGGAAAATGAATGCTGATGGCTCTTACTGGAAACCTGAGCAGTACCCCAAAACCACATGGGTTGCTGCAAAGGAACCTTTAGTGGATCCATCCACCCTATCTGGCTTCACTTGTGCTAATCCCATCGTTATTGATGAATCCTTTGATGCAAACTATAAACTGTTTAAGAATCAGAATGGTGAAGTGTTTGCCAGGTATATTGGTTCTAGCTACAGGAATGGACCACCTATGAAGAAGATCTGGGTGCCGAAAAAGTGTTTGGATAATCTTCATGGGAATGTCATCATGACACCACAGGTGAAGAAGACAAACCCCAGACCACAGGCTTCATACGGTCCAAAGGCTTCATACAGACAGAGGACTCACCTGAGTCGCACTAACGCAAATGTTTTGCAGGGAAGCCATACTCAGGCCTATGAATATGAGCGCGGTTCATCAAACCGCCATGTTCATAAGACCAAGAACTATTCTGCTTATTCTTATGAGTACTATTGTCCTCCTGTAAGACTTTTTGCTAGGGCTCCAAAGCCAAAGATCTCAGATGCTGCACTTAGACTTATTGCTTCTAAGCCACACTTGAAGATGTGGGTGGCTAAGAAAGCTTAACTCTCTTTTGCAGGGAAGGGTCTCCAGCAGAAAACCAAAATCGTCTGACGCTATTGCTGGGGACCTTAAACATCTTGTAGGGCGCAAGATCAAATGCCCGAATGGTCTTATTATGTACTTCATTCCTGAATCGCTTGCTACTCGCCCTATCAGTCCAAATCTCGATCTAAGCTTTCATAACCCACTGGTTCATCAAATGTTTTTGCTTCACAATTCTCTTCGTGAAGCCTATCCCCCTAACTGCACTGTAGGGTACGACACCAGCAGCTTCAGAATGGATTATTGATAGTGGGTGTACCAATCACATGACTTTCAAGAGAAGCCTTCTTATGGACTCAACCTTACGTCCATCTGACAAGAGTCACATCACATTTGCTGACACTGGTAAAAGTATGGTATTGGGTCTAGGTAGAGTTGCAATCTCCAAGGATCAACACATGGATAAAGTCATGCTTGTTGAATCCCTTGGTTTCAACTTAATGTCTGTCTCAATGCTTTGCGATTTAAATATGATCATGATGTTTGGAAAATATCGTTGCCTTGTTCTAATGGAATCTAACAAGTCTCTAGTGTTTGAAGGGTATAGGAAAGATGATTTGTACGTGGTAGATTTCTCAGCAGGACCACAGCTTGTCGTATGTCTTCTGGCAAAAGCTTCAGAATGATGGCTCTAGCATCGGAGGCTAGGGCATGCTGGCATGAGGAACCTCCACACCCTTGCAAAGAATAAGCATGTCATAGGCATCGAGGGCGTCAAGTTCAAGAAAGATCACTTATGCGGTGCCTGTGAAGCAGGAAAGATGACGAGGGCCAAGCATCCCTCAAAGACAATCATGACAACAACTCGACCCTTCGAACTGCTCCACATGGATCTTTTCGGTCCCACTCATTACTCAACTCTTACTACTACTGCTCGTCTCTATGGCTTTGTCATTGTTGATGATTATTCTAGATATACTTGGGTGCACATAATCCTCTACAAGACTGAAGTGCAGGATGTCTTCAGACGCTTCGCCAATCGAGCAATGAACAACTATGGCGCCAAGATAAAGCACATCAGAGGTGACAATGGCACTGAATTCAAGAACACTGGCCTTGATACATATCTTGATACTTTGGGCATCACACATGAATTCTCAGCTCCGTACACGCCACAATAGAATGGCGTCGTCGAACGCAAGAACAGAACACTCATTGAGATTGCCCGAACGATGCTTGATGAATACAAGACTCCAAGAAAATTCTGGCCTGAAGCCATTGATACTGCATGCCATACAATCAACCGTGTTTATCTTCACAAACTTCTGAACAAGACATCTTATGAGCTCCTTACTGGCAAGAAGTCAAATGTTAGTTACTTCAGAGTATTTGGCGCCAGGTGCTGGATCAAGGATCCACATCACACTTCAAAATTTGCACCAAAAGCACATGAGGGTTTTATGCTTGGATATGGAAAGGATTCGCACTCCTACAAAGTCTTCAATCTCTTTCATTATAAAGTGGTTGAAACAGTGGATGTGCGGTTCGATGAGACTAACGGTTCACAAAGAGAGCACCTGCCAAATGTGCTAGATGAAGTTCCATCCAGTGAATCAATCAAACATATGGGAACTGGAGAAATCATACCCACTGAAGCTCAACCAGAAGAGGAACTTATCATCTCCGCACCTGATCAACCTGAAGACAATGCTCAGCCTGAAGACAATCCCTCTAACAATGACAATGATCAGCAAGAGCAAAATCTTCGCCCTGTACATCCTCGTGTTGCCAATGAAGTGCAGAATGAGAGAATAATTGATAGCATCAATGCACCCGATCCACTCACTCATTCAAGGGCAACACAGCTAGCAAATTTCTGTGGGCACTTCGCATTTGTCTCAATAACAGAACCCAAGAAAGTTGAAGAAGCCTTCATGGAACCTGAATGGATTCAAGCTATGCAAGAAGAGCTTCAACAGTTTGAGCTGAATAATGTATGGGAACTTGTTAAGCGTCCTGATCCTCGGAAGCACAATATAATAGGCACCAAATGGATATACCGCAACAAGCAAGATGAGCATGGTCAAGTTGTCACAAACAAAGCTCGTCTCGTTGCTCAAGGATATACTCAAGTTGAAGGTATTGACTTCGATGAAACATTTTCTCCTGTGGCTCGACTTGAAGCCATACGCATACTGTTGGCCTATGCAAATCATCATAACATACTTCTATATCAAATGGATGTGAAGAGCGCATTTATCAATGGCAAGATTGAAGAAGAAGTGTATGTTGCACAACCGCCTGGCTTTGAAGATCCAAAGCATCCTGACATGGTATACAAGCTCAACAAGGCACTGTATGGCCTCAAACAAGCCCCTCGGGCTTGGTATGACACACTCAAATACTTCCTGAAGAGCAAAGGCTTCACACCTGGTTCTCTCGACCCCACTCTCTTCACGAAGACATATGATGGTGAACTATTTGTGTGCCAAATATATGTGGATGGCATTATCTTCGGCTGCACCAATCAAAAATACAGTGAAGAGTTTGGGTATATGATGCAAGAGCAATACCAGATGTCCATGATGGGAGAGCTTAAGTTCTTCCTTGGTCTTCAAATACGACAGCAACTCAACGGCATCTTTATATCTCAAGAGAAGTATCTCAAAGACTGCCTGAAGAAGTTCGGTATGCAAGACTGCAAAGGCTTCACAATGCCAATGCCAGCCAAACATCATCTGGGTCCCGACGACAATGGTAAAGATTTCGATCAAAAGGTATACCGCTCCATGATTGGTTCTTTACTTTATCTATGTGCATCTAGACCAGATATTATGCTTAGTGTTTGCATGTGTGCTCGATTCCAAGCGGCACCAAAGGAATCGCATCACTTAGCTGTGAAGCGAATTCTTCGATATTTGGCTTACACCCCAACTCTAGGATTATGGTATCCAAAGGGCTCAGATTTTGATCTAGTTGGATTCTCGGATGCTGATTATGCTGGTGACAAGGTTGATCGCAAGTCTACATCAGGCACATGTCATTTTCTGGGACGATCACTTGTATGTTGGTCTTCAAAGAAGCAGAACTGTGTATCTCTCTCCACTTCTGAATCTGAATACATTGCTGTTGGATCTTGCTGTGCTCAGCTTCTATGGATGAAGCAAACACTCAAAGACTATGGCATTCATCTGAAGCAAGTGCCACTCTACTGCGATAATGAAAGCACCATCAAGATTGCCAACAACCCAGTTCAGCACTTGAAGACAAAGCACATTGAGATTCGTCATCACTTTCTCAGAGATCATGTTGTGAAGGAAGATATTGATATCATACACGTCAACACTGAAGAGCAATTGGCAGATATCTTCACCAAGCCCTTGGATGAGAAGAGATTTCGCACGTTACGGTGTGAGCTAAATATCTTGGAATCCTCAAATGTCCTGTGATCAGGCACACATCCTAACACTTATGCATATTGATGACTTAGATGTGCAACACACGAAGCAAAGTATATCTTCAATCAATGAAGACATGCATTCTAAGTGTGAATACATTAATGAGGAATTTGACCTCGGAGCGCCATGATAATTGTGCGCCGTGTCTGGGTCTAGCACTTCCTATACGGTGGGTAACGCCACCACCAAATGTTTTATTTGAAGTGTTTCACTCACGGCATTACATTTGCTATGTCTTCACATTTGGTTTGGCTTCAATCTCAACATGTCTTCATGATTATCTTCACTATGTTGATTATATATATATACTAGTGTTCTGTCCTCTACAGCATTCACTTATAGCTATGTCTTCTTGTTGAATCTTTTGAACTAAGTGAATGTGATCGGACCCTAACCTCTCTATGCTATCTATCTCAAACTCTATCTCTCCAAATCATATGCATTCTATTGAAACTGTCGAATGTCTTCTCTGCGTCCTTGTCAGCAGAAGATACAAAGACAAACCTTAAGTCCACTTTCAATGCTCATTCCTCCACATGAAACCCGGAGAAGTAGGAACGACCACCCGACAATCCAGGCGTGCGTGGGACGTGGAACAACCTCCAATATGCTGCATGATGGCCACGTGTTCCTCAGATGTGAATCGCCTGGGGCACCTGTGTAATAACACTGAGCTGCCCCTGTCCCTATAAATACACGCCTCACCACAGTCATTATCTCTTCTTCCACTCTCACACGAACCCTAGCGCCACCGCTAGCCCTCGACGACGCCGGCGACGAAGCGCTTAGCTGCCGCAACCTCTCCGACGCCGTCTTCACACCGACCGCGGACATCGTCTTCTCCGCCGTCGCCGTAGGTGTACTCCGTCGCCAAGTTAGGGCACGGACGATCGAACTTCTCGGCCTCCTCTTCTACTCCGTCTAGCAGTTCCTTGTGTGGTAAATAAAAACCTCCTTTTTACGGCCCCTTTGATCCTACAGATTCGTCACTTTCTACCACAAGTAGTTTCTGTTCACACATGTTGGATCCACTTCATACTGCATCTCATATTATGCCTAGTATGTTCACTTAAGCTTCACAAAGTAGTTAGATTCCTCACTTGTACTGATCTCCGGATTCGTACAAATCTGGAACCAACTCCTTATCTATGAGTGAATGTCTTCGCACGATGAGGTCAATGTCTTCTAAACTGATTTATCTTCAAAATCTTCTGAGAATGCATATGACCTCTTCCCCTTCCCTTGCACCTTAATGCTGGCACAGGTACATGTCCGTGGGAGAATCCCTTGGTTCTCATAGTCTGCATTCATTTACAGAATTCTTACAGCATCATATAAATTCTCCCGAAGCTAGTTCCTGTTTGTGTAGCAAGCGAAAGCCTCTGAAGCCTTTGAACATGTTGAAGCCATTAAGTTTAAAGTTCATGGCTACAGAGATATCTGCAAGTAAGGGAGGCAGACAGCGTCGTGGGGGAACATCAAGAGATTTGCCTGATGACCTCTCAGAGCTTTACAAGACAGATCCTGAAGAGGATTACAATCAGCGCAAGACCCGAATCCAATGGATTCGAAGATATTGGGCAGAACAATGGTTCAAATACCGGTTTGTGGCCCAGGAATATGCTGAGAAAAATGCCATCAAGCGACCTTGGGGAGACATCCTATACAAAAATCTTCAACCCAGGTTGTCGTGGTTTTGTCACGGCAGATGTCCTAGAGAAAGGACTTAGTCGTGGAGCCATCGCGACGGGTTAGCTTGAAGGGGTTAAAGCAGACACAAGGACGCAAGAGAGTTTATACTAGTTCGGCCCCTTCGATGAAGGTAAAAGCCTACGTCTAGTTGTGATGGAATTGATGGGGTTCCGATGACTAGGGAGCAAACAAGCTTCGCCTATGTCTCGAGTTGTTGTCTGTTGTCCTTGAACCGCCGCCGGGTCGTCCCCTTATATACACGGGTGACTCTCGTCGGCTTACGGAGTCCCAATACCGGCTCATAGATGTGTCCGGTTTGGTCTCTTCTTATTCCTAACTTATAATACAGGTTAACTACTAACGTCGGTTTACGGCTGCAGGCCTTGAGCCGACCATGGGACTTGAGCCCTCCTCTGTGTTCTTGGGCTTTAACTTACTTAACTACTAACGAAGTTAACCCGGCCCAGATAGGCCGGTTTATGCCCAGTAGTAATATCCCCAACATTAGGCCCCAGATTGATTTGAACGGGTTCATGTCAATCCTTTAATAAAAGCTTCATCTTCAACATCTTCTTATAAATTGGTAAACCACCACGATGTCATCTTCTCTGATTGCTGTAAATCAGAGTGACGTCACCTGTCATAACGAAGCTATCCATTATGCTTCTTTGTTTAATAGATCAGCGGAAATCGAGGCGACAGCTCCGTTTTGTGGCCCCTTGATTGTCGCGCCTGACTCATGTTCTTTCGCCTTATAAATAGGACCGAAGGGTCATTTCTTTTCTCCTTCCGTGCCTTCTTCATCTTCCTCGCGTCGCCAGCCTCGGAGCTCCGCTGCCGCCGTCGACCTCTGCCTCATCCTTGGCTGCTGCATCAACCTGAGCGCACCAGAACATCGCGGCAACCTTCCGCATCTTCCTCAGCTCCGGTAAATCTTCTATCTTTTCCCCCGCAGATCTGGCCTAGGGTTTCGCAGTTCTTCAGTGTTCATCGTCTGCCTCTTACTCATACAATAGATCTTTAGATAAATCCGCAAATCTTTATTCTGTGCAATGATAGTTGTTTGACCTTCGCCTTTACTTATGCATCTCAAACCATGGGTCTATATGAATGTTTTGCTCATTGGTTCGGTACTGCTCCTTTGAACCTCTAAGTATTTATCTCTTCTCTGAACTTGCTTCAGATCCAATGCTGTAAAGAAATCTTGTGAAACCTGTTTGTGCGTACTTGTCCATCCGCAATCTCAGCTTTTCAATGCTTAGATCCGGTGGTTTAACCTTATAGAAAATTTTCCAAACCGGTATATGCCATTAGTCCCCTTGTTGAACCGCCAGATGTTGGTTGCTTCATGAAACTCTGGTTCAGATAGTTCTGTCTGCGGTTTAACAGTGCCCATACCAACGTACCTTGATCAAATGCATTTTTGAACCGGGATCTTCTACCTTGCAGATTCCATCATGGCCAAGCAAGTATATGAGTGCAATTGGGTTCCTTCTCGCGTCACAGAGGATCAACTGGACGATTTAGTCCTGATTGGTGCTTTAGGCAGCAAAGATACCATCCATTGGAGGGCTCCTGGCAAAGAATGCCCTCCCACACCTCGAGAAGGAGAGGTTGTTGTTTTCGTAGATCACTTAGCCCGGGGCTTTAATCCGCCCGGTTCTAAATTTTACCGGGATGTTTTAGCCGATTTCCAACTCCATCCGCAAGAAACTGGCCCCAACTCTGTTACAAATATGTGCCACTTCCAAGTGCTCTGTGAGGTGTTCTTTCAAGAGGAGCCCACAGTGGAATTGTTCAGAGACCTTTTCCATCTAAACCGCCGTATTGAGTTTACTGATGGCTCTAATACGGAGTTGGGTGGCATGGCGATTCAGAAAAGGAAAGAGGTCACATACCCTCACGCCAAGCTGCACAGTCACCCCAAGGAGTGGAATCAGACATGGTTCTACTGCAAATACACCTCCACTGCTGGTGAGAATCCCTTGCCTGGCTTTCGTCCGGAGCGGCTCAGCAATACACACCCTTTTCCTCAAAGATTGATTGCCCAGGAGAGAAGCAAATATGCTCCCCAGCTGTCAAAGCTCAGAGCCTTGATGGCCAACGGTTTAACAGGGGTTGATCTCGCTTGCTGTTGGATATCATGGAGCATACTGCCCCTTAGTCAGCGCTCTAGTTTGATGTGCGAGTATACTAACAGTGTTGATGACCCACTGCGACATTCAAAACTCCAGCTCTCCGATGAAGAAATCACAGAGGCTGTGCATAAGATACTGAATGAACCGGAACACGTCTGCGCTAGAACCGGCCTGCTTCCCTTCTGTGCCACCAACAAACCGCCAGCTGTAAGACTTTGATTTTTCTCTTTGCTGAATCTGTTATTGATATGTCTGGTCATTGTTTTTAATATCAGTGTCTGCATAATCAGGGCAATGATCCGTTTTGGAGCAAAAAACTGCCACATGAGAAACCAGAAAAACCAGACAAACCGGAAAGAGCAACCCGGCAAAAGACTAAAGCTGTGAAGAAGACTGCCCACAGGAAAAGAACCACTGCATCTTCTAATCCGGCCCCTGATGATGAGGTGGATAATCCGGACTTTGAGGTAGAGCTTGACTCACTTGGTTTATTTTTCATGCGTCTTATTGATGATGATATTTGTCAGGATGATGCCGAAGCCAGCCACGCGGATATTGCAGAGGTAATTATTCTCTCTTCCGATTCAGAAACTTTGCCTTCACAAAAAATCCTTCAGGCAAACCGGAAAGTTAAATTTTCTCATCCTCTTGCTTATTTGGATCCTAAACTTCTTATGAAGACCCAACAACACGAAGCTCGTCGCACCACCCGGCACAGCGGCCAGGTAGTTACCTCCGTCGGTTTACCGAACAGTCCGGTTCAGAAACGCCATTCAGAGGTCTCTAATTTGCTTGTCGGTGCTTGTCCTAAAGCGGGCTGCTTTTGTCAACCTCTTAATCCGTCTGACTCCGATTAACAGGTTACTTCCCACTCATCTTCTGGCGAGTCATCAGCTACTCAGCTCCCACCGCTCAAAACGGTGCTTGGGTAAGCTATACTTATTGTGATGTTTGCAGTACATTACCTTAGAACATATGCTGTATTTGATTTTGTTATTCTTCTCAGGGCCAAACCTATGCCAAGCAAGAAGGCCCGCCTGGACAAAGCGGCCGAAGAAGATGTCATTCTTGAACCAGGCAAGACACCCAATCTTGAAGCGGCTATTCCTGAGGATATACCCAACAATCCACCGCAGCAGGACGATGATCTTATTGCTGAAGAGAGACCTACTGATGCCTCAGGTCCTGTCAATCAGCCCACAGGTTCCATCCGGATTGAAAGTTCCACCGGTCCAGCAAAACCTGCTAACAAGCCAACAGCCCCAGTGCAAACCGGCGGTACCCAGGATGATGAGGTTGTCATTACTGGCACTGGCCATACTGAGCCAAGCAATCCTGTCGCTTTATCCAAACATTCTGCCAAGGAAGAATTTTCTGCCTTTGGCAAAGGCAAGTGGAACGCTGATCTGATGACTTATGCTGCTCTGAACGCCCAAGATATCCATTCCGGCTATCTGAACCGGTTGTATACCAGTCACGACTATGATGCCGGTCTGGTTAATATGATGAAAGAGAAATATGAGGTAACTTCCATATGCTCCTTCCTGCTTGTATGCTTCCATTCTTGCTGACTCTCCTAGCCCCCAAGGGCCGGTTTGTAATATTCTTTCAAACCGGGACTTACCAATATAACTCTTGATGCTTTGAAATTCGCTGATGTAGCCCCCAAGGGCCGGTTCAACTTAACGTAGTTAAACTGGTACTTTAAGTAATTGAAATTGCCGCATCAGAATATATACGAGCAAATAGCCATTAGCCCCCAAGTGCCAAGTTGAATACTTGTATTAATCTTGGGACTTTGTAAGCAATTGAAAGATGAAGACCGAATATGCATTAGCCCCCAAGTGCTAAGTGCATAACTTGATATGTGATTGGTACTTGAATCCTTATACCGATTTGTTGAAGCATATATCTGTATGCATGCAGGCAGAGCTGAAGACGAAAGAAAACCAAGTCACCGATCTCCAAGAAAACCTGAAAACCCAACAGGCTGAAACCTCCAAAGCAAAAGAGGAATTGGCCAGCGCTTTAAGCGCCATGGAACAGCTTAAGGAGAGCTACAAGAAGAAGCGGGCGGATTGGGCCAATGAAAAGTCCGCTTTGATCAAACGAGCAGAGGATGCCGAGACTGCACTAAAACCAGTGGCGGATGAACTGACCAGCATAAAGCGGCACGTGCATGCCATGACTACTGCTATCTTTGGTAAGCCAGTTTGCCTTCTGAATTGGCTCTGTCTTCTGACAGAGTCGCCGGTTTATTAACCCTTTATGGTATTTCAGGGACACGCATTGGTCACTTGGGGTCAGATGTGCGGAAGAAACTAAAAGCCGCCTATACATTGGTTAAACAATTGTATACTGGTGCCTAGCGGATCATCTGTACCGCATCTCATAACAAACCGGCGCCCACTTTGATTCAAGATACTCTGATGAAACTGTCGGTGCTTCCTGCCCGGGTTGAAGAGCTGAAGAAATCTGCTGCTCGAACCAGTACAATCAAGGCCTTAATCCGGGCAAAAGCCTGGGTGCCGGGTTTTGATCCTATTGAAGCGGCTCAGGGCTATCCCAGCTTGAAGGAAGATGGGTCAGAATTTGGCGAAGCGGGTCTGCGAGCAATAAACCGGGAGGTACGTCCGCTAGCTTGTCAACTGGCTGAGGAAGCAGACTTGTCTCATTATCAAGCCCAATATGACAGTCAGAACAAGCGAATAGCTGCACCAATCCATGAATCGGAAAATCTGATCCCTCCAATCCGTAAGCATACTTACGCTCCCGATATTGAACCGTCATTGCTGATCCATGATGAAGCTGTTTTTCAAGCATTAATGGGAATCGACTGGACAACTGTGGATTTCCAGCCACTGGGTAGAGAAACAGAGGCTGAAGCGACGCAGGATGACCCACAACCATCAGGCCAGGCTGGTGACCAAACTTGAACCGGAAGCCGGTTTTAAACTGCCTCTCCTTTGCGAAAAACAATTATATTATTATGGGCACCATGTTGCCTTGTAATAGGCTAGCTGATACCTTTGATGTTGATATGCCTTCGTGCATAATTTGTTCTTCCTATGGTAATGAACTTTCCAAAACACTTTCTAAAATGAAAAATTCGTCAAGTGCCACCGCGGTTGTACCGTCAGGCGGAATATGATGTCTGCATATATGAAACCAAAACAAAATTTTAAGTATATGATCAAATTTTTGAGATACATAATACCTGCCATCATTGAGCGTGAAGTTGGCTTGGCCAATCTTGAAGCGGAGTTTTGCAAACCCACACTGTTGGAGGAGATAACAGCTCCTGTATATATATGACGCTGGTTTACCATGTAAACCGTGCCGGGTTATAACCGTGTTACTCCATAAGAGGATGTTAACAACAAGGATCAAACCGGACAAATAGTCTCCGGATTGACGTGAACTGTGTTCCGTCAATTGATTGGTTAAAAAACTTTGTCAGTTTAAAAAACACAATGAAAAGCAAAAAAAACCTTCAAAGAAAAGTGTGAAGCAAAAGCAATGACAAAACCGTTTGCCAAAAAAGGTTTATTTAAGCTGATCAAATGGCGTTACCATGGCCAAACACGACCAAGCTCCCGTTAGGTGTAACTATGGTTCTAGTCAGCCAGGTCCCCAAATGAAACCGTGGCATTTATGCCGACCAAATGGCATGGTCATGGTTCGGGTTCGACCAAGCCCCCAAGTGATTCTGTGGCCTTAGGCCGATCAAGAGGCATGACTGGTTCAGACATGACCAAGTCCCCATGTGATCTGGTGGCTCTCGCCTATCAAGAGGCATGGTATTGGTTCGGACACGACCAATCCTCCAAGTGATATAACACGATGCTTTTAGCAAAGCGAACTCAAGGGGTAAACCGGAGGCCGCTTTAGAGCAACTCCGTGTAACCTCACATGATGTAAAAGAACAGATACCCCGCTTTAGCTGAGGTTCCGGTTTATTATATTTAATCATAATATATACATTGTCGTAATATGTACATAAGTATAGCCAATGGCTCAGGTATAGTAAGGCCGAAGATGAGCTATATTCCACGGCCTGTTAGTCTCCTCCTCTGATGTACGTGAGTCCTTATGCTCTCGAATATCGATCAGATAGTACGACCCATTGTGCAGATTCTTGCTGACCACGAAAGGCCCCTCCCAAGGTGGGGATAGCTTATGCATATCAGTCTGATCTTGGATGAGCCGAAGCACCAAATCTCCTTCCTGAAAGGTTCTGGTTCTGACCCGGCGACTGTGATAACGACGAAGATCCTGCTGGTAAATCGCCGATCGGGCGGCTGCGATGTCACGCTCTTCATCCAACCGGTCCAAAGCATCTTGACGTGCTGTCTCGTTGTCCGCTTCAATATAAGCCGTGACACGAGGTGAATCATGACGGATATCACTGGGGAGAACCGCCTCCGCTCCATAAACCATGAAGAACGGTGTGTATCCTGTTGATCTGTTGGGTGTTGTATTGATGCTCCATAACACAAATGGTAATTCTTCTACCCAACAACCCGGCGTTCTCTGCAAAGGAACCATTAGCCGGGGCTTGATGCCTCTCAAGATCTCTTGATTAGCTCTTTCTGCTTGACCATTGGACTGTGGATGTGCCACTGATGAAACGTCGAGCCGGATGTGCTCCCGTTCGCAGAACTCCTTCATAGCACCTTTGGACAAATTGGTACCATTATCTGTGATAATACTGTGTGGAAAGCCAAACCGGAAAATCACCTTTTTGATGAACTGAACCGCCGTGGCCGCATCACACTTGCTAACAGGTTCTGCCTCCACCCACTTTGTAAACTTGTCAACCGCCACCAGGAGGTGGGTCTTCTTATCTTTGCACCTTTTGAAAGGCCCAACCATATCCAGCCCCCAAGTCGCAAACGGCCAAGTAATTGGAATCATTCTCAATTCTTGAGCCGGTACATGAGCATGCCTTGAAAACCTTTGGCAACCATCACATCGTCTGACCAGATCCTCCGCATCAGCATGAGCAGTTAACCAATAAAAATCATGGCAAAACGCTTTAGCCACCAGAGACTTTGAACCGGCGTGGTGACCATAATCTCCTTTGTGGATCTCACGCAAAATTTCACAGCCTTCTTCAGGAGACACACAGCGTTGAAAAGCTCCTGATATACTGCAATGATGCAACTCGCCGTTGATGATAGCCATGGACTTGGATCGCCAGATTATCTGCCGGGCTAGAATCTCATCCTCTGGCAACTCACCCCGGTTCTTGTACGCCAGGTAAGGAAGCGTCCAATCTGGAATAACATGAAGAGCCGCCACCAATTGAGCCTCCGGATCAGGAATAGCCAAATCCTCTTCACTAGGGATCTTGACCGACGGGTTGTGCAGCACATCCAGAAAAACATTGGGTGGGACCGGTTTGCGCTGAGAGCCCAGCCGGCTTAAAGCGTCTGCCGCTTCATTTTTCCGCCGGTCCACGTGGTCCACCTGATAGCCTTTAAAATAACCTGCGACAGTATCCACCTCACGAAGATATGTTGCCATGAGTGGGTCCTTGGAGTCCCAAGTGCCAGACACTTGTTGAGCCACAAGGTCCGAGTCACCGAAGCACTTAACTCGACTTAGATTCATCTCCTTAGCCATCCGGAGACCATGGAGCAAGGCTTCATACTCAGCTGCATTTTTAGTACAAGGGAACATTAAACGGAGAACATAACAAAACTTATCACCTCGTGGGGAAGTTAATATGACTCCAGCCCCCGAGCCTTCCAACTACCTGGATCCGTCAAAATGGATGGTCCAATACGTATGATCCGGCTTTTCTTCAGGTGCTTGCATTTCCGTCCAATCATTGATGAAATCAACAAGTGCTTGAGACTTAACCGCTGTCCGAGGCACATACTTCAAACCGTACGGCCCCAGCTCTATGGCCCACTTTGCAATCCGGCCAGTTGCTTCCCGGTTCTGGATGATATCTCCCAAAGGAGCAGAACTGACCACCGTAATTGAGTGCCCTTGGAAATATTGTTTAAGCTTCCGGCTTGCCATAAAAACTCCATACACTAGCTTCTGCCAATGCGGATACCTTTGCTTGGACTCAATGAGCACCTCGCTGATGTAATAGACCGAACGTTGAACCAGATGCTCCTTACCTGCCTCCTTTTGCTCCACCACAATAGCTACGCTGACCGCCCGGACATTAGCAGCAACATATAGCAGTAACAGCTCCTTGTCAATGGGAGCGGCGAGCGCAGGCGGATTGGCCAATTGCCGCTTTAAGTCCTCAAATACTTCATCAGCAGCAGAACTCCAGACAAACTGATCTGTCTTTTTCAACATCTGATACAAAGGGATTGCCTTCTCACCCAGGCGACTGATAAACCGGCTTAGCGCAGCAATCCGGCCTGCCAGGCGTTGAACATCGTTGATACACTTCGGTTTAGCCAGGGAGGTGATAGCCGTGATCTTCTCCGGATTAGCCTCAATTCCCCTGTTGGACACTAGAAAACCCAATAGCTTGCCCGCCGATACACCAAAGACACACTTGTCCGGATTAAGCATCATCTTGTATGTTCTCAGGTTATCGAAGGTTTCCTTCAAATCATCAATCAGAGTCTCCTTCTCCCTAGATTTAACCACGATATCATCCACGTAAGCATGTACATTACGGCCAATCTGCTTGTGAAGACAATTTTGTACACACCGTTGGTAAGTTGCCTGGGCACTCTTGAGCCCGAAGGGCATAGACACATAGCAGAAGGCTCCAAAGGGAGTTATAAATGATGTCTTCTCCTGGTCCTTAACTGCCATTTTGATCTGATGATAGCCAGAATACGCATCCAAAAAACTTAAACACTCACAACCCGCCGTAGAATCAATAATTTGATCAATACGGGGGAGGGCAAAAGGATCTGCTGGACAAGCTTTATTAAGATCTGTGTAATCCACACACATGCGCCAGGTGCCGTTTTTCTTGAGGACCAGCACCGGATTGCCAAGCCACTCAGGGTGAAAAACTTCAACAATAAAGCCAGCTGCTAAGAGCCTGGCTACCTCTTCTCCAATCGCCTTGCGTCTTTCTTCGTTAAACCGGCGGAGGAACTGTTTCACCGGTTTATATTTAGGATCCACATTAAGTGTGTGCTCAGCGAGTTGCCTCGGTACACCTGGCATGTCAGAGGGCTTCCATGCAAAAATGTCCCGATTCTCACGGATGAACTCGATGAGCACACTTTCCTATTTCGGATCCAAGTTGGCACTGATGCTGAACTGCTTGGACGAATCGCCAGGTACTAAGTCAACAAGCTTAGTTTCTGCTGCTGATTTGAACTTCAGGGCCGGATCATGCTCCGTAGTTGGCTTCTTCAACGGAGTCATGTCCGCCGGATCAACATTGTCTTTATAGTACTTCAACTCCTCGGTGGCAAAAACCAACTCTACATAAGCTGCATCTCCTTCCTCGCATTCCAAAGCGATTTTGCGGCTTCTGTGAACCGTTATTGTCCCCTTGTGACCCGGCATCTTGAGCTGCAAATACACATAACAGGGCCGAGCCATAAACTTGGCGTATGCCGGTCGCCCAAATAGGGCATGATATGGACTTTGGATTTTCACCACTTCAAACGTCAATGTCTCCGACCTGGAATCGTGATCATCCCCAAAGGTCACTTCCAGAGCTATCTTACCAACGGGATATGCTGATCTGCCAGGCACTACACCGTGGAATACTGTATTAGACGGTTTGAGATTCTTATCTGTTAGTCCCATACGACGGAAGGTCTCATAGTACAGGATGTTAATGCTGCTCCCTCCATCCATGAGCACCTTGGTGAACTTATAACCTCCCACCTGAGGCGCCACCACCAGAGCCAACTGACCCAGATTATCGACCTGGGGTGGGTGATCCTCTCTGCTCCATATGATTGGCTATTCAGACCAACGTAGATAACGGGGTATGGCCGGTTCAACAGAGTTGACTGCCCGCCTCTGAACCTTCCTGTCTCGCTTGTCCAAGCTAGTGGTGAAGACATGGTACTGCCCACTACTCAACTGCTTTGGGTTGCTTTGGTAAACTGACTGTTGCTGCTGTTGGTTGTAACCACCCTAGTTGTTCTGACTATTTTGACCATTATGTCCGCCCGGATTACCATTAAATCCTGAACCGGAACTTCCTCCACCGTAACCCGGCCCGGATCCTGAGCCACCGCCAGATTCGTGATCATACCGGAAATTATTAGAATTCTTGAACTCCTGGATAATAAAGCAATCCTTCCAAAGGTGGTTTGCTGGCGCCTCCTTCGTCCCATGTCTTGGACAGGGCTGGCTTAGTAGATAGTTTAGGCGGTTTGGGTTAGGGTTGGGTGCTCCATTACAATTTTTCGGCCTACCCTTGCGTCGCTAGCCATTGTCCTGTGCGTTGGTATTAGCCACAAAGTCCATGTTACCATCCGCTTTACGCTTGCCTCCTCCGCCATTGCCTACCCAGTGATGCTGCTGACCTTTGGAGCTGCTGTTCTTCTTCCCTTTCCCTGTCTTGTCATCATCAGATTTGGGATCCTTGGTACTATCAGAATCAGCATATTTCACCAAAGCGGCCATGAGGGTCCCCATGTCGGTGCAATGACGCTTCATCCGTCCCAATTTCAACTTCCGGGGCCGAAACCGGCAGTTGCCTTCTAGGGTTAATACTGCGGTGTCAGCGTTGATGCGGTCTGAGGAGTGCAACACTTGTGAAACCCAGCACACCCAATGAGTCGTTGATTCTCCTTCCTCCTGGACGCATGCAGCTAAGTCCACTATCGACATAGGCTGTTTACAGGTATCCTTGAAATTGCTGATAAACCGGGCTCGTAATTGGGCCCATGAACTGATAGAATTAGCTGGCAAGCTTTTTAACCAAGTACGGGCCGTTCCTTCAAGCATCATGGTGAAGTATTCACACACGCCGTGTCATCCACATCAAGCATCTCCATGGCCATCTCATAGCTCTCCACCCATGTCTCTGGAGGCTGATCCGCCGTGTAATTTGGTACCTTGCGCGGGCCCTTGAAATCCTTGGGCAGGCGCACATTGCGTAAAGCAGGGATAAGACAAGGCACCCCCAAAGAACTAGAAGTAACACCAGGTTCGATCGAGATGGTTGGACGAACCGGCGTGAGCTGCCGAGCCTGATGATGTGCGGCTAACTCGGCCTCCCTGCGCGCTCGGGCCCGGTTCACCACTTCCTGAGCGTCATCAGCACCACCCGTCGGGTTGTTGCCACGGGGTGCTCCATGTTATTCATTACTCGACACTGCTGGTTCATCCATATGTCTGCTATAGCTCCGGCTTGGACGGGGGGTCAAGTGGATCCGGTCGCGGCTGTACGAGTACGCTTCCTGTTGGGCCAAAGCTGTCCTCAGAAGTTCCTTGACCCGTCGCGTCTCTACTGCCTGCGGCGAGTCACCTTCAATTGGAATGGCCTCCAGCCGTGCAGCAGCGGCAACAAGATTGTCCATTGGGTTGGAGTAGTGACCCGGAGGTGTTAAAGCATCCTGAGGTATAACGGTGTTTTGACGAGGCGGGTCCATCTGACGAGGCTGAACCGGTGCACCGGTCCCAGGGGCTTATGCCCGGTTCCCCTCCAGCGGATTGCCGGCTCTTGGTCCTGGAGTGTTGAAAAGGTCTCTGGCCTCGAAAACCGGAGGTAAGCGGGATCGGTGCTTCCTCCTCATGACTTCATGCGACGTGCTCTGGTCCAACATAAGCCTGTAGGCCTGTGCGTCTAAAGCGGCCCGCTCTGCCGCCATCCTGGTGTCCTCAGCCGCCAGATCTGCCTTGGCCTGGGTGATCTGTTCCTTTACCTTTGCAATCTCTGTGTTGTGAACGTCCTGATCTGGCGATTAACTTCCGCCATAAGCACAGCCAACGCATCAAATAGTTCTGATAGAACCTGAGCCGGCGGGCGCACAGGGCCTCCTACCCCGGCAGCCGTCGCCGCTGCTGAACCGGAGATCGTTGCCGCAGCTGTCGAAGAATGAAGCGCTGCTTGTGTTCCGGCCATGAATATTCCAACCCGGTTGGGCAGATCAGAGGGGTACGGAATACTGTCGCCATCGGAACAGCTCCCAATCCAGCCATCTTGTAGCTGATAAAGAGATTTGGTTTCTTCGATCGAAGATTCGTCACCAGAACAAACGACAGTCGCCCAGCAAAATTCTGATCCGTCCACATAACTTCCTCCATGGATGACTCCCACGAAGGCATGCTTCATGGCTGGTTTAACCCGGGCGGATTGCGCACGCTGAGCCGTCTCGACGAGGTCGGTGCAGATGTCCGGCTCAGGGCCCAGTTCACCGATCTTGCCAATGAAAACGTGAATGCTACCAAAGGGGACCCGATACCCGTACTCAATTGAGTCGGCCTCGGGGCCCAAGCCTGCGTCGTCGATGTAGAGCTTGCCGCGACGACTCTTAGTCATCTGGCCTACAGCATAGCCCTCGAGTCCTTCAAAGCGGCCCTCGAAAAACCGGAAACCATCATGGGATAGCCCCACGGTGGGCGCCAACTGTCGTGGTTTTGTCACGGTAGATGTCCTAGAGAAAGGACTTAGTCGTGGAGCCATCGCGACGGGTTAGCTTGAAGGGGTTAAAGCGGACACAAGGACGCAAGAGAGTTTATACTAGTTCGGCCCCTTCGATGAAGGTAAAAGCCTACGTCTAGTTGTGATGGAATTGATGGGGTTTCGATGACTAGGGAGCAAACAAGCTTCGCCTATGTCTCGAGTTGTTGTCTGTTGTCCTTGAACCGCCGCCGGGTCGTCCCCTTATATACACGGGTGACTCTCGTCGGCTTACGGAGTCCCAATACCGGCTCATAGATGTGTCCGGTTTGGTCTCTTCTTATTCCTAACTTACAATACAGGTTAACTACTAACGTCGGTTTACGGCTGCAGGCCTTGAGCCGACCATGGGCCTTGAGCCCTCCTCTGTCTTCTTGGGCTTTAACTTACTTAACTACTGACGAAGTTAACCCGGCCCAGATAGGCTGGTTTACGCCCAGTAGTAATATCCCCAACACAGGTCCAGAGCTGAAGCCATTGAACAAGGCTTCTATCCCTGCATGGTCCATGGACCACAGCCTGCAGATGCACACTCATCGTCACTACTATGGTGTCGTGATGACAATCTGTTCAAGCGCAACTTCCAGTTTGCCAAGAACTCAGTGAAGCAGAACAAGAAGTCTTTGGGACTAGACTTCAACCCTGGTCCCTCTGCTCCCCGTACTGACGGCACACGTGATGCAGAACCCAATGTCATTGCCCCAACCCCTACTCCAAAACCGCAGAAGCTAAAGAAGGCTAAGGCTTCAAGATCAGCTGCTCCACCGAAAATTTCATGGGCGAAGCCACTGGCTACTGCACCTCCTGAAGACAGTGTGCAGTCTGAAGATCTATCACGCATCTCCAAGCCCCAGAGAGTCAAGATGCCTCTGCCACACACCAGCCAAGAACTGACTGCTGCTGCCATTCTGCGCAATGATGCCTTTGATCTGTCAAGTGATGAAGATCTGGCAGATGATGCTCTTGAGCAACTGATCAAGAGCAAAGAAGAAGCAGAAATCTTCAATGTCCTGCCTCTCTTTGACGTGGCAATCATCCACAACTTCATTGATGAGTGGTTTGACACGCCCAACCTCAGCTTCGAAGATCTGCAACTTCCAATTAGCCTCAGTGTCGCCTTCCATGGCGCCATTGCTTCAGAGTCAGCTATCGCCCAGCGCATTGTTGAACTGAAGCAGAAGATTGACTTTGAGAAAACTCAATTCAAGGAGCATATGGCCACGCTCAGCATGCAAGAGGTGAAGAACTTCAAGATTATGCTGCACGAGCTCAAAGAAGCCTTTCTCAAGAAACGTGCAGAAGCTCAGGGTTCTCATGAGCACATGAAGATCCTGGCTGACAAGTGTGTGCAAGGCTACAACGAGGCTGAGAAGCGCAAGGCCCTTGGGCGTCCGGGCATTGATCCCAGGATGGCTACTAGGAAGAAGAAGAAGCCCACTGTGGCCGAACCCAACGCACCAAGGCAGGAAGAAGATCCCATTATCTTCCCAACTAGCATGACTGGCTCGAAGCCAAAAGCCAGGTCTACCGCTTCAGAACTAAAGAAGACGAGGACTGCTGAGGCTGAAGCCAGAAAGAGGAAATATCCTGAAGCCTCTGATGCTGCTCCCTCCAAGAAGAAGCAGAAGACCAAGAAGGAACGGGCTGCTCCCAAAGAGCCCTTAATTGTTGAAACTCTCTCCATGGTTCGCCCTGATGCTGAACGTCAAGAGCGCCAACTGACTGTCCATGAGCCTGCTTCCATAGAGGCTTATGAAGCTGAAGACATTCCAGCAGCTGATCCCACCGCTGCTGAAGACATTGGTCACCATGAAAATGTTGAAGATAATGTAGTCCTTCCTCAGATCGAGCACCAATAGGTATCCTCGCCTGTGCTTACGCACAGCGAACTCATCAACATTGGTCGTCCTTGACGCCAATCGCTCAGGATACAACATGGGCTGATCACCCACAGCAACCACAAGTCACACCACCCCGGCAAGAATAAGAAGATGACTTTGAGGCCCAGCCAACGCCATCTCCAAAGGCGTCGCCAGCATTCCGCAGTCTTCGCAAAGGATCAAGGTCTCAAGTCCCTACTTCCAACATTCCAGAAGGAGAAGTGCCTCACCAATCTTTTGCACGTCAAGTGTTTCCAGATGCCACTCCTTCTATGACTGAATCCGAAGCCAAACTGGCTGAAGATGTTCTGGCTGCATCAGCCGATGAAGAAGAAACCCCAAGAGTTGCTACACCCCGATCTCACCAAGAATCTGTTCTCGAGGAGAATCTTGAGGCTGCCACCACCAAAACAAATGAAGCCAATGACGTTGTCATGGCTGAGCCTGCACCAACCAATGAGCCAGAAGTCAGTGAAGCAAATGATGCTACTCCTCCTGTTCCTGCGCCTGCTGCTGGTCCTCAGTTTGACTATCATGTTGAGCACAGGCCTCAGGTACAGAAGCCAATTCCAAGGTTGCCCAGGTTTCCAGGTCCTGCATCAGCACCTGGATCCTTCAATGTCAACGGCTTCAAAGCAGACAACACTTTCTTCAACAGCTCCAAGAACCCCTACTCAAGGGAACGAATATCTTCTGATCGGTTCTGGAGCTATCCACAGCGAAGCTATTACTCCTGCATTCTGTACAATCAAGGTCGCATCTTCCCACATAAGCGTCTTGACACCGAAGCAATAGCTGGTCTGCCCTGTCTGGAAGAAGCTCTGGATTGCTTCAAAGAGGTTGGACTGTTGCCTTTTGTCACCGACCAAGAGCACTGGAACAAAGAGTTGCTGCTCCAATTTTATGCCACACTTCACATCCGTGGCTACAACAGAGATCCGAAGACTTGGGTCCTGGAGTGGATGACAGGAAATGTTCATCACGAAGCCAAAGCCTTTGATATCATTGAGCTCACTGGTCTGCCCACTCCTAGAGATCTCTATGAACCTGGCTGTCAGCTTCACAGTGAAGCTATGGAGAACATCTTTCAGAAGCCTGAACTGAACATGAGTCAGATGCTCAGTATGATGAAGCCCTTGCCACAAGATGCTGCATATTCTAAGGAGTTCTTTGTTGAAGACCTTGAGTATCTGCCAAGGACTATCTATCACATCATAAGGCGAACTCTCTGGCCCATCAAAGGGCATTCTCCACATGCCAAGCTGGAAGGTGCAATGAAGACTTTGGTCTTCTATATTCTTCATGGCAAATGCTTCAATGCACAAGACCTCTTCATCCGCCAACTTGCTGCATCAGGCTCTGATCTTTTTGGCTTGAAGTTCTACGCTCCATGGATAATGCGGCTGATTAAACTCCACTCCACTATCTCATATCAGCCATCTGCACGCAATCATCGGATCTTTCTGCCTGATGTGGATATGTTTGTTGAAGTCATTTATCCTGAGCCTGCCAAGGAGCCTCTTAGTGCTCAGAATGCGGAGCATCAAAGTTTCTCTCAGAACATTGAAGGAGTTGAAGCAGTCACTCGTGTTTATCCTCTGGCTGGAACTACACATGCACCTCATCGTGCCCTTACTGAAGCTACCGAAAGCACTATTACCCAACGACCCAAGAAGCGATCTCGTGTTCTCAACAACCGAGAGCTTCTGGTGGCTCTTCATCAGAAACAGGATAGGCATCATGACTGGCTGAAGCGCCAAATGCAAAGCCTCTTGGTGGATGTTAACCGCATTCGCAATCTTGCCACCAAGAATGCCTTTGTTGCCCATGAAACCTCTCGACGCACATGGAAAGGGCTGACGCTTATGTGCTCTGAAGATGATCTTCAAGAGGATGGCTTCTCTGAACGCTTCAAGTTTGACTCCACACCTCCCCGAAGGGCAGTGCTGCGACGAACTCCATCTCTTGAAGACTCTGAGTTCTCTTCCTGTGCGGCAACTATGAATGCCCGAGTGATCGAGGACGAAGACGGTGCTACTTCACCACCCCCTCCTTCAGCACGCTTCGACACTGCTCCAAGTTCTTCTGCACCGCCGAACACCACCGACGACCCTGCTGCTTCACCTACTCTTCATGGGAACGAGTAGATGCTCTATGTCTTCAAACCTTTTTGGTCCTTACTGACAAAAGGGAGAGAAGCATATGAGTTCGATAGTCTTCAAGCGGGTCCATATGGGCGGTTGCTTTATATTTTGCCTAGTGTTTACAACTCTCGTTTTGATACATTTGGTTCTTTGAGTTGTAACACTTAAACTCGATGGTCATCTGTTACTTATTTGCTACTTTGTGATGCGATGATAAATTCCGCATGTGCGACGATAAATTCCGCACTTAGATCATTTTGCAGACGTCCATTTTCCATTATGCATGTCATTATCTTCACATACCTTCACATGCATAATGAATTGTCATCCTAAGTTGAAGAGGATCTCCACAAGTACAACCTGCCATGTGCATTTGCATTCCAAAAGCAAATTACTCATATGCACATCTTCAGGGGGAGCCCTTGCAACTTATGAAGACAATTCCTTATCCTTTACAATTTCACATTATATTCCCCGTTGAAAACTTCAACTAGTTTGTCATCAATGACCAAAAAGGGGGAGATTGTAAGTGCATCTAGTCCCACCCCTAGTTGGTTTTGGAGTATTGATGACAAACCTAGTTGAGGGACTAATGTGTTTGTGAGAATTGCAGGATAACACAGGTAGAAGTCCCTCATTGATTCGGTTTTCCTACCAGAGATGACCCCTAAAAATGTCTGAAGACATTGATGTCAAAGGTGGTATGTGAAGATATTCACATTGAAGACTATGACAAGAGAAGACATCACATGAAGCCTATGGAGCTCGAAGACTTAGATCTTTCGTAGTTCTTTTTCTTCCTTGTTGAGTCATAGGAACCACCGTACTGTTAAGTGGTGTCCAAGAGAACCAGTCAGAATGACTGCAGTGATGCTTAAACAAAACCTATGTCTTCGAGTGAAGACTATGAGAGCGAATCTTGTCCAGAGTCGGACAAGTCAGCTTTGCTTGTAGCCCAAGTAAAGTTGCCATGTGTGTTTGAAATTTGACCGTTGGAACACGTGTCAGTTCCTTAGTGATCCAAGGTCATTTCGGACAAATCAGGTCGGGTTGCCAAGTGGCTATAAATAGCCCACCCCCTACAACCATAAATGGTTGGCTGCTCACAGTTAGAATACGGCTTTTGTCGTTTGAGAGCAACCCACCTTGAAGCCGTTGAGAGAGAATTCCTTGCGAGGATAAAGCCCTAACCACCCAGAGCCAAAGAGTGTTAGGCATCACTTAAGTCTTCCTGTTTGTGTGATCTGAAGACTTATTACACTTGAGGACTGTGAATCCTCCAGCCAGTTAGGCATCGCGTTCTGAGCATCCAAGAGTCATTGTGGATCGCCGGTGAACGAAGTCTGTGAAGGTTTGGGAGTCTACCTTGAAGACTTACCAAAGTGATTGGGCGAGGTCTGTGTGACCTTAGCTCAAGGGGAATACGGTGAGGACCGGGTGTCCTGAGCTGCGTGTTCAGGACTAGGTGTCCGGAACTGTGTGTCCTCAGGTTCAAATACCTAGCCGCCCTAACCAGACGTACAGTTGTCACAGCAACTGGAACTGGTCTAACAAATCATTGTCTTCAACGAGTCACTGGTTTCATCCTTCCTTTCCCTTTACTTACTGTTGGTCCTTGTGAAGTCATTGTACGATTGCACTATCTTTTGTCTTCACTGAGTGACTGCGTGTTCTGTTTGGCTTCATAATATCTTCCTACCTGATCCTAACTACCTAGCTGCTATAGGTCATTGTGCTTTCACTTCATTGAATACATGACTATGGTTTGCCTAGTGTAGTCTACCTTCCGCTGCATGGTAATAGGTCTATTTCTATCGTTTGTCTTCGAAACTTCCACGTTTTGAAGACTTTCATAAAAATCGCCTATTCACCCCCCTCTAGTCGATATAATGCACTTTCAGCCCATAAGGCCCATTATTTCTCCCGGGGGGTTCCGGTAACCCTCCGGCACTACGGTTTTCTCCGAAATCACCTGGAACACTTTTGGTGTCCGAATATAGGCATCCAATATATCGATCTCTATGTCTCGACCATTTCGAGACTCCTCGTCATGTCCGTGCTCATATCCGGGACTCCGAACTACCTTCGGTACATCAAAACACAAAAACTCATAATACCGATCATCACTGAACTTTAAGCGTGCGGACCCTACGGGTTCGAGAACTATGTAGACATGACCGAGACACGTCTCCGGTCAATAACCAATAGTGGAACCTAGATGTTCATATTGGCTCCCACATATTCTACGAAGATCTTTATCGGTCAAACCGCATAACAGCATACGTTGTTCCCTTTGTCATCGGTATGTTACTTGCCCGAGATTCGATCGTCGGTATCTCAATACCTAGTTCAATCTCATTACCGGCAAGTCTCTTTACTCGTTCTTTAATGCATCATACCGCAACTAACTCATTAGTTACAGTGCTGGCAAGGCTTATAGTGATGTGCATTACCGAGTGGGCCCAAAGATACCTCTCCGACAATCGGAGTGACAAATCCTAATCTTGATCTATGTCAACTCAACAAGTACCATTGGAGACACCTATAGAGCACCTTTATAATCACCCAGTTACGTTGTGACATTTGGTAGCACATAAAGTGTTCCTCCGGTAATCAGGACTTACATAATCTCATAGTCATAGGAATATGTATAAGTCATGAAGAAAGCAATAGCAGTAAACTAAAATGATCAAGTGCTAAGCTGACGAAATGGGTCAAGTCAATCACATCATTCTCCTAATGATGTGATCCCATTTATCAAATGACAACTCATGTCTATGGTTAGGAAACATACCCATCTTTGATCAATGAGCTAGTCAAGTAGAGGCATACTAGTGACAATCTGTTTGTCTATGTATTCACACATGTATCATGTTTCCGGTTTAATACAATTCTAGCATGAATAATAAACATTTATCATGATATGAGGAAATAAATAATAACTTTATTATTGCCTCTAGGGAATATTTCCTTCAGTCTCCCACTTGCACTAGAGTCAATAATCTAGATTACATAGTAATGATTCTAATACCCATTGAGTCTTGGTGGTGATCATGTTTTGCTCGTGAGAGAGGCTTAGTCAACGGGTCTGCAACATTCAGATCCGTATGTATCTTGCAAATCTCTATGTCCCCCACCTGGACTTGATCGCGGATGGAATTGAAGTGTCTCTTGATGTGCTTGGTTCTCTTGTGAAATCTGGATTCCTTTGCCAAGGCAATTGCACCAGTATTGTCACAAAAGATTTTCATGGGACCCGATGCACTAGGTATGACACCTAGATCGGATATGAACTCCTTCATCTAGACTCCTTCATAAACTAGACCATTATCCGGATCAGTGTCAAAGCTTGCATCAACATAACCATTTACGATGAGCTGTTTGTCACCTCCATAAACGAGAAACATATCCTTAGTCCTTTTCAGGTATTTCAGGATGTTCTTGACCGTTGTCCAGTGATCCACTCCTGGATTACTTTGGTACCTCCCTGCTAAACTAATAGCAAGGCACACATCAGGTCTGGTACACATCATTGCATACATGATAGAGCCTATGGCTGAAGCATAGGGAACATCTTTCATTTTCTCTCTATCTTCTGCAGTAGTCGGGCATTGAGTCTTACTCAACTTCACACCTTGTAACATAGGCAAGAATCCTTTCTTTGCCTGATCCATTTTGAACTTCTTTAAAACTTTGTCAAGGTATGTGCTTTGTGAAAGTCCAATTAAGCATATTGATCTATCTCTATAGATCTTGATGCCCAATATGTAAGCAGCTTCACCGAGGTCTTTCATTGAAAAACTCTTATTCAAGTATACTTTTATTATATCCAGAAATTCTATATCATTTCCAGTTAACAATATGTCATCCACATATAATATTAGAAATGCTACAGAGCTCCCACTCACTTTCTTGTTAATACAGGCTTCTCCAAAAGTCTGTAAAAAAACATATGCTTTGATCACACTATCAAAACATTTATTCCAACTCCAACAGGCTTGCACCAGTCCATAAATGGATCGCTGGATCTTGCACAATTTGTTAGCACCCTTTGGATCGATAAAACCTTCAGGTTGCATCATATACAACTCTTCTTCCAGAAATCCATTTAGGAATGCAGTCTTTTCATCCATTTGCCAAATTTCATAATCATAAAATGCGGCAATAGCTAACATGATTCGGACGGACTTAAGCATCGCTACGGGTGAGAAGGTCTCATCGTAGTCAACTCCTTGAACTTGTCGAAAACCTTTCGCAACAAGTCGAGCTTTGTAGACAGTAACATTACCATCAGCGTCTATCTTCTTCTTGAAGATACATTTATTCTCGATGGCTTGCCGATCATCGGGCAAGTCAACCAAAGTCCACACTTTGTTCTCATACATGGATCCTATCTTAGATTTCATGGCCTCAAGCCATTTTGCGGAATCTGGGCTCATCATCGCTTCCTCATAGTTCGTAGGTTCGTCATGGTCTAGTAACATGACTTCCAGAACAGGATTACCGTACTACTCTAGTGTGGATCTTACTCTGGTTGACCTACGAGGTTCGGTAGTAACTTGATCTGAAGTTTCATGATCATCATCATTAGTTTCCTCACTAGTTCGTGTAGGTGTCACAGAAACTGGTTTCTATGATGAACTACTTTCCAATAAGGGAGCAGGTACAGTTACCACATCAAGTTCTACTTTCCTCCCACTCACTTCTTTCGAGAGAAACTCCTTCTCTAGAAAGGACCCATTCTTAGCAACAAAAGTCTTGCCTTCGGATTTGTGATAGAAGGTGTACCCAACTGTCTCTTTTGGGTATCCTATGAAGACACATTTCCCCAATTTGGGTTCGAGCTTATCAGTTTGAAGATTTTTCACAAAAGCATCGCAGCCCCAAACTTTAAGAAACGACAACTTTGGTTTCTTGCCAAACCATAGTTCATAAGGAGTTGTCTCAACAGATTTAGATGGTGCCCTATTTAATGTGAATGCAGCCGTCTCTAAAGCATAACCCCAAAACGATAGCGGTAAATCAATAAGAGACATCATAGATCGCACCATATCTAGTAAAGTACGATTATGACGTTCGGACACACCATTACGATGTTGTGTTCCGGGTGGTGTGAGTTGCGAAATTATTCCGCATTGTTTCAAATGAAGACCAAACTCGTAACTCAAATATTCTCCTCCACGATCAGAACGTAGAAACTTTATTTTCTTGTTACGATGATTTTCCACTTCACTTTGAAATTCTTTGAACTTTTCAAATGTTTCAGACTTATGTTTCATCAAGTATATATACCCATATCTGCTCAAATCATCTGTGAAGGTGAGAAAATAACGATACCCGCAGCGAGCCTCAATATTCATCGGACCACATACATCAGTATGTATGATTTCCAACAAATCTGTTGCTCCCTCCATAGTTCCGGAGAACGGCGTTTTAGTCATCTTGCCCATGAGGCATGGTTCGCAAGTACCAAGTGATTCCAAAAGCCCATCAGAATGGAGTTTCTTCATGCGCTTTATACCAATATGACCTAAATGGCAGTGCCACGAATAAGATGCACTATCATTATCAACTCTGCAAATTTTAGCTTCAATACTATGAATATGTGTATCTCCACTATCGATATTCCAAAAGAATAGAACTCTTTTAAGGGTGCATGACCATAAAAGATATTACTCATATAAATAGAACAACCATTATTCTCTGATTTAAATGAATAACCGTCTCGCATCAAACAAGATCTAGATATAATGTTCATGCTTAATGCTAGCACCAAATAACAATTATTCAGGTCTAATACTAATCCCGAAGGTAGATCCAGAGGGAGCGTCCCGACTGCGATCACATCGACTTTGGAACCATTTCCCACGCACATCGTCACCTCGTCCTTTTCCAATCTTCGCTTAATCCGTAGTCCCAGTTTCGAGTTGAAAATATTAGCAACAGAACCAGTATCAAATCCCCAGGCACTACTACGAGAATTAATAAGGTACACATCAATAACATGTATATCACATATACCTTTGTTCACCTTGCCATCCTTCTTATCCGCCAAATACTTGGGGCAGTTCCGCTTCCAGTGACCAGTCTGTTTGCAGTAGAAGCACTCAGTCTCGGGCTTAGCTCCAGACTTGGGTTTCTTCTCTTGAGCAGCAACTTGTTTGCCGTTCTTCTTGAAGGTCCCTTTCTTCTTCCCTTTACCCTTTTCCTTGAAACTGGTGGTCTTGTTAACCATCAACACTTGATGCTCCTTCTTGATTTCTACCTCCGCAGCCTTTAGCATTGCGAAGAGCTCGGGAATTGTTTTATTCATCCCTTGCATGTTATAGTTCATCATGAAGCTCTTGTAGCTTGGTGGCAGTGATTGAAGAACTCTGTCAATGACACTATCAATAGGAAGATTAACTCCCAGTTGAGTCAAGTGGTAATGGTACCCAGACATTCTGAGTATATGTTCACTGACAGAACTATTCTCCTCCATCTTGCAGCTGTAGAACTTATTGGAGACTTCATATCTCTCAATCCGGGCATTTGCTTGAAATATTAACTTCAACTCCTGGAACATCTCATATGCTCCATGACGTTCAAAACGTCGTTGAAGTCCCGGTTCTAAGCCCTAAAGCATGGCACACTGAACTATCGAGTAGTCATCAGCTTTGCTCTGCCAGACGTTCATAACATCTAGTCTTGCTCCTGCAGCAGGTTTGGCACTTAGCGGTGCTTTCAGGACGTAATTCTTATGTGCAACAATGAGGATAATCCTCATGTTACGGACCCAGTCCGTGTAATTGCTACGATCATCTTTCAACTTTGCTTTCTCAAGGAACGCATTAAAATTCAACAGAACAACAACACGGGCCATCTATCTACAATAACATAGATATGCAAAATACTATCGGGTACTAAGTTCATGATAAATTAAGGTTCAGTTAATCAAATTATTAAAGAACTCCCACTTAGATAGACATCCCTCTAATCATCTAAGTGATCACATGATCCATATCAACTAAACCATGTCCGATCATCACGTGAGATGGAGTAGTTTTCAATGGTGAACATCAATATGTTGATCATATCCTCTATATGATTCATGCTCAACCTTTCGGTCTCCAGTGTTCCGAGGCCATATCTGCATATGCTAGGCTCGTCAAGTTTAACCTGAGTATTCTACTTGTGCAAAACTGGCTTGCACCCGTTGTATGTGAATGTAGAGCTTATCACACCCGATCATCATGTTGTGTCTCGGCACGACGAACTTTCGCAACGGTGCATACTCAGGGAGAACACTTGTACATTGAAATTTAGTGAGAGATCATCTTATAATGCTACCGTCGATCTAAGCAAAATAAGATGCATAAAAGATAAACATCACATGCAATCAATATAAGTGATATGATATGGCCATCATCATCTTGTGCTTGTGATCTCCATCTCCGAAGCACCGTCTTGATCACCATTGTCACCGGCGCAACACCTTGATATCCATCGTAGTATCGTTGTCGTCTCGCCAACTATTGCTTCTACAACTATCACTACTGCTTAGTGATAAAGTAAAGCAATTACAGGGCGATTGCATAGCACACAATAAGCGACAACCATATGGCTCCTGCCAGTTGCCGATAACTCGGTTACAAAACATGATCATCTCATACAACAAAATATAGCATCATGTCTTGACCATATCACATCACAACATGCCCTGTAAAAACAAGTTAGACGTCCTCTACTTTGTTGTTGCAAGTTTTACGTGGTTGCTATGTGCTGAGCAAGAACCGTTCTTACCTACGTATCAAAACCACAATGATAGTTTGTCAAGTTAGTGTTGTTTTAACCTTCTCAAGGACCGGGCGTAGCCACACTCACTTCAACTAAAGTTGGAGAAACTGACACCCGCCAGCCACCTGTGTGCAAAGCACCTCGGTAGAACTAGTCTCGCGTAAGCGTATGCGTAATGTCGGTCCGGGCCGCTTCATCCAACAATACCGCCGAACCAAAGTATGACATGCTGGTAAGTGTCGGTGTCAAAACCTGCGGATCTCGGGTTGGGGGTCCCAAACTGTGTGTCTAAGGCGGATGGTAACAGGAGGCAGGGGACACAATGTTTACCCAGGTTCGGGCCCTCTCGATGGAGGTAATACCCTACTTCCTGCTTGATTGATCTTGATGATATGAGTATTACAAGAGTTGATCTACCACGAGATCATAGAGGCTAAACCCTAGAAGCTAGCCTATGATTATGATTGTTGTTGTCCTACGGACTAAACCCTCCGGTTTATATAGACACCGGAGGGGGCTAGGGTTACACAGAGTCGGTTACAAGGGAGGAGATCTACATATCTGAATTGCCAAGCTTGCCTTCCACGCAAAGGAGAGTCCCACTCGGACACGGGACGAAGTCTTCAATCTTGTATCTTCATAATCCAACAGTCCGGCTGAAGGATATAGTCTGGCTGTTTGAGGACCCCCTAATCCAGGACTCCCTCGGTAGCCCCTGAACCAAGCTTCAATGACGATGAGTCCGGCGCGCAGATTGTCTTCGGCATTGCAAGGCGGGTTCTTCTCCAAATTCCGAATACCTGTCGAGTAGTGTTCGGCTTCCCATGAATGTTGGACTCCTTGGCTTCTGTGCCTAATAATGGCTATCCTCCACATGTTGAGCGAATGCGAGAAGTCGGGGCATTTTTACACTTGCCACCCTAACCATGTGAGTAAATCGTCTATTTAAAGAGATGGGGATCCTCAGATCCAGATCACACCATCCTCCCACAGTGTAACGCCCCAAGACTGAAGCTTCAGTTGCCTTCCAGGGTTTCCAGGTTTCATCATGTGATTTGTTTGGTTCATCGCTTTCATCTTTGCATCATGTGCATTGCATCATGTCATCATGCCATCATGTCAATTTCTTTTCTTAACTCAACTAAATAAATTGCATGGATCTTCGGTCCATTTAAATCGAGGGAATTCACATGGTGATTCTCTTTACAACTTATCCTCTCGATATTTAGAGAGCTATAGTAATTATTCCAATTATGTGGAATTACCTTAACACACTTGCAAAAATCCCAATGCCTTTTATTATTTCAACTCTTGGCCTCTAACTTTGCCACATGTCCTTTCATCATTTTCCGGAGCTCCACCTAATTTCTCAACATTTTTGGGCACTTTGAAAAAAACCTGTCCTAGTTCAAACCTTTTGAATTAAATTCAAAGGAATTTGAATTTAATCATTCAAACTTGACCTTTTCATTTTTCCCGGACCGTGCACATTTTTCTGAGTCCGCGAAAATTATCCCCGTGCCCAAATTCTTCCTCTAACCTTCTCTTCTCTCTTTTCCCTTCTCTTATTTCTTTGTTTTTTTGTAAAGAGAAGGAGATGGGAGAGAGAGAGAAGAGCCGGCTGGGCCTCCCAGCCCAGCTGCAACCTGCCCAGCTCGCTCACTATCCCCGCGACCCATCTGCACCTAGGCTAACCGCACCAGTGGCCCAAGGCCCAGCCGCCCCACCAGCTTCTCTACCCCTAGGCCCGACCAACCTCACCTCGTCCTCTCCCTCACTCTCCTCGATCTCTCTCTCGCGCCGCCAGGGAGCCCGACTCCCTCATCTCCCTCGATCCCACTCCTCTCCCTCTCATCCTCCAATGCCTGATCCAGTTCTTTCCCTCTCCTCGATCTCCCTCTCGATTCCCAGGACCGCTCCATCCCCATCTCCCTCGGCCCCTCTGCTTGAGGAGCCCTCACCCTCTCCCCTCGCGTGTGAGTTCGACCCCGAGCGCCGAAGATGCTCTCCTCTCCCCTGCAGCCTCTCTCTCGGGCCATGGCGCTCGCGCCCCATCTCGCTCCACGGAGAGGAACTCCTAAGCGTGTCTCCTTCCTCACGCCCGTCCAGCAAGCCCCCGTGTCGCCGCCTCGCTGCCGCCTCCCCGTCTCTGACGAGTGTTGTCCTCTGCTTCCTCTACGGTGACCAGGAGCCACCTCGCCGCGTGTCTCCTCCACCAGCAGCCTGCAATGCCAGAGGGGAGTAGAGCTCCTCCTGGACCCCATGGTGACTGCTTCCCCTACCCCGAGCTTCTCTGCAGCCAGCGTCCAAGTCCCACGCCCCATGACTTCGCTGCACCTTACGCTGCTGCTCTGCCTCGCCTCCCTCCTTCCACGCCCAAGCTTCACCCGCGATTTGTAGGCGTCCTCCCCTGCCGTCGTTGCCGATTGAGAGCCATGGCTGCAGCTTGCCCTCTACCGCTGGTTTCGTGCACCTCCGCTGCCGGTTGCATGGACGCCAATGTCCCCTTCATTTTGCCAAGACGCGACAACCAGGAACGCCCAAGGACGCCTTCATGGATTTTGCCAAGTGCGACCACCGCTGAACAAAGGGTTTTGCGTTGCTCATTTTGGATACACCAAGTTCCTCTTCAAAATGTACGACTACTCAGTGTTGCATCAAGTACCCCGATGGCCGGAGCCCTCGGATCCGTCAAGTTCGTCTATGAACCGAGAACAACTATCGTCTCCGAAGAACCATGTAACGGAACCGTCAAGTTCGACTATGACTCGTGTACGACTACGCGGGATTCCTCGGACGCCAAGTTCAACAATGCATCAAGTTCCTCGCCGTGACCCCGAACATCTACCGAAACTCGCGCAACGATAAACATGTACCACTACCGTCGCCGAGATCGCGAGAACCTCTACCATCGACCCTAGAGCATGCGAGAACGACTACTTCCACTACGAACGTCCCGAAAACGTCTACTTCCCCTACACCGCATCGAACTCGAACCGCTCCGATAACGCACGCTTCGAAGGTATAACCCCGAGACGACTGCCCATGAACGAATGCATGTGTGATGTATGAGATGCTCATGCTTGCTCCGTGCTCGAATTGTCGGTGCATGTTGCCCCCCTTTTGCCTTGTCACCGTCGTCGACCCGTGGGAACCCGGTAACCGAGATCACCCCACCATCTTTTGCACGCTCCCGTCACACTTCCTTTGCACCGATATCTCCATGAGCTACCGGAACCGTTATGTTGCCGGGGCATCATTTTCGGAATTGTTGCCGTGGCACCCCCTTCGTTTCCGCCACGATGACAAATGCCTCATATCTTATCATGTCAACATTTTCTTAAAAATTGCATAAACTTGAACATGTCATCCGCATCATGTTAACAACATTAAGATGTTTAAAATTGTTGTTTGCTTTAAATTGCTAATGCACATGAGGATATACCGGAATTTTTGTTCGATGTTTCCGGCCTCATTTAAAATGCCTAACTATGTTTTCACTCATGATTCACCCCTTGCCATGTTAATCAACATTTAATATTGTTGGGTACATAAACGAGATCAAACTAAATAACTTGAATGCATTTTGAGCTCCACTTAATTTGTAGTATTGTTTGTGCACTTTGCCATGCCATGCTTCATTAAACCGGACATGCATCATACTTGATTGTGCATCAAGCCATGATTATCTGGTGGTTGTTTACTATGTTGTTTGCTTCTTTCCGGTGTTGCTTCTTCGGGTTAGATCCGGTAACGTCGTGTTTGTGAGGATCCATTGGCTACGTCTGTTTGTCTTCTTCATGGACTCGTTCTTCTTCCTTGCGGGATTTCAGGCAAGATGACCATACCCTCGAAATCACTTCTATCTTTGCTTGCTAGTTGCTCGCTCTTTTGCTATGCCTATGCTGCGATACCTACCACTTGCTTATCATGCCTCCTATATTGTTGAACCAAGCCTCTAACCCACCTTGTCCTAGCAAACCATTGATTGGCTATATTACCGCTTTGCTCAGCCCCTCTTATAGCGTTGTTAGTTGCAGGTGAAGATGAAGTTTGTTCCTTGTTGGAACATGGCTATGTTATTCCTTGTTGGAACATGATTATTTGTTTGGGATATCACAATACCTTTTATTTAATTAATGCATCTATATACTTGGTAAAGGGTGGAAGGCTCGGCCTTATGTCTGGTGTTTTGTTCCACTCTTGCCGCCCTAGTTTCCGTCATATCGGTGTTATGTTCCCGGATTTTGCGTTCCTTACGCGGTTGGGTTATAATGGGAACCCCTTGACAGTTCGCCTTGAATAAAACTCCTCCAGCATGGCCCAACATTGGTTTTACCATTCGCCACCTAGACTTTTCTTTCCCTTGGGTTCTGCAGACTCAAGGGTCATCTTTATTTTAACCCCCCCCCCCGGGCCAGTGCTCTACTGAGTGTTGGTCCGAACTGAGCTGCCTGCGGGGCCACCTCGGGGAAACTTGAGGGTTGGTTTTACTCGTAGCTAGTCTCATCTGAGTGTGCCCTGAGAATGAGATGTGTGCAGCTCCTATCGGGATTTGTCGGCACATTCGGGTGGCTTTGCTGGTCTTGTTTTACCTTGTCGAAATGTCTTGTAACCGGGATTCCGAGTCTGATCGGGTCTTCCCGCTAGAAGGAATATCCTTCGTTGACCGTGTGAGCTTGTGATGGGCTAAGTTGGGACACCCCTGCAGGGATTTGAACTTTCGAAAGCCGTGCCCGCGGTTATGGGCAGATGGGAATTTGTTAATGTCCGGTTGTAGAAAACCTGAAGATGACCTTAATTAAAATACATCAACCGCGTGTGTAGCCGTGATGGTCTCTTCTCGACGGAGTCCGGGAAGTGAACACGGTGTTGGAGTAATGCTTGACGTAGGTTGTTCTAGGATCACTTATTGATCATAGTTTCTCGATCGTGCTTTGCCTTCTCTTCTCGCTCTCATTTGCGTATGTTTAGCCACCAAATATGCTAGTCGCTTGCTGCAGCTCCACCTCATACCTTTACCTTACCCATAAGCTTAAATAGTCTTGATCGCGAGGGTGTGAGATTGCTGAGTCTCCGTGACTCACAGATACTTCCAAAACCAGTTTGTAGGTGCTGATGTTACCGAGCAGGTGACACAACCAAGCTCAAGGAGGAGCTCGATGAAGATCTTGTCCTTTGTGTTGTTTCGTTCTAGTTGATCAGTAGTGGAGCCCAGTTGGGGTCGATCGGGGACCTTGTCGCATTTGGGGTTCTTCTTTTATTTTGGTTCCGTAGTCGGACCTTGATTGTATTTGGATGTTGTATTACTTTATTCATGTAATTGTGTGAAGTGGCGATTGTAAGCCAACTATGTATCTTTTCCCTTATGTATTACATGGGTTGTGTGAAGATTACCTCACTTGCGACATTGCTTTCAATGCGGTTATGCCTCTAAGTCGTGCTTCGACACATGGGAGATATAGCCGCATCGATGGCGTTACAAGTTGGTATCAGAGCCTTCCCCGACCTTAGGATCCCCCTGCTTGATTGAATAGCTGGCGTTGTTGAGTCTAGAAAAATGTCTTGAGTCATTTAGGATTATATATATCGGAGAGTTAGGAATTCTTTTTACTCCTCAGTCCCTTCGTCGCTCTGGTAAGGCCTCCTGACGTAGAGTTTTGACTCTTCTCTTCTCAAATTTCACTAAATTTTTTTAGGATCACGCGGGTATCTTGGAATCGTTCCGATGGTTTTGTGACGAGAACATTGTTCTTGGTGCCTCCTGACATTTAGGGGTTGTGGCAGTGTCCCGGGGAGTTGAGCTCCGAGGTATTGTCGTCACAATTTTATCGTTGCAGTTCTGGAATACCTGAGTTTAGTTTCGCCGACATCGAAAATCTCTTTTATGCAGTTGTTGGTGAGATAACCTCGACGCCACCCAGTACGGGGGCGGGAGTTCGGGAGTATTGCCATAACTCGTATAACGGATGCTTTTTGAAGGTTGAGGTAGACGATTTCCGAAGGTTTCTTGGTTATGTGTTGAAGGATGGATACAGCTGGATGTAGGATTTGCTAGTTTTGGGTGATATATTATGCTTCCCCTGTATCCCCAACACCTGATTGCATAACTGGAAAATTTCGGGAGTTTATAAGTGGGAATTCAAGTAGCTCTTAGGATATCTTTCCGATGGATATATGATATGAAATTGGGGTTTGACGTCTAGTGGTCTGCCTATTCACGGTTGGTTTTACAGTGGTCTCGTTGTGTCTTAAAGAGTCCTTGGCTATGCCGACTCGGGGACGCTTCATATGTCATGTGCACTGCCTTGTACATGATGGTGTTGTACGATCGAGCCCGTGTAGGCCCCACCACAAAAACTTCGGACGAAATCTCTATCATATGTTTGTTCCGGCTTATTCTGCAAGGCAATCCTTTGTTTTGTTTTCAGTTGTGGTATTCGAGTTACTTCAATGTCAAGTGTTGATTCCATATTTTTCCTAAGCGGTGTTCTCATACCTCTATGTGAATACTAAGCCATCTCGATCTTCGTGTTTGTCATTTCAATTTCTTGTCAACCGGTGTGTCTCTCCTCAAGTGGATCCGATCACTTCAACATTCGCAAGATCAATTATCAGTTCTTCTCAACGGTGTTTGTTTCATCCGTCTCCAAGTTGCCTTTGTTTTTCCCGCCCACCAACCCTTTTCCTTCAAGAACTCAGATTTCTGAATCAAGTATCCATTTTATTCATGTGAAGTCTCTCCATTCTTTTCCTTCAATATTCTTATCCGGTGATTCTCATGAAGATCCTAACGAAACCTCAAGTTCATCATTATTCATTCTCTTTCTTCTCCGGTGGGACCAATTCAAGCTTTGTGGATCATATCCTTTTCCTCGTTTCAAATACCCTCTCATGCTGGTGCACCTCATAATCATTCCACGCTCGCTATTCTATTGTTCCGGAGTGCTCAAGATATCTCGAAGATTCGTGTTTCCACTCTTAATCCGTTCAAGCTATTTTGAGGATGTTATCTCATTCAAGCCATTTAATTTA
Organism: Triticum urartu; assembly: GCF_056163025.1. Lineage (NCBI taxonomy): Eukaryota > Viridiplantae > Streptophyta > Magnoliopsida > Poales > Poaceae > Triticum > Triticum urartu. Next base: position 443,536,783 of record NC_141876.1, read on the forward strand.
ACCGGTGCTTTCTCTCTTTTAAATCATTCAACGGTGTATCTTTTGAGTGGGCCCTAACCCACAGGTCTTTTCCCGGGATCTTACCTGACTCTTCTTATTTTCCCGGAGCTACCCTCAAATTCTTTTAAAGTTTGACGTAAGAATGATTCATCATCTGTCATATGTTTTTCTCCAAGATCGTCCACATTCTTTTCATCGTTGGCTCAACCTTTCCATTCTTCATTCCGGAGTGCCTCAACAATTCATGGTGGTGTTTCTCGTCGTCATTCTCAGATTTTGAAGACCGAAGAAAAGTTTCTCTTAAATCTTGCTCCATTCTCTTCAAGATTCGTGATTCTAGCTTGTTGCCATCCTCTCATAATTATTTGCGATTGTGGGAATTCTTTTCACCTATCCGGAGCAATTCAAGAGTATTCTCAGTTTGATTATCCGGAGTCCATCATTTCAGGTTTTTTTTCTTTTCTTCATTCTCAGCTTTCAGCTCTCTTTCTCTAAATCTTACCGGTGCATCATTCAATATTCTCTAATCAGTTCGTGATCCCTTCTTTCACTTGTATCTAAATTCTCTCAAGTATCCTCGTTCATTTCATAATTCTAGTCGGTGTTCCTTTATCTTCCTTTCGGTCATTTTAATTCTTACGGTGGTTCGTGCAAGATTCCTCTTCTTTCGTTATCTTATCAATTCATTTGTTGTTTCGATTCCACCGGTGTTTCATTGAAGGCATTCTCAAGTTGGCGTGATATCTATCTTAATCTTTTCTACGAGAATAAGTAATATGCCAAATTCGTTAATTGTCATCAATTTAAATTGGTGATGGATACGCATAACGTAATTCTTATTCTTGTTTCATCCTTATGTTAATCTTTTCTTCCGGAGTTTGTTTATGATGATTAAATTCTTGGTTTCAAGTGCTCGTCTTTCTTTCCCGGAGTTCCAACCTCTAGTTATCACGGAGATCCATCTAAATAATTACAAGGTTTCACCTTGTGTTTCCAACTTCTCTTTATTTTCGTTATTCTTTTTGTTTACCGGAGTTCTTCATGAAGGTTCTACATGATGGTTCATCAAGGATTTATATTCCTTCTCGAAGTGTTCATCAAGATTCTTTTCTAAGGAGCTCAAGCATTCTTCATCTTGCATCCGGAGTGCAATTCTTTCTACCTTATCATTGGAGGTGGTATTATGCCATTCTTGATAATTTGAGCTGATATTTCATGATTCACATGTTATTAAGAATGAGGTATTTTAAATCCATCAACCAACTAGTTGGAGCTATCTTGTGTCATGTTTCACCTAAAGCCTTCCCTAAGGATTGTTGCTATTTATGGTGCTCATAAATGATCCAAGTTCTTCTTTTGTCCTCCCGGTGAGATACTTCTCGTCTCCTTGTCATATCAATCCAATCAAATCTATTCCGTGAGTGGCAGTATTTCACCTCATAATTTGAGATGTATTCCATAAGACCATATCAAGCTTACTCTTTTCATTGTTGGTTTTCCAACAACTCCGTTCAACTTTTTCTTCGTAGGCATGCTCTTTCAATTCTATTTGCGAGAGTTGTCATTTCTTTCTCCGATCTCTTATGGTGACGATCTATCTTCTATTTCTTCCTTCCGGAGGCTTTGTGATGTTCCTCTCTTCAACCAATCTTCTTGTTTTGTCAGGATCGTGTTCTTTTCATGTTTATCCTTTTAACCAGAGTGTCAGGTCCTCTGCTCAAGTTATTTTCATCTTATCGAGCCTTGTATCAATTTTCAATCGGAGTGCTGCCCGAATTTGTTCTTCCTTGTTCCTCTTTTCTAACGGAGTGTTTTCAACTTTGTTCATCTCCGTTGCATTCTTTTCTCGAATGGCTTAACCTTTTCAAGGTTCTTTGGTTTCACTCGTTTGTCAAAGTAGCAACTTAGTTTTACCTTTTCTCTTTCTCTCCCGTTTTCCCTCCGGTGCCATTCTAGATCTCGGGAAGAGATCCTCTCGTAGTGGTGGAGTGTTGTAACGCCCCAAGACCGAAGCTTCAGTTGCCTTCTAGGGTTTCCGGGTTTCATCGTGTGATTTGTTTGGTTCATCACTTTCATCTTTGCATCATGTGCATTGCATCATGTCATCATGCCATCATGTCAATTTCTTTTCTTAACTCAACTAAATAAATTGCATGGATCTTCGGTCCATTTAAATCGAGGGAATTCACATGGTGATTCTCTTTACAACTTATCCTCTCGATATTTAGAGAGCTATAGTAATTATTCCAATTATGTGGAATTACCTTAACACACTTGCAAAAATCCCAATGCCTTTTATTATTTCAACTCTTGGCCTCTAACTTTGCCACATGTCCTTTCATCATTTTCCGGAGCTCCACCTAATTTCTCAACATTTTTGGGCACTTTGAAAAAAACCTGTCCTAGTTCAAACCTTTTGAATTAAATTCAAAGGAATTTGAATTTAATCTTGCAAACTTGACCTTTTCTATTTTCCCGGACCGTGCACATTTTTCTGAGTCCGCGAAAATTATCCCCGTGCCCAAATTCTTCCTCTAACCTTCTCTTCTCTCTTTTCCCTTCTCTTATTTCTTTGTTTTTTTGTAAAGAGAAGGAGATGGGAGAGAGAGAGAGAAGAGCCGGCTGGGCCTCCCAGCCCAGCTGCAACCTGCCCAGCTTGCTCACTATCCCCGTGGCCCATCTGCACCTAGGCTAACCGCACCAGTGGCCCAAGGCCCAGCCGCCCCACCAGCTTCTCTACCCCTAGGCCCGACCAACCTCACCTCGTCCTCTCCCTCACTCTCCTCGATCTCTCTCTCGCGCCGCCAGGGAGCCCGACTCCCTCATCTCCCTCGATCCCACTCCTCTCCCTCTCATCCTCCCATGCCTGATCCAGTTCTTTCCCTCTCCTCGATCTCCCTCTCGATTCCCAGCACCGCGCCATCCCCATCTCCCTCGGCCCCTCTGCTTGAGGAGCCCTCACCCTCTCCCCTCGCGTGTGAGTTCGACCCCGAGCGCCGAAGATGCTCTCCTCTCCCCTGCAGCCTCTCTCTCGGGCCATGGTGCTCGCGCCCCATCTCGCTCCACGAAGAGGAACTCCTAAGCGTGTCTCCTTCCTCACGCCCGTCCAGCAAGCCCCCGTGTCGCCGCCTCGCTGCCGCCTCCCTGTCTCTGATGAGCGCCGTCCTCTGCTTCCTCTACGGCGACCAGGAGCCACCTCGCCGCGTGTCTCCTCCACCAGCAGCCTGCAACGCCAGAGGGGAGTAGAGCTCCTCACGGACCCCATGGTGACTGCTTCCCCTACCCCGAGCTTCTCTGCAGCCAGCGTCCAAGTCCCACACCCCATGACTTCGCTGCACCTCGCGCTGCTGCTCTGCCTCACCTCCCTCCTTCCACGCCCAAGCCTCACCCGCGATTCGTAGGCGTCCTCCCATGCCGTCGTTGCCGATTGAGAGCCACGGCTGCAGCTTGCCCTCTGCCGCTGGTTTCGTGCACCTCCACTGCCGGTTGCATGGACGCCAATGTCCCCTTCATTTTGCCAAGACGCGACAACCAGGAACGCCCAAGGACGCCTTCATGGATTTTGCCAAGTGCGACCACCGCTGAACAAAGGGTTTTGCCTTGCTCATTTTGGATACACCAAGTTCCTCTTCAAAACATACGACTACTCAGCGTTGCGTCAAGTACCCCAATGGCCGGAGCCCTCGGATCCGTCAAGTTCGTCTATGAACCGAGAACAACTATCGTCTCCGAAGAACCATGTAACGGAACCCTCAAGTTCGACTATGACTCGTGTACGACTACGCGGGATTCCTCGGACGCCAAGTTCAACGATGCATCAAGTTCCTCGCCGTGACCCCGAACATCTACGGAAACTCGCGCAACGATAAACATGTACCACTACCGTCGCCGAGATCGCGAGAACCTCTACCGTCGACCCTAGAGCATGCGAGAACGACTACTTCCACTACGAACGTCCCGAAAACGTCTACTTCCCCTACACCGCATCGAACTCAAACCGCTCTGATAACGCACGCTTCGAAGGTATAACCCCGAGACGACCGCCCGTGAACGAATGCATGTGTGATGTATGAGATGCTCATGCTTGCTCCGTGCTCGAATTGTCGGTGCATGTTGCCACCCTTTTGCCTTGTCACCGTCGTCGACCCGTGGGAACCCGGTAACCGGGATCACCCCACCATCTTTTGCACGCTCCCGTCACACTTCCTTTGCACCGATATCTCCATGAGCTACCGGAACCGTTATGTTGCCGGGGCATCATTTTCGGAATTGTTGTCATGGCACCCCCTTCGTTTCCACCACGATGACAAATGCCTCATATCTTATCATGTCAACATTTTCTTAAAAATTGCATAAACTTGAACATGTCATCCGCATCATGTTAACAACATTAAGATGTTTAAAATTGTTGTTTGCTTTAAATTGCTAATGCACATGAGAATATACTGAAATTTGTGTTTGATGTTTCCGGCCTCATTTAAAATGCCTAACTATGTTTTCACTCATGATTCACCCCTTGCCATGTTAATCAACATTTAATATTGTTGGGTACATAAACGAGATCAAACTAAATAACTTGAATGCATTTTGAGCTCCACTTAATTTGTAGTATTGTTTGTGCACTTTGCCATGCCATGCTTCATTAAACCGGACATGCATCATACTTGATTGTGCATCATGCCATGATTATGTGGTGGTTGTTTACTATGTTGTTTGCTTCTTTCCGGTGTTGCTTCTTCGGGTTAGATCCGGTAACGTCGTGTTTGTGAGGATGCGTTGGCTACGTCTGTTTGTCTTCTTCATGGACTCGTTCTTCTTCCTTGCGGGATTTTAGGCAAGATGACCATACCCTCGAAATCACTTCTATCTTTGCTTGCTAGTTGCTCGCTCTTTTGCTATGCCTATGCTGCGATACCTACCACTTGCTTATCATACCTCCTATATTGTTGAACCAAGCCTCTAACCCACCTTGTCCTAGCAAACCGTTGATTGGCTATATTACCGCTTTGCTCAGCCCCTCTTATAGCGTTGTTAGTTGCAGGTGAAGATGAAGTTTTTTCCTTATTGGAACATGGCTATGTTGTTTCTTGTTGGAACATGATTATTTGTTTGGGATATCACAATACCTTTTATTTAATTAATGCATCTATATACTTGGTAAAGGGTGGAAGGCTCGGCCTTATGTCTGGTGTTTTGTTCCACTCTTGCCGCCCTAGTTTCCGTCATATCGGTGTTATGTTCCAGGATTTTGCGTTCCTTACGCGGTTGGGTTATAATGGGAACCCCTTGATAGTTCGCCTTGAATAAAACTCCTCCAGCATGGCCCAACATTGGTTTTACCATTCGCCACCTAGCCTTTTCTTTCCCTTGGGTTCTGCAGACTCAAGGGTCATCTTTATTTTAACCCCCCCCCCCCCCGGGCCAGTGCTCCTCTGGGTGTTGGTCCAAACTGAGCTGCCTGCGGGGCCACCTCGAGGAAACTTGAGGGTTGGTTTTACTCATAGCTAGTCTCATTTGAGTGTGCCCTGAGAAAGAGATATGTGCAGCTCCTATCGGGATTTGTCGGCACATTCGGGTGGCTTTGCCGGTCTTGTTTTACCTTGTCGAAATGTCTTGTAACCGGGATTCCGAGTCTGATCGGGTCTTCCCGCTAGAAGGAATATCCTTCGTTGACCGTGTGAGCTTGTGATGGGCTAAGTTGGGACACCCCTGCAGGGATTTGAACTTTGGAAAGCCGTGCCCGCGGTTATGGGCAAATGAGAATTTGTTAATGTCCGGTTGTAGAAAACCTGAAGATGACCTTAATTAAAATACATCAACCGCGTGTGTAGCCGTGATGGTCTCTTCTCGGCGGAGTCCGGGAAGTGAACACGGTGTTGGAGTAATGCTTGACGTAGGTTGTTCTAGGATCACTTATTTATCATAGTTTCTCGATCGTGCTTTGCCTTCTCTTCTCGCTCTCATTTGCGTATGTTTAGCCACCAAATATGCTAGTCGCTTGCTGCAGCTCCACCTCATACCTTTACCTTACCCATAAGCTTAAATAGTCTTGATCGCGAGGGTGTGAGATTGCTGAGTCTCCGTGACTCACAGATACTTCCAAAACCAGTTTGCAGGTGCTGATGTTACCGAGCAGGTGACACAACCAAGCTCAAGGAGGAGCTCGATGAAGATCTTGTCCTTTGTGTTGTTTCGTTCTAGTTGATCAGTAGTGGAGCCCAGTTGGGGTCTATCGGGGACCTTGTCGCATTTGGGGTTCTTCTTTTATTTTGGTTCCGTAGTCGGACCTTGATTGTATTTGGATGTTGTATTGCTTTATTCATGTAATTGTGTGAAGTGGCGATTGTAAGCCAACTATGTATCTTTTCCCTTATGTATTACATGGGTTGTGTGAAGATTACCTCACTTGCGACATTGCTTTCAATGCGCTTATGCCTCTATGTCGTGCTTCGACACGTGGGAGATATAGTCGCATCGAGGGCGTTACACACAGCGAGTATCCATCGGAGCGCGCCCAGAAAAAGTCCATCCCATCATGGTCGGCCATCGCAGCTCCTCCTCTCGCTCCCGTAGCCCTAAGCCAAGCGATTGGAAGAAGTGTTTCGTCCCCCATAGCCAATTAGTAGAGTTACAGACCCAGGGATTTCTCCCTCCAACGTATATGGACCCCGTTCGAGCCGGACTTAACACTTACAATGGCGGGGAGCAAGCGGAGAGCTTTCCCAACCCATCCATGGGGGAGCGGGTATGCCTTGTCCCTTACTTATTGAGGGGGCTTGGATTTCCAATCCATCCGTTCCTCCGCGGGCTCCTGGAGTTCTACGGCCTCCTGCTGCATAACTTTACTCCCGCCTCCATATTACACATCGCTGGCTACGTTGCCCTTTGCTAGCTGTTTTTGGGCTGCGAAGCTCATTTAGAGCTATGGAAGAGGCTATTCTGCCTCGTACCCCATACACAGGAGGGGTCAATATATCAAGTGGGTGGAGCCGAGATATGGCGCATCGCCGGGACCGGATACCTGTCCGGTACTCCGAAGAAGACATCCGAAGACTGGCCTTCGGAGTGGTTTTATATGGAGGATGTCCCCCTTCCGGACCCTATTTGGATGGGCCTTCCTAAGTTTGATAACGCCCCTCTGAAGAAACGCCGCAGCTAGCGCCCTCGGAGCCCCCAGGAGGAAGATAACAGAGAGGTCCTTTACCTGATGGGCCGGATAAAAACGCTGGCCAAATCAGGATTGACAATAATCGAGGTTATGTCACTATGTATAGTGCAGGGGCTGCAGCCACTTCAATATTGGGGACAACCCATGTGGCACTTTAATGGAGAAGACGATGCCACCCGCTGCGGTCGTAAGGGACCGGACTCCATCGCTGCTCTAGTGAAAATACTGTCCGATTTATATAAAGGAGAGGAAGAGGAGTTCATCCGCATTAAGCCACGGGATGGATTCTCCATGTACAACCCCCCAAACTGGGTGAGCTGCTACTTTCTACTCCAGACCTTCCCGCATTCTTCGTCATAAGTATTTACCTTTCTATTTCATAGAAGGAACTTCGAAAAGCTATGAGGGAGGTCCACAGCCCGTCTCCACAACCAGAGGACCCTGACCGGGCCCTCGACCCCGGACTCGAAGAAGATCCGGACACATTTGTGGAGCTCATCGACAAGACGTTCTATCAATTAAGCTATGACGGTGCCTTGGTGGCCATCATAGCCGATTATCCTAGACTGCTCCCTGCATTGCATGTAAGTAAAACCGGAGTCCCAACTTCCGAGAAGGATCCCTTTTTCGCACTTCACCTACCGCACACATATGGTGTCTTATAGGGAAGGCCCTCGGGACGCCATGCCGAACCCGCAGTGACTCACCAACAAGGGGCACCAAAGTCGGGTAGGCTTAAAAGGAAGGCGGTTAGGACTGAGACGCCATCGCAGAGGTATGAAAAAGAACCCCGCTCCGTGGTTGTCGTCTTTTAAAATATAATAACGTCCATGGTTCCTGGCAGGAAAAATGCTCGCCGGACCATATCCAGAGAGCCTGCTGGCCAAGCCTCCACTAGCCGGGCTCCAGAGCCGGACTTAGAGGCATATGCTAACGTGGGGCCAACACCGGATGTTCCTCCTACAGAGGATGCGGATAGGCTGTCCGCTACGAATTCCGAAGTGGAGAGTGCCATGAACCACAGGCGTCGCTGGGCCGTACTCCGCGACGCTTGTTTCTCTCAAGAGGCGTTCGATGCCTTCAACTCAGGAGACGCGTACATCCGACCTGCTCAAAATGGTCTTACCCGAGCCACGGACCAGTATGTGAACGATATACGGGTAAGAAAATCTAATAATTATGTATATCAGTAGCCCCTGAGACTTAAAACAGTTGGCACAACTGATTTAAGGATCATTGTTTGTGTAGGTTCTTATGGAGAAGAATACCCAGTTGTCTCAAGAGCTGGAGGAGTGCAAAGCCCAGCTACGGGCCGCAGTTGCCGCAATGAAGGAGTCCGAGAAGGCCCCTCCTGGTAACACTTGTTTCTATCTAAAAGAATGACATGTACCAGTTAGTATTAGGCATGCATGCAAATCTAACAATAGATTCTGCAAATGATCCCGGAGTGAATCCGGAGGTTGTGCAAGGGGATGAGCAAAATGCTCAACGACAGCTAAAGGCTGGCGAGCATGTGCTTATGCAGGTTAGGCGGGAGACAAACGATCTCCAAGATGCCAATACCCGGCTGGGCGTTGAACTGAAAGATGTTCGGGCCCAGCTTGCTGACTCTGTAAAAGGAGAATAAGAGGCTTCGACGCGGCATTTTTAGTAAGTGCTCGAACAAACTTTTATAGAGTTCGGCAAAGAAACCGGCTAACAGAGTTATATCTGTAGGTATGCTGACGGGCCGTCCCGCAGAGGAGATGCCCGGGTCTGCGGGTGATCTTCTGCCAGAGCTCTCACAACTGCATGAACAAGTTCGGCAGGTGATGCAGGGCATTGCCCAAGCCTTGTGGCCATCCCCCTCCCTGCCAGGAGGCATGGGGGAGCTCGTAGAGATGCTCAAGGGAGCGCGGCGGCGCTTCCGATTATGGAAGATATCAGCCTACCGACAAGGTGCAAGGGAAGTGGGCCATGGTGAAGACGCGATATACCAAGGCTGACCTGAACCACATGGCCGAGGTCAGACCTGTGGGGTCTGATGGGAAAGAGATCCCCATCAGTTTGGTGTATGACCAGGTGAAATTAGCCGCAAAGTATTCCCAACAGGATTGTAGGCTAGACAGCCTGTTGGATGGTATAGAAGAAGAATTTAGTCAGTCTAAGTAAAGTGACTGTGTACTTCAAGTGACATATATTGTCCCTAGCCGGATTGTAAATCATTTTTCATGGCAGACCTTTTCGCTTCAACCTCCGGACCCGACAGTCCGGAGTGTATCCAAATACCTGCTCAGTTATGTAAAAAACGGGGTACGCGTGGAAACCAGGCATAGGGGTCATAAGTGCTTGAATAGACAAGTACCCAACTAGCTATGTTATATTACATGGATAGTAAGAAACATCTTCCAGGGAGAATAGTTCCGTTAAGGGTTCCTTTCCCTGGGTACGCATGCATTAATGTGCATGTCCGAACTGTGAGAAGAGACGCAGGATATAGACATCTGGGGGCATGTATTACAATAAATAAAAGTCATCTTTTGTTCACCGACCGAATATTCCCTTAAGAATGCTAGCTTTCGGCTTCACCCAGTCTGAGGTACACATCCGGCTGACCCGGTAGTAATAATCACAGAGGTGCTCCCCTTATGCCCTAGCCGAATTAACGGGAACGTAGGGCATAAACACAAGAGCCAGGCAACCCAGCTTGGCCAAAACTTAAGTCATATCGATGCATATAATGGCGAAGAAAAGGTTCATGTGGAAAAGTAACACATGTGCGGGGGGATAGAGCCCGGAACATAGTTATATTAAGCTTCTGTATAAGAAGTCCCCAGGTATAATGAGCACGCCTGGCATGTCAAGATTGTGTAGTCAAGACACATTTTAACCTTTTAAGTCTGTGAAGAAAAGGGGAAGAAAGAAAGAAAGAAAAGACAGATAACGGATATATAAAAAATTGACGGAGGTAAGGAGACGAACACAGAGTCCGGCACTAGGCGTAGAACCTTCGGAGTCTGGCTGCGTTCCACGGGTTCGTCTCGAGTCGATTATCTGATGCATCCCGCAGACGGTACGCTCCACCGGTCAGAACTTTGTCAATAACGAAGGGACCTTCCCATTTGGGCTTGAGCTTGTCCTTTTTCTTCTCTGGTAGGCGTAGAACGAGTTCGCCAACATTATAAGTTTTGGCCCGTACTTCTCTGTTGGGGATCGTAGCAGAAATTTAAAATTTTCTACGCATCACCAAGATCAATCTATGGAGTAATCTAGCAACAAGGGGAAGGAGAGTGCATCTACATACCCTTGTAGATCGCTAAGCGGAAGCGTTGCAAGAACGCGGATGAAGGAGTTGTATTCGTAGCGATTCAGATCGCGGTTGATTCCGATCTAAGCGTCGAACCACGGCGCCTCTGCGTTCAACACACGTGCAGCCCGGTGACGTCTCCTACGCCTTGATCCAGCAAGGGGAGAAGGAGAGGTTGGGGAAGACTCCGTCCAGCAGCAGCACGACGGCATGGTGGTGGTGGAGGAGCGCGGGACTCCAGCAGGGCTTCGCCAAGCACTACGAGAGACGAGGAGGGAGAGGGGTAGGGCTGCGCCAACAGGGAGATCGAATCGTGTGCTGGGCTGCCCCTTTGCCTCCACTATATATAGGGGGAGGGGAGGGGCTGCGCCCCCATCTAGGGTTCCCTCCCTAGGGGTGTCGGCAGCCCCAAAACCCATCTAGGGTTGCGGCCAAGGGGGGAGAGAGAGGAGGTGCACCTAGGGTGGGCCTTAAGGCCCATCTGCCCTAGGGTTTGCCCCCCTCCCCTCTAGGAGGCGCCTTGGGCCTTGGTGGGAGGCGCCCCAGCCCACCTAGGGGCTGGTCCCTTCCCACTATTGGCCCATGTAGGGCTCCGGGGCTGGTGGCCCCTCCCGGTGGACCCCGGACCCCTCCGGTGTTCCCGGTACACTACCGGTGATGCCCGGAACACTTCCGGTGACCAAAACCATACTTCCTATATATTAATCTTTACCTCTGGACCATTCCGGAACTCCTCGTGACGTCCGGGATCTCATCCGGGACTCCGAACAACATTCAGTAACTGCGTACATACTTTCCCTATAACCCTAGCATCATCGAACCTTAAGTGTGTAGACCCTACGGGCTCGGGAGTCATGCAGACATGGCCGAGACAACTCTCCGGTTAATAACCAATAGCGGGATCTGGATACCCATGTTGGTTCCCACATGCTCCATGATGATCTCATCGGATGAACCACGATGTCAAGGATTCAATCAATCTCGTATGCAATTATCTTTGTCTATCGGTACGATACTTGCCCGAGATTCGATCGTCGGTATCCCGATACCTTGTTCAATCTTGTTACCGGCAAGTCTCTTTACTTGTTCCGTAACACATCATCTCGTGATCAACTCCTTGGTCACATTGTGCACATTATGATGATGTCCTACCGAGTGGGCCCAGAGATACCTCCCTGTTTACACGGAGTGACAAATCCCAGTCTCGATTCGTGCCAACCCAACAGACACTTTCGGAGATACCTGTAGTGAACCTTTATAGCCACCCAGTTACGTTGTGACATTTGGTACACCCAAAGCATTCCTAGGGTATCCGGGAGTTGCACAATCTCATGGTCTAAGGAAATGATACTTGACATTAGAAAAGCTTTAGCATACGAACTACACGATCTTTGTGCTAGGCTTAGGATTGGGTCTTGTCCATCACATCATTCTCCTAATGATGTGATCCCATTATCAACGACATCCAATGTCCATGGTCAGGAAACCGTAACCATCTATTGATCAACGAGCTAGTCAACTAGAGGCTAACTAGGGACATGGTGTTGTCTATTTATCCACACATGTATCTGAGTTTCCTATCAATACAATTCTAGCATGGATAATAAACGATTATCATGAACAATGAAATATAATAATAATAATAACTATTTTATTATTGCCTCTAGGGCATATTTCCAACATTCTCTGCTTTGATACCGCTGAGCCTTTTGCTGATAAAATGAGGAGCGGGCTTTTGCCACGTCACGCTCCTCCTCCAGGGCATCCAAACTGTCCTGCCGATCAAGCTCGGCTTCTTTCTCTTCGTACATGCGTGCTCGAGGTGAGTCATGAATGATGTCGCAGGGCAGTACCGCCTCTGTGTTGTACACCATAAAGAACGGTGTGTATCCGGTAGTGCGATTCAATGTGGTTTGCAGCCCCCATAGTACAGAGTCAAGCTCCTCCACCCAGTGCGTATCTGATTCCTTCAAGGATCGCACTAATATGGGTTTAATGCCGTTCATGATAAGATCATTTTCTCGCTCGACTTCACCGTTAGTTTGTGGGTGATAGACAGAGGCATAATCGAGCTTAATGCCCATGTTGCTACACCAAGTTTTTACATCGTCGGCTGTAAAGTTCGAGCCGTTATTGGTGATGATGTTGTGGGGGACGCCGTAAAAATGTACAACCCCGGATATGAAGTCTATCACTGGTCCGGACTCGGCCATTTTAACTGGTTTGGCTTCTATCCATTTGGTGAATTTATCAACCATGATGCTACCTCTTGAGCACTGCGTTGGTTTTCCCTTGGGAAAGAGTGATGCAGCTAAGTAGCGTAAGTATTACATTCAGTTTTTGAGAACCAAGGTATTAATCCAGTAGGAGGCTACGCAAGAGTCCCTCGCACCTACACAAAACAAATAAATCCTCGCAACCAATGCGATAAGGGGTTGTCAATCCCTACACGGTCACTTACGAGAGTGGGATCTGATAGAAATGATAGGATAATATTTTTGGTATTTTTATGATAAAGATGCAAAGTAAAATAAAAGCAAAGTAAAAGGCAAAGGAAATAACTAAGTGTTGGAAGATTAATATGATGAAAGATAGATCCGGGGGCCATAGGTTTCACTAGTGGCTTCTCTCAAGAGCATAAGTATTTTACGGTGGGTGCAAAAATTACTATTGAGCAATTGACAGAATTGAGTATAGTTATGAGAATATCTAGGTATGATCATGTATATAGGCACCACGTCCGAGACAAGTAGACCGACTACTGCCTGCATCTACTACTATTACTCCACACATCAACCGCTATCCAGCATGCATCTAGAGTATTAAGTTCATAAGAACATAGTAACGCTTTAAGCAAGATGACATGATGTAGAGGGATAAATTCATGCAATATGATAAAAACCCCATCTTGTTATCCTCGATGGCAACAATACAATATGTGCCTAGCTGCCCCTACTGTCACTGGGAAAGGACACCGCAAGATTGAACCCAAAGCTAAGCACTTCTCCCATTGCAAGAAAGATCAATCTAGTAGGCCAAACCAAACTGATAATTCAAAGAGACTTGCAAAGATAACCAATCATACATAAAAGAATTCAGAAGATCCAAATACTATTCATAGATAAACTTGATCATAAACCCACAATTCATCGATCTCAACAAACACACCGCAAAAGAAGATTACATCGAATAGATCTCCACAAGAGAGGGGGAGAACATTGTATTGAGATCCAAAAAGAGAGAAGAAGCCATCTAGCTAATAACTATGGACCCGAAGGTCTGATGTAAACTACTCAAACTTCATCGGAGGGGCTATGGTGTTGATGTAGAAGCCCTCCGTGATCGATGCCCCCTCCGGTGGAGCTCCGGAACAGGCCCCAAGATGGGATCTCGTGGATACAGAAAGTTACGGCGGTGGAATTAGGGTTTTGGCTCTGTATCTGATCGTTTGGGGATACGCAAGTATATATAGGAGGAAGGAGTACGTCGGTGGAGCAACAGGGGGCCCATGAGGGTGGAGCGCGTGCTTGGGGGGGTAGGCACGCCCCCCTACCTCGTGCCTTGCCTGTTGGTTGCTTGACGTAGGGTCCAAGTCTCCTGGATCTTGTTCCTTCCAAAAATCACATTCCCGAAGGTTTCATTCCGTTTGGACTCCGTTTGACATTCTTTTTCTGCGAAACTCTGAAATAGGCAAAAAAACAGCAATTCTGGGCTGGGCCTCCGGTTAATAGGTTAGTCGCAAAAATAATATAAAAGTGAATAATAAAGACCAATAATGTACAAAACAGAAGATAATATAGCATGGAGCAATCAAAAATTATACATACGTTGGAGACATATCAAGCATCCCCAAGCTTAATTCCTGCTTGTCCTCGAGTAGGTAAATGAAAAAACAGAATTTTTGATGCGGAATGCTACTAGGCATGATTTCAATGTAATTCTTCTTAATTGTGGTATAAATATTCAGATCCGAAATATTCAAGACAAAAGTTTAATATTGACATAAAAATAATAATACTTCAAGCATACTAACTAAGCAATTATGTCTTCTCAAAATAACATGGCCAAAGAAAGTTATCCCTACAAAATCATATTATCTGGCTATGCTCTATCTTCACCACACAAAGTATACAAATCATGCACAACCCCGATGACAAGCCAAGCAATTGTTTCATACTTTTGATATTCTCAAACTTTTTCAATCTTCACGCAATACATGAGCCTGAGCCATGGACATAGCACTATATGTGGAATAGAATGCTGTTGTGGAGAAGACAAAAAGGGGGAAGATAGTCTCACATCAACTAGGCGTATCAACGGGCTATGGAGATGCCCATCAATAGATATCAATGTGAGTGAGTAGGGATTGCCATGCAACGGATGCACAAGAGCTATAAGTATATGAAAGCTCAACAAAAGAAACTAAGTGGGTGTGCATCCAACTCGCTTGCTCACGAAGACCTAGGGCATTTTGAGGAAGCCCATCATTGGAATATACAAGCCAAGTTCTATAATGAAAAATTTCCCACTAGTATATGAAAGTGATATCATAAGAGACTCTCTATCATGAAGATCATGGTGCTACTTTGAAGCACAGGTGTGGTAAAAGGATAGTAACATTGTCCCTTCTCTCTTTTTCTCTCATTTTTTTCTTTTTTGGGCCTTTTTATGGCCTCTTTTTTTAAATTTCGTTTGGAGTCTTATCCCGACTTGTGGGGGAATCATAGTCTCCATCATCCTTTCCTCACTTGGGACAATGCTCTAAAAATGATGATCATCACACTTTTATTTACTTACAACTCAATACTCAGAACAAAATATGACTCTATGTGAATGCTTCCGGCGGTGTACCGGGATATGCAATGAATCAAGAGTGACATGTATGAAAGAATTATGAACGGTGGCTTTGCCACAAATACGATGTCAACTACATGATCATGCAAAGCAATATGACAATGATGGAGCATGTCATAATAATCGGAACGGTGGTAAGTTGCATGGCAATATATCTCGGAATGGCTATGGAAATGCCATGATAGGTAGGTATGGTGGCTGTTTTGAGGAAGGTATATGGTGGGTGTATGATACCGGCGAAAAGTGCGCGGTATTAGAGAGGCTAGCAATGGTGGAAGGAAGAAAAGTGCATATAATCCATGGACTGAACATTAGTCATAAAGAACTCATATACTTATTGCAAAAATCTACAAGTTATCAAAGCAAAGTATTACGCGCATGCTCCTAGGGGGATAGATTGGTAGGAAAAGACCATCGCTCGTCCCCGACCACCACTCATAAGGAAGACAATCAATAAATAAATTATGCTCCAACTTCATCGCATAACGGTTCACCATACGTGCATGCTATGGGAATCACAAACTTTAACACAAGTACTCTCAAATTCACAACTACTCAACTAGCATGACTCTAATATCACCATCTTTATATCTCAAAACAATTATCAAGCATCAAACTTTTCTTAGTATTCAACACACTCATAAGAAAGTTTTTACTAATCTTGTATACCTAGCATATTAGGATTATTTAAGTAAATTACCATGCTATTTAAGACTCACAAAATAATCTAAGTGAAGCATGAGAGATCAATAGTTTCTATAAAACAAATCCACCACCGTGCTCTAAAAGATATAAGTGAAGTACTAGAGCAAAACTATATAACTCAAAAGATATAAGTGAAGCACATAGAGTATTCTAATAATTTCCGAATCATGTGTGTCTCTCTCAAAAGGTGTGTATAGAAAAGATGATTGTGGTAAACTAAAAAGCAAAGACTCAAATCATACAAGACGCTCCAAGCAGAACACATATCATGTGGTGAATAAAAATATAGCTCCAAGTAAAGTTACCGATGGAAGTAGACGAAAGAGGGGATGCCTTCCGGGGCACCCCCAAGCTTTGGATTTTTGGTGTCCTTAGATTATCTTGGGGGTGCCATGGGCATCCCCAAGCTTAGGCTTTTCCACTCCTTGTTCAATAATCCATCAAATCTTTCACCCAAAACTTGAAAACTTCACAACACAAAACTTAACAGAAAATCTCGTGAGCTCCATTAGCGAAAGAAAACAAAAGACCACTTCAAGGTACTGTAATGAACTCATTCTTTATTTATATTGGTGATAAACCTACTGTATTCCAACTTCTCTATGGTTTATAAATTCTTTTACTAGCCATAGATTCATCAAAATAAGCAAACAACACATGAAAAACAGAATCTGTCAAAAACAGAATAGTCTGTAGTAATCTGTAGCTAGCGCAAGATTTGGAACCCCAAAATTCTAAAATAAATTTCTGGACGTGAGTAATTTATCTATTAATCATATGAAAAAACAATTAACTGAATAGAACTTTTCAAATAAAAATGGCAGCAGTTCTCGTGAGCACTAAAGTTTCTGTTTTTTTACAGCAAGATTAACAAGACTTTCCCCAAGTCTTCCCAATGGTTCTACTTGGCACAAACACTAATTAAACACAAAAAACACAACCAAAATAGAGGCTAGATAAATTATTTATTAGTAAACAGGAGCAAAGAGCAAGGAATAAAAATAAAATTGGGTTGCCTCCCAACAAGCGCTATCGTTTAATGCCCCTAGCTAGGCATAAAAAGCAAGGATAGATCTAGGTATTGCCATCTTTGGTAGGCAATTCTTCAATGAGACATCTATCATCCTTAGGAGTTTCTTTCTTTTTATTGATTATCAAACTTTTAGGCAGAAGATCGAAAAATTCATCTGTAACAAATGGTTCCTTAATGATAGCAAAAAGATTGGGATGAATACTTATAGATTTGAGATCCGCGGTTTCCTTACTAGAGGATTCACCCTTATTTTTAGGAACATACATAAGCTTGGCAATTTTAGTAGGAGGTCTTGGAGTATTCTTTATGGAAGAAAAAGCGGTTCCCAAATTGGTAATGATATCCTCAAGTTTATCGATTTCTAGAGGAATCCTGATTTATTTTCTCATTAACTATGGTTTCCTTCTCTTTAATATTTTTCAAAGTGACTCCTACTTTAGATCCATATTGAGTGGTTCGGCTATGGATATTTTTATCCAAATTTTCAACAAAACTATGGTAGCAACCTTATTTTCAATAATTTTCAAGTCTTTGCATTACATTCTCCAAAGTTAACATAGTTCCATTAACCAACAGAGGTGGTGAGCCAAACAAATCTATCATAGCATTATAAGAATCAAAAGTATGGCTACCCAAGAAGTTCCCTCCGGTAATGGTATCAAGGATATATCTGTACCAAGGAGTAGCGCCTACATAAAAATTGCAAAGAAGAAGGGAAGTAGATTGCTTCCTGGTAGATCTATTTTGAGCATTGCAAATTCTATACCAAGTGTCTTTTAGATTTTCTCCCTCCCTTTGCTTAAAATTTAGAAGTTCATTCTCGGGAGACAACGGAGAAGATAGAGGACTAGCCATAACGACAAGCAAACGAAAAATAGGCAAACAGAAAATAGAGGGCGAATAAAACGGCAAGGGTGAAGTGTGGGAGAGGAAAATGAGAGGCAAATGGCAAATAATGTAATGCGGGAGATAAGGGTTTGTGATGGGTACTTGGTATGTTGACTTTTGCGTAGACCTCCCCGGCAACGGCGCCAGAAATCCTTCTTGCTACCTCTTGAGCACCGCGTTGGTTTTCCCTTGAAGAGGAAAGGGTGATGCAGCAAAGTAGCATAAGTATTTCCCTCAGTTTTTGAGAACCAAGGTATCAATCCAGTAGGAGGCTACGCGCGAGTCCCTCGCACCTACACAAAACAAATAAATCCTCGCAACCAATGCGATAAGGGGTTGTCAATCCCTACACGGTCACTTACGAGAGTGAGATCTGATAGAAATGATAGGATGATATTTTTGGTATTTTTATGATAAATATGCAAAGTAAAATAAAAGCAAAGTAAAAAAGCAAAGGAAATAACTAAGTGTTGGAAGATTAATATGATGAAAGATAGACCCGGGGGCCATAGGTTTCACTAGTGGCTTCTCTCAAGAGCATAAGTATTTTATTGTGGGTCCAAGTCTCCTGGATCTTGTTCGTTCCAAAAATCACGTTCCCGAAGGTTTCATTCCGTTTGGACTCCGTTTGACATTCTTTTTCCGCGGAACTCTGAAATAGGCAAAAAACAGCAATTCTAGGCTGGGCCCCCGGTTAATAGGTTAGTCCCAAAATAATATAAAAGTGAATAATAAAGCCCAATAATGTCCAAAACATAAGATAATATAGCATGGAGCAATCAAAAATTATAGATACGTTGGAGACGTATCACATGACCAATAGGTATTTTTTCCTTATGGCTTCCCCTTTAAGGAGTCCGGCCATGTCAAGCTCCCAGACCGCAAAGGGCCAAGTAATGGGGATTGTTTGGAGAGCGGTAGGTGGCATATGGCTTTTGTTTGCAAAAAGCTAGCAACCGACGCAACGTTGAACGAGGTCCGGTGCATCTGCTCGGGCCGTCAGCTAGTAAAAACCTGTATGGAAAGGCCTTGCTTACAAGGGCCCGAGCTGCCAAGTCCAGCATGAATTTCTGCCAAAAGTTGTCGTCCTTCCTCTTCGGAGATGCACCTTTGAAGTACTCCGGTAACGCTTCTCTTATAAAGCTCTCCCTCGTGGACCTTGTAGGCTTTAGACCGCCGCACAATGCAACGTGCCTCGTTTGGGTCATTAGGGAGTTCTTGCCTAGTTAGGTAAGCCAAGAAGGGTTCTGTCCACGGGGCGATGATAGCCATAATCACGTGGGCCGAAGATGTTATTTCGCTGCCGGAGCCTCCAATTACGTCAGAGTGTTCGGGGTCTGGTGTTGTGGCCGGATCTGGACTGTTTTTGCGGGTCTCCCCTTCCCACACCATGGATGGCTTAAACTGCCTTTCCAAGAAGATATTACATGGGACAGGGTCGCGCTTAGCGCCAATGCGGGCGAGGATATCCGCCGCTTGATTGTTTTCTCAGACCACATGGTGGAATTCGAGGCCCTGGAACCGAGCTGACATTTTGAGGACGGCATTGCGGTAAGCCGCCATTTTTGGGTCCTTGGCGTCAAAGCCCCCATTTATTTGAGATATTGCAAGGTTCGAATCCCCCGCACCTCTAGGCGTTGAATGCCCATGGAGAGTGCCATCCGGAGACCATGCAACAGGGCCTCATATTTTGCTTCATTGTTGGAGTCTGTGTATAATATTTGTAGTACGTATTGGACTAAATCTCCAGTGGGGGATGTCAGGACGACGCCTGCCCCCAGACCAGCCAGCATTTTAGAGCCGTCAAAGTGCATGATCCAATTGGAGTACGCGCCCTACTCTTTAGGGAGTTCGGCTTCCGTCCATTCGGCGACGAAATCAGCCAGTACTTGCGACTTAATGGCTCGCCGTGGATTATATGTTATGTCTAACGGGAGGAGCTCGATAGCCCATTGAGCAATCCGGCCCGTGGCACCGCTGTTATTTATTATGTCGTTGAGTGGTACTTCGGAGGTCACCGTAATTGAACACTCTGGAAAGTAGTGTCGTAGTTTCCGGGGTGCCATGAAGACCGCATATGCTATCTTTTGATAATGTGGGTACCGTGATTTGCATGGAGTGGGGAGGTGGATGTGTAGTATACCGGCTTTTGAAGCAGGAACTTATGTTCGTCCGTCTGTCGTTCGATGACGAGCACTGCGCTTACAACTTGGTGTGTTGCCGCTATATATAACAGCATTGGTTCGCCAACATTTGGCACGGCCAGGATTGGGTTGGTGGCCAATACGGCCTTTATTTCTTCCAATCCGGCTGTGGCCGCATCCGTCCACTCGAAGTGTTCGGTGCGTCGAAGAAGGCGATAAAGAGGTAGTGCCTTTTCTCCTAATCGGGAGATAAAGCGGCTTAAGGCAGCCACACATCCAGTTAACTTCTGGATTTGCTTGAGGTCTGTTGGGATAGCCAACTGTGACAAAGCTCAGATTTTAGCCGGATTTGCTTCAATTCCTCTATTGGAGATGATGAAGCCCAAGAGCTTTCCGGCGGGCACGCCGAAAACGCATTTTTCTGGATTGACCTTGATGTCATATGTTCGGAGATTGTCGAACGTGATCCTCAAGTCGTCTATTAAGGATTCGATGTGTCTTGTTTTAATGACCACATCGTCTATGTATGCATCCACTGTTTTGCCGATTTGTGTTTCCAGGCATGTCTGAATCATGCATTGATAGGTTGCAGCGGCATTTTTGAGCCCGAAAGGCATGGTGTTAAAACAGAAGGGGCCGTATGGAATGATGAATGCCGTTACGGCTTGATCGGGCTCCGCCATCTTAATTTGATGGTATCCGGAGTATGTGTCGAGGAAGCATAATGAGTTGTGTCCTGCGGTAGCGTCGATAATTTGATCGATGCGGGGGAGGGGGAAGGGATCCTTGGGGGAAGCCTTGTTAAGGTCCTTGAAATCGACACATAGGCGCCAGGATTTGTCCTTCTTTGGTACCATCACCAGGTTTACTAGCCAGTCCAGATGTTTTATTTCTCTAATGAATCTGGCCTCGAGTAACTTGGCTAGCTCTTCTCCCATGGCTTGTCGCTTAGGCTCAAAGAAACGCCGAAGAGTCTGCTTGACCGGCTTGAACCCCTTTAGAATGTTAAGGCTATGCTCGGCCAGCCTGCGTGGGATTCCTGGCATGTCTGAAGGATGCCAGGCGAAGATGTCCCAATTTTCGCACAAGAACTCCCGCAATGCGGCATCTGTTGTGGGGTTCAACTGTGCCCCGATGGATGTTGTTTTTGTAGGGTCCGTTGGGTGGACCTGGAATTTGACTATTTTGTCCACTGGTTTAAAAGAGGTGGACTTGGGTCTTTTGTCGAGTATCACGTCATCCCTGTCCACCGTGGAGCGCATTGCAGTTAGTTCTTCGGCCGCAAGGGCTTCGGATAACGCCTCGAGGGCTAGTGCAGAGGTTTTATTTTCGGCGCAGAGTGATATGTCTGGATCACTAGCCAGAGTGATAATTCCATTGGGCCTGGGCATTTTGAGCTTCATGTACCCATAATGGGGTATAGCTTGGAAGATCGTGAATGCCTCCCGCCCTAAAAGGGCGTGGTATCCGCTACTGAACGGGGCCACTTGGAATGTGATTTATTCGGACCTATAATTCTCCGGCGTGCCGAATACCACATCTAGTGTGATTTTTCCCGCACATCGTGCCTCCTGACTAGGGATGATTCCTCTGAAGGTCGTGCTGCTTTGCTCAATGCGGCTCTTGTCTATTTCCATTTTGCTAAGAGTTTCCTCATAGATGAGGTTTAATCCGCTGCCACCGTCCATGAGCACTTTAGTAAGCCGGAAGCCGTCCACAATTGGACTAAGGACCAAAGCAGCTGGTGCTCGGGCTGTTTGGAATTCAGGTTCGTCAGTGGCATTGAAGGTTATGACCATGTCATTCCATGGATTTATTGCTGCAACGTGGCAGACTTCGGCAAGGCTGCGGAGTGTTCGCTTGAGCCTATTATTTGAGGCGAAGGTCTCGAAGACTGTCAATATTGTATTGTTATTTTCCGCGGGATGGTACTCCATTGTATTGTTGATGAGGATATCCTCGCTGCTCTTGGCCACCTACCGGAGTATCCAACATGCTCTAAGACTGTGTGTTGGCATGGTATCTGTTGTATTGTGAATTTTGCCTGGCCCATTGAGCCATCCCTCCAATACAATTCTACGCCCTGTAGTGGGCTCTTGTTTCTTTGTAATTGGATCGGGTGACTTACGAGAGTACACCCTTTTAGTTCGGACGGGGGGTTTAGTGAGAGCCGGAGGGTCCTAGAATTTGGTTTGGGTTTTCCAAGCGCTTTCCATCGCACAGTACTTCCATACTATGGCCACTAAGTCAGCAAAGTGTGCTATGTCACGGCAACTTATGGCGTTGAGGATTCCCTTGCCCGTGCAATTTTTGCAAAAGAATGAAATTGCGTCTTCCTCGCGACAATCCTTGACCTTGCTCATTACAAGGAGGAATCTGGCCCAATAGTGATGTACTGTCTCTTGGGGCTCTTGTCTAATGTGGGAAAGATCACTTGAGTCTAGGTGGGTGGGTAGATTTAGGTCCAAGCCCTGACCTGATCTGAGACCCAGGGGCGGAGGAGTTTCCGAGCTTGGCAGTTTGGAATCCGGGATGTTGGCCCGCTGTCTGATTCTAGGTTCAAAGCTTGGGCCATGTCCTCCCGTGGACGGGTATCCGTCTCGGAGATCTCGGGAATCCGGACATAGTTTGTCCTTAAAATAGAGGAAGAATTGCTACATTGCTCCTCCACCATCGCTATCTGATGGGTGACCGACGGAGAGTTAATCTCCCTTTGGTCGGTTTTAGCCCGATCCGATCATAGTCCATTGCGACTCCCAGGGCGGCGATGCGATCCAAGAGCTTGTTTAGAGAAGAGAGCTCTATTGGATCCATCTGCTCGGCAAATCCCGAGCCGGCGTGGAGGCTGTTTTTGATGACCCGAGAAGTCATCGTCGGCACGACGGCCGAATAGGCGGTCATGACGAAGCCGCCTAGTCGGAGAGTTTGGCCTACAGCCAGGGCTCCCCCCGAGGTAATGTTGTCCTTGACAACAGGACGAGCCATCAAGCCTTATCGTGGCGACACAGTGGAAATCTCAATGAAAGCACCAATGTCGGTGTCAAAACCGGTGGTTCTCGGGTAGGGGGTCCTGAACTGTGCGTCTAAGGCGGATGGTAACAGGAGGCAGGGGACACAATGTTTACCCAGGTTCGGGCCCTCTCGATGGAGGTAATACCCTACTTCCTGCTTGATTGATCTTGATGATATGAGTATTACAAGAGTTGATCTACCACGAGATCGTAGAGGCTAAACCCTAGAAGCTAACCTATGATTATGATTGTTGTTGTCCTACGGACTAAACCCTCCGGTTTATATAGACACCGGAGGGGGCTAGGGTTACACAGAGTCGGTTACAAGGGAGGAGATCTACATATCTGAATTGCCAAGCTTGCCTTCAACGCAAAGGAGAGTCCCACCCGGACACGGGACGAAGTCTTCAATCTTGTATCTTCATAATCCAACAGTCCGACCGAAGGATATAGTCCGGCTGTCCGAGGACCCCCTAATCTAGGACTCCCTCAGTAAGCAGTATGACTTGTATCCCCCATAACTCACTTGTGTTCTACTCGTGCATATAACATCTACGCATAAACCAGGCTCTGATAACACTGTTGGGGAACGTAGTAATTTCAAAACAATTCCTACGCACACGCAAGATCATGGTGATGCATAGCAACGAGAGGGAAGAGTATCATCCACGTACCCTCGTAGACCGTAAGCGGAAGCGTTATGAGAACGTGGTTGATGTAGTCGAACGTCTTCACGATCCGACCGATCCAAGTACCGAACGCACGGCACCTCCGAGTTCAGCACACGTTCAGCTCGATGACGTCCCACAAACTCCGATCCAGCAGAGCTTCACGGGAGAGTTCCGTCAGCACGACGGCATGTTGACAGTGATGATGTTGCTACCGACGCAGGGCTTCGCCTAAGCACCGCTACGATATGATCGAGGTGGATTATGGTGGAGGGGGCGCCGCACACGGCTAAGCGATCAATGATCAACTTGTGTGTCTAGAGGTGCCCCATACCCCCGTATATAAAGGAGCAAGGGGGGAGGCCGGCCGGCCCTCTATGGCGCGCCAGGAGGAGGATTCCTCCTCCTAGTAGGAGTAGGACTCCCCTCTTTCCTACTCCTACTAGGAAGGGGGAGAGAGAAGGAAAGGGGGCGCCGCCCCCCTTCTCCTAGTCCAATTCGGACCAGAGGGGGAGGGGCGCGCGGGCTTCCCTAGGCCAGCCCTCTCTCTCTCCACTAAAGCCCATAAGGCCCATTATTTCTCCCGGGGGGGTTCTGGTAACCCTCCGGCACTCCGGTTTTCTCCAAAATCACCCGGAACACTTTCGGTGTCCGAATATAGTCGTCCAATATATCAATTTTTATGTCTCGACCATTTCGAGACTCCTCGTCATGTCCGTGATCATATCCGGGACTCCGAACTACCTTCGCTACATCAAAACACAAAAACTCATAATACCGATCGTCACTGAACTTTAAGCGTGCGGACCCTACGGGTTCGAGAACTATGTAGACATTACCGAGACACGTCTCCGGTCAATAACCAATAGTGGAACCTAGATGCTCATATTGGCTCCCACATATTCTACGAAGATCTTTATCGGTCAAACCGCATAACAGCATACGTTGTTCCCTTTGTCATTGGTATGTTACTTGCCCGAGATTCGATCGTCGGTATCTCAATACCTAGTTCAATCTCGTTACCGGCAAGTCTCTTTACTCGTTCTTTAATGCATCATACCGCAACTAACTCATTAGTTACAGTGCTTGCAAGGCTTATAGTGATGTGCATTACCGAGTGGGCCCAAAGATACCTCTCCGACAATCGGAGTGACAAATCCTAATCTTGATCTATGTCAACTCAACAAGTACCATTGGAGACACCTATAGAGCACCTTTATAATCACCCAGTTACGTTGTGACATTTGGTAGTACATAAAGTGTTCCTCCGGTAATCGGGAGTTACATAATCTCATAGTCATAGGAACATGTATAAGTCATGAAGAAAGCAATAGCAGTAAACTAAAATGATCAAGTGCTAAGCTGACGAAATGGGTCAAGTCAATCACATCATTCTCCTAATGATGTGATCCCGTTTATCAAATGACAACTCATGTCTATGGTTAGGAAACATAACCATCTTTGATCAACGAGCTAGTCAAGTAGAGGCATACTAGTGACAATCTGTTTGTCTATGTATTCACACATGTATCATGTTTCTGGTTTAATACAATGTGACGCCCCGAGACCGATGTGCCAGGTGTCTTCCAGTTATTCGCTGTCGTTGCCATGTCATTTGCTTGCGTGTCGCATCTTGCCATGTCATCATATGCATTGCATCATCATGTTTTCAAAACTTGCATCCGTCCGGGTTCCCCCAGTTCCTTCTGTTGTCCGTTCTGAGCCCAGCCACACTTGCACGCGCCCGCGGCACGTCTGAAATATTATTTTATAAGTGGCCGGAAAATGTTCTCGGATTGGGTTGAAAGTTGGCGTGTGGTCTTATTATAGTGTAGATAGACCGCCTGTCAAGTTTCATCGCATTTGGAGTTTGTTTGATAGCCCAACCGTTAAACTATAGCGGCAATATAGCTGGTCTAACATCGGACTTTTTCCGTCTCCGGAAACCTTGCCGGGCTACATTTCCGTCTCTCTCTCTCTCTTTTCAGCCTGAGACCTCTCCTACACAGCCTAGGCCCAGCCTACCCCCCTCTTTGCACAGTGCATCGACCCCTCGCGCGTGTCCGAAACTTCCCCGGACCCGACTCGGACTGTCGCCACCGTTGTGTCCGGATCATACCCAAACATCTACAAACCGTCTCCGTTTTCTTATTTGGGCTCCCTAGACTATTTTTCCCGACCGTCCAATTACGATCGGAGGGACGGATTAGCCCCTACCCAAAAATCCTTTTGCTATATATATGTCAGACCAAACCCTAAAAACTAGGTCATTTGTCCCCCTCAGCCGCCGCCACACTCCACAAACGATGTAATGCTTTATTCGTGTATTGTGTGAAGTGGCGATTGTAAGCCAACTATGTATCTCTTTCCCTTATGTATTACATGGGTTGTGTGAAGATTACCTCACTTGCAACATTGCTTACAATGCGGTTATGCCTCTAAGTCGTGCTTCGACACGTAGGAGATATAGCCGCATCATGGGTGTTACATACAATTCTAGCATGAATAATAAACATTTATCATGATATGAGGAAATAAATAATAACTTTATTATTGCCTCTAGGGCATATTTCCTTCAGCAAGGGTCTTGCTGGGATCTCGTGGCCGTCCCCGGCAAGGGTCTTGCCGGGGGGGGTCTTCGTCTTCTGGTTTCGATCTAGGCTTGCAGACCTTTGGTTTTTACAAAGATCTGCAAGCCACTATGCAAGGCACCCCTGAGTTTTGGTCTTGGCACTATGGATGGTGTCGGTGTTCTCAGGCTCAAGGGTTGTGGCCTCGCTGGTGTTGGGCAAGTTGCCCTGGCAAGGCTCTTGCCGGGGCCATGTAGGCCGTCCCGGCAAGAGTCTTGCCGGGGGAAGTCCATCTTGCCCCTTTGCTCTTCGTGCCTCTGGCTTGAGTACTGCCATTGGCATTCTTGTGTCTTCGCTTCCTCTGCCCCATCCAGCATGGCCGCAGGTGTGGCTACGACTGCCCGTGCACAAGTAAAGGGGTACAGAAGGGCCCCTACTTTTATACACCGACAGCTTCCAAGTGCTGCAACAACTCAGGGCTTGTTCAGTGTGCTCAGCTTCAGAGAGCACAATGCCTACTTTGACAGTGCCAAGAACCCATACACGAAGCCAAAGATATCCTTTGACAGGTTTTGGAGCCATCATCAGCGAAGCTACTACTCTTGCATCTTGTACAACCAGGACCGGATTTTTCTGCATTAGTGTCTAGTTGTGATGCCATGGCTGGGCTGCCATGCCTTGAGGAGGCACTGGATTGCTTCAGAGATGTTGGGTTGCTGCCTTTTGTGACTGACAAGGAGCATTAGAACAAAGAGCTTCTGCTCCAGTTCTATGCTACACTACACATTCGAGGCTACAACGGGGATCCGAAGGCATGGATCCTTGAGTGGATGACATGTGACATTTATCACGAAGCCAAAGCTCAGGATATCGTCGAGCTTACTTCCCTGGACACTCCAGGTGAGTTGTACAAACCTGGTTATCGGCTTCATCAGGACGAACTGCAGAGCATATTCCAGAAGCCAGAGCCCAACATGAGCCAGATGTTGAGCATGATGAAGCCATTGCCCCATGACGCCGACTACCCTAAGGAATTCTTTGTTAAGGACCTTGAGTACTTGCCATGCATAGTGTATCACATTCTGAGGCATACTCTCTGGCCAATCAAAGGCAATTCCTCTGAAGCTAAACTTGAAGGCGCCATGAAGACATTGGTTTTCTATATCATCAATGGCATCAAATTCAACACTCAGGATTTCTTCAGCGACAGCTTGCAGCTTTTGGGATTGATCTTTTTCGCCTGAAATTCTATGCTCCATGGGTGATGTGTTCGATCAAGCTTCATTCAACCATCAACTATCAACCTTCAGCGCGCAACCATATTGTATTTCTGCCTGATGTTGATATGTCCATTGAAACCATCTACCCAGAGCCAGCAAAGAAGCCCCTCCACCTTCAGAATGCAGAATTCCAAAGCTTCACGTAGCCTATTGAAGGGATTCATGTGCCAAATGCTGCAACTCCTGCTTATCCTCTGGCTGGCAACTTGCGTCTGCCGCACCGTGCTACTACTAAAGCCACTGCTAGCACCATTGCTGAAAGGCCTCAGAAGTGTCCTCGTGTCCTCAACGACTGTGAGCTTCTGGTTTCTTTACATCAAAAGCAGGATAGGCATCATGACCGGCTGAAGCGTCAGATGCAGAGTCTCTTGGTGGATGTTAATCGTATTCGCAACTTGGCCACCAAGAACTCTTTCGTTGCACATGAATCATGTCGGCGGTCCTCGAAGAGCCTCACATTGTTCTGCTCTGAAGATGATCTTTGCGAAGATGGCTTCACAGAGAGCTTCAAGTTTGACTCCAGGCCTCTGCAAACTGCAAGCTGGCATTGCACACCATTCATTGAAGATTCTGAACATTTGGCTGCAACTGTTGTTGCGAGAGTCATCGATGAAGAAGATGACGCCACTTCACCACCTCTGGTTGCACTACACCACGATTCTGCTTCAGGCCCATCTGCACCACCAAACTCCAATGTCGACCCTGCTCCATCATCTACTCCAACTGGGAACGAGTAGACCCTCTATGTCTTCAAACCTTTTTGGTCCTTACTGACAAAAGGGGGAGAAGCATATGAGGTTGATAGTCTTCAAGCGGGTCCATATGGGGTGGTTGCATTATTTTTTGCTAAGTTCTTATAACTCTCGTTTTGAAACTATTGGGCTTTTGAGTTGTAACACTTAAACTTGATGGTCGTTTGCTGCTTTTGCTGCTACTTTGTGATGCGATGATAAATTCTGCATGAAGTCATTCTACAGACGCCCATTTCTCATTATGCATGTCATTATCTTTCTTAATCTTATATATGCATGATGAATTGTCTTAGTATGTTGGGGAGGATCTCCACAAAGTAAAACCTGCCATACGCATTTGCATTCAAGAGAAAACTACTTATATGCACATCTTCAGGGGGGCTCTTGCAACATATGAAGACCATGTCTTAATCCTTAACTTTCACATACTTTTATCCCCGTTGAAAACTTCAACCAGTTTGTCATCAATCACCAAAAAGGGGGAGATTGTAAGTGCATCTAGTGCCACCCCTAGTTGGTTTTGGAGTATTGGCGACAAACTTGGTTGAGGGACTAATGTGTTTGGGAGAATTGCAGGATAACACAGGTAGTAGTCCCTTATTGATTCGGTTTACCTACCAAAGATGACCCCTAAAAATGTGTGAAGACATTGAAGACAATGGTAGTTCGTGAAGACATTCACGATGAAGATTATGACATGAGAAGACATTCACTTGAAGATTATGACATGAGAAGACATTCACTTGAAGACCATGGAGTGCGAAGACATAGTTGTTTCGTAGTTTCCTTTTCTTCTTTGTTGAGTCATAGGAACCACCGTACTGTTAAGTGGGGTCCAAGTGAACAAAGTCAGAGTGACTGATGTGATGCTCAACCAAAATCCTATGTCTTCGAGCGAAGACAATGAGAGCAAATCTTATCCAGAGCTGGATGAGCCAACTTTGCTTGTAGCCCAAGTAAAGCTGACGCGTGTATTTGAAATCCGACCGTTGGACACGTGTTGGTTCCTTAGTGACCCAGGGTCATTTCGGACATATCAGGTCAGGTTGCCTCCTGGCTATAAATAGCCCACCCCCTACACCATAAATTGGTGACTGCTTAGAGTTAGTGCATGACTTTTGTCATTTGAGAGCAATCCACCTCCGAAGCCTTTGAGAGAGAGATCCTTGCGAGGAAAAATCCCAAAACACCCAAAGCCAAAGAGTGTTAGGAATCACTGAAGTCTTTCTGTCCGCGTGACCTGAAGACTTGTTACACTTCAGGACTGTGAATCCTCCAGCCGGTTAGGCGTCGCGTTCTGAGCATCCAAGAGTCATTATGGATCGCCGGCGAACGAAGTCTGTGAAGGTTTGGAAGTCTACCTTGAAGACTTACCAGAGTGATTGGGCGAGGACTGGGTGTCCTTAGCTCAAGGGGAATAAGGTGAAGATGCGGTCTTCTGAGTTAAATCTCAGCCTCCCTAACCAGACGTATGATACATCTCCAACATATCTATAATTTTTTATTGTTCCATGCTGTTATATTATCAATCTTGGATGTTTTATAATCATTTTATAGTCATTTTATATCATTTTTGGTACTAACCTATTGACATAGTGCCAAGTGCCAGTTCCTGTTTTTTACGTGCTTTTTACATCGTAGAAAATCAACATCAGACGGAGTCCAAATGCCATGAAACTTTACGGTGATTTTTTATGGACCAGAAGGAACATGTTGGGCCCTGGTTGCACCTGGGGGAGTCCCGAGGAGGGGACAACCCACCAGGGCTTGCTAGGAGGCCCAGGCCTACCCTGGAGGGTTGTGCCCACCTCGGGTGCCCCCAGGACCGCCTCTTTGCTCTATAAATACCCCAAAAATCCCAGAACCCTAGGGGAGTCGACGAAATATTCATCCAGCCGCAGCAGAGTCCAGAACCACCAGATCCAATCTAGACACCATCTCGGATGGGGTTCGACACCTCCATTGGTGCCTGTCTGATGATGTGTGAGTAGTTCTTTATAGACCTTCGGGTCCGTAGTTAGTAGCTAGATGGCTTCATCTCTCTCTCTCTTGATTCTCAATACAATGGTCTCTTGGAGATCCATATGATGTAACTCTTTTGCGGTGTGTTTGTTCGGATCCGATGAACTTCGAGTTTATGATCAGATCTATCTTTTTATATCCATGAAAGTATTTGAGTTTCTTTGATCTCTTTTATGCATGATTGCTTATAGCCTCGTACTTCTTATCCAATATTTGGTTTTTGTTTGGCCGACTTGATCTATTTATCTTGCAATGGGAAGAGGTGCTTTGTAGTGAGTTCAATCTTACGGTGCTTGATCCCAGTGACAGAAGGGGAAATGACACGTATGTATCGTTGCTACTAAGGATAAAACGATGGGGTCTATCTCTACATAGATAGATCTTGTCTACATCATGTCACCATTCTTATTGCATTACTCTGTTTCTCCATGAACTTAATACACTAGATGCATGCTGGATAGCGGTCGATGTGTGGAGTAATAGTAGTAGATGCAGGCAGGAGTCGGTCTAGTAATCTTGGATGTGATGCCTATATAATTATCATTGCCTGGATATCGTCATAATTATTTGAAGTTCTATCAATTGCCCTACATTAATTTGTTCACCCACTGCTTTGCTATTTTTCTCGAGAGAAGCCACTAGTGAAACCTATGACCCCCGGGTCTTCTTTCTTGTATTATTTACCTTTGCGATCTATTTTTATTTGCTTTTATTTTCAGATCTATTCAACAAAAAATCCAAAAATACCTTGCTGCAATTTATTTTATTTCACGTTCGATCTATCAATATTTACAACTCTCTCACATCTGTTTGCCAATTTCTGGCACCGTTACCCGAAAGGGATTGACAACCCCTTTAACATGTCGGGTTGCAAGGATTTGTTATCTATGTGCAGGGGCTGCTTTGAAGGAAATATGCCCTAGAGGCAATAATAAAGTTTTTATTATATTTCCTTATATCATGATAAATGTTTATTATTCATGCTAGAATTGTACTAACCAGAAACTTAGTACATGTGTGAATACATAGACAAATAGAGTGTCCCTAGTATGCCTCTACTTGACTAGCTCGCTAATCAAAGATGGTTAAGTTTCCTAGCCATGGACATGTGTTGTCATTTGATTAACGGGATCGCATCATTAGAGAATGATGTGATGGACTAGACCCATCCGTTAGCTTAGCACTATGATCGTTTAGTTTATTGCTATTGCTTTCTTCATGACTTATACATGTTCCAATGACTATGAGATTATGCAAATCCTGAATACCAGAGGAACACTTAGTGTGCTATCAAACATCACAACGTAACTGGGTGATTATAAAGGTGCTCTACAGGTGTCTCCGACGGTGTTTGTTGAGTTGGTATAGATCGAGATTAGGATTTGTCACTCCGTGTATCGGAGAGGTATCTCTGGGCCCTCTCGGTAATGCACATCACTATAAGCCTTGCAAGCAATGTGACTAATGAGTTAGTTACGGGATGATGCATTACGGAACGAGTAAAGAGACTTGCCAATGATGAGATTGAACTAGGTATGATGATACCGACGATCGAATCTCGGGCAAGTAACATACCAATGACAAAGGAAGCAACGTATGTTGTTACGCGGTTTGACCGATAAAGATCTTCGTAGAATATGTAGGAGCCAATATGAGTATCCAGGTTCCGCTATTGGTTATTGACCGGAGATGTGTCTTGGTCATGTCTACATAGTTCTCGAACCCGTAGGGTCCGCACGCTTAACATTCGATGACGATTTGTATTATGAGTTATGTGATTTGATGACCGAAGTTTGTTTGGAGTCCTGGATGAGATCACGGACATGACGAGGAGTCTCGAAATGGTCAAGAGGTAAAGATTCATATATTGGAAGGCTATATTCGGACATCGAAAAGGTTCCGAGTGATTTGGGTATTTTTCGGAGAACCGGGGAGTTACGAGAATTCACCGGGGGAAGTATTAGGCCTTATTGGGCTTTAGTGGAAAGGAGAGAAGGGCCACAAGGGGAGGCAGCGCGCCCCCATGGGATGGTCCGAATTGGACTAGGAGGGGGTGGCACCCCCTCTTTCCCTCTCCCTCTCCCTCTCCTTCCTTCTTCTCCTACTTGGAATAGGAAAGGGGGAAACCTACTCCTACTAGGAGTAGGAATCCCCCCTTGGGCGCGCCCCTTGAGGCCGGCCCTCCTCCTCCTCCCCTCCTTTATATACGGGGGAAGGGGGCACCCCATAGACACACAAGTTGATTTCTTAGCCGTGTGCGGTGCCCCCCTCCACAGATTTCCACCTCGGTCATATTGTCGTAGTGCTTAGGCGAAGCCCTGCGTCGGTAACTTCATCATCACCGTTGTCGGTGTCAAAACCGGCGGATCTCGGGTAGGGGGTCCCGAACTGTGCGTCTAGGCCGGATGGTAACAGGAGGCAGGGAACACTTTGTTTTACCCAGGTTTAGGCCCTCTCGATGGAGGTAATACCCTACTCCTGCTTGATTAATATTGATGATATGGGTAGTACAAGAGTAGATCTACCACGAGATCAAGGAGGCTAAACCCTAGAAGCTAGCCTATGGTATGATTGTTGTGTATGGAGTTTTTATTGCCTACGGACTACAACCCTCCGGTTTATATAGACACCGGATAGGGTTAGGGTTACATAAAGTCGGTTACAATGGTAGGAGATCTTGAATATCCGCATCGCCAAGCTTGCCTTCCACGCCAAGGAAAGTCCCATCCGGACACGGGACGAAGTCTTTAATCTTGTATCTTCATAGTCCAGGAGTCCGGCTGAAGGTATAGTCCGGCTACCCGAACACCCCCTAATCCAGGACTCCCTCAGTAGCCCCTGAACCAGGCTTCAATGACGATGAGTCCGGCGCGCAAATTGTCTTCGGCATTGCAAGGCGGGTTCCTCCTCCAAGTCCTTCGTAGAATATTGTAAACACCAAGAGTAGTGTCCGGCTCTGCAAAATAAGTTTCCACATATTGCCATAGAGAGAATAACATTGACACAAATCAAATCTGCCGACGTATTCCACAGTGCATCATCACACTACGGCCAAGTCCTTTACTTGAATCGTTTTTACTTTTCCACCTCAGCATGTTTTGCGAGGCGGTTTCCTTGGCACGTCTTGTCAAAGCAGAGATCGTGTACCCCCTTTACGGGATTCTCATCAATACGGACATGGATAACCCAACCGCGTCATTTAGCACGGTGCTAGGGAGGCAAGCGAGTTTTACTAGGCTGGTGGGGACGCACAACCGCATCCGCCCATATAAGGGGATAAGGATCCACCCTTTTACCTACGCCTTCTTCCTCTTTTGCCTATCCATCTCCTGTGCACTCGAGCTCCAGCGCCCAAGCCCGCACTTCCCACCTCAACCTTCTCCAGCAATGTCCGAAGCGGGAGGCAAGTGGATGGTCTCCTCCGTCACGGAGGGCCATGTCAAAAGGCTAAGGAAGGCCGGATACTTGTCCAAAGACATCGCGCACCGGCTTCCCGAGGAGGGGCAGCTTCTCCCCACCCCAAGGCCCCATGAGAGGGTAGTATTCCTTCCCCACTTCCTCCGTGGACTGGGTTTTCCACTCCACCCATTTGTCCGGGGGCTCATGTTCTACTACGGACTGGATTTCCACGATCTGGCCCCAAACTTCATCCTCAACATCTCGGCGTTTATCGTCGTGTGCGAGGCTTTCCTCCGCATCCGCCCCCATTTCGGCCTCTGGCTCAAGACCTTCAACGTCAAGCCCAAGGTGGTGCGCGGCAGCCAGGCGGAATGCGGAGACGCCATGGCGGGCAAGATGGCCAATGTCCTATGGCTCGAGGGCTCCTTCGTGGAGACCCTGAAGGGGTGGCAATCATGGTGGTTTTACATCACCGAGCCGCGCGATCCAAAATGGACCACATCCCCCGAGTTCCGATCCGGACCCCCCACGCGGCTTATGTCCTGCAAAGAGACGGGCCTGTCGTGGGGCGACGAAAAAGAGCTGACGGACTGCAGACGTGCATCCAGTCCCTGGTGAGCAAGCCGATCAAGCTCGTCAATGTAGTCCAGGTTATGCTCGTCCGCCGGATCCTCCCGTGTCAACAACGGGACTTTAATCTGTGGGAGTTCGACCCGGCGCAGCACCGAACCCTTAACAGGCTCTTCGGCACGACGTATGAAGACGTCTGGAGGGTGCTAACCAAAGGCACCGAGGCTCCCACATCCGCTTCCGAGGACCGCGGATACAGCTCGCAGCGTCACGCTAGCGAGGTAGGCTATTTTCACCTTTTACAGGATGTTAGGTTTTTTCATAGTTTGACTCTATGCGGGATCTAAACTCCCTCACCTTTGACAGGCTTGGCGGGCGAAGTCCGGATCGATTAACTGTCCGGCTCCCTTGCCCGAAGACCCAGCCCCCGCTCTACTAGCGAAGCTGCTGGTTCCGGCACCTTATGTGGTGCCGGAGAAGAAGGCCAGGAAGAAGAAGGCCACGGGGACTCGAAAGAGTTCCCGGCATATGGTGGTGTCGGACTCGTCGTCCGACGAGTCCGAGACGCACTCCCCCCGTGAAGACGAGGAGGAGGAAGAAGAAACATCTCCCCCTCCAGCGGGGGGAGGCAAGAAGAGGAAGGCCGCCCCAGTAGGGGGGGCCGAAGGGTCCAAGAAGAGGAAAACCCCTCTGCCGGACTATGCCCCCGACGCCAACGAGGACAAAGAGGAGTGGCCGGATAGGACCAGGCGTCCGGCGAAATCGTAAGTGTTCGGATACCAGAGTAACTCATGATATTCCTTTTGTTGCACAGCTTTCCCTAATGTCGAATATAATCATGCAGCCCGCCCCGGGCCGAACTCAACGAGTCGTCGAGCGGCTCCCTGGATTCATCGGACGTGAACTCAGTTCCGCCCGCTGTCTCCCCCCGCACTGCGGATGACGCCGAAGTGGCGTCGCAACGAGCTCCGGGGCAGGAGGAGGTGGTCCTGGAGGAGCCGCAAGGCGAACTCCCGGACTCCAGGAGTAAAGGGGACAAGACCCCCAAGGGCTCCAAGTCCGGCTTTATGCCGGACACCGCGCCGGAATCTTCAACAGTTCCGGACCGCGGTAGGCGAACTCCTTCCAAGAGGAGCAAGCCTTCTGAGCCGGCGGCCTCCATCCAACCGAAGGTGCCGAACAATCTGCTGGAGGTGCTTGACGGCGCCTCCATCGACGAGGAGCACCGTACTATTATGAGTATGGTGATCCAGAAGGTTCAGTCCGCCCTGAAGCTTGCGCTAGCCTCCTAACAGGCTTCGAGGTAAGTAAAAACTGTAAAAATATAACCGCATAGACAGTAGCCCCTGATGCTCTGTTTGGCGTTCGAAAAGAAAAGCTGAATAGAGGATCTAGTAAATTTCGCAGGAGTCTAACAAAAAGAGTCAATATGCGTATGCAGGCTTCGCTGCTAGCCACCGCCGCACTGACTGCGGAGGTGGGTGCCCTGAAACAGGGACTCGAGCGGACCAAGCAAGAGCTCAGCCTTGCCAAGCGGCAGCTCGAGGAAAAAGAAGGTAGGAAATACCTTACAGAAAAAGTGCCTATAGAGAGGCGTGATTGCAAAAAATAACAGGATTGCACTGCTTATTATAGGGGCCACGACTGAGGTGGCGACCCTCAAGCAGGCGCTGTCCGAGGCCGAAAAGAAAACGGCCGCGGAGTGCACCGAGCGAGAGAAACTTAGGGCTCAGGTCGGCAAGGTGCAGCAAGAGCTTCAGGCTCTCATGAAAAAACATGAGAGTTTGGAGCTTGAGTTAAAGACCCAAGCGTCCGAGCTCGCGGCGGCCCTTGAGACTGCCAAGTCTGCCAAGGCCGAAGCCCAAAAGGCCCTCCAAGAGTTGGAGGAGATGAAGAAGATAGCAGCGGGTAAGGCATTCTTTATGCAAAGCAGAAATATAAAAGTAAACTACTTGTTACTTACCCGAATTCGGAGCTCTCCAGGGGCGTTCGCAGATCTTCCTCGCAGAGTATCCGCCGCCGCCGCATTCTACCGAGCTGAAGAGGGCAGCTCGACGGAGAAGGTGTTCTGGTCTCAGTATGCTGAGGCCGGACACCCTGTGCCCTTGAGCAACCAGCTGAAACAGCTGGTCGAGCTCCACAAGGCGGCCGAACAGGCCATGAAGGGCTTCATAGTTCGGCTGTGGCCTGGAGAGGCCCTGCCTGGGAGCTACTTCGGGCTGGTGCGGCGGCTGGTGGAGGCCTGTCCAAGGCTCGAGGTCATCAAGCGATCCGTCTGCATCGAAGGAGCCCGTAGGGCCCTTGCCCGTGCGAAGGTGCACTGGGTAAGCTGGACGGTGAGAAGCTTGTGAGGGACGGGCCGCCGCCGGGGAAGGAGCATCGCAAGCCCGAGAACTATTACAAGGATGTTCTTGCAGGTGACCGCCTTGTGGCGGATGAATGTACCAAGGATGTAATTTTTGAATAACCTCGCTCGTTTTTATCCTGTGCGCTGAAAACTTGTTCATAGGCGCTTTAAGCAATGCTTGTTGAATTTAAAATATTATTTTCTGTGCGGCCGTTTATCAAAAATTGAGAGATGGCGAGTCGTCGGCTTCTGCCCCCATGCCACTAGTGCTGGGGTGTTCGGTGATAAACCTGAGCGCTCTTTTTCCCATGGTTGGGTCCTTCGAGGGAGGTGCTCAGCACGACGAACCAGGCAATCGGACTATAATGCTTGAACACTCTCACTTAGCCATAGAACTTTATAATTTTAAATTTCGGCGAAGCCCCTAGTCCGGAAGACCGAGTTCGGGGCGCTATCCACGCCTTGGCTGGACAAATCCGGCTCCTCGCTCGAAGCGGCATAAGTCTTTAGGGATTCGAAAAACCTCTCGAATAGCGACCGGTCTCTCGCCTCATCATGAGTCAGTTTTAGCTTTCTCCACTGAGGTGGTTAACCCAGCTCAACCGGGGCACAATCGCAGTGGTTCTCCTAGTGCTACCTTAGCCGATAGAGCGGAACGTAAGGCACCAAAACATAGGAGCCGGGCAAACCCAACTATTGACCCAAATCATGATTCGGAGCCGATGCATATAGTGCTATAAGTTCGGGGTGCCGCACTTGTGAAAGTGTACGGGCTTCTCACACCATATTAAAGGGTACTGAAGCCCCTGGCGTACTTGCCGTACCACAGTGTACGGGTGCAACATGTCATTAATGAACATATATAAAAGAGAGTAATGCAGAAAATAGACAAAAGATATGCATTGTTTATAGAGAGGCTATTTATCAAAGCCGAACGATACAAGGAGTGCGATAAGCAAAAAGATATTTGGACTATTCAGTATGTCCTGACCAGGGGGAGCCGCGGAATTGTATTTAAAACAGGTATACCGCTCATAACAGAGACCACCTAGGAGTTCCATAGTGCGGCATGGCTTGTCTGCCTCCCTGGATCTTGCATCATTTGTGCGGCAGTCGAATTGCCGAACAGGTCGTCCGAAGTATGGAGTCCTGAAAGTAAGAAAAAATGAAAAAAAAGAATCCGGCAGCCCCTAGTACATTTAAAGCCGTATTTTGGGCGTGCCGTTATTGTGCCCCTTCCCTTGTGCCCATGGTATTTCAAGGGCATAGTTATGTACGCGAGGTACTGGTTTCGCTATGTCGCGAAAGCTGGGGTTGGGGCCGCATTGCTACGCTTGCTCTGGGTGTGCCAGGCTGTTCTGCTGTGGGTTACTCCGGGCGCACTTGGCAGTGTCTGACTTTTTAATGGCCGAACTGGAGAATTGCCTGAGAAAGCTACTATGTACCTCCGCTGCGAGAGCCGCCGTATGCTCCTCCGTACGGAGGGAGCGTTCGGTGTTTCCGTTGACCGTAATTACTCCTCGAGGGCCTGGAATCTTGATCTTGAGATATGCGTAGTGCGGCACCGCATTAAACTTTGCGAATGCGGTTCGTCCGAGCAGGGCGTGATAGCCACTGCGAAACGGGACTATATCGAAGATTAACTCTTCGCTTCGGAAATTGTCCGGGGATCCGAAGACCACGTCAAGTGTTACTGAGCCTGTACAGTTGGCTTCTACACCTGGTATAACGCCTTTAAAGGTCGTTCTTGTGGGCTTAATCCTTGAGGGATATATGCCCATTTTCCACACTGTATCCTGATAAAGTAGGTTCAGGCTACTGCCGCCGTCCATGAGGACTCTTGTGAGATGAAATCCGTCGATGATTGGGTCGAGAACCAATGCGGCGAAGCCGCCATGACGGATGCTAGTGGGATGGTCCCTTCGATCAAAAGCGATCGGGCAGGAGGACCATGGGTTGAACTTTGGGGCGACTGGCTCTATCGCGTATACATCTTGTAGCGCACGCTTCTGCTCCCGCTTGGGAATGTGGGTTGCGTATATCATGTTCACCGTCCGCACTTGTGGGGGCAAGCCCTTCTGTCCATTGTTGTTCGGTGGCTTGGGCTCCTCGTCGTCGCTATGCAGCCCCTTGTCTCTGTTTTCGGCCCTTAACTTGCCTGCCTGCTTGAACACCCAACAATCCCTGTTAGTGTGATTGGCTGGCCTTTCGGGGGTGCCATGTATCTGGCACAAGCGATCGAGTATTCGGTCCAAACTGGACGGGCCCTGAGTATTCTTTTTGAATGCCTTTTTCCGCTGACCGGATTTATAGCCTTTGAATCTGGCATTGACTGTTGTGTCTTCATTGTTGTCGCTGTTAACGCGGCGTTTTTGCTTATTCCGACCTGTCCTGCCACTTTTGTCCTTGGTATCCGAATTACCAGGGTTCTTTGATAAGTTGTTACTGCGAGCTAGCCAGCTGTCTTCTCCCGCGCAAAAGCGGGTCATGAGTGTCGTGAGGGCTATCATGGATTTCGGCTTTTCCTGTCCCAGGTGCCGGGCAAGCCACTCGTCGCGGATGTTATGCTTGAAGGCTGCTATGGCCTCTGCGTCCGGACAGTCGACTATCTAGTTTTTCTTTGTTAGGAACCGTGTCCAGAATTGTCTGGCCGATTCTTCTGGCTGCTGAATTATGTGGCTTAAGTCGTCGGCATCCGGCGGTCGCACGTAAGTGCCCTGGAAGTTGTCGAGGAATGCGGCTTCCAGGTCCTCCCAAGAACCAATTGAGTCTGCTGGCAAGCTGTTAAGCCAATGCCAGGCCGGTCCTTTAAGTTTGAGCGGGAGGTATTTGATGGCATGTAGATCATCGCCGCATGCCATGTGGATGTGAAGGAGATAATCCTCGATCCATACCGCCGGGTCTGTTGTGCCATCGTATGATTCGATGTTTACGGGTTTGAAACCCTCTGGGATTTTATGATCCATTACTTCATTCATGAAGCATAGCGGGTGTGCAGCGCCTCTGTACTGGGCTATATCACGACGCAGCTCGGAAGAGCTATGTCTGTTGTGTTCGGCCCGACCGGATTTGTTGTATCCGGCGTGAAGATCATTATCACATGCTGTAGGGCGCCTGCGCGATCCGTAGATCGATCTTGTTTGTCTTGCCTTATCCTCCAGTATGTCTCGCAGGTCGGGCGCATTTTCCTGTGCCTTAGTTGAGCGGCGTCGGGGCATGGCTTGGGTGGAGGGCCGAGAGGCCTCTCTGTCGTGGCCGCGAGGTGGCCGGTCTGCCATGTCGTGCGCTGGTGATGTAGGTGCTTCCTCCTCTGATCGGGGTAGCGGTCTGCGCTTCGGGTAACTCTTGGAGGGGCGTTCGAGTTCATACTCTTCGGCCGTAAGGACTTCAGTCCATCTGTTAGCTAGCAAATCTTGGGCAGCTTTAAGCTGTTGCTGCTTTTTCTTGAGGCTGCTTGCCGTGGCTAAAAGCCTGCGTTTAAAACGCTCTTGTTCGGTAGGGTCTGATGGTATGACAAATTCGTCGTCATCGAGGCTTGCCTTGTCTTCGGAGGGAGGCGTATAGTTATCATCCTCGACCTCTCGGTCTGCCGCTCTCTCTTGAGGGCTGGCTTCTCCATCTTCCTGTGCCGAATCTTGCTGAGGTGGGTGTTCTTCAGCACTATCCGGGGTAGTATTGTCTCCCATGCCGAAATCACCGTTTTTACTTTGGCGGGATTTAGAGCGGCGCCGCTGACGCCGGCGCTTTGGCTGTTTCTTGGGGGCGTTATCCCCCACTGTTCCATCGCCATCTCCATCTTTTGGAGTATCCACCATATATATGTCATATGACGAGGTGGCCTTCCAGCGCCCTACAGGTGCTGGTTCTTGTTCGTCTCCTACATCGTCGTCCATGCCGTCGATGTCTTCGGAGCTGAAGTCAAGCATGTCGGTTAGATCGTCGACAGTGACTACAAAATGGGTGGTGGGTGGGCTTTGAATTTCCTCATTGTCCGTATTCCACCCTCGCTGACCGTAGTCCGGCCAGGGCTCTCCTGATAAAGAGAGAGACTTAAGAGAATTCAGGATGTCGCCAAAAGGCGAATGCTGAAAGATGTCTGCGGTGGTGAACTCCATTATCGGCACCCAATCGGATTCGATTGGCAGGGGCGCGGGGGGTTCGGAGTCCGGGGTGGAGTCCGGATCCTCGGAGTCACGGGTAGTGCAGAGTGCGGGGCTAGCGTTCGGCTCGATAGCTTTTGGGGTCGCAGCCCCTGAGGTGACGTCCAACCGTTCATCCTCGATTGGCACAATAGGCTCCGAGTTAGAGGTCGGAACCGATGCGTGTGCGGCCTCCAGGACACTGTCCGGGGACAGAGCTAGATTATGCCCCTCGAGATAGTGCGGCGCGCTTGGCCGTGGCTCGAGCCCATCGAAGATCAAGTCTCCGCGGATGTCGGCCGTGTAGTTTAGGCTTCCAAACCTGACCTGATGGCCAGGGGCGTAGCTTTCGATCTGCTCCAGGTGGCCGAGTGAATTGGCCCGCAGAGCGAAGCCGCCGAAGACGAAGATCTGTCCGGGGAGCAGAGTCTCACCCTGGACCGTATCATTGTTGATGATCAAAGGAGCCATCGGGCCTAAAGGCGACGACACAGAGGAACCCTCAATGAAAGCACCAATGTCGGTGTCAAAACCGGCGGATCTCGGGTAGGGGGTCCCGAACTATGCGTCTAGGCCGGATGGTAACAGGAGGCAGGGAACACTTTGTTTTACCCAGGTTTGGGCCCTCTCGATGGAGGTAATACCCTACTCCTGCTTGATTAATGTTGATGATATGGGTAGTACAAGAGTAGATCTACCACGAGATTAAGGAGGCTAAACCCTAGAAGCTAGCCTATGGTATGATTGTTGTGTATGGAGTTTTTATTGCCTACGGACTACAACCCTCCGGTTTATATAGACACCGGATAGGGTTAGGGTTACATAAAGTCGGTTACAATGGTAGGAGATCTTGAATATCCGCATCGCCAAGCTTGCCTTCCACGCCAAGGAAAGTCCCATCCGGACACGGGACGAAGTCTTCAATCTTGTATCTTCATAGTCCAGAAGTCCGGTTGAAGGTATAGTCCAGCTACCCGAACACCCCCTACTCCAGGACTCCCTCAACCGTCAACACGCTGTCGTGCTGACGAAACTCTCCCTCGGCCTCAGCTGGATCTAGAGTTCGAGGGACGTCACCGAGCTGAACGTGTGCAGATCGCGGAGGTGCCATGCATTCGGTACTTGATCGGCTGGATCGCGTAGACGTTCGACTACATCAATCGCGTTACTTAACGCTTCCACTTTCGGTCTACGAGGGTACGTGGACACACTCTCCCCGCTCGTTGCTATGCTTCTCCTAGATAGATCTTGCATGATCGTAGGATTTTTTTGAAATACTATGTTACCAACAGTGGTATCAGAGCTAGGTCTATGCGTAGATGTTATATGCACGAGTAGAACACAAAGGAGTTGTGGGCGTGGGTATATACATATTGCTTGCCGTCACTAGTTGTTTCTCGATTTGGTGGTATTGTTGGATGAAGCGGCCCGGACCGACATTACATGACCGCGTTCATGACATTGGTTCTACCGACGTGCTTTGCACACAGGTGGCTGGCGGGTGTCAGTTTCTCCAACTTTAGTTGAATCGGATTCAATGAACAGGGTTCTTTCTGAAGATCAAAAAGCAATCACTATACCACGTTGTGGTTTTGATGCGTAGGTAAGAACGGTTCTTGCTAGAAGCCCGTAGTAGCCACGTAAAACTTGCAACAACAAAGTAAAGGACGTCTAACTTGTTTTTACAGGGCATGTTGTGATGTGATATGGTCAAGAC
Source organism: Triticum urartu (assembly GCF_056163025.1). Taxonomy (NCBI): domain Eukaryota; kingdom Viridiplantae; phylum Streptophyta; class Magnoliopsida; order Poales; family Poaceae; genus Triticum; species Triticum urartu. The sequence continues at coordinate 443,579,336 of NC_141876.1, forward strand.
GTGATTATATAAATTGTTGTATGAGATGATCATGTTTTGTAACACAGTTATCGGCAACTGGCAGGAGCCATATGGTTGCCGCTTTATTGTATGAAATGCAATCGCCATGTAATTGCTTTCCTTTATCACTAAGCGGTAGCGATAGTCGTGGAAGCAATAGTTGGCGAGACGACAACGATGCTATGATGGAGATCAAGGTGTCAAGCCGGTGACGATGGTGATCATGACGGTGCTTTGGAGATGGAGATCAAAGGCACAAGATGATGATGGCCATATAATATCAATTATATTGATTGCATGTGATGTTTATCCTTTATGCATCTTATTTTGCTTAGTACGACGGTAGCATTATGAGATGACCCCTTACTAAAATTTCAAGGTATAAGTGTTCTCCCTGAGTATGCACCGTTGCGGCAGTTCTTCGTGCTGAGAGACCACGTGATGATCGGGTGTGATAAGCTCTACGTTCACATACAACGGGTGCAAGCCAGTTTTGCACAAGCAGAATACTCAGGTTAAACTTGACGACCTAGCATATGCAGATATGGCCTCGGAACACTGAGACTGAAAGGTCGAGCGTGAATCATATAGTAGATAGGATCAATATAGTGATGTTCACCATTGAAAACTTCTCCATCTCACGTGATGATCGGACATGGTTTAGTTGATATGGATCACGTGATCATTTAGATGACTAGAGGGATGTCTATCTAAGTGGTAGTTCTTAAGTAATATGATTAATTGAACTTAAATTTATCATGAACTTAGTCATGATAGTTTTTGCATATCTATGTTGTAGATCAATTGCTCGCGTATAGCTTCCCCGTTTTATTTATGATATGTTCCTAGAGAAAACTATGTTGAAAGATGTTAGTAGCAATGATGCGGACTAGCTCCATGATCTGAGGATTCTCCTCATTGTTGCACAGAAGAATTCTGTCCTTGATGCACTGCTAGGTGACGGACCTTTTGAAGGAGCAGATGTAGACGTTATGAACGTTTGACAAGCTCGGTATGATGACTACTTGATAGTTTAGTGCGCCATACTTTACGGCTTAGAACCGGGACTTCAAAAATGTTTTGAATGCCATGGAGCATATGAGATGTTCCAAGAGCTGAAATTGGTATTTTAGACTCATTGCTACCTCTTGAGCACTGCGTTGGTTTTCCCCAAAGAGGAAGGGATGATGCAGCAAAGTAGCGTAAGTATTTCCCTCAGTTTTTGAGAACCAAGGTATCAATCCAGTAGGAGGCTACGCGCGAGTCCCTCGTACCTGCACAAAACAAATAAATCCTCGCAACCAACGCAAATAGGGGTTGTCAATCCCTACAAGGCCACTTACGAGAGTGAGATCTGATAGATATGATAAGATAATATTTTTGGTATTTTTATGATAAAAGATGCAAAGTAAAATAAAGACAAAGGAAATAGCAAAGGAAATAACTAAGTAGTAGGAGATCAATATGATAAAGATAGACCCGGGGGCCATAGGTTTCACTAGTGGCTTCTCTCAAGAGCATACGTATTCTACGGTGGGTGAACAAATTACTGTTGAGCAATTGACAGAATTGAGCATAGTTATGAGAATATCTAGGTATGATCATGTATATAGGCATCACGTCCGAGACAACTAGACCGACTCCTGCCTGCATCTACTACTATTACTCCACGCATCGACCGCTATCCAGCATGCATCTAGAGTATTAAGTTTAAAACAGAGTAACGCCTTAAGCAAGATGACATGATGTAGAGGGATAGACTCATGCAATATGAAGAAAACCCCATCTTGTTATCCTCGATGGCAACAATACAATACGTGCCTTGTTGCCCTTACTGTCACCAGGAAAGGACACCGCAAGATTGAACCCAAAGCTAAGCACTTCTCCCATTGCAAGAAAGATCAATCTAGTAGGCCAAACCAAACTGATAATTAAAGAGACTTGCAAAGATAACCAATCATACATAAAAGAATTCAGAGAAGATTCAAATATTATTCATAGATAGACTTGATCATAAACCCACAATTCATCGGTCTCAACAAACACACCGCAAAAAGAAGATTACATCGAATAGATATCCACAAGAGAGGGGGAGATCATTGTATTGAGATCCAAAAAGAGAGAAGAAGCCATCTAGCTACTAACTATGGACCCGTAGGTCTGAGGTAAACTACTTACACTTCATCGGAGAGGCTATGGAGTTGATGTAGAAGCCCTCCGTGATCGATGCCCCCTCCGGCGGAGCTCTGGAACAGGCCCCAAGATGGGATCTCGTGGATACAGAAAGTTACGGCGGTGGAATTAGGGTTTTGGCTCCTGTTCTGATCGTTTGGGGGTACGTGGATATATATAGGAGGAAGGAGTACGTCGATGGAGCAACAGGGGGCCCACGAGGGTGGAGGGCGTGCCTGGTGGGGGTGGGCGCGCCCCCCTACCTCGTGGCCTCCTGTTTCCTTTCTTGACGTAGGGTCCAAGTCTCTCTGGTCTTGTTCGTTGAGAAAATCACGTTCCCAAAGGTTTCATTCCGTTTGGACTTTGTTTGATATTCCTTCTCTTCGAAACCCTAAAACAGGCAAAAAACAGCAATTCTGGGCTGAGCCTCCGGTTAATAGGTTAGTCCCAAAAATAATATAAAAGTGGATAATAAAGCCCAATAATGTCCAAAACAGTAGATAATATAGCATGGAGCAATCAAAAATTATAGATACGTTGGAGACGTATCAAGCATCCCCAAGCTTAATTCCTGCTCGTCCTCGAGTAGGTAAATGATAAAAACAGAAATTTTGATGCGGAGTGCTACTTGGCATAATTTTAATGTAATTCTTCTTAATTGTGGTATGAATATTCAGATCCGAAAGATTCAAGACAAAAGTTCATATTGACATAAAAAATAATAATACTTTAAGCATACTAACAAAGCAATTATGTCTTCTCAAAATAACATGGCTAAGGAAAGTTATCCCTACAAAATCATATAGTCTGGCTATGCTCTATCTTCACCACACAAAATATTTAAATCATGCACAACCCCGATGACAAGCCAAGCAATTGTTTCATACTTTTGACATTCTCAAAACTTTTTCAATCTTCACGCAATACATGAGTGTGAGCCATGGATATAGCACTATAGGTGGAATAGAGTGGTGGTTGTGGAGAAGACAAAAATGGAGAAGATAGTCTCACATCAACTAGGCATATCAACGGGCTATGGAGATGCCCATCAATAGATATCAATGTGAGTGAGTAGGGATTGCCATGCAACGGATGCACTAGATCTATAAGTATATGAAAGCTCAAAAAGAAACTAAGTGGGTGTGCATCCAACTTGCTTGCTCATGAAGACATAGGGCAATTTGAGGAAGCCCATCATTGGAATATACAAGCCAAGTTCTACAATGAAAGATTCCCACTAGTATATGAAAGTGATAACATGAGAGACTCTCTACTATGAAGATCATGGTGCTACTTTGAAGCACAAGTGTGGTAAAAGGATAGTAACATTGTCCCTTCTCTCTTTTTCTCTCATTTTTTTTATTTTTTTATTTTGGCCTTTTCTCTTTTTTCTTTTTTATGGCCTCTTTTCTTTCTTTTTTTTTGTCCGGAGTCTCATCCCGACTTGTGGGGGAATCATAGTCTCCATCATCCTTTCCTCACCGGGACAATGCTCTAATAATGATGATCATCACACTTTTATTTTTCTTACAACTCAACAATTACAACTCGATACTTAGAACAAAATATGACTCTATGTGAATGCCTTCGGTGGTGTACCGGGATATGCAATGATGCATGAGTGACATGTATGAAAGAATTATGAACGGTGGCTTTGCCACAAATACGATGTCAACTACATGATCATGCTAAGCAATATGACAATGATGGAGTGTGTCATAATAAACGGAACGGTGGAAAGTTGCATCGCAATATATCTCGGAATGGCTATGGAAATGCCATAATAGGTAGGTATGGTGGCTGTTTTGAGGAAGGTATATGGTGGGTGTATGATACCGGTGAAAGGTGCGCGGTATTAGAGAGGCTAGCAAAGGTGGAAGGGTGAGAGTGCGTGTAATCCATGGACTGAACATTAGTCATAAAGAACTCATATACTTATTGCAAAAATCTACAAGTTATCAAAGCAAAGTAGTACGCACATGCTTCTAGGGGGATAGATTGGTAGGAAAAGACCATCGCTCGTCCCCGACCGCCACTCATAAGGAAGGCAATCAAATAATAAATCATGCTCCGACTTCATCACATAACGGTTCACCATACGTGCATGCTACGGGAATCACAAACTTCAACACAAGTATTTCTCAAATTCACAACTACTCAACTAGCACGACTTTAATATCACCATCTTCATATCTCAAAACAATTATCAAGTATCAAACTTATCATAGTATTCAATCACACTCATAAGAGAATTTTTATTATTAATCTTGCATACCAAGCATATTAGGATTTTAAGCAAATTACCATGCTATTAAGACTCTCAAAATAATCTAAGTGAAGCATGAGAGATCAATAGTTTCTATAAAAAAATCCACCACCGTGCTCTAAAAGATATAAGTGAAGTACTAGAGCAAAATTATATAACTCAAAAGATATAAGCGAAGCACATAGAGTATTCTAGCAAATTCTAAATCATGTATGGCTCTCTCAAAAGGTGTGTACAGCAAGGATTATTGTGGTAAACTAACAAGCAAAGACTCAAATCATACAAGACGCTCCAAGAAAAACACATATGATGTGGTAAATAAAAATATAGCTCCAAGTAAAGTTACCGATAGAAGTAGACGAAAGAGGGGATGCCTTCCAGAGCATCCCCAAGCTTTGGCTTTTAGGTGTCCTTAAATTATCTTGGGGGTGCCATGGGTATCCCCAAGCTTAGTCTCTTGCCACTCCTTGTTCCATAATCCATCAAATCTTTACCCAAAACTTGAAAACTTCACAACACAAAACTTAAAGTAGAAAATCTCGTGAGCTCCGTTAGCGAAAGAAAACAAAAGATCACTTCAAGGTACTGTAATGAACTCATTCTTTATTTATATTGGTGTTATACCTACTGTATTCCAACTTCTCTATGGTTTATAAACTATTTTACTAGCCATAGATTCATCAAAATAAGCAAACAACACACGAAAAACAGAATCTGTCAAAAACAGAACAGTCTGTAGTAATCTGTAGCTAGTGCAAGATCTGGAACCCAAAAAATTATAAAATAAATTGCTGGACGTGAGGAATTTATATATTGATCATATGAAAAAATAATTAACTAAATAGCACTCTCTAAATAAAAATGACAGCAGTTCTTGTGAGCGCTAAAGTTTCTGTTTTTTACAGCAAGTTCAACAAGACTTTCCCCAAGTCTTCCCAACGGTTCTACTTGGCACAAACACTAATTAAACACAAAAAACACAACCAAAACAGAGGCTAGATAAATTATTTATTACTAAACAGGAGCAAAAATCAAGGAATAAAAATAAAATTGGGTTGCCTCGCAACAAGCGCTATCGTTTAACGCCCCTAGCTAGGCATAACAAGCAAGAATAGATCTAGGTATTGCCATAATAGTAAGATAGATTATTAAAACTCATTTCATATTCTCTACGTTCGGCAGCAAGTTTTCTTTGAGGCAAGCAAAAGTAATCAAAAGGGCTAAATTTAATGGGACAAAAGTCCACAAGATCAACCTTGGGAGGTATAGGTTCCTCCTTTGGTCCTTCATATTGCACAACCAATTCATCATTATAAGCATTCTTTTGACAGAACTTTGTGAGCCTATATTCAAGAGAATATCCTAGTTCATTATTTCGAATAGCCAAATCATCATTAAGTTCAGAAATTCTATCAACTAAAACATTGGTAGGAACCCTTTTTCTAAGATTTTCATTGAAAGCAGCATAGTCTAGAGATTGAAAACACATTATTTCTTCTTGATCAAAGAGGATAGCCTTTATGGGAGGACGGCAAGCGTCCATCCTATAATGTGCAAAGATTTCTTTGGCCTCTTTTATTATGAATCTAAACTCATGAGCCAAAAAGATAGTAGCGGCACGCTTAACAGAAGAATGCCCAACATTAGAAAAATCCAGAAAAATCCTTTGTATGGAAGGATGCATGTGCATGAATTGTCTTTCAAGTTCAACTACAAGCATGGATATAGCGTCCGCAAGACTACTAGTTCTATGAAGGATAGAACTACCCATAGAAGGTAAAGCACCGGCACAAGTAAAGAAATCTTGAATAACTCATTTTCCAATAAAATTACCACTACCAACACGGAATATTTTTATATGTGAGATAGTGGGTTCTTTAGTAGGAGCATCAGAATTATTATCGACAATAGTTTCCCCAATTTCAGACATAGAGGCCGAAGGTAAAGGACTAGCCATAACGACAAGCAAACAAACTAACACACAAGCAAACAAAAAGCAAGCGGACAAAAACAGGCAAATAGAGAGGGAGAGGGAGGATAGAGAGAGAGGGCGAATAAAACGGCAAGGGTGAAGTGGGGGGAGAGGAAAACGAGAGGCAAATGGAAAATAATGTAATGCGGGAGATAAGGGTATGTGATGGGTACTTGGTATGTTGACTTTTGCGTAGACCTCCCCGGCAACGGCGCCAGAATTCCTTCTTGCTACCTCTTGAGCACTGCGTTGGTTTTCCCCGAAGAGGAAGGGATGATGCAGCAAAGTAGCATAAGTATTTCCCTCGGTTTTTGAGAACCAAGGTATCAATCCAGTAGGAGGCTACGCGCGAGTCCCTCGTACATGCACAAAACAAATAAATCCTCGCAACCAACGCAAATAGGGGTTGTCAATCCCTATAAGGCCACTTACGAGAGTGAGATCTGATAGATATGATAAGATAATATTTTTGGTATTTTTATGATAAAAGATGCAAAGTAAAATAAAGGCAAAGGAAATAGCAAAGGAATTAACTAAGTAGTAGGAGATCAATATGATAAAGATAGACCTGGGGCCATAGGTTTCACTAGAGGCTTCTCTCAAGAGCATAAATATTCTACGGTGGGTGAACAAATTACTGTTGAGAAATTGACAGAATTGAGCATAGTTATGAGAATATCTAGGTATGATCATGTATATAGGCATCACGTCCGAGACAAGTAGACTGACTCCTGCCTGCATCTACTACTATTACTCCACTCATCAACCGCTATCCAGCATGCATCTAGAGTATTAAGTTAAAAACATAGTAAGGCCTTAAGTAAGATGACATGATGTAGAGGGATAGACTCATGCAATATGAAGAAAACCCCATCTTGTTATCCTCGATGGCAACAATATAATACGTGCCTTCTTGCCCTTACAGTCACCGGGAAAGGACACCGCAAGATTGAACCCAAAGCTAAGCACTTCTCCCATTGCAAGAAAGATCAATCTAGTAGGCCAAACCAAACTGATAATTCAAAGAGACTTGCAAAGATAACCAATCATACATAAAAGAATTCAGAGAAGATTCAAATATTATTCATAGATAGACTTGATCATAAATCCACAATTCATCGGTCTCAACAAACACACCGCAAAAAGAAGATTACATCAAATAGATATCCACAAGAGAGGGGGAGATCATTGTATTGAGATCCAAAAAGAGAGAAGAAGCCATCTAGCTACTAACTATGGACCTGCAGGTCTGAGATAAACTACTTACACTTCATCGGAGAGGCTATGGAGTTGATGTAGAAGCCCTCTGTGATCGATGCCCCCTCCGGCGGAGCTCCGGAACAGGCCCCAAGATGGGATCTCGTGGATACAGAAAGTTACGGCGGTGGAATTAGGGTTTTGGCTCCTGTTCTGATCGTTTGGGGGTACGTGGATATATATAGGAGGAAGGAGTACGTCGATGGAGCAACAGGGGGCCCACGAGGGTGGAGGGCGCGCCTGGTGGGGGTGGGCGCGCCCCCTACCTCGTGGCCTCCTGTTTCCTTTCTTGACATAGGTTCCAAGTCTCTCTGGTCTTGTTCGTTGAGAAAATCACGTTCCCGAAGGTTTCACTCCGTTTGGACTCCGTTTGATATTCCTTTTCTTCGAAACCCTAAAACAGGCAAAAAACAGCAATTCTGGGTTGGGCCTCCGGTTAATAGGTTAGTCCCAAAAATAATATAAAAGTGGATAATAAAGCCCAATAATGTCCAAAACAGTAGATAATATAGCATGGAGCAATAAAAAAATCATAGATACATTGGAGACGTATCACTCATGCCCGTGTTAAGAGGTATGAGACCTCTGACAAGTACTTTGCCTACAAGATGGAGGAGAATAGCTCAGCTAGTGGGCATGTGCTCAGAATGTCTGAGTACTACAGTCACTTGAATCAAGTGGGAATTAATCTTCTAGATAAGATAGTGATTGACAGAGTTCTCTAGTCACTATCACCAAGTTACTAGAACTTCGTGATGAACTATTATATGCAAGGGATAATGGAAACGATTCCCAAGCTCTTCGCGATGCTGAAATTAGCGAAGGTAGAAATCAAGAAAAAGCATCAAGTGTTGATGGTTGATAAGACCACTAGTTTCAAGTATAAGGGCAAGGGAAAGAAAGGGAACTTCAAGAAGAATGGCAAGCAAGTTGCCACTCCCGTGAAGAAGCCCAAAGCTAGACCCAAGCCTGGAACTAAGTGCTTCTACTGCAAAGGAAATGGCACTGGAAGTGGAACTACCCTAGATACTTGGCGGATAAAGAGGATGGCAAAAGTGAACAAAGGTATATTTGATATACATGTTATTGATGTGTACTTTACTAGTGTTTATAGCAACCCCTCGGTATTTAATACTGGTTTAGTTGCTAAGAGTAGTAACTCGAAAATAGGAGTTGCAAGATAATCATAGACTAGTTAAGGACGAGGTGACGATTGTTGGGGAACGTAGTAATTTCAAAAAAATTCCTACGCACACGCAATATCATGGTGATGCATAGCAACGAGAGGGGAGAGTGTGATCTACGTACCCTTGTAGACCGACAGCGGAAGCGTTAGCACAACGCGGTTGATGTAGTCGTACATCTTCATGACCCGACCGATCAAGCACCGAAACTACGGCACCTCCGAGTTCTAGCACACGTTCAGCTCGATGACGATCCCCGGACTCCGATCCAGCAAAGTGTTGGGGAAGAGTTCCGTCAGCACGACAGCGTGGTGACAATCTTGATGTTCTACCATCGCAGGGCTTCGCCTAAGCACCGCTACAATATTATCGAGGATTATGGTGGAAGGGGGCACCGCACACGGCTAAGAATATGATCACGTGGATCAACTTGTGTGTCTAGAGGTGCCCCCCTGCCCCCGTATATAAAGGAGCAAGGGGGAGGAGGCCGGCCCTAGGAGGGGCGCGCCAGGGAGTAGGATTCCTACTCCTAGTTGGAGTAGGTTTCCTCCTTTCCTAGTCCAACTAGGAGAAGGGGGAAAGGGGGGAAGAGGGGAAGGAAGGGAGAGAGGGGCCGCGCCCCAAACCCCTTGTCCAATTCGGACTGGGCTTGGGAGGGGCGCGCGCCACCTCCTGGTCCTTTCCACTAAGGCCCATTAAGGCCCATTGCTTCTTCCTCGTATTCCCGTAACTCCCCGGTACCTCCAAAAATACCCGAATCACTCGGAACCTTTCCGATGTCCGAATATAGTTGTCCAATATATCGATCTTTATGTCTCGACCATTTAGAGACTCCTCGTCATGTCCCCGATCTCATCCGGGACTCCGAACTCCTTCGGTACATCAAAACTCATAAACTCATAATATAACTGTCATCGAAACCTTAAGCATGCGGACCCTACGGGTTCGAGAACAATGTAGACATGACCGAGACACGTCTCCGGTCAATAACCAATAGCGGAACCTGGATGCTCATATTGGCTCCCACATATTCTACGAAGATCTTTATCGGTCAGACCGCATAACAACATACATTGTTCCCTTTGTCATCGGTATGTTACTTGCCCGAGATTCGATCGTCGGTATCTCAATACCTAGTTCAATCTTGTTACCGGCAAGTCTCTTTACTCGTTTCGTAATACATCATCCCGCAACTAACTCATTAGTTGCAATGCTTGCAAGGCTTATGTGATGTGCATTACCGAGAGGGCCCAGAGATACCTCTCCGACAATCGGAGTGACAAATCCTAATCTCGAAATACGCCAACCCAACATGTACCTTTGGAGACACCTGTAGAGCTCCTTTATAATCACCCAGTTACGTTGTGACGTTTGGTAGCACACAAAGTGTTCCTCCGGTAAACGGGAGTTGCATAATCTCATAGTCATAGGAACATGTATAAGTCATGAAGAAAGCAATAGCAACATACTAAACGATCGAGTGCTAAGCTAACGGAATGGGTCAAGTAAATCACATCATTCTTCTAATGATGTGATCCCATTAATCAAATAACAACTCTTTTGTTCATGGTTAGGAAACATAACCATCTTCGATTAACAAGCTAGTTAAGTAGAGGCATACTAGTGACACTCTGTTTGTCTATGTATTCACACATGTATTATGTTTCTGGTTAATACAATTCTAGCATGAATAATAAAAATTTATCATGATATAAGGAAATAAATAATGACTTTATTATTGCCTCCAGGGCATATTTCCTTCAACGATGTGTACTGGAAATGATTCCAAGGTTGATAAGATCACCATCGCACACTCCTTTACCTTCGGGATTAGTGTTAAACCTAAAATAAATATTATTTGGTGTTTGCATTGAGCATGAATATATCGGATCATGTTTATTGCAATACGGTTATTCATTTAAGTCAAAGAATAATTGCTATTCTGTTTACATGAATAAAACCTTCTATGGTCATACACCCAAGGTGAATGGTTTATTGAATCTCGATCGTAGTGATACACATATTCATGATATTGATGCCAAAAGATGCAAAGTTGATAATGATAGTGCAAAATACTAGTGGCACTGCCGTTTAGGTCATATTGGTGTAAAGCGCATGAAGAAACTCCATGCTGATGGGCTTTTGGAATCACTTGATTATGAATCACTGGATGCTTGCAAACCATGCCTCATGGGCAAGATGACTAAGACTCCGTTCTCCAGAATAATGGAGCGAGCAACATACTTATTAGAAATAATATATACTGATGTATGTGATCCAATGAGTGTTGAGGCTCGAGGCGGGTTTCATTATTTACTGACCTTCACAGATGATTTGAGCAGATATGAGTATATCTACTTAATGAAACACAAGTCTGAAACATTTGAAAAAGTTCAAATAATTTCAGAGTGAAGTGGAGAATCATCGTAACAAGAAAATAAAGTTTATATGATCTGATCGCGGAGACGAAATATTTGAGTTACGAGTTTCGCCTTCAGTTGAAACAATGTTGAATAGTTTCGCAACTCACGCCACGTGAAACACCACAGCGTAATGGTGTGTCCGAACGTCGTAACCGTACTTTATTAGATATGGTGCGATTTATGATGTCTCTTACCGGTTTACCACTATCTTTTGGGGTTATCCATTAGAGATAGCTGCATTCACGTTAAATAGGGCACCGTCTAAAATCCGTTGAGATGACACCGTATGAACTATGGTTTAGCAAGAAGCCTAAGCTGTTGTTTCTTAAAGTTTGGGGTTGCGATGCTTATGTGAAAAAGTTTCGGCCTGATAAGCTCAAACCCAAATCGAAGAAGTGCGTCTTCATAGGATACCCAAAAGAAATGGTTGGGTACACCTTCTATCACAGATCCGGAGGCAAGATCTTTGTTGCTAAGAGTGGATCCTTTCTAGAGAAGGAGTTTCTCTCGAAAGAAGTGGGTGGGAGGAAAGTAGAACTTGATAAGGTAATTGTAACTTCTCCTGAATTGGAAAGTAGTTCATCACAGAAATCAGTTCCAGTGATGCCTACACCAATTAGTGAGGAAGTTAATGATGATGATCATGAAACTTAAGATCAAGTTACTACTGAACCTCGTAGGTCAACCAGAGTATGTTCCGCACCAGAGTGGTACGGTAATCCTGTTTTGGAAGTCATGTTACTAGACCATGACAAACCTACGAACTATGAGGAAGCGATGATGAGCCCAGATTCCGCGAAATGGCTTAAGGCCATGAAATCTAAGATGGGATCCATGTATGAGAACAAAGTATGGACTTTGATTGACTTGCCCGATGATCGGTGAGCCATTCAGAATAAATGGATTTTCAAGAGGAAGACGGACGCTGATAGTAGTGTTACTATCTGCAAAGCTCTAATTCTCGCAAAAGGTTTTTCAACAAGTTCAAGGTGTTGACTATGATAAGATTTTCTCACTCATATCGATGCTTAAAAGTCTGTCCGAATCATGCTAGGAGTTGCCGCATTTTATGAAATCTTGCAAATGGATATCAAAACTACATTCCTTAATGGATTTATTAAAGAAGAGTTGTATATGATGCAACCAGAAGGTTTTGTCAATCCTAAAGATGCTCACAAAGTGGCAAGCTCCAGCGATCCATCTATGGACTGGTGCAAGCATCTCGGAGTTGGAATATACGCTTTGATGAGTTGATCAAAGCATATAGTTTTATACAGACTTGCGGTGTAGCCTATATTTACAAGAAAGTGAGTGGGAGCACTACAGCCTTTCTCGATAAGTATATGTGAATGACATATTGTTGATCAGAAATTATGTTGAATTTTTTGGAAAGCATAAAGGAGAATTTGAAAGGAGTTTTTCAAAGAAAGAATTACCTGTAAAGCTACTTACATATTGGGCATCAAGATCTATAAAGATAGATCAAGACGCTTGATAAGACTTTCGATGACTACATACCTTGATAAGATTTTGAAGGAGTTCAAAATGGATCAGTCAAAGAAGGAGTTCTTGCCTAAGTTTTAAGGTGTGAAATTGAGTAAAGACTCAAAGCCCGTCCATGGTAGAAAATAGAAAGAGAATTAAAAGTCATTCCCTATGCCTCGGTCATAGGTTCTATAAAGTATGCTATGCTGTGTACCAGACCTATTGTATACCTTAGCATGATTTTAGCAAGGGAGTACAATAGTGATCTAGGGGTAGATCACTGGATAGCGGTCAAAATTATCCTTAAAGGACTACGAAAATATTTCTCGGTTATGGAGGAGATAAAAGAGTTCGTCGTAAAGAGTTACGTCGATGCAAGCTTTTTACACCGATCTAGATGACTCTAAGTCTCGATCTAGATACATATTGAAAGTGGGAGCAATTAGCTAGAGTAGGTCCGTGCAGAGTATTGTAGACATAGGAATTTACAAAATACATACGGATCTGAATGTTGCAGACCCGTAGACTAAACTTCTCTCACAAGAAAAACATGATCACTGTTTGGGTCTTAATCACATAGCGATGTGAACTAGATTATTGACTCTAGTAAACCCTTTGGGTATTAGTCACATGAAGATGTGAACTAATCACATAAAGATGTGAACTATTGGTGTGAAATCACATGACGATGTGAATGAGATTATTGACTCTAGTGCAAGTGGGAGACTGAAGGAAATATGCCCTAGAGGCAATAATAAAGTTGTTATTATATTTCCTTATATCATGATAAATGTTTATTATTCATTCTAGAATTGTATTAACCGGAAACTTAGTATATGTGTGAATACATAGACAAACAAAGTGTCCCTAGTATGCCTCTACTTGACTAGCTCATTAATCAAAGATGGTTAAGTTTCCTAGCCATGGACATGTGTTGTCATTGGATGAACGGGATCACATCATTAGAGAATGATGTGGTGGACTAGACCCATCCATTAGCTTAGCACTATGATCGTTTAGTTTATTGCTATTGCTTTCTTCATGACTTATACATGTTCCTATGACTATGAGATTATGCAACTCCCAAATACCGGAGGAACACTTAGTGTGCTATAAAACGTCACAGCATAACTGGGTGATTATAAAGATGCTTTACAGGTGTCTCCAATGGTGTTTTTTGAGTTGGCATAGATCGAGATTAGGATTTGTCACTCCGTGTATCGAAGAGGTATCTCTGGGCCCTCTCGGTAATGCACATCACTATAAGCCTTGCAAGCAATGTGACAAATGAGTTAGTTGCGGGATGGTGCATTACGGAACAAGTAAAGAGACTTCCCGGTGACGAGATTGAAGTAGGTATGATGATATCGACGATCGAATCTCGGGCAAGTAACATACCGATGACAAAGGGATCAACGTATGTTGTTATGCGGTTTGACCGATAAAGATCTTCATAGAATATGTAGGAGTCAGTATGAGCATTGAGGTTCTGCTATTGGTTATTGGCCGGAGATGTGTCTCGGTCATGTCTACATCATTCTCGAACCTGTAGGGTCCGCACGCTTAACGTTTGATGACGATTTGTATTATGAGTTATGTGATTTGATGGCCGAAATTTGTTTGGAGTCCTGGATGAGATCATAGACATGACAAGGAGTCTCAAAATGGTCGAGAGGTAAAGATTCATATATTGGAAGGCTATATTCGGACATCGGAAAGGTCCTGAGTGATTCGGGTATTTTTCGGAGAACCGAGGAGTTACGGGAATTCACTGGGGGAAGTATTAGGCCTTATTGGACTTTAGTGGAAAGGAGAGAAGGGCCACAAGGGGGGGCAGCGCGCCCCCATGGGCTGGTCCGAATTGGACTAGGAGGGGGCGGCGCCCCCCTCTTTCCTTCTCCCTCTCCCTCTCCTTCCTTCTTCTCCTACTTGGAATAGGAAAGGGGGGAACCTACTCCTACTAGGAGTAGGAATCCCCCCTTGGGCACGCCCGTTGAGGCCGGCCCTCCTCCTCCTCCTCCTCCCCTCCTTTATATACGGGGGATGGGGGCACCGCATAGACACACAGGTTGATTTCTTAGCCGTGCACGGTGCCCCCCTCCACAGATTTCCACCTCAGTCATATTGTCGTAGTGCTTAGGCGAAGCCCTGCGTCGGTAACTTCATCATCGCCGTCAACACGCCTTCGTGCTGACAAAACTCTCCCTCGGCCTCAGCTGGATCTAGAGTTCGAGGGATGTCACCGAGCTGAACGTGTGCAGATCGTGGAGGTGCTGTGCATTCTGTACTTGATCGGTTGGATCGCGTAGACATTCGACTACATCAACCGCGTTACTTAATGCTTTCGGTTTTGGTCTATGAGGGTACGTGGACACACTCTACCCGCTTGTTGCTATGCTTCTCCTAGATAGATCTTGCGTGGTTGTAGGATTTTTTTTTAAATACTACGTTACCCAACATGTTTACGTTGTGTTGCTTGGTTCTCCTACTGGTTCGATAACCTTGCTTTCATATCTGAGGGAAATACCTACCGTCATTGTGTTGCATCATCCCTTCCTCTTTGGGGAAATACCGACGTAGCTTTAAGCGAAATCAAAAGGAATTTCTGGTGCCGTTGCCGGGAAGGATCGAGTCAAGATAGTCTCCCGGCCACGTGCCATTTCTGGCGCCGTTGCCGGGGAGTATCTTCAACATATACCAGGTTCCTAATCACAAATCTCATCTCCTTGCAATTTACTTTATCTGCCATTTGCCTCTCGTTTTCCTCTCCCCGACTTCACAAAAAATTGTCGTTTTATTCACCTCTCTTTTTCGTTCGCCACTTTTTCGCCATGTCCGATCTTTAAAGAGCTAAGAGTTTTCTCTCGAGTCTTGGTGTTTTGGATAGCCCCTCTGTCATCTCCAAGCTCATAAACAATGATGCTATGGAAGGATCTACCGGGGTTGTTAAGGAAAATTTTAACCATTGTGATGAAGATTATCCCGTAATTTTTCTCCATTTACTTGATGAATATGTGAAAGATGCTTGGGATAGGTTTATAAGAATACGAGCTAGCTTTGTGCCCCAATACCAGATAGAGATATACTTGAAAAGTTTTTATGATGGTTTACCTTCTTCCTTCAAACAAGTTTTAGATTCTATATTTGAAAATGGTTTTCTTGAAGGGGATGCTGTTGATACTTATGAGAAGATGAAAACTATATTTGGGCACCCCGAAGGAGAAAACGTTGAATCAACCACTCTTATGTGCTTTTATCAAAATGAAAAAATTAAAGAGATGAAGGCTAGTTTAGATAAGAATTTTCATGACATGCTTAATCTTTATTCTGCTATCAATGGCCATGTGCTTTCACAAAATAGAAAATTAAATGCCATTGATAGAAAATTTTCCCTTTTCTTTCCAAAGAACAAGGATGATAAAACTTAGATCCTTACTTTATGCCTAGCTAAGGGCATAAAACTATAGCGCTTGTTGGGAGGCAACCCAATGAATAAATTTTGTTTTTGCCTTTTTGCTTCCTGTTTTTGTATGTTAGCACAATTATGCTATTGTTATGATGTGCTTTTTATGTTTTAATTAGTGGTTGTGCCAAGTAAAACCTTTAGGATCTTCTTGGGTGATGGTTATTTGATCTTGCTAAAAAAACAGAAACTTTTATGCTCACAAAATTAATTTTAGTTTTTTACCAGAGAGCAATAAAATACCCATTCCACTTGCAGTAGATCAATATACAAATTTCTCATGTCGTCCTAATTTCTCATAACTTTTGGAGTTACAGAAGTATTCGAAATAGTCACATTGCTACAGACTGTTATGTTTTGACAGATTCTGTTTTCTTTGTGTTGTGTGCTTATTTTGATGGCTCTATGGTTTTCTTTGATGAGTTTTTGCCATAGAAAAGTTGGAATACAGTAGATATAATACAAGAACAAAATATGAATTAGTTTGATACACCACTTATTGTAGTGGTTTATTATTCTTATACTAACGAATCTCACGAAGGTTTTGTTGAGTTTTGTGTGATTAAAGTTTTCAAGTTTTGGGTTATCTTACGATGGATGAAGGAAGGATGGAAGAGCCTAAGCTTGGGGATGCCCCAGCATCCCAAGATATTATCCAAAAATGAGCAACCAACTAAGCTTGGGGATGCCCCCGAGTGGCATCCCCACTTTCTTCCAACGATCATCGGTATTTTACTTGAAACTATATTTTTATTCGTCAGAAGATATGTGTTTAGCTTGGAGCGTATTGTATGATATGAGTCTTTGCTTGTTTTACTTTGTGTTTAAAGTAATCAATACTTGCTGGACACACCTATTTGAGAGAGCCAAAATTATGTCATGACTTGATAGAATTGCTCTCTATGCTTCACTTAATTTTTTTATAAGCTATGGACTTGCTCTAGTGCTTCACTTATATCTTTTTTAGCACGGTGTGCTTTAGTATTTTTGAAGAATTCTCTCTTGCTTCATTTAGATTTATTTGAGAGTTAGTAAAATTTTCAAGAAATACTCTCTTGCTTCACTTCAATTAATTTGAGAGAAAGAAAAAATATATTATGCTCATGATCTTCACTTATATTTGTTGGAGCTTGTCAAAAGCAACACATGAAAATTAGTCCCAAAGAGATCGATATCCAAGAAGGATATAATAAAAACTTCCATGATGATCATTGGACAAAATAAACTTGATTCTTAGTAATAGTTTTGAGACATAATGATGTGATATGTGAGTTATGTTGGTGAGTAATTATGCTTTAGTAAGAATATTGGTGTTAAGGTTTGTGATTCCCTATGAAAGTACGAAAGTCAATAGTCATGCAATGAAATTACATCCTACTTGTGGTGCATTATTCAGTGTTATTTATGCTTAATGCTTGCTTATGAGATTATTCGTTTCTTAGTTGGTCACTTCCCAATATTTTGCTAGCCTTCATTTTGCACTAAGTATGATCACTACTTGTGCATCCAAAAACCTTTAACCCAGTTTTGCCACATGAGTCCACTATATCTACCTATATGTGGTATTCTTTTGCCGTTCTAAGCAAATTTGCATGTGCCATCTCTAATTTTCAAAATAAACTTCTCTTTTCTGTGTTTGTTTTGCTCGCGGAGCGGTGAGGGGTGTCTAATATTTCCCATGCTAGATGTGCTATTCTCAAGATGAGTGTTTATTCACTTATCATTGCACGAGAGTAAGGCAAAGGTATTTGGGATGCCCAGTCCCGAAATGCAAAAAAAATGAATTTACTTTATGTTGTCAAATAATAAATTTCTTGGGAAGTGTTGGTATGGAGGGCACCCGTGGATACGGTTAGCGATGGAAAGTGAAAGTTATGGTGGAAAAATGAATAAACTTTATTTTATTTTTGGGAAATGCCTATGATATATCTATGCATGGAAAGTATTGGGAACTCTAAGTCGTTTTCGTTGGTGGGATGGATACACCTCTCAAAATGTTTTTATCTCTAAGTTTTTCGCTTTGAGCTCTAGCACCTCAACAAATCCCCACTTCCCTCTGCGAAGGGCCTTTCTTTTACTTTATGCAATTTTTATTTTTGAATTTGAGTCTCCATCTTGTCTTATTAAAGCACCAACTAGGAGGCAATATGATCGTACTTAAGTATTGGGTGTAGCTAATATTTGAGTGTGTTTCATGAATGGATCAATGTTTGAGCATGATGGGCTAGGAGCTTATTTTAGCATTGATATTTTCAAAGACATGGTTGCTTGTTGATATGCTTGAGTATCTAAATTATCATGTCAAAACCAGACTATTGCTTTGAAGAACTAAACTCCAATTGTCCATGCTATAAAGAAAAGAATATGATATGACATGATAGGCAACACTCCACATCAAAAATTCTGTTTTTTATCACTTACCTACTAGAGGACAAGTAGGAGTAAGCTTGGGGATGCTGATATGTCTCCAACGTATCTATAATTTTTGATTGTTCCATGCTGTTATATTATCAATCTGGGATGTTTTATAATCATTTTATAGTCATTCTATATCATTTTTTGGTACTAACCTATTGACATAGTGCCAAGTGCCAGTTCCTATTTTTTCCGTGTTTTTTTACATTGCAGAAAATCAATATCAGACGGAGTCCAAATTCCATGAAACTTTACAAAGATTTTTTATGGACCAGAAGGAACATGTTGGGCCCTGGTTGCACCTGGGGGGAGTCCCGAGGAGGGGGCAACCCACTAGGGCGCGCTAGGAGGCCCACACGTGCCCTGGTGGGTTGTGCCCACCTCGGGTGCCCCCCGGACCACCTCTTTGCTCTATAAATACCCCCAAAAATCCCAGAACCCTAGGGGAGTCGACGAAATATTCATCGAGCCGCCGCAGAGTCCAAAACCACTAGATCCAATCTAGACACCATCTCGGATGGGGTTCACCACCTCCACTGGCGCCTCTCCGATGATGCGTGAGTAGTTCTTTGTAGACCTTCGGGTCCGTGGATAGTAGCTAGACGGCTTCATCTCTCTCTCTCTCTCTCTCTCTCTCTCTCTTGATTCTCAATACAATGGTCTCTTGGAGATCCATATGATGTAACTCTTTTGCGGTGTGTTTGTTGGGATCCGATGAACTTCGAGTTTATGATCAGATCTATCTTTCTATATCCATGAAAGTATTTGAGTTTCTTTGATCTCTTTTATGAATGATTGCTTATAGCCTCGTATTTCTTCTCTGATATTTGGGTTTTGTTTGGACAACTTGATCTATTTATCTTGCAATGGGAAGAGGTGCTTTGTAGTGGGTTCGATCTTACGGTGCTTGATCCCAATGACAGAAGGGGAAACAGCACATATGTATCGTTGCTACTAAGGATAAAACGATGGGGTCTATCTCTACATAGATAGATCTTGTCTACATCATGTCATCATTCTTATTGCATTACTCCGTTTCTCCATGAACTTAATACACTAGATGCATGCTGGATAGCGGTTGATGTGTGGAGTAATACTAGTATATGCAGGCAGGAGTCAGTCTACTAATCTTGGACGTGATTCCTATATAATGATCATTGCCTGGATATCGTCATAATTATTTGAAGTTCTATCAATTGTCCAATAGTAATTTGTTCACCCACCGCTTTGCTATTTTTCTCGAGAGAAGCCACTAGTGAAACCTACGACCCCCGGGTCTTCTTTCTCATATTATTTGCCTTTGCGATCTATTTTTATTTGCTTTTATTTTCAGATCTGTTAAACCAAAAATCCAAAAACACCTTGCTGCAATTTATTTTATTTGGCGTTCGATCTATCAACATTTACAACTCTCTCACGTCCGTTTGCCAATTTCTGGCACCGTTACCCGAAAGGGATTGACAACCCCTTTAACGCGTCGGGTTGCGAGGATTTGTTATATGTGTGCAGGGGTTGTTTATGTTGTGTTGCTTTGTTCTCCTACTGGTTCGATAGCCTTGGTTTCATATCTGAGGGAAATACCTACCGCCGAGGTGATGCATCATCCCTTCCTCTTTGGGGAAATATCGACGTAGCTTCAAGCGACATCAATGTAAACTTGTCACAGCAACTGGAACTGGTCTACCAAATCCTTGTCTTCACCAAGCAACTGGTTCTATCCCCTACTTCCTTTTACTTTTTAGTTTGTCTTTATGAAGTTATTGCTTGCTTGTTTGATCTGATTGGCTTCACTGTGTGAAGACCATTTACTGTTTGGCTTCATACTGTCTTCCATCCTGATCCATACTACCTAGCTGATGATAGTCTTCGTACTTTCACTACATTACTTACTTGACTATGGCTTGTCTAGTGTAGTCTATCTTCCGCTGCATATCAATAGGTTTGTTTCATCTGTGTCTTCAAAGACCTCGTGTTTTGAATACTTTCATAAAAATCGCCTATTCACCCCCCCTAGTCGATAACTAGCACTTTCACATGTAGTTGACATCGTATTTGTGGCAAAGCCACCATTTATCATTTTTTATACATGTCACTCTTGAGTCATTGCACATCCCGGTACACCGCCGGAGACATTCATATAGAGTCATATTTTGTTCTAGTATCAAGTTGTAATTTTTGAGTTGTAAGTAAATAAAAGTGTGATGATCTTCATTATTAGAGCATTGTCCCATGTGAGAAAATAAAAGAAAGAGAGAAAAGGCCGAAAAAGAGAAGGCCCAAGAAAAGAGAGAAGGGGCAGTGCTACTATCCTTTTTTTCCACGCTTGTGCTTCAAAGTAGCACCATGATCTTCATGATAGAGAGTCTCCTATTTTGTCACTTTCATATACTAGTGGGAATTTTCATTATAGAACTTGGATTGTATATTCCAACGATGGGCTTCCTCAAATTGCCCTAGGTCTTCATGAGAAAGCAAGTTGGATGCAGTTTTTCTTTTTGAGCTTTCATAAACTTATAGCTCTAGTGCATTCGTTGCATGGCAATCCCTACTCACTCACATTGATATCTATTGATGGACATCTCCATAGCCCGTTGATACGCCTAGTTGATGTGAGACCATCTCCCCCTTTTTGTCTTCTCCACAACCACCTTCTATTCCACCTATAGTGCTATGTCCATGGCTCACGCTCATGTATTGCGTGAAAATTGAAAAAGTTTGAGAACATCAAAAGTATAAAACAATTGCTTGGCTTGTCATCGGGGTTGTGCATGATTTGAATATTTTGTGTGATGAAGATGGAGCATAGTCAGACCATATGATTTTGTAGGGATAAGCTTTCTTTGGCCATGTTATTTTGAGAAGACATAATTGCCTTGTTAGTATGCTTGAAGTATTATTGTTTTTATGTGAATATTAAACTTTTGTTTTGAATCACACGGATATGAACATCCCACAATAAAGAAATTACATGAATAAATATGTTAGGTAGCATTCCTTCTGTTTTTATCATTTACCTACTCGAGGGCGAGCAGGAATTAAGCTTGAGGATGCTTGATACGTCTCCAATGTATATAATTTTTGATTGTGCTATTATATTATCTATTTTGGATGTTTTATATGCATTAATATGCTATTTTATATTATTTTTGGGACTAACCTATTAACCTAGAGCCCAGTGTCGGTTCCTATTTTTCCCTGTTTTTGAGTTTCGTAGAAAATGAATACCAAACGGAGTCCAAATGGAATAAAACTTTCGCGATGATTTTTCTTGCACCAAAAGACAACCAGGAGACTTGGATATGAAGTCGGAGGAGCCACGAGGCGTCCACAAGGACGGAGGGCGCGCCCAGGGGGTAGGGCGTGCCCCCACCTTTGTGGGCCCCTCATGCGCCTCCTGACCTAATCCTTTCGCCTATATATATCCTTATATCCCCAAACAACCAGAGGCATCCACGAAAACATTTTTTCACCGCTGCAACCTTCTGTACCCGTGAGATCCCATCTAGGGACCTTTTCCGGCGTCCTGTCGGAGGGGGATTCGATCATGGAGGGCTTCCACGTCAACTCTATTGCTCTTCCGATGAAGCGTGGGTAGTTTACTTTAGACCTGCGGGTCCATAGCTAGTAGCTAGATGGCTTCTTTTCTCTCTTTGATTGTCAATACGATGTTTACCTTGATGTTCTTCGAGATCTATTCGATGTAATACTTTTTTGTGGTGTGTTTGTCGAGATCCGATGAATTGTGGATTTATGATCAGCTTATCTATGAATATTATTTGAATCTCCTCTGAATTCTTTTATGCATGATTTGATATCTTTGTAATTCTCTTCGAACTATCGGTTTGGTTTGGCCAACTAGATTGGTTTTTCTTGCAATGGGAGAAGTGCTTAGCTTTGGGTTCAATCTTGGAGTGTTATTTCCCAATGACAGTAGGGGCAGCAAGACACGTATTGTATTGTTGCCATCGAGGATAAAAAGATGGGGTTTTCATCATATTGCTTGAGTTAATTCCTCTACATCATGTCATCTTACTTAATGCGTTGCTCCGTTCTTTATGAACTTAATACTTTACATGCATGCTGGATGGCGGCCGATGTGTGGAGTAATAGTAGTAGATGCAGAATCGTTTCGGTCTACTTGACACGGACGTGGTGCCTATATTCATGATCATTGCCTTAGATATCATCATAACTCTGCGTTTTTCTATCAATTGCTCGGCAGTAATTTGTTCACCCATCGTATTATTTTTACTATCTCGAGAGAAGCCTCTAGTGAAACCTATGGCGTCCGGGTCTATTTTCCATCATATAAGTTCCCGATCTACTATTTTGCAATCTTTTACTTTTCGATCTATAAACCAAAAATACCAAAAATAGTTACTTTACTGTTTATCTATCTCTATCAGATCTCACTTTTGCAAGTAACTGTGAAGGGATTGACAATCCCTTTATCGCGTTGGCTGCAAATTGTTTGATTGTTTGTGTAGGTATTCAGTGACTTGTGGGTTGTCTACTACTGGATTGATACCTTGATTCTCAAACGGAGGGAAATACTTATCTCTATTTTGCTGCATCATCCTTTGCTCTTCAAGGAAAAACCAACGCAAACTCAAGAAGTAGGAGTGGATCGTCAGCATCATCCTCGAGTCATCCACCACGGGCACGCGCGGCCACCTACACGATTCTTGCAGGGAATCACACTTCATGTTGCACTAATAGGAAACTAATCTCGAACATTTTTTAGAAAGTATTCCGGATAAACACACTTTCAGCACATGGGATTCATTGGAATCATACTCCCTGCTGCACCATAATGTTTTCACAAAACTACACCAAAACTTGAACATGTGATAGTGTCCGTGATTTAAGTATCTACTAATAAATTTATAAATAAATAAATGTGTGATGGTTTTTTTAAGTATGAATTTTCTGACATTAACCCCATATAATAAACTTAGAAAAATGAATCCAGATCAACACCCTACTAATGCATCCCGCAAAAAAAAAACACCCTACTAATGCTTTCCCCGGAGACACGACTCAAAACCCTACCAGGACTAGTGCTTTCCCCAATCCGACCTCTTTCCAGCGCGCACGTTCCAGCCCCACGCTGCTTTTATAACCCCTCGGCTTTCTCTCTCCTCTCCACCGCGGCGGCCGCAACTACTCTGGTACAGCAAGCGAGCGCCGCCCCAAGCCCTACACCAGCAATGGCCGATCCAGCGGAGCACCGCGAGGAGGAGGAGGAGGCCGCGGCGGCCGGCGAGGAAGAGGACACCGGCGCCCAAATCGCTCCCATCGTGAAGCTCGAGGAGGTGGCCATCACCACCGGCGAAGAGGACGAGGACGTCCTCCTCGACATGTAAGCCGCCGCCTCCGCCGTTACTTCGCTCGATCTGTCCCGATCCGATCGTTCCCGGCTTTGATCTAAGTCTGACGCGCCTGGTTCGGTGCTTCTTCTTGTGTCCGTAGGAAAGCGAAGCTGTATCGATTTGACAAGGACGGGGGCCAGTGGAAGGAGAGGGGCACGGGTGCCGTCAAGCTGCTCAAACACAAGGAGACTGCCAAGGTCCGCCTCGTCATGCGACAGGCCAAGACCCTCAAGATCTGCGCCAATCACCTCGGTACTTCTTTGCTTGTTGTTTTTCGGGGGATAATTTTCGGTGGTGATTTAGATTTACAGATTAGATAGATGGGGATGTTTTTTGACATCTTGATATTTGGTTTGCAGTTGTGGCCACGACGAAGATGCAGGAGCACGCTGGGAGCGACAAGTCGTGCGTGTGGCACGCTCTGGATTTTGCCGACTGCGAGCTCAAGGAGGAGATGTTCGCCATCCGCTTTGGATCCGTGGAGAGTGAGCACTGAACACCCTATCATCTGTGCAGCTTTTCTGTTTTATTTTTATATATAGCGCGCATCATTCAAAAGGGTTGGTGATCTATGAATTCACAAGCCAAGTTTGTTGTGGGTTGTGGGTTTAACTAAGCAGTACTTCAGGTTGATCTAGTGTGTTATACCGGCCTTTGACTTTAAACTCCATAGTAGAACGGCATCAGATATAAAATATACATGCATCTTTTTTAGTTTTGGGATGTCACACACTAATTTGCATCAATTATAGTAATGAATATATTTTTGGACAGTGTCCGGTGCACCACCTAGCTATATGTTGCTTGTACGCCCTGAATGCCACAAAGCTATCCTGCCATGAAAGATCATTAGTGTAGTGCTGTTCCTGCATACTTATCATTCAGCAACTGATTTTCATGTCATTGCTTTGCCTGTACTTAACCTCAGTACTCAGTAGTCAGTAATGTATAGCACTGCCTTACCCCTTGATCTTTTGCACTTCCGTAGGATTTTTCTTTGTCATTCTCGCTAATTAATTGAGCCAATTAGAGGCTGTGCTGTATTTCAAGTGTTCACATTTTCTGACGAGATAACTATTCACCTTAAGCAAAAAGGATTTTGATGATTATATATATAAAACTGTACTATTATTTGCTGTAGTGGTGACCCTGGTTGTCAATTTGATGAATTTAGACTACACAAGAGGCCCTAAACTTGTAGCAAATTGTGGTTTAGATCTTCAAAATTGAAAATTTATTTTTGCAGGTATATAAAACTTGTAAGTTTTGTGATGTAGGTCAGTTCATTTTTTCATTTTTCAAATAGCAGAATATACAAGTTGGCAGTAGACTACAGATATGAAATCGATCATCATGTGACCCCCATATTGCTCCAAGCATTGTCACACTAAAATAATTTGCATTCATTCGCACTTCTATTCAGCTTTATGTCAGTATTTTAGCTAATTAATGTTACAATATCCCAGCAATGTGTGCTTGCATCTAAATGATCCACATTATTTTCCACATCCATTGCATTTTTGCTTAGAAGCTTAGCTAATCAAGTTGCAGTGACCATGGGTTGCAAACTGCAAGTTTTTGGACCTATAAATGGAACTGTGAAAGTATATTACAAGAACATAGTAAGTGAATTATCAAGAGTATGGATGTAATTGACACTGCTGAAAGCTCAAGGGCGTGTGGTCCAAAAATTTCTCATGAAGGTTTCCTGTGTAGTGATGACACTTAGCATTGTAGGATATTTGATTGATGGTGTTGACAAATTTGTGATAGAGTCATTAGTAGTTAGTTTGGAATTTGTGAGATTGTAAGTTTCTAAGACTTGAGATTTAAATGCGTACATAGAGTGAGCGTTGCTATGTTTTGTGTGGCTGGCACACCTACATGAGAAAACAAGGCATTATGCTATTTTAGTCAGGAGGCTAGCAAATATCATGTCATCCTAATGTTTGCTTGATTCTATTTCAGACTGCAAGAAATTCAAGGATCTTGTAGACGAGATTGCTGAGCAGCAAGGAAAGAATGAGGAGAAAGAGAGCGAGGAAGTCTCCTCTGCTGCCGAGTTGGTAGAGAAGTTAACTGTGACGGAGGTCAAAAAGGAGGAACAAACTGAGAAAGTGGAGACTCCTGCAGTAGATGATAAGAAGGATGCTGAAGAGTGAAAACAAGGGCCGGCTATTTCATCCTATGCTCTAGGAGCATCGCTATACTCGAACTAGTGAATTGTCAAATGAGTGTCATTCTATTCATTTTATGGTCAAAGTTCATCTTCCTTTTCACAAATTTTCATTGTGTTGTTCTGTGGGATGGATGTTTATGTTGGGCAAAGTTTGATTTGTGTCAGTCATGGGTTCCTTGGTTGATAGACTGTCATTTGTTTTTCTGGATGGGGTGCCTGGGGTCAGCATGTTTGTACAATTATTTGGGAATTGCTTTTGGAATGGATACGGTTTGAGTTGTCCAAAATCCCTGGATGATGCTGTCTTTTCACTTTGTCACGCGTCGCATATCTTCATTGCTGCAAGAACAATGATATAGACTGTGTGGCCGTACAACACGCAACACTTCAGTCAGGCCATTGTCTTGTCCGAGCACCAATTCATTTTTTGTTCGAAATGGAGGCATAAGATTTGCCTCATCTCTTAAATAAGAAGAGAATAGAGTTTAGAGTTGTACACAATACCCCACGCTAGACGGCATGACAATTACTCGCTAAAATGTCACAAGTTTTTTTGCACCGGCAGTGACCCATAACTTTGCTTCTTCAAGGATGGAAGCCTAGGAGAACGGGCGGTGGTGCAAATTTTTTGCGAAATACTCTGGCTTTTCGCTCGTTCCAAACAGTCCAAGAGATGAGCATGGTGAGGGAGGTCATGGCATGCCGGTTTGGGTGTCGGTTGTCTGTCCGTTTGTCCCACCAAGCGTTGACGGAATCATCAAGATGCCATTCGGAGGTGTTGATGTGATGTAGCTCGTTTTAAACAGTCCAAGAGATGAGCATGGTGAGGGAGGTCATGGCATGTCGGTTTGGGTGTCGGTTGTCGGTCTGTTTGTCCCACCACGCGTTGATGGAATCATCAAGATGCCATTCGGAGGTGTTGACGTGATGTAGCCCAAGCTTCTCGATGATGGCTCTTCAAAGCCTAAGCATGTGCCGACACTTGAAGAAGAGGTGTGGCCATGTTTCTTGTTCTCTTTTGCGTAGTTGGCAAAGTCCATAGTTTGCCCAACCGCGTCTCTTCAACCGATCGGCGGTTCAAATGCGGCCTTGTATAGCTAACCAAGCGAAGAATTTAACCTTGGGGGGAGCCCAAGCCTTCCAAACCATGTGATCCATGGGTGAGAGAATCAACCCAAGGAACTGAGCCTTATACGCGGTGACCGCAGAGTAGATCCCATCATTCGCGTGCTTCCAAATGATATCATCTTCGGCTTGCTCATCAAGGTGGAAGTCATGAGCATCCAAAGAGTGAAGAATTCACGAATGTGGCCAACTGTGACCACGGTGTTGGGATTGATTTTGAGAATCCAAGCATTTTCTTTGAGAGCCTCCCGCACTTTCCAATTTTTCGCCTTGAGGCCTCAAAGATTAACTGTGCAATATCCTTGGGCTTCTGCCCAAGCAGCCAAGGAGATTCCCAGAATGGTGTCTTTGCGCCGTCACCAACAGTGATAATTGTAGAGGCGTAGAAAAACTCGAGGCCATCGTCAGTGCAAGGGTTACCAAAATCCACCCAAGGCTTGTGGGGAGCCTTCCATTCGTACCATAACCATCGAGGATGTAAGGCACATGCAAACTTGTCGGTGTTGAGTACCCCTAGGCCACCATACTCCTTTGGCCTACAGACCATTTTCCAGTTCACTTTGCATTTGGCTCCCGTTGTCTTGTCCGATCCGGACCATAGGAACGCCCTTTGCAACTTATCGAGGCTGTTGAGCGTGCTTGGCAGAACAATGAGAGGCGTGAGAGAGTAAATGGCTTGGGAGGAGATGACCGACATGACGAGTGTCGTGCGACCGATAGTGGTGATGTTTTAGCCGTCCCACGTGACCAACTTGCCGGCCGCCCCGTCCCACGTGACCAACTTGCCGGCCGCCCCGTCCCACGTGACTAACTTGCCGAGCACCAATTCATGTAATTCTATGTTGACGACTCCGATGGACGAGCACATGTGAGGACTCCGACCGACGAGCACATGTTCCCTCTAACTGACGAGCGCATGCCTCCAGATAGTTATCTTTGAGGGGGTTGCTAAGGCATCCAATATTTATATTTGATAAGGAAAAGAAAAAGGAAATGATGCTCCAAGAAGCATGCAGATACACAAAAGAGTTGACGAAAGTTTTACTGAATTTGATGAAGAGTGTGGATGCTTGGCATCACATAGCATGCAGATACACAAAAGAGTTGACGGAAGTTTTACTGAATTTGATGAAGAGTGTGGATGCCTGGCATCCCCAAGCATAGAAAATTGTGGCTCTAGCTTATGTTCTTATTACTGCTCGTTCAGTTCCTTCTAACAAGATGGTTCTTTTAAATCTGAAAGTTTCATCAACAAACTTTGATAGGCTCATGAATAGGTTAGTCCTCAAAACAATGATAATCCATACATGTAAATACTGTGAAAACTCATGGGAAAATTACTTAATCACTTGCTACAGTGTATACTTCCATATATCAAGTCTTATCAACCAATAAGAATCCAAATAAAAGACATTCAAAGCATGAAGCAAGCAACGATTTTGTATTAAGAGTACAACCATCAAAGAATAATTTTGAACAGGGACTTACACTGCTCCAACAATTCTGAATTTTCTACCACTTACGAAGAACTTATCAAAGCTTACTGTGTAACATTTTCACAAAATTATGAGCTTCCTGTAAAATACTAAATTCCATGACTAACACCAAAGCCGTTTGTCAGATGTGGGGTTCCGGCAAACCCTTAAGGTTCGAACACTGGGGTGCGCGCGAAGTCTTTCCTTCCTACTGATCTACGCCCTAGCTCACTAAGATCTCGCGGACGAACTCGACGAACTCGCAACACAGAAAGACACGAGGTTTATACTGGTTCGGGCCACCATTGTGGTGTAATACCCTACTCCAGTGTGGTGGTGGCGGATTGCCTCTAGGGCTGATGATGAACAGTACAAGGGAAGAACAACCTCCTGAGGTTGAGGTGTTCTTGTGAGTAGGCTCTCGATCGGGTTGGATCAAGCTAAGATCAGATGCCTGAGGCTCTGTTTTCTCTCCTCGTCCTCCTCCTGCCTGTGGTGGCTAACTCTACTTATATAGGTCCTGGCCCTCTTCCCAAATATCGAGCGGGAAGGGAGCCAACAACGGCGGCCCAATTTGAAGGGGACAGCTAGTACAAGCTATCCTGACAAAAGTGGTCTTCGCCTACGAAAAGCTCTGATGGTGACGTCGTCTTGGGCTCCACGATGACCTCCATCTTGCCGTCCTCCTGGTCTTGGTCTCGTTGCACCGATATAGCAACCTTTGCTTGATGCCTCGGTACTCTTCGCCCGCGCTGCCTCCTTAACACCAAAGAGGAAACAAGGACACTGCACGCGCTGGCGCCCGCCTGGTGTCATGCGTCATGGCTCACGTCACGAGGGCCTCGTGAGGTTTGCCCCGCCTTGATATCTCCGCTCCTCGTGAGCCTGCCTAGCTAGGCTACTCTAGAGGAGGTCTTGCGTCGTCCGCCTCGCGAGGCTTGGATCCTCGCGAGGGTCTTGGATGCCTTGTTGATGAAGATGGGCCGTACGGCCTGATGGCTTAGCCACGCCGTGGGCCGCAGGCAGGCAAGTCTGGGGACCCCCGTTCCCAGAACACCGATAGTAGCCCCTGGGCCCAAGGTGCGCTCGGGCTTGGCTTCGCGGCGAAGCCAAGGGCCAAGTATGGAGCGCCGCGGGCCCCCAAAGCCTGCGGCCTTGGTTGACGCATGGCGGTTGATCGTTCGTGGGTGTCTCCGCTTCCCCATGTTGCCTCGGCAACTGCACGACTTGACAAGTCCCTGCGACATGCAAGGAAAACCATCATTACCTGCGGTCGTGGGAGATGTCGGTTGGCCTTCTCTTGCTATAAATGGGGAGGGGGGCGGAGCCCCCGTCGCCCATCTCTTCCTCGCTTGCTTGCTTCTTCCTCCTTGCTCCATTGCTGACAACAATGGCGCCCATCAGAAAGTTTTCTACTGAAGAGAAAGGAAAGGCTCCCCGTGATGATCCGGTGCATCTTTCACCGAAGAAAAGGTCGATCCATCGCCGTGATGAAGCGGCGATGCAGGTGGTGTTGAGGCCTTGGTGCGAGCGGCCTCCTCCGGGGTACCCGCTGCCCTTGTACGCCCGAGCCGAGGGCTCAGGAGGACAAAGCGACGAGCAGCGCCACCCGCGCCGCATCCGGGGTCGCCGTGCCACGGCGACGCGTGCCGTCACCCCTGGGGTTCACGCGGCGGACTCCTCGCGTGAGTTAGTGCTGTGGGCGCCGATGCCTCCAAGCTCCTGGATCCGCTTCCCGCGGTTCTTCTCAGATGTGATGCCGCCGAGGGGGCCTCTCGAGATGTGGCTGCAGCACACCGATTGCAGCGCTTTGGCGACCGGAGCGGAGATCGAAGCGGTCCCCACCGGCAAGATCTTCATGACTCGCGGCTGGGGCGAGATCGCGCGGGTCTGCCATGCGAGGGGCGCCCTCGCGATCCACTTCGAGTAGACGACGTCTCCACGCTCTTCTTCAAGGTCTTCGATGCTGAGGGCCGCCGCCTAGAGTGCTGCTCCGGAGAGGAGCGCGAGGCTGATGCGCGCTCCGCTCGCGACCACTCCAGCAGCAGCCGCCCTTGGGAGTCCAGCAGCTCGCCTGAGCTCTACGAGACTCCGGAGACGAGCGACGATAGCTACGTGCCCCCGAGCTCTCGCCGCACTCGGGGCAGAGCTGCGCTGTCCGGCCGTCGCCGCCGCTGATCTGGATGGGGTTGGCGCCGGCCTCCCGTGGCCCACTGTTGATGATGGTGT
Organism: Triticum urartu; assembly: GCF_056163025.1. Taxonomy (NCBI): domain Eukaryota; kingdom Viridiplantae; phylum Streptophyta; class Magnoliopsida; order Poales; family Poaceae; genus Triticum; species Triticum urartu. The sequence goes on from NC_141876.1 coordinate 443,610,353, forward strand.
CCACCATGGAAGGATGTAGATAGGATTCCCCTTAGTATCAGCTTTTGTTTCCTGCGAAGAATCATGAATTACCCCGTGGGGGCATGTAAGGGTTCGTAATGTCTTTTGTGCTTATCTTTCCTGTTATGAGAATTTGGTGAACGCATGTCCCGTTAAGGCTCGGTCCCCCTTTCTTTCCTCACAATAGCTTGTTGCTCTACGCTGACGGGTCCCGGTCCCCAGGCAGGCTACAGCCGTCGCTGGTATGCCAGGTCGCGTGACGTGATCAAGGCCAGGAGGTGTGCGGCCCGAGGTCCAGTAAGAGCCCCTGAGGCGCGATGCTCAGGAGGTCCCCCTTAGAGCTCAAGCAGCCATGGTAAGGCGAGAAAGGGAATTGACGTGGCTGCAACGGGGTTGCGGGAAGGCGTGAGTGACCGTTAGGCCCAAACATTTAGCCGATCCGAGTGCGGGACTTATCTTGTTGATCTCGTGGCGACTCCTGACGTTGCGCTAGGGCTGCGCGCCTCTCGTGCGGCATAGCTAGGCCGGCCCATACGAGTTTCTCTCCCCTCATGTTCTCTTTAGTGCTCTACGTCCTCAGGTCCCGGTCCTCGAGCGAGCTCAGCCACCGCTGGTATGCCAGGTCGCGATGTCGTGGTCAAGGCCAGGGGGTGAGGGCTGGAGAGCCAGTAAGAGCTCCTGAGTCGCGATGCTCAGGAAACCCCCTTTTAACGCGCAAACGAATTGCATGAGAGAAAAGGAGACTCGCGGTGCCGCCTGCCATCCTCCCCTCGGGGTCCCTGTGAACAGGCACAAGAAGTACATGGTTTGCCGTTACAGCCGTCAGCCTGCCGCTGGTTGGTCCGGATGAAGTGAAGGCACTAAGGGCCTGGTGAGGTGACGTGCGCGGGGCGTGCCGCGAGCCAGAGCTCGACCGCTCAGATTTGTCGACGCGGCAGGGACAGACCCATGCACCAGCGCCGTGCCTGTGAGGAGGCCCCGTGGGAGGCGATGATCGAGCAGGTGATAACCGTAGGCAGGTTAAGCAGGGAAGGCAAATCAGCTTGGGTAAATGCAGGAAGATACATGCCACCGGGTCCGGCCCGAGCGGCTTGGGGATGATGCAGCCCGAGGGGCGCCCCCAACAAGGTAAGCTAAAGACATAAGCAAAAGGGACACATGCTGCAGGGATGGACTCACGCGGCCTGGGAATAATGCAGCTCGAGGGGCGCTCCCAGCTAAACGGGCTTGGAAGATGTCACCTGGCTCTATAGACGAAGTAGAGTTGGTGCAGCTGAAGGCGTGCGTTGAAGAAATGACTCCTCATTAGCTGCCAGAACTCTGAGCCTCGGGAGGATCTGGGGGCTCGGGAGGTTCCCTGAAGACCATCTCCATCTCCTCCAGAACGGCATGGTACCTGGCTTCCTGAGCCGCCAGGACACGTCGCACGTTGCGCTGATAGGCCGATGCCACGCTCGGCAAGCCAAAAGGCATACGAACATAGCTGTGCGGCGGGCCCTCGCAGCGGCCCACACGCGAAGGCCAGAAACGCTCCTGAGATGCGGCCCTGTTGATCCCTGGGACGTCGATGCAGACACGCAGCCCAGCATCCTCGCCAGGAAGCGGAGCTGCGCCACGTGGGCGGCTATCGCCGCGCATGGCTCTTGCTTCTTGCAGTTCCTGGGTGGTCCTGGTGATGAACTCCTGAGTGGTGGGCACTCCTTGCCCTGTGCTCTCCTGAGGCTCACGTGTCGCGAAGCACGCCTTCAAGTGGTGCCCAAGCGCCTCCCTCGTGAGGTTGGCAAGGTCTGAGGCCCTCAAGAAGAGAGTCCCCAAGCTCTGCTTGAGGAGGGCGCCGGGCGCGCCTTCCTATGCGATGGAGGGAGTGTTGGGGATCGTAGCAGAAATTTAAAATTTTCTACGCATCACCAAGATCAATCTATGGAGTAATCTAGCAACGAGGGAAAGGGGAGTGCATCTACATACCCTTGTAGATCGCTAAGCGGAAGCGTTGCTAGAACGCGGATGAGGTAGTCGTACTCGTAGCGATTCAGATCGCGGTCGATTCCGATCTAAGCGTCGAACAACGGTGCCTCCGCGTTCAACACACGTGCAGCCCGGTGATGTCTCCCATGCCTTGATCCAGCAAGGAGAGAGGGAGAGATTGGGGAAGACTCCGTCCAGCACCAGCACGACGGTGTGGTGGTGGTGGAGGAGCGCGGTACTCCAGCAGGGCTTCGCCAAGCACTACGAGAGACGAGGAGGGAGAGAGGTAGGGCTGCGCCTTGGGAGAGAGAGACTCGTGTGTTCTGCATCCCCAAAACCTCCAGTATATATAGGGGCAAGGGCAAGGGGAGGCGCCCTAGAGTTTCCCCTAGGGGGGCGGCGGCCAGGGCAGATGGGAACTCCCCCTTGGGTGACTTGGCCCCCAAGCCAGGAGGTGGGAACCCTAGATGGGGCGCCCCAAACCCCCTGGTCACGTGGGAATAGGTGAGGGGGGCGCACAACCCCTTAGTGGGCTGGTTTGCCCCCCTTCCCTTGGCCCATGAAGCCCCCCAACACTTGCCGGGGCTCCTGAAACACCTTTCGGTCATGCTGGTCATCACCCGGTACCTCCGGAACACTTCCGGACTCCAAAACCCTTCGTCCAATATATCAATATTCACCTCCGGAACATTCCAGAACTCCTCATGACGTCCGGGATCTCATCCGGGACTCCGAACAACATTCGGTAACCGCGTACATACTTTCTCTATAACCCTAGCGTCATCGAACCTTAAGTGTGTAGACCCTACGGGCTCGGGAATAATGGAGACATGACCGAGACATCTCTCTGGTCAATAACCAACAGCGGGATCTGGATTGAAAGTGCGTTATATCGACTAGAGGGGGGTGAATAGGCGATTTTTATGAAAGTCTTCAAAATGTGGAAGTTTCGAAGACAAACGATGGAAATAAACCTATTACCATGAAGCGGAAGGTAGACTACACTAGGCAAGCCATAGTCAAGTATTCAAGTGAGAGCACAATGACTAATAGCAGCAATGTAGTAAGGATCAGGTAGGAAGATATTATGAAGCCAAACAGAACACGCAGTCACTTACTGAAGACAAAAGATAGTGCAATCATACAATGACTTCACAAGGAGTAACAGTAAGTAGAGGGACGGGAAGGATGAAACCAGTGACTCGTTGAAGACAATGATTTTTTGGACCAGTTCCAGTTGCTGTGACAACTGTACGTCTGGTTAGGGCGGCTAGGTATTTAAACCTGAGGACACACAGTCCCGGACACCCAGTCCTGAACACGCAGCTCAGGACACCCAGTCCTCACCGTATTCCCCTTGAGCTAAGGTCACACAGACCTCGCCTAATCACTCTGGTAAGTCTTCAAGATAGACTCCAAAAACCTTCACAGACTTCGTTCACCGGCGATCCACAATGTCTCTTGGATGCTCAGAACGCGACGCCTAACCGGCTGGAGGATGCACAGTCCTCAAGTGTAATAAGTCTTCAGATCACACAGACACAAAGACTTAAGTGATGCCTAATTCTCTTTGGCTCTGGGTGGTTAGGGCTTTATCCTCGCAAGGAATTCTCTCTCAAAGGCTTCGAGGTGGGTTGCTCTCAAACGACAAAAGCCGTACACTAACTCTGAGCAGCCAACCGTTTATGGTTGTAGGGGGTGGGCTATTTATAGCCACTAGGCAACCCAACCTGATTTGTCCGAAATGACCCTGGGTCACTAAGGAACTGACACGTGTTCCAACGGTCAGATTTCAAACTCACACGACAACTTTACTTGGGCTACAAGCAAAGCTGACTTGTCCGATTCTGGACAAGATTCGCTCTCATAGTCTTCACTCGAAGACATAGGTTTTGTTTAAGCATCACTTCAGTCATTCTGAATGGTTCTCTTGGACCCCACTTAACAGTACGGTGGTTCCTATGACTCAACAAGGAAGAGGAAAAAGAGCTACGAAAGATCTAAGTCTTCGAGCTCTACAGGCTTCATGCGATGTCTTTGAAGGAAATATGCCCTAGAGGCAATAATAAAGTTATTATTTATTTCCTTATATATCATGATAAAAGTTTATTATTCATGCTAGAATTGTATTAACCGGAAACGTAATACATGTGTGAATACATAGACAAACAGAGTGTCACTAGTATGCCTCTACTAGACTAGCTTGTTAATCAAAGATGGTTATCTTTCCTAACCATGGACAAAGAGTTGTCATTTGATTAACAGGATCACATCATTAAATGAATGATCTGATTGACATGACCCATTCCATTAGCTTAGCACCCGATCGTTTAGTATGTTGCTATTGCTTTCTTCATGACTTATACAAGTTCCTATGACTATGAGATTATGCAACTCCCGTTTGCCGGAGGAACACTTTGTGTGCTACCAAACGTCACAACGTAACTGGGTGATTATAAAGGTGCTCTACAAGTGTCTCCGAAGGTACTTGTTGGGTTGGCATATTTCGAGATTAGGATTTGTCACTCCGATTGTCGGAGAGGTATCTCTGGGCCCTCTCGGTAATGCACATCACTCAAGCCTTGCAAGCATTGCAACTAATAAGTTAGTTGCAGGATGATGTATTACGGAACGAGTAAAGAGACTTGCCGGTAACGAGATTGAACTAGGTATTGAGATACCGACGATCGAATCTCGGGCAAGTAACATACCGATGACAAAGGGAACAACGTATGTTGTTATGCGGTCTGACCGATAAAGATCTTCGTAGAATATGTAGGAGCCAATATGAGCATCCAGGTTCCGCTATTGGTTATTGACCGGAGACGTGTCTCGGTCATGTCTACATTGTTCTCGTACCCGTAGGGTCCGCACGCTTAAGGATTCGATGACAGTTATATTATGAGTTTATGAGTTTTGATGTACCGAAGTTAGTTCGGAGTCCCGGATGTGATCATGGACATGACGAGGAGTCTCAAAATGGTCGAGACATAAAGATTGATATATTGGACGGCTATATTCGGACACCGAAAGTGTTCCGGGTGATTTCGGAGAAAACCGGAGAGCCGGAGGGTTACCGGAACCCCCGGGAGAAGTAATGGGCCATATGGGCCTTAGTGGAAAGAGAGAGGGGCAGCCAAAGGTGGGCCGCGCGCCTCCTCCCCCCTGGTCCGAATTGGACTAGGAGAGGGGGGCGGCGCCCCCCTTTCCCTCTCCCTCCCCACTTCTTTCCCCCTCCCAGTAGGAGTCCTACTCCTACTAGGAGGAGGACTCCTCCTTGGCGCGCCTATAGGGCCGGCCGGCCTCCTCCCCTTGCTCCTTTATATACGGGGGCAGGGGGCACCCCTAGAGACACAAGTTGATCCACATGATCATATTCTTAGCCGTGTGTGGTGCCCCCTTCCACCATAGTCCTCGATAATATTGTAGCGGTGCTTAAGCGAAGCCCTGCGACGGTAGTGCATCAAGATCGTCACCACGCCGTCGTGCTGACGGAACTCTTCCCCGACACTTTGCTGGATCGGAGTCCGGGGATCGTCATCGAGCTGAACGTGTGCTAGAACTCGGAGGTGCCGTAGTTTCGGTGCTTGATCGGTCGGGCCGTGGAGACGTACGACTACATCAACCAAACGCTTCCGTTGTCGATCTACAAGGGTACATAGATCACACTCTCCCCTCTCGTTGCTATGCATCACCATGATCTTGCGTGTGCGTAGGAATTTTTTTGAAATTACTACGTTCCCTAACAGTGGCATCCGAGCCTAGGTTTTATATGTTGATGTTATATGCACGAGTAGAACACAAGTGAGTTGTGGGCGATATAAGTCATACTGCTTACCAGCATGTCATACTTTGGTTCGGTGGTATTGTTGGACGAAGCGGCCCGGACCGACATTACGCATACGCTTACGCGAGACCGGTTCTCCCGACGTGCTTTGCACATAGGTGGCTTGCGGGTGACATTTTCTCCAACTTTAGTTGAACCGAGTGTGGCTACGCCCGGTCCTTGCGAAGGTTAAAACAGCACCAACTTGAGAAACTATCGTTGTGGTTTTGATGCGTAGGTAAGATTGGTTCTTGCTTAAGCCCGTAGCAGCCACGTAAAACTTGCAACAACAAAGTAGAGGACGTCTAACTTGTTTTTGCAGGGCATGTTGTGATGTGATATGGTCAAGACATGATGCTAAATTTTATTGTATGAGATGATCATGTTTTGTAACCGAGTTATCGGCAACTGGCAGGAGCCATATGGTTGTCGCTTTATTGTATGCAATGCAATCGCCCTGTAATGCTTTACTTTATCACTAAGCGGTAGCGATAGTCGTAGAAGCATAAGATTGGCGAGACGACAATGATGCTACGATGGAGAACAAGGTGTCGCGCCAGTGACGATGGTGATCACGACGGTGCTTCAAGGATGGAGATCACAAGCACAAGATGATGATGGCCATATCATATCACTTATATTGATTGCATGTGATGTTTATCTTTTATGCATCTTATCTTGCTTTGATTGATGGTAGCATTATAAGATGATCTCTCACTAAATTTCAAGATAAAAGTGTTCTCCCTGAGTATGCACCGTTGCCAAAGTTCGTCGTGCCCAGACACCACGTGATGATCGGGTGTGATAAGCTCTACGTCCATCTACAACGGGTGCAAGCCAGTTTTGCACACGCAGAATACTCAGGTTAAACTTGACGAGCCTAGCATATGCAGATATGGCCTCGGAACACTGAGATCGAAAGATCGAGCGTGAATCATATAGTAGATATGATCAACATAGCGATGTTCACCATTGAAAACTACTCCATTTCACGTGATGATCGGTTATGGTTTAGTTGATTTGGATCACGTGATCACTTAGATGATTAGAGGGATGTCTATCTAAGTGGGAGTTCTTGAGTAATATGATTAATTGAACTTAAATTTATCATGAACTTAGTCCCTGATAGTATCTTGCTTGTTTATGTTAATTGCAGATAAATGGCCCGTGCTGTTGTTCCGTTAAATTTTAATGCGTTCCTTGAGAAAGCAAAGTTGAAAGATGATGGTAGCAATTACACGGATTGGGTCCGTAACTTGAGGATTATCCTCATTGCTGCACAGAAGAATTACGTCCTGGAAGCACCGCTGGGTGCCAGGCCTGCTGCTGGAGCAACACCAGATGTTATGAACGTCTGGCAGAGCAAAGCTGATGACTACTCGATAGTTCAGTGTGCCATGCTTTACGGCTTAGAATCGGGACTTCAACGACGTTTTGAACGTCATGGAGCATATGAGATGTTCCGGGAGTTGAAGTTAATATTTCAAGCAAATGCCCGGATTGAGAGATATGAAGTCTCCAATAAGTTCTATAGCTGCAAGATGAAGGAGAACAGTTCTGTCAGTGAGCATATACTCAAAATGTCTGGGTATAATAATCACTTGATTCAGATGGGAGTTAATCTTCCAGATGATTGCGTCATTGACAGAATTCTCCAATCACTGCCACCAAGCTACAAGAGCTTTGTGATGAACTATAATATGCAAGGGATGAATAAGACTATTCCCGAGCTCTTCGCAATGCTGAAAGCTGCGGAGGTAGAAATCAAGAAGGAGCATCAAGTGTTGATGGTCAACAAGACCACTAGTTTCAAGAAAAAGGGCAAAGGGAAGAAGAAGGGGAACTTCAATAAGAAAAGCAAGCAAGTTGCTGGTCAGGAGAAGAAACCCAAGTCTGGACCTAAGCCTGAAACTGCGTGCTTCTACTGCAAGCAGACTGGTCACTGGAAGCAGAATGCCCCAAGTATTTGGCAGATAAGAAGGATGGCAAGGTGAACAAAGGTATATGTGATATACATGTTATTGATGTGTACCTTACTAGAGCTCGCAGTAGCACCTGGGTATTTGATACTGGTTCTGTTGCTAATATTTGCAACTCGAAACAGGGACTACGGATTAAGCGAACACTGGCAAAGGACGAGGTGACGATGCGCGTGGGAAATGGTTCTAAAGTCGATGTGATCGCGGTCGGCACGCTACCTCTACATCTACCTTCGGGATTAGTATTAGACCTAAATAATTGTTATTTGGTGCCAGTGTTGAGCATGAACATTATATCTGGATCTTGTTTAATGCGAGACGGTTATTCATTTAAATCAGAGAATAACGGTTGTTCTATTTATATGAGTAATATCTTTTATGGTCATGCACCTTTGAAGAGTGGTCTATTTTTGATGAATCTCGATAGTAGTAACACACATATTCATAATGTTGAAGCCAAAAGATGCAGAGTTGATAATGATAGTGCAACTTATTTGTGGCACTGCCGTTTAGGTCATATCGGTGTAAAGCGCATGAAGAAACTCCATACCGATGGACTTTTGGAACCTCTTGATTATGAATCACTTGGTACTTGCGAACCGTGCCTTATGGGCAAGATGACTAAAACACCGTTCTCCGATACAATGGAGAGAGCAACAGATTTGTTGGAAATCATACATACAGATGTATGTGGTCCGATGAATGTTGAGGCTCATGGCGGATATCGTTATTTTCTCACCTTCACAAATGATTTAAGCAGATATGGGTATATCTACTTAATGAAGCATAAGTCTGAAACATTTGAAAAGTTCAAAGAATTTTAGAGTGAAGTTGAAAATCATCGTAACAAGAAAATAAAGTTTCTGCGATCTGATCGTGGAGGAGAATATTTGAGTTACGAGTTTGGTCTACATCTGAAACAATGCGGAATAGTTTCGCAACTCATGCCACCTCGAACACCTCAGCGTAATGGTGTGTCCGAACGTCGTAATCATACTTTACTTGATATGGTGCGATCTATGATGTCCCTTACAAATTTACCGCTATCATTTTGGGGTTATGCTTTAGAGACGGCCGCATTCACGTTAAATAGGGCACCATCAAAATCCGTTGAGACGACACCTTATGATCTATGGTTTGGCAAGAAACCAAAGTTGTCGTTTCTTAAAGTTTGGGGCTGCGATGCTTATGTGAAAAAGCTTCAACCTGATAAGCTCGAACCCAAATCGGAGAAATGTGTCTTCATAGGATACCCAAAGGAGACTGTTGGGTACACCTTCTATCACAGATCCGAAGGCAAGACATTCGTTGCTAAGAATGGATCCTTTCTAGAAAAGGAGTTTCTCTCGAAAGAAGTGAGTGGGAGGAAAGTAGAACTTGACGAGGTAACTGTACCTGCTCCCTTATTGGAAAGTAGTACATCACAGAAACCTGTTTCTGCGACACCTACACCAATTAGTGAGGAAGCTAATGATAATGATCATGAAACTTCAGAACAAGATACTACTGAACCTCATAGATCAACCAGAGTAAGATCCGCGCCAGAGTGGTACGGTAATCCTGTTCTGGAAGTCATGCTACTAGATCATGATGAACCTACGAACTATGAAGAAGCGATGGTGAGCCCAGATTCCGAAAAATGGCTTGAAGCCATGAAATCTGAGATGGGATCCATGTATGAGAACAAAGTATGGACTTTGGTTGACTTGCCCGATGATCGGCAAGCAATTGAGAATAAATGGATCTTCAAGAAGAAGACTGACGCTGACGGTAATATTACTATCTACAAAGCTCGACTTGTCGCAAAATGTTTTCAACAAGTTCAAGGGGTTGACTACGATGAGACCTTCTCACCCGTAGCGATGCTTAAGTCTGTCCGAATCATGTTAGCAATTACCGCATTTTATGATTATGAAATTTGGCAGATGGATGTCAAAACTGCATTCCTGAATGGATTTCTGGAAGAAGAGTTGTATATGATGCAACCGGAAGGTTTTGTCGATCCAAAGGGAGCTAACAAAGTGTGCAAGCTCCAGCGATCCATTTATGGACTGGTGCAAGCCTCTCGGAGTTGGAATAAACGCTTTGATAGTGTGATCAAAACATTTGGTTTTATACAGACTTTTGGAGAAGCCTGTATTTACAAGAAAGTGAGTGGGAGCTCTGTAGCATTTCTGATATTATATGTGGATGACATATTACTGATTGGAAATGATATAGAATTTCTGGATAGCATAAAGGGATACTTGAGTAAGAGTTTTTCAATGAAAGACCTCGGTGAAGCTGCTTACATATTAGGCATAAAGATCTATAGAGATAGATCAAGACGCTTAATTGGACTTTCACCAAGCACATACCTTGACAAGATTTTGAAGAACTTCAAAATGGATCAAGCAAAGAAAGGGTTCTTGCCTGTGTTACAAGGTGTGAAGTTGAGTCAGACTCAATGCCCGACCACTGCAGAAGATAGAGAGAAAATGAAAGATGTTCCCTATGCGTCAGCCATAGGCTCTATCATGTATGCAATGCTGTGTACCAGACCTGATGTGTGCCTTGCTATAAGTCTAGCAGGGAGCTACCAAAGTAATCCAGGAGTGGATCACTGGACAGCGGTCAAGAACATCCTAAAGTACCTGAAAAGGACTAAGGATATGTTTCTCATATATGGAGGTGACAAAGAGCTCATCGTAAACGGTTACGTTGATGCAAGCTTTGACACTGATCCGGACGATTCTAAATCGCAAACTAGATACATGTTTACATTAAACGGTGGAGCTGTCAGTTGGTGCAGTTCTAAACAGAGTGTCGTGGCGGGATCTACGTGTGAAGCGGAATACATAGCTGCTTCGGAAGCAGCGAATGAAGGAGTCTGGATGAAGGAGTTCATATCCGATCTAGGTGTCATACCTAGTGCATCGAGTCCAATGAAAATCTTTTGTGACAATACTGGTGCAATTGCCTTGGCAAAGGAATCCAGATTTCACAAGAGAACCAAGCACATCAAGAGACACTTCAATTCCATCCGGGATCTAGTCTAGGTGGGAGACATAGAGATTTGCAAGATACATATGGATCTGAATTTAGCAGACCCGTTGACTAAGCCTCTTCCACGAGCAAAACATGATCAGCACCAAGGCTCCATGGGTGTTAGAATCATTACTGTGTAATCTAGATTATTGACTCTAGTGCAAGTGGGAGACAGAAGGAAATATGCCCTAGAGGCAATAATAAAGTTATTATTTATTTCCTTATATATCATGATAAAAGTTTATTATTCATGCTAGAATTGTATTAACCGGAAACGTAATACATGTGTGAATACATAGACAAACAGAGTGTCACTAGTATGCCTCTACTAGACTAGCTTGTTAATCAAAGATGGTTATATTTCCTAACCATGGACAAAGAGTTGTCATTTGATTAACAGGATCACATCATTAAATGAATGATCTGATTGACATGACCCATTCCATTAGCATAGCAGCCGATCGTTTAGTATGTTGCTATTGCTTTCTTCATGACTTATACATGTTCCTATGACTATGAGATTATGCAACTCCCGTTTGCCGGAGCAACACTTTGTGTGCTACCAAACGTCACAACGTAACTGGGTGATTATAAAGGAGTTCTACAGGTGTCTCCAAAGGTACATGTTGGGTTGGCGTATTTTGAGATTAGAATTTGTCACTCCGATTGTTGGAGAGGTATCTCTGGGCCCTCTCGGTAATGCACATCACATAAGCCTTGCAAGCATTGCAACTAATGAGTTAGTTGTGAGATGATGTATTACGGAACGAGTAAAGAGACTTGCCGGTAACGAGATTGAACTTGGTATTGAGATACCGACGATCGAATCTCGGGCAAGTAACATACCGATGACAAAGGGAACAACGTAAGTTGTTATGCAGTCTGACCGATAAAGATCTTCGTAGAATATGTAGGAGACAATATGAGCATCCAGGTTCCGCTATTGGTTATTGACCGGAGACGTGTCTCGGTCATGTCTACATTGTTCTCGAACCCGTAGGGTCCGCACGCTTAAGGTTTCGATGACAGTTATATTATGAGTTTATGAGTTTTGATGTACCGAAGTTATTTCGGAGTCCCGGATGTGATCACGGACATGACGAGGAGTCTCAAAATGGTTGAGACATAAAGATTGATATATTGGACGGCTATATTCGGACACCGGAAGTGTTCCGGGTGATTTCGGAGAAAACCGGAGAGCCGGAGGGTTACCGGAACCCCCCCGGGAGAAGTAATGGGCCATATGGGCCTTAGTGGAAAGAGAGAGGGGCAGCCAAAGGTGGGCCGCACGCCTCCTCCCCCCTGGTCCGAATTGGACTAGGAGAGGGGGGCGGCGCCCCCCTTTCCCTCTCCCTCCCTACTTCTTTCCCCCTCCTAGTAGGAGTCCTACTCCTACTAGGAGGAGGACTCCTCCTTGGCGCGCCTATAGGGCCGGCCGGCCTCCTCCCCTTGCTCCTTTATATACGGGGGAAGGGGGCACCCCTAGAGACACAAGTTGATCCACGTGATCATATTCTTAGCCGTGTGCGGTGCCCCCTTCCACCATAGTCCTCGATAATATTGTAGCGGTGCTTAGGCGAAGCCCTGCGACGGTAGTGCATCAAGATCATCACCACGCCGTCGTGCTGACGGAACTCTTCCCCGACACTTTGCTGGATCGGAGTCCGGGGATCGTCATCGAGCTGAACGTGTGCTAGAACTCGGAGGTGCCGTAGTTTCGGTGCTTGATCGGTCGGGCCGTGGAGACGTACGACTACATCAACCAAACGCTTCCGTTGTCGATCTACAAGGGTACGTAGATCACACTCTCCCCTCTCATTGCTATGCATCACCATGATCTTGTGTGTGCGTAGGAATTTTTTTGAAATTACTACGTTCCCTAACAGTCTTCTCTTGTCATAGTCTTCAATGTGAATATCTTCATATACCACCTTTGACATCAATGTCTTCATACATTTTTAGGGGTCATCTCTGGTAAGAAAACCGAATCAATGAGGGACTTCTACCTATGTTATCCTGCAATTCTCACAAACACATTAGTCTCTCAACTAGGTTTGTCGTCAATACTCCAAAACCAACTAGGGGTGGCACTAGATGCACTTACAATCTCCCCCTTTTTTGTGATTGATGACAAACTAGTTGAAGTTTTCAACGGGGAACATAATATGTGAAATTGTAAAGGATAAGGAATTGTCTTCATAAGTTGCAAGGGCTCCCCCTGAAGATGTGCATATAAGTAATTTGCTTTTGGAATGCAAATGCACATGGCAGGTTGTGCTTGTGGAGATCCTCTTCAACTTATGATGACAATCCACTATGCATGTGAAGGTATGTGAAGATAATGACATGCATAATGGAAAATGGACGTCTGCAAAATGATCTAAGTGCGGAATTTATCGTCGCACATGCGGAATTTATCATCGCATCACAAAATGGCAAATAGGTAGCAGACGACCATCGAGTTTAAGTGTTACAACTCAAAGAACCAAATGTATCAAAACGAGAGTTGTAAACACGAAGCAAAATATAAAGCACCCGCCCATATAGACCCGCTTGAAGACTAGCAAACTCATATGCTTCTCCCCCTTTTGTCAGTAAGGACCAAAAAGGTTTGAAGACATAGAGCATCTACTCGTTCCCATGAAGAGTAGGTGAAGCAGCAGGGTCGTTGGTGGTGTTTGGCGGTGCAGAAGAGCTTGGAGCAGAGTCGAAGCGTGCTGAAGGAGGTGGCGGTGAAGTAGCATCGTCATCATCCTCGATCACTCTGGCATTCACAGTTGCAGCAGAGGAAGAGAACTCAGAGTCTTCAAGAGATGGAGTTCGTCGCAGCACTGCCCTTCGAGGAGGTGTGGAGTCAAACTTGAAGCACTCAGAGAAGCCATCCTCTTGAAGATCATCTTCAGAACACATCAGCGTCAGCCCTTTCCATGTGCGGCGAGAGGTTTCATGGGCAACAAAAGCATTCTTGGTGGCAAGATTGCGAATGCGATTAACATCCACCAAGAGGCTTTGCATTTGACGCTTCAGCCAGTCATGATGCCTATCATGTTTCCGATGAAGAGCCACAAGAAGCTCTCGGTCATTGAGAACACGAGTGCGCTTCTTGGGTCGTGGAGCAGTTGTACTGTCAGTGGCTTCAGTGAGAGCAGGATGCGGTGCACGTGTAGTGCCAGCCAAAGGATACACACGAGCGACTGCTTCAACTCCTTCAATATTCTGAGAAAAACTCTGATGCTCTGCATTCTGAAGACTTAGAGGTTCCTTGGCAGGCTCAGGATAGATGGCTTCAATAGACATATCCACATCAGGCAGAAAAATCCAATGATTGCGAGCAGATGGCTAATATGAGATAGTGGAGTGAAGTTTGATCAGCCGCATGACCCATGGAGCGTAGAACTTCAAGCCAAACAAATCAGAGCCTGATGCAGCAAGTTGGCGAATGAAAAAGTCCTGTGCATTGAAGCATTTTCCATGAAGAATATAGAAGACCAAAGTCTTCATTGCACCTTCCAGCTTGGCATGTGGAGAGTGCCCTTTGATGGGCCAGAGAGTTCGCCTTATGATGTGATAAATAGTCCTTGGCAGATACTCTAGGTCTTCAACAAAGAACTCTTTGGGATATGCAGCATCTTGGGGTAATGGCTTCATCATACTGAGAATCTGACTCATGTTAGGTTCAGGCCTCTGAAAGATGCTCTCCACAGCTTCATTGTGAAGTTGACAGCCAGATTCGTAGAGATCGCCGGGTGTGGGCAGACCAGTGAGCTCAATGATGTCAAAGGCTTTGGCTTCGTGATGAACGTTTCCTGTCATCCACTCCAGGACCCAAGTCTTCAGATCCCTGTTATACCCGCAGATGTGAAGTGTGGCATAGAATTGGAGCAGCAACTCTTCATTCCAATGCTCTTGGTCAGTGACGAATGGCAGCAATCCAACTTCTTTGAAGCAATCCAGAGCTTCTTCCATACAGGGCAGACCAGCTATTGCTTCAATGTCAAGACGCTTGTGTGGGAAGATGCGACCTTGATTGTATAGAATGCAGGAGTAATAGCTTCGCTGCGGATAGCTCCAGAACCGATCAGATGATATTCTTTCCCTTGAGTAGGGGTTCCTGGAGCTATTGAAGAATGTGTTGTCTGCTCTGAAGCCATTGATATTGAAGGATCCAGGTGCTGATGCAGGACCTGGGAACCCGGGCAATCTTGGGATTGGCTTCTGTACCTGAGGCCTGTGCTCAACATGATAGTCGAACTGGGGACCGGCAGCAGGTGCAGGAACAGAAGCAGTGGGATCAGTGGCTTCGTTGATTTCTGGTGCTTTTGTGGGTGAGGGCTCCACATTAGCTTTAGCCACGACTGCGTCAGTGGCTTCAGTGGTGTTGGTGGTGGCAGCCTCAAGATTTTCAACCTCCACTTGACGAGATGGAGGGTCAGTCACAACCATGTTCTCCTTGAGAACAGCTTCTTGGTGGGACGGGGGAGTAGGAGCTTCTGGGGTTTCTTCTTCATCGGCTGATGCAGCCGGAATGTCTTCAGGAGCTTTAGCTTCAGACTCAGAGACTGGAGGCCTTGGTCCTTTGCGAAGCCTGCGTAACACTGACGACGTCAGAGGACGACCAATGCTGATGAGTTCGTTGTGCTCGAGCTGAGGAAGGACTGCACCATCTTCTACATGGTCATGGTGACCAATATCTTCAGCAGCGATGGGATCAGCTGCTGGAAAGTCTTCAGCTTCATGAGCCTCTGTGAAAGCAGGCTCATGGATTGTCAGTTGGCGTTCAGCGTCAGGACGAACCATGGAAATGGGTTCAACAATCAAAGGCTCTGTGGGAGCAGCCCGTTCTTTCTTGGTCTTCCTCTTCTTCTTGGAGGGGGCAGTAGGAGAGGCTTCAGGATGTTTCCTCTTCCTGGCTTCAGCCTCAGCAGTCCTTGTCTTCTTCAGCTCTGAAGCGGTTGACCGGGCTTTTGGCTTCGAGCTAGTCATGCTGGTTGGGAAGACAATGGGATCTGCTTCCTGCCTTGGAGCGTCGGGTTCAGCCGTAGCGGGCTTCTTCTTCTTCTTTGCAGCCATCCCGGGGTCGATGCCAGGACGCCCAAGGGCCTTGCGCTTCTCAGCCTCATTGTAGGCTTGTACGCACCTGTCAGTCAGAACCTTCATGCGCTCACGAGAACCCTAAGCTTCTGCACGTTTCGTGAGAAAGGCTTCCTTGAGCTCGTGCAGCATAATCTTGAAGTTCTTCACTTCTTGCACGCTGAGCTTGGCCATATGCTTCTTGAACTGAGATTTCTCAAAGTCAATCTTCCGCTTCAGTTCAACAACACGCTGGGCGATAGCTAACTCTGAAGCAATGGCGCCATGGAAGGCGACACTGAGGCCAATGGGAAGTTGCAGATCATCGAAGCTGATGTTGGGCGTGTCAAACCATTCATCAATGAAGTTGTGGATGATGGCCACGTCAAAGAGAGGTAGATTTTTGAAGATTTTTGCTTCTTCTTTGCTCTTGATGAGTTGCTCAAGAGCGTCATCTGCAAGATCTTCATCACTTGACAGATCAATGGCATCATTGCGCAGAATGGCCGCAGCTGTTAGCTCTTGGCCGGTGTGTGGCAGAGGCATGTTGACCTTCTAGGGCTTGGAGATGCGTGACAAATCTTCAGACTGCACACTGTCTTCAGGAGGTGCAGTTGCCAGTGGCTTCGCCCGTGAGATTTTTGGTGCAGAGGCAGGCTTTGAAGCTTTTGTCTGCTTCAGCTTCTTTGGCTTCGGCACTGCAGGCGCTTCATCTGATTCAGCGTCATCTGCAGGCTCATTCACGGCTGTCCCTTGAACCAAGATATGAGTGATGAGACCTTCAAGGTTGTAGAAAGGACCGACGACATTGGGTTCTGCATCACGTGTGCTGTCAGCCCTTGGAGCAGAAGGACCAGGGTTGAAGTCTAGTCCCAATGTCTTCTTGTTCTGCTTTGCTGAGTTCTGGGCAAACTGGAAGTTGCGCTTGAACAGAATGTCGTCACGACACCATAGCAGTGACGATGGGTCAGCATCCGCAGGCTGTGGTCCACGGACCATGCAGGGATAGAAGCCTTGTTCAATGGCTTCATCTCTGGTCCTGGGTTGAAGATTTTTGTAGAGGATGTCTCCCCGTGGTCGCTTGATGGCATTCTTTTCAGCATATTCCTTGGTCACAAATCTGTACTTGAACCACTGTTCTGCCCAATAGCGTCGAATCCATTGGATTCGTGTCTTGCGCTGATTGTAATCCTCTTCAGGATCTGTCTTGTACAACTCTGAGAGGTCATCGGGCAGATCTCTTGATGTTTCTCCTCGACGCTTTCTGCCACCCTTCCTTGCAGATTTCTCTGAAGCCATGAATTTTAAACTGAAAGGCTTCAATACGTTCAAAGGCTTCAAAGGTTTTCGCTTGCTGGACAAACAGGAACTGACTTCGGGAGAATTTATATGATGCTGTAAGAATTCTGAAAATGAATGCAGACTATGAGAACCAAGGGATTCTCCCATGGACATGTACCTGTGACAGCATTATGGTGCGAGGGAAGGGGAAGAGGTCATATGCATTCTCAGAAGATTTTGAAGATAAATCAGTTTAGAAGACATTGACCTCATCGTGCGAAGACATTCACTCATAGATAAGGAGTTGGTTCCAGATTTGTACGAATCCAGAGATCAGTACAAGTGAGGAATCTAACTACTTTGTGAAGCATAAGTGAATATACTAGGCATGTTATGAGATGCAGTATGAAAGAGATCCAACTTGTGTGAATAGAAACTGCTTGTGGTAGAAAGTGACAAAGCTATAGGATCAGCGGGGCCGTAAAAAGGAAGTTTTATTTACCACACGAAGAACTGCTAGACGGAGTGGAAGAGGAGGCCGAGCAGTTCGATCTTCTGTGCCCTAACTACGGCGACGGCGGAGAGGACGATGTCCGCGGTCGGCGTGAAGACGGCGTCGGAGAGGTTGCGGCAGCGAAGCGCTTCATCGCCGGTGTCGTCGAGGGCTAGCAGTGGCGCTAGGGTTTGTGCGAGAGTGGAAGAAGAGATAATGACTGTGGTGAGGCGTGTATTTATAGGTACAGGGGCGGCACTGCGTTATTACATAGGTGCCCCTGGCGATTCACATCTGATGGGCACGTGGCTGTCATGCAGCATATCGGGGGTTGTTCCATGTCCCACGCACGCCTGGATTGTCGGGTGGTCGTTCCCACTTCTCCAGGTTTCAGGTGAAGGAATGAGCATTGAAAACAGACTTAATGTTTGTCTCTGTATCTTCTGCTGACAAGGACGCAGAGAAGACATTCGACAGTTTCAATAGAATGCATATGATTTGGAGAGATAGAGTTTGAGATAGAAAGCATCGAGAGGTTAGGATCCGATCACATTCACTTAGTTCAAAAGATTCAACAAGAAGACATAGCTATAAGTGAATGTTGTAGAGGACAGAACACTAGTATATATATATATAATCAACATAGTGAAGATAATCATGAAGACATGTTGAGATTGAAGCCAAACCAAATGTGAAGACATAGCTAATGTAACACCATGAGTGAAGCACTTCAAACAGAAAGTTTGGTGGTGGCGTTACCCACCATATAGGAAGTATTAGACTCAGACACGGCGCACAATTATCGTGGCGCTCCGAAGTCAAATTCCACATTAATGTATTCACACTTAGAATGTATGTCTTCATTGATTGAAGATATACTTTTCTTCGTGTGTTGCACATCTAAGTCATCAATATACATAAGTGTTAGGATGTGTGCCTAATCACAGGACATTTGAGGATTTCAAGATATTTAGCTCACACCGTAACTTGCAAAATCTCTTCTCATCCAAGGGCTTGGTGAAGATATCTGCCAACTGCTCTTCAATGTTGACGTGTATGATATCAATATCTTCCTTCACAACATGATCTCTGAGAAAGTGATGACGAATTTCAATGTGCTTTGTCTTCGAGTGCTGAACTGGGTTGTTGGCAATCTTGATGGCGCTTTCGTTGTCGCAGTAGAGTGACACTTGCTTCAGATGAATGCCATAGTCCTTGAGTGTTTGCTTCATCCACAGAAGCTAAACGCAGCAAGATCCAGCAGTAATGTATTCAGATTCAGCAGTAGAGAGAGATACACAGTTCTGCTTCTTTGAAGACCAACATACAAGTGATCGTCCCAGAAAATGACATGTGCCTGATGTAGACTTGCGATCCACCTTGTCACCAGCATAATCAGCCTCCAAGAATCCAACCAGATCAAACTCTGAGCCCTTTGGATACCATAATCCTAGAGTTGGGGTGTGAGCCAAATATCGAAGAATTCGCTTCACAGCTAAGTGATGCAACTCCTTTGGTGCCGCTTGAAATCAAGCACACATGCAAACACTAAGCATAATATCTGGCCTAGATGCACATAGATAAAGCAAAGAACCAATCATGGAGCGGTATACCTTTTGATCAAACTCTTTACCATTGTCATCAGGACCCAGATGATGCTTGGCTGGAATTGGCGTCGTGAAGCCTTTGCAGTCTTGCATACCAAACTTCTTCAGGCAATATTTGAGATACTTTTCTTGAGATATGAAGATGTCGTTGCGTTGCTGTCGTATTTGAAGACCGAGGAAGAACTTCAGCTCTCCCATCATGGACATCTGATATTGCTCTTGCATCATATATCCAAACTCTTCACTGTACTTCTGATTGGTGCAGCCGAAGATAATGTCATCCACATATATTTGGCACACAAACAGTTCACCATCATATGTCTTCGTGAAGAGAGTGGGGTCTAGGGAACCAGGTATGAAGCCTTTGCTCTTCAGGAAGTATTTGAGTGTGTCATACCAGGCCCGAGGGGCTTGTTTGAGGCCATACAGTGCCTTGTTGAGCTTGTATACCATGTCAGGATGTTTTGGATCTTCAAAGCCAGGCGGTTGTGCAACATACACCTCTTCTTCAATTTTTCCATTGAGAAAGGCGCTCTTCACATCCATTTGATATAGAAGTATGTTATGATGATTTGCATAGGCCAGCAGTATGCGTATGGCTTCAAGTCTAGCCACAGGAGCAAATGTTTCATCGAAGTCAATGCCTTCCACTTGAGTATATCCTTGAGCAACGAGACGAGCTTTGTTTCTGACAACTTGACCATGCTCATCTTGCTTGTTGCGGTATATCCATTTGGTGCCTATTATGTTGTGCTTCCGAGGATCAGGACGCTTAACCAGTTCCCATACATTGTTCAGCTCAAACTGTTGAAGCTCTTCTTGCATAGCTTGAATCCATTCAGGTTCCATGAAGGCTTCTTCAACTTTCTTGGGTTCTATTATTGAGACGAATGCGAAGTGACCACAAAAATTTGCTAGCTGAGTTGCCCTTGATCGAGTGAGTGGACCTGGTGCATTGATGCTATCAATTATTCTCTCAATCTGCACTTCACTGGCAAAGCGAGGATGTACAGGACGAAGATTTTGCTCTTGCTGATCATTGTCGTTGTTAGAGGGATTGTCTTCAGGCTGAGCATTGTCTTCAGGTTGATCAGGTGCGGAGAGGATGAGTTCCTCTTCAGGTTGAGCTTCATAGGGCATGATTTCTCCAATTCCCATCAGCTTGATTGATTCGCTGGCTGGAACTTCATCTAGCACATTTGGCAGGTGTTCTCTTTGTGAACCGTTAGTCTCATCAAATCGCACATCCACTATTTCAACCACTTTATAATGAAAGATATTGAAGACTCTGTAGGAGTGCGAATCCTTTCCATATCCAAGCATAAAACCTTCATGTGCTTTTGGTGCAAATTTTGAAGTGTGATGTGGAACCTTGATCCAGCACCTGGCGCCAAATACTCTGAAGTAGCTGACATTTGGCTTCTTGCTAGTAAGGAGCTCATAAGATGTCTTGTTCAGAAGCTTGTGAAGATAAACACGATTGATTGTATGGCATGCAGTATCAATGGCTTCAGGCCAGAATTTTCTTGGGGTCTTGTATTCATCTAGCATCGCTCTGGCCATCTCAATGAGTGTTCTGTTCTTGCGTTCGATGACGCCATTCTGCTGTGGCGTGTACGGGGCTGAGAATTCATGTGTGATGCCCAAGGTATCAAGACATGTATCAAGGCCAGTGTTCTTGAATTCAGTGCCATTGTCACTTCTGATGTGCTTTATCTTGGCGCCATAATTGTTCATTGCTCAATTGGCGAAGCGTCTGAAGACATCCTGCACTTCAGTCTTGTAGAGGATTATGTGCACCCAAGTATATCTAGAATAATCATCAACAATAACAAAGCCATAGAGGCAAGCAGTAGTAGTAAGAGTTGAGTAATGAGTGGGACCGAAAAGATCCATGTGGAGCAGTTCGAAGGGTCGAGTGGTTGTCATGATTGTCTTCGAGGGATGTTTGGCCCTCGCCATCTTCCCTGCTTCACAGGCACCGCATAAGTTATCTTTCTTGAACTTGACGCCCTCGATGCCTATGACATGCTTCTTCTTTGCAAGGGTGTGGAGGTTCCTCATGCCGGCATGCCCTAGCCTCCGATGCCAGAGCCAGCATTCTGAAGCCTTTGCTAGAAGACATACGGCAAGTTGTGGTCCTGCTGAGAAATCTACCACGTACAAGTCATCTTTCCGATACCCTTCAAACACTAGAGACTTGTCAGATTCCATTAGAATAAGGCAGCGATATTTTCCAAATATTATGATCATGTTCAAATCGCAAAGCATTGAGACAAACATTAAGTTGAAGCCAAGGGATTCAACAAGCATGACTTTATCCATGTGTTGATCCTTTGAGATTGCAACTCTACCTAGACCCAATACCTTACTTTTACCAGTGTCAGCAAATGTGATGTGACTCTTGTCGGATGGACGTAAGGTTGAGTCCATAAGAAGGCTTCTTTTGCCAGTCATGTGATTGGTACACCCACTATCAATAATCCATTCTGAAGACGCTGGTGTCGTACCCTACAGTGTAGTTAGGGGGATAGGCTTCACGAAGAGAATTGTGAAGCAAAAACATTTGAAGAACCAGTGGGTTATGAAAGCTTAGATCCATATTAGGACCGATAGGGAGAGTAGCAAGCGATTCAGGAACGAAGTACATAGTAAGACCATTCGTGCATTTGATCTTGCGCCCTACAAGATGTTTAAGGTCCCCAGCAATAGCGTCAGACGATTTTGGTTTTCTGCTGGAGACCTTTCCCTGCAAAAGGGAGTTAAGCTTTCTTAGCCACCCACATCTTCAAGGGTGGCTTAGAAGCAACAAGTCTAAGTGCAGCGTCTGAGAATTTTGGCTTTGGAGCCCTAGCAAAAAGTCTTGCAGGCGGACAATAGTACTCATAAGAATACGTAGAATAGTTCTTGGTCTTATGAACATGGCGGTTTGATGAACCGCACTCATATTCATAGGCCTGAGTATGGTTTCCTTGCACAACATTTGCGTTAGTACAACTCAAGTGAGTCCTCTGTCTGTATGAAGCCTTTGGACCGTATGAAGCCTGTGGTCTCAGGTTTGTCTTCTTCACGTGTGGTGTCATGATGACATTCACAGGAAGATTCTCCAGACACTTTTTCGGAACCCAGATCTTCTTCATAGGCGGTCCATTCCTACAGTTAGTACCAATGTACCTGGCAAACACTTCACTTTTCTGACTCTTAAACAATTTATAGTTTGCATCAAAGGATTCATCAATGACAACGGGGTTAGCACAAGTGAATCCAGATAGATTGGATGGATCTGCTGAAGGTTCCTTTGCAGCAACCCATGTGGTTTTGGGGTACTGCTCAGGTTTCCAGTAAGAGCCATCAGCATTCATTTTCCTTACGAACCCAACACCCTCTTTCCTAGGGTTTCGGTTCAGGATCTGTCTTTTGAGGACATCACATAGTGTCTGATGCCCTTTGAGACTTTTGTACATCCCTATTTCAAGCAATGTCTTCAACCTAGCATTCTCATCAGCAATAGTAGTGGTATCCTCAGTAGAAGGGTTAGTTCCCACATCAACAGTTGAAGATATTGCAACAGTAGCAGCAGTAGAACATTCAGCAACAGAAGTAGCATTTTCACGCTCAATGCATTTAAGACATGGTGGTTCAAATCCTTCCTGAGCGGAACTGATCTGTTTGGCGCGAAGTGACTCATTTTCTTTTTGAAGATCTTCATGAGCCGCTCTCAATTTCTCAAGATCTGCTTCCTTTGAAGATAATCATAGGAAAGCATTTCATGAGTTGTTGAGAGCGTTTCATGACGACTTTCAAGTTCCTCATACTTAACGTGAAGATTTTTTATGTCTTCAATTAAGGACTCAGATCGAGTCATTTCAGCGCCTAACAGATCATCGCTTTTGTCTAACGGTTTTTGAATATGTTCCATGGCTTTCTGTTGTTTAGTTGCAATTTTAGCAAGTGTTTTGTAGCTGGGTTTTGAACCACAATCAGAGTCATCATCACTTGATGTTTGATAGTGAGTAGTGCGTGAGTTTACCTTGGCACCACGTGCCATGAAGCAGTAGGTAGGAGCAGAGTAGTCCTTGTCATTTGCAACGGTGTCGGTGGTGAAGTCATTGTCTTCAGTGTTGAAGATGGACTTGGCAACGTATGTTGTAGCCAGACTTGCAACGCCAGAATCGGACTCCTCCTCAGACTCCACCTCTGCCTCCTCAGAAGCGGACTCCTCCTCTGAATCCATTTCCTTGCCAACAAACGCACGTGCCTTGCCAGATGAGCTCTTCTTGTGTGATGAAGACTTTGAGGAAGACTTGGAAGAAGACTTTGAGTATTTCTTCTTCTTCTTGTCGTCAGAGTCATATTCCTTGCTCTTCTTCTTCTTTCTGTTCTCATTGTCCCACTGCGGACACTCAGAGATGAAGTGGCTAGTTTTCTTGCACTTGTGGCATGTTTTCTTCTTGTAGTCATGAGCAGAAGCTTCATCATTCCTTGAGCTTGATCGTGAAGACTTTCTGAAGCCTTTCTTCTTGGTGAATTTTTGGAACTTCTTCACAAGCATAGCAAGTTCCTTTCCAATGTCTTCAGGATCATCAGAACTGCTGTCAGATTCTTCTTCAGATGAGGAGACAGCTTTTGCCTTCAAGGCACGAGTTCGCCCATAGTTTGGACCGTAGATATCTCTTTTCTCAGAAAGCTGAAACTCATGTGTGTTGAGCCTCTCAAGTATGTCGGACGGATCGAGTGTCTTGAAATCAGGTCGTTCTTGAATCATCAGGGCTAGGGTGTCAAACGAACTGTCAAGTGATCTCAGTAGTGTCTTGACGACTTCATGCTTGGTGATCTCAGTAGCGCCGAGGGCTTGAAGCTCATTTGTGATGTCAGTGAGTCGATCAAACATGAGCTGGACATTCTCATTGTCATTTCGCTTGAAGCGGTTGAAGAGGTTGCGAAGGACACTAATTCTCCGATCTCTCTGGGTTGAGACGCCTTCGTTGACCTTAGAGAGCCAGTCCCAGACCAGCTTAGATGTTTCCAAAGCACTCGCACGGCCATACTGTCCTTTGGTCAGATGACCACAGATGATATTCTTGGCGGTAGAGTCCAGTTGAACGAACTTCTTGACATCAGCAGCAGTGACACCTTCTCCAGCCTTGGGAACGCCGTTCTTGACGACATACCATAGGTCGACGTCAATGGCTTCAAGATGCATGCGCATCTTATTCTTCCAATAGGGATATTTAGTTTCATCGAAGACGGGGCACGCAGCAGAGACTTTGATTATCCCTGCAGTCGACATAGCTAAAACTCCAGGTGGTTAAACCGAATCACACAGAACAAGGGAGTGCCAAGCTCTGATACCAATTGAAAGTGCGTTATATCGACTAGAGGGGGGGTGAATAGGCGATTTTTATGAAAGTCTTCAAAACATGGAAGTTTCGAAGACAAACGATGGAAATAAACCTATTACCATGCAGCGGAAGGTAGACTACACTAGGCAAGCCATAGTCAAGTATTCAAGTGAGAGCACAATGACTAATAGCAGCAATGCAGTAAGGATCAGGTAGGAAGATATTATGAAGCCAAACAGAACACACAGTCACTTAGTGAAGACAAAAGATAGTGCAATCATACAATGACTTCACAAGGAGTAACAGTAAGTAGAGGGACGGGAAGGATGAAACCAGCGACTCATTGAAGACAATGATTTGTTGGACCAGTTCCAGTTGCTGTGACAACTGTACGTCTGGTTAGGGCGGCTAGGTATTTAAACCTAAGGACACCCAGTCCTGAACACGCAGCTCAGGACACCCAGTCCTCACCGTATTCCCCTTGAGCTAAGGTCACACAGACCTCGCCCAATCACTCTGGTAAGTCTTCAAGGTAGACTCCCAAAACCTTCACAGACTTCGTTCACCGGCGATCCACAATGTCTCTTGGATGCTCAGAACGCGACGCCTAACCGGCTAGAGGATGCACAGTCCTCAAGTGTAATAAGTCTTCAGATCACACAGACACGAAGACTTAAGTGATGCATAATTCTCTTTGGCTCTGGGTGGTTAGGGCTTTATCCTCGCAAGGAATTCTCTCTCAAGGGCTTCGAGGTGGGTTGCTCTCAAACGACAAAAGCCGTACACTAACTCTGAGCAGCCAACCGTTTATGGTTGTAGGGGGTGGGCTATTTATAGCCACTAGGCAACCCGACCTGATTTGTCTGAAATGACCCTGGGTCACTAAGGAACTGACACATGTTCCAACTGTCAGATTTCAAACTCACACGACAACTTTACTTGGGCTACAAGCAAAGCTGACTTGTCCGATTCTGGACAAGATTCGCTCTCATAGTCTTCACTCGAAGACATAGGTTTTGTTTAAGCATCACTTCAGTCATTCTGAATGGTTCTCTTGGACCCCACTTAACAGTACGGTGGTTCCTATGACTCAACAAGGAAGAGGAAAAAGAGCTATGAAAGATCTAAGTCTTCGAGCTCCACAGGCTTCACGCGATGTCTTCTCTTGTCATAGTCTTCAATGTGAATATCTTCATATACCACCTTTGACATCAATGTCTTCATACATTTTTAGGGGCCATCTCTGGTAAGAAAACCGAATCAATGAGGGACTTCTACCTGTGTTATCCTGCAATTCTCACAAACACATTAGTCTCTCAACTAGGTTTGTCGTCAATACTCCAAAACCAACTAGGGGTGGCACTAGATGCACTTACATGGATACCCATGTTGGCTCCCACATGTTCCACGATGATCTCATCGGATGAACCACGATGTTAAGGATTCAGTCAATCCAGTATACAATTCCCTTTGTCTACCGGTATAGTACTTGCCTGAGATTCGATCGTCGGTATCCCGATACCTTGTTCAATCTCGTTACCGGCAAGTCTCTTTACTTGTTCCGTAACACATCATCCCGTGATCAACTCCTTGGTCACATTGTGCACATTATGATGATGTCCTACCGAGTGGGTCTAGAGATACCTCTCCGTTTACACAGAGTGACAGATCCCAGTCTCGATTCGTGCCAACCCAACAGACACTTTTGGAGATACCCGTAGTGCACCTTTATAGCCACCCAGTTACGTTGTGGCGTTTGGTACACCCAAAGCATTCCTACGGTATCTGGGAGTTGCACAATCTCATGGTCTAAGGAAATGATACTTGACATTAGAAAAGCTTTAGCAGACGAACTATACGATCTTGTGTTGGACTTAGGATTGGGTCTTGTCCATCACATCATTCTCCTAATGATGTGATCCCATTATCAATGACATCCAATGTCCATGGTCAGGAAACAATGACCATCTATTGATCAACGAGCTAGTCAACTAGAGGCTTACTAGGGACATGTTGTGGTCTATGTATTCACACATGTATTACGGTTTCCGGTTAATACAATTATAGCATGAACAATAGACAATTATCATGAACAAGGAAATACAATAATAACCATTTTAGTATTGCCTCTAGGGCATATTTCCAACAGTCTCCCACTTGCACTAGAGTCAATAATCTAGTTCACATCACTATGTGATTGCAATGAATCCAACACCCATGGGGTTTGTTCATATATTGCTTGTGAGAGAGGTTTATTAGTCAATGAATCTGAACCTTTCAGATCCATGTGTGCTTTACAAATCTCTATGTCATCTTGTAGATGCAGCTACCACGCGCTACTTGGAGCTATTCCAAATAACTGTTCTACTATACGAATCCGGTTTACTACTCAGAGTCATCCGGATTAGTGTCAAAGTTTGCATCGACGTAACCCTTTACGACGAACTCTTTTACCACCTCCATAATCGAGAAAATTCCTTAGTCCACTAGTTACTAAGGATAAGTTCGACCGCTGTCGTGTGATCCATTCCTAGATCACTCTTGTACCCCTTGACTGACTCATGGCAAGGCACACTTCAGGTGCGGTACACAGCATAGCATAGTGTAGAGCCTACGTCTAAAGCATATGGGACGACCTTCATCCTTTCTCTCTATTCTGCCGTGGTCAGGTCTTGAGTCTTACTCAATATTCACACCTTGTAACACAGCTAAGAACTCCTTCTTTGCTGATCTATTTTGAAATCCTTCAAAATCTTGTCATGGTATGTATTCATTTGAAAGTACTATTAAGCGTTTTTGATCTATCCTTATAGATCTTGATGCTCAATGTTCAACTAGCTTAATCCAGATTTTCCACTGAAAAACACTTTTCAAATAACCCTGCATGCTTTCCAGAAATTCTACATCATTTCTGATCAACAATATGTTAACAACATATACTCATCAAAAATTCTATAGTGCTCCCACTCACTTTTTGGAAATACTAGTTTCTCATAAACTTTGTATAAACCCAAAATCTTTGATCATCTCATCAAAGCGTACATTCCAACTCCGAGATGCTTACTCCAGTCCTTAGAAGGATTGCTGGAGCTTTGCATACTTGTCAGCATCTTTCAGGATTGACAAAACCTTCTGGTTGTATCACATACAACCTTTCCTCAAGAAAAATGTTGAGGAAACAATGTTTTTTACATCCTATCTGCAAGATTTCATAAATAATGCAGTAACTGCTAACATAATTCCAACAGACTCCTAGCATCGCTACGAGTGAGAAAGTCTCATCGTAGTCAACTCCTTGAACTTGTCGAGAAACATCTTAACGACAAGTCGAGCTTTCTTAATGGTGACACTTACCATCATTGTCTGTCTTCCTTTTAAAATCCATCTGCACCGAACAGCCTTACGACCAT
Source organism: Triticum urartu (assembly GCF_056163025.1). Taxonomy (NCBI): domain Eukaryota; kingdom Viridiplantae; phylum Streptophyta; class Magnoliopsida; order Poales; family Poaceae; genus Triticum; species Triticum urartu. Next base: position 443,638,353 of record NC_141876.1, read on the forward strand.
CAAGTGGTTCTTTCAAAGTCTATACTTTCTTTTATACATGGATCCTCTCTCAGATTTTATGCCCTCGAGCCATTCTTCGGAATCTGGGCCCACCATCACTTCTCCATAGCTCGTAGGTTCATTGTTGTCTAGCAACATGACTTCCAAGAAAGGATTATGTACCACTCTGAAGTAGTATGCGTCCTTGTCGACCTATGAGGTTTGGTAGTGACTTGATCCGAAGTTTCATGGTCACTATCATAAGCTTCCACTTCAATTGGTGTAGGTGCCAAAGGAACAACTTCATGTGCCCTGCTACACACTAGTTGAAGTGACGGTTCAATAACCTCATCAAGTCTCCACCATCCTCCCACTCAATTCTTTCAAGAGAAACTTTTCCTCGAGAAAGAATCCGTTTCTAGAAACAATCACTTTTGCTTCCGGATCTAAAATAGGAGGTATACCCAACTATTTTTGGGTATTCTATGAAGATGCATTTATCCGCTTTGGGTTCGAGCTTATCAGCCTGAAACTTTTTCACATAAGCATCGCAGCCCCAAACTTTTAAGAAACGACAGCTTAGGTTTCTCTAAACCATAGTTCATACAGTGTCGTCTCAACGGAATTGTGTGGTGCCCTATTTAAAGTGAGTGCGGTTGTCTCTAATGCCTAACCCATAAAGATAGTGGTAATTCGATAAGAGACATCATGGTATGCACCATATCCAATAGGGTGCAGTTGTGATGTTCGGACACACCATCACACCATGGTGGTCTAGGCGGTATTAGTTGTGAAACAATTTCCACAATGTCTTAATTGTGTGCCAAACTCGTAACTCAGATATTCATCTCTATGATCATATCATAGACATTTTATCATCTTATCACGACGATCTTCAGCTTCACTCTGAAATTACTTAAACCTTTCAATAATTCAGACTTGTGTTTCATCAAGTAAATATACTCAGCATCTACTCAAATCATCTGTGAAGTAAGAACATAACGATATCCACTGCGTGCCTCAGCACTCATTGGACTGCACACATCAAAATGTATTACTTCCAACAAGTTGCTTTCTTGTTCCATCTTACTGAAAACGAGGCCTTTCAGTCATCTTGCCCATGTGGTATGATTTGCATGTCTCAAGTGATTCAAAATCAAGTGAGTCCAAATGATCCATCTGCATGGAGTTTCTTCATGCATATCTACCAATAGACATGGTTCACATGTCTCAATCTTTTCAAAAACGAGTGAGTCCAAAGATCCATCAACATGGAGCTTCTTCATGCGTTTTATACCAACATGACTCAAATGGCAGTGCCACAAGTACGTGGTACTATCATTACTATCTTATATCTTTTGGCATGAACATGTGTATCACTACGATCGAGATTCAATAAACCATTCATTTTAGGTGCAAGACCATTGAAGGTATTATTCAAATAAACAGAGTGACCATTATTCTCCTTAAATGAATAACCGTGTGGTGATAAACATAATCCAATCATGTCTGTGCTCAACGCAAACACCAAATAACAATTATTTCGGTTTAACACCAATCCCGATGGTAGAGGGAGTGTGCGATGTTTGATCACATCAACCTTGGAAACACTTCCAACACATATCGTCATCTCACCTTTAGCTAGTCTCCGCAGCCTCTTATTTCGAGTTACTAACGCTTAGCAACCGAACCGGTATTTATTACCCTAGTGCTACTAGGAGTACTAGTAAAGTACACAAGAATATGACGTATATCCAAAATACTTCTGTCGACCTTGCCAGCCTTCTCATCTACCAAGTATCTAGGGTAGTTCTGCTTCAGTGACTGTTCCCCTCATTATAGAAGCACTTAGTCTCGGGTTTGGTTCAACCTTGGGTTTCTTCACTAGAGCAGCAACTGATTTGCCGTCTCATGAAGTATCCCTTCTTTCCCTTGCCCTTCTTGAAACTAGTGGTTTAACCATCAACAATTGATGGTCCTACTTGATTTCTACTTTCGCGGTGTCAAACATCGCGAGTTGCTCAAGGATCATCATGTCTATCCCTGATATGTTATAGTTCATCATGAAGCTCCAATAGCTTGGTGGCAGTGACTATGGAGAACCATCACTATCTCATCTGGAAGATTAACTCCCACTTGATTCAAGCGATTGCAGTACTCAGACAATCCGAGCACATGCTCAACGATTGAGTTTTTCTCCCTTAGTTTGCAGGCTTAAGAAACTTGTCAGTGGTCTCATACCTCTTGACGTGGGCACTAGTCTAAAATTCCAATTTCAGTCTTTGGAACATCTCATATGTTCTGCGACGTTTCAAAAACGTCTTTGGTGCCACAATTCTAAACCGTTAGTATTACGTACTGAACTATCACGTAGTCATCAAAACGTGTATGTCAGATGTTTCCCAACATCTACAGATGATGCTCGAGGTTCAACACACTAAGCGGTGCATTAAGGACATAACCCTTCTGTGCAGCAATGAGGACAATCCTCAGTTCACGGACCTAGTCCGCATAATTGCTACTCTCAACTAAATTTTCTCTAGGAACATATCTAAAACAGTAGAACCAAAGCGTGAGCTACGACATAATTTGCAAAGACCTTTTGACTATGTTCATGATAATTAAGTTCATCTAATCAAATTATTCAATGAACTCCCACTTAGATAGACATCCCTCTAGTCATCTAAGTGATACATGATCCGAGTCAACTAGGCTGTGTCTGATCATCACGTGAGACGGACTAGTCATCATCGGTGAACATCTTCATGTTGATCGTGTCCACTATACGACTCATGTTCGACCTTTCGGTCTTCCGTGTTCCGAGGCCATGTCTGTGAAGGAAATATGCCCTAGAGGCAATAATAAAGTTATTATTTATTTCCTTATATCATGATAAATGTTTATTATTCATGCTAGAATTTTATTAACCGGAAACATAATACATGTGTGAATACATAGACAAAAACAGAGAGTCACTAGTATGCCTCTACTTGACTAGCTCGTTAATCAAAGATGGTTATGTTTCCTAACCATAGACATGAGTTGTCATTTGATTAACGGGATCACATCATTAGGAGAATGATGTGATTGACTTGACCCATTCCGTTAGCTTAGCACTTGATCGTTTAGTTTGTTGCTATTGCTTTCTTCATAACTTATACATGTTCCTATGACTATGAGATTATGCAACTCCCGTTTACCGGAGGAACACTTTGTGTGCTACCAAACGTCACAACGTAACTGGGTGATTATAAAGGTGCTCTACAAGTGTCTCCGAAGGTACTTGTTGGGTTGGCGTATTTCGAGATTAGGATTTGTCACTCCGATTGTCGGAGAGGTATCTCTGGGCCCTCTCGGTAATGCACATCACTCAAGCCTTGCAAGCATTGCAACTAATAAGTTAGTTGCAGGATGATGTATTACGGAACGAGTAAAGAGACTTGCCGGTAACGAGATTGAACTAGGTATTGAGATACCGACGATCGAATCTCGGGCAAGTAACATACCGATGACAAAGGGAACAACGTATGTTGTTATGCGGTCTGACCGATAAAGATCTTCGTAGAATATGTAGGAGCCAATATGACCATCCAAGTTCCGCTATTGGTTATCGACCGGAGACGTGTCTCGGTCATGTCTACATTGTTCTCGAACCCGTAGGGTCCGCATGCTTAAAGTTCGGTGACGATCGTAATTAGAGTTTTTGTGTTTTGATGTACCGAAGGTTGTTAGGAGTCCCGGATGTGGTCACAGACATGACGAGGAGTCTCGAAATGGTCGAGACATAAAGATTGATATATTGGAAGCCTATATTTGGATATCGGAAACGTTCCGGGTGAAATCGGGATTTTACCGGAGTACCGGGGGGTTACCGGAACCCCCCCGGGGGTTATTGGTCCTACATGGGCCATGAGGGAGAATAGGAGGGCCGGCCAGGGCAGGCCGCGCGCCCCCTCCCCCCTAGTCCGAATAGGACAAGGAAGGGGGGCGGCGCCCCCCTTTCCTCTTTCTCCCTTCCTACTTCCTTTTCCAACAAGGCAAGAGGGGGGAGTCCTACTCCCGGTTGGAGTAGGACTCCTCCAGGCGCACCCATAGGGCCGGCCGCACCTCCCCCTCTCCCTCCTTTATATACTGAGGCAAGGGGCACCCCATGACACACAAGTTGATCCTCGTGATCGTTCCTTAGCCGTGTGCGGTGCCCCCTTCCACCATATTCCACCTCGGTCATATCGAGCGGTGCTTAGGCGAAGCCCTGCGTCGGTAGAACATCATCACCGTCATCACACCATCGTGCTGACGAAACTCTCCCTCAATGTTTTGCTAGATCGGAACTCGAGGGACGTCACCGAGTTGAACATGTGCAGAACTCGGAGGTGCCGTACATTCGGTACTTGGATCGGTTGGATCGGGAAGACGTACGACTACTTCCTCTACGTTGTGTCAACACTTCCGTTGCTGGTCTACGAGGGTACGTAGACAACACTCTCCCCTCTCGTTGCTATGCATCACCATGATCTTGCGTGTGCGTAGGAATTTTTTTGAAATTACTACGTTCCACAACAGTGGTATCAGAGCCTAGGTTTTATGCGTTGATGTTGTGCACGAGTAGAACACAAGTGAGTTGTGGGCGATATAAGTCATACTGCTTACCAGCATGTCAGACTTTGGTTCGGCGGTATTGTTGGATGAAGCGGCCCGGACCGACATTACGCGTACGCTTACGCGAGACTGGTTCTACCGACGTGCTTTGCACACAGGTGGCTGGCGAGTGTCAGTTTCTCCAACTTTAGTTGAACCAAGTGTGGCTATGCCCGGTCCTTGCAAAGGTTAAAACAGCACCAACTTGATAAACTATCGTTGTGGTTTTGATGCGTAGGTAAGAACGGTTCTTGCTAAGCCCGTAGCCGCCACGTAAAACTTGCAACAACAAAGTAGAGGACGTCTAACTTGTTTTTGCGGGGCATGTTGTGATGTGATATGGTCAAGACATGATGCTAAATTTTATTGTATGAGATGATCATGTTTTGTAACCAAGTTATCGGCAACTGGCAGGAGCCATATGGTTGTCGCTTTATTGTATGCAATGCAATTGCGCTGTAATGCTTTACTTTATCACTAAGCGGTAGCGATAGTCGTGGAAGCATAAGATTGGCGAGACGACAACGATGCTACGATGGTGATCAAGGTGTCGCGCCGGTGACGATGGTGATCATGAAGGTGCTTCGAAGATGGAGAACACAAGATGACGATGGCCATATCATATCACTTATATTGATTGCATGTGATGTTTATCTTTTATGCATCTTATCTTGCTTTGATTGACGGTAGCATTATAAGATGATCCCCCACTAAATTATCAAAGTATAAGTGTTCTCCCTAAGTATGCACCATTGCGAAAGTTCTTCGTGCTGAGACACCATGTGATGATCGGGTGTGATAGGCTCTACGTTCAAATACAATGGGTGCAAAACAGTTGCACACGCGGAATACTCAGGTTTAACTTGACGAGCCTAGCATATAACAGATATGGCCTCGGAACACGGAGACCGAAAGGTCGAGCGTGAATCATATAGTAGATATGATCAACATATTGATGTTCACCATTGATACTACTCCATCTCATGTGATGATCGGACATGGTTTAGTTGATTTGGATCACGTGATCACTTAGAGGATTAGAGGGATATCTTTCTAAGTGGGAGTTCTTAAGTAATATGATTAATTGAACTTAAATTTATCATGAAATTAGTACCTGATAGTATCTTGCTTGTCTATGTTTGATTGTAGATAGATGGCTCGTGATGTTGTTCCATTGAATTTTAATGCGTTCCTTGAGAAAGCAAAGTTGAAAGATGATGGTAGCAATTACACGGACTGGGTCCATAACTTGAGGATTATCCTCATTGCTGCATAGAAGAATTACGTTCAGGAAGCACTGCTAAGTGTCAAGCCTGCTGCAGGAGCGACACCAGATGTTATGAACGTCTGGCAGAGCAAAGCTGATGACTACTCGATAGTTCAGTGTGCCATGCTTTACGGCTTAGAACCGGGTCTTCAACGACGTTTTTGAACGTCATGGAGCATATGAGATGTTCCAGGAGTTGAAGTTAATATTTCAAGAAAATGCCCGGATTGAGAGATATGAAGTCTCCAATAAGTTCTATAGCTGCAAGATGGAGGAGAATAGTTCTGTCAGTGAACATATACTCAAAATGTCTGGGTATCATAATCGCTTGACTCAACTGGGGGTTAATCTTCCTGTTGATAGTGTCATTGACAGAGTTCTTCAATCACTGCCACCAAGCTACAAAAGCTTCATGATGAACTATAATATGCAAGGGATGAATAAAAATATTCCTGAGCTCTTCGCAATGCTAAAAGTCGCGGAGGTAGAAATCAAGAAGGAGCATCAAGTGTTGATGGTCAATAAGACCACCAGTTTCAAGAAAAAGGGCAAAGGGAAGAAGAAAGGGAACTTCAAGAAGAACAGCAAATAAGTTGCTGCTCAGGAGAAGAAACCCAAGTCTGGACCTAAGCCTAAGACTGAGTGCTTCTACTGCAAGCAGACTGGTCACTGGAAGCGGAACTGCCCCAAGTATTTGGCGGATAAGAAGGATGGCAAAGTGAACAAAGGTATATGTGATATACATGTTATTGATGTGTACCTTACTAATGCTCGCAGTAGCACCTGGGTATTTGATACTGGTTCTGTTGCTAACATTTGCAACTCGAAACAGGGGCTACGGATTAAGCGAAGATTGGCTAAGGACGAGGTAACGATGCGCGTGGGAAATGGTTCCAAAGTCGATGTGATCGCGGTCGGCACGCTACCTCTACATCTACCTTCGGGATTAGTATTAGACCTAAATAATTGTTATTTGGTGCCAGCGTTGAGCATGAATATTATATCTGGATCTTGTTTGATGCGAGACGGTTATTCATTTAAATCAGAGAATAATGGTTGTTCTATTTATATGAGTAATATCTTTTATGGTCATGCACCCTTGAAGAGTGGTCTATTTTTGATGAATCTCGATAGTAGTGATACACATATTCATAATGTTGAAATCAAAAGATGCAGAGTTGATAATGATAATGCAACTTATTTGTGGCACTGCCGTTTAGGTCATATCGGTGTAAAGCGCATGAAGAAACTCCATACTGATGGACTTTTGGAACTACTTGATTATGAATCACTTGGTACTTGCGAACTGTGCCTCATGGGTAAGATGACTAAAATGCCGTTCTCCGGTACTATGGAGAGAGCAACGGATTTGTTGGAAATCATACATACAGATGTATGTGGTCCAATGAATGTTGAGGCTCGTGGCGGATATCATTATTTTCTCACCTTCACAGATGATTTAAGCAGATATGGGTATATCTACTTAATGAAACATAAGTCCGAAACATTTGAAAAGTTCAAAGAATTTTAGAGTGAAGTTGAAAATCATCGTAACAAGAAAATAAAGTTTCTACGATCTGATCGTGGAGGAGAATATTTGAGTTACGAGTTTGGTCTACATTTGAAACAATGCAGAATAGTTTCGCAACTCACGCCACCCAGAACACCACAGCGTAATGGTGTGTCCGAACGTTGTAATCGTACTTTATTAGATATGGTGCGATCTATGATGTCTCTTACTGATTTACCGTTATCGTTTTGGGGTTATGCTTTAGAGACGGCTACATTCACGTTAAATAGGACACCATCGAAATCCGTTGAGACGACGCCTTATGAACTGTGGTTTGGTAAGAAACCAAAGTTGTCGTTTCTGAAAGTTTGGGGTTGTGATGCTTATGTGAAAAAGCTTCAACCTGATAAGCTCGAACCCAAATCGGAGAAATGTGTCTTCATAGGATACCCAAAGGAGACTGTTGGGTACACCTTCTATCACAGATCCGAAGGCAAAACTTTTGTTTCTAAATTCGCAGTTTTTCTAGAGAAGGAGTTTCTCTCGAAAGAAGTGAGTTGGAGAAAAATGTAGAACTTGATGAGGTAACTGTACCTGCTCCCTTATTGGAAAGTAGTACATCACAGAAACTGGTTTCTATGACACCTACACCAATTAGTGATGAAGCTAATGATAATGATCATGAAACTTCAGATCAAGTTACTACCGAACCTCGTAGATCAACCAGAGTAAGATCCGCACCAGAGTGGTACGGTAATCCTATTCTGGAAGTCATGCAACTAGATCATGATGAACCTACGAACTATGAAGAAGCAATGGTGAGCCCAGATTCCGCAAAATGGCTAGAAGCCATGAAATCTGAGATGGGATCCATGTATGAGAACAAAGTGTGGACTTTGGTTGACTTGCCCGTTGATCGGCAAGCAATTGAGAATAAATGGATCTTCAAGAAGAAGACTGACACTGACGGTAATGTTACTGTCTACAAAGCTCGACTTGTTGCAAAAGGTTTTCGACAAGTTCAAGGGATTGACTACGATGAGACCTTCTCACCCGTAGCGATGCTTAAGTCTGTCCAAATCATGTTAGCAATTGCCGCATTTTATGATTATGAAATTTGGCAAATGGATGTCAAAACTGCATTCCTGAATGGATTTCTGGAAGAAGAGTTGTATATGATGCAACCAGAAGGTTTTGTCGATCCAAAGGGAGCTAACAAAGTGTGCAAGCTCCAACGATCCATTTATGGACTGGTGCAAGCCTCTCGGAGTTGGAATAAACGCTTTGATAGTGTGATCAAAGCATTTGGTTTTGTACAGACTTTTGGAGAAGCCTGTATTTACAAGAAAGTGAGTGGGAGCTCTGTAGCATTTCTGATATTATATGTGGATGACATATTATTGATTGGAAATGATATAGAATTTCTGGATAGCATAAAGGGATACTTGAATAAGAGTTTTTCAATGAAAGACCTCGGTGAAGCTGCTTACATATTGGGCATTAAGATCTATAGAAATAGATCAAGACGCTTAATTGGACTTTCACAAAGCACATACCTTGACAAGGTTTTGAAGAAGTTCAAAATGGATCAAGCAAAGAAATGGTTCTTGCCTGTGTTACAAGGTGTGAAGTTGAGTAAGACTGAATGTCCAACCACCGCAGAAGATAGAGAGAAAATGAAAGATGTTCCCTATGCTTCAGCCATAGGCTCTATCATGTATGCAATGCTGTGTACCAGACCTGATGTGTGCCTTGCTATAAGTCTAGCAGGGAGGTACCAAAGTAATCCAGGAGTGGATCACTAGACAGCGGTCAAGAACATCCTGAAATACCTGAAAAGGACTAAGGATATGTTTCTCGTATATGGAGGTGACAAAGAGCTCATCGTAAATGGTTACGTTGATGCAATCTTTGACACTGATCCGGACGATTCTAAATCGCAAACCGGATATGTGTTTTTACTGAACGGTGGAGTTGTCAGTTGGTGCAGTTCTAAACAAAGCGTCGTGGCGGGATCTACATGTGAAGCGGAGTACATAGCTGCTTCGGAAGCAGCAAATGAAGGAGTCTGGATGAAGGAGTTCATATCCTATCTAGGTGTCATACCTAGTGCATCGGGTCCAATGAAAATCTTTTGTGACAATACTGGTGCAATTGCCTTGGCGAAGGAATCCAGATTTCACAAGAGAACCAAACACATAAAGAGACGCTTCAATTCCATTCGGGATTTAGTCCAAGTGGGAGACATAGAAATTTGCAAGATACATACGGATCTGAATGTTGCAGACCCGCTGACTAAGCCTCTTCCACGAGCAAAACATGATCAGCACCAAGGCTCCATGGGTGTTAGAATCATTACTATGTAATCTAGATTATTGACTCTAGTGCAAGTGGGAGACTGAAGGAAATATGACCTAGAGGCAATAATAAAGTTATTATTTATTTCCTTATATCATGATAAATGTTTATTATTCATGCTAGAATTGTATTAACCGGAAACATAATACATGTGTGAATACATAGACAAAAACAGATCGTCACTAGTATGCCTCTACTTGACTAGCTCGTTAATCAAAGATGGTTATGTTTCCTAACCATAGACATGAGTTGTCATTTGATTAACGGGATCACATCATTAGGAGAATGATGTGATTGACTTGACCCATTCCGTTAGCTTAGCACTTGATCGTTTAGTTTGTTGCTATTGCTTTCTTCATAACTTATACATGTTCCTATGACTATGAGATTATGCAACTCCCGTTTACCGGAGGAACACTTTGTGTGCTACCAAACGTCACAACGTAACTGGGTGATTATAAAGGTGCTCTACAAGTGTCTCCGAAGTTACTTGTTGGGTTGGCGTATTTCGAGATTAGGATTTGTCACTCCGATTGTCGGAGAGGTATCTCTGGGCCCTCTCGGTAATGCACATCACTCAAGCCTTGCAAGCATTGCAACTAATAAGTTAGTTGCAGGATGATGTATTACGGAACGAGTAAAGAGACTTGCCGGTAACGAGATTGAACTAGGTATTGAGATACCGACGATCGAATCTCGGGCAAGTAACATACCGATGACAAAGGGAACAACGTATGTTGTTATGCGGTCTGACCGATAAAGATCTTCGTAGAATATGTAGGAGCCAATATGAGCATCTAGGTTCCGCTATTGGTTATTGACCGGAGACGTGTCTCGGTCATGTCTACATAGTTCTCGAACCCGTAGGGTCCGCACGCTTAAAGTTCGGTGACGATCGTAATTAGGGTTTTTGTGTTTTGATGTACCGAAGGTTGTTTGGAGTCCCGGATGTGATCACGGACATGACAAGGAGTCTCTAAATGGTCGAGACATAAAGATTGATATATTGGAAGCCTATATTTGGATATCGGAAACGTTCCGGGTGAAATCGGGATTTTACCGGAGTGCCGGGGGGTTACCGGAACCCCCCCGGGGGTTATTGGGCCTACATCGGCCATAAGGGAGAAGAGGAGGGCCGTCCAGGGCAGGCCGCACGCCCCCTCCCCCTAGTCCGAATAGGACAAGGAAGGGGGGGCGGCGCCCCCCTTTCCTCTTTCTCCCTTCCTCCTTCCTTTTCCAACAAGGCAAGAGGGGGGAGTCCTACTCCCGGTTGGAGTAGGACTCCTCCAGGCGCACCCATAGGGCCGGCCGCACCTCCCCCTCTCCCTCCTTTATATACTGAGGCAAGGGGCACCCCATGACACACAAGTTGATCCTCGTGATCGTTCCTTAGCCGTGTGCGGTGCCCCCTTCCACCATATTCCACCTCGGTCATATCGTAACGGTGCTTAGGCGAAGCCCTGCGTCGGTAGAACATCATCACCGTCATCACGCCTCGTGTTGACGAAACTCCCCCTCAACGTTTTGCTGGATCGAAACTCAAGGGACGTCACCGAGTTGAACGTGTGCAGAACTCGGAGGTGCCGTACGTTGGGTACTTGGATCGGTCGGATCGGGAAGACGTACGACTACTTCCTCTACGTTGTGTCAACACTTCCGTTGCCGGTCTATGAGGGTACGTAGACAACACTCTCCCCTCTCGTTGCTATGCATCACCATGATCTTGCGTGTGCGTAGGAATTTTTTTTGAAATTACTACGTTCCACCACAGTCTGTACATGCTAGGCTCGTCAATTTAACCTAAGTGTATTGCGTGTGTAAATCTGTCTTACACCCGTTGTATGCGAACGTTAGAACCTATCACACCCGATCATCACGTGGTGCTTCGGAACAACGAACCTTAGCAACGGTGCATAGTTAGGGGGAACACTTTCTTGAAATTATTGCTAGGGATCATCTTATCTATGCTACCGTCATTCTAAGCAAATAAGATGTAAACATGACAAACATCACGTGCAAATCATAAAGTGACATGATATGGCCAATATCATCTTGCGCCTTTGATCTCCATCTTCGAGGCGCGGCATGAACACCATCGTCACCGGCATGACACCATGATCTCCATCATCGTGTCTTCATGAAGTTGCCTCGCCAACTATTACTTCTACTACTATGGCTAACGGTTAGCAATAAAGTAAAGTAATTACATGGCGTTTTCATTGACACGCATGTCATAAATAAATTAAGACAACTCCTATGGCTCCTGCCGGTTGTCATACTCATCGACATGCAAGTCATGATTCCTATTACAAGAACATGATCAATCTCATACATCACATATATCATTCATCACATCCTTTTGGCCATATCACATCACATAGCATACCCTGCAAAAACAAGTTAGACGTCCTCTAATTGTTGTTGCATGTTTTACGTGGCTGCTATGGGTTTCTAGCAAGAACGTTTCTTACCTACGCAAAACCACAACGATGATATGCCAATTGCTATTTACCCTTCATAAGGACCCTTTTCATCGAATCTGATCCGACTAAATTGGGAGAGACAGACACTCGCCAGCCACCTTATGCATCAAGTGCATGTCAGTCGGTGGAACCTGTCTCACGTAACTGTACATGTAAGGTCGGTCCGGGCCGCTTCATCCCACAATGCCGCCGAATCAAGATAAGACTAGTAACGACAAGCAAAATGAACAAATCATCGCCCACAACTACTTTGTGTTCTACTCGTGCATAGAATCTACGCATAGACCTAGCTCATGATGCCACTGTTGGGGATCGTAGCAAAAATTTAAAATTTTCTACGCATCACCAAGATCAATCTATGGAGTAATCTAGCAATGAGGGGAAGGGGAGTGCATCTACATACCCTTGTAGATCGCTAAGCAGAAGGGTTGCTAGAACACGGATGAGGTAGTCGTACTCGTAGCGATTCAGATCGCGGTCGATTCTGATCTAAGCGCCGAACAACGGCGCCTCCGCGTTCAACACACGTGCAGCCCGGTGACGTCTCCCATGCCTTGATCCAGCAAGGAGAGAGGGACAGGTTGGGGAAGACTCCGTCCAGCACCAGCACGACGGCGTGGTGGTGGTGGAGGAGCGCGGTACTCCAGCAGGGCTTCGCCAAGCACTACGAGAGATGAGGAGGGAGAGAGGTAGGGCTGCGCCTTGGAAGAGAGAGACTCGTGTGTTCTGCAGCCCCAAAACCTCCACTATATATAGGGGCAAGGGCAAGGGGAGGCGCCCTAGGGTTTCCCCTAGGGGGGTGGCGGCCAGGGCAGATGGGAACTCTCCCTTGGGTGACTTGGCCCCCAAGCCAGGAGGTAGGAACCCTAGATGGGGCGCCCCAAACCCCCTGGTCACGTGGGAATAGGTGAGGGGGGCGCACAGCCCCTTAGTGGGCTGGTTTGCCCCCTTCCCTTGGCCCATGAAGCCCCCCAACACTTGTCGGGGCTCCTGAAACACCTTTCGGTCATGCTGGTCATCACCCGGTACCTTTGGAACACTTCCGGACTCCAAAACCCTTCGTCCAATATATCAATCTTCACCTCCGGACCATTCCGGTACTCCTCGTGACGTCCTAGATCTCATCCAGGACTCCGAACAACATTCGGTAACCGCGTACATACTTTCCCTATAACCCTAGCGTCATCGAACCTTAAGTGTGTAGACCCTACGGGCTCGGGAATAATGCAGACATGACCGAGACATCTCTCTGGTCAATAACCAACAGTGGGATCTGGATACCCATGTTGGCTCCCACATGTTCCACGATGATCTCATCGGATGAACCACGATGTCAAGGATTCAGTCAATCCCGTATACAATTCCCTTTGTCTACCGGTATAGTACTTGCCCGAGATTCGATCGTCGGTATCCCGATACCTTGTTCAATCTTGTTACCAGCAAGTCTCTTTACTTGTTCCGTAACACATCATCCCGTGATCAACTCCATGGTCACATTGTGCACATTATGATGATGTCCTACCGAGTGGGTCTAGAGATACCTCTCCGTTTACACGGAGTGACAAATCCCAGTCTCGATTCGTGCCAACCCAACAGACACTTTTGGAGATACCCGTAGTGCACCTTTATAGCCACCCAGTTACGTTGTGGCGTTTGGTACACCCAAAGCATTCCTACGGTATCTGGGAGTTGCACAATCTCATGGTCTAAGGAAATGATACTTGACATTAGAAAAGCTTTAGCAGACGAACTATACGATCTTGTGTTGGACTTAGGATTGGGTCTTGTCCATCACATCATTCTCCTAATGATGTGATCCCGTTATCAATGACATCCAATGTCCATGGTCAGGAAACCATGACCATCTATTGATCAACGAGCTAGTCAACTAGAGGCTTACTAGGGACATGTTGTGGTTTATGTATTCACACATGTATTACGGTTTCCGGTTAATACAATTATAGCATGAACAATAGAAAATTATCATGAACAAGGAAATACAATAATAACCATTTTAGTATTGCCTCTAGGGCATATTTCCAACAGGGAGGCGCTCCTGGAGCGGGCGCTGGTCCTGACGAGGCTCTTGCCGCGACGCCATCCTCCTGAGGTCCTGCACGGTGCGGCTTCTTCTTCTTGGGGATGGCCTCCAGAGGGCCTTCATTTCTGCTGCCGGGGTCGTCGATTGCTGAGGCTTGAAAGGCGTGCTCGAGGGAGCACACCGCATCCCTTTCTTCACATGGGACCGTGATGATTCCTCCGCTTCCTGGCATCTTGAGAATGTTGTAGCTGTGATGAGTGACTGCCATGAACTTGGTCAGGGTTGGATACCCGAGGATGGCATTGTATGACAGGCGGATGTGCGCGACGTCGAAGTCGATGAGCTTGGTGCGGTAGTTCTTGCGCTCCCCGAAGGTGACAAGAGGACCTGCCCTATCAGTGTGGTGGAGCCGTCGGTCACTCTGGAGAAAGGCTTGGTGGGCTGGAGCTGTTCATAAGGCACTTGGAGGTTGTCCAACGTGTCGACGGACAGGACATTGAGCCCTGCGCCACCGTCGATGAGGGTCTTGGTGACCTGCACATTGCTGATGACTGGTGAACACAGCATAGGGAGGGCGCCAACGGTGGTTGCGCACTTGAGCTTATCCGCCGAGTTGAAAGTGATGGCGCATTGGGACCACCTGAGCGGGCGCGTGGCCTCGAGTTTGGGGAGCGCCGCGTTCACCTCGCGAGTGAACTGTTTGAAGGTGCGCTGAGAGGATGGGGCCTGGGCGTCGCCCAAGATGCAGGCGATCGCACGCGGCTCCTGGAAGCCCCCAGCCCCCTCGTCCTGGTGGTGGTCGTCGTTCCTTCTTGGTGGCGACAGCGGGGGAAGACCGGCGTTGCCCTGGGGGCGATCTTCACGTGGCGAGTCCCTCCAGGCGCCCTCGCGAGATTGGTCCTGCCAGCGGTCCTCACGAGGCCAGTCGTGCCACTCCTGACGCGCGCCACGGTCATCCCAACGTCCGCTTCCACATCCTCCTCCGCGACCGTAGCCCCAGTCGTTGCGCTCGGGGCGTCGACCGTAGCGTTCTTCCCGTATGGCTCTGAATTCTTGACAGTCGCTGGTGTTGTGGGTGTTCAGGTTGTGGAAGGCATAGAACGGTCGATCCTTCTTGGATGACTTAGGCTAATCTCTGCCCTGCTTGATGTCGGGCTCCGCTGCGAGCACAGCTGCCTCCTTGCGCTTCACGTCCTTGGCCTTGGCCTTCTTCTCCTCCGCACCCACGGCTGGCAGCTCAAGGAGGGAGAGGCGCCCCTCCTCAACTCTTGCGCACTTGGTCGCCAAATTGAACAGCTCCTGAGATGTGCAGAGCTCCTCATGGACGGCGAGCTCTTCCTTCATATTGACGTCACGAACGCCGTCGGAGAACGCGGAGATGATGGCCTCGTCCGTGACCTTGGGGATCTTGAGGCGGGTGTTGTTGAAGCGCTGGATGTACTTCTGGAGGGTCTCTCCTGGTTGCTGCCTAATGCGGAGTAGATCACCCACGACTGGTGGGCGGTCGCGAGTGCCCTGGAAGTTGGCGACGAAGCGGTCGCGCATCTCGTCACAGGAGGAGATCGAGCCGTGCTGCAGGTTCAGGAGCCAGGAGCGAGCTCCATCCTTAAGAGCCATGGGAAACCAGTTTGCCATGACCTTTTCGTCGTCGTTGGCCGCTTCGATGCTCAGCTCATAGAGCTACACGAACTCCGCGGGGTCGGCGGTACCGTCGTAGCGAGGAGGCAGATCCGGCTTGAACTTGCCCGGCCAGGCGACGCTACGCAGCTCGGGGGTGAAGGCGCGACAGCCAGCCGTGGTTGCCGGGGCCCGCTTCGGAGGTGGAGCTTGGTCTTGACGAAGTCCGTGCTGCACCGTTGCGGGAGGTGCACGGTCTTGACGAGGTGGCGTGGGGAGCGCAGGTGCAGCTTCTCGCAGCCGCGGAATTTCTTGGCAGCTTCTCTCTTCGCGCGCGGGCGCCGGGCGCGGCGGATCATGCCGCGGAGCCGCGTGCCTTGGTGCCAAGGCGCCGTCTTGGGGCTAAGCTGGCGGAGGCACGCCATGAGCCCCGTCGCCCGCGGTTGGTCGAGGGGGGGGGCAGAGAGTGGGACGGCGCCGGAGAGCCCCCTGCGGCGCGGACGAGCTCGACGACGCGGTCGAGCCACTCCTCGTAGAGGTCGTCAATGGGGCGGTAGCGCAGGAGCTCGTTCGCCGCGAGGAGCGCGGCCCGTGCCTCCATGGGAGTGCGGTGCGCGTGAGACGAAGAACCGGCAGGGGTCAGCGATGAAGTGGCGGTGCGGCCGTCCTGCCATACCGAAGGATGCAGCAAGGACGCCTGCTGCTCGTTCCCCGCCGGGCCGGTGGCAGCGTTGGCGGCGGGAGACGTAGAACGGCGATGTGGCCCGCCGACGGGAGCCGTCTGAGCGACGCAGGCGGTGAGGGCAGCCCAACGCTCAGCTCGAGCACGGCGAGCGTCCGCCATGGAGACGACGGAGCGACAGAGTGACCAACTGATGGAAGGGAAGCTACGGCGCACCCCTACCTGGCGCGCCAAATGTCGGATGTGGGGTTCTGGCAAACCCTTAAGGTTCGAACACTGGGGTGCGCGCGAAGTCTTTCCTTCCTACTGATCTACGTCCTAGCTCACTAAGATCTCGCGGACGAACTCGATGAACTCGCAACACAGAAAGACACGAGGTTTATACTGGTTCGGGCCACCGTTGTGGTGTAATACCCTACTCCAGTGTGGTGGTGGTAGATTGCCTCTAGGGCTGATGATGAACAATACAAGGGAAGAACAACCTCCTGAGGTTGCGGTGTTCTTGTGAGTAGGCTCTCGATCGGGTTGGATCAAGCTAAGATCAGATGCCTGAGGCTCTGTTTTCTCTCCTCGTCCTCCTCCTGCCTACTGTGGTGGCTAGCTCTACTTATATAGGCCCTGATCCTCTTCACAAATATCAAGCGGGAAGGGAGCCAACAACGGCGGACCAATTTGAAGGGGACAGCTAGTACAAGCTATCCTGATAAAAGTGGTCTTCGCCTGCGAAAAGCTCTGGTGGTGACGTCGTCTTGGGATCCACGATGACCTCCATCTTTTCGTCCTCCTGGTCTTGGTCTCGTTGCATTGATATAGCAACCTTTGCCTGATGCTTCGGTACTCTTCGCCTGCGCTGGCCTCCTTAACACCAAAGAGGAAACAATGACACTTCACGCGCTGACGCCCGCCTGGCACCCGCCTGGTATCGTGCGTCATGGCTCACGTCACGAGGGCCTTGTGAGGTTTGCCCCGCCTTGATATCTCCGCTACTCATGAGCCTGCCTGGCTAGGCTACTCCAGAGGTGGTCTTGCGTCGTTTGCCTCGCTAGGCTTGAATTCTCACGAGGGTCTTGGATGCCTTGTTGATGAAGATGGGTCATACGACCTGATGGCTTAGCCACGCTGTGGGCCGCGGGCAGGCAAGTCTGGGGACCCCCGTTCTTAGAACGCCGACACCGTTGAATACAATAAACTTAACAATCAACATATTCTAATTCTTGGCACTTTATTTTTATAATAGAGTGGTGATACTGGGGGTAATTATTTTTATTAAGAAGCTTCCATGACAAAATATTCACATTGTTTTCATGGGCATGAACAAAAGTTCAAGGTCGACCCCACTTTATCAATGATCACCGTTTCTCAATCAGTTCTCTTTTTTAAAAAAAAGTTTATTTTATTCCATTCTTCACTTTCTTTTTAGTTTATTCAATATAAGCGGATATTACAAAATATGATGGAGGATATGAAAACGAAGTCTAACTCTTTTCCTATGCATTGGCACTGCATACAAAAAACAAGTCATTCACAAAGAGCAAATGGCAATGCATGATAAAAGCAGTTTCTTGCAATTTTAGTTTCTGGAAGACATTGAGAGGGCACTTATTTCTTCCTCTATTATAATTACTGCAAGAAGCAGCAACAAACTTAATTGTATAGGTTTAATTAGCATCATCATGAGCACACACGCAAATTTCAAGCCATGAACATAGTATTTAATACACTAAAATTTCTCCCCTAAAATATAGTTAAGAGTTTTCAAAACAATCATAGGGCTTCCATAAGTGAGAGCAAAACAATTATTTATAATTCCATCATCCATAACAGTAGCATAATCATCTTCAAGTAATTCATCCATAGGCGCACATGACATTCATTCCAATGTTCATCGTAGTCCTCAAAAAAGAAATTTCATCCAATAAACTTTGTGTTTCATCACTATTATTAGCAGTAGTAAGTTCAAGAGAGTTATTATCATATTCATTTGGAGATATGCATGGGTAGCTAATCCATTCTCCCTCCTATGATGTCATTGCTCTTTAACATTCAAGAGAGGTACTTCCTTCATCAAAAGCATTAGTAGCAGCAGCAGAAACATCAGAAGTATCATTCACAAAGCTAGAGAGAAAGTCATCACGGAAATACATTTTTTTCGTTTTTTATATATAATCATAGGGTAATATTACTTGGTAGCAAAGCAAACAAGTGCAAACCAGAAAATTCAACCTAGCGCTATGCTCCCGGCAACGACTCCAAAAAAGAACTTGATAGTCTCCAAGTGCAGGGTGTTATTGTAGCACTTTCCAAGGAGGATTTGGAAGTATATGGGGTGTCTGAACCAAAGAGAGCTAAAGGTAGGTTTCCTAATCTCTCATGTCCCGTATGCCACTTACGCAACTATCTATGCACTTCACATCTAATATGCCTAGACTCTCTACAACTAGGATAGGACTGAGGTGTGGAAACTAATTAAGGTACTTAGCAAGAAGGATTTCCAAAGAGGTGACTATAGTACTTTACAAAATAAAAATAAAATGTTAGTGTCCGGCAATAAAAAATCACAAGGACAAAAGAGCTTTGAGTGCGTGGTGGTTGCGATGAATGTAGCAGGATTCAATGGGATTATGCGAACAAGTGTTCCTGGCAAATTGGCTAGTTTATGTATTCATGGTTGCTTATCTTGGGAATAATCCCTCAACAAGTGTTGTGTTCTAAGGAGGAGCCTAAGTCGGCATGTTGCTACGATGAGCCTACATACATTTTTAGTTGTTTTCTTAGCATGTATGCACAGCCACTCGTATACAAGACAAATAAAATGGCATAGAAACCAATATTCAACCAATCATTATACTATTTCATCAATGCCATGGAACAAATCACTACTCAAACAAAGACATAAAATATGCGATAAATCACGGGGAAATAATTCATGGCACAACACATCAATATTTACCATTTATGGATGGAGAAGCCCTTGTACTAAGAATGAAGATGATGATGGAGACGTTGGTGAAGTCATTGAAAATGATGACGGTTCCTCCGGCGGTGTTCTGGCGCCACTGGAAGGGAGGGGGTGAGAGCCCCCCTACTTCTCCTTCCTTGGCCTTCTCCCTAAGCGGGAGAAGGGTGAAACACTTCTTTTTTCGTTCAAACAAAAGAAGTGTGTTATGATATTCCAATCCGGGCACTCATGGAGGGTAGGATCCTCGTGTACGACTTCCAGCGAACAATGGCGACCCCCCCCCTCCCCCTCAGCGTTGAGGAAGGCCTCCTCCTCTGCTTGCTCCCTCATCCATCAGCCGATCCTTCTCCAAGAGCAGCACCCAGTCCGACCGCAGGGGAAGCGACATGGCAACAAGGAGGTAGAAAGTGGCTACAAGTAGCGGTGTTGAAAGTGGGGGTTGTGAGCTATTCGGTCACGGCGATGACCTTTTTATAGCCACCGGCGACGGGACGTTACGGGTGCCGAGAAAATATGGTGAGAGAGGCTACGGGCAGTTGCACGCGACGGTTGCAATTAATTGTCGCACTTCCGTTGACATGACAGTCTAGCCGTCAATGGCTTTAGGAGAGAGAGTGGAGATAAGCCGCGCGGGAGGCTGAGGAGGGAGATGGTACTTTCATGCCTCGTGAGCTGTTGGTGGATGAAGCGCTTTCCAAACTAACGCTCTCAACCTCCAAATACGAAGGCTCGGTGGGCTCAATATGAAGGCCATTTCATAAATTACAGCGATCAAGATGACAACTCTACCGAGTGCCATTTTAGCTCAAAATTGATACTTTGCGATTACTGTGGCCATTGGGTCGCTAAAGTTGTTCTAAGATGATATATACTCTCGTAGTCTCGTGGTACAGCTCTGAACATATGTATACCTGGTAGTCGCTGCATTAGTATGACAGTATGGTTGGTTGGTGCACAGGGCATGGCAACTCAGTAGTTCCTATATAAACCGCAGCAATGAATACTAGCTGCCGTACGTAACGGCGGTACAGCGAACGATCGTGCATCCAAGCCTTTCTCATCGCACAGACGGGGGTGTACGTGCACCACCACTGTTCTGTTTGATCAGCCGCAGTAACACGCGATGCGAAGCACGCACGTACTACTACTACAAGGAGCGATACGCGGCAGCAACACAACACCAGCAGGAGTACCACGATTGTACACACGGATCTGTCGCTGGCTGGCTGTCTGCACATTGATTGTTCCATCGGCACACCGCGCGCGAATTTATGAGCAGCATACTACATGATTTGCACCAGGAACATGATGCGGGATCCTTCTTCTTTAACTCGCGTATCATGCGTGCTGGTTGTGGTTGCCGGGACGTGCTGTCCGCCAGGATCCTCGTGTACGTTGCCACTAGCACGTCGTAGAGTACTGCTCCCGAGCATGGTGAATTGCTAATGATGATGGCCGTCGTGTTGGTAAATCGGCCTCGTGCTTGTGGCGGGTGGGCTACGGACGTGCGAATCCCATCCCGGGATCCCATCCTCTCAAATTATGAACCCCGTAATCCTGTTGGTGCGCAGGAAATGTTATATCTGTTCTCCGGTTCCCGTCTGGAGTAGTTGAGCGCTTGGCAACTTGGAGTAGTTTGACAACATTTGAAGCCAAGCGACGGGTTCGCATTGCACCCGCAGACTGACTGGCCTCGCGGCAAGGCTAAGTATGGCATCTTCAAAGAAGAGGGGGGGCAATGGGGGTCTTGGGTACTCGACACCGACAAGTTTACTCGTGCTTTACGACTTCGGTGGCTATGGTACGAATGGAAGGCGTCCAACAAGCTTTGGGTGAGTCTTGGTAACCCTTACACTGACGACGACTTTGAGTTTTTCTACGCCTCTACAACTATCACCGTTGGTGACAGCGCTAAGACGCCGTTCTGGAGCTCTCCTTGGCTTCTCGGGCGGAGGTCCAAGGATATTGCACTGTTAATATTCGAGGCCTCAAGGAGAAAAAATTGAAAGGTGCGGGAGGCTCTCAAAGAAAATGCTTGGATTCTCAAAATCAATCCAAACACCGTTGGCCACATTCGCGAATTCTTCACTCTTTGGATGCTTGTACATGACTTCCATCTTGATGGGCAAGCCGAAGATGATATCATTTGGAAGCATGCGGATGACCACCCCCCGTCCCCCCCTCCCCTCCCCCAAGGTTAAATTATTCGCTTGGTTAGCTTTACAAGACCGTATTTGGACCGCCGATCAGTTGAAAAGGCGCGGTTGGGCAAACTATGGCCTTTGCCAACTATGCAAGAGAGAATAAGAAACAGGGCCTCATCTCTTCTTCAAGTGTCGGCACATGCTTAGGCTGTGGAGATCTATCATCGAGGAGCTTGGGCTACCTCACGTCAACACCTCTGAGTGGCATCTTGATGAATCCGTCAAAGAGTGGTGGGACAAACGAACCGATAATCGATAACCGAAACCCAAACTGGCATGCCATGACCTCCCTCACCATGCTCATCACATGGACGGTTTGAAACGAGCGGAATGCTAGAGTGTTTCGTCAAAAAAAAAAAATTCTCCACCGCCTGTTCTCCTTAGATCTATTCTTGAAGAAGCAAAATTATGGGTTACTGTCGGCGCAAAGAAACTTGGGCTTATAATTTTGTGCTAGTAATTTTCATGCCGCTTGCGTGGGGTGTTTTGTAAAACTCTAAACTCTATTCTTTTCTTACCTAATAACCTAATAGACGAGGCAAATCTTACGCCTTCGTTTCGAAAAAAGGGAGCAAACACAGCACACACGCTGCTGACCAACTAGTGTCTGGCCGACTCGCTCACCCAACTAGCAGCAACATCAGAAGTCAAAAGTCAAAACCACCAAAGAAACAAGAACCAGAAACTGCGCTGTAAAAAAAAACAGAACCAGAAGCTGTAACAAAAAATAGTATCAATTCACCGTCTGCTTGCTGAAACAAAATCATTGATTGAATCAAATGCGATAGAATACATGACACCAGCACGGACGCAACGGCCAACGGCGGCCAACAAGGAGGCCGATCAAACCCAGACCCACATTTATGGTACCCACGGCGATCATCGCACCAGCAACGGCCGCGGACACGGCAGGAGCCGCCGTCGCTCCCGCCGGTCACGAGGACCCCGTCACGGCTGACGGCGGGCCCACCGGCGCCGCCATTTCCCGCGCCAGCGACTGTGGCAGCGTCGGATGGCGATGGTACCAGTGGCAGTAGCACTGCATCGGTTGACATCTCGAGACTGGGCGGTGGGGCCCAAGTGTCGGGCGCCCAGGTGGGGCCTTCCTCCAGCTCGCGCACCCAGTCTGGGCGCGGCCTGTCTGATGCCAATTCGGCAATCCTCCCCTTGGCGCTCGCCATGATCACCTCGTCCTCGATGTCGGCCGCCGGATGGCAGTCGGACGACGCGTCGGAGTCCGAGTCCGACGCCGCCCAGTCAAGAACCGCTCGCGGGGACGGGGACGGCGACGGCTCGCCGGCGTCGTGGGGGTCCGCGGAGAGGAACGGGTGGCGCAGCAGCTGCTCGCAGCTCCACCGCTCGCCAGCGTCGCGGCGGAGGCACTTGTCGAGGAAGTCGCTGCAGGAGTCGGAGAGGCACGCGGGGAGCTCCGGTCGCTTCACGCCGTAACCGATGTGGAGCAGCAGCTCGCCGACCTCGAGGGCGCCGCCCATCTCCGACCATGGCCGCTTCCCGGTGAGCAGCTCCACCGCCGTGCACCCGAGCGACCACACGTCGGACGCCGGCGTCGACGCGCCGCCGCGGGCCACCTCCGGCGCCATCCACGCCGGCGTGCCACGGGGCCCTCGCGGCGCCGGCTCTGAAACAAGCCTCGCCGCGCCGAAATCGGCGAGCTTGGAGCCGCCGTACCCGGCACCGTCGCCGCCGACGAGCACGTTCCGCCCCTTCACGTCCCCGTGCACGACCCCGGCGACGTCGTGGAGGTAGTGCAGGGCGGCGGCGACCCGCCGCAGGACGCACCGCGCCGCGCGCTCGCCAAGGCCGGCCGCGCCCCTCGCCGCCGCGCTCCCGCCCGAGACGAGCTCCATGTGCAGGTTCCTAGACGAAGCCGTGGCGTCGTCACCGAGGTACGCCACGACGTACGGCGAGGACAGCCGCCTCAAGATCCTTATCTCGGTCTCCAGGCACGCCATCGCGGCAGCCGGCGCGGCGCCCTTGGCGTGGACCGACTTGACCGCGAAGGCGCGGCCGGTGGCCCTGTGGACGGCCAAGTGCACGGTGCCGAACGCGCCCTTCCCGATGCATTTCCCGCGCGTCCACCCCTCCATTTTTATGCGCGCGCTGGAGACGACGAGTGGGCAGTGAAACAGAGTAGAGGAGCTCAGAGAGAAGCAGAGTGTGTGCGGAGGTGAGGAGTGAATAAAGGGAGATGGTGTGAGGAGTTGCAAGAAGAGGGCAAGCGTGAGGGTGGCGTATATATAGGTGTGGGGTTTCCGGCGCTGCATCGGGGTTTACTTTTGGCAGCGATTTGCTCCCGATTCGCATGTTGCGCGGATGGGATATTAAATTGCCCTGCCCGAATATTTCTTTCTTTCTGGGTTGCATATAATATCACGGAATAAATGGATCGACGATGTGGGAGAGCGAGCGGTGTGCAACTTGTGCTGTTATCGTCTTCGGGGCTGTGCCGCCCCGTTGAGGCCACATGGGCGATCGTCCATTTGGGTCGCTTTGATGGATCACGGTTCCGTTTGGATATATGGATGGATGGATGGACGGGTGTCATTAACGCACGCACCTTTGATTTCGAATCAGGAATAGTCGAGGGTGCACCGCATTGCCATATGTTTCCCTTTTTTCATCCTGTTAAGTTATCACGACTTGAAGCAAACAATTGTGACGCCGATCCACGCAAAAAAAGCTACTGTAGTGTTTGATCTTGTAAAAGAAAAATCTTGCATGTCCTTGAGCACCGGTACAGTACATCTATCTATACACATCACGCTATATGGTGTATCGGACTCAGGCGTCCACACGTAACGACGCTCGCATCCAAGAGACCAATCGGGGTGTGGCCCCAAAATATTTCCCGTGATATCCGACGTGCCTCCAAAAATACATTGGCGAGAGGATGGATATAGATAAACGAGAGCAGCACAAAAACAGAGCACGCCACACTCCCGCTACCCCACTCATCTGGAGCTCGATCTCCGCTGCTGACATGGCCGCCGGAGCACACGAGGGTGTGGTGACATGGAAGGACACGAGTGGCCGAGGTGCCAAGGAGGGGAGGGGAGGGGAGGGATGGCTACGCGGAGGAAAGAAATAAAGAAAACACGCAGAGCGCACCGGCGAAAAGCTGTGGCCTCGGGCTGGGATACGACTCGTGTGGGATCGGTGGCTCCTGGCCATCGCGTCGCGTCGCGGCATCTAACCGGCGGGTCGCCGTCCGTTCCATTGGCGCCGCGGCGGACGTGCGCGCGGCCGAGCCACACAGCCCGCCCAAAGCGAGGCCCGCGCCCACTCATCTACTAGCAGCACCACCAGTGCGATATCGAAGAGGCAGGCAGCAGCTTGACGGTTACTGTAGATGCCATGGGCTAATTCTGGCTTGCGTCGTCGCATAATTCGACACGAGTATACTACAGTAATACTAGTAATTGTGGTTTGCGTACGACTAGTTGGCAATCATTTGGAGGCGGCATCTCATAACCCAGAGAGAGATTCCAGACCAATGATGTAGAGTGATTAGCAATGATACCAAGGGAACAATGATTCTGTATAATCTGTATGCGCGACTGATGCGCCCCATCTGGGAAGCAAACACCGCAAGGTTACTATACAGTATACTACGAAATCAACACCCCTGCTTCGATCAAGTTTATTCCAACGTGGAGGGGGTGCACATTGGCACGACGCCGGCCGGCCAGGGCATGTGCGGATCATGAGGCCCGAGTCCGTGCATATCTCTTCCGGCTGTGCGGGCGAGATAACAGCTTAGTTATTACGGCTGGGGCAGGGCACATATATCCAACCTATCTATCCATCCATGGATCCAGACGCTGCGGCTAAGGGCATCTTCAGCCGTTCAGCCCCCAGGCGCCGCCGTCTAGGACACGCCGGCGATATTTTAGGCACAACCCAGACATCGTCTTCTAAAAAAATAAACTCGGCCAAAATCGGCCAACATGACAAAATTCGGTCAAATCCGACACATATGAGACGATTTCATTAATATTTGTACATAAATACTTAAAAACATAGTTAAAAACTACTGCGCCGCCTTCCGCCGCCCCTCCTGTAGGCCGAAGAACGCGCTAAAGGCGATGTAGTCGTCGCCGTCGTCGGCCTCCTTCTTCACGCCACCGCTATCCTTGCCGCACCCCTGCCCTGTGTCGCCTTGGCGGACGGGTTTGGTTGACGGCGGTGGTGCGTCGTCGTCACTGTCCTCAAGGATGATAACGCCGCCCGCCTCGCGGCCGCGGCGTCGAGCGGCGATCTCCTCAAGGGCACGGCGCTAGCGTTCCATCTTCAGTTTGACGTAGTCCTCTCGCGCCCACTTGAGCGCGGCCTCGTCGGCGGCGGCGGCCAAGTCGTCATGCTTGCTCTTCACGGCGACGAGCCCGGCTCCGTCTTTGGCTTGACGAGGCGGGAGGAAGAGGAGCCACGACCGACCTCGTTGATGACGAGGGTGTCATCGGGGGTGCGCCCCCCTAGCGGCATCTCCACGGGCTCGGCCTTGACGCTGGTGAGCGCCGGCGATCTTGACGAGTGGGAGTGGGAGGAGGAGGAGGACCCACCCGCCATGCGCCGCAGCAGCCAAATGCCGCCGCCGCTCCGGCGGCGGACAGGCGGCGGGGCCGCCGGGTACTGGAGCGGCGGTTGGTTGCCGCCCTCGTGGACGAAGTGCAGCGTCCGCCCGGGGACGCCCCACCACAGGCAGCGGCCGTCGGCGTTGTGGCGCCCCCTCACCGGCATGTTGTTGATGGAGGCGAGTTGCTCCTTGTGATGGCGTTGGAAGTACGCCGCCCAGCTGGCGTGGTTGTCGGGGCATACTCCGGGCGGCCGCACACCTCCTCCGGCAGGGAGGCCCGGATGCGCTCGATCTCGTCGTGGAAGTGGGCAGGGTGGTCGGCGTCGGGCTGCGGGGGTCTGAGATGCCTCCAGCGCTGAGCCTCCAACGCCCTGGCGTGCGCATGTCAGGCGGCGCCGGGTAGTTGGCCTCGCGTTGGAGGTGCGCCTCCTACTCATGCAGGGTGCGGCGGTCGAAGCCGTTGGCCGCCGCACCATCGTCGGGGAAATGCTCACCCATCGAAGGACGTAGACGTGGTGGCTGGTGTCGGGGGAGAGAGAGACGGGATGGGGCGACGGCGACGATAGAGGGACTACGGGCGGAGGAGAGTGTGTCCACCGGCGAGGAGAGGGTGTCTTTTTATAGCCGCCGAGGGGCGGTAGACGTGTGTGTACGCATGGTGGGATGGGGACGCCATGTCGCCGGGCCTTCACTGCGTCGCCCGTGGGGAATCAATGAAAAACTGACCGGCGGCAGCCTTGGCATTGATTCCCCGTGGGAAACGAGACGCTGAGGAAGACGAGACGCGGCTGGTCACTGACTTGGCGGGCCCGCCGGACTTCCGCGCCAAAAGCGCTTCTCTGGGCCCCGCCTCTCCGAGTACCGCCAGCGCGCCGGGTTCGTCCTGTGTTCGCGGGCGTCAAATTTGGCTCTAACCGATGAAATTGGGCTTCTGGAACATGACTGGACCGGTTTTTAGACGCCGACAGTAAAAAAAACACCTTGGAGGGGTGGGGATGGGGCGGGGGGCTGTTTGGCGAAGTGGAGATGCTCTAAGATGCTAGGCATTCATTCGCTCCTCATCTTGACTTTTATATGTGCCGCGGGTTTAGTGGTTGATGCCATCAACTTGAATTCCCCGTACTCGCCTCCCGTATGCGCGCGTAGGATAAGATCTGCTGCTATGATTCTTTCTTCCTTTTTTTTCTGCGTGGTGAGGACGCCCAGCAAAAGCATCAGACATGAATGCCATGATTCAATCAGCCCGCACAACTTGTAACGTAGGAAGATTAGATATCACTGCTCCATTTTTCGCCTCCTTCGACCCCTTGTGTTGTGCTTGTACGCTACCTATTCTGACAACAGCTAGATGCCATCACCTTTCATGGCCAATTAATCAAATCAACTGTCAACCTGATAACTGGAAATTGGGAAGGATGGCTCTCACAAAGTCATACAGTAGTGGTACATCTTTCCTGGTCAAATTACTTTTCGGAATCGATCGCTTTCCGGAGGAGCTGCCTCCCCTCCATCCCAGCCCAGGACAAACCAGAGCCGCTAGCAGGTGCTTAATTAATCTGGCTAATCCAGGGAAGGTGGAGCTGTTCCTCATTAAACAATCCGCGTGAATGTGCAACTTAACCCATGACGACGCAAAAGCCAGGTTCTCAGCACTAACCCAACCCCATGCCAAAGATACGGACTACTGCTACGGTGCATACATCGGACTAGTGCATGCATCCATCCATGCACGACCAGTCCTTTCCACGACCGACCGACCGCCCGGCGGAAACAGTCAATCCAAAACCTTTCCCTCCCACAAGTCGGCACGACGCGAGAGCATAGGAGACGGGACGTCCGCCGCCGCGCACGTAGGTGCCGACCGATCAGCCTCGGCCGACCGGCGCGGCAGGAAACACACCCTAGCCCAGAAGACGTTAGCGTGTGGGGGCGCACTCGTTGCGCCGCGCGCGTCCGGCCACGGCGTCGGCGTGACAGAGCGCGAGGTCGATCAGTCGGCGGCGCAGCGCGCCGCGGCGGGGTGTCTCTGGACGGCCAGGCACCGGCGGGGGCAGGGAAACGTGGGGTTGGGGGAACGCGGCCGGAGCCGACAGCCCAGGACCAGGGTGAGGAATCGCCGGGGCGGTGCCGCGCGATCGTGCCGGCGCCCAACCGCCTGCCTGCCGTCCTCCTGGATCACCGCCCGGTCGTTTTCGTGCCAGTTTTGACGCCGGTGCGGGCGAGGGTGCCGATGCCGATGCCGATACGGCATGTGCGGCCGCAACGGCGCACGCAGCGTTCGTGGACCGTGGCGAGCCGGCGCGTCACGCGGCCACCGTATTTTGCTCCGTGTATGCTGCCATGTTGGCGTCACGTGAGCGGCACCGCGGCGAAAGCAAGGTCTCTCGTGCCGTGTTTGGGGCCTCGGACCCCCTGTTTCTTGCCGTGTTCTGATAACGATGCGTGACCTGTCCCCGTCAGTGTTACGTGAAAAACGCTTGTGGATTGCTTTACCGGCCGGGCCGGCTCTTGGACGGACCGAGGGATGATGGCCTTTTCTCCTTTTGTCACTCGCTGATTGCTTCCGCTCGCCGCCGGTAAGGCCACACGACAATCCATCCAATTTAACCAAAGAAGGAACCCCGTCCCAAAACTGTTCAAGCACGGACAGCTATTGCTCGCTGACGGGAGGGAGCACTGCTGGTTTCGTGATGACTTGAGAACACGTCTGACAGCTCGGCGTGTCTGATACTTGTCCAATGTGGCAAGATTTCGCTCAAGAGACGTGCTTCCGAGCTAGCAGTACTAGCTACTCCATCCAGAAAGTAAACATGATTATTGACCCTCATCATTCAAGTCTCAAGACCAGCAGGCAGGAGGCAGGAGGCATGGTCTGTCTACCCACGTAGACTACACCTTGGCCTGCCGGGTCAGACACAGCTGACAGGGTTTCGTGCCGGATTACCACAGCCAGCTCTCGCATACCGGCAACAACTAGCATCCAATCCAATCCAATCCCTTATAAACGGCGCGTGCGAGTTGCCACATCCATCCATCCACTCCGCGCAGGCACGGCCCGTGAAGCCTGAAGAAACGGCGGCGGGGACGGCCTGTGACGCATGCGCTGCGATCCAAAATGACCTAGGCCAACCAGGAAAACCGAAGCTGTTTTGCCAGTTGCGAGTGCACTGCAGGGTGAGATGCACGGCACCGGCCAGCCGCAAAGCCGCTGTCCCGCTCGCCTGCCTTCGTGCATCATCCATCCGTCCCAGTCCCACCACCAGTTTCTTTTACTACTTGCCTCCATAAATTTTCCTTCCCGGGTCACGTCAACTTGTTGCTGCAATTAGCCCAACTCCACCGCACGATCCTATCCTGTCCGCCCTTGTCCGTTTCGAGTAAAAGGGACAAATGAGACGGCCCAGCGCGCGGGCGCAAACAGATTTTTGTCCGCTTTGTGTCCGCTTTCGACCCATTCCCGGCCCAAAGTTGCGCCGGGTTTGGGGTGAAACGGACAGCGCGCGAACGGGCGAGACGCGCGCGCTTGTCCTTCCCTGGCCCGCCTGTCTGTGGGAGAAACCAACCCCCTCCCCCCACGCCCATTTGGCGCCATTTCCCCCAAACCCTCCCACGCCCCTCCCGCCGCCCCCTCTCTCCCCCGTCCATGGCCGACGCCCCGCCGAGTTCCGGCGGCCTTGTTGGAAATATGCCCTAGAGGCAATAATAAATTAGTTATTATTATATTTTCTTGATAATTGTCTTTATTCATGCTATAACTGTATTATCCGGAAATCGTAATACACGTGTGAATACATAGACCATAATATGTCCCTAGTAAGCCTCTAGTTGACTAGCTCGTTGATCAATAGATGGTTACGGTTTCCTAACCATGGACATTGGATGTCGTTGATAACGGGATCACATCATTAGGAGAATGATGTGATGGACAAGACCCAATCCTAAGCCTAGCACAAAGATCGTACAGTTCGTATGCTAAAGCTTTTCTAATGTCAAGTATCATTTCCTTAGACCATGAGATTGTGCAACTCCCGGATACCGTAGGAGTGCTTTAGGTGTATCAAACGTCACAACGTAACTGGGTGACTATAAAGGTGCATTACAGGTATCTCCGAAAGTGTCTGTTGGGTTGGCACGAATCGAGACTGGGATTTGTCACTCCGTGTAAACGGAGAGGTATCTCTGGGCCCACTCGGTAGGACATCATCATATGCGCAATGTGACCAAGGAGTTGATCACGGGATGATGTGTTACGGAACGAGTAAAGAGACTTGCCGGTAACGAGATTGAACTAGGTATTGGATACCGACGATCGAATCTCGGGCAAGTAACATACCGCTAGACAAAGGGAATTGTATACGGGATTGATTAAGTCCTTGACATCGTGGTTCATCCGATGAGATCATCGTGGAACATGTGGGAGCCATCATGGGTATCCAGATCCCGCTGTTGGTTATTGACCGGAGAACGTCTCGGTCATGTCTGCATGTCTCCCGAACCCGTAGGGTCTACACACTTAAGGTTCGGTGACGCTAGGGTTATGAAGATATATGTGTATGCAGTAACCCGAATATTGTTCGGAGTCCCGGATGAGATCCCGGACATCACGAGGAGTTCCGGAATGGTCCGGAGGTAAAGAATTATATATAGGAAGTGCTGTTTCGGCCATCGGGACAAGTTTCGGGGTTATCGGTATTGTACCGGGACCACCGGAAGGGTCCCGGGGGCCCACCGGGTGGGGCCACCTGTCCCGGGGGGCCACATGGGCTGTAAGGGGTGCGCCTTGGCCTATATGGGCCAAGGGCACCAGCCCCTATAGGCCCATGCGCCTAGGGTTTCCATATGGGAGGAGTCCCACTAGTGGAAGGCACCTCTAGGTGCCTTGGGGGGAGGGAAACCTCCCTTGGGCAGCCGCACCTAGGAGATTGGATCTCCTAGGCTGGCGCACCACCCCCCTTGGCCCTCCTATATATAGTGGGGGAGAGGAGGAACTTCATACACCAGCCCCTGGCGCCTCCCTCTCTCCCCGTTACGTCTCTCCCTCGTAGTATAGGCGAAGCCCTGCTGCTGTGACGCCCTGCATCCACCACCACGCCGTCGTGTTGCTGGATCTTCATCAACCTCTCCCTCTCCCCTTGCTGGATCAAGGCATGGGAGACGTCTCCGGGCTGTACGTGTGTTGAACGCGGAGGTGCCGTCCGTTCGGCACTTGATCATCGGTGATTTGAATCACGACGAGTACGACTCCATCAACCCCGTTCACTTGAACGCTTCCGCTTAGCGATCTACAAAGGTATGTAGATGCACTCCCCTTCCCCTCGTTGCTAGTCTCTCCATAGATAGATCTTGGTGACACGTAGGAAAATTTTGAATTTCTGCTACGTTCTCCAACAGTGGTATCAGAGCTAGGTCTATTGCGTAGATTCTATGCACGAGTAGAACACAAAGTAGTTGTGGGCGTTGATTTTGTTCAATATGTTTGCCGTTACTAGTCTTATCTTGATTCGGCGGTATTGTGGGATGAAGCGGCCTGGGCCGACCTTACACGTATTCTTACGTGAGACAGGTTCCACCGACTGACATGCACTAGTTGCATAAGGTGGCTAGCGGGTGTCTGTCTCTCCTACTTTAGTCGGATCGGATTCGATGAAAAGGGTCCTTATGAAGGGTAAATAGCAATTGGCATATCACGTTGTGGTTTTGCGTAGGTAAGAAACGTTCTTGCTAGAAACCCATAGCAGCCACGTAAAAACAGCAAACAACAATTAGAGGACGTCTAACTTGTTTTTGCAGGGTATGCTATGTGATGTGATATGGCCAAATGGATGTGATGAATGATATATGTAATGTATAAGATTGATCATGTTCTTGTAATAGATGATCATGGAGCCCCAAGATGGAGATGAAAGGAGCTATATGATATTGGCCATATCATGTCACTATTATTGTTGATTGCATATGATGTTTATCATGTTTATACATCTTATTTGCTTAGAACGACGGTAGTAAATAAGATGATCCCTCATAATAATTTCAAGAAAGTGTTCCCCCTAACTGTGCACCGTTGCTACAGTTCGTCGTTTCGAAGCACCACGTGATGATCGGGTGTGATAGATCCTTACGTTCACATACAACGGGTGTAAGACAGATTTACACACGCAATACACTTAGGTTGACTTGACGAGCCTAGCATGTGCATAGACATGGCCTCGGAACACAGAAGACCGAAAGGTCGAGCATGAGTCGTATAGAAGATACGATCAACATGAAGATGTTCACCGACGTTGACTAGTCCGTGTCACGTGATGATCGGACACGGCCTAGTTGACTCGGATCATATCGCTTAGATGACTAGAGGGATGTCTATCTGAGTGGGAGTTCATACGATGAACTTAATTATCCTGAACATAGTCAAAAAGGATTTTGCAAATTATGTCGTATCTCACGCTTTAGTTCTACTGTTTAGTTATGTTCCTAGAGAAAAATTAGTTGAAAGTTGATAGTAGCAATTATGCGGACTAGGTCCGTAAACTGAGGATTGTCCTCATTGCTTCATAGAAGGCTTATGTCCTTAATGCACCGCTCAGTGTGCTGAACCTCGAACGTTGTCTGTGGATGTTGCGAACATCTGACATACACGTTTTGATAACTACGTGATAGTTCAGTTAAATGGTTTAGAATTGAGGCACCAAAGATGTTTTGAAACGTCACGAAACATATGAGATGTTTTGAGGGCTGAAATTGGGATTTCAGGCTCGTGCCCACGTCAAGAGGTATAAGACCTCCGACGATTTTCTTAGCCTGCAAACTAAGGGAGAAAAGCTCAATTGTTGAGATTGTGCTCAGATTGTCTGAGTACAACAATCGCTTGAATCGAGTGGGAGTTAATCTTCCAAATGAGATAGTGATGTTTCTCCGAAGTCATTACCACCAAGCTGCTAGAGCTTCGTGATGAACTATAATATATCAGGGACATATATGATGATCCTTGAGATATTCGCGATGTTTGACACCAAAGTAGAAATCAAGAAGGAGCATCAATTGTTGATGGTTGGTGAAACCACTAGTTTCAAGAAGGGCAAGG
Organism: Triticum urartu; assembly: GCF_056163025.1. Lineage (NCBI taxonomy): Eukaryota > Viridiplantae > Streptophyta > Magnoliopsida > Poales > Poaceae > Triticum > Triticum urartu. The sequence goes on from NC_141876.1 coordinate 443,671,766, forward strand.
GTAAGAAGGGATAGTTCATGAAACGGCAATTCAGCTGCTGCTCTAGTGAAGAAACCCAAGGTTGAACCCAAACCCGAGACTAAGTGCTTCTGTAATAAAGGGAACAGCCACTGGAGCAGAATTACCCTAGATACTTGGTAGATTAGAAGGCTGGCAAGGTCGATAGAAGTATATTGGATATACATTATGTTAATGTGTACTTTACTAGTACTCCTAGTAGCACCAGGGTATTAGATACCGGTTCGGTTGCTAAGTGTTAGTAACTCGAAATAAAAGCTACGGAATAAACGGAGACTAGCTAAAGGTGAGCTGACGATATGTGTTGGAAGTGTTTCCAATGTTGATATGATCAAGCATCGCACGCTCCCTCTACCATCGAGATTGGTGTTTGCGTTGAGCATAGACATGATTGGATTATGTCTATCGCAATACGGTTATTCATTTAAGGAGAATAATGGTTACTCTGTTTATTTGAATAATACCTTCAATGGTCTTACACCTAAAATGAATGGTTTGTTGAATCTCGATCGTAGTGATACACATGTTCATGCCAAAAGATAGTAATGATAGTACCACCTACTTGTGGCACTGCCACGTAAGTCATATCGGTATAAAACGCATGAAGAAGCTCCATGTTGATGGATCTTTGGGCTCACTCGTTTTTGAAAAGTTTGAGGCATGCGAACCATGTCTATTGGTGTATATGCATGAAGAAACTCCATGCAAATGGAGCGTTTGGACTCACTTGATTTTGAATCACTTGAGACATGTAAATCATACCACATGGGCAAGATGACTGAAAACCTCGTTTTCAGTAAAATGGAACTAGCAAGCAACTTGTTGGAAGTAATACATTTTGATGTGTGCAGTCCAATGAGTGCTGAGGCATGTAGTGGATATCGTTATGTTCTTACTTCACAGATGATTTGAGTAGATGTTGAGTATATTTACTTGATGAATCACGAGTCTGAATTATTGAAAGGTTCAAGTAATTTCAGTGTGAAGTTGAAAGATCGTCGTGATAAGAGGATAAAAATATCTATGATATGATCATAGAGATGAATATCTGAATTACGAGTTTGGCACAGAATTAAGACATTGTGGAAATTGTTTCACAACTGATACAGTCTGGAACACCATAGTGTGATGGTGTGTCCGAACATCATAACTGCACCCTATTGGATATGATGCATACCATGATGTCTCTTATCAAATTACCACAATAGTTTATGGGTTAGGCATTAGAGACAACCACATTCACTTTAAATAGGGCACCACGTAATTCCGATGAGATGACATCGTATGAACTATGGTTTAGAGAAACCTAAACTGTCATTTCTTAAAAGTTTGGGGCTGCGATGCTTATGTGGAAAAGTTTCAGGCCGATAAGCTCGAACCCATAGCGGATAAATGCATCTTCATAGGACAACCCAAAAACAGTTGGGTATACCTCCTGTCTCAAATCCTAAAGCAATAAGGTATTGTTTTTAGAATCGGGTCCTTTCTCGAGGAAAAGTTTCTCTCGAAAGAATTGAGTGGGAGGATGGTGGAGACTTGATGAGGTTATTGAACCGTCTCTTCAACTAGTGTGTGGCAGGGCACAGGAAGTTGTTCCTGTGGCACCTACACCAATTGAAGTGGAAGCTTATGATAGTGATCATGAAACTTCAGATCAAGTCACTACCAAACCTCGTAGGATGACAAGGATCCGTACTGCTTCAGAGTGGTACGTAATCCTGTCTTGGAAGTCATGTTGCTAGACAACAATGAACCTATGAGCTATGGAGAAGCGATGGTGGGCCCAGATTCCGATAAATGGCTCGAGGCCATATAATCCGAGAGAGGATCCATACATGAAAACAAAGTGTAGACTTTGGAAGAACTACTTGATGGTCGTAAGGCTGTTGAGTACAGATGGATTTTAAAAGGAAGACGGACAATGATGGTAAATGTCACCATTAAGAAAGCTCGACTTGTCGTTAAGATGTTTTCCGACAAGTTCAAAGAGTTGACTACGATGAGACTTTCTCACTCGTAGCGATGCTAAGAGTCTGTTGGAATTATATTAGCGATTACTGCATTATTTATGAAATCTTGCAGATAGGATGTCAAAACATTGTTTCCTCGACGACATTTTCTTGAGGAAGGGTTGTATGTGATACAACCGGAAGGTTTTGTCAATCCTGAAAGATGCTAATAAGTATGCAAAGCTCCAGCAATCCTTCTAAGGACTGGAGTAAGTATCTCGGAGTTGGAATGTATGCTTTGATGAGATGATCAAAGATTTTGGGTGTATACAAAGTTTATGAGAAACTGGTATTTCCAAAGAAGTGAGTGGGAGCACTATAGAATTTCTGATGAGTATATGTTGTTGACACATTGTTGATCAGAAATGATGTAGAATTTCTGGAAAGCATATAGGGTTATTGGGAAAGTGTTTTTCAATGGAAAGCCTGGATTAAGCTACTTGAACATTGAGCATCAAGATCTATAAGGATAGATCAAAACGCTTAATAGTACTTTCAAATGAGCACATGCCTTGACGTGATCTTAAAGGTGTTCAAGATGGATCAGTCAAAGAAGGAATTCTTGCCTGAGTTGTAAGGTATGAAGTTAAGACTTAAAGCTCGACCACGGCAGAATAGAGAGATAGGACGAAGGTCGTCCCCTATGCTTAAGACATAGGCTCTACAGTATGCTATGCTGTGTACCGCACCTGAAGTGTGCCTTGCCATGAGTCAGTCAAGGGGTACAAGTGTGATCCAAGAATGGATCACAGGACAGCGGTCAAAGTTATCCTTAGTAACTAGTGGACTAAGGAATTTTTCTCGATTATGGAGGTGGTAAAAGAGTTCGTCATAAAGGGTTACGTCGATGCAAGCTTAACACCTATCCGGATAGCTCTGAGTAGAGATACCGGATACATATAATGGAGCAACAATTTAGAATAGTTCCAAGTAGAACAGTTATTTGGAATAGCTCCAAATAGAGCGTGGTAGCTACATCTAGGAGATGACATAGAGATTTGTAAAGCACACACGGATCTGAAAGGTTCGGACCCGTTGACTAAAACCTCTCTCACAAGCAACATGATCAAACCTAAAACTCATTGAGTGTTAATCACATAGTGATGTGAACTAGACTACTGACTCTAGTAAACTCTTGTGTGTTAGTCACATGGCGATGTGACCTGTGAGTGTTAATCACATGGCGATGTGAACTAGATTATTGACTCTAGTGCAAGTGGGAGACTGTTGGAAATATGCCCTAGAGGCAATAATAAATTAGTTATTATTATATTTTCTTGTTCATGATAATTGTCTTTATTCATGCTATAACTGTATTATCCGGAAATCGTAATACACGTGTGAATACATAGACCATAATATGTCCCTAGTAAGCCTCTAGTTGACTAGCTCGTTGATCAATAGATGGTTACGGTTTCCTAACCATGGACATTGGATGTCGTTGATAACGGGATCACATCATTAGGAGAATGATGTGATGGACAAGACCCAATCCTAAGCCTAGCACAAAGATCGTACAGTTCGTATGCTAAAGCTTTTCTAATGTCAAGTATCATTTCCTTAGACCATGAGATTGTGCAACTCCCGGATACCGTAGGAGTGCTTTGGGTGTATCAAACGTCACAACGTAACTGGGTGACTATAAAGGTGCATTACAGGTATCTCCGAAAGTGTCTGTTGGGTTGGCACGAATCGAGACTGGGATTTGTCACTCCGTGTAAACGGAGAGGTATCTCTGGGCCCACTTGGTAGGACATCATCATATGCGCAATGTGACCAAGGAGTTGATCACGGGATGATGTGTTACGGAACGAGTAAATAGACTTGCCGGTAACGAGATTGAACTAGGTATTGGATACCGACGATCGAATCTCGGGCAAGTAACATACCGCTAGACAAAGGGAATTGTATACGGGATTGATTAAGTCCTTGACATCGTGGTTCATCCGATGAGATCATCGTGGAACATGTGGGAGCCATCATGGGTATCCAGATCCCGCTGTTGGTTATTGACCGGAGAACGTCTCGGTCATGTCTGCATGTCTCCCGAACCCGTAGGGTCTACACACTTAAGGTTCGGTGACGCTAGGGTTATGAAGATATATGTGTATGCAGTAACCCGAATATTGTTCGGAGTCCCGGATGAGATCCCGGACGTCACGAGGAGTTCCGGAATGGTCCGGAGGTAAAGAATTATATATAGGAAGTGCTGTTTCGGCCATCGGGACAAGTTTCGGGGTTATCGGTATTGTACCGGGACCACCGGAAGGGTCCCGGGGGCCCACCGGGTGGGGCCACCTGTCCCAGGGGGCCACATGGGCTGTAAGGGGTGCGCCTTGGCCTATATGGGCCAAGGGCACCAGCCCCTATAGGCCCATGCGCCTAGGGTTTCCATATGGGAGGAGTCCCACTAGTGGAAGGCACCTCTAGGTGCCTTGGGGGGGAGGGAAACCTCCCTTGGGCAGCCGCACCTAGGAGATTGGATCTCCTAGGCTGGCGCACCACCCCCCTTGGCCCTCCTATATATAGTGGGGGAGAGGAGGAACTTCATACACCAGCCCCTGGCGCCTCCCTCTCTCCCCGTTACGTCTCTCCCTCGTAGTATAGGCGAAGCCCTGCTACTGTGACGCCCTGCATCCACCATCACGCCGTCGTGTTGCTGGATCTTCATCAACCTCTCCCTCTCCCCTTGCTGGATCAAGGCATGGGAGACGTCTCCGGGCTGTACGTGTGTTGAACGCGGAGGTGCCGTCCGTTCGGCACTTGATCATCGGTGATTTGAATCACGACGAGTACGACTCCATCAACCCCGTTCACTTGAACGCTTCCGCTTAGCGATCTACAAAGGTATGTAGATGCACTCCCCTTCCCCTCGTTGCTAGTCTCTCCATAGATAGATCTTGGTGACACATAGGAAAATTTTGAATTTCTGCTACGTTCTCCAACAGGCCTGGCCGTCGACCCGCCCGCAAAGGTGAAGAAGAAGGTGCCAAGTAAGCCGTGGTCAGAGTGCACGCCGGAGAAGATCGCCAAGTTGGACGCGGAATCGGCGAAGAGGAGGGAACGGAGAGCGGCCGTCAAGATCAATGCCGCTGCGGCCAAGTTCGCCGCCCAGCGCGAGGAGCTGGAGGCCGTGCGGCGCAAGGCCGCTGCCGACGAGAAGGAGGACCTCGTCAACAAAGCGCACGCCATCCTCATGCTTGGCATGGACCGTCCGGCGGGGTTCCATGCAGCGGCTGTCGGCCCCGCGAGCACAGGCTCGTCGGTCGCCCGGCCTACGCACTGCCAGTCGCCGACGTCGCGCGCCGCGCCCATGTCGCCCGGCTTTCCTCCGCCCAGGCACGACGGCCAGACCCGTTTCTCGGCGTCGCCGGACGTGGGCTTGTTCGCGCCGTCCACACCACGCCCCGCGGCCGTCATCAACCTCAACGTCACGCCTGGGTCCAGCAGCGGCGGGCGGCCGTCCGTCGAGATGCAAAGAAAGCAGGCGCGTGCACCGTTCGCGGGCACCATGCCGGCCCCCCGCGTGTTGTTTGACGGAATGCCAACCTCAACGCCGACGGTGCACGACCCCTTCTACAACCAGTACATGGAGGACGTGATCTTCCAGGGTGGGCATGGCCGTGCCTACGACCTCGAGGAGACCCAAAGTCAGGATGGCCGTGCCCAGTACGTGCCCGATGAGGAGGCCGACGACCGTGCTGACTACGACCATGGTGATTCGTGGCATGAAGCGAAGGAGGTGACCCTTGTGATCATGAGCGTGGACTTGTCGAAGATGAGCGACAAGACGAGGGCCTGGTTCGAGGCCAAGCAGAAGGAGATGCTCGACGCCGAAGGCCTGAACTAGGTCGTCCGATCGGCGTGGCCGTTCTTTTTGGAGGCTGGCATGGGTGCCGCCCGCTCGCTGGGCCGCTGGCAGTGTGCCGGCGAAAAAACATTCACTTTGGAGGCTGGCTGTGTTGCCGGCCGCTGGCTGTGTTGCCGGCGAGGACAACTATTCATTTTGGAGGCTGGCTATGTTGCCGGCCGCTGGCTGTGTTGCCGGCGATGGTCGTGTAGGCCGCTGGCTTTGTTGCCGGCATGATGAACTGGGGTCGTGAACTGGGGCTTGGCATTTGAAACGTCCCTTTTTTTAAATAGATGCGGACATGATGGGGCAAAAGGATGCGTCCGCGCGGTGGGCGCACGGCCACCGCATCCCAGGACAGGGCCGGACACGACCCCAAATCCCTACCCAAAGGGACAAAAACAGGACAAAATGGACGTCCGTTTGGGGTCGCGCGGTGGAGTTGGCCTTAGGTTCGGCTACTAGTACCGCGCCAGAACTGGATCCTCTAACATCGAGAAGGGAAGTTAGAGAAGCTGTAGTACCCTAACTCCCCTTTTTTTTTATTCATATGATTAAGGCTAAAATGACTGAAATTAATTTGCAAATTGATGATCTATTCTATACATTTATAGTAATTACGCACAAATAAGTTGATGATGAAATAAAATTAATTTTAAATTATTTATATCTACAGTAAATATCAACAGTAAACAAGCTGCTAACTATCTACTCCCTCCGTTACTAAATATTTGTCTTTCTAGACATTTCAAATGACTACTACATACGGATGTATGTAGACATATTTTAGAGTGTAGATTCATTCATTTTGCTCCGTATGTAGTCACTTGTTGAAATGCCTAGAAAGACAAGTATTTAGGAACGGAGGGAGTACTAACCTTCTCTAACTTTTCTTCTTCTTTTTACACTAGGCCAGCACTATAGCACCGTGACTTTCCTTCTCTATGTTAGAGGATCCGGTTCCTACTGTGCCTACCAGCAGAGCACAGATTTTTTGTAGCTCGGGACGGATAACCCAGCAGCATGGCATACGACGTACCACGACGCGCCCAATCTTTAATCTTTTCTCTAGAAACCACAAACCATAAAAGGAAATTAAAGGGGAAGGTCGGCCCCTTTCGGATCGTCCATGTCACTGTCACATCACACTTGTGTGGAGATATAAAAGCAGTTTCAGAAAACTGGCCGTTGTTTTTTGTTATGTTGACGAGTAGAACGGGGTTGCTTAGTTTTGCAGACTCACAGATGATATCCGGTTGGCGGCTGTGAATGAAGAGATAAAACCAGCCATGTCAGTTTGATCACACGGGGTAGTAGTGGTACATCTATCCCCATAATTCGCACATCTTTTATGTGCCGGTATATTCCTCCAACTTGCAATTGCTTTCAGCAACTACTCCAAGTTGACCAACTGAATTCCGGAGAGGAAAGGGGAAAGGAAGATCGAGGAATCCGTTGCTCACGCTCTCCCACGCACTTGTTAACGGAAAAACGAACATGACCTGAGCCTGAGGCACCTGGAAAACAGAGCAGAGCAGCCACTGGGAGTCTAGTCTTCAGTTACTTCTACGACAGATGAAGATGGATTTTTTTTTCTCTAGATCTAGAGAAGGCACGTCCAGTTGGAGTGTTGACGAGGGCTGTTTAGCTGATCACAGCATCATCTACCAGTTGGGCATGATGATTATTCCGGTCAACTTTGAGCCGACCAAGTATGGGCGCTTCCCATAATGCAGGCTGCTGGGTAGTAAGAATTTTCGGATCGAACTTGTGTCCAAGCCGAGTTGAGCGGAGTGATATAATACAGATAGATTAGATAGCTGGAATGAATATTGCATCCTCAAAATACACAAGTCAACTCAGCCTAATCGTTGGCTTAAAAAACTTAGGGAGTGGCTAGGTCTCAGTTGACTGAGACTTAACCAAATCTCACTCAAATGATATACTAGTATGTAAGAAGAAGAAAATACTGAAAATAATTTTTTTGTACGAGTATCCATGCAAAATCAAAGGAAGATAGTATCGACTCGGGCGACAATCCTGTGAGCACAGGCAGCATCGCTGTCGCTCTTTTCCGGTGACGAACTGGCAATGCAATTTGATCCTGCTTTGAGCGTAGAGCCTAGCGACATACACGGAAGCAAACTTTGTGGTCGTCTTTTCCTTTCCACTTTCAGAGTGCCGGTAGAACTTGTTGTTGGAATGGCGCTCTTTTTCCCATTTACTAGCAGCTGATCCCGCCACACAAACTCTCCCTTGGTCCATATCCAAGTATGCAATCCCTTTTTTTCCGATAAAGAAAGAAAGATGTATACATTTTCTCAAGGAAAGAGAGATCAAAGCAGGGGCCTTGGTCCATGTGATTGTGTATGCATGCATGCATATATCCTTGGGACAATTATTCGAGTTTACATAGAGACACACACAGAGATGAGAATGGATAGAGATTGCTTTGCGTAGTGTGGGATGAATCACTCGCACCACTGGCATGCATGCATGATGAGTGCATGATCAGCCGGCAGAGCACAAGCGAAAAAGTTCCAAATTTGGCATGGCATGTGGATCCACCGTGGTTTCAGAAAGTAGGGAGGCTGCATGTTTGAGACGAAACCAAACCAGGGCATTTGATCTGGGCATCTATCTAGGGAGGCAGGAAAATGCAACCCCTGTTTCTTGGTCTGTGCTCGTCGATTCCGTCCTGTGTGGCCTCCAAGTGACCACGCCATATATGTTGTGTGCGGTGCACTCTGGCGAGGGTTCGTCGGAGCCAATCTGGCGCCGCAGATTCCCTTTAATTTAATAGTATAAGAAACATAAGGGGAAAGAAACATGTGTGGCCATCGAGAAAAGATATCACACTGACTGATTCATGCATCTACCACTGATCTCGCTTGGCCAGAGACGATTTGCTTGCAGCTGGGTGTCTCGAGGGCACACAGTCTCCAGACACACACGCGGCCTTGTAATGGTTGGGCAGACAGATAAGAACGTGCACGGCACAGCGCATACATGGATGAAAACAGAGCTGCCGGGAGATAGCAACCGGGTGCAGAAAGCGTGCAGCAACTTGGGGCGATCCGCGGCAGAGGCACCAGGGCTTTTATCAAGCGAGGGTTTCTGGCGAGGACAGGCTTGAATGGCTCAGGGACTTTGATCTGCAGCAACAGAAGGAGAACCGGATCCCTTCACAAGAGAATGCGAGTGAAAAAAGGATCGCAAGGGCGTCACGGCCCCGGAATTGGATGCCTCCTGAGCTCAGGTCAGGTCAGGTCAGCTAGTGCGCAAGCTGATGGGCACAGCCCGATGCTAAAAGCCCGGTGATCGTTGCGTCAGCGGCAGCATCTCTCTGCCTCGGATTTGGAGGTCACTCAGGGACCCCCCCTGTCCCAAGGAAACTCCATCTCCATGCGGCGGTAACTACAGTTGGATTGAGGTTGCTGAATCTACTGTACAGCCAGTTGCCTATTGAGTGAAAGTTGAAGCCAGTGGCCTGCGTTATGGCTCCCAAAAGCCAATCGCCAATCATGGAGATGCGGACTACATTTTTTTTAGGGGTTGGAGATGCAGGCTGCAGAGAGCGACAGCCATCGGGCCGAAATAATGCGCTGGAGAGAGAGTCCAGGTTTGCTCATCGTCCATCATGGGCTTTATCATCGCATCTCACAACTGGCCCATGGCCTGGATATTAACATCATCAGCCCAGTAAGCAGATCGGTGCTAGTATTCAAGCTCACATCCGTAACAGTCAGTCATCAGAGCATTCTTATCCATAACAGTCAGTCATCATCCGATCATTCTTATCAAAATTGGAAGGGGGTTTAATCATTATTTTGTGGACTACTAAAGTACATGGGCTCATTGCTCCGACCAATACCAGTCTCTCAAGCAATGAACAAATGAATATCCAGGATTCCAGGCAACCCAAAATGGCGCTGACTAACCAATCAATTCGGCGCAGCAGCTTCAAAAGCAGGCGGCGGGTTACACCTGAGACGACTGCAGATATGTTCGCTCATAGAGGCCCATCACCTGATCAGCCACTGTCCACATTATGGCCTGGCCAGGTGGAATCCTCATCAGCCTGGGAAGCAGGCCCTTCCACAGGGCCCGGAGGCCCTCTTCCGCGTGTATCGTCCGTATCGCGTGGAACATGCCCTTGTACTTGATGTCGCCGGTCCTCCCTTGGGCCATCAGCCTGGTCTTCACCACGTCGAAAGGCCCGGTGCAGATCGGCCCTGCGGTTCCTGCAAGGAACCCGGAGACCATGGACTGCCATGGCTGGAGAACCTTCCCGTCCCCTTCATGCTTCTTCCAGAGAAGGATGTCTATCGTGTTCTTGGCTGTGAACATCGCAGCTTGGTTTGTGCCGTTGCGCATGACAGTTGGTGATGCTCCAGACCACAGACCAAAAATGCCTTCCTCACGAACAATTGTCTTTGCACAGTGTATGGGCCCTTTATATTTCAGCAGGTCCGTGCTTAGTCCTTTTTGTTGCTGCAATCTAATCTTTACCACCTGCATCCATCATATAGAAACATTACAGCAATTCCCTCAACAAAATAAGCTTGAAAAACATAATCACAGTGACAGAATGTACATTTCAGTTTTCCCTGTGAATATGAGAAGGTACAGCAACAGAAGTCAAAATTAATACTCCCTCCGTTCCTAAATATAAGACCTTTTAGAGATTCCACTATGGACTCCATAGTGGAATCTCTAAAAGGTCTTATATTTAGGAACTGAGGGAGTATTAGTTTTCTCTTTTCCTTCGTGGAATACCTAATACTGCCTCCGTCCCAGAATATAAGACATTTTTTCTGTTCAAACTGAACTGAAAAAAGGTCTTATATTTTGGGACGGAGGTTAAGCAATGCTTGGTTGTCTTGGTGTAACACAGTTTTCCTCATTGCACTGATGATTCAACTATAGAACACTGTACTTCCAGTCAAAGATGAAAAAAGTGAATTTGAAAAAATATACAATGGTGGTTTTCGGTTTAAGTATCCATTTCAATGCAGTTACAGTGTTGGAGTCTATTTTCACATAGTTTTGTAACTTCAAGCAACATCTACTGTAGTACTCCCTCCGTCCCATAATATAAGAGCGTTTTTTACACTCTCCCTCCATCCCATAATATAAGAGCGTTTTTGACACTAGTGTAGTGTCAAAAACGCTCTTATATTATGGGACGGAGGGAGTACTAATTAAGAGTATTTTCTTAATACTTCCATGCAGTATAATTAGGCAGGCACTCTACACGTAAACACGAGAGGAACCTCAGAACCAATATTCACAATGCATCACTCATGTTATAAGATCAAGCTCCGCTTCCCTGTTACAATACCAAAAAAGCTGCGCCTTTTGTCCCAAACTAGGTAATGTTTGAATTCTGATCCTAGCACCTTATCATTCTAGTTTTCTAGTCCTTGCTGATAATACAATGCTACAACTGAGACTAAATATGTTTGGATTGTAGCTAGCGTGGTGCTGGGAGTGAAACATAAGCTTGTGAATTTGAATGATCTTTTTTCCGGTTGGTTTAATGTTTCTGCAGGAAGAGACAGAAAATTTCTTATGATTGGTGTGGCTGCTATCTTCTGGGCCTTATGGAAAACTAGGAATAAAATCATGTTTTCAATGTGTGAGCCGGGAGATCCCACCAATATAGTTTTATATGTTTGTCATTTCTTAACATGCTGGGCGCCCCTGCAGAAAGGTGCTCTTCGAAGGTGTTGTGGCAGGGATCCCATAGACTGGAAATGGTGGTGCAGGAGTTGTATGGACGTTGCCATGGCTGGAATATTATCAGCATGAGACTAACAATGTAGTTGTTGTCCCCTTTACTTCCTCGAGTCCATTGGTGCCTGTTGTGGATCTTCTGTCTAGCTTTTGATGTAAACAACAACTCGTTTTGTCTTTTGTTTCTACCTGAAATCCTGAATGCTGTTTTGAGTTAGCTTGTAGGTGTAGTTTTTCAGCTTTGCAGGGTCTGGGTGGTTTGTATCCAGCGCTGGTTCTGGGTGGAGTGTGTGTGAATGTGATACTTCTCTGATTTCTGAATGAAATCAAGGCCGGTGGGCTCCATCTATCAGAAAAGAACAGCCTTCTCTGATTTCAGAATGAAATCAAGGCCGGTGGGCTCCATCTATCAGAAAATAACAGCTGAGACTAAAGATACCACAACTACACCGCATTCTCGGTCAAATGCACTTGATAGCATTCTAGTGGGGAGCCGGATGCTAACACGGACATCATTAACACGAGGTCCAGGTGCTTCTGGGTCAAACTTATTATTTGACAGCATTTGAATAGGGCAGGGTAGGTAGACAAATGCCTCATCACTTCCTTGCGCATGTTACCAGCAGACCACAATTGGACCGCAAATCACAGAGCTTTCATGTTTTAATCCCAAAGGACAGGTTGTCAGAAAGGCATCAACATCATGCACACACAAGATTAAATAGCTGCGGGGATCTGGTTTATGTCTTCGCTCTTTTTTTATACACCAACGATGCAACTTTTACATGGATAAAGTACACTTTAAGATCCCAGCAAGGAATCGTCTAGAGCTGTCCAAATTATATACGAATACAAAATGCGAACACATCGTACTCACGGAAAGCAAGCACGAACGATCTGGGAACTCATAGAAATACTCCTATTTTTGTATACATATATACAAGAAGTAAGAAGTAAGAGGAAGAGAGATGTGCAATCTGACCTCGAATGGGGTAACGATGACGAGGGCCTCGAGGACGCCGGCACCGAAGCCGGAGGCGAGGCGGCCCTGCGCGGAGACCTTGCCGGTGACGGGGTCCTTGAAGGCGGACTGCAGCATGGCATTGGAGCCGAGGCGGAGCGCGTACTTGAGCGTGAGGTGGGTGGCGAAGGGCGTGAGGCCCTTCCAGAGCGCCGGCACGCCCTCGGCGCGCGCGACGGTGGTGCCGCAGTGCGCGATGCCGCGGTAGGCCCCCGCGCGGTCCAGCTGCAGCCTCGTCTTGACCACGTCGATGGGCTGCAGGCAGCACGCCTCCATCACGCCGCCGAGCGACCCCGCCGCCGCCTTGACGTAGGGCGGGATCGGCGCCCTGCCCCCGCCGCTGCGTGGCTCGTCGGCCCGCGGCGGCGGCGAGGGCGGGGGCGGGGAAGGGGGTGAGGCCATTTGGGCCGATAGGCGGGCCTCAGCGGGTGGCAGGCGCGGCGGAGAAGAGGGTCTTGGATTGTTCCTCCGTTGCTCTTTTTCACCCACTTTTCTGCGGGGGATCCGAAAAGGAGCGGCGCTGGTTATATGGAACCGGCGGGACAAGAATGAAGAAGGGCACGTAGTTGTCCCGGGACACGTCAGCCGTCAGGGTTTGGTCTATGGTGAGAAAGGAAACTGGCCCCACCTGGACCTGCGTGTTGTTGCGGAGGCGTAACTGTTGGTGCGGATGCTTGGACCCACATGTCAGACACCAATTCGGTAATTCGGTGGAGCCCTCACAGAGCCTCAGAGGTGTGCCACACCTGCACGGCCCGGGTTGCTCGCCTGGCGGCTATGCAGTGCACGACGAGCGTGCTACTTCCATCGATTTGTCGTCCCTGGGCGGCTAATGTCGAAACGTCGCTATTTCGGCTGATTTTTTTGGTTCTCTCGGAGGCTAATCGTCGAACCGTCGCTATATGATTTGCTTTTGCGGGGGGTCTGTTCCCGACGATTCGTCGTGGGTTTCTCTAGGCGGCTAGTTTAGTAGCGACAAGCCAGCGGTTCTCCTCTCTTCCACCCACATTTTCAGAAATATCGTGTAAAATTAGCTGAAGTGGGATATGTTTGCAATTCTTTTTATTTTACCGCAAAGCATGTAGATCTATTGACCAAATCAGTGGTATAAATAGGCTGAATGAACTAAAACCGTATTGAAGTCCTCAGGGTCAACCGTCGTCTCCCTCTCAAAGCGGCCAATGCCGCACCATCCAACCGCTCAAACGTCGGGGTCTATCTAACATTGTTGATCCCCACTCCTACGGGATCATCGTCATAGAGAAGTAGCGTCACAACCAAAAGAACCACGTATTCGAGTGCCTGACCTTCATTAAATCTCGTAGTTCTCACCGAGGGCGCACCGACATGCGGAGATGCGGCCGGAGGACCCAACTGCGAAGGAAGTCACCGCCATGCCGGTAAACCCTGAAAACTATAGTCTCACCTCCGGAGTGGACGATAGGAATTTACACCCACAAACCATTGACGCTACTACAAACAACACCGTTGAGATGTAAAGGTCCAAGGAAGAATAATTCTCCGAGCATGTTCCACTGCCACTGAAGACGATTTTATTGTACATCACCGCCGAAAGAATCGAAGAGATGGATGATGAAGGCGAATCTAAATTCACAAAATAGGGAACTACATCACCATGTCATAAATTGGGGCCTCCACGTACGCCCACACCGGCAGGGCCAGTAAGGCAGGAGGGGGCAGCAACCTACCAATGGAGGAGAAGTGGCAGTGTGGCGGCGCGATGCGCCCAGGATCTCCTTCGCTAGGGTTAGAAGCGGAAATGGTTCAGGAAATAGTTTCATGGACAAGATGAGAATCCTATATACCTAAATAGTTCATCCTCACTAACTCAATTATCTTGACATGCAACTATGGCAATTCACCATGTTATTATGCATGCATCACTAGATTTAATTCTCTAGCCATGAAACTTTGGCAACTCACCATGCCACTATGCATGTGAAGACCGACCTAACATACATCATCCATGTTATTTATATTAAGTAAATGTGTTACAACTATATAATAATCAAATATAATATATTATATGTAATTTAATTTCAATGCCCATATTGCTAATTAGAATACTAAAGGCTGATACCACAAAATCTCATAGAAATAGCGACATCCAATTTCCGCTGCAAGCGCATGGGGTATCATCTTATGCACGCGAGACCAGAATAGTCCCTAAAATCATTGTTTTCAAACCAACTTCGAGTAGATGACGAAGATATGATGTCATAAACTATCAATTTTTGATTCGATCCACAACTCAAGAGACAAAAAGACAAATCATATTATGAAGGATAGACAATACAAACATAAAAATCTTGTGTAAAAATAGATCCCATCTAGTCTTTTTGTGCCTATTTGGACTAGATAACATGCATCATATGCACTTGAGGCTAGAACACATTGCTGGAAAATAATACCCTTTGTTCACGGGCCTCCACAAACAGATGAGCTTTGCTCTCATCAATGATGTGCCTCATCGCCGACGCACAACTACCCATCAATAGAAATGACTCGAGGACAACTAAGGGATTCTCTCCTGATGGGTGATGTCACACATCAATTCTACATGACCGAATGCCCTTTTTTGTTACACCACCAACGAGTACCACCCACACCTTGTCAAAGCTGATATCATCACCACTGGTGGGAGTTGTTTTGGCCAATGGTGTTATTGATCACAAGTTGATGACCTAGATGATACATCTTCCCTGATAGGGGAGTACCTTTCCCCCTCAAAGATTGGTTGTACCCCAGCTTAGCTGGGAAGGAATGGTCATCACTGATGCGTGTTCAACAACCGCATGTCAATGGTTACTTCACCTTTTTTACAATAGAGGGTGTTTGCAGATCTGGTATTTTCTCGCGCCGCTGCACCTGTCAGCTATGAGCACCCTCGAAGCTTCAATAGCAACCTCATCATATCATTTTCCTAGGTGGATTCCTCTCTCCTTATCTCTCTCTGCGCGCGCATGTGTGTGTTGGGATCGACGTATAAGGACTAGAGAGGGGGGGGGTGAATAGCTCTACTAAACGATTTTACTCCAATTTGGGGTGATAGTGAAGGAAATATGCCCTAGAGGCAATAATAAAGTTATTATTTATTTCCTTATATCATGATAAATGTTTATTATTCATGCTATAATTATATCAACCGTAAACATGATACATGTGTGAATACATAGACAAACAGAGTGTCACTAGTATGCCTCTACTTGACTAACTCGTTGATCAAAGATGGTTATGTTTCCTAGCCATAGACAAAGAGTTGTCATTTGATTAACGGGATCACATCATTAGGAGAATGATGTGATTGACTTGACTCATTCCGTTAGCTTAGCACTTGATCGTTTAGTTTGTTGCTATTGCTTTCTTCATGACTTATGCATGTTCCTATGACTATGAGATTATGCAACTCCCGTTTACCGGAGGAACACTTTGTGTGCTAACAAACGTCACAATGTAACTGGGTGATTATAAAGGTGCTCTACAGGTGTCTCCGAAGGTATTTGTTGGGTTGGCATATTTCGAGATTAGGATTTGTCACTCCGATTGTCGGAGAGGTATCTCTGGGCCCACTCGGTAATACACATCACGTAAGCCTTGCAAGCATTACAACTAATGAGTTAGTTGCGGGATGATGTGTTACGGAACGAGTAAAGAGACTTCCTGGTAACGAGATTGAACTAGGTATTGAGATATCGACGATCGAATCTCGGGCAAGTAACATACCGTTGACAAAAGGAACAACATATGTTGTTATGCGGTTTGACCGATAAAGATCTTCGTAGAATATGTAGGAGCCAATATGAGCATCCATGTTCCGCTATTGGTTATTGACCGGAGACGTGTCTCGGTCATGTCTACATAGTTCTCGAACCCGTAGGGTCCGCACGCTTAAAGTTCGATGACGGTTATATTATGAGTTTATGGTTTTTGATGTACCGAAGGTAGTTAGGAGTCTCGGATGTGATCATGGACATGACGAGGAGTCTCGAAATGTTCGAGACGTAAAAATCGATATATTGGACGACTATATTTGGATACCGTAATGGTTCCGGGTGAGATCGGGATAATACCGGAGCACCGGGAGGTTATCGGAACCCCCCGGGAGGTATATGGGCCTTAATGGGCCTTAGTGGAAAGGAGGGGAAAGGAGCAAGGGAGCCCCCCCCCCAAGCCCAATCCGAATTGGGAGGGCCCCCCCCCCTTTCCTTCCTCCCTCCTTCCTCTTCCTTCCCTCTCCCTCTCCAAATAGGAAAAGGAGGAGTCCTACCGGTGGGAGTAGGACTCCCCCCCTTGGGCGCACCTCCTCCCCTTGGCCGGCCCTCTCCTCCCCTCCTTTATATACGGAGGAGAGGGGCACCCCATAGACACAACAATTGATCCCTTGGATCTTTTAGCCGTGTGCGGTGCCCCTCTCCACCATAGTCCACCTCGATAATATCATAGCGGTGCTTAGGCGAAGCCCTGCAACGGTAGAACATCAACATCGTCACCATGCCGTCGTGCTGACGGAACTCTCCCTCAAAGCTTGGCTGGATCGGAGTTCGAGGGATGTCATCGAGTTGAACGTGTGCAGAACTCGGAGGTGCCGTGTGTTCGGTACTTGATCGGTCGGATCGTGAAGACGTACGACTACATCAACCGCGTTGTGCTAACGCTTCCGCTTTCGGTCTACGAGGGTACGTGGACACACTCTCCCCTCTCATTGCTATGCATCACCATGATCTTGCGTGTGCGTAGGAATTTTTTTTGAAATTACTACGTTACCCAACAGTGGCATCCGAGCCAGGTTTTATGCGTTGATGTTATATGCATGAGTAGAACACAAGTGAGTTGTGGGCGATACAAGTCATACTACTTACCAGCATGTCATACTTTGGTTCGGCGGTATTGTTGGATGAAGCGGCCCGGACCGACATTACGCGTACGCTTACGCGAGATTGGTTCTACCGACGTGCTTTGCACACGCGTGGTTGGCGGGTGTCAGTTTCTCCAACTTTAGTTGAACCGAGTGTGGCTACGCCCGGTCCTTGAGAAGGTTAAAACAGCACTAACTTGAGGAACTATCATTGTGGTTTTGATGCGTAGGTAAGAATGATTGTCACTTTATTGTATCCAATGCAATCGCCCTGTAATTGCTTTACTTTATCACTAAGCGGTAGCGATAGTCGTAGAAGCAATAGTTGGCGAGACGACAACGATGCTACGATGGAGATCAAGGTGTCGCGCCGGTGACGATGGTGATCATAACGGTGCTTCGGAGATGGAGATCACAAGCACAAGATGATGATGGCCATATCATATCACTTATATTGATTGCATGTGATGTTTATCTTTTATGCATCTTATTTTGCTTTGATTGACGGTGGAATTATAAGATGATCTCTCACTAAATTTCAAGATAAAAGTGTTCTCCCTAAGTATGCACCGTTGCCAAAGTTCGTCGTGCCCAGACACCACGTGATGATCGAGTGTGATAAGCTCTACGTCCATCTACAACGGGCGCAAGCCAGTTTTGCACACGCAGAATACTCAGGTTAAACTTGACAAGCCTAGCATATGCAGATATGGCCTTGGAGCACTGAGACCGAAAGGTCGAGCGTGAATCATATAGTAGATATGATCAACACAATGATGTTCACCATTGAAAACTACTCCATTTCACGTGATGATCGCTTATGGTTTAGTTGATTTGGATCACGTGATCACTTAGATGATTAGAGAGATGTCTATCTAAGTGGGAGTTCTTAAGATTAATTGAACTTAAATTTATCATGAACTTAGTACCTGATAGTATTTTGCATGTCTATATTTGTTGTAGATAGATGGCTCGTGTTGTTGTTCCGTTGAATTTTAATGTGTTCCTTGAGAAAGCAAAGTTGAAAGATGATGGTAGCAATTACACCGACTGGGTCCCTAACTTGAGGATTATCCTCATTGCTGCACAGAAGAATTACGTCCTGGAAGCACCGCTGAGTGCCAAACCTGCTGCAGGAGCAACACCAGATGTTATGAACACCTGGCAGAGCAAAGCTGATGACTACTCGATAGTTCAGTGTGCCATGCTTTATGGCTTAGAACCGGGACTTCAACGATGTTTTGAACGTCATGGAGCATATGAGATGTTCCAGGAGTTGAAGTTAATATTTCAAGCAAATGCCCGGATTGAGAGATATGAAGTCTCCAATAAGTTCTATAGTTGCAAGATGGAGGAGAATAGTTCTGTCAGTGAGCATATACTCAAAATGTCTCGGTATCATAATCACTTGACTCAACTGGGAGTTAATCTTCCTGTTGATAGTGTCATTGACAGAGTTCTTCAATCACTGCCACCAAGCTACAAAAGCTTCGTGATGAACTATAATATGCAAGGGATGAATAAGACAATTCCCGAGCTCTTCGCAATGCTAAAGGCTGCGGAGGTAGAAATCAAAAAGGAGCATCAAGTGTTGATGGTCAATAAGACCGCCTGTAAGGGCATATTTATCCCTACGTGTTTTGGTGATTGATGACAACGTATTTGCGGACGAATCGTGTGCCATGAGTATTCCAGACACTTCATTGTTAGGCACAAGACGATTGGGTGCCCCTCGAAGACTGATGAAGACGACGTCTTTTCTACGTTTCTTTTTGGTGGATTTGAGTCGTAGGAAAGCCATGCTATTAAGAGGGGGTCCGCGTTGGAAAGGTTTGGGTAGAATCATCACGTACTCGTCTCCTTCTTGTCCCCTCCTTTTTCCTTGGAGCTTCCTCCGTCTTCTTGCCTCCCCTACCTGGCTGCTGTTGTTGGTTGCGGTAGTACTGCTCCCAGGACTACGGTAGTACCGTAGGCATTCGCGGTAGTACCGCGCGGCGGCGCAGTAGTACCGCGGATGCCCACGGTAGTACCGCTTTCATTGAGCGGTAGTACCGCGCTGTGCAGTCAGGCAGTAGTACCGCCCCTCGGCAGTACTACTGTGTCGGGTTTTTGCTACTTCCGTTTCTTTGTGGAAGTAGGCACAGAAGTTTCCATTCCCCCCTGGCTGGGATTTTTGCCTCGCGGTAGTACCGCATGGGGGCGCGGTAGTACCGCGCGTGCGGAAGTACCGCCCCAGCTCCTGCGCGTCTGTTTATCTTTTCTGTTGCTGGGGTTGCGGCAGTACCGTGGGTCGGTACGGTAGTACCGCACAGCCGTGCGGTAGTATCGCTTGGTTGCAAGCAGTAGTACCGCTGGCCGCGGGCTGGTTGGTGGGTAACGGTTGGATCCTTTTCCCACACTATATAAGGGGTCTCCTTCTTCCCCGTTGACTTACCTCTTCCACCCCTAAGCTCCATTATTGCTCCAAGCTCCATTTTCGCCCGATCTCACTCCCTAGCCGACCAAACTTGTTGATTTGCTCGGGAGTGGTTGAGAAGGCCCCGATCTACACTTCCACCAAGAGATATTTGATTCCCCCCACTAATCCCTTGCGGATCTTGTTACTCTTGGGTGTTTGAGCATCCTAGACGGTTGAGGTCATCGCGAAGCCATAGTCCATTGTGGTGAAGCTTCGTGGTGTCGTTGGGAGCCTCCAATTGAGTTGTGGAGATTGCCCCAACCTAGTTTGTAAAGGTTCGGTCGCCGCCTCCAAGGGCACCAATAGTGAAATCACGGCATCTTGCATTGTGTGAGGGCGTGAGGAGATTACGGTGGCCTTAGTGGCTTCTTGGGGAGCATCGTGCCTCCACACAGCTCCAACGGAGACGTACTTCCTCTCAAAGGGAAGGAACTTCGGCAACACATCCTCGTCTCCACCGTCTCCACTCTTGGTTATCTCGTGCCTTTACTTGTGCAAGCTTATTTGTTTCATATATCTTGCTTGCTTGTGTTCCTATCCTTGTTGCATCATATAGGTTGCTCACCTAGTTGCATATCTAGACAACCTACTTTGATGCAAAGTTTAAATTGCTAAAGAAAAGCTAAAAATTGTTAGTTGCCTATTCACCCCCCTCTAGTCAACCATATCGATCCTTTCAATTGGTATCAGAGCCTCGTCTCTTTATTAAGGACTTTACCGTCCAAAGAGTATGGTTGATACCATAGACGGTGTGGAGGAACACTCCGGTGTGAATCCGATCTCGTCTACGGGCGATGGGCGAACCTCGGTCTCTCGTGAGGAGTTCAATGTGGCCTTGGAGACATTGAAAACCTCCATGATGACCAAAGTTGAAAGCATGTTTACTAAATTTCTTGAGGGGCTTAAACTATCCACCGCACCGTTGAAAGTGGGTGACCCCGCCAACAAGGTGACGGATGCTATCCCCGACAAGGGGGAAGCTAGTAGTTTAAAGGCTCCTTCTTCTAGTGGTAAGAATGGCACCGACATCTTTGCCCATGTGGAACCACCACTTGTTTATGATGGACCGGTTCCTTCCACTCATTTGAATCATGCCGGTCCTCCCCCTAAGATTGTGAAAAATGAGGACTTTGATTCTTGGGTTTACCACTTTAAACGTCATTTAAATCATGTGAACACTAACCTTTGGAGAATCATTGAAGAAGGTTTCTATCCACATGATCCAAGCAACTTCACTCCTCGAGAAGCCGCGGACAATCAATTCAATGAGAATGCTCTCTTCATCATTCAAGATGCAATTCCACCCGAAGACCTACCTCATCTTCGTCCCTTCGCCTTGGCCAAAGATGCATGGCATTGTGTTGTCTCTCTCTACTGGGGAAGCGCAAGCATTCAACGCTCCAACTATGAAGTGGTGCAAGATGAGGCCGATGAGTTTGCAATGAAAGAAGATGAAGAACCTCGTGAGCTTTATCGGAGAGTAACCAAACTCGCGGTCTCACTACGAGATCACGGGAGCAAGGACACGGATGACAATTGGATCAAGCGCAAATTCCTCAAGGCAATGATGCCCTATCACAAGGCCATGTCCTCCATCATTCGTCAAAGACCGGACTTCCACACTTTGTCCTCAAGCGATGTGTTGGATGAGTTTGTGGCCATGAACATTTTGGACAAGACCGCCGACAAAGCGGTGCTTCGTTCTCAAAGGGCAAAGAAGCCTAACCTTGCATTGAAGGCCAAGCTCACCGTTGAAGAAGAAGAAGAGGAAGAAGAGGAGAGCAACCCCGAAGATACGAAGTATGCGTATCATGAACACATGGCACTTGCTTCAAGGCAATTTTGGAGCAAGAAACACTCGAGGCCAAACTTTAGCAAAAACAACTCAAGTGGCACGAAGAGCAAGCAACGTGTTAGGACTTGCTACAATTGTGGCAACGTGAGTCATTTTGTTGCGGAATGCTATGAGAAGAGGGAAGACAATGGTGGCAAGCTCATCCGAAAGGACAAGGCCAAGTCGTTCCCCAACAAGAGCAACTTCACCAAGAAGACTCCTCCCAAGGCATTGGTGGTACAAGAAGAGTACAATGAGAATGATGACGATGATGAAAGTGATGAGTTGGTTGTCATGGCCTCCGTTGCCATTGCGATGACTCCACGGGTGTCTCTCTTTGACTCACCCAATGAGAGCATCACCGCCAAGTGCCTCATGGCTAAAGCCACCAACAAGGTAACCCCCAACATCAAAACTACCATCATTAATCATCCTTCTCCGACGGATAGAATTAATGAAATTGAGGAAGATAATGTGGAGGCTAATGAGTTTGAGGCCTTTATGGGGAAACTCAAGGGAAAATCCAAGAAGCACTTTGTTGCTCTCTTGGAACAACTTGGTGAAGCCAATGACATGATCGAGGCTCACGAAAACACCATCACTAAGATGGAAGGGCATAGTCGTGACTATGCCGATGAGATTTCGGATCTTTCCAATGCTCTTGAGGAAGAGCGTGGTCTTCGTTTGGCTCTTGAGGAGTCACACAACGTTGATCATGCTAAGTTAAAGAAAGATTATGATCATGTCGTCATTGCTTCTCATGTGCTAACTCCGAGAAGGCCGAACTTGAGGTTGATTTTGCTAGACTCAAAGAGGAGTTTGATCTACTTGACAAGGCTCACAAGGTCTTGAAGGGTGCTCATGCTAGCCTCAAAGAGTCGCATGATCAACTTCAAGTAAAGCTAACCAAGGAAAAGCCACTTTTCCTCGTATGATGTTAATTGATAATGCAAATGCTACTAACCCGTGTTGTGAGCATGTGCATCTCGTTGAGGAGAACGCTAAGCTAAAGGGGCAACTTGAGAGAGGTCTTGCGACTTGCATACAAGGCAAGAAGAACCTCAACGATCTCTTGATCAACCAAAAGGGAGTTGTGGCCAAGGAAGGGGTTGGGTACGTGCCCGACTCCAAGAACAAGAAGAAGAATGACAAGACCAAAAGACCTCCTCCTCTCATGCAAACCTTTGTGAAGGAGGAAGAGAGTGCCTTCGAGGAGAAGAAGAAGAACATTGCAAAGGGCGGCAATGTCAAGAAGGGCAATGCCACCCCTCCCAACAAAGCCGGCGATTTTAATCCTTCTTATGTGTTATGTCGTGCTAGTGATGGGCATGTTTATGCCAAATTTGTTGGTTCTCTTCATGAGTACATTGAATGATCTATTTGGGTTCCAAAGACCCTTGTTAATAACATCAAAGGACCCATTACAAAATGGGTACCTAAAACCAAGCATTGA
The DNA here is from genome assembly GCF_056163025.1 of Triticum urartu. NCBI lineage: Eukaryota > Viridiplantae > Streptophyta > Magnoliopsida > Poales > Poaceae > Triticum > Triticum urartu. The sequence continues at coordinate 443,695,024 of NC_141876.1, forward strand.
TCTCTTGTAGGTGTTTGCTTCCGGTGGGGGATCATGGTTGCTCGATAGCGGAGCTACAAATCATATGACCGGAAGCAAGGACTGGGTGGTGGACGTGCACAAGGTCCCATCTATGCCCACCAATGTCGAGTGGGGTGACGCCTCATCTTCTAAGGTATTGGGACTTGGCAAGGTGGTCATCTCTCATGATCTCACGATCGAGAAGGTCATGCTTGTTGAGTCCCTTGCATACAATTTACTTTCCGTTCGTCAACTTGCAATCATGGGCTTTGCCACTTTCTTTGATATCGATACCGTGGCCCTCTTGTGGAGCAAGACTCTTAAAGTAGCCTTTGTTGGGCATGTCGAGAATGGTCTATATGTGATTAACTTTTCGGAGTGACCCACTAAGACCGCGACGTGCCTAATGGCTAAAGTTGATGTGGGATGGCTTTGGCATCGCCGTTTAGCCCACGTCAATATGAGATCTTTGCAAAGTCTCCTCAAGGGGGACCATGTCCGTGGACTAACGAATGTTAGTTTTGCTAAACATCGTGCTTGCAGTGCTTGTATCGAAGGAAAGCTACATGAGAAGGCTCACCCTCCCACGACTATCATTTATTCAAAGAGGCCTTTGGAGCTCCTTCACATGGATCTCTTTGGGCCTCCATCCTTCGATAGTCTTGGAGGTAGGAAGTATTGCTTGGTGATTGTGGATGATTACTCAAGGTACATGTGGGTGTATTTCTTCAAGAGGAAGAGCGAGACCCAACAAACCGTCATTGACTTTGCAAATGAAGCACAATGTCAATACAATGCAAAGATCTTGACAATAAGAAGTGACAATGGCACCGAGTTCAAGAACTATACCTTGGATGAGTTTCTTAGTGATGAGGGGATCAAGCATCAATATTCCGCACCTTACACCCCTCAACAAAACGGTGTTGCGGAGAGGAAGAACCGGACGTTGATGGATGCGACAAGGACCATGATGGCGGAGTTCAAGTCTCCGTACAACTTTTGGGCCGAAGCCATCAACACCGCGTGTCATGCATCCAATCGGCTCTACCTCCGCAAGGGCTTGAACAAGACTCCATATGAGATACTCACCGGTAACAAGCCCAACCTCAAGTACTTCCGGGTGTTCGGGTGTAAGTGTTTCATTCTCAAGAAGGGTGTTCGTTTGTCTAAATTTGAGGCTAGAGCATATGAGGGCATATTTGTTGGTTATGCTACAAACTCTCATGCTTACCGTGTCCTCAATAAATCCACGGGACTTATTGAGGAGACGTGTAATGTGGAGTTTGATGAGAATAACGGCTCCCAAGTGGAGCAAAGTGGCACTTGTGATGTAGGTGATGAAATTCCTCCCCAAGCCATAAGAAGAATGGGTGTTGGCTTTATCCTACCCATTGAGGAACCCCTTGTGGCCGAAGGAGAAGGACAAAGCTCCACTCAAGCGGAGCCATCACCAACCCAAGGCCCACACGCTTCCGAAGAACAACATGAAGGCCCTCATCCTCAAGAACATGACCAAGGGCAAGATCACGCTCAAGACGGCGTTGACACATCTAGTGATGCCCAAGGTCAAGTTCTCTCCTCCGAGCAAGTTCAAGAACAAGAACAAGCTCAAGATGACGCTCAAGATGATCAAGTGACCACTCCTCGTCTCACCCCCGAGGAGGAATTAGAGCGTCGTGCCACCAAGGTGGCTTCCAAACTCTCCACCAAGGATCATCTCATGACAAATGTGCTTGGAAGCTTACGAAAGGGGGTAAGCACTCGTAGACAATTAGCAAATTATTGTGAGCATCACACGTTTGTCTCTTGTGTGGAACCCCACAAGGTCTATGAGGCGCTAGAAGATCCGGATTGGCTCAATGCCATGCATGAAGAACTCAACAACTTCGAGCGCAACAAAGTGTGGAGATTGGTGCCAAGACCGACGGGGAACCACAATGTCATCGGAACCAAGTGGATATTTAAAAACAAGCAAGATGCCCATGGGATTATCATTCGCAACAAGGCTCATTTGGTAGCACAAGGCTACTCCCAAGTCGAGGGTATCGACTACGGTGAAACCTTTGCTCCCGTTGCTCGTCTTGAATCTATTCGCATGTTGATTGCCTATGCTTCTATCATAACTTTAAGTTACAACAAATGGATGTGAAGAGTGCTTTTCTTAATGGTCCCATTAATGAATTGGTGTATGTCAAGCAACCCCCCCGGGTTCGAGGATCCCTACTTTCCCGATCATGTGTATCAACTCGATAAGGCACTCTATGGCCTTAAACAAGCCCCACGTGCGTGGTATGACCACCTTACCGAGTTGCTACAAGACCGTGGTTTCGAAGTTGGGCTAATCGACCCCACTCTTTTTACTAAGAAGGTCAAAGGGGAGTTGTTTGTGTGCCAATTATATGTTGATGATATTATCTTTGGTTCCCCTAACAAAGCTTTCAATGAGGAATTTGCCGCTCTCATGACCTCAAAGTTCGAGATGTCTTCCATGGGAGAGTTGAAGTTCTTTCTAGGGTTCGAAGTGAAGCAAAGAAGAGAAGGAACCTTCATCAATCAAGCCAAATATACTCAAGACATGCTCAAAAGATTCAAGCTATGTGATGTCAAGCCGGCTTCCACTCCCATGCCCACCAAGTGCCAACTTGACATAGATCCCAATGGTAAAGCGGTGGATCAAAAGGTATATCGCTCCATGATAGGTTCCTTGCTTTACCTTTGTGCATCTAGACCGGATATCATGTTGAGTGTGGGAATTTGTGCACGTTTTCAAGCCGCACCTAAGGAAAGTCACTATGTGGTGGTCAAACGAATCTTTCGATATTTGGCTCATACCCCAAACTTTGGCCTATGGTACCCAAGAGGAGCAAACTTCAAGCTTGTAGGGTATTCGGATTCCGATTGGGTGGGAGACAAAGTGGATAGGAAGTCCACTTCTGGAGGGTGCCAATTTCTTGGTTGCTCTTTGGTAAGTTGGTCTTCCAAAAAGCAAAGTTGTGTGTCTCTCTCGTCCACCGAAGCGGAGTATGTGGCGGCCGGTAGTTGTTGTGCACAACTCTTATGGATGAGGCAAACTTTAAAGGATTACGATGTCATTTGTGACAAAGTGCCTCTTTGGTGTGACAATGAAAGTGCCATCAAGATTTCTCTCAACCCGGTGCAACACTTCAAGACGAAGCATATTGAGATTCAGTATCACTTCATCCGGGATCACATTAGGCGAGGAGAGATCGAGCTCAACTATGTCAACACTCATGATAACCTTGCAGATATCTTCACGAAGCCCTTGGATGAAGCAAGATTTCACGAGTTAAGGCATGAGCTAAATATCATTGATTCGAGCAATGTTGCTTGAACCCTTGCACACCCCACCATACTCAACGTGTTGTCCTATTTAGATGTAGGCATGGACATAGGGGGAGTGATGTTCTCTCAATGAACTCTCCCTCCCCCCATTATGCATAAATCGATCAAGTCTTTCACATTAGCCATGTTTGATGGTACTTGTGCTTCAAAGACGAGTTTTGGTCATGGACCCAAGGATAATTCTTCGCGGTGCCATACCAATTGACTCAAACATAGGTGGCTACGGCCACCGCCCTCTCTTTGGAGAGGTGGTGTCTCGTGGTTGTTTCGTTTGTCCTGTGCCTTTCTGGCTTTGTGTGTTGCGTGGTCTTGTGGTGTCGTGTTGGATCGGAGTGTTTGTGCAAAGATCCAGTTTTTCGTGTGCTCGAAACGTGCATCTTCTTGAGGTCACGGTACTACCGCGTCTGGCCGCGGTACTACCGCTTTGGGAGGCCCGGTTCTACCGCGCCACAGCACGGTACTACCGCTCAGGCACGGTACTTCGGAAGTACCGCGCCGGGCGGTACTACCGCGTCGGGGCACGGTACTACCGCGCCGTCGAGGGAGTGTGGAGGTTATGACTCGGGCAGGGGAGTTCCAACTCCCCATACCCATTCATTTCTCTCTCTCCCCACGTCTCTCTCGCTCAAGAACGGCGCCGGAGGCCCTCGCCGGATCTCCATCTCCGGCCACTCTCCTCGGATTCCGGCCGGTGGGATCGTTCCCCACCACTTCCTCTTGCCATGGACCAAGGTTTTTCCCCAAATCCCTCTTTTTCTTGGCTGTTCTCTTGCTTCTAGGTTTTTGGGGAGAAACTTGTTGTTCTTGAGATTTTAGGCCAAATCTATGCAAGAGTAGGATGTAGGAGAGTCGTGATGCATAGGAATCATATTTGATATGTTGTCTTGTGGTAGCTTTGTCCAACCGTAGTACTGCCGTGGTTTCACGGGCTTTTTCAGATTTCAACCTGTTCAGATCTGACGCGGTGCGGTACTACCGTGTCTGATGTGCGGTACTACCGCTCTTGCGGTACTATCGCCCGTCAGGTGCGGTACTACCATGCTAGCTCGTGCGGTACTACCGCTCTACAGACGCGGTACTACCGCGCCAGCCGAGGCACTAAGATCGTACTACCGCTCCTAGACCCGGTACTACCATGACCTTGCACGGTACTACCGCGCCTAAGAGCCGTACTACTATCTTAGCTTCGCAGCACTTGGCAGTACTACCGTAGGGATCAAATCTCTCTCTAGGCATTTATCATGTGTGCTTTCTGCTTGTTTCACTTGCTTTGTTGTGGTCTTTGCATTAATCCCTCTTGGCTGTTGTGGGTGTTTTGCGTTTTGTGTCTTAGGTGGTGGCTCTCGCCTTTCCAATCCCAGTCGTGACACTGGCTTCAAGCGTCTGCGCAACCCCCAAGATGAAGCCCCAGAGGGCTCCAATGCCCCCAAGCGCAATGTCAAGACCACTGCCAGCAAGAAAAAGGAACCTGCTAAGTGCATGGACGAGATTTCCGTCTCTGAGTATGTCGAACGCCGGAGGGTCAATCCCTATGTGACTCCTCGGGCTGTGCTCATAGGCACTGAGATGTTCTGGAACAAGCAACAGGTTCTCATCTATCTGGATGTGATCAAGAGCAAGCAGAATACCTTCGTGGAGGTCAAGTGGATAGACATGCATCACATGCGGAAGGACAAGTTTCGTGACTATTTTGGAGAGGCTCTGGACTTGGTGGAGCAGTTTGCTATTGAGCCGGTGATCTCCTTTCACCATGACTATGACCCTGAGCTCATCTGTCAGTTCTTTGCCTCAGTGTACTTTCATCCCGGAGTGGAGCGGAGGATGACTTGGATGACCAATGGCCGTCATCTGTCTGCTACATGGAAAGAGTTCATGGATCTGCTGCACATTCCTGATGATGGGCTTCACACCCCCGTTGGTGTTCGCCCCCATGCCAACTCTGAGTCTGCCAACAAGAACCCGCTTCAGCCTTTCCTTGTTGAGAAGGTGCTCTCCAATGGCAAGTCAACTTGGGTGTTAAACTCCTTTCTGGACATCATGCATCGCATCTTCCGCAACACTCTGTTCCCACGCATTGCAACAAGGACAAGGTCCATGCATATCTAGTGGACATGTTGCTCCTGTGTGCAGAGGCATGTTCTTCTCAGACTCAGCCACTTGATGTCTCACACATCATGTGGTGTGAGCTTCGGTTTGCGGTGTTCACTCAGAAGGTACCTATCTATGGACCGTACCTGTTTCTGCTGCTCTCCACCACTTGGGAGAAGATGTACCCGGGTGATGAGTTCCTTGCTCCAGACTGGATTCGCCATGAGTCCATCAGCCTCCGCGTCAAGCCCAACTGGGCCAACACCACTACCCGTGTCGAGGCCTCTTCTGCTAGGAGGGCTGCTGGTGAGGAGGCGGCTGCTTCTGCTGAGAATGTTGCTGAGGACCGTGCTGCTAGGTCCACCACTCCTTCCTCTGAGCCGTCATGGGCCAAGAAGCTAAAGGACAAGATGAAGACTCTCTTCTGCATGCAGGCGAAGGGACAGTATAGGGCTCACGTGGCAGACAAGGAGAGTCGCCGCCGTGACAAGAAGGTTATGAGGCTCTTTGGAGAGGATGTGTCTGGCGGGTCTGAGGACATCATCACACCTGAGGCTGCCTGGTGTCAAAGCAGGGATACAAGTGGACCAGTTCAGAGGATGACCTCGAGGAGACTATCCCCGCCGCTGAGTCTGACGAGGAGCACGAGGAGCAGTGGGGCGACTTCTCTGCCTGAGCCACCCCGTGTGTGTAGGTGTCCTCTCTGCCTTTTTGGCGTCTCGATGCCAAAGGGGGAGAGAGTGTAGGGATTTGCGTTGTGTCGTGCTTGGCGCATTTATTTGCTTTGTCTTTTGGACCTCGTTTGTGCTTGGTTGATCTTGTTTGGTTTGTGCTTTCGAGACCTTTCCTTCATATGGTGTAAGACATATGCACTTTATCTATTGTAGTTAACTTATGTATGATATATCTTGTCTAGTGATAGATATGCCTTGTCTCTATAATATAGGGGGAGCTTTGATCCTAGTATTCGTGTGCCGTGCAGTCCAAAGCACTCATCTAGGTGGCACACATCTAGGGGGAGCCCGTCTATATTATAGAGAGGAGGGGTTTGCATTTACTTAATATTATTTTCTTTGTGCAAATCCCATATTGTCATCAATCCACCAAAAAGGGGGAGATTGTAAGGGCATATTTATCCCTAAGTGTTTTGGTGATTGATGACAAGGTATTTGCGGACTAATCGTGTGCCATGAGTATTCCAGACACTTCATTGCTAGGCACAAGACGATTGGGTGCCCCTCGAAGACTGATGAAGACGGCGTCTTTTCTACGTTTCTTTTTGGTGGATTTGAGTCGTAGGAAAGCCGTACTATTAAGAGGGGGTCCGCGTTGGAAAGGTTTGGGTGGAATCATCACGTACTCGTCTCCTTCTTGTCCCCTCCTTTTTCCTTGGAGCTTCCTCCGTCTTCTTGCCTCCCCTACCTGGCTGCTGTTGTTGGTTGTGGTAGTACTGCTCCCAGGACTACGGTAGTACCGTGGGTGCCCACGGTAGTACCGCTTTCGCCGAGCGGTAGTACCGCGCTGTGCAGTCAGGCAGTAGTACCGCCCCTCGGCAGTACTACTGTGTCGGGTTTTTGCTACTTCCGTTTCTTTGCGGAAGTAGGCACGGAAGTTTCCCTTCCCCCCTGGTGGGATTTTTGCCTCGCAGTAGTACCGCATGGGGGGCGCGGTAGTACCGCGCGTGCGGAAGTACCGCCCCCAGCTCCTGCGCGTCTATTTATCTTTTTTGTTGCTGGGGTTGTGGCAGTACCGTGGGTCTGTACGGTAGTACCGCACAGCCGTGCGGTAGTACCGCTTGGTTGCAAGCAGTAGTACCGCGCGGCCTTGCGGTAGTACCGCTGGCCAGGCGCGGTAGTACCGCTGGCCGCGGGCTGGTTGGTGGGTAACGGTTGGATCCTTTTCCCACACTATATAAGGGGTCTCCTTCTTCCCCATTGACTTACCTCTTCCACCCCTAAGCTCCATTATTGCTCCAAGCTCCATTTTCGCCCGATCTCACTCCCTAGCCGACCAAACTTGTTGATTTGCTCGGGAGTGGTTGAGAAGGCCCCGATCTACACTTCCACCAAGAGATATTTGATTCCCCCCACTAATCCCTTGCGGATCTTGTTACTCTTGGGTGTTTGAGCATCCTAGACGGTTGAGGTCACCGTGAAGCCATAGTCCATTGTGGTGAAGCTTCGTGGTGTCGTTGGGAGCCTCCAATTGAGTTGTGGAGATTGCCCCAATCTAGTTTGTAAAGGTTCGGTCGCCGCCTCCAAGGGAACCAATAGTGAAATCACGGCATCTCGCATTGTGTGAGAGCGTGAGGAGATTACGATGGCCTTAGTGGCTTCTTGGGGAGCATCGTGCCTCCACACCGCTCCAACGGAGACGTACTTCCTCTCAAAGGGAAGGAACTTCGGCAACAAATCCTCATCTCCACCGTCTCCACTCTTGGTTATCTCGTGCCTTTACTTGTGGAAGCTTATTTGTTTCATATATCTTGCTTGCTTGTGTTCCTATCCTTGTTGCATCATATAGGTTGCTCACCTAGTTGCATATCTAGACAACCTACTTTGATGCAAAGTTTAAATTGCTAAAGAAAAGCTAAAAATTGTTAGTTGCCTATTCACCCCCCTCTAGTCAACCATATCGATCCTTTCACCGCCAGTTTCAAGAAAAAAGGCAAAGGGAAGAAGAAGGGGAACTTCAAGAAGAATAGCAAACAAGTTGCTGCTCAGGAGAATAAACCTAAGTCTGGACCTAAGCCTGAGACAGAGTGCTTCTACTGCAAACAGACTGGTCACTGGAAGCGGAACTGCCCCAAGTATTTGGCGGATAAGAAGGATGGCAAGGTGAACAAAGGTATATGTGATATACATGTTATTGATGTGTACCTTACCAGAGCTCACAGTAGCACCTGGGTATTTGATACTGCTTCTATTGCTAATATTTGCAACTCGAAATAGGGACTACGGATTAAGCGAACACTGGCTAAGGACGAGGTGACGATGCGCGTGGGAAATGGTTCCAAAGTTGATGTGATCGCCGTCGGCACGCTACCTCTACATCTACCTTCAAGATTAGTTTTAGACCTAAATAATTGTTATTTGGTGCCAGCGTTGAGCATGAACATTATATCTGGATCTTGTTTAATGCGAGATGGTTATTCATTTAAATTTGAGAATAATGGTTGTTCTATTTATATGAGTAATATCTTTTATGGTCATGCACCCTTGAAGAGTGGTCTATTTTTAATGAATTTCGATAGTAGTGATACACATATTCATAATGTTGAAGCCAAAAGATGCAGAGTTGATAATGATAGTGCAACTTATTTGTGGCACTGCCGTTTGGGTCATATTGGTATAAAGCGCATGAAGAAACTCCATACTGATGGACTTTTGGAATCACTTGGTACAGGCGAACCATGCCTCATGGGCAAGATGACTAAAACGCCGTTCTCTGGAACTATGGAGTGAGCAACTGATTTTTTGGAGATCATACATACTGATGTATGTGGTCCAATGAATGTTGAGGCTCGCGGCGGGTATCGTTATTTTCTCACCTTCACAGATGATTTAAGCAGATATGGGTATATCTACTTAATGAAACATAAGTCTAAAACATTTGAAAAGTTCAAAGAATTTCAGAGTGAATTTGAAAATCATCGTAACAAGAAAATAAAGTTTCTATGATCTGATCGTGGAGGAGAATATTTGAGTTACGAGTTTGGTCTACATTTGAAACAATGCGGAATAGTTTCGCAACTCACGCCACCTGGAACACCACATCGTAATGGTGTGTCCGAACGTCGTAATCGTACTTTACTAGATATGGTGCGATCTATGATGTCTCTTACTGATTTACCGCTATCATTTGGGGGTTATGCTTTAGAGACGGCCGCATTCATGTTAAATAGGGCACCATCAAAATCCATTGAGACGACACCTTATGAACTATGGTTTGGCAAGAAACCAAAGTTGTCGTTTCTTAAAGTTTGGGCTGCGATGCTTATGTGAAAAAGCTTCAACCTGATAAGCTCGAACCCAAATCGGAGAAATGTGTCTTCATAGGATACCCAAAGGAAACTGTTGGGTACACCTTCTATCACAGATCCGAGGGCAGGACATTCGTTGCTAAGAATGGATCCTTTCTAGAGAAGGAGTTTCTCTCGAAAGAAGTGAGTGGGAGGAAAGTAGAACTTGATGAGGTAACAGTACCTACTCCCTTATTGGAAAGTAGTTCATCACAGAAACCGGTTCCTGTGACGTCTACACCAATTAGTGAGGAAGTTAATGAAGTTGATCATGAAACTTCAGATCAAGTTGTTACCGAACCTCGCAGGTCAACCAGAGTAAGATCCGCACCAGAGTGGTACGGTAATCCTGTTCTGGAGGTTATGTTGCTAGACCATGACAAACCTACGAACTATGAAGAAGCGATGGTGAGCCCAAATTTCGCAAAATGGCTTGAAGTCATGAAATCTGAGATGGGATCCATGTATGAGAACAAAGTGTGGACTTTGGTTGACTTGCCCGTTGATCGGCAAGCCATCGAGAATAAATGGATCTTCAAGAAGAAGACTGTCACTGATGGTAATATTACTGTCTATAAAGCTCGACTTGTTGCAAAAGGTTTTCGACAAGTTCAATGGATTGACTACGATGAGACCTTCTCACCCGTAGCGATGCTTAAGTCTGTCCGAATCATGTTAGCAATTGCCACATTTTATGATTATGAAATTTGCCAAATGGATTTCAGAACTGCATTCCTGAATGGATTTCTGGAAGAAGAGTTGTATATGATGCAACCGGAAGGTTTTGTCGATCCAAAGGGAGCTAACAAAGTGTGCAAGATCCAGCGATCCATTTATGGACTGGTGCAAGCCTCTCGGAGTTGGAATAAACGTTTTGATAGTGTGATCAAAGCATATGGTATTATACAGACTTTTGGAGAAGCCTGTATTTACAAGAAAGTGAGTGGGAGCTCTGTAGCATTTCTGATATTATATGTGGATGACATATTGTTGATTGGAAATGATATAGAATTTCTGGATAGCATAAAAGGATATTTGAATAAGAGTTTTTCAATGAAAGACCTCGGTGAAGCTGCTTATATATTGGGCATCAAGATCTATAGAGATAGATCGAGATGCTTAATTGGACTTTCACAAAGCACATACCTTGACAAAGTTTTGAAGAAGTTCAAAATGGATGAAGCAAAGAAAGGGTTCTTGTCTGTGTTACAAGGTGTGAAGTTGAGTAAGACTCAATGCCCGACCACTGCAGAATATAGAGAGAAAATGAAAGATGTTCCCTATGCTTCAGCCATAGGCTCTATCATGTATGCAATGCTGTGTACCAGACCTGATGTGTGCCTTGCTATTAGTTTAGCAGGGAGGTACCAAAGTAATCCAGGAGTGGATCACTGGACAACGGCCAAGAACATCCTGAAATACCTGAAAAGGACGAAGGATATGTTTCTCGTTTATGGAGGTGACAAAGAGCTCGTCGTAAATGGTTACGTCGATGCAAGCTTTGACACTGATCCGGACGATTCTAAATCGCAAACCGGATACGTGTTTTTATTAAACGGTGGAGCTGTCAGTTGGTGCATTTCTAAACAAAGCGTCGTAGCGGGATCTACATGTGAAGCGGAGTACATAGCTGCTTCGGAAGCAACAAATGAAGGAGTCTGGATGAAGGAGTTCATATCCGATCTAGATGTCATACCTAGTGCATCGGGTCCAATGAAAATCTTTTGTGACAATACTGGTGCATTTTCTTTGGCAAAGGAATCCAGATTTCACAAGAGAACCAAGCACATCAAGAGACGCTTCGATCAAGTCCAGGTGGGAGACATAGAGATTTGCAAGATACATACGGATCTGAATGTTGCAGACCCATTGACTAAGCCTCTTCCACGAGCAAAACATGATCAACACCAATGCTCCATGGGTGTTAGAATCATTACTGTGTAATCTAGATTATTGACTCTAGTGCAAGTGGGAGACTGAAGGAAATATGCCCTAGAGGCAATAATAAAGTTATTATTTATTTCCTTATATCATGATAAATGTTTATTATTCATGCTAGAATTGTATCAACCGGAAACATGATACATGTGTGAATACATAGACAAACAGAGTGTCACTAGTATGCCTCTACTTGACTAGCTCGTTGATCAAAGATGGTTATGTTTCCTAGCCATAGACAAAGAGTTGTCATTTGTTTAACGGGATCACATCATTAGGAGAATGATGTGATTGACTTGACCCATTTAGTTAGCTTAGAATTTGATCTTTAGTTTGTTGCTATTGCTTTCTTCACGACTTATACATGTTCCTATGACTATGAGATTATGCAACTCCCATTTACCGGAGGAACACTTTGTGTGCTACCAAACGTCACAACGTAACTGGGTGATTATAAAGGAGCATTACAGGTGTCTCCAAAGGTAGATGTTGGGTTGGCGTATTTCGAGATTAGGATTTGTCACTCCGATTGTCGGAGAGGTATCTCTGGGCCCACTCGGTAATGCACATCACATAAGCCTTGCAAGCATTGCAACTAATGAGTTAGTTGTGAGATGATGTATTACGGAACGAGTAAAGAGACTTGCCGGTAACGAGATTGAACTAGGTATTGAGATACCGACAACCGAATCTCGGGCAAGTAACATACCGATGACAAAAGGAACAACGTATGTTGTTATGTGGTTTGACCGATAAAGATCTTCGTAGAATATGTAGGAGCCAATATGAGCATCCAGGTTCCGCTATTGGTTATTGACCGGAGACGTGTCTCGGTCATGTCTACATAGTTCTCGAACCCGTAGGGTCCGCACGCTTAAAGTTCGATGACGGTTATATTATGAGTTTATGGTTTTTGATGTACCGAAGGTAGTTAGGAGTCTCGGATGTGATCATGGACATGACGAGGAGTCTCGAAATGTTCAAGACGTAAAAATCGATATATTGGACGACTATATTTGGATACCGTAATGGTTCCGGGTGAGATCGGGATAATACCGGAGCACCGGGAGGTTATCGGAACCCCCCGGGAGGTATATGGGCCTTAATGGGCCTTAGTGGAAAGGAGGGGAAAGGAGCAAGGGAGTCCCCCCAAGCCCAATCCGAATTGGGAGGGGTCCGCCCCCCCTTTCCTTCCTCCCTCCTTCCTCTTCCTTCCCTCTCCCTCTCCAAATAGGAAAAGGAGGAGTCCTACTCCCGGTGGGAGTAGGACTCCCCCCCTTGGGCGCACCTCCTCCCCTTGGTCGGCCCTCTCCTCCCCTCTTTTATATACGGAGGAGAGGGGCACCCCATAGACACAACAATTGATCCCTTGGATCTTTTAGCCGCGTGCGGTGCCCCTCTCCACCATAGTCCACCTCGATAATATCATAGTGGTGCTTCGGCGAAGCCCTGCGACGGTAGAACATCAACATCGTCACCACACCATCGTGCTGACGGAACTCTCCCTCAATGCTCGGCTGGATCGGAGTTCGAGGGACATCATCGAGTTGAACGTGTGCAGAACTTGGAGGTGCCGTGCGTTCGGTACTTGATCGGTCGGATCATGAAGACGTACGACTACATCAACCGTGTTGTGCTAACGCTTTCGCTTTCGGTCTACGAGGGTACGTGGACACACTCTCCCCTCTTGTTTCTATGCATCACCATGATCTTGCGTGTGCGTAGGATTTTTTTTGAAAGTACTATGTTACCCAACATATAGTTATTAGCACAAAACAAGTAATGCTAGCCAACCAAAAGTACTTAGCAAGCAAGTAAACAATAGTACTGAGTAGCAGAAATAACAACTTGCACCTAAGTAGGAGGTTGTGTTAAGAGAATGCAAATGTGATGCGAGGATTATTTTTTCCATGGTTCGGATAGTCGGGACACAGTCACAGGCCAATGGTTCTAGGATCACAAGGATTTGGATTGTATCGCCCACTCACCACACCCAACCTATTATGTCATGACTTGCAGGGTAGATCTTCACCAGGTAGGTGATCTCCGATCCCGTAAAAACTCTCTAGTCCTTCGCACGTAGAACTTGACATGATCTCAAGTGTATCCTAACCGTCTAGGATGCCCACGTCATCCAAGAGTAACAAGAAAAGCAAAATCACTTGATAAAAACTCCTTGAATGATCTTCAATCAAAGATTCTCTCAAAAACCCAAAGGATCACTCTGCCACAAGAATATGATATTGTGGTGGAAGAGATGAACTTGTGGTGTAGGGATTCAAGAAAGGGGAGTTCTTGGCCTACAAAGAATCAAATAAGTGAACATGGAATCACCCAACACTTATTTCCTTCTTATATTGCCTTGGATCTATTTTCCTTTATGGTGGAGATGGATGGAGTGGTGTGGAGTGGGATTGAGTGGAGTGGAGTGGCTTGCAAGGGGTGGAATGCATGAGCGAAATGACTAAGGTTGGAATGGTTTCGAAGGAGCTATGAAAGGGTATCAGAGGATATTTGAAGAGAGGATTGAAACTGCTAGTTATTGACTAGAGGGGGGGGGGTGAATAGGCGATTTTTACGAAAGTCTTCAAAACAAGGGGGCTTTGAAGACAAACAGTAGAAATGAACCTATTGATATACAACGGAAGGTAGACTACACTAGACAAGCCATAGTCAAGTAATCAATGAAGTGAAAGCACGAAGACTATCAGCAGCTAGGTAGTATGGATCAGGATGGAAGATAGTATGAAGCCAAACAACAACAGTCTTCACACAGTGAAGTCAATCAGATCATGCAAGCAGGCAATGACTTCACGAAGACAAACTGTAAGTAAAGAGAGGTAGTGGATAGAACCAGTTGCTTGGTGAGGACAGGGATTTGTTGGACCAGTTCCAGTTGCTGTGACAAATGTACGTCTCATTAGGGAGGCTGAGATTCAACTCAGAAGACCGCGTCTTCACCTTATTCCCCTTGAGCTAAGGACACACAGTCCTCGCCCAATCACTCTGGTAAGTCTTTAAGGGAGACTTCCAAACCTTCACAGACTTCGTTCACCGGCGATCCATAATGACTCTTGGATTCTCAGAACGTGACGCCTAACCGGCTGGAGGATTCACAGTCCTCAAGTGTAACAAGTCTTTAGATCACACAGACAGAAAGACTTTTGTGATGCCTAACACTCTTTGGCTCTGGGTGTTTAGGGCTTTGTCCTCGCAAGGATTTCTCTCTCAAAGGCTTCGGAGGTGGGTTGCTCTCAAACGACAAAAGCCATGCACGAACTCTGAGCAGCCACCAATTTATGGTGTAGTGGGTGGGATATTTATAGCCAGGAGGCAACCCGACCTGATTTGTCCGAAATGACCCTGGTCACTAAGGAACTGACACGTGTCCAATGGTCAGATTTCAAACACACGCGACAGCTTTACTTGGGCTACAAGTAAAGCTGACTTATCCATCTCTAGATAAGATTTGCTCTCATTGTCTTCACTCAAAGACATAGGATTTGGTTGAGCATCACTTTAGTCACTCTGACTTTGTTCACTTGGAGCCCACTTAACAGTACGGTGGTTCCTATGACTCAAACAAAGAAGAAAAGGAAACTACAAAACAACTATGTCTTCGCAATCCATAGTCTTCATGCGATGTCTTCTCATGTCATAGTCTTCAATGTGAATCTCTTCACAGACCACCATTGTCTTCAATGTCTTCACACATTTTTAGGGGTCATCTCTAGTAGGTAAACCGAATCAATGAGGGACTACTACCTGTGTTATCCTGCAATTCTCACAAACACATTAGTCCCTCAACCAAGTTTGTCGTCAATACTCCAAAACCAACCAGGGGTGACACTAGATGCACTTACAAGGATCCAAAATATGAGGTTACTCAAAAGTAAAAAAGGTTGTAAAGTGTCAGAAGAAAACTAGAAGAACTACCAAGACAGTTCAAATAAATTTGAACAACTATAGGAACATTGAAAAACTAAACTTGGAAGTGATGATGGAAAAAAATTATGCTCGGAAGTGATGGAGCAACCAAAGAATGTTCCAAAGTGGATTAGATCAGTAGTTCCGAAACAAAATGAACGAATGTTTCAAACTATTGAAGCATAGTTTTTTCCTCTAAACTTGAATAACTCTAAGTGGCTCAGTAGTACCAAAGATAAAATGTTGGAAGTATTGGGCTTAGAGATTCATACAAAGGAATGACTAGAGAGTGGATTTGAGGACTTTTGTTTAGGATATGATCTTGGAGTTCAAACTAAAGTACTTTGTTTGTGCCCCTTTTTCATAGTAAATTTCACCTACACTCAATCTGAAGCTTGAGGTAGACAACAACTTGAAAAGTTATATGTGGGGTCGCCTATGATTTTCCACTTATAGGGAAGAGACCTGTATAAGAAAATTAGTCCTAGTCCCTAAACAAAACTCAATGAAATCATTAATCCTCTCGAATAGTTTTGCCCAACCAAGTAGGTATTATAGATATTCAATCTCCCCCTCGCTCCCACCCCTCCAAAGTCTATTGCTCAGGCCCAACCCAATATCTTCGTATCCCTCACCTAAGATCTAAATGTCTCCTTCCTCTCCTCCCCCCTTCAACAAAGTCTTGATTTAAAGCCCCCCTCAAGTTTGACCTACTACTCCCAGAAATGCTTTTGATTCTCCTTATCAAAGGCATGTTAGGCTGTTAGCTCTCACTGATTGGTAATTCATTTTGAAAAGTTTTGGTGGAGAAGGTGATACAAAGCGGCCTACAAACATGGAAAGATGATACAAGGCAAGGTGACTATATGTTGGGAAACGTAGTAGAAAACAAAAAATCGCCCTACAATCACCCAGGAACAATATGAATATGCATATAGGGTTTGGATCAACGATCGTTACCAACTCAGGAGTGTAGCGGAAGTAGACGATTCGGTGTAGATCGTACCTGGAGTCCCTTGAACCATTGATGACGATCCAGCCACTACTACAGGATGCTGCTAACGTGACAATACGATCATAGACCCTTTGACGAAACTGTGTGCGATGCATTAATCATAAACGATGATGCAAAAAACCGTCAAAAAAGATGCAAAACATTTGCGATGAAGGATACATCAAACACGGTTCAGATTTTAGTTGCGTGTGCGATGCGAGGCATATGGTTCAGTTCAATTAATTGTTTGGATGAGGTAGAACAAAAGAAATGGGAAGCCAGATAAAGGCGTGTGGGATATACGGCATACAGTTCACTCGGATAAACTGTTTGTGATGAGGCGAAATAACAGAAACGGGTAGCCAGATGAAGGTGTGTGTGATATACAACATACAGTTCACTCAGATGAACTGTTTGTGATTAGGCAACACAAAAGAAACGGTCAGCCATATCAAGGTGTGTGTGATATATGACATACGGTTCACTCGGATGAACTGTTATCGATTAGGCAACGCAACAGAAACGGTTCAGCAAGATCAAGGTGTGTGCAATGGAGGGCATATAGTTCATTCCGATAAACTGTTTGTGTTGAGCCAAGAGAACAGAAACGTTTCACATAAACAAGATGTGTGTAATATGCGGCAAACATCCAATTGCATAGGTGACTAGTACACACATGACATTTCCACACACCAAAAAAAATATTACATGCATAATTAACTAGGGTAAACGATTATCTGATCATCATCTACTTCTTGTGCTAGCTCGATGTTCCTCCTATACTAAGTTTCCATTAATTTATTGCGTTTTATGAACACGCCACCGTTTCCCACCATTTCCTCACCGGTTTCTAGCTACCCAGGGATATTGCGCATAAACCTAGACGATGTGCGACGCACGGAGGCAACAAGCGCAACCTGTAGCACATCGATCTTTTCTAAGCATGCCAACCCACCAAAGCGCCGCCTGTGCCATCAACCTCGTCGATGAGTAAAACGAGAAGGCGCCATGGCCCGTCGAGGCCGAGGCGCTCCCCGGCAATGCGATGGATGACGCCGTGATGCGCGCCATCGCCAGGGTTCAGCAGACCCTTGGCGCATGGCGCTTCAGCGCCGCGGATCAAGATAAGCATGTCAGAGCCGAGAGGTTGTAGCTGGCCACACAACATGATCAATGGCGCCCCGCAGAGCAAGCTAGGCGCGTCTGCGTTGATAGGCTGTGGCTCGCCGCACGGCGAGACTGTTGGAGCGCCGCAGAGCGAGAGGCGCAACACGCCGCACAGCAAGAGCGGATCCATTGGCGCTTGCCTGCCGTCGACAGGGCATCGCAGCTGGGTACATGTCATGTCAGTACCCATATTCCTTGCCAGGAGTGGGCAGAGGCCCTCTACCCCGTACTTGCACCAGAGGCCGGCTGCGCCGTACTTGCACTGGACACCCGCTGCGCCGTTCGCATGGGTCGCGCCATTCGCCTTGTCCCCGACCCGCTCGATGCCAACGCGCTGGTCGCCAGGCTCAACCTCTTCTTTAGCCCAGGTGTCTACCTAGGCGCAATAGAGGAACATGACTGTCGCATCCTCGAGCTAGTGATCTCCGATGAAATAGCCAACTTGGAGCTTGAGATCGTGCCCCAGATGTACTGCAAGCGTGTCGACCGCTTGGACGAATGCCTACACAAGTTCAAGCAGAGCCAAGAGCTATCGTAGGCAAGGGCTGCTGGTCATGGTCTCATGGACGCGTTTTATTTTGGTGAGTCGTTTCGACATGGATCACTATGTATTCACAACAATCATAATATTGCTCTGTTTATTGCTCTGTTTCAATGTGTGTACTCTGTTTTCCGTTCTTATATGTTATGTTTCAACGTGTGTGTGTATATGCTTTCCATTCTGTATATGCGGATGATAATAGCTATATACAAATTAGTATACAAAAACAGACAGAAAATGGAATTCATAATATATATATTAATTGTTCATTAGTTCATCACAGAATATATATAATATCATCACATATACGTGATGATACTTAACTACTAGGTAAAATGCATAAAATTGAAAACGAACAATACTAAAACTAATAATCCCTCCTGAGGGCGGTATTCCGGCAGCCCCTCGCCAGCAACTCCCTGGTGCGCGGCATCTTCCCAGCGCAAAGGTAGTACTCCGCCTCCTCCGCCTCACAATGCTTGACGTATGATTTGCCTCTTGCCGGCAGACGAGTGCGAATGATCTTGTCATTTAGTTGGGCGCCCACCAGAGCTCCTCGTCGGTGGCTGAAAGTGCGTTATATCGACTAGAGGGGGGGTGAATAGGCGATTTTTATGAAAGTCTTCAGAACGTGGAAGTTATGAAGACAAACGATAGAAATAAACCTATTACCCTGCAGCGGAAGGTAGACTACACTAGGCAAGCCATAGTCAAGTATTCAATAGAGTGAAAGCACAGTGACTAACAGCAGCAATGTAGTAAGGATCAGGTAGGAAGATATTGTGAAGCCACACAGAACACGCAGTCACTCAGTGAAGACAAAAGATAGTGCGAACATACAATGACTTCACAAGGAGTAACAGTAAGTAAAGGGAAGGGAAGATGAAACCAGTGACTCGCTGAAGACAGTGATTTGTTGGACCAGTTCCAGTTGCTGTGACAACTGTACGTCTGGTTAGGGTGGCTAGGTATTTAAACCTTAGGACACACAGTCCCGGACACCCAGTCCTGAACACGCAGCTCAGGACACCCAGTCCTCACCGTATTCCCCTTGAGCTAAGGTCACACAGACCTCGCCCAATCACTCTGGTAAGTCTTCAAGGTAGACTCCCAAACCTTCACAGACTTCGTTCACCGGCAATCCACAACGTCTCTTGGATGCTCAGAACGCGACGCCTAACCGGCTGGAGGATGCACAGTCCTCAAGTGTAATAAGTCTTCAGATCACACAGACAAGAAGACTTAAGTGATGCCTAATTCTCTTTGGCTCTGGGTGGTTAGGGCTTTATCCTCGCAAGGAATTCTCTCTCAAAGGCTTCGAGGTGGGTTGCTCTCAAACGACAAAAGCCGTACTCTGAATCTGAGCAGCCAACCGTTTATGGTTGTAGGGGGTGGGCTATTTATAGCCACTTGGCAACCCGACCTGATTTGTCCGAAATGACCCTGGGTCACTAAGGAACTGACACGTGTTCCAACGGTCAAATTTCAAACTCACACGGCAACTTTACTTGGGCTTCAAGCAAAGCTGACTTGCCCGACTCTGGACAAGATTCGCTCTCAAAGTCTTCACTCGAAGACATAGGTTTTGTTTAAGCATCACTTCAGTCATTCTGACTGGTTCTCTTGGACCCCACTTAACAGTACGGTGGTTCCTATGACTCAATACAGAAGAAAGAGAACTACGAAAGATCTAAGTCTTCGAGCTCCATAGGCTTCATGTGGTGTCTTCTCTTGTCATAGTCTTCAATGTGAATATCTTCATATACCACCTTTGACTTCAATGTCTTCATACATTTTTAGGGGTCATCTCTGGTAGGAAAACCGAATCATTGAGGGACTTCTACCTGTGTTATCCTGCAATTCTCACAAACACATTAGTCCCTCAACTAGGTTTGTCGTCAATACTCCAAAACCAACTAGGGGTGGCACTAGATGCACTTACAATCTCCCCCTTTTTGGTGATTGATGACAAACTAGTTGAAGTTTTCAACGGGGAATATAATCTGTGAAATTGTAAAGGATAAGGAATTGTCTTCATAAGTTGCAAGGGCTCCCCCTGAAGATGTGCATATAAGTAATTTGCTTTTGGAATGCAAATGCACATGGCAGGTTGTACTTGTGGAGATCCACTTCAACTTATGATGACAATCCACTATGCATGTGAAAGTATATGAAGATAATGACATGCATAATGGAAAATGGACGTCTGCAGAATGATCTAAGTGCGGAATTTATCGTCGCACATGCGAAATTTATCATCGCAACACAAGGTGGCAGATAAGTAGCAGACGACCATCGAGTTTAAGTGTTACAACTCAAAGAACCAAATGTAGCAAAACGAGAGTTGTAAGCACGAAGCAAAATATAAAGCACCCGCCCATATGGACCCGCTTGAAGACATCAACCTCATATGCTTCTCCCCCTTTTGCCAGTAAGGACCAAAAAGGTTTGAAGACATAGAGCATGTACTCGTTCCCATGAGGAGTAGGTGAAGCAGCAGGGTCGTTGGTGGTGTTTGGCGGTGCTGAAGAGCTCGGAGCAGAGTCGAAACGTGCTGAAGGAGGTGGCGGTGAAGTAGCATCGTCTTCATCCTCGATCACTCTGGCATTCATAGTTGCAGCAGAGGAAGAGAACTCAGAGTCTTCAAGGGATGGAGTTCGTCGCAGCACTGCCCTTCGAGGAGGTGTGGAGTCAAACTTGAATCGCTCAGTGAAGCCATCCTCTTGAAGATCATCTTCAGAACACATCAGCGTTAGCCCTTTCCATGTGCGGCAAGAGGTTTCATGGGCAACAAAAGCATTCTTGATGGCAAGATTGCAAATGCGATTAACACCCACCAAGAGGCTTTGCATCTGACGCTTCAGCCAGTCATGATGCCTATCCTGTTTCTGATGAAGAGCCACAAGAAGCTCTCGGTCGTTGAGAACACGAGTGCGCTTCTTGGGTCGTGGAGCAGTTGTACTGTCAGTGGCTTCAGTGAGAGCAGGATGCGGTGCACGTGTAATGCCAGCCAAAGGATACACACGAGTGACTGCTTCAACTCCTTCAATGTTCTGAGAAAAACTTTGATGCTCTGCATTCTGAAGACTTAGAGGTTCCTTGGCAGGCTCAGGATAGATGGCTTCAATAGACATATCCACATCAGGCAGAAAATTCCGATGATTGCGAGCAGATGGCTGATATGAGATAGCGGAGTGAAGTTTGATCAGCCACATTACCCATGGGGCGTAGAACTTCAAGCCAAACAGATCAGAGCCTGATGCAGCAAGTTGGCGAATGAAGAAATCTTGTGTATTGAAGCATTTTCCATGAAGAATGTAGAAGACCAAAGTCTTCATTGCACCTTCCAGCTTGGCATGGGGAGAATGTCCTTTGATTGGCCAAAGAGTTCACCTTATGATGTGATAAATGGTTCTTGGCAGATACTCAAGGTCTTCAATGAAGAACTCCGTGGGATAAGCAGCATCTTGGGCAATGGCTGAAGGAAATATGCCCTAGAGGCAATAATAAAGTTATTATTTATTTCCTTATTTCATGATAAATGTTTATTATTCATGCTAGAATTGTATTAATCGGAAACATAATACATGTGTGAATACATAGACAAACAGAGTGTCACTAGTATGCCTCTACTTGACTAGCTCGTTAATCAAAGATGGTTATGTTTCCTAACCATGAACAAAGTGTTGTTATTTGATTAACGAGGTCACATCATTAGTTGAATGATCTGATTGACATGACCCATTCCATTAGCTTAGCACCCGATCATTTAGTATATTGCTATTGCTTTCTTCATGACTTATACATGTTCCTATGACTATGAGATTATGCAACTCCCGTTTGCCGGAGGAACACTTTGGGTGCTACCAAACGTCACAACGTAACTGGGTGATTATAAAGGAGCATTACAGGTGTCTCCAAAGGTAGATGTTGGGTTGGCGTATTTCGAGATTAGGATTTGTCACTCCGATTGTCGGAGAGGTATCTCTGGGCCCTCTCGGTAATGCACATCACATAAGCCTTGCAAGCATTTCAACTAATATGTTAGTTGTGAGATGATGTGTTACGGAACGAGTAAAGAGACTTGCCGGTAACGAGATTGAACTAGGTATTGGATACCGACGATCGAATCTCGGGCAAGTAACATACCGATGACAAAGGGAACAACGTATGTTGTTATGCGTTCTGACCGATAAAGATCTTCGTAGAATATGTAGGAGCCAATATGGGCATCCAGGTCCCGCTATTGGTTATTGACCGGAGACGTGTCTCGGTCATGTCTACATTGTTCTCGAACCCGTAGGGTCCGCACGCTTAAGGTTACGATGACAGTTACATTATGAGTTTATGCATTTTGATGTACCGAAGGTTGTTCGGAGTCCCGGATGTGATCACGGACATGACGAGGAGTCTCGGAATGGTCGAGACATAAAGATTGATATATTGGAAGCCTATGTTTGGACATCGGAAGTGTTCCGGGTGAAATCGGGATTTTACCGGGTTACCGGGAGGTTACCGGAACCCCCCGGGAGCCATATGGGCCTTCATGGGCCTTAGTGGAAAGGAGAAAGGGGCAGCCCAAGGGGGCTGCGCACCTCCCCCCTCCCCTAGTCCTATTAGGACTAGGAGAGGTGGCCGGCCACCCTTCTCCCCCTTTCCCCCTTGGGAATCCTAGTTGGAATAGGATTGGGGGGGGGGGAGTCCTACTCCCGGAAGGAGTAGGACTCCTCCTGCGCCTCTCTCCCTGGCCGGCGCCCCCCTTCCCCCTTGGCTCCTTTATATACTGAGGTAGAAGCACCCTAGAACACACAAGTTGATCCACGTGATCTATTCCTTAGCCGTGTGCGGTGCTCCCTGCCACCATATACCTCGATAATAATGTAGCAGAGTTTAGGCGAAGCCCTGCTGCTGTAGTACATCAAGATCGTCACCACGCCGTCGTGCTGACGGAACTCTTCCCCGACACTTTGCTGGATCGGAGTCTGGGGATCGTCATCGAGCTGAACGTGTGCTCGAACTCGGAGGTGCCGTAGTTTCGGTGCTTGATCGGTTGGATCGTGAAGACGTACGACTACTTCCTCTACGTCGTGTCATCGCTTCCGCAGTCGGTCTGCGTTGGGTACGTAGACAACACTCTCCCCCTCGTTGCTATGCATCACATGATCTTGCGTGTGCGTAGGAAAATTTTGAAATTACTACGAAACCCAACAGTGGTATCAGAGCCTAGGTTATTTATGTTGATGCTATATGCACGAGTAGAACACAAGTGAGTTGTGGACGATACAAGTCAATGTGCCTACCAGCATGTCATACTTTGGTTCGGCGGTATTGTTGGACGAGATGACCTGGACCAACCTTACGCGTACGCTTTCGCGAGACCGGTTCCCTCGACGTGCTTTGCACATAGATGGCTTGCGGGCGACTGTCTCTCCAACTTTAGTTGAACCAAGTATGGCTACGCCCGGTCCTTGCAAAGGTTAAAACGGAGTCTATTTGACAAACTATCGTTGTGGTTTTGATGCGTAGGTGAGATTGGTTCTTACTTAAGCCCGTAGCAGCCACGTAAAAAATGCAACAACAAAGTAGAGGACGTCTAACTTGTTTTTGCAGGGCATGTTGTGATGTGATATGATCAAGGCATGATGCTGAATTCTATTGTATGAGATGATCATGTTTTGTAACCGAGTTATCGGCAACTGGCAGGAGCCATATGGTTGTCGCTTTATTGTATGCAATGCAATCGTGATGTAATGCTTTACTTTATTACTAAATGGTAGTGATAGTCATGGAAGCATAAGATTGGCGAGACGACAACGATGCTACGATGGAGATCAAGGTGTCGCGCCGGTGACGATGGTGATCATGACGGTGCTTTGGAGATGGAGATCACAAGCACAAGATGATGATGGCCATATCATGTCACTTATATTGATTGCATGTGATGTTTATCTTTTTATGCATCTTATCTTGCTTTGATTGATGGTAGCATTATAAGATGATCTCTCACTAAATTATCAAGAAGTGTTCTCCCTGAGTATGCACCGTTGCCAAAGTTCGTCGTGCCCAGACACCATGTGATGATCGGGTGTGATAAGCTCTACGTCCATCTACAACGGGTGCAAGCCAGTTTTGCACACGCAGAATACTCAGGTTAAACTTGACGAGCCTAGCATATGCAGATATGGCCTCGGAACACGGAGACCGAAAGGTCGAGCGTGAATCATATAGTAGATATGATCAACATAGTGATGTTCACCAATGAAACTACTCCATCTCACGTGATGATCGGACATGGTTTAGTTGATTTGGATCACGTGATCACTTAGAGGATTAGAGGGATGTCTATCTAAGTGGGAGTTCTTAAGTAATATGATTAATTGAACTTAAATTTATCATGAACTTAGTCCTGGTAGTATTTTGCAAATTATAGATCAATAGCTCGCATTATTGCTTCCCTGTGTTTATTTTGATATGTTCCTAGAGAAAATTGTGTTGAAAGATGTTAGTAGCAATGATGCGGATTGGATCCGTGATCTGAGGTTTATCCTCATTGCTGCACAGAAGAATTATGTCCTTGATGCACCGCTAGGTGACAGACCTATTGCAGGAGCAGATGCAGACGTTATGAACGTTTGGCTAGCTCAATATGATGACTACTTGATAGTTTAAGTGCACCATGCTTAACGGCTTAGAATCGGGACTTCAAAGACGTTTTGAACGTCATGGACCATATGAGATGTTCCAGGAGTTGAA
Source organism: Triticum urartu (assembly GCF_056163025.1). Taxonomy (NCBI): domain Eukaryota; kingdom Viridiplantae; phylum Streptophyta; class Magnoliopsida; order Poales; family Poaceae; genus Triticum; species Triticum urartu. The sequence goes on from NC_141876.1 coordinate 443,719,816, forward strand.
GTTAATATTTCAAGCAAATACCCGAGTTGAGAGATATGAAGTCTCCAACAAGTTCTATAGCTAAAAGATGGAGGAGAATCGCTCAACTAGTGAGCATGTGCTCAGATTGTCTGGGTACTACAATCGCTTGAATCAAGTGGGAGTTAATCTTCCAGATAAGATAGTGATTGACAGAATTCTCTAGTCACCATCATCAAGTTAGTAGAACTTCGTGATGAACTATAATATGCAAGGAATAACGGAAACAACTCCCAAGCTCTTCGTGATGATGAAATCAATGAAGGTAGAAATCAAGAAAAACATCAAGTGTTGATGGTTGATAAGACCACTAGTTTCAAGAAAAGGGCAAAGGGAAGAAGGGGAACTTCAAGAAGAACGGCAAGCAAGTTGCTGCTCAAGTGAAGAAGCCCAAGTCTGGTCCTAAGCCTGAGACTAAGTGGTTCTACTGCAAAGGGACTGGTCACTGGAAGCGGAACCACCCCAAGTGATTGGCGGATAAGAAGGATGGCAAAGTGAACATAAGTATATTTGATATACATGTTATTGATGTGTACTTTACTAGTGTTTATAGCAAACCCTAAGTATTTGATACTAGTTTAGTTGCTAAGATTAGTAACTCGAAACGGGAGTTGCAGAATAAACAGAGACTAGTTAAGGCTGAAGTGACGATGTGTGTTGGAAGTGGTTCCAAGATTGATATGATCATCATCGCACACTCCCTATAATTTCGGGATTAGTGTTGAACCTAAATAAGTGTTATTTGGTGTTTGCGTTGAGCATGAATATGATTTGATCATGTTTATTGTAATACGGTTATTCATTTAAGTAAAAGAATAAATTGTTGTTCTGTTTACATGAATAAAACTTTATATGGTTACACACCCAATGAAAATAGTTCATTGGATCTCGATCTTAGTGATACACATATTCATAATATTGAAACCAAAAGATGTGAAGTTAATAATGATAGTGCAACTTATTTGTGGCACTGCCGTTTAGGTCATATTGGTGTAAAGCGCATGAAGAAACTCCATGCTGATGGGATTTTGGAATCACTTGATTATGAATCACTTGATGCTTGCGAACCATGCCTTATGGGCAAGATGACTAAAACGCCGTTCTCCGGAACAATGAAGCAAGCAACAGATTTGTTGGAAATCATACATACTGATGTATGTGGTCCGATGAATATTAAGGCTTACAGCAGGTATCATTATTTTCTGACCTTCACAAGATGATTTGAGCAAATATGGGGATATCTACTTGATGAAACATAAGTCTAAAACATTTGAACAGTTCAAAGAATCTCAGAGTGAAGTGGAAAATCATCATGACAAGAAAATAAAAGTTTCTACAATATGATCGCAGAGGTAAAATATTTGAGTTACGAGTTTGGTCTTCAGTTAAAACAATGTGATATAGTTTCACTACTCACGCCACCTGAAACACCACAGCATAATGGTGTGTCCGAACGTCATAACCGTACTTTATTGGATATAGTGCAATCTATGATGTATCTTACCGATCTACCACTATCATTTTGGGGTTATGCATTAGAGACAGCTGCATTCACATTAAATAGGGCACCATCTAAATCCGTTGAGACGACGCCTTATGAACTGTGGTTTGGCAAGAAACCAAAGTTGTCATTTCTTAAAAAGTTTGAGGTTGCAATGCTTATGTGAAAAAGTTTCAACCTGATAAGCTCAAAACCCAAATCGGAGAAGTGCGTCTTCATAGGATACCCAAAGGAAACAGTTGGGTACACCTTCTATCACAGATCCAAAGGCAAGACATTCGTTGCTGAGAATGGATACTTTCTAGAGAAGGAGATTCTCTCGAAAGAAGTGAGTGGAAGGAAAGTAGAAAACTTGATAAGGTAATTGTACCTTCTCCCTTATTGGAAAGTAGTTCATCACAAAAATCTGTTCTTGTGACTACTACACCAATTAGTGAGGAAGCTAATGATGATGATCATGTAACTTCAGATCAAGTTACTACCGAATCTCGTAGGTAAAACAGAGTGAGATCCGCACCAGCGTGGTACGGTAATCCTGTTCTGGAAGTCATGTTACTAGACCATGACGAACTTGCGAACTATGAGGAAGTGATGATGAGCCCAGATTCCGCGAAATGGTTTGAGGCCATGAAATCTGAGATATGATCCATGTATGAGAACAAAGTTTGGACTTTGGTTGACTTGCCCGAAGATCGGCAAGCAATTGAGAATAAATGGATCTACAAGAGGAAGACGGACGCTAATAGTAGTGTTACTATCTACAAAGCTAGAATTGTCGCAAAAGGTTTTCGACAAGTTCAAGGTGTTGACTACGATGAGAGTTTCTCACTCGTATCTATGCTTAAGTCTGTCCGAATCATGTTAGCAATTGCCGCATTTTATGAAATCTGGCATATGGATAAACAAAACTACATTCCTTAATAGATTTATTAAAGAAGAGTTGTATATGATACAACCAGAAGGTTTTGTCAATCCTAAAGGTGCTAACAAAATATGCAAGCTCCAGCGATCCATCTATGGACTGGTGCAAGAATCTCGGAGTTGGAATATATGCTTTGATGAGTTGATCAAAGCATATAGTTTTATACAGACTTGCGGTGAAGCCTGTATTTACGAGAAAGTGAGTGGGAGCACTACAACATTTCTGATAAGTGTATGTGAATAACATATTGTTGATCGGAAATAATGTAGAATTATTCTGTAAAGCAGAAAAGGAGTGTTTGAAAGTAGTTTTTCAAAGAAAGACTTCGGTCAAGCTGCTTACATATTGAGCTTCAAGATCTATAGAGATAGATCAAGACGCTTGATAAGTTTTTTTCAATGAGTACATACCTTGACAAGATTTTGAAGTAGTTCAAAATGGAGCAGTCAAAGAAAGAGTTCTTGCCTGTATTACAAGGTGTGAAGTTGAGTAAGACTCAAAGCCCGACCACGGCAGAAAATAGAAACAGAATGAAAGTCATTCCCTATGCCTCAGTCATAGGTTCTATAAAGTATGCCATGCTGTATACCAGATCTATTGTATGCCCTACCACTGAGTTTGGCAAGGGAGTACAATAGTGATCTAGGAGTAGATCACTGGACAGCGGTCAAAATTGTCCTTAGTGGAATAAGGATATGTTTCTCGACTATGGAAGTGAAAAAAAGGTTCGTCGTAAAGGGTTACGCCGATGCAAGTTTGACACTAATCTAGATGACGCTAAGTCTCAGTCTAGATACATATTGAAAGTGGGAGCAATTAGCTAGAGTAGCTCCATGCAGAGCATTGTTGACATAGAAATTTGCAAAATACATGCGGATCTGAATGTGGCAGACCCGTTGACTAAGATTCTCTCACAAGCAAAACATGATCACACCTTAGTACTCCTTGGGTGTTAATCACATAGCGATCTAAACTAGATTACTGAATCTAGTAAACCCTTTGGGTGTTGGTCACATAGCGATGTGAACTATGGGTGTTAATCACATGATGATGTGAACTATCGATGTTAATCACATGGTGATGTGATCTAGATTATTGACTCTAGTGCAAGTGGGAGACTGAAGGAAATATGCCCTAGAGGCAATAATAAAGTTATTATTTATTTCCTTATTTCATGATAAATGTTTATTATTCATGCTAGAATTGTATTAATCGGAAACATAATACATGTGTGAATACATAGACAAACAGAGTGTCACTAGTATGCCTCTACTTGACTAGCTCGTTAATCAAAGATGGTTATGTTTCCTAACCATGAACAAAGTGTTGTTATTTGATTAACGAGGTCACATCATTAGTTGAATGATCTGATTGACATGACCCATTCCATTAGCTTAGCACCCGATCATTTAGTATATTGCTATTGCTTTCTTCATGACTTATACATGTTGCTATGACTATGAGATTATGCAACTCCCGTTTGCCGGAGGAACACTTTGGGTGCTACCAAACGTCACAACGTAACTGGGTGATTATAAAGGAGCATTACAGGTGTCTCCAAAGGTAGATGTTGGGTTGGCGTATTTCGAGATTAGGATTTGTCACTCCGATTGTCGGAGAGGTATCTCTGGGCCCTCTCGGTAATGCACATCACATAAGCCTTGCAAGCATTTCAACTAATATGTTAGTTGTGAGATGATGTGTTACGGAACGAGTAAAGAGACTTGCCAGTAACGAGATTGAACTAGGTATTGGATACCGACGATCGAATCTCGGGCAAGTAACATACCGATGACAAAGGGAACAACGTTTGTTGTTATGCGGTCTGACCGATAAAGATCTTCGTAGAATATGTAGGAGCCAATATGGGCATCCAGGTCCCGCTATTGGTTATTGACCGGAGATGTGTCTCGGTCATTTCTACATTGTTCTCGAACCCGTAGGGTCCGCACGCTTAAGGTTACGATGACAGTTACATTATGAGTTTATGCATTTTGATGTACCGAAGGTTGTTCGGAGTCCCGGATGTGATCACGGACATGGCGAGGAGTCTCAAAATGGTCGAGACGTAAAGATTGATATATTGGAAGCCTATGTTTGGACATCGGAAGTGTTCCGGGTGAAATCGGGATTTTACCGGGTTACCGGGAGGTTACCGGAACCCCCCGGGAGCCATATGGGCCTTCATGGGCCTTAGTGGAAAGGAGAAAGGGGCAGCCCAAGGGGGCTGCGCACCTCCCCCTCCCCTAGTCCTATTAGGACTAGGAGAGGTGGCCGGCCACCCTTCTCCCCCTTTCCCCCTTGGGAATCCTAGTTGGAATAGGATTGGGGGGGGGAGTCCTACTCCCGGAAGGAGTAGGACTCCTCCTGCGCCTCTCTCCCTGGCCGGCGCCCCCCTTCCCCCTTGGCTCCTTTATATACTGAGGTAGAAGCACCCTAGAACACACAAGTTGATCCACGTGATCTATTCCTTAGCCGTGTGCGGTGCCCCCTGCCACCATATACCTCGATAATACTGTAGCAGAGTTTAGGCGAAGCCCTGCTGCTGTAGTACATCAAGATCGTCACCACGCCGTCGTGCTGACGGAACTCTTCCCCGACACTTTGCTGGATCGGAGTCCGAGGATCGTCATCGAGCTGAACGTGTGCTCGAACTCGGAGGTGCCGTAGTTTCGGTGCTTGATCGGTTGGATCGTGAAGACGTACGACTACTTCCTCTACGTCGTGTCATCGCTTCCGCAGTCGGTCTGCGTTGGGTACGTAGACAACACTCTCCCCCTCGTTGCTATGCATCACATGATCTTGCGTGTGCGTAGGAAATTTTTTGAAATTACTACGAAACCCAACAATGGCTTCATCATACTGAGCATCTGACTCATATTAGGTTCAGTCTTCTGAAAGATGCTCTCAATAGCTTCACTATGAAGCTGACAGCCATGCTCGTAGAGATTGCCAGGAGTGGGCAAACCAGTGAGCTCAATGATGTCAAAGGCTTTGGCTTCGTGATGAACGTTTCCTGTCATCCACTCCAGGACCCAAGTCCTCGGATCTCTGCTATACCCGCGGATGTGAAGTGTGGCATAGAATTGGAGCAGCAACTCTTCATTCCAATGCTCTTGGCCAGTGACGAATGGCAGCAATCCAACTTCTTTGAAGCAATCCAAAGCTTCTTCCAGACAGGGCAGACCAGCTATAGCTTCAATGTCAAGACGCTTGTGGGGGAAGATGCGACCTTGATTGTATAGAATGCAGGAGTAATAGCTTCGCTGCGTTCTGGGCAAACTGGAAGTTGCGCTTGAATAGAATGTCGTCACGACACCATAGTAGTGACGATGGGTGTGCATCAGCAGGCTGTGGCCCATGGACCATGCAGGGATAGAAGCCTTGTTCAATGGCTTCATCTCTGGACCTGGGTTGAAGATTCTTGTATAGGATGTCTCCCCACGGTCTCTTGATGGCATTTTTCTCAGCATATTCCTGGGTTACAAATCGGTATTTGAACCATTGTTCTGCGCAATATCTTCGAATCCATTGGATTCGGGTCTTGCGCTGATTGTAATCCTCTTCAGGATCTGTCTTGTATAGTTCTGAGAGGTCATCTGGCAGATCTCTAGATGTTTCTCCACGACGCTTTATGCCACCCTTCCTTGCTGATTTCTCTGAAGCCATGAACTTTAAACTGAAAGGCTTCAACACGTTCAAAGGCTTCAAAGATTTTCGCTTGCTGGACAAACAGGAACTTGCTTCGGGAGAATTTATATGATGCTGTAAGAATTCTGCAAATGAATGCAGACTATGAGAACCAAGGGATTCTCCCACGGACATGTACCTGTGACAGCATTAAGGTGCGAGGGAAGGGGAAGAGGTCATATGCATTCTCAGAAGATTTTGAATATAAATCAGTTTAGAAGACATTGACCTCGTCGTGCGAAGACATTCACTCATAGATAAGGAGTTGGTTCTAGATTTGTACGAATCCAGAGATCAGTACAAGTGAGGAATCTAACTACTTTGTGAAGCATAAGTGAATATACTAGGCATGCTATGAGATGCAGTATGAGAGAGATCTAACTTGTGTGAATAGAAACTGCTTGTGGTAGAAAGTGAAAAAGCCATAGGATCAACGGTGCCGTAAAAAGGAAGTTTTATTTACCACACTAAGAACTGCTAGACAGAGTGGAAGATGAGGCCGAGCAGTTCGATCTTCTATGCCTTAACTTGGCGACGGAGGACACCTATGGCGACGGCGGAGAGGACGATGTCCGCGGTCGGCGTGAAGACGGTGTCGGAGAGGTTGCGGTAGCGAAGCGCTTCGTCGCCGGCGTCGTCGAGGGCTAGCGGTGGCGCTAGGGTTCGTGCGAGAGTGGAAGAAGAGATAATGACCGCCGTGAAGTGTGTATTTATAGGTACAGGGGCGGCACTGCATTATTACACAGGTGCCCCTGGCGATTCACATCTGAGGAACACGTGGCCATTATGCAGAATTTTGGGGTTTGTTCCACGTCCCACGCACGCCTGGATTGTCGGGTGGTCGTTCCTACTTCTCCGGGTTTCATGTGGAGGAATGAGCATTGAAAGTGGACTTAAGGTTTGTCTTTGTATCTTCTGCTGGCAAGGACGCAGAGAAGACATTCGACAGTTTCAATAGAATGCATATGATTTGGAGAGATAGAGTTTGAGATAGATAGCATAGAGAGGTTAGGGTCCAATCACATTCACTTAGTTCAAAAGATTCAACAAGAAGACATAGCTATAAGTGAATGCTGTAGAGGACAGAACACTAGTATATATATATATAATCAACATAGTGAACATAATCATGAAGACATGTTGAGATTGAAGCCAAACCAAATGTGAAGACATGGCAAGGTAACGCCATGAGTGAAACACTTCAAAATAGAACATTTGGTGGTGGCGTTACCCACCGTATAGGAAGTATTAGACCCAGACACGGCGCACAATTATCGTGGCGCTCCGAAGTCAAATTCCACATTAATGTATTCACACTTAGAATGTATGTCTTCATTGATTGAAGATATACTTTACTTCGTGTGTTGCACATCTAAGTCATCAATATGCATAAGGGTTAGGATGTGTGCCTGATCACAGGACATTTGAGGATTCCAGGATATTTAGCTCACACCGTAACTTGCAAAATCTCTTCTCATCCAAGGGCTTGGTGAAGATATCTGCCAATTGCTCTTCAGTGTTGACGTGTATGATATCAATATCTTCCTTCATGACATGATCTCTGAGAAAGTGATGACGAATTTCAATGTGCTTTGTCTTCGAGTGCTGAACTGGGTTGTTGGCAATCTTGATGGCGCTTTCGTTGTCGCAGTAGAGAGGCACTTGCTTCAGATGAATGCCATAGTCTTTGCGCGTTTGCTTCATCCACAGAAGCTAAGCGCAGCAAGATCCAGCAGCAATGTATTCAGATTCAGCAGTGGAGAGAGATACACAGTTCTGCTTCTTTGAAGACCAACATACAAGTGATCATCCCAGAAAGTGACATGTGCCTGATGTAGACTTGCGATCAACTTTGTCACCAGCATAATCAGCATCCGAGAATCCAACCAGATCAAACTCTAAGCCCTTTGGATACCATAATCCTATAGTTGGGGTGTGAGCCAAATATCGAAGAATTCGCTTCACAGCTAAGTGATGCGACTCCTTTGGTGCCGCTTGAAATCGAGCACACATGCAAACACTAAGCATAATATCTGGCCTAGATGCACATAGATAAAGTAAAGAACCAATCATGGAGCGGTATACCTTTTGATCAAACTCTTTACCATTGTTGTCAGGACCCAGATGATGCTTGGCTGGCATTGGCGTCGTGAAGCCTTTGCAGTCTTGCATACCGAACTTCTTCAGGCAATCTTTGAGATACTTCTCTTGAGATATGAAGATGCCGTTGCGTTGCTGTCATATTTGAAGACCGAGAAAGAACTTCAGCTCTCCCATCATAGACATTTGATATTGCTCTTGCATCATATATCCAAACTCTTCACTGTACTTTTGATTGGTGCAGCCGAAGATAATGTCATCCACATATATTTGGCACACAAACAGTTCACCATCATATGTCTTCGTGAAGAGAGTGGGGTAGAGAGAACCAGGTATGAAGCCTTTGCTCTTCAGGAAGTATTTGAGTGTGTCATACCAGGCCCGAGGGGCTTGTTTGAGGCCATACAGTGCCTTGTTGAGCTTGTATACCATGTCAGGATGTTTTGGATCTTCAAAGCCAGGAGGTTGTGCAACATACACTTCTTCTTCAATCTTGCCATTGAGGAAGGCGCTCTTCACATCCATTTGATAAAGAAGTATGTTGTGATGATTTGCATAGGCCAGCAGTATGCGTATGGCTTCAAGTCTAGCCACAGGAGCAAATGTTTCATCGAAGTCAATGCCTTCCACTTGAGTATATCCTTGAGCAACGAGACGAGCTTTGTTTCTGACAACTTGACCATGCTCATCTTGCTTGTTGCGGTATATCCATTTGGTGCCTATTATGTTGTGCTTCCGAGGATCAGGACGCTTGGCCAGTTCCCATACATTATTCAGCTCAAACTGTTGAATCTCGTCTTGCATAGCTTGAATCCATTCAGGTTCCATGAAGGCTTCTTCAAATTTCTTGGGTTCTGTTATTGAGACGAATGCGAAGTGCCCACAGAAATTTGCTAGCTGAGTTTCCCTTGAACGAGTGAGTGGACCGGGTGCATTGATGCTATCAATTATTCTTTCAATTTGCACTTCATTGGCAATGCAAGGATGTATAGGGCGAAGATTTTGCTCTTGCTGATCATTGTCGTTGTTAGAAGGAATGTCTTCAGGCTGAGCATTGTCTTCATGTTGATCAGGTGCTGAGATGATAAGTTCTTCTTCAGGATGAGCTTCAGAAGGTATAATTTCTCTAGTTCCCATTAGCTTGATTGATTCACTGGATGGAACTTCATCTAGCACATTTGGCAGTTGCTCTCTTTGTGAACCGTTGGTCTCATCGAACCGCACATCCACTATTTCAACCACTTTGCAATGAAAGAGATTGAAGATTCTGTAGGAGTGCGAATCCTTTCCATATCCAAGCATAAAACCCTCATGTGCTTTTGGTGCAAACTTTGAGGTGTGATGTGGGTCCTTGATCCAGCACCTGGCGCCAAATACTCTGAAGTAACTGACATTTGGCTTCTTGCCAGTAAGGAGCTCATAAGATGTCTTGTTCAGAAGCTTGTGAAGATAAACACGATTGATTGTATGGCATGCAGTATCAATGGCTTCAGGCTAGAATTTTCTTGGAGTCTTGTATTCATCTAGCATCGTTCTGGCCATCTCAATGAGTGTTCTGTTCTTGCGTTCGACGACCCCATTCTGCTGTGGCGTGTACAGGGCTGAGAATTCATGTGTGATGCCCAAGGTATCAAGATATGTATCAAGGCCAGTGTTCTTGAATTCAGTGCCATTATCACTTCTGATATGCTTTATCTTGGCGCCATAGTTGTTCATTGCTCGATTGGCGAAGCGTCTGAAGACATCCTGCACTTCAGTCTTGTAAAGGATTATGTGCACCCAAGTATATCTAGAATAATCATCAACAATGACAAAGCCATAGAGACAAGCAGTAGTAGTAAGAGTTGAGTAATGAGTGGGACCGAAAAGATCCATGTGAAGCAGTTCGAAGGGTCGAGTAGTGGTCATGATTGTCTTCGAGGGATGTTTGGCCCTCGTCATCTTTCCTGCCTTACAGGCACCGCATAAGTGATCTTTCTTGAACTTGACGCCCTCGATGCCTATGACATGCTTCTTCTTTGCCAGGGTGTGGAGGTTCCTCATGCCAGCATGCCCAAGCCTCCGATGCCAGAGCCAGCATTCTGAAGCTTTTGCTAGAAGACATACGACAAGCTGTGGTCCTGCTGAGAAATCTACCACGTACAAATCATCTTTTCGATACCCTTCAAATACTAGAGACTTGTCAGATTCCATTAGAACAAGGCAACGATATTTTCCAAATATTACGATCATGTTTAAATCGCAAAGCATTGAGACAGACATTAAGTTGAAGCCAAGGGATTCAACAAGCATGACTTTATCCATGTGTTGATCCCTTGGGATTGCAACTCTACCTAGACCCAATACCTTACTTTTACCAGTGTCACCAAATGTGATGTGGCTCTTGTCGGATGGACGTAAGGTTGAGTCCATAAGAAGGCTTCTTTTGCAAGTCATGTGATTTGTACACCCACTATCAATAATCCATTCTGAAGACGCTGGTGTCGTACCCTACAGTGCAGTTAGGGGGATAGGCTTCACGAAGAGCATTGTGAAGCAAAAACATTTGACGAACCAGTGGGTTATGAAAGCTTAGATCCAGATTAGGACTAATAGGGAGAGTAGCAAGCGATTTAGGAACGAAGTACATAGTAAGACCATTCGGGCATTTGATCTTGCGCCCTACAAGATGTTTAAGGTCCCCAGCAATAGCGTCAGATGATTTTGGTTTTCTGCTGGAGACCTTTCCCTGCAAAAGAGAGTTAATCTTTCTTAGCCACCCACATCTTCAAGGGTGGCTTAGAAGCAATAAGTCTAAGTGCAGCATCTGAGAACTTTGGCTTTGGAGCCCTAGCAAACAGTCTTGCAGGCAGACAATAGTACTCATAAGAATAAGCAGAATAGTTCTTGGTCTTATGAACATGGCGGTTCGATGAACCGCTCTCATATTCATATGCCTGAGTATGGTTTCCCTGTAAAACATTTGCGTTAGTGCGACTCAGGTGAGTCCTCTGTCTGTATGAAGCCTTTGGACCGTATGAAGCCTTTGGTCTGAGGTTTGTCTTCTTCACGTGAGGTGTCATGATGACATTCACAGGAAGATTCTCCAGACACCTTTTCGGAACCCAGATCTTCTTCATAGGCGGTCCATTCCTGCAGTTAGTACCAATGTACCTGGCAAACACTTCACCATTCTGATTCTTAAACAGTTTATAGTTTGCATCAAGGGATTCATCAATGATAATGGGGTTAGCACAAGTGAAGCCAGATAGATTGGATGGATCTGCTGAAGGTTCCTTTGCAGCAACCCACGTGGTTTTGGGGTACTGCTCAGGTTTCCAGTAAGAGCCATCAGCATTCATTTTCCTTACGAACCCAACACCCTCTTTCCTCGGGTTTCGGTTCAGAATCTGCTTTTTGAGGACATCACATAGTGTCTGATGCCCTTTAAGACTTTTGTACATCCCTATTTCAAGCAATGTCTTCAACCTAGCATTCTCATCAGCAATAGCAGTGGTATCCTCAGCAGAGGGGTTAGTTACCACATCAACAGTTGAAGATATTGCAACAGTAGTAGCAGTAGAACATTCAGCAACAGAAGTAGCATTATCACGCTCAATGTATTTAAGACATGGTGGTTCAAATCCTTCCTGAGCGGAACTGATCTGTTTGGCGCGAAGTGACTCGTTTTCCTTTTGAAGATCTTCATGAGCCGCTCTCAATTTCTCAAGATCTTGCTTCCTTTGAAGATAATCATAAGAAAGCTTTTCATGAGTTGTTGACAGAGTTTCATGACGACTTTCAAGTTCCTCATACTTAACATGAAGATTTTTTATGTCTTCAATTAAGGATTCAGATCGAGTCATTTCAGCACCTAACAGATCATCGCTTCTGTCTAACAGTTTTTGAATATGTTCCATAGCTTTCTGTTGTTCAGTTGCAATTTTAGCAAGTGTTTTGTAGCTGGGTTTTGAACCACAATCAGAGTCATCGTCACTAGATGTTTGATAGTGAGTAGTGCATGTGTTTACCTTGGCACCGCGTGCCATGAAGCAGTAGGTAGAAGCGGAGTAGTCCTTGTCATTTGCATCGGTGTCGGTGATGAAGTCATTGTCTTCCGTGTTGAAGATGTACTTGGCAACGTATGCTGTAGCCAGACTTGTGACGCCTGAATCGGACTCCTCCTCATACTCCACCTCCGCCTCCTCAGAAGCAGACTCCTCCTCTGAATCCATTTCCTTGCCAACAAACGCACGTGCCTTGCCAGAATAGCTCTTCTTGTGTGATCAAGACTTTGAGGAAGACTTGGAAGAAGACTTTGAGTATTTCTTCTTCTTCTTGTCGTCAGAGTCATATTCCTTGCTCTTCTTCTTCTTTTTGTTCTCATTGTCCCACTGTGGACACTCAGAGATGAAGTGGCCAGGTTTCTTGCACTTGTGACATGTTTTCTTCTTGTAGTCGTGAGCAGAAGCTTCATCATTCCTTGAGCTTGATCGGGAAGACTTTCTGAAACCTTTCTTCTTGGTGAATTTTTGGAACTTCTTCACAAGCATAGCAAGTTCCCTTCCAATGTCTTCAGGATCATCCGAACTGCTGTCAGATTCTTCTTCAGATGAGGAGACAACTTTTGCCTTCAAGGCACGAGTTCGCCCATAGTTTGGACCGTAGATATCTCTTTTCTCAGAAAGCTGAAACTCATGTGTGTTGAGCCTCTCAAGTATGTCAGACGGATCGAGTGTCTTGAAATCAGGATGTTCTTGAATCATCAAGGCTAGGGTGTCAAACGAACTATCAAGTGATCTCAGTAGTGTCTTGACGACTTCATGTTTGGTGATCTCAGTAGCGCCGAGGGCTTGAAGCTCATTTGTGATGTCAGTGAGTCGGTCAAATGTGAGCTGGACATTCTCATTGTCATTTCGCTTGAAGCGGTTGAAGAGGTTGCGAAGGACACTGATTCTCTGATCTCTCTCGGTTGAGACGCCTTCATTGACCTTGGAGAGCCAGTCCCAGACCAGCTTAGATGTTTCCAAAGCACTCACACGGCCATACTGTCCTTTGGTCAGATGACCACAGATGATATTCTTGGTAGTAGAGTCTAGTTGAACAAACTTCTTGACATCAGCAGCAGTGACACCTTCTCCAGCCTTGGGAACACCGTTCTTGACGACATACCATAGGTCGACGTCAATGGCTTCAAGATGCATGCGCATCTTATTCTTCCGGTAGGGATATTCAGTTCCATCGAAGACGGGGCACGCAGCAGAGACTTTAATTATCCCCGCAGTCGACATAGCTAAAACTCCAGGTGGTTAAACCGAATCACACAGAACAAGGGAGCACCTTGCTCTGATACCAATTGAAAGTGCGTTATATCAACTAGAGGGGGGGTGAATAGGCGATTTTTATGGAAGTCTTCAGAACGTGGAAGTTATGAAGACAAACGATAGAAATAAACCTATTACCCTGCAGCGGAAGGTAGACTACACTAGGCAAGCCATAGTCAAGTATTCAATAGAGTGAAAGCACAATGACTAACAGCAGCAATGTAGTAAGGATCAGGTAGGAAGATATTGTGAAGCCACACAGAACACGCAGTCACTCAGTGAAGACAAAAGATAGTGCGAACATACAATGACTTCACAAGGAGTAACAGTAAGTAAAGGGAAGGGAAGATGAAACCAGTGACCCGCTGAAGACAATGATTTGTTGGACCAGTTCCAGTTGCTGTGACAACTGTACGTCTGGTTAGGGCGGCTAGGTATTTAAACCTTAGGACACACAGTCCCGGACACCCAGTCCTGAACACGCAGCTCAGGACACCCAGTCCTCACCGTATTCCCCTTGAGCTAAGGTCACACAGACCTCGCCCAATCACTCTGGTAAGTCTTCAAGGTAGACTCCCAAACCTTCACAGACTTCGTTCACCGGCAATCCACAACGTCTCTTGGATGCTCAGAACGTGACGCCTAACCGGCTGGAGGATGCACAGTCCTCAAGTGTAATAAGTCTTCAGATCACACAGACAAGAAGACTTAAGTGATGCCTAATTCTCTTTGGCTCTGGGTGGTTAGGGCTTTATCCTCGCAAGGAATTCTCTCTCAAAGGCTTCGAGGTGGGTTGATCTCAAACGACAAAAGCCGTACTCTGAATCTGAGCAGCCAACCATTTATGGTTGTAGGGGGTGGGCTATTTATAGCCACTTGGCAACCCGACCTGATTTGTCCGAAATGACCCTGGGTCACTAAGGAACTGACACGTGTTCCAACGGTCAGATTTCAAACTCACACGGCAACTTTACTTGGGCTTCAAGCAAAGCTGACTTGCCCGACTCTGGACAAGATTTGCTCTCAAAGTCTTCACTCGAAGACATAGGTTTTGTTTAAGCATCACTTCAGTCATTCTGACTGGTTCTCTTGGACCCCACTTAACAGTACGGTGGTTCCTATGACTCAACACAGAAGAAAGAGAACTACGAAAGATCTAAGTCTTCGAGCTCCATAGGCTTCATGTGGTGTCTTCTCTTGTCATAGTCTTCAATGTGAATATCTTCATATACCACCTTTGACTTCAATGTCTTCATACATTTTTAGGGGTCATCTCTGGTAGGAAAACCGAATCAACGAGGGACTTCTACCTGTGTTATCCTGCAATTCTCACAAACACATTAGTCCCTCAACTAGGTTTGTCGTCAATACTCCAAAACCAACTAGGGGTGGCACTAGATGCACTTACAGTGGCACGCTGGAGCTTATCGGCCCACCTCCACGCAGCGATGAGGCGCCTAGCGCCTTTGACCTTCCTCGCGAAGTACCCGTCTTCGTACACCTCCTCTGCACGACGACGCGCCTGCCCCCAAAGCTCCACCGCCTCCTTTTTCCAAGCGGCATCACGGGCTTCATAGGACGCCTGGTACCTGGCTTCCTCCTCCGCCATCTCCTTCTTTAACGCCACTTGCCTGGCTTTCTCAGCTGGCGGCAGCGACTTCTATAGACAAAGATTGTACTGGCCCCAAAACCAATCCAAAGTTGGGGGGTGATGACTCACAAGTATTGGGGATCTATCGTAATCCTTTCGATAAGTAAGAGTGTCGAATCCAACGAGGATCAGAAGGAAATGACAAGCGGTTTTCAGCAAGGTATTCTCTGCAAGCACTGAAATTATCGGTAACAGATAGTTGTGTGATAAGATAATTCGTAATGGGTAACAAGTAACGAAAGTAACTAAGGTGCGGCAAGGTGGCCCAATCCTTTTTGTAGCAAAGGACAAGCCAGGACGAATTCTTATAAAGCAAAGCACTCCCGAGGACACATGGGAATTACTGTCAAGCTAGTTTTCATCATGCTCATATGATTCATGTTCATTACTTTGATAATTTGATATGTGGGTGGACCGGTGCTTGGGTGATGTACTTTCTTGTACAAGCCTCCCACTTATGATTAACCCCTCTCGCATCCTCAACTATGAAAGAAGAATTAAGATAAATCTAACCATAGCATGAAACGTATGGATCCAAATTAGCCCCTTATGAAGCAACACATAAACTAGGGTTTAAGCTTCTGTCACACTAGCAAACCATCATCTACTTATTACTTCCCAATGCCTTCCCCTAGGCCCAAATCATGGTGAAGTGTCATGTAGCCAATGTTCACATAACACCACTAGAGGAGAGACAACATACATCTTATCAAAATATCGAAAAAAATACCAAATTCACATGATTACTTATAACAAGACTTCTCCCATGTCCTCAGGAACAAACATAACTACTCACAAAGCATATTCATGTTCATAATTAGAGGAGTATTAATTATCATCAAGGATCTGAACATAGATGGCGGCTTGAAGCTATGTCGGTATTTCCCCAAAGAGAAAGGGGTGATGTAGCACAGGGGCGGTAGGTATTTCCCTCAGATATGAAACCAAGGTTATCGAACCAGTAGGAGAAACAAGCAACAACAAGTAAATGGCACACACACACAAATAACAAATACTCGCAACCCGGCATATTAAAGGGGTTGTCAATCCCTTTCGGGTAACGACGCTAGAAATTGGCAAACATATGTGAATAAATTGTAGTAGATTGATATATCGAATGCCAAATAAAATAAATTGCAGCAAGGTATTTTTGTATTTTTGGTTTTAATAGATCTGAAAATAAAAGCAAAGGAAAATAGATCGCAAAGGCAAATAATATGAGAAAGGGACCCAGGGGCCATAGGTTTCGCTAGTGGCATCTCTCGAGAAAAATAGAAAATGGTGGGTAAGCGAATTACTGTTGGGCAATTGATAGAACTTCAAATACTCATGACGATATCCAAGAAATGATCATTACATAGTGTAAGTGCATCTAGTGCCACCCCTAGTTGGTTTTGGAGTATTGACGACAAACTTGGTTGAGGGACTAATGTGTTTGTGAGAATTGCAGGATAATACAGGTAGTTGTCCCTTATTTATTCGGTTTACCTACCAGAGATGACCCCTAAAAATGTCTTAAGACATTGAAGACAATGGTGGTTCGTGAAGACATTCACGATGAAGATTATGACATGTGAAGACATTCACCTGAAGACTATGGAGTGCAAAGACATAGTTGTTTCATAGTTTTCTTTTCTTCTTTATTGAGTCATAGGAACCACCATACTGTTAAGTGGGGTCCAAGTGAACAAAGTCAGAGTGACTGATGTGATGCTCAAAATAAATCCTATGTCTTTGAGCAAAGACAATGAGAGCAAATCTTATCCAGAGTTGGACGAGTTAGCTTTACTTGTAGCCCAAGTCAAGCTATCGCATGTGTTTGAAATCCGACCGTTGGACACGTGTCGGTTCTTAGTGACCCAGGGTCATTTCGGACAAATCAGGTCAGGTTGCCTCCTGGCTATAAATAGCCCACCCCCTACACCATAAATTGGTGGCTGCTCAGAGTTAGTGCACGACTTTTGTCGTTTGATAGCAACCCACCTCCGAAGCATTTGAGAGAGAGATCCTTGCGAGGACAAAGCCCAAAACACCCAGAGCCAAAGAGTGTTAGGCATCACTGAAGTCTTTCTGTCCACGTGACCTGAAGACTTGTTACACTTGAGGACTGTGAATCCTCCAGCCGGTTAGGCGTCGCGTTCTGAGCATCCAAGAGTCATTGTGGATCGCCGGTGAACGAAGTCTATGAAGGTTTGGAAGTCTACCTTGAAGACTTACCAGAGTGATTGGGCGAGGACTGGGTGTCCTTAGCTCAAGGGGAGTAAGTTGAATCTCAGCCTCCCTAACCAGACCTACGGTTGTCACAGCAACTGGAACTGGTCTACGAAATCCTTGTCTTCACCAAGCAACTGGTTCTATCCCCCACTTCCCTTTACTTTATAGTTTGTCTTCGTGAAGTCATTGCTTGCTTGTCTAATCTATTTGACTTCACTAAGTGAAGACTATTTAATGTTTGGCTTCATAACTGTCTTCCATCCCGATCCATACTACCTAGCTGCTGATAGTCTTCGTGCTTTCACAATACTGATCATTTGACTATGGCTTGTCTAGTGTAGTCTATCTTCCACTACATATCAATAGGTTCATTTCATCTGTTTGTCTTCAAAGACCTCGTTTTTTGAAGACTTTCATAAAAATCGCCTATTCACCCACCCTCTAGTCGATAACTAGCACTTTCAATTGGTATCAGTGCAAGGTGCTCCCTTGTTCTGTGTGATTCGGTTTAACCACCTGGAGTTTTAGCTATGTCGACTGCAGGGATAATCAAGGTCTCCCCTGCATGCCCCGTCTTCGATGGCACTGATTACCCCTACTGGAAGAATAAGATGCGCATGCATCTTGAAGCCATTGATGTCGATCTATCGTATGTCGTCAAGAATGGCATTCCCAAGTCGGTGAAGGTGTCACCGATGCTGATCTCAAGAGGTTCATTCAACTAGATTCGACTGCCAAGAACATTATCTGTGGTCATCTGACCAAAGGACAGTACAGCCGTGTGAGTGCACTGGAAACTGGAAAGCTGGTCTAGGACTGGCTCCCCAAGGTCAACAAAGGAGTCTCAACTCAGAGAGATTCAAGGATTTATGTTCTTTGCAATCTCTTCAACTGCTTCAAGAGAAACGACAATGAGAATGTCCAGCTCACATTTGATCGCCTCACTGATATCACAAATGAGCTTCGCGCACTTGGCGCTACTAAGATCACCAAGCACGAAATCGTCAAGAAGCTCCTGAGATCACTTGACAGCTCATTCGACACCCTGGCCCTAATGATACGAGAACATCCCGACTTCAAGGATCTCGATCCGTTTGACATACTTGAGAGGCTCAACACACATGAGTTCCAGTTATCTGAGAAGAGAGACATCTATGGTCCCAACTATGGCCGAACCCGTGCTTTGAAGGCAAAAGTTATCTCCTCATCTGAAGAAGAATCTGACTGCAGTTCTGGGGATCTTGAAGACATTGGAAATGAGCTAGCTATGCTCGTGAAGAAATTCCAGAAGTTCTCCAAGAAGAAACGCTTCGGAAAGTCTTCAAGATCCAGCTCAAGAAATGATGAAGCTTCCACTCGTGACCACAAGAAGAGAACATGCCACAAATGCAAGAAACCTGGTCACTACATCTTTGAGTGTCCTCAATGGGACAATGAATCTAAGAAGAAGAAGAAGAGCAAGGAATATGATTCTGACGACAAGAAGAAGAAGAAATCCTCAAAATTTGGCGGCTATCTTTACCTGGTCGTACACCAAGCTAACCGGAATTTCTTATCCGTCTGGTCCCCGAGGTCCGACCCGGGCCATATGATTAGGATCAAGTCCGGTATACCGCGTTTTCACCATGGCCCAGGCCTCCCGTGCACCTTATCGACATGCCGATGCCTTCCATAGCTCAAAACGAAGACGATCTCCCTTGAATAACTCTGCGAGCTCCCCCATCATTCCTGGAGGAGAATCGGATGGCCATAAAGCCTTCGCCATATTCCTAATGGCTTTCCGAGCTCGCTCGTGCACTTTGGATAGAGCTTGCAGCACGTCGCCTTGGAATCCAGACACTTCTCCTTTGGGCCGCCTAGTTAACAAACCTACAGGCACAAATCTCGTAAAATTTTCCCATCAGGGGATTTTATGAAAGTTAGGTTCAGGGACATACTAAATATGCCGCCTTTCAGCTTTCGGTTCTCCTTCAAGGCATCCGACATTTGGGCTTGTACGTCCTTCAGCTCCTCGGCTTGCCTAATATTGGCATCCTATAGTTTGTTCTTCTCATCCCTGGTCCGTGTCAGTATACATTGACCAGTGGCTTCTTGCCTTTCGGCATGCTGTTTATCCGCCTGCGCAGCCTTCAGTCTGTCCTCCAGCTGATCCGACGATCCTGCATCCGTAAACAAAACAGTGTATATTTGAAAAAAACATTGTTGGAGCAGAATCGTATTTTCCCAGACAGTGATGGACCTTACCATTCGGTGCCTTCTTGGACTTTTCTCCAGTTCGGCGGTGAAAACAGTAAGCTTGGTCTGACATTCTTCAAGCTGTGTGGATAGCATGTCGTTTTTCTCCGCGAGTACCTGATAATACAATGATCCTTAAATCAGTTTGGGACAAACTGTTTCAAGTCTCGAGGGCTATTGGCACATGAGTCTTGCACCTACAAAAAGCTCTTACCCGCATATCCTTTGAAAGCTGGTGCGTGGCTCCAGCAAGCCCATCCCGAGCAGGATATATGCGTCTGCAGAATTGAGGGCATGGAACGCCTCTATGGTAAAACTGGGATCGCACATGGCCTCTTTCCTCCATCGATGATTCATCGTGCTCTCCACCTCGCAATTGGTGACGGATACATCATCTGAATCCTCTTGGAGATGACAATCTGACATTTTACCCGTATCAACCCTAGTCCTCACGACAGGGTCCGGGGCCGGATTGGTCGATGCACGGCCGGTGAGGTCCCCTGATGTAGTCCGGCGTATGCTCTTCCTGCAGGATGGCCCAACGGAAAACGTCACAATTCAGTCTGCCCACTGGGTGTATATTAAAAACTATACCTCTTTAGTGAAGGCAGGGGCGCGGTAGTATCACCATTGTCCTTTCTTTTGAAGGACTCATCCTGCGCAGGTGTCGCCTTCCTAGAAGACACCTTCGATACAGCTCGGTGAGACGAGCATCGCCCCTTCGGAGCATGAGATAGTGCGGTGGTTGAGGTGCAATAGAAAAACTCTTTCGGAGGAGACGTCTCCTAGGTACTTACATGGGAGGAGGGGAGAAGGCCGGCGTAATCGGCTATAATAGCCACTTCCGTGTCGTCGTAGCTCGTTTGATAAAAGATTCCCTCCTTAAGCTCTATAAATATGTTCGGATCTTCTTCATATCCGGGATCTAGATCCCGATTTTGATCCTCTAGCTGCAGAGCGGGTCTGTGGATCTCCTCGACGATCTTTCTCCATTCCTATTAGAAGCGGCCAGATTAGATTCGACTAGCATAACTCTGGAAAAGGATTGAGTAAAGTTGATTGTCGAAAAATTACCCAGTCAATGGGGTTGTACATGGAAAAACCTTCCTGACACTTCAAGTGGTTGAAATTTTCCTTCTCCCCATTAAAAAGATCAGCCAAGATGGTGTCCAGGGCGGCAAAGTTGTCCGGACCCTGGCAAAGACAACGGGATGCATCGTCCTCCCCATTGTAATGCCACATGGGAAAATCCCTAGATTGGAGCGGCTGAACGCATCGTGTTATTGAAATTGCCATTACCTCAATTATTGATAGCCCGGAGTTGGCAAGTACTCTGATTTTGCTTGCCAACCTCGCGACCTCTGCACTGTCCCTTTCCTCGAGGCTCCGGGGATGCCAGCTAGCGCGTTTCTTTAAAGGAGCGCTGGAGAATTCAGGAAGGTCGCGGCGGATTGGGTCCGGAAGAACTACGTCTTCAATATAAAACCATCCCGAGGGGCACTCTTCGGATGCCTTCTTCGAAGTGCCGGACAGGTATCCTATTCCGGCTATGCGCCATACTTCGGTGGCGCCCACCTTGAATATAGATCCCTTTTGGGAGCGGGGAACGAGGCAGAAAAATTTCCGCCATAATTTGAAATGGGCCTCACAGCCTAGGAACAGCTCGCAGAGAGCAACGAAGCCCGCGATATGCAGGATGGAGCCGGGCATCCGATTGTGCAGTTGGAGGCCATAATACTCCAGGAGACCTCTGAGGAAAGGGTGGATAGGGAATCCTACGCCCCTCAGAAGTAAAGAAACGAAGCACACCCGCTCCTCTTTAGAAGGATTTGGGAAATTTTCCGGCAGGGCTTCACCATTGAGGGAAGTCAATCCAGCCCAAACAGAGACTAGATCCGCGGGAGGAAGATATCCCTGCCTCCGAAGTTCATTCAGATGGGCGTGTGACACCGATCAGCTTTCCTAGTCGCCTTTTTGAGGGCCGTAGGGGCATGAGGAGGAGCTAGGAGTGTTGGCCATGCTTGGACGATTTCCTGTGGCGAGTTCTAAGGATTTCCGCGTGATGTGGAATGGCATCTGAGATCCAATCCCCTTAAATAGACTCCATCTCTGCATGGTCGAGGGGTTATTTGTAAAATATACCTGAACCGTTCGCATTCGTCTGATACGTGGAAGCCGGGGCGAGAGCGGCAAAAACATGATATTTAATATGGAGCTGAACTATCATCAATCCGAAGTATAATGGAGAACCCGCCTTACAAAGCCAAAGACATAAAGCCGGATACTACATCGTCATTGAAGGCAAGTTCGGGGGCTACTGAGGGAGTCCTGGATTAAGGGGTCCTCGGATGGTCGGGCTATGCGACATGGGCCGGACTGATGGGCTGTGAAGGGACAATATAGAAGGCCTTCCCCCGTGTCCGGATGGGACTCTCCTTTGCGTGGATGGCAAGCTTGGCATTCGGATGTGAAGATTCCTTTCTCTGTAAACCGACTTTGTACAATCCTAGGCCCCTCTGGTGTCTATATAAACCGGAGGGTTTAGTCCGTAGAGGCAATCATAATCATACAGGCTAAACATCTAGGGTTTAGTCATTACGATCTCGAGGTAGATCAACTCTTGTAACCCCTATACTCATCAAAGTCAATCAAGCAGGAAGTAGGGTATTACCTCCATCAAGAGGGCCCAAACCTGGTAAACATCGTGTCCCTTGCCTCCTGTTACCTTCGATCCTCAGATGCACAGTTCGGGACCCCCTATCCGAGGTCGGCCGGTTTTGACACCGACACCTACGTCGCCAAGTCCATCTTCAACACCGAAGACAATGTCCTCGTCGCCAAAGCTGATGCCGATGATGAGGATGACTCTGCTATGACCTACTGCTTCATGGCACATGGTGCCAAGGTAAACTCATGCGATGCTTACTTTCAAACATCCAGTGAATATGACTCTAAATATGAATCCAAACCTAGCTACAAAACACTTGCTAAAATTGCAACTTAACAACAAACTGCTATGGAACATATTGAAAAGTTACTAGACAAAAGCGATGACTGTTGGACGCAGAAATGACTCGAACTCAGTCCTTAATTGAAGACATTAAAAATCTTCATGTTAAGTATGAGGAACTTGAAAGTAGTCATGAAACTCTCTCAGCTACTCATGAGAAGCTTTC
The DNA here is from genome assembly GCF_056163025.1 of Triticum urartu. Taxonomy (NCBI): domain Eukaryota; kingdom Viridiplantae; phylum Streptophyta; class Magnoliopsida; order Poales; family Poaceae; genus Triticum; species Triticum urartu. The sequence goes on from NC_141876.1 coordinate 443,742,626, forward strand.
CTATGATTATCTTCAAAGGAAGCAAGACTTGAGAGCCTGATAGCGTCTCATGAAGATCTTCAAAATGAGAACGATTCACTTCACGCTCAACATACCAGTTCCGCTCAGGAAGACTTTGAACCTCCATGTCTAAAATGTCTTGAGCGTGATAATGCTGTCTCTATTGCTGAATATTCTACTACTGCTACTATTGCAATATCTTCAACTGCTAATGTGGTAACTAACCCCTCTTCTGAGGATACCACTACTATTGCTGATGAGAATGCTAGGTTGAAGACATTGCTTGAAATAGGGATGTACAAAAGCCTCAAAGGGCATCAAACACTATGTGATGTCCTCAAGAAACAGATTCTGAACCGAAACCCTAGGAAAGAGGGTGTTGGGTTTGAGAGGAAAATGAATGTTGATGGTTCATACTGGAAGCCTGAGCAGTACCCCAAAACCACATGGGTTGCTGCAAATGGACCTTCAGTGGATCCATATACCTTATCTGGCTTCACTTGTGCTAACCCTATTATCATTGATGAATCCTTTGATGCAAACTATAAACTGTTTAAGAATCAGAACGGTGTTGTGTTTGCCAAGTATATTGGTACTAACTGCAGGAATGGACCGCCTTTGAAGAAGATCTGGGTGCCCAAAAGTTGTCTTGAGAACCTTCCCGTGAATGTCATCATGACACCACCTGGGAAGAACACAAACCCGAGACCAAAGGCTTCATACAGACAGAGGACCCACCAGGGTCACCCTAACACCAATGTTTTGCAGGGAAACCATACTCAGACTTATGAATATGAGCGTGTTTCATCAAACCGCTATGTTCATAAGACCAAGAACTATTCTTCTTATTCTTATGAGTATTATTCACCTCCTGCAAGGCTATTTGCTAGGGATCCAAAGCCTAAATTCTCATATGCTACACTTAGACTCATTGCTTCTAAGCCACCCTTGAAGATGTGGGTGGTTAAGAAGAATTAAATCTCTTTTGCAGGGAATGGTCTCCAGCCAGAAATCAAAAGCTTCTGATGCTTATGCTGGGGACCTAAAAAAATCTTGTGGGACGCAACATAAAATGCCAAAATGGTCTTACTATGTATTTCATCCCAGGATTTCTTAACAATCATCCTATCTACCCTAACAAGGACCTGAACTTTGATAGTATGCTTGTTCGTCAAATGTTTATGCTTCACACTTCTCTTGGTGAAGCCTACCCCCCTAACTGTACTGTAGGGTACAACACCGAAGGCTTCTGAGTGGATTATGGACAGTGGATGCACTAACCACATGACTGGTGATCGAAGTCTTCTCATGGATTCAACCCCATGTCCCTCTGACAAAAGTCACATCACATTTGCTGACACTGGTAAAAGCAAGGTATTAATTGGGCCTAGGTAGAGTTGCAATCTCAAAGGATCCGCACATGGATAAAGTGATGCTTGTTGAATCCCTTGGTTTTAACTTAATGTCTGTCTCAATGCTTTGTGATCTGAACATGATTGTGATATTTGGAAAATATCGTTGCCTTGTGCTTATGGAATCTGACAAATCTCTAGTCTTCGAAGGGTATCGAAAAGATGATCTATATATGGTAGATTTCTCCACAGGACCACATCTGGCCGTATGTCTTCTAGCAAAAGCTTCAGGGTGCTGGCTCTGGCATTGGAGGCTAGGACATGCGGGCATGAGGAACTTGCACACTCTCACGAATAAGAAGCATGTTATAGGCATCGAGGGCGTCAAGTTCAAAAAAGATCATCTATGCGGTGCCCGCGAAGCTGGAAAGATGACTAGGGCCAATCATCCCTCGAAGACAATCATGACGATGACACGTCCCTTCGAGCTGCTTCACATGGACTTATTTGGCCCTACTCACTTCTCTACCCTTACTACCACTGCACACCTCTATGGTTTCCTCATTGTTGATGATTACTCAAGATATACATGAGTGCACATAATTCTCTAAAAGACTAAAGTGCAAGATATCTTCAGACGATTAGCCAATCATGCCATGACCAACTATGGCATCAAGATCAAGCACATCAGAAGTGACAACGACACTGAATTCAAGAACTCTGGCCTCGACACTTATCTTGACACTACAAAAAAAATACACTTTCGTGATGATACGTGGTTATCACAGTAGGTCGCTTTTTTGTCATGCATGTACATCCATGCCAAATTTATGACAGAATCAAGATAGTCATACATGTGATGTCATAGAAGTGTTCCATGACATTACCAAAATTATCATCATGGAAGTGTCCACTTCCATGACGATAAATTGCGTCATAGAAGTGCTTTCGTCAAGGGTGACAGACACGTGGCATCCACCGTAACGGAACGCCGTTAAGCTATCGGGTCGGGTTTTGGATCCGATAACCCGTTAACAACCCCGACCAATGGGGATTTTCCATGTGTAAAATCATCATTGGCTGGAGGAAACACGTGCCAGCTCATCATCGGGACAGATGTCATCCACTCATTGGACAGAAGGCGCCTATGATACGTTGACACGCGGCACGGCCCAACAGAGGCCCATTCCTGTGAAAAGGCCGACCCATTTGACTTGGTCAAAAGGTGGCGGGCCGGCCCATGGAAAGCCTGTTAACGGCCTGTTCGCATATAGCCCATTTACAGCCCGCTAACCCAAGGCCCGTTACCCCCTCTCCGTATTAGGCCAAGTAGCGTCATCTGGGCCATCCAATATGATTCCAGCCCGTTTTCACTTCTGGCCCATGTATGGCCCATGATGTCTTTCGGCCCATATGAGGCCCTATGTAACTCTTGGCCTATTAACAACCCGTGGTGAAACTGGCCCGTAATGAATAGTGTATCACTTTACACCCATTAACGGCCCGTGGTGAAACTGGCCCGTAATGAATAGTGTATCACTTTATACCCATTAACGGCCCATTATTCCGTTGGGCCGTCTCCAGCCCATGTTATCTTTCGGCCTTCTCAGAGCCCATTTATTCTTGGGCTCATTTCCAACATTCGTTTACTTACGGCCCGTTACTGTCATTTTCTGCTTGTGGGCCAAATTCAGCTCGTGGTTACAGTCGTCCCGTTTGTGGTCCGTTAATACGTTGGGCCGTTTTCATAGCGTCATCAAATACGGCCTATTAACGATGGCCTGTTATGGTCGGCCCATGAACGGATGATTCCAACTCTAGCCCGTTTACGGCCAGAATGCGGTCTGTTTGGCCCATGTTTGGCCAATCGATCATACGACCCGTATAAGGCCCATTGATGATACGGCCCGTAGAAGGCCCATTGATGATACGGCCCGTAGAAGGCCCATTGTTTCTATGGCCCGTAGAAGGCCCACTGTTTCTATAGCCCGTAGAAGGCCCACTGTTTATACAGCCCGTAGAAGGTCCACTATTTATATGGCCCGTAGGAGGCCCAGTGCCACTACAGTAAATATTAGCCCATGGTTATTGTGGCCTAGTTTTAAAAAATAGGTTATTGCAGACACTAGCAAAACGCAGAAAAAGAACTGCACTGACTACAAGCAAACAAATAAACAAGACAACGAGGAAATAAATAAGCAAGCAACTTACACTAGGTTATCACGGCTATTACACATATTACATCCACTTGGCATCAAAGTTCGCCACCAGTGCAAATATAGGGAACACAACAGCATATAAACGCCGTAGCAAAACAAGTCCAGAACTGAACCACTTCAGAAGAGCTCAAGAAACAATATCCTGGGTACCCATAATGCTAGCAAGATGCTTAGCAAGCTTATTAAGTTTCTCTTGTTTGGCTCTTAAGTCCTCCAGCGCTTGCTATTGCACCAGAAAGTATGCATATGAATTCTGCAGGGACTTCCTCAGTCCTTCGGCTTCCTGTCACATAACATCTGATCGATATCTTTCAACTTGAAATTGAGACTCAAGAAGCCGAACTAATTCATGCAATGAGTTCGAAGAGCTGGTGCCAGCAGTGGTAGCCAGTAACTCGAACAGTACATCAAGACAGGACTTTGGGGTTGTCTCAATGTCTTCAATATAGATTTTATCAGCTTTCTTGGAGACCAACAGGGATGTCTCACTATCTTGAACCTTATCTTCATTACTTCCTTTACCATTGCATAACAGGGTACTCTTCTCCAATATTTTATCCGCGTTCTAAAAGAGAAACAAACAAACACATCTCGGGTTTACAATGTAGTATATGAAACTCATTTTGGTAAACCAGTTCAGTAGTAAGGTGGACAGGATAATAGCATGAAACAAACATATATCTATGTAGTATGGTCACTGTATGGTCTATATCATTCTAGTTTATGTTGCCAAATCAAGATAGATATAGTTCGAATCATATATATTTAAGACAAAGCAGCATAGACATAATATAAGTGTGGGAAACTACACAGCAATAACAACACTTGTAATGTGCATGGCATGAGAACATAACTGTTTATTCAATTGAAACTGAAATCAACATAGAGCAAGTTACAACAGCAAACAACCAAACACATTGAAGAAACATGTTTAAAACGTACCTGTTGCGCCATTGGAGTTTCAATTGCATCCTTCAAATTTGAAATTAGTTGATATCGGTAAATACAGTGATGCAAGAGCAAAGTAGTATGAACCATAGCTACGGAACCTAACCTGAGAACAATTCTTCTTCTGCTTTAAGCGTTGACTTCGGGTTCGGAGTGGCGGTCCTCGTGATTTGGGCACTGCAGTTGCCTTACTAACTGCTCGTGTTTGGGTGCTCTATGGTGGAGACGGTGCTGTGTCAACGTGAACTGGGTGTCTATCTGCTGGGGTTGGGGTTAGAAGGGGTGTAGCTGGTTCTCTGTCCAACCGGGTAGGGGTACAATCTGCATGAGTGTGGGTTATGTGTGGTGGGGCTGGTTCTTGGGCAAGTACAACCGTGGTTCTATCTGCATCGACAGGTAGCACGATCTTTTCTGAAGACCGTGTTTTTACTCCCACAGATAGTGCCATCACCCCCTCCAATTGAAATGGCTGATAAACAAGAAAAGTAATTGAATGTACAAACATTATAAGATAGACAAGTGCAAGGGATAGTAGGGAAGAAAACAGGGCATGAAATAATTCACATTTATGTTGTCTAAGCAAACAGAATAGCAGGACATAATTTCACATAAATGATGGCTAATTAAACAGGATAGCATGACACAATTCCACATGTATGATGGCTAACTAAACAGGATAGAATGACATACTTCAAAATATGATGACTATGTAAACAGGATGACATGATATAACTATACGATGTGTCTATTAAAGTGGTTGGCATGCCATAAATCACAAACATGCCGTCGATGGAAACATGATGGCATGACATAATTCACGGATAGAATGACATAATTTAAATATGCTGACTATGTAAACAAGATGAGATGATATAACTATATTATGTCTTTAGAAAATGGGTTGGCATGCCATAATTCAGATACATGCTTTCTATGTAAACATTATGGCATGACATCATTCAAATATATGATTTATATACTAAGGAAGTGAGCAGAGGGCAATCACATATATGATGTGTCAACTAAGGAGATGGCATTCAATATTGTGTATATGATGTAAAAACTAAGCATTGCAATACAACATATGCATTATATGAGTAATATAACCTTGCCCAGTTGGAGCATACACCTCAGGGGGATAATAGGACTGGTCATCTGCCTCTGAATCCTGCTCTGAAGAGCTATCTGTAACCAGCAAGATATCTGCTTCAGCAGGTAGCATTGTCTGCTCTGAAGACCTTGTTTTCACTCCAGATTTCTCCATCACCAATTCAAATGGCTGATGCACAGGAAGAGTAGTTGAATATACAAACATTGTCGACAAAAGCAATGAGAAATACAAAAAAAGGACGACATGATATAATTCACATATATGACGCTTGCCTAAACATCATGGCATTGCATAATTCACATACATAATGCCTTGCAACAAGATAACATTGCATAATTCACATATATAATGTCTTGCAACAAGATGGCATTGCATAATTCACACATATGGTAATTAGACACTAAACATGTGGCATTCACACAAAGCATGTCTAAACTAAGCAAATGACATAGCAATGCAAGATACCATACACACGATATGAGCAACATAACCCTGCCGAGTTAGGGCATGCACCTCGGGGGGGGGGGGGGGATATGACTGGTCATCTGTCTCTGAATCCTCCTCCGAGGAGCTATCGGTAACCAGCAAGACATGCGCTTCGTCAGATAGCATTGTCTACTCTGAAGACCTTGTTTCCACTCCAGATTTTTCCATGACCGTGCCAAATGGCTGATGCACAGGAAGAGTAATTGAATGTACTAAAACTGTTGACAAATTTAACACGTAATAAAAAATGATGGCATGATATAATTCACATATAAGATGACTGGCTAACCAGGGTGGCATTGCAAAATTCACATATATGATGCCTGGCTAGACAAGATGGCATTGCATGATTCACATATACGATAAAGAAACTAAACAGATGGCATTGACACAAAGCATGTCTAAACTAAGCAGATGACATCTTTAATGTATACAGTAAGCAATGCAAGGCACCATATGCATGATATTACCAACAACAGCATGCCAAGTTAGAGCGAAGACCTCATGGGGTAAATAGGAGTGGTCTTCTCCTTCTGAATCCCCCTCATAACAGTTATCTTCCTCTTGATTACGATCCGAAATGGGTGGAGGGGGGCTGCCTTTATGCCCACCATGGAACGACGTCTGCATGAAATTTTATTGCCACGCAAGGCTCGTCTGTTTTGCTCTACATGATCAGTTCCATTGTGTACAATAACTGGCATGCATAGGAATAAAACATAGTGAGATTATGTAAGGAGTGCATGCACAAATCCAGAGTGATGGTAGCAAACGGTGGATAGACCCAAAACCAATGATAGCAGGCAGATAATAGCTTTAGTTAAAAAATACAGATAATGGCTCCTTTAATGTTTGTTTGCACCCAACATGAAACTCATAGTAGACACCGGAGATTAACCAGATAGTAGACAGATAGTACTGATTGCTGCCCCAATATGTACCCCACAACCATTTAAAAACTCAAGTTTCAGCATTAGTTTGGACCTGACTCGGAGTCTAATAGGTGAACACGACGATAATGTAGCATGCCATCATATTAAGTGACGCATAACGTAAGCATACACGGAAGAGTGCGACCTCTCTTGCGGCCCCGTGTAGTCCTCAAGGTCATCTGCTCAGTTGATGATGGTAATGCAGTTGCCGTGGCTACCGGCGACGGGGAAGAAGATCTGAGGCGGCGAAAGACAGTCTGGAGAGTGGATCGCTGCTGTGGTGAACCCTTCCATCGTTGGAGCAGCTGAGCTGGGGTGGAACACAGCACCGCAGGAGCAGGACAAACCACACAAGGTTTTCTTTGACACATATCTGTAACATAAATAATTGAGCAAGGGCTTGTTTGAATTTGAGGATTCTAACAATGCAGGGATAGGAAATAGACAGGAATAGGATAGGAATGCACGTGCAAAACAGAGAATTTAAAAACACAGGATTTCTGCCAATCTGGGTGTTTGATTCACAACAATTGGAAGATCATAGGATGCAAAAAAGCATGGTGAGATTAAGTCAAACCACAAGAAAATGTACGGTTATAATGCTATTATGCTACTATCTCTTAGTCTTGTGCTTGATGAATAGGAATATGAAAAGGAGGAGAAGTGGAAATTAGAATTCCTACGGTTTTTCTTTCAAGGAGACACTAAAGGAACAAATCCTACAGTTTTCCTTTGCTCTATTCCTTTTCACCAAATTCATGAAAAGTAGTACCATAGGAAACTTTCCAATTCCGATGTTTTTCATTCACTTTTCCTTTCAAACACTGGCGATTCTAGTAGGCAGGCTTGAGCAAGGAAAATCCTACACTAAAAAATGTTTTTGTGCTACTTCTATTACTTTGGACCCAGGCCACTGCCATACTAGCTCAACTGCCAGGCCCATCGACAAATGCACAACTCAAACGCGCAGAGATAAATAATGATGGTGTTCAAGAGAGTCCATCACAGATAGCTAAGTTGCCTGGTACCTCACTGCTTGTCATATAGTAGGATAAAATAATCGTATTTCCCGTTACTACGAGTGCTCAGTGGACAATATATATATATATATATATATAACATGTAGAGTAAAAAAGAGATGCAACAAGTGTACAACCTCTTTGGCGAAGCCATGTCGATCTCAGCGTGATTGGGTTGGCCGGTGAGGATGCTCCGGCTGACTTGGCTGTCGGAGGAGGGGAAGAAGATCTTAGGCGTGTGGAGATGGAGCCTGAGGTACTGCTCCGCTGTGATGGAGGGTTTCGTCGTTGGAGCAGCTCCGGTGAGTTGTACGACACCTAGGCTGAAGCAGGATAAGAGAGACAACGAACAATGTTAACTTGAGTGGAATTCTAATAGCATCTCCAATACATGATGTAAAATACATAACCACAAAGTGCTAGATGTAAAATACATCAGCCGCTCATCTCTGAACTTAACTGTTGAAATTGAATTTAACTGTCGAAACTGAACTTAACTGTCGAAACTGAACTTAACTATCGAAACTGAATTTTGCTGTCGAAGCTGAATTTTGCTGTCGAAACTGAACGCACTAGCAAGGTGAGTCTACACGTCGGTCGACTGACTTTTTCATCTCTGGTCAGTCGATTTTGCAGCCGTTGGATACGAAATCAAGGGCCTGCGGTTCATCTGCAACCTCCACCCCCTAAGCCGGCCAAACAGCAGCCCCCTGCCGCCCGTGGCCGGCGGTGCGCCGCCTCGAAAACATTCCCTACCGCCGGTCCGCCGCCGCCCCGGCCATCCCTCTAGGCCCCCCGTGCCGAGCTTTTTCTTCGGCAATCCCCACGCCAATGCCCCGCCACCGTCGGCGACCACCGCCCCCATCCTGAACCCTAAGATAGATAGTAGGGTACCTCTCCGGCGAGCCCCCCTCCCTGCTGCGGCCGGTTCTTCCTTCACCCCGGCGGCATCGGAGTGAAGTGTAGCTAAATCGAAGCAGCATCGCAAGCAAGAACAAGAGCGAGAGCAGCAGCGCGAGCAAGAGCAATAGCAAGAGCAGACCAGGCAGGGGACCGAGAGCAAGAGCAGAGCAGCAGCGCGAGTGAGAGCTAAAGCAGCAACAGGTCCTACTGATGTGGACGTCGCCGCCGAGGGAGCGACGCTGATACGTCTCCAACGTATCTATAATTTTTGATTGTTCCATGCTATATTATCTACTGTTTTGGGCAATATTGGGCTTTATTATCCACTTTTATATTACTTTTGGGACTAACCTATTAATCGGAGGCCCAGCCAGATTTGCTGTTTTATGCCTATTTCAGTGTTTCGAAGAAAAGGAATATCAAACGGAGTCGAAACGGAATGAAATCAACTGGAGAAGTTATTTTTGGAAGGAAACACACCTGATGGAGTTGGACCCCACGTCGGGGGAGACACGAGGTGCTCACGAGGGTGGGGGGCGCGCCCCCCTAGGGCGTGCCCCCTGTCTCGTGGGACCCCCATGGTGTTGGAAATATGCCCTAGAGGCAATAATAAAATGGTTATTATTATATTTCTTTGTTCATGATAATTGTCTATTGTTCATGCTATAATTGTGTTATCCAGAAATCGTAATACATGTGTGAATACATAGACCACAACGCGTCCCTAGTGAGCCTCTAGTTGACTAGCTCGTTGATCAAAGGATAGTCATGGTTTCCTGACTATGGACATTAGATGTCATTGACAACGGGATCACATCATTAGGAGAATGATGTGATGGACAAGACCCAATCCTAAGCTTAGCTCAAAGATCGTGTAGTTCGTTTGCTGTAGCTTTTCTGAATGTCAAGTATCATTTCCTTAGACCATGAGATTGTGCAACTCCCGGATACCGTAGGAGTGCCTTGGCTGTGCCAAACGTCACAACGTAACTGGGTGACTATAAAGGTACATTACAGGTATCTCCGAAAGTGTCTGTTGGGTTGGCACGAATCGAGCCTGGGATTTGTCACTCCGTATGACGAAGAGGTATCTCTGGGCCCACTCGGTAATGCATCATCATAATGAGCTCAATGTGATCAAGTGGTTGATCACGGAATCATGCATTACGGTATGAGTAAAGTGACTTGCCGGTAACGAGTCTGAACAAGGTATTGGGATACCGACGATCGAGTCTCGGGCAAGTAACGTACCGATTGACAAAGGGAATTGTATACAGATTGATTGAATCCTCGACATCGTGGTTCATCCGATGAGATCATCGTGGAGCATGTGGGAGCCAACATGGGTATCCAGATCCCGCTGTTGGTTATTGACTAGAGAGGCTTCTCGGTCATGTCTGCATGTCTCCCGAACCCGTAGGGTCTACACACTTAAGGTTCGGTGACGCTAAGGTTGTAGAGATATTAGCACACGGTAACCCGAAAGTTGTTCGGAGTCCCGGATGAGATCCCGGACGTCACGAGGAGTTCCGGAATGATCCGGAGGTAAAGATTTATATATAGGAAGTCCAGTTTCGGCCATCGGGAAGGTTTCGGGGGTCACCGGTATTGTACCGGGACCACCGGAAGGGTCCCGGGGGTCCACCGGGTGGGGCCACCTATCCCGGAGGGCCCCATGGGCTGAAGTGGGAGGGGAACCAGCCCCTAGTGGGCTGGTGCGCCCCCCTTGGGCCTCCCCCTGCGCCTAGGGTTAGAAACCCTAGGGGTAGGGGGCGCCACCCTTGCCTTGGGGGGCAAGGCACCCCCTTGGCCGCCGCCCCCCCTAGGCACCCTATATATAGTGGGGGGAGGGAGGGATGCACACCCAAGCCCCTGGCCTCTCCCTCTCCCTTCCGTGACACTCCTCTGTCTCCCAGCGCTTGGCGAAGCCCTGCCGAGATCACCGTTACTTCCACCACCACGCTGTTGCTGGATCTTCATCAAGCTCTCCTTCCCTCTTGCTGGATCAAGTTGGAGGAGACGTCTTCCCAACCGTACGTGTGTTGAACGCGGAGGTGCTGTCCGTTCGGCACTTGGTCATCGGTGATTTGAATCACGTCGAGTACGACTCCATCAACCCCGTTCTCTTGAACGCTTCCGCTCGTGATCTACAAGGGTATGTAGATGCACTCCTCTTTCCCTCGTTGCTAGATGACTCCATAGATTGATCTTGGTTATGCGTAGAAAATTTTAAAATTCTGCTACGTTCCCCAACAGTGGCATCATGAGCTAGGTCTATGCGTAGTTACTATGCACGAGTAGAACACAAAGTAGTTGTGGGCGTCGATATTGTCAATTATCTTGCTGTTACTAGTCTTATCTTGATTCAGCGGTATTGTGGGATGAAGCGGCCCAGACCAACCTTACACGTACGCTTACGTGAGACTGGTTCCACCGACTAACATGCACTAGTTGCATAAGGTGGCTGGCGGGTGGTTGTCTCTCCAACTTTAGTCGGATCGGATTCGATGAACAGGGTCCTTATGAAGGGTAAATAGAAATTGGCAATTCACGTTGTGGTTTTGGCGTAGGTAAGAAACGTTCTTGCTAGAAACCTATAGCAGCCACGTAAAAACTTGCAACAACAATTAGAGGACGTCTAACTTGTTTTTGCAGCAAGTGTTTTGTGATGTGATATGGCCAAAGGTTGTGATGAATGATGAATGATATATGTGATGTATGAGATTGATCATGTTCTTGTAATAGGAATCACGACTTGCATGTCGATGAGTATGACAACCGGCAGGAGCCATAGGAGTTGTCTTAATTTATTTATGACCTGCGTGTCAACATAAACGTCATGTAATTACTTTACTTTATTGCTAAACCGTTAGCCATAGTAGTAGAAGTAATAGTTGACGTGACAACTTCAAGAAGACACGATGATGGAGATCATGATGATGGAGATCATGGTGTCATGCCGGTGACAACGATGATCATGGAGCCCCGAAGATGGAGATCAAAGGAGCAAATGATATTGGCCATATCATGTCACTATTTGATTGCATGTGATGTTTATCATGTTTTACATCCTATTTGCTTAGAACGACGGTAGCTTAAATAAGATGATCCCTCATAATAATTTCAAGAAAGTGTTCCCCCTAACTGTGCACCGTTGTGAAGGTTCGTTGTTTCGAAGCACCACGTGATGATCGGGTGTGATAGATTCTAATGTTCGAATACAACGAATGTAAGCCAGATTTACACACGCAATACACTTAGGTTGACTTGACAAGCCTAGCATGTACAGACATGGCCTCGGAACACAGAAGACCGAAAGGTCGAGCATGAGTCGTATAGAAGATACGATCAACATGAAGATGTTCACCGATGTTGACTAGTCCGTCTCACGTGATGATCGGACACGACCTAGTTAACTCGGATCATGTTATACTTAGATGACTGGAGGGATGTCTATCTGAGTGGGAGTTCATTGAATAATTTGATTAGATGAACTTAATTATCATGAACTTAGTCTAAAATCTTTACAATATGTCTTGTAGATCAAATGGCCCACGTTGTCCTCAACTTCAACGCGTTCCTAGAGAAAACCAAGCTGAAAGACGATGGCAGCAACTATACGGACTGGGTCCGGAACCTGAGGATCATCCTCATAGCTGCCAAGAAAGATTATGTCCTAGAAGCACCGCTAGGTGATGCACCCGTCCCACAGAACCAAGACGTTATGAACGCTTGGCAGACACATGCTGATGATTACTCCCTCGTTCAGTGCGGCATGCTTTACAGCTTAGAACCAGGGTTCCAAAAGCGTTTTGAGAGACACGGAGCATATGAGATGTTCGAAGAGCTGAAAATGGTTTTTCAAGCTCATGCCCGGGTCGAGAGATATGAAGTCTCCGACAAGTTCTTCAGCTGTAAGATGGAGGAAAATAGTTCTGTCAGTGAGCACATACTCAAAATGTTTGGGTTGCATAACCGCTTGACTCAGCTGGGAGTTAATCTCCCGGATGACGCGGTCATTGACAGAATCCTTCAGTCGCTTCCACCGAGCTACAAGAGCATTGTGATGAACTTCAATATGCAGGGGATGGAAAAGACCATTCCTGAAGTATTTTCAATGCTGAAATCAGTAGAGGTAGAAGTCAAAAAGGAACATCAAGTGTTGATGGTGAATAAAACCACTAAGTTCAAGAAAGGCAAGGGTAAGAAGAACTTCAAGAAGGACGGCAAGGGAGTTGTCGCGCCCGGTAAGCAAGCTGCCGGGAAGAAGCCAAAGAATGGACCCAAGCCCAAGACTGAGTGCTTTTATTGCAAGGGAAGTGGTCACTGGAAGCGGAACTGCCCCAAATACTTAGCGGACAAGAAGGCCGGCATCACGAAAGGTATATGTGATATACATGTAATTGATGTGTACCTTACCAGTACGCGTAGTAGCTCCTGGGTATTTGATACCGGTGCGGTTGCTCACATTTGTAACTCAAAGCAGGAGCTGCGGAATAAGCGGAGACTTGCGAAGGACAAGGTGACGATGCGCGTCGGGAATGGTTCCAAGGTCGATGTGATCGCCGTCGGCATGCTACCTCTACATTTACCCACGGGATTAGTTTTAAACCTCAATAATTGTTATTTAGTGCCAGCTTTGAGCATGAACATTGTATCAGGATCTCATTTAATACGAGATGGCTACTCATTTAAATCCGAGAATAATGGTTGTTCTATTTATATGAGAGATATGTTTTATGGTCTTGCTCTGATGGTGAATGGTTTATTCTTGATGAATCTCGAGCGTAATGCTACACATATTCATAGTGTGAATACCAAAAGATGTAAGGTTGATAATGATAGTCCCACATACCTGTGGCACTACCGCCTTGGTCACATAGGTGTCAAATGCATGAAGAAGCTCCATGCAGATGGACTTTTAGAGTCTCTTGATTATGAATCATTTGACACGTGCAAACCATGCCTCATGGGTAAAATGACCAAGACTCCATTCTCAGGAACAATGGAGCGAGCAACCAACTTATTGGAAATCATACATACTGATGTGTGCGGTCCAATGAGTGTTGAGGCTCGCGGTGGCTATCGTTATGTTCTCACCCTCACTGATGACTTGAGTAGATATGGGTATGTCTACTTAATGAAACACAAGTCTGAGACCTTTGAAAAGTTCAAGGAATTTCAGAGTGAGGTTGAGAATCAACGTGACAGGAAAATCAAGTTCTTGCGATCAGATCGTGGGGGAGAATACTTGAGTCACGAATTTGGCACACACTTAAGAAAATGTGGAATAGTTTCACAACTAACGCCGCCTGGAACACCTCAGCATAATGGTGTGTCCGAACGTCGTAATCGCACTCTATTAGATATGGTGCGATCTATGATGTCTCTTACCGATTTACCGCTATCATTTTGGGGCTATGCTTTAGAGACTGCCGCATTCACTTTAAATAGGGCTCCGTCGAAATCCGTTGAGACGACACCATATGAATTATGGTTTGGGAAGAAACCTAAGCTGTCGTTTCTAAAAGTTTTGGGATGCAATGCTTATGTCAAGAAACTTCAACCTGAAAAGTTCGAACCCAAATCGGAAAAATGCGTCTTCATAGGATACCCTAAAGAAATTGTTGGGTATACCTTCTACCTCAGATCTGAAGGCAAGATCTTTGTTGCCAAGAATGGGTCCTTTCTAGAGAAAGAGTTTCTCTCGAAAGAAATAAGTGGGAGGAAGGTAGAACTTGATGAAGTATTACCCCTTGAACCGGTAAGTGGCGCAGCTCAAGAAAATGTTCCTGAGGTGCCTGCACCGACTAGAGAGGAAGTTGATGATGATGATCATGAAACTTCAGATCAAGTTGCTACTGAACTTCGTAGGTCCACAAGGACACGTTCCGCACCTGAGTGGTACGGCAACCCTGTCTTGGAAATCATGTTGTTAGACAACGGTGAACCTTCGAACTATGAAGAAGCGATGGCGGGCCCGGATTCCGACAAATGGCTGGAAGCCATGAAATCCGAGATAGGATCCATGTATGAAAACGAAGTATGGACTTTGACTGACTTGCCCATTGATCAGTGAGCCATAGAAAATAAATGGATCTTTAAGAAGAAGACAGACGCGGATGGTAATGTGACCATCTATAAAGCTCGGCTTGTCGCTAAGGGTTATCGACAAGTTCAAGGGGTTGACTACGATGAGACTTTCTCACCCGTAGCGAAGCTGAAGTCCGTACGAATCATGTTAGCAATTGTCGCATTATATGATTATGAGATATGGCAAATGGACGTCAAAACGACATTCCTTAATGGTTTCCTTAAGGAAGAATTGTATATGATGCTGCCGGAAGGTTTTGTCGATCCTAAAAATGCTGACAAGGTGTGCAAGCTCCAACGCTCGATTTATGGGCTGGTGCAAGCATCTCGGAGTTGGAACATTCGTTTTGATGAGATGATCAAAGCGTTTGGGTTTATGCAGACTTATGGAGAAGCCTGCATTTACAAGAAAGTGAGTGGGAGCTCTATAGCATTTCTCATATTGTATGTGGATGACATACTGTTGATGGGAAATGATATAGAATTCTTGGAAAGCATAAAGGCCTACTTGAACAAGTGTTTTTCAATGAAGGACCTTGGAGAAGCTGCTTATATATTAGGCATTAAGATCTATAGAGATAGATCGAGACACCTCATTGGTCTTTCACAGAGCACGTACCTTGACAAGATATTGAAGAAGTTCAAAATGGATCAGTCAAAGAAGGGGTTCTTGCCTGTATTGCAAGGTACGAGATTGAGCACGGCTCAATGCCCGACCACGGCAGAAGATAGAGAAAAGATGAGTGTCGTCCCCTATGCCTCGGCCATAGGGTCTATCATGTATGCTATGCTGTGTACCAGACCCGATGTAAACCTTGCCGTAAGTTTGGTAGGAAGGTACCAAAGTAATCCCGGCATGGAACACTGGACAGCGGTCAAGAATATCCTGAAGTACCTGAAAAGGACTAAGGAAATGTTCCTCGTTTATGGAGGTGACGAAGAGCTCATCGTAAAGGGTTATGTCGATGCTAGCTTCGACACAGATCTGGATGACTCTAAGTCACAAACCGGATACGTGTATATTTTGAATGGTGGGGCAGTAAGCTGGTGCAGTTGCAAGCAAAGCGTTGTGGCGGGATCTACATGTGAAGCGGAGTACATGGCAGCCTCAGAGGCAGCACAAGAAGCAGTCTGGGTGAAGGAGTTCATTACCGACCTAGGAGTCATACCCAATGCGTTGGGCCCCATGACTCTCTTCTGTGACAACACTGGAGCTATTGCCCTTGCCAAGGAGCCCAGGTTTCACAGGAAGACCAGGCATATCAAGCATCGCTTCAACTCCATTCGTGAAAGTGTTCAAAATGGAGACATAGAGATTTGTAAAGTACATATGGACCTGAATGTAGCAGATCCGTTGACTAAACCTCTCCCTAGAGCAAAACATGATCAACACCAGAACTGCATGGGTGTTCGATTCATCACAATGTAACTAGAATTTTGACGCTAGTGCAATTGGGAGACTGTTGGAAATATGCCCTAGAGGCAATAATAAAATGGTTATTATTATATTTCTTTGTCCATGATAATTGTCTATTGTTCATGCTATAATTGTGTTATCTAAAAATCGTAATACATGTGTGAATACATAGACCACAACACATCCCTAGTGAGCCTCTAGTTGACTAGCTCGTTGATCAAAGGATAGTCATGGTTTCCTGACTATGGACATTAGATGTCATTGATAATGGGATCACATCATTAGGAGAATGATGTGATGGACAAGAACCAATCCTAAGCTTAGCTCAAAGATCGTGTAGTTCGTTTGCTGTAGCTTTTCTGATTGTCAAGTATCATTTCCTTAGACCATGAGATTGTGCAACTCCCGGATACCGTAGGAGTGCCTTGGGTGTGCCAAACGTCACAACGTAACTGGGTGACTATAAAGGTACATTACAGGTATCTCCGAAAGTGTCTGTTGGGTTGGCACAAATCGAGACTGGGATTTGTCACTCCGTATGACGGAGAGGTATCTCTGGGCCCACTCGGTAATTCATCATCATAATGAGCTCAATGTGATCAAGTGGTTGATCACGGGATCATGCATTACGGTACGAGTAAAGTGACTTGCCGGTAACGAGACTGAACAAGGTATTGGGATACCGACGATCGAGTCTCGGGCAAGTAACGTACCGATTGACAAAGGGAATTGTATACGGATTGATTGAATCCTCGACATCGTGGTTCATCTGATGAGATCATCATGGAGCATGTGGGAGCCAACATGGGTATCCATATCCCGCTGTTGGTTATTGACCGGAGAGGCTTCTCGGTCAGGCTGCATGTCTCCCGAACCCGTAGGGTCTACACACTTAAGGTTCGGTGATGCTAGGGTTGTAGAGATATTAGCACACGGTAACCAGAAAGTTGTTCGGAGTCCTGGATGAGATCCCGGACGTCACGAGGAGTTCCAGAATGGTCCGGAGGTAAAGATTTATATATAGGAAGTCCAGTTTCGGCCATCGGGAAGGTTTTGCGGGTCACCGGTATTGTACCGGAACCACCGGAAGGGTCCCGGGGGTCCACCGGGTGGGGCCACCTATCCCGGAGGGCCCCATGGGCTGAAGTGGGAGGGGAACCAGCCCCTAGTGGGCTGGTGCGCCCCCCTTGGGCCTCCCCCTGCGCCTAGGGTTAGAAACCCTAGGGGTGGGGGGCGCCACCCTTGCCTTGGGGGGCAAGGCACCCCCTTGGCCCCCGCCCCCCCTAGGAGATTGGATCTCCTAGGGCCGGCGCCCCCCTAGGCACCCTATATATAGTGGGGGGAGGGAGGGCTGCGCACCCAAGCCCCTGGCCCCTCCCTCTCCCTTCCGTGACACTCCTCCGTCTCCCAGCGCTTGGCGAAGCCCTGCCGAGATCACCGTTGCTTCCACCACCACGCTGCTGCTGGATCTTCATCAACCTCTCCTTCCCCCTTGCTGGATCAAGTTGGTGGAGACGTCTTCCCAACCGTACGTGTGTTGAACGCGGAGGTGCTGTCCGTTCGGCACTTGGTCATCGGTGATTTGAATCACGTCGAGTACGACTCCATCAACCCCGTTCTCTTGAACGCTTCCGCTCGTGATCTACAAGGGTATGTAGATGCACTCCTCTTTCCCTCGTTGCTAGATGACTCCATAGATTGATCTTGGTGATGCGTAGAAAATTTTAAAATTCTGCTACGTTCCCCAGCACGTGGCTCCTCCGACGTCCTCCCTGCACCCATATATACCCACGTGACCTAAAACTTCTAGAACACACAATAGATCGGGAGTTCCGCCGCCAGAAGCCTCCGTAGCCACCGAAAACTAATCTAGACCCGTTCCGGCACCCTGCCGGAGGGGGCAATCCCTCTTCGGTGGCCATCTTCATCATCCCGGTGCTCTCCATGAGGAGGATGGAGTAGTTCTCCCTCGGGGCTGAGGGTATGTACCAGTAGCTATGTGTTTGATCTCTCTCTCTCTCTCTCTCTCTCGTGTTCTTGACTTGGCACAATCTTGATGTATCGCGAGCTTTGCTATTATAGTTGGATATTATGTTTCTCCTCCCCCTCTTCTCTCTTGTAATGAATTGAGTTTCCCCTTTGAAGTAATCTTATCGGATTCAGTCTTTAAAGATTTGAGAACACTTGATGTATGTCTTGCCGTGTGTATCTGTGGTGACAATGGGATATCACGTGATTCACTTGATGTATGTTTTGGTGATCAACTTGCGGGTTCCGCCCATGAACCTATGCATAGGGGTTGGCACACGTTTTCGTCGTGATTCTCCGGTAGAACTTTGGGGCACTCTTTGAGGTCCTTTGTGTTGGTTGAATAGATGAATCTGAGATTGTGTGATGCATATCGTATAATCATACCCACGGATACTTGAGGTGACATTGGAGTATCTAGGTGACATTAGGGTTTTGGTTGATTTGTGTCTTAAGGTGTTATTCTAGTACGAACTCTAGGGCTTTTTGTGACACTTATAGGAATAGCCCAACGGATTATTTGGAAAGAATAACTTTGAGGAGGTTTCGCACCCTACCATAATCTCTTCGTTCGTTCTCCGCTATTAGTGACTTTGGAGTGACTCTTTGTTGCATGTTGAGGGCTAGTTATATGATCCAATTATGTTATTATTGTTGAGGGAACTTACACTAGCGAAAGTATGAACCCTAGGCCTTATTTCCACACATTGCAATACCGTTTACGCTCACTTTTATCACTTGCTACCTTTCTATTTTTATTATTTCAGATTACAAATACCTTTATCTACTATCCATATACCACTTGTTTCACCATCTCTTCGCCGAACTAGTGCGCCTATACAATTTACCATTGTATTGGGTGTGTTGGGGACACAAAAGACTCTTTGTTATTTGGTTGCATGGTTGCTTGAGAGAGACCATCTTCATCCTACGCCTCCTACGGATTGATAAACCTTAGGTCATCCACTTGAGGGAAATTTGCTACTGTCCTACAAACCTCTGCACTTGGAGGCCCAACAACGTCTACAAGAAGAAGGTTGTGTAGTAGACATCAAGCTCTTTTCTGGCGCCGTTTCCGGGGAGGTGAGTGCTTGAAGGTATATCTTTAGATCTTGCAATCGAGTCTTTTAGTTTCTTGTTTTATCACTAGTTTAGTTTATAAAAGAAAATTACAAAAAAATGGAATTAAGTTTGTCTCATACGCTTCACCTTTTTAATATCTTTCGTGAGTATGATGGAAAGGATAATTGTGCTCAAGTTCTAGAAGAAGAAATCTATAAAATGTTTGGCACTAAATATTTGAATGATGAGCATGATTGCAATGTTGTTAGTATGAATTCCTTGAATATCCATGATGCTAATGATATGCAAAGCCACAAGCTTGGGGAAGCTATGTTTGATGAATATGATATTTTTTGTCCCCCAAGTTTTGATGAGCAAATTTATTATGATGAAAGCATGCCTCCTATTTATGATAATTATATTGATGAAAGTGGATTTGGAGAGGTCATGACTTTATTTCGTGATGAATCCATTATTCCGGAAGATGTTCCAATTGATTATGAGAACAAAGTTGCTATCTGTGATGATTATTGTGATGACTTGTATGCTATAAAGAATAATGATATCCATGAAACTTGTCATCATGATTTTAGTTTTCAATTGGATTATGCCTCACGTGATAATTATTTTGTTGAGTCTGCTCCCACTATTATTCATGAGAAGAATTTTGCTTGTGTGGAGAGTAGTAAATTTTCTATGCTTGTAGATCATGAAAAGAATGCTTTAGGTGCTGGTTATATTGTTGAATTCATTCATGATGCTACTGGAAATTATTATGAGGGAGGAACATATGCTTGTAGGAATTGCAATAATATCAAGTTTCCTCTCTATGTGCTTAAAGTTTTGAAGTTATGCTTGTTTTACCTTCCTATGCTAGTTGATTATTGTTCTCATAAGTTGTTTGCTCACAAAATCCCTATGCATAGGAAGCATGTTAGACTTAAATGTGCTAGTCATATTCTTCATGATGCTCTCTTTATGTTTCAATTCTTATCCCTTATGTGAGCATCATTGAAATCATCATGCCTAGCTAGGGGCATTAAACGATAGCGCTTGTTGGGAGGCAACCCAATTTTATTTTTGTTCCTTGCTTTTTGTTCCTGTTTAGTAATAAATAATTCATATAGCCTCTGTTTAGATGTGGTTTTATGCTTTTAATTAGTGTTTGTGCCAAGTAGAACCTTTGGGAAGACTTTGGGAAAGTCTTGTTGATCATGCTGTAAAAAACAGAAACTTTAGCGCTCACGAGAACTGCTGCCATTTTTATTTGGATAGTGCTATTTAGTTAATTCCTTTTACAGATGATTAATAGATAAATTCCTCAGGTCCAGAAATTTATTTTAGAATTTTTGGGGTTCCATAAGTTTGCGTTAGTTACAGATTACTACAGACTGTTCTGTTTTTGACAGATTCTGTCTTTCATGTGTTGTTTGCTTATTTTGATGAATCTATGGCTAGTAAAATAGTTTATAAACCATAAAGGAGTTGGAATAAAGTAGGTTTAACACCAATATAAATAAAGAATGAGTTCATTACAGTAACTTGAAGTGGTGTTTTGTTTTCTTTCGTTAACGGAGCTCATGAGTTTTCTACTTTATGTTTTGTGTTGTGAAGTTTTCAAGTTTTGGGTAAGGATTCGATGGACTATGGAATAAGGAGTGGCAAGAGCCTAAGCTTCGGGATGCCCGAGGCACCCCAAGGTAATATTCAAGGATAGCCAAGAGCCTAAGCTTGGGGGATGCCCCTGAAGGCATCCCCTCTTTCGTCTTTGTTCATCGGTAACTTTACTTGGAGCTATATTTTTATTTGCCACATGATATGTGTTTTGCTTGGAGCATCAATTTTTTTTGTTAGGATTTGCTTGCTGTTATTTAGAATAATGTTTTTCATCTTTTATTTCAATAAAAGTGGCATTGATAGCCTTTACTATGCCTATGTTACAAGTATACATGTTGCTGTTTTAAAACAGAAAGTTTACCGCTGTTGCAATAATTCCCTAGAAAATTCAGAACGCGATAAAATGTTGAAACCTTTTGCATATTAAGCTCTGATAAATTTACTACAGTGGAAATTTTATTTCATAATTCTTGGAGCTAGGAAAGTATGGATGTTGCTGCATTCTTTACAGACTATCCTGTTTAGGCAGATTGCTGTTATGTTTGCATTGTTTGCATATGTTTGCTTCTCTAATGATTCTATTTGAGGATAGGACTTTTAAATATGCAGAGGCATTTAGTATGCAATGTTGAATAATAATTTTAGTGATTTTCTACAGTAGAGTATGATAAGGTTTTTGCAATGGTTTATACTAACTTATCTCACGAGTCTTTGTTGAGTTTTGTGTGGATGAAGCTTTTGAGATTTAGGGAGACCGTGATATGAGAGGAATTAAGGAGACACAAAAGCTCAAGCTTGGGGATGCCCAAGGCATCCCAAGATAATATTTCAATAAGTCTCAAGCATCTAAGCTTGGGGATGCCCCGGTTGGCATCCCACCTTTCTTCTTCAACAACTATCGGTTAGTATCAGTTGATCCTAAGTTTTTGCTTCTTCACATGATGTTTGATATTCTTAGATGTCATTTTCTTTTGCTTTGATTGATTTTTGAATAAAATACCAAGATCTGAAATTATTAAATGTTAGAGAGTCTTCACATAGTTGCATAATTATTAAACTACTCATTGATCTTCACTTATATCTTTCGGAGTAGTTTGTTGTTGCTCTAGTGCTTCACTTATATCTTTTAGAGCATGGTGGTAGTTTTATTTGGAAGAAATAGATGAACTCTCATGCTTCACTTATATTATTTTGAGAGTCTTAAATAGCATGGTAATTTACTAAAATCCTAATATGCTAGGTATTCAAGAATAATAAAATTCTCTTATGAGTGTGTTGAATATTATGAGAAGTTTGATACTTGATGATTGTTTTGAGATATGGAGATGGTGATATTAGAGTCATGCTAGTTGAGTAGTTGTGAATTTGAGAGATACTTGTGTTGAAGTTTGTGATTCCCATAGCATGCACGTATGGTGAACCGTTATGTGATGAAGTCGGAGCATGATTTATTTATTGATTGTCTTCCTTATGAGTGGCGGTCGGGAACGAGCGATGGTCTTTTCCTACCAATCTATCCCCCTAGGAGCATGCGCGTAGTACTTTGTTTCGATGACTAATAGATTTTTGCAATAAGTATGTGAGTTCTTTATGACTAATGTTGAGTCCACGGATTATACGCACTCTCACCCTTCCACCCTTGCTAGCCTCTCTAGTACCGCGCAACTTTCGCCGGTACCATAAACCCACCATTTACCTTCCTCAAAACAGCCACCATACCTACCTATTATGGCATTTCCATAGCCATTCCGAGATATATTGCCATGCAACTTTCCACCGTTCCGGTTATTATGACACACTCCATCATTGTCATATTGCTTAGCATGATCATGTAGTTGACATTGTATTTGTTGCAAAGCCACCGTTCATAATTCTTTCATACTTGTCACTCTTGATTCATTGCATATCCCGGTACACCGCCGGAGGCATTCATATAGAGTCATCTTTGTTCTAGTATCGAGTTGTATCATCGAGTTATAAATAAATAGAAGTGTGATGATCATCATTCAATAGAGCATTGTCCCAAAAAAGAGAGAAAGAAAGGCCAAAAAAAGGCCAAAAAAGGGAAAGGCCAAATAAAAAAAGAAAGACCAAATATAAAAATATATATAAAAGGGACAATGCTACTATCCTTTTACCACACTTGTGCTTCAAAGTAGCACCATGATATAGCGAGTCTCATATATTGTGCTTCAAAGTAGCACCATGTTCTTCATATAGAGAGTCTCATATGTTGTCACTTTCATATACTAGTGGGAATCTTTCATTATAGAACTTGGCTTGTATATTCCAATGATGGGCTTCCTCAAAATGCCCTAGGTCTTCGTGAGCAAGCAAGTTGGATGCACACCCACTAGTTTCTTTTGTTGAGCTTTCATACATTTATAGCTCTAGTGCATCCGTTGCATGGCAATCCCTACTCACTCACATTGATATCTATTGATGGGCATCTCCATAGCCCATTGATACGCCTAGTCGATGTGAGACTATCTTCTCCCTTTTTGTCTTCTCCACAACCACCATTCTATTCCACCTATAGTGCTATGTCCATGGCTCACGCTCATGTATTGCGTGAAGATTGAAAAAGTTTGAGAACATCAAAAGTATGAAACAATTGCTTGGCTTGTCATCGGGGTTGTGCATGATTTAAATATTTTGTGTGGTGAAGATGGAGCATAGCCAGACTATATGATTTTGTAGGGATAACTTTCTTTGGCCATGTTATTTTGAGAAGACATAATTGCTTTGTTAGTATGCTTGAAGTATTATTATTTCTATGTCAATATGAACTTTTGTCTTGAATCTTATGGATCTGAATATTCATGCCACAATTAAGAAGAATCACATTGAAATTATGCCAAGTAGCACTTCACATCAAAAATTCTTTTTTTATCATTTACCTACTCGAGGACGAGCAGGAATAAAGCTTGGGGATGCTTGATACGTCTCCAACGTATCTATAATTTGTGATTGCTCCATGCTATATTATCTACTGTTTTGGGCAATATTGGGCTTTATTATCCACTTTTATATTACTTTTGGGACTAACCTATTAACCGGAGGCCCAACCCAGATTTGCTGTTTTATGCCTATTTCAGTGTTTCGAAGAAAAGGAATATCAGACGGCATCGAAACGGAACGAAATCAACTGGAGAAGTTACTTTTGGAAGGAAACACACCTTATGGACTTGGACCCCATGTCAGGGGAGACACGAGGTGCTCACGAGGGTGGGGGGCGCGCCCCCCCTAGGGCACGCCCCCTGTCTCGTGGGACCCCCGTGGCTCCTCCGACGTCCTCCCTGCACCCATATATACCCATGTGACCTAAAACTTCCAAAACGCACAATAGATCGGGAGTTCCACTGCCAGAAGCCTCCGTAGCCACCGAAAACCAATCTAGACCCGTTCTGGCACCATGCCGGAGGGGGCAATCCCTCTCTGGTGGCCATCTTCATCATCCCGGTGCTCTCCATGAGGAGGAGGGAGTAGTTCTCCCTCGGGGCTGAGGGTATGTACCAGTAGCTATGTGTTTGATCTCTCTCTCTCTCTCTCGTGTTCTTGATTTGGCACGATCTTGATGTATCGCGAGCTTTGCTATTATAGTTAGATCTTATGTTTCTCCTCCCCCTCTTCTCTCTTGTAATGAATTGAGTTTCCCCTTTGAAGTAATCTTATCGGATTGAGTCTTTAAAGATTTGAGAACACTTGATGTATGTCTTGCCGTGCATATCTATGGTGATAATGGGATATCACGTGATTCACTTGATGTATGTTTTGGTGATCAACTTGCGGGTTCCGCCCATGAACCTATGCATAGGGGTTGGCACACGTTTTCGTCGTGATTCTCCGGTAGAACTTTGGGGCACTCTTTGAGGTCCTTTGTGTTGGTTGAATAGATGAATCTGAGATTGTGTGATGCATATCGTATAATCATACCCATGGATACTTGAGGTGACATTGGAGTATCTAGGTGACATTAGGGTTTTGGTTGATTTGTGTCTTAAGGTGTTATTCTAGTACGAACTCTAGTGCTGTTTGTGACACTTATAGGAATAGCCCAACGGATTGATTGGAAAGAATAACTTTGAGGTGGTTTCGTACCCTACCATAATCTCTTCGTTCGTTCTCCGCTATTAGTGACTTTGGAGTGACTCTTTGTTGCATGTTGAGGGCTAGTTATATGATCCAATTATGTTATTATTGTTGAGGGAACTTACACTAGCGAAAGTATGAACCCTAGGCCTTATTTCCACACATTGCAATACCGTTTACGGTCACTTTTATCACTTGCTACCTTGCTGTTTTTATTATTTCAGATTACAAATACCTTTGTCTACTATCCATATACCACTTGTTTCACCATCTCTTCGCCGAACTAGTGCACCTATACAATTTACCATTGTATTGGGTGTGTTGGGGACACAAGAGACTCTTTGTTATTTGGTTGCAGGGTTGCTTGAGAGAGACCATCTTCATCCTACGCCTCCTACGGATTGATAAACCTTAGGTCATCCACTTGAGGGAAATTTGCTACTGTCCTACAAACCTCTGCACTTGGAGGCCCAACAATGTCTACAAGAAGAAGGTTGTGTAGTAGACATCAGACTCCGTGGAGGAAGTGGCCCACGACGCCGCCGTGGATGTAGCCGCGCCGTGTCGGCTCGGGACCGAGCGCCGGTAGCACCGTGAGATTGAATCAAGAAGAAAATGTGGCGATTAGTGTACAACCTCTTTGGTGGCGCCGATTAGGCCACGGCTTCATCCGAGGAAACGGTGATGATGATGCTCTTTCGGTGGTGCAGGTGAAGACGGCGGTGTGGGAATGGAGGTGGTGTGATAGACGAGGGGAACGTCGGGGCAGCTCCTTAGAGGTGGAGGACGGGGTGGCTGAACCGGCGGGACGATGAGATCGACGACGGATCCTCATCCGGTACGGTGGATGAGGGACGTCGAGGTGTTGCTCTGGACGACGTCGTCGGGGAAGAGGCTTCGGCTGGGTGGCGGATGGAGCAGGGTGTGGGGTTTCATCGCGGGTTTTCGCGGCCTCGATGTACAAATGGGTGGGCGGATGGGATGGCAGTGGGGAACCATGGCTTAGAGACGCGCTTGTCCGAAATGTGGGGTAAGTTACAAAAGTACCCCCACCGATTTGAGGCGGTTCTTTTGGTTCAGGGGTACCACGGGCATTTCGCGTGTCGGGATTTCACAGGAGGTGGGAGTTTTCGCGCGCGTTGTTATTTCGGAATAGCAAGGCGCGGGTTGAGATGGAGGGAGTTGTCGGAGCACAACGAGACAAAGATATATCTTAAATATTTCGGGCTAACAAGGCGCCGGTTGAAGAGGCGGGAGTTTCGCAGCACGATAGGCAGAGACGTACGCTAGCTTGAATTTTTGGCATAACAAGGCGCAACTTGAAATTTCGGAAGAACAAGCTTAATGTGTACCCAAAAAAAGAGACAATTTGCTCCTCAACACGCACAACACACACACAAACACCATTTAGACTAGAGTAAGGTACACGTGCATTGCACGCATGAGATTGGCAACCAAATTATGAATAAATACCACATTATAGCATGCAAGCTTTGAGTCATATATGCATGATGTAGATGTTCGTTTAATTCTTATAGTTCATTTCATTCAAAATCATCTAGTTTTTATAAGAAAGCTAATCTATTTTAAGATTCATGGAATTGTGCATCGTAAGACATAAAGTAAAAACAAATAATGGCAAATCATGTAGAAAAACATTTGGGCAATTCTGATACGAAGATTCTAGAACAAATAAGAAGTGCTTGTGTTTTGATGTTTGTGCATTATGCTTAAGTTCAACCATGGAGTCTTCTAGATTATACATGTGGCGAAATCTGGTGGAATCTAGATGATATCCAACGGCCAGTAATGCTCAAATTTTCCATCTTTGGACCATCCGATTCACCTCATCCAACGACCATCTTTCAAAGTTAAAGTTACCCGCACACAATAAAAAATAATATAAAATATAATATATATATAGGGGTATAGATATAGATATGTGATGCAAAAGCCGCCCATCATCTCCAATTAGAATAGTGTGTCCATGCACGAATGCGACATGGCCAAATGATGTCTGCCATCGGTATCTCAAATTCAAATCAGTCTGACCTTGTTCAATGTGTATACATTACAACATGCTCGTTTCCAAACCACACCGCACAGGTCTCCGTTATATTCATGCATGCATGGGTTTGAAACATCAGGATCTCTTATTCAAATATTTGAATTCAACTTTACATTGATTGTGACCTCACCTATTCAGCTATTCTTTTACACCCACACAGTAGTCTTCTCTTTATAATTGTACCACTAACTTTCTCTCATGCATGCATGCACACACACTACCATCGGCATTATCCATCGCACGCATGCAATCTTTTTCTTCAGGTCGGTCTCCCATGAAGGCAAACACCAACACACATCCCCTCTCCATCATATCGGGCATTCTTTATCTCTCACGCGTGCATGCACAACGATTGATGTTCCTCTATGTATGTGTGTATATAGCTAGGTCTTTCATAGTTTTCCACACAAACCGATCAATCGATATATCCAGTGAGGTCTCACCCTCTTTCCCATGTCCACATCGATCAATCTATGCCTCTCTATATAGGATTAACATATATAGCTAATACACCCACATTAATTATGTATCCAACGCCCCCCTCTCATCATCCATGCCTTCTGCTTCATCTCTCAGACGCGTGCACAATGGCGAATACAGGGGGCAGTAAGGGCCCTGCCCCTCCCCCCTAACATCACTATATATCAAGGCTAATATGAATGTGATCATTAGACAATTGCTGCTAAAAATGGTTTAAGTTCATGAATTGACCCTCCTCGTAAAGGATTAGCAATGCTTGGCCCCCTACCTCATTTATTTTTCATGGCTCCGCCACTGCGCGCATCAGCACACGTGTTCGCCCCCTCTCTCTAACTATCGATCTCGCACTTGTGCATTCCTTCATCGTATCCCTCCACTCGGCCCCTCGCACCATCTTCTAGCCCCCACCGGATTTTGCCACATGTACAATCTAGCAGACTCCATGGTTGAACTTAAGCATAATGCACAAACCTCAAAACAACAGTGGTTCTCTGTTGTTCTAGAATCTTCCGTATCATAACTGCCCAAACTTTTTTCTAGTTGAATTGCCATTATTTGTTTTTACTTTATGCTTTACAATGCACAATTCCATGAATCATAAAATAGATTAAGGGCTTCTTTGATTCAAAGGATTCTCAAAGGAATTTTGGGGGATTCTAATCATTAGGAATTTTTCCTATCTTGGTTGTTTGATTCGTAGGATTGTAAACCATAGGATTTTTTCCATATGATTCATTTGCACTAGATTTCATAGGAAACATCCCATCCAATCAAACCTCTTTGAAAGAATTTTGCATTTTTTCTATGCACAATCAAACACTCATACAATCCTGTAGGATTCAAGACGACATTCCACTATAATCCCATGTTTTTCCTATTCCTACGTTCTTAGCTTTTTATAAAAACTAATTGATTTTGAATGAGATGAACTATAAGAATTAAACGAAGGGCTACATCAGGCATATATGACTCAGAGCTTACATGCTATAGTGTGGTATTTATTCATAATTTGGTTGCAAAATCTGATGCGTGCAATGCACGTGTACCTTACTAGTACTTTGAGTATGTGCAAAACACGTAAATTAGAATACAAATGGCACGCTACACAGTGTCTCTCTTACAGTTCATGAAGCCACGTGGCACATGTGTAGGCGTTGTCGCGACCTCCTTGTGTGGATTGATCACAGTAACGTGCTACTGGTTCCAGAAGAATGTACTCGTCCTCCCTGAGCCATACTGGCGGTACATGCACGGAGCGAAGATGTGCATGCACGCCATGCACGCACTCATTCCTCGCACGCACACGCGGGTACACGGGCGGACGCAATTTTGTACCAAGATCCACCCCATGTGATAATTTGACGTGTGTAAAGTCGTTCACTTCGTTGATGGTCAATTAATACAGCGCATGCAAATTGAGTGGACGTGAGGGCGGAAGAAAGACATTATTACTCCACTGCGCGCATGCGAGTAGTTAAATCGTGGGTTGCTAGTAGTACTTCCATTGGTCTCCTTCGTATTTTGTGCCGATTTTTGGTAGTAACATAATATTTACGCATTTGAGCAGTGTAGTACTTGAAATTTATGTTCCGCTAAACTCATCGGGAGCCGTTTCGGGCCTCGAAACCAAAACCATCAATTAATCTTTACCTTGTTCCCATCACATTCGAAAGCCTGCTCAGACCTACTAGTAGTACGTACCAAACCTGAACGTGTTCCCACTATGCAGGTATTAGTACTAGTGCTAGTACTTCGGTTATAAAAAGGGGAACTACCTAACCGAAAATCACTCTACCTTTCCTCCTCATAAGTGCTTCTTCTTCATCCGTCGTTGCCACGGCCGGTGAGCAGAGCTCTAGGTCAAGAACTACTCGTAACAAGGGAGCGGCAACCAAGGCTGCAGAAAAAAGAGGGCTCGCCGCCATGCAGAGACCTCAAAAGATCTCTCACGGGCAGGCGATGGCTCCCAGGAGTGCCCTAGCCGCGGAGGCGAACATGCCGAGCCGGCGGAGCTGGAGTCGTTATCCCTCGACGGCATGCCCGATCAACTCAATAAACAGAAGGAGTTCATCCAAGGCTTGATAGAGTTGCTGAAGGAGAGCCTCGACGACATGCCCGCTGAGCTCAATCAGCAGGGGGAGTTGACCGCCGGCTTGGTGATGCTGCTGAAGAAGAGCATTGCCTCGGAGAAGAAGGCGACCGGCGAAATCCCGCGAGTTCGGGAGGACAATGCGAAGCTCTGCCACAAGATCGACCTGTTGAAGGAGAAGAACGCCGACTGGAAGAAGCTGCATGAGAATAGTAGTTCCTCGATGAAGATGCTGCAGGCCCTCGCCATGGAACAGAAGGAAGAGTTGGCGAAGCTCCGCATCGAGCACCCGACTGCTGTCAAGGTACGTAATATGGCCGTGGAACAGATGATGAAGGCTCGCGTCGAGAAATGCCGTGTCATGGACACAATGATGAAGATGGCGGAGGAGACACGCAAGGAGATGGAGGTCGTGGAGGCGATGAAGAAGCAGTTACGACTCCGCAGCGAATTAGATCATTTGGGGTGATAATCTTCCTTCTTCTTTTGCTCATGTGTTTCATCTTTTGCTTCGGGTGTTTCGCCGCACGTGTCACGTTCTCTGCGAGGCATGAATAGAACAATGTGTTTTTGAGGGAATGAATAGAACAATGCTAACAATGAGATTACTAGCAAATTAGATCATTTTTATCGCCATATGGCATTGGGTTGCCGTGTTTCGTGCTCCTCCGTCGCAGTACTACTCCAGTGGAAACTTGAGTATACCGCACGGTTCTTTGCTCCTCCTCGATCAGGTCGTTGGCACATTTATACGAGCAGTCAAATCACAAGGCCCCGCCTTCCAGCAGTAATGAGCCGTCAAATCACAAAGGCCCTCGCCTCTCGTGAAACCGACCAAGCTAGACTGCCCCGCCCTCTAGCCTTTTAAAAAATGTATACTTTTGTACAGCAGTAGTAGTATCGATGGATTGCGCCATGGAGCAAAACTTGAAATTAATAAAAAGGTGGTACATATAGAGAGCGCTCATCGCCAAATTATGCATATAGTACTATTAAAAAGGCTAGTCACAATAATGGTGTCCAGCACAACCCACCCCTCAAATAAAACTAAGAGGGTGCTTGGATACGTTTTAGTCCCATGACTAAAAGTAGTGGGACTAAAACATGCTAGCCTCACCCATGCTTGGATCCAAATACTAAAAAGGCTAAAATCAAGTTAATGAGCATTTATTATCCTCCAAACCCTCCAATCCAGAACTCGCCTGTGTTAAAGGAGAGGGGTTAAATGAGTAGAGAGAGGACTAATCCACATTTTAGTAGGGGTACCCCTCACTAAATTTTTTTTAGTCTCAAGACTAGTTTTAGCCCCTCTTTAGTCAGGGGTGCTTGGAACTTTAGCCTCTTAAAGAGACTATTTTTAGTCAGACTAAAATAAGTCCCTTGGATCCAAGCACCCTCTAAGCATCCTGGAATTCTTTGACAAAACTAAGCACCCTGAAATTCTTTGACAACTAAACTGCTGGCTATATGATGTTGGCCATATATATTGTACGAATATAATGTGAAGAAACGAGTGGTAGTACTATACCAACTAAAAGATGAAATGTAAGAAATACTAGTATGTATGTACTGAAGAGTTAAAGTAACGAGAAGAAACATAACATAGTTCTGCTGGGGGCTCAGCACAACACACCCCTCAAATTAAATTAAGCACACCTGAAATTAAACTTTGCAACTATTCCGGTAGACACTGCATTAGAACCACCATGAGCAACGACACTGCCACCTTACTCGGAGTCCTCGTCCACGTCCACGTCCTCGACTTCGTCCTTGTCCCTCTTCCTCTTGGCCGATACTTCTTTGCTTGAACCGCACACTTGGCTATTGGTCTTCATCCAACCCTTGTAGATATTGAAGCAAGGGTAGCCATCCATTGC
The DNA here is from genome assembly GCF_056163025.1 of Triticum urartu. Taxonomy (NCBI): domain Eukaryota; kingdom Viridiplantae; phylum Streptophyta; class Magnoliopsida; order Poales; family Poaceae; genus Triticum; species Triticum urartu. Next base: position 443,774,419 of record NC_141876.1, read on the forward strand.
AGCGTAGTGGATGTGGTCTATATCTAGTAAATTCCGCTGCCATGCATGATGATGAAATGTGTAATGAGGTTTCTCCAGTTTACCGTACGAAGGATGAAGCATGGCTCCTGCCAGGGTCAGCATTGAAGGCTGACTAGAGGACACCAGCCGATTCTTCTGGAGGTCGAAGGTGTTGCCTACAACGAGGCCTATCTGATGCAGGACTTCTTTGTCGTTACCAAAGTCTACAGTAATGAATTTGACTAGGTTGCTCTCGAGGAAGTCCTTAAAATCCTGGCACTCAACGTCGGCATGGCATATGTGGTAGACCAAGCATAAGTCATGCACGCAAACCTGGATCACGGCGGGCTTCTTCCTCTCTTCGTCCTTTAGATCCTTCTCTCGTCCCAAGACTGTGGTGTACTCAACATCTAGCCCAGCGACCCACTCATCATCTGAGTCTTCGAACATGCGTCTGAAGCGAGAAAGGCATCCTTTCACCATCGCGGAAGAACGGGTGTAGATGACGTCGAACTCATCGCCGGTGATGGTTCTAACCTTGTACTCACCGCCGATCATGGAGATTTGGGACGCCATGGATTTGGGAGGAGGGTTAGGATTAGTGGAACTGCCGTAATGTGAATGGACGAGACGACTAGGAGCGAACCGCCGTAGTATTGAAGGACGTGTGGGGAGGAGTAGGAGCAAAGTGCTAGCGTGCGAACGGCAGGGTAGTGGCTTTCTATTCTCCCATGATACGGGCTTCCGTGAGCCCTTGGATCTGAGATCGAATGGTTGCATGGCGTGATTCTAGACCTATGGGTGAATATCCTATCCTGGAGGGTTATTCTGCAAATTTTCAGCAACTTAGCATGCGACCGTTTGATCTCAGATCCATGGGCTGCCAGCAGCCCGTATCATGGTTGCGCCTACCACGACCGTCCCGTCGCTCGCGCGGTCGCGCCCTTGGAGATTTAACACGGTGCGTTAGGCTATCTGATGTTGGCATGCCATACATAGTCATCACTTAGTCACTCATACTACAACAAGGTTGGCTATAAGTGTATTTTTTTACTCCTATCTATCTCTTTCTTCATACTCAAGGAAGAAACGGTGCTAAGCGCGTGTATTTATTGCATTTTCCAAGGAGTGACCTCTTCCAATGAAATGGTGTTGCTAAGTTTGCTTCATTTAATTAGCTATAGACTCAAAATTGTCTTTTCACCTAGGTACACGCGCTTAGCACCGTTTCTTCCTTGGGTCACCAAACTAGTCTCTCTCTTCTTGATTAACTTGCCACATCAGACTTTATGCTTATGTGGCAAGCTTAAGCACCTGTAGGAGCAAGTAAAAGTAAGTACAATAGTGCGCTTTACATGGCATTTTTGCATATGTGGAGGAAAGAGAGGCAAGGAAAAAGTGTAGAATTGGGCTCTCATGCAAGAGCCAGCCTCTACTACACGATGGAGCATTGGGAGAGGCACCTGTATGGAGGTGGTCAGGAATCTGGGAGACTCACGCCGGTCGTAGCGCCGCAGTTAAAATGATAATGGCAAGTCAAATCACGGGGCCCACTTGTCCAGAAGTAACTCGCTGTCAAATCACACAGCCCTACGTTTGCAGCAGCCTACTCCCTCGTCTTCTCGCGTCTCTGTCGAACCGACTAGGCGGAACTGCCCCGCCGCCTACCGCGCAGGGAAAGCCCCGCTGTCGGTGTCAAAACCGGCGGATCTCGGGTAGGGGGTCCCAAACTGTGCGTCTAGGAGGATGGTAACAGGAGGCAGGGGACACGATGTTTTACCCGGGTTCGGGCCCTCTTGATGGAGGTAAAACCCTACGTCCTGCTTGATTAATATTGATGATATGGGTAGTACAAGAGTAGATCTACCACGAGATCGGAGAGGCTAAACCCTAGAAGCTAGCCTATGGTATGATTGTTGTTCGTCCTACAGACTAAAACCCTCCGGTTTATATAGACATCGGAGAGGGCTAGGGTTACACAGAGTCGGTTACAATGGTAGGAGATCTATATATCCGTATCGCCAAGCTTGCCTTCCACGCCAAGGAAAGTTCCTTCCGGGCACGGGACGAAGTCTTCAATCTTGTATCTTCATAGTCCAGGAGTCCGGCCGAAGGTATAGTCCAGCTATCCGGACACCCCCTAATCCAGGACTCCCTCACCCGCCCTCGACTTTTAAATAGTATACAGTATACTAGTTTTGTATCCATGGATTGCGCCCGCACCATGGAGCAAAGCGTCTAGAAAACGGAGGAGAGACGGTGGTCTTGCAATAGAGAAGAGGGAGAGGCGAGACGGTGGTTTTGGAATGGAGATGATGGAGAGGAGAGGAGGTGGTTTTGCAATGGAGAAGAGGGAGAGGAGCGTGCGGCAGCGATTTAGGATTGGACGAGAGGGCCGACGCGCTCTGACTCGATCAAAATCAAAATCAATTTACCCTTGAATTAAGAAAGAGACCCCACATTAACTAGTCTCCCTTTTATTTTGGGTCATAATTGACCATGATTTTCGCACATAAAATATATGTTATACGTTGTATACAAGGCCACTATCAAAATTACAATTTGCAACTATACAAGGCCACTAACATTAATCGAGGCAAAATTGATGGCGTTTGCCTCGTACTAGCACCCGAGGACATTAATATCCCTTGTGTGCATGCGGGAGTGAGAAGGTTAGCTTGCATTCCCAACATTAATCAACCAATGAGGAGTAAGAGGGTTGGCTTGTTGTGCTTGGGAGAGAAAAACTACATTAATTAACACGATAATCAAGGTGACAAGCTAGCTTGCAACATTGACTTAAATATAGCATTGATTTTTACCTTGGTACATGTAATATGAGTTTGTGGCCTTGTATACAAAAATGGAGGGAGTATAATTTGAAAGTACATTCAGATACGAACCAAACAATACAATTTTTGGTGACATGCATTCACATTTTGCTTGTCAAATATAGTACGTGGTCAAACTTTGATCCAAAATACGCGAAACAACAAAAAAATACTTCCAAGACCAGCGCCGCTCTTCCGCTCTTCTCCTCTTAAACCACCGCCGCTCCTCTCCTGTTCCAATCTAAATGCAGCGCCGCTCCTCTCCTCTTCCATTTCAAAACCACCGCCCCTCCTCTCCTGTTCCAGTCCAAAACCAGCGTCGCTCCTCTCCTGTTCTAATCCAAAACCAGCGCGGCTCCTCTCCTCTTCCATTCAAAAACCACCGCCGGCGAGTGAAGGTGCTGTGGAGAAGTAGATCGATGGAGGAGTACAACCGATACATGAGGATCGCAAACGCTGACCCTGTAAAGCTAGCTAGGATGTTGGAGATACAGTCTTGGTTTGACAACAAGGACCAACTAGCGGCGACGGCGACATCCATGGCCAAATATCTGCAATAGAGTGAAAAGGCGGCGATACTCCTGGAGGGAGTCGCGCCGGAGTACATAGAGCTGCTCCTCTGGGCCATGGAGCAAACAGATTCATCGAATCCGATCATGAGGGAGCGGTGGTGGGAGTATCGATCCCAGATGGAGCATCCACCAGAGATTGAAGGATCGAGCATCTACAGGGTGCCATTTGTGAGGGTGTCCTGCCAGAGCGAGCCGGTGGAGTCTTCGTCGACCGAACCCAACTGCAAGAGGAGAAAAGTAGTTGGCCCGATGACGCTTCCCCGCCATCGTCTCCCTCGCCATTCACACCGTCTCATGGGGCGGCTGTTTGCCGCCGAGGAATAGGAGGGGGCTGCCCCCCCAGCCCAATAGTCAGGCAGGTTGTGAATTGTCAGGAGGAGCTTAGGGTTGTCAGTATTTGCAGGTTGTGAATTGTGTTTTGTGTTGTGTATTTTGAGAGTACTTTCAGATATGAATGTCTTTTGAATTTCAGATTTGCAGTATTGAGCATATGAAGTATTTTATGAATTCTAGATATCTATTTTTAGCACTTAAAAAAATGTAGTTTCATAGGAGTATAAAAGTGCAGACAATGTGATTCTCAGAGAAGAAACTGCAAGTTTCAGTTTCAGATAAGAAACTGCAAGTTCAGTTTCACATAAGAAACTGCAACTTTCAGAGGGAGAGCATTTATATTAACACGACCTTTTCAAACAGGGTTAACATCATGTTGGAAGTTTTATTCATGGTCGAAAATGGAACTACCAGCCAGTTAACATCATGCTGATCAACATTCATGCATAGCACATCTTCATATGATGCACAGTCAAAATGCCCACACAATGTTGAGTGTGCGAAACACAGAGAAAACGAGGGACAAAGTTTTGGCAAGTGTTGGACGTGGTTTTGGGCTGCCCCGTCTAGGCTTTCATTTTTAACATGCGCAACCCACGTCCTCGGATGGGAGGTCCATAGGCCTGTTTGTATTTTCTTAGGGCCGTCATGTATCCACCGGCCTATGGACCTCCCATCCGAGGTTTTATTTTTGGCAGCCCAATCTATGTATTTTTTTGAAGAAAATGCAGAGGTTTGTTCTATTTTTCTATATAAGAATAGGAACGCCAGGTCCAACTTATGTTTCCCTTCTAACTATATTATATATATTTAAATTATTTTATATGTTGACTGTTTAGTTCACATAATTGGCAAATAGATGACCGCTCTGGCGATCCCCCTCGCCCCGCCCACCACCTCCACCCTTGCCGCCGCCGCCGCCACTACCCCCACCGTCGCCGCCGCCATAGATCTCGCCGCCACCCCCCGCTTCTTGACTCCGGGCGCGCCTGCCCCCCTCAGCAAGTCCGCTCGCGCGCCCCATGGAGTCGCCGGCCATATCCATGGGGGAATGGCTGAAAGATAGGAAGATGTACAAGATGCATCTCCCACATGTCTACAAAGCCTTCCCGCGGATGCTCCAGCCGCTCGACTCCGTCGCGCCAGCGGTGCTGCGGGAGACTCGAGGGAGGAGATGGAGGGAGCGGGCGATGCGGATCCGCGACGACGCTCTCTCCTGGACCCAGTGCACGCGCGAATGGAGGGAAGCAGAGGAGGAAGCTGTGAGGGAGGACGCCGAGGAGGGACCGAATCCGTTCTCTCACTCGCGCAGGTATGCTCAGATGTGCAAGGATCATGTGGATTGGGAGCTGCTGAATCTAGCCATGCGGATCTACTTCGAAGGAGATTTCTCAGAGAAGCACATGATGCCCCACCCCAGTGAGCCGCCGATTGCGTTTGTTCGATGGGCGAAAGGAGAAGTGAATTCAGAAGATCCACGCCGTGCTGCGAGATGGGAATGCTTGACTGGACTCCTACCCACCAGCACGCCAACGGAGCCGGAGCAGGTGGATCCCCTACCTTACCTCTCCCCCAAACCTGCAGAAGATTGAAATTAGGCTTGCAATCTGCTTCAATTGAGCTGTCTGGTGTTTATTTCTGCTTCCTGTGAGACAACATCTGACTGGAGGATGAGAAGGAACCAGGAACTCCGATGAATTTCCCCTATCACAATTGGGGGGAGTGCCAGTTGGGCAGTGGTACGGCCCACCTCCACTCCAAATGGGGGCACAATCTGGGCAGGCTCCTGTAATTTCCCAAGATCAATCTGCTGGTGGTTCTGACTCTCAGATCAGTGGGAAATATCAAGGCAAGAATCAGCAAAAGAAGAGATATGACATCCAGAAAACTGCTCCTACCCCTGCTTCGGGCCTTATGGCATACTCTGAGGTGATCTGCTACAACTGTGGGGAACCAGGGCATCATTTGGATAAATGTGTCAAGCCCAAGAGTTGTTTTATCTGCAAAATGGTTACCCATAAAGTTGAGAATTGCCCTGTCAGAAGGAAAACCCACAGCTCTGCTAGATATGTTGGAAGTGCTGCTCCAGGATTATGTCCACCATTGATAGAATTTTCTATGACACATAATTAGATAGTTTCTTTCCCCTTTCTAGTTGGAGAGCTCTGCCCAGATGTGGTAGTGACCACACTCCTTTGCTCTAGGACACTGGTCTTAACCAAACTCCAAAGAGCAATAGTTTTAAATTTGAAAAGTGGTGATTGCTTAGAGAAGATTTTACTGAGCTAGTCAGGAAAATCTAGAATGAGCCTACTGGGAGCAGCTGCCCCCCTAGAAAATTAGCAGATCAAAATTAGGAGATTTAGAAGAACTACCAAAGGGTGGAACTCCAATGAGGAATCTAATCTTAGAAGATACAAAAGACTTCTCCTCCTTGAGTTTGATTCTCTAGATATTAAGGCAGAAACCACTGACCTCTCTGAGGCTGAGACTAATATATTAAACTTTGTCCATGGAGAGATCAAGAAAATTTGGCTTCAAGAAGAAATAAAAGCCAAACAAAGGTCTAGATATAGGAACATTAAGGAGGGTGATAGAAATACTGCTTACTTCCATGCAGTAGCTAACCAGAGGAGGAGGAAAACCCTCATTCACTCCCTTAATGGCCCTAATGGCCCTGTTACTGAGGTAAATGAGATGCTGAAAGCGGCAAGTGACTTCTACAAAGACCTGTTTAAGAAAGAAAACCCTTCTGGGTTCTCTCTGCAAAAATTTTTTTCTCTGCTTCTAAAAAAGTCTCTCCTGCTGAAAATGAGCTGCTAGAAGCCCCCTTTTCAGAGATAGAGGTGAAGGAAGCCATTTTTAGCTCTTATCCTGATGGGGCTCCTGGTCCTGATGGGATTCCCTTCTTGTTTTACCAGCATTTTTGGGACTTGGTGAAAAAATGATCTCTTAGATCTTTTCCAAGCCTTTCATAGAGGAGAGTTGAATCCAGCAACTTACTCATGGGGGGTTTGTTGGGGTCAAGTTAAATAACTATGAACGTGATTTTTTCCTTGCTGGTAAAGGCCTTAGGCAAGGTGACCGCATCTCCCCGCTTTTGTTTAATTTAGTAGTGGACGTTCTTACTAAAATGCTGAGCAAAGCTGTTGATCATAGTCTGATTGCAGGGCTCTGTCCTGAGGTCTGGCCTGGTGGCATCATCTGCCTTCAATATGCAGATGATACCATCCTTTTCTTAGACAATAACTCCACACATGCTAGCAATATGAAAACTATTCTAACCTGGTTTGAACAAGTCTCAGGCATGAGAATAAACTACTCTAAAAGTGAACTCATCCCTATCAACATGGATGATCAGGAGTTACCTGACTTCCTCTCTATTCTAGTCTGTAATAAAGGTAACTTCCCCATTAAGTACCTAGGTATCCCTCTCCACTATGATAAACTGAGGAGAGAAGATATCCAACCCCTTCTGGATAAAATCATTAAAAGGATTGCTGGGTGGAGGGGCAAACTTCTCTCTTATAGAGGTAGATTGATCCTCATACATGCTTGTTTGGCTAGCATTCCAGTGTATCTCCTCTCCTTCTTCAAGTTCCCTAAATGGGCAGTGAACCTCATCAATTCTCAGATGTCTCATTGCTTGTGGAATGATTTTGAGGGAAATAGGAAGCTACACCTTGCTAATTGGGCCCTAGTCTCTATGAAAAAAGATTTTGGAGGCCTAGGCATACCTAACCTCCAAGAAATTAACATCTATCTTCTAGGGTCTTGGATTAAAAGATTCTATGAGGAATACCTGAAACCCTGGAAGCTTCTTATTGCCCATAAATACCTAGAAAATAAACCTAATATTTTTGTCCCTTCCTCCAACCCTAAGACCTCTAGATTCTGGAAAGGATTAAAATCTATTATGCATGCTGTGAAATTTGGCTACAGATGGAACATAGGGGATGGGAGCAGAACCAGGTTCTGGGAAGATACTTGGTTTGTCACATCCCCCCTAGCAGTCCAATTTTGGCCTATTTACTCTGTCCGCAATGAGCTTAACAAAAGTGTCAATGAAGTTTGGGACGGTCAATGTCTAAAACTCTCTTTTAGAAGGAACTTTAGTGATAGTCTCATGGAACAATGGTTCCAGTTGGAGGAAATTGCCAAAAGCATTACCTTTACTGCCGAGCCGGATGCCCTGATTTGGCAGCTGGACAATAAGGGGAAGTATTCCTCCAGCTCCCTCTATCATGTTATCAACTTTAGAGGGGTTCAACCCGTGTTTATCCCTGCTGTCTAGAAATTGAGAGTTCCCCCTAAAATTCATGTATTTCTCTGGCTTCTCTCCAAAAACAAATTGATGACTAGGGATAACCTTAAGAAGAGACACATCATCAAACCCCTTGATTGTGTTTACTGCTTGGAACAAGAGTCTTGTTCTCACATATTTTTTTAATGTATAGTTGCTAAACATCTCTGGGCCCACATTGAGGAATATTTCTCTAGTCAGATTGGCTCATCCTTCGAATCTGTCGCCAAATTCTAGATTGCTACCAAAAAATGCTCAGTTTTAAACACTGTTATCTCAGCTGTCCTTTGGTGCCTCTGGAAATATAGAAATGCTATGGTTTTCAGTAACACCTCCTGGATTTCCATTCCGCAGGTCTTGAGGTTGATCAGGAACATGGTGAGGAACTGGGCGATTCTCTCCTCCGGATCGGGCAAGGACAAGTTGATGAGCTTCGTGGAAACCCTAACAAGATCCCTCCAGAAACCGTTGGCGATCACTTGTGGCTGAACAAGGCTCGACCTACTCTGGGGTTGGGCCCGTGGGCTCGTCTCAAGATCTCTGATGAAGATGATGGGCACCTGGCGCCGAAAAAGAGGGACATCCACCATGCTACGCCTTCCAGCCCGGTGTCTCCGCTTCCTTACTAGTCGCCGCAGGCTGACACGACCCCTCGGCTGAAGACCATGAAGGCTTCGCTGGACCCTCCTTGTGTAATTTGAGTGCTCTATCCACTCTGCCTTTGGCACCGCTCGGGTGATTTGTGTTATTCAGAGAACTTGTTCATCCACCCCTAGTTTGTAGCTTTTCTACCTTTGCTTTCGAACTACTCTTTGAGCTGCTGTATCAGAATATGTTGTGGTTTCGTTCTCATCAATGGCACCGGGGAGATGCCCCCTGTTTTTCTAAAAAATATTATTTTATATGTTATTATATATTATTTTTATTGTCATAATGTATTTAACAGATACTTACATATGAAAGAAAACAATATCCCACATCTTATTAACTTATAAAAATAATTTCTTAACAAATAAAATCCTGGATTGTTTTGGCACGAAAATCCTAGTGATTGTGTACAAAAGCTTGGTAAGATTTAAGGACGAATGTAACAATATCACTTATTATTTAAATATATTTATAACAAAATGCTCAGCCCCTTTTTATTTTTTGATAACATTGCTGGCCCAACCCAACAATATAATTAGAATCAGCCCAGCAAAATCGTGTATTTCGAGAAAGTGCAAATGGGCCGTAATTTTTTAGGAAATAAAATAAATGGGCCGCATGGATGCTACATTATTTGTTCACCCAGCCCAGCTAATGGCTGTAATTCAAAAAAAGAAGATAAAATTGACTGCAAATTCTATCGTGCAAAAAAAGACTGTAAATTCTGAAAAAAATGGGTTGAATACGTGCCACATTTTTGGAGGCTGAAATGTGGGCCAATAGGTCGAAGCCAATGCAAGTCGTTGTCAATTTAGTCAACAAATGATTCTGACATGTTAGCCGTTGGATTTACATCCAACGACCGGCATCCATCTTCAATCTCTCGTCTTCTTCCTCCAGCGCCGCCGGGACCACCTTCCACCTCCTGCTGCTAGCAGCTCTGCTTAGCACGCTTCGCTATGAAGCGCTACTCCACCGTTGGCCAGGCCATCCCTCCACCCCTCCACACCTCCTGTTCTTCTCCACTTATTGCCGAACCGCACCGCACTATAACCAGTTAACCCTCGTACACCTCTCTGTCTGCGACTCTACTCCCGCGTCTTCCCATCTCCGGCTCGTTGCTGTCCGGGGCCTCGCCGTCGTCCACCACCTTGGATGCACTCAGCGTGGCGTGGTCAACGTGGTCAACGAACGACACCATCGGAAGTAGACTGTGCGTGGAGAGGCTGACAGCTGGGTCCACGGCCGCACACAAGGAAATGCCTCCTTATTACGCGCAAAATAATGATTCCTCCACCTGACATCTGGGACCCACCGGAAGGGCCTCTGTATTTCGTGCAATAAAGTGCCCCCTGCTGACATGTCGGACCCACTAGCTATCTTCGCACGCAAGGAAGTGCCTCCTTATTACGCACAAAAAAATGAATATTCCCCCTGCCAGCTGGAACCCAGCATAGTGGGAGGCTGACTTGTGGGCCTACCAAGTTGACGGGGACGGAGGGCTTTGTCAACTTAGTCAATATGAACGATTCTAGCTCCTGTTGCTGTACGATGTTCATCCAACGGCCGTAGTGCTTCTTCAACCTCTGGTCTTCTTGCTCCATCCGCCCAAACCAGCATAGGTCGTGCCGCGTGCTCCTGCCTCCCGTGGCCGGCTGTGATGCTGCGGAGGCCTCACCGCCCCTACTACTCCCACCGCTGGCCAGGCCATCCCTCTACTCACCCACACCCCCTGTTATTCAGCGGCGACAGCAGCCTCACACCGCAGCCGAACCAGTGAACCCTCGTACTCCTCTTCACGTGGGCATCCACTGCTGCGTATTCCCCCACTCCGAGTCGTCCCCTTCCTAGTCCTCGCCGTCGTCCACTGCCCTGGTGCTCTTGGCGCGGTGTGGTCAACGTGGTCAACGACCGACTTTCATCGGAAGAGTATTGTACGTGGAGAGGCTGACAGCTGGGTCCACGGCAGCTGCAAGGAAGTGCCTCCTTATTACGTGGAGAATAGTTATTCCTCCACCTGACAGCGGGGACCCACCGGACAGGCCACCAGTATTTTGTGAAAAAAATCGTTTCCCCCTGACTGCTGGGACCCACCGGACGGGCCACCATATTTCGCGAAAAAAACGTTCCCCCCGCTGTCAGCTCGGACCCATCGGAAGTGCCTCCTTATTACGCACAAAAAATGAATACTCCCCCGGCTAGCTGGGACCCACCTTGCTGGGAGGCTGACTTGTGGGCCTACTAAGTTGACGGGGACGAAGGGCTTTGTCAACTTAGTCAATATGAACGATTCTAGCTCCAGTGACCGTACGATGTCCATCCAACGGCCGTAGTGCTTCTTCAACCTCTGGTCTTCTTGCTCCAGCTGCCCAAAGCAGCGCCGGTCGTGCCGCATGATCCTGCCTCCCGTGGCCGGTTGTGCTGCCGCAGAGGCCTCACCGCCCCCTACTATTCCCACCGCTGGCCAGGCCCTGCGACGACGGCAGCCTCACACCGCAGCCAAACCAGTGAACCCTCGTAGTCCTCTCCGCGCGGGCTTCCACTGCCGCGTCGTCCCCTTCCTAGGCCTCGCCGTCGTCCACCGCCGTGGTGCTCTCCGCGCGGCGTGGTCAATGTGGTCAAGGAGCGACTTCCATCGGAAGAGTACTGTACGTGGAGAGGCTGACAGCTAGGTCCACGACCACAGCCCAGTTTTTTTGTGATTTGCCAAGTAAGTCGCCTTGTCAGGCCTGTTGGGCTACAAATATTTCAAGACGAGGAGAGCTTTCATTCGGCTGGCCGAGAAAATGGCCCATCAGTAATGAGAAATGGGTTGTACATTTTTAAAACACATCAAACTGGCAATTAGTTTCAAATATCTTTTTTTTTTCATTTCAAGATTTTAAATTACATTAATTTTTATGCGCGGAGAATTTGTTGGATTTTATATTGATATATATTTATTTTAAAATCAGTTTGAATGTGAGTCGAAATTTCGGGATTAAAAACAGTTCGGACCGCACCGAAATATGCAAAATTTCGTATGTTTTTTTAACCGTTGCCACAATATGGGCTGTAATGCTAACAAAAAGAATATGGGCTCCAAAAAAACCTTAAGAATTAGCAAATGAGCCATAAATTATTAGAAATAATGGCAGATGGGCTGTATGCTGTTTTCCATAGAATTGAGTCTTTCCTAAAAAAAGGTTGACGCACAAGCACTGACTGTTCGATGTCCATCCAACGGCCGTCGTGCTTCTTCAATCTCTGCTCTTCCTACTCCAGCCGCTCAAACAAGCACCGGCGGGACTGCCTGCTCCCTCCTCCTCGTGGCCGGCTGTGCTGCCGCGCAGGCCTCACCGCCCGACCGTACTCCCATCGCTGGCCTAGCCATCCCTCTACTCACCCACACCTGCTGTTATTCTCCGGCGACGGCAGACGAACCAGTAAACTCTCATACAGTCGTACTCCTCTCCGCATGGGAAACAACTGCCGAGTCTTCCCTGCCTCCGTGTCGTCCCCTTCCTAGGCCTCACCGTCGTCCACCGCCCTGGTGCTCTCGGCGCGGCGTGGTCAACGTGGTCAAGGAACGACTTCCATCGGACGTGGACTGTACGTGGAGAGGCTGACAGCTGGGTCCGCGGCCGCAGCAAGGAAGTGCCTCCTTATTACGCGGAAAATAATGATTCCTCCACCTGACAGCTGGGACCCACCGGACGGGCCACTGTATTTCACGAAAAAAACGTTTCCCCCTGACTGCTGGGACCCACCAGCTACATCTTCGCACGCAAGGAAGTGCGTCCGGGCAAAAAAACGATTTGCCCCCTGACTGCTGGGACTGACCAGCTACATCTTCGCAGGCATGGAAGTCCTGACAGTCGGGACCCACCTGGTCAAAGCGTACGTAACGTTGTCATTCTGGTCGCGAACGTGTACGTACATACTGGTCGATGTAGAGGTGTGCACATGTCGTAGTAGAGGCGCACACGTGTCGTAGCAGAGGCGCGCATGTAGCATTTACACGTACGTACAGCGGCCAAGGTGCAAGAAAGAAAATACGGCCATGTATGTGTACATACGGGCGGGGTCTCGAACGCCTACCCGCGCATACGTACGGCCAGGGCTCGTGTACATGGCTGGGTCGGAACGGAGAAACAACATTGTCGTCGTGTTCATGGGGAGGCAACGGAATGCGTCGTGTTCATGGGGAGGCAACGGAATGCGTCATGTTCATGGGGAGGCAACAGAATGCGTTGTGTTCATCGGGAGGGCTTAGACGGAATAGGCGATGGAAACGAGGCCTGGCGTACCGCAGAACAAAGGAAACGGCCTTGTGTTCAACTGACCACGTTCAAAATGGGATCCTGTTCATCGGGAGGGGTCTGGCGTACCGCAAAACGGAGGAAACGGACCTCCTACAGTCGAAACGGGGGTCCTGTTGATCGGGAGGGGCATGGCGTACCGCAAAACGGACGAAACAGACTTGTGTTGGAGCGCTACGGTCGAAACGGGGGTCCTGTTCATTGGGAGGGGTGTGGCGTACCGCAAAACGGGACTCCACGGGATACTGTTCATCTCCCCCGTCGACCTCCTCCAGCCTCCACGGGCTCCTGTTCATCCAGCCTCCATGGGCTCCTGTTCATCCAGCGTCCACCGCGCGCTACTCCACCGGCTAGTGTTCAACCACCCCTCCAACGTCTACTGTTCATCCAACCCTCCACACCATGGGGTCCTGTTCAACCACCCCTCCACCCTCTACTGTTCATCCAGCCCTCCACACCACGGGGTCCTGTTCAACCACCCCTCCACCGTCTACTGTTCATCCAGCCCTCCACACCACGGGGTCCTATTCATCCACCCTCCACGGACACCCCTCCACCGTCTACTATTTATCCAGCCCTCCACCACACCACGGGGTCCTGTTCATCCAGAGGCAACGCCACCGCTCACTGTTCATCCAAACCCCCCGCAACACTCACTGTTCATCCCATCGATCGGCTTTAGTTAGCAGTAGTAGCGAAGGAATCACTCGATCGGGTTCAGTTAACAGCCATCGATCGATCGCTCGGGTTCAGTAATGCGTAGCCTGCAGTGCAATCACTCGGGTTCAGTTAGAGCCCAACGCCTCGCTCGGGTTCAGTTTGATCCAACGCCTCGCACACACGCGCGTACGTGTACGAGAGAAACGCGCATCGCTCGGCCCCCGACCTCCCACCGTAACCGGGAACTCCCCGAAATTTTCCTCCCCCTCGCTTCTACCACGATTTTTTCCGTCATGGACGGCCCAAAGAATGTCATGCAGCTGCTTCTCCGGCCCGCCCAGGACGAAAAGCCCATTTTCTGTCATGATTTTTTGTCATAGAAGTAGGAGCCCACCACATCTATGATGATACCGGGTTTTGTCACAATTATCGTCATAGAAGTGTCATATGTATGACATAATTTTTTTTGTTCGGCCCAAAATGTCACGGATGTGTCTTTTTTTGTAGTGTGATACATTGGGCATCACGCATGAGTTCTTCGCTCCATACACACCTCAGCAGAATGGCATCGTGGAGTGCAAGAACAGAACCCTCATTGAGATGGCACGAATGATGCTCGATGAGTACAAGACTCCAAGGAAATTCTGGCCTGAAGCTATTGATACTGCATGCCACGTCATCAACCGTGTTTATCTTCACAAGTTCCTAAAGAAGACATCATATGAGCTCCGGACTGGTAAGAAGCCAAACGTCAGCTATTTCAGAGTATTTGGTGCTAGGTGCTAGATCAAAGATCCGCATCCCACTTCAAAATTTGCACCGAAAGCACATGAAGGTTTTATGCTTGGCTATGGAAAGGATTCACACTCATACAGAGTTTTCAACCTCTTTCACTACAAAGTGGTTGAAGCTGTGGATGTGCGGTTCGATGAGACTAATGGCTCGCAAAGAGAGCACCTGCCAAATGTGCTAGATGAAGCCACATCAAGTGAATCTATCAAGCTTATGGGTACTCGAGAAATCATACCTTCAGAGGAACAGGATGAAGAGGAAATCATCATTTTCTGCACCTAATCAGCAGGAGGACACTGCTCAACCTAAAGCCAATGCTGAAGATGAAGACAATGATTAGCAAGGGAAAAATCTTCGTCCAGCTCATCCTCACGTTGCAAATGAAGTCCAGATTGAGAAGATAATTGATAGCATCAATGCACCTGGTCCACTCACTCGTTCAAGAGCAACATAGCTAGCAAACTTCTGTGGGCACTTTGCATTTGCCTCTATTTCTGAACCCAAGAAAGTTGATGAAGCCTTCATGGAACCTGAATGGATTCAAGCTATGCAAGAAGAGCTTCAACAGCTTGAGATGAACAATGTATGGGAGCTAGTAAAGCGTCCTGATCCTCGCAAGCATAATATTATCTGCGCCAAGTGGATCTATCGCAACAAACAAGATGAGCATGGTCAAGTTGTCTGAAACAAGGCTCTTCTCTTTGCTCAAGGTTACACACAAGTTGAAGGGGTTGACTTCGATGAAACCTTTGCTCCTGTGGCAAGGCTTGAAGCCATTCACATATTGTTTCCCTATGCCAACCACAACAATATTCTTCTGTACCAAATGGATGTAAAGAGTGCCTTCCTCAATGATACATCCATTTTGCATCATGTTTTTTACTGTTATTTATAATGTTTTATCCATAATAATGCTTTTTGGAGTAATTCTAAGGTTTTTATCTCATAATATGCAAGGTATACACAAAGAGGGAGAATTCCGGCAGCTGGAAATCTGGACCTGGAAAAGCTACGTCAGGCCACCTATTCTGCACAACTCCAAATGAGATGAAACTTCACGGATAATTTTTATGGAATATAAGACGAATATTGGAGCCAATAAGTACCAGAGGGGGCCCACCAAGTGGGCACAACCCACCTGGGCGCGCCATGGAGCCCAGGTGCGCCCTGGTGGGTTGTGCTCACCCAGGCCCACCTCCGATGCCCATCTTCTGGTATATAAGTCATTTTTTCCTAGAAAAAACAAGGAGAGGACTTTCAGGACAGAGCGCCACCGCCTCGAGGCGGAACTTGGGTAGGAGCACTTTTTCCCTCTGGTGGAGCGATTTCGCCGGGGGAACTTCCCTCTCGGAGGGGGAAATCATCGTCATCATCATCACCAAAAACTCTCCCATCTTGGGGAGGGCAATCTCCATCAACATCTTCAACAACACCATCTCCTCTCAAACCCTAGTTCATCTCTTGTGTTCAATCTTGTTACCGGAACTATATATTGGTGCTTGTGGGTGACTAGTAGTGTTGATTACATCTTGTAGTTGATTACTATATGGTTTATTTGGTGGAAGATTATATGTTCAGATCCAATATGCTATTTAATACCCCTCTGATCTTGAGCATGATTATTGTTTGTGAGTAGTTACTTTTGTTCTTGAGGTCACGGGAGAAATCATGTTGCAAGTAATCATGTGAACTTGATATGTGTTCGATATTTTGATAGTATGTATGTTGTGATTCCCTTAGTGGTGTCATGTGAACGTAGACTACATGACACTTCACCATATTTTGGCCTAAGGGAATGTATTGTGGAGTAGAAATTAGATGATGGGTTGCAAGAGTGACAGAAGCTTAAACCCCAGTTTATGCGCTATTCCGTAAGGGGCCGATATGATCCAAAAGTTTAATGCTACAGTTAGAATTTATTCTTAATACTTTTCTCATAGTTACGGATGCTTGCGGGAGGGTTAATCGTAAGTAGGAGGTTTGTTCAAGTAAGAACATCACCTAAGCACCGGTCCACCCACATATCAAATTATCAAAGTACCGAACATGAATTAAGCTAACCTGATGAAAGTGACTAGATGAAATTCCCGTGTACCCTCAAGAACGTTTTGCTTATCATAAAACCGTTTTGGCTTGTCCTTTGCCTCAAAAGGATTGGGCTACCTTGCTTCACTTTTGTTACTACTATCGTTACTTGCTCGTTACAAATTATCTTGCTGTCAAACTACTCTGCTACTTACAATTTCAGCACTTGCAGACATTACCTTGCTGAAAACCACTTTTCATTTCCTTCTGCTCCTCATTGGGTTCGACACTCTTACTTATCGAAAAGGGCTACAATTGATCGCCTATACTTGTGGGTCATCAAGGCTATTTTCCGGCGCCGTTGCCGTGGAGTGAAGCACCTTTGGTAAGTGGAAATTGGTAAGGAAACATTTATATAGTGCGCTGAAATTTATTGTCACTTGTTACTATGGAAAACAATCCTTTGAGGGGTTTGTTCGGGTTATCTTCACCTCGCCGGAACCACAATTAGCTACCCCTCAACCTATTGCATCTACTAAAAATATTGAATATGAAATTCCTTCGGGTATGATAGAACAACTGCTAGCTAATCCTTATGGAGGAGATGGAACCGAACATCCTGATATGCACTTGATATATGTAGAACAATGTGACGCCCCCAATTTAATCGTACACTAATCATACACGCAAACGTGTACGATCAAGATCAGGGACTCATGGGAAGATATCACAACACAACTCTACAAATAAAATAAGTCATACAAGCATCATATTACAAGCCAGGGGCCTTGAGGGCTCGAATACAAGAGCTCGATCATAGACGAGTCAGCGGAAGCAACAATATCTGAGTACAGACATAAGTTAAACAAGTTTGCCTTAAGAAGGCTAGCACAAACTGGGATACAGATCGAGAGAGGCGCAGGCCGCCTGCCTGGGATCCTCCTAACTATTCCTGGTCGCCGTCAGCGGGCTGCACGTAGTAATAGGCACCTCCCGAGTAGTAGTAGTCGTCATCGACAGTGGCATCTGGCTCCTGGGCTCCATCGTCTGGTTGCAGCAATCGGATATAGGGAAGGGGAAAAGGGGAAGAAAAGCAACCGTGAGTACTCATCCAAAGTACTCGCAAGCAAGGAGCTACACTACATATGTATGCATTGGTATCAACTGGAATAAGGCTATCATATGTGGACTGAACTGCAGAATGCCGGAATAAGAGGGGGATAGCTAGTCCTTTCGAAGACTACGCTTCTGGTAACCTTCGTCTTGCAGCAGGAGAAGAGAGTAGATGGTAACTTCACCAAGTAACATCACATAGCATAATTCTAACCGATGATCCTCCCCTCGTCGCCCTGTGAAAGAGCGATCACCGGTTGTATCTGGCACTTGGAAGGGTGTGTTTTATTAAGTATCCGGTTCTAGTTGTCATAAGGTCAAGGTACAACTCCAAGTCGTCCTGTTACCGAAGATCACGGCTATTCGAATAGATTAACTTCCCTGCAGGGGTGCACCACATAACCCAACACGCTCGATCCCATTTGGCCGGACACACTTTCCTGGGTCATGCCCGGCCTCGGAAGATCAACATGTCACAGCCCCACCTAGACCAACAGAGAGGTCAGCACGCCGGTCTAAACCTAAGCGCCCAGGGGTCTGGGCCCATCACCCTTAGCACACCTGCATGTTGCGTGGGCGGCCGGAAGCAGACCTAGCCTAGCAGGCGTTCCAGTCCAATCCGGCGCGCGCCTCTCAGTTGCTGACATCACGAAGGCTTCGGCTGATACCACGACGTCGAGTGCCCATAACTGTCCCCGCATAGATGGTTAGTGCGTATAGGCCAGTAGCCAGACTCAGATCAAATACCAAGATCTCGTTAAACGTGTTATTTTGAAATAACCGCGAACGCCGACCAGCGCCAGGCCCACCTCTCTCCTAGGTGGTCTTAACCTGCCCTGTCGCTTCGCCACCAAGATCCACTCAGAGGGCCGTCGGGACAAACGTCCTTTCGGACCCAATCCATGGATCACTCGCGGGTACTCCTACGAGCCGACCCGTCTTTAATCACCTCAAGTATCATATATAAAGTATACAGTATATAGCCGTGATCACCTCCCGAGTGATCACGGCCCGATAGTATAGCATGGCAGACGGACAAGAATGAAGAACCACTGATGATAAACTAGCATCCTATGCTAAGCATTAGGATTGCAGGTAAAGGTAACAACAGTAGTAGCAAGGACAGGCTATGCATTAGGATAGGATTAATGGAAAGCAGTAACATGCTACACTACTCTAATGCAAGCAGTAGAGAAAAGAATAGGCGATATCTGGTGATCAAAGGGGGGGCTTGCCTGGTTGCTCTGGCAAGAGAGAGGGGTCGCCAACTCCGTAGTCGTATTGTGTAACAGCAGCGTCGGTCTCGGTGTTTAGCGAGAGAAGAGGGGGAAGAAACAATAAATACAATGCTAACAGATGCATAGCGATGCATGACATGACAAGTATCGGTGCTAGGGGTGCCCTAACGCGGTATGAGGTGATACCAGTGAAGGGGGAAAACATCCGGGAAAGTATCCCCAGTGTTTCGCGTTTTCGGGCAGAGGAGCCGGAGGGGGAAAGTTGAGAGTTCGATAGGTTAGGGCTGCGTGGCGGACGAACGGGCTGCTATCCAGGCTCGTCTCGTCGTTCTGAGCAACTTTCATGTAAAAAGTTTTTCCATCTGAGCTACGATTTATTTTATATTAATTTTTTAAGTTTTAAATCATTTTCTAAATTTATTATTAATTCAAATTAAAAGGGGAAATTACTATGTGCATCCAGCAGAGTGCACACAGCGGGGCCACCGGAGGCTGACAGTGGGTCCAGGGGTCCTTGTTGACTCAGTCAACAGTGCAGTCTACAGTCAACTGCTTGACTATTGACTAGTCAAAAATGTAGATGGGGCCCAGGTGTCATTCACACATATTTTGCATTTTCTTTTTAAGTGGATATTTAGAGGAGGGGTCCACCTGTCATTTACACTATGCCTAACCGCCGATTAGACTAACTAGTAGGAGTACTAATTAGCTAATGGAGAGCCGGCCGGCCACCACACACACAGAGAATACACACACGCACACACAGTGCTAGGGATTAATTCTATTTTCTGTTGAGAAAAGATAGCATTTTGTAATTTTCATAGGAATTAATCCATGCATCAAATTGATTTGGTCCAATGGAAACATTTGAGCTTTGACAAGTGTTCTACCTAGTCAAATTATTTTTACTCCTGTTAATCGCGGTTTTGCCGCAGTTTAGAGGCTGTCCAAAGGGTTAGTCAGTGTAAAATTTGAAAAGCTAGCTAGTAGCTACACTAATTAGCAGCAGCAGTAGATTCAGAAGAGCAGCGGCGGCATGCACACGAGTTGGGCGCGGGGCGCGGCGCTGCACGGCGTGACGCTGGGCTGGTGAGCGACACGGGGCAAGGGGCGAGGCAGGCCGCGGTTGCAGGGCGGCTGGGCGCAGGCGGACGGACGCAGGGCCGGGCGCGGCCGGCGCGCGTGCACAGGCGGCAGTACTAGGTTGCAGCAGCACGGCGAACGGGTGCGAGTGGAGCGCAGCACGGTAGCAGCGACAACAGCACAGCGCGGCTACGGCGGGCGCGACTGGGCGCGGGGCAAGTGCGGCAACGGTGCCGTCGGACGGAGGCAGGCACAGGGCATGCGCCGGGGTGCCGGGTGCGGGAAGGCCGTAGGCGGCGCGTGGTGACGGATACAGGGGCCGCGGGGCGCATGTGGCGCGGCCAGCGCGGGGTCGGGGAGATGCGGGCACATGACCAGGGGCATGGGGAGCACGACAGAGCCGTGGCGAACGCGAGCTGCGGTGGCTCCGGGCGCGGGGTGATAATGGCCTACGGCAGCGTCTCGAGGCGGGGAGAAGGAGAGAGAGGGAGTGGCGCTCACCGAGCAGGCACAAGGAGGCCCGTCGAGTGGTTTAGGAGCAGCAGAGGTGGCCGGCATTGTCGTGGTTCGTCGGCGTCCCGAGGAGGAAGAAGTTTCGATCCAGCACTGCAACGGTGAGGAGCTCCAACGGGTGGCACCGGTCAATGTAGATGATGACGGCGAAGCGGGCGGATGCGGTCCTAGGCGTCGGGGCGCATGGTGGCCGCGGTAGGGCGAGATGACCGGCGACGCGGGCGCACCGCAAGGTGGATCTGGACGCGGGGGAGAGGAGAGTGTGGGGGCAGGGGGAGTGGATAAGGGGGAGCGCGAGGGCAAGTGGGAGGGGACGAGGGGAGCCCGAGGCGTCGGGGGATCTTATCCCCTCGCCCATGACGCCGGCGAGCTGGTCGGGTGGCGACCGCGACCGGGCGGTCGGTCGAACAGTGAGAAGACGGCCGCGAGAGGGGGAGTGGGTTGGTTGGGACGTTGGGCCGGCTGGGTGGGCTTGGCCCAGGGGAAGGGTTTTTCTTTTATTTTAACTGTTTTGTTGTTTTTCTTTTTACAGTTCTAGTTTTATTTTAATTTTGAGTAGCAATTAGCACTATAAAATACAGGAACAACACCTAATTTGGTTTTACTAATTATACCAGTGCCACATTTAGTTTGAGGTTCAAATAAAATAGTTTAGTATTTTTATAATTTAAAATCATTTAATAATTGTTTTTAGCCACTATTATACTCGTAAAAGAGCATTTAAATACTTTTACAAAAATGTTGGGTCAGCACCATAATTGGTTATGGAATATTTGCCACACATTGAACATTTCATTATGCATGTTTGATAAATTTGAATTTTGGACTTTAATTTGAATTGAATTTGAATTATGCTCTGGATCAAATGAGGATTAGCAGCAATAGTGTGATGACATGGCACCATCAACAGGGGATTACTGTAGCTTAATTATCCGGGTGTCACAATTCTCCTCCAATACAAGAAATCTCGTCCCGAGATTTAAGAGGTAGTGAAAGGGGGAAAGGTTTTGGTTACGAAAAATCTAACGGATCTTCTCGGTCCGGGTTGCCCTTCTCGAAGAGGTTGATCCATTACGTTGATGTCTTCCTTCCTCTGCTTCAGGTCATCATGATGAAGTTGTCATCCTTCCTTCAGGATCTTCACCGTACTTACAAAAGGGTAAGAAGGGAAAACTCTATATGGATGGATTCTATCAAGATAGAGCATCAGACGGTTAACTCAGGGAAGAAGCATAAGTGTCTCTTGATTTGAAACTTAAGAAGATATCGAGAGCAAAGTAAGAAGGTACCATGAGAAGTTTCAAACATATAGGAAATCGTTCGATGCCTAATCAGAAGGTGAAAGGGTGTCAAGGCAACGAGAATAGGTATGGCGCCTCATACCTGAATAGATCACTAGACAGGTGGTCCGTGAATTACATACGAAGTCAAGCGCGAGGAACAACCTCGGGAACAGGTGGTGTACAGGAGAGTCAGGTTTCGATCCTGTGAAACTGTGGGTTATGGGCCCACCATGTGGGATAAAAGTAGGAGGAGTGGTGACATCTTGCATGGTCATGATAGCAAGGCATGTCAGCGGGTAGCCTGTCAGTTATATGTCAGCAACAACATCGGTACCAAGGACGAGGGATGAAGAGAAACTTTTTCCCGCTCATTGAAATGAGGCGGACCAATAGGCAAAGTTCTCGTCCATCGGTGGTTACCGGAATGCCATCAACAATAGTAACAGGGTCTTACTGACAGAGTTGTACACCGAGGTGTTTGCACAAGCAGGGAATTATTACTGCTTATATCATATAGATCATAGAAAGGGTTTAAACAAACCAATGGAAAGGGAAAAGTGTCTATCAGATTTATTCAGAACAATGGAAAGAAAAATGTGTTTAAACACATAATTCAGGGGTATATCCTTCCCAAGGGCAAGCAGAGCATGATATCTATGACGGGATACAACATAGAAAACTCTTTAGGTACGGGAGAGAATTTTCATGACATTATCTATACAGCGGTGTTTGGATAATTGAGCAGGAAACATTTAACATTGGGCTTCAATTGTTCCTATTCAAATTCGGAGTACCATGGACTTGCTTTGAGATAGCATTGACATGGTCATCCGGTGAAGATCAGACTTTGGAAACAAAAAGGATCCATTAGGAACAACTTATAGGATAAGTCTTACAATTTCCACACGGAAGAATGACTAACCTTGCCAAAAAGGAAACTATAACAATAGGTCCTCCGGCCAGGTGTGCTAGGCATGACATCACCTTACCGGGTCATATAAGGATCAATGTTATAACTCCTGGAAATATGTTCTAATCATCATATCTGACCGAGATTCAGATCTAATTGGTGTCAGATA
Organism: Triticum urartu; assembly: GCF_056163025.1. Lineage (NCBI taxonomy): Eukaryota > Viridiplantae > Streptophyta > Magnoliopsida > Poales > Poaceae > Triticum > Triticum urartu. The sequence goes on from NC_141876.1 coordinate 443,797,193, forward strand.
ACTTAGACTCAGGATGCCCGAGAAGAAAAGATGCAACACAAATTAACGCAAGGACATCCTAAGATTCTCGGGAAATGAACCATGGAAGGAAGTTCCGAAACCAGAGTTCATCATTAAACCAAGGAGAGGATGAGGAAGTGGTTGACGGACTCAGCAATAATTCAACGAGGTATCCAAAAAGATGCATCTCCTCAATTATGTGGATAAGGAGATAGCATTTGTCAGATCAAATGATATAATGAAGCATGTTTGAGAAAAACATACACAATTAAACATTGGTAGAAAGGTGTGCCCGAAATATGGGTTGGGCTGCACGACCAATGTCAGAATGGTGATTCAATAATCCGTAGTCTAAGAATGAATGGCCGACCATTAACTTCAAAGCAATAGGGTTGCTAGAAAGGAAGAATCCAAACAGCACCGTTCACTTGTTGGTACCCCGGTTGGAATCAACGCGAGGACCAAGAAGGAATGGTGATGATGAGAAGTATCACTATACCAAGAATTCTTAAGAGGTGGAGCAATCCTCACAACATCCTTGATATTAAAAGATGGTAATACTCCAAGGTAAAGAAGAACAAATGCTGGATAGCTGGGAACTCAAGGTATAACACAAAACACGAACACGTTTGTGTTGAACGAAAGGCAATGAAGTGGTCAAAGATAACACAAATCATCGGGGGCAAGGATAATATTTCTCATCATGAACTCAATTGATATCCTGGAAGAGCTCATAAGGTCGATGATGACCACGACACATTTGTCGAGAGATTTCATGAAGATGTAATCAATCAGCGACGACATCAAGTCAAAGGAATGATGAAGCAAGAGGTTATTGGAACCACAGTTACGACACAAACTCGAACTCAAGCTTGTTGTTTAAGGTGAAAGGGTATGACGAGGAAAATTGACATAAGCTTAGCTATCGTCGCAAATTGGTGCTCCGAGAATAAGGACCAGGTAGCACAGTTAGAATCATCACGACAATGATATAGCCAAACAGGCTAGGAATGGCGTGATCAAGTACAAACTCGTACTTATAGAAGCTTACTGAAGAGTTGTTGAACCGTATTGCGGACTCGGATCAGTTATAGGTGTCTGTGAGTGTTTAATAACTCAGAGCCTGTGAAAAACTGGAATCAGTGGGAATGTAGCACTTGATGAAGAAATCATAAGAGGTTATGCAGTTCCATGATAATCTCGAGATACCGGGGGAGGGGGTATTACTCGATGACAGATCAAAGTAGAGGTTGGACTAGGGTAATGCTCTGCAGAAGACAAGTACTCTAACTTGTCTGAGAAATGGAATCAAAAAGAAAATATGGTCGGAACCACGGTTGCAAAAGACCAAACATAGATACAGGACGAACTTATAACAAGGGGATTAATATCATTTACAAGAAGCTTCGATGATAAGTTTCATATCGGGTCCATGGGCATGAACGCAAAGGCTCAAGGTCGACTCCCACTTCTTCCATGCATAACCTTTCATTTTACTTCTCGCTTTTGATGAAGCTGTAGTGTAGAAATTTTATCTAGAAAAATACCAGAAGAGTATGAATCGTGAAATCTTTCGAGTTCACACATATTAAGGAAGGCATAGGTTCAAGCCATCGGGGCTTCTTAGAACATATACCACAAACTTCAGGAGTAAATAACACAAACTCGATAGTAGATCATGTTCAAAAGCAGATGATACAATTTACCAAAGGCATTATATACCAATGGAAAGGCTCTCAAGGTTATTCAATATGAAGGACACTGTCGGATAAAATCCAACAAAGGAACCAATGGTCCACAAGGGATCTGATGTGAGCATCGGTACTCAAGAATGCTCGGGCATCATATTATAGAACATCTGAATAATTCGATGCTTAGATAACAAAGGAATTATGATTTCCAAAACAAAGGATCAGAAGCAGACGCTCTGATCAAGGATGGATAAGTTGGATAGACCAGAGGCACAATTGATGACAAATAGTTTGGTCGAGAACCAGCTCATGTTCAAAAAAATGATGTCTGAGCCGGAAAGATAATTTAGAAGGGTTGATAGATGATTGTGTGCATTCACACACATGTTGAATCAATAGGATCAAAATGACAGTGTCAAAAGATACTAACGAATATTGCCACATATATGGGAAGCATCCATAATGCAAGTAGAAAAGTATTTGCAGAGCAATAAAGCTGCTAAAGATTTTCGGAGGATTGAACAGTATTTCAAAGAATTTTGTGAAACACCTGAACAACTGGGGATGAGCGGATACTCGGAAAGTGCGAGAAATTACTCTTAGGGGTATTCAGGTGGCAAAGAACTGCAAGGCAGTAGGCACAAAATATTCTCTGGGTATCTGGTAATAACAAGATCGACTGGGAATAAAAGTAAGCACGACAGGTGTAAGTATTTATCCAGAGGGATATTTCGGTGGAAGGGAATTGCAAAAGCAACGGGCACAAGGTCTCGAGAGAATATCGGAGAGTATCTTCGAAATCTTCTGGTGCAGCCGGCGATCATCTGGAATGAAGGGGCTCTCGGGGAGAAAGTATTTTCGAGAACCTAAAGTTAGATTTTAGTAAACATCATTTAACCCGAATAGAAGAGAGTTCAGAATCCCAGAGTAAAGGTCGAGGAGTAAAAGATCCTAGTACCACCCGATGGCGACGTGGGCCCATAGGACACACAACCATGTTAGTAAAAGTTTTGCAATGTCTAGACTTGACTTCGGCCAAGAAGTGTGGAAGGGGGATTCCTATAGGCAGTCGGCTCTGATACCAACATGTGACGCCCCCAATTTAATCGTACACTACTCATACACGCAAACGTGTACGATCAAGATCAGGGACTCATGGGAAGATATCACAACACAACTCTACAAATAAAATAAGTCATACAAGCATCATATTACAAGCCAGGGGCCTCGAGGGCTCGAATACAAGAGCTCGATCATAGACGAGTCAGCAGAAACAACAATATCTGAGTATAGACATAAGTTAAACAAGTTTGCCTTAAGAAGGCTAGCACAAACTGGGATACAGATTGAAAGAGGCGCATGCCTCCTGCCTGGGATCCTCCTAACTACTCCTGGTCGCCATCAGCGGGCTGCACGTAGTAATAGGCACCTCCCGAGTAGTAGTAGTCGTCATCGACAGTGGCATCTGGCTCCTGGGCTCCATCGTCTGGTTGCAGCAATCGGATATAGGGAAGGGGAAAAGGGGAAGAAAAGCAACCGTGAGTACTCATCCAAAGTACTCGCAAGCAAGGAGCTACACTACATATGTATGCATTGGTATCAACTGGAATAAGGCTATCATATGTGGATTGAACTGCAGAATGCCGGAATAAGAGGGGGATAGCTAGTCCTTTCGAAGACTACGCTTCTGGTAACCTCCGTCTTGCAGCAGGAGAAGAGAGTAGATGGTAAGTTCACTAAGTAACATCGCATAGCATAATCCTAACCGATGATCCTCCCCTCGTCGCCCTGTGAGAGAGCGATCATCGGTTGTATCTGGCACTTGGAAGGGTGTGTTTTATTAAGTATCCGGTTCTAGTTGTCATAAGGTCAAGGTACAACTCCAAGTCGTCCTGTTACCGAAGATCACGGCTATTCGAATAGATTAACTTCCCTGCAGGGGTGCACCACATAACCCAACACGCTCGATCCCATTTGGCCGGACACACTTTCCTGGGTCATGCCCGGCCTCGGAAGATCAACACGTCGCAGCCCCACCTAGACCAACAGAGAGGTCAGCACGCCGGTCTAAACCTAAGCGCCCAGGGGTCTGGGCCCATCGCCCTTAGCACACCTGCATGTTGCGTGGGCGGCTGGAAGCAGACCTAGCCTAGCAGGCATTCCAGTCCAATCCGACGCGCGCTGCTTAGTTGCTGACGTCACGAAGGCTTCGGCTGATACCACGACATCGAGCTACGGTTTATTTTATATTATTTTTTAAAGTTTTAAATCATTTTATAACTTTATTATTAATTCAAATTAAAAGGGGAAATTGCTATGTGCACCGGAGGCTGACAGTGGGTCCAGGGGTCCCTGTTGACTCAGTCAATAGTGCAGTCTACAGTCAACTGCTTGACTATTGACTGGTCAAAAATGTAGATGGGGCCCAGGTGTCATTCACACATATCTTGCATTTTCTTTTTAAGTGGATATTTAGAGGAGGGGTCCACCTGTCATTTACACTATGCCTAACCGCCGATTAGACTAACTAGTAGGAGTACTAATTAGCTAATGGAGAGCCGGCCGGCCACCACACACACAGAGAATACACACACGCACACACAGTGCTAGGGATTAATTCTATTTTCTGTTCAGAAAAGATAGCATTTTGTGATTTTCATAGGAATTAATCCATGCATCAAATTGATTTGGTCCAATGGAAACATTTGAGCTTTGACAAGTGTTCTACCTAGTCAAATTATTTTTACTCCTGTTAATCGTGGTTTTGCCGCAGTTTAGAGGCTGTCCAAAGGGTTAGTCAGTGTAAAATTTGAAAAGCTAGCTAGTAGCTACACTAATTAGCAGCAGCAGTAGATTTAGAAGAGCAGCGGCGGCATGCACACGAGTTGGGCGCGGGGCGCGGTGCTGCACGGCGTGACGCTGGGCTGGTGAGCGACGCGGGGCGAGGGGAGAGGCAGGACGCGGTTGCAGGGCGGCTGGGTGCAGGCGGACGGACGCAGGGCCGGGCGCGGCCGGCGCGCGTGCACAGGCGGCAGCAGCACGACGAACGGGTGCGAGTGGAGCGCAACACGGTAGCAGCGACAACAGCACAACGCGGCTACGGTGGGCGCGACTGGGCGCGGGGCAAGTGCGGCAACGGCGTCGTCGGACGGAGGTAGGCACAGGGCATGCGCCGGGGTGCCGGGTGCGGGAGGGCCATAGGCGGCGCGTGGTGACGGATACAGGGGCCGCGGGGCGCATGCGGCGCGGCCAGCGCGGGGTCGAGGAGCTGCGGGCACATGACCAGGGGCATGGGGAGCACGGCAGAGCCGTGGCGAACGTGAGCTGCGATGGCTTCGGGCGCGGGGTGATAACGGCCTACGGCGGCGTCTCGAGGCGGGGAGAAGGAGAGAGAGGGAGTGGCGCTCACCGAGCAGGCACAAGGAGGCCCGTCGAGTGGTTTAGGAGCAGCAGAGGTGGCCGGTGTTGTCGTGGTTCGCCGGCGTCCCGAGGAGGAAGAAGTTTCGATCCAGCACTGCAACGGTGAGGAGCTCCAACGGGTGGCACCGGTCAATGTAGAGGATGACGGCGAAGCGGGCGGATGCGGTCCTAGGCGTCGGGGCGCATGGTGGCCGCGGTAGGGCGAGATGACCGGCGACGCAGGCGCACCGCAAGGTGGATCTGGACACGGGGTAGAGGAGAGTGTGGGGGCAGGGGGAGTGGATAAGGGGGAGCGCGAGGGCAAGTGGGAGGGGACAAGGGGAGCCCGAGGCGTCAGGGGATCTTATCCCCTCGCCCACGACGCCGGCGAGCTGGTCGGGTGGCGACCGCGACCGGGCGGTCGGTCGAACAGTGAGAAGACGACCGCGAGGAGGGGAGTGGGTTGGCTGGGACGTTGGGCCGGCTGGGTGGGCTTGGCCCAGGGGAAGGGTTTTTCTTTTATTTTAACTGTTTTGTTGTTTTTCTTTTTACAGTTCTAGTTTTATTTTAATTTTGAGTAGCAATTAGCACTATAAAATACAGGAACAACACCTAATTTGGTTTTACTAATTATACCACTACCACATTTAGTTTGAGGTTCAAATAAAATAGCTTAGTATTTTTATAATTTAAAAGCATTTAATAATTGTTTTTAGCCACTGCTATACTCGTAAAAGAGCATTTAAATACTTCTACAAAAATTTTGGGTCAACACCATAATTGGTTATGGAATATTTGCCACACATTGAACATTTCATTATGCATGTTTGAGAAATTTGAATTTTGGACTTTAATTTGAATTGAATTTGAATTATGCTTTGTATCAAATGAGGATTAGCAACAATAGTGTGATGACATGGCACCATCAACAGGGGATTACTGTAGCTTAATTATCCGGGCGTCACAAACAAATTTGTGGATTGTTTAAGCTTGCAGGTCCACCCAGGGATGAATTTATGAAGAAGGTTTTCCATTTATATTTGAAGGTAAAATCATTGGCATGGTATAGGCTATGCGATGATATTGGATCTTGGAATTGTAATCCATTGAAATTGGAGTTCCACCAAAATTTTTATCCTATGCATCTAGTTCATCATGATCGGAATTATATATCTAATTTTTGGCCTCGTGAAGGAGAAAGTATCGATCTAGCTTGGGGAAGGCTTAATTCAATGTTATATTCATGCCCCAATCATGAGCTCTCAAGAGAAATTATTATCCAGAACTTTTATGTTCGGCTTTCTCGTAATGATCAAACCATGCTTGATACTTCTTGTGCTGGTTCTTTTATGAAGAAGACTATTGAATTCCGGTGGGATATTTTGGCAAGAATTAAACGCAACTCTGAAGATTGGGAACTCACCAAAGGTAAAAAGTCAGGTATTAAACTTAAGTATGATTGTGTTAAATCTTTCATGGATACCGATGCTTTTCAAAAGTTTAGCACTAAATATGGACTTGACTCTGAGATAGTAGTCTCCTTTTGTGAATCATTTACTACTCATGTTGAACTCCCTGAAGAGAAGTGGTTTAAATATAACCCACCTATTAAAGAAGAAACTAAAGAACTGGTACCGGTTAAAGAAAAACTATACTTTATAATGTTGATCCAGTTGTTCCTTCTGCTTATATAGAGAAACCACCTTTCCCTGTTAGGATAAAGGAACATGCTAAAGTTTCAACTGTGGTTAACAAAAGCTATATTAGAACACCTAAACCTGATGAACAAATTAAAGTGGAACCTAGTATTGCTATGGTTAAAGATCTCTTGGAAGATGATGTAGATGGGCATGTTATTTACTTATATGAAGATGCTGCTAGAATTTCCAAACCTGATAAAAAGGATAAACATAGACCTGTTGCTGGCATGCATGTTGTCTCAGTTAAGGCAGGAGATCACTGTTATCATGGTTTATGTGACATAGGTGGTAGTGTGAGTGCTATTTCTTACACTTTATATCAAAACATTATGAGAGACATAGCACCCGCAGAGATAGAAGACATAGATGTTACTATTAAACTTGCTAATAGAGACACAATACCGTCGATTGGGATTGTTAGAGATGTTGAAGTCTTGTGTGGGAAAATAAAATACCCTACTGATTTTCTTGTTCTTGGTTCCCCACAAGATGACTTTTGTCCCATTATCTTTGGTAGACCTTTCTTAAACACCGTTAATGCTAAGATAGATTGTAAGAAACAAACTGTCGGTGTTAGTTTCGGTGATGAGTCTCATGAATTTAATTTTTCCAAGTTTAGTAGAAAGTTTCATGAAAAAGAATTGCCTACTAAGGATGAATTAATTGGTCTTGCTTCTATTGTTGTACCACCTACTGATCCTTTAGAACAATATTTGCTAGACCATGAAAATGATTTACATGTGCATGAAAGAAATGAAATAGATGAAATTTTCTTTGAACAACGTCCTCTGCTTAAACGCAATTTGCTTATTAAAACTCTAGGAGGTCATCCTCCACCTAAAGGTGATCTTGTGTTTGAATTAAAACAATTGCCAAACACTTTGAAATATGCTTATCTTGATGAAAAGAAAATATATCATGTTATTATCAGTGCTAACCTTTCAAAACATGAAGAAGAAAGATTATTGGAAGTTCTAAGGAAGCACCGAGCTGCTATTGGATATACTCTTGAAGATTTAAAGGGCATTAGTCCCACTCTATGTCAGCACAAAATTAATATGGAACCTGATGCTAAACCCGTTGTTGATCACCAACGCCAGTTAAACCCGAAGATGAAAGAAGTGGTAAGAACAAAAATATTTAAACTTCTGGAAGCAGGTATAATCTATCCCATAGCTGATAGTAGATGGGTAAGTCCTGTTCATTGTGTCCGTAAGAAAGGAGGTATAACTGTTGTTCCTAATGATAAGAATGAACTTATTCCACAAAGAATTGTTATAGGCTATAGAATGGTAATTGATTTTAGAAAATTAAACAAAGCAACTAGAAAAGATCATTACCCTCTGCCTTTTATTGATCAAATGCTTGAAAGATTATCTAAGCACACACATTTTTGCTTCCTTGATGGATATTCTAGTTTCTCACACACACCTGTTTCTCAACCTGATCAAGAAAAGACCACTTTTACTTGTCCCTTTGGAACCTATGCTTATAGATGTATGCCTTTCGGTTTATGCAATGCACCTCCTACCTTTCAAAGATGTATGGCTGCCATATTCTTTGACTTTTGTGAAAAGATTGTTGAGGTTTTCATGGATGACTTTTCTGTTCATGGGAAGTCTTTTGATGATTGTTTAAGCAATCTTGATCGAGTTTAGCAGAGATGTGTACAAACAAATCTTGTCTTGAATTAGGAGAAGTGCCACTTTATGGTTAATGAAGGCATTGTCTTGGGTCATAAAATTTCTGAAATAGGTATTGAAGTGGAAAAAACTAAGGTTGATGCAATTGAGAAAATTTCATGTCCTAAAGATATAAAAGGTATTCATAGTTTCTTAAGTCATGCTGGTTTCTATAGGAGATTTATCAAAGACTTCTGTAAAATTTCTAGGCCTCTTACTAATCTCTTGCAAAAGGATATTCCTTTTGTTTTTTATGATGATTGTCTAGAAGCCTTTGAAACACTCAAGAAAACCTTAATTTCCACACCTATTGTTCAGCCACCTGATTGGAACTTGCCTATTGAAATTATGTGTGATGCTAGTGCTTATGATGTTGGTGCTGTTCTGGGACAAATATTTGATAAGAAACTTAATGTACTTCATTATGCTAGTAAAACTCTAGACAATGCTCAAAGAAATTATGCTACTACTGAAAAAAATTCTTAGTAGTTGTGTTTGCTTGTGATAAATTTAGACCTTATATTGTTGATTCCAAAGTAACTGTTCACACACACCATGCTGCTATTAAATATCTTATGGAAAAGAAAGATGCTAAACCTAGACTTATTCGATGGGTTCTCTTATTACAAGAATTTGATTTACATACCATTGATAGAAAAGTAGCTGAGAACCCAGTAGTTGATAATTTATCTAGGCTTGAAAATGTGCTTGATGACTCACTACCTATTGATCATAGTTTTCCTGATGAGCAGTTAACTACAATAAATATTGCTCACAGTACTCCTTGGTATGCTGATTATGCTAATTACATTGTTGCTAAATATTTACCACCTAGCTTTACATACCAACAAATGAAAAAATTCTTCTATGATTTAAGACATTACTTTTGGGATGACCCACATCTTTATAAAGAAGCAGTAGATGGTATTATTAGACGTTGTGTACCTGAGCATGAACAGGGACAAATCCTATAGAAATGTCACTCCAAAGCTTATGGAGGGCATCATGCTGGAGATAGAACTGCTCACAAGGTATTGCAATCTGGATTTTATTGGCCTACTCTCTTCAAGGATGCACGTAAGTTCGTCTTATCTTGTGATGAATGTCAAAGGATAGGTAATATCGGTAAGCGTCAAGAAATGCCTATGAATTATTCACTTGTTGTTGAACCATTTGATGTTTGGGGATTTGATTACATGGGACCTTTTCCTTCCTCTAATGGGTATACACATATTTTGGTTGCTGTTGATTATGTTACTAAATGGGTAGAAGCTATTCCAACCAGTAGTGTTGATCACAACACCTCTGTTAAAATGCTGAAGGAAGTTATTTTCCCAAGGTTTGGATTCCCTAGATATTTAATGACTGATGGTGGTTCACACTTTATTCATGGTGCTTTCCGTAAAATGCTTGCCAAGTATGATGTTAACCATAGAATTGCATCACCTTATCATCCTTAGTCTAGTGGTCAAGTTGAACTTAGCAATAGAGAAATAAAATTAATTTTGCAAAAGACTGTCAATAGGTCCAGGAAAAATTGACCTAAGAAATTAGATGATGCACTTTGGGCTTATAGAACAACATATAAAAATCCTATGGGAATGTCTTCTTATAAAATGGTTTATGGAAAAGGTTGTCATTTGCCACTTGAGTTAGAACATAAAGCATATTGGGCAATCAAAGAACTCAATTATGATTTTAAACTTGCTGGTGAAAAGAGTTTATTTGATATTAGCTCATTAGATGAATGGAGAACCCAAGCTTATGAAAATGCAAAATTATTGAAAGAAAAGGTTAAAAGATGGCATGAGAAAAGAATCCAAAAGCGTGAGTTTAAAGTCGGAGAATATGTTCTTTTGTACAACTCTCGTTTCAGATTCTTTGCAGGAAAACTCCTCTCAAAATGGGAAGGCCCATATGTCATCGAGGAGATTTATCGGTCTGGAGCCATCAAAATAAACAATTTCGAAGGTACTAACCCGAAGGTTGTCAATGGGCAACGAATAAAACATTATATCTTAGGTACGCCCATTAATGTTGAAAGTAATATTATCCAAACTTTGACACTGGAAGAACACATACAAGAGTCCTTCCAGAACAGTCCAGAATCATGAAAATAAGGAGGTACGTGATACGGTAAGTAAACGGACTGCGAAAAATCCGCACAAATATTTTTTATTAGTTCTTGAATATTTAGAAAATTAGGAAATAAAGAACTTCCAGGAAGCATCCCCTGGTGGGCACAAGACACCAGGGCGCGCCAGGCTTGCCTGGCGCTCCCAGGTGGGTTGTGCCCACCTGGGACACCTTCCGTACTCCACTTTTCTACCTTATGCTTGTCCCCCAAGATAAAAAAAATCTATATATACTCCCTAAACATGTTGATTACCGTATCATGGAGAAATCTCCTGTTCTTCTTTCTTGCTGTTTTCTACGCAGTTCTAAAAATATGTCATCCCAAGACTCAGATGGAGAGAGCTATGTCTCACATCTCATTGCTGACCCAAAGACCTATGGGGACCTATATCCTTATGGTCGAACTACCAATGATGAGGTGGATGCTCACTTGATGAGGATCGATGATTCAAGCTCGGAGGAGGAGGATGTCCCTCTACCTCAACCTGGGGATATGCACGTGGAGTTCAAGAGTCAAGTCTCCCTAAGAGAGCTAACCGGTCTAAAAACGATCTATTCCTTTTCGTTTTCGGCAGAAAAGCAAAGGGGATTTATGTGACAAGATCTTGAAGCTGGAGCTGGAAGTCGACAATTTAAAAGAGGAAGTTGCGCTCCTCAACTATAATATGAAAAAGTTGAAGGCACAATTGTCACCACCACCACCACCACCATCTTCACCACCAAAAGATAATTGAGTATCGGGTATGGGCACTCCCCTTGGCTTCCCCCAAGCTTGGGTGAGGTGCCCCGGTATCGGATCATCCCACTATCTTTTTGCTTTTACTTATTTTAGTTCGACCTTTTTGCTTTAGATGAATAAAAGTTAGTTTGATCCTTTATTCTTTTCAAGAGTTTGCTTAGTGATCTATCCTTGTAATCGTGTGCAAGTTATATAATAAAATTTAGTGCGATTTTTTGCTTTCTTTACTTTCACGTTGCAATTAAAGACAAGAAATAAGAAAGAAAAAGAAAGGAAGGAAATAAATGAAGAAAAGATCATATGCTAATCTTATGGTAGGTGATGACACCACATAAGAAAAAGTATAAGTAGAAATTTTTATTAGAGATTGACAAACATAGCATTAGTCAATGATGCAACTCATGAAAGAATTAATAAGGGAAGAGAAGATTCACATATAAATATACTATCCTAGAATTTTTTTGTGATTGTGAGCCCTCATCAAAATATTATATGCCAAAATTGTAGACGTTGGACAAGGAAGACAACTTAATGGTTTATGTTTGTTTATATTCACATAGAAGTCATATTGTCATAGATCCTTCAACATGTGGTGCTTGCCCCCTATCTTTGCTAGCCAAAAATTCTGCACTAAGTAGAGATACTACTTGTGCATCCAAAAGCCCTTAAACCCAAATATTATTTTCAAGTGTCCACCATACCTACCTAGGGATTGAGCAAGATCCCTCAAGTAAGTTGTGATTGGTGCAAAAAGGCAATACAAATTGCTTCTAAATGTGTGAGATCATTTAGTGTAAGAGAAAATTGAGCATTGATAGCAATGTCACATTCAGGCGACCAGACATACTTCACATGCTTCTGGAGAAGGTTGGAAAGAGGCTTCGCGATCTTAGAGAAGTTCTCAACGCACCTTCGACAATAGCTTACGAGCCCAAGGAAGCTGCGGAGTTGCTTCACGTTCTGAGGCGGTTCCCAATTCACAATTGCAGACACCTTCTCAGGATTAACAGCTATGCCCTTGGCGGAGATGATATGTCCAAGGTAGAGAACCTCATCGAGCCAAAACTCGCACTTTGAAAACTTCACATAGAACTGCTGTTCTCTGAGTTTATCCAGCACCGATCACAAGTGCTTGGCATGATCCTCCTTGTTCTTGGAAAAGACCAGAATGTTATCGAGGTAGACCAAGACGAAGTCATTTGTGTAGGCGTTGAAGATGAAGTTCATGAAGTGAGAGAATGTTGGAGGGGTGTTGACAAGGCCGAAAGACATGACAGTGTATTCATATGAACCATAGCTTGTTCTGAATGCTGTCTTGGGGATATCTTCTTCACGAATGTGAATCTGATGATAGCCCATACAGAGGTCAAGCTTGGAGAATACTTGAGCACCTTTGAGTTGTCCGAAAAGCTCATTGCTGTTGGGAAGTGGGTACTTGTTCTTTATGGTCTTCTTGTTCAATGGACGGTAGTCGACACAAATTCGGTCCATTCCATCCTTCTTCTTGACAAAAAGAACACCACAACCCCATGGAGAAGAACTTGGTCGGATGAGACCCATACGCTCTTGAATATCGAGTTGTTTCTTCAGCTCCTTCAACTCTTCAGGTCCAAGCTTGTAAGGACGTTTGCAAACAGGTTCCATGCCAGGCTCAAGATCGATGACGAATTCAACTGGACGGTGAGGAGGCATCCCTGGAAGCTCTTCTGGAAAGACGTCTTGATATTCACAAACGACTGGAATCTGAGAGATGGCATCCAACTCGCCCTTCTCGTTGAGAGAAAATAGTCGAATGGTATCATCACGAGTAGCAAAGACGATTACATCCTCAGATGAATGTGTCAATTGAATCTGCCTGGCAGCACAATCAAGCTGAGCCTTGTGCTTAGAAAGCCAGTCCATTTCGAGAATAAGATCGATATCCGAGTCACCAACAACAGTAGGAGAAGACAGAAACTTATAGTCGCCCAACGTGATGGAGTTAGCGTTCATGGTCAAAACTTGAAAAGCCAACTCATGCTTAGATGCAAATGGTCTCGAGGTGAAACAATGCGATGCACCAGTATAAAAAAGAAATCTTGCAGGAATATCGTTAACAGGAAGGTTACCCATGATCACATCTAACGAGTCCTCTGCCTGAGCTGCGTTCATCATGTTGACCTTTGCAAACTTGGGATTATGCTTGACCACTGCAGTGCTACCAGATCTCATAGGAGGAGGAGGAGGAATACGCCTCTGATTGAAGCATTTGTTGGCATAGTGACCCTTCTGCTGACACTTGTTGCACGTGACCTCTAAAAGCGGACGGTGATACGGAGCACTTGATCTTGGAGCATGAGACGAAGTCTTGTTCTGAAAGCCTGGGTTGGGTGGGTGGGAAGATCCATTGCCACCTTTGCTCTTCTGCTGATAAGGCTGATGGAACGGAGGAGGAGGAGGCAACCAATGCTTTTGCTGCTTAGTTGTCACTTGAGTTGAGGAAGGAGTTGCATCCCTGACTCGTTTCTTGGAAGCATCGCACTTGAGTTGAGCAGTCTCTTGTTTCAGTGCCATATTGTAGAACTCATCGTACTTCAGCGGCTCAAAAAGCACGAGGGCAAGTTGGAGATCTTCTATGAGGCCACCCCTGAACTGATAAATCATGCTCTTCTCGTCAGGGACGTCTTGCTTGGCGAAACGAGCGAGCTTCTGGAAGATGATGTTATACTGGTAAACAGACAAGCTTCCTTGCTTCAGATTGCGGAACTCCTCACGCTTGCTCTCAACAATACTCAGAGGAATGTGGTGAGCTTTGAAGTCTTGACGGAATTCATCCCAGGTAATCACACGACCTCATCTGGAATCTTTGTATTGCTGATACCATTCTGCAGCTTGGTCTTTGAGTTGGAACAAGGCAAACTTGACAAAGTCCTCAGGCCTGACGTTGCTGCACTCGAAATGCTTGCAGATATCCACGAGCCAATCATCAGCGTCTGTTGCTTCGACACAGTTACTGAAGGTCTTTGGCTGGTTTGCGACGAACTAGTTGAGTGTAGCAAACTGATTTTGATTGTTGCCATGGCCTTGATTCCCTTGGTTGCGCTCTTGCAACAGTTGCATAAGCATCTGCGTGTTTGCATTGGTAGCGGCCATCACAGCTTGCCATGCCTCCGGAGGTGGAGGTGGTGGCGGCGGTTCAGGATTCTGACGTGTTGGAGGAGACATCCTGAAGAGGGTGACATCCGTTAGCATCTTGACAGACATATATTCAAGCTGAATCAAATGGATCGAAAATTGCAACATATAGTCTTAACATCCGAACAAACTGAACGAATGCATTCCAATTGAAATGGTCACACTTCCATAAATTGAGAAGCCACTTAGATAGAGGTAGATGAATAAAACAACAAGGTACAAACAAGAACAAATACTTGGTGAGGATTACGCAATCACAAACCAAATATTTGCGGAAGAAATACTAGAGCTACATGAATTCCCACCTATGAAACTCCCGAACCTTTACGGTTATGCAATCAAGTGTTGGGGATACAGGGGAAGCATAATATCTCACCCAAAGCTAGCAAATCCTACATCCAGCTGTATCCATCCTTCAACACATAACCAAGAAACCTTCGGAAATCATTTACCTCAACCTTCGAAAAGCATCCGTTATACGAGTTATGGCAATACTCCCGAACTCCCGCCCCAGTACTGGGTGGCGTCGAGGTTATCTCACCAACAACTGCATAAAAGAGATTTTCGATGTCGGCGAAACTCAGGTATTCCAGAATTGCAACGATAAAATTGTGATGACAACACCTCGGAGCTCAACTCCCCGGGACACTGCCACAACCCCTAAATGTCAGGAGGCACCAAGGACAATGTTCTCGTCACAAAACCATCGGAACGATTCCAAGATACCCGCATGATCCTAAATTTTTTTAGTGAAATTTGAGAAGAGAAGAGTCAAAACTCTACGCCAGGATGCCTCACCAGAGCGACGAAGGGACTGAGGAGTAAAAAGAATCCTACTCTCCGATATATATATAAATCCTAAAAGACTCAAAACATTTTTCTAGACTCAACAACGCCAACGATTCAATCAAGCAGGGGGCTCCTAAGTCGGGGAAGGCTCTGATTACCAACTTGTAACGCCCACGATGCGGCTATATCTCCCACGTGTCGAAGCACGACTTAGAGGCATAACCGCATTGTAAGCAGTGTCGCAAGTGGGGTAATCTTCACACAACCCATGTACTAAATAAGAAAAGAGGTACATAGTTGGCTTACAATCACCACGTCACACAATGCATAAATAACATTACATTCATCCAGATACAATCAAGGTCCGACTACGGAACCAAAATAAAGATAACCCCAAAAACAACAATGTCACCAATCGCCCCAACTAGGCTCCACTACTGATCGTCTGGAAAGGAAACATAGTATCGTCCGGAGTCCTCATCGAACTCCCACTTGAGCTCAGTCGAATCTCCTGGAGCGGTATCATCGTTCCCTGCATCTGGTTTTGGAAGTAATCTGTGAGTCACGGGGACTCAGCAATCTCACACCCTCGCAATCAAGACTATTTAAGCTTATAGGTAGGTAAAAGGTATGAGGTGGAGCTGCAGCAAGCACTAGCATAGATGGTGGCTAACATACGCAAATGAGAGCGAGAAGAGAAGGCAAAGGCACGATCAATAAACTATGATCAAGAAGTGATCCTAGAACAACCTACGTTCAAGCATAACACGAGACCGTGTTCTCTTCCTGGACTCCACCGAAAAGAGACCATCACGGCCACACACTCTGTTGATTCATTTTAATTAAGTTAAGCTTCAGGTTTTCTATAACCGGAGATTAACAAATTCCCATCTGCCCATAACCGCGGGCACGGCTTTCGAAAGTTCAAGTCCCTGCAGGGGAGTCCCAACTTAGCACATCACAAGCTCTCACGGTTAACGAAGGATATTCCTTCTCCCAAGACAACCCGATCAGACTCGGAATCCCGGTTACAAGACATCTCGACAATGGTAAAACTAAACCAGCAAAGCCACCCGAATGTGCTGACAAATCCCGATAGGAGCTGCACATATCTCGTTCTCAGGGCACACCGGATTGTCCAAGGTTCCGGTAGGCCAGCCCAGAGTTGCCCCTGGTGGCCACCAGCAGCTGACAGGTTGGACCAAGACTCAGAGGAGGACTGGCCCGGGGGTTTAAAATAAAGAAGACCCTTGAGTCCGCGGAACCCAAGGGAAAAAGAGGCTAGGTGGCAAATGGTAAAACCAATGTTGGGCCATGCTGGAGGAGTTTTATTCAAGGGGAACTGTCAAGGGGTTCCCATTATAACCCAACCGTGTAAGGAACGCAAAATCAAGGAACATAACACCGGTATGACGGAAACTAGGGCGGCAAGAGTGGAACAAAACACCAGGCATAAGGCCTAGCCTTCCACCCTTTACGAAGTGTATAGATGTATTAAGGCAAGCAAGATATAATAATGATATCCCAACAATAAACATGTTCCAACAAGGAACAAACTCCAATCTTCACCTGCAACTAGCAATGCTATAAGAGGGGCTGAGCAAAGCGGTAACATAGCCAAACAAACGGTTTGCTAGGACAAGGTGGGTTAGAGGTTTGACATGGCAATATGGGAGGCATTATAAGAAAGTGGTAGGTATCGTAGCATAGGCATAGCAATAGAGCGAGCATCTAGCAAGCAAAGATAGAAGTGATTTCGAGGGTATGGTCATCTTGCCTGCAAAGTTCTCCGAGTTGACGTAAGCTTGATCCTCGTAAACGTTCTCAATGGGCTCCTCGATCATGTACTCGTCTCCCGGCTCTACCCAAAGCAACAACACAAACAAAGGGAGCCACTATCAACCACGTGCAATGCACAAACAACATGATGCAAAACATGGTATGATATGCGGGATGTGATATGCGATGCATATGCATGCTTCAGAAAGGAAAGATTGAACCTGACCTCAACTTGGAAAACCAAGAGTGCCACTGGAAAGATGAGTTGATTTTGGTCGAAATCGATATAAAGATCACCGGAATCGGATGCGCGGTTTGCAAATGGCAAGCAAAACAAATATGACACCGATCTACGATTAATAGCACGAGGCCATCTAAATGCATCAAGAACTACAAGCTACTGCACTCTAACATAACAACAAATCACATGGCAGTGATCCACTCAAGATGCTTGACAAAAGATGAACACTGAGCTACGGCTAATTCACTCAGTAGCAGGTTCAAGCAAGCATGGCAAAAGTGCAAAAGATAACAGGTTACAGACTTAGTGAAAATAACAACATGCCAGGAATTTAACATCAGGAAGCAATGTTTAGAGCAAGATAACAACATGCTACAGGAACATAACATGGCAAAGCAAGGCATGGCATGAAGCTACTCAATGCATACAACAAAAGTCCCTTACTGACCATAAGCCAAAAGGGATGAGAAAATATAATGGCAACCATGTGAACATAGCAACTTTCGTTAACAGATTCAGACTTAGTAGAAAGCTGGAACATGGCAAAACAGATATCAAGTAGGCATGTTTGCAAGCTCGATGCACTCACCACAAGGCATTGCATGGCAAACTAAGCATACACCCAGCAAGTAGACATGACATAGAAGCTAAACATGACAAGAACAACCTCATAGCATGCACAGATCAACTACAACAACCTCGGCAAAATTGCTTAACATGTAAACATTCTGCCAGGAACATTTTATAGCAAAACTAGAGCTCGATAGAGTCATGCCAGGGGACTCCATAATTGCAAACAAAGACACGGATGGATAGAGCATAACAATATCTCCAAAACATCCTTACTAAACATGCTCAAAAGAGGCTTGGATCACTCTGTAGCAAAAAGAATACATGGCATAAAAATATTAACAGGGCAAAGACTTAGAAGATTTCTAAGTCCCTGAAATCAGCAACATTACGAGAACTACTTTGCATGCGTGTGCTAGTCACCACAAAGATCACAAAAATACATGGCATACACCCCTATAAAGATGGCATGGCATATTTCAAAACTCATGTAGGGCTCAAGTTCATAGGAGGCACCCATTAATCATGGCAAAAATGACAGAAGTCCAATTACTGCTAAGAAACTGAAACTAACATAGCATAGCACTCTTGCAACAACATTTAGGGCATCAATATGAACTCAAATGAACATGGTGCAATGGAATGAAATGAAGTACTCGTCGAGACGAATAATTTGACATGCTACACGCCCAAAACGGAGCCATGGATGCAGAGTTATGATGCGATGAAAAACGCTAAAAATACTGGGACTAGGTCAAAAAGTCAACCCTCGAGATTTCAGATCTATATCGGCACGTTCTTCGAGGATAGACGGAGAACTCACCGGATCTCCTCCGGAGTTGAAGTGTTGGCGGCCGGAGCGGGCGGGACCGGCCGGATCCGGGGCCGGGGCGGCGCAGCGGCGAGGGAGAGGGGCGGCGCGCGACGGAGGGCGACGAGGGGTGGCTCGCGGCGGATGGTGACAAGGGGCGGCGCGCGGCGAAGGGCGACGAGGGATGACGCGCGGCGGCCGGTCGGAGCGAGGGGTCGCCGGCGCGCGAGCTTCGGGCGGCAGGGACGAGGAAGCCGGGCGGCGGAGCAGCTTTGGGCCGCGGGGGCCGGATCCGGGTCCTGCGGGCCTCGGCGGCGGCGGGTCGGCGACGGTGACGTCACGACACGGGATAGGCTGAGGCAGCGGGGCGGACGTGTTCGGTCCGTTCCGGACGTGTCCGGCGGCGCGGGGAGCGGATTTTTAGGGTTAGGGTAGGAAGGGATCCGGGATTTTCGGGGTGGAGTTGCCTTTTTATAGGTAGAGGGAGCTAGGAGGCTCCAAATTGATCACGGTTTGCGGCCACGCGATCGTGATCGAACGGCCGAGACGATGGAGGGGGTTTGGCTGGGCTTTGGGCCACTTTGGAGAGGTGTTGGGCTGCAACACACATGAGGCCTTTTCGGTTCCTCGGTTAACCGTTGGAGTATCAAACGAAGTCCAAATGGCACGGAACTTGACAGGCGGTCTACCGGTAGTAAACCAAGGCCGCTTGGCAAGTCTCGGTCCAATCCGAAAACGTTTAACACCCGCACATGAAAAGAGGTAGAAAGGGACACCGGAGGACATAGGAGCGCCGGAATACAAAACGGACAACAGGGAAAATGCTCGGATACATGAGACGAACACATATGCAAATGCGATGCACATGATGACATGATATGAGATGCATGACAAAGACAAAAGCAACACGAAGACAAAACCCAACAACGAGGAAATATCATAACTTAGTGCCGAAAATGGCAAGAGTTGGAATACGAATATGGCAGGTTACATATGGGGCGTTACATCAAACACATAGCTACTGGTACATACCCTCAGCCCCGAGGGAGAACTACTCCCTCCTCATCATGGAGAGCACCGGGATGATGAATATGGCCACCAGAGAGGGATTCCCCCTCCGGTAGGGTGCTGGAACGGGTCTAGATTGGCTTTCGGTGGCTACGGAGGCTTCTGGCGGCGGAACTCCTGATCTATTGTGCTCCCCGATCGTTTTAGGGTATATGGAGATATATAGGAGGAACAAGTGTGTCAGGGGGGGCACGAGGGGCCCACGAGGGTGGAGGGCGCGCCCAGGGGGTGGGCGCCCCCTGCCTCGTGGCTTCCTCATTGATCCCCTGATGTGCACTCCAAGTCTTCTGGGCTTCTTCTGATCCAAAAATAAGTTCCGTGAAGTTTCAGGTCAATTGGACTCCGTTTGATTTTCCTTTTCTACGATATTCTAAAACAAGGAAAAAACAGAAACTGGCACTGGGCTCTGGGTTAATAGGTTAGTCCCAAAAATCATATAAAATAGCATATAAATGCATATAAAACATCCAAGGTTGATAATATAATAGCATGGAACAATCAAAAATTATAGATACATTGGAGACGTATCACTCACCCAGGCCCACCTCTGGTATATAAGTCATTTTGACCTAGAAAAAAAATAAGGAGAGGACTTTCGGGATGGAGCGCCGCCGCCTCAAGGCAGAACTTTGGCAGAAGAGGACTTTTTCCTTCCAGCGGAGGGATTTCGCCGGGGGAACTTCCCTCCCGGAGGGGAAAATCATCGTCATCATCATCACCAACAACTCTCCCATCTTGGGGAGGGCATTCTCCATCAACATCTTGAACAGCACCATCTCCTCTCAAACCCTAGTTCATCTCTTGTGTTCAATCTTGTTACCGGAACTATAGATTGGTGCTTGTGGGTGACTAGTAGTGTTGATTACTATAGGGTTTATTTGGTGGAAGATTATATGTTCAGATCCAATATGCTATTTAATACCCCTCTGATCTTGAGGATGATTATCGTTTGTGAGTAGTTACTTTTGTTCTTGAGGTCACGGGAGAAATCATGTTGCAAGTAATCATGTGAACTTGATATGTGTTCGATATTTTGATATTTTGTATGTTGTGGTTCCCTTAGTGATGTCATGTGAACGTCGACTACATGACACTTCACCATATTTGGGCCTAAGGGAATGCATTGTGGAGTAGCAATTAGATGATGGGCTGCGAGAGTGACAGAAGCTTAAACCCCAGTTTATGCGTTATTCCGTAAGGGACCGACTGGATCCAAAATTTTAATGCTATGGTTAGAATTTATTCTTAATACTTTTCTTGTAGCTGGGGATGCTTGCGGGAGGGTTAATCATAAGTAGGAGGTTTGTTCAAGTAAGAAAAACACCTAAGCACCGGTCCACCCACATATCAAATTATCAAAGTATCGAACACGAATTAAGCCAACATGATGAAAGTGACTAGATGAAATTCCCGTGTACCCTCAAGAACGTTTTGCTTATCATAAGAAACCGTTTTGGCCTGTTCTTTGCCTCAAAAGGATTGGGCTACTTGCTGCACTTTTGTTACTACTATCGTTACTTGCTTGTTACAAATTATCTTGCTATCAAACTACTCTTCTACTTACAATTTCAGTACTTGCAGACATTCCCTTGCTAAAAACCACTTGTTATTTTCTTCCGCTCCTCGTTGGGTTCGACACTCTTACTTATCGAAAAGAGCTACAATTGATTCCCTATACTTGTGGGTCATCACTCAACGGCAAAATTGAAGAAGAAGTGTACATTGCACCACCACCTGGCTTTGAAGACCCAAAGCGTCCTGACATGGTATACAAGCTCAACAAGGCACTGTACCCCTCGTTCTTTGTATGACACACTCCAAGACTTCCTGAAGAGCAAAGGATTCAAACCTAGTTCCCTAGATCCCACTCTGTTCACGAAGACATATGATGGTGAGCTGTTTGTATGCCAAATCTATGTGGTTGACATTATCTTTGGCTGCACTCATAAGAGATACAGTGATGAATTTGGGCATATGATGCAAGAGCAATATCAGATGTCCATGATGGGTGAGCTGAGATTCTTCCTTGGTCTTCAAATCCGCCAGCAGAATAATGTCATCTTCATATCATAAGAAAAATACCTCAAAGACCTCCTGAAGAAGTTTGGAATGCAAGACTGCAAAGGGTACACAACGCCAATGCCAACCAAAGGCCAATTGGGTCCCGACGACAATGGTAAAGAGTTCAACCAAAAGGTATACAGCTCCATGATTGGTTCTTTATTCTACTTGTGTGCATCTAGGCCTGATATAATGCTTAGCGTTTGCATGTGTGCCCGATTCCAAGCGACACCAAAGGAATCACATCACTTAGCTGTGAAGCGAATTCTTCGATATTTGGCTTACACCCCAGCACTAGGATTATGGTATCCAAAGGGCTCAGAGTTTGATCTAGTTGGATTCTCAGATGCTGATTATGCTGGTGACAAGGTTGATCACAAGTCCACATCAGGCACATGTCACTTTCTTGGACGATCTATTGTCTGTTGGTCTTCAAAGAAACAGAGCCGTGTTTCACTCTCCACTTCGGAATCCGAATACATTACTGCTGGATCTTGCTGCGCTCAGCTTCTATGGATGAAGCAGACTCTGAAGGACTATGGCATCCACCTGAAGCATGTGCCACTCTACTGCGACAATGAAAGTGCCATCAAAGATTGCCAACAACCCAGTTCAGCACTCGAAGACAAAGCACATTTAGATCCGTCATCACTTTCTTAGAGATCATGTCATGAAGGAAGACATTGATATCATTCACATCAACACTGAAGAGCAATTGACAGATATCTTCACAAAGCCCTTGGATGAGAAAAGGTTTTGCAAACTTCGGTGTGAGCTAAATATCTTAGAATCCTCAAATGTCCTGTGATTGGACACATATCCTAACGCTTATGCATGTTGATGACTTAGATGTGCAACACACGAAGTAACTTATATCTTCAATCAATGAAGACTTACCCTCTAAGTGTGAATACATTAACGCGTAATTTGACATCAGAGCGCCATGATAATTTTGCGCCGTGTCCTGGTCTAATACTTCCTATACGGTAGGTAAACGCCACCACCAAACTTTCCTGAAGATTTTCATTTGGCGTCATGATTGCATTATCTTCGCATTTGGTTTGTCTTCAACATTGATTTGACTTCAAGGTTTATCTTTGCAATGTTGATTTTGTATTTTCCGATATATATATGTGTGTGTGTGTATGTGTGTGTGTGTTCTGTCCTCTACAACATTCACTTATAGTTATGTTTTCAAACTTGCCACTTTTTGAACTAAGTGAATGTGATCGGACCCTAACCCCTTCTGTGCTTCTTCCTCAAATTCTGCCTATCTAGTCATATGCATTCTGTTGAAATGAGTCAAATGTCTTCATTGCGTCCTTGTCAGCTGAAGATACAGAGACACACATTTAAATTTGCTTTCAATGCTATATCTCATTTTCCTGAATACCGAACAAGCCGAAACGACCACCCGACAAACCAGGCATGCGTGGGAACATGGAACAACTCTCAATGAGTTGCATGCATGCCACATGTCCATCAGATGTGAATTGCTAGGGGCACCTGCGTAATTACGCTGCGCAGCCCCTTACCTTATAAATACACACCCACGTGCGATCATTATCTCCTCTTCCACCTCGCCAACTCGCACAAACCCTAGCACCACCACTAGCTCACGTTGACGTCGGAGACGAAGCACTTAGCTGCTGCGACCTCTTCGACGCCGTCCTCATGCCGGCCGTGGACCTCGTTTTCTCCGCTGCCGCCATAAGTGTCTTCTGCTGCCAAGTTAGGGTGCGGGAGATTGGACTGCTCGACCTCCCTTTTGCCTCGTCTAGCAGTTCGTCTGTGGTAAATAAATTTTACTTTTTCCAGCCTTTTTGATCTTTCAAATCTGTCCACTTCAACCAAAAGTGGTTTCTACACTTCCAAATCTAGATCTGCCTCTTTTCGAATCTCATATCTTACAAAGTATGTTCACTTATGCTTCATAACTAGTTAGATTCCTCACTTGTACTTATTCATGGATTCATACAAATCTAGAACCAACTCACTTCAAATAAGTGAATGTCTTTGCACTATGAGGTAAATGTCTTCAAACTGATTTATCTTCAAAATCTTCTGAGAATGCATATGACCTCTTCCCCTTCCCTCGCATCTCTAATGCTGTCACATGTACAAGTCCGTGGGAGAATCCCTTGGTTCTCATAGTCTGCATTCATTTGCAGAATTCTTACAACATCATATTGACTCCCCTGAAGCCAGCTCTTGCTTGACAAGTAGACGGAAGCCTTTCACTGTCTTGAAGCCTATCTGTCTGAATATTATGGCTTCTGAGAAATCTACAAGGAAGGGTGGCAGGCAGCGCGGTGGAAATACTAATCTAGATCTGCCTCCAGATCTGTATGAACTGTACAAGACTGATCTTGAGGAGAACTATAATCAATGCAAGACCAGGATCCAATGGATCCGGAGATATTGGGCTGAACAGTGGTTCAAGTACAACTTCGTCATTTCTGAATATGTTGAGAAGAATGCCATCAAGCGCCAATGGGGAGATATCCTTTACAAGAATCTGCAACCCAAGTCGAAGCCTGAAGCTATTACCCAATGCTTCTATCCGTGCATGCTCCGAGGACCTCAGCCAGAGAATGCCGACCCATCATCTCTTCTATGGTGTTGCGATGACAATATCTTCAAGCGCAACTTCCAGTTCGCAAGGAGTCTGCTGCCAAGAACATGAAGGAGCTCAGACTCCACTTCAACCCTGGTCCGTCTGCTCCGAGACAGGATGGCACACGTGACGCCAATCCAAATGTCATTGGCCCCTTCAATAGCTTCGACGGGCTCCTCTCCCACATTGTTGCTCAGAGGGCCACAGTGGAATAATCTGCTGATGATGCAGACTCTAAAGATGCCACTGCACCACCAAAGCAGAAGAAGAAGAAGAAGAAGAAGTCAAAAGCTTCAAAGCCCTCTGCTACACCAACTGCTTCGATTGTGAAGCCACTGAAGACTGCACCTCCTGAACCCAGTGTGCAGTCTGAAGACTTGTCTCATGTCTCCAAGAAGACAAAGAAGACCAAGAAGCCCAAGAAGATTTCAGGGCATGACCTGACTCCTGCTGTTGTTCTGCGCAATGAGGAAAACACCATTGATCTATCCAGCGATGAAGATTGATGTCTACTACACAACCTTCTTCTTGTAGACGTTGTTGGGCCTCCAAGTGTAGAGGTTTGTAGGACAGTAGCAAATTTCCCTCAAGTGGATGACCTAATGTTTATCAATCCGTAGGAGGCGCAGGATGAAGATGGTCTCTCTCAAGCAACCCTGCAACCAAATAACAAAGAGTCTCTTGTGTCCCCAACACACCCAATACAATGGTAAATTGTATAGGTGCACTAGTTCGGCGAAGAGATGGTGATACGAGTGGTATATGGATGGTAGGTAAAGGTTTTTGTAATCTGAAATTATAAAAACAGCAAGGTAACTAATGATAAAAGTGAGCGTAAACGGTATTGCAATGATAGGAAACAAGGCCTAGGGTTCATACTTTCACTAGTGCAAGTCCTCTCAACAATAATAACATAATTGGACCACATAACTATCCCTCAACATGCAACAAAGAGTCACTCCAAAGTCACTAATAGCAAAGAACGAACGAAGAGATTATGGTAGGGTACGAAACCACCTCAAAGTTATTCTTTCCAATCAATCCGTTGGGCTATTCCTATAAGTGTCACAAACAACCCTAGAGTTCATACTAGAATAACACCTTAAGACACAAATCAACCAAAACCCTAATGTCACCTAGATACTCCAATGTCACGTCAAGTATCCATGGGTATGATTATACGATATGCATCACACAATCTCAGATTCATCTATTCAACCAACACATAGAACCTCAAAGAGTGCCCCAAAGTTTCTACCAGAGAATCACGACGAAAACGTGTGCCAACCCCTATGCATAGGTTCATGGGCGGAACCCGCAAGTTGATCGCCAAAACATACATCAAGTGAATCACGTGATATCCCATTGTCACCTCATATACGCATGGCAAGACATACATCAAGTGTTCTCAAATCTTTAAAGACTCAATCTGATAAGATAACTTCAAAGGGGAAAATCCATCCATTACAAAAGAGTAGAGGGGGGATAAACATCATAAATCCAACTATAATAGCAAAGCTCACGATACATCAAGATCGTACCACCTAAAGAACACGAGAGAGAGAGAGAGATCAAACACATAGCTACTGGTACATACCCTCAGCCCCGAGGGAGAACTACTCCCTCCCGTCATGGAGAGCACCGGGATGATGAAGATGGCCACCAGAGAGGGATTGCCCCCTCCGGCAGGGTGCCGGAACGGGTCTAGATTGGCTTTCAGTGGCTACGGAGGCTTCTGGCGGCTGAACTCCCGATCTATTGTGCTCCGCGATTGTTTTAGGGTATATGGAGATATATAGGCGGAAGAAGTATGTCAGGGGGGCACGAGGGTGGAGGGCGCGCCCAGGGGGGTGGGCGCGCCCCCTGCCTTGTGGCTTCCTCGTTTATCCCCTGACGTGCACTCCAAGTCTTCTGGGTTGCTTTCGTTCCAAAAATAAGTTCCGTGAAGTTTCAAGTCAATTGGACTCCGTTTGATTTTCCTTTTCTGCGATACTCTAAAACAAGGAAAAAACAGAAAGTGGCACTGGGCTCTGGGTTAATAGGTTAGTCCCAAAAATAATATAAAAGTGTATAATAAAGCCCATAAACATCCAAAACAGTAGATAATATAGCATGGAGCAATCAAAAATTATAGATAAGTTGGAGACGTATCAGCATCCCCAAGCTTAATTCCTGCTCGTCCTCGAGTAGGTAAATGATAAAAACAGAATTTTGATGCGGAGTGCTACTTGGCATAATTTTAATGTAATTCTTCTTAATTGTGGCATGAATATTTAGATCCGAAATATTCAAGATAAAAGTTCATATTGACATAAAAATAATAATGCTTCAAGCATACTAACTAAGCAATTATGTCTTCTCAAAATAACATGGCCAAAGAAAGTTCATCCCTACAAAATCATATAGTTTAGTCATGCTCCATTTTCGTCACACAAGAATGCTCTCATCATGCACAACCCCGATGACAAGCCAAGCAATTGTTTCATACTTTAGTAATCTCAAACCTATAAACCTTCACGCAATACATGAGCGTGAGCCATGGATATAGCAATATGGTTGGAATAGAATATGATGATGGGGGTTATGTGGAGAAGACAAAAAGGAGAAAGTCTCACATCAACGCGGCTAATCAATGGGCTAGGGAGATGCCCATCAATTGATGTCAATGCAAGGAATAGGGATTGCCATGCAACGGATGCACTAGAGCTATAAATGTATGAAAGCTCAACAAAAGAAACTAAGTGGGTGTGCATCCAACTTGCTTGCTCGCGAAGACCTAGGGCACTTGAGGAGGCCCATTGTTGGAATATACAAGCCAAGTTCTATAATGAAAATTTCCCACTAGTATATGAAAGTGACAAAATAAGAGACTGTCTATCATAAAGATTATGGTGCTACTTTGAAGCACAAGTGTGGCAAAGGATAGTAGCATTGTCCCTTCTCTCTTTTCTCTCATTTTTTTGGGCCTTCTCCTTTTTTATGGCCTTTCTCTTTTTTGGGGCCTTCTCCTTTTTTATGGCCTTTCTCTTTTTTATTCCTCACTTGGGACAATGCTCTAGAAAATGATGATCATCACACTTCTATTTATTTACAACTCAATGATTACAACTCGATACTAGAACAAAGTATGACTCTATATGAATGCCTCCAGTGGTGTACCGGGATTGCAATGAATCAAGAGTGACATGTATGAAAAATTATGAACGGTGGCTTTGCCAAAAATACGATGTCAACTACATGATCATGCATAGCAATATGACAATGATGAATGTGTCATGATAAACGGAACGGTGGAAAGTTGCATGGCAATATATCTCGGAATGGCTATGGAAATGCCATAATAGGTAGGTATGGTGGCTGTTTTGAGGAAGATATAAGGAGGTTTATGTGTGAAAGAGCGTATCATATCACAGGGTTTGGATGCACCGGCGAAGTTTGCACCAACTCTCAATGTGAGAAAGGGCAATGCACGGTACCGAAGAGGCTAGCAATGATGGAAGGGTGAGAGTGCGTATAATCCATGGACTCAACATTAGTCATAAAGAACTCACATACTTATTGCAAAAATCTACAAGTCATCAAAAACCAAGCACTACGCGCACGCTCCTAGGGGGATAGATTGGTAGGAAAAGACCATCGCTCGTCCCCGACCGCCACTCATAAGGAAGACAATCAAATAACACCTCATGTTTCAAATTTGTTACATAACGTTTACCATACGTGCATGCTACGGGACTTGGAAACTTCAACACAAGCATTTCTCAAATTCACAACTACTCAACTAGCACGACTTTGATATTATTACCTCCATATCTCAAAACAATCATCAAGCATCAAACTTCTCTTAGTATTCAACACACTCATAAGAAAGTTTTTACTATTGTTAGATGCCTAGCATATTAGGATTATTTAAGAAAATTACCATGCTATTTAAGACTCTCAGAATAATATAAGTGAAGCACGAGAATTCGTCTATTTCTTCAAAATAAAACCACCACCGTGCTCTAAAAAGATATAAGTGAAGCACTAGAGCAAATGACAAACTACTCCGAAAGATATAAGTGAAGATCAATGAGTAGTCAAACAATTATGCAACTATATGAAGACTCTCTAACATTTAATAATTTCAGATCTTGGTATTTTATTCAAACAGCAAGCAAAACAAAAGAAAAAAATGACGCTCCAAGCAAAACACATATCATGTGGCGAATAAAAATATAGCTCCAAGTAAAGTTACCGATGAACGAAGACGAAAGAGGGGATGCCTTCCGGGGCATCCCCAAGCTTAGGCTCTTGGTTGTCCTTGAATATTACCTTGGGGTTCCTTGGGCATCCCCAATCTTAGGATCTTGCCACTCCTTATTCCATAGTCCATCGAATCTTTACCCAAAACTTGAAAACTTCAGAACACAAAACTTAACAGAAAACTCGTAAGCTCCGTTAGCGAAAGAAAACAAAACACCACTTCAAGGTACTGTAATGAAATCATTATTAATTTATATTGGTGTTAAACCTACTGTATTCCAACTTCTCTATGGTTTATAAACTCTTTTACTAGCCATAGATTCATTAAAATAAGCAAACAACACACGAAAAACAGAATCTGTCAAAAACAGAACAGTCTGTAGTAATCTGGATCAAACGTATACTTCTAGAACTCAAATAATTCTCAAATAAATTTCTGGACCTGAGGAATTTATCTATTAATCATCTTCAAAAAGAGTTAACTAAATATCACTCTCCAATAAAAATGGCAGCAATTCTCGTGAGGGCTAAAGTTTCTGTTTTTTACAGCATGATCGCAAAGACTTTCCCCAAGTCTTCCCAAAGGTTCTACTTGGCACAAACACTAGTTAAAAGCATAAAACCACATCTAAACAGAGGCTAGATGAATTATTTATTACTAAACAGGAGCAAAAAGTAAGGAACAAAAATAAAGTTGGGTTGCCTCCCAACAAGCGCTATCGTTTAACGCCCCTAGCTAGGCATGATGATTTCAATGATGCTCACATAAAAGATAAGAATTGTAACATAAAGAGAGCATCATGAAGAATATGACTAGCAAATTTAAGTCTAACCCACTTCCTATGCATAGGGATTTTGTGAGCAAACAACTTATGGGAACAACAATCAACTAGCATAGGAAAGTAAAACAAGCATAACTTCAAGATTTTAAGCACATAGAGAGGAAACTTGATATTATTGCAATTCCTACAAGCATATGTTCCTACCTCATAATAATTTTCAGTAGCATCATGAATGAAGTCAACAATATAACCAGCACCTAAAGCATTCTTTTCATGATCTACAAGCATAGAATTTTTATTACTCTCCACATAAGCAAAATTCTTCTCATTCGGAATAGTAGTGGGAGCAAAGTCAACAAAATAATTATCATGTGAGGCATAATCCAATTGAAAACTAAAATCATGATGACAAGTTTCATGGATATCATTATTGTTTATAGCATACAAGTCATCACAATAATCATCATAGATAGCAACTTTTTTCTCATAATCAATTGGAACCTCTTCCGGAATAGTGGAATCATCACCAAATAAAGTCATGACCTCTCCAGATCCACTTTCATCAATATAATCATCATAAATAGGAGGCATGCTTTCATCATAATAAATTTGCTCATCAAAACTTGGGGGACAAAAAATATCATCTTCATCAAACATAGCTTCCCCAAGCTTGTGGCTTTGCATATCATTAGCATCATGGGTATTCAAGGAATTCATACTAACAACATTGCAATCATGCTCATCATTCAAAGATTTAGTGCCAAACATTCTAATGCATTCTTCTTCTAACACTTCGGCACAATTTTCCTTTCCATCATACTGACGAAAGATATTAAAAAGATGAAGTGTATGAGGTAAACTCAATTCCATTTTTTATAGTTTTCTTTTATAAACTAAACTAGTGATAAAACAAGAAACTAAAAGACTCAATTGCAAGATCTAAAGATATACCTTCAAGCACTCACCTCCCCGGCAACGGCGCCAGAAAAGAGCTTGATGTCTACTACACAACCTTCTTCTTATAGACGTTGTTGGGCCTCCAAGTGCAGAGGTTTGTGGGACAGTAGCGAATTTCCCTCAAGTGGATGACCTAAGGTTTATCAATCCGTAGGAGGCCTAGGATGAAGATGGTCTCTCTCAAGCAACCCTGCAACCAAATAACAAAGAGTCTCTTGTGTCCCCAACACACCCAATACAATGGTAAATTGCATAGGTGCACTAGTTCGGCGAAGAGATGGTGATACAAGTGGTATATGGATGGTAGATAAAGGTTTTTGTAATCTGAAATTATAAAAACAGCAAGGTAACTAATGATAAAAGTGAGCGTAAACGGTATTGCAAAGATAGGAAACAAGGCCTAGGGTTCATACTTTCACTAGTGCAAGTTCTCTCAACAATAATAACATAATTGGATCACAAAACTATCCCTCAACATGCAACAAAGAGTCACTCCAAAGTCACTAATAGCGGAGAACGAACGAAGAGATTATGGTAGGGTACGAAACCACCTCAAAGTTATTCTTTCCAATCAATCCGTTGGGCTATTCCTATAAGTGTCACAAATAGCCCTAGAGTTCGTACTAGAATAACACCTTAAGACACAAATCAACCAAAATCCTATTGTCACATAGATACTCCAATGTCACCTCAAGTATCCATGGGTATGATTATACGATATGCATCACACAATCTCAGATTCATCTATTCAACCAACACATAGAACCTCAAAGAGTGCCCCAAAGTTTCTACTGGAGAATCACGACAAAAACGTGTGCCAACCCCTATGCATAGGTTCATGGGCGGAACCCGCTAGTTGACCACCAAAACATACATCAAGTGAATCACGTGATATCCCATTGTCACCACAGATACGCACGGCAAGACATACATCAAGTTTTCTCAAATCTTTAAAGACTCAATCCGATAAGATAACTTCAAAGGGGAAAATCAATCAATTACAAAAGAGTAGAGGGGGGAGAAACATCATAAGATCCAACTATAATAGCCAAGCTCGCGATACATCAAGATCGTACCACCTCAAGAACACGAGAGAGAGATAGAGAGAGAGATCAAACACATAGCTACTGGTACATACCCTCAGCCTCGAGGGAGAACTACTCCCTCCTCGTCATGGAGAGCACCGGGATGATGAAGATGGCCACCAGAGAGGGATTGCCCCCTTTGGCAGTGTGCCGGAACGGATCTAGATTGGCTTTCGGTGACTGCGGAGGCTTCTGGCGGCGGAACTGCTGATCTATTGTGCTCCCCGATCGTTTTAGGGTATATGGAGATATATAGGTGGAAGAAGTACGTCAGGGGGGGCACGAGGGGCCCACGAGGGTGGAGGGCGTGCCCAAGGGGTTGGGCGCGCCCCCTGCCTCGTGGCCTCCTCGTTGATCCCCTGATGTGCACTCCAAGTCTTCTGGGTTGCTTTCGTTCCAAAAATAAGTTCCGTGAAGTTTCAAGTCAATTGGACTCCGTTTGATTTTCCTTTTCTGCGATACTCTAAAACAAGGAAAAAACATAAATTGGCACTAGGCTCTGTGTTAATAGGTTAGCCCCAAAAATAATATAAAAGTGTATAATAAAGCCCGTAAACATCCAAAACCGTAGATAATATAGCATGGAGCAATCAAAAATTATAGATATGTTGGAGACGTATCAAAGATCTTGGTGATGAAGCTCTAGAGATGCTGATCAAGAGCAAGCAAGGGGCAGAGATCTTTCAAGATCTGCCTCTCTTTGATGCTGATATTCTGAACAAATTCATTGATGAATGGTTTGAGGACCAAAGCATCAAGATTGATGATTTGCATCTACCAGTGAACATTAGCGTCACGTTTCACGGAGCCATTGCCAATGAACTGGCCTTGGCTCAAAAAATTGTCGAGCTCAAGAACAACATTGATTATGAGAAGGCACACTTCAAGAAGCACATGGCCAAGCTCAGTGTGGTTGATGTGCAAATCTTCAAGAAGGTTATGCACGATCTCAAGGCAGGGTTCAGCAAGAAGCGTGAAGAAGCCAAAGGCTCACGCGAGCGCATGAAGTACTATGCGTAGAAATGTGTGCAAACGCACAATGAAGCTGAAAAGAGAAAGGCTCTTGGGCACCCTGGCATCGACCCTAGGATGGCTGGCAAGCAAAATAAGAAGTCTGCTGATGCCATACCCAAAGCTCAACGGCAGGAACAACCAAGCATAGTCTTCCCTACCAGCATGACTGGCTCGAAGCAAAAGGTCCCCTCAGCAGCTTCTGAGCAGAAGAAAACTAGGCAAGCCGAAGCCAAAGCCAGGAATAGGAAGCTCAAAGAAACCTCTAATGGTGCTCCCTCCAAGAAGAAACTGAAGACAAAGGCTTCAAAGTCTTCAAAGCAAGAGCGTGCTGCTGCTCCAGAGCCCCTCAATGTTGAACCAATCTCTGTTGCTTTCCCAGCCTCGACCAACCAAGAACGTCGCCTAGTGATTCATGAGCCTGCTTCCACAGAGGCTCCAGAGAGTGAAGAAATTCCAGCTGTTGAACCCAACGTAGCTGAAGACATTGGTCGTGAAGACAATGTACATGATGATGAAGTCCTACCTCGGCTCGAGCCACAATCGGTATCATCACCTGCTCCCACGAGCAGTGAACTTATTAGCATTGGTCATCCATTGACGCCAATTGCTCAAGATGACTCATGGGCTGAGCAACAACAACAAGACACCCCGCACTCCACCTGCTCAAGTGACCTCTTCGGTGCTTGATGATGACAACTACATGGAGCAGACCACTCCCTCTCCAAAGGCGTCGCTAGTGTTTCGTAGGCTTCACAAAGGCCTCAGGCCACAGGTCTCCATGTCAAGCATTACAGAAGAGGAAGTGCAATACAGTAGCTCAGTAGCACGTCAAGTGTTTCCTAAAGCCACCCCTTCTGCATCTGCCTCTGAGTCTGAAGCCAAAGATGCTCAAGACATTCCGGCTGCATCAGCCGAAGAAGAAAAAAAGAAGAGAAAATAGATGAAAGAGAAGCCACACCCCCTGCCAGTGATCCAGTCATGCAAGAGAATGTGATCGTGCCCGACCCTCCAGTTGTCGAACAGATGGAGGTTGAAAACAATGAGGCTGCCACCAACAACGCCACTAAAGCCAATGACACTATCATGGTTGAAGATAATGTGGAGCCCGAAGCCAATGTGACCACTGACACCATTCTGCAGCCAATCATCTCTGATGACGTCGTTCCTCCTCCAAGGCCTCATACCATGGAACATGCATTCAATTGTGGTGTGTTGGTAACTGTCAGATGGCCCATCATGATTGAAAGTGCTAGTGATCGACTAGAGGGGGGTGAATAGGAGATTTTTATGAAAGTCTTCAAAACATGGAAGTTTTGAAGACAAACGATAGAAATACACCTATTACCATGCAATGGAAGGTAGACTACACTAGGCAAGCCATAGTCAAGTATTCAATGAAGTGAAAGCACAAAGACTAATAGCAGCTAGACAGTATAGATCAGGATGGAAGATAGTATGAAGCCAATCAGAACAAGCAGTCACTCAGTGAAGACAAAAGATAATGCAAATAGGCAATGACTTCAAAAGGACCAACTGTAAATAAAGAGATGGAAAGGATAGAACCAGTTGCTCGTTGAAGACAATGATTTGTTGGACCAGTTCTAGTTGTTGTGACAACTGTACTTCTGGTTAGGGAGGCTGAGATTTAACTCAGAAGACCGTGTTTTTCACCTTATTCCCCTTGAGCTAAGGACACTCAGTCCTCACCCAATCACTCTGGTAAGTCTTCAAGGTAGACTTCCAAACATTGACAGACTTTGTTCACTGGCGATCCACAATGACTCTTGGATGCTCAGAACGAGACGCCTAACCGGCTGGAGGATTCACAGTCCTCAAGTGTAATAAGTCTTCAGATCACACAGACAGGAAGACTTCAGTGATGCCTAACACTCTTTGGCTCTGGGTGTTTAGGGCTTTGTCCTCGCAAGGATTTCTCTCTCAAAGGCTTTGAGGTGGGTTGCTCTCAAACGACACCGTGCACTAACTCTGAGCAGCCAACCAATTTATGGTGTAGGGGGTGGGCTATTTATAACCACTAGGCAACCCGACCTGATTTGTCCGAAATGACCCTGGGTCACTAAGGAACTGACACGTGTTCCAACGGTCA
The DNA here is from genome assembly GCF_056163025.1 of Triticum urartu. NCBI lineage: Eukaryota > Viridiplantae > Streptophyta > Magnoliopsida > Poales > Poaceae > Triticum > Triticum urartu. Next base: position 443,831,840 of record NC_141876.1, read on the forward strand.
GATTTCAAACACACACGACAACTTTACTTGGGCTACAAGCAAAGTTGACTTATCCAACTCTGGATAAGATTTGCTCTCATTGTCTTCGCTCGTAGACATAGGATTTTGGTTAAGCATCACTTCAGTCATTCTGACTGGTTCTCTTGGACCCCACTTAATAGTACGGTGGTTCCTATGACTCAACAAAGAAGAAAAGGAAACGACGAAGCAACTAAGTCTTCGCGCTCCATAGTATTCACGCGATGTCTTCTCTTGTCATAGTCTTCAATATGAAACTCTTCACAGAAAACCTTTGTCTTCAATGTCTTCATACATTTTTAGGGGTCATCTCCGGCAGGAAAACCGAATCAATGAGGGACTTCTACCTGTGTTATCCTGCAATTCTCACAAACACATTAGTCCCTCAACCAAGTTTGTCGTCAATACTCCAAAACCAACTAGGGGTGGCACTAGATGCACTTACAATGATTCCACCCACTGCTCCTGGGCCACAATATGATTATCATGTGGAGCAGAGGCCTCAAATTCAGAAGCCAAAGCCTAGATTGCCAAGGCTTCCAAGTGCTGCCACAACACAGGATCATTCATTGTGCAAAGCTTCAGGGCGCACAACACTTTCTTCGACAGTGCCAAGAACCTCTACAAGAATCGCAAGATCTCCTCTGACAGGTTTTGGAGTCATCAGCAGCGAAGCTATTACTCATGCATCCTATACAATCAAGACCGGATTTTTCCGCATAAGCGTCTAGATTCTGAAGCTATTGCTGGGTTGCCATGTCTTGAGGAGGCCCTTGACTGCTTTCGGGATGTTGGACTTCTGCCTTTTATGATTGACAAAGAGCACTGGAACGAAGGGCTTCTACTGCAGCTCTATGCTACACTACACATTCGTGGCTACAACAGGGATCCGAAGACTTGGATCCTTGAGTGGATGACAGGTGATGTTCATCGAAGCCAAAGCTGAGGACATCATCGAGCTTACTTCCCTGCCCACTCCAGGTGACTTGTATGAACCTGGTTGTCAGCATCATCAGAATGAGCTGCAGAGCATTTTATCAGAAGGCAGAGCCCAATATGAGACAAATGCTGAGCATGATGAAGCCATTGCCCCATGACACCGAATACCCCAAGGAATTTTTTGTTCAGGACCTCAAGTACTTGCCACGTACAGTTATCATATTCCGAGGTGTACTCTATGGCCTAACAAAGGAAATTCTTGTGAAGGTAAACTTCAAGGCGCCATGAAGACATTGGTTTTCTATATTGTCAATGGCATCAAATTCAACACTCGGGATTTCTTCATCCTACATCTTGCTACTTCTGGGATTGATCTTTTCGGCCTGAAATTCTATGCTCTGTGGGTGATGTGCTTGATCAAGCTTCATTCAACCATCGACTATCAACCCTCAGCGCGCAACCACATTGTCTTTTTTGCCTGATGTTGATATGTCTATTGAAGCCATCTACCCCGAGCCAGCAAAGAAGCCACTGCACCTTCAGAATGCAGAATTTCAAAGCTTCACGCAGCCTATTGAAGGGATTCATGTGCCAAATGCTGCAACACCCGCTTATCCTCTTGCTGGCAACTTGCGTGTGCCGCACCGTACCAACACTGAAGCCACTGCCAGCACCATAGCTCAAAGGCCTCAGAAGCGTCCTCATGTCCTCAACGACCGTGAGGTTCTCGTGGCTCTACATCAAAAGCAAGATAGGCATAATGATTGGCTGAAGAGTCAGATCCAGAGTCTCTTGGTGGATGTAAACCGCATTCGCAACTTTGCCACCAAGAACTCATTTATTGCTCATGAAGCCCGTCGGCGGTCCTGGAAGAGCCTCACAATGCTCTGCTCTGAAGATGAACTTCGCGAAGATGGCTTCACAGAGAGCTTCAAATTTGACTCCAGGCCTCCACCAAATGCAAGCAGGCATCGCACTCCATCTGTTGAAGATTCTGAACATTCGTCTTCGGCTGCAACTGTCATTGCGAGAGTCGTCGATGAAGAGGATGACGCCACTTCACTAACTTTGGTTGCACTGCATTATGATTCTGCGTCACGCCCGTCTGCACCACCAAACTCCAATGTCGACCCTGCTCCATCTTCTACACCAACTGGGAACGAGTAGATCCTCTACGTCTTCAAACCTTTTTTGTTATTACTGACAAAAGGGGGAGAAGCATATGAGGTTGATAGTCTTCAAGCAGGTCCATATGGGTGGTTGCATTATTTTTGCTAAGTTCTTACAAGTCTCTTTTTGAAACTATTTGGCTTTTGAGTTGTGACACTTAAACTTCATGGTCCTCCGCTAGTTTTGCTGCTACTTTGTGATGCGATGATAAATTCTATATGTAGTCATTCTGCAGATGTCCATTTCTCATTATGCATGTCATTATCTTCGCTATTCTTATATATGCACAAAGAATTGTCTTCGTACGTTGAAGATGATCTCCATAAAGTAAAACCTGCCATGTGCATTTGCATTCAAAGGAAAACTACTTACATGCACATCTTCAGAGGGAGCCTTTTGCAACATACGAAGACAATGCCCTAATCCTTAACTTTCACATACTTTTATCCCCGTTGAAAACTTCAACCAGTTTGTCATCAATCACCAAAAAAGGGGGAGATTGTAAGTTCATCTAGTGCCAGCCCTAGTTGGTTTTGGAGTAATGACGACAAACTTGGTTGAGGGACTAATGTGTTTGTGAGAATTGCAGGATAACACAGGTAGTAGTACCTTATTGATTCAGTTTACCTATCAGAGATGACCCCTAAAAATGTGTGAAGACATTGAAGACAATGGTGGTTCGTGAAGATATTCATGATGAAGATTATGACATGTGAAGACATTCACTTGAAGACTATGGAGTGCAAAGACATAGTTGTTTCGTAGTTTCCTTTTCTTCTTTGTTGAGTCATAGGAACCACCGTACTATTAAGTGGGGTCCAAGTGGAAAAAGTTAGAGTGACTGATGTGATGCTCAACCAAAATCCTATGTCTTCGAGCGAAGACAATGAGAGCAAATCTGATCCAAATTTGGATGAGTCAACTTTACTTGTAGCCAAGTCAAGCTGCCGCGTGTGTTTGAAATCCGACCGTTGGACACGTGTCGGTTCCTTAATGACCTAGGGTCATTCAGACAAATCAGGTCAGGTTGCCTCCTGTCTATAAATAACCCACCCCTACACTATAAGTTTGGCTGCTCAGAGTTAGTGCACGACTTCTGTCGTTTGGGAGAAACCCACCTACGAAGCATTTGACAGAGAGATCCTTGCGAGGACAAAGCCCAAAACACCCAGAGCCAAAGGGTGTTAGGCATCACTAAAGTATTTCTGTCCGCGTGACCTGAAGAATTGTTACATTTGAGGACTGTGAATCCTCCAGCCGGTTAGGCGTCACGGTCTGAGCATCCAACAGTCATTGTGAATGCTGGTGAACGAAGTCTGTGAAGGTTTGGAAGTCGACCTTGAAGACTTACCAAAGTGATTGGGTGAGGACTGCGTGTCCTTAGCTCAAGGGGAATAAGGTGAAGATGCGGTCTTCTGAGTTGAGTCTCAGCCTCCCTAACCAGACGTATAGTTGTCACAGCAACCGGAATTGGTCTACCAAATCCTTGTCTTCACCAAGCAAGTGGTTCTATCCCCCACTTCCCTTTACTTTACAGTTTGTCTTTGTTAAGTCATTGTTTGCTTGTCTGAACTGTTTGACTTCACTAAGTGAAGACTATTTAATGTTTGGCTTCATACTGTCTTCCATCCTGATCCATACTACCTAGCTGCTGATAGTCTTCGTGCTTTTACAATACTGATCATTTGACTATGGCTTGTCTAGTGTAGTCTCTCTTCTGTTGTATATCAATAGGTTCATTTCATCTGTTTGTCTTGAAAGACCTCGTGTTTTGAAGACTTTCATAAAAATCACCTATTCACCCCCCCTCTAGTCGATAACTAGCACTTTCACATAGGCATCACGACCAAGATTAGTAGACCGACTCCTGCCTGCATCTACTACTATTACTCCACACATTGACCGCTATCCAGCATGCATCTAGTGTATTAAATTCATGGGGAAACGGAGTAATGCAATAAGAACGCTGACATGATGTAGACAAGATCTATTTATGTAGAAATAGACCCCATCATTTTATCCATAGTAGCAATGATACATACATGTCGGTTCCCCTTCTGTCACTGGGATCAAGCACCATAAGACCGAATCCTGCATGCATCTACTACTATTACTCCACACATCGACCGACTCCTGCCTGCATCTAGAGTGTTAAGTTCATGAAGAACAGAGTAACACTTTATGTAAGATGACATGGTCTAGACGAATAAACTCAAGCAATATGTTGTAAACCCCATGTTTTTATCCTTGATGGCACCAATACAATACGTGCCTTGCTGCCCCTACTGTCACTAGGAAAGGACACCGCAAGATTGAACCCAAAGTGTGACATCCCAATTTTCAATTTGGGTGTTAATCATTAGGTCATCGTATGCATCCATGCCCTTTTCATTTTTAATTTGTTTTAGTTGTACATTTTGATCCAAGAGACCTTAAGGAACTCAAGGACCATGTGAGAGAGTTGGAGGTTCTCATAAAATTCCATTTTTGAATTTTCAAAATTGGTAAATTGGATCAAGGTGATTTTTATTTGAAATTATTTTGCCCAGTTATTTCAAAATAAATAAAATAATGAGAGAAGATAATATGACTTCTTCAAAATAGAGGAAATAATGGAAATTTAATTTTAAATAAAAATATGTATTTTATTTGTATTTTATTTGCGATTTTATTCTGTTAAATTAGGGGAAAACTGCATTTTATCCCAGAAAAATGTCCATGTTGTCCTAATTATTAGGAGAGGACCGTGAAAATTATTTTTGGGATTTTAGGATTTTTATTTTAACTTTTTGGATTTTTTTTTCTTTTTTTGGTGAAATTATTTTAAAAAATCCTAACTGGGCTGGCCCAGCTAGCGCCAGGCCGTGGCCTAGCTCGCCGCCGTCCTCCCCGAGTCCGGCTCGCGCCCGCCGCCGCCGCCGCCGAGTCCGGCCTCTCCCCCACCGCCTAGCCCCTTCCCCAAGCACCTTCGGCCCCCTTTAAATAGGGCCGATGCCCGGCCTCTCCTTCCCACCGAGCCACCCCGCCGCCCGCCGCCGCCGCTTGCGCCGCCCACACCACCCATGCCGCTTCCCACCGCCTCCTGCCACTGCCGCGCTGCCGCACCGCCGCTGCTACCGCGCCGCCTCGCCCCGTTCCCCGGAGAATGCTGCCGTGCCGTCACCGGTTTTCCCCCACCCGACCCAGTATAAACCACTCATTTTTTATTAAAGTTCGGTTTTTCTTTTAAATCGGCTTTTTAGGTTTTGTTAATTAGCGAGCGTTCACCGATCTAGATCTGTTAACGAACGAATTTCGTTCGTTAGTTTCTGTTAGCGGACGTTTGTCCGATAGATTTTTCTTTTTAGTTTTATTTTCGGCCAGGGACCTATTCGTAATTACTTTCTTCGCAGATTAGTCTCTGATCTACAAACCTTCACTATTTTTTGCTTGTTTATCCAAATATAGTTAAACCAACGCCAAAATCTTTGTCTTGTTCCCCTCTGTCCAGATAATCAACTTGAAGATGATTTTGAAAATTTAAAATTTGTTTTCAAGCAGATTTGACTTTGAACTTCTTTTGATCGTAGTTTGATTTCATAACTCCGATTTGACTGATTCTTTTCGCAAATCGAAGCTCTTCTCTTGAACTTTCAGTTTAGATCTTTTATTTTGGTTTTACCTTTGCATCTTATGCTTGAGTGCTTATGTATGCTATTTTTTGTTCACGATAGAGTTTCCGGAGTGCGAGGCTTGCTACTACGAATCTCTAGGGTTTTCCGATCATCAGCAAGGCAAGTAACACTTTGATCATATCCCTTTATTACCCAGTTATGCATTAGTTTCAACCCTCAAACATTGCATGAGTAGGATGTGATAACATGTGGGTATTGGGAAGTAGTTGATGAGGTAGGAACCTATTGCCTTACATTTAAACCTTGAGAGTTACTACGTTATGTATGCATTACTTTGCTATGCTCGTAGACGTGGATTGGTTTGTGAGATTCATGAAAGATGTGAGAGTTATTATTAACTAAGAGGAACTTAAGGTGGCCACTTTAATACACTTCTGGGTGGATTGGTTGTGGGCACCTGGAGCAATCCAGTGTTGTCCTAGGATATCCCGGAGTACCCGTGTGATCATCCTATGGTTTGCCACCCAGGCTCAAAGGGATCATAAGATTATTCATGCTATAAACTTCCGTGTGCAGCCACAAGCCATTATGGGCTCTGGCATAGTTGAGTATGTTTTGTGACCTCTTTCAGTGGTAGGCTAGCAGATGTAGGGGAAACTAGGTGGTACTGTCTACCCAGAGTAAAGAGTTAATGCTTTGGAAAGACTATGTCTCGATCATCCGATCATGGATGTGGTCGAGTCTTGTGGGGAAAAGTGCGCAAACCTCTGCAGAGTGTATAAACTAATCATGGTTAACTGTGTCCCCGGTTATGGACATCTTGAGTATATGGTACTTGAATTATTGATTTGATCTCATCACCTTACTTAATGAAACTGTTGGGTTATAATTATTATTTTGGGATTGAGTTGGAGGAACCTTCTCAATAATTTCATTAAACTTTGTAGTTAAATAAAATATATTCCTTTGTTGTAGGGAAAAATTAGCTTTATGCAAATGATAACCGTAGAGCCTCCACCAGCCAAATATGCATGTAGTGATAGCTGTTATTTGTTCATTGCTCTATGGTGTTATCTTGCCAGCATATTCCATGTGCTGACCTAAACGGCTGCAACGTATCATGTTGCAGAATTTTCAAACGAAGAGTAAGGTGTGATAGGTCGTTGTCATGCACTCAGTATTGCCGTGGAGTTGGATGGACTCACTTATCTTAGAAGCTTCTGCAGTTATCTTATTTAGATGGCCTTCAGCCATATTATTGTAATAAGTACTCTTTATGAGACACTCGTGTAATAAGTGTGTGATTTAACTCTATTATAAATCCTTGAGTACTGCGTGTGTCGGCAATACTGATCCAGGGATGACACTTAAGCACAGAGACTACGATCCATTGGGATCGGGTCGCTACACAAAGCTAAGCACTTCTCCCATTGCAAGAAAAACCAATCTAGTTGGCCAAACTAAACCGATAGTTTGAAGAGAATTACAAAGATATCAAATCATGCATATCAGAATTGTAGCGACTAGACCTCAAACAGTCCGATCTCTGTGCATCAGTGTCATCCCTGGATCGGTAATGCTGACACGCACAGTACTAGAGGATTTATAACAGAGTAGCAATCACACACTTATTACATCGAATGTCTCAAAAGAGAACTTATTACAATAAATATGGCTTAAGGCCATCTCATACGATAATAGCGGAAGGCTTGGAAGATAAAGTGAGTCCATCAACTCCAACGGCATCACTGAGTGAAAGACAACGACCTAAGGCTCCTTGCTCGTCGTCTGAAAAGTCTGCAACATGAACGTTGCAGCCTGAAACGGATCAACACATGGAATATGCTAGCAAGGTAACACAAGAGTAATGAACAGGATAAATGCTATCACTACATGCATATTTGGCTGGTGGAGGCTGTATGGTTAACATGTTTATGCGAAAAGCCAATTTTCCCCAACAAAAAAGGAATAAATTTTATTTAACTATGATGGTAGTTGTTAAACATTGAGAAGGTTCCTCCAACTAAATCCCAATTAATCATCATCATTAAACCCAATCAAATTATATTAAGAGTGATGAGATCAACATGATAATCCAAGAACCAGATACTCAAGATGTCCATAACCGGGGACACGACTAACCATGATTAGTTTATACACTCTGCAGAGGTTTGCGCACTGTTCCCCATAAGACTCGATCTCCTCCGTTGGATTTCTTACACTACAGGGTGTTTGAGAAACGGATGACCGAGACACAGTCTTTCATAAGCATTAACTCTCTACTCTGGATAGACAGTACCACCTACAACCCACTACATCTGCTAGTCTACCTCTTCAAGAGCTTCACGCAACTTACTCAGCTATGCCAGAGCCCATAATGGCTTGTGGCTGCACACAGAAGTTTCTAGCAAGAATAATCTCATGATCCCTTTGAGCCTGAGTGGCGGGCCGTAGGATGATCACACGGGTCCTCTGGGATATCCTAGGATAACAATGGATTCTCCAGGTGCCCACAAGTAATCCACCCAGATGTGAATTTAAGTTGCCACCTTAAGTTGAACCATTAATTAATAGCTCACATATGTAATGAATACTCTCAAACCCAATCCACGTCTACGAGCATAGCATAGCATTATAAGCAATGTAGAAGTAACTCCCAAGGGTTTGATAATAAAACAGGTAATAGGTACTACCTCATCTACTTCCCAAAACTCACAATTTAATCAGATCCTAACCACGCAACTGTTTGAGGATTGATCTAATGCAATAAAACTGGGTAGTAAAAGGGTATGATCAAAGTGTTACTTGCCTTGCTGATGATCTGTGAAACCTAGAGACTCGAAGTAGCATGCTTCGCACTCCAGGTACTCTATCGCAAACAAACAAGCATACAATAAGCACTCAACTATAAGCACGGGTAAAACTCAAATAAGAAGTCTAACCAGAAAGTTCAACTTAAGAACTCCGGTTGGCAAAAAGAATCAAACCAAACGAAGCAACAAAACTCAAACTGTGAAAGAAACAAGATCCGTTTACTAATCTGGACTTAAGTCAAATTTTATAGTAGCAAAATCTTGTTCAAGTTGGTTAAACAGAAAGAGAGCTTCGAAACAAAGATCTAGGCGCTTGAATCGCCTGATTCCGATAAACGAGCGAGAAGTTATACTAGAACGAAGATTAGGGCAGGAATCGTGATCGAAAATAATCGCGGAAAAATCTTGGAAAAAGAAAAACTGACGAACAGGCTAACGAACGAACGTTCGTTGTCTGTGGCTAACGGGTGAAAACCGTTTGTTAAAACGAACGTACGAATGGGCGTTCGCTAAATAAACAAACCGGGGAAAAATATAAAATCGATCTAAATGTAGGGTTTCAAAAAAAAGATCGGTTTTCCGAAGAAAACCGGCTGCGACGGCTACCTCGTCGGTGGCGGGGTTGGTGGCGGCGGGGCTCCAGTGGCGGCGGCGGCGAAGCGAGGCAGTGACGAGACGGGGCGGCGGTGGCGGATCGGGGCGGGGCGGGGCTGGCGCTAGGGTTCCGCGGGGCTGGCGGACCTTGGCGGCTTATAAGGCCTGCCGGGTCGGAGTCCTAGTCGGGCACGGCCCGACTAAGTCGGTTGACTTTTTTAAAAAATAAATAAATTCCGCGCAGTAAAACGAAGAAAAGAGATACTAAAAAGACTTCAAAAATCATGAAATAAAATTCCCCGTCCTCTAAAAATCTAACGGACAAGGTGAACATTTATTTGGGCCTCTAATGCAATTTTGGAAAACGCATATTTTTCCTAATTCAAATAAATAGCGATAAAAACTCCGAATAAAATCTTATTTGATTTTAATATTAAATCTCCAATATTTGTTTATTTTGGGGAAGTCATTTTATCCCCTCTTTTTTTATTTTCATAAAGAAATATTTGAAGAGAAAATAATTAAAATCAATGACCCTCTTTTCAAAATTTGAGAAATCTCAAATTTGAAAATAACGAAATCCCCAACGCTCTCTGTCGGTCCTTGAGTTGCGTAGAATTTCTAGGATCAAGCAAAAATGCAACAAAATATGATATGCAATGATGATCTAATGTATAACATTCCAAATTGAATATTTGGGATGTTACGAACCTACCCACCTTAAGATGAATCTCGCCCTCGAGATTCGGGTTGGCTAGAAAATAGGTGAGGGTGATCCTTCCGTAGGTCTTCCTTTCATTCCCTGGTGGCTTCATCCTCGGTATGGTGGCTCCACTGAACTTTGCAGAACTTGATAACCTTACTGCGTGTGACACGGCTGGTAAACTCAGGAATCTTGACTGGTTTCTCCTTGTAGGTCAAATCGGTATCCAACTGAATCACTTCCAGTGGCACTATATCTCTTAGAGGAATATCAGCCATCTCTGCGTGGCACTTCTTCAATTGGGAAACGTGGAACACATTGTGAACTCCTGACAATCCTTTGGGCAATTCCAATCTGCAAGCAACTTCTCCCATACGTTCCAAAACTTTGTATGGTCCCACAAAACATGGTGCTAACTTTCCTTTAACTCCAAAACGCTTCACTCCTCGAAGTGGTGATACACGAAGATACACTCTGTCTCTGACTTCATAAGTTGTCTCCTTGTGTTTTGAATCCGCATAGCTCTTCTGCCTGGACTGGGCTACCTTGAGTCTGTCGCATATCAGTTTAACCTTCTCTTCAGACTCTTTAATCAAATTTGGTCCAAACAACTGACGGTCTCCAACTTCATCCCACAACAACGGTGTCCTCAACCTCCTTCCGTACAATGCTTCGAAAGGGGCCATCTTCAAACTAGCTTGATAGTTGTTGTTGTAAGAGAACTTTGCATAAGGCAAATTGTCTTCCCAACTAGATCCATAGTCTAGCGCACAACCTCTAAACATGTCCTCTAGAAATTGATTGACTCTCTCAGTCTGTCCATCCGTCTGTGGGTGAAGGCTGTACTAAACTCTAGCCTGGTTCCCAAAGTCTCATGCAACTAATTCCAAAACTTTGAGGTAAACTGGGTTCCTCTATCCGATACAATGGTCCTCGGAACTCCATGTAGACATACGATCCTGGTCATGTATATCTTTGCCAACTTAGCACTGGTGTAAGTGGTCTTCCCTGGGATGAAATGAGCTACCTTCGTCAAACGATCGACTACAACCCATATTGAGTCATAGCCTGAACGAGTCCTGGGTAATCCCGTGATTAAGTCCATGCCTAGTTTATCCCACTTCCATTCGGGTATCGGCAATGGTTGTATCAATCCCGCTGGCTTCTGATGTTCTGCCTTCACTCTCTGACATACATCACAAACTGCTACATACTCCGCAATATCCTTCTTCATTCCGGTCCACCAAAAACTATCCTTCAAATCTAGATACATCTTGGTATTTCCTGGGTGAATCGAATACGGTGAATAATGGGCCTCTTGCAGAATCAACTTCCTGATCTCCGGATCATCAGGCACATATACGCGGTCCTCAAACCATAGGGTATCGTGCTCATCCTTACGAAATCCCTTAGCTTTTCCTTTGCTCATCCTCTCTTTTATCTCGGCAATCTCCTTGTCTGTCTTCTGAGCTTCCCTGATCTTATCCATCAAAGTAGACTGAATCTCTAATGCTGCTATATAACCCCTCGGAACTACTTCCAAACATAGCTCACGAAGATCCTCTGGTAACTCCTTGGGTAACTCTCCGGTCATGAGCGTATTTACATGACTCTTGTGGCTCAACGCATCAGCTACTACGTTAGCCTTTCTAGGATGATAATGCAACTTCATATCATAATCCTTGATGAGCTCCAACCATCCCCTTTGCCTGAGATTTAACTCCTTCTGCGTGAAGATATACTTCAAACTCTTGTGATCCGTGTACACCTCACAATGGTTTCCAATGAGAAAATGTCTCCATGTCTTCAACGCATGCACTACGGCTGCTTACTCCAAATCATGGGTAGCATAATTCAACTCATGGGGTTTAAGCTATCGTGAGGCATAAGAAACAACTCTTCATTCCTGCATAAGCACTGCTCCAAGTCCTCGACGAGAAGCGTCGCAATACACCTGGTAATCCTTGCGTTGACATAGGAGAATCAACACTGGAGCTGTAACCAAGCGTTTCTTCAACTCCTGAAAACTGGCCTCACATTCCTCAGTCCATTTAAACTTAGTGTCCTTCTTCAACAACTCCGTCATGGGCTTTGCAATCTTCGAGAAATTCTCAATGAACGTTCTATAGTATCCTGTGAGTCCAAGAAAACTCCGAATCTCTCAACTGACGTGGGTGCTTCCCAATTTGTCACAGTGATGACCTTGGTAGGGTCTACGGCTATTCCTTCTCTGGATATAACATGTCCAAGAAATCCAACTTACTTCAACCAAAACTCACACTTGCTGAACTTGGCGTATAGCTGATGTTATCTGAGCTTCCCAAGTACCGAACGCAAATGCTCCTTATGCTCCTCTTCATTCTTCAAGTAGACCAAAATATCATCAACGAACACCACGACGAACTTATCCAAAAACTCCATAAACACCTTGTTCATCATGTTCATAAAATAGGCAGGTGCGTTCGTCAAACCAAATGACATAATAGTATACTCATATAGCCCGTATCTTGTGGTAAAAGCTGTCTTAGGTATATCCCGCTCTCGAATCTTCAGCTGGTGGTACCCTGATCGCGGATCAATCTTGGAAAACACCTTAGCTCCTTGTAGTTGGTCAAACAAGTCATTTATCATCGGCAGTGGGTACTTGTTCTTGATCGTCACTTCATTCAATCCTCGATAATAAACAACCAACCTCAACGATCCATCGTTCTTCTCCACTAGAAGCACTGGTGATCCCTAAGGTGACGAACTTGGGCGAATATAGCCTTTTATCTAGTAACTCCTTAATCTGCTTCTTAATTTCCTCTAAATCCTTAGCGGGCATCCTATACGATCTCTTAGATATTGGCCCTATGCCTGGCAAAAGCTCGATCAAAAACTCAATGTCTCTATCTGGTGGCATGCATACATCCGGGAAATCCTTCACCAGTGGTACTTTCTCCTGTACAACTCCTGATAAGGAATTCACTTGAGTCCTATTTGGCACATGCCGGGATACATACTTGATCCTTCTTCCTTCTGGGGTGGTAAGCAAAATCGACTTAATGACGCAGTCAGTGTTCCCTCCATACGTCGATAACCAATCCATGCCTAATATCACGTCCAGTCCTTGTGACTCCAATACTATTAGGTCTGAGGGGAACATGTAGCTACCAATCCTTAATGGTAACCGATCACACCATAGGCTAGCCATATACTTCGCTCCTAGCGAGGTTACTAACATGGGTGTCCTAAGGGCTTGGGTTGGCAATTTAAAGTTTTCCACAAATCCCCTTGATATGTATGAATGCGATGCATTGGTATCAAAAAGAACGATTACAGTAAATGACTTAATCATAAACTTACCTATTACTGCATCCGGTTGCGCTTCAACCTCCTCCATGTTCATGTGGTTTACTTGTCCCCTGTTGAAAGGGTTGGGCTTCTTCCTAGAGCTTCCATTGCCATTCCCATTCTTTGCTTCAGAACATTCCGTGGCATAATGTCCATTCTTCCCGCACTTGAAGCAAGTAATGTGACTTAGATCCTTCTTGGCGGGCATTGCTGGGTTGGTACGGTTTTGGACGTTGCTTTCTCCATTACCACTCCCATACCTGGGGCCACTATGGTTGTGCTAAATCCCTCCATTGTGATTGTGACCTCCATGGTTATGTTGAAGAGGTCCTCCCGAGTTCGGGGTAAGACGGGGTCTCTGCTGAGCTCCAGAATTGTACTTCCCTTGTCCACACTTCTGCATGCGGTTGTCAATCAGCTGGTGCTTCCCTTCAATCATAAGAGCTGTATCTACTAACTCCTGGTAGTTAGTGAAAGTTGCTACCATCAACTACATGCTCAGCTCATCATTCAGTCCTTCTAGAAACTTCTTCTGCTTCGCGACATCTGTGGCAACGTCATCTGGGGCATAACGTGCTAGCTTACCAAAGTCATCCACATACTGGCCAACGTGTGTCCTCCTTGGCGTAAGTTGCGAAACTTGCGCTTCTTCATGGCATAGCTCCTGCTGATACATGGGCGGTACGGAATGCTTGCTGAAACTGCTCCCAAGTGACATTGGCAATAGGAAAAGTGGTTGTGTAATTCTCCCACCATGAGGCTGCTGGTCCATCCAATTGGCGCGCGGCAAAACGCACCTTCTCAGCATCTGTGCATCGTGCAGTGGTCAACTCCCTTCCAATCCCGCGGAGCCAATCATCTGCAACTATCGGCTCGGTGGTACTGGAGAACACCAGCGGCTGCAACCTCAGAAAACGGGATAAGTTGTTGACTGGGGGTGGTGGTGGTGGGTTGTTGTTGTTGTTGGTGGTGGTGGTGGTGGTGGTGGTGGTGGTGGTGTTGTTGTTGTTGTTGTTGTTGCCTTGGTTTTGAACTAACATCTGCATCAAGGCATTCTGTTGTTGGATCAACTGAGTGAGCTCCGGTGGGAAAGTAAATCCGGGGTCACGTCTCGGAGGCATTTGAGGATTTAGAGGGAATAGAATAGAATAGAATAATGTCTAGTGAGAAAACACTACCCATATGCTCATGAGACAAACACAATCAATTCACTTCAATCAATTCAAACAAGGGCATACACTCGGTCTAACTATCGTTACAAAAGTGCTCGGTCTAATCTATATACATCGGGGAATACTACTACTGATATGGTGGTTGACTAGAAAAATTGATCGGTGGAAGACTCCATAATATATGCTCCAGCTTCGTCAACAAAGTCATCATCACTATCGTCGGGGTCTGAGTCGGAGTCGTCGATGATGATGTAGTTCTCCCGGCAAGTGGAATCGTCGTCTTCTCCTCCTGGTGCGGGGTCTCCCATGAATACTCCTAGATTCCTTGTCAGATTGTCATTCATCTCCACTAGTATCGTCATTTCCTGCTCGTATCCATCGCGTGTAGACTTGAGTTCTTCCTCCAGCTCCGTGATCCTGGTCATTGCCTTCTTCAGATCTATCATGCCCGCGCACATCTGGTTCTCCTGGCGATGAATGTGTTGGTTTAACTCGTGGATGAAAGCAGCAATAGATCTATCCTTCCTGGTGCTGATCATCTCCCATTGCTCATCTCGGCGCCCACAAATCTTGTAGATAGTATCCTTGAGATCCTTGTGGTAAACTTCTCCAATGTGTCCCATGGTAATGTGGGCTGCCATGCTCTTGCCTAGACTCCAGGTTAGTGCATCATAGGAAAACTCTATGGGCTTAGTGACTGGCGCGAACGTCCTTCCTGGAACTTGAACTCAAATCATCTAGCGCTCCTCTTCTGGTAAAGTGGTGTTGTAGGTCCCGGTGAAGCTTGGTATTCCGATGTTTAGGTATCTAGTAACTTCCTTCAAGTGTCGTCCAAAAGGCGTATCTTCATCCGGTTGAGTGAACTTGTTCCTTGCATCCGCCATCCTAAAGAGTAGAAAAGGGAGAGGAGTCGGAAATGAGAAGAGAGTAGAGGTCTAAGGGTTTTAGCTTAGTGCTCGTGTCCTACAGTCAGCGTGTGCTCTGATACCATCTTGTAGCGACCAGACCTCAAACAGTCCGATCTCTGTGCATCAGTGTCATCCCTGGATCGGTAATGCTGACACGCACATTACTTGGGGATTTATAACAGAGTAGCAATCACACACTTATTACATCGAATGTCGCAAAAGAGAAATTATTACAATAAATATGGCTTAAGGCCATCTAATACGATAACAGCGGAAGGCTTGGAAGATAAAGTGAGTCCATCAACTCCAACGGCATCACTAAGTGAAAGACAACGACCTAAGGCTCCTTACTCGTCGTCTGAAAAGTCTGCAACATGAACGTTGCAGCCCGAAACGGGTCAGCACATGGAATATGCTGGCAAGGTAACACAAGAGTAATGAACATGATAAATGCTATCACTACATGCATATTTGGCTGGTGGAGGCTGTATGGTTAACATGTTTTTGCGAAAAGCCAATTTTCCCCTACAGGAATAAATTTTATTTAACTATGATGGTAGTTGTTAAACATTGAGAAGGTTCCTCCAACTCAATCCCAATTAATCATCATCATTAAACCAAATCAAATTATATTAAGAGTGATGAGATGAACATGATAATCCAAGAACCAGATACTCAAGATGTCCATAACCGGGGACACGGCTATCCATGATTAGTTTATACACTCTGCAGAGGTTTGCACACTTTTCCCCACAAGACTCGATCTCCTCCGTTGGATTTCTCGCACTACAGGGTGTTTGAGAAACGGATGACCGAGACACAGTCTTTCAGAAGCATTAACTCTCTGCTCTGGATAGACAGTACCACCTACAACCCACTACATCAGCTAGTCTACCTCTTCAAGAGCTTCACACAACTTACTCAGCTATGCCGGCTTGTGGTTGCACATGGAAGTTTCTAGCATGAATAATCTTATGATCCCTTTGAGCCTGGGTGGCGGGCCGTAGGATGATCACACGGGTCCTCCGGGATATCCTAGGACAACACTGGATTCTCCAGGTGCCCACAAGCAATCCACCCAGATGTGAATTTAAGTTGCCACCTTAAGTTGAACCATTAACTAATAGCTCACATCTGTAATGAATACTCTCAAACCCAATCCATGTCTACGAGCATAGCATAGCATTATAAGCAACGTAGAAGTAACTCCCAAGGGTTTGATAATAAAACAGGTAATAGGTACTACCTCATCTACTTCCCAAAACCCACAATTTAATCAGATCCTAACCATGCAACTGTTTGAGGATTGATCTAATGTAATAAAACTGGGTAGTAAAAGGGTATGATCAAAGTGTTACTTGCCTTGCTGATGATCCGTGAAACCTAGAGACTTGTAGTAGCATGCTTCGCACTCCGGGTACTCTATCGCAAACAAACAAGCATACAATAAGCACTCAACTAGAAGCACGGATAAAACTCAAATAAGAAGTCTAACCAGAAAGTTCAACTTAAGAACTCCGGTTGGCAAAAAGAATCAAATCAAACAAAGTAACGAAACTTAAACTGTGAAAGAAACAAGATCCGTTTACTAATCTGGACTTGAGTCAAATTTTACAGTAGCAAAATCTTGTTCAAGTTGGTTAAACATAAAGAGAGCTTCAAAACAAAGATCTAGGCGCTTGAATCGCCTGATTCTGATAAACGAGCAAAAAGTTATACTAGAATGAAGATTAGGGCAGGATTCGCGATCGAAAATAATCGCGGAAAAATCCTGGAAAAAGAAAAACTGACGAACATGCTAACGAACGAACGTTTGTTGTCTGTGGCTAACGAGCGAACATGTTTGTTGTCTGGGTGTCTATTGGTCCAAGAAAAATCATCATGAAGGTTTTATTCCATTTGGACTCCGTTTGGTATTCCTTTTCTGCGAAGCTCAAAAACAAGGAAAAAACAGAAACTGGCACTAGTCTCTAGGATAATAAGTTAGTCGCAAAAATAATATAAAATAGCATATTAATGCATATAAAACATCCAAAACAGATAATATAATAGCATGGAACAATAAAAAATTATAAATACATTGGGGACGTATCAAGCATCCCCAAGCTTAATTCCTGCTCGTCCTCGGGTAAGTAAATGATAAAAACAAAAAAATTAATGTGGAATGCTATCTAACATATTTATACATGTAATGTTTCTTTATTGTGGCACGAATCTTCAGATCCATGAGATTCAAAACAAAAGTTTAATATTGACATGAAAACAATAATACTTCAATCATACTAACATGGCAATTATGTCTTCTCAAAATAACATGGCCAATTTTTTTTATCCCTACAAAATCATATTGTCTGGCTATGCTCCATCTTCATCACACAAAATATTCAAATCATGCACAACCCCGATGACAAGCGAAGCAATTTTTTCATACTTTTGGTGTTCTCAAACCTTTTCAACTTTCACATAATACATGAGCGTGAGCCATGGACATATCACTATAGGTGGAATAGAATATGGTGGTTATGGAGAAGACAAAAATAAAGGGAGATAGTCTCACATCAACTAAGCGTATTAACGGGCTATGGAGATGCCCATCAATAGATATCAATGTGAGTGTGTAGGGATTTCCATGCAATGGATGCACTAGAGCTATAAGTTTATGAATGCTCAAAAGAAAACTAAGTGGGTGTGTATCCAACTTGCTTGCTCATGAAGACCTAGGGCAATTTGAGGAAGCCCATCGTTGGAATATACAAGCCAAGTTCTATAATGAAAAATTCCCACTAGCATATGAAAGTGACAACATAGGAGACTCTCTATCATGAAGATCATGGTGCTACTTTTTTTGTTTGGCTTCTCTCTTTTTTTGTTTGGAAAAAGGATAGTAACATTGCCCCTTCTCTCTTTTTTTGTTTGGCTTCTTTGGCCTCCCTTTTTCTTATTTTTATATTTTTCCTCGCATGGGACAATGCTCTAATAATGAAGATCATCACACTTTTATTAAATTACAACTCAAGAATTACAACTTGATACTTAGAACAAAATATGACTCTATATGAATGCCTCCGGCGGTGTACCGGGATGTGCAATGACTCAAGAGCGACATGTATAAAAATGATGAATGGTGGCTTTCCCACAAATACGATTTCAACTACATGATCATGCAAAGCAATATGACAATGATGGAACGTGTCATAATAAATGGAACATTGGAAAGTTGCATGGCAATATATCTCAGAATGGCTATGGAAATGCCATGATAGGTCGGTATGGTGGCTGTTTTGAGGAAGGTATATGGTGGGTTTATGGTACCGGAGAAAGTTGCGTGACACTAGAGAGGCTAGCAATGGTGGAAGGGTGAGAGTTTGTATAATCCATGGACTCAACATTAGTCATAAAGAACTCACATACTTATTGCAAAAATCTATTAGTTATCGAAACAAAGTACTACGCGCATGCTCCTAGGGGATAGATTGGTAGGAGAAGACCATCGCTCGTCCCCGACCGCCACTCATAAGGAAGACAATCAAAAAATACCTCATGCTCCAACTTTGTTACATAACGGTTCACCTTACGTGTATGCTACGGGAATCACAAACCTTAACAAAAGTATTTCTCCAATTCAAAATTACTCACTAGCATGAATCTAATATTATCATCCTCATATCTCGAAACAATCATAAGGAATCAAACTTCTCCTAGTATTCAATGCACTTTATATGAAAGTTTTAATTATATCCCTCTTGGATGTCTATCATAATAGGACTAAATTCATAACCAAAGCAAATTACCATGTTGTTTAGAGACTCTCAAAATAACATAAGTGAAGCATGAGAGTTTAATAATTTCTAAAAAATAAAGCCACCTTCATGCTCTAGCACACAGAGTATTGATACGTCCATTTTGCATCATGTTTACCTACTATTATTTATAATGTTTTATGCATAATAATGCTTTTTGGAGTAATTATAATGCCTTTTCTCTCATAATATGCAAGGTTCACACAAAGAGGGAGAATTCCGGCAGCTAGAAATCTGGACTTGAAAAAGCTATGTCAGGCTACCTATTATGCACAACTCCAAATGAGATGAAACTTCACAAGGAATTTTTATGGAATATGTAAGAAATACTAGAGCAAATAACCACCAGAGGGGGGCCACCTGGTGAGCACAAGACACAACGGCGCGCCTGGCACCCCAGGCGCGCCCTGGTGGGTTGTGCTCAGCCCAACCCACCTCCGGTGCCCATCTTCTGGTATATAAGTCATTTTGACCTAGAAAAAATAAGGAGAGGACTTTTGGGACGCAGTGCCGCCGTCTCGAGGCGGAACCTGGGCAGTAGCACTTTTGCCCTCCGGCAGAGCGATTCCGCCGAGGGAACTTCCCTCCCGGAGGGGGAAATCATCATCATCATCATCACCAACAAATCCCCCATCTTGGGGAGAGAAATCTCCATCAAAATCTTCAACAACACCAGCTCCTCTCAAACCCTAGTTCATCTCTTGTGTTCAATCTTTGTACTGGAACTCCAGATTAGTACTTGTGGGTGACTAGTAGTGTTGATTACATCTTGTACTTAATCAATATATGGTTTATTTGGTGGAAGATTATATGTTCAGATCCAATATTCTATTTAATACCCCTCTGATCTTGAGCATGATTATCATTTGTGAGTAGTTACTTTTGTCCTTGAGGTCACAGGAGAAATCTTGTTGCAAGTAATCATGTGAACTTTATATGCGTTCGATATTTTGATAGTATGTATGTTGCGATTCCCTTAGTGGTGTCATGTGAACGTCGACTACATGACCCTTCACCATATTTGGGACTAAGAAATGCATTGTGGAGTAGTTATTAGATGTTAGGTTGCGAGAGTGATGGAATCTTAAACCCTTGTTTATGTGCTATTCCATAAGGGACCGATTGGATCCAAAAGTTTAATGCTATGGTTAGAATTTATTCTTAATACTTTTCTCATAGTTGTCGATGCTTGCGAGGGGGTTAATGTAGTGACGAGACCTCAAACGGTCCAATCTCTATGCTCCAGTATCATCCCTGGATCAGTAATGCTGACACCACACAGTACTTGAAGGATTTATAACAGAGTAGCAATCACACACTTATTACATCGAGTGTCTCAAACGAGAACTTATTACAGTAAATATGGCTTAAGGCCATCTAATAACGATAACAATGGAAGGCTTGGAAGATAAGTGAGTCCATCAACTCCAACAGCATCACTGAGTATAGAACCACGACCTAAAAACACCTTATTCATCATCTGAAAAGTCGGCAACATGAACATTGCAGGCCGAAACGGGTCAGCACATGGAATATGCTGGCAAAGTAACACATAGAGAGCAATGAAAGAATAAGGCTATACTACATGCATATTTGGCTGGTGGAAAGCTCTATGGTTACAGTTTTGCGTAAAGCCAATTTTTCCCTACTGCAAAGGAATAAATTTTATTTAACTATCATGGTAGTTGTTAAACATTGAGAGTGTAGAAACCCTCTCAATCCCAATTAAGCATCATCATTAAAACCCAACAAAATTAATTAGAGTAACATGATGAGATTCACATGATAATCCAAGTACTAGATACTCAAGATGTCCATAACCGGGGACACGCCTAACCATGATTAGTTTATACACTCAGCAGAGGTTTGGAAGTAGCAAGCGGCGCACTCCGGGTACTCTATCGCAAACAAAACAAGCATACAGTAAGTACTCAACTAATGCACATGTAAAATTCAATTAAGAGATCTAACCAGATAGTTCAACTTAAGAACTCTGGTTGGCAAAAAGGATCAAATCGAACGAAGCAACGAAAGACAAATGGCAAAAGAAACAAGCTTCGATTTACTATTCTGGATCTAGGTCAAATTTTACAGAGGCAAAAACTTGTTTGAGTTGGTTAAACAGAAAGAGGGTTTCGAGACGAAACTCCAGGCACTTGAATCACCCGATTCCGATAAACGAGCGAAAGTTAAACTAGAACGAAAATCGGATCAGAAATCGCGATTAGAAATAATCGTGGAATAATCCGAGAAAAAGAAAAACGAAGAACGGAAAAACGAACGAATGTTCGTTAACTGGATCTTAACGATGAACGCGTTCGTTAAAATGAACGGATGAGCGAACGCCCGCTAAATAAATAAACTGGAAAAAACCGATCTATTTAAAAAATGAAACTAGGTTTTTTTTCTAAAAAAACCGAATCGGTTTTTCTCAGAAAACCGGGCGGTGGGGCGGCTACCTCGGCTCGGACTCCGGCGGGGTTCCGGCGGCGGCGGTGGGCAGCAGCGGCGGCAGGGCGGCGTGTGGCGCGGCGGCGGCAGGCGGCGTGCGGCACCAGCAGCGGCGGCAGGCGGCGTGCGGCACCAGCAGCGGCGGCAGGCGGCGTGCGGCGCGGCGGCAGCCTGCAGTGCGGGGCGGGGCGGCTCGGTGACTCGGGGCTCCCAGGGGGCCCCAGGGTGGCTATTTAAAGGGGGGAGAGAGGCGGCGGTGACTCGGCTTGGGGAGGGGGTCGGGCGCCGGCGGCGTACCCGGCTCGGTCTCCCCGAGTCCGGCGGCGGCACGAGCTAGGAGGCGGCAGTGGTTGGGCTGGCCTGGCTCGGCTGGGCCCTTGGCCCAGTCGAGCGCGGTTTTTTAACAATTTCGCCTAAACTAAGAAAAATTCTAGAAAAATAAATATAATCTAAAATTGCCAAAACAAATTTTCACCGTCTAAATAAAATATTTAGAAACGGATGAACATTTTCTTGACCCTAAATGCAATTTTTGAAAACATGCAATTTTTCCTAAATTCAAATAAAATAGCAAATAAAACCAAAATAAAATCTTATTTTATTTTATTATTAAATCCACAATATTTCTTTATTTTGGGAAAGTGATTTTATTCCCTCTCTCATATTTTATGATTTGAAATAATTGGAGATAAAATAAATAAAATCAAATGATCCTATTTTCAAAATTTGAGAAAACTCAAATATGAAAATAATGAAATCCCCAACTCTCTCCGAGGGTCCTTGAGTTACGTAGGATTTCTAGGATCAACCAAAATGCAATAAAATATGATATGCAGTGATGATCTAATATATAACATTCCAAATTGAAAATTTGGGATGTTACAGTTAATCATAAGTAGGAGGTTTGTTCAAGTAAGAGCAGAACCTAAGCACCGGTCCACCCACATATCAAATTATCAAAGTAGCAAAGACAAATCAAACCAACATGATGAAAGTGACTAGATGAAATCCCCGTGTACCGTCAAGAACACTTTGCTTATTATAAGAGACCGTTTTGGCCTGTCCTTTGCCTCAAAAGGATTGGGCTACCTTGCTGAACTTTTTTTACTATTACTGTTACTTGCTCGTTACAAATTATCTTCCTATCAAACTACTCTCTTACTTACAATTTCAATGTTTGCAGACATTACCTTGGTGAAAACCACTTGTCATTTCCTTCTACTCCTCATTGGGTTTGACACTCTTACATATCGAAAAGGCTACAATCGATCCCATATACTTGTGGGTCATCAAGGCTCTTTTCTGGCAGCGTTGCCGAGGAGTGAAGCGCTCTTGGCAAGGAAAAATTATTACTACGTGCTGAAATTTATTGTCACTTGTTACTATGGAGAACAATCCTTTGAGGGGTTTGTTTGGGGTATCTTCACATCGACTGGAACCACAATTATTCACCCCTCAACCTACTGCACCTACTGAAAATATTGAATATGAAATTCCTTCGGGTATGATAGAACAACTGCTAGCTAATCCTTATGCAGGAGATGGAACCGAACATCCTGATATGCACTTGATATATGTGGAAGAAATTTGTGGATTATTTAAGCTTGCAGGTTCACCCAGAGATGAAACTAAGAAGAAGGTTTTCCCTTTATCTTTGTAGGGAAAAGCATTAGCATGGTATAGGCTATGCGATGATATTGGATCTTGGAGTTGGAATCGATTGAAATTGGAGTTTCACCAAAAAATTATCCTATGCATCTAGTTCATCGTGATCGGAATTATATATATAATTTTTGGCCTCGTGAAGGAGAAAGTATCGCTCTAGCTTTGGGGAGGCTTAAGTCAATGTTATATTCATGCCCCAATCATGAGCTCTCAAGATAAATTATTATTCAGAACTTTTATGCTCGGCTTCCTCATAATGATCGATCCATGCTTGATACTTCTTGTACTGGTTCCTGTATGAAGAAGAGTATTGAATTCCGGTGGGATCTTTTAGAAAGGATTAAACACAACTCTGAATATTGGGAACTCGATGAAGGTAAACAGTCAGGTATTAAGATTGAGTTTGATTGAGTTAAATCTTTTATGAATACTGATGCTTTTCAAAACTTTAGCACTAAATATGGACTTGACTCTGAGATAGTAGCCTCCTTTTGTGAATCTTTTGCTACTCGTGTTGATCTCCCTAAGGAGAAGTGGTTTAAATGTCACCCACCTATTAAAGAAGAAATTAAAGAACCAATAATAACTAAAGATGAAACTATTATTTATAGTGTTGATCCAATTGTTCCTACTGCCTATATTGAGAAACCACCTTTCCCTGTTATGATGAAGGAACATGCTAAAGTTTCAACTGTGGTCAATAAAAGTAATATTAGAACACCTAGACCAGCCGAACAAATCAAGGTAGAACCTAGTGTTGCTCTGGTTAAGGATCTCCTCGTTGAAAATATAGATGGGCATGTTATTTATTTCTGTGATGAAGCTGCTAGAATTGCTAAACCCGACAAAAAGGATAAACATAGACCCATTGTTGGCATGCCCGTTGTCTCAGTTAAAATAGGAGATCACTGTTATCATGGTTTATGCGACATAGGTGCTAGCATGAGTGCTATTCCCTTTACCTTATATCAAGAAATTATGAATGACTTAGTACCTGCTGAGATAGAAGACATAGATGTTACTATCAAGCTTGCTAATAGAGACACCATCACACCACTTGGGATTGTTAGAGATGTTAAAGTCTTGTGTGGGAAGGTAAAATACCCTACTACTTTTCTTGTTCTTGGTTCCCCGCAATATGACTTTTGTCCCATTATCTTTGGTAGACCTTTCTTGAACACCGTTAATGCTAAAATAGATTGTGAGAAACAAATTGTCGGTGTTAGTCTTGGTGGTGAGTCTTATGAGTTTAATTTTTCCAAGTTTAGTAGAAAGCATCATAAGAAAGAATTGCCTAGTAAGGATGAAATAATTAGTCTTGCTTCTATTGTTGTGCCTCCTACTGATCCTTTAGAACAATATTTGCTTGACCATGAAAATGATTTACATATGCATGAGAGATATGAAATAGATAAGATTTTCTTTGAGCAACGTCCTCTCCTTAAACCTAATTTTCCTATTGAAACTCTAGGAGGTCCTCCTCCACCTAAAGTTGATCTTGTTTTTGAATTAAAATAATTGCCGGACACTTTGAAATATGCTTATCGTGATGAGAAGACGATATATCCTATTATTATTAGTGCTAACCTTTCAGAACATGAAGAAGAAAGATTATTGAAAGTTCTAAGGAAGCATCGAGCTGCTATTGGATATACTCTTTATGATTTAAAGGACAATAGTCCCACTCTATGTTAGCACAAGATTAATATGGAACCTGACGCTAAACCCGTTGTTGATCACCAATGTCGGTTAAATCCGAAGATGAAAGAAGTGGTAAGAACGGAAATATTAAAACTTCTGGAAGCAGGTATAATTTATCCTATAGCTGATAGTAGATGGGTAAGTCCTATTCATTGTGTCCCTAAGATAGGAGGTATTACTGTTGTTCCTAATGATAAGAATGAATTTATTCCACAAAGAATTGTTATAGGCTATAGAATGGTGATTGATTTTAGAAAATTAAACAAAGCAACTATAAAAGATCATTACACTCTGCCATTTATTGATCAAATGCTAGAAAGATTACCTAAGCACACACATTTTTGCTTCCTTGATGGATATTCCAGTTTTTCAAAAATACCTGTTTCTCAACCTGATGAAGAAAAGACCACTTTTACTTGCCCTTTTGGAACTTATGCTTATAGACGTACGCATTTTGGTTTATGCAATGCACTTGCTACTTTTCAAAGATGTATGACTGCTATATTCTCTGACTTTTGTGAAAAGATTGTTGAGGTTTTCATGGATGACTTTTCTGTCTATGGGAAGTCTTTTGATGATTGTTTAAGCATTCTTGATCAAATATTGCAGAGATGTTAGCAAACAAATCTTGTCTTGAATTGGGAGAAGTGCCACTTTATGGTTAACGAAGGTATGTTTTGGGCCATAAATTTTCTGAAAGAGGTATTAAAGTGGACAAAGCTAAGGTTGATGCAATTGAGAAAATGCCATGTCCTAAATATATCAAAGGTATTCGTAGTTTCCTAGGTCATGCTGCTTTCTATAGGAGATTTATCAAAGACTTTTCTAAAATTTCTAGGCCTCTTACAAATCTTTTGCTTGGGGGGGTCACCCAATTCGGATTGGGCTTGGGGGGCTCCCTCCACCTGGCTGCCTCCTCCTCTCTCCCACTAAGGCCTAATAAGGCCCATTGACTCCCCGGGGGGTTCCGATTACCCCCCGGTACTCTGGCAAATGCCCAAATTGATTCGGAACCATTCCGATGTCCAAACATAGCCTTCCAATATATCAATCTTTATGTATCAACCATTTCGAGACTCCTCGTCATGTCCGTGATCACATCTGGAAGTCCGAACTACCTTCGGTACATCAAAACACATAAACTCATAATACCGATCGTCATCGAACGTTAAGCGTGCGGACCCTACGGGTTCGAGAACTATGTAGACATGACCGAGACTCACTTCCGATCAATAAACAATAGCGGAACCTGGATGCTCATATTGGTTCCTACCTATTCTACGAAGATCTTTATCAGTCAAACTGCATAACATCATACATTGTTCCCATTGTTATCGGTATGTTACTTGCCCGAGATTCGATCGTTGGTATCTCAATAGCTAGTTCAATCTCGTTACTGGCATGTCTCTTTACTCATTTTGTAATGCAACATCCTGCAACTAACTTATTAGTCACATTGCTTGCAAGCCTTATAGTGATGTGCATTACCGAGAGGGCCAGAGATACCTCTCCGACAATTGGAGTGACAAATCCTAATCTTGATTTATGCTAACTCAACAAACACCATCGGAGACACCTGTAGAGCATCTTTATAGTCACCCAGTTACTTGTGATGTTTGATAGCACACTAAGTGTTCCTCCGGTATTCGGGAGTTGCATAATCTCATTGTCATAGGAACATGTACAAGTTATGGAGAAAGCAATAGCAATAAACTAAACGATCATAGTGCTAAGCTAACGGATGGGTCAAGTCAATCACATCATTCTCTAATGATGTGATCCTGTTCATCAAGTGACAACTCATGTCTATGGTTAGGAAACTTAACCATCTTTGATTAACGAGCTAGTCAAGTAGAGGCATACTAGTGACACTCTGTTTGTCTATGTATTCACACATGTACTAAGTTTTCGGTTAATACAATTCTAGCATGAATAATAAACATTTATCATGATATAATGAAATATAAATAACAACTTTGTTATTCCTCTAGGGCATATTTCCTTAAATAAGAAACTGAAAGTTATTCATTATGCTAGTAAAACTCTAGACAGTGCACAAAGAAATTATGCTACTATTGAAAAAGAATTCCTAGCAGTGGTGTTTGCTTGTGATAAATTTAGATCTTACATTGTTGATTCTAAAGTTATTGTTCACACTGATCATGCTACTAAATATCTTATGGAAAAGAAAGATGCCAAACCTAGGCTTATTCGATGGGTTCTCTTGCTACAGGAATTTGATTTGCATATCACTGGTAGAAAAGGAGCGGAGAACCCCGTAGTTGATAACTTGTCTAGGTTGGAGAATGTTCTTGATGACCCACTACCTATTGATGATAGTTTTCTTGATGAGCAGTTAGCTGCAATAAATGTTTCTCATAACACTCCTTGGTATGCTGACTATGCTAATTACATTGTTGCTAAATATTTACCACCTAGTTTCACATACCAACAAAAGAACAATTCTTCTATGATTTAAGACATTACTTTTGGGATGACCCACATCTTTATAAAGGAGTATATGGTATTATTAGACGTTGTGTACCTGAGCATGAACAGGGACAAATCCTATGGAGATGTCACTCCGAAGCTTATGGAGGACATCATGCGGTAGACAGAACTGCTCACAAGGTATTGCAATCTGGATTTTATTGGCCCACTCTCTTCGAGGATGCTCGTAAGTTTGTCTCATCATGTGATGAATGTAAAAGAATAGGTAATATCAGTAAGCATCAAGAAATGCCTATGAATTATTCACTTGTTGTTGAACCATTTGATGTTTGGGGTTTTGATTACATGGGACCTTTTCCTTCCTCTAATGGGTATACTCATATTTTGGTTGATGTTGATTATGTTACTAAGTGGGTAGAAGCTATTCCAACTAGTAGTGCTGATCACAACACTTTATTCATGGTGCTTTCCTTAAAATGCTTGCCAAGTATGATGTTAACCATAGAATTGCATCACCTTATCATCCTCAGTCTAGTGGTCAAGTTGAACTTAGCAATAGAGAAATAACATTAATTCTACAAAAGACTGTCAATAGGTCTCAGAAGAATTGGTCTAAGAAATTAGATGATGCACTTTGGGCTTATAGAACATCGTATAAAAATCCCATGTGTATGTCTCCTTAAAAAATGGTTTATGGAAAAGCTTGTCATTTGCCTCTTGAGTTAGAAGATAAAGCTTATTGGGCAATTAAAGAACTCAACTATGATTTCAAACTTGCTGGTGAGAAGAGGTTATTTGATATTAGCTCATTAGATGAATGGAGAACCCAAGCTTATGAAAATGCCAAGTTATTTAAATAAAAAGTTAAAAGATAGCATGATAAAAGAATCCAAAAGCGTGAGTTCAAAGTTGGAGAATATGTTCTTTTGTACAACTCTCGTTTCAGATTATTTGATATTTGCTTGTTTCCCAAGATAACAAATCTTTATATACCCCTCGAACCTATTGACCTCCGTATCACGGAGAAATCTTCTGTTTTCTTTTCTTGTTGTTTTCTTGACATATCTGAAAATATGTCATCCCAAGACTCGGAGGGTGAGAGCTATGTTCCTGATTATATCGCAAGCCCTATAGTTTACAGGGATGTGGAGCCGGAGGAAGAAGAAGGCTATGATCCTAAAACGAAGGAGGAGACGAGCTCAGACGAGGATGAAGCCCCATTACCTCAACCTGGGGACATGCACATGGAATTTAAGAAGTCGAGTCTCCCTAACAAAGCATAGTTATCTTAGTTCAATTTGAATGGTAGTAGGTGCATATCATAAACCAAAAGGCATACGACTATAAGCAAAAGGCATACATCCATGAAAACCTCAACAATCTTTTCACAAAAGTCAGAGAATATAGCATTCATACATCTTTGAAAGGTAGTAGCTACATTGCGTAAACCAAAAGGCATACTTCTATAAGCAAAAGTATCGAAAGGGCAAGTAAAAGTGGTCTTTTCTTGATCCTCTTTTGACACAGGTATTTGAAAAAAACCAGAATAACCGTCTAGAAAGCAAAAATGTGGATGTGTGGATAATATTTATAGCATTTGATCAATAAAAGGTAGTTGGTAATGTCTTTTCTAGTAGCTTTGTTCAATTTGTGGAAATTAATTACCATTCTATAACCTGTAACAATTCTTTGTGGGATTAATTCATTCTTATCATTAGGAACGACAGTAATACCTCCCTTCTTAGGGACACAATGAACAGGAGTTACCCACCTACTATTATCAATAGGGTAAATTATACCTGCCTCCAGAAGCTTTAATATTTCATTTCTTACCACTTCTTTCATCTTAGGATTTAACCATCGTTGATGATCAACAACTAGCTTAGCATCGGGCTCCATATTAATTTTGTGCTGACATAGAGTGGGACTAATGCCCCTAAGATCATCAAGAGTATATCCAATAGCGGCACAGTGCTTCTTCAAAGTTTTCAATAATCTCCTTTCTTCATGCTCTGAAAGGTTAGCACTAATAATAACAGGATATATATATATTCTTTTCATCAAGATAAGCATATTTCAAAGTATTAGGTAATTGTTTAAGCTCAAACACGGGATCACCCTTGGGTGGAGGACGATCCCCAAGGATTTTAACAGGCAAATTGTGTTTCAAAACAGGCATTTGGTTAAAGAATATTTCATCGAATTCCTTCCTTTCATTCATAAACATATCATTTTCATGGTCTAGCAAATATTGTGCTAAAGGATCAGTAGGAGGCACAACAATAGACAATAGAAGGAAGACTAATAATTTCATCCTTACTAGGCAATTCTTTATCATGGGTTTGTCTACAAAATTTAGAGAAATTAAAATCATGAGACACAACCCCAAAACTTACAGTAACAATTTCTTTCTCACAGTCTATCTTAGCATTAACAGTGTTCAAGAAAGGTCGACCAAATATAATGGGACAAAAGTCATCTTGTGGGGAACCAAGAACAAGAAAATCAATAGGATATTTTATTTTCCCACACAAGGCTTCAACATCTCTAACAATCCCAATTGGTGATATAGTATCTCTATTGGCAAGCTTGATAGTAACATCAATATCTTCTATCTCAGCAGGTGCAATATCATTCATAATTTCTTGATACAAAGGAAAAGGAATTGCACTCAAACTAGCACCCATATCACATAAGCCATAATAACAATGATATCCTATTTTAACAAAAACAAATGGCATGCCAACAACGGGTCTATGTTTATCTTTATCATTGCGTTTGGCAATTCTAGCACCTTCATAAATAACATGCCCATCAATATTATCAACCAAGATATCCTTAACCATAGCAATAATAGGTTCAACTTTAATTTGTTCAGGGGGTGTAAGTGTTCTAGTATAACTCTTATGAACCACAGTTGAAGCTTTAGCATGATCCTTTATCCTAACAGGAAAAGATGGTTTCTCAATATAAGCATTGGGAACAATAGGATCAACATTATAAGTAATAGTTTCTGAAGGAAATATGCCCTAGAGGCAATAATAAATTTGTTATTTCATACATCCTTATTCATGATAAAGGTTTATTATTCATGCTATAATTGTATTGATCAAAAACCTTAATACATGTGTGAATACATAAACAAACATCGTGTCCCTACTGAGCCTCTACTAGACTAGCTCATTGATCGAAGATGGTTAAGGTTTCCTAACCATGGACATGAGTTGTCATTTGATAACGGGATCACATCATTAGGAGAATGATGTGATGGACAAGACCCATCTGTTAGCTTAGCATAATGATCGTTCAGTTTTATTGATATTGCTTTCTTCATGTCAAATACATATTCCTTCGACTATGAGATTATGCAACTCCCGGATACCAGAGGAATGCCTTATGTGCTATCAAATGTCACAACGTAACTGGGTGATTATAAAGATGCTCTACAGTCTCCAAAGGTGTTTGTTGAGTTGGCATAGATCGAGATTAGGATTTGTCACTCCGAGTTTCGGAGAGGTATATCTGGGCCCTCTCGGTAATGCACATCATAAGTTGCAAGCAAATGACTAAGGAGTTAGTCTCGAGGTGATGTATTATAGTACGAGTAAAGTGACTTGCTGGTAACGAGGTTGAACTAGGTATGAAGATACCGACGATCGAATCTCGGGCAAGTAACATACCGATGGACAAATGGAATTACGTATGTTGTCATAACAGTTCGACCGATAAAGATCTTCGTAGAATATGTAGGAGCCAATATGGGCATTTAGGTTCCGCTATTGGTTATTGACTGGAGAGGTGTCTCAGTCATGTTTACATAGTTCTCGAACCCGTAGGGTCCGCACGCTTAACGTTCGATGACGATATAGTATTATATGAGTTATGTGATTTGGTGACCGAATGTTGTTCGGAGTCTCGGATGAGATCATGGACATGACAAGGAGTCTCAAAATGGTTGAGAGGTAAGGGTTGATATATAGGACAATGGTATTCGGACACCAGAAGTGTTTCAGGGGGTACCAGGTACTTATTGGGTCATCGGAAGGGGTTCCGGGCACCCCCGACAAAAGATATGGGCCTTATGGGCCAAGAGGGGAAATGCACCAGCCACAACGGGCTGGTGCGCCCCTCATATGGGCTGGCCTAGGAGGAGAAGGAAAGAGGGGTAGGGAAAGGAAAGAGTGGAATAGGATTCCCCCTTCCTTCCCCCTCCGACAAACATGACAAGGGGGGGCAGCCAAGGGCAGGAGCCCAAGTATGATTCAGACCTACTTGGGGTGCCCCTTGGCCTCTCCCCTCTCCCTCCCACCTATATATATGAGGAGGGGGTGCCTAGCACACCCCAGAGAATTGCCTAGCCATGCGCGGTGCCCTCCTCCACCGTTTACAACCCCGGTCATATTTTCGTAGTGCTTAGGCGAAGCCCTGCGGAGATCACTTCACCATCACCGTCACCACGCCATTGTGCTGACGGAACTCATCTACTACCTCGAAGTTTTGCTGGATCAAGAAGGCGAGGGACGTCACCGAGTTGAACGTGTGTAGAACGTGGATGTGTCATGCGTTTGGTACTTGATCGGTTGAAGCACGAAGAAGTTCGACTACATCAACCATGTTGTAAAGCGCTTCCTCTTACGGCCTACGAGGGTACGTAGACACACTTTCCCCCTCGTTGCTATGCATCTCCATGGATAGATTATTGTGTGTGCGTGGATTTTGTTTTTGTTTTCCATGCAACGATTCCCAACAGTGGCATCATGATCCAGGTCTATGCGTAGATGATATGCACGAGTAGAACACAAAGAGTTATGTGCGGTGATAGTCATACTGCTTACCACCAATGTCTAATTTATTCGGTGGTATTGTGGGATGAAGCGGCCCAGACCAATCTTACATGTCCACACACATGAGACCGGTTCCACCGGATGACATGCAACTAGTTTTGCATAAAGGTGGCTGGCGGTGTCTGTTTCTCGTACTTTAGTTGAATCGAATTTGACTGCGTCCGGTCCATGAAGAAGGTTAAAATAGCAAACTTGATGAATTACGGTCATGGTTTTATGCGTAGGTAAGAACGGTTCTTGCTAGAAGCCCGTAGCAGCCACGTAAAACTTGCAACAACAAAGTAGAGGACGTCTAACTTGTTTTTGCTGGGTATGTTGTGATGTGATATGGTCAAGACATGATGTGATAAACGTTATTGTATGAGATGATCATGTTTTGTAAGTTATTGGCAACCGGCAGGAGCCTTATGGTTGCCTCTTTATTGTATGAATTGCAAATGCCATGTAATTGCTTTACTTTATCACTATGCGTTAGCGATAGTTGTAGAAGCAATAGTTGGCGAGACGACCACGACGCAACACTGGAGATCAAGGTGTCGAGCCGGTGACGATGGATACCATGACGATGCTCTGGAGATGGAGATCAAAAGCACAAGATGATGATAGTAGCAATAATGCAAACTGGGTCCGTGATCTGAGGATTATCCTCATTGCTGCACAGAAGAATTATGTCCTTGATGCACCGCTAGGTGACAAACCTGTTGCAGGAGCAGATGCAGATGTTATGAACGTTTTGCAAGCTCGATATGATGACTACTTGATAGTTTAGTGCGGCATACTTTACGGCTTAGAACTGGGACTTCAAAAACGTTTTGAATGCCACAAAGCATATGGGATGTTCCAAGAAGCCGAAAATTGATATTTTAGATTCATGCCCGTGTCGAGAGGTATGAGACCTCTGACAAATACTTTGCCTACAATATGGATGACAATAGCTCAGCCAGTGAGCTTGTACTCTGGATGTCTGGGTACTACAATTGCTTGAATCAAGTGGGAGTTAATCTTCCAGATAAGATATTGATTGACAGAGTTCTCTAGTCACTATCACCAAGCTACTAGAACTTCGTGATGAACTATAATATGCATGGGATGATGAAAATGATTCCTGAGCTCTTTGCGATGCTGAAATTAGCCAAGGTAGAAATCAAGAAGGAGCATCAAGTGTTGATGGTTAACAAGAACACTAGTTTCAAGAAAAAGGGCGAGGGAAATAAAGGGAACTTGAAGAAGAATGGCAAGTAAGTTGCCACTCCCATGAAGAAGCGCAAAGCTGGACCGAAGCCTGAACCTGAGTGCTTCGACTATGCAGGAAATGGTCACTGGAAGTGGAACTGCCCCAAATACTTGGCGGATAAGAAGGATGGCAAAGTGAACAAAGGTATATTTGATATACATGTTATTGATGTGTATTTTACTAGTGTTCGAAGTAACCCCTAGGTATTTGATACTGGTTTAGTTGCTAAGATTAGTAACTTGAAACAGGAGTTACAGAGACTAGTTAAAAGCGAGGTGATGATGTGTGTTGGAAATGATTCCAAGGTTGATATGATCACCATCACACACTCCCTCTACCTTCGAGATTAGTGTTGAACCTAAATAAATGTTATTTGGTGTTTGCGTTGAGCATGAATATGATTAGATCATGATTATTGCAATACGTTTATTCATTTAAGTTAGAGAATAATTGTTGTTCTGTTTACATGAATAAAACCTTCTATGGTCATACACCCAATGTGAATGGTTTATTGAATCTCGATCATAGTGATACACATATTCATAATATTGATGCCAAAAGAAGCAAAGTTGATAATGATAGTGCAACATATTTGTGGCACTGCCGTTTAGGTCATATTGGTGTAAATCGCAAGAATAAACTCCATGTTGATGGACTTTTGGAATCACTTGATTATGAATCATTTGATAGTTGCGAACCATGCCTCATGGGCAAGATGACTAAAACTCTAGTCTCCGGAACAATGAAGCGAGCTAATGACTTATTGGAAATAGTACATACCAATGTATGTGGTACGATGAGTGTTGAGGCACGCGATGTGCATCGTTATTTTCTAACCTTCAGAGATGATTTAAGTGTATATGGGTATATTTGCTTAATGAAACACAAGTCTGAAACATTTGAAAAGTTCAAAGAATTTCAGAGTGAAGTGGAGAATCATCGTAACAAGAAAATAAAGTTTCTACGATCTGATCACGGAGGCGAATATTTGAGTTACGAGTTTGGCCTTCATTTAAAACAATGTGGAATAGTTTCACAACTCACACCACCTGGAACACCACAACTTAATGGTGTGTCTGAATGTTGTAATTGTACTTTATTATATATGGTGCTATCTATGATCTCTCTTACCGATTTCCCACTATCGTTTTGGGGTTATGCATTAGAGACAGCTGCATTCACGTTAAATAGGGCACCGTCTAAATCCATTGAGACGACACCATATGAACTATGGTTTGGCAAGAAACCTAAGTTGTTGTTTCTTAAAGTTTGGGGTTGCAACACTTATGTCAAAAAGGCTTTAGCCTGATAAGCTCGAACCCAAATCAGAGAAGTGCGTCTTCATAGGATACCCTAAGGAAACAATTGGGCACACCTTCTACCACAGATCCGAAGGCAAGATCTTTGTTGCCAAGAATGGAACATTTCTAGAGAAGGAGTTTCTCTCGAAAGAAGTGAGTGGGAGGAAAGTAGAACTTGATGAGCTAATTGTACCTTCTCTCAATTTGGAAAGTAGCACATTAGAGATATCCGTTCATGTGATGCCCACACCAACTAGAGAGGAAGCTAATGATGATGATGATCATGAAACTTCAGATCAAGTTGCTACTAAACCTCGTAGGTTGACCAGAGCATGATCTGCACTAGAGTGGTACTGCAATCCTATCATGGAAGTCATGTTGTTGAACAACAGCGAACCTATGAACTATGAAGAAGCTATGATG
Source organism: Triticum urartu (assembly GCF_056163025.1). Classification (NCBI taxonomy): domain Eukaryota; kingdom Viridiplantae; phylum Streptophyta; class Magnoliopsida; order Poales; family Poaceae; genus Triticum; species Triticum urartu. Next base: position 443,866,974 of record NC_141876.1, read on the forward strand.
AGCCCAGATTCCGGTAAATGGTTTGAGGCCATGAAACCTGAGATACGATCCATGTATGAGAACAAAGTATGGACTTTATGGACTTCTCTGATGATCAACAAGCCATATAAAATAAATGGATCTTCAAGAAAGAGCTCGAGTTGTCGCGAATTTTTTTCCGACAAGTTCAAGGGGTTCACTACGATGAGACTTTCTCACCCATAGCGATGCTTAAGTTTGTCCGAATCATGTTAGCAGTTGTTGCATTTTATGAAATCTTTCAAATGGACATCAAAATTGCATTCCTTAATGGATTTTTTGGAATGGTGCAAGCATCTCGGAGTTGGAATATACGCATTGATGAGGTGATCAAAGCATATGGTTTTATATAGACTTACGGTGAAGCCTGTATTTACAAGAAAGTGAGTGGGAGCTCTATAGCATTTCTGATATTATATGTGGATGACATATTATAGATTGGAAATGATATAGAAATTCTGGATAGCATAAAAGGATACTTGAATAAGAATTTTTCAATGAAAGAACTCGGTGAAGCTACTTATATATTGGGCATCAATATCTATAGGGATAGATCAAGATGCTTAATAGGACTTCCACAAAGCACATACCTTGACAAGATTTTGAAGAAGTTCAAAATGGATCAGTCAAAGAAAGGGTTCTTCCCTGTGTTGCAAGGTGTGAAGTTGAGTAAGACTCAGAGCCCGACCACGACAGAAAATAGAGAGAGAATGAAAATCATTCCCTATGCCTCAGCCATAGGTTCTATAAAGTATGCCATGCTGTGTACCAGACCTATTGTGTGCCTTGCCATGAGTTTGGCAAGGGGGTACAGTAGTGATCCAGGAGTAGATCACTGGACAACGGTCAAAATTATCCTTAGAGAACTAAGGAAATTTTTTCTCGGTTATGGAGGTGATAAAGAGTTCTTCGTAAAGATTTATGTCGATGCAAGCTTTGACACCGATTCCGATGACTATGAGTATCAATCAGGATACATATTAAAAGTGGGAGTAATTAGCTAAGAATAGCTTATGTAGAGCGTTATAGACATAGAAATTTGCAAAATACATACGGATCTGAATGTGTTAGACCAGTTGACTAAACTTCTCTCACAAGCAAAACATGATCACACCTTAGTGCTCTTGGGGTGTTAATCACATGGAAATGTGAACTATATTATTGTCTCTAGTAAACTCTTTGGGTGTTGGTCACATGGCGATGTGAACTATGGGTGTTAAATCACATGGTGATGTGAACTAGATTATTGACTCCAGTGCAAGTGGGAGGTTGAAGGAAATATGCCCTAGAGGCAATAATAAAGTTGTTATTTTATATTTCCTTATTCATGATAAAGGTTTATTATTCATTCAAGAATTGTATTGATCGGAAACCTTAATACATGTGTGAATACATAAACAAACACGGTGTCCCTAGTGAGCCTCTACTAGACTAGCTCATTGATCAAAGATGGTTAAGGTTTCCTAACCATGGACATGACTTGTCATTTGATAACGGGATCACATCATTAGGAGAATGATGTGATGGACAAGACCCATTCATTAGCTTAGCATAATGATCATTCAGATTTATTGCTATTGCTTTCTTCATGTCAAATACATATTCATTCGACTATGAGATTATGTAACTCCAGGATACTAGAGGAATGCCTTGTGTGCTATCAAACGTCACAACATAACTGGGTGGTTATAAAGGTGTTCTACAGGTATCTTTGAAGGTGTTTGTTGAGTTGGCATAGATCGATATTAGGATTTGTCACTCCGAGTTTCGGAGAGGTATCTCTGGGACCTCTCGGTAATACACATCATAAGCTTGCAAACAAATGACTAAGGAGTTAGTCATGAGGTGATGTATTACAGAACGAGTAAAGAGACTTGTCGGTAACGAGATTGAACTAGGTATGAAGATACCGACGATCGAATCTCGGGCAAGTAACATACCGATGGACAAATGGAATTACGTATGTTGTCATAACAGTTCGACCGATAAAGATCTTCGTAGAATATGTAGGAGCCAATATGGGCATCCATGTTCCGCTATTGGTTATTGACCAGAGAGGTGTCTCGGTCATGTCTACATAGTTCTCAAACCCGTAGGGTCCGCACGCTTAACGTTCAATGACGGTATAGTACTATATGAGTTATGTGATTTGGTGACCGAATGTTGTTCGGAGTCCCAGATGAGATCACGGACATCAAAAGGAATCTCGAAATGGTTGAGAGGTAAAGATTGATATATAGGACGATGGTATTCGGACACCAGAAGTGTTTCGGGGGGTACCGGGTACTTATCGGGTCACCAGAAGCGGTTCCGGGCACCCCCGGCAAAAGATATGGGACTTATGTGCCAAGAGAGGAAACGCACCAGCCACAAGGGGCTGGTGCGGCCCCCATATGGGCCGGCCTAGGAGGAGAAGGAAAGAGGGTAAGGGAAAGGAAAGAGTGGAATAGGATTCCCCTTCCTTACCTCTCCCCCCTCTTTCCTTCCCCCTCCAACAAACATGGCAAGGGGGCGCGCCCAAGGGCAGGAGCCCAAGTAGGATTTAGACCTACCCGGGGCGCCCCTTGGCCTCTCCCCTCTCCCTCCCACCTATATATATGAGGAGGGGGGCGCCTAGCACACCCCAGACAATTGCCTAGCCGTGTGCGGCGCCCCCCTCCACCGTTTACAACCCCAGTCATATTTTCGTAGTGCTTAGGCGAAGCCCTGCGGAGATCACTTCACCATCACTGTCACCATGCCGCCATGTTGACGGAACTCATATAATACCTCGATGTCTTGCTGGATCAAGAAGGCGAGGAACATCACCGAGCTGAGCGTGTGCAGAACACGGAGGTGCCGTGCGTTCGATACTTGATTGGTTGAAGTGCGAAGAAGTTCGACTACATCAACCTTGTTGTGAAAAAATTTCCCTTACAGTCTACAAGGGTACGTAGACACACTCTCCCCCTCGTTGCTATGCATCTCCACGTATAGATCATTGCGTGTGCATAGATTTTTTTTCATGCAACGATTCCCAACAGTTTCTTCTTCAACTTTAATAGGTTCTACTACTTTCACTTCAATGATAGGATGATATTTAAACCACTTCTCCTTAGGGAGATCAACATGAGTAGAAAATGATTCACAAAAATAAGCTACTATCTCAGAGTCAAGTCCATATTTAGTGCTAAAATCACGAAAAGCATCAGTATCCGTAAAAGATTTAACACAATCAAACTTAAGGGTTATACATGACTCCTTAACTTTGTTGAGTTCCCAATCTTCAGAGTTGCTTTTAATTCTTTCAAATAAATCCCATTTGAATTCAATAGTCTTCTTCATAAAATAACCAGTACAAGAAGTATCCAGCATGGATTGATCATTACGAGAAAGCCGGGCATAAAAATTCTGAATAATAATTTATCTTGAGAGCTCATGATTGGGGCTTGAATATAACATTGACTTAAGCCTCCCCCGAGCTTGAGCGATACTTTCTCCTTCACGAGGCCAAAAATTATAAATATAATTCCGATCACGATGAACTAGGTGCATAGGATAAAACGTCTGATGAAATTCCAATTTCAATCGATTGTAGTTCCAAGTCCCAATATCATCGCATAGCCAATACCATGTCAATGCCTTCTCCTTCAAAGATAAAGGGAAGACCTTCTTCTTGACTTCATCCTCGGGCAAACCTGCAAGCTTCAATAATCCACAAACTTCATCCACATATATTAGATGCATATCACGATGTAATGTTCTATCTCCTGTATAAGGATTAGCTAGCAATTTCTCTATCATACCCGAAGGAATTTCATAACAAATATTTTTAGTAGGTGCAGTAGGTTGAGGGGAAACTCTTTGCTCTTTCGTTCAGGGTGAAGATACCCTGATAAAACCCCTCAAAGGATTATTTTCCATAGTAACAAGTGACAGTAAATTTCCGCACACTATATAAATGTTTCCTTTCCAAATTCCACTTACCAAACGCACTTCACTCCCCGGCAACGGCGCCAGAAAAGAGTCTTGATGACCCACAAGTATAGGGTATCCATCGTAGTCCTTTTGATAAGAAAGAGTGTCGAACCCAACAAAGAGCAGAAGGAAATGACTAGCGGTTTTCAGCAAGCTATTCTTTGCAAGCACTGAAATTATCGGTAACAGATAGTTTTGTGATAAGGTAATTCGTAACAAGTAACAAGTAACAAAAGTAAACAAGGTGCATCAAGGTGGCCCAATCCTTTTTGTAGCAAAGGACAAGCCTGGACAAACTCTTATATAAAGGAAAGGGCTCCCGAGGACACATGGGAATTATCGTCAAGCTAGTTTACATCACGCTCATATGATTCGCGTTCATTACTTTGATAATTTGATATGTGGGTGGACCGGTGCTTGGGTACTGCCCTTCCTTGGACAAGCATCCCACTTATGATTAACCCCCCTCGCAAGCATCCGCAACTACGAAAGAAGAATTAAGGTAAACCTAACCATAGCATGAAACATATGGATCAAAATCAGCCCCTTACGAAGCAACGCATAAACTATGGTTTAAGCTTCTGTCACTCTAGCAACCCCATCATCTACTTATTACTTACCAATGCCTTCCCCTAGGCCCAAATCATGGTGAGGTGTCATGTAGTCGATGTTCACATAACACCACTAGACGAGAGACAACATACATCTCATCAAAATATCGAACGAATACCAAATTCACATGATTACTTATAACAAGACTTCTCCCATGTCCTCGGGAAAAAACATAACTACTCACAAAGCATATTCATGTTCATAATCAAAGGATTATTAATTATCATTAAGGATCTGAACACTACTAGCAACCCACAGGTACCAATCTGAGGTTTTGAGACAAAGATCGGATACAATTGATGAACTAGAGTTTGAGAGGTGATGGTGCTGGTGAAGATGTGATGTAGATTGACCTCCTCTCGATGAGAGGATCGTTGGTGATGACGATGTCTTAGATTTCCCCCTCCGGGACAGAAGTTTCCCCAGCAGAACAGCTCTGCCAGAGCCCTAGATTGGTTCTGCCCAAGTTGCACCTCGAGATGGCGGCGCTTTGTCCCGAAAGATTCCTCTTGATTTTTTCTAGGCTAACACGCTTCATATAGCAGAAGATGGACACCGGGGGCCTGCCAGGTGGACAACAAAGTAGGGGGGCGCCCTGGGGGGTAGGGTGCGCCCCCACCCTTGTGGTTGCCTGGTGGGTCCCCTCTAGTGCTTTCTTCACCCAATAGTTTTTATATATTAAAAAATAATTCTCCATGAGGTTTTAGGACTTTTGGAGTTGTCCAGGATAGGTCCTCAGATTTGCTCCTTTTCCAGTCCAGAATTCCAGCTGCCGGCATTCTCCCTCTTCATGTAAACCTTGTGAAATAAGAGAGAAAGGCATAAATATTGCGCTATAATGTGTAATAACAGCCCGTAATGCAATAAATATCAATATAAAAGCATGATGGAAAATGGACGTATCAAGGGGTCCGGCGAAAACCTCGTCCGGCGGCACGTAGCGGTCCTCCTCGTCGCTACTCTTTGACTGAGCATCCTCGGGGGGCGGCGACTCCTGGTCGGCATGTGGGCAGATCGGCGGCACCATGGCAGAGATTTGAGAGAGAGAGAGAGGGTGAGCGAGGGAGGATGTAGATGAAAATGCATGTGGGACGACGTGAGCAAGGTAGTATTTATTGCGGCCGGAATCTAGATCGACGGGAACAGTACACACGCCGGTCGCCGGAATTTACGAGTACTGTAGTTTGAATTACACACGATTCCCGCAACAAAATCCGTGTGTGAACTTAATAGCTGATGGTTTCCAATACAAAACCGTGTTTGATTAATAACTTGTGCCACTCACCTTCCAAACCTCAAGGCACGAAATAGAGTGCCAATCAGGGGGGGTTATCATGCCAGATCTTTACGTTTTCTTATTTGAACACCAGATATTTACATCGCCTGATGATTTTTTTAATATTTTGGAATCTAAATTCCATGGCACTCCATGCATGTGTCCAAGCCGTGACACCGATATGTTTGAAAATTCGTTCCAATTTACTACACATGGAATTAACTCGCACACAAGTACGCAAATATTTTTTTCAAACCGTTAAGGTTAGCCGCTGCATGTAGATGTAGTTCAAATTTGGATTACGGTCATTAAATGGCTAGAAAATCACTTAGATGTCTTAAAAGGTCAAATGACCCCTGAAATTTTCCAAATTTTGACATGACAATTGTATTAGTGCATGTTAACTGTAAAAAAATTTGGAGCCCATAAGAGGAAGCTATCGCCACTACAAAAAAAGACATATCCGTGACATTTTGGGTCGAACGAATTTTTTCCTGTCATTTATGAAACTTCTATGACGATAATTGTGACAGAACCCGGTATCATCATAGATGTGGTGGGCTCCTACTTCTATGACAAAAAATCATGACAGAAAATGGGCTTTTCGTCCTGGGCGGGCCGGAGACGCAGGTGCATGACATTCTTTGGGCCCCCATGATGGAAAAAATCATGGTAGAAACGAGGGCGAGGTAAAATTCAGGGAGTTCCCGGTTACGATGGGTGTTCGGGGCCGAGCGATGCATGGAGGTTTGCATGTTTCTCTCATACACTACGCGCATCTGTGCGAGGCGTTGGGCTCTAACTGAACCTGAGCGAGGCATTCACTTACTGAACCCGAGTGATTACATTGGCTACGCGTTACTAAACCTGAGCGATCGATCGATCCCTGGCTGTTAACTGAACCCGATCGAGCAATTCCTTCGCTAATGCTACTAACTGAAGCCGATCGAACCTGCTGCCTCATGATGAACAATGTGTGTTGTTGGGGGTTGGATGAACAGTTCCCGGTGGGGGTTGGATGAACAGGACCCCGTGGTAGTAGAGGTCGTTGCCGCTGGATGAACAGGACCCCAATCAAGACGAGGCTGCCACACACCCGAGCCAGTTGGGGGTGGATGAACAGGACCCCGTGGAGGGCTGGTTGAACACGACCCCGTGTGGAGGGCTGGTTGAAAAGTAGCCGGTGGAGGCTGGATGAACAGGACCCCATGGAGGGCTGGTTGAACAGTACCCGGTGGAGGCTGGATGAACAAGAGCTTGTGGAGGTAAGAGGGAGACGCCATGGATGAACAGTAGTAGGTGGAGGCTGGAGGAGGTTGACCGTGGATGAACAGTAGCCTGTGGAGTCCTGTTTTGCGGTACGCCACACCCCTCCCGATCAACAGGACCCGTTTCGACCGTAGGAGGTCGAAGAGAAGTCCGTTTCCACCATTTTGCGGTACGCCAGACCCCTCCCAATGAACATGATCCCATTTCGACCATAGGCAATCGAACAGAAGGCCGTTTCCTCTGTTTTGCGGTACGCCAGGCCTTGTTTTGGCTATTCCGTCCAAGACGGTTGGCTCTGGATGAACGAGATGCGTTCTGTTTCCTCCTGATGAACACAACACAGTTTCTCCATTCCGACCCAGTAGGTTGGCTGCCGATGAACAGGACGCCATCACTGATCTCCGCTGCCTCTCCGTGTACACGAGCCCTGGCCGTACGTATGCGCGAGTAGGCATTCGAGACCACACCCGTATGTACGTATGTGGCCGTAATTACTTTCTTGCACCCTGGCTGTACGTACATGTACACAATATTGACAGGACTGTGTGACATGCTACGTCCGCGCCTCTACTATGACACGTGCCCTTCCTTACTTGGCCACGGTTCATCGCTGCAGCCTGCAGATAGACCGATCGACCAGTATGTACGTACATGTTCGTGACCAGACAGACAACCCTACATACGGTTTGTCCGGGTGGGTCCCAGCTGCTAGGGAGGTAAGGCGGCACTTCCTTGCGTGTGAAGGTATATCTGGTGGGTCCCAGCTGTCAGGAGGAGAATCATATTTTTTGCCCGTAATATGGACACACTTCCTTGCGTGTGAAGATGTAGCTGGTGGGTCCCAGCAGTCGGGGGGGAACGTTTTTTCGCAATATATGGTGGCTCGTCCGGTGGGTCCCTGCTGTTAGGTGGAGGAATCATTATTTTGTGCGTAATAAGGAGGCACTTCCTTGCTGCGGCCATGGACCCAGCTATCAACCTCTCCACATACAGTACTCTTCCGATGGAAGTTGTTCCTTGACCACATTGACCACGCCACGCTAGGAGCACCAAGGCGGTGGATGACGGTGAGTGTAGGATCTAGAAGTAGATGTGTCTAGAGGGGGGTGATTAGACACATAATGCTCAAGTTGCAATTTTTAAGCTTTTTCGGTTTAAGTGGAGTTTAGGCACAATTTCAACACACTCAATACATATCAAGCAAGCATGCAAAGAATATATGAGCAGCGGAATGTAAAGCATGCAACTTGCAAGAATGTAAAGAGAAGGGTTTGGAGAATTCAAACGCAAGTGGAGACACGAATGTTTTTCCCGTGGTTCGGATAGGTGGTGCTATCCTACATCCACGTTGATGGAGACTTCAACCCACGAAGGGTAACGGTTGCGCGAGTCCACACAGGGCTCCACCCACGAAGGGTCCACGAAGAAGCAACCACCCACAAAGGGTCCACGAAGAAGCAACCTTGTCTATCCCACCATGGCCATCGCCCACACAGGACTTGCCTCACTAGCGGTAGATCTTCACGAAGTAGGCGATCTCCTTGCCCTTACAAACTCCTTGGTTCAACTCCACAATCTTGTCGGAGGCTCCCAAGTGACACCTAGCCAATCTAGGAGACACCACTCTCCAAGAAGTAACAAATGGTGTGTAGGTAATGAACTCCTTGCTCTTGTGCTTCAAATGATAGTCTCCCCAACACTCAACTCTCTCTCATAGGATTTGGATTTTGTGGAAAGAAGATTTGAGTGGAAAGCAACTTGGGGAAGGCTAGAGATCAAGATTCATATGGTAGGAATGGAATATCTTGGTATCAACACATGAGTAGGTGGTTCTCTCTCAGAACATATGAGTTGGAATGGTGTATGCGTTCTGATGGCTCTCTCATCGAGTGAGGAGGAGGTGGAGGGGTATATATAGCCTCCACACAAAATCCAACCGTTACACACAGTTTTCCAATCTCGGTGGGACCGAATCAATAAACTCGGTCGGACCGAAAATGTAAACCTAGTGACCGTTAGAGATTTCGGTGGGACCGACTGGATCAACTCGGTGGGACCGATGTGCTAGGGTTAGGGTAAATCCAAAACTCGGTTTGACCGATTACTCAAACTCGGTGGGACCGATTTGGGTAATAAGTGAAACTGAGATTTGATCAAGCAAACTCGGTGGGACCGATTGCATATCTCGGTGGGACCGAGAATATTGCAATGGGTAACAGAGAGTTTGCAAGCCCATCTCGGTGAGACCGAGATCCCATCGGTGAGACCGAACTGATTAGGGTTTGGCAGTGGCTTATGACAAGTGAAACTCGGTGGTGCCGGATAGGAAGAATCGGTAGGACTGAGTTTGGCTTAGGGTTTAGGTCATATGTGGATGTGGGAAAGTAGCTGAGGGTTTTGGAGCATATCACTAAGCACATGAAGCAAGAGGCTCATTAAGCAACACCTCATCCCTCCTTGATAGTATTGGCTTTTCCTAAAGACTCAATGTGATCTTGGATCACTAAAATGTAAAATGAGGAGTCTTGAGCTTGAAGCTTTAGCCAATCCTTTGTCCTTAGCATCTTGAAGGAGTTCCCACAACCTTTAGTCCATGCCACTCCATTGTTGAACTTATCTGAAACATGCTAGATCGAAATGTTAGTCCAACAAGAGATATGTTGTCATCAATTATCAAAACCACCTAGGGAGCACTTGTGCTTTCAGTGAGGCCTAGGAAGGGGATGACGCAGAGCCGGGGAAGAAGCGGCAGTGGATGCCCACGCGGAGAGGAGTACGAGGGTTGACTGGTTCGGCTATGGTGTGAGGCCATCGTCACCGCAGAATAACAGGGGTTGTGGGTGAGTAGAGGGATGGCCTAGCCAGAGGTTGAAGTAGGGTGGGGTGATCAGTCCTGCGCGGTAGCAGAGCCGGCCACGGGAGGCAAGAGCAGGCGACATGATCGGCGCTAGTTTGCGCGGCTGGAGCAAGAAGACCAGAGGTTGAATAAGCACTACGGCCATTGGATGGACATCATACGGTCACTGGAGCTAGAATCGTTCATATTGACTAAGTTGACAAAGCCCTCCGTCCGCGTCAGTAGGCCCACAAGTCAGCCTCCCACTATGGTGTGTCCCAGCTAGCAGGGGAAGTATTCATTTTTTTGTGCGTAATAAGGAGGCACTTCCTTGCATGCGAAGATATAGCTAGTGGGTCCGAGTTGTCAGCGGGAGGAATGTTTGTTTCACAAAATACAGAGGCCCTTCTGATGGGTCCCAGCTGTCAGGTGGAGGAATCATTATTTTGCGTGTAATAAGGAGGCACTTTCTTTTGTGGGTCCCTACTATCAGTCTCTCCACCTACATCGCTCCTCCAATGGCTGTTGTTTGTTGACCACGCCGCGCCGAGAGCACAAACGCGGTGGACGAGGGTGAGGCCTAGGATGGGAACGACCCGGAGCTGGCGAAGCCACAATAGCGGATGCCCATGCTGAGGGGAGTACGAGCACTGATTGGTCGGCTGCGGGGTGTGGCTGATGTCGCTGGAAAATAACAAGATGTGTGGGTGGGTAGAGGGGTGGCCTGGCGGTAGCACAACCGGCCACGGGAGGAGGGAGCAGGCAGTCCCGCCGGCGCTGGTTTGGGCGGCTGGAGCAGGAAGATCAGAGATTGAAGAAGCACGATGGCTATTGGATGGACATCGAATAGTCATTGCTCAGTGTTGACTAAGTTGACAAAGCCTTGCGTACGCGTCAAATTTTTTTAGGACAGTGTCATCGTCAACCTAGTAGGCCCAGAAGTCAGCCTCCAAATCCGTGGAAAATAGCATACAGCCCATTAGCCATTATTTTCGATAATTTACAGCCCATTTGCTAATTTTTAAGGATATTTTGAAGCCCATATTCTTTTTATTAGCATTATAGACCATATTCTAGGCACTGCTAAAAAAATCAACGAAATTTTTCATATTTCGGTGGGGTCCGAACTCTTTTAATCACGAAATTTGGAGTCACGTTAAAAATAATTTTTAAAAAATTATATCAAAAAATAATTCAAAAAAATTCTCCGCGAAAAAATGAATGAAATTTAAAATCTTGACTAGCAAGATGCCTGTGCGTTGCACGGAACATCAAGACATTTGCATGAGTAGTTTATCTTGTGGGAGAAAAGGATGAACAAGGGAAGGCCGTATCTGCAAATGTGGAGAGGAGTGCGGGTAAATTATCATATTTTCCTTCCTATCCATTAGATATAGATCAAACGGCCTATATTGCAGGATGGCAGGCACACCATCATCACCAACTCTGCTTTTTATAAGAGTAGAGAAATCCAGAAAAACGATATTTGAATATAATTGCCGTTTGGCTTTGGTTTAAAAATTTACAGCCCATTTCTTACAACTTATAGCCCATTTTCTAGGGAAGCCCATTTCTTACTACTTATATCCCTCCTCGTCTTGAAATATTTGTAGCCCGGCAGGGCAGAGAAAAGCAAGTAGGCCTCGGTTGGGTATTCTCCAAAAAAGAGAACTGGGCTAGCCATTTTCATAAAGAAAAAAGATATCAACTAGGCTCGTCATGTGCTTAAATAAAAGCTTATGCATGGGCTAGACAAGCCACGGCCCCCGCCCAACGTGTAGTTGAGCTCCATCTCTAAAACTAAAAAGAACTGGGCGACCTGCTGGGTCCCTGGTGTTATCCGTCCGTTGTGTATTTTTCTCGTTTATTGACTACATTGACAATGGCGTGGGACCTAGTTGTCAAACAATTAGGTGGAAGTATTTTTTGGCTTGTAATAACGAGGCACCTGCTTGCATAATGCAATGACCCCGGTGGGTCTCTACTGTCGGCCTCTCCACGTACAATCATCTCCTGATTCCTCTCAGTTGTTGACCATGTTGACAACGCCAGACAGCGGCTGGCATAGCGAGTGAACCAAGGCGGAGAATGACGGCGAGGCCTCGGACGGGAACGAATAGGAGCCATGGAAGATGCGACAGTGTAGTGGTAGACAGAGGGGAGTACGAGGGCAACAACATGTAACTCAACCTTACAAACAGTACAAAAGGCCCAAGGATTAATTGTTCATCAAATTTGGACAAAACCCAGATTGAACATGGAAATAACATAGAACCCAACCACTCTTTTTCCCAGTCACAAACAAATGGATCGGTCTGATCCATAAAATCAATATCCTATGCAAAAAAATTATTGGAGGATGACTACAAGTTGTTGTAAATAGAAGCCGATCACGTTCAGAAGCCCATTTGTCCACCTGAAACTTATTTTTTTGCTTTTGAAAAACTTAAGCCTCATGGACATTAGTAACCTCGCATTCAACGGGAAGAATGTGACAAAGCTTCTGTTTGCCTGGTTGGATGCATATCCTTCCATCGTTATTGTCCTCAAACGAATGCCATGAGAACTGAGAAAATCCTGGTGCTTCTTACGCCACCGATTGGTTATATGTTTTTCTCCATGTGTTAGTGCCTAAGTACACATGAAGATTGAAAACAACTAAGGTCTGAAAAAGAGTATGTCGAAAGAGCGACAGCTGAACTGTTAATTCTAGTACAATATATACGGGCTTTCAATGTGCATGAAATCATCACCTTTATATATAAATTCTCCAGACATTGAAAGCATCGCAGCAAGCCAATAATTATGTTCATATCATAACTAAACATTCCGATATATAAGATCTTGACAGAATCCAACAGCATTGATAGGCTATCCATGGACAGCATATAACATAATATTAGTACCCAAAGTATACTCCAAGATGATATAAAACCTATGCGCACGAATGAAAAATGCAGCTTATGATTACAAATGTGTAGATGATAATATACGGTACCTGAAAAAGTGAGGAGCCAAACACCAACTCGTTGTGATCATTAAACGGATCACTAATTACACCCAAGGTCTCCAGTTTGGGCGCAGAGACGACAATTATTTGCGAAGGTTTATAACAATAATGACGGAGCAACCTTTGAAGTGAAGGGGCATCTTCGATGATGAGTTGTCGTCCTTCAAAACAAACTCCAATGCTTTTAAGGTGAGGCAACTTTATTTCGAGACAACTGATAAGGATTTCTATTCCCAAAACAATCAGCAAGTGCTCCAAGGCAGGGCAACTGGAGTGGATGATGTTGTGCAGTGAGGCCTCCGACAGATAAACCACCACAAGCAGAAGTTTTTTTAGCGGTGGGAGTCGAAGCATTTGTACCAGATCATCTGGTAGATGGCATCAGGCGAAGGTGGCTGTGTGGAGAGAGGAGGAAAACCACGAGATAGACAACGGTGGTGTGGGCACAAATTCTTGGTGTTCGGTTCATGATATGAAACTTTCATGGTAATGGTAGAACTCAAGCTGCTGGAGTTTTTAGAATTCAGGGGATGTCAGCCAAGCGTCCACTGTGGATGGTATGGACAGCAGGTAGCGTGTCGGGATGCAGAGGCGTTGAACGGGGCTCTGCTGGTGAGAGGAAATGATGGCTCTGAGGATATCAAATTCAGGAAGGACAGATATCTGACGACAGTTGAGATTGAGGTGCGCGGTGCGCCATAGAGGGCGCCACTGAGTTGAGAGGACTTGTGTGTGGCAGCAGTCCTTGGTGGGGAGAAGTGAGATGATCTCCCCAAGGATGTCGTCTGGGAGATCGCTGATGCGGTCCACTGGAGATTCTATGGGTTCCTCAGATCCAGTGGGGGGTCGCCTCTTCTCCCCGCGCTGCCGGGTGCAGGATCTATAGCCGGCGTCGCCGCTGGCGGGAGGCTCATCTTCTTGGCGCTGGGGCCAGCCGACTCCATTTTCCTTGCGGGCGTCGCGCCGAGCTCATGGGTTTGAGCAGAGTAGCCGAAGACAACCCTAGTGGCAGTGCGAGTCGGGAAGAAGGAGGTGTAAGTGCATCTAGTGCCACCCCTAGTTGGTTTTGGAGTATTGACGACAAACTTGGTTGAGGGACTAATGTGTTTGTGAGAATTGTAGGATAACACAGGTAGTAGTCCCTCATTGATTCGGTTTACCTACCAGAGATGACCCCTTAAAATATGTGAAGACATTGAAGACAATGGTGGTCTGTGAAGAGTTTCACATTGAAGACTATGACATGAGAAGACATCGTATGAAGACTATGGATTGCGGAGACATAGTTGTTTCGTAGTTTCCTTCTCTTTTTTGTTGAGTCATATGAACCACCGTACTGTTAAGTGGGGTCCAAGTGAACAAAGTCAGAATGACTGAAGTGATGCTCAACCAAATCCTATGTCTACGAGCAAAGACAATGAGAGCAAATCTTATCAAGAGCTGGATAACTTAGCTTTACTTGTAGCCCAAGTCAAGCTGCCGCGTGTGTTTGAAATCTGACCGTTGGACACGTGTCAGTTCCTTAGTGACCCAGGGTCATTTCGGAAAAATCAGGTCAGGTTGCCTCCTGGCTATAAATAGCCTACCCCCTACACCATAAATTGGTGGCTTCTCAGAGTTAGTGCACGGCTTTTGTCGTTTGAGAGCAACCCACCTCCGAAGCCCTTGAGAGAGAAATCCTTGCGAGGACAAAGCCCTAAACACCCAGAGCCAAAGAGTTTTAGGCATCACTGAAGTCTTTCTGTCTACATGACCTGAAGACTTGTTACACTTGAGGACTGTGAATCCTCTAGCCGGTTAGGCGTCGCGTTCTGAGCATCCAAGAGTCATTGTGGATATCTGGTGAACGAAGTCTGTGAAGGTTTGGAAGTCTACCTTGAAGACTTACCAGAGTGATTGGACGAGGACTGTGTGTCCTTAGCTCAAGGGGAATAAGGTGAATACACGGTCTTCTGAGTTGAATCTCAGCCTCCCTAACCAGATGTACAGTTGTCACAGCAACTGGAACTGGTCCAACAAATACATGTCCTCACCAAGCAATTGGTTCTATCCTTACCTCTCTCTTTACTTACAGTTTGTCTTTGTGAAGTCATTGCCTGCTTGCATGATCTGATTGACTTCACTGTGTGAAGACTGTTGTTGATTGGCTTCATTCTATCTTCCATCTTGATCCATACTACCTAGATGCTGATAGTCTTCGTGCCTTCACTTCATTGCTTACTTGACTATGGCTTGTCTAGTGTAGTCTACCTTCCGCTGCATATTAATAGGTTCATTTCAAGTGTTTGTCTTCAAAGACCCCGTGTTTGAAGACATTCATAAAAATCACCTATTCACCCCCTCTAGTTCATAACTAGCACTTTCAATTGGTATCACAGCAAGGTGCTCCCTTGTTCTGTGTGATTCGGTTTAACCACCTGGAGTTTGAGCTATGTCGACTGCAGGGATAATCAAAGTCTCCGTTGTGTGCCCTGTCTTCGATGGCACTAATTACCCCTACTGGAAGAATAAGATGTGCATGCATCTTGAAGCCATTGATGTCGAACTCTGGTATGTCGTCAAGAATGGCGTTCCCAAGGCCGGTGAAGGCATCACCCCAGCTGATGTCAAGAAATTCATTCAACTGGATTCTACTGCCAAGAACAACATCTGTGGTCATTTGACCAAAGGACAGTATGGCCGTGTGAGTGCTCTAGAAACTGCAAAGCCAGTCTGGGACTGGCTCTCCAAGGTCAATGAAGGCGTCTCAACCCAGAGAGACTCAAGGATCAGTGTTCTTCGCAATCTCTTCAACCGCTTCAAGAGAAATGACAATGAGAATGTTCAGCTGGCATTTGATCACCTCACTGACATCACAAATGAGCTTCATTCACTCGGCGCCACTGAGATCACCAAGCATGAAATTGTCAAGACACTCTTGAGATCACTCGACAGCTCATTTGACACCCTGGCCCTGATGATTAACGAACGCCCTGACTTCAAGACTCTCAACCCGTCTGAAATACTTGAAAGGCTCAACACACATGAGTTCCAGCTATCTGAGAAAAGAGATATCTATGGTCCCAACTATGGCCGAGCTCGCACTTTGAAGACAAAGGCTGTTTCCTCATCTGACAAAGAATCCGACTGCATTTAAGTGCATCTAGTGCCACCCCTAGTTGGTTTTGGAGTATTGCCGATAAACCTGGTTGAGGGACTAATGTGTTTGTGAGAATTGCAGGATAACACAGGTAGCAGTCCCTCATTGATTCGGTTTTACTACCAAAGATGACCCCTAAAAATGTATGAAGACATTGAAGACAAAGGTGGTATGTGAAGATATACACATTGAAGACTATGACAAGAGAAGACATCGCATGAAGACTATGGAGCGCGAAGACTTAGTTGTTTCGTTGTTTCCTTTTCTTCTTTGTTGAGTCATAGGAACCACCGTACTGTTAAGTGGGGTCCCGGTGAACAAAGTCAGAGTGACTGAAGTGATGCTTAACCACAATCCTATGTCTTCGAGCGAAGACAATGAGAGCAAATCTTATCCAGAGCTGGATAAGTCAGCTTTTCTAGTAGCCCAAGTAAAGTTACCGCGTGTGTTTGAAATCTTACTGTTGGAACACGTGTCAGTTCCTTAGTTACCCAGGGTCATTTCGGACAAATCAGGTCGGGTTGCCTAGTGGCTATAAATAGCCCACCCCCTACACCATAAATTGGTTGGCTGCTCAGAGTTAGTGCACAAGTTTTGTCGTTTGAGAGCAACCCACCTCGAAGCCTTGAGAGAGAAATCCTTGTGAGGACAAAGCCCTAAACACCTAGAGCCAAAGAGTGTTAGGCATCACTGAAGTCTTCCTATCTGTGTGATCTGAAGACTTGTTACACTTGAGGACTGTGAATCCTCCAGCCGGTTAGGCGTCGCGTTCTGAGCATCCAAGAGTCATTGTGGATCGCCGGTGAACGAAGTCTATGAAGGTTTGGAAGTCTACCTTGAAGACTTACCAGAGTGATTGGGCGAGGACTGGGTGTCCTTAGCTCAAGGGGAATAAGGTGAAGACACGGTCTTCTGAGTTAAATCTCAGCCTCCCTAACCAAATCTATAGTTGTCACAGCAACTGGAACTGGTCCAACAAATCATTGTCTTCTACGAGCAATTGGTTCTATCCTTCCCATCTCTTTATTTACAGTTGGTCCTTGTGAAGTCATTGCCTGTTTGCATTATCTATTTGTCTTCATTGTGTGACTGCTTGTTCTGATTGGCTTCATACTGTCTTCCATCCTGATCCATACTGCCTAGCTGCTATTAGTCTTTATGCTTTCACTTCATTGAATACTTTACTATGGCTTGCCTAGTGTAGTCTAGCTTCCGCTGCATGTTAATAGGTTCATTTCTATCTATTGTCTTCTAAACTTCCATGTTTTGAAGACTTTCATAAAAATTGCCTATTCACCCCCCCCCCTCTAGTCGATCACTAGCACTTTCAATTGGTATCAGAGCAAGGTACTCCCTTGTTCTGTGTGATTCGGTTTAACCACCTGGAGTTTTAGCTATGTCGACTGCAAGGATAATCAAAGTCTCCGCTGCGTGCCCCGTCTTCGATGGAACTGAATATCCCTACTGGAAGAATAGGATGCACATGCATCTTGAAGCCATTGATGTCGACCTCTGGTATGTTGTCAAGAATGGTGTCCCAAGCCTGGTGAAGGTGTCACCGCTGCTGATGTCAAGAAGTTCGTTCAACTGGATTCCACTGCCAAGAACATCATCTGTGGTCATCTGACCAAAGGGCAGTATGGCCGTGTGAGTGCTCTGGAAACATCTAAGCTAGTCTGGGACTAACTCTCCAAGGACAACGAAGGCGTCTCAACCCAGAGAGATCAAAGGATCAGTGTCCTTCGCAACCTCTTCAACCACTTCAAGAGAAACGACAATGAGAATGTTCAGCTCACGTTTGATCGCCTCACTGACATCACAAATGAGCTCCAAGCTCTCGGCGCTACTGAGATCACCAAGCATGAAATCGTCAAGACACTCCTGAGATCACTTGATAGCTTGTTTGACACCCTAGCCCTGATGATTCAAGAATGCCCTGACTTCAAGAGACTCGATTCGTCTGACATACTTGAAAGGCTCAACACACATGAGTTTCAGCTTTCTGAGAAAAGAGATATCTACGGTCCCAACTATGGTTGAACTCGTGCCTTGAAGGCAAAAGCTATTTCCTCATCTGAAGAAGAATCTGACTACAGTTCTGATGATCCTGAAGACATTGGAAGGGAGCTTGCTATGCTTGTGAAGAAGTTCCAAAAATTCACCAAGAAGAAAGGCTTCAGAAAGTCTTCACGATCCAGCTCAAGGAATGATGAAGCTTCTGCTCATGACTACAAGAAGAGAACATGCCACAAGTGCAAGAAACCTGGTCACTACATCTCTGAGTGTCCGCAGTGGGACAATGAGAACAAGAAGAAGAAGAAGAGCAAGGAATATGATTCTGACGACAAGAAGAAGAAGAAGAAATACTCAAAGTCTTCTTCCAAGTCTTCCTCAAAGTCTTCATCACACAAGAAAAGCTCATCTAGCAAGGCTCGTGCGTTTGTTGGCAAGGAAATGGATTCAGAGGAGGAGTCTGCTTCTGAGGAGGCAGAGGCGGAGTCTGAGGAGGAGTCCGATTCTGGCGTCGCAAGTCTGGCTACAGCCTACCTTGCCAAGTCCATCTTCAACACTGAAGACAATGACTTCGTCACCGACGCTGATGCTAATGACAAAGACAACTCCGCTCCCACCTATTGCTTCATGGCACGCGGTGCCAAGGTAAAATCACACAATACTCACTATCAAACATCCAGTGAAGATGAATCTGATTGTAATTCCAAACCCAGCTACAAAACACTTGCTAAAATTGCAACTGAACAACAGAAAGTTATGGAACATATTCAAAAAACTGTTAGACAAAAGCGATGACCTGTTGGACGCTGAAATGACTCGATCTCAGTCCTTAATTGAAGACATAAAAAATCTTCATGTTAAGTATGAGGAACTTGAAAGTCGTCATGAAACGCTCTCAACAACTCATGAAAAACTTTCCAATTATTATCTTCAAAGGAAGCAAGAACTTGAGAAATTGAGAGCGGCTCATGAAGATCTTCAAAAGGAAAACAAGTCACTTCGCGCTGAACAGATCAGTCCCGCTCAGGAAGGATTTGAACCACCATGTCTTAAATGCCTTGAGTGTGATAACGCTACTTCTTTTGCTGAATGTTCTACTGCTGCTACTGTTGCAATATCTTCAACTGTTGATGTGGAAACTAACCCCTCTGCTGAGGATGCCACTGCTATTGCTGATGAAAATGCTAGGTTGAAGACATTGCTTGAAACAGGGATGTACAGAAGTCTCAAAGGGCATCATACACTATGTGATGTCCTCAAAAGGCAGATTCTGAACCGAAACCCTAGGAAAGAGGGTGTTGGGTTCGAAAGTAAAATGAATGTTGATGGCTCTTACTGGAAACCTGAGCAGTGCCCCAAAACCACATGGGTTGCTGCAAAGGAACCTTTAGTGGATCCATCCACCCTATCTAGCTTCACTTGTGCTAATCCCATCGTCATTGATGAATCCTTTGATGCAAACTATGAACTATTTAAGAATCAGAATGGTGAAGTGTTTGCCAGGTATATTGGTACTAACTGCAGGAATGGGCCACCTATGAAGAAAGTCTGGGTGCCGAAAAGATGTCTAGAGAATCTACCTGTGAATGTCGTCATGACACCATAAGGGAAGAAGACAAACCCCAGACCACAGGCTTCATATGGTCCAAAGGCTTCATACAGACAGAGGACTCACCTGAGTCGCACTAACACAAATTTTTTGCAGGGAAACCATACTCAGGCCTATGAATATGAGTGTATTTCATCAAACCGCCATGTTCATAAGACCCAGAACTACTCTACTTATTCTTATGAGTACTATTCTCCACCTGTAAAACTATTTGCTAGGGCTCCAAAGCCAAAGTTCTCAGATGTTGCACTTAGACTCATTGCTTCGAAGCCAACCTTGAAGATGTGGGTGGCTAAGAAAGCTTAATTCTCTTTTGCAGGGAAAGGTCTCCAGCCAAAAATCAAATGCGACTGAAGCTATTGCTGGGGACCTAAAACATCTTGTAGGGCGCAAGATCAAATGCCCAAATGGTCTTATTATGTATTTTGTTCCTAAGTCACTTGCTACTTGTCCTATCAGTCCTAACCTCGATCTAAGCATTAATAATCCTCTTGCTCATCAAATGTGTATGCTTCACAATGCTCTTCGTGAAGCCTATCCCCCTAACTGCATTGTAGGGTATGACACCAGCTGCTTCAGAATGGATTATTGATAGTGGATGTACTAATCACATGACTGGCAAACAAAGTCTTCTCATGGACTCAACCCTACGTCCGTCTAACAAAAGTCACATCACATTTGCTGATACTGGTAAAAGCAAGGTATTGGGTCTAGGTAGAGTTGCAATCTCAAAGGATCAACACATGGATAAAGTGATGCTTGTTGAATCCCTTGGTTTCAACTTAATGTCTGTCTCAATGCTTTGCGATTTGAAAATGATTGTGATATTTGGAAAATATCATTACCTTGTTTTAATGGAATCTGACAAGTCTCTAGTCTTTGAAGGGTATCGGAAAGATGATTTGTACATGGTAGATTTCTCAGCAGGACCACAGCTTGCCGTATGTATTCTTGCAAAAGCTTCAGAATGCTGGCTCTGGCATCGGAGGCTAGGGCATGCTGGGATGAGGAACTTGCATACTCTTGCAAAGAAGAAGCACGTCATAGGCATCGAGGGCGTCAAGTTCAAGAAGGATCACTTATGCGGTTCCTGCGAAGCTGGAAAGATGACGAGGGCCAAGCATCCCTCGAAGACAATCATGACAATGACTCAACCCTTCGAACTGCTACACATGGACCTCTTCGGCCCTACTCACTACTCTACCCTTACTACTACTGCTTGTTTCTATGGCTTCATCATTGTTGATGATTATTCAAGATATACATGGGTGCATATAATCCTCTACAAGACTGAAGTGCAGGATGTCTTCAGACGCTTCGCCAATTGAGCCATGAACAACTATGGCATGAAGATCAAGCACATCAGAAGTGACAATGGCACTGAATTCAAGAACACCGGCCTCGACACTTATCTTGATACATTGGGCATCTCTCATGAGTTCTCAGCTCCGTACATGCCGCAGCAGAATGGCATTGTGGAATGCAAGAACAGAACACTCATTGAGATGGCTCGGACGATGCTCGATGAATACAAGACACCAAGAAAGTTCTGGCCTGAATCTATTTATACTGCATGCCATGTCATCAACCGTGTTTATCTTCACAAGCTTCTGAAGAAAACATCCTATGAACTCCTCACTGGTAAGAAGCCAAATGTCAGTTACTTCAGAGTATTTGGTGCTAGGTGCTGAATCAAGGATCCACATCACACTTCAAAATTTGCACCGAAAGCACATGAAGGTTTTATGCTTGGTTACGGAAAGGATTCGCACTCCTACAGAGTATTCAACCTCTTTCACTATAAAGTGGTTGAAACTGTGGATGCGCGGTTCGATGAGACTAACGGCTCGCAAAGAGAGCACCTGCCAAATGTGCTAGATTAAATTCCACCCAGTGAATCCATCAAGCTTATGGGAACTGGAGAAATCATACCGTCTGAAGTACACCCTGAAGAGGAACTTATCATCTCTGCACCTAATCAACCTGAAGACAATGCTCAACCTAAAGATAATTCTTCAAACGATGATAATGATCAGCAAGAGCAAAATATTCGTCCAGTTCATCCTCATGTTGCAAATGAAGTATAGATTGAGAACATAATTGATAGCATCAATTTACCTGGTCCACTCACTCGTTCAAGGGCAACACAACTAGCAAATTTTTGTGGGCACTTTGCATTCGTCTCAATATCTGAACCCAAGAAAGTTGATGAAGCCTTCATGGAACCTGAATGGATTCAAGCTATGCAAGAAGAGCTTCAACAGTTCGAGCTGAATAATGTATGGGAACTGGTCAACCGTCCTGATCCTCGTAAACACAATATCATAGGCACTAAATGGATATATCGCAACAAGCAAGATGAGCATGGTCAAGTTGTCAGAAACAAGGCTCGTCTCGTTGCTCAAGGATACACTCAAGTTGAAGGAATTGACTTTGATGAAACATTTGCTCATGTGGCTAGGCTTGAAGCTATACGCATACTGCTAGCCTATGCAAATCATCATAACATCCTTCTGTATCAAATGGATGTGAAGAGTGCCTTTCTCAATGGCAAGATTGAAGAAGAAGTGTATGTTGCACAACCGCCTGGTTTTGAAGATCCAAAACATCCTGACATGGTTTACAAGCTCAACAAGGCACTGTATGGCCTCAAACAAGCTCCTCGTGCTTGGTATGACACACTCAAAGACTTCCTGAAGAGCAAAGGCTTCAAACCTGGTTCCCTGGATCCTACACTATTCACAAAGACATATGATGGTGAACTCTGTGTGTGCCAAATATATGTGGATGACATTATCTTCGGCTGCACTAATCAGAAATACAGTGATGAGTTTGGATACATGATGCAAGAACAATATCAGATGTCCATGATGGGTGAGCTGAAGTTCTTCCTTGGTCTTCAAATACGGCAGCAACGCAACAGCATCTTCATATCTCAAGAGAAATACCTCAAAGATTGCCTGATGAAGTTTGGAATGCAAGACTACAAAGGTTATACAACGCCAAGAGCCATCTGGATACTGACGCCAATGGTTAAGAGTTCGATCAAAAGGTATACCGCTCCATGATTGGTTCTTTCCTTTATTTATGTGCATCTAGGCCAGATATCATGCTTTGTGTTTGCATGTGTGCCCGATTCCAAGCGGCACCAAAGGAATCGCATCACTTAGCTGTGAAGCGAATTCTTCGATATTTGTCTTACACCCCAACACAAGGATTATGGTATCCAAAGGGCTCAGAGTTTGATCTAGTTGGATTCTCGGATGCTGATTATGCTGGTGACAAGGTGGATCGCAAGTCTACATCAGGCACATGTCACTTTCTGGGACGATCACTTGTGTGTTGGTCTTCAAAGAAGCAAAACTGTGTATCTCTCTCCATTGTTGAATCTAAATACATTGCTACTGGATCTTGCTGCGCTCAGCTTCTCTGGATGAAGCAAACACTCAAAGACTATGGCATTCATCTGAAGCAAGTGCCACTCTACTGCGACAATGAAAGCACCATCAAGATTGCCAACAACCCAGTTCGGCACTCGAAGACAAAGCACATTCAGATCCGTCATCACTTTCTCAGAGATCATGTCATGAAGGAAGATATTGATATCATTCACGTCAACACTGAAGAGCAACTGGCAGATATCTTCACAAAGCCCTTGGATGAGAAAAGGTTTTGTAAGTTGCGGTGTGAGCTAAATATCTTGGAATCCTCAAATGTCCTGTGATCATGCACACATCCTAACACTTATGCATGTTAATGACTTAGATGTGCAACACACGAAGTAACGTATATCTTCAACTAATGAAGACATACACTCTAAGTGTGAATACATTAACGCGGAATTTGACTTCAGAGCGCCACGATACTTATGCGTCGTGTCTGGGTCTAATACTTCCTATACGGTGGGTAACGCCACCACCAAACGTTTGTTTGGAGCATTTTCTGTTGGTGTTATATTTGCAAAATCTTTGCATTTGTTTTGTCTTCAATATTAACATGGCTTCATGTTTATCTTCACTATATTGATTTGGTCTTATTCGGATATATTCATGTATTTGCGTTCTGTCCTCTACAACATTCACTTATAGCTATGTCGTTGGATCTTTTGAACTAAGTGAATGTGATCGGACCCTAACCTTTCTATGCTCCCATCTCAAATCTATCTATCCAAATCATATGCATTCTATTGAAACTATCGAATGTCTTCATTGCGTCCTTGTCAGCAGCAGATACAGAGACAAACATCAAATCTGTTTTAAGTGCTCAATCCTTTTTGCCTAAAACCCGGAGAAGCGGGAACGACCACACGACAATCCAGGCATACGTGGGAACGTGGAACAACCTCCAATGGGTTGCATGATCGCCACATGTCCTTCAGATGTGAACCGCCAGGGGCACCTGCGTAATAATGCTGCGACGTCCCTGTCCTTATAAATACATGCCACACCCCAGTCATTATCTCTTTTTCCACTTCTCTCTCGCACAAACCCTAGCTCCACCGCTAGCCCTCGACGACGCCAGCGACGAAGCGCTTAGCTGCCGTGACCTCACCGACACCGTCATCACGCCGGCTGCGGGCATCATCTTCTCCGCCGTCGCCGTAGGTGTCCTCCGTTGCCAAGTTAGGGCACAGAAGATCGAACTGCTCGGCCTCATCTCCTACTCCGTCTAGCAGTTCCTCGAGTGGTAAATAAAAACTCTTTTTACAGTCCTTTTTGATCCGATAGATTCATCCTTTTCAACCACAAATGGTTTCTGTTCCTACAAAGTTGGATCTATCATGTACTGCATCTCATAACATGCCTAGTATGTTCACTTATGCTTCACAAAGTAGTTAGATTCATCACTTGTACTTATTCATGGATTCGTACAAATCTGGAACCAACTCTCTACATATGAGTGAATGTCTTCGCACTATGAGGTCAATGTCTTCTAAACTGATTTATCTTCAAAATCTTCTAAGAAAGCATATGACCTCTTCCCCTTCCCTCGCATCTCTAATGCTGTCACAGGTACATGTCTGTGGGAGAATCCCTTGGTTCTCATAGTCTGCATTCATTTGCAGAGTTCCTACAGCATCACATAAATTCTTATGAAGCCAGTTCCTGTCTGACCAGCAGACGGAAGACTTTGACAGTGTTGAAGCCTTTCAGTCTAAACTTCATGGCAATAGAAAAATCAGTCGGGAAGGGCAGCAAACAGCGCCGTGAAAACACTGCTAAGGACCTGCCACCGGATCTCTTTGAGTTATACAAGTCAGATCCAAAAGAGACCTATGGAGAACGCAAGAACCGAATCCAATGGATTCGAAGACATTGGGCAGAGGAATGGTTCAAGTACAGATTTGTCACCGACGAATATGCTGAAAAGAATGCCATCAAGGGCCCTTGGGGAGATATTATATACAAAGGTCTTCAGCCCAAGTCAAAGTCCGAAGCTATTGCTCAAGGCTTCTACCCCTGCATGATTCGTGGACCTTAGCCTGCTAATGCGGACCCATCCTCTCTGTTATGGTGTCATGAAGATAATCTCTTTAAGCGCAACTTCTAGTTTGCCAAAACTTCTGCCAAAGAGAACAACAAGTCACTAGGGTTAGACTTCAACCCCGGTCCCTCTTCTCCTCGTGCCGATGGCACACGCGATGCTGAACCCAATATTGTTGGGCCCTTCTACAACCTTGAAGGTCTTATCACTCATAATCAGGTTCAAGGGGCAGCCTTGGATCACTCTGCAGATGATGCTGATTCTGACGAAACGCCTGCCCCACCGAAGCCTGTGAAGCAAAAGAAACCAAAGGCTTCAAAGCCCTCCTCCGCACCAAAGGTCTCACGGGCGAAGCCTCTGGCCACTGCACCTCCTGAATCCAGTGTGCAGTCTGAAGATCTCTCTCGCATCTCCAAGTCTGACAAGTTGAAGAAGCCCATGCAACCAACTAGTCAAGCATTGACCCATGCTGCTGTTTTGAGAAACGACAATGACACCATTGATCTGTCTAGCGACAATGATCTTGGCGATGATGCTTGTTGGCGTTCTGGGAACGGGGGTCCCCAGACTTGCCTGCCTGCGGCCTGCGGCGTGGCTCAAAATGGGGCCCAGCACGGCCCATCTTCATCAACACAGACCCAAGACCCTCGCGAGGGGCCAAGCCTCGCGGGGCGGACGACACGGAGCTTCCTCAGGCACGGCCTCATCAGGCTGGCTCGCGAGGAGGCGGAGAGATCAAGGCGGGGTACCTCACGAGGTGCCCGTGACGCAAGCCATGATGACCAAAGGCGCCAGGCGGGCGCCAGCCGCGCAGTGTCCTCCTTTCCTCTTTGGTGCAAAGGGAGCAAGCGTAGGCGAGAGCATCAAGCAAAGGCACCCGTTTCGGTGCAACGAGACCAAGACCAGTCCAACGGCAGGGAGGAAGTCATTGTGGAGCCCAAGCCAGCGTCACCACCAGAGCCTTTGGCAGGCGAGGACCAACTTTAGTCAGGATAAGTGTACCAGATGTTCCCCTTCAAAATGGCCAATTGTTGGCGCCCTTTCCGCTCAATATTTGGGAAGAGGCCCAGGGCCTTTGCCTATAAATAGGACTAGCCACCCCCAGGGTAGAGCGGCAATCAAGAAGGGAGAATCTAGAAGCCAAGAGAGAAACTAGCTAGGATCGGATCGAGTAGCATCACACACACACAGAGAGAGAGAAGGGCGACTGAACTCCTCCTAGCAATTCATCCCCCCAGCCAAGAACAGACCCTCGCGAGGCTGTTCTTCCTTGTATTGCTCATCATCATCAGCCCAAGAGGCAATCCACCACACCACACACTGGAGTAGGGTATTACAACACAACGGTGGCCCGAACCAGTATAAACCCTGTGTCTCTTGTGTTGTTCTTTCCATAGCTTAGATCTTAGCGAGGCGGAGGGGTGCAGGTAGGTAGAAGGCGAAATCTCCGCGCGCACCCCAGTGTTCGAACCTCAAGGGTCTGCCGGAACCCGAAATCCGACATTTGGCGCGCCAGGTAGGGGTGCACCGGAATTCGTCTTCCACCACCCCGTTCTCCTCCGACCATCACGTCCATGTCTGACGCTCGTCGGGCCCAAGCCGAGCGCCGGGCCGCTCTCGCTTCCCGCGTCGCCCAGACGGCTCCTGTCGGCAGGCGTCCTCGCCGTTCCCCGTCACCTGCCGTCAACGCCGCCATCGGCCCGGCGGGGAACGAGCAGCAAGCATCGTCTCAGCATCCGTCCGTGCGGCAAGACGGCCGCACCGCTACTCCCTCGCTCACCCCAGCTACTTCTTCGTCCCGCGCGCTCCATGCACCCATGGAGGCTCGAGCTACGCTCATCGCGGCAAACGAGCTCCTGCGCTACCGTCCCGTCGACGATGTCTACGAAGAATGGCTCGACCGCGTCGTCGATCTCGTCTGTGCCGCAGGGGGCTCTCCTGCGCCGTCCGTTCCGCTGCACCGCACCCCGCCCCGCGCAGGCGACGAAGCTCCGGGGGCGCCCCAGCCGCCGCCTCCTCAAGAAGGCGCCATGGCTCCAAGGTGCGTGGCCCCTGGGCGGAACCCGCTCCGTCAGGTGCCAGCGCGGCAAGAGCAGAGCTGCCAAGAAGTCCCTCGCCCGCAAGAAGCTGCCCGGGCACTCCCTGCTCCAGCACGTCGTGACCATGCTCCTGCTCCCGCATGTCAAGACCCCGCGCTGCTCCCAGCTGCAGCGCGTGGGGACATGCAACACCAAGCTCTCCGTCACCCAAGGCCTCCCGTGGCCACAGCAGGCTGTCGTGCCTTCACCACCGAGCTACGCAGCGTCGCGTGGCCCGGCAAGTTCAAGCCAGACCTGCCTCCTCGTTACGATGGCACGGCCGACCCTGCGGAGTTCCTCCAGCTCTATGAGCTGGGCATCGAAGCTGCCAACGGAGACGAGAAGGTCATGGCGAATTGGTTTCCCATGGCGCTCAAGGACGGGGCCCGCACCTGGCTCCTGAACCTGGCTCCAGGCACGATCTCCTCCTGGGACGAGATGCGCACCCGCTTCATTGCCAACTTCCAAGGTACTCGCGACCGGCCACCCGCCGTGAGCGACATGCGCCACATCAAGCAACAACCCGGAGAGACCCTGCAGAAGTACATCTAGCACTTCAACAATGCACGCCTCAAGATTCCCAAGGTGACCGAGGAGGCCATCATCTCAGCCTTCCCCGACGGCGTGCGCGATGTCAAGATGAAGGAGGAGCTGGCGATGCATGAAGACATGTGCACTTCCTTGTAGTTGTTCAACTTGGCAACCAAGTGCGCCAGGGCTGAGGAAGGGCGTCTCTCCCTCCTCGAGCTGCCTGCCGCAGACCCAGAAGAGAAGAAGCCCAAGGCCAAGGATGTGAAGCGCAAGGGGGCTGCCGTGCTCGCGGCAGAACCAGACACCAAGCGGGGCAGAGATCAGCCGAATCTTCCAAGGGCAGTCGGTACTGTGTGCACCACGACCTCCACACCCACAACACCAACGAATGTCAAGAGCTCCGAACCGTGCGAGAAGGAAGGATCGGCCGTCGCCCCGACCACGGTGACCGGGGCTACGGTCGAGGAGGAGGAAGGAACGCAGGACGCTGGGAAGACCGCTGCCCGCGCCAAGGGTGGCGCGATCGACCTCGCGAGGATCGCTGGCAAGACCCGCCTCGCGAGGGAGACTGGAGGGATCAGCCTCGCGAGGATCGCCCGCAAGGCAACGCAGGCCTCCCTCCGCTGCCGCTGCAGCCAAGGAGAAACGAGGACCGCCATCAGGATGAGGGGGCTGGGGGCTTCCAGGATCCGCGCGCGATCGCTTGCATCCTGGGCGGGGCTCACGCCCCAGCCTCTCAACGCATCTTCAAGCAGTTCGCCCGCAAAGTGAATGCAGTCCTCCCCAAGCTCGTAGCCACGCGCCCTCTCAGGTGGTCGGCGTGCGCCATCACGTTGAGCTCAGCAGATCAGCTCAAGTGTGCGGCCACAGTCGGAGTCCTCCCGATGCTTTGTTCCCCAATCATCAGCAATGTTGTGGTCACCAGGACCCTCATCGATGGCGGGGCAGGGCTCAACGTCCTGTCCGTGGAAACATTCAACAATCTCCAAGTGCCCTACAACCAGCTTCAGCCAACCAAGCCTTTCTCCGGAGTCACCGACGGCTCCATGGTCCCCATTGGGCAGGTCCGCCTCCCTGTCACCTTCGGGGCACGCGACAACTACCGCATCGAGCTCGTCGACTTCGACGTCGCTCACATTCGCCTGCCGTACAATGCCATCCTTGGGTACCCAGCGCTGGCCAAGTTCATGGCCGTAACTCACCACGGCTACAACGTCCTCAAGATGCCAGGAAGTGGCGGAGTCATCACGGTGCCCTGTGAAGAGAAGGATGCGGTGTGTTCCCTGGAACGAGCCTTTCAGGCCGCATCACTGGAAGACCCGGATCGCGGAAGCAGGAGGCTTCCCGAGACCGCCCCCAAGAAGAAGAAGACATCGTCCGGCCCGGCCCCTCAGGAGGCAGGCCCCTCAGGGCCCGCGCCTGCCCAGGGAGAACCTCCTTCATCCCATAGGAAAGCGCGCCCGGCGCCCTCCTCAGGCAGGGCTCGGGGGCTCTCCCCTGGAGGGCCACCGACCTGGCTAAGGTCACGAGGGAGGCGCTTGGGCACCACATGGAGGCGTGTTTCGAAGCACGTTTCCCTCAAGAAGGAGTAAGGCAAGGAGAACCAGACCCTCAGGAGTTTGTCAGCAAGGCCATTCAGGAGCTACAGGAGTCAAGAGTCATGAAAGGCGGCCGCCGCCTACCAGCTGTGGCTCCCCATCCAGGCGAGGATGGTGGGCTGCGCGTCTGCATCGACATACCAGGGCTCAATCGAGTCGCCTCTCTGGAGCGCCTCTGGCCCTCGCGAGTGGGGCGCTGTGAATGTCCACCCCACAGCTACGTTCGCATGCCTTACGGCTTGCCGAACGCGGCTACCACGTACCAACGCCTCATGAGGGGCATCATGGAGGCTCAAGAGGCCAAGCGTTCCGCAGCCCTGGCGGAGATGGAGATGGTCCGCGAGGAGCCACCAGCGCCTCCGGAGCCTCCCGAGGCCCCTGGGCCTGGGGGCTCGTGAGGATCGGCTTCCGCAGCCCACCGAGTCTGCTACGCCAACACTCCTTCGTCCTCAACATCATCAGGTGACATCTTTCAAGTTTCATTTCCAGCTGGGAGCGCCCCAGGGCTGCATTATTCCCAGGCCGCGTGGGTCCGTCCCTGCGGCATGTATCCCTTTTATTTCATGTTGTTAGCTTACCTTGTTGGGGGAGCCCCTTGGGCTGCATCATCCCCCAAGTCGCTCGGGCCAGACCCAGCGGCATGTATCCCTTTTGCGTTTATTTCCGGCTATGCGTTCGACCCACCATGCTTGATTATTTGATGCCTGTCCATGGCACCTCTTCTTCTCCATGCTGACCACTAGCACGTTAAAGGGGGGGTACCTGAGCATCGCGACTCAGGGCTCTTACTGGCTCTCCAGCCCTCACCCTCTGGCCTTGTCCACGGCATCGCGACCTGGCATACCAGCGACGGCTGAGACCAGCTCGAGGGCCGGGACTCGAGGATGTAGAGTGCCGGCATCTAACCAAATTTGCAGGGACACATCACAAGATAAGGCCCAGTGCCAGGCGCAACCCGCCTAGAGGTAGGGCCCCGTGAGTCCCGCGCTGGCTCACGGGTGCCCAGATACACCTCGCCAGGCCCTACCGTGCCAGCCATGTGTCAGGGCGGGGCTGTACACGCCCCGGGGGCTCCTCCCAGAGGGGAGCCCCCTCCCACGTACCAGTGGAAGCACCATGCTCCGTGCTGGCTGACGACAGTGCCGAGGAGCGGCTATGCCCGTACACATACGGAAGCGCTATGCTCCGCGCTGGTGATGAACAACTGAGGGCGGCCCCCGGGCCGCATCAACCTCAGGGAGCCCAGAGCTCAGTGTCTAGCCTCATCGTAACGCCTTCCCTCGGGAGTGCCACGCGAGGGGGCTGGGCACGGGGGCTGCACCTGGGTCACGCCCAGACGCACGCCACCCAGCCAGGCCCCCCGGGCCTGGTTCATCGCGCGTCTCTCCCCGAGCGGAGCCAAGGTACGAAGGCCGTTTGAGCGTCAAGGGGGACTCCTGAGCATCGCGACTCAACAGCCTAACTGGTCACGTAGCCCCTCACTTCTTAGTTCCAAAAGGCTAACGGTGGTTGAGGTATGCACGTGGCCGGGCTCTGCAGACATAGAACGGTAGATCCACCCACATCACACCTCCCTACTTGTTGTTCGTGCGCCAAGGGGGACTGTTGAGCATCGTGACTCAGGAGCCTAACTTGTCACGTAGCCCCTCACTCCTTGGTCCCATCCTGGTTTCCGGTCGGGGCTAACGGCGGCTGAGGTATGCGCGGGGCCGGGCTCTGCTGGCGTAGAACATAAGCAAGTAGGAAGGAAAAGCGTAAATTTCAAGGAATTCAAAAGCAAATATTACAGTCCACACTGTTATCTCAATGCCAAACGCAAGTTTAAATGCCTCCCTGAGGCATGATACATGTGCAGGAATTAAAGGCATGACAGGAGCCACAACAGAGTCACTTGTCGGCGGTGGAGCAGCGCGGAGTGGGTTCGCCTCATGGAGCAGCGGGGTCGGCAGCGCCTTGCTTCGGCTTGGTGCTGAAGGCCCGGAACTTCCCCAGCAGAGCCTCCGCGCGACCCTTCACGGCCTCGGCAGCGGCAGCGGCACACTCGCCGCTTACTGGCTCCAGCAGGCTGTCGAGGTCGACGCCGGGATCGTGAAGGTAGATGTGGGTGAGGACCCGCGTCAGCGCTGCAGAAGACAGGACACGCGCCTCGGCCTCGGCCGTGGGGCCAAGGCCAAGGGCGACATCTTCAAGAGCGCGAACCAGGAAGGGAAGCAGCTTGGCGGGGCCGTCCTCGGCGCCAGCCAGCGGGCTCTCCAAGCCGCTGTCATAAAGCGTCATCAGCGAGGAGCGAGCCTTCGCCTCCATCTCCGCGAAGGCCACGCGGTCCTCGGTAAAAACCTGGTCCTTGTCGTCCAGCTCGACCTTCCTCGCCCCCAACTCCTGCTCCAGCGCGCCTAGGCGGTCACGGCGCCTCCTGAGCTTGACCTCCCTCTCCTTGACGGCCGCCTCGCGAGCCTTCACGCCTTCTTCCTGCTCTTGGCGAAGGCGGGCCTCTTTCGCGAGATGGTCCCGCAGGCCTTGCAGCTCGTCCTCCAGTGCCTTGCAGCGACCACGGACGTCGACCACCTCCCCCAGGGCTGCGTCACGAGCAGCCTTCGCCTCAAGGACGGCCTGCCTCTCCTCATCGCAAGCCGTCGAGGCCTGCACCAGCGCCGCCCGAATCGAAGCGTCGGAGCGAATCCATCCTGAAGCCAGCTCCAAGCGCCCGGCCACCAAGCGAGGGTCGACGTCAAGAAGATCCTGCTGCAGCCGGTCCAGCTCAGCAGCAGCACGATCCAGAACGGTAGGAGGAGTCGGAGAGACAGCAGTCGGTGGAGTAGGAGGAGAAGGCGGCAGCGCGACCACAGCATCCTGAGGCAGAGCCTGCTGCGCCCCAACGGCTGTAGTGGCGGCAGCAGGCAAAGGCACCTCGGGAGTCACTTGGGCCATGGGAGCTGAGCTCGCCCCAGGCGGCTCAGCCAGGCCTCGCGAGGACGACCGGGCAGGAGAAGCCCGTGCATCGCGGTCACCTTCCTTCACGGGCAGAGGCACTGCCACGAATGGAACCTCAGGAGCTCCCTTCGGCTTCTTTGCTGCGGGCGCCAGCCTATCCAAGAGATGTGGACGGCAAGCCTCGGTAGCAGAACAAGAAATAAAGACAAGAATCAAGCGCTTACGGGTCGTCGCCAGTGAGCTCAGGCAGCCTCCGGCCAAATTTGAAGCCTGAAAGCCGGCTGGAAGGGTCAACCTTGGGAAGCTCGGGAGCTGAAGGCGCGTCTGCGGTCCGCCTCGGGGCCGGGGCAGACCCGCGGGAGATCAGCCCGGTCCTGTCCTTCTTCGGGATCGGGGGCAAGCTCCCGCCGCCCTGCTCGTCATCATCCTCGTCGTCATCGCTCGGAGAGAGGCAGAGAGCGCGGGACCTGCGCCGGGGGAGGGGAGCCCTCGACTTCTGTCAGTCGCCTCGGAGTCAGGCCCTTTTCCCGCTCCCCTCCTTCCTCCTCTTCGCTGGAGGCGTCGGAGGACACGTCCACCAATTCCCCGGGAGTTTCCATGGGCACGGGCATGGACTCTACTACATGCTCCCAGTCGTCGCGGAGGAACAAGGGCGTAGGAGCGCCCTCCAACCTCGCCACATCGCCCCCGACCAGAGATTGGAGGACCGCAGCCAGATCTTCGTCGGCCAAGGCCGCGGGGCTCGGATGGGGCCTCCACATCGGAAGTGAGTACTGCCAAAGCGGAGCCAGCTGGTGCTCCAGGAATTCCCTCAACAGCGACGCGCCGGTCAGCTTCGCCGCCGCCATGTTGGCCGGCCTCAGATCCGCGTCCATCTTCTCCAACGCCAGCTTCGCGCGGGGGTCCGCGAGCTCCGCTCGACCCCAATCGCTGGAGCTCGTGGGTTGCTCCGTGGGAAAGATAAGCCGAGGGTGGATGCGCCCAGCATCTGCCAAGACCCACTTGCTCCTGAAGCCCTCAATCCTTTTCCAGGGGTTCGAAATGGCAATGGCGCCACCGTACGTGATGAAGCTCGCGCACGCGGAAGCAGGACCGCGAGAGGTCCGGAGGTAGAAGTAGTGGCGCAGCAAGGCCACTGAGGGCTGCACCCCTACGTGAGCCTCGCAGTAGTAGGCGAAGATTGCCAGGAGAAGGACGGAGTTGGGGTGGAGATGCAGAGCCTGTAGCTTATAATGGCGGAGGACAGAGAAGAAGAACTCAGAGAAGGGAGGCACCAGGCCAGCAGCAATGGCGCTTACAAAGAACGGATAGAAGGTGCTCCCTTGGCCCTCAGGGGTGGCGGAACCGGCCTTGAACACCTTCGCCCCATCGATGCCCTGCGTCGCCGCCATCCGGCGCAACCGGGCGAGGCTCGCCTCCGACACGTACGGCGAGTCCAGGGCAGACGAGTACCAAGCTCCGGCCGGGGACTGACGAGGCGCCATGGCTTCCTAGGTCACGCGGTCGGAGTAGATCTGGAAATTTTGGAGGAAGGAAGGAGAGGCGCAAGATAGGGGATCTGAGCAGCAACCAGAGAAAGCAAAAAAAGCAAAGCCTAGGCAGATGCCGCTCCCTTATCAACTCACGCGGTTGCTGAGGCGCCCACGTCCAGTCAACCGCCACGTGGTGCACAAGGCCGCAGGCTGTTAGGGCCCGCGGCGCTTCGCTCTTGCCCTTTCGCCTCCTTGCACGGCCAAGTCCGGGCGCGCCTTGGGCCCGGGGGCTACTGTCGGTGTTCTGGGAACGGGGGTCCCCAGACTTGCCTGCCTGCGGCGTGGCTCAAAAGGGGGCCCAGCACGGCCCATCTTCATCAACACAGACCCAAGACCCTCGCGAGGGGCCAAGCTTCGCGGGGCGGACGACACGGAGCTTCCTCAGGCACGGCCTCATCAGGCTGGCTCGCGAGGAGGCGGAGAGATCAAGGCGGGGTACCTCACGAGGTGCCCGTGACGCAAGCCATGACGACCAAAGGCGCCAGGCGGGCGCCAGCTGCGCAGTGTCCTCCTTTCCTCTTTGGTGCAAAGGGAGCAAGCGCAGGTGAGAGCATCAAGCAAAGGCACCCGTTTCGGTGCAACGAGACCAAAACCATTCCAACGGCAGGGAGGAAGTCATTGTGGAGCCCAAGCCAGCATCACCACCAGAGCCTTTGGCAGGTGAGGACCAACTTTAGTCAGGATAAGTGTACCAAATGTTCCCCTTCAAAATGGCCAATTGTTGGCGCCCTTCCCGCTCAATATTTGGGAAGAGGCCCAGGGCCTTTGCCTATAAATAGGACTAGCCACCCCCAGGGTAGAGGGGCAATCAAGAAGGGAGAATCTAGAAGCCAAGAGAGAAATTAGCTAGGATCGGATCGAGTAGCATCACACACAGAGAGAGAGAGAAGGGCGACTGAACTCCACCTAGCAGTTCATCCCCCCCAGCCAAGAACAGACCCTCGCGAGGCTGTTCTTCCTTGTATTGCTCATCATCATCAGCCCAAGAGGCAATCCACCACACCACACACTGGAGTAGGGTATTACACCACAACGGTGGCCCGAACCAGTATAAACCCTGTGTCTCTTATGCTGTTCTTTCCATAGCTTAGATCTTAGCGAGGCGGAGGGGTGCAGGTAGGTAGAAGGAGAAATCTCCGCACGCACCCCAGTGTTCGAACCTCAAGGGTCTGCCGGAACCCGAAATCCGACAATGCTCTTGAGCAGTTGATAAAGAGCAAGCAAGAGGCGTAAATCTTCAATGATATTCCCCTCTTTGAGGTGGAGATCCTGTACAAGTTTATTGATGAGTGGTTTGACAGCCCAGACCTCAGTTTTGATGATCTTCAACTCCCAATTGGCCTCAGCGTCTCTTTCCATGGAGCCATTTCTCCTGAGCTGGCTCTTGCACAGAAGATTGTTGAGCTGAAGCACAAGATTGATTATGAAAAGGCTCAGTTCAAGAAGCACATGGCCAAGCTCAATGTTGAAGACATTCAAAACTTCAAGATCATGGTGCATGAGCTCAAGGAGGCGTTCCACAAGAAACAAGAAGAAGCAAAAGGTTCTCGTGGGCGCATGAAGAATCTTGCTGCCAGAGTGTTCAAGGCTACAATGAAGCTGAAAAGCGCAAGGTGAAAGTGCTAGTGATCGACTAGAGGGGGGTGAATAGGCAATTTTTATGAAAGTCTTCAAAACATGGAAGTTTCGAAGACAAACGATAGAAATAAACCTATTACCATGCAGCGGAAGGTAGACTACACTAGGCAAACCATAGTCAAGTATTCAATGGAGTGAAAGCACAATGACTAATAGCAGCTAGGTAGTAAAGATCAGGTACGAAGATATTGTGAAGCCAATCGGAACAAGCAGTCACTTAGTGAAGACAAAAGATAAAGCAATCATACAATGACTTCACAAGGACCAACAGTAAGTAAAGGGAAGGGAAGGATGAAACCAGTGACTCGTTGAAGACAATGATTTGTTGGACCAGTTCCAGTTGCTGTGACAACTGTACGTCTGGTTAGGGAGGCTGAGGTTCAACTCAGAAGACCTCGTCTTCACCTTATTCCCCTTGAGCTAAGGACACCCAGTCCTCGCCCAATCACTCTGGTAAGTCTTCAAGGTAGACTTCCAAACCTTCACAGACTTCGTTCACCGGCGATTCACAATGACTCTTGGATGCTCAGAACGCGACGCCTAACCGGCTGGAGGATTCACAGTCCTCAAGTGTAATAAGTCTTCAGATCACACAGACAGGAAGACTTAAGTGATGCCTAACACTCTTTGGCTCTGGGTGTTTAGGGCTTTATCCTCGCAAGGAATTTTGTCTCAAAGGCTTCGAGGTGGGTAGCTCTCAAACGACAAAAGCCGTGCACTAACTCTGAGCAGCCAACCATTTATGGTTGTAGGGGGTGGGCTATTTATAGCCACTAGGCAACCCGACCTGATTTGTCCGAAATGACCCTTGGTCACTAAGGAACTGACACGTGTTCCAACGGTCATATTTCAAACACACACGGCAACTTTACTTGAGCTACAAGCAAAGCTGACTTATCCAACTCTGGACAAGATTTGCTCTCATAGTCTTCACTCGAAGACATAGGATTTTGGTTAAGCATCACTTCAGTCATTCTGACTGGTTCACTTGGACCCCACTTAACAGTATCGTGGTTCCTATGACTCAACAAAGAAGAAAAAGAACGACGAAAGAACTAAGTCTTCGAGCTCCATAGTCTTCATGCGATGTCTTCTCTTGTCATAGTCTTCAATGTGAATGTCTTCACATATCACCTTTGACTTCAATGTCTTCTTACATTTTTAGGGGTCATCTCTGGTAGGAAAACCGAATCAATGAGGGACTTCTACCCGTGTTATCCTGCAATTCTCACAAACACATTAGTCCCTCAACTAGGTTTGTCGTCAATACTCCAAAACCAACTAGGGGTGGCACTAGATGCACTTACACAAGGCTTTGGGGCGACCAGGCATCGACCCCAGAATGGCTGCCAAGAACAAGAAGAAGCCTGATGTGGCCCAACCAGAAGCATCAAGGCGGGAAGAACCTCGCATTGTCTTCCCAGCCAGTATGACAGGCTCGAAGCCTAAGGTCCCCACAGTGGCTTCGGAACTCAAGAAAACAAGGGCAGCTGAAGCCGAAGCCCGTAAGCGCAAGACCAAGCACACCACTGACGATGCTCCGCCAACCTAGAAGAGAAAGACAAAGAAGAGAGACCGGGCTGCTCCTACAGAGCCCCTTGTTGTCGAGCCAATCTCAGTGGCTCGTCCTATGTCTGAACATCATGAGCGCCAGTTGATCGTTCATGAGCCTGCTTCCACAGAGGCTCCAGTAGTTGAAGACATTCCAGCTGTTGACCCCACTGCAGCTGAAGACATTGGTCATCAAGACATTGTTGAAGATGATGAAGTCCTTCCTCGGATCGAACACAATGTGGTATCATCGCCTGTTCTCACGAACAGCGAACTCATCAGCATTGGTCGTCCATTGACGCCAATTGCTCAGGATGACTCATGGGCTGATCACCCTCAAGAATCCCCCCGTGATGAAGAAACACCAGTTACTCCCCCAACCCAGGTCACCACTCCGGTGATTGACGATGAAGACCTTGAGGCCCAACCAACTCCATCTCCACAGGCGTCGCCTGCGTTTCGCAGGCTTCGCAAAGGACCAAGGCCACGGGTCACTTTGTCAAGTGTTCTAGAAGGAGAAGAGTGCCAATCTGTTTCCCGCAAAGTCTTTCCTGAAGCCTCTCCTACTGCGAACATCCCTAAATCTGAAGCCAAAGCGGCTGAAGATATTCCGGCTGCATCAGCCGATGACCAAGAAGAAGAACCAAGGGAAGAAGAACATGTTGCTACACCCCCGTCCAACCCTGAAGTTGTTCTCAAGGAGAACGTGTCCGACCCTCCAGCTCCTGAAGTGGAGGTTACCAATACTGAGGCGGCCACCAACCTCAACACTGAAGCCAATGACGTTGTCATGGCTGAAGCTAATGTGGCGCCTGAAGCTAATGTGGTGCCAGAAGTGATTGCACCCGAAGACAATCTGCAGCCTGAAGCCAATGCCTCTGCTCCTGTACCACCTCCAAGGCCACATACCATCGAGCAAGCATATGATCATGGTCAGCTTGTTACCGTCCTCTGGCCAACTCTGGTTCCTCCGCCTGCTCCCGAACCTCAATTTGACTATCATGTGGAGCACATGCCTCGGGTCTAGAAGCCAAAGCCAAGGCTGCCAAGGTTTCCAGGTACTGCAACCTCACCAGGATCGTTTAATCTGAATGGCTTCATAGCACACAACACATTCTTTGACAGTGACAAGAACCCCTACACAAGGCCAAGAATCTCCTCAAATCGATTCTGGAGTTATCAGCAATTATTCTGATCAGGGGCGCATTTTCCCTCATATGCGTATAGACTGTGAAGCCATTGCTGGATTGCCTTGCCTGGAATAAGCTCTTGACTGCTTCCGTGATGCAGGTCTGCTCAACTTTGTGACTGCCAAGGAACATTGGAATGAAGAACTTCTGCTTCAATTTTATGCTACCCTCCACATTCGTGGGTACAACAGGGATCCGAAGACTTGGATCCTTGAGTGGATGTGTGATGCCCCCAATTCAATCGTACACTAATCATACACGCAAACGTGTACGATCAAGATCAGGGACTCACGGGAAGATATCACAACACAACTCTACAAATAAAATAATCTTACAAGCATCATATTACAAGACAGGGGCCTCGAGGGCTTGAATACAAGAACTCGGTCATAGACAAGTCAGCGGAAGCAACAATATCTGAGTATAGACATAAGTTAAACAAGTTTGCCTTAAGAAGGCTAGCACAAACTGGGATACAGATCGAAAGAGGCGCAGGCCTCCTGCCTGGGATCCTCCTAAACTACTCCTAGTCGTCGTCAGTGGGCTGCACGTAGTAGTAGGCACCTCCCAAGTAGAAGTAGTCATCGTCGACGGTGGCGTCTGGCTCCTGGACTCCAACGTCTGGTCGTAGCAATCGGGTAGAAGGGAAAGGGGAAAAGAGGGAGAAAGCAACCATGAGTACTCATCCAAAGTACTCACAAGCAAGGAGCTACACTACATATGTATGCATTGGTATCAACTGGAATAAGGCTATCATATGTGGACTGAACTGCAGAATGCCGGAATAAGAGGGGGATAGCTAGTCCTTTCGAAGACTACGCTTCTGGTAACCTCCATCTTGCAGCAGGAGAAGAGAGTAGATGGTAAGTTCACCAAGTAGCATCGCATAGCATAATCCTAACCGATGATCCTCCCCTCGTCGCCCTGTGAGAGAGCGATCACCGGTTGTATCTGGCACTTGGAAGGGTGTGTTTTATTAAGTATCCGGTTCTAGTTGTCATAAGGTCAAGGTACAACTCCAAGTCGTCCTGTTACCGAAGATCATGGCTATTCGAATAGATTAACTTCCCTGCAGGGGTGCACCACATAACCCAACACGCTCGATCCCATTTGGTCGGACACACTTTCCTGGGTCATGCCCGGCCTCGGAAGATCAACATGTCGCAGCCCTACCTAGGCACAACAGAGAAGTCAGCACGCCGGTCTAAATCCTATGGCGCAGGGGTCTGGGCCCATCGCCCTTTGCACACCTGCACGTTGCGAACGCGGCCGAAAGCATACCTAGCCTATCAGGCGTTCCAGTCCAATCTGGCGCGCGCCACTCAGTCGCTGACGTCACGAAGGCTTTGGCTGATACCACGACGTCGAGTGCCCATAACTGTCCCCGCGTAGATGGTTAGTGCGTATAGGCCAGTAGCCAGACTCAAATCAAAGACCAAGATCTCGTTAAGTGTGTTATTCTGAAATAACCACGGACGCCGACCAGGGCTAGGCCCACCTCTCTCCTAGGTGGTCTCAACCAGCCCTGTCGCGTCGCCACAAAGTAACAGTCGAGGGCCTTCGGGAACTCAGGCCCACCTCTACCGGGACGGAGCCACTTGCCCCTTCAGCCCCCAACATAGGAATCACTCGCGGGTACTCCTACGAGCCGACCCAACTTTAATCACCACAAGTATCATATATTATGTATAAACATATACCCGTGACCACCTCCCAAGTGATCACGGCCCGATAGTATAGCATGGCAGACATACAAGAATGTAGGGCCACTGATGGTAAACTAGCATCCTATACTAAACATTTAGGATTGCAGGTAAGGTATCAACAGCTGGAGCAACAATGACAGGCTATGCATCGGAATAGGATTAACGGAAAGCAGTAACATGCTATACTAATCTAATGCAAGCAGTAGAGAGAAGAGTAGGCGATATCTGGTGATCAAAGGGGGGGCTTGCCTGGTTGCTCTGGCAAGAGAGAGTGGTCGTCAACACCGTAGTCGTACTGGGTAGCGGCGGCGTCGGTCTCGGTGTCTAGCGAGAGAAGAGGGGGAAGAAACAATAAATATAATGCAAACAAATGCATGACGATGCATGACATGACAAAGCGTGATGCTAGGTGTGCCCTAACGCGGTACGAGGTGGTACCGGTGAAGGGGGGAACATCCGGGAAATTATCCCTGGTGTTTCGCGTTTTCGGGCAGAGGAGCCGGTGGGGGAAGTTGCGTGTCCACTATGCTAGGGATGCATGGCGGATGAACGGGCCGCGAATCCGGATTCGTCTCGTCGTTCTGAGCAACTTTCATGTATAAAGTTTTTCCATCGGAGTTACGGTTAATTTTCTATAATTTTCCAAAGTTTTATCAATATTCTAGAATTTTGTGTTTAATTTAAATCCAAATTGACCAAGTCAATGTGACTAGTCAAAAGGAGAGGTGGTGGCCCATATGACACTGATTTAATAATTTCCAAAATATTTGTCTAATCTATTTAGATGGGACCCACTTGTCATTTGCTAAAAGGGCTAGTTAGCACTAAACTAATCCTAAACTAAACATAGCCTAATTAACAAGGGCCGGACAGAGTCCAGCCAGCCACACACGCACGCTGTACACACAACACACATACATACACAACACACGCACACACAGTGGTAGGGGTTAATTCTGTTCTCTGTTTAGAAAAGATAGCATTTTGTGATTTTTATGGGAATTAATCCATGCATCAAATTGATTTGGTCCAATGGAAACATTTGAGCTTTGACAAGTATACTACCTACAAATATTATTCTTACTCCGGTTAACAGTTATTTAACTGATGTTTAGGGGCTGTCTAGGGGGTTACTTGGTGTGAAATTAGAAAAGCTAGCTAGTACCTACAGTACCTAGCAGTACAAAGCAGCACTAGTGAGCAGCGGCAACAGGTGTGGGCGCGAGGCCGGGAGCAGCAGCCTGCGGCTGCGGGCAAGCGGGCAGGCGCGCGTGTGCACGGAGCCGGTGCGGCTGGGTTCGCGTGGGGGTCGTGCAGGTAGCAGCAGTAGTGGCCGCGCGCAGTAGCAACGTAGCAGCAGCAGCGACAGCAAGTGCAGGGGCGGCGGCGAAACAGCAGGGCAACGGCAGCGGGGAGCGGAGGCGGGCGCTGGGGTGTGGGACGGCCGCAGGCGGCGCGTGGTGACGGCTACAAGGGCCGCGGGGCGCGTGGGGCGTGGCCAGCGCGAGCAGGCATGGGCGGCTACGACGAGGCGAGGCACGGCAGGGACTGCACGCGCTGGTGCTACGGCCTACTACGGCGCCGATGAACACGGCTGAGGGCTCAGGCGAACTCGACGTCGACCGAAACGACGACGACGAGCGCCGTGGCGGAGACGATCTACGATCATGGCGGCTAGCTAGCCAGAGGGGTGAAACCGACGCGTGGGGAGGAGGAGAAGGAGCGGAAGCTCACTGGGGAGGCACACGGGGGCCCGGCGGTGGCTTAGTAGCAGCAGAGCAGCCGGCGTTGACGTAGAGGCGGCAGCGGTCGAGGGAAGAAAACGAACTCGATGTGGCCGAGGCGGTGGATCCGAGCTCCAAGTAGAGAGCGCAGACGACGTTGAGGAGCTCGGCGTAGCTCCTGGGCACGACGGCGGGGGTTCGGGCGGTGGCTTCAGGTGTCCACGGGCACGGCGACGTCGACGAGGAAAAGTAGACGGGGCGCGAGGGAGGAAGGGGAATGGGGAAGCTTAGGGTTTGGGGCCGCCCTGGGTGTATTAGTAGGGCGCTAGGGGTGGTGGATGGCCGCCACGCCCGGCCATCTCCGGCGGATGGGCGCCACGATCCCCCTTCCCCCTGTAGCAGAGGAAGGGGACGGTGGGGAGGAGCTGGGCCGGCCTGGTGGCTTTGTGGCCCAACTGGTCCATGAGGCCCACTAGGGGAGGGGGTGTTGTTTTGTTTTCTTTGCTTCTTCCCTTTTTCTTATTTCTCTTTTTACAGTTTTAGTTTTCTTTTATTTTGAATAGAAATTAGCTTTAT
Source organism: Triticum urartu (assembly GCF_056163025.1). Taxonomy (NCBI): domain Eukaryota; kingdom Viridiplantae; phylum Streptophyta; class Magnoliopsida; order Poales; family Poaceae; genus Triticum; species Triticum urartu. Next base: position 443,909,252 of record NC_141876.1, read on the forward strand.
AAAATATAGTAGCAACATCTAAATTGGTTTTACTAGTTATACCACTGCCACATTTAGTTTGAGGTACAAATAAAATAGTTTAGTATTTTTATAATTTAAATAGCATTTAATAATTCTTTTTAGCCGTTGTTATATTCACAAAAGGGCATTTAATTATTTTACAAAAGTGTTGGGTCACCACCATAATTAGTTATGGTATAATTGCCACACTTTGAACATTTTATTTTTCATGTCTAGCAATTTGAATTTTGGACTTTGATTTGAATTTGAAATTTGAACCGGTTTCAAACCAATGCGAGTTCAACAACATTAGTCATGATGACGTGGCATCATTAGCTAGGAATTACTTTAGCTTAATTATCCGGGCGTCACAATTCTCCTCCACTACAAGAAATCTCGTCCCAAGATTTAAGAGGTGAAATAAGGGGGAAAGGTCTAGTTTCGAAATTCTAACGAATCTTCTCGGTCTTGGTTGCTCTTCTCGAAGAGGTCGATCCATTAAATTGATGTCTTCATTTCTCTGCTTCAGGTCATCATGATGAAGTAGGTATCCTTTCTTCGGGAACTTCATCGTACTTACGAAAGGACAAGGGGTAACTTCGGAAGAACGGGCCTTACAAGGTTGACTATCTGGCGGATAACTCAGGGAATGTGGTAGAAAGTAACTCTTGAATAGATACTTAAGAAAATATCGAGAGTAAAGTAAGAAGGTATAGTAATGAGTTTCAAGCGGATAAGCAATCTTTAGATGCCTGAAACAGAGGGTGAAAGGGGTTCAGAGCAATGGGAAAGTATTGCGTCTGATACCAGAATAGATCACTAGGAAGATGGCTCATGATTTACATATGAAACCAAGTGCGAGGAATAACTTAGAAAACATGGACTTATAGGAGAGTCAGGTTTCGATCCTGTGGAACTGTGGGTTATGGGCCCACCTTGTGGTTTAAAAGTAGGAAGGACGTTGACATAATGCACGGTCATGGTAGCAAGGCATGTCGGAGGATAGCCTGTCAGTTATGTTGGCAACAACGTTGGTACCAAGGGCGAGGGACGAAGAGAACCATTTTCCTGCTCGTTAAGACGAGGCGGACCAATAGGCAAAGTTCTCATCCATCGGTGGCTGCCGGAATGTTATCAACAATCGTAACAAGGTCTTGCTGACAGAGTTGTACACCGAGGTGTTTACCTAAGCAGAAAATTAACTCTGCTCTGATAAGTTAGATTACTAGAATGGTTAAACAAACCAATGGAAAGGAAAATGTGATTATTAGTTTAACCAAACCAATGGAAAGGAAAAGGTGCTTATACAAAAGTATTAGAGTATATGCTTCCCAAGAACAAACAGAGCAAGATATACATGACAGGACATCAAGTACTTATCCATTTAGTTAATGGGGCAATGAGAATCATGATATTACTCATACAATGGTGTTTGGATAATAGATCAAGAAACATTCTGTAATGTGCTTCCAATGTTTTTGTTGATATTTGGAATACCTTAGTCATGCCTTGAGGTAGCATTAACATGGTGTTCCAAGTAGTGGTTTGAGTTGAAGATCACAAGAAATACTCAAGGAACAATTGCAGGAATAGCAAGGAGTCCAAGGTATAACCAAGACATGATCAAATATGTGTTGGAAAGAAGACAAGGGGTTGTCGATGACAACTCAAATCATCGAAGGTCAAGGATGGTATTTCTTATCCGAATTCGATTGATATGCTGGGAGAGCTCAGAATGTTGACGAGCACGACACAATTGTCGAGAGATTTCAGGAAGATGTAATCAATTGGCGATGACATCAAGTCAAAGGAATGATGAAGTGGAAAGTTATTGGAACCATGGGTACGACACAAACTCTTAAGCAAGCTTGCTGTTCAAGGTGAAATGGTATGACGAGGAAGATCGACATAAGCTTAGCCCATCGTCGAAAATTCTGTTCCGGGAAGAAGGACCAGGTAGCATAGTTAAAATTTAGCATGATAATGACATAGCCGGCCAGGCTAGGAATGACCTGAAGGATTGTTAAACTCGTAAGCAATGAAAATTACTTAGAGTTATAGAATCAGCGTGCGGAATCGGTTCAACCGATTCACTTATCGGTGTCCTCGAGTGATTAGTAACACAGATCCCGGGGGAAATCTAAAATCGGTGAGAAGCAATACTAGATGAAGACTCATAGGAAGCAACACAGTTCTTTGATATTCTCGAGATACCAGAGGGTAATACTTGCAGGAATATCAAAATAGAGGTTGTGGAGTTAGATTGATCTGTAGAAGACAAGTGCGTGAACTTGTCCGAGAAACGGAATCAAAGGGGAACAATCATGGTCAGAACCACGGTTTCAAAGGACCAAACATAGTTACCAAATGAACTTATAACAAGGGGATTATTATCATCACAAGAAGCTTCCATGATAAGTTCCACATTAGGTCCATGGGCATGAACACAAAGGTTCAAGGTCGACTCCCACTTCTTCAATGCATAACCTTTCATTCACTCCTCGTTTTCAAAGAATTTGTAATGCGAAAGATTTATCTGGTGAAGCACCAGAAGAGTATGACTCACATCTCTTTCGAGTTCACACGTATTAGGGAAGGCATAGGTTCAACCCGTAGGGGTATCTTAGGAACATATACCACTAACTTCAGGATTAAAATATACCAGCTCAAAAGCAGAGCATGGTTGACAAAAGCAGATGATAGAACTTACCAAAGGCATTATGTGTCAGGGCAAAACTCACCAGTTTAATGAATATGAAGGACATTGTCGGATAATAATCCAACCAAGGATATGGCGGTCCATAAAAGATCTGATGTGAGTATAGATACTCACCCAGAAGAAGAAAGAATGCAAAGGCATCGGGTTATAGATATAACTAGATAAGTTCCAAGCTTTAATACAAAGGAATTACGATTTTCAAATCAGAAGATCTGAAGGAGAGGCTCTGATCAAAAGATGATTGAGTTGAATCGATACAGATCGATAATCAATCAAGGTTTGATTTGAAAAGAACAAGCTCATGTTTGGAGTGACGTCTGAGCCGGAAGGATGAATGCTAGGATTTGATTAAGGATTACGAGCATTCACGACATATTGGATCACGGGACTCGGAACGATAGTGACAGAGGATGTCAACGAAGATTACTAGAAATATGGAATTAACCATAATGCAAGCAAACAAGAATTTCAACAACAATATCCTGCTGAGGATTTTCGGAAGATCGAATGGTATTTCGAAGACTTTTGTGAAATACCTAAACAATTGGGCATGAACGAATCCTCGATAATTGTGAGGAATTATTCTTACATGTATTCAGGCGGAAAAGGAGCTGCAACGTAGTAGTAGGCACCTCCCGAGTAGAAGTAGTCGTCATCGACGGTGGCGTCTGGCTCCTGGACTCCAACGTCTGGTCGCAGCAATCGGGTAGAAGGGAAAGGGGAAAAGAGGGAGAAAGCAACCATGAGTACTCATCCAAAGTACTCGCAAGCAAGGAGCTACACTACATATGTATGCATTGGTATCAACTGGAATAAGGCTATCATATGTGGACTGAACTGCAGAATGCCGGAATAAGAGGGGGATAGCTAGTCCTTTAGAAGACTACGCTTCTGGTAACCTCCATCTTGCAGCAGGAGAAGAGAGTAGATGGTAAGTTCACCAAGTAGCATCGCATAGCATAATCCTAACCGATGATCCTCCCCTCATCGCCCTGTGAGAGAGCGATCACCGGTTGTATCTGGCACTTGGAAGGGTGTGTTTTATTAAGTATCCGGTTCTAGTTGTCATAAGGTCAAGGTACAACTCCAAGTCGTCCTGTTACCGAAGATGACGGCTATTCGAATAGATTAACTTCCCTGCAGGGGTGCACCACATAACCCAACACGCTCGATCCCATTTGGCCGGACACACTTTCCTGGGTCATGCCCGGCCTCGGAAGATCAACACGTCGCAACCCTACCTAGGAACAACAGAGAGGTCAGCACGCCGGTCTAAATCCTATGGCGCAGGGGTCTGGGCCCATCGCCCTTTGCACACCTGCACGTTGCGAACGCGGCCGAAAGCAGACCTAGCCTATCAGGCGTTCCAGTCCAATCCGGCGCGCGCCACTCAGTCGCTGACGTCACGAAGGCTTTGGCTGATACCACGACGTCGAGTGCCCATAACTGTCCCCGCATAGATGGTTAGTGCGTATAGGCCTGTAGCCAGACTCAGATCAAATACCAAGATCTCGTTAAGTGTGTTATTCTGAAATAACCACGGACTCCGACCAGGACTAGGCCCACCTCTCTCCTAGGTGGTCTCAACCAGCCCTGTCGCGTCGCCACAAAGTAACAGTCGAGGGCCTTCGGGAACTCAGGCCCACCTCTACCGGGATGGAGCCACCTGCCCCTTCAGCCCCCAACATCGGAATCACTCGCGGGTACTCCTACGAGCCGACCCAACTTTAATCACCACAAGTATCATATATTATGTATAAACATATACCCGTGACCACCTCCCAAGTGATCACGGCCCGATAGTATAGCATGGCAGACATACAAGAATGTAGGGCCACTGATGGTAAACTAGCATCCTATACTAAACATTTAGGATTGCAGGTAAGGTATCAACAGCTGGAGCAACAATGACAGGCTATGCATCGGAATAGGATTAACGGAAAGCAGTAACATGCTATACTAATCTAATGCAAGCAGTAGAGAGAAGAGTAGGCGATATCTGGTGATCAAAGGGGGGGCTTGCCTGGTTGCTCTGGCAAGAGAGAGTGGTCGTCAACACCGTAGTCGTACTGGGTAGCGGCGGCGTCGGTCTCGGTGTCTAGCGAGAGAAGAGGGGGAAGAAACAATAAATATAATGCAAACAAATGCATGACGATGCATGACATGACAAAGCGTGATGCTAGGTGTGCCCTAACGCGGTACGAGGTGGTACCGGTGAAGGGGGGAACATCCGGGAAATTATCCCTGGTGTTTCGCGTTTTCGGGCAGAGGAGCCGGAGGGGGGAAGTTGCGTGTCCACTATGCTAGGGATGCGTGGCGGACGAACGGGCCGCGAATCCGGATTCGTCTCGTCGTTCTGAGCAACTTTCATGTATAAAGTTGTTCCATCGGAGTTACGGTTAATTTTCTATAATTTTCCAAAGTTTTATCCATATTCTAGAATTTTGTGTTTAATTTAAATCCAAATTGACCAAGTCAATGTGACTAGTCAAAAGGAGAGGTGGTGGCCCATATGACACTGATTTAATAATTTCCAAAATATTTGTCTAATCTATTTAGATGGGACCCACTTGTCATTTGCTAAAAGGGCTAGTTAGCACTAAACTAATCCTAAGCTAAACATAGCCTAATTAACAAGGGCCGGCCATTAGTGGACAGAGTCCAGCCGGCCACACACGCACACCACACACACGCACGCTGTACACACAACACACATACATACACAACACATGCACACACAGTGGTAGGGGTTAATTCTGTTCTCTGTTTAGAAAAGATAGCATTTTGTGATTTTTATGGGAATTAATCCATGCATCAAATTGATTTGGTCCAATGGAAACATTTGAGCTTTGACAAGTATACTACCTACAAATATTATTCTTACTCCGGTTAACAGTTATTTAACTGATATTTAGGGGCTGTCTAGGGGGTTACTTGGTGTGAAATTAGAAAAGCTAGCTAGTACCTACAGTACCTAGCAGTACAAAGCAGCACTAGTGAGCAGCGGCAACAGGTGTGGGCGCGAGGCCGGGAGCAGCAGCCTGCGGCTGCGGGCAAGCGGGCAGGCGCGCGTGTGCACGGAGCCGGTGCGGCTGGGTTCGCGTGGGGGTCGTGCAGGTAGCAGCAGTAGTGGCCGCGCGCAGTAGCAACGCAGTAGCAGCAGCGATAGCAAGTGCAGGGGCGGCGGCGAAACAGCAGGGCAACGGCAGCGGGGAGCGGAGGCGGGCGCTGGGGTGTGGGACGGCCGCAGGCGGCGCGTGGTGACGGCTACAAGGGCCGCGGGACGCGTGGGGCGTGGCCAGCGCGAGCAGGCGTGGGCAGCTACGACGAGGCAAGGCACGGCAGGGACTGCACGCGCTGGTGCTACGGCCTACTACGGCGCCGATGAACACGGCTGAGGGCTCAGGCGAACTCGACGTCGACCGAAACGACGACGACGAGCGCCGTGGCGGAGACGATCTACGATCATGGCGGCTAGCTAGCCAGAGGGGTGAAACCGAAGCGTGGGGAGGAGGAGAAGGAGCGGAAGCTCACTGGGGAGGCACACGGGGGCCCTGCAGTGGCTTAGTAGCAGCAGAGCAGCCGGCGTTGACGTAGAGGCGGCAGCGGTCGAGGGAAGAAAACGAACTCAATGTGGCCGAGGCGGTGGATCCGAGCTCCAAGTAGAGAGCGCAGACGACGTAGAGGAGCTCGGCGTAGCTCCTGGGCACGGCGGCGGGGGTTCGGGGCGGTGGCTTTGGGTGTCCACGGGCACGGCGACGTCGACGAGGAAAAGCAGACGGGGGCGCGAGGGAGGAAGGGGAACGGGGAAGCTTAGGGTTTGGGGCCGCCCTGGGTGTATTAGTAGGGCGCTAGGGGGGTGGATGGCCGCCACGCCCGGTCATCGCCGGCGGATGGGCGCCACGATCCCCCCTGCCCCCTATAGCAGAGGAAGGGGACGGTGGGGAGGAGCTGGGCCGGCCTGGTGGCTTTGTGGCCCAACTGGTCCACGAGGCCCACTAGGGGAGGGGGTGTTGTTTTGTTTTCTTTGCTTCTTCCCTTTTTCTTATTTCTCTTTTTACAGTTTTAGTTTTCTTTTATTTTGAATAGAAATTAGCTTTATAAAATATAGTAGCAACATCTAAATTGGTTTTACTAGTTATACCACTGCCACATTTAGTTTGAGGTACAAATAAAATAGTTTAGTATTTTTATAATTTAAATAGCATTTAATAATTCTTTTTAGCCACTATTATATTCACAAAAGGGCATTTAATTATTTTACAAAAGTGTTGGGTCACCACCATAATTAGTTATGGTATAATTGCCACACTTTGAACATTTTATTTTTCATGTTTGGCAATTTAAATTTTGGACTTTGATTTGAATTTGAAATTTGAACCGGTTTCAAACCAACGCGAGTTCAACAACAGTAGTCATGATGGCGTGGCATCATTAGCTAGGAATTACTGTAGCTTAATTATCCGGGCGTCACAGGATGACGGGCGATGTCCATCATGAAGCTAAAGCCCAAGACATCATTGAGCTAACAGCCCTGCCCACTCCTGGCGAATATTATGAACCAGGTTATCAGCAACACCAGAATGCTTTGGAGAGCATTTTTCAGAAGCCAGAGCCTAACATGAGCCAAGTGCTGAGCATGATGAAGCCTCTGCCACGCGACGCTGACTACCCAACGGAATTCTTTGTCGAAGACCTAGAGTATCTGCCCCGCACCATCTATCATATCATCAGGCGAACTCTATGGCCTGTCAAAGGACATTCATCTGCAGCGAAGCTTGAAGGAGCAATGAAGACTTTGGTTTTCTATATCTTCAATGGCATCAGCTTCAATGCTCAAGACTTTTTCATCAGGCAGTTGGCTGCTTCTGGCTCCGACATCTTTGGTCTGAAGTTCTATGCTCCATGGGTAATGCGCCTCATCAAGCTTCACTCTGCTATCAACTATCAGCCGTCTACGCGCAATCACCTTATATTCTTGCCAGAGGTTGATCTGTCTGTCGAAGCCATTTACCCAGAGCCTGCAAAGGAGCCAATTTATCTTCACAATGTCGATCGTCAAAGCTTCACCCAGCACATTGAAGGAGTTCAGGCCGTTTCTTGTGTTTACCCCTTGGCTGGCAATACACGTGCCCCTTGCACCCAAACTGAAGCCACTGTAAGTACCATTCCCCAAAGGCATCGGAAGCAATCTCGTGTTCTCAATGACCGAGAGCTTCTCGTCGCTCTACATCAGAAACATGATAAGCATCATGATTGGCTTAAGCGTCAGATGCAAAGCCTCTTGGTGGACGTCAATCGCATTCGAAATCTTGCCACCAAGAATGCCTTTGTTACACATGAAACCTGTCGGAGGTCTTGGAAGAGTTTGACATTGCTCAATGCTAAAGCTGATCTGCAAGACGATGGCTTCACAGAGAGATTCAAGTTTGACTCAAACCCTCCAAGGAATTCTCATTTGCGTCGGACTCCCTCACATGAAGACACTAACTATTCTTCCTCAGCTGCAACAATCAATACCAGAGTCATAGATGATCAAGATGATGCTACCTCACCACCTCCAACTTCAGCATGTATCGACACTGCACCAAGTTCGTCTGCACCACCAAACCTCAACGACGACCCTGCTTCATTGCCTACTCCTCATGGGAACGAGTAGAAGCTCTATGTCTTCAAACCTTTTTGGTCATTACTGACAAAAGGGCGAGAAGCATATGAGTTGATAGTCTTCAAGCGGGTCAATATGGGTGGTTGCTATACTTTTGCTACATTTGCCAAGTGCTTAAACTCTCGCTTTGGATACATTTCGTTCGTTTTGAGTTGTAACACTTAAACTTGATGGTCGTCTGCTACCTTTTCGACACTATGTGATGCGATGATAAATTCCGCATGTGCGACGATAAATTCCGCACGAAGTCATTTTGCAGACATCCATTTTTCATTATGCATGTCATTATCTTCGTTATATCCCTTCATGCATGATGAATTGTCTTCATAAGTAGAAGAGGAGCTCCGCAAGTACAACCTGCCATGTGCATTTGCTTTCAAAAGCAAAATACTTATATGCACATCTTCAGGGGGAGCCTTTCTGCTACTTACGAAGACAATACCTAAATCCTTTACAATTTCACATACTTTTATCCCCGTTGAAAACTTCAACCAGTTTGTCATCAATCACCAAAAAGGGGGATATTATAAGTGCATCTAGTGCCACCCCTAGTTGGTTTTGGAGCATTGACGACAAACCTGGTGGAGGGACTAATGTGTTTGTGAGAATTGCAGGATAACACAGGTAGTAGTCCCTCATTGATTCGGTTTTACTATCGGAGATGACCCCTAAAAATGTATGAAGACATTGAAGACAAAGGTGGTATGTGAAGACATTCACATGGAAGACTATGACAAGAGAAGACATCGCGTGAAGACTATGGAGCGCGAAGACTTAGTTGTTTCATTGTTTCCTTTTCTTCTTTGTTGAGTCATAGGAACCACCGTACTGTTAAGTGGGGTCCCAGTGAACAAAGTCAGAGTGACTGAAGTGATGCTTAACCACAATCCTATGTCTTCGAGCGAAGACAATGAGAGCAAATCTTATCCAGAGCTGGATAAGTCAGCTTTACTTCTAGCCCAAGTAAAGTTGCCGCGTGTGTTTGAAATCTGACCGTTGGAACACGTGTCAGTTCCTTAGTGACCCAGGGTCATTTCGGACAAATCAGGTTGGGTTGCGTAGTGGCTATAAATAGCCCACTCCCAACACCATAAATTGGTTGGCTGCTCAGAGTTAGTGCACGGCTTTTGTCGTTTGAGAGCAACCCACCTCGAAGCCTTTGAGAGAGAAATCCTTGCGAGGACAAAGCCCTAAACACCCAGAGCCAAAGAGTGTTAGGCATCACTAAAGTCTTCCTGACTGTGTGATCTGAAGACTTGTTACACTTGAGGACTGTGAATCCTCAAGCCGGTTAGGCGTCGTGTTCTAAGCATCCAAGAGTCATTGTGGATCGCCAGTGAACGAAGTTTGTGAAGGTTTGGAAGTCTACCTTGAAGACTTACCAGAGTGATTGGGTGAGGACTGGGTGTCCTTAGCTCAAGGGGAATAAGGTGAAGACATGGTCTTCTAAGTTAAATCTCAGCCTCCCTAACCAGACGTACAGTTGTCACATCAACTGGAACTGGTAAGACAAATCATTGTCTTCTATGAGCAACTGGTTCTATCCTTCCCATCTCTTTATTTACAGTTGGTCCTTGTGAAGTCATTGCCTATTTGCATTATCTATTTGTCTTCATTGTGTGACTGCCTGTTCTGATTGGCTTCATACTATCTTCCATCCTGATCCATACCGCCTAGCTGCTATTAGTCTTTGTGCTTTCACTTCATTGAATACTTGACTATGGCTTGCCTAGTGTAGTCTAGCTTCCGCTGCATGTTAATAGGTTCATTTCTATCTATTGTCTTCGAAACTTCCATGTTTTGAAGACTTCCATAAAAATCGCCTATTCACCCCCCTCTAGTCGATCACTAGCACATTCACTGCAGTTCTGAGGATCCTGAAGACATTGGAAAGGAACTTGCCATGCTTGTGAAGATGTTCCAAAGGTTCACCAGGAAGAAAGGCTCCAGAGAGTCTTCAAGATCCAGCTCAAGAAATGATGAAGCTTCCTCCCTTGACTACAAGAAGAGAACGTGCCACAAGTGCAAGAAACCTGGTCACTACATCTCTGAATGTCCTCAATGGGACAATAAGAACAACAAGAAGAAGAAGAGCAAGGAATATGATTCTGATGACAAGAAGAAGAAGAAATTCTCAAAGTCTTCTTCCAAGTCTTCGTCGAAGTCTTCATCACACAAGAAGAGCTCATATAGCAAGGGTCGTGTGTTTGTTGGCAAGGAAATGGATTCAGAGGAGGAGTCTGCATCTGCGGAGGTGGAGATGGAGTCTGAAGAGGAATCTGATTCAGGTGTGGCAAGCCTGGCTTCAGTTTCAACATACGTCGCCAAGTCCATCTTCGATACTGAAGACAATGGCCTCTTCACCAACGCTGATGCTAACGAGGATGACTCTGCTCCCACCTATTGCTTCATGGCACGTGGTGCCAAGGTAAACTCATGCGATGCTCACTATCAAACATCTAGTGAAGATGACTCTGAATGTAAATCTAAACCTAACTACAAAACACTTGCTAAAATTGCAACACAGCAACAGGCTGCTATGGAACATATTCAAAAACTGTTAGACAAAAGCGATGACCTGTTGGACGTGGAAATGACTCGAACTCAGTCCTTAATTGAAGACATTAAAAATCTTCATGTTAAGTACGAAGAACTTGAAAGTCGTCATGAAACGCTATCAACTACTCATGAAAAGCTCTCCTATGATTATCTTCAAAGGAAGCAAGAACTTGAGAACTTGAGAGCGGCTCATGAAGATCTTGAAAAAGAGAATGAGTCACTTCGCGCTCAACAGATCAGTTCCACTCAGGAAGGATTTGAACCACCAAGTCTAAAATGCCTTGAGCGTCATAACGCTACTTCTATCGCTAGATGTTCTACTGCTAATACTATTGCAATATCTTCAACTGCTGATGTGGTAACTAACCCCTCTGCTGAGGATACCACTACTATTACCGATGAGAATGCCAGGTTGAAGACATTGCTTGAGACAGGAATGTACAAAAGTCTCAAAGGGCATCAGACACTATGTGATGTCCTCAAGAAACAGATTCTGAACCGAAACCCTAGGAAATAGGGTGTTGGGTTCGAAAGGAAAATGAACGTTGATGGTTGTTACTGGAAGCCTGAGCAGTATCCCAAAACCACATGGGTTGCTGCAAAGGGACCTTCAGTGGATCCATCTACCTTATCTGGCTTCACTTGTGCTAACCTGATTATCATTGATGAATCCTTTGATGCAAACTATAAACTATTTAAGAATCAGAATGGTGAAGTGTTTGCCAGGTATATTGGTACTAACTGCACGAATGGACCACCGTTGAAGAAGATCTGGGTGCCCAAGAGCTGTCTTGAAAATCTTCAGGTGAATGTCATCATGACACCATCTGGGATGAAGACAAACCCCAGACGAAAGGCTTCACATGGTCCAAAGGCTTCATACAGACAGAGGACTCACCAGAGTCACCCTAACACAAATGTTTTGCAGGGAAACCATACTCAGGCCTATGAATATGAGCGTGTTTCATCAAACCGCCATGTTCATAAGACCAAACTATTCTGCTTATTTTTATGAGTATTATGCACCTCCTGCAAGACTATTTGCTAGGGCTCCAAAGCCAAAGTTCTCAGATGCTGCACTTAGACTCATTGCTTCGAAGCCACCCCTGAAGATGTGGGTGGTTAAGAAAACTTAACTCTCTTTTGCAGGGAAAGGTCTCCAGCCGAAAATCAAAGGTGTCAGATGCTATTGCTGGGGACCTAAAACATCTTGTGGGGCACAAGATAAAATGCCCAAATGGTCTTGTTATGTATTTCGTTCCTGAATCGCTTGCCAATCATCCTATCAGTCCTAACCTAGATCTGAGCTTTCATAATCCACTCGCTCGTCAAATGTTTATGATTCACAATACTCTTCGTAGAGCCTATCTCCCAAACTGCACTATAGGGTATGACACCAAAGGCTTCAGAATGGATTATGGATAGTGGATGCACTAACCACAAGACTGGTGATCAAAGTCTTCTCATGGATCGAACCCTACGTCCATCTGACAAGAGTCACATCACATTTGCTAACACTGGTAAAAGCAAGGTATTGGGTCTATGTAGAGTTGCAATCTCAAAGGATCATCACATGGATAAAGTGATGCTTGTTGAATCCCTTGGTTTCAACTTAATGTTTGTCTCAATGCTTTGTGACTTGAACATGATTGTGATATTTGGAAAATATCGTTTCCTTGTTTTAGTGGAATCTAACAAGTCTCTAGTCTTTGAAGGGTACCGAAAAGGTGATCTGTACATGGTAGAATTCTCAGCAAGACCACAGTTGGCTGTATGTCTTCTAGCAAAAGCTTCAGAGTGCTGGCTCTGGCATCGAAGGCTAGGGCATGCTGGCATGAGGAACTTGTACACCCTCGCGAAGAAGAAACACGTCGTTGGCATCGAGGGCGTGAAGTTCAAGAAGGATCATCTATGTGGTGCCTGCGAAGCTGGGAAGATGACTAGGGCCAATCATCCTTCGAAGACAATCATGACAACATCACGTCCCTTCGAGCTGCTTCACATGGGCCTATTCGGCCCTACTCATTACTCCACTCTTACTACCACTGCTTGTCTCTATGGCTTTGTTATTGTTGATGATTACTCTAGACATACCTGGGTGCATATAATTCTCTACAAGACTGAAGTGCAGGATGTCTTCAGACGATTCGCAAACCGTGGCATGACAAACTATGGCATCAAGATCAAGCACATAAGAAGCGACAACAGCACAGAGTTCAAGAACACTAGCCTCGACATTTATCTTGATACATTGGGCATCACTCATGAATTCTCAGCTCCATACACACCTCAACAGAATGGCATCATGGAGCGCAAGAACAAAACACTCATTCAGATGGCTCGGACGATGCTTGATGAGTACAAGACTCCAAGGAAGTTCTGGCCTGAAGCCATTGATACTGCGTGCGATGTCATCAACCGTGTTTATCTTCACAAGCTTCTAAAGAAGACATCATATGAACTACTGACTGGTAAGAAGCCAAACGTAAGCTACTTCAGAGTATTTGGTGCCAGGTGCTAGATCAAGGATCCACATCACACTTCAAAATTTGCACCGAAAGCACATGAAGGTTTTATGCTTGGTTACGGAAAGGATTCGCACTCCTACAGAGTCTTCAACCTCTTTCACTATAAATTGGTTGAAACTGTGGATGTGCGGTTCGATGAAACTAACGGCTCGCAAAGAGAGCACCTGCCAAATGTGCTAGATGACGTCCCTCCTAGTGAATCAATCAAGCTTATGGGTACTGGAGAAATCATACCTTCAGAGGCACAGGCTACAGAGGAACTTATCATTTATGCACCAAATCAACCTAAAGACTCTGCGCAGCCTAAAGCCAATGCTAAAGATGAAGACAATGATTAGCAAGAGAAAAATCTTCGTCCAGTTCATCCTCGCGTTGCAAATGAAGTACAGATTGAGAAGATAATTGATAGCATCAATGCACCTGGTCCCTGTCGGTGTCAAAACCGGCGGATCTCGGGTTGGGGGTCCCGAACTGTGCGTCTAGGCAGATGGTAACAGGAGGCAGGGGACATGAAGTTTTACCCAGGTTCGGGCCCTCTTGATGGAGGTAAAACCCTATGTCCTGCTTGATTAATATTGATGATATGGGTAGTTCAAGAGTAGATCTACCACGAGATCAGAGAGGCTAAACCCTAGAAGCTAGCCTATGGTATGATTGTCTGTTGTCCTATGGACTAAAACCCTCTGATTTATATAGACACTGGAGAGGGCTAGGGTTACACAGGGTCGGTTACAAAGGAGGAGATATGCATATCCGTATTTCCTAGCTTGCCTTCCACGCCAAGTAGAGTCCCATCCGGACACGAGACGAAGTCCTCAATCTTGTATCTTCATAGTCTAACAGTCCGGCCAAAGGATATAATCCGGCTGTCCGGAGACCCCCTAATCCAGGACTCCCTCAGTCCCCTTAATCGTTCAAGAGCAACTCAGCTAGCAAATTTATGTGGGCACTTTGCATTCGTGTCCATATCTGAACCCAAGAAAGTTGTTGAAGCTTTCATGGAACCTGAATGGATTCAAGCTATGCAAGAAGAGCTTCAATAGTTCGAGCTGAACAATGTATGGGAACTAGTCAAGCGTCGTGATCCTCGCAAGCACAATATCATAGGCACAAAATAGATCTATCACAACAAACAAGGTGAGCATGGTCAAGTTGTCAAAAACAAGGCTCATCTCGTTGCTCAAGGATATACTCAAGTTGAAGGAATTGACTTCGATGAAACATTCGCTCCGGTGGCTAGGCTTGAAGCCATTCGCATTCTGCTAGCCTATGCCAACCATCACAACATCCTCCTATATCAAATGGATGTCAAGAGTGTCTTTCTCAATGGCAAGATTGAAGAAGAAGTGTATGTTGCACAACCACCTGGCTTTGAAGATCCAAAACATCCTGATATGGTTTACAAGCTCAACAAGGCACTGTATGGCCACAAACAAGCCCCTCGTGCTTGGTATGACACACTCAAAGACTTCCTGAAGAGCAAAGGCTTCAAACCTGGTTCCCTAGATCCTACACTCTTCACGAAGACATATGATGGTGAACTGTTTGTGTGCCAAATCTATGTGGATGACATTATCTTCGGCTGCACTGACAAAAGATACAGTGATGAGTTTGGACACATGATGCAAGAGCAATATCAGATGTCCATGATGGGTGAGCTGAAGTTCTTACTTGGTCTTCAAATCCATCAGCAAAGCAATGATATCTTCATATCTCAAGAGAAATACCTCAAAGATTGCCTGAAGAAGTTTGGAATGCAAGACTGCAAGGGATACACGACACCAATGCCAACCAAAAGTCATCTGGGCCCCGACGACAATGGTAAAGAGTTTGATCAAAAGGTATACCGCTCCATGATTGGTTCTTTACTTTATTTATGTGCATCTAGGACAGATATCATGCTTAGCGTTTGCACGTGTGCCCGATTCCAAGCGGCACCAAAGGAGTCGCACCACTCTGAGACCTTTGGATACCATAACCCCAACACTAGGATTATGGTATCCAAAGGTCTCAGAGTTTGATCTAGTTGGATTCTCAGATGCTGATTATGCTAGTGACAAGGTTGATTTCAAGTCTACATCAGGCACATGTCACATTCTTGGACGATCTCTTGTCTGTTGGTCTTCAAAGAAGTAGAACTGTGTGTCTCTCTCCACTGCTGAATCTGAATACATTGCTGTTGGATCCTACTGCGCTCAGCTACTATGGATGAAGCAAACTCTCAAGGACTATGGCATCCATCTGAAGCATGTGCCACTCTACTGCGACAATGAAAGCACTATCAAGATTGCCAACAATCCATTTCAGCATTCAAAGACAAAGCACATTCAGATCTGTCATCACTTTCTCAGAGATCATGTCATGAAGGAAGATATTGATATGATTCATGTCAATACTGAAGAGCAATTGACAGATATCTTCACAAAGCCCTTGGATGAGAACAGGTTTTGCAAGTTGCGGTGTGAGCTAAATATCTTAGAATCCTCGAACGTCCTCTAGTTGGACACACATCCTAACGCTTATGCATGAGATGACTTAGATGTGCAACACACGAAGTAACATATATCTCCAAATAATGAAGACATGCATTCTAAGTGTGAGTACATTAATACGGAAATTGACTTTGTAGTGCCACAATAATTGTGCGCCGTGTCTGGGTCTAATACTTCCTATACGGTGGGTAACGCCACCACCAAACTCTTGGTTGAAGTGTTTTCAATTGGTGTCACACTTGCATAATCTTCACATTTGGTTTTGTCTTCAACTTTGTTTCGACTTCATGTTCATCTTCACAATGTTGATTTGGTATCATATTGATATATACTTATATTGGTGTTCTGTCCTCTACAACATTCACTTATAGCTATGTCTTCATGTTTGAATCTTTTGACCTAAGTGAATGTGATCGGACCCTAACCTCTTCTATTCTTCCACCCCATATTCTATCTATCCAAATCATATGCATTCTATTAAAACTGTCAAATGTCTTCTTTGCGTCCTTGTCAGCAGATGATATAGAGACAAACATTGAATCTGTTTTAAATGCTATATCCTTATTGCCTGAACCCCGGAGAAGCTGGAACAACCACCCGACAGTCCATGCGTGTGTGGGAACATGGAACAACTTCCAATGTGTTGCATGTTTGCCACGTGTCCCTCAGATGTGAACCACCAGGGGCACCTACATAATTGCGCTGTGCCGTCCCTTTCCTTATAAATACACATCCCATCACGGTCAAAAATCCTTCTCCCACCTCTCCACCTCACGCAAACCCTAGCGCCACCGCTAGCTCTCGACGACGCCGGCGACAAAGCGCTTAGCTGCCGCGACCTCACCTACGCCGTCCTCATGCCGGCCGCGGACCTCGTCTCCTCCGCCACTGCCGTAGGTGTCTTCCATCGCCGAGTTAGGGCATGGAAGATTGAACTGCTCGGCCTCCAACTCCACTCCGTCTAGCAGTTCTTCGTGTGGTAATTAAAACTTACCTTTTTACTGCCTTTTTGATCCGATAGATCCATCCCTCTCCACCAAAAATGGTTTCTGAACCTACAAAATTGGATCTACCTGTTCTGCATCTCATATCATGCCTAGCATATTCACTTATGCTTAACTACTAGTTAGATTCCTCACTTGTACCTATTCTTGGATTCGTACAAATCTGGAACCAACTCTCAACAGATAAGTGAATGTCTTCGCGTCATGAGGTCAATGTCTTCAAATTGATTTATCTTCAAAATCTTCTGAGAATGCATATGAACTCTTCCCCTTCCCTCGCATCTCTAATGTTGTCATAGGTACATGTCCGTGGGAGAATCCCTTGGTTCTCATAGTATGCATTCATTTGCAGAGTTCTTACAACGTCACATTAATTCTCCTGAAGCCACTTCCTATCTGACCAGCAGATGGAAGCCTTTGCAAGTTCTGAAGCCATTCAGTTTGAACTTCATGGCGACAGAAAAGTCAGCAAGAAAAGGCGGCAGGCAGCTCCGTGGGGATACAGCCAAGGACCTGCCACCGGGTCTCTTTGAACTATAAAAGTCAGATCCAGAAGAAACCTATGGTGAACGCAAGACTCGAATCCAGTGGATTTGCAGATACTGGGCTGAACAATGGTTTCAGTACAGATTCATCACTGAAGAGTATGTGGAGAAGAATGCCATCAAGCTACCATGGGGAGATATAATATACAAAGGTCTGCATCCGAAGTCCAAGCCTGAAGCTATTGCTCAAGGCTTCTACCCTTGCATGGTCCGAGGACCTCTGCCCGAGGATGCCGACCCATCCAGTTTGCTATGGTGTCGCGACGACAATTTGTTTAAGCGCAACTTTTAGTTCGCCAAAGAGTCTGCCAAGAAGAACAAGAAGCAGTTTGGCCTCGACTTCAACCTTGGTCCACCTGCTCCATGGGCTGATGGCACACGTGAGGCTGAACCCAATGAAATAGGCCCCTTCTACAACCTTGAAGGTCTCATCTCTCACGTTGCTGTCCAAGGGTCTGCAATGGATCACTCAGCTGGCGATGCGGATTCTGTAGAAGCACCAGCTCCACCAAAGTAGAAGCAGAAGAAATCAAAGGCTTCAAAGCCCTCTGCAGCACCGAAAGTTTCACGTGAGAAGCCTCTGGCCACTGCACCTCCTGAAGAAAGTGTGAAGTCTGAAGATCTTTCTTGCATCTCCAAGAAGACCGAGAAGTCTTCAAAGCATAAGAAGCCCATCCAGCACTCTGGGCAAGAACTGACACCAGCTGATATTTTGCGAAATGAAGAAGCCACCATTGATCTATCCAGCGACGACGATTTTGGTGATGATGCTCATAAAGAAAAAGGAGGAGGCGTAGATCTTCAATGATCTTCCCCTCTTTGATGTGGATATTTTGAACAACTTCGTTGATGAATGGTTTGAAACTCCAGCATCAACATCGATGACCTTGAGCTTCCAATTGGCATCAGTGTCTCTTTCCACAATGCCATGGCTACTGAGCTAGCACTGGCTCAGAAGATCATTGAACTGAAGAACAAGATTGATCATGATAAAGCTCAGTTCAAGAGGAACATGGCCAATCTCAGCGTGGCCGATGTTCAAAGCTTCAAGCAGATGCTGCATGAGCTCAAGGAGCAGTTTCACTAGAAACGCGAGGAAGCTAAAGGTTCAAGAGAGAGAATGAAATACTTCGCTGAGAAAAGGTGCAAGCGCACAATGAGGCTGAGAAGCGCAAGGCACTGGGGCGCCCTAGTATTGACCCCAAAATGGCTGCCAAAAAGAAGAAGAAGTCTGCTGCGGAACGCATTGAAGAAGTAAGGCAGGAAGCACCTGGCATTGTCTTCCCTGCCAGCATGATAGGCTCAAAGCCTATAGTCCCCACAGCTGCTTCAAAACTGAAGAAGACATGGGAAGCTGAGGCCGAAGCTAGAAAGCACAAGAACAAGAATTCCACTGATGATGCCCCACAGACCAAGAAGCAGAAGACAAAGTCTTCGAAGAAAGATCGGGTTGCTCCCTCAGAGCCCCTCGTTGTCGAGCCCATCTCAATTTCTTGTCCCTCATCCACCAACTGAGAACATCAGCTAGTACTTCATAAGCCTGCTTCCACAAAGGCTCCTGAAGCTGAAGACATTCCAGCTGCTGACCCCTTCACATCTGAAGACATTGGTCATCACGACAATGTAGATGATGATGAAGTCCCTCCTTAGATCGAGAACCAATCTAGTGTCATCGCAGTTCGTGAACTCATCAGCATTGGTCGTCCATTGACGCCAATTGCTCAGGATGCATCATGGGCTAATCACCCCCAAGACACACCAAGCCAAGACACACCCAGTACTCCGCCTCCTCAAGTTACCACTCCGGTACTTGATGATGACAATTACATGGTGAACACCACCCCGTCTCCAAAGGTGTCGCCCGCACTCCACAGGCTTCGCAAAGGCCCTAGGCCACAGGTCGCCATGCCAAGTGTTCCAGAAGGAGAAGTGCAAAACAACTCAGTGGCATGACAAGTGTTTCCGGACGCCACTCCAACTGCGAACGTCTCCGAGTCCAAAGCAAAAGCTGCTGCAGACATTCCGGCTGCATCAGCCGATGACCAACAAGATCCCCAAGAACCCTGTCAAGAAGAAGAGTGAGTTGCCACACCCCCTACCAACCCATAAGTTGTTCTCAAGGAGAACGAGTCAGTGCCCGACCCTCAAGCTACTCAAGTGGAGGTTGAAAACACTGAGGCGGCCACCAACAACACTACAGAAGCCAATGACGCTGTCATGGCTGAAGCTAATGTGGCGCCTGCAATGAATATGGTGCCAGAACTCAATGTTGCACCTGAAGTCGATGTGCCGCTTGAAGCCCAAGTCAATGCCTCTGCTGCTCTACCGCCTCCAAGGCCTCACACCATGGAGCAAGCATACGATCATGGTCAACTTGTCATCGTCCGCTGGCCCATTCTGGTTCCTCCGCCTGCTCCCAGACCGCAGTTCGACTATCATGTGGAGCACAGGCCTCAGGTCCAGAAGCCAAAGCCCAGGATGCCAAGGTTTCCAAGTACTGCGACTTCACCAGGATCGTTCAAAGTGAATGGCTTCAAAGCACACAACACCTTCTTTGATAGTGCCAAGAACCCATACTCGCAGCCAAGAATTTCATCAGATCGGTTCTGGATCTATCAGCAGCGCAGTTATTATTCTTGTGTCTTATACAATCAAGTCCGCATTTTCCCATCTGCGTCTAGACTGCGAAGCCATTTCTGGCCTGCCCTGCTTGGAAGAAGCCCTAGACAGCTTCAAAGATGCTGGCCTTCTACAGTTTGTGACCGACAAAGAAAATTGGAATGAGGAGCTTCTACTACAATTCTATGCAACTCTCCACATTCGCGGCTACAACAGGGATCCGAAGACTTGGGTCCTTGAGTGGATGACATGCGATGTACACAATGAAGCCAGAGCCCAAGATATAATTGAGTTTACTGCCCTGCCCACTCCAAGTGAACACTATGAACCTGGTTGTCAGCTTCACCGTAATGCTTTGGAGAGCATATTTCAGAAGCCTGAGCCGAACATGAGTCAAATGCTCAGCATGATGAAGCCACTACCAGGCGATGCTGAATATCCAACGGAATTCTTTGTTGAAGACCTAGAGTATCTGCCCTGCACCATTTATCATATCATCAGGCGAACTCTATGGCTTGTCAAAGGACATTCTCCTGCAGCAAAGCTTGAAGGAGAAATGAAGACATTGGTTTTCTATATCCTCAATGGCATCGGCTTCAATGCTAAATATTTCTTCATCAGGCAACTTGCTGCGTCTGGCTCTAATTTATTTGGTCTGAAATTTTATGCTCCATGGGTAATGTGCCTCATCAAGCTTCACTCTTCTGTCAACTATCAGCCATCTGTGCGCAATCATCTCATCTTCTTGCCAGAGGTTGATATGTCTATTGGAGCCATCTACCCTGAACCTGCCAAGGAGCCTATATATCTTCACAATGCAGATCACCAAAGCTTCACTCAACCCATTAAAGGAGTTCTTGCTGCAACTCATGTTTATCCTTTGGCTGGTAACACTCATGCACCTCGTCATGCAACCACTGAAAGCACCATGGCTCAAAGGCCTCGGAAGCGGTCTCGCGCTCTTAATGATCGAGAACTTCTCATGGCATTACATCAAAAACAGGATAAGCATCATGACTGGCTCAAGCGTCAGATGCAGAGCCTCTCGGTGGACGTTAATCGCATTCGACATCTTGCCACCAAGAATGCCTTTGTCACACATGAAACCTGTTGGCGGTCGTGGAAGAGTCTGACATTGCTAAGCTCCGAAGATGATCTTCAACAGGATGGCTTCATAGAGCGATTCAAATTTGATTCCACTCCTCCCAGGAACGCTCTCTTGAGTCGGACTCCCTCACTCGAAGACTCTGAGTACTCCTCCTCGGCGGCAACTGTCGATGCCAGAGTCGTTGATGACGAAGATGATGCTACTTCACCAACTACAACTTCGTCGTGAATCGACACTGCACCAAGCACTTCTGCACCATCGGACTCCAAGGTCGACCCTGCACCTTCACCTGCTCATGGGAATGAGTAGTGCTCTATGTCTTCAAACCTTTTTGGTCCTTACTGACAAAAGGGGGAGAAGCATATGAGTTGATAGTCTTCAAGCGGGTCCTTATGGGTGGTTTCTTGCCAAGTGTTTACAACTCTCGCTTTTGATACTTTCGGTTCTTTGAGTTGTAACACTTAAACTTGATGGTCGTCTCCTACCTTTTCTGTTAACTATGTGATGCAACGATAAATTCCGCATGTGCGATGATAAATTCCACACGAAGTCATTCCACAGACGTCCATTTTTCATTATGCATGCCATTATCTTCATTGTATTCTTTCATGCATGATGAATTGTCTTCATAAGTTGAAGAGGATCTCCACAAGTAAAACCTGCCATGTGCATTTACATTCAAACGCAAACTATTTATATGCACATCTTCAGGGGGAGCCTTTTGCTACTTATGAAGACAATACCTTATCCTTACAATTTCACATACTTTTACCCCCGTTGAAAACTTCAACCAGTTTTTCATCAATCACCAAAAGGGAGAGATTGTAAGTGCATCTAGTGCCACCCCTAGTTGGTTTTGGAGTATTGACGACAAACTTGGTTGAGGGACTAATGTGTTTGTGAGAATTGCAGGATAACACAGGTAGTAGTCCCTCATTGATTCGGTTTACCTACCAGAGATGACCCCTAAAAATGTGTGAAGACATTGAAGACAATGGTGGTCTCTAAAGAGTTTCACATTGAAGACTATGACATGAGAAGATATTGTATGAAGACTATGGATTACGAAGACATAGTTGTTTCGTAGTTTCCTTTTCTTCTTTGTTGAGTCAGAGGAACCACCATACTGTTAAGTGGGGTCCAAGTGAACAAAGTCGGAATGACTTAAGTGATGCTCAACCAAATCCTATATCTTCGAGCGAAGACAATGAGAGCAAATCTTATCCAGAGATGGATAAGTCAGCTTTACTTGTAGCCCAAGTCAAGCTGCCACATGTGTTTGAAATTTGACTGTTGGACACGTGTCAGTTCCTTAGTGACCCAGGGTCATTTCGGACAAATCAGGTCGTGTTGCCTCCTGGCTATAAATAGCCTACCCACTACACCATAAATTGGTGGTTGCTCAGAGTTAGTGCACGGCTTTTGTTGTTTGAGAGCAACCCACCTCTGAAGCCCTTGAGAGAGAAATCCTTGCGAGGACAAAGCCCTAAACACCCAGAGCCAAAGAGTTTTAGGCATCACTAAAGTCTTTCTGTCTGCGTGACCTGAAGACTTGTTACACTTGAGGACTGTGAATCCTCTAGCCGGTTAGGCGTCGCGTTCTGAGCATCCAAGAGTCATTGTGGATCACCGGTGAATGAAGTCTGTGAAGGTTTGGAAGTCTACCTTGAAGACTTACCAGAGTGATTGGGCAAGGACTGTGTGTCCTTAGCTCAAGGGGAATAAGGTGAAGACGCGGTCCTCTGAGTTGAATCTCAGCCTACCTAAACAGATGTACAGTTGTCACAGCAACTGGAACTGGTCCAACAAATACATGTCCTCACGAAGCAACTAGTTCTATCCTTACCTCTCTCTTTACTTACAGTTTGTGTTCGTGAAGTTATTGCCTGCTTGCATGATCTGATTGACTTCACTGTGTGAAGACTGTTGTTGATTGGCTTCATTCTATCTTCCATCTTGATCCATACTACCTAGCTGCTGATAGTGTTTGTGCCTTCACTTCATTTCTTACTTGACTATGGCTTGTCTAGTGTAGTCTACCTCCCGCTGCATATTAATAGGTTTATTTCTACTATTTGTCTTCAAAGACCCCGTGTTTTGAAGACTTTCATAAAAATCGCCTATTCACCCCCCTCTAGTCGATAACTAGCACTTTCAGGAGGGCTGGGGTTTTCTATAGGAGTGGAAGAAGAGGAGCAGGCGTTTTCTGTATGAGTGAGGAAGAAGGTGAGCAGGGGTTTTCTGTACGAGTGAGGAAGGTAGGGAGCAGGGGGAATTGGGGGGGCGACAGAAGCGGGGGAGTCCAGCGAGCTGCAGTATAAGTGGAATCGAGGAGGAAGGAGGGTTTTTCTGGGATCGCCCCCTCTTCAAGAAATATGGGCTTATCCTTGCAAAAAACAAAAAGAAATGGGATTTAAGATGGATAGGATTTTGTATCGGCCCAGTCGGTTGGCCGTGTTTCGTACTAGAGGGCCTTAACACTAGAGGCAGCCCATTAGAGACAATCTCCATCTCGCCAGCTTATTGCCCATTCGAAAGAAAATAAGAGACGCCTCCAGCTTAATTATGGCTCCTCATCGGTAACATTTTTCAACTTGAAAAAAGTTATAGCTCCTTTTCAGGGCGGCTTGGCATCCACCAAATTAGAGGATGGTGTACTGTATACAGACACCCACACTGGTCGTAGCGCGGCAAGATGAGGGGTCAAATAACATGCCCATAATATACATAGATTAACAGGGTTTGTGGGGGATTAAATCATGTACCAGGAAAATTCCCCTCCATTCCTCTCCAAACCCCTTGGGAGGAGGTTGAAGTAAACAAGGCCTAAGACTAACCATAGTGGGAGTAACTTAATTCCATATGGTATCATAATATGATACTCAACCCTCTCTTTCTTCATTTAATTCTATGGCACCTCATCAAATTTGCCTACTACCTCCGTCTCGGTGAATAAAAGTCATTCGCGTAGTTCTAGGTCGACAATTTAACTATCTAAATATGTATATATGTGACAAAAATATATATTTAGAAACTACATCATGTAGAAATATAATAATGTACTTTTCATGACATATAACACATATTTAATTCCTCAAATCGATGACCTAGAACTACGCGAATGACTTATTCACCGAGACAGAGGTAGTAGTTGGCATGCATGATACTACTTATGATACTCCCATTACAACCAGCCTGGTAGAATTAATATAACTAATCTAAATGGTCATCGCCCGATCTCTTTGTCGTCCTCCAGCATTCGGCTGAACAAGAATCGTGCAAGACACCGGTTGTATTTGTCGGCGTCGCCTCGGCGGTAGCCTTCATGGGATACAATCGGCGGTGGCCTCCCATGTTCTACTTCTCCTCGATGATGGCGGCGGGCGGGGACGTGCTGGCCGTCACCTCATCGACATCCGCGTAGCTGCGTAGCCACGTCACCTTGTCGACATCAGCTGTGGCTTCTTTCTCTGCCTGCATGGCGCGGCTTCGCGCGCGTCGATGGTGGATGGCGCAGTTGCAGACACTGGAGGAGTTGTATGACGCGGTGGCGTCAAGGGCAGCGACGATGCCCGTGCCACCATGCTCCCCGACAAGCCGGCGTGGAGCAAGTCGGCACTCTTCCTCAAGCTGTATTGGAGCGTCCAGCTGCGGAACCACGCGCTGGCTTAGTGCGGCAACTGCCTCCGACGGGCTAGGAAAGGTAGGTGGAGCAGCGAGCTGCCTCGCTCGTAACTGCCGGGCTCGGCGGGCCACCGAGACGGCTTTTATGCTGGAGAACTGCTCTTCCTGCTCGTCGAATGCCGCCGAAAGAGTGGAGAAAATGGTGGATGGAGGAGCTTGGCCGGTGTCCTGCTCCTGAACGGACGTGTGTGGCTGGAGTGGGTTTCTCGCATTCCACAAGGGTTTAAATGTAGGTTTTTGAATGTGGCGAGGAGGCGGATACAACTGGAAGTGCAGCGGGTGACGCCCTGGGCCGGCGCGGTGCTTCAAATGGCGGACGCAGTGAGAGGTCGCGTCTGCCCTGACCCCCTTGACCGTGGACCTTGACGATGTACATCACCTTGTGTCCAGATCAGAGATACCACATGTACCAGATGAATGACTCCAAGTTCGACCACCGTGATGCTATGTGTGAGCCGAGGAACACTGTTGGAGACATCCCCTCATAATTTTCCTATTCATGTGTTTTAAGTTCCTATGGAGAGAGTACTTGCTCTAAATGATGTGTGGCTGCAGGAGCCACCTATATTAATTAACCATGCTCTAAAAAGGTGGACCAGCTTTGGCTATAGTATACTGTACTAGGTTAGTAGGTGACCTTGCGCTTGGCTCTTCGCCTCTTCCGAAATTCGAACAATAATGATGGAACTGCAGTAGTACTAGTTCTGGCAATCTGACACCAAATGAACTGCTGCACGTCCACTGCTTGTAAGAAAAAGTTTATCCTCGTGCTGTGAGCCACCACGCACGCGTTGGCGAGGGAGAAGGCATATTAAGAAAGCTTCTCGTCATTTTGCGAGTTGACGGGACACATGAAAGTTATTTAGTACTCTCTCCAAAAAGGGCCGACCATGTCCATGGCTACCATCCTGTGCTTCGTCATTGAGTACATGCACTATCATGTGCCATCAAGGAGAAAAAATATTGCGTAGTACTAGGTGCCATCGAAGTGCATGACTCACTTACGCACTGCTTATCTCAATTTTCTTGCATGACATGTGCACCTTGATGCTAGATGTCCCACGTGTTGGCAAAAGGATGAAAAAAGCTCACGTCAAAAAAAAGAGTGGAAGAACATAGATTCCCGATGACCGAGAAGGAGCAAGCAACCCCGTGGTGGAGCGTCTGCAGTCTAAATATTTTGTATTATTCAACGCTATAAAATCAACCAAATCTCTCGTCTACCTAGTTCGCGCGTTTTCCCCTATTTTTGCCGCCTGTTGTCGGTGTCAAAACCGATGGATCTCGGGTAGGGGGTCCCGAACTGTGCGTCTAAGGTTGATGGTAACAGGAGACAGGGGACACGAAGTTTTACCCAGGTTCAGGCCTCTTGATGGAGGCAATACCCTACGTCCTGCTTGATTGATATTGATGAGTATGGGGGTTACAAGAGTTGATCTACCACGAGATCGCAATGGCTAAACCCTAGAAGTCTAGCCTGTATGATTATGATTATTCACTCTACGGACTAAACCCTCTGGTTTATATAGACACGGGAGGGGACTAGGGTAGTACAAAGTCGGTTACAAAGAAAGGAATGTTCATATCTGAACGCTAGGCTTGCCATCCATGCCAAGGAGAGTCCCATACGGACACGGGAGAGAATCTTCTGTCTTGTATCTTCACGGCCCATCGGTCCAGCCCATGTCCAATAGGTCAGACGCCCGAGGACACCTTAATCCAGGACTCCCTCAGTAGCCCCTGAACCAGGCTTCAAGACGAGGTGTCCGACGTGCAGATTGTCTTCGGCATTGCAAGGCAAGTTCCTCCTCCGAATACTCCAAAACAGCCTTCAAACACACAAAACGTGTCCAGCTCTTCCAAACAAATACCATACACAACCGCAGAGAGTATAATGTTTTACAAGACCAATCTACTGACAATTTTTGTAGCGTGACATCACGTCCCAGCCCGGTCATTATTTTGAACCGTTTTTAGCCTCTCGCTCCACGTTTTAAGATGCGGTTTTATTGGCATGTCTTGTCGAAGCAGAGATCATGTCCCCTTATTACGGGATTCTCATTAATATGGACGTGGATAAGCCAACCATTCCATTGGCATGATCCCTTGGGAATAGGCAGGCTTTAAGGCCTATGAGGAGGCGTTTGATATTCATCGCCTTTATAAAGGGGTACAGACCCGTCTTTCTCCTCTGCGCCTACCTCTTCCTCAACTTTTCCAACCTCGAGTTCCAGCACCCAGGTTTCAACTTAATTGTTCTGAGCCTCCCAGTCATGTCCGGACCTAGCCCTCAAGGCCGGTGGGTGGCCTCCTTTGTCACAGAGGAGGATATCGCGAAGCTCCGGGCGGCAAGATACCTGACCGCGGAAATCCCCCATAGGCTCCCTGCTAAAGGACAGGTTATTCCTACTCCCAGATTCGGTGAGAGGGTCGCATTCATCTCCCACTTCCTCCGGGGGCTAGGGTTCGCTCTCCATCCATTCGTTCATGGACTCATGTTCTATTATGGGCTAGATTTTCACGATCTAGCTCCGGACTCCTTTCTTCACATCTCGGCGTTCACTGTCATGTGCGAGGCCTTTCTCTGCATTCCCCCACACTTCGGTTTATGGCACAGGACCTTTAATGTGAAGCCGAAGGTAATCGAGGGGAATCAAATAGAGTGTGGTGGTGCTACGGTGAACAAGCTCACCAATGCTTTTTGGCCCAAAGGCTCTTTCACAGAAGCTTCCAACCTATGGCAGCGGGAGTGGTTTTACATCATCGAAACCTGTGGTACCAAGTGGGCAGCTATACCTATGTTCTGATCTGGCCCTCCATTACAGCCTGCATCATGAATTAATATGGGGATGGACTGGGGATCAATTGACGAACTGTAGACGCTACGAAGCTGCATCCGGAGCCTCCTCGAAAAGGCCACCGGCCTCATCAATGTAATCCAGGTAATGCTAGTCCGCCGGGTCCTACCGTGCCAGTGACGGCCCCTCCGCATGTGGGAGTTCAATCCAGAAGGACCACGGACCCTTCAGCACTTCTTCGGCACGACACACAAAGGAATGTGGAAGTTATTCTTCGGGACACGAAAGCAGTAGCCGGATACCACTGAAGATATCGGCCTCGACTGCAACCATCCGGATACCTCCATAAGCACTCGACGCCTGAACACAGCTTAGTTAAATATCCCGTAGTACTGAGAAAACCATCTTCGAACAGGGCTAGGTAAAGAAGGCAAAATGAATTAGGTGTTCGGCCCCTCTTCCCGAAGACTCAGCCGATCCCGTGTTAACAAGGATGTTGGCTCTAGCGCCATATCAAGTGCCGGCGAAGGAGGACAAGGAGGAGAGAAAGAAGGCCAAAGGTGGCCTCCATTCTAAAGGTACACCAGACACTATGTCCGGGGAGATTGGGACTCCCTCTTCCGAAGACAAAAGAGACGGGGAGGCTGACATCCCTTCCCCGGATGGGAAGAGGAGGACCACCTCCGAAGATTTGGAGGTAGAGGCTCCTAAGCGAGGGAAGATGTCCTTGCCAGGCGGTCCGGGTTCGGAAGACGACGTTCACACGCAATTCCTCCGTAAGGACAAGCCTTCTGCCGAATCATAAGTGAACAAAGGTGTCCTAAACATATCCCGTTCCTTTCCGCTTACAAGGGTAACACCTGAAATATATGTTTGCAGTCCGGCACGCAGTCTTGCTCAACAGTCCTCCTCCTTGGGGGATCTTCTTCCGGAGATGATGGAAAGTGAGGCGCCTCCATAGACCCTCTCGCCCAATAAGGTGGACGACTTTGAGGTGTCGTCCCGGAGGATTTCTCCTGATCAACAAGTGGCGTGAGGGACAATGAAGACCACGCCCGAAGGTGATACTTCGGCAGTCTAGGGTCCGGAGCATGCAGCCCCTTCAGGGACCAACAATAAAGGCCCCGAACTATCCGGTTTACAGCCGGAGATGACTCTAGGGTCGAGTAAACACATCCCTTCGAAGGGAGCCCGTACTCCCACCGCAGCTTCCAGGAATCAGGATGTGTCGGATACATTGATGGACATGTTGCGACATGCGTCCATCTCAGAGGAACATCGTACCTTGATTGGTGCGGTAGTTGAGAGGATTCTGTCCGCGAGAAGCGGATTGAATGAAGCCTTCACGGGCCTGCTAAGAGGCTTCGAGGTATGCAATGTAATATCTTCAATTGCACTCTACATGCAAAAATGCACCCGTGTATAGATAGTAGCCCCTGAAACTCTGGTTGGCGTCCAAAAGGAGGCGATCAGATGATCAAAAAAGATAGGCCCAGGAAATAATCTAACTAATTGGAACACAGGCTTTTTCATCCATGGCGACTGCCCGTGCTACAGAGGCACATCAAGTAGAAACTTGATGTGGCGGATGACGACATCACGCTTATTAACAGGCGGCTTGACGAGGCGCAAGTTATGTTTTGGGGTAGTCAGTATATATATGTATAATAATATGAGCATGAAGCTGAGAATTATATACCGAGATACGCATAACTGCAGATGGTGCTTCCGCAGTTGAGACCCTGCGGGCTGAGCTCGTCCGGGCCAAGGAGCAAGCCAGGATGAGTGATGCGGTTGCCAAGAAGGCAGCCGCTGAGTTAAAAGCCGAACAGGCTGCTCGGCGCCAATGCGAGGAGAGAATATATACCGTGGCACGCGAGCTAAAGGATGCCACTGTCCGATGTGAATCCCTCGAAAAGGATAGCAAAGTCAAAACGATCGATCTCAACAAGGCCTTACAAGAGGCGAGAAAAGATGGTCCAATCTAGAGCGGCTCGGGAGGAGATCCGGCGATGTCTACTACACAACCTTATTCTTGTAGACATTGTTGGGCCTCCAAGTGCTGAGGTTTGTAGGACAGTAGCAAATTTCCCTCAAGTGGATGACCTAAGGTTTATCAATCTGTGGGAGGCATAGGATGAAGATGGTCTCTCTCAAACAAACCTGCAACCAAATAGCAAAGAGTCTCTTGTGTCACCAACACACCCAATACAATGGTAAATTGTATAGGTGCACTAGTTCGACAAAGACATGGTGATACAAGTGCAATATGGATGGTAGATATAGGTTTTTGTAACCTGAAAATATAAAAACAGCAAGGTAGCAAGTGGTAAAAGTGAGCGTAAACGGTATTGCAATGCGTTGAAACAAGGCCTAGGGTTCATACTTTCACTAGTGCAAGTTTCTCAACAATAATAACATAATTGGATCATATAACTATACCTCAACATCCAACAAAGAGTCACTCCAAAGTCACTAATAGCGGAGAACAAACAAAGAGATTATTGTAGGGTATGAAACCACCTCAAAGTTATTCTTTCTGATCGATCTATTCAAGAGTTCATACTAGAATAACACCTTAAGACACAAATCAACCAAAACCCAAATGTCACCTAGATACTCCAATGTCACCTCAAGTATCCGTGGGTATGATTATACGATATGCATCACACAATCTCAGATTCATCTATTCAACCAACACAAAGAACTTCAAAGAGTGCCCCAAAGTTTCTATCGAAGAGTCAAGACGAAAACGTGTGCCAACCCCTATGCATAAGTTCACGAGATCACGAACTCACAAGGTGATCACCAAAACATACATCAAGTGGATCATGTGATATCCCATTGTCACCACAGATAAGCACATGCACGACATACGTCAAGTGTTCTCAAATCCTTAAAGACTCAATCCGATAAGATAACTTCAAAGGGAAAACTCAATCCATTACAAGAGAGTAGAGGGGGAGAAACATCATAAGATCAAAGATTAATAGCAAAGCTCGCGATACATCAAGATCATTCCGAATCAAGAACACGAGAGAGAGATCAAACACATAGCCAATGGTACATACCCTCAGCCCCGAGGGTGAACTACTCCCTCCTTGTTATGGAGAGCATCGGGATGATGAAGATGGCCACCAAAGAGGGATTCCCCCCCTCCGGTAGGGTGCCGGAACGGGTCTAGATTGGTTTTCGGTGGCTACAGAGGCTTGCGGCGGCGGAACTACCGATCTAGGTTATTTTCTGGAGGTTTCAGTATATATAAGAGGTGTTGGAGTGGGGACAAGTCAGGGGGATCCTCGAGGCAGCCACGAGGTAGGGGGCGCGCTCAGGGGGTAGGGTGCGCCCCCACCCTCGTGGTGGCCTTGGGACTCTTCTGGCCCATCTCCGGTACTCTGTGGGCTTCTTCTGGTCCAAAAATGATCTCCGCGAAATTTCAGGTCAATTGCACTCCGTTTGATTTTCCTTTTCTGTGATACTCAAAAAAAGGAAAAAAACAGAAACTGGCACAAGGCTCTTGGTTAATAGGTTAGTCCCCAAAATCATATAAAATAGCATATAAATGCATATAAAACATCCAAGGTTGATAATATAATAGCATGGAACAATCAAAAATTATTGATACATTGGAGACGTATCAAGCATCCCCAAGCTTAATTCCTGCTCGTCCTCGAGTAGGTAAATGATAAAAACAGAATATTTGATGTGGAATGCTACCTAACATAATTATCCATGTAATAATATTTATTGTGGCAAGAATATTCATATCCATAAGATTCAAGACAAAAGTTTAACATTGACATAAAAATAATAATACTTCAAGCATACTAACTAAGCAATTATGTCTTCTCAAAATAACATGGCCAAAGAAAGCTTATCCCTATAAAATCATATAGTTTGGCTATGCTTCATTTTTGTCACACAAAAATGCTCTCATCATGCACAACCCCGACAACAAGCAAAGCAATTGTTTCATACTTTAGTAATCTCAAACTTTTTTCAATTTTCACGCAATACATTAGCGTGAGTCATGGATATAGCACCACGGGTGGAATAGAATATAATGATGGGGGTTATGTGGAGAAGACAAAAAAAGGAGAAAGTCTCACATCGACGCGGCTAATCAACGGGCTAGGGAGATGCCCATCAATTGATGTCAATGCAAGGAGTAGGGATTGCCATGCAACGGATGCACTAGAGCTATAAATGTATGAAATCTCAACAAAAGAAACTAAGTGGGTGTGCATCCAAACTTCCTTGCTCACGAAGACCTAGGGCAATTGAGGAAGCCCATTGTTGGAATATACAAGCCAAGTTCTATAATGAAAAATTCCCACTAGTATATGAAAGTGACAAAACAAGAGACTCTCTATCATAAAGATCATGGTGCTACTTTGAAGCACAAGTGTGGAAAAAAAAGGATAGTAGCATTGTCCCTTTTTATTTCTCTTTTTTTGGGGCCTTTCTTTTTTTTGCCTCCCCCCATTTTTTGGAACAATGCTATATTAATGATGATCATCACACTTCTATTTATTTACATCTCAAATATTACAACTCGATACTAGAACAAAATATGACTCTATATGCATGCCTCCGGCGGTGTACCGGGATGGGCAATGAATCAAGAGTGACATGTATGATAAATTATGCATGGTGGCCTTGCCACAAATATGTTGTCAACTACATGATCATTCAAGGCAATATGACAATGATGATGTATGTCATGATGAACGGAACAGTGGAAAGTTGCATGGCAATATATCTCGGAATGGCTATGGAAATGCCATAATAGGTAGGTATGGTGGCTGTTTTGAGGAAGATATAAGGAGGATTATGTGTGAAAAAGTGTATCATATCATGAGGTTTGGATGCACCGGCAAAGTTTGCACCAACTCTCAAGATGAGAAAGGGCAATGCACGGTACCGAAGAGGCTAGCAATGATGGAAGGGTGAGAGTGCGTATAATCCACGGACTCACCATTAGTCATAAAGAACTTATATACTTATTGCAAAAATCTACAAGTCATCAAAAACCAAGCATTACACGCATGCTCCTAGGGGGATAGATTGGTGGGAAAAGACCATCGTTCGTCCCCGACCGCCACTCATAAGGAAGGCAATCAAAGAACACTTCATGCTTCAAATTTTTCACACAACGGTTACCATATGTGCATGTTGCAGGACTTGCAAACCTCAACACAAGTATTTCTCAATTTCACAATTACTCAACTAGCATGACTCTAATATTACCATCTTCATACCTCAAAACAATTATGAAGTATCAAACTTCTCATAGTATTCAATGCACTTTATATGAAAGTTTTTATTATACCCATCTTGGATGGCTATCATATTAGGACTAATTTTATAACCCAAACAAATTACCATGCTGTTCTAAAATACTATCAAAATAATATAAGTGAAGCATGATAGTTCATATATTTCTATAAAAGAAAACCACCACCGTGCTCTAGAAAGATATAAGTCAAGCACTAGAGCAAGTGACAAACTACTCCGAAAGATATAAGTGAAGATCAATGAGTAGTTGAATAATTATGCAACTATGTGAAGACTCTCTAACATTTAAAACTTTCAGATCTTGGGATATTATTCAAACAGAAATCAAAACAAAATAAAATAAAATGACGCTCCAAGAAAAACACATATCATGTGGTGAATAAAGATATAGCTCCAAGTAAAGTTATCGATGAACGAAGACGAAAGAGGGGATGCCTTACGGGGCATCCCCAAGCTTAGGCTTTTGGTTGTCCTTGAATATTACCATGGGGTCCCTTGGGCATCCCCAATATTAGGCTCTTCCCACTCCTTATTCCATAGTCCATCGAATCTTTACCCAAAACTTGAGAATTTCACAACACAAAACTTAACAAACAACTCGTAAGCTCCGTTAGTATAAGAAAATAAACCACCACTTAGGTACTGTTGTTAACTCATTCTAAATTCCTATTGGTGTAACATATACTGTATTACAACTTCCCTATGGTTCACACCCTCCAATACTACTCATAGATTCATCAAAATAAGCAAACAACACAAAGAAAACAAAATCTGTCAAAAAACAGAACAGTCTGTAGCAATCTGTATCAAACGTATACTTCTGTAACCCCAAAAATTCTGAAATAAATAGGTGGACGTGATGCATTTGTCTATTAATCATCTGAAAAAATAATCAACCTAATCTCACTCTCCAGTAAAAAAATGGCAGCTAATCTCGTGAGCGCAAAAGTTTCTGTTTTTTACAGCAAGATCGCAGAGACTTCACCCAAGTCTTTCCAAAGGTTCTACTTGGCACAAACACTAATTAAAACATAAAACCACAACTAAACAGAGGCTAGATGAATTATTTATTACTAAACATGCGCAAAAATCAAAGAACAAAAATAAAATTGGGTTGCCTCACAACAAGCGCTATCGTTTTAACGCCCCCAGCTAGGCATGATGATTTCAATGATGCTCACATAAAAGATAAGAATTGAAACATAAAAAGAGCATCATGAATAATATGACTAGCACATTTAATTCTAACCCACTTCCTATGCATAGGGATTTTGTGCGCAAACAACTTGTGGGAACAAGAATCAACTTGCATAGGAAGGTAAAACCAGGATAACTTCAAGATTTTCAACATGTAGAGAGGAAACTTGATATTATTGAGATAGATAGAAGCATATGTTCCTCTCTCATAATAATTTTCAGTAGCATCATGAATGAATTAAACAATATAACCATCACATAAGTCATTCTTTTCATGATCTACAAGTATGCAAAGTTGACACTCTTCCAAAATAGTGGGATTAACATTAACTAAAGTCATGACCTCTCCAAACCCATTTTCATAATTATCACAATAAGATTCAACACCCTCCAAAATAGTGGGATCATTACTTCCTAAAGTTGACACTCTTCCAAACCCACTTTCATCAATATAATCATCATAAATAGGAGGCATGCTATCATCAAAATAAATTTGCTCATCAAAACTTGGGGGACAAAAAATATCATCTTCATCAAACATAGCATCCCCAAGCATGTGCCTTTGCATATCATTAGCATCATGGATATTCAAAGAACTCATACTAACAATATTGCAATCATGCTCATCATCCAAAGATTTAGTGCCAAACATTTTAATACATTCTTCTACTAGCATTTTGGCACAATTATCGCAATCCTTATTTTCATGAAAGATATTAAAAAGATGAAGCATATGAGATACCCTTAATTTCATTTTTTTTGTAGTTTTCTTTTATAGACTAAACTAGTGATAAAACAAGAAACTAAAAGATTCAATTGCAAGATCTAAAGATATAACTTCAAGCGCAAACCTCCCTGGCAATGACGCCAGAAAAGAGCTTGATGTCTACTACACAACCTTCTTTTTGTAGACGTTGTTGGGCCTCCAAGTGCAGAGGTTTGTAGAACAGTAGCAAATTCACCTCAAGTGGATGACCTAAGGTTTATCAATCTGTGGGAGGCGTAGGATGAAGATGGTCTCTCTCAATCAACCCTGCAACCAAATAGCAAAGAGTCTCTTGTGTCCCCAACACACCCAATACAATGGTAAATTGTATAGGTGCACTAGTTCGGCAAAGAGATGGTGATACAAGTGCAATATGGGTGGTAGATATAGGTTTTTGTAATCTGAAAATATAAAAACAGCAAGGTAGCAAGTAGAAAAAGTGAGCGTAAACGGTATTGCAATGCATTGAAACAAGACCTAGGGTTCATACTTTCACTAGTGCAAGTTCTCTCAACAATAATAACATAACTGGATCATATAACTATCCCTCAACGTGCAACAAAGAGTCACTCCAAAGTCACTAATAGCGGAGAACAAATGAAGAGATTATTGTAGGGTACAAAACCACCTCAAAGTTATTCTTCCTGATCGATCTATTCAAGAATTCGTACTAGAATAACACCTTAAGACACAAATCAACCAAAACCCTAATGTCACCTAGATACTCCAATGTCACCTCAAGTATCCGTGGTATGATTATACGATATGCATCACACAATCTCAGATTCATCTATTCAACCAACACAAAGAACTTCAAAGAGTGACCCAAAGTTTCTACCGGAGAGTCAAGACGAAAACGTGTGCCAACCCCTATGCATAAGTTCACGAGGTCACGGAACTCGCAAGTTGACAACCAAAACATACATCAAGTGTATCACGTGATCCCATTGTCACCACAGATAAGCACATGCAAGACATATGTCAAGTGTTCTCAAATCCTTAAAGACTCAATCTGATAAGATAACTTCAAAGGGAAAACTCAATCCATTACAAGATAGTAGAGGGGGAGAACCATCATAAGATCCAACTATAATAGCAAAGCTCGCGATACATCAAGATCGTTCCGAATCAAGAACACGAGAGAGAGAGAGAGAGAGAGAGATCAAACACATAGCTACTGGTACATACCCTCAGCCCCGAGGGTGAACTACTCCTTCCTCATCATGGAGAGCACCGGGATGATGAAGATGGCCACCGGAGAGGAATTCCCCCCCCCTCCGGCAGGGTGCCGGAATGGGTCTAGATTGGTTTTCGGTGGCTACAGAGGCTTGCGGTGGCGGAACTCCCGATCTAGGTTATTTTCTGGAGGTTTCGGTATATAAGAGGTGTTGGAGTCGGGAACAAGTCAGGGGGATCCCCGAGGCGGCCACAAGGTAGGGGGCGCCTAGGGGGTAGGGCACGCCCCCACCCTTGTGGTGGCCTCGGGACTCTTCTAGCCCATCTCCGATACTCTGTGGGCTTCTTCTGGTCCAAAAATGATCTCTGTGAAATTTCAGGTCAATTGGACTCCGTTTGATTTCCCTTTTCTGCGATACTCAAAAACAAGGAAAAACAGAAACTGGCACTAGGCTCTAGGTTAATAGGTTAGTCCCAAAATCACATTAAAAACATATAAATGCATATAAAACATCCAAGGTTGATAATATAATAGCATGGAACAATCAAAAATTATAGATACGTTGGAGACGTATCATCCGGCAAGCTGGGTAAATATCGGCTGGTAAGCCCTTCTTATTACAGACTAAATTCGGTGATCCAAAGTATGCCCCGCTTAACCAAATATGGAGTTCTCCAGATGCATTCTTGGACTTGCCGAAGAGTGTCTCCGATGCGGCGCAGTTTTACCAAGCGCATGAAGGACATGCAACGGAGAAGCTTTTCTGGTCGCAATTCAGCATGCCAAAGCGTCCACTATTGCTGAACGAACATATGGCCCATTGGGCCGAGCTCCAAGAATATTTGGATCTGCCATGAAGGACGTCGTGGTCCGGCTATGGCTGACGGAGCCAATTCCGAATAGTTATTTTGGTTTGGTGCGGTGACTTGTTGATGTGGTGCCGCGTATCGATGTCGTTAAGCGGTCAACGTGCATTGAAGGTGCATGGATGGCCCTTGCCCGCATCAAGACGTACTGGGCGAAGATGAAGGCCATCGATATTGCAGCAAGGAGTCCACCCGGGGGCAAGGACCATCACACGCTGGAGCATTATTTTGAGGATGTCCTTGAGGGCGCCCGCTTGATAGAGGGTCAATGCTCGAAGGATATGATATTCGAGTGATTGTACCAAAATTGTAAGAACAATATTATGATATATTATAGGCTATGATTTTTGCCTGAAGGTTTTGGTTCCTCCTGTGCGGCCGTTTTTTGTATAATCTGAAAGTTTTCCAGTCGTCGGCTTCAGCCCCCTCGCATATAATACGGGGGTGTTCGTAAAAGCACTTGATCACTCTTGACCCAACGTCTTGGTCCATGAAGGAGGTGCCAATGAAGCGAACTAGGCAATCGGACTATAGGGCTTTAACACTTTCAATTAGCCATAGGAGTTTGATGGTGTGTCTACGATATAGCCCCTGGTATGTATGCGGTTATCTGAATACGGTGTGTTACATAGGTGACCAGAAGAATGGTCCTTCGTGTAATACGGAAGTAATCATGAAAGATTCTGATAAGTCATCGAGTGGTTGACC
This sequence comes from Triticum urartu, assembly GCF_056163025.1. Classification (NCBI taxonomy): domain Eukaryota; kingdom Viridiplantae; phylum Streptophyta; class Magnoliopsida; order Poales; family Poaceae; genus Triticum; species Triticum urartu. The sequence goes on from NC_141876.1 coordinate 443,946,988, forward strand.
AGCTCTCGCCGCATCATGACAGTCAGTTTTCGGCTTTCTCTACTGGGGTGCTTGACCAGATGAACCAGAAACACAATCGTAGTAGTTCTCCCTTTACTACCTTAGCCGATAGGGCATAACGTAAGGTAGTAAGCACAGGAGCCGGTCAACCCAACTATTGACCAAAGACATGATTCGGAGCTGATCCATATAAGGCCAAACTCGTGACGCCGAAGTATGCTATAAAGCTGTTCGGATTTGTCGGCAACTCATATGTTGCCATATCGAGCCCCTGGCAATTTGTGCCGAGGTGCGTGCGTGAAACAACCGAAGAAGCAAAATTCAGTTCTTAGAAAAAGCAAATACTGAATACGGACTATGTTCACTAGAATCTGATTAACACGTCAAACGCAATCTTTCAGATTATAACGCCACTACCCGGACTATTTAACATGCCGGGGGTCGAAGGCTGAGGAAAAAGGCACTTTACAGGTTTGAAATAAGGAGTGCGGTCTAAAAAAATATTTGGACCTCCTGTCGGACGTCTGTGTTGCCTTGCCTCGGCGAAAGAACTCCGTGGCAGGAATAGCCTTTGGTTATCTGTACGAAGCCGAACTCAGAAAGAGTCCGTAAGATGACCGGGCTTTGAGTCACTTGTGGTAAAAGATAGAAAATAGTTAGAAAAAGGGGAAAAGGATATGGGAGTGCGGACCGCATTGTAGGCTTGTCCGTATTGTGCCTCCGCCGATGACCAAGGTGTTTTAAGTGCATAATTATGTATGCGCGGTACAAACTTTGCCTTTATATGAGCGAACGACGGAGGCCGAACTGCTAATCCAGCTCTGAGATTGATCAGTCCTATTTAATAGAGACCGACAGCTTGATGGCCGATGAAATACGCGGCTTCATGAGGCCGCTTTGTACTTCGGTTGCAGTAGCCGTAGTATACTCCTCTGTACGGAGGGAGCGTTCCATGTTTCCATTATTGTGATGACGCCACGTGGACCGGGCATCTTAAGCTTTAGATAAGCATAGTGTGGGACGGCATTAAAATGAGCAAAAGCGGTATGCCCGAGCAGTGCATGGTAGCTACTGCGGAACGGGACAATATTGAAGGTCAAGCCTTCGCTTCGTAAGTTGTTCGGCGAGCCGAAAATGACTTCCAATGTAATTGAACTCGTGAAGTGAGCTTCTATGCCGGGTACTGCTCCCTTGAAGGTAGTTGTGGTGGGCTTGATTCTTGAAGGGTCAATGCCCATTTTACGGAAAGTGTCTTGGTAGAGTAGATTAAGGCTACTGCCGCCGTCCATAAGGACTTTCTTGAGATGGAACCCGTCGATAATTGGGTCGAGGACCAGAGCTGCTGAACCTTCATGATGGATACTGGCTGGGTGGTCTTCGCGATCAAAAGTGATCGGGCAGGCCGCCCATTGGCTAAATTTTAGGGCGGCCGGTTCTATGGCATAGGTGTCCCTTAGTGCGCGTTTGCACTTCCCTGTAGGGATGTGCATCACGTATACAATGTTTACTGCTTTTACTTCAGGGGGAATTGCTTCTGACCCCCGGTGTTTGGTTGGCGAGTCTCTTCGTCGTCGCTGTCACTGGGTGGCCCCTTCCCCTTGTGTTCGGCATTAAGCTTGCCGGCTTGTTTGAAGACCCAACAGCTTATGTTGGTATGATTGGCTGGTTTATCGGGGGTGCCATGAATTTGGCAGGGCCGATCCAGTATCTTGTCTAAATTGGATGGTTCGTCTCTGTTTGCCTTGAATGGCTTTTTCCGTTGACAGGGTTTGGAGCCGCTGAATCCGGCGTTGACCGCCATGTCTTGCGTTCCTTCATTATTATTTCGACGCTTGTGTTTATTGCGTCGTGGTTTGCCGTTGCCGTCTTGAACTTCTGAAGTGCCCGGATCACTGGTGTTGTTGCTTCTACGAGCGAGCCAGTTGTCTTCTCCCGCACAAAAGCGGGTCATCAAAGCGGTAAGGGCTGCCATGGATTTTTGTTTTTCTTGATCGAGGTGGTGGATGGGCCACTCGTCTCGGACGCTATGTTTAAAGGCCGCAAGGGCTCCGGCGTGTGGGCAATCGACGATTTGGTTCTTTTTTATTAAGAACCTAGTCCACAGCTTCCTGGATGACTCCCCGGGCTGCTGGATAATGTGACTTAGGTCATCGGCATCGGGAGGCCGGACATATGTACCTTGAAATTATCGCAGAAGGCGTCTTCCAAGTCCTCCGAGCTGCCAATGGAATTTTCGGGCAGGCTGTTCAACCAGTGCCGAGCTGGCCCCATGAGTTTTAGTGGGAAGTATTTGATGGCATGAAGATCATCACCGCGGGCCATATGAATATGGAGAATAAAGTCTTCAATCCATACCACGGGATCTGTTGTTCCATCATATGATTCGATATACATGGGTTTGAACCCTTCTAGAAATTCGTGTTCCATTACTTCATCAGTGAAGCAGAGGGGGTGTTCAGCGCCTCTATATCGGGCCAGATCGTGACATAGTTTGGATGGAGTCCGTCTGTGGTTCTCGGCCCGGACGTGATTGTGCTTATCATGTTCGGCTTGATAGCCATCATCGCACGTCAAGGCATGCCCCCACGATCCATAGATCGATCTGGCCGGACCTGCTTTGTTCTTCAGGTCCTGCCGCATGTCATATGTATATTCCCGAGTTGTTTTCTCTCTGCCTTTACAGCGAGGCGGGATGGGTTCATGTTCGGCTTGAGTTTCCGCTTTGTCCCGGCCACGTGGTGGTCGATCAGCTGCATTACGCACTGATGGTACGAGCTCAAGTGCCCCGTCGTCGCATTGAGGTAGCAGCTTATGCTTTGGGTAACTTTTGGTTGGGAGCACGAGGCCGTATTCCTCGGCTGCCAGGACATTAGTCCATCTATCGTTGAGTAGATCTTGATTAGCTTGAAGCTGCTGTTGTTTCTTTTTCAGGCTCCTTGCAGTGGCTATTAGCTGTTGCTTAAAGCGTTCCTGCTCGAGAGGTTCCTCGGGCACGATAAAGTCTTCGTTGCCAAGGCTCACCTCATCCTCGGAGGGTGGAAGGTAATTACTGTCCTCCAAGTCTTCGTTTGCAGCCTGTTCATCAGGGCTAACTTTCCCATCCTCCCGATCGTCTTGTTTAGAGTTTTGCTCGACAGGGTTTTCTTGGTCTTCGGCATCATCCGAAGTGTTGTTGTCTCTTGTGCCAACATTGCTGTCTTTGTTGCGTCGTGATTTAGAGTGGCGCCGTCGGTGCTTTTTTTGTATCTCAGGAGGTTTATCCTCTACTAGATTTTTCTCATTATCATTGTCACCCTTCTTGGGTGTATCCACCATATACACGTCATACGAAGAGGTGGTCGTACAGCGTCCGGTAAACGGCGGGTTTTCGGCTTGCTCCTCTTTGACATTGTCTTCCATACCCTCGATGTCTTCAGAGCCATAATCGAGCATGTCAGTTAAGTCCTCAACTGTGGCGATGAAGTGGGTGGTGGGTGGGATGTAAAACTCCCCGCTCTCATCCCCTTGTCCGGGCTGGGTGTAGTTCGGACGTTGCTCCTCTGTAATCACAAGGGATCACATCAAGTCCAGAGCCTCGCTTAAAGGCGAGGTTTGTCGAGGGAGAAAAGAATTCGTGGAGTATGGCGGGAAGGGAATTCCTTGGCCGAGCTCACACGATGCTGACTCCGAGAGTTCGGAGCCAGTGTCCGGGGAAGAGTCCGGCTTTGTGATGGTTGCCGGCGACACTGCTTCCTCAGGTTCTCCAGTACCGGGCCTAGTGGCCACAGATAGTCCAGCGGGTTTAGAAATCCCGTCTTTGGCCCTTGTGTGGCGCTCCGGCTCTAAGGCCAGGGCATAGGTTGGGATCGTGAATCCTTGGAATATCAAGTCTCCTCGGATATCAGCGACATAGTCCAGATTTCCAAAACTATTCTGGTGGCCTGGGGCGTAGCTGTCGATCTTCTCTAGATGGCCAAGCGAGTTGGCCTGCAGTGCGAAGCCGCCGAATACGAAGATCTGGCCTTGGAGAAAGACCTCCCCTAGGGCAGCATCGTTGCAGATGATGGGTGGAGCCATCGAACCTTCTGAGGCGACACGGTGGAACTCTTAATGAAAGCACCAATGTCGGTGTCAAAACCGGCGGATCTCGGGTAGGGGGTCCCGAACTGTGCGTCTAAGTTTGATGGTAATAGGAGACAGGGGACATGAAGTTTTACCCAGGTTCGGGCCCTCTTGATGGAGGTAATACCCTACGTCCTACTTGATTGATATTGATGAGTATGGGGGTTACAAGAGTTGATCTACCACGAGATCGTAATGGCTAAACCCTAGAAGTCTAGCATGTATGATTATGAATATTTGCTCTACGGACTAAACCCTCCAGTTTATATAGACACTGGAGGGGACTAGGGTAGTACAAAGTCGGTTACAGGGAAAGGAATCTTCGTATCCGAATGCTAGGCTTGCCATCCACGCCAAGGAGAGTCCCATCCGGACACGGAGAGAGAGTCTTCTGTCTTGTATCTTCACGGCCCATCAGTCCGTCCCATGTCCAACAGGTCGGATGCCCGAGGACCCCTTAATCCAGGACTCCCTCACCTGCCCACCTATAGAACCGCCTCGCGACACCCAATTCCTCTCCAAATACCTAGGGAGACGGTTGAACCGAACAAGTCTAACTTGTTTTTAGTAGGTACATTGACGTGGCATCGAAAGGGTGTGATAGCTGACTCTGGCAAAATAATTGACTACCACATTGGCATACATGAGCATGGGGCCCACTTGTCAGCGTGCTGGATGGAGGAAGGAACGCAGGACAAAATGGAGCGCGAAAGGGTGCGAATCGATTGGCTCACGTGTGATGACCACTGGAGCAATCCACTCAGATTGTACTACGTTAAAAAATTCATGCAAAAACGGCCGGTTATACTGTGAGTAGGTGACCGTGCGCTTGGCTCTTCACCTCTTCCAAAAGTCGAACAATGATGATGGTACTACAGTATAGATAGTTCTGGCAATCTGACACCGAATGAATTGTTGCACGTCCACCGCCTGTATTAAGCGCACTATCATAAAGCAAAAGCTTCTCCTCGTCCTGCGAGCCACCGCGCGCGTGAATGAGGGAGAGGTCGTACTAGTAGACTAGCCACAGTGGGAGTAACTTCAGCATGAACATCAAGTCCAACTCAGCAAATTTTCTTATGTGGCAGTGAGTTAATGAGGAGAGAGGTAGTTTGAGTAACTTAGCTAGTTACTATAACATCACATGTCCCATTGCAATATGAGTCTATAACCTAATAAATGCAGCTTTGCACGACACCACACTTATGCTACTACCCACTATGAAGGTAGTAACATAGTCTAGGAATATGTGTATGTTACTAGTGTATGTTACTCTCCACTGTGGCTCGTCGTAGTAAGCAAAGCTTCTCCTCGTTTGCGAGTTGACGGGACACATCAAAAGTAGTGTATTAGTCTCCAAAAAGGGTTGACCATGTCCATGGCTACCATCCTGTGCTCCATCATTCAGTGCGTGCACGATTCATGTTCCATTGAGAAAATAATGTTGCGTACGTGCCATCGAATAGAATAACTTAATTTATTAGACACCCTACATTTTGGACAAGCGCGTCCCTAAGTCATGGTCCCCCCCATTGCCTCCTTTTTGCCATTAGAAATCCCAGACCGCCATAACCTCTGCTCCAGCCGCGAAACCCCACCCTCCTCCGTCCGCCACCTCACCGCTACCCAGCCGGAGCCTCTTCCCCGACGACGTCATCCACCGCAATAGCTCGACGCCCCTCATCCACCTCCCCGAATGAGGATCCGTTGTCCATCTCGTCGTCCTGCCGATTCAGCCTCCCCGTCCTCCACCTCCAAGGAGTTGCTCCGGCGATCGCCTTGTCTATCGCGGCTGCTCCATCCCCACAATGTCACCTTAACCTGCTCCACCAGAACGACAACATCCTCACCGACTCCTCGGACGAAGTCGAGGCCTACTCAGCGCCAACAAAGAGGTTGTACACTCATCGCATCACACCTTCTCCTTAACTCGACCTCCCGGCACCGACGGTGCTCCATCCTGCACCCCCATGGCGCGGCTACCTCGAAGCCGGCACCACGGGCGACATCTCCATGGCAGCTCTCCCCCAGTGCGAGGCCCCTTCGGCGGCGGCGGCCATACCCGCCGGATCTGCTGCTGCTGCTCCGGCTCTTGCTCGCGCTGCTGCTCTGCTCTCCCCCTCGCTCGTGTTGCTGCTCTGCTCTTGCTCTCGCTCGTGCTGCAAATGTTGTTACACGGGCCGCCATAGCTACAGGAGTTGCTGCTCTGGCTCTAATTCGTGCTGCTCCTCCAAGCATTGCTGCAACGGCTGCTATCTGCTATTGTGTTCCTCGTCGGTCGCCTACTGATTTAGATCACTGTTTCTCTACTGCTACTGCTCGAGCGGCCTAAACTACATGTGAAGTGCCTCTGTGCTACCAATGTGTTTAGTTTTGACACTAATATTGAAATTCCACAGTAAATTTCAGTTTCGACAGTTAAGTCTAGAGTCAACAGTTGTAGTCAGGTGTTTTTTTGGTGATGTAAATTTTACATCTATCACTTTTTGGTAATGTGTTTTACATCATCTATTGGACATGCTATTAGAATCCCACTTGAGATTAATGATGTCTATCTTGTACTGCTTCAGCCTCGACGTCTTATGGCTCGCCGAAGCTGCTCCAACGACGGAACCATCCATCACAACAGAGCAGTGCCCTGGATGCCGTCTACAGATTCCTCAGATCTTCCTCCACACCTCCGACAGCCACCTCTGCCTCAACTTCTTCACTGACCAACCCAATGATGTCGAGGTTGACACGGCTACGGCAAAGAGGTTGTGCACTTGTCGCGTCACTTATTAGTCTATATTCATGTCAATCCATTAGGGCTATTTTGGTTCAAAGGAAAAACTGAAGGAAAAAACATAGCAATAGGAAATTTTCCTATGGCACTCTACTATTAAATTATTCATGCATTTTGTTGAAATAAATGGAGCAAAACATCCACCTGGACCTACTTTTCAAAATCATATGCATGAAAACAAGACCAAGTGCGTTAGTGGCAGAATAACATTCTAACTGTACATGCTTTCATATGGTTTCACTATAATTTGGCCATGTTTGTTTGCATTCCTCTGCTCTTCCAATTCCTATGAACCAAACACCCAAGTTCACAGAAATTCTGTGTTTACAAATGCTTTGTTTCCCACGTGCATTCCTATCCTATTTCGGTCTTTTTCATATCCCTGCGTTTTTAGAATCCTGCAAGCAAAAGGAGCCCTTACAAAATAACATCAGTTACAGGTAGGTGTCGATGAAAACTTTGTATGGTTTGTCCTGCTCCTGCCGCAACGTCGTCCACCTCACCTGAGCTGCTCCATCGATAGAAGCATCCACCAAAATAGACATCACAACTCCTGACCATCTTTCACCGGCTCAGATATCCTTCCCTGCCGCCGGCACCCACCGCAACAGCATCAAGATCATCTACTCAGCAGATGAACCTGAGGATTACACGGGTCCACAAGAGAGGTCGCACTCTTTTGTTTCTGCTTATGTTATGCATTGCTAAATATTACCTGCTACTTTATTGTCTTGTTCACCTCTTAGACTCCAAGTCACGTCCAAATTAATGTTCAAACTTGAGTTTTAAATTAGTTGTGGGGTACATATCGAGGCAGCAATGAATAGTTATGTCTACTACACAACCTTATTCTTGTAGACGTTGTTGGGCCTCCAAGTGCAGAGGTTTGTAGGACAGTAGCAAATTTCCCTCAAGTGGATAACCTAAGGTTTATCAATATGTGGGAGGCGTAGGATGAAGATGGTCTCTCTCAAAAAACCCTGCAACCAAATAGCAAAGAGTCTCTTGTGTCCCCAACACACCCAATACAATGGTAAATTGTATAGGTGCACTAGTTCGGCAAAGAGATGGTGATACAAGTGCAATATGGATGGTAGATATAGGTTTCTGTAATATGAAAATGTAAAAACAGCAAGGTAGCAAGTGGTACAAGTGAGCGTAAACGGTATTGCAATGCGTTGAAACAAGGCCTAGGGTTCATACTTTCACTAGTGCAAGTTCTCTCAACAATAATAACATAATTGGATCATATAACTATCCCTCAACAAGCAACAAAGAGTCACTCCAAAGTCACTAATAGCGGAGAACAAACGAAGAGATTATTGTAGGGTACGAAACCACCTCAAAGTTATTCTTTCTGATCGATCTATTCAAGAGTATGTACTAGAATAACACCTTAAGACACAAATCAACCAAAACCCTAATGTTACCTAGATACTCCAATGTCACCTCAAGTATCTGTGGGTATGGTTATACGATATGCATCACACAATCTCATATTCATCTATTCAACCAACACAAAGAACTTCAAAGAGTGCCCCAAAGTTTCTACCGGAGAGTCAAGACAAAAACCTGTGTCAACCCCTATGCATAAGTTCACGAGGGAACTCGCAAGTTGATCACCGAAACATTCATCAAGTGGATCATGTGATATCCCATTGTCACCACAGATAAGCACATGCAAGACATACATCAAGTGTTCTCAAATCCTTAAAGACTCAATCTGATCAGATAACTTTAAAGGGAAAACTCAATCCATTACAAGAGAGTAGAGGGGGAGAAACATCATAGGATCCAACTATAATAGCAAAGCTCATGATACATCAATATCGTGTCGAATCAAGAATACAAGAGAGAGAGAGAGAGAGAGAGATCAAACACATAGCTACTACTACCTACCCTCAGCCCCGAGGGTGAACTACTCCCTCCTCGTCATGGAGAGCGCCGGGATGATGAAGATGGCCACCGGAGAGGGATTCCCCCCTCCGGCAGGGTGCTGGAACGGGTCTAGATTGGTTTTCTGTGGCTACAGAGGCTTGCGGCGGCGGAACTCCTGATCTAGGTTTCTTTCTGGAAGTTTGGGGTTATATAAGAGGTGCTGGAGTTGGGAACATGTCAGGGGGGTCCCCGAGGCGGCCACGAGGTAGGGGGCGCGCCCAGGGGGTAGGGCGCGCCCCCACCCTCGTGGTGGCCTCAAGACTCTTCTGGCCCATCTCTGGTACTCCGTGGGCTTCTTCTGGTCCAAAAATGATCTCCGTGAAATTTCCGGTCAATTGGACTCCATTTGGTTTTCCTTTTCTGTGATACTCAAAAACAACAAAAAAACAGAAACTCGCACTGGGCTCTAGGTTAATAGGTTAGTCCCAAAAATCATATAAAATAGCATACAAATGCATATAAAACATCCAAGGTTGATAATATAATAGCATGGAACAGTAAAAAATTATAGATACATTGGAGACGTATCAAGCATCCCCAAGCTTAATTCCTGCTCGCCCTCGAGTAGGTAAATGATAAAAATAGAATTTTTGATGTGGAATGCTACCTAAAATATTTATCAATTTAATCTTATTTATTGTGGCAAGAATATTCAGATCCATAAGATTCAAGGCAAAAGTTTAATATTGACATAAAAATAATAATACTTCAAGCATACTAACTAAGCAGTCATGTCTTCTCAAAATAACATGGCCAAAGAAAGTTTATCCCTACAAAATCATATAGTTTGGCTATGCTTCATTTTTGTCACACAAAAATGCTCCCATCATGCACAACCCCGATGACAAGCCAAGCAATTGTTTCTTACTTTAGTAATCTCAAACTTTGTTCAACTTTCATGCAATAGATGAGCGTGAGCCATGGACATAGCACTATGGGTGGAATAGAATATAATGATGGGGGTTGTGTGGAGAAACAAAAAAGGAGTAAGTCTCACATTGATGCGGCTAATCAACAGGCTAGGGAGATGCCCATCAATTGATGTCAATGCAAGGAGAAGGGATTGCCATGCAACGGATGTACTAGAGCTATAAATGTATGAAAGCTCAACAAAAGAAACTAAGTGGGTGTGCATCCAACTTGCTTGCTCACAAAGACCTAGGGAATTTGAGGAATCCCATTGTTGGAATATACAAGCCAAGTTCTATAATGAAAAATTCCCACTAGTATATGAAAGTGACAAAACAAGAGACTCGCTATCATGAAGATCATGGTGCTACTTTGAAGCACAAGTGTGGAAAAAGGATAGTAGCATTGTCCCCTTTTATTCCTTTTTTATTTGGCCTTTCTTCTTTATTTTATTTGGCCTTTCTTTTTTTCTCTTTTTTTATTTGGCCTTTCCTTTTTTGGGACAATGCTCTATTAATGATGATCATCACACTTCTATTTACTTACAAGTCAAAGATTACAACTCGATACTAGAACAAAATATGACTATATATGCATGCCTCCGGCGGTGTACCGGGATGCGCAATGAATCAAGAGTGACATGTATGATAAATTATGCATGGTGGCCTTGCCACAAATATGATGTCAACTACATGATCATGCAAGGCAATATGACAATGATGATGTGTGTCATGATGTACGGAACGGTGGAAAGTTGCATGGCAATATATCTCGGAATGGCTATGGAAATGCCATAATCGGTAGGTATGGTGGCTGTTTTGAGGAAGATATAAGGAGGTTTATGTGTGACAGAGCGTATCATATCACGGGGTTTGGACGCACCGGTGAAGTTTGCACCAACTCTCGAGGTGAGAAAGGGAAATGCACGGTACCGAAGAGGCTAGCAATGATGGAAGGGTGAGAGTGCGTATAATCCATGGATTCAACATTAGTCATAAAGAACTCACATAGTTATTGCAAAAATCTACAAGTCATCAAAAACCAAGCACTATGCACATTCTCCTAGGTGATAGATTGGTAGGAAAATACCATCGCTCGTCCCCGACCGCCACTCATAAGGAAGGCAATCAAAGAAACACCTCATGCTTCAAATTTGTCACACAACGGTTACCATACGTGCATGCTACGGGACTTCCAAACCTCAACACAAGTATTTCTAAAATTCACAATTACTCAACTAGCACGACTCTAATATTACCATCTTCATATCTCAAAACAATTATCAAGTATCAAACTTCTCATAGTATTCAATGCACTTATATGAAAGTTTTAATTATATCCCTCTTGGATGCCCATCATATTAGGACTAAATTCATAACCAAAGCAAATTACCATGTTGTTCTAAAAGACTCTCAAAATAATATAAGTGAATCATGAGAGATCAATAATTTCTTCAAAATAAAACCACTGACATGCTCTAAAAGGATATAAGTGAAGCACTAGAGCAAACAACAAACTACTCCAAAAGATGTAAGCGAAGATCAATGAGTGGTCGAATAATTATGCAACTATGTGAAGACTCTCTAACATTTAAGAATTTCAGATCTTGGTATTTTATTGAAACAGCAAGCAAAACAAAATAAAATAAAATGATGCTCCAAGCAAAACACATATCATGTGGTGAATAAAAATATAGCTCCAAGTAAGGTTACCGATAGACGAAGACGAAAGAGGGTATGCCTTCTGGGGCATACCCAAGCTTAGGCTCTTCGTTGTCCTTGAATATTACCTTGGGGTGCCTTGGGCATCCCCAAGATTAGTATATTTGCCACTCCTTATTCCATGGTCCATCGAATCTTTACCCAAAACTTGAAAACTTCACAACACAAAACTCAACAGAAAACTCGTAAGCTCCGTTAGTATAAGAAAATAAATCACCACTTTTGGTACTATTGTGAACTCATTATAAATTCATATTGGTGTAATATATACTGTATTCCAACTTCTCTATGGTTCATACCCTCCGATACTACTCATAGATTCATCAAAATAAGCAAACAACACAATGAAAACAGAATCTATCAAAAACATAACAATCTGTAGTAATCTGTATCATACGAATACTTCTGTTACTCCAAAAATTCTGAAATAAATTGGTGGACATAAGGAATTTGTCTATTAATAATCTTCAAAAAGAATCAACCTAATCGCACTCTCCAGTAAAAAAATGGCAGCAAATCTCGTGAGCGCTAAAGTTTCTGTTTTTTTACAGCAAGATCACAAAGACTTCACCCAAGTCTTCCCAAAGGTTCTACTTGGAACAAACACTAATTAAAACATAAAACCACATCTAAACATAGACTATATGAATTATTTATTACTAAACAGGAACAAAAATCAAGGAACAAAAATAAAAATTTGGTTGCCTCCCAACAAGCGCTATCGTTTAACGCCCCTAGCTAGGCATGATGATTTCAATGATGCTCACATAAAAGATAAGAATTGAAACATAAAGAGAGCATCATGAATAATATGACTAGCACATTTAAGTCTTACCCACTTCCTATGCATAGGGATTTTTTGAGCAAACAACTTATGGGAACAAGAATCAACTTGCATAGGAAGGTAAAACAAGCATAGCTTCAAGATTTTCAACACATAGAGAGGAAACTTGATATTATTGCAATTCCTACAAGCATATGTTCCTCCCTCATAATAATTTTCATTAGCATCATGAATGAATTCAACAATATAACCATCACATAAAGCATTCTTTTCATGATCTACAAGCATAGAAAATTTACTACTCTCCACATAAACAAGATTCTTCTCAATCGGAATAGTGGGAGCATCATAAGAATCTCGAATACTATAAATTGTTTCCACATTGAAAGAATAAAATTCAGAAAAAGGGTAATCATAATCATGACAAGTTTTATAAATATAATCATCACTACTTTTTATAGCATAAGTATCATCACAATAATTATCATAAGTAGCAACTTTGTTCTCGTCATAATCGATTGAAACCTCTTCCAAGATAGTGGAATCATTACTAAATAAAGTCATGAGCTCTCCAAATCCTCTTTCATAATTGTCACAATAAGATTCAACACCCTCCAAAATAGTGGGATCATTACTTCCTAAAGTTGACACTCTTCCAAACCCACTTTCATCAATATAATCATCATAAATAGGAGGCATGCTATCATCATAATAAATTTGCATATCAAAACTTGGGAGGTTAAAAATATCATCTTCATAAAGCATATCATCCCCAAGCTTGGGACAAACATTAATTGCAGCAAATAAATTCTCAAACATTTCATTTTCATCAAACATAGCATCCCCAAGCTTGGGACTTTTCATATTATAAGCATAATCACTCTCATCGTTAATATTATGGATAGCACCAATATTATAGCAACTAATATCATCACAATGAGTAGTAGGAGCAGCATCATTTGAGAGGGATGCATTTTTACCTTTGCTTCTCCGTCTTTTATTTTTCTTCTCCACATCATGTGTGGGTTTAATCCTCTTCTTGGAGCTCCTTATTAATGAGATTGGTTGAATAGAAGGCTCCTCCTCGTTACCTGATTCATCATAAGAAATAATAGGAGGATATTGGGAAGTCTCTTCCCTTTCATTAGTATTCTCTTCATCTTCTATTTGTTTTATTGTCTTTATGTAATTGGCAATATAAGGATTTTCAATGCAATTCACCGCACAATACATATAAATTCTTCTAGATCAAAATCAAGAACATTATCGAGGGAAAATTCTGGAATATCCTTAATTATAATTTTGATTTCTTCATAACCTAGAAGCAAACTAAGTTCATTATGATGCGCAAGGGAAATCAAGTCGTCACAACTTTTGGACGCGATTCGATCATGAAACAATTTGCATTGGATATTTAAATGACCACGTTCATTGCAAAGTTCACAAGGATGGCTAAGAAAAATTAAATTTTCAGCACAAACATCTAGCCTTTCTTGCAACCATTTAGTTTCTAAATACTTATGCCTCTTGCAAAATCTATCTTCCCTATTTGTTGTGTACTTGCAAACTCTATGCACTCCACAAAAATTGACATGTTATAAGAGACATTTTCATGATGACTAGTGCAATCATTATTAGTATCATGGATATTCAAAGAGTTCGTACTAACAACATTGCAATCATGCTAATCATACAAAGATTTAGTGCCAAACATTCTAATGCATTCTTCTTCTAACACTTTGGCACAATTATCGGAATCCTTATTTCCATGAAAGACATTAAAAAGATGAAGCATATGAGGTACCCTCAATTCCATTTTTTGTAGTTTTCTTTTATAGACTAAACTAGTGATAAAACAAGAAACAAAAAGATTTGATTGCAAGATATAAAGATATACCTTCAAGCGCTAACCTCCCCGACAACGGCGCCAGAAAAGAGCTTGATGTCTACTACACAACCTTCTTCTTGTAGACGTTGTTGGGCCTCCAAGTGCAGAGGTTTGTAGGACAGTAGCAAATTTCCTTCAAGTGGATGACATAAGGTTTATCAATCCATGGGAGGCGTAGGATGAAGATGGTCTCTCTCAAGCAACCCTGCAACCAAATAACAAAGAGTCTTTTGTGTCCCCAACACACCCAATACAATGGTAAATTGTATATGTGCACTATTTCGTCGAAGAGATGGTGATACAAGTGAAATATGGATAGTAGATATAGGTTTTTCTAATCTGAAAATATAAAAATAGCAAGGTAACTAATGATAAAAATGAGCTTAAACGATATTGCAATGCTAGGAAACAAGGCCTAGGGTTCATACTTTCACTAGTGCAAGTTCTCTCAACAATAATAACATAACTGGATCATATAACTATCCCTCAATATGAAACAAAGAGTCACTCCAAATTCACTAATAGCGGAGAACAAATGAAGAGATTATTGTAGGGTACGAAACCACCTCAAAGTTATTCTTTCTGATCGATCTATTCAAGAGTCCGTACTATAATAACCCCTTAAGACACAAATCAACAAAAACCCTAATGTCACCTAGATACTCCAATGTCACCTCAAGTATCCGTGGGTATGATTATACGATATGCATCACACAATCTCAGATTCATCTATTCAACCAACACAAAGAACTTCAAAGAGTGCCCCAAACTTTCTACCGGAGAGTCAAGATGAAAATGTGTGCCAACCCCTATGCATAAGTTCACGAGGGAACTCGCAAGTTGATCACCAAAACATACACCAAGTGGATCACGTGATATCCCATTGTCACCACAGATAAGCACATGTAAGACATACATCAAGTGTTCTCAAATCCTTAGAGACTCAATCCGATAAGATAACTTCAAAGGGAAAACTCAATCCATTACAAGAGAGTAGAGGGGGAGAAACATCATAGGATCCAACTATAATAGTAAAGCTCGCGATACATCAAGATCGTGCCGAATCAAGAACACGAGAGAGAGAGAGAGAGAGAGAGAGAGATCAAACACATAGCTACTGGTACATATCCTCAACCCCGAGGGTGAACTACTCCCTCCTTGTCATGGAGAGCGTCGGGATGATGAATATGGCCACCGGAGAGGGATCCCCCCCTCCGATAGGGTGCCGGAACAGGTCTAGATTGGTTTTCGGTGGCTACAGAGGCTTGCGGCGGTGGAACTCCTGATCTAGGTTTCTTTCTGGAAGTTTTGGGTTATATAAGAGGTGTTTGAGTCGGGAACAAGTCAGGAGGGTCCCTGAGGCGGCCACGAGGTAGAGGGGCGCGCCCAGGGGAGTAGGGCGCGCCCCCCACCCTCATGGTGGCCTCGGGACTCTTCTGGCCCATCTCTGGTACTCCGTGGGCTTCTTCTGGTCCAAAAATGATCTCCGTGAAATTTCAGGTCAATTGGACTCCATTTGGTTTTCCTTTTCTGCGATACTCAAAAACAACAAAAAACTAGAAACTGGCATTGGGCTCTAGGTTAATAGGTTAGTCCCAAAAGTCATATAAAAAAGCATATAAATGCATATAAAACATCCAAGGTTGATAATATAATAGCATGGAACAATAAAAAATTATAGATACATTGGAGACGTATCAAATAGTATCTCTGTCTATTATCTGGTTCACCTAGGGTATGCCTATGTTGTTCATGTTGGGTGGGAAGCAAATAGTGAAGCAATCATCATCCGTCTTTTTATTAAATTAAAGCTATCATCAGCCTACTATCATTATTTATGGATCTGTCCACTGGTTGTTGCCATCACTCTAGATTTCTTCATTCTCTCCTTACATAATGTCTATATTTTTTTCATATGCATGTCAAATATTGTACACAGTCATGCTAAACATGTAGAGAAAAAAGAGAAGAGTTTTGCGCGGCAATATATTTTCATTTAGACATTGCTCCATGGTGGGTTCAATGGCAAATCCCCCTCCCCCCTCTCTAGATTGTAATTCAGAGGAAGATATCTATTCTGAGGTGGATTCAGACACAGCTGACCACTCCTATTTACCCCCCAAGGTGTTTGCTCTAACTTGGCATGATGATGTTAGTCATATCATGCATATGTTGCCTTGCAGTACCTACTTTCGACAGCATATATGTCATCTGCTTAGTTTAGACATGTTCTGTAATGCCACCTGTTTAGTTTCTATATCATATATGGGAATTATGCAGTCTCATCTCTTTTAGCCAGCCATAATATATGTGAAATATGCAATGCCATCCTGTTTAACCAGGCATCATTTATTTGAATCATATCTTGCCCATCCTTTTCTTCATTACGTTTCCATTTGTCGACAATGTCTGTACATTAAACTACTCTTCCTGTGAATCAACCATTTGAGTGGGTGATGGAAAAATCTAGAGTGAAAACAAGGTCTTCAGAGCAGACAGTGCTACCTGTCGAAGCAGATCTCTTATTGGGTCCCGATAGGTCCTCGGAGATGGATTCAGAGACAGATGACCAGTCCTATTCGCCCACCGAGGTGTATGCTCTAACTTGGCACGGTTATACTGCTCATATCATGCATATGATGTCTTGCATTGCATAGTTTAGACATCATATACACAATATTCAACACCATGTTCTTAGTTCACACATCATATATGCGAATGCCCTCTGCTTAGCATATAAATCACATATGTGAATTAAATCATGCGATCCTGATTACTTAGACAACATGTATGTGAATTATGTCATCCGAACCTATTTACTAAAGACGTCGTATAATTATCTCATGCCATCCTATTTAGTTAGTCATCATATCTTTGAATTATGTCATGCTATGCTATCCGGTTTAGATAGACATCATTTATGTGAAATTATGTCATGTTATCCTTTTTAGTTAAACAATATACATGTCAACTATTTCATGCCCTCTTTTTTCCACATTATCTATTGCATCTGTCTCTCATACAATGTTTGTACATTCAACTATGTTTCCTGTTTATTAGCCATTTAAATTGGAGCGGGTGATGGCAGTATCTAGCGGAGTAAAAACACGGTCTTCAAATAAAACAGTGCTACCTCTTGGTGGAGATAGTACCCTGGTTGTACATGCACGAGAACTAGCCCTACCACACATAACCCAGACTCTCGCAGATTGTACCCCTACTGCGATGGACGGAGAACCAGCTTCACCCAATCTAACCCCAACCCCAGCAGATCATAACCCAGTTCCTGTTGACACATCACCATCTCCACCACAGAGCTCACAAACAAGAACTATTAGTAAGGCAGCTCCAGTGCCCAAAGCACCAGTACTACCACGGTGAACCCCAACTCCACCAGTTAGTACACCTATTCCTGTGGAGGAAGCACAACCAGCCATTCATAGTTTAGCATCTATCGCATTTGATGTTGTTAAAGCCTATGTGAGTATCTTCTCATCATGCAAATATTATACTGAATATGAAGGAAAATGCCAGTTGTAGGTGTTTGTCCAGGAGTTGTGTGTAAGTAATGTTATTCATGGTAATTACTTTGCTTTGTCCCATACATTCTACCTCCGTGATGGTTATAACATAGCAATTTTCCCATTTTTCTCTATAGAGAAGGACCGATTTGGAAACTCAGGATGAGGTAACCTATGCTAATACCTCTGCTATCTTCAAGAATACTTGGTGGTAGTATCGGAATTACCTGAAGAAAATGTACTTCACTCGCAAAGAAACTCATCAAATTCCCTTACGTTCTCCCGAGACACGTTTACTGGATGATGACTGGGAATGCCTTGTTCTGTACTAGTCCCGAACCAAGAATGTGGTACGGTCTATGAGCTCATTTTTTATTTTTAAGTACTATATGCTTGTGTCTTACTGTACTCTGTTCATGTAGGACAAGTGCTTAAACCTGAAGAACAACTGTTCTCATTTAAGATTCCATTGCTATCATGCATACTGCTTTGCTCCTGTATCACTGTATTTACTCATACAAACTTATTTTTAAATTGAAGGATCCAATCGAAACTCCAATGGCACAACAGGTATGTTTACGCATGTTTCTTTAACAGATTTGCTCTTATAAATAGCTCTGTTGATTTCAATTTCAATTGTGTATACAGTTGACTTCTCATGTCATGCACATTACTAGCATCATAATAGAGCCAATAGTGTTGCTGTACATGTAGACCCGTGGTACCCATCTGAAGTCTTGCTGTGCCGTGTAGTTTCCCACACTTTGTATTCTTTCAGTGTTTCTTTGTCTTGAACTGATATGATTTGAACCTTGTCTCTATTCTGATTTGGCAAGACAATGCAGTGACCATAGGACATAGATATATGTTTGTTTGATGCTTTTATTATGTACTACATGGCAATAGAAGACTTGGTAGTTTAATCATGTCCACCTTACTAATGAACTGGTTCACCGAAATGAGTTTCATATACTAGTACATGCTAAACCTATTATGTGTCTTCATGTTTCTTCTTTTAGAATGCTGACAGAATATTGGGGAAGAGTGCCTAATTAAGCAATGGTAAAGGAAGTAATGCTGATAAGGTTCAGGATAGTGAGACATCCATGTTGGTCTCCAACAAAGCTTATAAAACAACTAAGGAAACTATCTTGAAGACAATGAGAGAACCCCAAAGTCCTGTCTTGGTTTAGTGTTCGAGTTATTGGCCACTTCGCCGGGACAAGCTATTCAAACTCACGGTCTGAATCAGTTCGGTTTCTTGAGTCTCAACTACAAGTTGAAAGAAATCGATCAGTTGTGTTGTGTCAAGAAGCGGAAGCACTGCAGAAGTCCGTGGAGCATTCGGATGCGTACTTTCTGGTGCAACAGCAAGCGTTGGAGGATTTTAGCGCCAAACAGGACAAAGCTAATAAGCTTGCTAAGCTTAGTGCCAGCATGGTGGATACCTAGGATAACGTTTCTTGAGCTCTTCTGAAGTTGTTTCAGTTATGAACTTGTTTTGCTGCCGCGTTTATTTGCACCGGTGGCCAATTTAGACGGCTAGTGTATGTAATATGCTGCTTTGTTACCTATATTTGCACTGGTGGCGAACTTTGATGCCCAGTGGATGTAATATGTGTAATAGTCGTAATAGCCTAGCATAAGTTGCTTGCCTATTTATTTCCTTATTGTCTTGTTTAGTTGTTTGCTTGTAGTCAGTGCAGTTCTTTTTTCACGTTTTTCTAGTGGCCACAATAACCTATTTTTATAACTAGGCCATAATAACCATGGTAACACACGGACTGTTGTAGCCATGGTCCTGCTACCTACTGTAGTGACCATGGGCCTCCTACGGGCTGTTGGATCCATGGGCCTTCTACGGGCCGTAGGATCCATGGGCCTTCTACGGGCCGTATGATCCATGGGCCTTCTATGGGCCGTAGGATCCATGGGCCTTCTACGGGCCATCTAATCAATGGGCCTTCTATGGGCCATATAATCATTTCGCCAAACATGGGTCGTACTATTCGTGGACCAATAACGGTCCTCAAATGGGCCTTAAACGGGCTATAGTGGAAATCGTCTGTTTATGGCCCGACCATAACTCGCCGTTAATAGGCCGTATTTGATGACGCTATGAAAATAGCCCAACGGGTTAATGGGCCACAAACGGGCCGACTGTAACCACGGGCTGAATTTGACCCACAAGCGGAACAGGCCAGTAGCAGACCGTAACTATCTGAATTCTAGAAATGAGCCCAAGAATAAATGGGCCCTTAGAAGGCCGAAAGTTAACACGGGCTGGAAAGGGCCGACGGAATAATGGGTCGTTAATGGGTATAAAGCGATACATTGTTCATTATGGGCCAGTTTCATCTCGGGGCTTTAATGGGTCCAGAGTTACAAAGGGCCTCCTATGGGCCGAAGGACGTCATGGGCCATACATGGGCCGGAAGTTACAACGAGCTGGAATCATATTGGACGGCCCAAATGATGCTACTGGGCCAAATTCCGGTAGGCCGTAACGAGCCGAGAGTTAGCGGGTTGTAAATGGGCTATATGCAAACAAGCCGTTAACAGGCTTTTCGTGGGCCAGCCCGCTACCTTTTGACCAAGTCAAACGGGTTAGCCTTTTCACTAGAATGGGCCTCTATTGGGTTGTGCCACATGTCGACGTATCATAGGCGCCTTCGGTCCAATGAGTGGATGACATCTGTCCCAACGGTGAGCCAAAGCAGCCAACATGTCCCACCGCACGGCCGTACCAACAGAGAGGTCCCGCCACGCCGCCGAAGCAGCACGGAGGACCCACCACGCCGTCGATGCAGCAGACTGGTCCAGCCGCGCTGTGGAAGCAGAAGAGATGTCCCGCCGCGCCGTGAATGCAGCAGAGATGTCCTCCCGCACTGCGGCGGCCTGGGAAAATGCCTCGCGGGCAGGCGAGGACTCTTACAGGCGCATCCGTGCCCTCGTCCTTAGGCAGATGGATCAGATCTCCAGGTGGGAGAGGTTGCAGGATGACCTGAAAGCCTCGTTTGAACAGTTTATCGACTTCATCCGGCAACTAAATGAGAGCAATGCGAAGCTCCGGGCCGAGCGCGACCTGCTGAGGGCGAAGATCGTTGGAAGTGCGGAGCAGCAGTAACAGACCACTTCCTTGTTGAAGAGGACTGGCGTCATCATCAGAAACTTATGGACGAGAATGCCATGCTGCGCATCGAGCGTAGAAGGCTGGTGGAGGAATCCGTGGATGCTCTCAACCAGCATCTTGAGGACAAGAAAGAGCTCGTCGCCGCCCGCTGCGGAGACTAGTTCCTGCTGTGGCTTCCTTCTTCTTTTGCCCTTGTGTATATCGGGCATTGTCGCATGTGGCTTTTTTGATTATGTTTATAAATATGTAAGACAATTATTATCCAATGTCATCATCCTTATATTCATCATCCTTGCTATAAGTCACAGTCGATGCTATATAGGCCCGTCGGATCTTACATCAAGATCCATGCAAAACTTTCTTTTTAGATTTTGTTTTTTGTCTCTTAAATCTCAGTCCAGTGAGACATATAGCCACGCCATAGAACAGGTGCTCGGGCGCCATTAATGGAGACGTTGGGAGGGAGGTGTGCAGCGGGTAGCGGTCAAAAGGGCTCTCCTCCTGATGAGCATGCACAGGGGTCTGATCGCACGCCTCCCGTACTCAAATAGCTACCCCGCACGACACCTCCTATCCAATAAAAGAAGGGGATGCGTGGCCGCACGTAATTGGTAAGTCGAACGCCCATGGTTTAAATAATACTTGTGTTTTCGATTTGTAATGTGACAGCACTTGTTCCAAAATAACTTTGTTGATTGTTAATGTGTGGACCTTCGCAAATCGGACAAAAAAATTACCACAGCATGTTGGTGCCATGTCATGATACCATGCCAAGTTTCATGATTTTCAAGCGTGTTTTGGAATTACAGAAATTAAAAAACCAAGTTTCTCAATCTTACTGGCCGAGCCACGATGCCCAGATGTTTAAATTTCACTCTCATCTCTTGCATGGGACCTAGAAATTCACCCAAGGACACACATGTAATTTTTCAAACAACTTTGGTGCACTGGAGCATGTGTGTGTAGTTCAAATTTGAATTATGCACATTAAATGCCCAGAAAATCCATTAATGTATAAAAAAGGCCAAACGAACCCGGAATAATTCCAAAATTTAGCACGGTACTTCTATTTGGTCTAATCTGGCTGTGTAAAAAAATGAAGGCAGGAGAAGGTGGTGTACGTATGTCGTTTCGCACATGGAGGTGACATGTTCCCTCTTGGAACCACGAGCCTTCTTGAGGGAAGCTCCGGTTTGCAAGAAGCTTACACCAAAGCTTGTCCCAATTCGGCCAAAAAATTTACCGCAGCATGTTCATGCCATGTCATGACACCATGCCCAGTTTCATGATTTTCAGGCGTGTTTTGGAATTACAGCAATTAAAAAACCAAGTTTCTCAATCTTTTCGGCCGAACCACGACTCCCAGATGTTTGAATTTCACTCCAATCTCTTGCATGGGACCTATAAATTCACCTAAAGACACACATGTGATTTTTCAGCAAACTTTGGTGCATTGGAGCATGTGCTTGTAGTTCAAATTTGAATTGTGCACATTGAATGCCCAGCAACTCAATTAATGCATAAAAATGCCAAACGAACCCGGAATAATTCCAAATTTAAACACGACACTCATGTACTATTTGCATGTTCGCTGTACGTAAATGTTTTAGCAATTCAAACACCATCCTTTCCCTCCGTAACACCATTTTGTCTTTCAAAACATAATGAAAAAATAAGGTATACCATAAATAGTTTACTAGAAAGAATCATGTGGGATGAGATATAAAATATCTTGGTGCACCGTCTTGTCTAGCTTACGCA
Organism: Triticum urartu; assembly: GCF_056163025.1. NCBI lineage: Eukaryota > Viridiplantae > Streptophyta > Magnoliopsida > Poales > Poaceae > Triticum > Triticum urartu. Next base: position 443,969,529 of record NC_141876.1, read on the forward strand.
GGAAGCTTTGTCATCTACAGTCCACCACCCCCGCTTGAACCACACTTGCGCGCCAGTTTCTCGCGGCACTGAGTGAAATTTTTTTGCCACCACGGAAATATCTATCTCCCCGCCCCTCCCTCCTACTAAAAGCCACATTTCCACTGTTCCTCCTTGCTTTCCAAGTTCAAACCTTCACCGCTGCTTACTGGCAGCTCAGCCTCCTCGCTGGCGACCCTTCTTCTTGCAGCGCCGCCTCCTCGCCAACGACCCTTCTTCTTGTTGCGCGGCCTCCTCGCCGCTGACTCTTCTCCTTGCTGCGCGGCCTCGTCAATATGGTCAGGTAATCCACACCCCACCCACACCATCCTCCTCCTTTCCCGCCCCACATGCCCCGACTGATGGAGTGACACCTTCCACCGAAATCACCGCCCCCCTCCTCCAATCAAGAGCTGCCCACAACCATTTTACACGCAGTACAAGGTGGAGCTGAGTAGCATGCGGCCGCACACAAGAATGAGGTCGCTATGGTTGACATGTGTGTCGACCGCCAGATCATGGAGGAGCACCTCGTCTTCGAGGGCACCATCGACACCGCCGTGCGGTTGTCTACTTTAAAATACAGTTCATGATGTTTTCTCGAGGCCACCGCCAGTGCCTTCTAGTGATTTGTCCTCTGTAATGTTAATATGCAATCTGATGTTCAGTTAACAGCTTGGTCCTCTGAAATGTAATGTTTAGTTAACACTTTGGTCCAACAATTGCTACATTTTGTAGTACTGTTCTCAAGCAATCTTTGTTTTGTTAACTGTCTTATCTTCTAGTACATGTTTCTATTCTGCAATGTCATGCTCAGTTAACTATTTTGGTTCATTTGGTATGCTGTCCATTTAACTGTTTGGTTCAGTTCTGCAATTTGATTTTCATTTGCTGTGGGTACGATTTTGTATTGTTATGCATGTGACACCAATCGAATTTGGTTGTACTCAATACATATTCTACTGATAGTATGGCAACTCTCAGTTAACCTGATCAAGATCTTCCTTATGTGTGTTGTAGGAAACAATGGGAGACACTGCGGTTTACCATCGAGGTTTGTTCAAGCAGGGTCCTTTGGCTAATAGTACATTATTATGCAGTTGTGGGAATCATTCTAATATTTGTTTCTTACAATTTGGTCTTGCACATGTAGGTCCTGCTGTCAGAGGCTTGGACCCACTGTTTGACCCATTTTGCATATGGGGAAATGAGATGTCCATGAATATCAGTCAAGTCAAGAAACTCTGAAAGATTGTTAGGATGAAGAAACTTGTGACGAATAACAGCAAGATCTTTGTTTGCACAATGAAGAAGACATCGGTCAACTATAGGATGGTACCAACTCTTTTACCTTGTTTTTACCCCTTGCGCCACTTCAAAATTTACAACAGCGATTTATGCATAGCTTTGTTTTCAGTACTTTTCAAAGTAGTTCACCGATGATTACCTCTCTAACCACCTGCATGGTCAAGAGGCGAGGAAGGTATTCATTCAACACCCACGATACAATATTGAAGTCTTGACGAAGAGGACGAAGGTTGTACGGGCAATTATCCATAGCCACTGGCCTAAAGTTGCAAGGACATTCAACATCACTGAAGGCTCAATATTTGCCTTCCGCTTCTGCAGTTTCCCAGATGAGATTCATCTGTCTATTTACCGTGTATGATGCTACTTTACAAAGGTTCTTGATGCTACATGTGAAACTTGGTGTTGTTGTGTAATGGCATAACTGAGTGCCGAAGCTATCTGATGTATTTCGATTATGAAATCCTGGTTGCTTTTATACAGATATGAAATACCTGGCGTGTTTTATAAGAAATATCAGTTTGATTAGTACATGGATTATCAATAATAGGCTAATTACCCTGCTTATTGGGGTTTTCTATTGCAAACGGCTACTCAGACAGCATCGTGGGCGATGAACTCAAGCAACCCACACGGTTTCTAGAAAGTAGGCGTGTTCGATCAACTAACAATCACACACGGCTTCAGGCAATGAACTGTTTGCGTTAGGACACCTTGCACAAATGTTTCCACACAAAGAACTGTGTGGGATGTACATACCTACGGAAATGATTTTCTGGGATTCACCGTGTAGGATGTACATACCTACGGAAATGATTTCTGGGATTCACCGTGTGGGATGTACATACCTACGAAAATGATTTCTGGGATTCACCGTGTGGGATGTACATACCTACGGAAATTATTGGGTTTCCATGCCTCGCCCGATCGCACACGGCCCCAGCCTAGGTCCCACGAGGGCCTATCCTCGACGATTTCTGGGTCGTGTGGGAAGGACCCACCCCCTATCGCCCACACTCACTTGGCGACGGTTCCAAATGCCGTCGCGGAAAGGGGTTTTGAACCGTTTGTTTAGGACGTCGTTGTACCAGTGCTTGTCCATCACATCATTCTCCTAATGATGTGATCCCGTTATCAACGACATCCAATGTCCATGGTTAGGAAACCACAACCATCTATTGATCAATGAGCTAGTCAACTAGAGGCTCACTAGGTACATGTTGTGATCTATGTATTCACACATGTATTACGGTTTCCGGTTAATACAATTATAGCATGAACAATAGACAATTATCATGAACAAGGAAATATAATAATAACCATTTTATTATTGCCTCTAGGGCATATTTCCAACAGTCTCCCACTTGCACTAGAGTCAATAATCTAGTTAAATTGTGATGAATCGAACACCCATAGAGTTCTGGTGTTGATCATGTTTTGCTCGTGGAAGAGGTTCAGTCAACGGATCTGCGACATTCAGATCCGTATGCACTTTACAAATATCTATGTCTCCATCTTGAATATATTCACGAATGGAGTTGAAGCGACACTTGATATGCCTGGTCTTCTTGTGAAACATGGGCTCCTTGGCAAGGGCAATAGCTCCAGTGTTGTCACAGAAGAGAATCATTGGGCCTGATGCATTGGGAATGACTCCTAGGTCGGTGATGAACTCCTTCATCCAGACTGCTTCCTGTGCTGCCTCCGAGGCAGCTGTGTACTCCGCTTCACATGTAGATCCCGCCACGACGCTTTGCTTGCAACTGCACCAGCTGACTGCCCCACCATTCAAAATGTACACGTATCCGGTTTGTGACTTGGAGTCATCCAGATCTGTGTCGAAGCTAGCATCGACGTAACCCTTTACGACGAGCTCTTCGTCACCTCCATAAATGAGAAACATATCCTTAGTCCTTTTCAGGTGCTTTAGGATATTCTTGACCGATGTCCAATGTTCCATACCGGGATCACTTTGGTACCTCCCTACCAAACTTACGGCAAGGTTCACATCAGGTCTGGTACATAGCATGGCATACATAATAGAGCCTATGGCTGAGGCATAGGGGATGACACTCATCTTTTCTCTATCTTCTGCAGAGGTCAGGCATTGAGCCGTGCTCAATCTCACACCTTGCAATACAGGCAAGAACCCCTTCTTGGACTGATCCATATTGAACTTCTTCAATATCTTGTCAAGGTACGTGCTTTGCGAAAGATCAATGAGGCGTCTCGATCTATCTCTATAGATCTTGATGCCTAATATGTAAGCAGCTTCTCCAAGGTCCTTCATTGAAAAACACTTATTCAAGTAGGCCTTTATGCTTTCCAAAAGTTTTATATCATTTCCCATCAATAGTATGTCATCCACATATAATATGAGAAATGATATAAAGCTCCCACTCACTTTCTTGTAAATACAGGCTTCTCCATAAGTCTGCATAAACCCAGCCGGAGCCTCTTCCCCGACGACGTCATCCACCGCAACAGCTCGACGTCCCTCATCCACCCCCCCCCTCCGGATGAGGATCCGTTGTCCATCTCGTCATCCCGCCGGTTCAGCCGCCCCGTCCTCCACCTCCAAGGAGCTGCTCCGACGATCGCCTTGTCTATCGCGGCTGCTCCATCCCCACAATGTCACCTTAACCTGCTCCACCGGAATGGCAGCATCCTCACCGACTCCTCGGACAAAGTCGAGGCCTACTCGGCGCCACCAAAGAGGTTGTACACTCATCGCACCACACCTTCTCCTTAACTCGACCTCCCGGCACCGACGGTGCTCCATCCCGCACCCCCATGGCGCGGCTATCTCGAAGCCGGCACCACGAGAGACATCTCCATGGCGGATCTCCCCCAGTGCGAGGCCCCTTCGGCGGTGGCGTCCATACCAGCCAGATCTGTTGCTTCTGCTCCGGCTCTCGCTCGCGCTGCTACTGCTCCGGCTGCTACTGCTACTCTGCTCTGCCCCTCGCTCGTGATGTTGCTCTACTCTTGCTCTCGCTCGCGCTGCTGATGCTGGTGCACAGGCTACTGCAGCTACACGACTTGATGCTTTGGCTCTAGTTCATGCTGCTCCTCCAAGCATTGCTGCTCCGGCTACTATCTGCTACTGTGTTCCCCGTCGATCGCCTGCTGATTAATATCACTATTTATCTACTACTAGTGCTCGAGCAGCCTAAACTACATGTGAAGTGCCTCCGTGCTACCAGTGTGTTAAGTTTCGATAGTAACATTGAAATTCCATAGTAAATTTCAGTTTCGACACATAAGTCTAGAGTCAACAGTTGTAGTCAGGTGTTTTTTGGTGATGTAAATTTTACATCTATCACTTTTTGGTAATGTATTTTACATCATCTATTGGACATGCTATTAGAATCCCACTTGATATTAACGAATTTTGTCATGTACTGCTTCAGCCTCGACGTCTTATGGCTCGCCGGAGCTGCTCCAACGATGGAACAATCCATCACAATAGAGCAGTGCCCTGGATGCCATCTACAGATTCCTTAGATCTTCCTCCACACCTCCGACAGCCACCTCTGCCTCAACTTCTTCAGTGACCAACCCAATGATGTCGAGATTGACACGACTATGGCAAAGAGATTGTGCACTTGTCGCATTACTTATTAGTCTACATTCATGTCAATCCATTAGGGCTATTTTGGTTCAAAGGAAAAAACTGAAGGAAAACATAGCAATAGGAAATTTTCCTATGGCACTCAATTATTCATGCATTTTGTCGAAAGGAATGGAGCAAAACATCCACCTGGACCTACTTTTCAAAATCCTATGCATGAAAACAACACCAAGTGCATTAATGGCAGAATAACATTCTAACTGTACATGCTTTCATATGGTTTCACTATAATTTGGACATGTTTCTTTGCATTCCTCTACTCTTCCAATTCCCGTGAACCAAACACCCAAGTTGACAGAAATCCTGTGTTTACAAATGCTCTGTTTCCCACATGCATTCCTATCCTATTTCGGTCTTTTCCATATCCTTGCGTTTTTAGAATCCTGCAAGCCAAAGGAGCCCTTACAAAATTACTTCAGTTACAGGTAGGTGTCGATGAAAACTTTGTGTGGTTTGTCCTGCTCCTGCCGCAATGTCGTCCACCTCAGCTAAGCTGCTCCATCGACAGAAGCATCCACCAAACCAGACATCACAACTCTTGACCGTCTTTCGCCGCCTCAGATCTCCTTCCCTGCCGCCGGCACCCACCGCAACGGCATCACCATCATCGACTCAGCAGATGAACCTGAGGATTACACGGTTCCACAAGAGAGGTCGCACTTTTGTTTCTGCTTATGTTATGCATTGCTTAATATTACCTGCTACTTTATTGTCTTGTTCACCTCTTAGACTCCAAGTTAGGTCCAAATTAATGTTCAAACTTGAGTTTTAAAATTAGTTGTGGGGCACATATCGAGGCAGCAATGAATAGTATCTCTGTCTATTATCTGGTTCACCTAGGGTATGCCTATGTTTTTCATGTTGGGTGGGAAGCAAATAGTGAAGCAATCATCATCTGTCTTTTTATTAAATTAAAGCTATCATCAGCCTGCTATCATTATTTATGGATCCATCCACTGGTTGTTACCATCACTCTAGATTTCTGCATGCTCTCCTTACATAATCTCACTATATTTTTTTCGCATGCATGTCAAATATTGTACACAGTCATGTTGAACATGTAGAGAAAAAAGAGAAGAGTTTTACGCGGCAATACAATGTCATGCAGACATCGCTCCATGGTGCGTTCAATGGCAAATCCTCCCCAGTCTCTAGATTGTAACCCAGAGGAAGATATCTGTTCTGAGGCGAATTCAGACGCAGCTGACCACTCATATTTACCCCCAAGGTGTTTGCTCTAACTGGGCATGAAGATGTTAGTCATATCATGCATATGTTGCCTTGTAGTACCTACTTTCGACATCATATATGTCATCTGCTTAGTTTAGACATGTTCTGTAATGCCACCTGTTTAGTTTCTATATCATATATGGGAATTATGCAGTCTCATCTCTTTTAGCCAGCCATAATATATGTGAAATATGCAATGCCATCCCGTTTAACCAGGTATCATTTATTTGAATCATATCTTGCCCATCCTTTTCTTCATTACGTTTCCATTTGTCGACAATGTTTGTACATTAAACTACTCTTCCTGTGAATCAACCATTTGAGTGGGTGATGGAAAAATCTAGAGTAAAAACAAGGTCTTCAGAGCAGACAGTGCTACTTGTCGAAGCAGATCTCTTATTGGGTCCCGATAGGTCCTCGGAGATGGATTTAGAGACAGATGACCAGTCCTATTCCCCCACCGAGGTGTATGCTCTAACTTGGCACGGTTATACTGCTCATATCATGCATATGATGTCTTGCATTGCATAGTTTAGACATCATATACACAATATTCAACACCATGTTCTTAGTTCAGACATCATATATGCGAATGCCCTCTGCTTAGCATATAAATCACATATGTGAATTAAATCATGCGGTCATGATTACTTAGACAACATGTATGTGAATTATGTCATGCGAACCTGTTTACTAAAGACGTCATATAATTATCTCATGCCATCCTGTTTAGTTAGTCATCATATCTTTGAATTATGTCATCCTATGCTATCTGGTTTAGATAGACATCATATATGTGAAATTATGTCATGCTATCCTTTTTAGTTACACAATACACATGTCAACTATTTCATGCCCTCTTTTTTCCACACTATCTATTGCATCTGTCTCTCATACAATATTTGTACATTCAACTATGTTTCATGTTTATCAGCCATTTGAATTGGAGCGGGTGATGGCAGTATCTAGCGGAGTAAAAACACGGTCTTCAAATAAAACAGTGCTACCTCTTCGCGGAGATAGCACCCCGGTTGTACATGCCCGAGAACCAGCCCTACCACACATAACCCAGACTCTCGCATATTGTACCCCTACTGGCATGGACAGAGAACCAGCTTCACCCAATCTAACCCCAACCCCAGCAGATAGTAACCCAGTTCCTGTTGACACATCACCATCTCCACCATAGAGCTCACAAACAAGAACAATTAGTAAGGCATCTCGAGTTCCCAAAGCGCCAGTACTACAACGGAGAACCCCAACTCCACCAGTTAGTACACCTATTCCTGTGGAGGAAGCACAACCGGCCATTTGTAGTTTAGCATCTATCACATTTGATGTTGTTAAATCCTATGTGACTATCTTCTCATCATGGAAATATTATACTGAATATGAAGGAAAATGCCAGTTGCAGGTGTTTGTCCAGGAGTTATGTGCAAGTAATGTTATTCATGGTAATTACTTTGCTTTGTCCCATACATTCTACCTCCATGATGGTTATAACACAGCAAATTTTCCCATTTTTATCTATAGAGAAGAACGATTTGGAAACTCAGGATGAGGTAACCTGTGCTAATACCTTTGCTATCTTCAAGAATACTTGGTGGTAGTATCGGAATTACCTGAAGAAAACGTACTTCAGTGGCAAAGAAACTCATCAAATTTCCTTACGTTCTCATGAGACACGTTTACTGGACGATGACTAGGAATGCCTTGTTATGTACTGGTCCCGAACCAAGAATGTGGTACGGTCTATGAGCTCATTTTTTATTTTTAAGTACTATATGCTTGCGTCTTAGTGTACTCTGTTCATATAGGACAAGTGCTTAAACCTGAAGAACAACTGTTCTCATTTAAGATTCCATTGCTATCATGCATACTGCTTTGCTCTTGTATCACTATATTTACTCATTAAAACTTATTTTTAAATTGAAGGATCCAATCGAAACTCCAATGGCACAATAGGTATGTTTATGCATGTTTCTTTAATAGGTTTGCTCTTATAAATAGCTCTGTTGATTTCAATTTCAATTGTGTATATAGTTGACTTCTCATATCATGCACATTACTAGCATCACAATAGAGCCAATAGTGTTGTTGTACATGTAGACCTGTGGTACCCATCTGAAGTCTTGTTGTGCCGTGTAGTTTCCCACGCATTGTATTCTTTCAGTGCTGCTTTGTCTTGAACTGATATGATTTGAACCATGTCTCTATTCTGATTTGGCAAGACAATGCAGTGACCATAGGACATAGATATATGTTTGTTTGATGCTTTTATTATGTACTACTTGGCAATAGAAGACTTGGTAGTTTAATCATGTCCACCCTACTAATGAACTGGTTCACCGAAATGAGTTTCATATACTAGTACATGCTAAACCTGTTATGTGTCTGCTTGTTTCTTCTTTTAGAATGCTGACAGGATATTGGGGAAGAGTGCCTTATTAAGCAATGGTAAAGGAAGTAATGCTGATAAGGTTCAGGATAGTGAGACATCCATGTTGGTCTCCAACAAAGCTGATAAAACAACTAAGGAAACTATCTTGAAGACAGTGAGACAACCCCAGAGTCCTGTCTTGGTTTAGTGTTCGAGTTATTGTCCACTATCGCTGGCACAAGCTATTCAAACTCACGGTCTGAATCAGTTCAGTTTCTTGAGTCTCAACCACAAGTTGAAAGACATCGATTAGTTGGGCTGCATCAAGAAGCGGAAGCACTGTAGAAGTCCTTGGAGCATTCTAATGCATACTTTCTGGTGCAACAGCAAGCATTGGAGGATTTAAGCGCCAAACAGGACAAAGCTAATAAGCTTGCTAAGCTTATTGCCAACATGGTGGATACCCAGGATAACATTTCTTGAGCTCTTCTGAAGTTGTTTCAGTTATGGACTTGTTTTGCTACCGCGTTTATTTGCACCGATGGCCAATTTAGACGGCCAGTGTATGTAATATGCTGCTTTGTTACCTATATTTGCACTGGTGGCGAACTTTGATGCCCAGTGGATGTAGTATGTGTAATAGCCGTAATAGCCTAGCGTTAGTTGCTTGCTTATTTATTTCCTTATTATCTTGTTTAGTTGTTTGCTTGTAGTCAGTGTAGTTCTTTTTCCACGTTTTTCTAGTGGCCAAAATAACCTATTTTTATAACTAGGCCACAATAACCATGGCAACACACGGACTGTTGTAACCATGGTCCTACTACCTACTGTAGTGACCATGGGCCTCCTACCGGCTGTTGGATCCATGGGCCTTCTACGGGCCATAGGATCCATGGGCTTTCTACGGGCCGTATGATCCATGGGCCTCCTTCTACGGGTCGTAAGATCCATGGGCCTTCTACGGGTCATCTAATCAATGGGCCTTCTATGGGCCATATAATCATTTTGCCAAACATGGGTCGTACTATTCGTGGACCAATAACGGTCCGCAAAATGGGCCTTAAACGGGCTAGAGTGGAAATCGTCTGTTTATGGCCCGGCCATAACTCGCCGTTAATAGGTTGTATTTGATGACGCTATGAAAACAGCCCAATGGGTTAACGGGCCACAAACGGGCCGACTGTAACCATGGGCTGAATTTGGCCCACAAGCGGAATAGGCCAGTAATGGACCGTAACTAACCGAATTCTAAAAATGAGCCCAAGAATAAATGGGCCCTTAGAAGGCCGAAAGTTAACACGGGCTCGAAAGGGCTGATGGAATAATGGGTCGTTAATGGGTATAAAGCGATAAACTGTTCGTTATGGGCCAGTTTCATCTCGTGCCTTTAATGGGTCCAGAGTTATAAAGGGCCTCCTATGGGCCGAAAGATGTCATGGGCCATACATGGGCCGGAAGTTATAACAAGCAGGAATCATATTGGATGGCCCAGATGACGCTATTGGGCCAAATTCCGGTAGGCCATAACGGGCCGTGAGTTAGCGGGCTGTAAATGGGCTATATGCAAACAAGCCGTTAACAGGCTTTCCGTGAGCCGGCCCACTACCTTTTGACCAAGTCAAATGGGTTAGCCTTTTCACTGGAATGGGCCTCTGTTGGGTTGTGCCACGTGTCGATGTATCATAGGCGCCTTCGGTCCAATGAGTGGATGACATCTGTCCCAACGGTGAGCCGACATGTGGTTCCTCTGGCCATTGAGAATTTTACACGTGTAAAATCCCCATTGGTCCATGCTATTAACAGGTTATCGGATCCAAACCGGAACCCGATAGCTTAACGGTGACCCGTTACGGTGGATGCCACGTGTCGGTCGCCCTTAACGGAAGTATTTCTATGATGCGGGATTTATCATCATGGAAGTGGACACTTCCGTGATGATAATTTTGGTAATGTCATGGAACACTTCTACGACAGCACAAGTATGACTATCTTGATTCTTTCATAAAATCGTCATGGATGTACATGCATGACAGAAAATGTGACCTACTGTGACAAACACGTATCATCATGGAAGTGTATTTTTTGTAGTGCGCCCGTTCGTCATCAAACATGCATTGTTCCCTCTCGAAACCACGAGCCTTCTAGTGAGTTTCTCCGGTTTCTGAGGGGTGTGTGTCCAAACTTTCGTCAAACAGGTCAATTATTTTACCACATCATCTTGGTGGCATGACATTACGTCAAGCAAGGTTTCATGTGTTTCTGATCATTTTTTATTTTTTGGAATTTGAATGGCATGGCGCGCCATGCATGTGTGTTTAGACCATGACACCAATATGTTTGAAAATTCCTTCTAATTTACTGCACATGGAATTAACTCGCACACAAGTACACAAAAATATGATTTTTCAAACCTTTAAGGTTAGCCTTTGCATGTAGATGTAGTTCAAATTTGAATTAGGGTCATTAAATGGCTAGAAAACCACTTAAATGTCTTTAAAAGGTCAAATGACCCCTAGAATTTTCCAAATTTTCACATGACAATTGTATTACTGCATGGGTAAACAGGCAAGAGATGAAAATGAAGGTGAGGCTCCTCTCAAACTGACAAATATAAACATGGTATTTAACATGCGGCTCACCACATACCATATTTAGGCTTAAATTTTCTCCGTCATTAATTAAGCTTCCATGTTTGCTAGTAGATAAATGAAGAAACATTATACACAACATATATGGTAATAAATTGTCCTATTTCCTAATAATATATTCAAGATTATTTACTATAATTATATTATATCAAGGTATGAAGCTAAAATCGAGTGATTCGGTGTTGGATCAAGATCAACTCGTTTCTCGTTCAAACTATAGAAAATGCTCATACTCAACTCATTTCTGCTCGAGTCGATCTCTAGTTGAGCCAAAAGACAAGTCGATCTCGTGTGATTCACCAACCTCAAGATTTTCTTGCAGCCCTTTCAAAACCCTATGGCCTTGAAATAAAGTGTATGCTCAGAGAATGCGTTACCATTTGGGTATAAAAAATGTCTTTACAGTTATTGTTCAAGGTAAAAGTAGAGGACTTCCAATGTTTTGGGACGATCTTTATCCTTAAGTTAAATGAGTTTGAGAAACATTTTATTAACATGTACATTTGCAATGGCGATGATATAAAAAGGAGGAGCACTTTTGTTTGTAGATTATTATTACGATATTATAAAATATAATGTATAGTACTCTCTCTGATCCATATTAATTGGTTGTCGCTGAAATGGATGTATATAGATGTATTTCAGTGCTAGATACATCTATTTGAGCAACAGTTAATATGAATTGAAGGGAGTATTAAGTTGATCCAAGAGTCAAAACGGGTCGGCCAAATTCTGTCTTAAGGAACATGTGTACTACCCATTGGCTATTCTTTCGCGATTTATAACTAATTCGTTTTATCTCCATAGTATTTTGTTTCATCTACATATGTAACATGGCATTGGTGTTTCTCGTAGCAGCTTAGCAGCATGGGTGGTGAATACATCCCAATTAATGAACATATGGACTATGACAACATGGTCTGGCAGAAATTTAAAAACGAGATAGAGGAAAGCGAACAATCAAGAAGGAGAAGTGTCTGCTAAGATGAAATGCCAGTTGTGTGCCAAGTCCTGGAAGGCAACAAATGGGGTACGGGCTTGATAAAAATAAAAAAGATTACAAAGATTAAAACTTAGGATTTGAGTATGTCAGTATTTTTGTCAGAGAGAAGGTTTCCCTGTAGTGTTCGAATCTGTAAGAGTTGTCAATGGGGCATAATAGTGACATGTTGCCTAGCTACTCTTTTACAATAAATTCTGAACTTATATCTCATATATTCCTTGAACATTAAAATTTACGAAGTTACTTGAGAGAAACTGGACAATGATGCGGTCCAATGTTTGTATGTTTCCACGGCATACCAGAAGCATTCTAGGTGACCAAAACTGAATAAAGTTTCCCTATGTGCATCATGTTATCTTAAGTAGGTCCTCTCTGGTTCTGTCATCATGGGTTGTGCCTTTTTTGAGATCTATTGGGAAGTAAAACCGTCAGGCATCAGAGTACAAGTTGGCGGGACATACAAATTGCTAAACATTTTTAAGTTCAACTGTGAATGTCTGTTTGGTCAGTTGTTCTTTCTTTTTTGTTGGGTGACTCAAAACAGGATGAATAATGTTAGTAATTGTGTCAGATGGTTGATGTGTTCATTGTCCCCTTGTTATAAAGTTATGTTGTGCTAGTTTCTTGCAAGAACTGCCTGCAAGGATCATAGTTGAGATGATATACTTGCACTATATTAGTAAATGATTTTGTCTCTATCATCAATCTAGCATTGTAGTTTTTTGGTGAGTTTTATCATCTGGGATAGTACATAACTTGAAGGCATCAAAACTAAGCAACAACATGACCTTAGGTCCAGCCTCCTAACATTTTTCAAGCCCCATACAATGATTAGCTAGAGCGGCCAGCATAGCAGAACCCGACTGCAGGCCTCCAGGTGAGCGGCTGAACGACGCTCTCCGGCGTGGCTACCAGCGGCGTGATGTCTACTACACAACCTTCTTCTTGTAGACGTTGCTGGGCCTCCAAGTGCAGAGGTTTGTAGGACAATAGAAAATTTCCCTCAAGTGGATGACCTAAGGTTTATCAGTCCGTGGGAGGCGTAGGATGAATATGGTCTCTCTCAAACAACCCTGCAACCAAATAACAAAGAGTCTCTTGTGTCACCAACACACCCAATACAATGGTAAATTGTATAGGTGCACTAGTTCGGTGAAGAGATAGTGATACAAGTACAATACGGATGGTAGATATAGGTTTTTGTAATCTGAAAATATAAAAACAGCAAGGTAACAAATGATAAAAGTGAGCACAAACGGTATTGCAATGCTTCAAAACAAGGCCTAGGGTTCATACTTTCACTAGTGCAAATTCTTTCAACAAGGATAACATAATTAGATCATATAACTATCCCTGAACATGCAACAAAGAGTCACTCGAAAGTCACTAATAGTGGAGAACAAACGAATAGATTATTGTAGGGTACGAAACCACCTCAAAGTTATTCTTTCCGATCAATCTATTGGGCTATTCCTATAAGTGTCACAAACAGCCCTAGAGTTCCTAGTAAAATAACACCTTGAGACACAAATCAACCAAAACCCTAATGTCACCTAGATACTCCAATGTCACCTCAAGTATCCCCGGGTATGATTATACGATATGCATCACACAATCTTAGATTCATCTATTCAACCAACACAAAGAACTCCAAAGGGTGCCCCAAAGTTTCTACCTGAGAGTCAAGACGAAAACGTGTGCCAACCCCTATGCATAAGTTCACAAGGTCACAGAACTCGCAAGTTGATCACCAAAACATACATCAAATGGATCACGTGAATATCCCATTGTCACCACAGATAAGCACGTGCAAGACATACATCAAGTGTTCTCAAATCCTTAAAGACTCAATCCGATAAGATAACTTCAAAGGGAAAACTCAATTCATCAAGAAGATAGAGGGGGAGAAACATCATAACATCCAACTATAATAGAAAAGCTCGCGGTACATCAAGATCGTGCCATATCAAGAACACGAGAGAGAGAGAGAGAGAGATCAAACACATAGCTATTGGTACATACCCTCAGCCCCGAGGGTGAACTACTCCCTCCTCGTCATGGAGAGCACCGGGATGATGAAGATGGCCACCGGTGATGATTCCCCCCTTCGGCATGGTGCTGGAACAGGGTCCCGATTGGTTTTTGGTGGCTACAAAGGCTTGCGGCAGCAGAACTCCCGATCTAGGTTTCTTTTCGGGGGTTTCTATATCTATAGGAATTTTTGGCGTCGGTCTCACGTTAGGGGGGGTCTCTGAGTCATCCACGAGATAGGGGGGCGAGCCCAGTGGGTAGGGCGCGCCCTCCACCCTTGTGGATGGCTTGGGACTCTTCTGGCCCAACTCTTTTACTTTGGGGGCTTCTTTTGGTCCATAAAAAATCATCAAAAATTGGCACGTCAATTGGACTCCGTTTGGTATTCCTTTTCTGTAAAACTCAAAAATAAGGAAAAAAACATAAACTGGCATTGGGCTCTAGGTTAATATGTTAGTCCAAAAAATCATATAAAATAGCATATAAATGCATATAATACATCCAAGATGGATAATATAATAGTATGGAACAATAAAAAATTATAGATACATTGGAGACGTATCACGGCGTCACGACATCGACCTCCCAGCGCGGTAGCTCTCCTTTCCCTTCGGTGTGATGTGGCATTGTCTCCCAGCGGTTGTGGCAGTTGTGGTAGAAAGAGGGGACGAGGAGCGATCATGGGAGAGACGGTGGTGACGGTCAACAAATTGTTTTGACTATTTTGCCATGTCAACGCTTGTAGGCGGGTCCTTCCTGTCAGAAATCAGATTAACTCATCCAAAAAATGGATTAATTCCTTCCAAGGAAAACGTTCTAAACCAACCGGCTGATCTTCCACTCTCGCAAGCCGTGTAACCTGCCATTGGATAAATTCGATCCGGTGGACCACGTTAAAGCAGCACAGTAGATGAAAACTTCCTGAAGCATGCGCCTTAGAGCATCTACAGCCGGACTTGGAAAATCCGGGCCCTTAAACGCCCATGGACGCGCCCGGGCGAGTCTGCGGGTACTGATTGGGCACCCCTCAAATGTTGCGCCGCATATCCGCATACCGTCAATTCCGATCCTCAAATCCATGCAATCCATGCACGTCGATCATACGATACAAATTGTCCGAATGCAAAGTTCGAAACAAAGCAAAACAAATCATAGTTCAACAAACTGGACATGAAAAAATGAAATCAATGTCCGAGCATGACGGATGGCCTTGAATCACTGGTTGGGCGCCTGCTCCGATAGGAATGCGCCATGCTCGTCCTACTCTGCCTACATCCGGGCAGCCTGCTCCGCCTGCATCCGGGCCGCGGCCGCCCTCGCCGCCTCGTACTTCCTACGGTCATTGATCTCCATCTTCTTGTCCGCAAGCCACTTCTTCGCATGCTCATCTAAGAGGGTTTCGTCTGCCAACATGATCCCCGCATCTTCCGTGTCCCGTGCGAGTTGCAACATCTCCTTCTCAAGCTCTGTGTCGTCAAATGTCTTGGCCTTCTCGAGTTGCCATTTGGTCGTTGCTTGTTACTTCTCCAACTCGAACTTCTCCCTCTCAATTTCAAGCTTCTTCTCCGCCATCTTCCGGTGTCGGCGCCGCTGCCACTGATGCTGCATTGCCACTGTCGTTACATGGACGTTGCATTCCAGCAAGCAAGTTCGTCGTCGTTTCTCTACAGGTCAACCATCGGTGCGGCTGCTGCAAGCGGTGCGTCGAGGAGTCGAGTCGGACGGTTGCTAGTTGTTCGTCAAAATTACATGGATTCTGCATTGGACCATGCGAGCTCGTCGGCATTTTGATGCAAGCGAACCGGTGACGCAGTGGCGTCGGCTGTTGCAACCCAGGTGATACAAGAGTTGCTTCAAACAGTCGCATGCTCACTGGGTTATGTGGATGATGCGTACATCGTACATGCAAGTTCATCGGCGTTTTGCTCCGAAGCCAGCCGGCTGACAGGGCGCGGCTGTTGTTGCTGCTGAAATTCGGGGTGGGCTTTAGGCCCATCTAGCAATTTCTGAAAATCTCTAAGGGCCCATGTGGGTTATATGGCACTAGGTGTAGTGGGAAGTTTAGTCCCACCCCGCTAGTGGACAAGGAGTTGGACCTCTTTATAAGGGATTGTCTTCCACATGCTATTGGAGCTTGAGAATAGAAGAGGCCCTCGCGCACTCCTCCGCCGCCACCCGCCTCGCCACGCCACGATCAGATCACATCTGCTCCATGCGCACGCTCACCGTCGTTCCTTTGCTGTTGTCGCCGCCAATGACTCCATCCCGTCCGCCATGTACACGATCGACGGGAGAGCAAGTTTCCGAAACCCCGCCTATCCGGATCCTATACGGGAGAGGGGCGAATAGGTTTTTGGGAAGCGACTACGCGACTGCTCGTTGTTCGTCTAGTTCCTCTATGTCTATGCCGCCCTCACCATCACCATGCCCACTGACGCCGAATGTGCCGCCACCAAGAAACTTGAAGCGAACAAGAAGGCCGCTGAGGACGCCGCTGCCGCCGCGGCTTCTGCCTGGCCTATTGGAGGGTATAACACGCTTATCCCGCTCCTATTTATATTCGTATTAGCAGTACTAGCAGTATGTGTAGATGTGTCTACTGTTTGCTTAGTACGTGCATGTTTAGATCAGAATCAGTATGTTGTTAATTCAGTCAATGCCATGCTAGTGATTTATCTATGGATTAAATTAGTCAAAAAATTGCATATTCACTCAACAATCCAAAAACCTATTATGTGTAGGAATTTTTTGGCAAGTGGCTTTGCCACTGCATTAAAACCGGATAAGTTTACCGGTACGTACTTTAAGCGTTGGTAGACTAAGACCACTTTATGGCTCATGGCTATGAACGTATTCTGGGTCGCCGGTGTGCCACGGGAACGGTTGCTCTTGAATAGGAGAAGGCGTTCAAAGAGGCCACCGTCGTATTTCTCAGAGCAGTTCTTAGCGTGATTGGAGATAAATTGGTCGACGCATATTTACATGTGCATGTTGCCAAGGACTTGTGAGAGGCGCTCAAATCTAAGTTCGGGGCCACCGACGCTGGGAGCGAAATGTATGTTATAGATAAGTTCCACGGTTACAAGATGGTTGAAAACCGTCCTGTACTGGAGCAGGCTCATGAGATAATATGCGTTGTTAAGGAGCTTGAGCTTCTGAAGTGCGATTTACTGGGCAAGTTTGTCGCGGGATGTATAACTGGTAAGCTCCCTAATTCATGGAGAAACTTTTCTGCCACTCTGAAACATCAGAGGGGCGAGTTCTCAGTAGAGGACGTCATCAGCCATCTGAGTGTTGAGCAGAATTCGAGGGCAAAGGACTCACATGGAAAAGGGGTCGAAGGAACTTCTGTCGCCAACATGGTGAATCAGAGGAACCATAACTCCCACAATCCCAAGGGAAAGAACGGTGCCCAAGAGAATAGCGACTTTAAGAAGAAGGGCAAGAAGACCTTCAAGAAGAACAAGAAGGATGGGGATGTTTTACATGTGATTCAGTTGAACATTGGGCCAACAAGTGCCCAAAGAAGTTTAAGAAGTCAGGACAGGACTCCAAGTCTGTCAACATGATTATGGGCAAGAATGAGAATGGTGCATCTGGGTAGGGTAATTTATTTACTGTTTTTTCAGTGTTTCAGCCCACCGATTGATGGGTGGACACAGGTGCAGGCGTTCATGTGTGTGCTGATATTTGATTGTTCACTTCTTACCAGGTCACAGGCCACGGGTCCGTATTGATGGGGAATGGCGCGAGTGCTTCTATTCATGGTGTTGGCACGGTTGATTTGAAGTTTACTTTGGGAAGGATCGTGCAGATGAAGAACGTGCAGCATGTCCCCGCCATCAGGAGGAACCTCGTTAGTGGCTCCCTTCTGTGTAGAGAAAGGTTTAAGTTGGTCTTCGAGTCTAATAAATTAGTTGTCACTAAATATGGACTATTTGTTGGAAAAGGTTATGAGAGCGGAGCGATGTTCTGCCTTTCCCTCGCAGATTTTTGTAATAAAGTCGTGAACTATATTCATTCGAATGTTAATGAATCTAAAGTTTGGCATTCACATCTTTGTCACAATAGTTTTGGTGTTATGACATGGCTAGCTAAGTTGGATTTAATCCCGAGTTTCACTTTAGCCAAAGGTTCTAAGTGCCTTTCATGTGTGCAAGCTAAGCAACCTCGCAAGCCTCACATGGTTGCGGAGGAGAGACACTTGGCACCGTTAGAACTCATACATTATGATCTTCGTGAGATGAATGGTGTGTTGACTAAAGGTGGAAAGAAATATTTCATGACATTGATAGATGATTCCACTAGATATTGCTTTTGTTTCTATTAAATACTAAAGATGAGGCTCTACACTACTTTAAAATCTAGAAGGCAAAAGTTGAGAATCAACTTGAAAAGAAAATTAAACGAGTCTGGTCAGATCGTGGTGGAGAGTACTTCTCGAGTGAGTTTGATTCTTTTTGTGCGGAACACGACATTATTCATGAGAGGACGCCTCGCTGTTCACCCTAGTCAAACGGGGTTGTTGAGCGGAAAAACTGTACTCTAACTGATTTGGTTAACGCCATGGTAGATACATCGGGTTTATCCAAGGTATGGTGGGGGAGGCTATATTCACGGCATGTCATGTCCTGAATAAATTTCTGACAAAGGATAATGATATCACTCCCTATGAGAAATGGGCGAAGAGAAGGACAACACTCTCGTACTTGCGTACTTGGAGCTGTTTGGCGAAAGTCAATGTGCCGATCCCCTAAAAGCGTAAGCTTGGACCAAAGACGGTGGACTGCGTTAATTTGGGCTACGCTAAGAACATCGTTGGTTATAGATTTCTAGTAGTGAAATCTGAGGTACCTGACTAGAAGGTCAGTACAATTATGGAGTCTAAGGATGCTACATTCTTTGAGGATATTTTTCCTATGAGAGATACGCAAAGCACATCTAGACAAGAATCTGAGGAGACTCCTGAGCCTGCCATTCCTATGGAATATTATGAACAGACACATGATGAAAATCCAAAGGAGGATGACGAGGAAACCCTTGGTAGGGGCAAGAGACAAAGGACTGCAAAGACCTTTGGTGATGATTTCTTCGTGCACCTCGTGGATGATACTCCCACTTCTATTTCAGAAGCGTATGCCTCTCCAGAAGCTGACTGCTGGAAGGATGTTGTCCGTAGCAAGATGGATTCCATCATGGCTAAGGGGACTTGGGAGATCACTGACCGTCCCTATGGTTGCAAACCATTGGGATGTAAGTGGGTGTTCAAGAAGAAGCTTAGGCCCGATGGTATGATCGAAAAGTATGCTGGGCTTGTGGCCAAGGGCTATGACCAGAAAGAAGAGAAAGATTTCTACGATACTTATTCACCTGTGGCTAGACTGACCACCATTCGAGTGTTACTCTCGTTGGTGGCCTCGCATGGTCTTCTCGTCCACCAGATGGATGTTAAGACAACTTTTCTGAATGGAGAGCTAAACGAGGAAATCTACATTCAACAGCCAGATGGCTTTGTGATAGATGGTCAGGAAAGAAAGGTGTGTAGGTTGCTGAAATCTTTATATGGCCTAAAGCAAGCACCTGATCAATGGCATGATAAGTTCAATACAACTCTGACATCTGTTGGCTTCGTTGTTAATGAAGCTGACAAATGTGTATACTATCGCCATGGTGGGGGCGAAGGAGTTATACTGTGATTGTACGTTGATGACATACTGATATTCGGAACAAACCTCAAAGTCATTGAGGAGGTCAAGTTGTTTTTATCTTAGAACTTTGAGATGAAGGACCTTGGTGTGGCTGATGTTATCTTAAACATCAAGCTATTGAGAGATAATGAGGGTGGGATCACACACTTCTGCAATCCCATTATGTTGAGAAGGTGTTGAGTCGTTTTGGATATTCGGATTGCAAACCATCTCAAACACCATATGATCCTAGTGTGTTGGTTCAAAAATTTGAAGGCACAACTAAGGATCAACTCAGATACTCTCAAATCATTGGTTCACTCATGTACCTTGCGAGCGCAACGACACCTGACATCGCGTTTGCTGTGAGAAAACTGAGCCGTTTTGTTTCCAACCCGCGTGATGTGCATTGGCATGCTATTGAGAGAGTTATGCGCTATCAGAAGGGTAATATGAACTATGGACTTCACTATACGGGATACCCGTCGGTACTTGAAGGGTATAGTGATGCGAATTGGATCTCTGATGCTGATGAGATGAAGGCCACAACTGGGTATATGTTTACTCTTAGAGGTGGCGCTGTTTCCTAAAAGTCTTGCAAGCTAATGGTCTTGACGAGATCGACAATGGAAGAAGAATTAACAGCATTAGACACATCTGGTATCGAAGCAGGATGGCTTCGAGATCTTTTGATCGACCTGCCATTGGTTGATAAACTGGTTCCGACTATCTTTATGAGCTGTGATAATCAGACTGTCATCATCAAGTGAAGAGTTCAAAGGACAACATGAAGTCCAACAAACACATAAGAATGAGATTAAAGGCTGTCAGAAAATTAAGAAACTCTGAAGTGATAGCGTTGGAGTATGTCCATACGACTAAGCATCTGGCAGATCCCTTTACAAAAGGGCTATCACGTGTTGTGATAGATAGTGCATCGAGGAAGATGGGTATGAGACCCACATGAGTTGCCATGGTGGTAACCCAACCTATGTGATCGGAGATCCCGTGAAGTAGGACCTAGGAAAACAAGCCAGTGGTGAACTGAGGAGAGTAATTATACTAACCCACTCCGTTGGAGATGCAATACTCTCAATACTGTATGGTAGATTGGTAGGATGGCTATTGTCTTAATATGTTCCAGAGCTTATGTAAGCAAGATTCTATCCTACAGAGCGGTCTTTGGAGGAACACGTCTATATGAGCCCGACTGCTGGTCACAGTCTATGAGATTGGGGTGATCTCTAGTAAGCTCATGAATAGGCCAGGAGTG
The DNA here is from genome assembly GCF_056163025.1 of Triticum urartu. Classification (NCBI taxonomy): domain Eukaryota; kingdom Viridiplantae; phylum Streptophyta; class Magnoliopsida; order Poales; family Poaceae; genus Triticum; species Triticum urartu. The sequence continues at coordinate 443,990,741 of NC_141876.1, forward strand.
TGACTTATATGCTCCACCCGAGGGGTCAGCCTTCGGCAGCCTAGTACTAGTAAGACATGTGGTCAAGCTTCTTTACGCCAAACTGACAATACAAGGCATAGTCCATTGTTCAATTGTGAAGAAGTGTAGCTACTTGCTCTAGGTGAAGTTCAACCTTAACAGGTCTTCACTGAAACACTAGTATATCGAAACAGTAATTGAAACAGAGGACACAATGGGCCATCGAGATCTGATGGGAGATTGTTGAAATTTGGGGTGGGCTTTAGGCCCACCTAGCAATTTCTGAAAATCTCTAAGGGCCCATGTGGCTTATATGGCACTAGATGTAGTGAGAAGTTTAGTCCCACCCGCTAGTGGAGAAGGAGTTGGACCTTTTTATAAGAGATTGTCTTCCACATGCTATTGGAGCTTGAGAATAGGAGAGGCCCTCGCGCACTCCTCCTCCGCCGCCCGCCTCACCACACCACGATCAGATCAAATCTGCTCCACACGCACGCCCACCGCCGTTCCTTTGCTGTTGTCGCTGCCGGTGACACCATCCCGTCTGTTGCATACACGGTCGACGGGAGAGCAGGTCCGAAACCCCGCCTCTCCGGATCCTGTACGGGAGAGGGGCGAATAGGTTTTGGGGAAGCGACTACGCGACTGCTCGATGTTCGTCTATTTCCTCTATGTATGCGTCGCACTCATCATCATCATGTCCACCGACGCCGAACGTGCCGCCGCCGAGAAACTTGAAGCCGACAAGAAGGACGTTGAGGACGCCACTGCTGCCACTGCCGCCGCGGCTTCTGTCTGGCCTACTGGAGGGTATAACACGCTTATCCCGCTTCTGTTTATATTCGTATTAGCAGTACTAGCAGTATGTGTAGATGTGTCTACTATTTGCTTAGTACGTGCATGTTTAGATTAGAATCAGTATGTCGTTAATTCAATCAATGTCATGCTAGTGATTTATCTATGGATTAAAGTAATCAAAAAATTGTCTATTTACTCAAGAGTTGCTACACTCGTCACAAACTAAGAGCTACGAGGGGTCGTGCTCGAGCAGGAAGCAGGGAACGCTACGTTCCAGTATACACAATCGTTGCAGCTTGCAGGGATAGGCGGGGATGGAAGCGATGGCTAAATCCTCTCCAGAATCAAGCGGCTACAATTGAATTACGTCTAGCAGCCCCCAATCTAAGGCCTCGTTCGGTTTGGAGAAAACCAAAAGGTAGGAGTTTATAGTAGTATAGGAATTTGATAGAATGACATTTAAAATTAACTTGCCTTGTTTTTATGCCTAAAATGAGTTTTGAGTGGATGTGTAGTTTTCTCAAAAACACAAAAAAATGAATAGTATTTCTATGAAATTTGTGTATGCATTTTTTACGAACTGGATGCATATGTAGGAAATTTTCCTTTGGAATCTTTGTTCCTATAAAATCCTCCAAACTAAATGAGGCCCAAACCAGTCATAAGTATTTATTGAGAAACTTAGTAAGAAAACCGATCAATTTTGTAGCACCCAAGGACTATGACAGGAAACCTGGAATTGAACTTAGAATGTGATAACTTTTTTTTTGCAATTCAGTCCTTACCGCGGCCACATTCTAAAGGTTTGTAGTACAAAGGAATCACATTGAAAAGACATTGGGGGGGGGGGGGGGGGGGGGGGCTTCACCTAACTGCAACAATACACATTAGTATTTTTCTTTTTTTGTGTTTTGAGTTTTATTGAAGTTTCTCAACGTAGTGTTTTTAACGAGGCAATATGTGCAATACATGCAGGATTTTGAGAGTAATATGGGACTTGATGCCACAAGCAGCGGTCTAAAACATTCGTGTACAATAAATGCACTATGAACGCTTGTCCCTTCCGTCCGAAATTACTTGTCGCAGATATGGATGTATCCAGACGTATTTTAGTTCTACATATCTATTTTTTTCCGCAACAAGTAATTTTAGTTGGAGGGAGTATTTGACTAGCCGGCTTCCAAACGCAACTACTTTGACCAACAACATTCTTGTGCGAGACACATACACGGTCATGTGCAAATCGGACAAAATGTGTGTGCTGCTGCGACTTAGAATGTGTTGTGTAAGGAATCGCGTTGAAAGACTCAGAGGAGTACAAAATTTAGGGGGAGAAACTTCACGTAACTACATCAAATGATTGTATTATTTTTCTGTTGCTTGAGTTTTATTGCAGTTTCTCAAGACAGTGTTTTCAACGAGGCAATTCGTGCAGTAAATGCAGAATTTTGAGAGTTTTCCCGGGACTTGACGTACCACTAGTAGCGGTCTAAACATCCGTCTACAACTAAAATGCTCTATGAACACTGGTCAGGTACTTGACTAGACTGCTTCCAAACGAAAGTACTTTTGACTAACAACATTCTTGTGTCAGACATATACACGGCGATATGCAAATCGGGCGAAATGTGTGTGCTGCTGCGACTACTACCATTAACTAACTTCTGGCTTACCGACTGATCGGAGCTCCATCGTATTCAACGCGGACACCTTCATTTCATTATTGGAGCATCTCGAACACGCGTTTCGTTTCAAAGCACACGTTCTAGGGGTCGCTTCCTTGGATCCGGAAGGAGCGTCGGTTAGGGACTCGGGGCAAAGTGGTGCCGCGTGCATCATCGAATGCATTTCGTTCTCGACTGCAAACCGGAAGCTGCACATTATTCTGGTAAAAAGGGATCACTCGTACGTAGTGGCAATCATATGCGCTCACTGCTGGTCGTAGCGCGAGAAAAACAGTCCGATCGTGTTTTATAGTATGACCTCCTCTGAATTTTGACCGCCATGTTAGATGACAGCTCCGGTTGGTGAAAGAAGACGCCAAGACCAGGATGGACACAAGGTCGTGGAGGAAGCTTACATGCCGCGTCAGAGTACATATATTAGTTCCTGCAACGTAGAGCTCTTTCTGGCGTAGAGCATCTCAGAGCGATCCCACGGGGTGCCGGGGATCACATTCCAAAGAGGCCCGTTTCGAAAAAGAAAGAAAGCATTCAAAAGAGGCACAGTTCATGGTCGCCTGATATCAGTCAGTACAAGGGTGTTGCAAGTGTCCTGACTGAGTAATAGCTGGGAAAATTGATGTTATGGAACTAGCCCGCAAAAGAAGTGTTTCAGAGCGAATGCCTTAGTTCATTTACAGTATCAGTCTGCCAAGAGATATAAGTTGAGTCCCCTAGATATATGCAACACTATCTGAACCTGTGTCTATCATTTGCGGGTTTGAATTTTCGAACTATTTCTCCTCCAAGACCTACAGTGTTCAATTAAAAATATGTTTTCCTGTTAGAAAATGGAAGTTTTATTACCCCTGACATGTGCATCATAGATGCATATAGCCACAATTAACATGGTTTATTACAGGTCAAGACAAAATAGATTAATACAAAATTGAGACATGCCACACTTGGTATGATGAAGAATTTGGATGCCACAAATCATTTCAAGACATGTACACAGACCAAACTCGGTATGCACACCACCAAAACCTTTCAGAGATTGCTTTTGACTGAACTTTTAGGCAGCAAATTGTTGGCTGAACTGAATGCTGGCAACTTTTTCCCCAAAACACACCATAGAACTCCCACAATGGGTTCGGAACTGATGTATTTCCGTTATTCAGTTAATGAAAAGGAGTTATGCCCGGTTAAAAAAAAACTCCCACAATGGGTTCGGAACTGGTGTATTTCCGTTATTCAGTTAATGAAAAAGAGTTATACCCGGTTAAAAAAAAGACTCCCACAATGAACTCAATATCTCCTCTCACGGCGAGCATGGTGTGGAAGGCTTGGGCACCTCCAAAGGTTAAATTCTTTGCTTGGTTGGCTTTGCAAGATAGGATTTGGACTGCCGATCGTCTGGAGAAGCGAGGTTGGCCAAACTGTGGCCCTTGTCCGCTTTGCAAAAGAGAACAAGAAATGGGGATACACCTCTTTGTCAAGTGTCGTTACACGCTTAGACTCTGGAGATCAATCATCGAGAGGCTTGGGCTCACGCACATGGACACCTTCGATTGGCAGTTAGAAGCAACCGTCACTGAGTGGTGGCAAAAAAGAACCGACGACCGCAACCCTCACCGCCACGCAATGGCTTCCCTTACCATGCTTGTTTCTTCGACCATTTGGAATGAGAGAAACGCCCGAGTATTCCGTCAAAAAAGCGCACCACCACCGGTCCTCCTAACCAACATTTTAGAAGATGCTAAACTTTGGGTTACTGCTGGCGCAAGAAAGCTAGGGAACATCATATTGTACGAGTAATTGTCATGCCGCTTATTTGTGAGTGCGTTGTAAAATTCTAAACTCTACTCTTCCTTATTTAATTGAAGAGGCAAATCTTTTGCCTCCGTTTCAAAAAAAAAATATCTCCTCTCAATTCTCCTCCAAACCAAGTCTAATTTTGGAACCTTCATGCGCTATATTTGCAAATTATTTTGATGTGTCGGCTGTCGATTTCTTGACGAACATAAACCACATGCACTTCAAGAGTGGAATATTGGCGAAAATAAGCAAAGAGGCAATTATGCTGAATCCATGTACCCAGTCAACCATGTACATACAACAATAGTCTCTTCTAGTATGAAGTGAGTACTAACCCCCGCCTTATTACATTAGAACCAAAGAATGAATGAATGGAATTAAATTAAGTACATAAAGAATGGTACTACGAAAAGAGTTGAATGCCTGCAAAATGGTGCAACCACACCTAATATTTTGCTTGCAAATTAACATATGGGTATCAGTCTATCCTGCCCACCCCGATACACCACTCTGTTAGCGCTACTTCCTACAGTTTGAGTCCAGTTCCTCCAGCAATGGCAAGTTAAGAAGAACCTGAGAACTTCTGCAATTGTATGATCAAAACACTGATGTCATCGGTAGACCCCCTGGAACCCGCGGTTTCAACAAGCCTTCTGCAGGCGGCCATGCGAGAAGCCTTATCATTGCCGATGCAGAGAGGCCTGGCGATGTCTATGGCTTCCTGGTTATCCACCTTATCCCACAAGCCATCAGAGGCAAGTACTAAGAATTCGCACTGTGGGTCAACAAGGAGTGTCCTGGTATCTGGATCAGCCACCACCCATTGCTTGAGGTGTGCATCGCCGATGCCTCTTGACACTGCCAAGGAGCCCTGCACTCGCCATGTCCCTCGGTTGTTCACAACAAACCCGCCCTGAAAAATAATGGGATAGAGCACATAAGTCACAGAGAACTGAAATATTGCAAAATTTTGCTCATGATTACTCAAATTTTAGCTATCTATTCCATTGTATAAGCACAGGACAATTGCTATGTGCAACCAAGCAACAAGAATTATCCACTAGCTGTATACAATTACAGAATTTTATTATCAAACTGAAACAAGGTCTAGTTTATTTATCAAGTGCGCATCCTTCAAACTACAATTGTCACACAAATAATTAAACACATTCGAAGCATACAAGATCTACTTACCAGATTCTCAATTCTTTCCCTCTCATCCTCACGGGAGGCCCGGTGGTCAGAGGTGAGTGCCTCGGCCGTTCCTGCCCGGCTGAGGACAGCACGGCAATCTCCAGTGTTGGACACGGTGAGGCCGCCCTTCTGGAGCAATGCAGTGACACAGCATGCTCCCCCGCTCTCCTCCCTCTTGAGGAACTCTTCGTCCGTCTTCAGGTAACATTTCTTCACAGCCCCCTCAATCTCATCACTGTCACCACCGTCCACCTTCCTCACCTCCTCTGCCATGAACTTGGGCATATTTTGGGCAGCGAACTCTGCCGCGTTCTTTCCGCCGTGGCCATCGAATACAGCAAACAACGCCTGCAAAGTTGGGGGTAAACGAGAAAGTTTAGTACCTCTAACAATTTTATATTAGACAAAACGGCAAGAAATTTCCATCCCGGGTTTAGTCAAGTCAAATAAAAATATTTTGTAAAAATTGTGCAAAACAAATTCATGACAGAGAAGAGAAGATGCATCGAGCGAGCTTACCACTTGGGGGTCTCCACCGAGCGCGACCTGGGCCACATGCCGGTCCTCCATCTCCACCCTTCGCCTCCCCCTCCCTCTCCGGCAGTAGGCCGCGAACTCGTCGCCCTCCTCCTCCACCTCGTTGCTCGGATCCGACTCCACGGCGGCGACGGCCGCCGCCGCGGCAGCAGCGGCCGCGGCGCCGTCGACCGGCACCATGAGCGGCGCCGGCCTTCGCCTCTTGAGCATCGACCCGGCGGCGGCGGAGGGGGCCGCAGAGGACGTCTTAGGCGACGGGGAGGCCTCCTCGCGGATCTGGGCGCGCAGCAGCCCGAAGGGCCGGAGCGGCGAGCCGGCGGTGGAGGGCGCCGGGGACGAGACGGACACGGAGACGGACTCGGGCGAGGCGGAGGCGGAGGCGGCCTTGCAGGAGAGCGGGCGGCGCGACGGGGAGAAGACCGGCGAGCTGGGGATGGCGACGGAGCAGGACATGGCGAGGGCTTCTTCGGCCTTGGGAGGCGGACGGGGTCTTGGCTGCGGCTCCTACGCCTCCTCGCTTTTCCTCGATATGTGATTAGGTTTGGATGGGTCTGGGGCAAACGGCCGTTTGAACGGGCTTATATATGGTGCGCACTACGCGTCGCGGGCGGGGGGAGCCGCTCCCGTGGGAACTCCACTGGCTTGGCCCTAGGGGCAATTCGCAATTGTGAACTGGACTGCAGGACCATTGTTTCTTAATGTTTTTTCTGTTGCAGATGGAGTGGCACCGCTGGCACAGGTAGAAAATTTGCTGCTGCAATTATTGGGCAACATTTCCTTCCTTGAAGAAAATTATACTGCTCCCTAGTGCCATAGTAGTGAATCGTGAAACTTTTTCTTTTTGCGAAAAGGATTAGATCTATTATAAGGATTCACCGGAAGTACCAAACACCTCAAACATAATAAAAATTACATCAGGTTCCATATACCACCGAACGACCACTGGCGCCGACGTGATTTTTCAGCTATTTCTTAAAGCGGTAAATATAGGTATTTGCCCGTGATTTATCTGCTGTATTAGGTTGCCAAATATAAGAGATTCGTTTATATAATTTTGCTTATGTATCATGAATTTATTACTATTTATTGGGTTACCAAAGATGTCTAATAGGTACCAGATTTACCATAAAAAGAAACTATATATGGACCGTGAATTTATTGCTACCCCATAGATGATCTAGTTTGATGAAAATCAAAAGAGGATGAAAAACCAAAAAAAAAAGATGGAGTAAAAGAACCAGAAATTTAGTGGCTCAACGCTAATATTTAAAAGTACTAACTAATTGCCCGTGGGTAGCAGCGGGCACATACATATTTTAGTGGCTCAACGCTAGTTATATTCAACACATGCCTTACACCCACCATATTCTAGATTTTGATAAGATTTAATATGATTTGATTATGGGTACGAAAATTCAAGGACTGTTTTGATTTAGTATAGTTTTTTGTAAGATTTGATTTGGTTTGGTATGCGTTGGGGGGAGTAAAAGAAAATTCTGATTTAGTTGAGATTTTGGATATATTTGATTTGATTGAGTTAATGCATGACATAATTTTGGAAAAGTATTGATTTAATTTAGATTATTGCAAGTTACTCTATTTACGGTGTTTTTATTATGTACGACATTGGTTGAGAGTATCAAAAAATCAGGAGAAAAAATAAGGAGTAAGGGGGGTACGTGTGGCTGAAAAAAACCGAGGGAGGGGGAGGCGACAGAACCAACTCATACTTAATAGTAGAGATTTACGTATAATTATAATTCCATATAACATAGATCATATCTTAACAGGATATTTTTAGTCGAAAGAAAACCATGTATCCTAGGACGGAGGGTTATGTTGTTTCAATAGAGGTAGATCCTGCAAATTCATTTGTTTTCTCACAATAAAAACCCATTTGTTACCTTCAACTTTTTTACTCGCTCAATTCCACCGTAGTAGCCTCCACTTCCAACTGAAATTTGGCACAAAATCTGCCTAACAACGGAAACAAGACAAGTGCATGCTTATCACTATATCTTGAAGCTTTGCAAAAGATCAGTTTAAGAAAAAGAAAAATACTCAACCCTAGGGTAGAGACAACCCGAAGGCAATGCATTATAAGGTCGAGAAAAGGCTTCGAGTGCGTGTTTGTGCAGTGCAAGTATACGCAGCGAACACGCCAGCTTGCACTACGCAAGTATACACAGCAAACACGCCGACTTACACAGTGGAAGTATACACATCAAGGGACCTTTTCTTGTAAGAACCAGAAATCATGCCCTGGTCGGTAGCCCCACTCTAGGAGGTCTCCACCACCGCACTGCACTCATGGAAGAATCCGTTTGTTGTACTACTATGTAGATTGTGCATGTAGGAGTGATTGCATTTCTCTTGCAAAATACTTTACATAATGTGTTGTTCACTAGTTTTTTTTTGCGGGGTGTGTTTTTCACTAGTTTGTAGGACAAAAAGATGTCAATCATGCATTGGAGGCTCTGAAACATGTGGCAAAAAGGTAGGGGTATTTCAGGGTGTATTTCAATTCCAATCCTAGGTTTCTAAAGCATCTAGTACTAGTACTTGAGAGTTCAGACTAGAAGATGTAAAAGCCTCCCGGCAAAAACAGAGAAACACTGTACTACTCCCTTCGTTTCAAAATAGATGACTCAATTTTGTATTAACTTTACGAGGGGGTAAAAGCCACCAGGTTATTTACGTACTCTACGCGGGAAGAGAAGAAAAACGAGGTGCAAGTTGGAGATGGCCGGATGGGCAGGTGAAATATTTTCATCTACCTACGCGATAAGGAAGGTGCATGATAGGAAGTGCAATTCCAAGGAAACACAGCAGCACTGGCAGTCAGTCACACAGGAGCAGGGGGTGAACGGGCGCCGGTCGGGTCAAACCTACGTTAACACCGTGTGACGCACAAGTAAGCAGATGCTGTTGAGACTCCAAAACTCCTTCTCGTCCCCTAGGACGCGGTCTCGCTCTCGCTCTGTTTGTTTCCCCCACTTGATTGCACTGCCCGCGCATCCCTTGCTCCCAGGGAACCACGAAACACCTCCGGGAGCCATCGGCAGCTTGGCACGGCGAGACGCGTGGCCACGTGTCGGATCTAGGATTCACGCGCTTCCTGTGCTGTTGCGCGCGGCGGCAGTTGGGGAACCCGGAACGTGCCCGGAAAGGAGGGATCTCTCTCTAGAGGCCCGAGGGACGCGCGCTGACTGGCCGCGATTGGACCGGACCGGACCGGACAGGCGAACGTTGAAGGCAAAGTGTCGTTATCGCAGCGCGTACCCTCGGCTAAGCAACCTCTCGGGTCGCAGTCGCCCATGAACGAGACTGAGCTGAACCCGATCCTATTGTCCATGTCGAGAGTGAAGAACCTGCATCGGGTGCAAAGCCGATGTCGTTTTTCATCACATCGACAGGATCACTGGGCGTTCGTACTTTACGTGGTTGCTCTTGACAGTTTGGGCCTGGCCCCACGTGTCGGGGTCGCGAGAGCGATTTCTGTGAACGTGCGCGTGTGCCCGGAGCGCGGGGGAAGAAAATGTAGCCGTTGGCGATTGCATAGCTAGGGGCGGCAGGACCGACGCTGAGTGGGGCCCGCCAGCGTGCCATTGGTGGCACGTTTGGCCTCGCCTGCTTGGGCGTGTGGTCTGCGTCGTGAACCACGCACGCCCGATTTGTTCGAGTCCAACGTGCCCGGTCAGCTCAGCTCAGCCGCTTGCGACCCCGGCCCGCAACGGGACGGTGAGAAACGGAGAATTAGCACCGCCAACGTCGGTGCCGTGCTTCCTATTCAGCCCAAAATATGCCCCGCCCTTTTCTTACGGACAATTAGAGCAACTCCAATGGGAGGACCCATTTTATCCGTTTAGGTCATTCGGACAGAAAACTTGACCTAACGGGACGACCCAAACGGACGTCCGTGTCCGTCTGCTGTCCGTCTCAGACCCAAACCTGACCCAAATCTGGGAACAAATGGGTACGAAGCGAACGGAAGCGGACGCTCTCGTCCACCGCTGTCGCCCGTTCATGTCCGCCCCTGGTCCCATATGTCAGCGACTGCAACGCCCACAGCAAGGCCACCGGTGCTGGTCTCCACCGCGCGCTCGGCCGCTCCTCCGCACCGCAGCAAGGCCACCGGCGCAGGTCGCCGACGCGCGCTCGACCGCTCCTCCGCGCCGCAGCGAGGCCGTCGGCACAGATCGCCGACGCGCGCTCGGCCGCTCCTCCGTGCCGCCGCGAGGCCACCGGAGCAGGTCGCCATGGCGCGCTCGTCCGCTCCTCCACGCCACAGCGAGGCCACCGGCCAGGGCTCCTCCGCGCGCTCTTGCTGGGGCTCGAGGCCCGGACGGCGGCGCGAGTAGAGGTTGGCTGCAGCAGAGGCGAGAGCAGAGAAAAATCTCGCGGGGGAGGGGATCCGCAAGGAGGAGAGGAGGGGCGGCGCGAGGGAGAGAGAAGGGGGCGGGCGGCGCGAGGGAGAGAGGAAGGGGCGGGCGGTGCGGAGAGTTTGGGTCGACGTGCGTTGGATACACGGCTTATCCGCCTTATGTCCACTAGACGGACAGGTGACCCAAACGAACACGAAACGGACAAAATCGATGCCCGTTTGAGTCCTTGCGTTGGAGTTGCTCTAAACGTGCGACTGGTAGGATCATTTTTTTTCCTTTTCCTAAGTTTACGTCGGATCCAGGCTGATTCAATCTCTCGATTCATTTACCCCGTATGAAATTACCACCTCTGTATCAAAATGTAAGGTGTTTTTACAAGCTAAACTAGCCTAAAAATTGTCTTATATTTTGATACTAAGGGAGTATAATCGTTTATTTTCTTTCTTTTTCAGTGAAGCTTTCAGTCTATTCATAGACAATTATGACAGTACTAGTAACATCAGAGGTAACATAAGTGAAGCACGACGAAAAAAATGGCAAAGCCAAGCACAAACTGTTAGGATAGGTGTAGGATCTCACGGTCTATTCTCTCAATAGCAGGAGGATTATAGTCGAATCTGGATTACGAGTGCTAGGAATCTGGATTACAAGTGCTAGATACAAGAATGATCAGAATAAAGGAAGGGGAAAGAGTTGGTAGCCGCTGCCGAGCCGAGTGATCCGCTGGATGCCTTCTCCCTTGCCGTTCCCAGGGTTAAGTGGTGGAGGGTAGTCACTGACTGTTGTGGCCCACTCGGGTCCCGTGTACCGCTTGCTGACTTGTCTTGCGCGACGTGGTCGCGCCGCAGTGGCAGTGGACGTGTCTCCTGCCTGGCTAGCTGCGTCATCAGTGTTGACATCCCCTCCTCCTTGCGACGAGGCTTGTCCCCAAGCCTCTGCAGCCGGAAAATGCGCCTAGAGCTCGACTCTGTCTTCCCAGGTGTCCGGCAGCACCGATGGGTCGGACCAACACACTCGAACTTGCTCCACCATGCTCCCGTTCTTTTTGCGCCATCGGTGTTGGAGAACTGCCACTGGTACGACTGGAACATCAGCAATGAGAGGAAGGGTTGTGGAGAAATCAGTACCAGGATGTAAGCAATGCCGCAACTGAGACACATGAAAAACTGGGTGCACTTGCGAACTGGGTGGCAGGAGCAGCTTATACGCAACTTCGTTGATCTTGGCGATGATCGGGAATGGCCCAAAATACTTGAATGCAAGCTTGTGGTTGGCCCTCTTGGCGACTGATGTTTGTATGTAAGGTTGTAGCTTCAGGAAGACAGTGTCTCCGACTTGGAAGGTGCAGAGGGAACGTTTCTTATCTGCTTGGGTCTTCATGTACTGTTGTGCTCGATTGAGGTGCCGCTGTAGGAGATCCTGAACCACCATGCGCTCATCGAGCCAGGATTGAAGGGAAGGCACTGAACATGCAGAACTTGGTGTAATCCCCCAATGGCGCGACTCATGCCCAAACATAGCTTTGAATGGTGACATCCCAATGCTGGAGTGATCGGTTGTGTTGTACCAAAACTGTGCTAGAGGTATCCATAAACTCCATCTGCGTGCGCAGGCGTGAGCGAAACAACGCAAGTATGTCTCAACGCATTGATTGACGCACTCCGTCTGGCCATCGGTCTGTGGGTGGTTAATTGTCCTCATCCTCAGTTGGGTGCCTACCTGCTTGAACAATTCTTGCCAGAAATGGCTTGTAAAGACAGGGTCTTGGTCTGAGACGATAGATGCTGGCAACCCATGCGCACTGTAGATGTTGTTCATGTACAACAAGGCACACTTGGCTGTTGTGTATGGGTGGGACATTGGCAGGAAGTGGCCAAATTTGGTGCGTTTGTCCACGATGAACCAGAGACAGTTGAACTTGCCTGACTGCGGCAAGCCATCGACAAAATCCATGGTGATCATTTCCCAGGATTCTCTGGGAATTGGAAGTGGTTGAAGAAGTCCCGGCGTTGCAGCCCGATTAGGTTTAGCTTGTTGACAGGTAGTGCAACACTGAACAAACTACAGAATGTGTGCTTTCATGTTAGGCCAAGCAAATAGACAACGAACTCGCTTGAAAATAGCTGGAAATCCTGAGTGTCCTCCCAAAGGGTTGTCGTGAAAGGCCAATATGATGGTCTGCTGAAGTGCAGTAGAGCCACCTGATACGTCCATTTTGCATCATGTTTTCTTACTGTTATTTACAATGTTTTTATCCATAATAATGCTTTTTGGAATAATTCTAATGCCTTTTCTCTCATAATTTGCAAGGTACAGACCGAGAGGGAGAATTCTGGCAGCTGGAAATCTGGACCTGGAAAAGCTACGTCAGGCTACCTATTCTGCACAACTCCAAGCAAGCTGAAACTTCAGGAGGATTTTTTTATTAAATATATAACAATTATTGGAGCCAATAAGTACCAGAGGGGAACCACCAGGTGGGCACAACCCACCTGGGCGCGCCAGGGAGCCCAGGCGTGCCCTGGTGGGTTGTGCTCCCCTCGGCCCACCTCCGGTGCCCATCTTTTGGTATATAAGTCATTTTGACCTAGAAAAAATAAGAGGAGGACTTTTGGGATGAAGCGTCGTTGCCTCGAAGCGGAACTTGGGCAGGAGCACTTTTGCCCTCCGGCGGAGCGATTCCTCCGAGAGGGAAATCATCATCATCATCACCGACAACTCTCCTATCTTGGGAGGGCAATCTCCATCAACATCTTCAACAACACCATCTCCTCTCAAACCCTAGTTCATCTCTTGTGTTCAATCTTGTTACCGAAACTATATATTGATACTTGTGGGTGACTAGTAGTGTTGATTACATCTTAAAGTTGATTACTATATGGTTTATTTGGTGGAAGATTATATGTTTAGATCCAATATGCTATTTAATACCCTCTGATCATGAGCATGTTTATCATTTGTGAGTAGTTACCTTTGTTCTTGAGGTCACGGGAGAAATCACTTTGCAAGTACTCATGTGAATTTGATGTGTTCGATATTTTGATAGTATGTATGTTGTGATTCCCTTAGTGGTGTCATGTGAACGTCGACTACATGACACTTCACCATATTTTGGGCCTAAGGGAATGCATTGTGGAGTAGCAATTAGATGATGGGTTGCGAGAGTGACAGGAACTTAAACCCCAGTTTATGCGCTATTCCGTAAGGGGCCGATTGGATTCAAAAGTTTAATGCTATGGTTAGAATTTATTATTAATACTTTTTTCGTAGTTGCGGATGCTTGCGGGGGGAGGGGGGTTAATCATAAGTAGGAGGTTTGTTCAAGTAATAACATCACCTAAGCACCGGTCCACCCACATATCACATTATCAAAGTAGCAAACACGAATTAAACCAACATGATGAAAGTGACTAGATGAAATTCCCGTGTACCCTCAAGAACGCTTTGCTTGTCATAAGAGACTGTTTTGGCCTATCCTTTGCCTCAAAAGGATTGGGCGACTTTGCTGCACTTTTGGTACTACTATCTTTAGTTGCTCGTTACAAATTATCTTTCTATCAAACTACTTTGCTACTTACAATTTCAGCACTTGCAGACATTACCTTACTGAAAATTACTTGTCATTTCCTTTTGCTCCTCTTTGGGTTCGACACTCTTACTTATCGAAAAGAGCTACAATTGATCCCCTATACTTGTGGGTCATCAAGGCTATTTTCTGGCGTCGTTGCCGGGGAGTGAAGCGCCTTTGGTAAGTGGAATTTGGTAAGGAAACATTTGTATAGTGTGCTGAAATTTATTGCCACTTGCTACTATGGAAAACAATCCTTTGCGGGGTTTGTTCGGGGTATCTTCACCTCGACCGGAACCACAATTAGCTACCCCCCAACCTAATGTACCTACTGAAAATATAGAATATGAAATTCCTTCGGGTATGATAGAACAACTGCTAGCTAATCCTTATGCAGGAGATGGAACCGAACATCCTTATATGCAATTGATATATGTGGAACAAATTTGTGGATTGTTCAAGCTTGCAGGTTTACCCGGAGATAAAGTTATGAAAAAGGTTTTCCCTTTATCTTTGAAGGGAAAAGCATTGGCATGGTATAGTGAAAGTGCAACTATCCCTAGGTGGTTTTGGTAATTCCTAACAACATATAGCTCATTGAGCTAATGCTATTCCAAGATTAATATTTCAGGAAAAGCTCAATGAATGGCATGGCATGGATGAAGAAAGTGGACCCCTCAAAATACTAAGGACAAAAAGATTGGCTCAAGCTCAAAGCTCAAGACTCTACATTTTATATTTTAGTGATCCAAGATCACATTGAGTCTATAGGAAAAGCCAATACTATCAAGGAGGGATGAGGTGTTGCTTGATGAGGTTCTTGCTTCATAGTGCTTAGTGATATGCTCCAAAACCCTCAACTACCTTCCCACATCCACATATGATCTAAACCAAAAGTCAAACTCGGCCCCACCGATTCTTTCTATCCGGCGCCACCGAGTTCAGATGTCATAGCCACTGCCACAAACCCTAGGCAAATCGGTCTCACCTATAGGGATCTCGGTTACACCGAGATGGGGTTGTAATCTCTCTGTTTCCCTTCATAACATTTCAGTCCTACCGAGATGAGTGATCGGTCCCACCGAGATTGCAATGTAAACTCTCTATTTCCCTTTTGTAACATTTCGGTCCCACCGAAATGAGCGATCGGTCCCACCGAGTTTACCTGACCAACTCTCTGGTTAGCTTATTACCAAAATCGGTCCCACCGAGTTTGTGTAATCGATCACACCGAGATTACGTTATGCCCTAACCCTAACCATATCTGTTCCTGATGGTCACTAGGTTTGCTAAATTGGTCCGACCGAGTTTCTTAATTCGGTCTCACCAAGATTGGTAAATTGTGTGTAACGGTTAGTTTTTGTGTGGAGGCTATATATACCCCTCCACCCACTCTTCATTCGTGGAGAGAGCCATCAGAACATACCTACACTTCCAATACACATTTTCTGAGAGAGAACCACCTACTCATGTGTTGAGGCCAAGATATTCCATTCCCACCATATGAATCTTGATCTCTAGCCTTCCCCAAGTTGCTTTCCACTCAAATCTTCTTTCCACCAAATCCATATCCTGTGAGAGAGAGAGTTGAGTGTTGGGGAGACTATCATTTGGAGCACAAGAGCAAGGAGTTCATCATCAACACACCATTTGTTACTTCTTGGAGAGTGGTGTATCCTAGATTGGTTAGGTGTCACTTGGGAGCCTTCGACAAAGATTGTGGAGTTGAACCAAGGAGTTTGTAAGGGCAAGGAGATCGCCTACTTCGTGAAGATCTACCGCTAGTGAGGCAAGTCCTTCGTGGGCGATGGCCATGATGGGATAGACAAGGTTGCTTCTTCGTGGACCCTTCGTGGGTGGAGCCCTCCGTGCTTCAAATGATAGTCTCCCCAACACTCAACTCTCTCTCTCTCTCAGGATATGGATTTGGTGGAAAGAAGATTTGAGTGGAAAGCAACTTGATGGGATAGACAAGGTTGCTTCTTCGTGGACCCTTCGTGGACTCGCGCAACCGTTACCATTCGTGGGTTGAAGTCTCCATCAACGTGGATGTACGATAGCACCACCTATCGGAACCACGACAAAAACATCCGTGTCTCCAATTGCGTTTGAATTCTCCAAACCCTTCCCTTTACATTATTGAAAGTTGCATGGTTTACTTTCCTCTGCTCATAGACTCTTTGCATGCTTGCTTGAATTGTGTTAAGATTGCTTGACTCGTGCTAAGATAGCTAAAATCTGCCAAAGACTAAAATTGGGAAAAGGATAGATTTTTAATTGGTCAAGTAGTCTAATCACCCCCCTCTAGACATACTTTCGATCCTACAAGTGGTATCAGAGCTTTGGTCTCCATTTGCTTTGATTTCCATAGCTTTTGGTGGTCATAGCCTTGGTTTCACAACCTAGGAGAGTATGGTGTCTAGCGAGAGAAATTACCACCGTAGAGGTCCTTACTTTGATGGTACTAATTTTGCTAGTTGGAAGCATAAGATGAAAATGCACATTCTTGGACATAACCCCGCCATTTGGGCTATTGTGTGTGTTGGCTTGCAAGGTGAATTCTTTGATGGGAGAGAACCGAATCGTGAAGCTACCGCGGATGAGTTGAAGATGCTACAATACAATTCTCAAGCTTGTGATATCCTCTTCAACGGATTGTGCCCCGAAGAATTCAATAAAATCAGCCGTCTTGAGAATGCAAAGGAAATTTGGAATACTTTGATTGATATGCATGAAGGTACTGACTCCGTCAAGGAATCCAAGTTGGATGTGCTTCAAAGTCAACTTGACAAGTTCAAAATGAAGGATGGTGAAGGTGTCGCTGAGATGTACTCTAGGCTTGCTCTTATCACAAATGAGATTGTCGGCTTAGGAAGTGAAGAGATGACCGACAAATCCATCATCAAGAAGATCCTAAGAGCCTTGGATGGAAAATACGATACCGTATGCACATTGATCCAAATGATGCCAAATTACAAAGATCTCAAGCCAACGGAAGTCATTGGAAGAATTGTTGCTCATGAGATGTTACTCAAGGATAAGGAGGAGCTCCATAACAAGTCAAGTGGTGCTTATAAAGCCTCATGTGAAGCTCCCACATCATCAAGTGAGAAACAAACCTTCAATGAAGAATTGAGCCTAATGGTGAAGAACTTCAACAAATTCTATAAGAATAGAAGCAAAGAGAGAAGTTCCAAGTCAAGGTCCTACAATGACAAAAGATCTTCTAGTCGAGAGCGAAACTGCTACAATTGTGGAAGACCCGGACACTACTCCAATGAGTGTACAGCTCCCCACAAGAGAAGAGAAGATTCTCCCAAAAGAAGAAGTAGAAGAGAAGAATCACCAACAAGGGAGATAAGGAGTAGGGATGATCGATATGAACGAAGACCCTCTCGGAGAAGCAAGGATTCGGAAAGGAAGGACAAGTCATCAAGGAGCTACACAAAACGAAGACATCAAGCTCATGTTGGTGAATGGGTATCCGGCTCCGACTCCGACAATGACTCCGAGGGAAGCTATCACTCCGACTCCGAATATAGTCAAGATGAAGGTGTTGTCGGTCTAGCACTTGTGTCAACCAACTCCTACGACATATTTGATTCACCAAATGAAGGAATTGGAAGATGCTTCATGGCCACAGGCCCAAAGGTATCACACCCCGAGTATGTTGATTTCAATAGTGATGAATATGACTTGTTAGGTGATGATGATTTACTTGTTGACAACTATAGTGATGAATACTATGATGAAACGAATGACAATGATAAGGAGAAGATTGAGTCTCTAACTAAAGAACTAAACACTCTTAAGTTAGCTCATGAAACTATCTTAGGAGATCATCGAGAACTTTTAAGGACTCATGAAAAATTACGTTTTGAAAAGCTCAACCTTGAGCAAGAGCATGAGTTCTTAAAGGCAATCATTGGTGATCTTCGCAAGAAAAGTTCTTCTTACATTGCCAAGCGTTTACTCTTATCCACTTACATGCCTCAAGTCAAGTCTAGTAACAAGAACAAGAAAGATTCTTCGTCTAGTAGTAACAATAATCATGGTAAATCCAATATTGTTGCTTCTAGTAGTTCTCTTGGTTCCACTAACGATTCTCTTAGCCAAGTTACACTTGAGCAAGAAAATAGCTTATTGAAGGGAATTATAGAGAAAGGTGTTTACAAGAGCCTTGCCGGGAGTAAGCAATTCGAGGAAATTGTACGCAAGCAAGGAAGGCACCAGAAGAATCAAGGTGTTGGTTTTGAACGAGAGTTCAATGCCAATGGAGTTGAGTGAGAAGAAGATCAATACCCCAAGACGAAGTTTGTTCCTCAACAAGAGAAGTATGATCCTACTTCTTTCAAAGGGACACAAGCTCAAGATGATCTTCCACCACAAGACCACAAGCAAAAAGGCAAGGACAAGCTTCAAGAGGAAATTGATGCATTTGAAGAAGCTCCTAAGGCCTTGGTCAAGTGGGTTCTCAAGACTACATCAAGTTCCACTTCATCAAGTACAACTACAACTTTGAGGATTCCCATCAAGATGGTGTGGATCCCGAAGAAGAAGAACTAGAGAGTTCTTGAGGGTGACTCCGCCAACATACTTCACTCTTATCATTTTGGCAAGAACGAGTGCAATCAACTTCCACATCTTGCACTAGTTCAAGGAGTCACAAACCCTCTTGTTGGTAATACAAGGGACAAGGTAACCTAAAGCTTTCATAGACATCATCTTGTGTGTGCATCACTCTATGTCTATGGATATCCTTGTTTGTTCCTTGTGGGACTAACCCGTGTAGGTATTGAAAGTGCAACTCACTCCAAAGGATAGCTCCAAATGATCTACATCAACTTAGAGCATCCACATTTTCAACACCTACATGAAGTCATCATGGACAAAACCCAAGGTTAGTTCATCCCTCTTAGGGGGGATCTCACATCTAGGGGGAGCTTTACTCTAACAATTGAGTTAAAGCAACTCTAATGGTGTGAACACAAAAACGCTTTATGTAAAAGTGGTAACCCCACTTGTACTTAAACGATGAGTATGACCTATGATCAAATGTTCTCATTTGACTCCTAAGTCAATATACTCATATATAGATGACCTAGTCATCGCCAATTGCTTGATAGATGCTAGAATTGTTTGTGCATGCTTTGCCACATATTTCATTTGTCATTTTATTGTGTGAGCATGTTGGTTGCATAATTTACTCATTCGAGGACATCCACTTGTTGTTTTGATTGATTGGTTTCCTTTTCTTTTGGCCAAGTGGATGGACAAGAATGCCTAAGAACCTTCTCTAGCTATCTATGTTTTTCTCGTCTCAAACTCTATTCATGCTACATCACAAAATTTGATCAAGTTAGATTCGAACCACTCTGTGTGAGGAGCACTCGGAGTCCTCGATTTGTCATAGACTTAAACTTCCAAAACTTCTTTGTGCGTTTCGGTCTGACCGGTTCACCCATTTCGATCATACCAAGATCACTAAGTCGATCTAGGTTTTCAATCTCTGTGCAACCAATTTGAACTTTTCGGTCACACCGAGTTGCAGTAACTGCTTGCAGTTATGCATCTCGGTGCCACCGAGTTATTCCACTCGGTCACACCGATAGGTCGGGCTATATATATCCACGGGTCAAATTTTGGAAAACTTTCTGAACCTCCTCGACCCGCGCTTAGCCTACTCTGCCTCCCTGGGTCTCCGGATCGTCCTCCTCATCGCCAGCCACCTCCTGCCGCTGGTCTCCGCCGCCGTCAATGGGAATCATCCCCGCCGTTGCCGTCGTAGCGAGTTCATCGCCGAACTAGGGTATGAACTCGATCACTATGCTATCCTTATCTGATTCCAAGCACATTGTGTTCGCCATGTATCTTGCCACGATTGAGATCATTCTATCCATCGAAAACATTCCATAGTTTAGTCATGAATTGAGAATTTAGGGTTAGGTTTCCGCTGAAACCATCTCGAACCCACCGAGTTGTGGAACTCGGTACCACCAATCCGGCTCAGGCCATTGCACATGTGATTCTCGGTCTGACCGAGAATTGCAAATTGGTGTGACTGAGTTTAGGACTTTGTGAAACCCTAGAAGTCTCGGTGCCACCGAACTGTGACTCGGTCTGACCGAGTTCACTAGTTTAGGTTCCAACAGCTGCTTCGGTATCACCGAGTTTACAAATCTTTTGATCCGAAATGCTTTCTGTGGAAAACTAAAACTAAGTTTTTAATTCATTCTTTTGCAAAAACCTCTGCATTTTGTGATGCTCATCCACTCTATCTCATCTATATCTATTCACAGGGTCAGCTGTCAGTATTTGCAATATGTCTGATGAGAGTGACAGCCAGAACAAGTCAGAGGAGCAGGTTCACTTGAGTGAGGGCACTAGTCCCTCTAGCAGCTCTGATGAGGGTAGCAGGAGCACCCCAAGCAACTTACCCAAAGCTGCCACCAGGGCCAGAAAGAAAAAAAAACATCTGAATCTGAGGATGAAGACTATGTGGCAGTTGAGGATGAGGCCACTTCCAAGAAGAAAGTGGTTAAGAAGGAATATAGCACTGCTGCTGCCACTAAGCCTGGTATGAAAACCAAAGTGCCTGCAAAGAGAATTCCCATGTCTAAAGCCAGAGCCTCTACTTAAGTACCTTTGGAATCTGAACCCAAAGAAGCTGCTGCAGAAGGGAAGAAGAGGAAAGAGAGGGTCAAGAAGACCACTGCTAGAGTGCTTGGGAGATCCTCAATCATGAGAGATTCTGAAGAGGAAGAGGAAGAAGATATTGCACCAGCACCCAAAGCTCATAAGCTTATGGGTGATGCCATCAGGGCAGGGGCTATTCCATCTAAGCCTAAGACTGCTCCTAAGGATACTGCTCCAGCTCCAAAGCCAAAATCAAAGAGGAGCACCAGGAACATCCCTGCTGAGGAGAAGAACAAGGACCCAGTGCCTGAAGCTGAAATGGAAGAAGAAGATGATGAGTCACATGTTTTGAGGAAGTTAAAGCCAAAAATTCCAGATCATAATGATGCTCATCCTGTAGCAGAAAACATGAAGACCAGGAAGGATTCAGGGTTGAGGCTATGGAGAGAGTCAGATCCATATGCCACCAGGAGAAGGACTGTTGTGGACTACAGGTTCCATACAAAGGAACATCAGAATTTCAATGAGATAGTGTTGCTTGACAAGAAACCAATAGTATGTGACATGAGATGGGTCGACTGGGAGTACATCAAGAAGAATGATGAACATTATCCAGGTGTGTATGACAGTTTCAAGGCTTGTGGAGTTGATGGGTTTATGGCTCAGAAGCTCACAAAATGGAATGATGAGCTTATCATGCAGTTCTACTCCACAGCTCACTTCTACCCAGATGGAAGGATTGTCTGGATGTCTGAAGGTATGAGGTACTAGTCAACAGTTGCAGAATGGGCTAAGTTGATCAATGCCCCAAAAGAGAGTGAAGATGACTTGGATGTCTATGCCAACAAGAAGAAGGATCACAACACCATGGCACACATGTACAAGGAGATCCCAGATGCTGCTCTTGAGACACACAAGTTTGGATCTGTACATTACCTTCTATCAGGCTTGCGAACTATCAACTGGATCCTCAGGCACACTCTCTTGCCAAAGTCAGGTGATCACAAGATGATCAGAGGCCATGCAATAAACTTGCTTCACATCTTTGATGTCCCACAGAAGTTCAAAATCATGAGCCTCATAGTGGAAACCATAAAGAGGACAGCTGCAGAACAGAAGAGGAGTTGTGGGTATGCCCCACAGATCCAGGAGTTGATTAACTCCAAGATGGGCACTGGCACATATCTGCTGGACAAGGAGCACCTGCCCATCTACCCAGAATTTGAGGACAACACTGTGGTGATGGATGAAAATGAACCATCTTCTGTGCATGCACAATCCAAGAAGGAGAAGACAAAGGCAGAAAAGGCTGCAAGGATGCCAACTACTGAAGAAGCATCTCAGTATCTTCTGAAGAGCAAGCAAGATTAGCTTGGCTACTTGATTGCCTCCACTCTAAGGATTGAGAAGGGACTAGCCACCCTGACTCAAAACCAGGAGAGCTTGGAGAGGATCGTGGAGCAGAAGTTCTATGACTTGGATGTGAAGGTAACTGAGATCCAGTCTGTTGTGGAGCAACTTCAGGATGATATGCAGGAGAGGAAGGGAAAGAAAACCACTGATGCATTTGCCAGAGTGCCTAGAGCTCAGAGGTCTACTGCAGTGCCTGTTCCAGACACCAGAGCCACTTCATCTGCACCAGCTACAGCTTCAGTGCCACCAGCTCCAGCACCTACTCCATCAGCTCCATCCACATCGACTGAAGCCTTCGTTCTTGGAGTTATCCGGACACCACCACCTGAAGACCAAGCCTGAGAGACGATTTAGTGCTATGCATTTTCTAGGAACTTCTTGGTAACTTGTTTCCAAAGGGGAAGAAAAATGTATAGATCATAGGCTTCGAGAGAGAGAGAGAGAGCGTTGCTTTTTATTCTCTCTTGCTTTGGTGGTTGAACTTTATTTGCTTTGCTTGTTTGAGATACTTTTTATCTGTGTGATACTTGGATGATCATGTGTGTTTGATCATATGCTACATTAATGCTTGTTGGATGACATTATCATTTTATCCCTATATGATCATTCACTTTGCTTGGTGATGAGTGCATGTATTTAATTATTATCATTTTTAGCGCTCCACCAAGATGCATGTGACATGGAAGAGTAACCCATGAACCTAACTCTCTGTCCATTTGCAGTCCAAAGCAAATCATAAACTATGCACAAATTTAGGGGGGGCTCTTGCTTTTCACATACTTCTCAAAGCGACAATGTGTTTCACTCTTACTATCATTTGTCGAAGCTTTGATCTATATGTTGTCATCAATTACCAAAAAGGGGGAGACTGAAAGTGCAACTATCCCTAGGTGGTTTTGGTAATTCCTAACAACATATAGCTCATTGAGCTAATGCTATTCCAAGATTAATATTTCAGGAAAAGCTCGGTGAATGGCATGGCATGGATGAGGAAAGTGGACCCCTCAAAATACTAAGGACAAAAAGATTGTCTCAAGCTCAAAGCTCAAGACTCTACATTTTATATTTTAGTGATCCAAGATCACATTGAGACTATAGGAAAAGCCAATACTATCAAGGAGGGATGAGGTGTTGCTTGATGTGGTTCTTGCTTCATAGTGCTTAGTGATATGCTCCAAACCACTCAACTACCTTCCCACATCCACATATGAACTAAACCAGAAGTCAAACTCGGCCCCACCGATTCTTTCTATCCGGCACCACCGAGTTCAGATGTCATAGCCACTGCCACAAACCCTAGGCAAATCGATCTCATCGATAGGGATCTCGGTCACACCGAGATGGGGTTGTAATCTCCATGTTTCCCTTCGTAACGTTTCGGTCCTACCGAGATGAGCGATCGGTCCCACCGAGATTGCAATGTAAACTCTCTATTTCCCTTTTGTAACATTTTGGTCCCACCGAAATGAGCGATCGGTCCCACCGAGTTTACCTGACCAACTCTCTGGTTAGCTTATTACCAAAATCGGTCCCACCGAGTTTGTGTAATCGGTCACACCGAGATTACGTTGTGCCCTAACCATAACCATATCGGTCCTACCGAGTTGCATCTCAGTCCCACCGAAAATCCTAACACGTCACTAGGTTTGCTAAATCGGTCCGACCGAGTTTCTTAATTCGGTCTCACCGAGATTGGTAAATTATGTGTAACGGTTAGTTTTTGTGTGGAGGCTATATATACCCCTCCACCCACTCTTCATTCGTGGAGAGAGCCATCAGAACATACGTACACTTCCAATACACATTTTCTGAGAGTGAACCACCTACTCATGTGGTGAGGCCAAGATATTCCATTCCCACCATATGAATCTTGATCTCTAGCCTTCCCCAAGTTGCTTTCCACTCAAATCTTCTTTCCACCAAATCCATATCCTGTGAGAGAGAGAGTTGAGTGTTGGGGAGACTATCATTTGAAGCACAAGAGCAAGGAGTTCATCATCAACACACCATTTGTTACTTCTTGGAGAGTGGTGTCTCCTAGATTGGCTAGGTGTCACTTGGGAGCCTCCGACAAAGATTGTGGAGTTGAACCAAGGAGTTTGTAAGGGCAAGGAGATCGCCTACTTCGTGAAGATCTACCGCTAGTGAGGCAAGTCCTTCGTGGGCGATGGCCATGATGGGATAGACAAGGTTGCTTCTTCGTGGACCCTTCGTGGGTGGAGCCCTCCGTGGACTCGCGCAACCGTTACCCTTCGTGGGTTGAAGTCTCCACCAACGTGGATGTACGATAGCACCACCTATCGGAACCACGACAAAAACATCCGTGTCTCCAATTGCATTTGAATTCTCCAAACCCTTCCCTTTACATTCTTGCAGGTTGCATGCTTTACTTTCCGCTGCTCATAGACTCTTTGCATGCTTGCTTTAATTGTGTTAAGATTGCTTGACTCGTGCTAATATAGCTAAAATCTGCCAAAGACTAAAATTGGGAAACGGATAAATTTTTAATTGGTCAAGTAGTCTAATCACCCCCCTCTAGACATACTTTCGATCCTACATATAGGCTATGCGATGATATTGGATCTTGGAATTGGAATCGTTTGAAATTGGAGTTCCACCAAAAAATTTATCCTATGCATCTAGTTCATCGTGATAGGAATTATATATATAATTTTTGGCCTCGTGAAGGAGAAATTATCGCTCTAGCTTGGGGGAGGATTAAGTCAATGTTATATTCATGCCCCAATCATGAGCTCTCAAGAGAAATTATTATCCAGAATTTTTATGCTCGGTTTTCTCATAATGATCAAACCATGCTTGATACTTTTTGTGCGGATTCTTTTATGAAGAAGACTATTGAATTCCGGGGGGATCTTTTGGAAAGAATTAAACGCAACTCTGAAGATTGGGAACTCGACAAAGGTAAAGAGTCAGGTAGTAAACTTAAAGTATGATTGTGTTAAATCTTTTATGGATACCGATGCTTTTCAAAAGTTTAGCACTAAATATGGACTTGACTCTGAGATAATAGCCTCCTTTTGTGAATCATTTGCTACTCATGTTGAACTCCCTAAAGAGAAGTTGTTTAAATATCACCCACCTATTAAAGAAGAAATTAAAGAACTGATACTAGTTAAAGAAGAAACTATACTTTATAATGTTGATCCAGTTGTTCCTTCTGCTTATATTGAGAAACCCCCTTTCCCTGTTAGGATAAAGGAACATGCTAAAGTTGCAATTGTGGTTAACAAAAGCTATATTAGAACACCTAAAACTGATGAACAAATTAAAGTAGAACCTAGTATTGCTATGGTTAAAGATCTCTTAGAAGAAGATATGGATGAGCATGTTATTTACTTCTGTGAAGAAGCTGCTAGAATTGCCAAACCTGATAAAATAGATAAACATAGACCTGTTGTTGGCATGCTCGTCATCTCAGTTAAAATAGGAGATCACTGTTATCATGGTTTATGTGACATAGGTGTTAGTGTGAGTGCTATTCCTTATACCTTATATCAAGAAATTATGAATGACATAGCACCCGCAGAAATAGAAGAAATAGATGTTACTATTAAACTTGCTAATAGAGACACTATATCACCAATTGGGATTGTTAGAGATGTTGAAGTCTTGTGTGGGAAAATAAAACACCCTACTGCTTTTCTTGTTCTTGGCTCCCACAAGATGACTTTTGTCCCATTATCTTTGGTAGACCTTTCTTAAACACCATTAATGCTAGAATAGATTGTGAGAAACAAACGGTCGGTGTTAGTTTTGGTAATGAGTCTCATGAGTTTAATTTTTTCAAGTTTAGTAGAAATCTTCATGAAAAAGAATTGCCTAGTAAGGATGAATTAATTGGTCTTGCTTCTATTGTTGTACCACCTCCTGATCCTTTAGAACAATATTTCCTAGACCATGAAAATGATTTTCATATGCATGAAAGAAATGAAATAGATAAAATTTTCTTTCAACAACGTCCTCTGCTTAAACACAACTTGCCTATTGAAACTCTAGGAGGTCCTCCTCCGCCTAAAGGTGATCCTGTGTTTGAATTAAAATAATTGCCAAACACTTTGAAATATGCTTATCTTGATGAAAAGAAGATATATCCTGATATTATTAGTGCTAACCTTTCAGAACATGAAGAAGAAAGATTATTGAAAGTTTTGAGGAAGCACCGAGCTGCTATTGGATATACTCTTGATGATTTAAAGGGCATTAGTCCCACTCTATGCCAGCACAAAATTAATATGGAGCCTGATGCTAAACCTGTTGTCGATCACCAACGTCGGTTAAATCCGAAGATGAACGAAGTGGTAAAAACAGAAATATTAAAACTTCTGGAAGCACGTATAATCTATCCTATAGCTGATAGTAGATGGGTAAGTCATGTTCATTGTGTTCCTAAGAAAGGAGGTATAACTGTTGTTCCTAATGATAAGAATGAACTTATTCCACAAAGAATTGTTACATGCTATAGAATGGTAATAGATTTTAGAAAATTAAACAAAGCAACTAGAAAAGATCATTACCCTTTGCCTTTTATTGATCAAATGCTCGAAATATTATCTAAGCACACAGACCTTTGCTTCGTTGATGGATATTCTGGCTTTTCACAAATACGTGTTTCTCAACCTGATCAAGAAAAGACCACTTTTACTTATTCCTTTGGAACCTATGCTTATAGACGTATGCCTTTTGGTTTATGTAACGCACCTACTACCTTTCAAAGATGTGTGACCGCTATATTCTCTAACTTTTGTGAAAATATTGTTGCGGTTTTCATGGATGACTTTTCTGTTTATGGGAAGTCTTTTGTTGATTGTTTAAGCAATCTTGATCGAGTTTTGCAGAGATGTGAACAAACAAATCTTGTCTTGAATTGGGAGAAGTGCCACTTTATGGTTAATGAAGGCATTGTCTTGGGTCATAAAATTTCTGAAAGAGGTATTGAAGTGGACAGAGCTAAGGTTGATGCAACTGAAAAAATGTCATGTCCTAAAGATATAAAAGGAATTCTTAGTTTCTTAGGTCATGCTGGTTTTCTATAGAAGATTTATCAAAGACTTTTCAAAAATTTCTAGGCCTCTTACTAGTCTCTTGCAGAAGGATATTCCTTTTGTTTTTGATGATGATTGTTTATAAGCCTTTGAAACACTCAAGAAAGCCTTAATTTCTACACCTATTGTTCAACCACCTGATTGGAACTTGGCTTTTGAAATTATGTGTGATGCTAGTGATTATGCTATTGGTGCTGTTCTAGGACAAAGAGTTGATAAAAAACTTAATGTTATTCATTATGCTAGTAAAACTCTAGACAATGCTCAAAGAAATTATGCTACTACTGAAAAAGAATTCTTAGCAGTTGTGTTTGCTTGTGAAAAATTTAGACCTTATATTGTTGATTCCAAAGTAACTGTTCACACAGACCATGCTACTATTAAATATCTTATGGAAAAGAAAGATGCTAAACCTAGACTTATTCAATGGGTTCTCTTGCTACAAGAATTTGATTTACATATCATTGATAGAAAAGGAGTTGAGAACCCAGTAGCTGATAATTTATCCAGGCTTGAAAATGTGCTTGATGACCCACTACCTATTGATGATAGTTTTCCTGATGAGCAGTTAGCTGCAATAAATGTTTCTCATAGTACTCATTGGTATGCTGACTATGCTAATTACATTGTTTCTAAATATTTACCACCTAGCTTTACATACCAACAAAAGAAAAAAAATCTTCTATTATTTAAGACATTACTTTTGGGATGACCCACATCTTTATAAAGAAGGAGTAGAGGGTACTATTAGACGTTGTGTACCTGAGCATGAACAGGGACAAATCCTAAGCTTATGGAGGGCATCATTCTGGAGATAGAACTGCTCACAAGGTATTGCAATCTGGATTTTATTGGCCTACTCTCTTCAAGGATGCCCGTAAGTTCGTCTTATCTTGTGATGAATGTCAAAGAATAGGTAATATCGGTAAGCGTCAAGAAATGCCTATGAATTATTCACTTGTTGTTGAACCATTTGATGTTTGGGGATTTGATTACATGGGACCTTTTCCTTCCTCTAATGGGTATACACATATTTTGATTGTTGTTGATTATGTTACTAAATGGATAGAAGCTATTCCAACTAGTAGTGCTAATCACAACACCTCAATTAAAATGCTTAATGAAGTTATTTTCCCAAGGTTTGGAGTCCCTACATATTTAATGATTGATGGTGTGATAGAGGCAAAGGTGTCCCGTCTTTCGATGAGAAGGTGATTATCGTTTCGGTGGAGTAGACTTTGACGACCCGACTACGAACGTGCGAGGACGCCGCGCCTTAGCAATCGCTAAACCAACTCCGAGAGGTTGTTCACCATGCTGGAGCACGATCAACCTGACCACGAGGGTCTATTTCCTGCAAGCAAACGAAGAACAAGCAAGAAACTGAGATTGCAATCTGGATATTGCGAATATAAGATGAAAGCTTTATTAATCAAGGTGGGGTTCTGTGACGTCTTGGTCTGGTCGTTGAACACAAATGAAGTACGCGAAGTTGCAGCTATGACGAACTTTTAATCTAAACAAAACCCAAATTCTAAACGATGCCCTAAGGCTGTATATATGGAGGAGAGAGGGGGGAATTTCGTGGCCCTTCAAGGAGTGGTCCGAAACCAACCCTAACTCTTGTTTCCCCACACATACGGACTCTAAAACAGCTTATAATCAAGTATTTCGAAATTAGATGGGCCTGGCCCAATAATAAGGTGACTCAGCACCTAGAATAGCCTCTGGACGAAATTTATGAAGTGGCATCTTGTATATTTCGTCCAAGGCTTCATGCACTCCTTATGGTGGCTTCAAAGTCCTGAAATCATCACTTGTAACTCTATTCTTGTTCCCCTTGCGCATGCCATCATCTCCATGCTTGGTCTTGCTCCAGTGTACATCCCTCTTATCCATGCCAGGCCCTTCATTTATAAGCAAAAAAATATATCCAATTTAGGCAACGTCATATTCTCATGAACATTAGAATCATTACCAAGAAACGAAAGTACTTGATAATTTAATTGGCGTGCGCGAGCTCTAGCCATTGGTCCAGTATGTATAGCAGCAGGGGTTGTGGGTGTGATACGTCTCCAACATATCTACTTTTCCTAACGCTTTTTCTCTTGTTTTGGACTCTAATTTTCATGATTTGAATGAAACTAACCCCGGACTGACGTTGTTTTCAGCAGAACTACCATGGTGTTGTTTTTGTGCAGAAATAAAAGTTCTCGAAATGGAACGAAACTTTGCGAGGATTTTTTATATCAATAATAAGAATTTCTGAAGCCAAGACCCACCAGAGGGGGGCACCTGGGTGAGGACAACCCACCAGGGCACGCCCCCTCACCTGGCGCGCCATGGTGGGTTGTGCCCACCTAGTGGCCTCGTAGACCCTGAAACCGATGCTATAAAATCCTATTTTTCAGAAAAAATCAGGGAGAAAGAATTATCGCGATCCACAAGACGGAGCCGCCCTCACCTCCTGTTATTCACCGGGAGGCCAGATCTGGAGTCCGTTTGGGGCTCCGGAGAGGGGAATCTTCGTTCTTCGTCATCACCAACCCTTCTCCATCGCCAATTCCATGATGCTCCTTCATAGGATCGCTGGTCAGTGAGGAGTTGGATGAGATTCATCATGTAATCGAGTTAGTTTTGTTAGGGCTTGATCCCTAGTATCCACTATGTTCTTAGATTGATGTTGCTATGACTTTGCCATGCTTAATGCTTGTCACTTTGGGAAGGGTGCCATGATTTCAGATCTGAACCGTTTATGTTATCACCATTATATCCATGTTCTAGATCCGATCTTGCAAGTTATAGTCACCTACTACGTGTTATGATCCGGCAACCCCGGAGTGACAATAGCCGAGACCACTCCCGATGATGACCATAGTTTGAGGAGTTCATGTATTCACGGTGTGTTAATGCTTTGTTCCGATTCTCTATTACAAGCAGGCCTTAATATCCCTTAGTTTCCAATATGGACCCCGCTGCCACAGGAGGGTAGGACAAAAGATGTCATGCAAGTTCTTTCCATAAGCACATATGACTATTTACGGAATACATGCCTACATTATACTCCCTCCGTTCGGAATTACTTGTCGAAGCAATGAATGTATCTAGACGTATTTTAGTTCTAGATACATCCATTTTCGAGACAAGTAATTCCGAACGGAGGGAGTATTTATGAACTGGAGCTAGTGCAGTATCGCCCCATGTTATAACTGTCTCATGATGAATATCATCCAACAAGTCACCGATCCAATGCCTACGAATTTATCTTATACCGTTCTTGCTAAGTTACTACTGCTATCATCACTGTTACACTTGCTACAAAACTATTGCTATCACTTTTACCGCTACCATTACTGTTGCTACTATTATCAAAACTATCATACTACTTTGCTACTAATCACTTTGCTGCAGATAATTAATCTCCAGGTGTGGTTGAATTGACAACTCAGCTGTTAATACCTTCAAATATTCTTTGGTTCCCCTTGTGTCGAATCTATAAATTTGTCTTGAATACTCTACCCCCGAAAACTATTGCGATCCCTATACTTGTGGGTTATCAGGGTGTAACAATGGTATTGATGTCCTCATCATCCTCCACTTCTTGAAATGAAGTCATCCTTATCGGAAGCTCATCTTACTCACCTAAATAAGGCTTCAAATCTGCAATGTTAAAAGTGGGACTTGTCGGCGTCCTGGGAACGGGGGTACCCAGACTTGCCTGCCTGCGGCCCAGGGCGTGGCTCATCCAGCGGGCTGGTACGGCCCCATCTTCATCAGCAAACACGCAAAACCCTCACGAGGCGGATGACACAAGACCTCCTTAGGGGCAGCCTCACTAGGCTGGCTCGTGAGGAGCGGAGAGATCAAGGAAAGGGGCACCTCATGAGGTTTCCATGACATGAGCCATGACGACCAAGGCCAGGCAGGAGCCAACGGGCGTAGAGTATCGGTTGCCTCTTTGGTGCTAAAGAGGCAAGCGCAGGCGAGAAGTCCCGAGGCATCAGGCAAAGGTTTCCATATCGGTGCAACGAGACCAAGACCAGCAGGACGGTAGGACGGAGGTCATCACGGAGCCCACGACGGCGTCACCACCAGAGCCTTTGGCAGGCGAAGACCACCTTTTGTCAGGATAACTTGTACTAGTTGTCCCCCTTCAAATTGGCTATTGTGGGATCCCTTCCTGCCTAATATTTGGGAAGAGGACCCGGGCCTCTATACATAGGACTAGCCACCACCATAGGAGGGGGATCGGATCTCATCTGATCTGGGAAGAACCAGACCATCCACACACACAAGCTCATCGAGCTCAAGAACACCTCTCCTCAGGAGGTTGTTCTTCCCTTGTATTTGTTCATCCCCAACCTACAAAGCAATCCACCACACCACACTGGAGTAGGGTATTACACCGCAACGGTGGCCCGAACCAGTATAAACTCTTGTCTCCCCTATTTCGTGGGTTTGGCGTGCTAGGCTTTGAGATCGCGGTGAGAGAGCGAGCTAGGGGGAGAGAGATCTTCGTGTGCATCCCAGAGTTCGAACCTCAAGGGTTTTGCTGGAACCCGTAATCCGACATTTGGTGCGCTAGGTAGGGGTGCGCTGAAGTTTTTCTTCCGTCGATCCATGCTCTGCTGCTCCACCTCGTCCATGGCGGACGCACGCCGAGCGCCGGGCCGCCCTCGCTGTCCATGTCGCTCAGACAGCTCCTGTCGGCGGGCCAACCCATTGTTCTCCATCACCCGCCGCCAACGCCGCCACTGGCCCGGAGGGAAACGAGTAGCAAGCGTCATCCTGCACCCCTCTGTGCGGCGGGACGGCCGCACCGCCACCCCGTCGCTGACTCCGGCCGGATCATCGTCCCACGCTCGTCGCGCTCCCACGGACGCGCAGGCCGCGGTGCTCATGGCACGTGAGCTCCTGTGCTACCTCTCGGTCGATGACCTCTACTAGGACTGGCTGGACCACATCACCGAGCTCGTCAGCGCCGCTGGGGGCTCCCCTGTACCATCTCTCTCGCTGCCTCACCCTTTTCCAGCTGCGGGCGATGTAGCTCATGGAGCGCCACCGCCAACTCTGCATCAAGACGGCGTCCTGGCGCTAAGACACGCGGCCCCTCAGTCTGACCCTCCGCGCTGGGTGCCTGCGCGCGAAGAAGGAAGCTGCCAAGAAGTTCCCCGACCGCCGGAAAATGCTCCTGCACTCCCGGCGCCACCACGTCAAGACCGCATGCTGCCCGCGACGGCGGTGCGTAGGCATCAAGATCTAGCTCCGCGCCCGTGATGGGCCTCGGTGGCCACAGCAGGCTGCCATGCCTTCACTCTAGAGCTGCGTAGCGTAGTCTAGCCAGGCAAGTTCAAGCCAGACCTACCCCCGCGCTACGACGGCACCCCCGACCCTGCGGATTTCTTGTAGCTCTACGAACTGAGCATCGAGGCGGCCAACGGCGACGAGAAAGTCATGGCGAACTGGTTTCCCATGGCTCTCAAGGATGGTGCTCGCTCGTGGCTCCTGAACTTGCCCCCGGGGTCAATTTCCTCATGGGGTGAGATGCGCATCCGCTTCGTCGCCAACTTCCAGGGCACTCGCGACCGCCCGCCGGCCGCGGGTGACCAGTGCCGCATCAAACAACTGCCAGGGGAGACCCTGCAGAAGTACATCCAGCGCTTTCACAATGTTTGCCTCAAGATTCCCAAGGTGAAAGATGAGGCCATCATGTCAGCGTTCTCTGATGGTGTTCGCGATGTCAAGATGAAGGAGGAGCTCGCCATCCACGAGGAGTTGTGTACGGCCCTGGAGATGTTTAACATCGTGACCAAGTGCGCAAGAGCTGAGGAGGGGCGCCTCTCCCTCCTCGAGCTCCCTGCTGCCGACCTAGAAGAGAAGAAAGCCAAGGCCAAGGACGTGAAGCGCAAGTGAGTAGCCCTGCTCGCGGCGGAGCCAGACACGAAGCGCGGCCGGGACCACCTCGAGTCGTCCAAGAGCAGCCGTCCATTCTGCGCCTTCCACAACGTACACAGCCACAACACCAACGACTGCCAAGAGCTCAGGGCCATTCGAGATGGACGCTTCGGTTGACGCTCCGAGCGCAATGACCGGGGCTACGACCGAGGAGGAGGATGAAGTGGGGGACGCTGAGACGACCGCGCCCCCCGTCACGAGTGGCGCGACCGGCCTCGCGAGGACTACTGGCAGGAACAGCCTCGCGAGGGCGCCTGGAGGGACCAGCCTCGTGAGGACCATCCTCAGGGCAATGCTGGCCTCCCTCCGTTGCCGCCACCGCCAAGGAGGAACGACAACAGACATCAGGACGAGGGGGCTGGGGGCTTTCAAGAGCCGCGCGCTATCGCCTGCATCTTAGGCGAAGCCCAGGCCCCAGCTTCCCAGCGCATCTTCAAGCAGTTTGCTTATGAGGTGAACACGACCCTTCCCAAGCTCAAGGCCACGCACTCGCTTAGGTGGTCCAAGTGCGCCATCACCTTCAGCCCAGCGGACCAGCTCAAGTGCGCGGCGACCGCCGGTGTCCTTTCGATGCTCTGTTCACCCATCATCAGCAACATCCAAGTCACCAAGACCCTCATCGATGGCGGTGCGGGGCTCAATGTCCTTTCTGTCGAGATGTTCGTAGCCTTCAAGTGCCATACGATCAGCTACATCCTACCAAGCCTTTCTCAGGAGTGACCGATGGCTCCACCACCTCGATAGGGCAGGTCTGCCTCACTGTCACCTTCTGCCAGCGTAACAACTACCACACCGAGCTAATCGACTTTGACGTCGCCCACATCCGTCTGCCGTACAACGCCATCCTTGGGTATCCAGCATTGGCCAAGTTCCTGGCAGTGACCCACCATGGCTACAACGTCCTCAAGATGCCAGGGAGCGGCGGAGTCATCACGGTCCCCTGCGAAGAAAGAGATGTGGTGTTCTCCCTTGAGCGCGCCTTCCAAGCCGCTGCGACCGAAGACCCCGACAACGAAGGCACCCTGTACCCTCCTGAGGCCATCCCCAAGAAGAAGAAGCAGCTACTCCACCCAGGGCCTCAGGAGAGCGGCGTCTCCAGTGGCACCACCTCAAGATCCGTGCCTGTAGCTAGGGCGCCTCCCTCCCTCGCATAGGAAGGCGCGCCCGGGCCCCTCCTCGGGCAAGGCTCGGGGGCTCTCTTCTAGAGGGCCTCAGACCTAGCAACAATCACGAGGGAGGCGCTCGGGCACCATGTGGAGGCGTGCTTCGCCGCACGTTTCCCTTAGGAAGGCACTGGGCGAGGAGCGCTCGGTGCTCAGGAGTTCATCGTCAAGGCGACCCAGGAGCTTCAAGAGGCAAGGGCCATACGTGGCGACCACCGCCCACCACCCGGCGTAGCTCCCCATCCTGGCGAGGATGGCGGGCTACAGTCTACGTCAACATTCCAGGGCTCAATAGGGCCGCATCTCAAGAGCGCCTCTCGCCTTCGCGCGTTGGTCAGTGTGAGGGTCCACCTCACAGCTACGTTCGCATGCCGTTTGGCTTGCCGAACGCGTCCGTCACCTTCCAG
This sequence comes from Triticum urartu, assembly GCF_056163025.1. Taxonomy (NCBI): domain Eukaryota; kingdom Viridiplantae; phylum Streptophyta; class Magnoliopsida; order Poales; family Poaceae; genus Triticum; species Triticum urartu. The sequence goes on from NC_141876.1 coordinate 444,025,339, forward strand.
CGCCACTTGCGGAGCATTCTGGTGGCTCAGGAGGCCAGGCATCACGCTGTCCTGGTGGAGATGGCGATGGTCCTCAATGAACCACTCGAGCCCCCGGAGCCTCCTGGGGCTCAGGGCCCTGGCAGCTCGTGAGGAGCAACCCTTCGGCACGCACCTTCAGCTACTCCAACACCACTCCGGCTACGGTATCAGGTGACCCTTTCCAGTTCATTCAGTTGGGGGCGCCCCTCGGGCAGCATTATGCGCACCGTCCTCTAGGAGCCGGTGCTGGCGCGGACGAAGGTCCTCCACGCCCTTGTTCGCTGCCGTCGTGTGGGCAGATCCCGCCCGCCCGCCTAAGCGACATCTCGCCCACCTGAGGTATAACTTCTTGTACTTGTCCAGCTCCCCAGGTCGCTGCATGTGGGTTTTCTTCTATGCGACTACTCCCCAGCTCCCCATGTATAGTAGCTAGGGTTTGTCGGCTGGTCCAACATCACCTACTATTATAGAGGAAATGCCACTCGAAAAGTTGTCCTGATTTATGCCTCGGTGGAGGTATACATGTTGTTTCGATAAAAAGTACATGGTGGTTGTGCGGTCATTGTCCATATGCTCCGATTGTTGCTGCTAATCTGATACTATCACTGGTTAAATGAAGAAATGCTTTTTTTCTCGAGTATCCCGAGCATCTCCAATAGCTTGTCTATATGGATGTCTATACTCATTTTCCACGACGTGAGCCCAAAACAAGCGTCCAACAGCTTGTCTATATGGTCGTCCAAATATACACATCCTCTAAATCGACCTCGACAATGTCCACGCCTGGACAATGTGAAGGCGTCGTCTAAACACGACTGCAGTCATGATTTCTTCCTCTCCCCAGCGACAGCCCACCTGTCATAGTCCCTGTATATAGACGTTCTAATGCAAAACTAGACGTGTATATGAGGGAATCTTTTTAGACCATTGTCTATATGAATATATAGACATCCAAATATGCACATGCTATTGGAGATGCTCTTAGTTCCCATCAAGATAATCATGATGCTTCTGTTTGTTGGTGTACTTTTCATTAATTCTTATTGACAATTGATATGTCGTTGTTAATCTTGTACCACTGCAAAAACAAAGTAACAACACTATATCCATTTTTATATTTTTGCAAACAGCGATGCTTATCTCCATACCCGGGCATGTCTTCCTCAATTTTAGTGGAACTACACAAAATTGGGTGGCCATTGTTGTTCCGCCTCACCGTCCTCTGCCACGTGGTTCTTCCTTCCTCGAGCTTGATTAATGAGAAGAAACAGACCATAGTGAGGATTTGTCGAACTTAATAGGTGCCTCACCCAAACTTGATGCCAAATGGATGATGCATCACCATGATGACCTATCGATTCTCATGGTTGCGTCGGCTGGTGAAGCTGATTGATTTTCGACGAAAAACAAGTTGTCTTCCGTCAGTGTTGTTTTCTTGTTACCCACAAAGATGATATCCTTCATCAGTTCACCTTGGTTGCATTGGAGACGCAGTTGTCTTTAACGTTGGTGCAATTTTATCACACAACTGGCTATGAACCAAATGTTTCCTCGAAGAAGGATCGACGTTGGTACTAAGAGCATAAGTTTTCTATTGATTTCTAAGCCTTCTCACAACTTTGTCTTAGCTCCCCTGTAATTTTATTTGTCCAGCTATTAACTTTGATTAAAAAATGGTGTGGACTAAAAACCCGGATGGACGTAGTAGCCCTCCATTTTTATTTACTCTGCATATTAGATTTGACTGAAGTCAAACTTTGTAAAGTTTGACTAAGTTTAGGCCGAACACAACAAACCATAATTATTGAGAGAGGGTAAACTCTACATACTCCCAAACCTTTCCGATAATTGAAATTAAAATTCTTTATTCGTACACACTCTCACACGTTTCCGATAATTTGGCGCATGTGTGGTTGTTCACTTAAGGGAGGGTAGTGTACCGCACGTGAAGGACAGGAAGTGTGACCAGGACGCGTGGATCGTTAGTTCATCGAAAGTAGTAGTTTTCTTCACTGGTACGTTAAATAAAAAGTTTTGTTTCATACTTACGCAATTTAAAACGATTGTTGTGGAGAGAATAATAAAACCACTCCGCTATATATTAGTAGTATACATGAGTACTATATGGACGTAGCTTCATTGACTTAGTGCACTTGCCTTTGGGTGTATGACAGGTGGGCCCAAAATGTGGCTGGCCCACCTGTCATACAACCAAAAGATAGGTGTAGTTAAGGCACCGGAGCTTAGTCCGTAATACAGTATATATGTAGCACACTATATAAGCTGGAGCCTCAGCACTTGTTCGCTAGGGTTTGAACTCTCCACACTCTCGGTGCACTACATATATATATACACGCTGGAGGCTCAACGTTCCTTTGCTAGGGTTTGCTATATTCATAGTCTCTCACCCTCTTCACCAGATCTAAACAATACTGCATTGTGGCCTCTTTCTCTCCCCCCTCATAGATGGTGAAGGAGGCGTCCGGATCCCGTCGCACCGGGAAGGGGAGGAGGTGCAGCGTTCACTCTATCGCCTTCGGCGAGGGAGGCAATCCACTGCCGGCTGCGCTGTTCTCTTTCACCCAGCGCCTGTGCGGGACAGCCACCGACCCCTTCTTCCTTGCTGTCGTACGTAGTGTGGGCAGATCCGGCCTCTCGCCGCACGCCTTGCCACATCCCGACGACCCTAAGGTATAAGTTTCTTTGAAATCTTCATTGCTCCAGCTGCATGCAGATCTTTTTCGATTCAGTAGTTGAATCTAGGACGTGGGGTGGAGCATGAATCTAGGACGTGGTTCAATGAGGAAAGAAGGGTGCGGTGGGGTGGAGCATGAATCTAGGACGTGGTTCAATGAGGAAAGGAGGGAGGGAAAGTAGTATAGACTGGCTATCTAGCCGCTTTGTTGGTCGAAAAGGGAAAAGGGGGTAACGCAGTACACACATCTGTAAGGAACCGATCTCTTTGTTGAAAAGGGAAAGAAACTGGGGGGTCGGTTAGTTTGTGCAGGACTAGATTTGCTGCCCTCACATAGGAAAAAGGTTCAAAGAGAACAAATATGGGACCAACACAGATATGCTACTTGGCTACATACTCTGCATCACCCATTTATACGTGTGGACGCACATGGTGCTGGCATGTCCCATATCCCATGTCCCATACAACTATTTTGCTGTTGTTAATCTAAGAATGATGCTAGAAAATTGAAGCAATGCCACTGTTAAAAGTGAATTACATTCTTAACGAATGTTGTTTTAAGAGAATGTCTCTGTTAATATGAATCAATGCAACTGCTTTAGAAATGCTACTGTCCTACTTTGTTTTCCATCAAGATAAGTTAGATGCTTCTTTTTGTCACCATTTGTTTCATCCTCCTTTATTGGACAGTAATTGTTTCCTTTTTTGCCTCTGTTAAAATAGGGATATCTATTCAACTTGTTGCTATATCAAACTTAAATTTCACACCGACAACTTTGCTTGATTTCAGTGCAACTGCATAAAACGAGATTGGATTTCCTATTCGTGTTGGCAGATTCGTAGGTGATCTTGTGTGCGTTGATGTCTACTACACAACCTTATTCTTGTAGACGTTGTTGGGCCTCCAAGTGCAGAGGTTTGTAGGACAGTAGAAAATTTCCCTCAAGTGGATGACCTAAGGTTTATCAATCCGTAGGAGGCGTAGGATGAAGATGGTCTCTCTCAAGCAACCCTGCAACCAAAGAACAAAGAGTCTCTTGTGTCCCCAACACACCCAATACAATGGTAAATTGTATAGGTGCACTAGTTCGGTGAAGAGATGGTGATACAAGTGGTATATGGATAGTAGATAAAGGTTTTTCTAATCTGAAAATATAAAAACAGCAAGGTAACTAATGATAAAAGTGAGCGTAAACGGTATTGCAATGCTAGGAAACAAGGCCTAGGGTTCATACTTTCGCTAGTATAAGTTCCCTCAACAATAATATCATAATTGGATCACATAACTATCCCTCAACGTGCAACAAAGAGTCACTCCAAAGTCACTAATAGCGGAGAACAAACAAAGAGATTATGGTAGGGTACGAAACCACCTCAAAGTTATTCTTTCCAATCAATCCGTTGGGCTATTCCTATAAGTGTCACAAACAGCCCTAGAGTTCATACTAGAATAACACCTTAAGACACAAATCAACCAAAACCCTAATGTCACCTAGATACTCCAATGTCACCTCAAGTATCCATAGGTATGATTATACGATATGCATCACACAATCTCAGATTCATCTATTCAACCAACACATAGGACCTCAAAGAGTGCCCCAAAGTTCTACCGGAGAATCATGATGAAAACGTGTGCCAACCCCTATGCATAGGTTCATGGGCGGAACCCGCAAGTTGATCACCAAAACATACATCAAGTGAATCACGTGATATCCCATTGTCACCACAGATACGCACGGCAAGACATACATCAAGTGTTCTCAAATCTTTAAAGACTCAATCCGATAAGATTACTTCAAAGGGGAAACTCAATTCATTACAAGAGAGAAGAGGGGGAGGAGAAACATAAGATCCAACTATAATAGCAAAGCTCGCGATACATCAAGATCGTGCCAAATCAAGAACACGAGAGAGAGAGAGAGATCAAACACATAGCTACTGGTACATACCCTCAGCCCCGAGGGAGAACTACTCCCTCCTCGTCATGGAGAGCACCGGGATGATGAAGATGGCCACCGGAGAGGGATTGCCCCCTCCGGCAGGGTGCCGGAACGGGTCTAGATTGGCTTTCGGTGGCTACGGAGGCTTCTGGCGGCGGAACTCCCGATCTATTGTGCTCCGGATGTTTTTAGGGTATATGGAGATATATAGGCGGAAGAAGTACGTCAGGGGGGCCACGAGGGGCTCACGAGGGTGGAGGGCGCACCCAGGGGGGTGGGCGCGCCCCCTGCCTCGTGACCTCCTCACAGAGCCCCCGACGTGCACTCCAAGTCTGCTGGGCTTCTTTTCTTCCAAAAATGAGTTCCGTGAAGTTTCAGGTCAATTGGACTCCGTTTGCTTTTCCTTTTCTTCGAAACCCTAAAACAGGGTAAAAACAGAAACTGGCACTGGGCTCTGGGTTAATAGGTTAGTCCCAAAAATAATATAAAAGTGTATAATAAAGCCCATAAACATTCAAAACAGTAAATAATATAGCATGGAGCAATAAAAAATTATAGATACGTTGGAGACGTATCATGCGCCATGACAAGTTGGTACTTGCCTTCATCCACATGATCGTGCAGTGTGTTTTGAGATGCTATGCTACTTGTATTGGTACTGTTTTAAATAAATGTTGAATTGAAGCTATTGTATTGCTCTCTTTTCCCATTAAGTAGTGAACAAAAATGGTACCAACCCAGACATGATGCCTGTTGCTTTGTTACAACAAACTCTGCATCACCCCTTTTATAAGTAGATGGAAGCACATGGTGTTGTTGCGCCCACTCTCCCCTGGAACTATTATGCTTTTTGTTAATCTAATGCCGCTGGTAAAATTAAGCAATGTCACTCTCAGAATTAACTATTGAATCTTAGTTCAAAACTGCAACACTTGTTAGGGATTGGCGGGATTACCATTTTGGTGGCCGCATGTTTCATCCTCCTTTATTGGCCAGTAATTGATTCCTTTTTTGCCTCTGTTAATACAGGGATATCTATTCAACTTGTTTCTATTGCGACATTTTGCTTCGCTATGTGAAACACTTTTGTTTTAAGAGTGTTTTGTGTAGTTCAATTTGAATGTCACATCGGCGACTTTGCTTAATTTTGGTGGAACTGCACAAAAGGAGATCATGGATTTTCATATATGTGTTGGGATTTCTTTCAAGTCCTCCTCGCGAGTCTTGAAAGGCCAGTACCGACTTTCCTCGGAATTAACTACTGAATCTTAGTTCAAAACTGCAACATTTGTTAGGGATCGGCGGGAGTACCATTTCTGTTAGGGATCGGACAGAGTACATGTTTAAGAAATGTATTGTTCAGATAATGTCTCTGTTATTATATATCAGTTATAGTGCTTTACAAATGGTACTATCCTGCTTTGTAGTTCTTTCTACATGTTTTACCAACGTATTGTTAAGATAATGTCTTTGTTAAAATGAATCAGTCGCATTGTTTTAGGAATGGTACTTTTTTGCTTTGTCGTTCTTTATACATGTTGAAACAAGGCATTGTTAAGATAATGTGTCATTTAATATGAATGAATCACACTGATTGAGAATTGCTACTCTCCTACTTTGTTTCCCATTAAGATAAGGTAGATCAGTAGATGTTTTTCTTTTGGGAGTACAAGTCATCAACCGTTATTTCTCAGTAATTGTTTCCCTTATACCTATTGTTGCTTACAGGGATATCAAAATTAAACCTTGGTTTTATTCTGACTTTGATTTTAGTTGAACTACACAAAAGGAGCCAATGTGTCTAAGGCAAACTGCTACATTAGTGGGTCCATTTGGTCTTACTACTTTGCAGAAAGAAGCAGTCACTGTTTGCACTACATTACACAAGGAATAATTGAGCAGCTTTACAGAATATTAGTAGATGATGGTGACATGACTAGTCTGCAGAGAGCATAGGAAACTCTACAACACGTGGAGTGCACTGAGCAAAAAGTGCCCAAACAAGTACACGAAGCCAGGACATGACTCCAAATCTATCAATGTCATTCTAAGCAACAATGATGGGGCATCTGGGTATGGTAATCTATTTACCGTACTTTCAGTTTGTTAGTCCATCGATTGGTGGGTTGACACTGGGGCCAATATTCATGTGTGTGCTGATGTGTCTTTGTTTTCTGGCAACATATAAATACGAAATCCACAGGGATGCTTAGCTTGATTTTAGTGGAACTGCACAAAATGTTCACATGGTTTGTGTCCTCCATAATACTTCATCATGGACAATACATCGAATGGCTCTCTAATCATTCGTCGTCACCTTGAGACACTGGACTATCAGATGAAAATTGATGACAAACCCTGTCCGTTCCACAATCATAGGCATTACATATTTTGAATGGGAAAAGCTTGTCAAAGTTTAATCATTGATGTTAGCAAGAAAACATTAGTTTAATATATTGGAATTGGAAAACCTTGTCAATTTTTGCTCATTGATGTTAGCCAGAAGACATGCATTTGATATTTTAACTGGGACGCCCTTTGATATAAGCAACGTTGATCGTTTTTTCCTATTCCTATCTTCAGTTCAGAAGTAAATATTTACTCTGCTGAGATGCATAGTCACATGAATGTTGACTTATGTAAGGTATTTTAAGAGTTTGTTCTGAATGTTTTCTATGTAATGCCAGGCCTTGTGAGTTTGATTGCAAAGTTGAGCTTAGAATGTTGTGGCATGCGGCATCATGAGCTGTTCACCATGCCTCCTGAGAATAATGCTTCATATGGTTTTGCATGTTGATCTAATGCCCGTGATTTGCATGTTAAGAAGATCATCCTCTTCTGTTGTTTCTGTGCTTAATAAGTTCATTGTCTTATGTTTCATTCATAGCCTATATGACAACTCAGGTAGGTTAGAGGTGAAACCATATGATCTTCCGACCAACTCATCATCTTAGGCCGTGATTGGATCGTCGTTTTCCAACCAAAACCACTTGTAAGACTGACGCTTGTAAATAAAAGCAGATGGTCTCGGGCGAAGCGCTTGGTTGGTCGATTTCGACTAGTAAAATATACACTGGTCTCTCAAATTACACGCGTAACCCGCCGGTTTTACTTACAGACCTCGGGCCCTCGGTTTCATTACGCCTGTATTTTACGCGTTGTTTCCGATGACGAGTAAATTACACTTGTATCTTAATACAGGTGTGAAATAAACCCGAGCTCCCAAGCGCGGCCTTACTGTTTCATGCCCTCTCAGTCTCTCGAAGGTACTCATAGGTGTTCGATGATCCTGGCATCCTGAATGAGCAGCAGACGTTGTATTAGACCATCTGTAGGGCCTGCGAGGCCCTCTCCGTCGTCCTTCAAGTTGTTGCGCTCGCCGTGGCGCCGAGCATTGTCGACATGGTCAACGAACATGAGGATTCAGGAGATGACTTTATTTTGACTGGATGATAGTAGGGGCCCACTAAGGCCATAGCCGTACGTAGGCAAGTGCCTCCTTATTATGTACAACTATATTTTTTTTGCTTCCTCCTGGTTTCATGACATCACGGTCCGACACCATTATCAACCTATATAGTCAATAAACGAGAGAATTGCACAAGGAGCGGCCGACGGCTGGGACCAAGCCATTACGTGTTGTTTATAGGAGAGCAGGGTATTAATTGGGCGGGCTGTGGCCCGTCTAGCCCAGCCCAGATATTAATTTTTTCAAGCTGAAAATGGCTAGCCCATCTATACTTTTTTTGAGGAATACCCAAGCAAGGTCAACTTGTTATTCTCCGCCCCGCTGGGCTACAAACCTTTTCTAGGAGGGATGCATTAGGCTTAACAGGAAAATGGGCTTTAATTTATATTAAATGGGATGTAATTAGAAAAACTGAGCAGTAACTATAAAAAAATGCACCAAACACGTAATTAGTTTATAAAATATTATTTTTGGAATTTGAAAATTTTAATTTCATTAATTGTTGCGCGCGCAATGTTTCGTTGGATTTTTACGTAATACAAATTTATATTGAAATTGTATTTAATCTGACTAGAAATTTCGGGATAAAAATATTTCGGATCCCATCAAAATGTGGGAATTTTTTTTGAATTCTATTTTGAACGGTTGGTTGAAATTATTAATCGTTGTCCTTGCTAGAAAATGGGTTGTATTTTTAACAAACTATAAATGGGCTGTAGTAAATTCTATTAGAATTCAAAAATGGGTTGTACATTCTTAAAAATCACAAATGGGCTATGAGTTCTCTGCCACACACTTGTGGGCCTACTAAGTTGACGCATCCCCTAAAAAAGTAAGTTGACGTGTATGCAAGGCTTTGTCAACTTATAGTCAACACACGGTTCTAGCAACAGTGGCCGTTGGATGTCCATCCAACGAATGTCGTGCTTCTTCTTCAATCTCGAATATTCTAGTTTCAGCCGCCCAAAAAATGATCCCTCCCTGACATCTGGGGTGCACCATTCCGGAGGCTGACCTGTGGGCCTACTAAGTTGACGCGTACCAAGGGCTTTGTCAACTTAGTCATTATAAATGATTCTAGCTGCAGTGACCGTACGATGTCTATCCAACGACCGTCGTGCTTCTTTAACCTCTGGTCTTCTTTCTCCAGCCGCCCAAAGCAACACCAGTTGTGCCGCGTGCTCCTGCCTCTCGTAGCCGGCTGTGCTGCCGTAGAGGCCTCACCGCCCCTACTACTCCCACCGCTGGCTAGGCCATCCCTCTACTCACCCCCCTGTTATTCTGCAACGACGACAGCCTCACACCGCAGCCGAACAAGTGAACTTGTACTCCTCTCCGTGTGGGCATCCACTGGTGCGTCTTCCCCAGCTCCGCATCGTCCCCTTCCTAGGCCTCACCGTCGTCCACCGCCCCGGTGCTCTCGGTGCGGCGTGGTCAGCATGGTCAACGAACAACATCCAGCGGACATGGACTGTACGTGGAGAGGCTGACAGCTGGGTCCACGGACGCACACAAGGAAATGCCTCCTTATTACGCGGAAAATAATTATTCCTCCACCTGACATCCGGTACCCACCGGAAGGGCCTCTGTATTTCGCGAAATAAATGCCCCCCCCCCCCCGCTGACAGGTCGAACCTACCAGCTATATCTTCACACGCAAGGAAGTGCCTCCTTATTACGCACAAAAAATTGAATACTCCCCCTTCTAGCTGGGACCCAGCATAGTGGGAGGCTGACTTGTGGGCCTACTAAGTTGATGGGGACGGAGGGCTTTTTCAACTTAGTCAATATGAACGATTCTAGCTCCAGTGACCGTACGATGTCCATCCAACGGCCGCAGTGCCTCTTCAACCTCTGGTCTTCTTGCTCCAGCCGCCCAAAGCAGCATCGGTCGTGCCGCCTGCTCCTGCCTCCTGTGGCCGGCTGTGCTGTCGCGGAGGCCTCGCCGCCCCCTACTACTCCCACCGCTGGCCAGGCCATCCCTCCACTCACCCACACCCCCTGTTATTCTGCGGTGACGACAGCCTCACACCAAAGCCGAACCAGTGAACCCTCGTACTCCTCTCTGCGTGGGCATCTACTGCTGGATCTTTCCCGGCTCCGCTTCGTCCCCTTCCTAGGCCTCGCCGTTGTCCACCACCCTGGTGCTCTCGGCGTAGTGTGGTCAACATGGTCAAGGAACGACTTCCATCGGAAGAGTACTGTACATGGAGAGGCCAACAGCTGGGTCCACGGCCGCAACAAGGAAGTGCCTCCTTATTACATGGAAAATAATGATTCCTCCACCTGACAGCAGAGACCCACCGGATGGGCCATCGTATTTCACAAAAAAATGTTTCTCCCCTGACTGCTGAGACCCACTAGCTACATGTCTGCACGGAAGGAAGTGACTGACAGTCAGGACCCACACGGTCGAAGCATACGTAGCGTTGTCATTCTGGTCGCGAACGTGTACATACATACGATCGGTCTGTCTGCAGGCTGTAGCAATGAACCGTGGCCGTGTAAGGAAGGGCACGTGTCGTAGTAGAGGCGCACACGTAGCGTGTACACGTACGTACAACGGCCAGGGTGTGAGAAAGTAAATATGGCCATGTACGTACATACGGGCGGGGTCTCGAATGCCTACTCGCGCATACGTACGGCCAGGGCTCGTGTACATGGCTGGGTCGGAACGGAGAAGCTGCGAAGTCGTCGTGATCATGGGGAGGCAACCGGCTGGGTCGGAACAGAATGCGTCGTCGTGTTCATCGGGAGCCAACCGGCTTGAACAGAACAACCAATGGAAACGAGGCCTGGCGTACCGCAAAACGGAGGAAATGGCCTTGTGTTCGACCGGCCACAGTCGAAACGGGATCCTGTTCATCGGGAGGGGTCTGGCGTACCGCAAAACAGAGGAAATGGACATCCTACGGTGGAAACAGGGTCCTGTTGATCGGGAGGGGTGTGGCATACCGCAAAACGGAGGAAACGGACTTGTGTTGGAGCGCTATGGTCGAAACGGGGGTCATGTTCATCGGGAGGGGTGTGGCGTACCACAAAACGGACTCCACGGGATATTGTTCATCTCCATCGTCGACTGCCTCCACGGGCTACTATTCATCCACCGTCGACTGCCTCCACGGGCTACTGTTCATCCACCGTCGACCTCCTCCAACCTCCACCTGCGACTGTTCATCCACGGGATCCTATTCATCCAGTCTCCACCGCGCGCTCCTCCACCGGCTACTGTTCAACCAGCCCTCTCCACGGGATCCTGTTCAACCACCCCTCCACGGGCTACTGTTCATCCATCCCTCCACCGGTTACTGTTCAACCTGCCCTCCACAGGGTTGTCCTGTTCACCCAGCCCTCCACGGGCTCCTGTTCATCCACCCCTCCACGGGGTCCTGTTCATCCACTGGCTCGATCGATCGGGGTCCTGTTCATCCAGTGGCAACGACCTCTACTACCACGGGGCCCTGTTCATCCAACTCCCACTAGGAACTATTCATCCAAACCCCCCAACAACGCTCACTGTTCATCAAGGGAAGGAGGCAGCAGTGTTTGATCGGCTTCAGTTAGTAGCAGTAGCGAAGGAATCACTCGGTTTGAGTTAACAGCAAGGGATCGATCAATCGCTCGGGTTCAGTAACGCGTAGCCTGCAGTGCAATCACTCGGGTTCAGTTAGATCCCAACGCCTCGCACCCACGCGCCTACGTGTATGAGAGAAATGCACATCGCTCGGCCCCCAACCACCCACCATAATCGGGAACTCCCCAATATTTTCCTCGCCCTCGCTTCTACCACGGTTTTCTCCGTCATGGACGGCCCAAAGAATGTCATGCAGCTGCGTCTCCGGCCCGCCCAGGATGAAAAGCTCATTTTTTGTCATGATTTTTTGTCATAGAAGTAGGAGCCCACCACATCTATGATGATACCAGATTTTTTCACAATAATCATCATAGAAGTGTCATAAGCATGACAGGAAAAAAATTCGTTCGGCCCAAAATGTCACAGATGTGTATTTTTTTGTAGTGCTTAGTAGTGTCATGTGCACGTCGACTACATGACACTTCACCATATTTTGGGCCTAAGGGAATGCATTGTGGAGTAGCAATTAGATGATGGCTTGCGAGAGTGACAGAAACTTAAACCCCAGTTTATGCGCTATTCCATAAGAGACCGATTGGATCTAAAAGTTTAATGCTATGGTTAGAATTTATTCTTAATACTTTTCTCATAGTTGCGGATGCTTGGGGGAGGGTTAATCAGAAGTAGGAGGTTTGTTCAAGTAAGAACAACACCTAAGCACCGGTCTACCCACATATCAAATTATCAAAGTAGCGAGCACGAATTAAACCAACATGATGAAAGTGACTAGATGAAATTCCCGTGTACGCTCAAGAATGCTTTGCTTATCATAATTGACCGTTTTGGCCTGTCCTTTGCCTCAAAAGGATTGGGCGACCTTGCTGCACTTTTGTTACTACTATCGTTACTTGCTCGATACAAATTATCTTGCTATCAAACTTCTCTTCTACTTACAATTTCAGCACTTGCAGACATTACCTTACTGAAAACTACTTGTCATTTCCTTCTGCTCCTCGTTGGGTTTGACACTCTTACTTATCGAAAAGAGCTAGAATTGATCCCCTATACTTGTGGGTCACCACCACCCAGTCATATACGGTCTCTGAAACACAATATTCCTTGTGTGAGGCTGCATCTTTTCTTTGGGTCTGGTCTGACAGCTAGCAGTTCCAACAATTTCTGGGCATGAGGGTTGCAATTGTAGCTAGCCATGATGTCTTCCATCCACGTAGGTTGACACAAGGTGACTGAAAACAGAGTCTCATCCGCATTCGCTCGTGATAGAGCATCGGCTGCGGTATTCAGAGAGCCTTTCTTGTACCTGATGGTATACTGAAGCCCGAGCAATTTGGTAAATGCTTGTTGCTGCCAGGGTGTGTTCAGATGCTGCTCTTCAGGATGGATGAGGCTCTTCTGATCCATGAGAATCATGAACTCGTTGTGTTATAAATAAGGCCTCTGCCGTGGGTTTGTCACGGCAGATGTCCTTGTGAAAGGACTTAGTCATGGAGCCATCGCTATGGGTTAGCTTAAGGGGGTTAAACCGGACAAGGGGACACGGGGAATTTATACTAGCTCGGCCCCTTCGAGGAAGGTAAAAGCCTACGTCTAGTTGTGATTGGTATTGCTAGGGTTTCGAAGGCCAGGGAGCGAATCTGCTTTGTCTAGCTCTCGAGTTGTTGTCTGTCCCTAAACCGCTGCCGGGTCGTCCCTTTATATACATAGGTTGATGCCCGCCGGTTTATAGAGTCCCAAAGCTGGATCATAAACGTATCCAGTCCGGTCTCTATCCTTCCTATCTTACAATACAAGTTACATGACTAAGCCGGTTTACATTTACAGGCTTTAACCCGCCTTTGGGCCTTGGGCCTCCATGAAGTGCCATCATCCTTGCATATTTTGTTAGCACCTTTAGGATTGACAAAACTTTCTTGTTGCATCATATACAACTCTTCTTTAATAAATCCATTAAGGAATGTAGTTTTGTTTATCCATTTGCCATATTTCATAAAATGTGGCAATTGCTAACATGATTCGGATAGACTTAAGCATAGATACGAGTGAGAAACTCTCATCGTAGTCAACACCTTGAACTTGTCGAAAACCTTTTGCGACAATTCTAGCTTTGTAGATAGTAACACTACTATCAGCATCCGTCTTCCTCTTGAAGATCCATTTAATCTCAATGGCTTGCCGATCAATGGGCAAGTCAATCAAAGTCCATACTTTGTTCTCATACATGGATCTCATCTCAGATTTCATGGCCTCAAGCCATTTCGTGGAATCTGGGCTCATCATCGCTTCCTCATAGTTCGTAGGTTCGTCATGGTCAAGTAGCATGACCTCCAGAACAGGATTACCGTACCACTCTAGTGCGGATTTCACTCTGGTTTACCTATGAGGTTCGGTAGTAACTTGATCTGAAGTTACATGATCATCATCATTAGCTTCCTCACTAATTGGTGTAGTAGTCACAGGAACAGATTTCTGTGATGAACTAATTTCCAATAAGGGAGCAGGTACAATTACCTCATCAAGTTCTACTTTCCTCCCACTCACTTCTTTCGAGAGAAACTCCTTCTCTAGAAAGGATCCATTCTCAGCAACGAATATGTTGCCTTCAGATCTGTGATAGAAGGTTTACCCAACATTTTCTTTTGGGTATCCTATGAAGATGCACTTTTCTGATTTGGGTTTGAGCTTATCAGGTTGAAACTTTTTCACATAAGCATTGCAACCTCAAACTTTAAGAAATGACAGATTAGGTTTCTTGCCAAACCATAGTTCATACGGTGTCGTCTCAACGGATTTATATGGTACCCTATTTAATGTGAATGTAGCTGTCTCTAATGCATAACCCCAAAATGATAGTGGTAAATCGGTAAGAGACATCATAGATCACACCATATCTAATAAAGTACGGTTACGACGTTCGGACACACCATTACACTGTGGTGTTCCAGGTGGCATGAGTAGTGAAACTATTTCACATTGTTTTAACTGAAGGCCAAACTCGTCACTCAAATATTTTCCTTCTGCGATCATATCGTAGAAACTTTTATTTTTGTTACGATGATTCTCCACTTCACTCTGAAATTCTTTGAACTTTTCAAATGTTTCAGACTTGTGTTTCATCAAGTAGATATACTCATATCTGCTCAAATCATCTGTGAAGATCAGAAAATAATGATACCTACCGCGAGCCTCAATATTCATCGGACCACATACATCAGTATGTATGATTTCCAACAAATCTGTTGCTTGCTCCATTGTTCCGGAGAACGAATTTTTAGTCATCTTGCCCATGAGGCATGGTTCGCAAGCATCAACTAATTCATAATCAAGTGATTCCAAAAGCCCATCAGCATGGATTTTCTTCATGCGCTTTACACCAATATGACCTAAATGGCAGTGCCACAAATAAGTTGCACTATCATTATTAACTTTGCATCTTTTGGTTTCAATATTATGAATATGTGTATCACTACCATCGAGATCCAACGAACTATTTTCATTGGGTGTGTAACCATATAAGGTTTTATTCATGTAAATAGAACAACCATTTATTCTCTTAGTTAAATGAATAACCGTATTGCAATAAACATGATCAAATCATATTCATGCTCAACGCAAACACCAAATAACACTTATTTAGGTTCAACACTAATCCCGAAAGTATAGGGAGTGTGCGATGATGATCATATCAATCTTGGAACCACTTCCAACACACATCATCACTTCACCCTTAACTAGTCTCTGTTCATTCTGCAACTCCCGTTTCGAGTTACTACTCTTAGCAACTGAACCAGTATCAAATACCGAGGGGTTGCTACAAACACTAGTAAAATACACATCAATAATCTGTATATCAAAAATACCTTTGTTCACTTTGCCCTCCTTCTTATCCGCCAAATACTTGGGGCAGTTCCGCTTCTAGTGACCAGTCCCTTTGCAGTAGAAGCACTCAGTCTCAGGCTTAGGTCCATACTTGGGCTTCTTCACTTGAGCAGCAACTTGCTTGCCGTTCTTCTTGAAGTTCCCTTTCTTCCCTCTGCCCTTTTTGAAACTAGTGGTCTTTGTCCACCATCAACCCTTGATGCTTTTCTTGATTTCTACCTTCGTCGATTTCAGCATCACGAAGAGCTTGGGAATTACTTTTGTCATCCCTTGCATATTATAGTTCATCACTAAGTTCTAGTAACTCGATGATAGTGACTAGAGAACTTTGTCAATTACTCTCCTATCTGGAAGATTAACTCCCACTTGATTCAAGCAATTGTAGTACTCAGACAATCTGAGCACATGCTCACTGGTTGAGCTATTCTCCTCCATCTTGTAGGCAAAGTACTGTCAGAGGTCTCACACCTCTCGACACGGGCATGAGTATGAAATACCAATTTCAACTCTTGGAACATCTTATATGCTCCATGGCGTTCAAAACGTCTTTGAAGCCCCAATTCTAAGCCGTTAAGCATGGTGCACTAAACTATCAAGTAGTCATAATATTGAGCTAGCCAAACGTTCATAACGTCTACATCTGCTCCTGCAATAGGTCAGTCACCTAGCAGTGCATCAAGGACATAATTCTTCTGTGCAACAATGAGGATAAACCTCAGATCACGGATCCAATCCGCATCATTGCTACTAACATTTTTCAACTTAGTTTTCTCTAGGAACATATAAAAATTAAACCGGGAGCAACATCGCGAGCTATTGATCTACAACATAGATATGCTAATACTACCAGGACTAAGTTCATGATAAATTAAAGTTCAATTAATCATATTACTTAAGAACTCCCACTTAGATAGACATCCCTCTAATCATCTAAGTGATCACGTGATCCAAATGAACTAAACCATAACCGATCATCATGTGAAATGGAGTAGCTTTCAATGGTGAACATCATTATGTTGATCATATCTACTATATGATTCACGCTCGACCTTTCGGTCTCAGTGTTCCGAGGCCATATCTGCATATGCTAGGCTCGTCAAGTTTAACCTGAGTATTCTACATGTACAAAACTGGCTTGCACCCATTGTAGATGGACGTAGAGCTTATCACACCCGATCATCACGTGGTGTCTGGGCACGACGAACTTTGGCAACGGTGCATACTCATGGAGAACACTTTTTATCTTGAAATTTAGTGAGAGATCATCTTATAATGCTACCGTCAATCAAAGCAAGATAAGATGCATAAAAGATAAACATCACATGCAATCAATATAAGTGATATGATATGGCCATCATCATCTTATGCTTGTGATCTCCATCTCCGAAGCACCGTCATGATCACCATCATCACCGGCGCGACACCTTGATCACCATCGTAGCATCATTATCGTCTCACCAATCTTATACTTCCACGACTATCACTACCGCTTAGTGATAAAGTAAAGCATTACAGGGTAATTGAATTGCCTACAATAAAGTGACAACCATATGGCTCCTGCCAGTTGCCGATAACTCGGTTACAAAACATGATCATTTCATACAATAAAATTAAGCATCATGTCTTGACCATATCACATCACAACATGCCCTGCAAAAACAAGTTAGACGTCCTCTACTTTGTTGTTGCAAGTTTTACGTGGCTGCTACGGGCTTAGCAAGAACCGTTCTTACCTACGCATCAAAACCACAACGATAGTTTGTCAAGTTGGTGCTGTTTTAACCTTCGCAAGGACCGGGCGTAGCCACACTCGGTTCAACTAAAGTTGGAGAAACTGACACCCGCCAGCCACCTGTGTGCAAAGCACGTCGGTAGAACTAGTCTCGCGTAAGCGTACGCGTAATGTCAGTCCGGGCCGCTTCATCCAATAATACCGCCGAACCAAAATGTGACATGCTGGTAAGCAGTATGACTTGTATCGCCCACAACTCACTTGTGTTCTACTCGTGTGCATAACATCAACGCATAAAACCTGGCTCGGATGCCACTATTGGGGAACGTAGTAATTTCAAATTTTTCCTACACACATGCAAGATCATGGTGATGCATAGCAACGAGAGGGAAGAGTGTTGTCCACGTACCCTCATAGACCAAATGCGGAAGCGTTAGCACAACGCGGTTGATGTAGTCGTACGTCTTCACGATCCGACCGATCAAGTATCGAACGCACGACACCTCCGAGTTCTGCACACGTTCAACTCGATGATGTCCCTCAAACTTCGATCCAGCCGAGTGTTGAGGGAGAGTTTCGTCAGCACAACGGCGTGGTGACGATGATGATGTTCTACCGACGCAGGGCTTCGCCTAAGCACCGCTACGATATGATCGAGGTGGATTATGCTGGAGGGGGGCACCGCACACGGCTAAGAGATCAGGAGATCAATTGTTGTGTCTATGGCGTGCCCCCTGGCCACGTATATAAAGGAGTGGAGGAGGGGAGGGGCCGACTCTCTCTATGGCGCACCCTCGGGGAGTCCTACTCCCACCGGGAGAGGATTCCCCCTTTCCTAGTAGAACTAGGATCCCTTCCAAGTAGTAGGAGTAGGAGAGAAGGAAAGGGAAGGGAAAAGGAGAAGGAAGGAAGGGGGCGCCCCCCCCCCGTAGTCCAATTCGGACCAGCCCATGGGGAGGGGTGCGGCCACCCTTTGAGGCCTTTCTCTCCTTTCCCGTATGGCCCATTAAGGCCCAATAAGAATTCCCGTAACTCCCCGGTACTCCTGAAAATACCCGAATCACTCGGAACCTTTCCGATGTCCGAATATAGTCGTCCAATATATCGATCTTTACGTCTCGGCCATTTCGAGACTCCTCGTCATGTCCCAGATCTCATCTGGGACTCCGAACTCCTTCGGTACATCAAAACACATAAACTCATAATATAATCGTCATCGTAGCGTTAAGCGTGCGGACCCTACGGGTTCGAGAACTATGTAGACATGACCGAGACACGTCTCCGGTCAATAACCAATAGCGGAACCTGGATGCTCATATTGGCTCCTACATATTCTACGAAGATCTTTATCAGTCACACCGCATAAAAACATACGTTGTTCCCTTTGTCATCGGTATGTTACTTGCCCGAGATTCGATCGTCGGTATCTCAATACCTAGTTCAATCTCATTACCAGCAAGTCTCTTTACTTGTTCCGTAATACATCATCCCGCAACTAACTCATTAGTTGCAATGCTTGCAAGGCTTATAGTGATGTGCATTACCGAGTGGGCCCAGAGATACCTCTCCGACAATCGGAGTGACAAATCCTAATCTCGAAATACGCCAACCCAACAAGTACCTTTGGAGAAACCTGTAGAGCACCTTTATAATCACCCAGTTATGTTGTGACGTTTGGTAGCACACAAAGTGTTCCTCCGGTAAACGAGAGTTGCATAATCTCATAGTCATAGGAACATGTATAAGTTATGAAGAAAGCAATAGCAACAAACTAAACTATCAAGTGCTAAGCTAATGGAATGGGTCAAGTCAATCACATCATTCTCCTAATGATGTGATCCCGTTAATCAAATGACAACTCATGTGTATGGTTAGGAAACATAACCATCTTTGATCAACGAGCTAGTCAAGTAGAGGCATAGTAGTGACACTCTGTTTGTCTATGTATTCACACATGTATTATGTTCCCGGTTAATACAATTCTAGCATGAATAATAAACATTTATCATGATATAAGGAAATAAATAATAACTTTATTATTGCCTCTAGGGCATATTTCCTTTTCTTTCATGGCCTTTAGGTGAATACTTCGTATCTGACGTACTCCTTGCCGTAGCTAACCTTCCATTGTCACCACAAACCCTTATGCGCAAAGAACTGATCTAGTCCTTCATAAGTTGCTTCGGTTCTGCCCCCTTTCTAGATCCAATTATTTTTACTTTTCTGTCTTATCTTAGATCCGAAAATTTCATATGTCACTGTGAGATCTGTTTCTATGTCCCTGTGAGATCTGTTTCTCCTTACGCCAACATAGGTGGTTTAACCTTGTATAAGCAGTCTATCCCATTAGCCCTCTAATAAACCGGAGGAGCATTTTACCTTCATAATTATGCTCCGGTTTAACAGTGTCTGAGTAATCCCGTGCTAGTATTACCTTTTTCCCTTATTGCATTAGTCTCCGATTTACACCATTTCACATATCAGTATGTTTCTTACTCCCTTGTATATTGCATATAATCAGGCGTAATTTATAAACCCGACTTTCATTTTCAGCTTTATTTGTTCCACAATGGCCAAACAATTCACTGCCTGCAACTGGGCTCATTCCCGGGTTACTGAGACTCAGTTGAATGAGATGGTTACCATCAGCTCCCTGCCTAAGAAAACTGAAATCAAATGGCGAGTTCCAGGAACAGAAAAATCCTCCAACCCCAAGGCAAGGCGAGGTGGTGGTCTTTGTTAACCATATAGGACGTGGCTTCAAACCGCCAGGGTCAAAGTTTTATCGAGATGTGCTTGCCAGCTTCCAACTTCATCCGCAAGATATTGGTCCCAACTCGGTTTCCAATTTATGCAACTTCCAGGTCTTCTGTGAAGTATATTTACAAGAAGAACCAACTACAGAACTGTTCCGGGATTTCTTTCACTTAAACCAGCGCACAGAGTTTGTAAATGGCCCGAACACAGAACTTGGTGGTGTCTCGATTCAAAAGCGGAAAGAAGTTGAATTTCCTCATGCCAAACATCATAGCCACCCAAAGGAATGGAATCAAACTTGGTTTTATTGCAGAGACACTTCGCCTGAAGATGAAAATCCCCTCCCCGGCTTTCGTGATCATAGACTACCCAATACTCACCCAATGCCACAACGCCTGAGCTCTTCAGAAAGGGCGAAATACACTCCTCAACTCGCCAAACTCCGGGCCTTTATGGCAAACGGTTTAACAGGCGTGGACTTTGTGCGCTGTTGGATATCCTGGAGTATCTTGCCGCTAAACCGGCGTCCCGGTTTAATGTGTGAATATACCGGTGAGGTTGACGACCCTCAACACCATTGCAACATCCAATTATCTGAGGAAGAAGTCACTAAAGGCGTAAAGAAGATTCTGAATGAGTCGGAACTGATCTGTAGTCAAACCGGTCTGAGTCCCTTCTATGCCAAGAACAAATCGCCTGCTATAAGCATTATATCTCCCCCTCATTTCTAATGTTTTTAGATTATGCAACCTGTAATCCTTCTTCTATGTATATAGGGAGATGACCCTTTCTGAAAACGGAAAACCGTAGAGAAAGCGGCAAAGCTGACTGGAGATAAAGCGGTCAAGCCATCCCACCCAAAGACCAAAGCCGTAAAGCAGACATCAAAACGGAAAACGGCTGACCGGATTAACATGGAGCTTGATGATGACACTGATGATCCAGAAGTTGAGGTAGAACTTGACTCACTTGGCTCTCTTTTCATGCATCTCATTAACAATGATCTTCCTCAAGAGGACGCAGAAGCTAGCCAAGCTGATGATGTAGAGGTAATTACCCTTTCCTCCGGTTCAGACTCTATGCCAACACAAAAAAACTCACCAAGCAGTCCGGAAAGTAAGCTTTTCTCATCCTCTTGCTCACTTGGATCCAACATTTATTTTGAAGACTCAGCAGCATGAAGCTCGCCGGACAACCCGGCACAGTGGCCAACAGGTCACTTCAGCCGGTTTACCTGATACTCCGGTTCGGAAGCGCCGGTCTGAGGTCTCTCCTACTTCTGACCATTCTTACCCCAAGGCAGGTTATTTCAGACAACCTCTTAATCCGTCTGATTCAAATTATCAGGTGACACCTCCCTCATCATCTGGCGAGTCAACCACAACTCAACTCCCTCCGCTGAAAACTGTGGCCGGGTAAGTTGTAAGACCTTTTCCTTTGACGCATTGCAAAATTTGAATAAGATGTTAATCCTTTATCTTTATCTGCAGAGCCCAAGCTAGACCTAGCAAGAAAGCTCGGGTCACCAATCCATCCGAAGACCCGGTCGCCGAAGAAGAAGAACCCAGAGGTGAACCGGTACAAACATGTGAACCGGAAGGTCCTCATCCTGAAGCTACTTCTGATGACCCGCCCCTTGAAGGCCAAAATACTGATGGGCCCATAGACGCTGAGCCTGCCATGCCCGATTCTGAACCGGCAGAACCAAACCGGTCTAGTCCGGTGAAAGATGCTGAAATTCCAGTATCATCAACCAAAAATCCTGAAGGCCAAGGTGATGATGTTATTATTACTGGAATGGGCCACAGCTCTCTTGGCCATCCCGTCATTTTGGCTCAGCACAGTGCCAAAGAAGAGCAAGCTGCCCGGGATAAAGGTAAATGGAGCAGTGACTTATCAAGCTATGCTCATCTTAACGCTGATGAGCTTCATTCTGGCTTCTTGAACCGTCTGCACTCAAACCGGAATTATGAAGCCGGTTTGGTGAACTTGATGAAAGAGCAATATGAGGTAAATTCCTCTCCCTTTGTTGATTGATTTATAGCTGAACTACTATCCCAAGTAGCCCCAAGGGCCGTTTGTATGATTATTAATCATAAACCGGGTCTTCGTAACACTTTACGCTTCTCAGCATTGATCCTTGCACTGGCAGATCTCTAATAATAGATAAGACTCATATTGAAATAATTAGATAACTTTCTGCAGCATAGCCCCCAAAGGCCGGTTTAACTTGGCAAGTTAATCCAGTTTTTTGATCAACACATCCGTTTTAGAACAGACGTACATTAGCCCCCAAGTGTCAAGTATAATGCTTGCATTATTCTGGAGACTTGCATAAAACTTTGCACTTGAAAGCAAAATAGGCATTAGCCCCCAAGTATGAAGTGCATAACTTGTTATACGCTTTGTACTTAGCACATATATATGCTGTTTGTTTAATATACCTTCAATGTGGCAGGCTGAACTGAAAAGCAAAGACGCCCAAAATTCTGACTTGCAAGAGAATGTGAAATCACAACAAGCCGAGGCTGAAAAAGCCAAAGAGGAGCTGACCCAGGCCCTGGCCGTGATGGAAAAATTGAAAGAATCTTTCAATAGAGATCGTGCTGACTGGGAAACCGAGAAATCCGGTTTAACCAAAAGAGCTGTAGACGCCGAGGCAGCCCTAAAGCCAGTGGTTGATGAACTAGCCGGTTTGAAACGTCAAATCAATGCTATGACCTCTGCTATCTTTGGTAAGTGCCTGCTTATGTGTGTTGCGCAAGTCAATGAACTTTACAGCTGACCAAAATGTTGATAAAATCTTTGGTAGGCACCTGGATCACTCATCTTGGTTCGGATATGCGGATGAAGCTCAAAGTGGCATACACATTGATTGAACAGTTGTACTCTGGGTCGCAGCGGGCTATTTGCACGGCAGCTTATAACAAACAGGCTTCCTCTTTGATTAAAGAAACTCTTGAGAAGTTGGCCATGTTACCAGCCCGCATCGCCGAGTTGAAGAAAGCAGCTGCCAGAGCCGGAGCTTTAACTGCACTTATTCGAGCAAAAGCCTGGATTCCGGATCTTGAAGCAGAAGACATCATCAAAGGATACCCAGGTGTTAAAGAAGATGGTTCCAACTTTGACAATGATGATCTCCGGCGGTTGACTAAACAGATGCAGCCAGCAGCTAGCAAGTTGGCCGATGATACCGATTTGTCCCATTTTCAACTGTTTTACAATGCGGAGGGGAAAAGGCAGCCGGCCGACATCCATGAAGTTGAAGAGCTTGTGCCTCCGATTCGTAAGCACACTTATGCTCCTGATATTAACCCCTCCAATCTTATCCATGAAGAAGCAGCGTTTCAAGCTTTAACTGGAATCGATTGGTCAACGGTTGATTTCCAGCGACTGGCGAGGGATGAAGAAATGCCTACACCAACGGACCCTCAACCATCAAACAGTCCGGACGAAGCGTCCTGAACCGGTCGCCGGTTTACTGTCCACCGTGTGCCGATTTTATGAAAAACAATTATGCCATTGGAGCCGCTTTGAAGGCTTCTTGTAATAGGACAGCCAAAACTCCTTTATTTGCCATGCCTTTGAGCATGTTTTGTAATACCTCATGACAATGTTTGCCTCCCTTTGGGATTTATTTATGCATAACCCATGATGAGTTGTGTTTGTCTAGCGGTTTACCGCTAGATGGGTCAATATATCCAAGAAGTGTACAGGATATAGATGAAATAATCAAAGTGTTTGTATAAAAAAGAATATACATAACATACCTCATTGGTTGACCAACGGTGCATACAGCAAAGGTGTTAATACCAATCCGGAACGTTGATAACCTTATCTCTGTATTGCCGGTTTAAACCGGACCGGGATAACTACCGGGCTTTCTTTATAACACTTGTGATTTAGTCAAACCAGACCGGGTCAATAAACACCGGTTTATAACTGATCATGTGCCAACAACTTGTAGTTGAGAAGCAAGCCGGGTCAAGGACGCCGGTTTATCAAAAAATACTTATGATTTTCAACAAACAAAATTCAAACATGAAAATATGCAAGGCTTTTTATGAGCTGCCAGGCTCCAAGTCGAGGCTTTTCATGGGCTGCCAGGCCTCTGAGTTAAACCATTTAACAAAGCCTTTTAAGATGGGACTCCAATTAACCAATCATCGTTTTAACTGTGACAAGTTCAGGGTCTGTAAAAGATTGACTTGTCAAACGTTCAATGGGTCATACTAGGATTACCTGGACAGGAGTGGCTTACTTGATGAAGGCAGGTTAACCCGGGTTTTTAGGTGAATACACCAGGCTTCCAAGCCGTGGCTTGATAGCCAATTACGAGGGTCCTTTCAAAATCTTTGTTGCTTGCACAAAGAGCCCCCAAGTAATTTTGTGAGCTGTGCTCCAGGGTGCCCATGTTTGAGTTTGTGCTTTGTGCAACCCTCTCTTTGGCCCCACATAATTACCTTTCTGGCTAAACACCTATCAAGAGGTGTAGCTGTGGTGTGATAACAACCAAGCCCCCTAGTGATGTCCCTTTGTCGTTTCAAACCGATCAAGAGGTGTAGCTATGGTTCAGATATGACCAAGATCCCTAGTGATATTCTTTACACCTGTGCGGATGTAGAAACCGGTTTAACAAAAAACTCTGCTTTGTCAGTAGAAACTCTTGTGAGCGCACACATGATGTAAAAAGAACAGAGACCCCGCTTTAATGGAGGCTCCAGTTTATTATATAATATATATATACATTATCATAAATATGTACAAAGGAAGAGCCTATGGCTCAAGTATAGTAAGGCCGAAGAAGGGCTATGTTCCATGGCCGCTTGGTCTCCTCCTCTGATTGACGTGAGTCTTTATGCTCTCGAACATCAATGAGGTAGTAAGAGCCATCGTGCAGATTTTTGCTAACCACAAAGGGTCCTTCCCAATGTGGGGATAACTTATGCATATCAGTCTGATCTTGGATGAGCCGGAGCACCAAATCGCCTTCTTGAAAGGTCTTGGTTTTAGCCCGGCGGCTGTGATAACGTCGGGGATCTTGTTGATAAATCGCCGACCGTGCTGCTGCAAGATCACGCTCTTCATCCAACAGGTCCAGAGAATCCTGACGTGCCTTCTCATTATCAGCTTCAACATAAGCTGTCACACGGGGTGAATCGTGACGGATGTCACTAGGAAGAACGGCCTCCGCTCCATAGACCATGAAGAAAGGTGTGTAACCCGTAGACCTATTGGGTGTGGTGTTGATACTCCATAGCACCGAAGGTAGCTCCTCAACCCAACAACCCGGCGTTCGCTTTAAGGGAACCATAAGCCTGGGTTTGATACCTCGTAGAATTTCTTGATTTGCCCTCTCTGCTTGACCATTAGATTGGGGGTGAGCCACCGACGCTAGATCGAGCCGAATGTGCTCACGTTGACAAAATTCTTCCATCTCCCCTTTTGACAAGTTAGTACCATTATCTGTTATAATGCTGTGCGGAAAGCCAAACCGGAATATCACCTTCTTGATGAATTGAACTGCCGTGGCTGCATCACACTTGCTGACTGGCTCTGCCTCCACCCATTTAGTGAATTTATCAACTGCTACTAACAGGTGGGTCTTTTTGTCCTTAGAACGCTTGAAGGGTCCAACCATATCAAGCTCCCAAGTTGCAAACGGCCACGTAATTGTAATCATCCGCAATTCTTGAGCCGGAACATGCGCACGGCGGGCAAATTTTTGACATCCATCACATCTCTTGACTAAATCCTCCGCATCAGCATGCGCCGTCAACCAGTAAAAACCGTAGCGAAAAGCTTTGGCAACCAACGACTTTGAACCGACGTGGTGACCGCAATCCCCTTCATGGATTTCTCGCAAAATCTCACAACCTTGTTGAGGAGAAACACAACGCTGAATTGCTCCTGAAATACTGTAACGATGTAACTCCCCGTTGAGTATGGTCATGGACTTGGAACGCCGGATTATCTGTCGAGCCAACGTTTCATCGTCTGGTAACTCGCCCCGGTTCATGTAAGCCAGATATGGGATCATCCAATCCAGTATGGCATGTAGAGCTTCCACCAACTGAGCCTCCGGATCAGGAATAGCCAAATCTTCTTCGGTTGGCACTTTGACTGACGGATTATGCAACACATCAAGAAAGACATTGGGCGGGACCGGTTTACGCTGGGAACCAAGACGACTTAAAGCGTCCGCCGCTTCATTCTTCCGCTGGTCTATATAGTCCACCTGATAACCTTTAAAGTGACCAGCCACTGCGTCCACCTCTCGCCGATATGCAGCCATGAGTGGGTCCTTAGAATCCCAAGTACCAGACACCTGCTGAGCCACTAGATCTGAATCGCCGAAGCACTTAACCCGGCTCAAATTCATCTCCTTAGCCATTCGAAGACCGTGGAGCAAAGCCTCATATTCAGCTGCATTGTTAGTACAAGGGAACATTAAACGGAGGACATAACAAAACTTGTCACCTCGTGGGGAAGTTAGTATGACTCCAGCCCCCGAGCCCTCCAACTGTCTGGACCCATCAAACTGAATAGTCCAATATGTATTATCTGGCTTCTCCTCCGGTGCCTGCAACTCCGTCCAATCATTAATGAAGTCGACGAGTGCCTGGGATTTTATCGCTGTGCGAGATATATACTTGAGCCCATGAGGTCCAAGTTCAATAGCCCACTTGGCAATCCGGCCAGTTGCTTCTCTGTTTTGAATGATGTCGCCCAGAGGAGCTGAACTGACCACTATGATGGGATGGCCCTGAAAATAATGTTTAAGCTTCCGGCTTGCCATAAACACCCCATACACCAGCTTCTGCCAATGCGGATACCTCTGCTTTGACTCAATGAGCACCTTGCTGATATAATAAACCGGCCGTTGAACCGGATATTCCTTGCCAAGCTCCTTGCGCTCTACCACAATGGCTACGCTAACAGCGCGGGCATTATCAGCCACATATAATAATAATGGCTCTTTATCGATCGGCGCTGCAAGGACAGGCGGTTCAGCTAGCTGCCTCTTCAGATCCTCGAACGCCTTATCAGCTGCCTCACTCCAGACAAAGTTATCTATTTTCTTGAGCATCTGATATAAGGGGATGGCCTTCTCTCCAAGGCGACTGATAAACCGGCTCAAGGCTGTAATCCGGCCGGCCAGACGTTGAACATCGTTGATACACGTCGGTTTGGCCAAGGATGTAATTGCTGCAATTTTTTCCGGATTAGCCTCAATGCCTCTGTTTGACACCAAAAAACCCAAGAGCTTGCCTGCCGGGACACCAAAAACACACTTCTCCGGATTGAGCATCATCTTGTAAATCCGGAGATTGTCAAAGGTTTCTCTTAAATCCTCTATCAACGTTTCCTCCTTTCTGGACTTTACCACAATATCATCCACATATGCATGAACATTGCGCCCAATTTTTTTATGAAGGCAATTCTGAACACATCGCTGGTAAGTTGCCTGGGCACTCTTGAGTCTAAAAGGCATGGAAACATAGCAGAAGGCTCCAAAGGGAGTTATGAAAGCTGTCTTTTCCTGGTCCTTAACCGCCATTTTGATCTGATGATAACCAGAATAAGCATCCAAAAAACACAAACGGTCACAACCCGCCGTAGCATCAATTATCTGATCAATGCGAGGGAGAGCAAAGGGGTCTGCATGGCAAGCCTTGTTTAAATCTGTGTAGTCCACACACATGCGCCAAGTGCCGTTTTTCTTAAGAACCAGCACCGGATTAGCTAACCACTCTGGATGAAAAACTTCGACAATAAACCCTGCGGCCAACAGACGGGTTACCTCTTCACCTATAGCTTTACGTCTCTCTTCATTGAAACGGCGGAGGAACTGCCGGACCGGTTTAAACTTAGGATCAATGTTGAGTGTGTGCTCAGCGAGTTCCCTCGGTACCTGGCATGTCAGAAGGTTTCCATGCAAAGATGTCCCGATTCTCACGGATGAACTCGATGAGCGCGCTTTCCTATTTGGGATCCAGGTTAGCGCTGATGCTGAACTGTTTGGATGAATCGCCAGGAACAAAGTCAACCATCTTAGTGTCTGTAGCCGATTTGAACTTCAACGCTGGATCATGTTCTGTAGTTGGCTTTTTCAAAGAGGTCATGTCTGCTGGATCAACTTGCTCCTTATAAAATTTCAACTCTTCCGTGGCACAAACCGACTCAGCATAAGCCGCATCACATTCTTCACACTCCAAAGCAATCTTTCTACTTCCATGTACTGTGATAGTCCCTTTATGACCTGGCATTTTAAGCTGTAGATAAACATAACACGTCCTCGCTATGAATTTAGCATAGGCCGGCCGCCCAAACAAGGCGTGGTACGGACTTTTGATCTTTACCACCTCAAATGTCAATGTTTCTGACCTTGAATCATAGTCATCTCCAAAAGCTACCTCCAAAGATATCTTGCCAACAGGATATGTAGACTTACCAGGCACCACACCATGAAAGACCGTATTTGACGGTTTAAGATTCTTATCTGTCAACCCCATACGGTGGAATGTATCATAATATAAAATGTTGATACTACTTCCCCCATCCATGAGTACTTTGGTAAACTTGTATCCCCCAACTTGAGGGGCTACCACCAGGGCCAAGTGACCTGGATTGTCAACCCGGGATGGGTGATCCTCTCTACTCCACAGAATAGGTTGCTCAGACCAGCGTAAATACTGAGGTACTGCCGGTTCAACAGAGTTTACTGCCCTTTTGTGAAGCTTCTGATCACGTTTACACAAACTAGTAGTGAAGACATGATATTGCCCGCTGTTTAGCTGTTTGGGATTACTCTGATAACCCGACTGTTGCTGCTCCTGCTGATTCCCCTGATGGTTGTAACCTCCCTGGTTGCCTTGGTGCCCTTGATTGAGGTGTACGGTTTGGTTGCCTCGAAACCCTAAACCGGAACCACCACCTCCGTAGCCTGGCCCATGGAAACCTCCTCCTGAACCGCCGGGTGGGTTGTTATCATACTGGAACATATTGGAATTCTTGAAATCCCGCATGATATAACAGTCCTTCCAAAGATGTGATGCTGGCTTCTCCTTTGATCCATGCTTTGGACAGGGCTGATTTAACAGGCGCTCCAAATTGGGGCCTGAACCTCCGCCCCTCTGGGGCTGCTTGCCCTTACGGCGCTGGCCATTCTCCTGTGCATTGGTGTTAGCAACAAAGTCCAAGCTACTGTCGGCCTTGCGCTTACCACCGCTTCCATGGCCTGCCGGATTATGCTGTTGACCCTTGGCATTGCCCTTCTTCTTACCTTTCCCTGGTTTGTCCTCCTATGAATCCGGATCCTTGGTGTCATCTGAATCGGCGTATTTAACCAAAGCGGCCATGAGTGTTGACATATCATTGCAGTGACGTTTGAGCCTTCCCAATTTCTGTTTTAGCGGTAAGAAACGACAATTGCCCTCTAATGTTAACACTGCAGTGTCTGCATTGATACGATCTGATGAGTGCAAAATTGCTGAGACCCGTTTGACCCAATGGGTCGTGGACTCCCCTTCCTCTTGGACACAAGCGGCCAGATCAACGATTGACATCGGTTGCTTACACGTATCCTTGAAGTTCTGGATAAACTAGTGCTTCAATTTAGCCCATGATCCAACAGAGTTGGTCGGCAAGCTCTTCAACCAAGTGCGAGCCGTTCCTTCCAACATCATGGTGAAATATTTAGCACACACTGCCTCATCCACATATAACATCTCCATTGCCATCTCATAGCTTTCCACCCACGCCTCTGGTTGCAAATCAGCGGTGTAATTTGGTACCTTACGAGGTCCCTTGAAATCCTTGGGCAGTCTCACATTACGCAAAGTGGGGGTTAGACACGGCACCCCTAAGGAACTGAACACCACACCTGGCCCCACGGAGGCCGTGGGGTGAACCGGAGTATGTTGTCGTGCTCCGTGTCGAGCTGCCAACTCGGCCTCCTGACGTGCGCGGCCATGGTCCACAACATCCTGCGCATTAGTGCCTCCCCCGGCCGGGTTGTTTCCTCGTGGTGAATTTCGGCGACGTGCACTACTGGACACGGCCGGTTCGTCCTCCACGTGTCTGCTATAGCTCCAGCTTGAATAGGGAGTGGAATGAATCCTCTCACGACTGTGTGAATATGCCTGCTGTTGATTTAGTGCTGTTTGAAGAAGATCCCTGGCCCGACGTGCTTCCACTGCAACTGGTGACTCGCCGTCGGTTGGGAGGGCCGCCAGGTGTGAAGCGGCGGCCACAATGTTGTCCAACGGGTTGGAATAATGCCCGGGCGGCGTTGGTACATACTGTGGCACAACGTTGTTCTGGCGAGGCGGGTCCGTCGTGCGCAGTTGAACCGGCACTCCTATTCCTGGCGCCTCCACCTGGTTTAGTATGGGTTGGCTACCAGCTCCTGCTCCTGGTGTGTTGAAGAGATTCTGCTGCTCATAAACCGACGGGAGACGTGATCGATACCTTCTTCTCATGACTTCCTCTGAAGCATTCTGATCCAGCCTAATCCGGTAGGCCTGTGCTTCCAATTCAGCCCGCTCTGTAGCCATCCTAGCATTCTCTGTCGCCAGGTTCGCTTTAGCCTGGGCTATCTGATCTTTCACCTTTGCAATATCCGCATTGTGCTGATCCATGGCTACTGCATCCACCTCTCCAGCCATCAACGTTGCCAAAGCGTCGAACAAATCAGACATGACTTGGGCTGGAGGCGCCGCTGAGCTTCCTGCCCCTGCTGGTGTGGCCGTTGTTGAACCGGAGAGCATCGCTGCGGCGGTAGATGAATGAGGCGCCGATTGTGTGCCGGCCATGAAGAATGCGGCCCGGTTTGGCAAATCAGGGGAATCCGGAATACTGTTGCCCTCGGATCCTCCATCAATCCGGCCGTCCTGCAACTGGTAAAGTGATTCGGTCTCTCCAGAAGACTCGTCATCAGAGCAGACCACGGTCTCTCCATCGGACACCGGCCCGTCCTCGTACCTCGGTCCATGGACGACACCCACGAAAACATGCCTTGCCTCGGGCTGAACCGGTGAAGAATTTGCACGCCGAGCCGTCTCGATGATGTCGGTGCAGATGTCCGGCTCAGGGGCCGGTCTGCCGATCTTGCCGATGAAGATGTGAATCCCACCAAAGGGGACCCGGTACCCGTATTCGATTGAATCGGCCTCGGGACCCCATCCTGCGTTGTCGATGTAGAGCTTGCTGCGACGACTCTTCGTCATCCGGCCCACAGCGTATCCCTTAAGTCCATCGAAGCTGCCCTTCAAGAACTCAAAATCATCGTGTGATAGCCCCATGGTGGGCGCCAACTGTCATGGGTTTGTCACGGCAGATGTCCTTGTGAAAGGACTTAGTCGTGGAGCCATCGCTACGGGTTAGCTTAAGGGGGTTAAACCGGACAAGGGGACACGGGGAATTTTATACCAGTTTGGCCCCTTCGAGGAAGGTAAAAGCCTATGTCTAGTTGTGATTGGTATTGCTAGGGTTTCGAAGGCCAGGGAGCGAATCCGCTTTGTCTGGCTCTCGAGTTGTTGTCTGTCCCTAAACCGCTGCCGGGTCGTCCCTTTATATACATAGGTTGACGCCCGCCGGTTTACAGAGTCCCGAAGCCGGATCATAAACGTATCCAGTCCGGTCTCTATCCTTCCTATCTTACAATACAAGTTACATGAATAAGCCGGTTTACATTTACAGGCTTTAACCCGCCTTTGGGCCTTGGGCCTCCATGAAGTGCCATCATCCTTGCATCTTTATGGGCTTCTAATCTTCAAGGAGTCAACCCGGCTACATAAGGCCGGTTTACCTCCAGTAGTAATATCCCCAATAGCCTCCATTGATCTACTACTACTACAATAGCCAAGTACTCTTTTTTGTACATCGACATTCCTCGATACCTGGGACTGAGGCTCTTACTCATGTACGCGATCGGATGTCCATCTTGCTGTAAAACTGCACTAATGCCCGTGTCACATGCGTCCGTTTGCACTGAGAGGATTTTGGAAAAATCTGGTAGTGCTAATACGGGGGCGGGGGTGAGCCTTTGTTTCAGCAATTGAAAAGCTTGTTCTGTGTTGTTAGTCCATACAAACGGCACTCCTTTTTTCAGAAAATTGAATAAGGGCCGAGCAATGATCCCAAAGCCTCGAACGAAGCACGGATAGTAGCCTGCCATACCTAAGAATCAGCAGACGCCTTTAGCATCCGTTGGTGTGGCCCAGTTCTGGACTACAATGACTTTGCTGGGTTCAGTTGCAACCCCTGCCTCACTGATAACATGTCCCAGGTAAGACAGTTGTCGTTGCCCAAATTCACATTTAGATCGTTTCACTTTCCATTGATCACGGTGCAGCAGCGACAACACCTGTCTTAAGTGATCCACATGTTCCTCCCATGTCTTGCTGAAGACAAGAATGTCGTCAAAGAACAACAAGACACAAATGATAGCACCTTGAATTCAAAGTGTCCAGAGTGGGTTTGGAATGTTGTTTTGTATTCTTCTCCTTCAGCCAAGCGGATTTGATGGTAGCCGGATCGCAGGTCGAGCTTCGAGAACCAAGTTGCTCCGTGAAGCTCATCCAAGAGTTCCTCGATGATCAGGACTGGAAATTTGCTCACACATGTCATGGAATTAAGATGACAGTAATCAATGCACAAACGCCATGTGCCGTCTTTTTTCTTGACCAAAATAGCCGGTGAAGAAAAGTTGCTGACACTGCGTTGAATGACACCCGATTGTAACAATTCTTGAACCTGCCTCTCAATCTCTGTCTTATGCTCTGGCTTGTGCGGGTACGGCCGAATGTTAACTGGCTGCGCCCCTGGCATGAGCGGAATTTTGTGGTCACTTGCATGCCGCGGTGGCAATCCAGTGGGTTCAGCAAACACGTCTTCAAACTCTGCTAATAGGACCTACAGTTCTGGAGGTCCAGGTGTGTTGGTTCCTGAGGTTTCCTAGGCTTCAAACAAGTACACTACATGCAACAATGCCCCCTGTTTGTGCAAGTTCTGAAGTTGCAGGCTGTTGATCACATGGCAAATATTGGTGTTGGCTTCGTGTCCATCGCCCATTGGAATTTGTAGATGTTTTCCCTTCCAATCGACCATCATAGGGCTATGTTGTTCTAGCCATTCCACCCCCAAGATAGCATCATAGGTGTCGAGCGCCAGTATCTTCATATCAATGCCGAATTCTTGACCCTGCGACGTCCATCTGCATGCTGGTATAGACGTTGTGGAACGAAGTTCACCACCATCAGCCACTTTAACATGATATGCTTGGGGCAGTGGCACCACTCCTAACAGCTGTGATGCTAATTTCTGGTCAATGAATGATGTTGGACTACCACTGCCAACTAGCATGAGTACTTCGCGGCCCTGCATTGATGCAACCAAAAATATTATGTTATTATATCTATCAGATCTCATTCTCATAAGTGGCCGTGTAGAGATTGACAACCCCTATTCGCGTTGGTTGCGAGGATTTATTTGTTTTGTGTAGGTACGAGGGACTCGCGCGTAGCCTCCTACTGGATTCATACCTTGGTTTTCAAAAACTGAGGGAAATACTTACGCTACTTTGCTGCATCATCCCTTCCTCTTCGGGGAAAACCAACGCAGTGCTCAAGAGGTAGCAAGAAGGATTTCTGGCGCCGTTGCCAGGGAGGTCTACGCAAAAGTCAATATACCAAGTACCCATCACATACCCTTATCTCCCGCATTACATTATTTACCATTTGCCTCTCGTTTTCCTCTCCCCCACTTCACCCTTACCATTTTATTCGCCCTCTCTCTCTATCCTCCCTCTCTTTCTCTATTTGCCTCTTTTTGCCTGCTTGCTTTTTGTTTGCGTATGTGTTAGTTTGCTTGCTTGCCACTATGGCTCTACCTAAATTTGGTGATCTTCACCTTAAAAGGTTAGAAGAGATCGAAACCAATGTCAGGAGTTTTATAGTTTTGCAATTTGAACATAATAGTTTCTTCAGAAACGAGCTTAAGGAACAGAAAAGTTTTATGAGTTTTAAGAATAAAGAGCTTGATGATATGTCTAAAGAATTTGATGGTTTAATATCCCAGATTGCTCATCTTGAGAAGTTGACTGCTGAAATTTCGGATAGGCAGGCTACCTTAGTTAATAGGATGGCCGCTAAACCGGATTGCCATGAAAATAAAGATGAAGATCTAAAAGTTATTGATGTGTCCCCTATTAAATCTTTGTTTTGCAATATGAATCTTGATAATGATGGGACTGAATATGATTCACCTTTACCTAGAAGGTGTTCCAAGAATGCGGAATTTTTTGATCTTGATGCTAAAATTGATAAAAGTGGGATTGAAGAAATTAAAACCCTAGATGTTGCTAAACCCACTATTATGGATTTCAAGAAATTTAACTATGAAAATTGCTCTTTGATTGATTGTATTTCCTTGTTGCAATCCGTGCTAAATTCTCCTCACGTTTATAGTCAAAATAAAGCGTTTACTGAACATATCGTTGATGCCTTGATGCAATCTTATGAAGAAAAACTTGAATTGGAAGTTTCTATCCCTAGAAAACTTTATGATGAGTGGGAACCAACTATTAAAATTAAAATTAAAGATTATGAATGCTATGCTTTATGTGATTTGGGTGCTAGTGTTTCCACGATTCCAAAGACTTTGTGTGATTTGTTAGGTTTCCGTGATTTTGATGATTGCTTTCTAAACTTGCACCTTGCGGATTTCACTATTAAGAAACCTATGGAAAGAATTAATGTCGGGGATATATGACGCAGGAGCGAGTTATCCATGGACTTGGACTCCTCCGTTTGACCTGCCACTTCCTCGCACGGTAAATCGCCGCCTCGCCGGTCAGTCCCGTCTGCAAGCCGGCCTGGAACGGGCTCCTGCGGCTGCACCTGCGTCCTTCCGTCACTCCTGCCGTGGCTCAGCCATGCTGAGCTGACCCGGTGTCACCACACCTCTGCTTGAGCCGTTTCCTGGCTGTCCTTGAGCCGCCGCTACGGTTAAGACACCCACAGCTGGCCGCCTCCTCGAGCACTTCCGCTACGGCCTCACTGCTGCAACAGCCATGGCCGCGGTCTCACGCCAAGTACGCCACAATTCACCTTGCTGGCTTGGCCGGCGGACTTGCCCCGCCGTAAACCACCCGCACCGTGAATTGCCATCTCTGTTGAGCCGAGCCAGTTTCCACCGCCGCCACAGTGAACCGCCCCGCGTGCTTCAAGCCTCCCTCTGCCAATGCCCGGCGCTGCCGGGTCGCCCGTGGCAGAGCCGCCGTCGTCTGAGTCGCCGCCACCGGCTCCTTCGGCGAGAAGATGACCATGGTTCTGGATCCGGGTCGTGGACGTTCCTGCCTTGTGTCCTCCGTCTCCTCGCTTCACCGGGTCGTTGTCGTCGCGACTGAGCCTGTACTACAAACCGACCTCCATCCGAGATGCTGCAGCGCGGCCTCGCCGCACTTCTCTACAAGTCACCGACGCCTGCTATTTGCTTCTGCTTCGAACCACCGTGGGCGGTCGCGGGTTCCTCAAGTCGCCTGCCGCTTGCAAGCCACCGACCAACTCTGCCTCCACAGTTACAGGCCAACCCGGCTACCTGTCCTCGCCGGTTCCACCTGCTGCTTGCTTCAGGATCAAATCTGCCTCTGCTACTGTCATTGAACCGCCATTGGAGTGCCTCCACCGTCGTCTCCACAAATCGGCTTCAGTTGTTGCCGTCAAAGCCACCCCGGACTACTCCACTGACACTGCCGCCGCTGCCGCGCCGCAAGCCGTCACTCCGAGCCACAGCGTCAGCCTCAACTGCGGCCTTGTGAGTGCGCTGCTTTTGAGCCGCCGCCATGGACTAAGTCCTCCAGCTTGGTTGTTTCAATCCGTCGTCGCGGCCTTGGGCCGGTGCCGCCCAGTTGCCACGACTGCGCTGAGAGCCGCCCCACGCCTGCTGCTGGTTCACTACACGACTAGCTATCGCTGAGTCTCCATCCCCAAGCCGCTCAATCCGGTAGTGCCTGACGCTTCGGCTTTGTCTCGACTTACCATCGGAGCTCCTCTAAACCAGCCGTGCTTTTGTTGAAAACGCAGTGCCTCCCCGAGCTATTTTCCTCCATCGCCGCGGGCAGCTTTTCCGTGACCCGCCATGATTCGCTGTAAACCGCCATGGTCAAGTTGCCTTGGGGAGTTGGGGTACCTCCGCTGTGTGACCCCGCCTCTGAAACCGGCAGTTTTGAACCGCCCGCTACCTCCGCCGGCCTTGTGCCCCTGCAAATCGCGCCGTCTTGTAAGTGAACCGCCACCGAGTGACCCATTGGTTTAGCTCTGCCTCCACGGCCCCGCTGCCGTCGAGCATAGCGCACCTCAAGCATTGTTTCGCCTCCGTCCTTCACCTCGAGAGGCCCGGTCGAGTCACAGAGGCCGTGACCCGGCCTGCCCAATTCTGAAGGCACATTTTACTCCTCGTCTGCCACAATGCATCAAGCCGCCGGGACTAGCCCGCCTCCACCGTCTGGAGCTGCTTTCAAGCGCCGCCTCTGTCCAGAACCATCGTTCTGAATGCCGTCTCCACCGCGGGCTGCTGTAACCCGCCTCACTACTTCAGCTATCGTCGTCGCGTCCGCCGCCCCTGGGCCACGGCCTCGCCACACGTCCACCCCATTCCGCGACCTCGCCGGGGCAGGTCTCGAGGCCCCGGCCGCCTGGTCGTTGTGGTCGTTTCACCGGGCTCACCTCCGCTTGGATTTGCTGCGAGTCGCTGTCATATTTTCTGCTCCGATTCAGCATCGAGCCGCCCCGCCATTGAGCCGCCTGATCCTATCCTTTTGTCGCCTACTGCCATCTCGGCCTTGTGCCGGCTCACCTTTGCTCCGGGCTACTGCCTCGGTCGGGGCCGGCCGCCGCCGAGCCACCCACACCCAGAGCCGCCTCTGCAGCAACCACCTCCGGCACCGCGTTTTCTCGCTGTTCTCTCCGCCAGAGCAGGAGCCCTGCTTCCCCTGCACTTGTTCTGGCTGGAAAGAAGGAAACAAAAGAAGAAGGGTTAATTAGATAAATGCCACTTCAATTATGACGATTCATAAAAATGCCACTGCAATTTTCAAACTTTGAAAAATGCTACTGCAATTTTGGCAAACTTTGAAAAATGCCACTGCAGACTTCGAAAAATGCCACTAAAAATGGCATGAAATGGCATTTTTCAAAGTTTGAAAATTGCAGTGGCATTTTTATAAATCATCATAATTGAAGTGGCATTTATCTAATTAACTCAAAGAAAAATCAAGGGCGTTTCTAAAAAAACACAATGGTCAGCTTGACCTGGAGGATCTTTTTCTAAACCGCCACTTCGGTGACCCGCCGTGTCAAAGTTGCTATTTGACTCCACTGCGGGCTACTAGCTTACATTGCCCCTGCAGCCTTGAATCGGCTTTGTCTCTATAATATGTCGCCGGGCCCATCTGCTGTTGTGCCACAAATGGCCGCCTCCGCTGTTGTTAAACTGCCCGCTCCCACAGCTTAGCAAACATGTGGCCGTGACCCAGAAAACAGGAGCACGAACCCGGAGGTTTGATTGTTCTGGTTATTTAAAACCAGTTTACTCCACCAGCGTTCGTCCGGCAAAAATACCAGGTGCTATCTTTTTATATATCTTATCAGCATATATTAAATTGCTTGAGATCAACTACTTGGCCCTATTATATTTTATATGCAGTAGAATATTCGTTATAATGTGGCATTATAACATGGAGATGGAGGCGCGCCAGCATCATTTGGCACCAGTGATTGTCGTTACTCAACGGACTCCCTCGCCGGCTTATAATGCCGTGGCCCTCTCTCACGACCACACCGGCTTACAAAGCTACAGGCGACTCGCCCGTCTGCTCTTGCAGTTGGCTCATGCGTCTGCGCTGGCTTACAACGTGGAGGGACCCTAAACCGCCATATTGGTGCAAATTTAAAGACCGTCAAAAAATTTCCGGCTTAACGAGAAGGATTCCGGTTTAAAATCCGGCACAAGGGAAAGCTATCTCCCACAAAGTTTTGAAGCTCTCAATATCCGATTTAACAATTTCTGGTTCAAAAAGAGTAATCTCTCGCAAGTTCGAGTTCTCAGGAAAAATTAAAGGGACCAAAGAGAGTCTGTTGCCAAAGTACAGCTCAAACATAGGTACCACTTGAGCACAACTCACAG
The DNA here is from genome assembly GCF_056163025.1 of Triticum urartu. NCBI lineage: Eukaryota > Viridiplantae > Streptophyta > Magnoliopsida > Poales > Poaceae > Triticum > Triticum urartu. The sequence goes on from NC_141876.1 coordinate 444,063,616, forward strand.
TATCATTTGGGGGCTTGGTCGTATTCGAACCATAGCTACACCTCTTGATCCGGCTGTCAAGCCAATATTATCATAAGAGCATAGCTCTGGTTATTTCGGTAATCTGGCTATCAAGCCAATATTATCATAAGGGGCTGAAGAAAGTCTGCTACACAGCACAACTCAAACATGGGTATCCCTTGAGCATAGCTCACAATATCACTTGGGGGCTATGTTCGAACCATAGTCACATCTCTTGATAGGCTTAAAGCCACCACGGAAATCACTTGGGGGCTCTGGTCGTATCCAAACCATAGCTTATACCTTCTTGATAAGCATAAGGGCATCAGGGAAATCACTTGGGGGCTTGGTCGTATCCGAACCATAGCTACACCTCTTGATAGGCATAGGGCCACCAAGGAATTCACTTGGGGGCTATGGGTTCGAACCATAGTTACACCTCTTGATAGGCATAAGGGCACCAGGGAAATCACTTGGGAGCTTGGTCGTATTCGAATCATAGCTACACCTCTTGATCGGCGCAATGCCACAATTATGACTACATGGGGGTTCTGGTCGTATCCGAATCATAGCTTAGACCCTCTTCATCATACATATACATCATCATATATTGCATCATACGTTGCATCATCATTACATCATCATAGCATGTATCATATGTGCATGGATATACCGGTTTATATGACAGGAATCGGTTTTCAAACAAGGTTATATTATTCAAAATCTTTAATAGCCAACACGGCTGGATTTTATTATGGTTATCAATAACCAATATTATGATTAAGGTTTTCAAAGTCGCTTTAGCGCAATGACTATGATATTATCAATGGATATGATTTATTCTACAATTGAAGGAATAGTCCTGAGTCGCTGCAGGCTTATGACCCGACACTTGGGGGCTACATTATTCAAGTTGGGATTACATCAAATACACAAGGCTCATGTCACTGCAAGCATGCACCATGACACTTGGGGCCTAATGCAAAGTCATTGTTTGCTCACTTATTGAAGACCCGACTCATCACATCGTAATGAGCCGGCCCTTGGGGGCTACCAATTGCTCCTGTCAACAATTCAAGGTACACAAATTTTCATCTATTATTGAAGGATCCACTGCTCAGTTGGTAAAGCACAAAGCTCTCAACCTTGTGGACGTGGGTTCAAGCCCCATGAGGGGGGTTACATTATATAATGTTATTCTCAATGAAGTATATATAAAGTCCCAGCTCGATATTATCTTACTGAGCCGGCCCTTGGGGGCTACACGTTGCTGTTCAAGTCTACATGAGCATATCTATAAAGTCCCTGCTCCTTATTGCATAATGACCCAGCTCTTGGGGGCTACACTGGTTGAAGTTTTATAAGCATAAGGCAATTTGAAGTCCCAGGTTGCTGCAAGCATGACAACCCGGCACTTGGGGGCTATATATGTGGAATACTCAGTTCTGACTGGTGATTGAGATGAACAACCTGGATTTCTTCGAGCTTGTGACATTCATATTGAAGCAAGTCTTAAGCTGTTGTTATGCTACCTTCTTAAGACTTGGGGGCTACAAGTGATAGGCATATAAGAGGTATATTTTCAAAACTGATGTTAACAAACAGTTCTGATTCGGTGCCATCAATATTCTTAAACTGGCAATTTTGGCAATGGTAAACCGGTAAAGTTTTACAGTCTTAAACCGGCTGAATATCAGATGAGTATTTCAAAGACCAATATTTTTGTTAAGAATTGGGAGCTGAGTCAAAGGAGTTATTCTTCACAACATTTATCCGTGACAAACCAATGTCAGCAAATTGATTATGAAGCTGGCCTATTGACCCGGATCTTCTAGAAGAAGGAAGTGACAATGACTTAAGGATGATCAGGATCAGTTTAACATGGATAAATTCAAATTAAACTAGGGGCTAATGTCGGGGATATACCCTGCGGTATGATTCAGCCGGAGTTATAAACCTGCCTGGGACTTAATAAACCGGCAAGTGTTAAAGGAGGTGGTAAACCGGCAGGTGTTAAGGCAGGTGGTAAACCGGTTGGTGTTAAGTCAGACGGTAAACTGGCAGGTTGTTACACCGGCTGACAGTTAAGACAGACAAGTACAACAGGCAGTTAACCCAGACGGTAAACCGGCGGTTGTTAAACCGGCTGACAGTTAAGACATGAGTTAAGTCATATGATAACTTAGCAGACATTCTTAAACCGGCACCAGTTAACTCCCAGCAGACCATCTTAAACTGGCACCAGTTAACTCCCGGCAGGTAGTGGTAACTGGGTTGCCAGGAGTTATGAAGCCCGAGACGTTATGAAGCCCAAGATGTTAAGAAGCCCAAGAAGAGAAGTCATAATAGTTAAGTCTTAAGTCCGAGTTGGACTCTACATGTAACCCGCCCCTTGAACATATATAAAGAGGGGCAGGGCTCCCCAAAGAGGGACAAGTAAGAAGAAACAATCTTAAAGGGTTAGGGTTAACTGGAGAGCCGATTTACAGCGACTTCCTCATGATCATAATGAGACATAGCCTCAAACAGCATGTAGGGTTGTTACCGGATGATGTTTCCCGGGGCCCGAAGCTGTCTAAACCCTTGTCTTGTGTTGCGTCTCTCGATTCCGCTCAACCCCTCTCAAGCTACCACATAGATGCGTTGGCCTCACGACTAAGTCCTCACATTAGGACATCTGCCGTGAAAACTCCACGACAGTTAATGATGTTATTATTGTTGCAAATAGGAATTATGTGCCCGTAGATTTTATTGTTTCTGACATATATTGCAATCCTTCATGTCCTATTATTCTTGGTAGACCTTTCTTTAAAACGATTGGTGCAATTATTGATATGAAGGAAAGAAATATTAGATTCCAATTTCCATTAAGGAAAGGCATGGAACACTTTCCTAGAAAGAAAATTAAATTACCTTATGAATCTATTATGAGAGCCACTTATGGATTGCCTACCAAAGATGGCAATACCTAGATCTATCCTTACTTATTATGCCTAGCTAGGGGCGTTAAACGATAGCGCTTGTTGGGAGGCAACCCAATTTTATTTTTATTCCTTGCTTTTTTCTCCTGTTTAGTAATAAATAATTTATCTAGACTCTGTTTAGGTTGCGTTTTTTGTGTTTACTTAGTGTTTGTGCCAAGTAGAACCGTTGGGAAGACTTGAGGAAAGTCTTGTTACACTTGCTGTAAAAAACAGAAACTTTAGCGCTCACGAGAACTGCTGCCATTTTTATTTGGAAAGTTCCATTTAGTTAATTCTTTTTGAAGATGATTAATAGATAAATTACCCAAGTCCAGAAATTTATTTTATAATTTTTGGGGCTCCAGATCTTGCGCTAGCTACAGATTAATACAGACTGTTCTATTTTTGACAGATTCTGTTTTTCGTGTGTTGTTTGCTTATTTTGACGAATCTATGGCTAGTAAAATAGTTTATAAACCATAGAGAAGTTGGAATACAGTAGGTTTAACACCAATATAAATAAATAATGAGTTCATTACAGTACCTTGAAGTGGTCTTTTGTTTTCTTCTGCTAACGGCTCATGAGATTTTCTACTTTGAGTTTTGTGTTGTGAAGTTTTCAAGTTTTGGGTAAAGATTTGATGGATTATGGAACAAGGAGTGGCAAGATACTAAGCTTGGGTATGCCCATGGCACCCCCAAGATAATCTAAGGACACCTAAAAGCCAAAGCTTGGGGATGCCCCGGAAGGCATCCCCTCTTTCGTCTACTTCTATCGGTAACTTTACTTGGATATATATTTTTATTCGCCACATGATATGTGTTTTGCTTGGAGCGTCTTGTATGATTTGAGTCTTTACTTTTTATTTTACCACAATCATCCTTACTGTACACAACTTTTGAGAGAGCCATACGTGATTTGGAATTTGTTAGAATACTCTATGTGCTTCGCTTATATCTTTTGAGTTATATAGTTTTGCTCTAGTACTTCACTTATATCTTTTAGAGCACGGTGGTGGATTTGTTTTATAGAAACTATTGATCTCTCATGCTTCACTTAGATTATTTGAGAGTCTTAAATAGCATGGTAATTTACTTAAAATCCTAATATGCTAGGTATTCAAGATTAGTAAAATTGTCTTATGAGTGTTTTAAATACTAAGAGAAGTTTGATGCTTGATGATTGTTTTGAGATATGAAGGAAATAATATCAAAGTCATGCTAGTTGAGTAGTTGTGAAATTGAGAAATTCTTGTGTTGAAGTTTTCAAGTCCCGTAGCATGCACGTATGGTAAACGTTATGTAACAATTTTGAAACATGAGGTGTTATTTGATTGTCCTCCTTATGAGTGGCGGTTGGGGACGAGCGATGGTCTTTTCCTACCAATCTATCCCCCTAGGAGCATGCGCGTAGTGCCAAGGTTTTTGATGAATTGTAGATTCTTGAAATAAGTATGTGAGTTCTTTATGACTAATGTTGAGTCCATGGATTATACACTCTCACCCTTCCATCCTTGCTAGCCTCTTCGGTACCGTGCATTGCCCTTTCTCACATTGAGAGTTGGCGCAAACTTCACCGGTGCATCCACACCCCGTGATATGATACACTCTTTCACACATAAACCTCCTTATATCTTCCTCAAAACAGCCACCATACCTACCTATTATGGCATTTCCATAGCCATTCCGAGATATATTGCGATGCAACTTTCCACCATTCCGTTTATCATGACACATTCATTATTGTCATATTGCTTAGCATGATCATGTAGTTGGCATAGTATTTGTGGCAAAGCCACCGTTCATAATTATTTCATACATGTCACTCTTGGTCCATTGCATATCCCGGTACACCGCCGAGGCATTTATATAGAGTCATCTTTTGTTCTAGTATCGAGTTGTAATCATTGAGTTGTAAATAAATAGAAGTGTGATGATCATCATTTTCTAGAGCATTGTCCCAAGTGAGGAATTAAAAAAAAGATAAGAGAAAGGACATATAAAAAAAGAGAGAAAGGCCAAATAAAAAACGGATGAAAAATGAGAGAAAAAGAGAGAAGGGACAATGTTACTATCCTTTGCCATACTTGTGCTTCAAAGTAGCACCGTAATCTTCATGATAGAGAGTCTCTTGTTTTGTCACTTTCATATACTAGTGGGAATTTTCATTATAGAACTTGGCTTGTATATTCCAACAATGGGCCTCCTCAAGTGCCCTAGGTCTTCGTGAGCAAGCAAGTTGGATGCACACCCACTTAGTTTCTTTTGTTGAGCTTTCATACATTTACAGATCTAGTGCATCCATTGCATGGCAATCCCTACTCCTTGCATTAACATCAATTGGTGGGCATCTCCATAGCCCATTGATTAGCCTCGTTGATGTGAGACCTTCTCCTTTTTTGTCTTCTCCACATAACCCCCTCATTATATTCTATTCCACCCATAGTGCTATGTCCATGGCTCGCGCTCATATATTGCGTGAAAGTTTATAGGTTTGAGATTACTAAAGTATGAAACAATTGCTTGGCTTGTCATCGGGATTGTGCATGATGAGAGCATTCTTGTGTGACGAAAATGGAGCATGACTAAACTATATAATTTTGTAGGGATGAACTTTCTTTGGCCATGTTATTTTGAGAAGACATAATTGCTTTGCTAGTATGCTTGAAGTATTATTATTTCTATGTCAATATGAACTTTTGTCTTGAATATTTCGGATCTGAATATTCATACCACAATTAAGAAGAATTACATTAAAATTATGCCAAGTAGCACTCCGCATCAAAAATTCTGTTTTTATCATTTACCTACTCGGGGACAAGTAGAAATTAAGCTTGGGGATGCTTGATACGTCTCCAACGTATCTATAATTTTTGATTGCTCCATGCTATATTATCTACTATTTTGGACATTATTGGGCTTTATTATCCACTTTTATATTATTTTTTGGACTAACCTATTAACCGGAGGCCCAGCCCAGAATTGCTGTTTTTGCCTGTTTTAGGGTTTCGAAGAAAAGGAATATCAAACGGAGTCCAAACGGAATGAAACCTTCGAGAACGTGATTTTCTCAACGAACAAGACCCAAGAGACTTGGACCCTACATCAAGACATGAAAGAGGAGGCCACGAGGTAGGGGGCACGCCACCCCCCCAGGCGCGCCCTCCACTCTCGTGGGCCCCCTGTTGCCCATCGACGTACTCCTTCCTCCTATATATACCTACGTACCCCCAAACGATCAGAGACGGAGCCAAAACCCTAATTCCACCGCCGTAACTTTCTGTATCCATGAGATCCCATCTTGGGGTCCGTTTCGGAACTCCGCCGGAGGGGCATCGATCACGGAGGGCTTCTACATCAACACCATAGCCCCTCCGATGAAGTGTGAGTAGTTCACCTCAGACCTACGGGTCCATAGCAGTAGCTAGATGGCTTCTTCTCTCTTTTTGGATCTCAGTACAATGTTCTCCCCCTCTCTTGTGGAGATCTATTTGATGTAATCTTCTTTTTGCGGTGTGTTTGTTGAGGCCGATGAATTGTGGGTTTATGCTCAAGTCTATCTATGAACAATATTTGAATCTTCTCTGAATTCTTTTATGTATGATTGGTTATCTTTGCAAGTCTCTTCGAATTATCAGTTTGGTTTGGCCTACTAGATTGATCTTTCTTGCAATGGGAGAAGTGCTTAGCTTTGGGTTCAATCTTGCGGTGTCCTTTCCCAGTGACAGTAGGGGCAGCAAGGCACGTATTGTATTGTTGCCATCGAGGATAACAAGATGGGGTTTTCATCATATTGCATGAGTTTATCCCTCTACATCATGTCATCTTGCTTAAGGCGTTACTCTGTTTTCAATAACTTAATACTCTAGACCATGCTGGATAGCGGTCGATGAGTGGAGTAATAGTAGTAGATGCAGGCAGGAGTCGGTCTACTTGTCTCGGACGTGATGCCTATATACATGATCATACCTAGATATTCTCATAACTATGCTCAATTCTGTCAATTGCTCAACAGTAATTTGCTCACCTACCGTAGAATACTTATGGTCTCGAGAGAAACCACTAGTGAAACTATGGCCCCCGGGTCTATCTTTATCATATTAATCTCCTACTACTTAGTTATTTCCTTTGCTTTTTACTTTGCTTTTATTTTACTTTGCATATTTATCACAAAAATACCAAAAATATTATCTTATCATATCTATCAGATCTCACTCTCGTAAGTGGCCATGTAGGGATTGTCAACCCCTATTCGCGTTGGTTGCGAGGATTTATTTGTTTTGTGCAGGTACGAGGGACTCGCGCGTAGCCTCCTACTGGATTGATACCTTGGGTCTCAAAAACTAAGGGAAACTAGTCGCCAACCCGTGCATTCGCACGGCCTAGCATGTAATACAACTTTATATTGCGTGAGTACCTACATTAGTTCTTTGTGTCGTTATGGTATGCCTCCTAAAAATAAAAGACCAAAAACACATGAAAAAACTAAAGTATAGCTATACACATATTTAGCATTTGTAAAAATTAATGATATGAATAAGTCACATGCACATATGGAATAAATTGTATGACTTTTCAAATAATTATTAATAATAGAATATTATCTCTATACATATATTTATTTCTCTTCATCTATGAAATTGTGATCATATTATTAATGGTTAATTTCCAAAATGTAAACGGTAAATTAAAATTTTATTATGTATTGAAATTTAATGAAGAAATATTTATGCTGCTTATTTTGCTGGACACAAATTTCTATTCTCATTGGAGAATTATCTTGTTCAATTTTTTGAGAGGTCCTGGTCTGTATTTCTGTTTTAATTTGAAATGCTGAAACTAATTAAGTTCAAATTTGTTCTTTTTAGAGTATTAGAATCGTGAAAGCTAAAATTTCATAGCTTGAAGTCGTATATGATATACTATCAATAAATAAGAATTGGATTTTTGTATTTGAGAAAAGTCAACCATAAAAGTGCATACATATGGAAAGACGCAGTGTTCAGTCTTACATAGTTCGAAACAACGGATGGGAGATGGTATCAAATATTTATTGAGGATACCACTGGAAATATATTAGCCATCGGGTACTCTCAGTTTGTAATCCTTCAAACCGGAAAACCCATGTTGAAACATAATATGAACCATTTAAGAACCGAAATTGTAAACAAATTAGTGAATGAAATAACTCTTAGAAGAATGAACCAATAATTCTGTACATGCTCTAAATAGGAGTTCCAAGTTATTATATACACGCAGCATGCATGTCCTATTCCCTACAGTGGTACTACTCTAGCCATGCTCTAAATAATTAAGAGGCTGAAATAGATATTTGAATCATCTCAAGAATATGAGTAGGGCGTTTTGGTGACCGAGCTTCATGGAGCCCTTTATTTTTGAAAAATTCAAAATTCAAACTTTTTGACTTCAAAAAAATTTGAAAATAAATATGCAACTATACACGGATGAGATGTATGTGTGTGTAAAAATTCAAGATGAAATACTTCAAAATGCGACCTATAGAAAAAAAGACAAATTTCTGGACTTTGAGGATGAATAGTAACATGTGTTAAAAAGCCTCAGATTTGTCTTTTTTGCATAGCCTTCATTTCAACGTATTTCATTCTAAAAATTTACACACATGTGTGTTATGCCTCCATATATATCTATAATTTTTTTCAGATTTTTTTGAATTGTAAAAATATGAATTTTCATGAATTTTATGTTTTTCAAAAACCGGCCTCCATGGAGGCCGAGCTCCAAAAGGCATTTTCGCAAGAATATCTCCTATATACTTTTTCATCAATATTCAAGAATTGGCGTTTGATAGGTACTACTATCAAGGGTCTTCACCATAATATCTATTTTCCCATAAGAAGCATCTATTAATATGACTCACTGTACGTACATATGTACCTTGAGGTCTCTTTCTCGCCAATCACCACGTCTGTTTCTCATGCCCTCATGGTCTCTTCTCGCCCTTTTCTCTCTTCGTTTGCTCGCTCACAGTCTCACCCCGCATCTAGATTTCCTTTCATGACGACCTATCCCTTCTCACCTTTATTTCCTCCTTTGCTTTCACTCCCGGTCTTTCTTCCACCGGAATAATTCCTGATTGTCCTAGGTGTGGATCCTCCACCATCTTCCTCATGCTGCTTGACACGATCTACACTGTTAGATCTCGATGTCGTCTCCCTTAGCTAGTTGTGCAGGTGTCAAATGAATGGTTGAGGGGAAAACAGAAGCACGTCCATGTGCTGGCAAGGGGAGCCTTTACTTTGGTAAAGTTTGGTTAGATGGGAAGCCTCCTATAGCAACTCATTCGTCCAGATCGCATGTGTCTCAAATCAAGTAGAAAGCAGATTGGTTATGTCAAGAACCATACCTCAATAGCGAAAATCCATTCCCTGCGGTGCTTACATATTATTAATTTTGTCATATAGATGTAACTGCCAAAATATATGACCGAATATATGTTATCAAACAACAGCTAAGCGTTCTATAAAAAAAGACTGAAGCTCTTAAAAAATACCGAGCAGACAATGGAAGCAACATTTGAAGAATCATTTCAATTAATGAAGGAAGAAAGACGTAATTGTGTTTCAGTACTTTACGGGGTCATCTCAAAGAAAAATAGGAAGCCTGAAGAGGAAATGAACCTATGGCTGGAAAATCACCAATCCTTCGACCCACCTAAACATAATTAGTAAAAAAATCTGACTATAAGCTGATGGCAAGGTTAATTATTAGTGGTCATATTTAGAATATCATATATGGTGTATCATTAGGTGATGGGTCACTTAACTCGCTATTTTCGAAAATTTATCTTCAGTCCGAATATATGCTCATTCACTGCCAGGTTTATGTAAATCTTTTCAAGACATTCTTAGGAAATATTCCAAACATAAATAAATTACCCAGATAGGAGTAACATATACACGTAACATTCATTTTTTTCTGGTTTACCTCAATCACGGGATGAAAGAAACCAATGGATGTGGGTCAAAATATTGAATTCTGGGAGGCGGGAATATAAGATACAAATCAACCTTCTTGTGGGTAAAAATGTTGAATAACATAAGGATCTCTATCCTCACAACTGAATCACTAAACCTTGATTATTAAAAAGATACGGAGGTTAAAGGTGAAAGAAGCAACATATTTCTCTTGGCAATAAAACGTAGGCTACACTCCAGACTGACCATAAAATAAGCATATCGCACTGGCAAGTAATTTATATAGACTCATATTTAATTCTCTATCAGTACAATATGGTAGGGTTAAATATCAGTAGCCTCAGAAGATATGTATTCGTATTGGAGGCCTAAAATTGTGCAACCTCAAAGATGTTGACCTTACTGATCATGAACCTCAACTGACACAACAACTTGTTTAATAGCAAAGAGGCTATAAATTGTACAATACCTATCGTCGTTCTCAGTACGAAAAAGGTAATAAGATCCATAATAGGTTCTATCTGTTAGGCGGAGAAATCTTCCTGTGTCATCATAGTTATTTCTTGCTGTATTTTAGAAACATACCATTCTTTAAAATATTAACTTGATTGTGAACTGTAGCAGTTCACCTTATAAAAAAACTTGACAGAGCATGAGGCATTGGTGGTATTATACATACACGATCTGCAAAGATCATTTAATATTTCGAATTATTTGATATCCATGTATTGCGACCAATTCATTTAATATTGCCTAGTGGAACCAATCTGTGACCAATTGCTATCCACCACCAAATGGGAAATTCCTGCTGGAACTGCAATATCCAATCACAATCGAAATCATAATGGGTAATTCAAGATTGGTTCCATCTTTTTCTGGATGGGTACTACAGAAGAAAAGGAGCATACCAGAATTTCTATATGAGAAGTAGGGAGGTGAGGAACTCTTTGGATGGCTCAGCGACTAAGGGGTACAAAGAGCTACCAAATACGTACCAGTTATGCAAAGAATCTCTGCGTGGATATGGATGTTATGTAGTCACACATATATACGTGCCTCTTGTACCTCTTTCGTTGTCTGACCTTTCTAAAAATAATCACGCATCCGTCTTGTGTAGGCACATGCATCCACCAGCGTTCATGCTATTGTATCCTTCCATGTAGGTCTACACATGCATCCACCAAATTAACAAAATCAACTTATAATTACCTGCTGACTGCTGACATGCAAGTGGACTTACCTGCTTCTGATTTCTGAACCTGACATGCATGATGGTTTATGTTCATCGCTCGAACAATACTGGCAATACATGGTGTATATTATGAACCCTAGCGCACAAGATGGAGAGATTACACGGATAGATTCTCGATGAGAACATGATTGGTTTCTGTGGTCATGCGAAAACAAACCAAGATGGGAGATTGACACTCAGATTCAATCATGGAGTGGTGGTGGAATTGGCCTTATGGAAGCTGTAGTGTACCTTCATGTCGCCTCTGGCATTCGTAGTTGCGCCGGGGTGCTTGCACCACGACAACGTGATGGGTGTGCCGTGCTGGAGGAGATGGTCGTAGGCCCCTTGTTGACCTAATCTTTAATCGATCTGATAAAAGGGTCATCTTCCAATCGATCCTCTAGCTAGTACTTTTCCGCTTATATCCATGCCATCCTGAACTTCAGATTTCCATCCAACCAAGTAATCAATCTGGGAAAGGGCCACAGAATGACGGTCCAGCCCAGCAACGACCAAATCTCTGTCTTCTCCTGTCTTTGAGCACCTTAGATTTCAGGTTCTAACTATGAAGCACCCCAATATAGTGAAGTACACTACAGCAACGGTGGGTACCAGATCAATAAGGGGCGATGGAGGGGACGCACATGGAAACGGGGTGAACGTGATGAAGGGGATAAAAGGTTTGACAGCTCAAGGAAAGAGATGGCAGCCAGGGTTTACCTTTTTTTTAGCCGGCCTGGGGTTAACTTGGGAAGATACGTATAGGAAAGGAATAGGTTGACCTTGGGAAGATATGTATGTAGTTTTTTTTTTGAGGGGTACGTCTACATAATCTTGATGAATTTAAGCAGAGAATTACATGGGTCAATCTAGACCGTAATAATTCGGTCCCACCAAATGAACGGCTGGTAAATTCTAATTAACATGGTAATTTCTCGGAAGTCTAGAATTAGTATAGGTATAGATACTTACGCTACTTTGCTGCATCATCCCTACCTCTTCGGGGAAAACCAAAGCAGTGCTCAAGAGGTAGCAACGGGCGGCGGATGCACGAGCTGTAGGGCCACCACGGAGTCGCTTAGATTAGTGACGCGCCGCTCGAGATCTGGGCGCCATGCCACCAGATCGTCCACCTTGGCGTTGGAAGAACTGATCGCCGCGGTGTGCTCCTTCAAGGTGGTGTCCAGCCGCTCCAGGAAGGCTTGAATGGAAGGATCCATGGCGATGAGATGTGCGCCCGCTTGCTAGAGTGATCTAGTCTCGACGAACTGAGCCTGTTCGACACAGCGGAGGGGAAGGGTCTAGTCTCTGATACCAGATGTTAGGATAGGTGTAGGATCTCATGATCTATTCTCTCAATGGCAGGAGGATTATAGTCGAATCTGGATTACAAGTGCTAGATACAAGAATGAGCATAACAGAGGAAGGGGAAAGAGTTGGTAGCCGCCGCTGAGCCGAGTGATCCGCTGGATGCCTTCTCCCTCGTCCTTCCCAGGGTTAAGTGGTGGGAGGGTAGTCCTTGACTGCTATGGCGCACTCGGGTCCCGCGTACCGCTTGCTGACTTTGTCTTGCGCGACGTGGTCACACCGCAGTGGCAGTGGACGTGTCTCCTGCCTAGCTGGCTGCGTCATCGGCGCTGACACAAACTCTCCATAAAGATCCTAATTACCAGAGCTGATGGATCTAATTTATCAAAGAAAAAATGAGGCTTCAAGATTATGCAAACAAAGCAAATCTAGAAATGAAGATTCCAATGACCTAAGCAAAAAAACTTTTGGCTGCTACTACTGGATAGATTAAATACCAGAGACCTAATTACCAGGAAAAACTTTTATGTCGAGACCAGCCAATGAGTTCTCTGTGATGAACCCAATGAATATTTGAAGCACTTATTCTTCTCATGTGATTTTAGCCATAACTTCCGGATTGCTCTAGGTATCGAATGGAACACAGATCTGGACATCGTTGGCATGCTGATTAATGCCAAGCAGAGAAACCAGGTTCCGTTTATCGAAGATACTATGATTGCTGGATGTTGGAGCATACGAAAACACAAAAATAGCACCATATTTGATTCCAAGACCGGGAATCATAACTATTGTCTTACATCCTTCAAGGAGCACTTTAGTCCTATCATTAAAAAGGCTAGGCCTAATCTAAAGGAAGGAATGCAATCTCGGTTAGATTACTTGTGAAATACCCATGACCCTTCCTCATGATGTAAATCCATTTGTATATGTCCCACCATTATTAATGAAAAAAGAGCCATAGTAGGGGAAAATCCCTACTATTTTTGCTAAAAAAGAAACAAAGAATTAAAAAGGATCAAACAATACTTTGTTGTTGTAGAATGGGGCCTTTTCGTTATTCTTGAAATTAACTGGGGGTGCCTTGGGCATCCCCAAGCTTGGTTTTTAAACCATTCCCGTTGCTTGGGTTTATGATGACATTCCTAGTGACATTAATAAATGCTTCTCATTGTTGTATATTTTTTTGGCAACATGATACTCCCTCCGTTCCAAAATATAGTGCGTCATTGGTTCCCGCACTTCAACTTTGACCATAAATTTAACCAACGAGACCGCCTGTGGTAGGAGCAAAAGTTATACCAATGAATTCGTATTCAAAAGAAGTTCTTAATTATATAATTTTTCCTCCCGCCGCAGTCGGCCTCGTTGGTTAAATTTATGGTCAAAGTTGAAGCGCGGGAACCAATGACGCACTATATTTTGGAATGGAGGGAGTATGATAGTAGCTATAGTAAAAGACACAATCATTGGCTCTCTTGGTTAAGGAGCAACCAAAAACAACACAATCCTATAGCAAATAGTGCCGCTACACAAAAATCTGCCAAAACAGGACATCATGTAAAAAAGAATTATTAAGCAGTACTACATATAGAACTCCAAACATTCTCAAACAATTATGAAAAATACTATGGATGCATGGTTCTGCCGTATAAAATTTCCAGCTCAAATCTATTCTCTAGTAAGCTTTGGCATGTTGCGCAAAAACAACAAACAAGAAAAAACAGAACAACAAACACCATGAAATGTAATCAACGAAAACACTTGCATAACTTGGCACTTTATAAAAATAAAAAAATAAAAATGACTTTGCTATAGTAAGTTAGCAAGCCATACCTTATTAAAACCACACAGACACTCGTTTCGAGCTACCCCCCCCCCCCCGAAAGCGCTTTCTTTAGTGCCTTTGAGCTAGGCATGCTAATTTTTGAAGATGCTCACAAGAAAACATTTTTGTGTGAAAGTGCTTACAAGCAAACTTGGATCATTGCTATTGTGAAGCAGAAACGTGAGGACCAAAAATCACAAGGTATACACATTTAAGTCTAATCCACTTCATATGCTAGTGCAAGTAGGAGATTGTTGAAAATATGTCGTAGCGGCAATAATATTTGTATTATTTATTTCCACGTTTATAGTTAATGTTTATATTCTATGCTATAACTATTATGGTTCTTGAATATGCGATTCAGCGGAAAACACATAAGCACGCATAGAAGCATAAATGGTGAAACCTAATTTCTAGTCTTGCCTTTAGGACTAACTCAAGTGTCATAATGATGATTCGATTTTCCTAATTATGGGATATGCTAATAAGATTTGAGATCATGATGTTAGTAGAACTCTTGTGTTGAATTGACCCAGGTTGTTTGTTATATCTAAGAGATTATATCAAGTTACTCCATACCGGCAACTTACGAGTTCATCAGAAACGTATGAGGAGAGACTAGATAGCTCGAGACTGGTATTTGCTCCCCTGGCAATGGAGAGATATTCTTAGGGCCCTCTCGATGTGATGGCATCCATCATCGTCTGGTGAGAGATAAGTGACTATGTCACAGGGATGCTGGAATACAACAATGGGAAAGAAGAACAAAACCGGTAATGAGGAGACAAGTATAGTGAGCATGAAAATGACTCGCAGGGATACCGATATATCTCACCTCGGGTTTTGTAACGTATTGCAAAGCAATTGGAATAGCATATGATAACCAACGGTTCACTCGAATATCACTTGTGTAAGTATAGGGATCAATATGGATGTCCACGGTTCCGCTATTAATCATTGAATGAAACGTGTTTTCGTTCATGTCTATTTTTACCAAATCTGTAGGGTCACACGCTTAAGAGATTATGACTTGTTGAGTTCTATAGGAGTTAGGAATGTGAGAAAATATTACCCAAATAGTTTTTGGAATAAAAGAATTCGTATCGAGAGAAACCAGAAGCAATTCGGGATTATCTGAAGTGTTTCGGGCAGTACCGGGAATTACTATATAGGTGGAAATTGTTTCCAGGGACTTAAATATAAATTATAAAGGGCTACAATATTATTATGGGGTCCCAAAATTTATTTGAAGTCAACAGGCTAAAGAAAATGTAGAAATGCCTATTAGGGCAGAGATAATGGGCCCTAAAGCGAGAGCAACGTTACAAAGATCGAGCTCCATGGAGCTAGTTTTTAAAAAAAATCAGCGAATATAAAAAATATTCTATAGATACATATATATACTCTTCAAGTTTCTATAAAATTTCATCAACTAATTTGATTATTTGCATGCTACACAAAAAAATACAAATATCCCACACAAATACAACAAAGAAAAAGCCTATTTTAATCACATATGAATATGTATGTTAATGAAAATTTATACATGTATATTACAACTATATGTCTACATGTATACTTTTTCAGAATTTTTTTAGGTATAGAAAAAATTATTTTCTCAAAGAAAAATAAAGGGCTCTATGGAGCACGGCCGTTGCTTGCACTTTTTGGCCCTAAGACCCATTAGTGGAGGCGCCCCAATGGGAGGCTAAATTGGGAGGTGGAGTTGGACTCCACCTCCCCTAGGGTCGGTGCAATGGGAGGGGAACCCTTCCCCAAGTCGGCCACCCCTCCCCTCTCCTCTACACATATATATACTAGAGGTTTTGATCCCTTTTAGACACAAGTTTCTCCTCTAGTTCTCTCTAGTTAATCTAGTTCTAATCTAGACTTGATCTAGATTAGATCTAGTTCTAGTTTTATCTTATCCTCATAACGGAGAATCCCCGTGAGGTTCTCTTCTTGCTCCTCTAGTTCTTTCACGATGTCCAGGTCTAAATGGCAAAGCACTACCGGATCGTAAAGTCCGTACATGTGCAATCCGCAAAGAGGTCGTGCTTTCAGTTTTCGGCTCAGGGGATCGTTCGTGAACGGTTCGAGGGACTTCATCAACGATCTACGCCAACTCTTCTTCCACTGCAACTCTGAAAGGATCGATATAGTTGACTAGAGGAGGGTGAAGAGGCAACTAACAATTTTTAGCTTTTCTTTACCAATTTAAACTTTGCATCAAAGTAGGTTGTCTAGATATGCAACTAGGTGAGCAACCTATATGATGCAACAACGACAAGCACACAAGCAAGCAAGGGATATAATACAAATAAGCTTGCACAAGTAAAGGCACAAGATAACCAAGAGTGGAGCCGGTGAAGACGAGGATGTGTTACCGAAGTTCCTTCCTTTTGAGGGGAAGTACGTCTCGGTTGGAGCGGTGTGGAGGCACAATGCTCCCCAAGAAGCCACTAGGGCCACTGTATTCTCCTCACGCCCTCACACAATGCGAGATGCCGTGATTCCACTATTGGTGCCTTTGAAGGCGGAAACCGGGCCTTTACAAACAAGGTTGGGGCTCTCTCCACAACTTAATTGGAGGCTCCCAACGAAACCACGGAGCTTCACCACAATGGAATATGGCTCCGAGGTGACCTCAACCGTCTAGGGTTCTCAAACACCCAAGAGTAACATGATCCGCAAGGGATTAGTAGGGGGAATCAAATTTCTCTTGGTGGAAGTGTAGATCTGGGCCTTCTCAACCAATCCCTAGAAAATCAACAAGTTTGATTGGCTAGGGAGAGAGATCGGGCAAAAATAAGCTTCTGGATCAACAATGGAGTTTTGGGGAGAAGAGGTGAGTCTTCTTGGAGAAGAAGACCCCTTTATATAGTGGGGGGACACATCCAACCGTTATGCAGCCCGCAGCCCGCATCTGGGCGGTACTACCGTTGCCAGAGCGGTACTACCGCTGCCACAGCGGTACTATCGTTGTGGCAAGCAGGCATAGGGCAACCAGGGCAGAGGGAGAATATGTACACGCACTAGGGTGGTACTACCGCTCCCGACAGCTGTTGTAAAATGATACGTCTCCAACGTATCTATAATTTTTGATTGTTCCGTGCTATTATATTATCAACCTTGCATGTTTTATATGCATTTATATGCTATTTTATATGATTTTTGGGACTAACCTATTAACCCAGAGCCCAGCGCTAGTTTCTGTTTTCCCCTTGTTTCAATGTTTCGCAGAAAAAGAATATCAAACGGAGTCCAAACGGAATGAAACCTTCAGAAAAGTTATTTTTTGGAAAGAAATCAATATAGGAGACTTGGAGTGCACGTTAGGGGATCAACGAGGAAGCCACGAGGCAGGGGGCACGCCCACCCCCCTGGGCGTGCCCTCCACCCTCGTGGGCCCCTCGTGGCTCCCCTGATGTATTTCTTCCACCTATATATATCCATATACCCTAAAACTATCGGAGAGCACAATAGATCGGGAGTTCCGCCGCCAGAAGCCTTCGTAGACACCGAAAACCAATCTAGACCCGTTCCGGCACCCTGCCGGAGGGGGAATCCTTCTTCGGTGGCCATCTTCATCATCCCGGTGCTATCCATGATGAGGAGGGAGTAGTTCTCCCTCGGGGCTGAGGGTATGTACTGCTACCTCTTGAGCATTGCGTTGGTTTTCCCCGAAGAGGAAGGGATGATGTAGCAAAGTAGCGTAAGTATTTCCCTTAGTTTTTGAGAACCAAGGTATCAATCCAGTAGGAGGCTACGCGCGAGTCCCTCGTACCTGCACAAAACAAATAAATCCTCGCAACCAACGCGAATAGGGGTTGACAATCCCTACACGGCCACTTATGAGAGTGAGATCTGATAGATATAATAACATAATATTTTTGGTATTTTTGTGATAAAGATGCAAAGTAAAATAAAAGCAAAGGATATAACTAAGTAGTAGGAGATTAATATGATAAAGATAGACCCGGGGGTCATAGGTTTCACTAGTGGCTTCTCTTGAGAGCATAAGTATTCTACGGTGGGTGAACAAATTACTGTTGGGCAATTGACATAATTGAGCATAGTTATGAGAATATCTAGGTATGATCATGTATATAGGCATCACATCCGATACAAGTAGACCGACTCCTTGCCTGCATCTACTATTATTACTCCACTCATCGACCGCTATCCAGCATGCATCTAGAGTATTAAGTTAATGAAAACAGAGTAACGCCTTAAGCAAGATGACATGATGTAGAGGGATAAACTCATGCAGTACGATGAAAACCCCATCTTGTTATCCTCGATGGCAACAATACAATACGTGCCTTGCTGCCCCTACTGTCACTAGGAAAGGACATCGCAAGATTGAACCCAAAGCTAAGCACTTCTCCTATTGCAAGAAAGATCAATCTAGTAGGCCAAACCAAACTGATAATTCGAAGAGACTTGCAAAGATAACCAATCATACATAAAAGAATTCAGAGAAGATTCAAATATTGTTCATAGATAGACTTGATCATAAACCCACAATTCATCGGTCTCAACAAACACACAGCAAAAAGAAGATTACATCGAATAGATCTCCACAAGAGAGGGGGAGAACATTGTATTGAGATCCAAAAGACAGAAGAAGCCATCAAGCTACTAACTATCGACCCGTAGGTCTGAGGTGAACTACTCACACTTCATCGGAGGGGTTATGGTGTTGATGTAGAAGCCCTCCGTGATCGATGCCCCCTCAGGCAGAGCTCCGGAACAGGCCCCAAGATGGGATCTTGTGGATACAGAAAGTTACTGCGGTGGAATTTGGGTTTTGGCTCCGTCTCTGATCGTTTGGGGGTATGTAGGTATATGTAGGAGGAAGGAGTATGTCGGTGGAGCAACAGGGGGCCCACGAGGGTGGAAGGCGTGCCTGGGGAGGTAGGCGCGCCCCCTACCTCGTGGCCTCCTCTTTCGTGTCTTGACGTAGGGTCCAAGTCTCCTGGGTCTTGTTCGTTGAGAAAATCACGTTCCCGAAGGTTTCATTCCGTTTGGACTCCGTTTGATATTCCTTTTCTTCGAAACCCTAAAACAGGCAAAAAACATCAATTCTGGGCTGGGCCTCCAATTAATAGGTTAGTCCCAAAAATAATATAAAAGTGGATAATAAAGCCCAATAATGTCCAAAACAGTAGATAATATAGCATGGAGCAATCAAAAATTATAGATACGTTGGAGACGTATCAAGCATCCCCAAGCTTAATTCCTGCTCGTCCTCGAGAAGGTAAATGATAAAAACAGAATTTTTGATGCGGAGTGCTACTTGGCATAATTTTAATGTAATTCTTCTTAATTGTGGTATGAATATTCAGATCCGAAAGATTCAAGACAAAAGTTCATATTGACATAGACATAATAATACTTCAAGCATACTGACAAAGCAATTATGTCTTCTCAAAATAACATGGCCAAAGAAAGTTCATCCCTACAAAATCATATAGTTTAGTCATGCTCCATTTTCGTCACACAAGAATGCTCTCATCATGCACAACCCCGATGACAAGCCAAGCAATTGTTTCATACTTTAGTAATCTCAAACCTATAAACTTTCACGTAATATATGAGCGCGAGCCATGGACATAGCACTATGGGTGGAATAGAATATAATGAGGGGGGTTATGTGGAGAAGAAAAAAAGGAGAAGGTCTCACATCAACGAGGCTAATCAATGGGCTATGGAGATGCCCACCAATTGATGTTAATGCAAGGAGTAGGGATTGCCATGCAACGGATGCACTAGAGCTATAAATGTATGAAAGCTCAACAAAAGAAACTAAGTGGGTGTGCATCCAACTTGCTTTCTCACGAAGACCTAGGGCACTTGAGGAGGCCATTGTTGGAATATACAACCCAAGTTATATAATGAAATATCCCACTAGTATATGAAAGTAACAAGACAAGAGACTCTCTATCATGAAGATTACGGTGCTACTTTGAAGCACAAGTGTGGCAAAGGATAGTAACATTGTCCCTTCTCTCTTTTTCTCTCATTTTTCATCATTTTTTCATTTGGCCTTTCTCCTTTTTTTATATGGCCTTTCTCTTCTCTCTTTTTTTAATTCCTCACTTGGGACAATGCTCTAGAAAATGATGATCATCACACTTCTATTTATTTACAACTCAATGATTACAACTCGATACTAGAACAAAAGATGACTATATATGAATGCCTCCGGCGGTGTACCGGGATATGCAATGGACCAAGAGTGACATGTATGAAAGAATTATGAATGGTGGCTTTGCCACAAATACTATGTCAACTACATGATCATGCTAAGTAATATGACAATAATGAATGTGTCATGATAAACGGAATGGTGGAAAGTTGCATGGCAATATATCTCGGAATGGCTATGGAAATGCCATACTAGGTAGGTATGGTTGCTATTTTGAGGAAGATATAAGGAGGTTTTTGTGTGAAAGATCGTATCATATCACGGGGTTTGGATGCACCGGCGAAGTTTGCGCCAACTCTCAATGTGAGAAAGGGCAATGCACGGTACCGAAGAGGCTAGCAAGGATGGAAGGGTGAGAGTGCGTATAATCCATGGACTCAACATTAGTCATAAATAACTCACATACTTATTGCAAAAATCTACAAGTCATCAAAAACCTCGGCACTACGTGCATGCTCCTAGGGGGATAGATTGGTAGCAAAATACCATCGCTCGTCCCCGACCGCCACTCATAAGGAGGACAATCAAATAACACCTCATGTTTCAAATTTGTTACATAATGTTTACCATATGTGCATGCTACGGGACTTGCAAACTTCAACACAAGCATTTGTCAATTTCGCAACTACTCAACTAGCACGACTTTGATATTATTACCTCCATATCTCAAAACAATCATCAAGCATCAAACTTCTCTTAGTATTCAAAACACTCATAAGAAAATTTTACTAATCTTGAATACCTGGCATAATAGGATTTTAAGTAAATTACCATGCTATTTAAGACTCTAAAAATAATCTAGGTGAATCATGAGAGATAAATAGTTTCTATAAAACAAATCCACCACCGTGCTCTAAAAGATATAAGTGATGTACTAGAGCAAAACTGTATAACTCAAAAGATATAAGCGAAGCACATAGAGTATTCTAACAAATTCCAAATCATGTATGGCTCTCTCAAAAGGTGTGTAAAGCAAGGATGATTGTGTTAAACTAAAAAGTAAAGACTCATATCATACAAGACGCTCCAAGCAAAACACATATCATGTGGCGAATAAAAATATAGCTCCAAGTAAAGTTACCGATAGAAGTAGACGAAAGAGGGGATGCCTTCCGGGGCATCCCCAAGCTTTGGCTTTTAGGTGTCCTTTGATCATCTTGGGGGAGACATGGGCATACCCAATCTTAGGCTCTTGCCACTTCTTGTTCCATAATCCATCAAATCTTTACCCAAAACTTGAAAACTTCACAACACAAAACTCAAAGTAGAAAATCTCGTGAGCTCCGTTAGCGAAAGAAAACAAAAGACCACTTCAAGGTACTGTAATGAACTCATTATTTATTTATATTGGTGTTAAACCTACCGTATTCCAACTTATCTATGGTTTATAAACTATTTTACTAGCCATAGAATCATCAAAATAGGCAAACAACACACGAAAAACAGAATCTGTGAAAAACAGAACAGTCTGTAGTAATCTGTAGCTAGCGCAAGATCTGGAACCCCAAAAATTCTAAAATAAATTTCTGGACGTGAGGAATTTATCTTTTAATCATATGCAAAAGGAATTAACTAAATAGCGCTTTCCAAATAAAAATATCAGCAGTTCTCGTGAGCGCTAAAGTTTCTGTTTTTTACAGCAAGTTTGACAAGACTTTCCTTAAGTCTTCCCAACGGTTCTACTTGGAACAAACACTAATTAAACACAAAAAACACAACCAAAACAGAGGCTATATAAATTATTTATTACTAAACATGAGCAAAGAGCAAGGAATAAAAATAAAATTGGGTTGCCTCCCAACAAGCGCTATTGTTTAATGCCCCTAGCTAAGCATAACAAGCAAGGATAGATCTAGGTATTGCCATCTTTGGTAGGCAATCCATAAGTGGCTCTCATAATAAATTCATAAGGTAATTTAATTTTATTTCTAGGAAAGTGTTCCATGCCTTTTCTTAATGGAAATTGGAATCTAATATTTCCTTCCTTCATATCAATAATTGCACCAATCGTTCTAAGGAAATGTCTACCAAGAACAATAGGATATGAAGGATTGCAATCTATGTCAAGAACAATAAAATCTACAGGCACATAATTCCTATTTGCAACAATAAGAACATCATTAATTCTTCCCATAGGTTTCTTAATAGTGGAATCCACAAGGTGCAAGTTTAGAGAGCAATCATCAAAATCACGGAAACCTAACAAATCACACAAATCTTTGGAATTGTGGAAACACTTGCACCCAAATCACATAAAGCATAGCATTCATGATCTTTAATTTTAATTTTAATGGTTGGTTCCCACTCATCATAAAGTTTTCTAGGGATAGAAACTTCCAATTCAAGTTTTTCTTCATAAGATTGCATTAAGGCATCAACGATATGTTTAGTAAACGCTTTATTCTGACTATAAGCGTGAGGAGAATTTAGCACGGATTGCAACAAGGAAATACAATCAATAAAAGAGAAATTTTCATAGTTAAATTCCTTGAAATCCATAATAGTGGGTTTAGCAACATCTAGGGTTTTAATTTCTTCAATCCCACTTTTATCAATTTTAGCATCAAGATCAAAAAATTCCAAATTCTTGGAACGCCTTCTAGGTGAAGGTGGATCATATTCAGTCCCATCATTATCAAGATTCATATTTAAAAACAAAGATTTAATAGGGGACACATCAATAACTTTTAGATCTTCATCTTTATTTTCATAGGAACTAGAAGAACACGTTCTTATAAAGGCATCTTTCTTAGCACGCATCCTAGCGGTTCTTTCTTTGCACTCATCAATGGAAATTCTCATGGCTTTGAGAGACTCATTGATATCATGCTTTGGTGGAATATATCTAGGTTTCAAAGAATCAACATCAAGAGAAATTCTAACAACGTTCCTAGCCATCATCAATCTTAAGCAATTTTTCTTCAATCAAACATTAAAATTCTTTTGCGAAGTAATAAATTCTTTAATATTAGATTCAAAATCAGAGGGAATCTTATTATAATTTCCATAAGAATTGTTGTAGGAATTACCATAATTATTAGAGGGATTACTAGGATAAGGCCTAGGATTGAAATTTCCTCTATACGCGTTGTTACCAAAATTGTTCCTACCAACAAAATTCACATCCATAGATTCATTATTATTCTCAATCAAAGTAGACAAGGGAATATCATTAGTGTAAGTGCATCTAGTGCCCTTTAGTGATTTTGGTGTATTGAAGACTTATAGGTTAAGGGACTAATGCGTGTGTGAGTGTACACAGGTCTATAAGTCTATGAGGAGTTTGATATTTACAGGAAAAGTCGGCCCCTAAAAATGAATATCTTCGACTGAAGATTTTGGTATTTCTGAAGACTTTCATGAAGACTTTGAAAGTGAAGAAATTGGTGTGTCCGTGAAGACTTGATATTCATGCGAGGAATATGAAGCTTGAAGACTTTCGTTTTCATAGTTTTGTTTTTCTCTTTCTTGAGTCATAGAAAACACCGTACTGTTAAAGGGGGTCGAGGAAATACTAAGGAAAAATTTCCATGTGATGCTCAACTCAAAATCCTACACCTACCAATCCCTTCGAGTGAAGCCATTGGAAATTTCATATAGTTCAGTCAATTTCTTCAGTGACAGAGACGAAGTTCTTCTGGTCTCTGAGGAATTTGTCCTGACTGAGGAGTTAGGAATTCGCCAGTGCGGATTGCCTACACAGTGAGGAACATGATAGCCCTGAGGATTTTGCTACTCATAATTCCGACCGTTGCTGTGCTATGCGCCAGCTGTTCCAAAATATCTATCCACCTAACGGTCATATCATTGAAGGGCATTTATGTCTTATCATGTCGGGCTGCTCCCTAGGCTATAAATAGCCGCCCCCTACAACCACTAGCTGGTTGGCTGCTCCAAGAGAAACTGACACTTGTCATTTGAGAGCAACCCATCCTCCGAGGACTTTGAGCGAAAATCATCAAGTGAGGAAAAACCAAAAACCCAAAACCCAAACACCTACAAACCCCAAGTGATTGAGCATCACTGAAGAGATTGATCCTGAGTGGATCCGACGCTTTTTACCTTTGAAGACTGTGCTTCTTCCAGACGGTTAGGCATCATGGTCTAGAGCATCCAAGAGGAATTGTGGATCGCCGAGTGACCAAGTTTGTGAAGGTTTAGAAGTCGCCTGAAGACTTACCACGAGTGATTAGACGAGGTCTGTGTGACCTTAGTTCAAGGAGAATACGATGAGGACTGGGCGTCTTGGACTAAGTGTCCTTGACTGGGTGTCCGGGACTGTGTGTCCTCGAGTTTAAATACTCAGCCGCTCCAACCAGACGTACAACTGAGACAGCAGTTGGAACTGGTCTACCAAATCATTGTCTTCACCGAGCTTACTGGTTCTATTTCCTCAACTCTTTCATTTCCTCATAACTGTGTTGTATGTTTGTTCACACTTGTGTTAGAAGACCTTGACTAAAGACTTTCTCAATTTCCTCAGTTCAATTTCTTCAGTCTGTTTGTCTTCATCCTGTGTTATCCTGTGATTACGCTTCCTGTACTCTGTGCATGTCTTCATTTCATCATGATGACTATGCTTGTATTCTGTTATGTTTACCTTTGAGTACTTATTCCGCTGCTAGTAGTTCTTCGCTAAGGAATTTCCTCATTGGCAAATTCCTCAATGAAGAATTTCATAAAAATCGCCTATTCACCCCCCTCTAGTCGATATAACGCACTTTCAATTGGTATCAGAGCAAGATACTCCCTTGTTCTGTGTGATTTTGGTTTAACCGCCTAGAGTTTTAGTTATGTCGACCGCAGGTATGAAGAAAGTGACATGCCCCATCTTTGACGGTCATGATTATCCCAAGTGGAAGGCCGTGATGAGGAAGCGCCTCATGGCAATGAACAGCGAGCTGTGGACCGTCACCGAGATTGGTCTTACCGATCTATGCAAGATGGCGGACACTGATGATATTCGCAAGTACACTCAACTTGACATCATGGCGAAGGATATCATTTGTTCCTGCCTATCCAGAGATGAATTCAGGCGCATTATGCATCTTTGCAATGCGAAGCTTATCTGGGACCGAATCTCTGACGTCTATGAAGGTCATCAAACTTGTCATGATCCCTGGTTTGAGGATATCAAGGAATCACTCAAAACGATGACTTTCGAACCTGAACCACCATCTTCTGCACCATGCCTCATGGCAAAAGGTGCCAAGGTAACCGAATGTTCCTCATTCGTGTCTAGTGATGATGAATCTGATGATGATTTTGAACCTAGCTATACAAAGCTTGTCTATATTGCCACTAAACAACAAAAGGCTTTAGAAAAGGTTCAAAACATGCTAAATAAAAGTGATGATATGTTGGGTGAAGAAATGGATCGCACTGAAACTTTGACTGAAAATCTTCAGAGACTTCAGTCCAAGCTTGACAAACTTCAAAGTCATCATAACACTCTCTTATCGGATCATGAGAAGCTTTCTTATGAATTTCTTCAAAGAAAGCAAGACCTTGAGAAGCTAAAAGTGAGTTATGAAGATCTTCAGAAGGAGCGCGATTCATTACTTGCTCAACAAATCAGCGCATCTCAGGAAGAATTTGTTCCTCCATGCTTGAAGTGCATTGAATGTGAATCTGCTAATTCTTCACCTGAATGTTCAAATGCTGCTAATGTTTCAAATTCTTCACATGCCTCTGCTATCACTAATTCCTCATCTGAGGACATTGCTATTATCACTGACGATGCAGGGCTGAAGGAATTGTACATGACAGGCATGTACAAAAGCCTCAAAGGGCATCAGGCTCTTTGTGATGTGCTTAAAAGGCAGATCCTCAACAGGAACCCTAGGAAAGAGGGTATCGCCTTTGAGAGGAAAATCAATGCTGATGGTACATATTGGAAACCTGAGCAGTACCCCAAAACTACATGGGTTGCTGCAAAGGGACCTCCAGTTGATCCATCTAACTTATCTGGATTTGCACGTGAATCTCCTCATTCTGATGATGAGTCAATTGACTCCAACTATAAATTGTTCAAAAATCAGAATGGTGAAGTATTTGCTAGATATGTTGGCACTAACTGCAGGAACGGCTCCCCTATGAAGAAAATCTGGGTTCCCAAAAGATGCCTTGAAAATCTTCAGGTGAATGTCATCATGACGCCTGAGGGAGTCCTGGATTAGGGGGTGTCCGGATGGCCGGACTATACCTTCATCCGGACTCCTGGACTATGAAGATACAAGATTGAAGACTTCGTCCCGTGTCTGGAAGGGACTTTCCTTGGCGTGGAAGGCAAGCTTGGCGATACGGATATGGATATCTCCTACCATTGTAACCGACTTTGTGTAACCCTAACCCTCTCTGGTGTCTATATAAACCGGAGGATTTTAGTCCGTAGGACAACATACAGAACAACAATCATACCATAGGCTAGCTTCTAGGGTTTAGCCTCTCCAATCTCGTGGTAGATCTACTCTTGTACTACCCATATCATCAATATTAATCAAGAAGGACGTAGGATTTTACCTCCATCAAGAGGGCCCGAACCTGGGTAAAACTTCGTGTCCCTTGCCTCCTGTTACCATCCGGCCTAGACGCACAGTTCGGGACCCCCTACCCGAGATCCGCCGGTTTTGACACCGACAACGCCACCTGTGAAGAATAGGAACCCCAGATCAAATTCTTCATATGGACCAAATTCTTCATATGGATCAAAGTCCTCATATGAACATCATGTGCTAACCTGTCTGTTTCGCAGGGAAGATCTAAGGATTATGGATATGTGCATTATTCTTCAAATCATTATGTCGATAAGTCCTCGAAGAATTTCTCTGCTTACTCTTATGCTTACTCTAACCCCTCTTATGTGAAACGAAATGGACTGGCTTCTATGCCATCCTTCTCGTATGGAGCTCGCAGAATGATGAACTCTTTGCCACCCCTTCAGATGTGGGTGGTGAAGAAAAAGAACTAATCTCTTCTGCAGGGTCAGGTCTCCAGACGCACATAATCGTCTGAAGAATTTGTTGGAGACCTGAGCATGTCTGAAAGGACGCAGGCTAATCATGAAGAAATGAACTTTCATTTCTCACGTCCTCATATTGCTTTATCAGTTCTTTTACTTGATGAAATTGATCTGATGAATTGATGTCATATTCTTCACTGATGAAGTATATGAGTTTGTAAGCTGCACTAATTCATCTGCAGGATGATCAACCCAAAGCCACTGAGTGGGTCCTCGATAGTGGATGTACAAACCACATGACTGGTGACAAGAATCTATTGATGGATGCTCCATTATCACCGTCGCATCTGAAGCATATCATCTTTGCTAACAAAGGCAAAAGTCAGGTATTGGGTCTAGGTAAGGTTGCGATTACAAAGGATCGACACATGGACAAAGTCATGCTTGTTGAGTCCTTAGGATACAACCTTATGTCTGTCTCAATGCTTTGTGATCTTGATATGGTTGTTGTCTTCGGCAAGTACCATTGTGTTGTGGTTATGGAAGCTGACAATTCCAAAGTCTTCTAAGGCTTTAGGAGAGGAGACCTGTATATTGTTGATTTCTCTACAGGACCACAACCAGTCGTGTGCTTACTTGCAAAAGCTTCAGAAGGCTGGCTCTGGCATCGACGACTTGGTCATGCAGGCATGAAGAATTTGCACACGCTTGCGAAGAAGAAGCATATCATTGGCATCGAGAATGTCAAATTCCTCAAGGATCACCTATGCGGAGCCTGTGAAGCTGGGAAGATGACCAAGGCCAAGCATCCAGCGAAGACTATCATGACCACCACTCGCCCATTTGAATTGCTTCACATGGATCTCTTCGGTCCTAATCATTATTCTGCTATCTCAAATGAAGCATCTCAATATGGCTTTGTTATTGTTGATGATTATTCTCGTTACACATGGGTACACCTTGTTACTTACAAACATGAAGTGCAGGAAGTCTTCAAACGATTTTCCTCGAGGGCTTCAACCAACTTTGGTGTGAAGATCAAGCACATCAGAAGTGACAATGGCACTGAGTTCAAGAATTCTGGTCTCGATGACTATCTTGATGAACTTGGTATTACTCATGAGTTATCTGCTTCTTACACTCCTCAGCGGAACGGCGTCATGGAGCGCAAGAACGGGACTCTTGCTGGGATGGCTCGCACTATGCT
The DNA here is from genome assembly GCF_056163025.1 of Triticum urartu. NCBI lineage: Eukaryota > Viridiplantae > Streptophyta > Magnoliopsida > Poales > Poaceae > Triticum > Triticum urartu. The sequence continues at coordinate 444,092,287 of NC_141876.1, forward strand.
TGATGAATACAAAACGCCTCGTCATTTCTGGACTGAGGCAATTGATACTGCGTGCCACATCATCAACAGAGTATATCTTCACAAATTCTTCAAAAAGACTGCCTATGAACTCCTCACTGATAAGAAACCCAATGTAAGTTATTTCAAAGTCTTCGGTGCTAAATGTTGGATTAGAGATCCTCATCACAACTCAAAATTTGCACTGAAAGCACATGAAGGTTTTATGCTTGGTTACGGAAAGGACTCGCACACCTACAGAGTCTTCAACAACGTTCTTCACAAAGTTGTTGAAACTGTAGACGTGCGGTTCGATGAAACTAATGGCTCGCAAAGAGAGCACCTACCTATTGTGATAGATGAACCAGCACCTGAGGAAACTATCAAGTTCAAGGCTACTGAGGATGTCATTCCTACTGAAGAATCTGCTGAAGAATTCATTCCAGAACATGAAGAACATCGAGCTAATGCACCTGAAGAAAATGGTGCTGAAGAAAACGCTGATCAAACTCTTCAACGACAACCAGCTCATCCTCGCATTGCAAAAGAAGTGCAAGTTGAAAAGATCATCAATGACATCAAAGTGTCAGGTCCTCTCACACGCTCAAAAGCTTCACATTTGTCTAACTTTTGTGGGCAGTATGCTTTTGTCTCTATTACAGAGCCCACTAAGGTAGATGAAGCATTTCTGGAGCTTGAGTGGATTCAGGCCATGCAAGAAGAATTACATCAGTTCGAGCTCAACAATGTCTGGGAACTGGTCAAACGTCCAGATCCTCGCAAGCACAATATCATCGGCACAAAGTGGATCTACCACAACAAGCAAGATGAAAATGGCCTTGTTGTGAGGAATAAGGCACGGCTTGTAGCTCAAGGCTACACACAGGTTGAAGGAATTGATTTCGACGAAACTTTTGCACCTGTTGCTAGACTTGAGGCTATTCGCATATTACTTGCTCAAGCAGGCCCCATAGGCTTGGTATGATACTTTGAAGGAACTCTTCATGAAGAAAGGCTTCAAACCCAGTTCACTCGACCCTACTCTTTTCACAAAATCTTATGATGGTGAATTGTTTGTGTGCCAAGTATATGTTGATGATATTATCTTTGGCTGTACTGACTAATGTTATAGTGATGAATTTGCCTATATGATGAGTGAAGAATATCAAATGTCTAGTATGGGAGAGTTGAAATTCTTCTTAGGCCTTCAAATTCGTCAACAACAGAATGGCATATTATATCTCAGGAGAAATACCTCAAGGATGTACTGAGGAAATTCGGCATGCAAGATTGCAAAGGCGTCAAAATTCCTATGCCCACAAATGGCCATCTGTGCACTAATGAAAATGGTATTGACTTCGATCATAAGGTATACCGCTCCATGATAGGTTCCTTATTATACTTATGTGCATCTAGGCCAGATATAATGCTTAGTGTTTGCATGTGTGCCCGATTTCAAGCTGCACCGAAGGAATCACACCATAAGGCTGTGAAGCATATTCTTCGATATCTAGCTCACACACCAACACTTGGATTATGGTACCCCAAGGGCTCGATTTTTGACCTTGTTGGATATTCTAACTCTGACTATGCTGGTGATCATGTGGATCGCAAGTCAACATCTGGAACATGTCATTTCCTCGGACGATCTTTGGTCTGTTGGTCCTCGAATAAACAGAACTGTGTATCACTATCTACTGCTGAAGCTGAGTACATTGCCGCTGGTTCTTGTTGTGCCCAATTGCTATGGATGAAGCAAACTCTCAAGGACTACGGCGTCAACATGAAGAATGTGCCTCTCTTATGTGACAATGAGAGTGCCATCAAGATTGCTCACAACCCAGTTTAGCACTCGAAGACAAAGCACATTCAGATTCGTCATCATTTTCTTCATGATCATGTGTTGAAGGGCGACATTTCTATTGAGCATGTGAAGACTGAAGAACAGCTAGCCGATATCTTCACAAAGCCCTTGGATGAGAAGAGATTTAGCAAGTTGCGGTGTGAGCTAAATATCCTAGAATCTTCGAATGTTCTTTGAAAAGGACACTCATCCTAACACTTATGCAAAATTGATGACTTAGATGTGCAACACATGAAGAAACATTTTACTTCAATCAATGAAGAATAACACTCTTAGTGTGAAGAAATTAATGAAGAATTTGATTCTCAAAACCCTACGATAATTGTATGCGGTGTCTGAAATCATCATTCTTATACGGTGGGTCACGCCACCACCAAAAGTTGAAATTCCTCAAATTATTCATTTTCTTCAACTTTGCATAGTCTTCACTGGTTCCGTTGTTTTTCTTCATTGGCTATATATATATATATGAGTTTATGTCCTCTACAACATTCACTTATTGCTATTTCTTCAAGTTGGTTTTCTGCTAAGTGAATGTGATCGGACCCTTCCCCTCTATGCTATACTCAACCCAATCTGTTCACAAATTCTTCATGTGTGTTCTATTTGAAACTCGTTCAAAATCTTCACTGTGTCCTTGTCAGCTGAAGAAATTGAGAGTGGAACTTTAAAACTAATCTTATCCAAATTTTCGGTTTTGCCGCTCAAATCGTTCCGCATCCCATGATAAATTTTTAATTCACCCACGATCTTACACGATCTCCACTACACAGTACGTGGGTGACACATGTCGTGCGAAGGAGAAAGGTCAGGGGCACGTTCGTCCCAAATCTTCGTGCAAACAGTTTTTCACTGCTACTATAAATACCCCCTCATCCCTTCCTCACTTCCTTTACTCCGCTCGATCTCTCTCTCCCACTCGAGCTTCCCAAACCCTAGCACCGCCACTACTCCATCGTCACCGGTGAGGAAGAGCTTCACTGCCTCAACCTCGTCGTCGTCGTACTCGCACCGACCGCGAAAATCTTCACCTCCGCCACCGCCGTAGACGTCTTCCTCCGCCAAGTTAGGGCGTGAAGATCTACACCGACGAACTCCACTATTTCACCTCACTGTTCGTCGTGTTCTTCATTCAGGGTAATTAAAAGTTACTTTTACTGCCCTCCTTGATTCAAAGTTTCTCTATAAAATCTTCAAAGGTGTTTTATCTTCAATCTTCACACACTAAACACCTCACATGTCATCTGTTCTTGATTCATTTCTCTAAGCATCATTTTTCTTCAAGATTCCTCAATTGTGTGGATCCTTGATCTATACAACTCTGGAACCTAAGACAAAAAACGCTTAGTGAAAATCTTCAAGACTCATCTGGTCAAATTCCTCAAACTTGTTATTTTTGAAAAACCTTCTGAGAACGCATATGACCTCTCCAAATTCCTCGCAACTATACTCTGTTCACAGGTACACATGTCAGCTGCTGAATCACTAGGTTCTCATCAACTTAACTCATTTGTAGCGTTCCTCGAAGAAAAGTTGCATACTTCTTCAGAGAATTCGATTGTTCAAATTCCTCAACTGAAGAAAATGGCTGATGGTAAAAGGCCACAGAAGGGAGGAAAGAGGCCTGAGGTAAATACAGCGTTTGAGATCCCTGATGACATATATGCTGGGTACTGTACACCTACTGAGGAAACCAAGAATGAGCGCAAAGTGCGCAAACAGAGGATAGAGAGGAGATGGGCAAGAGAATGGAGGGAGTACAGATATGTCACTCCTAAGTACATGAAGAAATTCGCACTCAATCCTCCATGCCCAAGAGCTCCATTGGCACCTGGCCAAGTAGCAGATCCCACCAGCCTCAAGCGCGGTGAGGACTATCCTGATGAATGGGCCAAGCGCCAAGGCAAGTTGGCCAAGCAAGCCAGAGAAGCAGTGAGGAAATTCAATGAAGACTCTGCTGTGGCTGCTGCTGCCTCTGCTGAGGCCTCTGTCAAGCCGAGGAAATCCATGTCTAAGAAGCCTTCTCGTAAGCCAAGTGCTTCACCAACAGTGCCCTCACGGCCAAGTTCCTCAGTTGCGCCCTCACGGCCAGACTCTTCAAGGTCCTCACGACCAATCCCTCATGCTGCTCCTTCAAAATCCTCAGCACCTCCTCCAAAGTCCTCAGCTGTTCCGACAAAGTCCTCAGCACCTGCGCATCTGGCCTCGTGCCAAAGGACTACAGGCATCTCCATTGCCTCTGGTGTCTCAACAAGCTCCTCAGCTGCACCAAATTCTTCATCTGGCCCCACTCTGATGAAGACCAAGGCAACTGCTGGACGAGGTCCTCGGCCAAGTCCTCAAAAGAAGCAAGTCGCTTTCCAAGTGCCATCTGAAGAAGATGAAGCTGATGATGATGAACTTGCAGAAATCATTAGAGACACACAAGTTAGGGCCGCTAGAGCCAAAGGCACACCTGTGCCACTGCTTTTGGATCCCGAGCTGATCCTCGACTACATTGATCTCTGGCACAAGGACCCAAATACTCCTATGCCTGACTTCAAGCTGACGGCTGGTCAAAATCACATGCTGACTCATTTCATCCAAGAGGAGAAATGGAAATATGATCAGGCCAGACAGATCAAGAAGGCCCAGTACAGAAAGGAGAAGTACCTGAAGAACAACGTTGTCACTATGACCACTGATGAACTTGTAAAAATCCAATCTAAAATCAAAACCCTCAGTGATGACTTCCAAGCCTACTATGCTGATTGGCAAGGAGCCAAAGTTAGATTTGTAAAGATAACTGAAAAGTTCATTTCAAATGTTGCTGCCCCAACGCAACAGGAAATTCCTCAGGCTGAAGCATCTGCTCAGCCGACTGAAGAACATGCTAGCACCGCTGATGACAATCAGGCTGCTGAAGAAAATGTGAGTTCCAGGGCTGATGACTACATTCCAGCCACTGAAGAAATTGCCAGGGCCCCCACTAGTGGTGTGCCTGAAGAAACTGAAGAACTCAGGGCAATTGCATCAGTTGTGCCTAAAGAAAATCAACCAGATTCCTCAGCTGCTCCTGCACCAACTTCAACTCCAATCCTTCCATCTGGATCAGATGTGAAGAAGACCAAGGCTGCAGAGCGTGCTGCAGTGAAGAAAAGGAAAGCATCAGCTGCTTCAGATTCTTCAGCTCCGAAGAAAATGAAGCTTATGACAAGCTCATTTGCACATCCGATTGATGTTGTTCCCATCTCAACCAGACCATCAAAGGACCTTATTCCTTTTGATGAAGAATATGTTATCCCCAGCGGATCTGATAAAGAAACTCCTTCTGCTGCTTCGTCTGAACCGTTGGATGAAGAAATTGAAGTGGATGCGATCCCTTCAACACCTATGATCTCCTCGCCTATGCCTCAGTTCACAGCTGAAAAGGCTGGCGTTGAAGAAATGGAAGATGAAGATGTGGACATTGGCTGCTCCACACCCATAATCAGTGATGAATTCTGGGAAAGTCAGCATCCAAACTCTCCAATGTTCACCCCTCTACAGCAAATTCCTCAGTCCCCCACACAAACTGTTCACATGGGCTCTGAAGAAACTCATCCCACTACATCTGTCCATGAGGAAATTCCAGCCACTAGCGCTGAAGAAACTGCTGCTGCTGAACAACCAACTACGCAGACTGCCACTGAGGAAGAATCAGAAATTCCTCAGCCTAAAGAACCTGCGATTGAGATTCCTGAGGTCGTGATGCAACTCACTAACACTCCTCTGCCAAAGCCAAAGGATCCATTCTCACGCAAGCAAAAGTTCAAGGCTGATGATTTCTTCGGCGAGCACGTATTATTCGAAGATTATAACCCATATGACTCTACTCGCATTAGGAAGAGGCGTTTCTGGACTGCTAGTCAAGCCAATTTCTATTCCTCGGTACTGTTCAACAAGGAGAAGATTTTCAACCATGAGCATATTCCTCACGTGGATATGGAATCTCTGCCGTGCTTCGCACCAGTCCTCAGTGTTCTTCACGATGCTGGACTGCTCAATTTTTGCTCTGACATCTGCGATTGGAATGAAGAACTAATTCTTCAATTCTATGCAACACTGCACATCACCGGAAATGCTGAAGATGTGAATTCATGGGTGCTGGACTGGATGTCTGAAAACACTCACTACACTGCACCAGCCTTTGAATTGCTTCGTGCTCTACCACTCAGTCCTCCCCTTGAAGAAGCTCGCTACATCTATAGTGAACCTGAGCTCACACATCATTACATGCAAGTGCTGATGAAGCCTTTGAAACCAGGTCAGGCACCACGAACAAAATTCCTCGTGAAGGAATTGCTGTAAGTGCCCAGAACTGTCTATCATATTCTTACGAGGACAATCAGTCCTATCAAAGGCCACGACTCATCTGATGAGGAAATTGTTGGCATCATGAAGAATCTGGTATTCAACATCGTTCATGACATTCCTGTCAACTATCATGATTTCTTCATGCGGACTATGGCCAATGTTGCACTGTCTCCGTTTGAGCTGAAGCCTTATGCACCTTGGATCATGAGACTCCTCAGGATAAGGTCTTCACTCAACTACAAATCTGATTTCCAGAATCATCTCAGCTACTTGCCCCCAATTGAAGTCCTCAAGCAGACATATTCCTCAGTTGATGGAAAGGGCAAGGCACCAGCTGTAATTGATGAAGGCATTCGTCCATTGGATGGTCAGTTTCACAAAGCTGCCTCTTATTCCACCAATGATGACTCTGCCACACATGACTCTGCCAATGCTCCCAAGTCCACTCCTCAAGCCACTGCTCCGCGCGTGATGACCGACCGTGAACTTCTGCTTAGTCTTCACCAGAAGGTGGATCGAAATCACAAATGGGTTAAGCGTCAGTTTGGTTCACTTCTTCACAACATGACTGCCACACACAATGCAGTGAAGAAACACCACTACTACCTCCATCAAGTCTTCGGTCGCACCTGGGCAATCTGTCTCATCTGTATGGTGAAGAAGATCTGAAGAACATGGGTCTTAATGAAGATTTTGACTGGTCTGCACCTCCACCGAAGAAATTCAAGAAGGTCAAGGTTCCTTCTCTGGTGGCCAGCTCATATTCTTCATCGCGCGACACTGATGAACATGAAGATTTAGACGACACTGCGGCAGGCCCTACATCAACCAACGACCCCAACAACACTGGCGCTCCTTCATCAACCTGATTATCTTTAGGGGCGTTAGTCCTCAGTTTTGAACCTTTTGGTCATTTGATGACAAAGGGGGAGAAATTTGAGTTAGTCTTCAAGCGGGTCTATTTTATCGCCCATATACAACATTTTTTTTGCTAAGTTACAACTCTCGTTCTTCTGAAACTTTATTGGATCAAGTTGTAATCTTAAACCCGATGGTGCTCTGATACTTTTGATGCACTATGCTCTGATACTCTTTTCTGCATGCTTATTCCTTGTTAATATTATTGCACGCATGCTGAATTTCATCAGGCACCATATTTCATCATGCATTTCAAATTCTTCATATTATATGTTAAATGCGTGTATGAATTACAAGATATAGGGGGAGATCTCCATGGTTCAACTCTTCAAGTGTGCATTGCTTCAAAAGCAAATTCCTCACTATGCACATCTTCAGGGGGAGTTCTTCTATATCTTGCAATCAAATTCCTCAATATCAGTATTTACACTTCATATGTTTATCCCCGTTGAAAACTTAACCTATATTGTCATCAATCACCAAAAAGGGGGAGATTGTAAGTGTATCTAGTGCCCTTTAGTGATTTTGGTGTATTGAAGACTTATAGGTTAAGGGACTAATGTGTGTGTGAGTGTACACAGGTCTATAAGTCTATGAGGAGTTTGATATTTACAGGAAAAGTCGACCCCTAAAAATGAATATCTTCGACTGAAGATTTTGGTATTTCTGAAGACTTTCATGAAGACTTTGAAAGTGAAGAAATTGGTGTGTCCGTGAAGGCTTGATATTCATGTGAGGAATATGAAGCTTGAAGACTTTCGTTTTCATAGTTTTGTTTTTCTCTTTCTTGAGTCATAGGAAACACCGTACTGTTAAAGGGGGTCGAGGAAATACTAAGGAAAAATTTCCATGTGATGCTCAACTCAAAATCCTACACCTACCAATCCCTTCGAGTGAAGCCATTGGAAATCTCATACAGTTCAGTCAATTTCTTCAGTGACAGAGACGAAGTTCTTCTGGTCTCTGAGGAATTTGTCCTGACTGAGGAGTTAGGAATTCACCAGTGCAGATTGCCTACACAGTGAGGAACATGATAGCCCTGAGGATTTTTCTACTCAAAATTCCGACCGTTGCTGTGCTATGCGCCAGCTGTTCCAAAATATCTATCCACCTAACGGTCATATCATTGAAGGGCATTTATGTATTATCATGTCGGGCTGCTCCCTAGGCTATAAATAGCTGCCCCCTACAACCACTAGCTGGTTGGCTACTCCGAGAGAAACTGACACTTGTCATTTGAGAGCAACCCATCCTCCGAGGACTTTGAGCAAAAAACATCAAGTGAGGAAAAACCAAAAACCCAAAACCCAAACACCTACAAACCCCAAGTGATTGAGCATCACTGAAGAGATTGATCCTGAGTGGATCCGGTGCTTGTTACCTTTGAAGACTGTGCTTCTTCTAGACGGTTAGGCGCCATGGTCTAGAGCATCCAAGAGGAATTGTGGATCGCCGAGTGACCAAGTTTGTGAAGGTTTGGAAGTCGCCTGAAGACTTACCATGAGTGATTGGACGAGGTCGGTGTGACCTTAGTTCAAGGAGAATACGGTGAGGACTGGGTGTGTGGGACTAAGTGTCCTTGACTGGGTGTCCGGGACTGTGTGTCCTCGAGTTTAAATACTCAGCCGCTCCAACCAGACGTACAACTGAGATAGCAGTTGGAACTGGTCTACCAAATCATTGTCTTCACCGAGCTTACTGGTTCTATTTCCTCAACTCTTTCATTTCCTCATAACTATGTTGTATGTTTGTTCACATCTGTGTTAGAAGTCCTTGACTGAAGACTTCCTCAATTTCCTCAGTTCAATTTCTTCAGTCTGTTTGTCTTCATCCTGTGTTATCATGTGATTACGCTTCCTGTACTCTGTGCTTGTCTTCATTTCATCATGATGACTATGCTTGTATTCTGTTATGTTTACCTTTGAGTACTTATTCCGCTGCTAGTAGTTCTTCGCTAAGGAATTTCCTCATCGGCAAATTCCTCAGTGAAGAATTTCATAAAAATCGCCTATTCACCCCCCCTCTAGTCGATATAACGCACTTTCAATTAGGATCAGAAAAAACACTCTTACTAGCAAATAATTACATAAGTTCATACATCTTTCCACTCAAAACATTAATTTCTTTTATCGCATGCACCTTTTTATTAGTAGATCTTTCAGTATGCCATTGAGAATAATTAACCATAATATTATCTAGGAGTTTAGTAGCTTCTCCTAAAGTGATTTCATAAAAGTGCCCCCCGCAGCCGAATCTAAAAGATTTCTAGAAGCAAAATTCAATCCGGCATAAAATTTTTGTATAATCATCCACAAATTTAAACCATGAGTAGGGCAATTACGTATCATTAGTTTCATTCTCTCCCAAGCTTGTGTAACATGTTCATGATCAAGTTGCTTAAAATTCATAATATCGTTTCTAAGAGAGATGATCTTAGTGGGAGAAAAATACTTAAGAGATAAAAGCATCTTTGCACTTGTTCCATGAATCAATACTATTTTTAGGCAAAGACGAAAACCAAGCTTTAGCACGATCTCTAAGCGAAAAAGGAAATAGCTTCAATTTAACAATATCATTATCCACGTCTTTCTTCTTTTGCATATCACACAAATCAACGAAGCTATTTAGATGGGTAGCGGCATCTTCACTCGGAAGGCCGGAAAACGGATATTTCATGACAAGATTTAGCAAAGCAGTATTAATTTCACAAGATTCAGCATCGGTAAGAGGAGCAATCGGAGTGCTAATAAAATCATTGTTGTTGGTATTGGTGAAGTCACACAATTTAGTGTTATCTTGAGCCATCATGACAAATAAGCAAACTAACACACAAGCAAACAAAAAGCAAGCAGGCAAAAAGAGGCAAATGGAGAAAGAGAGGGCGAATAAAACGGCAAGGGTGAAGTGGGGAGAGGAAAACGAGAGGCAAATGGCAAATAATGTAATGCGGGAGATAAGGGTATGTGATGGGTACTTGGTATATTGACTTTTGCGTAGACCTCCCCGGCAACGGCGCCAGAAATCCTTCTTGCCACCTCTTGAGCACTGCGTTGGTTTTCCCCGAAGAGGAAGGGATGATGCAGCAAAGTAACGTAAGTATTTCCCTTGGTTTTTGAGAACCAAGGTATGAATCCAGTAGGAGGCTACGCGCGAGTCCCTCGTATCTGCACAAAACAAATAAATCCTCGCAACCAACGCGAATAGGGGTTGTCAATCCCTACATGGCCACTTACGAGAGTGAGATCTGATAGATATGATAAGATAATATTTTTGGTATTTTTGTGATAAAGATGCAAAGTAAAATAAAAGCAAAGTAAAAAAGCAAAGGAAATAACTAAGTAGTAGGAGATTAATATGATAAAGATAGACCCGGGGGCCATAGGTTTCACTAGTGGCTTCTCTCGAGAGCATAAGTATTCTACGGTGGGTGAACAAATTACTATTGAGCAATTGACAGAATTGAGCATAGTTATGAGAATATCTAGGTATGATCATGTATATAGGCATCACGTCCGAGACAAGTAGACCGACTCCTGCCTGCATCTACTACTATTACACCAGTCATCGACCGCTATCCAACATGCATCTAGAGTATTAAGTTCATGAAAAGAGTAACGCCTTAAGCAAGATGACATGATGTAGAGGGACAAACTCATGCAATATGATGAAAACCCCATCTTGTTATCCTCGATGGAAACAATACAATAAGTGCCTTGCTGCCCCTACTGTCACTCGGAAAGGACACCGCAAGATTTAACCCAAAGCTAAGCACTTCTCCCATTGCAAGAAAGATCAATCTAGTAGGCCAAACCAAACTGATAATTCGAAGAGACTTGCAAAGATAACCGATCATACATAAAAGAATTCAAAGAAGATTCAAATATTGTTCATAGATAGACTTGATCATAAACCCACAATTCATCGGTCTCAACAAACACACCGCAAAAAGAAGATTACATCAAATAGATCTCCACAAGAGAGGGGGAGAACAATGTATTGAGATAAAAAAAGAGAGAAGAAGCCATCTAGCTACTAGCTATGGACCCGTAGGTCTGAGGTGAACTACTCACACTTCATCGGAGGGGCTATGGTGTTCATGTAGAAGCCCTCCGTGATCGATGCCCCCTCCGGTGGAGCTCCGGAACAGGCCCCAAGATGGTATCTCGTCGATACAGAAAGTTATGGCGGTGGAATTAGGGTTTTGGCTCCGTCTCTGATCATTTGGGGGTACGTAGGTATATATATAGGAGGAAGGAGTACGTCGGTGGAGCAACAGGGGGCCCACGAGGGTGGAGGGCGCGCCTTGGGGGGGGGGGGGGTAGGCGCGCCCCCTACCTCGTGGCCTCCTCTTTCGTGTCTTGACATAGGGTCCAAGTCTCCTGGGTCTTGTTCGTTGAGAAAATCACGTTCCCGAAGGTTTCATTCCGTTTGGACTCTGTTTGATATTCCTTTTTTCGAAACCCTAAAACAGGCAAAAAACAGCAATTCTGGGCTGGGCCTCCGGTTAATAGGTTAGTCCCAAAAATAATATAAAAGTGGATAATAAAGCCCAATAATGTCCAAAATAGTAGATAATATAGCATGGAGCAATCAAAAATTATAGATACGTTGGAGACGTATCATGTACCAGTAGCTATGTGTTTGATCTCTCTCCCTCTCGTGTTCTTGAGGTGGTACGATCTTGATGTATCGCGAGCTTTGCTATTATAGTTGGATCTTATGATGTTTTCTCCCCCTCTACTCTCTTGTAATGGATTGAGTTTTCCCTTTGAAGTTATCTTATCGGATTGAGTCTTTAAGGATTTGAGAACACTTGATGTATGTCTTGCATGGGATAACAGTGGTGACAATGGGTTATTCTATTGATTCACTTGATGTATGTTTTGGTGATCAACTTGCGGGTTCCGCCCATGAACCTATGCATAGGGGTTGGCACACGTTTTCGTCTTGACTCTCCGGTAGAGACTTTGGGGGGCACTCTTTGAGGTTCTATGTGTTGGTTGAATAGATGAATTTGAGATTGTGTGATGCATATCGTATAATCATACCCACGGATACTTGAGGTGACATTGGAGTATCTAGGTGACATTAGGGTTTTGGTTGATTTGTGTCTTAAGGTGTTATTCTAGTACGAACTCTAGGGCTGTTTGTGACACTTATAGGAATAGCCCAACGGATTGATTGGAAAGAATAACTTTGAGGTGGTTTCGTACCCTACCATAATATCTTCGTTCGTTCTCCGCTATTAGTGACTTTGGAGTGACTCTTTGTTGCATGTTGAGGGATAGTTATGTGATCCAATTATGTTATTATTGTTGAGAGAACTTGCACTAGTGAAAGTATGAACCCTAGGCCTTGTTTCAACGCATTGCAATACTATTTGTGCTCACTTTTATCATTAGTTACCTTGCTGTTTTTATATTTTCGGATTACAAAAACTATTATCTACTATCCATATACCACGTGTATCACCATCTCTTCGTCAAACTAGTGCACCTATACAATTTACCATTGTATTGGGTGTGTTGGGGACACAAGAGACTCTTTGTTATTTGGTTGCAGGGTTGCTTGAGAGAGACCATCTTCATCCTACGCCTCCTACGGATTGATAAACCTTAGGTCATCCACTTGAGGGAAATTTGCTACTGTCCTACAAACCTCTGCACTTGGAGGCCCAACAATGTCTACAAGAAGAAGGTTGTGTAGTAGACATCAAGCTCTTTTCTGGAGCCGTTGCCGGGGAGGTTAGCGCTTGAAGGTATATATTTAGATCTTGCAATCGAATCTTTTTGTTTCTTGTTTTATCACTAGTTTAGTTTATAAAAGAAAATTACAAAAAAATGGAATTAAGTTTGCCTCATACTCTTAATCTTTTTAATATCTTTCGTGAGTATGATGGAAAGCAAAATTGTGCCAAAGTGCTAGAAGAAGAAGTCTACAAAATGTTTGGCACTAAATCTTTGAATGATGAGCATGATTGCAATGTTGTTAGTATGAATTCCTTGAATATCCATGATGGTAATGATATGCAAAGCCACAAGCTTGGGGAAGCTATGTTTGATGAAGATGATATTTTTTGTCCCCCAAGTTTTGATGAGCAAATTTATTATGATGAAAGCATGCCTCCTATTTATGATGATTATATTGATGAAAGTGGATTTGGAGAGGTCATGACTTTATTTAGAGATGAATCCACTATTTCGGAAGAGGTTCCAATTGATTATGAGAACAAAGTTGCTATCTATGATGATTATTGTGATGGCTTGTATGCTATAAAGAATAATGATATCCATGAAACTTTTCATCATGATTTTAGTTTTCAATTGGATTATGCCTCACATGATAATTATTTTGTTGAGTTTGCTCCCACTACTATTCAAGAGAAGAAATTTTCTTATGTGGAGAGTAATAAAATTTCTATGCTTGTAGATCATGAAAAGAATGCTTTAGGTGATGGTTATATTGTTGAATTCATTCATGATGCTACTGAAAATTATTATGAAGGAGGAATATATGCTTGTAGGAATTGCAATAATACCAAGTTTCCTCTCTATGTGCTTAAAGTTTAGAAGTTATGCTTGTTTTACCTTCCTATGCAAGTTGAATCTTGTTTCCATAAGTTGTTTGCTCACAAGATCCCTATGCATAGGAAGTGGGTTAGACTTAAATGTGCTAGTCATATTCTTCATGATGCTCTCTTTATGTTTCAATTCTTATCTTTTATGAGAGCATCATTGAAATCACCATGCCTAGCTAGGGGCGTTAAACGATAGCACTTGTTGGGAGGCAACCAAATTTTATTTTTATTCCTTGCTTTTTGCTCCTGTTTAGTAATAAATAATTTATCTAGCCTCTGTTTTGGTTGTGTTTTTTATGTTTTAATTAGTGTTTGTGCCAAGTAGAACCGTTGGGAAGACTTGGGGAAAGTCTTGTTGATCTTGCTGTAAAAAACAGAAACTTTAGCGCTCACGGGAATTGCCGCCATTTTTTATTGGAGAGTTCTATTTAGTTAATTCTTTTTGAAGATGATTAATAGATAAATTCCTCACGTCCAGAAATTTATTTTATAATTTTATGAGTTCTATAAGTATATGTTTGATCCATATTACTACAGACTGTTCTGTTTTTGACAGATTTTGTTTTCGATATGTTGTTTGCTTATTTTGATGAATCTATGAGTAGTATTGGAGGGTATGAACCATATATAAGTTGGAATACAGTAGATATTAAACCAATATGAATTTAGAATGAGTTCACAACAGTACCTAAGTGGTGATTTGTTTTCTTATACTAACGGAGCTTGTGAGTTTTCTGTTAAGTTTTGTGTTGTGAAGTTTTCAAGTTTTGGGTAAAGATTCGATGGAATATGGAATAAGGAGTGAAAAGAGCCTAAGCTTGGGGATGCCCAAGGCACCCCAAGGTAATATTCAAGGACAACCAAGATCCTAAGCTTGGGGATGCCCCGGAAGGCATCCCCTCTTTCGTCTTCGTTCACCGGTAACTTTACTTGGAGCTATATTTTTATTCACCACATGATATGTGTTTTGCTTGGAGCGTCAATTTATTTTATTTTGTTTTGCTTTATATTTGAATAAAGTATCAAGATCTTAAATTCTTAAATGTTAGAGAGTCTTCATATAGTTGCATAATCATTGGACTACTCATTGATCTTCACTTATATCTTTCGGAGTAGTTTGTCATTTGCTCTAGTGCTTCACTTATATCCTTTTAGAGCACGGTGGTGGTTTTATTTTATAGAAATATATGAACTCTCATGCTTCACTTGTATTATTTTGAGAGTCCTAAACAGCATGGTAATTTGCTTTGGTTATGAATTAGTCCTAATATGATGCGCATCCAAGAGGGATATAATAAAAACTTTCATATAAGTGCATTGAATACTAAGAGAAGTTTGATACTTGATGATTGTTTTGAGATATGGAGATAGTGATATAAAAGTTGTGCTAGTTGGGTAGTTGTGAATTTGAGGAATACTTGTGTTGAAGTTTGCAAGTCCCGTAGCATGCACGTATGGGAAACGTTGTGTAACAAATTTAAATCATGAGGTGTTATTTGATTGTCTTCCTTATGAGTGGCGGTCGGGGACGAGCGATGGTCTTTTCCTACCAATCTATCCCCTTAGGAGCATGCGCGTAATGCTTGGTTTTTTATGACTTGTAGATTTTTGCAATAAGTATGTGAGTTCTTTATGACTAATGTTGAGTCCATGGATTATACGCACTCTGACCCTTCCATCATTGCTAGCCTCTTCGGTACCGTGCATTGCCCTTTCTCACATTGAGAGTTGGTGCAAACTTCGCCGGTGCATCCAAACCCCATGATATGATATGCTCTGTCACACATAAACCTCCTTATATCTTCCTCAAAACAGCCACCATACCTACCTATTATGGCATTTCCATAGCCATTCCGAGATATATTGCCATGCAAATTTCAACCGTTCCATTTATTATGACACGCATCATCATTGTCATATTGCTTTGCATGATCATGTAGTTGACATCGTATTTGTGGCCAAGCCACTGTTCATAATTTTTCATACATGTCACTCTTGATTCATCGCAATCCCGGTACACCGCCGGAGGCATTCATATAGAGTCATATCTTGTTCTAGTATCGAGTTGTAATCTTTGAGTTGTAAATAAATATAAGTGTGATGATCATCATTAATAGAGCATTGTCCCCGAAAAAAGAGAAAGGCCAAATAAAAAAGAGGGAAGGCCCGAAAAAGAAAAGAAAAGAAAAGAAAGGCCAAATAAAAAGGGGAAAGGCCAAATAAAATAATAAAATAAAAATAAAATAAAAGGAACAATGCTACTATCATTTTTCCACACTTGTGCTTCAAAGTAGCACCATGATCTTTATGATAGAGAGTCTCTTGTTTTGTCACTTTCATATACTAGTGGGAAATTTTCATTATAGAACTTGGCTTGTATATTCCAACAATGGGCCTCCTCAAGTGCCCTAGGTCTTCGTGAGCAAGCAAGTTGGATGCACACCCACTCAGTTTGTTTTGTTGAGCTTTCATACATTTATAGCTCTAGTGCATCTGTTGCATGGCAATCCCTACTCCTTGCATTGACATCAATTGATGGGCATCTCCCTATCCCATTGATTAGCTGCGTCGATGTGAGACTTTCTCCTTTTTGTCTTCTCCACATAACCCCCTCATTATATTCTATTCCACCCATAGTGCTATATCCATGGCTCACGCTCATATATTGCGTGCAGGTTGAAAAAGTTTGAGATTACTAAAGTATAAAACAATTGCTTGGCTTGTCATCGGGGTTGTGCATGATGAGAGCATTCTTGTGTGATGAAAATGGAGCATGACCAAGCTATATGATTTTGTAGGGATGAACTTTCTTTGGCCATGTTATTTTGAGAAGACATGATTGCTTTGTTAGTATGCTTGAAGTATTATTATTTTTATGTCAATATTAAACTTTTGTCTTGAATCTTATGGATCTGAATATTCTTGCCACAATAAAGAGAACTACATGGATAAATATGTTAGGTAGCATTCCACATCAAAAATTCTGTTTTTATCATTTACCTACTCGAGGACGAGTAGGAATTAAGCTTGGGGATGCTGATACGTCTCCAACGTATCTATAATTTTTGATTGTTCCATGCTATTATATTATCAACCTTGGATGTTTTATAATATATGCTATTTTATACTCCCTCCGTTCCTTGATATAAGGTGTATAGTTTTTTGAGAAAAAATCCAAAATATAAGGTGTATTGAGTTGCACCACTCCCTTGGATAATTTTTTTAGGGATTTGATTACATTTCCTTACATCAAGCAAGCTCCTCTATTTTCTCATGTCAATTAGTTAGGTGTAATCTCGCCCAGAACTTGTAAAATTTTCCCTCCACATGTGTTCTTTAATTTCCATGCCAAAAACTATACACCCTATATTTAGGAACAGAGGGAGTATGATTTTTGGAACTAACCTATTAACCCAGAGCCCAGTGCCAGCTTCTGTTTTTCCCTTGTTTCAGTGTTTTGCATAAAAGGAATATCAAACGGAGTCCAAACGGAATGAAACCTTCGGAAAAGTTATTTTTGGAAAGAAAGCAATACAAGAGACTTGGAGTGCACGTCAGGGGATCAACGAGGAAGCCACGAGGCAGGGGGAACGCCAACCCCCCTGGGCGCGCCCTCCACCCTTGTGGGCCCCTCGTGGCTCCCCTGATGTATTTCTTCCGCCTATATATATCCATATACCCTAAAAATATTGGAGAGCACAATAGATTGGGAGTTCCGCCGCCAGAAGCCTCCGTGGCCACCTAAAACCAATCTAGACCCGTTCTGGCACCCTGCCGGAGGGGGAATCCTTCTCCAGTGGCCATCCTCATCATCCCGGTGCTATCCATGACGAGGAGGGAGTAGTTCTCCCTCGGGGCTGAGGGTATGTACCAGTAGCTATGTGTTTGATCTCTCTCTCTCTCTCTCTCTCGTGTTCTTGAGGTGGTACGACCTTGATGTATCGCGAGCTTTGCTATTATAGTTGGATCTTATGATGTTTTCTCCCCCCTCTACTCTCTTGTAATGGATTGAGTTTTCCCTTTGAAGTTATCTTATCGGATTGAGTCTTTAAGGATTTGAGAACACTTGATGTATGTCTTGCGTGGGATAACCGTGGTGACAATGGGTTATTCTATTGATTCACTTGATGTATGTTTTGGTGATCAACTTGCGGGTTCCGCCCATGAACCTATGCATAGGGGTTGGCACACGTTTTCGTCTTGACTCTTCGGTAGAGACTTTGGGGCACTCTTTGAGGTTCTATGTGTTGGTTGAATAGATGGATCTGAGATTGTGTGATGCATATCGTATAATCATACCCATGGGTACTTGAGGTGACTTCGGAGTATCTAGGTGACATTAGGGTTTTGGTTGATTTGTGTCTTAAGGTGTTATTCTAGTACGAACTCTAGGGCTGTTTGTGACACTTATAGGAATAGCCCAACGGATTGATTGGAAAGAATAACTTTGAGGTGGTTTCGTACCCTACCATAATATCTTCGTTCGTTCTCCGCTATTAGTGACTTTGGAGTGACTCTTTGTTGCATGTTGAGGGATAGTTATGTGATCCAATTATGTTACTATTGTTGAGAGAACTTGCACTAGTGAAAGTATGAACCCTAGGCCTTGTTTCAACGCATTGCAATACCGTTTGTGCTCACTTTTATCATTAGTTACCTTGCTGTTTTTATATTTTCGGATTACAAAAACTATTATCTACTATCCATATACCACTTGTATCACCATCTCTTCGCCGAACTAGTGCACCTATACAATTTACCATTGTATAGGGTGTGTTGGGGACACAAGAGACTCTTTGTTATTTGGTTGCAGGGTTGCTTGAGAGAGACCATCTTCATCCTACGCCTCCTACGGATTGATAAACCTTAGGTCATCCACTTGAGGGAAATTTGCTACTGTCCTACAAACCACTGCACTTGGAGGCCCAACAACATCTACAAGAAGAAGGTTGTGTAGTAGACATCATAAAACAGAGGAGGGCAGCGAGCTGAGCGGTAGTTGGAGCGGACGTAGGAGCAGTACTACCGCTAATATAAGCAGTACTACCGCGCCCTACTGTCGTCCCTACTGCCGCTCCCCTGCGTGGTCCTTTACGGAAACCCGACACGAAAAAATCGAGACCACAGCAGGGGCGGTAGTACCAGCGGCACAAACAAGCGGTACCACCGCCGATAAGCGGTACTACCGCCCTTACCGCGGTACTACCGCTTGGCACTCAGCACCACTTGTTTTGCACAACTCGGATACTCCAAAGAAGCAGGAAGAAGGCGAGGGTGCAAGGAGAGTGTGTACGTGATGATTCCACCCATACTCTTCCGAAACGGATCCCCTCTTGATAGTACGGTTATCCCTACGACTCAAATCCACTGAAAAGAAACGAGGGAAAATAATCCGTCTAAAGTGAAGTCCTCGAGGGAAACAATCGCATAGTGCCCTTATTAGATAACCTGAAAAGCTTAGTGCACATGATTAGTCCGCAAAAGTATTGTCATCAATCACCAAAACAAACCAGGGAAATTTATGCCCTAACAATCTCCCCCTTTTTGGTGGATTGATGACAACACGGGATTTGCACAAAATATAGTAACTGGAAATGAAGAAAACCAACTCCCTACAAAATATCGACGGGCTCCCCCTAGAGGTGTGCACCAAGGAAATTAGCATGAAAGGCTATGTGCACATCTTTAGGATCAAACTCCCCCTATATTTTATAGACATGCAACATCCTTGCATATAAGAATAATAACAAGTACAGCTAAGCAAGGACAAGCATGAGAGCAATAATATAAGTGTCGGTAAAGATGCATCTCATAAGATAACAAAGTACTTGAGACTAAAGTAGATAAGATAGGGTAGTTCACATATGTCATACACCATATGGTCTCACTCATAGCCGAACAGAGTTCAAAACAAGAAAGCGAACAAATACGAATGAACACAACGAACACGAACAAACACGCAAACACAAAACCCAAAGCAAATCCCTAACTCTCCCCCTTTGGCAGCAAGACACCAAAGGGAAAGGGATGACACGAGACATGATGGTAGTAGATCTCCATGGCATCACCAGTCATGCTCCTCCTCCTCCTCAGAGTCCTCTGCAGCACAGGGAGAAGCGCGAACTCCGATGTCCTCCTCAGTGTCAGACCACTGGCAGTGCAGTCGGGTCCAAGTATCCTCATCAGTGATCCGCTCCTCAGAGCCACTAGCAACCTCAAGGCCAACCTGCCTCATAATGGCCTTGTCACGACTACGAGCCATCTTAGCCTCCTCGTGAGCCTTGTACTGGCCCTTGGCCTGAAGGCAGAACAGATGCTTCATCTTCTCCTTGAGTTTCTTCGCCCAAGAGGGCTCCTCGGATGGAGGCACATACTCCTGCCCATCATCATCGTCATCATCATCTTCATCAGATACGACAGTCTCCTGCACTGGAGGTGCTGAAGAAGACGTACTCCACTTCTCCTTCTGCGCATCTCGATAGTATGATGAGAAACCATATTGTCTGTGACAAGCTCCTCATCTAGAAACTTGGCTACCCAAGTGTCCTTGATAAGCTGCATAAGATAGGGTCCATAAATGATGCACTTGCGCTCCATGACAGCAGAGTGAAGTTCAGACCACATCACATGAGACACATCCATCACCTGCTGAGAGCCCTGCTCTTCTTGACCGAATAGAAGTAAGTCAACAAGGTAAGATTGCACCTGATCCAAGTTGCCGACCCGAGGAAACAGGGTGTTCCAGAAGATCCGATGCGTGATGTCTAGGAAGGGCTAGAGCTCATCAGAAACCTTCCCAGTCTCAGACACCTTCCTGGTAGAATAGGGCCAAAGCTTTTCCTTATGAGTAGCGACAATCTCCTTATGAGGGCGAAACCCAAGTGGGGTCTAGGCAGCCTCATCATTGTACGATAAGCTGACCATGAAGTCCTTCCATGGTGCGGACAGGAGACGACCATTGGTCATCCAAGTCAGAGTGCGGGCCGGATCATGCCCAAAGTGAACAGTGGCAAAGAACTGGGCCACGAGCTCAGCATAAAAGTCCTTGTTGAAGGTAATGATCCTCTTGATATCCAACTCCTCACACCTCTGCAGAGCATCCCCAAAGTATCGCAAGTCCTTCTCCATGTGCGAGAGATCGACAGACTTGACCTTCACAAACAAGTTCTTCTTTTGCTTCAAGACATCGTGATAGATGGACTGCTGAAACCTATTCCAGAACGGACGCCTCTGAAGAGCAGGCTCCTGGTCCACATGGTAGGGATTATGCTTACTCTTGGTACAGAACTCTATTGCAGACATCTGATTAGCACGCTTGCACCCAGCAGAGGTCTTTGACGTTGGGAACTTGACCTTGAGTTTTGGCGGCGCAGTCGAGCCACCCTCAGCAGCAGTAGCAACATTTGGTACATCCGAAGAGCGATAACGCTTGGAACCTATTGCACGGTCTGGATTCTTGCGGCGAGCTTGATGCCCGGAGCTACTACCACCTGAAACACACACACACACACGAACCACAAGAGCAAGAGAGCATAAGCCAAGGAAAGACAAGCACCAAAGATGGAAGATTAGGCAGAGACACATGGGCATTGGCATCTCAGAGCGGTAGTACCGCTAGGGTGCAGCAGTAGTACCGCTCGAGCGGTTGTCAGCGGGCTGACACCTACCGCGGCAAGATCCGGTACTACCGGAGATGCGAAAGTCCATATTTCTATACCTAATCATCAATCTACCTAGTTTAGCAGTCTCCCAAGACCTTCCTAAGCCTCGATTCAACAAACAAATCGAGGAATGCAACGAATATAGCCCAAAACCTAGATTCAAGAAAGAGAACCAAGGGAGAGAAGAACGGGGGCAATACCGACATCCATGGCAAGAGGAGAGGGAGGGGAACGATCCCACTAGTTGGAACCGAGGGAGACGGCCTGGATCCGGCGGCCTGGCGGCGGACCTCCGGTGCTTGGGGAGTCGCCTGAGAGAGGAGAGGACGAGGAGATGGGGCAAACTGAACGGGTATGGGGGAGTGGAAACTCCCCCTGCCCGATACAAATCCCACACACCCAGCCCTAAGCGGTAGTACCACGCAGGGCGTGCTAGTACCGCTTTGGTGCAGATCTAAAGCACAAGCACCCAGCTGTACCGCTCCACGGTAGTGTCATGTCGGCAGGGCGGTAGTACCGCTTATAAGTGGTAGTACCGCTCTGCTGCTGCAGTAGTACCGCTCAGGCGCCCCAAAGCAGGAACAAGGGGGAAAATGGCTTACGCATGACTAGCAAAAGGAAGAACACACAATACAAGCCAAGACAAACCCGAACACGACCACAGTAAAACACAACCACTCAAAAGAGAGAAGCACAAGCAAAAGGAAACAACACACAGACAGACTCTCTAGAAGAGAGGGCGGTGGTCGAGACCACCTATGTTTGAGCTATATGGTATGGCGCCGCGAAGATTTTAACCTTGGGCCCATGACCAACACTCATCTTTGAAGCACAAGTACCATAAAAATGGCTAATGTGAAAGACTTGATCAATTTATGCATAATGGGGGGAGGAAGAGCTCATTGAGAGAACACCACTCCCCCTATGTCCATGCCTACATCTAAACAAGACAACAAATTGAGTATGGTGGGGTGTGCAAGGGTTCAAACCACATTGCTCGAATCAATGATATTTAGCTCATGCCTTAACTTGCGAAATCTTGCTTCATCCAAGGGCTTTGTGAAAATATTTGCAAGGTTGTCATGAGTGTTGACATAGTTGAGCTCGATCTCCCCTCGCCTAATGTGATCCCGGATGAAGTGATACCGAATCTCAATATGCTTCGTCTTGAAGTGTTGAACCGGGTTGAGAGAAATCTTGATGGCACTTTCATTATCACACCAAAGAGGCACTTTGTGAAAAATGACACCGTAATCCTTTAAAGTTTGCCTCATCCATAGAAGTTGTGCACAACAACTATCGGCAGCCACATACTCCGCTTCTGTGGACGAGAGAGACACACAACTTCGCTTCTTGGAAGACCAACTCACCAAAGAGCAACCAAGAAATTGGCACCCTCCGGAAGTGGACTTCCTATCCACTTTGTCTCCCGCCCAATTGGACTCCAAATAGCCCACAAGGTTGAAGTTAGATCCTCTTGGATACCATAAGCCAAAGTTTGGGGTATGAGCCAAATATCGAAAGATTTGCTTGACCGCCACAAAGTGGCTTTCATTAGGTGCGCCTTGAAACCGTGTACAAATTCTCACACTCAACATGATATCCGGTCTAGATGCACAAAGGTAAAGTAAGGAGCTAATCATGGAGCGATATACCTTTTGATCCACCGCTTTACCATTGAGATCTATGTCAAGTTGTCATTTGACAGGCATTGGAGTGGAATCCGGCTTGACATCACTTAGCTTGAATCTCTTGAGCATGTCTTGAGTGTATTTGGCTTGGTTGATGAAGGTTCCTTCTCTTCTTTGCTTGATCTCAAACCCGAGAAAGAACTTCAACTCTCCCATCATGGACATCTTGAACTTGGAGGTCATGAGAGCGGCAAATTCCTCATTGAAGGCTTTGTTAGGGGAACCAAAGATAATATCATCAACATATAGTTGGCACACAAACAACTCCCCTTTGACCTTCTTGGTAAAAAGAGTGGGGTCGATTTTCCCAATTTCAAAACCGCGATATTGCAACAACTCGGTAAAGTGGTCATACCACGCACGTGGGGCTTGCTTAAGGCCATAGAGTGCCTTATCGAGTTGGTACACATGATCGGGAAAATAGGGATCCTCGAACCCGGGGGTTGCTTGACATACACCAACTCATTAATAGGACCATTAAGAAAAGCACTCTTCACATCCATTTGTTGTAACTTAAAGTTATGATGAGAAGCATAAGCAATCAACATGTGAATGGATTCAAGGCAAGCAACGGGAGCAAAGGTTTCACCGTAGTCGATACCCTCGACTTGGGAGTAGCCTTGGGCTACCAAACGAACCTTGTTGCGAATGATAATCCCATGAGCATCTTGCTTGTTCTTAAATATCCACTTGGTTCCAATGACATTATGGTTCCCTGTTGGCCTTGGCACCAATCTCCACACCTTGTTGTGCTCGAAGTTGTTGAGTTCTTCATGCATGGCATTAAGCCAATCCAGATCCTCGAGCGCCTCATAGACCTTTTGGGGTTCAACACAAGAGACAAATGTGTGATGTTCACAATAGTTTGCTAATTGTCTACGAGTGCTTACCCCCTTTCTTAAGCTTCCAAGCACATTTGATGAGATGATCTTTGGTTGATAGCTTGGATGCGATCTTGGCGGCACGACGCTCTAATTCCTCCTCCGGAGAGAGTTGAGGAGCAATTACTTGATCATCTTGGGCATCGTCTTGAGCTTGTTCTTGATCTTAAGCTTGCTCTTGATCTTGAACTTGCTTGGATGAGAGAACTTGACCTTGGGCATCACTTGGTGATTCAACACCATCTTGAGGTAGATCTTGCCCTTGGTCTTGTTCATGAGGTTGAGGGCCTTTACTTTGTTCCTCGGAAGTGTGTGGGTCTTGGGTTGGTGATGGTTCCACTTGAGTAGAACATTGTCCTTCTCCTTTGGCCACAAGGGGTTCCTCAATGGGTAGGATAAAACCAACACCCATTCTTCTTATGGCTTGGGGAGGAATTTCATCACCTTCATCACAAGTACCACTTTGCTCCACTTGGGAGCCGTTATTCTCATCAAACTCCACATTACACGTCTCCTCAATAAGTCCCGTGGACTTATTGAGGACACGGTAAGCATGAGAGTTTGTAGCATAACCAACAAATATGCCCTCATGAGCTCTAGCCTCAAATTTAGACAAACGAACACCTTTCTTGAGAATGAAACACTTACACCCGAACACCCGGAAGTACTTGAGGTTGGGCTTGTTACTGGTGAATATCTCATATGGAGTCTTGTTCAAGCCTTTGCGGAGGTAGAGCCGATTGGATGCATGACACGCGGTGTCGATGACTTCGTCCCAAAAGTTGTATGGAGACTTGAACTCCGCCATCATGGTTCTTGCCGCATCCATCAACGTCCGGTTCTTCCTCTCCGCTACACCATTGTGTTGAGGGGTGTGAGGTGCGGAATATTGATGTTTGATCCCCTCATCACTAAGAAACTCATTCAAGGTGTAGTTCTTGAACTCAATGCCGTTGACACTTCTTATTGTCAAGATCTTTGCATTGTGTTGACGTTGAGCTTCATTTGCAAAGTCAATGACGGTTTGTTGGGTCTCACTCTTCCTCTTGAATAAGTACACCCAAGTGTATCTTGAATAGTCATCCACAATCACCAAGAAATACTTTCTACCACCAAGACTATCAAAGTATGGAGGCCCAAAGAGATCCAAGTGAAGGAGATCCAAGGCCTCTTTGAGTAAATGATAGTCATGGGAGGGTGAGCCTTCTCATGAAGCTTTCCTTCAATGCACGCACTGCAAGCACGATCTTTGGCAAAACTAACATTTGTTAGTCCATGGACATGGTCCCCCTTGAGAAGACTTTGCAAACATCTCATATTGACATGGGCTAAACGGCGATGCCAAAGCCATCCCACGTCAACTTTAGCCATTAGGCATGTCGCGGTCTTAGTGGGTTGCTCTGAAAAGTTAATGACATAGAGACCGTTCTCGACATGCCCAACAAAGGCTACTTTAAGAGTCTTGCTCCACAAGAGGGCCATGGTATCAATATCAAAGAAAGTGGAAAAGCCCATGATTGCAAGTTGACGAACGGAAAGTAAATTGTATGCAAGGGACTCAACAAGCATGACCTTCTCGATCGTGAGATCATGAAAAATGACAACCTTGCCAAGCCCCAATACCTTAGAGTATGAGGCATCACCCCACTCGACGTTGGTGGGCATAGATGAAATCTTTTGCACGTCCACCACCAAGTCCTTGCTTCCAGTCATATGATTAGTCGCTCCACTATCGAGCAACCATGATCCCCCACCGGAAGCAAACAACTACAAGAGATCAATGCTTGGTTTAGGTACCCATTTTGTAATGGGTCCTTTGATGTTAGTGAGGTCTTAGGAACCCAAATAGACCATTCGATGTACTCATAAGAAGAACCAACAAATTTAGCATAGACATGCCCATCACTAGCACGGCATAACACATAGGAAGGGTTAAAATCGCCGGCATTGTTGGAAGGAGTGGCATTGCCCTTCTTGACACCACCACCCTTCACATTGTTCTTCTTCTTCTTAGAGGCACCCTCTCCCTCTTTGGCAAAAGTTTGCATGAGAGGAGGAGGTCGTTTGGCCTTGTCGTTCTTTTTCTTATTCTTGGACTTGGGTGCAAACCCAATCCCTTCCTTGGCCACAACTTCCTTTTGATTGCTCAAAAGGTCGTTGAGATTCTTCTCGCCTTGTATGCATGACACAAGGCCTTTCTCAAGTTGCTCCTTCAACTTTGCATTTTCCTCAACAAGATGCACATGCTCACAACAAGGGTTAGTAGCATTTGCATTATCAATTAAAACCATTTGAGGAAAAGTGGCTTTCTCCTTGGTTAGCTTTACTTAGAGTTGATCATGAGACTCTCTGAGGCTAGCATGAGCACCCTTCAAGACCTTGTGAGCCTTGTCAAGTAAGTCAAACTCCTCTTTGAGTCTAGCAAGATCAACCCCAAGCTTGGCCTTCTCGGAGTTTAGCACACGAGATACAACAAGAGCATGATCAAGATCTTTCTTTAGTTTAGCATGGTCATCGTTATACGACTCCTCAACAGCCAAACGATGACCACGCTCTTCCTCAAGAGCATTAGAGAGATCCGAAATCTCATCGACATAGTCACGACTATGCCCCTCCATCTTGGAGATGGTATCTTCGTGAGCCTCGATCATGTCATTGGCTTCACCAAGTTGTTCCAAGAGAGCAACGAAGTGCTTCTTGGATTTACCCTTGAGCTTACTCATAAAGTAGTCAAATTCATTCTCCTCCTCATTATGCCCCTCATGTTCATAAATGCAATCCGTCAAGGAAGGATTAGTAATGATGGTAGTTTTGATGTTGGGGGTTACCTTATTGGTGGCTTTGGCCATGAGGCACTTGGCGGTGATGTTCTTATTGGGTGAGTCGAAGAGAGACACCCGTGGAGTTGTTGCAATGGCAACGGAGGCCATGGCAACCGACTCACCATCTTCATCATCATTGTCCTCATTGTACTCTTCTTGTGCCACCATCACATTAGGAGGGATCTTCTTGGTGAAGTTGCTCTTGTTGAGGAAAGACTTGGCCTTGTCTTTTCGGATGAGCTTGCCACCATTGTATTCCCTCTTCTCATATGGGCATTCCACAACAAAGTGACACACATTGCCACAATTGTAGCATGTCCTCACACGAGGCTTGCCCTTTGCTCCACTTGAGTTGTTCTTGTTGAAGTTGGACCTCGTGTTCTTCTTGTTCCAAAATTGCCTTGAAGCGAGAGCCATGTGCTCATGATAAGCATATTTTGTATCCTCGGGATTGCTCTCCTCTTCTTCCTCTTCGTCCTCTTCTTACACACTAACCTTGGCCTTCAAGGCAAGGTTGGGCTTCTTTGCTCTTTGAGAGCGTAACACCGCATTGTCGTCAGTCTTGTCCAAGATACTCATAGCCACAAACTCATCCAACACCTCACTTGAGGACAAGGTGTGGAAGTCCGGCTGTTGACGAATGACAGAGGACATGGCCTTGTGGTAAGGCATCATGGCCTTGAGGAATTTGCGCTTGATCCAATTGTCATCCGTATCCTTGCTCCCATGATCTCGGAGTGAGACCACGAGAGTAGTTAATCTCCGATAAAGCTCACGAGGTTCTTCATCTTCTTTCATTGCGAACTCATCGGCTTCATCTTGCACCACTTCATAGTTGGAGCGTTGAATGCTTGCGCTTCCCCTATAGAGGGAAACAACATGGTGCCATGCATCCTTGGCCATGATGAAGGGCCGGAGATGAGTGAGATCTTCGGGTGGAATTGCATCTTGGATGATGAAGAGAGCATTCTCATTGAATTGGTTATCCGCGGCTTCTCTAGGGGTGAAGTTGCTTCGATCATGCAGATAAAAACCTTCTTAAATGATTCTCCAAAGGTTAGTATTAACATGGTTCAAATGACGCTTAAAGCGATAAACCCAAGAATCAAAGTCCTCATTTTTCACAATCTTAGGGGGAGGACCGGCATGATTCAAATGAGTGGAAGGAATCGGTCCACCATAAGTAAGTGGAGGTTCCACATGGGAAAAGATGTTGTTGCCAATTTTACCACTAGAAGAAGGAGCTTTTTCACTAGTAGCTTCCCCCTTGTTGGAGTTAGCATCCGTCACCTTGTTAGTGGGATCACCCACTTTCATAGGTGTGGTAGATAGTTTAAGCCCCTCTAAGAATTTATTAAACATGCTTTCAACCTCGGTCGTCATGGAGGTTTTCAATGTGTCCAAAGCCGCATTGAATTCCTCACGAGAGACCGCGGTTCCCCCATCGGCCGTAGACGAGAACGGATTCGCACCGGAGTGCTCCTCCTCACCGTCTACGGTGTCAACCATACTCTTCGAACGGTAAAGTCCTTAATAAAGAGACGAGGCTCTGATACCAATTGAAAGGATCGATATAGTTGACTAGAGGGGGGTGAATAGGAAACTAACAATTTTTAGCTTTTCTTTACCAATTTAAACTTTGCATCAAAGTAGGTTGTCTAGATATGCAACTAGGTGAGCAACCTATATGATGCAACAACGACAAGCACACAAGCAAGCAAGGGATATAATACAAATAAGCTTGCACAAGTAAAGGCACGAGATAACCAAGAGTGGAGCCGGTGAAGACGAGGATGTGTTACCGAAGTTCCTTCCTTTTGAGGGGAAGTACGTCTCCGTTGGAGCGGTGTGGAGGCACAATGCTCCCCAGGAAGCCACTAGGGCCACCGTATTCTCCTCACGCCCTCACACAATGCGAGATGCCATGATTCCACTATTGGTGCCCTTGAAGGCGGCAACCGGACCTTTACAAACAAGGTTGGGGCTCTCTCCAAAACTTAATTGGAGGCTCCCAACGAAACCACGGAGCTTCACCACAATGGAATATGGCTCCGAGGTGACCTCAACCGTCTAGGGTGCTCAAACACCCAAAAGTAACAAGATCCGCAAGGGATTAGTAGGGGGAATCAAATTTCTCTTGGTGGAAGTGTAGATCTGGGCCTTCTCAACCAATCCCTAGAAAATCAACAAGTTTGATTGGCTAGGGAAAGAGATCGGGCGAAAATAAGCTTGTGGAGCAACAATGGAGTTTTGGGGAGAAGAGGTGAGTCTTCATGGAGAAGAAGACCCCTTTATATAGTGGGGGGACACATCCAACCATTATGCAGCCCGCGGCCCGCATCTGGGCGATACTACCGTTGCCAGAGCGGTACTACTGCTGCCATAGCGGTGCTACCGTTGTGGCAAGCAGGCATAGGGCAACCAGGGCAGAGGGAGAAGATGTACACGCACTAGGGCGGTACTACCGCTAATATAAGCGGTACTGCCGCTCCCTACCGCCGCTGTAAAACAGAGGAGGGCAGCGAGCTGAGCGGTAGTTGGAGCGGACGTAGGAGCGGTACTACCGCTAATATAAGCGGTACTACCACGCCCTACTGCCGTCCCTACTACCGCTCCCCTGCGTGGTCCTTTACGGAAACCCGGCACGAAAAAATCAAGACCACAGTAGGGGCGGTAGTACCAGTGGCACAAACAAGCGGTACTACCGCTTGGCACTCAGCACCCCTTGTTTTGCACAGCTCGGATACTCCAAAGAAGCAGGAAGAAGGCGATGGTGCAAGGAGAGTGTGTACGTGATGATTCCACCCATACTCTTCCGAAACGGACCCCCTCTTGATAGTACGGTTATCCCTACAACTCAAATCCACCGAAAAGAAACGAGGGAAAATAATTCGTCTAAAGTGAAGTCCTCGAGAGGAAACAATCGCATAGTGCCCTTATTAGATAACCTGAAAGCTTAGTGCACACGATTATTCCGCAAAAGTATTATCATCAATCACCAAAACAAACCAGGGAAAATTATGCCCTAACAAACTCGTTGTTAGTAACGATCCGATCTATAGCTCTTAATGCATCTTCATAGTGTTACTGGGATCTTGATCGTAGGATGATTTTTTTGTACTACGTTTCCCAACACGTGCCCGGAACACACATGTACAGGAAAACACCAACTCCTAACAACCGATCCTATAAGGACATTAGGGGGACTTAGAAGGCCGTTTCCACCGACGACAACCACAAGGTTGTGCTGGCGGCTTCCTGCTGCCACCGGCGAAGTTCTTGAATGAGCTACTGCCTCTCCATGACTACATCACCACGGCTTCACCTTCATCACGCCTGCATCAAGCAGGCGAGGGACTTTGCCTCTATCTTCGATGGCCACAACCATCAAAGCTACTAATCACACTTCTAATCCATAGAAGGTGTTCTAATTAGGAGATCAAGATCCTATTCACGTTAATCCTAAAGGCTTACATTTGTACCCATCAGCCTCCTCCTGCCTCTTCCAAAAAAATAGGGTTCCTCTGCCTCCCGCCGGTGTTGACGTCGATCCGCCTCATTTCCGGTAGCCTTAGGGCCATGGGGACATGGTGGATCCCGGGCCATGCCGGCGGGAGGGCTCCATTTTCAGATGTTTCCTGGAGTTTTGTTAGGGTTTGTATCTTGCTCGGGAAGGCGAGACGACGGCGGCTTCATGAAGATGGAATAAGGTTCTCCCTGTCTAGCCCCCGTTCTGGTGGCGCGTCTATCATCGTCAGTAGACGTGTGGAGGTGTGTCTTCGGCGGATCTGTCTTTGGTGGATCTGCTTGGATATGGTCGTCGTTCGTCTATGTTCGTGTGTCTTCATTTTGGATCATTTCGATCTACGCTACTCTTCATCGACGGCGGTTGTTGTTCTGGTCTGCTGGTCATACGGGGCCTTAGCACGATGACTTCCTGGTTGTCTACTATAACAAGTTTTGCCCGACTTCCTTTGGCTCGCCTCGGTGCTTATACTCGTTGCTAAGTGGTCTACGAATCTAGATGTGATTTTTATCATTTTTGATGTTCGTTATACTACCATGATTGAAAATAAATAGATCGGAAAGTTTCCCAAAAAAATAATTTTAAAGGCTTGATTCTAACACAAATATGTCGAAAACCATCGGATTTTATGTAAAAATTATCAAAGTATGAATGAATATTGTCCTGGTTGTTTAAATATGCATTAAATTGTTCAATTTTATTAAATTTCGACCGAAATGCAATGCGGCTAGCTTTGAATGTTGGTTTCTCGTATTAGTGTCCGCTGACTGGTCTTCTGGTCCACAGGTGATTGCGGTGTCCGGTTTGCGAGTCGGGGCTGAAGATGCCCTTACAGGTTTGAAGTTTGAAGCTAGTAAAAGTAAGAGTCGAACGGCCGTCATGACATATTGATCGGTTACTGATCACAACCCAAGAATCACCTAAACAAGCACGTGCAACGGCAGACAGCAACCCTGAACACCGGCATCCAGGCTCCAGCTCTACTTGAAATCAACGGTCAAATGCCCATTTCGCCGATTTCCCCGCAAACGTAATCTTTGGACAGAACAAACGAATGCAACTCGTTTTTTTAAGGGCAACCAAGCCAATTTGGGCCAGCTTGTCTCACACTTATGCGTCGTCTTCTAGCCTTCCAATTCCACGATTCAGTGTATGGAATGGAACATGAATACGTTAGCATTTTGAAAGTCTTTGTTCGCTTCAAAAGATAAGTAATCGCGCACGCACGCGCGAAATGCCAAGAGTGAGTAAATCCAGCGATATTTAGTTGTCCGTCACACGATGTTCAGTGCGTGTCAAGCTACGTATGCCAATACGCCATGGCACCTGTTTGACTTTCTTTGCCTTGCTTTATCAGTTTTTTCACTCGTGTGCACGAGCTCATCCGGCCACGCTGACTTTGACCAAAGATTGCGCTATCTCGTTCTTGCTTGGCCAATCCAGCCGGTCAAGCTTTGTCCACTGGATCATGACGACAACTTTAGTAGTAGTACTCTCCGTTTCTTTTTAGTCCGCATATAAGATTTGGTCAAAGTCAAGCTTTGTAAAGTTTAATTAATTTTATATTTAAAAATATAAACATTCACAATATGAAATTAATATTATCAGATGCATCATGAAACGTATGTTCATACTATATAGTTTTAGTATTATAGATGTTCATATCTTTTTATATAAATTTGGTCAGACTTTGTGCAGTTTGACTTTAACTAAATCTTATATACGAAGTAAAAAGAAACGGAAGAAGTACCTATCGATTTTCCGATTTTTGAGTTGACGGTGCCGACTGCAGACGAGTTGCATATGGCCATTACGTGCGTTCGGCGTCAACGACCGGCCGACTGGATCCAGGTTTTGGAATGTGAGTTCAACATTGTATCTCTGCACGCGGGCCCAGTTTAATCCATGGGTATTCAGTTGCATACTCATATATGTCTCAAAAAATAGTTGCATACCCATAAGGCCATTACTAGGCGCCAGCGTGTCGGCCCAATAGTTGGGCCGGTCGCACCCCAGCCGCCCGATACAGCGCAACACAACCGTTTGATCTGGATTTCACATCCTCTTCTTCCTCCGTCCCTTGCCTTCCTCTTCTTCCTGAGCGACAGCCCTAGGCCCACGTTGATTACCCCGAGCGACCCCACGCAGATTACTCCGAGCAAGACGACCGGCCTCGAACCCCGCTGTCGACAATCGCCGCCGACGCTCACCCCTTGTCGGTGCTGCTCCCCCCTCGCCTCGCTACAGATTCAACGACGACGACGCTATGGTTCGCATCCAAAAAGACGGTTATAGCAAAAAGTGGCACCGGTTCCAACAAATCGAAAACACGGTTGTAGCAAATCATGCAAACTGGACGTTGTTCCAGCAAATCAAAAAATGCCAGTGGTAGCAAAAAAACAAAGCTCGCTCCAGCAAACTAAAACGCTGGTGGTAGCAAAATTTACAAAATTGGGGGCTAGTTCAAGCAAACCCAAAAACTGGTGGTAGCAAAAACTTGTGCTGGTTCCAGCAAAAAAAATAAACAGTGATAGCAAAAATGCAAAATCGGGCGATGGATGCAGCTTTGCCAGCCATGGATGCAGCACGTCTGTCGAGGGGTTCCAGCACCTCACCCATGACCCATCGCATGTCGTCGCAGCATCGTCGGCAGGGAATGCAGCTTCGCCGGCAACGGACGCAACACCTCCTCCAGCCGGTTCCAACACCTCGGCCATGTCGTCACAACGCCGCCGTCGACAGATGCAGCTTCACCGACGACGAATGCAGCATCTCCGCCATGCCGTCGTAGTGCCTCTGTTGGGCGGTTCCAGCACCTCCGTCCACCCTCATGGTGGGCGCCATCTCCAGGTTCACGGGATACATGCATTCGACCTCGCCGAGGGAGGAGGATGAGGAGAGTGACGGCCACGGCTTTCCCCGGCTTGCAAGCAGTCCATGGCCCCCCTTTGCAACGTCGCTTGAAAAAAATGGTGGTTGTCGGACTTCCCCTGTGGTGGCGGCTGGCACTCCTTCCCGGCCCGTGGTGGTGGCTGGCCGACCAGAGTTCGTCGGAGAGGACGAGAAAGGAGAGAGAAGGGGATGGGGATTCGACGCGGGAAGGAAAGAACGAATGGCTGAGAGAGTTTCCTGGTAGAGATAAGGATAAGATGAGATATAGAGAGAGTGGTGGCTGGTGGGCCCGGTCTGCCGTGTGGCGAGCGCCCATAAGACCGGCGCACGACTCGGCCGGTGCACCGGCCCCAAACCTTTCCCTACCCATAATTGTGGCCAAAAATTTATGTATACATAAAGTGTGTACTATGTATACTATATGAAAAAATCCAGGATTTACGCAGAACAACAGGCCCAATACGCTTTAAGCCGGAGAATAGCTCCCGTTGCAACATTGGGAAAAACCTATATGCCGCATTCTCTGGCAGATTATCAACCTAACGCACCGGAAACGAACGATTTAACCCGGCCCGTCACATAGATTTCATGTTTCGATTTAAAGAATCATATTCTACCTGAATTTTTCAGTTTTCGGAACCTTCTAGGAGGATCGTTGAACCCACTTTTTCCCCTTTTTTCTCATTTTTCCCATTTTATCTATTTCTTTTATCTCGTTTTCTCCTTTTCCTATTTCTCTCCTTCTGCGTTTTCCTTTTCCTTTTTCTTCCTTCAAATTTACTTTTTTTTTGCAAAAAAAAATCATTTTCAAAAAAATGCTTTAGAAAGTTATAAATTTCAAAAAATGCCTGTGTTTTTCAAAAATTGTTCAAAACCTCAAAAACTCTTTTATTCCAGTTTTCAAATTTTGTTCGCAGATTCCAAAAATTATT
The DNA here is from genome assembly GCF_056163025.1 of Triticum urartu. Classification (NCBI taxonomy): domain Eukaryota; kingdom Viridiplantae; phylum Streptophyta; class Magnoliopsida; order Poales; family Poaceae; genus Triticum; species Triticum urartu. The sequence goes on from NC_141876.1 coordinate 444,126,383, forward strand.
TGTTTTTTCGAAATGTTAAAGAATTTAAAAAATGTCTTCACTTTTCAAAGAAAATAGAAGTTCAGAAAATGTTCCATTTTTTATTTTTCGGAAATTCAAAAAAATGTTCCAACTTTCAAAAATTGTTCAGCGTTCAAAAAAAAGTTCACTTTTTATCTATTGTTGTTAGGAGTTTCAATTTTATTGGAATTTTCAACAAGTGTTCAGGAATTAAATTTGTTCATTATTTTAAAAAAATGAGAAATTTTCTAAAATTATCTGCGTTTGTTAGAGATTGTTTAAAATTTCAAATTTGCTCGAGTTTTTGGGAAATTCTTCATGATTTGTCAAGTACTCCCTCCGTTCCTAAATATTTGTCTTTTTAGAGATTTCAAATGGACTATCACATACAGATGTATATAGACAGATTTTAGAGTATAGATTCACTCATTTTGCTACGTATGTAGTCACTTGTTGAAATCTCTAGAAAAACAAATATTTAGGAACAGAGGGAGTAGTGTTTAAGTTTTGCCACTATCATTAGTTCCTTTAATTGTCACGCTAGCTACACATCTTCCACTAGAGCTAGTCAGTTACAATGGCTTAGGAGCGCGCAGGCGGTCGCGTGTTTGATTCCTAGCTTAGCATGCTCCTTTTTTTTTGCGATTTTTCACCTCGCGAACGTGGTGCCAACACAAATGGGCTGGCCCAGGTGAGGTGCCCCTTGCAAATCGCCGACTCCTTGCGGCAATGAGCACCATATAGGAGGTCCCGCAACATTACCTAGTGGCCCAATTCTCCTTTATCTAATCGTCCAGTCCCAGCCTAATTGAAAATCAAAAAAATTAACGCCCACACGTGCGGCATATTGCACATTGTTCATACGCCTTTTTTATCATCCATTTTGCCACATGTAAACAGATGACATCAGCAGGAATCTTTTCAGTTTTCGGCTTAAAAATATTTTATTTCCTAATTAAAAAGCCAAATTAAAAATTCATTTCCATCATTAAATCCATCTCGATGAGATCTTCAAAACTAGACCCCATGTTAATATGTTTCGACGAATTTTTTTTGCCGATAAGTTGCCATGATGTTTACAATGTAGCTGTCATAGTGCTTAAACTAAAGTTGCCATGTGGCAATTTCAGTTTATAGAGCATGACAATTTTAGTATTTTGATGATGGCAACTGCAGTACTTTGATCATGAAAAATATTTTTTGTATGAATCATGACAATTTTAAGTGCATGTATCATGGCAATATTAGTTTATGGTTCATGGCAAGTATAGTTTCTTAATTTCCTGTTTTATAAATGTCAAAATTTATTTTTAAATCTAGAAGAAAATAGTTGAAATATATCATGGCAACTTCAGTGTAAACACCATGACAATTCATGTGCAATAGACATGGCAATTTTTAACCGAAAAAAAATTTCGTTGAAATATATTGATATGAGATCTAGTTTTGAAAATCTCATCGCGAGAGATTTAATGGTGAAAACGGATCTTCAATTAAATTTTTATTTAAGAGATAAAATATTTTAATAACAAGAAATCCAAAAAAATTCCCACATACATGCATGCGATGACATGACGCAGTCTGTGTGATATATGATATGTGGGCGAGTTTCGTTCTCACTACACGTGTGGGCATTAACGTTATCCTTGAAAAATCTGTAGTGGACCTAAGGGCAATCGTACGTCCGCCCTAATGGATCAAACCAACTCTTCCAGACTCACACACCTAAAAAAACTCTTCCAGACTCACAGTTCTCATTGCTAGCACGCCGCTGCATGGCACCAGGTCATCCGTTGCGGTGGTGGGTCGGCACGCGGCGGTGTCGCGCATGTATCTGGTGTGGAGATTGAGCCAAGGCATCTTTACTTCTAATGGAGCAGTTCGTACGTCGTTTCGTTCGTTTGCTTCCACCGATCAATGGAAGGAAATCGCCCCCTCGTCCCACCTCCTCGCCCCACCAATTTTTTTTCTCCCTCGTAACATGAAATCTACTTCTAATCTACTTCTAATGGAGCAGTCCGTACATCGTTTTGTTCGTTTGCTTCCACCGATCAATGAAAGGAAATCGCCCCCTCGTCCCACCTCCTCGCCCCACCGATTTTTTTTCTCCCTCGTAACATGAAAAACTGGCAGCATATCTCTCCATCCATCCAAACCACGGACAGATCGTTGCGTACAAATCACATGGGTGCTTTCCTAATCAACGCCCTCGCACCTCTCCATGCCGCTGCCGCCGCCGCCGGTATCTGGACGAAGCCGATCGCTGCCCATGGACGCCGTTGTCTCACGCACGCATATACCCAAGCACCTCGCGTGGATGGTGTCTCCTCTTCTTGGAATGACCGCGGCACGCCTGGACGCTGCCGCCTCGCGTTTGGGCGACGGCGGCGCTCACGTGCGCGTTGTCGGGTCTCACGCACAACGGAGCAGGGTGAAAGCAGCAAGGGAGTTTGGGCAGCTGCGACGGCGACGCCATGTCTCTCTTTGAGGTGCGTACGCGAGCGCTATCATTATCCACTGCTGCTAGGGTTGATTATGGCGCTGTTCCTGAACGTGCTTATTCCTGGACATGAGATCTCAATTTCAGTTACCATCAGTTGGGAATTAGCTAAGAGAAAACGGACTAGCTACAATATTATACTCCCTCTGTTCCTAAATATAGGGTGTATAGTTTTTGACACGAAAATTAAAGAACACACATGGAAGGAAAATTTCACAAGTTTTGGGCGAGATTTCACCTAACTAATTGACATGAGAAAATAGAGGAGGTTGCTTTATATAAGGAAATGTAATCAAATCTCTAAAAAAATTATCCAAACGAGTGGTGCAACGCAATACACCTTATATTTTGGGTTTTTTCTCAAAAAACTATACATCTTATATTAAGGAACGGAGGGAGTACTGCACAGTTGCTAAAAGTTGTCAATGTGGTTATAATTTTGCTTGTTAACAGAGGCTTCAGTCGACCTGGACATAGTTGCTATCGTGTCCATGCCATTTAACTCAACAAATTATATTGATCTCTTCCATTTTAGCAATATAAACATAATTGCATATCATCCTGAGCTTTCTATTACCCTCCCGTAGAATTGTCAATTATATGCCTTTTTGCTATATAGATGATTTCATCACTGTCAGGCACAAGCAAAAGATTAAGGGGAATATCTATGTCTATGTTTGAGGTGTCGGGGTACGCCTTTCGGATTAATCCATATTTGGACCTGCTTGCTTCTGACTTCACTTAAAAAATGGAACGACAATGTAGCAATAAATATGAAAAGGGAAGAGAAGCACTTGTACTAATTTATGTTAATCTACGGCCATGCACTTTGTTCGTGAATGTTCAAAACAAAATAGGGAAACCATTAGACGCGGTGCGCCGGCCGAACTTTCGGCCTGTTCACACACACGCTGGCAAAGGCGCATACGCAGTGGCCCCGCGCGTCCCCGCCTCCTTCCTATGCGCCTCCATCCCCTATCTCCAGCCTTACGCGCGTGCATCCCTCCCCCTCTCCCCTCCCCTGGACTGCGACTGGGCCACCACGATCTCCATCATCGACGGCCAGGCGCTCCCTTGCGGGCCGCCATGGCCATGTCCATCCCCTAGATACAACCTTCACACGCTCGCATCTCCTCCCCCCTCCTCCCGGGCTGCGATGGGCCACCACAAGCTTCATCGCCGGCGGCCAGGAGCTCCCCTCGTCGGCCGCCATGGCTGCCTGCCGCCATGCTCGGATCCACCCCGTGTATACGAGTGTTGCAACCGTCATCTAGGAAAGCTTCAACAGCTATTGAAAAAAAGCTTCAACCATAGACACAGAAAGCTTCAATGGCACTGCACAACAAGGGGAAGTTGCAACCGTAGTTGGATTTTGCTACAATCGGCGAAGCTTTTTGCTACATCCATCAGGTGGAGCTGCGACCTCGCGACGACGATAACGACGACTTGCTGCAACTGTAGTAGGATTTTGCTACTATCATTGGAGCTTATTGCTTCATCTATTCTTTTTTCTAGAACGCAATGGCTGCTACATGCAACGACGAGCTACAAATGGCAACGACAGTGACAAACTTTTTTGCTGCAACCGTTTTCTTCGTTTGCTACGACCGTGCAATAGAAAGCTGCAACGGGCGGCCATGGGAGCGACATGACAGCGGCAATGGCAGACGTCAGCTGCAACCGGCGGCAACAAGAGCTGCATCCAGCGGAGCTACAACCGGCGTCTGGTGTTGCCGGAGACGCGGCCATCACCAACGAGGGGGAGCTACAACCCACGGGCGAAGTTTTACTGCATGCGTGTATCTGGACGGCGGTGACCGGCGGCGAGTGCGGCATCCAGCAGCACGGGAGCGGCGGAGAGAAGGGGTTGCAGGTGAGGGGATAGCGGCCGACGGGCCAGGGGGACAGCCAGGCGACAGGGAGCCGCGCTCGCGCTGCACGCGGAGAGGAAGAAGGGGAGGGAAAAGTCAACGCACAAATCGGATGGCTGCTTGCTGGATCGGGTGGTTGGGATTGGACCGGCCGAACCGTTTAAGCCGGTGCGCCGGCGCCTAGCGTCGCCCAACAAAATATGAAGGGTCCTCCAGCTATCTCTAAGTCTCTCCTGTGGCACTACTACACGAACTATATCAATGAACTTTCACACGACATTGCTTGAGACAATTAGTCCTGGTCCTGATCATATTTTATCATTTTAGGAATGGTTAGACCTACTTAGTAGATATGATCCCATTTTTGGTTAATTTGTGTCAGACTTTCAACAATAGGAGAGGTCCATGGATATGCGGTCTTTTTTTAATCAAAAACAACGGTATTCTGTTTCATCGCCAATAGGAGGAAATTTCTCATCGATTAAAGAGATAATAAAATAAGGCAAGCAACACAGGCAAGATTTGATAACTATTTATTTACACAATCGCATTACTATGGGCAGGTCATTACAAGCTACTCCCTCCATTCCAAAATATAGTGCGCCCGTGCTTCCCGAGGTTCAACTTTGACCATAAATTTAACCAACGAGACCGACTGTGGAGGGAGAAAAAAATTATAAAATTGAAAACTTCTTTTGAATACGAATTCATTGGTATCACTTTTGCTCCCGCTGCAGCCGGTCTTGTTGGTTAAATTTATGGTCAAAGTTGAAGCACGGGAATAGAGGAAGCACTATATTTTGAAACGGAGGGAGTAACATACTATTAGACTATTTAATATTAATGATGATTGCATATGGACCTATAGCTATTTTGTTTACCTTAATTAGGAACAATACCAATCTTAGAAAGTAACAATTACATGGTGTTTTTCGCCATTCCTACGCTACCCTTAATTTTATTATGACATATGAGAGTATGCATCAAGGGGTTTGCAGAAGTAAGAAAAACTAGGTGGATACAAGCCCTTGTCACCTTATATGGGGTGATGATGGAGGAGACACAATGAGGTGAAAGAGGTGTGATGGGCATAGAAGAGTAGAGCCATGAGGGGGGCGTTCGACACCACTCGCCGACTTTAGGGTGGCGGTGGTAGGTAGTTAGGCAGGGAGAGGTGGGCGGGTCGATAAGGTGGACGATGAAAAAAATAGCAGCTGGAGGAAAAATAACCAGTAGCAAATGAAGTGGTTGTCGCTTCAAAAGAAGGGGCAGGGGATTAATGGATTCGAGTGCAGGTACGGGTCTCGGGTGGTAGGGTTTAAAGGGATTGACGGTGCAACATGTTGCAACATTTTGTTTGCACAATCCATCTCAAGCAATTATAAAAATAACACAAATTGCTAAAACTAGGTTAGAAATTAAAATCTATTTGGGTGAAGAGACGGTGAGTAATACAACTCATGGCAATCGCTTTCATCATCTACCTATTGTCGACATAAGAATGCAGATAATCTGCATTGTCGCCCGTAGCAACGCACGGGCATTCTACTAGTAGAGCTAGTTCGCCAGTCAATACATCGATCTTTCTGGATTCATTTTCTAATTTTTCTCCATCTAATGTGATGTCATTACGGCCTTCTCGATTAATTCTTGGACGGTTGTCTAGGATTCAATTTTGTGGAGGCGTTTCAGAGTTGTTTGTTGATAAAATATTCTTTTATTTTGAAGACATTGGCATTAGTAGTTTTTTTCTTTTTGGAAAAGGATGATGACCTCTGGCCTCTGCATCTCGGATATGCATGCGGTCATTTTGTTGGACCTTACAAAGTACTCCCTCCGTCCCCAATTCTTGTTTTCAATTTGTCTAGATACGGATGTATCTAATACTAAAACGTGACCCGATACATCCGTATCTAGACAAATCTAAGATAAGAATTTTGAGACGGAAGGAGTAGAACAACAATATGCATGAATCCGCCATCTTGACAACATCTGCCATTACTTCTATCCATATGATGAAGGGGTGCAAGTCGGACCACATACCTAGATCTCTCACCTAAGCCTAACATCTAAAGTCATTGGCATTAGTAGTACTAGGTGTGAATTTATTTTGATGAATTGATATTAGTACTACTGAATGTACCCTCCATTTCTACGAGATGTTGCCACTTTGGTGTGTTAAATAATTAGCCTTTCATTTTTGAATAATTATAAGTTATACTCCCAAGTGAAAAAAAAATCAAGTTATGATCAGCTATATGAATCGAAGATACTATTCCATAATGTATGTTTTATCTTCCATGTATTATATAGTTCATCTAACATGGTGCTATAATCATTTATACTTGTTGAAAAAAGAGGCCGCAGAAGAAAATTGTAAACCTTTTACATTTTGAATACACACTCTTAGAATCCCAGGCCTGCCCTGCTACGGAGACATTGGTGAACGGTAATTGTGATTAGGCGCCGTCTCCAGGGTGGATCCTATTGACCACCCGCGGGCACAAATAGACGAGGCTTCACTGAGAGTGAGGGGAGGTGAGCCACGTCGCGTTGCATTCCTGGTATGTTTTTTCGTTCGCTTAATGGAAGTTATTTTTTCCGACTTTTTTGTGCGCTTTTTAGCTTTGATTTTCTGCCAGGGTTTTTTCTTTTTATTTTCTCCTTTTATATTTTTTACATTTGTATTTTCTTATTTTTCGGTTTTTTTCCTATGAGTACATTTATATTTTACATATTATTTATAATACACGGTGAACATTTTCTATTATATGAGGAGCATTTTCATATGTTGAACTTTTTTTAAGTATTCACTTAGCACATTTAAAATAAAAATTAATATTTTTAATATACCTTAAACCTTTTTAAAATATGAATTAATTTTTTTATATTGGTTGAAGTTTGTTTTATAGGATGACCGTTTTTTAATATGCAATGAATATTTTTAATACATGGTGAAATATTTTTCAAACACATAGTGAACAATTTTCTAAAATAAATATTCCATTCTTAATAGGTTTAAATATCTATTTGCTAACACAACAGTCGATTTTGTTGTTGAAAAAACTAAGTGATTTTTTTTAAAAGCAGGCAAAGTGGACAGAACCTCCCCTCTTTGATGCCAACGGGCATCAATAGAAGCTCTTCCTCTCCAGACCGGGGCTGCTATATAGCGCTCGCTACGAGCACTACGCACGGGCCGAACCTTATTCATCGCCCTATGCACCAGGATTTAGCCCGAGCCGGTCCATGTAGTTTATAAAAAATAATTTAGTTTTCCCACCTGTTTTTTATGGAGCGGTTTTTCCCAGGTTTGTTCCAAGATGAGTTTCGTATGGTTTCCTTTTTCCTTTCCCATTTTTACTTTCCTTTCCTTTTTATTTCCTTTTAATTCATTGTTGTCCAATCCGTGAACCTTTTTCAAAACTATGAACTTTTCTAAGTTTGCAAGTATTTTTTTAAACTCATAAATATTTGAATATATTATGAAATACATGAACCTTTTTTCAAACCCATGCTCGCGGGTTTCCACCCAATACGTGAACTTATATTAAATCTATAAACTTTTTTTCAAATTAGGGATCTGTTTAGTTCCAGGAGGAGTTTTGTATTGATTTCCCAATGGTCAAATGGTTAGCAGTCAACATTCGACAAGAAGCTTGTTAACGAATGAAGAAAGCTGACTGAGCAAGCGAATTCCAAAAGTATCCATCAAATTCAGAAAATAAAAAGTTAGCGAATTTAAAAAGTTAATGAATTGAAAAAAAATTTCAAAATGTTCAAAAAATCTTTAATCTTCAAAAACCATTGTGAATTAAACAAAATGTTCACAATATCCAGATTTTTTTGGGTAGATTCACGTGTTTTTTTCACAAAAAATCAAATAAATGTTCATGAATGCAAAAAAAATCATGAGTTTAAAAATGTAAAAAAAAGTTTTATATACATTTTATGATTAGAATAATTATTATAAATTAGAAAAAACTTTCATGACTGTTGAAAAATCTAAGATTTGGAAAATGTATGTGAAAAGTTAAGAAAAAGCAGGAATTTGAGAATAAAATTGAAAATAAAAGGAAAATAAGAAAATGGAAAAATTACGATGTAAGGAAATGGAAAAGAAATACAAAGAAATCGGAGAGACATAAAAAACAATTGAAAGAAGAAAAAATGGCAGAAATACCAGCAGGAAAAAGGAAAGAAAAAACGGTCCGGTAGGCTCTTAAAACCGGCTAGGAATCTCTCGAAACTTCGCAAAACCGGGAGCTCCTGTTTGGGCGCCCACTGCACCTCTTGTTCTGTCGGCCCGCGAAAAAGAAAAGCGCACCGAACATATAACGACACAAAAAGGAAAAAAACATGGACTCCAGGATTTGAACTCGGATCGCCACATCGTTCTACAAGCTGAGCTAACCAGTAGAACCACAGTTCACATCTAATTACTAACGCTAACTATATAAGACGAAGGTTCCCCACGCTATTTATTAATAACGCTCAGGTGAATTTGAAAAGGTTCATCTACTTCGCGACAAAAGTTCATCATTTCGGAACAAAAATTCACAAACTTTAGAAAACGTCATTTTTAAAGAAAAGTTCACAAACTTAAAAAAAGTTCATCAATTTTGACAAGAGTTTATGAAAAACTTAAAAAAGTTTATCATTTTTGAAAAAAACTTCATCAATTTGGAAAATGAAATAATCAATATTGAAAAAGGTTAATCGATTTTGACAAAAAAGTTCATCGACTTTGAAAATTAGTTCACCGATTTTGAAGAAAAAAATCATCATCTTTGAAAAAAGTTCGTCAGTTTCAAAAAATAAATCATCAATATCGAAAATGGTTCATCAATTTTGACAAAAATGTTCATCGAGTTTGAAAATTAGTTCACTGGTTCTAAAAACAGTTCACAAATTTAAGAAAAAATGCATCAATTTGTAAAAAAGTTCATCGGATTTGAAGAAGGTTCATCAAATTTGAAAAAAGTCCATGAAATTTGAAAAAAATTCATCAAGTTTGGAAATTAGTTCACTGGTTCTGAAAAAAGTTCACAATTTTGAAGAAAAAATGCATCAATTTGGAAAAATGTTCATCGGATTTGACAAAAAGTTCACCGGATTTGAAAAAAGTTCATCGGATTTGAAAAAAGTTCATCAATATGAAGAGAATGTTCATGAATTTGATAGAAGTTCATCAAATTTTAAAAAAGTCATCTATTTTGGAAAAATGTCGACTGGTTTGTAAAGTTCATCGAACAAAGAAGAAAGACATATTTTTTCTGTTCGAACAGAGAATAAAAAACAGATCAAAACTGTTCAGAATAAGAAAAGGACGAAAAAAAAGGAAAAATGAAAAAAGAAAAAAGAAATAGAAAAAATGGAAATAGGTAGGAAGAAAAGAATGAAGAAGCGTCATGTGAGCAGCTAACGCAGTATGGTGGAGTGGTCAGTGCATTGTGTCACCGAACCTGAACACGTAAGTTGGAATCCTAGTGAAATCGTCCGTCATTTTTTTGTTTACAGCAGTAGGAAAAAGAAGGAAAAAATTGCCCGAGCCCAGCTAACGCGGCTGCAGGTGCCCGTTTGCAGAATACACGTTAACGGACGCCTGAAGCGTCAAATAGGATTCGCCCGCAAAACCCTCTTGACAAGAATGCTTCGTAGCCCTTGAAGGCCCGGCCCACGCCCGAGATCATGTGGGCAATCTCAGCCGCCATGGCTATATGTCGCCCATACGGATAGTAGTAATTGCCTACGAGCGACAACTAGTACGCTGGCCCGCGGTTTGCACGTTGCGATGTACGATTAGCTTCGGTTTTCTTTGGTTTTTCTTTTTCGTTTTATTTGATTTTATTATAGTTTTTAATTGTTTTTCTTTATTTTCTTCATTCTACTATATTTTAACACAATACAGACGTAAGCGCTCATATACATCCTTATGAACGCACACCCTATTTCTATGAGCACCTTCGAAAGACTGTTGAAATTTACGAAGTCATCGTAGGCACCTCGTCGTCGACGGGAATGTCTCCTACCACTGAATGCGCATCGCCGGAAATCCAGGAATAAATGTGAGCATCAGGATTTGAACCCTGGTGGGTTGGGGATACCACAGTCCCTCTAACCATCCCACCACAGGTTGGCTCGCTTTTCTTCATTCTACTTTGGCTTTGTTTACTTACTTAATGATTTTTTGGTATTTCTTTCTTTCTTTGTTATATTCTGGCTTTCTTTCTTGTTTTTATTTGTTATACTTTGTTTCTTTCTTTGCTTTCTTGTCGAGAATTTTAAAAAAATCATGATTAACATTTCTTTCAAACAAGTTTTCAGGGTAAAATTTGCATACACACATTCTACATTTTTTTGCATATTTTTTATATACATGTTTAATATTTTTTAAATACATGATTAACAACTTTGAAAAGTAGTAATGTTTTTGATGTTTACTATTTTCCATACACATTATACAAATTTTCTATACATTAGGAACATTTTTATATACACATCTATAAAATTTAAACCATGAATACGTTTTTTATAAACACGCTATATTTTTTATCTCTACTTTTTTGCATACACATTGTAAATTTTTTGTATATATTTTAAAATTTTCAAATACATGATTAACATTTTGTTCATATATATGCTTTGATATCTACTTTTTTGTGTACACATTGTACAATTTTTATACACATTATAGACATTTTTGAAGTGCATGATTATAATTTTCGAATTTGCATGTAAAGTGATTATCATAATATATATTTAGAATGTTTTAAAATATAAACAAAAGTAAAAATAAATAAAAAAATAAAAGCAAAAAATGTTGAAAAAACATATGAGAAAGAGCGTTGAAGGCATGTGGTCAATGCTGGGCCGGCCCATTCTGGTATCAGCTGGAGGTGAGACGTGCTACTATCTCGCATCAAGCGAGACATAATCGCGCCCTTCTCAGGTATCACGTCGCGACCCCTCAAAAAAGGTATCACTTCGTGGAAACAGAAAATAGCGCCGCCGGCAAGAAAATTGCTCATCGCCACCCACCGGAGGATAGGTAGGCGGGGTCGCAGTTCCGTTGCTGGAGACCCGAGGCTGCCGCCCTGGCTCTCCCCTATGGTGGATCCGCCACTAACTCCCAGCACATTTGGCTTCGGGAAAGTTCTGGTTGTACTAGTGTACTTTCTATCCTTGTGTCCATTTTTGCACCAAAGTTTATGCAAACAAGATTCTCATTTTATTTCTTCCAAATAAAAGAATATTTGAACTCGAAACTTTGCATATCAACATCACATAAGTACTACCATGTGCAGAAAAGTTTTTGGATTTTTTGGCACAACATAATTTTTTTAAATGATACAACTCATTCAAAATTTTAAATTTGACAAATTTATGTGCCATAAAAAGATCCAAAACATTTTATACAAAGAGTGGCACTTGTGTATAGTTGACCTGTAAATTTTCAAGTTCAAATGTTTTCTTGTTTGGAAGAAACAAAAAAAATTATATAAGAATAGCACGAACATTGACGCAAACTAAATGGCACCGGTACTGCAGTACAACAAATCCACTCTTTGGCTTCCTGCATATCTTCTCCCTCACTGCTACTTCTCTCCCTCTTTTATCTCTTCTAGCACCACATATGTACTCCCTTTGTTTCCTTTTAGTTTGCGTATAAAATTTGTCCGAAGTCAAATTTCGTAAACTTTGACCCACTTATTAATAGGGAAAAATATCGACATTCACAATATGAAATCAATACCATTGGATGCAGCGTGAAATTAGGTTTCATAGTTTATAGTTTTAGTGCCGTAGATGTTGATATTTTTTAATATAAATTTGGTCAAACTCTGCATAGTTTGACTTCAAGCAAATTTTATATGTGGAGTAAAAAAACAGAGGAAGTATGTTCGAACTAAAGGGGGTCGACCTAGTTAAGATCGGTTGCTTCCGTCCCACTTTGTTCAAACCCTAAGCTATATATGTGTCCCTTGCATATATATGTAGCTTTAACTACATCATCCATCCATCAAAACATATTGATCGCCTCATCCATCCATCAGACAAATACTCCTACCAACTAAACTTTGACCCCCAACGTTGTGACAGAATTCCCCTCAGGTTTGGCTGTCCAAGAAGTTTGGTTGGTGTGGTTGCACCATACAAACTGGCTGCGGCGCCGCCTACGTTTGTAAAATCGCATACACGCATGCAGTGGAGAAGATCACCAGATGTTCTTCTCAATATACTGCAACTAATCATGCAAACTCGTTCATGGGCGCAGGTGTACTAGCCAGGAGGCCAGAGCACACCCAACGCTCTGAATATATTTTTCTTGTTGACTTATAAATGAGAGTTCGAGAAAAGTGAATTTGGTATTCTTGAGCGGAAAGATTAATATTGGTTGGGTCTTTCTTTGCGAAAAGGTTTAGAAACCTCGCAAGTAATGAAGGAGAACGATGCTTTTACATTTCCCGGTGGGTAGGGTGAGCTTATCAGTTTGATCAAAGCAATCTCGCCAGGCAATACATTTCACCAGATATTGTCAAATCTGTAGTACCGTAAAGTACCTAGCTAATATATATCTCTTTCAGATTAATTGTCAGGTTGTTATGATCTCCTTTTCCTTTTTGTGGCACTAGATTTTTTTAGCAATGATATGACTTTATTAATAAAATGCAAACACGAGTGTACCCAAAAAGCTGCAGAAGAGCAAATTCGCAAAAGCCAAAATAACCACCAAGATTTTGGAGTCACCACGTTCGTCACCACACGAGCTGAGAACTTGAGAGCAATGAAAAAACACCATAATAACCGGAGACGCACCCATCACATTGCAAATTGTCGAACCACTCTACACTACTCTCTCTGTTCACTAATATGAGATATTTTAGATATTTTAACATGGTCTAAAATAAGTCAACAAACAGACTAAAACATGTCTATATATACCCAATTCACAAAAAAGTTAAGAACATCTAAACGAAGGGAGTACTATAGAAATGACCTTCTCGGTGGGCTAAAAAATCCCATTTCTGACGGGCAATCACGGTGACTACATATATAGAGGGGGCGGTGATCTCTAGCCAATCAGAGTTCAACCTAGGCTTGACATTGGTGCTCGCATTTTTTTGGATTTATTTCAGATCTTCCGGTGATATGCGTTCAGTGGAAAGGGACATTCCCGTCGACTACGAAGACGTCTGCAGCGGCTATATTAATCTCAAGATGATGTGCCGGCTCAGTCTCTTGGAGACGCTCATAGGGGTAGTTGGTGCGTGAGCGTGCATTCGTAGGGTGAGTATATGTGTGTATGTATGAGTGTCTATGTCTGTACTGTGTTAAGAAAAAATTGCCTGCAATTCTCCTGCACTCCTACTATAGCACATACTCTATTTTCGTTCTTTTCACCTTTATTAGCCTCAATCGGCCACAACAGAAAAATGCACATAACATAGATGAAGAAAGAACGCCATTTTTATCCTACTTGTTTATTTTTCTCACTGAATCAGAAGAATGACAACATTATGTTTATATGTTTTCGATAAAAAGTAGATTATACAATTGATATCTTTTGCTTTCTTTGCTTTGCTAGTAGCCGAAAGAAAATGAACTATGATGAAGATGTTGTATGCTATTATATATGTGTGTGATATCTTCGTTGCTATCTTATTTTCCTTGCAAGTATGTAGGTGTCATGGCGTGTTGAACTCAATGGTATGCTATGAGCTTGAAGATAAGTCATAGGATATGCCATGGTCTCCAGTGAGCCGCTCGGTTTGCCTATGCCTGACTATCCAGACACCAGGAGTCAGAGACCGTCATCCTTGATGGTCCTGACATGGGTGGTGATCGTGTTCCTATGCTTGATAGGAAGAGGAAAAAGGGTGGCTTGATGAAGAAGAGCTGAGCGTCTTCAGCAGCATGACCGACGTTGTCAAGGAGCTGTTGGGAAACGTTGCATGGAAAAACAAAAAAAATTCTACGCACACACAATGATCTATCCATGAAGATGCATAGCAACGAGGGGGGGAGTGTGTCTACGTACCCTCGTAGATCGAAAGCCGAAGCGCGGTCGATGTAGTCGAACTTCTTCTAGCTCCGACCGATCAAGCACCGAACGTACGACACCTCCGAGTTTTGCACACGTTCAGCTCGGTGACGTCCCTCGCCTTCTTGATCCAGCAAGGTGTCGAGGTAGTAGATGAGTTCCGTCAGCACGATGGCGTGGTGACAGTGATGGTGCAGTGATCCGTGCAGGGCTTCACCTAAGCACGACGAGAATATGACCGGACGTGTAAACTGTGGAGGGGGACGCCGCACACGGCTAACAATTGATGTTGTGTCTTCTAGACGCCCCCTCCCCACATATATATAGGTGGAAGGGGAGGAGAGGCAGCTAGGGGGCGCCCCAAGTAGGATCCGAATCCTACTTGGGGTTTCCCCAAGTGGCGCCCCCCTTTCCTTTTTCCACTTGAGAAGAAAAGGAAGGGGGAAGAAGAGAAGGAAGGGGGGCCGAACCCCCTCTTCTCCTTCTCCTATTCGGCCACATGCCATAGGGGGGCGCGCCACCCCTTGTCGGCTAGTGTGCTCCCCTCTCATGGCCATATGGCCCATATATTCCCCACGGGGTTCCGGTAACCCCCGGTACTCCGATAAATACCCGATACATTCCGGAAAACTTCCGGTGTTCGAATACTATCGTCCTATATATCAATATTTACCTCTCAACCATTTCGAGACTCCTCGTCACGCCCGTGATCTCATCCGGGACTCTGAGCAACATTCGGTCACCAAATCACATAACTCATATAATACAATATCATCATCGAACGTTAAGCGTGCGGACCCTACGGGTTCGAGAACTATGTAGACATGACCGAGACACCTCTCCTCAATAACCAATAGCAGAACCTGGATGCTCATATTGGCTCCTACATATTCTATGAAGATCTTTATTGGTCGAACCATTATGACACCATACGTTATTCCCTTTGTCCATCGGTATGTTACTTGCCCGACATTCGATCACCGGTATCTTCATACCTAGTTCAATCTCATTACGGGAAAGTCTCTTTACTCGTTCCGTAATACATCACCTCTTGGCTAACTCCTTAGTCGTTTGCTTGCAATCTTATGATGTGTATTACCGAGAGGGCCCAGAGATACCTCTCCGATACTTGGAGTGACAAATCCTAATCTCGATCTATGCCAACCCAACAAACACCTTCAGAGATACCTGTAGAGCATCTTTATAATCACCCAGTTACGTTGTGACGTTTGATAGCACACAAGGTATTCCTCCGGTATCCGGGAGTTGCATAATCTCATAGTCGAAGGAATATGTATTTAATATGAAGAAAGCAATAGCAATAAAACTGAACGATCAATATGTTAAGCTAATGGATGGGTCATGTCCATCACATAATTTTCCTAATGAAGTGACCCCGTTATCAAATGACAACACATGTCTATGGTTAGGAAACCTTAACCATCTTTGATCAACGAGCTAGTCTAGTAGAGGCATACTAGGGACACGGTATTTGTTTATGTATTCACACATGTATTTAAGTTTCCGATCAATACAATTCTAGCATGGATAATAAACCTTTATCATGATTTTGGAAATATAATAATAACCATTTTATTATTGCCTCTAGGGCATATTTCCATCAGTCTCCCACTTGCACTAGAGTTAATAATCTAGTTCACATCACCATGTGATTTAACACCCATAGTTCACATTGCCATGTGACTAACACCCAAAGAGTTTATTAGAGTCAATAATCTAGTTCACATTGCCATGTGATTAACACCCTAAGAGTATTAAGGTGTGATCATGTTTTGCTTGTGAGAAAGGTTTAGTCAATGGGTCTGTCACATTCAGATCCGTATGTATTTTGCAAATTTCTATGTCTTCAATGCTCTGCATGGAGCTACTCTAGCTAATTGCTCCCACTTTGAATATGTATCCAGATCGAGACTCAAAGTCATCCGGATTGGTGTCAAAGCTTGCACCGACGTAACTGTTTACGATGAACTCTTTATCACTCCATAACCGGGAAACATTTCCTTAGTCTTTTTTAGGTACCTAAGGATAATTTTGACCGCTGTCCAGTGATCTACTCCTGGATCACTATTGTACCCCCTTGCCAAACTCATGGCAAGGCACACAACAGGTCTGGTACACAACATGGCATACTTTATAGAACCTATGACTGAGGCATAGGGAATGACTTTCATTTTCTCTCTATATTCTGCTGTGGTCGGGTTTTGAGTCTTACTCAACTTCGCACCTTGTAACACAGGCAAGAACTCTTTCTTTGACTGATCCATTTTGAACTTCTTCAAAACTTTATCAAGATATGTGCTTTGTGAAAGTCCTATCAAGCGTCTTGATCTATCTCTATAGATCTTAATGCCCAATATATAAGCAGCTTCACCGAGGTCTTTCATTGAAAAACTCTTATTCAAATATCCTTTTATGCTATCCAGAAATTCTATATCATTTCCAATCAATAATATGTCATCTACATATAATATTAGAAATGCTACAGAGCTCCCAGTCACTTTCTTGTAAATACAGGCTTCTCCAAAACTCTGTATAAAACCATATGCTTTGATCACCTCATCAAAGCATATATTCCAACCCCGAGATGCTTGCACCAGTCCATAGATGGATCGCTGGAGCTTGCAAACTTTGTTAGCACCTTTAGGATCGACAAAACCTTCTGGTTGCATCATATACAACTCTTCTTTAACATATCCATTAAGAAATGCAGTTTGGACGTCCATTTGCCAGATTTCATAATCATAAAATGTGGCAATTGCTAACATGATTCGAACATACTTAAGCATCGCTACGGGTGAGAAAGTATCATCGTAGTCAACTCCTTGAACTTGTCAAAAACCTTTTGCGACAAGTCGAGCTTTGTAAATAGTGACATTACTATCAGCGTCAGTCTTCTTCTTGAAGATCCACTTATTATCAATGGTTTGCCGATCATCGGGCAACTCCACCAAAGTCCACACTTTGCTCTCATACATGGATCCTATCTCAGATTTCATGGCCTCGAGCCATTTGTCGGAATCTGGGCTCATCATAGCTTCTTCATAGTTCGTAAGTTCGTCATGGTCTAGTAACATGACTTCCAGAACAGGATTATCGTACCACTCTGGTGCGGATCGTGCTCTGGTTGACCTACGAGTTTCAGTAGTAACTTGATCTAAAGTTTCATGATCAATATCATTAGCTTCCTCCCTAGTTGGTGTAGGCATCACATGAACGGTTTTATGTGATGAGCTACCTTGCAATTCGAGAGAAGGTACAATTACCTCATCAAGTTTTACTTTTCTCCCACTCACTTCTTTCGAGAGAAACTCCTTATTTAGAAAGTTTCCATTCTTGGCAATAAAGATCTTGCCTTCGGATTTGTGGTAGAAGGTGTACCCAATTGTTTCTTTAGGGTATCCTATGAAGACGCACTTCTCCGATTTGGGTTCGAGCTTATCAGGCTGAAGCCTTTTGACATAAGTGTCGCAACCCCAAACTTTAAGAAACGATAGCTTAGTTTCTTGCCAAACCATAGTTCATACGGTGTCGTCTCAACGGATTTAGACGGTGCCCTGGTTAACATGAATGCAGCTGTCTCTAATGCATAACCCCAAAACGATAGTGGTAAATCGGTAAGAGGCATCATAGATTGCACCGTATCTAATAAAGTACGGTTACAACATTTGGACACACCATTACGCTGTGATGTTCCAAGTGGCGTGAGTTGTGAAACTATTCCACATTGTTTTAAATGAAGGCCAAACTCGCAACTCAAATATTTGCCTCCGTGATCAGATCATAGAAACTTTATTTTCTTGTTATGATGATTCTCCACTTCACTCTGAAATTCTTTGAACTTTTCAAATGTTTCAGACTTGTGTTTCATCGAGTAGATATACACATATCTGCTCAAATCATGTGTGAAGGTTAGAAAATAATGATACCCGCCGCGAGCCTCAACACTCATCGGACCTCATACATCGGTATGTATTATTACCAATAAGTCATTAGCTCGCTCCATTGTTCCGGAGAATGGAGTTTTAGTCATCTTGCCCATGAGGCATGGTTCGCAAGTATCTAATGATTCATAATCAATCGATTCCAAAATTCCATCTGGATGGAGTTTCTTCATGCACTTTACACCAATATGACCTAAATGGTACTGCCACAAATATGTTGCACTATCATTATCAACTTTGCATCTTTTGGCATCAATATTATGAATATGTGTACCACTACGATCCAGATTCAATAAACCATTCACCTTGGGTGTATGACCACATAAGGTTTTATTCATGTAAACAGAACAATAATTATTCTCCAACTTAAATGAATAACCGTATTGCAGTAAACACGATCTAATCATATTCATGCTCAACGCAAACACTAAATAACATTTATTTTAGGTTCAACACTAATCCCGAAGGTAGAGGGAGTGTGCGATGGTGATCGTATCAACCTTGGAACCACTTGCAACACACATCGTCACTTCGCTCTTAACTAGTCTCTGTTATTTCTACAACTCTTGTTTCAAGTTACTAATCTTAGCAACTGAACCGGTGTCAAATACCCAGGGGTTCGTACGAACACTAGCAAAATACACATCAATAACATGTATATCATATATACCTTTGTTCACTTTGCCATCCTTCTTATCTGCCAAGTATTTGGGACAGTTCTGCTTCCAGTGACCATTTCCTTTGCAGTAGAAGCACTCAGTTTCAGGCTTGGGTCTAGCTTTGGGCTTCTTCATGGGAGCGGCAACTTGTTTGTTCTTCTTCTTGAAGTTACCTTTCTGTCCCTTGCCCTTTTTCTTGAAACTAGTGGTTTTGTTAACCATCAACACTTTATGCTCTTTCTTGATTTCTACCTTCACCGATTTCAGCATCGCGAAGAGCTCGGGAATCATTTTCATCATCCCTTGCATATTATAGTTCATCACGAAGTTCTAGTAGCTTGGTGATAGTGACCAGAGAACTCTGTCAATCACTATCTTATCTGGAAGATTAACTCCAACTTGATTCAAGCGATTGTAGCACCTAGACATTCCGAGCACATCCTCACTGGCTAAGCTAGTCTCCTCCATCTTGTAGGCAAAGTACTTGTCAGAGGTCTCATACCTCTCGACACGGGCATGGGTCTAAAATACCAATTTAAGCTCTTGGAACATCTCATATGCTCCGTGGCATTCAAAATATTTTTGAAAGCCCGGTTCTAAGCCGTAAAGCATGGCGCACTAAACTATCAAGTAGTCATCATATCGAGCTTGCAAGACATTCATAACGTCTGCATCTGCTCCTGCAACAGGTTTTTCACCTAGCGGTGCATCAAGGACATAATTCTTCTGTGCAGCAATGAGGATAATCCTCAGATCATGGACCCAGTCCGCATAATTGCTACTTTCATCTTTTAACTTATTTTTCTCTAGGAACATATCAAAAATAAAACACGGGAGCTATAAGCGAGCTAATAATCTACAACATAGATATGCAAATACTATCATGACTAAGTTCATGATAAATTAAGTTCAATTAATCAAATTACTTAAGAACTTCCACTTAGATAGACATCCCTCAAGTCATCTAAATGATACGTGATCCAAATCAACTAAACCATGTTCGATCATCACGTGAGATGGAGTATTCATCAATGGTGAACATCTCTATGTTGATCATATCTACTATATGATTCATGTTCGACCTTTCGGTCTCCAGTGTTCTGAGGCCATGTCTGTACATGCCAGGCTCGTCAAGTTTAACCCGAGTATTTCGCATGTGCAAAACTGTCTTGCACCCGTTGTATGTGAACGTAGAGTCTATCACACCCGATCATCACGTGGTGTCTCAACACGATGAACTGTCGCAACGGTGCATACTCAGGAAGAACACTTATACCTTGAAATTTTAGTTATGGATCATCTTATAATGCTACCGCCGTACTAAGCAAAATAAGATGCATAAAAGATAAACATCACATGCAATCAAAATATGTGACATGATATGGCCATCATCATCTTGTGCTTTTGATCTCCATCTCTAAAGCATCGTCATGATCTCCATCGTCACCGGCTCGACACCTTGATCTCCATCGTTGCGTCGTGGTTGTCTCGCCAACTATTGCTTCTACAACTGTCGCTAACGCATAGTGATAAAGTAAAGCAATTACATAGTGTTTGCATTTCATACAATAAAGAGACAACCATAAGGCTCCTGCTAGTTGCCGATAACTTTTACAAAACATGATCATCTCATACAATAACGTATATCACATCATGTCTTGACCATATCACATCACAACATGCCCTGCAAAAACAAGTTAGACGTCCTCTACTTTGCGGTTGCAAATTTTACGTGGCTGCTACGGGCTTCTAGCAAGAACCATTCTTACCTATGCATCAAAACCACAACGGTGTTTTGTCAAGTTTGTTGTTTTCACCTTCTTCAAGGACCAGTGATACGTCTCCAACGTATCTATAATTTTTGATTGTTCCATGCTATTATATTATCTGGTTTGGATGTTAATGGGCTTTATTTTACACTTTTATATTATTTTTGGGACTAACCTATTAACCGGAGGCCCAACCCAAATTGCCGTTTTTTGCCTATTTCAGTGTTTCGTAGAAAAGGAATATCAAACGGAGTCCAAACGGAATGAAACCATCGGGAACGTGATTTTTGGAACAAACGTGATCCAGAGGACTTGGAGTGGACATCAAGCAATCAACGAGGCGGCCACGAGGCAGGGGGCGTGCCTACCCCCTGGGCGCGCCCTCCCCCCTCATGGGCCCCTCGTAGCTCCACCGACCTACTTCTTCCTCCTATATATGTTCACATACCCCACAAACATCCAGGAGCACCATGAAACCCTATTTCCACCGTCGCAACCTTCTATACCCAAGAGATCCCATCTTGGGGCCTTTTTCGGAGCTCCGCCGGAGGGGGCATTGATCACGAAGGGCCTCTACATCAACTCCATGGACCCTTCGATGATGTGTGAGTAGTTTACCTCAGACCTTCGGGTCCATAGCTAGTAGCTAGATGGCTTCTTCTCTCTCTTTGGATCTCAATACAAAGTTCTCCTCGATTCTCTTGGAGATGTATTCGATGTAACTCTTTTTTTTGCGGTGTGTTTGTCGAGATCAGATGAATTGTGGGTTTATGATCCAGATTATCTATGAACAATATTTGAATTATCTTTGCAAGTCTCTTCGAATTATCAGTTTTGTTTGGCCTACCAGATTGATCTTTTTTGCAATGGGAGAAGTGCTTAGCTTTGGGTTAAATCTTGCGGTGCTCGATCCCAGTGACAGAAAGGGAAACGACATGTATTGTATTGTTGCCATCGAGGATAAAAATATGGGGTTTATATCATATTGCATGAGTTTATCCCTCTACATCATGTCATCTTGCTTAAGGTGTTACTCTGTTCTTAAGAACTTAATACTCTAGATGCATGCTGGATAGCGGTCGATGTGTGGAGTAATAGTAGTAGATGCAGGCAGGAGTCGGTCTACTTGTCATGGACGTGATGCCTATATACATGATCATGCCTAGATATTCTCATAATTACTCGCTTTTCTATCAATTGCTCGACAGTAATTTGTTCACCCACCGTAATACTTATGCTATCTTGAGAGATGCCACTAGTGAAACCTATGGCCCCCGGGTCTATTTTCCATCATACAAGTTTCCAATCCATTTTATTTTGCAATCTTTACTTTCAATCTATATCATAAAAATACCGAAAATACTTATCTTATTATTATCATCTCTATCAGATCTCACTCTTGCAAGTGGCCGTGAAGGGATTGTCAACCCCTTTATCGCGTTGGTTGCGAGGTTCTTATTTGTTTGTGTAGGTACGAGGTGACTCACGTGTGGTCTCCTACTGGATTGATACCTTGGTTCTCAAAAACCGAGGGAAATACTTACGCTGCTTTACTGCACCACCCTTTCCTCTTGAAGGGAAAACCAACGCAGTGCTCAAGAGGTAGCAAGAAGGATTTCTGGCGCCATTGCCAGGGAGTCTACGCACAAGTCATGACATACCAAGTACCCATCACAACTCTTACCCTTCACATTACATTATTCGCCATTTGCCTCTCGTTTTCCTCTCCCCCGCTTCACCCTTGCCGTTTTATTCGCCCTTTTTCTGTTCGTCTTTCCATTTGCTTTGATGTCTTACTTGGCTCGTTTGCTCGTTTGTTTGGAATAGTTGTTTATTTATTGCTAAATAGAGAACCTAAGATATATGGATCCTCATCCGCTTGGTAATCTTTTTAAGAGATCTAATTATGATGAACCAATTGCTAGTGAGTTTTGTGCACTAGATTATCTTTATGAAGTTTTGCTTGAAATTCGTGAATCTGAAAATTGTGATGAAGTACTTTATGGAGTGATTCACGATGGATCTTTGAATAGAAAGCATGATTGCAACGATGATAATATAAATTCTATTAATGTCAATTGTGCCTATAATTTTCAAAACCCTAAGCTTGGGGATGCTAGTTTTGCTATGTCTACTACTTGTTGCAATGATCATGATTGGGGTGATTCTTCTTTTGATCTTGAAAATTTATTCAAGCCCCATGATGAATATGAGATTCATAATAGTGTTTGCAATATTATTGAAAGTGGGTTTGGAAGAGTGTCAACTTTAGATCCCACATATTTGGAGAATGTTCAATCTTATGAAATTTTTGATAAAAGTGGGTTTGGAGAGGTCATGACTTTAGTTAATGTTAATCCCACTATTTTGGAAGAGTGTCAACTTTGCATGCATGTGGATCGTGTTGAAAATATTTTATGTGATAGCTATTTTGTTGAATTTGCTTATGATCTTACATGTAATTATTATGAGAGAGGAAAATATGGTGGTAGAAATTTTCATGTTACTAAATTACCTCTCGTTATGTTGAGATTGCTATTGTTTCTTTCCGCTTCCTTGCATATGCTAGTTTTTGCTTGCCTTGATAATTTGTTTGCCTATAAGATTCCTGTGCATAGGAAGTATGTTATACTTAGATGTGTTTGTCACATGTTTTATGATGCTTTCTTTGTGCTTCAATTCTTGTCTTTCATGTGAGCATCATTGAAATCTTATGCCTAGCTATAAGGCTTTAAAGAAAAGCGCTTGTTGGGATATAACCCAATATTTTTCCTTGCTGTTATTCAATAAATAATTTATCTATACTCTGTTTTGGTTGAGTTTTTTGTGTTTAATTAGTGTTTGTGCCAAGTAGAACCTTTGGGAAGACTTGGGGAAAGTCTTTTTGATCCTGCTGTAAAAAACAGAAACTTTAGCGCTCGCGAGAATTGCTGCCATTTTTTACTGGAGAGTGATATTTAGTTAATTATTTTTTCAGATGATTACTAGATAAATTACTCATGTCAAGAAATTTATTTTAGAATTTTTGGGGTTCCAGAAGTATTCGAAACCTACAGATTACTACAGACAGTTCTGTTTTTGACAGATTCTGTTTTTCATGTGTTGTTTGCTTATTTTGATGAAGCTATGGCTAGTAATAGAGTTTATGAACCATAGAAAAGTTGGAATAAAGTAGTTTTAACACAAATATAAATCAAGAATGAGTTCATCACAGTACCTTGAAGTGGTGGTTTGTTTTCTTTTACTAACGGAGCTCACGAAGATTTTCTTTTAAGTTTTGTGTTGTGAAGTTTCCAAGTTTTGGGTAAGGGTTTGATGGATTATGGAACAAGGAATGGAAACAGCCTAAGTTTGGGGATGACCAAGGCATCCCAAGGTAAAATCCAAGGACACCAAAAATCCTAAGCTTGGGGATGCCCCGGAAGGCATCCCCTATTTCGTCTTCGTCTATCGGTAACTTTACTTGGAGCTATATTTTTATTCGCCACATGATATGTGTTTTGCTTGGAGCGTCTTGTATGATTTGAGTATTTGCTTTCTAGTTTACCACAATCATCCTTGTTGTACACACCTTTTGGGATAGACACACATGAATTGGAATTTATTAGAATACTCTATGTGCTTCACTTATATCTTTTGAGCTATATAGTTTTTGCTCTAGTGTTTCGCTTATATCTTTTAGAGCACGGCGGTGGTTTTATTTTATAGAAATAATTGATCTCTCATGCTTCACTTATATCATTTTGAGAGTCCTTTAGAACAGCATGGTAATTCACTTTGGTTATAAATTTTAAATGCCAAGAGAAGTTGGATGCTTGATAGATGGTTTTGAGATATAAAGGTGGTAATATTAGAAGTGTGCTAGTTGAGTAATTGTGAAATTGATGAATACTTGTGTTGAAGTTGGCAAGTCCCGTAGCATGCACGTATGGTGAACGTTATGTGACAAATTTGAAGCATGAGGTGTTCTTTGATTTCTTTCCTTATGAGTGGCGGCCGGGGACGAGCGATGGTCTTTTCCTACCAATCTATCCCCCTAGGAGCATGCACGTAGTGCTTGGTTTTGATGACTTGTAGATTTTTGCAATAAGTATGTGAGTTCTTTATGACTAATGTTGAGTCCATGGATTATACACACTCTCACCCTTCCACCATTGCTAGCCTCTTCGGTACCGTGCATTGCCCTTTCTCACCTTGAGAGTTGGTGCAAACTTCGCCGGTGCATCCAAACCCCGTGATATGATACGCTCTATCACACATAAGCCTCCTTATATCTTCCTCAAAACAGCCACCATGCCTACCTATTATGGCATTTCCATAGGCATTCTGAGATATACTGCCATGCAACTTTCCACCGTTCCATTTATTATGACACGCATCATCATTGTCATATTGCTTTGCATGATCATATAGTTGACATCGTATTTGTGGCAAAGCCACCGTTCATAATTTTTTCATACATGTCACTCTTGATTCATCGCAATCCCGGTACACCACCGGAGGCATTCACATAGAGTCATATTTTGTTCTAAGTATCGAGTTGTAATTCTTGAGTTGTAAGAAAATAAAAGTGTGATGATCATCATTAGAGCATTGTCCCATGTGAGGAAAGGATGATGGAGACTATGATTCCCCCACAAGTCGGGATGAGACTCCGGACGAAAAAACAAGAAAGAAAAGAAAGAAAAGAGGCCAAAAAAAGAAGGCCCAAATAAAAAAATAAATAATAATAATAAATAAATGAGAGAAAAAGAGAGAAGGGACAATGTTACTATCCTTTTTCCACACTTGTGCTTCAAAGTAGCACCATGATCTTCATGATAGAGAGTCTCTTATTTTGTCACTTTCATATACTAGTGGGAATTTTTCATTATAGAACTTGGCTTGTATATTCCAATGATGGGCTTCCTCAAATGCCCTAGGTCTTCGTGAGCAAGCGATTGGATGCACACCCACTTAGTTTCTTTTGTTGAGCTTTCATATATTTATAGCTCTAGTGCATCCGTTGCATGGCAATCCCTACTCCTTGCAATGACATCAATCGATGGGCATCTCCATAGCCCGTTGATTAGCCGCGTGAATGTGAGACTTTCTTCTTTTTTGTCTTCTCACACAACCTCCATCATCATATTCGACTCCACCCATAGTGCTATGTCCATGGCTCGCGCTCATATATTGCGTGAAAGTTGAAAGAGTTTGAAAAGGCTAAGTATGAAACAATTGCTTGGCTTGTCATCGGGGTTGTGCATGACGAGAGCATTTTGTGTGACGAAAATGAAGCATGGCCAAACTATATGACTTTGTAGGGATAAGTTTTCTTTGGCTATGGTATTTTGATAAGACATAATTGCTTGATTAGCATACTTGGAGTATTACTATTTTTATGTCAACAATAAACTTTTATCTTGAATCTTTCGGATCTGAACATTCATGCCACAATAGAGAAAAATACATGGAAGAATATTCTAGAAAGCATTCCACATCAAAAATTCTGTTTTTATCATTTACCCACTCGAGGACGAGCAGGAATTAAGCTTGGGGATGCTGATACGTGTCCAACGTATCTATAATTTTTTATTGTTCCATGCTATTATATTATCTGTTTTGGATGTTAATGGGATTTATTTTACACTTTTATATTTTCTAGGACTAACCTATTTACCGGAGGCCCAGCCCAAATTGCTGTTTTTTGCCTATTTCAGTGTTTCACAGAAAAGGAATATCAAACGGAGTCCAAACGGAATGAAACCTTCGGGAACGTGATTTTTGGAACAACGTGATCCAGAGGACTTGGAGTGGACGTCAAGCAATCAACGAGGCGGCCACGAGGCAGGGGGGCGTGCCTACCCCCCTGGGCGCGCCCTCCCCCTCATGGGCCCCTTGTAGCTCCACCGACCTACTTCTTCCTCCTATATATGTTCACATACACCGCAAACATCCAGGAGCACCACGAAACCCTATTTCCACCGCCGCAACCTTCTGTACCCAAGAGATCCCATCTTGGGGCCATTTCCGGAGCTCCGCCGGAGGGGGCGTTGATCACGGAGGGCCTCTACATCAACTCCATGGCCCCTCCGATGATGTGTGAGTAGTTTAAGTCAGACCTTCAGGTCCATACAAAGTTCTCCTCGATTCTCTTGGAGATCTATTCGATGTAACTCTTCTTTTTGCGGTGTATTTGTCGAGATCCGATGAATTGTGGGTTTATGATCCAGATTAACTTTGAACAATATTTGAATATTCTCTGAATTTTTTTTATGTATGATTGGTTTATCTTTGCGAGTCTCTTCGAATTATCAGTTTGGTTTGGCCTACTAGATTGATCTTTCTTGCAATGGGAGAAGTGCTTAGCTTTGGGTTAAATCTTGCGGTGCTCGATCCCAGTGACAGAAAGGGAAACGACACGTATTGTATTGTTGCCATCGAGGATAAAAAGATGGGGTTTATATCATATTGCATGAGTTTATCCCTCTACATCTTGTCATCTTGCTTAAGGCGTTACTCTGTTCTTATGAACTTAATACTCTAGATGAATGCTGGATAGCGGTTGATGTGTGGAGTAATAGTGGTAGATGCAGGCAGGAGTCGGTCTACTTGTCACGGACGTGATGCCTATATACATGATCATGCCTATAATTCTTATAATTATTCGCTTTTCTACCAATTGCTCGACAGTAATTTGTTCACCCACCATAATACTTATGCTATCTTGAGAGAAGCCACTAGTGAAACCTATGGCCCCCGGGTCTATTTCCCACCATACAAGTTTCCAATCTATTTTATTTTGCAATCTTTACTTTCAATCTATATCATAAAAATACCAAAAATACTTATCTTATTATTATTATCTCTATCATATCTCACTCTTGCAAGTGGTCGTGAAGGGATTGACAACCCCTTTATCGCGTTGGTTGCGAGGTTCTTATTTGTTTGTGTAGGTACGAGGTGACTCGCGCGTGGTCTCCTACTGGATTGATACCTTGGTTCTCAAAAACTGAGGGAAATAGTTACGCTGCTTTACTGCACCACCCTTTCCTCTTCAAGGGAAAACCAACGCAGTGCTCAAGAGGTAGCAACCGGCCGCAGTCAAATTCAATTCAACTAAAGTAGGAGAAACAGACACCCGCCAGCCACCTTTATGCAAAACTAGTTGCATGTCTGTCAGTGGAACTGGTCTCATGTGCGTGGACATGTAAGCTTGGTCCGGGCCGCTTCATCTCACAATACCGCCGAATCAAAATAAGACGTTGGTGGTAAGCAGTATGACTATCACCGGCCACAACTCTTTGTGTTCTTTGTGTTCTACTTTCCTCCCACTCGCTTCTTTTGAGAGAAACTCCTTCTCTAAAAAGGATCCATTCTTAGCAACGAATATCTTGCCTTCGGATCTATGATAGAAGGTGTACCCAATAGTCTGCTTTGGGTATCCTATGAAGACACATTTCTCCGATTTGGGTTCGAGCTTATCAGGTTGAAGCTTTTTCACATAAGCATCGCAACCCCAAAATTTAAGAAATGACAACTTGGGTTTCAAGCCAAACCACAGATCATAAGGTGTCGTCTCAACAGATTTTGATGGTGCCACATTTAATGTGAATGCAGTTGTCTCTAAAGCATAACCCCAAAACGATAGCGGTAAATCAGTAAGAGACATCATAGATCGCACCATATCTAATAAAGTGCCGTTACAATGTTCGGACACACCATTACGCTGTGGTGTTCCAGGTGGCGTGAGTTGCGAAACTATTCCGCATTATTTCAAATGATGACCAAACTCATAACTCAAATATTCACCTCCATGATCAGATCGTAGAAACTTAATTTTCTTGTTACGATGATTTTCCACTTCACTCTGAAATTCTTTGAACTTTTCAAATGTTTCATACTTATGTTTCATCAAGTAGATATATCCATATCTGCTCAAATCATTTGTGAAGGTAAGAAAATAATGATACCCGCCGCGAGCATCAACACTCATCGGACCGCATACATCTTATAATTCTACCACCGAACTAAGCAAAATAAGATGCATAAAGGATAAACATCACATTCAATCAAATATAAGTGATATGATATGGCCATCATCATCTTGTGACTTTGATCTCCATCTCCAAAGCACCGCCATGATCACCATTGTCACCGGCTTGACACCTTGATCTCCATCGAAGCATCGTTGTCGTCTCGCCAACTATTGCTTCTACGACTATCGCTACCACTTAGTGATAAAGTAAAGCAATTACATGGCGATTTCATTTCATACAATAAAGCGACAACCATATGGCTCCCGTCAGTTGCCGATAACTCTGTTACAAAACATGATCATCTCATACAATAAAATTTAGCATCATGTCTTGACCATATCACATCACAACATGCCCTGCAAAAACAAGTTAGACGTCCTCTACTTTGTTGTTGCAAGTTTTACGTGGCTGCTACGGGCTGAGCAAGAACCGTTCTTACCTACGCATCAAAAACTACAACGTGGTATAGTGATTGCTTTTTGATCTTCAGAAAGAACCCTGATCATTGAATCTAATTCAACTAAACTTGGAGAAACTGACACCCACTAGCCACCTGTGTGCGAAGCACGTCGGTAGAACCAGTCTCGCGTAAGCGTACGCGTAATGTCGGTCTGAGCCACCTCATCCAACAATACCGCTGAATCAAGAATCAACTAGTGACAGCAAGAAATATGTATATACCCACGCCCACAACTCCTTTGTGTTCTACTCGTGCGTATAACATCTACGCATAGACCTGGCTCTGATGCCACTGTTGGGGAACGCAGTAATTTCAAAAAAATTCCTACACACACGCAAGATCCATCTAGGTGATGCAAAGCAACGAGAGGGAAGAGTGTTGTCCACGTACCCTCGTAGACCGTAAGCGGAAGCGTTATGACAATGCGGTTGATGTAGTCGTACATCTTCACGATCTGACCGATCCTAGCACCAAAGGTACGACACCTTCGCGGTCTGCATACGTTCAGCTCGGTGACGTCCCATGTACTCTAGATCCAGCCGAGTGTAGAGGGAGAGCTTCGTCAGCATGACGGTGTGATGATGGTGATGATGAAGTTACCGACGCAGGGCTTCGCCTAAGCACTACAACGATATGACCGATGTGGAAATCTGTGGAGGGGGGCACCGTACACGGCTAACCAATCAACTTGTGTGTCTATGGGGTGCCGCCCTCCCCCGTATATAAAGGAGTGGAGGAGGGGGAGGGCCGACCCTCTATGGCGCGCCCAAGGGGGGAGTCCTACTTCCGATGGGAGTAGGATTCCCCCTTTCCCTTGTTGGAGTAGGAGAGAAGGAAGGGGGAGAGAGGGAGAAGGAAAGGGGGCCGGCCCCCCACCCCAATTAGGATTGGGCTTGGGGGGGGGACGCGCCCCCACCTAGGCCACCTCCTCCTCTCTCCCAGTAAGGCCCATTAAGGCCCATACAGTCCCCGGGGGGTTCCGGTAACCCCCCCAGGTACTTCGGTAAATGCCCGAACTCACCCGGAACCATCCCGATGTCCAAACATAGCCTTCCAATATATCAATCTTTATGTCTCGAACATTTCGAGACTCCTCATCATGTCCGTGATCATATCCGGGACTCCAAACTACCTTCGGTACATCAAAACACATAAACTCATAATACCGATCGTCACTGAACGTTAAGCGTGCGGACCCTACGGGTTCGAGAACTATGTAGACATGACCGAGACTCGTCTTCTGTCAATAATCAATAGCGGAACCTGAATGCTCATGTTGGTTCCTACATATTCTACGAATATCTTCATCGGTCAAACCGCATAACAACATATGTTGTTCCCTTTGTCATCGGTATGTTACTTGCCCGAGATTCGATCGTCGATATCTCAATACCTAGTTCAATCTCGTTATCGGCAAGTCTCTTTACTTGTTTCGTAATGCAACATCCCGTAACTAACTTATTAGTCACATTGCTTGCAAGGCTTATAGTGATGTGCATTACCGAGAGGGCCCAGAGATACCTCTTCGACAATCGGAGTGACAAATCCTAATCTCGATCTATACCAACTCAACAAACACCACCGGAGACACCTATAGAGCATCTTTATAGTCACCCAGTTACATTGTGATGTTTGATAGCACACTAAGTGTACCTCCGGTATTCGGGAGTTGCATAATCTCATAGTCATAGGAACATGTATAAGTCATGAAGAAAGCAGTAGCAATAGAACTGAACGATCATTATGCTAAGCTAACTGATGGGTCTTGTTCATCACATCATTCTCTAATGATGTGATCCCGTTCATCAAATGACAACTCTTTGTCCATTTCTAGGAAACTTAACCATCTTTTATTAACGAGCTAGTCAAGTAGAGGCATACTAGTGACACTCTGTTTGTCTATGTATTGACACATGTACTAAGTTTCCGGTTAATACAATTCTAGCATGAATAATAAACATTTATCACGAGATAAGGAAATATAATAATAACTTTATTATTGCCTCTAGGGTATATTTCCTTCAGTCTCCCACTTGCACTAGAGTCAATAATCTAGATTACATTGTAATGGTTCTAACACCCATGGAGTCTTGGTGTTGATCATGTTTTGCTTGTGAGAGAGGGGCTTAGTCAACGGGTCAGCTACATTTAGATTCGTATGTATCTTGAAAATCTCTATGTCTCCCTCCTTGACTTGATCGCGGATGGAATTGAAGCGTCTCTTGATGTGCTTGGTTCTCTTGTGAAATCTAGATTCCTTTGCCAAGGCAATTGCACCAGTATTGTCACAAAAGATTACATTGGACCCGATGCATTAGGTATGACACCTAGATTGGATATGAACTCCTTCATCCAGACTCCTTCATTTGCTGCTTCCAAAGCAGCTACGTACTCCGCTTCACACGCAGATCCCGCCACGATGCTCTGCTTGGAACTGCACCAACTGATAGCTCCACCATTCAATAAAAATACGTATCCGGTTTGTGACTTAGAGTCATCCGGATCAGTGTCAAAGCTTGCATTGACATAACCGTTTACGATGAGATCTTTGTCACCTCCATAAACGAGAAACATATCCTTAGTCCTTTTCAGGTATTTCAGGATTTTTTTGACCGCGTCCAGTGATCCACTACTGGATTGCTTTGGTACCTCCCTGCTAAACTAATAGCAAGGCACACATCAGGTCTGGCACACAGCATTGCATACATGATAGAACCTATGGCTGAAGCATAGGGAATGACTTTCATTTTCTCTCTATCTTCTGCAGTGGTAGGGCATTGAGTCTGACTCAACTTCACACCTTGTAACACAGGCAAGAACCCTTTCTTTGCTTGATCCATTTTGAACTTCTTCAAAACTTTATCAAGGTATGTGCTTTGTGAAAGTCCAATTAAGCGTCTTGATCTATCTCTATAGATCTTGATGCCCAATATATAAGCAGCTTCATCGAGGTCTTTCATTGAAAAATTCTTATTCAAGTATCCTTTTATGCTATTCAGAAATTCACTATCATTTCCGATCAACAATATGTCATCTACATATAATATCATAAATGCTACAGAGCTCCCACTCACTTTCTTGTAAATACAGGCTTCTCCAAAAGTCTGTATAAAACCATATGCTTTGATCACACTATCAAAGCGTATATTCCAACTCCGAGAGGCTTGCACCAGTCCATGAATGGATCGCTGGAGCTTGCACACTTTGTTAGCACCTTTTGGATCAACAAAACCTTTTGGTTGTATCATATACTACTCTTCTTTAAGATATCCATTAAGGAGTGCAGTTTTGACATCCATTTGCCAAATTTCATAATCATAAAATGCGGCAATTGCTAACATGATTCGGACGGACTTAAGCATCGCTACAGGTAAGAAGGTCTCATCATAGTCAACTCCTTGAACTTGTCGAAAACCTTTTGCAACAAGTCGAGCTTTGTAGATGGTAACATTACCGTCAGCGTTAGTCTTCTTCTTGAAGATCCATTTATTATCTATCGCTTGCCGATCATCGGGCAAGTCAAGCAAAGTCCACACTTTGTTCTCATACCTGGATCCCATCTCAGATTTCATGGCCTCAAGCCATTTTGCGGAATTTGGGCTCATCATCGCTTCATCATAGTTCGTAGGTTCGTCATGGTCAAGTAACATGACTTCTAGAATAGGATTACCGTACCACTCTGGTGTGGATCTTACTCTGGTTGACCTACGAGGTTCGGTAGTACTTGATCAGAAGTTTCATGAACATCATCATTAGCTTCCTCACTTACTGGTGTAGGAATCACTGGAACTGATTTCTGTCATGAACTACTTTCCAATAAGGGAGTAGGTACAATTACCTTGTCAAGTTCTACTTTCCTCCCACTCACTTCTTTCGAGAGAAACTCCTTCTCTAAAAAGGATCCATTCTTAGCAACGAATATCTTGCCTTCGGATCTGTGATAGAAGGTTGATACATCTCCAACGTATCTATAATTTTTTATTGTTCCATGCTATTATATTATCAACCTTGGATGTTTTATATGCATTTATATGCTATTTTATATGATTTTTGGGACTAACCTATTAACCTAGAGCCTAAAGCCACTTTCTGTTTTTCCTTGTTTTAGAGTATCGCAGAAAAGGAAAATCAAACGAAGTCCAATTGACCTGAAGCTTCACGAAACTTATTTTTGGACTAGAAGAAGCCCACGGAGTATCGGAGTAGGACCAGGAGAGTCTCGGGCTGCCCACGAGGGTGGGGGGCGCGCCCCCTGCCTCGTGGACAGCCCGAAGGTCCACCGACGTACTTCTTCTTCCCATATATACCCATATACCCTAAAAACTTCACGGAGCAGAATAGATCAGGAGTTCCGCCTTCAGAAGCCTCCGTAGCCACCGAAAACCAATATAGACCCGTTCCGGCACCCTTCCGGAGGGGGGGGATCCCTCTCCGGTGGCCATCTTCATCATCCCGGTGCTCTCCATGACGAGGAGGGAGTAGTTCACCCTTGGGGCTGAGGGTATGTACCAGCAGCTATGTGTTTGATCTCTCTCTCTCTCTCTCTCGTGTTCTTGAGGTGGTACGATCTTGATGTATCGTGAGCTTTGCTATTATAGTTGGATCTTATGATGTTTCTCCCCCACTACTCTCTTGTAATGGATTGAGTTTTCCCTTTGAAGTTATCTTATCGGATTGAGTCTTTAAGGATTTGAGAACACTTGATGTATGTCTTGCGTGGGATACCCGTGGTGACAATGGGGTATTCTATTGATTCACTTGATGTATGTTTTGGTGATCAACTTGCGGGTTCCGCCCATGAACCTATGCATAAGGGTTGGCACACGTTTTCATCTTGACTCTCCAGTAGAAACTTTGGGGCACTCTTTGAAGTACTTTTGTGTTGGTTGAATAGATGAATCGGAGATTGTGTGATGCATATCGTATAATCATACCTACGGATACTTGAGGTGACATTGGAGTATCTAGGTGACATTAGGGTTTTGGTTGATTTGTGTCTTAAGGTGTTATTCTAGTACGAACTCTATGATAGATCGATCAGAAAGGATAACTTTGAGGTGGTTTCGTACCCTATCATAATCTCTTCGTTTGTTCTTCGCTATTAGTGACTTTGGAGTGACTCTTTGTTGCATGTTGAGGGATAGTTATATGATCCAATTATTTTATTATTGTTGAGAGGACTTGCACTAGTGAAAGTATGAACCCTAGGCCTTGTTTCCTAGCATTGCAATACCATTTAAGCTCACTTTTATCATTAGTTACCTTGCTGTTTTTATAATTTCAGATTACAAAAACCTATATCTACTATCCATATACCACTTGTATCACCATCTCTTCGCCGAACTAGTGCACCTATACAATTTACCATTGTATTGGGTGTGTTGGGGACACAAGAGACTCTTTGTTATTTGGTTGCAGGGTTGTTTGAGAGAGACCATCTTCATCCTACGCCTCCCACGGATTGATAAACCTTAGGTCATCCACTTGAGGGAAATTTGCTACTGTCCTACAAACCTCTGCACTTGGAGGCCCAAAAACGTCTACAAGAAGAAGGTTGTGTAGTAGACATCAAGCTCTTTTTTGGCGCCGTTGCCCGGGAGGTTAGTGCTTGAAGGTATATCTTTAGATCTTGCAATCGAATCTTTTTGTTTCTTGTTTTATCACTAGTTTAGTCTATAAATGAAAACTACAAAAAATGGAATTGAGTTTACCTCATACGCTTCATCTTTTTAATATCTTTCGTGAGTATGATGGGAAGGAAAATTGTGCCAAAGTGTTAGAAGAAGAATGCATTGAAATGTTTGGCAGTAAATCTTTGAGTGATGAGCATGATTGCAATGTTGTTAGTATGAACTCCTTGAATGTCCATAGTACTAATGATGATTGCACTAGTTATGATGAAATGTCTCCTATAAACATGTCAATTTTTGTGGAGTGCGTTGGGTTTGCAAGTACACACCAAATAGGGAAGATAGATATTGCAAGAGGCATAAGCATTTAGAAATGAAATTGTTGTAAGAAAGTCTAGAAGTTTGTGCTGAAAATTTAAATTTTCTTAGCCGTACTTGTGAACTTTTCAATGAACATGATCATTTCAGTACCCAATGCAAATTGTTTCATGATCGTATCGTGTCCAAAAATTGTGATGACTTGATTTCCCTTGCACATCATAATGAACTTAGTTTTCTCTTGGGTTATGAAGAAATGAAATGTATAACTAAGGTTATTCCAGAATTTTCCCTTGATAGAGTTCTTCATTTTGATCTAGAGGAAATTTATATGTATTGTGCAGTGAATTGTATTGAAAATCCTTATATTGCCAATTACATAAAGAAAAGGAAACAAATAGAAGATTAAGAGAATACTAATGAAAGGGAAGAGACTTCCCAATATCCTCCTATTATTTCTTATGATGAATCAGGTAACGAGGACGAGCCTTCTATTCAACCAATCTCATTAATAAGGAGCTCCAAAAAGAATATTAAACCCACACATGATGTGAATAAGAAGAAAAGAAAAAGTAAGAGAGGTAAAAAGTCTCTCCCAAATAATGTTGCTCCTATTATTGTTGTGCCTAATGAAAATAAATCAAAAATAATTGTGGAAGATGACGCACTTGATGATGATCTCATTATGCCTATTGCTTGTTGTGATTATTATGATTGGGAAGACAATGATACTTATTATGATCTTGAAAATCTTTTTGGCACTTCTTGGAAGAATATGATAATTGCTATACTATTGGTGCTATCCATACTATTCATGATGAGAGTGATTATGCTTATGATATGAAAAGGCCCAAGCTTGGGGATGCTATGTTTGATGAATATGATGTTTTTGAGAATATATTTGCTGCAATTAATGTTTGTCCCAAGCTTGGGGATGCTACATTTAATGAATATGATATTTTTAGTCTCCCAAGTTTTGATATGCAAATTTATAATGATGATAGCATGCCTCCTACTTATCATGATTATATTGTTGAAAGTGGATTTGTAGAGGTCATGACTTTATTTAGTAATGATTCCACTATCTTGGAAGAGGTTTCAATTGATTATGATGAGAACAAAGTTGCTACTTATGATGATTATTGTGATGACACTTATGCTATAAAAAGTAGTGATGATTATATTTATAAAACTTGCCATGATTATGATTACCCTTTTTCTGAACATTACTCTTTTAATGTGGAAACAATTTATAGTATTCGAGTCTCTTATGATACTCCCACTATTCCGAATGAGAAGAATTTTGCTTATGTGGAGAGCAGTAAATTTTCTATGCTTGTAGATCATGAAAAGAATGCTTTAGGTTCTGGTTATATTGTTGAATTTATTCATGATGCTACTGAAAATTATTATGAGGGAGGAACATATTCTTGTAGGAATTGCAATTATATCAAGTTTCCTCTCTATGTGCTTAAAATTTTGAAGTTATGCTTGTTTTACCTTCCTATGCAAGTTGATTCTTGTTCCCACAAGTTGTTTGCTCACAAAATCCCTATGCATAGGAAGAGGGTTAGACTTAAATGTTCTAGTTATATTCTTCATGATGCTCTCTTTATGTTTCAATTCTTATCTTTTATGTGAGCATCATTGAAATCATCATGCCTAGCTAGGGACGTTAAACGATAGCGCTTGTTGGGAGGCAACCCAACTTTATTTTTTGTTCCTTGCTTTTTGCTCCTGTTTAGTAATAAATAATTTATCTAGCCTCTGTTATGATTCAGTTTTTATGTTTTAGTTAGTGTTTGTGCCAAGTAGAACCGTTGGGAAGACTTGGGGAAAGTCTTGTTGATCTTGCTGTAAAAAACAGAAACTTTAGCGCTCACGAGAATTGCCGCCATTTTTATTTGGATAGTGATATTTAGTTAATTATTTTTTTAATATGATTAATATATAAATTCCTCAGGTCCAGAAATTTATTTTAGAATTTTTGGGGTACTAGAAGTTTGCGTTAGTTACAGATTACTACAGACTGTTCTGTTTTTGACAGATTCTGTTTTCTATGTGTTGTTTGCTTATTTTGATGAATCTATGGCTAGTAAAATAGTTTATAAACCATAGAGAAGTTAGAATACAGTAGGTTTAACACCAATATAAATCAGGAATGAGTTCATTACAGTACCTTGAAGTGGTGTTTTGTTTTCTTTCGCTAACGGAGCTCACGAGATTTTCTATTTTGAGTTTTGTGTTGTGAAGTTTTCAAGTTTTGGGTTAAGTTTTGATGGATTATGGAACAAGGAGTGGCAAGAGCCTAAGCTTGGGGATGCCCCAGAAGGCATCCCCTCTTTCGTCTTCGTTCATCGGTAACTTTACTTGGAGCTATATTTTTATTCGCCACATGATATGTGTTTTGCTTGGAGCGTCATTTTATTTTATTTAGTTTTGCTTGCTGTATGAATAAAATACCAAGATATGAAATTATTTAATGTTAGAGAGTCTTCATATAGTTGCATAATTATTCGACTACTCATTGATCTTCACTTATATCTTTCGGAGTAGTTTGTTGTTGCTCTAGTGCTTCACTTATATCTTTTTAGAGAACGACGATGGTTTTATTTTATAGAAATAGATGAACTCTCATGCTTAACTTATATTATTTTGAGAGTCCTAAACAGCATGGTAATTTGCTTTTGTTATGAATTTAGTCCTAATATGATGGGCATCCAAGAGGGATATAATAAAAACTTTCATATAAAGTGCATTGAATACTATGAGAAGTTTGATACTTGATAATTGTTTTGAGATATGGAGATGGTGATATTAGAGTCGTGCTAGTTGAGTAGTTGTGAATTTGAGAAATACTTGTGTTGGTAATATTAAACTTTTGTCTTGAATCTTATGGATCCGAATATTCTTGCCACAATAAAGAGAACTACATGGATAAATATGTTAGGTAGCATTCCACATCAAAAATTCCGTTTTTATCATTTACCTACTCGAGGACGAGCAGGAATTAAGCTTGGGGATGCTGATACGTCTCCAATGTATCTATAATTTTTTATTGTTCTGTGCTATTATATTATCAACATGCATTTATATGATATTTTATATGATTTTTGGGACTAACCTATTAACCTAGAGCCCAGTGCCAGTTTCTGTTTTTTCCTTGTTTTAGAGTATCGCAGGAAAGGAAAATCAAACGGAGTCCAATCGACCTGAAACTTCGCGAAACTTATTTTTGGACCAGAAGAAGCCCACGGAGTATCGGAGTTGGACCAGGAGAGTCCCGTGCTGCCCACGAGGGTGGGGGGCGCCCCCCTGCCTCGTGGACAGCCCGAAGGTCCACCGACGTACTTCTTCCTCCCATATATACCCATATACCCTAAAAACTTCAGGGAGTAGAATGGATCAGGAGTTCCGCCGCCAGAAGCCTCCATAGCCACCGAAAACCAATCTAGACCCGTTCCGGCACCCTGCCGAATGGGGGGAATCCCTCTCCGGTGGCCATCTTCATCATCCCGACGCTCTCCATGACGAGGAGGGAGTAGTTCACCCTCGGGGCTGAGGGTATGTACCAGCAGCTATGTGTTTGATCTCTCTCTCTCTCTCTCGTGTTCTTGAGGTGGTACAATCTTGATGTATCACGAGCTTTGCTATTATAGTTGGATCTTATGATGTTTCTCCCCCTCTACTCTCTTGTAATGGATTGAGTTTTCCCTTTGAAGTTATCTTAACGGATTGAGTCTTTAAGGATTTGAGAACACTTGATGTATGTCTTGCGTGGGATACCCGTGGTGACAATGGGGTATTCTATTGATTCACTTGATGTATGTTTTGGTGATCAACTTGCGGGTTCCGTCCATGAACCTATGCATAAGGGTTGGCACAAGTTTTCGTCTTGACTCTCCGGTAGAAACTTTGGGGCACTCTTTGAAGTACTTTTGTGTTGGTTGAATGGATGAATCGGAGATTGTGTGATGCATATCGTATAATCATACCCACGGATACTTGAGGTGACATTGGAGTATCTAGGTGAATTAGGGTTTTGGTTGATTTGTGTCTTAAGGTGTTATTCTAGTACGAACTCTATGATAGATCGATCAGAAAGGATAACTTTGAGGTGGTTTCGTACCCTACCATAATCTCTTGGTTTGTTCTCTGCTATTAGTGACTTTGGAGTGACTCTTTGTTGCATGTTGAGGGATAGTTATATGATCCAATTATGTTATTATTGTTGAGAGGACTTGCACTAGTGAAAGTATGAACCCTAGGCCTTGTTTCCTAGCATTGCAATACCGTTTACGCTCACTTTTATCATTAGTTACCTTGCTGTTTTTATAATTTCAGATTACAAAAACCTATATCTAATATCCATATACCACTTGTATCACCATCTCTTCGCCGAACTAGTGCACCTATACAATTTATCATTGTATTGGGTGTGTTGGGGACACAAGAGACTCGTTGTTATTTGGTTGCGGGGCTGTTTGAGAGAGACCATGTTCATCCTATGCCTCCCACAGATTGATAAACCTTAGGTCATCCACTTGAGGGAAATTTGCTACTGTCCTATAAACGTCTGCACTTGGAGACCCAACAACGTCTACAAGAAGAAGGTTGTGTAGTAGACATCAAAGGTGTACCCAACAGTCTCCTTTGGGTATCCTATGAAGACACATTTCTCCTATTTGGGTTCGAGCTTATCAGGTTGTAGCTTTTCACATAAGCATCGCAACCCCAAACTTTAAGAAACGACAACTTGGGTTTCTTGCCAAAGCACAGTTAATAAGGTGTCGTCTCAATGGATTTTGATGGTGCCCTATTTAACATGAATGCAGCTGTCTCTAAAGCATAACCCCAAAACGATAGCGGTAAATCAGTAAGAGACATCATAGATCGCACCATATCAAATAAAAAGGATCCATTCTTAGCAATGAATATCTTGCCTTCGGATCTATGATAGAAGGTGTACCCAATAGTCTGCTTTGGGTATCCTATGAAGACACATTTCTCCGATTTGGGTTCGAGCTTATCAGGTTGAAGCTTTTTCACATAAGCATCGCAACCCCAAAATTTAAGAAATGACAACTTGGGTTTCAAGCCAAACCACAGATCATAAGGTGTCATCTCAACAGATTTTGATGGTGCCACATTTAATGTGAATGCAGCTGTCTCTAAAGCATAACCCCAAAACGATAGCGGTAAATCAGTAAGAGACATCATAGATCGCACCATATCTAATAAAGTGCCGTTACAATGTTCGGACACACCATTACGCTGTGGTGTTCCAGGTGGCGTGAGTTGCGAAACTATTCCGCATTATTTCAAATGATGACCAAACTCATAACTCAAATATTCACCTCCATGATCAGATCGTAGAAACTTAATTTTCTTGTTACGATGATTTTCCACTTCACTATGAAATTCTTTGAACTTTTCAAATGTTTCATACTTATGTTTCATCAAGTAGATATATCCATATCTGCTCAAATCATCTGTGAAGGTAAGAAAATAATGATACCCGTCGCGAGCATCAACACTCATCGGACCGCATACATCAGTATGTATTATTTCCAACAAGTCTGTTGCTCGCTCCATTGTTCCGGAGAACGGAGTCTTAGTCATCTTGCCCATGGGGCATGGTTCGCAAGCATCAAGTGATTCCAAAAGCCCATCAGCATGGAGTTTCTTCATGCGCTTTACACCAATATGACCTAAACGGCAGTGCCACAAATAAGTTGCATTATCATTATTAAAATTATATCTTTTGGCTTCAATACTATGAAAATGTGTATCACTACTATCAAGATTTAGTAAAAATAGACCACTCATCAAGGGTGCATGACCATAAAAGATATTACTCATATAAATAGAACAACCATTATTCTCTGATTTAAATGAATAACCGTCTCGCATCAAACAAGATCCAGATATAATGTTCATGCTCAACGCTGGCACCAAATAACAATTATTTATGTCTAAAACTAACCCCGAAGGTAGATGTAGAGGTAGCGTGTCGACGACGATCACATCGACTTTGGAACCATTTCCCACGCGCATCGTCACCTCGTCCTTAGCCAATCTTCGCTTAAACTGTAGCCCCTATTTCGAGTTGCAAATATTAGCAATAGAACCAGTATCAAATACCCAGGCACTACTGCGAGCATTAGTAAGGTACACATCAATAACATGTATATCAAATATATATACCTTTCACTTTGCCATCCTTCTTCTCCGCCAAATACTTGGGGCAGTTCCGCTTCCAGTGACTAGTCCCTTTGTAGTAGAAGCACTCAGTCTCGGGCTTAGGTCCAGACTTGGGCTTCGTCACTTGAGCAGCAACTTGCTTGCCGTTCTTCTTGAAGTTCCCCTTCTTCCCTTTACCCTTTTTCTTGAAACTGGTGGTCTTGTTGACCATCAACACTTGATGCTCCTTCGTCATTTCTACCTCCGCAGCCTTTAGCATTGCGAAGAGATCGGGAATTGTCTTATGCATCCCTTGCATATTATAGTTCATCACGAA
Organism: Triticum urartu; assembly: GCF_056163025.1. Lineage (NCBI taxonomy): Eukaryota > Viridiplantae > Streptophyta > Magnoliopsida > Poales > Poaceae > Triticum > Triticum urartu. The sequence continues at coordinate 444,168,138 of NC_141876.1, forward strand.
GCTCTTGTAGCTTGGTGGCAGTGATTGAAGAACTCAGTCAATGACACTATCATCAGGAAGATTAACTCCCAGCTGAGTCAAGTGGTTGTGGTACCCAGACATTCTGAGTATATGTTCACTGACAGAACTATTCTCCTCCATTTTCAACTGTAGAACTTATTGGAAACTTCATATCTCTCAATCCGGGCATTTGCTTGAAATATTAACTTCAACTCCTGGAACATCTCATATGCTCCATGACGTTCAAAATGTTGTTGAAGTCCCGGTTCTAAGCCGTAAAGCATGGCACACTAAACTATCGAGTAGTCATCAACTTTGCTCTGCCAGACATTCATAACATCTGGTGTTGCTCCTACAATGGGTTTGTCACCTGGCGATGCTTCTAGGACGTAATTCTTCTGTGCAGCAATGAGGATAATCCTCAGGTTACGGACCCAGTCCGTGTAATTCCTACCATCATCTTTCAACTTAGCTTTCTCTAGGAATGCATTAAAATTCAAAGGAACAACAGCACGTGCCATCTATCTACAACAACATAGACATGCAAAATACTATCAGGTACTAAGTTCATGATAAATTAAAGTTCAATTAATCATATTACTTAAGAAGTCCCACTTAGATAGACATCCCTCTAATCATCTAAGTGATTATGTGATCCATATCAACTAAACCATATCCGATCATCACGTGAGATGGGGTAGTTTTCAATGGTGAACATCACTATGTTGATCATATCTACTATATGATTCACGCTCGACCTTTCGGTCTCAGTGTTCCGAGGCCATATCTGCATATGCTAGGCTCGTCAAGTTTAACCTGAGTATTACGCGTGTGCAAAACTGGCTTGCACCCGCTGTATGTGAACGTAGAGCTTATCACGCCCGATCATCATGTGGTGTCTCAGCATGACGAACTATAGCAACGGTGCATACTCAGGGAGAACACTTATACCTTGAAATTTAGTGAGAGATCGTCTTATAATGCTACCGCCGAACTAAGCAAAATAAGATGCATAAAGGATAAACATCACATGCAATCAAATATAAGTGATATGATATGGCCATCATCATCTTGTGCCTTTGATCTCCATCTCCAAAGCACCGTCATGATCACCATAGTCACCGGCTTGACACCTTTATCTCCATCGAAGCATCATTGTCATCTCGCCATCTATTGCTTCTACGACTATCGGTACCGCTTAGTGATAAAGTAAAGCAATTACATGGCGATTGCATTTCATACAATAAAGCGACAACCATATGGCTCCTGCCAGTTGCCTATAACTCTGTTACAAAACATGATCATCTCGTACAATAAAATTTAGCATCATGTCTTGACCATATCACATCACAACATGCCCTACAAAAACAAGTTAGACGTCCTCTACTTTTGTTGTTGCAAGTTTTACGTGGCTGCTACGGGCTGAACAAGAACCGTTCTTACCTATGCATCAAAAACCACAACACGGTATAGTGATTGCTTTTTGATCTTCGAAAAGAACCTGTTCAATGAATCCGATTCAACTAAAGTTAGAGAAACTGACACCCACTAGCCACCTGTGTGCGAAGCATGTCGGTAGAACCAGTCTCGCGTAAGCGTACGCATAATGTAGGTTTGAGCCGCTTCATCAAACAATACCGCTGAATCAAGAATCAACTAGTGATGCCAAGAAATATGTATATACCCACGCCCACAACTCCTTTGTGTTCTACTCGTGCATATAACATCTACGTGAAGGAAATATGCCCTAGAGGCAATAATAAAGTTATTATTTATTTCCTTATATCATGATAAATGTTTATTATTCATGCTAGAATTGTATTAACCAGAAACATGATACATGTGTGAATACATGGACAAAACAGAGTGTCACTAGTATGCCTCTACTTGACTAGCTCGTTGAATCAAAGATGGTTATGTTTCCTAACCATAGAAAAAGAGTTGTCATTTGATTAACGAGATCACATCATTGGGAGAATGATGTGATTGACTTGACCCATTCCGTTAGTTTAGCACTTGATCGTTTAGTTTGTTGCTATTGCTTTCTTCATGACTTATACATGTTCCTGTGACTATGAGATTATGCAACTCCCGTTTACCGGAGGAACACTTTGTGTGCTACCAAACGTCACAACGTAACTGGGTGATTATAAAGGTGCTCTATAGGTGTCTCCAAAGGTACTTGTTGGGTTGGCGTATTTCAAGGTTAGGATTTGTCACTCCGATTGTTGGAGAGGTATCTCTGGGCCCACTCGGTAATACACATCACTCAAGCCTTGCAAGCATAGTAACTAATGAGTTAGTTGCAGGATGATGTATTACGGTAGGAGTAAAGAGACCTGCCGGTAACGAGATTGAACTAGGTATTGAGATACCGACGATCGAATCTCGGGCAAGTAACATACCGATGACAAAGGGAACAACGTATGTTGTTATGCGGTTTGACCGATAAAAGATCTTGGTAGAATATGTAGGAGCCAATATGAGCATCTAGGTTCCACTATTGGTTATTGACCGGAGATGTGTCTCGGTCATGTCTACATAGTTCTCGAACCCGTAGGGTCCGCACGCTTAAAGTTCGATGACGGTTATATTATGAGTTTATGTGTTTTGATGTACCAAAGGTCGTTCGGAGTCCTGGATGTGATCACGGACATGACGAGGAGTCTCGAAATGGTCGAGACATGAAGATTGATATATTGGATGACTATATTCGGACACCGGAATGGTTCCGGGGGTTATCGGATATATACCGGAGTACCGGGGGGTTACTGGAACCCCCCGGGGGTTATTGGGCCTCATGGGCCCAAGTAGTGGAAGAGGAGAGGCGGCAGGAGGTGGCGTGTGGCCCCCCTTGCCCCAATCCAAATTGGGAAAGGGAAGGGGGTGGCGGCCCCCTTCTCCTTCCTTCTCTCCACCTCCTCCTCCCCCCTTCTCCTAGTTGGAATAGGAAGGGGGGGGGGCAAAACCTACTTGGAGTAGGATTGTGATGTCTACTACACAACCTTCTTCTTGTAGACGTTGTTGGGCCTCCAAGTACAGAGGTTTGTAGGACAGTAGCAAATTTCCCTCAAGTGGATGACCTAAGGTTTATCAATCCATAGGAGGCGTAGGATGAAGATGGTCTCTCTCAAGCAACCCTACAACCAAATAACAAAGAGTCTCTCGTGTCCCCAACACACCCAATACAATGGTAAATTGTATAGGTGCACTAGTTCGGTGAAGAGATGGTGAAACAAGTGGTATATGGATGGTAGATAAAGGTATTTGTAATCTAAAATTATAAAAACAGCAAGGTAACTAATAATAAAAGTGGGCGTAAACGGTATTGCAATGCTAGGAAACAAGGCCTAGGGTTCATACTTTCACTAGTGTAAGTCCTCTCAACAATACTAACATAATTGGATCATAAAACTATCCCTCAACATGCAACAAAGAGTCACTCCAAAGTCACCAATAGCGGAGAACGAACGAAGAGATTATGGTAGGGTACGAAACCACCTCAAAGTTATTCTTACCAATCAATCCGTTGGGCTATTCCTATAAGTGTCAGAAACAACCCTAGAGTTCGTACTAGAATAACACCTTAAGACACAAATCAACCAAAACGCTAATGTCACCTCAAGTATCCATGGGTATGATTATACGATATGCATCACACAATCTCAGATTCATCTATTCAACCAACACATAGGACCTCAAAGAGTGCCCCAAAGTTTCTACCGGAGAATCACGACAAAAACGTGTGCCAACCCCTATGCATATGTTCATGGGCGGAACCCACAAGTTGATCACCAAAACATACATCAAGTGAATCACATGGTATCCCATTGTCACCACAGATACGCACGGCAAGACATACATCAAGTGTTCTCAAATCTTTAAAGACTCAATCTGATAAGATAACTTCAAAGGGGAAACTCAATCCATTACAAGAGAGTAGAGGGGGGAAGAAACATCATAGGATCCAAATATAATAGCAAAGCTCGCGATACATCAAGATCGTATCACCTCAAGAACACGAGAGAGAGATCAAACACATAGCTACTGGTACATACCCTCAGCCCCGAGGGAGAACTACTCCCTCCTCGTCATGGAGAGCACCGAGATGATGAAGATGGACACCAGAGAGGGATTGCCCCCTCCGGCAGGGTGCCGGAACGGGTCTAGATTGGCTTTCGGCGGCTACGGAGGCTTCTGGCGGCGGAACTCCCGATCTATTGTGCTCTTTGGAAGTTTTAGGGTACGACGATATATATGGGTGCATGAAGTATGTCGGAGGAGCCACGGGGGCCCCACGAGGCAGGGGGGCGCGCCCTAGGGGGGTGGGCATGCCCCCACCCTCGTGGGCAGCCCGTGTCTACCCTGACATGCACTCCAAGTTCCCTGGGTTGCTTTCCTTCCAAAAACAACTTCTCCAGTTGATTTCGTTCCGTTTCGAATCCGTTTGATATTCCTTTTCTTCGAAACACTGAAATAGGCATAAAACAACAAATCTGGGCTGGGCCTCCGGTTAATAGGTTAGTCGCAAAAGTAATATAAAAGTGGATAATAAAGCCCAATATTGCCCAAAACAGTTGATAATATAGCATGGAGCAATCAAAAATTATAGATACGTTGGAGACGTATCAAGCATCCCCAAGCTTAATTCCTGCTCGTCCGCGAGTATGTAAATGATAAAAAAGATAATTTTTGATGTGGAATGCTAGTTGGCATAATTTCAATGTAATTCTTTTTAATTGTGGCATGAATATTCAGATCCATAAGATTCAAGACAAAAGTTCATATTGACATAAAAATAATAATACTTCAAGCATACTAACTAAGCAATTATGTCTTCTCAAAATAACATGGCCAAAGAAAGTTATCCCTAAAAAATCATATAGTCTGGCTGTGCTCCATCTTCACCACACAAAATATTTAAATCATCCACAACCCCAATGACAAGCCAAGCAATTGTTTCATACTTTTGATGTTCTCAAACTTTTTCAATCTTCACGCAATACATGAGCGTGAGCCATGGATATAGCACTATAGGTGGAATAGAATGGTGGTTGTGGAGAAGACAAAAAGGAGAAGATAGTCTCACATCAACTAGGCGTATCAACGGGCTATGGAGATGCCCATCAATAGATATCAATGTGAGTGAGTAGGGATTGCCATGCAACAGATGCACTAGAGCTATAAGTATATGAAAGCTCAAAAAGAAACTAAGTGGGTGTGCATCCAACTTGCTTGCTCATGAAGACCTAGGGCAATTTGAGGAAGCCCATCATTTGAATATACAAGCCAAGTTCTATAATGAAAGATTCCCACTAGTATATGAAAGTGATAACATGAGAGACTCTTTACTATGAAGATCATGGTGCTACTTTGAAGCACAAGTCTGGTAAAAGGATAGTAACATTGTCCCTTCTCTCTTTTTCTCTCATTTTTTTTATTTGGGCCCTTTTCTCCCTTTTTTATGGCCTATTTTTATTTGGGCTTCTTTGGCCTCTTTTTTTAGTACGGAGTCCCATCCCGACTTATGGGGGAATCATAGTCTCCATCATTCTTTCCTCACTTGGGACAATGCTCTAATAATGATGATCATCACACTTTTATTTTTCTTACAACTCAGCAATTACAACTCGATACTTAGAACAAAATATGACTCTATATGAATGCCTCCGGCGGTGTACCGGGATATGCAATGACTCATGAGTGACATGTATGAAAGAATTATGAATGGTGGCTTTTCCACAAATACGATGTCAACTACATGATCATGCTAAGCAATATGACAATGATGGAGTGTGTCATAAACGGAATGGTGGAAAGTTGCATGGCAATATATCTCGGAATGGCTATGGAAATGCCATAATAGGTAGGTATGGTGGCTGTTTTGAGGAAGGTATATGGTTGGTTTATGGTACCGGCGAAAGTTGCACGGTACTAGAGAGGCTAGCAATGGTGGAAGGGTGAGAGTGCGTATAATCCATGGACTCAACATTAGTCATAAAGAACTCACATACTTATTGCAAAAATCTACAAGTTATCAAAGCAAAGTATTACGCGCATGCTCCTAGGGGGATAGATTGGTAGGAAAATACCATCGCTCGTCCCCGACCGCCACTCATAAGGAGGACAATCAATAAATAAATCATGCTCCAACTTCATCACATAACGGTTCACCGTACGTGCATGCTACGGGAATCACAAACTTCAACACAAGTATTTCTCAAATTCACAACTACTCAACTAGCATGACTCTAATATTGTTACCTCCATATCTCAAAACAATCATCAAGCATCAAACTTCTCTTAGTATTCAAAACACTCATAAGAAAATTTTACTAATCTTGAATACCTAGCATATTAGGATTTTAAGCAAATTACCATGCTGTTCTAAAGACTCTCAAAATAATATAAGTGAAGCATGAGAGTTCATCTATTTATTCAAAATAAAACTACCACCATGCTCTAAAAGATATAAGTGAAGCACTGGAGCAAATGATAAACTACTCCGAAAGATGTAAGTGAAGATCAATGAGTAGTCGAATAATTATTCAACTATGTGAAGACTCTCTCTCATTTAATAATTTCAGATCTTGATAATTTATTCAAACAGCAAGCAAAGCAAAATAAAATGACATCTAAGAATAGCAAACATCATGTGAAGAAGCAAAAACTTAGGATCAACCGATACTAACCGATAGTTGTTGAAGAAGAAAGGTGGGATGCCAACCGGGGCATCCCCAAGCTTAGATGCTTGAGACTTCTTGAAATATTATCTTGGGATGCCTTGGGAATCCCAAGCTTGAGCTTTTGTGTCTCCTTAATTCCTCTCATATCACGGTCTCCCTAAATCTCAAAAGCTTCATCCACACAAAACTCAACAAGGACTCGTGAGATAGGTTAGTATAAACCATTGCCAAAACCTTATCATACTCTACTGTAGCAAATCAATAAAATTATTATTCAACATTGCATACTAAATGCCTCTGCATATTTAATAGTCCTATCCTCAAATAGAATCATTAAAGAAGCAAATATATGCAAACAATGCAAACATAACAGCAATCTGCCTAAACAGGATAGTCTGTAAAGAATGCAGAAACATCCATACTCCCCTAGCTCCAAAAATTACGAAAGAAAATTCCCACTGTAGTAAATTTATCAGATCTTAATATGCAAAAGGTTTCAACATTTTATCACATTCTGACTTTTCTAGGGAATTATTGCAACAGCGGTAAATTTTCTGTTTTCAAACAGCAACATGAAGACTTGTAACATAGGCATAGTAAAGGCTATCAATGCCACTTTTATTGAAATACAAGATGCAAAAAATCGTTCTAAATAACAGCAAGCAAATCCTAACAAAATAAATTGACGCTCCAAGCACAACACATATCATGTGGTGAATAAAAATATAGCTCCAAGTAAAGTTACCGATGGAAGTGGACGAAAGAGGGGATGCCTTCCGGGGCATCCCCAAGCTTAGGCTCTTGGCTATCCTTGAATATTACCTTGGGGTGACATGGGCATCCCCAAGCTTAGGCTTTTGCCACTCCTTATTCCATAATCCATCGAATCTTTACCCAAAACTTGAAAACTTCACAACACAAAACTTAAAGTAGAAAACTCATGAGCTCCGTTAGTATAAGAAAATAAATCACCACTTCAAGGTACTGTAATGAACTCATTATTTATTTATATTGGTGTTAAACCTACTATATTCCAACTTCTCTATGGTTTATAAACTATTTTACTAGCCATAGATTCATCAAAATAAGTAAACAACACATGAAAAACAGAATCTGTCAAAAACAGAACAGTCTGTAGTAATCTGGATCAAACGTATACTTATGGAACCCATAAAATTCTCAAATAAATTGCTGGACCTGAGGAATTTATCTATTAATCATCTGCAAAAAGAATTAACTAAATATCACTATCCAACTAAAAATGGCAGCAGTTCTCGTGAGCGCTAAAGTTTCTGTTTTTGACAGCATGATCAACAAGACTCTCCCCAAGTCTTCCCAAAGGTTCTACTTGGCACAAACACTAAATAAAAGCATAAAACCACATATAAATAGAGGCTAGATGGATTATTTATTATTAAACAGGAACAAAAAGCAAGGAGCTAAAATAAAATTTGGTTGCCTCCCAACAAGCGCTATCGTTTAACGCCCCTAGCTAGGCATGATGATTTCAATGATGCTCACATAAAAGATAAGAATTGAAATATAAAGAGAGCATCATAAAGAATATTACTAGCACATTTAAGTCTAACATACTTCCTATGCATAGGGATTTTGTGAGAAAACAACTTGTGGGAACAATAATCAACTAGCACAGCGAGGTAAAACAAGCATAACTTCAAAACTTTAAGCACATAGCATCATGAATAAATTCAACAATATAACCAACACCTAAAGCATTATTTTCATGATCTATAAGCATAGAAATTTTATTACTCTCCACATAAGCAAAATTCTTCTCATGAATAATGGTGGTAGCAAACTCAACAAAATAATTATCATGTGAGGCATAATCCAATTGAAAACTAAAATCATGATGACAAGTTTCATGGATATAATTATTCTTTATAGCATACAAGTCATCACAATAATCATCATAGATAGCAACTTTGTTCTCATAATCAATTGGAACCTCTTCCGGAATAGTGGATTCATCACAAAATAAAGTCATGACCTCTCCAAATCTACTTTCATCAATATAATCGTCATAAATAGGAGGCATGCTTTCATCATAATAAATTTGCTCATCAAAACTTGGGGGACAAAAAATATCATCTTCATCAAACATAGCTTCCCCAAGCTTGTGGCTTTGCATATCATTAGCATCATGGATATTCAAGGAATTCATACTAACAACATTGCAATCATGCTCATCATTCAAAGATTTAGTGCCAAACATTTTATAGATTTCTTCTTCTAGCACTTGAGCACAATTATCCTTTCCATCATACTCACGAAAGATATTAAAAAGGTGAAGCGTATGAGACAAGCTCAATTCCATTTTTTTATAGTTTTCTTTTATAAACTAAACTAGTGATAAAACAAGAAACTAAAAGACTTGATTGCAAGATCTAAATATATACCTTCAAGCACTCACCTCCCCGGCAACGACGCCAGAAAAGAGCTTGATGTCTACTACACAACCTTCTTCTTGTAGACGTTGTTGGGCCTCCAAGTGCAGAGGTTTGTAGGACAGTAGCAAATTTCCCTCAAGTAGATGACCTAAGGTTTATCAATCCGTAGGAGGCGTAGGATGAAGATGGTCTCTCTCAAGAAACCCTGCAACCAAATAACAAAGAGTCTCTTGTGTCCCCAACACACCCAATACAATGGTAAATTGTATAGGTGCACTAGTTCGGCGAAGAGATGGTGATACAAGTTCAATATGGATGGTAGATAAAGGTATTTGTAATCTGAAAATATAAAAACAGCAAGGTAACTAATGATAAAAGTGAGCGTAAATGGTATTGCAATGATAGGAAACAAGGCCTAGGGTTCATACTTTCACTAGTGTAAGTCCTCTCAACAATACTAACATAATTGGATCATAAAACTATCCCTCAACATGCAACAAAGAGTCACTCCAAAGTCACTAATAGCGGAGAATGAACGAAGAGATTATGGTAGGGTACGAAACCACCTCAAAGTTATTCTTACCAATCAATCCGTTGGGCTATTCCTATAAGTGTCACAAACAGCCCTAGAGTTCGTACTAGAATAACACCTTAAGACACAAATCAACCAAAACCCTAATGTCACCTAGATACTCCTATGTCACCTCAAGTATCTGTGGGTATGATTATATGATATGCATCACACAATCTCAGATTCATCTATTCAACCAACACATAGGACCTCAAAGAGTGCCCCAAAGTTTCTACCGGAGAATCACGGCGAAAACGTGTGCCAACCCCTATGCATAGGTTCATGGGAGGAACCCGCAAGTTGATCACCAAAACATACATCAAGTGAATCACATGGTATCCCATTGTCACCACAGATACGCATGACAAGACATACATCAAGTGTTCTCAAATCTTTAAAGACTCAATCCGATAAGATAACTTCAAAGGGGAAACTCAATCCATTACAAGAGAGTAGAGGGGGGAAGAAACATCATAGGATCCAAATATAATAGCAAAGCTCACGATACATCAAGATCGTATCACCTCAAGAACACGAGAGAGAGAGAGAGATCAAACACATAGCTACTGGTACATACCCTCAGCCCCGAGGGAGAACTACTCCCTCCTCGTCATGGAGAGCACCGGGATGATGAAGATGGACCCCGGAGAGGGATTGCCCCCTCCGGAAGGGTGCCGGAACGGGTCTAGCTTGGCTTTCGGTGGCTACGGAGGCTTCTGGCGGCGGAACTCCCGATCTATTGTGCTCTTTGGAACTTTTAGGGTACGACGATATATATGGGTGCAGGAAGTACGTCGGAGGAGGAAGGGGGCGCGCCCTACGGGGGTGGGCGCACCCCCACCCTCGTGGGCAGCCCGTGTCTCCCTTGACGTGCACTCCAAGTTCCCTGGGTTGCTTTCCTTCCAAAAATAACTTCTCCAGTTGATTTCGTTCCGTTTCGATTCCGTTTGATATTCCTTTTCTTCGAAACACTGAAATAGGCATAAAACAACAAATCTGGGCTGGGCCTCCGGTTAATAGGTTAGTCCCAAAAGTAATATAAAAGTGGATAATAAAGCCCAATATTACCCAAAATAGTAGATAATATAGCATGGAGCAATAAAAAATTATAGATACGTTGGCGACGTATCAGATTGCCCCCCTTGGGAGCGCCTCCCCCTCTCCCCCTTTATATACGGAGGGGGGCACCCCATAGACACAACAATTGATTTCTTGGATCTTTTAGCCGTGTGCGGTGCCCCCCTCCACCATAATCCACATCGGTCATATCGTTGCGGTGCTTAGGCGAAGCCCTGCGTCGGTAGAACACCATCATCGTCACCACGCCGTCGTGTTGACGGAACTCTCCCTCAAAGCTCGGCTGGATCGGAGTTCGAGGGACGTCATCGAGTTGAACGTGTGCAGAACTCGGAGGTGCCGTGCGTTCGGTGCTTGATCGGTCGAATCATGAAGACGTACGACTACATCAACCACGTTATGCTAACGCTTCCGCTTTCGGTCTACGAGGGTACGTGGACACACTCTCCCCTCTCGTTGCTATGCATCACCATGATCTTGCATGTGCGTAGGAAAATTTTGAAATTACTATGTTCCCCAACACTACGCATAGACCTGGCTCTGATGGCACTGTTGGGGAATGTAGTAATTTCAAAAAAAAATCCTATGCACACGCAAGATCCATCTAGGTGATGCATAGCAACGAGAGGGAAGAGTGTTGTCCACGTACCCTCGTAGACCATAAGCGGAAGCATTATGACAACGCAGTTGATGTAGTCATACGTCTTCACGATTCGACCGATCCTAGCACCAAAGGTACGGCACCTCCGTGATCTGCACACGTTCAGCTCGCTAAGGTCCCATGAACTCTAGATCCCGCTGAGTGTTGAGGGAGAGCTTCGTCAGCACGACAGCGTGATGATGGTGATGATGAAGTTACCGACGCTGGGTTTCTCCTAAGCACTACAACGATATGGCCGAGGTGGAAATCTGTGGAGGGGGGCACCGCACACGGCTAAACAATCAACTTGTGTGTCTATAGGGTGCCCCCATCCCCCGTATATAAAGGAGTGGAGGGGGGGGGGGGAGGGCCGGCCCTCTATGGCGCGCCCAAGGGGGAGTCCTACTTCCAGTGGGAGTAGGATTCCCCTTTACCTTGTTGGAGTAGGAGAGAAGGAAGGGGAGAGAGGGAGAAGGAAAGGGGGGCCGGCCCCCACCCCACTTAGGATTGGGCTTGGGGGGGCGCCCCCACCTAGGCCGCCTCCTCCTCTCTCCCACTAAGGCCCATTAAGGCCCACACACTGTCGAGGTATGGGGTTCTGGCAAACCCTTAAGGTTCGAACATTGGGGTGCGCACGAAGTCTTTCCCTCCAACTGATCTACGCTCTAGCTCGCTAAGATCCCGCGGACGAACTCGACGAACTCACAACACAGAAGGACACGGGGTTTATACTGAACAATACACGGGAAGAACGGCTTCCTGAGGTTGAGGCGTTCTTGAGCTCGGTGAGCTTGTGTGTGAGGGTCGTCTCTCTAGCCAAGATGATGTGCCCCCTCCACTATGGTGGCTAGTCCTATTTATAGAGGCCCTGGTCCTCTTCCCAAATATCGAGCGGGAAGGGAGCCAACAATGGTGGGCTAATTTGAAGGGGGACAGCTAGTACAAGCTATCCTAACAAAAGTAGTCTTCGCCTGCACAAAGTTCTGGTGGTGACGCTGTTCTGGGCTCCACAATGACCTCCGTCTTGTAGTCCATGGTCTTGGTCTTGTTGCACCGAAATGACAACCTTTGCCTGAGGCCTTGGTACTCCACGGCTGTGCTTGCCCCCTTTGCACCAAAGAGGAAACAAGGACGCTGTGCGCGCTGGCACCCGCCCGGTGTCGATCATCACGGCTCACGTCATGAGAGCCTCGTGAGGTTCGCCTCACCTTGATATCTCCGCTCCTCTTGAGCCTGCCTAGCTAGGCACTCCAGAGGAGGTCTTGCGTCGTCCGCCTCGCGAGGCTTGGCCCCTCGCGAGGGTCTTGGGTGCCTTGTTGGTGAAAATGGGCCGTACAGACCTGCTGGCGCAGCCACGCCGCGGGCCGTAGGCAGGCAAGTCTAGGGACCCCCGTTCCCAGAACACCGACAGTAGCCCCCGGGCCCAAGGTGCGCGCGGGCTTGGCTTCGCGGCAAAGCCAAGGGTCAAGTTCGGAGTATCGCGGCCCCCAAAAGCCTGCGTGTCGGTGTACAAAAAGAGGGGTGCACTTTTTGTACCCCTATAATTGTGCACGGGCAGTCAGAGCCGCGGGCACCACCACACCAAGCAAGGCAAGGGAGGTGAGCCAGGGTAAGACCGAAGCTCAAGGGAACTAGGACGACACCAAGGCCAAAACCACGAAGAACAAAGGAGACGAAGCGGACTCCCCCGGCAAGATCCTTGCCGGGAGACAGTTTTAGCAACCCCGGCAAGACCCTTGCCGCGACAACTCGCCCCATGCCTACGGAGCAAATCACCCTTGAGTCCACTGCCCCCATGGGGCAAGGATTCGGGAGACATCCCCATGGTGGCATGCAGATCTTTGTGAAGACATTCAAGATCAGATACGTACAATAGAAGATGACGACCCTTGGCGGGATCCCAGCCGAGGAAGACCACAAGGCCCCCGGCAAGCGCCTTGTCGGGGATGACAGCAGGCGCCCCGGCAAGACCCTTGCCGGGGTCCCGGCAAGGCCCTTGCCAAGAACATCCGCAGGGCCACCATCAGGCCCACGCCGACTAAACCTCCACCACCGCACGCATGCGGCTGCCGACCCAATCAGCTCGGCAGGCACCTACGTGGCAGAGTGCAGATCTTCGTGAAGACCCTCCACTGCGCCACCTCAGCTGCCTGCCTACCTACATGGCATCACAGGCATCGCTGGCCAGGGCGCGTGTCGACACAAGAAGGAGCAGCGATGGACGAGACAGGTTTCTCCCCCGTCCTCGATAAAGCAAGGACACCTAAGCAAGACACATTAAATGCGCCTTGTCATGTAATGCGAGGGATAACCTCGCATCACTGTACCCTTTCCACCTCCTGCGTGCCACTGTGGCAACCCCTTTTTCTATAAAAGGAGGCCCGAGGCGACCAGGAGGAGGATTCGGCTTTTTGGAGCTCCTAATGCCCCAGAGCTAGCTCAAGAACAGGAATATACATCCACCAAAGCAGGAGTAGGGTTTTACGCATCCTCGCGGCCCAAACCTGGATAAACAAACTGTGTACTATCTGTTTGATCCGCTCTTCTCACGACCCCGCGCCCCGCTAACCGTAGTAGGGATTCTTGTGATCCCATAGGTGTCGTTCCCACCGACATCTTTGGCATGCCAGGTAGGGGGCGCAGTTGTGAGAATTGGCTTTAGCAGTTAGTTCGACGCTTCTTCATCATCATGGCGCCCAAGAAGAAGACGACGGTGGCGGTTGGCCAGTCGGAAGCCGGACAGCCCGTCCCGACGCAGGCGAGCAGCGGACCGGTCGCAGAAAGGACCCGAGGCGCTGCTCGCCAACACCAACGCCATCCCAGCAGCCGGAGTTTGGGAGGCGGCGATGTTTGTGCGCCTGGTAACGGGCCACACATCGCCAAATCCAAAGGCGGAGCCAGGCCCTCCGCGGGTGGAGCGGGGCCTTCCAAGGTCATCGCCGCCCCACCCGAAGGCGACGCAAGGGCCTCCAAGACTCCCACGCCGGCGCCAACAGCGCGCTCCTCCCAGGCAGCGCGCGACGAATGGCGTAATCACGCCGAAGATCCCGGGTGTCGCCGTGGGAAGAGCCCCGAGCACCACTCCCGGGACGTAGAAGACCTGCCCGCTCGCTGAAGCGCTGGTGAAAACGGCATGTGACCGTGGGGTCGTGATAGAGCTCCTTCTGATGTGGTCAGAAGTCGAAGCGCGCCGCGATCCGTGCAGGTTCCGCTGCCACCGACGCCAGCAGAGGCCCTGGCGCGCGCAGTTGCTCCTTGACTTTCCTCCCACTACGGGGAAACTCGACAAATGGAGAGCCACTATCCGAAGCCTTGTTGCGGTGGCCAACAAAGACGAACCAAGTCCGGTGGGGCCCCCGGGTCGACGCTCCGATGGAGTCCCGTGCACCAGTGGCGGAAAAGCCGGTGGCGCCGCAACCACGGTGCATTCACCTCTTCCCCATCCGGTACCGCGGACGCCGGCTCGTCGCGACGTCACGGGCGACGACATCTCCATAGCGTCGTCTGACCCACGGACCCACTGTGACCAGCGCCAAGTTCTTCGGGAACGAGCCCATGAAGACGCTCGAACCACTATCGAGCGCCGGCGCGGAGCACGCCACCAGTCAGACAGGCGAGCAGGGCCTGCTGCGAACCACCCGGCCCCGGAGAGCCCTGGAGGCCTACCTTACGAGGTAGGCTGTCTGGCTTTTACCCGTGAGCTGCGGCAGTTCCAGTGGCCCACTCACCGCACCTTCAAACCTGACGTTGGCGAAAAGTACAACGGCAAGACCCACCCGTCTGAGTTCCTCAGCATCTACACCTTCGCGATGCAAGCTGCCGGAGCCCGCGACGATAAGGTGCTTGCGAATTACTTTCCATTGGCTCTTAAACCCAACACCATGTCGTGGTTGATGCACTTGCCGGTAAACTCTATTTCCTCCTGGTCGGATTTGTGCCATGAGTTTGTGGGCGCCTTTACTAGAGGTCACCAAGCCCATGGCCAAGCAAGCGACCTGCACGTCATTCCCCAGAAGGGAGGCGAGAGTTTGCGCAAGTATATACAGAGGTTCAGCCGGGTACAGTACAATATCCCTGATGTTCACCCTGCCGCCATCATCAGCGCGTTCCATCAGAACGTGCGTAACCGCAAGATGCGCGAAGAGCTGGCAATGAACAAGGTGAAAGATGTGGCAGAACTCTATGTTCTTGCTGACAGATGTGCCCGAGCTGAAGAGGGAAGGAAGTACCCCGGCGAAGATGCCGACGTGGAAACCGACTCCTCAGATGAGGATACTGCCGCCCCAGCGAAGAAAGGCCGGCGCCGCAACAGGAAGCGCAAAGGTAAAGCCGTGCTTGCCGTCGAGGGATCTGACGATGCCGGCTCCGCCAAGAAAACCAAGGCAGATGACCCCGGCAAGGAAATTGCCGGATGTGTCGCCTGCCGGGCCTTGGCGGCTGCCGAGAAGCCAGGAAACTCCGACAAGCAATACTGCAAGATCCATCGCACAAAAGGCCATGATCTCCAGAACTGCCGATAGGTTGAGCTCCTTGCTGAGAAGCAAAGGGCTGAATATGAGAGGCGGGACAAGGAGAAAGGCCAGGACGGTGCTGAGGGGTCCGGCAAGAAGCGTGACGGCCAGGCGGGCCGTCACGGCAAAGATAAACAGCAGGAGAGGCCTGCCCGAGGCCCTGACAAAAAGCCAGAAGACGATGATCGCGAAGAAGACGATGAGTCTGGTGACCAAGAATTTCAGAAAGCTACGGAGGCCATGTGCGTTGATGGCGGCGCCTCGCTGCATACCTCTCACCGCCAGCTTAAACAGTGGGCGCGTGAGATTTGGCGGCAGAGCCGTCTTTTGATGCCCAAAGGCCGCTGAAGTGGTCCAGCACACCTATCATTTTTGACACTGAGGATCACCCTGATCGCGCTACTGCAGTCGGGTGCTTGCCATTGTTGGTTTCACCAACAATATGCAACCTCAAGGTGACAAAGATGCTAGTCGATGGCGGGGCCGGTCTGAACTTAATCTCGCCTGTTGTGATAGAGAAACTGCAGATTCCTGATGAAGACCTCGAAGAGACGGGCACATTTCAGGGGGTCAACCCGGGAAGAAGTCAACCAAAGGGAAAGGTCACGTTGCCCGTGACTTTTGGGAGTGATTTGAACTACAGGACAGAAAGGATTGTGTTCGACGTTGCCAAGATCCCCTTGCCTTACAACGGGATCCTTGGCCGCCCAGCGCTGGCCAAGTTCATGGCGGCGTCACATTACGCCTACAACACCCTGAAGATGCCGGGGCCTGTGACGATCATCACCGTCCCATCAGACAAGAAGGATGCGCTAATTTGCACTGACCAACTCTACCAACAAGCAGCCGCATCAGCCGCCACTGCTAAGGCCCTTGCTCCTGCCACTGGAGCCCCGGGAAGGAAAAAGAAGAAGACCGGTGAGACGTCAGGCACCCACTCCGGCAAGCGCACCTCTTCGGAGTGTAGCGCTCCCGTCGAGGACGTGCCAGAGAGCTCCACCGACAGAAACAAGAAGTCCAGGGCCACACCGCCGGGAACCAAGAAGGTTTCTGTCAAGGAGGACGACACGGGAGGGGCTTTTACCATAAGCTCCGCCCTTGACGACAAATAGGAAGACGCGCTCGTCACCTTCCTGCGGGCGAATGTCGATGTGTTTGCATGGCAAGCATCCGACATCCCCGGCGTTCCCAGGGAGGTGATTGAGCACCACCTTGCTGTCTGTCCTCATGCGCGGCCCGTCAAGCAGAAGGTCAGAAAGCAAGCCTTGGAACGACAAGGGTTCATCACAGAGGAGATCCGGAAACTGGAAGCAGCGGGTTTGGTAAGAGGAGTGCTCCATCCAACGTGGTTGGCCAATCCAGTGGTAGTGCGCAAGGCAAATGGGAAGTGGAGGCTGTGTATTGATTACACAGATATCAATAAGGCTTGTCCCAAAGACCCCTTCCCGTTGCCGTGCATCGACCAGATTGTTGACTCCACGGCTGGGTGTGATCTGTTGTCATTCCTCGATGCCTACTCCGGCTACCACCAGATCTTCATGACAAGAGAAGACGAAGAGAAAACGACGTTCATCACCCCATGTGGTACGTATTGTTTCATACGAATGCCTTTCGGGTTGAAGAGTGCTGGTTCAACGTTTGCAAGGGCGGTCCAGATTGGTTTTGAACCCCAGTTCCATAGAAATATGGAAGCTTATATGGATGATATAGTGGTCAAAACCAAGAATAGGGAAACCCTCATACCGGATTTACAAGAAACATTTGCAAACCTACGCAAGATCAATCTCAAGCTGAACCCTGAGAAGTGCGTCTTCGGCGTCCCGTCCGGCAAGCTTCTCGGGTTCTTTGTGTCGCAGCGCGGGATAGAGGCCAATCCGGACAAGATCAAAGCTATAGAGAAGATTGAAGCACCCAAGCGAGTCAAGGATGTGCGTCGGCTTGCTGGTTGCGTTGCTGCCATGAGCAGGTTCATTTCCAAGTCCGCCGAGCGCGCCCTTCCCTTTTTCAAGATTTTGAATAAGGCGGGCCCGATGGAGTGGACACCAGAAGCCGAAGCAGCATTGCAAGATTTGAAGAGGTACCTCTCCTCCGCGCCAATACTAGTTGTGCCTAGGCCACGGGAACCGTTGCTGCTATACTTGGCGGCAACGAACCAGGTGGTCAGCGCCGCACTAGTGGCGCAGAGAGAAATTATTGACGAGGTAATGGCAGCGACAGAGCTCGATGCCACTGATGCAGAGACAACACAGCCAGTTGGAGTGCCGCCGAAGAAGAAAATGATGCAGCACCCGGTCTACTTTGTTAGTTCCCTCCTGCAGGGGGCTAGATCAAGGTACTCCGGTGTGCAGAATCTGCTCTTCGGCCTTCTTATGGCCTCGAGGAAGCTGCGTCACTACTTCCAGGCGCACGAAATCACTGTCGTCACTCGCCTCCCTCTGCAACGGATATTGCACAGTCCAGACGCAACGGGAAGAATCGTAGAGTGGGCACTGGAACTGTCCAGCTTCGGCCTCAAGTTTGAGAGTACCTCGACGATTCAAAGCCGAGTCCTGGTGGAGTTCGTTGCAGAATGGACCGCGACGCCTGACGAAGAAGCCCAAGAGACTGCTCTCCCCAGCAAGGAGGCAAGTTGCGACTGGATCATGTACTTTGATGGAGCTTTCTCCTTACAGGGCGCCAGGGCTGGCGTACTGCTTGTCGCGCCCACCGGAGAGCACCTCAAGTACGTGATCCAGATGCACTTCCCCAGGGAGGTGTCAACAAACAATACGGCTGAGTACGAAGGGCTGCTTGCTGGTCTTAGGATCGCGGCGGACCTCGGAATCAAGAAACTCGTTGTCAGGGGCGACTCACAACTTGTTGTCAAGCAAGTCAACAAGGATTACCAGAGCCCGTTGATGAAGGCCTACGTCGATGAAGTGAGAAAGCTGGAAGAGCGTTTTGACGGTATACAGGCAGAACAAGTTCCCCGAGCGGAGAATGACATCGCCGATTACCTGTCAAAACGCGCTGCCCTCAAGCTACCTGTGGAACCAGGTACCTTTGTGCTTGGGCTAACTTAGCCATCCGTTGATCCATCACCAGAGCAGAACAAGAGGAGAAAATCAGGGCCCGACAAGTACTTTCCCGCCGAGCTCCCTGAAGCCGCCGACAAGGATGTTGCCGGAGACACTGAGCCCGCCACAGGACGGCTAGCTCCGACGGAGCATCAAGCTCTTGCCGTGGAGACAGCCGCTCCTATAGCGGAGGAAATGCCTTTAGTCCTCGCCGTCGAGCCCCAGGCTCCAGCGTGGGCACAGCATACCGTCCGATTCCTCCAAACAGGGGAACTTCCTAAGGAGCAGGAAGAAGCGGAAAAAGTAGCCCATCGCTCTACTATGTACCAGTTCGTCGATGACGTCCTGTACAGAAAGAGGCCGAACGGTGTGAAATTGAAGTGTATCCCTTGAGAGGAAGGACTGGGGCTGTTGGCGGAGATACATGGAGGCGTATGTGGATCCCACATAGGGTCGAGGGCCCTTGCCGGCAAAGCATTTCGGCAAGGCTTCTTCTGGCCCACCGCCCTCCAGGATGCGATGACACTAGTCACCAGGTGTGGAGCGTGTTAGTTCCATTCAAAGAAGCTTCATCAGCCAGCTCAAGCCCTTCAAACCATTCCTCTCTCCTGGCCTTTCTCGGTCTGGGGCTCGACATACTGGGCTCTTTCCCCCGCGCTGTCGGGGGCTTTGAGTACTTGTACGTTGCAATCGACAAGTTCACAAAGTGGCCAGAAGTGGAAGCAGTGAGGAAGGTCACAGCACAGTCAGCCGTCAAGTTCTTCAAAGGACTGGTGTGCCGTTTTGGTGTACCCAATAGGGTCATCACCAACAATGACACGCAGTTCACAAGCCACACCTTCATGCAATATATTCAAGACCTCGGTAGTAAGGTCTGTTTCGCTTCCGTTGCTCACCCACGAAGCAATGGTCAGGCTGAGAGGGCAAATGCTGAAGTACTGCGAGGCCTGAGGACAAAGACCTTTGACAGACTGCACAAGAGTGGAAGGCGCTGGATTGATGAATTGCTGGCGGTTCTTTGGTCAATCAGAACGACACCAAATCGAGCCACCAGCCAGACACCCTTTGCCCTGGTATACGGGGCAAAAGCAGTTCTCCCCACGGAACTCATATACGGGTCACCTCGAGTACTCGCTTATGACAAGCTTGAGCAAGAGAAATTGCGGCAAGATGACACAACGCTCCTTGAGGAAGATCGTCTTCGGGCGGCTGTGAGAACAGCGCGCTACCCGCAAGCCTTGCGCCGCTACCATAGCCGCAAGGTTCATGCCCGAAGCTTTGAGGAAGGCGACCTTGTTCTTCGGCGCGTTCAATCGGCCACGAATTCCAACAAGTTGACGCAAAAGTGGGAAGGCCCTTATCAGGTAATACGAGTCACCAGGCCCGGTGCAGTCCTCCTGGAGACCGAAGATGCCATTCCGGTGATTAACTCCTGGAACATTGAGCATCTTCGCAAGTTTTACCCGTGAGGCGCGGCTTGCCGGGCCCCCCGGCAAGCCACCTTTTGTATGAGCCTTGCCGATGACGCATCTAACCCTTTGTACAAAGCCAGGCGCAGACCCTGAGCATAAATAAATGAAGCGCTGGCGCCCTAAGTTATAGCATGCATGCTAGGTCGAGTCTCGTCCTTGGTTAGGGTTGATAGTGCTTAGCGGCGACTAACCCCTAGCTTAGAGGTCGAGTGTGCGTCTCTTTGTCTTTCTTTTGTCTTCTTTGGTTCACAGGACACACAGATATCCTTGCCGAACCACTTGGGGAGAAAAAAAGGAACAAACCAGCATCTAGGCCCCGTCAAGCTAGTATTGCCGGGGGCTGCAAGAGCAAAGATTCACCCACGGCAAACCAGGGTCGCCGGGGGCTGCAGCTTCAGATAAGTTGTTCATCCCTTATCATGCATTCCATTATGGACTGAGGTATGTGAAACCTCATTTTTCCTTAAGCTACCGTGCTCCTCTAACTCTAGGCCCTAGGGCTCGTTCCTGGGACCAAGTTTGGTCGTAGTCGCGGCAGCGTAAGGATGAAACAAGGAGCCTGAACCCGCCTCATCCCTGTCTCCGCCAAAGGCGTGAGAAAGGTCGAGCAAAGTGGGGAGACGGCAAGGCCTGTTGCCGGGCGAGAAAATGTTTATCTTAGAGATATCAAAGATTTACTCCTTGTCGTGGGTTCCACCCGCAAACAAATGACCCGGCAAGCATCCCTTTTTCAATAAAAACATTCCACTCAGGTACAGTCTGTAGGGAATGAAAAACATGAATGAAGGGATTACAAGTTTTAAATTCAACAAAGGCCCGAAGGCTTACAAACTAAAAAGAGATAAGGTGCCCGTAATCCCTTTCTTGTCTCTCTCCTCAGGAGGCAGGTCAAGGAGGCGAGAAAGGCAAAAGGAGCACCTAGGCAAGCTACGGGTGGCAGAAGACGCAGGGAGAACATCTTGGTGGCCGTCCAAAGGCTGGGTGGTGATGGCGGCGTCGGAAGCAGAGCTCGAAGACGAGGCGGCAGGACGTCAGTACGCGTCGAAGGCGTCGGTGCCCGCGTACTCCGACTTGACGGCCTTGCCGCCCGCCCTCTTCCTCTTCCACAGCCTCCCAATGCCAGCCGCCCAAGGAGACGAGCCCGAGAAGTTCAAGGAGCCGGTGCTGCACTCGACACTTAGTCGGACCCGTCATCCTGCCGCCTACCGCCCTCGTCGTCGCTGCCGCTGTCCTCCTTGTCACTCCCGCCCGAGGAGGAGTCTTCACTATCAGAAGAGCTCTCCACGCAGCACCTTGTACGAGTCCCAAAGTGCCCGAAGACCTTGACGAAGAGAAGGCCACCCTCCATCAGCTTAAAATGGAGAGTGAGCCCCTCTGTCAAGCTTTGGATATGAGCAAACGTCTTCCATCCCCAACGAAGATACATCACGTGAGGGGCGGGGAAGTCGACGCGAACCCGCGTGCCACTGATCCCGCAGCCCCTCATGTGCAGCCGCAATGACTCCGGCGGATCTAGCTCCATCTCCCATGCAAATGGAGTTGGGAGACGAAGGCGACGGCGCGGCGGCCGGCGCATCTTGGCGAAGAACTCACAAGGGTCATCCCCAACATGGCCCTCCATTGGAGGGGGAGCTGCTGGCGGAGGCGAGGCCGGCGCGCCACCCCGTCCTCCTCTTCCCCGAGCGCGCCGGCCTCGCCCACGGCCTCGCCCTCTTCCCCTTCCCCTCGCGGCTGGTTCTGCCACCGCAGGCGCAGGAGAAGGAGGGACGCGTTGTCGAGCGGCGACCCTCGCCACCACCATTGAAGGACCGGGATTCCCTCTCTCCATGATGGATGGAAGGGAGGAGCAGAAGCTGAAGGAAGAAGAAGATGAAACCATGCGCGACGCCATCCCCCTCCCGCTCTTTATAAAGGAGCGAGGTTGGGGCTCGGCTGCCCCGCTCGGCCAATCGAGATACGGAAGACGCAGGGAGCCAGGACTGACTCGCCGCCCCAACCAGCGACGGCCCGGTTTCCCGCCTCCACCGTTTGCCACCCCAAGCGTATGGGAGACACGTGGCGGACGTGCAGAACTGAGGGGACGGGTGAGGCGACCTCTCCCCACCCCGTGATCATGGGGAGTGGATGCCTTGAAGACCGCGCCTCAGCCCCATTTAGTAAATGGGCCGCGCCTCCACGCCTCCCTCCATTTATGGGGAAGGCGCGAACCGCCCCTTTACTACGACGTGACGCATGCGTGCAGAGACCAACCCCACGCATGTTGCCCACGTCACGCCCACCTCCCCACGGTGCGCCACGCCCGCGAGTCGTGGGAAGCGCAGCGCGCGAAGAATCTTACCGCGATAAAAACCACCCCGCCTACCCGCGCACCGTTTCTGGGCCTGACCCAACAACGCGTTGCGCTTATGTGTGGCCCAGACCCGGGGGCTCCTGCCGGTGTACAAAAAGAGGGGTGCACTCTTTTTACCCCTATAACTGTGCACGGGTGTCGGCGTTCTGGGAACAGGGGTCCCCAGACTTGCCTGCGTGTGGCCTGCGGCGTGGCTCAAAGGGGGGCCCAGCACGGCCCGTCTTCATCAACACAGACCCAAGACCCTCGCGAGGGGCCAGGCCTCGCGGGGCGGACGACACGGAGCTTCCTCAGGCACGGCCTCATCAGGCTGGCTCGCGAGGAGGCGGAGAGATCAAGGCGGGGTACCTCACGAGGTGCCCGTGACGCAGGCCATGACGACCAAAGGCGCCAGGCGGGCGCCAGCCCGCACAGTGTCCTCCTTTCCTCTTTGGTGCAAAGGGAGCAAGCACAGGCGAGAGCATCAAGTAAAGGCACCCGTTTCGGTGCAACGAGACCAAGACCAGTCCAACGGCAGGGAGGAAGTCATTGTGGAGCCCAAGCCAGCGTCACCACCAGATCCGTTGGCAGGCGAGGACCAACTTTAGTCAGGATAAGTGTACCAGATGTTCCCCTTCAAAATGGATAATTGTTGGCGCCCTTCTCGCTCAATATTTGGGAAGAGGCCCAAGGCCTTTGCCTATAAATAGGACTAGCCACCCCCAGGGTAGAAAGGAGGACCGAAATTGGATAGAGAATCGAGAAGAGAGAGAGAGAAGGGTGACTGAACTCCTCCTAGCGGTTCGTCGCCCCAGCCAAGAACAGACCCTCGCGAGGCTATTCTTCCTTGTATTGCTCATCATCATTAGCCCAAGAGGCAATCCACCACACCACACATTGGAGTAGGGTATTACACCACAACGGTGGCCCGAACCAGTATAAACCCTGTGTCTCTTGTGCTGTCCTTTCCATAGCTTAGATCTTAGCGAGGCGGAGGGGTGCAGGTAGGTAGAAGGCGAAATCTCCGCGCGCACCCCAGTGTTCGAACCTCAAGGGTTTGCTGGAACCCGAAATCCGACATTTGGCGCGCCAGGTAGGGGTGCGCTGGAATCCCCCTTCTACCGCTTCGTGTCCCGTCACGTCGTCATCACCATGTCCGGCGACCAGGCGGGCAACCCAGATCCATGGGCGGCGTGGCCCGCCCGCGCAGAGCCACTCGCCTCGGGCGACCCCGTGCCCCAGGCAACTCGCGGTCCGCAGGGCGCTGCGGGCCGCGGGTGACGCGGACAGGCTTCGACAGTTCTCACACCGCGGCAGGCGTGGTCGGCAGCAAGGGCCTCCAATCACGCCGCGACCACAACACCGTACACCCGCCGGGAGCAGGCGAACTCGAGGGCCGCGCTCACGGTGGCCCGAGAGCTGCTGCAGTGCAGGCTGCTGGAGGGCGGCCGCGACATGCTGCTGGAGCGGGTGGCAGAGCTCCTGGGCTTCACCGCCTTGGGGGCTCACCCCTTCTGCACCCAGCTCCCATCTCAAGCCCAGGGCGGCCCACGCAGGGGCTCCACGCGCGCCTGCGGGCTCCAAGGCTACTCCAACGCCAGCGAAGCTGTCGGCACCGGACCGGCGGCGGCGCTGCCCCCGCTCCCGGTCCGCGAAGAAGAAGGACTCGACACGACCCACGGCCCCAGTGGACAGCCGCCCTACCACCCCACGGTGGGCGCGTCAAGCAGAGTTGCGTGGCACGTAGAGCACTACGGCATGGCCTTCGGGATGACGGCGCCAGAAGAATACGTGCCCCTCATGATGGACCAAGGACACCCTCACGAGGGTGAACAAGGCTCGCTCCTCAGCCCAAGCTGGGGGACGAGGCGCCAGAAGCTGAGCCCTTCCAGGAGCCCCGGGACGGTCCCACTGGGCACGCTGGAGGCAGCAATTATCGGATACCGCTAATTCCTCAGGAGCAGGCATACGCTAATCATGGATCGCAGGAGGTGCAGGTCGCCACAGCGAGCAGCTGCCCCGCTCCCACAGTCTCCTACCCCTCGGGAGGAGGGCGCAGGGGGCTGCAGGAGAGGGGCCGAGATCCGACATCA
This sequence comes from Triticum urartu, assembly GCF_056163025.1. Classification (NCBI taxonomy): domain Eukaryota; kingdom Viridiplantae; phylum Streptophyta; class Magnoliopsida; order Poales; family Poaceae; genus Triticum; species Triticum urartu. Next base: position 444,192,984 of record NC_141876.1, read on the forward strand.
CCACCGCGGTGTTCGGAGCAAGGTGTTCTCAGGAGGTAGGCCCTCTGCTGGGGAGGTGCCTCAGGGCCTGCCCCTGGCGGAGGACCCGTGGTCGTCGGGGGAACCGCTGGCGACCGCTCTACCCCATCGGCGGCGTCCTGGTTTCCGGTCGTCATTGATGGCACTAGAGTGTGGCGCAAGGCGGGCCCCTCATCTGGCGATATGAAGAAAGGCCGGTACCTGTGAAGAAGGCCCAGTGCCTGTGAAGCTCGCCGCCCCGTGACACTCTCACATAATAATGAGTGGGGCTGTACACGCCCCGGAGTCTCAGGGGTGCCGGCCTCAGGCCCTGGGGCTCCCTCCCACGCCCAGTGGCAGCACTTAGCTCCGCGCTGGTGAGAAGACGTCCAAGACTAGATTAGGTGCCGGACGCGACCTTTTGTCTGCTTTCGTTGCTTTTCCCTTTGGTTGTCGCTTTCCCCCGCTGGATTTAAGTTGGATTCGAATTTGAGATTTGCGTGTGTTCGGGGAAGGGGTGCTTAGTATCGTTCGAGCAATTTCTCGCGTTTTGGTTACCACTTCGCCTCAGCTGCCTCCCCTCGTGAGCCCCTCGCGAGCCGGGTCAGGCCTAGCTTGCGCGCAGCCCAGACTGCCACCGCCGCGTCCTCTCAGGAGGGTTTTTTTACTGCGGATCCTACGGATTCGGTCAAGGAACACTCGGGACACCACAGCCTCCCACAGGCTACCTCAGGGCCCGCACGGGACAAAGGTAAACTAGCCGACCAGCGCGTCGCTTAAGCCAACCACTTGGCGCGGGCGCATGGGCAATGTAACGTCTACTAGTACGAAGAACACAAGTTTTACATGAGGGGCTCTCCCTCCAAAATGCTCTCACAGCCATCAGGCCAAAACCTGAGTTCTATTCATGCAGGGTAAGGAAACAGGAACGATGCACGATCAGTCGGATAAATCCCCCAATGCGTCCTCAGGAGCACCACCCGAACCGTTGCTGGCGTCGCTGAACTCGCCATCGCTGTCTGCGTCGCCGCCAGCGGCGTCAGGGCCGTTCACCGCACCGCCCTCGTCGACAGCCACGATCACGCCGTCGTTGTCTGAAGCGAAGGCCCTGACAAGAGCATCCACATTGTCTTCCACCCAGTGCGCCAGGTCATCTCGGACGGCCTGGGGGACTGGGGCGATGGCGGCGTCGAAATCGAAGTGGGGATCCATGTTCTGGAGATGGCTGAAGACACGAGAAAAGGCACGCCCGAGCAGGGCGCGGCTCCTCTCCTCCACCAACCTGTCGGCCCTGACCGACCGCGCCTCCAGCTGCGTCACCACGTTGGTGAAGAACTGAAGGTTACCGGCGTAGTTGACTGCGTGCGGCTCGCCAACAGCCGCCTCGCAGATGTTGCCCAAGGCTGTGTTGGCTCTCTCCCGGAGCGTGGTGAGCATGGGGCCGTGCTCATGCTCCAGGATCCGCCGCTGACGTATCTCGTCCGCATTCTGGCGCGCGACGACCTCAGCCTCCTCCACCCGCTGGCGAAGAAGGAGCACCTCGGTCTGGGAGGTGGTTGACTCCCCTTGCGCTACCTCAAGGGCGGCGCGAAAAGCATCGGCCCACCATGTCGCTTCCTCCTGCTTGGCCCTCAAGGCAGCAGTCCCACCTTCAGCCTCGGCCCGCATCAACTCCAGCCTCTCCTCGAACTCGTGCTCGAGGTTCAAGCGCGCCATCGCCACCCAACATCCGACCTCCTCCAGGACACAGGCTTCCCGTGCAGCGACATCATCCTCCGCCTGCGTCACCAAGCGCTCCCTCGTCTCCAGACGCTCATACTCGCGGGTACGTTCGGCGGCTTCCAGCGTCAGCGCCTCCTCACGCTTCTGGAGCTCTGCTGGGTTGCCAGAGGCCACCTTCATCGACGCGAGGGCTACCTCGCGCAGCTCCACTTGCTCCTCCAGTGAGTGGCACCAGGCCAGGAGCTCCCGAGCCCGCTCCTCCGCCGCCTCTCGCCACCGGTCAGCTTCCCGGGCCTCCTCAGCGGCCCAAGATCGGGCCTCCTGAGAGGCCACCAGCGACGCCTTGGCCTCTGCGTCATCAAGGTCGCGTTGATGGTGCGCAAGGGCGATGGCGCCCTCCAGCTCGCGCCTCTCTGCAGCCAGGCGCAGGCCCTCGGCCCCAAGGCACGCGTCTTCATCAGCAAGCTCCTCACCAAGCAGGCTCACCGCATCAGCCGCCCTTCGAAGGAATCCTTGGCGAAGAGCGCGACGCTCCCGGGCGCGCTCGAGCACGTCTTCCACACCATCATCTGCCCCGAGAAAGCGCCGGGGGCCTCGAATCAGCACTCCCCCTCCGGGCAGGGGGCTGGGGGCTGGCACCCTCGCGACGGCTGGGCACGCCACGCCAGAAGCCCGGCCTGGAGCTAGCCCGTCCCCAAATGAAGAGCACAGGGAGCGCCTCGGCCAATCGCAGTCCATGACCAGGCGAGAAGCCCATGGCAGGCTGGCTATGCCACGAGAAGGCCCGCGAAGGAGGATCGCGAGGTGCGCAGGGCCATGATGCGCCTCGGGACGGTTCGCCTCTCCGATCGCCCTCACCGCAAGGGCTCTGCTGCTCGGAGCGCTTGAGGACGGTGGAGGGGGCGAAGCCAAGGGAGACAGCACCTCAGCCATCTCCACGAGCTCGGCTGGAAGGGGCCTACGGAGCAAGGATCAGTAAAAGCAATAGAAGGATCGGGAGCTGGGAAAGGAGAAGGCTTACTCATCAGTGGCGAAGTACTTCCTACGCTTCAGCAGGCGACAAGGGTAATCGTCGCCCAGGGCCTCCCTTCTCTTCCGGAGGGCCTCAAAGTCCACGCGGAAGCGGCCCAACAGTTGAGCGCAGGGATCAACCTGCGACGAAGACGGAGCGTCAAGGCGATCCGTGTTAGGGGCGCCTGCCTGATGCGCGCTGCCAATCGCCTCGCCAAGAGAAGTGGCTGGAGCCTCAGGGGCCTCAGTCGCAGGCGCTGAGGGCAGCTGCTTGCCACCCTCAGCCTCAGCGGCATGGGCCCCAAGAGCTGCTCCCTCATGAGCATCGCCCGGCGCTGTCACCCCGCCGGGAGCCCCCTCGGCCTCTGGCGCCTCATGCCTCCCTGCTCTGCCACTTGAGGAAGAGTCGCCTTGGCCGACTGGAAGGGTAGTCACCATCACTAGGTTCTCGCGAGGCCCCTGGAGGCTGGCGGGGCGCGGCCCCCACTCATCAAAGATAGGCATCTGATTCACAAAATCGCCCCTGCTCTGGCAGAGGTACAACAAGGCCCCTCCCTGCTGGATGCTGCCAGGGTTGGGGTCCCCAGTCAGGATCAAGAGCGCTGGCCTCATCACTTCAGGTGTCAGGTCCTCTTCCTGGAGCCTCATACGATCATCACGCCCGCTGAAGGCCCACATCTGGCGGGAGTGGCGTTGGAGAGGAGCAACGCGGCGTAGCAGGAACTCCTTCACCACCTTGGGCGCTGTCACGCCAAGCGACCTCAAGAACGCGAAGCGGTGCCAGACGAAGACGAGCCGGGGGCTCTCAAGCGTCTCCTGGCCCCAGCCCGAATTGGGGACAGCAGGCGAAGTTGGCTCCGATAGCAGGGGGCTAGGCACCCCTGCATCCACATACAGCCACCGCTCGCGGAACCCAGCCGCGGGAAGAGGGAGCCTGAAGTCAATCCCTGAGGCCGCTGTCTCAGGCGCGGCAATGAAGCTCACGCACGCCCAGCATTGGGTAGGGTCGACAAGGCGCAGAGAGAAGAAGTGGTGCAGCAAGGCAACCGAAGGAAGGATGCCCATCATTGCCTCGCAGACAAAGGCGAAGACCGAAAGGAGGGTGATGGATTCAGGACCCAGATGCATCATGTGGATCTGATAGTGGGAAAGCACGACATTGAAGAAATCGGAAAAGGGGGGAACCAGACCCGCCCACTGGGCGTCGGCAAAATACGGGACCTCGGTGGCTATCCCGTCGATGGAGAAGTGGGACGCGGTCCAGGCCGTCGTCCTCCTGCATTCGTTGAAGATAGTGGCTAGAGCCGAGCTGACCTTGCCCAAGCCCTCGGCGGGGGCTGCCAACGGCGGCGAGCAAGGCGGAGGCATGGATTTCTTCCCTCTTCCCTTCTTCGTCGGAGCCATGGCGATTGGAAGGGGGCGAAGGTTCGAGATTGGGTTGAAAACAGAAGCTGGAGTTCGAGCGGAGGAAGGACAGAGGGCGCTCGAGCAACAAAAAGGGGAGCGGCTGTGTACGACTACGAGTCCGCGTAGCATGGCGCAGAAAAAGGGGGGCGTGGGGGAACAGTGCCGCCCACGCCCAACCAACCGCCACGCGGTGCCCAAGGCCGCAGGGTGTTAGGGCCCGCGGCGCTTCGCTCTTGCCCTTTAGCCTCCCTGCACGGCCAAGTCCTGGCGCGCCTTGGGCCCGGGGGCTACTGTCGGCCTTCTGGGAACGGGGGTCCCCAGACTTGCCTGCCTATGGCCTGCGGCGTGGCTCAAAGGGGGGCCCAGCACGGCCCATCTTCATCAACACAGACCCAAGACCCTCGCGAGGGGCCAAGCCTCGCGGGGCGGAGGACACGGAGCTTCCTCAGGCACGGCCTCATCAGGCTGGCTCGCGAGGAGGCGGAGAGATCAAGGTGGGGTACCTCACGAGGTGCCCGCGACGCAGGCCATGATGACCAAAGGCGCCAGGCGGGCGCCAGCCCACGCAGTGTCCTCCTTTCCTCTTTGGTGCAAAGGGAGCAAGCGCAGGCGAGAGCATCAAGCAAAGGCACCTGTTTCGGTGCAACGAGACCAAGACCAGTCCAACGGCAGGGAGGAAGTCATTGTGAAGCCCAAGCCAGCGTCACCACCAGAGCCTTTGGCAGGCGAGGACCAACTTTAGTCAGGATAAGTGTACCAGATGTTCCCCTTCAAAATGGCCAATTGTTGGCGCCCTTCCCGCTCAATATTTGGGAAGAGGCCTAGGGCCTTTGCCTATAAATAGGACTAGCCACCCCTAGGGTAGAAAGGAGGACCGAAATGGGATAGAGAATCGAGAAGAGAGAGAGAGAAGGGTGACTGAACTCCTCCTAGCGGTTCGTCGCCCCAGCCAAGAACAGACCCTCGCGAGGCTGTTCTTCCTTATATTGCTCATCATCATTAGCCCAAGAGGCAATCCACCACACCACACACTGGAGTAGGGTATTACACCACAACGGTGGCCCGAACCAGTATAAACCCTGTGTCTCTTGTGCTGTCCTTTCCATAGCTTAGATCTTAGCGAGGCGGAGGGGTGCAGGTAGGTAGAAGGCGAAATCTCCGCGCGCACCCCATTGTTTGAACCTCAAGGGTTTGCCAGAACCCGAAATCCGACAACGGGCAGTCAGAGCCGCGGGCACCACCACACCAAGCAAGGCAAGGGAGGTGAGCCAGGGTAAGACCGAAGCTCAGGGGAACTAGGACGACGCCAAGGCCAAAACCACGAAGAACAAAGGAGACGAAGCGGACTCCCCCGGCAAGATCCTTGCCCGGAAACAGTTTTAGCAACCCCGGCAAGCCCCTTGCCGCGGCAACTCGCCCCACGCCTATGGAGAAAATCACCCTTGAGTCCACTGCCCCCTTGGGGCAAGGATTCGGGAGACATACCCGTGGTGGCATGCAGATCTTCGTGAAGACATTCAAGATCAGATACGTACAATAGAAGATGACGACCCTTGGCGGGATCCCAGCCGAGGAAGACCACAAGGCCCCCGACAAGCGCCCTGCCGGGGATGACAGCAGGCGCCCCGGCAAGACCCTTGCCGGGGCCCCGGCAAGGCCCTTGCCAAGAACATCCGCAGGGCCACCATCAGTTCCACGCCGACTAAACCTCCACCACCGTACGCATGAGGCTGCCGACCCAACCAGCTGGGCAGGCACCTACGTGGCGGCATGCAGATCTTCGTGAAGACCCTCCACTACGCCACCTCAGCTGCCTGCCTACCTACATGGCATCACAGGCATCGCTGGCCAGGGCGCGTGTCGACACAAGAAGGAGCCGCGATGGACGAGACAGGTTTCTCCCCCGTCCCCGATAAAGCAAGGACACCTAAGCAAGACGCATTAAATGCGCCTTGTCATGTAATGCGAGGTATAACCTCGCATCACTGTACCCTTTCCACCTCCTGCGTGCCACTGTGGCAACCCCTTTTTCTATAAAAGGAGGCCCGAGGCGACCAGGAGGAGGATTCGGCCTTTTGGAGCTCCTAATGCCCCAGAGCTAGCTCAAGAACAGAAATATACATCCACCAAAGCAGGAGTAGGGTTTTACGCATCCTCGCGGCCCGAACCTGGATAAACAAACTATGTACTATCTGTTTGATCCGCTCTTCTCACGACCCCGCGCCCCGCTAACCGTAGTAGGGATTCTTGTGATCCCATAGGTGTCGTTCCCACCGACACTGCGGCCTTGGTTGACGCGTGGCGGTTGATTGGACGTGGGCGTCTCCGCTTCCCCATGCTGCCTTGATGACTGCATGACTTGACAAGTCCCTGCGACATGCAAGGGAAACCATCATTACATGCGATCGTGGGGGACGCTGGTTGGCCTTTTCTTGCTATAAATGGGGATGGGGGGTGGAGCCCCCGTTGCCCATATTTTCCTTGCTTACTTCCTCCTTCTTGCTCCGTTGCTTGCAGTGCCTCTGATGGCGCCTCAAAGTTCTCTGCCGCCGATAAGGGAAAGGCCCCTCGCGAGGTCCCTGGTTCCCCGGTGCCCAAGCGCGGTCGCGGTCGCGGTCGCCTGCGCAAGTATGCTGCGATCCCCGTCGTGGCCCACCATCGAGGCGGCACCACGGCACGCGGAGGGGCTGTCCCAACCATGGCGGTCTAGTTGACTGGGGGGAGGTGCATGATGGTGGCGAGGCCTCCCCGCCCGCGCTTCCATTCAGCGGAGGCGTCGCCGGAGTTCGTTGTTTGGTCAGAAAACCCGGCCGGCAACTGGCTCCAGCTTCCGCGCTTCCTTGTCGATGAGCTGCCGGCCCCTGGTCCAGGGGGGCTCTGGTTGCAGGCGGATGGTTGCTGCAGCAAGGCCTCCTGGGTTGTGGTCGAGACTTCTGCCGTGGGCAACATAGCCTTGGCCCGCGGCTGACAGACATTCGCCCGCGTGCGCGGCCTGGGCAGGCGGTGCACGCTCCACTTCAAGTATGACAGCGGGTCGACCCTCTACATGAGGGTGTTCGGGGAAGATGGCCGCCGCGCCGGGTGCTGCCCCGGGACGAATGACGGTGAGGAGGTGCCCGACCTTGGCGACGGTCGTGACGAGGGTGAGGGCGAGCCTGCCCTCAGTGGCGACCGCATCTCCTCCAGCTACGGCGGCTCTCCCTCCTGCGACAGCTCCAGCAGCAGTGGCTACGATCAGCCACTGCGCCGCCACGCTTGCTTCGAAGGAGGCAACGGGTCATCTCGTCGCCGCGCCTCCGTGAAGCGCGAGGAGGGGTCTGGCTAGGCTTGGGCGTCGCTAAGGGCCTGTCCCCGCGGATTGTTGAAATGCCGCTTTGTTTGGTTTTTTTCCTTTCTTTCCCTGCACCATAAAATGAAACCAGTATGGGCCCAGAGGGGCGTGTATCGAACTATGGTTCTTGGTTAATGCAACGTGCGTGTTATTGCCATGCCATGCTTGTTATTTTGCGCAGAGATAACCTAACCTGGCGTGTTTGGGATGCCCCTTCCTTCACGAGATATCTGCGTTTGCTCAGGAACTGCAAGAATTTGTTACGGGGTGCGCTAGAGGATTTTGCCATTCACCCGAACCTTGACTTGGCGCTTTGCATCATGGTACCCGAGGGGCACGGATTTAGGAGAGTTGCGCCAGCTTCCAAGCTCGAACGAGGGTGACTCACGAGAAGGCAGAGAGAAGGAAAAGCTCGCGAGGGCACCTGCCTAGCCCCCTCGCGAGGTATGGGAGAGAGAGATCACGGGTAAACCAGAACCGAAAAACGCGGTAAAAGGCGAAGGAACCAAATCAGCAAGGAACACCAAAGGCAAACTTGATTAAGGAAAACAAGCCAACTACGGAAAGCAAATGAAAAGCCGCGTCCGACACCTAATCTAGTCTTCGAGTCTTCTTACCAGCGCGGAGCTAAGTGCTGTCCACTAGGCGTGGGAGGGAGCCCCAAGGCCCGAGGCTGGCGCTCCTGAGACTCCGGGGCGTGTACAACCCCAACTCATTATTAGGTGAGAGTGTCACGGGCGGCGATTCTTCACAAGCACCGGGCCTTGCTTCACAGGCTCTGGGCCTTGCTTTATAGACACTGGGCCTTGCTTCACAGGCTTTGGGCCTTGCCTCACAGGCTCTGGGCCTTGCTTCTCAGGCACTGGGCCTTGCTTCTCAGGCTCCGGGCCTTGTTTCTCAGGCTCTGGGCCTTTCTTCTCAGGCTCTGGGCCTTGCTTCTCAGGCTCTGGGACTTTCTTCATGGGTAGAACTTCCGGAGGTGCTGGATGTTCCAGGCGTTTTGGATAGGTCTCCCCTCTTGCGTCTCCAAGCGTACGACGCCAGGCCTGGTGATGTGAACGACCCTGAACGGGCCCTCCCACATGGGTGAGAGCTTGTGCAAGCCTTCCCTAGAGAGGACCCACCTCAGGACCAGGTCACCCGTCTCGAGCGTCCTAGAGCGAATGTTGCGGCAGTGGTAGCGCCGCAGCGCTTGCTGGTACCTTGCCGCCCTTAATGCAGCTTCGCGACGTTGTTCCTCCCCCAGCACGAGATCCATCCCCCGCATGGCGTCCTGCTGCATTTCGTCGAATGCCAGGACCCGCGCGGAGCGATGCCTGACCTCGTGTGGGAGGACTGCTTCAGCTCCGTAGACGAGGAAGAACGGAGTCTCGCCCGTTGGTTTGGTAGCGGTGGTGCGGATGGACCATAGCACGGACTGGAGCTCGTCGTGCCAGCCCCTGCCGCAGGCCTCCAGCTTCTTCTTGAAGGTCCTGGTCTTGAGGCCCCTCAGGACCTCAGCATTGGCGCGCTCGGCCTGACCATTGCTCCTGGGGTGGGCTACCGAAGCGTAGCAGATCTGCGTTCCAAGGTTAGCACGGTAAGTTTTAAAGAGGTTACTAGTAAACTGCGAGCCTTTATCTGTGATAATGCAGTTGGGGACCCCGAAGCGGCTCACGAGGCCCTTGATGAACTTGACAGCAGAGCCGGTTGGAATGGTTCGGACGGCTTCCACCTCTGCCCACTTAGTGAACTTATCGATTGCGACGTAGAGATAGCGGTAGCCCCCTGGCGCTCATGGGAACGGGCCTAGGATGTCCAGTCCCCAGACCACGAACGACCACGTGAGCGGGATGGTTTGGAGGCCCTGAGCAGGCTGATGGATTTGCTTGGCGTGGAATTGGCAAGCTTCGCAGGACTTCACCAGCTCAGCTGCATCGTTGAGTGCTGTAGGACAATAGAATCCACTGCGGATGGCCTTGCCGACGAGGGTCCGTGATGACGAGTGATGTCCACAGTCCCCGCCGTGTATGTCAGTCAGCAGCTCCCTCCCTTGATCACTGGAGATGCAGCGCAGCGTGACGTCGTTCGGTCGTTTCCTGTACAACTCGCCGTCTTGAATGCAGTATGCCGTGGCCTGTCGGGACACGCACTCCGCGTCCTCTTCTTTCTTTGGTAGTGTCCCGTGCATCAGGTACTCCCGGAGCTCCTTGGTCCAGCACTCCTCCTGGGGCTCGAGCGCAAAGAGCAGCCGAGCTCCTGAGGTTGGGCCGCAATCTGGGGATCCCGAGGCCGGGGGCTGAGGGAGCTCCTCCCGAGGCTGAGTCGTGGCGTAGCTGACGGCTTGAAGAGCCGCTCTTTGAAGACGCCGGGCTCTTGCGGTTGCCGCTTGGATGCTCTCTTGGCGATGTTGTCGGCTTCCTTGTTGGTGCCCCAGGGAATGTGCTGCAGCTCCAAGCCTGTGAACTGCTTTTCCATTTTGCGCACCTCAGCAAGGTAGGCCTCCATGTGCTCATCCTTTGGCTCGTACACTTTGTTGGAGAAGTTGACGAGGAGCTGCGAGTCGCCCTTGACGGTAAGACGCCTCACCCCCATAGCCGCCGCAGCCTTCAGGCCGGCTATGAGGCCCTCGTATTCTGCTATATTGTTGGAGACCTTCTCGCCGTATTGAAAGAAGAGTTGCACGGCGTAGCAAAGCTTGTCCTGAGTGGGCGAGATGAGCACTGCCCCAGCCCCCGCGCCCTGGTGTGCAAATGCGCCATCAAAATACATGACCCAGCTGTCTGGCGCTTCGCTTCCTGGGGAGGTGGACTGGTCTTCTCCTTCCTCAAGAGCCGGGGCATCTGTCCATTCTGCCACAAAATCGGCGAGCGCGGCTCCCTTGATGACCCTGGTGGTGCTAAACTCCAGCTGAAATGCTTGCAGCTCGATGTTCCATTCAGCAACCCTTCCGGCCGAGTTTGGGCTCCTGAGTATCCTCTCCAATGGGTAAGACGAGACGACCTTGATGGGGTGCCCCTGGAAGTAGTGCCGCAGCTTGCGCGAGGCCACCAAAAGTTGAAGCAGGAGCTTCTGGGGCATGGGGTAGTGCGCCCTCGCGTCTCGCAGTACAGTGCTGACGAAGTACACTGGGTGCTCGACGAGGGCCGGTATACTGTTGAGGCTCGGGTCTCGCGTAGATTGCGGCATATCCTGAGGTGATGGGTCTCCTGAGACCTGACCGCCCTCAGGAGCTTCCGCGATGTTGCTTTGCTGAGCTAGGTCCTTCGCCGATGATGGCTTTGTTGCACCTCTCTGGCCCGGTGCTGCCTCAGCTCTACCCTTGTCTTGACGCTCCTCCCGAACCGCCACCAGCGCCGCGCTGGCAGAGTACGGGGTGGCGGCAAGTTAGAGCAGGAGAGGCTCGAGAGGCCGTGGTGCCACCATCACCGGGGGGGGGGGGGGGGCGGGGGCGTTGAGGTATTTCTTCAGGTCTCGGAAGGCCTGGCCAGCCTCCGGGGTCCACTCGAAGGGGCCATTCTTCTTCATGAGCTTAAAGAAGGGTAAGGCGCGCTCGCCTAGCTTAAAAATGAAACACCCTAATGCGGTCACCCGTCCTGTCAGCTTTTGCATCTCCTTGAGGGTCTGTGGTGGGCTCATGTCTTCAATGGTCTTGATCTTTTCCAGGTTCACCTCGATCCCTCTGTGGGATACAAGAAACCCTAGCAACTTGCCGGATGGGACACCTAACACACACTTTTCCGGGTTAAGCCTCTAGTTCACTTGGCGCAAGCTCTCGAAGGTCTCCTCCAAGTCTTGAATCAACGTCCTCGCCTCACGGGATTTGACCACTATGTCATCAACATAGGCCTCTGTGTTCCTGCCGAGCTGCCGCCCCAAGGCGATGTGCATCAGCCGCTGAAAGGTTGCGCCCGCGTTGCGAAGGCCGAAAGGCATGCAGGTGTAGCAGTACACCCCACATGGTGTCAAGAAGGCCGTCTTCTCCACATCCTCCACCGCCATCTTGATCTGATGGTATCCAGAGAATGCATCCAAGAAACATAGCAAGTCGCACTCGGCGGTGGAGTTGACAATTTGATCGATGTGCGGAAGGGGGAACGGGTCTTGGGGGCAGGCTTTGTTTAGGTTGGTGAAGTCGACGCACATCCGTTCCTTCCCACCTTTCTTTGGCACTACAACGGGGTTCGCCAGCCATTCGGGGTATCGAACTTCCCGGATTGTACCTGCCGCCTCCAGCTTGCGTGTCTCTTGGACGATGAAGGCCTGCTTCTTAGTGGACTGCTGTCTTGCTCCTTGCTTCACGGGGCGTACGTTGGGGAACACCTTTAGATGATGCTGGATTACCTCTCTCGGGACCCCTACCAGTTGATCGGGCTCCCACGCGAATATCTCCTTGTTCGCGCGCAAAAACCTCACCAAAGCTTCTTCTTGCCCCGGGTTAAGGCCGGTTCCTATGGTGAAGGTGGCTCCTGAAGACCCATCCTCGTTGACCGGCACCTGCTTGGTCTCCGCCTTGTCTTGGGTGAACAACTGCTTTTTCTTGGTGGGCGCGGCCTCCTTGGCCTCCGACGCACCGGCGCCGGCTGGCTGCGCTGCTGCCGTGGTTTTGAAGGCGAGCCTGAGCACCATCACGGCCTCCCTAGCGCCCCCTTGGATGGTGAGGATCCCTTGCTCCCTGGCATCTTCATGAGGTTGTAGGCCGGGTGAGTTGCCGCCATGAACTGAGCAAGGGCCGGGTACCCGAGGATGGCATTGTACGGGAGACCGATGCGGGCGATGTCAAAGTCCACCAGCTCGGTGCGATAGTTATCCCGCGTGCCAAAGGTGACAGGGAGGCGGTTCTTCCCCAAGGGGTGAGCAGCTCCACCGCCCACCCCTGTGAAGAGCTTGCTGAGGCCGAGCCGTTCGAGCGGCACATGAAGAAGGCTGAAGGCTTCCACGGGGAGCAGGTTGAGACCGGTGCCGCTATCGATGAGGGTCTTGGTGACGGCCACGTTGCAGATGGTGGGCGTGCAGAGCATCAAAAGCATCCCTGAGCTGGCAGTGGAGCCGTGGTGGTCTTCCGAGTCGAAGGTGAGGTCGGCTTCCGGCGCGGCCCAACCCGGAGGAGTCCCCGGACGCTTGTAGGAGGCCCCAATCTGGCGGAAGAAAGGCTTGACGTGGCGATCTGAAGGAGGTGCTTGGGAGCCGCCCAGCAGTGCTGCGACTGCATGGTGTGCCGGTGCCGCGTAGCGCGCAGTGAAGAGGTCGCGGAGTTCCCCCCAGGACGTCATCGTGGATCCCGGGAGGTCGAGCAGCCAAGCGTGCGGCTCGCCGGCGATGGCCAGGGGGAACAAGTTTGCCATGATCTTGTCGTCACCTCCGGCTTCGAGGACGGCCTCCTCGTATGCTAGCAGGAATAGCGCCGAGTCTGCCGTGACGTCGTAACATGGCGGCATCTCCGGCCTGAACTTGACCGGCCACTGCACTCACCGCAGAGTGGGGGCCAGGGCTCGGTACCCAGACTCCCTGCTGCTGGCGTCGGCCGAGGAGGTCGGTGGCGAGGCACCTGCCATGGGAGCGCGGTGCGGCGGTACGGGGCGCTGGTTGATGGACAAAAGCTCCGGCGCACCCCTACCTGGCGCGCCAAATGTCAGGGTATGGGGTTTCGGCAAACCCTTAAGGTTCGAACACTGGGGTGCGCACGATGTCTTTCCCTCCAACTGATCTACGCTCTAGCTTGCTAAGATCCACGGACGAACTTTATGAACTCACAACACAGAAGGACATGGGGTTTATACTGGTTCAGGCCATTGTTGTGGTGTAATACCCTACTCCAGTGTGGTGGTGGTGGATTGCCTCTTGGGCTAATGATGAACAATACACGGGAAGAACGGCCTCCTGAGGTTGAGGCGTTCTTGAGCTCGGTGAGCTTGTGTGTGAGGGTGGTCTCTCTAGCCAAGATGATGTGTCCCCCTCCACTGTGGTGGCTAGTCCTATTTATAGAGGCCCTGGTCCTCTTCCCAAATATCGAGCGGGAAGGGAGGCAACAATGGCGGGCTAATTTGAAGGAGGACAGCTAGTACAAGCTATCCTAACAAAATTAGTCTTCGCCTGCACAAAGTTCTGGTGGTGACGCTGTTCTGGGCTCCACAATGACCTCTGTCTTGCAGTCCATGGTCTTGGCCTTGTTGCACCGAAATGGCAACCTTTGCCTGAGGCCTCGGTACTCCGCGGCTGCGCTTGCCCCCTTTGCACCAAAGAGGAAACAAGGACGTTGTGCGTGCTGGCGCCCGCCTGGTGTCAATCGTCATGGCTCATGTCACAAGAGCCTCGTGAGGTTCGCCTCACCTTGATATATCCGCTCCTCGTGAGCCTGCCTAGCTAGGACACTCCAGAGGAGGTCTTGCATCGTCCGCCTCGCGAGGCTTGGCCCCTCGCGAGGTCTTGGGTGCCTTGTTGGTGAAGATGGGCCATACAGACCTGCTGCCCCAGCCATGCCGCGGGCCGCAGGCAGGCAAGTCTGGGGACCCTCGTTCCCAGAACGCCGACACACACTCCCCGGGGGGGGGGGAGGGTTTTGGTATCCCCCCGATACTCCGGTAAATGCCCGAACTCACCCGGAACCATTCCGATGTCCAAACATAGCCTTCCAATATATCAATCTTTATGTCTCGACCATTTCGAGACTCCTCGTCATGTCTGTGATCATATCCGGGACTCTGAACTACCTTAGGTACATCAAAACACATAAACTCATAATACCGATCATCACCAAACGTTAAGCGTGCAGACCCTACCGGTTCAAGAACTATGTAGATATGACCGAGACTCGTCTCCGGTCAATAACCAATAGCGGAACCTGGTTGCTCATATTGGTTCCTACATATTGTATGGAGATCTTTATCGGTCAAAGCTCATAACAACATATGTTGTTCCGTTTGTCATCGGTATGTTACTTGCCCGAGATTCGATCGTCGGCATCTCAATACCTAGTTCAATATCGTTAATGGAAAGTCTCTTTACTTGTTCCGTAATGCAACATCCCGTAACTAACTTATTAGTCACATTGCTTGCAAGGCTTATAGTGATGTGCATTACCAAGAGGGCCCAGAGATACCACTCTGACAATCGGAGTGACAAATCATAATCTCGATCTATGCCAACTCAACAAACACCATCGGAGACACCTGTAGAGCATCTTTATAGTCACCCAGTTACGTTGTGACGTTTGATAGCACACTAAGTGTTCCATCGGTATTCGGGAGTTGCATAATCTCATAGTCATAGGAACATGTATAACTTATGAAGAAAGCAATAGCAACAAACTAAACAATCATCGTGCTAAGCTAATGGATGGGTCAAGTCAATCACATCATTCTCTAATGATGTGATCCCGTTCATCAAATGACAACTCTTTGTCCATGGCTAGTAAACTTAACGATCTTTGATTAACGAGCTAGTCAAGTAGAGGCATACTAGTGACACTCTGTTTGTCTATGTATTCACACATGTACTAAGTTTTTAGTTAATACAATTCTAGCATGAATAATAAACATTTATCATGATATAAGGAAATATAAATAATAACTTTATAATTGCCTCTAGGGCATATTTCCCTCACTTCGGAGATACCTATAGAGCATCTTTATAATCACCCAGTTACGTTGTGACGTTTGATATCACACAAGGTATTCCTCTGGTATCCGGGAGTTGCATAATCTCATAGTCGAAGGAATATGTATTTGACATGAAGAAAGCAATACCAATAAAACTGAACGATCAATATGCTAAGCTAACGGATGGGTCTTGTCCATCACATCATTCTCCTAATGATGTGATCGCGTTATCAAATGACAACACATGTCTATGGTTAGGAAACTTTAACCATCTTTGATCAACGAGCTAGTCTAGTAGAGGCTTACTAGGAACACGGTATTTGTTTATGTGTTCACACATGTATTTAAGTTTCCAATCAATATAATTCTAGCATGAATAATAAACCTTTATCATGATTTAGGAAATATAATAATAACCATTTTATTATTGCCTCTAGGGCATATTTCCATCAGGAGCTGGCAACCACCATTAGGGAGAGCAAGCCGGTCGACGTCCACCCTGACCTATACAACGCAATCATGGAATAAGGCGGCTTCATTCCGGAGGCTCTGATGGCTGCTCTTAGCCACCTCCTAGATAATGGGGCATTGGGTATTGGGTTCGCTGCCATGGGAGATGCCCATAGGGTGCTCTGGCTTAGGACCTGGTTGGCCAAGCACTACTACTAGTGTTGTTTTTCGTGGTGGTGATGGCGTGCATGATGATCGACGACGATGATGATGAAGAAGTACATTTAGTGGTAGCTAGGGCTTGAAAATTGTTGCTGGCATGAATATTTTTATGTGGTGGTATGTGTTAATCCCTCACGCCAATGAAGAACTTGTGGTGGTATGATTACACCCTCTTTTGAATGTGGTGGTAGGATGACACATTAGTAGTTAGGATGAACTTGCTTTGCCTTTTGGGTATATGATCATGCATGACTAAGTTTCTTCTGTTCCATGTGTAGTATGTTCCTTTGTTTGCTGCTTGAATTGTGGCGCTTCTGTCATGCTAGGTGAAGTGGTGTGTGGTGTACATAGGGAGGGTTCCAGGGGTTTACAGTTCATGGCAAACATGCCAAGAACAAGTGTCTTGTTACATAGACAACTCATTAGAAGGGTTTAAGGCTAGGAAGGAGGCATAGGATTCTTACTCCAAGTTCTTGCTCAAGCAGAAGATTAATATTGAAGTATGCAGGTCTCCTCACTTTGGGGTGCGTGGGATGAAGAACTTCTTCATGGATGTTCAGTACATCGTGATTGTAGTGTTGTTTTATTGATGTGATCAATGTAAGGTGTAGATGGTAAGCTCACCACATAGAGTACAAATACAAGGTAAGCAAACCTAGTCGAATGTATGCAAGAAAACATCATGTAGTGCATAAGCGCAGTCATAAGCAGGCAACCAAATGCGTGAGACGCAGGGGGGCTGGTGCTACATGTGCATAACATACTTTTTAGCTTGTATCTGCTCAGCCTGCAATGGAGCAAAAACGATGCAGGCTACCAAACACGTCCCAATAAATTTTCTTCAATGCAAATGAATTTTGCACGCAGAAGTCGCTTGCATCGATCCTTTCCTAGGGAGACATGAGAGGCAATACGAACTCCCTCTAATCAAATTGTCCACCTCCTTCTTGCTCCTGTTGTTTCCAGCATCCTCCCACAGAAAAGCCCGCGTGGACATGGTAATGATGGGACCTACCACTCGCTTCGTTATGTCTCACTCTTGGGAGATGGAGTACTCGCGATAATGGTAGGCGGTCGGCGTAGCATAGCTCATGGCTCTGCAGCCATACTAGTCGCGAATGTGGCTCAATGTAGGCGATCGTGCCTTAGGCCAAGGTCGGGTGTCATATGATCTACTCACCACGGCAGTTGTAGCTAGCTCCTGTTAGTGGCGGCGTGGCTACATGCCACTATTGGCAGGACACCGTGATGGCGTCTGGTGGTAGTTGCTTGGTCGATGCACAATGGTGTTGTGGATTTAATATGGCCGGGGGGAGCCGCGGCTAGGGGATTTGGGCACGAGATGTTTCACTACAAGAAATATGTCAACTAGTGACCTTCTGTCAGTCACCCTTGAAGAATTAGTCTTAGATCTATGACCATTTCAGACCAATTGGTCAAAAGCTGTTTGGGGGGCTCCAAACCCTAAACTATAACGACCATTTTGGTCAGAAAGGTCGTAATTTCCTTACACAAAATGGTCATAAAGCAGATAGCACTGGTCTGCTCCCTTATTTCTAGCTGATCATGACCAATATAGATGGTCATAACCTTGTAAATTGTGGTGGGTTGCTATGACTAGGCGACACCTCATCAGTTTTGCCTATGTGTCATGTCCATGTGGCAGTTTTTGCCCTAGGTTGTGAAGCAACCTATATTTCTGTCATTCCCAAAATTCCCAAAAAAATATCATAAATTCTTTGGGTCATATCTTTGTCAAATATGTAAAAAAACCTTCCTTGCCTAGTTCAAAAATAATTCGACAACATTCATTTTCCTATTCTGTTCAGAACAACAGTTTGTGAAGGAAGTACCACTTTGGCATGTCCAAATAGTATCCATTTTCTATAGTGCTTTCCTATGCCCAAATAACCATCCTCCACCAAATGCCAGCTCAATCCATTCATCATTTTGAGCCCAGCTTCAGCATTCGTATTTATGTCCAATGTGGTACTTTGCAAAGCAAGTACCACCTAGGCTTCTCCTTTTGATCTGAAAATTTGTGAAGAAGGTCTTCTTAGTAACTGATCATCCTCAGCCAAAACTCACGCCCATTAGCCATGTACATTTCCCGTACCACTAATCAAACACTTGGCTGCTAATTCATGTTTGAGCATCGACCGGTCTCCTCGTGAGAATCTTATGTTGTAATTTTCTTCCTAGCACCTACCTGGGGAGTTCCCAACCCACTAGACATGCCTAGGCTGCCCAGAACACATGGCAACGCCACGGTCACGCGGTGACCACCCGACGGGCATGCGAGTTTACGCGCTCTAGAGTTGGGGGCCTCGGCCACCGCCCAAACCTCGACGTATCGCCACCAAACCATGTATTTATGATTAAATAGGTAGTTATGTAATTATAAATGATTTTTGGAAAAAATAAATAGTAAACTATGAGGCAACTGCAGTTCAAATTTGACCCGCTTCCAGCTGAATTGGCGGGAATTTGACTTTTTCACCAGAGGTGGATCAAAACTTTTGACACCCAACATTTTGTCAATTGTGAATTAAATATGGCCTAGTATTTTAGAAAATTTATTTGGTCCAATTTTGCAACAAATATATGGTAGGTCCTTCACAAAAAAAACTCATTTCGGGCACTCGGAAAATGGAAAATGTATTTTCCGTGCAAAGAAAATGAAAACTCCCTTAGGCAACATTGTTTGGAATTCCAAGATGCACCCTTGTGCACAATATGAGATCATTTGAACAAACTATGCCAAGAATGTGGCCATAAGATTGATCATTTGGCTTGAAAGCCATGAATCTTCACGCATGATAGCTCATTTCTGAGAACACTTTTTAAAAATAATTGCCGTACTACAAGTTTATTATTTTTCCTAGAAACATGGTCACATATAATGACACAATGTGAAGGTTTTCCAATTTTTATTTTTTTTATTTTTATGCCCATTTCAAAATGCGATCAAAACGGTGGGCTTGACCGTTCCTTGCTAGTTGTTGAATCTTGGAATTCTTTTGGTGTTTCTCTGATTAAATAGATACTTATGTACCTAGAAATGATTTTTAGAAAAAAAAATAAAGAGCAAACTACGAGGTAGCTATAGTTCAAATTTGACCCGCTTCCAACTGAATCGGTGGGAATTTGTCTTTTTCACAAGAGGTGGATCAAAACTTTTTACACCCAACCATTTGGTCAATTGTGCATTAAATATGTCCTAGTATTTTAGAAAATTGATTTGGTCCAATTTTGCAACAAATATATGGTAGGTCCTTCACAAAAAAACACATTTCAGGCACTCGGAAAATGGAAAATGTATTTTCCATGCAAACAAAATGAAAACTCCCTTAGGCAACATTGTTTGGAATTCCAAGATGCACCCTTGTGCACAATATGAGATCATTTTAACAAACTATGCCATGAATGTGGCCATAAGATTGATCATTTGGCTTGAAAGCCATGAATCTTCACGCATGATAGCTCATTTCTGAGAAGACTTTTTTAAAATAATTACCGTATTACAAGTTTATAATTTTTGCTGGTAACTTGGCCACATATGATGAAACAATGCGAAGGTTTTCCAATTTTTTGATTTTTTTGAATTTTTTATGCCCGTTTCAAAATGCGATCAAAACGACGGGAATGACCGTTCCTAGCTAGTGGTTGAATCTTGGAATTTTTTGGTGTTTCTATGATTAAATAGATACTTATGTACCTAGAAATGATTTTTGGAAAAAATAAAGAGCAAACTATGAGGCAGTTGCAGTTCAAATTTGACCCGCTTCCTCCTGAATCGATGGAAATTTGTCTTTTTCACCAGAGGTGGTTCAAAACTTTTGACATCAAACCATTTGGTCAATTGTGCATTAAATATGTCCTAGTATTTTAGAAAATTGATTTGGTACAATTTTGCAACAAATATATGGTAGGTCCTTCACAAAAAACCTCATTTCGGGCACTTGAAAAATAGAAAATGAATTTTTCGTGTAAATAAAATGAAAACTCCCTTAGTAAACATTGTTTGGAATTCCAAGATGCACCCTTGTGCACAATATGAGATCATTTGAACAAACTATGCCATGAATGTGGCCATAAGAGTGATTATTTGGCTTGAAAGCCATGAATCTTCACGCATGATAGCTCATTTCTGAGAACACTTTTTAAAAATAATTACCGTATTACAAGTTTATCATTTTTGCTGGTAACTTGGCCACATATGATGAAACAATGCGAAGTTTTTCCATTTTTTTGAATTTTTTATGCCCGTTTCAAAATGTGGTCAAAACGGCGGGAATAACCGTTCCTAGCTAATGGTTGAATCTTGGATTTTTTTGGGTGTTTCTATGATTAAATAAATACTTATGTACCTAGAAATGATTTTTGGAAAATTAAAGAGCAAACTATGAGGCAGCTGTAGTTCAAATTTGACCCGCTTCCTGCTGAATCGACGAAAATTTGTCTTTTTCACCGGAGGTGGTTCAAAACTTTTGAGATCCAACCATTTGGTCAATTGTGCATTAAATATGACCTAGTATTTTATAAAATTGATTTGGTCCAATTTTGCAACAATTATTTGGTAGGTTCTTCACAAAAAAACCTCACTTTGGACGCTCGAAAAAATGAAAAATGAATTTTTCGTCCAAAGAAAATGAAAACTTCCTTAGGCAACATTGTTTGCCATTCCAATATGCACCCTTGTGCACAATATGAGATCATTTGAACAAAATATGAGGTAGCTGTAGTTAAAATTTGACCGGCTTACTAGTGAATCGACAAAAATCCCACCTAGTATGAAACTACATCTAGTTATAAAAAGCGAAGGGGTGGTGCTGCGTTGGAGCTCCCCGATGCTGCAATGGAGCTTCGCCGGACACCGTGGTGCTGCGTTGGAGCTCTTGGCATGCCGCGGATGTTTTGTAGAAAAAATCATCTGGCTGACTGGTAGCAGCCGCCTGTTGTTAATCTTACGACCAATTTAGATGGTCATAACGTCGTCAAAACTTATACTTTGTTCTGATTGGTCTATGAGCATGTCACGCGGATCAAGCATTAGAGACCGTCGGATACCCTCATATCCAACGGCCCACACCCCCTCATCCTCTCACCCACGCACACCCATCCACTTTTAGCTCCTCTCTCCCCGCACACCACTCCTCTCTCTCCCCCGCGTAGCGAACCCTAGCATTCCCCGATCCAGATCCCTCAACTCCCCTCGCCGCCATCCACCGCCGCTCGCCGCCGGCCTCGACCCCCTCCCACCTCCCTCCGAACACTATCGCCGGGCAGATCCACCGCAACCCCCCCGCTGCCTCCTCATTCCTCTCCAACCTCTCAACCACGCCTCTCGCTTCACCGCCCTGCGCCCTAGCCGCCACCCACACCTCCCCTCGCCACCACCCACCTCTGCCACACCTCCCCTCGCCGCCACCCACCTCTGCCACACCTCCCCTCCCCATCTTAGATCCTCGTCCCCTCCTCTCTCTCCCACTCGACTCAGATCCAGATCCAGATCGATAGGTCCTTCCTCCCGGCAGGTCCTCCGCCACCCAGCAGCCACGACGTTGTGGCCATATGGCTCGCCGACGTGCGTGTCTAAACACCTACACCCACCACCGGGCATGGAGGCGGTGGTCGTCGACGCGGGGTCCAAGCTGGGCATGGCGCTGCCCGACCAAGCCCCCGGCCTGGTGAGTCGCTAGATCTTCTCTGTCCCCGTTTGATTCGCTCGAGATTTCGCGAGGCGTTATGCATATGTGTGACCCTCCATGTTCGATGCGTGTGTGTGTGCGGTCAGGTGATGCCCTTGAAGATGAAGACGGAGGTGGCTACGGTTCGAACCGAGGACATCTATCTGCGCCACCGGACTCACCATCGTCGTCATAGGTACCCACCAATCCCGCCCACCCACCCATCCATCCAATCGACCGGGTTCCTCCCCTGCTCTTGCGCCGCCCGCAGATCACCAATGGCGTTCGTGGTGCCACCTGACATGTTCAGTCTCATCTTCTTGGCTATGTGATGGGGACACCACCTTTTGGGCGTTTCGTTTAGTCATGTACTCATAAGTGGTGACGATCTCTTTCCTGTTTGGGCACACACGCGCCCTGAATCTGGCTGCTGGTTATGCGTCGCTGTTAGCACAAGAACAGGAGCATCGCTACTGGTACCAACTAGCTATCGTGTTCACATCAAATTATTTTGATCCATAAAGCCTGACGGTGTGCTAAATGTGTACTGGTGAATCAAATTAGCTGGCTTTGTTCATGGTGTAGTGCTCAGATGGTTTCTGAAAATTCCACTGAATTTCTCAAACTCTTCTCCTAAAACAAATGGTGTGCAATCTACCTTGTTGATAACCAGAACCGTTGGCACTTCAGAACCTGAGCATTTCTAATCATCAAAAAGGACAAAGAAAGAATGCATCTGATTTAGTTTGGGACTAAATGCTTTGTTGTTTTTGTAGTATTAGTCAGATTTAGTAACTCTTTTTTTGTTATTGACCTGCTGCTGTTGTGTAACACCCTCGATGCGACTATAGCTCCCACGTGTCAAGGCACGACTTAGAGACATAATCGCATTGAAGGCATATGTCGCAAGTTAGGCAATCTTCACAACATCCCATGTAATATGAATAAAAAGGGGAGAACATAGTTGGCTTGCACTCGCCACGTCAATCAAGAACATAAATAACATTACATCATCCAAAACACTCATGGCCCGACTACGGCGCCAAAATAGAAGAAACCCCAACATGCGACAACGGTCCCAATCACCCCCAACTGGGCACCACTACTGATCATCGGGAAAGGAAACGTAGTAACGCTGAGAGTCCTCGTCGAACTCCCACTTGAGCTCGTACTCGTCACCTGGAGCGGAATCACCTGGACCTGCATCTGGAGTTATAGTATCTGTGAGCCACAGGGACTCAGCAATCTCGCACCCTCGCGATCAAGACTATTTAAGCTTATAGGAATGGATAAGGCAAATATATGTGGAGCTGCAGCAAGCGACTAGCATATTTGGTGGCTAACTTATTCGCAAAGGAGAGCGAGAAGAGGAGGCAAAGCGCGAGCGAGAATCTAGAAGGAAACCTACGCAAACATTACTCCAACACCGTGTCCACTTCCCGGACCCCACCGAGAAGAGGCCATCACGGCAACACACTCAGTTGATTCATTTTAATTAATTAAGGTTCAAGTTATCTACAACCAGACATTAACAAATTCCCATCTGCCCATAACCGCGGGCACGGCTTTCGAAAGTTCAATCCCTGCAGGGGAGTCCCAACTTAGCCCATGACAAGCTCTCACGGTCAACGAAGGAATAGACCTCCACCCGAGACACACCGATCAGACTCGGTAACCAGGTACAACAAGACAATTCGACAGGTTAAAATAAGACCAGCAACACCGCCCAAATGTGCCGACAAATCCCGATAGGAGCTGCACATATCTCTTTCTCAGGGCACACTCAGATGAGCGCTCCATACAACTAAAACCAAACCTCGAGTTTCCCCAAGGGGGCGCTGCACAGCACTCTAGTTTGGACCAACACTCAGAGGAGCACTGGCCCGGGGGGGTTTAAATAAGATGACCCGCGGGTTCCGGAAACCCGAGGGAAAAAGAGGCTAGGTGGAAAATGGTAAGACCAAGTTTGGGCATTGCTGGAAAAGCTTTAAACAAGGCGAACTATCAAGGGGTTCCCATTATAACCCAACCGCGTAAGGAATGCAAAATTCCGGGAACATAACACCGATATGACGGAAACTAGGGCGGCAAGAGTGGAACAAAACACTAGGCGAGAGGCCGAGCCTTCCACCCTTTACCAAGTATATAGATGCATTAAGATAACATAGCAATATAATGATATCCCAACAAGTAAATAAAAGATGTTCCAACAAGGAACGGCCTCCAATCTTCACCTGCAACTAGCAACGCTATAAGAGGGGCTGAGCAAAGCGGTAACATGTCCAATCAACGGTTTGCTAGGACATGGTGGGTTAGATTTTCAACATGGCAATTGGGAGGCTGACAAGCAAAAGGTAGGCATCGTAGCATTGGCATAGCAAGAGCGAGCAAACTAGCATAGCAAAGATAGTAGTGATTTCGAGGGTATGATCATCTTGCCTGCACAGTTGTCAGAGTTGACTGGATCCTCACAAGCAAACTACGGGCTCCTCGGTAGCGAACTCGTCTCCCGGCTCTACCCAAACAAGACAAACAAGCAACAAGGATACAATCAACCACGTGCAAGGATCA
This sequence comes from Triticum urartu, assembly GCF_056163025.1. Classification (NCBI taxonomy): domain Eukaryota; kingdom Viridiplantae; phylum Streptophyta; class Magnoliopsida; order Poales; family Poaceae; genus Triticum; species Triticum urartu. Next base: position 444,216,962 of record NC_141876.1, read on the forward strand.
AGCGTTATGATGGAATGATGATATGCTTTGCGGTATGCGATGCGGGATGCAAAATGCAAGATATGACAGGAAATGCATGAACCTAGACTCAACTTGGAATTCCAAGGGTGCCACTGGAAAGATGAGATGAAATCTCTTGAAAACGATATAAAGATCATCGGAATTGGAGTTACGGTTTGGAAATGGCAAGCGTTTTAAGAATGACACCGGTCTGCGATTTACAACAAGTAGGCATCTAAATGCAATGAAATAAACACGTTACAGCCACCAAACATGACAACAAAATACATGGCAGGGATGCACATAAGATGCTTAACAAAAGACTAGCACTGAGCTATGGCCAATTCATCCATTATGAGGTTCAAACAAGCATGGCAAAAACGCAAATGCAAAACAGATTCCAGACTTAGTGAAATTAACACTTGTCTGAAATTTCAGATCACGAAGCCCTCTTCGGAGCAGCAAAACAACATGATACATGACCTGATTAAAATAAATAAGAACATGGCATGGAGCTACTCAACAAGCTTAACAAAAGTCCCAAAGTGACCTGGGGCCAAAAGGGATCACAAAATATACTAACGGGCACACGAACATAGCAAAAACATAATCAGTTTTCAGACTTAGTGAAAACTGAGACATGCTGAAATATAACTCACGAAGGCATGTAAACGAGCTCGATGCACTCACTAAGGTGCAAGTCATGGCAAGACAAGCATACATCCATTAAGAAGGCACAAAATACAAGCTAGACATGGCAAGAACAATGGCATATCATGCACGGATCAACAACAATAGCATCGGCAAAATCGCAAACGAGTTCACGATCTGCCCAGATTCACCACGAAGCAAAAGTAGAGCTCGATTGACTCAAGCTAGGTTGCTCCATAATTGCAAAAAAAGAAATTGATGGATAGATCATAACATGATTAACAAAACTCCTTTACTGATCATCCTCAAAAGAGGCACGGATCACTAGGAAACAAGCTGAACATATGGCATCATGAACTAAATAATCCCAGACTTAGTGAAAACTACTAAGTCCCTGAAAACAGATTTCTCGGGTGCCTCACTTTGCAAGCTTGCACAAGTCACCACACACATCCTAAAAATGCATGGGTTGCACCTCTGGAAAGAAGACAAAATCCTTAACAAAACATATGAAGGACTCACAGGCATAGCATGCACACAATAATCATGGCAAAAATGACAAAAGTCTAAGATGAACTAGCAGATCTGACAATTAACTCACGAAGCCCTCTTCTAACAGCATTTTGGGCAACAATATGAACTCAAATGGAAATGATGCAATGGAATAAAATTATGTACTCGTCGAGACGAACATTTTGATATACTATATGCCCAAATCGGAGCTACGGATGCGGAGATACAGCAGGTTAAAGTATGCACAAAAATTAGGGTTAGGGACGAGAAAGTCAACCCTGAGATGACCCAGATCCAGATCTGGCCCGATCTGCACGCGGTTCGAGGAGTTCGCCAGTTGGAATTGAAGCTCGCTGGAGTTGAAGCTCGCGGGGAGAGGCTCGCGGGCCGGTGGGGAAGAAGAGGCAGGGGCTCGGTGGCCGGGGCACGGTCGCCGGCGGCGAGGCGGCGTCGCGGGCGGCCGGGCGAGGCGGCGTCGGGCGCTGGGCGAGGAGGGGTGCGACGGCCGGTCAGGGCGGCGCGCCGGAGTGGTGGCGGCGGCGGCCACCTGCGTCGGGGAAGAGGGCGGCGGAGGCGGGCGTCTCCTCAGGCCCGGCGAGGCGGCGTCGGGGGCCCGAGATAGGCCAGGCGGGCTTCGGCGGCGGCGGGCGCCGGCTGTGACATGTGGCAACGCCCGGTTGGGCGCGGGCGGCGGCGGACGCTGTCCGGCCGGGGGCGGACACGTCCGGCGGCGGCGGGATCCTTTTTTTAGACTAGGGTTTCGGGGAGAGAGAGATCCGAAAACGGGGGGGCTATTTATAGGCATTAGTGGAGCTAGGAGAGTCCAAATGAGGTGCGGTTTTCGGCCACGCAACCGGACATGGAGCAGAGTTTGGTGGGTTTTGGGCCAAATTGGAGGGGTGTTGGGCTGCAACACACACGAGGCCTTTTCGGTCCCTCGGTTAACCGTTGGAGTATCAAACGAAGTCCAAATGGCACGAAACTTGACAGGCGGTCTACCGGTAGTAAACCAAGGCCGCTTGGCAAGTCTCGGTCCAATCCGGAAATGTTTAATCCCCGCACATGAAAGAAAGCTAGAAATGACCACCGGAGGAGAACAAAGCGCCGGAATGCAAAACGGACAACGGGGAAAATGCTCGAATGCATGAGATGAACACGTATGCAAATGCAATGCACATGATGGCATGATAAGAGATGCATGACAACGAAAACAACACACGAAGACAAAGACCCGAACCCGAGAAATAAATATAACTTAACGCCGGAAACGGCAAGAGTTGGAGTACAAATTGGGAAAGTTACATCCGAGGTGTTACTCAAACTACTGTTGTCATTAACCTGCTGTTGCTGCTGTTGTAGGAGAAGAAGGAGCACGCCCAGGAGAAGAAGGAGCAAGCCCAGGAGAAAAACAACGAGCAGGAGAAGAGGGGAGCAAGCCCAACATAAACTATTGTTGTTTATGTTGTTACATCCTTGTTGATCCGTCAGACTCCATGGCTGCTCCGCAGCGTCCACACATGTCAGTTTTATTATCAAAATCTGAACTGTAGTAGTCATAATATTAGGCTGTTGGGAGCCTAACCTTTTTGTGCACAATACATTTAGCACACATATCCACACTGAGTTCTTATGAAATAGCTATGTGTCCTGCACAATAAGTGCTTCTTCATGTTTGGTTTTCCCTAAACTTTGTATGCTTGAGAGCAAATTTAGTGGATTCTTTGATGGAGCACTAAGACTATGCATGGAACATTAGTTTTTAAGATCTAAAACTGCTCATCGTTCCTGTGATGATGTAGTTTAGTAGATCTCAACTGAACCATGTCAGTATTATGTGCCAGTGTAGCTATACTGATTCTTTGGTTTTAATCCGTGCAGTAGAGGACAAGGGCGTCATGGCCAACCAAGGCGCATGGTGCTCGCAAGCGACGAGTGGAGGTTGTTTGACATCGGCACAGAGGAGGAGGATGGGCACGGACGGAGGACAGAGCACCTCTCTTCTTCCAGGTTCTTCTCCTTATCTTCACTTAATGTATGTGCCTGTGCTGCAGCTCACCCATGGTCTTGTTTGTCTTGCAGGTTAGTGAGCAGCTTCAGGAGGAGTTCAAGCACGACCACCAAGAGGCACCATCGCAGCAAGAGGTAGCACATCCATCTCCACCTCCCTCTCCCTCTGCTCCCAATCCTTTTTATTAGATTATGTTGAGTACATTCTGAACCCCCTGATGTGACACAAGTATATGCAAATGCTATGATTTAAGTGTTGCTTGTGTATGATAAATAGGTTGAGCACCCACCGCTGTTTGATACTATTTTGTTTAGGATTTTGTTCCTCTATGCGTGTAATCTCCAAACCATGATCAAGCATACACATATGGTTGATTTGCATGGAACGATTACTACTAACTAAAGAAGGAAGCAGACTTCTTCACATAAAGGAAGATATGTCTGTTTTAGTAATATAAACAAATAAAGCAAGATTGTTTGCATACAATCAGATCATTCTCACTTATTATTTGAGTTTTAAGTACGTAGAATCTTTAGTTCTCTGGTTATATTATAGTCGGAATTATACTGTGTGACCGAGTTCTGTTGGGAGCGTGCATGATTTTATCCATAGCTGGCACTATGGATAGAGCTTTGTGTGTAATCTGGAGTTGTTCCCGTTATTGTTCTATCTATTTATTGGTGTTACATGTGTAGCCAGTAATCAGGACCTGCACTTGTGCCATGCATATTCATATAGTCTCTATTATCTTGTATGAATATCTCATTTTAACTAGCTCGGCTAAAAAAGCTTGGTACTAGCTGAAATCAGTTTACCATTATATAAAGAATTGTCCTTTACTCCTTTACTACTTTTTTGAATGGAATGTTCATATTATATTGGCTCTAGTTTTTCTGATTCTTCTCAGCCGATTCATGTAACAGGGCGACTGTGGAAGGGATGTTGTATTTCTGTCAGCCCAGTCCTGACTATGTCTGTCCGTGAGTCCGACATTTGATCGCTGTTAAAGGAGCTCCATCCTGAAGAAGAAAACACTTGTAGAGCTTGCAACATTACTTGGAGAGCTTGTAAAGTACTATAGAGCTTTGCATTTGTAGAGCCTGTAAAGCATTGTATACGTTAGAGCTTGTATTACGTGTCATTTGTAGAGCTTGTAGTGAATCTGGCTATTGTTATTTGAATAATTATGTGTGTTTTCTGCTTGCCTATTTAAATACTGGTTATTTTCTTACTATGAAATCCAAATATGATGTCAAATTGAAATATGAAGAATCTGAGCCTAATAGCTGGGACCCATTTATCAGAACTGACAAGTGGGACCTGTTTGACTAATGGACCCATTTTATAAAAAAAGAAAACTAAAACTGCTGGTACAAAAAGGCCATGGCCCAAAAAATAGAAAGGCCAAATTGTAGGGCTTGGCCCGTGTAGTTCACCAAAATTAGCAGCAAAAAAATATAAATGGGCTGAATTGTTGGGCTAGGCCCATGTAGAAAATTGAATTGGACCGGGCTGATTCTTGTGCCACATCAGATTGCCATGTCGGATGCCTACGTGGCCTGGGGAGGCTGCTAGTGACCAAAACAAAACAATAGGCATATTTTGGTCGTAAACGACTACGACCTTCTCACAGAGAAGGTCGTTAATTTCAGTTTACGACCACCAGCTTTTGACCTTCTATTTTTGGTCACAAAAAGGTCGCAAATGAAAAACAATGACCTTTCAGTGACCAATAGTCAAGGTCACAAGTTGACATATTTCTTGTAGTGTTTGCTCGCTAGCGGCTCCGGGCATCGTGGTTGTGATGGTGCTTTCTAGCCGCGCTCAGCGTGTGTGGGGATGATGTTGCGTGTGTGTCGGCATTTTCTTGATTCTAGGGTGCTATTATGTCTTGATCGGTGGGCCTCTTCCCCGTGACTCGGACGGGTGGAGAGGCATATCTATGTGCGAAAGCCTTGTTTTCTATGGACCAATGGGTATCAACGACGACGACACGCTGGTGCCCTATTTCTTTGGACTTGTTGCAAAAGGTTTCTCCTGTCCACTAGATCCGGTTGGTCGGTTTGTTAGGTTGCAGTCGTGGTTGTTGCCATGGTCGGACCCTACTCGACGGTAGTTCACGGGTGATTTCTGGGTGACAACTTGCATGATCGACATGGTCAATGTTGGTGACGATGCCCATTCGCATTGTATTTTCATCTTGGTGACATCTCTGATGACCCCGCTCACTTCTCTTTCGGTAGTGGGCATGTTGGCGATGGTGGTCAAGACAGGGTGGCGTCGGCATTGTTGTTTCCTTTTCCTTTTTCTTTTTTGTGTTTCTAGTTGGTTTTTTCATTGCCCATCCCTTAATGAGTTAAACCGTTGTGTAGTTTTCGGTCTAGTATTCCGTAAAATTGGACCAACTCAATTATTATTTATGAAATCACAAGAGCACACTCTCCTCTTACAAGGTCCCTAGAAAAAGGTTATGTTAAAGTGCATCTAGATCTACCCTAAGTATTGCACATCGAAGTCCCATGTCATTGATTTTACGCCAAGATTTGTGTAGTACTTTTTTTTTGCTTTTTTCCTTTCCTTTTTATATTCAATTGAGTCACTTATATGTGCAATAATTAGGGCACATCTACATATGCCCTAGACAGACCGAAAAAATAGTAGCGAATGCAAATGAAAGACTGTGCGTGCATGTACAATTATGCATGCATGTTGCTAAAAAGTGGATGCACACGTGCCCAAGGACATACAACCGCTAGGGTTTTTTGTGCCTCCCGTCGATGCCACTGCCAGTCTGCCTCATCTCCCATGGCCTTGAGATGATGAAGGAGTGTGATAACCCACAAGTATAAGGGATCTCAACAGTTTTCGAGGGTAGAGCATTCAACCCAAATTTATAGATTCGACACAAGGGGAGCCAAAGAATATTTGAAGGTATTAGCAGCTGAGTTGTCAATTCAATTCAACCACACCTGGAGATTAATTATCTGCAGCAAAGTGATCAGTAGCAAAGTATTTTGATAGTAGTGACAACAACAATAGTAACAGTAACAGCGATAATAGCAGTAGTAACTTAGCAAAAAATATATAAGATAAATTCGTAGGCATTGGATCGGTGACTTGTTGGATGATATTCATCATGTGACAGTTATAACCTAGGGCAATACAGCACTAGCTCCAGTTCATCAATATAATGCAGGCATGTATTCCTTAAATAGTCATACGTGCTTTATTAAAAGAACTTGCATGACATCTTTTGTCCTACCCTCCTGTGGCAGCGGGGTCCATATTGGAAACTAAGGGATATTAAGGCATCCTTTTAATAGAGAACCGGAACAAAGCATTAACACATAGTGAATACATGAACTCCTCAAACTATGGTCATCACTGGGAGTGGGCCCGGTTGTTGTCACTCCGGGGTTGCCGGATCATAACACGTAGTAGGTGACTATAACTTGCAAGATCGGATCTAGAACATGGATATAATGGTGATAACATAAACGGTTCAGATCTGAAATCATGGCACCCGGGCCTAAAGTGACAAGCATTAAGCATAGCAAAGTCATAGCAACATCAACCTAAGAACATAGTGGATACTAGGGATCAAGCCCTAATAAAACTAACTCGATTACATGATGAATCTCATCCAACTCCTCATCGACTAGCGAGCCTATGAAGGAATTACTCACTCCCGGTGGGGAGCATCATGGAATTGGTGATGGAGAAGGGATGGTGATGACAAAGAACGAAGACCCCCCTCTCCGGAGCCCCAAACGGACTCCAGATCTGCCCTCCCAAGGAAGAATAGGGCTTGGCGGCAGCTCCGTCTCGTGGATCACGATAATTATTTCTCCCTGATTTTTTATAGAAAAATAGGATTTTATAGCGTTGGTTTTAGGGTCTACGGGGCCACCAGGTGGGGACAACCCACCTGGGCGCCCTGGTGGGTTGTGCCCACCCAGGTGCCCCTCTCCGGCAGGTCTTGGCTCCAAAAATTCTTATTATTGATATAAAAAATTCTCGCGAAGTTTCGTTCCATTCCGAGAACTTTTATTTCTGCACAAAAACAACACCACGGTAGTTCTACTGAAAACAGCGTCAGTCCGGGGTTAGTTTCATTCAAATCATGCAAATTAGAGTCCAAAACAAGAGGAAAAGCGTTATCAAAAGTTGATACGTTGGAGACATATCAGCTCCCCAAGCTTAAACCTTTGCTTGTCCTTAAGCAATTCAGTTGATAAACTGAAAGTGAAAAATAAAAACTTTTACGAACTCTTTTGCTCTTGTTTGCATAAATAAGCTTAAACAGCACCCAGGTTTTCAGCCAACATTATAACTAACCATGCCGACAATAAGTCTTAAAGATTATAGTGACTCATATCAATGACATAATCAGCTAGCGAGCAATAATAAGGTATCTCAAACGGCAACACGTTGTCAAAACAACCATGATATAATATGACAATAGTGGTATCTCGCTAGCCCTTTCTGAGACCGCAAAACATAAATGCAGAGCACCTCCAAACTTCAAGCGGCAACTAAACATTATAATCATGGTAGAAAAGATCCAGTCATGATGCACCCAACATTAGCTACACACAATGCATGAATCATGACAACTGTGCTCTTCTCAGTTTTCTGGCGCTTGTTTTAGAAGGTGATGACACAACATAAGAGCATCTCCAACAGGCGCCGAACGCGGCGCGCGCAAAAAACAGCTTTAGCGCGCGCCCATCGCCTGGTTTGGCGCGGCGCGCAGCGACCACGCTAAAATGCAGCGCGCGTGCCGCTCCAGCAGCGCGCAAAAAATGCAGCGTGCGCGCTCATTCTACAAACTAGAAATGTAGGCATTGGAAGCATAAAAACTAGATAAATTGCATAGATTTTAAACGATACAAAGGTATTTTACATCGGAAACATAGATTGCATAATAATAAAAACGACAAACGATAAAAAACGAGATAGATTGCATAAAAAAAACTACTCTAAGTCGCTATCATCATCACCATTATCATCCTCGGCGGTGTCGTCCGAGGTATCTAGCCAGATGTCCAGCCACCGATCATCGTCCAGCGTGAAGAACGACTGCCCACCTACTGCAACGAGATCGGACTGTGCATTCGCCAACGCCTTCCGCCGACGCCTGTCCAACCACTCATCGCGGCGCCTTCGCGTGTCCTCCTCGCGGCACCTTGCCCAGTAGACCTGCTCGTAGGCGACGTCCTCTGGGTGGCGCCGGCGCCACTCCGCCATGACCCGCTCGTCCTCCTGGGCGACGAGGAGGTGGTGCTACCGCTCGGCGTGCTCCGCACGGTCTTGCGCCGTGTTCAGACGAGGCAGCAGGGCGACGTCGAGCGCCTGCTGGAGTGTGTACACATCTCGGAAGTTCATCTGGCCGCGCGGCTCGCCTAGGCGCCACACCGCCACGTCGTACGCGCGGGCGGCCTCGTGCGCCATCCCGTAGGTGCCGAGGCCGAGCCAGAGATCGCCGGAGCATATCTCCGAGTAGTAGCCGCCGTTGGGGCGCAGGCGAACACCGCGGTAGCCGGACGCTCCTCGGCGGCGCGGCGGCATGGCGGCGCGTTGGTGGCGGGGTGCTGGAGCGGTGGAGGCGCGTCGGTGGCGGGGCGCTGGAGCGGCGCGTGGCAGAGAGGGAGAGGAAGAGGAGAAGAGGAGGCGTGGAGAAGGCGCGTGGCGCGCGCCGCACTTTATAGGCGCGCCGGAAGCGGTGCGCAAAAAATGGCGCGCGAGCTGGCGCCTTTTCACGCGCCCACAAACGGTTCCCGCACGCGCGAGTTTCTCGTCGCCGCTGGAGTGCGGCAAAACGCCCCGCGTGATAAAAGCTGGGTTTACCGTGCGCGCGTCATTTGGCGCGGCCGTTGGAGATGCTCTAAAAGTAAATAGATAGTCCCTTCACAGAGGGAAGGAGTGATTTGCAGAGGTGCCAGAGCTCAATTTTTAAAATAGAGGTAAATGATATTTTAAAGCATGTACCCTTCTCGTTTACTTAACGACCATCAGTATCAATATCTCCCATGCTAAACAGGCTAGTGGTGGTTCCCAGGCGATAGAAGTAAAGGTTTTGACTCCATTGGGAGTTTTTGTTTGATTATTCAAGCGATTAACTCCTTTTATATTTTGAAGTTTGGGACTGGGAATCCCTATTACCGCCCTTTTCTCGTGCGATGGCGAGTGAATAAACACTCGACCTGAGAATAACCCGCTTAGCATGGAAGATACCGGCCACCTCCTGTCGTTCCATGAACGATCCAGGAACACAAAACAGATAATTTTTTAGAAGTTTTTAGAGGTGGCACATGCAAATTTACTTAGGACGGCAGGGTAATACCGTATATAGGCAGGTATGATGGACTCATCTGGAATAACTTTGGGTTCAAGGTTTTTGATGTACAAGCAGACTTCCCACTTAGTACAGGCAAAGGCTAGCAATTAGATTGAGAAGCGGCCAGCTAGAGAGCAACAACAATCATAACCATGCATTATGCATAAGTAACATTGGACACTAGCATGAGTAGGATATGAACACCATGAACATAAATATCATAGAGGCTATGTTGGTCTTGATTCAACTACATAAATAAACATGTGCTAAGTCAAGCCACTCGAACATTCATAGGAGGATACCATATCATCATACTACATCACAATCATTTTAACACTATGTTGATATCCAAGATAAATCATTGTTCACTCTCAGCTACTTATGCATGGCATGATAAACTATAATCTATAATTGTCATTGCAAACATTTTTAATCATAATGGGCTGAATCATGGATACTAGGTTAAACATATTTACACAAACAGAACAAGTCGAGTTCATACCAATTTCTCTCTGCCATGGCCAGTTCATTGGATATCGTCATTATTACCTTTCACTTGTATGACCGAACGATGTGAAAATAATAATAGTGCAAGACTGCCATGGACTAAGCTGGAATCTGCAAACATTTTATTCAACAGGAGAAGACAAGGTAAAATGTGCTCTTTATTAGTTCAAAAATTATTCATATGAGAGCCACTTAACATTTTTATAGTGGTCTTCTCCTTGGTACAACTTGAATAAAAAGAAAAGAAATTCAGAGAAACACACTAAAATATTTTTGGAGTTTTTGGTTTTCTTGAACAAGCAAATAAGGGAAAAGCAAAAACGAGAAAAACTATTTACACGGGAAAGCTCCCAACAAGCAGAAGAAGAAAAAGGAAATATTTTTGGGTTTTCTATCTAATAGTACTACTAAGCATGCATAGAAAGTAAATTAGCTACAACTAATTTTTTTGGTTTTTCTAAAGTTTATCAAACACACAAGAAGAAAGCAAGAAAATAAATCTGAGCATGGATGATACAATGAAAAAACTGTGGACACCAACAAATGGAATAAATAGACATGAATGTAAAGTCGGTGGAAACACGTACTCCCCAAGCTTAGGCTTTTGGCATAACTTGGCAGGTAATCAGTAGCCTGGAGGGTCGTAGTCGGTGTGGTAGCTCACGGAGGCTCTTGGTGCGGAAGTCTCGGCCTGCCGGGCTGCTACCACTGCTGTGTTATGAGCTTGGGCCTCGCTCTCAAGAACAAAATATCTCCCCTTGATGTGATAATCAAAAATATTAGGCGTAGGTTTGGTTAAACATTAGACTGTAAGTGAAATTATCAACCTTTCCCTTAAGGATCTTATGTTCTTTTAAAGTTTCAAAATCTAAAGACTGCGTGGGTAGGATAGTATCAATGGGAAAAGGCGAAACACCCAGCCCTCATGCTAAACGCGTGTGGCATAAATTCCACCATAGAACCAGCCACTGTTAGCATTATGCTGAAGTTTGCGTGCAACAATCGCTCCAAGGTTATAATTCCTTTCACCAGTGAGAGCGGTGCGAATGAGGCTCAAGTCTGGCGCACAAAGTATGCTACAGTCTTGCTTGCCTACTATGCATTTCCCGTTGAATAATTCAAAATACTGAATTGCGGGAAAGTGAATGCTCTTTATTCCTCCTTGTCTCACCCCCCTATTTTCACCGTAACAAAGGCTAGTCAAGAAAGACTCGAACTCAGCCCTGGGAGGCTCATCAAGAGAACCCCAAAATGGAAGTTTGCAATGGTAAGCAAAATTCTCCAGTGGAATAGTAAATGGTTTATCATAAAGCATAAAAGACACCCTAGACTCATGAGGGAAAATGAAAATCCTTTGATAAATGATTCACTGAGAAGTTGGTGTTTTTCACACTTATCTGAAAGGTAGGGACCGAGGCCGGCCTTTTTAACATATTGCTCAAATTCCTCCTTAATGCCCACTCATACCATATATTCGTCGCAAGGCCATAAGCATGTTTTGGTGGCGGCATCTCGTGTGGAACTTTCACTTGGTTCAACATAAGAACGGCGAGCAGAACTGTCACTAGAGGATGCCCCCGAGGATAATCTCCTCGAAGAACTCCTTTCAAATAGGTTCATCATATCCACGTACAATTTCCTGAAAATAAAATTTTTGGGGGTGACAAAAATGTGTCAACTAAACTTTATAAGATTGATAGCAACTACTCATAGGGGTGCATAGAGGCCATAACAAGCATTCAAACTACTTATAACTCTAAGAATTTAACATGCAAGCACATCTACAAAAGCACCAAGAGTATCTAATTATTCAAAGTATAAACCACTAAAACAAAAACTAATTGGACAAACGATGGAGTCACATACCAAGCAACAATCCCCACGTGGACCCCAAGCGCGCCCTGGTGGGTTGTGCCCACCTGGTGCACCTCCCTCTGATATTATTTGCACCAGAAATTCAGAAATATTCAGAAAAAATCATGTAAAATTTTCAGGGAATTCTGAGAACTTTTATTTTTGGGTCATTTTTTTATTGCGCGGGAAATTCAGAAAACAGACAAAACATGGCATTTTATTTTATTTAGCTAATAAAACAGAGAATAAAAAGTAGGGACAGAAAGTAGTGCTTACTAAATTCATCAACTTCATACAGCTCAAAAATGAACCATTAATAAGGTTGATCATGTCTTATTAACAACCACTTTTGATTAGCATGAAACCGAAGAACTTTCGTAAATCACTAAGTTACCTCAATGGGGATATGAATGTCCCCAATAATAAGCATTTCATATTTCTTTTTGACAGTAGGTAGAGGCATTTGAAAACTTCCAATAGTGATTGTCGGAGATTTTTCAATAACATTAATACCATTCACTTGAAATTGTTTCTTCGGAAAGTGCACCGTATGCTCATTACCATTGATATGAAAAGTGACCTTGCTCTTATTGCAATCAATAACAGCCCCTGTAGTGTTCAAGAAGGGTCTACCAAGGATAATCGACATGTTGTCATCCTCGGGCATCTCAAGTATAACAAAGTCAGTCAAACTAGTAACATTAGCAACAACAACGGGCACATCCTCACCAATACCGATAGGTATGGCAGTTGATTTGTCAACCATTTGCAAAGATATTTCAGTAGGTGTGAGTTTATTCAAATCAAGACTTTTATATAAAGAGAAAGGCATAACACTAACACCAGCTCCTAAATCACACAAAGCAGTTTTCACATAATTCATTTTGGTAGAGTAAGGTATAGTTGGTATTCCCAGATCTCCAAGTTTTTTAGGTACTCCATCTTTGAAAGTATAATTAGCAAACATAGTGGAGATTTCAGCTTCCGGTACTTTTCTCTTATTATGATGTCTTTCATGTACTTTGCATAAGGAGGCATTTTCAAGATATCGGTCAAGCGAGTACGCAAAAAGACTGGCCTCAGCATTTCAGCAAAGTGCTCAAATTCTTCATCATCATTCTTTTTAGTTGACTTAGGTATAAAGGCATAGGTTTTTTAACCCACGGTTCTCTTTCTTTACCGTGTTTTCTAGCAACAAAGTCTCTTTTGTCATATCTTTTATTCTTAGGTTGTGGGTTGTCAAGATCAACTAGTGGTTCTATATCAACATCATTGTCTGGTTCTTTATTGTTTGGTTGACACTAGTACAACGAGCCCCTAAACAAACGGTTTTAACCCCTTTTTGCGACGGCATTTGGAACCGTCGCCAAGTGAGTGTGGGCGATAGGGGGGGTCCTTCCCACGTGACCCAAAACCGTCGGGGATATGCCCTCCTATCACACACATTCGGCAAAATGAGGTCATGTGTGACCGGCAGCGCTCAAATATGGAAATACGTACAATAGAGCTAAAAAAATACAATTATACAGCGAAATTGTTTCCGGTCGCAAGTACATCCCACACAGTCAGTCCCTGCTAAACGTTTCCGCTCGTATGTACATCCCACACAGTCGCTCCAAGGAAAGCGTTTCCGTTCACAGGTACAGCACACACAATTTTTCCCGTTAAATCGCTTGCGTTATTGAATATATCACACACGGTCCGTGGAAGAAACTGTGTGGCAAAGGCTGTCCATCACACACAGTTTTCATGTGGTAAATGTTTGCGCAAGGTGGCCTAACGCAAACAGTTTTCAAGAGAAAGTCGTGTGTGATTGTTCATTGATCCAACACGATTTATTCCTAGAAACTGTGTGCGTTGCCTGAGGTCATCACCCATGGTAACAACCGTTTGCAATAGCAAAACCCAATTAGCAGGCTAATTATCCGATTATTCATAATCCATTTATTAATCTAATTGACAGTTCATATTAAGCACACAATATATTTCATTTTCATAATTGAAATACATCATAGTACAACATCATATAGCTTCAGCACTCAGCTACCACATCACACAACTACACGAGGACCAAGTTTCACATGCAATATCTATAACCTTTCAAAATTAGCATCATAGACGGTACATAGACAGATGTATCTCATATGGAAAACTGCTTAAGCAGAAGGCAAATATTGAGCCTTCATTGATGTTGAAGGTCTTTGTAACTTTAGGCCAGTGCTTGTGGATGATTGACCATCCATCCTTCTTCCTCTTCAGGAACACTTCAATATTGAACCGTGGGTGTTGTATGAATACCTTCCTTGCCTCCTGACCATACAGGTGGTTTGAGAGGTAATCATCAGTGAACTGCTTTGGAAAGGCCTGAAAACAAGGATGTGCATAAATATCTTCTCTATATTGGAATGGGCCAAAGGAATAAAAAAGGCAAGGTATAATAGTGTGACACCCCGAGACCGATGTGCCAGGTGTCCTCCAGTTATTCGCTGTTGTTGCCTTGTCATTTGCTTGCGTGTTGCATTTCATCATGTCATCATGTGCATTGCATCGTCATGTTTTTGAAACTTGCATCCGTCCCGGTCTCCTCGTTCCGTCCGTGTCCGTTCTGAGCCCAGACACACTTGCACGCGCCCGCGGCATGTCCGAAATAGTATTTTATAAGTGGCCAGAAAATGTTCTTGGATTGGGTTGAAAGTTGGCATGCGGTCTTATTATAGTGTAGATAGACCGCCTGTCAAGTTTCATCGCATTCAGAGTTTGTTTGATAGCCCAACCGTTAAACTATAGCGGCATTATAGCCGGTCTATCGTCGGACGTTTTCGGTCTCCGGAAACAGATGCCGGGCCCTCTCTCTCTTCTCCCCCTCGCAGTCTCGCCACAACCCACCTAGTCCATCCTCCTTCCCCTCTGCGCTTCCGGAGCTGTCCGATGCGATCGCACGGTCCGAAACCCTCTCTGCTCAGTGCATCAAACCCCCCTCGCGCGCGCGTCCGAAAAGCTGTCCCGGACCCGACCTGGACAGTCGTCACCGTTGGATCCGGATCATCCCCAAACGTCTACAAAACGTCACCATTTTCTTATTTGGACTCCCTAGCCTATTCTTTCTGAACCGTCCGATTTTGATCGAATGATCCAAACTCCCTCTTTCCCTTATATTTATAGCCCAATCTCACCTAATCTAGCCAAAACCCTAGATTTTCGGTAGTCTGTCCCATCGCCGCCGCCACATTCCAAATCCTCCTCGAGTTCATCCCCGATCCAAAAATTCCCTCATCGAATTGCACACCCAGCCAACCAGAACCAGCCACTCCTCCTGATCCACCTCATCCTCGCGCCCGAGACCCCCAGCTGAACCCAGCTCCTCCTCCAACCAGAACAAGCGCCACCGCCGCCGCTTGGAGCGCCGCCGTACCGGAGATGAGTGCCTCGCGCCCATCTTTTCTCCTTCCTTCCATTCTTCTTCCCCCTCCCTCATATCTCTCTCCCTCTATTTGCTCGTACAGGGAGCTCCGACGCCTCGAAGCTGCAGCGCCGCCGTAGACTCGCCATGGCCGTCCTCTCCTTCCTCGCCTTGTCGGAGATGCCCCGTCTTCGCCATGTCCTCCTGCCGCTAGGCCTCTGCATTCACACATCGTTCCAGGGAGTAAGCCCTTGTGCCCGCTCCTTCCCGTCTGCTCGAGCGCCGCAGACCTCTCGCCCCTGGACCCAGACGCCATCGAGCTCCCGTGCCGACCCCTCACCATCCTGCCGTCCCGCCGGAGCCCTCAGCTCGCCGGAGTAGCGCCAGGTACCCCTGCATCGCCCGTGCGTTGAAGGCACCTCTGCCTCGCCCGCCAGCCTCGTCTGCTTCATCTTCAAACCATCTCCTCTGACCGATCCCCGTGTTGACCCCGTCGAGTGCCGTGTGGACCTGCTGCGCCAAGTCAACCAGGCCGATCCGGTCTCTTGACGTTCCCGCCGCCGAGTTTCCCCTGCTTCGTGCCTCTGCTCGCGTCACTGCCAGATCGAGCGAGCGAGGAGAGCACTCACATTGACCGAGGCTCAGCTGCGCGACCTACCGGCCTCCCTCCTCCATCGAGTGGGCCGAGGCCCAGCTGCGCCCCCCTTCCGGCCTCACCTCACCACCGACCAGCCCAAGGCCCGCGGTGAGCAGCCCCCAAGCACCCCCTCCTTTTTTTTCTTACTGCTGGGCCAGTTCAGTTTCGGCCCAGCGGATGTTTTTTTGGTTCCATGAATTTAGCTATTATTCCTGAGACGGTTGTTTTGCAGAAAAACCCTCTAACTTCATGCATTTAATATCCCCACAACCGTGCATCGGATTAAAACAATTTATATATGAAGCTTGCTTAAAATTGTGTCTAGTTTCACAATATGTCTCTTTCACCCATGATTAAAATGTTTAAAATGATGTTTGTTCATAATTTACCTAATGCCATGCTAAAATGATTTAATTCATAACTAATCAACCGTAGCTCGGTTTTAAATAAACTGTATATGTAAATGGGGTAGAAAAATGCCTAGTTTAACATGGTGGTTTTACTTTGCATGTTTAACAACTCTAAAATTGTGATTAGGGTAGAACAGTACCAAACCTAAAATATGCACATGAGGAGTTTCCGGACTTGTTGCTTGTTGTTTCCGGCCTCATTTAAACTTGCCTAGTTAAGTAGTTCTACTTTGCTTCACCTCTTGCCATGTTAACCAACATTTAAATTTGTTGAGTACCTAACCGGGAGAGAACTAAGTAATTAATGTGGTGTTTTGTCAATATGCATCCTGATGCATATTGAGCTCCACTTAACTTGTAGTTTTGTTTGTGCATTTTGCCATGTCATGCCTCTTTAAACCGGACATGCATCATACTTGGTTGTGCATAATGTCATGCTTATGTGATGGTTGTTACCATGATTGTTTGCTTCTTTCCGGTGTTCCTGCTCGGGTTGGTTCCAATAACGTCGCGTTTGTGAGGTTTCGTTCGACTTCGTCCATTTGTCTTCTTCATGGACTCGTTCTTCTTCCTTGCGGGATTTCAGGCAAGATGACCATTCCCTCGAAATCACTTCTATCTTTGCTTGCTAGATGCTCGCTCTTTTGCTATGCCTATGCTGCGATACCTACCACTTGCTTATCATGCATCCCATATTGTTGAACCAAGCCTCTAACCCACCTTGTCCTAGCAAACCGTTGTTTGGCTATGTTACCGCTTTGCTCAGCCCCTCTTATAGCGTTGTTAGTTGCAGGTGAAGATTGGAGTTTGTTCTATGTTGGAACATGGATATGTTGGGATATCACAATATCTCTTATTTAATTAATGCATCTATATACTTGGTAAAGGGTGGAAGGCTCGGCCTTATTCCTGGTGTTTTGTTCCACTCTTGCCGCCCTAATTTCCGTCATATCGGTGTTATGTTCCCGGATTTTGCGTTCCTTACGCGGTTGGGTTATAATGGGAACCCCTTGACAGTTCGCCTTGAATAAAACTCCTCCAGCAATGCCCAACCTTGGTTTTACCATTCGCCACCTAGCCTTTTCTTTTCCCTTGGGAGTCGCGCTCCCGAGGGTCATCATTATTTTAACCCCCCCGGGACAGTGCTCCTCTGAGTGTTGGTCTGAAGTAGGCAGCCTGCGGGGCCACCTCGGGGAAACTTAAGGGTTGGTTTTACTCGTAGTTTGACCAATCTGAGTGTGCCCTGAGAACGAGATATGTGCAGCTCCTATTGGGATTTGTCAGCACATTCGGGCGGTGTTGCTGGACTTGTTTTACCATTGTCAAGGATGTCTTGTAACCGGGATTTCGAGTCTGATCGGGTCTTCCCGCTAGAAGGAATATCCTTCGTTGACCGTGAGAGCTTGTGATGGGCTAAGTTGGGACACCCTTGCAGGGATTTGAACTTTCGAAAGCCGTGCCCGCTGTTATGGGCAGATGGGAATTTGTTAATGTCCGGTTGTAGAAAACCTGAAGTTGATCTTAATTAAAATGCACCAACCGCGTGTGTTACCGTGATGGTCTCTTCTTGGCGGAGTCCGGGAAGTGAACACGGTGTTGGAGTTATGCTTAACGTAGGTTATTCTAGGATCACTTCTTGATCATAGTTTCTCGACCGCGCTTTGCCTTCTCTTCTCGCTCTCATTTGCGTATGTTAGCCACCATATATGCTAGTCGCTTGCTACAGCTCCACCTCATACCTTTTACCCTTCCTATAAGCTTAAATAGTCTTGATTGCGAGGGTGTAAGATTGCTGAGTCCCCGTGGCTCACAGATACTTCCAAAACCAGTTTGCAGGTGCCGTTGAAACGTGCAGGTGACGCAACCAAGCTCAAGGAGGAGCTCGTGGAAGATCTTGTCCTTTATGTTGTTTCGTTCTAGTTGATCAGTAGTGGAGCCCAATCGGGACGATCGGGGATCTGTGTAGCATTTGGGGTAGTCTTCTTTTATTTTGGTTCCGTAGTCGGACCTTGTTTGCATTTGGATGATGTAATGCTTTATTCATGTAATTGTGTGAAGTGGCGATTGTAACCCAACTATGTATCTCTTTCCCTTATGTATTACATGGGTTGTGTGAAGATTACCTCACTTGCGACATTGCTTTCAATGCGGTTATGCCTCTAAGTCATGCTTCGACACGTGGGAGATATAGCCGCATCGAGGGCGTTACAAGTTGGTAATCAGAGCCATCCCCGACTTTAGGAGCCCCCTGCTTGATCGAATCGCTGGCGTTATTGAGTCTAGAAATGTTTTGAGTCATTTAGGAATTATATATATCGGAGATTTAGGACTTGTTTTTACTCCTCACTCCCTTCGTCGCTCTGGTGAGGCAACCTGACGTAGAGTTTTGACTCTTCTCTTCTCAAATTTCACTAAAAAAAATTAGGATCACGCGGGTATCTTGGAATCGTTCCGATCGATTTGTGACAAGAACATTGTTCTTGGTGCCTCCTGTCATTTAGGGGTTGTGGCAGTGTCCCGGGGAGTTGAGCTCTGAGGTGTTGTCGTCACAATTTTATCGTTGCAGTTATGGAATACCTGAGTTTAGTTTCGCCGACATCGAAAATCTCTTTTATGCAGTTGTTGGTGAGATAACCTCGACGCCACCCAGTACTGGGTCGGGAGTTCGGGAGTATTGCCATAACTCGTATAACGGATGCTTTTCGATGGTTGAGGTAAATGATTTCCGAAGGTTTCTTAGTTATGTGTTGAAGGATGGATATAGCTGGACGTAGGATTTGCTAGTTTTGGGTGAGATATTATGCTTCCCCTGTATCCCCAACACCTGATTGCATAACCGGAAAATTTCGGGAGTTTATAAGTGGGAATTCAAATAGCTCTTAGGATATCTTTCCGATAGATGTATGATATGAAATTGGGGTTCGACGTCTAGTGGTCCGCCTATTCACGGTTGGTTTTACAGTGGTCTCGTTGTGTCTTAAAGAGTCCTTGGCTATGCCGACTCGGGGACGCTTCGTATGTCATGTGCACTGCCTTGTACATGATGGTGCTGTATGATCGAGCCCGTGTAGGCTCCACCACGAAAACTTCGGACAAAATCTCTATCATATGTTTGTTCTGGCTTATTCTGGAAGCCAATCCTTTGTTTTTGTTTTGATTTGTGGTATTCGAGTTGCTTCGAAGTCAAATGTTGATTCCTTACCTTTCCTAAACGGTGTTCTCATACTCCGATGTGAATACTAATCCTTCATGATAATCGAGATTGTCATGTTAATCCTTTTCAACCGGTGTGCTTCTCTTCAAGTGGATCCAATCTTATCAACGTTAGCAAGATCAATTATCAGTTCTTCTCAACGGTGTTTGTTTCATCCGCCCAAATTACCTTTGTTTTCCCGCCCTCCATCCCTTGTTTTCTTCAAGGACTCAGATTTCTTATTCAAGTATCCTTTTATTGATGGGAAGTCTCTCCATTCTTCTCCGTCAATGTTCTTATCCGGTGTTTCTCATGAATATTCTAATGGAGCTTCAAGTTCATCATTCTTCGTTCTTTTTCTTCTCCGGTGGATCCAATTCAAGCTTTGTTGATCATATCCTTTCCTCGTTTCTATGCTTTCTCTTGCCGGTGCACCTCATAATAATTCACTTCTCGCTATTCAATTGTTCCGGAGTGTTCAAGATATCTCGAGTCTGTTATCTCTTTCAAGTCATTTATTTCAAGCAGTGCAACCTCTCTTTTAAATCATTTCAACAGTGTTCCTTTTGAGTGGGCCCTAACCCACAGGTCTTTGCCCAGGGGATCTTACCTGACTCTTCTTATTTTCTCGGAGCTATCCTCAAATTTCTTTTCGAAGTTTGATGTAAGAATGATTTATCATCAGTCAAATGCCTTTCTCGAAGATTTTTCATTTTTTTCATCGTTGGCTCAACCTTTCCATTATTCATTCTGGAGTGCCTCAACAATTTGGTGGTGTTTCTCATCGTCATTCTCGGATTTGAAGACCAAAGAAGAGTTTCTTTTAAATCTTGCTTCATTATTTTCAAGATTCATGGTTCTAGCTTGATGTCTTCCTCTCATAATTGTTTTCATTGTGACTATTCTTTTCACCCATCCGGAGTAATTCAGGAGTCTTTTTCAGTTTGATCATCCGGAGGCCATCATCTCAGAAGTATTCATTCTCAGCTTTCAGCTCTCATTCTCCAAATCTTACCGGTGCATCATTCAAATATTCTCTATGAAGTTTCTGAACTATTCGTCCTCTTGTATCTAAATTCTCTCAAGTATCTTCATTCATTTCATAATTCTTCCCGGTGTTTCTTTATTATTTTTTCTTCAGCCATTTTAATTCTAACGGTGTTTCATTCAGGATTCTCTTCCTTCATTTATCATATCAATTCATTCGTTCTTTCCAATCCCGACCGGTGATTCATTGAAGACCTTCCCAAGTTGGCGCCATATCTCTCTTAATCTTTTCTACGAGAATAAGTAATATGTCAAATCCGTTGATTGTCATCAATTTAATTGGTGAAGGTTAAGCATAACGTAATTCTTATTATTGTTTCATCCAAGTGATTTAATTTCTTTTTCCGGAGTGGTTCATCATATCACATTCTCAGGCCGAGATGCTTTATCTTTTCTTTTCTGGAGTTCCAAGTCTCCACTTTATCTCGTCGCAAAGCTTCATCTAATCATTGCAAGGCTTCGATCTTATTCTCTTCATCCTTCACTTCTTTTGATCATTCTTTTATTACCAGAGTTCTTCATGGAGGCTACATGGTGGTTCATCAAGGATTCTTTTCATTCTTCAATTGCTCTTCAAGATATCTCTCGAATGATATGATCTGCCAAGCTATACTCAAAATTAAACATGGTGTTCAACACATGTCTTGTTTTGAGGAGTTCAAGCATTCTTCATCTTGCATTCCGAAGTGAAATTCTTTCTATCTTATCTTTTGAGGTGGTGTTATGTCATTTTGACGGCTCCCTTCATGTTTCATGATTAAAAAGTTGGCCGAAATGACATATTTTAAACCCATCATTTTCAATTCGTTCATGACATCCTTTGAAAACCATCAATTTCTTCATTGGAGGTTATCTTGGTATAGATTTCACCTAAAGCCTTCCATTGGGAATGTTGCTCTTTGTGATGATTACCTATGATCCAAGTTTTTCTTATCACCTCGATGGGAGAAGCTTTCTATATTTTCTAGCTCTCAATCAAATATTTTTCCCGTGAGTGGCAGGTGGTCACCTCATAATTTTGAGATGTCTTCCATTAGCCCACATCAAGCTTATGCTTTCGTTGTTGATAATCCAACAACTCCGTTCTAGCATCTGTTGTAAGCGTGCTATCTCAAGATCTTGTTTCCCTCCGTTCATTCCATTCCACTCTTTCATTTCATTCCGGAGGCTTTGTATTGTTGCTATATTCACCCATCATCTCGTTTTGTCAAATATCATGTTCTTTTCGTGCTTGTCCATTTAACCGGAGTATCCTGCCCTCTTTTCAAGTTCTTTCATCTTATCAAGTTTTGCCTTCCTTTTCCGACCGGAGTGTTATCGTAATTGATCTTTATCGTTCCTTGTACATCTCGTTTCAACCGGAGTGCTTGCATGTACTTCTTGTCCTTTGTAACCCTTTTCTTATGTCTTTCAACCTACAAGATTCTAGTAATGTTCCTCGTTCCTCTTTTCTAACGGAGTGTTTTCAACTTCGTTCATATCGTTGTATTCTTCTTTCAAATTGTTTAACCTCTCAAGGTTCATTGGTTTCACTCGTTTGTCAAAGAAGCAACTTATTTTTACCTCTTCTCTTTGCTCTTCCGTTTGTCCCTCCGGTGCCATTCTAGATCTCGGGACGAGATCCTCTCATAGTGGTGGAGTGTTGTGACGCCCCGAGACCGATGTGCCAGGTGTCCTCCAGTTATTCGCTGTTGTTGCCTTGTCATTTGCTTGCATGTTGCATTTCATCATGTCATCATGTGCATTGCATCATCATGTTTTTGAAACTTGCATCCGTCCCGGTCTCCTCATTCCGTCCGTGTCCGTTCTCAGCCAAGACACACTTGCACGCGCCCGCGGCATGTCCGAAATAGTATTTTATAAGTGGCCGGAAAATGTTCTCGGATTGGGTTGAAAGTTGGCGTGCGGTCTTATTATAGTGTAGATAGACCGCCTGTCAAGTTTCATCGCATTCAGAGTTCGTTTGATAGCCCAACCGTTAAACTATAGCGGCATTATAGCCGGTCTATCGTCGGACGTTTTCGGTCTCCGGAAACATATGCCGGGCCCTCTCTCTCTCTCTTCTCCCCCTCGCAGTCTCGCCACAACCCACCTAGTCCATCCTCCTTCCCCTCTTCGCTTCTGGAGTTGTCTGATGCGATCGCACGGTCCGAAACCCTCTCTGCTCAGTGCATCAAACCCCCCTCGCGCGCGCGTCCGGAAAGCCGTCCCGGACCCGACCCGGACAGTCGTCACCGTTGGATCCGGATCATCCCCAAACGTCTAGAAAACGTCACCATTTTCTTATTTGGACTCCCTAGCCTATTCTTTCTGAACCATCCGATTTCGATCGGATGATCCAAACTCCCTCTTTCCCTTATATTTATAGCCCAATCTCACCTAATCTAGCCAAAACCCTAGATTTTCGGTAGTCTGTCCCATCGCCGCCGCCACATTCCAAATCCTCCTCGGGTTCATCCCCGATCCAAAAATTCCCTCATCGAATTGCACACCCAGCCAACCAGAACCAGCCACTCCTCCTGATCCACCTCGTCCTCGCGCCCGAGACCCCCAGCTGAACCTAGCTCCTCCTCCAACCAGAACGAGCGCCACCGCCGCCGTTTGGAGCGCTGCCGTACCGGAGATGAGTGCCTCACGCCCATATTTTCTCCTTCCTTCCATTATTCTTCCCCCTCCCTCACATCTCTCTCCCTCTATTTGCTCGTACAAGGAGCTCCGACGCCTCGAAGCTGCAGCGCCGCCGTAGACTCGCCATGGCCGTCCTCTCCTTCCTCGCCTTGCCGGAGATGCCCCGTCTTCGCCATGTCCCGCTGCCGCCGGACCTCTGCATTCACACATCGTTCCAGGGAGGAAGCCCTCACGCCCGCTCCTTCCCGTCTGCTCGAGCGCCGCAGACCTCTCGCCCCTGGACCCAGATGCCATCGAGCTCCCGTGCCGACCCCTCACCATCCTGCCGTCCCGCCGGAGCCCTCAGCTCGCCGGAGTAGCGCCAGGTACCCCTGCATCGCCCGTGCGTTGAAGGCACCTCTGCCTCGCCCGCCAGCCTCGTATGCTTAATCTTCGAACCATTTCCTCTGACCAATCCCCGCGTTGACCCTGTCGAGTGCCGTGTGGACCTGCTGCGCCAAGTCAACCAGGCCGATCCGGTCTCTTGCCGTCCCCGCCGCCGAGTTTCCCCTGCTTCATGCCTCTGCTCGCGTCGCTGCCAGATCGAGCGAGCGAGGAGAGCGCTCGCGTTGATCGAGGCCCAGCTGCGCGACCTACCGGCCTCCCTCCTCCATCGAGTGGGCCGAGGCCCAGCTACGCCCCCCTTCCGACCTCACCTCACCACCGACCGGCCCAAGGCCCGCGGTGAGCAGCCCCCAAGCGCCCCCTCCTTTTTTTTCTTACTCTGGGCCAGTTCAGTTTCGGCCCAGCGGATGCTTTTTTTGGGTCCATTAATTTAGCTATAATTCCTGAGACGGTTGTTTTGCAGAAAAACCCTCTAACTTCATGCATTTAATATCTCCACAACCGTGCATCGGATTAAAACAATTTATATATGAAACTTGCTTAAAATTGTGTCTAGTTTCACAATATGTCACTTTCACCCGTGATTAAAATGTTTAAAATGATGTTTGTTCATAATTTACCTAATGCCATGCTAAAATGATTTAATTCATAACTAATCAACCATAGCTCGGTTTTAAATAAACTTTATATGTAAATGGGGTAGAAAAATGCCTAGTTTAACATGGTGGTTTACTTTGCATGTTTAACAACTCTAAAATTGTGATTAGGGCAGAACAGTACCAAACCTAAAATATGCACATGAGGAGTTTCCGGACTTGTTGCTTGTTGTTTCCGGCCTCATTTAAACTTGCCTAGTTAAGTAGTTCTACTTTGCTTCACCTCTTGCCATGTTAACCAACATTTAAATTTCTTGAGTACCTAACCGGGAGAGAACTAAATAATTAATGTGGTGTTTTTTCAATATGCATCCCGATGCATATTGAGCTCCACTTAAATTGTAGTTTTGTTTATGCATTTTGCCATGTCATGCCTCTTTAAACCGGACATGCATCATACTTGGTTGTGCATCATGTCATGCTTATGTGATGGTTGTTACCATGATTGTTTGCTTCTTTCCGGTGTTGCTGCTCGGGTTGGTTCCGATAACGTCGCGTTTGTGAGGTTTCGTTCGACTTCGTCCGTTTGTCTTCTTCATGGACTCGTTCTTCTTCCTTGCGGGATTTCAGGCAAGATGACCATACCCTCAAAATCACTTCTATCTTTGCTTGCTAGATGCTCGCCCTTTTGCTATGCCTATGCTGCGATACCTACCACTTGCTTATCATGCCTCCCATATTGTTGAACCAAGCCTCTAACCCACCTTGTCCTAGCAAACCGTTGTTTGGCTATGTTACCGCTTTGCTCAGCCCCTCTTATAGCGTTGTTAGTTGCAGGTGAAGATTGGAGTTTGTTCTATGTTGGAACATGGATATGTTGGGATATCACAATATCTCTTATTTAATTAATGCATCTATATACTTGGTAAAGGGTGGAAGGCTCGGCCTTATTCCTGGTGTTTTGTTCCACTCTTGCCGCCCTAGTTTCCTTCATATCGGTGTTATGTTCCCGGATTTTGCGTTCCTTACGCGGTTGGGTTATAATGGGAACCCCTTGACAGTTCCCCTTGAATAAAACTCCTCCAGCAATGCCCAACCTTGGTTTTACCATTCGCCACCTAGCCTTTTCTTTTCCCTTGGGAGTCGCGCTCCCGAGGGTCATCATTATTTTAACCCCCCCGGGCCAGTGCTCCTCTGAGTGTTGGTCTGAAGTAGGCAGCCTGCGGGGCCACCTCGGGGAAACTTAAGGGTTGGTTTTACTCATAGCTTGACCAATCTGAGTGTGCCCTAAGAACGAGATATGTGCAGCTCCTATTGGGATTTGTCAGCACATTCGGGCGGTGTTGCTGGACTTGTTTTACCATTGTCGAGGATGTCTTGTAACCGGGATTCCGAGTCTGATTGGGTCTTCCCGCTAGAAGGAATATCCTTCGTTGACCGTGAGAGCTTGTGATGGGCTAAGTTGGGACACCCCTGCAGGGATTTGAACTTTCGAAAGCCGTGCCCGCGGTTATGGGCAGATGGGAATTTGTTAATGTCCGGTTGTAGAAAACCTGAAGTTGATCTTAATTAAAATGCACCAACCGCGTGTGTTACCGTGATGGTCTCTTCTTGGCGGAGTCCGGGAAGTGAACACGGTGTTGGAGTTATGCTTGACGTAGGTTATTCTAGGATCACTTCTTGATCATAGTTTCTCGACCGCGCTTTGCCTTCTCTTCTCGCTCTCATTTGCGTATGTTAGCCACCATATATGCTAGTCGCTTGCTGCAGCTCCACCTCATACCTTTTACCCTTCCTATAAGCTTAAATGGTCTTGATTGCGAGGGTGTAAGATTGCTGAGTCCCCGTGGCTCACAGATACTTTCAAAACCAGTTTGCAGGTGCCGTTGAAACGTGCAGGTGACGCAACCAAGCTCAAGGAGGAGCTCGTGGAAGATCTTGTCCTTTATGTTGTTTCGTTCTAATTGATCAGTAGTGGAGCCCAGTCGGGACGATCGGGGATCTATGTAGCATTTGGGGTAGTCTTCTTTTATTTTGGTTCCGTAGTCGGACCTTGTTTGTATCTGGATGATGTAATGCTTTATTCATGTAATTGTGTGAAGTGGCGATTGTAAGCCAACTATGTATCTCTTTCCCTTATGTATTACATGGGTTGTGTGAAGATTACCTCACTTGCGACATTGCTTTCAATGCGGTTATGCCTCTAAGTCGTGCTTCGACACGTGGGAGATATAGCCGCATCGAGGGCGTTATAAGTTGGTAATCAGAGCCATCCCCGACTTTAGGAGCCCCCTGCTTGATCGAATCGCTGGCGTTATTGAGTCTAGAAATGTTTTGAGTCATTTAGGAATTATATATATCAGAGAGTTAGGACTTCTTTTTACTCCTCAGTCCCTTCGTCGCTCTGGTGAGGCAACCTGATGTAGAGTTTTGACTCTTCTCTTCTCAAATTTCACTAAAAAAATTAGGATCACGCGGGTATCTTGGAATCGTTCCGATCGATTTGTGACGAGAACATTGTTCTTGGTGCCTCCTGTCATTTAGGGGTTGTGGCAGTGTCCCGGGGAGTTGAGCTCCGAGGTGTTGTCGTCACAATTTTATCGTTGCAGTTCTGGAATACCTGAGTTTAGTTTCGCCGACATCGAAAATCTCTTTTATGCAAGACCAAATTGTTAAAAACCTAAATATTAGAGTGGTTCCTGCAATTGCACAATAATGTGCAATTAGACAACGGACCATGCACGTGCTAACCTCGATTGTAAACCTTTGTGCTTGCCATTGTTTCCCTGCAACACATATAAGGTAGTTAGTCATCAGGTTAAGTAAGGCTTCGCATACTATCAGTAAAATATGTTGATGAAAAATAATCACATTGCAGATTCATCAGATTAATTGAAGCCAAATGGAAAACCCATTTATCCAAACCAAGCATGATTAAGAACTAGGAAATATAGCACTTGTATATGTTTCGCATGTATTAAATGCAACCAAATTCGATTTATTCGTCACATGCACAACAATACAAAATTCTACCCACGACAATTGGATATCGCATTGCAGAATTGAACCAAGAAGTTAACGAAACACCACAACAAATGAACCAAACACTAACTGAGCACCACATTGCACAATATAACATACTCCTAATAGAAGATCAGACAGTTAACCAAACAGTTAACTACAGCCAATTGTAGCAATTTTATTTGTTTCTCATGTATTTACTACAGCCAAATTCAATTTATTCCTCACATGGTATACAATAACATAATGCACCCACAATTTTGTAAAGATAAATTCGATTTATTTCTCACATGGAAGACAATTCAAAATTGCAGCCTGAAGAATTGAACATCACATTTGCAGAATTGAACCAAACAGTTAACTGAATACGACAACTAATTAACAAAATAGTTAATAAGTGAGCACCACACTGCACGACATATAGAACATATACACTAGAGCAACAGATTGCATGGTAAAATTAGATAGCACAGTTCACTAGAATTTGTGAAGGAAAGGCAGGAGCAGCACATGCAACGGGTAAACCGAGCATGCTTAACCGGCATAGCTAGCAAATGGAAAGGTGCTCCTTCAAGATCTGGGGGTCGGCACGAATGGCAGCCATCGCGACCTCATCCACGCGTGCGGCCGCGATTTGCTTCTCCGCTGCCAAATGCTCCTTGAGGTCCTGGCTATACTGCGTGCACCATGGCTTAAGCCAGCGCTTATTTGGTGGAGGGGTCGGTGATTTGGGTGGAAGGTGTCACGCTCGCGCTGGTGGTAGGGGCATGTGGGATGTGGAAGGAGGAGGAGGATAGGGTCGGGTGTGGATTACCTACCTGGATAGGCGAGGGCGAGGAGCGTGAAGGAGGGTCGCCAGCGAGGAGGCGGCAGCGCTGCAAGCAAGGAGTGAAGGTTTCAACCTGGAAAGGAAGGCGGAAAGAGGGGAAATTTGGCTTTTGGTAAGGGGGAGGGGGCGGGGAGGTATATATTTCCACGGAAGCCGAAATTTGGAATCGCTTCAACCAAAAAACTGGCGCGCAAAGTGTCATCACACACGGTCCCTTATTCAGAACTGTAATCGATATGTGAACATCACAAATGATTCAGATATCTTAACCCGTGTGTGTTGAGTTTGAACGTCAAAAATTTTGGTTCGAATTTCACTGGTTACAATGGTCATCCACGTCATTGCAAAATTTGGGTACACAAAGGAGACTAACTTTGTGCGATCTACTTGATTTATAGCACCACACACCGACGATGCTCCAAGATATTTTGTGTTGCATCTCACACGGTTGGTGATAATAAACTGTGTGCGGTCTACTTGATTTATCGTCTTGATTATTTGAATTACGTAATGGGGTCACAGCTACAAAGGATGGTGTTTGAATTGTTAGAACTTTTATCTGCAGTGAACATGCAACTATAGGTGTATCGTAAAAAAATTGGACTTATTCAGGGTTCGTTTGTACATTTTTATACATTAACTGGGTTTTCCAGGCATCTTATGCGCATAATTCAAATTTGAACAACATGCACATGCTCCAGTGCATATAAACTTATTGAAAAATCAAATATGTGTCCTTGGTTGCATGCTTAGGTCCCATGCAAGAAATGGGAATGAATTTCAAACACCCTGCCACCGTCACTCGGCCGCAAACATTGAGATACCTAGTTTTTAAATTCTAGTAAATCCAAAACTCTTCTGAAATTCATGAAACTTGGCATGCTATCATGTAGCGGCATCAACATGCCGTGGTAAATTTTTTGCCCCATTTGGGATAGGTTTGGGTATAAGCTTCTCATAAACTAGAGCTTCTCACAACAAGCGTGATGGTTTGGGTAGGGAACGTGCCACCTTTGGGGACGAAACGATATCCGTTGCCTCTTATTGCTTTCAAAAAAATTTGAGTGTTAACATAGAACAACAAGAGTGTTGTGTTCAATTATGGAATTTTTCGGGGTTCGTTTGGAAATTTTTATGCATTAACTGATTTTTCAATGCATTTATGTGCATAATTCAAATTTGAACTACATGCACATGCTCCAGTGCATATAAATTGGTTGAAAAATCAAATATGTGTCCTTGGGTGCATGCTTAGGTCCCATGCAAGAAATGGGAATGAATTCCAAACACCGAGGCACTGTTGATTGCCGGCAAAACAATGAGATGCTTGATTTTTAAATTCTAGTAAATCCAAAACTCGTTTGAAATTCATGAAACTTGGCATGCTATCATGGAGCGGCAACAACATGCCGTGGTACAAATTTTCTCCCATTTGGGGCAGGTTTGGGTATATGCTTCTCACAAACCGGAGCTTCTCACAACAAGCATGATGGTTTTCGGTAGGGAACGTCCCACCTTTGGGGACGAAACGATATCGATTGCCTCTTATTGCTTTCAAATATTTTTCTCGTGTCAACATAGAACAACAGGAGTGTTGTCTGAATTTTTGTGTTTTTTGGGGTTTGTTTGGACATTTTTATGCATTAACTGAGTTTCCAATGCATTTATGTGCATAATTCAAATTTGAACTACATGCACATGCTCCAGTGCATATAAATTGGTTGAAAAATCAAATATGTGTCCTTGGGTGCATGCTTAGCTCCCATGCAAGAAATGGGAATGAATTTCAAACACCAGGGCACCGTTGATTGCTGGCAAAACATTGAGATGCCTGGTTTTTAAGTTCTAGTAAATCCAAAACTCGTCTGAAATTCATGAAACTTGGCACGCTATCATGTAGCGGCATCAACATGTCGTGGTAAAATTTTTGTCCCATTTGGTGTAGGTTTGGGTATAAGCTTCTCATAAACTAGAGCTTCTCACAACAAGCGTGATGGTTTGGGTAGGGAACGTGCCACCTTTGGGGACGAAACGATATCCGTTGCCTCTTATTGCTTTCAAAAAAATTCGAGTGTCAACATAGAACAACAAGAGTGTTGTGTTCAATTTTGTAAATTTTCAGGGTTCGTTTGGACATTTTTATGCATTAACTGGGTTTTCAATGCATTTATGTGCATAATTCAAATTTGAACTACATGCACATGCTCCAGTGCATATAAATTGGTTAAAAAATCAAATATGTGTCCTTGGGTGCATGCTTAGGTCCCATGCAAGAAATGGGAATGAATTTCAAACACCAGGGCACCATTGATTGCCGGCAAAACAATGAGATGCTTGGTTTTTAAATTCTAGTAAATCCAAAACTCATCTGAAATTCATGAAACTTGGCATGCTATCATGGAGCGGCATCAACATGCCGTGGTACAAATTTTCTCCCATTTGGGGCAGGTTTGGGTATATGCTTCTCACAAACCGGAGCTTCTGACAACAAGCATGATGGTTTTCGGTAGGGAACGTCCCACCTTTGGGGATGAAATGATATCCATTGCCTCTTATTGCTTTCAAATATTTTTCTCGTGTCAACATAGAACAACAGGAGTGTTGTCTGAATTTTTGTGTTTTTTGGGGTTTGTTTGGACATTTTTATGCATTAACTAAGTTTCCAATGCATTTATGTGCATAATTCAAATTTGAACTACATGCACATGCTCCAGTGCATATAAATTGGTTGATAAATCAAATATGTGTCCTTGGGTGCATGCTCAGCTCCCATGCAAGAAATGGGAATGAATTTCAAACACCAGGGCACCGTTGGTTGCTGGCAAAACATTGAGATGCCTGGTTTTTAATTTCTAGTAAATCCAAAACTCGTCCGAAATTCATGAAACTTGGCATGCTATCATGGAGCGGCATCAACATGTCGTGGTACAAATTTTGTCCCATTCGGGGCAGGTTTTGGTATATGCTTCTCACAAACCGGAGCTTCTCACAACAAGCATGATGATTTTCGGTAGGGAACGTCCCACCTTTGGGGACAAAACGATATCCATTGCCTCTTATTGCTTTCAATTTTTTTCTCGTGTCAACATAGAACAACATGAGTGTTGTGTGAATTTTTGTGATTTTTCGGGGTTCGTTTGGACATTTTTATGCATTAACTGAGTTTTCAATGCATTTATGTGCATAATTCAAATTTGAACTACATGCACATGCTCCAGTGCATATAAATTGGTTGAAAAATGAAATCTGTGTCCTTGGGTGCATGCTTAGGTCCCATGCAAGAAATTGGAATGAATTTCAAACACCAGGGCATTGTTGATTGTCGGTGAAACATTGAGATGCCTGGTTTTTAAATTCTAGTAAATCCAAAACTCGTCTGAAATTCATGAAACTTGGCCTGCTATCATGGAGCGGGATCAACATGCCGTGGTACAAATTTTGTCCCATTTGGGGCAGGTTTGGGTATTTGCTTCTCACAAACCGGAGCTTCTCACAACAAGCATGATGGTTTTCGGTAGGGAACGTCCCAACTTTGGGGACGAAAGGATATCCATTGCCTCTTATTGCTTTCAATTTTTTTCTCATGTCAACAAAGAACAACAGGAGTGTTGTGTGAATTTTTGTGATTTTTCGGGGTTCGTTTGGACATTTTTATGCATTATCCGAGTGTTCAATGCATTTATGTGCATAATTGAAATTTGAAGTACATGCACATGCTCCAGTGCATATAAATTGGTTGAAAAATCAAATATGTGTCCTTGGGTGAATGCTTAGGTCCCATGCAAGAAATGGGAATGAATTTCAAACACCAGGGCACCGTTGATTGCTGGCAAAACATTGAGATGCCTGGTTTTTAAATTCTAGTAAATCCAAAACTCGTCTGAAATTCATGGACTTGGCACGCTATCATGGAGTGGCATCAACATGTCGTGGTACAAATTTTGTCCCATTTGGGGTAAGTTTGGGTATATGCTTCTCACAAATCGGAGCTTCTCACAACAAGCATGATGGTTTTCGGTAGGGAACATCCCACCTTTGGGGACGAAACGATATCCATTGCCTCTTATTGTTTTCAAATATTTTTCTCGTGTCAACATAGGACAACAGGAGTGTTGTGTGAATTTTTGTGATTTTTCGGGGTTCGTTTGGACATTTTTATGCATTAACTGAGTTTTCAATGTATTTATGTGCATAATTCAAATTTGAACTACATGCACATGCTCCAGTGCATATAAATTGGTTGAAAAATCAAATCTGTGTCCTTGGGTGCCAGCTTAGGTCCCATGCAAGAAATGGGAATGAATTTCAAACACCAGGGCACCGTTGATTGCCAGCAAAATATTGAGATGCGTGGTTTTTAAATTCTAGTAAATCCAAAATTCTGTTAACCATTGACGTGACACCACGTGTCTTGCTTTTAATGGCTGTAGGAGGTGCCGTGCGGACAGCTACTTGACCTTGACTAATCGGGAGGCGTGCGAGCGTCGTCCGATGCGGCTGACCGAGAGGCGTGCAAGCTGTCCTCGAGTGCGCAGGCTCACTGGGAAGCGTGCGAGCTATACACTGAGCAGGCTCACTGGGAAGCGAGCCCTTTGACTTCCATGGCCGCCCGCCTTGCTCATATACTCTCCATTAATGGCGCCCAAGCCACATTTTAATTTGCTTTTTAAATATAAAACACTCATCGCAAACATTTTAGTTAGAACACCCGTATGAAAACCGACAGCTTCCCTAGGAAGCCAAGAGAAATTGTGTCGAGCAGGATTTCTGCAGCTTTTGGTCGCAAACGATTTAGATAGAACACCCGTATGCAAAGTGAGAACAGCGCAGGAGTTGTTCATCCCTTGAACGCAAACGGTTGTTTTGGATGACCCATGTGCAACCACATACAAACAATTTGGTAAGATTTGCATCTGTCATATTGGGTATGTTGCCATTTGTCAAACTGGAAAGATTTACATTTGTTGATCTAGTAACGTTGCCATTTTTCAATCCTTGTAACACTGCGATTTGTCAAATATGCAACTAGAAATCATTAGCACTATGTAATTTTTGCAACTAAAATTCAGTAATTAAGCATATATTTCATTCATAGATTAAGCAGTCATTCTTAATTTATACAAACAGTTTAACTCGACAGCTGAACCGACCAAACTTCTCCCCAATTGTTCCAACCACGTACTGAAATAGCTAGTTCAACTATATATACTATCTAATTTTAAGTACGTTGTACAGTTCGACCACACATCTATAGTCAGATGAACTGAACAGAATAGCCCCTAAATACTAGTACTGCCACGGAGGGGCTTTGTGCTACTTCCGACAGCCTCTCCTCTGCCGAGCACGCTCAGTAAGAGGCATAGGAGGAGGATCCTACCGACGAGCTGGACAAATGCAATACGGTGCCTGTCGCTGCTACACGTTCAGCGACACTCGCCAGCTCGAACGCCCACTGCCGCTCCAGACAATCCCTCTCAAAGCGGCCGGACTGCTCGTAGATCTCCTGATTCCTCACCTCTGCGTCAGCGTGTGCTGTGGCCACGGCTGCGGTAAGGCTCTTTGCGTGATCGATGAGGCGCTCCTCCTCCTCCCGCTGGAACTCGATGTAGCGCGCAAGGTCGCTGACGCACGTGCGGGCCTCCACCTCCGCCTCCCTCCTTCGGGCGGCGGTGGCGGAGCGGGTGATGATCCCAGCGGTCGACGGTGGGCTGGCGGCCACGATGGCCGACCATGGGGTGGTGGCCACGACCACCACCTCCCGCCTTCGGGTCGCGATGGCGGAGCGGGTGATGGCCATGGTGGCCGGCAGTGGGGTGGCGGCCACGACGGCCACCTCCCGCCTTTGGGCCGCGGCGGCGGAGCAGGAGATGGCCCTGGCTTTCGACGGTGGTGTGACGGCAATGGTGGCCGGCAATAGCTGCCGACGGGCAGCAGTGGCGGAGCATGTGGTGGGTGTTCCGCGCACACCCAACAGGGACGCCACGCGCACTACACTACGCTGGGTACTGCGCCGCCGCCGCAGTGTAGCCTCCCAGCTGGAGCTGTCCTCTGATGACGGCGGAGTGGCTGAGCGATGACGACGGACCGGTGCCATTGGCGATTGTGGGAGAAGCAGACAAAATAAGCTACAGGGAGGGAGGGGAAATGCGACGTAGGACTCGCCGGTCGTGAGGGTTTTTATAGCAGGCCGGCAAGCATTGGGATTTTGGAGGATTTCACCGAGTCGGGTGGGAAGCTTGCGCGGGAACCTGCGAGGTTGAGTGGGAACGGGCTCACCGATGATTCATTGGCACCACCGTTTGGCCAAAAGAACGCCCCTGCGTGCTGCGCAAGCTTGCGTTGTAAGCCGTCTGCGGCAGCGGGGTGACAAGACGTGCGAGAGGAGGACGAGAGGACATGTACACATATAGTTAATAAACAAACATTTGTGATTTAATTACCTACTATACCCCCGTCCTAGTTTATAAGTAGGATTTAACTAATAAAATATGAATGCATGTCGCCATAGATTATATCGTTGGAGTCATATTTGAACATAGTTTCTAGCTATACAATTTTTGTAACATGCATTAACACTTTTTGGTTAAATTTAAGGTTATACACCAGCAAGCGTTTGTCCACAACACACCTGGCTTATTCCATCACAAACAGCTCTGACGGAGCAACTGTCTGCCACGTATCGCACATGCAACTCTAATCTGGTTCGTGCTTGATGTCTCTGACAATGCTCGCACAGTTCGTCTTATTTGCCACATATCACTGTGACGTCCTCTACTCGCGTCCCTTGGCAAGCTCTACTCGCCGTTAGGCGCTGCGGCGCGCTCTGCCGCGTCCGTTGGCATGCTCTGCTTGCGTCCATCGGCACGCTCGGCTTGTGGACAGCTTTTCCTTGAGGCGACCGCGGAGCGCTCTGCTCGCGTCCCTCCGCATGCGCTCTGCCAGCGGTTGGGCGTGCGCACGATCATGTCGGGGGGCCCATATGCATGCGGTTGCGCCGCGCGCGTTGCCACGCGATGCAGTTACATGAGGCACGATGGAGTTACGCGCTGCAAATTAGAACTGCCATCGGGGCCTGCCGATATTCCTGGCCTTCTGGCTTCCCCTTTAATTCCCGCGGCCATTATAACCTTAGTCTCTTCAACCTTTCGATCGCGCCCCACAACACAACAAGCACACCCACGACGACACATAGAGAGGGGATGTCCTGCAGCGCTCCAATGGAGTTCGGCAAGCATAGAGTGGAGACCCACGCGAGGGAGACGGATCTCTCGGTGGTGTACACCATCGACCCGGCCATGTTGGACGACTACATCAACAACGTTGAGCGGTTGCTTGCTGGATACAAGTACAAGGTGGTCGGCATCGACCTCCAGTACACCGCCGGTTGTCCCGACATAGATCAGAAGGTTGTCGTCGCCCAGTTGTGCATGTGCCATCATGTCCTCATCTAAGACTATTGCATGGCCACAAAGCCTTGCGACCGTTTCAACTGGTTTGTCAACAACACTGACTACAAGTTTGCCATGGTGGATACCACCAACGATGTAAAAGCGCTTAGTGTTACAGGCTTGGCCTGCAAGAACCTTGTCGAAATCCGTGACCACTACACGGTCTAGGGCAGCATGAAGGACTCCCTGGTCGAACTCGCCTCGGCCATCATCGACCCTACTATGAGAAGATGAAGCAGGATGCCCAGAGAATAAGTCCTGTATCGTGGCACGGGGCCTGGATGCGGTAACAGGATGAACCTCACCCCAGGTTTATGGCCAAGAGCGTCTACACATGCTACGAGATGCATAGTCGGATCGTTGACATGAGGAAGTGCCTCGTTACCCAAATCGACGAGCCCGGATCGAGACACAAGCAGAGCAAGCGTCACAAGAAGTGGATGATGATCAAATGATCGTTTATTCTAGTTAATCATGCATGTAATATATAGTTTACTTTATTGGTGTGTGTGGAAATTTCATGTGTGCAATAGCCACCTATGTAATTATGCATGTAATAGTTTACTTTGGTGTGTGCATATTCCATGGTTGTAGTAGCCACCTATGTAAGTGGATATTTAATTTGGTTATGCAAGCATGTCCTTATAAGTCTCTCTCTCTCTCTATATATATATATATGTTGTTATGTATGCAATCCCATCGCACAACACACACGTCTTATTAGCAGCAACCGTCTGTGTTATTATCGGTCTTCACACACATTTCTGATTACAGATCTGTTTGTCGCGTATCACACACATCTTGTTAAGTTGAACCGTTTATGTTCTCATGTCTCAACGCTAACACTTCATCCGAGTGAACTGCATGCCCTACATCGCACACACCTTGATCTAGCTGACCATTTCTTTTGTGTTACCTAATCACAAACAGTTCATCCGAGTGAACCGTATGTTGTGTATCGCACACGCCTTCATGTGGCTGCCCATTTCTTTTGTTCCTTCTCATCGCAAACAGTTAATTGAGCTAAACCATATTCCCTTCATCGCACATGCAACTAAAACCTAAACCGTGTTTGATGCATCCATCATCGCAAACGTTTACACATTTTTGACAGTTTTCATACAGCACCGTTTGCGATTATTGCATCGCACACAGTTTCTCCAAGGGTCTCTGGTCGTAGTATCGCATTAGCAGCATCCTGCAGTAGTGTGTGTAGTCTTCATAAACATCAGCATTATCTTTTTTCATTATCACTAGGTGAGTGTTCATTACCAGATTGAGTTTCAGCATCAGAGATAGAAGTTTCATTATCATTATCAGGAGGTTTTTCTACTTCAGGTTCACTAGAAGTATGCAAAGCCCTATCATTTTTCTTTTTCTTTTTAGAGGAACTAGGTGCACTAGTGTTAGCTCTTTGTGAATCTTGTTCAATTCTTTTTGGGTGTCCCTCAAGATAAAGTGGTTCCTGAATCATTTTACCTCCTCTAGTTGCAACTCTAACAGCAAAGTCATGCATATTATTATTCATTTCATCAAGCAATTCTCTTTGAGATTTCGCAACTTGTTCTAACTGAGTTTGAACCATAGAAGCATGTTTTCCAACACCTCTAACATCATTTGATATTCTAAATAACAAGTCACTCAAGCGAGCAATCATATCAGAATTGTATTTCATATGTTTCATAACATTTGCATTGAAGTGATCTTGTTTTCTAATATAATTTTCAAACTCATAAAGGCATTGACTAGGATGCATATTGTGAGGATTGTCATTATCACTGAATTTCATAAGAGAATTTACCACTACCACCTTAGGCAGTGGTGGTGTATTAAGCCCATGTATTTCTTCAATAGGAGATAAACTTTTAACATCCTTAGCTTACCTTTTTCCTTCATAGATTTCTTTGCCTCTTGCATATCTTCAGGACTGAGATATAATATACCCCTCTTCTTCAGAGTGGGTTTAGGCGGTGGTTCAGGAATAGTCCAATCATCATAATTTTTCAATATGTTATTCAATAATTCCTCATCTTTTCCAACAGTTCGTTCCCTGAAAACACAACCAGCACAACTATCTAGGAAATCCCTAGAAGCATCGGTTAGTCCATTATAGAAGGTATCAAGTATTTCATTTTTCTTAAGAGGATGGTCAGGCAAAGCATTAAGTAATTGGCAAAGCCTCCCTCAAGCTTGTGGGAGACTCTCTTCTTTAATTTGCACAAAGTTAAATATTTCCTATAAGTCAGCTTGTTTCTTATGACTAGGAAAATATTTTTCAGAGAAGTAATAAATCATATCCTAGGGACTACGCACACAACCAGGAGCAAGATTGGTGTACCAAGCTTTAGCATCACCCTTTAAAGGAAATAATTTGAGAATAAAGTAATAGCGAGTTTTCTCAACATGAGTAAAAAGGGTGGCTATGTCATTCAACTTAGTAAGATGTGCCAGTTTCATAACCATGGAAAGGATTAGATTCAACCAAAGTAATTAAATCTGGGTCTACAGAGACATAATCCTTATCATCAATAAAGATAGGTGAAGTAGCAAACTTAGGATCACACTTCATTCTAGCATTCAGAGATTTTTCTTTATACTTGTGTAATAATTTCTCTAGATCATCTCTATCATTGCAAGCAAGAATATCTCTAGTTGTTTCTTCACTCATAACATAACCTTCTGGTACCTTAGGCAATTCATATCTAGGAGGGCTAGTTCTAGTAGGTGTTTCAGGAGATTCAGTTTCTAGCTCATCATCAGATTCAACAACATCATGTTGTATAACTCTAGCAATTTGTTTATCAAGAAATTCACCAAGTGGCACATCATCATCAAGCAAGGTACTAGCATCATCATAAGCATAATTCATAGTAGAAGTAGCATCATCAATAACCTGCGACATATCAGAATTAATAGCATGTGGTGGTGTTGCAAGTTTATTCATAACATAAGGTGAATCTAAAGCAGAACTGGATGGAAGTTCCTTACCTCCCCTCATCCATGAGGGAAATATCTTATCTTAAGATCCTTCAGAATCTTCAAAGTGATAATATGATAATAATCCCAAGTGACTCAAAAAAAATAGCTATGCTCCCCGACAACGGCGCTAGAAAAAGGTCTTGATAACCAACAAGTATAGGGGATCGCAACAGTTTTCGAGGGTAGAGTATTCAACCCAAATTTATAGATTCGACACAAGGGGGGCCAAAGAATATTTGAAGGTATTAGTAGCTGAGTTGTCAATTCAACCACACCTAGAGATTAATTCTCTGCAGCAAAGTGATCAGTAGCAAAGTAGTTTGATAGTTTTGATAGTAGTGACAGCAGCAATAGTAACAATAACAGTGATAATAGCAGTAGTAACTTAGCAAAAACAATATAAGATAAATTCGTAGGCATTGGATCAGTGACTTGTTGGATGATATTCATCATGTGACAGTTATAACCTAGGGCAATACATCACTAGCTCCAGTTCATCGATATAATGTAGGCATG
Organism: Triticum urartu; assembly: GCF_056163025.1. Lineage (NCBI taxonomy): Eukaryota > Viridiplantae > Streptophyta > Magnoliopsida > Poales > Poaceae > Triticum > Triticum urartu. The sequence continues at coordinate 444,255,923 of NC_141876.1, forward strand.
TATTCCGTAAATGGTCATACATCCTTTATTAAAAGAACTTGCATGACATCTTTTCTCCTACCCTCCTGTGGCAGCGGGGTCCATATTGGAAACTCAGGGATATTAAGGTCTCCTTTTAATAGAGAACCGGAACAAAGCATTAACACATAGTGAATACATGAACTCCTCAAACTACGGTCGTCACCGGGAGTGGGCCCGGTTGTTGTCACTCCGGGGTTGCCGGATCATAACACGTAGTAGGTGACTATAACTTGCAAGATCGGATCTAGAACATGGATATAATGGTGATAATATAAATGGTTCAGATCTGAAATCATGGCACCCGGGCCCAAAGTGGCAAGCATTAAGCATAGCAAAGTCATAGCAACATCAATCTAGGAACATAGTGGATACAAGGAATCAAGCCCTAACAAAACTAAATCGATTACATGATGAATCTCATCCAACTCCTTGAAGGAAATATGCCCTAGAGGCAATAATAAAGTTATTATTTATTTCCTCATATCATGATAAATGTTTATTATTCATGCTAGAATTGTATTAACCGGAAACTTAGTACATGTGTGAATACATAGACAAACAGAGTGTCACTAGTATGCCTCTACTTGACTAGCTCATTAATCAAAGATGGTTAAGTTACCTAACCATAGACATGAGTTGTCATTTGATTAACGGGATCACATCATTAGGAGAATGATGTGATTGACTTGACCCATTCCATTAGCTTAGCACTTGATCGTTTAGTTTACTGCTATTGCTTTCTTCATGACTCATACATGTTCCTATGACTATGAGGTTATGCAACTCCCTATTATCGGAGGAACACTTTGTGTGCTACCAAACGTCACAACGTAACTGGGTGATTATAAAGGTTCTCTACGGGTGTCTTCGATGGTAATTGTTGAGTTGGCATAGATCAAGATTAGGATTTGTTACTCTGATTGTCGGAGAGGTATCTCTGGGCCTACTCGGTAATGCACATCACTATAAGCCTTGCAAGCATTGTAACTAATGAGTTAGTTGCAAGATGATGTATTCCGGAACGAGTAAAGGGACTTGCCGGTAACGAGATTGAACTAGGTATTGAGATACCGACGATCGAATCTCGGGCAAGTAACATACCGATGACAAAGGGAACAACGTATGTTGTTATGCGGTTTGACCGATAAAGATCTTCATAGAATATGTGGGAACCTATATGAGCATCCAGGTTCCGCTATTGGTTATTGACCGGAGATGTGTCTCAGTCATGTCTACATAGTTCTCGAACCCGCAGGGTTCGCACGCTTAAAGTTCGGTGACGATCGGTATTATGAGTTTTTGTGTTTTGATGTACCAAAGGTAGTTCGGAGTCCCAGATATGATCACGGACATGACGAGAAGTCTCGAAATGGTCAAGACGTAAAGATCGATATATTGGACGACTATATTCGGCACTGGAAGTGTTCCGGGTGGTTTCGGAGAAAACCGGAGTGCCGGAGGGTTACTGGAACCCCCCCGGGAGAAATAGTGGGCCTTATGGGCCTTAGTGGAGATAGAGAGGGCTGTCCTAGGGCAGGCCGCACGCCCCTCCCCCTCTGGTCCAAATTGGACTAGGAGAGGGGGGCGGCACCCCCTGTTTCCTTCTCCCTCTCCCCCTTCCTTTCCCCCCTCCTATTAGGAGTAGGAAAGAGGGGAGTCCTACTCCTACTAGGAGGAGGACTCCTCCTCCTGGCGCGCCTACAGGGGCCGGCCTCCCTCCCCCCTTGCTCCTTTATATACGGGGGCAGGGGGAACCTCTAGACACACAAGTTGATCTGTTGATCTCTCCCAGCCGTGTGCGGTGCCCCCCTCCACCATAATCCACCTCGATCATATCGTAGCGGTGCTTAGGCGAAGCCCTGCGTCGGTAGCATCATCATCACCGTCATCGCGCCGTCGTGCTGACGGAACTCTCCCGTGAAAATCTGCTGGATCAGAGTTCATGGGACGTCATCGAGCTGAACGTGTGCTGAACTCGGAGGTGCCGTGCGTTCGGTACTTGGATCGGTAGGATCATGAAGACGTACGACTACATCAATCGCGTTGTGCTAACACTTCCGCTTTCAGTGTACGAGGGTATGTGGACACACTCTCCCCTCTCATTGCTATGCATCACCATGATCTTGTGTGTGCGTAGGAATTTTTTTGAAATTACTACGTTCCCCAACAGTGGCATCCAAGCCAAGTTTATGCATAGATGTTATATGCACGAGTAGAACACAAGTGAGTTGTGGACGATACAAGTCATACTTCTTACCAGCATGTCACACTTTGGTTCGGCGGTACTGTTGGATGAAGCAGCCCGGACAGACAATACGCGTACGCTTACGCGAGACTGGTTCTACCGACGTGCTTTGCACACAGGTGGCTGGCGGGTGTCAGTTTCTCCAACTTTAGTTGAATCGAGTGTGGCTACGCCCGGTCCTTGAGAAGGTTAAAACAGCACTAACTTGACAACTATCATTGTGGTTTTGATGCGTAGGTAAGAACTGTTGGGGAACGTAGTAATTTCAAAAAAATTCCAACGCACACACAAGATCATGGTGATGCACAGCAACGAGAGGGGAGAGTGTGTCCATGTACCCTCGTAGATCGAAAGCGGAAGCATTAGCACAATGCGGTTTATGTAGTCATACGTCTTCACGATGCGACCGATCAAGTACCGAACGCATGGCACCTCCGAGTTCTGTACACGTTCGACTCGATGACGTCCCTCGAACTCCGATCCAGCCGAGCTTTGAGGGAGAGTTCCGTCAGCATGACGACATGGTGATGATGTTCATGTTCTACCATCGTAGGGCTTCGCCTAAGCACTGCTACGAAATTATCGAGGTGGACTATGGTGGAGAGGGGCACCGCACACGGCTAAAAGATCCAATAGATCAATTGCCGTGTCTCCAAGGGGTGCGTCCCTCCCTGTATATAAAGGAGTGGAGGAGGAGGGGGCTGGCCACCCTAGGAGCGCCCCATGAGGAGTCCTACTCCCACCGGGAGTAGGACTCCCCCTTTTCCATGTGGGAGCAGGAGAGGAGAGGGATGGAGAGAGAGGGGAAAGGAAAGGGGGCGCCGCCCCCTCCTTATCCCATTTGGACTGGGGGGAGGGAGCACGCGGCTGCCCTTTGGCCGCCCCTCCTCTTCTCCATTAGGGCCCAATAGGCCCATTAGTCTCCCGAGGGGTTCCGGTAACCCCCCCCCCCCCCCCCCCCCCCCGGTACTCCGGTATAAGCCCGAAACTCCCTGAAACCATTCCGGTGTCCGAACATAGTCGTCCAATATATCGATCTTTACGTCTCGACCATTTTGAGACTCCTTGTTATGTCTGTGATCACATCCGGGACTCCGAACTACCTTAGGTACATCAAAAACCATAAACTCATAATATAACCGTCATTGAACTTTAAGCATGCGGACCCTACGGGTTCGAGAACTATGTAGACATGACCGAGACACGTCTCCGGTCAATAACCAATAGCGGGACCTGGATGCTCATACTGGTTCCTACATATTCTACGAAGATCTTTATCGGTCAAACCGCATAACAACATACATTGTTCCTTTTGTCATCGGTATGTTACTTGCCCGAGATTCGATCGTCGGTATCTCAATACCTAGTTCAATCTCGTTTTTTTACTATGAAGACTGCAGGGCTTACACCCCACAGCATTTTATTAATAAAAAAGAGCAGGAATCATACAGAGTTTCCTCAAGGTGAGGAAAACAAAAAAGAAGAAAAGAAGAAACTACAAAAAGCTATACAAAGTAGGGGGAGCACTATACCTAAAAATTACAATGTGACACCAAAAGCAACTCTCCTCAAGGAGGTAAAAAATCAATCCACTTGAGAAGGGCCTCTCTATACTTTCGCTTGATTCTGTGAGAAAGCAGAGTGAGATCATGAATGAAGCCATTTCTCCATGCCCTGAAAGATGGCTGGATGTTCCTGAAAGCTCTGTCATTCCTGATCTTCCAAATATCCCACCAAGCTGTGAAAACCACCTCTGCAAAGAAAGGTTTGTTGAAATCCTTCCTAGCATGGCAAGCAATTTCCACCATATCATCACAGTCCTTCCATACAATTTGCAGGTAAATCCACACACAAACATTGAAGTTGCACTGGAAAAAGAGGTGGTTTATGTCCTCCAGTATTCCAGTTGGGCACAGAACACATTCTGGTCCATCATTAATCTTCCAATGCCTCCTCTGAATCATGTCTGTAGTGTTAACCCTGTCAATTATAACAAGCCAGGCAAACATCTTGATCGACATTGTACATCAGCTTTTCCATATCCACCCTAGAATTGGGTTGGCTACCATTGGCTGATAGACAAAGTCATAAAACTTTTTTATAGTATATTCAGACCTCTTACCATGCCTCCTTCTCCAGCAGTCATGAGAGGCACTGTCCAAATGGAAGGACTCCATTAAGGAGGAGAGCTGATGTAGCTCCTGAAAAGCTTGCTCAGACAGAGGCAAGTAAAAAAGGTCATGGAAACTACTAGCCTCAAAGACTTCCCTGACTGAGAGATTCTTGTGGAGACAAAAAGAATAGAGTCTAGGAAATCGATCCTGAAGAGGGACAGAACTATTTCCAATTTGCCAGTAGTCAGACCAGAACAGCACAGTATCGCCACTATGAACATCCACCGAAGTAACTGCTCTAAAATTATCCATCAGCTTGCATATATCTCTCCACCAAAAAGAGCCACAAAGAATAGTATCATGTGGAACCCTTTCAAAGTAGTAAGAATTCCAGACTAACTGGACCCAAGGCACATCCATCTTGTTATAAAATTTATTTAGATGTTTCAGAAGAAGAGCATCATTTTGTAAGTCAAGGTTTAAGATTCCAAGACCTCCCTTGGATTTAGGCCTGCAAACCAGTGGCCAAGCAGCCAGCGAATGACCTCTTTCCTGACCATATTTCCTCCATAAACACTGTCTCTGAATTCTTTCCAATTGTTTCAAAATCCCCCGAGGAATTGACAAGCTGCAAAGGAAGAAGATAGGCAAAGAAGAAATGACAGAGTTAACTAACTGCAATCTGCTCCCCTGAGGTAAAAACCATGAACTTGCTGTCAATCTTCTCTCCATACAATCCACAAGGGGAAGAAGATCCACAATTTTGGGCCTGGTAGTCCCCACTGGCAGACCCAGATATGTGAATGGCATTTTTCCTAACATACATCCAAAAAAGGCAGCAAGATCAGAAGCATCCTGGTCAATCACATTTATAGGATACATGGAGGATTTATGGAAGTTAATCTGAAGACCAGTTGCCTTTGAGAAAGAATGTAATACTGATTTCAGAGTCCCCAATTGCTCTTTGTCAGCATTCAAGAAAAGTAGGGTGTCATCGGCATATTGAACCACAGGGAAATCAGGATCATGAGTAGGCAGAGGCCTGCTTATTAAACCTTGCTGGAGAAGATCATTGATCAAAGTCTGGAAGAGATTAGCTGCGATAACAAAGAGCAAGGGAGAGATTGGGTCCCCTTGCTTAACTCGACATTTGCATTTAAAGTGATTACCAGGAACTCCATTCAGCAGCACAGAAGAAGTGTCGAAGGACAACAACTGCTTAATCCAAATAACCCATCTATCATCATAACCTTTTGCAACTAGAATCTTTATGATAGCCTCATGCTGTATAGAATCAAAAGCCTTTTCAAAGTCTAACTTAAGTAGAAAGATGGGTCTTTTAGACTGATTACACTGATGGATGTACTCAAAGGTCCAAGCAAGACAATCTTGGATTGTTCTTGATTTTATGAAACCATATTGATTTTTATGCACACATTTGGTGATCTCCTGTTGAAATCTATTAGCAGCAAGCTTTGTGAGGAATTTCAGACCAACACAGGTTAATGAAATAGGCCTAAAGTCTCCCACACTCTCAGGTGTCTGCTTTTTTGGGATCAGAGTAATGTATGCATCATTGAGATTTTCCAACTGCACTGTTCCAGCATGAAACTCTTTCACTAACTGAATAAAATCAGCAGAAATTATGTGCCAACACTTTTTTAAAAAGAGTCCATTGAAGCCATCGGGCCCAGGGGCCTTATCAATAAGTAATTCTTTAATAACTTGTTCAATTTCTTTGAGGTCAAAAGGTTTTGTGAGCACCTCCAAGCCCTGAACCCTAGGTATTAAAGACAATATGCTTTCATCCAAAGAGATTGGCCGAACCGTCCCCATTCTGCTTTTGAAAGATAACAAGAACTCTTTAGCCATTTCCTCATGGTTTGACGTTACAGAGCCATCAGACAATAACAGGTTAGCAATAGAGTTTTTCCTATATCTCTCAGTTGCCATGGCCTGAAAGAACTTAGAGTTTTCCTCCCCCACTTTGATATACCTGATTGTACATCTCTTCCTCCAATACAAATATTGCATGTGCAGCAGATGTTCATGGTGCAATTTAGTGATTTTTCTGAAATTAAACTCAGGTCTGGATAGAGATCTCATGTCCTCAAGATTGTCCAGCCAAAGAATTACCCAGTTACACTTCTCAAGTAACCTTTTAATATGTGATAAACCTTTCTGCCATTTCTTCAAAGCAAACCTCAAGGATTTTAATTTATCCACAATAATTGCTGAGATATGAGTCTTACGCGAGGGACGAACCCACACCTCCTGCACGCAATCCATGAAACCAGCCTCATGAACCCAAAAAATTTCAAACCTGAAGATATGTGCTTTTGGGATTGCTGTACTGATGGTCACCAGGCAAGGCACATGATCAGACGCAGTCTTAGCCAAAGGGGTCACTTGAGTCATGGGATAAATGTGAATCCAACTAGCAGAAGTAAAAACCCAGTCCAACTGTTCCAACAGAGGCATGTCCTGCATATTAGACCAAGTAAATTTTCTTCCTTTTAAAGGAAGTTCCAACAACCCCAAATGTCCAATAATTTCATTGAAAATAAACATATCATTTATATCACCACCGGGGAGATTCCTATTTTCAGTGGAGCGAATGAAATTAAAATCCCCCATCAACATCCACTTCTGATCCGGGTCAATGTCCAAGTTGTAAATCCACGAAACAAACTCATCACGCAACTCACCCTGACAAGGACCATACACATTAACCAGAAACCACTGTTCGCTATTATGAACAGAGGTGAATTGCATAACAATCGCGTAGGGCTTAACTTCAAGAAGAGTGCCATGGAACACATCAGATCGCCACACTGTTAAAAGACCCCCAGAAGCTCCTCTAGAGGGAGACTCAACGAATTGATCAAAACCATAGGGACAAACGCTTTTTATGGTTGAACGCGAGCATGAAGATAATTTAGTTTCTTGCAAAGAAAGCACTACACACTGACTCTCAGTTACTTTCTCCCTGACAGAATGCTGCCTCGCATCAGAATTCAATCCCCGGACATTCCAACATAAAACTTTCCAACTACGCGTTGTAGCACGATTCATGGGTGACCATTGCATGGAATAACATAAAGGACATGACACCTAATGCCATACCCACCAAAAGATAACAAAGTTTAGAACCACGATGTGGCACATCCCAGACCGGACTCAGTTCAATCTCATTACTGGCAAGTCTATTTACTCGTTCCTTAACACATCATCCCGCAACTAACTCATTAGTTGCAATGCTTGCAAGGCTTAAGTGATGTGTATTGCCGACTGGGCCCAGAGATACCTCTCTGAAAATTGGAGTGACAAATCCTAATCTCGAAATAGGCCAACCCAACAAGTACCTTCGGAGACACCTGTAGAGCACCTTTATAATCACCCAGTTACGTTGTGACGTTTGGTAGCACACAAAGTGTTCCTCCGGTAAACGGGAGTTGCATAATCTCATAGTCATAGGAACATGTATAAGTCATGAAGAAAGTAATAGCAACAAACTAAACGATCAAGTGCTAAGCTAACAGAATGGGTCAAGTCAATCACATCATTCTCCTAATGATGTGATCCCGTTAATTAAATGACAACTCTTTGTCTATGGCTAGGAAACATAACCATCTTTTATCAATGAGCTAGTCAAGTAGAGGCATACTAGTGACACTCTGTTTGTCTATGTATTCACACATGTATCATGTTTCCGGTTAATACAATTCTAGCATGAATAATAAACATTTACCATGAAATCGGGAAATAAATAATAACTTTATTATTGCCTCTAGGGCATATTTCCTTCAGTCTCCCACTTGCACTAGAGTCAATAATCTAGTTCACATCACCATGTGATTTAACACCAATAGTTCACATCACCATGTGATTAACACCCATAGTTCACATCGTCATGTGACCAACACCCAAAGTGTTTACTAGAGTCAATAATATAGTTCACATTGCTATGTGATTAACACCCAAAGAGTACTAAGGTGTGATCATGTTTTGCTTGTGAGAGAAGTTTAGTCTACGGGTCTGCCACATTCAGATCCGTATGTATTTTGCAAATTTCTATGTCAACAACGCTCTGCACGGAGCTACTCTAGCTAATTTCTCCCACTTTCAAAATGTATCCAGATTGAGACTTAGAGTCATCTGGATCAGTGTCAAAATTTGCATCGATGTAATCCTTTACAACGAACCTTTTGTTACCTCCATAATCGAGAAACATATCCTTATTCCACTAAGGATAATTTTGACCGATGTCCAGTGATCTACTCCTAGATCACTATTTTGTAATCCCTTGCTAAAATCAGTGTAGGGTATACAATGGATCTGGTACACAACATGGCATACTTTATAGAAACTATGGCTGAGGCATAGGGAATGACTTTCATTCTCTTTCTATCTTCTGCCGTGGTCGGGCTTTGAGTCTTACTCAATTCACACCTTGTAACACAAGTAAGAACTCTTTATTTGACTATTCCATTTTGAACTACTTCATAATCTTGTCAAGGTATGTACTCATTGAAAAAACTTATCAAGCGTCTTGATCTATCTCTATAGATCTTGATGCTCAATATGTAAGCTGCTTCACCGAGGTCTTTCATTGAAAAAAATTTATTCAAATATCCTTTTATGCTATCCAAAAATTCTATATCATTTCCAATCAACAATATGTCATCCACATACATTATCAGAAATGCTACAGATCTCCCACTCACTTTCTTGTAAATACAGGCTTCTCCAAAAGTCTGTATAAAACCATATGCTTTGATCACACTATCAAAACGTTTATTCCAACTCCTAGAGGCTTGCACCAGTCCATAAATGGATCGCTGGAGCTTGCACACTTCGTTAGCTCCCTTTGGATCAATAAAACCTTTAGGTTGTATCATATACAACTCTTCTTCCAGAAATCCATTCAGGAATGCAGTCTTTACATCCATTTGCCAAATTTCATAATCATAAAATGCAGCAATAGCTAACATGATTCGGACGAACTTAAGCATCACTATGGGTGAGAAGGTCTCATCGTAGTCAACTCCTTGAACTTGTCGAAAACCTATCGCAACAAGTTGAGCTTTGTAGACAGTAACATTACCATCAGCGTCTGTCTTCTTCTTGAAGATCCATTTATTCTCGATGGCTTGCCGATCATCGGGCAAGTCAACAAAAGTCCACACTTTGTTCTCATACATGGATCCCATCTTAGATTTCATGGCCTCAAGACATTTTGCGGAACCTGGGCTCATCATCGCTTCCTCATAATTCGTAGGTTCGTCATGGTCTAGTAACATGACCTCTAGAATAGGATTACCGTACCACTCTGGTGCGGATCTTACTCTGGTTGACCTATGAGGTTCGGTAGTAACTTGATCTGAAGTTTCATGATCATCATCATTAGCTCCCTCACTAATTGGTGTAGATGTCATAGGAACCAGTTTCTATGATGAAGTACTTTCCAATAAGGGAGCAGGTACAGTTACCTCATCAAGTTCTACTTTCCTCCCACTCACTTCTTTCGAGAGAAACTCCTTCTCTAGAAAAGATCCATTCTTAGCAACGAATGTCTTGCCTTCGGATCTATGACAGAAGGTGTACCTAACAGTTTCCTTTGGGTATCCTATGAAGACACATTTCTCCGATTTGGGTTCGAGCTTATACGGTTGAAGCTATTTCACATAAGCATCGCAGCCCCAAACTTTAAGAAACGACAACTTTGGTTTCTTGCCAAACCATAGTTCATAAGGTGTCGTCTCAACGGATTTTGATGGTGCCCTATTTAACGTGAATGCGGCCATCTCTAAAGCATAACCCCAAAATGATAGTGGTAAATCAGTAAGAGACATCATAGATTGCACCATATCTAGTAAAGTACGATTACGACGTTCAGACACACCATTACGCTGTGGTGTTTCGGGTGGCGTGAGTTGCGAAACTATTCCGCATTGTTTCAAATGTAGACCAAACTCGTAACTCAAATATTCTCCTCCATGATCAGATTGTAGAAACTTTATTTTCTTGTTACGATGATTTTCAACTTCACTCTGAAATTCTTTAAACTTTTCAAATGTTTCAGACTTATGTTTCATTAAGTAGATATACCCATATCTGCTTAAATCATCTGTGAAGCTGAGAAAATAATGATACCCGCCGCGAGCCTCAACATTCATTGGACCACATACATCAGTATGTATAATCTCCAACAAATCAGTTGCTCGCTCCATAGTTTCGGAGAACGGCATTTTAGTCATCTTGCCCATGAGGCATGGTTCACACGTACCAAGTGATTCTAAAAGTCCATCAGTATGGAGTTTCTTCATGCGGTTTATACCAATATGACCCAAACGGCAGTGCCACAAATAAGTTGCACTATCATTATCAACTCTGCATCTTTTGGCGTCAACATTATGAATATGTGTATCACTACTATCGGGATTTAACAAAAATAGACCACTCTTCAAGGGTGCATGACCATAAAAGATATTACTCATATAAATAGAACAACCATTATTCTCATATTTAAATGAATAACCGTCTCGCATCAAACAAGATCTAGATATAATGTTCATGATTAATGCTGGCACCAAATAACAATTATTTAGGTCTAAAACTAATCCCGAAGGTAGATGTAGAGGTAGCGTGCCGACGGCGATCACATCGACTTTGGAACCATTTCTCACGCGCATCGTCACCTCGTCCTTAGCCAGTGTTTGCTTAATCCGTAGTTCCTGTTTCGAGTTGCAAATATTAGCAACAGAACCAATATCAAATACCCAGGTGCTACTGCGAGCTCTGGTAAGGTACACATCAATAACATGTATATCACATATACCTTTGTTCACCTTGCCATCCTTCTTATCCGCCAAATACTTGGGGCAGTTCCGCTTCCACTGACCAGTCTGTTTGCAGTAGAAGCACTCAGTCTCAGGCTTAGGTCCAGACTTGGGTTTCTTCTCCTGAGCAGCAACTTGTTTGCTGTTCTTCTTGAAGTTCCCCTTCTTCTTCCCTTTGCCCTTTTTCTTGAAACTAGCGGTCTTGTTAACCATCAACACTTGATGCTTTTCTTGATTTCTACCTTCATCGATTTCAGCATCACGAAGAGCTTGTGAATCGTTTCCGTTATACCTTGCATATTATAGTTCATCATGAAGTTTTAGCAACTTGGTGATAGTGACTAGAGAACTCTGTCAATCACTATCTTATATGGAAGATTAACTCCCACTTGATTCAAGTGATTGTAGTACTCAGACAATCTGAGCACATGCTTACTGGTTGAGCTATTCTCCTCCATCTTGTAGGCAAAGTAATGTCAGAGGTCTCATACCTCTCAGCACGGGCATGAGTATAAAATACCAATTTGAACTCTTGGAACATCTTATATGCTCCATGGCGTTCGAAACATTTTTGAAGTCCCGGTTCTAAGCCGTAAAGCATGGTGCACTAAAATATCAAGTAGTTATCATGCCGAGCTTTTGTCAAAACGTTCAAAACGTTTGCATCTGCTCCTGCAATAGTTATGTTACCTAGCGGTGCATCAAGGACATAATACTTCTATGCAGCAATGAGGATAATCCTCAGATCACGGAGCTAGTCCGCATCTTTGCTACTAACATCTTTCAACTTATTTTTCTCTAGGAACATATAAAAAATAAAACAGGGGAGCTAAACGCGAGCTATTGATCTACAACATAGATATGCTAATACTACCAGGACTAAGTTCATGATAAATTAAAGTTCAGTTAATCATATTACTTAAGAACTCCCATTTAGATAGACATCCCTCTAATCATCTAAGTGATCACGTGATCCAAATCAACTAAACCATGTCCGATCATCATGTGAGATGGAGTAGTTTTCAATGGTGAACATCACTATGTTGATCATATCTACTATATGATTCACGCTCGACCTTTCGGTCTCAGTGTTCCAAGGCCATATCTGCATATGCTAGGCTCGTCAAGTTTAACCCGAGTATTCTGCGTGTGTAAAACTGTCTTACACCCGTTGTAGATGAACGTAGAGCTTATCACACCCGATCATCACGTGATGTCTCGGCACGACGAACTTTGGCAACGGTGCATACTCAGGGAGAACACTTTTATCTTGAAATTTAGTGAGAGATCATCTTATAATGCTACCATCAATCAAAGCAAAATAAGATGCATAAAAGATAAACATCACATGCAATCAATATAAGTGATATGATATGGCCATCATTATCTGGTGCTTGTGATCGCCATCTCTGAAGCACCGTCATGATCACCATCGTCACTGGCACGACACCTTGATCTCCATCATAGAATCGTTATCGTCTCGCCAACTATTGCTTCTACGACTATCGCTACCGCTTAGTGACAAAGTAAAGCAATTACAGGGCGATTGCATTGCATACAATAAAGCGACAACCATATGGCTCCTGCCAGTTGCCGATAACTCCGTTACAAAAAATGATCATCTCATACAATAAATATAGCATCATGTCTTGACCATATCACATCACAACATGCCATGCAAAAACAAGTTAGACGTCCTCTACTTTGTTGTTGCAAGTTTTATATGGCTGCTACAGGCTGAGCAAGAACCGTTCTTACCTACGCATCAAAACCACAACGATAGTTCGTCAAGTTAGTGTTGTTTTAACCTTCTCAAGGACCGGGCGTAGCCACACTCGGTTCAACTAAAGTTGGAGAAACTGACACCCGCCAGCCACCTGTGTGCAAAGCACGTCGAAAGAACTAGTCTCGCGTAAGCGTACGCGTAATGTCGGTCCGGGCCGCTTCATCCAACAATACCGCCGAACCAAAGTATGACATGCTGGTAAGCAGTATGACTTGTATTGCCCACAACTCACATTTGTTCTACTCGTGCATATAACATCAACGCATAAAACCAGGCTCAGATGCCACTGTTGGGGAACGTAGTAATTTCAAAAAAAATCCTACGCACACGCAAGATCATGGTGATGCATAGCAACAAGAGGGGAGAGTGTGTCCACGTACCCTCGTAGACCGAAAGCGGAAGTGTTAGCACAACGAGGTTGATGTAGTCGTACGTCTTCACGATCCGACCGATCAAGTACCGAACGCACGGCACCTCCGAGTTCTGCACACGTTCAACTCGGTGACGTCCCTCGAACTCCGATCCAGCCGAGTTACGATATTATCGAGGTGGACTATGGTGGAGAGGGGCACCGCACATGGCTAAAAGATCCAAGAGATCAATTGTCATGTCTCCAAGGGGTGCCTCCCTCCCCGTATATAAAGGAGTGTAGGAGGAGGAGGGGGCGGCCACCCTAGGCGCGCCCCATGAGGAGTCCTACTCCCACCGGGAGTAGGACTCCCCCTTTTCCATCTGTGAGCAGGAGAGGAGAGGAAAGGAGAGAGAGGGGAAAGGAAAGGGGGCGCCGCCCCAACCCTCCTGGTCCAATTCGGACTGGGGGGAGGGGGCGCGCGGCTGCCCTTTGGCCACCCCTCCTCTTCTCCATTAGGGCCCAATAGGCCCACTAGTCTCCCCGGGGGGTTCCGGTAACCCCCCGGTACTCCGGTATATGCCCGAAACTCCCCGAAACCATTCCGGTGTCCAAACATAGTCGTCCAATATATCGATATTTACATCTCGACCATTTTGAGACTCCTCGTTATGTTCATGATCACATCCGGGACTCCGAACTACCTTCGGTACATCAAAAAACATAAACTCATAATATAACCGTCATCGAACTTTAAGTGTGCAGACCATACGGGTTCGAGAACTATGTAGATATGACCGAGGCACGTCTCCGGTCAATAACCAATAGCGGAATCTGGATGCTCATATTGGTTCCTACATATTCTAGGAAGATCTTTATCGGTCAAACCGCATAACAACATACGTTGTTCCTTTTGTCATCGGTATGTTACTTGCCCGAGATTCGATCGTCGGTATCTCAATACCTAGTTCAATATCTTTACCGGCAAGTCTCTTTACTCGTTCCGTAACACATCATCCCGCAACTAAATCATTAGTTGCAATGCTTGCAAGCCTTAAGTGATGTGTATTACTGAGTGGGCCCAGAGATACCTCTCCGACAATCGGAGTGACAAATCCTAATCTCGAAATACGTCAACCAACAAGTACCTTCGGAGACACCTGTAGAGCACCTTTATAATCACCCAGTTACGTTGAGACGTTTGGTAGCACACAAAGTGTTCCTCCGGTAAACGGGAGTTGCATAATCTCAAGTCATAGGAACATGTATAAGTCATGAAGAAAGCAATATCAACAAACTAAACGATCAAGTGCTAAGCTAACGAAATGGGTCAAGTCAATCACATCATTCTCCTAATGATGTGATCCCATTAATCAAATGACAACTCTTTGTCTATGGCTAGGAAACATAACCATCTTTGATCAATGAGCTAGTCAAGTAGAGGCATTCTAGTGGCACTCTGTTTGTCTATGTATTCACACATGTATCATGTTTCCGGTTAATACAATTCTAGCATGAATAATAAACATTTATCATGAAATAAGGAAATAAATAATAACTTTATTATTGCCTCTAGGGCATATTTCCTTCAAGAACGGTTCTTGCTCTGCCCGTAGCAGCCACGTAAAACTTGCAACAACAAAGTAGAGGACGTCTAACTTGTTTTCGCAGGGCATGTTGTGATGTGATATGGTCAAGACATGATGCTATATTTTATTGTATGAGATGATCATATTTTGTAACCGAGTTATCGGCAACTGGCAGGAGCCATATGGTTGTCGCTTTATTGTATGCAATGCAATCGCCCTGTAATGGCTTCACTTTATCACTAAGAGGTAGCGATAGTCGTAGAAGCAATATTTGGCGAGACGACAACGATGCTACGATGGAGATCAAGGTGTCGCGCCGGTGACGATGGTGATCATGACGGTGCTTCGGAGATGGAGATCACAAGCACAAGATGATGATGGCCATATCACATCACTTATATTGATTGCATGTGATGTTTATCTTTTATGCATCTTATTTTGCTTAGAACGACGGTAGCATTATAAGATGATCTCTCACTAAATTTCAAGGTAAAATTGTTCTCCCTGAGTATGCACCGTTGCGAAAGTTTGTCGTGCCGAGACACCACGTGATGATTGGGTGTGATAAGCTCTACGTTCACATACAACGGGTGCAAGCCAGTTTTGCACATGGAGAATACTCGGGTTAAACTTGACGAGCCTAGCATATGCAGATATGGCCTTGGAACACTAGATACCGAAAGGTCGAGCATGAATCATATAGAAGATATGATCAACATAGTGATGTTCACAATTGAAAACTACTCCATCTCACGTGACAATTGGACATGGTTTAGTTGATATGGATCACGTGATCACTTAGATGATTAGAGGGATGTCTATCTAAGTGGGAGTTCTTTAATAATTTGATTAACTGGACATTAATTTATCATGAACTTAGTACCTGATAGTATTTTGCATGTCTATGTTGTTGTAGATAGATGGCCCGTGCTGTTGTTCCATTGAATTTTAATGTGTTCCTTGAGAAAGCAAAGTTGAAAGATGATGGTAGCAATTACACGGACTGGTTTCGTAACTTGAGGATTATCCTCATTGCTGCATAGAAGAATTACGTCCTGGAAGCACCTATAGGTGCCAAACCTGCTGCAGGAGCAACACCAGATGTTATGAACGTCTGGCAGAGCAAAGTTGATGACTAATCAATAGTTCAGTGTGCCATGCTTTACGACTTAGAACCGGGACTTCAACGACGTTTTGAACGTCATGGAGCATATGAGATGTTCCAGGAGTTGAAGTTAATATTTCAAGCAAATGCCCAGATTGAGAGATATGAAGTATCCAATAAGTTCTACAGCTGCAAGATGGAGGAGAATAGTTCTGTCAGTGAGCATATACTCAGAATGTCTGGGTATAACAATCACTTGATTCAACTGGGAGTTAATCTTCCGGATGATAGTGTTATTCACAGAATTCTTCAATCACTACCACCAAGCTACAAGAGCTTCGTGATGAACTATAACATGCAAGGGATGGATAAAACGATTTCCGACCTCTTCGCAATGCTAAAGGCTGCGAAGGTAGAAATCCAGAAGGAGCATCAAGTGTTGATGGTCAACAAGACCACCAGTTTCAAGAAAAAGGGCAAAGGGAAGAAGAAGGGGAACTTCAAGAAGAACGGCAAACAAGTTGCTGTTCAGGAGAAGAAACCCAAGTCTGGACCTAAGACTGAGACTGAGTGCTTCTACTGCAAATAGACTGGTGATACGTCTCCAATGTATCTATAATTTTTGATTGTTCCATGCTATTATATTATCAACTTTGGATGTTTATGGGCTTTATTATACACTTTTATATTATTTTTGGGACTAACCTATTAACCTAGAGCCCAGTGTCAGTTTCTGTTTTTTCCTTGTTTTAGAGTATCGCAGAAAAGGAAAATCAAACAGAGTCCAATTGACCTGAAACTTCACGGAACTTATTTTTGGAAGGAAAGCAACCCGGAAGACTTGGAGTCCACGTAAGGGAAGCAACGAGGAGGCCACGAGGCAGGGGGGCACGCCCACCCCCTGGGCGCGCCCTCCACCCTCGTGGGCCCCTCGTGGCTCCCCTGACATACTTCTTCCGCCTATATATCTCCATATACCCTAAAAACACCCGGGAGTGCAATAGATCGGGAGTTCCGCTGCCAGAAGCCTCCGTAGCCACCGAAAGCCAATCTAGACCCGTTCCGGCACCCTGCCGGAGGGGGAATCCCTCTGCGGTGGCCATCTTCATCATCCCGGTGCTCTCCATGACGAGAGGGAGTAGTTCTCCCTCGGGGCTGAGGGTATGTACCACTAGCTATGTGTTTGATCTCTCTCTCTCGTGTTCTTGAGGTGGTATGATCTTGATGTATCGTGAGCTTTGCTATTATATTTGGATCCTATGATGTCTCTTCCCCCCTCTACTCTCTTGTAATGGATTGAGTTTTCCCTTTAAAGTTATCTTATCGGATTGAGTCTTTAAAGATTTGAGAACACACTATGTATGTCTTGCCGTGCGTATCTGTGGTGACAATGGGATACCACATGATTCACTTGATGTATGTTTTGGTGATCAACTTGCGGGTTCTGCCCATGAATCTGTGCATAGGGGTTGGCACACGTTTTCTTCGTGATTCTCCGGTAGAAACTTTGGGGCACTCTTTCAGGTTCTATGTGTTGGTTGAATAGATGAATCTGAGATTGTGTGATGCATATCGTATAATCATACCCACGGATACTTGAGGTGACATTGGAGTATGTAGGTGACATTAGGGTTTTGATTGATTTATGTCTTAAGGTGTTATTATAGTACGAACTCTAGGGCTGTTTGTGACACTTATAGGAATAGCCCAACGGATTGATTGGAAAGAATAACTTTGAGGTGGTTTCGTACCCTACCATAATCTCTTCATTTGTTCTCCGCTATTAGTGGCTTTGGAGTGACTCTTTGTTGCATGTTGAGGGATAGTTATTTGATCCAATTATGTTATTATTGTTGGGAGGACTTGCACTAGTGAAAGTATGAACCCTAGGCCTTGTTTCAACGCATTGCAATACCGTTTTAGCTCACTTTTATCATTAGTTACCTTGCTGTTTTTATAATTTCAGATTACAAAAACTATTATCTACTTTCCATATACCACTTGTATCACCATCTATTCACCGAACTAGTGCACCTATACAATTTACCATTGTATTGGGTGTGTTGGGGACACAAGAGACTCTTTGTTATTTGGTTGCAGGGTTGCTTGAGAGAGACCATCTTCATCCTACGCCTCCTACGGATTGATAAACCTTAGGTCATCCACTTGAGGGAAATTTGCTACGGTCCTACAAACCTCTGCACTTGGAAGCCCAACAACGTCTACAAGAAGAAGGTTGTGTAGTAGACATCAAGCTCATTTCTGGCGCCATTGCCGGGGATGTTAGCGCTTGAAGGTATATCTTTAGATCTTGATATCGAATATTTTCGTTTCTTGTTTTAGCAGTTTAGTTTATAAAAGAAAATTACAAAAAAAATATATGGAATTAAGGATACCTCATATGCTTCATATTTTTAATATCTATCATGAAAATAAGGATTCTGATAATTGTGCTCAAGTGCTAGAAGAAGAATGCATTAGAATGTTTGGCACTAAATATTTGAATGATGAGCATGATTGCAATGTTGTTAGTATGAATTCCTTGAATATCCATGATGCTAATGATGTGCAAAGCCACAAGCTTGGGGAAGCTATGTTTAATGAAGATGATATTTATTATCCCCCAAGTTTGGATGAGAAAATTTATTATGATGAAAGCATGCCTCCTATTTATGATGATTATATTGATGAAAGTGGATTTGGAGAGGTCATGACTTTATTTTGTGATGAATACACTATTCCGGAAGAGGTTCCAATTGATTATGAGGACAAAGTTGCTATCTATGATGATTATTCTGATGACTTGTATGCTATAAATAATAATGATATCCATGAAACTTTTCATCATGATTTTAGTTTTCAATTGGATTATGCCTCACATGATAATTATTTTGTTGAGTTTGCTCCCACTATTATTCATGAGAAGAATTTTGCTTATGTGGAGAGTAATAAAATTTCCATGCTTGTACATCATGAAAATAATGCTTTATGTGATAGTTATATTGTTGAATTCATTCATGATGCTAATGGAAATTATTATGATGGAGGAACATATGCTTGTAGGAATTGCAATAATATCAAGTTTCCTCTCTATGTGCTTAAAGTTTTGAAGTTATGCTTGTTTTGCCTTCCTATGATAGTTGATTATTGTTCCCATAAGTTGTTTGATCACAAAATCCCTATGCATAGGAAGTGGGTTAGACTTAAATGTGCTAGTCATATTCTTCATGATGCTCTCTTTATGTTACAATTCTTATCTTTTATGTGAGCATCATTGAAATCATCATGCCTAGCTAGGGGCGTTAAACGATAGCGCTTGTTGGGAGGCAACCCAATTTTATTTTTATTCCTTGATTTTTGCTCCTGTTTAGTAATAAATAATTCATCTAGACTCTGTTTATATGTGGTTTTATGCTTTTAATTAGTGTTTGTGCCAAGTAGAACCTTTGGGAAGACTTGGGGAAAGTCTTTGCGATCATGCTGTAAAAAACAGAAACTTTAGCGCTCACGAGAATTGCTGCCATTTTTTATTGGAGAGTGCTATTTAGTTAATTCTTTTTGAAGATGATTAATAGATAAATTCCTCAGGTCCAGAAATTTATTTTAGAATTTTTGGGGTTCCATAAGTATACGTTTGATCCAGATTACTACAGACTGTTCTGTTTTTGACAGATTCTGTTTTCTATGTATTGTTTACTTATTTTGATGAATCTATGGCTAGTAAAAGAGTTTATAAACCATATAGAAGTTGGAATACATTAGGTTTAACACCAATATAAATAAAGAATGAGTTCATTACAGTACCTTGAAGTGGTGATTTTCTTTCTTATACTAACGGAGCTTACGAGTTTTCTATTAAGTTTTGTGTTGTGAAGTTTTCAAGTTTTGGGTAAAGATCCAATGGAATATGGAATAAGGAGTGGCAAGAGCCTAAGCTTGGGGATGCCCAAGGCAACCCAAGGTAATATTCAAGAACAACCAAGAGCCTAAGCATGGGGATGCCCCGGAAGGCATCCCCTCTTTCGTCTTCGTTCATCGGTAACTTTACTTGGAGCGATATATTTTTATTTACCACATGATATGTGTTTTGCTTGGAGCGTCATTTCATTTTGTTTAGTTTTGCTTGCTGTTTGAATAAAATATCAAGATCTGAAATTCTTAAATGTTAGAGAGTCTTCACATAGTTGCATAATTATTCGACTACTCATTGACCTTCACTTATATTTTTCGGAGTAGTTTGTCGTTCGCTCTAGTGCTTCACTTATATTATTTTGAGAGTCTTTAGAACAGCATGGCAGTTTGCTTTGGTTATGAAACTAGTCCTAATATGATGGGCATCCAAGAGGGATATAATAAAAACTTTCATATAAAGTGCATTGAATACTATGAGAAGTTTGATACTTATGATTGTTTTGAGATATGAAGATGGTGATATTAGAGTCATGCTAGTTGAGTAGTTGTGAATTTGAGAAATACTTGTGTTGAAGTTTGTGATTCCCGTAGCATGCACGTATGGTGAACCGTTATGTGATGAAGTCGGAGCATGATTTATTTATTGATTGTCTTCCTTATGAGTGGTGGTCGGGGACGAGCGATGGTCTTTTCCTACCAATCTATCCCCCTAAGAGCATGCATGTAGTACTTTGTTTCGATAACTAATAAATTTTTGCAATAAGTATGTGAGTTCTTTATGACTAATGTTGATTCCATGGATTATATGCACTCTCACTCTTCCACCATTGCTAGCCTCTCTAATACCGCGCACCTTTCGCCGGTATCATAAACCCACCATATACCTTCCTCAAAACAGCCACCATACATACCTATCATGGCATTTCCATAGCCATTCCGAGATATATTGCCATGCAATTTTCCACCGCTCTGTTTATGACATGCTTCATCATTGTCATACTGCTTTGCATGATCATGTAGTTGACATCGTATTTGTGGCAAAGCCACCATTCATAATTCTTTAATACATGTCACTCATGCATCATTGCACATCCCGGTACACCGCCGGAGGCATTCATATAGAGTCATATCTTGTTCTAAGTATCGAGTTGTAATTCTTGAGTTATAAGTAAATAAAAGTGTGATGATCATCATTAATAGAGCATTGTCCCAGTGAGGAAAGGATGATGGAGACTATGATTCCCCCATAAGTCGGGATGAGACTCCAGACGAAAATAAAAAAATAAAAGAGGCCAAAGAAGCCCCCAAAAAAGAGAAAAGAGGCCAAAAAAAGAGAAGGCCCAAATAAAAAATGAGAGAAAAAGAGAGAAGGGGCAATGCTACTATCCTTTTACCATACTTGTGCTTCAAAGTAGCACCGTGATCTTCATGATAGAGAGTCTCCTATGTTGTCACTTTCATATACTAGTGGGAATCTTTCATTATAGAACTTGGCTTGTATATTCCAATGATGGGCTCCCTCAAAATGCCCTAGGTCTTCGTGAGCAAGCGAGTTGGATGCACACCCACTAGTTTCTTTTGTTGAGATTTCATACATTTATAGCTCTAGTGCATCCGTTGCATGGCAATCCCTACTCACTCACATTGATATCTATTGATGGGCATCTCCATAGCCCGTTGATACACCTAGTTGATGTGATACTATCTTCTCCTTTTTGTCTTCTCCACAGCCACCATTCTATTCCACCAATAGTGCTATGTCCATGGCTCACGCTCATGTATTGCGTGAAGATTGAAAAGGTTTGAGAACATCAAAAGTATGAAACAATTGCTTGTCTTGTCATCGGGGTTGTGCCTGATTTAAATATTTTGTGTGGTGAAGATAGAGCATAGCCAGACTATATGATTTTGTAGGGATAGCTTTCTTTGACCATGTTATTTTGAGAAGACATGATTACTTGGTTAGTATGCTTGAAGTATTATTATTTTTTATGTCAATATTAAACTTTTGTCTTGAATATTATGGATCTGAATATTCTTGCCACAATAAAGAGAATTACTTAGAGAAATATGTTAGGCAGCATTCTACATCAAAAATTCTATTTTTATCATTTACCTACTCGAGGGCGAGCAGGAATTAAGCTTGGGGATGCTGATACGTCTCCAACGTATCTATAATTTTTGATTGTTCCATGCTATTATATTATCAACTTTGGATGTTTATGGGCTTTATTATACACTTTTATATTATTTTTGGGACTAACCTATTAACCTAGAGCCCAGTGCCAGTTTCTGTTTTTTCCTTGTTTTAGAGTATCGCAGAAAAGGAAAATCAAACGGAGTCCAATTGACCTGAAACTTCACGGAACTTATTTTTGGAAGGAAAGCAACCCGGAAGACTTCGAGTCCACGTAAGGGAAGCAACAAGGAGGCCACGAGGCAGGGGGCGCGCCCACCCCCCTGGGTGCGCCCTCCACCCTCGTGGGCCCCTTGTGGCTCCCCTGACGTACTTCTTCCGCCTATATATCTCCATATACCCTAAAAACATCCGGGAGCACAATAGATCGGGAGTTCCGCCGCCAGAAGCCTCTGTAGCCACCGAAAGCCAATCTAGACCCATTCCGGCACCCTGTCGGAGGGGGAATCCCTCTCCGATGGCCATCTTCATCATCCCGGTGCTCTCCATGACGAGGAGGGAGTAGTTCTCCCCCAGGGCTGAGGGTATGTACCAGTAGCTATGTGTTTGATCTCTCTCTCTCTCTCTCTCATGTTCTTGAGGTGGTACGATCTTGATGTATCGCGAGCTTTGCTATTATATTTGGATCCTATGATGTTTCTTCCCCCCTCTACTCTCGTGTAATGTATTGAGTTTTCCCTTTGAAGTTATCTTATCGGATTGAGTCTTTAAAGATTTGAGAACACTTGATGTATGTCTTGCCATGCGTATCTGTGGTGACAATGGGATACCACGTGATTCACTTGATGTATGTTTTGGTGATCAACTTGCAAGTTCCACCCATGAACCTATGCGTCGGGGTTGGCACACGTTTTCGTCGTGATTCTCCGGTAGAAACTTTGGGGCACTCTTTGAGGTTCTATGTGTTGGTTGAATAGATGAATCTGAGATTGTGTGATGCATATCGTATAATCATACCCACGGATACTTGAGGTGACATTGGAGTATGTAGGTGACATTAGGGTTTTGATTAATTTGTGTCTTAAGGTGTTATTCTAGTACAAACTCTAGGGCTGTTTGTGACACTTATAGGAATAGCCCAACGGATTGATTGGAAAGAATAACTTTGAGGTGGTTTCGTACCCTACCATAATCTCTTCGTTTGTTCTCCGCTATTAGTGACTTTGGAGTGACTCTTTGTTGCATGTTGATGGATAGTTATTTGATCCAATTATGTTATTATTGTTGGGAGGACTTGCACTAGTGAAAGTATGAACCCTAGGCCTTGTTTCAACGCATTGCAATACCGTTTTAGCTCACTTTTATCATTAGTTACCTTGCTGTTTATATAATTTCAGATTACAAAAACTATTATCTACTATCCATATACCACTTGTATCACCATCTCTTCGCCGAACTAGTCCACCTATACAATTTACCATTGTATTGGGTGTGTTGGGGACACAAGAGACTCTTTGTTATTTGGTTGCAGGGTTACTTGAGAGAGACCATCTTCATCCTACGCCTCCTACAGATTGATAAACCTTAGGTCATCCACATGAGGGAATTGTCTACTGTCCTACAAACCTTTGCACTTGGAGGCCCAACGACGTCCACAAGAAGAAGGTTGTGTAGTAGACATCAACTGGTCACTGGAAGCGGAACTGCCCCAAGTATTTGGCGGATAAGAAGGATGGCAAGGTGAACAAAGGTATATGTGAGATACGTGTTATTGATGTGTGCCTGGGTATTTGATACTAGTTCTGTTGGTAATATTTGCAACTCAAAACAGGGACTACGGATTAAGCGAAGATTAGCAAAGGACGAGGTGACGATGCGCGTGGGAAATGGTTCCAAAGTCGATGTGATCGCGGTCGGCACGCTACCTCTACATCTACCTTTGGGATTAGTTTTAGACCTAAAATAATTGTAATTTGGTGCCAGCGTTGAGCATGAACGTTATATCTGGATCTTGTTTAATGCGAGACGGTTATTCATTTAAATCAGAGAATATTGGCTGTTCTATTTATATGAGTAATATCTTTTATGGTCATGCACCCTTAAAGAGTGGTCTATTCTTTTTGAATCTCGATAGTGAAGATACACATATTCATAGTATTGAAGCTAAAACATGCAGAGTTGATAATGATAGTGCAACTTATTTGTGGCACTGCCGTTTGGGTCATACTGGTGTAAAGCGCATGAAGAAACTCCATTCTGATGGACTTTTGGAATCACTTGATTATGAATCACTTGGTACTTGCGAACCATGCCTCATGGGAAAGATGACTAAAACACCGTTCTCTGGAAGAATGAAGCGAGCAACAGATTTGTTGGAAATCATATATACTGATGTATGTGGTCCGATGAGTGTTGAGGCTCATGCTGGATATTGTTATTTTCTCACCTTCACAGATGGTTTGAGCAGATATGGGTATATCTACTTGATGAAACATAAATCCGAAACATTTGAAAAGTTCAAACAATTTCAGAGTGAAGTGGAAAATCATCGTAACAAGAAAATAAAGTTTCTACGATCTGATCGTGGAGGAGAATATTTGAGTTACGAGTTCAGTCTTTATTTGAAACAATGCAGAATAGTTTCGCAACTCACGCCACCCGGAACACCACAGTGTAATGGTGTGTCCGAACATCGTAATCGTACTTTACTAGATATGGTGCGATCTATGATGTCTCTTACTGATTTACCGCTGTCATTTTGGGGTTATGCTTTACAGACGGCTGCATTCACGTTAAATAGGGCACCATCTAAATCCGTTGAAATGACTCCTTATGAACTGTGGTTTGGCAAGAAACCAAAGTTGTCGTTTCTTAAAGTTTGGGGCTGCGACGCTTATGTGAAAAAACTTCAACCCGATAAGCTCGAACCCAAATCGGAGAAATGTGTCTTCATAGGATACCCAAAAGAAACAGTTGGGTACACCTTCTATCATAGATCCGAAGGCAAGACTTTTCTTGCTAAGAATGGATCCTTTCTAGAGAAGGAGTTTCTCTCGAAAGAAGTGAGTGGGAGGAAAGTAGAACTTGATGAGGTAACTGTACCTGCTCCCTTATTGGAAAGTAGTTCATCACAGAAATCGGTTCCTGTGACACCTACACCAATTAGTGAGGAAGCTAATGATGATGATCATGAAACTTCAGATCAAATTACTACCGAACCTCGTAGGTCAAGCAGAGTAAGATCGACACCAGAGTGGTACAGTAATCCTGTTCTGCAGGTCATGTTACTAGACCATGACGAACCTATGAACTATGAGGAAGCGATGATGAGCCCAGATTCTGCTAAATGGCTAGAAGCCATGAAATCTGAGATGGGATCCATGTATGAGAACAAACTATGGACTTTGGTTGACTTGCCCGATGATCGGCAAGCCATTGAGAATAAATGGATCTTCAAGAAGAAGACAGACGCTGATGGTAATGTTATTGTCTACAAAGCTTGACTTGTTGCGAAAGGCTTTCGGCAAGTTCAAGGAGTTGACTACGCTAAGACCTTCTCACTCGTAGCGATGCTTAAGTCCGTCCGAATCATGTTAGCTATTACCGCATTTTATGATTATGAAATTTGGCAAATGGATGTAAAGACTGCATTCCTGAATGGATTTCTGGAAGAAGAGTTGTATATGATGCAACCTGAAGGTCTTATTGATCCAAAGGGTGCTAACAAAGTATGCAAGCTCCAGCGATCCATTTATGGACTGGTGCAAGTCTCTCGAAGTTGGAATAAATGTTTTGATAGTGTGATCAAAGAATTTGGTTTTATACAGACTTTTGGAGAAGCCTGTATTTACAAGAAAGTGAGTGGGAGCTCTGTAGCATTTCTAATATTATATGTGGATGACATATTGTTGATTGGAAATGATATAGAATTTCTGGATAACATAAAAGGATATTTAAATAAGAATTTTTCAATGAAAGACCTCGGTGAAGCTGCTTACATATTGGGCATCAAGATCTATAGAGATAGATCAAGACGCTTAATTGGAGTTTCACAAAGCACATACCTTGACAAAGTTTTGAAGAAGTTCAAAATGGATCAGGAAAATAAAGGGTTCTTGCCTGTGTTACAAGGTGTGAAGTTGAGTAAGACTCAATGCCCGACCACTGCAGAAGATAGAGAGAAAAATGAAAGATGTTCCCTATGCTTCAGCCATAGGCTCTATCATGTATGCAATGTTGTGTACCAGACCTAATGTGTGCCTTGCTATTAGTTTAGCAGGGCGGTACCAAAGTAATCCAGGAGTGGATCACTGGACAGCAGTCAAGAACATCCTGGAATACCTGAAAAGGACTAAGGACATGTTTCTCATTTATGGAGGTGACAAATAGCTCATCATAAATGGTTACGTTGATGCAAGCTTTGACACTGATCCGGACGATTCTAAATCGCAAACCGGATACGTGTTTATATTGAATGGTGGAGCTGTCAGTTGGAGCACTTCTAAACAAAGCGTCGTGGCAGGATCTACGTGTGAAGCGGAGTACATTGCTCCTTCGGAAGCAGCAAATGAAGGAGACTGGATGAAGGAGTTCATATCCGATCTAGGTGTCATACCTAGTTCATCGGGTCCAATGAAAATCTTTTGTGACAATACTGGTGCAATTGCCTTGGCAAAGAAATCCAGATTTCACAAGAGAACAAAGCACATCAAGAGACGCTTCAATCCCATCCGCGATCAAGTCCAGGTGGGAGACATAGAGATTTGCAAGAAACATACGGATCTGAATGTTGCAGACCCGTTGACTAAGCCTCTCTCACAAGCAAAACATGATCAGAACCAAGACTCCATGGGTGTTAGAATCATTACTATGTAATCTAGATTATTGACTCTAGTGCAAGTGGGAGACTGAAGAAAATATGCCCTCAAGGCAATAATAAAGTTATTATTTATTTCCTCATGTCATGATAAATGTTTATTATTCATGCTATAATTGTATTAACCGGAAACTTAGTACATGTGTGAATACATAGACAAACAGAGTGCCACTAGTATGCCTCTACTTGACTAGCTCATTAATCAAAGATGGTTAAGTTTCCTAACCATAGACATGAGTTGTCATTTGATTAACGGGATCACATCATTAGGAAAATGATGTGATTGACTTGACCCATTCCATTAGCTTAGCACTTGATCGTTTAGTTTACTGCTATTGCTTTCTTCATGACAAATACATGTTCCTATGACTATGAGGTTATGCAACTCCCGATTACCGGAGGAACACTTTGTGTGCTACCAAACGTCACAAGTAACTGGGTGATTATAAAGGTGCTCTACAGGTGTCTCCGATGGTAATTTTTGAGTTGGCATAGATCAAGGTTAGGATTTGTCACTCCGATTGTCGGAGAGGTATCTCTGGGCCCACTCGGTAATGCACATCAATATAAGCCTTGCAAACATTGTAACTAATGACTTGTTGCGAGATGATGTATTACGGAACGAGTAAAGAGACTTGCTGGTAATGAGATTTAACAAGGTATTGAGATACCGACGATCGAATCTCGGGCAAGTAACATACCGATGACAAAGGGAACAACGTATGTTGTTATGCGGTTTGACCGATAAAGATCTTCATAGAATATGTGGGAGCCAATATGAGCATCCAGGTTCCACTATTGGTTACTGACCGAAGACGTGTCTCAGTCATGTCTACATAGTTCTCGAACCCGTAGGGTCTGCACGCTTAAAGTTCGGTGACGATCGGTATTATGAGTTTTTGTGTTTTGATGTACCGAAGGTAGTTCAGAGTCCCGGATAAGATCACGGACATGACGAGAAGTCTCGAAATGGTCGAGACATAAAGATTGATATATTGGACAACTATATTCGGACACCGGAAGTGTTCCGGGTGGCTTCGGAGAAAACCGGAGTGTCGGAGGGTTACCAGACCCCCCCCCCCCTCGGAGAAATAGTGGGCCTTATGGGCCTTAGTGGAGAGAGAGAGGGCTAGCCTAGGGCAGGCCGCGCGCCCCTCCCCCTCTGTTCTGAATTGGACTAGGAGAGGGCCCCCCCCTTTCCTTCTCCCTCTCCCCCTTCCTTTCCCCCTCCTAGTAGGAGT
Source organism: Triticum urartu (assembly GCF_056163025.1). Taxonomy (NCBI): domain Eukaryota; kingdom Viridiplantae; phylum Streptophyta; class Magnoliopsida; order Poales; family Poaceae; genus Triticum; species Triticum urartu. The sequence continues at coordinate 444,284,140 of NC_141876.1, forward strand.
AGGAAAGAGGGGAATCCTACTCCTACTAGGAGGAGGACTCCTCCTGGCGCGCCTACAGGGGCCAGCCGGCCTCCCCCCTTGCTCCTTTATATACGGGGGCAGGGGGCACCTCTAGACACACAAGTTGATCTGTTGATCTCTCCCAGCCGTGTGCGGTGCCCCCCTCCACCATAATCCACCTCGATCATATCGTAGCGGTGCTTAGGCGAAGCCCTGCGTCGGTAGCATCATCATCACCGTCATTACGCCGCCGTGCTGATGGAACTCTCCCGTGAAGCTCTACTGGATCGGAGTTCGTGGGACGTCATCGAGCTAAACGTGTGCTAAACTCGGAGGTGCCATGCGTTCGGTACTTGGATCGGTCGGATCGTGAAGACATACGACTACATCAACTGTGTTGTGCTAACGCTTCCGCTTTCGGTCTACGAGGGTACGTGGACACACTCTCCCCTCTCGTTGCTATGCGTCGCCATGATACTATGTGTGCGTAGGAATTTTTTTGAAATTACTACGTTCCCCAACACTCCTCACCGACCAGCGAGCCTAAGAAGGAATTACTCACTCCTAGTGGGGAGCATCATGGAATTGACGATGGAGAAGGGATGGCGATGACGAAGAACGAAGACCCCTTCTTCGGAGTCACAAACGGACTCCAGATTTTCCCTTGCTACGTCTTGAGCTTGCGTTGGTTTTCCCCGAAGAGGAAGGGATGATGCAGCAGAGTAGCGTAAGTATTTCCCTCAGTTTTTGAGAACCAATGTATCAATCCAGTAGGAGGCCACGCTCAAGTCGCTCGTACCTGCACAAAACGATAGCTACTCGCAACCAACGTGATTAGGGGTTGTCAATCCCTTCACGGTCACTTATGAGAGTGAGATTTGATAGATATAATATTTTTGGTATTTTTGGTATAAAGATGCAAAGTAAAAAGTAAAGGCAAAGTAAAAAAGCAAAGCAAGATTAAAGTGATGGAGATTAATATGATGAGATATACCCGGGGGCCATAGGTTTCACTAGTGGCTTCTCTCAAGAGCATAAGTATTCTACGGTGGGTGAACAAATTACTGTTGAGCAATTGATAGAATTGAGCATAGTTATGAGAATATCTAGGCATGATCATGTATATAGGCATCACATCCATGACAAGTAGACCGAAACAATTCTTCATCTACTACTATTACTCCACTCATCGACCGCTATCCAGCATGCATCTAGAGTATTAAGTTAAAAACAGAGTAACGCCTTAAGCAAGATGACATGATGTAGAGAGATAAATTCATGCAATATGAAATAAACCCCATCTTGTTATCCTTGATGGCAACGATGCAATACGTGCCTTGCTGCCCCTTCTGTCACTGGGAAAGGACACCGCAAGATCGAACCCAAAGCTAAGCACTTCTCCCATGGCAATAACTACCAATCTAGTTGGCCAAACGAAATGGATAATTCGAAGAGACTTGCAAAGATAACCAATCATACATAAAATAATTCGGAGAAGATTCAAATATTATTCATAGATAGACTTGATCATAAACCCACAATTCATCGATCTCAACAAACACACCGCAAAAAGAAGATTACATCGAATAGATCTCCACAAGAGAGGGGGAGAACTTTGTATTGAGATCCAAAAAGAGAGAAGAAGCCATCTAGCTACTAACTATGGACCCGAAGGTCTGAGGTAAACTACTCACACTTCATCGGAGAGGCTATGATGATGTAGAAGCCCTCCATGATGACGGCCCTCTTCCGGCGGAGCTCCGGAACAGGCCCCAAGATGGGATCTCGTGGATACAGAAAGTTGCGGCGGTGGAATTAGGTTTTTTTGGCTCCGTCCCTGTTCGTTTGGGGGTACGTAGGTATATATAGGAGGAAGGAGTACGTCGGTGGAGCTCCGAGGGGCCCACGAGGCAAGGGGTGCGCCCCCCACCCTCGTGACCGCCTCTTTGACTCCTTGGAGTAGGGTCCAAGTCTCCTGGATCATGTTCGGTGAGAAAATCACGTTCCCGAAGGTTTTATTGCGTTTGGACTCCGTTTGATATTCCGTTTCTTCGAAACACTGAAATAGGCAAAAAACAGCAATTCTGGGCTGGGCCTCCCGTTAATAGGTTAGTCCCAAAAATAATATAAAAGTGGAAAATAAATCCCAATATAGTCCAAAACATTAGATAATATAGCATGGAGCAATAAAAAATTATAGATACGTTGGAGACGTATCAGGCATCCCCAAGCTTAATTCCTTCTCGTCCTCGAGTAGGTAAATGATAAAAAGAGAATTTTTGATGCGGAGTGCTACTTGGCATAATTTCAATGAAAATCTTCTTAACTGTGATATGAATATTCAGATTTGAAAGATTCAAGACAAAAGTTTATATTGACATAAAAATAATAATACTTCAGGCATACTAACAAAGCAATTATGTCTTCTCAAAATAACATGGCCAAAGAAAGTTATCCCTACAAAATCATATAGTCTGGCTATGCTCTATCTTCACCACACAAAGTATTTAAATCATGCACAACCCCGATGACAAGCCAAGCAATTGTTTCATACTCTAACTTTTTCAAAACTTTTTCAATCTTCACGCAATACATGAGCGTGAGACATGGATATAGCACTATAGTTGGAATAGAATGGTGGTTGTGGAGAAGACAAAAAGGAGAAGATAGTCTCACATCAACTAGGCGTATCAACGGGCTATGGAGATGCCCATAAATAGATATTAATGTAAGTGAGTAGGGATTGCCATGCAACCGATGCATTAGAGCTATAAGTATATGAAAGCTCAAAAAGAAACTAAGTGGGTGTGCATCCAACTTGCTTGCTCATGAAGACCTAGGGCAATTTGAGGAAGCCCATCATTGGAATATACAAGCCAAGTTCTATAATGTAAAATTCCCACTAGTATATGAAAGTGATAACATGAGAGACTCTCTACTATGAAGATCATGGTGCTACTTTGAAACACAAGTGTGGTAAAAGGATAGTAACATTGTCCTTTCTCTCTTTTTCTCTCATTTTTTTTAATTTTTTTTAAATTTTTTTATTTTTATCTGGGCCTTTTTATGGCCTCTTTTTATTTGGGCTTCTTTGGCCTCTCTTTTTTCGTCCGGAGTCTCATCCCAACTTATGGGGGAATCATAGTCTCCATCATTCTTTCCTCACTTGGGACAATGCTCTAATAATTATGATCATCACACTTTTATTTTTCTTACAACTCAACAATTACAACTCGATACTTAGAACAAAATATGACTCTATATGAATGCTTCCGGCGGTGTACCAGGATATGCAATATGACAATGATGGAGTGTGTCATAATAAACGGAACGGTGGAAAGTTGCATGGCAATATATCTCGGAATGGCTATGGAAATGCCATAAGAGGTAAGTATGGTGGCTGTTTTGAGGAAGGTATATGGTGGGTGTATAATACCGACGAAAAGTGCGCGGTATTAGAGAGGCTAGCAAAGGTGGAAGGGTGACAGTGCGTATAATCCATGGACTCAACATTAGTCATAAAGAACTCATATACTTATTGCAAAACTCTAGAAGTTATCAAAGCAAAGTATTACGCGCATGCTCCTAGGGGGATATATTGGTAGGAAAAGACCATCGCTCGTCCCCGACCGCCACTCATAAGGAAGACAATCAATAAATAAATCATGCTCTGACTTCATCACATAACGGTTCACCATACGTGCATGCTACGGGAATCACAAACTTTAACACAAGTATTATTTAAATTCACAACTACTCAACTAGCATGACTTTAATATTATCACCTCCATATCTCAAAACAATTATCATGTTTCAATCTTTTCTTAGTATTCAACACACTCAAAAGAAAGTTTCACAAATCTTGAATACCAAGCATATTATTATTAAGCAAATTACCATGCTATTAAGAGACTCTCAAAATAATTTAAGTGAAGCATGAGAGATCAATAGTTTATTTAAAATAAATCCACCACCGTGCTCTAAAAGATCTAAGTGAAGCACATAGAGCAAAACTACTTAGCTCAAAAGATATAAGTGAAGCACATAGAGTGTTCTATCAAATTTTAATTCATGTATGGATCTCTCAAAAGGTGTGTACAGCAAGGATGATTGTGGCATACTAAGACTCAAAGACACAAATAATACAAGACGCTCCAAGCAAAACACATATCATGTTGGTGAATAAAAATATAGCTCCAAGTAAATTACCGATGGAAGTGGACGAAGGAGGGGATGCCTTCCGGGGCATCCCCAAGCTATGACTTCTTGGTGTCCTTGGATTATCTTGGGGGTGCCATGGGCATCCCCAAGCTTAGGCTCTTGCCACTCCTTGTTCCATAATCCATCAAAAGAATTCACCCAAAACTTGAAAACTTCACAACACAAAACATAAAGTAGAATACTCGTGAGCTCCGTTAGCGAAAGAAAACAAAAGACCACTTCAAGGTACTGTAATTAACTCATTCTTTATTTATATTGGTGTTAAACCTACTGTATTCCAACTTCTCTATGGATTATAGACTATTTTACTAACCATAGATTAATCAAAATAAGCAAACAACACACGAAAAACAGAATCTGTCAAAAACAGAACAGTCTGTAGTAATCTGTAGCTAGCGCAAGATATGGAACCCCAAAAATTCTAAAATAAATTTCTGGACGTGAGTAATTTATCTATTAAACATCTGCAAAAATAATTAACTAAATAGCACTCTTCAAACAAAAATGACAGCAGTTCTCGTGAGTGCTAAAGTTTCTGTTTTTTACAGCAAGTTCAACAAGACTTTCCCCAAGTCTTCCCAACGGTTCTACTTGGCACAAACACTAATTAAACACAAAAAACACAACCTAAACAGAGGCTAAATAATTTATTTATTAAATAACAGCAAGGATAAATATTGGGTTGTCTCCCAACAAGCGCTTTTCTTTAAAGCCTTATAGCTAGGCATAATATTTCAATGATGCTCACATGAAAGACAAGAATTGAAGCACAAAAGGAGCATCATAAAGCATGTGACAAACACATCTAAGTCTAACATACTTCCTATGCATAGTCATCTTATAGGCAAACAAATTATCAAGGCAAGCAAAAACTAGCATATGCAAGGAAGAGGAAAGAAACAATAGCAATCTCAACATAACGAGAGGTAATTTAGTAACATGAAAATTTCTACAACCATATTTTCCTCTCTCATAGTAATTACATGTAGGATCATAAGCAAATTCAACAATATAGCTATCACATAAAATATTCTCAACACGATCCACATGCATGCAAAGTTGGCACTTTTCTGAAATAGTGGGATTAACATTAACTAAAGTCATGACCTTCCCAAACGCACTTTTATCAAAAACTTCATAAGATTGAACATACTCTAAATATGTGGGATCTAAAGTTGACATTCTTCCCAACCCACTTTCAATATTATTGCAAACATTATAATCAATCTCATATTCATCATGGGGTTTAAATAAATTTTCAAGATCAAAAGAAGAATCACCCCAATCATGATCATTGCAACAAGTAGAGGACATAACAAAACTAGCATCCCCAAGCTTAGGGTTTTGCATATTATTAGCACAATTGTCATTAATAGAATTTATAATAACATCATTGCAATCATGTTTTTTATTCAAAGATCTATCGTGAATCACTTCATGAAGTACTTCATCACACTTTTCAGATTCACGGATTTCAAGCAAAACCTCATAAAGATAATCTAGTGCACAAAACTCACTAGCAATTGGTTCAACATAACTGGATCTCTTAAAAAGATTAGCAAGCGGATGATGATCCATAGATCTTAGGTTCTCTGTTTAGTAATAAATAAACAACTATTCCAACCATACGAGCAAACAAGAGCAAGCGGGCAAAAAAGAGGCAAATAGAGAGGGAGGATATATATATATAGAGAGAGAGAGAGAATAAAACGGCAAGGGTGAAGTGGGGGAGAGGAAAACGAGAGGCAAATGGAAAATAATGTAATGCGAGAGATAGGGATTATGATGGGTACTTGGTATGTTGACTTTTTCGTAGACTCCCCGGCAACGGCGCCAGAAATCCTTCTTGCTACGTCTTGAGCTTGCGTTGGTTTTCTCCGAAGAGGAAGGGATGATGCAGCAGAGTAGCGTAAGTATTTCCCTCAGTTTTTGAGAACCAAGGTATCAATCCAGTAGGAGGCCACGCTCAAGTCCCTCGTACCTACACAAAACGATAGCTACTCGCAACCAACGCGATTAGGGGTTGTCAATCCCTTCACGGTCACTTACGAGAGTGAGATCTGATAGATATAATATTTTTGGTATAAAGATGCAAAGTAAAAAGTAAAGGCAAAGTAAAAAAGCAAAGGAAGATTAAAGTGATGGAGATTAATATGATGAGAATAGACCCGGGGGCCATAGGTTTCACTAGTGGCTTCTCTCAAGAGCATAAGTATTCTACGGTGGGTGAACAAATTACTGTTGAGCAATTGACAGAATTGATCATAGTTATGAGAATATCTAGGCATGACCAGGTATATAGGCATCACGTCCGTGACAAGTAGACCGAAACGATTCTGCATCTACTACTATTACTCCACTCATCGACCGCTATCCAGCATGCATCTAGAGTATTAAGTTAAAAACAGAGAAATGCCTTATGCAAGATGACATGATGTAGAGAGATAAATTCATGCAATATGAAATAAACCCCATCTTGTTATCCACGATGGCAATGATGCAATACGTGCCTTGCTGCCCCTTCTGTCACTGGGAAAGGACACCGCAAGATTGAACCCAAAGCTAAGCACTTCTCCCATGGAAAGAACTACCAATCTAGTTGGCCAAACCAAATGGATAATTCGAAGAGACTTGCAAAGATAACCAATCATACATAAAAGAATTCAGAGAAGATTCAAATATTATTCATAGATAGACTTGATCATAAACCCACAATTCATCGATCTCAACAAATACACCGCAAAAAGAAGATTACATCGAATAGATCTCCACAAGAGAGGGGGAGAACTTTGTATTGAGATCCAAAAAGAGAGAAAAAGCCATCTAGCTACTAACTATGGACCCGAAGGTCTGAGGTAAACTACTCACACTTCATCGGAGAGGCTGTGATGATGTAGAAGCCCTCCATGATGACGGCCCTCTTCCTGCGGAGCTCCGGAACAGGCCCCAAGATGGGATCTCGTGGATACAGAAAGTTGTGGCGGTGGAATTAGGTTTTTTGGCTCCGTCCCTGTTCGTTTGGGGGTACGTAGGTATATATAGGAGGAAGGAGTACGTCGGTGGAGCTCCGAGGGGCCCACGAGGCAGGGGGCGCGCCCTAGGGGGGCGCCCCCCACCCTCGTGACCGCCTCTTTGACTCCTTGGAGTAGGGTCCAAGTCTCCTGGATCACGTTCGGTGAGAAAATCACGTTCCCAAAGGTTTTATTCCGTTTGGACTCCGTTTGATATTCCGTTTCTTCGAAACACTGAAATAGGCAAAAAAAACAGCAATTCTGGGTTGGGCCTCCGATTAATAGGTTAGTCCCAAAAATAATATAAAATTGGAAAATAAAGCCCAATATAGTCCAAAACAGTAGATAATCTAGCATGGAGCAATCAAAAATTATAGATACGTTGGAGACGTATCAGGCATCCCCAAGCTTAATTCCTGCTCGTCCTCGAGTAGGTAAATGATAAAAAGAGAATGTTTGATGCGGAGTGCTACTTGGCATAATTTGAATGCAAAAAAGAGGCAAATAGAGAGGGAGGATATATATATAGAGAGAGAGAGAGAATAAAACGGCAAGGGTGAAGTGGGAGAGAGGAAAACGAGAGGCAAATGGCAAATAATGTAATGCGAGAGATAGGGATTGTGATGGGTACTTGGTATGTTGAGTTTTTGCGTAGACTCCCCGGCAACGGCGCCAGAAATCCTTCTTGCTATGTCTTGAGCTTGCGTTGGTTTTCCCCGAAGAGGAAGGGATGATGCAGCAGCGTAGCGTAAGTATTTCCCTCAGTTTTTGAGAACCAAGGTATCAATCCAGTAGGAGGCCACGCTCAAGTCCCTCGTACCTACACAAAACGATAGCTACTTGCAACCAACGCGATTAGGGGTTGTCAATCCCTTCACGGTCACTTACGAGAGTGAGATCTGATAGATATAATATTTTTGGTATAAAGATGCAAAGTAAAAAGTAAAGGCAAAGTAAAAAAGCAAAGGAAGATTAAAGTGATGGAGATTAATATGATGAGAATAGACCCGGGGGCCATAGGTTTCACTAGTGGCTTCTCTCAAGAGCATAAGTATTCTACGGTGGGTGAACAAATTACTGTTGAGCAATTGACAGAATTGAGCATAGTTATGAGAATATCTAGGCATGACCATGTATATAGGCATCACGTCCATGACAAGTAGACCGAAACGATTCTGCATCTACTACTATTACTCCACTCATCGACCGCTATCCAGCATGCATCTAGAGTATTAAGTTAAAAACAGAGAAATGCCTTATGCAAGATGACATGATGTAGAGAGATAAATTCATGCAATATGAAATAAACCCCATCTTGTTATCCACGATGGCAACGATGCAATACGTGCCTTGCTGCCCCTTCTGTCACTGGGAAAGGACACCGCAAGATCGAACCCAAAGCTAAGCACTTCTCCCATGGAAAGAACTACCAATCTAGTTGGCCAAACCAAATGGATAATTCGAAGAGACTTGCAAAGATAACCAATCATACATAAAAGAATTCAGAGAAGATTCAAATATTATTCATAGATAGACTTGATCATAAACCCACAATTCATCGATCTCAACAAACACACCGCAAAAAGAAGATTACATCAAATAGATCTCCACAAGAGAGGGGGAGAACTTTGTATTGAGATCCAAAAAGAGAGAAGAAGCCATCTAGCTACTAACTATGGACCCGAAGGTCTGAGGTAAACTACTCACACTTCATCGGAGAGGCTATGATGATGTAGAAGCCCTCCATGATGACGGCCCTCTTCCTGCGGAGCTCCGAAACAGGCCCCAAGATGGGATCTCGTGGATACAGAAAGTTGCGGCGATGGAATTAGGTTTTTTGGCTCCGTCCATGTTCGTTTGGGGGTACGTAGGTATATATAGGAGGAAGGAGTACGTCGGTGGAGCTCCGAGGGGCCCACGAGGCAGGGGCGCGCCCTAGGGGGGCGCCCCCCACCCTCGTGACCGCCTCTTTGACTCCTTGGAGTAGGGTCCAAGTCTCCTGGATCACGTTCGGTGAGAAAATCACGTTCCCAAAGGTTTTATTCCGTTTGGACTCCGTTTGATATTCCGTTTCTTCGAAACACTGAAATAGGCAAAAAACAGCAATTCTGGGTTGGGCCTCCGATTAATAGGTTAGTCCCAAAAATAATATAAAATTGGAAAATAAAGCCCAATATAGTCCAAAACAGTAGATAATCTAGCATGGAGCAATCAAAAATTATAGATACGTTGGAGACGTATCAGGCATCCCCAAGCTTAATTCCTGCTCGTCCTCTAGTAGGTAAATGATAAAAAGAGAATGTTTGATGCAGAGTGCTACTTGGCATAATTTCAATGCAAAAAAGAAGCAAATAGAGAGGGAGGATATATATATAGAGAGAGAGAGAATAAAACGGCAAGGGTGAAGTGGGAGAGAGCAAAACGAGAGGCAAATGGCAAATAATGTAATGCGAGAGATAGGGATTGTGATGGGTACTTGGTATGTTGAGTTTTTGCATAGACTCCCCGGCAACGGCGCCAGAAATCCTTCTTGCTACGTCTTGAGCTTGCGTTGGTTTTCCCCGAAGAGGGAGGGATGATGCAGCAGCGTAGCGTAAGTATTTCCCTCAGTTTTTGAGAACCAAGGTATCAATCCAGTAGGAGGCCACGCTCAAGTCCCTCGTACCTACACAAAACGATAGCTACTCGCATCCAACGCGATTAGGGGTTGTCAATCCCTTCACGGTCACTTACGAGAGTGAGATCTGATAGATATAATATTTTTGGTATAAAGATGCAAAGTAAAAAGTAAAGGCAAAGTAAAAAAGCAAAGCAAGATTAAAGTGATGGAGATTAATATGATGAGATAGACCCGGGGGCCATAGGTTTCACTAGTGGCTTCTCTCAAGAGCATAAGTATTCTACGGTGGGTGAACAAATTACTGTTGAGCAATTGATAGAATTGAGCATAGTTATGAGAATATCTAGGCATGATCATGTATATAGGCATCACATCCATGACAAGTAGACCGAAACAATTCTTCATCTACTACTATTACTCCACTCATCGACCGCTATCCAGCATGCATCTAGAGTATTAAGTTAAAAACAGAGTAACGCCTTAAGCAAGATGACATGATGTAGAGAGATAAATTCATGCAATATGAAATAAACCCCATCTTGTTATCCTTGATGGCAACGATGCAATACGTGCCTTGCTGCCCCTTCTGTCACTGGGAAAGGACACCGCAAGATCGAACCCAAAGCTAAGAACTTCTCCCATGGCAAGAACTACCAATCTAGTTGGCCAAACGAAATGGATAATTTGAAGAGACTTGCAAAGATAACCAATCATACATAAAAGAATTCGGAGAAGATTCAAATATTATTCATAGATAGACTTGATCATAAACCCACAATTCATCGATCTCAATAAACACACCGCAAAAAGAAGATTACATCGAATAGATCTCCACAAGAGAGGGGGAGAACTTTGTATTGAGATCCAAAAAGAGAGAAGAAGCCATCTAGCTACTAACTATGGACCCGAAGGTCTGAGGTAAACTACTCACACTTCATCGGAGAGGCTGTGATGATGTAGAAGCCCTCCATGATGACGGCCCTCTTCCGGCGGAGCTCCGGAACAGGCCCCAAGATGGGATATCGTGGATACAGAAAGTTGCGGCGGTGGAATTAGGTTTTTTGGATCTGTCCCTATTCGTTTGGGGGTACGTAGGTATATATAGGAGGAAGGAGTATGTCGGTGGAGCTCCGAGGGGCCCACGAGGCAGGGGGTGCGCCCTAGGGGGCCGCCCCCCACCCTCGTGACCGCCTCTTTGACTCCTTGGAGTAGGGTGCAAGTCTCCTGGATCACGTGCAGTGAGAAAATCACGTTCCCGAAGGTTTTATTCCGTTTGGACTCCGTTTGATATTCCGTTTCTTCGAAACACTGAAATAGGCAAAAAAAACAACAATTCTGAGTTGGGCCTCCGGTTAATAGGTTAGTCCCAAAATAATATAAAAGTGGAAAATAAAGCCCAATATAGTCCAAAACAGTAGATAATATAGCATGGAGCCCTCCCGAGTAAGGACAGGGCTTGGTGACGGCTCCGTCTCATGGATCGCGATAATTCTTTCTCCTTGATTTTTTCTGGAAAATAGAATTTTGTAGCGTTGGTTTTAGGGTCTGCGGGGCCACCAGGTGGGGACAACCCACCTGGGCGTGCCAGGAGAGGGGGCGCGCCCTGGTTGGTTGTGCCCGCCCAGGTGCCCCTCTTCGGCAGGTCTTGGCCCCATAAATTCTTATTATTGATATAAAAAATCCCCGCAAAGTTTCATTCCATTCCGAGAACTTTTATTTTCTTCAAAAAAACAACACCATGGTAGTTCTGCTAAAAACAGCGTTAGTCCGGGGTTAATTTCATTCAAATCATGCAAATTAGAGTCCAAAACAAGAGGAAAAGCGTTAGGAAAAGTAGATACGTTGGAGACATATCAGCGTGGTGGATCACGGCCCTCTCCGGCGGGAGGGCTCCGTTTTTTATGCTCTTTTGAGTTTTGTTAGGTTTGTGTATTGCTTAGAGAGGCGAGGCGTTGATGGCTCTTTGAAGATGGAATAAGATTCTCTCTGTCTGCTAGCTCCCGTCCTGGCAGTGCTTCTGGCGTTGTTGGAGGGCATGTGGAGGTTTGTCTCCTACGGATCTCATGGGATCCAGTTGGCTTTTGTCTTCGGTGGAACCATGTGGATCTGGTCTTCATCCGCCTGTGATCATGCATCTATAGATTGGATCCTTCCTATCTACGATTCTCTTCATCGTTGGCGGTTACACTGATCCTGCAGAGTCTTAGCACGACGACTTGTCGGCTGTGTAATACAACAAGGTTTGCCCAGTTTCGGTGAGGGAGGAGCGATGGAGGAGGCGCGATTTCGGCTCGCTCCACTGCTTGTAGTCATTTCTAGATGGTCTATGAAACTGGATGTATTTTTTACCTCCGATGTTCTATATACTACCTTAACAGTTCATGAAATGGTGAACTAACATGTGGTTGGACAGTTAGGAGGACAGTGGTATCCCAATGCTATCAGGGTTCAAGTTCTGGTGCTCGCATTATTCCTAGATTTATTCCAGGACTTCCGGTGATGTGTGTTCAATGGGAGGAGACGTTCCCATCGACTACAAAGGCATCTGTGGCGACTTCATCAATCTCAAGAGGATGTGTCGGCTCAGTCTTTCGAATGTGCTTATAGAGGTAGGGAGTGCATGCGTGCGTTCACCGCCATCTTCGATGGATCCATCTCCATAGCAGGGACTGACAAAAAACCTTGCCAGCCTGCCGTCGACACCACCATGGCGTCAGACGGCGCCACCGCTCTGCACTCGACCATTCAGCTGCATCCGTTGACGATATCCAGCTGCACCATGCCGCCAAAATTCGTCGTCATCGACGTGGTAGATACAACGCCGCACCACCTGGCCACCACCACGCCATCGCCACTGGGAGCCACGTGGAGCCCCACCACTCGCGGCATCTCTCCCCCGAATACGAGGTCCTCCCCAGACAACGCCTCCATGGAGAATACGACGCGCAGGACGTCGCCGCCACCCAATCCAGACTGGATTTTGGACTTTCGTCCGGGAGGAAGTCGGGGGCGGATAGGACGGACCTCGGCTTCTCCTCCAGGGAGGATAATGGCGTGGAGTGACGTCGCCGATGTCGGTCCCAACAAGCCGATCAAAGTTTCCTCCGGTCCCATCCTATACCACCAAACCTTCATGTGATCCGGATCCGGGAACGTAGCATGCAATTTCAGAAAATTTCCTACGGTCACGCAAGATCTATCTAGGAGATGCATAGCAACGAGAGGGGGAGAGTGTGTCCACGTACATTATAGACCGAAAGCAGAAGCGTTAGGTTAACACGGTTGATGTAGTCGAACATCTTCACGATCCAACCGATCTAGTACCGAACGTACGACACCTCCGAGTTCAGCACACGTTCAGCTCGATGAAGTCCCTCGAACTCTTGATCCAGTAGAGGGTCGAAGGAGAGTTTTGTCGGCACGATGGCATGGTGATAGTGATGGTGATGTGATCCACGTAGGGCTTCGCCTAAGCACTACGACGCTATGACCGGAGAAGTTAACTGTGGAGGGGGCACCGCACACGACTAAGAGAATAACTGTTGTGCTTTGGGGTGCCCCCTGCCCCCGTATATAAAGGAGGGGAGGAGGAGGCCGACCACCAAGGGGGCGCGCCAAGGGGGGGGAGTCCTACTAGGACTCCACTCCTAGTAGGATTCCCCCCTTTTTTCCTTTCTCATCGGAGGGGAAAAGGGAAGGAGAGGGAGAGGGAGAGGGAAAGAGGAAAGGGGGTCGCGTCCCCTCCCCCTTGTCCAATTCAGACTCCCTTGGGGGGGCGCATGCCACCCTGTGGGCTCCCCTCTCTTTCTCCCCTATGGCCCATGAAGGCCCATTACTTCCCCGGGGGGTTCCGATAACCCCCCGGTACTTCGATAAATATCCGAAATGTCCTGAAACCATTCTCGTGTCCAAATACTATCGTCCAATATATCAATCTTTACCTCTCGACCATTTCGAGACTCCTCGTCATGTCCGTGATCTCATCTGGGACTCCGAACAATCTTTGGTCACCAAAACACATAACTCATAATATAAATCGTCATCGAACGTTAAGTGTGTGGACCCTACGGGTGTGACGCCCGGATAATTAAGCTGCAGTGAACCTCCGCTAATGATGCCACGTCACCTCAGTTACTGTTGCTAATCCCTCGTTAGTTCAAAAAAAAACTGATTCAAAATTCAAATTCCAAATAGGGCATACAATAAAAGTTTTCAAACATTGAAACAAAAATGTTTGGGGTGGACCAAATATTGCATAGATAATTGTGGTGGAGAAACCAAACCTTGATAAAATGTTTAAGGGCTCTAAAATAATTAAAACAGTAGTGAAAACAATTAAACAGATGCCTATTGAATTTTATAAAAAAAAACTATTTTATTGTGGGTTAAGATCTAATCTAACATTAGATTGTTTATGAATACAAGTTTAGATACTAGTTGTAATTTTTATAAAACTAAAAATGAAAGAAACTAGAAATAAAACAGTACGATAAAATAAATAAAAGAAAAGATAAAAACAGAAAACAAAATATAAAAAAAAAAGGAGAAAAGCAAAAGACCAGCTCATCCCCCCCCCATCGCTGGGCTGTGAGGCCCAGCTGGCCAACCGGCCGGCCCACCAACTCCCCTGGCCATATGGCCTCCCCAACCCACCTAACCCTAACCCACTTCCCCAGTCGCCCCACACCCCACACACCCACTCTCCCTCTCCCCCGATCCAATCGGGATCGGGATAGGACGCTGCCCCGCCGCCGCTCCCCAGAGGCCGCCACCGGCGCCGAGCACCACCCCCTACCTGGATCTGGATCGACACCGAGCTGATCCCCACTGCTCGACGCCACCTCGCCGTTCACCGAAGCCGTCCCCGTCGCCATCCGCCTCGCGTCCTCGTCCTCCTCCCCTTCCTCTGCGCCTTCCCGTCGCCCCTGCCCAACTTCCTCATCGCCGGCGGCCCGCGCCACGTCGGCCATCGGAGCCACCATGGAGCACCACCGGCTCCACCCGCGGGACACCCGCGTCGTTCTCTCCTTTGTCCACATCCGTCGTCGCCCACCTCCACAACCTCCCTCTTGCGTGGATTCGGTCGGGGGCAATCGACGCCCCTGACGCCCTGCGCCGACGCCGGAGCCACCCCGCCACCCGTCATCGTTGGTGCCGCCTCCCCGACTACGTCGCTCGTCCCCATCCTCCTCCTCGCCGGACACCATCGAGCCACGCCGCCCTCTTCGCTACAACGAACGTGAGCACGCCTCGTGCTCCCTCTCTGCCCTCCTGTGGTGGCCATGCCCCGCTCCTACCGCTGGCCACCCCTGTCCCGCGCGTCGTCGCCTTCCGGTCGCCTCCTCCGCCTGTGGCGTGCCGGCGCTCTGCCACTGGCTCGGTTGCGCCCGCAACTGCACCCGCTGGCGCCCAGCGCCCGTAGCCCCGTGCCCGCTTTGGCTCCCTTCGGGCCACTGACTGCTGGGGCCCAGCGCCCTGGCCTTTAGAACAAAAAAAATCAATCAAAATAAAAAATTTAATAAATTAATAATAAAATTAATTAATTGATTAACTAAATAATTAACTTAATTAATCCTGTTTAGTTAGCTAATTAAGTTAATTAACATGTGTTAGTTAACCTAATAGCCTAATTAGTCTTTTTAATCTGTTAGGTTATAGTAAAACAGTGCATGACAAGGGGCCCCACCCCCTGTTGACCAGTCAAAGTTTGACTGGTCAACTGGGACCCCTTGGACCCACATGTCAGCCCCTCTGGTACACTTATGTGTACCCAGAGCTGGGTGCACCTAGCAATTCACAATTTTTTTTGTGAACTAAATTAAATTTAGAAAATGAATAAAACTTTGGAAATTAATATAAAATAATCCGTAGCTCGGATGGAAAAACTTTGTACATCAAAGTTTCTCAGAACGACGAGACGAATTCGAATACGCAGCCCGTTCATCCGCCACGCATCCGTAGCATAGAGAACACGCAACTTTCCCCTTCCGGTTCGTCTGTCCGAAAACGCGAAACACCGGGGATAATTTCCCGGATGTTTCCCCCCTTCCCCGGTACCACCTCGTACCGCGTTAGGGCACACCTAGCATCACGCTTTGTCATGTCATGCATCGTCATGCATTTGTTTGCATTATATTTATTGCTTCTTCCCCCTCTTCTCTCGCT
The DNA here is from genome assembly GCF_056163025.1 of Triticum urartu. NCBI lineage: Eukaryota > Viridiplantae > Streptophyta > Magnoliopsida > Poales > Poaceae > Triticum > Triticum urartu. Next base: position 444,300,157 of record NC_141876.1, read on the forward strand.
AGACACCGAGACCAACGCCGCTGCTACCCAGTACGACTACGGAGTTGACGATCCCTCTCTCTTGCCAAAGCAACCAGGCAAGCCCCCCCTTTGATCACCAGATATCGCCTACTCTTCTCTATACTGCTTGCATTAGAGTAGTGTAGCATGTTACTGCTTCCCGTTAATCCTATCCTGATGCATAGCCTATCCTTGCTACTACTGTTGATACCTTTACCTGCAATCCTACTTGCTTAGTATAGGATGCTAGTGTTCCATCAGTGGCCCTACACTCTTGTCCGTCTGCCATGATATACTACTGGGCCGTGATCACTTCGGGAGGTGATCACGGGCATATACTATATACTTTACACTGTTACATTACCTATGATACTGTTCGGAGATGGGGGCTGAAGGGGCAGGTGGTTCCATCCCGGTAGAGGTGGGCCTGGGTTCCCGACGGCCCCCGACTGTTACTTTGAGGCAGAGCGACAGGGCAGGTTGAGACCACCTAGGAGAGAGGTGGGCCTGGCCCTGGTCGGCGTTCGCGGATACTTAACACGCTTAACGAGATCTAGGTATTTGATCTGAGTTTGGCCATTTGGTCTATACGCACTAACCATCTACGCGGGAGTAGTTATGGGTATCCCGGCGTCGTGGTATCAGCCGAAGCCTTCGTGACGTCAGCGACTGAGTGGCGCGCGCCGGATTGGAACGTAAGCCTGCTCTTGTATTAAGGGGGCTAGTTCTGCTTCCGGCCGCGTTCGCAACGTGCAGGTGTGCTAAGGGCGATGGGCCCAGACCCCTGTGCGCTTAGGTTTAGACCGGCGTGCTGACCTCTCTGTTGTGCCTAGGTGGGGCTGCGACGTGTTGATCTTCCGAGGCCGGGCATGACCCGGGAAAGTGTGTCCGGCCAAATGGCATCGAGCGTGTTGGGGTATGTGGTGCACCCCTGCAGGGAAGTTAATCTATTCGAATAGCCGTGATCTTCGGTAACAGGACGACTTGGAGTTGTACCTTGACCTTATGACAACTAGAACCAGATACTTAATAAAACACACCCTTCCAAGTGCCAGATACAACCGGTGATCGCTCTCTCACAGGGCGACGAGGGGAGGATCATCGGTTAGGATTATGCTATGCGATGCTACTTGGAGGACTTCAATCTACTCTCTTCTACATGCTGCAAGACGGAGGCTGCCAGAAGCGTAGTCTTCGAAAGGACTAGCTATCCCCCTCTTATTCCGGCTTTCTGCAGTCCAGTCCACATATAATAGCCTTATTCCAGTTGATACCAATGCATACATATGTAGTGTAGCTCCTTGCTTGCGAGTACTTTGGATGAGTACTCACGGTTGCTTTCTCCCCCTTTTCCCCCTTTCCTTTCATTCTGGTTGTCGCAACCAGATGTTGGAGCCCAGGAGCCAGACGCCACCTTCGACGACGACTCCTACTACACCGGAGGTGCCTACTACTACGTGATGCCCGCTGACGACGACCAGGAGTAGTTAGGAGGATCCCAGGCAGGAGGCCTGCGCCTCTTTCGATCTGTATCCCAGTTTGTGCTAGCCTTCTTAAGGCAGACTTGTTGCTTCCGCTGACTCGTCTGTACTCAGATATTGTTGCTTCCGCTGACTCGTCTATGATCGAGCTCTTGTATTCGAGCCCTCGAGGCCCCTGGCTTGTAATATGATGCTTGTATGACTTATTTTGTTTGTAGAGTTGTGTTGTGATATCTTCCCGTGAGTTCCTGATCTTGATCGTACACGTTTGCGTGTATGTTTAGTGTATGATTAAATCGGGGGCGTCACAAGTTGGTATCAGAGCCGACTGCCTGTAGAAATTCCCCTTCCACACTCCTTGGCCGAAGTTGAGTCTAGTCATTACAAAACTTTTAATAACATGGCTGTGTGCCTTACGGGCCCATGTCGCCATTGGGTGGTATTAGGATCTTTTATTCCTCGTCTATACTCTGGGACTCTGATCTCTCTTCTATTCGGGTTAAATGATTTTGCTAAAATCTAACTCTAGGTTCTCGTTACCACTTCCTGCCGGAGAGCCCCTTCATTACAGATGATCGACTACTTCACCAGAAGATTCCAAAGATAATCTCCGTTGTTCTCTTGAGACACTTGTGCCCATCGCCTTTGCAAATTCCCTGCCACTGTTATATTATTATGGATAACTACATACACTTGTCCTTTCTATTCCATTGATCTTGTTATTACAAGATACCTCGAAAATTCTCTCTATTGCTCCGAGAATACTTTGTGCCTACTGCCTTGCAATTCATTACCCACATGAATACCTCTACGGATAAATCCTCACACTTATCGAGTATCCGCTCATTCTCAGTTGTTCATGTGTTCCGCAAAGGACTTTGAAATACCTTTCGATCTTCCAAAAATCCTCAGGAGCCTATTGCTCTTGAAATTCTTGCTTGCTTACATTTTGGTTAATCCAATAAGTCTAGTAATCCTATTGGCATCCTTTGTCACTATCATTTTAAGTCCGTTGATTCTATATGTGTGTGAATGCACGCAATCATCAGTTGATCATTATAAATTACCTTCCGGCTCAGACGTTTTTCAAACATGAGCTGGTTCTTGGCCAATCAGATTGCCATCGATCTTACCCCTAAGTCTAGTTGACTTATCCATCCTTGATCAGAGCTTTTGCTCCTGATCCTTTGAATTGAAAATCATAATTACTATGCTATTTAGATGTTGAATTATTCAAATGTTCTATAAATCGATGCATTTGCATTCTTTCTTCCTCTGATTGGGTATTGATACTCACATCAGCTCCATTGTGGATCGCCATATCCACTGTTGGATTATTATCCGACAGTGTCCTTCATAATTAATCACCTTGTGAGTTCTTTCTCCGATACATAATGCCTTTGGTAAATTGTATCCTCTCCTTTTGCCAACCATGCTCTGCTTTCGAGCTGGTGATATCTACTCTTGAAGATTGTGTTATATTTTTCCACAATACCCTAATGGGTTGATCCGATGCCTTCCTTTATATGTGTGAACTCGGAAGTTTTCACGAGTCATACTCATCTGGTATTTCACCAGGTAAAACTTTCAACACTAAGGCCTTTATCAAAGCGAAAAGTGAATGGAAGGCTATACATTGAAGAAGTGGGAGTCGACCTTGAACCTTGCGTTCATGCCCAGGGACACGATGTATAACTTATCATGGAAGCTGCTCGTAAAAATAATTACCCCTTGTTATAAGTTCATCTTGTATCCATGGTTCAATCCTTTATGATCGTGGATTCCGACCATGTTCTCTGGTATCCGGGAGTTGCATAATCTCATAGTCGAAGGAATATGTATTTGACATGAAGAAAGCAATAGCAATAAAACTGAACGATCAACATGCTTAGCTAACGGATGGGTCTTGTCCATCACATCATTCTCCTAATGATGTGATCTCGTTCATCAAATGACAACACATGTCTATGGTTAGGAAACTTAACCATCTTTGATTAGCGAGCTAGTCTAGTAGAGGCTTACTAGGGACACAGTGTTTTGTCTATGTATCCACACATGTATAAAGTTTCCGGTTAATACAATTCTAGCATGAATAATAAAGATTCATCAGGATATAAGGAAATATAAAATAACAACTTTATTATTTCCTCTAGGGCATATTTCCTTCAGTCTCCCACTTGCATTAGAGTCAGTAATCTAGTTCACATCGCCTTGTGATTTAACACCAATAGTTCACATCATTATGTGATTAACACCCGTAGTTCACATCTCCATGTGACCAACACTCAAAGGGTTTACTAGAGTCAATAATCTAGTTCACATTGCTATGTGATTAACACCCAAAGAGTACTAAGGTGTGATCCTGTTTTGCTTGTGAGAGAAGTTTTAGTCAACGGGTCTGCCACATCCAGATCCGTATGTATTTTACAAATTTCTATGTCTACAATGCTCTACATGGAGCTAATCTAGCTAATTGCTCCCATGTTCAATACGTATCTAGATTGAGACTTAGAGTCATCTAGATAAGTGTCAAAGCTTGCATCGACGTAACTCTTTACGACAAACTCTTTATCACCTCCATAACCGAGAAACATTTCCTTAGTCCTCTTAGGTAACTAAGGATAATTTTGACCGTTGTTCAATGATCTACTCCTGGATCACTATCATACCCCCTTGCCAAAATCTTGGTAAGGTACACAATATGTCTGGTACACAATATGGCATACTTTATAGAACCTATGGCTGAGGCATAGGGAATGACTTTCATTCTCTCTCTACCTTTTGCCGTGGTCGGGCTTTGAGTCTTGCTCAACTTCACACCTTGCAACACAGGTAAGAACCCTTTCTTTGACTGATTCATTTTGAACTTTTTCAAAATCTTGTCAAGGTATGTGATTTTGAAAGTCCTATTAAGCATCTCAATCTATCTCTATAGATCTTGATGCCCAAAATATAAGTAGCTTCACCAAGGTCTCTTATTGAAAAACTCTTATTCAAGTATCCTTTTATGCTATCCAGAAATTCTACATCATTTTCAATCAACAATATGTCATCCACATATAATATTAGAAATGCTACAGAGCTCTCACTCACTTTCTTGTAAATACAGGCTTCACCATAAGTCTATATAAAACCATATGCTTTGATCACCACATCAAAGCGTATATTCCAACTCCGAGATGCTTGCACAAGTCCATAGATGGATCGCTGGAGCTTGCAAACTTTGTTAGCACCTTTAGGATCGGCAAAACCTTCTCGTTGCATCATATCCAACTCTTCTTTAAGAAATCCATTAAGGAATGTAGTTTTGACGTCCATTTTCCAAATTTCATAAAACGCGGCAATTGCTAACATGATTCAGACAGACTTAAGCATCGCTATGGGTGAGAAGGTCTCATTGTAGTCAACTCCTTGAACTTGTCGAAAACCTTTCGCAACAAGTCAAGCTTTGTAGACAGTAACATTACCATCAGCGTCAATTTTCTTCTTGAAGATCCATTTATTCTCTATGGCTTGTCAATCATCGGGCAAGTCAACCAAAGTCCATACTTTGTTCTCATACATGGATCCCATCTCAGATTTCATGGCCTCAAGCCATTTCGCGGAATCTGGGCTCATCATCGCTTCCTCATAGTTCGCAGGTTCGTCATGGTCTAGTAACATGACTTCCAAAACAGGATTACCGTACCACTCTAGTGTAGAACGTACTCTGGTTGACCTACGAGGTTCGGTAGTAACTTGATCTGAAGTTTCATGATCATCATCATTAACTTCCTCACTAATTGGTGTAGGCATCACTGGAACTGATTTCTGTGATGAACTAATTTCCAATTTGAGAGAAGGTACAATTACCTCATCAAGTTCTACTTTCCTCCCACTCGCTTCTTTTGAGAGAAACTCCTTCTGTAGAAAGGATCCATTCTTAGCAACAAAGATCTTGCCTTCGGATTTGTGATAGAAGGTATACCCAACATTTTATTTTGGGTATCCTATGAAGACGCACTTCTTCGATTTGGGTTCGAGCTTATCAGGCTGAAGCTTTTTCACATAAGTATCGCAACCCCAAACTTTAAGAAACGTCAGCTTAGGTTTTTTGCCAAACCATAGTTCATATGGTGTCCTCTCAACAGATTTAGATGGTGCCTTCTTTAACGTGAATTCAGCTGTCTGTAATGCATAACCCCAAAATGATTGTGGATCGGTAAGAGACATCATAAATCGCACCATATCTAATAAAGTACGGTTACGACGTTCGGACACACCATCAGGCTGTGGTGTTCCAGATGGCGTGAGTTGTGAAGCTATTCCACATTGTTTTAAATGAAGCCAAACTCGTAACTCAAATATTCGCCTCCACGAACAGATCGTAGAAACTTTATTTTCTTGTTACGATGATTCTCCACTTCACTCTAAAATTCTTTGAACTTTTTCAGATGTTTCGGACTTGTGTTTCATTAAGTAGATATACCCATATCTGCTCAAATCATCTGTGAAGGTTAGAAAATAACGATACCCACCGCGAGCCTCAACACTCATCGGACCGCATGCATCGGTATTGTATTATTTCCAATAAGTCACTGGCTCGCTCCATTGTTCCGGAGAACGGAGTCTTAGTCATCTTGCCCATGAGGTATGGTTCGCAAGCATCAAATGATTCATAAGCAAGTGATTCCAAAAGTCCATCCGCATGGAGTTTCTTCATGCACTTTACACCAATATGACCTAAACGGTAGTGCCACAAGTATGTTGCACTATCATTATCAACTTTCCATCTTTTGGCATCAATATTATGAATATGTGTATCACTGCGATCGAGATTCAATAAACCATTCATATTAAGTGTATGACCATAGAAGGTTTTATTCATGTAAATAGAACAACAATTGTTCTTTGACTTAAATGAATAACCGTATTGCAATAAACATGATCCAATCATATTCATGCTCAATGCAAACACCAAATAACATTTATTTTAGGTTCAACACTAATCTCGAAGGTAAAAAGAGTGTGCGATGGTGATCTTATCAACCTTGGAATCATTTCCGACACACATCGTCACCTTGCCCTTAACTAGTCTCTGTTCATTTTGCAACTCCTGTTTTGGGTTACAAATCTTAGCAACTGAACCAATATCAAATACCCTGGGGTTACTATGAACACTAGTAAAGTACACATCAATAACATGTATATCAAATATACTTTTGTTCACTTTGCCATCCTTCTTATCCCCCAAGTATTTGGGGTAGCTCCGCTTCCAGTGACCATTCCTTTTGCAGTAGAAGCACTCAGTTTCAGGCTTAGGTCTAGCTTTAGGCTTCTTCACGGGAGTGGCAACTTGCTTGCCATTCTTCTTGAAGTTCCCTTTCTTTCCCTTGCCCTTTTACTTGAAACTAGTGGTCTTGTCAACCATCAACACTTGATGCTTTTTCTTGATTTCTACCTTCGCCGATTTTAGAATCGCGAAGAGCTTAGGAATCGTTGCCATTATCCCTTGCATATTATAGTTCATCTCGAAGTTCTAGTAACTTGGTGATAGTGACTAGAGAACTCGGACAATCACTATCTTATCTGAAAGATTAACTCCCACTTGATTCAAGTGATTGTAGTACTCATACATTCTGAGCACATGCTCACTAGCTGAGCTATTCTCCTCCATCTTGTAGGCAAAGTACTTGTCAGAGGTCTCATACCTCTTAACACGGGCATGAGTCTGAAATACCAATTTCAGCTCTTGGAACATCTCATATGCTCCGTGGCGTTCAAAATGTTTTTGAAGTCCAGGTTCTAAGCCGTAAAGTATGGCGCACTAAACTATCAAGTAGTCATCATACCGAGTTTGTCAAACGTTCATAACGTCTACATCAGCTCCTGCAACAGGTCTGTCACCTAGTAGTGCATCAAGGACATAATTCTTCTGTGCACCAATGAGGATAATCCTTAGATCACGGACCCAGTCCGCATCATTGCTACTATCATCTTTCAACTTAGTTTTCTCTAGGAACATATCAAAAATAAAATAGGGGAGCTGTATGCGAGCTACTGATCTACAACATAGATATGCAAATACTATTAGGACTAAGTTCATGATAAATTAAGTTTAATTAATCATATTACTTAAGAACTCCCACTTAGATAAACATCCCTTGAGTCATCTAAATGATTATGTGATCCAAATAAACTAAACCATGTCCGATCATCATGTGAGATGGAGTAGTCTTCAATGGTGAACATCTCTATGTTGATCATATCTACTATATGATTCACGTTCGAACTTTCGGTCTCTAGTGTTCCGAGGCCATGTCTGTACATGCTAGGCTCGTCAAGTTTAACCCGAGTATTCCGCACATGCAAAACTGTCTTGCACCCATTGTATGTGAACGCAGAGCTTACCACACCCGATCATCACGTGGTGTCTCGGCACGACAAACTGTCGCAACGGTGCATACTCACGGAGAACACTTATACCTTGAAATTTTAGTGAGGGATCATCTTATAATGCTACCACCGTACTAAGCAAAATAGGATGCATAAAAGATAAACATCACATGCAATCAAAATATGTGACATGATATGGCCATCATCAACTTGGTGCCTTTGATCTCCATCTCCAAAGCACCGTCATGATTTCCGTCATCACCGTCTTGACACCTTGATCTCCATCGTAGCGTCGTTGTCGTCTCGCCAACTATTGCTTCTACAAATATCGCTAATGCATAGTGATAAAGTAAAGAAATTACATGGCGATTGTATTTCATACAATAAAATGACAACCATAAGGCTCCTGCCAGTTGTCGATAACTTTTACAAAACATGATCATCTCATACAATAATGTATATCACATCATGTCTTGACCATATCACATCACAACATGCCCTACAAAAACAAGTTAGACGTCCTCTACTTTGTTGTTGCAAGTTTTACGTGGCTGCTACGGGCTTCTAGTAAGAACCGTTCTTACCTACGCATGAAAACCACAACGATGTTTCATCAAGTTTGTTGTTTTAACTTTCAACAAGGACCGGCCGTAGTCAAATTCGATTCAACTAAAGTTGGAGAAACAGACACCCGCCAGCCACCTTTATGCAAAACAAGTTGCATGTCTGTCGGTGGAACCGGTCTCATGAACGTGGTCATGTAAGGTTGGTCCGGGCCGCTTCATCCGACAATACCGCCGAATCAAAATAAGACATTGGTGGTAAGCAGTATGACTATGATCGTGCATATCATCTACGCATAGACCTGGCTCGGATGCCACTTTTGGGGAACGTAGCATGCAATTTCAAAAAAAATCCTACGATCACGCAAGATCTATCTAGGAGATGCATAGCAATGAGAGGGGGAGAGTGTGTCCACATACCCTCGTAGACCGAAAGCGGAAGCGTTAGGTTAACGCGGTTAATGTAGTCGAACGTCTTCACGATCCAACCAATCTAGTACCGAACGTACAACACCTCCGAGTTCAGCACACATTCAGCTTGATGACGTCCCTCGAACTCTTGATCCAGCAGAGGGTCGAAGGAGAGTTTTGTCAGCACTACGGCGTGGTGATGGTGATGGTGATTTGATCCACGCAGGGCTTCGCCTAAGCACTACGACGCTATGACCGGAGGAGTAAATTGTGGAGGGGGGCACCGCACACGGCTAAGAGAATAACTGTTGTGCTTTGGGGTGCCCCCTGCCCCCGTATATAAAGGAGGGGAGGAGGAGGTCGGGCAACAAGGGGGCGCGCCAAGGGGGGGAGTCCTACTAGGACTCCACTCCTAGTAGGATTCGCCCCCCCCCCTTTCCTTTCTCATCGGAGGGGAAAAGGGAAGGAGATGGAGAGGGAGACGGAAAGAGGAAAGGGGGCCGCGCCCCCCTCCCTTGTACAATTCGGACTCCCTTGGGGGGGTGCCACCCTGCAGGCTCCCCTCTCTTTCTCCCCTATGGCCCATGAAGGCCCATTACTTCCCCAGGGGGTTCCGGTAACCCCTCGGTACTCCAATAAATATTCGAAACGTCCCGAAACCATTCCGGTGTCCAAATACTATCGTCCAATATATCAATATTTACCTCTCGACCATTTCGAGCCCCTCGTCATGTCCGTGATCTCATACGGGACTCCGAACAATCTTCGGTCACCAAAACACATAACTCATAATATAAATCGTCATTGAACTTTAAGCGTGAGGACCCTACGGGTTCAAAAACTATGTAGACATGACCGAGACATATCTCCGATCAATAACCAATAGCGGAACCTGGATGCTCATATTGGTTCCTACATATTCTACGAAGATCTTTATTGGTCAAACCACAATAACAACATACTTTATTCCTTTTGTAATCAGTATGCTACTTGCCTGAGATTCGATCGTCGGTATCCTCATACCTAGTTCAATCTCGTTACGGACAAGTCTCTTTACTCGTTCCATAATGCATCATCCCGCAACTAACTCATTAGTCACATTGCTTGCAAGGCTTATAGTGATGTGCATTACCGAGAGGGCCTAGAGATACCTCTCCGATACTTGGAGTGACAAATCCTAATCTTGATCTATGCCAACCCAAAAAAATACCTTCGGAGACACCTGTAGAGCATCTTTATAATCACCCAGTTACGTTGTGACGTTTGATAGCACACTAGGTATTCCTCCGGTATCCGGGAGTTGCATAATCTCATGGTCGAAGGAATATGTATTTGACATGAAGAAAGCAATAGCAATAAAACTGAACAATCAACATGCTAAGCTAACGGATGGGTCTTGTCCATCACATCATTCTCCTAATGATGTGGTCTTGTTCATCAAATGACAACACATGTGTGTGGTTAGAAAACTTAACCATCTTTGATTAATGAGCTAGTCTAGTAGAGGCTTACCAGGGACACAGTGTTTTGTCTATGTATCAAGTTTCCGGTTAATACAATTTTAGCATGAATAATAAACATTTATCATGATATAAGGAAATATAAAATAACAACTTTATTATTGCCTCTAGGGCATATTTCCTTCAGAAACCCGCAGAGATGAAAGAGCCATGGGGCTCAGCCCACCAGGAAGGAGGACTGAGAAGAACCCAACGTAGAACTCCAGACGCCGAATCCAGCGATCCGACGTGGCCAACGACGACCACTACCACCCGTGGAGGCCGACGGATTCCAAAGACAGGATCCAGATGGATCTGATCTAGATCCGACGGCACCCGCGACCACCGGTCAAATCCAACATAGCCACCACTATACCACAAGCAGGCCGCCGCCACCGCGCCGCGTAGGACGCCGCCGGGAGACCCGCCCGCCGCACCGCCGGACCCCGTGCTCGCCCGACGCACCTCCCGATCTCGTTGTCCCGCGCCAGCCGTGACGGAAGAGGTGAGGAGAAGCCCCCCCGCCGCCCTGCCGGCCAGGCTTTGCCCGACGGCATTGTGGACGGCGGCAAGGAGGGGAAGAAGCGGAGGAGGCCGAGAGGCGGGGCAGCTAGGGTTTCCCTCCGGGTCGCCGAGGGGGGGGGGGGACGGGAGAGGACGTGAGGGGAAGAGAGGAAAATGATTCTATATGAAATCATACTGCCCTATCGACGAGATCCCGTCAAAAGGAAAAAAAAACTAGCGAATGCGAATACAAGTCTACATGTAAATGTACAATTTGTGCGCACACGCTATTGAAATGCCCGCGCGAATGATTGATACCAGTGTCACCATGGTCCATACATGAGGTTGTATGGTTGTGTTGAAGCAGAGTTATCCTGAACTCCAGTACTTGCTCCACTTATAGTTGAGCCAAAGAAGACATTATTAAGAGTACGGGCAACTCACCATGGGTTCTATTCAAGGAACCCAAAAGGGCCTCACCAAATCCACTTTTAGAGACTGTTCACCGATTTAGGCTGCATGGACAGTTTATCAGAATTAGGTGCGCTGCAAGTACTCTAGCATATGACATGACATGAATGCATCAGTCGAGGAGAGCACCTAAAACATGTCACTCCACTTCTGCTGAAGCCTCATGTCCGAAAAGGAAAAAAGAGCTACCAAGTTCGTAGTCAGTTTCGTCGACGAACATTCCGCGTCCAAAAGAGCTTCGATTGCTACTTCACACTGCTGCTCACGCAACACGAGGAGTGAACAATGTGCCAATTATGACCGGATCATTACCAGCTGGTTGACTTGAGCAACTCTAGCTCCGTTTCACTGCATGAATCATAATGGGGGCAATGTCAGTGTGAGTTTTGGTACATGCAATTATTTTTGGGCCCCGAATAATATCTTAACAAGCTCTTTAGGTTAGACCGACAGAGGAGATCTCCATGATTAGCTGCTTGCTCTGTACCTCCCAAGATTAAACTATGGCTATTATCGTAAGTGGACTGAAATTTGTATGGGCCTAGTGGATCAGTTATACTGTGTTGTACCTTCCCCTAGTTCTTTTGGAACAGGCTGCTTCCACAGGGAACATTCTGCATCGCTGCCAGAAGTACTCCAAATGAATGGAGTAGCAACTAATGGAGCATAACAACACTTGTCTTGATCAAATGGAACCTTAGGATGTCAGCTCCAAATGCCAAACGCAGATCACGGGGAGATGCCAAGGAGTTGCAGAAACAAACCGAGGAGCTGGATCCAAGATGTTTCTGTGTTTTGTTTTCTCGGATCGATTTCTCTAGGTGGGGTTTTGGCCTAAATCAAAGCATCATTTGACAGTAACACAATAATAAACATATCAGGATGTTCAGAAGTGGCATTATGGTGAGATCTGAAAGTGGGAAGAAATGGTCCAGTATAATAGCCAGGGATATCAAGTTATCAGTTGGTGTGCGTACTAACCAAGATCATCAGCCGTGAGAAGATCCTTGTCTTTCTTCAAATTAATGAAAAGCCAGCATTTTCATCAAAAAAGAGAAGATGGGATGTTATATGATCGTAAACATTCAAGAAAGGCTGATGTATGTGTTACTCTACAGAAACAGGACAACGATCTATGAGAGATACATCACATCTTGGTTATCTTTTGCATAGTTGTTCCCTCGACCTCACCTTTCTCCCTGGCATCACCAATTCCGTGCCATTCCAAGTGGTTGAAGAGCTGAGTTATGCCATTTACAAAAAGAATAAAAACAAAAATAAATGAGTAAGCCTTTTCCGAACAACCCACACCGAGTAGTGTTTTTTTTTCTCTTTTGATATAATTAAACAAAGTAAAACCATAGTTTTTTTTATGCGGATGGAAGTAACACTCCCTTCGTACTGGTGTACAAGTCATCTTACGTTGTGTACCGTGATCAAGGCGGAGGGAAAACGAGAGAACTTAATATTTATTTGCTAATTAATATCATTGCATGCAATGAACTGACCACTACATGTCGTGCTAGGTAATCTCAAGTTATTAAAAATATACATACCCCACACCTCTTATTGGTTGATTCTTTTACCGCAAAGTCATATTGCGCGGTTTCATGATGTACCGGTAGATCTGGGGCCATTCACTTGTTCTGAGATTCGTAAAACTATATGACCCACCTAAATGTATAGTATTAGTACTTTTTTGTATCTTTATTTTTAGTCAAATCAGTGCAGCGTACTGGACCCCAAAGTACATTTTCTGTCAGGGACGGTACGCATGCAAGCTTCTCCTCTCACTCTACACGCGGAACAAATCCATAGACTTTATTTCCTCTTAGAGAATTTCAATCAACCATATCTTCTAAACTATGGTCTCATTTTTGAAACTTTTTATATATTTGGACTCCTAGCGTCAAGAACTTTAAAACTAGACCGATTTTGGTTACATTTCAAACACATTTAATTTTCGACGTTTCACATTTCATATGTGAAATAAACCCATTTCACTAGAAAAATCTGAAACAAACCTATTTCACTAGAAATATGTGAAAATAACATTTTTCACATAAACCTATTAAACTCAAATATGAAACTCAAATAACAACTTGTGAAACTAATTATTTGGAAGTGTGTAACATTTTTATTTCAAAAGAGTAAAATAAGTTATTTCATGAATGTGCAATTGAAATAGATGTGATTTTTGTGAAACAAGCCAGTGAAAAATGAAATGTATGTTCTGAAAGTAAAAAATAATATGAAATCGAAATGTTAACTTGTGAAACCGATTATTTCCAAATGTGTAACAGTTTATTTTCAGAAGAGTGAAACATGTCATTTCAAACATGTGCAATTGAAATTTATGTGATTTTTGTGAAACAATCCTGTGGAAAGTGAAATTCATGTACTGAAAGTGAAAACAATATGGACCTAAAATGTTAATTTGTGAAACCGATTATTTTGAGATGTGCAACAATTTATTTCAAGAGTGTGAAACATGTTATTTTAAAAAATGTGCAATTGTAATATATGTGATTATTGTGAAACAAGCTAGTGAAAAGTAAAATGTAGGTTCTGAAAGTGAAAAACAATATGAACTGAAATGTTAACGTGTGAAACCGATCAGTTCCAAATGTGAAACGGTTTACTTTAAAACAGTGATATATGTTCTTTGAAAATTGTGCAATTGAAGTAGATACTATTTATCTGAAACAAGTCGGTGAAAAGTGAAATGTAAGTTCTGAATGTGAAAAACAACACAAAACTGAAATGTGAACTTGTGAAACAAGTTGAAATCATTTTATTCATAAGATTTTAAGTGGGTGAAATATGTGAAATGTGTTTCGTGAATTTTAACTTACTTAAAATGTATCCAAAATCAGTCTTTTTTTTAAAGGTCTTTGCGACATGAGTTCAAACATATAAAAAGTTTTGAAATCGGAAGTTTGGTTTAACAAATATGAATGATTTTAAGTTAGCAAAGGTGAAATAAATGTATGAATTAGTTTGAGAGAGAGAAGAGAGGGAATGGATAGCACATGCATGCAGACCCTGTGTCATCTGACCAAAAGCTGACTTTGATGAGACCCGTGTATCATGCTTGCATGTTGTATAGCTATGTATTCCCGAAACATAATACTTCATTTTTAATAGTGCATAGTGGTGCACTAATCTTCATACCACAATGACCGGCTCAAGATCTGCCGATACATCACGGAACCGCTGAATTTTACTTTTCGATTTTTTTTACTCATATCAAGAAACAAGAAACGAGGTAGGAGTTAATGCACCGTGTCTAAGGATTTTGAGATTATTTGATTTTCGTAAGATAACTTATGCATCGGTGCGGAGAGAGTACCATAATTCTATTTATGTAGTGCTACTATTGAGCACAACTTGTGATGTGTGCAATTTCTTAGCTTACGGTTTTTAGTGCGTGGCAATAGCTGAAGATTCTGAACTCTGAAGCCTGAAAACCTCGGCCACAGCCTCGCAGTCTAATTCATTCAATCACGGCTGAACTTTGCAGAATACAAGTCGACGGGATCGGTCAGAAAGCACCAAGGAAGGAAAGATCTTGTGCAAGAACACAAAATGGAGTAGCGACGAAGAAGCCGGCCCTCAAGGCCAGGGTGGGGCTGCGGCTGCCTCGTCTCTACGCTCGCTCGCTCACCATTGCTTGCTTCCCGATCTCGCCACCATCCCAGGCGAGCGAGACAGGCACAGTCTAACCACTCCATGTCACAAACGAACATACTCGCGACCATACAACCATCTGCATCTCGCACCAAAAACGAAAAGCGCAAAAAGAGGAATATCAATTGGCAAGCAACAATTTAATATGCTTCCCCAAAATACGCATGCACGCCAACAAGGCAAGTAACTGATGGATATGTTTGGCAAGGCAATGCCAATGTAACCTCCAAATTAAACCCCCAATGGTTACAAGCTTGCGTGTTTCTCATTTGACCAACCCCATATACGAAGGTCGAAGATGGGGGGCCACATGGTAAATGTTGTAAAAGCTATCTATAAAATTCCAAAGAATGGAGGAAATTGAAGAGAATTAGTTCCTACCAAATATATATATAGAGAGGGAGTAATTAGGAGGAGGGGGAGTGTTGGTGGGGAGGAGAGATCCCGCAACAATAAAAGAAGAAGGCAGGCCAACCAAACCAAACATACCAAAGGGAAGCAAAGCAACGCAACGGCGATCAAACACCCAACAAAGGGAGCGGGAGGCACCAAACTCGTAAAGTGATAGCCTCGTATATAGCCAGACGACATAGCCAGGCGAGAAGGACAGCAAGCCACCGCGAGAACGCGGGAGAGGAAGAAGCAGCAGCCAGCAGCTCTCCATTTTTCGTCTCGTTTCATTTCATTTCATAGAGGGAGAGAGCTAGATAGGCACCACTAGGAGCTAGCAAAGCGGAGAAGTAAATAAGTTTTTGTTTACTCCATCTTCCCTGGGCTTGCAAGCAAAGGCCGGCCGGCCGGGGGGGTCGATCCATTCGCGGTAAGTTCCTTTAAAGCGCGGGGGCGGGAGCGGGAGGCCGCCCAGCATGCAGCAGCGGCGCAAGTCGGTGTTCGGGTCGGCGCCCTACGCGATGAAGCAGGCCGCGCTGGGGGCGGGCGTGGCGGCGCGCAAGAACGGCACGCCGCTCTCCATGGCGGCGGTGGTCTTCTCGCTCTTCGTCTTCGCCACCTTCCTCTACAACGAGGACATCAAGTCCATCGCCGACTTCCCCTTCGGCGCCGGCGCCGGCGCGCTCCGCGCCAAGTCCCCCGACCTCCACCTCCTGCAGGAGGCCGAGGCCGCCGCGCACCAGGCCGTCACCACCCTCGCCATGCGCGGGGAGGAGGCCATCGTGCGTGTCCTCGACGCGCCCGCCGCCGGGGCCCTTCTTCCGGTAGCCAGCGCGGGCGCCGGTGGTAACGGCAAGAACGCCACCGGAACCGGGGTGGTGGTGGCCAAGGCCAGCGCCGTCTCCAACGCCCACGCCAACACGGTGGGCGCCAATGCCGGCAGGGAGGAGGAGGGGCAGGAGAAGGACAGGGACGTGACGCTCCCGAACGTGACGGGAGGCGGCGGCGCGGAGGAGGCGAAGCGGCGGGAGGACGAGGAGGCGGCCGAGCGGGCGTCGACGGCGAAGGCCGCGGCAGCGACGGCGGCGCTGCGGGAGGTGGTGAGCGTGCCGCCGACGTGCGACCTGTACCGCGGCAGCTGGGTGTACGACGAGGTGAACGCGCCGGTGTACAAGGAGACGCAGTGCGAGTTCCTGACGGAGCAGGTGACCTGCATGCGCAACGGCCGCCGCGACGACTCGTATCAGAAGTGGCGGTGGCAGCCGACCGACTGCGACCTCCCCGGGTACGTTTTCTTTTTCCTTGTCGTGTGACCGTTTTACGCCGGTTTTTCTGAGCGGTTTGGTTTGTGGGGTTGCAATCTGAGATTCGGGTTCCACGCCGGGATGTGAGGCTCAATGGCCGGTCTGGTTTGTCAGCATGTACGAGCCGGTCTGTTTTTACTACTCCTGTTAATCTGGGAGTCCCATTTTCTGCATTTGTCAGAGTATGAGACAAACGCCACTAGGAGGTCAGCCGTGTCAAGGGCACTAAAATAGAATGTTCCAAATAAACTACTGTATGGGTATGATAGTAAAATGAGACAAACACCATTTTCGGCACGACGGCGGCAAGTGGCATAATACTATTAGTTTGAGGTGCTAGGGATGTGGGGCTGGAAAGTGTTGAACATGCCATGAAACTGCAGGTTCGACGCTCGTCTGCTGCTGGAGCGGCTGCGCAACAAGCGGCTGATGTTCGTGGGGGATTCGCTGAACCGGAACCAGTGGGAGTCGATGGTGTGCCTGGTCCAGTCGGTGATCCCCAAGGGCCACAAGACCCTCACCAAGTTCGTCAACAACGGATCCAGCAACGTCTTCTACGCCCACGTACGTGCCTAATCCCTCTTGCGACGCGATCTAGTCTAGCAACTCATGGATGGATGGATGGATGGTCACGTTGCATGCTGGTGCTGCAGGATTACAACGCGACGGTGGAGTTCTACTGGGCGCCCTTCCTGGTGGAGTCCAACTCGGACAATCCCAAGGTGCACAGCGTCCCGGACCGGGTCATACAGTGGCACTCCATCGCCAAGCACGCCAAGAACTGGGTCGGCGTCGACTACCTCGTCTTCAACACCTACATCTGGTGGCTCAGCGCGCTCGACATGAAAGTCCTGTAAGTTGTAATACTATGTGGACATCTCAGTTGCTTGGTATCTCGACGACTCGTGGCACTCGACACCTACGTACGGTGCGTTCTCTTTTGAATTTGAACCAAAAAATGATGATGAATGGACAGAAAAAAAGGGTCGTTCGACGAGGGCGCTACCGAGTACGAGGAGGTGGACCGGCCCGTGGCGTACAGCGAGGTGCTCAAGACGTGGGCCAAGTGGGTCGACCGCAACATTGACCCCAACAGCACCACCGTCTTCTTCATGGGCATGTCACCCAACCACATCACGTAAGCCCTACTATACTATACATACGTCTCACCTCTCATTCTTTGCTTGCATTGTACGTACACGTTCCATCTTTTTCTTCGCTTCAGTTTTTTTCTTTTCTCCGAAGGAGTTTCTTTGCTTCAGTTCAGATTCAGAAAGACATGCGTGTGCAGTGTATGCTCCAAACGTATCACATGGTTTCCTTGAGGATTGGTTTATCGAGAGAGGGACCCCGCGCGCAGTGAGATCTCTCTTTCAATAATTAGGTGTTGAGTTGAGCTTGAGCATTGCCTTAATTCGCACAAAAGGGAAACAGTGACAGGGATTGTCCGATGTTACCTAAGAAGTCACACTTGCTTTACCATGCATCTAAATGAAGCTGGTGGTGCGAGAGGACCTCTAACCTTCGGAGATGCACACGTGCCACCTATCTATTCTCGATCATACGTACATTGTCCCGCTAATTAAACTTGATATTGTCGAATTGTCCCTCATGTCCCGTATTATTCAAGCTAACGAACGGGTGCCATTTTCATGTCAACAACAAACACAGGCCGGAGGCATGGGGCAACGAGGGCGGCATCAAGTGCGCCATGGAGACGCAGCCGATCGCGAACCGGAGCGCGACGCTGGACGTGGGCACGGACTGGCGCCTCTACGCGGGCGCGCAGGACGTGCTCAAGACGTTCCGGCGCGTGCCGGTGCACTTCGTGGACATCACGGCGCTGTCGGAGCTCCGCAAGGACGCGCACACCTCGGTGCACACGCTCCGGCAGGGGAAGCTGCTCACGCCGGAGCAGCAGGCCAACCCCAAGACGTACGCCGACTGCATCCACTGGTGCCTGCCGGGCCTGCCCGACACCTGGAACCAGTTCCTCTACGCCCGCATCGTCTCCGGCGCCTCCGCCCAACACCAACAGTAGCCTCCGTCCCATAGGTAATTAAAACGGAGCTCCAACGAGGCTCCTCCAGTGAGTGTTGCATACAGATACAGAACAGAAGAGTAAAGGGCAGTTGAAAGAACTCATTTTTCACCATTTTTCTGCTGGTTGCGTAAAGCCGTCATGTGCGGTTAACCTGTGATTCTTTTTGTTCAAAAGAAATGGAAGGTTTTAGGGTGATGAAATATGTGGTGGGCTGTGTTTGACTGGCTCATTTTCCTCCTGCAAAAAAGGTTGTGAGATGTGTAGATCAAGTTTTGAGGAGCATTGCACCGTACTGGTGCTCTGGTGATCAAGGGTGATATAAAGGCCGGACGTGCATCTGTGTCCTTCACTCATGGTGATTCGTATGCTCCTTCTCTTTGCTCGCTTTTGTTTCATCCGACGAGTAGCCGTTCGACAACTGCTGTGCACACGAACTATAACGCTAAGCAAAGATGTGCAGGGGCATGACCTAGTCTGCACTCCTCCGTAGATAATAGTAATACTACGTGGAATAAAGTTCTTAGCTCTAGAGGCATGCGTAGGTCTCCTTTCTCTTTACTCTCAAATCAAACTGGTAAAGTGTCAACTGTCACGTACAATGTGTAATAAGAAGCAAATGATGAATGCAGATGCACTCAATCAGTCTAGTCCTGACTGAGTACTACTCAAAAAGGGACATTAATGGAGTAACTCACAAGACCAGGATCCATATACATTATACAATCTTTAGTGCATCTCTAACAAAATCCTCGAAATCTTTTAACTCCTTCACAAAATTCATTATGAGGAACTAAGGGCCTGTTCTGATCTCCTTCAACTTCACAAAACTTCTCAAAAACCAGCTTCTCACGCTAGCTTCTGCTTTGCCTGGCGATCACGATACGTTCGGCTCAATCGATAGCTTCTTCAAGCGCTCCATTGGCTAGCAGCCCAGCTAACCAAAATCTGGCCTGTTTGGAGTCATTTGGGCTGCTGAAACGACCTATTTCGAGGGAGAGAGGAGAGAGGAGAGAGAATAGTTTTCTTTACATACCGATTCGTTTTTCTTACGAGCATCGAGCGAACCGTTTTCTTTAGCGGTGGCAGTTCTGCCTTAATATCATCCAACTCCATCTTTTCATTTTTGTGGAGTTGGGCCAACCTCGCTCCAGATTTTAACACTGCGATCGATCACAGTTCCCGAAGCCAGCTTCTCGGGGCTAAATCGTTTGCCTTAATTTTGGGAAGCTAGGAGCGGGAGGAGATCAGAACAGGCCCTAAGTCAAACCGATCAGAACAGCTCCCCAGCAACCTCCGTGACCACGCCCGTGCAACCCGCCAAACTCCGTCGAAGTTTTTTCTTCGATTTCTTGTCTTCTCCGTCATACTCGGCTACAGCCGTGCTCCTCGTCCTTATCCTTGGAGAGCGAAGAGGAGAAGAACTCATTAGGACAAAGTGCCCAAACCGTAGCTCGTGGATGACGAATTTCGTTGACTTTCTTGACTCATTCCTCGCACGCGCACGTTGGGCCTGGTGAGCTTCTATCGTATTGCTTTTGTAGGTCATCTACCCTATGCCCTATCTAGCTCTAGGACATCATGTACTGTCAAGAAATCGTCGTTGGCCATGTGGAAGGAAGAAGAAGGAAGAAGGATGACGAGGAAGAGAGATTTTCATGTGGGATATAGTTTGTCTAAGAAGTTGAGTTTGTGGGTTCGAGAGGTTGAGGAGTTCAATTTTGAGGGTTCGGTTAAAGAGTTTGCTTTGAAAATGTTCACGAATTTGGAAAAGGTACAAATATTTAAAAAAATGTTCATGAATTCAATACATGTGTGTGAATTTGGAAAAACTGTTTGCGGATTTTAAAAAATCACAAATTTTAAAATACTCATGAATTCAGAAAAATGTTGGTAATTTGAAAATAAAATCTTCTAAAATTCAAAAAACATTCAGGAATAGGAAAATTGTTCAGTAAATCCAAAAAGGAAAAAAAATGAAAGAAAACAAAGAAGCAGAAAATTAAATTGGCGACAGAAAGGAAAAATAAATAAATAAAACAAAATTGTAGAGAAAAAAAAGCCAAAAAAAACAACCCATAAACTTCATAAATCGGATGAGAAGCCTCCATAAACTTTCTAAAACCATTTTGTTCACGATGGCATGGATCCAACCATGCATGAACATGAGCAAGTGTAGCACAGCCGCGGATTAAACATCGGCTGCAAATCGGGCACTAAGCTCGGCTGCAGAATAGTTCTGAATTCAGGGAGCTGTTTGAGAAATCAGCATTCAATTCTCTTCTTCTCCCCCCCCCCCCGCGTCACCCTCCCCTAGCGGCACGGGGGGAACCCTAGCCGCCGCAGCTAGCGGCCACCTCCAGCGCACACCCCCGCGTCGCCGCCGCCGGAGGGCCGGCCGGCGAAGCCGTGCCGGGCCCTAGGAAGGTGGCGGCGGGGCGGATCTGTCCTCTCACGCTCCCCACCCCCGCCCCCGCTCGGCCTCGCGGCTCCATCACCCCTACCCCCTCTGTCCCCGGCGGCGACCCCTAGTCGGTCCGGCGCAGCTGCGGTGCGCCCAGGATGTGTTGGGCGACCGGATCCGGTCCTTCCCCGCTGTGTTGGGCTCGCCTTGGTTCGCCTGGCCGTCGAGGGCGCCACCTCCGCCTCCACCCCCCCCCCCCCCCCCCGTGCGACCCCGGGCCTCTTTCCCGGCGCTTCGCCGACGTCTTCTCCAGCTGCTGCATATGCTTGCCGGTCCGGCGCTGGTTTCGGCGTCCCTGGCCTTGGGCGCCTTCCCTTGCGGTCCTCCTCACCACCTGCGGCGATGCGGCCCAGCCGCTGTTGGTGCTGCTGAAGGAAATATGCCCTAGAGGCAATAATAAAGTTATTATTTATTTCCTTATATCATGATAAATGTTTATTATTCATGCTAGAATTGTATTAACCAGAAATATAATACATGTGTGAATACATAGATAAACAGAGTGTCACTAGTATGCCTCTACTTGACTAGCTCGTTAATCGAAGATGATTATGTTTCCTAACCATAAACAAAAGAGTTGTTATTTGATTAACGGGATCACATCATTAGAAGAATGATGTGATTGACATGACCCATTCCATTAGCTTAGCACCCGATCGTTTAGTATGTTGCTATTGCTTTCTTCATGACTTATACATGTTCCTATGACTATGAGATTATGCAACTCCCGTTTGCCGGAGGAACACTTTGTGTGCTACCAAACATCACAACGTAACTGGGTGATTATAAAGGATCTCTACAGGTGTCTCCAAAGGTACATGTTGGGTTGGCGTATTTCGAGATTAGGATTTGTCACTCCGATTGTCGGAGAGGTATCTCTGGGCCCTCTCGGTAATGCATATCACATAAGCCTTGCAAGCATTGCAACTAATGAGTTAGTTGTGAGATGATGTATTACGGAACGAGTAAAGAGACTTGCCGGTAACGAGATTGAACTAGGTATTAAGATACCGACGATCGAATCTCGGGCAAGTAACATACCGATGACAAAGGGAACAACGTATGTTGTTATGCGGTCTGACCGATAAAGATCTTCGTAGAATATGTGGGAGCCAATATGAGCATCCAGGTTCCGCTATTGGTTATTGACTGGAGACGTGTCTCGGTCATGTCTACATTGTTCTCGAACCCGTAGGGTCCGCACGCTTAAGGTTTCAATGATAGTTATATTATGAGTTTATGAGTTTTGATGTACCGAAGGAGTTCGGAGTCCCGGATGAGATCGGGGACATGACGGGGAGTCTCGAAATGGTCGAGACGTAAAGATCGATATATTGAACGACTATATTCGGACATCGGAAAGGTTCCGAGTGATTCGGGTATTTTTCGGAGTACCGGAGAGTTACGAGAATACGTATTGGGCCTTATTGGGCCATACGGGAAAGAAGAAAAAGGGCCTCAAGGGTGGCCGCACCCCTCCCCTTGGTCTGGTCCGAATTGGACTAGGGAAGGGGGGCGCCCCCTTCCTTCTTTCTCCTTTTCCCTTCCTCTTTTCCTATTCCATATGGAAGGTGGAATCCTACTAGGACTAGGGAGTCCTAGTAGGACTCCACACTTGGCGCGCCCCCTCCTAGGGCCGGCCTCCTCCTCCCTTGCTCCTTTATATACGGGGGCAGGGGGCACCTCTAGACACAAGTTGATCCACGTGATCATATTCTTAGCCGTGTGCGGTGCCCCCTTCCACCATAATCCTCGATAATATTGTAGCGGTGCTTAGGCGAAGCCCTGCGACGGTAGTACATCAAGATCGTCACCACGCCGTTGTGCTAACGGAACTCTTCCCCGACAGTTTGCTGGGTCGGAGTCCGGGGATCCTCATCGAGCTGAACGTGTGCTAGAACTCGGAGGTGCCGTAGTTTCGGTGCTTGATCGGTCGGGCCTTGAAGACGTATGACTACATCAACCGCGTTGTGCTAACGCTTCCGCTGTCGGTCTACAAGGGTACGTAGATCACACTCTTCCCTCTCGTTGCTATGGATCACCATGATCTTGCGTGTGCGTAGGGATTTTTTTTGAAATTACTACGTTCCCCAACCGTGGCATCCGAGCCTAGGTTTTATGTGTTGATGTTATATGCACGAGTAGAACACAAGTGAGTTGTGGGCGATATAAGTCATACTGCTTACCAGCATGTCATACTTTGTTCGGCGGTATTGTTGGACGAAGCGGCCCGGACCGACATTACGCGTACGCTTACGCGAGACCGGTTCTCCCGACGTGCTTTGCACAAAGGTGGCTAGCGGGTGACAGTTTCTCCAACTTTAGTTGAACCGAGTGTGGCTACACCCGGTCCTTGAGAAGATTAAAACAACACCAACTTGACAAACTATCGTTGTGGTTTTGATGCGTAGGTAAGATTGGTTCTTGCTTAAGCCCGTAGCAGCCACGTAAAACTTGTAACAACAAAGTAGAGGACGTCTAACTTGTTTTTGCAGGGCATGTTGTGATGTGATATGGTCAAGACATGATGCTAAATTTTATTGTATGAGATGATCATGTTTTGTAACTGAGTTATCGGCAACTGGCAGGAGCCATATGGTTGTCGCTTTATTGTATGCAATGCAATCGCGCTGTAATGCTTTACTTTATCACTAAGCGGTAGCGATAGTCGTGGAAGCATAAGATTGGCGAGACGACAACGATGCTACGATGGAGATCAAGGTGTCGCGCCGGTGACGATGGTGATCATGACGGTGCTTCAAAGATGGAGATCACAAGCACAAGATGATGGTGGCCATATCATATCACTTATATTGATTGCATGTGATGTTTATCTTTTATGCATCTTATCTTGCTTTGATTGACGGTAGCATTATAAGATGATCTCTCACTAATTATCAAGAAGTGTTCTCCCTGAGTATGCACCATTGCGAAAGTTCTTCGTGCTGAGACACCATGTGATGATCGGGTGTGATAGGCTCTACGTTCAAATACAACGGGTGCAAAACAGTTGTACACGCAGAATACTCAGGTTATACTTGACGAGCCAAGCATATACAGATATGGCCTCGGAACACGGCGACCGAAAGGTCAAGCGTGAATCATATAGCAGATATGATCAACATAGCGATGTTCACCAATGAAACTACTCCATCTCACGTGATGATCGGACATGGTTTAGTTGATTTGGATCACGTAATCACTTAGAGGATTAGAGGGATGTCTATCTAAGTGGGAGTTCTTAAGTAATATGATTAATTGAACTTAAATTTATCATGAACTTAGTCCTGGTAGTATTTTGCAAATTATGTTGTACATCAATAGCTCGCGTTGTTGCTTCCTTGTATTTATTTTGATATGTTCCTAGAGAAAATTGTGTTGAAAGATGTTAGTAGCAATGATGCGGATTGGATCCGTGATCTGAGGTTTATCCTCATTACTGCACAGAAGAATTATGTCCTTGATGCACCGCTAGGTGACGGACCTATTGCAGGAGCAGATGCAGACGTTATGAACGTTTGGCTAGCTCAATATGATGACTACTTGATAGTTTAGTGCATGAAAGTGCGTTATATCGACTAGAGGGGGGGTGAATAGGCAATTTTTATGAAAGTCTTCAAAACGTGAGAGTTATGAAGACAAACAGTGAAGATTATGCCTATTACTATGCAGCGGAAGTTAGATTACACTAGGGCAGCCATGGTCATGTATTCAATAGAGTGAAAGCGCAATGACAAACAGCTTCAGTGTAATAAGGATCAGGTAGGAAGAAGTTATGAAGCCGAACAGATCATACATTCATGTTGTGAAGACAAAAGATAAAGCAAGCATGCAATGGCTTCACAATGAATAACTGTAAATGAAGGGAAGTGAAGATGAAACCAGTGACACGTTGAAGACAATGATTTGTTGGACCAGTTCCAGTTGCTGTGACAACTGTACGTCTGGTTGGAGCGGCTAGGTATTTAAACCGAAGGACACACAGTCCCGGACACCCAGTCAAGGACACTTAGTCCAAGACACCCAGTCCTCACCGTTTTCTCCTTGAGCTAAGGTCACACAGACCTTGCCCAATCACTCAGGTAAGTCTTCAAGGTAGACTCCCAAACCTTCACAGACTTCGTTCACCGGCAATCCACAATTTCTCTTGGATGCTCAGAACGCGACGCCTAACCGTCTGGAGGATGCACAGTCCTCAAGTGTAATAAGTCTTCAAATCACACAGACACGAAGACTTAAGTGATGCCCAATTTACTCTGGCTCTGGGTGGTTAGGGCTTTTCTCCTCACTGGGAATTTTTCTTTCAAAGGCTTCGAGGTGGGTTGCTCTCAAACGACAAAAGCCGTGCACTGAAATTTGAGCAGCCAACCGTTTAAGGTTGTGGGGGGGTGGACTATTTATAGCCACTTGGCAACCCGACCTGATCTGTCCGAAATGACCCTGGGTCACTAAGGAATTGACACGTGTACCAATGGTCGGATTTCGAACTCAAACGGCAACTTTACTTGGGCTACAAGTAAAGCTGACTTGTCTGACTCTGGACAAGATTTTCTCTCATAGGCTTCGCTCGAAGACATAGGATTTGAATTAGGCATCACTTCAGTCATTCTGACTGGTTCTCTTCGACCCCACTTAACAGTACGGTGGTTCCTATGACGCAACATGAATGAAATAAAACTACGAAGGATCTAGGTCTTCGAGTTTCAAAAGCTTCATAGGGAGTCTTCTCATGTCATTGTCTTCAATATGAATATCTTCATAAACCACCATTGTCTTCAATGTCTTCGTACATTTTTAGGGGTCATCTCTGGTAGTAAAACCGAATCAATGAGGGACTTCTACCTGTGTTTTCCCGCAATTCTCACAAACACATTAGTCCCTCAACTAGGTTTGTCGTCAATACTCCAAAACCAACTAGGGGTGGCACTAGATGCACTTACAATCTCCCCCTTTTTGGTGATTGATGACAAACTAGTTGAAGTTTTCAACGGGGAACATAATTTGTGAAATAGTAAAGGAATTTGTCTTCATAAGTTGCAAGGGCTCCCCCTGAAGATGTGCATATAAGTAATTTGCCTTTTGAACGCAAATGCACATGGCAGGTTGTACTTGTGGAGATCCACTTCAACTTATGATGACAATCCACTATGCATGTGAAAGTATATGAAGATAATGTCATGCATAATGGAAAATGGATGTCTGCAGTAAGAGATAAGTGCGGAATTTATCATCGCACATGCGGAATTTATCTTCGCATAACGGAGTGACAAGCAGGTAGCAGACGGCCATCAAGGCTAAGTGTTACAACTCAAGAAGCAAATGTAGCAAGAACGGGAGTTGTAAGCACGAAGCAAAATTGTAGCAAAATATAGTGGCACCCGCCCAAAGTGACCCGCTTGAAGACTATAACCATCATATGCGCAAAAATATCCTATGATTGCGGGCTGAGGGTTGATAGGAGATTGCAGAGTGAAGCTTGATTAGCCTCATAACCCAAGGAGCATAAAACTTTAAGCCAAACAGTTCTGAAGCAGACGCAGCAAATTGACGGATGAAGAGATCCTGTGCATTGAAGCATTTGCCATGAAGAATGCAGAAGATGAGAGTCTTCATTGCACCATCAATCGTTGCATATCGAGAGTGTCCCTTGACTGGCCAGAGAGTCCGCCTTATGATGTGATATATTGTTCTGGGCAGGTACGCTAAGTCTTCAACGAAGAACCTAGTTGGATAGGGTGCATTTGGAGGAAATGGCTTCATCATTGAGAGCATCTGACTCATATCTGGCTCAGGACGCTGAAATATGCTCTCAATGGCTTCAGCATGGAGTTGGCACCCTTCTTCAAAGAATTCGCCAGGAGTGGGAAGGCCGGTAAGCTCAATTAGGTCGAAAGCATTGGCTTCATGATGGATATTGCCTGTCATCCACTCCAGGATCCATGTCTTCGGATCTCTGTTATAGCCTTTGATATGCAAAGTGGCATAGAACTGGAGCAGAAGCTCTTCGTTCCAGTGCTCTTCGTCAGTGATAAATGGCAGCAAACCCACTTGCTTGAAGCAATCCAATGCTTCTTCTAGACCAGGCAGACCTTCAACAGCTTCAACCTCAAGGCGCTTGTGAGGAAAGATGCGGCCTTGGTTGTAGAGGATGCATGAATAATAGCTGCGCTGTTGATGGCTCTAGAACCTATCTGATACAATCCGTTCCCTTGAATAAGGGTTCTTGGAGCGGTCGAAAAACGTGTTATCTACCCTGAAGCCGTTGATGTTGAAGGAACCAGGAGCTGATGCAGGACCTGGGAACCTTGGTAGTCGTGGGATCGGCTTCTGGACCTGGGGCCTGTGCGCAATATGATAGTGGAATTGTGGTCCGGCAGCAGACTCAGGCACAGAATGTTCAGGAGCAGTAGCTTCGGTGTCTTCTGAAGCTGTTGTTGGGGAGGGCTCCACATTTGCTTCGGCGTTGTTTGTGGCAGCCTCAACATTTTCAGCTTCAGGCACGTTCTCCTTGAGAACTGCTTCTTGTTGGTGCGGGGGAGTTGGAGCTTGTGGTATTTCTGCTTGCTCTTCGGCTGATGCAGCCGGAATGTCTTCAACAGCCCGAGCCCTTGGCCCTCTGCGAAGCCTATGGAGGGTAGGCGCCGGTGGAGTTGCAGTGGGTTGGGGCTCATCTTCCTCCTGTGGGCGATCTGCCCACGACGCATCTTGTGTGATTGGCGTCAATGGACGACCAATACTGATCTGTTCGCTTGTCTCAAGCTGAGGAAGGGCTGCATCACCTTGCACATTGTCTTGGGGACCAATGTCTTCAGCAGCATTAGGGTTGGCTGCTGGAATGTCTTCAGCGTGCGGAGCCTCTATGTAACCAGGCTCATGCACTGTCATCTGACGATCTGCGTCAGGATAGTGGACGCAGAGTGGTTCAACTATCAGGGGCTCTGTGGGAGCAGCCCGAGATTTCTTGGTCTTGCGCTTCTTGATAATGGGTTCAGAAGGAGAGGCTTCAGAATGTTTTCTTTTCTTAGCCTTAGCCTCTGCAGTCCGTGTCTTCTTGTGCTGTGAGGCGGTTGATTGACTCTTTGGCTTCGAGCCAGTCGTTGCAGCGGGGAAGACAATCGGAGCATCAGGTTCTGACCTTGGCGCTTCAGGTTCGGGCACAGCCGCCTTCTTTTTCTTCTTCGCGGCCATCCTGGGGTCAATGCCGGGACGCCCAAGTGCCTTGCGCTTTTCTGCCTCATTGTAGGCTTGCACACAACGTTCAGCCAAAGTCTTCATGCGTTCTCGTGAGCCTTGAGCTTGGCACGCGTCTTCAGGAAGTTTTCTTTCAGCTCGTGCAACATGATCTTAAAGTTTTTCACTTCTTGCACACTGAGCTTGGCCACGTGCTTCTTGAACTGAGCCTTTTCATGATCAATTTTCTGCTTCAGTTCTACAATTCGCTGGGCTATTGCAAGTTCTGAAGCGATTGCACCTTGAAAGGCAACGCTGAGGCCTATGGGTAGCTGCAGATCATTGAAGCTTATGTCTGGTGTGTCAAATCATTCATCGATGAAGTTGTGGATGATGGCGACATCAAACAGAGGCAGATTGTTGAAGATTTCAGCCTCCTCCTTGCTCTTGATGAGCTGCTCAAGAGCATCATCTCCAAGATCTTCATCGCTTGAGAGATCAATGGCTTCGCAGCGCAGAATGTCAACAGTTGTGAGCTCTTTGCCTGTGTGTGGCTGAGGCTTCTTGGCTTTTTGGGGCTTGGACACTCGTGATAAGCCTTCTGACTGCACACTGGCTTCAGGAGGTGCAGTTGCTAAAGGCTTCACTCTTGCGATCTTGGGAGAAATGGCTGGCTTTGAAGCTTTTGGAGCTTTTGGCTTCTTCTGCTTTGGCTTCGGAGCAGCAGGGGCGTCATCTGACTCAGTATCTGCTGGAGGGTCATTCACAGCAGTCCCTTGGACTAGGATGCGAGTGATGAGGCCTGCAAGATTGGCATACGGCCCGATGATATTGGGATCGGCGTTGCGTGTGCCATCTGCCCTTGGTGAGGAGGGACCAGGGTTGAAGTCAAGCCCAAATTTCTTCTTGTTTATCTTTGCTGACTGTTGTGCAAACTGAAAGTTGCGCTTGAAGAGATTATCATCGCGACACCAGAGAAGTGATGACGGATGTGCATCAGCTGGCTGTGGTCCTCTCACCATGCATGGATAGAAGCCTTGAGCAATGGCTTCGTCTCTGGACCTAGGTACGAGATTTTTGTATAATACATCTCCCCAAGGTCTCTTGATGGCGCACTTCTCCGCATATTCCTGAGTGACGAAGCGGTAGTGGAACCATTGCTCTGCCCAATATCTTCGAATCCATTGGATTCGTGTCTTGCGCTGACCATAGCTTTCTTCAGGATCAGTTTTGTACATTTCTGCCAATTCATCAGGCAGATCTTTGGACGTTTCACCACGTCGCTGTCTGCCTCCCTTCCTTGCTGCTGTTTCTGAAGCCATGGATAACTTGGAAGGCTTCAAGATGTTCAAAGGCTTCAAGGGCTTCCTTCTACAAGAACTGGCTTCAGGCGAGTTGATGTGATGCTGCAAGTACTCTGCAAATGAATGCAGACTATGAGAACCGAAGGATTCTCCCACGGACATGTACCTGTGACAGCATTAAGGTGCGAGGGAAGGGGAAGAGGTCATATGCATTCTCAGAAGATTTTGAAGATAAATCGGTTTAGAAGACATTGACCTCATTATGCGAAGACATTCACTTATAGATAAGAAGTTGGTTCCAGATTTGTACGAACCCATAGATCAGTACAAGTGAGGAATCTAACTACTTTATGAAGTACAAGTGAATATACTAGGCATTTTATGAGATGCAGCGAGAGATTTAACTGGTGTGAAGAGAAACTTCTTATGGCAGAAAGTGACTGAACTGTAGGATCAAAAGAAGCTGTAAAAAGAGGTTTTATTTACCACACTTGGAACTGCTAGACGAAGTGAGATTTGAGGCCGAGCAGTTCGATCCTCCGTGCCCTAACTTGGCGACGGAAGACACCTACGGCGACGGCGGAGAGAGCGATGTCCGCTGTCGGCGTGAAAACGGCGTCAGAGAGGTTGCGACAGTGAAGCGCTTCGTCGCCGGCGTCGTCGAGTGCTAGCGGTGGCGCTAGGGTTCGTGCGAGGGTGGAAGAAGGAGATAATGACCGCAGTGAATCGTGTATTTATAGGGATAGAGGCGGCACTGTGCTATTACGCAGGTACCCCTGGCGGTTCGCATTTGAGGCACTGCGCTATTGTGATTTGTTCCATGTCCCACGCACGCCTAAATTGTCGGGCGGTCGTTCCTTCTTCTCCGGATCTTATGTGGAGGAATGAGCATTAAAAACGGACTTTTATGGTTGTCACTATGTCTTCAGCTGACAAGGACACAGTGAAGACATTTGACAGTTTCAATAGAATGCATATGACTTGGAGATATAGAGTTTGAGATAGAAAGCATAGAGAGGTTAGGGTCCGATCACATTCACTTAGTTCAAAAGATTCAATCCAAGAAGACATAGCTATAAGTGAATGCTGTAGAGGACAGAACATCAGTACATATATATCCATATAATCAACGCAGTGAAGATAATTATGAAGACATATTGACAATGAAACCAAACCAATTGTGAAGACATTGAGAGGTAACGCCATGAGAGAAACACTTCAAAATGGAACGTTTGGTGGTGGCGTTACCCACCGTATAGGAAGTATTAGACCCAGATACGGCGCACAATTATCGTGGCGCTCCGAAGTCAAATTCCACATTAATGTATTCACACTTAGAATGTATGTCTTCATTGTTTGAAGATATACGCTACTTCGTGTGTTGCACATCTAAGTCATCAATATGCTTAAGTGTTAGGATGTGTGCCTAATCACAGGACATTTGAGGATTCCAAGATGTTTAGCTCACACCGTAACTTGCAAAATCTCTTCTCATCCAAGGGCTTTGTGAAGATATCTGCCAATTGCTCTTCAGTGTTGACGTGTATGATATCAATGTCTTCCTTCACAACATGATCTCTGAGAAAGTGATGACGAATTTCAATGTGCTTTGTCTTCGAGTGCTGAACTGGGTTGTTGGCAATCTTGATGGCGCTTTCGTTGTCGCAGTAAAGTGGCACTTGCTTCAGATGAATGCCATAATCCTTGAGTGTTTGCTTCATCCACAGAAGCTGAGCGCAGCAAGATCCAGCAGCAATGTATTCAGATTCAGCAGTGGAGAGTGATACACAGTTCTGCTTCTTTGAAGACCAACATACAAGTGATCGTCCCAGAAAGTGATATGTGCCTGATGTATACTTGCGATCAACTTTGTCACCAGCATAATCAGCATCCGAAAATCCAACCAGATCAAACTCTGAGCCCTTTGGATACCATAATCCTAGAGTTGGGGTGTGAGCCAAATATCGAAGAATTCGCTTCACAGCTAAGTGATGCGACTCCTTTGGTGCCGCTTGAAATCGAGCACACATGCAAACACTAAGCATAATATCTGGCCTAGATGCACATAAATAAAGCAAAGACCCAATCATGGAGCGGTATACCTTTTGATCGAACTCTTTACCATTGTCGTCGGGACCCAGATGATGCTTGGCTGGCATTGGTGTTGTGAAGCCTTTGCAGTCTTGCATACCGAACTTCTTCAGGCACTCTTTAAGATATTTCTCTTGTGATATGAAGATGCTGTTGCGTTGTTGCCGTATTTGAAGACCGAGAAAGAACTTCAGCTTCCCCATCATGGACATCTGATATTGCTCTTGCATCATGTATCCAAACTCTTCACTATACTTCTGATTGGTGCAGCCGAAGATAATGTCATCCACATATATTTGGCACACAAACAGTTCACCATCATATGTCTTCATGAAAAGAGTGGGATCCAGGGAACCAGGTATGAAGCCTTTGCTTTTCAGAAAGTACTTGAGTGTATCATACCAGGCCCTAGGGGCTTGTTTGAGGCCATACAGTGCCTTGTTGAGCTTGTATACCATATCAGGATGTTTTAGATTTTCAAAGCCAGGTGGTTGTGCAACATACACTTCTTCTTCAATCTTGCCATTGAGAAAGGCACTTTTCACATCCATCTGATAGAGAAGTATGTTATGATGATTTGCATAGGCCAGTAGTATGCGTATGGCTTCAAGCCTAGCCACAGGAGCAAATGTTTCATCGAAGTCAATGCCCTCCACTTGAGTATATCCTTGAGCAACTAGACGAGCTTTGTTTCTGACAACTTGACCATGCTCATCTTGCTTGTTGCGGTATATCCATTTGGTGCCTATTATGTTGTGCTTCCGTGGATCAGGACGCTTAACCAGTTCCCATACATTATTCAGCTCAAACTGTTGAAGCTCTTCTTGCATAGCTTGAATCCATTCAGGTTCCATGAAGGCTTCTTCAACTTTCTTGGGTTCTGATATTGAGACAAATGCGAAATGCCCACAGAAGTTTGTTAGCTGAGTTGCCCTTGAACGAGTGAGTGGACCAGATGCATTGATGCTGTCCAGTATTTTGTCAATTTGTACTTCATTTGCAACACGAGGGTGTGTGGTGCGAAGACTTTGCTCTTGCTGATCTATGTGGTCATTTGAAGGTATATCTTCAGTCTGAGCATTGTCTTCATGTGGATCAGGGGCTGAGATGATAAGTTCTTATTCAGGTTGAGCTTCAGAAGGTACAATTTCTCCAGTTCCCATAAGCTTGATTGATTCATTTGCTGGAACTTCATCTAGCACATTTGGCAATTACTCTCTTTGTGATCCATTGGTTTCATCAAATCGCACATCCACTGTTTCAACCACTTTGTAGTGGAAGAGATTGAAGACTCTGTAGGAGTGTGAATCCTTTCCATATCCAAGCATGAAGCCTTCATGTGCTTTTGGTGCAAACTTTGAGGTGTGGTGTGGGTCCTTGATCCAGCATTTTGCGCCAAATACTCTGAAATAACTGACATTTGGCTTCTTGCCAGTTAGGAGTTCATAGGATGTCTTGTTCAGAAGCTTGTGAAGATAAACACGATTGATTATATGGCATGCAGTATCAATGGCTTCAGTCCAGAATTTTCTTGGAGTCTTGTATTCATCTAGCATTGTTCTGGCCATCTCAATGAGTGTTCTGTTCTTGCGTTCGACGACGCCATTCTGCTGTGGCGTGTATGGAGCTGAGAATTCATGTGTGATGCCCAAGGTATCCAGATATGTATCAAGGCCAGAGTTCTTGAATTCAGTGCCATTGTCACTTCTGATGTGCTTTATCTTGGCGCCAAAATTGTTCATAGCTCGATTTGCGAAGCGTCTGAAGACATCCTGCACTTCAGTCTTGTAAAGGATTATGTGCACGCAAGTATATCTAGAATAATCATCAACAATTACGAAGCCATAGAGGCATGCAGAAGTAGTAAAAGTTGAGTAGTGAGTGGGACCGAAAAGATCCATGTGAAGCAATTCGAAAGGTTGAGTAGTGGTCATGATTGTCTTCGAAGGATGTTTTGCCCTTGTCATCTTCCCTGCTTCACAGGCACCGCATAAGTGATCTTTCTTGAACTTGACGCCTTCGATGCCTATGACGTGCTTTTTCTTCGCAAGGGTGTGGAGGTTCCTCATGCCAGCATGCCCAAGCCTTCGATGCCAAAGCCAGCATTCTGAAGCTTTTGCAAGAAGACATACTGCAAGTTGTGGTCCTGCTGAGAAATCTACCACATACAAATCACCTTTCCTATACCCTTCAAACACTAGAGATTTGTCAGATTCCATTAGCACCAGGCAGCGATATTTGCCAAACATTACAATCATATTCAAATCGCAAAGCATTGAGACAGACATTAAGTTGAATCCAAGGGATTCAACAAGCATGACTTTATCCATGTGTTGATCCTTTGAGATTGCAACTCTACCTAGACCCAATACCTTACTTTTACCAGTGTCAGCGAATGTAATGTGGCTCTTGTCGGATGGACGTAAAGTTGAGTCCATAAGAAGGCTTCTTCTGCCAGTCATGTGATTTGTACACCCACTATCAATAATCCATTCTGAAGACTTTGAAGTCGCTGGTATCGTACCCTATAGTGCAGTTAGGGGGATAGGCTTCACGAAGAGTGTTGTGAAGCATAAACATTTGACGAACCAGTGGGTTATGAAAACTTAGATCCAGATTAGGACTAATGGGGAGAGTAGCATGCGATTCAGGAACGAAGTACATAATGATGCCATTTGGGCATTTTATCTTGCGCCCCACAAGATTTTTATGGTCCCCAGCAATAGCATCAAAAGATTTTGTTTTTGTGCTGGAGACCTTTCCCTGCAAAGGAGAGTTAAGCTTTCTTAACCACCCACATCTTCAAGGGTGGCTTGGAAGCTATAAGTCTAAGTGCAGCATCTGAGAATTTTGGCTTTGAAACCTTAGCAAACAGTCTAGCAGGTGGACAATAATACTCATAGGAATAAGCAGAATAATTTTTGGTCATATGAACATGACGGTTCGATGAACCACTCTCATATTCATATGCCTGAGTATGGTTCCCCTGCAAAACATTTGCGTTAGTGCGACTCAGGTGAGTCCCCTGTTTGTATGAAGCATTTGGACCGTATGAAGCCTTTGGTCTGAGGTTTGTCTTCTTCAAGTGAGGTGTCACGAAGACATTCACAGGAAGATTTTCCAGACATGTTTTCGGAACCCAGATCTTCTTCATAGGCGGTCCATTCCTGCAGTTAGTACCAATGTACCTGGCAAACACTTCATCATTCTGATTCTTAAACAGTTTATAGTTTGCTTCAAAGGATTCATCAATGATAATTGGGTTAGCACAAGTGAAGCCAGACAGATTGGATGGATCTGCTGAGGATTCCTTTGCAGCAACCCATGTGGTTTTGGGGTACTGCTCAGGTTTCCAGTAAGACCCATCTGCATTAATTTTCCTCACGAACCCAACACCCTCTTTCCTAGGGTTTCGGTTCAGAATCTGCTTCTTAAGGACATCACATAATGTCTGATGCCCTTTCAGACTTTTGTACATCCCTGTTTCAAGCAATGTCTAGCATTCTCATCAGCAATAGCAGTGGTATCCTCAGCAGAGGGGTTAGTTACCACATCAACAGTTGAAGATATTGAAACAGTAGTAGCAGTGGAACATTCAGCAACAGAAGCAGCATTATCACGCTCAATGCATTTAAGACATGGTGGTTCAAATCCTTCCTGAGCGGGACTGATCTGTTCAGCGCGAAGTGACTCGTTTTCCTTTTGAAGATCTTCATGAGCCACCCTCAATTTCTCAAGTTCTTGCTTCCTTTGAAGATAATCATAGGAAAGCTTTTCATGAGTTGTTGAGAGAGTATCATGACGATCTTCAAGTTCCTGATACTTAACGTGAAGGTTTTTTATGTCTTCAATTAAGGATTCAGATCGAGTCATTTCAGCACCCAACAGATCATCGCTTCTGTCTAACAATTTTTGAATATGTTCCATTGCTTTCTGTTGTTCAGTTGCAATTTTAGCAAGTGTTTTGTAGCTAGGTTTTGAATCACATTCAGAGTCATCGTCACTAGATGTTTCATAGCGAGTTGTGCGTGTGTTTACCTTGGCACCGCGTGCCATGAAGCAGTAGGTAGGAGTGGAGTCGTTCTTGTCATTTGCGTCAGTGTCGGTGATGCAGTCATTGTCTTCAGTATTGAAGATGGACTTGGCGACGTATGCTGTAGCCAGACTCGCAATGCCAGAATCAGACTCCTCCTCAGACTCCACCTCTGCCTCCTCAGATGCGGACTCCTCCTCTGAATCCATCTCCTTTCCAACAAACGCACGTGCCTTGCCAGATGAGCTCTTCTTGTGTGATGAAGACCTTGATGAAGTTTTGGAAGAAGACTTTGAGTATTTCTTCTTCTTCTTGTCGTCAGAGTCATATTCCTTGCTCTTCTTCTTCCTTCTGTTCTCATTGTCCCACTGTGGACACTCAGAGATGAAGTGCCCAGTTTTCTTGCACTTGTGACATGTTTTCTTCTTGTAGTCATGAGCAGAAGCTTCATCATTCCTTGAGCTTGATCGTGAAGATTTTCTGAAGCCTTTCTTCTTGGTGAATTTTTGAAACTTCTTCACTAGCATTGCAAGTTCTCTTCCAATGTCTTCAGGATCATCAGAACTGCAGTCAGATTCTTCTTCAGATGAGGAGACAGCTTTTGCCTTCAAGGCACGAGTTTGCCCATAGTTTGGGCCATAGATATCTCTTTTCTCAGACAGCTGAAACTCATGTGTGTTGAGCCTCTCAAGTATGTCAGACGGATCGAGTGTCTTGAAATCAGGACGTTCTTGAATCATCAGGGCCAGAATGTCAAACGAACTATCAAATGATCTCAGCAGCGTCTTGATGATTTCATGTTTGGTGATCTCAGTAGCGCCGAGGGCTTGAAGCTCATTTGTGATGTCAGTGAGCCGATCAAAGGTGTGCTGGACATTCTCATTGTCATTTCGTTTGAAGCGGTTGAAGAGATTGCGAAGGACACTGATTCTTTGATCTCTCTGGGTTGATATGCCTTCATTAACTTTGGAGAACCTATCCCAGACCAGTTTGGATGTCTTCAAGGCACTCACACGGCCATACTGTCCTTTGGTCAGATGACCACAGATGATATTCTTGGCAGTAGAGTCCAGTTGAACGAACTTCTTGACATCAGCAGCAATGACACCTTCTCCAGCCTTGGGAACGCCGTTTTTGACGACATACCATAGGTCAACGTCAATGGCTTCAAGATGCATGCGCATCTTATTCTTCCAGTAGGGATATTCAGTTCCATCGAAGACGGGACAAGCAGCGGAGACTTTGATTATCCCTGCAGTCGACATAGCTAAAACTCCAGGTGGTTAAACCGAATCACACAGAACAAGGGAGCACCACGCTCTGATACCAATTGAAAGTGCGTTATATCGACTAGAGGGGGGGTGAATAGGCGATTTTTATGAAAGTCTTCAAAACGTGAGAGTTATGAAGACAAACAGTGAAGATTATGCCTATTACTATGCAGCGGAAGTTAGATTACACTAGGGCAGCCATGGTCATGTATTCAATAGAGTGAAAGCGCAATGACAAACAGCTTCAGTGTAATAAGGATCAGGTAGGAAGAAGTTATGAAGCCGAACAGATCATACATTCATGTTGTGAAGACAAAAGATAAAGCAAGCATGCAATGGCTTCACAATGAATAACTGTAAATGAAGGGAAGTGAAGATGAAACCAGTGACACGTTGAAGACAATGATTTGTTGGACCAGTTCCAGTTGCTGTGACAACTGTACGTCTGGTTGGAGCGGCTAGGTATTTAAACCGAAGGACACACAGTCCCGGACACCCAGTCAAGGACACTTAGTCCAAGACACCCAGTCCTCACCGTTTTCTCCTTGAGCTAAGGTCACACAGACCTTGCCCAATCACTCAGGTAAGTCTTCAAGGTAGACTCCCAAACCTTCACAGACTTCGTTCACCGGCAATCCACAATTTCTCTTGGATGCTCAGAACGCGACGCCTAACCGTCTGGAGGATGCATAGTCCTCAAGTGTAATAAGTCTTCAAATCACACAGACACGAAGACTTAAGTGATGCCCAATTTACTCTGGCTCTGGGTGGTTAGGGCTTTTCTCCTCACTGGGAATTTTTCTTTCAAAGGCTTCGAGGTGGGTTGCTCTCAAACGACAAAAGCCGTGCATTGAAATTTGAGCAGCCAACCGTTTAAGGTTGTGGGGGGTGGACTATTTATAGCCACTTGGCAACCCGACCTGATCTGTCCGAAATGACCCTGGGTCACTAAGGAATTGACACGTGTACCAACGGTCGGATTTCGAACTCACACGGCAACTTTACTTGGGCTACAAGTAAAGCTGACTTGTCTGACTCTGGACAAGATTTTCTCTCATAGGCTTCGCTCGAAGACATAGGATTTGAATTAGGCATCACTTCAGTCATTCTGACTGGTTCTCTTCGACCCCACTTAACAGTACGGTGGTTCCTATGATGCAACATGAATGAAATAAAACTACGAAGGATCTAGGTCTTCGAGTTTCAAAAGCTTCATAGGGAGTCTTCTCATGTCATTGTCTTCAATATGAATATCTTCATAAACCACCATTGTCTTCAATGTCTTCGTACATTTTTAGGGGTCATCTCTGGTAGTAAAATCGAATCAATGAGGGACTTCTACCTGTGTTTTCCCGCAATTCTCACAAACACATTAGTCCCTCAACTAGGTTTGTCGTCAATACTCCAAAACCAACTAGGGGTGGCACTAGATGCACTTACAGTGCACCATGCTTAATGGCTTAGAATCGGGACTTCAAAGACGTTTTGAACGTCATGGAGCATATGAGATGTTCCAGGAGTTGAAGTTAATATTTCAAGAAAATCCCCGAGTTGAGAGATATGAAGTCTCCAACAAGTTCTATAGCTAAAAGATGGAGGAGAATCGCTCAACTAGTGAGCATGTGCTCAGATTGTCTGAGTACTACAATCTCTTGAATCAAGTGGGAGTTAATCTTCCAGATAAGATAGTGATTGACATAATTCTCTAGTCACCATCACCAAGTTAGTAGAACTTCGCGATGAACTATGATATGCAAGGGATAACGGAAACGATTCCCAAGCTCTTCGTAATGCAGACATTGACGAAGGTAGAACTCGAGAAAAACATCAAGTGTTGATGGTAGACAAGACCACTAGTTTCAAGAAAAGGGCAGAGGGAAGAAGGGGAACTTCAAGAAGAACAGCAAGCAAGTTGCTGCTCAAGTGAAGAAGCCCAAGTCTGGTCCTAAGCCTGAGACTAAGTGTTTCTACTGCAAAGGGACTGGTCACTGGAAGCGGAACTACCCCAAGTGATTGGCAGATAAGAAGGATGGCAAAGTGAACATAAGTATATTTGATATACATGTTATTGATGTGTAGTTTACTAGTGTTTATAGCAAACCCTTAGTATTTGATACTAGTTCAGTTGCTAAGATTAGTAACTCGAAACGGGAGTTGCAGAATAAACAAAGACTAGTTAAGGGTGAAGTGACGATGTGTGTTGGAAGTGGTTCCAAGATTGATATGATCATCATCGCACACTTCCTATACTTTTGGGATTAGTGTTGAACCTGAATAAGTGTTATTTGGTGTTTGCGTTGAGCATGAATATGATTTGATCATGTTTATTGTAATACGGTTATTCATTTAAGTAAGAGAATAAATTGTTGTTCTGTTTACATGAATAAAACCTTATATGGTTACACACCCAATGAAAATAGTTCGTTGGATCTTGATCGTAGTGATACACATAATCATAATATTGAAACCAAAAGATGCAAAGTTAATAATGATAGTGCAACTTATTTGTGGCACTGCCGTTTAGGTCATATTGGTGTAAAGCGCATGAAGAAACTCCATGCTAATGGGTTTTTGGAATCACTTGATTATGAATCAGTTGATGCTTGCGAACCATGCCTCATGGGCAAGATGACTAAAACGCCGTTCTCCAGAACTATGGAGCGAGCAACTGACTTATTGGAAATAATACATACTGATGTATGAGATCCGATGAGTGTTAAGGCTCGTGGCGGGTATCATTATTTTCTGACCTTCACAGATGATTTGAGCAGATATGGGTATATCTACTTAATGAAACACAAGTCTGAAATATTTGAAAAGTTTAAAGAATTTCAGAGTGAAGTAGAGAATCATCGTAACAAGAAAATAAAAGTTTCTACGATATGATCGCAGAGGTAAAATATTTTAGTTACGAGTCTGGCCTTCACTTAAAACAATGTGAAATAATTTCACTACTCACGCCACCTGGAACACCACAGCATAATGGTGTGTCCGAACATCATAACCGTACTTTATTAGATATGGTGCGATCTATGATGTCTCTTACCGATCTACCACTATCGTTTTGGGGTTATGCATTAAAGACAGCTGCATTCACGTTTAAAAGGGCACCATCTAAGTCCGTTGAGACGACACAATCTGAACTGTGGTTTGGCAAGAAACCAAAGTTGTCGTTTTTTAAAGTTTGGGATTGTGATGCTTATATGAAAAAGTTTCATCCTGATAAGCTCAAACCCAAATCGGAGAAATATGTCTTCATAGGATACCCAAAGGAGACTATTGGGTACACCTTCTATCACAGATCCGAAGGCAAGACATTCGTTGCTAAGAATGGATCCTTTCTAGAGAAGGAGTTTCTCTTGAAAGAAGTGAGTGGGAGGAAAGTAGAACTTGATAAGGTAATTGTACCTTCTCCCTTATTGAAAAGTAGTTCATCACAAGAAATCTGTTCCTGTGACTACTACACCAATTAGTGAGGAAGACTAATGATGATGATCATGTAACTTCAGATCAAGTTAATACCGAATCTCGTAGGTAAAGCAGAATGAGATCCGCACCAAAGTGGTACGGTAATCCTGTTCTGGAAGTCATGTTACTAGACCATGACGAACTTGCGAACTATGAGGAAGCGATGATGAGCCTAGATTCCGCGAAATGGCTTGAGGCCATGATATCTGAGATAAGATCCATGTATGAGAACAAAGTATGGACTTTGATTGACTTACCCATTGATCAGTGAGCCATTGAGATTAAATGGATCTTCAAGAGGAAGACGGACGCTGATAGTAGTGTTATTATCTACAAAGCTAGAATTGTCGTAAAAAGGTTTTCGACAAGTTCAAGGTGTTGACTATGATGAGAGTTTCTCACTCGTATCTATGCTTAAGTCTGTCCGAATCATGTTAGCAATTGCCGCATTTTATGAAATCCAGCAAATGGATGTCAAAACTGCATTCCTGAATGGATTTCTGGAAGAAGAGTTGTATATGATGCAGCCGGAAGGTTTTGTCGATCCAAAAGGAGCTAACAAAGTGTGCAAGCTCCAGCGATCCATTTATGGACTGGTGCAAGCCTCTCGGAGTTGGAATAAACGCTTTGATAGTATGATCAAAGCATATAGTTTTATACAGACTTGCGGTGAAGCCTGTATTTACAAGAAAGTGAGTGGGAGCACTACAGCATTTCTGATAAGTATATGTGAATGACATATTGTTGATCGGAAATAATGTAGAATTATTCTGCAAAGCATAAAGGAGTGTTTTTAAAGAAGTTTTTCAAAGAAAGACCTCGGTGAAGCTGCTTACATATTAAGCATCAAAATCTATAGAGATAGATCAAGACGCTTGATAAGTTTTTTCAATGAGTACATACCTTGACAATATTTTGAAGTAGTTCAAAAATGGAACAGTCAAAGAAAGAGTTCTTGGCTGTGTTACAAGGTATGAAATTGAGTAAGACTCAAAGCCCGACCACGGCAGAAGATAGAAAGAGAATGAAAGTCATTCCCTATGCCTCAGCCATAGGTTCTATAAAGTATGCCATGATGTGTACCAGATCTATTGTATACCCTACATTGTGTTAAGCAAGGGAGTACAATAGTGATCTAAGAGTAGATCACTGGACATTGGTCAAAATTATCCTTAGTGGAATAAGGAAATATTTCTCGATTATGGAGGTGACAAAAGGTTCGTCGTAAAAAGTTACGTCGATGCAAGTTTTGACACAGATCTGGATGACTCTAAGTCTCGATCTAGATATATATTGAAAGTGGGAGCAATTAGCTAGAGTAGCTCCGTGCAGAGCATTGTAGACATAGAATTCACAAAATACTTACGGATCTGTATGTGACAGACCCGTTGACTAAAATTATCTCACAAGCAAAACATGATCACACCTTAGTACTCTTTGGGTGTTAATCACATAAATGATGTGAACTAGATTATTGACTCTAGTAAACCCTTTGGGTATAGGTCACATGACGATGTGAACTATGGGTGTTAATCACATGGTGATGTGAACTCTTAGTGTTGAATCACATGGCGATGTGAACTAGATTATTGACTCTAGTGCAAGTGGGAGACTGAAGGAAATATGCCCTAGAGGCAATAATAAAGTTATTATTTATTTCCTTATATCATGATAAATGTTTATTATTCATGCTAGAATTGTATTAACCGGAAACATAATACATGTGTGAATACATAGACAAACAGAGTGTCACTAGTATGCCTTTACTTGACTAGCTCGTTAATCGAAGATGGTTATGTTTCCTAACCATAAACAAAAGAGTTGTTATTTGATTAACGGGATCACATCATTAGGAGAATGATGTGATTGACATGACCCATTCCATTAGCTTAGCACCCGATCGTTTAGTATGTTGCTATTGCTTTCTTCATGGCTTATACATGTTCCTATGACTATGAGATTATGCAACTCCCGTTTGCCGGAGGAACACTTTGTGTGCTACCAAACGTCACAACGTAACTGGGTGATTATAAAGGAGCTCTACAAGTGTCTCCAAAGGTACATGTTGGGTTGGTGTATTTCGAGATTATGATTTCTCACTCCGATTGTCGGAGAGGTATCTCTAGGCCCTCTCGGTAATGCACATCACATAAGCCTTGCAAGCATTGCAACTAATGAGTTAGTTGTGAGATGATGTATTACGGAACGAGTAAAGAGACTTGCCGGTAACGAGATTAAACTAGGAATTAAGATACCGACGATCGAATCTCGGGCAAGTAACATACCGATGACAAAGGGAACAACGTATGTTGTTATGCGGTCTGACCGATAAAGATCTTCGTAGAATATGTGGGAGCCAATATGAGCATCCAGGTTCCGCTATTGGTTATTGACTGGAGACGTGTCTCGGTCATGTCTACATTGTTCTCGAACCCGTAGGGTCCGCACGCTTAAGGTTTCAATGATAGTTATATTATGAGTTTATGAGTTTTGATGTACCGAAGGAGTTCAGAGTCCCGGATGAGATCGGGGACATGACGAGGAGTCTCGAAATGGTCGATACGTAAAGATCGATATATTGGACGACTATATTCGGACATCGGAAAGGTTCCGAGTGATTCAGGTATTTTTCGGAGTACCGGAGAGTTACGGGAATACGTATTGGGCCTTATTGGGCCATACGGGAAAGAAGAAAAAGGGCCTCAAGGGTGGCCGCACCCCTCCCCTTGGTCTGGTCCGAATTGGACTAGGGAAGGGGGGCGCCCCCTTCCTTCCTTCTCCTTTTCCCTTCCTCTTTTCCTATTTCATATGGGAGATGGAATCCTACTAGGACTAGGGAGTCCTAGTAGGACTCCACACTTGGCGCGCCCCCTCCTAGGGCCGGCCTCCTCCTCCCTTGCTCCTTTATATACGGGGGCAGGGGGCACCTCTAGACACAAGTTGATCCACGTGATCATATTCTTAGCCGTGTGCGGTGCCCCCTTCCACCATAATCCTCGATAATATTGTAGCGGTGCTTAGACGAAGCCCTGCGACGGTAGTACATCAAGATCGTCACCACGCCGTCGTGCTAACGGAACTCTTCCCCGACACTTTGCTGGATCGGAGTCCGGGGATCGTCATCGAGCTGAACGTGTGCTAGAACTCGGAGGTGCCGTAGTTTCGGTGCTTGATCGGTCGGGCCGTGAAAACGTACGACTACATCAACCGCGTTGTGCTAACGCTTCCGCTGTCGGTCTACAAGGGTACGTAGATCACACTCTCCCCTCTCGTTGCTATGCATCACCATGATCTTGCGTGTGCGTAGGAATTTTTTTTGAAATTACTACGGTCCCCAAAGGCTGCTGCCGGCCATGGGTGGGGTGTCGGGCCTGCGGCTGGTTGCGGGGGTGCTCGCGGCCTGCGGCCTTCCTTATGCAGGCGCCCCTCTCGTTTTCGGCGGCACCTCCTCCCCCCGGGCCTCGGTGACGACTTCTGGATCGAGGCGGCGATGCTTCTAGAGATGTGGCGGACACGGGGTCCTCATGGCGGGTCCTTAATGGCGTTGTTCCGGCCCCGACGGTCTCGGGCCCGCGTCTCTTCGGTGTCCCCCGCCGTTGGTGCTCTGCCGGGCGGCTCCGGCCATGGCAACCGGGTGGCTGCGTGCCTTCCGGCTCACCTAGTTCGCCCATGTTCCAATGGCAAGGCCACGGCAGTTTTGGATCTGCGTCCCTCTAGTCCTTGCTTGCCGGCGTTGCTGACGTCGTCGTCCAGACCCCCCTGTGGTTGCTTCGTTGCCTGCCCTTCCCTATATGCCTCAAAGCCTCCTCCTTTTGCCAGATCCAATGCTCCAGGGCTCCGAGGCGGTGCCACCCTCCGACGGCAGGTGCAGCCCCACCAACCCAACTTCTGACACGGTGGTTCCGACCAACATTGGCTTCTTCTTCATCTTCGATCCCCAATCCGGCGGCTATGGGACTGCTCAGCTTCAGGCCAGGGAGAAATCCCTGCTCGGCTTGCCGGTGTTGGCAACGACGGCACTTGCGGGTGTCGTTTCCTTCTTGGAGGCGTTGTCATGGCCTTAAACTGCGCCCCTCTTCGAGCTCAGGGGAAACCCTAGGTCTGGTTCCTCCGGACCGGATAGCGACGGCGTCTCAGCGTCGTTTTCCTTCTTGAAGGCGCTATTTTGTTCGCTCGCGGTGTCCGTCGTATTGGCTCGGGTGATGT
Source organism: Triticum urartu (assembly GCF_056163025.1). Lineage (NCBI taxonomy): Eukaryota > Viridiplantae > Streptophyta > Magnoliopsida > Poales > Poaceae > Triticum > Triticum urartu. The sequence continues at coordinate 444,344,893 of NC_141876.1, forward strand.
CGGAGTTCTGCCTGGTTCGGCTTGGCCACTCTTGGTTTTGGGTTTGGTAGGCTTAGATGTGTTGTATCCTCCACTCGGGCTGAGCATCCCTTCTCTCTGCTCCGGGCACCATGTTCACGCCTGCCTGTATTCGTGTCATGTGTTGTATTCCTTGATGTACTCATTCTACTCTTTCTATCAATGAAAAGATACGCAAGCTTTGCGTATTCGCGAAAAAAAAAGTTCTGAATTCAGGGGCCCCCGGAGGTGTATGTAGGTACTAGGTAGGCTAGGGTCTATGGCCCATACTGTAGACGCACGCAGGGAGCAGCAAGCCGATCGATCAATTCATTTCCTCGAAAAAGAAAAAGAGTGATCAGCGATCAATCTGATTCTGACGGTTCCCTTCCTATTATTCCATCACGCCGGAGCCCTAGCCCGCCGACGCCCGACGCCGTGCATGTATTCCCGCCTCGCAGTCGTCATCTAGTAATTTCCTTACTAATACGGTTAAGTTTTTTTCGAAAAAGGGACTCCCCAGCCTCTGCATCACTAATACGGTTAAGTACGCGACCGATTTCAATTCTGGGGACCCATCATCATGCCATGTGGCCTTTGATCAGTTGCTCTTCTCTCAATCTCTGCAAACTAAGCGCTGCGCTGCTGTAGCGCTGTATAGGTAGATGAACTGAAGTTCGATCATCAGGATTCAGGAATTGAGGTATATATTCATATAATGTTGATACAATAAATTCCGTGGTTGCATAGTCGGCACCGTTCAATGATTGATCATTGATGCAACAAACAGTTTTATTTACCGTGCATCTGATGAATTGAACGGTAAACTGTTTGTTGCGAATGGTTCTCTGTATACTATTCACATCTGAGTTTTTTTTTTTTTGCTTCTTGATGTATGTTTCGAATTTTGATCTGAATTTTTGAGGAGTTATCTTAATATGTGCTGTGAACATGCATGATTTTTTTCATATTTTCTGCAATGTTCAAATTTAAATTCGGGCCGCAAGGCACACGGTTTCATGTAAAGGTGCATGTCACCTGATCTGTGTCCCTATATGTGCAGTCCTCCAGTAGTACACATGGCCTATCTTGTTTATATGTGCTGTACCCCTTTAGCTTTTTACTATGCTAGCTCTGTACATAGTCTTTACGTAAAATTAGATAATACTCCACATGTTGTCGCAGGAATATTTTGCAGTACATTTGAGTGAGTTTTGGTTGATAGTATGATAACCAAAACTAAATTACATATGATTTATTGTATTTGGTTGTTGTATAGTTGGAAAATATTTATTAAATATAAATAGCATGATAGAATGGAAAATGTAATGGATGGTTCGCATGTTGAGTTATTTCTTTCATATTAACGGTTGCATGTTGAGGTGGACATTTATTCCATGCATACTACGTGTTGAGGCGCATGTTGAGAGAAATATATTGGTCGCTAGCTATTTAGATATAAGTGTTAAAATAAAAAGCTATTTAGATATAAAAGATCATAAAATACACCGTGGGAAGAAAATCCTTCCTGCTCGGCTCAAAATTAATGTGCCCTTTAAAATATGGTAGTATAGGGTTCAGCAAGTCTAAAATAGTTTTTACTACTTAAAAATACTACTTAAAAAGAACGTAAGGTTCCCATTTCACCTCTCTTTCGTCCAACCTGCCATATGCCCATATATATGTCCCACTCTTTTCTTATCCTCTTTAATTTTTTCCTCCCATATTTGATTTTTCTCCCATCCATTCAATTGTCTCAAGTTTATTAACTTACCAAAATAAACACATATTTTTTTGGCAAGTCATTAAATTCTTACCAAATAAGTGCTAAACAATAAAATGACAGAGAAATCATGACGATTGCATGCAAAGATTTGTTAAGACTTTAGCGTATCAATATAATAATATACGTGAATTCTCAAAAAAAAACAATAATAGAGATACAGTCAGGGGCAAATCTACTAGATTGTTTATACTCCCGTTGCAAAGAATGGGCAATTGTCTAGTCTATATCTATACCTACTAATAAAGCAAGGTGTGTTTCTCCGATTTTTTCATCCGTTCACTGCCAAAAATTATTTTTTCCCTCTATCCGAGGTGGTACTAAATTTTCGTACTCCATCTGTTGGCAAAGGAAAAACGAATTATGCAGAATTTTGTACATGGGCTGCGCGCCCTATGGCCCAGTAAAGTCACCCCATATTTTCCTGCCCACACAGCAATAAATAAATTCTATTTCCCGCTCAATGCGGAAACTAATTTAAACTACGCACCGGGCGTCCAAGACTAGGCAGGTCATTTTTCTATTTGTTCCTATTGCAAGTCTATTTTATTCACTTTTTCAGAAATTCAAAATTAAAAAAAATGTTTGCAATTGTAATTTTTCAATTTTGATTCAAAATTTCGTAAAAAATACAAATTACAAAATGTGTTCCTACTCTGCAAAATGTTTGGATTTTTTTGTCGTGCCAAAATTTATTCAAATATAAAATAAAAAATATATCCATTTTTCAAGAAATGTTTGTATTTTTAAAAATTGTTCAACATCTAAACAAATGCATTTAAAAAAATTCAAATTCGAAAAATATTCTTGTTTTAACGATCTATACCTACTAATAAAGCAAGGTGTGTTTCTCCGATTTTTTCATCCGTTCACCGCCAAAAAATTATTTTTTTCCCTCTATCCAAGATGGTACTAAACTTTCGTACTCCTTTTGTTGGCAAAGGAAAAACGATTTATGCAGAATTTTGTACATGGGCTGCGCGCCCTATGGCCCAGTAAAGTCACCCCATATTTTCCTGTCCACGCAGCAATAAATAAATTCTATTTCCTGCTCAATGCGGAAACTAATTTAAACTACGCACAGGTTGCCCAAGACTAGGCAGGTCATTTTTCTATGTGTTCCTATTGCAAGTCTATTTTATTCATTTTTTCAGAAATTCAAAATTAAAAAAATGTTTGCAATTGTAATTTTTCAATTTTGATTCAAAATTTCATAAAAAGTACAAATTACAAAAATGTGTTCCTACTCTGCGAATTGTTTGTATTTTTAAAAATTGTTCAACATCTAAACAAATGCATTTAAAAAAAATCAAATTCGAAAAATATTCTTGTTTTAACGATATGTTTAAAAATTGAAAATAAAGTTTGCATTAAAGAAACACATTTTCTAAAATTCTTCTGCATTTTTAAAACATATTCCCATTAAAAAAAATCACAACTTAAAAATGTTTGTATTTTTATATGAAGGTTCATGTCTTTAAGAAATGTATGTGCATTTCAGGAAATGTTCCGTTCAAATTTTTGTTCTTGCTTTGTTCAAAAATGTTTGGAATTTTCAAAAGAACCGTCCATAATTTGGAAAATTGTTCAAGTTGCCAAGTATATTCGGTAGTTTATGTTATGAATTCCACAATTGTGTTCCTATTTTAATATGTTTGAAATTATAATTTTTTGTCATTCCGATTTTTTTTAGAATATAAAATATTATTCCCATTTTTTGAATTTTTTGGGTTTTTCAAAAAATAATTCAAGATTTAAGAATGTTAAAAATTAGAATTATTGTTTTAGTGATATGTTCAAAAATTGAAAATAATATTTGCATTAAAAGACAAATTTCTAAATTTCTTCTATATGTTTAAAACATTTTCCCGTTTCCAAAAATTGCTCACAACTTAAAAAAACGTATTTTTATAAAACGTTCATGTTTTAAGAAATATTTGTGGATTTCAACAAATGTTCCATTCAATTTTTTTGTTCGTCTTTTTAAAAATGCGTGTAATTTGGAAAATTGTTCATGTTGCCATGTATATTTGGATTTCATAGTTATCAGTTTTTCAAAAGTTCAAAAAAAAGTGTCGAATCTTGGGTTTAATTATATTCTTTTATATTTATGCTGACCATTGGTTAGCAGAACACGTTTGTTTGAGTGGCTAGCAACATATGGTCGGGTCTTTGAGGTCGTGAGGTCGATCACTCCCATATTGGGCCTGCTCTGCATCCGGCGCATCGAGTTAAGTCGGCTTGTTCAGAATAAGAGACACCATAAGTTATTGACAGTGGTTGCTTCCATGTGGCAATAAAAAAGAATATGCTGGTTAATTATAATTGAAATAAATTATAGGCACGTGTCAATAAAAAAGAATATACTGGTTTGGCCCTAATTAAAGGGTGCCATGTTGAACTAGAGAATACGGACATGTGGGGGTCTTGATCCATTCTTATATTGAGCTAGAGATATATAATTTTATTATCCCGTTGCAACACACGGACATATGTGCTAGTCTTGGAAAAAATGACATAAGCCACTAATGACACCGAGAACAGACAATCTGTGCGTCAATATTCTTTTCTTTCCGAGAAGGAGGATAAGCCCCGGCCTTTGCATGACAATAAATGAAACTAGATGATGCCCCATGCGCAGCTGCGGTAACTGTATTAAAAAATGCATAAATAGTTACTAAAAATAACTAAATCTGATAAAAAATAAATGCTTGAAAGTTAATAGATGGAAGTTTCTAAAAATAGAGTAATTTTTTTGGATAACTGTTAAAAATATCATTTTGAACAAAAATGTGAAGGATGAATAACATGTACTTCCTCTGTAGCTTGAAAAAACGTTTTTATATTATGGAATAGAGAGAGTATGTATGATGTGGCAGCATTACATGCATATCCTAATGCAAAAATAATTGTAAGTTTGTTTATGTGACAGATTTTGCATGGCTTATTGGGGTAGAAGATTTAAATGCATGGCTTAGTGGGGACGTTGTGGTGGAGACTTAAGCATGTTGACAGAATTGAGATCAACTTTTTAAAAACGTAACATCGTGTCACTGTGACACATGACAACAGAGGGACAGTTTTGTTGCTTTGTTGGTTTCACTTCTTTACCCCGAAAGAGAGAGAAAAAAAGTCATGTCAACGTAGGAACTGTGCCATTGCGCGCGGGATGCGGAAACGGAAGCTCTCGCAGACGAAACTGTCAAACTCCTCAAGCGGGAGAAAGAGAGAAGGAAACAAAACGTGGGGAGAGCCACTGATCCGGTTACGACGACCTTTGAGCACCTGCAAATTCTGCGCGCGGCCATCCGCAAGTTCAAGTGTCAATTGAGTTTCTTCTAATCTAACTTGCCCATGATAACAGTTGGCCTTTCGCTTCCAAAATAATTGCCATTCTGCTGCGCATCTTGCTAGTGGTTACCACCGATGAAAATGAAATGCTGCTCCGTCCGTCCTATATACTACTACGTGCTACAACTGACTGACGAACTGCACGTCCAAACTCACCGTCAGTGTGCCCATCATCGATGGTTGCAGTCTACGTCGCATGAGGTAGCATTCCTACGAGTTCTTTTTAGCAGGTTTCCCAACAAGCTAGCATGATAAATAAGATATTTTCTCACCCCGTTCTTAATTTGAGCCAAGTACATTTGGCCCTTCATACTCTGAAACGGACCGTCGAGAGCACACGACAACAAGACGAAAAGCACAAAATTAGCGTTCAGGTAGCCCACCGTCCGCAGGTTGCTGGAAGAGGCGTCACACATGCTGGTGAACGGTGATGCATTGCATGCACGATGCTACACCGGCCGGCCGACCTGCAACCGCAAGTTGCTCTACATGTGCGAAGTGCACCCAACGTACCATATCATCGAGGCATTATCCTATCAGGAGATTGGCATATTTGTGCATCGGATCCAAGTATCAAACATGAACTCCCGACCTAATTGTGGATTCTAGCGAGCCTAGCCAGCCGAGCTAGCGACCCAGCCAAGTATCAAACATGAAGCATATCGATGCTCATTCTTTTTGTTGTCAGCCGGAGAGTTTTAAACTGCTTCCCCGCCACTGGCGTATTATTCAGGGATTCGTGTTACTTTCAGCATGCTAAGGTATTTGACTTGGAGTGTTTCTCCTTTCATTGTTGTTAGTTTTAAAACCGAGGGAGTACGGTGAAACCAATCATAGCTAGGGATCGTCTGACGCGGTTGCCGATTGGGACAAAAGACACGGCTCGGCTGATTCACTCCCTCTTGTTTAGGAGACGACTTGTTTATAGCAAAAGGAAGCAGCTTTGCTCTTTTCCAGTGGTGTATAATTCATAATTATGAACAAGTGTATGTTTTCTTTGTGCCGAAAGATTGGCGAGTGACTGGAGTAATATATATTCTAGGGACAGAATAACATTTCTCAAATAATTAATTAATTTCCACGCAAAAATAATAATAGTTAAGTTGTCAAAGGTTGTTTCATTCGCATCATATATGCTCACCATCTCATTGATGCCAATAATCGAAGTGGAACACCATGACAATGCAACAATGTGCTGTTGCCCTTTACCTTAGTTGAAAGGTTAGATCGACGGTAACGAGACGAACGACTTGGTGGTCTAATCAAAGATCCAAATGAAGATACCAAGCACGAGAATATCCAAATTTAAGAGTTATATTGTTATTTCGACTAATAGTACATTACTGTGCTCGAGTGGGCCCATAATCCCACTGAAGGATTCTCTGACAAATCCTTCTATCTACAACTCCCATGTGCCTATGTCAACACCTTGTTTCATGTAAAAAATGTGATTGCACCAGAGATCAAGGTCTTTTCCTGATTAATCTCAAAATGAAGACCCGTAATATAGACAATCTCTTGCATAGAGAGAATAGCATAAAGATAATGCTCGCCAAGTCTTGAAGATGAATCAATCAATTGATCCTTTCACATCACATATGCTCATCTTCTCATACTTGGACACCTAGAATCAAAGTGGACACACCATAAAAAAGTTGCTCTTGCCTGTTAACTTTTTTGAAAGGTTAATTAGATCCACTATCACGACTCACAAGACACACAACTTGCTGACCTACTACAAGATCCAAGTGACAATAATGAGTGCAAGAATATCCCAATATATGAGTAGTATTGTCTTAAACTGTTGGAAATATGAGCAATTTACCGAATGATTTTATTAACAAAAGTATTTGATAAAGCATGACTAATATAACAAGGATAAAACTAGTCATGCGATCTGACAGAGAGAATGTAAATAACATCTGCATATATGAAATTTAACCAAGCTTCTTATCTAGAGCAGACAATAGGGCAAGTTTCATATATGAAGCAGAACCTAACATATCTAGGGCAAACACCAGAACAAGGAACTGCGGCAGGACCTCGAACAGAAAGGAGAAGAACACATACGGGACAACAGCAACATTAGCACTGGACTTGGGGTCGGTGTCCTCACCAGCCATGTCGTCGAAGAGGTTGTCGACGTTGGGAAAGAAGTCGTTGTCAAGGAAGTAGTCGTCGGAGTCCGGGGCGTCCGTGACGAAGAAGCCAGTAGTCGCGCTGAGCGCTCCCCAAAAACATTATCACCCTTCTCCCATCCAAGACTCAAAGAGGTGCAGTTTCGGAGGCTTACTGTCCTGACTCGCGATGCACGCCGCAAGCCGGGATGAGGAAGACAACAACAACTCAGAGATTGGAACCGGTGGCGAGAGGAAGAAGAAGTTCTGGTTCATCTCCCTGAGAGGAGCGACCTCCCTTTTATAGGCGCAAGAGAAGGAGGCGAGAGGCTGCGCCGGGAGCTGAAGGGAACGAGGGAGACGAAACGAACAGGCAGCAGCCAAAGGGTGCAGCGTTCGTATTCAATATCCACTACAACAAAAACTTTCCATCTCTCGAATGACCTTTCGTATACCCGTAGTGCACAGCAAAAATGTAGACATCGGCTCGGCTCATTCCCGCAACCCGCGGCGAGGCGAGGCGAGGCGTGGCGAGGCGGGCGGCGGAGGAGGAGCGCGCGTGGATGTCCCTCTTGTTCTCATGCTCATACAAGTGGGGAAAGAACCTCCCTTATAGGGAGGTCCAACTCCCACTAAACTAGCAATGTGGGACTAAACTTTAGTAGTATCCCTTGCCTTGCAGGAATGGGCTAAGTGGGCCTCTAGGATTTATTTAGGAATTTCTGAAATAGTTATTGGGCTGTCCCAAAATAGACTAAATTTCAGCAATCCCCCACCAGATCCCAGAGGCACACAGCAATTTGCCTTTGGTTCCAAAAACACTGTTTTATATACCGGTATTGCAGTGGAGACTGTTAAGTTGAACTTGATGGGTTTCGCAGTAATTTCAAAAATTTCCTACGCTCATGCAAGATCATGATGATGCATAGCAACGAGAGGGGAGAGTATGATCTACGTACCTTGTAGATCGACAACGGAAGCGTTTGGTTGATGTAGTCGTACGTCTCCACGGCCCGACCGATCAAGCACCGAAACTACGACACCTCCGAGTTCTAGCACACGTTCAGCTCGATGACGATCCCCGGACTTCGATCCAGCAAAGTGTCGGGGAAGAGTTCCGTCAGTACGACGGCGTGGTGACGATCTTGATGTACTACTGCAGCAGGGCTTCGCCTAAACTCCGCTACAATATTATCGAGGACTATGGTGGAAGGGGGCACCGCACACGGCTAAGAATATGATCACGTGGATCAACTTGTGTTTCTTTGGGGTGCCCCTACCTCCGTATATAAAGGCTCAAGAGGGGGAGGCCGGCCGGCCATCATAGGGCGCGCCAGGAGGAGTCCTATCCCCCAATCCTAGTTGTTATAGGATTCGCGAGGTGGGAAAAGAGAGAGAGAGAAGGAGGGGGGCGCCGGCCCCCTCTCTCCTTGTCCTATTTGGACTAGGGGGGAGGGGCGCGCGGCCCAGCCCTGGCTGCCTCTCCTCTTCTTCCACTAAGGCCCATTAAGGCCCATATAGCTCCCGGGGGGGTTCCGGTAACCTCCCAGTACTCCGGCAAAATCCCGATTTCACCCGGAACACTTCTGATAACCAAACATAGGCTTCCAATATATCAATCTTTATGTCTCGACCATTTAAAGACTCCTCGTCATGTCCGTGATCACATCCAGGACTCCGAACAACCTTCGGTACATCAAAATGCATAAACTCATAATATAACTGTCATCGTAACCTTAAGCGTGCGGACCCTACGAGTTCGAGAACAATGTAGACATGACTGAGACACGTCTCCGGTCAATAACCAATAGAGGGACCTGGATGCCCATATTGGCTCCTACATATTCTACGAAGATCTTTATCGGTCAGACCGCATAACAACATACGTTGTTCCCTTTGTCATCGGTATGTTACTTGCCCGAGATTCGATCGTCGGTATCCTATACCTAGTTCAATCTCGTTACCGGCAAGTCTCTTTACTCGTTCTGTAATACATCATCCCGCAACTAACTCATTAGTTGCAATGCTTGCAAGGCTTAAGTGATGTGCATTACCGAGAGGGCCCAGAGATACCTCTCCGATAATCGGAGTGACAAATCCTAATCTCGAAATACGCCAACCCAACATGTACCTTTGAAGACACCTGTAGAGCTCCTTTATAATCACCCAGTTACGTTGTGACGTTTGGTAGCACACAAAGTGTTCCTCTGGCAAACGGGAGTTGCATAATCTCATAGTCATAGGAACATGTATAAGTCATGAAGAAAGCAATAGCAACATACTAAACGATCGGGTGCTAAGCTAATGGAATGGGTCATGTCAATCAGATCATTCAACTAATGATGTGATCCTGTTAATCAAATGACAACTCTTTGTCCATGGTTAGGAAACATAACCATCTTTGATTAACAAGCTACTCTAGTAGAGGCATACTAGTGACACTCTGTTTGTCTATGTATTCACACATGTATCATGTTTCCGGTTTAATACAATTCTAGCATGAATAATAGACTTTTATCATGATATATAAGGAAATAAATAATAACTTTATTATTGCCTCTAGGGCATATTTCCTTCAGTCTCCCACTTGCACTAGAGTCAATAATCTAGATTACACAGTAATGATTCTAACACCCATGGAGCCTTGGTGCTGATCATGTTTTGCTCGTGGAAGAGGCTTAGTCAACGGGTTTGCAACATTCAGATCCGTATGTATCTTGCAAATCTCTATGTCTCCCACCTGGACTAGATCCCGGATGGAATTGAAGCATCTCTTGATGTGCTTGGTTCTCTTGTGAAATCTGGATTCCTTTGCCAAGGCAATTGCACCAGTATTGTCATAAAAGATTTTCATTGGACCCGATGCACTAGGTACAACACCTAGATCGGATATGAACTCCTTCATCCAGACTCCTTCATTTGCTGCTTCCGAAGCAGCTATGTATTCCGCTTCACACGTAGATCTCGCCACGACGCTTTGTTTAGAACTGCACCAACCGACAGCTCCACCGTTTAATGTAAACACGTATCCGGTTTGCGATTTAGAATCATCCGGATCAGTGTCAAAGCTTGCATCAACGTAACCGTTTACGATGAGCTCTTTGTCACTTCCATATACGAGAAACATATCCTTAGTCCTTTTCAGGTACTTCAGGATGTTCTTGACCGCTGTCCAGTGATCCACTCCTGGATTACTTTGGTACCTCCCTGCTAGACTTATAGCAAGGCACACATCAAGTCTGGTACACAGCATTGCATACATGATAGAGCCTATGCCTGAAGCATAGGGAACATCTTTCATCTTCTCTCTATCTTCTGCAGTGGTCGGGCATTGAGTCTTACTCAACTTCACACCTTGTAACACAGGCAAGAACCCTTTCTTTGCTTGATCCATTTTGAACTTTTTCAAAATCTTGTCAAGGTATGTGCTTTGTGAAAGTCCAATTAAGCGTCTTGATCTATCTCTATAGATCTTTATGCCTAATATGTAAGCAGCTTCACCGAGGTCTTTCATTGGAAAACTTTTATTCAAGTATCCCTTTATGCTATCCAGAAATTCTATATCATTTCCGATCAGTAATATGTCATCCACATATAATATCAGAAATGCTACAGAGCTCCCACTCACTTTCTTGTAAATACAGGCTTCTCCAAAAGTCTGTATAAAACCAAATGCTTTGATCACACTATCAAAGCGTTTATTCCAACTCCGAGAGGCTTGCACCAGTCCATAAATGGATCGCTGGAGCTTGCACACTTTGTTAGCTCCCTTTGGATCGACAAAACCTTCTGGTTGCATCATATACAACTCTTCTTCCAGAAATCCATTCAGGAATGCAGTTTTGACATCCATCTGCCAAATTTCATAATCATAAAACGCGGCAATTGCTAACATGATTCGGACAGACTTAAGCATCGCTACGGGTGAGAAGGTCTCATCATAGTCAATCCCTTGAACTTGTCGAAACCCTTTTGCGACAAGTCAAGCTTTGTAGACAGTAATATTACCGTCGGCGTCAGTCTTCTTCTTGAAGATCCATTTATTCTCAATTGCTTGCCGATCATTGGGCAAGTCAACCAAAGTCCATACTTTGTTCTCATACATGGATCCCATCTCAGATTTCATGGCTTCAAGCCATTTTGTGGAATCTGGGCTCACCATTGCTTCTTCATAGTTCGTAGGTTCATCATGATCTAGTAGCATGACTTCCAGAACAGGATTACCGTACCACTCTGGTGCGGATCTTACTCTGGTTGATCTACGAGGTTCAGTAGTATCTTGTTCTAAAGTTTCATGATCATTATCATTAGCTTCCTCACTAATTGGTGTAGGTGTCACAGAAACAGTTTTCTGTGATGCACTACTTTCCAATAAGGGAGCAGGTACAGTTACCTCGTCAAGTTCTACTTTCCTCCCACTCACTTCTTTCGAGAGAAACTCCTTCTCTAGAAAGTTTCCGAACTTAGCAACAAAAGTCTTGCCTTCGGATCTGTGATAGAAGGTGTATCCAATAGTCTCCTTTGGATATCCTATGAAGACACATTTTTCTGATTTGGGTTCGAGCTTATCAGGTTGAAGCTTTTTCACATAAGCATCGCAGCCCCAAACTTTCAGAAACGACAACTTTGGTTTCTTGCCAAACCATAGTTCATAAGGCGTCGTCTCAACGGATTTTGATGGTGCCCTATTTAACGTGAATGCGGCCGTCTCCAAAGCATAACCCCAAAACGATAGCGGTAAATCAGTAAGAGACATCATAGATCGCACCATATCTAGTAAAGTACGATTACGACGTTTGGACACACCATTACGCTGTGGTGTTCCGGGTGGCGTGAGTTGCGAAACTATTCCGCATTGTTTCAAATGTACACCAAACTCGTAACTCAAATATTCTCCTCCACGATCAGATCGTAGAAACTTTATTTTCTTGTTACGATGATTTTCAACTTCACTCTGAAATTCTTTGAACTTTTCAAATGTCTCAGACTTATGTTTCATTAAGTAGATATACCCATATCTGCTTAAGTCATCTGTGAAGGTGAGAAAATAACGATATCCGCCACGAGCCTCAATATTCATCGGACCACATACATCTGTATGTATGATTTCCAACAAATCCGTTGCTCTCTCCATAGTACCGGAGAACGGTGTTTTAGTCATCTTGCCCATGAGGCATGGTTCGCAAGTACCAAGTGATTCATAATCAAGTGGTTCCAAAAGTCCATCAGTATGGAGTTTCTTCATGCGCTTTACACCGATATGACCTAAACGGCAGTGCCACAAATAAGTTGCACTATCATTATCAACTCTGCATCTTTTGGTTTCAACATTATGAATATGTGTGTTACTACTATCGAGATTCAATAAGAATAGACCACTCTTCAAGGGCGCATGACCATAAAAGATATTACTCATATAAATAGAACAACCATTATTCTCTGATTTAAATGAATAACCGTCTCACATCAAACAAGATCCAGATATAATGTTCATGCTTAACGCTGGCACCAAATAACAATTATTTAGGTCTAATATTAATCCCGAAGGTAGATGTAGAGGTAGCGTGCCGACTGCGATCACATCGACTTTGGAACCGTTTCCCACGCGCATCGTCACCTCGTCCTTAGCCAATCTTCGCTTAATCTGTAGTCTCTATTTCGAGTTGCAAATATTAGCAACAGAACCAGTATCAAATACCCAGGTACTACTGCGAGTATTAGTAAGGTACACATCAATAACATGTATATCACATATACCTTTGTTCACCTTGCCATCCTTCTTATCCGCCAAATACTTGGGGCAGTTCCGCTTCCAGTGACCAGTCTGCTTGCAGTAGAAGCACTCAGTTTCAGGCTTAGGTCCAGACTTGGGTTTCTTCTCTTGAGCAGCAACTTGCTTGTTGTTCTTCTTGAAGTTCCCCTTCCCTTTGCCCTTTTTCTTGAAACTAGTGGTCTTGTTGACCATCAACACTTGATGCTCCTTTTTGATTTCTACCTCCGCAGCTTTCAGCATTGCGAAGAGCTCGGGAATAGTCTTATTCATCCCTTGCATATTATAGTTCATCACGAAGCTCTTGTAGCTTGGTGGCAGTGATTGGAGAATTCTGTCAATGACGCAATCATCTGGAAGATTAACTCCCATTTGAATCAAGTGATTATTATACCCAGACATTTTGAGTATATGCTCACTGACAGAACTGTTCTCCTCCATCTTGCAGCTATAAAACTTATTGGAGACTTCATATCTCTCAATCCGGGCATTTGCTTGAAATATTAACTTCAACTCCTGGAACATCTCATATGCTCCATGACGTTCAAAACGTCGTTGAAGTCCCGGTTCTAAGCCGTAAAGCATGGCACACTGAACTATCGAGTAGTCATCAGCTTTGCTCTGCCAGACGTTCACAACATCTGGTGTTGCTCCAGCAGCAGGCCTGGCACCCAGCGGTGCTTCCAGGACGTAATTCTTCTGTGCAGCAATGAGGATAATCCTCAAGTTACGGACCCAGTCCGTGTAATTGCTACCATCATATTTCAACTTTGCTTTCTCAAGGAACGCATTAAAATTGAACGGAACAACAGCACGGGCCATTTATCTACAATCATACATAAACAAGCAAGATACTATCAGGTACTAAGTTCATGATAAATTTAGGTTCAATTAATCATATTACTTAAAGAACTCCCACTTAGATAGATATCCCTCTAATCCTCTAAGTGATTACGTGATCCAAATCAACTAAACCATGTCCGATCATCACGTGAGATGGAGTAGTTTCATTGGTGAACATCACTTATGTTGATCATATCTACTATATGATTCACGCTTGACCTTTCGGTCTCCGTGTTCCGAGGCCATATCTGTATATGCTTGGCTCGTCAAGTATAACCTGAGTATTCTGCGTGTGCAACTGTTTTGCACTCGTTGTATTTGAACGTAGAGCCTATCACACCCGATCATCACGTGGTGTCTCAGGACGAAGAACTTTCGCAACGATGCATACTCAGGGAGAACACTTCTTGATAATTTAGTGAGAGATCATCTTATAATGCTACCGTCAATCAAAGCAAGATAAGATGCATAAAAGATAAACATCACATGCAATCACATCACAACATGCCCTTGCCAAAACAAGTTAGACGTCCTCTACTTTGTTGTTGCATGTTTTACGTGGCTGCTACAGGCTTAAGCAAGAACCAATCTTACCTACGCATCAAAACCACAACGATAGTTTGTCAAGTTGGTGCTGTTTTAACCTTCGCAAGGACCGGGCATAGCCACACTCAGTTCAAATAAAGTTGGAGAAACTGTCACCCGCAAGCCACATATGTGCAAAGCACGTCGGGAGAACCGGTCTCGCGTAAGCGTACGCGTAATGTCGGTCCGGGCTGCTTCATCCAACAATACCGCCGAACCAAAGTATGACATGCTGGTAAGCAGTATGACTTATATCGCCCACAACTCACTTGTGTTCTACTCGTGCATATAACATCAACATATAAAACCTAGGCTCGGATGCCACTGATGGGTTTCGTAGTAATTTCAAAAATTTCCTACGCTCATGCAAGATCATGATGATGCATAGCAACGAGAGGGGAGAGTATGATCTACGTACCTTGTAGATCGACAACGGAAGCGTTTGGTTGATGTAGTCGTACGTCTCCACGGCCCGACCGATCAAGCACCGAAACTACGGCACCTCCGAGTTCTAGCACACGTTCAGCTCGATGACGATCCCCAGACTTCGATCCAGCAAAGTGTCGGGGAAGAGTTCCGTCAGCACGACGGCCTGGTGACGATCTTGATGTACTACTGCAGCAGGGCTTCGCCTAAACTCCGCTACAATATTATCGAGGACTATGGTGGAAGGGGGCACCGCACACGGCTAAGAATATGATCACGTGGATCAACTTGTGTTTCTCTGGGGTGCCCCTGCCTCCGTATATAAAGGCTCAAAAGGGGGAGGCCGGCCGGCCATCATAGGGCGCGCCAGGAGGAGTCCTACTCCCTCCGGGAGTAGGACTTCTCCCCCAATCCTAGTTGGAATAGGATTCACGAGGTGGGAAAAGAGAGAGAGAAGGAGGGGGGCGCCGGCCCCCTCTCTCTTTGTCCTATTCGGACTAGGGGGGAGGGGCGCGCGGCCCAGCCCTGGCTGCCTCTCCTCTTCTTCCACTAAGGCCCATTAAGGCCCATATAGCTCCCGGGGGGGGGGGGGTTCCGGTAACCTCCCTGTACTCCGGTAAAATCCCGATTTCACCCGGAACACTTCCGATATCCAAACATAGGCTTCCAATATATCAATCTTTATGTCTCGACCATTTCGAGACTCCTCATCATGTCCTTGATCACATCCAGGACTCCGAACAACCTTCGGTACATCAAAATGCATAAACTCATAATATAACTGTCATCGTAACCTTAAGCGTGCGGACCCTACGGGTTCGAGAACAATGTAGACATGACCGAGACACGTCTCCGGTCAATAACCAATAGCGGGACCTGGATGCCCATATTGGCTCCTACATATTCTACGAAGATCTTTATCGGTCAGACCGCATAACAACATACGTTGTCCCTTTGTCATCGGTATGTTACTTGCCCAAGATTCGATCGTCGGTATCCTATACCTAGTTCAATCTCGTTACCGGCAAGTCTCTTTACTCGTTCTGTAATACATCATCCCGCAACTAACTCATTAGTTGCAATGCTTGCAAGGCTTAAGTGATGTGCATTACCGAGAGGGCCCAGAGATACCTCTCCGATAATCGGAGTGACAAATCCTAATCTCGAAATACGCCAACCCAACATGTACCTTTGGAGACACCTGTAGAGCTCCTTTATAATCACCCAGTTACGTTGTGACGTTTGGTAGCACACAAAGTGTTCCTCTGGCAAACGGGAGTTGCATAATCTCATAGTCATAGGAACATGTATAAGTCATGAAGAAAGCAACAGCAACATACTAAACAATCGGGTGCTAAGCTAATGGAATGGGTCATGTCAATCAGATCATTCAACTAATGATGTGATCCTGTTAATCAAATGACAACTCTTTGTCCATGGTTAGGAAACATAACCATCTTTGATTAACAAGCTAGTCTAGTAGAGGCATACTAGTGACACTCTGTTTGTCTATGTATTCACACATGTATCATGTTTCCGGTTTAATACAATTCTAGCATGAATAATAGAATTTTATCATGATATATAAGGAAATAAATAATAACTTTATTATTGCCTCTAGGGCATATTTCCTTCAGAACTTCCACCTAGAACTCTATGCTACACTAGTAAGCAACTTGAACAGTGGACTGGGCCTTGAACTACGAGTTTTCTGCGAATCTAGCTTCACACAAAGCCTTGACCGATACTAGGCTACCGTGGGTCTTCCCCGTGGGTGGAGCTTATGCGTCATACTCCGTGACCTTTCATGAGCTTACTAGAGAGAACCCTACTCTCATAGATTGTGACGTTTGACAATCAGACTCATATAGGTGTGTTCTTCAAAAGATGTTCTGCAGGACAACATCTCTGCTTAAATGAGCCACTTAGAACACATTAAGATATACATCAACCTGCCATGCAGATTTAGGAGAGTATTGCATCTTCATGGAGTGGTATTGTTAACGGTAAGGATACTCTCCTCTCAGTTGACCAACAACTTGTCTTCCACATCTAATTCACGTGATCTGCGATCACATAGACTAGGTTACCACTGTGAACAACTCATATTGTGGGTCTCATACCCATCTCCCTCGACGCATTATCTATCACTTTACATGATAGACCCTCAGTAAAAGGATCTGCCCGATTTTTAGACGTTTGGTATAATCCAATGCAATAACTCCAGAGTTTTTCATTTTTCTAACAGACTTTAACCTTCTCTAAACGTGTCTTGATGACTTCAAGTTATCCTTTGAGGTGCTCACTTTCGTGATCACAGTTTGATTGTCGCAGTTCATAAGGATGCCCGGTACAGGTTTCTCAACAACCGGCAAGTCATTCAAGAGCCGACGAAGCCAATCTGCTTCGACCGTAGCTGTATCTAGTGTTGTGAGTTCTGCTTCCATTGTTGACCTCGTTAAGATGGTCTGCTTGCAATACTTCCAAGAAACAACGCCACCTCCATGAGTGAATACATATCCGCTCGTGGCCTTTATCTCATCAGCATCTAAGATCCAGTTTGAGTCAGTATACCCTTCAAGCACCTTTGGGTGCCCAGTGTAGTGAAATCCATAATTCATAGTGCCTTTCAAATAACGCAATCTCTAGAGCTTTCCAATGCACATCTCCTGGTTTTGAGACAAACTGACTCAGTTTGCTAGCAGCAAAAGAGATGTCAGGTCTTGTAGCACTGGCTAAGTACATAAGGAGCCAATAATCTAATTGATCTCTAGCAATTCTTCGATTCTTTTGAAGCAACACACTAGCATCATATGGTGTTGGAGAGGGCTTGCAGTCACTATAGCCAAAGTGACTCAAGATCTTTTCCACATAGTGAGATTGAAGCAATGTAATCCCACCATCATCGTCTCTCAACAACTTGATGTTCAGAATGACATCAACCACTCCTAAATCCTTCATCACAAAACAACGAGATAGGAAATCCTTGACCTCCTTAATAACATTCAGATTTGTTTCGAAAATCAGTATGTCATCAACATACAAGCAAAGGATAACTCCCTCGCCCCCACCATGGCGATAGTACACACATTTGTCAGCTTTGTTTACAACAAAGCCTGCAGTTGTTAAAGTTCTTTCAAACTTCTCATGCCACTGTTTGGGTGCTTGCTTGAGTCCATACAAAGCCTTCAGCAACTTGCACACTTTTCCTTCCTGACCATCTAGTACAAACCCATCTGGTTGTTCCATATAAATTTCCCCGTCCAACTCTCCATTTAGGAAAGCAGTCTTAACATCCATTTGATGAACGAGAAGACCATGTGAGGCAGCTAGTGAAAGTATAACTCGATTAGTGGTCAGTCAAGCCACAGGTGAGTAAGTATCAAAAAAGTCTTCACCTTCCTTTTGGGTATAACCCTTAGCCACGAGCCGAGCCTTGTACTTTTCAATAGTACCATCAGGCCTAAGCTGCTTCTTGAATACCCATTTGCATCCTATAGGTTTGCACCCATAAGGGCGATCAGTTATCTCCCAAGTTTCATTCGCCAAGATGGAATCCATCTCGCTACAAACCGCTTCCTTCCAGCAGTCAGCATCTTCAGATGGATAGGCCTCTAAAGTAGAACTGGGAGTGTCATCTATGAGATACACAAGAAAATCATCATCAAAGGACTTTGCAGTCCTCTGATGACCCACAAGTATAGGGGATCTATCGTAGTCCTTTCGATAAGTAAGAGTGTCGAACCCAACGAAGAGCAGAAGGAAATGCTAAGCAGTTTTCAGTAAGGTATTCTTTGCAAGCACTAAAATTATTGGTAACAGATAGTTTTGTGATAAGGTAATTTGTAACGGGTAACAAGTAATAAAAGTAAATAAGGTGCAGCAAGATGGCCCAATCCTTTTTGTAGCAAAGGGCAAGACTGGACAAATTCTTATATAAAGGAAAGCGCTCCCGAGGACACATGGGAATTATCGTCAAGCTAGTTTTCATCATGTTCATATGATTCGCGTTTGGTACTTTGATAATTTGATATGTGGGTGGACCGGTGCTTGGGTACCGCCCTTCCTTGGACAAGCATCCCACTTATGATTAACCCCTCTTGCAAGCATCCGCAACTACAAAAGAAGTATTAAGGTAAACCTAACCATAGCATGATACATATGGATCCAAATCAGTCCCTTACGAAGCAACTCATAAACTAGGTGAAAGAACATGCGGTGCCCCCATGTTTGGTTTTGGTAATTGATGAGAATCTCTACGGACTAATGGTTGCATTGAGTTATATTTGAAGGATTTTTCCATAGGCATTTCTTGAAGTCCATGTGTTGGTTTCAAGGAGTTTATGAGTTGACCAAGGTGATATTATGGAATTATCCAAAGTTGGGTCATGCATCATCCAAATGAAGAGAGTTGGAAAGGTTCAAGGTTGATCAAGACTAAGTCAAGAGTGAATCAAGTTGATCAACTCACAAAGCGTAGAAGATGTACTGAGAGAGATCAAGTGATCCCATGGTATGGTAAGCATTGTCAATTACGCTTTGTGTACCAACCCATGGTCTTCGTGAGAGTTCTTTGTGGGGTTAGGTTGCCGTGTGCAAGTTCAAGTGATGCATCACGAAGAGATCAAGTGCTTGAAGCTTGCCGTCCATTGTGGTGAAAATGGACTTGTGAAGGTGTGCGAAAGAGTGGCTCACCCATAGTGGAGTATGGGGGAGCAATCTACTAGTCTTCACCAAGCCAACGCAATCAAGAAAGGTGGTCCAACTTGAGGGAGTCAAGATCGTCATCATCTAGCTCAAGTGGACCATGTGCAAGGCAAAGGTTTTCCCTTGATAGGTTTTTTATTTTTTCGGTCTCATGGTGGTAGTTGGGAGACCGGGTTATAGGATCGATTGCCGTACTATCAAGGGGGGATCTCGATGAGTAGCTTGATCGTATCGTTCGTAGAGAGCTTAAACCATTGCATCCTTGCATCATCTTTCTTGGTTCTTGTTTGGTTCTCTTTGTTAGTATGGAGCTTTTGGTCATCTTGATGACAAGCTCGAGTTCATCGAAAACGGAGTTCACATGCATCTTCTATGATGTTTTCGGTGTTGGAGGTTTTACCGGTCTTATTCAAGGAAGGGTTCTCACCATTTTATTATGGGCCTTTTATAATTTTCTTTTTATTGTTATTTCTATCAAGATTGTGTTAGCCCTTGTCGCTAGCTTTCCAACACACCTGGTTTCGTTGAATTCGGAGTCCGTTTGCAGAAGTTGTGTCAGTTTTGGTGTCCTTAAAAAGTCTGCAGCGGTACTACCGTAGCTACTTCCGTGGCTACTTCCGCTCCGGACCAAAAAATCGTCCCAAGTCCGGATGTATTTTTAGTACCGCTCACAAGAAGTAGTACCGCTACCCCTTGCGGTAGTATCGTGAGGTCGAGCGGTAGTACCGCTCTGTGCGGGCTGTGAGTATAACGGTTGGATTTTTCCCCACCTATAAAAGGGGGTCTTCTTCCCCAATGAACTTTATCTCTTGAGCTCGTGTTCTTCCCCCATTGTTGACCTTCTTCGAGCTTGCTAACTCTCAATCCCTTCATGGATTCTTGCTAGTTTTTAAGGGAAAAGAGGGAGGAGATCTAGATCCACATTTCCACCAATCACTTTCTCCTCTATGTGAGGGGAACCCCTTGGATCTAGTTCTTGGAGTTCTTGGTGTTCTCCTTCTTGTTCTTCCTCTCATTTTCCTCCCTAGCATTAGTTGCTTCGGTGAGATTTGAGAAAGAAGGACTTGGGCACTCCGTGTGCCCTTGCCATTGCATTTGGTGCATTGGTTTGAGTTCTCCACGATGATACGTGGAAGTTACAAGTTGAGAAGCTTATTACTCTTGGGTGCTTGGTACCCTTGAGCTTGTTCTTCTTGGGTGCTTGGGTGCCCTAGACGGTTGGTGGTGTTCGGAGCTCAATCATTGTGGTGTAAAGCTCCGGGCAAGCGTCGGGTCTCCAATTAGGTTGTGGAGATCGCCCCGAGTAATTTGACGGGTCCCGGTGACCGCCGCCAACCGTTTCCAAAGTGTACAGGTTCGGTGACCGCCCCCAAGGGTTGCCATTTGTACGGGTTCGGTGACCGCCCTCAAGGGTCCCTTAGTGGAATCACGGCATCTTGCATTGTGCGAGGGCGTGAGGAGATTACGCTGGCCCTAGTGGCTTCTTGGGGAGCATTGTGCCTCCACACCTCTCCAAACGGAGATTAGCATCCGCAAGAGTGTGAACTTCGGGATACATCGTCGTCTCCGCGTGCCTCGGTTATCTCTTACCCGAGCTCTTTACTTATGCACTTTACTTTGTGATAGTCATATTGTTTCTTGTCAGATATCTTGCTATCACCTAGTAGTTTATCTTGCTTAGCATAAGTTGTTGGTGCACATAGGTGAGCCTAGTTGTTGTAGGTTTTGTGCTTGAAAAATTAACCGCTAGGTTTATTCCGCATTTGTTCAAGCCTAAACCGTAATTATTTTAAAGCGCCTATTCACCCCCCCTCTAGGCGACATCCACGATCTTTCAATTGGTATCAGAGCCTCGTCTCTCTTTGTTAGGCTTAACCGCCTAGAGAGTAAAGATGTCGACTAGGGGATTAGGATTCTCTGACACTCTTAATTTCGATGGCACACATTTTGATGTTTGGGTAATTCACATGCTTATGCTCTTTAGGGTCATGGAACCAAATTTAGAGCGAATTGTAGATATGGGGTTTTCTCCTCCAAAGGATCCCCAAAGATTATCTTTAGAGGATGAGAAAAACTCTTATCTCAATGCTCAAGCTTCTAATGTGCTTTTCGATGCTTTGAGCAATGTAGTTATATTTCAACTCATGCCGTTCCGGGAGGCTCATGAGTTGTGGACAAAGTTTGAAGATAAATATGGTGTGTCCAAGATTTGTGGGGATGATTGTTCTCCCTCCACCTCTAGCCGTGTTGCCTTCTCAACTTCTTATACTTCACCTACATGTAGATTGCCACAAGGTAATGTTATGGTGAGTAGTGTTGGTCATTGCAATGATGATAGTGTGCTTATCGTTGATGACTCTTATCACTATCTTGTTGCAATGCTCCATCTTTGGACTTTAACACTTTGTGCACCTCAAATGTTTCACATGCTTGTGTTGATAGTCCTTGCATATCATGTAGAAATTGCTTGACTAAATCTCATGATGATATGCTTGCTATATCTTGTTGCCATGATAAAAATGCATGTATTTCCTCGAGTTGTTGTGCTAACAATGTAGAGGAAACCCAACACTCCATGGAACAAGATGTGGTCTTGAATGGTGCTTCAAGGGATCCTACATCATCATCTATTGCTTTTTGCCTTATGGCCAAGGCTTCAAATGTATCTCCCACTTTGAATCCCAATATATCCTGTGATGATATTGATGATGGCAAGAGTGATGATGATGTCGATTATGATGAAGAGAATGATGATGTTGCCTCCTTAAAAATTAAGGGGGAAATGATTTTTAAAGCTCTTCTTAAGAATAAAATTGCTCGTTCCAACTTCATGAAAATCATGTCTATTGCTATTGAGGGCAAGAAATATATTGATGAGTTGGAATCTCGTCTTGAGGAGCATGAGGTTACCATTGATAAAATAGAAGGTCATGAGCGTGATTACGCTAATGAGATTGCAGACATCTCTCAAGCTCTTGAACTTGAACAAACCACCAAGGAATCTCTTGAGGAGACTTTTGCTCTAGAATTATCTAGAGTGAAGGAATCTCATGATAGAGCTCTTGAGGTGGCCAATGTTTTTGAAACAAAAAATGCTAAGCTTGAAGTTGCTCATGCTAAACTCCTTGAGGATTTTGAGCACCTCGAAAATGGCTCAAGGGTCATCAAGGGTGAGCTCATCAAACTCATCGAGTCTCATGCACAACTTAAAGCTTCTTATTCAAAAGATCTTGTAAAGTTGCCTTCTCCTCTTGCTATTATTGATGATGCTTGTGCTACTAACTCTATTACTTGTGAAGCATCCAGTTTGAAGGAGAATGTTGAGCTTCGGGCTCAACTTGGGTTGCTATCTAGCAATTATGAGAAATTGGAAGAAATCCATGAAAAGCTCTCAAGCTCTCATGATGATCTTCTAGTATCCCATAATGCGCTAAAAGATAGCTCATGAGGCCATGATTGCTAAGGTAACATACAGTGAGCCTCATGTGGATACTAGCACTACCTCTAGTCAAAATGCTATATTGCCATGTGCTAGTCCTTGTAATTAATCTACTCATAATGTTGGTACATCTTGTGATGAATCGCTTTCCTTGCCTTGTTGCTCTAATGATGAAGCTTATACTTCCTCTAGTACTTGTGTTGAGACTAACCATGTAGAGGAAATCAAAGAGCTCAAGGACCAAGTCACTTCTTTGAAGAAAGATTTGGAAAAGTGTCATGAAGGGAAATTTACACTCAACAACATTTTGAGCGTGCAAAAATCCCCCAATGACAAAGGTGTACTTGGATTCAACTCCAATAAGAAGAAGAAGTCCAAGAGCAACAAGAAGAAGAGCCAAAAACAAGTCAAGAAGGCCAAGATCATTTGGTTCAAGTGCAAAATTGAAGGGCATCATGTTAGATCTTGCCCATTGAAGAATAAGCCCATTAGTGACAAGCAACAAGGGAAGCGGCCACAAGTTCACTCTCATGCTCAACCTCAAGTTGAAGAAAGGCCTCTTCCCAAGAAAACTCAAGCTAATGCTTCTCAAGTTGAGAAATCAAGTGAGAAGGAAGTGAAGAGTAGACGTTGCTACCTATGTCGTGAGAAAGGTCACCTCGCTTCTTCATGCACTAGTGGTAACTTATCCAACCCAATTATTATTGATGATATCTATTCTCTTGGGAAGGATAAGGTTGGCAATGTGTTTGCCAAAGTTGTTGGTACTCAAAGTGGTGTCAATAAAAGAACCATTTGGGTAGCCAAGCCTATTGTGACTAATCTCTTAGGACCCAACTTGGTTGGGGACCAACAAGCTCAAACATGATCAATAGGTGTTGTTAGAGGGCATTGGAGACTTGGCTACATTATGAAGAATTAAGGGGACTTCATCATTCTTATTATCTCAAGCCAAGTCAATTGGGTTATCAAGTTTCTATACTATATCCAATGTCCCTCCCTCCGGTAACTTGTACTTAATTACTTGCCCCTTTGCATGTTTGGTTTTTTTCCTTGCATGTGTTTGTATATGTTGTGCTTCCAACTTGATTATCTTGAGCAATCAAGTATGTGTGTGTTGGTTTGCACATCATGTACGTGTGTGTCGTGCGTAGAGCCTTTATGCTTCTTTTTGTATCTTAGTTGGCTCTTGTGAGAGATTAATGGAACATCCCATTATGGGGGAGCGATATGCTTCGTGCACATCACAATCCTATAAATGTGTGTACATGAGGAATACCATATAGTATTGATATTACAAGATTATCTAGTCGCTATGTGGTATGTCTTCTCATGAGAAATTCAAATTCTAAATAGTCCATTAATTATCTCTTGTTGGATCCTCTTATTGCCTCTTGTTAAGTTTTTATTGGTATCACATTATGGGGGAGTAATATGCTATGTGCATATTACAAGCCTAGAAAATGTGTACATTTGAGATATTATCACCTGGAATTGATATTGTAAATTATCTTGTTCCTAGGTGGCATGTTAGCTCTACAAGTTGCAATTTGCTTGTGTTTGGTGTGAAGATGATGTTGGATATCCTTGCTATCTACCAACGGGAATTTTTTTCCAAATACTTCTTGTCTTTTGACAATTGGTACTCACTTTTGTGTGGTAGACATTATTGATCATCTTTACATTGGCCTTTGCTTTTACTTTCCTTATCTCTTGCCTAGGATTGTGTGAACTCCCATTGTTTTCCATAACACTTGTGGATCTTGTTATTTCCTTGACCTTTTCTAGTGTTTGTATAGATATAGTGAAAGTAGTGATCCCAACTTGTGCCTTTTGTATTCAAATGCAAATTCTCTAATGCACTAGTCTTGGGGGAGCTATCCTATTTTCTATAAAACACTCATCTTGTGATCCTTATCAAGTGTGTGTTGGTGGAAGGCAAGCCGTTTTCGTTTTGGTACTTTGTGCCATCATGAAACTTTGTAGAGAGCTTGGTTTGTTTGGAACCATCCTCTCTTTTGGGAGTTTGATATATTTTATTTAGTGTGTATTAATGAATCTCTCATTCCTCGATGTATCTGTTATGGATATCCTCCAAGTGATGATTTATTCATTTGGTATCTTTTCTTCACTTGTCATTTCTTTGTCAATTGGCATCGGTTCTTGAAAGTCTTGAGCATGCATATTAACTTCATGTAGTTTATTTGGCATGCTTTCATTCTTTATTTGACCCAATATATAGGGTAAACTCCACCAAGTCTCAAATTGGATGAGATGTGCATGAAATTCATTTTCGTATCTATATGCACATTTTTATGTGGAGTTTGTCCTATGTACTATTGGTTCTCTAACTCTTGGTCCCAATGAGTTTGGGTACCATTTTGTTTGTGTCGTTGTTCTAGGAACAATTGGAGATGCATTGGATGCTCGAATCACTCACAAGGAAGGTGTTGTCATCATGTGCTTATTGGAGTCGAGCTAGGATGATCAATGAACTACTATCTATCTTCGATTGGTATCTACTACATCCTTCCAATGTTAACTCGGTAACAAGTATCTTCATATTCTTCATGCACACATTTCTTGCATCAACCTTGTGTAGGTTGTATCATGGCATGTTATTCATTCATTCTTGTTATACTTGCTTCCTTTCTCAAAGCATCCCAACAATGATCTCTTGTTGCTAGTTGTGATTTCTTTGTTGTTCGTGTGTGGACTTCATTTATATACAATAAGACCATATCTAGCCAAGTGCTTTGCTTTCAAGTAAATATCTTATTGGTATATTTATGACTTCCTTGTGGATATCTTGTTCTTTCCTTGTAGTAACCATTTCTTATGTGCATCCTTCTTTGTGCATTGATATCATCATGATTTTCATCTACCTAGAATCTTATACACTTGAGAGAAGTTACATCATTAGTGGATTTCCTTATTCTTTCACGTCCACCCTTCTTTCCTTTGTATTTCCTAGGTGGCTCCGTGAAAGGATTTGTCTTGAGTGCGGGTCATTTCTCATTGCATCTTGTTGCACTCTTGTGTGGTGAAGATCTTTTTCCTCTTGCTTGTTATGATGAGGCTTTTGCCAATTTAATTGGTATCCCTCCTCTTAACAGAGCTTCCTTTTATATCTTCACCATGGGTTGTCACAAGCATAGATTCTTTATATGCTTTTTAGTGAGCTTGTGAACCCGTTTGCTAGTTGTGTGTGGGAATGACATGCCTTGCACCGTGTATCTCATACATTCAAGACTATATTGATGCTTAATGCTCACCCTTACATTAGCCTTCCTAAGTGCTTTGCCATGACTCACACACATCATTTTGGTTGAGCCTAATCTTAAGTTGCCTCTTTTATATGTTGTTCAACCATTTGTTTGTTGCAAGTGCTAGGCTTTGTTTCCTACTTGATCTCTTGCACTTGTTGTTAGTTTCTATTGTCTTTGGGGGAGCTATGATCCTATTTTGTGCACTTTGTATTTAGATACAAAAATTCTTATTTGTGCACAAATCATGGCGAGCTTCTTTAGTTTCTTTAGAACACTCCTCTGCTTATATCATAATATCTTTAATTCATGTGGCTCGTAGGATCTTTGGTCTAGTTGGTTCAATTGGTATCTTTTTATAGCTTGCTTCAATTGGTATCTTTTGATTGCTTGATTGCTTGTGTCTCCCTCGGTTATGTCTTTGTGGCAATCTTCCTTTAGCAATCTTGGTGCCTCCTCCAAGTATTACCTTTGGATATGTGTATTGCATTCCACTCTCTTGTTGAGAAACACAAAACTTTTGGAGGAACACCTTTTATATTGGTCTTCTTAGCTTTCCGCCCATTTTGGCAATCGATGCCAATGGGGGAGAAGTTTCAAAGAGTTTTGTGGATAAGTCTTCATAGTTTTCTACTTGCTTTGGTTTTGTTCCTAAGCATTTGCATCTCATACGCATGCATTATTGTTGTTGCATTGCATGGTGATGCATAATTCCTTGTATAAACTCTCTTGAAAGTGATTGTCATCAATTACCAACATGGGGGAGATTGAAAGAACATGCGGTGCCCCCATGTTTGGTTTTGGTAATTGATGACAATCTCTATGGACTAATGGTTGCATTGAGTTATATTTGAAGGATTTGCCCATAGGCATTTCTTGAAGTCCATGTGTTGGTTTCAAGGAGTTTATGAGTTGACCAAGGTGATATTATGGAATTATCCAAAGTTGGGTCATGCATCATCCAAATGAAGAGAGTTGGAAAGGTTCAAGGTTGATCAAGACTAAGTCAAGAGTGAATCAAGTTGATCAACTCACAAAGCGTAGAAGATGTACTAAGAGAGATCAAGTGATCCCATGGTATGGTAAGCATTGTCAATTACGCTTTGTGTACTAACCCATGGTCTTTGTGAGAGTTCTTTGTGGGGTTAGGTTGCCGTGTGCAAGTTCAAGTGATGCATCACGAAGATATCAAGTGCTTGAAGCTTGCCGTCCATTTTGGTGACAATGGACTTGTGAAGGTGTGCAGAAGAGTGGCTCACCCATAGTGGAGTATGGGGGAGCAATCTACTAGTCTTCACCAAGCCAACGCAATCAAGAAAGGTGGTCCAACTTGAGGGAGTCAAGATCGTCATCATCTAGCTCAAGTGGACCATATGCAAGGCAAAGGTTTGCCCTTGATAGGTTTTCTATTTTTTTGATCTCATGGTGGTAGTTGGGAGACCGGGTTATAGGATCGATTGCCGTACTATCAAGGGGGGATCTCGATGAGTAGCTTGATCGTATCATTCGTAGAGAGCTCAAACCATTGCATCCTTGCATCATCTTTCTTGGTTCTTGTTTGGTTCTCTTTGTGAGTATGGATCTTTTGTTCATCTTGATGACAAGCTCGAGTTCATCGAAAACGGAGTTCACATGCATCTTCTATGATGTTTTCGGTGTTGGAGGTTTTACCAATCTTATTCGAGGAAGGGTTCTCACCATTTTATTATGGCCCTTTTCTAATGTGCTTTTATTGTTATTTCTATCAAGATTGTGCTAGCCCTTGTCGCTAGCTTTCCAACAAACTTGGTTTCGTTGAATTCGGAGTCCGTTTGTAGAAGTTGTGTCAGTTTGGTGTCCTTAAAAAGGCTGCAGCGGTACTACCGCCCATGGGAGCGGTACTACCGCGGCTACTTCTGTGGCTACTTCCGCTCCGGACCAAAAATTCGTCCCAAGTCCAGCGGTGGTAGGCACGGATGTATTTTTTAGTACCGCTCGCAATCAGTAGTACCGCTACCCTTTGAGGTAGCACCGCTACCCCTTGCGGTAGTACCGTGAGGTCGAGTGGTAGTACCGCTCTGTGCGGGCTGTGAGCATAACGGTTGGATTTTTCCCCACCTATAAAATGGGGTCTTCTTCCCCAATGAACTTTATCTCTTGAGCTCGTGTTCTTCCCCCATTGTTGACCTTCTTCGAGCTTGCTAACTCTCAATCCCTCCATGGATTCTTGCTAGTTTTGTGGGAAAAGAGAGAGGAGATCTAGATCCATATTTCCACCAATCACTTTCTCCTCTATGTGAGGGGAACCCCTTGGATCTAGTTCTTGGAGTTCTTGGTGTTCTCCTTCTTGTTCTTCCTCTCATTTTCCTCCCTAGCATTAGTTGCTTTGGTGGGATTTGAGAAAGAAGGACTTGGGCACTCCGTGTGCCCTTGCCATTGCATTTGGTGCATTGGTTTAAGTTCTCCACAGTGATACGTGGAAGTTACAAGTTGAGAAGCTTATTACTCTTAGGTGCTTGGTGTAAGGGCATATTTATCCCTAAGGTGTTTTGGTGATTGATGACAATGCTTTTGCGGACTAATCGTGTGCCTTGAGTATTTCAGACATTTCATCACTAGGCACAAGACGGTTTTTGTCCCCTTCGAAGACTATTGAAGACGACATTTGTCTACATTTCTTTTCGGTGGATTTGAGTCGTAGGAAAGCCGTACTATTAAGAGGGAGTCTGCATTGGTGAGGCTAGGGTGGAATCAACACGTACACATCCCTTTTGCACCCTCTCAGCTTTTCCGGTTCGTTGAAGGCTCCTTTGCTCCCTTCTCCCTATGGTCTGGTCCCAGCGGTAGTGCCGCTCAAGAGGTACAAGCGGCAGTATCGCTCCGCAGCGGTAGTACCGCTTGGAGCCGTAGTACCACTGTGGCTCTGTGCTCCTACCGCCTCGATTCAAGGGCTCTCCTCTCATGTCGGGTTGTGCGGCACTAGCTGTGGCAGTAGAGGCGGAAGTACCGCTCATAGGCGGTAGTACCGCCCCTACCACCACAGTAGTACCACCCTGGGTCCAGATCCTACTCTGCGTCTTGCGGCACGGCAGTACCGCGAGGTGGAACGATAGTACTGCTGGCCACAGCGGTAATACCGCCACCCCTGCGGTAGTACCGCCCTGTGCGGGGCTGAGCAAGGGTAACAGTTGGATTGACTTCCCCACTTATAAAAGGAGGTCTTCTTCTCCAAGTTGACCTACCTCTTTTCCCCAAGCTTCATTTATTGCTCCAAAGATCATTTTCGCCCGATATCTCTCCCTACCTAGTCAAACTTGTTGATTTTCTAGGGATTGGTTGAGAAGGCCCAGATCTACACTTCCACCAAGAGAAATTTGATTCCCCCACTCATCCCTTGCGGATCTTGTTACTCTTGGGTGTTTGAGCACCCTAGACGGTTCAGGTCACGTCGGAGCCATATTCCATTGTGGTGAAGCTCCATGGTTTCACTAGGAGCCTCCAATTCGGGTGTGGAGAGAGCCCCAACCTTGTTTGTAAAGGTCCGGTCGCCGCCTCCAAGGCACCAATAGTGGAATCATGGCATCTCGCGTCGTGTGAGGGCGTGAGGAGAATATGGTGGCCCTAGTGGCTTCTTGGGGAGCATTGTGCCTCCACACCGCTCCAACGGAGACATACTTCCCCTCAAAAGGAAGGGACTTCGGTAACACATCCTCGTCTTCACCGGCTCCACTCTTGGTTATCTCGTGCCTTTACTTGTGCAAGCTTTTGTGTTGTATCCTTAGTTTGCTTGTGTACCTTTTGTTGTTGCATCATATAGGTTGCTCACCTCGTTGCATATCTGGACAACCTACTTTGATGCAAAGTTTAAATTGGTAAAGAATAGCTAAAAATTGTTAGTTTCCTATTCACCCCCCTCTACTCAACTATATCGATCCTTTCAATTGGTATCAGAGCCTTGTCTCTTTACTAAGGACTTTGCCGTCCAAAGAGTATGGTTGACACCATAGATGGTGCAGAGGAGCACTCTGGTGTGAATCCAATCTCGTCTACGACCGATGGGGGAACCGCGGTCTCTCGTGAGGAATTCAATGTGGCCTTGGACACATTGAAGACCTCCATGACGACCGAGGTTGAAAGCATGTTTAACAAATTCATAGAAGGGATTAAACTATCCACCGCACCGTTGAGAGTGGGTGATCCCACTAACAAGGTGACGGATGCTAACTCCGACAAGGGGGAAGCTACTAGTGATCAAGTTCCTTCTTCTAGTGGTAAAAATTGCACCGGCATCTTTGCCCATGTGAAGCCTCCACTTGTTTATGGTGGACCAATTCCTTCCACTCATTTGAATCATGTCGGTCCTCCCACCAAGATTGTGAAAAATAAGGACTTTGATTCTTGGGTCTATCACTTTAAGCGTCATTTAAATCATGTGAATACTAATCTTTGGAGAATTGTTGAAGAAGGTTTCTATCCGCATGACCGAAGCAACTTCACTCCTAGAGAAGCCGCGGATAATCAATTCAACGAGAATGCTCTCTTCATCATCCAAGATGCAATTCCAGTGGAAGATCTTTCTCATCTCCGGCCCTTCACCATGGCCAAAGATGCATGGCATCAAGTTGTTTCCCTCTACAAGGGAAGTGCAAGCATCCAACGCTCCAACTATGAAGTGGTGCAAGATGAAGCCGATGAGTTTGCAGTGAAAGAAGATTAAGAACCTCGTGAGCTTTATCAGAGAGTAACCAAACTCGCGGTCTCACTCCGAGATCATGGGAGCAAGGACATCGATAACAATTGGATCAAGCGCAAATTCCTCAAGGCAATGATGCCCTACCACAAGGCCATGTCCTCCGTCATTCGTCAAAGGCCGGACTTCCACACCTTGTCCTCAAGTGAAGTGTTGGATGAGTTTGTGGCCATGAGCATCTTGGACAAGACCGCCGACAATGCGGTGCTGTGTTATCAAAGAGCAAAGAAGCCAAACCTTGCATTAAAGGCCAAGGTTAGTGTGGAAGAATAGGCCGAAGAAGAAGAGGAGAGCAACCCCGAAGATACAAAGTATTCCTATCATGAACACATGGCTCTTGCTTCAAGGCAATTTTGGAGCAAGAAAAACTCAAGGCCCAACTTCAACAAGAACAACTAAAGTGGCACGAAGGGCAAGCAACGTGTGAGGACTTGCTATAATTGTGGCAATGTGAGCCATTTTGTTGCGGAGTGCCCGTATGAGAAGAGGGAAGACAATGGTGGCAAGCTCATCCGAAAGGACAAAGCCAAGTCTTTCCCAAACAAGAGCAACTTCACCAAGAAGACTCCTCCCAAAGCGTTGGTGGTATAAGAAGAGTACAATGAGGATGAGGATGAGTTGGTTGCCATGGCCTCCGTTGCCATTGCGACAACTCCACGAGTGTCACTCTTCGACTCACCCAATGAGAGCATCACCGCCAAGTGCCTCATGGCTAAAGCCACCAACAAGGTAACCCCCAACATCAAAACTACCATCATTAATAATTCTTGATTGCATTGATGAACATGATGGACCTAATGTGCAGGAGAATGAGTTTGAGTCCTTTATGGGCAAACTCAAGGGTAAATCCAAGAAGCACTTTGTTGCTCTCTTGGAACAACTTGGTGAAGCCAATGACATGATCGAGGCTCACGAAGATACCATCTCTAAGATGGAGGGGCATAGTCGTGACTATGCTGATGAGATTTCGGATCTTTCCAATGCTCTTGAGAAAGAGCGTGGTCTTAGTTTGGCTCTTGAGGAGTCACACAACGATGATCACGCTAAGTTAAAGAAAGATCCTGATCATGCTATTGTTGTTTCTTGTGTGCTAAACTCCGAGTAGGCCAAGCTTGGTGTTAATCTTGCTAGACTCAAAGAGGAGTTTGACCTACTTGACAAGGCTCACAAGGTCTTGAAGGGTACTCATGCTAGCCTCAAAGAGTCTCATGATCAACTTCAAGTAAAGCTAACCAAGGAGAAAGCCACATTTCCTCATATGGTGTTAATTGATAATGCAAATGCTACTAACCCATGTTGTGAGCATGTGCATCTTGTTGAGGAGAATGCTAAGTTGCAGGAGCGACTTGATAAAGGCCTTGTTTCTTGCATACAAGGCGAGAAAAACCTCAATGACCTTTTGAGCAATCAAAAGGGAGTTGTGGCCAAGGAAGCGATTGGGTACGCACCCGAGTCCAAGAACAAGAAGAAGAATGAAAAGGCCAAACGACCTCCCCCTCTCAAGGAAACCTTTGTGAAGGAGGGAGAGGGTGCTACTAAGGAGAAGACTAAGAACACCGTGAAGGGTGGTGATGCCAAGAAGGGCAACACTTCCCTTCCCAACCAAGCCGGCGACTTTAACCCTTCTTATGTGTTGTGCCGTGCTAGTGATGGACATGTTTATGCCAAATTTGTGGGCTCTCCTTATGAGTACATTGAATGGTCTATTTGGTTCCTAAGACCCGTGTTACTAACATCAAAGGACCCATTACTAAATGGGTACCTAAAACCAAGCATTGATCTCTTGTAGGTGTTTGCTTATGGTGGGGGATCATGGTTGCTCAATAGTGGAGCCACTAATCATATGACCGAAAGCAAGGACTTGGTGGTGGATGTTCACAAGATTCCATCTATGCCCACCAATGTCGGGTGGGGTGATGCCTCATCCTCCAAGGTATTTGGGCTTGGCAAGGTTATCATTTCTCATGATCTCACGATCGAGAAGGTCGTGCTTGTTGAGTCCCTTGCATACAATTTACTTTCCGTTCATCAACTTGCACTCATGGGCTTTGCCACTTTCTTTGATGTTGATACCATGGCCCTCTTGTGTAGCAAGACTCTTAAAGTAGCCTTTGTTGGGCATGTCGAGAACGGTCTCTATGTGATTAACTTTTTGAAGCGACCCACTAAGACAGCGACATGCCTAATGGCTAAAGTTGATATGGGATGGCTTTGGCATCGCCATTTAGCCCATGTCAATATAAGATATTTGCAAAGTCTTCTCAAGGGGGACCATGTCCGTGGACTAACAAATGTTAGTTTTGCTAAAGATCGTGCTTGCAATGCTTGTATCAAAGGAAAGCTTCATGAAAAGGCTCACCCTCCCACGACTGTCATCTACTCGAAGAGGCCTTTGGAGCTCCTTCACTTGGATCTCTTTGGGCCTCCATCCTTTGATAGTCTTGGGGTAGAAAGTATTGCTTGGTGATTGTGGATGACTATTCAAGATACACTTGGGTATACTTCTTCAAGAAGAAGAGCGAGACCCAACAAACCGTCATTGACTTTGCAAATGAAGCCCAACGATAACACAATGCAAAGATCTTGACAATAAGAAGCGACAATGGCACCGAGTTCAAGAACTACACCTTGGATGAGTTCCTTAGTGATGAGAGGATCAAGCATCAATATTCCGCACCATACACCCCTCAACAAAATGGTGTAGCAGAGAGGAAGAACCATACGTTGATGGATGCGGCAAGGACCATGATGGCGGAGTTCAAGTCTCCATACAACTTTTGGGCCGAAGCCATCAACACCGCCTATCATGCATCCAATCGGCTCTACCTCCACAAGGGCTTGAACAAAACTCCTTATGAGATACTCACCGGTAACAAGCCCAACCTCAAGTACTTCCGGGTGTTCGGGTGTAAGTGTTTCATTCTCAAGAAAGGTGTTCGTTTGTCTAAATTTGAGGCTAGAGCTTATGAGGGCATATTTGTTGGTTATGCTACCAACTCTCATGCTTACCGTGTCCTCAATAAGTCCACGGGACTCATTGAGGAGACGTGTAACATGGAGTTTGATGAGAATAACGGCTCCCAAGTGGAGCAAAGTGGCACTTGTGATGTAGGTGATGAAATTCCTCCCCAAGCCATAAGAAGAATGGGAGTTGTCTTTATCCTACCCATTGAGGAACCCCTTGTGGCCGAAGGAGAAGGACAATGCTCCACTCAAGTGGAGCCATCACCAACCCAAGGCCCACATGCTTCCGAAGAACAAAGTTAAGGCCCTCAACATCATGAGCAAGACCAAGGGCAAGATCAATCTCAAGACCGTGTTGAATCACCAAGTGATGCCCAAGGTCAAGTTCTCTCCTCCGAGCAAGCTCAAGATCAAGAACAAGCTCATGACGGCGCTCAAGATGATCGAGTCACCGCTCCTCAACTCACCCCTAAGGAGGAATTGGAGCATCACTACAAAAAAATACACTTTCGTGATGATACATGTTTGTCACAGTAGGTCGCTTTTTTTGTCATGCATGTACATCCATGACAAATTTATGACAGAATCAAGATAGTCATACCTGTGCTGTCGTAGAAGTGTTCCATGACATTACCAAAATTATCATCACAGAAGTGTCCACTTCCATGACGATAAATCGCGCGTCACAGAAGTGCTTTCGTCAAGGGTGACCGACACATGGCATCCACCGTAACGGAACACCGTTAAGCTATCGGGTCGGGTTTTGGATACGATAACCCGTTAACAGCCCCGACCAATGGGAAATTTCCACGTGTAAAATTCTTATTGGCCGGACGAAACACGTGTCAGCTCGTCAGTGGGTCAGATAGGCGCCTATGATATGTCGACACGTGGCACGTCCCAACAGTGGCCCATTTAGCTTACAAAGCCGGCCCATTTGACTTGGTCAAAAGTTAACGGGCTGGCCCATGAAAAGCATGTTAACAGTCTCTTCGCAAATAGCCCATTTTATGACCCGTTAACTCACGGCCCGTTAGGCCCTAAAGGAAATCAGCCCAACAAAGTCATGTGGGCCGTCGAATATAATAC
The DNA here is from genome assembly GCF_056163025.1 of Triticum urartu. Taxonomy (NCBI): domain Eukaryota; kingdom Viridiplantae; phylum Streptophyta; class Magnoliopsida; order Poales; family Poaceae; genus Triticum; species Triticum urartu. The sequence continues at coordinate 444,379,959 of NC_141876.1, forward strand.
CAGCCCATTTCACTTTCGGCCCATGTATGGCCCACGACGTCTTTCGGCCCATATGAGGCCTTCGTATCTTTCGGCCCATTACAGGCCCACGGTGACTCTAGCCCATAATGAACAATAATTTTCTTTATATCCGTTAACGGCCCGTGATTTACATGGGCCGTTTCCAGCCCGTGTTAGCTTTCGGCCTATTGACGACCCATACGTTCTTGGGCTCCTTTTCGGCCCTCGATTACTTCCAGCCCGTTACTGGCCTGTTCCCCTAATGGGCCAAATTCGGCCCATGGCAAGAGTTGGCCCGTTACTAGCCTATTCCACTAATGGGCCAAATTCGGCCCATGGCAAGAGTTGGCCCGTTACTGGCCTGTTACCCTAATGGGCCAAATTCGGCCCATGGAAGAGTCGGCCCGTTTCTGGCCTGTTAACCCGTTGCGCCGTTTCCAGCCCGTCTTATATTCTGGCCCATTAACGACCTGTTATGCCTATGACAGAATTAAGCCTTTGTTGTCCTACGGTCTATTAACGGCCTGTTACCGTGCTGGGCCGATACCAATTATGCCCGATTATGGCCCATGTAGACCCATTTATCCGACGGCCCGAGGCCCACCGATTACAGGCCCATTTATCGACGGCCCGTAGGAGACCGATGGATCCTACAGCCCGTATATGGCCCATGGTAGTTGCGACCACTAGCAAACCAGGGAAAAAGAAGACTAGGAAATAAATAAGGCCGAAACTGACGCTAGGCTATTAAGGCGATTGCACACATTACATCCACTCGGCATCAAAGATCGCCACCAGTACAAATATAGGGAACACCCTACACTATACAAAAATGTCTTGCTGTTTTCTTCAGGCGGTGGCTGCATGTTAAGAATAAATTTTGTATCACACCAAAACAAATTACAACTATATAACAAAAGGAAGGTTGGCATAAAACTTAATAGTCTAGTAGATAAATGCACCACCAGAAGTTTAGAAGCTCAGTTCATTTGACCTGACTGTTATGTTTTCATGATGTATTGTCCGATGGAGCACCATAACCCTCGCCTTCATTTCCCCTAGGCTCCTGAACAACATAGCAAATGTCTGATAGTCTGGTTTCAAAACCATGCATATCTTGATGACATTGAGCAATGTTTCTCCTTGTTTCACAAAGGGTCTCTGTTAGGGAATGGACTTGTGTCTGGAGCGCAGATACAACATTGCTTTGAGCTTGCATATCTTGATCATGAGGCAGTTTGGACGATATTGCCTTAACAACCAACCCAGTATTACGCAGGAACGTGCTTTTGGCACTGTTAGTGGACAGGTACTAACCCACTGCAGCAAGAGCTGACATTGCGGTTATAGTTGCCTCGCCACCTTCAGAAGGTGGCGGTTCCACCATTTTTCCATACCTCACTGAAAAGTTGAGGTTTTACATTAGTAGTACCAGAACAGAAGATATTATGGAGGCAGCAAAACCAAACAAAATAGGTTTGGTCTATATACATAACTTATTCTGGTGAACCCATGTAAAATACTAGTTGTATTTTATTGCAAAGTACATAATAAAACCAGGTTCCAAACATATGACCATGTACCATCGCTAATGTATTGTCTATTTCTTCACATTGTATTGAGGGCTAAGGATAAAGAGACGAAGTTTATAATACGATAAGCATAGTATGACGTCATTCATATCACAAAACAACTGAGAACAGACAAACAGGCAATTGTAACGTTGTGTGGGCAAGTCCAGCGCGGAACAAGATTACGGGTCAAGATCAAAGGAACATCACTCCTCTGTTTTAAACCTTGTAAGGTGCAATGATACACTAAGACAATTGTGTATAAAATTGAAAAGAGTAATAGACATTGGCTGCAAACCATGCAGTTCAAGGCACAAGTCAGAGTAAGTAGTAGTTAAAACACATGAGGATTAAGGACTTACAACAGTGGCTTTGACTGGTGTAGTCATGCCCTTCTTCTTGCTGGTGTGACAGTCCTTGAAGATTTCCATAACATTTGGTTCAGGTACTTTTTGGTCCTTGCAGGCTTTCCTCTGCATTTGGAACAAGTCAATATAGATCTGATAATATGGTACAACGAAAAGAGTGAAACAACAGCTAATTACAAGAGCCTCGCAGTGTGCAATATAGCTATGAGATCCTGTCGTCTGTTGGAATTTCACTTTCGTACGGTTGGCCTTGTTCTTTGAACAGTTCACCTACAAGAAGATAGATTTGTGTGGCACATGCGTAAATAGGACTTCAACATGTGATCTGATGACATATATATAATGTACCTGATACTTCGGATCGGACCAGTGCTTAACGAGGCCTCTCCAGTCTTCATCAGATATATTTTCCACTGGAGATGTTTGGGCAAGTTCACTGTTAGCCTTGCCGTCAAAGTGAGTTTTCCTCAAGTTATACCGATACTGTCGCAGAGCAGACTTGAAAACATCGGTGCAAGCTTGTCTGGTTGCATCATCTTGGCTATCCAACTTGAACCTCATCTGTTGAAAATTATGGGAGTCTCATTATCAGTAACCTAGAAAGTATTGGACAGAGCAAGACGATATTACTAGTTTCTATACATAACCATACTTACAGATAAATGGTCGAGGAAGATGTTGAACTGGGTTTCGTCTTTGTCATTCCTGTACTGAATCCATGCTGGGAGGATACGTATATGACACCTAACAGCAACCGCTGCCTCTGATACTAACTTGGCTGACTCTGTAGCATCACGTGGCCTTTTTAAACCTGCCTCAAAACGGATCTCCATTCTTCCTCCTCTAGATTTAGTTAACCTATCGAGCATTATTCCTGATGTTTGTTTCCTCTTGCGCCTAGGTGCTAGTCCAACAACAAACATAGGAAGTGTTAGTGTACATCAAACTGTGAGACTACATATAAAGAAGCATGCAACTGTAACTTGACTCCAGCAACTACCTTCTTGTTGTTGAATCTCACAAGGTTCATCTGATATTGCCAACTCGTCTTGTGTCAAGAGTGCTTGGGAAGTAGTGTCAGGTGGCAAGGGAGCTTGGGAACATGCTGCTAGCTCAGTTGACACACGAGTACGTCGTGCAGCTGGTAGTATTGTGGTAGGTGTTGCAAGAACTAGGGCTGTCTCTGCTTGTTTGGTGGCAGCTATTTGTTTCTGTTTGTCTTTTTTTGCAACTCGTGTAGCATGGGAGGCCGTGTTTGTAGAATTTTCTGCTGGACTTTGACCTTCTATTGCACCATCAGTACCAGCAGAATCTGCAGGATTCATCCGCTTCTCATTCCCTGCCATTCTATGTTTCTTCCTCTTTCTCTGTGCCATGTTAAGTCAAGCCGACAAGAAAAATGAATAACAATTTAGTTCTTCGGAACAAATTGATGCGTGATGCAGACGAACTGAATTTTGATGTTAGACAACCACATGATAGGAGGATGTAATATGTATGAAAAACAGGATGAAAGAGATAACCAGAACTATGATGTGTAAACTAAGAAGAAGACATTTCACCAAATTAGAAGCAATGCAATGGAAGGTAGACACCATATAGAAGATGCTACAAATATCGCTCTGCCAAGTTAACAGTGTCTCATCATAAATGGTGTTTAAACAAATGTGAAGCAGTACAAGAAATAAATCATATGCAAGATGCAAACAACATCACACTACCTTGTTAGAGGTCTCTCGTCATTAGTGCCATTGCATATTCACAACTTATGATGTGTAAACTAAGGAGAAGGCATTTCAACAAATTAGAAGCAATGAAAGCTAGACACCATATGAAAGATGCAACGAATATCACTTTACCAAGTTAAAACTGTCTCGTCATAAGTGCCATTTCAACAAATTAGTAATACAAGCTAGAAAAGAATGTGAGATGTAACCTATATCACACTCCAAAGTCAAACGTGTCTTATGATAAGTGATTGTTGCAGGTTACACAACAGTAGTAATTTGATGTAAGAACATGGTGTGATAGACAGATATTGTATGTTCTAGAAACAGGAACACATGTCTTATTCAAGTATAATGTGTAAAGTAAGCAGATGGAATTCAACAAAACTAGAAGCAATACAAGCTAGACATCACACATAACATTCAACCACATATAACAGTGCCAAGTTAGAGGGAGCACCGGTGATGCTGCACTAGGGGAGACGTGCTCATCATAAACACAGCTTTGTTGAGTGTCTATGCATGTGTTGTCTTGGAAATCATCTTGGGGGTGTGGAGGAGTAGAAACTGTAGAGGCCCTCCGTTCGGAAGGAGCACCTTTATCCGCTGCCTTGCTAACTTCCTTCCGCTTTATTGATTTTGAATTGTCAAGTAAAACCGACAAGAAAAAGCAATAAAATTCTCTCTTCAGAACTCATTCATGCATGATACTGACAATCACTACTTTGATGTAAGGCAAATGCATGATACCAGGATGGAATATGTACGAAAAACAGGACGGCATGGCATGTTCACAACTGTTTGTGTAAACTAAGCAGAAACCATTCCAGCAAATAAGAAGCAATGCAAGCTAGACACCACATGAAAGATGCAACCAATATGACTCTGCCAAGTTAAAAGTGTCCCATCATAAATGGAATTTCAACAAATTAGAAGCAGCGCATGCTATAAATCATATGAAAGATGCAACTAATATCGCACTGCATATACTAAAGGTGTCTCGTCATGTTGATTGATGCGGGATACAAAAAAAACAATAGTTTTATGTAAGGACATGCTTAATAGACAGATGTACTATGTACTAAATACAGGAAGGCATGCCACATTAATAGGTATAATGTATAAGCTAAGCAGACTAGCACATGCAGTTTAACCATATTAGAGAATTACAATCTAGACACCATATGCAACATGCAACCACATATCACGCTGCCAAGTTAGAGCAAGCACCTGCGATGCTAGTGTAGGGGAAATGCTGTAATCAACCACAGAGCTACGTTCACTATCTTCATCTAGCATTTCTGTTTCTTGAGAATCATGTCGGGAGGCTGACGTTGCATTCTTTAAATGAGGAGTAGTCCCCTTGCCTGCCTGCCTCGTCATAAGTGATTGACGAGGGATACACAAGAACATTAGTTTAATGTAAGAACATGGTTAATACACAGATGTACTAGTATGTACCAAAAAAAGAAAGGCGTGTCATATTCAAAGGTATAATGTGTAATCTAAGCAGATGCAATTTAACCAAATTGGAAGCAATACAAGCTAGACATCCGGCTAGAGTGGTGAGCATGATCACCTAGGACCTGAGAGCCTGGTGGGAGGCGGGCTGCTTCGCCACCATCACAACTTTTTAGTTGGCTTCTAGGTGATGCCTATCTTTGCCGGGCTTGTCATTGGCTCGGCCAGTGCCCTGACTAGCTATTTGTCTTCTGGTTCTCACGGGATGGTGGTTCATGTAAAAAAATATCTTTCCTTATCTTACCGACTTCGGCCTTTCGAATACAAGCTAGACACCATATGGAACATGCAACCACATATGACACTGCGAAGTTAAAGCAAGCACCTGGGATAGTGGTTCATTGCGAGCGAGGTCATCAACTCCAGAGCTACGTTCCCGTCTCCATCTGCTGACACTACACCCTTTAAAGCGTTGAAATGTGTCTTGCCTAGCCACACACCAAACTGGAGCGACTTCTCTCTTTTCTTTTTGTCTTCTCTCATGGCAGCAGAGTCTGAAATACCCTTGCATAAAAACACAACAGTGAGAGTAAGGGTGAAGTGTGTGCAGAACTAGTGCACTGTAAAAGTAGCAGATAGCAGGTGGCTGAAAAATAAATGACAGGAGACATATGATAGCTCTACAACATTGCATGGCAAACAAAATTAGATTCTACTATGTATGATTTTGTAATATATGAGCACAGGAAATGCAGGTACTCCTCCAGCACACCACCACATGTGGTCATATCTAAGATTACAGTCGACTGAAAATAAATAGGTCAGTCGATTTTTTTAATGAACCGTCCGATCTATAAGGAACGGGCAGATGGCCTTCATCTACCTCCCACCAGTCACTGTTGACGATCTTTCTCGAACCGCCAGCGACCACCGGCCCAGACACCTGCCTCCGCCGCCCCGCCCTCACATCGACCTCACACTACCGCCGTGCTTGGCAGCGCCCCCAGGCCATCCATATAATCCCGTCCGACCTCCAGATCGGGCGCTAGTAGCTCTAGGCCGCACACGCCCCTAAGATAAACACCAAGGTGCTGCTTCCCCGGTGTAATAGGCGTACTAGCGCCTGTTACGCTGGGGAATGCTTCCGTTAATTCAGAATCAAGTGGCCAGAAATTGAAATTCAGGGGGGCGACGGACCTCTAGCTAAGGTGAAATAGTATATGAGGAGAAACCTTGTGCATCACGAGTTACTAGGAACATCTAGTATCGAGAAGAAGCGGTCAACTAGTGTCTTTTGTGGGATGAATACCGTGCAAGCAGAGACGTAAGATTTGCATGAATAAGGGAAGAGGAGTACCTTTTTCGATTGCCGGTGTGGTCACCTCCACAAGTCGCGCCGAATTTCTTCTTTTTACTGGGGAAACCGATGTTCTGGAGGGTGCAGGCTTGGACGAACCCATGGCCAAATTGTTGACTGTGTTGCCGTGGCCGTATGTCGGCGGAGGGGAAGCAGATCCGAGGCGGCGAAGGACGGCGTAGCAGGAACAGCTCCGGTGCGGTGGAGGATGGCGAAGTTGGAGCGGCAGTGGTGAGGCGCAGGACGGCGTGGTTGAACTGGCTCGGGTACGGATGGCTCGGCCTCGGCTTCAACTACTAGCCGTGGAGGGCATTGCGGTTGAGGTTGCGGTGGACGACGACGTCGGGGTATCGGCTCCGGCGTGATGGAGGAGGGCGGCGGTTGATGGGTGGGATGGGGTGGCGGACGGAGGACGCCGGGGTTTCATGGTTGGTGGAGAGGTAGTTTTGGCGCCCATGGAGTACGAATGGGGAATCAGACGGGCGGGGGGGGGGAACCATGTTTCGGTCTGGGACGCGCTTGTTTTTGGCTTTTTTGAACAGAAGATGGGATGCGCTTGTTTGAAATTTGGGGAAAGTACAAACTTTGCCCCCTCTTAAATTTCGGACCTACTGTGGGTCGGGGGTAGGATGGTAATCCCAGGTGTCCCAAATAGTGGGCGGGAGCGATTTTGGCCGCGCGCATGTGTGCTTAGGCGGCCATTTTCTATGAATGTTTTTCGGATGCGGTTTCGTGGCGTCTAGATGAAGCTACAAACCTACCCCGGTTTAGACCTTTGGACGTCGGGCCGGTAGGTTTCACGGGTTGGAGTTATTAGAAAAGTAATTTCCTTGTACTACCAAACATTGGTCTCACGCGGTTTCGGGCGAGTAGAGGCTCTTTTGGCGCTTCGTTCAAAATTTTGAAACACAAGCATTCACGTTTAGAGTACTCTTGAACTATGAGGATTGACCTAAATATACAACGTTATATTTGACCTTGTATGTTTGAAAACCTCATTAAATTATCCTCTTATTTTTGAAATTTTGACACTTGAAAATCCTATAACTACGATTATTTTGGAATGGAGGAGCTAAATTTGAATCTATTTTGTACACGACTACATATGCTATTATGTACAAAATCAGAGCAAAGATTGGTGCCCCCATAATTTAGGTATGGCTTACAAATGCCATGATATCAAATTCAAATAATTGAATGGACTTCATGTTGAATTCGATTTTTTTAAACCACCTTAAGTTGAATTCAAATGTGTGCTAGTTCATGGGTAGTAGCTATTTATAATGTCCATTGTGTAACTTTCGTATGTATAATGTGCTTTACACACACAACATGAACTATACTCACGTTTATATTCAATTGCTAAAGCGATGCATTGTCTGGAGTTCAAAATACTAACTATGTGGATCAATTGTGTCGAATAATAACATAGACATGCTCAAATTCGATAGAATCTAGATGTCTGATGGATCAATGACCGCTCCTTACGCGAATTGCAAATATCATGATCCCATCCTAATATTTGGATACAATTTATATCTTTAATCAATGTGTAGAGCAGTCTTTTACGTGTAGTTTCACTCTCCATCACTGGTCTCTCACACATGCTCACACACTCTCTCCCGAGGTGTCTTTCTCGCACACATGCTCTAGATATAACCCTCCCTCCCTCTCGTAACCATTTACAACTGTTTTCACTAACCTTTATCACAAGCACTCTTCCTCTCACAAACATACACACGCACAATCCTCATATACTTTCTATATACATGGACCTGCCTACGTGTCTCATATACGCACATTATCTTTACGCCTGTCTCTCACACATTGTCTCACACCTCTCTTCCTAATCGACGAGTATGATTCTAGCAGAGCATTCTGTAGGATGCCCCTTAAAGTTAGGTTGCATGAATAGTAATATCAGAGATAAAGGGGTTACCTTAGTCCGAGAACCTGGGGTTACAAATCCTAGCCGGCTTTGTCAGTGGACACAGAGTCCTTCACAATTCTGCTATCTTTGTCTTGTACGACTAGTCATCCATGGGTCTTCCTAAATGCGTCACGGGCCGACCAATGTGGCGCAGGACGGAACAGAACAAAGGGCCTCACCTCAACCCACCGGACCTCACGCGGTGACACACCCTCTGCCCCCACGTCTCATTATCTTCTCACACCCACACATACCAACACAAACACCACACACAGAGAAAATTTCTCCTGGTGCCTCTATTCCCTCCCCCCTTGCATATACACACCCAAGGGAGTGGAATCTCTTGTCGTGACGTCATTTCGTCTCTCTCTCTAGACCACTCTCATTTCTCGTGCTATCTCTCCCACGCCCCCTCGTCGGCCCCTCTATCCATGCCTCTCTTGAATACGTAATACACACACATACCTCTCTAGGCCCCGCCAAATGCATCAACTATACATTCACACATGTTACATCACGTACCCCATTGATCTAAAAAGCCCTCTCTTCACGTTTCTTTCGCATACAACATTCCTTTTGAATAAAGTGTGGCCAAAAAATTATTTTAGAGTTTCTACATATATACAACATTACAAAGTTATATGGAGGAGTACGAACGCTAATTTGCATTGCATGGTGCCCACAATGATATTTATTCCACACTGTGAATTTGTATATTTTTATACTATATACAAAGTTAGTCATAATAAAGAGAAACGAAGAGCATCTCTCTCCATCGCATACCCCCCCTGTACGCCCCTTTCACGTATGCACACAAACTGCATCCACGCAACACTCACACAAACACATGCACCCACGCACGCACACAACACTCACACGTACACACGCAGCCACGCACGCACGCAACACTCACACGCACGCACACAACACTCACACGCACACACACACGCATGCATGCACACACCAGTACACGACACAACCAACACACACTCTCACGCTCAAGTGCTCAACCTACACATGTATGCGCACACATCAGGCCCTGATAGACACATACACAACCAGGTGATTCCCGCGCACGGGTTGGAGCCTTGTCGTGCCTGTGTAAATTTGTGTTTATCTGACCTTTTGCCTATGCGAACTGACAGGTGGGACCCACAACGAACGTGGTCAACTTAACTAGTCAACATGGCACCACGTAGACTATTTGGCCGGTCAATAGAGTGCAATCCGATGCTGAGCTGTGAGCAAGTGACCGTATAATCACCGCAAAACGTATATAGTGACCGTAATCAGCTTATTTTGAAGTTCGGTGACCGTATTACGCTTTTCTCTCTGTAGGCCCTCCAAAACTACATCTCTACACGTTCTCGCATGTTACATCTAACAACTATGCAATACAACACTACTACTACACTCTAACACAATAAATCATATGTGTTTTTAGTTTTACTAGATATCATATTGTTACTTATAATTATTCAATTTGCATATATTAAAATTGCCTTTGAAATGTATGGCCAATATCATCTACCGCGCGGGAAAGATCCCGCCCTTTCCTGTTTAATCGGGTTTGTATCGATGGATCGTGCGAAACAGCAAAACTATAGTACTATACAGTACAAGTGACAGTTCACTGGGCCGTCGTGTCGTCTACTCCTCCGTCGTAAGAGTGGAGCGCTCGCTTTCATAAATCTTCTAGTCCCTTTCGCCGACATGTGGGACATCAAGCTACCGGGTCCACGTGCCATACCGGAATACAGTGCAGAGCAGCCGGGGTGAAGCACCCCAGTCATGGCGCCGACGTAGTATTGAGCAATGAGGTGTCAAATCACAAAGCTGCACCTTTCCCGTAGTTAAGTTGGAGGGACGAAGCAACCATCATTTCACTCGTTGTTGAATCCGCTTCTCCCTCATCTTCTTCAACTTAATCACGTGTTGCTTCTGCCGTTGTTCTGCCTCATGTGGGACGCGGATCGGCTTGGTAAAGCACTGACACGTGGGACCGCATGTTAGCAAACCGCCAGGACAACGTCCTCTGAAAATAAGAAGCCTAATCCTAGACTTACAAAGGGCTACGTAGCTGCTACGTATACTTTCCATCTAATCTATATATGCCCCCCCCCCGATTTTCAGGTGGGGTGGGCCTAATCCTCTCCTTTAATCCAATCAAATAGTCCCACATCACATCAGTTCGTAAATTTACGTAAACCATTACATGGATGTAGCATTGCTCAAATAAGAAACCTCCCCCGCCATCCGCGCGGCAAAATCACCTCCTTTTTACTAATCTCGATTCTATAATTTTTTAGATCAATATAATTGAGATTTGTATAGATAGCACACAAGAGCAAAACCAAGTGGTACGGTTAAGGGCATCCACAATGTGTAGCCAAATGTGAAAATAGCTTTTGGCATCATGGGAACCATTGTGGATGGTGTTGCCAAAGCCAAAAAGATGGAACTGAAGCTCCCTGATTGATTGATTGATTGAAGGAATAGAAAAATGCAACGTCTCTCCTCTTTCTCCCATGCTTGGACGCATGTAGTACAGTGTAGAGCATAGAGTCTACTCCCCTGTCCCTTCTATCACAAATCACAAAGCAGTGAGGCGTCAAATCACAAAAGCACGAACGAAGCAACCATCATTTCACTCTTTGCTGACTCCGCTTCTCCATCGTCTTCTTCGAGAAGCCATCTCACTGCATTAGTTAATCCTAGTAGTACTAGTAAAGGACTTCCTAGATGCAAATAAGGCGGTTGTCTCGGCTTGCAGGCGGCACTTGCGAACGACTTACCGTGGTCTCCCTCAATGGTGTTCTCCGTCGAACGCACTTCACCAAACCACCAAAAAAAATATCGTCGATGTCACCGCAATGGGGAAGGAAGTCAAATATAGTTACTACCTCCATTTTTTTGTACACAAGGCTAGTATATCAAAATTACAATTTGCAAAGGGCCACTAACACTAATCGAGGAAAAATTGATGGGGTTAGCAACCAAGGACATTAATATCCCCTGCATGCATGCAGAAGTGAGAAGGTTGGTTTGCATGGTGCTGCATTAATCAAGCGATGAGGAGTGAGATGGTTAGCTCTTTGGTCTTTGGAGAAAAAATACGCATTAATTGACACATGAAACGAGGATTTGTATCGATTAAATCCCGCGAAGGAAAACCCAGCCTTTCTTTTTTAACACTAGTACTCCTAGTACGTACATACTTATCCTGTTTGGGTCTAGGCCTTGCATTGCCAAACTTCGCCACACATTTTTGCCAAGCTTGCCTAAAGTTTTCAAAATGAGAAGGAGGTACACTTGCGCACGGCTATCGCGGTCGCACCGCACCCTCACACGGTCGCTCCTGCACGCTGCGGTCGCACCGCACCCTCACACAGTCGCTCCTGCATGCCGCAAACCCAACCAAGGGAACACACCCTCACTGACACATGCCGTCGCATGTGAATGAAGGAAATATGCCCTAGAGGCAATAATAAAGTTATTATTTATTTCCATATAATCATGATAAATGTTTATTATTCATGCTAGAATTGTATTAACCGGAAACACAATACATGTGTGAATACATAGACAAACAAAGTGTCACTAGTATGCCTCTACTTGACTAGCTCGTTAATCAAAGATGGTTATGTTTCCTAACCATGAACAAATAGTTGTTATTTGATTAACGGGATCACATCATTAAGAGAATGATCTGATTGACATGACCCATTCCATTAGCTTAGCACCCGATCATTTAGTATGTTGCTATTGCTTTCTTCATGACTTATACATGTTCCTATAACTATGAGATTATGCAACTCCCGTTTACCGGAGGAACACTTTGGGTACTACCAAACGTCACAACGTAACTGGGTGATTATAAAGGAGTAATACAGGTGTCTCCAAAGGTACATGTTGGGTTGGCGTATTTCGAGATTAGGTTTTGTCACTCCGATTGTCGGAGAGGTATCTCTGGGCCCTCTCGGTAATGCACATCACTTAAGCCTTGCAAGCATTGAAACTAAATGAGTTAGTTGCGGGATGATGTATTACAGAACGAGTAAAGAGACTTGCCGGTAACGATATTGAACTAGGTATAGGAATACCGACGATCGAATCTCGGGCAAGTAACATACCGATGACGAAGGGAACAACGTATGTTGTTATGCGGTCTGACCGATAAAGATCTTCGAAGAATATGTAGGAGCCAATATGGGCATCCAGGTCCCGCTATTGGTTATTGACCGGAGACGTATCTCGGTCATGTCTACATTGTTCTCGAACCCGTAGGGTCCGCACGCTTAAGGTTATGATGACAGTTATATTATGAGTTTATGCATTTTGATGTACCGAAGGTTGTTCGGAGTCCCGGATGTGATCACGGACATGACGAGGAGTCTCGAAATGGTCGAGACATAAAGATTGATATATTGGAAGCCTATGTTTGGATATCGGAAGTGTTCCGGGTGAAATCGGGATTTTACCGGAGTACCGGGAAGGTTACCGGAACCCCCCGGGAGCTAAATGGGCCATGATGGGCCTTAGTGGAAAAGAGAAGAGGCAGCCCTACATGGGCTGCACGCCTCCCCCTTCCCCTAGTCCTATTAGGACTAGGAGAGGTGGCCGGCCCCCTCCTTCTCTTTTCCCCCTCCGTGAATCCTATTCCAACTAGGATTGGGGGGGGGGAATCCTACTCCCAGAGGGAGTAGGACTCTCCTGGCGCACCCCTTGTGGCCGGCCAGCCTCCCCCTTTGGTCCTTTATATACTGAGGTAGAGGCACCCTAGAACACACAAGTTGATCCACGTGATCTATTCCTTAGCCGTGTGCGGTGCCCCCAGCCACCATATTCCTCGATAATACTGTAGCGGAGTTTAGGCGAAGCCCTGCTGCTGTAGTGCATCAAGATCGTCACCACGCCGTCGTGCTGACGGAACTCTTCCCCGATACTTTGCTGGATCGGAGTTCGGGGATCGTCATCGAGCTGAACGTGTGCTCGAACTCGGAGGTGCCGTAGTTTCGGTGCTTGATCGGTTGGATCGTGAAGACGTACGACTACTTCCTCTACGTGGCGTCAACGCTTCCGCAGTCGGTCTGCGTGGGTACGTAGACAACACTCTCCCCTCTCGTTGCTATGCATCACATGATCTTGCGTGTGCGTAGGAAATTTTTTGAAATTACTACGAAACCCAACAGTGAACACACCAAACTCAGCCATCCTATCGCTGACACATAATTTTCGTTCATAGAGTATGTTTATCCAACCACATGTTGGGGAGTATCTGTACGGCCCGTGCGGTGGTCTTTTGGGGAAGAAGAAGAGGTGAGGAAGAAGGAAAGAAGGGTTAGGAGACGTAGGATATTCATCCAACCACCTGAAATGGTAGACTGACCCAAGTCAGGCGACTTGCATAGCGAATATATGTTTTTACACAGCAAAAGATCCATAAAAACAACAACATAAAGAAAAACTATCACTGCTCGCGGAAAGAGACGACCTCGTCGTCTTTGGCTGCCGGCGCGAACTAGCCGTCGCTGCCGACGTGTGTCTCCGCACCGTGGTTGTCCTCGGTCTCCAGCTACTCGTTCAAGCGGAGCGTGCGGGCGCTCTGCGCGGACAAGAGCACAGCCCAGTTCAAGTCGAGGACGTCCGGTTCCGCCTGCAGGAGGGCCTCGATGGCAGCGGCATCCGCGCGCTCCGCGTCGAGTCGAGCCTCCGCCGCCCGGTTCAAGTACAGGATGTTCGGTTCCACCCGCAGGAGGGCGTCGATGAGAGCGGCATCCGCGCGCTCTGCGTCGAGTCGAGCCTCTGCTGCTCGGTTCAAGTCCAGGACGTCCGGTTCCGCCTGCAGGAGGGCCTCGATGGCAGCGGCATCCGCGCGATCCGCCTCAAGTTGAGCCTCCGCCGCCCGGTTCACATCCACGACATCCGATTCCGCCTGCAGGAGAGCCTCGGTGGCAGCGGCATGGGTGCGCTCCGCGTCGAGTTGAGCCTCTGCCTCCCGGTCCTCCTTTAGTATCGCCATGTTGAACCGCTGGTCCGCCTACACCATGGGGGACTCGGACGCCGGCACGAAGTCGACGTCCATCGTCTCATACCCATCGGGGGCCTTCTGCGCCGCGACCTCCGCCATGAACATTGGATCGGCTTCCTCCTCCTCGTAGCTTGGCTCCAGAGAACTCGGGGATTGGCCCACCGCAAAGCGAGCTTGGGAACGGAGGTCGGTGGCACCGACCGCCGCCGCGATTTCTGCGCGGCGCTCCGACGTCAGCATCTTGTAGTAAGTGATCTTGCGGCACACCATGGCTTTCCGGCAAACTAGGTGACGCTTGATGCGGGCTAGGGGATCGAAAGGTGGGGGAATGGGCTGGAGATTTGGTGTGGTTTTAGGGCAGTGGCTGGCGTAGGCCGAGCAGTGAAGGTTCTGGTGTGAATAGTGGTTCCGGTGATGACTGATCAATCGGTTTTGACTGTACATCGCTCTTGTCGCGTTCGCGTTGCAGCCCGGCATGCTGGACCCTCCATGCCGCTCACCGAATGGAACGCGCTTCATCTTGCGTTTTCGCTCGCTTGTGGGACCGTAGTTGAGAGCAAACCGACGTCCCTCCCCCTCCCCCGCCCGCATCATTTATTATACCACCACTCCCTCCGTTTTATGTGGAGTAAATAAAAATAGAGGGAGTATACTACAGATGAGGATCCCCTGACGTGGCCGAACCCATTGAGTAACTGACATGCAGGGCCTAGCAAGCATCGGGTCCGCCAGTAAGTGACCGAAAGGGAGGGTAAGGCAGGGATACCTACGTCAGAGGATCCACTTCCACTATACTACTTTGACCAAATGTTACAGTAATAATATATGACATGCAACTTACACAAATGTTAGAGTAATAATATATGACATGCAACTTACACAAAGCATACAGGGTCTAATGCGTTTTTCGAGGCTAACTTTAACCAAATGTTAGAGTAATAATATATGACATGCAACTTACACAAAGCATACGGTCAAATTCGTATGTGAAAGGGGTTTCCAATGATATAATTTTCACATTATACATCTCGTGTACTATTAATCTTGTCAATAGTCAAATTGGAAACCATCTTGAGTACAAATCTAGGAGTACGTACGAATCTAACAATATTGATTGGGCGTTGTTGAATGTTGATACCTTTTTTATCAGAGTAGATATACTTTGACTACACATAAAACTTATATGTAAACTAGAAAGGATAGGAGGGAGTATATTGTACGTTCAAAAATGAAACGAACATTGAATACACTTTATATATGATTTGCGGATGCTATGATCACCGGTTCAAAATTTTGAATCCGCCTTAGGTATCACGTGCCCCCACTTGTTCCCTCTCGATTTCATCTCGGGGTCTGGAGATCTATTGAAAGAGGACTAGGGTGGGTACATGCGAATGATACTCGGCGGAATGTTCAAATGAGGCATGCGGGAGGATGGACTCGACTGGAGGGCGACATGATCGATGGAGAAGAGGGTTGGAGAGGAATGAGAAATAAGCAAACGCCACATGATTATAATTGAACGGCTCAAATAAACAATAAGTTGTCTCGCTTGGCCTACATAGTGAAAGGCCTAATGTGCAACGCGGAGCACTAACGCTCGAATATGGCCAGGAAAACAGGGAAACCGACATGTGGGGCACACCCGTCGGGACAACGTAGCGCAGACTAGTCCAATGGAGGAGCTGGCCCACGGCCTCCTCACCACCGACAACCGTTCATGTGGGTCGTTGGGGCCAACAACGGGGCGCAGCTCCAGCACCGCCTCTAGACACGGCGACCGCGGTGAGCGACATGCTCATATCGTCGCTAGACACGGTCGGTTTTAGTTTGCCGAGGGTGGCGTTAGTGCTGTGGCACGACCAACGGTATGTTTGGTTTGTGCCCAAGGTTGCTCCATCAAAGCATTGGGTAGCCAAAATTTTGGTTGAGGTATTGGTTGCCCATGATTTGGCCGACATTGGCATGAAAAATGAACTTGAGTTGGCTAGAGTTCATTGGCATGCCAAAGAAATGGCAACCATCGAAACAAAGACCAATCTTTGGGTCATGACCAAAATTTTGGTTGAGGTATTGGTTGCCCATGATTTGGCCGACATTGGCAAGAAAAATGAACTAGAGTTGGCTAGAGTTCATTGGCATGCCAAAAAATGGCAACCATCCAAACAAAGACCAATCTTTTGGTCATGACCAAAATTTTGGCAAGGTGCACTTTGGCCACAATCCAAACACACCCCAACACCCGGCTCGTCGAGGATGCACGGGGCGCCGCGACGCATCCGCGGAATGGTGTAGCGCGGCCAACTGCATCCTCTGGACCTGAGACCATGCCGAGTCGTCTTGCTTTTTCAATGACATGCGGGGATCGCATGTGAGCAAAGGGCATCTCCAACGTTGCCACGACCGTAGCTGACTACCCTGGCATACCAAAACCCTCGTCCCTCGCACCGTCGCGCGGTGCGTTCCCAGCCGGCGCCAGCTGCCCGCATTCATGCCGTCCGTTCGTATGTCGTCATTAAGAGGCTCGGTGCCCGCGGAACCAACTCCAGCGACTTAATGACGCACCCGGACGCTTGGCCTCACCGGAATGCGCTACTTAAAGCGGCAACGCACAGCTAACCTCCACACCATAGCGCACCGTCCTCCTACCTGGAACCACATCCGCCATGACCGCAAGTGCGAACGCTCTGCGGGAGAGCTTGTCTTCGGGGATCGAGCTCAGGGTCGCCGCCCTCGCTCAAGTCGCCGCACAAGCGGTGGCCACGCTGGCGGCCGACGACGGGAGCACCGTCAGCCACGCGTCCTACTTGCCACCGTCCAACGTTCGGCACCGCTGAGGTCGGGGACTCCTCCGAGGATGAGTAGGGCATGGGAGGCGGTAGGGCATGGTGTGCCAACTGGCCGGTCCGTCTCCCGTGTTCTACTTTTCCTCGCCGGAGACCGCACCTTCACTTCACGGGTCTTGAACCCCGCCCCCGTACATGGAGATTAAAGATGGAGGACGTCGATCGCCGCCGTAGAATAGGTTTAGGGTCAGGTTTCTTTTATTTTTTTGTCCTATAAAAGTTCAAAATGTAATGAAAATCTGCCGTGTTTGCATTAATCTCGGCTTGTGTATATGAACTTTCACAATAATATACATATTGTAGGAGTACTAGCAAGATGCCCGTGCGTTGCACGGAAGATCAAGATCTTGTGGGAGAAAAGGATGAACGAGGGAAAGCCTTATCTGCAAATGTGGAGAGGAGTGCGGGTAAATTGTCATAGTTTCCTTCCTATCCGTTAGATATAGATCGGACGGCCTATATTGTAGGATCGGACACATCTTTCTACATCTACGGGAACCTACGGAAGGGTTAATGTAAATTGCCTCTCTCTCTCCTCCCCTGATTTTCATGGTGGTGGGCCCCTCCCTCCCCCAATCTACAATCAACAGCTCACACGTTTCACATTATGTTAATTACGTAACTGGGATTACGTAGGAGTAGCATTACTCTTCCTAAAAAACCCAACTAAGCCAACCTCCCAGCATATCGCGCGGGAAAAGACCCGGCCGCGCCGTTTTAGTCGGGATTATCGGATTACTAGTAGTAGTATCGATGGATCGCGCGAAGCAACAGATTTTTTTTGAGGGGGCGAAGCACCTAGTTTAAAAGGAAAAAATGCGGTACACTCACAACACTCCTGTCGCGGTCGCATTGCACCCCACACACGTTCGGTCCTGCACACGGCTCATGCAAACGGAACGCGCTTCGGCTTGCCTCTTCACTGACACGTGGGACTGCACTTGGAGAAACCGACCATGCGCCAAACTCCCCCCGCCCACCGCGCGAAAATCCTCCCCCCCCCCACACCCAAAAATTCCCCCCAAATCCGATTCAACCGCCCTTCGGCCAACTAGCCAATAATATTCCCCAAACCCCCTCCCCCTGTCCCCCTCCACTCCATTCGCTCCGCCAAAGCCGCCCTCCCCACCGCGCTGATACGTCGGCGCCACGGTTCGGCGATCCTCTCGCTCCCACAGTACGCTCTCGTAGACTGCCGTCCTCTAGCCGCACCGCCACCTCTGGCTATGTTCTTGTGGAGGCGCACGACGGTCAGCGCCGCCACCGCTGGCGACGTTCGTGTGGAGACGCACGGCGGTCAGCTTCTCCCACTATACACGCATTCTAGACTGAGGCCCCGTTCATGTCGGTGTAGCGCTGAATGTTAGCTGATAGACGCTGTTAATCTCACTGTTTGCCGAAGTAGTTTACTGTCAATATGCTCTGCTTAAGAAGCTTCCTTGCCCTATTCTGCACTCAATCTGCTTAGCTGAGATGGCATGCCAAGGCCGATTAGTTGCTAAAATATCCTGCCATATATTTATTGTGACGTAGATTGCCATGGTCTAGTAGCCAATCTGTTAGCTGAAATATCTCTACACCGTTTTATACTCAATCGTTGTTGCTGCGATGGCCTTCGATAGTTCGTTGGCTGTGTGCTCGGCCTCATTGACTGCTGAAACAGCCTGCCATAATTTGGCACTCAAATCTGTTTGCTGAATTAGCTTTACATATATTTCGTTACTTAGATCTGCTCGTCCAAATATCTTGCCATAGCATTAGACATCGACCTAGGTATTTTTTTCTGGACTTCATAAAAAAGCATATATGTTTTTCCTGTAATATCTAGTAGAAGAACTAATTTGTATGTCTAACAGATGGACAGGACTTGGATAACTTCTGCTCGAAGATTCTCCGCTGCATATGTCGAGGGGGTTGAAAACTTCATGAACTTTATCAGAGCTGAGTACGGTGGTCCAAAATCAGATGTGCTCTGCCCATGTAGCAGTTGTATGAATTCAGTTACAAGACCCCAGTCAACTGTTCAAAATCATCTACACTTGTATGGGATGTCGGTCACATATACTAGGTGGGTTCATCATGGTGAAGCTGTGAACGTCAATGTTATTGACTACGTGGAAGCAGCAGATCACCATCTTGATCTGCCTGATGCTCAGGTGGAAGAGGAGGAGGAGGAGGTGGTGGTGGCGGAGCCAGTGAGTTTGACCAACATTGAAACAATGCTACGAAATGCTCGTGCATTCCATGAAATTTCACCTACAGAAGAAGAGCGGTGGGCCCGCATGTTGGAACAATGCAACGTTGCTGTCACCCCAGGAAATAAGCTGTCAGTATTCTCAGCTATGGTCACCTTTCTTCAGGTGAAGACATCTGAGCGGATGACCAACAAATCATTCGATGCGATGATGGCTGCTTTCCGCGAATCTTTCCCAGATGCGTCTGAGCTGCCACACACCTACAGTAAAATGAAGAATTTTCTTTGTGTAGTTGGAATTGGATATGATATGATCCATGTTTGTAAGAATAATTGTGTTCTGTTCCGGAAGGATTATGCCAACTTAAGTGAATGCCCAAAATGCAAATCATCAAGATGGAAAGATGGCGATGCTGTGAAGAGGATTCCTCATAATGTTTTGAGACATTTTCCAATTACACCAAGATTGCAGAGGTTGTTTCATGATGCTGAAACAAGAGAGGATGTACTATGGCATTCTAGGAACCAGGAGTACAGAGATCAAAATGTAATGAGTCATCCATCTCATGGTAGTGAGTGGAAGAGCTTCAATGATAAACACAAAGAGTTTGCTGCTGACCCAAGAAACATTAGACTTGGCTTAGCTTCAAATGGATTTAACCCATTTGGCCACCAGAGCGCCACATATAGCATGTGGCCAGTGCTTGTTATCCCTTACAACATGCCTCCAAATGTCTGCACCAAAGAATCAAACTACATGATGGCCTTGCTCATCCCAGGTCCAAAAAGTCCTGGAAAGGATTTTGATTTGTTCATGGAGCCTCTTGTGGAGGAACTTCAACAACTATGGAAGGGTGTTCTCACTCGAGACCTATATAGCAGCCCACCAGCTGATTTCTTTCTGCATTCTGTTATAATTTGGTGCATCCATGATTATCCGGCTTTGGGCACTATGTCAGGGCGAACGACACATGGTTACAATGCATGTGTTCGCTGTGACAGGAATCCGCTGTCATACGCAATACTAGCAAGATTTGTTACATTGGACACCGCCGTTTCCTTGCCAAGGACAAGCCACATCCTAGAAAATACCAAAGACATGTGTTCAATGCAAAGCATGAAAACCGTGATGCGCCAAAGATGCTCACCGCCGATGAGTTGCAAGTGGAATTAGAGAAGGTCATGCATATTACACCAGGAAACCATCCTGGTAATGGTAGCGGGAAAAGGAAGCATGGCAGGGTAGAAGAGAGATTATTGTTTACCCGCAGGTCCAATTTGTGGGACTTGGAGTATTGGAAAGATTTGGATCCGTGACATAATCTTGATGTGATGTACATCGAGAAAAATATATGTGACAGCATTATCGGCACACTTCTTAATATTGAAGGCAAGACGAAAGATACCTTAAAATCTAGGATTGATTTGACACACCTAGGTATCAGAAAGGATTTGCAGGTGCAAGATGAAGGTAAACCAGGGGATATGGCACCAGTTGTGTACGTCTTGGACAAGGTAAAAAGAAAAGAATTCCGCGAGGTCCTATCATGCATGAGATTCCCACATGGATTTGCTTCCAACCCTGAAAGGAGAGTCAGTGCAGATGGAAACAAGGTATAAGGGTTGAAAACTCATGACTACCACGTCCTACTTCAAAGGGTTTTACCTGTTATCCTTAGAGGATTGGGCCGCCCTGACTTATACAGAGCAGTTGCAGAGTTGGGACAATTCTTCAGGGAACTCTGCAGTAGGAATATCAGGATAGATGCTTTGGAGCGTCTTAGAGACAAGATACCAACTATCCTATGCGACCTTGAGAAGATATATCCTCCAGCCTTCTTTGATGTGATGGTGCATTTGGCTGTTCATCTACCTAATGAGGCACTACTTAGAGGTCCAGTACAGTATGGCTGGATGTACCCTATTGAAAGGCGGCTAGGCACTTTCAAGGGCTATGTTAGGAACACAGCTAGACCCGAGGGTTCCATTGCAGAGGCCTACATTACTACAGAAGCATTGACATTCTGCTCAAAATACATTGAAACAGCTAATCAGCTTAGCAAAGAGGTGGGTGAAGACAATCCCGGGCTCAATGTTTTTGATTATTCTGTTCGAGTTACAGGGAAGGGTCGACAAGAGGACAAACCTAAAGATTTGGACAAAATGGTTTGGTATGTGTTGAATAACTGTCCTGAGATACTACCTTATATCAAGTAAGTGCAGTATTGCAACTTATACATCATAATCTACTAAACTTGCAGCACATTCTTATATATTTAGATGTTTGACGCGATCACTATGTTGTGCAGCATCTACAAAGAGGAGTTACTGCCGCAAAATCCAAGAAAAATTGACAACCTTGTTATGGCAGGATTTGCGAAATGGTTCAAGAACCATGTAAGCTTTTGAAGTGCACTGTCAGTTTTTTAATATATTGAGTACATAAGATGATCAGCTTGTCTATTTTCTAACCATAGGTTAAGAAGATGCGGGAGGATGGGCAGGCAGTTGATGATGCCCTTTACTCACTAGCAATGGGTCCTGATACTCGGGTAAGACATTATGAATCTTGCGTTGTTGGAGATGTGCGCTACAACACCCTTGCATGAGACGAAGTCAGGAAGACACAAAACAGTGCCATCATGAGCACTGATACGTATGACGAAGAGACAACTGAAATGTATGCTAACATAACAGACATTATTCAGTTGCAGTATATCTCCAGTTTCGAGGATCATCGGCGTGTGGTTCTGTTGTGTTGTCGTTGGTATAACCTGTTTTCTAGGATCGGAAAACCCAGAGCTAATGATTATTTCAAATCCATCAATGTCAAGGCAGCGTACCATACCAACGAGCCTTTTATTTTGGCAAATCAAGCAACACAGATATTTTTCTTGGAAGACACATTTGCACGTAGCGATGACTGGAGAGTATTGCAAAGGTTTGAGCAGAGGAATTTGTTTAATGAAGTTGCACAACAAGATGATGCTTACACTGCTCCTGATGTACAAGATAACACAGATGTTCCTAATATCTTTGAGAACCATCACGTCAATGACACCGGCGAAAAGATTGCCTGTCGTGCTGTGGACATACAAGAGTTGATCAAGAAGAAGCCAACGTTCGAGGACGCTGAGGACGAAGAAGAAGATGACACCATGGGGAATTACGATTCAGACTAATACACATGGCGAAGATGTTGACACTGCTGCTGCGGATGATGATTACATTGCTTTTGTCGTATTTGCCTGTCAGAAGACATTTTTTTATCTACTATGTGAAATTGTGTTTGCTATGACAACTGAAACCTGATGAACATGTTGTTTAGTATTTTGTTGTGACAACATCACTTGTTATGTATGCTGATTTGTGTTTGGTGATTGTATGACAACTAAAACATGATGACATTGTTGTTTAGTTGTACTCATATTTGGCTGTGAAACTTGAATTTGATGACATAGTTTGCTGTTGGACTGCAATTTGCTTGACCTTTTTGAATGAGAACAAAGCTGACTCGACAGGGCCTCTGCTATTTATTTATTTATATGAGCAAAAGGGGATACCCCCTGATTTCTGTTAATAGAAATCATTAGATGTTCACAACACTATGCCCAGCCTGCTACACAGGTTTCATTCATTACTAGTTTCAGCAAAGTGCTCGTGTCGTAGCCACTGAATACATCACGAGTGCTACATGATGAAGCTATGTACCTAGGGTAGGGTCATGGACCTGTCCAGCATACCCTCCCCAAGGACATATTTACAAAGAATCAGAAGCAGTCGAAGAGAAATCATCATCCACTCGACCATGGAGATGCGCTCACTCGACCACTTTGAAGACACTCGACCACCAGAAGATGAGGAACCCTCCACTCTGCAGCGGTTAAGACTTAAACCATAGCATTATGAGCATTTATGACATTTACTGTAGACGTTACCTGTAATGCCTTTCCTTTATGAGCATTGAACTCTGTGTAATGGAGGGGAGCTGGGGTCCTGGCGCACTCTATATAAGCCACCTCCCTCCTCTGGGCAAGGGTTCACACTTTTGTAAACACACACACACACACACACATAATCCAGTCGACCGCCTCAGGGCACCGAGACGTAGGGCTATTACTTCCTCCGAGTAGGGCCTGAACTCGTAAAACTCGTGTGTACAACTACTCCATAGCTAAGATCTTGCCTCCTCATACCTACCCCCCATTCTACTGTCAGTCTTAGATCCACGACAGTTGGCGCCCACCGTGGGGCAGGTGTCTTTGCGACTTATTGGAGAAGTTGCAATTTTTCCGATCCCCATCATCATGGTTCCAGGCGGAGGTTTGGCTGAGGGCCGCGAGATCCGTCTCGGCGCGCTCGTGTTCGTCGCCGACGACTCCGCTTGGCTTCAGGAGGCACCACTCGACGTCGATGCGCTCCCCGCCCGCGGGGCGACGCACTTTCACATGTGCGTCCGCGGCGTCCTCCTGCAGCAAACGTCGACCCGATACTAGTCGACTCCTACGGCTTTCCCCCTCACTGCGACCTGCCGGAACAAGCGCACCGGCCGGTTGAGGGTTCAACGGTGGGTGAAGCATGCGGTGGCCCGCCAGTCGGCCACCCCTCAAGTCACGGCGCTCGAGCCCGACGAGTCTCTCTACGGCCTGTTCGATCTGTCGACTGGCTCCGTAGAGACTGCATCCGAGTGCGGCAGCAATGGCTTATCAGCGGAAGTCCTGATGGTCAATGGACCACGCGGTCCTCCTGGCTTCGATCGTGAAGACGGAGGTGACGGGAACGGCGTCGCGCGTTCACGAGGAGTACCGCCCCGAGCCTCTCTCCTCGCAACAGAGAGAAGAACTTCGTCGCCGAAACATGGATGCCCTGCGTACTCCTATAGTTGGAGAAATGCCCGAGGCCCAGGCCTTGGAACAGGCTCGCTTGGCCAATCTGGCTGAGCGCACTCGGCTGGAGAACCTACAGCGCGCACTCGACGATCGCGCTCGTCAACGTGCTCCTGAGTCCAGCCGACGCCAACCTTTTCCACCTCCGGCTCAGGTATACTGGACACCGATCCAAAACCTAGCAGCTGTGGCCCGGATAGCAGAGTCGATTCAACCTTCCCAGTCAGAAGCTGGCCGAGGTCTGGCGCAGATCAGGGCCTTGCTCCGGGCAGCAGGAGAGCAGAATACGGCCGTGTCTCAGTCGCGGGATAGGATCCATAGCAGATCCGTGGTCGCAGATACGGTCCAGTCGGCCCATAGCCCGAGATCGCCCCCAAGGCGTGAGGGACGTGGAGAGCGGCGTGATCAGTACAGAAACCAGGAGCAGTATGATCGTCGAGCCGATTGCGATGGTCGCCGTCGAGTGCCCACGCCTCCTCCAAGGAGTGGGTCGTACGTGTCGCGGCCACATGAAGACAGGCGCCCTAACAGCGTCGGAAGAGGTATTCCAGTCAACCCCATGGAGCCAAGCTTTGATGCGAGATCTATTCTCGTACAAGGCTTGGTCGACAGAAATAGAGCTCACCGAGATGGCCATGACAGAGGCCCGCGAACCAGCAACAGGGTGCATGTCTCTGGCCCAGAGTGCTTCAGCAGAGCTATCAGAGCTGCAGTGATTCCCCCCAACTTCAGGTTGGCGACTAGAGTCAGTAAGTTCATCGTAGAGTCCAAGCCTGACACCTGGCTCGAAGGCTACCGAGTGGCTGTCCAGATTGGTGGTGGAAATGATGAGGTGGCCATGAAACACCTTCCTCTGATGTTGGAGGGCTCGGCTAGGGTGTGGCTGAATCAGTTGGCGCCTGGCAGCATCTATACTTGGGAAGATCTCGCCCGAGTGTTTGTCAGAATGTTTGAGGGTACTTGCAAGCGGCCAGCAGGTTTGACAGAATTACAGTGTTGCGTCCGGAAACCGAATGAAACTTTGAGAGATTATATCCAGAGGTGGATCACCCTGCACCACACGGTGGAAGATGTGTCTGATCATCAGGCAATTTGTGCTTTCAAGGAAGGCGTCAGGTACTGGGAGTTGAATCTGAAATTCGGTCGGACAGGAAACATGACTTTGACTCGGATGATGGAAATCGCCACCAAGTATGCCAATGGTGAAGAGGAGGAGCGACTGCGGAGCGGAAAGCACAAAGCAGTCGCCCACGAAGCCGGGGGAGGAAACTCCAGTCGGAAACAAAAACGCAAGGCCGAACCAACTGCTCCGGGTGAGGCCTTGGCTGTGGTTCAAGGAAAGTTCAAGGGGAAGCCCAAAGGGCCGTGGAACCCCAAGAAAGTGAAAGATCAAGATGGAAATGACGTGTTGGATCTGTCGTGCCATATCCACACCAAAAAAGACGAAGAAGGTAATTTCATTTACCCGAAGCATACCACTCAACAGTGTCGGCTCCTGATCCAGCAGTTCCGAGAGAAACAGCCCAAGGAAAAGGAGAAGGAGGCAGACAAGGCTGAGAGTGAAGGGGAAGATGATGATGGTTATCCTCACGTGAATTCCACTCTGATGATTTTTGCTGATGTTCAAAACAAGAGTCAATTGAAAGTCATCAACAGAGAAGTGAACATGGTTGCTCCGGCGACACCCAATTACTTGAAATGGTCGCAGACTGCCATTACGTTCGACCAGTATGATCACCCAGCACACATCGCCACCCCTGGGAGGCAAGCGCTGGTGGTCGACCCGGTGGTCGAAGGCACTCAACTGGCAAAGGTCTTGATGGACGGTGGCAGTGGCCTGAACATTCTGTATGCAGAAACGTTGAAAGGAATGGGCATTCCGATGTCCAGACTCAGTGAAAGCCATGTGAGTTTCCATGGGGTCATCCCAGGCAAGAAGGCTACGTCCCTCGGTCAGATTGCACTCGACGTGGTTTTCGGTGATGCCAAAAATTACCGCAAAGAAAAGTTGACGTTTGAAGTCGTGGATTTTCAGAGTGCGTATCATGCAATTCTGGGCAGGCCAGCTTATGCATGATTCATGGCTCGACCTTGTTACGTGTACCTCAAACTGAAGATGCCTAGTCCCAGAGGAGTGATCACTATCTCTGGTAATTGGAAAAAGGTGGAAGAGTGTTTCCAGAAGGGCTCAAAGATCGCCGATGCCCAGATGGCCGTGGCAGAATTGCAAGAATACCAGAAAAATGCAGACCCAAGTGACTTGTTGCGAGCCAAGAAGCCAGCCACGGATTCAGCATTCCAGTCGTTTGGCGAGACGAAGTCTGTTCACATTCACCCGACGGACCCCAATGCAGCTCCGACCCACATTTCGACCACACTCGACTCCAAATAGGAAGAAGCGCTCATTCAGTTCCTCCGTGAGAACTGGGACATCTTTGCATGGAAGCCTTCTGACATGCCAGGTGTTCCCAGGGGACTGGCTGAGCATCGTTTCCGAGTCGACCCGAAAGTGAAACTAGTCAAAGAGCATCTTCGACGGTCCGCCGTCCAGAAAAGAAAAGAAATCGGCGAAGAGGTGGCTCGGCTTTTGGCAGCTGAGTTTATCCGAGAGATTTACCACTCCGAGTGGTTAGCCAATGTTGTCATGGTCCCAAAGAAAGATGGCTCACTCCGCATGTGCATCGATTTCAAGCATATCAATCGGCCTGCCCGAAAGATCACTTCCCTCTCCCTCACATCGATTAGATAGTCAACTCGACTGTTGGGTGCGAGCGTTTGTCCTTTTTGGATGCCTACTCCGGGTACCACCAGATCCGTCTGTACAGACCCGATGAAATAAAGACAGCTTTTATCACCCCGTTCGGGTGCTTCTGTTATGTCACAATGCCATTCGGCTTGAAGAACGCCGGAGCCACATTTATGCGAATGATTCAAAAGTGCCTGCTCACTCAGATTAGTCGGAATGTGGAAGCATACATGGATGACATTGTGGTCAAGGCACGTAAAGGTTCTAACCTGCTGACCGACCTCGCTGAAACCTTTGCCAACCTCAGAAGGTATGATATCAAGCTCAATCCATCAAAGTGCACGTTTGGAGTTCCAGGCGGAAAGTTACTCGGTTTTCTTGTTTCCGAACGAGGAATCGATGCTAACCCAGAGAAAGTAGGCGCTATACTTCGGATGAAATGCCCTGTGCGTGTGCATGATGTCCAGAACTTACTGGTTGCTTGGCCGCCCTAAGTCAATTCATTTCTCGCCTCGGTGAAAAGGCCCTACCTCTTTACCGACTGATGAAGAAATCACATACGTTCGAGTGGACTCCAGAAGCTGATACAACATTTGCAGAGCTAAAAGCCCTGCTTTCCACCCAGCCGGTGCTTGCTTCTCCAATCAGCAAAGAGCCTCTTTTGCTTTATATAGCAGCCACTGGACAAGTCGTCAGTACAGTACTTACGGTCGAGCGGGAAGAAGAAGGAAAAGCGTTCAAAGTTCAACGCCCAGTTTATTATATTTCTGAAGTCCTGACCCGATCAAAGCAGAGATATCCTCACTATCAGAAGCTTGTCTATGGAATTTACATGACCATGAAGAAGGTTGCACACTATTTCTCAAATCACTCTGTTACAGTCGTCAGCGACGCTCCATTGTTAGAGATTCTGCACAACCGGGATGCAACTGGCCGAGTGGCAAAATGGGCGATTGAACTCCTTCCCTTAGATATCAAGTTTGAGGCAAAGAAAGCTATCAAGTCCCAAGCAATAGCAGATTTCCTCGCCGAGTGGATCGAACAACAACTGCCAACTCAAGTTCACTCGGAGCACTGGACCATGTTCTTTAACGGATCCAAGATGTTGAACGGTTATGGTGCTGGAGTAGTTCTGGTATCCCTCCGAGGAGACAAGCTCAGATATGTCCTCCAGATTCACTTTGATTCCTCCAACAATGAAGCAGAGTATGAAGCACTCCTGTATGGGTTGCGCATGGCCATCTCACTTGGCGTCCGTCGCCTCATGGTCTATGGCGACTCAGATTTGGTAGTTAATCAAGTGATGAAGGAGTCGGACGTCAGAAGCCCAGCCATGACTAGTTACTGCAACGTGGTGAGAAAGCTTGAGAAGAAGTTCGAGGGGTTAGAACTCCACCACATCCCCTGGTTGAAAAATCAAGCAGCCGATGAATTGGCAAAGATAGGTTCCAAGAGAGAAGCCATTCCCAGCAATGTGTTCTTGGAGCATATTCACACACTGACAGTTCAGGAAGACCCTTTCATTGAAGAGCCCCCACAACCCAAGAGCGCCACGGATCCGACTGAAGTCGAGGTCCCAACTGTGGTCGACCTAATCATGGAGGTTCTGGCCATTACTCCTGACTGGACGGTGCCCTACATTGCATACATCCTCAGGAAAGAGCTCCCAGAGGATGAAGAAGAAGCTCGACAGATCGTCCGCCGATCTAAAGCTTTTACTGTGATAAGAGGGCAGCTGTTCAGAGAAAGTGTGACTGGAGTCGGTCAGAAGTGCATAACACCAGAAGAAGGTCGAATGATCCTCAATGACATCCACTCGGGGACCTGTGGTCACCATGCGTCCTCTCGGGCCATCGTGGCTAAAGCATACCGAGCTGGATTCTATTGGCCATCAGCAAATGAGATGGTGAAAGATATAGCCGACAGATGTGAAGGCTGTCAATTTTACTCTGATATGTCTCACAAGCCAGCGTCAGCCCTGAAGACCACCCCCTCGTCTGACCCTTCGCTGTTTGGGGACTGGATATGGTTGGATCACTGAGGACCGGCAGAAGCGGCTTCACTCACGTGCTCATTGCAGCCGACAAGTTTACCAAATGGATCGAAGCCAAACCCATCAAGAACCTTGATGCTAGCATCGCTGTCAGTTTTATCAGAGAATTGACGTTCCGATATGGAGTCCCACACAGCATCATCACGGATAACGGATCGAACTTCGATTCCGATGAGTTCAGAATTTTCTGCGCCTCTCAAGGCACTCAAGTCGACTATGCTTCTGTTGCTCACCCGCAGTCGAACGGACAAGAAGAGAGAGCCAATGGCCTAATTCTCAAAGGACTGAAGCCCCGACTGATGCGTGATCTCAAACACGCAGCAGGTGCCTGGGTTGATGAACTTCCGTCAGTTCTGTGGGGTTTAAGGACAACTCCTAATCGGTCGACTAAAAGAACTCCTTTCTTCTTAGTCTATGGAGCCGAAGCTGTTCTGCCAAGTGACTTGCTCCACAATGCACCCCGAGTTGAACTCTTCTCCGAAGCAGAGGCAGAGCAGGCCCGGCAAGATTCAGTCGATCTCTTAGAGGAGGAAAGAGAGATGGCCTTGATCCGCTCGACCATTTATCAACAAGATTTGCGTCGATTCCACGCCAGGAATGTGAGGGGTCGGGCCTTTCAAGAAGGAGACTTGATTCTTCGAGTGGATCAGCAGAAACCACACAAGCTCGCTCCAACTTGGGAAGGCCCCTTCATCATCACCAAAGTTCTCCACAATGGAGCATACCACCTTTACAGTATCAAGCATCAGAAAGATGAGCCACGGGCTTGGAACACGGAGCTGCTCCGCCCCTTTTATACTTAAACACTCGTTCGAAGAAAATGTAATAAGCAACACCTTTTGTAATTCGTTTATCAAAGACAAGAGCTTACGGTTCTCTCATTCGATTGTGTTGTTCTTATTTACTCCTGAAATCCCCCAGTGGGTGGGCTTAGTCGCGAATCCGTTCCGCCTAAGTTCGAAAAAAATCCCACCGAGTGGAGAGCAGTCCTCCCACTCGGGGGCTTAGCTGCAGTCGAGCACTCGCCTAAGTTCTCTCACTAAGAGGCTTAACGGCAGTCCAGCACTCGCTTAAGTTTGAAAAAATCCTACCGAGTGAAGAGCAATCCTCCCACTCGGGGGCTTAGCTGCAGTCGAGCACTCGCCTAAGTTCTCTCACTAAGAGGCTTAACGGCAGTCCAACACTCGCCTAAGTTTGAAAAAATCCTACCGAGTGAAGAACAATCCTCCCACTCGGGGGCTTAGCTGCAGTCGAGCACTCGCATAAGTTCTCTCACTAAGAGGCTTAACGGCAATCCAGCACTCGCCTAAGTTTGAAAAAATCCTTCCAAGTGGAGAGCAGTCCTCCCACTCAGGGGCTTAGCTGCAGTCGAGCACTCGCCTAAGTTCTTTCACTAAGAGGCTTAACGGCAGTCCAGCACTCGCCTAAGTTTGAAAAAATCCTACCGAGTGGAGAGCAATCCTCCCACTCGGGGGCTTAGCTGTAGTCGAGCACTCGCCTAAGTTCTCTCACTAAGAGGCTTAACGGCAGTTCAGCACTCGCCTAAGTTTGGAAAAATCCTACCGAGTGGAGAGCAATCCTCCCACTCGGGGGCTTAGCTGCAGTCCAGTACTCGCCTAAGTTTGAGACCCATCCCTATCCGCAAGGACGACGAGGTGCAGGTAGACTGCAACCTTCTTCTTCGGAGCTGCGACACAAATACAACGTCCGCTCCATCCCTATCCGCAAGGACGGCGAGGTGCAGGTCGACTGCAATCTTCTTCTTCGGAGCTGCGGCACAAATACAACGTCCGCTCCATTCCTATCCGCAAGGATGACGAGGTGCAGGTCGACTGCAACCTTCTCCTTCGGAGCTGCGGCACAAATACAACATCCGCTCCATCCCTATCCACAAGGACGACGAGGTGCAGGTCGACTACAACCTTCTCCTTCGGAGCTGCGGCACAAATACAACATCCGCTCCATCCTTATTCGCAAGGACGACGAGGTGCAGGTCGACTGCCACCTTCTCCTTCGGAGCTGCGGCACAAATACAACGTCCGCTCCATCCTTATCCGCGAGGATGAAGAGGTGCAGCAAGCAAAGTCCATCCGAAGGCAAACACAAGCACATTCGGAGATAAACCAAATTCAGATAAATACTAAAAGGTTCCAAGCAGCGAATCAAAAGTACTCGAGCACCAAGCCCGAAGGAGTTTAACGGTTACAGAAACCACTCGGCATTCCGAGGCAAATTTAAAGCGTATCCAAGTTTCATAAGATTGTTCACTCAGCCGGAGGAGGACTGGCAGGCTCCACGAACGAGTCCAGATCGATCCCATCAACGATCCGAGTGGCGACAGCGATGAAAGTCTCCATGAAGGACTGGAAGTCGTGCTTTTTGGTGTTAGCGACTTTGATCACAGCCAGCTTGTCTTCACGAACCTCCTTGCAATGGGCTCGCACTAAGGACAGCGCCACGTCAGCACCACACCGGGCGGAGGATTTCTTCCATTCTTGCACTCGGTCAGGGATCTCGTTCAGTCGAGTCATCAGAGATTCCAGATCATTCTGAAGCGTCGCCTCCGGCCAAAGCATCGAGTCGATTCGAGAGACAACCTCCTTCAGGCATGCGAGGTAGCTTGTGGCGCTGGCGATACGGGACTCTAGTCAGAGCATGTTCATCGCAATTTCATCGCAGACCGGGGAAGCGATAGGGTCCAGACCCGTCTCGACCCTTCCAGTTTCTTCGTTAAAGTCTTGACAAAGTTCTGCAGCCAAAAGTCAGTTCAATTAACCGAGCAAAATCTGATGGCAAGCATCAACACAGTCGGATTAAAAGAAATACCTCCCAGCACGAGATAAAGCTTCTTGGCGAGGGTCCTCAGATAAGCTTTTGTGTCGTTCCTCTTGCGGATCGCAGACTCCAACTTTTCATTCAGGGCGACCTTATCCTTCTTCAGGCTGGTCACTTCGGTTTAGCTTCATTAAGACAAGATGTCAGTCTAGTCACCTCTCCTTCAAGCGTTCCGACTGAAGCAAGCTTCTTGTCTGCGAGAGCGGTTTTGTCTTGGGCTGCTGTTTGTGCGGCGGCGAGGTCCGAGTCCTTCTTGTCCAGAGCCAACTTCATTTTCTCTGCAAAAGAAATGATTGAATCAAAAAAGAGATCAAAGAGATACATTGAAATTCAGTCGGCAATCAGTTACCTTCCATACCAGCGGCCTCGTCTTGAGCTTTTTTTAGATTTTGATGAGCCAATTCAAAGTCTAAGTTGAGTTGCCTCTGCTTCTCTTCGAGTTCGGCAAACTTGGAGATAAGTGTACAAGACTTCTACAAGAGGCAAGAGACAGATCAACCGATAGGTTCGAAGGCAGTTCATTTTCGAGTGAATAAAACCTAAAGAAGTGGACAACAAGCTGTGCAGACCCCAATCGACTGCCAGCAGTTGACCGCGGTCTCTGGGACTACACCCAGTGGGTGCACTTGGCGTGCCCCCATCGGTTCTGATCCCACTCGCCCGGCCTGCTGGAGTCAAGTGTAAGGAGTAAAAAAAAGAGAGAGAAAGAACAATTGCGCCGTCAAGAAAAGAAGAACTCAGACCACAGTCGACTACCAGCAGTCGACCGCGGTCACGGGGACTACACCCAGTGGGTGCACTTGGCATGCCCCCACCGGTTCTGATCCCACTCGCCCAGACTGAGTGGAAGAGTGAAACTACCAAAAACGACAGCAACACCCAGTGGGTGCTCTAATTCAACGCGAACAACAGGAGATTGTGCAGAAGAAGATTTTTCGAGAACAAAAACAGTCGGAAAGTCTACTCACCTGGACATTGGCCTGAAGAGCGGCACTAGCGTCGTAGGCAGCCTGACTGCTCTCGTGCACTATCTTCACCCGCTCCATCATCATATCAGCCTGTCGGATGGCTTCCGCAGCCGCTTGCGACTGGTTGTCTAGGACGGGGTAGCTGGTGAAAAAATGTGCAGACGACCCAAGTGCGGCTGCTTGAGGCTCTGTGGCGTGGAGTTGGATAGTTGAAGGAACCACAGGCGCGGTCGACCGCGTGGGATGCCCACTCGGCAAGGATGCAGCGAACGTCACAGTGGCCCTGCCCGCATCTTCAGCTTGACAGACAGGAGGCGTTGCAGTTGGTTCTTGCCGAGCCACCCTGCCAGCCGTTACCTTCTTGCTCTTCCTAGGCTTAGGAGCCACATCTTCGTCGTCATCCGGAAGGTCAATGATGTTGGGTGGTGCTGCAAGACAGAACATTCGACCCCAAGTGAACCACTCGACCCTAAAAAGATCAAGAATCGAAATCGCAAGAGTTCATACCTGGGTTAGAGGTTACCGCATCCTCCATTTCCTCGTCCCGGTACTGGTATGAAGAGGTCCCTGACGTAGCAGCACTGCAAAGGCCCGCATTCAATCGGTTACACCCAATTAATCGAATCCACATAAAGGACAAGTCAGATGGTTACCCGGAGATAGTAGGAACGGTCACTTTGATCCAAGGCAAAGCTTTGGGTGGTTTGGAAGAGATGGCTTTCGGCACTTCCGGCACTCGAAGCGGCGCGACCTTGGATTGCTTTGGAGGCTTCTCAGTCGGCGTTGGGGAAGACGTCCTGGGGCGCTTCGAGGATTGCCCGATCGGCGCAGCCACCAAGTCCGGAGCGCGTGCCGGGTCATGAGTGTGCTTGGACCTCCTCTCCCTGCGAGGAGGTGAGTCGACTAATTCCTCATCGGTCGATTCATCGCTCTCCTCGTCCTCCTCGGCTTCCGAATGCTCCTCGCCGCTCTCGCCCCCGCTCCCTTCTTCTTCAGCGCCGGGGTCCTACACTCCGTTGGGCATCGAGTACATTTCAATGAGGGCCTGAAAGGATAACAATCAAAAGACATTCAGTCGACCACAAACGGGACATCATGTGGTGAATCGGAAAGATACTTGATAAAACAGAAATATACCTGCTCCGGCTGGCGCAAGTTGTCGAATGGAATCACCCTCCTGGATCCCCGAGGGTTGTCTTTGTTGCCAGTGATTCCCCTCAACCAGTTCTCCAAGATATCCTCGCTAACCTCCTCCGGGTGGATTCGAGTGGTATCCTTGAGCCCAGAGTACATCCACATCGGAAGATCGTGTGCCTGAAGAGGCTGGATGCGTCGACCAAGAAAGACCTCCAGCAGATCCATCCCGGTCACTCCGTCACGGACAAGCTGGACGACCCATTCAACCAGCTCCTTAACCTGCGCCTTCTCTTCTGGAACTACCTTCAGAGGAGCAGGCTTCTCCACTCGAGCCAAGGAAAAAGGAGGAAGTCCAGTAGACTGGCCAGGGGTTGGCTGATCCTTACAGTAAAACCAAGTCGACTGCCAGCCCCGGACCGAGTCAGGAAGGATCATCGCTGGGAAAGTACTCTTGCTCCTCATCTGGATCCCCAGACCACCGCACATCTGGATCACCCGCGTCCTCTCGTCACTCGACTTGGCCTTTTTGACCGACTGGGAACGGTAAGCGAAGATGTGTTTGAAAAGCCCCCAGTGCGGTCGACAGCCCAAGAAGTTTTCGCACATGGACACGAAAGCGGCCAGATAGACTATGGTGTTCAGAGTGAAATGGTGGAGCTGAGCCCCAAAGAAGTTCAAAATACCTCGGAAGAAAGGGTGGGGAGGCAGTGAGAATCCGTGATCTACGTGGGTTGCTAGGAGGACACACTCACCCTCTCTAGGCTGCGGCTCGGTTTTGTCCCCCGGGAGCCAAGCCGACTTGTGGGCGATCAATCCCCCCTCCACCAGGTCGTTGAGGTCGTCCTGCGTGATTGCCGAGCGGATCCAGTCGCCCTGGATCTAGCCTGCCGGCAGGCCGGACCTCGACGAGGATCTGCCCCAGCTGGTCTACTTGCCCTTCGCCTTCGCGGTCACCTTCTTCGCATGTTCCAACGCCGCCATCTTATCCTTCCCCATGGTGGTGGATCGAGCTTGAGCGGAGGTCCGACGACGAGGCGGAAGCGAGAGTGGCGGAGGGATCGGGAGAAAGAGAAGAGAGAATGGGGGCGTGCGGAGAAGTGGCCTGGCCCGAGACCTTTTATAATGCCTTCCACCGAGTGGCTGACTAGTGGACCCAAGCGATCTAAACAAATCCCGCAACAGTCGCGCGTGCAGTACGTGGCAAAAAAGGTGGCACGGGGATCGAGGAGACTTACCTAATCTGTCCCGATAACCTCGTTTCCTCCCATCTGGCGCGATTCCCAAAATTCGAATCCTACGAGATCCGCGGAGAGTGGAACAACCTGTCAGACTGAAGACAAACACCCTCTACATCATCATTCAGAATTCAACCATGAAAGTTCACTTGACAACAACCAAGAATGG
This sequence comes from Triticum urartu, assembly GCF_056163025.1. NCBI lineage: Eukaryota > Viridiplantae > Streptophyta > Magnoliopsida > Poales > Poaceae > Triticum > Triticum urartu. The sequence continues at coordinate 444,415,473 of NC_141876.1, forward strand.
ACCAAGGCGATTGAGAAAGGAGTCGACGTCGTCTCCTCAACTCATTGTTTCAGGACAAGGCATATTCATAGCACAAAGATTGGGTCGGAAGTGTTCTCGACCCCTTACTCAAACCCTGATCCATTCAGGGGCTAATGATGAAGCTATGTACCTAGGGTAGGGTCATGGACCTGTCCAGCATACCCTCCCCAAGGACATCTTTACAAAGAATCAGAAGGAGTCGAAGAGAAATCATCATCCACTCGACCGTGGAGATGCGCCCACTCAACCACCTTGAAGACACTCGACCACCAGAAGATGAGGAACCCTCCACTCTGCAATGGTTAAGACTTAAACCATAGCATTATGAGCATTTATGACATTTACTGTAGACGTTACCTGTAATGCCTTTCCTTTATGAGCATTGAACTCTATGTAACGGAGGGGAGTTGGGGTCCTGGCGCACTCTATATAAGCCACCTCCCTCCTCTGGGACAAGGGTTCGCACTTTTGTAAACACACACACACATATAATCCAGTCGACCGGCTTAGGGCAATGAGACGTAGGGCTGTTACTTCCTCCGAGAAGGGCCTGAACTCATAAAACTCGTGTGTACAACTACTCCATAGCTAGGATCTTGCCTCCTCATACCTACCCCCCATTCTACTGTCAGTCTTAGATCCACGACACTACATACACTTCAAATAAAGAGACAATCATCCTACAGAGCACATCGATTTTGCCCATTATCTTCACAAGCTCTTTTATCTCCTCATTGCTGTCAAGGCCGTTCAACAGTTGTTGCTTGGCCATGATCAGAGGAACTGCATCTTTAACCTTCTGCTCTGCATCTTCCTCTTCTGCCGTTCCTTCAGTTACTTGTCCAACACCCCAACCTGCTGGTATTGGGATTCCTCGGCTAACCAAATAATTAGCGTAGTTGCATTCCCCCACATCAGCAACTTCCCAGAAATAAAAATCACACGAATCTTCCCTTTTCTGCACGAATCAAATTGGTAGATCGTCAACCAAACTATTAAAGAAATCAGCAACTGAAAGCAGCAGAACAACACTTAAACATATTATTACCCCATGATTCGGGCATTTGTAGAAGACTCGGCCAGGGTTGCGGATTGTGGTTGAGACGCGACGGATGACTCTGCATGATTTGCAGCAGTGGCACCACACCAATGGCAGCGGGTTGCGATGAGCAATCGGCTGCGGTGCGCGTGCCAGCGAGGGTCTGATGAGAACCACAGGAGATGGTACGGGTTGCGACTTGGCGCATATATGGTTGTTGCCTGCTGAAGAGCAGGTGGACGAGCAGCCAACGGACATGGTTGCTACGGCCAGAGCTTCTGATGCTAGGCAGAGTAAGTAGAGAAGAGGAGAAGCGAACGTTGGATATGTCAGTTTCATTACTTGCAGAGTAGCATAGCATCATATATAGTCATAGTCTAGGTTTGGATTCGAACCAGCTACAGGAGCACCTCTTTCTTTTTTCTAAAACTCGACAACGTCTCATTACTTGTACACTAGCTTGTTCTGTACGCCTTCCCAAGTCTTTGATTTTATTTCCCTTTTTTTGCGAGGAAGGAAGGAGGACAAAATTGAGAATTCCTGGGACTCGAACCCAAGACCTCTTGGTTGAAAACCAAGGGTGCTAGTCACTTATGTGGCAAACGTTCCCTGTGAGGAGGACGGCAGACGAACGCATTTTCCCCGCAGTTTTCTTCCTATATATAAAAAAGTATGCTACTTGGTGTCCGCTTAGTCAACAAAAGATTGTGCCAACCTTGACCGTTGGATTGACATTCAACGTCTGTCGCGTTTCTTCAGTCTCTTCTTCCTCGAGCCGCCAAAGCCAAACCAGCGCCGGCGGGACCGCCTGCTCCCGCCTCCCACGGCTGGCTCTGATCTACCGCGGCTCCTGTTCGTTCCCGTCCGAGGCCTCACCATCGTCATCCGCCTTGGTTCGCTCGCCGCGGCGCCGCCCTCCGGTGTTGTCAACATGGTCAACAACCGAGAGGAATAAGGAGATGACTGTACATGGTGAGGATGACAGTAGGGACCCAGCAGCGCGCGCAGTAATTTTGTTTTTTCGGGACGTAGAAGGGTATCAACTGGGTTGTGTGGGACCCATGGCCCGTCTAGCCCAGGCTTTTATTTCATATGTTTAGCACATGACCAGCCCAGTTTGTTTTTTTCCTTTCTGAAAATTGCTAGCCAGCTATTCTGTTTTTTGCAGAATAACCAACGTAGGCCTACTTGCTTTTCTACGCCCTGCTGGGCCGGAAATCTTTCAAGACGAGGAGGGATGCATTTTGCCCAGAAAATGGGCTATAAGTAATAAGAAATGGGCGATAAGTAATAATAAATGGACTGTAAAATGAAAAAAATACAGCAAACAGACAATTGGTTCCAAAATATTGTTTTCTTTCAGATTTTGATATTTTAAATTTCATTGTTTTTGTGCGGGTAAAATTTCATTGAATTTAAATTAAGGTATATTTATATTTAAAATTAATTTGAATCTGGCTAGAAATTTCGGGCTGTATGCTGTTTGGGACAGATTTGGAGGCTGACTTGTGGGTCTACTAGGTTGACGTGTACTTTGGCTTTGTCAACTTAGTCCACAAACGATTCTCGTAGCAGTGACCATTGGATGTTAATCCAATGGCCGTGCTGCTTCTTCAATATCTGATCTTCTTGCTCCAGCCGCCCAAACCAGCTCCGGTGGGACTGCCTGCTCCCGCCTCCCATGGCCGGCTGTGTTGCCGCGCAGGCCGCACCGCCCCACCCTACTTCATTGCTGGCCAGGCCATTCCTCTAATCACTCACACCTCCTGTTATTTTCCGGCGACGACAGCCGGACCAGTAAACCCTCGTACTCCCTACCGCGTGGGCAACCATTGCCGAGTCTTCCCTGGCTCTGTGTCGTTCCCTTCCTAGGCCTTGCCGTCGTCCACCGCCATGGTGCTCTCGGGGCAGCCTGGTCAACTTGGTCAACTAACGACATCCATCGGCCGTGGACTGTATGTGCAAAATAATGATTTCTCCACCTGACAGCTGGGACCCACTGGAAGGGCCTCTGTATTTCGCGAAAAAAACGTTCCCCCCGCTGACATGTCGGACCCACCAGCCATATCTTCGCACGCAAGGAAGTGCCTCCTTATTACACACAAAAAATGAATACCCCCTGCTAGCTGGGACCCACCATAGTGCGAGGATGACTTGTGGGCCAACAAAGTTGACGGGGACGGAGGGCTTTGTCAACTTAGTCAATATGAACGATTCTAGCTCCAGTGACCGTACGATGTCCATCCAACGGCCGTAGTGCTTCTTCAACCTCTGGTCTTCTTGCTCCAGCCGCCCAAAGCAGCGCCGGTCGTGCCGCATGCTGCTGCCTCCCGTGGCCGGCTGTGCTGCCGCGAGGCCTCACCGCCCCTACTATTCCCACCGCTGGCCAGGCCCTGCGGCGACGGCAGCCTCACACTGCAGCCGAACCAGTGAACCCTCGTACTCCTCTCTGCGCGGGCTTCCACTGCCGCGTCTTCCCCGGCTCCACGTCGTCCCCTTCCTAGGCCTCCCCGTCGTCCACCGCCGTGGTGCTCTCCGCGCGGCGTGGTCAACGTGGTCAAGGAACGACTTCCATCAGAAGAGTACTGTACGTGGAGAGGCTGGCAGCTGGGTCCACAGCCACAGCCCAGTTTTTTGTGATTTGCCAAGTAAGTCGCTTTGTCAGGCCTGTTGGGCTGCAAATCTTTCAAGACGAGGAGAGCTTTCATTCGGCTGGCCGAGAAAATGGCCCATCCGTAATGAGAAATGGGCTGTACATTTTTAAAACACATCAAACCGGCAATTTGTTTCAAATATCTTTTTTTTTCATTTCAAGATTTTTAATTACATTAATTTTTATGCGTGGAGAATTTGTTGGATTTTATATTGATATACATTTATTTTTAAAATTAGTTTGAATGTGAGTCGAAATTTCGGGATTAAAAACAGTTCAGACCGCACCGAAATATGCAAAATTTCATATAATTTTTTAACCGTGGCCACAATTTGGGCTGTAATGCTAACAAAAAGAATATGTGCTCCAAAAAAAACCTTAAGAATTAGCAAATGGGCTGAAAATTATTAGAAATAATGGCAGATGGGTTGTATGCTGTTTTCCACAGATTTGAGGCTATCCTAAAAAAGGTTGACGCACAAGCAGTGACTGTTGGATGTCCATCCAACGGCCGTCGTGCTTCTTCAATCTCTGCTCTTCAAGCGTCGGCGGGAATTCCTGCTCCCACCTCCCCACGGCCGGTTGCGCTGCCGCGCAGGCCTCACCGCCCCACCGTACTCCCATCGCTGGCCTAGCCATCCCTCTACTCACCCACACCTGTTGTTATTCTCCGGTGACGGCAGACGAACCAGTAAACCCTTGTACAGTCATACTCCCCTCTGCGTGGGAAACAACTGCCGAGTCTTCCCTGCCTCTGTGTCGTTCCCTTCCTAGGCCTCGTCGTCGTCCACCGCCCTGCTGCTCTCGGCGCGGCCTGGTCAACGTGGTCAACGACCGACATGCATCTGAAGTGGACTGTACGTGGAGAGGCCGACAGCTGGGTCCACAGCCGCACGCAATGAAATGCCTCCTTATTACGCGCAAAATAATGATTCCTCCACCTAACATCAGGGACCCACCGAAAGGGCCTCTGTATTTCACGAAAAAACGTTACCGCCGCTGACAGCTCAGACCCACCAGCTATATCTTCGCATGCAAGGAAGTGCCTCCTTATTATGCACAAAAAAAATGAATACTCCCCCTGTTAGCTGGGACCTAGTATAGTGGCCGGCTGACTTGTGGGCCTACTAAGTTGACGGGGACGGAGGGCTTTGTCAACTTAGTCAATATGCACGATTCTAGCTCCAGTGACCGTACGATGTCCATCCAACGGCCGTAGTGCTTCTTCAACCTCTGGTCTTCTTGCTCCAGCCGCCCAAACCAGCACCGGTCGTGCCTCGTGCTCCTGCCTCCCGTGGCCGGCTATGATGCGGCGGAGGCCTCACCGCCCCTACTACTCCCACCGCTGGCCAGGCCATCCCTCTACTCACCCACACCCCCTGTTACTCTGCGGCGACGACAACCTCACACCGCAGCGAACCAGTGCCCTCGTACTCCTCTACGCTTGGGCATCCACTGCCGCGTCTTCCCCGGCTCCGTGTCGTCCCCTTCCTAGGCCTCGCCGTCGTCCACCGCCATGGTGCTCTCAGCGCGGCGTGGTCAACATGGTCAAGGAATGGCTTCCATCGGACGTGGACTGTACGTGGAGACGCTGACAGCTGGGTCCACGGCCGCAGTAAGGAAGTGCCTCCTTATTACGTGCAAAATAATTATTCCTCCACCTGACAGCGGGGACCACCGGATGGGCCACCATATTTCGCCCCCCTGACTGCTGGGACCCACCAGCTACATCTTCGCACGCAAGGAAGTGCCTGACAGTCGGGACCCACCTGGTCGAAGCGTACGTAGCGTTGTCATTCTGGTCATGAACGTGTACGTACATATATACTGGTCGATGTAGAGGCGTGCACGTGTCGTAGTAGAGGCGCGCACGTAGCATGTACACGTACGTACAACGGCCAGGGTGCAAGATAGAAAATACGGCCACGTATGTGTACATACGGGCGGGGTCTCGAACGCCTACTCGCGCATACGTATGGCCAGGGCTCATGTACATGGCTGGGTCGGAACGGAGAAACAGTGTCGTCGTCGTGTTCATGGGGAGGCAACGGAATGCGTCGTGTTCATGGGGAGGCAACGGAATGCGTCGTGTTCATGGAGAGGCAACGGAATGCGTCGTGTTCATCGGGAGGGCTTGGACGGAACAGGCGATGGAAACGAGGCCTGGCGTACCGCACAACAGAGGAAACGGCCTTGTGTTCGACCGGCCACGTTCGAAACGGGATCATGTTCATCAGGAGGGGTCTGGCGTACCGCAAAACGGAGGAAACAGACCTCCTACGGTCGAAACGTGGGTCCTGTTCATCGGGAGGGGTGTGGCGTACCACAAAACGGAGGAAACAGACCTCCTACGGTCGAGAGGGGGTCCTGTTCATCGGGAGGGGTGTGGCGTACCGCAAAACGGATGAAACGGACCTCCTACGGTCGAAACGGGGGTCCTGTTCATCGGGAGGGGTGTGGTGTACCGCAAAACAGAGGAGACGGACTTGTGTTGGAGCGCTACGGTCGAAACGGGGGTCCTGTTCATCGGGAGGGGTGTGGCGTACTGCAAAACGGGACTCAACGGGATACTGTTCATCTCCACCGTCGACCCCCTCCAGCCTCCACGAGCTACTGTTCATCCACCGTCGACCTCCTCCAGCCTCCACCTGCGACTGTTCATCCACGGGCTCCTGTTCATCCAGCTTCCACCACGCGCTACTCCACCGGCTACTGTTCAACCAGCCCTTTCCACGGGCTCCTGTTCAACCACCCCTCTACGGGCTACTGTTCATCCCGCCCTCCACCATCTACTATTCATCCTGCCCTCCACGGGGTGGTCCTGTTCATCCAGCCCTCCAAGGGGTCCTGTTCATCCAGCCCCAACCGGCTCGATCGATCGGGGTCCTGTTCATCCAGAGGCAACACCACGGGGTCCTGTTCATCCACCCCCACTGGGAACTGTTCATCCAAACCCCCCGCAATGCTCACTGTTCATTCAGAGGCAGCATCGATCGGCTTCAGTTAGCAGCAGTAGCGAAGGAATCGCTTGATCGGGTTCAGTTAGCAGCCATCGATCGATCGCTCGGGTTCAGTAACGCGTAGCCTGCAGTGCAGTCGCTCGGGTTCAGTTAGAGCCCAATGCCTCGCTCGGGTTCAGTTAGAGCCAATGCCTCGCACACACGCGCGTACGTGTATGAGAGAAACGCGCATCGCTCGGCCCCGACCTCCCATCGTAACCGGGAACTCCTCGAAATTTTCCTCGCCCTCGCTTCTACCACGGTTTTTTCCGTCATGGACGGCCCAAAGAATGTCATGCAGCTGCGTCTCCGGCCCGCCCAGGACGAAAAGCCCATTTTTCTGTCATGATTTTTTGTCATAGAAGTAGGAGCCCACCACATCTATGATGATACCGGGTTTTGTCACAATTATCGTCATAGAAGTGTCATATGTATGACAGAAAAAAAATCGTTCGGCCCAAAATGTCACTGATGTGCCTTTTTTTTGTAGTGCGTCGGGCCGCCAAGATCGCTTCCAAGCTCACAACCAAGGGCCATCTCATGACAAATGTGCTTGGAAGCATCCGAAAGGGGGTAAGCACTCATAGAAAATTGGCAAACTATTGTCAACATCACGCGTTTGTCTCTTGTGTTGAACCCCAAAAGGTATATGAGGCGCTCGAAGATCCGGATTGGCTCAATGCCATGCATGAAGAACTCAACAACTTCGAGTACAACAAGGTGTGGAGATTGGTGCCAAGGCCAACGGGGAACCACAATGTCATTGGAACCAAGTGGATATTCAAGAACAAGCAAGACGCTCATGGAATTTTCATTCGCAACAAGGCCCGACTGGTAGCACAAGGCTACTCCCAAGTCGAGGGTATCGACTACGGTGAAACCTTTGCTCCCGTTGCTCGCCTTGAATCCATTCACATGTTGATTGCTTATGCTTCTAATCATAACTTTAAGTTGCAACAAATGGATGTGAAGAGTGCATTTCTTAATGGTCCCATTAATGATTTGATGTATGTCAAGCAACCCCCCGGGTTCGAGGATCCTTATTTTCCCGATCATGTGTACCAACTCGATAAGGCACTCTATGGCCTTAAGCAAGCCCCACGTGCGTGGTATGACCACCTTACCGAGTTGTTGCAAGATCGCAGTTTTGAAATTTGGAAAACTGACCCCACTCTTTTTACCAAGAAGGTCAAAGGGGAGTTGTTTGTGTGCTAACTGTATGTTGATGATATTGTCTTTGGTTCCCCTAACAAAGCTTTCAATGAGAAATTTGCCGCACTCATGACCTCCAAGTTTAAGATGTCCATGATGGGAGAATTTAAGTTCTTTCTCGGGTTCGAAGTCAAGCAACGGAGAGAAGGAACCTTCATCAACCAATCCAAATACACTCAAGACATGCTCAAGAGATTCAAGCTCAATGATGTCAAGCCGACTTCCACTCCAATGCCTGTCAAATGCCAACTTGACTTAGATCCCAATGGTAAAGTGGTGGATCAAAAGGTATATCGCTTCATGATTGGCTCCTTGCTTTACCTTTGTGCATCTAGACCGGATATCATGTTGAGTGTGGGAATTTGTGCATGGTTTCAAGCCGCACCTAAGGAAAGCCACTTTGTGGTGGTCAAGCGAATCTTTCGATATTTGGCTCATACCCCAAACTTTGGCTTATGGTACCCAAGAGGAGCAAACTTCAAGCTTGTAGGTTATTCGGACTCCGATTGGGCGGGAGACAAAGTGGATAGGAACTCCACTTCCGGAGGGTGCCAATTTCTTGGTTGCTCTTTGGTGAGTTAGTCTTCCAAGAAGCAAAGTTGTGTGTCTCTCTCGTCCACCGAGGCGGAGTACGTGGCCGCCGGTAGTTGTTGTGCACAACTTCTTTGGATGAGGCAAACTTTAAAGGATTATGGTGTCATTTGTGACAAAGTGCCTCTTTGGTGTGACAATGAAAGTGCCATCAAGATCTCTCTCAACCCGGTTCAACATTTCAAGATGAAGCATATTGAGATTCGGTATCACTTCATCCGGGATCACATTAGGCGAGGGGAGATCGAGCTCAACTATGTCAACACTCATCATAACCTTGCAGATATTTTCACGAAGCCTTTGGATGAAGCAAGATTTCGGAAGTTAAGGCATGAGCTAAATATCATTGATTCGAGCAATGTGACTTGAACCCTTGCATACCCCACCATACTCAACTTGTTGTCTTGTTTAGGTGCAGGCATGGACATAGGGGGAGTGTTGTTCTCTCAATGAACTCTCCCTCCCCCCATTATGCATAAATAGATCAAGTCCGTTGAGGGAGTCCTAGATTAGGGGGTCTCCGGACAGTCGGACTATATCCTTTGGCCGGACTGTTGGACTATGAAGATACAAGATTGAAGAATTCGTCCCGTGTCCGGATGGGACTCTCCTTGGCGTGGAAGGCAAGCTTGGCAATACGGATATGTAGATCTCCTTCCTTGTAACCGACTGTGTGTAACCCTAGCTCCCTCCGGTGTCTATATAAACCAGAGGGTTTAGTCCGTAGGACGAGAACAACAATTATACCATAGGCTAGCTTCTAGGGTTTAGCCTCTACGATCTCGTGGTAGATAAACTCTTGTAATACTCATATCATCAAGATCAATCAAGCAGGAAGTAGGGTATTACCTCCATCGAGAGGGCCCGAACCTGGGTAAATATCGTGTCCCCCGCCTCCTGTTACCATCCGCCTTAGACGCATAGTTCGGGACCCCCTACCCGAGATCCGCCAGTTTTGACACCGACATTGGTGATTTCATTGAGAGTTCCACTGTGCCGTCACCATAAGGCTTGATGGCTCCTTCGATCATCGGTAACGATGCGGTCCAGGGTGAGATATTCCTCCCCGGACAGATTTTCGTATTCGGCGGCTTCGCACTGCGGGCCAACTCGCTTGGCCATCTGGAGCAGATCGAGAGCTACGCCCCTGGCCTAGGCGAAACTCGAACTACACTGCCGACATCCGCGGAGACTTGATCTTCGACGGATTCGAGCCTATACCAGGTGCACCGCACGATCACGACGAGCATGATTTAGCTCTACCGTCGGACAGTGTTTGGCAGATCACACCTGCAACTACTCCGGCCTTCAATCCGGAGCAAATTGTGCCATCTGAGGACGCGTGGATAGACCCCGCCATGGAGGCCGCACTCTCAGTGGCGATTGAGCCGGATACTGACTTCACCCCTTACGAGAGTCGTGTTGCCGAACCACTGGATTCGTCTCCGGCCACGGACCCCGAGCCGCCTACGTCCATGCCTATCGAATCCGATTGGGCGCCGATCATGGAGTTGATATCTTTCAGCACTCACCTTTTGGCGACGTGCTAAATTCATTAAGGTCTCTCTCCTTGTCAGGAGAACCTTGGCCAAAGTATGTCCGGCTAGAATGGGATGCGGACGACGAAGAAATTCGCTCCCCACCCACCACCCACTTAGTAGCCACTGTCGATGATTTAACCGACATGCTCGACTTCGACTCCGAAGACATCGACGGTATGGACGACGATGCAGGAGACGAACAGGAACCACTGCCCACAGGGCGCTGGACCGCCACCTCATCGTATGATATATACATGGTGGACACCCCCAAAGAAGACAATGGCGACGAGACAGTGGAGGATGACCCCTCCAAGAAGCAACCCAAGAGCCGACGTCACCAGTGCCGCTCTAAGTCCTGCCATTGCAAAAGTAGTGATACCGGCACAAGAGATAATAACACTCCGGATAGTGCCGAAGACGACAACAATCCCCTCCAGCACGATTTAGAGCGGGAGGGTGAACAAGCTAGCCCTCCAGAGCGGGCAGCAAATGGAGAATCGGAGGAGGAAAATTACATGCCTGTCTCCGAAGACGAGGTGAGCCTCGGCGATGAAGAATTTATCGTGCCTAAGGATCCCGTCGAGCAAGAGCGCTTCAAGCGCCGGCTTATGGACACAACAAATATCTTGCAGAAAAAGCAGCAACAGCTTGGAGCTGATCAAGATTTGCTAGCAGATCGATGGACCGAAGTCCTTGCGGCTGAGGAATACGAACTCAAGTGCCCCTCCAAGAGTTACCCAAAGTGTAGGTCGCTACCCCGACTCGAGGAGGAAGCATTGAAACCTACATCACTAGTGTACGATGCTGTTGACCGGCCACCTCGTGGCCGAGCCAGAGAGGCGTTTCAGCCTGAAGTTCAGCCTGCACCCCGCCGCCACTCAAACGAAAATACCAAAACCCGGGGCAACACACGGGACCTGCGAGACGTATTGGAAAGCAGGGCAAAACATGCAAGGTCGATATACGGCTCACGGGGGCGCGCGCCAATGCGAGACAATGACCGTCACGCCAGATACACTAAAAGTAAATCCGGCCGGGCCGAATACAACAGACAAGACTCATATGAACTATGTCATGATATAGCCCGGCATAGAGACGCCGCGCACCCCCTATGCTTCACTGATGAAGTTATGGATCACGAATTCCCGGAGGGTTTTAAACCCATAAATATCGAATCGTATGATGGTACAACAGATCCCACTGTATGGATTGAGGATTTCCTCCTCCACATCCACATGGCTCGCGGTGATGATCTGCATGCCATCAAGTACCTCCCACTAAAACTCAAAGGACCAGCTCGGCATTGGCTAAATAGCTTGCCAGCAGACTCCGTCGGCAGTTGGGAGGATTTGGAAGACGCATTCCTTGACAACTTCCAGGGCACTTATGTGCGACCACCGGATGCTGATGACTTGAGACATATAACTCAGCAGCCAGGGGAATTGTCCAGGCAATTCTGGACACGGTTCCTAACTAAGAAAAACCAAATTGTCGACTGTCCGGATGCAGAGGCCTTAGCGGCATTCAAGCATAACATCCGTGATGAGTGGCTCGCCTGGCACCTCGGCCAGGAGAAGCCGAAGTCTATGGCAGCCCTCACGACACTCATGACCCGCTTTTGCGCGGGCAAGGATAGCTGGCTGGCTCACAGCAACAACACATCAAGGAATTTGGGCACTTCGGATACCAAAGATGCCAACGAAAGACCACGTTGTAACAGACACAAGCGCCGCAACAACGGCGATAACGCCGATGATACGGCAGTCAATGTCGGATTCAGAGGCTCTAGATCTGGTCAGCGGAAAAAGCCATTCAAAAGAAGTACTCCGGGTCCGTCCAATTTGGATCGCATACTTGATCGCTCGTGTCAAATCCGCGGTACCCCCGATAAGCCAGCCAATCACACCAACAGAGAATGCTGGGTGTTCAAGCAGGGCGGCAAGTTGAATGCCGAAAACAAGGACAAGGGGCTGCATAGTGATAACGAGGAGGAGCCCCGGCCGCCGAACATGGGAGGACAGAAGAGGTTCCCCCCACAAGTGAAGACGGTGAACATGATATACGCAACCCGCATTCTGAAGAGGGAACGGAAGCGTGCACTAAGGGACGTCTATGCGATGGAGCCCGTCGCCCCAAAATTCAACCCATGGTCCTCTTGTCAGATCACCTTCGATCGCAGGGACCACCCCACTAGTATCCGTCATGGCGGATCCGCCGCATTGGTCCTAGACCCCATCATCGATGGATTTCACCTCACTCGAGTCCTTATGGATGGCGGCAGCAGCCTGAACCTGCTCTATCAGGATACAGTGTGCAAAATGGGTATAGATCCCTCGAGGATCAAACCCACCAAAACCACCTTTAAGGGCGTCATCCCAGGTGTAGAGGCCCATTGCACGGGCTCAATCACACTGGAAGTGGTCTTCGGATCTCGGGACAACTTCCGAAGCAAGGAGTTAATCTTTGATAGCGTCCCGTTCTGCAGTGGCTATCACGTACTGCTCGGGCGAACCGCATTTGCAAAATGCAATGCGGTACCGCATTACGCATACCTCAAGCTCAAGGTGCCAGGACCTAGGGGGGTCATAACAGTCAATGGAAACACAGAACGCTCGCTCCGCACGGAAGAGCACACTGCGGCCCTCGCAGCAGAAGCACAAAGCAGCCTTTTAAGGCAAACTGCCAATTTGGCGATACAGCCCCCGGACACCGTCAAGCGAGTCCGGAGTAACCTGCAATAGGATCGCCTGGCACGTTCAGAGCTCTCCTAGCAATTCGACCCCCGTCCCAGTCCCAGTCAAGCGACAAAATCCGTGCCGCACGTACATAATTACGCACTGAAAATACCATGGGCATAGGCGGGGGCACGACCAGGGCACGTCCCGCAATGCGGCTTAACCGCCCTAGGGGCTGCATACCTTTATCATTTTTTCTCTTTCAGGACCTTACTCTCTGGAAGCCCTTTCCGGCAGTATGATTGCTAGACACATTACAGGAAGGAACAACCAAGGAGGCAAGGAGCTAAGATGTACAAGGGAACCCCAGGTGGTCTCTAATAACAATCGATATACCCGCTTTTTACTACCCATACGCAGCTTGCCCTTGGATAGGACATGTCAAATAGTCCTATTTTTTGCTTATTGCACTACTTGTATCAGTACGCTTCAACGTATTATTTAAATAACAATGCATAGCATTAGTCTATTATTGCATTATCCATCCCTTTTTTCTTATATGTTCATTTACGACAACTTGCACCCGTACATTCTGGTACGGTTAGTATGCCAGGGGCTTTCGTTTACCCCATAATACGGCGTGAGAAGTCCGTACACTTTCGACAGTGCGACACCCCGAACTTATAGCATTATATGCATCAGCTCCGAATCATGTCTTGGGTCAATAGTTGGGTTTGCCCGGCTCCCATGTTTTGGTACCTTATGTTTCGCTATATTGGCTAAGGTAGCGCTGGGAGTACTACTGCAATTGTGTCCCGGTTCTTCCGGATGAGCACCTCAGTAGAGAAAGCCGAAAACTGACTGTCATGATAAGGCGAGAGCTGGTCGCTGTTTGAGAGGTCTCAAGTCCTTAAAGACTTTTTCCGCTTCAGGCGAGGAGTCGGCCTTGCCCGACTTAGGCGTATATAGCGCCCCAAATTCGGCCTTCCGAATACTAGGGGCTTCGCCAAAATTTAAAATTGTAGACTTGTATGGCTAAGTGAGAGTGATAAAGCCTTATAGTCCGATTGCCTGGTTCGTTGTGCTGAACACCTCCCTCGAAGGACCCAAAACTGGGATAAAGAGTGCTCAGGTTTATCCCAAACACCCCAGTACTAGTTACATGGGGGCAGAAGCCGATGACTGGCCAACTCTCAGATTTTATAAACGGCCGCACAGAAGATAATATTTTAAATTCAAAAAGCGTTACATAGCGCAAATGAACTCGTTTCACATTACAGGATCACATGAGCATGTTCATTCAAAAATTACATCTCTAGCACATTCCTCCGCCACAAGGCGGGAACCCTTCAGGACACTGTCATAATACATTTCGGGGCAGCGATGCTCCTTGCCCTCCGGCGGCCCCTCCTTCACCAGCGTTACGGCGTCCAGCTTCGCCTAGTGCACCTTCGCCCGGGAAAAAGCCCTGCGCGCACCCTCGATGCAGACGGACCGCTTTATGACTTCAAGCCGTGGGCAGGCATCCACAAGCCGCCTCACCAGACCGAAGTAGCTGCTAGGCAGGGGATCGCCAGGCCACATCCGGACTATAAGACCCTTCATGGCCTGTTCGGCCACCTTGTGTAGTTCGACCAATTGCTTCAGCTGGTCGCTCAAGGGCATTGGGTGTTCGGTCCCAGTATACTGAGACCAGAACAACTTTTCCGTCGAGCTCCCCTCCTGAGCTCGGTAAAACTCCGCGGCATCCAGTACACTACGGGGAAGATCTGCGAACACTCTTGGAGAGCTCCGAACTCGGGTAAGTGAAAGGAAAGTTTTCTTCACATGCCTGCTTTGCATAATGAATGCCTTACCCACTGCTATCTTCTTCACCGCATCAATCTCCTGGAGGGCCTTGTGGGCTTCAGCCTTGGTGCTTTGTGCACTTTCGTGCGCCTCCGCAAGCTCGGACTCTCGCGTCTTAGAGTCAAGCTCCAAGGACTCGTGTTTTTTGGTGAGAGCCTCGAACTCTTGCTGCACCTCGCCTACCCGGGATTCTTGCTTTTCCCGCTCAATGCGCTCCTTGGCCGCTTTGTCTTCGGCCTCAGACAGCGCCTTCTTCAGGGTCGCCACCTCGGTCGTGGCCCCTGGCAAATTCATGATGATCCTATCACTTTACAACCGAATTTCTTTTTAATATATAGACAAGGTATTGCTTACCTTTGCTCTCCTCGAGCTGCCTCTTGGTAAGGCCGAGCTCTTCCTCGGACTGCTCAAGGTCCTGCTTCAGTGCAGCGACCTCCGCAGTACGTGCGACAGCGGCCAGCAGTGAAGCCTGCATATGCACATAGACATATTCTGATTAGACTCCTGAGTCATTATTTGATCCTCTATTCGGCCTTTCTTCGCGAACGCCAAACAGAGCATCAGGGGCTACTGTCTATGCGGTAATATTTTCCTATATTTTGATTGCTTACCTGAAAGCCTGTTAGGAGGCTAGCACAAGCTTCGATTAGTCCGTTTTTGGCGGACTGAACTTTCTCGATCACCGCACTCATGATAGTGCGGTGCTCTTCGTTGATGGAAGCACCGCGAAGCGCTTCCAGCAAGTTGTCCGGTGCCTCTGGATGGACAGAGGCCACCGGCACGGGTGGCTTGCCCCTCTTAATGAGGGGTCACCTGCCGGAGTCCGGAACCACTGAAGGTTCCGGCGCAGTGTTCGGCTGGGGGCCGAACTTGGAGCCCGTGGGAGTCTTGCTCCCTTTGCGCCCAGGGTCCGGAAGGTCGCCTCGAGGCGCCCCCAGGACTACCTCCCCTCGGCTCAGTGCCTTTTGAGACAACACCTCAACGTTGTGCGTAGGGCAAGGGGTGGAGGCGATCGGAAGTGAATCGTTATTCATATCCGACGAGTCCAAAGAACCGTTTGACGAAGATACGTCGAGACGGGCTCAGGACGGACTGTATAATCATATTCGGCGTAAGGAGAAGCAGTGCAATAAAACATACCATGAATTGCTATGGTATCCGGATACTTACGACTTCACCAGGGGCTTGTCCCTGGGTAACCACTCGTCATCGCTGTAGGCGGCCGTCGTGGAGCAGTCCGGAAGGAGGGTCCCTCCCTTCTTGGACCCTTCGGTCTCCCCGATTGGGGCGGCCTTCCTTTTCTTGTCTCCCCCGGCTGGGGGGGGGAGAACTTTCCTCTTCCTCCTCCTCATTTTCATGGGAGGAGTGCATTTTGGAGTTATTGGACGATGAGTCTGATATAACCTTGCGCCGGAGACCCTTTCGGGTCCCCGTGGCCTTCTTCTTGGCCTTCTTCACCGGCACCTCGTAAGGCGCCGGAACCAGCATCTCCGTTAGGAGAAAATCTGCAGGATCTTCAGGCAGGGGGGCTGGGAAATTGATCTGCTCTGCTGTCTCTACCCAGTCCTGTTAATGGCATGGAAGCTTAGATCCCGCACATGATTAAATTGGGGCAAATAAATATCCTGTGAGATATAAAAACTTACCGGATTGGCATGGCGCTTTGCGTTGAGTCCGCGGTCCTCGGTAAGGGAAGGAGGTACCTTGGCGCCCTTGAACAACACCTTCCAGACGTCCTTGTGCGTCGTGTCGAAGAGCTCTCGCAGCGTCTGGTGCTTGGCTGGGTCGAACTCCCACAAATTGAATACCCGTCGTTGACACAAGATGATCTGGCGGAAGAGCATGACCTGGACCATGTTGACGAGCTTGATTTTCTTGCTCATCATGTTCTTGATGCAGGCCTGGAGTCCGGTCAGCTCTACCGGGGAACCCCAGGACAGACCCTTCTCTTTCCAGGAAGTGAGCCGCGTGGGGATTCCGGATCGAAATTCGGGGGCCGCCACCCAGTTGGTGTCGCGCGGCTCGGTGATGTAGAACCACCCCGATTGCCACCCCTTTATGGTCTCCACATAGGAGCCTTCGATCTAGGTGACGTTAGGCATTTTGCCCACCATGGCGCCTCTGCACTCTGCTTGCTGGCCGACCACCACCTTCGGTTTAACATTGAAGGTCTTCAGCCACAGGCCGAAGTGGGGCCTGATGCGGAGGAAGGCCTTGCACACGACGATAAACACCAAGATGTTGAGGATGAAATTGGGGGCCAGATCATGAAAATCCAGCCCATAGTAGAACATGAGCCTACAGACAAACGGGTGAAGGGGAAATTCCAGTCCACGAACAAAGTGGGTAAGGAAAACTACCCTCTCTGATGGGGTTCGGGCGTAGGGATGATCTGCCCCGCATCTGGTAGCCGGTGCGCGATGTCCGCGGCCAGATATCCGGCTTCCCGTAGCTTTGTGATGTTCTCCTCCATGATGGAGGAGACCATCCACTTGCCTCCCACTCCGGACATGCTTGGAGTGGTTTAAGGAGAAAGACGCGAACTTGGGCGCTGGAGCTCGAGTGTGCGAGAATGGATAAGCAAGGAGGAAGAAGGCGTGGGTAAAAAGGGTAATTCTTTGTCCCTTCATAAGGGCGGAAGAGGCGATGCGCCTCCCCACTTACCTGGTAAAATCGCTTATTCCCCGAACACCGTAATTGGTGGCGCGGTTGGGTTACCCATATCCGCATTGATGAGAATCCCGTGATAAGGGGACACGATCTCTGCTTCGACAAGACATGCCAAGTAAACCACCTCGCGATATGTGCAGTAGCTGGTTGAAAACGGTTTGAATAATGACCAGGCCATGGTATGATGTCATGCTGTCAAACGTGTCAGCAGATTCGATTTGTGGAAATATTATTCTCTCTACGGTGGTATGTGGAACTTGTTTTGCAGAGCCGGACACTATCCTTGTGTTCAAAATCTTCTATGGAGTATTCGGAGGAAGAACCCGCCTCGCAATGCCAAAGACAAATCTGCGTGCCGGACTCATCGTCATTGAAGCCTGGTTCAGGGGCTACTGAGGGAGTGCTAGATTAGGGGATCTCCGGACAGCCGGACTATATCCTTTGGCCGGACTGTTGGACTATGAAGATACAAAATTGAAGACTTCGTCCCGTGTCCGGATGGGACTCTCCTTGGCGTGGAAGGCAAGCTTGGAAATATGGATATGTAGATCTCCTTCCTTGTAACCGACTGTGTGTAACCCTAGCCCCCTCCGGTGTCTATATAAACCGGAGGGTTTAGTCCGTAGGACGAGAACAACAATTATACCATAGGCTAGCTTCTAGGGTTTAGCCTCTACGATCTCGTGGTAGATCAACTCTTGTAATACTCATATCATCAAGATCAATCAAGCAGGAAGTAGGGTATTACCTCCATCGAGAGGGCTCGAACCTGGGTAAACATCGTGTCCCCCGCCTCCTGTTACCATCCGCCTTAGACGCACAGTTCGGGACCCCCTACCCGAGATCCGCCGATTTTGACACCGACATCTGTCAAGCCATTTTTGATGGTACTTGTGCTTCAAAGATGAGTTGTGGTCATGGGCCCAAGGTTAAAATCTTCGCGGCGCCATACCTCTTGACTCATAAATAGGTGGCCTCGGCCACCGCCCTCTCTTGAAGAGGTGTGTGTTTCTTGTCCTCTCTCTAGTGTTCTCGTTGCTGTGTTTTGCTTCCCTCTTCTTGCCTTTTGTTTTTCCCTTCTTTTTGAGCTAGGCGTTTAGTGTCTAGTTTTTGGGTCTTGTTGGGCGGTACTACCGCTGGTGGTGCGCGGTACTACCACTGATGTTGACAAGCGATACTACCGCCCACCCGAGCGGTACTACCGTTGAGGGGCGGGACCAGGGGGTTATGTCGGGGCAGGGGGAGGTTTCGTCTCCCCCATACCCATTCGCACCGCCCCCTCGTTCCTCTTCATCTCTCCAGCGTCGCCTCACCGCGGGAGGGCTCTGGCGGGCCGCCGTCTCCGGGCCGTCCCTCTCCTTTTCCTTCGGTGAAGTCGAACCCCACCCCGTCCTCTTGCCAAGGATGCCGGTATTACCCCCGTTCCTCCTCTCCTTTTGTCTAGATTTCAGATCTAGTGTCTTAGGGGTAATAGTGGTTGCATCTCTCGATTTTTGGCTAAATCTAGGCTTGAGTAGGTTGGAGAAGGCAACTAGACTAGTTGGATTGATAATTGGTAGGAGTATATTTGAAGTTGGTAGTCCGATAGTGCCGGATTTGACCACGACAGTAGGGAACCGCCATTTCCCCGTCTTGAGCGGTACTACCGCTCCCTGTGGAGTGGTACTACCGCTCGGGCGGTACTTCCGCTTATATACCGCGGCACTACCGTTGTTTGCCTAATTCCACCATGTTCCTGCCATTTTTTGATCTCTTTTGCTGTGTTTTGTGGCTTATGCTCGTTCTTTCTGGTTGTTTCGTGTGTCCGTGTGTTTGGTTCCAGGTGATGATCCTTCTGAGCAGCATGCGCGCCGTGTCAACCACGGGCGTGCAACTTCCAAGCGCTACCGCACCTCTGAGACAACGGCGGCCTCATCAAGTGTTCCGCCAAGTGTTCCGCCTCAAATGAAGAAGATGAGTGCATCCAAGCCCAAGCCAAGGGCCAATTCTGTGACAGAGATGTCTGCCAAGGAATTCTGGGAGAAGCGTCGGCGCAACCCCTATGAGGTCGCTCAAGAACCTACCTTGGTCAACCGCCTGTTCTGGAACCGTTTTCAGTATGCCATCTACTTTGATGTGATCAAAGCCAAGAAGAATCTTTTTGTTGATGTTCGCTCCATCGACGTTGCCTTTATGGAGAAGTATCCTGACTACTTTGGGGAGGCCCTTCAGATGTGCTCTTAGTTGAACATCCTCAGGATCATGCAGTTCAACAAGGATTTTGATGCAGATTTGGTGGCTCAGTTTTATGCCACCGTCCATCTTGGAACAGATGAGGACGAGACTCTGACTTGGATGAAAAATGGCAGGCTGCTTACTGTCAAGTGGAAGGCCTTCATGAGCTTCTTGAAGTTGAGGATCAAGGTCTTGCGAACCCAGTTGGCTTTCGTCCTCACCGCAATGCAACTTCCACTCACAAGCAATCTCTCTGGCCATACTGTACCTTGAAGATTAACCCAGTGACTCAGAAGGAGACCTATGAGCTGCCAGCATTTCTAGATATTCTCCATCGCATCTTCAAGGAGACACTCTTCCCTCGCATTGGCAACTTGGATATGGTATACACTCTTTTCTTGTGGACATGTTTCTTTTCTGTCAACATGAGAAGGAAGAAAACATTGGAGACTCTTTGGATATCTCTCATGTCATGTGGTCTGAGTTGGTTTCCGCCATCTCTGAGCGCAAGTGCCCTATCTATGGACCGTTCATCATGTTGCTCATTGATAAGGCCCGGGAGCGTGTGTATCCTAAGGTGGTGCTGGAGATTGGGGATCTAGTTTCTCATGAGATCAAGCGTCTGAGGAAGAAGGAGAACTGGGGCACCACAGCTCCCAGTTCTGGCATTCCGCCTGGAGCTGCTGACATGGAGACCGAGGCTGATGCTGATGATGACGATGACTATGAGCCATCTGGAGCAGAGCCCTCTTGGGCAAAGAAGCTCAAGCGCAAGATGAAGAAACTCTTCTGCATGGAGTCTCACGGTCAGTACATGACTCATGTGGCTGAGAAGCAGGCCAGGAGTCGTCATAAGGAGCTCATGCATCAGTTGGGTGTGACCGTTGCCAATGGCTCTGAGGGTAAGATCACAGATGAGGAGGAGTGGATTCAGCAGCACTGTCCGTGGACGGATTCAGACACCGAGCAGTTTCCGACTGAGGATGGCAGTGCAGACGATCCCACCAGGATGTGATGATTGAGCCCCTCAGTCTGCTATCACCTAGAGCCTTAGCAGCGCTCTTTGCCTTTTTGGTGTCTTGATGCCAAAGGGGGAGAGAGCTTAGGGTTTTGTCGTTGTCGAGTTGCGAGCGTGTGTTTGTGTGGCGTGTTTGCCTCTTTGTGTGGCATGTTTGCCTTGCCTGTCTTTCTCGCAAACTCTTTTCTAGTGTTGAACCTTGCTTGCTTTGGTTTGGTTGGGCTCATGAGACTTTTCTATCATATGGTGTAAGACATATGCACTCTATCGCATCTTATTGAGCTTATGTTATCTTGTGCTATTTATGTTTTGCTCATATTTACTATCTTGCTTAGTGTTAGCCTTATTGTTGCAAGATATGAATTGTCTATAAAATATAGGGGGAGTGTTGATCCTAGTATGTGCGCCGTGTAGTCCAAAGCACTTATCTAGATAGCACACATCTAGGGGGAGCCCCTCTATATTTTAGAGATGTGGGGTTTGCTTATGTCCTATATTTTCCCCTTTGTGAAATCCCGTATTGTCATCAATCCACCAAAAAGGGGGAGATTGTAAGGACATATTTATCCCTAAGGTGTTTTGGTGATTGATGACAATGCTTTTGCGGACTAATCATGTGTCTTGAGTATTTCAGACGTTTCATCACTAGGCACAAGACGGTTTTTGTCCCCCTCGAAGACTATTGAAGACGAAGTTTGTCTACATTTCTTTTCAGTGGATTTGAGTCGTAGGAAAGCCGTACTATTAAGAGCGGGTCCGCATTGGTGAGGCTAGGGTGGAATCAACACATACACATCCCTTTTGCACCCTCTCAGCTTTTCCGGTTCGTTGAAGGCTCCTTTGCTGCCTTCTCCCTGTGGTCTGGTCCCAGCGGTAGTACCGCGAACCACAGTGGTAGTACCGCTAAAGAGGTACAAGCGGCAGTACCGCTCCGCAGTGGTAGTACTGCTTGGAGCCGTAGTACAGCTGCGGCTCTGTGCTCCTACCGCCTTGATTCGAGGGCTCTCCTCTCGTGTCGGGTTGTGCGGCACTAGCTGCGGCAGTAGAGGCGGAAGTACCGCTCATAGGCTGTAGTACCGCCCCTACCACCACTGTAGTACCACCCTGGGTAGATCCTGCTCTGCGTCTTGCGGCACAGCAGTACCGCGAGGTGGAACGGTAGTACCGCTGGCCACAGTGGTAGTACCGCCCACCTGTGCGGTAGTACCACCCTGTGCGGGGCTGAGCAAGGGTAACGGTTGGATTGACTTCCCCACTTATAAAAGGAGGTCTTCTTCTTCTCCAAGTTGACCTACCTCTTTTCCCCAAGCTCCATTTATTGCTCCAAAGCTCATTTTCGCCCGATCTCTCTCCCTACCCAATCAAACTTGTTGATTTTCTAGGGATTGGTTGAGAAGGCCCATATCTACACTTCTACCAAGAGAAATTTGATTCCCCCACTCATCCCTTGTGGATCTTGTTACTTTTGGGTGTTTGAGCACCCTAGATGGTTGACGTCACCTTGGAGCCATATTCCATTGTGGTGAAGCTCCGTGGTTTCGTTGGGAGCCTCCAATTCGGTTGTGGAGAGAGCCCCAACCTTGTTTGTAAAGGTCCGATCGCCGCCTCCAAGGGCACCAATAGTGGAATCACGGTATGTCGCATCATGTGAGGGCGTGAGGAGAATACGGTGGCCCTAGTGGCTTCTTGGGGAGCATTGTGACTCCATACCGCTCCAACGGAGACGTACTTCCCCTCAAAAGGAAGGAACTTCGGTAACACATCCTTGTCTTCACCGGCTCCATTCTTGGTTATCTCGTGCCCTTAGTTGTGCAACCTTTTGTGTTGTATCCTTAGCTTGCTTGTGTACCTTTTGTTATTGCATCATATAGGTTGCTCACCTCGTTGCATATCTAGAAAACCTACTTTGATGCAAAGTTTAAATTGGTAAATAATAGCTAAAAATTGTTAGTTGCCTATTCACCCCCCTCTAGTCAACTATATCGATCCTTTCACTTGGTACCCCTGAGCTTGTTCCTCTTGAGTGATTGGGCTCCCTAGACGGTTGGTGGTGTTCAGAGCTCAATCATTGTGGTGTAAAGCTCCGGGCAAGCATCGGGGTCTCCAATTAGGTTGTGGAGATCGCCCGGAGCAATTTGACGGGTTCCGGTGACCGCCCCCAAGGGTTGCCATTTGTATGGGTTCGGTGACCGCCCTCAAGGGTCCCTTAGTGGAATCACGACATCTTGCATTGTGCAAGGGCGTGAGGAGATTACGGTGGCCCTAGTGGCTTCTTGGGGAGCATTGTTCCTCCACACCGCTCCAAACGGAGATTAGCATCCGCAAGAGTGTGAACTTCAGGATACAACGTCGTCTTCGCGTGCCTCGTATATCTCTTACCAGAGCTCTTTACTTATGCACTTTACTTTGTGATAGCCATATTGTTTCTTGTCAGATATCTTGCTATCACCTAGTACTTTATCTTGCTTAGAATAAGTTGTTGGTGCACATAGGTGAGCCTAGTTGTTGTAGGTTTTGTGCTTGACAAATTAACCGCTAGGTTTATTCTGCATTTGTTCAATCCTAAACCGTAATTATTTTAAAGCGCCTATTCACCCCCCTCTAGGCGACATCCATGATCTTTCACTAGGGTTTAAGCTTCTCTCACTCTAGAAACCCATCATCTACTTATTACTTCCCAATGCCTTCCTCTAGGCCCAAATAATGATGAAGTGTCATGTAGTCGACGTTCACATGAAACCACTAGAGGAAAGACAACATACATCTCATCAAAATATCAAACGAATACCAAATTCACATGACTACTTATAGCAAGACTTCTCCCATGTCCTCAGGAACAAACATAACTACTCACAAATCATATTCATGTTCATAATCAGAGGGGTATAAATATGCATAAAGGATCTGAACATATGATCTTCCACCGAATTAACTAACTAGCATCAACTACAAGGAGTAATCAACACTATTAGCAACCCACATGTACCAATCTGAGGTTTTGAGGCAAAGATTGGATACAAGAGATGAACTGGGGTTTGAGATGAGATGGTGCTGGTGAAGATGTTGATGGAGATTGACCCCCTCCCGATGAGAGGATCGATGGTGATGATTTCCCCCTCCCGGAGGGAAGTTTTCCTGGCAGAACAGCTCCGCCAGAGCCCTAGTTTGGTTCCGCCAAGGTTCTGCCTCGTGGCGGCGGAGTTTCATCCCGTAAGCTTGCTTATGATTTTTTTTTCGGACGAAAGACCTCATATAGCAGAAGATGGGCATCGGAGGCCTGCCAGGGGGCCCACAAGGTAGGGGGTGCGCCCCCCACCTTCGTGGATGGTGGGTGGCCCCCCTCTGGTACTTCCTTCGCCCAATATTTTTTTATATATTCTGAAACGTGCTCCCGTGAAGTTTCATGACTTTTGGAGTTGTGCAGAATAGGTCTCTAATATTTGCTCATTTTCCAGCCCAGAATTCCAGCTGCCGGTATTCCCCCTCTTCATGTAAACCTTGTACAATAAGAGAGAATAGGCACAAGTATTGTGACATAATGTGTAATAACAGCCCATAATGCAATAAATATCGATATAAAAGCATGATGCAAAATGGATGTATCATCCTCTGTCTCTTGCTCCCAGTAGGAACTTCATTGTTCTCCTCCACATGATTTTCAAAGTGTTCTATCAAAATAGAAGGTTCAGTAATTGTAACTGGTTCTTGATTCGATGAACTAGGCATCTCTTGATTAGATGAGGTAGCCATATCCTTCATGGGAAAGATATCTTCAAAGAAAGTCGCATCATTCGACTCCATGATCGTACTGACATGCATGTCAGGTACCTCAGATTTGACAACCAAGAATCTATAACCAATGCTATGAAAAGCATATCCCAGGAAAATACAATCCATGGTCTTTGGTCCAAGTTTGAGCTTCTTTGGAATTGGCACATTGACTTTCGCCAAACAACCCCAGGTTCGTAGATAAGATAGCTTTAATCTTTTCTTCTCCCATTCCTCGAATGGAGTTATCTCTTTGTTCTTTATGGGAAATCGGTTTAGGACATGACATGCAGTCAATATCGCCTCCCCCCACCATGCCTTGGAGAGACCCGATGTGTCTAACATGGTGTTAACCAAATTAGTTAGAGTACGTTTATTTCTTTCGGCTACCCCATTTGACTGAGGTGAATAGGGAGGCATCCTCTCATGCATTATACCATGTTCCGCACAAAAAGCATCAAATTCATTGGAAAAATACTCTCCACCACGGTCGGACCTAAGCCTCTTGATTTTCTAATCAAGTTGGTTTTCCACTTCAACTTTATAGATCTTGAAAAATTTCAAAGCCTCATCCTTAGATTTCAGAAGATACACACGGCAGTATCCAGCGGAGTCGTCAATTAACGTCACGAAATATTTCTTTCCACCTTTTGTCAAAACACCATTCATTTCACATAGATATGAATGTATGAGTTCTAGTGGTGCAAGATTTCTCGTTTTCACAGTCATGTGAGACTTACGAGGTTGCTTAGCTTGCACACAAATTTGACACTTAGATCCCTTCACAGTGGTGAAACTAGGGATTAAGTTCAATTTGGCTAGTCACGGCATGCAACCAAAGTTAACATGACAGAGACGTGAATGCCACACATTTGATTCACTATTTGTTGCAAACATGATTAACAACTTTATTGCAAACATCTGACAAGGATAAACGAAACTGGCCTCCTGACTCTTAGCCTTTACCAACAAAGGTTTCATACTTGGATATTACAAATTTATTTGACTCAAAGACAAGCTTGTAGCCATCTCTACACAGAAGAGATCCGCTAACAAGATTTTTATTGACGGAGGGGACATAATGCACGTTCTTCAGCCGCACGATCTTCCCCGAAGTAAACTTCAGATCGACCGTGCCAAAACCACGAACAGAAGCACTTGTACCGTTTCCCATCATCACGGTTGAAGTCCTTGCAGTCTGATAAGACGAAAACATGGAAATATCACCGCATACATGCACATCAGCACCCGTGTCAATTAACCAATCAGGAGAATGACATACTGAAAGACTAGTGGGAAATATACCATACCCAACATCCTTCATGTCAGTGTCTCCAATGGCAACATTAGCGGTCTTGCCGCCTTCTTCAAGAAGGCGCTTGTCATACCGATTAGGGCAACTAGGAGCCCAATGATCAGGATCTCCACACACATGACAAACACCTTTCTTCTTGTCATTCTTCTTCTTGAAGTTCATGTGATGTACAGCCTTGTTCTTCCCATCAAACTTTGCTTTACCATCAAACTTGCCCTTGTTCTTGAACTTGTGGGGCTGGAAGTTTTTCTTCTGTACCAGATTGGCACTAGAACCTCCCTCAATACCTCGAGCACGGTTATCCTTTGCCCTCACCTTTTCTTCCACATCAAGAGTACCAATGAGATCCGAAACGGAAAACTCCTGTCCCTTATGCTTCATTAAACTAGCAAAGTTCCTCCACGTGGGAGGAAGCTTAGTGATAATGCCTCCGGCAACGAACTTGTCCGATAGCATACAATTGAAGTGCTCAAGTTCTCTAGCAAATGACTGTATCTCATGAGCTTGCTAAACCACGGAGCGCTCTTCAGTCATCCTATAATCATAGAATTGCTCCATGATGTACAACTCAGTGCCAGCATCCGAGACCCCAAACTTGGCCTCGAGTGCGTCCCACATATATTTTCCATTATCAATTCACGCATAAGTATCAACTATGTTCTCACCAAGAGCACTCAAGAGAGCAGCCTTAAACAGATTATCCATTTTCTGAAAAGCTTGTTCCCGTTGGGCATCATACTCCCCTTCAGGTTTGTCAAGAGTGGCGTCATAGCAACTCATGGTTCGAAACCATAAGACTGCTCTCATGCGCCACCTCTTATAGTGGGTACTCTCAAACATAGGAGGTCTCATGGAAGCAGCAAAACCACTTGGTGTAAATTGCCTATAATAAGGTTTTTGGATTGTTGGAAATATGAGCAATTTACCAAATGATTTTATTAACAAAAATATTTGATAAAGCATGACTAATATAACAAGGATAAAACTAGTCATGCGATCTGACAGAGAGAAGGTAAATAACATCTGCATATATGAACTGTAACCAAGCTTCTTATCTAGAGCAGACAGTAGGGCAAGTTTCATATATGAAGCAGAACCTAACATATCTAGGGCAAACACCAGAACAAGGAACTGCGGCAGGACCTCGAACGGAAAGGAGAAGAACACATATGGGACAACAGCAACATTAGCACTGGACTTGGGGGTCGGTGTCCTCACCAGCCATGTCGTCGAAGAGGTTGTCGACGTTGGGGAAGAAGTCGTTGTCAGGGAAGTGGTCATCGGAGTCCGGGGCGTCCGTGACGAAGAAGCCAGTAGTCGCGCTGAGCGCTCCCCAAAAACATTATCACCCTTCTCCCGTACAGGACTCAAAGAGGTGCAGTTTCGGAGGCTTACTGTCTCGACTCGCGGTGCACGCCACAAGCCGGGATGAGGAAGACAGCAGCAACTCAGAGATTGGAACCGGTGGCGAGAGGAAGAAGAAGTTCTGGTGTGTCTCTCTGAGAGGAGTGACCTCCCATTTATAGGCGCAAGAGAAGGAGGTGAGAGGCTGCGTTGGGAGCTGAAGGGAATGAGGGAGACGAAACGAACAAGCAGCAGCCAAAGGGTAACAACAAAAACTTTCCAGCTCCCGAGTGACCTTTCATATACCCGTAGTGCATGGCAAAAATTTAGACATTGGCTCGGCTCATTCCCGCGTCGGACGAGCGAGGCGAGGCGTCACAAGGCGGGTGGCGGAGGAGGAGCGCGCGTGGATGTCCCTCTTGTTCTCATGCTCATACAAGTGGGAAAAGAACCTCCCTTATAAGGAGGTCCAACTCCCACTAAACTAGCAATGTGGGACTAAACTTTAGTAGTATCCCTTTCCTTGCATGATTGGGCTAAGTGGGCCTTTAGGATTTATTTAGGAATTTCTGAAATAGTTATTGGGTTGTCCCAAAATAGACTAAATTCCAGCATAAACTACCAGTACATTAAGATACCAACGGGTGAGTGATCACTACGCTCAGATAAACTCCATAATCCTGCTAAAGGTTTCTCCATCAAATACTTCTATATACAACTCCAGTTTGCCCGTATCAACATAAATATTCACCTAAATATTTTGATTCCACCAAAGATTAAGGTCTTTTTCTGGTTAATCTCAAAGCGAAGTACCCTCACTAGAGACAATCTCTTTCTTATAGAAGATATCAAAAACATAAAAAGTGCTCGTCATCCCCCAAAGATTATTTCGTCAATTGATCCTTTGTTCTTTAGTTGGGCTATTCTTTGGCCCGATCTACTGCTCCGGCGACCAGGCAGTCTGGAGGAGGTGGTTGGTGGTCGGAGGGGCTAAGGGAATGTTGGCCTTTATGCGGACATGTTTGGCGATGTGGTGTAGTTGGGTCAATGGGTTGGAAGGATGAGGTTGCCGACGAAAGGCATACTTTAGTAGTGGCCAGAGTCATCCATGGCGGCGCCTGCCCGGAGTCATTCCCTTGCTGAAAGCATAGATGTCGCAGTTCTCACCTCTCTTCTGATTTTCTTCGGGGGAACCCTAGATCCGGCCTTCGGGATTGGATGACGGCGGCTCTGCGTTGTCATGGATGGCGATCAGCCTTGTGAGTGTAGTGTTATTCTGCACCCAATAGGGCTGAGTGTAATGTTGTTTCTACAACCAATAGGGTTGTTGTTTTCTTTTTCTTTGATTCCATGTTGTTACGCTCCTTCCTGCTAAATCTGAACCAAGTCAGCAATTTGTTGGATCTTTCAAAAAAATCCTTTGTTCTTTAGATGTGTTGTTGCTAGGTACATTTGGAATGTGTTGAAATGTACTTGTTAGTTTCCTTCTATGTTAACATTATGTATGGCTTTCCCGGTATGTTTCTCTTCCGCTCGAAGAAAGTTAGTGGCAATTGGATGGCTGTTATTATCTAGTAGCATCTGGAAAGTAGGAAATATAGTGCATCCTTAGAGGCTCTATCCTCGTCACCCATCTATATTTACAGTGACACCAGATTGACAACTACATTGTGTTGGTACCTAGACCTGCGGGTAAAATGAGCAGAATGCTCTCTCAAACCTAGAAGACTTGCGGAGATGGTGGCCATGCATGGTGTTTAGCACAGCTAATGTATGTGCATCTTTAGATTACTGCTTCGGTGGTGATTGAATTTGTGTGGGGCATGGTAGCAATCATGCTTTTGTGATGATCTTCTGAAACCAAACACTTCTAGCCATTACTTAGTTTTTGGGCAAAGATGGGTGGAAGTATATGCTCCCAAGCAAGAGTAGCGATTTGGTGTGTTAAAAAAATTTCACATTTTTTTGTGATGCAAGATGCTCGTGTGCATGACTTCTGTGCAAAATTTTGTGAAGTCATGCAGAGGCCGAGTATGTATTCATGGTGCTTGTATTCTCCTGATGTGACACTATAAGTCAATAAAATAAATCCTTTATCGAGAAAAGTTGTCTGGGAGAATTCTAGGAGTACAAGTTTCTTAATAAAATAGGAGAGAATCCTTCCTAAAAAAGAGACCACTTGACATATATGGTATATAGCATTATTGCAGTGGAAATAAATAAAACTCTCGATCTTACTATTGGATAACTATTGAGCTGTTACCCGAAAAAAAAAACACAAAATTATTGAGCTGTTTTCTTTTTTGCAGGGAAGACAATTATTGAGTTTGTGTATGAAAATAAGCAATATTGGTCAAGTCAATAGATCATGATGCCCTGATAATTGTAGGATGTCAGATATGCCTTGTATGATACACGTATGCATTCTCACAAGCAATGGCAAAAAGAAAAAAAAATGCATGCATATGTTCCTCGTTCCAAAGGTTCGATCCATTATTTGAGTGAGAAGAGATAAGATATCACACGCACACCCAGCAGCTACCACCAGACTTTTTGTAGGGCAACCCAACTACCACATGTACTACGCTGAAAGTTCACACAAGATGTAATTAAGTATACTTTGTAAGCATGCTAAGCACGCCATATATGGGCAAACCAATAGTAGGAGGTCACTTGTAGGGAGGACTGACCGCACCGTCGTCGTTGTTTCTTTCTTTTTTGGCTCGCTGTCGTCACTGTCACGTTGGCATCAGACATGCAGCATGTGCACGCGCAATGGCGTATATGAATCATTGGGAGATGCGTGAGTTGGACAGGCATCTCCGATTCGTCGAGCCAGGGAGGCAGGCAGCGTTGGTTCGCCACAATTCGTAGCGGCCGCGTCAGCGTGGACGGGGTCGGAGTGCGGTTACGTGAAGAAATCTGCCACTGCGAGAAGAGGATACACAACTCTTTGGTTGTTGCACGAGAGGTCCCTCCGTGGAATCAATTGAGCGCCATTTCACCCGGAATCTCCAAATAGGCCGAGGGCAGAGGGAGGCTCTTTTTTCAACATGAAGTTTTTTTTTGGGGGGTTCAGGCATCTCTAAGGCGGATTCTCAAAACATCCCTATCCCCATCCGGATTGCGTGATCCAAATGTGTTTTGCCATCCAGCGCCACCCGGTATCGGTCCGTGAAGCGGTCCGGAAGTCATTTTTCCCGCAAATTGAAAACAAACGGGGGTTTGCGGGAGCCTAGACCACCGCCTCATAGGACTCCGACACCTCCGGCCCATTCAAATCCTTCCTCCAGTCCCATTCTCTTCCACTCCGTCCCTGCCCCCCCTTACTTTGTATCCGTACCCTCCTATCGCTTAGGCATTAAGGGACGTCCGCAACCCACACCCACACACCCGCTCATCTTGTACAACAACACCGTCCACCCAAGATCCGTCCACAGCTAGGTATCCTCCGCCCGCCTGTCGACGCTATCCATGGTGGACACCACGCCCGACAGGTGTTCGGTCAAAATGTTGTTGAGCTTATTTTTGAACTTCATGTCATTTTTTAGAGTAAGAAGGATGACATGGGTACTCAGTGAAGGAGGATGAGTTGTTATGCGATGTGGTTGACCGTATCTGCGGATTCGCGGGTAGGAGAAGAGGGGGCGGGGGTCTTTTGGCAGCGCGTGCATGGTTCGTTTCATGCGCAAAAACACACTGCGCTTTATGACATGCACATATCCATGATCTCAGTATCAAGTTCTTAGCGTATCGATGGTACACCGTCCAGAACTCCGTCATCAAGTATTGTGGCGCGGTTGACCGGTTGGAGGCAATGTGGCCATTGCGCGCGGCCACTATGGAGTTCATAAGTTTTTCTTCTTCTTACTCTACATGTTGATTGATTCATACATTCGCTCATTGTTGCTCTACATGTTGTGTAGCCTGCACGCGCTGCCATGATGTACTACAAGTCAGATGGAAGACCATCCACGCACATATATTGTTGGATGAAGCTCAAGGAGCACTATGTGTCAGATAACATGATCTATCCATGAAAAAATTGTTGAAAATCCGGTTAAACTCGTTGAATTTAAACTATTGTTGTACAAGACATATTTGCATGCTATTTATTGGTGATTTGTGATATTCTCTCTCTGAACTTTAAGTTTTAATTCTGAAACTTACGATTCTGTCGGTTGCAGCTACTGACGATATTGTCGATCGCTCGTACCAAGTTTCAGAGTTGAAACTTAAAAACTTACTATTGTCGATCGCAGGTTCTGAAATTGACAATTTTGTGAGTCGCTTGTACCAAGTTTCAAAAGATAAAACTTAATAAAATTTTAAAAACTCAGCAAAATGTATTCAAAATGGATCTCAATTGAAAGCCCTCTTTACCAGAAACACGAATATGAAAAATGACATTTAATTTGGACTTTGGTTCAAAAAAATAAAATGAAATGTAGTATGTGCGTATGTATGAGTGTGTATGTAGTGTGTTAAAAAAAGTTCCGTGTAACGTGTGCACAAGGATGGACAGTGTATTATTTGCACCCCATAATGTTTTTTTAACACGACATAACGTCTTGATCCAATAGTATCTTCCCGACGAGCCCTTCTCCAGTGCTCCCCCCTAACCTAATTTCGGAGGGGTATTTTTGTCCCCGCGAATTTGTTTTTTTTCTGGCCCGCCGCAGCACAAATCCAAGCCCTGTCTAGCCCTGTATAACCCAGAACGTATACGTACAGTACCCTGGTCCGAAAAAAAACATCACACGACCCCACGTCCATGTAAGACCTGCCGAATCCAATCATTCACGCGAGCAGCTCCATCAATCTCGCAAGCATTGACGCAGCTCTATAAGTCACGTAGTAGATCTCCAGCGGCGGCTATCTCGTCGTCGACGATCTCGTCGGACAGCGGGCGCGACAACGTCGTGAATCTCCAACGAGCGCGCACAGGTACCGCATCCCGCGTCCCCCCTCTAGTCTCGCTCGCGGCAACATCGAACGAACTGCCGCCGCCAGTGGTAGTGGTTAACCTAGCGGGGCGGGTAACCTAGCTACCCGGCAGCGCATGCGATTGTGGATCTTGTTCCGGTAGTGCTGCTCCTCGTGATCTGGGTTCACGTAGCGTCGGTTGCCGTCGGCTGTGCGCACCACCGGTATCGTTATTTGATGTGGTGGCTAACCTAGGTATCCGGCGGCAGAGGTAATCATAGATCAAGCTAGGTTGTGAGATCGTGCAGTTCCTCGCGATTGAAAGTGATCATGGCGGGTGTCGTGGCCATCTTCCTTACTAAGTTGGGCAGATCTGAATGGCCTCGGTTGCGGTTGTTTACATAACATCCGTGATCCTGTGCTATGTGTTTTATATTTCATCATTGATAATGTTTGCACATGTGATGATACATAATATTGGTTGTAGGAAATGGCGGACGAGGAGTTAACTGATATCATGGTAGACATGGAGTTTGGAGAACTGATGAAAGACTGGATAGAATATTGGTCAGATGATGAAAATTCAGATCGTGAAGATCGGTCAGAGAATGGGAACGAATGGGACGATCTTAATGTGAGTGGCATTGTCATGTTGTAATTTTTTGGTGGCATCCGACAACATTAAATCTTTGTGTTGAAAATTTATAGATCGATGAGCTTGATGATGATCATGAAAACAACTCGGAGCTCTCGAATGAAGATTACATTAGTTAGGTACGTAAGTGAAAAATTTTGTTGGCATGCAAATTGAATTTCTTTAGGAATATTATATGATAAGTGATTATGTATTTGTGTTGTATTTTTCAGTTCATTTCCGAATGTCATAATGCGTACGACTATTACGGTGAATCCGACGCGGAGACAGGCCTTAACGACGAATCATTAGATGCACCTGGTTCTGGGGAGTCCGAGTCGTCGGTCATCATGAGTGAGGTATGTGTAAAATCAATGTTCTATGGAAGTAGGTAATGTTAAACCTTAGAAATCTGTTTTCATGGCTGTGGTTTGATTGTGTAGGTGACACAAGATGATGGGGCAAAGAATGTCCAAGATACTGCCAGTGCAGATGATAAGAGGGATATGTTCATGCAGATAATGGAAATGACCTTTACGTCTCACCATGCTGCGTATGATTTCTACAACAGCTATGCTAGAGATAATGGTTTCAGCATTAGAAAGAATAAGGTCAGGTATAGCAAAACAGATTCACGTCATATGCGTTATAGGCGGTTTGTTTGTTCAAGACAAGGGAAACGTGACAGCAAGTTGCTAACCGAGGAAGGACACAACCATAGGCTCAGAGCCGAGACACGCTGCTTTTGCGAAGCGCACCTGACCGTCAGGCTTGACCAAAAGCGTGGAGTTTGGTATGTTGAAAGTTTTGAGGACAAGCATAGCCATATGTTGGCAGGACCAGACGAGGTACCTTTTCTTTGGTCCCACAGAAAAATCAAAGAGTACCAGAAGCATGAGATAATGTCCATGGGAGCTGCAGGGATTAGAATTCACGACATGATGGATTGCTTCATCAGCAAACATGTATGGTACGGCGGTGTTGGTTTTACCAGGCGTGAAATATACAACCTTTGCGCCAAGGAGAAGAGGAAGCTGCTTTCAAAAGGTGATGCTGCCACAGCCATAGGCATCATGGCCAGTAGGAAACAGAGGGATCCTAGCTTCTTTTTTGAGTACAGGCTAGATAAGGAAGGACATTTGAATAGGATGTTCTGGTGCGACTCCCAGTCTCGTCATGACTATGAGGACTTCGGCGACGTGCTTGTATTTGACAGCACGTACAAGATGAACCGCTATGGTATGCCATTCATACCTTTTGTTGGTCTTAACAATCACCGGAAGACCACTGTTTTTGGTTGTGCCATAGTTTCGGACGAGACCGAGTTGACATACGTGTGGCTTCTGCAGACTTTTTTGAGGTCCATGTGTCAAAAGATGCCTAAGAGTATTATCACAGACGCCGACGCTGCGATGATGAAGGCAATTCACGAAGTCTTGCCAGACATGTGGCACCGTATATGTACATGGCACATAGAGAAAAATATGAAGATTCACCTCAGTCACAAGTCCTTGAAGGAGTTCCGAACTCTTCTATACTACAGCACGTCCACGGCAACGTTTGAGGAGAGATGGCACGCATTTTCCAAAAGATGGCAGTCGGAAAAATCTGTAACATGGTTGAGGCGGATGTATAAGAAGAGGAGACTGTGGGCCGCGGCATATCTAACTGAGGGGTTTTGGCTTGGCATGAAAAGCAACCAGCGGAGTGAAAGCCTGAACTCATGCCTTCACCTCCACCTAGACGGTGAAATGACCCTGGTGGATATGATTTTGCACTATGAGAACGCCGTTGTGCGTATCCGTGAAAACGAGGCGCGAGATGACTGCACGGCCTCACAAAGTTTACCGGTGCCAGTTACTAGCTCGAGGGAACTTAAGATAGCTGCTTCTCACGTCTTCACTCCAGCAAACTTCTATATGTTGCAAGATGATCTTAAAAAATTTGACGACATGGAGATTGTAGAAATTAAGCTGGGAGACGGATCACAGCAGTACATCGTGGCCTGGAAGAATAACCGAAAGCGCCGTTTTTGGGTGGAGTATACACCAGTAAATTCCGCAGAAACTATAAGGTGCAGCTGCAGAAGAATGATTCGAAAGGGTCTACCTTGCAAGCACATATTCCATGTACTGAAGCACTTGAACATATCTGAAATACCAAAGTGTTTAGTTCTTATTCGGTTCACGAAAGAAGCAAGGTCGGGACTGCCCGCGAGGCGCACAAGCGATCTGTTGGGATTTGGTTGGACTAGGGCCGGGGAAAGAATGAAATATAGCCAGGTCAGTGTGTTAGCGTCTGAAGCTATGCATGCGACATGCAAACACCCTGCTTTGTGGGATCAGTTACAGGAGAGTTTGAAGGCTGTGATAGCTAAGAGTCATGAGTATGATCGGGTACAGGAAAATGTGTTGAAGCAAACAAATGACATCAGTAAGTGTGGAGTTGAATATGTGGACGATGGTGAAGGCAACATGATCGAGGTTAAAGATCCTATGAAAGTGTCAAGCAAAGGTGCAACAAAGGCAGATGAGAGCCGCCCTGTCTCAAAAAAATGGTAGACCACTCTCTTTTGATGAGTTGAAAACCCGGTGCGACGCTTGCAAATTGGTAGGACACACTAGACGTAGCAAGAAATGCAAACAAAATCAGAAGTAAGTGTTTTTATGCCTTGTGGATTATTAAAGTATGTATCATTCATTAACTTAGCTTGTCTTCTATCAGGTGCAGAAAAGTGGAGAAGGAACAAGAGTAGAACACTTGCTTCAATTATTTACCGTGTTAATGGGCCGACTCATACTTCGGCTAAGGTAGCTGTAGGCGCTTGTGTTTCTTTGGTTTGGAGGCTTTGGCCCCGTGATTGTATCCTTAGTGTATTAGTAGACGAGATCCCAGTCTTTGTTTAAATAAAGTAAGATGTTTCCCTGTAAACAAAAATCAAAAAAAATTCTTTACTGTGTAATGACCGGGGCTGTGTAATGACCGGGGCGGGAGGTAGAAAGAATATTATTGTACATTTCCCCTGCCCACGTCCTAAATGCCATTAAATAAGTAACTGTACCACTCTCCTCCCCACCACGCACTCACCCACCTCCCACGGGCGCCGGTTCGAACTCCCCTCTTATCCCCACCTATAGTAGATCGAGAATACCCTCGCCGGCGACCGCTGCAGCCGCCTCCATGGAGAGAAGCCTCGGCTGGTAGAGAGCAATGATGGACCTCGCCGGCGATGACGAGGGGTGGCACGCGCAGTTGACGGAGGTGTGCGGCTGGTTCCCCAGCACGGAGATGTTGGTCAACCACGCGCGTGGCCTCGTCAAAGTCCTCACCAACGCCGAGAGGAAGCGCGCCTTCCCCTACAGCCGCGGCGTCCCGCCGGCTGTCCTACTCGTGTGGGCAATGCGAGAGGCCACGCTGAGCGACTCCCCTGTTCAGCGTGCAAGGTGGTGGATGTACCGCTCCATCACCATGACGCTGTGGCCAGATTCAGCACGCGTCACGTCGAGGGCGGACCGCGTCGACGTCGAGCTCGCTGTCCCTGCGCCCGTTAGCCCGGACTACCAGGTCCGCCATGTGTCGAAGCCAGTGCTGCCGTTGGACCATGAGGAGGGCGAGGAGGACGCTGTGCAGATGGTAGCGCCGGTCGCCGTCGAGGGTGGCAAGACAATGCCCATCGACGTCGAGCTCCTTCCCCTCCTCCCTGGCATAGTGAAGGTGGAAGAACAGGAGGTGGCTCAGGATCAGGTGGCGCAGCTGTCCAACAGAACGGTGGTCAAGAAGAAGGCTTCTCCGTGTGTGGTGTGCCGCTCACGCCGCCTCAAATTTTTGAAGAAGTGAAGATGGGCACAGCTGTTGAAGGAGGAGGAAGCTGCTGATTATCTTAAGTTAGGTATGCCGTTATATGTTTCAGCATATAAGTTAACATTATTTTGGGTTTGATGTTGGTTAGGTATGCTTTTATATGTAAGCATATAAGTTATGCAATCGGTACGGTTTGATCGGGTTCTTTGTGGCTGAAGAACTGAATATCTACTGCTCACCCTAAGTGCCAAGTTCAGTTAAATTTCTGAATATTGAATATGTATTGTTGCTTTGCTTCAGTGTTGCATGGAAGCTGCTAGATGTTGCTCCTATGTTGCAACAAGACAATGAACTAGTCTGCTACATAAATCAGTAGTGTTGCTAGGTGATGTGCCCATGTGCATCACATACCAAATATAGAACATGCCAAAAGTGCATTGTCTGTCAAATACAGGACATGCCAAAAGTGCATTGTCTGCCAAATATAGAACATGCCAAAAGTGCACTGTCTACCAATCATGATGGCCCCATGTTATTTATGCTGCAATCTCTGTTACACTTTGCCCATAAACTGAATAGCAAATAATTTAGCATCATTTCATCATGTCAATTACAATGATGTCAATAACTTTATGAACAATCTACTTGCTAACTATGACAGCAATCATAATGGCAAGCAGGCCAAGATACAGAAGACCTCCAAATCCTAAAATCCTATCCCTATAGAGCAATATCTCCTTGTGCATCTTAACCATTGCCCTCTTTTCTTTCTCATTCCTTTTAATTTCAGCTTCGTATTCTGTAATCTCAGTCTCCAGTTTCTTGTTCTTCATGGCAAGATACTTAATGACTGACTTTGCTTTGCTATCCCACTCCCCATCAACCCATTCAACATACTCAGAAGTGATATCATCCTAAATAAATCATGAGCAATTCAAGTCATTTTATAACTGAACTTGTCGCTGCAAGCGTTAAACACTGAACTTTTTTGCAGCTTGACCACAATAGCAGTACTAGTTTGAAGATCATGCTCAGTAGACTAACCTAAAACACACGTCCCCCGAGTGCGCTGCCAAAATTGTCTACATCTATGCAGACACGGCCACTAGGAGTTTCCTGATGACCACATAGATGGAGCTTGTCATGGCCACAGGTGATGAATTATGGGCGATAATGCTGGGATGTAAAGAACAACGGTAAAGAACTTACCTTTTTGCCACCAAAGTGTAGGACTGAAGAAACCCTAGCCGTGGGTTCTCCCGGCCCGCCGCCGCCCACGAAACCCCCGTCCCCTGTTCCACTAGATCCGCCGCCGCTGCCTCCTGTGCCACTGAATCCGGCCCACCTACTTGCTGGACCCAGGGTTCGACCTAACTTGCGGTCGCCACCGCTCTTCTCGCCGCAGCCGCCGCCGCCCGACGCCCAGCTCGCTGTCATGCTTTCGCCGTCGAGATTTGGAGGCGCAAATAGAGAGGGAGGGCTAGGGATTTGGAAAGGGAAACGAGAAAAGGGGAAAGATCGATGTGAACCTGGCAAAATGGGCTGGTGTAGCGCTGTCGGGAAGATAGCCCACCTGTGGGGCCCCTCACGTGGTTAGATGGGCCGTGCCTGGCATTATGGTGAGTACAGAAAAAGTTAATTATACATATAATAAAAAACGACGGGTTTGTAAAACAAACTAGAAAAACATGATGCTTGCTAACAGGCGATAGGGCCAACGAGCTGACATGACTAATTTTGATGAGTGTAATATTACATTTTGGCTCGATATATTTACTTATCTACCATGACTACTTTTCATAATAATGTGATGAGGGGGAATTACTAGGAGATTATGCAAGATGATGACATGCAGATAGCTAAGGCAGAATGCTAAGCTTGGTAGAGTTTAAAAAAGTTAAGATTGTGAAAATTTTAATATGAAACTTACGAGAGTAGTTGAAGAGAAAAATAGACTATTATAAAAAATTGGAGAAGGAGAAAAATATTAAGAAAGAACACTTGATAAGTGAAGCCGTGAAAAATACAATTATAAAAAATTGGAGAACGAAAAAAATATTAAGCAAGAACAATTGATAAGTGAAGCCAAAACTTTATTGGTACAACCAAATTGTCTTCTCCAAGCGAATTTTATGACCGAATTGTCTTGTACGAGCGAATTGTCTGACAGACACATACACATGCATGTGCCCTGTTTATTACATAAAAATTATAGAACCCCTAAGATAATCATGCCGTCGAAACCTTCGACCGGACTAAATCCAAACCACTAAAACTTCAATCTTGCATGCCGCATGAATTCTTCAGGCGCCTTTTCCTTGCGATTTCGCGAATTTTGTTCTTCACA
The DNA here is from genome assembly GCF_056163025.1 of Triticum urartu. Lineage (NCBI taxonomy): Eukaryota > Viridiplantae > Streptophyta > Magnoliopsida > Poales > Poaceae > Triticum > Triticum urartu. Next base: position 444,454,089 of record NC_141876.1, read on the forward strand.
CACTCCATCGAGTTTGAAGGTGACATAATCAACTCTGCGACGAAATGTCTTCTCCTTGCGTCAATGGTGGCCTGCAAAAAATGACATAAAGGTTACATGAACTGAAGTTGCTACACCACCATAGTAGCTAGTCTACAAACGAAAATAACAGCATACCTATGTAAATTGGCGGGTGATTCGGTCCCCGTCCCAATGTTCTAGACATTCTGTGACAAAAAGGCCACAAGAGTTCCTGGTACATATGCAAACATTAGCGGTGGGCAATACAAACATGTGTGTTGTTGTTTGATTGTGCATGATGTCCTATTAACTCACCCATCCTCTTGCTGGGGTATGTCATACTCGTAGTAGGCCACTTACTTACGTCCAGATATTTCTCTGGTGTAATAAGATTTGCCTGACGCAATCGTTTGCTATAGCCATTCGCTATAAAAAGGATAGGGTTAAAGAACAATCATAAACAATATGTAAGAGCAATGGTACAAATGTTGGTTACATTACCAGTGCTTTAACAGTCCTTTCAGTCAGGTCCGAAGGATAGAGCGAATCGAGAACTTGGAATTCTTTCTTGATCATGTGCATGACCACGGTCATCCAGTGGCTATTGTCGATATTCAACGCGATATACGTCTACAGTGCAAAAAACCATTACGGATCAAAAGAAATACTTGATGAACTATCATGTAGTGATGAATCACAAACATTACGTACCTTATCACGCACAGTATACTCTTTCGTGACTCTATTAACTGCTCCAGCTTTGGTCAGAGCACTATCCATGTTGCATCTCGATGGCAATGGATCGTCATGTGCGATAGCACGATCTACAAGGAATTTGGACCTCCACGCTGGACAGAGGTAACGATCATGACCAACACGCAGCTCCAAATGTCCCATATAAGCATCAATAACCTGCATAGAATATCAGCGCATTACATGTTGAAAGTTGAGACATAGATTATTGAGCATTTTAAAAACAGGACATGCAAGTAGTACTTACATCGTCCGACAGCCATCTATGAGCTAGTACCGGTAGAATCCTTTCGGAAGTCAGAGTTATGCCACACCCTTCACTGCAGTAAATTTTTTTGTTCTTGTTCTTCTCAGTGCTAGCAGCTAACTCGACAAATGAAATAGCTGCATCAATTATTTCCGACGTCAACTCATCTGCCACAACCTCCGGCACATTATTGTTCGAAAATAGAGCCACATGAAATAATATGAACGTCAACAATGGTGATCATATGCATTGGTAGTAAATAAAAAAATTAAAAATGTTAGTTACGATACCTCTAGTAGCAGTACTAGTACCAGAGGTTCTCTGACCACGGCTGGTACGCCTGCCGGGCTTGTCAAGTCCGTAGGGGGATTCAAATTTCTTAGGAACGGTTCGCTTCCGCTTACCGGACATAACCTCCTCATCCTTATGGATTGTTACACCCTTTTTTCCATTCGCCTTAGCCATGAACTTGCTGACAGAAGATGGACAAATGTCTATGTCCGATGAAGGTGCTAGAGTAGAAGTACCAACCACCCAAGGGTTTTCCGGGGTACCCCCACATACATCATTACGCTTAACAGGTGAAGCTTCCTTGTGTCCATTCATCTTCGGTGGGGTTTTCTGTTTGGCAAACTAAATCTTGTGAACATTTCTGGACGTAAAAAATTAAACGAGAAAATTATAGACAGAAAGATAAATACATAGTACCTTAGGAACGATTTTATGGTCGGGAAGCACTATATTAGGCTGCGTCATGTCAATGATCGGCTGTCCATCACTGTCCATGTCTTGTACACGAATTCCTTCTTTTCATATGGACCATTCTCGAACGAATCCACTTCGTCCAGATCATTCTCCGCGGATGGCACGGCAGCACCCGGCTTGTACATGACACCTGCTTTGTTCAACTTCTCCAACAACCTCTGCAATAGAAATATAAACTTAGTAATGGTAGCATGGTTTAAAACAGCAAACATACTGTAAACTATAAAGTTTGGGTGTGATACCTCAGCAACTTGATCAGGGATTTGCCTCATCTGGGTGTGTATGAAGTCCATGCACCGCTTCATTAGAAGCTCCATCAAATCTTCTGACAATGTGGCTGTCGTCGACTTCTTTGCGTTTCCAGTTGCAGGCTTGGTTTTTGGCTTCATGGTAGGCGCATTATTTGGGATGTTGGGCTCCTGAGCCCTATACTCCTGGGTGATATTATTTTCGATCTGCATGCGATATTGAAGTACATGTGATGAATAAAAAATAAATAGTATTAAGTTACAAAACATTTAAGCAAGACGAAACACAATGACTTACCCTTACGTTACCACGGCCACACCCATTATCATAGTCGAACCTATCTCTCCTAGTGGCTGCACCTTCTGTCCAGTTCCTCATAAGAGGTTGTACGGACAAGTTGGGATTATAGGCGCATTCGCCTTCGACCGGTTACACCTTCTCCCAGTACAAGTACTACAAAAAAAATAAGGATTTAGAGTTGGTAATACATCACATAAAATTGCAATGATATGATAATTGACATTATGCAACAGGTCTCATATGTGTACCTGCAAGAGAGCCAAATTGCCTTTCGGCCATTAGCGGAGGTGTTTGCCTTTCTTCACTATGCGAAGACAATCAAGGAGAACACGCATGGTGAAGGCATTCCAGTTAATCTTTGAAATACGTTTCACATCTTCGACCAAAGCGTAGTACTGCTTTGGCACAATCTTGCTCGACATGGGAGCAATAATTGTTCCTAACAGGACAAGCACTACTTTGCGAAGGAAATCGTCGTCGGTGGCTTTACTTTTAATTATGTCCTCAATGAGATTATCTATCACTATGTTTTCTGATGTATTACTAAGAAATTGTGGCGGCACCCGCTCCTTCATGTCCTCGCCTTCTTCAGTCAGAATGTCCGAAGCGGACAGTACTTGGTTCTCGAGGTTAAAGATGCACTCAACGTCGACCACACCGAGAGTCACCTTCCCAACCTGCTCTTGTATAATGAACCTGCCTGTGCTGGCCTGAAAATTCTCAATCAAATACCTAATCAGCAGGGTACGCATCTTAATAGATGGTATCTGCAGCATGCTGCGCAATGATGTATCAGCCACTCTAGCGCGTTGACCGCTCGATAGATCTGCAACAAGCTTGCACTATTTCTCAACTGCGCATACTATTTCTCCATTCAGCTCGTCCATCCTATTGAAAGAAAATATATAACTTCGTGACGTTAGCTAACACTAAAGCAAAAATAATAATAGGCATGCAAAAATATAAAACTTTCTGGCAGTAGCTAACACTAATGCAAAAATAACACTAATGGAAATACAAAACTATCACCATGTATACTGCAACATGCAACCAAGTGTGTGCTGACATGCGGTAATAAAAAAATAACTACAATTGGTAATTGAATTTACTTGCATTTGATCAAGTTCTTTGAGTATCATATAAATTATATAATCAGTAAATTTAATATGGTAAACTGTTACTAATTCGTCTGGTTGTCTTACTAATAGGGTGACAAATTGTTCAGCTGTAAATAAACTAGAGTCTATAGCAATGGTACCTATTTGAGGTTCATCAACATCTAATGTTAATAACTCTTTAATGTTCTATGTGCACAACAATATAATTGGATCGTGTGACAAAAATATAATTGGATCTTGTGACAAAAAATGTATTGCATCATGCTTCTCGAGAAACAACATCTTATTCTACCATGCTATGAAAGAACCAAAGAATGTTTTCATCTACGCCATCTGGTCAGAACGCATCTAGTCGAGTTCATACTAGTTGAAAATATGTGGTAAACCTATATCCATCAAAGCAACGAGATGGAGGAAGTAGCTTGCTATGAAGGCGCGAGGGAAGGAGGACAATTTACTTGATCGGTCGACGAAGATGAAAGAAGTCGGCGATGCGTTCTCGACGTAGTTCGTCGAGGTCGGCCTGCACGTGCGGACGACCTTGATCTTCTTGGGGTTTTTGTGGCGTGTGGGATGCGGCGGACGGAGCTGTCGACGCCTCGTCGGCAGGAGTCGATCTAGTCGACGACATGTGCGAGGAGGAGGAGATTATATACGAGGTCGACGCCTAGGTCGTCGTAACTTCCCTGTGGCCAATCTCGCGATCTATATTTTCCTCCATTGAAGCGAGGCTGAACGTGCTCCTCAATCGTAGGATTAGGAACATATGGATTAGCACGATCCCAGAATTGTGTAACAGAACGGCAACTACTCTTGTGATCGACATGCGTGTGATCGACGTGCATGGAAAGCGCAGCGTTGTGGGCTCCACAATATGGATCTGACACTTATTTGCGGTCTGGGCCGGCCCACCTACCTTTATTGTTTCTTCCCTCAAAATAAATATCATTAGTTCATCCCTAAAAAAACTCTTTGTGACATGTATTAGTTATTGTATACTTGTATATGTTCAACAATATTTATAGTATCTCTATCATTTCTACAATATTATACATGCATCGAGTGTCGGAAATGAACGATACTTGTCATGCATGCATGCCATGGTCATCGTAGGTTACGGATTAAGTTTGGGATCATTTCGTGAGATCGTAGGTTACGCATAAACCACTTTCAGACCTGCCCTCCGGCAGACCCGAATGGTCCTGCTTGTACATGGTGCATGTGGAAGCATGCATGAGATGACCCCAACTTTTGGTAGCTTGTGGGCTTGGCCAATGTGGTCCCCCGGGAAGGTGTGCATGAATTCGGACACAAAACGCACGTTGCGTCACGTGGGGGCAGTGTTGTAGGGTTTTGTCGCCAGAAGACCCTAGAAATTGCATCAAGTGTCGCAAATGAACGATACTTGTCATGATGCAAGCCATGGTCATCGTAGGGTATGCATGAAGTTTGGGATCATTTGGTGGGACCGTCAAGGAAAACAAATTTCAGACCTGACCTTTGGCAGACCCGAATGGTCCTGCTTGTACATGGTGCATGTGGAAGCATGCATGAGATGACTCCAACTTTTGGGAGCTTGTGGGCTTGGCCAATGTGGTCCCCCAGGCAAGGTGTGCACGAATTCGGACACAAAACGCATATTGTGTCACGTGGGGGTAGTGTTGTAGGGTTTTGTCGCCGGAAAACCCTAGAAAATGCATCGAGTGTCGCAAATGAACGATACTTGTCACACATGCATGCCATGGTCATCGTAGGGTATGCATGAAGTTTGGGACCATATGGTGGGACCGTCAAGGAAAACCAATTTCAGACCTGATCTCCGGCAGACCCGAATGGTCCTGCTTGTACATAGTCCATGTGGGGGCATGCATGAGATGACCCCAAGTTTTGGGAGCATGTGAGCATGGCCAATGTGCCCCCCAGGCAAGGTGTGCACGAGTTCGGACACAAAACAGACGTTGTGTCACGTGGGGGCAGTGTTGTAGGGTTTTGTCACCGGAAAACCCCTAGAAAATGCATCGAGTTTTGGACATGAACGATACTCGTCATGCATGCTTGCCATGGTCATCCTAGGGTGTGCATACAGTTTGGTCTGAATTGGTGAGACCGAGAAGATAAACCTACTCCTAGTACATGGTGCATGTGGAGGTATGCATGCGACTGTCCCAACTACATTTGATTTAATATTATTTCAAGTATCAAGCAGAAAATAAAATTTATGATTTGGAATGAAGAATTGAAATAATGAAGAAGTGCAATAAAAATATTAGAATGAAGAAGTGAAATAAAACAGAACATTTTATCTTACAAACTAAAAATATTTCAAAAATAATAAAGATAAGAAATATTAGAATTAACAATTAAAATAAAACACACCATTTTAGTTTATATTTTGTAAATATTATCAATATACAAAAGAGAACGAACAAATGAAATAAAACACAACAGAATTTGGCATATTTTTTAAATTTTAGTAAACACTTTTAGAAATAATGTAGAAAAAAGATATTTGATTTTAAATATTAGAAATATAAACAAGAAAATATAAAACATATCAGCGCGCGGGTAAGGCTGCCCTGGGCCAGCCCGCCCGATTTGGGCCCAAGGCGGAGCCGCACAGGGCACATCGCAGCGCACAGCCGTTGGGTGGTGGGAGTTTAGTCCCACCTCACCAAGCGAGGGAGCACCGCACCGGTTTATATACCCGGCTGCGACTCCCCTCACAAGCTCCTATCAATTGCAGGCAGTACATTGCCTAACTCTCGTCCCCTCTGCCCCGTGGGGCCTACTAGCAGCAGATATATTATGCACTACGGGTCTGCATCCTGGCCCAAGCACCGCAGGATTCCTAGTTGTATACAGGCCGTGGAGTATGAATTCTCCTGCTCTGGTAGGTGGGCACTTTTTTTGGCATATTGCCATGTGTATTGATCTTCAAAGTACACACTAAATTATACACATGCTCACTTGCATTCAATACACATTTTTTTGTGCATACATGACAAGTTAATGTTTTGACCTTCAAGTCATCTAATAAATTTTACACATGCTCACTTACATGTAATATACATGGATATTAATTGGATTTCAACAAAAATGGGTCCGTGGTGTATGAATTCTACTACCACGTGCATGCCATGGTCATGGTACGGTTTTAAAAAAAGTTTGGGATCTTTTCGTGGGACCGTCAAGGAAAACCTCTTTCAAACTTGCCCTCCGGCAGACCCGAATGGTCCGGCTTGTACATGGTGCATGTGGGGGCATGCATGAGATGACCCCAACTTTTGGGAGCATGTGAGCATGGCCAATGTGCCCCCCCAGGCAAGGTGTGCACGCGTTCGGACACAAAACACACGTTGTGTCACGCCGCGGCAGTGTTCTAGGGTTTTATCACCGCAAAACGCCTACAAGATGCATAGAGTGTCGGAAATGAATGGTAGTTGCCAGGCATGCTTGCTATGGTCATCGTAGGGTGTGCATAAAAGTTTGGTATCAATTGGTGAGACCGAGAAGAAGAACCTGCTTGTAGTACATGGTGCAAGTGGAGGCATACATGCGATTGTCCCAACTATATTTGATTTAATAATATTTCAAGTATGAAACAGAAAAAAAAAATTATAATTAGGAAAGACAACCATGAAAAGTGAAATATGAGAGAACATTATATCATACATTATTTAAATTTATAACTGTCAGAACAAAGAAAAGAGGAGAATATAGAAAACAGAAGAAAAAATTTGAACGAATAAGTGCAATAAAAGACAACATATTATCTTACATTTTGGAAATATTTCAAATATAAAGAAGAGAACAAATATTAGAATGAAGAAGTGAAATAAAACAGAACATTTTATCTTACAAACTAAAAATATTTAAAAAATAATAAAGAAAAGAAATATTGGAATGAAGAATTGAATTAATACACAACATTTTAGTTCATATTTCGTAAATATTATCAATATACAAAAGAGTACGAACAAATGAAATAAAACACAACAGGATTTGGCATATTTTTTTAAATTTTAGTAAACACTGTTAGAAATAATATAGAAAAAAAGAGACTTGATTTTAAATATTAGAAATATAAACAAGAAAAGAAACAAAGAAAATATAAAACGTATCAGCGAGCGGAGTAAGGCTGCCCTGGGCCAGCCCGCCCGAATTGGGCCCAAGGCGGAGCCGCGCAGGGCACATCGCAGCGCATAGCCGTTGGGTGGTGGGAGTTTAGTCCCACCTCGCCTAGCGAGGGAGCGCCACACCGGTTTATATACCCTGCTGCGACTCCCCTCCCAAGCTCCTATCTATTGCAAGCAGTACATTGCCTAGCTCTTGTCCCCTTTGCCCCGTGGGGCCTACTAGCAGCAGAGATATTCTGCACCACGGGCCTGTATCCTGGCCCATGCACTGCAGGGTTCCTAGTCGTATTCAGGCCGTGGAGTATGAATTCTCCTGCTCTGGTAGGTGGGCACTTTTTTTTGGCATATTGCCATTGTGTATTGATTTGATCTTGAAATCACACACTAAATTATACACATGCTCACTTGCGTTCAATACACATATTTTTTTGCATATATGACAAGTTAATGTTTTAACCTTCAAGTCATCTAATAATTTTTTTAATTTGTTTGAATATTTTATTAATTTATAATGCTCTCTAGACTGACTGGTCAAAACATCGGTCTATACCTCAGGGGGCATTGTAAAATATTCTTTTTCAAAATTTTCTTTCATGGCCATGATGGGCACATGTGGGTCACCATGTTCAAGAAAGTTTGTGTGATTTGGAGGTGGTGGGAAAAATCACATTTTTTCAAAAACTGGCTTAAGTTAGACCAAATGGCCCCTCCGGAATGCGGTCATTTTTTCGACCACCTCCAAATGACCTCAAATTTGGCACACATGATCTATTGCACAAACAAAGGTGGGTTTACAAGGTTTTATAATTTTTTGAATTTTTTATTAATTTATAATGTCCTCTAGACTGACTGGTCAAAACATCGGTTTATACCTCAGGGGGGCATTGTAAAATATTCTTTTTCCAAATTTTCTTTCATAGCCATGATTGGCACATGTGGGTCACCATGTTCAAGAAAGTTTGTGTGATTTGGAGGTGGTGGGAAAAATCACATTTTTTTTAAAAACTGGCTTAGGTGACCAAATGGCCCCTCCGGAATGCGGTCATTTTTTCGACCACCTCCAAATGACCTCAACTTTGGCACACATGATCTATTGCACAAACAAAGGTGGGTTTCCAAGGTTTTATAATTTTTTGAATTTTTTACTAATTTATAATGCCCTCTAGACTGACTGGTCAAAACATCGGTCTATACCTCAGGGGGGCATTGCAAAATATTCTTTTTCCAAATTTTCTTTCATAGCCATGATTGGCACATGTGGGTCACCATGTTCAAGAAAGTTTGTGTGATTTGGAGGTGGTGGGGAAAATCACATTTTTTCAAAAACTGGCTTAAGTTAGACCAAATGGCCCCTCCGGAATGCGGTCATTTTTTCGACCACCTCCAAATGACCTCAACTTTTGCACACATGATCTATTGCACAAACAAAGGTGGGTTTCCAAGGTTTTATAATTTTTTGAAGTTTTTATTAATTTATAATGCCCTCTAGACTGACTGGTCAAAATATCGGTCTATATCTCAGGGGGGCATTGTAAAATATTCTTTTTCCAAATTTTCTTTCATAGCCATGATTGGCACATGTGGGTCACCATGTTCAAGAAAGTTTGTGTGATTTGGAGGTGGTGGGGAAAATCACATTTTTTTCAAAAACTGTCTTAAGTTAACCAAATGGCCCCTCCGGAATGCGGTCATTTTTTCGACCACCTCCAAATGACCTCAACTTTGGCACACATGATCTATTGCACAAACAAAGGTGGGTTTCCAAGGTTTTATAATTTTTTGAAGTTTTTATTAATTTATAATGCCCTCTAGACTGACTGGTCAAAACATCGGTCTATACCTCAGGGGGGCATTGTAAAATATTCTTTTTCCAAATTTTCTTTCATAGCCATGATTGGCACATGTGGGTCACCATGTTCAATAAAGTTTGTGTGATTTGGAGGTGGTGGGGAAAATCACATTTTTTCAAAAACTGGCTTAAGTTACCAAATGGCCCCTCCGGAATGCGGTCATTTTTTCGACCACCTCCAAATGACCTCAACTTTGGCACACATGATCTATTGCACAAAAAAAGGTGGGTTTCTAATATTTTATATTTTTTTTTGAATTTTTTTATTAATTTATGATGCCCTTTAGACTGACTGGTCAAAACATCGGTCTATACCTCAGGGGGGCATTGCAAAATATTCTTTCTATATTTTTGAAATTTTTTGAATTTATAATGCCCTCTTATATTTGTTTACTTTTTTAATGCCCTCTTATTTTTTTGAATTTTTTATTTATAAAGCTAGGTTTCCAAGATGGCTAGGATGGTCCATGCTTTTCCTTTTGTTTATTTTTTTCCTTTTCCTTCACTTTACATAAAAATTACCTGAGCACTCCAAAAATAACATAAAAATTACATGACCCCTCAAATAATAACATACCAAAAATTTAAAAGGTATTTTTATCAAACACATCTTTTTGAATATTTATATTTTCTTTTCTTATAAATAAGTGACATTTTCAAAATTCTAATAAGTAGGGTAATATAACTTTATTACAAAATAAAGTAGATCTTATTTCAAATTCCTTTTTTTTGCACACATTATTTTTAACTAGTATTACATTACTCTTCTAAATTTACATTTAATTCCTTCACACTTTGATGATGGAATATTTGCTCTCTAATTGCAACATAGGTTCAAATGATGGAACATTTGATCTTTTTTGCTTATTCAAATTATGCGTTGATGGAATGTGTGAGAATGAACAATTATCAATAACTTTACTAAACCCCATGTACTATAATTCATGACAGCCATTTTGGAACATTGCCACATTCAATATTTGGTATAATTGGCACATGGGCACAGCATGTTGCACTTGCCCACAGCATAGACAAGTGTTGTAGCATGTCTCAAGCAACACTGAAGCGCCATTTGTGATCATTGCACCATTGAAACAACAACTAAACATGAAGGAAGCATTCACCACCAATAAAGTTAAGGCCACACATATATAGATAGCATTCTAGGTTACCACCATAGGTAGCAGGCAGTTCACAACAGATCCAGTTCAAACACACAATACATTACATTACATTACATTAATATAGCAAGTTTTCAAGCAGTTCAGACCCACATGCAGCTTTCCAAAAGTAAAACATCATCAAATATACTGATGATGAGTACGGCTTCCAGCTTCCGATGATCAGCATGATGTACGACTAGAGGTCAGGGTTTCACAGGACCTTCAGGAGGGCAGAATGCTGACCAATGATCTTGTAGTCATGACTGGAGATCGATGTAGCCCGACAATGTTCCATCAGATGCTCCAATAACCCAGACCAGGGCTTGGGCTTGCTGCAGTAGGGGCACCGGTACTTTTCATTCCTCCAGTTGTAGTACTTAGCAGGTCCTTGGACCCTGATCTTCAACACCTCCTTCTTTTTAAAGGACTCGATGTTCCCCTCGACCACATCATCTCCAGATTCATACTACACACATTAATGACTGACATTAATACATTATGCATTCAAAAACTATAAACACATAATACTAACTCAATGCAGAAATAACATTTCAACTAGGCCTTACCTCGTATGGCTCATCTTCATCAGACTCATATGGGTAGAACCCAGTCTTGTCCCACTTCCTCTTGTTGCCCAGAAGATCCTCCTCCTCCTGCTATATTGTCAAACATGCACATCAATTACAATGAATTGAATTGCAGTTCACAGAATGTCATTACAAACAAAATTGTGAATGTGAACCACATTGGTATGTTGCAAGTGACCAAATGCTTTCCTTATAAATACAGAATCTAAGCAATCAATCAACAGATAAATGATGTCCTTCATAAATGATAATGAAAATGCAAGCTGGATTCTTGACATTCCCTGGATTAACCCAACACTTTTCTTTTGAGGGAATCCCCCCCACACACTACTTAATGGAAACATATAGTATATTTTGTTGCTAGGATCCTGCCTTGGAATGTTTACTTCACACTTTACATATAGTATATACTAATTACAGAAGCCAACTACAAATTTTAATATGCACAAATTACTGTTTTTGGGATAATGCAGCAAAGCTCCTACACATATTAACATAATGCAGTAGTTAATTAGGTACAACTTCAACTATAAATGCATACATCTCCAACAAACATCTAAAATTTCATTACTTACCTAAACAACAACAAATTATACTATAGATGAATCTTGTATCATCTAAATCAATTCATTGGCACATCTTAATTAATGCATTCCAAATCAAATATGTTTCATCCAGTATCATTAAACCACAGATCAAATCAAATAATCATAAATGTCAGCAACATTGAACTACAGATCTAATAATCATATGACATCTATCTGACCTTAAATTCCCCCTTAAATAAGGTATTCATCCTCATACTAATTGAATTCTAACAAGCAAAAATTCAACCACTAATCTAATAAGCATCTGAAAAAACCCCAAGATGCTTTTATCTCTGAAGCAACGACATTGCAGAGGATGTTCAATGCTGTCAATATCTCTGAAGCAACGACAAAATTCCACTACTAACCCAAAGTAAATAAGCATAGACTGCCCCTTCCCCTCGACCACGCTTCCCCTCTCCTCCAGAAGCCCCAATCCAGCACAAAAAAATCCAGCCCTTGAGAAGCTCTTTTTGATTAACATGACACCCAGTACATGAGCACATCCTTCACTATATTTACAACCAAACCAATGCATCATCTAATCACCTCACGTAGACAATTTCCAAAAACACAAGGCCATGCACAACTCATCTCATAGCCTCTGCCTGACAGGCATCAATCAAGCATCAAATAACTACAACTATGACAACATGCATCAATCAAGCATCTAAGAATTGCAACTATGACAGCCATAATCCCTAGAACTAAGCATCCATTTAATTAATCATCAAGCCAAAGAACTAAAGCAGCCACCAACCCAAACCAATACAGAATTATATATTTGACTCCAAACACCTAAAGAATTGCAAAAATTCTACTACTAATCTAATAAGTATCTGAAAAAATCCCATCCCTCAATCTGGCTACTTCTAACCTAATCTAATAATCATATGTGGTCCACCATTCTTGCACGAATCAAATACAGAAAAACCCTAATGCAGAGAAAACCTTACCTCCAACAAATCTAACCAAACAAAGTTCTGGCCACAAACCACACAATCTAAAAACTACCAACTAAAAGTTAGCCGCATATACCTTCTGCTCCGCTTCCTCCTCGCCGGAGCCGGCCTCCACCTTCTCCACCTCGTGCACCTCGCCGGAGCCCGCCCCCACCTTCTGCGCCTTGCCAGAGCCCGCCTCCACCTTCTGCGCCTCGCCGGAGTTCGCCAGAGCGGGCGCATCTGGCTGGACCGCGCCGCTGCGGCCCGCCCCCGCCTTCTCCAGATCTCCAGCGGAGGGAGCACTGCGCTGGACGCCGGCACGCCCCCTCACAAAGGTGCCCGCATCGACCTGCCGCGCCTGCTCCACCAGATCTGCGCCCCAATCGGGGCACTCGCCTCCTGCGTCCACCATGGCGATGGAGAGGATGCGGTGAGGGAGACGAGGAGGTTGGAGAGGAGAGGGAGTGGGGAGTGGAGAGTGGAGAGAGGGAGACGATGCGGCGGGGGGGGGGGGGGGGAATGGTGGGCGATGCGGCCGGAGGTGGTTGCCGTCCACATTTATATGATGCGACAGTTTTGGCAACTACCCGTGACACGTGCTGCCCCACGCGCGGGCGGCTTCACGCGTGCACAAAAGGCCGCCGTATACAAACAAATACGTATACGGACGGGCATACGTATACGGCCAGGCATACCATCTAACCGGGCCCGTACGGGCCTCCCAAGGCTCCTCGACGGCTATACGCGGGGGCAACAAAGACGATCATGCCCCTCGTTATGAACCGTTTTTGGTTCATTCTGGCCGTCGATGTGTTTTTCCACCCCGCGTTCAGCCCGGGGGGAGCACCGGAGTAGAAACGCTTCCCGACATAAAGGACATGGGATCTCAATCATTCCACCAACATGTATGGACCATTGTTAGCTTGATCATTGTTCCATGACACATGCATCTATCCTTGGAGCTAGACGGGTTCCAAGTAGTATGGGCTGCTTCGCTATTCTGTCTCATTGTCTACTCCGTCGACGGAGATATATACACTTATAGCTAGCTAAGCTAGGGAGGCGCAAACTGTACATATATGTATGGACCTTCTACTGTACTACGTAGTATAGCTAGACTAGGGAGGCGTGTCAACAATTTGATCTATATATGCTTACCTCAACAAGCCAATTAAACTCCATCGGAGTCAAGTTTGGATAGTTAGTCTAGATGTGGGACGTGCCTACTTTTCGCACGAAAAAGAAAGATGCTCATCTGAAGTTTCTCTGATGTTGACACTTATAGTTGCATCACATGTAATTTTCCTTAGCAAAGATGTTCTATTGGAAGAGGCGATGAGCGCTTTGAGTTGGGACGGAAGTGTTCGTAACTAAAAAAGAGAACGACATGTACTTAGAGAAATTGAGGACAACGGTGCTCAACTATGTCCTATGTCCAAATAGTTCAAAGAAATCCATGACGGACCACGCAACGAATCAGGGACCGGAAGGGATTCACTATTGCTCCCGGCCGTGAGATTCCTATGTCCCCAAAACGGGTTTCAGCAAAGACGCTGCACAGCTTTCATTACTTATGATGTTCCTTGCACAGTTGTTTCTTGTTACTTACTTAAAAAACACAAGAACCGGCGACCTTTTAAATCGAAGCATGTCGAGCCAATGGAAACCCAACAGGTAGCGCAAGCCCATCCCTTTCGCCGGAAAGAGGACGCATAGTGCATGTATGTAAAACCATGTAGGCCTTGAAATAAACCACACATTTTGGCAATCTAGTATCTAGCTAGTCACGGATCCCACTTGCCACTCCCTTGTTCTTGCGGTGCAGCACAGCAGGTACGTACGTGCACGCTCGATCGGCCGGCTCTCATTTGTGCCGTCCTACCGGGCTACTGTCCATCTTCGCTAGCTCCAGGGCCATCTTCGATGCAACCACGGGACTAGCTTGGCAAACTTCTCCGATTCGCGCGTACGCATCCATCCCGTCCTCTTCAACCCCATTGGCATGTAAACCTTCTTGTCGTTGCGGGCGACGTGGGCGTGTCACGGGACGTCGCCGTCGACGCTGACGGGGCGCGCACATGCATGACCCCGTCACCGAGTTGCCAGGCAGGCAGTTAACCCTTGTCAATGGCTAGCTTGTGCCTTGTGATCACTCATGACGAGTCGTGCAACCGACCCTGTCGATGCACAGAAGGCTAGAGCGGAGCTCAAGTTTCATACCACGGTTCACAGGGGTACACGTACACTGGTACTGCATGCGATGGCGATGGCCTGCCAGGAATATGGTATAATACTAGCATAATGCCCCTGCCTCGCTGCGGGAGAAAAAAAAGGTCATGATATACCTTAAATGTGCCGGTTCAATGGTGATTTCAGTTACTCTGTATCCCGAGTTAAATATTGGGTATGTCTAGGGCATATCTAGATGTGCTCTAGTTATTGCACATCTAAATGAGTGAATTAAGCATAAAGAGGAAGAGAAAAAAAAGAAAATATCCACACGAATCTCAACGTAAGATCAATGACATAGGACTTAGATGTGCAATACTTATAGCACATCTAGATATGCTTTAGCAAAATTGTTAAATATTTGTGTGTTTGTTCTATAGGTGGATCGCTCTGAAGTTATGAAATTCCTTGCGGGGTTGGCATTCCACATCACGTTGTCACGATGTGGTCGTCTCTATAATTAAGTTGGTAAACCAGAACCATGCAGTAAGTTTGGTGGAGCGCCATTATCTCATATTGTTTTCGATTCTCATAGATATCTCTACCTACGTCAGAGGTTGCAAATTTCCTAAAGAATATATGTTACATGTCTAGGTCTTTAGATCATGTTGCCTGGACCCTTAAATTGGACAACACACACAATGTTCATCACAATATAACAATATACTAGACAAATCATAGTACTATAAACATGAATGACAAGACATAGGACAGACACAAATGAATCTTACCATTCACCTACACCTTCCACACCTAGGGAGAATTACTCACACATAAAAAAAAAACCAATCATCATAGAAAATAAATTCATGAACACCATATCAATAATACCAAGAAGATCCACAGTAAGATGAATGATTCGACAAGTCTCAATCTCCAGGTATGAATAGAATTATACACCCTGATCTTACAACTTGGAATTCCTTTTACATCGGTGATGATGAAATGAAACGAGTATGATGGCCGAAGATATAAAACAAGGATCTTCGGTGGTTCTTCTTCTTCTTCAGATTTCTTATCTCTGTTTTGGATGAAGTGGCGGCGGCTAGGACTCTCTGTTGCGTTGTTTCCCTTCATGAAAGTTGCTTGTATAGATGAGGGGAGGCCTCTGGCGCCTTGTACGATCGCTCATACGAGCGTTGCGCTCGTATGGATGGCCATCTTGCGCTTTGGTGTGCCTGATGGTAAATCTCCCAGGATGGAAGTTGCTCCATTTGGTTTAATTTGGATAACCCTCCTTGGTTTTTCTTCCATAAATGATTTTTCCTGCCAAACAATGGAAAACTAGTTTTCTTCTTTCTCGAAGGATTGGCGTTAGAAATAAACGAGAAACAATGGGAACCCGATGAAAACCAAGTCAAAACTCCTTGTTAAAAGTCACAAATTCTCGGGCCATCAACTCTCCCAAGCTTATGATTTGCTCGCCCTCGAGTAACTAAGAAATCAAGAGAACAAAAGGGAGTTTGATGATTGGATAGAAAGAAGTTTACCGGCTAATGAAGGTGTAATATTTCCATTCTCACAAATCCTTCAATCTTAACTAAGAGAATAATTGCATTTGAATGGTTGCACTTAAGATCAGTGCCAAGCCACGTTAGTATCTTATCACTAATTATATAATTCTTAAATTAAATTGTCATTGAGGCGGCCGCGGCACGCTCTGCTCGTGTCCGTCCGCATGCTTTGCTAGCCGTTGAGGCGACCGTGGCATGCTCCACTCTGTCGTCCCTGTGCGTGCTCCGCTCACCATTGAGGCAAATTTACAATGACAACGGTTAATAATTCTCTTACATATTCAAGATAATTTAAAATGCCACATGCGGCAACGCCCAAAGCACACATGACCTACATATGATTAGTGACTTAAAATGTCGATATGTGACATTTTCATACAATTATAATAAAATATAAGCTAAAAGGCTGAGCTGGCTGCCTTCCGACGACGATCTTCTCAGACTCCATGATCAGCATAACACCCTTGCTACCGTGCACTTCGAGTGTCCGGACCCACGGCCATGGTACCCACGTCTGCATGCGAAGCTGTTGGCGCTGGGAGGCTCTTGGGGCTGCAGGGCCTCTTCCAGTAGAGCTTGATAGCGTGCAATCGTGCGCATGACACGCCCGCAGAACCGCTCCATCTCCATATATCTGCACTGGTGGAAAATTCCGTCCATCACCTGCATCCTCAAGATATCACGTTGGTGATGTTCTACTTTGTCTGGGACGTCAACTCCGCCAAGGATACGCTCGAGCCTGGCCACAACATCATCGAGATCGAGGTTGACACGGCCGGCGACGGCAATGATGAGGCGACAAACATGTTGTCTCATAACTGAATCGCAAAGGACCTCTGCCCATTACTCTCGGGGCATCAGGCTCTCGATGAGCAACAGTGATGGTGGCTCTTCGGGTGGGTGATTTAATCATGCTGCCTAGCAGCCCTGGATCTTTTGCATGGTGGATGGCATACTGCTCATCACATTTCTGAATGAAATATGCCCTAGAGGAAATAATAAAGTTTTTATTTATATTTCTGTATATCATGATAAATGTTTATTATTCATGCTAGAATTGTATTAACCGGAAACTTGATACATGTGTGAATAAAGAGACAAAACACAGTGTCCCCAGTATGCCTCTACTAGACTAGCTCGTTAATAAAAAATGGTTAAGTTTCCTAACCATAGACATGTGTTGTCATTTGATGAGCGGGATCACATCATTAGGAGAATGATGTGATGGACAAGACACATCCGTTAGCTTAGCATAATGATCATTAAGTTTTATTGCTATTGCTTTCTTCATGACTTATACATATTCCTTTGATTATGAGATTATGCAACTCCCGAATACCTTGTGTGCTATCAAATGTCACAACGTAACTGGGTGATTATAAATATGCTCTACAGGTATCTCTGAAGGTGTTTGTTGGGTTGACATAGATCAAGATTAGGATTTGTCACTCCGAGTATCGGAGAGGTATCTCTGGGCCCTCTCGGTAATGCACATCATGATAAGCCTTGCAAGCAATGTAACTAATGAGTTATTTACAGGATGATGCATTACGGAACGAGTAAAGAGACTTGGCAGAAACGAGATTGAACTAGGTATGAAGATACCGACGATCGAATCTCGAGAAAGTAACATACCGATGACAAAGGGAATAACGTATGTTGTCATTACGGTACGACCGATAAAGATCTTCATAAAATATGTGGGAACCAATATGAGCATCCAGGTTCCGTTGTTGGTTATTAACCTGAGAGGTGTCTCGGTCATGTCTACATAGTTCCCGAACCCGTAGGGTCCACACGCTTAACGTTCGATGACAATTTTGTATTATACTCCCTCCGGTCCTTTTTAGTTCGCATATAAGATTTGACTGAAGTCAAGCCTCGTAAAGTTTGACCAACTTTGTAGAAAAAAAGTGTCAACATTCACAATCTGAAATCGATACCACTAGATGTGTCATGACTTAAAGTTTCATATTATATAACTTTAGCGTGGCAGATGTTGATATTTTTTCATATAAATACGGTCAAACTTTGTGAAGTTTGACTTCAGAGAATTCTAATATGCAGAGTAAAAAGGACCGGAGGGAGTATGAGTTATGTGATTTGGTGACCGAATGTTGTTTGGAGTCCCGGATGAGATCATGAGGAGTCTCGAAATGGTCGAGAGGTAAAGATTCATATATAGGACGATAGTATTCAGACATCGGAAGTGTTCTGGGGGTACCATGTACATATCGGGTCACCGAAAGGGGTTGCGGGCAACCCCCGACAAGCTATATGGGCCTAATGGGCCAAGAGTTGGACAGACCAGCCTCAAAGGGGCTGGTGCACCCCCTATAGGCTGAATAGGAGGAGAAGGAAAGGAAGGGAAGGGAGAAGGAAAGGGGCGGATTTGGCCTCCCCTTTCCTTCCCCTCCCCCTCTCTTTCCTTCCCCATCCGATGGATATGGAAGGAGGGAGGCCGACTTGGAGGAGGCGCCCAAGTAGGGTTACTCCTACTTGGGGCGCCCCTTGCATCCCCTTTCCCTCTCCCACCTATATATATGTGGGGGGGGGCACCGCTAGAACACACAACATTGATTCATAGCCGTGTGCGGCACCCCCCTCCACAGTTTACGCCTCCGGTCATATTGTCGTAGTGATTAGGCGAAGCCCTGCGTGGATCACTTCACCATCGCCGTCACCACGCCGTCGTGCTGACAAAACTCTCCCTTGACACTTTGTTGGATCAAGAGTTCGAGGGACATCATTGAGCTGAACATGTATAGAACTCGGAGGTGCCGTACGTTCGGTGCTTGATCGGTCGGAACGAGAAGAAGTTCGACTACATCAACTGCATTGTCCAACGCTTCTGCTTTCGGTCTACGAGGGTACGTGGAAACACTCTCCCCCTCTCGTTGCTATGCATCTCCTAGATAGATCTTGCGTGAGCGTACGATTTTTTTTGAAAGTGCATGCTACGTTGCCCAACAATTTCCTCTCCTATATGTCCATTGTGCGCCCAAGGAACGACACTGCGATATCGCTGTCGATGGGCCATGGCGCCTGCACCGGCCGACGAAGCTCTTGCTCTCCGACCTGCTCCGGCTCGTTCTCCTCGCCGAAGATGTAATCCATGAAGGGGTCGACATCAAAGATTTGGCTGTCTGGCATGCTTTGAATAACTAATGGTAGACGGGTGTGGACTAGATTTGCACACAGTGTCGCTACGGTGCATTGCCGCCTGGGTCATATGGTGCTAGCCACTAGCTAGTGGCGGGAAACCGATGAGGGAAGAGGCGGGAAGCATTGGCATGGATTGCGGGACACGTCTATAACGCCATTAATTTCTGCACTCGGCGTCTATGTTGGTAGGTACGAGCTGGTATATGCATCCGTCGGCTTGTTGACGGCTATTCCCTGCTGTGTTCAACTTCTATATGCAATATTTATGCATGTGCTTGCTCACCATTGAGGCGGCCGTGGCACGATCTGCTCGCGTCCCTCTGCATGCTCTGCTCGCCGTTTAGGCGCCGAGGAGTGCTCAGGTCGCGTCCCTCCGCACGCTTTGCTCTCACATCCCTCCGCATGCTCTGCTCTCGCGTCCCTCTGTGCGCGCTCTGCCGGTGGTTGGGGCCGGCGCATGATCACATAGGAGGCCCCATATGTACGCGGTTGCGCCGCGCACATCGCCACAATGCAGTTATGTGTGGCATGATGCTCCTAGGAGGCCACCGCTCCACCCCTCCCGTTGTAGCCAAGCTTGGGGGGTTGAACATCGACGACCGATTAGCTGCTTCGCGTTGATGTGGAGCCGGATAGCTTCACTTCCAAGGGCTCTTAAGGCGGAGCTGGATGATACGTCCATTTTGCATCATGCTTTTATATCGATATTTATTGCATTATGGGCTGTTATTACACATTATGTCACAATACTTATGCCTATTCTCTCTTATTTTACAAGGTTTACATAAAGAGGGAGAATGCCGGTAGCTGGGATTCTGGGCTGGAAAAGGAGCAAATATTAGAGACCTATTCTGCACAGCTCCAAAAGTCCTGAAACTTCACGGAAGACGTTTTCAGAATATATAAAAAATACTCAGCGGAAGAGATTCACCAGGGGGCCACACCATGCCCACGAGGGTGGGGGGCACGCCCTACCCTCTGGGCGCGCCCCCTACCTCGTGGGCCCCCTAGTGGCCCTCCGGTGGCCATCTTCTGCTATATGAAGTCTTTCGATGGAAAAAAATAAGAAACCATCTTCTCGGATGAAACTCCGTCGCCACGAGGCGGAACCTTGGCGGATCCAATCTAGGGCTCCGGCAGAGCTGTTCTGCCGGGGAAACTTCCCTCCCGGAGGGGGAAATCATTGGCATCGTCATCACCAACGCTCCTATCATCGGGAGAGGGCAATCTCCATCAACATCTTCATCAGCACCATCTCCTCTCAAAACCCTAGTTCATCTCTTGTATCCAATTCTTGTCTCCAAGTCCGGGATTGGTGCCAGTAGGTTGCTAGTAGTGTTAATTACTCCTTTTAGTTGATGCTAGTTGGTTTATCTGGTGGAAGATCATATGTTCAGATCCTATATGCATATTAATACCCCTCTGATTATGAACATGTTTATGCTTTGTGAGTAGTTACGTTTGTTCCTGAGGACATGGGAGAAGTCTTGCTATTAGTAGTCATGTGAATTTGGTACTCATTCGATATTTTGATGAGATGTATGTTGTCTCTCCTCTAGTGGTGTTATGTGAAAGTCGACTACATGACACTTCACCATTATTTGGGCCTAGAGGAAGGCATTGGGAAGTAATAAGTAGATGATGGGTTGCTAGAGTGACAGAAGCTTAAACCCTAGTTTATGCGTTGCTTCATAAGGGGCTGATTTGGATCCATATGTTTCATGCTATGGTTAGGTTTACCTTAATACTTTTGTTGTAGTTGCGGATGCTTGCAATAGAGGTTAATCATAAGTGGGATGCTTGTCCAAGTAAGTGTTAGGGATCGTAGTAGAAATTTAAAATTTTCTACGCATCACCAAGATCAATCTATGGAGTAATCTAGCAATGAGGGGAAGAGGAGTGCATCTACATACCCTTGTAGATCGCTAAGCGGAAGCGTTGCAAGAACGCGGATGAAGGAGTCGTACTCATAGAGATTCAGATCGCGGTTGATTCCGATCTAAGCGCCGAACCACGGCGCCTCCGCGTTCAACACACATGCAGCCCGGTGACGTCTCCTACGCCTTGATCCAGCAAGGGGAGAAGGAGAGGTTGGGGAAGACTCCGTCCAGCAGCAGCACGACGGCGTGGTGGTGGTGGAGGAGCGCGGAACTCCAGCAGGGCTTCGCCAAGCACTACGAGAGACGAGGAGGGAGAGAGGTAGGGCTGCGCCAACAGAGAAGAACTTCATGTGTTGGGCTGCCCCTTTGCCTCCACTATATATAGTGGGAGAGGGAGGGCTGCGCCCACACCTAGGGTTTCCTCCCTAGGGGTGGCGGCAGCCCTAGATCCCATCTAGGGTGGCGGCCACAAGGGGGAGAGGGGAGGCGCACCTGAGGTGGGCCTTAGGGCCCATCTGCCCTAGGGTTTGCCCCCTTCCCCTCTTGGAGGCGCCTTGGGCCTTGGTGGGAGGCGCCCCATCTCACCTAGGGGCTGGTCCCTTCCCACTATTGGCCCATGTAGACCTCCGGGGCTGGTGGACCCACCTGGTGGACCCCCGGACCCCTCCGGTGGTCCCGGTACACTACCGGTGATGCCCGGAACACTTCCGGTGGCCAAAACCATACTTCCTATATATCAATCTTTACCTCCGGACCATTTCGGCACTCCTCGTGACGTCCGGGATCTCATCTGGGACTCCGAACAACATTCGTAACCGCGTACATACTTTCCCTATAACCCTAGCGTCATCGAACCTTAAGTGTGTAGACCCTACGGGTTTGGGAGTCATGCAGACATGGCTGTGACAACTCTCTGGTCAATAACCAACAGCGGGATCTGGATACCCATGTTGGATCCCACATGCTCCACGATGATCTCATCGGATGAACCACGATGTCAAGGATTTAATCAATCCCGTATACAATTCCCTTTGTCTATCGGTACGATACTTGCCCGAGATTCGATCATCGGTATCCCGATACCTTTTTCAATCTCGTTACTGGCAAGTCTCTTTACTTGTTCCGTAACACATCATCCCGTGATCAACTCCTTGATCACATTGTGCACATTATGATGATGTCCTACCGAGTGGGCCCAGAGATACCTCTCCGTTTACACGGAGTGACAAATCCCAGTCTCGATTCGTGCCAACCCAACAGACACTTTCGGAGATACCTGTAGTGAACCTTTATAGCCACCCAGTTACGTTGTGACGTTTGGCACACCCAAAGCAATCCTACGGTATCCAGGAGTTGCACAATCTCATGGTCTAAGGAAATGATACTTGACATTAGAAAAGCTTTAGCATACGAACTACACAATCTTTGTGCTAGGCTTAGGATTGGGTCTTGTCCATCACATCATTCTCCTAATGATGTGATCCCGTTATCAACGACATCCAATGTCCATGGTCAGGAAACCGTAACCATCTATTGATCAACGAGCTAGTCAACTAGAGGCTTACTAGGGACATGGTGTTGTCTATGTATCCACACATGTATCTGAGTTTCCTATCAATACAATTCTAGCATGGATAATAAATGATTATCATGAACAATGAAATACAATAATAATAATAACTTAATTTATTATTGCCTCTAGGGCATATTTCCAACAGTAAGGGCAGCACCCAAGCACCGGTCCACCCACATACCAAATTATCCAAGTACCGAACGCGAATCATATGAGCGTGATGAAAACTAGCTTGATGATATTCCCATGTGTCCTCGGGAGTGCTTTTCTCTATATAAGAGTTTGTCCAGGCTTGTCCTTTGCTACAAAAAGTATTGGGCCACCTTGTTGCACTTTATTTACTTTTGTTACTTGTTGCTCGTTACAAATTATCCTAACTATCTGTTTCCACTTATTTTAGTACTTGCAGAGAATACCTTGCTGAAACCCGCTTATCATTTCCTTCTGCTCCTCATTGGGTTTGACACTCTTACTTATCGAAAGGACTACCATAGATCCCCTATACTTGTGGGTCATCAAGACTCTTTTCTGGCGCCGTTGCCGGGGAGTGAAGCGCCTTTGGTAGGTGGAATTTGGTAAGGAAAAATTTATATAGTGTGCTGAAATTTACTGTCACTTGTTACTATGGAAAGTAATCCTCCGAGGGGCTTGTTCGGGGTATCTTCACCCAGACCAGTAGAGCAAAGAGTTGCTCCTCAACCTACTAAACCTACTGAAAATGAAAATGTCTGCTTTGAAATTCCTTCGGGTATGATAGAAAAACTGCTAGCTAATCCCTTTTTAGGAGATGGAACAAAACATCCTGATGAGCATCTAATATATGTGGATGAAGTTTGTGGATTATTAAAGCTTGCAGGTGTACCCGGAGATGTTGTTAAGAAGAAGGTCTTCCCTTTATCTTTGAAGGGAGATGCATCGACA
The DNA here is from genome assembly GCF_056163025.1 of Triticum urartu. NCBI lineage: Eukaryota > Viridiplantae > Streptophyta > Magnoliopsida > Poales > Poaceae > Triticum > Triticum urartu. The sequence goes on from NC_141876.1 coordinate 444,478,069, forward strand.
TGGTATAGTCTATGTGATGATATGGGGTCATGGAACTACAAACGATTGAAATTGGAATTTCATCAGAAGTTTTATCCTATGCATCTTGTTCATCGTGATCGCAATTATATATATAATTTTTGGCCTCGCGAAGGAGAAAGCATCGCTCAAGCTTGGGGGAGGCTTAAATCAATGTTATATTCATGCCCCAATCATGAGCTCTCAAGAGAAATGATTATTCAAAAAATTTATGCTCGGCTTTCTGATAGCAATTGCACCATGCTTGATACTTCTTGTGTTGGCTCTTTTATGATGAAGACTATTGAATTCAAATGTGATTTATTGGAAAGAATTAAACGCAACTCTGAAGATTGGGACCTCGACAAAGGTAAGGAGTCAGGTATGACACCTAGGTTTGATTGTGTTAAATATTTTATGGATACCGATGTTTTCCGTAAATTTAGCACTAAATATGGACTTGACTCTGAGATAGTAGCTTCTTTCTGTGAATGTTTTGCTACTTATGTTGAACTCCCCAAGGAGAAGTGGTTTAAATATCATCCTCCCATAGAAGTAACAGTAGCCGCACCTATTAAAGTTGAAGAAATGATTATCACTTATAATGATCCAATTGTTCCTACTTCTTATGTTGAGAAACCACCTTTCCCTGTTACATTAAAGGATCATGCTAAAGCTTCAACTGTGGTTTGTAAAAGCAATATTAAAACTTATGCACCTCCTGAGAAAATTAAAGTTGAACCTAATACTGCTATTCTTAAAGATCTCTTGTCAGATAATATTGATGGGCATGTTATTTATTTCTGTGATGAAACTGCTAGAATTGCTAAACCTTGTGCTAAAGATAAACCTAGACCTGTGGTAGGCATGCCTGTTATTTCTGTTAAAATAGGAGATCATTGTTATCATGGCTTATGTGAAATGGGTGCCAGTGCTAGTGCAATACCTATTAGCCTATATAGATAAATCATGCATGATATTGCACCTGTTGAGTTAGAGGATATTGATATCACAATTAAACTTGCCAATAGAGATACTATTTCACCAATGGGAATTGTTAGAGATGTTGAAGTCTTGTGTGGAAAAACTAAATATCATGCTGATTTTCTTGTTCTTGGTTCCCCACAAGATAGCTTTTGTCCCATTATATTTGGTAGACCCTTCTTGAACACTATTAATGCTACCATAGATTGCAACAGGGATGTTGTTACTATCGGTTTAGATGATATGACTCATGAATTCAATTTCTCTAAATTTAGTAGACAACACCGTGAAGAAGAATTACCTAGTAAGGATGAAATTATTGGTCTTGCTTCTATTGTCGTACCTCCTAGTGATCCTTTAGAACAATATTTGCTAGACCATGAAAATGATATGTTTATGAATGAAAGGAGGGAAATAGATGAAGTATTCTTTAAACAGGAACCTATTCTGAAACACAATTTGCCTGTTGAAATCCTAGGGGATCCTCCTCCACCCAAGGGTGATCCCGTGTTTGAGCTTAAACCGTTGCCTGATACTCTTAAATATGCTTATCTTGATGAGAAAAAGATATATCCTGTTATTATTAGTGCTAACCTTTCAGAGCATGAGGAAGAGAGATTATTGAAAACTCTAAAGAAGAACCGTGCTGCTATTCGGTATACTCGTGATGATCTTAAGGGCATTAGTCCCACTCTATGTCAACATAAAATTAATTTGGAAGAAGATGCTAAACCAGTTCGTGATCATCAACGACGGCTGAATCCTAAAATGAAAGAAGTGGTAAGAAAGGAAATACTAAAGCTCCTTGAGGCAGGTATAATCTATCCCATTGCTGATAGTCAGTGGGTAAGTCCTGTCCATTGTGTCCCTAAGAAGGGAGGTATTACTGTTGTTCCTAATGATAAAGATGAACTGATTCCTCAAAGAATTATTACAGGTTATAGGATGGTAATTGATTTCCGCAAATTAAATAAGGAAACTAAAAAGGATCATTACCCCTTACCTTTTATCGATCAAATGCTAGAAAGATTATCTAAACATACACATTTTTGCTTTCTAGATGGTTATTCTGGTTTCTCTCAAATACCTGTGGTTGCCAAAGATCAATCAAAGACTACTTTTACTTGCCCTTTTGGTACTTTCGCTTATAGACGTATGCCTTTTTGAAAGATCATGGATGTCGCCTAGAGGGGGGTGAATAGGCGTTTTAAAATAATTACGATTTAGGCTTGAACAAATGCGGAATAAACCTAGCGGTTAATTTGTCAAGCACAAAACCTAAAACAACTAGGCTCACCTATGTGCACCAACAACTTATGCTAATCAAGATAAGCAACTATGTGATAGCAAGATATATGACAAGAAACAATATGGCTATCACAAAGTAAAGTGCATGAGTAAAGGGGCTCGGGTAAGAGATAACCAAGGCACGCAGAGACGACGATGTATCCCGAAGTTCACACCCTTGCAGATGCTAATCTCCGTTTGGAGCGGTGTGGAGGCACAATGCTCCCCAAGAAGCCACTAGGGCCACCGTAATCTCCTCACGCCCTCGCACAATGCAAGATGCCGTGATTCCACTAAGTGACCCTTGAGGGCGGTCACCGAACCCGTACAAATGGCAACCCTTGGGGGCGGTCACCGAACCCGTACACTTTGGCAACCCTTGGGGACGGTCACCGGTACCCGTCAAATTGCTCGGGGCGATCTCCACAACCTAATTGGAGACCCCGACGCTTGCCCGGAGCTTTACACCACAATGATTGAGCTCCGACAACACCAACCGTCTAGGGCGCCAAGGCACCCAAGAGGAACAAGCTCTAGGGTGCCCAAACACCCAGGAGTAATAAGCTTCTCAAACTTCACTTCCACGTATCACCGTGGAGAACTCAAACCGATGCACCAAATGCAATGACAAGGGCACATAGAGTGCCCAAGTCCTTCTCTCGCAAATCCCACCGGAGCAACTAATGCTAGGGAGGAAAATGAGAGGAAGAACAAGATGGAGAACACCAAGAACTCCAAGATCTAGATCCAAGGGATTCCCCTCACATAGAGGAGAAAGTGATTGGTGGAAATGTGGATCTAGATCTCCTCTCTCTTTTCCCTCAAAAACTAGCAAGAATCCATGGAGGGAGTGAGAGTTAGCAAGCTCAAAGAAGGTCAACAATGGGGGCAAAAACAAGCTCAAGAGATAGAGAACCATTGGGAAAGAAGACCCCCTTAAATAGGTCCCCACGAATCTGCCCGTTATGTACAGAATAACATAGGAGCGGTACAACCTCTATGAGCACCGGTACAACCGGTAACAGGCAATAAGCGGTACAACCGGCCTACAACCGCCCAACAACCGCACCACAACAGAGACCAGTCCGGTGGTAGAGCGGTACATGACCGGTACAACCTCCGGACCAATTCTGGAGCGGTACAACCGCTCCAAACACCGGTTGTACCGGTCAAGCGGTACAACCTCTCCATGGGGCGGTACAACCTCTCTGTGTAAAACAGGCAATATCAAAACAACCACAACTTTCGCATACGAGCTCCGAATTCAACGAAACCAAGTTTGTTGGAAAGCTAATGACAAGGGCTAACACAATCTAGAGAGAAATATCAATAAGAAACAAATGAGAAAAGGACCATAATAAAATGGTGAGAACCCTTCCTCGGAAAGACCGGTAAAACCTCCAACACCGAAAACATCATAGAAGATGCATGCGAACTCCGTTTTCGATGAACTCAAGCTTGTCATCAAGATGACCATAAGCTCTAAGACTCACAAATGGAACCAAACAAGAAACAAGAAAGATGATGCAAGGATGCAATGGTTTGATCTCTCGACTAATGATACGATCAAGCTACTCCCTAGAGAGCCCCCCTTGATAGTACGACAATCGATCCTACAACCCGGTCTCCCAACTACCACTATGAGACCGGTAAAATAGAAAACCTATCAAGGGCAAACCTTTGCCTTGCACATAGTCCACTTGAGCTAGATGATGACGATCTTGACTTCCTCAAGTTGGACCACCTTTCTTGATTGTGTTGGCTCGATGAAGACTAGTTGATTGCTCCCCCATACTCCACTATGGGTAAGCCACTCTTTGGCATATCTTCACAATTCCATTGACACCACAATGGACGGCAAGCTTCAAGCTTGATTGCTCCCCCATACTCCATTATGGGTGAGCCACTCTTCGAGTTGCTCCACTTGAACTTGCACACTGCAAACTTGATGACGATCACCACTTGATGTCATCCTCCATGGGTTGTATGAGATCTTCCTCTTGACGCAAGACCATGGAAACATACCTAACCCCACAAAGAACTCTCACGTAGACCATGGGTTAGTACACAAAGCGTAATGGACAATGCTTACCATACCATGGGATCACTTGATCCCTCTCGGTACTTCTTCTACGCTTTGTGAGTTGATCGACTTGATTCACTCTTGACTTAGTCTTGATCAACATTGAATCTTTCCAACTCTCTTCATTTGGATGATGTCTTGAAGGTAAACATGAATGATCACACAATCTTCTTCTTCAAGACATGCTTGCAATAAGCTCAACTCACACATGACCAATCTTTGGATAATTCCTTGAAAAGCACTTTGGCCATCTCAACTCACACATGACCAATCTTTGGATAATTCCTTGAAAAGCACTTTGGCCATCTCAACTCACAAATGACCAATCTTTGGATAATTCCTTGAAAAGCACTTTGGCCATCTCATAAACTCCTTGAAACCAACACATGGATTTCATGACAATCCTATGGATAAATGCTTCAAATATAACTCAAGGCAACCGTTAGTCCATAGAGATTGTCATCAGTTACCAAAACCACACATGGGGGCACCGCATGTCCTTTCAATCTCCCCCATTTTGGTAATTGATGACAATCACTTTCAAGAGAGTTTATATAAGGAATTATTTATCACCATGCAACACAACAACCAACAATGCATGTGTATGAGATGCAAATGCTTAGGTACAAAACCAAAGCAAGAGGAAAAAAAACTCTCTAAACTTATCCACAAAACTCTCTGAAACTTCTCCCCCATTGGCATCGATTGCCAAAATGGGCGAAAAGCTTAGAAGGCCAATATAAATTATGTTCCTCCATAAGTTGTGTATTTCTCAACAAGAGAGTGGAATGCAATACACATATCCAACGGTAATACTTGGAGGAAGACCAACTATATTGAGGCACCAAGATTGCTAAAGGAATGATATGCCACAAGGACATAACAAAGAAAGAAACAAGCAATCAAGCAATCAAAAGGTACCAATTGAAGCAAGCAATCAACGGGTATCAATTGAACCAACTAGACCAAAGATCCTACGAGCTACATGAATAAAGGATATTATGAAATGAGCGAAGGAGTGTTCTAAAGGAACTAGAGAAGCTCCCCATGATTTGTGCACACATAAGAATTTTTGTATTTGGATACAAAGTGCACAAAATAGGATCACAGCTCCCCCAAAATCAATAGAAACTTACAACAAGTGCAAGTGAGCATATAGGAAACTAAGCCTAGTACATGTAACAAACACATGGTTGAGCAACAAGTAAGAGAGGCAACTTAAGAGTTGGCTCAACCAAAAAGATGTGTGTGAGTCAAGGCAATGCACTTGAGAAGACTAATGTACAGAGGAGCATTAAGCAACAATAAATTCTTCAAAGAATGAGGCACACGGTGCAAGGCCTATCATTCCCACACACAAATAGCAAATGGGTTCACAAGCTTACTAATACGCATATAGAGAACCTATGCTTGTGACAACCCGCGGTGAAGATAGAAGAAGAAAGGTGCATCAAGACGAGGGATGCCAATTAAGATGGCAAAAACCTCGTAAAGATAAGCATGAGGAAAATAATCTTCACCACACACGAGCACATCAAGATGCAACGATAGAAGACACGCACTCAAGGCAAAGGCTTTCACGGAGCCACCAAAGAAATAACATAAGAAAGACAAGGTGGACGTGAAAGAAAGGATATCATCTAGATATGCAACTTCTCTCAAGTGTATAAGATTCTAGGTAGACAAAATCATGATGATATATATATCTACAAAGAAGGATGTACACCCGAAATAGTTACAACACGAAGGAACAAGATATCCAGAAGGAAGTCATACATATACCAATAAGATATTTGCTTGAGAGCATAGCACATGGCTAGATATGGTCTTATTGTATATAAATGAATTCCAACCACACGAACATCAAATACATCACAACTAGCAACAAGACAACATTGTTGGGATGCTTTGAGAAAGGAAACAAGTATCACAAGAAAGAATGGATAACATGCCATGATACAACCTACACAAGGTTGATGAAAGAAATGTGTGCATGAAGTATATGAAGATACTTGTTACTGAGATAACATTGGAAGGATGTAGTAGATACCAATTGAAGGTACAGAGTAGTTCATTGATCATCCTAGCTTGACTCCAATAAGAACATGGTGACAACACCTTCCTTGTGAGTGAGCCGAGCATCCAATGCATCTCCACTCGTTCCTAGAACAACAACACAAACAAAATGGTACCCAAACTCATTGGGAGCAAAGAGTTAGAGAACCAACAACACATAGGACAAACTCCACATAAATATGTGCATATAGATATGAAAATGAATTTCATGCACATCTCATCCAATTTGAGACTTGGTGGAGTTCCCCCTATATATTGGGTCAAAGAAAGAAAACATGCCAAAGAAACTACAAGAAGTAAATATGCATGCTCAAGACTTTCAAGAACCGAGACCAAAAGACAAAGAAATACCAAGCGAAGAAAAGATACCAAATGAATAAATCATCACTTGGAGGATACCATAAAAGATACATCAAGGAATGAGATATCCATTGATACACTCAAAAAGAAAGATGTAAAACTCCCAAAAGAGAGAATGGTTCCAAACAAACCAAGCCCTCTACAAATTTTCATGATGGCACAAAGTACCAAAAAAAGAAACGGCTTGCCTTCCACAAACACACACACTTGATAAGGATCACAAGATGAGTGTTTTATAGAGAATAGGATAGCTCCCCCAAGACTAGTGCATTATAGAGAATTTGCATTTGAATACAAAATGCACGAGGTGGGATCACCCCTTTCACTATATCTAGAAAACACTAAACAAGGTCAAGAAATTAACAAGATCCACAAGTGGTATGGAATACAATGGGAGTTGACACAACCCTAGGCAAGAGATAAAGAAAAGGCCAATGTAAAGATGATCAATAATTTCTACCACACATAAGTGAGTACCAATTGTCAAAAGACAAGAAGTATTTGGGAATAATTCCCGGTGGTAGATAACAAGGATATCTGACATAATCTTCACACCAAACAAAAAGAAAATTGCAACTTGTAGAGCTAACATGCCACCTAGGAACAAGATAATTTGCAATATCAATTCTAGGTGACAATATCTCAAATATACACATTTTCTAGGCTAGTAATATACACATAGCATATTACTCCCCCATAATGTGATACCAATTAAAGATAAACAAGAGGCAAAATAACGAACCAACACTAGATAATTAATGGACAATATACAATTTGATTTTCTCATGAGAAGACATACCACATAGCGACTAGATAATCTTGAAATATCAATACTAGATGGTATTACTCATGTACACACATATATAGGATTGTGAGGTGCACAAAGCACATCACTCCCCCATAATGGGATATTCCATTAATCTCTCACAAGAGCCAACTAAGAAAAGAACAAGATGCAAAAGGCTCAACGCATGACACACACGTACATGATGTGCAAACCAACACACACATACTTGATTGCTCAAGATAATCAAGTTGGAAGCACAACATATACAAACACATGAAAGGAACAAAACCAAAACATGCAAGGGGGCAAGTAACTTTCAATGTAAGCAATTGTGGTACAAGTTACCGCAAGGAGGCACATTGGATATAAGATATAATCTTGATGATTCAATTGACTTGGCTTGAGACAATAAGAATGATGAAGTACCCTTAATTCTTCATAATGTAGCCAAGTCTCCAATGACCTCCAACATCACCTATTGATCAAGTTTGAGCTTGTTGGTCCCCAACCAAGTTGGGTCCTAAGAGGTTAGTCACAATAGGCTTGGCTACCCAAATGGTTCTTTGCTTCAAACCACTTTGAGTACCAACAAACTTGGCAACCACATTGCCAACCTTATCCTTCCCAAGAGAATAGACATCATCAATAATAATTGGGTTGGATAAGTTACCACTAGTGCATGAAGAGGCGAGGTGACCTTTCTCGCGACATAGGTAGCAATGTCTACTCCTCACTTTCTTCTCACTTGATTTCTCAACTTGAGAAGCATAAGCTTGAGTCTTCTTGAGAAGAGGCCTTTCTTCAACTTGAGGTTTAGCATGAGAATGAACTTGTGGCCTCTTGCCTCGTTGCTTGTCATTAACGGACTTCTTCTTCAATGGGCAAGATCTAACATGATGCCCTTCAATTTTCCACTTGAAGCAAATAATCTTGGCCGAATTCTTGACTTGTTCTTGGCCCTTCTTCTTGATCATGTTGGACTTCTTCTTATTGGAGTTGAATCCAAGTCCACCTTTGTCATTGGGGGATTTTTGCACACTCAAGATATTGTTGAGTGTGGATTTCCCTTCATGACTCTTTTCCAAGTCTTTCTTCAAAGAAGTGACTTGGGCCTTGAGCTCTTTGATTTCCTCTACATGGTTAGTCTCAACACAAGTACTAGAGGAAGTATAAGCTTCATCGTTAGAACAACACGGCAAGGAAAGCAATTCATCACAAGATGTACCAACATTGTGAGTAGATGAATTATAAGGACTAGCACATGGCAATATAGAATTTTGACTAGAAGTAGTGCTAGTATCCACATGAGGCTCACTAGATGTTACCTTAGCAAGCATGGCCTCATGAGCTAATTTTTGCACATTATGGGATACTAGAAGATCATCATGAGAGCTTGTGAGCTTTACATGATTTTCTTCCAACATTCCATAATTTCTAGATAGCAACTCAAGTTGAGCCCGGAGCTCAACATTCTCCTTCAAAATGGATGCTTCACAAGTAATAGAGTCAGTATCCCAAGCATCATCATTAACAACAATAGGAGAGGACACCTTGGCAAGCTCTTTTAAGTAAGAAGCTTCAAGTTGAGCATGAGACTCGGTGAGTTTTATGAGCTCACCCTTGATGACCCTTGAGCCATTTTCGAGGTGCTCAAAATCCTCAAGGAGTCTAGCACGAGCAACTTCAAGCTTAGCATTTTTAGTTTTGAAATCATTGGCCACCTCGAGTGCTCTATCATGAGATTCCTTTATTCTAGATAATTCTATAGCAAAGGTCTCCTCAAGAGATTTGGATGAGGTTTGTTCATGTTCAAGAGCTTGAGATAGCTCCGCAATCTCATTTGCGTCACGCTCATGAGCTTCCGTTTTCTCAATGGTGACCTCATGCTCCTCTAGATGAGATTCCAACTCCTTAATGTATTTCTTGCCTTCAGTGGAAATAGACATGATTTCCATGAAGTTGAAACAAGCAAGTTTATTTTTGTGAAGAGCTTTAAAAATCATTTCCCCCTTAGTTTTTAAGGAGGCAACATTATCATTCTCTTCATCATAATCAACATCATCATCACTCTTGCCATCATCACAAGATATATTGGGATTCAAAGTGGGAGATACCTTTGAAGCCTTGGCCATAAGGCAAAATGCAATAGATGATGATGTAGGATCCGTTGAAGCACCATTCAAGACCACATCTTGTTCCATGGGGTGTTGGGTTTCCTCTACATTGTTAGCACAACAATTCGAGGACATATATGCATTTTTATCATGGCAACAAGACATAGTAAACATTTCAAGTGCTCGAAGTGTTAAAGCCCAAAGAAGGAGCATTGCAATAAGATAGTGATGAAGGATCATCCACAATAAGCATACTATCATCATTGCAATGACCAACACTACTCACCATATCATTACCTTGTGGCAAACCACATGTAGGTGAAGTAGAAGAAGTTGAGAAGACTATACGACCGGAGGTGGAGGGAGAACAATCATCCCCACAAATCTTGGACACACCATATTTTTCTTGAAGCTTCGTCCACAACTCATGAGCATCCCGGAACGGCATGAGTTGAAATATAACTACATTGCTCAAAGCATCGAAAAGCACATTAGAAGCTTGAGCATTGAGATAAGAGTTTTTCTCATCCTCTAAAGATAATCTTTGGGGATCCTTTGGAGGATAAAAACCCATATCTACAATTCGCTCTAAATTTGGGTCCATGACCCTAAAGAGATTAAGCATGCGAATTACCCAAACATCAAAATTTGTGCCATCGAAACTAAGAGTGTCAGAGAATCCTAATCCCCTAGTCGACATCTTTACTCTCTAGGCGGTAAAGCCTAATAAAGAGAGACGAGGCTCTGATACCAATTGAAAGATCGTGGATGTCGCCTAGAGGGGGGTGAATAGGCGTTTTAAAATAATTACGATTTAGGCTTGAACAAATGCGGAATAAACCCAGCGGTTAATTTGTCAAGCACAAAACCTAAAACAACTAGGCTCACCTATGTGCACGAACAACTTATGCTAATCAAGATAAGCAACTATGTGATAGCAAGATATATGACAAGAAACAATATGGCTATCACAAAGTAAAGTGCATGAGTAAAGGGGCTCGGGTAAGAGATAACCAAAGCACGCAGAGACGATGATGTATCCCGAAGTTCACACCCTTGAAGATGCTAATCTCCGTTTGGAGCGGTGTGGAGGCACAATGCTCCCCAAGAAGCCACTAGGGCCACCGTAATCTCCTCATGCCCTCGCACAATGCAAGATGCCGTGATTCCACTAAGTGACCCTTGAGGGCGGTCACCGAACCCGTACAAATGGCAACCCTTGGGGGCGATCACCGAACCCGTACACTTTGGCAACCCTTGGGGGCGGTCACCGGTACCCGTAAAATTGCTCGGGGCGATCTTCACAACCTAATTGGAGACCCCGACGCTTGCCCGGAGCTTTACACCACAATGATTGAGCTCCGAACAACACCAACCGTCTAGGGCGCCAAGGCACCCAAGAGGAACAAGCTCTAGGGTGCCCAAACACCCAAGAGTAATAAGCTTCTCAATCTTCACTTCCACGTATCACCGTGGAGAACTCAAACCGATGCACCAAATGCAATGGCAAGGGCACACGGAGTGCCCAAGTCCTTCTCTCGCAAATCCCACTAGAGCAACTAATGCTAGGGAGGAAAATGAGAGGAAGAACAAGACGGAGAACACCAAGAACTCCAAGATCTAGATCCAAGGGATTCCCCTCACATAGAGGAGAAAGTGATTGGTGGAAATGTGGATCTAGATCTCCTCTCTCTTTTCTCTCAAAAACTCGCAAGAATCCATGGAGGGAGTGAGAGTTAGCAAGCTCAAAGAAGGTCAACAATGGGGGCAAAAACAAGCTCAAGAGATAGAGAACCATTGGGGAAGAAGACCCCCTTAAATAGGTCCCCACGAATCTGCCCGTTATGTACAGAATAACATAGGAGCGGTACAACCTCTATGAGCACCGGTACAACCGGTAACAGGCAATAAGCGGTACAACCGGCCCACAACCGCCCAAGAACTGCACCACAACAGAGACCAGTCCGGTGGTAGAGCGGTACATGACCGGTACAACCTCCGGACCAATTCTGGAGCGGTACAACCGCTCTAAACACCGGTTGTACCGGTGAAGCGGTACAACCTCTCCATGGGGCGGTACAACCTCTCTGTGTAAAATAGGCAATATCAAAACAGCCACAACTTTCGCATACGAGCTCCGAATTCAACGAAACCAAGTTTGTTGGAAAGCTAATGACAAGGGCTAACACAATCTAGAGAGAAATATATATAAGAAGCAAATGAGAAAAGGATCATAATAAAATGGTGAGAACCCTTCCTCGGAAAGACCGGTAAAACCTCCAACACCGAAAACATCATAGAAGATGCATGCGAACTCCGTTTTCGATGAACTCAAGCTTGTCATCAAGATGACGATAAGCTCTAAGACTCACAAATGGAACCAAACAAGAACCAAGAAAGATGATGCAAGGATGCAATGGTTTGAGCTCTCGACTAATGATATGATCAAGCTACTCCCTAGAGAGCCCCCCTTGATAGTACGGCAATCGATCCTACAACCCGGTCTCCCAACTACCACTATGAGACCGGTAAAATAGAAAACCTATCAAGGGAAAACCTTTGCCTTGCACATAGTCCACTTGAGCTAGATGATGACTGTGACACCCCAAAATTTTGACCTTGTTTTAATAAATTAAAATTTTTCCAGGAAATTAAAACTTTTATTTTCTGGGCTCCCTTTTTGATTTTTTTGAACCATTTTCTCCCTTGTTATTATGTAGTTTTTCCCCAAAGAGAAAACTTTTCAAGTATGTTATTGGACTTGTTTAACCTCTCAAGAAAAAATCTTCTTTTATTAGTAGAACTAATTACATAATAAATTTGCTTGATCTTTATTTTCTTGAAAAATGGTTTTTCAAGGTTATATGGCCATATTTGAACTACAACCATTTGATAAATTCACTTAAAATTCCAACCAAAATTTGGAGATGTCATGTCATGTTTTAAATCACTTTTATGCAAAAATATCTTTTATTCATGAAATATTTTGAGCTCTACGCCCAATTTTCTTCTCTGGTCCAGAGTGCAATTTTGCACTACAACCCATTTAAATATTTTCTTCTAGACTCCACCAAAATTATGGGATGTTGGTAGTAGCACATGATTCAACTTTATGCAAAAAAACCAGTGATGTCCTTTGAAAAAATGAGTGAATCAACCTCATTTTCATTCTGGTCCAGCCTTGTGATTTCTACTACAACCCTATCTATTTTTGCTCCAGTGACCTTGTGCTTTCTCCTACTTGTAGTCAACCCTACCAAACCCCTAAGTCCAGGAGCATGCACCCATTGGATCATTTTTGGTTCATGAAGTGATGTCATTTGTCTCCTGTCCAGAATTGAAGTTTTGCAAAACTTGCACTAAAAAGTTTCTGTCTTTGGCAAACTAACCTCACCACCCTCTTATTCATCTAAAGAGACCCCACTCTGGAAGTTTTGACCACTCCAAGAACTTCCTAAATGCCTCTGGCATTTTGTCAAACACCTTGTGTGCATAGACAGATTTGGCATGGTTGAAAGTTTTGTGTTGTGAACTTGTCCCTTGTCCAAACCAAGTTGTCTAGTAGCCTTCAATATGTCTCTAACCCAGGCCTGTGGATTTGCATTAGCTCCCTAGAAATTTTGGTCGCCCTGGCATTTCGTCAAACGAGTGCCGTGCATGCTCGGAGCGCGAGCAGAGCACGCGTTTTGCACGTGCCGCGCCCGAGCCGCCACGTCGCGCCCCTGGTTTTGCCCTCACTGCAGAGCCGCACCACACACTCCCCTTCTCACCGCATCACGCCAAGCAGCCCCTCGCCACGTCCCCGGCAGGCCAGGAGCTAGCCGCCACGGCCGCCCGACAGCCCCTGCTCATGTCGGCGCCGCCCGAGCCTCTCCCGCTCGCCACCTGCCCCCTGGAGCAGCGCGAGGTCATCCACAAGCGTGTCCGCTAGCTCTCGTCGCCACCACGACGCTCTGCCGCAACAGAGAGGCGGTTCGCCGGTGAACTTATCCCCGGCCGCTGCGGAACCGCCTTGACTCGCCTATTTAAGGAGCCCCGAGCTCCTCCGAGCACTCGGGCAGCCTCACACCGTCCTCCTAGTGCCCCTGTTGCCGTCAATTGAAGAGGAAGGGGCCGTCTTCCCCGACTCCGGCCAGTTCGGCCACCGCCGCCTCCCGGCTCCGTTCGGCACAACCAGAGCCTCCCCGGCCCTCCCAACGCCACCAAACGACTCCACTCCATCTTGCGGAGCCGCCCAGACCCCCAGCCGCGACGGAGAGCCTCCGAAGCCACAAATCCACTTTGCTCCCGAAGCCACCGCCCGCCGCATAGCTCGTCGACGGCGATTCCCTCCACCCCCGACGACCCTACAACCACCGGGAGGACCGCCTAGGAGTGGCGGATCCATCCCTGCATTCAGATGCCCGCAAAGAACCATCGTTCGCTGGCGACGATCGCCGGATGTCCCGCCTCTGCTCGGGCAGAGAAGAGGAGGGAGTGGGGACTAGTCAAACCTGACTAGTGGGCCCCTTGGACCCACTGTCAGTGACTCCCCGCACGGTCCACGCTGGATAAGTGGAGGCGTAAAACCCATAGTACGTTTTGTCTGCCCGAAAGCGTAATCTCGTTTGAACCGTTTTCTTTTTCTGATTTTATTCAAAACAGATTTTGACCAAATCTTTGACTGGCTATAACTTTTTAAATACAACTCCAAATGAGTTGATTCTTTTTCCTACCTTCCTCAAATTTTGTCTAGTTTATTTTAAGATTTATTTCAAAAAAATTCAGACAACTTTTTGGTACTGTTTTTGAAACTACATATTGATTCAAAAATATTTTGAATAGGATTTTTGGAGAGACGAGAAAGCTTTCAGAAGTTTTGGAGTGCACCCTGCCTTTCCACACCATGAAGGCAAGCGTCCTGAACCCCGGCATAATATTTTTGGTGTGTTAGTTGACACGGTTATAACACCACCTTACTTCGGAAAAACTCGTTATTTTATGTGGCGATACGATCATTTGCATGAAGGTATATTAGTGATTTCCTTGCTGTTGGAAATGAATATACTTGTGGTGGTAATCATCCTCATGTGCCTTGCATGCATGCCGGAAAGGAATCCGGGAAAGCCTCTGCCTTGGGTAGGCATGAGCTTATCGCCGGTCTCCGTCTTGACGGTTATGTCCGGTATGGCATGGTAAGGTATATTGAGTGGTGATTTTGTTGGTTGAAATATATTTGTTATACATGTCATGCAGGGAATTTATAAACCTCCTGAGTCGACCGTAGATCGAGTCTTGTTCCAGTAACCCCCATACTTGTTTTGTACTACCACTTGTCCCTGCGGCAGGTAGGGTACGGTTCAGTAAGTCGTCAACCCCTTTCAAGCACACACCGTACAGAGAGGCCATGGTGGAAGATACCGGTTGTAGCCAGTAGGCAGGCCACCTGGTCCGGGGGCATGGGTGTTTCCGGTTGGGACCGAGAGGGGAGGCCACCCCTTAGAGCGCGCGATATAAATTTGATCCCATGCTACGCGAGGTTGTAGCCTCCCCACTTAGAGTTTTGCTTAACAACTGTCGTGGGTGATTCCAGACACCGGTGAGTTAAGCTGGTGTGTGTAAGTCAGGTGTGTTTTCAATTAAAAGACCGTAGACGGAATTAGTCCCGATGGACTAAAGGAATCCGTTACTCGTGGGTAAAGAGTACACCCTCTGCAGAGATTAAACCTATTCGAATAGCCGTGTCCATTGTTAAGGATTTCAGTCTGGGATGGGTCAAGGGTTGGTCTTAGTGTCGGTCTTCGGAGGAGGAATTGTTAAACCAGAACTTGGATTGTGACTTCTGACTTGTGAAGAGTTTGATTATTATTATTATGGACTAACCCTTTATATCATTGAGTATCCCTGGGACGGTTCTACCTCCTGGATATTCATTGTGATTATTTATTTTATAAGCCGTTTTATGTGGTGTCGCTGAGACGCCCGACTGTGGCATTGCTTGTTATTTATTTATTTTATAAGCCCTTTATGTGGTGTCGCTGAGACGCCCGACTGTGGCATTGCTTGTTAATTATTTATTTTATAAGCCCTTTATGTGGTGTCGCTGAGACGCCCGACTGTGGTATTGCATGTTATTTATTTACTTTATAAGCCCTTTACGTGGTGTCGCTGAGACGCCCGACTGTGGCATTGCTTGTTATTTATTTACTTTATAAGCCCTTTATGTGGTGTCGCACAGACGCCCGACTGCGGCATTTTACTCCCACTCCATTATTGCTTATTCATGTTGCATATAAACAACTGCTTGCGTGCTTAAAAGATGTTTTATTTATGACTGACGATGTGATCATAGAATATTTCAGTGCATGATTATCAATTATATTATCCCAGTGTTCATAATGTTTGCGAGTACATTCAAAGTACTCACTGGCTTGTCCCTGGCTATTGTCTTGGCCAGATTTCTGCATGAAGAGGAGCGTTGCGATGACAGCCCCGGAAAGTAAGCAACGGTGATAGCAGCCTCGCGAAGATAGGAGTTGGCCTGGTCAGCTGTTCCTGTGGGAAATGGAGTCCCATAGACTCTGATGATCCACAAACCGCTTCCGCCATCGACCACTAGAAACTAATTGTTGTACTCACAGGCCCGAATGGTCTTGTACTGCATATTTTGTATTTTTGCTTGGGATTTCTGTATCAAGTTGGTGCCTCATCAGCTAACAGTAATCCTGGGGCTGGTGAGCACAACGGCCGTTTTCTGGGAAGTCAATACCCTGAAAATCCGGTCGTGACAAACTTGGTATCAGAGCCAGGCTGATCATTGGCTAATCCTATCTGGCCGGGTCGAAAAACCTAGGTAAACCAACCCACCAGGCCATAATCAAACCCCAGCCAAGATTCTCATGCAAGATAGCCACACAGTGACCCCGACACTTTTTGCAGTCGGTGCCCAACCTATCAACCTAGCCTGTCGATCACGCACCAGTGACAAGCACCCAAGGCGTCTCATTCGCAAGCGTGCGAAGGAAGACTCTGTCCCCTTTTCCTATAAAAAAGGGCACGCTAGCCCCAACTCAGCACAACACAGCCGCTACCCAAAACCGAGCCTTAATGCCTGGCCCCGTCGTGCACAATGAGACCACAGCAACCAACCTTGGAGGCTTTGTGACCATACTCGCAAACCTCACCCGTCGTGCCTATGCGTTAGAAGAGCCCCCGGAATATGTTGTGTACCAAGGGCCGATGAGCGGTGAGAGCCGTCAATTCTGGGCCACTGTACACATCTACGGTAGGGGTCTAGAGCCCGAGCACCCCTATAGGTTCATCGGAAGGACAACTTCCTTTGAGCCGCAAGCCATCCAACTAGCTGCTCGAGAAGCTATAGTTCATCTCCGGCACTTGTCGCCCAGAGTTAACTGTCGCTCGTTCCACTACTACCCCAGACGTGAAGGGTATGGTAGATCACCCCAAGCTGCCAACGGAGACCACGAGACAGATCCTGCATTGTTGCACCTAGTGCGCTATGTAAGTGCACTAGAGGAACTGTTCGATCAAATCACCATTGATCTAATCGCAGCTCGTGGAGAGCTGGTTCGTCAAGCCCCGGCGAGAGAAGAGAACGAGCCCAACGCCGACAACCCAGTCGTGCTATTTGGACACCTGATCGAGTCCCTGAGATCTGCCCCAGCCATCGGCCAAGGTACTCTGATGACCCCAGAAGTGCTTCGTCGCCTCTTGGGAGCACACTCCAACGGGGTTGTGGCCAACAATCCCCGAGATGGTCATCATCGCTACCCCGAGCCTACAGCCCCTCAACCCACTCCAGCTAATTCCGACGGTGAGACCCATGGAGAAGCCTCGACATCCACAAGGCACGCCCGCTTGGATGTAAACGAGGTAGACTAAGTCACTCGAGTAATGTCGAGTCTAAGTGTAGTCCCCGCTTTGTAATTGTGTGGCGTTGTATATAAACGCTGCCTGTTGTCGTGCCTCTAGTAGCTTTGCATGGATATGCCAGACATAGTTACCAAAAACCTCCTCGACAACCCCCCACAGTAACACGTCACTTTAGTGAAATGTGTGTATCTGTGGCTTGACCTCGACCCTTGGAGCAGAGCTGAAAATTTCATTACCATTCACCACGGTAAAAATGACCCAGCTCCGGTGCTATAAAAGGCCACCGCGTGACCTTGCCAAGCACCCCTCATCTTGTGCACCATCCTCACAACCATTTCTTGCCATGCCGAGCCCTAGTATTTATCTAAGAACTCCAGATGCAACCCCGGGTAGTTTTGTCAAAATATTGTGGGATTTTACCTGCAGTACCATGGGCGCTACCCAGCCACCCCAGTACGAGCTGTTCAAATCGAGAATCACCCCGTCCACCTCGAGATATTGGGCAGCAGTACACATCCCTCCCGTAAACTCAAACCAAGATCCAACGGAGGTCTCCTTCGGGGGGAAATCTACGCCAACCCCACATATGGCCATAGAAGCTATTGCATACGAAGCGCTTGCTCGCCTTCGATTCGCGGTACCCTATGCCAGCGAACGAGGGTATTATTACTTTCCGAGCTGTGCAGCACCCGGAGAAGTAACATCTTTTTCCGGTGGACGATTTGAGAGAGACCCAGTACTGGCCAACCTTGTCCAGTACGTCATCGCTCAAGAGCGTTTAACCCAACGCGTGATGGGTTACCTCCAGAGCCTCGCGGATTTAAATCCTCAGATCGCCATCGGCAGAACTCTGAGGCCCGACCAAGAGAGCCGCATACATCGACTGGTCAATCCACTTTCCCCGATAGAAGAGGAGTGTGTCCCAGTACCAAAGACGTTTTCTCGGGACCCCGTCCAGTTACCGTTTCCATTTTAGACGTCGCTGCTGTGTTCATTATTGCAACATTTATTTATGTGTGTGACTTATGCGTGATACCCCGAGTTTGTACGACGAGTCAATTATTTGGCTTCTACTAATGTGTGTAGTTTTTGTTGTGGTTTATGCTCCTTTAAAGTAACCGATTTCCCTCGCGAAAAATTCCAGAGTAAGATTTCTTTTCCCGGAGCTGCTGCATCGTATGTCTTCTCACGGCATGGGATTTTTTTTCACGCAGCACCATGGCAGCAGACTCACAACCACAATCACTCGAACACACACACTGCAACTGTGTTGCATCTAACCGAGCACTTCCCGACAACAGTTAGCACCCGACACACCCCACCTACTCCTCGTGATCACCGCCACCGCGGAGAGCCAACACACGAGCAGCAGCATCACGACGATCATCGAGGATCATCGCGCACAGGAGCACAGAGAGCCCCAGCAGTGTCGCCAGCCCTCCGCATAGCAGGATCGCGAACCAATCCAGCATCACCTCCGCCATTAGAGCCTCATCTCGAGCTTCTGGAAACAGAAATGGGGGAAGAAGGAGGAGGAGAAACCAGGCCAGGTGTGAGGAAGAAGAGAGGAACACCTCGGCCATTTTATAGCTCGAGCTCGGTGTACGGTGGGCGAGGTCCACCAGCGCTGCTCGTCGCCCGACCGCCGGTGTTCGAAGGCGAATCCGCGAGCAGTGCTGACAGCACGCTGGCTCGCGAGGTGAGTGCACACAGCCCCGGCAACTAGCACGCCAGGCACTACCGCGGTACGGCCTAGATGCCCTACGCGCTAGACGTCGTCGGTGGAGAAAGCGCGGGAAAGCACGCGGGAGAGAGGAAGAGGAGAGAACCGGAGGAAGAAGAAGAGACTGACAGTGGACCCCGGGTCCACCGGTCAGCCAGAGGGAGCACTGTGCTCTCGGGTACGACCAGCGTATTATAAGATTTAGAATTTATTCTAAATTTACTGCATCTGACGTAGAAATCGCTCGTTTTTCCCCAAAGCCGTGGAGTTTTCCATGCAGCGCCAGTGTCCCACACTGTATTTTTGCACCACTTACTGCCCTCTCACTGTAGCCACTATTGTTTTAATGCATATTTTTTTAAAACAGCTCTTAGCAAATCTCGAGGACGAGATTTTTCTTAAGGGGGTAGTGTTGTGACACCCCAAAATTTTGACCTTGTTTTAATAAATTAAAATTTTGCCAGGAAATTAAAACTTTTATTTTTTGGGCTCCCTTTTTTATTTTTTTGAACCATTTTCTCCCTTGTTATTATGGAGTTTTTCCCCAAAGAGAAAACTTTTCAAGTATGTTATTGGACTTGTTTAACCTCTCAAGAAAAACTCTTCTTTTATTAGTAGAACTAATTACATAATTAATTTGCTTGATCTTTATTTTCTTGAAAAATGGCTTTTCAAGGTTATATGGCCATATTTGAACTACAACCATTTGATAAATTCACTTAAAATTCCAACCAAAATTTGGAGATGTCATGTCATGTTTTAAATAACTTTTATGCAAAAATATCTTTTATTCATGAAATATTTTGAGCTCTACACCCAATTTTGTTCTCTGGTCCAGAGTGCAATTTTGCACTACAACCCATTTAAATATTTTCTTCTAGACTCCACCAAAATTATGGGATGTTGGTAGTAGCACATGATTCAACTTTATGCAAAAAACCAGTGATGTCCTTTGAAAAAATTGAGTGAATCAACCTCATTTTCATTCTGGTCCAGCCTTGTGATTTCTACTACAACCCTATCTATTTTTGCTCCAGTGACCTTGTGCTTTCTCCTACTTGTAGTCAACCCTACCAAACCCCTAAGTCCAGGAGCATGCACCCATTGGATCATTTTTGGTTCATGAAGTGATGTCATTTGTCTCCTGTCCAGAATTGAAGTTTTGCAAAACTTGCACTAAAAAGTTTCTGTCTTTGGCAAACTAACCTCACCACCCTCTTATTCATCTAAAGAGACCCCACTCTGGAAGTTTTGACCACTCCAAGAACTTCCTAAATGCCTCTGGCATTTTGTCAAACACCTTGTGTGCATAGACAGATTTGGCATGGTTGAAAGTTTTGTGTTGTGAACGTGTCACTTGTCCAAACCAAGTTGTCTATTAGCCTTCAATATGTCTCTAACCCAGGCCTGTGGATTTGCATTAGCTCCCTAGCAATTTTGGTCGCCCTGGCATTTCGTCGAACGAGTGCCGTGCACGCCCGGAGCTCGAGTAGCGCGCGCGTTTTGCACGTGCCGCGCCCGAGCCGCCACGTCGCGCCCCTGGTTCTGCCCTCACTGCAGAGCCGCGCCACACACTCCCCTTCTCACCGCATCACGCCAAGCAGCCCCTCGCCACGTCCCCGGTAGGCCAGGAGCTAGCCGCCACGGCCGCCCGACAGCCCCTGCTCATGTCGGCGCCGCCCGAGCCTCTCCCGCTCGCCACCTGCCCCCTGGAGCAGTGCGAGCTCATCCACAAGCGTGTCCGCTAGCTCTCGTCGTCGCCACGACGCTCTGCCGCAACAGAGAGGCGGTTCGCCGGTGAACTTATCCCCGGCCGCTGCGGAACCGCCTTGACTCGCCTATTTAAGGAGCCCCGAGCTCCTCCGAGCACTCGGGCAGCCTCACACCGTCCTCCTAGTGCCCCCGTTGCCGTCAATTGAAGAGGAAGGGGCCATCTTCCCCGACTCCGACCAGTTCGGCCACCGCCGCCTCCCGGCTGCGTTCGGCACAACCAGAGCCTCCCCGGCCCTCCCAACGCCACCAAACGACTCCACTCCATCTTGCGGAGCCGCCCAGACCCCCAGCCGCGACGGAGAGCCACCGAAGCCACAAATCCAGTTTTCTCCCGAAGCCACCGCCCGCCGCGAAGCTCGTCGACGGCGATTCCCTCCACCCCTGACGACCCTACAACCACCAGGAGGACCGCCTAGGAGTGGCGGATCCATCCCTGCATTCAGATGCCCGCAAAGAACCGTTGTTCGCTGGCGACGATCGCCGGATGTCCCGCCTCTGCTCGGGCAGAGAAGAGGAGGGAGTGGGGACTAGTCAAACCTGACTAGTGGGCCCCTTGGACCCACTGTCAGTGACTCCCCGCACGGTCCATGCTGGATAAGTGGAGGCGTAAAACCCGTAGTACGTTTTGTCTTCCCGAAAGCGTAATCTCTTTTGAACCGTTTTCTTTTTCTGATTTTATTCAAAACAGATTTTGACCAAATCTTTGACTGGCTATAACTTTTTAAATACAACTCCAAATGAGTTGATTCTTTTTCCTACCTTCCTCAAATTTTGTCTAGTTTATTTTAAGATTTATTTCAAAAAAATTCAGACAACTTTTTGGTACTGTTTTTGAAACTACATATTGATTCAAAAATATTTTGAATAGGATTTTTGGAGAGAGGAGAAAGCTTTCAAAAGTTTTGGAGTGCACCCTGCCTTTCCACACCATGAAGGCAAGCGTCCTGAACCCCGGCATAATATTTTTGGTGTGTTAGTTGACACGGTTATAACACCACCTTACTTCGGAAAAACTCGTTATTTTATGTGGCGATACGATCATTTGCATGAAGGTATATTAGTGATTTCCTTGCTGTTGGAAATGAATATACTTGTGGTGGTAATCATCCTCATGTGCCTTGCATGCATGCCGGAAAGGAATCCGGGAAAGCCTCTGCCTTGGGTAGGCATGAGCTTATCGCCGGTCTCCGTCTTGACGGTTATGTCCGGTATGGCATGGTAAGGTATATTGAGTGGTGATTTTGTTGGTTGAAATATATTTGTTATACATGTCATGCAGGGAATTTATAAACCTCCTGAGTCGACCGTAGATCGAGTCTTGTTCCAGTAACCCCCATACTTGTTTTGTACTACCACTTGTCCCTGCGGCAGGTAGGGTACGGTTCAGTAAGTCGTCAACCCCTTTCAAGCACACACCGTACAGAGAGGCCATGGTGGAAGATACCGGTTGTAGCCAGTAGGCAGGCCACCTGGTCCGGGGGCATGGGTGTTTCCGGTTGGGACCGAGAGGGGAGGCCACCCCTTAGAGCGCGCGATATAAATTTGATCCCATGCTACGCGAGGTTGTAGCCTCCCCACTTAGAGTTTTGCTTAACAACTGTCGTGGGTGATTCCAGACACCGGTGAGTTAAGCTGGTGTGTGTAAGTCAGGTGTGTTTTCAATTAAAAGACCGTAGACGGAATTAGTCCCGATGGACTAAAGGAATCCGTTACTCGTGGGTAAAGAGTACACCCTCTGCAGAGATTAAACCTATTCGAATAGCCGTGTCCATTGTTAAGGATTTCAGTCTGGGATGGGTCAAGGGTTGGTCTTAGTGTCGGTCTTCGGAGGAGGAATTGTTAAACCAGAACTTGGATTGTGACTTCTGACTTGTGAAGAGTTTGATTATTATTATTATGGACTAACCCTTTATATCATTGAGTATCCCTGGGACGGTTCTACCTCCTGGATATTCATTGTGATTATTTATTTTATAAGCCCTTTTATGTGGTGTCACTCAGACGCCCGACTGTGGCATTGCTCGTTATTTATTTATTTTATAAGCCCTTTATGTGGTGTCGCTGAGACGCCCGACTGTGGCATTGCTTGTTATTTATTTATTTTATAAGCCCTTTATGTGGTGTCGCTGAGACGCCCGACTGTGGTATTGCATGTTATTTATTTACTTTATAAGCCCTTTACGTGGTGTCGCTGAGACGCCCGACTGTGGCATTGCTTGTTATTTATTTACTTTATAAGCCCTTTATGTGGTGTCGCACAGACGCCCGACTGCGGCATTTTATTCCCACTCCATTATTGCTTATTCATGTTGCATATAAACAACTGCTTGCGTGCTTAAAAGATGTTTTATTTATGACTGACGATGTGATCATAGAATATTTCAGTGCATGATTATCAATTATATTATCCCAGTGTTCATAATGTTTGCGAGTACATTCAAAGTACTCACTGGCTTGTCCCTGGCTATTGTCTTGGCCAGATTTCTGCATGAAGAGGAGCGTTGCGATGACAGCCCTGGAAACTAAGCAACGGTGATAGCAGCCTCGCGAAGATAGGAGTTGACCTGGTCAGCTGTTCCTGTGGGAAATGGAGTCCCATAGACTCTGATGATCCACAAACCGCTTCCGCCATCGACCACTAGAAACTAATTGTTGTACTCACAGGCCCGAATGGTCTCGTATTGCATATTTTGTATTTTTGCTTGGGATTTCTGTATCAAGTTGGTGCCTCATCAGCTAACAGTAATCCTGGGACTGGTGAGCACAACGGCCATTTTCTGGGAAGTCAATACCCCGAAAATCCGGTCGTGACAATGACGATCTTGACTTCCTCAAGTTGGACCACCTTTCTTGATTGTGTTGGCTCGATGAAGACTAGTTGATTGCTCCCCCATACTCCACTATGGGTGAGCCACTCTTTGGCACATCTTCACAATTCCATTGACACCACAATGGACGGCAAGCTTCAAGCTTGATTTCTCCCCCATACTCCATTATGCATGAGCCACTCTTCGAGTTGCTCCACTTGAACTTGCACACTGCAAACTTGATGACGATCACCACTTGATGTCAGCCTCCATGGGTTGTATGAGATCTTCCTCTTGACGCAAGACCATGGAAACATACCTAACCCCACAAAGAACTCTCACGTAGACCATGGGTTAGTACACAAAGCGTAATGGACAATGCTTACCATACCATGGGATCACTTGATCCCTCTCGGTACTTCTTCTACGCTTTGTGAGTTGATCAACTTGATTCACTCTTGACTTAGTCTTGATCAACATTGAATCTTTCCAACTCTCTTCATTTGGATGATGTCTTGAAGGTAAACATGAATGATCACACAATCTTCTTCTTCAAGACATGCTTGCAATAAGCTCAACTCACACATGACCAATCTTTGGATAATTCCTTGAAAAGCACTTTGGCCATCTCAACTCACACATGACCAATCTTTGGATAATTCCTTGAAAAGCACTTTGGCCATCTCAACTCACACATGACCAATCTTTGGATAATTCCTTGAAAAGCACTTTGGCCATCTCATAAACTCCTTGAAACCAACACATGGACTTCAAGACAATCCTATGGACAAATGCTTCAAATATAACTCAAGGCAACCGTTAGTCCATAGAGATTGTCATCAATTACCAAAACCACACATGGGGGCACCGCATGTCCTTTCACTTTTGGTCTATGTAATGCACCTGCTACCTTTCAAAGATGCATGATGGCTATATTCTCTGACTTTTGTGAAAAGATTTGTGAGGTTTTCATGGATGATTTCTCTGTCTATGGATCTTCTTTTGAATCTTGTCTTGAATTGGGAAAAGTGCCACTTTATGGTTAATGAAAGTATTGTCATGGGGCACAAAGTTTCTGAAAGAGGTATTGAGGTTGATAAAGCTAAGGTTGATGCTATTGAGAAGATGCCATGTCCCAAGGACATCAAAGGTATAAGAAGTTTCCTTGGTCATGCCGGATTTTATAGGAGGTTCATTAAGGACTTCTCAAAAATTTCCCGGCCTCTGACTAATTTATTACAAAAAGATATACCATTTGTTTTTGATGATGATTATGTAGAAGCATTTGAAATACTTAAGAAAGCATTGATCTCTGCACCTATTGTTCAGCCACCTAATTGGAATTTACCCCTTTGAAATTATGTGTGATGCTAGTGATTATGTTGTAGGTGTTGTTCTAGGGCAAAGAGTTGATAAGAAATTAAATGTTATTCAATATGCTAGTAAAACCCTAGACAATGCACAAAGAAATTATGCTACTACTGAAAAAAAAAATTAGCAGTTGTATTTGCTTGTGATAAGTTCAGACCTTATATTGTTGATTCTAAAGTAACTATTCACACTGATCATGCTGCTATTAAATATCTTATGGAAAAGAAGGATGTTAAACCTAGACTTATTAGATGGGTTCTCTTGCTACAAGAATTTGATTTGCATATTATTGATAGAAAAGGAGCTGAGAACCCCGTTGCAGACAACTTGTCTAGGTTAGAAAATATGCTTGATGACCCACTTCCTATTGATGATAGCTTCCCTGATGAGCAACTAAATGTCATAAATGCTTCTCATACTGCTCCATGGTATGTTGATTATGCTAATTACATTGTTGCTAAGTTTATATCACCTAGTTTCACATACCAGCAAAAGAAAAAGTTCGTCTATGATTTGAGGCATTACTTTTGGGATGACCCACATCTTTATAAAGGAGTAGATGGTGTTATTAGACGTTGTGTACCTAAGCATGAACAGGAACAGATCCTACACAAGTGTCACTCCGAAGCTTATGGAGGACACCATGCTGGAGATAGAACTGCACATAAGGTATTGCAATCCCGTTTTTATTGGCCTACTCTCTTCAAGGATTCCTGTAAGTTTGTCTTATCTTGTGATGAATGTCAAAGAATTGGTAATATTAGTAGACGCCAAGAAATGCCTATGAACTATTCACTCGTTATTTAACCATTTGATGTTTGGGGTTTTGACTATATGGGACCTTTTTCCTTCATCTAATGGATATACACACATTTTAGTTGCTGTTGATTACGTTACTAAGTGGGTAGAAGCTATTCCAACTAGTAGTGCTGATCATAAAACTTCTATTAAAATGCTTAAAGAAGTTATTTTTACAAGATTTGGAGTCCCTAGATATTTAATGACTTATGGTGGTTCACATTTTATTCATGGTGCTTTCTGTAAAATGCTTGCTAAATATGATGTTAATCATAGAATTGCATCTCCTTATCATCCTCAGTCTAGTGGTCAAGTAGAATTGAGTAATAGAGAGCACAAATTAATTTTGCAAAAGACTGTTAATAGATCTAGAAAGAATTGGTCCAAAAAACTTGATGATGCATTATGGGCCTATAGAACTGCATATAAAAATCCTATGGGTATGTCTCCGTATAAAACTAGAACACAAGGCATATTGGGCTATTAAAGAACTCAATTATGATTTCAAACTTGCCGGTGAGAAGAGGTTATCTGATATTAGCTCACTTGATGAATGGAGAACCCAAGCCTATGAAAATGCCAAGTTGTTTAAAGAGAAAGTTAAAAGATAGCATGACAAAAGGATACAAAAGCGTGAGTTCAATGTAGGTGACTATGTATTGCTATACAACTCTCATTTAAGATTTTTTGCAGGAAAACTTCTCTCTAAATGGGAAGGTCCTTACGTTATCGAGGAGGTCTATCGTTCCGGTGCCATAAAAATCAACAACTTCGAAGGCACAAATCCGAAGGTGGTGAAAGGTCAAAGAATCAAACATTATATCTCAGGTAATCCCATAAATGTTGAAACCAATGTTATTGAAACCGTAACCCCGGAGGAATACATAAGGGACACTTTCCGGAACGTTTTAGACTCCGAAAAGGAATATGTATGTGGTACGGTAAGTAAACCGACTCCAAAACAGTTTTAAGGCAATATTTCTCCATTTTGGAATATTTAGAAAAATAGAAAAATAAGAAGCAGTCCGGGAAGGACACGAGGGCTCCACGAGGGTGGAGGGCGCGCCCTACCCCCCTGGGCGCCCCCCTACCTCGAGGGAACCTCGTGTGCTCTCCGGACTCCGTTTTCGTACACGACACGTATTTTGGTCGGTAAAAATTCATTATATAATCTCCCGGAGGTTTTGACTCCCGTATCACGCAAATATCTCCTGTCTTTGTTTTGAGCTGTCCGGCTGCAGATTTGAGCAACATGTCGTCCCAGGATTTGGAAGGAGAAAGCTATGTGGCTGATTAGCTTGCAGATCCTAAAGTCTATGGGGATGTGGAGCATTGTGGTTGGACTATAGAAGAAGAAGAGGACTATGAACCCAAGGGAAAGGAAGAGACGAGCTCAGATAAATATGAAGTCCCACTACCTCAACCTGGGGACATGAAAACAAACAAGAACTATGCAAAAAGATACTGAGCCTGGAGCAAGAGATCGAGGACCTAAAGGACCAAAATTCTGTCCTCAAACGCAAATTAAGGAAGAAGCCTACCCCATCAACAAAACCACCATCTTCTCCACCAACAAAGAAGAATTGAGCATCTGGTATGGGCACTCCCCTTGGCAACTGCTAAGCTTGGGGGAGTGCCCTGGTATCGTATCACCATCACTTTTAGCTTTACCGTTTTCCTTAGTTCGATCCTTTTGGTATTATCTTGATCTAGTAGAATAAAGTTTATAGCCTGATCTAGTTTTGAGTTTTGCTTTATAATTCGTCTATGTAATCGAGTCCGTGAGCTATATAATAAAGATCAGTGTTGAATCAAGGGCTTGATTATTTTGCCATGATCCTAAGGGAATAAAAGAAAAGATAAAGAAATAAAAAGAAAGAAAGAGATCATGTGAGTCTTATGGAGAGTAATGAGCTCACATAGAAAAAAGTATGATGAATAAAAGTTGTTGAGAGTTGACAAGCATAGTTTTGGTCGTCGTTGCAATTAATAGGAAGTAATAAAGAAAGAGAGGTCTTCACATATAGATATACTATCTTGAACATCTTTTATGATTGTGAGCACTCATTAAAATATGACATGCTAAAGAGTTGACGTTGGACAAGGAAGACAACGTAATGGGTCATGTTTTCTTACATCTGAGATAAATTATATTGTCATGGATCATCCAACATGGTTGAGCTTGCCTTTCCCCCTCATGCTAGCCAAATTCATCGCACCAAGTAGAGATACTACTTGTGCTTCCAAATACCCTTAAACCAGTTTTGCCATGAGAGTCCACTATACCTACCTATGGATTGAGTAAGATCCTCCAAGTAAGTTGTCATTGGTGCAAGCAATAAAAATTGCTCTCTAAATATGTATGACTTATTAGCGTGGGAGAAAATAAGCTTTATACGATCATGTGATATGGAAGAAATAACAGCGACAGACTGCATAATAAAGGTCCATATCACAAGTGGCAATATAAAGTGATGTTCTCTCGCATTAAGATTTTGTGCATCCAACTATAAAAGTGCTTGACAACCTCTGCTTCCCTCTGCGAAGGGCCTATCTTTTACTTTTATCTCCTACATTGCATAAGAGTCATGGTGATCTTCACCCTTCCCTTTTACATTTTATCCTTTGGCAAGCACAGTATGTTGGAAAGATACTGGTATATATGTCTAATTGGATGTGATTTTTCATGAACTATTATTGTTGACATTACCCTTGAGGTAAAACATTGGGAGGCAAAACTATAAGCCCCTATCTTTCTCTGTGTCCGATTAAAATTCCATACCCATAAGTATTGCGTGAGTGTCAGCAATTGTGAAAGACTATATGATAGTTGAGTATGTGGACTTGCTGAAAAGCTCTTATACATTGACTCTTTCCTATGTTATGATAAATTACAATTGCTACAATGACTGAGATTATAGTTTGTTAGTTTTCAATAAAGTTTACGATTCATACTTGAAATTGTGATTGAATCACTACTCTAGCATAAGAGATTATATGACAAGAATTATAAAAGTTGCTGTTCTAAGAATGATCATGATGCCCTCATGACCATATTTTATTTTTATCGACACCTCTATCTCTAAACATGTGGACATATTTTTCGATTTTGGCTTTTCGCTTGAGGACAAGCGAGATCTAAGCTTGGGGGAGTTGATACGTCCATTTTGCATCATGCTTTTATATCGATATTTATTGCATTATGGGCTGTTATTACACATTATGTCACAATACTTATGCCTATTCTCTCTTATTTTACAAGGTTTACATAAAGAGGGAGAATGCCGGCAGCTGGGATTCTGGGCTGGAAAAGGAGCAAATATTAGAGACCTATTCTGCACAGCTCCAAAAGTCCTGAAACTTCACGGAAGACGTTTTCAGAATATATAAAAAATACTCAGTGGAAGAGATTCACCAGGGGGGCACACCCTGCCCACGAGGGTGGGGGGCGCGCCCTCCTACCTCGTGGGCCCCCTGGTGGCCCTCCGGTGGCTACCTTTTGCTATATGAAGTATTTCGATGGGAAGAAAATAAGAAGCCATCTTTCGATGCGGAGCATCCCATGACCATCCACATGGACGCCACCTCAACTATCCAAGCTCCAAGTGGACCAATGACAAGGGCTAGGGCACGTGCTATTCAATCCGAGGTGACATCACTCCTACTTGAGTTTTCCCCCTCTTCAAGTGAGACATGGCTACTGCCTAAGTCCGAGATACTATGTGTCACCAGGTACAACGCTCAAGACTCAGAGCTGAGGACTATAGAAGAAGAGACAGGCGTCAACACTCTGGACAGCCCGGAACTTCCGGCCAGAGCCCGGAACTTCCGGCCCCCGGACCTTCCGGCCGACCCGGAGCTTCCAGCCGCCGACGACTTCGACCAGCCCAGGCGTGCCAACTCTCGGGTTAGCCCGGACCCCGTCCCGGACCTTCCGGCGCCCGGAACCTCCGGCCTGCCCGGACCTTCCGGCCCCCGGATGCCAGCGCATCTCCAGCGCGCCAACTCTCTGGTTAGGCCGGACACTCCCCGGAACCTCCGGCGCCTGGAACTTCCGGCCTAGCCCGGAACTTCCGGCCTAGCCCGGAACTTCCGGCCCTGCCTGCGCGCAGCCACTTGGGCCGAGGCCCGTGTACCCTTTCGTTACCTAGACTATATATACTCTATCTCGTACAACTTTCTAGGGTTAGCATTGGTTTAACTCATTGAGAGATAGAGCATTGCTCATCCATATCGGATCTACTCCACGAGAGAGACCGCGGCCCCTCTACGGAGAAGATCCACCTTGGATTCAAGACCCCTTTACAGGAAGATCCCCTTGTGGATTCAAGACCTCCTCTCGGAGAAGAACCGGCTACCCTTTTGTATCGTCCTTAGTTGTCCATGGATTCGTGTATCGTTCTATGTATCCGAGGATCTAGCACATGTGTGACTTGTTCATGTTGGTTTGAGTGTTTTCTCTCGTTTTCCCCTTTGTGTTCTTCGTGTTCTTGGATGGGATCCGCTCCTTTCATGAAAGATCTGCCTATAGGGTTCCTACCCTACATCATCTTGGTATCTAGAGCCACGTTGATCACGATTTCGGAGCCTCCCCGTTGTGTTTCTAGCCTAATTTTGTTGTTTTTCGTCCTAATCCGAAAATCCCCACCAAAAATAGCCCCAAATTTTTTTTTGTGATTTGTTCGTGTGTTGAGATTTTGTTGGTTTTGATCCGTGAAGTTTGTGTGTGGCTCGTAGATCTAGCCTCCCCACCTTCTTTTCCTCCAATTTCTTCTTTTTCCCCTTCGGATTTGGGCTTTTCCCCAAGTTTTTCCGCCCAAATCCACGATCCCCAAGTCTCTGTTCTTGGCAGAATCCCGACCACCGGAACTTCTGGTCCAGCTCGAACATTCCGGCCCCCGGACCTTCCGGCCTTCCCCGGAATCTCCGGACCCCGGACCCTCCGTCTTGCCTGGAACTTCTGGCTTCGACAGAAAGTTTGCACTACTTCCGCATCTCCGCCCAAATTCCACCAAATTTTGTTCCGGTGCTCACCATATACCATATATACTTCCGCATACCTCCACCATTTCCGCATAACCCAACCATTTTTGGATGCTCTCCGACACAATTGCTACTTTGAGGTTTGAGAATTTGAGTTGCGGTACTGTATCCTTTTGTGTTTCGGCTATCTAGGTACGGTTCGACATCGACATCACCGCTGCTCATTTTCGCCACGGACGCGTCATCAACAACGACCACCTCGACTACGACTTGGTATTCCTGCCACCATTTTGACACCATACCGGAAGCAAGACCGGTAACCTCATCTTGGTATTGGACATATCACTCTTGCCATTACATTGATAGCCATCATAGCCTTACTCCTTTGCATTGCTTACCCATCAAGACTAGCCATTGAGTATTGCCGGCAACAAGACTTGTGCACATTAGTGATCATACTTCCCATAGCATACATACATCATTGTTGCCTATATTGGTATCATCTCTTGTGTCACAAAGTTGTCATCGCATACTCACTTGCTATCTTGGTTCGTCAAGCATTGCATGAGAAAAGAGCTCAAACATCAAAGAGCCAAACAAGCTTTTAAGCAAAGAGGAAGGATAAGCAAAGAGCTTTTAAGCAAGAACCATAGCATCATACAACATTAAGATTGTCATACTCGATCATCTTGGATCATATCATAACAACACCTTGCATACAAAGTATTTGGGATAGAAGTCGTTACATTTTTGCTAAGTAGGTTGTGCACAAGTTCTTGTATCCGCCTATCGTGCAATCGTGCTAGCGTCTCTCTAGTGTTGTGCAACAAGAGCATTTTCGTGGATTCCACATTTTGGCTCACCCTTCGTTGCACAACCCCACTTATCTTTTTGCGTGTGTGTTTCCGTGTACCTTATATGCTTGGTCTACTTGTTACATTGCATCTTGCGAATCTTTTCCAACATTATTGAAGCTCACTTACAATTACATCAAATTTTGTGCCACCATCCTAACCAAACTCCACCAAAAGCTTTTACTTGTGTAGGTGTGAGAAACCGACAAGAACTCGTACCAATTGTGCTATTTCCTTGTCCTACATTGGAGTGATCCTCGATCCACTTTTGAACTTCGGTCAAGGTACATTTGGTACTCGTTCTTCTCTTTCTACGACTCACATTTGTCTTGGAATGATGGATAGGCCAAGTACTTCTACCAACCCACTCTTCATGGAGCAAGACGACGACATGAACTCCTTCGTCACCAAGAGTCACCTCTTTAGTGCACAACGTGCTTTGCATCAAGAGCAACAAGCTATGAGTGAACACATCGACAACCTTGCCGCCGACTTACAACTTTCCAAGCAACATACAAGGGAGTACATTGACCACAAGCTCGACGATCACAAGCAAGAGAATGACGCAAGGATGGACGAGATTCGCATTTTTTTGCTCAACCGCTCTTCTTCCACTTCAAGAAGGAGCCGTTCAAGTCGCCATTCCGACTTTACCCTCTCCGGCTCAAGTACACCGACATTGAATGCTCTTCGTCGAGCTGTGTGCATCGACCGTCAAGCAAACCTCAATCCATGTCGGGACACCGACTCTCAAGAGCACCGACGACGTCAAGCCGAAGAAGCCTTTGCGCTAGCTCGAGAACAACAACTACAACGCCAACATGAAGAGGAAGAACGCGCGCGTGTACACCAAAATGCACAAGATGCCGAGGCTCAACGTAAAGAACAACAACTCCGTGACGCTCAAGCACTTGAGGCGCAACAAGCTCTACGCGATGCGAGTCGAGCCGTTGCCGACCGAGGCCGTCAAGCCCGTGAAGAAGAGGAAGCACTCCGCGAAGAAATTCACGAACGACGACTTCAAGCTCGCATGCATCGTCTAATTCCTCCTCGAGCTTGACGCGCTCCTCCACAAGCTCGCCAAGACCATCAAGTTCATTAAGAGCATGAAAACAATGGGACTCCTCCGCGACAAGAGCAACACGAGGTTGACAACCCTCCGCGACAAGAGCACCACCAGTTGAACAATCATCTACAACATGGGCGTCATCATCCCCGACCCCAACACAATGAAGAGCAACGCTACGGCAAGCTCAAGTTCACCATGCCCAAGTTCAACGGAAGCAATTATCCCGAAGAATACCTTTCATGGGCATTGAAAGTTGACAAGATCTTCCGTTTGCACAATTATGAAGAAGAGAAGAAGATCGCGATGGCATGCCTTGAGTTCCAAGACTATGTCCTCATTTGGTGGGAACAAATCATAGAGCGCCATGAGGCAAGAGGTGAACCACCCATCACTACTTGGGCACAAATGAAGGATGTCATGAGAGCACACTTCGTGCCTACCTACTACAACCGCGACCTCTTCAAGAAACTCCAACAACTCAAGCAAGGAACCAAGAGCGTTGAAGAGTACTACAAGGAGATGGAGATTGCCATGATACGAGCCAATGTCACGGAAGATGATGAGCAAACAATGGCACGTTTCTTGAATGGACTCAATCATCCTATCAAGAAGATCGCCGATTTCCAACCATACTCAAATCTCATCGAGCTAGTGCACCAAGCTACCAAAGCGGAACGCCAAGTGCAAGATGATTTCAAGTACGCCAAGTTCTCATCCAAGTCCTACGACTTCTCCAATAACCAAGCTTCAACGACTCCAACACCGACTACAAGACCTTCTACTTCCAACATCGACAAGTCGACTTCCAAGAAAGCTTCTCCAACTACAAGCAACCCTACTATGGGAAACTTCAAGCCGAGAGCTTCGTCATCATCAACCCCAACCAATGAGACCGTCAAGACGAGTTCCTTCAAGTGTTTCAATTGCGGAGGCTGAGGCCACAAGTCCTACGAGTGCACCAACAAGCGGACCATGGTCTTCAACGACGATGGCACTTATGACTCCATGAGTGAAGGTGAAATGGAAGCACTTGAGCAAGTCACCATGCACCGCCAAGTGAACAATGAAGAAGAACAAGTCTTTTGTGGTGAAGACTCAAGTCCCGCACTTGTTGTCTCAAAAGTATTGACTCTCCAACATCACCAAGAAGAAGACCAACAATGCCACATATTCCACACCAAGGCCGGCATCAATGGACGATCCGTCAAGGTCATCATCGATGGAGGGAGTTGTCACAATCTCGCAAGTGAAGAACTTTGCTCCAAGCTCCAATTGCCCAAGATGAAGCATCCACATCCTTACAAAGTGCAATGGCTTAGTGACTCCGGCACCATCCAAGTCGAGCACCGAGTACAAGTCTCCTTCAAGATCGGCGCCTACGAAGACACCTTGGAGTGCGACATTGTTCCAATGACCGTTTGTCATCTTCTCCTTGGACGGCCATGGCAATTCGATAGAGGAGTCATCCACAACGGTCGAACGAACCACTACATCTTCAAGATGAAGGGAAAGGAGTACGTCCTCCGCCCAATGTCACCAAGTCAAGTGATCACCGACAAGCATACCTCCCATCGTGGAGAGAATGGTGAGAGAGTGAGCCACCAAAAAGAGAGTGAGCGCCACAAGCCCAAATTGAGTGCCTCCATGATGAGTGAAAACAAGAACTTAGTTCTATTTGCCACCAAACGTGAGATGAGAGAAGTGTGTGAGAACCCATCTAGTGTCCTACACTACGTCATCGTGTGCAAGGACAATGCACCACGAACTAACACCTCTCACACTCTTCCTCTAGTGTTGTCTTCTCTTTTGCAGGAATTTCAAGATGTTTTTCCCGATGAGCTACCTCCGGGACTACCTCCTCTACGAGGCATTGAGCACCGAATTGACCTCATCCTCGGAGCACCACTTCCAAACAAAGCTCCCTCCGCATCAACCCCGAAGAAACCAAAGAAATTCAAAGGCAAGTAAAACATCTCATAGACCATGGACATGTGTGCGAAAGTTTGAGCCCTTGTGCCGTTCCGGTTATTCTTGTGCCAAAACGTGACGGTAGTTTTCGCATGTGCTCCGATTGTAGACCTATCAATGCTATCACCGTTCGTTATAGGTATCCCATTCCACGCCTAGATGATATGATTGATGAGCTTAGCGGTGCCACTATATTTACCAAAATTGATCTTAAGAGTGGTTACTATCAAATCCGCATACAAGAGGGTGATGAATGGAAAACCGCCTTCAAAACCAAGTTTGGTTTGTATGAGTGGTTAGTCATGCCTATGGGTGTTTCGTAAGCACCGGGCACTTTTATGCGCCTCATGAATCATGTCTTTCGCCCTTACATTGGTATATTTGTTGTGGTCTACTTTGATGATATTCTTGTGTTTAGCAAATCTATCCAAGAGCATGTCACCCATGTCCGCACCGTTTTGCAAACTCTTAGGAAAGAGCGTCTCTATGCTAATATGGAGAAATGCCTTTTTGGTGTTGATAAGCTCATTTTCTTAGGATTTGTTGTCTCTTCTAAGGGTGTTCATGTAGATGAGTCCAAGATCAATGCTATTAAGACTTGGCCGCAACCAACCTACTTGCATCAAGTGCGTAGTTTCCTTGGCCTTGTGGGCTTCTATCGTCGCTTTGTAAAGGATTTTAGCACCATTGCTTCGCCTTTGCATGATTTGAGCAAGAAGAATGCGCCTTTTGTTTGGGGACCATCCCAAGATACCGCATTCAATGAGCTTAATAATTTTCTTACTCATGCTCCCGTGCTTGCTTTACCCAACTTCGACAAACCTTTTGAAATTCATTGCGATGCTAGTGGTAATGGCATAGGAGGTG
Organism: Triticum urartu; assembly: GCF_056163025.1. Taxonomy (NCBI): domain Eukaryota; kingdom Viridiplantae; phylum Streptophyta; class Magnoliopsida; order Poales; family Poaceae; genus Triticum; species Triticum urartu. Next base: position 444,513,842 of record NC_141876.1, read on the forward strand.
TGTTAACGCAAGAGAAGCGCCCCATAGCTTACTTTAGTGAGAAACTTTCCGGAGCGCAACTCAACTACCCCATCTATGAAAAAGAGCTATATGCTTTAGTCCGCGTTTTGCATGAATGGGAACACTACCTTCGTCCCCATGAGTTTATCATTCATACCGATCATGAGACTCTCAAGTATCTTAAGGGACAAACTAAGTTGAACAAGCGTCATGCTAAATGCAGTGAATTTATTGAGTCTTTTCCATATGTCATCAAGTACATCAAAGGTAAAGAAAACATAGTAGCGGATGCTCTTTCCCGCATTTCATGCTTGTCACGCAACTTGAGTTAGATGTCATTAGCTTCGAGCATATCAACGACTTATATGAGCATGATACAACTTTTGCCATTCCTTACGCCAAGTGTTTGTCGAATACATCTTGGGAACGCTATTACATCAAAGATGGCTACCTTATGAGAGATAACAAACTTTGCATCCCCGAGTCCTCTCTTCGTTTGTTGCTTTTGCAGGAATCTCATGGAGGAGGCTTAATGGGACACTTCGGACGCGACAAGACGTTCGTCACGCTCTCGAAGAGCTACTTTTGGCCAAAGATGTTTCGGGACGTCAATCGCTTCACCAACCGGTGTTCTACATGTCGCAAAGCTAAGTCCAAAGCTCAATCTCATGGTCTCTATATGCCTTTACCAATTCCAGACCAACCTTGGGAAGACATTAGCATGGACTTTGTACTTGGTTTGCCTAGGACTCGCAATGTGAAAGATTCCATATTTGTCGTTGTGGACCGTTTCTCAAAAATGGCACACTTTATTCCTTGTAACAAGATAGACGATGCTTCACATGTGGCTAACCTCTTTTGTAGGGAAATATTGCGTCTACATGGTGTGCCAAAGACTATCGTCTCGGACCGCGACGTCAAGTTCCTTAGCTACTTTTGGAAGACCCTATGCGCCAAGCTCGGAATCAAGCTACTCTTCTCCATGGCATACCATCCTCAAACCGACGGCCAAACGGAGGTGACAAACCGCACACTCTCCTCTCTACTCCGAGTACTCATCAAGAAGAACATCAAGGAGTGGGAGGAGTGTCTACCCATCACCGAGTTCGCCTACAACCGAGCAAGACACTCAACAACCGGCAAGTACCCTTTCGAGGTCGTCTACGGATTCAACCCTTTGTCACCATTGGATATTCTACCTCTACCACTCCAAGAGTGAATCAATTTGGACGCAAGTGCACGAGCGACCCATATCAAGAAGGTGCATGAAGATACAAGAAACACCATCGAGCGCCAAGTACAACGCCTTGCGACCAAGCTCAACGTCAACAAGCAACATATGGTCTTCAACATTGGTGATCTCGTGTGGCTACATCTTCGCAAGGAGCGCTTTCCATAAGAACGCAAGTCTAAGCTTCGACCTCGAGCCGATGGACCCTTCAAGGTGCTCGCACGCTACAACGACAACGCTTACAAGATCGACCTCCCACGGGACAAATACAACGTGAGCGACATCTTCAACATCAAAGATCTCTCTCCCTTCCATGGTGATGAAGAACTCGATCCGAGGATGGATCTTTCCCAAGGGAGGGGAGATGATGCGGAGCATCCCACGACCATCCACATGGACGCCACCTCAACTATCCAAGCTCCAATTGGACCAATGACAAGGGCTAGGGCACGTGCTATTCAATCCGAGGTGAAATCACTCCTACTTGAGTTTTCCCCCTCTTCAAGTGAGACATGGCTACTGCCTAAGTCCGAGATACTATGTGTCACCAGGTACAACGCTCAAGACTCAGAGCTGAGGACTATAGAAGAAGAGACAGGCGTCAACACTTTGGACAGCCCGGAACTTCCAGCCCCCGGACCTTCCGGCCGACTTGGAGCTTCCAGCCGTCGACGACTTCGACCAGCCCAGGCGTGCCAACTCTCGGGTTAGCCCGGACCCCGTCCCGGACCTTCCGGCGCCCGGAACCTCCGGCCTTCCCGGACCTTCCGGCCCCCGGATGCCAGCGCATCTCCACCACGCCAACTCTTTGGTTAGGCCGGACCCTCCCTGGAACCTCCGGCGCTCGGAACTTTCGGCCTAGCCCGGAACTTCCGGCCCTGCCTGCGCGCACCCACTTGGGCCGAGGCCTGTGTACCCTTTCGTTACCTAGACTATATATACTCTATCCCATACAACTTTCTAGGGTTAGCATTGGTTTAGCTCATTGAGAGATAGAGCATTGCTCACCCATATTAGATCTACTCCACGAGAGAGACCGCGGCCCCTCTACGGAGAAGATCCACCTTGGATTCAAGACCCCTTTATGGGAAGATCCCCTTGTGGATTCAAGACCTCCTCTCGGAGAAGAACCGGCTACCTTTTTGTATCGTCCTTAGTTGTCCGTGGATTCGTGTATCGTTCTATGTATCCGAGGATCTAGCACATGTGTGACTTGTTCATGTTGGTTTGAGTGTTTTCTCTTGTTTTCCCCTTTGTGTTCTTCGTGTTCTTGGACGGGATCCACTCCTTTCGTGAAAGATCGGCCTATAGGGTTCCTACCCTACATCATCTTCTTGGACGAAACTCCGCCGCCACGAGGCGGAACCTTGGCGGAACCAATCTAGGGCTCCGGTGAAGCTGTTCTGCAGGGGAAACTTCCCTCCCGGAGGGGGAAATCATCGCCATCGTCATCACCAACGCTCCTCTCATCGGGAGAGGGCGATCTCCATCAACATCTTCATCAGCATCATCTCCTCTCAAAACCCTAGTTCATCTCTTGTATCCAATTCTTGTCTCCAAGTCCGGGATTGGTGCTAGTAGGTTGCTAGTAGTGTTAATTACTCCTTGTAGTTGATGCTAGTTGGTTTATCTGGTGGAAGATCATATGTTCAGATTCTATATGCATATTAATACCCCTCTGATTATGAGCATGTTTATGCTTTGTGAGTAGTTACGTTTGTTCCTGAGGACATGGGAGAAGTCTTGATATTAGTAATCACGTGAATTTGGTATTCGTTTGATATTTTGATGAGATGTATGTTGTCTCTTCGCTAGTGGTGTGATGTGAACGTTGACTACATGACACTTCACAATTATTTGGGCCTAGAGGAAGGCATTGGGAAGTAATAAGTAGATGATGGGTTGCTAGAGTGGCAGAAGCTTAAACCCTAGTTTATGTGTTGCTTCGTAAGGGGATGATTTGGATCCATATGTTTCATGCTATGGTTAGGTTTACCTTAATACTTTTGTTGTAGTTGCGGATGCTTGCAATAGAGGTTAATCATAAGTGGGATGCTTGTCCAAGGAAGGGCAGCACCCAAGCACCGGTCCACCCACATACCAAATTATCAAAGTACCGAACGTGAATCATATGAGCGTGATGAAAACTAGCTTGATGATATTCCCATGTGTCCTCGGGAGCGCTTTTCTCTATATAAGAGTTTGTCCAGGCTTGTCCTTTGCTACAAAAAGGATTGGGACACCTTGCTACACTTTATTTACTTTTGTTACTTGTTGCTCATTACAAATTATCCTATCACAAAACTATCTGTTGCCACTTATTTCAGTACTTGCAGAGAATACCTTGCTGAAAACCGCTTATCATTTCCTTCTGCTCCTCGTTGGGTTCGACACTCTTACTTATTGAAAGGAGTACGATAGATCCCCTATACTTGTGGGTCATCACTGGTGAGCGGCGAGGTGGAGCTTGAGAAGAAGTTTCAGTTATTTGATCTTAGCCGGACATGGGGAATTGGCGCCGGAGATCATAGATTAGGTTAATTAATTATACCTCCAGAGCCGGACGAGCACCGCTTTTAGTTGAAGAATGCCCGAAATGTAATGAAATTGGTGCTCATCCCACTCTAGAGGTATAATTAATTAACCTAAACTATGATCTCCGGCACCAGTTCCCATCGCGCAACTCCATCCCGTCGTCGGCCGATGGGGGTATGCTAGTATGTGTGGGTAACTAGTTAGGAAGTGGATCAGTAGCGAGTCGCCACCGCCGGCTATCGCTGTGGTTATTTATAGCTAGCAGCCGGCTAGGGGATTGGAGATTTTACAATTCACCCCCGTGGCTGGTCATTGCGCGGGAAGACTAAGTGGAGCACATAACTGTATGCGGTGTCACATGTTATCACACACGTGTTAAATAAGAAACGTATGTGTAACTTACTAATCATCGCACACAAGTACTCACACCACGCATCGTATGCGATACTCCTAGCCATCACAAGCAACTCGTTTGCATATTCAAAGTTTTTCTACACATAATCGCACATGAAATAACTGTAGTAACCGTTTGTGTTATTTTTTCTCATCGCAACCAGTTCATCCGTGAGGGAGTCCTGGATTAGGGGGTCTCCGGACAGCCGAGCTCTATCCTTTGGCCGGATTGTTGGACTATGAAGATACGAGATTGAAGACTTCGTCCCGTATCCGGATGGGACTCTACTTGGCATGGAAGGCAAGCTAGGCAATACGGATACGTATATATCCTCCTTTGTAACCGACCTTGTGTAACCCTAGCCCCCTCCGGTGTCTATATAAACCGGAGGGTTTTAGTCCATAGGACAACATACGAACATACCATAGGCTAGCTTCTAGGGTTTAGCCTCTTTGATCTCATGGTAGATCAACTCTTGTAATACTCATATCATCAAGAACAATCAAGCAGGACGTAGGGTATTACCTCCATCAAGAGGGCCCGAACCTGGGTAAACATCGTGTCACCTGCCTCCTGTTACCATCGCCTTAGAAGCACAGTTCGGGACCCCCTACCCGAGATCCGCCGGTTTTGACACCGACATTGGTGCTTTCATTGAGAGTTCCACTATGTCGTCACCATAAGGCTTGATGGCTCCTTCAATCATCGCTAGCGATGCGGTCCAGGGTGAGGCTTTCCTCCCCGGACAGATCTTCGTATTCGGCGGCTTCGCACTGCGGGCCAATTCGCTTGGCCATCTGGAGCAGATCGAGAGCTACGCCCCTGGCCATCAGGTCAGATTTGGAAACTTGAACTACACGGCCAACATCCGCGGAGACTTGATCTTTGACGGATTCGATCCCATAACGGACGCGCCGCACAGTCGCGACGAGCAAGACGTAACTCTGTCATCGGACAGTGTTCGGGAGATCGCATCCGCAGCTACTCCTGCCGTTAATCCAGAGCAAATCGCGCCATCCGAGAGCGGAGGGATGGACCCCGCCATAGAGGCCGCACTCTCAGCAGCGATAGAGCCAGATACTGACTTCACCCCTTACGAGAGCCGTGTCGCCGAACCACTGGATTTATCCCCGGCCACGGACTCCGAGCCGCCTACATCCGTGCCTGTCGAATCCGACTGGGCGCCGATCATGGAGTTCACCTCCGCGGATATCTTTCAGCACTCACCTTTCGGAGATGTGCTAATTTCATTAAGGTCTCTCTTCATGTCAGGAGAACCTTGGCCGAACTATGTCCGGCTAGAATGGGATGCGGACGACGAAGAAATTCGCTGCCCACCCACCACCCACTTAGTAGCCACTGTCGACGACTTAACTGACATGCTCGACTTCGACTCCAAAGACATCGACGGTATGGACGACGATGCAGGAGACGAACAGGAACCACCGCCCTCAGGGTGCTGGACCGCCACCTCATCATATGATATATACATGGTGGACACCCCGAAAGAAGACAATGGCGACGAGACAGCGGAGGATGACCCCTCCAAGAAGCAACCCAAGCACCGACGTCAGCGGCACCGCTCTAAGTCCCGCCACAGCAAGAGAAGTGATACTGGCACAGGAGATAATAACACTTCGGATAGTGCCGAAGACAACAACAATCCCCTCCAGCACGATGTAGAGGTGGAATACGAACAAGCTAGTCCTCCAGAGCAGGCAGCAGATGGAGAACCGGAGGAGGACAATTACATGCCTCTCTTTGAAGACGAGGCGAGCCTCAGCGATGACGAGTTTATCGTGCCTGAGGACCCCGTCGAGCAAGAGCGCTTCAAGCGCCGGCTTATGGCCATGGCAAATAGCCTGAAGAAAAAGCAGCAACAGCTTCAAGCTAATCAAGACTTGCTAGAAGACAGGTGGACCGAAGTCCTTGCGGCCGAGGAGCATGAACTCGAGCGCCCGTCCAAGAGTTACCCAAAACGCATGTTGCTACCTCACCTCGAGGAGGAAGCATTGAAACCTCATTCACTAGTGTACGATGCGGCTGACCGGCCACTACGCGGCCGAGCCAGAGAGGCGTTTCATCCTGAAGTTCAGCCCGCACCCCGTCGCCACTCAATCGAAAATACTAAGACCCGGGGCTACACAGAGGACCTGAAAGACATATTGGAGAGTAAAGCAAAAATCGCAAGGTCAATATAGGGGACACGGGCACGCGCGCCAACACGGGACGATGATCGTCGCGTCGGATACACCAAGAGTAAATCCGGCCGGACCGAATATAGCAGACAAGACTTGTTGGGGATATCACTACTGGGCGTAAACCGGCCTATCTGGGCCGGGTTAACTTCGTCAGTAGTTAAGTATGTTAAATCCCAAGAAGGCAGATGAGGGCTCAAGGCCCATAGTCGGTTCAAGGCCTGTAGCCGTAAACCGGCGTTGGTATTTAACTTGTATTGTAAGTTAGGAATAAGTAGAGACCAAACCGGACACATCTATGAGCCGGTATTGGGACTCTTTGAACCGACGGGTGTCACCCGTGTATATAAGGGGACGACCCGGCGGCGGTTCAAGGAGACAGACAACAACTCGAGACATAGGCGAAGCTTGTTTGCTCCCTGGTCATCGAAACCCCATCAATTCCATCACAACTAAACGTAGGATTTTACCTTCACCGAAGGGGCCGAACTAGTATAAACTCTCTTGCGTCCCTGTGTCCGCTTTAACCCCTTCAAGCTAACCCGTCGCGATGGCTCCATGACTAAGTCCTTTCTCTAGGACATCTGCCGTGACAAAACCATGACAGTTGGTGCCCACCGTGGGGCAATCGCACGATGGTTTCAAGTTCTTGGAGGGCCGCTTTGAAGGACTCGAGGGCTACGCCGTATGCCGGATGACTAAGAGTCGTCGCGGCAAGCTTTACATCGACGATGCAGGCTGGGGCCCTAAGGTCGGCTCAGTTGAGTACGGGTACCGGGTCCCCTTTGGTGGCATACACGTTTTCATCGGCAAGATCGGAGAACCGGGCCTTGAGCCGAATATCTGCACCGACCTCGTCGAAACGGCTCAGCGTGCGCGATCTGCCCGGATTAAACCGGCCATGAAGTGTGCCTTCGTGGGAGTCATCCATGGAGGAGGTCATGAGGATGTATCGGGATCTGGCGGCGAGACCGTCATTTACTGCGGCGATGAGTCATCAACCGGAGAAACCGAATCTCTATATCAGCTACAAGATGGCCGGATTGGGGGCTGTTCCGACGGCGACAGTATTCCGGACCCCTCTGATCTGCCCAACCGAGTTGGAATATTCATGGCCGGCACACAAGCAGCGCTTCATTCCTCGACCGCTGCGGCAACAACCTCCGGTTCAGCAGCGGCGACGGCTGCCGGGGCAGGAGGCCCTGTGCGCCCGCCGGCTCAAGTTCTATCAGAGCTATTTGATGCATTGGCTGTGCTTATGGTGGAAGCTAATCCGGCGGATCAGGACGTCCACAACGCAGAGATTGCAAAGGTAAGGGAACAGATCACCCAGGCCAAGGCGGACCTGGCAGCTGAGGATACCAGGATGGCCACAGAGCGGGCCGCTCTAGACGCACAAGCCTACAAGCTCATGCTGGACCAGAACGCGTCGCATGAAGTCATGAGGAGGAAGTACCGATCCCGTTTGCCTCCGGTTTTCAAGGCCAGAGACCTTTTCAACACCCTGGGAGCAGGAACCAGTAATCCGCTGGAGGGAAACCGGGCGGAAGCTCCTGGGACCAGTGCGCTGGTTCAGCCTCGTCGGATGGATCCGCCTCATAAAAACACCGTTATACCTCAGGCTGTTTCAACACCTCCGGGTCACTACTCCAACCCAATGGACAATCTCCTCGTCGCTGCTGCACGGCTGGAGGCCATTCCAATTGAAAGTGACTCACCATAGGCGATAGAGACGCGACGGGTCAAGGAGCTTCTTAGGACAGCTTTGGACCAACAGGAAGCATACTCGTACAGCCGCGACCAGATCCACTCGACCCCTCGCCCAAGCCGGAGCTATAGCAGGCGTATGGAGGAACCGACAGTGTCAAGTAATGAACGACGTGGAGCACCCCGCGGCAACAACCCGGCGGGTGGTGCTGATAACGCTCAGGAAGTGGTGGACCGGGCCTGAGCATGCAGGGAGGCCGAGTTAGCCGCATAATATCAGGCTCGGCAGCTTACGCCGGTTCGTCCAACTATTTCGGTCGAACCCGGTGTTACTTCTAGCTCTTTGGGGGTGCCTTGCCTTGTCCCCGCTTTACGCAATGTGCGCCTGCCCAAGGATTTCAAGGGCCCGCGCAAGGTACCAAATTACACGGCGGATCAACCCCCAGAGACATGGGTGGAGAGCTATGATATGGCCATGGAGATGCTGGATGTGGATGATGCGGCATGTGCGAAATACTTCACCATGATGCTTGAAGGAACGGCCCGCACTTGGTTAAAAAGCTTACCGGCCAATTCTATCAGTTCATGGGCCCAATTACGAGCCCGGTTTATCAATAATTTCAAGGATACATGTAAGCAGCCCATGTCGATAGTAGACTTAGCTGCCGGTGTCCAGGAGGAAGGAGAATCGATGACTCATTGGGTGCGCCGGGTCTCACAAGTGTTGCATTCATCAGACCGCATCAACGCTAACACCGCTGTCTTAACCCTAGAAGGCAACTGCCGGTTTGGGCCCCTAAAGCTGAAGTTGGGACGAATGAAGCGCCATTGCACTGACATGGGGACCCTCATGGCTTCTTTCGTAAAGTATGCTGATTCTGATAGTACCAAGGATCCCGAATCTGATGATGACAAGGCAGGGAAGGGAAAGAGGAACAGCAACTCCAAAGGTCAGCAGCATCACTGGGCAGGCAATGGTGGTGGAGGCAAGCGTAAAGCGGATGGTAACATGGACTTTGTGGCTAATACCAACGCGCAGGACAATGGCCAGCGACGCAAGGGTAAACCGAAAAATCGTAGTGGGGCACCCAACCCTAACCCGGACCGCCTAAATTATCTACTGAGCCAGCCCTGTCCAAGACATGGGACGAAGGAGGTGCCAGCAAACCACCTTTGGAAGGATTGCTTCATTATGTAGGAGTTCAAGAATTCTAATGCTTTCCGGTATGATCACGACTCCGGCGGTGTCTCAGGATCCGGGCCGGGTTACGGTGGAGGAAATTCCGGTTCAGGATTTAATGGTAATCCGGGCGGACATAACAGTCAAAATAATCAGAACAACCAGGGTGGTTACAACCAGCAGCAGCAACAGTCAGGTTCCCAGAGCAACCCAAAGCAGTTGAATAGTGGGCAGTACCATGTCTTTACCACTAGCTTGGATAAGCGAGACCGAAAGGTTCAGAGGCGGGCAGTCAACTCTGTTGAACCGGCCGTGCCCCGTTATCTACGCTGGTCTGAACAGCCAATCATATGGAGCAGAGAGGATCACCCTCCCCAGGTTGATAATCCGGGTCAGTTGGCTCTGGTGGTGGCGCCTGAGGTAGGAGGTAACAAGTTTACCAAAGTGCTCATGGATGGAGGGAGCAGCATTAATATCTTATACTATGAGACCTTCCGTCGTATGGGACTAACAGATAAAAATCTCAAACCGTCTAATACGGTGTTCCACGGTGTGGTACCTGGCAAGTCAGCATACCCTGTTGGTAAGATAGCTCTGGAAGTGGCCTTTGGAGATGATCATGATTTCAGGTCGGAAACATTGACGTTTGAAGTAGTAAAAATCCAAAGTCCATATCACGCCCTGTTTGGGCGACCGGCCTGCGCCAAGTTTATGGCATGGCCCTGTTATGTGTATTTGCATCTCAAGATGCCGGGTCACAAGGGGACAATAACGGTTCACGGAAACCGTAAAATTGCTTTGGAATGCGAGGAAGGAGATGCGACCTACGCAGAGTCGGTTTGTGCCACCGAGGAGCTGAAGTATTATAGGGACAATGTTGATCCGGCGGACATGACTCCATTAAAGAAGCCAACTACGGAGCGTGATCCAGCCTTGAAGTTCAAATCGGCAGCAGAAACTAAGCTTGTTGACTTCGTACCTGGCGATTCGTCCAAGCAGTTCAGCATCAGTGCCAACTTGAATCTGAAATAGGAAAGCACGCTCATCGAGTTCATCCGTGAGAATCGGGACATTTTTGCATGGAAGCCCTCTGACATGCCAGGTGTACCGAGGCAACTCGCTGAGCACACCCTTAATGTGGATCCTAAATACAAACCGGTGAAACAGTTCCTCTGCCGGTTTAACGAAGAAAGACGCAAGGCGATTGGAGAAGAGGTAGCCAGGCTCTTAGCAGCTGGCTTTATTGTTGAAGTTTTTCATCCTGAATGGCTTGCCAATCCGGTGCTGGTCCTTAAGAAAAACAGCACCTGGCGCATGTGTGTGGATTACACAGATCTTAATAAGGCTTGTCCAGCAGATCCTTTTGCCCTCCCCCGTATTGATCAAATTATTGATGCTACGGCGGGTTGTGAGCGTTTAAGTTTTTTGGATGCATATTCTGGCTATCATCAGATCAAAATGGCAGTTAAAGACCAGGAGAATACGGCATTCATAACTCCCTTTGGAGCCTTCTGCTATGTGTCTATGCCCTTTGGGCTCAAGAGTGCCCAGGAAACTTATCAACGGTGTGTACAAAATTGTCTTCACAAGCAGATTGGCCATAATGTACATGCTTACGTGGATGATATCATGGTTAAGTCCAGGGAGAAAGAGACTCTGGTTGATGATTTGAAGGAAACTTTGATAACCTGAGGATGTACAAGATGATGCTTAATCTGGCCAAGTGTGTCTTTGGTGTACCGGCAGGCAAGTTATTGGGTTTTCTGGTGTCCAACAGGGGAATTGAGGCTAATCCAGAGAAGATCACAGCCATCACCTCCCTGGCTAAACCGAAGTGTATCAATGATGTTCAACGCCTGGCAGGCCGGATTGCTGCCTTAAGCCGGTTTATCAGCCGCCTTGGTGAGAAGGCAATCCCTTTGTATCAGATGTTGAAGAAGACGGATCAGTTCGTCTGGAGTTCCGCTGCTGATGAAGCGTTTGAGGACATAAAGCGGCAATTGGTCAATCCGCCTGTGCTCGCCGCTCTCATTGACAAGGAGCCGTTATTACTATATGTTGCTGCTAATGCTCATGCGGTCAGTGTGGCTATTGTGGTGGAGCGAAAGGAGGCAGGTAAGGAGCATCCAGTTCAATGTCCGGTCTATTATATCAGCGAGGTACTCATTGAGTCCAAGCAAAGGTATCCGCATTGGCAGAAGGTGGTATACGGAGTTTTTATGGCAAGCCGGAAGCATAAGCAATACTTCCAAGGGCACCCAATTACGGTGGTCAGTTCTGCTCCTTTGGGGGATATCATCCAGAACCGGGAAGCGACTGGCCGGATTGCCAAGTGGGCTATAGAGCTTGGGCCGCACAGATTGAAGTATGTGCCTCGGACGGCGGTTAAGTCTCAAGCACTTGTTGATTTCATCAATGATTGGACGGAACTGCAAGCACCTGAAGAAAAGCCGGATCACACATATTGGACCATCCATTTTGACGAATCCAGGCAATTGGAAGGCTCGGGGGCTGGAGTCGTATTAACTTCCCCACGAGGTGATAAGTTTTGTTATGTTCTCCGCTTAATGTTCCCTTGTACTAACAATGCAACTGAGTATGAAGCCTTGCTCCATGGTCTCCGGATGGCTAAGGAGATGAATCTAAGTCGAGTTAAGTGCTTCGGTGACTCGGACCTCGTGGCTCAACAAGTATCTGGCACTTGGGATTCCAAGGACCCACTCATGGCAGCGTATCGTCGTGAGGTGGATATTGTTGCAGGTCACTTTAAAGGCTATCAGGTGGACCACGTGGACCGACGGAAGAATGAAGCGGCAGATGCTCTAAGCCGGCTGGGCTCTCAGCGCAAACCGGTTCCACCCAATGTTTTTTTGGATGTGCTGCACAACCCGTCGGTCAAGCTCCCTGGTGAAGCGGATTTTGCTATTCTTGATCCAGAGGCTCAATTGGTGGCAGCTCTTCATGTCATTACGGATTGGACGCTTCCTTATCTGGCGTACATGAACCGGGGCGAGTTACCAGAGGATGAGACTCTGGCTCGACAGATAATCCGGCGGTCCAAGTCCATGACTATTGTCAATGGTGAGTTGCATCATTGCAGTGTATCAGGGGCGTTTCTACGCTGTGTGTCTCCTGAAGAAGGCTGTGAAATCTTGCGTGAGATCCATGAAGGAGATTGTGGTCACCACGCCGGTTCGAAATCTTTGGTAGCTAAAGCATTTCGCCATGGCTTCTATTGGTTAACTGCTCATGCTGATGCGGAGGATCTGGTCAGACGATGTGACAGTTGCCAAAAGTTTTCAAGATGTGCTCATGTGCCGGCTCAAGAATTGAGAATGATTCCAATTACTTGGCCGTTTGCAACTTGGGGGCTGGATATGGTCGGGCCTTTCAAAAGGTCCAAAGATAAGAAGATTCACCTCTTGGTGGCGGTTGACAAGTTTACAAAGTGGGTGGAGGCAGAACCTGTTAGCAAGTGTGACGCAGCCACGGCGGTTCAGTTCATCAAAAAAGTGATTTTCCGGTTTGGCTTTCCACACAGTATCATCACAGATAATGGTACCAATTTGTCCAAGGGTGCCATGAAGGAGTTCTGCGACCGGGAGCACATCCGTCTTGACATTTCATCCGTAGCACACCCACAGTCCAATGGTCAAGCAGAAAGGGCTAATCAAGAGATTTTGAGAGGAATCAAGCCCCGGCTTATGGTTCCTTTGCAGAGAACACCGGGTTGTTGGGTAGAAGAATCACCATCTGTGTTATGGAGCATCAATACCACACCCAACAGATCAACAAGATACACACCATTCTTCATGGTCTATGGAGCGGAGGCGGTTCTCCCCAGTGATATCCGTCATGATTCACCTCGTGTGACGGCTTATGTTGAAGCGGACAACGAGACAGCATGGCAAGATGCTTTGGACCGGTTGGATGAAGAGCGTGACATAGCAGCTGCTCGCTCAGCGATTTACCAACATGATCTTCGTCGTTATCACATTCGCCGAGTTAAAACCAGAACCTTTCAAGAGGGAGATTTGGTGCTTCGGCTCATCCAAGACCAGACTGATATGCATAAGCTATCCCCACCTTGGGAGGGACCTTTTGTGGTCAGCAAGAATCTGCACAGCGGGTCATACTATCTGATCGATATTCGAGAGCATAAAGACTCACGTACATCAGAGGAAGAGACCAACAGGCCGTGGAACATAGCTCATCTTCGGCCTTACTATACCTGAGCCATTGGCTCCACTTATGTACATATTACGATGATGTATATATTATGATTAAATATAATAAACCGGAACCTCAGCTAAAGAGGGGTATTTGTTCTTTTACATCATGTGTGGTTACACGGGGTTGTTCTAAAGCGTCCTCCGGTTTACCCCTTGAGTTAGCTTTTCAAAAGCATCATGTTATATCACTTGGGGGCTTCGTCGTGTCCGAACCAATGCAATACCTCTTGATAGGCAAGAGCCACCAGATCACTTGGGGACTTGGTCACGTCTGAACCAGTCATGCCTCTTGATCGGCCTAAGGCCACAGAATCACTTGGGGGCTTGGTCGAACCCGAACCATTGCCATGCCACTTGATCGGCATAAATGCCACGGTTTCATTTGGGGACCTGGCTGACTTGAACCATAGCTACACCTATCGGGAGCTTGGTCGTGTCCGACCATGGTAACGCCATCTGATCAGCTCAAATAAGCCTCTTTTTGCAAACGGTTTTGTCATTGCCTTTGCTTCACATTTTTCTTTGAAAGATATTTCTTTCTTTTTATTGCGTTTTTTTAAACCGACAAAGTTTTAAGCCGGTTCAAACTGTCAATTGACGGAACACGGTCCATTTTAATCCAGAGACTATTTGCTCGGTTTGATTTTTTGTTAACATCCTATTATGGAGTAACACGGTGTTTATTATAACCCGGCACGGTTTACATGGTAAACCGGCATCATATATATACAGGAGCTGCTATCTCCTCCAACAGTGTGGGTTTATAAAACTCCGCTTCAAGATTGGCCAAGCCAACTTCACGTCCAACGATGGCAGGTATTATGTATCTCAAAATTTGGTCATATACTTAAAAATTTCGGATGTTTTGATTTCATGTATGCAGACATCATATTCCGCCTGACGGTACAACCACAGTGGCACTTTAAGATTTTTATTGCAGAAAGTACTTTGGAAAGTTCATCACCCAAAGGAAGAGCAAGTTGCAGTAATTATGCACGAAGGCATATGAGCATCAAAAGTATCAGCTAGCCTATTACAAGGCAACACGGTGCTCACAATAAGATCATTGTTTTTCGCAAGGGAGAAGCAGTTTTAAACCGGCTTCCGGTTCAAGCTTGGTCACCAGCCCTTCCTAATGGTTGTGGGTCATCCCGCGCCGCTTCAGCTTCAGTTTCTCTACCCAGCAGCTAGAAATCAACAGTTGTCCAGTCGATTCCCATTAATGCTTGAAAGACAGCTTCATCATGGATCAGCAATGACGGGTCAATATCGGGAGCGTAAGTATGCTTACAGATTGGAGGGATAAGATTTTCCGCTTCATGAATTGGTGCAGCTACTCGCTTGTTTTGATTGTCATATTGGGCTTGGTAATGAGACAAGTCTGCTTCTTCAGCCAGTTGACAAGCTAGCGGACGCACCTCCCGGTTTATTGCTCGCAGATCCGCTTCACTAAACTCTGACCCGTCTTCCTTCAAGCTAGGATAGCCCTAGCCGCTTCAATAGGGTCAAAATCCGGCACCCAAGCTTTTGCCCGGATTAAGGCATTGATCGCACCAGTTCGAGCAGCAGATTTCTTCAGCTCTTCAACCCGGGCAGGAAGCACCGACAGTTTCATCAGAGTGTCCTGAATCAAAGTGGGCACTGGCTTGTTGTGGGATGCAGTACAGATGATCCGTTGTGCACCAGTGTACTGTTGTTCGATCAACGTGTAGGCGGCTTTCAATTTCTTCCGCACATCTGACCCCAAGTGACCAATGCGTGTCCCTGAAATATCACCAAGGGTTAACAAACTGGCAGCTCTGTAAGACGGCAGAATCAATTCAAAAATCAAACCGGCTTACCAAAGATAGCAGCGGTCATGGCATGCACGTGCCGCTTTATGCTGGTCAGTTCATCCACCACCGGTTTTAGTGCAGCCTCGGCGTCTTCTGCTTGTTTGGTTAAAGCGGATTTTTCAGTAGCCCAATCCGCCCGCTCCTTCTTGAAATCCTTCTTAAGCTGTTCCATGACGCTTAAGGCGTTGATCATCTCCTCTTTTGCTTTTGAGGTTTCAGTCTGTTGGGACTTCAGATTTTCTTGGAGATCGGCGATTTGGGTCTCTTTTGTCTTCAGCTCAGCCTGCATACAGACAATTATATGATTTAGCGAGTAGTGCAAGAATTGAAGAACCAACCACATAACAAGTTATGCACTTGGTGCTTGGGGGCTAATGCCTATTTGATCGTCATCTTTCAATTGATTACAAAGTCCCAAGCTCAATACAAGTATTCAACTTGGCACTTGGGGGCTAATGGCTATTTGTTCAAAAAAGTTCTGATGCAGAGATATTAATTACTTAAGTCCCGGTTTAACTACACTAAGTTGAACCGGCCCTTGGGGGCTACATCAGCGAATTTCGAGGCATTAAGATTTATATTAGTAAGTCCCGGTTTGAAAGAAGATTACAAACCGGCCCTTGGGGGCTAGGAGAGTCAGCAAGAATTGAAGCATACAAGCAGGAAAGAGCATATGGAAGTTACCTCATATTTATCTTTCATCATGTTAACCAGACCGGCTTCATAGTCACGACTAGTATACAGCCAGTTTAGATAGCCGGAATGGATGTCTTGGGTGTTCAGAACAGCGTAAGTCGCCAGATCAACATTCCACTTGCCTTTGCCAAAGGCAGCAAATTCTTCCTTGGCAGTATGTTTAGACAAAGCGACAGGATTGCCTGGCTCTGTGCGACCAATGCCAGTAATGACAACCTCATCATCCTTGGCATTACCGGTTTGAACTGGGGCCGTTGGCTTATCAGTAGGCTTTGTTGGATTGGTGGATTTCTCAATCTGGATGGGGCTTGTGGGCTGGTTGACAGGACTTGAGGTATCAATAGGCCTCTCTTCAGCAATAAGATCGTCATCTCGCTGCGGTGGATCATTGGGTATGTCTTCAGGAATAGCTGCTTCAAGATCTGGTGTTTTGCTCGGTTCAGGGACGGCATCCTCCTCGGCCGCTTTATCCAGGCGAGCTTTTTTGCTCGGCCTAGGCTTGGCCCTGAAAGGAATAACAAAGTCAAATACATCATATGTTCCAAGGTGATGTACCGGACATATTAAGATAAGTATGGCTTACCCAAGCACCATTTTGAGCGGTGGCAGCTGAGTAGCCGATGACTCGCCAGAGGATGAGTGGGAAGTAACCTGATAATCGGAGTCAGATGGATTAAGAGGTTGACGAAAACAGCCCGCTTTAGGACAAGCACTAACAAGCAAATTAGAGACCTCTGAACGGCATTTCTGAACCGGACTATTCGGTAAACCGGTGGAGGTAACTACCTGGCCGTTGTGCCGGGTTGTGCGGCGAGCTTCGTGCTGTTGGGTCTTCATAAGAAATTTGGGATCCAAGTAAGCAAGAGGATGAGAAAATTTAACTTTCTGGTTTGCCTGACGGATTTTTAGTGAAGGCAAAGGTTCTGAATCGGAAGAGAGAATAATTACCTCTGCAGCATCAGCATGGCTGGCTTCGGCATCATCCTGACAAATATCACCATCAATAAGATGCATGAAAAATAAGCCAAGTGAGTCAAGCCCTACCTCAAGGTCCGGATTATCCACATCATCATCAGGGGCCGGATTAGAGGATGCAGTGGTTCTTTTCCTGTGGGCAGTCTTCTTCACAGCTTTAGTCTTTTGCTGGGTTGATCTTTCCGGCTTGTCTGGTTTTTCTGGTTCTTCCTGCGGCAGTTTCTAGCTCCAAAACGGATCATTGCCCTGGTTACACACACACTGATATTAAACAATGACTAGATATATCAATAACAAGTTCAGCAAAAAGAAAAATCAAACTCTTACAGCTGGCGGTTTGTTGGTGGCACAGAAGGGAAGCGGGCCAGTTTTAGCACAGATGTGTTCCGGTTCATTCAGCATCTTGTTCACAGCCTCTGTGATTTCTTCGTTGGTGAGCTGGATGTTAGCATGTCGCAGTGGGTCATCAACACTGCCAGTATACTCGCACATCAAACCAGAGCGCTGACTAAGGGGTAATATGCTCCATGATATCCAACAGTGAGCAAGATCAACCCCTGTTAAACCGTTGGCCATAAAGGCTCTGAGCTTGGATAGTTGAGGAGTGTATTTGCTTCTCTCCTTGGCAGTCAACCTTTGCGGAAAGGGGTGTGTATTGCTAAGCCGCTCCGGACGAAAGCCACGCAAAGGATTTTCACCAGCAGGGGAGGTGTCTTTGCAATAGAACCATGTTTGATTCCACTCTTTGGGGTGGCTATGCAGCTTGGCATGAGGGTATGTGACCTCTTTCCTTTTCTGAATCGCCACACCGCCCAATTCTATATTGGAACCATCAGAAAACTCAGTACGGCGGTTTAGATGGAAACAGTCTCTGGACAACTCCACTGTGGGCTCCTCTTGAAAGAACGCCTCACAGAGCACTTGGAAGTGACACATGTTTGTAACAGAGTTGGGACCAGTGTCTTGTGGGTGGAGTTTAAAATCGGCTAAAACGTCCGGGTAAAATTTAGAACCGGGCGGCTTAAAGCCCCGGGCTAAGTGATCTACGAAAACGACGACCTCTCCTTCTTGAGGTGTGGGAGGGCATTCTTTGCCAGGACCCTCCAATGGATGGTATCTTTGCTGCCTAAGGCGCCGATCAGGACTAAATCGTCCAGTTGAGCTCTGTGACGTGAGAAGGAACCCAGTTGCACTCATATACTTGCTTGGCCATGATGAAATCTACAAGGTAGGTGATCCCGGTTCAAAAATGCATTGATTAAGGTACATTGGTATGTGTAATGTTAAACCGGAGACAGATCTATCTAAACCGGAGTTTTATGAAGCAACAACATCTGGCGGTTCAACAAGGGGACTAATGATATATACCGGTTTGGTAATTTTTTCTACAAATTTAAACCGCCTGGTCTAAACATTGAAGCAGATGAGTAAGTTTACAGAAACAGATTTCATAAGACTTCTCTATAGCGACGGATCTGAAGCAAGTTCAGAAAAGAAGGAAAATATTCAAGGTTCAAAAAGGAACAATACTGAATCAATGGGCAGAGATACATATAGATCTATGGTCTTGAGGCATGAAACTGAAGGCGGATGCTAAAAACTACCGCTACACAGAGTAAGGATTCATAGATGCATCTAGGAGTTATCGTATGAACACGAAACAGGCGATGAACACTAGAAGAACATGAAACCCTAGAGCAGATCTGTGTTGAAAAGAACAGAAGACTTATTGGAGATGAGAAAGACGCGGAAGGTTGCCGCGGTGTTTTGGTGCGCCCAGGTTGATGCAGCGGCCAAGGTTGATGCAGAGGTTGACGGCGGCGGCGGAGCTCTGAAGCTGGGCGACGCGAGGAAGACGAAGCACAAGGGCACGGAGGGGAAAAAGAAATGACCCTTCGGTCCTATTTATAAGGCAAGGGACAGGAGTCAGGCGCGAAAATCAAGGGACCGTGGGTTTGGAAACGAAGATGTCACCTTAATTGTCGCAGACCTATTAAGGTCCTTTATAACAAGTGACGTCACGCCGGTTTACAACGACCAGAGAAGATGACATCACGGCAGTTCAACAAACTACAAGAAGATATTGAAGATGAAGATTTTTGCTAAAGGATTGACATGAACATGTTCAAATCAATCTGGGGCCTAATGTTGGGGATATCACTACTGGGCGTAAACCGGCCTATCTGGGCCGGGTTAACTTCGTCAGTAGTTAAGTATGTTAAAGCCCAACAAGGAAGATGAGGGCTCAAGGCCCATAGTCGGTTCAAGGCCTATAGCCGTAAACCGGCGTTGGTATTTAACTTGTATTGTAAGTTAGGAATAAGTAGAGACCAAACCGGACACATCTATGAGCCGGTATTGGGACTCTGTGAACCGACGGGCATCACTCGTGTATATAAGGGGACGACCCGGCGGCGGTTCAAGGACACAGACAACAACTCAAGACATAGGCGAAGCTTGTTTGCTCCCTGGTCATCGAAACCCCATCAATTCCATCACAACTAGACGTAGGCTTTTACCTTCACCAAAGGGGCCGAACTGGTATAAACTCTCTTGCGTCCCTGTGTCCGCTTTAACCCCTTCAAGCAAACCCGTCACGATGGCTCCACGACTAAGTCCTTTTTCTAGGACATCTGCCGTGACAAAACCACGACAAGACTCTTACGAACTGCATCGGGATATAGCCCGGCACAGAGGCGCCGCACACCCCCTATGCTTCACTGATGAAGTTATGAATCATGAATTCCCAGAGGGTTTCAAACCAGTAAATATCGAATCATACGATGGCACAACAGATCCCACTGTATGGATTGAGTACTTCCTCCTTCACATCCACATGGCTCGCGGTGATGATCTACACGCCATCAAGTATCTCCCACTAAAACTCAAAGGACCAGCTCAGCATTGGCTGAACAGCTTGCCAGCAGATTCGGTCGGCAGTTGGGAGGATCTAGAAGATGCATTCCTTGACAATTTCCAGGGCACTTATGTGCGGCCACCGGATGCTGATGACTTGAGCCACATAACCCAGCAGCCAGGGGAATCGGCCAGACAATTCTAGACACGGTTCCTGACAAAGAAAAACCAAATTGTAGATTGTCTGGATGCAGAGGCCCTAGCGGCATTTAAGCATAACATCCGCGACGAATGGCTCGCCCGCCACCTCGGCCAGGAGAAGCTGAAGTCCGTGACAGCCCTCACAACACTCATGACCCACTTTTGCACGGGCGAGGATAGCTGGCTGGCTCGCAACAACAACACATCGAGGAATCCGGATACCTCGGACACCAAAGATGTTAATGGTAGGCAGCGTCGTAACAGACCAAAGCGCCGCAATAACAGCGGTAACACCGAAGATACGGCAGTCAATGCCGGATTCAGAGGCTATAGATCCGGTCAACGGAAAAAGCCATTTAAAAGAAATACTCTGGCTCCGTCCAGTCTGGATCGCATACTGGATCGCTCGTGTCAAATCCACGGCACCCCTGACAAGCCAGCTAATCACACCAACAGAGAATGCTGGGTGTTCAAGCAGGCCGGCAAGGTAAATGCCGAGAACAAGGACAAGGGGCTGCATAGCGATGACGAGGAGGAGCCCCAGCCGCCGAACACAGGAGGACAGAAAGGGTTTCCCCCACAAGTGAAGATGGTGAACATGATATATGCAACCCACATTCCCAAGAGGGAGCGGAAGCGTGCACTAAGGGACATCTATGCGATGGAGCCCGTCGCCCCAAAGTTCAACCCATGGTCTGCTTGTTCGATCACCTTCGATCGTAGGGACCACCCCACTAGCATCCGTCATGGCGGATCCGCCGCACTGATCCTAGACCCCATCATTGACCGATTTCACCTCACTCAAGTCCTTATGGACGGCGACAGCAGCCTGAACCTGCTTTATCAAGATACAGTGCGAAAAATGGGTATCAATCCCTCGAGGATCAAACCCAGCAAAACCACCTTTAAAGGCGTCATCCCAGGTCTAGAGGCCCATTGCACAGGCTTGATCACACTGGAAGTGGTCTTCAGGTCACCGGATAACTGCCAAAGCGAAGAGTTAATCTTCGACATCGTCCCGTTTCGCAGTGGCTATCATGCACTTCTCGGACGGACAGCATTTGCAAAATTCAATGCAGTGACGCATTACGCATACCTCAAGCTCAAGATGCCAGGACCTCGCAGGGTCATAACAGTAAATGGAAACACAGAATGCTCGCTCCATACGGAAGAGCACACTGCGGCCCTTGCAGCAGAAGCTCAAAGCAGCCTGTTCAGGCAGACCACTCATTCGGCGTCACGGCCCCTGGACACCTTCAAGCGAGTCCGGAACAAGCTGCAACAGGATCGCCTGGCATGATCAGAGCTCGCCTAGCAATTCGTCCCCCGTCCCAGTCCAAGTGAAGCGACAAAATCTGTGCCACGCTTACATAACTACGCATTGAAAATACCATGGACATAGGCGGGGGCACGATCAGGACACGCCCCGCATCGTGGCTTAACCACACTAGGGGCTGTATACCTTTGACATTCCTTTTCTCTTTCAGGGCCTAACTCTCTGGAAGTCCTTCCTGGCAGTACGATTGCCGGACACATTCCGGAAGCAACAACCAAGGCGGCAACAAGCTAAGATGAACACGGGAACCGCCAGGTGGTCTCTAGTAATAATTGATATACCCGCTTTTCACTATTTATGCGTATCTTGCCCTGGGATAGGACATTTCGAATTGTCCTACTTTATGCTTATTGCACTACATGTACCAAGTACGCTTCGACATATCATTTAAATAACAATGCATATCATTAATCTGTCATTGCATTATTTAAGTTTTTCTCTTTCTCTTATATGTCCATTTACAACAATCGCACCCGCATGTGCGGGTACGGTCAGTTCGCTAGGAGTCCTCGTTTACCCCATAATACGGCGCAAGAAGTCCGATCAGTTTCGACAGTGTGGCACCCCGAACTTATAGCATTATATGCATCAGCTCCGAATCATGTCTTTGGTCAAATGTTGGGTTGCCCGGCTCCCATGCTTTGGTACCTTACGTTCCGCTATATCGGCTAAGGTAGCAGTGGGAGAACTACCGCGATTGTGTCCTGGTTCTTCCGGATGAGCACCTCAGTAGAGAAAGCCAAAAACTGACTGTCATGATAAGGCGAGAGACTGGTCGCTGTTCGAGAGGTCTCAAGTCCTTAAAGTCTTTTTCCGCTTCAGGCGAGGAGTCGGCCTTGTCCGGCTTAGGCGTGTATAGCACCCCAAATTCGGTCCTCCGAATACCAGGGGCTTCGCCAAAAATTTAAAATCATAGACTTCTATGGCTAAGTGAGAGTGATAAAGTAGTATAGTCCGATTGCCTGGTTCGTTGCGCTGAACACCTCCCTTGAAGGACCCAAAATCGGGGTAAAGAGTGTTCAGGTTTATCTCGAACACCACAGTACTAGTTACATGGGGATAGAAGCCGACGACTGGCCAACTTTCAGATTTTATAAATGGCCGCACAGAAGGTAATATTGTAAATTAAGAAAGCGTCGCATGGCGCAAACGAACTCGTTTCATATTATAGGATCACATGAGCATGTTCATTCAAAAATTACATCCTTGGCACACTCATCTGCCACTAAGCGGGAACCCTTCAGGACACTCTCATAGTAATTCTTGGGGCAGCGATGCTCCTTGCCCTCCGGCGGCCCCTCCTTCACCAGCTTCACGGCGTCCAGCTTCGCCCAGTGCACCTTCACCCAGGCAAAAGGCCTGCGTGCACCCTCGATGCAGACGGACCGCTTGATGACTTCAAGCCGTGGGCAGGCTTCCACAAGCGGCCTCACCAGACCGAAGTAGCTGCCGGACAGGGGCTCGCCAGGCCACATCTGGACTATAAGGCCCCTCATGGCCTGTTCGCCCGCCTTGTGAAGTTCGACCAACTGCTTCAGCTGGTCGCTCAAGGGCACGGGGTGTTCGGTCCCAGTATACTAAGACCAGAACAACTTCTCCGTTGAGCTCCCCTCCTCAGCCCGGTAAAACTCCACGGCATCTAGTACACTGTGGGGAAGATCTGCAAACGCTCCTGGAGAGCTCCGAACTCGGGTAAGAAAAAGGAAAGTCTCCTTCACGTGCTTACTTTGCATAATGAATGCCTTACCCGCTGCTATGTTCTTCACTGCGTCAATCTCCTAGAGGGCCTTGTGGGCTTCGGCCTTGGCGCTCCGGACGCTTTCAATCGCCTGTGTGAGCTCGGACTCTCGCATCTTGGAGTCAAGCTCCAAGGACTCGTGCTTTTTGGCGAGAGCCTCGAGCTCTTGCTGCACCTCGCCTATTCGGGCTTCTTGTTTCTCTCGTTTAATGCGTTCTTTGGCCACCTTGTCTTCGGCCTCAGACAATGCCTTCCTCAGGGTCGCCACCTCGATCGTGACCCTTCACAAATCCATGATGATCCTATTACTTTACTCCTGAACTTCTTTTTAACTATATAGACACGGGTATTTCTTACCTTTGCTCTCTTCGAGCTGCCTCTTGGTAAGGCCGAGCTCATCCTCGGCCCGTTTCAGGTCCTGCTTCAGCGCAGAGACCTCCGCAGTATGTGCGGCAGCGGCAAGCAGTGAAGCCTGTACATACACATAGACATACTCTAATTAGACTCCTGAGTTATCATTTGATCCTCTATTCGGCTTTTCCTCGCGAACACCGAATAGAGCATCAGGGGCTACTATCTATGTGGTAATATTTTCTTATATTTTGATTGCTTACCTCAAAGCCTGTTAGGAGGCTGGCGCAAGCTTCGGTCAGTCCGTTTTTGGCGGACTGAACCTTCTCGACCACCGCACTCATAATAGTGCAGTGCTCTTCATCGATGGAAGCGCTGCGAAGCGCTTCCAGCAAGTTGTCCGGTGCCTCTGGTTGGACAGAGGACACCGGCAAGGATGGTTGGCCCCCCTTAATGGGGGACTGCCTGTCGGAGTCCGGAACCATCGAAGGTTCCGGCGCAGTGTCCGGCTGGGGGCCGAACTCGGAGCCCATAGGGGCCTCGCTCCCTTGGTACCCAGGGTCCGGGAAGTCGCCTCGAGGCGCCCCCAGAACCACCTCCCCTTGGCTCGGTGCCTTTTGAGACAACACCTCGGCGTTGTCCGTAGGGCGAGGGGTGGTAGCGGTCAGGAGAGAACCGTTGTTCATATCCGACGAGTCCAGAGAGCCGCTTGACGAGGGTATGCCGAGATGAGCTCGGGACGGACTGCATAATCATGTTCGGCATGAAGAGAGGCAGTGTAATAAAACATACCACGAAGTGCTATGGTGCCCGGACACTTACGATTTTGCAAGGGGCTTGACCCTGGGCAGCCACTCGTCGCCGTAGTCGGCGGCCGTCGTGGAGCAGTCCGAAGAGAGGGTCCTTCCCTTCTTGGACCCTTCGGCCTCCCTGGTTGGGACGGCCTTCCTTTTCTTGTCTCCCCCGGCTGGGGGGGGGGAGAACTTTCCTCTTCCTCCTCGTCTTCATGGGAGGAGTGTGCGTCGGAGTCATTGGACGATGAGTCCGATACAACCTTGCGCCGGAGACCCTTTCGGGTCCCCGCGACTTTCTGCTTGGTCTTCTTCATAGGCACCTTGTAACGTGCCGGAGTCATCATCTCCGTTAGGAGAGCGCCTGTAGGATCTTCGGGCAGGGGGCTGGGCAATCAAGCTGCTCCGTTGTCTCTATCCAGTGCTGTTAATGGCATAGAAGCTTAGATCCTGCATATGACTAAACTGGGGCAAATAAATACCCCGAGAGATATAAAAACTTACCGGATTGGCGCGGCGTTTTGCGCTGAGTCTGCGGTCCTCGGTGAGGGAAGGAGGAATCTCGGCTCCCTTGAACAGCACCCTCCAGACGTTCTCGTGCGTCATGTCATCGAGCTCCCGCACTGTCTGGTGCTTGGCCGAGTCGAACTCCCACAAATCAAATGCCCGTCGTTGACATGGGAGGATCCGACGGAAGAGCATGACCTGGACCACGTTGAGGAGCTTGATTTTCTTGCTCGTCATGTTCCGGATACAGGTCTGGAGTCTGGTGTAACGCCCCGAGACCGTTGCACCAGGTGTCGTCCAGTTATTCGCCGTCGTTGCCATGTCATTTTCTTGCGTGTTGCATCTTGTCATGTCATCATGTGCATTGCATCATAATGTTTTAAAACTTGCATCCGTTCGGGTTCCCCCAGTTCCGTCTGTTGTCCGTTCTGAGTCCAACCACACTTGCACGCGCCCGTGGCATGTCCGGTATATTATTTTATAAGTGGCCGGAAAATGTTCTGGAATGGGTTGAAAGTTGGCGTGTGGTCTTATTATAGTGTAGATAGACCGCCTGTCAAGTTTCATCGCATTTGGAGTTCGTTTGATAGCCCAACCGTTAAACTATAGCGACATTATAGCCGGTCTAATGTCGGACGTTTTCGGTCTCCGGAAACTATCGCCGGGTCTCTCTCCCTTCTTTTCTCTTAGCCCAAGGCTTTCTGCACGGCCCACTACCTACCGTCAGGTCCAACCTAACCTCTCTCGTCAGCCCGCAGCCCCCCTCGCGCGCGTCCGAAATTGTCCCGAACCCGACCCAGACAGTCGTTACCATTGGATCCGGATCATCCCCAAACATCTACAAAACATCTCAGTTTTTCTTTTTGCAATCCCTACCTATTTGTTTCTCGACCGTCCGATTACGATCGGAGGGATGATGTAGCCCCTACCCAAAAATCCATATGCCATATATAAACAGATCAACCCTAATTTCTAGGGCAGATGTCCCATCCATCCCCACGCTGCCGCCACTCTCCCCCTGGGATCCAAAACAAGCCAACCAGCACTCCTCATGTCTCTTCCTCCTCAGGATCTCCTCCCGATCCATCCATCCAGTCGATCCCCCTCCTCGAATTGCAAACCTGGCCAACCACCGAGCACCTCCTGGATCACCACACCGCCTCCACCAGCACTTCCCTCAATCCCCACCAACCAGAGCCCCACGACCCTTCTCGACCAGCAGAGCTTGCCAGCCTCCGCTGCTGCGCCGCCAAGTTTCTTGTCAAAGGACGCCGTGGCCGTCGCCCTGTCAAGACCCGTCGCCGGACCCCGTGGGACCTTGTCCGGCTGGTTCTGCCGTGCCCGCTCATGCTGGAGACCATCAGCGCTTCGACCTCCATCTCCCTGCATCGCTCTGTCGCCGCGTTTGCATCGCCCCGAGTGGTCGAGCTGCTGCTATGTTTACCGCAGCTGTAGCTCACGCCCTGCCAAGCCACCGCCTCGTCCCTGCTCCAGAGGAGGACGAGCAGCGTCCCTGCCCGTTGAATGTGTCGCCCTGAGCACCATCGCCAGTCCATCCCCGTCGCCCTACCCTTCCTCCTCCCCGTTCCATTCTCCTCCTCTCTCTCAACTCCCTCTCTGTCTCTTTACCAGGATTGTGCAGGAGCTTCTCCCAACGCTATGGCATCCCTGGAGCCCAAGCAGCAGCCGCCCGCCTCCGGCGAGGATCGACCGTCTCCGACTGGATCCGCTGTGGATCCAGCCCTCCTGCGGCCGCCTCACCAGCCTCGCTCACGCCCAGCTCCCCTGCTCGCCGGCGCCAAGTCCTTGTCATCGCTACTCTACTCCTTGTCGATCAGAGGATGCCCGTTCGTCCTAGCCGCGTTGACCGTATCGATCCATGTCACCTGGGCACCCGCGGGTCGGCCTCCTCCCCATCATGGGCCGCCTTGTGCCGCCGAGGCCCAGCGCACCTCCAGATCCGGCCCAAGGCCCCCTGTGAGCAGCTTCCCATCCCCTCCAGTTTTTGGCCCAGTGGATGTTTTTTTGGTTATGTGAATTTGCTATTTAACCAGAGTTTTACAGATTTGCAGAAAAACCCTTGCACTTCATACATATAATAACTCATCATCTATGCATCGGATTAAAATGATTTATATATGAAAGTTGCTTAGAATTTTGTGTAGTCTCATAATATGTCTTTTCCATCCATGTTCAAAATGTTTAAAATGCTATTTGTTTAAATTTGCTTAAATTACTTGCTAAAATGATTTAATTCATAACTAATTAACCGTTGCTCGGATTTAAATAATCTTTATATGTAAATGGGGTAGAATTTTGCCTAGTTTATCATCGTGACATCACTTTGCATGTTTAACAACTTTAAAATATGGTTTAGGGCAGAACAGGACCAAACCTAATATATGCACATGGGGATTTACCGGAATTGTTGTTCGTTGCTTCCGGCCTCATTTAACCTTGACTAGATAGGTAGTTTTACTTTGCTTCACCCTCTTGCCATGTTTAACAACATTTAATATTGTTGGGTACATAAACGAGATCGAACTAAATAACTTGATGTGGTGTTTCGTCAATATGCAACCCGTTGTATATTGAGCCCCACTTAATTTGTAGGGTTGTTTGTGCACTTTACCATGCCATGCTTCATTAAACCGGACATGCATCATACTTGATTGTGCATCATGCCATGTCTATGTGTTGGTTGTTTACTATGGTGCTTGCTTCTTTCCGGTGTTGCTTCTTCGGGTTGGTTCCGATAACGTCGCGTTTGTGAGGACCCGTTCGTCTACGTCCATTTGTCTTCTTCATGGACTCGTTCTTCTTCCTTGTGGGATTTCAGGCAAGATGACCATACCCTTGAAATCACTTCTATCTTTGCTTGCTAGTTGCTCGCTCTTTTGCTATGCCTATGCTGCGATGCCTACCACTTGCTTATCATGCCTCCCAAATTGCCATGTCAAACCTCTAACCCACCATGTCCTAGCAAACCGTTGATTGGCTATGTTACCACTTTGCTCAGCCCCTCTTATAGCGTTGCTAGTTGCAGGTGAAGATTGGAGACCGTCCCTTGTTGGAACATTATTTACTTGATGGGATATCATTATATTGCCTTGTTATCTTAATGCATCTATATACTTGGTAAAGGATGGAAGGCTCGGCCTTATGCCTGGTGTTTTGTTCCACTCTTGCCGCCCTAGTTTCCGTCATATCGGTGTTATGTTCTCGGATTTTGCGTTCCTTACGCGGTTGGGTAATAATGGGAACCCCTTGACAGTTCGCCTTGAATAAAACTCTTCCAGCAAAGCCCAACATTGGTTTTACCATTTGCCACCTAGCCTTTTCTTTCCCTTGGGTTCTGCAGACTCAAGGGTCATCATTATTTTAACCCCCCCGGGCTAGTGCTCCTCTGAGTGTTGGTGCGAACTAGAGTCCTGTGCAGCGCCCCCTCGGGGAAACTCGAGGTTTGGTTTTAGTTGTACGGAGCGCTCATCTGAGTGTGCCCTGAGAACGAGATATGTGCAGCTCCTATCAGGATTTGTCGGCACATTCGGGCGGTGTTGCTGGATTTGTTTTAACTTGTCAAAGTGTCTTGTAGAACCGGGATACCGAGTCTGATCGGAACGTCTCAGGAGGAGGTCTATTCCTTCGTTGACTGTGAGAGCTTGTGATGGGCTAAGTTGGGACACCCTTGCAGGGATTTGAACTTTCGAAAGCCGTGCCCGCGGTTATGGGCAGATGGGAATTTGTTAATGTCCGGTTGTAGAAAACCTGAAGTTGACCTTAATTGAAATGCATCAACTGCGTGTGTTGCCGTGATGGTCTCTTTCCGGTGGAGTTCGGGAAGTGAACACGGTGTTGGAGTTATGCTTGACGTAGGTTGTTTTAGGATCACTTCTTGATCATACTTTTATCGACTGTGCTTTGCCTTCTCTTCTCGCTCTCATTTGCGTATGTTAGCCACCATATATGCTAGTCGCTTGCTGCAGCTCCACCTCTTACCTTTACCTTACCCATAAGCTTAAATAGTCTTGATCATGGGGGTGCGAGATTGCTGAGTCCCCGTGACTCACAGATACTTCCAAACCCAGCTTGCAGGTGCCGATGAGTCCGTGCAGATGACGCAACCAAGCTCAGGAGGAGCTCGATGAAGATCTTGTCCTTTGTGTTGTTTCGTTCTAGTTGTCAGTAGTGGAGCCCAGTTGGGGTCGATCGGGGACCTTGTCGCATTTGGGGGTTCTTCTTTTATTTTGGTTCCGTAGTCGGACCTTGATTGTATTTGGATGTTGTAATGCTTTATTCATGTATTTGTGTGAAGTGGCGAGTGTAAGCCAACTATGTATCTCTTTCCCTTATGTATTACATGGGTCGTGTGAAGATTACCTCACTTGCGACATTGCTTTCAATGCGGTTATGCCTCTAAGTCGTGCTTCGACATGTGGGAGATATAGCCGCATCGAGGGCGTTACAAGTTGGTAATCAGAGCCTTCCCCGACCTTAGGAGCCCCCATTGCTTGATCGTTTTTAGCGGCCGAGTTGTGTCTAGAAAAAAATGTTTTGAGTCATTTAGGAATTATATATCAGAGAGTTTAGGAATTCTTTTACTCCCCAGTCTCCTCATCGCTCTAGTAAGGCATCCTGACGTAGAGTTTTGACTCTTCTCTTCTCAAATTTCACTAAAAAAAATTAGGATCACGCGGGTATCTTGGAATCGTTCTGATGGTTTTGTGACGAGAACATTATCTTGGTGCCTCCTGTCGGGGGTTTTGTGGCAGTGTCCCGGGGAGTTGAGCTCCGAGCTGTTCTGGAATACCTGAGTTTAGTACGCCGACATCGAAAATCTCCTTTATGCAGTTCGTTGGTGAGATAACCTCGACGCCACCAAGTACTGGGGCGGGAGTTCGGGAGTATTGCCATAACTTGTATAACGGATGTTTTTCGAAGGTTGAGGTAGATGATTTCCGAAGGTTTCTTGGTTATGTGTTGAAGGATGGATACAGCTGGATGTAGGATTTGTTAGTTTTGAGTGAGATATTATGCTTCCCCTGTATCCCCAACACCTGATTGCATAACCGGAAAATTTCGGGAGTTTATAAGTGGGAATTCAAGTAGCTCTTAGGATATCTTTCCGACAGATGTATGATATGAAATTGGGGTTCGACGTCTAGTGGTCCGCCTATTCACGGTCGGTTTTACAGTGGTCTCGTTGTGTCTTAAAGAGTCCTTGGCTATGCCGACTCGGGGATGCTTCGTATGTCATGTGCACTGCCTTGTCCATGATGGTGTTGTACGATCGAGCCCGTGTAGGCCCCACCACAAAAACTTCGGATGAAATCTCTATCATATGTTTGTTCCGGCTTATTCTGCAAGCCAATCCTTTGTTTTTGTTTTGAGTTGTGGTATTCGAGTTGCTTCAATGTCAAGTGTTGATTCCATACCTTCCCCACGCGGTGTTCTCATATTTCTATGTGAATACTAATTGTTGGAAATATGCCCTAGAGGCAATAATAAATTAGTTATTATTATATTTCCTTGTTCATGATAATCGTTTATTATTCATGCTAGAATTGTATTGATAGGAAACTCAGATACATGTGTGGATACATAGACAACACCATGTCCCTAGTAAGCCTCTAGTTGACTAGCTCGTTGATCAATAGATGGTTACGGTTTCCTGACCATGGACATTGGATGTCATTGATAACGGGATCACATCATTAGGAGAATGATGTGATGGACAAAGACCCAATCCTAAGCCTAGCACAAGGTCATGTAGTTCGTATGCTAAAGCTTTTCTAATGTCAAGTATCATTTCCTTAGACCATGAGATTGTGCAACTCCCGGATACCGTAGGAGTGCTTTGGGTGTGCCAAACATCACAACGTAACTGGGTGGCTATAAAGGTACACTACGGGTATCTCCGAAAGTGTCTGTTGGGTTGGCACGAATCGAGACTGGGATTTGTCACTCCGTGTAAACGGAGAGGTATCTCTGGGCCCACTCGGTAGGACATCATCATAATGTGCACAATGTGACCAAGGAGTTGATCACGGGATGATGTGTTACGGAACGAGTAAAGAGACTTGCCGGTAACAAGATTGAACAAGGTATCGGGATACCGACGACCGAATCTCGGGCGAGTATTGTACCGCTAGACAAAGGGAATTGTATATGGGATTGATTAAAGTCCTTGACATCGTGGTTCATCCAATGAGATCATCGTGGAACATGTGGGAGCCAACATGGGTATCCAGATCCCGCTGTTGGTTATTGACCGGAGAACATCTCGGTCATGTCTGCATGGTTCCCGAACCCGTAGGGTCTACACACTTAAGGTTCGGTGACGCTAGGGTTATAGAGATATTAGTATGCGGTAACCTGAAAGTTTTTCGGAGTCCCGGATGAGATCCCGGACGTCACCAGGAGTTCCGGAATGGTCTGGAGGTAAAGAATTATATATAGGAAGTGCTATTTCGGCCATCGGGACAAGTTTCGGGGTCACTGGTATTGTACCGGGACCATCGGAAGGGTCCCGGGGGTCCACCAGGTGGGGCACCTGCCCCGGGGGCCACATGGGCTGTAGGGGGTGCGCCTTGGCCTATATGGGCCAAGGGCACCAGCCCCAAGAGGCCCATGCGCCAAGAGAAGAGGAAAAGGAAGAGTCCTAAAGGGGGAAGGCACCTCCGAGGTGCCTTGGGGAGGAGGGACTCCTCCCTTGGCCGCACCCTTCCTTGGAGGAAGGGCCAAGGCTGCGCCCCCCCCTCTCCCTTGGCCCTATATATAGTGGGGGAAAGGGAGGGCAATCAAACCTAAGCCCTGGCGCCTCCCTCTCCCTCCCATGAGACATCTCCCTCCTCCCGCAGCGCTTGGCGAAGCCCTGTTGGAATCCCGCTACCTCCACCACCACGCCGTCGTGTTGCTGGATCTCCATCAACCTCTCCTCCCCCCTTGCTGGATCAAGAAGGAGGAGACGTCGCTGCTCCGTACGTGTGTTGAACGCGGAGGTGCCGTCCGTTCGGCGCTAGGATCATCGGTGATTTGGATCACGACGAGTACGACTCCATCAACCCCGTTCTCTTGAATGCTTCCGCGCGCGATCTACAAGGGTATGTAGATCCACTCCTCCCTCGTTGCTAGATGAATCCATAGATAGATCTTGGTGACATGTAGGAAAATTTTGAATTTATGCTACATTCCCCGACAGTGGCATCATGAGCTAGGTCTATGCGTAGTTTCTATGCACGAGTAGAACACAAAGTAGTTGTGGGCGTTGATTTTGTTCAATATGCTTGCCGTTACTAGTCTTATCTTGATTCGGCGGCATCGTGGGATGAAGCGGCCCGGACCGACCTTACACGTACTCTTACGTGAGACTGGTTCCACTGACTGACATGCACTAGTTGCATAAGGTGGCTAGCGGGTGTCTGTCTCTCCCACTTTAGTCGGATCGGATTCGATGAAAAGGGTCCTTATGAAGGGTAAATAGCAATTGGCATATCACGTTGTGGTTCTTGCGTAGGTAAGAAACGTTCTTGCTAGAAACCCATAGCAGCCACGTAAAACATGCAAACAACAATTAGAGGACGTCTAACTTGTTTTTGCAGGGTATGCTGTGTGATGTGATATGGCCAAAAAGGATGTGATGAATGATATATGTGATGTACGAGATGATCATGTTCTTGTAATAGGAATCACGACTTGCATGTCGATGAATATGACAACCGGCAGGAGCCATAGGAGTTGTCTTAATTTATTTATGACCTACGTGTCAACATAAACGTCATGTAATTACTTTACTTTATTGCTAACCGTTAGCCATAGAAGTAGAAGTAATAGTTGGCGAGACAACTTCATGAAGACACGATGATGGAGATCATGGTGTCATGCCGGTGACGATGATGATCATGGAGCCCCGAAGATGGAGATCAAAAGGAGCAATATGATATTGGCCATATCATGTCACTATTTGATTGCATGTGATGTTTATCATGTTTATACATCTTATTTTCTTAGAACGACGGTAGTAAATAAGATGATCCCTCATTAAAATTTCAAGAAAGTGTTCCCCCTAACTGTGCACCGTTGCGAAAGATCGTCGTTTCGAAGCACCACGTGATCGGGTGTGATAGATTCTTACGTTCACATACAACGGGTGTAAGACAGATTTACACATGCGAAACACTTAGGTTGACTTGACGAGCCTAGCATGTACAGACATGGCCTCGGAACACAAGAGACCGAAAGGTCGAGCATGAGTCATATGGTAGATACGATCAACATGAAGATGTTCACCGATGTTGACTAGTCTGTCTCACGTGATGATCGGACACGGCCTAGGTTACTCAGATCATGTAATCACTTAGATGACTAGAGGGATGTCTATCTGAGTGGGAGTTCATAAGATGAACTTAATTATCCTGAACATAGTCAAAAGGTCTTCGCAAATTATGTCGTAGCTTGCGCTTTAGTTCTACTGTTTAGTTATGTTCCTAGAGAAAATTTAGTTGAAAGTTGATAGTAGCAATTATACGGACTAGGTCCGTAAACTGAGGATTGTCCTCATTGCTTCATAGAAGGCTTATGTCCTTAATGCACCGCTCAATGTGCTGAACCTCGAACGTTGTCTATGGATGTTGCGAACATCTGACATACACATTTTGATAACTACGTGATAGTTCAGTTAAACGGCTTAGAGTTGAGGCACCAAAGACGTTTTGAAACGTCGCGAAACATATGAGATGTTTCGAGGGCTGAAATTGGGATTTCAGGCTCGTGCCCACGTCAAGAGGTATAAGACCTCCAACGATTTTCTTAGCCTGCAAACTAAGGGAGAAAAGCTCAATTGTTGAACTTGTGCTCAGATTGTCTGAGTACAACAATCGCTTGAATCGAGTGGGAGTTGATCTTCGAGATGAAATAGTGATGGTTCTCCGAAGTCATTACCACCAAGCTGCTTGAGCTTCGTGATGAACTATAATATATCAGGGACATATATGATGATCCTTGAGATATTCACGATGTTTGACACCACGAAAGTAGAAATCAAGAAGGAGCATCAATTGTTGATGGTTGGTGAAACCACTAGTTTCAAGAAGGGCAAGGGAACAAAGGGATACTTCATGAAACGGCAATTCAGCTGCTGCTCTACTGAAGAAACCCAAGGTTGAACCCAAACCTGAGACTGAGTGCTTCTGTAATAAGGGGAACAGCCACTGGAGCAGAATTACCCTAGATACTTGGTAGATGAGAAGGCTGGCAAGGTCGATAGAAGTATATTGGATATACATTGTGTTGATGTGTACTTTACTAGTACTCCTAGTAGCACCAGGGTATTAGATACCGGTTCGGTTGCTAAGTGTTAGTAACTCGAAACAAAAGGCTACGGAATAAACGGAGACTAGCTAAAGGTGAGCTGACGATATGTGTTGGAAGTGTTTCCAATGTTAATATGATCAAGCATCGCACGCTCCCTCTACCATCAAGATTGGTGTTTGCGTTGAGCATAGATATAATTGGATTATGTCTATCGCAATACGGTTATTCATTTAAGGAGAATAATGGTTACTCTGTTTATTTGAATAATACCTTCAATAGTCTTACACCTAAAATGAATGGTTTATTGAATCTCGATCGTAGTGATACACATGTTCATGCCAAAAGATAGTAATGATAGTACCACCTACTTGTGGCACTGCCACGTAAGTCATATCGGTATAAAACGCATGAAGAAGCTCCATGTTGATGGATCTTTGGGCTCACTTGTTTTGAAAGGTTTGAGACATGCGAACCATGTCTATTGGTGTATATGCATGAAGAAACTCCATGCAAATGGACCGTTTGGACTCACTTGATTTTGAATCACTTGAGACATGCAAATCATACCACATGGGCAAGATGACTGAAAGCCTCGTTTTCAGTAAAATGGAACTAGAAAGCAACTTGTTGGAAGTAATACATTTTGATGTGTGCAGTCCAATGAGTGCTGAGGCATGTAGTGGATATCGTTATGTTCTTACTTCACAGATGATTTGAGTAGATGTTGAGTATATTTACTTGATGAATCACGAGTCTGAATTATTGAAAGGTTCAAGTAATTTCAGGGTGAAGTTGAAAGATCGTCGTGACAAGAGGATAAAAGACCTATGATATGATCATAGAGATGAATATCTGAATTACGAGTTTGGCATAGAATTAAGACATTGTGGAAATTGTTTCACAACTAATACAGCCTGGAACACCATTGTGTGATGGTGTGTCCGAACATCATAACTGCACCCTATTGGATATGATGCATACCATGATGTCTCTTATCGAATTACCACGATAGTTTATGGGTTAGGCATTAGAGACAACCACATTCACTTTAAATAGGGCACCACGTAATTCCGATGAGATGACATCGTATGAACTATGGTTTAAGGAAACCTAAGCTGTCATTTCTTAAAAGTTTGGGGCTGCGACGCTTATGTGAAAAGGTTTCAGGCTGATAAGCTCAAACCCAAAGCGGATAAATGCATCTTCATAGGACACCCAAAACAGTTGGGTATACCTCCTGTCTCAGATCCGAAAGCAATAAGGGATTGTTTCTAGAATCGGGTCCTTTCTCGAGGAAAAGTTTCTCTCGAAAGAATTGAGTGGGAGGATGGTGGAGAATTGATGAGGTTATTGAACCGTCTCTTCAACTAGTGTGTGGCAGGGCACAGGAAGTTGTTCCTGTGGCACCTACACCAATTGAAGTGGAAGCTTATGATAGTGATCATGAAACTTCAGATCAAGTCACTACCAAACCTCGTGGGATGACAAGGATGCGTACTACTTCAGAGTGGTATGTGATCCTATCTTGGAAGTCATGTTGCTAGACAACAATGAACCTACGAGCCATGGAGAAGCGATGGTGGGCCCGGATTCCGATAAATGGCTCGAGGCCATAAAATCCGAGAAAGGATCCATGTATGAAAACAAAGTGTAGACTTTGGCAGAACAACTCGATGGTCGTAAGGCTATTGAGTGCAGATGGATTTTAAAAGGAAGACGGACAATGATGGTAAATGTCACCATTCAGAAAGCTCGACTTGTCGTTAAGATGTTTTCCGACAAGTTCAAGGAGTTGACTATGATGAGACTTTCTCACTCGTAGCGATGCTAAGAGTCTGTTGGAAGTATATTAGCGATTACTGCATTATTTATGAAATCTTGCAGATAGGATGTCAAAACATTGTTTCCTCGACGTTTTTTTGAGGAAAGGTTGTATGTGATACAAACCGGAAGGTTTTGTCAATCCTGAAAGATGCTAATAAGTATGCGAAGCTCTAGCAATCCTTCTAGGGACTGGAGTAAGCATCTCGGAGTTGGAATGTATGCTTTGATGATGATCAAAGATTTTGGGTTTATACAAAGTTTATGAGAAACTTGTATTTCCAAAGAAGTGAGTGGGAGCACTATAGAATTTCCGATGAGTATGTGTTGTTAACATGTTGTTGATCGGAAATGATGTAGAATTTCTGGAAAGCATATAGGGTTATTTGAAAAGTGTTTTTCAATGGAAAGCCTGGATTAAGCTACTTGAACATTGAGCATCAAGATCTATAAGGATAGATCAAAATGCTTAATGGTACTTTCAAATGAGCACATACCTTGACATGATCTTGAAGGTGTTCAAGATGGATCAGTCAAAGAAGGAGTTCTTGCCTGAGTTGTAAGGTATGAAGTTAAGACTTAAAGCTCGACCACGGCAGAAGAAAGAGGAAGGACGAAGGTCGTCCCCTATGCTTTTGTCATAGGCTCTATACGGTATGCCATGCTGAGTACCGCACCTGATGTGTGCCTTGCCATGAGTCAGTCAAGGGGTACAAGAGTGATCTAAGAATGGATCACAGGACAGCGGTCAAAGTTATCCTTAGTAACTAGTGGACTAAGGAATTTTCTCGATTATGGAGGTGGTAAAAGAGTTCGTCGTAAAGGGTTACGCCGATGCAAACTTTGACACTAATCCAGATTATTCTGAGTAGTAAACTGGATTCGTATGGTAGAACAGTTATTTGAAATGGCTCCAAATATAGCGTAGTAGCTGCATCTACAAGATAACATAGAAATTTGCGAAGTACATACGGATCTGAAAGATTCAGACCCGCTGACTATAACATCTCTCACAAGCATAACATGTTCAAACCCAGAACTCATCGAGTGTTAATCACATGGTAATGTGAACTAGATTATTGACTCTAGTAAACTCTTTGGGTGTTAGTCACATGGGGATGTGACCCTGAGTGTTAATCACATATCGATGTGAACTGGATTATTGACTCTAGTGCAAGTGGGAGACTGTTGGAAATATGCCCTAGAGGCAATAATAAATTAGTTATTATTATATTTCCTTGTTCATGATAATTGTTTATTATTCATGCTAGAATTCTATTGATAGGAAACTCAGATACATGTGTGGATACATAGACAACACCATGTCCCTAGTAAGCCTCTAGTTGACTAGCTCGTTGATCAATAGATGGTTACGGTTTCCTGACCATGGACATTGGATGTCATTGATAACGGGATCACATCATTAGGAGAATGATTTGATGGACAAAGACCGAATCCTAAGCCTAGCACAAGGTCATGTAGTTCGTATGCTAAAGCTTTTCTAATGTCAAGTATCATTTCCTTAGACCATGAGATTGTGCAACTCCCGGATACCGTAGGAGTGCTTTGGGTGTGCCAAACATCACAATGTAATTGGGTGGCTATAAAGGTACACTACGGGTATCTCCGAAAGTGTCTGTTGGGTTGGCACGAATCGAGACTGGGATTTGCCACTCCGTGTAAACGGAGAGGTATCTCTGGGCCCACTCGGTAGGACATCATCATAATGTGCACAATGTGACCAAGGAGTTGATCACGGGATGATGTGTTACGGAATGAGTAAAGAGACTTTCCGGTAACAAGATTGAACAAGGTATCGGGATACTGACGATCAAATCTCGGGCAAGTATCGTACCGCTAGACAAAGGGAATTGTATACGGGATTGATTAAAGTCCTTGACATCGTGGTTCATCCGATGAGATTATCGTGGAACATGTGGGAGCCAACATGGGTATCCAGATCCCTCTGTTGGTTATTGACCGGAGAACGTCTCAGTCATGTCTGCATGGTTCCCGAACCCGTAGGGTCTACACACTTAAGGTTCGGTGACGCTAGGGTTATAGAGATATTAGTATGCGGTAACCCGAAAGTTGTTCGGAGTCCCGGATGAGATCCCGGACGTCACGAGGAGTTCCGGAATGGTCCGGAGGTAAAGAATTACATATAGGAAGTGCTATTTCGGCCATCGGGACAAGTTTCGGGGTCACCGGTATTGTACCGGGACCACCGGAAGGGTCCCGGGGGTCCACCGGGTGGGGCCACCTGCCCCGGGGGACACATGGGCTGTAGGGGGTGCGCCTTGGCCTATATGGGCCAAGGGCACCCGCCCCAAGAGGCCCATGCGCCAAGAGAAGAGGAAAAGGAAGAGTCCTAAAGGGGGAAGGCACCTCCGAGGTGCCTTGGGGAGGAGGGACTCCTCCCTTGGCCGCACCCTTCCTTGGAGGAAGGGCCAAGGCAGCGCCCCCCTCTCCCTTGGCCCTATATATAGTGGGGGAAAGGGAGGGCAACCAAACCAAAGCCCTGGCGCCTCCCTCTCCCTCCCATGACACATCTCCCTCCTCCCGCAGCGCTTGGCGAAGCCCTGTTGGACTCCCGCTACTTCCACCACCACGCCGTCGTGCTGATGGATCTCCATCAACCTCTCCTCCCCCCTTGCTGGATCAAGAAGTAGGAGACGTCGCTGCTCCGTACATGTGTTGAACGCGGAGGTGCCGTCCGTTCGGCGCTAGGATCATCGGTGATTTGGATCACGACGAGTACGACTCCATCAACCCCGTTCTCTTGAACGCTTCCGCGCGCGATCTACAAGGGTATGTAGATCCACTCCTCCCTCGTTGCTAGATGACTCCATAGATAGATCTTGGTGACACGTAGGAAAATTTTGAATTTATGTTACGTTCCCCAACACTAATCCCTCATGATAATCGAGATTGTCATGTCAATCCTTTTCAACCGGCGTGTCTCTCTTCAAGTGGACCCGATCACTTCAACATTCGCAAGATCATTTATCAGTTCTTTTCAACGGTGTTCGCTTCATCCGTTTTCCAAGTTGTCTTTGTTTTTCCCGCCCACCCACCCCATTTTTCTTCAAGGATTCAGATTTCTTAATCAATGAACCATCTTATTGATGCGAGGCCTCTTCATTCCTTTCCGTCAATGTTCTTATCCGGGGATTCTCATGAAGATTTTAACGGAGCCTCAAGGTCATCATCCTTAATTTTTTTTCTCCGGTGGTTTCAAGTCAAGCTTTGTTGATCATATCCTTTCCTCGTTCCAATGCTTTCTCATGCCGGTGCAATTCTTAATCGTTCACCTCTCGCTATTCAATTGTTCCGGAGTGCTTAAGATATCTCGAAGATTCGTGTTTCCACTCTGCATTCGTTCAAGATCTTTCGAGGATGTTATCTCATTCAAGCCATTTAATTCAACCGGTGCTTTCTCTCTTTTAAATCATTCTACGGTGTTTTTTTTGAGTGGGCCCTAACCCATAGGTCTTTTCCCCGGATCTTACCTGACTCTTCTTATTTTCCCGGAGTTACTCTCAAATTCTTTTCGGAGTTTGACGTAAGAATGATTTATCATCAGTCACATGCTTTTCTCCAAGATCTGTCGAATTCTTTTCATCGTTGGCTCAACTTTTCCATTCTTCATTCCGGCGTGCCTCAATAATTCACGGTGGTGTCTCTCATC
Source organism: Triticum urartu (assembly GCF_056163025.1). Lineage (NCBI taxonomy): Eukaryota > Viridiplantae > Streptophyta > Magnoliopsida > Poales > Poaceae > Triticum > Triticum urartu. The sequence goes on from NC_141876.1 coordinate 444,553,429, forward strand.
GTCTTTCACAACACTTGAAGACCGAAGAAGATTTTTTCTCTCAAATCTTGGCCCGTTCTCTCAAGATCCATGGTTCTAGCGTTATGCCATCCTCTCATAATTGTTTTCGATTGTGAGATTTCTTTTCACCCATCCGGAGAATTCAGAGTATTTTTAGTTTGATTCTCCGGAGCCCATCATCTCATAATTATTCATTCCTAGCTTTCAGTTATCGTTCTCCTAATCTTACCAGTGCATCGATCAATTATCCTCTAATCAGTTCTTGATCTCTTCATTCTCATGTATCTTAATCCTCTCAAGTATCTTCATTCGTTTTCCCAATTCTTCCCGGTGTTCCTCTATCTTCCTTTGGTCATTTTAATTCTTACGGTGGTTCATTCAAGATTTCTCTTCCTTTGTTATCATATCAATCTATTCGATGTTCCAATCCTACCGGTGGTTCATTGAAGACCTTCTCAAGTTTGATTATATTTCTCTTAATCCTTTCTTCGAGAATAAGTTGTATGCCAAATCCGTGACTTTCATCAATTTAATTGGTGAAGGATAAGCATAATGTAATTCTTATTCTTCTTTCAGCCAGGAGATTAATTCCCTATTCCGGGGGCTCATCAAATTCTCGGTTTCATTTGTTTCATCTTTTATTTTCCCGAAGTTTCAAGATCTCTCTTTTATCTCGTCGCAAGCTTCATCTAATCATTTCAAGGCTTCAACCTTATTCTTTTCATCCTTCACTTCTTTGTGATCATTCTTTTAACCGGAGTTCTTCATGAAGGTTCTACATGATGGTTCATCAAGGATTTATATTCCTTCTCGAAGTGTTCATTGAGGTTCTTTTTTTTAAGGAGCTCAAGCATTCTTCATCTTGCATTCCGAAGTGCAATTCCTTCTACCGTATCATTGGAGGTGGTATTATGTCATTCTTGATAATTTGAGTTCATGTTTCATGATTCACAAGTTGTCAAGAATGAGATATTTTAAATCCATCAATCTCGTCATTGGAGTCATCTGGGGTGATATTTCACCTAAAGCCTTCCCGAAGGATTGTGGCTATTTATGGTGCTTATAATGACCCTAGTTCTTCTTTATCCTCTTGGTGAAATACTTCCTCGTCTCCTTGTTCTTATCAATCCAATTCTTTTTCCCGTGAGTGGCAGGTTGTCACCTCATAATTTTGAGATGTATTCCATAAGACATATCAAGCTTATTCTTTTCTTTGTTGGTTTTCCAACAACTCCGTTCTAGCATTTGTTGTAAGCGTGCTCCCTCGAGATCTTGTTTCCCTTCGTTCATCCCATTCCATTCTTACTTTTGTTCCGGAGGCTTTGTGATGTTGCTCTCTTCAACCCATCATCTTGGTTGTCAAGGTCATGTTCGTTTCCTTCCATTTCCAGTCGAAGTGCTGCCCAAATTATACCATTCTTTCCCTCTCTATCTTGTTTTTAATCGGAGTGCTGCCCGAATTTGTTCTTCCTCGTTACTCTTCTCAAATGGAGTGTTTTCAACTTTGTTCATCTCCGTTGTATTCTTTCTTTCAGTGTGTACAACCTCACAAGGTTCTTTGGTTTCACTCAATTGTCAAAGAAGCAACTTAGTTTTACCTCTCCTCTTTCTCTTCCGTTTGCCCTCCAGTGCCATTCTAGATCTCGGGACGAGATCCTCTCGTAGTGGTGGAGTGTTGTAACGCCCCGAGACTGTTGCGCCAGGTGTCGTCCAGTTATTCGCCGTCGTTGCCATGTCATTTGCTTGCGTGTTGCATCTTGTCATGTCATCATGTGCATTGCATCATCATGTTTTAAAACTTGCATCCGTCCGGGTTCCCCCAGTTCCGTCTGTTGTCCGTTCTGAGTCCAACCACACTTGCACGCGCCCGCGGCATGTCTGGTATATTATTTTATAAGTGGCTGGAAAATGTTCTCGGAATGGGTTGAAAGTTGGCGTGTGGTCTTATTATAGTGTAGATAGACCGCCTGTCAAGTTTCATCGCATTCGGAGTTCGTTTGATAGCCCAACCGTTAAACTATAGCGGCATTATAGCCGGTCTAACGTCGGACGTTTTCGGTCTCCGGAAACTGTCGCCGGGTCTCTCTCTCTTCTTTTCTCTCAGCCCAAGGCTTTCTGCACGGCCCACTACCTACCGTCAGGTCCAACCTAACCTCTCTCGTCAGCCCGCAGCCCCCCTCGCGCGCGTCCGAAATTGTCCCGAACCCGACCCGGACAGTCGTTACCGTTGGATCCGGATCATCCCCAATCATCTACAAAACATCTCAGTTTTTCTTTTTGGAATCCCTACCTATTTGTTTCTCGACCGTCCGATTACGATCGGAGGGATGAGGTAGCCCCTACCTAAAAATCCATATGCCATATATAAACAGATCAACCCTAATTTCTAGGGCAGATGTCCCATCCATCCCCACGCTGCCGCCACTCTCCCCCTCAGGATCCAAAACAAGCTAACCAGCACTCCTCATGTCTCTTCCTCCTCAGGATCTCCTCCCGATCCATCCATCCAGTCGATCCCCCTCCTCGAATTGCAAACCTGGCCAACCACCGAGCACCTCCTGGATCACCACACTGCCTCCACCAGCACTTCCCTCAATCCCCACCAACCAGAGCCCCACGACCCTTCTCGACGAGCAGAGCTTGCTAGCCTCCCCTGCTGCGCCGCCAAGTTTCTCGTCAAAGGATGCCGTGGCCGTCGCCCTGTCAAGACCCGTCGCCGGACCCCGTGGGACCTTGTCTGGCTGGTTCTGCCGCGCCTGCTCACGCCGGAGACCATCAGCGCTTCGACCTCCATCTCCCTGCATCGCTCTGTCGCCGCGTTTGCATCGCCCCGAGTGGTCAAGCTGCTGCTATGTTTACTGCAGCTGTAGCTCACGCCCTGCCAAGCCACCGCCTCGTCCCTGCTCCAGAGGAGGACGAGCAGCGTCCCTGCCCGTTGAATGTGTCGCCCCGAGCACCATCGCCAGGCCATCCCCGTCGCCCTACCCTTCCTCCTCCCCGTTCCCTTCTCCTCCTCTCTCTCAACTCCCTCTCTGTCTCTTTACCACGAGCATGCAGGAGCTCCGCCCAATGCTATGGCATCCCTGGAGCCCAAGCAGCAGCCGCCCGCCTCCGGCGAGGATCGACCGTCTCCGACTGGATCCGCTGTGGATCCAGCCCTCCTGCCGCCGCCTCACCAACCTCGCTCACGCCCAGCTCCCCTGCTCGCCGGTGCCAAGTCCTTGTCATCGCTACTCTACTCCCTATCGAGCAGAGGGTGCCCGTTCGTCCTAGCCGCGTTGACCTCATCGATCCATGTCACCTGGGCACCCGCGGGCCGGCCTCCTCCCCATCATGGGCCGCCTTGTGCCGCCGAGGCCCAGCGCACCTCCAGATCCGGCCCAAGGCCCCCTGTGAGCAGCTTCCCATCCCCTCCAGTTTTCGGCCCAGTGGATGTTTTTTTTGGTTATGCGAATTTGCTATTTAACCAGAGTTTTACAGATTTGCAGAAAAACCCTTGCACTTCATACATATAATAACTCATCATCTATGCATCGGATTAAAATGATTTATATATGAAAGTTGCTTAGAATTTTGTGTAGTCTCATAATATGTCTTTTCCATCCATGTTCAAAATGTTTAAAATGTTGTTTGTTTAAATTTGCTTAAATTACTTGCTAAAATGATTTAATTCATAACTAATTAACCGTAGCTTGGATTTAAATAATCTTTATATGTAAATGGGGTAGAATTTTGCCTAGTTTATCATTGTGACATCACTTTGCAGGTTTAACAACTTTAAAATATGGTTTAGGGAAGAACAGGACCAAACCTAATATATGCACATGGGGATTTACCGGAATTGTTGTTCGTTGCTTCCGGCCTCATTTAATCTTGACTAGATAGGTAGTTTTACTTTGCTTCACCCTCTTGCCATGTTTAACAACATTTAATATTGTTGGGTACATAAACGAGATCGAACTAAATAACTTGATGTGGTGTTTCGTCAATATGCAACCCATTGCATATTGAGCCCCACTTAATTTGTAGGGTTGTTTGTGCACTTTACCATGCCATGCTTCATTAAACCGGACATGCATCATACTTGATTGTGCATCATGCCATGTCTATGTGTTGGTTGTTTACTATGGTGCTTGCTTCTTTCTGGTGTTGCTTCTTCGGGTTGGTTCCGATAACGTCGCGTTTGTGAGGACCCGTTCGTCTACGTCCATTTGTCTTCTTCATGGACTCTTTCTTCTTCCTTGCGGGATTTCAGGCAAGATGACCATACCCTCGAAATCACTTCTGTCTTTGCTTGCTAGTTGCTCGCTCTTTTGCTATGCCTATGCTGCGATGCCTACCACTTGCTTATCATGCCTCCCAAATTGCCATGTCAAACCTCTAACCCACCATGTCCTAGCAAACCGTTGATTGGCTATGTTACCGCTTTGCTCAGCCCCTCTTATAGCGTTGCTAGTTGCAGGTGAAGATTGGAGACCGTCCCTTGTTGGAACATTATTTACTTGTTGGGATATCATTATATTGCCTTGTTATCTTAATGCATCTATATACTTGGTAAAGGGTGGAAGGCTCGGCCTTATGCCTGGTGTTTTGTTCCACTCTTGCCGCCCTAGTTTCCGTCATATCAGTGTTATGTTCTCGGATTTTGCGTTCCTTACGCGGTTGGGTAATAATGGGAACCCCTTGACAGTTTGCCTTGAATAAAACTCTTCCAGCAATGCCCAACATTGGTTTTACCATTTGCCACCTAGCCTTTTCTTTCCCTTGGGTTCTGCAGACTCAAGGGTCATCATTATTTTAACCCCCCCCCCCCCCCCCGGGCCAGTGCTCCTCTGAGTGTTGGTCCGAACTAGAGTCCTGTGCAGCGCCCCCTCGGGGAAACTCGAGGTTTGGTTTTAGTTGTACGGAGCGCTCATCTGAGTGTGCCCTGAGAACGAGATATGTGCAGCTCCTATCAGGATTTGCCGGCACATTCGGGCGGTGTTGCTGGATTTGTTTTAACTTGTCGAAGTGTCTTGTAGAACCGGGATACCGAGTCTGATCGAAACGTCTCGGGAGGAGGTCTATTCCTTCGTTGACCGTGAGAGCTTGTGATGGACTAAGTTGGGACACCCCTGCAGGGATTTGAACTTTCGAAAGCCGTGCCCGCGGTTACGGGCAGATGGGAATTTGTTAATGTCCAGTTGTAGAAAACCTGAAGTTGACCTTAATTAAAATGCATCAACCGCGTGTGTTGCCGTGATGGTCTCTTTCCGGCGGAGTCCACGGTGTTGGAGTTATGCTTGACGTAGGTTGTTTTAGGATCACTTCTTAATCATACTTTTATCGACCGTGCTTTACCTTCTCTTCTCGCTCTCATTTGCATATGTTAGCCACCATATATGCTAGTCGCTTGCTGTAGCTCCACCTCTTACCTTTACCTTACCCATAAGCTTAAATAGTCTTGATCGCGAGGGTGCAAGATTGCTGAGTCCCCGTGACTCACAGATACTTCCAAACCCAGCTTGCAGGTGCCGATGAGTCCGTGCAGATGACGCAACCAAGCTCAGGAGGAGCTCGATGAAGATCTTGTCCTTTGTGTTGTTTCGTTCTAGTTGTCAGTAGTGGAGCCCAGTTGGGGTCGATCGGGGACCTTGTCGCATTTGGGGGTTCTTCTTTTATTTTGGTTCCGTAGTCGGACCTTGATTGTATATGGATTTGTAATGCTTTATTCATGTATTTGTGTGAAGTGGCGAGTGTAAGCCAACTATGTATCTCTTTCCCTTATGTATTACATGGGTCGTGTGAAGATTACCTCACTTGCGACATTGCTTTCAATGCGGTTATGCCTCTAAGTCATGCTTCGACACGTGGGAGATATAGCCGCATCGAGGGCGTTACATCCGGTCAACTCTACCGAAGAACCCCAGGACAGGCCCTTCTCTTTCTAGGAGGTGAGCCGCGTGGGGATTCCGGATCGAAATTTGGGGGCCGCCGCCCAGTTGGAGTCGTGCGGCTCGGTGATGTAGAACCACCCCGATTGCCACCCCTTTATGGTATCCACTTAGGTGCCCTCGAGCCAGGTGACATTAGGCATCTTGCCCACCATGGCACCTCCGCACTCTGCTTGCTAGCCACCCACCACCTTCGGTTTAACATTGAAGGTTTCCAGCCATAGGCCGAAGTGGGGCTTGATGCCGAGGAAGGCCTCACACACGACGATAAACACCGAGATGTTGAGGATGAAATTGGGGGCCAGATCATGAAAATCCAGCCCATAGTAGAACATGATCCCGCGGACAAATGGGTGGAGAGGAAATCCCAGTTCACGGAAAAAATGGGTAAGAAAAACTGCCCTCTCATGGGGTTCGGGCATTGGGATGATCTGCCCTCCATTTGGCAGCCGGTGCACGATATCCGCAGCCAGGTATCCGGGTTCCCGTAACTTTTTGATGTTCTCCTCCGTGACGGAGGAGACCATCGACTTGCCTCCTACTCCGGACATGCTCGGAGTGGTTCAGAAGAAGAACGCGAGCTTGGGCGCTAGAGCTCGAGTGTGCGGGAATGGGTAAGCGAGGAGGAAGAAGGCGTGGGTGAAAAAAGTAAATCTTTGTCCCTTTATAAGGGCGGAAGAGGCGATGTGTGTCCCCACTTGCCTAGCAAAACCGCTTATTCCCCAGGCACCGTAATTGATGGCGCGGTTGGGTTACCCACGTCCGTATTGATGAGGATCCCATGATAAGGGGAACACGATCTCTGCTTTGACAAGACGTGTCAAGAAAACCGCCTCGCGATATGTGCGGAGCTGGTTGAGAAAAGTGGTTCGAATAATAACCGGGCCATGGCGTGATGTCATGCAGTCAAAACGTGTCAACAGATTAGATTTGTGGAAATATTATTCTCGCTACGGTGGTATGTGGAACTTATTTTGCAGGGTCGGACACTATCCTTGTATTCAAACTCTTCAATGGTGTATTCGGAGGAGGAACCCGCCTTGCAATGCCGAAGACAACACTGCGCGTCGGACTCATCATCATTGAAGCCTGGTTTAGGGGCTACCGAGGGAGTCCTGGATTAGGGGGTCTCCGGACAGCCGGACTATATCCTTTGGCCGGACTGTTGGACTATGAAGATACGAGATTGAAGACTTTGTCCCGTGTCCTGATGGGACTCTACTTGGAGTGGAAGGCAAGCTAGGCAATACGGATATGTATATCTCCTCCTTTGTAACCGACCTTGTGTAACCCTAGCCCCCTCCGGTGTCTATATAAACCGGAGGGGTTTTAGTCCATAGGACAACATACAATCATACCATAGGCTAGCTTCTAGGGTTTAGCCTCTTTGATCTCGTGGTAGATCAACTCTTGTAATACTCATATCATCAAGAACAATCAAGCAGGACGTAGGGTATTACCTCCATCAAGAGGGCCCGAACCTGGGTAAACATCGTGTCCCCTGCCTCCTGTTACCATCCGCCTTAGACGCACAGTTCGGGACCCCCTACCCAAGGTCCGCCGGTTTTGACACCGACAATCCGAGTGGCCCTTTTGCCGCCTATCACACACATCTTGTTTACATGAATCATTAGTGTTCCTTTGGCCCATTTCAAACAGTTCATTTATGTGAATTGTATTCCATCTATCGCACACACCTTGGTCTGGCTGACCGTTTATGTTGTTTTGGCTCACCGCATACAGTTCATCCGAGTGAACAGTATGTCTCCTATCGCACAAACCTTGATCTGGCTGACCATTTCTGTTGCGTTCCCTAATCACAAACAGTTCATCCGAGTGAACTGTATACCGTATATCTCACACACCTTGACATGGCTGACCATTTCGGTTGTGTTCCCTAATCGCAAACAGTTTATCCGACTGAATTGTGTGTCGTATATTGATGACCCACAAGTATAGGGGATCTATCATAGTCCTTTCAATAAGTAAGAGTGTGAACCCAATGAGGAGCAGAAGGAAATGATAAGTGGTTTCCAGCAAGGTATTCTCTGCAAGTACTGAAACAAGTGGTAACAGATAGTTTTGTGATAGGATAATTTGTAACAAGCAACAAGTAACAAAAGTAAATAAAGTGCAGCAAGGTGTCCCAATCCTTTTTGTAGCAAAGGACAAGCCTGGACAAACTCTTATATAGAGAAAAGCGCTCCCGAGGACACATGGGAATATCTTCAAGCTAGTTTTTATCACGCTCATATGATTCGCGTTCGGTACTTTGATAATTTGGTATGTGGGTGGACCGGTGCTTGGGTACTATCCTTACTTGGACAAGCATCCCACTTATGATTAACCTCTATTGCAAGCATCCTCAACTACAACAAAAGTATCAAGGTAAACCTAACCATAGCATGAAACATATGGATCCAAATCAGCCCCTTACGAAGCAACGCATAAACTAGGGTTTAAGCTTCTGTCACTCTAGCAACCCATCATCTACTTATTACTTCCCAATGCCTTCCTCTAGGCCCAAATAATGGTGAAGTGTCATGTAGTCGACGTTCACATAACACCACTAGGGGAGAGACAACATACATCTCATCAAAATATCAAACGAATACCAAATTCACATGACTACTAATATCAAGACTTCTCCCATGTCCTCAGGAACAAACGTAACTACTCACAAAGCATAAACATGCTCATAATCAGAGGGGTATTAATATGCATATAGGATCTGAACATATGATCTTCCACCAGATAAACCAACTAGCATCAACTACAAGGAGTAATTAACACTACTAGCAACCTACTAGCACCAATCCCGGACTTGGAGACAAGAATTGGATACAAGAGATGAACTAGGGTTTTGAGAGGAGATGGTGCTGATGAAGATGTTGATGGAGATTGCCTCTCCCGATGAGAGGAGCGTTGGTGATGACGATGGCGATGATTTCCCCCTCCGGGAGGGAAGTTTCCCCGGCAGAACAGCTCCGCCAGAGCCCTAGATTGGTTCCGCCAAGGTTCCGCCTCGTGGCGGCGGAGTTTCGTCCGAGAAGATGGCTTCTTACTTTTTTCCCATGGGAAGACTTCATATAGCAGAAGATAGCCACCGGAGGGCCACCAGGGGGCCCACGAGGTAGGGGGCGCGCCTACGGGGGTAGGGCGCGCCCCCACCCTCGTGGGCAGGGTGTGGCACCCCTGGTGAATCTCTTCCGTTGATTATTTTTATATATATTCTGAAAACGTCTTCCGTGAAGTTTCAGGACTTTTGGAGCTGTGTAGAATAGGTCTCTATTATTTTCTCCTTTTCCGGCCCAGAATCCCAACTGCCGGCATTCTCCCTCTTCATGTAAACCTTGTAAAATAAGAGAGAATAGGCATAAGTATTGTGACATAATGTGTAATAACTGCCCATAATGCAATAAATATCGGTATAAAAGCATGATGCAAAATGGACGTATAAACTCCCCCAAGCTTAGACCTCGCTTGTCCTCAAGCGAAAAGCTGAAATCAAAAAATATGTCCACATGTTTAGAGATAGAGGTGTCGATAAAAATAAAGTATGGACATGAGGGCATCATGATCATTCTTAGAACAACAACTTATATAATTCTTGTCATATGATTTCTTATACTAGAGTAATAATTCAATCACAATTTCAAGTATGAATCGTAAAGTTCACTGAAAACTAACAAACTATAATCTCAGTCATTGGAGCAATTGCAATTTATCATAACATAGGAAAGAGTCGATATATAAGAGCTTTTCAGCAAGTCCACATACTCAACTATCACATAGTCTTTCACAATTGCTGACACTCACGCAATACTTATGGGTATGGAGTTTTAATTGGACACGGTGAAAGATAGGGGCTTATAGTTTTGCCTCCCAATGTTTTACCTCAAGGGTAATGTCAGCAATAATAGTTCATGAAAACTCACATCCAATTAGCCATATATACCAGGATCTTTCCAACATACTGTGCTTGCCAAAGGATAAAATGTAAAAAGGAAGGGTGAAGATCACCATGACTCTTGTGCAATGTAAGAGATAAAAGTAAAAGATAGGCCGTTCGTAGAGGGAAGCAGAGGTTGTCATGCGCTTTTATGGTTGGATGCACAAAATCTTAGTGCTAAAGAACGTCACTTTATATTGCCACTTGTGATATGGACCTTTATTATGCAGTCTGTCGCTTTTATTTCTTCCGTATCACACGATCGTATAAAGCTTATTTCTCCCACACAAATAAGTCATACATATTTAGAGAGCAATTTTTATTGCTTGCACCGATGACAACTTACTTGGAGGATCTTACTCAATCCATAGGTAGGTATGGTGGACTCTAATGGCAAAACTGGTTTAAGGGTATTTGGAAGCACAAGTAGTATCTCTACTTGGTGCGATGAATTTGGCTAGCATGAGGGAGAAAGGCAAGCTCAACCATGTTGGATGATCCATGACAATATAATTTATCTCAGATGTAAGAAAACATAACCCATTACGTTGTCTTCCTTGTCCAACGTCAACTCTTTAGCATGTCATATTTTAATGAGTGCTCACAATCATAAAAGATGTCCAAGATAGTATATCTATGTGTGAAGACCTCTCTTTCTTTATTACTTCCTATTAATTGCAACGATGACCAAAACTATGCTTGTCAACCCTCAACAACTTTTATTCATCATACCTTTTACTATGTGAGCTCATTACTATCCATAAGACTCACATGATATCTTTGTTTCTTTTTATTTCTTTCTCTTTTCTTTTATTCCCTTAGGATCATGGCAAAATAATCAAGCACTTTACTCAACACTAATCTTTATTATATAGCTCACGGACTCGATTACATAGAAGGATCATAAAGCAAAACCCACAACTAGATCATACTAAAACTTTATTCTACTATATCAAGGCGAATTGCGCTAGTTCCAATTTTGATTTGCCAGCTACTTGTTTCATGGCTTTAATTTGAGCCGCGGATCCTACTCTGGAAACAGAAATACCCACATTAATAGCGGGTCGAATTCCGGCATTGAATAGATCCGCAGATAAGAATATTTGTCCATCTGTAATGGAGATTACATTAGTAGGAATATAGGCGGAAACGTCTCCAGATTGAGTCTCAACTATTGGTAAAGCGGTCATACTTCCTTCGCCTAAAAGAGAATTTAATTTAGCGGCTCTTTCTAAAAGGCGTGAATGCAAATAATACCAAAAGGATCGAACTAAGAAAAACGGTAAAGATAGAAGTGATGGTGATACGATACCGGGGCACTCCCCCAAGCTTGGCATTTGCCAAGGGGAGTGCCCATACCCATGTGATTATGTCTCCTTTGTTGGTGAAGAAGGTGGAGTTGTTGATGATGGATAGTCGCACATCGAGCGTAGGAGGTCTTCTAACTTGCGGATAATGCCCCTGAGTGCGATGATATGCTCCTTGAACAAAATATTTTCACATGTGAGATACTTATTTTGTATACGAGCTAACTCAATCATCTTGAAAGCTTCGATTTCTGTTGGGGTAAGAAGATTGTGATCAAGTTGAAGGGTGTCTTCTATTGCCGGAACTTGGTCCTCCATGGCCTTCTTGATCCCTTCATCCTTGTTGATCTCCATGGGTTATTCTCTCTCCAGATCTATCTTCATTAGCCAAGCATCATTGCCCTCATGGTTGGAGGAGGAGGGAGACAACATAGTGCCTGGCCTTGACAACCCTGACAGAAAACAGCTCGAAACAAAGACAGGAGATTTTTGCGTGATACGGGAGTCAAAACCTCCGGGAGATTATATAATGAATTTTTACCGACCAAAATACGTGTCGTGTATGAAAACGGAGTCCGGAGAGCACACGAGGTGCCCACAAGGTAGGGGGGGCGCCCAGGGGGGTAGGGCGCGCCCTCCACCCTCGTGGAGCCCTCGTGTCCTTCCCGGACTGCTTCTTATTTTTCTATTTTTCTAAATATTCCAAAATGGAGAAATATTGCCTTAAAAACTGTTTTCGAGTCGGTTTACTTACCGTACCACATACCTATTCCTTTTCGGAGTATAAAACGTTCCGGAAAGTGTCCCTTATATATTCCTCCGGGGTTACGGTTTCAATAACATTGGTTTCAACATTTGTGGGATTACCTGAGATATAATGTTTGATTCTTTGACCGTTCACCATCTTCGGATTTGTGCCTTCGAAGTTGTTGATTTTTATGGCACCGGAACGATAGACCTCCTCGATAACGTAAGGACCTTCCCATTTAGAGAGAAGTTTTCCTGCAAAAAATCTTAAACGAGAGTTGTATAGCAATACATAGTCACCTACATTAAACTCACGCTTTTGTATCCTTTTGTCATGCTATCTTTTAACTTTTTCTTTAAACAACTTGGCATTTTCATAGGCTTGGGTTCTCCATTCATCAAGTGAGCTAATATCAAATAACCTCTTCTCACCGGCAAGATTGAAATCATAATTGAGTTCTTTAATATCCCAATATGCCTTGTGTTCTAGTTCGAGAGGTAAGTGACATGCTTTTCCATAAACCATTTTATACGGATACATACCAATAGGATTTTTATATGCAGTTCTATAGGCCCATAATGCATCATCAAGTTTCTTGGACCAATTTTTTCTAGATCTATTAACAATCTTTTGCAAAATTAATTTGAGCTCTCTATTACTCAATTGTACTTGACCACTAGACTGTGGGTGATAAGGAGATGCAATTCTATGATTAACATCATATTTAGCAAGCATTTTACGGAAAGCATCATGAATAAAGTGTGAACCACCATCCGTCATTAAATATCTAGGGACTCCAAACCTTGGAAAAATAACTTCTTTAAGCATTTTAATAAAGGTGTTATGATCAGCACTACTAGTTGGAATAGCTTCTACCCACTTAGTAACGTAATCAACAACAACTAAAATATGTGTATAACCATTAGAGGAAGGAAACGGTCCCATATAGTCAAAGCCCCAAACATCAAATAGTTCAATAACGAGTGAATAGTTCATAGGCATTTCTTGACGTCTACTAATATTACCAATTCTTTGGCATTCATCACAAGATAAGACAAACTTACGGGCATCCTTGAAGAGAGTAGGCCAATAAAAACCAGATTGCAATACCTTATCTACAGTTCTATCTCCAGCATGGTGTCCTCCATAAGCTTCGGAGTGACACTTGCATAGGATCTGCTCCTGTTCATGCTTAGGTACACAACGTATAATAACACCATATACTCCTTCTTTATAAAGATGTGGCTCATCCCAAAAGTAATGCCTCAAATCATAGAAGAACTTTTTCTTTTGCTGGTATGTGAAACTAGGTGGTATAAACTTAGCAACAATGTAATTAGCATGATCAGCATACCATGGAGTAGTATGAGAAGCATTTATGACATTTAATTTCTCATCAGGGAAGCTATCATCAATAGGAAGTGGGTCATGAAGCACATTTTCTAACCTAGACAAGTTGTCTGCAACGGAGTTCTCAGCTCCCTTTCTATCAACAATATGTAAATCAAATTCTTGTAGGTTTAGCATCTTTCTTTTCCATAAGATATTTAAGAGCAGCATGATCAGTGTGAATATTTACTTTCGAATCAACAATATAAGGTCTGAACTTATCACAAGCAAATACAACTGCTAAGAATTCTTTTTCAGTGGTAGAATAATTTCTTTGAGCATTGTCTAGGGTTTTACTAGCATATTGAATAACATTTAATTTCTTATCAACTCTTTGCCCTAGAACAGCACCTACAACATAATCACTAGCATCATACATAATTTTAAAGGGTAAATTCCAATCAGGTGGCTGAACAATAGGTGCAGAGATCAATGCTTTCTTAAGTATTTCAAATGCTTCTACACAATCATCATCAATAACAAATGGTATATCCTTTTGTAATAAATTAGTCAAAGGCCGAGAAATTTTTGAGAAGTCCTTAATGAACCTCCTATGAAACCCGACATGACCAAGGAAACTTCTTATACCTTTGATGTCCTTGGGACATGACATCTTCTCAATAGCATCAACCTTGGCTTTATCAACCTCAATACCTCTTTCAGAAACTTTGTGCCCCAAGACAATACCTTCATTAACCATAAAGTGGCACTTTTCCCAATTCAAGACAAGATTAGTTTCTTCACATCTCTGCAAAACTCGATCAAGGTTGCTCAAGCAATCATCAAAAGAAGATCCATAGATGGAGAAATCGTCCATGAAAACCTCACAAAACTTTTCACAAAAGTTAGAGAATATAGCCATCATGCATCTTTGAAAGGTAGCAGGTGCATTACATAGACCAAAAGGCATACGTCTATAAGCAAAAGTGCCAAAAGGGCAAGTAAAAGTAGTCTTTGATTGATCTTTGGCTGACACAGGTATTTGAGAGAAACCAGAATAACCATCTAGAAAGCAAAAATGTGTATGTTTAGATAATCTTTCTAGAATTTGATCAATAAAAGGAAAGGGGTAATGATATTTTTTAGTTGCCTTATTTAATTTGCGGAAATCAATTACCATCCTATAACCTATAATAATTCTTTGAGGAATCAGTTCATCTTTATCATTAGGAATGACAGTAATACCTCCCTTCTTAGGGACGCAATGGACATGACTTACCCACTGACTATCAACAACGGGATAGATTATACCTGCCTCAAGGAGCTTTAGTATTTCCTTTCTTACCACTTCTTTCATTTTAGGATTCAGCCGTCGTTGATGATCACGAACTGGTATAGCATTTTCTTCCAAATTAATTTTATGTTGACATAGAGTGGGACTAATGCCCTTAAGATCATCAAGAGTATTACCAATAGCAGCACGATGCTTCTTCAGAGTTTTCAATAATCTCTCTTCCTCATGCTCCGAAAGGTTAGCACTAATAATAACAAGATATATTTTTTTCTCATCAAGATAAGCATATTTAAGAGTTTCAGGCAATGGTTTAAGCTCAAACACGGGATCACCCTTGGGTGGAGGAGGATCCCCTAGGATTTCAACAGGCAAATTGTGTTTCAGAATAGGTTCCTGTTTAAAGAATACTTCATCTATTTCCCTCCTTTCATTCATAAACATATCATTTACATGGTCTAGCAAATATTGTTCTAAAGGATCACTTGGAGGTACGGCAGTAGAAGCAAGACCAATAATTTCATCCTTACTAGGTAATTCTTCTTCACGGTGTTGTCTACTAAATTTAGAGAAATTAAATTCATGAGTCATATCATCTAAACCGATAGTAACAACAGCTCTTTTGCAATCTATGGTAGCATTAACAGTGTTTAAGAAGGTCTACCAAATATAATGGGACAAAAGCTATCTTGTGGGGAACCAAGAACAAGAAAATCAGCAGGATATTTAGTTTTCCCACACAAGACTTCAACATCTCTAACAATTCCCATTGGTGAAATAGTATCTCTATTGGCAAGTTTAATTGTGACATCGATATCTTCTGACTCAACAGGTGCAATATCATGCATGATTTCTCTATATAGGCTAATAGGTATTGCACTAGCACTGGCACCCATATTACATAAGCCATGATAACAATGATCTCCTATTTTAACAAAAATAACACGCATGCCTACCACAGGTCTAGGTTTATCTTTAGCACAAGGTTTAGCAATTCTAGCAGTTTCATCACAGAAATAAATAACATGCCCATCAATAATATCAGACAAGAGATCTGAAAGTGCAACTATCCCTAGGTGGTTTTGGTAATTCCTAACAACATATAGCTCACTGAGCTAATGCTATTCCAAGATTAATATTTCAGGAAAAGCTCAATGAATGGCATGGCATGGATGAGGAATGTGGACCCCTCAAAATGTTAAGGACAAAAAGATTGGCTCAAGCTCAAAGCTCAAGACTCTACATTTTATATTTTAGTGATCCAAGATCACATTGAGTCTATAGGAAAAGCCAATACTATCAAGGAGGGATGAGGTGTTGTTTAATGAGGTTCTCGCTTCATAGTGCTTAGTGATATGCTCCAAAAACCCCAACTACCTTCCCGCATCCACATATGACCTAAACCAAAAGTCAAACTCGGTCCTACCGATTCTTTCTATCCGGCGCCACCGAGTTTCAAATGTCATAGCCACTGCCACAAACCCTAGGCAAATCGGTCTGACCGATAGGGATTTCGGTCACACTGAGATGGGGTTGTAATCTCTTTGTTTCCCTTCTTAACGTTTCGGTCCTACCGAGATGAGCGATCGGTCCCACTGAGATTGCAATGTAAACTCTCGGTTTCTCTTTCATAACATTTCGGTCCCACCGAAATGAGCGATCGGTCCCACCGGGTTTACCTGACCAACTCTCTGGTTAGCTTATTACAAAAATCGGTCCCACCGAGTTTGTGTAATCGGTCACACCGAGATTATGTTATGCCCTAACCCTAACCATATTGGTCCTACCGAGTTGCATCTCAGTCCCATCGAAAACCCTAACGGTCACTAGGTTTGCTAAATTGGTCCGACCGAGTTTTTCACTTCGGTCTCACCGAGATTGGTAAATTGTGTGTAATGGTTAGTTTTTGTGTGGAGGCTATATATACCCCTCCACCCACTCTTCATTTGTGGAGAGAGCCATCAGAACATATCTACACTTCCAACCTATATTTTCTGAGAGAGAACCACCTACACTTGTGTTGAGACCAAGATATTCCATTCCTACCATATGAATCTTGATCTCTAGCCTTCCCCAAGTTTCTTTCCACTCAAATCATCTTTCCACCAAATCCATATCCTGTGAGAGAGAGTTGAGTGTTGGGGAGACTATCATTTGAAGCACAAGAGCAAGGAGTTCATCATCAATACACCATTTTTTACTTCTTGGAGAGTGGTGTCTCCTAGATTGGCTAGGTGTCACTTGGGATCCTCCGACAAAGATTGTGGAGTTGAACCAAGGAGTTTGTAAGGGCAAGGAGATCGCCTACTTCGTGAAGATCTACCACTAGTGAGGCAAGTCCTTCGTGGACGATGGCCATGATGGGATAGACAAGGTTGCTTCTTCGTGAACCTTTCGTGGGTCGAGCCCTCCATGGACTCGCGCAACCGTTACCCTCCGTGGGTTGAAGTCTCCATCAACGTGGATGTACGATAGCACCACCTATCGGAACCACGACAAAAACATCCGTGTCTCCAATTGCGTTTGAATTCTCCAAACCCTTCCCTTTGCATTCTTGCAAGTTGCACGCTTTACTTTCCGCTGCTCATAGACTCTTTGCATACTTGCTTGAATTGTGTTAAGATTGCTTGACGTGTGCTAAGATAGCTAAAATATGCCAAAGATTAAAATTGGGAAAAGGATAGATTTTTATTTGGTCTAGTCTAATCACCCCCCTCTAGACATACTTTCGATCCTACAAGTGGTATGAGCGCGTTGGTCTCCATTTGCTTTGATTTCCATAGCTTTTGGTGGTCATAGCCTTGGTTTCAGAACCTAGGAGAGTATGGCATCTAGCGAGGGAAATTATCACCATAGAGGTCCTTACTTTGATGGTACAAATTCTGCTAGTTGGAAGCATAAGATGAAAATGCATATTCTTGGACATAACCCCGCCGTTTGGGCTATTGTGTGTGTTGGCTTGCAAGGTGAATTCTTTGATGGGAGAGAACCTGCGAATGAGTTGAAGATGCTACAATACAATGCTCAAGCTTGTGATATCCTCTTCAACGGATTGTGCCCCGAAGAATTCAACAAAATCAACCGTCTTGAGAATGCAAAGGAAATTTGGGATACTTTGATTGATATGCATGAAGGTACCGACTCTGTCAAGGAATCCAAGTTGGATGTGCTTCAAAGTCAACTTGACAAGTTCAAAATGAAGGATGGTGAAGGTGTCGCTGAAATGTACTCTAGGCTTGCTCTTATCACAAATGAGATTGCCGGCTTAGGAAGTGAGGAGATGACTGACAAATTCATCATCAAGAAAATCCTAAGAGCCTTGGATGGAAAATACGATACCGTATGCACATTGATCCAAATGATGCCAAATTACAAAGATCTCAAGCCAACGGAACTCATTGGAAGAATTGTTGCTCATGAGATGTCACTCAAGGATAAGGAGAAGCTCCATAACAAGTCAAGTGGTGCTTACAAAGCCTCATGTGAAGCTCCCACATCATCAAGTGAGAAACAAACCTTCAATGAAGAATTGAGCCTAATGGTGAAGAACTTCAACAACTTCTACAAGAGTAGAAGCAAGGAAAGAAGTTCCAAGTCAAGGTCCTACAATGACAAAAGATCTTCTAGTCGAGAGCGAAACTGCTACAATTGTGGAAGACCCGGACACTACTCCAATGAGTGTACGGCTCCCCACAAGAGAAGAGAAGATTCTCCCAAAAGAATAAGTAGAAAAGAAGAATCACCATCAAGGGAGAGAAGGAGTAGGGATGATCGATATGAACGAAGACACCCTCGGAGAAGCAAGGATTCGGAAAGGAAGGACAAGTCATCAAGGAGCTACACAAAACAAAGACATCAAGCTCATGTTGGTGAATGGGTATCCGGCTCCGACTCCGACAATGACTCCGAGAGAAGCTATCACTCTGACTCCGAATATACTCAAAGATGAAGGTGTTGCCGGACTAGCACTTTTGTCAACCAACTCCTATGACATATTTGATTCACCAAATGAAGGAATTGGAAGATGCTTCATGGCCAAAGGTCCAAAGGTATCACACCCCGAGTATGTTGATTTCAATAGTGATGAAGATGACTTGTTAGGTGATGATGAGTTACTTGTTGACAACTATAGTGATGAATACTATAATGAAACGAATGACAATGATAAGGAGAAGATTGAGTCTCTAACTAAAGAACTAAACACTCTTAAGTTAGCTCATGAAACTATCTTAGGAGATCATCGAGAACTTTTAAGGACTCATGAGAAATTACGTTTTGAGAAGCTCAATCTTGAGCAAGAGCATGAGTTCTTAAAGGCAATCAATGATGATCTTCGCAAGAAAAGTTCTTCTTACATTGCCAAGTGTTTACTCTTATCCACTTACATGCTCAAGTCAAGTCTAGTAACAAGAACAAGAAAGATTCTTCCTCTAGTAATAACAATAATCATGCTAAATCCAATGTTGTTGCTTCTAGTAGTTCTCTTGATTCCACTAATGATTCTCTTAGCCAAGTTACACTTGAGCAAGAAAATAGCTTATTGAATGGAATTATAGAGAAATGTGTTTACAAGAGCCTTGCCGGGAGTAAGAAATTCGAGGAAATTGTACGCAAGCAAGGAAGGCACTGGAAGAATCAAGGTATTGGTTATGAACGAAAGTTCAATGCCAATGGAGTTGAGTGGGAAGAAGATCAATACCCAAGGCGAAGTTTGTTCCTCAACAATAGAAGTATGATCCTATTTCATCCAAAGGGACACAAGCTCAAGATGATCTTCCACCACAAGACCACAAGCAAAAAGGCAAGGACAAGCTTCAAGAGGAAATTGATGCATTTTAAGAAGCTCCTAAGGCCTTGGTCAAGTGGGTTCCCAGGACTACATCAAGTTCCACTTCATCAAGTACAACTACAACTCTGAGGATTCCCATCAAGATGATGTGGATCCCGAAGAAGAAGAACTAGAGAGTCCTTGAGGGCGACTCCGCCAATATACTTCACTCTTATCATTTTGACAAGAACAAGTGCAATCAACTTCCATATCTTGCACTAGTTCAAGGAGTCACAAACCCTCTTGTTGGTAAGACAAGTGACAAGGTAATCTAAAGCTTTCATAGACATCATCTTGTGTGTGCATCACTCTATGTCTATGGATATCCTTGTTTGTTCCTTGTGGGACTAACCCATGTAGGTATTGAAAGTGCAACTCACTCCAAAGGATAGCTTCAAATGATCTACATCAACATAGAGCATCCACATCTTCAACACCTACATGAAGTCATCATGGACAAAACCCAAGGTTAGTTCATCCCTCTTAGGGGGGATGTCACATCTAGGGGGAGCTTTACTCTAACAATTGAGTTAAAGAAACTCTAATGGTGTGAACACAACAACGCTTTCTTTAAAAGTGGTAACCCCACTTGTGCTTAAACGATGAGTATGACCTATGATCAAATGTTCTCATTTGACTCCTAAGTCAATATACTCATATATAGATGACCTAGTCATCGCCAATTGCTTGATAGATGCTAGAATTGTTTGTGCATGCTTTGCCACATATTTCATTTGCCATTTTGTTGTGTGAGCATGTTGGTTGCATAATTTACTCATTCGAGGACATCCACTTGTTGTTTTGATTGATTGGTTTCCTTTTCTTTTGGCCAAGTGGATGGACAAGAATACCTAAGAACCTTCTCTAGCTATCTATGCTTTTCTCGTCACAAACTCTATTCATGCTGCATCACAAAATTTGATCAAGTCAGATTCGAACCACTCTGTGTGAGGAGCACTCGGAGTCCCCGATTCGTCATAGACTTAAACTTCCAAAACTTCTTTGTGCGTTTCGGTCTGACCGATTCACCCATTTCAGTCATACCGAGATCTCTAAGTCGATCTAGGTTTTCTACCTCAGTGCAACTGATTCGAACCTTTCGGTCACACCGAGTTTCTGTAACTGCTTGCAGTTATGAATCTCGGTGCCACCGAGTTGTTCCACTCAGTCACACCGATAGGGTCGGGCTATATATACCCACGGGTCAAATTTTGGAAAACTTTCTGAACCTCCTCGACCCGCGCTTAGCCCGCTCTACCTCCAGGGTCTCCGAATTGTCTTCCTTGTCGCCAGCCGCCTCCTGCCGCTGGTCTCCGCCGCCGTCAACGGGATTCAACCCCGCCGTTGCCGCCGTAGCGAATTCTCCGCCGAACTAGGGTATGAACTCGATCGCTGTTCTATCCCTATCTGATTCCTAGCACATTGTGTTCGCCATGTATCTTGCCACGATTGAGATCACTCTTATCCAGTCAAAACACTCCGTAGTGTAGTCGTGAATTAAGAATTTAGGGTTAGGTTTCCGCCGAAACCATCTCGGACCCACCGAGTTGTGGAACTCGGTACCACCGATTCGGCTTAGGCCATTGCACATGTGGTTCTCGGTCTGACCGAGAATTGCAAATCGGTGTGACCGAGTTCAGGACTTTGTGAAACCCTAGCAGTCTCGGTGCCACAGAACTGTGACTCGGTCTGACCGAGTTCACTAGTTTAGGTTCCAACAGCTGCTTCGGTATCACCGAGTTTACAAATCGATTGATCCGAAATGCTTTCTGTGGAAAACTAAAACTAAGTTTTGACTCATTCTTTTGCAAAAACCTATGCATTTTGTGATGCTCATCCACTCTATCTCATCTATATCTATTCACGGGGTCTGCTGTCAGTGTTTGCAATATGTCTGATCAGAGTGACAGCCAGAACAGGTCAGAGGAGTAGGTTCACCTGAGTGAGGGCACTAGTCCCTCTAGCAGTTCAGATGATGGTAGCAGGAGCACCCCAAGCAACTTACCCAAAGCTGCCACCAGGGCCAGAAAGAAGAAGACCTCTGAATCTGAGGATGAAGACTATGTGGCAGTTGAGGATGAGGCCACTTCCAAGAAGAAAGTGGTTAAGAAGGAGTATAGCACTGTTGCTGCCACCAAGCCAGGCATGAAGCAAAAGGTTCCCGCAAAGAGAATCCCAATGTCTAAGGCCAGAGCTTCTACTCAAGTCCCTTTGGAATGTGAACCCAAAGAGGCTGCTGCAGAAGGGAAGAAGAGGAAGGAGAGGGTCAAAAAGGCCACCGCTAGAGTTCTTGGAAGACCCTCTATCATGAGAAATTCTGAAGAGGAAGAAGAAGAAGATGTTGCACCAGCACCCAAAGCTCAGAAGCTTATGGGTGATGCCATCAGGGTAGGGGCTGTTCCATCTATGCCTAAGACTGCTCCAAAGGCTGCTGCTCCAGCTCCAAAGCCAAAGCCGAAGAGGAGCACCAGGAACGTCCCTGCTGAGGAAAAGAACAAGGCCCAGTGCCTGAAGCTGAAATGGAAGAAGAAGATGATGAGTCACATGTCTTGAGGAAGCTGAAGCCAAAAATCCGAGATCACAATGACGTTCATCCTGTTGCTGAGAACATGAAGATCAGGAAGGACTCAGGTCTGAGGCTATGGAGAGAGTCAGATCCATATGCCACCAGGAGGAGGACTGCTGTGGATTACAGGTTCCATACAAAGGAACAACAGGACTTCTATGACCATCTTACTTGACAAGAAGCCCATAGTGTGTGACATGAGATGGGTCGAGTGGGACTACATCAAGGAGAATGAGGATTACTATCCAGGTGTACATGAAAGTTTCAAGGCTTGTGGAGTCGATGAGTTTGTGGCTCAGAAGCTCACAAAATGGAATGATGAGCTCATCATGCAGTTCTACTCCACAGCTCATTTCTACCCAGATGGAAGGATAGTCTGGATGTCTGAAGGTACGAGGTACCAGTCCACAGTTGCTGAATGGGCGAAGTTGATCAATGCCCCAAAAGAGAGTGAAGATGACTTAGATGTCTATGCCAACAGGAAGAAGGATCACAACACAATGGCACACATGTACAAGGAGATCCCAGATGCTGCTCTTGAGACACATAAGTTTGGATCTGTACATTACCTTCTGTCAGGCTTGCCAACCATCAACTGGATCCTCAGGCACACTCTCTTGCCAAAGTCAGGTGATCACAAGATGATCAGAGGCCATGCAATTAACTTGCTTCACATCTTTGATGTCCCACAGAAGTTCAAAGTCATGAGCCTAATAGTTGAAACTATCAAGAGGACAGCTGCAGATCAGAAGAGGAGTTGTGGGTATGCCCCACAGATCCACGAGCTGATCAACTCCAAGATGGGCACTGGTACATATCTGCTGGACAAGGAGCACATGCCTATCTATCCAGACTTCGAGGACAACACTGTAGTCAAGAATGAGGATGAACCATCTTCTGTGCACGCACAAGCCAAGAAGGAAAAGGAAAAAGCTGAAAAGGCCGCAAGGATGCCAACTACTGAAGAAGCATCTCAGTATCTCCTGAAGAGCAAGCAAGATCAGCTTGGCTACCTGATTGCATCCACTCTGAGGATTGAGAAGGGACTGGCCACCCTGACTCAAAACCAGGAGAGCTTGGAAAGAATCATGGAGCAAAAATTCTATGACTTGGATGTGAAGGTAACTGAGATTCAGCCTATTGTGGAGCAACTTCAAGATGATATCCAGGAGAGGAAGGGCAAGACAACCACTGATGCATTTGCCAGAGTGCCTAGAGCTCAGAGGTCTGCTGCAGTGCCTGTTCCAGACACCAGAGCCACGTCATCTGCACCAGCTACAGCTTCTGTGCCACCAGCTCCAGCACCTACTCCATTAGCTCCATCTACTTCGACTGAAGCCTTCGTTCTTGGAGTTATCCGGACACCACCACCTGAAGGCCAAGCCTGAGAGACGATTTAGTGCTATGCATTTTCTAGGAACTTTTTGGTAACTTGTTGCCAAAGGGGGAGAAAAATGTATAGATCATAGGCTTTGAGAGAGAGCGTTGCTTTTTATTCTCTCTTGCTTTGGTGGTTGAACTTTATTTGCTTTGCCTGTTTGAGATACTTTTTTGTTTGTGTGATACTTGGATGATCATGTGTTTGATCATATGCTACCTTAATGCTTGTTGGATGATATTATCATTTTATCCCTATTTGATCATTCACTTCGCTTGGTGATGAGTGCATGTATTTAATTATTATCATTTTGAGTGCTCCACCAAGATGTATGTGACATGGAAGAGTAACCCATGAGCCTAACTCTTTGTGCACTTGTAGTCAAAAGCAAATCATAAACTATGCACAAATTTAGGGGTAGCTCTTGCTTTTTACATACTTCTCAAAGCGACAATGTTTTTCACTCTTATTATCATTTGTCGAAGCTTTGATCTATATGTTGTCATCAATTACCGAAAAGGGGGAGATTGAAAGTGCAATTATCCCTAGGTGGTTTTGGTAATTCCTAACAACATATAGCTCATTGAGCTAATGCTATTCCAAGATTAATATTTTAGGAAAAGCTCAATGAATGGCATGGCATGGATGAGGAATGTGGACCCCTCAAAATGTTAAGGACAAAAAGATTGGCTCAAGATCAAAGCTCAAGACTCTACATTTTATATTTTAGTGATCCAAGATCACATTGAGTGTATAGGAAAAGCCAATACTATCAAGGAGGGATGAGGTGTTGTTTAATGAGGCTCTTGCTTCATAGTGCTTAGTGATATGCTCCAAAACCCTCAACTGCCTTCCCATATCCACATATGACCTAAACCAAAAGTCAAACTCGGCCCTACCGATTCTTTCTATCCAGCGCCACCGAGTTTCAAATGTCATAGCCACTGCCACAAACCCTAGGCAAATCGGTCTGACCGATAGGGATTTCGGTCACACCGAGATGGGGTTGTAATCTCTCTGTTTCCCTTCGTAACGTTTCGGTCCTACCGAGATGAGCGATCGGTCCCACCAAGATTGCAATGTAAACTCTCGGTTTCTCTTTCGTAACATTTCGGTCCCACCGAAATGAGCGATCGGTCCCACCAAGTTTACCTAACCAACTCTCTGGTTAGCTTATTACCAAAATCGGTCCCACCGAGTTTGTGTAATCGGTCACACCGAGATTACGTTATGCCCTAACCCTAACCATATCGGTCCTACCGAGTTGCATCTCAGTCCCACCGAAAACCCTAACGGTCACTAGGTTTGCTAAATTGGTCCGACCGAGTTTTTCACTTCGGTCTCACCGAGATTGGTAAATTGTGTGTAACGGTTAGTTTTTGTGTGGAGGCTATATATACCCCTCCACCCACTCTTCATTTGTGGAGAGAGCCATCAGAGCATATCTACACTTCCAACCTATATTTTCTGAGAGAGAACCACCTACACTTGTGTTGAGACCAAGATATTCCATTCCTACCATATGAATCTTGATCTCTAGCCTTCCCCAAGTTTCTTTCCACTCCAATCATCTTTCCACCAAATCCATATCCTGTGAGAGAGAGTTGAGTGTTGGGGAGACTATCATTTGAAGCACAAGAGCAAGGAGTTCATCATCAACACACCATTCGTTACTTCTTGGAGAGTGGTGTCTCCTAGATTGGCTAGGTGTCACTTGGGAGCCTCTGAAAAGATTGTGGAGTTGAACCAAGGAGTTTGTAAGGGCAAGGAGATTGCCTACTTCGTGAAGATCTACCGCTAGTGAGGCAAGTCCTTCGTGGGCGATGGCCATGATGGGATAGACAAGGTTGCTTCTTCGTGGACCCTTCATGGGTGGAGCCCTCCGTGGACTCGCCCAACCGTTACCCTCCGTGGGTTGAAGTCTCCATCAACGTGGATGTACGATAGCACCACCTATCGGAACCACGACAAAACATCCGTGTCTCCAATTGCGTTTGAATTCTCCAAACCCTTCCCTTTACGTTCTTGCAAGTTGCATGCTTTACTTTCCGCTGCTCATAGACTCTTTGCATACTTGCTTGAATTGTGTTAAGATTGCTTGACGTGTGCTAAGATAGCTAAAATCTGCCAAATACTAAAATTGGGAAAAGGATAGATTTTTATTTGGTCAAGTAGTCTAATCACCCCCCCTCTAGACATACTTTCGATCCTACAAGATCTTTAACAATAGCAGTATTAGGTTCAACTTTAATTTGCTCAGGAGGTGCATAAGTTCTAATATTGCTTTTACGAACCACAGTTGAAGCTTTAGCATGATCCTTTATCCTAACAGGAAAAGGTGGTTTCTCAACATAAGAAGTAGGAACAATAGGATTATTATAAGTGACAATCTTTTCTTCAACTTTAATAGGTGCAACTACTTTTACTTCTATGGGAGGATGATATTTAAACCACTTCTCCTTGGGGAGATCAACATAAGTAGCAAAAGATTCACAGAAAGAAGCTACTATCTCAGAGTCAAGTCCATATTTAGTGCTAAATTTATGGAAAACATCGGTATCCATAAAAGATTTAACACAATCAAACCTAGGTGTCATACCTGACTCCTTACCTTTGTCGAGGTCCCAATCTTCAGAGTTGCGTTTAATTCTTTCCAATAAATCCGATTTGAATTCAATAGTCTTCATCATAAAAGAGCCAGCACAAGAAGTATCAAGCATGGTACGACTGCTATTAGAAAGCCGAGCATAAATTTTTTGAATAATCATTTCTCTTGAGAGATCATGATTGGGGCATGAATATAACATTGATTTAAGCCTCCACTAAGCTTGAGCGATGCTTTCTCCTTCGTGAGGCCAAAAATTATATATATAATTGCGATCACGATGAACAAGATGCATAGGATAAAACTTCTGATGTAATTCCAATTTCAATCGTTTGTAATTCCAATACCCCATATCATCACATAGCCTATACCATGTCGATGCATCTCCCTTCAAAGATAAAGGGAAGACCTTCTTCTTAACAACATCTTCGGGTACACCTGCAAGCTTAAATAACCCACAAACTTCATCCACATATATTAGATGCTCATCAGGATGTTTTGTTCCATCTCCTAAAAAGGGATTAGCTAGCAGTTTTTCTATCATACCTGAAGGAATTTCAAAGCAGACATTTTCATTTTCAGTAGGTTCAGTAGGTTGAGGAGCAACTCTTTGCTCTACTGGTCGGGGTGAAGATACCCCGAACAAGCCCCTCAGAGGATTACTTTCCGTAGTAATAAGTGACAGTAAATTTCAGCACACCATATAAATTTTTCCTTACCAAATTCCACCTACCAAAAGCGCTTCACTCCCCGACAACGGCGCCATAAAAGAGTCTTGATGACCCACAAGTATAGGGGATCTATCATAGTCCTTTCGATAAGTAAGAGTGTCGAACCCAATGAGGAGCAGAAGGAAATGATAAGTGGTTTCCAGCAAGGTATTCTGTGCAAGTACTGAAACAAGTGGTAACAGATAGTTTGGTGACAGGATAATTTGTAATGAGCAACTGGTAACAAAAGTAAATAAAGTGCAGCAAGGTGGCCCAATCCTTTTTGTAGCAAAGGACAAGCCTGGACAAACTCTTATATAGAGTAAAGCGCTCCCGAGGACACATGGGAATATCGTCAAGCTAGTTTTCATCACGTTCATATGATTCGCGTTCGGTACTTTGATAATTTGGTATGTGGGTGGACCGGTGCTTGGGTACTGTCCTTAGTTGGACAAGCATCCCACTTATGATTAACCTCTATTGCAAGCATCCGCAACTACAACAAAAGTATTAAGGTAAACCTAACCATAGCATGAAACATATGGATCCAAATCAGCCCCTTACGAAGCAATGCATAAACTAGGGTTTAAGATTCTGTCACTCTAGCAACCCATCATCTACTTATTACTTCCCAATGCCTTCCTCTAGGCCCAAATAATGGTGAAGTGTCATGTAGTCGACGTTCACATAACACCACTAGAGGAGAGACAACATACATCTCATCAAAATATCGAACGAATACCAAATTCACATGACTACTAATAGCAAGACTTCTCCCATGTCCTCAAGAACAAACGTAACTACTCACAAAGCATAAACATGCTCATAATCAGAGGGGTATTAATATGCATATAGGATCTGAACATATGATCTTCCACCAGATAAACCAACTAGCATCAACTACAAGGAGTAATTAACACTAGTAGCAACCTACTAGCACCAATCCCGGACTTGGAGACAAGAATTGGATACAAGAGATGAACTAGCGTTTTGAGAGGAGATGGTGCTGATGAAGATGTTGATGGAGATTGCCCTCTCCCGATGAGAGGAGTGTTGGTGATGATGATGGCGATGATTTCCCCCTCCGGGAGGGAAGTTTCCCCGGCAAAACAGCTCCGCCGGAGCCCTAGATTGGTTCCGCCAAGGTTCCGCCTCGTGGCGGCGGAGTTTCGTCCGAGAAGATGGCTTCTTATTTTTTTCCCATCGAAAGACTTCATATAGCAGAAGATGCCCACCGGAGGGCCACCGGGGGGCCCACGAGGTAGGGGGGCGCGCCCAGGGGGTAGGGCGCGCCCCCCACCCTCGTGGGCAGGGTGTGGCCCCCCTGGTGAATCTCTTCCGCTGAGTATTTTTTATATATTCTGAAAATGTCTTCCGTGAAGTTTCAGGACTTTTGGAGCTGTGCAGAATAGGTCTCTAATATTTGCTCCTTTTCCAGCCCAGAATCCCAGCTGCCGACATTCTCCCTCTTCATGTAAACTTTGTAAAATAAGAGAGAATAGGCATAAGTATTATGACATATTGTGTAATAACAGCCCATAATGCAATAAATATCGATATAAAAGCATGATGCAAAATGGACGTATCATATATCACACACACCTTGATATGGCCGACCGTTTCTGTTGTTCCAGCTCATTGCAAACAGTTCCTATGGATCAACTGTAAGCCACGTATCTCACATGGAACTCTTATCTGAATCATTGTTTGATAACTCCACCATCGCAAATAGTTTGTATCATTTTTCACGGTTTTCTTATACCACCGCTTGCGATTTATGCATCATACACAATTTCGTCGAAGGGTCTCTAATTGTAGTGCCGCGTTAGCAGCATCCTGCAGTAGTGTTATATTATTGATTCCAAAGTTATTATTCACACCGATCATGCTGTTATTAAATATCTTATGAAAAAAGATGCTAAACCTAGTTTGATTAGGTGGGTCCTTTTGCTACAAGGATTTGACTTTCATATTATTGATAGAAAGGGAGCTGAGAATCCTGTAGCGGATAAATTTTCTATGATGGAAAATGTTCTTGATGACCCATTGTCAATTGACGATAGTTTTCATGATGAGCAATTAGCTATTATAAATGCTTCTCGTAATAGTCCTTGGTATGCAGACTATGCTAATTACATTGTTGCTAAATATATATCACCTAGTCTCACATAACAACAAAAGAAAAAAATTCTTCTTTGGTTAAGACATTACTTTTGGGATGACCCACATCTATATAAAGAAGGAGTAGATGGTGTTATTAGATGTTGTGTACCTGAGCATGAACATGAACAAATCCTACGAAAGTGTCACTCCGAGGCATACAGAGGATACCATGCTGGAGATAGAACTGCACATAAGGTATTACAATCTGGTTTTTATTAGCCTACTCTCTTCAAGGATGCAAATAAGTTTATCTTATCTTGTGACGAATGTCAAAGAATTGGTAATATTGATAAACGTTAAGAAATGCCTATGAATTATTCATTTGTTATTGAACCATTTGATGTATGGGGTTTTGATTATATGAGACCTTTTCCTTCCTCTAATGGGTACACTCATATTTTAGCTGCTATTGATTACGTTACTAAGTGGGTAGGAGCTATTCCAACTAGTAGTGGTGATCATAACACTTCTATTAAAATGCTTAAAGAAGTTATTTTCCCGATGTTTGGAGTCCCTAGATATTTTTGATGACTGATGGTGGTTCACATTTTACTCATGGTGCATTCCATAAACTTCTTGCTAAATATGATGTTAACCATAGAATTGCATCACCTTATCATCCTCAGTCTAGTGGTCAAGTTGAATTGAGTAATAGAGAAATAAAGTTAATTTTGCAAAAGACCATTAATAGATCTAGAAAGATTTATTCTAAGAAACTTAATGATGCATTATGGGCTTATAGAACTGCTCATAAAAATCCTATGGGAACGTCTCCATATAAAATGGTCTATGGAAAAGCATGTCATTTACCTCTTGAGTTGGAACATAAAGCTTATTGGTAATAAAAGAAGTTAATTATGATTTCAATCTTGTCGATGAAAATAGGTTATTTGATATTAGCTCGTTAGATGAATGGAGGACATAAGCTTATGACAATGCCAAGTTGTTTAAAGAAAAAGTTAAAAGATGGCATGACAAACTAATCCAAAATGGGAATTTAAAGTAGGTGATCAAGTTCTTTTGTACAACTCTTGTTACAGATTCTTTTCGGGGAACATTGCATGGGAAACAAAAAAATTCCTATGCTCACCAAGGTAAATCTAGGAGATGACCATCTACAAGAGGAGAGATTGCATCTACATACCCTTGTAGATCGCTATGCGGAAGCGTTAAGAAACATGGTCGATGTAGTCGAACGTCTTCGCGTTGCAGTCATGATCCGTCCTGCGACCTCCCGATCCAAGTGCCAAACGGATGGCGCCTCCGTGTTCAACACACGTACGGCTTGATGATGCCTTCAGCTCCTTGATCCAGCAAGAGATTGTGAAGTAGAAGCTTGAGTCCTCCGGCAGCACGACGGTGTGGTGGCATTGGTGGTGGAGAAATCTCGGTAGAGCTTCACTAAGCACTACGGAGAAGAAGATGGCTACGAGGGAGAGGGAGGGCAGCACCGTGGTATAGATGGGTGCGGTTACCCTACCTCTACCCCTCTATATATAGGGGGAAGGGAGGAGGAGGGGGTGCCCTAGGGTTCCCTAGGGGAGCCAGCAGCCACCAGGGGAAACCCTAGATGGGTTTTGGTGCGCCTCCCCCCCGGGAGCCTTGGCCCCCAAGCCAAAGGGGGTGGCTGCCCTAGGGGAGCGCCCCCACCTCTTCTGGTTACGTGGGAAAGGGTGAGGGGGCGCACAACACCTTAGTGGGCTGGTTTGCCTCCTCCCCTTGGCCCATGGGCCCCCCCAACACTTGTCGGGGCCCCCGAAACCCCTTTCGATGATGTTGTTCATCACCCGGTACCCCCGGAACAATTCCAGACTCCAATAAGCTCCGTCTAATATATCAATCTTCACATACGGACCATTCCGGAGTTCCTCTTCATGACCAGGATCTCATCCGGGACTCCGAACAACCTTCGGGAACCATCATAATGACTGAACTATACTTATATTGTCAACAAATGTTAAGTGTGTAGACCCTGTGGGTTCGAGAACTATGTAGACATGGCCGAGACACCTCTATAGTCAATAACCAATAGCGGGGCCTCGATGCCCATATTGGTTCCTACATATTCTACGATGATCTTATCGGTCGAACCTCAATGTCAAGGATTCTCCTAATCCCGTATGTAGTTCCCTTTGTCCATCGGTATGTTACTTTCGATCGTCGGTATCTCCATACCTAGTTCAATCTCATTACCAGCAAGTCTCTCTACTCGTTCCATAATACAATATCCAGTGACTAACTAATTGGTCACATTGCTTGCAAGCTCATTGTGATGTTGTATTACCGAGTGGGCCCTGAGATACCTCTCCGTCATACGGAGTGACAAATCCCAGTCTTGATCCATGCCAACTCAACAGACACCCTCGGAGATACCTGTAGAGCACCTTTATAGTCACCCAGTTACGTTGCGACGTTTGGTACACACAAGGTACTCCTCCGGTGTCAATGAGTTGCATGATCTCATGGTCATAGGAACATATACTTGACATGTAGAAAACGATAGCAATAAACTGACATGATCATATGCTACGTTCATAGTTTGGGTCTTGTCCATCACATCATTCTCCTAATGATGTGATCCCGTTATCAAATGACAACTCATGTTCATGGCTAGGAAACCATAGCCATCTTTGATCAATGAGCTAGTCCGGTAGAGGCTTACTAGGTATATGTTGTTGTCTATGTATCCACACATGTATTTGAGTTTCCGGTCAATACAATTATAGCATCGATAATAAACGATTATCATGAACAAGGAAATATAATAATAACCACTTTATTATTGCCTCTAGGGCACATTTCCAACAGTCTCCCACTTGCACTAGAGTTAATAATCTAGCATTACATGGTAATGAATCTAACACCCATAGAGTTCTGATGTTGATCATGTTTTGCCCGTGGAAGAGGTTTAGTCAACAGATCTACAACATTCAGCTCCGTATGTATCTTGCAAATGTTTATGTCTTCCTCCTTGATGTAATCGCAGATGGAATTGAAGCGTCGCTTTATGTGTCTGGTCCTCATGTGAAACCTTGGCTCCTCGGCAAGAGCAATGGCACCAGTGTTGTGACAGAACAAAGTGATTGGGTCCAGTGCACTGGGCACAACTCCAAGATCTGTCATGAACTGCTTTATCCAAACACCTTCCTTTGTTGCCTTCGAGGCAGCTATGTACTCTGCTTCGCATGTAGAATTAGCTACCATTCTCTGCTTGGAACTGCACCAGCTTACCGCACCACCGTTCAGAACATATACGTATCCGTTTGAGACTTAGAGTCATCCAGATCAGTGTTAAAGCTTGCATCGACGTAACCCTTTATGACGAGCTCTTGATCACCTCCTTAAACGAGAAGCATTTCCTTAGTCCTTTTCAGGTACTTAAGGATATTCTTCACCGCTATCCAGTGATCGACTCCTGGATTACTTTCAAACCTTCCGGCCATACTTATGGCAAGGCTAACATCCAGTCTTGTGCACAACATGGCATACATGATAGAGCTTATGGCAGAGGCATTGGGGATGACACTCATCTTTTTTTCTATCCCCTATAGTCGCTGGGCATTGAGTCTAACTCAATTTCACACCTTGCAAAATAGGCAAGAACCCCTTCTTGGACTGATCCATTTTGAACTTCTTCAAAATCTTATCAAGGTATGTGCTTTGTGAAAGTTCTATTAA
Source organism: Triticum urartu (assembly GCF_056163025.1). Taxonomy (NCBI): domain Eukaryota; kingdom Viridiplantae; phylum Streptophyta; class Magnoliopsida; order Poales; family Poaceae; genus Triticum; species Triticum urartu. The sequence continues at coordinate 444,585,917 of NC_141876.1, forward strand.
GCGTCTCTATCTATCCCTATAGATTTTGTTGCCTAATATGAAAGTAGCTTCTCCTAGGTTGTTCATTGAAAAACTATTATTCAAATATTCCTTCATGTTTCCCAAAAGTTCTATATTGTTTCCAATCAGCAATATGTCAACCACATATAATACTAGAAACGCTATAGATCCCCCACTCACTTTCTTGTAAATACAAGCTTGTCCATAAACATGTATAAACCCAAACACTTTGATTACCTCATCAAAGCGAATATTCCAACTCCAAGATGCTTGCACCAGCCCATAAATGGATCGTTGGAGCTTGCACACTTTTTCAACATTCTCTGGATTAACAAAATCTTCCGGTTGCATCATATACAACTCTTCCTTAAGGAAACGTTAAGGAACGCTGTTTTGACATCCATCTCCCAGATTTCATAATCGAAAAATGCAACTATTGCCAACATGATTCTGATGGACTTAAGCATCACTACGGGTGAGAAAGTCCCATCGTAGTCAACTCCTTGAACGTGTGAAAACCCCTTTGCCGCAAGTCAAGCTTTATAGACGGTGCTATTACCGTCCGCGTCTGTCTTCTTCTTGAAGATCCATTTATTCTGTATGGCCTTTCGCCCTTCAAGTAATACTTCCAAAGTCCATACTTTGTTTTCATGCATGGATCATGTTGGGGATCGTAGCAGAAAACAAAAAAAATTCCTACGTTTCACCAAGATCAATCTATGGAGTGAACTAGCAACGAGAGGAGAGTGCATCTACATACCCTTGTAGATCGCGAGCGGAAGCGTTCAAGAGAACGGGGATGATGGAGTCGTACTCGCTGTGATCCAAATCACCGATGACCAAGTGCCGAACGGACGGCACCTCCGCGTTCAACACACGTACGGAGCGTATGACGTCTCCTCCTTCTTGATCCAGCAAGGGGGAAGGAGAGGTTGATGAAGATCCAGCAGCACGACGGCGTGGTGGTGGATGCAGCAGTGATCGCAGCAGGGCTTCGCCGAGCTTCTGCAAGAGGGAGAGGTGTAGCAGGGGAGAGGGAGGCGCCAAGGCTTGAGGTGCGGCTGCCCTCCCCCCTTTATATAGGCCCCCTAGGGGGGTGCGCCGGCCCTAGGAGATGGGATCTCTTGGGGGGCGGCGGCTAAGGGGGTGGAGTACCCCCCAAGGCAAGTGGAGGCGCCCCCTCCCCTAGGGTTCCCAACCCTAGGCGCATGGGGGCCCAAGGGGGGGCGCACCAGCCCACTATGGGCTGGTTCCCCTCCCCACTTCAGCCCATGGGGCCCTCCGGGATGGGTGGCCCCACCCGGTGGACCCCCGGGACCCATCCGGTGGTCCCGGTACAATACCAGCGACCCCGAAACTTTCCCGATGGCCGAAACTACACTTCCTATATATAATTCTTCACCTCCGGACAATTCCGGAACTCCGTATGACGTCCAGGATCTCATCCGGGACTCCGAACAACTTTCGGATTACTGCATACTCATATCTATACAACCCTAGTGTCACCGAACCTTAAGTGTGTAGACCCTACGGGTTCGGGAGACAAGCAGACATGACCGAGACGACTCTCTCGTCAATAACCAACAGCGGGATCTGGATACCCATGTTGGCTCCCACATGCTCCTCGATGATCTCATCGAATGAACCACGATGTCGAGGACCTAATCAATCACGTACTCAATTCCCTTTGTCAATCGGTACGTTACTTGCCCGAGACTCGATCGTCGGTATCCCAATACCTTGTTCAGTCTCATTACCGGCAAGTCACTTTACTCGTACCGTAATGCATGATCCCGTGATCAACCACTTGATCACATTGAGCTCATTATGATGATGCATTACCGAGTGGGCCCAGAGATACCTCTCCGTCATACGGAGTGACAAATCCCAGTCTCGATGCGTGCCAACCCAACAAACACTTTCGGAGATACCTGTAATGTATCTTTATAGTCACCCAGTTACGTTGTGATGTTTGGCACACCCAAGGCACTCGTACGGTATCCAGGAGTTGCACAATCTCATGGTCTAAGGAAATGATACTTGACATCCAGAGAAGCTACAACAAACGAACTACACGATCTTTGTGCTATGCTTAGGTTTGGGTCTTGTCCATCACATCATTCTCCTAATGATGTGATCCCGTTATCAATGACATCCCCATGTCCATAGCCAGGAAACCATGACTATCTGTTGATAAACAAGCTAATCAACTAGAGGCTCACTAGGGACACATTGTGGTCTATGTATTCACACATGTATTACGATTTCCGGATAATACAACTATAGCATGAATAATAGACAATTATCATGAACAAGGAAATATAATAATCATTTTATTATTGCCTCTAGGGCATATTTCCAACAGTCTCCCACTTGCACTAGAGTCAATCATCTAGTTACATTGTGATGAATCGGACACCCATGGAATTCCGGTGTTGATCCTGTTTTTCTCTAGGGAGAGGTTTAGTCAACGGATCTGCTACATTCAGGTCCGTATGTACTTTACAAATCTCTATGTCTCCATCTTGAACACTTTCACGAATGGAGTTGAAGCGACACTTGATATGCCTGGTCTTCCTGTGAAACCTGGGCTCCTTGGCAAGGGCAATAGCTCCAGTGTTGTCACAGAAGAGAGTCATCGGGCCCGACGCATTGGGTATGACTCCTAGGTCGGTAATGAACTCCTTCACCCAGACTGCTTCGTGTGCTGCCTCCGAGGCTGCCATGTACTCCGCTTCACATGTAGATCCCGCCACAATGCTTTGCTTGCAACTGCACCAGCTTACTGCCCCACCATTCAAAATATACACGTATCCGGTTTGTGACTTAGAGTCATCCAGATCTGTGTCGAAGCTAGCATCGACGTAACCCTTTACGACGAGCTCTTCGCCACCTCCATAAACGAGAAACATTTCCTTAGTCCTTTTCAGGTACTTCAGGATATTTTTGACCGTTGTCCAGTGTTCCATGCCGGGCTTACTTTGGTACCTTCCTACCAAACTCACGGCAAGGTTTACATCAGGTCTGGTACACAGCATAACATACATGATAGACCCTATGGCCGAGGCATAGGGGACGACACTCATCTTTTCTCTATCTTCTGTCGTGGTCGGGCATTGAGCCAAGCTCAATCTCGTACCTTGCAATACAGGCAAGAACCCCTTCTTTGACTGATCCATTTTGAACTTCTTCAAAATCTTGTCAAGGTACGTACTCTGTGAAAGACCAATGAGGCGTCTCGATCTATCTCTATAGATCTTGATGCCCGATATATAAGCAGCTTCTCCAAGGTCCTTCATTGAAAAACACTTGTTCAAATAGGCCTTTATGCTTTCCAAGAATTCTATATCATTTCCCATCAACAGTATGTCATCCACATACAATATGAGAAATGCTACAGAGCTCCCACTCACTTTCTTGTAAATGCAGGCTTCTCCATAAGTCTGCATAAACCCAAACGCTTTGATCATCTCATCAAAGCGAATGTTCCAACTCCGAGATGTTTGCACCAGCCCATAAATCGAGCGTTGGAGCTTGCACACCTTGTCAGCATTCTTAGGATCGACAAAACCTTTCGGCTGCACCATATACAATTCTTCCTTAAGGAAACCATTAAGGAATGCTGTTTTGACGTCCATTTGCCATATCTCATAATCATAGAATGCGGCAATTGCTAACATGATTCGGATGGACTTCAGCTTCGCTATGGGTGAGAAAGTCTCATCGTAGTCAACCCCTTGAACTTGTCGATAACCCTTAGCGACAAGCCGAGCCTTATAGATGGTCACATTACCATCCGCGTCTGTCTTCTTCTTAAAGATCCATTTATTTTCTATGGCTCGCCGACCAACGGGCAAATCAGTCAAAGTCCATACTTTGTTTTCATACATGGATCCTATCTCGGATTTCATGGCTTCCAGCCATTTGTCGGAATCCGGGCCCGCCATCGCTTCTTCATAGTTCGAAGGTTCACCGTTGTCTAACAACATGATTTCCAAGACAGGGTTGCCGTACCACTCTGGTGCGGAACGTGTCCTTGTGGACCTACGAAGTTCAGTAGCAACTTGATCTGAAGTTTCATGATCATCATCAACAACTTCCTCTCTAGTCGGTGCAGGCACCTCAGGAACATTTTCTTGAGCTGCGCCACTTACCGGTTCAAGAGGTAATACTTCATCAAGTTCTACCTTCCTCCCACTTATTTCTTTCGAGAGAAGCTCCTTCTCTAGAAAGGACCCATTCTTGGCAACAAAGATCTTGCCTTCGGATCTGAGGTAGAAGGTATACCCAACAGTTTCTTTAGGGTACCCTATGACGATGCATTTTTCCGACTTGGGTTCGAGCTTTTCAGGTTGAAGTTTCTTGACATAAGCATCACATCCCCAAACTTTTAGAAACGACAGCTTAGGTTTCTTCCCAAACCATAATTCATACGGTGTTGTCTCAACGGATTTCCATGGAGCCCTATTTAAAGTGAATGTGGCAGTCTCTAAAGCATAGCCCCAAAATGATAGCGGTAAATCGGCAAGAGACATCATAGATCGCACCATATCTAATAGAGTGCGATTACAACGTTCGGACACACCATTACGCTGAGGTGTTCCAGGCGGCGTGAGTTGTGAAACTATTCCACATTTTCTTAAGTGTGTGCCAAATTCGTGACTCAAGTATTCTCCCCCACGATCTGATCGCAAGAACTTGATTTTCCTGTCACGTTGATTCTCAACCTCACTCTGAAATTCCTTGAACTTTTCAAAGGTCTCAGACTTGTGTTTCATTAAGTAGACATACCCATATCTACTCAAGTCATCAGTGAGGGTGAGAACATAACGATAGCCACCCCGAGCCTCAACACTCATTGGACCGCACACATCAGTATGTATGATTTCCAATAAGTTGTTTGCTCGCTCCATTGTTCCTGAGAATGGAGTCTTGGTCATTTTACCCATGAGGCATGGTTCGCACGTGTCAAATGATTCGTAATCAAGAGACTCTAAAATTCCATCTGCATGGAGTTTCTTCATGCGTTTGACACCTATGTGACCAAGGCGGCAGTGCCACAAGTATGTGGGACTATCATTATCAACCTTACATCTTTTGGTATTCACACTATGAATATGTGTAGCATTATGCTCGAGATTCATTAAGAATAAACCATTCACCATCGGAGCATGACCATAAAACATATCTCTCATATAAATAGAACAACCATTATTCTCGGACTTAAATGAGTAGCCATCTCGTATTAAACGAGATCCTGATACAATGTTCATGCTCAAAGCTGGCACTAAATAACAATTATTGAGGTTTAAAACTAATCCCGTAGGTAAATGTAGAGGTAGCGTGCCGACGGCGATCACATCGACCTTGGAACCATTCCCGATGCGCATCGTCACCTCGTCCTTCGCCAGTCTCCGCTTATTCCGCAGCTCCTGCTTTGAGTTACAAATGTGAGCAACCGCACCGGTATCAAATACCCAGGAGCTACTATGAGTACTGGTAAGGTACACATCAATTACATGTATATCACATATACCTTTTGTGATGCCGGCCTTCTTGTCCTCTAAGTATTTGGGGCAGTTCTGCTTCTAGTGACCACTTCCCTTGCAATAAAAGCACTCAGTCTCGGGCTTGGGTCCATTCTTTGGCTTCTTCCCGGCAGCTTGCTTACCGGGCGCGGCAACTCCCTTGCCGTCCTTCTTGAAGTTCTTCTTACCCTTGCCTTTCTTGAACTTAGTGGTTTTATTCACCATCAACACTTGATGTTCCTTTTTGACTTCTACCTCTGCTGATTTCAACATTGCAAATACTTCAGGAATGGTCTTTTCCATCCCCTGCATATTGAAGTTCATCACAAAGCTCTTGTAGCTTGGTGGATGCGACTGAAGGATTTTGTCAATGACCGCGTCATCCGGCAGATTAACTCCCAGCTGAGTCAAGCGGTTATGCAACCCAGACATTTTGAGTATGTGCTCACTGACAGAACTATTTTCCTCCATCTTACAGCTGAAGAACTTGTCGGAGACTTCGTATCTCTCGACCCGGGCATGAGCTTGGAAAACCATTTTCAGCTCTTCGAACATCTCATATGCTCCGTGTCGCTTAAAATGCTTTTGGAGCCCCGGTTCTAAGCTGTAAAGCATGCCGCACTGAACGAGGGAGTAATCATCAGCACGTGTCTGCCAAGCGTTCACAACGTCTTGGTTCTGTGGGACGGGAGCGTCACCTAGCGGGGCTTCTAGGACATAATCTTTCTTGGCAGCTATGAGGATGATCCTCAGGTTCCGAACCCAGTCCGTATAGTTGCTGCCATCGTCTTTCAGCTTGGTTTTCTCTAGGAACGCGTTGAAGTTGAGGACAACGTTGGCCATTTGATCTATAAGACATATTGTAAAGATTTTAGACTAAGTTCATGATAATTAAGTTCATCTAATCAAATTATTCAATGAACTCCCACTTAGATAGACATCCCTCCAGTCATCTAAGTATAACATGATCCGAGTTGACTAGGCCGTGTCCGATCATCACGTGAGACGGACTAGTCAACATCGGTGAACATCTTCATGTTGATCGTATCTTCTATACGACTCATGCTCGACCTTTCGGTCTTCTGTGTTCCGAGGCCATGTCTGTACATGCTAGGCTCGTCAAGTCAACCTAAGTGTATTGCGTGTGTAAATCTGTCTTACACCCGTTGTATGTGAACGTTGGAATCTATCACACCCGATCATCACGTGGTGCTTCGAAACAACAAGCTGTCGCAACGGCGCACAGTTAGGGGGAACACTTTCTTGAAATTATTATGAGGGATCATCTTATTTACTACCGTCATTCTAAGTAAACAAGATGCAAAAACATGATAAACATCACATGCAATCAAATAATAGTGACATGATATGGCCAATATCATATAGCTCCTTTGATCTCCATCTTGGGGCTCCATGATCATCTTGTCACCGACATGACACCATGATCTCCATCATCATGATCTCCATCATCGTGTCTTCTTGAAGTTGTCTCGTCATCTATTACTTCTACTACTATGGCTAACGCTTTAGCAATAAAGTAAAGTAATTACATGACGTTTATGTTGACACGCAGGTCATAAATAAATAAAGACAACTCCTATGGCTCCTTCCGGTTGTCATACTCATCGACATGCAAGTCGTGATTCCTATTACAAGAACATGATCAATCTCATACATCACATATATCATTCATCATTCATCACAACCTTTGGCCATATCACATCACAAAACACTTGCTGCAAAAACAAGTTAGACGTCCTCTAATTTTTGTTGCAAGTTTTTACGTGGCTGCTATAGGTTTCTAGCAAGAACGTTTCTTACCTACGCCAAAACCACAACGTGAATTGCCAATTACTATTTACCCTTCATAAGGACCCTGTTCATCGAATCCGATCTGACTAAAGTGGGAGAGACAGACACCCGCCAGCCACCTTATGCAACTAGTGCATGTCAGTCGGTGGAACCGGTCTCACGTAAGCGTACGTGTAAGGTTGGTCCAGGCCGCTTCATCCCACGATGCCGCCGAATCAAGATAAGACTAGTAACGGCAAGCAAATTGACAATATCGACGCCCACAACTACTTTGTGTTCTACTCGTGCATAGTAACTACGCATAGACCTAGCTCATGATGCCACTGTTGGGGATCGTAGCAGAAAACAAAAAAAATTCCTACGTTTCACCAAGATCAATCTATGGAGTCAACTAGCAATGAGATGAGAGTGCATCTACATACCCTTGTAGATCGCGAGCAGAAGCGTTCAAGAGAATGGGGATGATGGAGTCGTACTTGCCGTGATCCAAATCACCGATGACGAAGTGTCGAACGGACGACACCTCCGCGTTCAACACACGTACGGAGCGGATGACGTCTCCTCCTTCTTGATCCAGCAAGGGGGAAGAAGAGGTTGATGAAGATCCAGCAGCACGACGGCGTGGTGGTGGATGCAGCAGTGATCGCAGCAGGGCTTCGCCGAGCTTCTGCGAGAGGGAGAGGTGTAGCAGGGGAGAGGGAGGCGCCAAGGCTTGATGTGCGGCTGCCCTCCCTCCCCCCTTTATATAGGCCCCCTAGGGGGGTGCGCCGGCCCTAGGAGATGGGATCTCCTAGGGGGGCGGCGGCCTAGGGGGTGGAGTACCTCCCAAGGCAAGTGGAGGCGCCCCCTCCCCTAGGGTTCCCAACCCTAGGCGCATGGGGGCCCAAGGGGGGGCGCACCAGCTCACTATGGGCTGGTTCCCCTCCCCACTTCAGCCCATGGGGCCCTCCGGGATGGGTGGCCCCACCCGGTGGACCCCCGGAACCCATTCGGTGGTCCCGGTACAATACCGGCGACCCCGAAACTTTCCCGATGGCCGAAACTACACTTCCTATATATAATTCTTCACCTCCGGACAATTCCGGAACTCCTCGTGACGTCCAGGATCTCATCCGGGACTCCGAACAACTTTCGGATTACTGCATACTCATATCTATACAACCCTAGCGTCACCGAACCTTAAGTGTGTAGACCTTACGGGTTCGGGAGACAAGCAGACATGACCGAGACGACTCTCTGGTCAATAACCAATAGCAGGATCTGGATACCCATGTTGGCACCCACATGCTCCTTGATGATCTTATCGGATGAACCATGATGTCGAGGACCTAATCAATCCCGTACTCAATTCCCTTTGTCAATCGGTACGTTACTTGCCCGAGACTCGATCGTCGGTATCCCAATACCTTGTTCAGTCTCGTTACCGGCAAGTCAGTTTACTCGTACCATAATGCATGATCCCATGACCAACCACTTGATCACATTGAGCTCATTATGATGATGCATTACCGAGTGGGCCCAGAGATACCTCTCCGTCATACGGAGTGACAAATCCCAGTCTCGATTCGTGCCAACCCAACAGACACTTTCGGAGATACCTGTAATGTACCTTTATAGTCACCCAGTTACGTTGTGACGTTTGGCACACCCAAGGCACTCCTACGGTATCCGGGAGTTGCATAATCTCATGGTCTAAGGAAATGATACTTGACATCCAGAAAAGCTACAGCAAACGAACTACAAGATCTTTGTGCTATGCTTAGGTTTGGGTCTTGTCCATCACATCATTCTCCTAATGATATGATCCCGTTATCAATGACATCCCCATGTCCATAGCCAGGAAACCATGACTATCTGTTGATCAATGAGCTAGTCAACTAGAGGCTCACTAGGGACACATTGTGGTCTATGTATTCACACATGTATTACGATTTCCGGATAATACAATTATAGCATGAATAATAGACAATTATCATGAACAAGGAAATATAATAATCATTTTATTATTGCCTCTAGGGCATATTTCCAACAGATCACATCTCGGATTTCATGGCCTCTAACCATTTCTCGAAATCCGAGCCCACCACTGCTTCTCCATAGCTCGTAGGTTCATCGTTGTTGCTATCCAACAACATGACCTCCAAGACAGGGTTAGCGTACCACTCAGGAGCAGTACATATCCTTATCGACCTACGAGGTTCGATAGCAGCTTGATCCAAAGCTTCATGATCACTATCATTAGCTTCCTCTTCAACCGACGTATGTGTCATAGAAACATCTTTCTGCGCTACACTACTCATTAGTTGAAGTAAAGGTTCAACAACCCCATCAATTAAGTTCTATCTTCCTCCCACTCAATTGTTTTGGGAGAAACTCTTTCTCGAGAAAGGACCCGTTCTTAGCGACAAAAACTTTGCCCTCGGATCAAAAATAGAAGGTATACCCAATTGTCTCCTTTGGGTATCCTATGAAATGATTCCACATTGTGTTAAGTGATTGCCAAAATCATAACTCCGATATTCTCCCCCTCGATCGACTCGTAGGAATTTAGTCTTCTTTTTACGATGATTCTCAACTTCACTCTGAAATTGCTTGAACTTTTCAAACATTTCATACTTATGATTCATTAAGTAGACATACCAATATCTACTCAAATCATCAGCGAAGGTCATAAAGTAATGATATCCATCGTGCGCGCATCAACACTCATTGGACCGCACACATCAATATGTATGATTTACAACAAGTCACTTGCCCGTTCTATTGTTCCGGAAACAGAGTTTTAGTCATCTTGCCCATGAGGCATGGTTCACATGTGTCAAGTGATTCAAAATGAAGTGACTCCAAAAGTCCATCAGCATGGAGTTTCTTCATGTGCTTTACACCAAGAAAGTGGTACTATTATTATCAACTCTATATCTTTTGGCATCAATGTTATGAACATGTGTATCATCACTATCGAGATTCAATAAGTATAAACCCCTCACAATGGGTGCATGACCATAAAAGATATTACCCATATAAATAGAACAACCATTATTCTCTGATTTAAATGAGTAACCGTCTCGCATTAAACAAGATCAATATATAATGTTCATTCTCAACGTAGGCACTAAATAACAATTATTCAGGTTCATCACTAATCCTGATGGTAATGGAAGAGCGTGCGTGCCGACGATGATCACATCAACATTGGAACCATTTCCCACGCGCATCATCACTTCGATCTTCGCCAGCCTGCATCTATTTCGTAGTTCCTGCTTTGAGTTGCAAATGTGAGCAACCGAACCGGTATCAAATACCCAGGCACTACAACGAGAGTTGGTAAGGTACACATCAATAACATGTATATCATATATACCTTTGTTGATGTTGGCTCCCTTCTTGTCAGCCAGATACTTCGGGCAGTTCCGCTCCTAGTGGCTAGTACCCTTGCAATAGAAGCACTCAGTTTCTAGATTGGGATCCAGCCTTGGGTTTCTTCACAGGAGGAGGGGCAACTGCTTTGCCACCCTTATTGAAGTTTCCCTTCTTTCCCTTGCTCTTCTTGAAACTAGTGGTTTTATTCACCATCAACACTTGATCCTTCTGGATGTCCGACTCAGCGACTTTCAGCATTGCGAACAGCTCAGAGACTGACTTATTCATCCCTTGCATGTTATTGTTCAACACAAAGCTCTTGTAGCTAGGTGGCAGCGATTGAAGAACTCTGACAGTGACAGCCTCTGGCGGGAGCTCAATTACCAACTCAGCCAGACGGTTGTAGTACCGAGACATTCTGAGTATGTGCTCATTGACAAACCAGTTCTCCTCCATCTTGCAGGCATAGAATTTATTGGAGGTCTCATACCTCTCGATTCAGGCATTCTTCTCAAAGATAAACTTCAACTCATGGAACATCTCATATGCTCCATGACGTGAGATGAGGTGGTTTCAATGGTGAACATCTCCATGTTGATCATATCTACTATATGACTCATGTTCGACCTTTCGGTCTCTTGTGTTCCGAGGTCGTGTTTGTACATGCTATGCTCGTCAAGTTTAACACAAGTGTTCCGCATGTGCAAAACTAGCTTGCACCCGTTGTATGCAAACGTAGAGTCTATCACACCCGATTATCACGTGGTGCTTTGAAACGACGAACTTTCGCAAAGGTGCACACTTGGGGTGAACACAATTTTATCTTGAAATTTTAGTGAGGGATCACCTTATAATGCTACATTGTCCTACGCAAGATAAGATGCATAAAAGGATTAATATCACATGCAAATCATAAGTGACATGATATGGCCAGCAACTTGTGCTTTTGATCTCCATCTCCAAAGCACCGGCATGATCTCCATCGTCACCGGCATTACACCATGTTCTCCATCATTGTGTCGCCATCGGGATTGTCACGCCAACCATGCTTCTACTACTATTGCTACCATTTAGTGATAAAGTAAAGCATTACATAGCGCTTAATGATTGATACGCATGTCATACAATAATAAAAGACAACCCTATGGCTCCTGTCGGTCGCCGTATTCATCGACAACCTAGTCATGATAAACTATTACAAAACATGATCCTCTCATACATCTAATATATGTCATCATGTCTTTGGCCATGTGATATCACAACATACCCTGCAAAAACAAGTTAGACGTCCTCTAATTATTGTTGCATGTTTTACGTGGCTGCTATGGGTATCTAGCAAGAACAATTGTTACCTACGCAAAGACACAACGATGATATGCAAGTTGCTATTTAACCTTCTACAAGGACCGCCTTTCTCGAATCCGATTCAACTAAGTGGGAGAGACAGATACCCGCCAGCCCTCTTTATGCAACAAAGTCACATGTCTGTCGATAGAACCGGTCTCATGTAAGTGGACATGTAATGTTGGTCCAGGATGCTTCATCCCACAATACTGTTGAATCAAGAAAAGACCAAGGAAGGAAGCAATCTGAATATCCATGCCCACAAACTCCTTTGTGTTCTACTCGCGATGTCATCTACGCATAGACCTAGCTCATGATGCCACTGTTGGGGAAAGTTGCATGCGAAACAATTGTTTTCCTACGCTCACCAAGATCAATCTAGGAGATGACCAGCTACGAGAGGAGAGATTGCATCTACATACCCTTGTAGATCGCTAAGCGTAAGCATTAACAAACGCGGTTCATGTAGTCGAACCTCTTCGCAATCCAATCACGATCTGTCCCGTGGACTCTCGATCCAAGTGCCGAACAGACGGCACCTCCACGTTCAACGCACGTACGGCTTGATGATGCCTTCATCTCCTCGATCTAGCGAGCGATGGTGAAATAGTAGCTCGAGTCCTCCGGCAGCACGACGGCGTGGTGGCGGTGGTGGTGGAAAAATCTCGGTAGAGCTTCGCTAAGCACTACGGAGAAGAAGATGGTTTCGAGGGAGAGGGAGGGCAGCGTCGTGGCAGAGATGGGTGCGGCTGCCCTCCCTCTACCCCTCTATATATAGGGGGAAGGGAGGAGGAGGGGTATCCCTAGGGTTCCCTAAGGGGGCTGGCGGCCACTAGGGGAAACCCTAGATGGGTTTTGGTGCGCCCCCTGGGAGCCTTGGCCCCCAAGCCAAAGGCGGTGGCTGCCCTAAGGGAACGCCCCCACCCCTTCTGGTTACGTGGGAAAGGGTAAGGGGGGCACACAGCCCCTTAGGGCTCATTTGGTTACATGGGATCCTCCCGGGATCCTTGCCTCTTCCCTAGGTGGAGAAAACACGGCGTGAATCAGTCCTGGGAAAGCCCACCCCTGCATTTGGACTCCCATGAGATCAGGGCACCCACGCCCCTTCCACGTCCTTTCCATGGGAGCGGCTTCCACGCTTCGAGAGGTCGAGGAGCAACCCTCGGTTGCTACCGCGAAAAAATGGCGACAGAGATAGAAGCGATGCCCCCACCATCCTCCCTCTAGTGCTTCACTTCTAAGCTTCGTCCTTCCCACTGCCGTGACAGAAATCTCCCCCGCGGTTGGTGGGGAATCACATGTGCACTTGAATATTACCCCTAGGGGCTTATTGCCCTAGGCTTTCTCCGCCATGCTACCAAACAAGGCCTTAGTGGGCTGGTTTGCCCCCTCCCCTTGGCCCATGGGCCCCCCAACACTTGCCCGGGCCCCCCGAAACCCCTTTCGGTGATGCTGGTCAACATCTGGTACCCCCGAAACAATTCCGGACTCCAATACCCTTCATCCAATATATCAATCTTCACCTCCGGGCCATTCCGGTGTTCCTCGTGACATCCAGGATCTAGGGGAGCCTTGGCCCCCAAGCCAAAGGGGGTGGCTGCCCTAGGGGAGCGCCCCCACCTCTTCTGGTTATGTGGGAAAGGGTGAGGGGGCGCACAACACCTTAGTGGGCTGGTTTGCTCCCTCCCCTTGGCCCATGGGGCCCCCCAACACTTGTTCATCACCCGGTACCCCCGGAACAATTCCAGACTCCAATAAGCTTCGTCTAATATATCAATCTTCACATCTAGAACATTCCGGAGTTCCTCTTCATGTCCAGGATCTCATCTGGGACTCCGAACAACCTTCGGTAACCACCATAATGGCTGAACTATACTTATATCGCCACTAAATGTTAAGTTTGTAGACTCTGCGGGTTCGAGAACTATGTAGACATGGTCGAGATACCTCTACGGTGAATAACTAATAGCAGGACCTGGATGCCAATATTGGTTCCTACATATTCTATGAATGTCTTATCGGTCGAACCTCAATGTCAAGGATTCTGCTAATCCCGTATGAAGTTCCCTTTGTCCATCGGTATGTTACTTGCCCGAGATTCAATCATCGGTATCTCCATACCTAGTTCAATCTCGTTACTGGAAAGTCTCTTTATTCATTCTGTAATACAAGATCCCATGACTAACTCATTGGTCACATTGCTTGCAAGCTCGTCGTGATGATGTATTACCGAGTGGGCCCTGAGATACCTCTCCGTCATACGGAGTGAAAAATCCCAGTCTTGATCCATGCCAACTCAACAGACACCCTCAGAGATACCTGTAGAGCACCTTTATAGTCACCCATTTATGTTGTGACATTTGGTACACACAAGGTACTCCTCCAGTGTCAGTGAGTTGCATGATGTCATGGTCATAGGAACATATACTTTACATGCAGAAAACGATAGCAATAAACTGACACGATCATATGCTACGTTCATAGTTTGGGTGTTGTCCATCACATCATTCTCCTAATGATGTGATCCATTATCAAATGACAACTCATGTTCATGGCTAGGAAACCATAGCCATCTTTGATCAACGAGCTAGTTTGGTACAGGCTTACTAGGGACATGTTGTTGTCTATGTATCCACACATGTATTTGAGTTTCCGGTCAATACAATTATAACATGGATAATTAACGATTATCATGAACAAGGAAAAATAATAATAACCACTTTATTATTGCCTCTAGGGCATATTTCCAATAGTCTCCCACTTGCACTAGAGTCAATATTCTAGCATTACATGGTAATGAATCTAACACCCATAGAGTGCTGGTGTTGATCATGCTTTGCCCGTGGAAGAGGTTTAGTCAACGGATCTGCAACATTCAGATCCGTATGTATCTTGCAAATGTTTTGGGTTGTTTTGACCATCATATCACAAGTTTCTCCTTTGTTCTTGTTTCGAGTTGTTTTCCTGGCAGATCTGACAGCATGTCGTCCCAAGACTCGGATGGAGAGAGATAGGTTTCTCATTATGTTGCAAATCCAAGGATTTACGATGATGTTGATCCATATGCGTGGCCCACAATGAAGAAGAAGAGACGAATTTTAAATAGACAGATTGCTCAAGCAAAGAAGAAGAAGATGCCCCCTACCTCAACCAGGGGACATGCATGTGGAGTTCAAGAAATAAAGCCTCCCAAACACAGTAAAATATTATAAGTTCCAATTCTCTCCTTTTCATTGTGTGCAAGAAGAGGAGGACAAATTGCGTCACAAAATCAGGGAACTTGAGCAGGAAGTCTATAGGCTGAAAGAGGAAAATATTATCCTCAAGTGGCAGGACAAGGTTACCACTTCCTCATCACCACCATCACTAATGAAAGACACTTGAGTACACGGGTCTAGGCACCACCCTTGGCTTGTTCCATGCTTGGGGGAGGTGCCCCTGTACCATCACTTTTATCATCACTATCTATCTTAGTTCGTTCCTTAGTTATTTTGTGATTTAGAAGAATAATGTTTCAGTATGTTTTAGTTTCGAGTGCTTGTTTTATGATCCATTTATCTATGTAATTGTGTGAGAGTTATATAACAAAGAGTAATTTTGAGTTTTGGTTTGCTTTTCAATCATAGAAATGAAAGAAAAATAATAAAAGAATGAAAAGATCATATGCTAATTCCATGGGGAGCAATGAGTTCACATAAAGGAAGTATAGTTGCTAATATTTGTTGGAAGTTGACAAACATATCATTGGTCATTACTGCAATCCATGGAAAAAGTAATGAAGGAAGAGAGGACTCACATATAAATATACTATCTTGGACATCTTTTATGATTGTGAACCCCCATCAAATATTCTATATCAATTAGTTGACCTTGGACAAGGAAGACAACGTAATGAGTTATGATTGATTATATTCACATATAAGTTATATTGTCATGGATCCTCTAACATGTGGTGCTTGTCTAGGATCTTTTTCTAGCCAAAATTCGCATTAAGTAGAGATACTATTTGTGCATCCAAAACCCTTGAACCCAGTCTCTTGCCACGAGTGTTCACCATAACTACCTATGGATTGAAAAAGATCCTTCAAGTAAGTTGTCATCGGTCCATAAGGCAATAAAAATTGCTCCTAAATATATATGATCTTTTATTGTAAGGGAAAATAAGCTTTGTATAATCTTGTGATGGGAAAGAAATAAAAGCGACTGACTGCATAAGAAAGGTTTCTATCATAAGGGGCAACATATAGTGAAGTTCCTTTACATTAATAGCTTGCACACCCAAAATAAAAAGCGCATGACAACCTCTGCTTCCCACTGTGAAGGGCCTATCTTTTACTTTTATGTATTATTTTTATGCAAGAGTCAATAACGTTCATCCCTATTCCGCTCTATATATATATCCGTTGAATGTAGGTGATCATGAGTTATTATTGTTGACATTACCCTTGAGGTAAATAAGTTGGGAGGCGAAACTATAAGCCCCTATCTTTCTATGCGTTTGACTGAAACTCGTTCTCTATAAATATGCCTTAGTGTCAGCAATCATAGAAGACTAAACAATAGTTGAGTGCGTGAACTTGCTAAACAAAGCTCTTACATAGACTCTTTCTGTAAATATGATGGATTGTGATTGTTTCAGTGACTAAATCATAGTTTGTTAGTTTCCAATAAAGTTTATGTTTCATACTTTAGATTGTGAACGAATTGTTACTTTAGCATGAGAAGTTTCATGATATATTGCTGCTATGATAATGACCTTGATGCTTTCATGACTGTATTTTATTTTTATTGACACCTCTCTCTCTAAAAATGTGGTCATGATTATCGATTTCGGCTTTTGCATGAGGACAAGAGAGATCTAAGCTTGGGGGAGTTGATACGTCCATTTTGCATCATGTTTTCCTATTATTATTTAGTGTCACTAGTGCGCGTCGGTCCTAAACAAACGGTTTTTACCCCTTTCCACGACGGTATTTGGAACCGTCGCCAAGTGAGTGTGGGTGATAGGGGGGTCCTTCCCACACGACCCAGAAATCGTCGGGGATAGGCCCTCATGGGACCCAGGCTAGGGCCGTGTGCGATTGGGCGAGGCATAGAAACCCAATCATTTCCGTAGTTATGTACATCCCACATGGTGAATCCCATAAATCATTTCCGTAGGTATGTACATCCCACATGGTGAATCCTAGAAATCATTTCCGTAGGTATGTTCATCCCACACGGTGAATCCTAGAAATCATTTCCGTAGGTATGTACATCCCACACGGTGAATCCCAAAAAATCATTTCCGTAGGTATGTACATCCCACACAGTTCTTTGTGTGGAAACGTGTGTCCAAGGTGGCTAATGCAAACAGTTCGCTGCCGGAAGCCGTGTGTGATTGTTAGTTGATCGAACATGCCTACTTTCTAGAAACCATGCGGGTTGTTTGAGTTCATCGCCCACGGTGTTGTCTGAGTAACCGTTTGCAATAGAAAACCCCAATAAGCAGGGTAATTAGTCTATTATTGATAATCCATGTACTAATCAAACTAATATTTCTTATAAAACACGCTAGATATTTCATATCTGTATAAAAGCAACCAGGATTTCATAATCGAATTACATTAGATAGCTTCGGCACTCAGTTACGCCATTACACAACAGCACCAAGTTTCACATGCAGCATCAAAAACCTTTGGAAAGTAGCATCATACACGGTAAATAGACAGATGAATCTCATCTGGGAAACTGCAGAAGCGGAAGGCAAATATTGAGCCTTCAGTGATGTTGAATGTCCATGCAACTTTAGGCCAGTGGCTATGGATAATTGCCCGCCCAACCTTCGTCCTCTTCAGTATTGTACCATGGGTGTTGAATGAATACCTTCCTCGCCTCTTGACCATGCAGGTGGTTTGAGAGGTAATCATCGGTGAACTGCTTTGAAAAGTACTGAAAACAAAGCTATGCATAAATCGCTGTTGTAAATTTTGAAATGGCGCAAGGGGTAAAAACAAGGTAAAAGAGTTGGTACCATCCTATAGTTGACTAATGTCTTCTTCATTGTGCAAACAAAGATCTTGTTATTATTCGTCACAAGTTTCTTTATCCTAACAATCTTCCTGAGTTTCTTGACTTGACTGATATTCATGGACATCTCATTTCCCCATATGCAAAATGGGTCGAACAGTGGGTCTAAGCCTCTGACAGCAGGACCTACATGTGCAAGACCAAATTGTAATAAACCTAAATATTAGAATGATTCCTGCAACTGCACAATAATGTGCTATTAGCCGAAGGACCCTGCTTGAACAAACCTCGATGGTAAACCGCCGTGTCTCCCATTGTTTCCTTGCAACGCACATAAGGAAGATCTTGATCAGGTTAACTGAGAGTTGTCATACTATCAGTAGAATATGTATTGAGTACAGCCAAATTTGATTGGTGTCACATGCATAACAATACAAAATTGTACCCACAACAGATGAAAATCAAATTGCAGAACTGAACCAAATAGTTAAATGGACAGCAGACCAAATGAACCAAAATAGTTAACTGAGCACGACATTGCAGAATAGAAACATGTACTAGAAGATAAGACAGTTAACAAAACAAAGAATGCTTGAGAACAGTACTATGAAATGTAGCAATTGCTGGACCGAAGTGTTAACTGAACATTACATTTCATAGGACCAAACTGTTAACTGAACATCAGAGGACAAATCACTAGAAGGCACTGGCGGTGGCCTTGAGAAAACATCACGAACTGTATTTTAAAGTAGACAACCGCGTGGTGGTGTCGACAGTGGCCTCGAAGACGAGGTGCTCCTCCAAGATCTGGCGGTTGACACGCATGTCAGCCATAGCGACCTCGTTCGCGTGTGCGGCCGCATGCTACTCAGCTCCATGTTATACTACGTGTAAAATGGCTGTGGGCGGCGCTTAATTGGAGGAGGGGGGCAGTGATTTCGGTGGAAGGTGTCGCTTCGTCAGTCGGGGCATGTGGGACGGGAAAGGAGGAGGATGGTGTGGGTGGGGTGTGGATTACCTGACCATATCGACGAGGCCGCGCAGCAAGAAGATGGGTCAACGGCGAGGAGGCCGTGCAGCAAGAAGAAGGGTCGCCGGCGAGGAGGCGGTGCTGCAAGAAGAAGGGTCGCTGGCGAGGAGGCGGCGCTGCAAGAAGAAGGGTAGACGGCGAGGAGGCGGCGCTGCAAGAAGAAGGGTCGCCGACGAGGAGGCTGAGCTGCCAGTAAGCAGTAGTGAAGGTTTGAACTTGGAAAGCATGGAGGAACAGTGGAAATGTGTCTTTTTGGTAGGAGGGAGGGGCGGGGAGATAGATATTTCTGCGATGGCAAAATAATTCGCTCGGTGCCACGAGAAACTGGCGCGCAAGTGTGGTTCAAGCGGGGGCGGTGGACTGTAGACGACAAAGCTTCCTGCATAAGCCAGACAAGATGGTGCGCCAAGATATATTATATCGCATCCCACACAATTCTTTCTAGTAAACTATTTGTGGTATACCTGTTTTTTTCATTATGTTTTGAAAGACATAATGGTGCTACAGAGGGAGAAGATGGCATTTGAATTGCTAGAATATTTATGTACAGTGAACATGCAACTAGTACATGAGTGTCGTGTTTAAATTTGGAATTATTCCGGGTTCGTATGATGTTTTTATGCATTAATTGAGTTTCTGGACATTTAATGTGCATAATTCAAATTTCAACTACAAGCACATGCTCCAATGCACCAAAGTTTGCCGAAAAATCACATGTGTGTCTTTGGGTGAATTTATAGGTCCCATGCAAGAAATGTGAATAAAATTCAAACATCATGGTGTCGTGGCTCAGCCGGAATGATTGAGAAACTTGGTTTTTTAATTCCTGTAAATCCAAAACATGACTGAAAATCATGAAACATGGCGTGGTGTTATGACATGGCACCAACATGTTGCAGTAAATTTTTTGAATTGGGACAAGCTTTGGTGTAAGCTTCTTGCAAACCGGAGCTTCCCTCAAGAAGGCTTCTCGTTCCGAGAGGGAACATGTCACCTCCGTGTGCGAAACGACATACGTACACTGCCTTCTCCCGCCTTAAATTTTTTACACAGGCAGATTAGACCAAATAGAATTATTGTGCTTAATTTTGGAATTATTCCGTGTTTGTTTGGCCTTTTTTATACATTAATTGAGTTTCTGGGCATTTAATGTGCATAATTCAAATTTGAACTACAAGCACGTGCTCCAGTGCACCATAGTTGTTTGAAAAATCACATGTGTGTCCTTGGGTGAATTTCTAGGTCCCATGCAAGAGATGGGAGTGAAATTCAAACATCTGGGCGTCGTGGCTCGGCCGAAAAGATTGAGAAACTTGGTTTTTTAATTCCTGTAATTCCAAAACACGCCAGAAAATCAAGAAACTTGGCATGGTCTCATGACATGGCACCACTATGCTGTGGTAATTTTTTGGCCGAATTGGGACAAGCTTTGGTGTATGCTTCTTGTAAACCGGAGACTCCCTCAAGAAGGCTCGTGGTACCGAGAGGGAACATTTCACCTCCATGTGTCAAACGACATACGTACACTGCCTTCTCCCGCGTTATTTTTTTTGGACATCCAGATTAGACACAATAGAAGTACCGTGCTAAATCTTGGAATTATTGTGGGCTCGTTTCGCCTTTTTATACATTAATTGAGTTTCTGGGCATTACATGTGCATAATTCAAATTTGAACTTCAAGCACAGGCTCCAGTGCTCCAAAGTTGTTTGAAAAATCACATGTGTGTCCTTGGGTGAATTTCTAGGTCCCATGCAAGAGATTGGAGTGAAATTCAAACATCTGGGCGTCGTGGCTCGACCGGAAAGATTGAGAAACTTGGTTTTTTAATTCCTGTAATTCCAAAACACGCCTGAAAATCATGAAACTTGGCATGGTGTCATGACATGGCACGAACATGCCACGGTATTTTTTTGGCTGAATTGGGACAAGCTTTGGTGTAAGCTTCTTGCAAACCGAAGCTTCCCTCAAAAAGGCTCGTGGTTCCGAGAGGGAACGTGTCACCTTCGTGTGCGAAACGACATACGTACACTGCCTTCTCCCGCCTTAATTTTTTTACACAACCAGATTAGACCAAATATAAGTACCGTGCTAAATTTTGGAATTATTCCAGGCTCGTTTCGCCTTTTTATACATTAATTGAGTTTCTGGGCATTTAATGTGCATAATTCGAATTTGAACTACAAACACATGCTCTAGTGCACCAAAGTTGTTTGAAAAATCACATATGTGTCCTTGGGTGAATTTGTAGATCCCATGCAAGAGATGGGAGTGAAATTCAAACATCTGGGCATCGTGGCTCGGCCGGAAAGATTGAGAAACTTGGTTTTTTAATTCCTGTAATTCCAAAAGTCGCCTGAAAATCATGAAACTTGGCATGGTGTCATGACATGGCACCAACATGCTGCGGTAATATTTTTGGCCAAATTGGGACAAGCTTTGGTGTAAGCTTCTTGCAAACCGGAGCTTCCCTCAAGAAGGCTCGTGGTTCCGAGAGGGAATGTGTCACCTCCGTATGCGAAACGACAAACATACACTTCCTTCTCCCGCCTTATTTTTTTACACAGCCAGATTAGACCAAATAGAAGTACCATGCTAAATTTTGGAATTATTACAGACTCGTTTCGCCTATTTTATACATTAATTGATTTTTTGGGCATTTAATGTGCATAATTCAAATTTGAACTACAAGCACATGCTCCAGTGGGCCAAAGTTGTATGAAAAATCGCATGTGTGTCGTCGGGTGAATTTCTAGGTCCCATGCAAGAGATGGGAGTGAAATTTAAACATCTGGGCATCATGGATCGACCGGAAAGATTGAGAAACTTGATTTTTTTTAATTCCTGTAATTCCAAAACACACCTGAAAATCATGAAACTTGGCATGGTGTTATGACATAGCACCAACATGTTGTGATAATATTTTTGGCCGAATTGGGACAAGCTTTGGTGTAAGCTTCTTGCAAATCGGAGCTTCCCTCAAGAAGGCTCGTGGTTCTGAGAGGGAACGTGTCACCTCCGTGTGCGAAACGACATACGTACACTGCCTTCTCCCGCCTCATTTTTTACACAGCCAGATTAGACCAAATAGAAGTACCATGCTAAATTTTGGAATTATTCCAGGTTGGTTTGGCCTTTTTATAGATTAATTGAGTTTCTGGGTATTTAATGTGCATAATTCAAATTTGAACTACAAGCACATGCTCCAGTGCACCAAAGTTGTTTGAAAAATCGCATGTGTGTCGTTGGGTGAATTTCTAGGTCCCATGCAAGAGATGGGAGTGAAATTTAAACATCTAGGTGTCGTGGCTCGGTCGGAAAGATTGAGAAACTTGGTTTTTTAATTCCTGTAATTCCAAAACACGCCTAAAAATCATGAAACTTGGCATGGTCTCATGACATGGCACCAACATGTTGTGGTAATTTTTCTGTCCGATTTGCGAAGGCCCACACATTAACAATCAACAAAGTCATTTTCGAACAAGTGATGTCACGTTACAAATTGGAAACACAAGTATTATTGAAACTGTGGGCGTTCGACTTACCAATTACGTGCGGCCACATCCCCTTTTTTATTGGCTAGGAGGTGTTGTGCGGGGTAGCTATTTGAGTACAAGAGGCGTGCGATCAGACCCCTGCACATTCTCATCGGGAGGAGAGCCCTTTGACCGCTACCCGTTGTGCACCTCCCTCCCAACGTCTCCATTAATGGTGCCCGAGCACCTGTTCTACGGCGTGGCTATATGTCTCACTGGACTAACATTTAAGAGAGAAAAATGAAAATCTGAAAAGAAAGTTTTGCACAGATCTTGATGTAAGATCCGACGGACCTATATAGCATCGACTATGACTTATAGCAAGCATGATGAATATAAGGACGATGACAGTGGATAATAATTGTCTTACATATTTAGAAACATAATTTAAAAAGCCGCATGCGGCAACGCCCGAAATACACAAGGGCAAAAGAAGAAGGAAGACAACGATCTGGCTCGCTGATCTCTACTTTCATGATGCGTTGCTGCAAGCCGCGGGAACTAGTCTCCGCGGCGAGCGGCGACGAGCTCTTTCTTGTCCTCAATATGCTTCTTGAGAGCATCCACAGATTCCTCCACCAGCCTTCTACGCTCGATGCGCAGCTTGTTATTCTTGTCCATAAGTTTCTCGATGATGACGTCGGTCCTCTTCAACAAGGCAGTGGTCTGCTCCTGCTGCTCCGCACTTCCGACGATCTTCTCCCTCAGCAGGTCGCGCTCGGCCCGGAGCTTCGCATTGCCCTCATTTAGTTGTTGGATGACGTCGGTAGACTATTCAAATGAGGCTTGCAGGTCATCCTGCAACCTCGCCCACCTGGAGATCTGATCCATCTGCCTATGGACGAGGGCACGCATGCGCCTATAAGAGTCCTCGCCTGTCCGCGGGGCATTGTCCCAGGCCGCCGTGGCAAGGGAGGACATCTCTGCTGCATCCGCGGCACGGCGGGACATCTCTTCTGCTTCTGCGGTGCGGCCGGACCAGTCTGTTGCATCGACGGCGCGATGGGTCCCCCGTGCTGCTTAGGCGGCGCGGCGGGACCTCTCTGCTGCTACGGCCGTGCGGCGGGACATGTTGGCAGCTATCGCGGCGAGGCGAGACATCTCTCGTGCTCCCGCTTCCAGGCTCGCCTCTCCCTGGTGGCAATCTCTCAACCCAGAACTCACGCTGGCCATGGCGGACACAAGGGAACGGTGATGAATGACTTGTTTGTTTTTGACTTTTTGTGGATGAGGAGTTGAGGAGGAATGTGCAGTCATCTTGGAGTAGTAGTATTTATAACCGCGTAGTAATACGCTCCTAAGTGGGAAACCATTTAGGTTTTGATCGGTGTGAACATGTTTGCAATTTGGAATGTGACGAGACGCATGCTCAAAATTTACTAACGGTTATAAGTGCGGCACTATTCCCGGAAGGCGTAACGTGGGCACATACGCCTTCTCGGCCGCGTACGTGGCGTTTGCACCATAGGGTGCACCGCAATAGGCAATGTCAGCACACGTCTTTTAATTAGAATGGGTGTTCCCGTCTAGCGCACACACGTTGTTCTATCTAACTATTTTAGTTTGTTGTGGCTAATCACAAATAGTTCATCCATGTGAAGTGTATGCCATCGATCGCAGACACTTTGATCTAACTTACCCATTTCTGTTCTGTTGCCTAATCAGAAACAGTTAATCCTTCTGAAGTGTATGCCCTCAATCACACACACCTTGATCTGGCTGACTATTTCTTTTGTGTTACCTAATCACAAACAGTTAATCCGAGTGAACCGTATGCTGTATATAGCACACACCTTCATCTGGCTGCCCGTTTCTTTTGTGTTGCCTAATCACAAACAGTTCATCCGAGTGAACCGTATGCTCTATATCACACATGTCTTCATTAGGCTGCCCGTTTCTTTTGTTCCGCCTCATCGCAAACAGTTCATTGGACTGAACCATATGCCCTAGATCACACACGCAACTAAAATCTAAACCGTGTTTGATGCATCCTCCATCACAAATGTTTTCTCCTTTTTTGACGGTTTTCATACAGTACCGTTTGCGATTATGGCATCGCACACAGTTTCTCGAAGGGTCTCGGATCGTAGTGTCGCGTTAGCAACATCCTGCAGTAGTGTGTATTATGGATTTTTATTTCACTTTATGATTCAATTATTATTCCTTTTCTCTTATTTTGCAAGTTTGACATGAAGACGGAGATTGCCGGCAACTGGAATTGTGGACCGGAAAGGCCTACATCAAATATAGCTATTCTGCACAACTCCAAATGACCTAAAAATTTACGGAGAATTATTTTGTAATATATGAAAATTATTGGCGAAAGAATTACCAGAAGGGGACCCACTAGGTAGCCACAAGCCTTGAGGGTGCGCCCCGAGCTTGTGGGGCCCCTGGCAGGCCTCTGAGGCCCATCTTCTCCTATATGATGCCATTTTCCCTAGAAAAAATGAAGATAAGACTTTCGGGATGAAGCTCCGCCGTCTCGAGGCGGAACTTGGGCAGGGGCACTTTTGCTTTTAGGCGGAGCGATTCCACCAAAGAAACTTCCCTTCGGGAGGGGGAAATCAAAGCCATCAGCATCATCAATGATCCTCTCATCATGGGAGGACCAATCTTCATCAACATCTTCACCAACACCATCTCGTCTCAAACCCTAGTTCATCTCTTGCATTCAATCTTTGTCTCAAAACCTCAGATTGGTACATGTGGGTTGCTAGTAGTGTTGATTGCATCTTGTAGTTGATGCTAGTTGGTTTATTCAGTGGAAGATTATATGTTCAGATCCTTAATGATAATCAGTTCCCCTATGATCTTGAACATGAATATGATTTGTGAGTAGTTACTTTTGTTCCTGAGGACATGGGAGAAGTTTGGTTATAAGTAATCATGTGAATTTGCTATTCGTTTGATATTTTGATGATATGTATGTTTTTGCTTCCTTTAGTGGTGTCATGTGAATGTCGACTACATGACACTTCAGCATCCTTGTGCCTAAGGGAAGGAATTATGGAGTAATAAGTAGATGATGGGTTGCTAGAGTGACAGAAGCTTAAACCCTAGTTTATGCGTTATTCCATAAGGGGCTGACTTGGATCCATATGTTTCATGCTATGGTTAGATTTATCTTCATTCTTGTTTCATAGTTGTAGATGATTGCGAGAGGGGGTAATCATAAGTGGGAGGCTTGTTCAAGTAAGAACATCACCCAAGCACCGATCCACCCACATATCAAACAATCAAAGTAGCGAACGCAAATCAAAGGAACATGATGAAAGTGACTAGATGATAATTCCCATGTGTCCTCAAGAACACTTTGCTTGTTATAAGAGAATGTTCCAACCCGTCCTTTGCTATAAAAAGCATTGGGCTACCTTGAGGCACATTTGTTACCATTGCTATTTGTTGCTCGTTACAAATTACCTTGTTATCAAACTATTTGTTACCGATAATTTTAGTGCTTGTAGAGAATAACTTGCTAAAAACCGTTTGTCATTTTCTTCTGCTCCTCGTTGGGTTTGACCCTCTTACTTATCGAAAGGACTATGATTGATCCCATATACTTGTGTGTCATCCGCTTTTAAATTCCAAAAAAATCAAAAATGATCAAAAATACATGGAACCTTGCTTGATGTAATGGCATGGCACCAACATGTCATGGTAAAAAGTTGGCCTGTTCACCGAAAGTTTGGACACACACCAACTGGAGCATCTCACGAGAAGACTCATAGTTCCGAGAGGGAACAATGCATGTTTGACAAGGAACCGGCGGTAGCTTCCTCGTATGGCCTTGAAACTTTTTCTACCGTTAACATGCACTAATACAACTGTCGTGTTAAAATTTGGTAATCTTCATGGGGCATTTGACCTTTTTAAGACATTTAAGTGATTGTCTAGCCATTTAATGGGCGCAATTCAAATTGAACCACATGTACATGCAACAACAAACCATCATTGGTTGGAAGAATCATTTATGTATTCTATTACATTATACAATAATACCATGTTAGCACAAAATAAGCATTCGTGCGTTACATTTGGAAGGAAAATGTAAATATCTGGCAAGACAACCAGGCCCCACACGATTGGCACTCTATTTCATGCCTCGGGGTTTGGACGGTGAGTGGCGCAGGTTATTAATCAGACGTGGTTCTGTATTGGAAACTATAGCGATTATTTCACACCTGGCTGTTGTTGTGGGAATCGTGTGCAATTCGAGCTATAGTATTCATAAATTCCGGCGACCGGCATGTGTAGTTCTCCCATCGATCCGGCCGCCAATGAATACTACCCTACTCACATCATCATGTCTGCATTCTCATCTACATCCTCTCCTCGCTCGCCCCTCTCTCTCTCAGAAAACTCTGCCGTGGCGCTGCCGATCTGCCCACACACCGACGAGGACGTGCCGCGCTCCGAGGGTGTTCAGTCATAGAGCAGCGATGAGGAGGATCCCTAAGTGCCGTCGGACGAGGGTGCACCCGACCCCCCCCCCCCAACTTTGGAGTGGTTTTGGTGCCAGTATAAACTTCGTGTGTGGAAGGCGCTGTCGCTGACTAAGAAAGCCATGCAAGTGGCGTTCAAGAAGGACACGGCGGAGGAGGAAGCCAGGTACCAGGCGGCCCGTGAGCCGGGCTAGGAAAAGGAGGTGGTGGAGCTTTGGTGCGGGTGCGTCGACGTGCAGAGGAGGTGTATGAAGACGGCCGGTTCTTCGCTAGGAAGGCCAAAGGTGCTAGGCGCCTCATCACTGTGTGGAGGTGGGCCAATAAGCTCCAGCGTGCTACTGATGAGGTGGGCGCCCAACGAAATGGCAAGATCATTCACGCACGTTCACAAGCAAGAGGCAGGGCAACATGTCAAGCGATGTGAGGCGAAGGAGACAGAGTACTGCCTCTGTGTTGGGAAGCCGCCACACAGGAGGGAGCTGCTGGCGAGGGGTTGCCGGAATACTGCCCCCTAAGGAGGGATTATTAGTTTTAGTATTGTTCATTTTTAATATTATGCATTGTACGTAGTAGTTAAGTATCATCACGTATATGTGATGATATTATATATATTCTGGGATGAACTACTAAACAATTAATATATATGTTGAATTCCATTTTTCTGTCTGTTTTCATATACTAATTTCTATCTTGCTGTTATCATCCACATGTATAGAATGGAAAGCATATATAGACACATTGAAACAGAACAATACTCCCTCCGTTCCTTGATATAAGGTGTATAGATTTTTGAGAAAAATTTCAAAATATAAGGTGTATTGCCTTGCACCACTCATTTGGATAACTTTTTAAGGGATTGGATTACACTTCCTTACATAGGGCAAGCTCCTTTATTTTCTCATGTCAATTAGTCAGGTGTAGTCTTGCCCAAAACTTGTGAAATTTTCCCTACATGTGCATTCTTTAATTTCCGTGCCAAAAACTATACACCCTATATTTAGGAATAGAGGGAGTACATAATAACGGAAAACAGAGACGCACGTTGAAACAGAGCAATATTATGATTGTTGTGAATACATAGCGATCAACGTCGAAACGACTCAACAAACAACGCGTCCATGACCAGCAGCCTTGCCTACTGTAGCTCTTGGCTCTGCCTGAACTTGTGCAGGCATTCATCCAAGTGGTTGACACGCTCTCGGTACATCTGGAGCGTGATCTTGAGGAGTGAATAGCAAAAAACAACCACATTACAGGCTATTGTTGCGAAAGCTACCACATTTTTATTTTTTCAAAAAACTACCACAAAAGTGGCGGGCTGTTCTAAAAAACCCTAGTGGCCAAATCGTTACATTTTAAGCACGGTTATGACACGTGGGGCCCGCCCGTCGGGGTTCGGTCGACCAGAGGCTGACGGTGCGCGTGATGACGGCCGTTAGATCGTGTCGTTTTGACCGGGGTTAAGACGACCGAGTCGTGTCCACTGCATTACTTAAGATAGGTTCTCAACACTACATCATTTAACATAACCATAACTTAAACATTGGCACCACTCTTCACTCCAGTTACCATAACTTACGCAGTTCATATAGTGCTTCACAAAATATACAACTACCACCATCAATTTGCAAGGCCTGTTATATATAGTAGTCCAACTTACTTACTTATCAACCATAGTCTGATCTTCATGACTCTAGTATGGCCTTGATTTGCTCAAGTTTTTCCTTGCTCCCATGGTCAACATTAAGTACATAAGGTACAACTTTCTCCAACTCTTTCTTCTCTTGTGCAAGAAGATCCCTGCCCACCTTGATCTCTTTCATAGCCTTCCTAGTATTTTGTATTATGTTTGCCTGGTCCTGAAGGATACACATATGCTCCTTTGCTAGCCTAAGCTTATCCATCTTCATCTCCATCTCTAGCTCTTCCTTCTACTTCTCAAATTTCTCAGCATCCGTTGCTTTCTGGTAGTCCACCTTGCCAACACCATCCTGCCAGTCAAACATCTTGGAAACATCATCAACCATTTTTTGATACTCGTCACACAGATGATCCTTCTCCTTCATCAACTTGGCTAACTCAGTATCATATGCTTTCTTGTCTTGAATCCTGCCAAGGTTTTGCTCATGGAACAATTCCCACAGCTTGATGAGGGAGTTCTTCAGTATATCAAGGTGGACTGGATCAACCCACTTAACTACACCATAGTTCACACCTCCCTGTTTAGTCAAACAACAATATTAAATTCAGAAATAAATTAAGTTTGATCAGACGACACATACTTAAGAAAATGCATAAGTTCAGTACTAAATTTAGTTAAAACATAGTTAATATACAAGGAGGAGACTTACAAATTCACAAATATGCAATTCAATACAGTTAATATACAGAGGATATATTCAGAGTTAAGCTAGAGACGATATGTACACATTCATAACTCAATCCAGTGCCACCTATTTTGAAATAGAGATATATAGCCTTTCTGCACTCTAGCTACAAATACAGAGCATTTCTACACTCTACTTAATGCAAACAGAAATCAACACTTAGCATAATTGAATCCAGTGCCAAATATTGTGAAAACCACTTTCTGCAATCTTCAAAATACTAAACTATAACTGAATCCATCCAGCATAACTAAATCCACTAAGCATAACTAATAACCCCAAAGCATAAATGAATCACCGACTTCATATATCAAGTAGAAAACCACTCTCTGCAAATAAGAACACTGACTTCAGATAACAATGAGCTACTGGTTTACTACATTACTCACCTGAACAAGGCATCCATAGAACCTCCTCCCAGTGTTTGCACCATCAAAAGCAACACACTTCCTAGGCATCATCTATTGCAGAGTGCATTTGGAAACTTCCTCCATGGGAGCACCACACCACAGTGGCTCAGGGATGGTGTCAGGTGTGTCCTACATACAATACAAGGTGGATCGGATAACCAATGCATCCAATAGTTGCCAATCCATCAAGCACTGGCTAAACCAAACCCTTAACCAGAGGAATCCATCCATACATATGTGCAGATCATCAACCCTAATTCCCAAATTGATTGAACCCTAACCCTAAATAATGGCAGAGGGAGGAGGATGAGACTTACAAAGGTCTCCACGTCCATCAGGTTGCCCCCATGCTGTCATCGTCGGAGCTCTCATCTCCATCAGTCCAAGAAGGCATCATGGCCGGCAATGAGGAAGGGAGGTGGTCAGCGAGGATGGCAAGATCTCGGGAAGGGGAGAATACAGTGAGGGGGAGAGAGTGGGAGTGGGTGACTAAGCACCTGGTCGGAACGACGTGCTCTAACGGCCGTCATCACATGCGCCATCAGCCTTGGCCGATAGAAACCTGACGGGCGGGCCCCACGTGTCATAAACCATGCTTAAAATGTAAACGATTCATCCACTAGGGTTTTTTGTTACAGCCCACCACTTTTATGGTAGTTTTTTGAAAAATTAAAAAATGGTAGTTTTTTTTTGCAATGATAGCCTGTAATGTGGTAGTTTTTTGCTATTCACTCTGATCTCGAGCTCCAAGTTGGCCATTTCATCGTAGATCACCAACTCGAGCATGTGATGGCCATGTTCCTCTATTGCGCCTAGGTGGACACCTGGTCCAAGGAGGTGCTCGAGCCTAGCGGCCAGCGCGTTGGCATCGAGTGGGCCGTGGATAAGGCGATCAGCGCGACCCATGCGAACGACGTGACTGGCGTCCGGTGCAAGTACAGTGCGGCCGACCTCTGGTGCAAGTATGGCGCAGATGACCTCTGCCCACTCCTGGCGAGGAATGGGGCTATTGATGGGCCGTGTACCCAGCTGCGATGCCCTATCGATAACAGGCAAGCACCGATGGATCCGCTCTTGCTGTGTTGCATGCCGCGCCTCTCGCTCTGTCATGCTCCAATGGTCTCGCTGTGTGGCGAGCCGCAGCCTATTGGCGCGGACGCGCCTAGCTTGCTCTGCGGAGCACCACCGATCATGTTGTGCGGTGAGTTGTAGCCTCTCAGCGCTGACATGCCTATCTTGATCCACGGCGTTGAAGCGTCATGCGCCAAGGGTCTGCTCAACCCTAGCGATGACGCGTAGCACGGTGTCGTCCATCGCATTTCCTGGGATACCCTCGGCCTCGACGGGTCGTGGTGCCTTCTCGTTTTCCTTCTCGTGGAGGTTGATGGCTGAGGCAACTCTTCGGTGGGTTGGCATGCTTGGAAATGGTAGGGGGTTATAGGCTATGCTTGTTTCCTCGGTGTGTCATGCGCCGCCTAGGTTTATACACAATATCGCTGGGTGGCTGCAAGAAACCGATGAGGAAGTGGCGGGAAATGGTGGTGTGTTCATAAAACGCCAACAATTAATGGAAACTTAGCATAGAAGGAACCACGAGCTAGCACGACGCATGCAGGCACATTGCTCACCCACGGGTGTGATCCACATACAAGTGTGCCCAACAAAGCACAATATTCATGGTAAAGAATATTGTTATGTAGAGAGAGAGCATAGATGTTGTGCAGACTGAGCAAATCATTGCAAAGATTAAACTAAGGACCAGGTAGATGATTATTTCAAGAATGGCAGACAATTATTTACCAGCAAGCGTCGTTTTCCCAGAACAAACACAACTTATTAGGAGGAAAAAATGTCTGTGTTATTATCGGTCTTCCCACACAATTAGCTGATGCACCCTTGTCCATTGCCCGCGTTCACCTCACCATGCCAGCCTCTGCTCACGCCCCTCGGCGCGCTCTGATCGTGTCCCACCACGCGCTCGGCTTGTGGACGACTTTTCCCTTGGTGTTCAACTGCTATATGCATATGGTTGCTCGCCATTGTGGTGGCCACGGAGCGCTCCGCTCGCACCCCTCCGCGCCTTTGCTCTCACATCCTCCGCCCGCGCTCTGCCGGCGGTTGGGGCCGGTGCACGATCATGTTGGGGGGCCACATATGCATGCGGTTGCGCCGCGCATGTCGCCGAGATGCAGTTACGTGCGGCACGATGGATTTACACATTGTAAAAACTGCCATCGGGCTTGCCGATATTCGAGGCCGTCCAGCTTCCCCATTAATTCCCGCAACCATTATAACCTTAATCTCTTCAACCTTTTGATCGTGCCCCACAAAACAACAAGCACACCCACGACGACACATATAGAGAGGATATCTAGCGGTGCTCCAATGGAGTTCGACATGCATCAAGTGGAGACCCACGTGATGGAGAAGTATCTCTCGGTGGTGTACACCATCGAGCCGACCGTGGTGGAGGACTACATCAACACCATGCAGCACTTGTTTGCTCAGGACAAGTACAAAGTGGTCGGCATCGACCTCCAGTACATAGGTGGTCATCCCGGGATAGATCAGAAGGTTGCTATCGCCCAGTTGTGCATGCGCCATCACGTCCTCATCTACCACTACTGCCTGGCCACAAAGCCTTGCGATCGTTTTTCCAGGTTCAGAAACCACCGACGATGTAAAAGCGCTCAAGGTTTCGGGCTTGGCCTGCCAGAAGCTTGTCAAAATCCGTGGCCACTATAGGGTCTGGGGCAGCACGAAGGACTCCCTGGTTGAACTCACCTCGGCCATCATCGACCCCTACTACAAAAAGATGAAGAAGGATGCCAAGAAAAATCTCGCATCCTGGTATGGGGCCTGTATGTGGAGACTAGATGAAGCTCACCTCAAGTTCGTGGCCAAGAACATGTACACATGCTAAGAGATGCACATGCGGATTGTTAAACATGAGGAAGTGCCTCCTTCCCGTAATCGATGAGGGGTCGAGCCACCAACAGAGAAATGGAGGCAAGTGCCACAAGAAGTAGATGATGATTAGATGATCGTTTTCCTAGTTAATTATGCATGCAATTGTTTACTTTGGTGTGTGCAAATGCCATGTGTGTACTAGCCACCTATGTAATTGGATGTTTAACTTGGTTATGCAATCATGTCCTTATAAGTATAGATGTTGTTATTCTGTAGAAGGAGCAAATCACAACACACACGGACGAAACTAGGGAACCCGCCGGTGATGATTTCACCAATCGCTGACAATTGTATACCAGCAAGCATTTTCCCACAACACACATGGCATATTAGCAGCAATCGTCTATGTTATCATCGGTGTCACACACATTTTTGGTTACAGACATTTTTGTTGCATATCGCACACATCTTGTTAAGTTGAACTATTTTTGTTGTCTTGGCTAATTGCAAACAGTTCAGCCTAGTGAACTATATGCTGTCTATCGCACACACCTTGATCTGGCTGACTGTTTTTGTTGTGTTGCCTAATCTAAAACAGTTCATCCGAGTGAACTGTATGCCATCTATCGCACACACACCTTGATATGGCTAGCCATTTCTTTTTTTTGGCTCATCGCAAACAGTTCATATGGATCAACTGTATGCCATGTATCGCACACGCAACTCTAATCAGAATAGTGCTTGATGTCTCCTCCATCGCACACATTTCGTCTTATTGGAGATGGTTTTATTATAACACCGTTTGGGATTAATGCATCGCAAACAATATGGTTGAAGGGTCTGTGATTCATGTGTCGTGTTTGGACCATCCTACAGTAGTGGTTCATCGGAAAGTTTGACAAGTGACCAGATAGCTCGAGAGTGGGATTTTCTCCTCCATCAATGGAGAGATATTCTTAGGGCCCTCTCGGTGTGATGGCATCAATCATTGTCTGGCCAGATGATATGTCTCCAACGTATCTACAATTTTCTATTGTTCCATGCTATTATATTATCCATCTTGCATGTTTTATATGCACCAGTATGCTATTTTATACCATTTCTAGGACTAACCTATTAACCTAGTGCCTAGTGCCAGTTGTCGTTTTTTCCTTGTTTTTGTCTCTTATAGAAAATCAATACCAAATGGAGTCCAAACAGAACGAAACTTTTGAGGATTTTTCTTGTACCAGAAGACAACCACGAAGCTTCGGGAGGAGGCCAAAGGAGCCACAAGAGGGCCACAAGCTCATAGGGTGCACCCCGGGGGGGCAAGCTTGAGGGCCCCTCGGGACTCCCCTAACCCTAAACTCAGCTCCATAAATGCCAAATAATCCCCGTATACCAGTGGGCACATCAAAAATACTTTTATGCCGCCGCAAGGGCTTATTCCCCATATACCATAGGGCATCAAAAATACTTTTCCGCCACCGCAAGCTTCTGTTCTCATGAGATCCCGTCTTGGGGCCTTTTTTGGTACTCTTCCGGAGGGGGATTAAATCATGGAGGGCCTCTACAACAACCTTGATGCCCTTCCGATGATGTGTGGCTAGTTTACCACGGACCTAAGGGTCCATAGCTAGTAGCTAGATGGATTCTTCTCTCTCTTTGATCTTCAATACAATGTTCTCCGCGATGTTCTTGGAGTTCTATTCGATGTAATATTCTTTTGCGATGCATTTGTTGAGATCCGATGAATTGTGCATTTATGATCAGATTATTAATGAATATTATTTGAGTCTTCTTTGAACTATTTTATGCATGATCTTTGTATTTCTCTCCGATCTGTTGACTTGGTTTGGCCAACTAGATTGATCCATCTTGCAATGGGAGAGGTGCTTTGTGATGGGTTCAATCTTGCGGTGTCCTCACCCAGTGACAATAGGGGTAGCGAGTCACGTTTTTATTTTGCTCCTATTAAGGATAAAAAGATGGGGGTTTTACCATATTGATAGGATCTATCCCTCTACATCATGTCATCTTGCTTAAGGCGTTAATCCGTTCTTGTTAACTTAATACACTAGATGCATGCTAGGTAGCGGTCGATGTGTGGAGTAATAGTAGTAGATGCAGGCAGGAGTCGATCTACTTGTCACGGACATGATGCCAATATTCATGATCATTGCCTTAGATATCGTCATAACAATGCGCTTTTCTATCAATTGATCAACAGTAATTTGTTCACCCACCATATGTTTCTTTCAAGAGAGAAGCCTCTAGTGAAAACTATCCCCCCCCCCCCCGAGTCTATTTAATATCATATTATTTTCATATCTATAGAAACAAAAGACCCAAAATACCTTGCTACAATTTATTTATCTTTACTTTATTTTACCCTTTTACTTATCTTTTATACCTATCTCTATCAGATCTCACTCTTGCTAGTGCCCGTGAAGGGATTGACAACCCTTTTTCGCATTGTGTGCAAGTGTTCGTTCGTTTGTGCTGGTGCATCTATCGGGGACTTGTGTGTTCGTCCTACTGGATTGATACCTTGGTTCTTAACTGAGGGAAATACTGATCTCTACTTTGCTACATCAGCCTTTCCTCTTCAAGGGAAAAAAACAATGCAAACTCAGGAAGTAGCAAGAATAATTTCTGGCGCCGTTGTCAGGGAGGATCTACATCAAGCCTACCAAGTACCTATCATAAACTCCCATCACTTGCACTTACATTATTTGCGCCTCTCGTTTTCCTCTCCCTCACTTCTAAAAAGTTTTCAGAAAAACACAAAAATATTTGCCTTTCGCCCATTTGCCTTTATGTCTTACCTAGGTTGTTTGCTTGTTCGCTTGGCATAATGGCATATTTATTCCAAATCAGAAAGAAAAAAGTTTATGGATGCTTAACCACTTGCTAATATTTTTAAAATATCCAATTATGATGAACCAATTGCTAGTGAGTTGAGTGCACTAAATTATCTTTATGAAGTTTTGCTTGAAATTCGTGAATCTGAAAATTGCGATGAAGTGTTAAAAGAAGAAATTTATGAAGTGATTCATGATAGCTCCTTGAATGAAAAAGCATGATTGCAATGGTGTTATTATAAATTATATTAATTTCAATTGTGCTAATAATATGCAAAACCCCAAGCTTGGGGATGGTAATTTTGATATGTCCACTACTTATTGCAATGATCAATGTTTCTTATGATCTTGAAAATTTATTTTAGCCTCGTGATTAATATGATATTAATAATAATGTTTGCAATAATATTGAAAGTGGGTTTGTAAGAGCGTCAACTTTAGGTAAAATTAATCCCACATATTTGGAGAGTGTTCAATCTCATGAGTGGCCTTGGAGAGGTCATGACTTTATTTGATGATAATCCCACTATGTTGGAAGAGTGTCGACTTTGCATGCATGTGGATCATGAAGAGAAAATTTTATATGATAGCTATATTGTTGAATTTGATTATGATCCTATATGTAATTATGATTAAAGAGGAAAATGTGGATGTAGAAATTTTCATGTCACTAAATTACCTCTCGTTATGTTGAAATTGCTATTGTTTCTTTCTTCTTCCTTGCATGTGCTAGATTTTTCTTGTCTTGATCATTTGTTTGCTTATAAAATGCCTATGCATAGGAAGTATGTTAGACTTAAACTTTGTTTTCCCATGCTACATGATGCTCTCTTCGTGTTTCAATTGCTATCATTCATGTGAACATCATTAAAATTATCAATGCCTAGCTAAAAGGCTTTAAACAATAGCGCTTGTTGGGAGGCAACCCAATTTTATTTTTTTATTTTTTTATTTTTGCTTCTGTTATTGAATAAATACACAATATTACTTCTGTCATAATTATGTTGTAGTGTTTTAATTAGTGTTTGAGCCAAGTAAGACATTTGGGATGCTTTGGGTGATAGTTGATTTGATTTTTCTAAAAAACAGAAACTTTTGCGTCCTGTAGCATAATTGTTAAAATTCACTAGAGCGTCATAAAATTCTCAAGTTTTTTACACACGATTTATATACAAATTGCCTTCGTTGTCCTAATTTTTCAGAAAGGCCAGATACTCTATGTGCTTCACTTATATCTTTTGAGCTAGGTGGTTGCTCTAGTGCTTCATTATATCTTTTTAGAGCACGACGATGGTTTTATTTTGAAGAAATTGATGAAATATCATGCTTCACTTATATTATTTTGAGAGTCTTAAAAATAATATGGCAATTTTCTTAGGTTATGAATTTGGTCCTAATATGATGGGTATTCAAGAGGAATATAATAAAAACTTTCATGAAGATCATTGAATATATGAGAAGTTTGATTTATTACAATTGTTTTGAGATATAAAAATGGTGATATTAGAGTCATGCTAGTTGGTAATTGAGGGTTAATAGAAATGCTTGTGTTAAGGTTTGTGATTCCCAAAGCATGCACGTATGGTCCTACGTTATGTGATGAAGTTGGAGCATGATTTATTTTTTATTGTCTCCCTTATGAGTGGCGGTCGGGGACAAGCGATGCTCTTTTCCTACCAATGTATCCCCCTAGGAGCATGCGTATTAGTACTTTGTTTTGAGGGCTTATAAATTTTTGTAATAAGTATGTGAGTTCTTTATGACTAATGTTGAGTCCACGGATTATACGCACTCTCACCCTTCCAGCTTTGCTAGCCACTGTAGTAGCGCACAATTTTTTCCAGTGCATTAAACCACCTTATACCTTCCTCAAAACAGCCACCATACCTACCTATTATGGCATTTCCATAGCCAATCCGAGATATATTGACATGCAACTTCCACCATTCCATTTATTATGACACATACCATCATTGTCATATTTCTTTGCATGATCATATAGTTTGCATAGTATTTGTG
Organism: Triticum urartu; assembly: GCF_056163025.1. NCBI lineage: Eukaryota > Viridiplantae > Streptophyta > Magnoliopsida > Poales > Poaceae > Triticum > Triticum urartu. Next base: position 444,623,552 of record NC_141876.1, read on the forward strand.
GCTTGGCCACCATTCATATTTTTATACATGTCATTCTAGATCATTGCACATCCCGACACACTGCCGGAGGCATTCATAAAGAGTCATAATTTTGTTCTAGTATAGAGTTGTAATTCTTGAGTTATAAGTAAATAAAAGTGTGATGATCATCATTAGAGCATTTTCCCATGTGAGGAAAGGATTATGGAGGATATGATTCCCCCACAGGTTGGGATGTGACTTCGGACTTAGAAAAAAACAGAGGCCAAAGAGCCCAAAATAAAAAAAGAGGTCAAAGAGAGAGGGGACAATATTACTATCCTTTTTCCACACTTGTGCATCAAAGTAGCACCATGTTCTTCATGATAGAGAGTCTCCTATGTTGTCACTTTCATATATTACCAGTGGGAATTTTTTTAGTATAGAACTTGGATTGTATATTCCAATGACGGGCTTCCTCAAATAGCCCTAGGTCTTCGTGAGCAAGCGAGTCATGGATGCCCACCCACTTAGTTTTCCTTTGAGCTTTCATACACTTATAGCTCTAGTGCATGGGCAGATCGGCGCAACCTCGTCCTGCGGCGCATAGGGGTCCTCCTCATCGCTCCTCTTTGACTGAGCGTCCTCGCGGGGCGGCGTCTCCTCGTCGGCGCATGGGTAGATCGGCGACGCCATGGCAGAGATTTGAGAGAGATAGAGAGAGAGAGAGAGAGGGAGAGGGCAAGCTAGGGGAGGATGTAGATGAGAATGTAGGAGGGACGAAGTGATCAAGGTAGTATTTATTGGCGGCCGAAATCTAGATGGACGGGAATAGTACAAACGACAGTCGCCAGAATTTATGAGTATTGTAGTTTGAATTACACATGATTCCCGCAGCAAAAACGTGTGCGAACTTACTAGCTGACGGTTTCCAATACAGAATCGTGTCTAATTAATAACCCGTGCCACTCACCTTCCTAACCTCGAGGCATGAAATAGAGTGCCTATCGTGTGGGTCCCGGTTGTCTTGCCAAATCTTTACATTTTCTTTTTTGAACACCAGACATTTACATCATCTAATCATTTTTAGTTTCTTGGAATTTAAATGCCATGGCACTCCATGCTCGTGTCCAAGCCGTGACGCTAATATGTTTGAAAATTCGTTCCAATTTACTGCACATGGAATTAACTCACGCACAAGTACACAATTTTTTTCAAACCGTTATGGTTAGCCGCTGCATGTAGATGTAGTTCAAATTTGGATTACGATCATTAAATGGATAGAAAATCACTTAATCGTCTTAAAAAGGTCAAATGACAACTAAAATTTTCTAGATTTTGACATGACAGTTGTATTAGTGTATGTTAACTCTAGAAAAAATTGAAGGCCATAAGAGGAAGCTATCGTCGATTCATTATCAAACATGCATTGTTCCCTCTCGGAACCACGAGCCTTCTAGTGAGTTGCTCCGGTTTGTGAGGGTTGTGTGTTCAAACTTTCGTCAAACAGGCCAATTTTTTACCACATCATCATGGTGGCATGAGATTACGCCAAGCAAGGTTTCATGTGTTTCTGATTACTTCTTATTTTTTTGGAGTTTAAATGGCATGGCACTCCATGCATGTAGTGTTCTGCCGTGACACCAATATGTTTGAAAATTCCTTCCAATTTACTGCACATGGAATTAACTCGCACACAAGTACACAAATATGATTTTTCAAGCCATTATGGTTAGTCGTTGCATGTAGATGTAGTTCAAATTTGAATTATGGTCATTAAATGGCTGGAAAATCACTTAAATGTATTTAAAAGGTCAAATGACCCCTAGAATTTTCAATTTTTTCACATGACAGTTGTATTGGTGCACGTTAAACATAGAAATTTTTTGCAGGCCATAAGAGGAAGCTATCTCCCGTTCTTCATTAAACATGCATTGTTCCCTCTCGGAACCACAAGCCTTCTTGTGAGTTGCTCCGGTTTGTAAGGGGTGTGTGTCCAAACTTTTGTCAAACAGGCCAATTTTTTACCACATCATGTTGGTGACATGACATTACGTCAAGCAAGGTTTCATGTTTTACTCATCATTTTTTTGGAATTTAAATGCCATGGCACTCCATGCCTGTGTCCATCCCGTGACACCAATATGTTTGATAATTCCTTCCAATTTACTGCACATGGAATTAACTCACACACAAGTACACAAATATGATTTTTTGAGCCGTTATGGTTAGCCGTTGCATGTAGATGTAGTTCAAATTTGAATTATGGTCATTAAATGGCTAGAAAATCACTTAAATGTCTTTAAAAGGTCAAATGGCCCCTAGAATTTTACAAATTTTCACATGACAGTTGTATTGGTGCACGTTAAACATAGAAATTTTTTGAAGGCCATAAGAGGAAGTTATCTCCTGTTCTTCATCAAACATGCATTGTTCCCTCTTGGAACCACGAGCCTTCTTGTGAGTTGCTCCGGTTTGTGAGGGGTGTGTGTCCAAACTTTCGTCAAATGGCCAATTTTTTACCACTCATCTTGGTGGCATGACATTACGTCAAGCAAGGTTTCATGTTTTACTGATCATTTTTTAATTTTTTGGAATTTAAATGCCATGGCACTCCATGCATGTGTCAAGGTCGTGACACCAATATGTTTGATAACTGCACATGGAATTAACTCGCACACAAGTACACAAATATGATTTTTCAAACCGTTATGGTTAGCCGTTGCATGTAGATGTAGTTCAAATTTGAATAACGAGCATTAAATGTCTAGAAAATCACTTAAATGTCTTTAAAATTAAGGTCAAATGACCCCTAGAATTTTTCAAATTTTCACATGATAGTTGTATTAGTGCATGTTAAATGTAGAAAAAAATTGAAGGTCGTAAGAGGAAGTTATCTCCCGTTCATCATCTAACATGCATTGTTCCCTCTCGGAACCACAAGCCTTCTAGTGAGTTGCTCTGGTTTGTGAGGGGTGTGTGTCCAAACTTTTGTCAAACATGCCAAAATTTTACCACATCATCTTGGTGGCATGACATCAAGCAACGTTTGATGTTTTTTGATCTTTTTAATTTTTTGGAATTTAAATGCCATGGCACTCCATGCATGTGTCCAGGCCGTGACACCAATATGTTGAAAATTCCTTCCAATTTACTGCACATGGAATTAACTCGCACACAAGTACACAAATATGATTTTTTTGAAACCGTTATTGTTAGCTGTTGCATGTAGATGTAGTTCAAATTTGAATTACGGTCACTAAATCACTAGAAAATCACTTAAATGTTTTTAAAAGGTCAAATGACCCCTGGAATTTTCCAAATTTTCAAATGACAGTTTTATTAGTGCACGTTAAGTGTAAAAACATTTGAAGGCCGTAAGAGGAAGCTATCAGCCGTTCGTCATCAAACATGCATTGTTCCCTCTCAGAACCACGAGCCTTCTAGTGAGTTGCCCCAGTCTGTGAGGGGTGTGTGTCCAAACTTTCATCAAGCATGCCAATTTTGTTACCATATCATCTCGGTGGCATGAAATTACATCAAGCAACGTTTCATGTGTTTCTGATTTTTTTTGATTTTTTGGAATTTAAATGCCATGGCACTCCATGCATGTGTCCAGGCCGTGACACCAATATGTTTGAAAATTCCTTCCAATTTACTGCACATGGAATTAACTCGCACACAAGTACACAAAAATGATTTTTCAAACCGTTATTGTTAGCTGTTGCATGTAGATGTAGTTAAAATTTGAATTACGGTAACTATATGACTAGAAAATCACTTAAATATCTTTAAAAGGTCAAATGACCCCTAGAATTTTCCAAATTTCCAAATGACTTAGTGCACGTTAACTGTAGAAATTTTTTGAAGGCCGTAAGAGGAAGCTATCACCCGTTCGTCATCAAACATTCATTGTTCCCTCTCGGAACCATGAGCCTTCTAGTGAGTTGCTCCGGTTTGTGAGGGGTGTGTGTCCAAACTTTCGTCAAACATGCCGATTTTTTTACCACATCATCTTGGTGGCATGACATTACATCAAGCAAGGTTTCATGTGTTTCTGATCATTTTTAAATTTTTTGGAATTTAAATGCCATGGCACTCTATGCTTTGTGTCATAGACGTGAGACCAATATGTTTGAAAATTCCTTCCAATTTACTGCACATGGAATTAACTCGCACACAAGTTCACAAATATGACTTTTCAACCCGTTATGGTTAGCTGTTGCATGTACATGTAGTTCAAATTGGAATTACGGTCATTAAATGGCTAGAAAATCACTTAAATGACTTAAAAGGTCAAATGACCCCTGAATTTTTCCAAATTTTGACATGACAATCGTATTAGTACTACAAATTTTCTCGTACATTTAAAACACCATCCATTGACACTTTACTCCAAAATCGTCTTTCACAGCTAAAAAATATCAAAAACACACACAGTTTTTTTGTAGGAACCGTTTGCGATGAAAATTCGTGGGTCTATTTAAGTCTTCCTCCTTAAGCTTCGCCGGCTCATCTGCTCCAGTGTCGGCAACCCCCGAATCCACGAATCCCGATCACCATTCTCGCAACCCCTTCTTGCAAAGATGATGCCCTGGAAACGCTTCGTGAGGGCTTGTACAGTGGTCGCGTCCTCCCCGAGCGCCGCCTCCTGCGCCAAGAGCGCGGCCACCTACGCCGAGAGTGCCGCCGCATCCGCATTCAGCATGGCCACATCCACCGAGAGGGCGTCTGTGGCAGCCCACAGGGCAGCTGCAGCGGTTGAGACGACAGCAGCAGAATCTACGACGGTGCAAATGCCGAGAGCACTCGAGCTGTCGTCTGTGCCGTCGATGTCGCCCTGGCCCTGGTCGAGGCCATCCATGCCAAGATCTAGGAAGCACGTGCCAAGATAGTCTGGGCCACCTCGGAATCCAACATGCAACCCATGTCCGAAAAGGCGGCGGTGGCCATGGAGCACCTGCTTCTTCATGAGATCACCGAGTGGGAGCTGGAGATGCAGGAGGAAGCGGAGATCAAGGAGCGCCGAGAGGAGGAGCTGCGCATGGCCGAGGTCAAGGTAGAGAAGAGTCTGTCCATTGAGGAATCGGTAGTGGAGTACCAACGTGAGCTCTGGCGCAGCCACTACTACGAGTACTACAACCTTGAGGGCGACACCGAGGACGAGGACGCGGTCGACTTCAGCTAGGGGGGCGCGGAGTCCACCAACTGCGGCATGTCGCCAGGACAAGTCATCGACGTCTCATCTCACACCGGTGATGCATAGGTCGGCGCAACGGCGGCTTTGTTAAAATTAGGCGTACTTAGGCTTTGTTTTTCATATTGGTATTTTGTTAGAGCAATGTTTAGGTCAAGCCTTTGTTTAGTTACTAAAATTGCTCGATTCAGTAAGTTTGGTCTGTGTGCTGTACGCTCTTTTGTGTGCCCAAATTAGCAAGCGATGTTAAATTATGCAATGACGTGGATGAGGACAGAACCTAGGGAAATTTCCACCAAAATTTGAATTATCAAACTCATCCCATGCGCGTAAAGCAGAAGAATCGTTTGCGATGCACACAATCGTTCAAAGTGAATGGTGTCCGGTGGCACCGCGTGCAAAGTTTCCCTCCACATTTGAAATTTTTTGGCCTACCACCGAAATATCTACCCCCTTCCCCACCCCCGTTTCTCCCCCGACCACAAGTCACATTTCCCCTATTTCCTCCTTCCTTCCTTACGAAGCTATAGCTGCCTCCTTGCTTGCTTCCTCGCTCTCGCCATCTCGCATCCTACCGCTATGGTCGTCATGGTCTTCTTCAATGACCTCTCCAGCGGTTCCTCCTCTGACGACGACTCCTTCACCACCCGGGTATGTCTCTCTTCTATCTCTCTTGTTATGACTTGGAATGAAGGATTTTAACTCAGTGGTCGATTAGAGTCATTTCTTCCTCTTGTAGCTCACTAGGACCATCAGTTGCAACGAATGGAGCAGGCTGGCTGAAGATCTGCCTGCTCGTTGTCACCATCAATCTCCATGCGTGAAGTTAGTTTCGTTTGAATCAGTGGATGGTGGGAGGAAGTTTCTGGCATGTGCAGATAAGGTTAGCCCCACTTTTGTTGTCACAAATCATTTGTTAGATGTGATTCAGACACTATCATTGTGCTATGTTATTCTGGATGTTAAGACAGTGTCACAGTTTGTACCTACTATCTAAAAATGTTGCCATCTCATCAGCGGTGCCATTAGAAAATTATTTGGCACCGCTTCAGCAGTTTGTGCAGCCAACATTGGTCCACACATTCGAGCAGCCAAGCAGTAAAATACTAAATCTTTATGGCACGAAGGAACTCGGCATCAGAGCAACTAGGTGCTCTGAAGTCCGGGTCCCTAATTTTTTTCCGCTGCATCAGCTCGCCAGTGAAGGGTACCGGAGCCCAATGTAGCAACAGTTGCCTTCACACCGGTTTTGGCATACATAGTGGACGACCTTAGTGCTATTAGTTCTATGTTACTAAATTTGTGCATGTACACCTGTTAGTATCAATTCAATGTCATCCAAACACTATCGCTATGCTATTGCAGTTATATTTAGCTTCCCCATAAAATGTTCAATTGTTATTTATATTACATGACTAAGAACTTGTAGCGTTGTTGTAGTTAATTGTAGCTTCTGATGTTTCAGAATTTGGTTGTTGTCTCAGTAGCAATTAGTTCATTTGCACACTGATCTTTTTTATAAGATATGTCATAGTTAACATGTTTCTTCAGTTTTTTTAAATATGTATTTGGTGATTTTCTATGTTGGTAGAAACCCATTTCCCCTACAATTGTTACTGACATAGTTTAAATATTATAGGATGAACGGAAGTGTTCTTACCTGGAGTGGGTTGATCAAGAGTGGCCACTATCTTTGAAGATGTGCCTAACAAAGCTCTGGAGCATGTATGAGGAAGAGAACAGAGGTAGGCTTAGAGAAAGTGTTGTCAATGCTGAATAATATTTGAAGATGTGGGGAAAAAGATGAAGATGGAGAATGAGCTCAGATTTTTTTAATTAGACTTTGAGGAGGCACTTTCCTAGTTGGTCAGTGCAAAACAGGTTCTTACTGAACTGAAAGCAGAGGTGGATAAGACGAGCCCGGATGATCTCGATTAGGGAAATAAATATATTGTTCTAATATTGTTCTTATGAAGGTGAACTAGCTATATGTTGTATTGTGCTATTTTTAGGTAGCTATCGTACTGTCATGTTAAAATATATTTACGTGTCTGATATGAAATTGGCAAACAATTGTTCGATATGAAATGTGAATTTTCATAATACTAGAATTATTAATTGTAAACTAATAAACCTGCTAAATGGGTCATGGAACTTTGCAAACGGTTCTAGTAGTAAAAGCAATTGTGATGGATAGCCAAATGTCATAAAGTTTTGTTCATCAAATCGTGTGTGATGTAGTTGAATAAAAGCAAACGGTTAACCGAGGCAGAGCATGTATGATAGTTACACCTATCACACATGAGGCTATACATAAAATTGTGTGGGATGTATATACGAACGGAAACGTTTTCCCTGGATTAACTTGTGGGATGTACATACGAACGGGAACTTACTTCTTGGATTGACTGTGTGGGATGTACATAAGAACAGAAACGTATTCCTTGGATTGACCATGTGGAATGTACATAACAAACAAAAACGTTTGTCTGTGACTGAGTGTGTGGGATGTACTTACGACCGGAACCGATTGGGCCTATATAACCGTATTTGATCACTCGCCCGTCGCACACGACCTTATTTTGCCGAGCGTGTGTGACCGGAGGGCCTATACCCGACGGTTTATGGGTCGTGTGGGAAGGACCCCCCTATCGCCACACTCACTTGGCGACGGTTCAAAATGCTGTCGCATAAAGGGGTTAAAAACTGTTTGTATAGCAACTCGTTGTACCAGTGGTGCCTCCCTTCCCTAAGGAAGGGGCCCGAATTGGAGTTGGGGAGGAGTCCAGCTCCTCGTCCCTTGGCCGGCCAAAGGGGAGGGACTTTCCCTCCCCTTATGGCGCCCCTCCTCTCCCCTCCAACCTATATATACTAGAGGATTTCCACCCTTTGGATATACAAGTTTTTGAAGCTTCCTCTAGTTATTCTAGTTCTTGTTCTAGTTGGTCCTAGTTGACTAATTAGAGCTTGGCTAATCCTATTGTCCTCATAATTAGAAGCCTAGTGTGGTTCTGATCTCCTCCCTTTAAGTCTCTGATGATGATTAGCTCTAGACGGAGAAGCGATGTCGGATCATGAAGGTTGCACGCTTACAACTGATATGTCCATTTTGCATCATGCCTTTATATCGATATTTATTGCATTTATGGGCTATTATTTCACATTATGTCACAATACTTATGGCTATTCTCTCTTATTTTACAAGGTTTACATAAGTAGGGAGAATGCCGGCAGCTGGAATTCTGGGCTGGAAAAGGAGCAAATATTAGAGACCTATTCTGCACAACTCCAAAAGTCCTGAAACTCCATGGAATACCTTATAATAAATAATGAAAAATCCTCGCCAAAGATGAAGACCAGGGGGCCCACACCCTTTCCACGAGGGTGGGGGCGCCCCCCTAGGGCGCCCCCTACCTCGTGGGCCCCTGGTGGCTCTCCAATGACCATCTTCTGCTATATGAAGTCTTTCGTCCAGAAAAAAAGGAGAAGCAACCTTTTGGGATGAAACTCCGCCGCCACAAGGCGGAACCAATCTAGGGCTCCGGCAGAGCTGTTCTGCCAGGGAAACTTCCCTCCTGGAAGGGGAAATCATCGCCATCGTCATCACCAACGCTCCTCTCATCGGGAGAGGGAAATCTCCATCAACATCTTCATCAGCACCATCTCATCTCAAAACCCTAGTTCATCTCTTGTATCCAATTCTTGTCTCCAAGTCCGGGATTGGTGCTAGTAGGTTGCTAGTAGTGTTAATTACTCCTTGTAGTTGATGCTAGTTGGTTTAATTGGTGGAAGATCATATGTTCAGATCCTTTATGAATATTATTACCCCTCTGATTATGAACATGAATATGCTTTGTGAGTAGTTACGTTTGTTCCTGAGGACAAGGGATAAGTCTTGCTATTAGTAGTCATGTGAATTTGGTATTTGTTCGATATTTTGATGAGATGTATGTTGTCTAGCCTCTAGTGGTGTTATGTGAACGTCGATGTCATAACACTTCACCATTATTTGGGCCTAGAGGAAGGCATTGGGAAGTAATAAGTAGATGATGGGTTGCTAGAGTGACAGAAGCTTAAACCCTAGTTTATGTGTTGCTTCGTAAGGGGCTGATTTGGATCCATATGTTTCATGCTATGGTTAGGTTTACCTAAATACTTTTGTTGTAGTTGTGGATGCTTGCAATAGAGGTTAATCATAAGTGGGATGCTTGTTCTAGTAAGAACATCACCCAAGCACCGGTCCACCCACATGTCAAATTATCAAAGTACCGAACGCGAATCATATGAACGTGATGAAAACTAGCTTGACGATATTCCCATGTGTCCTTGGGAGCGCTTTTCCTTATATAAGAGTTTTTCCAGGCTTGTCCTTTGCTACAAAAAGGATTGGGCCACCTTGCTGCACTTTATTTACTTTTGTTACTTGTTGCTCGTTACAAATTATCTCATCACAAAACTATCTGTTACCACTTTTTTCAGTACTTGAAGAGAATACCTTGCTGAAAACCGCTTATCATTTCCTTCTGCTCCTTGTTGGGTTCGACACTCTTACTTATCGAAAGGACTACGATAGATCCCCTATACTTGTGGGTCATCAAGACTCTTTTCTGGCATCGTTGCCGGGGAGTGAAGCGCCTTTGGTAGGTGGAATTTGGTAAGGAAAAATTTGTATAGTGTGCTGAAATTTATTGTCACTTGTTACTATGGAAAGTAATCCTCTGAGGGGCTTGTTCGGGGTATCTTCACCCCGACCAGTAGAGCAAAGAGTTTCTCCTCAACCTACTGAACCTATTGAAAATGAAATTCCTTATGAGTATCCTTCGGGTATGATAGAAAAACTGCTAGCTAATCCTTTTACAGGAGATGGAACAAAGCAACCTGATGAACACCTAATATATGTGGATGAAGTTTGTGGATTATTTAAGCTTGCATGTATATCCGATGATGTTGCTAAGAAAAAGGTCTTCCCTTTATCTTTGAAGGGAGACGCATTGACATGGTATAGGCTATGTGATGATACGAGATCATGGAACTATAGAAGATTGAAATTGGAATTTCGTCAAAAGTATTACCCTATGCATCTTGTTCATCGTGACCGCAATTATATATATAATTTTTGGCCTCGCAAAGGAGAAAGCATCGCTCAAGCTTGGGGGAGGCTTAAATCAATGTTATATTCATGCCCCAATCATGAGCTCCCAAGAGAACCAATTCTTCAAAAATTTCATGCTCGGCTTTCTGAAAATAATCGCACCATGCTCGATACTTCTTGTGCTGGCTCTTTTATGATGAAGACTATTGGATTTAGATGGGATTTATTGGATAGAATTAAACGCAACTCTGAAGATTGGGATCTCGACAAAGGTAAGGAGTCAGGCATGACACCTAAGTTTGATTGTGTTAAATCTTTTATGGATACCAATATTTTCCGTAAGTTTAGCACTAAATATGGACTTGATTCTGAGATAGTAGCTTCTTTCTGTGAATCTTTTGCTATTTATGTTGATCTCCCTAAGGAGAAGTGGTTTAAATATCATCCTCCCATAGAAGTAAAAGTAGTTGCACCTATTAAAGTTGAAGAAAAGACTGTCACTTATAATGATCCTATTGTTCCTACTTGTTATGTTGAGAAACCACCTTTCCCTGTTAGGATAAAGGATCATGCTAAAGCTTCAGCTGTGGTTCGTAAAAGCAATATTAAAACATATACACCTCCTGAGCAAGTTAAAGTTGAACCTAATATCGATATTGTTAAAGATCTCTTATCTAATAATATTGATGGGCATGTTATTCAGTTCTGCGGTGAAACTACTAGAATTGCTAAACCTTGTGCTAAAGATAAAAATAGACCTGTGGTAGGCATGCCTGTTATTTCTGTTAAAATAGGAGATCATTGTTATCATGGCTTATGTGATATGGGTGCTAGTGCTAGTGCAATACCTATTGACTTATATAAAGAAATTATGCATGACATTGCACTTGTTGAGTTAGAAGAAATTGATGTTACTATTAAACTGGCTAATAGAGATACTATTTCACCAATGGGAATTGTTAGAGATGTTGAAGTCTTGTGTGGGAAAACTAAATATCCTGCTGATTTTCTTGTTCTTGGTTCCCCACAAGATAGCTTTTGTCCCATTATATTTGGTAGACCCTTCTTAAATACTGTTAATGCTACCATAGATTGCACAAGGGATGTTGTTACTGTCGGCTTAGATGATATGATTCATGATTTTAATTTCTCTAAATTTAGTAAACAACACCGTGAAGAAGAATTGCCGTACCTCCTAGTGATCCTTTAGAACAATATTTGCTAGACCATGAGAATGATATGTTTATGAATGAAAGAAGGGAAATAGATGAAGTATTCTTTAAACAGGAACCTATTCTGAAACACAATTTGCCTGTTGAAATCCTAGGGGATCCCCCTCCACCTAAGGGTGATCCCGTGTTTGAGCTTAAACCGTTGCCGGATAATCTTAAATATGCTTATCTTGATGAAAAGAAGATATATCATGTTATTATTAGTGCTAACCTTTTAGAGCATGAAGAAGAAAGATTATTGAAAACTCTGAAGAAGCACCGTGCTGCTATTGGATATACTCTTGATGATATTAAGGGTATTAGTCCCACTCTATGTCAACATAAAATAAATTTGGAAGCAGATGCCAAACCAGTTCGTGATCCTCAACGACGTCTGAATCCTAAAATGAAAGAAGTGGTAAGAAAAGAAATACTAAAGCTTCTAGAGGCAGGTATAATTTATCCCGTTGCTGATAGTCAGTGGGTAAGTCTTGTTCATTGTGTCCCTAAGAAGGAAGGTATTACTGTTGTTCCTAATGATAAAGATGAATTGATTCCACAGATAATTATTACAGGTTATAGGATGGTAATTGATTTCCACAAATTAAATAAGGCTACTAAGAAAGATCATTACCCCTTACCTTTTATCGATCAAATGCTAGAAAGATTATGCAAGCATACACATTACTGCTTTCTAGATGGGTATTCTGGTTTCTCTCAAATACCTGTGTCGGCTAAAGATCAATCAAAGACTACTTTTACATGCCCTTTTGGTACTTTTGCTTATAGACGTATGCCTTTTGGTTTATGTAATGCACCTGCTACCTTTCAAAGATGCATGATGGCTATATTATCCGACTTTTGTGAAAAGATTTGTGAGGTTTTCATGGACGACTTTTCCGTCTATGGATCTTCTTTTGATGATTGCTTGAGCAATCTTGATCGAGTTTTCCAGAGATGTGAAGAAACTAATCTTGTATTGAATTGGGAAAAGTGCCACTTCATGGTTAATGAGGGTATTGTCTTGGGGCATAAAGTTTCTGAAAGAGGTATTGAAGTTGATAAAGCCAAGGTTGATGCTATTGAAAAGATGCCATGTCCCAAGGATATCAAAGGTATAAGAAGCTTCCTTGGTCACGCCGGATTTTATAGGAGGTTCATTAAGGACTTCTCAAAAATTTATCGGCCTCTGACTAATTTATTACAAAAATATATACCATTTGTCTTTGATGATGATTGTGTAGAAGCATTTGAAATACTTATGAAAGCATTAGTCTCTGCACCTGTTGTTCAGCCACCTGATTGGAATTTACCCTTTGAAATTATGTGTGATGCTAGTGATTATGCTATAGGTGCTGTTCTAGGGCAAAGAGTTGATAAGAAATTAAATGTTATCCATTATGCTAGTAAGACTCTAGACAATGCTCAAAGAAATTATGCGATTACTGAAAAAGAACTTTTAGTAGTTGTATTTGCTTGTGATAAGTTTAGACCTTATATTGTTGATTCTAAAGTAACTATCCACACTGATCATGTTGCTATTAAATATCTTATGGAGAAGAAAGATGCTAAACCTAGACTTATTAGATGGGTTCTCTTGCTACAAGAATTTGATTTGCATATTGTTGATAGAAAAGGAGCTGAGAACCCCGTTGCAGACAACTTATCTAGGTTAGAGAATGTTCTTGATGACCCACTACCTATTGATGATAGCTTTCCTGATGAACAACTAAATGTCATAAGTACTTCTCGTAGTACCCCTTGGTATGCTGATTATGCTAATTACATAGTTGCTAAATTTATACCACCTAGCTTCACATACCAACAAAAGAAAAAATTCTTCTATGATTTGAGACATTACTTTTGGGATGACCCACATCTTCATAAAGAAGGAGTAGATGGTGTTATTAGACGTTGTGTGCCTGAGCATGAACATGAACAGATCCTACGCAAGTGCCACTCCGAAACTTATGGAGGACACCACGCGGGAGATAGAACTGCACATAAGGTATTGCAATCCTGTTTTTATTGGCCTACTCTCTTCAAGGATGCCCATAAGTTTGTCCTATCTTGTGATGAATGTCAAAGAATTGGTAATATTAGTAGACGTCAAGAAATGCCTATGAATTATTCACTTGTTATTGAACTGTTTGATGTTTGGGGCTTTGATTATATGGGACATTTTCCGGCCTCTAATGGATATACACATATTTTAGTTGTTGTTGATTATTCCAACTAGTAGTGTTGATCATAACACTTCTATTAAAATGCTTAAAGAAGTTATTTTTCCGAGGTTTGGAGTCCCTAGATATTTAATGACTGATGGTGGTTCACATTTTATTCATGGTGCTTTCCGTAAAATGCTTGCTAAATATGACGTCAATCATAGAATTGCATCTCCGTATCACCCACAGTCTAGTGGTCAAGTAGAATTGAGTAATAGAGAACTCAAATTAATTTTGCAAAAGACTGTCAATAGGTCTAGAAAGAATTGGTCCAAGAAACTTGATGATGCATTATGGGCCTGTAGAACTGCATATAAAAATCCTATGGGTATGTCTCCGTATAAAATGGTATATGGAAAAGCATGTCAGTTACCTCTCGAACTAGAACATAAGGCATATTGGGCTATTAAAGAGCTCAACTATGATTTTAAACTTGCCGGTGAAAAGAGGTTATTTGATATTAGCTCACTTGATGAATGGAGAACCCAAGCTTATGAAAATGCCAAGTTGTTTAAAGAAAAGGTTAAAAGATGGCATGACAAAAGGATACAAAAGCGTGAGTTTAATGTAGGTGATTATGTATTGCTATACAACTCTCATTTAAGATTTTTGCAGGAAAACTTCTCTCTAAATGGGAAGGGCCCTATGTTATCGAGGAGGTCTATCGTTCTGGTGCCATAAAAATCAACAACTTCGAAGGCACAAATCCGAAGGTGGTAAACGGTCAGAGAATTAAAAATTATATCTCAGGTAATCCCATAAATATTGAAACCAATATTATTGAAACCATAACCCCGGAGGAAAACATAAGGGACACTTTCCAGAACGTTGCAGACTCCAAAGAGGAATAGGTATGTGGTACGGTAAGTAAAGCGACTCCAAAACAATTTTTAAGGCAATATTTCTCCGTTTTGGAATATTTAGAAAAAAATAGAAAATTAAGTAGCAGTCCGAGAAGGACACGAGGGCCCCACGAGGGTGGAGGGGGCGCCCTACCCCCCTGGGCGCGCCCCCCTACCTCGTGAGCACCTCGTGTGCTCTCTGGACTCCGTTTTCGTACACGACACGTATTTTGGTCGATAAAAATTCATTATATAATCTCCCGTGGGTTTTGACTCCCGTATCAGGCAAAAGTCTCTTGTCTTTGTTTTGAGCTGTCCTGCTGTAGATAGAGCAACATGTCGTCCCAGGATTCGGAAGGAGAAAGCTACGTAGTTGATTACCTCGCAGATCCTAAGGTCTATGGGGAGGTGGAGCATTGTTGTTGGAATACGGAAGAAGAAGAGGACTATGAACCCAAGGGAAAGGGGGAGACGAGCTCAGATGAAGATGAAGTCCCACTACCTCAACCTGGGGACATGCATGTGGGGTTCAAAAAGTCTAGCCTCCCGGATAGGATAAAGAAACCTAAGATCGAGTTTATCCCTTTTCGCCTCTTGCAGGAAAACAAGCAATAACTATGCAAAAAGATACTGAGCTTGGAGCAGGAGATCGAGGACTTAAGGGACCAAAATTCTGTCCTCAAGTGCAAATTAAGGAAGAAGCCTACGCCATCAACAAAATCACCACCGTCTCCACCAACAAAGAAGAATTGAGTATCTGGTATGGGCACTCCACTTGGCAACTGCCAAGCTTGGGGGAGTGCCCCGGTATCGTATCACCATCACTTTTATCTTTACCGTTTTTCTTACTTCGATCCTTTTGGTAATATCTTGATCCAGTAGAATAAAAGTTCTTAGTATGATTTAGTCGTGAGTTTTGCTTTATTATCCTCCTATGTAATCGAGTTCGTGAGCTATATAATAAAGATTAGTGTTGAGTCAAGGGCTTGATTATTTTACCATGATCCTAAGGGAATAAAAGAAAAGAGAAAGAAATAAAAAGAAACAAAGAGCTCATGTGAGTCCTATGGAGAGTAATGAGCTCACATAGAAAGAGTATGATGAATAAAAGTTGTTGAGGGTTGACAAACACAGTTTGGTCATCGTTGCAATTAATAGGAAGTAATAAGGAAAGAGAGGTTTCACATATAAATATACTATTTATTGACATCTTTTATGATTGGGAGCACTCATCAAAATATGGCATGCTAAAGAGTTGATGCTGGACAAGGAAGACAACGTAATGGGTTATGTTTTCTTATATCTGAGATAAAGTATGTTGTCATGGATCATCCAACATGTTGAGCTTGCCTTTCCCCCTCATGCTAGCAAAATTCTCAGCACCAAGTAGAGATACTACTTGTGCTTCCAAATACCCTTAAACCAGTTTTGCCATGAGAGTCCACCATATCTACCTATGGATTGAGTAAGATCCTTCAAGTAAGTTGTCATCGGTGCAAAGCAATAAAAATTGCTCTAAATATGTATGATTAGTGTGGGAGAAATAAGCTTTATACGATCTTGTGATGTGGAAGTAATAAAATCAACGGACTGCATAATAAAGGTTCATATCACAAGGGGCAACATAAAGTGACGTTCTTTCGCATTAAGATTTTGTGCATCCAACCATAAAAGCGCATGGCAACCTCTGCTTCCCTCTGCGAAGGGCCTATCTTTTATTATTATCTTCTACCTTATGCAAGTGACATGGTGATCTTCACCTCTCCCTTTTTCATTTTATCCTTTGGCAAGCCTAGCATGTTGGAAAGAACCTGATATATATATATATATATATATATATATATATATATATATATATATATATATATATATATCTAATTGGATGTAGGGGGAATTGAGTTATTATTGTTGACATCACCCTTGAGGTAAAAGGTTGTGGGGCGAAACTATAAGCCCCTATCTTTCTCTGTGACCGATTAAAACTCCGTAACCACAAGTATTGCGCGAGTGTTAGCAATTATGAAGGACTAGATGATAGTTGAGTATGTGGACTTGCCTTTTAGCTCTGACATAGACTCATTCTGATGTTATGATAAATTGCAATTGCTTCAATGACTGAGGTTATAGTTTGTTGGTTCTCAATAAGGTTTCTGATTCATACTTTTGCATTGTGAATAGATCATCACTTGAACATAAGTAATCATATGACAATATCTATATATGTTGCTGTTATGAGAATAATCATGATGCCCTCATGTCCGTATTTTATTTTTATCGACGCCTCTACCTCTAAACATGGGGGCATATTTATTGTTATCGGCTTTCGCTTGAGGACAAGCGAGGTCTAAGCTTGGGGGAGTTGATACGTCCATTTTGCATCATGCTTTTATATCAATATTTAATGCATTATGGGCTGTTATTTCACATTATGTCACAATACTTATGGCTATTCTCTCTTATTTTACAAGGTTTACATAAGGAGGGAGAATGCCGGCAGCTGGAATTCTGGGCTGGAAAAGGAGCAAATATTAGAGACCTATTCTGCACAACTCCAAAAGTCCTGAAACTCCATGGAATACCTTATAATAAATAATGAAAAATCCTCGCCAAAGATGAAGACCAGGGGGCCCACACCCTTTCCACGAGGGTGGGGGCGCCCCCCCCCCAGGGCGCGCCCCCTACCTCGTGGGCCCCCTGGTGGCTCTCCAATGACCATCTTCTGCTATATGAAGTCTTTCGTTGAGAAAAAAAGGAGAAGCAACCTTTCGGGATGAAACTCTGCCGCCATGAGGCGGAACCTTGGCGGAACCAATCTAGGGCTCCGGCAGAGCTGTTCTGCCGGGGAAACTTCCCTCACGGAGGGGGAAATCATCGCCATCGTCATCACCAACGCTCCTCTCATCGGGAGAGGGCAATCTCCATCAACATCTTCATCAGCACCATCTCATCTCAAAACCCTAGTTCATCTCTTGTATCCAATTCTTGTCTCCAAGTCCGGGATTGCTGCTAGTAGGTTGCTAGTAGTGTTAATTACTCCTTGTAGTTGATGCTAGTTGGTTTAATTGGTGGAAGATCATATGTTCAGATCCTTTATGCATATTATTACCCCTCTGATTATGAACATGAATATGCTTTGTGATTAGTTACGTTTGGTCCCGGGGACAAGGGAGAAGTCTTGCTATTAGTAGTCATGTGAATTTGGTATTTGTTCGATATTTTGATGAGATGTATGTTGTCTAGCCTCTAGTGGTGTTATGTGAACGTCGATGTCATAACACTTCACCATTATTTGGGCCTAGAGGAAGGCATTGGGAAGTAATAAGTAGATGATGGGTTGCTAGAGTGACAGAACCTTAAACCCTAGTTTATGCGTTGCTTCGTAAGGGGCTGATTTGGATCCATATGTTTCATGCTATGGTTAGGTTTACCTTAATACTTTTGTTGTAGTTGCGGATACTTGCAATAGAGGTTAATCATAAGTGGGATGCTTGTTCAAGTAAGAACAGCACCCAAGCACCGGTCCACCCACATGTCAAATTATCAAAGTACCGAACACGAATCATATGAACGTGATGAAAACTAGCTTGACGATATTCCCATGTGTCCTCGGGAGCGCTTTTCCTTATATAAGAGTTTGTCCAGGCTTGTCCTTTTCTACAAAAAGTATTGGGCCACCTTGCTACACTTTATTTACTTTTGTTACTTGTTGCTCGTTACAAATTATCTCATCACAAAACTATTTGTTACCACTTATTTCAGTACTTGAAGAGAATACCTTGCTGAAAACCGCTTATCATTTCCTTCTGCTCCTCGTTGGGTTTGACACTCTTACTTATCAAAAGGACTACGATAGATCCCCTATACTTGTGGGTCATAAACAACCAAGTAGAGAGGTCGTGTTTTGGTCTTTGACTCGAGGGACTGTTCGTGGGTGGTACGAGGGATCATTCATCTACGGTTCATGGGAATCCAAGTATGATCTAGACCGACACATTCTTTTTCCGCTGCAACTCGGTGACGGTAACGATCATGATCCCAACCCGTTATGCATCTTCATATACATCGTGGGTGATCGTAGGTGCGAATTTTTTCTTTTCTACTATGTTTCCCAACAAGTATCCACTATGTTCTGACATTGATGTTGTTATGACTTTGCTATTCTTAATGCTTGTCACTAAGGCCCGGCTGCCATGATTTCAGGTCTGAACATATTATGCTTTCATGAATATACTCCCTCCGTCCGAAAAAGCTTGTCCCTCAAATGGATGTATTTAGCACCAAGTTAGTGCTAGATACATTCATTTGAGGGACAAGTTTGGGACAAGATTTTTCGGAAGGAGGGGGTATTTGAGATGTTGATTTTACCCCCAAGGCGACAATAATTGGGATATTGATGGGGATGCCTTTAACTTGAGGAATTCATGTATTCACCATGTGTTAATGCTTTGTTTCGGTTCTCTATTAAAAGGAGCACATTAATTACCCTTAGTTTCCATTAGGACCCCACTGCCATGGGAGGATAGGACAAAAGATTCCATGCAAGTTCTTACCGCAAGGACGTATGACTATATATGGAATACATGCCTACATATGATTGATGAATTGGAGCTATTGTGCGTTTCTCTAGGTTGTGACGGTTATCTATTGAATCTCATCTAAATATCCATCGCTACTCCATGCCTACACTTTAATAGTATTGCCTTTGCTCACGTTACTACTACTCTACTGGTTACAAATCTGCTATTACTTTTGTTACTGCTACTGTTACTTTGATATCACTGCTATCATATTACTGTGCTACTAATAAATAGTTGCAAGGAAGTGATTCTCAAGTGTGGTTGAATTGACAACTCAACTACTAAGGCATATAAATACTCTTTGGTCCCCAGTGTTGAATCAATAAATTTGGGTAAAATACTGCCCTAGAAGACTGTTGCGACTTCATACTTGTGGGTCATCAGTCACCTAAGACAAGATCTTGCATGATGGAAAAAGTGGCACCGTCAAGAATTTCTTTTCTGTGATGGAGCTTCAATGACGGTGGGGGTGACGGCCGAAAAATGTCACCAGGCCATTTTTGTGACAAAACTCATGTTTACGTGACACAAGGGAAACGTCATAGAATAGATGGCCTTTTGTAGTGCTAGGGTTGATGTAGATTATATAGCCGGCCTCCACCGGTTTCCTCCATGGATGTGGACTCTCCTCTTTGATTCAAGGGCTCTAGATGACCCAAGTTCAATCCCAATACCCCTCCCCTACCTATGGATAAGGACATTGTGGAACAACCAGGAATGAAATCCACAAACAATCGTGTGAGATCTAGGTGATTTAGCAGCTTTCTGGGGGTGGTACAATCGAGCCCGGTCGTACCTGTTGTCGTCATTCTTTTTGGACCCCTTTAGTATATTGTTCAACATTTATTCATACAAACTCCAATTTGGACGTTTTGGGCTCGTTGGAATCATGTGAATGAGCCAGATACACCTAGGGCATTGGATGTTCAATTCGAGCACTTTGAAAAATGTGATAGTTGACACTCCAAAATGAATAAGTCTAGTGCATGGAAGTCTTCCATATTGATCCCAACCTTGGTCTTTTCATCATTCTTGGTATTGCTACAAAACACCTATAGACACACCAAAACAAAGGAAACTAACAAAAACTACCAACTATGTAATGCTCATAGTGAAAAGTCTACAAACTGGAAATCATGAATTATGGACAAGTAATTGGCTCAATAGGACATGATATATGGAGATAAATGGAAAAAAGAGCTTTAAAATCTTTATAAAATAGAGCCATCACCCTCCCCAAGTTTAAACCATGCTCGTCCTTGAGTAAGAAGGTTTCCTACCAAAGCTCATTGTTGCCAACTCTAAAGCTCCTATTGAAATCCAAAGTCATATCCATATCTTCCATGCAAGCTTGCAAAATTTAACTAACACTACTAGAATCAGGATCTTTGCCGTCAGCCGGCTCTTTGTCATCCACTAGCTGATGGCAAAGAAGGTCTTTGCCATCAGGTTAAAGAAAACTGACGGCAAAGAGGAAGCTGAGGGCAAAGATAATGTTTGCCGTCAGCTACCTCTTTGCCGTCTGCTAGCTGATGGCATAGAAGCTCTGCCGTTAGCTAGCAGACGACAAAGAGGGAGGGTGGCGCACTAGCGAGGGCCACCTAACGACCACTTTCTTTGCTGTCTATCTTTGTCGTCCGCTAGTGGACGACAAAGGAAGTGGCCAACTAATGTCTGTTAGCTAGGGTCTTTGCCGTCCGCTAGCCGACGGCAAAGAGCTGTGACCTAAACTAAAAAGCAGCCAGCCCCACGTCCCTCTCTCTCCCTCCCTCATCACACCCGCACCACTGCCCTCGTGCCCGAGCCGCCCTTGCCGCCCCGCCTCACCGCCTCGGCAGCGCCGCCCCGGCCGCCCCAACGCCGCTGTCCTCCACCCACGCGGCCTCCCCGCCTCGTCGCCCAACTCCTCCACCCTCGCGGCCGCCCCGCCGCTCCGGCGCCCCCTCCTCCATCCCAGGCACCCCCTGCCATGCCTGAAGGTGAGACATCCCTCTTTTTCTTTTTTCTGTTTTTTAGATTCAGTTTAATTAGGTTTACTTTAATTTAGGCTTGGTTTAGTTTCTATTTTTAGGTTTAGATTTAGCTTAGTTTAGGTTAATTTTATTAGGTTTAGTTTAGGTTAATAAGAAAGAAGAAATATGAAACAAAAAATAAGAAGAAGAAGAAGAGGAAGAGGAGGAGGAGGAGGAAGAAAAGGATTAGGGGTGCATCACCGACGAAACCGGGTCGAGCGGGTTAGGGGGTTCCTCGATGTCGATGGAACCCTAAATAGCAAGTATGGTCAGTGCGAGATACATGTGGCCGTTGGTGTTGAACACTACATCCACGTCCCAGAAGTGATGCCGACGTCCGGCGTCCCGAAGCAACAGCTCTCGGCGTCGATGGCGGTCGAACACCATTGCGAATTTGTCTTGCAGCCTCTGCGATGATGATTAAAAGCCAAGTGTTCAAACTTGAAACACCCAAACTGACTCAAGTCGGTTTGGTTGTTTGAAATTTCAAAACTTGGCTTTAATCCTCATCGCAAAGGCTATGAGATAAATTCACCAAGGTGTTCGACCGTCATCGACCACTAGCACTATTGTTGTTGGACACCGGGCGCCGGCTTCACTTGTGGGATGTGGATCTAGTGTTCAACGCCAAGCGCCGCATGTATCTCGCACCAATGATACTTGCTATTTAAGGTTCCATCGACGCTGAGGAACCCCTAACCCGCTCATCCTGTTGTAAATATTTAGTTAGGTTGACAGAAAAAACAAAATTGCTATGTTACTCATCTTTAGATTTAAATGTGCATTTTTTCGTCGCTGCGAGGGTCTTGTGTTCGACGAGCTCCGCCCCTGCATTCGTGGGTGAGCACAAATGACATCTCGTCCTTCCCCCTTCATTTGCTCTGTTCCGGTCTTCGTGCGGATGAAACTTGCTAGCTATAGGTGTCTTCAATCATCAGTATGCGTGACTACTATGCGTCTCCCGTTCGAAAGGGTTATATCTATAAATATGCATGCATTTGCATATTTATAACCATGATTCTTTCGAATTGTCCAACATTATCCATGGACATCCCAAGTATGTGTAGATTGGGTTCGTTTTCGCATATGCTCTGCTCCGGATCCGATGAAGAATTTCATCAGTGCCTCCCTGTTGTTCTCTGGGTACACATCCTCTCTGCTTATTCCCGAGACGTGTATCAGGAGAACATCAGGGAGGTGCTGCCAAAATTTTGCGTTGAATCTGGAGCAGAGCATGGGAAAACGAACCCAATCTACACATACTCGGGTGGGATTAGGACTTATCTTTACCTATTAGCATCTAGGTTGCATGAACGTAATAAAAGTGACAAACTCCATTAACTGATGAATATATACATGCTGATTTATATATATATATATATATATAATATTTCTTATGTGTCCAGTAGCTAGGCAAGATGACTGATCGTGCGTGGATGTACACCGGTCACACTAGTCAGAAAGACATGACCATTGAATGGTTAACAAAAACCAAGGGGTTTTTGAGATCCGGATTTG
Organism: Triticum urartu; assembly: GCF_056163025.1. NCBI lineage: Eukaryota > Viridiplantae > Streptophyta > Magnoliopsida > Poales > Poaceae > Triticum > Triticum urartu. The sequence continues at coordinate 444,646,184 of NC_141876.1, forward strand.
CAAATGGCAAGAGAACAACATGCTGCCTCTATGCCGGGTGCAACAATTGGCACAAGAGCACAGAGGATGAAATGGGCAAACGCCTGCAGAAGAGGGGTTTTACGCCAGATTATATAGTGTGGACATTTCATGGTGAGTCTGCCCAACGTGCCAGAGCTGAGGTGCTTCGTCGTTGCACCGATGAGCATGGTACCGGGATGCAAGACATGGTGCACGACTTTGTTGATGCTCGGGACTCGGACGATGAGATGGAGGAATCTGCAAAGGCCTTCAATGAAATGTTGGAGTCTTCAAAACATCCTCTCCACGAGTACACTGAGCTTTGTCAGCTAGATGCCATCTCACAAATAATGGCTCTGAAGGCTCAATTCAACTTGGGAAGAGAATGCTACAACGCAATGATGACAGTATTTGGACGTTTTCTACCCAAAGGCCATGTACTACTTGCAAACCTGTACCAGTCAGACAAAATCCTCCGTGCTCTTAAGATGCCCTATGAGAAGATACATGCATGTGAGAAAGGATGTGCCTTATTCAGGGTTTAGTATGTGGACTTGAACTATTGTCCCATTTGCAAGTCATGCAGGTATGTTGTGGTAGACAACGACATGGGTGAGAAGACGCAGACCAAAATCCCCATTAATGTTCTTCGGTATATCCCAATCGTACCAAGACTTGAACGTATTTTCATGGTCGAAGAAATGGCCGGACAGATGACATGGCACAAAATGGGCAAAAGAACCCAACTAGATGCAGATGGGAAGCTGATGATGGTGCACACATCGGACGGTGAAGCATGGAAGTGGTTTGATGCATTACATGATGACAAAGCGGCAGATCCGAGGCATCCTTGAGTCGGCATCAGCATGGATGGGTTCAGTGTGTTTGGTCTGACGACAGCCCAATATAGTTGTTGGCCCGTATTTGTCTTTCCACTCAATCTCCCCCCCCTCCCCCCCGCCCCGGGACAAATTATGCAAAGAAAGAACATTTTCCTGGCGTTGATAATTCCAGGGCCCAACTATCCGGGGAAGAATATGAATGTGTACATGCAGCCGCTGAAGGACAAATTGCAAGAAGCCCGGGATAATGGGTGCAATACATACGGCGCCTTTAGCAAATGGAACTCCATAATGCGTGTCTGGTACCTATACTCGACGCATGACTTGCCGGCGTATGCACTATTCGTTGGCTGGTGCGTGCATGGAAGGTTCCCGTGCCCCACATGCAAGGGAGCTCTTGATTTTTGATTGGCTTCAGGCTGGTCGCAAGTTTTCTTGCTTCGACATGCATAGACAGTTCCTGGATCCTCGCCATAAGTTCGGGAAAGACAAGAAGAACTTCATCAAAGGTAGAGTTGTCAAAAACTCTGCACCACCTGCGTTGACATGCCAAGAGACCCTGGATCAGTAAACGCTCTCGGGCCAGATCCAAAGCATCCAGGGTATTTCAAGGGGTATAATTAGAAACACGCCTGGATGCGCTATGTGATAGGTCGTTACAAAACATGAAAAAACCAAAAGGAAAGCAGAATTGGACGAAGCCAAAGGCATGGTTCAATCTTGGAAGGCCAGCTATGAGGGAAATTATCTTGTGGGTGCAACAACAGTTGATGTTCCCCGATGGGTATGCAGCGAATCTAAAGAGGGGAGTGAGTCTTGATAAATTGAAGATATTTGGTCTCAAGAGTAATGATTGGCACATATGGATTGAGCGGGTAATGCAGGTGATGTTGCATGGCTTCATCCCTGAGGATGAATGGCTAGTACTAGCAGAGCTGAGCTATTTCTTTCGTGTTCTTTGTGCGAAGGGAATATTGTCTGGCCTGCTAGAAGAAATGGAAGAGTTGGCACCGAAGTTGATCTGCAAGTTAGAGGAGATCTTTCCGCCGGGCTTCTTTAATCCAATGCAGCACTTGATTTTGCATCTCCCAACTGAGGCAAGATTGGGGGGTCATGCAAAATCGTTGGTGCAACGCAACTGAGAGGATGCAGAAGACGCTACGAGCAAAATATAAAAATAAACGTAGAATTGAAGCATCGATGGCTGAGGCATTCATTACTGAGGAGGCGAAAAACTTCGTGACAACACACTACGAAGCCAAAAATCATCATTTGCATAATCCGAAGCCTCGGTACAATGCTAACGACCATAAAAAGGGTGGATCGAACCTCAGCCTATTCAGAGGGGATCTCGCACCAGCCGGTGCTTCTAATTCCTTAACGTTGGATTTGGAAGAATGGAAGATCATTTCGTTGTATATCTTCACCAACCTAACAGAAATGCGGCCGTACATCGACTAAGTTCTCGGTACATTGTTTCACAACTTCTAATTCCTTTGAGCTACTCTTATTCACGGATAAATTTGGTATAGTCGATACATTGCCAAATTCTCGTATGGAACGGTGATCAAAAAGGATTCCGTCGAAGAGTATGAGCTTCTGGCAAAGCATGGAGGCGGCTATCCCGGTTCCATCTCTGGTTCAAACAAACGGTAATTTCCATTAGACCATTTCATTTCTTCGTCTAATTTGTGGCTAATGCAACAATCCCTTTCGTGTTAAACTTGTAGGCTAATTCAGAGTCTATGGACGCCGAATTGAGACAAGTCACTAAAGTTTTGACTTTAAGGCCCGTTCATTTGACAAATACGACATCAACGGGTATCGCTTTCGTACCTATGGCAAAGAGCTATCTATGGCCGACCGAAAGTCTACAAATTGTTGTGTCTCTGCTATCGGCGAAGGAGATGCCGAGTATTATGGAAGAGTTGAAGCAATTTATGAGCTTCAATTCTACGGTGCAAACCCACTAAACATCGTAGTCTTCAAATGTTATTGGTTCCAGCCGAAGGAGACTAGAAGGACTCCTGAACACTTAGGGCTAGTGGAAATCAAACAAAGAACCCATTTGGATGTTCCCGATGTCTATATTATGGCTCAACAGGCAACCCAAGTTTTCTATCTACCATGGGCCTATCAAAGTGATCCAAATCTCGATGGTTGGAATGTCGTTTATGAAGTGTCACCACATGTTAGACCACCTCCCCCCAATGAAGAGGATTATGAACCTCGCATTAACCTAGACACATATGAAGGAGAATTCTTCCAAGAAACACGTCTTTCCAAAAAACATTTCAAGAACTGCTCTACTTCACCCCAGAACATTGAAGTAGACAGTGACAGTGAACCCGACTTCACCCCTGAGCTGGAACAAGAAGAGCCTGAACTAGAATAGGTTACTGCTGCGGATGACCTGTCAATGCTTGAACGATTACGTAAAGGTGGCCTTCCACATGATGATGCATTTATTAATGATGATGATGAGCATGGCATTACTGATTGTGATGATGATAAGGCATTTATTGATCCCAGAGCATTTATTGTACCCGACGATCCAGATTATTATTAGGTATTCAATTTTTTATGTTGTACTTGATTTATATAGTTACATGTATGATTGCATGATTTATATAGTTACTTGTATAATATTCTTACTTTGTATGATTGTTTCTTATTCATAGTGCCATGGTCTTGATTTCCGTCCCCGTCGGCCCTCGCCCGCTTTATGATTCAGATGTGGTAAATTCTCTTTTATAACTATTTGTTGCATTTCGCATTTATGACAATTATGGCCATCAAGTTGACATAGAGATATTCTAATCTAGGAGGTATGTGAACTGGAATTTGAAACCGACCCTCTTGTTGAGAAGTTAAATTTAGTTGAAAAATAAAATGAGTATTTGAAAGAAAAAACTAAAAAAAACTGAAGAAGAGAAGATGACATTGGAGTTGTATGTTGTCGATGTCGTCGATGATCACAAGATGAAGATGAATGCAATGCGCTTGAAGATGGATGCAATGCGCCTGAAGCTTAAGAAGATTAGAAAATATGCCATTGATAATGAGGCTTGGTATCATTATGCCGTTGGATCAATTGTTTCCTTTGTTGCGATCTTCATCGCATTTGTTGTGATGAGGATAAGTTTTCTCTAGTGTTTTGCTTAACAAATGCATACTTAGCTTATTTTCCTCCTAATGGCATAATTACCTAAGTTAAATAAAAATGGCATTTTTACCTACGCTAGTTAGAAGAAGAAGAAGAAGAATATAAAGAACATGAGAGGAGAAAAAGAAAGAGAAGAAAATTTCTTCTTCTTCTTCTTCTTCTTCTTCTAGCTAGTCTTTTTATTCTAGTCTTCTTCTTCTTCTTCTAACTTTCTTCTTTCCCAATTTGCAAATTTACTTTCGATGAGGAAGCTTGTGTTGATGGAGTCTACTCTTCTCCTTGTGCTTCCTTTTTTTGATTTTGTAGGATGAACAATGTGAAACTTGCTACCTATATATGTATGTATGGATGAAACCATTGTATGCTTGTTGTTGGATATGTTGGTTAGCTATATATGTTGCATATGGACTTTTCATTGGTATGTATATGTGTTGGATGATCATATCCATATGGCAGGGATATGATTTTGTATGCATATGTGTTGTTATGCTTGTTGAAAGCATCTTCAAATGTGTGTGTGTGTGTGTGTGAAATTCTGTCAAATTGAATGAATTTAAGAAAAAATAGAAAAAACAGGGGTTGTATAGGCTCTTTGCCGTCAGCTGGCAGACGACAAAGAGGTTTGCCATCAGCCAGCAGATGGCAAAGCTGCCGCGTGGCAGCTACCTTTGCAACTTGGGGCATTGGGCCGCCCTATATGGTTGCTTTTCTGTCCGCTGGCGGACGACAAAGCATGCCACGTGTCAGCTATCTGGGCTGGCCTACATGGGCACTTTGCGTCCCCTGGTAGACGGCAAAGATGCAAAGGTCCTTGCCGTCGGCCAGCAGACGACAAAGCACGCCGTTAACCCCCTAACGGACCTAACCTGCCACGTGCGCCGTCCAGGCTCTTTACCATCTGTTGGCGTATGGCAAAGACCATTTCATCTTTGTCGTCTGCCAGCAGACGGCAAAGATCCCTTTGACGTAGCTTATTCAACCGGACCTGTTGCCGTCTGCTGGCAGACGGCAAAGACCTTTGCTGTCCTCTAGGCATGCCTTTGCCATCAGCCATGGCTGGCAGCAAAGTGTCTGATTCCTGTAGTGTAGCATGAGAGTAATACATGTAATCTGCTTAGTTCCATTGGCATGGATGTCAAGAAAGAGGAAATATTTTTGTGAAGTTCAAATTCCCATTGCCAAAGGTCTAGGAAGAATATCAAATTTATGTTAGGAACAAAGCAGTGTGTGTCATAGACAAAATAAATATTGCATTAGTGATCGCTTGAAAACACCAACCTAAGGCATACCAAATACAGTAGCAAGACCGTCTGTCTACGTTAAATCAATGCTCAACTACCTATCCAGAGCTAAGCGCAAACCTACGCCTCACACTTATTTGGAAAGATAGAATAATGATTGAGGTTGTAATAAGTCAAAACTAAAGAAACCTTGCATCAATGCAGCTGACCATTAGGCAATGAAGAAGGCCTTATGATCGATGTTAATGCAAGGGGTAGGGATCTCCATGCAAGTAGGATGCACAAAGAGCTAAGAATATGTGATAGCTCTCCTATGGACTAAGTGGGGGTTCATCCAACTTGCTTGCTCATGAAGACCTCGAGCTTTTGAGGAAGCTCATCATCAAAACATGCAAGACAAGTTCTATAATGTAGGTTCCCCACTAGTATATAACATGCATGAAACTTTCTACTTGAGAATGCATGAAGTGGTGCTACTTTGAAGCACTTTTGTGTACGCTAAAAAGGATAATGGTGTTGATCCTTCTCTCTTCCTCACTGAAAGGATCGGTATGGTCGACTAGAGAGGGGTGGTTAGGGGACTACAATTTTTTAACTTCTTTTCTAAAATTTAGGCTTAATAAGAAAGTAGGTTGTCTAGATACTCAACTAGGTGGACAACCTATATGAAAATTTCAATAACAAGTACAAGCTAGAGGTAGACAAATAATACACGCTTGCACAACGAAAGTAAAGATATAATTAGCCGCATGTTAAGTCAAGGATGTTTTTGAGCATATATTCAGGCATCCACAAGTATAAGGAATAAAACTCCGCATATTTGGGAGGCGGCGGTTGACCGTGAAAATAGAGATAATTTTTCTCTTAAATACCAAAAAATGGAGATATGTTCTGATAAACTTGAAACTAGGCATGGTGTCATGATATGCCCTCATTAGACCGTAGTAAAAAAATTAGCAGGGTTGAGGAAGTTTGTCATGTCACGTGCTTACAAGACGAAGCATCATAGAGGAGGACTCGTAGTTACGAGAGGGGGCGGCTCAAGTTTGAGGGCAAACCGGTGGTCCCTTTTGAACTACACATGGCGTTGCATGCATCGCCAGCCTGGGCGCGTGTTGAAGCGAGGCACAACAGCGACGGATGGGACGGACCCCGTTCCCGTCCCCGATAAAGCTAAGGGGCACCTAAGCGATGCATTAAATGCGTCTTGTCCTGTAATACGGGCGATAAGCTCGCAGTACTGTAGGCCATTCCACCTCCTGTGTGCCACTGCGGCAGCCCCTTTCGACTATAAAAGGAGGCCCATGGCGTACTGGAGAAGGATTCGGCTCTTTTGAACTACACATCCACCGTAGCTAGTTCAGAAAAGCTCAAGAACACTCAATACATCCACCAAAGAAGGGCTAGGGTTTTACGCGTCCTGGAGGCCCGAACCTGGGTAAACGACCCATGTGCTTGTTCCTAGACCTGCTCTCCTCATGACCCCGCGCCCGCCGACCGTAGAAGGGATCCCAGTGATCCCATAGGTGTCTTTCCCACCGACATCTTTGGCGCGCCAGGTAGGGGGCGCAGTTGTGAGAATCGGGTCTAGCAGTTTGCCTAGCAGTTCTTCATGGCCATGGCTCCCAAGAAGAAGGCAGCCACTGCGGTCGGTTCATCGGGAGCCGGACGGCTCGTACCGGTGCGGGCGAGCAGCGGGCCAGTCGTGGACAGAACCCGAGGCACGACCCGCGAGCACCAACATCGCTCTAGCAGTCAGAGCCTAGTGAGCGGCGTCGTTTGTGCGCAAGGCGACGGGCCACACGCCATGAAATCCAGAGACGGAGCTGCCCCCCCCCCCCCCCCGCAGAGGGCGCGGCACCCTCCGGGGGCGTCGCCGTACCACCCGCGGGCAGCGCGGCGACCTCCAAGACGCCCACTCCGGCGCCCACAGCGCGCTCTTCCCAGGTTGTGCGCGACGAGCAGCGTCACCACGCCGGTGACCCTGGACGCCACCGTGGGAAGAGTCCTGTGCGTCATCCGCGAGACGAAGGAGGCTAGCACGCCCGCCGAAGTGCTGGCGAGGACGGCGCACACCCGTTGGGCCATGACAGAGCTCCTTCTAACGTGGTTAGAAGTCGAAGCGCTCCACGGTCAACGCAGTTTTCGCCGCCGCCCACGCTAGCAGAACCCTTGGCGCGCGCGCAGCTGCTCCTCGACTCCCTCCCCCCCCCCCCCGTCGCGGAGAAGCTCGACGAGTGGAGAGCCACTATCCGGAGCCTCGTCGACGTCGCCAATAAAGACGAGCCACGGCCGGCGGGGCCCTCAGGACGGCGCTCCATCGAGCCACTGCGTGCTGGCGGCGAAGGGGCCGGAGACGTCGTGGCCATGGTGCACTCTCCTCCTCCACGCCAGCCACCGCGGATGTCGCTTGTGATGAGATTTCCATAGCGTCGTCCGACCCACGGACCCGCCGCGATCAATGCCAGGTTCTTCAGGAACGAGCCCATGAAGACGCTCAAACCACCATCGAGCGCCGACGCGATACGCACCACTAGTCGGACAGGCGGGCGGGGCCTGCTATGGACCACCCAGCACCGGGAGGCTCCGGCGGCCTGCCTTACGAGGTGGGTTGCCTAGCCTTTACCCGTGAGCTACGGCAGTTCCAGTGGCCGTCCCACCGCATGTTCAAGCCCAACGTCGGCGAGAAGTACGACGGCAAGACCCACCCGTCAGAGTTCCTCAGCATCTACACCATCACGATGCAAGCCGCTGGAGCTCGTGACAATAAGGTGCTTGCCAATTACTTCCCATTGGCCCTGAAACCCAATGTCATGTCTTGGTTGATGCACTTGCCGGCGGATCCCATTTCTTCTTGGTCAGATCTGGGCCACGAGTTCGTTGGTGCCTTCACTAGAGGCCACCAAGCTGATGGCCAGGCGAGTGGTTTGCATATCATTCCCCAGAAGGAAGGTGAAAACCTGCGCAAGTACATACAGAGGTTCAGTCGAGTGCAATACAACATCCCGGATGTTCATCCTGCCGCAGTGATCGGCGCATTCCATCAGAATGTGCGTAACCGCAGGATGTGTGAAGAGCTGACAATGAACAAGGTCAAAGACATGGCCGAACTTTACGTTCTGGCCGATAGATGCGCCCAAGCTGAAGAGGGAAGGATGTACCCCGACGAAGACGCCGGTGCGGAAACCGACTCTACCGATGAAGACACCGCCGCCCCGACGAAGAAGGGCCGGTGTCGCAACAGGAAATGCAAGGACAAGACCGTGCTTGCCATCGAGGGATACGACGACACCAGCGCCGCCAAGAAGGCCAAGGCAAACGACCCCGGCAAGGAGATTGCCGGGTGCACCGCTTGCCGGGCCTTGGCGGCTGCCAACAAACCAGGAGGCTCCGACAAGCAGTACTGCAAGATCCACCGCACGAAGTGCCATGACCTCCAGAATTGCCAACAAGTTGAGCTTCTTGCTGAAAAGCAAACAGCCGAATATGAAAGGATGGACAAGGAGAAGGGTCGGGATGGTGCCGAAGGATCCGGCAAGAAGCGTGGCGGCCAAGGAGGTCGTCGCGGCAAGGATAACCAGCAAGAGAGGCCCGCCCTGGGCTGCGACAAGAAGTAGGAAGACGATGATCATGACGAGGATGACGAGTCCAGTGAGCATGAGTTCCAGAAGGCTACGGAGGCCATGTGCGTCGATGGTGGCGCCTCGCTGCACACTTCTCACCGCCAGCTCAAGCAGTGGGCGCGTGAGATTACAGCCGTAGAGCCATCGTTCGACGCTCAGAAGCCACTGAAGTGGTCCAGAACGCCCCTCATCTTTGACGGTGAGGACCACCCTGACCGCACGACTGCGATCGGGTGTTTGCCGTTGTTGGTCTCACCAACGATACGCAACCTCAAGGTGAATAAGATGCTAGTTGATGGCAGGGCCGGCCTGAACTTGATCTCGCCCGTTGTGATCAAAAGGTTGCAAATTCCTGATTGGGACCTTGAGGAAACGGGTACGTTTAAAGGGGTCAGCCCAGGGAGGAACCAGCCAAAGGGGAAGGTCACATTGCCCGTGACGTTTGGAGGTGAGTTGAACTACAGGACGGAGAGGATCGTCTTTGATGTGGCCGAGATCCCCTTTCCCTACAATGGGATCCTCGGCCGCCCGGCACTAGCCAAGTTCATGGCGGTGTCGCACTACGCCTACAATACGCTGAAGATGCCTGGGCCGATGACCATCATCACCGTCCCTTCCGACAAGAAGGATGCGCTGATCTGCGCTGACCAACTCTATCGAGAAGCAGTTGCAGCAACTGCCGCCAAGGCACCTGCTCCTGCCGTTGAGGCCCCGGAAGAGAAGAAGAAGAAGACCAGCAAGACCTCTCGCACCCACTCCGACAAGCGCACCTCTTCAGAGTGCTGTGCTACCATCGAGGACGTGCCCGAGATCTCTACCGGCATGACCAAGAAATCCAGAGCTGCACTACCAGAGACCAAGAGGGTGTCCGTCAAGGAGGATGGCACGGGAGGGGCTTTCACCATAAGCTCCACCCTCGACGGCAAATAGAAAGCACGCTCGTCACTTTCCTGCGGGAGAATGTCGATGTGTTTGTGTGGCAAGCATCCGACATCCCCGACGTTCCTAGGGAAGTGATTGAGCACCACCTTGCTGTCTGTCCCCATGCGTGACCCGTCAAGAAGAAGGTCAGGAAGCAAGCTTTGGAACGACAGGATTTCATCACAGAGGAGATCGAGAAATTGGAAGCGGCAGGTTTGGTGAGAGGAGTGCTCCACCCGACGTGGTTGGCCAATCCGGTGGTGGTGCACAAGGCAAATGGGAAGTGGGGGCTGTGCATTGACTACACGGATGTCAATAAGGCTTATCCTAAGGATCCCTTCCTGTTGCCGCGCATCAACCAGATTGTTGACTCCGTGGCCGGGTGTGATCTGTTATCATTCCTCGATGCCTACTCGGGCTACCACCAAATCTTCATGGCAAGAGAAGATGAAGAGAAGATAGCCTTTATCACCCCATGTGGTACGTATTGCTTTTTATGGATGCCTTTCGGATTGAAGAGTGCTGGCTCGACATTCGCGAGGGCGGTCCAGATTGGTTTTGAGCCCCAGCTACGTAGAAATGTGGAAGCATATATGGATGACATAGTGGTCAAAACCAAGGACAAGGCGACCCTCGTACAAGACCTAGGAGAGACGTTTGCCAACCTACGCAAGATCAACCTCAAGCTGAACCCTGAGAAGTGTGTCTTTGGCGTCCCGTCAGGAAAACTTATCGGGTTCTTTATGTCGCAGCATGGGATCGAGGCAAACCCGGACAAGATCAAGGCTATTGAGCAAATTGAGGCGCCCAAGTGGATCAAGGATGTGTGCCGGCTCACTGGCTGCGTTGCCGCCATGAGCAGGTTCATCTCCAAGTCCGCTGAACGTGCCCTTCCCTTTTTCAAAATCTTGAAGAAGGCATGCCCAATGGAGTGGACCCCAGAGGCCGAGGCGGCATTGCAGGATCGGAAGAAATACCTTTCCTCTACGCCGATACTGGTTGCGCCTAAACCATGAGAGTTGTTGATATTGTATCTAGCGGCAACGAATCAAGTGGTCAGCACCGCACTAGTGGCGCAGAGAGAGGTCGACGAAGAGGCAGTGGCAGCGGCAGGACCGGCGGATGGCAAGTCAAAGATTCCCCCAGCAGGGCCTGGTGCCGGCAAGGCAAGGCCCCCGGCAGAATCCGACACCATCGGGGTAGGGCCTGCGTAGCCAAGTGAAGTGGTGCAGAAGAAGAAGATGATGCAGCACCCAGTTTACTTTGTCAGCTCCCTCTTGCAGGGGGGCAGGTCAAGGCACTCCAGTGTGCAGAAATTGCTCTTCGTCCTCCTTATGGCCTCGAGGAAGCTGCGTCATTACTTCCAAGCCCACGAGACCACTGTTGTCACCCGCCTCCCGTTGCAACCGATACTGCACAACCAGATGCGACCGGAAGGATTGTGGAGCGGGCCTTGGAGTTGTCAAGCTTTGGGTTGAAGTTTGAAAGTACTTTGACAATCCAGAGCAGGGTCTTGGCGGAGTTCATTGTAGAATGGACCTCAACGCACGACGAGGAAATCCAGGAGACCGCTCTCCCCGCAAGGAGGCAAGTCGCGACTAGATCATGTACTTTGATGGGGCTTTCTCGCTGCAAGGTGATACATCTCCATCGTATCTACTTTTCCAATCACTTTTGCCCTTGTTTTGGACTCTAACTTGCATGATTTGAATGGAACTAACCTGGACTGACGCTGTTTTCAGCAGAATTACCATGGTGTGATTTATGTGCAGAAACAAAAGTTCTCGGAATGACCTGAAACTTCACGGAACGTCTATTTGGAAATAATAAAAAATCCTTACAAAAGATGAAGACCAGGGGGCCACACCCTACCCAGGAGGGTGGGGGCGCGCCCTAGCGCGCCCCCTACCTCATGGGCCCCCTGGAGCTCCTCCGACCTCAACTCCAACTCTATATATTTGCTTTCAGGGAGAAAAAATCAGAGAGAAGGATTCATCACGTTTTACGATACGGAGCCGCCGCCAAGACCTAAAACCTCTTGGGAGGGCTAATCTGGAGTCCGTTCGGGGCTCCGGAGAGGGGAATCCGTCGCCATCGTCATTATCAACCATCCTCCATCACCAATTTCATGATGCTCACCGCCGTGCATGAGTAATTCCATTGTAGGCTTGCTGGACGGTGATGGGTTGGATGAGATTTATCATGTAATCGAGTTAGTTTTGTTAGGGTTTGATCCCTAGTATCCACTATGTTCTGAGATTGATGTTGCTATGACTTTGCTATGCTTAATGCTTGTCACTAGGGCCCGAATGCCATGATTTCAGATCTGAACCTATTATGTTTTCATCAATATATGAGAGTTCTTGATCCTATCTTGCAAGTCTATAGTCACCTATTATGTGTTATGATCCGTTAACCCCGAAGTGACAATAATCGGGATACTTACCGGTGATGACCGTAGTTTGAGGAGTTCATGTATTCACTATGTGTTAATGCTTTGGTCCGGTACTCTATTAAAAGGAGGCCTTAATATCCCTTAGTTTCCGCTAGGACCCCGCTGCCACGGGAGGGTAGGACAAAAGATGTCATGCAACTTCTTTTCCATAAGCACGTATGACTATATTCGGAATACATGCCTACATTACATTGATGAATTGGAGCTAGTTCTGTGTCACCCTAGGTTATGACTGTTACATGATGAACCGCATCCGGTATAATTCTCTATCAACGATCCATTGCCTATGAGCTTTCCATATATTTTCCTTCGCTTATTTACCTTTCCGTTGCTATTGCTATCATCACTACAAAATACCAAAAACATTACTTTTGCTACCGTTACCTTTTGCTATCGTTACCACTACTATCATATTACTTTGCTACTAAATACTTTGTTGCAGATATTAAGTTTCCAGGTGTGGTTGAATTGACAACTCAGCTGCTAATACTTGAGAATATTCTTTGGCTCCCCTTGTGTCGAATCAATAAATTTGGGTTGAATACTCTACCCTCGAAAACTGTTGCGATCCCCTATACTTGTGGGTTATCAAGACTATTTTCTGGCGCCGTTGCCGGGGAGCATAGTTCTATTCTTTGAGTCACTTGGGATTTATATCTGCTTATCATTATGAAGAACTTGAAAGATCCAAGAACCAAGATTTATCCCTCAACTACGAGGGGAGGCAATGAACTGCCATCTAGCTCTGCACTTGATTCACCTTCTGTTTTGAGTAAACTTGCGACACCTAAACCTGCCTCTGTTATTCGTTCTAATATGTCAGATGTTATTGATGATGCCACTTCTGCTATGCTTGATACTTATGATGAAACTACTTCTATGCTTGATACTACTGTGCCACTTGGTGAATTTCTTGATGAACAGCTTGCTAGGGTTAGAGAGAATGAAAATATTGAATCTGATAATATTGATGAAAGTGATGATGAAGACTCTCCCTCTAACGAATATGAATCACCTGTTATTCCTGAGGGTTATGTTTTTGAAAAAGAAGGTGCTCTAGCTATTTTAGCTTGCAAAGATAGATACGAGCTCAAGAGGTTATTAGCTAAATGGAAGCAGCAATCTCTTAATGCTAGAATGAAACCTGACCCTGCTTTTGATACTTCACCTATCTGTGTAACTGATAAGGATTATGAATTCTCTGTTGATCCTGATATAATTACTTTGGTTGAATCTGATCCTTTTCATGGCTATGAATCTGAAACTGTTGTGGCACATCTTACTAAATTAAATGATATAGCTACCTTGTTCACTAATGATGAGAGAACACGTTACTTTTATATCCTTAAAATATTTCCGTTCTCATTAAAGGGTGATGCTAAGATATGGTTTAATTCTCTGGATCCTGGTTGTGTGCGTAGTCCCCAGGATATGATTTATTACTTCTCTGCTAAATATTTCCCTGCTCATAAGAAACAAGCTGCTTTGAGGGATATATATAATTTTGTGCAAATTGAAGAAGAGAGTCTCCCACAAGCTTGGGGGAGGCTTCTCAAGTTACTTAATGCTTTGCCTGATCATCCTCTTAAGAAAAATGAAATACTTGATATCTTTTATAATGCACTAACCGATGCTTCCAGAGATTACCTGAATAGTTGTGCTGGTTCTGTTTTCAGGGAAAGAACACCGGATGAAGCTGAAATTCTATTGAATAATATGTTGACAAATGAAAATGATTGGACACTTCCTGAGCCAGCTCCCGAGCCTACTCCTAAACCAACTCCGAAGAAGAGGGGTATTCTATTTCTCAGCCCTGAAGGTATGCAAGAGGCAAAGAAATCTATGAAAGAAAAGGGTATTAAAGCAGAAGATGTTAAGAATTTACCTCCTATTGAAGAAATACACGGTCTTAATTTACTTCCTGTTGAAGAAACACATGATCTTAATCCCTTACCTATTGAAGAAATGCATGGTCTTGATAACCCGAGACAGGTAGTAAATGTAAATTCTCTCTATAGATATGATAAAGCAGAAATCACATTTACTAAGTTTGCTAGCCCATGCTTAGATGAGTTTGATAATTTTATGGTGAAGCAAGAAGATTTTAATGCTTATTTTGGTAGACAATTGAAATACAATTCAAATATGCTTGAACACTTGGGTGATTATATGGCTAATGTCAAAGGTGAACTTAAACTTATTAGTAAACATGCTTCTATGGTTACCACTCAAGTAGAACAAGTACTTAAGGCTCAAAATGATTTGCTCAATGAATTGAATAGTAAGAATAATGATAATGCTGTTAGAGTTCTGACTAGAGGTGGTAAAATGACTTAGGAACCTTTGTATCCTGAAGGCCATCCTAAGAGAATTGAGCAAGATTCTCAGAGAAATAATATAGATGCACCTAGTCCTTCTAAAAGGAAGAAAAAGAAAAATGATAGGACTTTGCATGCTTCTAATGAACCTATTGCTGAAACACCTGAGAATCCAAATGATATTTCTATTTCTGATGCTGAAACACAATCTGGTAATGAACCTGAAACTAGTGATAATGTTAATGATAATGTTCATGATGATGCTCAACCTAGTAATGATAATGATATAAAAATTGAACCTATTGTTGATCTTGATAACCCACAATCAAAGAATCAACATTATGATAAGAAAGACTTTGTTGCTAGGAAACATGGTAAAGAAAGAGAGCTTTGGGTTCAGAAACCCATGCATTTTCCTCCCAAACCATCCAAGAAAAAGGATGATGAGGATTTTGAGTGCTTTGCTGAAATGATTAGACCTATCTTTTTGCGTATGCGATTAACTGATATGCTTAAAATGAATCCTTATGCTAAGTACATGAAAGATATTGTTACAAATAAAAGAAAGATACCGGAAGCTCAAATTTCCACCATGCTTGCTAATTATACTTTTAAGGGTGGAATACATAAGAAACTTGGAGATCCAGGAGTACCCACTATACCATGCTCCATTAAAAGAAACTATGTTGAAACTGCGTTATGTGATCTTGGAGCCGATGTTAGTGTTATGCCTCTCTCTTTATATCGTAGACTTGATTTGAATAAGTTGACACCTATTGAAATATCTTTGCAAATGGCTGATAAATCAACTGCTATACCTGTCGGTATTTGTGAGAATGTGCCTGTTGTAGTTTCAAACGTTACTATTTTAATGGACTTTGTTATTCTTGATATTCCCAAGGACGATAGTATGTCTATTATTCTTGGAAGACCCTTTTTTAATACTGCAGGGGCTGTTATTGATTGCACTAAAGGTAATGTCACTTTTCATGTTAATGGTAATGAGCATATGGTACACTTTCCGAGGAAACAACCTCAAGTTCATAGTATCAACTCTATTGGAAAAATTCCATCGATTATATTTGGAGGTTTTGAGTTTCCTCTTCCTATTGTCAAGAAAAAATATGATATTCTTATTGTTGGGGATGTGCATATCCCCGTTGAGGTAACATAGTGTTATTCAAAATTTCTCCGGTTCCATGTTATTCGGAATGAGTTCGTTAACAAGACTTGATCAACCTTGTTAGTGGATTCCTTTTGATGAGCATGAGATGGATGAAACTAGAAGGAACAACCTTCTATACCTTCCTTTTACTTTCTGATATTTATATTAAATAAAATAAAAATAAGTATTTTCCGTCTGTTATCTGATTTATCCGTGCAATATAAAAATACCCCGAAAATAAAAGTTCTCCAAATGCCTTGAAATTTAAATATGATTTTTTCTAGAATATTTGAGAATATTTGGCACTAAGAACACAGCAGGAGGGGCATCCACCTGGCCACGAGGGTGGACGGCGCGCCCTACCCCCCTGGGCGCGCCCCCTGCCTCGTGGGCCCACGGTGGCCCTCCTCCACTTATTCCTGCACCCACACACTCCTTCTTCCTCCCACAAACACAAATATCCAGCTCAAGCACGAGTTCAAGCTCATTTTGCTGCCATTTTCGATCTCCTTGCTCAAAGCACCTCTCACAAAACTGCTTGGGGAGATTGTTCCTTGGTATGTGACTCCTCCATTGGTCCAATTAGTTTTTGTTCTAGTGCTTTATTCATTGCAATTTTTTGCCGCTTAGGTGGCCCTGTTCTTGAGCTTGCATGTCAAATTTATATGGTCAAAAGTAGTTTTGATGCATGATATAGGCTCTAGGCACTTGTAGGAGTAGTTGCTATCAATTTTATTGAGTTTGGTTCACTTTTATTTTGAAGTTACTAAAAATTTCAGAAATTTTTTAGAGGAATAAATATGTTTAGGAAAATGTACCAAGGTGGTTCTTCAAGGAAACAAGAGCCTAGGCTTGCAATGCGTGATGCTGATGATGAGCCATCAAGGGACGCTCCAGTGCGGCCATGTGAATGGCCTTCAGAGGACTTCATGGATCGAGCGAGGATTAAGGAAGAATTTAATGCATATTTGCGTAACGCTGATCTTCTGAGATTCGAGGAAGAAAAGTGCCGCTGGTACCACTATCTCACTAGTTCCTTTGTGAGGAGGTTTGAATTATCATCTTCACGCAAAAGGAAGATATGTTATTACCAGAGAGGAGGTAGATGAGTACGAGAGGAGGGCGGAGGCCGCTCGTCGCCACGCTGTAGCTCAAGAGGCGATAGCCGCTGCATCGCAGTACGACCCCAACTATTACTATGGATATCCGCCAGGCCAACCGTGGCCATAGACCAACTTAGGCCAAAAGCCTAAGCTTGGGGGAGTACGTATTTCCCACCGACATTATATTCATGTTCACACACTCATTGCTAGATGTCGGTGCTCATACTTTTTCATTGTAACATCCATGCCAGTTTATTTTCCTTTTTATGCTTTCTTCTTGTGTGCTTAATAAACCTTAAGAAAAACCAAAAAAATTAGTTGTAGCTTTTAATTAGTTTACTTTCCATGCTTGTAGTAGTAATTTAAAAGAAAACCCAAAAATATTTCCTGTTCTTCTTTTTCTTGTTGGGAGCTTTCCCGTGTAAATAGTTTTATTTCTTTTCTTTTCTTTGGGGTCGATAGGAGAAGACCATGATTAAATTGTTGAAGTGGCTCTTATATGCATTATTGTTGATCTGACAAAAGAGCCCATATTGCCTTGTCTTCTTTTATTTATTGAATGCTTGTAGATTCCAGCTTAGTCCAATGCACGTGCACTATTATTATTATCCACATCGTTCGGTCGTGCAAGTGAAAGGCAATTATGACGATATATGATGGACTGATTGAGATGAGAAAAGCTGGTATGAACTCGACCTCTCTTGTTTTTGTAAATATGATTAGTTCATCGTTCCTGATTCAGCCTATTATGAATAACCATGTTTGCAATGACAACTAGAGGTCATAGTTTCTTGTGCCATGCTTGATTAGCTAGGAGCTTATAATGGTTTACCTTGCGTGCCAACATGCTATTCAAATGGTTGTGATGTGGTATGATAGGGTGGTATCCTCCTCTGAATGATTTAAGTGACTTGACTTGGCACATGTTCACGCATGTAGTTGAAACAAAATCAACATAGCCTTCACGATATTTATGTTCAGGGTGAATTATAGCCTACTCATGCTTGCATTCTGTGTTGATTAATTTTAATGCATGTTCACGACAGTTGTCGCTCTCTAGCTGGTCGCTTCCCAGTCTTTTTCTAGCCTTCACCTGTACTAAGCGGGAATACTGCTTGTGCATCCAATCCCATAAACCCCAAAGTTATTCCATATTAGTCCACCATACCTACCTATATATGGTATCTACCTGCCGTTCCAAGTAGATTTGTATGTGCCAAACTCTAAACCTTCAAATAAATATCCTGTTTTGTATGCTCGAATAGCTCATGTATCAATTAGGGTTGTCCGTATCTTCCATGTTAGGCGGGTTATTCCCAAGAGGAGTGGACTCCGCTCCTTACTCACGAGAAAGTGGCTGGTCACCAGGATGCCCAGTCACATGCTTTATGCAAATCAAATCAAAAAAATTGCAAACAAAACTCCCCCTGTGACTCTTGTTAGTTGGAGGCACTCGTTGTTTCGAGCAAGCCATGGATTGATGCTTGTTGGTGGAGGGGGAGTATAAACTTTACCATTCTGTTTGGGAACCGCCTACAATGTGTGTAGCATGGAATATATCGCCATCTCTTGGTTGTTATGTTCACAATGAAAGTATACCGCTCAAAATATTATTCACCTCTATTTCAAAACTGAGCTCTGGCACCTCTACAAATCCCTGCTTCCCTCTGCAAAGGTCCTATCTATTTACTTTCATGTTGAGTCATCATCCTCTTATTAAAAAGCACCAGTTGGAGAGCACCGCTATCATTTGCATTCATTACTGTTAGTTTACATCGAGTATGACTTGACTGGATCTCTTTTACCATGAATTACAATGTCTAGTCAGTCCTTGATCTTTAAAGGTGCTCTGCATTTATGTTTTGCGGTCTCAGAAAGGGCTAGCGAGATACCATCTTGTTATATCATATTATGATTGTTTTGAGAAAGTGTTGTCATCCGAGATTTATTATTATTTCTCGCTAGTTGATTATGCCATTGATATTAGTAAACATGAGACCTAAGAGTTATTATGAATATGGTTAGTTTATAATCTTTGCTAAAAACATGAATGTTGGCTTTACATATTTATAACAACAAGAGCAAACAGAGTTTGTAAAAGTTTGTCTTTATAACTTTCAGTTTATCAACTGAATTGCTTGAGGACAAGCAAAGGTTTAAGCTTGGGGGAGTTGATACGTCTCCGTCGTATCTACTTTTCCAAACACCTTTGCCCTTGTTTTGGACTCTAACTTGCATGATTTGAATGGAACTAACCCGGACTGACGTTGTTTTTAGCAGAATTACCATGGTGTTATTTATGTGCAGAAACAAAAGTTCTCGGAATGACCTGAAACTTCACGGAACGTCTATGTGGAAATAATAAAAAATCCTTGCAAAAGATGAAGACCAGCGGGCCCACACCCTAGCCATGAGGATGGGGGCGCGCCTACCCCTCTAGGGCGCGCCCCCTACCTCGTGGGCCCCAGGAGCTCCTCCGACCTCAACTCCAACTCTATATATTTGCTTTCGGGGAGAAAAAAATCAGAGAGAAGGATTCATCGCGTTTTACGATACGGAGCCGCCGCCAAGCCCTAAAACCTCTCGGGAGGGCTGATCTGGAGTCTGTTCGGGGCTCCAGAGAGGGGAATCCGTCGCCATCGTCATCATCAACCATCATCCATCACCAATTTCATGATGCTCACCGCCGTGCGTGAGTAATTCCATCGTAGGCTTGCTGGACGGTGATGGGTTGGATGAGATTTATCATGTAATCGAGTTAGTTTTGTTAGGGTTTGATTCCTAGTGTCCACTATGTTCTGAGATTGATGTTGTTATGACTTTGCTATGCTTAATGCTTGTCACTAGGGCCCGAGTGCCATGATTTCAGATCTGAGCCTATTATGTTTTCATCAATATATGAGAGTTCTTGATCCTATATTGCAAGTCTATAGTCACCTATTATGTGTTATGATCCGTTAACCCCGAAGTGACAATAATCGGGATACTTACCGGTGATGACCGTAGTTTGAGGAGTTCATGTATTCACTATGTGTTAATGCTTTGGTCCGGTACTCTATTAAAAGGAGGCCTTAATATCCCTTAGTTTCCGCTAGGACCCCGCTGCCACGGGAGGGTAGGACAAAAGATGCCATGCAAGTTCTTTTCCATAAGCACGTATGACTATATTCAGAATACATGCCTACATTACATTGATGAATTGGAGCTAGTTCTGTGTCACCCTAGGTTATGAGTGTTACATGATGAACCGCATCCGGCATAATTCTCTATCACCGATCCATTGCCTACGAGCTTTCCATATATTGTCGTTCGCTTATTTACCTTTCCATTGCTATTGCTATCATCACTACAAAATACCAAAAACATTACTTTTGCTACCGTTACCTTTTGCTATCGTTACCACTACTATCATATTACTTTGCTACTAAATACTTTGCTGCAGATATTAAGTTTCCAGGTGTGGTTGAATTGACAACTCAGCTGCTAATACTTGAGAATATTCTTTGGCTCCCCTTGTGTCGAATCAATAAATTTGGGTTGAATACTCTACCCTCGAAAACTGTTGCGATCCCCTATACTTGTGGGTTATCACAGGGCGCCGGTGCTGGTGTGCTGCTTGTCGCACCCACCGGAGAGCACCTCAAGTATGTGATCCAGATGCACTTTCCCAGGGAGATGTCCACAAACGACACTGCTGAGTACGAGGGGCTGCTCGCTGGTCTCGGGATCGTGGCGGACCTCGGGGTGAAGAAGCTCATCGTCACGGGTGATTCGCAGCTTGTTGTCAGATAGGTCAACAAAGATTACCAGAGTCCATTGATGGAGGCCTACGTAGATGAGGTGAGGAAGCCGGAGGAGCGCTTCGACGGTATTCAAGCGGAGCACGTTCCCCGAGCGGAGAACGACATCGCTGAATACTTGTCAAAGCGCGCTGCATTCAAGTTACCTATGGAACCAGGTACCTTTTTGCTTCGGCTAACTCTACCATTCATCGAACCATCAACGGAGCGGAACAAGCGAAGGAAATCGGGCCCCGGCAAGTACCTTCCTGCCGAACCCCCAGGGGCCGCCGGCAAGAGTGTTCCATGGATTCCGAGCCTGCCAAGGGGCGGCTAGCTCCGGCAGGGCGCCAAGCCCTGGCCGTAGAGACGCCCCCCATGGCGAAGAAATGCCTTTGGTCCTTGCCGACGAGCCCCAGGCTCCGGCATGGGCATAGCATACCGTCCGTTTCCTCCAGACAGGGGAACTTCCTGAAGAGCGGGAAGAAGCGGAAAAAGTAGCCCGTCATTCTGCCTTGTACCAGTTCGTCAATGACGTCCTGTACAGAAAAAGACTGAACGGTGTGAAATTGAAGTGCATCCCCCGGGTGGAAGGACTGGAGCTATTGGCAGAGGTACATGGAGGCATATGTGGCTCCCACATAGGGTCGAGGACCCTTGCCGGCAAACCATTTCGGCACGGCTTCTTCTGTCCCACCGCCCTCCAGGATGCAACGGCACTAGTAACCAGGTGTGAAACGTGCTAGTTCCATTTAAAGAAGCTTCATCAACCAGCTCAATCCCTTCAAACAATTCCTCTCTCCTGGCCATTTTTGGTCTGGGGGGCTCGACATACTGGGCCCCTTCCCCCGTGCTGTCAGGGGCTTTGAGTACTTGTACGTTGCAATCGACAAGTTCACAAAGTGGCCGGAAGTGGAAGTAGTAAGGAAGGTGACAGCACAGTCAGCCGTGAAGTTCTTCAAGGGACTAGTCTACCGTTTTGGTGTGCCAAACAGAGTCATCACCGACAACGGCACGTAGTTCACAAGCCATGCCTTCATGCAGTACACCCAAGACCTTGGCAGTAAGATCTGTTTTGCTTCCGTGGCACACCCATGGAGCAACGGCCAGGCGGAGAGGGCAAATGCCGAAGTACTGCGAGGCCTGAGAACAAAGACTTTTGAGAAGCTGCACAAAAGCGAAAGGCGCTGGATTGATGAGTTTCCGGCGGTTCTTTGGTCGATCAGGACGACGCCAAATCGAGCCACCGGCCAGACACCCTTTGCCCTGGTGTACGGGGCCGAAGCAGTTCTCCCCATGGAACTCATATACGGGTCACCTCGAGTGCTCGCTTATGATGAGCTTGAGCAAGAGCGATTGCGGCAAGATGACGCAATGCTCCTTGAGGAAGATTGTCTTTGGGCGGCTGTGAGAGCAGCACGCTACCAGCAAGCCCTGCGCCGCTACCATAGCCGCAAGGTCCATGCCGGAAGCTTTGAGGAAGGCGATCTTGTTCTTTGGCGCGCTCAGTCGGCCAAGAATTCCAACAAGTTGACGCCAAAGTGGGAAGGCCCTTATCGGGTAATACGAGTCACCAGGCTCGGTGCAGTCCACCTGGAGACCGAAGATGCTGTCCCAGTAAGCAATTCTTGGAACATCGAACATCTTCGCAAGTTTTACCCATAAGGCGTGGTTGCCAGGCCTCCCGGCCAACCACCTTTTGTGCGACCTTGCCAGCAAGGCATGTAACCCACTCTACAAAGCCAGGCGCAGACCCTGAGCATAAATAAACGAAGCGCTGGCGCCCTAAGTTATAGCATGCATGCTAGGTCAAGTCTTTCCCTCGGTTAGGGTTGATAGTGCTTAGCGGCGACTAACCCCTATCCTAGAGGTCGAGTTTCCGTCTTTCTGTTCTCTTTGGTTCGCAGGGCACACGGATACTCCTGCCGAGCCACTTGGGAAAAAGAGAACGAACCGATGCTCCAACCCCGGCAAGCCAAGACTACCGGGGGCTGAAGATACAAGGATCCAACCATGGCGGACCAAGGTTGCTGGGGGCTGCAGATCCAGATAAGTCTTCCATCCCCTTGTTATGTGTTTCTGTAAAGAACTGGAACATGTGAAACCTCATTTATGCCCTTGAAACCACTGTGCTCCCCCTTTCTTGTACCCAAGAGTTACCTCCTGGGTCAGAATTTAGTAGAAGACGCAGTGGCAAGGAGATGAACAAGGGGCCTTACACTACTTCGCCCCTGCCTCCGCCAAGAGCTCGAGAATGGTCGACCGAAGTGGGGAGACGACAAGGCCTGTTGCCGGGCGACATGTTTATATTAAAAATAACAAGGATTCATCCTTGGGATGAGCCTCGCTCACGCACAAAGAACCCGGCAAGCACCCTTTTTCATTAAAAACATCCCACACAGGTACAGTTCACATGAAATTAAAAACATGAGCAAGGGGATAACAAGTCTTAAAATAAACAAGTGCCCGCAGGCTTACAAACTAAAAAAAGATAAGATGCCCGTAATCCCTTCCTTGTCCCTCTCCTCAGAAGGTGGAACAAGAGAGCCGGAGGGCGAAAAGAGCACCTAGGTGAGGTGCGGGAAGCAGAAGGCACCAAGAGAACGTCCCGGTGCTGGGAGGACAGCTGGAAGATGAGGCAGCGGGTCGGCAATACGCGACGAAGGCATCAGTGTCCGCGTACTCCGACTTGACGGCTGCCACCCGCCTTCTTCGCCCTCTTCGGCCCTCCTACGCCAGCCGCCCAAGGAGGCGACGGGGAGCACCCCGATGGAGAGCTTGGTGAGGATGGCCCTCAGCAAGGCGCGTGGCCGAGGCAGGGGCGGCGCGGTCAGTCGAAGTCGGAGTCGACATCCTGCCGCCCGACTCCCTCGTCGTCGCTGTCGCTATCCTCCTCCTCACTCCCGCTTGAGGAGGAAACTTCATCGTCGGAGGAGCTCTCCACGCAGCACTTCAAGCGAGTTCCGAGATCTCCGAAGACCTTGACGGAGAGCAGGCTGCCCTCCGTTAACTTGAAGTAGAGGACAAGCCCCGCCGTCAGGCTGTGGTTGCGTGTGAACGTCTTCCATCCGTGGCGGAGGTACATGACGTGAGGGGCAGGGAAGTCGACGTCAACCCGCCTACCGCCATTCACATAGCCCTTCATGTGCAACCAAAGGGTCTGGGGAGGATCTAGATCCGTCTCCCGAGCGAAGGAAGAGGGGAGACGGAGGGGCGACGCGGTGGCCAGCGCAGCCTGATGAAGAACTCGCGGGGCTGCTCCTCGACATGGTGCTCCGTCGGGGCCGGCATCGCTAGCGGAGGCGAGGCCGATGCACCACCCCGTCCTCCTCTCCCCCAGGCGCCACGACGGCCTCGACCTCGCCCCCTCCCCCTTCCTCTCGTGGCCGGTTCCGCTGCCACGAGCTCTTGGGAAGGAGGAACGTGCTGGCAAGCAGCGACCCTTGCCGCCACCGTTGAAGGGCCAGCGCTTCATCTCGCCATGGCGGATGGAAGGAAGAAGTGGAGGTGGAAGGAGACGGATGATGGAAGAGTGTGGAATGCCGCCCCCTCCCCTCCTTATAAAGGGGCGGAGTCGAGGCTCGGCCGCCCCACTCGACCAGTCCGGTCATCGGGGGCACAGGGAATCAGGACCGGCCCGCTGCCCCAATCAGCGACGGCCCAATTTCCCGCCTCCACCTCCTGCCACCTGCATGAGGGACACGTGGTGAGCGAGCAACATTGAAGGTATAGGCGAGGCGGTCGCTCCCCACCCCGTGATCGTGGGGTGCGGGCGCCTTGAAGGCCACGACCCGAGTCCACCCGAGTAAATGGGCCGTGCCTCCGTGCCTCCCTCCTTTCACTACAAGAAACCTGTTAATCTGTGACGGATTTCTGATGACGTTATGAGAATCCGTCATAGTCGATGACGGTTTTCCCCAGTCCGTCATGGAAGCCGTCATCGACCGGCAAGATGCAAACGTGTGCAGAAACTTCATGAAGCCCTATGGCTTATCTATTTTCTTGGACAATGAAGATTTTAATTTTTAATAAAAAAATGCAGTCGGGACTCAATCCCCAAGTCCTTTTGGGTTAAAATACTAGCGTGTGACAACAACTCTACCGGCCTGAATAAAGGAGCATTCAGATGTTTCCTTTCGGTAATACACGGACAATATAAGTTTTATGAATAAAATAGTGCTCCATGGATCCGATATCATGCACGTCTTGCGTATTTGAATAGTTCAATTCTTATTGGTCATGTGGTGTGATCGAGATAAAGCTTTGCACTCGCTCTAAAAAACTATATACATAATATGTGACTCCACAAACTAATTGATATTTACTTGAAAAAATATGAATATAATTTGTTAATTTCATCCGGATGGAATCAAAAGAGGAACTTCTTCTCTTTTTTAACTATAGTATAATTTATTCTCTAAACCATCATGATCCGCCAGGAGAAGATGATATAACGAGTTGTCGGGCTTAGCTTTGTTTTTTTAGCGTTGTCCAAAACTGCCATGGCCTGGTGTTGCTCTTTTTCTCTCAAGGAAACAGAACGCTCCAGCTGATGTGGCAATCCAGTGTGAGGGCAAACTCGCGTTTTGATTGGCTGACCAAGCCATCCCACGGATCGCAGATCCAAACCGTCTGCTCCTCTGAGATCCGATGGCTAGCCAAGCTCCCACCTCTTTCTCGTGTCTTCTTCTAGAGAGCACCAGCGCCCCCACACCTCCCGAACCCAAACATCCCCACTTCCCCAGTACCCACCTCCACCAGCCCCCGCCCGTTGGTGCCTCTCCTTCCCTCCTGGATCCTCGCTATCGTGCACACATCATCCCCTCCCGACGCCTCCACGCTGTGCCCAGCTAGTCCTCAACCGGCCATGCCGCCCGCACTGCCACCGCGCCGCCGCGCTGTCTCCCATGGCCGGATCCCGTTGAGATCCCCGAGGCCACCGTAATGGTGGATCACGGCGCGGCCACGGGCTTCCTTCATCCCTACACAACGTCCACGGGTTCTCCCACCTGGCCCATCTCCTTCCTCAGATCCAGCGTCCAGTGGTTGGGTTGGAGCATCGTCAGTGTACGCTCAAGGGAGATTGACTTCCTTAGATCCGTTCCCTATAACAAGCACCACCAACCCTCCTCTGCCCCTGTACCTCCCAATCAGCCTGATCCATTCCGTGAAGGCTGACCTAGTGCACGCGCGTTAGTGCCCTTGATGCAGGTTGTGCCTCCTCTGGATTGCCCTTGATGCAGGTCGCTGCATCACGCAAGCGGGTTCGTTCGTGGGGTTGCCAAACCGCGACGACGAGATCCGCAATGGGTACAGATGCTCGAGGTGCGAGGGCAATATGGGTGCCGCCATGTTCTCGTGATCCCCATCCAACGCCTCACATCCAATGTAAGAAGCGGCACCGAATCGAGCTAAAAACGGTGAGGAGCACCACCCACCAGAGTCGTGTCGTCCACCATGAAGAGATAGGATGTGGAGAATCTCCAGCGAGGGATGGGCTGAGATGGAGTGGGAGTTGTGGCCTTAGTTGCAAATGTCCTTGTAATTTTAGTTTTTAATTTGAGTTTGTTTTTCATTCGTTCTTGGTTGTAATGTTTTTTGAGATAATGTTGTAATTTGCTTTTATTTAATGATATGGGCAGAAATCTATATAAAGTTATGGACTCAAAAATCGAATAATGTATGAGCCCAAAATATGTATAGACCCCAAATTAGTTGGTAGCTGACTTGGACAAAAACTAGTGAGCTAAACAGAATTAGTGGGTCAAAATCCTATTTGGACTGATTATTACATGGGCCAAAATTCTATTTAGCCCATTTACCACACAGGTCATACTAAAATTAGTGGGCCAAAATTCTACTTGGGCTGATAAACATATGGGCTGCCATGTGAGATTCATGTTGGCCGCCATGTCAGATGATGACATGGAATGTATTGTCAACGCTCTTATCTAACAATAATATGTGAGGGCCGAGAACCGTCATGGATCCATGACGGACCTGGTGATCCGTCAAGGAGTGCATGGTGATCAAATTATGACACGATATACATGACGGATTTTCAGTCCGTCATGGCCGTCCAATCATGACGATTATGGACACATATGTGACAGCTTCAATCTGTCATGGATTAACACATTTCTTGTAGTGTTTTGTGGGGAAGGCGCTGTTGGGGAACGTAGTAATTTCAAAAATTTCGTGCACACACGCAAGATCATGGTGATGCATATCAACGAGGGGGAGAGTGTTGTCCACGTACCCTCGTAGACCGAAAGCGGAAGCGTTAGCACAACGCGGTTGATGTAGTCGTACGTCTTCATGATTCGACCGATCAAGTACTGAACGCACGACACCTCCGAGTTCAGCACACATTCAGCCCGATGACTTCCCTCAAGCGGGAGAGTTTCGTCAGCACGACGGCGTGGTGACGATGATGATGTTCTACCGACGCAGGGCTTCGCCTAAGAAACGTTATAGTATTATCGAGGTGGACTATGGTGGAGGGGGGCACCGCACACGGCTAAAAGATCAAACGATCAATTGTTGTGTCTCTGGGGTGCCCCCTGCCCCCCATATATAAAGGAGCAAGGGGGTGCGGCCGGCCTAGAGAGGGGCGCGCCAGGAGGAGTCCTACTCCTACCGGGAGTAGGACTCCCCCCCACCCCTTTTCCTTGTTGGACTAGGAGAGAGAGGGGAAAGAGGTGGAGGAGAAGAAGGAAGGGGGGCACCGCCCCCTCTCCTTGTCCTATTTGGACTAGGGGGGAGAGGGCGCGGCCCTTGCCCTGGCCGCCTCTCCTCTCTTCCACCAAGGCCCACTAAGGCCCATTAAGTCCCCGGGGGGTTCCGGTAACCTCCCGGTACTCCAGTAAAATCCCGATTTCACCCAGAACACTTCCGATATCCAAACATAGGCTTCCAATATATCAATCTTCATGTCCCTACCATTTCGAGACTCCTTGTCATGTCCGTGATCACATCTGGGACTCCGAAAAACCTTCGGTACATCAAAACATATAAACTCATAATATAACTATCATCGAAACGTTAAGCGCGTGGACCCTACGAGTTCGAGAACTATGTAGACATGACTGAGGGACGTCTCCAGTCAATAACCAATAGCGGAACCTGGATGCTCATACTGGCTCCCACATATTCTACGAAGATCTTTATCGGTCAGACCGCATAAAAACATACGTTGTTCCCTTTGTCATTGGTATGTTACTTGCCCGAGATTCGATCGTCGGTATCTCAATACCTAGTTCAATCTCGTTACTAGCAAGTCTCTTTACTCTTTCTGTAATACATCATCCCACAACTAACTCATTAGTTGCAATGCTTGCAAGGCTTAAGTGATGTGCATTACTGAGAGGGCCCAGAGATACCTCTCCGACAATCGGAGTGACAAATCCTAATCTCGAAATAATCCAACCCAACAAGTACCTTCGGAGACACCTATAGAGCACCTTTATAATCACCCAGTTACGTTGTGATGTTTAGTAGCACACAAAGTGTAACTCCGGTAAATGGGAGTTGCATAATCTCGTAGTCATAGGAACATGTATAAGTCATGAAGAAAGCAATAGCAACATACTAAATGATCGGGTGCTAAGCTAACAAAATGGGTCAAGTCAATCACATCATTCTCCTAATGATGTGATCCCGTTAATCAAATGACAACCCATGTCAATGGCTAGGAAACTTAACCATCTTTGATCAACGAGCTAGTCAAGTAGAGGCATACTAGTGACATACTGTTTGTCTCTGTATTCACACATGTATTATGTTTCCGGTTAATACAATTCTAGCATGAATAATAAACATTTATCATGATATAAGGAAATAAATAATAACTTTATTATTTCCTCTAGGGAATATTCCCTTCAGTCTCCGACTTGCACTAGAGTCAATAATCTAGTTCACATCGCCATGTGATTTAACATCAATAGTTCACATCACCATGTGATTAACACCCATAGTTCACATCGTCATGTGACCAACACCCAAAGGGTTTACTAGAGTCAATAATCTAGTTCACATCGCTATGTGATTAATACCCGAAGAGTACTAAGGTGTGATCATGTTTTGCTTGTGAGGGAAGTTTAGTCACCGGGTCTGCCACTTTCATATCCGTATGTATTTTGCAAATTTCTATGTCAACAATGCTCTGCACGGAGCTACTCTAGCTAATTACTCCCACTTTCAATATGTATCCAGATTGAGACTTTGAGTCATCTGGATCAGTGTCAAAACTTGCATTGACGTAACCTTTTACGACGAACCTTTTGTCACCTCCATAATCGAGAAACATATCCTTATTCCACTAAGGATAATTTTGACCGATGTCCAGTGATCTACTCCTAGATCACTATTGTACTCCCTTGCCAAAAATAGTGTAGGGTATACAATCGATCTGTTATACAGCATGGCATTCTTTATAGAACCTATGGCTGAGGCATAGGAAATGACTTTCATTCTCTTTCTATCTTCTGTCGTGGTCAGGCTTTGAGTCTTACTCAATTTCACACCTTGTAACACAGGCAAGAACTCTTTCTTTGATTGTTCCATTTTGAACTACTTCAAAATCTTGTCAAGGTATGTACTCATTGAAAAAACTTATCAAGCGACTTGATCTATCTCTATAGATCTTGATGCTCAATATGTAAGCAGCTTCACCGAGGTCGTTCTTTGAAAAACTCCTTTCAAACACTCCTTTATGCTTTGCAGAATAATTCTACATTATCTCCGATCAACAATATCTCATTCACATATACTTATCAGAAATGTTGTAGTGCTCCCACTCACTTTCTTGTAAATACAGGCTTCATTGCAAGTCTGTATAAAACTATATGCTTTGATCAACTTATCAAAGCGTATATTCCAACTCCGAGATGCTTGCACCAGTCCATAGATGGATCGCTGGAGCTTGCATATTTTGTTAGCACCTTTAGGATTGACAAAATTTCTTGTTGCATCATATACAACTCTTCTTTAATAAATCCATTAAGGAATGTAGTTCTGTTTACCCATTTGCCAGATTTTATAAAATGTGGAAATTGCTAACATGATTAAGACAGACTTAAGCATATATACGAGTGAGAAACTCTCATTGTAGTCAACACCTTGAACTTGTCAAAAACCTTTTGCGACAATTCTAGCTTGGTAGATAGTAACACTACTATCAGCGTCCATCTTCCTCTTGAAGATCTATTTAATCTCAATGGCTCGCCGATCTTTGGGCAAGTCAATCAAAGTCCATACTTTGTTCTTATACATGGATCTCATCTCAGATTTCATGGCCTCAAGCCATTTCGTGGAATCTGGGCACACCATCGCTTCCTCATAGTTCGTAGGTTCGTCATGGTCAAGTAACGTGACCTCCAGAACAGGATTACCGTACCACTCTGGTGCGGATCTCACTCTGGTTTACCTACGAGGTTCGGTAGTAACTTGATCTGAAGTTACATGATCATCATCATTAGCTTCCTCACTAATTGGTGTAGTAGTCACAGGAACAGATTTCTGTGATGAACTACTTTCCAATAAGATAGCGGGTACAGTTACCGCATCAAGTTCTACTTTCCTCCCACTCACTTCTTTCGAGAGAAACTCCTTCTCTAGAAAGGATCCATTCTTAGCAACGAATATCTTGCCTTCAGATCTGTGATAGAAGGTGCACCCAACTGTCTCCTTTGGGTATCCTATGAAGACACATTTCTCCGATTTGGGTTTGAGCTTACCAGGTTGAAACTTTTTCACATAAGCATTGCAACCTCAAACTTTAAGAAACGACAACTTAGGTTTCTTGCCAAACCATAGTTCATACGGTGTCGTCTCAATGGATTTAGATGGTTCCCTATTTAACGTGAATGTAGCTGTCTCTAATGCATAACCCCAAAATGATAGTGGTAAATCAGTAAGAGACATCATAGATCGCACCATATCTAATAAAGTACGGTTATGATGTTCAGACACACCATTACACTATGGTGTTCCAGGTGGCGTGAGTAGTGAAACTATTTCACATTGTTTTAACTGAAGGCCAAACTCGTAACTCAAATATTTTACTTCTGTGATCATATCGTAGAAACTTATATTTTTGTTACGATGATTCTCCACTTCACTCTGAAATTCTTTGAACTTTTCAAATGTTTCAGACTTGTGTTTCATCAAGTAGATATACTCATATCTGCTCAAATCATATGTGAAGATCATAAACTAATGATACATGCCGCGAGCCTCAATATTCATCGGACCACATACATCGGCATGTACGATTTCTACACAGCCACCGTAGCTAGTTTAGAAAAGCTCAAGAACAGTCAATACATCCACCAAAGCAAGACTAGGGTTTTACGCGTTCTCGTGGCCCGAACCTGGGTAAACGACCCGTGTGCTTGCTCCTAGACCTGCTCTCCTCACGACCCCGCGCCCGCCGGCCATAGAAGGGATCCCAATGATCCCATAGGTGTCGTTCCCACCAACAACCATACTTCTATAAAAGAGAGCAAATGAGATTTACAAGATACTAGATCACGATGCACACAGAAGCTCTAGCACACCACACCCAACAATAAACAAAAAGACAACTCTCTCACGAAATGTTGTAACCCTCCAGCATCGGCAAGCTTCCAATTAGTGATATCCTCCGCAATATGTAAAACCACCTGCTAGGGGCCTAGTTGTTGCAACCTCCGCCCGAACACCCGTGCATTTCTTTGCTTCTAGAGTGACTGTCAGTGTCAAAACCGGCGGATCTCGGATAGGGGGTCCTGAACTGTGCGTCTAAGGCGGATGGTAACAGGAGGCAGGGGACACAATGTTTTACCCAGGTTCGGGCCCTCTTGATGGAGGTAAAACCCTACGTCCTGCTTGATTAATATTGATGATATGGGTAGTACAAGAGTAGATCTACCACGAGATCGGAGAGGCTAAACCCTAGAAGCTAGCCCATGGTATGATTGTATGTTGTCCTATGGACTAAAACCCTCCGGTTTATATAGACACCGGAGAGGTTAGGGTTACACAAGGCCGGTTACAAAGGAGGAGATATACATATCCATATTGCCTAGCTTGCCTTCCATGCCAAGTAGAGTCCCATCCGGACACGAGACGAAGTCTTCAATCTTGTATCTTCATAGTCTAATAGTCCGGCCAAAGGATATAGTCCGGCTGTCCGGAGACCCCCTAATCCAGGACTCCCACAGTAGCCCCTGAACCAGGCTTTCAATGACGATGAGTCCGGCGCGCAGTAGTGTCTTCGGCATTGCAAGGCGGGTTCCTCCTCCGAATACACCACGGAAGAATTTGAATACAAGGATAGTGTCCGACCCTGCAAAATAAGTTCCACATACCACCGTAGAGAGGATAATATTTCCACAAATCCAATTTGCTGACTTGTTTTGCCAACACGACATTATGTCACGGCCCGATGACTATTCGAACCGTTTCTTTTAACTAGCCCCGCACATAACGCAAGGCAGTTTTTTGACACGTCTCATCAAAGCAGAGATCGTGTCCCCCTAATTACGGGATTCTCATCAATACGGTCGTGGGTAACCCAACCGTGTCTAGGACTCCTAGATTATAGGCAAGTCCCAAACGGCTACGGAGAGGATGCTTGATATTCACCTTCTTTATAAAGGGACAAGGCTTTTACTTTTTTCCCTCACGTGCTCAATCGAATCCTTCCCCCGCCTCGAGTTCTAACACCCAAAGCCCAGGTCAGGTGCTTCGGACCTTCAATCATGTTCGAATCTAGCCTTCAAGGCCGGTGGATGCCCTCCTCTGTTACGGAAGAGGATATCAAGAAGTTGAGGGAGGACAGATACCTGACCGCCGAGGTTTCACATCGGCTGCCTGCCCGAGGGCAGGTCGTCCCTACTCTTGAACCCAACGAGAATGTTGTGTTCATCTCCCACTTCCTCTGAGGTCTAGGCCTCACCCTGGATCCTTTTGTTAGGGGTTTGATGTTCTATTACGGCTAGATTTCCATGATCTAGCCCCGGACTCCTTTCTCCACATCTCGACATTCATTGTCGTGTGTGAGGCCTTCCTCCGCATTACCCCTCACTTCACCTGTGGCTCAAGACCATTGACGTGAAGCCGAAGATGGTCGAGGGGCAGTATGCAGCGTGCGGGGGCGCATTAATAAGCGAGATAGCAGGAGCTCCGTGGCCCAAAGGTTCCTTTCCAGAGGTGTCCGGATTATGGCAACAGGAGTGGTTTTACATCACAGCTCCCAGAAGTGCCAAGTGGGTGGCTGCCCCTGCTTTCCGCTCGGGCCCTCCACCACAACTGATGTCATGGATTAGCAGAGGACTGAGCTAGGGTCCAGCCAAGGACATGCCTATACTGCAGAGCCGCATTCACGATCTCTTCGAAGGAGATTTCAGTCTGGTTACGGTGGCGCAAGTCATGCTGGTTCATCGAGTCCACCCTTGCAAATGCCGGCCCCTCCGCATGTGGGAGTTCAACCCAGAAGGGTCGCGTACTATTCAGAATTTCCTCGGCCTGACGCACGAGGAGATGTACAAATCATTCTTCGGACCACAAATAGAGTGTCCGGATACTACCGAGGACGTGGGCCTGAGCAGCAACCATACCGCCGACCAAGTAAGTAATCCTTTAGCCGAACACACCGTCTTTTATTTACCATGACGTCATTCTGAGAAATCGCTCTTTGACCAGGACTGGCTAAGAAAGGCGAAGATGATTCGGTGTTCGTCCCCCTTCCTGAGGGTTTGGAGAATCCGGTACTGGAAAAGATGCTCGAGCTAGCACCTTGCCAGGAGCCCTCAAAGGAAGATAAAGGGGGGAATAATGAGGTCGAAAGCGGGCCCCCATCGCTACCAATTCCAACCGAGGGAATGAGCACCTCCGTGAAGGAGGATAACCAAGGAGAAGAATCCGACCTTCTCTCGCTTCACGGAAGGAAGATCCGGAAACCGAGGCTTCCAAATAGGAGAAGAAGTCTCCACTAGAGGGTCCTGCCTTGGAGGGTGCCTTTGCCGCACAAAGTCCGCGCGAGGATCAGCCCTCCAACGAGCTGTAAGTAATCAGAAAGTACTTTAATAGTGGAGATATACTACCTTACCTCTAAGGAAAATAACCGAAGAGTTTATCTTGCAGTTCGGATCTTAGCCCTTCTCAGCAAAGCTCGTCTTCAGGGGATCTTCTTCCGAAGATGATGGAGAGCGAAACGCCTCCCTCGGACTCCCCTGCTCAAGAAGCGGGCGACCTTGAAGTATCGTCGCGGAGGGCCTCTCCGGATCCGGTGAGGCCAGAAGATAATCCTATAGTCACCCGAAGTCCCTAGCGTCCGGCTCTTGAAGGGAGCAAACAAAAGAGTCCGGCACCGTCTGGTATGCGGTCGGACGTACTGAGGGAGCTGTTGGAGCAAGCGGCCATCTCAGAAGAACACCGTACGTTGATGGGTACAGTGATGGAAAGAATTTCGTCCGCCGAAAGAGGATTACATGAAGCCTTTATGAGTCTACTGACGGGTTTTGAGGTACGTGAAATGATACACTTTTTGATAGTACCACACATGTTAGGTGTGCCCTGTGTAGATAGTAGCTCCTGAGATTCTGGTTGTCGTCGAGAACGGCGGCGAACAGAGGATCATAGTCCCAGGTAATAACCCGTGCTGCCTTTATGTGCAGGTGGTGGAAGCTCCGGTGGCTAGCCGGACTAATGAGTTTGCCGAACTAAAGCGGCAACTGGATGCGGCAGACGCCGACATCGAGCTTCTTAACAAGCGGCTTGACGAGTCATAGGGTAAGTAGTGTTTTCTGGTGAATGTCACATAATAAGAGCAGCATGATGTCAGTATCTTTAATATGTTGTGACTGCAGACGGAGCTGCCACCATGGAGACCCTTCGGGCGGAACTTGCCCGAGCCAAGGAACAAGCAAGAGTTAGTAATGCGGTTGCTTTGAAGGCGGCCGAGGAGTTAAGAGCCGAGAAGGCCGCGCATTGCGAAAGCAAAGAGAAGATGGCCAAGATGGCCGTAGAAAGACACTGCCGACCGTTGCCGGTTCCTTGAAGAAGAGAACCGAGTGAAGGCAGCGGACCTTGAAAAGGCCACGATGGAGACCAAAGACACTTGCTTTGCTATGAGGGCGAAGAAGGAGGAGATGCACGAAGCCGGGGATATTGCGGCTGGGAAGCCCTTTCTGCTGCAGAGGAAGTTCGGAGATCCGCGGTATGCCCCTCTGGATCGGCTGTGGAGTTCGGCAGACACATATATGGACTTGGCGGCAAGCGCTGTCGATGCGGTCGAATACTTCTGAGATCAGATAGATCATGAAGTGGACAAGCTGTTCTGGTCGCAATTTAACGTTCTAGAGCGTCTGCTTCCCTTGACTGATCAGCTAGCCGAATGGGCCAAACTTAATAGGTTGTCCGGACTTGCCATGAGGTCCATCGTAGATCATTTGTGGCCGGAGAAGCCGAAGCCGAACAGCTATTTCAGCTTAGTGCAGCAGTTCCTTGGTGCGGTGTCGTGCATCAATGCAATGAAGAGGTCGGTGTGCATAGAAGGCTCGCGGATGGCCTTTGCCCGTGTCAAGGCATACTGGGCGGAGATGGATGCTGCCACTGTTGCGGTGCAAGGTTCGGCCATAGGCCGAGTAGCTGCCGAACACTATTTTGAAGAGGTTCTTGAGGGTGCTCGTTTGATAGAGGCCCAGTGCTCGAAGAATATTATGTTTGAGTGACATGTATCCCCATTGTAAACACAATGTTTTTATGAAATGTAGTAAGGCTATATTTATACTTTTGCCGGGAAGTAATATGGCGCCTCCTGTGCGGCCGTTTATGTATATATATATATAACCTGAAAGATTGCAGTCGTCGGCTTAAACCCCCACGCATATAATGCGGAGGTGCTCGCAAAAAACGCATGTTCACACTTAACCCAACGTCTTGGTCCTCTTAAGGAGGTGATAGTGCATCGAACGAGGCAACCGTACTATGATGCTTTAACACTATCACTTAGCCATAGGAGTTTGACGGTGGGGCTACTATATAGCCCCTGGTGGCTCCACACTCTCCCAAACTCGGGGTGCGTATATGCCTGGCCGAGAAACGGCCCTTCATTAAAGCAAAGGAATTCTAACATTTCGATAGGTCATCGAGTGGTTGACCAGTCTCGTGCTATATCATGACAGTCAGTTTTTGGCTTTCTCTACTGAGGTGCTCGTCCAGACGAACCAGGGCACAATCGCAGTAGTTCTCCTGGTGCTGCCTTAGCCGATAGAACGGAACGTAAGGCACCAAAACACAGGAGCCGGGCAAACCCAACATTTGACCAAAGACATGATTCGGAGTTGATGCATATAAGGCCAAACTCGCGACACCGAACACTCCCTAAGGTATTCGGTCTTTATGGTATAAACCGGGCCTAAATAGTTCCCTTTGTAAGAAGCCCCTTGTGTCCTGGTACGTGTGTTATTCTGACGTGGCCACATGCCAAGACGTCAGCATCCTTCTCGATTTGTACTGAGAATCCGAGGGATGTATATCAACAAGAGACAGTAAAAAAGGTTTACGCAGGGTCTTAATCTGAAAAGAATCCTTGGAGCGGGTCCCTGCTGCACGTCTGCGCCTGTGTCTCCGTTGTGCCGTATCCTGGACGGGTGTAGCACGATGGTCATCTGTAAAAGAGAGGAACTTAGGTGAAAAGTTGTCGTGCAAAAAGGTAGTTTTTAAAGAAACCATGTATAATTAAAGATAAGTAAAAATTGCCACTTGTTTGCGCGCGTTGAGCCCCTTGTATTTGTAATAGGGGTGTGGCCATCAATCCGGTATGAGTTACATATAGCTCAGCGGACTCATCTAACCCTGTCCGTGGTCTTGACGACCTATCAAATGCTTTATTTGGTGAGGCCGTTTTTAGTGTGCGGCTGCCAAGGTAGTCGCACTATCTTCGGCGCGCAAATAGCGCTCAATATTTCCATGCACTGCAATGATGCCACGTGGACCGGGCATCTTGAGCGTGAGGGAAGCGTAATGCGGTATTGCATTAAAGCGAGCGAAAGCTTCGCGTCCAAGTAGTGCTTGATAGCCACTTTGGAACGGAGCAATGTGGAAGGTTAAATGTTCGATATGGAAGTTATCGGGGAAGCCGAATATAACCTCTAGTAGCAGGGAGCCCGTACAGTGAGCCCCTGGGCCTGGCATTACTCCTTTAAAGGTAATGTTGCTATGGCAAATTTTCGTTGGATCTATCCCCATTTCGCGGATTGTATCCTGGTATATCAGGTTTAGACTGCTGCCACCGTCCATCAGGACTCATGTAAAGTGATATCCGTCAATTATTGGGTCTAATACCAGGGCAGCCCATCCTGCATGCCGGATACTTGCTGAGTAATCACGATGGTCAAAAGTGATCGGTTGAGACGACCAGTGGCAGGACTCCGCGGTGATAGGCTCTTGGGCATATTTTTCTGGGAGTGCCGCTTTGTTTCTCCCCTTGATCACGTGTTAAACGTTGACTGTTTTGACTTCTGGTGGAAACTTCTTGTGTTCCCCAGTGTCTTGCTTGGGAGGCTCATCCTCGTCTTCGCTTGGTGTATCCTCCCCCTTGTGTACGGCGTTGAGCTTGCCGGACTGCTTGAAGACCCAACATTCTCTGTTGGTATGATTAGCAGGTTTACCAGGGGTGCTATGGATCTGACATACTTGGTCCAGAATTTTGTTTAGGCTGGACAGTTCATCTCTGGCGCCTTTAGAGGGTTGCTTTTGCTGACTTTGCCGAGAGCTTCTAAATCCGGCATTTACTGTCGTGCTCTTCGTGGTCTTCTTTATTCCGGCGTTTGTTATTGTTGTTGCGCCGTGATTTCCCATTTCCATCTCTAACTTCGGATGTGCTTGGGTCGCTGATGCTGCATCTGGCTAGCCAGCTATCCTCACCCGCGTAAAAGCGGGTCATGAGGCTTGTTAATGCTTCCATTGTTCTTGGTTTTTCTTGGCCGAGGTGTCTGGCAAGCCATTCGTCACGGACGCCATGCTTAAAAGCTGCCAAGGCTTTGGCGTCCGGACAGTCGACTATTTGGTTCTTTTTAGTAAGAAACTTGTTCCAAAGTTTTCGGGCTGACTCTCCGGGCTGTTGAGTTATATGACTCAAATCGTCCGCGTCCAGAGGTCGGACGTAAGTCCCCTGAAAATTTGCCCGAAAAGCATCTTCGAGCTCTTCCCAGCTTCCAATGGAACTTTCGGGGAGGCTCTTAAGCCAGTGCCGAGCTGGCCCTTTGAGTTTGAGGGTTAAATACTTAATGGCGTGGAGGTCATCACCTCGAGCCATATGGATATGGAGGATATAATCCTCAATCCAGACACCAGGGTCTGTTGTTCTGTCGTATGCCTCTATATTTACGGGTTTGAATCCCTCTGAAAATTCATGACCCAGCACCTCATAGGTGAAACATAGGGGGTGTGCGTGTAACACCCCGGATATGACTTTCCTAATTTGTACTCCAACTCTTGCCGTTTCCGGCGTTAAGTTATTTTATTTTCTCGGGTTCGGGTCTTTGTCTCCGTGTGTTGTTATCGTTGTCATGCATCTCATATCATGTCATCATGTGCATTGCATTTGCATACGTGTTCATCTCATGCATTCGAGCATTTTCCCCGTTGTCCGTTTTGCATTCCGGCGCTTCGTTCTCCTCCGGTGGTCATTTCTACCTTTCTTTTGTGTGTGGGGATTAAACATTTCCGGATTGGACCGAGACTTGCCAAGCGGCCTTGGTTTACTACCGGTAGACCGACTGTCAAGTTTCATACAATTTGGACTTCGTTTGATACTCCAACGGTTAACCGAGGGACCGAAAAGGCCTCGTGTGTGTTGCAGCCCAACACCCCTCCAATTTGGTCCAAAACCCTCTCCATCATCTAGAGCGTTCGATCACGATCGCGTGGCTGAAAACCGCACCTCATTTGGATTCTCCTAGCTCCCTCTATGCCTATTTAAAGACACCCCCGAAAATCTCCTTCTCCTTCCCCCCCGAAAACCCTAGATCCATCTCCACCCGCCACCGCCGGACAAAGCCACCACCGACGAACACGTCTGCGTCCGCCCCGCCACTGCCACGTGGCCCTCTCCCGTTGGTCGCCGCCGCGCGGGCCCGCCGGGGCCCAGGGAGAACCCTCCCGGCCCACGCGCGCGCGCCCCGCCGCCTGGGATTCGCCCCGCCGCCCGGGTCCTTTCGCCGCCGCCTTGCCGGACTCCGGCCACCTCCGGCCGGCGCTCCACCGCGGCCGGCGAGCTCGAGCTCCGCCCGCGCCGCCTCGCCCGGCCACCGCTCCGCCCGGCGCCGCCTCCGCCTCCGCCTTCCGCCTCCGCCACACCCCTCCGGCCGGCGTGCCCCCATCTCCAAGTCCGGCGAGCTCCAAGTCCGACTCCGGCCATCCTCATTTTGCGTGCTCCGGCGAGATCCGATCTGGATCTGGAAACCCTAGGGTTGACCCCTGTTTTTTTCCTAAGTCTGCAGTTTATATGCCCTTGTTCATAGCATCGTAACTTTGCATCCGTAACTCCGTTTTGGGCATATAGCATATCACAATGTTCATCTTAGAGAGTACATTATTTCATTCCACTGCATCATTTTCATTTGAGTTCATCTTGATGCCCGAAATGCTGTTAGAAGAGTGCTACTTGAGATATTTGTCAGATCTGCTACTCCATTTAGATTTTTGTCATTTTTGCCATGATTATTGTGTGCACGATATGCCCATGAGCTCTACATATGTTTTGTTAAGGGTTTTGCCATCTTTCTAGAGGTGCAACCCATGTATTTTTGTGATGTGTGAGGTGACTAGCACAAGCTTGCAAAGTGAGGCACTTGGTAATGCTGATTTCAGGGACTTAGCTTTTCCCCGAAGTCCTTGAGCTGTTTATCTCATGATGCCATATGTTCATGTTGTTTCCTAGTGATCTGTGCCTCTTTTGAGAATTATCAGTAAGGATGCTTTGTTAATCTTGTAGTGCTCTATCCATCCATGTCTTTGTTTGCAATTATGGAGCACCCTAGCTTGAGTCAATCGAGCTCTACTTTTGCTACTTCGTGAATTTGGGCAGATTGCCTACTTGTTAGCGATTTTGCCGAGGATGTTGTAGTTGATCCGTGCATGCTATGCTATTGTTCTTGACATGCCTAGCTTGCACTTTGTGTGTTCTTGATGGGTGTATTCTTAGCTTGCCATGACTTGCTCTGTAGTGAGTGCATCGAGCTCGTAAACATGCCTACTTGATATCTGTTTCAGCATGCTCCAGTTTTCACTAAGTCTGAAAACTGATTATGTTTTTGCCATGTTCACATGCTTGCAATTGTATTTTCTGATCCCTTTTGGCTCAAGGTCACTAAGGGACTTTTGTTAAGATCTTTGAGTAGCTTCATGACATGCTTTACTTTGCCATGTTCGGGTCCTGTAGCATGTAGTTTTGTTGCTCCGAAGGGTGCTACCTGATCTGAAATTCTAAACAAGTGTTAATTTCACTAAGTCTGAAATTTGTTTGCCATATGCATTTTTGCCATACTTGTTTGAACCTGTTAATGGATGAATTGGCCGTAGCTCAGTGCTAGACTTTTGTTAAGCATCATGAATGCATCCCTGCCATGTATTTTGTTGTCATGTTTGGGTGCTGTAGCTTGTTCATCTGTTTGCATTTAGATGGCTCCTTGCTGTAAATCGCAGACCGGTGTCATATTTGAATCGCTTGCCATTTCCAAACCGTAACTCCGATTCTGGCGTTCTTTATATCGTTTTCAAGCGATTTAATCTCATCTTTCCAGTGGCACACTTGGATTCCCAAGTTGAGGCCAGGTTCATGCATCCCTTGTAAAATCTTGCATATGCACCCCGCATCGCATCCCGCATAGCATACCATCCTTGCATCATATTGTTTGATCCTTGCACGTGGTTGATTATGTCCTTGTTGCTTGTTTGTCTTGTTTGAGTAGAGACGGGAGACGAGTTCGCTAACGAGGAGCCCGTTGAGTTTGCTTTCGAGGATCCAGTCAACTCTGACAACTTTGCAGGCAAGATGATCATACCCTCAAAATCACTACTATCTTTGCTATGCTAGATTGCTCGCTCTTTTTCTATGCCAATGCTACGATGCATACCACTTGCTTTCAAGCCTCCCAAATTGCCATGTCAAACCTCTAACCCACCATGTCCTAGCAAACCGTTGATTGGCTATGTTACCGCTTTGCTCAGCCCCTCTTATAGCATTGCTAGTTGCAGGTGAAGATTGGAGGCCGTTCCTTGTTGGAACATTATTTACTTGTTGGGATATCATTATATTGCCATGTTATCTTAATGCATCTATATACTTGGTAACGGGTGGAAGGCTCGGCCTCTCGCCTAGTGTTTTGTTCCACTCTTGCCGCCCTAGTTTCCGTCATATCGGTGTTATGTTCCCGGATTTTGTGTTCCTTACGCGGTTGGGTTATAATGGGAACCCCTTGATAGTTCGCCTTGATTAAAGCTTTTCCAGCAATGCCCAACCTTGGTTTTACCATTTTCCACCTAGCCACTTTTTCCCTTGGGTTTCCGGAGCCCGAGGGTCATCTTATTTAACCCCCCCCCCCGGGCCAGTGCTCCTCTGAGTGTTGGTCCGACCGAGTAGACTGCGGGGCCACCTCAGGGCAACTTGAGGGTTGGTTTTACTCGTAGGATGTCTCATCTGAGTGTGCCCTGAGAACGAGATATGTGCAGCTCCTATCGGGATTTGTCGGCACATTCGGGCGGTGTTGCTGGTCTTGTTTTAACCTGTCGAAGTGTCTTGAAGAACCGAGGTACCGAGTCTGATCGGAACGTCTTGGGAGGAGTTCTATTCCGTCGTTGACCGTGAGAGCTTGTCATGGGCTAAGTTGGGACTCCCCTGCAGGGATTTGAACTTTCGAAAGTCGTGCCCGCGGTTATGGGCAGATGGGAATTTGTTAATGTCTGGTTGTAGATAACTTGAACCTTAACTTAATTAAAATGAATCAACTGAGTGTGTTACCATGATGGCCTCTTCTCGGCGGAGTCCGGGAAGTGGACACGGTGTTGGAGTAATGCTTGCGCAGGTTGTTCTCTAGTTTTCTCGCTCGCGCTTTGCCTCCTCTTCTCGCTCTCTTTTGCGAACAGGATAGCCACCATATATGCTAGTCGCTTGCTGCAGCTCCACATATTTACCTTGCCATACCTATTAAGCTTAAATGGTCTTGATCGCGAGGGTGCGAGATTGTTGAGTCCCTGTGGCTCACAGATTACTATTACACCAGATGCAGGGCCTGATGATTCCTCTCCAGGTGACGCGCTCGAGCTCAAGTGGAGTTCGACGAGGACTCTCAGCAATACTATGTTTCCTTTCCTGATGATCAGTAGTGGTGCCCAGTTGGGGGTGATCGGGACCGTGTCGCATGTTGGGTTATCTTTTATTTTGGCGTCGTGGTCGGGCCATGAGTGCTTGAATGATGTAATGTTATTTATGTACTTGATTGACATGGCGAGTGTAAGCCAACTATGTTATCTCCCCTTTATTATTTACATTAAATGGGATGTTGTGTAGATTGCCTAACTTGCGACATATGCCTTCAATGCGATTATGCCTCTAAGTCGTGCCTCGACACGTGGGAGATATAGTCGCATCGAGGGTGTTACAGTGCGGCACCCCTGTATCCGGGTGTACAGTGTTCTTCGGATGTTTGTTGTGTTGCATTGTATGCTGGAGCGCGCTTACATGGTCCATAGATGGATCTGGTTGTG
Organism: Triticum urartu; assembly: GCF_056163025.1. Classification (NCBI taxonomy): domain Eukaryota; kingdom Viridiplantae; phylum Streptophyta; class Magnoliopsida; order Poales; family Poaceae; genus Triticum; species Triticum urartu. Next base: position 444,688,553 of record NC_141876.1, read on the forward strand.
CCGTCCTTTTGATGCGAGTCCTCGCGTGGATCGCGTATTGGCTTATGTGCGGCGTTGTTTGCCACTCTATGTTGGTCGTGAGGTCGCCTATCCGGCTAGTGGCTATTTTGATTTTTGGTTGTGGGGGATCTAAGGCCTCCTCATCGAATTCAGGTAGCAACTTCCACTTCGGGTAGCTCTTGGTGGGGCGATTACCACCGTACTTTGCTGCTGTGTTGAGTACTTTGCTCCATCTGATTTGGAGTGTGTCTTGCACAGCTTTGAGCCTTTGCTTCTGCTTTTTTAGACTCCCCGCGGTGGCAACGAGCCTTTGATGGGCATTCTGTTGCTCTGGGTGTCCGTCCGGTGTGACGTCATCTGGACTATGATCTTTGACAGAGTCAGGTTATTCGGCTTGATTCTCCATGTTGCCGTGGTCCGGCAATGGTTCCCCCTGCTCTAACGCTGGGTCTGTATGATCGTTGTTTCTGCCGAGGCGGGATTTGTGGCGGCGCTTACGCCGCCGTTTTGACTGCTTCTCGAGGGAACAACCCTTCGTTGCGTCCTTCCGTTCCTTGTCGTTGTTTTCCTTTGGTGTGTCCACCATGTATACGTCATGTGGTGAAGTGGGCGTCCAGTGCCCTAGGGGCAGTGGTTCCTGTTCGTCTCCTGCATCGTCGTCCATACCATCGATGTATTCGGAGTCGGAGTCGAGCATGTCGGTTAAGTCATCGACAGTGGCTATTAAGTGGGAGGTAGGTGGGCGGCGAATTTCTTTGTCATCCGCATCCCAATCCTGCCGGACATAGTTCGGCCAGGATTCTCCTGACAAGGAGAGAGACTTTAATGACTTCAGTATATCGCTGAAGGGCGAGTGTTGAAAGACATCCGCGGAGGTAAACTCCATGATTGGCGCCCAACCAGATTCGATCGGAACAGGCACAGGTGGTTCGGAGTCTGTGGCCGAAGAAGTATCCGGTAGTTCAACAACACGGCTTTCGTGCAAGGTAAGGTCGATGTTTGGCTCGATCACCGCTGAGGGTAAGGCCTCCGTGGCGGGGTCCATCCACCCGTCCATGGACGGCGCAACTGGCTCCGAATTGAGGGTCGGAGCGGCTGCCTGTGCGATCTCCTAAACACTGTCTGATGGTAGAGCTAAATCGTACTCATCGTGACCACGTGACGCACAAGGCAGAGGCTCGAATCCGTCGAAGATCAAGTCTCCACGGATATCGGCCGTGTAGTTTAAGCTTCCAAACTTGACCTGGTGGCCAGGGGCGTAACTTTCAATCTGCTCCAGATGGCCAAGTGAATTGGCCCGCAGTGCAAAGCTGCCGAACACAAAGATCTTTCCGGGGAGAAAAGTCTCACCCTGGACTGCATCGCTATCGATGATAGTAGGAGCCATCAAGCCTAACGGCGACGACATAGAGGAACTCCCAATGAAAGCACCAATGTCGGTGTCAAAACCGGCAGATCTCGGGTAGGGGGTCCCGAACTGTGCGTCTAAGGTGGATGGTAATAGGAGGCAGGGGACACAATGTTTTACCCAGGTTCGGGCCCTCTTGATGGAGGTAAAACCCTACGTCCTGCTTGATTAATATTGATGATATGGGTAGTACAAGAGTAGATCTACCACGAGATTGGAGAGGCTAAACCCTAGAAGCTAGCCTATGGTATGATTGTATGTTTTCCTACAGACTAAAACCCTCCGGTTTATATAGACACCAGAGAGGTTAGGGTTACACAAGGCCGGTTACAAAGGAGGAGATATACATATCAATATTGCCTAGCTTGCCTTCCACGCCAAGTAGAGTCCCATCCGGACACGAGACGAAGTCTTCAATCTTGTATCTTCATAGTCTAACAGTCCGGCCAAAGGATATAGTCCGGCTGTCTGGAGACCCCCTAATCCAGGACTCCCACAGTAACCAAACCGTTAGCACCACTAGTGAGTCGAATCCTTTCCTGTCCCTACCACCGAAAGCACTGCAAGTGTTGAGCCACCACTGCATTAATGTGTCTAAAGAGGAAGGCCTAGTGATGGCCAGGATATAGTGGTCGAACACACGATGCCACACCTCCCTGGCGTAGCAACATTGTATGAGTATGTTGTCTGCGTAAGGGACGGAGCATCTTGCAGGCCATGGCGAGCGCGACGATCTGAGGTCCATATGTGGTACTGCACAGCCAACCAGACGAATATCTTGCACTTCAATGCACCCAACATCTCCAGATGCATGGGGTGGGAGGGAATCTCGTTAGACCTTGGCACAGCCTGGTGTATGTGGAGCGAAAAGAGTAGGACCCGGCTGTATCGCAAGGCCAACTGAAGGCGTCGTGGGTCGGGGTGCCTCTGGGAACCTGGGCAATGGCATGCCGCAGGAGGTAGAACTGCATTTGTGCCGTCAAGTTCAGATCGCCTTGAATGTCATACTCCCAACAAGTGTCTATCAGGGCCTTCCTAACTTTATGCCTATTTTGCGTTTTGGTCGGCACCAGCGATGAGATCAACGATGCTATGTTCTCTAGTGATAGGCCGTTTATCCATCTATCATGCCAAAACAGCTCCCGGTCTCCATCTCCAACTGTGGACTGGACCAAGCTATTGAAGATAGCCCTAGCATCTGTGTCTATCATCCAGCCATGCCCCTGCCAAGGCATTTCCGGGTCGGTTCTCCGCAACCACTCCCATCTGACGCTAAGTGCCAGGACCTATAGCTGAAGGTTCTTGACCCCGAGCCCTCCAAAGTTCAGTGGGCGACAAATGGAGTTCCAGGCCACCAGGCATTGTCTGCCATTGTAGGTGGTTTTGCCTCCTAGAAGAAGGATCCCAAGCAGGCGTTGATCTCCTCAAAGACCCAACGGGATGCGTCCATGATCAAGAGGTGATGAATGGGCCGCGTGGAAAGAATGAATTACACTAGGGTTAGCCTTCCTGCTCTCTGGATCATGTCGTGTTGCCATGTTGGGAGTATGTGTCTAACCTAATCGATCAGAGGCTGCCACTCTGTCCTTGTTAATTGATGGATAGAGAGCTGGAGGCCTAGATACTTGCGAGGGAAATCGTCGAGCTCACGGTTTAGGATTCCCACCACTTTGTTCCTGTTGATGTCTGATCCCCTAGTCAACGTGGCTGTAGTTTTTGGGTAGTTCACCCTATCACCGGAGCACTCCAAATATATCCAGGGCCAATCTGACGAAGCTAAGGTCCTGAACAGTAGAATTGATAAATAATGCGACATTGTCCGCGTATAGGGACATCCTTTGCGTGGACTTAATGACCATGATCATGCTGACCACTCCTTCCTCCATTGCCTTCGAGAACATGCCTAATAAGACATCCGGAGCAATTACGAATAGTAGCGGTGAGATGGGGACTCCCTGCCGCAGACCGCACGCATGGACGAAGTTTTCTTCCGGTCACTCCATTGACGATGACCTTAGTACTTGATGATTGGAGAAGAATGGAGATCCAGCCAAGCCAAGCCAAGCCAAAACCTTTCTTATGGGGCACCTTGAAGAGAAAAGGCCACGAGGGGGAATGAAAAGCTCTTGAGATGTCCAGCTTGAGGAACACACCTAGTGATTTCTTATCATAGATCATCCGAGCCACTTGGCGCACCAACAAAACTTGTCATGTATATTGTGCCCCTTAATGAACACCAATTGATTAGCTTGTACAATGTCCTTCATGTGCGGTCTTGCCCAATTTTCCAAAAGATTTGTGAATAGCTTGGAGAAGTTGTGTGGCAAGCTTATAGGCCTGAAATCATGAACCTCAGTCGCATTTGGATTTTTGAGGATCAACACGATGAGTGCTTTGTTGAGCGTGCCGATACCGTGGCCATCACCCAAGTACAACTTAAGCAGTCTAGCCATGATGTCATTTTTAATAATCGGCCACGCCTTTTGGAAGAACGGCCCTATGAACCCATATGGTCCGAGAGCGTGGTCAGGGGGTAGCTCCTTTACGATAGCCCAGACGTCCTCCATGGTGAAAATTTGCTCCAAGTTTTGTACGCCAGTCACCTCCACCCCAATATTGTCAAGGTCTAGCGTGTGATTCTAAGCCTTGTCAGTTACAAGTAGGTTTTCATAAGCCTCCGAGAAGATCTCAAGTTTGCGCTCTTGGTCCGTAACCACATCGTTGTTATGATGAATGTGCGCGATGAAGTTTTTGGATCTTCTACCATTAGCTACTGCTTGGAATAACTTCAAGTTCACATCTCCCTCCCGCAGCCATTTGACCCTCAATCTCTGCCTCTGAATTGTCCTCTTGAGGGATGCCAAACCGAATAGTGAATGTTTTACCGTGCGGCAAAGCCATAACTCTTCCATAGTGAGACAATGGTTTTCTTGCACCTGACCGAAGCGAAGGATGATCCAGTGTGCAACCGTCATCATGATCTTGACATTACCTGTCTTCTCCCCCCCCCAAGCCTATAACGCCACTGCCGTATTTCTTAAGAGGGAATCAAGCCTCTTAAATGGGTCGACAATATGGTCATCACAGATCTAAGCATCCCTGATAGCTTGCTCGGAACCTTAAAATTTTGTCCAATACAGCTCGAAGCAAAACCGCCTCCTAGTGCAGCATAGCGTGTTTGTGGGAGGTGTAGAGGTGCGTGGTCTGAGATTCCCGAGGACAACTCTTGAAGCAAATTGTTTGTATATTCCAGCTCCCAATCAACCAAGACTAGCATGTGATCTATCTTCGTCATGGTTAGAACCTCCCACTCGTTTGTCCATGTGAATCGCCTCCTATGCATATAGAGCTCCTTTAACTCATGTTCATCCACAAAGCTCCAAACCTATTCATCATGTTCCTGTTGTTGGAAATATTCCCTAGAGGCAATAATAAATTATTTATTATCATATCATATTTCATTGTTCATGATAATCGTTTATTATCCATTCTAGAATTGTATTGATAGGAAACTCAGATACATGTGTGGATACATAGACAACACCATGTCCCTAGTAAGCCTCTAGTTGAATAGCTCGTTGATCAATAGATGGTTACGGTTTCCTGACCATGGACATTGGATGTCGTTGATAACGGGATCACATCATAAGGAGAATGATGTGATGGACAAGACCCAATCCTAAGCCTAGCACAAGATCGTGTAGTTCGTTTGCTAAAGCTTTTCTAATGTCAAGTATCATTTCCTTAGACCATGAGATTATGCAACTCATGGATACCGTAGGAGTGCTTTGGGTGTGCCAAACGTCACAACGTAACTGTGTGGCTATAAAGGTACACTACAGGTATCTCCGAAAGTGTTTGTTGGGTTGGCACGAATCGAGACTGGGATTTGTCACTCCGTGTAAACGGAGAGGTATCTCCGGGCCCACTCGGTAGGACATCATCATAACGTGCACAATGTGATCAAGGAGTTGATCACGGGATGATGTGTTACGAAACGAGTAAAGAGACTTGCCGGTAACGAGATTGAACAAGGTATCGGGATACCGACGATCGAATCTCAGGCAAGTATCGTACCGCTAGACAAAGGGAATCGTATACGGGATTGATTAAGTCCTTGACATCGTGGTTCATCCGATGAGATCATCGTGGAGCATGTGGGAGCCAACATGGGTATCCAGATCCCGCTGTTGGTTATTGACCGGAGAGTTGTCTCGGCCATGTCTGCATGACTCCCGAACCCGTAGGGTCTACACACTTAAGGTTCGATGACGCTAGGGTTATAGGGAAAGTATGTACGCGGTTACCGAATGTTGTTCGGAGTCCCGGATGAGATCCCGGACGTCACGAGGAGTTCCGTAATGGTCCGGAGGTAAAGATTGATACATAGGAAGTATGGTTTTCGCCACCGAAAGTGTTCCGGGCATCACCGGTAGTGTACCGGGACCACTGGAGGGGTCCGGGGGTCCACCAGGTGGGGCCACCAGCCCCGGAGGCATACATGGGCCAATAGTGGGAAGGGACCAGCCCCTAGGTGGGCTGGGGCGCCTCCCCACCAAGGCCCATGCGCCTGGAGAGAAGAGGGGGCAAACCCTAAGGGCAGATGGGCCCTAAGGCCCATGCCTGGTGCGCCTCCCTCTCCTCCCCACTTGGCCACCACCCCAGATGGGGATTGGGGCTGCCGCCACCCCTAGGGTGGAAACCCTAGGTGGGCGCACAACCCTCCCTCTCCCCCTATATATAGTGGAGGCAAAGGGGCAGCCCAACACATGAAGTTCCTCCCCTATTGGCGCAGCCCTACCCCTCTCCCTCCTCGTCTCTCGTAGTGCTTGGCGAAGCCCTGCTCGAGTCCCGTGCTCCTCCACCACCACGCCGTCGTGCTGCTGCTGGATGGAGTCTTCCCCAACCTCTCCTTCTCCCCTTGCTGGATCAAGGCATAGGAGACGTCACCGGGCTGTACATGTGTTGAACGCGGAGGTGCCGTCCGTTCGGCACTAGGATCATCGGTGATTTGGATCACGACGAGTATGACTCCATCAACCCCGTTCACTTGAACGCTTTCGCTTAGCGATCTACAAGGGTATGTAGATGCACTCTCCTTCCCCTCGTTGCTAGATTACTCCATAGATTGATCTTGGTGATTCGTAGAAAATTTTAAATTTCTGCTACGATCCCCAACAGTGGCATCATGAGCTAGGTTTATGCGTAGTTTCTATGCACGAGTAGAACACAAGTTGTTGTGGGCGTCGATTTTGTCAATTTACTTGGCGTTACTAGTCTTATCTTGATTCGGCGGCATCGTGGGATGAAGCGGCCCGGACCGACCTTACACGTACTCTTACATGAGACTGGTTCCACCGACTGACATGCACTAGTTGCATAAGGTGGCTAGCGGGTGTCTGTCTCTCCCACTTTAGTCGGATCGGATTCGATGAAAAGGGTCCTTATGAAGGGTAAATACATATTGGCATATCACGTTGTGGTTTTGGCGAAGGTAAGAAACGTTCTTGCTAGAAACCTATAGCAGCCACGTAAAAACTTGCAACAACAATTAGAGGACGTCTAACTTGTTTTTGCAGCATGTGCCGTGTGATGTGATATGGCCAAAAGGATGTGATGAATGATATATGTGATGTATGAGATTGATCATGTTCTTGTAATAGGAATCACGACTTGCATGTCGATGAGTATGAAAACCGGCAGGAGCCATAGGAGTTGTCTTAATTTATTTATGACATGCGTGTCAACATAAACGTCATGTAATTACTTTACTTTATTGCTAAAGCGTTAGCCATAGTAGTAGAAGTAATAGATGACGAGACAACTTCAAGAAGACACGATGATGGAGATCATGATGATGGAGATCATGGTGTCATGCCGGTGACAACGATGATCATGGAGCCCCGAAGATGGAGATCAAAAGGAGCAAATTGATATTGGCCATATCATGTCACTATTTGATTGCATGTGATGTTTATCATGTTTTACATCTTATTTGCTTAGAACGACGGTAGCTTAAATAAGATGATCCCTCACTAAAATTTCAAGAAAAGTGTTCCCCCTAACTGTGCATCGTTGCGAAGGTTCATCGTTTCGAAGCACCACGTGATGATCGGGTGTGATAGATTCTAACGTTCGAATACAACGGGTGTAAGCCAGATTTACACACGCAATACACTTAAGTTGACTTGACGAGCCTAGCATGTACAGACATGGCCTCGAAACACGGAAGACCGAAAGGTCGAGCATGAGTCGTATAGAAGATACGATCAACATGAAGATGTTCACCGATGTTGACTAGTCCGTCTCACGTGATGATCGGACATGGCCTAGTTGACTCGGATCATGTTTCACTTAGATGACTAGAGGGATGTCTATCTGAGTGGGAGTTCATTAAATAATTTGATTAGATGAACTCAATTATCATGAACATAGTCTAAATTGTCTTCGCAAATATGTTGTAGATAAATAGCTCACATTGTAGCTCTCTGTTTCAATACGTTCCTAGAGAAAGATTAAGTTGAAAGATATAGTAAGCAATGATGCGGACTAGGTCCGTAGTCCGAGGAGTGTCCTCACTGCTACACAGAAGGCTTACGTCTTTGATGCACTGCTCGATGTGCAAACCCCTACAACGTCGTCTGTGGATGTTATGAACACCTAACAGACACGTCCTGATGACTACTTGATAGTTTAGTGCACCATACTTTACGGCTTAGAATCGGGATTCCAATGACGTTTTGAACGGCATGAGACATATGAGATGTTCCAAGAGCTGAAATTGGGATTTCAGGCTCATGCCCGTGTTGAGAGGTGTGATACCTCTGACAAGTTCTTTTGCCAACAAGATGGAGGAGAATAGCTCAGCTAGTGAGCATGTGCTCAGAATGTCTGGCTGCTACAATCACTTAAATCAAGTGGGAGTTAAACTTCCAGATAAGATAGTGATTGATAGAGTTCTCTAGCCACTATCACTAAGCTCCTAGATCTTCGTGATGAACTATGACATGCAAGGGATGGAGTTGATCCCGAAGCTATTCGCGGTGCTTAAGACCGCAAAAGGTAGAAATCAAGAAGGAGCATCAAGTGTTGATGGTTTAACAAGACCACTGGTTTCAAGAAGGGCAAGGGCTAGAAGGGAAACTTCATGGATGGCAAACCAGTTGCCGCTCCAGTGAAGGAACCCAAGGTTGAACCCAAACCCGAGACTAAGTGCTTCTATTGTAAGGGGAACGGTCACTGGTAGCAGAATTACCCCAAATGCATGGTAGATAAGAATGCTGGCAACTTCAAAGTATATACGTGTTATTAAGTTGTACCTCACTAGTACTCCTGGTAGCACCTGGGTATTGGATACCAGTTCAGTTGCTATTATTGGTGACATGAAGCAAAAGCTACGGACTAAACGGAGACTAGCTAAGGGCGAGGTGACGATGTGTGTTGGAAGTATTTCCAAAGTTGATGAGATCACCATCGCACGCTCCATCTGCCTTCAGGATTAGTATTGAACCTAGATAAATGTTATCAGGTGTCTACGTTGAGCATGAATATGATTAGATCATGTTCATTGCAATACGGTCATTCATTTAAGTTAGAGAATAATGGTTATTCTGTTTACATGAATGATACCTTTCATGGTCATGCACCCTATGTGAATGGTTCATTGAATCTCGGTTATGTTGATACACATGTTCACGCCATAATATGTAGAGTTAATAATGATAGTACCACTTTCTCGTGGCACTGCCGCTTAGGTCATATTGGCATAAGATGCATGAAGAAACTCCATGTCGATGGATGTTTGGAGTCACTTGATTTTGAATCACTTGACACATGCGAGCCATGCCTCATGGGTAGGATGACTAAGACCCCGTTTTCAGGTACAATGAAACGGGCAAGTGACTTGTTGGAAATCATGCATGCTGATGCGTGTGATCCAATGAGAATTGAAGCGTGCAATGGATATCGCTATTTTCTCATCTTCACTGACGATTTGGGTAGATATAGGTATATCTACTTAATGAAGCACAAGTCCGAAACGTTTAAAAAGTTCAAGCGATTTCAGAGTGAAGTTAAGAATCATCATAACAATAAGATCATGTTCCTACGATCTGATCAAAAGGGGATTTTTTGAGTTATGAGTTTGGCAATCACTTAAAACATTGTGGAATTGTTTCGCAGTTGAAGCCACCTGGAACACCACAAGGTAATGGTGTGTCCGGACGTCGTAATCGAACACTATGAGATATGGTGCGATCTATGATGTCTCTTATCAATCTACCATTTTCATTTTGAGGTTATGCGTTAGAGACAGCTGCATTCACTTTAGATAGGACACCATCTAAGTCCGTTGAGACGACGTCGTATGAACATTGGTTTGGCAAGAAACCAAAGTTGTCGTTTCTTAATGTTTGGGGCTGCGATGCTTAAGGCTTCAGCCGGAGAAGCTCGAACCCAAAGCGGACAAACACATCTTCATAGGATACCCAAAGGTGACAGTTGGGTATACCTTCTATCTCAGATCCGAGGGAAAATTGTTTGTCACTAAGAACGGGTCCTTTCTCGAGAAGGAGTTTCTCTTGAAAGAATTGAGCGGGAGGAAGATAGAACTTGATGAGGTTGTCGAACCTTTACTTCAACCAGAGAGTGATGCAACACAGAAAGATGTTTTCTGTGGCGCCTACGTCTGTTGAATAGGAAGTTAATGATAGTGATCATGAAGCTTCGGATCAACTTGCTATCGAACCTCGTAGGTCGACAAGGATATGTACTACTCCTGAGTAGTACGGTAATCCTGTCTTAGATATCATGTTGTTAGACAACAATGAACCTACGAGCTATGGAGAAGCGATGGTGGGCCCGTATTCCGACAAATGGTTAGAAGCCATGAAATCCGAGATAGGATCCATATATCAGAACAAAGTATGGACTTTGGTGGACTTGCCCGATGATCGGCAAGCCATTGAGATAAATAGGTCTTTAAGAAGAAGACGGACGTGGGCGGTAATGTTACCGCCTATGAAGCTCGACTTGTGGGAAAGAGTCTTTTCACAAGTTCAAGGAGTTGACTACGATGAGAATTTCTCACCCGTAGCGATGCTTAAGTCCGTCGGAATCATGTTAGCATTAGCTGTATTTTTCAATTATGAAATCTTACAGATGGATGTCAAAACAAGTTTTCTTACCAAGTTTTCGTAAGAAAAGTTGTATGTGATACAATAAAAGGTTTTGTCGATCCTAAGGATGCTAAAAGGTATGCTGGCTCCAGCGATCCTTCTATGGACTAGAGCAAGCATCTCGGAATCAGAATATATGTTTTGATGGAGTGATCAAAGCTTTTAGGTTTATACAATGTTTGCTAGAAACTTGTCTTTACAAGAAAGTGAGTGGGAGCACTACAACATTTCTGATAAGTATATGTGGATGACATATTGTTGATTCGAAATGATGTAGAATTTCTAGAAAGCATAAACGGTTGTTTGAAGAGTGTTTTTCAAAGGAAGACCTGGATAAAGCTGCTTACATATTGGGCATCAAGATCTATAGAGATAGATCAAAACGCCTGATGATACTTTCAAAGAACGCACACCTTGACATGTTTTTCAAGGAGTTCAAAATAGATCAGTCAAAGAAGGGGTTCTTACCTGAGTTGTCAGGTGTGAAGTTGAGTAAGACTCAAAGCTTGACCAAGCCAGAAGAAAGAGGAAGGACGAAGATCGTCCCCTATGCTCTTGTCATAGGCTCTATACGTTATGCCATGCTGAGTACCGCACCTGATGTGTGCCTTGCCACATGTCTGGCAAGAGGGTACAAAGGTGATCTAGGACTGGATCACCAGATAGCGGTCAAAATTATCCTTAGAGGAATAAGGAAATGTTTCTCGGTTATCGAGGTGATAAAGAGTTCGACATAAAGAGTTACGTCGATGCAAGCTTAACACCTATCCAGATAGCTCTGAGTAGAGATACCGGATATGTATAATGGAGCAATAATTTGGAATAGCTCCAAGTGGAACGTGGTAGCAGCATCTACGATATGACATAAAGTTTTGCGAAATACATAGGGATCTATATATGGCAAGACCCGTTGACTACAACCTCTCTCACAAGCATAACATGATCAAACCCAGAACTCTTCGAGTGTTTATCACATAGTGATGTGAACTAGATCATTGAGTCTAGTAGACTGTTGGATGTTGGTCACATGGCGATGTGACCTGTGAGTGTTAATCACATGGTAATGTGAACTAGATTATTGACTCTAGTGCAAGTGGGAGACTGTTGGAAATATGCCCTAGAGGCAATAATAAATTAGTTATTATTATATCATATTTCATTGTTCATGATAATCGTTTATTATCCATGCTAGAATTGTATTGATAGGAAACTTAGATACATGTGTGGATACATAGACAACACCATGTCCCTAGTAAGCCTCTAGTTGACTAGCTCGTTGATCAATAGATAGTTACGGTTTCCTGACCATGGACATTGGATGTCATTGATAATGGGATCACATCATTAGGAGAATGATGTGATGGACAAGACCCAATCCTAAGCCTAGCACAAGATCGTGTAGTTCGTTTGCTAAAGCTTTTCTAATGTCAAGTATCATTTCCTTAGACCATGAGATTGTGCAACTCCCGGATATCGTAGGAGTGCTTTGGGTGTGCCAAACGTCACAACGTAACTGGGTGGCTATAAAGGTACACTACAGGTATCTCCGGAAGTGTCTGTTGGGTTGGCACGAATCGAGACTGGGATTTGTCACTCCGTGTAAACGGAGAGGTATCTCTGGGCCCACTCGGTAGGACATCATCATAATGTGCACAATGTGATCAAGGAGTTGATCACGGGATGATGTGTTATGGAACGAGTAAAGAGACTTGCTGGTAACGAGATTGAACAAGGTATCGGGATACCGACGAACGAATCTCGGGCAAGTATCGTACCGCTAGACAAAAGGAATTGTATACGGGATTGATTAAGTCCTTGACATCGCGGTTCATCCGATGAGATCATCGTGGAGCATGTGGGAGCCAACATGGGTATCCAGATCCCGCTGTTGGTTATTGACCGGAGAGTTGTCTCGGCCATGTCTGCATGACTCCTGAACCCGTTGGGTCTACACACTTAAGGTTCGATGACGCTAGGGTTATAGGGAAAGTATGTACGTGGTTACCGAATGTTGTTAGGAGTCCCGGATGAGATCCCGGACGTCACGAGGAGTTCCGGAATGGTCCGGAGGTAAAGATTGATATATAGGAAGTATGGTTTTCGCCACCGAAAGTGTTCCGGGCATCACCGGTAGTGTACCGGGACCACTGGAGGGGTCCGGGGGTCCACCAGGTGGGGCCACCAGCCCCGGAGGCATACATGGGCCAATAGTGGGAAGGGACCAGCCCCTAGGTGGGCTGGGGCGCCTCCCCACCAAGGCCCATGCGCCTGGAGAGAAGAGGGGGCAAACCCTAAGGGCAGATGGGCCCTAAGGCCCATGCCTGGTGCGCCTCCCTCTCCTCCCCACTTGGCCACCACCCCAGATGGGGATTGGGGCTGGCGCCACCCCTAGGGTGGAAACCCTAGGTGGGGGCACAACCCTCCCTCTCCCCCTATATATAGTAGAGGCAAAGGGGCAGCCCAACACATGAAGTTCCTCCCCTATTGGCGCAGCCCTACCCCTCTCCCTCCTCGTCTCTCGTAGTGCTTGGCGAAGCCCTGCTCGAGTCCCGTGCTCCTCCACCACCACCACGCCGTCGTGCTGCTGCTGGATGGAGTCTTCCCCAACCTCTCCTTCTCCCCTTGCTGGATCAAGGTGTAGGAGACGTCACCGGGCTATACGTGTGTTGAACGCGGAGGTGCCGTCCGTTCGGCACTAGGATCATCGGTGATTTGGATCACGACGAGTACGACTCCATCAACCCTGTTCACTTGAACGCTTCCGCTTAGCGATCTACAAGGGTATGTAGATGCACTCTCCTTCCCCTCATTGCTAGATTACTCCATAGATTGATCTTGGTGATTCGTAGAAAATTTTAAATTTCTGCTACGATCCCCAACATTGGCATCATGAGCTAGGTTTATGCGTAGTTTCTATGCACGAGTAGAACACAAGTTGTTGTGGGCGTCGATTTTGTCAATTTACTTGCCGTTACTAGTCTTATCTTGATTCGGCGGCATCGTGGGATGAAGCGGCCCGGACCGACCTTACACGTACTCTTACGTGAGACTGGTTCCACCGACTGACATGCACTAGTTGCATAAGGTGGCTAGCAGGTGTCTGTCTCTCCCACTTTACTCGGATCGAATTCGATGAAAAGGGTCCTTATGAAGGGTAAATAGAAATTGGCATATCACGTTGTGGTTTTGGCGTAGGTAAGAAACGTTCTTGCTAGAAACCTATAGCAGCCACGTAAAAACTTGCAACAACAATTAGAGGACGTCTAACTTGATTTTGCAGCCTGTGCCATGTGATGTGATATGGCCAAAAGGATGTTATGAATGATATATGTGATGTATGAGATTGATCATGTTCTTGTAATAGGAATCACGACTTGCATGTCGATGAGTATGACAACCGGCAGGAGCCATAGGAGTTGTCTTAATTTATTTATGACCTGCGTGTCAACATAAACGTCATGTAATTACTTTACTTTATTGCTAAAGCGTTAGCCATAGTAGTAGAAGTAATAGATGACGAGACAACTTCAAGAAGACACGATGATGGAGATCATGGTGTCATGCCGGTGACAACGATGATCATGGAGCCCCGAAGATGGAGATCAAAAGGAGCAAAATGATATTGGCCATATCATGTCACTATTTGATTGCATGTGATGTTTATCATGTTTTACATCTTATTTTCTTAGAACGACGGTAGCTTAAATAAGATGATCCCTCACTAAAATTTCAAGAAAAGTGTTCCCCCTAACTGTGCATCATTGCGAAGGTTCGTCGTTTCGAAGCACCACGTGATGATCGGGTGTGATAGATTGTAACGTTCGAATACAACGGGTGTAAGCCAGATTTACACACGCAATACACTTAGGTTGACTTGACGAGCCTAGCATGTACAGACATGGCCTCGGAACACGGAAGACCGAAAGGTCGAGCATGAGTCGTATAGAAGATACGATCAACATGAAGATGTTCACCGATGTTGACTAGTCCGTCTCACGTGATGATCGGACACGGCCTAGTTGACTCGGATCATGTTTCACTTAGATGACTAGAGGGATGTCTATCTGAGTGGGAGTTCATTAAATAATTTGATTAGATGAACTCAATTATCATGAACATAGTCTAAATTGTCTTCGCAAATATGTTGTAGATAAATAGCTCACGTTGTAGCTCCCTGTTTCAATATGTTCCTAGAGAAAGATTAAGTTGAAAGATATAGTAAGCAATGATGCGGACTAGGTCCATAGTCCGAGGAGTGTCCTCATTGCTACACAGAAGGCTTACGTCTTTGATGCACCGCTCGATGTGCAAACCCCTACAACGTTGTCTGTGGATGTTATGAACACCTAACAGACACGTCATGATGAATACTTGATAGTTTAGTGCACCATACTTTACGGCTTAGAATCGGGATTCCAATGACGTTTTGAACGGCATGAGACATATGAGATGTTCCAAGACCTGAAATTGGGATTTTAGGCTCATGCCCGTGTTGAGAGGTGTGAGACCTCTGACAAGTTCTTTTGCCAACAAGATGGAGGAGAATAGCTCAGCTAGTGAGCATGTGCTCAGAATGTCTGGGTGCTACAATCACTTAAATCAAGTGGGAGTTAAACTTCCAGATAAGATAGTGATTGATAGAGTTCTCTAGCCACTATCACTAAGCTACTAGATCTTCGTGATGAACTATGACATGCAAGGGATGGAGTTGATCCCGAAGCTATTCGCGGTGCTTAAGACCGCAAAAGGTAGAAATCAAGAAGGAGCATCAAGTGTTGATGGTTTAACAAGACCACTGGTTTCAAGAAGGGCAAGGTCTAGAAGGGAAACTTCATGGATGGCAAACCAGTTGCCGCTCCAGTGAAGGAACCCAAGGTTGAACCCAAACCCGAGACTAAGTGCTTCTATTGTAAGGGGAACGGTCACTGGTAGCAGAATTACCCCAAATGCATGGTAGATAAGAATGCTGGCAACTTCAAAGTATATACGTGTTATTAAGTTGTACCTCACTAGTACTCCTGGTAGCACCTGGGTATTGGATACCAGTTCAGTTGCTATTATTGGTGACATGAAGCAAAAGCTACGGACTAAACGGAGACTAGCTAAGGGCGAGGTGACGATGTGTGTTGGAAGTATTTCCAAAGTTGATGAGATCACCATCGCACGCTCCATCTGCCTTCAGGATTAGTATTGAACCTAGATAAATGTTATCAGGTGTCTACGTTGAGCATGAATATGATTAGATCATGTTCATTGCAATACGGTCATTCATTTAAGTTAGAGAATAATGGTTATTCTGTTTACATGAATGATACCTTTCATGGTCATGCACCCTATGTGAATGGTTCATTGAATCTCGGTTATGTTGATACACATGTTCACGCCATAATATGTAGAGTTAATAATGATAGTACCACTTTCTCGTGGCACTGCCGCTTAGGTCATATTGGCGTAAGATGCATGAAGAAACTCCATGTCGATGGATGTTTGGAGTCACTTGATTTTGAATCACTTGACACATGCGAGCCATGCCTCATGGGTAGGATGACTAAGACCCCGTTTTCAGGTACAATGAAACGGGCAAGTGACTTGTTGGAAATCATGCATGCTGATGCGTGTGATCCAATGAGAATTGAAGCGTGCGATGGATATCGCTATTTTCTCATCTTCACTGACGATTTGGGTAGATATAGGTATATCTACTTAATGAAGCACAAGTCCGAAACGTTTGAAAAGTTCAAGAGATTTCAGAGTGAAGTTAAGATCATCATAACAATAAGATCATGTTCCTACGATCTGATCAAAAGGGGATTTTTTGAGTTATGAGTTTGGCAATCACTTAAAACATTGTGGAATTGTTTCGCAGTTGAAGCCACCTGGAACACCACAAGGTAATGGTGTGTCCGGACGTCGTAATCGAACACTATGAGATATGGTGCGATCTATGATGTCTCTTATCAATCTACCATTTTCATTTTGAGGTTATGCGTTAGAGACAGCTGCATTCACTTTAGATAGGACACCATCTAAGTCCGTTGAGACGACGTCGTATGAACATTGGTTTGGCAAGAAACCAAAGTTGTCGTTTCTTAATGTTTGGGGCTGCGATGCTTAAGGCTTCAGCCGGAGAAGCTAGAACCCAAAGAGGACAAACACATCTTCATAGGATACCCAAAGGTGACAGTTGGGTATACCTTCTATCTCAGATCCGAGGGCAAATTGTTTGTCACTAAGAACGGGTCCTTTCTCGAGAAGGAGTTTCTCTCGAAAGAATTGAGTGGGAGGAAGATAGAACTTGATGAGTTTGTCGAACCTTTACTTCAACCAGAGAGTGATGCAACACAGAAAGATGTTTTCTGTGGCGCCTACGTCTGTTGAATAGGAAGTTAATGATAGTGATCATGAAGCTTCGGATCAACTTGCTATCGAACCTCGTAGGTCGACAAGGATATGTACTACTCCTGAGTAGTACGGTAATCCTGTCTTAGATATCATGTTGTTAGACAACAATGAACCTACGAGCTATGGAGAAGCGATGGTGGGCCCGTATTCCGACAAATGGTTAGAAGCCATGAAATCCGAGATAGGATCCATATATCAGAACAAAGTATGGACTTTGGTGGACTTGCCCGATGATCGGCAAGCCATTGAGATAAATAGGTCTTTAAGAAGAAGACGGACGTGGGTGGTAATGTTACCGTCTATGAAGCTCGACTTGTGGGAAAGAGTCTTTTCACAAGTTCAAGGAGTTGACTACGATGAGAATTTCTCACCCGTAGCGATGCTTAAGTCCGTCGGAATCATGTTAGCATTAGCTGTATTTTTCGATTATGAAATCTTATAGATGGATGTCAAAACAAGTTTTCTTACCAAGTTTTCGTAAGAAAAGTTGTATGTGATACAATAAAAGGTTTTGTCGATCCTAAGGATGCTAAAAAGGTATGATGGCTCCAGCGATCCTTCTATGGACTAGATCAAGCATCTCGGAATCAGAATATATGTTTTGATGGAGTGATCAAAGCTTTTAGGTTTATACAATGTTTGCTAGAAACTTGTCTTTACAAGAAAGTGAGTGGGAGCACTACAACATTTCTGATAAGTATATGTGGATGACATATTGTTGATTCGAAATGATGTAGAATTTCTAGAAAGCATAAACGGTTGTTTGAAGAGTGTTTTTCAAAGGAAGACCTGGATAAAGCTGCTTACATATTGGGCATCAAGATCTATAGAGATAGATCAAAACGCCTGATGATACTTTCAAAGAACGCACACCTTGACATGTTTTTCAAGGAGTTCAAAATAGATCAGTCAAAGAAGGGGTTCTTACCTGAGTTGTCAGGTGTGAAGTTGAGTAAGACTCAAAGCTTGACCAAGCCAGAAGAAAGAGGAAGGACGAAGATCGTCCCCTATGCTCTTGTCATAGGCTCTATACGTTATGCCATGCTGAGTACCGCACCTGATGTGTGCCTTGCCACATGTCTGGCAAGAGGGTACAAAGGTGATCTAGGACTGGATCACCAGATAGCGGTCAAAATTATCCTTAGAGGAATAAGGAAATGTTTCTCGGTTATCGAGGTGATAAAGAGTTCGACATAAAGAGTTACGTCGATGCAAGCTTAACACCTATCCGGATAGCTCTGAGTAGAGATACCGGATACGTATAATGGAGAAATAATTTGGAATAGCTCCAAGTGAAACGTGGTAGCAGCATCTACGATCTGACATAAAGTTTTGCAAAATGCATAGGGATCTATATATGGCAAGACCCGTTGACTACAACCTCTCTCACAAGCATAACATGATCAAACCCAGAACTCTTTGAGTGTTTATCACATAGTGATGTGAACTAGATCATTGAGTCTAGTAGACTCTTGGATGTTGGTCACATGGCGATGTGACCTGTGAGTGTTAATCACATGGCGATGTGAACTAGCTTATTGACTCTAGTGCAAGTGGGAGACTGTTGGAAATATGCCCTAGAGGCAATAATAAATTAGTTATTATTATATCATATTTCATTGTTCATGATAATCGTTTATTATCCATGCTAGAATTGTATTGATAGGAAACTTAGATACATGTGTGGATACATAGACAACACCATGTCCCTAGTAAGCCTCTAGTTGACTAGCTCGTTGATCAATAGATGGTTACGGTTTCCTGACCATGGACATTGGATGTCATTGATAATGGGATCACATCATTAGGAGAATGATGTGATGGACAAGACCCAATCCTAAGCCTAGCACAAGATCGTGTAGTTCGTTTGCTAAAGCTTTTCTAATGTCAAGTATCATTTCCTTAGACCATGAGATTGTGCAACTCCCGGATACCGTAGGAGTGCTTTGGGTGTGCCAAACGTCACAACGTAACTGGGTGGCTATAAAGGTACACTACAGGTATCTCCGGAAGTGTCTGTTGGGTTGGCACGAATCGAGACTGGGATTTGTCACTCCGTGTAAACGGAGAGGTATCTCTAGGCCCACTCGGTAGGACATCATCATAATGTGCACAATGTGATCTAGGAGTTGATCACGGGATGATGTGTTACGGAACGAGTAAAGAGACTTGCTGGTAACGAGATTGAACAAGGTATCGGGATACCGACGATCGAATCTCGGGCAAGTATCGTACCGCTAGACAAAGGGAATTGTATACGGGATTGATTAAGTCCTTGACATCGCGGTTCATCCGATGAGATCATCGTGGAGAATGTGGGAGCCAACATGGGTATCCAGATCCCGTTGTTGGTTATTGACCAGAGAGTTGTCTCGGCCATGTCTGCATGACTCCTGAACCCGTAGGGTCTACACACTTAAGGTTCGATGACGCTAGGGTTATAGGGAAAGTATGTACGCGGTTACCGAATGTTGTTCGGAGTCCCGGATGAGATCCCGGACGTCACGAGGAGTTCTGGAATGGTCCGGAGGTAAAGATTGATATATAGGAAGTATGGTTTTGGCCACCGGAAGTGTTCCGGGCATGACTGGTAGTGTACTGGGACCACCGGAGGGGTCCGGGGGTCCACCAGGTGGGGCCACCAGCCCCGGAGGCATACATGGGCCAATAGTGGGAAGGGACCAGCCCCTAGGTGGGCTGGGGTGCCTCCCCACCAAGGCCCATGCGCCTGGAGAGAAGAGGGGGCAAACCCTAAGGGCAGATGGGCCCTAAGGCCCATGCCTGGTGCGCCTCCCTCTCCCCCCCCACTTGGCCGCCACGCCAGATGAGGATTGGGGCTGCCGCCACCCCTAGGGTGGAAACCCTAGGTGGGGGCACGACCCTTCCTCTCCCCCTATATATAGTGGAGGCAAAGGGGCAGCCCAACACATGAAGTTCCTCCCCTGTTGGCGCAGCCCTACCCCTCTCCCTCCTCGTCTCTCGTAGTGCTTAGCAAAGCCCTGCTCGAGTCCCGCGCTCCTCCACCACCACCACGCCGTCGTGTTGCTGCTGGATGGAGTCTTCCCCAACCTCTCCTTCTCCCCTTGCTGGATCAAGGCGTAGGAGACATCACCGGGTTGTACGTGTGTTGAACGCGGAGGTGTCGTCCGTTCGGCACTAGGATCATCGGTGATTTGGATCACGACGAGTATGACTCCATCAACCCCGTTCACTTGAATGCTTCCGCTTAGCGATCTACAAGGGTATGTAGATGCACTCTCCTTCCCCTCGTTGCTAGATTACTCCATAGATTGATCTTGGTGATGCGTAAAAAAATTTAAATTTCTGCTATGATCCCCAACACCTGTTGAGGTTATTGTTGTTCTATTTGGAAGCTCTTATGATCATGTTAAAATCTCCCAAAAGCATCCATGGTCTCGGGTAGACCATGCGCCTTGCCCTTAGCTCATCGAGGAACGAAATCTTTGCCTCGTCACCTTGAGGCTCGTACACTGCCATGATCCACCAGGAAATCCCCCCGGTGTGTGCACTTTCCTGGTGATACTATGAGTGTCAAGAATGATGGTGTCCACCTCAACTATAGTTGAATCCCAATCCAAAAGGATCCCCCACGTGTCTCGTTGGCCAATAAGTAAGCGAAGCCATTCAACGATAGCCCAAGACATTGCATTACTAGGAATTGGTCAATTGCATCCAACTTTGAGAATATCAAGACTTACTAATTATTATACATTTTTTATCGTACATCTATGTCTTTATGCTAAAAAGGATCTATTAAACTCATTCAATTAATCTAAATCTCGTAACATTTTCTGATCTATTTGTAAGCATTGTTCGGGAACGTAGTAATTTCAAAAAAATTCCTACGCACACACAAGATCATGGTGATGCATAGCAACGAGAGGGGAGAGTGTTGTCCACGTACCCTCGTAGACCGAAAGCAGAAGCGTTAGCACAACGCAGTTGATGTAGTCGTACGTCTTCATGATCCGACCAATCAAGTACCGAACGCACGGCACCTCCGAGTTCTGCACACGTTCAACTCGATGACGTCCCTCGAACTCCGATCCAGCCGAGCTTTGAGGGAGAGTTCCGTTAGCACGACGGCGTGGTGACGATGATGATGTTCTACCGACGCGGGGCTTCGCCTAAGCACCACTACGATATGACCGAGGTGGATTATGGTGTAGGGGGGCACCGCACACGGCTATGAGATCAAGAGATCAATTGTTGTGTCTTTGGGGTGCCCCCTGCCCTCGTATATAAAGGAGTAGAGGAGGGGGAGGGCCGACCCTCTCTATGGCGCGCCCTAGGGGGGTCCTACTCCCACTGGGAGTAGGATTCCCCCTTTCCTAGTAGAACTAGGAGTCCTTGCAAGTAGTAGGAGTTGGAGGGAAGGAAAGGGAAGGGAAAAGGAGAAGGAAGGGGGCGCCCCCCCTCCCTAGTCCAATTCGGACCAGCCCATGGGGA
Organism: Triticum urartu; assembly: GCF_056163025.1. NCBI lineage: Eukaryota > Viridiplantae > Streptophyta > Magnoliopsida > Poales > Poaceae > Triticum > Triticum urartu. The sequence continues at coordinate 444,710,009 of NC_141876.1, forward strand.
GGGGTGCGGCCACCCTTTGAGGCCTTTCTCTCCTTTCTCGTATGGCCCATTAAGGCCCAATACGAATTCCCGTAACTCCTCGGTACTCTTGAAAATATCAGAATCACTCGGAACCTTTCCGATGTCCGAATATAGTCGTCCAATATATCGATCTTTACGTCTCGACCATTTTGAGACTCCTCGTCGTGTCCCCGATCTCATTCGGGACTCCAAACTCCTTCGGTACATAAAAACACATAAACTCATAATATAATCGTCATCGAACTTTAAGCGTGTGGACCCTACGGGTTCGAGAACTATGTAGACATGACCGAGACACGTCTCCGGTCAATAACCAATAGCGGAACCTGGATGCTCATATTGGCTCCCACATATTCTACGAAGATCTTTATCGGTCAGACCGCATAACTACATACGTTGTTCCTTTTGTCATCGGTATGTTACTTGTCCGAGATTCGATCGTCGGTATCTCAATACCTAGTTCAATCTCGTTACTCGCAAGTCTCTTTACTCGTTTCGTAATACATCATCCCGCAACTAACTCATTAGTTGCAATGCTTGCAAGGCTTATAGTGATGTGCATTACCGAGTGGGCCCAGAGATACCTCTCCGACAATCAGAGTGACAAATCCTAATCTCGAAATACGCCAACCCAACAAGTACCTTCAGAGACACCTGTAGAGCACCTTTATAATCACCCAGTTACGTTTTGACGTTTGGTGGCACACAAAGTGTTCCTCCGGTAAGCGGGAGTTGCATAATCTCATAGTCATAGGAACATGTATAAGTCATGAAGAAAGCAATAGCAACAAACTAAACGATCAAGTGCTAAGCTAACAAAATGGGTCAAGTCAATCACATCATTCTCCTAATGATGTGATCCTGTTAATCAAATGACAAGTCATGTCTATGGTTAGGAAACATAACCATCTTTGATAAAAGAGCTAGTCAAGTAGAGGCATACTAGTGACACTCTGTTTGTCTATGTATTCACACATGTATTATGTTTCCAGTTAATACAATTCTAGCATGAATAATAAACATTTATCATGATATAAGGAAATAAATAATAACTTTATTATTGCCTCTAGGGCATATTTCCTTCAGTCTCCCACTTGCACTAGAGTCAATAATCTAGTTCACATCGCCATGTGATTTAATACCAATAGTTCAGATCACTATGTGATTAACACCCATAGTTCACATCGACATGTGACCAACACCCAAAGGGTTTACTAGAGTCAATTATCTAGTTCACATCGCTATGTGATTAACACCCAAAAAGTACTAAGGTGTGATCATGTTTTGCTTGTGAGAGAAGTTTAGTCAATGGGTCTGCCACATTCAGATCTGTAAGTATTTTGCAAATTTCTATGTCAAACAACGCTCTGCACGGAGCTACTCTAGCTAATTGCTCCCACTTTCAATATGTATCCATATTGAGATTTAGAGTCATCTGGATCAGTGTCAAAATTTGCATTGATGTAACCCTTTACGACGAACTTTTTTTCATCTCCATAATCGAGAAACATATCCTTATTCCACTAAGGATAATTTTGACCGTTGTCCAGTGATCTACTCCTCGATCACTATTGTACTCCCTTGCCAAAAATAGTGTAGGGTATATAATAGATCTGGTACACAGCATGGCATATTTATAGAACCTATGGCCAAGGCATAGGGAATGACTTTCATTCTCTTTCTATCTTCTGCCGTGGTCGGGCTTTGAGTCTTACTCAGTTTCACACCTTGTAACATAGGCAAGTACTCTTTCTTTGATTGTTCCATTTTGAACTACTTCAAAATCTTGTCAAGGTATTTGCTCATTGAAAAACTTATCAAGCGTCTTGATCTATCTCTATAGAGCTTGATGCTCAATATGTAAGCAGCTTCACCAAGGTCTTTCTTTGAAAAACCCCTTTCAAACACTTGTTTACGCTTTGCAGAATAATTCTACATTATCTCCGATCAACAATATGTCATTCACATATACTTATCAGAAATGGTGTAGTGCTCCCACTCACTTTCTTGTAAATACAGGCTTCCTCGCAAGTCTGTATAAAACTATATGCTTCAACTTATCAAAGCGTATATTCCAACTCCGAGATGCTTGCACCAGTCCATAGATGGATCGCTGGAGCTAGCATATTTTGTTAGCACCTTTAGGATTGACAAAACTTTCTTGTTGAATCATATACAACTCTTCTTTAATAAATCCATTAAGGAATGTAGTTTTGTTTATCCATTTGCCAGATTTCATAAAATGTGGCAATTGCTAACATGATTTGGACAGACTTAAGCATAGATACAAGTGAGAAACTCTCATCGTAGTCAACACCTTGAACTTGTCGAAAACCTTTTGCGACAATTCTAGCTTTGTAGATAGTAACACTACTATCAGCGTCCGTCTTCCTCTTGAAGATCCATTTAATCTCATTGTCTCGCCGATCAATGGGCAAGTCAATCAAAGTCCATACTTGGTTCTCATACATGGATCTCATCTCAGATTTCATGGCCTCAAGCCATTTCGCGGAATCCGGGCTCATCATCGCTTCCTCATAGTTCGTAGGCTTGTCATGGTCAAGTAACATGACCTCCAGAACAGGATTACCGTGCCACTCTAGTGCGGATCTCACTCTGGTTTACCTACGAGGTTCGGTAGTAACTTGATCTGAAGTTACATGATCATCATCATTAGCTTCCTCACTAATTGGTGTAGTAGTCACAAGAACATATTTCTGTGATGAACTACTTTCCAATAAGGGAGCAGGTACAGTTACCTCATCAAGTTCTACTTTCCTCCCACTCACTTCTTTTGAGAGAAACTCCTTCTCTAGAAAGGATCCATTCTCAGCAATGAATATCTTGCCTTTGGATCTGTGATAGAAGGTGTACCCAGCATTTTCTTTTGCGTATCCTATGAAGATGCACTTCTCCGATTTGGGTTTGAGTTTATCAGGTTGAAAATTTTTCACATAAGCATTGCAACCTCAAACTTTAAGAAACGACAGCTTAGGTTTCTTGCCAAACCATAGTTCATACGGTGTCGTCTCAACGGATTTAGATGGTGCCCTATTTAATGTGAATGTAGCTGTCTCTAATGCATAACCCCAAAACGATAGTGGTAAATCGGTAAGAGACATCATAGATTGCACCGTATCTAATAAAGTACGGTTACAACATTTGGACACACCATTACGCTGTGATGTTCCAGGTGGCGTGAGTAGTGAAACTATTTCACATTGTTTTAACTGAAGGCCAAACTCGTAACTCAAATATTTTACTTCTGCGATCATATCGTAGAAACTTTTATTTTTTGTTATGATGATTCTCCACTTCACTCTGAAATTCTTTGAACTTTTCAAATGTTTCAGACTTGTGTTTCATCAAGTAGATATACTCATATCTGCTCAAATCATCTGTGAATATCAGAAAATAATGATACCTGCTGCGAGCCTCAATATTCATCGGATCACATACATCAGTATGTATGATTTCCAACAAATCTGTTGCTCGCTCCATTGTTCCGGAGAACGGAGTCTTAGTCATCTTGCCCATGAGGCATGGTTCGCAAGCATCAACTGATTCATAATCAAGTGATTCCAAAAGCCCATCAGCATGGATTTTCTTCATGCGCTTTACACCAATATGACCTAAATGGCAGTGCCACAAATAAGTTGCACTATCATTATTAACTTTGCATCTTTTGGCTTCAATATTATAAAAATATGTATCACCACGATCGAGATCCAACAAACCATTTTCATTGGGTGTATGACCATAGAAGGTTTTATTCATGTAAACAGAACAACAATTATTCTCTAACTTACATGAATAACCGTATTGCAATAAACATGATCCAATCATATTCATGCTCAACGCAAACACTAAACAACATTTATTTTAGGTTTAACACTAATCCCGAAAGTATAGGGAGTGTGCGATGATGATCATATCAATCTTGAACCATTTCCAATACACATCGTCACTTCACCCTTAACTAGTCTCTGTTCATTCTGCAACTCCTGTTTCGAGTTACTATTCTTAGTAACTGGACTAGTATCAAATACTAAGGGGTTGCTATAAATATTAATAAAGTACACATCAATAACATGTATATCAAATATACCTATGTTCACTTTGCCATCCTTCTTATCCGCCAATTACTTGGGGTAGTTCCGCTTCCAATGACCAGTCCCTTTGCAGTAGAAGCACTCAGTTTCAGGCTTAGGTCCAGACTTGGGTTTTTTCACTTGAGCAGCAACTTGTTTGCTGTTCTTCTCGAAGTTCCCCTTTCTTCCCTTTGTCCCTTTACTTGAAACTAGTGGTTTTGTTTACCATCAACACTTGATGCTTTTCTTGATTTCTACCTTCGTCGATTTCAGCATCACGAAGAGCTTGGGAATCGTTTCCGTTATCCCTTGCATATTATAGTTCATCACGAAGTTTTACTAACTTGGTGATGGTGACTAGAGAATTATGTCAATCACTATTTTATCTAGAAGATTAACTCCCACTTGATTCAAGCGATTGTAGTACCCAGACAATCTGAGCACATGCTCACTGCTTGAGCTATTCTCCTCCATCTTTTAGCTATAGAACTTGTTGGAGACTTGATATCTCTCAACTCGGGTATTTGCTTGAAATATTAACTTCAACTCCTGGAACATCTCATATGGTCCATGACGTTCAAAACGTCTTTGAAGTCTCGATTCTAAGCCGTTTAAGCATGGTGCACTAAACTATCAAGTTGTCATCATATTGAGCTAGCCAAACGTTCATAACATCTGCATCTGCTCCTGCAATAGGTTTGTCACCTAGCGTCGCATCAAGGACATAATTCTTCTGTGCAGCAATGAGGATAAACCTCAGATCACGGATCCAATCCGCATCATTGCTACTAACATCTTTCAACTTAGTTTCTCTAGGAACATATCAAAAATAAAACAGGGGAGCTAAACGCGAGATATTGATCTACAACATAGATATGCTAATACTACCAGGACTAAGTTCATGATAAATTAAAGTTCAATTAATCATATTACTTAAGAACTCCCACTTAGATAGACATCCCTCTAATCCTCTAAGTGATCACGTGATCCATATCAACTAAACCATGTCTGATCATCACGTGAGATGGAGTAGTTTCAATGGTGAACATCCCTATGTTGATCATATCTACTATATGATTCACGCTCGACCTTTCGGTCTCAGTGTTCCGAGGCCATATATGTTATATGCTAGGCTCATCAAGTTTAACCTGAGTATTCCGCGTGTGCAACTGTTTTGCACCCGTTGTATTTGAACATAGAGCCTATCACACCCGATCATCACGTGGTGTCTCAGCACGAAGAACTTTCGCAACGGTGCATACTCAGGGAGAACACTTGTACCTTGATAATTAGTGAGAGATCATCTTATAAAGCTACCGTCGAACTAAGCAAAATAAGATGTACAAAAGATAAACATCACATGCAATCAAAATATGTGACATGATATGGCCATCATCATCTTGTGCCTTTGATCTCCATCTCCAAAGCATCGTCATGATTTCCATCGTCACCGGCATGACACCATGATCTCCATAATCTTGATCTATATCAATGTGTCCTCACATGGTCATCTCGCCAACTATTGCTCTTGCAACTATTGCTATCGCATAGCGATAAAGTAAAGCAATTATTTGGCTCTTGCATCTTATGCAATAAAGAGACAACCATAAGGCTTCTGCCAGTTGCCGATAACTTCAACAAAACATGATCATCTTATACAACAACTTATATCTCATCACATCTTGACCATATCACATAACAACATGCCCTGCAAAAACAAGTTAGACGTCCTCTACTTTGTTGTTGCAAGTTTTACGTGGCTGCTACGGGCTTAGCAAAAACCGTTCTTACCTACGCATCAAAACCACAACGATAGTTTGTCAAGTTGGTGTTGTTTTAACCTTCGCAAGGGCCGGGCGTAGCCACACTCGGTTCAACTAAAGTTGGAGAAACTGACACCCGCTAATCACCTGTGTGCATAGCACGGCAGTAAAACCAGTCTCGCGTAAGCGTACGCGTAATGTCGGTCCGGGCCGCTTCATCCAACAATACCACCGAACCAAAGTGTGACATGCTGGTAAGCAGTATGACTTATATCGCCCACAACTCACTTGTGTTCTACTCGTGCATATTACATCAACGCATAAAACCTGGCTCGGATGCCACTGTTCGGGAACATAGTAATTTCAAAAAAATTCCTACGCACACACAAGATCATGGTGATGCATAGCAATGAGAGGGGAGAGTGTTGTCCACGTACCTCGTAGACCGAAAGCGGAAGCGTTAGCACAATGCAGTTGATGTAGTCGTACGTCTTCACGATCCGACCAATCAAGTACCGAACGCACGGCACCTCCGAGTTCTGCACACGTTCAACTCGATGACGTCCCTCGAACTCCGATCCAGCGGAACTTTGAGGGAGAGTTCCGTCAGCACGACGGCGTTGTGACGATGATGATGTTCTACCGACGCGGGGCTTCACCGAAGCACCGCTACAATATGACCGAGGTGGATTATGGTGGAGGGGGGCACCGCACATGGCTAAGAGATCAAGAGATCAATTGTTGTGTCTTTGGGGTGCCCCCTGCCCCCGTATATAAAGGAGTGGAGGAGGGGGAGGGCCGGCCCTCTCTATGGCGCGCCCTAGGGGAGTCCCACTCCCACCGGGAGTAGGATTCCCCCTTTCCTAGTAGAACTAGGAGTCCTTCCAAGTAGTAGGAGTAGGAGGAAAGGAAAGGGAAGGGAAAAGGAGAAGGAAGGAAGGGGGCGCCCCCCCCCCCTCCCTAGTCCAATTCGGACCAGCCCATGGGGAGGGGTGCGGCCACCCTTTGAGGCCTTTCTCTCCTTTCTCGTATGGCCCATTAAGGCCCAATACGAATTCCCGTAACTCCCCGTACTCCCGAAAATATCCGAATCACTCGGAACCTTTCCGATGTCCGAATATAGTCGTCCAATATATCGATCTTTACGTCTCGACCATTTCGAGACTCCTTGTCATGTCCCCGATCTCATCTGGGACTCCGAACTCCTTCGGTACATCAAAACACATAAACTCATAATATAACCATCATCGAACTTTAAGCGTGCGGACCCTATGGATTCGAGAATGTAGACATGACCGAGACACGTCTCCGGTCAATAACCAATAGCGGAACCTGTATGCTCATATTGGCTCCCACATATTCTACGAAGATCTTTATCGGTCAGACCGCATAACTACATACGTTGTTCCTTTTGTCACCGGTATGTTACTTGTCTGAGATTCGATCGATGCATGCTCCTCCTCCACGCCTTCATTTAGCCTCTGTGCCCGTGTGGGTAGCAATCGCATTATCCTCGACACCTACTGTGTGATCCAGCCTCATGGCTATGTCGAAGAGGTTGTCCGTTTCCCGAGGGCCCACCAATAGCCTCTCCTCCAATGCCACCTCGCTACCCTTGGGATTGCAAACCTGGCCTACCAGCCCCGCAGACAGGATCCTACATGGGCCCATGTCAGATGGTAGCGGAGGCAGCTGCAACTCTGCCACCCGCATAGGACCTGAAGCCGGCTCCACCCCATTGGACAGAACCCCACCTGGGATCTCCATCAACGTGGGAGCAAGCACACCAAAGGTGTCTACGGGCTCCACCACCGAAGCGCTCGAACCTGTTGTCCTCTCGTCCATTGGCTGATGGGTAATCATGGGCTCCGTCACCCTTTGGATTGCCGCTCCACTCCCTCGCTCTGTTAGAGAGCCGTTGAGGGGGCCACCAGCTGCAAGGACACCAACCGCTCTGCGCCCGTGTTTTGTTGCTGCACCAAAACCACGGGCAGCGCCGAAGAACTCTTTTAGTTTTTAATTGAGAGAGAATTAGAACTCTTGTTTCTTACACCTAGTGAAAAGTTTGTTTATGCTTAAGGTAAAAAAGCTTACAGATCTAAGATAAAAATATCAGTGATCCTAAATAAGGAAATAAACCGAAGTATGGAGTAATAATTATAAAGTAGTTAGCACAAGTAGTCACCATATTGATAATAACATTTTTCTGAAACTCGTTTCCAATTTTAGCATTAGAACTCTAGTAATCACCGTAGAAATCAAAGATGCTAGGAGTGAAAGAAAAAACAAGTGGCGGATTCATCGAATCTTGGCAGCATCAAAAATCGCCCACATTCAGAAATAGAAATGAACATCCCAGATTATGTTAATCATATCCAGGATGCTCCCAATAATGGTGTTGTCTACATCATCATATGGTCGTCCAGATCCAAGCATCCCTGACAACTTGCCCAAAACCTTCCAACTTTGTCCAGTACAACTCAAAGCAAAAGCGCCTCTTAGCGCAGCATACCGCTCTTGTGGATAGGTGTAGAGGTGTGCAGTCTGAGATTCCCGAGGACTGCGCTTGAAGTAAACTGTCTGTATATTCTAACACCCAATCAACTGAGACTAGCACGTGATCGATCTTAGTCATGCTTAGAGCCTCCCGCTCATTTAACCATGTGACTCTCTCCCGTGTATATAGAGCTCCTTTAACTCATGTTCATCCACAAAGCTCCGGAACTTATTTATGGTGTTCCTTTTGAGGATATTGTTGTTCTTTTCAGAAGCTCTTAAGATCATGTTCAAATATCCCAGAAACATCCATTGGCCCAGGCAGACCATGACCCTTGCCCTTGGCTCTTCGAGGAATGCAATCTTTGCCTCATCACCGTGAGGCCCGTACACCATCGTGATCCACCAGGAAATCCCCTCCTTTGTGTGCACTTTCCCGATGAAACTATGAGTATCGAGAATGATGTTGTCCACCTCAACTTTAGTTGAATCCCAAGCCAACAGGACCCTCCCACATGTCTTGTCGCCGACAAGTAAGTGAAGCCATCCCACGATGGCCCAAGACATTGCATTACCAGGAATTGGTCAATTACATCCACCTTTCTTTCTTGCAAACACACCATGTTCACCTCAGTTGAGCCTATGAATTCCGTCACCCCCTTCATTTTAGCCAGGTTGTTTATCCCATGCACATTCCAACACAAAAGCTCTGAGTTTTAATCCATGAAGAACAATGGACACCCGACGCTAGAAGAAGTCGCCCTCTAATGCACACAGTAGGGTGAGAAAACCCCTCTCTAGCTCACCACAGGAAGGCATGAACTTGCCCAAGATTACAGAGAAAATGTGCACATGTTGCTCCCTGAGTGGGGAACCGAGTAACTCCTTGAGATCCTTGACCAATCCCAAGTGTGCGCAGGAGCATGTTCTCCGCTGACGTGGCCTTGGAAGCATTCACCGCAGGCTGTTTGGAAGCCCTCCTGTTCCGTGTTGGCATGAAGGGTTCCACCCGAGGTCGAAGCTTGGAGGCTTGCACCTCATGGATGGATAGCGGTGCTAATTTATAGATGATGCTGCAGCAAAATACCTTAACCCGGTTGTAAGCTAGCGTCTCCTGGGGGTCATTCCATCTGTGACGTTAAGGGCGCTGGGGGCAGATCAGGCACATCTAGATTTGAAGGTGCCGCGCGTGCCTGATTGTACGTGCATGCCTCCATACACGGGTCATGTGTGCATGATTCCCATCAAGGGTCCCACCCGATGGCATCGATGCTTGCTCCTCCTTGACGCCTGCATTGGCATCTGTGCCCGTTCATGGGCAGCAATCGCATTATTCTCGACATTGTGGGATCCAGCCCCGTGGATTTGTCGAAGATGTTGTCCTTTTACTAGGGCCCCACCAATATCCTATCATCCAATGCCACCTCACTGCCCTTGGGATTACAAGTCTGGCCCACCGGCCTCGCGGACTAGATCCTACCTAGGACCACGTCAAATAGGAGCTGTGGGTGCTGCAACTTTGCCATCTGTGTATGATTCGAAGCTCGCTCCACACCATTGGGCAGGACCCCACCTGGGATCTCCATCGGCACAGGAGCAGGCCCGCCAAAGGTGTCTATGGACTCCACCACCAAAGCTCTCAAACCTGTTGTCCTCTCGTCCATTGGCTGACGGGTAACCGTGGGCTCCGTCACCCATTGGATTGCCGCTCCACTCCCCTCGCTCTGTGGGAGAGCTGTTGAGGGGGCCACCAGCTGCAACGACACCAACCGCTCCCCGCCCGTGTTTTGTTGCTGCACCAAAACCACGGGCAGTGCCGAAGAATTCTTTTAGTTTTTAATTGAGAGAGAATTAGAAATCTTGTTTCTTACACCTAGTTAAAAGTTTGTTCTGTTGAAGGTGAAGAGCTTATAGTTCTAAGATAAAAATGGCAGTGATCCTAAATAAGGAAATAAACCGAAATATGGAGTAATAAAATAAAGTAGTTAGCACAATTAGTCACCATATTGAGAATAACACTTTTTCGAAACTGGTTTCCAATTTTAGCATTAGAACTTTAGTAATCAGCGTAGAAATCAAAGATGCTAGGAGTGAAAGAAAAAACAAGTGGTGGATTCATCGAATCTTGGCAGCATCAGAAAGTGCCCGTGTTCAGAAATAGAGATGAACATCCCGGAATATGTGAATCATATCCAAGGTGCTCCCAATAATGGTGTTGTTTGCATCATCCATATAGTTGTCGCAGATCCAAGCATCCCTGACAACTTGCCCGAAACCTTCCAGTACAACTTGAAGCAAAAGTGCCTCTTAGCGCAGCATAGCGCGCTTGTGGAGAGATGTATAGGTTCGTGGTCTAAGATTCCCAAGGACAGCGCTTGAGGCAAACTGCCTGTATATCCCAACTCCCAATTAACCAAGACTAGCACGTGATCGATCTTAGTCATGGTTAGAGCCTCCCTCTCATTTAACCATGTGAATCGCCTCCCGTGCATATAGAGCTCCTTTAACTCATGTTCATCCAGAAAGCTCTGGAACTTGTTTATGATGTTACTTTTGAGGTTATTGTTGTTCTTTTCAGAAGCTCTTAAGATCATTTTCAAATGACCCGGAAGCATACATTGTCCCTGGCAGACCACGCGCCTTGCCCTCGGCTCTTGGAGGAACACAATCTTTGCCTCACCACCTTGAGGCCCGTACACCACCGTGATCCACCAGGAAATCCCCTCCTTTGTGTGCACTTTCCCAATGATACTATGAGTATCGAGAATGATGTTGTCCACCTCAAATTTAGTTGAATCCCAAGCCAAAAGGATCCTTCCACGTGTCTCGTCGCCGACAAGTAAGTGAAGCCATCCAACGATGGCCCAAGACATTACATTACTAGGAATTGGTCAATTACATCCACCTTTCTTTCTTGCAAACACACCATGTTCACCTTAGTTGAGCCTATGAATTCCCTCACCCCCTTCCTTTTAGCCAGGTTGTTTAACCCACGCACATTCCAACACAAAATCTCTGAGTTGTAATCCATGAAGAACAATGGATGCCCAACACTAGAAGAAGTCGCCCTCTCATGCACACACCAGGGTGACACAACCCGTCTCTAGCTCCCCACGAGAAGGAATGAACTTGCCCAAGATTGCAGCTAAAATGCCCACATGTTGCTCCCAGAGTGGGGAATCAAACAGCACCTTGAGACCCTTGATCAATCCCAAACGCGCGTAGGAGCATGTTCTCCGCTGACGTGGCCTTAGAAGCATTCGCCGCCGGCCATTTGCAAGCCCTCGTGTTCCGCGTTGGCGTGAAGAGTTCTGCCCAAGCTCAAAGCTTGGAGGCTTGCACCTTATGGATGAGTGGCGGCGTCAACTTAGAGATGATGCTGGAGCAAAATACCTTAGGTCGGTCGTAAGCTAGCGTCTCTTGGTGGTCATTCCATCTATGAAGTTAAGGGCGTTGGGGGCAGACTAGGCGCGTCTAGATTTGAAGGCGTCATGTGTGCCTGATTGTACATGCATGCCTCTAAGCACGGGTCATGTGCATGATTCCCATCAAGTGTCCCACCCGATGGCATCGATGCTTGCTCCTCCTTGACACCTGCATTGGCTTCTGTGCCCGTGCATGGGCAGCAATCACATTATTATCGACAGCAACTGTGGGATCCGGCCCCGTGGATGTGCCGAACGCGTCGCCCTTCTTGGGGCCCCACCAATAGACTATCCTCCAATGCCACCTCACTTCCCTTGGGATTACAAGAGTGTCTCGCTGGCCCCGCAGACAGGATCCTACCTGGGACCACGTTAGACGGGAGCGAAGGCGGCTGCAACTTTGCCATCCCACCAGGATTTGAAGCTGGCCCCACCCCATTGGGCAGGACCCCACCTGGGATCTTCATCGACGCGGGAGCAGGCCCACCAAAGGTGTCTACGGGCTCCACCATCGAAGCGCTTGAACCTGTTGTCCTCTCGTCCATTGGCTGACGGGTAATCGTGGGCTCCGTCTCCCTTTGGATTGCCGGTCCACTCCCCTCGCTCTATGGGAGAGCCGTTGAGGGGGGCCACCAGCTGCAACGACACCAACCGCTCTACGCCCGTGTTTTGTTGCTGCACCAAAACTACTGGCAGCATCGAAGAATTATTTTAGTTTTTAATTGAGAGAGAATTAGAACTCTTGTTTCTTACACCTAGTGAACAATTTGTTTCTGTTTAAGGTAAAAAGCTTACAGTTCTGAGATAAAAATGTCAGTGATCCTAAATAAGGAAATAAACCAAAATACGGAGTAATAATAATAAAGTAGTTAGCACAATTAATCACCATATTGATAATAACATTTTCCCGAAACTAGTTTCCAATTTAAGCATTAGAACTTCAGTAATCACCAAAGAAATCAAAGATGATAGGAGTGAAAGAAAAAACAAGTGGCGGATTCATCGAATCTTGGCAGCATCACAAAGCACCCGCGTTCAGAAATAGAAATGAACATCCTAGAATATGTTAATCATATCCAAGATGCTCCCAATAATTTCGTTGTTTGCATAATCCATATGTTCGTCGTAGATCTAAGCATCCCTGACAGCTTTCCCGAAACCTTCCAACTTTGTCCAGTACAGCTCGAAGTAAAAGCGCCTCTTAGCGCGGCATAGCACGCTTGTGGAGAGTTGTAGATTTGTGTGGTCTGAGATTCTCGAGGACAGCGCTTGAAGCAAACTGTCTGTATGTTCCAACTCCCAATCAACTAAGACTAACACATGATCGATCTCAGCCATGGTTAGAGCCTCCCGCTCATTTAACCATGTGAATCGCCTCCCGTGCATATAGAACTCCATTAACTCATGTTCATCCACAAAGCTCTGGAACTTGTTTATGATGTTCCTTTTAAAGTTATTGTTGTTCTTTTGAGAAGATCTTAAGATCATGTTCAAATGTCCGAGAAGCATCCATTAGCCCTGGCAGACCATGCGCCTTGCCCTCGGCTCTTCGAGGAACACAATCTTTGAGTCATCACCTTGAGGCCCGTACACCACCGTGATCCACCAGGAAATCCGCTCCTTTGTGTGCACTTTCCCGATGATACTGTGAGTATCGAGAATGATGTTGTCCACCTCAACTTTAGTTGAATCCCAAGCCAAAAGGACCCTCCCACGTGTCTCGTCGCCGACAAGTAAGTGAAGCAATCCAACGATGGCCCAAGACATGACATTACTAGGAATTGGTCAATTACATCCACCTTTCTTTCTTGCAAACACACCATGTTCACCTTAGTTGAGCCTATGAATTCCCTCACCCCCTTCCTTATAGTCAGGTTGTTTAACCCACGCACATTCCAACACAAAAGCTCCGAGTTGTAATCAATGAAGAACAATGGACGCCCGACACTAGAAGAAGATGCCCTCTCATGCACACAGCAGGGTGACACAAACCCTCTCTAGCTCCCCACGGGAAGGCATGAACTTGCCCAAGATAGCAGCAAAAATGCGCACGTGCTGCTCCTAGAGTGGGGAATCGAACAGCTCCTTGAGACCCTTAACCAATCCCAAGCGTGCGCAGGAGCATGTTCTCCGCTGACGTGGCCTTGGAAGCATTCACCGCCGGCCTCTGGAAGCCCACGTGTTCCGCGTTGACATGAAGGGTTCCGCCTGAGATCGACGCTTGGAGGCTTGCACCTTGTGGATGAGTGGCGGCGTCAATTTAGAGATGATACTGGAGCAAAATACCTTAGGCCGATCATAAGCTAGCGTCTCTCGGGGGTCATTCCATCTATGACGTTAAGGGCGCTGGGGGCAGATCAGGCGCGTCTAGATTTGATGGCGTCGTGTGTGCCTGATTGTACGTGCATGCCTCTATGCACGGGTCATGTGCATGATTCCCATCAAGGGTCCCACCCGAAGGCATCGATGCTTGCTCCTCCTTGACGCCTGCATTGGCCTCTATGCCCGTGCATGGGCATCAATCATATTATTCTTGACACCAACTGTGGGATCCGGCCTCGTGGCTGTGCCGAAGACGTAGTCCTTTTCCTGGGGCCCCACCAATAGCCTATCCTCCAATTTCACCTCACTGCCCTTGGGATTACAAGTCTGGCCCACCGGCCCCGCAAACAGGATCCTACCTGGGACCACGTCAGACGGGAACGGAGGCGGCTGCAACTTTGCCATCCGCGCAGGATTCGAAGCTGGCTCCACCTCATTGGGCAGGACCCCACCTGTGATCTCCATCGACACGAGAGCAGGCTCACCAAAGGTGTCTACGGGCTCCACCATCAAAGCGCTCGAACCTGTTGTCCTCTTGTCCATTGACTGACGGGCAATCCTGGGATCCGTCACCCTTTGGATTGCCGCTCCACTCCCCTCGCTTTGTAGGAGAGCCTTTGAGGGGGGCCACCAGCTACAACGACACCAACTGCTCCACGCCCGTGTTTTGTTGCTCGACAAAACTACGGCCAGCGCCGAAGAATTATTTTAGTTTTTAATTGAGAGAGAATTAGAACTCTTGTTTCTTACACCTACTAAATTGTTTGTTTCTGTTTAAGGTAAAAAGCTTACAGTTCTAAGATAAAAATGCCAGTGCTCCTAAATAAGGAAATAAAAGAAAATACGGAGTAATGATAATAAAGCACTTTGCACAATTAGTCACCATATTGATAATAACATTTTCCCGAAACTGGTTTCCAATTTTAGCATTAGAACTTCAGTAATCATCATAGAAATCAAAGATGCTAGGAGTTACAGAAAAAAACAAGTGGCGGATTCATCGAATCTTGGCAGCATCAGAAAGCGCCCATGTTCAGAAATAGAAATGAACATCCCGGAATATGTTAATCATATCCAAGATGCTCCCAATAATGGCGTTGTTGGCATCATCCATATGGTCGTCGCAGATCCAAGCATCCCTGGTAGCTTGCCTGGAATCTTCCAATTTTGTCCAGTTCAGCTCGAAGCAAAAGCGCCTCTTAGCGCAGCATAGCACGCTTGTGGAGAGGTGTAGAGGTGTGTGGTCTGGGATTCTCGAGGACTGCGCTTGAAGCAAACTGTCTATATGTTCCAACTTCCAATCAACCAAGACTAGCACGTGATCGATCTCAGTCATGGTTAGAGCCTCCCGCTCATTTAACCATGTGAATCGACTCATGTGCATATAGAGATCCTTTAACTCATGTTCATCCACAAAGCTCCGGAACTTGTTTATGATGTTCCTTTTGAGGTTATTTTTGTTCTTTTGAGAAGCTCTTAAGATCATGTTCAAATGTCCCAGAAGCATCCATTGGCTGACGTAGACCATGAGCCTTGCCCTCGGCTCTTCGAGGAACACAATCTTTGCGTCATCACCTTGAGGCCCGTACACCACCGTGATCCACCAGGCAATCCGCTCCTTTGTGTGCACTTTCCCGGTGATACTGTGAGTATCGAGAATGATGTTGTCCACCTCAACTTTAGTTGAATTCCAAGCCAAAAGGACCCTCCCACGTGCCTCGTCGCCGACATGTAAGTGAAGCCATCCAATGATGGCCCAAGACATTGCATTACTAGGAATTGGTCAATTACATCCACCTTTCTTTCTTGCAAACACACCATGTTCACCTTAGTTGAGCCTATGAATTCCCTCACCCCCTTCCTTTTAGCCAGGTTGTTTAACCCACGCACATTCCAACACAAAAGCTCCGAGTTGTAATCCATGAAGAATAATGGGCGCCCGACACTAGAAGAAGCCGCCCTCTCTTGCACACAGTAGGGTGACACAGCCCCTCTCTAGGTCCCAACAGGCAGGCATGAACTTGCCCAAGATTGCAGCGAAAATGCGCACGTGCTGCTCCCCGAGTGGGGAATCAGATAGCTCCTTGAGATCCTTGACCAATTCCAAGCGCGCGCAGGAGCATGTTCTCCGCTGACGTGTCCTTGGAAGCATTCACCGGCGGCCGTCTGGAAGCCGACGTGTTCCGCGTTGGCGTGCAGGGTTCCACCTTAGCTCGAAGCTTGGAGGCTTGCACCTCGTGGATGAGTGGCGGCGTCAATTTAGAGATGATGCTGGAGCAAAATTGTAACGCCCTCGATGCGGCTATAGCTCCCACGTGTCGAGGCGCGACTTAGAGACATAACCGCATTGAAAGCAATGTCGCAAGTTAGGCAATCATCACAACATCCCATGTAATATAAATAATAAAGGGGAGATACATAGTTGGCTTACACTCGCCACGTCAAACAAAGTACATAAATAGCATTACAACATACAAACACTCATGGCCCGACTACGGCGCCAAAATAAAAGATAACCCAACATGCGACACGGTCCCGATCACCCCAACTGGGCACCACTACTGATCATCAGGGAAAGACACGTAGTATCGGCGTGAGTCCTCGTCGAACTCCCAGTTGAGCTCAAGCGCGTCATCTGGAGCGGAATCATCAGGCCCTACATCTGGTTTGGAAGTAATCTGTGAGCCACAGGGACTCAGCAATCTCGCACCCTCGCGATCAAGACTATTTAAGCTTATGGGTAAGGCAAGGTAAATATGTGGAGCTGCAGCAAGCGACTAGCATGTATGGTGGCTATCCTGTTCGCAAAAGAGAGCGAGAAGAGGAGGCAAGGCATGAACGAACAACTAAAGGGCATCCTGCGGCAAGCATTACTCCAACACCGTGTCCACTTCCCGGACTCCGCCGAGAAGAGGCCATCACGGTAACTCACACTGTTGGTTCATTTTAATTAAGTTAAGGTTCAAGTTGTCTACAACCGGACATTAACAAATTCCCATCTGCCCATAACCGCGGGCACGACTTTCGAAAGTTCAAATCCCTGCAGGGGAGTCCCAACTTAGCCCATGACAAGCTCTCACGATCAACGAAGGAATAGACCTTCTCCCGAGACGTTCCGATCAGACTCGGCACCTCGGTTCTTCAAGACACTTCGACAGGTTAAAACCAATCCAGCAACACCGCCCGAATGTGCCGACAAATCCCGATAGGAGCTGCACATATCTCGTTCTCAGGGCACACTCATATTGTCTAAACTTCCGGTAGGCCAGCCCAGAGTTGCCCCTGGTAGCCACCGGCGGCTGACGAGTTGGACCAACACTCAGAGGAGCACTGGCCCGAGGGGGTTTAAATAAGATGACCCTCGGGCTCCGGAAACCCAAGGGAAAAAGAGGCTAGGTGGCAAATGGTAAAACCAAGGTTGGGCATTGCTAGAAAAGCTTTAATCAAGACGAACTATCAAGGGGTTCCCATTATAACCCAACCGCGTAAGGAACGTAAAATCCGGAAACATAACACCGATATGACGGAAACTAGGGTGGCAAGAGTGGAACAAAACACTAGGCGAGAGGCCAAGCCTTCCACCCTTTACCAAGTATATAGATGCATTAAGATAACAAGGCAATATAATGATATCCCAACAAGTAAAATAATGTTCCAACAAGGAACGGCCTCCAATCTTCACCTGCAACTAGCAACGCTATAAGAGGGGCTGAGCAAAGCGGTAACATAGCCAACCAACGGTTTGCTAGGACATGGTGGGTTAGAGGTTTGACATGGCAATTTGGGAGGCATGAAAGCAAGTGGTAGGCATCGTAGCATAGGCATAGCAAAAGAGCGAGCATCTAGTATAGCAAAGATAGTAGTGATTTCGAGGGTATGATCATCTTGCCTGCAAAGTTGTCAGAGTTGATTGGATCCTCGAAAGCAAACTCAACGGGCTCCTCGTTAGTGAACTCGTCTCCCGGCTCTACCCAAACAAGACAAACAAGCAACAAGGACACAATCAACCACGTGCAAACTCAAACAACATGATGCAAAGATGATATGCTATGCGGGATGCAATATGTGATGCATATGCAAGATTTGACAAGGAATGCATGAATCTGGCCTCACCTTGGAAATCCAAGTGTGCCACTGGAAAGATGGGATGAAGTCACTAGAAAACGATATAAAGAACGCCGGAATCGGAGTTACGGTTTGGAAATGGCAAGCGATTCAAATATGACCACGTTCTGCGATTTACAGCAAGTAGCCATCTAAATGCAACAAGATGAACATGCTAGAGCATCCAAACATGGCAACAAAATATATGGCAGGGATCCATTCATGATGCTTAACAAAAGACTAGCACTGAGCTACGGCCAATTCATCAATTAACAGGCTCAAACAAGCATGGCAAAAATGCATTTGGTAAACAGATTTCAGACTTAGTGAAATTCACACTTGTCTGAAATTTCAGATCAGATAGCATACTTTGGAGCATGAAAACAATATGCTACAGGACCTGAACATGGCAAAGTAAAGCATGGCATGGAGCTACTCAAAGAGCTTAACAAAAGTCCCTTAGTGACCTTGAGCCAAAAGGGATCAGAAAATACATTTGCAAGCATGTGAACATGGCAAAAACATAATCAGTTCTCAGACTTAGTGAAAACTGGAGCATGCTGAAACAGATATCAAGTAGACATGTTTACGAGCTCGATACACTCACTACAGAGCAAGTCATGACAATCTAAGCATTCACCCATCAAGAATACACAAAGTAAAAGCTAGACATGGCAAGAACAATAACATGGCATGCACGGATCAACTACAACATCCTCGGCAAAATTGCTAACAAGTAGACAATCTGCCCAGATTCACGAAATGACAAAAGTAGAGCTCGTTTGACTCAAGCTAGGGTGCTCCATAATTGCAAACAAAGACATGGATGGATATAGCACTACAATATTAATAAAACATCCTTACTGATCATCCTCAAAAGAGGCACGGATCACTAGGAAACAACATGAACATATGGCCATATGAGATAAACAGGTCAAGGACTTAGTGGAAATGCTAAGTCCCTGAAATCAGCATTAACAAATGCCTCACTTTGCAAGCTTGTGCTAGTCACCACACACATCACAAAAATACATGGGTTGCATCTCTGGATAGATGGAAAAACATATAACAAAACTCATGAAGAGCTCAGGGGCATATCATGCACACAATAATCATGGCAAAAATGACAAATATCTAATTGGAGCAGCAGATCTGACAATTATCTCAAATAGCATTCTTCCAACAGCATTTCGGGCATCAAGATGAACTCAAATGAAAATGATGCAATAATATGAAATTATGTGCTCTCTGAGATGAACATTTTGATATGCTATATGCCCAAAACAGAGCTACGGATGCAAAGTTACGATGCGATGAACAGGAGCAAATTATTAGGGTTTCGAGGCGAAAAGTCAACCGAGCAATTTCTAGATCTGGATCCGGTTCGGCGCGATCTATGAGGTTCGCCGGGAACCCTATTCGCCGGAGTTGACGAAGTTCGCCGGAGCTGCGAGGACGCCGGGACGGAGTGGCCGGAGCGGGACGGCGTCGGCGGCGGGGACTTGCGGCGGCGCGGCGATCGCCGGAGGGAAGTGCGGCGGCTCAGCGAGGTAAGCGGCGGCGCGGACTTGAGGCGGCGGTGGTCGGCGTTGCAGTCCGCGGCGGCGTCGGCCGGCGAGGGGAGCGGCGCGGGCAAGGAGGCGCGCCTGTGGCCCGGATCGGCGGCGGGAGGGCCGGCCTCGGGCCCGCGGGCCGCGTCGGTGCCGGACGGCGAAGTGGTCTCCGTGGGGGACACGTGGTGGCGGCTGATTGGCGGCGGCGGATCAGGCGGACAATGTCCGTCGGTGGCAGTTTTGTCCGGCGGCGGCGGATGAAGTGGATCTAGGGTTTCGGGGGAGGAGAAAGGGAATTTCGGAGGGGGTTTTTTTATAGGCATAGGAGGAGCTAGGAGAGTCCAAATGAGGTGCGGTTTTCGGCCACGCGGTCGTGATCGAACGCTGTAGATGATGGAGAGGGTTTTGGTGGGTTTGGGGCCAACTTGGAGGGGTGTTGGGCTGCAACACACACGAGGCCTTTTCGGTCCCTCGGTTAACCGTTGGAGTATCAAACGAAGTCCAAATGGTACGAAACTTGACAAGCGGTCTACCGGTAGTAAACCAAGGCCGCTTGGCAAATCTCGGTCCAATCCAGAAATGTTTAATCCCCACACACGAAACAAAGGTAGAAATGACCACCGGAGGAGAACGAAGCGCCGGAATGCAAAACGGACAACGGGGAAAATGCTCGAATGCATGAGATGAACACGTGTGCAAATGCAATGCACATGATGACATGATATGAGATGCATGACAACGACAACAACACACGGAGACAAAAACCCGAACCCGAGAAAATAAAATAACTTAAGGCCGGAAACGGCAAGAGTTGGAGTACATATTGGGTAAAACACATCCGGGGTGTTACAAAAATACCTTAGGCCGATCGTAAGCTAGCATCTCCTTGGGGGTTCATTCCATCTGTGACGTTAAGGGCGCTGGGGGCAGATCAGGCGGGCCTAGATTTGAAGGCGACGTGCGTGTTTGGTTGTACGTGCATGCCTCCATGCACGGGTCATGTGCATGATTCCCATCAAGGGTCCCACCCGATGGCATCGATGCTTGCTCCTCCTTGACGCCTGCATGGGCAGCAATCGCATTATTCTCGACACCAACTGTGGGATCCGGCCCCATGGTTGTGCCGAAGACGTTGTCCTTTTCCTGGGGCCCTACCAATAGTCTATCCTCCAATGCCACCTCACTGCCCTTGGGATTAAAAGTGTGGCCCGCCGGCCCCGCAAACAGGATCCTACCTGGGACCATGTCAGACGGGAGCGCAGGCGGCTGCAACTTTGCCATCCGCGTAGGATTTGAAGCTGGCTCCACCCCATTGGGCAGGACCCCACCTGGGATCTTCATCGACGCGGGAGCAGGCCCACCAAAGGTGTCTACGGGCTCCACCATCGAAGCGCTTGAACCTGTTGTCCTCTCGTCCATTGGCTGACGGGTAATCGTGGGCTCCGTCTCCCTTTGGATTGCCGGTCCACTCCCCTCGCTCTATGGGAGAGCAGTTGAGGGGGCCACCAGCTGCAACGACACCAACCGCTCCGCGCCCGTGTTTGGTTGCTGCACCAAAACCGCGGGCAGCGCCGAAGAATTTTTTTTGTCTTTAACTGAGGGAGAATTAGAACTCTTGTTTCTTACACCTAGCGAACAATTTGTTTCTGTTTAAGGTAGAAAGCTTACAGTTCTAAGATAAAAATGTGTGATCCTAAATAAGGAAATAAACCAAACTACGGAGCAATAATAAAGTACAATAGTTAGCACAATTAGTCACCACATTGATAATAGTAACATTTTTCCGAAATTGATTTCCAAATATAGCATTAGAACTTCAGTAATCACCATAGAAATCAAAGATGCTAGGAGTGAAAGGGAAAAAAAACAAAGGGCAGATTCATCGAATCTTGGCTGCATCAGAAAGCGTCCGCGTTCAGAAATAGAAATGAACATCCCTGAATATGTTAACCATATCCAAGATGCTCCCATATCCCAATAATGGTGTTGTTTGCATCATCCATCACACTAGGGAAAAAAGCCTAAACAGGAGGGAGGAGGCATCGCAGCAAAGCACAGCCGGCCGTTGATGAATCCGGCCTCCCGGGCCCACCCCCAGCCCTCTCCGCCGCCGCTGATCGTAGATCCGACGGCACCGCCTGGCGCTGACGCGGGCGGCGGGCCCCACGCTGACTGGACGACGCTGCATCCGGAGGGGATAAACTCCCGCCGCGCACGGAACCCTCCCAACCGACACCCGCCACGTGTCCCCGCAGCGAGGGTGGGAGAGCTCCCCGGTCGCAGACGCGAGGCCCCGGAGCCGCGCGGGCCGGCTATAAATACGGCGCGCGCATCCGCTAATTCCCGCATCACCTCTCAACACGAGCATCATTCACTCTCTCCTTCGTCTTCAGCCTCATCCACCCCCGAAACCCGCGTCGTCCGTCGCCGCGTCCACCACCATGTGTGGGATTTTGGCCGTCCTCGGCTGCGCCGACTGGTCGCAGGCCAAGAGGGCTCGCGTCCTCTCCTGCTCCCGCAGGCAAGCACCTGCCCCTACACCATCCATATCCATGCATCATATCTCCCCCTTCATATCCCTAGCGCCCGGTTCTAATGCCCGCCCGGCATGATCTTGAGGTTCTTGTGTGGATCATGAAACAAAATGTCGTTGATATATGTGTACATACATATACCTTGCCGATTGTTCTTCAACTCGCCGGAAAGAACCTAAACAGGATCGTCCCAGAGTTTTTTGTTTTTTGTTTTCCGTTCTTGTTTCTGTTTTGTCCTCGTGAGGCCTTTCTCGTCGTTTTGTTGCATATGATATGAGCCCGGAAAGAATCGAACAGTAAGGGCAGATCTGGAAAAACAACACCGGAATCTTCCTCTTCGTTAAGCCCAAGCCCCCAGCTGCGCTTACTGTTATTTGATTGCTCTGTTCGTGGCACGGCTTGTGGATTTTGACTCGGTATGATTTTGCAGGCTGAAGCACCGGGGGCCGGACTGGTCCGGGCTGTTCCAGTGCGAGGGCAACTTCCTGGCGCAGCAGCGGCTCTCCGTCGTCTCCCCGCTCTCCGGCGACCAGCCCCTCTACAACGAGGACCGGACCGTCGTCGTCGTGGTATGCATATATGTGTGCTATTGCTTTGTACGCGTGGTGTGTTTGCCACGTCCTGCAAGCAGACTGCTTGTTCTCCATCGCCTATCGTTCTCTAACTGTTGGTTGCTGTTGTTGATGAAAAGGCCAATGGAGAGATCTACAACCACAAGAAGATCCGGAAGCAGTTCGCCGCCAAGCACACCTTCACCACCGGCAGCGACTGCGAGGTCATCATCCCTCTGGTAAGCGACATCGTTTCGGTTTCCAGCAGCCTAATTTAGCCTCGCAATTGCAATGAAATGAGCTCAGAGACAAAACTGAATACTGATGCCAACCATCCCTGCTGCTTCTTTCTGTCTCAAGTATGAGGAGTACGGCGAGAACTTCGTCAACATGCTGGACGGCGTCTTCTCCTTCGTACTGTACGACACCCGCAACAAGACGTACATGGCCGCCCGCGACGCCGTCGGCGTCAACCCCCTCTACTTCGGCCGGGGCAGCGACGGTACGCACGTCAACCCCGCCAGCCTCTGTCACCACAGATTCATCATGTCCGGACTGCGACTTATTTGTCCGGTGTGCTCTCGCAGGCTCCGTCTGGATTGCGTCTGAGATGAAGGCGCTCCACGAGGACTGCCCAAAGTTCGAGCTCTTCCCTCCGGGGAGCCTCTACTCGAGCGCCGCCGGCGGGTTCCGGCGGTGGTACAACCCGCAGTGGTTCGACGAGCACGTCCCGGCGACGGCATACCAGCCCCTCGTCCTCAGGGAGGCATTCGAGAAGGTGCATAGCATACCACCACGCTGACCGTAGCACCACGTGATACTTGCTTCTGCGTACGGTAGGTAGTGTGACGGTGACTGACAGTGGCGTCGCCCATGTGTGCTGTTTTGTTTTGTATAGGCCGTCATCAAGAGGCTCATGACTGACGTGCCCTTCGGCGTTCTCCTCTCCGGCGGCCTCGACTCCTCCCTCGTCGCCTCGGTCACCAAGCGCCATCTCATCGAGACCGAAGCCGCCAAGAAGTTTGGAACTGAGCTCCACTCCTTTGTCGTCGGCCTAGAGGTTTATTTTTCTTCACATGTTTTTGTCTTCTCCTACTGTTTCTTCTTCTTCAAGAACCACGGGAATCTCATGTTTCTAATATGTTGCTGCGCATTGTAGGGCTCGCCTGATCTCAAGGCCGCGAGAGAGGTGGCTGACTATCTTGGAACCATCCATCACGAGTTCCACTTCACCGTCCAGGTAAAGAAAAGCAAATAAAAGCTCAAGCCTCAGGACATCATGATGCCTGATGCTTGGCATAACAAGTTTGAGACTAAAACCCAACAGAACACTCACACTGACAACCCCACAAATTTGATTAAAACAGTAAGCCTTAAGACATCTTGGCATGTAGTAAATGAAAAAGACTGCTCACTAGAGACAGCGGGGGATCAGAGATTCAGAGGTACTGATGAGTCATTTTGTCCTGTTTAGGATGGCATCGACGCCATCGAGGAGGTGATCTACCACAACGAGACGTACGACGTGACGACCATACGCGCGAGCACGCCGATGTTCCTGATGGCGCGCAAGATCAAGGCGCTCGGGGTTAAGATGGTGCTGTCTGGGGAAGGCTCCGACGAGCTCCTTGGCGGCTACCTCTACTTCCACTTCGCACCCAACAAGGAGGAGTTCCACAAGGAGACATGCCGCAAGGTGCTAACTGAAACTGAATTACATAGCTAATTAATAATACTGCGCAAACAACCAAGATACACTCGTCAGATTCTCTCGGGTTTGACGCGAAACTGATGTGAACCCGCAGGTGAAGGCGCTCCATCAGTATGACTGCCTGCGCGCCAACAAGGCGACGTCCGCTTGGGGGCTGGAAGTCCGCGTGCCGTTCCTCGACAAGGAGTTCATCGACGTCGCCATGAGCATGGACCCCGAGTGGAAGCTGGTACAGTCTCACTCATCTCTGCCATAAAGTTCAGGTCTGTTATATTTTTGCCCTGAATTTTCTGACGTTTACTTGTTGCTGCTGCGACGCAGTACGACGCCGATCTGGGCCGCATCGAGAAGTGGGTGCTGAGGAAGGCGTTCGATGACGAGAAGGAGCCTTACCTGCCAAGGGTACAGACATCACCTTGTTTGAGTTTTTCAGAAGATCAGATATGTAGCGTAGTATGCACAGGGGGCCGCGTTCTGAACTAATGCTTTTTCTGCAACAGCATATCTTGTACAGGCAGAAAGAGCAATTCAGCGACGGCGTCGGCTACAACTGGATCGACGGCCTCAAGGCTTTTACTGAGCAGCAGGTGACTGACGAGATGATGAAGGGCGCCGCAGAGGAGTACCCCTACAACACGCCCGTCAACAAGGAAGCATACTACTACCGGATGATCTTCGAGAGGCTCTACCCTCAGGTGACCGATTGATTCAGACAGATGCCAAGCAGTTTAACTGACGCTCCTTTGGAAGGATCTATTTACTGACGTGCAAGGCATAAATGTGAACTGATGCAGGAGTCGGCGAGGGAGACGGTGCCGTGGGGTCCGAGCATCGCGTGCAGCACGCCGGCGGCCATCGAGTGGGTGGCGCAGTGGAAGGCCTCCAACGACCCCTCCGGCCGGCTCATCGCCTCCCACAACGATGCCGCCCCCGCTCACGCCCACGCCAACGGCAACGGCAACGGGGCGGTGGCCAACGGGAAGGCCAACGGGAACGGCACGGCCAACGGGAACGCCAACGCCAACGCCAACGGGACTCTGGTCCCGTGCTAGCCGTCGCTAGCTGGTTCGTAGGAGCGTGCTGTGCGTGCGCGCGTGTCCTGGGACTGATGGATGGCCCATATGCCATTGGCGCCGCGGCCGGTGCTGTTGTTGTGTACTCCTGCCTGTTGTACGTTTCTTCAGTGTTGTTGTGTGTGCGTGTGCGTGGGATGGAGCTCGCGGTCCGAGCATGTGGCGGGGGCGATGGGTCGCCTGTACAACAAGATCGTGAATCAAGTGAACTAGTATGGTGTACTATTGAAATATTGAATCGATCCGCCTTATGTTTCCTCAAATGTCCCCCGTTCTTTTCTTGTTGTAGCGCATGATGTGATGCCGCCTTCCTTGCCCCACTCTTCGCTCCTGAAACCATCTTCGTTTTTTCTTTGTTTTTTGCCATAACCGAAACCACTTTCGTTTCGCATTCGCCAAAATAATGCCTCCTTTGGATTGAAGGAATTCTATAGGAATTATATAAGATAGGATTTCTGTAGAAAAAAATATTTTAGAGCTGTTTGGTTTGAAGGAATAGAATCCTATTTCTATGGAGGAATTTTTTTTATCCTTCACATTTTACAGAAAAATAAATATTAGCCTTGATTGAATGAAAAAAATATTATGATGCGAACCATTTTTTCATTTCTATTCATACGATTTGAGATATATGTCATCTCATTTTCCATGTATTTTCTGTTTTTATAATTTTCTACCCTATGAACGAAAGGAGGCCTAAATGCACCAGACACTCTTCAGAAATTCAGAACTGGATTTGGGTGTGCAAGTGCCTTATGTGCGGGTATTATTTAGAATCATGCCTCATGTGCATACAAGGAGTGCTCCTATCCAGCGCCTTCCGTGCAAATAACTGACTACAACGCCTGTGTCACTATAACATGGACCACGGCACAGCACTCCTGCTCGGGTCGCTAGCGGTAGTGACCTAACTCAGAGTTTTTTCGCTCCCCTGGCTCAAATTTCGGTCGTGTTAGCCTTAAAGAACTAGCAGCTGCTAGCTAAACAACCAAAACAGCTGCTAGAAAAAAACAGCTGCTACAACGCCTGGTTTTTTGAAAAAAACGTCATAATTTAAAAAATATACATTTTTTTAATAATTTCATGAATTCAAAAAAACATGAACTTGAAAAGGTATGAAAATAGGAAAATAAACACAAAAATTGAGAAAAGATCACCAAATTTGAAAAATAGTTCCAAATGTCAAAAACATTCCCGAATTAGGAAAAGAAAAAGATAAATAAAAATGAAAAGACCAATTTTTTTATTCAAATACCAAAAGGAAAAAAGAAACAAAAACACATGTAAAAATAATAGTGAAAGAAAAAAATGGTCCGGGAACATCTAGCTTCCACAAGCTTTAAAACTGGGACCAAACCTACGCTCGAATAACGCTAAATGGGTTGGCCCACATAAATCAACCAAGACGGAGCATGTGCACTACGTAACCAATAGCCTATAAGTGGTGCTATAGCTGCCAAATAGGAACTAGTAGCATCCAGTAGCAAAAGAACGGGAGCCATTCCCAGCATGGATTCTCTGTTTTGTTTTCTAATCTGGTTTTCGGCCTAGGTTTTATTCCTTCCTGTTTCTTTTAGGACTTTTTTGTGTGGTGACTGAAACTAGCTTCATTTCAGATTTGCCAAACTAAATACATCGAAAACTCGTCAGAATTCAGAGTAGCACTTTTTTAGAATGAATTTGGAATCGAATTTGGGCATGCAAGTGCCCCATGTGTGTGTGTGTTTTTTAAATCGTGTCTCATGTGCACACAAGAAGTACTCCTATTCGGCATCTTGTGCGCCAATTCTAACTACAACGCCAGCGTAACTATAAGGTGGGCCATGACCCTGCCCTCCCACCCAGGTCGGTAGCGCTAGTTGCCTCCCTCTTATTTTTTTCGGTCCCTTCCCTCAGTTTTTATGGTTGTGTTAGCCTTGAAGAACCAAAACAACTCCTAGAAAAAAAACTTTTATGATTTTTCAAAAAATCATGAACTGAAAAAAACATAACAAAATAAAAAACAAAAAAATCACAAATTCGAAAAAATCTTCGTGGACTTGGAAAATTTCAAGTATTTAAAAAATGCTCAAGAATTTGGGAAAAAATAATGAACTTGATTTTTTTCCATGAATTCAACTATAAATTCCAAAAATGTGAAAAAAAATATTCAATCCGAAGTCCAAGAATAATATTTTATTCTTAAATTAAGGAATAAACATAGAGAAATAATTAAAAAATACAATCCTTGTCATATTAGCAAAGATTTTGGTTCAAAATCCTTTAATTTCATTAGCCAGCCCCGCCTTTTTCTATGCTACGATTTCTGAGGCCTTATTTAGCTTGGGTACCCCTTTAAATTGAATTTATATTTTAAAAAATGACATGATATATAAATAGATTAAAATGGGAAACCCTTCTATACATTATTAAAAAAATCTACAATATATATAAAAATGTTTAAAAAATTCTTGTCTTATCCGCATTAGACAAAAAGGGGTAAACAATAATTTAAACTTTCAGTATCTAAGTATAAATACTATTAAAAGAAGAAAGAAGGATTGATTTGCAGCAATAGATGTCTTTCACATAGAACTAGAAAAATTAATTTCCTTTTCGAATGACAGTTCCAACAAAACTTACTTCGATGTCAAAAAGGCGTATTCATAAAAATAATCGCAAGAAAAAGACTTATTTTCCATAGTACAATCTCATTATTCAGTAAAATCAAGATCATTTTCTAGCGGTAATGAGCATCCAAAACCAAAGGTTTTTGCTGGGCAACAAACAAATAAAAAGATTTTGGAATAATATAAATTAAATTATTAAAAAAGAATTCCAATTATTTAATAATTTGGATTCAATTGGATTTGAAAAATAGTTTACAAGTTAAAAAAATAAAAAGGAAAAGACAAAGAAGAAAATAGATAAATGAAAACCCCAACAAAAGAACAAAAACCATTTAAAGACAACATAGAGAGGAAAAGAACATTCCAGAAGCTTCCCAAAACCAGCCTAGAAGCTTCTGGAAGCTTCCAAAATCAAAACAGAACCTTCGCTCGAATAATGCTAAATGGGTCTAGTCACATAAATTGACCGACGGGAACTTGGTGCGCTGCGTACCGAATAACCTACAAGTGGCGATATAGGCGCGAAATAGGAACTGGAGTCCAGAAGAACAGGAGCGATTCCTAGCAAAATATTTAGCGACTTTGGTTTTGTTTTCTAATCTGATTTTCGGCATGGGTTTTATTCCTTACAGTTTCCTTCAGCATTTTTTTCCTTTTATCACTTTGTTTCGTTTATTACTTTTTTGTCCTTTTTATTTGTTTTTTTATATTTTATTTCAATATTTATTTTTTTCCTGACGTTTTTTGTAGAATGATTAAAAAATATTTTAGTTTTCATTTTTTTCTTGTTAATTCATTTTTTATTACTCCCTTTTCTATTTTGGTTCTTTTTGAAATCATGTATTCATAAAATGTGCAAAGTGTTTCTATAATTTTCACTTATTTTGAAAATGATCATCATTTGAAAAGAGTCATTGTGTTTGATTAAATGTACATACTGCTTTCAAAATAACTTTCATCACGTATGCAAAACTTTCAACATGCATTTAAAAGTTGTCATCGTGTATTTCAAATAATGTTCCGGGTGTATTTAAAATGTTCGTCATGTGCTTAAAAATGTTCTTTGAATATTTCAAAAAACATGTAACCATGCATTTTAGTAATGTTCTTCCCATTTTTAACTTCCATTTTCTTTTTTTGTCTTTTTTTGTTCTTTTCTTTTGGTTCTTTTTCTATCTTCTATTTATAAATGCGGAAAGTAATTTCTAGAAAATCAATTGCAAAACCAATTTTTTATTATGATCATAGTTTTGCTTTTTCCCCAAAATAATGAAAACATTTATTAAAAAAAATTCGTATATAGGTTCGATCCCTTCGTCAAACTCGAGCTTGCGCATCCCTTCGGCAACAAATAAATCCTAATTTTTGCCGACATGGTTGATTCCTTGTTAGGAGATCTTTAGTTCTCCCCCCAAGAAGGAGATCTTTAGTTCTACTAGTGATGTTTAGCTCCAGATCTGATCATTGCCCCATTTTAATTGAGTTGATGGGTAATGCTTGGGAGGGGAGGTTTGCTAGAGAGTTGAAATATGAATCTTTCTGGGAGAGGGAAGGTCGTGTTTTGGATGAACAGATTAATGATTGTTGGAATAGAGGATCAAATATAAAGGATCTGAAAGATATTGCCAATAATTTAGAAAAATTAATGAAATCTCTTCATGGATGGAGTCAGGTGTATAATGGGTATCTACCTAAGAAACTTGACAAGGCTCGTAAGAGACTAGACATTTTGTTAAATAGAACTGATCATTATGCTGTGTTGGAAAGAAAGAAAATTCTAGGGGAGATGGATGAAATTCTTATCAGGGAAGAAATATTGTGGAAGCAGAGATCTCGTCTGGACAAGATTAAAGGGAGGGATCGTAATACAAAATATTTTCAGCGAAAAGCTTCCTGGAGAGCAAAAAAAATCTATTTCGGCTCTTAGGAAGGATGATGGTTGTCTCACGGAAAATCTAGAGGAAATGAAAGGTATTACAAACTCGTTTTTAAACAACTTTATTCTTGTGATGTTGGAGAACGCATTATTTCAAAAAAATTCATACGATCACGCAAGATCTATCTAGGAGATGCATAGCAACGAGAGGGGAGAGTGTGTCTACGTACCCTCATAGACCGAAAGGGAAGCGTTTAGTAATGTGGTTGACGTAGTCGAACGTCTTAGCGATCCAACTGATCAAGTACCGAACGCACGGCACCTCCGCGATCTGCACACGTTCAGCTCAGTGACGTCCCTCGTACTCTTGATCCAGCTGAGGCCGAGGGTGAGTTACGTCAGCACGACGGCGTGTTGACGGTGATGATGAAGTTACCGCCGCAGGGCTTCGTCTAAGCACTACGACAATATGACCGAGGTGTAAAACTGTGGAAGGGGCACCGCACACGGCTAAAGATCAACTTGTGTGTCTATGGGGTGCCCCCTCTTCCGTATATAAAGGAGGGGAGGAGGAGGCCGGCCGGCCACAAGGGGCGCTCCCAAGGGGGGGGGTCCTACTCCAAGTAGGAAGCGGTCCCCCCCTTTCCTAGTCCAAGTAGGAGAAGAAGGAAGGAGAGGGAGAGGGAGAGGGAAAGAGGGGCCGCGCCCCCCTCCCCTAGTCCTACTCGGACTCCCCTTGGGGGGGAGGCGCGCCACCTCCTGGCTGCTGCCCTCTCTCTTCCCTAAGGCCCATTACTTCCCCGAGGGGTTCCGGTAACCCCTCCAGCACTCCGGTTTTATCCGAAACCATTCGGAACACTTTCGGTATCCGAATAACATGGTCCAATATATCAATCTTTATGTCTCGACCATTTCAAGACTCCTCGTCATGTCTGTGATCTCATCCGGGACTCCGAACAAACTTCGGTACATCAAATCACATAACTCATAATACAAATCGTCATCGAACGTTAAGCGTGCGGACCCTATCGAGAACTATGTAGACATGACCGAGACACATCTCCGGTCAATAACCAATAGCGGAACATGTATGCTCATACTGGTTCCTACATATTCTACGAAGACCTTTATCGGTCAAACCGCATAACAACATACGTTGTTCCTTTTGTCATCGGTATGTTACTTGCCCGAGATTCGATCGTCGGTATCATCATACCTAGTTCAATCTCGTCACCGGCAAGTCTCTTTACTCATTCTGTAATGCATCATCCCACAACTAACTCATTAGTCACATTATCTGCAAGGCTTATAGTGATGTGCATTACCGAGAGGGCCCAGAGATACCTCTCCGACAATCGGAGTGACAAATCCTAATCTCGATCTATGCCAACTCAACAAACACCATCGGAGACACCTGTAGAGCATCTTTATAATCACCCAGTTACGTTGTGACGTTTGATGGCACACTAAGTGTTCCTCCGGTATTCGGGAGTTGCATAATCTCATAGTCATAGGGACATGTATAAGTCATGAAGTAGCAATAAACTAAACGATCATAGTGCTAAGCTAACGGATGGGTCTAGTTCATCACATCATTCTCTAATGATGTGATCCCGTTCATCAAATGACAACACATGTCCACGGCTAGGAAACTTAACCATCTTTGATTAACGAGCTAGTTAAGTAGAGGCATACTAGGGACACTCTGTTTGTCTATGTATTCACACATGTACTAAGTCTCCGGTTAATACAATTCTAGCATTAATAATAAACATTTATCATGATATAAGGAAATATAAATAACAACTTTATTATTTCCTATAGGGCATATTTCCTTCAGTCTCCCACTTGCACTAGAGTCAATAATCTGGATTACACAGTAATGATTCTAGCACCCATGGAGACTTGGTGTTGATCATGTTTTGCTCGTGAGAGAGGCTTAGTCAACGGGTCTGCAACATTCAGATCCGTATGTATCTTCCAAATCTCTATGTCTCCCTCCTTGACTTGATCGCGGGTGGAATTGAAGCGTCTCTTGATGTGCTTGGTTCTCTTGTGAAATCTGGATTCCTTTGCTAAGGCAATTGCACCAGTATTGTAACAAAATATTTTCATTGGACCTGATGCACTAGGTATTACACCTAGATCGGATATGAACTCCTTCATCCAGACTCCTTCATTTACTGCTTCTGAAGCAGCTATGTATTCCGCTTCACACGTAGATCCCGCCACGACGCACTGCTTAGAACTGCACTAACAGACAGCTCCACCATTCAATAAAAATATGTATCCGGTTTGTGACTTAGAGTCATCCGGATCAGTGTCAAAGCTTGCATCGACGTAACCTTTTACGACGAGCTCTTTGTCACCTCCATAAACGAGAAACATATCCTTAGTCCTTTTCAGGTATTTTAGGATGTTCTTGACCGCTGTCCAGTGATCCACTCCTGGATTACTTTGGTACCTCCCTGCTAAACTAATAGCAAGGCACACATTAGGTCTAGTACACAGCATTGCATACATGATACAGGTATTTCAGTATGTTCTTGACCGCTGTCCAGTGATCCACTCCTGGATTACTTTGGTACCTCCCTGCTAAACTAATAGCAAGGCACACATCAGGTCTGGTACACAGCATTGCATACATGATAGAACCTATGGCTGAGGCGTAGGGATTGACTTTCATTTTCTCTCATCTTCTGCAGTGGTCGGGCATTGAGTCTGACTCAACTTCACACCTTGTAACACAGCTAAGAACCCTTTCTTTGCTTGATCCATTTTGAACCTTTTCAAAACTTTATCAAGGTATGTGCTTTGTGAAAGTCCAATTAAGTGTCTTGATCTATCTCTATAGATCTTGATGCCCAATATATAAGCAGCTTCACCGAGGTCTTTCATTGAAAAATTCTTATTCAAGTATCCTTTTATGCTATTCAGAAATTCAGTATCATTTCCGATCAACAATATGCCATCCACATATAATATCAGAAATGCTACAGAGCTCCCACTCACTTTCTTGTAAATACAGGCTTCTCAAAAAGTCTGTATAAAACCATATGCTTTGATCACATTATCAAAGCATATATTCCAACTCCGAGATTCTTGCACCAGTCCATAAATGGATTGCCGGAGCTTGCACACTTTGTTAGCACTTTTTGGATCGACAAAACCTTCCGGTTGCGTCATATACAACTCTTATTTAAGATATCGATTAAGGAATGCAGTTTTGACATCCATTTTCCAAATTTCATAATCATAAAATGTGGCAATTTGCTAACATGATTTGGACGGACTTAAGCATCGCTACGGGTGAGAAGGTCTCGTCATAGTCAACTCCTTGAACTTGTCGAAAACCTTTCGCAACAAGTCGAGCTTTGTAGACAGTAACATTACCGTCAGCGTCAGTCTTCTTCTTGAAGATCCATTTATTCTCTATGGCTTGCCGATCATCGGGCAAGTCAACCAAAGTCCATACTTTGTTCTCATACATGGATCCCATATCACATTTCATGGCCTCAAGATATTTTGCAGAATCTAGGCTCATCATCGCTTCCTCATAGTTCGTAGGTTCATCATGGTCAAGTAACATGACCTCCAGAACAGGATTACCGTACCACTCTGGTACGGATCTTGCTCTGGTTGACCTACGAGGTTCGGTAGTAACTTGATCAGAAGTTTCATTAACTTCCTCACTAATTGGTGTAGGAATCACTGGAACTGATTTCTGTGATGAACTATTTTCCAATAAGGGAGACGGTACAGTTACCTCATCAAGTTCTACTTTCATCTCACTCACTTCTTTCGAGAGAAACTTCTTCTCTAGAAAGGATCCATTCTTAGCAACGAATATCTTGCCTTCAGATCTGTGACAGAAGGTGTACCCAATAGTTTCCTTTGGGTATCCTATGAAGACACATTTCTCTGATTTGGGTTCGAGCTTATCAGGTTGAAGCTTTTTCACATAAGCATCGCAGCCCCAAACTTTAAGAAATGACAACTTGGGTTTCTTGCCAAACCACAGTTCATATGGTGTCGTCTCAATGGATTTCAATGGTGTCCTATTTAACATGAATGCAGCCGTCTCTAAAGCATAACCCCAAAACGATATCGGTAAATCAGTAAGAGACATCATATATCGCACCATATCTAATAAAGTGCGGTTACGATGTTCGGACACACCATTACGCTGTGGTGTTCTAGGTGGCGTGAGTTGCGAAACTATTTCACATTGTTTCAAATGAAGACCAAACTCATAACTCAAATATTCACCTCCATGATCAGATCGTAGAAACTTTATTTTCTTGTTACGATGATTTTCCACTTCACTCTGAAATTCTTTGAACTTTTCAAATGTTTCAGACTTATGTTTCATCAAGTAGATATACCCATATCTGCTCAAATCATCTGTGAAGGTCAGAAAATAACGATACTCGGCACGAGCATCAACACTCATCGGACCGCATCAGTCAGTATGAATTATTTCCAATAAGTATGTTGCTCGTTCCATTGTTTCGGAGAACGGAGTCTTAGTCATCTTGCCCATGAGGCATGGTTCGTAAGCATCAAGTGATTCCAAAAGCCCATCAGCATGGAGTTTCTTCATGCGCTTTACACCAATATGACCTGAACGGCATTGCCACAAATAAGTTGCACTATCGTTATTAAACTTATATCTTTTGGCTTCAATACTATGAATATGTGTATCACAACTATCGAGATTCAATAAAAATAGACCACTCATCAAGGGTGCATGACCATAAAAGATATTACTCATATAAATAGAACAACCATTATTCTCTGATTTAAATTAATAACTATCTCGCATCAAATAAGATCCAGATATAATATCCATGCTTAACGCTGGCACCAAATAACAATTATTCAGGTCCAATACTAATCCCGAAGGTAGATGTAGAGGTAGCGTGCCAACCACGATCACATTGACTTTGGAACCATTTCCCACGCACATCGCCACCTCATCCTTAGCCAATCTTCACTTAATCCGTAGCCCCTGTTTCGAGTTGCAAATATGAGCAACAGAACCAGTATCAAATACCCAGGCGCTACTACGAGCATTAGTAAGGTACACATCAATAACATGTATATCAAATATACCTTTCACTTTGCCATACTTCTTATCTGCCAAATACTTGGGGCCATTCTGCTTCTAGTGACAGTCCCTTTGCAGTAGAAGCACTCGGTCTCAGGCTTAGGTCCAGACTTGGGCTTCTTCACTTAAGCAGCAACTTGTTTGTTGTTCTTCTTGAAGTTCCCCTTCTTCCCTTTGCCCTTCTTCTTGAAACTAGTGGTCTTGTTGACCATCAACACTTGATGCTCCTTCTTGATTTCTACCTCTGCAGCTTTTAGCATTGCGAAGAGCTCAGGAATTGTCTTATCCATCCCTTGCATATTATAGTTCATCACGAAGCTTTTGTAGCTTGGTGATTGAAGAACTCTGTC
The DNA here is from genome assembly GCF_056163025.1 of Triticum urartu. Lineage (NCBI taxonomy): Eukaryota > Viridiplantae > Streptophyta > Magnoliopsida > Poales > Poaceae > Triticum > Triticum urartu. The sequence continues at coordinate 444,745,598 of NC_141876.1, forward strand.
AATGACACTATCGTCGGGAAGATTAACTCCCAGTTGAGTCAAGTGGTTAAGGTACCCAGACATTCCGAGTATATGTTCATTGACAAAACTATTCTCCTCCATCTTGCAGCTATAGAACTTATTGGAGACTTCATATCTCTCAATTCGGGCATTTGCTTGAAATATTAACTTCAACTCCTGAAACGTCTCATATGCTCCATAACGTTCAAAACATCGTTGAAGACCCGATTCTAAGCCGTAAAGCATGGCACACTGAACTATCGAGTAGTCATTAGCTTTGCTCCGCCAGACGTTCGTAACATCTGTTGTTGCTCCTGTAGCGGGCTTTGCACCTAGCGGTGCTTCCAGGACGTAATTCTTCTGTGCAGCAATTAGGATAATCCTCAAGTTATGGACCCAGTCCGTGTAGTTTCTACCATCATCTTTCAACTTAGCTTTCTCTAGGAACGCATTAAAATTCAAAGGAACGGTAGCATGGGCCATTAATCTACAACAACATAGACATGCAAAATACTATCAGGTACTAAGTTCATGATAAATTAAAGTTCAATTAATCATATTACTTAAGAAATCCCACTTCATCTAAATGATCACGTGATCCATATCAACTAAACCATGTCCGATCATCACGTGAGATAGAGAAGTTTTCAATGGTGAACATCACTATGTTGATCATTGTTGGGTTTCGTAGTAATTTCAAAAAAGTTCCTACGCACACGCAAGATCATGTGATGCATAGCAACGAGAGGGGAGAGTGTTGTCTACGTACCCACGCAGACCGACTGCGGAAGCATTGACGCAACGTAGAGGAAGTAGTCGTACGTCTTCACGATCCAACCGATCAAGCACCGAAACTACGACACCTCCGAGTTCGAGCACACGTTCAGCTCGATGACGATCCCCGGACTCCGATTCAGCAAAGTGTCGGGGAAGAGTTCCGTCAGCACGACGGCGTGGTGACGAACTTGATGCACTACAGCAGCAGGGCTTCGCCTAAACTCCGCTACAGTATTATCGAGGAATATGGTGGCTGGGGGCACCGCACACGGCTAAGGAATAGATCACGTGGATCAACTTGTGTGTTCTAGGGTGCCTCTAACTCAGTATATAAAGGACCAAAGGGGGGAGGCTGGCTGGCCACAAGGGGTGCGCCAGGAGAGTCCTACTCCCTCTGGGAGTAGGATCCCCCCCCCCCAATCCTAGTTGGAATAGGATTCGCGGAGGGGGAAAAGAGAAGGAGGGGGCCGGCCACCTCTCCTAGTCCTAATAGGACTAGGGGAAGGGGGAGGCGCGCAGCCCATGTAGGGCTGCCTCTTCTCTTTTCCACTAAGGCCCATCATGGCCCATTTAGCTCCCGGGGGGTTCCGGTAACCTTCCCGGTACTCCGGTAAAATCCCGATTTCACCCGGAACACTTCCGATATCCAAACATAGGCTTCCAATATATCAATCTTTATGTCTCGACCATTTCGAGACTCCTCGTCATGTCCGTGGTCACATCCGGGACTCCGAACAACCTTCGGTACATCAAAATGCATAAACTCATAATATAACTGTCATCGTAACCTTAAGCGTGCGGACCCTACGGGTTCGAGAACAATGTAGACATGACCGTGATACGTCTCCGGTCAATAACCAATAGCGGGACCTGGATGCCCATATTGGCTCCTACATATTCCACGAAGATCTTTATCGGTCAGACCGCATAACAACATACGTTGTTCCCTTTGTCATCGGTATGTTACTTGCCCAAGATTCGATCGTCGGTATTCCTATACCTAGTTCAATCTCGTTACCGGCAAGTCTCTTTACTCGTTCTGTAATACATCATCCCGCAACTAACTCATTTAGTTGCAATGATTGCAAGGCTTAAGTGATGTGCATTACCGAGAGGGCCTAGAGATACCTCTCCGACAATCGGAGTGACAAAACCTAATCTCGAAATACGCCAACCCAACATGTACCTTTGGAGACACCTGTAGTACTCCTTTATAATCACCCAGTTACGTTGTGACGTTTGGTAGTACCCAAAGTGTTCCTCCGGTAAACGGGAGTTGCATAATCTCATAGTTATAGGAACATGTATAAGTCATGAAGAAAGCAATAGCAACATACTAAACGATCGAGTGCTAAGCTAATGGAATGGGTCATGTCAATCAGATCATTCTCTTAATGATGTGATCCCGTTAATCAAATAACAACTCTTTGTTCATGGTTAGGAAACATAACCATCTTTGATTAACGAGCTAGTCAAGTAGAGGCATACTAGTGACACTTTGTTTGTCTATGTATTCACACATGTATTATGTTTCTGGTTAATACAATTCTAGCATGAATAATAAACATTTATCATGATTATAAGGAAATAAATAATAACTTTATTATTGCCTCTAGGGCATATTTCCTTCAGTCTCCCACTTGCACTAGAGTCAATAATCTAGATTACACAGTAATGATTCTAACACCCATGGAGCCTTGGTGCTGATCATGTTTTGCTCGTGGAAGAGGCTTAGTCAACGGGTCTGCAACATTCAGATCCGTATGTATCTTGCAAATCTCTATGTCTCCCACCTGGACTAGATCCCGGATGGAATTGAAGCGTCTCTTGATGTGTTTGGTTCTCTTGTGAAATCTGGATTCCTTTGCCAAGGTAATTGCACCAGTATTGTCACAAAAGATTTTCATTGGACCCGATGCACTAGGTATGACACCTAGATCGGATATGAACTCCTTCATCCAGACTCCTTCGTTCGCTGCTTCCGAAGCAGCTATGTACTCCGCTTCACATGTAGATCCCGCTACGACGCTTTGTTTAGAACTGCACCAACTGACAGCTCCCCCGTTTAATGTAAACACGTATCCGGTTTGCGATTTAGAATCGTCCGGAACAATGTCAAAGCTTGCATCAACGTAAACTTTTATGGTGAGCTCTTTGTCACCTCCATATACGAGAAACATATCCTTAGTCCTTTTCAGGTATTTCAGGATGTTCTTGACCGCTGTCTAGTGATCCACTCCTGGATTACTTTGGTACCTCCCTGCTAGACTTATAGCAAGGCACACATCAGGTCTGGTACACAACATTGCATACATGATAGATCCTATCGCTGATGCATAGGGAATATCTTTCATATTCTCTCTATCTTCTGCAGTGGTCGGGCATTGAGTCTTACTCAATTTCACACCTTGTAACATAGGCAAGAATCCTTTCTTTGCTTGATCCATTTTGAACTTCTTCAAAAAAATTGTCAAGGTATGTTGTTTGTGAAAGTCCAATTAAGCGTCTTGATCTATCTCTATAGATCTTAATGCCTAATATGTAAGCAGCTTCACCGAGGTCTTTCATTGAAAAACTCTTATTCAAGTATCCCTTTATGCTATCCAGAAATTCTATATTATTTCCAATCAATAATATGTCATCCACATATAATATCAGAAATGCTACAGAGCTCCCACTCACGAAATGCTTTGATCACACTATCAAAAACGTTTATTCCAACTCCGAGAGGCTTACACCAGTCCATAAATGGATCGCTGGAGCTTGCACACTTTGTTAGCTCTCTTTGGATCGACAAAACCTTCTGGTTGCATCATATACAGCTCTTCTTCCAGAAATCCATTCAGGAATATAGTTTTGACATCCATCTGCCAAATTTCATAATCATAAAATGCAGAAATTGCTAACATGATTCGGACAGACTTAAGCATCGCTACGGGTGAGAAGGTCTCATCGTAGTCAATCCCTTGAACTTGCCAAAAACCTTTTGCGACAAGTCGAGCTTTGTAGACAGTAATATTACCGTCAGCGTCAGTCTTCTTCTTGAAGATCCATTTATTCTCAATTGCTTGCCGATCATCGGGCAAGTCAACCAAAGTCCATACTTTGTTCTCATACATGGATCCCATCTCAGATTTCATGGCTTCAAGCCACTTTGCGGAATCTGGGCTCACCATTGCTTCTTCATAGTTCGTAGGTTCATCATGATCAAGCATCATGACTTCCAGAATGGGATTACCGTACCACTCTGGCGCGGATCTTACTCTGGTTGATCTACGAGGTTCAGTAGTATCTTGTTCTGAAGTTTCATGATCATTATCATTATCTTCCTCACTAACTGGTGTAGGTGTCACAGGAACAGTTTTCTGTGATGTACTACTTTCCAATAAGGGAGCAGGTACAATTACCTCGTCAAGTTCTATTTTCCTCCCACTCACTTCTTTCGAGAGAAACTCCTTCTCTAGAAAGTTTCCGAATTTAGCAACAAAAGTCTTGCCTTCGGATCTGTGATAGAAGGTGTATCCAATAGTTTCCTTTGGATATCCTATGAAGACACATTTCTCCAATTTAGGTTCGAGCTTATCAGGTTGAAGCTTTTTCACATAAGCATCGCAGCCCCAAACTTTTAGAAATGACAACTTTGGTTTCTTGCCAAACCACAGTTCATAAGGTGTCATCTCAACGGATTTTGATGGTGCCCTATTTAACGTGAATGCGGCCGTCTCTAGAGCATATCCCCAAAACGATAGCGGTAAATCAGTAAGAGACATCATAGATCGCATCATATCCAGTAAAGTACGATTACGACGTTCGGACACACCATTACGCTGAGGTGTTCCGGGTGGCGTGAGTTGAGAAACTATTCCACAATTTTTCAAATGTACACCAAACTCGTAACTCAAATATTCTCCTCCACGATCAGATCGTAGAAACTTTATTTTCTTGTTACGATGATTTTCAACTTCACTCTGAAATTCCTTGAACTTTTCAAATGTTTCAGACTTATGTTTCATTAAGTAGATATACCCATATCTGCTTAAATCATCTGTGAAGGTGAGAAAATAACGATATCCGCCACGAGCCTCAATATTCATCGGACCACATACATCTGTATGTATGATTTCCAACAAATCTGTTGCTCTCTCCATAGTACCGGAGAACGGTGTTTTGGTTATCTTGCCCATGAGGCACGGTTCGCAAGTACCAAGTGATTCATAATCAAGTGGTTCCAAAAGTCCATTAGTATGGAGTTTCTTCATGCGCTTTACACTGATATGACCTAAACGGCAGTGCCACAAATAAGTTGCACCATCATTATCAACTCTGCATCTTTTGGCTTCAACATTATGAATATGTGTATTACTACTATCGAGATTCAATAAGAATAGACCACTCTTCAAGGGTGCCTGACCATAAAAGATATTACTCATATAAATAGAACAACCATTATTCTCTGATTTAAATGAATAACCGTCTCGCATTAAACAAGATCCAGATATAATGTTCATGCTCAACGCTGGCACCAAATAACAATTATTTAGGTCTAATACTAATCCCGAAGGTAGATGTAGAGGTAGCGTGCCGACCGCGATCACATCGACTTTGGAACCGTTTCCCACGCGCATCGTCACCTCGTCCTTAACCAATCTTCGCTTAATCCGTAGTCCCTGTTTCGAGTTGCAAATATTAGCAACAGAACCAGTATCAAATACCCAGGTGCTACTACGAGCATTAGTAAGGTACACATCAATAACATGTATATCACATATACCTTTGTTCACCTTGCCATCCTTCTTATCCGCCAAATACTTGGGGCAGTTCCGCTTCCAGTGACCAGTCTGCTTGCAATAGAAGCACTCAGTTTCAGGCTTAGGTCCAGGTTTGGGTTTCTTCTCTTGAGTAGAAACTTGCTTGCCGTTCCTTTTGAAGTTCCCTTTCTTCTTCCCTTTGCCCTTTTTCTTGAAACTAGTGGTCTTGTTGACCATCAACACTTGATGCTCCTTCTTGATTTCTACCTCCGCAGCTTTCAGCATCGTGAAGAGCTCGGGAATAGTCTTGTTCATCCCTTGCATATTATAGTTCATCACGAAGCTCTTGTAGCTTGGTGGCAGTGATTGAAGAATTATGTCAATGACGCAATCATATGGAAGATTAACTCCCAATTGAATCAAGTGATTATTATACAACGACATTTTTAGTATATGCTCACTGACAGAACTGTTCTCCTCCATCTTGCAGCTATAGAACTTATTGGAGACTTCATATCTCTCAATCCGGGCATTTGCTTGAAATATTAACTTCAACTCCTGGAACATCTCATATGCTCCATGACGTTCAAAACGTCGTTGAAGTCCCGATTCTAAGCCGTAAAGCATGGCACACTGAACTATCGAGTAGTCATCAGCTTTGCTCTGCCAGACGTTCATAACATCCGGCATTGCTCCTGCAGCAGGCCTGGCACCCAGCGGTGCTTCCAGGACATAATTCTTCTGTGCAGCAATGAGGATAATCCTCAAGTTACGGACCCAGTCCGTGTAATTGCTACCATCATCTTTCAACTTTGCTTTCTCAAGGAACGCATTAAAATTCAACGGAACAACAGCACGAGCCATCTATCTACAACCAAACATAAACAAGCAAGATACTAATCAGGTACTAAGTTTCATGATAAATTTAAGTTCAGTTAATCAAATTAATTAAAGAACTCCCACTTAGATAGACATCCCTCTAATCCTCTAAGTGATTACGTGATCCAAATCAACTAAACCATAACCGATCATCACGTGAGATGGAGTAGTTTTCAATGGTGAACATCGTTATGTTGATCATATCTACTATATGATTCACGCTCGACCTTCCGGTCTCCGTGTTCCGAGGCCATATCTGTATATGCTTGGCTCGTCAAGTATAACCTGAGTATTCCGCGTGTGCAACTGTTTTGCACCCGTTGTATTTGAACGTAGAACCTATCACACCCGATCATCACGTGGTGTCTCAGCACGAAGAACTTTCGCAACGGTGCATACTCAGGGAGAACACTTCTTGATAATTTAGTGAGAGATCATCTTATAATGCTACCGTCAATCAAAGCAAGATAAGATGCATAAAAGGATAAACATCACATGCAATCAATATAAGTGATATGATATGGCCATCATCATCTTGTGCTTGTGATCTCCATCTCCGAAGGACCGTCGTGATCACCATCGTCACCGGCGTGACACCTTGATCTCCATCGTAGCATCGTTGTCATCTCGCCAAGTTTATGCTTCTACGACTATCGCTACCGCTTAGTGATAAAAGTAAAGCATTACATCGCGATTGCATTGCATACAATAAAATGACAACCATATGGCTCCTGCCAGTTGCCGATAACTCGGTTACAAAACATGATCATCTCATACAATAAAATTCAGCATCATGCCTTGACCATATCACATCACAACATGCCCTGCAAAAACAAGTTAGACGTCCTCTACTTTGTTGTTGCAAGTTTTACGTGGCTGCTATGGGCTTAAGCAAGAACCAATCTCACCTACGCATCAAAACCACAACGATAGTTTGTCAAATAGACTCCATTTTAACCTTCGCAAGGACCGGGCGTAGCGACACTTGGTTCAACTAAAGTTGGAGAGACTGTCGCCCGCAAGCCACCTATGTGCAAAGCACGTCGGGGGAACCGGTCTCGCGTAAGCGTACGCGTAATGTTGGTCTGGGTCGTCTCGTCCAACAATGCCGCCGAACCAAAGTATGACATGCTGGTAGGCAGTATGACTTATATCGCCCACAACTCACTTGTGTTCTACTCGTGCATATAACATCAACATAAATAACATAGGCTCGGATGCCACTGTTGGGTTTCGTAGTAATTTCAAAAAATTTCCTACGCACACGCAAGATCATGTGATGCATAGCAACGAGAGGGGAGAGTGTTGTCTACATACCCACGCAGACCGACTGCGGAAGCGTTGACCCAACGTAGAGGAAGTAGTCGTACATCTTCACGATCCAACCGATCAAGCACCGAAACTACGGCACCTCCGAGTTCGAGCACACGTTCAGCTCGATGACGATCCCCGGACTCTGATTCATCAAAGTGTCGGGGAAGAGTTCCGTTAGCACGACGGCGTGGTGACGAACTTGATGCACTACAGCAGCAGGGCTTCGCCTAAACTCCGCTACAGTATTATCGAGGAATATGGTGGCTGGGGGCACCGCACACGGCTAAGGAATAGATCACGTGGATCAACTTGTGTGTTCTAGGGTGCCTCTACCTTAGTATATAAAGGACCAAAGGGGGGAGGCTGGCTGGCCACAAGGGGTGCGCCAGGAGAGTCCTACTCCCTCTGGGAGTAGGATCCCCCCCAATCCTAGTTGGAATAGGATTTGCGGAGGGGGAAAAGAGAAGGAGGGGGCCGGCCACCTCTCCTAGTCCTAATAGGACTAGGGGAAGGGGGAGGCGCGCAGCCCATGTAGGGCTGCCTCTTCTCTTTCCCACTAAGGCCCATCATGGCCCATTTAGCTCCCGGGGGGTTCCGGTAACCTTCCCGGTACTCCGGTAAAATCCCGATTTCACCCGGAACACTTCCGATATCCAAACATAGGCTTCCAATATATCAATCTTTATGTCTCGACCATTTCGAGACTCCTTGTCATGTCCGTGATCACATCCGGGACTCCGAACAACCTTCGGTACATCAAAATGCATAAACTCATAATATAATTGTCATCGTAACCTTAAGCGTGCGGACCCTACGGGTTCGAGAACAATGTAGACATGACCGAGATACGTCTCCGGTCAATAACCAATAGCGGGACCTGGATGCCCATATTGGCTCCTACATATTCTACGAAGATCTTTATCGGTCAGACCGCATAACAACATACGTTGTTCCCTTTGTCATCGGTATGTTACTTGCCCGAGATTCGATCGTCGGTATTCCTATACCTAGTTCAATCTCGTTACCGGCAAGTCTCTTTACTCGTTATGTAATACATCATCCCGCAACTAACTCATTTAGTTGCAATGCTTGCAAGGCTTAAGTGATGTGCATTACCGAGAGGGCCTAGAGATACCTCTCCGACAATCGGAGTGACAAAACCTAATCTCGAAATACGCCAACCCAACATGTACCTTTGGAGACACCTGTAGTACTCCTTTATAATCACCCAGTTACGTTGTGACGTTTGGTAGTACCCAAAGTGTTCCTCCGGTAAACGGGAGTTGCATAATCTCATAGTTATAGGAACATGTATAAGTCATGAAGAAAGCAATAGCAACATACTAAACGATCGAGTGCTAAGCTAATGGAATGGGTCATGTCAATCAGATCATTCTCTTAATGATGTGATCCCGTTAATCAAATAACAACTCTTTGTTCATGGTTAGGAAACATAACCATCTTTGATTAACGAGCTAGTCAAGTAGAGGCATACTAGTGACACTTTGTTTGTCTATGTATTCACACATGTATTATGTTTCCGGTTAATACAATTCTAGCATGAATAATAAACATTTATCATGATTATAAGGAAATAAATAATAACTTTATTATTGCCTCTAGGGCATATTTCCTTCAATCATATCTACTATATGATTCATGCTCGACCTTTCGGTCTCAGTGTTCTGATGCCATATCTGCATATGCTAGGCTCGTCAAGTTTAACCTGAGTATTCTGCACGTGCAAAAATGGCTTGCACCTATTGTATGTGAATGTAGATCTTATCACACCCGATCATCATGTGGTGTCTTGATGTCTACTACACAACCTTCTTCTTGTAGACGTTGTTGGGCCTCCAAGTGCAGAGGTTTGTAGGACAGTAGCAAATTTCCCTCAAGTGGATGACCTAAGGTTTATCAATCCGTAGGAGGCGTGGGATGAAGATGGTCTCTCTCAAAAAACCCTGCAACCAAATAACAAAGAGTCTCTTGTGTCCCCAACACACCCAATACAATGGTAAATTGTATAGGTGCACTAGTTCGGCGAAGAGATGGTGATTCAAGTGGTATATGGATGGTAGATAAAGGTTTTTGTAATCTGAAAATATAAAAACAGCAAGGTGACTAATGATAAAAGTGAGCACAAACGGTATTGCAATGCTAGGAAACAAGGCCTAGGGTTCATACTTTCACTAGTGCAAGTTCTCTCAACAATAATAACATAATTGGATCACATAACTATCCCTCAACATGCAACAAAGAGTCACTCCAAAGTCACTAATAGCGGAGAACAAACGAACAGATTATGGTAGGGTACGAAACCACCTCAAAGTTATTCTTTCCAATCAATTCGTTGGGCTATTCCTATAAGTGTCACAAATAGCCCTAGAGTTCGTACTAGAATAACACCTTAAGACACAAATCAACCAAAACCCTAATGTCACCTAGATACTCCAATGTCACCTCAAGTATCCATGGGTATGATTATATGATATGCATCACACAATCTCAGATTCATCTATTCAAACCAACACAAAGTACTTCAAAGAGTGCCCCAAATTTTCTACTGGAGAGTCAAGACGAAAACGTGTGCCAACCCCTATGCATAGGTTCATGGGCGAAACCCGCAAGTTGATCACCCAAACATACATCAAGTGGATCAATAGAATACCCCATTGTCACCATGGGTATCTCACGCAAGACATACATCAAGTGTTCTCAAATCCTTAAAGACTCAATCCGATAAGATAATCTTCAAAGGGAAAACTCAATCCATTACAAGAGAGTAGAGGGGGAGAAACATCATAAGATCCAACTATAATAGCAAAGCTCGCGATACATCAAGATCGTATCACCTCAAGAACACGAGAGAGAGAGAGAGAGAGAGAGATCAAACACATAGTTACTGGTACATACCCTCAGCCCCGAGGGAGAACTACTTCCTCCTCGTCATGGAGAGCACCGGGATGATGAAGATGGCCACCGGAGAGGGATGCCCCCTCCGGCAGGGTGCCGGAACGGGTCTAGATTGGTTTTCAGTGGCTACGAAGATTTCTGGCGTTGGAACTCCCGATCTACTATGCTCCCCAAAGTTTTTAGGGTATATGGGTATATATAGGAGGAAGAAGTACGTTGGTGGATCTCCGGGATGTCCACGAGGCAGGGGGGCGCCCCCCCCCCACCCTCGTGGGCAGCCCGAGACTCTCCTGGTCCAACTCTGATACTCCGTGGGCTTCTTCTGGTCCAAAAATAAGTTCCGTGAAGTTTCAGGTCAATTGGACTCCGTTTGATTTTCCTTTTCTGCGATACTCTAAAACAAGGAAAAAACAGAAACTGGCACTGGGCTCTGGGTTAATAGGTTAGTCCCAAAAATCATATAAAATAGCATATAAATGCATATAAAACATCCAAGGTTGATAATATAATAGCATGGAACAATCAAAAATTATAGATACGTTGGAGACGTATCAGCATCCCCAAGCTTAATTCCTGCTCGTCCTCGAGTAGGTAAATGATAAAAACCGAATTTTTGATGTGGAATGCTACCTAACATATTTATCCATGTAGTTCTCTTTATTGTGGCAAGAATATTCAGATCCATAAGATTCAAGACAAAAGTTTAATATTGACATAAAAATAATAATACTTCAAGCATACTAACCAAGTAATCATGTCTTCTCAAAATAACATGGCCAAAGAAAGCTATCCCTACAAAATCATATAGTCTGGCTATGCTCTATCTTCACCACACAAAAGATTTAAATCATGCACAACCCCGATGAAAAGCCAAGAAATTGTTTCATACTTTTGATGTTCTCAAACTTCTTCAATCTTCACGCAATACATGAGCGTGAGCCATGGACATAGCACTATAGGTGGAATAGAATGGTGGTTGTGGAGAAGACAAAAAGGAGAAGATAGTCTCACATCAACTAGGCGTATCAACGGGCTATGGAGATGCCCATCAATAGATATCAATGTGAGTGAGTAGGGATTGCCATGCAACGGATGCACTAGAGCTATAAATGTATGAAAGCTCAACAAAATAAAATAGTGGGTGTGCATCCAACTCGCTTGCTCATGAAGAACTAGGGCATTTTGAGGAAGCCCGTCATTGGAATATACAAGCCAAGTTCTATAATGAAAGATTCCCACTAGTATATGAAAGTGACAACATAGGAGACTCTATATCATGAAGATCATGGTGCTACTTTGAAGCACAAGTGTGGTAAATGGATAGTAGCATTGCCCCTTCTCTCTTTTTCTCTCATTTTTTTATTTTTTTATTTGGGCCTTTTCTCTTTTTTTTATGGCCTCTTTTTTTCTCTTTTTTTGTCCGGAGTCTCATCCCAACTTATGGGGGAATCATAGTCTCCCTCATCCTTTCCTCATTGGGACAATGCTCCAATAATGATGATCATCACACTTTTATTTACTTACAACTCAAGAATTACAACTCGATACTTAGAACAAAATATGACTCTATATGAATGCCTCCGGCGGTGTACCGGGATGTGAAATGACTCAAGAGTGACATGTATGGAAGAATTATGAACGGTGGCTTTGCCACAAATATGATGTCAACTACATGATCATGCAAAGCAATATGACAATGATGAAGCATGTCATAATAACGGAACGGTGGAAAGTTGCATGGCAATATATCTCGGAAAGGCTATGGAAATGCCATAATAGGTAGGTATGGTGGCTGTTTTGAGGAAGGTATATGGTAGGTTTAAGGTACTGGCGAAAGTTGCGCGGTACTAGAGAGGCTAGCAATGGTGGAAGGGTGAGAGTGCCTATAATCCATGGACTCAACATTAGTCATAAAGAACTCACATACTTATTGGAAAAATCTATTATTTATCGAAACAAAGTACTACGCGCATGCTCCTAGGGGGATAGACTGGTAGGAAAAGACCATCGCTCGTCCCCGACCGCCACTCATAAGGAAGACAATCAATAAATAAATCATGCTCCGACTTCATCATATAATGGTTCACCATACATGCATGCTACGGGAATCACAAACTTCAACACAAGTATTTCTCAAATTCACAACTACTCAACTAGCATGACTCTAATATCACCATCTTTATATCTCAAAACAATCATCAAGTATCAAACTTCTCGTAGTATTCAATGCACTTCATATGAAAGTTTTTGTCATATCCCTCTTGGATGCCTATCATATTAGGACTAAATTCATAACCAAAGCAAATTACCATGCTGTTTAGGACTCTCAAAATAATATAAGTGACGCATGAGATCTCATCTATTTCTATAAAATGAAACCACCACCGTGCTCTAAAAGATATAAGTGAAGCACTAGAGCAACAAAAAACTACTCTGAAAGATATAAGTGAAGATCAATGAGTAGTTGAATAATTATGAAACTATATGAAGACTCTTAACATTTAATAATTTCAGATCTTGGTATTTTGTTCAAACAGCAAGCAAAACAAAATAAAATAGAATGACGCTCCAAGCAAAACACATATCATGTGGTGAATAAAAATATAGCTCCAAGTAAAGTTACCGATGAACGAAGACGAAAGAGGAGATGCCTTCCGGGGCATCCCCAAGCTTAGGATTTTGGTTGTCCTTGAATATTACCTTGGGGTGCCTTGGTAATCCCCAAGCTTAGGCTCTTGCCACTCCTTATTCCATAGTCCATCGAATCTTTACCCAAAACTTGAAAACTTCACAACACAAAACTTAACAGAAAACTCGTAAGCTCCGTTAGCGAAAGAAAACAAAACACCACTTCAAGGTACTGTAATGAACTCATTCTTTATTTATATTGGTGTTAAACCTACGGTATTCCAACTTCTCTATGGTTTGTAAACTATTTTACTAGCCATGGATTCATTAAAATAAGCAAACAACAAACTAAAAACAGAATCTGTCAAAAACAGAACAGTCTGTAGTAATCTGTAACTAACGCGAACTTCTGGAACCCCAAAAATTCTAAAATAAATTTCTGGACGTGAGGAATTTATCTATTAATCATCTGCAAAAATAATTAACTAAATAGCACTCTCCAATAAAAAATGGCAGCAATTCTCGTGAGCGCTAAAATTTCTGTTTTTTACAGCAAGATCAACAAGACTTTCCCCAAGTCTTCCCAATGGTTCTACTTGGCAAAAACACTAAATTAAACATAAAAAATCAATCATAACAGAGGCTAGATAAATTATTTATTACTAAACAGGAGCAAAAATCAAGGAACAAAAATAAAGTTGGGTTGCCTCCCAACAAGCGCTATCGTTTAACGCCCCTAGCTAGGCATGATAATTTCAATGATGCTCACATAAAAGATAAGAATTGAAATATAAAGAGAGCATCATGAAGAATATGACTAGCACATTTAAGTCTAACACACTTCCTATGCATAAGGATTTTGTGAGCAAACAACTTGTGGGAACAAGAATCAACTTGCATAGGAAGGCAAAACAAGCATAACTTCAAAACTTTAAGCACATAGAGAGGAAACTTGATACTATTGCAATTCCTACAAGAATATATTCCTCCCTCATAATAATTTTCAGTAGCATCATGAATGAATTCAACAATATAACCAGCACCTAAAGCATTCTTTTCATGATCTACAAGCATAGAAAATTTACTACTCTCCACATAAGCAAAATTCTTCTCATTCATAATAGTGGGAGCAAACTCAACAAAATAAATATCATGTGAGGCATAGTCCAATTGAAAGTTAAAATCATGATGACAAGTTTCATGGATATCATTATTCTTAATAGCATAAAAGTCATCACAATAATCATCATAGATAGCAACTTTGTTCTCATAATCAATTGGAACCTCTTTCGAAATAGTGGATTCATCACTAAATAAAGTCATGACCTCTCCAAATCCACTTTAATCAATATAATCATCATAAATAGGAGGCATGCTTTCATCATAATATATTTTCTCATCAAAACTTGGGGGACAAAAAATATCACCTTCATCAAACATAGCTTCCCCAAGCTTGTGGCTTTGCATATCATTAGCATCATAGATATTCAAGGAACTCATACTAACAACATTGCAATCATGCTCATCATTCAAAGATTTAGTGCCAAACATTCTAATGCATTCTCCCTCTAGCACTTGAGCACAATTATCGGAATCCTTATTTTCATGATAGATATTAAAAAGATGAAGCATATGAGGTACCCTTAATTCCATTTTTTTGTAATTTTCTTTTATAAACTAAACTAGTGCTAAAACAAGAAACAAAAAGATTCGATTGCAAGATATAAAGATATACCTTCAAGCTCTAACCTCCCTGGCAACGGCGCCAGAAAAGAGCTTGATGTCTACCACACAACCTTCTTCTTGTAGACGTTGTTGGGCCTCCAAGTGCAGAGGTTTGTAGGATAGTAGCAAATTTCCCTCAAGTGGATGACCTAAGGTTTATCAATCCATAGGAGCCGTCGGATGAAGATGGTCTCTCTCAAACAACCCTGCAACCAAATAACAAAGAGTCTCTTGTGTCCCCAACACACCCAATACAATGGTAAATTGTATAGGTGCACTAGTTCGGTGAAGAGATGGTGATACAAGTGGTATATGGATGGTAGATAAAGGTTTTTGTAATCTGAAAATATAAAAACAGCAAGGTGACTAATGATAAAAGTGAGCACAAACGGTATTGCAATGCTAGGAAACAAGGCCTAGGGTTCATACTTTCACTAGTGCAAGTTCTCTCAACAATAATAACATAATTGGATCACATAACTATCCCTCAACATGCAACAAAGAGTCACTCCAAAGTCACTAATAGCGGAGAACAAACGAAGAGATTATGGTAGGGTACGAAACCACCTCAAAGTTATTCTTTCCAATCAATCCATTGGGCTATTCCTATAAGTGTCACAAATAGCCCTAGAGTTTGTACTAGAATAACACCTTAAGACACAAATCAACCAAAACCCTAATGTCACCTAGATACTCCAATGTCACCTCAAGTATCTGTGGGTATGATTATACGATATGCATCACACAATCTTAGATTCATCTATTCAAACCAACACAAAGTAATTCAAAGAGTGCCCCAAAGTTTCTACTGGAGAGTCAAGACGAAAACATGTGCCAACCCCTTGTTTGGGAACGTTGCAGAAAACAAAAATTTTCCTACGGTTTCACCAAGATCCATCTAGGAGTTCATCTAGCAACGAGTGATTAGATGCATCTACGTACCTTGTAGATCGCGAGCGGAAGCGTTCAAAGAACGGGGATGATGTAGTCGAACACGACATGATCGAAATCACCGATGATCTTAGCACCGAACGGACGATGCCTCCGCGTTCAACACACGTACGGAACGGATGACGTCTCCTCCTTTCTTGATCCAGCAAGGGGGGAAGAGAGGTTGATGAAGATCCAGCAGCACGACGGCGTGGTGGTGGATGCAGGGCGTCACAGTAGCAGGGCTTCGCCTATACTACGAGAGAGAGACGTAACGGGGAGAGAGGGAGCACCAAAGGCTGAGGTATGAAGTCCTCCCTCTCCTCAACTATATATAGGAGGGCCAAGGGGGGGTGCGCAGCCTAGGAGATCTAATCTCCTAGGTGCGGCTGCCAAGGGGAGGTTTCCCTCCCCCCCAAGGCACCTAGGGGTGCCTTCCACCACTTGGACTCTTCCTTTAAGTGGAACCCTAGGCGCATGGGCCTTTGGGGCTGGTGCCCTTGGCCCATCTAGGCCAAGGCGCACCCCCTACAGCCCATGTGGCCCCCCGGGACAGGTGGCCCCACCCGGTGGGCCCCCGGGACCCCTCCGGTGGTCCCGGTACAATACCGATAACCCCGAAACTTGTCCCGATGGCCGAAACAGCACTTCCTATATATAATTCTTTACCTCCGGACCATTCCGGAACTCCTCGTGACGTCCAGGATCTCATCCGGGACTCCGAACAACATTCAGGTTACTGCATATACATATCTTCATAACCCTAGCGTCACCGAACCTTAAGTGTGTAGACCCTACGGGTTCGGGAGACAAGCAGACATGACCGAGACGACTCTCCGGTCAATAACCAACAACGGGATCTGGATACCCATGATGGCTCCCACATGCTCCACGATGATCTCATCGGATGAACCACGATGTCGAGGATTAATCAACCCCGTATACAATTCCCTTTGTCAATCGGTATGTTACTTGCCCGAGACTCGATTGTTGGTATCCCAATACCTTGTTCAATCTCGTTACCGGCAAGTCACTTTACTCGTACCGTAATGCATGATCCTGTGATCAACCACTTGGTCACCTTGAGCTCATAATGATGATGCATTACCGAGTGGGCCCAGTGATACCTCTCCGTTATCCAGAGTGACAAATCCCAGTCTCGATCCGTGTCAACCCAACAGACACTTTCGGAGATACCTGTAATGCACCTTTATAGTCACCCAGTTACGTTGTGACGTTTGATACACCCAAAGCACTCCTACGGTATCCGGGAGTTACACAATCTCATGGTCAAAGGAAAAGATACTTGACATTGGAAAAGCTCTAGCAAACGAACTACACGATCTTTGTACTATGCTTAGGATTGGGTCTTGTCCATCACATCATTCTCCTAATGATGTGATCCCGTTATCAATGACATCCAATGTCCATAGCCAGGAAATCATGACTATCTGTTGATCAACGAGCTAGTCAACTAGAGGCTTACTAGGGACATATTATGGTCTATGTATTCACACGTGTATTACGATTTCCGGATAATACAGTTATAGCATGAATAAAGACAATTATCATGAACAAAGAAATATAATAATAATGCTTTTATTATTGCCTCTAGGGCATATTTCCAACAGTCTCCCACTTGCACTAGAGTCAATAATCTAGTTACATTGTGATGAATCGAACACCCATGGAATTCTGGTGTTGATCATGTTTTTCCCTAGGGAGAGGTTTAGTCAACGGATCTGCTATATTCAGGTCCGTATGTACTTTACAAATCTCTATGTCTCCATCTTGAACATTTTCACGAATGGAGTTGAAGCAACGCTTGATGTGCCTCATCTTCTTGTGAAACCTGGGCTCCTTGGCAAGTGCAATAGCTCCAGTGTTATCACAAAAGAGTTTGATTGGCCCCGACGCATTGGGTATGACTCCTAGGTCGGTGATGAACTCCTTCACCCATATTGCTTCATGTGCTGCCTCCGAGGCTGCCATGTACTCCGCTTCACATGTAGATCCCGCCACGACGCTTTGTTTGCAGCTGCACCAGCTCACTGCTCCACCATTCAACATATACACGTATCCGGTTTGTGACTTAGAGTCATCCAGATCTGTGTCGAAGCTAGCGTCGACGTAACCCTTTACGATGAGCTCTTCGTCACCTCCATAAACGAGAAACATTTCCTTAGTCCTTTTCAGGTACTTCAGGATATTCTTGACCGCTGTCCAGTGTTCCTTGCCGGGATTACTTTGGTACCTTCCTACCAAACTTACGGCAAGGTTTACATCAGGTCTGGTACACAGCATGGCATACATGATAGAACCTATGGCTGAGGCATAGGGGATGACACTCATCTCTTCTATCTCTTCTACCGTGGTCGGACATTGAGCTGAGCTCAATTTCATACCTTGCAAAACAGGCAAGAACCCTTTCTTGGACTGATCCATTTTGAACTTCTTCAAAATCTTATCAAGGTATGTGCTTTGTGAAAGACCTATGAGGCGTCTTGATCTATCTCTGTAGATCTTGATGCCTAATATATAAGCAGCTTCTCCAAGGTCCTTCATTGAAAAACTTTTATTCAAGTAGGCCTTGATGCTGTCCACGAGTTCTATATCATTTCCCATCAAAAGTATGTCATCTACATATAGTATGAGAAATGCTATAGAGCTCCCACTCACTTTCTTGTAAACGCAGGCTTCTCCATAAGTCTGCGTAAACCCAAACGTTTGATCATCTCATCAAAGCGAATGTTCCAACTCCGAGATGCTTGCACCAGCCCATAAATCGAGCGTTGGAGCTTGCACACCTTGTCAACATTCTTAGGATCGACAAAACCTTCCGGCTGCATCATATACAATTCTTCCTTAAGGAAACCATTAAGGAATGCCGTTTTGACGTCCATTTGCCATATTTCATAATCGTAGAATGCGGCAACTGCTAACATGATTCGGACGGACTTCAGCTTCGCTACCGGTGAGAAAGTCTCATCGTAGTCAACCCCTTGAACTTGTCGATAACCCTTAGCGACAAGTCGAGCTTTATAGATGGTCACATTACCATCCGCGTCTGTCTTCTTCTTAAAGATCCATTTATTTTCTATGGCTCGCCGTTCAACGGGCAAGTCAGTCAAAGTCCATACTTCGTTTTCATACATGGATCCTATCTCGGATTTCATGGCTTCTAGCCATTTGCCGGAATCCGGGCCCGCCATCGCTTCTTCATAGTTCGAAGGTTCACTGTTGTCTAACAACATGATTTCCAAGACAGGGTTGCCGTACCACTCTGGTGCGGAACGTGTCCTTGTGGACCTTCGAATTTCAGTAGGAGCTTGATCAGAAGTATCTTGATCACCATGAATAACTTCCTCTCTAGTCGGTGCAGGCACCTCAGGAACATTTTCTTGAGTTGCGCCATTTACCGGTTCAAGAGGCAATACTTCATCAAGTTCCACTTTCCTCCCACTTACTTCTTTCGAGAGAAACTCTTTCTCCAGAAAGGATCCATTCTTGGCAACAAAGATCTTGCCTTCGGATCTGAGGTAGAAGATATACCCAATGGTTTCTTTAGGGTATCCTATGAAGACGCATTTTTCCGATTTGGGTTCGAGCTTTTCAGGTTGAAGTTTCCTGACATAAGCATCGCATCCCCAAACTTTTAGAAACGACAACTTAGGTTTCTTCCCAAACCATAATTCAAACGGTGTTGTCTCAACGGATTTCGACGGAGCCCTATTTAAAGTGAATGCGGCAGTCTCTAAAGCATAGCCCCAAAAAGATAGCGGTAAATCGGTAAGAGACATCATAGATCGCACCATATCTAATAGAGTGCGATTACGATGTTCGGACACACCATTACGCTGAGGTGTTCCAGGCGGCGTGAGTTGTGAAACTATTCCACATTTTCTTAAGTGTGTGCCAAATTCGTGACTCAAGTATTGTCCTCCACGATCTGATCGTAGAAACTTGATTTTCCTGTCACGTTGATTCTCAACTTCACTCTAAAATTCCTTGAACTTTTCAAAGGTTTCAGACTTGTGTTTCATTAAGTAGACATACCCATATCTACTTAAGTCATCAGTGAGGGTGAGAACATAATGATAGCCACCGCGATCCTCAACACTCATTGGACCACACACATCAGTATGTATGATTTCCAATAAGTTGGTTGCTCGCTCCATTGTTCCTGAGAACGGAGTCTTGGTCATTTTACCCATGAGGCATGGTTCGCACGTGTCAAATGATTCATAATCAAGAGACTCTAAAAGTCCATCTGCATGGAGCTTCTTCATGCGTTTGACACCTATGTGACCAAGGCGGCAGTGCCACAAGTATGTGGGACTATCGTTATCAACTTTACATCTTTTGGTATTCACACTATGAATATGTGTAATATTACGTTCGAGATTCATTAAGAATAAACCATTGACCATCGGAGCATGACCATAAAACATATCTCTCATATAAATAGAACAACCATTATTCTCAGATTTAAATGAGTAGCCATCTCGTATTAAACGAGATCCCGATACAATGTTCATGCTCAAACTTGGCACGAAATAACAATTATTGAGGTTTATAACTAATCCCGTAGGTAAATGTAGAGGTAGCGTGCCGACGGCGATCACATCGACCTTGGAACCATTCCCGACGCGCATCGTCACCTCGTCCTTTGCCAGTCTCTGTTTATTCTGCAGCTCCTGCTGTGAGTTACAAATATGAGCAACGGCACCGGTATCAAATACCCAGGAGTTACTTCGAGTACTGGTAAGGTACACATCAATTACATGTATATCACATATACCTTTTGTTTTGCCGGCCTTCTTGTCCGCTAAGTATTTGGGGCAGTTCCGCTTCCAGTGACCTTTCCCTTTGCAATAAAAGCACTCCGTCTCAGGCTTGGGTCCATACTTTGACTTCTTCTTCCCAGCAGCTTGCTTGCCGGGCGCGGCAACTTCCTTGCCGTCCTTCTCAAAGTTCTTTTTACCCTTGCCCTTCTTGAACTTAGTGGTTTTATTGACCATCAACACTTGATGTTCCTTCTTGACTTCTACCTCTGCTGATTTCAGCATTGCAAATACTTCAGGAATGGTCTTTTCCATCCCCTGCATATTGAAGTTCATCACAAAGCTCTTGTAGCTTGGTGGAAGCGACTGGAGGATTCTGTCAATGACCGCATCATCCGGGAGATTAACTCCCAGCTGAGTCAAGCGGTTACATAACCCAGACATAGTGAGTATGTGCTCACTGACAGAACTATTTTCTTCCATCTTACAGCTGAAGAATTTGTCAGAGACTTCATATCTCTCGACCCGGGCATGAGCTTGGAAAACCATTTTCAGCTCTTCGAACATCTCATATGCTCCATGTCTCTCAAAATGCTTTTGGAGCCTCGGCTCTAGGCTGTAAAGCATGCTGCACTGAACGAGGGAGTAGTCATCGGCACGTGTCTGCCAAGCGTTCATAACGTCTTGGTTCTGTGGGACGGGTGGATCACCTAGCGGTGCTTGTAGGACATAATCTTTCTTGGCAGCTATGAGGATGATCCTCAGGTTCCGGACCCAGTCCGTATAGTTGCTGCCATTGTCTTTCAGCTTGGTTTTCTCTAGGAATGCGTTGAAATTGAATACAACGTTGGCCATTTGATCTACAAGACATATTGTAAAGATTTTAGACTAAGTTCATGATAATTAAGTTCATCTAATCAAATTATTAATGAACTCCCACTTAGATAGACATCCCTCTTCTAGTCATCTAAGTATAACATGATCCGAGTTGGCTAGGCCGTGTCCGATCATCACGTGACACGGACTAGTCAACGTCGGTGAACATCTTCATGTTGATCGTATCTTCTATACGACTCATGCTCGACCTTTCGGTCTTCTGTGTTCCGAGGCCATGTCTATGCACATGCTAGGCTCGTCAAGTCAACCTAAGTGTATTGCGTGTGTAAATCTGTCTTACACCCGTTGTATGTGAACGTAAGGGTCTATCACACCCGATCATCACGTGGTGCTTCGAAACGACGAACTGTAGCAACGGTGCACAGCTAGGGGGAACACTTTCTTGAAATTATTATGAGGGATCATCTTATTTACTACCATCGTTCTAAGCAAACAAGATGCAAAACATGATAAACATCACATGCAATCAAATAATAATAGTGACATGATATGGCCAATATCACATAGCACCTTTGATCTCCATCTTGGGGCTCCATGATCATCCTGTCACCGTCATACTCATCGACATGTAAGTTGTGATTCCTATTACAATAGCATGAACATCTCATACATCACATATAGATCATTCATCATTCATCACAACTTTGGCCATATCACATCACATAGCATACCCTGCAAAAACAAGTTAGACGTTCTCTAATTGTTGTTTGCATGTTTTACGTGGCTGCTATGGGTTTCTAGCAAGAACGTTTCTTACCTACGCAAAGACCACAACGTGATATGCCAATTGCTATTTACCCTTCATAAGGACCCTTTTTATCGAATCCGATCCGACTAAAGTAGGAGAGACAGACACCCGCTAGCCACCTTATGCAACTAGTGCATGTCAGTCGGTGGAACCTGTCTCACGTAAGAGTACGTGTAAGGTCGGTCCGGGCCGCTTCATCCCACGATGCCGCCGAATCAAGATAAGACTAGTAACGGCAAGCATATTGAACAAAATCAACGCCCACAACTACTTTGTGTTCTACTCGTGCAAGAGAACTACGCATAGACCTAGCTCATGATGCCACTGTTGGGGAACGTTGCAGAAAACAAAAATTTTCCTACAGTTTCACCAAGATCCATCTAGGAGTTCATCTAGCAACGAGTGATTAGATGCATCTACGTACCTTGTAGATCGCGAGCGGAAGCGTTCAAAGAACGGGGATGATGTAGTCGAACACGACGTGATCCAAATCACCGATGATCTTAGCACCGAACGGACGATGCCTCCGCGTTCAACACACGTACGGAACGGATGACGTCTCCTCCTTTCTTGATCCAGCAAGGGGGGAAGAGAGGTTGATGAAGATCCAGCAGCACGACGGCGTGGTGGTGGATGCAGGGCGTCACAGTAGTAGGGCTTCGCCTATACTACGAGAGAGAGACGTAACGGGGAGAGAGGGAGCACCAAAGGCTGAGGTATGAAGTCCTCCCTCTCCTCAACTATATATAGGAGGGCCAAGGGGGGGGGGTGCGCAGCCTAGGAGATCTAATCTCCTAGGTGCGGCTGCCAAGGGGAGGTTTCCCTCCCCCCCAAGGCACCTAGGGGTGCCCTCCACCACTTGGACTCTTCCTTTAAGTGGAACCCTAGGTGCATGGGCCTTTGGGGCTGGTGCCCTTGGCCCATCTAGGCCAAGGCGCACCCCCTACAGCCCATGTGGCCCCCCGGGACAGGTGGCCCCACCCGGTGGGCCCCCGGGACCCCTCCGGTGGTCCCGGTACAATACCGATAACCCCGAAACTTGTCCCGATGGCCGAAACAGCACTTCCTATATATAATTCTTTACCTCCGGACCATTCCGGAACTCCTCGTGACGTCCGGGATCTCATCCGGGACTCCGAACAACATTCGAGTTACTGCATATACATATCTTCATAACCCTAGCGTCACCGAACCTTAAGTGTGTAGACCCTATGGGTTCGGGAGACAAGCAGACATGACCGAGACGACTCTCCGGTCAATAACCAACAGCGGGATCTGGATACCCATGATGGCTCCCACATGCTCCACGATGATCTCATCGGATGAACCACGATGTCGAGGATTAATCAACCCCGTATACAATTCCCTTTGTCAATCGGTATGTTACTTGCCCGAGACTCGATCGTTGGTATCCCAATACCTTGTTCAATCTCGTTACCGGCAAGTCACTTTACTCGTACCGTAATGCATGATCCCGTGATCAACCACTTGGTCACCTTGAGCTCATAATGATGATGCATTACCGAGTGGGCCCAGTGATACCTCTCCGTTATCCAGAGTGACAAATCCCAGTCTCGATCCGTGTCAACCCAACAGACACTTTCGAAGATACCTGTAATGCACCTTTATAGTCACCCAGTTACGTTGTGACGTTTGATACACCCAAAGCACTCCTACGGTATCCGGGAGTTACACGATCTCATGGTCAAAGGAAAAGATACTTGACATTGGAAAAGCTCTAGCAAACGAACTACACGATCTTTGTACTATGCTTAGGATTGGGTCTTGTCCATCACATCATTCTCCTAATGATGTGATCCCGTTATCAATGACATCCAATGTCCATAGCCAGGAAATCATGACTATCTGTTGATCAACGAGCTAGTCAACTAGAGGCTTACTAGGGACATATTATGGTCTATGTATTCACACGTGTATTACGATTTCCGGATAATACAGTTATAGCATGAATAAAGACAATTATCATGAACAAAGAAATATAATAATAATGCTTTTATTATTGCCTCTAGGGCATATTTCCAACACCCCTATGCATAGGTTCATGGGCAGAACCCGCAAGTTGATCACCAAAACATACATCAAGTGGATCAATAGAATACCCCATTGTCACCATGGGTATCTCACGCAAGACATACATCAAGTGTTCTCAAATCCTTAAAGACTCAATCCGATAAGATAATCTTCAAAGGGAAAACTCAATCCATTACAAGAGAGTAGAGGGGGAGAAACATCATAAGATCCAACTATAATAGCAAAGCTCGCGATACATCAAGATCGTATCACCTCAAGAACACGAGAGAGAGAGAGAGAGATCAAACACATAGCTACTGGTACATACCCTCAGCCCCGAGGGAGAACTACTCCCTCCTCGTCATGGAGAGCACCGGGATGATGAAGATGGCCACCGGAGAGGGATGCCCCCTCCGGCAGGGTGCTGGAACGGGTCTAGATTAGTTTTCGGTGGCTACGAAGGCTTTTGGCGGCGGAACTCCCGATCTATTGTGTTCCCCGAAGTTTTTAGGGTATATGGGTATATATAGGAGGAAGAAGTACGTCGGTGGTTCTCCGGGCTGTCCATGAGGCAGGGGGCGCGCCCAGGGAGTGGGCGCGCCCCCACCCTTGTGGGCAGCCCGGGACTCTCCTGGTCCAACTCCGATACTCCATGGGCTTCTTCTGGTCCAAAAATAAGTTCCGTGAAGTTTCAGGTCAATTGGACTCCGTTTGATTTTCCTTTTCTGCGATACTCTAAAACAAGGAAAAAATAGAAACTGGCACTGGGCTCTAGGTTAATAGGTTAGTCCTGAAAATCATATGAAATAGCATATAAATGCATATAAAACATCCAAGGTTGATAATATAATAGCATGGAAAAATCAAAAATTATATATACGTTGGAGACGTATCATGTCTCGGCATGATGAACTATAGCAATAGTGCATACTCAGGGAGAACACTTATACCTTGAAATTTAGTGAGAGATCATCTTATAATGCTACCACCGTACTAAGCAAAATAAGATGCATAAAAGATAAGCATCACATGCAATCAATATAAGTTATATGATATGGCCATCATTATCTTGTGCCTTTGATCTCCATCTCCAAAGCACCGTCATGATCACCATCGTCACCGACTTGACACCTTGATCTCCATCGTAGCATCGTTGTCGTCTCTCCAACTATTGCTTCCACGACTATCACTACCGCTTAGTGATAAAGTAAAGCAATTACATGGCGATTGCATGTCATGCAATAAAGCAACAACCATATGGCTCCTGCCAGTTGCCGATAACTTTGTTACAGAACATGATCATCTCATACAACAATTTATATAATCACGTCTTGACCATATCACATCACAACATGCCCTGCAAAAACAAGTTAGACGTCCTCTACTTTGTTATTGCAAGTTTTACGTGGCTGCTACGGGCTTAGCAAGAACCGTTCTTACCTACGCATCAAAAACCACAACGATTTTTCGTCAAGTGTGCTATTTTAACCTTCAACAAGGACCGGGTGTAGTCACACTCGATTCAACTAAAGTTGGAGAAACAGACACCCACTAGCCACATGTGTGCGAAGCAGGTGGTAGAACCAGTCTCATCAACACGGTCATGTAATGTCGGTCTGGGCCGCTTCATCCAACAATACCGCCGAATCAAAGTATGACATGCTGGTAAGCAGTATGACTATTATCTCCCACAACTTTTTGTGTTCTACTCATGCATATAAAATCTACGCATAGACTTGGCTCTGATACCACTATTGGGGAACATAGTATTTCAAAAAAATTCCTACGATCACGCAAGATCTATCTGGGAGATGCATATCAACGAGAGGGGAGAGTGTGTCTACGTACCCTCGTAGACCAAAAGCGGAAACGTTTAGTAATGCAGTTGATGTAGTCGAACGTCTTCGCGATCCAACCGATCAAGTACCGAACGCACGACACCTCCGCGATCTACACACATTCAACTTGGTGTTTACCCTCGTACTCTTGATCCAGCTGAGGCCGAGGGTGAGTTACATTAGCACGATGGTGTGTTGACGGTGATGATGAAGTTACCGACACAGGGCTTCGCCTAAGCACTACGACAATATGACCGAGGTGTAAAACTGTGGAGGGGGGCACCGCACACGGCTAAAGATCAACTTGTGTGTCTATGGGGTGCCCCCCTCCCCGTATATAAAGGAGGGGAGGAAGAGGCCGGCCGGCCACAAGGCGCGCGCCCATGGGGGGGGGAATCCTACTCCAAGTAGGAATTGGCCCCCCTTTCCTAGTCCAAGTAGGAGAAGAAGGAAGGAGTGGGAGAGGGAGAGGGAAAGAGGGGTCGTGCCCCTCCCCTAGTCCTATTAGGACTCCCCTTGTGGGGGCGCCACCTCCTGGCTGCTGCCCTCTCTCTCCCCTAAGGCCCACTAAGGCCCATTACTTCCCCGGGGGGTTCCGGTAACCCCTCCGGCACTCGGGTTTTATCTGAAACCATCCGGAACACTTCCGGCGTACGAATAACATGGTCCAATATATCAATCTTTATGTCTTGATTATTTCAAGACTCCTCGTCATGTCTGTGATCTCATCCGGGACTCCGAACAACCTTCAGTACATCAAATCACATAACTCATAATACAAATCGTCATCGAACGTTAAGCGTGCGGACCCTACGGGTTCAAGAACTATGTAAACATGACTGAGACACATCTCCGGTCAATAACCAATAGCGGAACCTGGATGCTTATATTGGTTCCTACATATTCTATGAAGAGCTTTATCGGTTAAACCGCATAACAGCATACGTTGTTCCTTTTGTCATCGGTATGTTACTTGCCCAAGATTCGATCGTTGGTATCATCATACCTAGTTCATGAAGGAAATATGCCCTAGAGGCAATAATAAATTTGTTATTTATATTTCCTTATACCATGATAAATGTTTATTATTCATGCTAGAATTGTATTAACCGGAAACTTAGTACATGTGTGAATACATAGACAAACAGAGTGTCACTAGTTTGCCTCTACTTGACTTGCTCGTTGAATCAATGATGGTTATGTTTCCTAACCATAGACATAAGTTGTCATTTGATTAACAGGATCACATCATGAGAGAATGATGTGATTGACTTGACCCATCCGTTAGCATTAGCACGATGAGCATTTAGTTTGTTGCTATTGCTTTCTCCATAACTATACATGTTCCTATGACTATGAGATCATGCAACTCCCGAATACCGGAGAAACACTTTGTGTGCTACCAAACGTCACAACGTAACTGGGTGATTATAAAGGTGCTCTATAGGTGTCTCCAATGGTGTTTGTTGAGTTGGCATGGATCAAGATTAGGATTTGTCACTCCGATTGTTGGAGAGGTATCCCTAGGTCCTCTCGGTAATGTACATCACAATAAGCCTTGCAAGCAATGTAGCTAATGAGTTAGTTACGGGATGTAGCATTACGGAACGAGTAAAGAGACTTGCCAGTAACGAGATTGAACTAGGTATTGAGATACCGACGATCGAATCTCAGGCAAGTAACATACCGATGACAAAGGGAACAACATATACCGTTATGCGGTTTGACCGATAAAGATCTTCATAGCATATGTAGGAGCCAATATGAGCATCCAGGTTCCGCTATTGGTTATTGACCGGAGACATGTCTCGGTCATGTCTACATAGTTCTCGAACCCGTAGGGTCCGCACGCTTAACGTTCGGTGACGATCGGTATTACGAGTTTATGTGTTTTGATGTACCGAAGGTATTTCGGAGTCCCGGATTTGATCACGGACATTACGAGGAGTCTTGAAATGGTCGAGACATAAAGATCAATATATTGGAAGCCTATGTTTGGACATCGGAATGGTTCCGGGTGAAATCGGGAGTATGCCGGAGTACCGGGAGGTTACCGGAACCCCCCGGGAGGTGTATGGGCCTTATTGGGCCTTAGTGGAAGAGAGGGAGAAGAATCAAAGGAGGGGCGCCTCCCCAAGCCCAATCTGAATTGGGAAGGGGGCCGGCCCCCCTTTCCTTCCTTCTTCCTCCTCCTTCCTTCTCTCCTAAAACCAAACAAGGGAAGGGGGAATCCTACTCCTGATGGGAGTACGACTCCCTTGGGCGCGCCTAGAGAGGCCGACCCCCTCCCCTCCTCCACTCCATTATATACGGGGGAGGGGGAACCCCATGAAGACACAAGTTGATCATTGATCTTTTAGCCGTGTGCGGTGCCCCCCACCACCATAATCCACCTCGGTTATATCGTAGCGGTGCTTAGGCGAAGCCCTGTTCCGGTAGCATCATCATCACAGCCATCACGCCGTCGTGCTGATGAAACTCTCCCTCGAAGCTCTACTGGATCGTGAGTTCATGGGATGTCACCGAGCTGAACGTGTGCAGATCGCGGAGGTGCCATATCTTTGGTGCTAGATCGGTCGATCGTGAAGACGTACGACTACATCGACCGCGTTGTCATAACGCTTCCGCTTACGGTCTACAAGGGTACGTAGACAATACTCTCCCCTCTCATTGCTATGCATCACCATTATCTTGTGCGTGCGTAGGATTTTTTTTGAAATTACTGCGTTCCCCAATAGTTGCATCCGAGCCAGGTTTATGCGTAGATGTTATATGCACGAGTAGAACACAAAGGAGTTGTGGGTGTGGGTATATACATATTGCTTGCCGCCACTAGTTGATTCTTGATTCAGCGGCATTGTTGGATGAAGCGGCCCAGACCGACATTACGCGTACGCTTACGTGAGACTGGTTCTACCGACGTGCTTCGCACACAGGTGGCTAGTGGCTGTCTGTTTCTCCAACTTTAGTTGAATCGAGTGTGACTACACCCCGTCCTTGTTGAAGGTTAAAATAGCACACTTGACGAAAAATCGTTGTGGTTTTTGATGCGTAGGTAAGAACGGTTCTTGCTAAGCC
Organism: Triticum urartu; assembly: GCF_056163025.1. Lineage (NCBI taxonomy): Eukaryota > Viridiplantae > Streptophyta > Magnoliopsida > Poales > Poaceae > Triticum > Triticum urartu. The sequence goes on from NC_141876.1 coordinate 444,774,891, forward strand.
CATAGCAGCCACGTAAAACTTGCAACAACAAAGTAGAGGACTGATACGTCCAATTTGCATCATGCTTTTATATCAATATTTATTGCATTATGGGCTGTTATTACACATTATGTCACAATACTTATGCCTATTCTCTCTTATTTTATAAGGTTTACATGAAGAGGGAGAATGCCGGCAGCTGGGATTCTGGGCTGGAAAAGGAGCAAATATTAGAGACCTATTCTGCATAGCTCCAAAAGTCCTGAAACTCCACGGAAGACGTTTTCAGAATATATAAAAAATACTCAACGGAAGAGATTCACCAGGGGGGCCACACCCTGCCCACGAGGGTGGGGGGCACGCCCTACCCCTTGGGCGCACCCCTACCTCATGGGCCCCCTATTGGCCCTCCGGTGGCCATCTTCTGCTATATGAAGTCTTACGATGGTAAAAAGTAAGAAGCCATCTTCTCGGACGAAACTCCGCCGCCACGAGGCGGAACCTTGGCGGAACCAATCTAGGGCTCTGGCGGAGCTGTTCTGCCGGGGAAACTTCCCCCCGGAGAGGGAAATCATCGCCATCATCATCACCAACGCTCCTCTCATCAGGAGAGGGCAATCTCCATCAACATGTTCATCAGCACCATCTCCTCTCAAAACCCTAGTTCATCTCCTGTATCCAATTCTTGTCTCCAAGTCCGGGATTGGTGCTAGTAGGTTGCTAGTAGTGTTAATTACTCCTTGTAGTTGATGCTAGTTGGTTTAATTGGTGGAAGATCATATGTTCAGATCCTATATGCATATTAATACCCCTCTGATTATGAACATGTTTATGTTTTGTGAGTAGTTACTTTTGTTCCCGAGGACATGGGAGAAGTCTTGCTATTAGTAGTCATGTGAATTTGGTATTCATTCGATATTTTGATGAGATGTATGTTGTCTCTCCTCTAGTGGTGCTATGTGAACGTTGACTATATGACACTTCACCATTATTTCGGCCTAGAGGAAGGCATTGGGAAGTAATAAGTAGATGATGGGTTGCTAGAGTGACAGAAGCTTAAACCCTAGATTATGCGTTGCTTCGTAAGGGGCTGATTTGGATCCATATGTTTCATGCTATGGTTAGGTTTATCTTAATACTTTTGTTGTAGTTGTGGATGCTTGCAATAGAGGTTAATCATAAGTGGGATGCTTGTCCAAGTAAGGACAGTACCGAAGCACCGGTCCACCCACATACCAAATTATCAAAGTACCGAACGTGAATCATATGAGTGTGATGAAAACTAGCTTGACGATATTCCCATGTGTCCTCGGGAGCACTTTTCTCTATATAAGAGTTTGTCCAGGCTTGTCCTTTGCTACAAAAAGGATTGGGGCCACCTTGCTGCACTTTATTTACTTTTGTTACTCGTTGCTCGTTACAAATTATCCTATCATAAAACTATCTGTTACCACTTATTTCAGTACTTAATTAGAATACCTTGCTGGAAACTGCTTATCATTTCCTTCTGCTCCTCATTGGGTTCGACACTCTTACTTATCGAAAGGACTAGGATAGATCCCCTACACTTGTGGGTCATCAAGGACGTCTAACTTGTTTTTGCAGGGCATGTTGTGATGTGATATGGTCAAGACATGATTATATAAATTGTTGTATGAGATGATCATGTTTTGTAACAAAGTTATCGGCAACTGGCAGGAGCCATATGGTTGTCGCTTTATTGTATGACATGCAATCGCCATGTAATTGCTTTACTTTATCACTAAGCGGTAGTGATAGTCGTGGAAGCAATAGTTGGCGAGACGACAATGATGCTATGATGGAGATCAAGGTGTCAAGCTTTATTTGAATCGAATTCAATGAACATGGTTCTTTCTAAAGATCAAAAAGCAATCACTATACCGTGTTGTGGTTTTTGATGCGTAGGTAAGAACAGTTCTTGCTCCGCCCGTAGCAGCCACGTAAAACTTGCAACAAAAAAGTAGAGGGCGTCTAACTTGTTTTTTCTGGGCATGTTGTGATGTGATATGGTCAAGACATGATGCTAAATTTTATTGTATGAGATGATCATGTTTTGTAACACAGTTATCGGCAACTGGCAAGAGCCATATGGTTGTCACTTTATTGTATGAAATGCAATCGCCATGTAATTGCTTTACTTTAACACTAAGCGCTAGCAATAGTCGTAGAAGCAATAGTTGGCGAGACGACAACGATGATTCGATGGAGATCAAGGTGTCAAGCCGGTGACGATGGTGATCATGACGGTGCTTCGGAGATGGAGATCAAAGGCACATGATGATGATGGCCATATCATATCACTTATATTGATTGCATGTGATGTTTATCCTTTATGCATCTTATTTTGCTTAGTTCGGTAGTAGCATTATAAGATGATCTCTCACTAAATTTCAAGGTATAAGTGTTCTCCCTGAGTATGCACCGTTGCTACAGTTCGTCGTGCCGAGACACCACGTGATGATTGGGTGTGATAAGCTCTACGTTCACATACAACGGGTGCAAGCCAGTTTTGCACACGCAAAATACTTGGGTTAAACTTGATGAGCCTAGCATATGCAGATATGGCCTTGGAACACTAGAGACCGAAAGGTCGAACATGAATCATATAGTAGATATGATCAACATAGTGATGTTCACCATTGAAAACTACTCCATCTCACGTGATGATCGGACATGGTTTAGTTGATATGGATCACGTGATCAGTTAGATGATTAGAGAGATGTATATCTAAGTGGGAGTTCTTAAGTAATTTGATTAATTGAACTTTAATTTATCATGAACTTAGTACCTGATAGTATTTTGCATGTCTATGTTGTTGTAGATAGATGGCCCGTGTTGTTGTTCCGTTGAATTTTAATGCGTTCCTAGAGAAAGCTAAGTTGAAATATGATGGTAGCAACTACACGGACTGGGTCTGCAACTTGAGGATTGTCCTCATTGCTGCACAGAAGAATTACATCCTGGAAGCACCGCTAGGTGACAAACCGGATGCAGGAGCAACACCAGATGTTATGAACACCTGGCAGAGCAATGCTGATGACTACTCGATAGTTCAGTGTGCCATGCTTTACGTCTTAGAACCGGGACTTCAACAACGTTTTGAACGTCATGGAGCATATGAGATGTTCCAGGAGTTGAAGTTAATATTTCAAGAAAATGCCCGGATTGAGAGATATGAAGTCTCCAATAATTTCTACAGCTGCAAGATGGAGGAGAATAGTTTCGTTAGTGAACATATACTCAGAATGTCTGGGTACCACAACCACTTGACTCAACCGGGAGTTAATCTTCCTGATGATAGTGTCATTGACAGGGTTTTTCAATCACTGCCACCAAGCTACAAGAGCTTCGTGATGAACTATAATATGCAAGGGATGGATAAGACGATTCCTAAGCTCTTCGCAATTCTAAAGGTTGCGGAGGTAGAAATCAAGAAGGAGCATCAAGTGTTGATGGTCAACAAGACCACCAGTTTCAAGAAAAAAGGTAAAGGGAAGAAGGGGAACTTTAAGAAGAACAGCAAGCCAGTTGCTGCTCAAGTGAAGAAACCCAAGTCTGGACCTAAGCCTGAGACTGAGTGCTTCTACTGCAAAGGAACCGGTCACTGGAAGCGGAACTGCCCCAAGTATTTGCTGGAGAAGGAGGGCAAAGTGAAAGGTATATTTGATATACATGTTATTGATGTGTACCTTACTAATGCTCGCAGTAGTGCCTGGGTATTTGATACTGGTTCAGTTGCTAACATTTTCAACTCGAAACAGGGGCTACGGATTAAGCGAAGATTGGCTAAGGACGAGGTGACGATGCGCGTGGGAAATGGTTCCAAAGTCGATGTGATCGCTGTCGGCACGCTACCTCTACATCTACCTTCGGGGTTAGTATTAGACCTAAATAATTGTTATTTGCTGCCAGCGTTGAGCATGAACATTATATCTGGATCTTGTTTGATGCGAGACGGTTATTCATTTAAATCAGAGAATAATGGTTGTTCTATTTATATGAGTAATATCTTTTTGTTGGAAATATGCCCTAGAGGCAATAATAAAATGGTTATTATTATATTTCCTTGTTCATGATAATTGTGTATTGTTCATGCTATAATTGTATTAACCGGAAACCGTAATACATGTGTGAATACATAGATCGTAATATGTCCCTAGTAAGCCTCTGGTTGACTAGCTCGTTGATCAATAGATGGTCATGGTTTCCTGACCATGGACATTGGATGTCATTGATAACGGGATCACATCATTAGGATAATGATGTGATGGACAAGACCCAATCTTAAGTGTAGCACAAGATCGTGTAGTTCGTTTGCTAAAGCTTTTCTAATGTCAAGTATCATTTCCTTAGACCATGAGATTGTGCAACTCCCGGATACCATAGGAATGCTTTGGGTGTACCAAACGTCACAACGTAACTAGGTGGCTATAAAGGTGCATTACAGGTATCTCCAAAAGTGTCTGTTGGGTTGGCACGAATCGAGACTAGGATTTGTCACTCCGTATGACGGAGAGGTATCTCTGGGCCCACTCGGTAATGCATCATAATAATGAGCTCAATGTGACTAAGGAGTTGGTCATGGGATCATATGTTACGGAACGAGTAAAGAGACTTGCCGGTAACGAGATTGAACAAGGTATGGGGATACCGGCGATTGAATCTCGGGCAAGTAACATACCGATAGACAAAGGGAATTGTATACGGGATTGATTGAATCCCCGATATCATGGTTCATCTGATGAGATCATCGTGGAACATGTGGGAGCCAATATGGGTATCCAGATCCCGCTATTGGTTATTGGCCGAAGAGATGTATCGGTCATGTCTGCATGGTTCCCGAACCCGTAGGGTCTACACACTTAAGGTTCAGTGACACTAGAGTTGTTATGGGAAATAGTATGTGGTTACCGAAGGTTGTTCGGAGTCCCGGATGAGATCCCGGATGTGACGAGGAGTTCCGGAATGGTCCGGAGGTTAAGATCGATATATTGGACGAAGGGTATTGTAGCCGAAATTGTTCCGGGGGTACAGGGTGACGACCAGCGTGTCCAAAAGGGGTTTCGGAGGCCCCGACAAGCGTTGGGGGGCCTTATGGGCCAAGGGGAGGGGGCACATCAGCCCACTAAAGGGCTGAGCGCCCCTCCCACCCCATCTCACGTAACTTGGAGAGGTGGGGGCGCCTCCCCTAGGGAAGCCACCCCTCCCGGCTTGGGGGGCAAGTTTCCTAGGGGTGGGGGCGCCCAAACCCATCTAGGGTTTCCCCTATGGCCGCCGCCCCTCCCCTAGGGAACCCTAAGGCGCCTCCTCCACCTCCCTTCCCCCTATATATAGTGAGGGAGAGAGAGGGCAGCCACACCCTTCCCCTGGCGCAGCCCCTCCCCCTCTCCTACACCTCCTCCTCCTCCGTAGCGCTTGGCGAAGCCCTGCCGAAGAACCACGAGCTCCATCACCACCACGCCATCGTGTTGTCGGATTTCTCCCTCAACCTCGCCTCTCCCCTTGCTGGATCAAGAAGGAGGAGACGTCCTCGGGCTGTACGTGTGTTGAACGTGGAGGCGCCGTTGTTTGGTGCTTAGATCGACTCCACCAACCGCGTTCTTGTAACGCTTCCGCTTAGCGATCTTCAAGGGTATGAAGATGCACTCCCTCTCTCTCGTTGCTAGTATCTCCTAGATTGATCTTGGTGACACGTAGGAATTTTTTTGAATTATTGCTACGTTCCCCAACAGTGGTGTCAGAGCTAGGTCTCTGCGTAGATTCTTTGCACGAGTAGAACACAAAGCAGTTGTGGACGATGATTTGTTCAATTTTCTTACCGTTACTAGTCTTATCTTGATCCGGCGGCATTGTGGGATGAAGCGGCCCGGACTGACCTTACACGTATGCTTATGTGAGACCGGTTCCACCGACTGACATGCACTTGATGCATAAGGTGGCTGGCGGGTGTCTGTCTCTCCCACTTTAGTCGGATCAGATTCGATGAAAAGGGTCCTTATGAAGGGTAAATAGCAATTGGCATATCACCGTTGTGGTTTTGCGTAGGTAAGAAACGTTCTTGCTAGAAACCCATAGCAGCCACGTAAAACATGCAACAACAATTAGAGGACCTCTAACTTTTTTTTGCAGGGTATGCTATGTGATGTGATATGGCCAAAAGGATGTGATGAATGATATATGTGATGTATGAGATTGATCATGTTCTTGTAATAGGAATCACGACTTGCATGTCGATGAGTATGAAAACCGGCAGGAGCCATAGGAGTTGTCTTAATTTATTTATGACCTGCGTGTCAATGAAAATGCCATGTAATTACTTTACTTTATTGCTAACCATTAGCCATAGTAGTAGAAGTAATAGTTGGCGAGGCAACTTCATGAAGACACGATGATGGAGATCATGATGATGGATGTCATGGTGTTCATGCCACGCCTCGAAGTTTGAGATCAAAGGCGCAAGATGATATTGGCCATATCATGTCACTTTATGATTTGCATGTGATGTTTGTCATGTTTACATCGTATTTGCTTAGAACTATGGTAGCATAAATAAGATGATCCCTCACTAGAATTTCAAGAAAGTGTTCCCCCTAACTGTGCACCGTTGCGAAGGTTCGTTGTTTCGAAGCACCACGTGATGATCGGGTGTGATAGATTCTAATGTTCGAATACAACGGGTGTAAGCCATATTTACACATGCAAAACACTTAGGTTGACTTGACGAGCCTAGCATGTACAGACATGGCCTCGGAACACAAGAGACCGAAGGGTCGAACATGAGTCGTATAGTAGATGCGATCAACATTCATATGTTCACCGTTGATGACTAGTCCGTCTCACGTGATGATCGGACACGACCTAGTTGATTCGGATCATGTATCACTTAGATGACTAGAGGGATGTCCATCCGAGTGGGAGTTCATTAAAATTTGATTAGATGAACTTAATTATCATGAACATAGTCTAAATTGTCTTTGCAAATTATGTTGTGGATTAATAGCTCGTGATTTAGCTCTTTGTTTTAATACGTTCCTGGAGAAATACTAAGTTGAAAGATATTGTAAGCAATTGTGCGGACTAGGGCCGTAGTCTGAGGATTGTCCTCACTGCTACATAGAAGGCTTCCATCCTTGATGCACCGCTCGGTGTGCCAACCCCTCTGGCATCGCTGTCGATGTTGTGAACATCTGGTAGACACGCTCTGATGACTACCTGATAGTTTAGTGCGCCATGCTTTATGGCTTAGAGTCGGGGCTACAAAAGCGTTTTGAACGCCATAGAATATATGAGATGTTCGAAGAGCTGAAATTGGTATTTCAGGCTCATGCCTATGTTGAGAGGTTGAGACCTCTGACAAGACCTTTGCCTACAAAATGGAGGAGAATAGCTCAGCCAGTGAGCATGTGCTCAGAATGTATGGGTACTTCAATCACTTGAATCAAGTGGGAGTTAATCTTCTAGATAAGAGAGTGATTGACAAAGGTTCTCCAGTCGCTATCACCAAGCTACCAGAGTTTCGTGATGACCTATAACATGCAAGGGAAGTTAATCCCAGAGCTGTTCGTCGTGCTTAAGGTCGTAATGGTAGAAATCAAGAAGGAGCATCAAGTGTTGATGGTTAACAAGAGCACTGGTTTCAAATAAGGGCAAGGGCAAGAAGGGAAACTTCTTGAATGGCAAGCCAGTTGCCGCTCCAGTGAAGAAACCCAAGAACCCAAACCCGAGACAAAGTGCTTCTATTAGGGGAACGGTCACTGGTAGCGGAACTGCCTCAAATACTTGGTAGATAAGAAGGTTGTCAACTTCAACAAAAGTATATTTGATATATGTGTGTTATTGATGTGTACTTTACTAGTACTCCTAGTAGCACCTGGGTATTAGATACCAGTTCAGTTGCTAATATTGGTAACTCGAAACAAAAGCTATGGAATTAACGAAGACTAGCTAAGGGCGAGGTGACGATGTGTGTTGGAAGTGTTTCCAAGGTTGGTGTGATCACCATCGCACGCTCCCTCTACCTTCGGGATTAGTGTTGAACCTAGATAAATGTTGTTAGCATTGGTGTCTGCGTTGAGCATGAACATGATTAGATCATGTTTATTGCAATATGGTTATTCATTTAAGTCAGAGAATAATGGTTATTCTGTTTACATGAATAATACCTTCTATGGTCATGCACCCAATGTGAATGGTTTATTGAATCCCGGTCGTAGTTATACACATGTTCATAACATTGATGCCAAAAGATGTAGAGTTGACAATGATAGTACCACTTTCATGTGGCACTGCCGCTTAGGTCATATTGGTGTAAAGCGCATGAAAGAACCTCCATGCTATTGGACTTTTCAAGTCACTTGATTTTGAATCACTTGACAGATGTGAACCATGCCTCTTTGGCAAGATGACTAAAACCCCGTTCTTTGGAACAATGGAATGGGCAAGTGACTTGTTGGAAATCATACATGCTGATGTGTGCAGTCCGATGAGTGTTGACGCGCGCGGTGGATATCGTTATTTTCTCACCTTCACCGGTGAATTGAATAGATATGGGTATATTTACTTAATGAAGCATAAGTCTGAAATGTTTGAAAAGTTCAAGCAATTTTAGAGTGAGGTTGAGAATCATCATGACAAGCAGATCAAGTTCCTATGATCTGATCAAAGGGAAAGCATCTGAGTTATGAGTTTGGCAATCACTAAAGACAAGGTGGAATTGTTTCACAGTTGACGCCTCCTGGAACACCATAGCATGATGGTGTGTCCGAGCGTCGTAATCGAACCTTATTGGATGTGGTGTATGATGTCTCTTACCAATCTACCGCTATTTTTGGGGGTTATGCATTAAAGACAATTACATTCACTTTAAATAGGGCACCATCTAAGTCCGTGGAGACGACACCGTATGAACTATGGTTTGGCAAGAAACCAAAGTTGTTGTTTCTTAAGGTTTGGGTCTACGATGTTTATGTCGATAGGCTTCGGTCAGAAAAGCTCGAACCCAAAGGGAAAATTTTGTCTTCACAGAATACCCAAACAAGATGATTGGGTATACCTTTTATCTCAGATCTAAGGGCAAAGTGTTTGTCGCTAAGAATAGGTCCTTTCTCGAGAAAGAGTTTCTCTCAAAAGAATTGAGTGGGAGGAAGATAGAACTTGATGAGGTTGTTGAACCTTCACTTCAACCAGAGAGTAGCGCATCACAGAAAGATGTTTCTGTGGCACTTATAGTTGAAGAGAAAGCTAATGATGATGATCATGAAGCTTTAGATAAAATTTCTATCGGACCTCGTAGGTCGACAAGGGTGTGTACAACTTCTCATTGGTAACCCTGTCTTAAAGGTCATGTTGTTGGACAACGATGAACCTATGAGCTATGAAGAAGCGATGGTGGGCCCGGATTCCAACAAATGGCTAGAAGCCATGAAATCCGAGATAGGATCCATGTATGAGAACAAATTATGGACTTTGGTGGACTTGCCCGTTGAACGGCAAGCCATTGAGAATAAATGGATCTTTAAGAAGAAGACAGACGTTGATGGTAATGTCACCATTTGTGAAGCTCGACTTGTCTCAAACAAGTTTTCGACAAGTTCAAGGAGTTGACTATGATGAGACTCTCTCAATCATAGCGATGCTAAAGTCTGTTAGAACTATGTTAGCAGTTGCTGCATTTTCATTTACGAAATCAGGCAGATGGATGTCAAAAACAAAGTTTCCTTGACGGTTTCCGTGAGGAAAGGTTGTATGTGATGCAACCAAAAGGTTTTTGCCAATCCTAAGGATGCTAAAAGGTATGCAAACTCCAGCGATCCTTCTATGGACTGGAGCAAGCATCTCGGAGTTGGAACATATGCTTTCATGAGGCGATCAAAGCATTTGGGTTTATACAAAGTTTGCAAGAAACTTGTATTTGCAAGAAAGTGAGTGGGAGCACTACAACAATTTTTGATAGGTATATATGGATGACATATTGTTGATCAGAAATGATGTAGAATTTCTAGAAATCATAAAGGGTTGTTTGAATGGAGTTTTTTCAAGGAAGACATCTGTAAAACTGCTTACATGTTGGGTTCAAGATCTATAGAGATAAATCAAGACACCTGATAAGACTTTCACAGAGCACATACCTTGACATGATCTTGAAGGAGTTCAAGATGGATCAGTCAAAGAAGGAGTTCTTGCCTGAGTTGTGAGGTGTGAAGTTAAGACTTGAAGCTCGACCACGGAAGAAGAAAGAGAAAGGACGAAAGTCGTCCCCTATGCCTTAGCCATAGGCTCTATACGATATGCCATGTTGTGTACCGCGATGTGCCTTGCCACGTGTCTGGTAAGGGGGTACAAGAGTGATCCAGGAGTAGACTCATTGGACAGCGGTCAAAATTGTCCTTAGGAATAAGGAAATATTTCTCGGTTATGGAGGTGATAAAGAGTTCGGCGGAAAGGGTTACGTCGATGCAAGCTTTAACACCTATCCAGATGACTCTGAGTAGCAAACCGGATACGTATAGTGGAGCAACCATTTGGAACAGCTCCAAGTGGAGCATAGTAGCAACATCTGCAATATGAAATCGAGATTTGCGAAGAATACACGGATCTGAATGTTGCAGACTCGTTGACTGACACTTCTCTCATAAGCATAACATGATCAAACCCTAGAACTTATTGAGTGTTAATCACATGGTGATGTGAACTAGATTATTGACTCTAGTAAACTCTTGGGAGTCAATCACATGGCGATTTGAACTAGATTATTGACTCTAGTAAACTCTTTGGGTGTTAGTCACATGGCGATGTGAACTATGAGTGTTAATCACATAACGATGTGAACTAGATTATTGACTCTAGTGCAAGTGGGAGACTGTTGGAAATATGCCCTAGAGGCAATAATAAAATGGTTATTATTATATTTCCTTGTTCATGATAATTGTCTATTGTTCATGCTATAATTGTATTAACCAGAAACTATAATACATGTGTGAATACATAGATCGTAGTATGTCCCTAGTAAGCCTCTAGTTGACTAGCTCGTTGATCAATAGATGGTCATGGTTTCCTGACCATGGACATTGGATGTCATTGATAATGGGATCACATCATTAGGAGAATGATGTGATGGACAAGAACCAATCTTAAGCGTAGCACAAGATTGTGTAGTTCGTTTGCTGAAGCTTTTCTAATGTCAAGTATCATTTCCTTAGACCATGAGATTGTGCAACTCCCGGATACCGTAGGAATGCTTTGGGTGTACCAAACGTCACAACGTAACTGGGTGGCTATAAAGGTGCATTACAGGTATCTCCAAAAGTGTCTGTTGGGTTGGCACGATTCGAGACTAGGATTTGTCACTCTGTATGACGGAGAGGTATCTCTGGGCCCACTCGGTAATGCATCATCGTAATGATCTCAATGTGACTAAGGAGTTGGTCACGGGATCATGCGTTACGGAACGAGTAAAGAGACTTGCCGGTAACGAGATTGAATGAGGTATGGGGATACCAGCGATCGAATCTCGGGCAAGTAACATACCGATAGACAAAAGGAATTGTATACGGGATTGATTGAATCCCTGACATCGTGGTTCATCCGATGAGATCATCGTGGAACATGTGGGAGCCAATATGGGTATCCAGATCCCGCTATTGTTTATTGGCCGAAGAGATGTCTCGGTCATGTCTGCATGGTTCCCGAACTCGTAGGGTCTACACACTTAAGGTTCGGTGACGCTAGAGTTGTTATGGGAAATAGTATGTGGTTACCGAAGGTTGTTCGGAGTCCCGGATGAGATCCCGGACGTGACAAGGAGTTCCGGAATGGTCCGGAGGTGAGGATCGATATATTGGACGAAGGGTATTGGAGGCCGGAATTGTTCTGGGGGTACCGGGTGACGACCAGCGTGTCCGAAAGGGGTTTCGGAGGCCCCGACAAGCGTTGGGGGGCCTTATGGGCCAAGGGGAGGGGCACATCAGCCCACTAACGGGCTGAGCGCCCCTCCCACCCCATCTCACGTAACTTGGAGAGGTGGGGGCGCCTCCCCTAGGGCAGCCACCCCTCCCGGCTTGGAGGGCAAGTTTCCTAGGGGTGGGGGCACCCAAACCCATCTAGGGTTTCCCCTATGGCCGCCGCCCCTGCCCTAGGGAACCCTAGGGCACCTCCTCCACCCCCTTCCCCCTATATATCTTGAGGGAGAGAGAGGGCAGCCACACCCTTCCCCTGGCGCAGCCCCTCCCCCTCTCCTACACCTCCTCCTCCGTAGCACTTGGCGAAGCCTTACCGGAGAACCACGAGCTCCATCACCACCACGTCGTCGTGCTGTCGGAGTTCTCCCTCAACTTCTCCTCTCCCCTTGCTGGATCAAGAAGGAGGAGACGTCCCCGGGCTGTACATGTGTTGAACGCGGAGGCGCCGTTGTTCGACGCTTAGATCGGAATCGACCGCGATCTGAATTGCTGCGTGTACGACTCCACCAACCGCGTTCTTGTAATGCTTCCGCTTAGTGATCTTCAAGGGTATGAAGATGCACTCCCTCTCTCTCGTTGCTAGTATCTCCTAGTTTGATCTTGGTGACACGTAGGAATTTTTTTGAATTATTGCTACGTTCCCCAACACTTTTATGGTCATGCACCCCTGATGAGTGGTCTATTTTTACTAAATCTTGATAGTAGTGATACACATGTTCATAGTATTGAAGCCAAAAGATGCAGAGTTGATAATGATAGTGCAACTTATTTGTGGCACTGCCGTTTAGGTCACATTGGTATAAAGCGCATGAAGAAACTCCATTCTGTTGGACTTCTGGAATCACTTGGTACTTGCGAACCATGCCTCATGGGCAAGATGACTAAAACTCCGTTCTCTGGAACAATGGAGCGAGCAACAGAGTTATTGGAAATCATACATACTGATGTATGTGGTCCAATGAACATTGAATCTCACGGCAGATATCGTTATTTTCTCACCTTCATAGATGATTTGAGCAGATATGGGTATATCTACTTGATGAAACATAAGTCTGAAACATTTGAAAAGTTCAAAGAATTTCAGAGTGAAGTGGAAAATCATTGTAAAAAGGAAATCAAGTTTCTACGATCTGATCATGGAGGTGAATATTTGAGTTATGAGTTTGGACTTCATTTGAAACAATGTGGAATAGTTTCACAACTCACGCCACCTGGAACACCACAGCGTAATGGTGTGTCCGAACGTCGTAATCATACTTTACTAGATATGGTGTGATCTATGATGTTTCTCACTGATTTACCGCTATCGTTTTGGGGTTACGCTTTAGAGACAACTGCATTCATGTTAAATAGGGCACCATCTAAATCCGTCGAGACGACACCTTATGAATTGTGGTTTGGAAAGAAACCCAAGTTGTCGTTTCTTAAGTTTGGGGCTACGATGCTTATGTGAAAAAGCTTCAACCTGATAAGCTCGAACCCAAATCGGAGAAATTTGTCTTCATAGGATACCCAAAGGAGACTGTTGGGTACACCTTCTATCATAGATCCGAAGGCAAGATATTCGTTGCTAAGAATGGATCCTTTCTAGAGAAGGAGTTTCTCTCGAAAGAAGTGAGTGGGAGGAAAGTAGAACATGACGAGGTAATTGTACTTTCTCCCTTATTGGAAAGTAGTTCATCACTAAAATCAGTTCCAATGATTCCTACGCCAGTAAGTGAGGAAGATAATGATGACGATCATGAAACTTCTGATCAAGTTACTACCAACCTCGTAGGTCAACAGAGTAAGATCCGCACCTGAGTGGTACGGCAATCCTGTTCTGGAAGTCATGTTACTTGACCATGACGAACCTACGAACTATGAGGAAGCGATGATGAGCCCAGATTCCGCAAAATGGCTTGAGGCCATGAAATCTGAGATGGGATCCATGTATGAGAACAAACTGTGGACTTTGGTTGACTTGCCCGATGATCGGCAGGACATAGAAAATAAATGGATCTTCAAGAAGAAGACTGACGCTGGCGGTAATGTTACTGTCCACACAGCTCGACTTGTTGCAAAAGGTTTTCGACAAGTTCAAGGAGTTGACTATGATGAGACCTTCTCACCCGTAGCGATGCTTAAGTCCGTCCGAATCATGTTAGCAATTGCCGCATTTTATGATTATGAAATTTGGCAAATGGATGTCAAAACTGCATTCCTTAATGGATATCTTAAAAAAGAGTTGTATATGATGCAACCAGAAGGTTTTGTCGATCCAAAAGGTGCTAACAAAGTGTGCAAGCTCCAGTGATCCATTTATGGACTGGTGCAAGCCTCTCGGAGTTGGAATATACGCTTTGATATTGTGATCAAAGCATATGATTTTATACAGACTTTTGGAGAAGCATGTATTTACAAGAAAGTGAGTGGGAGCTCCGTAGCATTTCTGATATTATATGTAGATGACATATTGTTGATCGGAAATGATACTGAATTTCTGAATAGCATAAAAGGATACTTGAATAAGAATTTTTCAATGAAAGACCTCGGTGAAGCTGTGTGACGCCCCGAGACCGATGTGCCAGGTGTCATCCAGTTATTCGCTGTTGTTGCCTTGTCATTGCTTGCGTGTCATGCATTGCATATCATGTCATCATGTGCATTTCTTTTGCATACATGTTCGTCTCATGCATCCGAGCATTTTTTCCGTTGTCCGTTTTGCATTCCGGCGCTCCTATCTCCTCCGGTGCCCCTTTCTACCTTCTTTTCATGTGTGGGCATTAAACATTTCCGGATTGGACCGAGACTTGTCATGCGGCCTTGGTTTACTACCGGTAGACCGCCTGTCAAGTTTCATACCATTTGGACTTCGTTTGATACTACAACGGTTAACCGAAGGACCGAGAAGGCCTCGTGTGTGTTGCAGCCCAACACCCTTCCAAAGTGGCCCAAAACCCACCTAAACCTCCTCCATCATCTCGGTCATTCGATCACGATCGCGTGGCGGAAAACCGCACCTCATTTGGACTCTCCTAGCTCCCTCTACCTATAAATATGTGGCTCTCCCCGATTTTTCGCGCAGTCCAAAACCCTAGCGTCTTCCCACTCCGCCACCGGACATGTCCGCGCCCGCCGGACACGTCCAGCCTCCACCTCACTCCGACCAACCAGAGGCCGCCACGTTGCCCTCCCCGCCGCCGCAGCCAACCGGCCGTCGCCACCTCAGCGCCTCACCCTCTCTCTCCTCTCCATTCACAGCGCCGGCCCTGCAGGCCCATCGTAGGCCCGCAGGGCCCAACCGCCGCCGCCGCCGCCCGCGAAGGACCCCGCGCGCGCCGCCCGCCGTCTTCTCGGCTTCCGGCCGCCGGAGCTGCGCCGGCCACCGCAACGCACCGCCACCGCGCCGGACTTCGCTCGCCGCGCCGCCGCGCCATCCCACCGGCGCCCGCACCTCTCCTCGCCGCCATTGCCCCGCCGCCATGTTCCCTCATCGCCGGCGCCGCCCATCGCCATCGCCGGTCCGTTCCTCCGCCGTCCGGCATCCCGTCGCCTCTCCTCGCCGCGGCGCACCTCGGCAGCCGCGCCGGCGTGCCTCGCCGGCGAGCTCCGTCATCTCCGGTCGCCGCCCCGTCCCAGATCCGGCCGGGTGGGACGAGATCCACCCGGTCCCGAACCAAACACGCCCCACGTCCCGATCCGCTCCGTCTCGGATCCCTCCGTCCAGCGTTGACTTTCGCGGAGGGTCCCCGAGATTTCCATGTTTCAAATGCCCTTGTTCATCTTGTCGTAACTCCGCATCCGCAGATCCGTTTTGAGTGTGTAGCATATCGAAATGTTCGTCTCAGAGAGCACATCATTTCATCTTATTGCATCATTTTCATTTGAGTTCATCTTGATGCCCGAAATGCTGTTGGAAGAGTGCTATTTGAGATAGTTGCCAGATCTGCTGCTCCAATTAGCTATTTGTCATTTTTGCCATGATTATTGTGTGCATGATATGCCCATGAGCTCTACATATGTTTTGTTATATGCCTTGTCATCTTTCCAGAGGTGCTTGCCATGTATTTTTGTGATATGTGTGGTGACTAGCACAAGCTTGCAAAGTGGTGCATTCGTTAATGCTGATTTCAGGGACTTAGCAATTCCACTAAGTCCTTGATCTGTTTTATCAATGTGCCATATGTTCATGTTGTTTCCTAGTGATCCGTGCCTCTTTTGAGGATGATCAGTAATGATGATTTGTTAATCTTGTAGTTCTCTATCCATCCATGTCTTTGTTTGCAATTATGGAGCACCCTATCTTGAGTCAATCGAGCTCTACTTTTGCTATTTCATGAATCTGAGCAGATTGTCTACTTGTTAGCGATTTTGCCGAGGATGTTGTAGTTGATCCGTGCATGCTATGTTGTTGCTCTTGCCATGTCTAGCTTGTATAATGTGTATTATTAATGGGTGTATTCTTAGTTTGTCATGACTTGCTCTATAGTGAGTGCATCGAGCTCGTAAACATGCCTACTTGATATCTGATTTGCATGCTCCAGTTTTTCACTAAGTCTGTGATCTGATTATGTTTTTGCCATGTTCACATGCTTGCAATTGTATTTTATGATCCCTTTTGGCTCAAGGTCACTTAGGGACTTTTGTTAAGCTCTTTGACTAGCTCCATGCCATGCTTTTCTTTGCCATGTTCAGGCCCTGTAGCTTATAGTTTTCATGCTCCAAATTGTGCTACCTGATCTGATATTCCAGACAAGTGTTAATTTCACTAAGTCTGAGATCTGTTTACCAATTGCATTTTTGCCATGCTTGTTTGAACCTGTTAATGGATGATTTGGCCGTAGCTCAGTGTTCCTCTTTTGTTAAGCATCATGAATGGATCCCTGTCATGCATTTTGTTGCCATGTTTGAGTGCTGTAGCATGTTTAACTTGTTGCATTTAGAGGGTTACTTGCTGTTTATCGCAGACCGGTGCCATATTTGTTTTGCTTGCCATTTCCAAACCGTGTCTCCGATTCCGGTGTTCTTCATATCGATTTCAACCGAAATCACCTCACCTTTCCAGTGGCACACTTGGATTTCCAAGTTGATGCTAGGTTCATTCATTCCCTTGCAAATCATGCATATGCATTGCATCCCGCATCCCGCATATCATACCATGTTCATGTGTGGTTTGTTTACCATGTTGTTTGCTTCTTTCCGGTGTTGCTTCTTCGGGTTGGTTCCGGTAACATCGTGTTGTGAGAATTCGTTCGACTACGTCCGTTTGCCTTCTTCATCGACTCGTTCTTCTTCCTTGCAGGATTTCAGGCAAGATGATCATACCCTCGAAATCACTTTTATCTTTGCTTGCTTAGTTGCTCGCTCTTTTGCTATGCCTATGCTGCGATACCTACCACTTGCTTATCATGCCTCCTATATTGTTGAACCAAGCCTCTAACCCACCTTGTCCTAGCAAACCGTTGTTTGTCTATGTTACCGCTTTGCTCAGCCCCTCTTATAGCGTTGTTAGTTGCAGGTGAAGATTGAAGTTTGTTCCTTGTTGGAACATGGAGATGGTGTTCCTTGTTGGAACATGTTTACTTGTTGGGATATCACCATATCTCTTATTTAATTAATGCATCTATATACTTGGTAAAGGGTGGAAGGCTCGGCCTTATGCCTGGTGTTTTGTTCCACTCTTGTCGCCCTAGTTTCCGTCATATCGGTGTTATGTTCCCGGATTTTGCGTTCCTTACGCGGTTGGGTATAATGGGAACCCCTTGACAGTTCGCCTTGAATAAAACTCCTCCAGCAAGGCCCAACATTGGTTTTACCATTCGCCACCTAGCCTTTTCTTTCCCTTGAGTCGGCCGGCTCAAGGGTCATCTTTATTTAAACCCCTGGCCCAGTGCTCCTCTGAGTGTTGGTCCACCTTGTCAGCCGCCGGTGGCCACCAGGGGTAACTCTGGGCTGGCCTACCGGAAGTTTGGACAATCCGGTGTGCCCTGAGAACGAGATATGTGCAGCTCCTATCGGGATTTGTCGGCACATTCGGGTGGCTTTGCTGGTCTTGTTTTACCATTGTCGAAATGTCTTGTAACCGGGATTCCGAGTCTGATCGGGTCTTCCCGCTAGAAGGAATTGTTGGGGAACGTAGCAGAAATTCAAAAAAATTTCTACGCATCACCAAGATCAATCTATGGAGTAATCTAGTAACGAGGGGAAGGAGAGTGCATCTACATACCCTTGTAGATCGCTAAGCAGAAGCGTTCAAGTGAACGGGGTTGATGGAGTCGTACTCGTCGTGATCCAAATCACCGATGATCCTAGTGCCGAACGGACGGCACCTCCGAGTTCAACACACGTACAGCCCGGTGACGTCTCCTACGCCTTGATCTAGCAAGGGGAGAAGGAGAGGTTGGGGAAGACTCCATCCAGCAGCAGCACGACGGCGTGGTGGTGGTGGAGGAGCACGGGACTCCAGCAGGGCTTCGCCAAGCACTACGAGAGACGAGGAGGGAGAGGGCTAGGGCTGCGCCAACAGGGGAAGAATTCGTGTGTTGGGCTGCCTCTTAGCCTCCACTATATATAGGGGGATAGGTAGGGCTGCGCCCCCACCTAGGGTTCCCACCCTAGGGGTGGCGGCAGCCCCCAGATCCCATCTGGGGTGGCGGCCACAAGGGGAGAGGGGGAGGCGCACCTGAGGTGGGCCTTAGGGCCCATCTGCCCTAGGGTTTGCCCCCTTCCCCTCTTGGAGGCGCCTTGGGCCTTGGTGGGAGGTGCCCCAGCCCACCTAGGGGCTGGTCCCTTCCCACTATTGGCCCATGTAGGCCTCCGGGGCTGGTGGCCCCACCTGGTGGACCCCCGGACCCCTCCGGTGGTCCCGGTACACTACCGGTGATGCCCGGAACACTTCCGGTGGCCAAAACCATACTTCCTATATATTAATCTTTACCTCTGGACCATTTCGGAACTCCTCGTGACGTCCGGGATCTCATCCGGGACTCCGAACAACATTCGGTAACCACGTACATACTTTCCCTATAACCCTAGCATCATCGAACCTTAAGTGTGTAGACCCTACGGGTTCGGGAGTCATGCAGACATGGCCGAGACAACTCTTCGGTCAATAACCAATAGCGGGATCTGGATACCCATGTTGGCTCCCACATGCTCCACGATGATCTCATCGGATGAACCACGATGTCAAGGACTTAATCAATCCCGTATACAATTCCCTTTGTCTATCGGTACGATACTTGCCCGAGATTCGATCGTCGGTATCCCGATACCTTGTTCAATCTCGTTACTGGCAAGTCTCTTTACTCGTTCTGTAACGCATCATCCCGTGATCAACTCCTTGATCACATTGTGCACATTATGATGATGTCCTACCGAGTGGGCCCAGAGATACCTCTCCGTTTACACGGAGTGACAAATCCCAGTCTCGATTCGTGCCAACCCAACAGACACTTTCGGAGATACCTGTAGTGTACCTTTATAGCCACCCAGTTACGTTGTGACGTTTGGCACACCCAAAGCACTCCTACGGTATCCGGGAGTTGCACAATCTCATGGTCTAAGGAAATGACACTTGACATTAGAAAAGCTTTAGCATACGAACTACACGATCTTTGTGCTAGGCTTAGGATTGGGTCTTGTCCATCACATCATTCTCCTAATGATGTGATCCCGTTATCAACGACATCCAATGTCCATGGTTAGGAAACCGTAACCATCTATTGATCAACGAGCTAGTCAACTAGAGGCTTACTAGGGACATGGTGTTGTCTATGTATCCACACATGTATCTGAGTTTCCTATCAATACAATTCTCGCATGGATAATAAACAATTATCATGCACAAGGAAATATAATAATAACCAATTTATTATTGCCTCTAGGGCATATTTCCAATAGTCTCCCACTTGCACTAGAGTCAATAATCTAGTTCACATCGCCATGTGATTAACACTCACAGGTCACATCGCCATGTGACCAACATTCAAGAGTCTACTAGACTCAATGATCTAGTTCACATCACTATGTGATAAACACTCAAAGAGTTCTGGGTTTGATCATGTTATGCTTGTGAGAGAGTTTGTAGTCAACGGGTCTTGCCATATTCAGATCCCTCTGTATTTCACAAAACTTTATGTCATATCGTAGATGCTGCTACCACGTTCCACTTGGAGCTATTCCAAATTGTTGCTCCATTATACGTATCCGGTATCTCTACTCAGGGCTATCCGGATAGGTGTTAAGCTTGCATCGATGTAACTCTTTACGTCGAACTCTTTATCACCTCCATAACCGAAAAACATTTCCTTATTCCTCTAAGGATAATTTTGACCGCTATCTGGTGATCTACTCCTAGATCACCTTTGTACCCTCTTGCCAGACATGTGGCAAGGCACACATCAGGTGCGGTACTCAGCATGGCATACCGTATACAGCCTATGACAAAAGCATAGGGGATGACCTTCATCCTTCCTCTTTCTTCTGCCGTGGTCAAGCTTTGAGTCTTACTCGACTTCACACCTTACAACTCAGGCAAGAACCCCTTCTTTGACTGATCTATTTTGAACTCCTTCAAAAACATGTCAAGGTGTGCGTTCTTTGAAAGTGTCATCAGGCGTCTTGATCTATCTCTATAGATCTTGATGCCCAATTTTTAAGCAGCTTTATCCAGGTCTTCCTTTGAAAAACACTCTTCAAACAACCGTTTATGCTTTCCAGAAATTCTACATTATTCCGGATCAGCAATATGTCATCCACATATACTTATCAGAAATGTTGTAGTGTTCCCACTCACTTTCTTGTAAATACAAGTTTCTAGCAAACATTGTATAAACCTAAAAGCTTTGATCACTCCATCAAAACATATATTCTGATTCCGAGATGCTTGCTCTAGTCCATAGAAGGATTGCTGGAGCCAGCATACCTTTTAGAATCCTTAGGATCATCAAAACATTTTATTATATCACATACAACCTTTTCTTACGGAAACTGGTAAGAAAACTTGTTTTGACATCCATCTATCAGATTTCATAAACGAAAAATACAGCTAATGCTAACATGATTCCGACGGACTTAAGCATCGCTACGGGTGAGAAATTCTCATCATAGTCAACTCCTTGAACTTGTGAAAAGACTCTTTCCCACAAGTCGAGCTTCTTAGACGGTAACATTACTTCCCACGTCCGTCTTCTTCTTAAAGATCCATTTATCTCAATGGCTTGCCGATCATCAGGCAAGTCCACCAAAGTCTATACTTTGTTCTGATATATGGATCCTATCTCGGATTTCATGGCTTCTAACCATTTGTCGGAATACGGGCCCACCATCACTTCTCCATAGATCGTAGGTTCATTGTTTTCTAACAACATGATATCTAAGACAGGATTACCGTACCACTCAGGAGTAGTACATATCCTTGTCGACGTACGAGGTTCGATAGCAACTTGATCCGAAGCTTCATGATCACTATCATTAACTTCCTATTCAACAGACGTAGGCGCCACAGAAAACATCTTTCTGTGTTGCATCACTCTCTGGTTGAAGTAAAGGTTCGACAACCTCATCAAGTTCTATCTTCCTCCCACTCAATTCTTTCGAGAGAAACTCCTTCTCGAGAAAGGACCCGTTCTAAGCGACAAACAATTTGCCCTCGGATCTGAGATAGAAGGTATACCCAACTGTCACCTTTGGGTATCCTATGAAGATGTGTTTGTTCGCTCTTGGGTTCGAGCTTCTCCGGCCGAAGCCTTAAGCATCGCAGTCCCAAACATTAAGAAACGACAACTTTGGTTTCTTGCCAAACCATATTCTTACGACGTCATCTCAACGGACTTAGATGGTGTCCTATCTAAAGTGAATGCAGCTGTCTCTAATGCATAACCTCAAAATGAAAATGGTAGATTGATATGAGACATCATAGATCGCACCATATCTCATAGGGTTCGATTATGACGTCCGGACACACCATTACCTTGTGGTGTTCCAGGTGGCTTCAATTGTGAAACAATTCCACAATGTCTTAAGTGTTTGCCAAACTCATAACTCAGATATTCTCATTGATCAGATCGTAGGAATTTTATCTTCTTGTTATGATGATTCTTAACTCCACTCTAAAATCGCTTGAACTTTTCAAACGTTTCAGACTTGTGCTTCATTAGGTAAATATACCTATATCTACTCAAATCGTCAGTGAAGATGAGAAAATAGCGATATCCACCGCACGCTTCAATTCTCATTGGATCACACGCATCAGCATGCATGATTTCCAACAAGTCACTTGCCCGTTTCATTGTACCTGAAAACGGGGTCTTAGTCATCCTGCCCATGAGGCATGGCTCGCATGTGTCAAGTGATTCAAAATCAAGTGACTCCAAACATCCATCGATATGGAGTTTCTTCATGCATCTTACGCCAATATGACCTAAGCGGCAGTGCCACGAGAAAGTGGTACTATCATTATTAACTCTACATCTTTTGGCGTGAACATGTGTATTACCACGACCGAGATTCAATGAACCATTCACATAGGGTGCATGACCATGAAAGGTATCATTCATGTAAACAGAACAACCATTATTCTCTAACTTAAATGAATGACCATATTGCAATGAACATGATCTAATCATATTCATGCTCAACGTAGACACCTGATAACATTTATCTAGGTTCAATACTAATCCCGAAGGTAGATGGAGCGTGCGATGGTGATCTCATCAACTTTGGAAACACTTCCAACACACATCATCACCTCGCCCTTAGCCAGTCTCCGTTTAGTCCGTAGCTTTTGCTTCAAGTAACCAATAATAGCAACTGAACCGGTATCCAATACCCAGGTGCTACCAGGAGTACTAGTGAGGTACACATTAATAACACGTATATACTTTGTTGAAGTTACCAGCCTTCTTTACCACGCATTTGGGGTAATTCCTCTACCAGTGACTGTTCCCCTTACAATAGAAGCACTCAGTCTCGGGTTTGGGTTCAACCTTGGGTTCCTTCACTGGAGCGGCAACTGGTTTTCCATCCATGAAGTTTCCCTTCTAGCCCTTGCCCTTCTTGAAACCAGTGGTCTTGTTAAACCATCAACACTTGATGCTCCTTCTTGATTTCTACCTTTTGCGTTCTTAAGCACCGCGAACAGTTCCGGGATCAACTCCATCCCTTGCATGTCATAGTTCATCACGAAGATCTAGTAGCTTAGTGATAGTGGCTAGAGAACTCTATCAATCACTATCTTATCTGGAAGTTTAACTCCCACTTGATTTAAGTGATTGTAGCACCCAGACATTCTGAGCACATGCTCACTAGCTGAGCTATTCTCCTCCATCTTGTTGGCAAAAGAACTTGTCAGAGGTCTCACACCTATCAACACGGGCATGAGCCTGAAATCCCAATTTCAGCTCTTGGAACATCTCATATGTTCTATTGCATTCAAAACGTCGTTGGAATCCTGATTCTAAGCCGTAAAGTATGGTGCACTAAACTATCAAGTAGTCATCAGGATGTGTCTGTCAGGTGTTCACAACATCCACAGACGACGTTGTAGGGGTTTGCACATCGAGCGGTGCATCAAAGACGTAAGCCTTCTGTGTAGCAGTGAGGACACTCCTCGGACTACGGACCTAGTCCGCATCATTGCTTACAATATATTTCAACTTAATCTTTCTCTAGGAACGTATTGAAACAAGGAGCTACAAGGTGAGCTATTTATCTACAACATATTTGTAAAGACAATTTAGACTATGTTCATGATAATTGAGTTCATCTAATCAAATTATTTAATGAACTCCCACTCATATAGACATCCCTCTAGTCATCTAAGTGAAGCATGATCCAAATCGACTAGGCCGTGTCCGATCATCACGTGAGACGGACTAGTCATCAACGGTGAACATCTCATGTTGACCGTATCTTCTATACGACTCATGTTCGACCTTTCGGTCTTCCGTGTTGCGAGGCCATGTCTGTACATGCTAGGCTCGTCAAGTCAACCTAAGTGTTTCGCATGTGTTCCGAGGCCATGTCTGTACATGCTAGGCTCGTCAACACCCGTTGTATTCGAATGTTAGAATCTATCACACCCGATCATCACGTGGTGCTTCGAAACAACGAACCTTCGCAACGGTGCACAGTTAGGGGGAACACCTTTCTTGAAATTTTAGTGAGGGATCATCTTATTTAAGCTACCGTCGTTCTAAGCAAATAAGATGTAAAACATGATAAACATCACATGCAAACAAATAGTGACATGATATGGCCAATATCATTTTGCTCCTTTTGATCTCCATCTTCGGGGCTCCATGATCATCGTTGTCACCGCCATGACACCATGATCTCCATCATCATGATCTCCATCATCGTGTCTTCTTGAAGTTGTCTCATCATCTATTACTTCTACTACTATGGCTAACGCTTTAGCAATAAAGTAAAGTAATTACATGACGTTTATGTTGACACGCAGGTCATAAATAAATAAAGACAACTCCTATGGCTCCTGCCGGTTGTCATACTCATCGACATGCAAGTCGTGATTCCTATTACAAGAACATGATCAATCTCATACATCACATATATCATTAATCACATCCTTTTAGCCATATCACATCACAAGGCATATGCTGCAAAAACAAGTTAGACACCCTCTAATTGTTGTTGCAAGTTTTTACGTGGCTGCTATAGGTTTCTAGCAAGAACGTTTCTTACCTACGTGAAAACCACAACGTGATATGCCAATTTCTATTTACCCTTCATAAGGACCCTTTTCATCGAATCCGATCCGACTAAAGTGGGAGAGACAGACACCCGCTAGCCACCTTATGCAACTAGTGCATGTCAGTCGGTGGAACCAGTCTCACGTAAGAGTACGTGTAAGGTCGGTCTGGGCCGCTTCATCCCACGATGCCGCCGAATCAAGATAAGACTAGTAACGGCAAGCAAATTGACAAAATCGACGCCCACAACAACTTGTGTTCTACTCGTGCATAGAAACTACGCATAGACCTAGCTCATGATGCCACTGTTGGGGAACGTAGCAGAAATTCAAAAAGTTTCTACGCATCACCAAGATCAATCTATGGAGTAATCTAGCAACGAGGGGAAGGAGAGTGCATCTACATACCCTTGTAGATCGCTAAGCGAAAGCATTCAAGTGAACGGGGTTGATGGAGTCATACTCATCGTGATCCAAATCACCGATGATCCTAGTGCCGAACGGACGGCACCTCCGTGTTCAACACACGTACAGCCCGGTGACATCTCCTACGCCTTGATCCAGCAAGGGGAGAAGGAGAGGTTGGGGAAGACTCCATCCAGCAGCAGCACGACGGCGTGGTGGTGGTGGAGGAGCGCGGGACTCCAGCAGGGCTTCGCCAAGCACTACGAGAGACGAGGAGGGAGAGGGGTAGGGTTGCGCCAACAGGGGAAGAATTCGTGTGTTGGGCTGCCTCTTAGCATCCACTATATATAGGGGGAGAGGGAGGGCTGAGCCCCCACCTAGGGTTCCCTCCCTAGGGGTGGCGGCAGCCCCCAGATCCCATCTGGGGCGGCGGCTACAAGGGGAGAGGGGGAGGCGCACCTGAGGTGGGCCTTAGGGCCCATCTGCCCTAGGGTTTGCCCCCTTCCCCTCTTGGAGGCGCCTTGAGCCTCTGTGGGAGGCACCCCAGCCCACCTAGGGGCTGGTACCTTCCCACTATTGGCACATGTAGGACTCCGGGGCTGGTGGCCCCACCTGGTGGACCCTCGGACCCCTCCGGTGGTCCCGGTACACTACCGGTGATGCCCGGAACACTTCCGGTGGCCAAAACCATACTTCCTATATATTAATCTTTACCTACGAACCATTCCGGAACTCCTCGTGACGTCCGGGATCTCATCCGGGACTCCGAACAACATTCAGTAACCACATACATACTTTCCCTATAACCCTAGCGTCATCGAACCTTAAGTGTGTAGACCCTACGGGTTCGGGAGTCATGCAGACATGGCCGAGACAACTCTCCGGTCAATAACCAACAGCGGGATCTGGATACCCATGTTGGCTCCCACATGCTCCACGATGATCTCATCGGATGAACCACGATGTCAAGGACTTAATCAATCCCGTATACAATTCCCTTTGTCTATCGGTACGATACTTGCCCGAGATTCGATCGTCGGTATCCCGATACCTTGTTCAATCTCATTACCGGCAAGTCTCTTTACTCGTTCCGTAACACATCATCCCGTGATCAACTCCTTTATCACATTGTGCACATTATGATGATGTCCTACCGAGTGGGCCCAGCGATACCTCTCCGTTTACACGGAGTGACAAATCCCAGTCTCGATTCGTGCCAACCCAACATACACTTTCGGAGATACCTGTAGTGTACCTTTATAGCCACCCAGTTACGTTGTGACATTTGGCACACCCAAAGCACTCCTACGGTATCCGGGAGTTGCACAATCTCATGGTCTAAGGAAATGACACTTGACATTAGAAAAGCTTTAGCATACGAACTACACGATCTTTGTGCTAGGCTTAGGATTGGGTCTTGTCCATCACATCATTCTCCTAATGATGTGATCCCGTTATCAACGACATCCAATGTCCATGGTTAGGAAACCGTAACCATCTATTGATCAACGAGCTAGTCAACTAGAGGCTTACTAGGGACATGGTGTTGTCTATGTATCCACACATGTATCTGAGTTTCCTATCAATACAATTCTACCATGGATAATAAACAATTATCATGAACAAGGAAATATAATAATAAGCAATTTATTATTGCCTCTAGCGCATATTTCCAACAGGAATATCCTTCGTTTACCGTGAGAGCTTGTGATTGGCTAAGTTGGGACACCCCTGCAGGGATTTGAACTTTCGAAAGCCGTGCCCACGGTTATGGGCAGATGGGAATTTGTTAATGTCCGGTTGTAGAAAACCTTAAGTTGACCTTAATTACAATACATCAACCGCGTGTGTAACCGTGATGGTCTCTTTCCGGCGGAGTCCGGGAAGTGAACACGGTGTTGGAGTTATGCTTGACGTAGGTTGTTCTAGGATCACTTCTTGATCATAGTTGTTCGACCGTGCTCTTGCCTTCTCTTCTCGCTCTCATTTGCGTATGTTAGCCACCATATATGCTAGTCGCTCGCTGCAGCTCCACCTCATACCTTTACCTTACCCTTAAGCTTAAATAGTCTTGATCGCGAGGGTGCGAGATTGCTGAGTCCCCGTGGCTCACAGATTACTTCCAAAACCAGTTTGCAGGTGCCGATGAGTCTGTGCAGATGACGCAACCGAGCTCAAGGAGGAGCTCGATGGAGATCTTGTCCTTTGTGTTGTTTCGTGTTAGTTGATCAGTAGTGGAGCCCAGTCGGGACGATCGGGGATCTGTGTATCTTTTGGGGTAGTCTTCTTTTATTTTGGTTCCGTAGTCGGACCATGATTGTATCTGGATGATGTAATGCTTTATTCATGTAATTGTGTGAAGTGGCGATTATAAGCCAACTATGTATCTCTTTCCCTTATATATTACATGGGTTGTGTGAAGATTACCTCACTTGCGACATTGCTTTCAATGTGGTTATGCCTCTAAGTCGTGCTTCGACACGTGGGAGATATAACCGCATCGAGGGCGTTACAAGTTGCTATCAGAGCCTTCCCCGACCTTAGGAGCCCCCACTGCTTGATCGTTTTTAGCAGCCATTGTCGAGTCTAGAAAAAATGTTTTGAGTCATTTAGGAATTATATATCGGAGAGTTTAGGAATTCTTTTTACCACCCAGTCCCTTCATCGCTCTGGTAAGGCATCCTGGAGTTGAGTTTTGACTCTTCTCTTCTCAAATTTCACTAAAAAAAATTTTAGGATCACGCGGGTATCTTAGAATCATTCCGATGGTTTTGTGAAGAGAACATTGTTCTTGGTGCCTCCTGTCTTTAGGGGTTGTGGCAGTGTCCCGGGGAGTTGAGCTCCGAGGTGTTGTCGTCACAATTTTATCGTTGCAGTTCTGGAATACCCGAGTTTGGTACGCCGACATCGAAAATCTCTTTTATGCAGTTCGTTGGTGAGATAACCTCGACGCCACCCAGTACTGGGGCGGGAGTTCGGGAGTATTGCCATAGCTTGTATAACGGATTCTTTTCGAAGGTTGAGGTAGATGATTTTCGAAGGTTTCTTGGTTATGTGTTGAAGGATGGATACAGCTGGATGTAGGATTTGCTAGTTTTGGGTGAGATATTATGCTTCCCCTGTATCCCCAACACCTGATTGCATAACCGGAAAGTTTTGGGAGTTTATAAGTGGGAATTCAAGTAGCTCTTAGGATATCTTTTCGACAGAGATATGATATGAAATTGGGGTTCGACATCTAGTGGTCCGCCTATTCACGGTCGGTTTTACAGTGGTCTCGTTGTGTCTTAAAGAGTCCTTGGCTATGCCGACTCGGGGATGCTTCGTATGTCATGTGCACTGCCTTGTACATGATGGTGCTGTACGATCGAGCCCGTGTAGGCCCCACCACGAAAACTTCGGACGAAATCTCTATCATATGTTTGTTCCGTCTTATTCTGCAAGCCAACCTTTTTTTTTGTTTTGAGTTGTGGTATTCGAGTTGCTTCGAAGTCAAGTGTTGATTCCATACCTTTTCCAAGCGGTGTTCTCATATTTCTATGTGAATACTAATCCTTCATGATAATCGAGATTGTCATGTCAATCCTTTTCAACCGGTGTGTTTTCTCCTCAAGCGGTTCCGTTCATTTTCAACGTCCACAAGATCAATTATCAGTTCTTCTCAACGTTGTCCTTTTCATCCGTCTCCAAGTTGCCTTTGTTTTTCCCGCCCACCCACCCTTGTTTCTTCAAGGACTCAGATTTCTTAATCTAGTATCATCTTATTCTTGTGAAGTCTCTTCGTTTCTTTTATCTTCTCCGGTGGATCCAAGTCAAGCTTTGTGGATCATATCTTTTCCTCATTTCAATACCTTCTCATACCGGTGCACCTCACATTTATCCACTTCTCGCTATTTAATTGTTCCGGAGTGCTCAAGATATCTCAAAGATTCGTGTTTCCACTCTGCTTTCATTCAAGATCTTTCGAGGATGTCACCTCATTCAAGTCATTTAATTCAACCGGTGCTTTCTCTCATTTAAATCATTCTACGGTGTTTCTTTTGAGTGGGCCCTAACCCACAGGTTTTTTCCTAGGATCTTACCTGACTCTTCTTATTTTCCAGGAGTTTTTCAAATTCATTTCAAAGATTGACGTAAGAATGATTT
Source organism: Triticum urartu (assembly GCF_056163025.1). Classification (NCBI taxonomy): domain Eukaryota; kingdom Viridiplantae; phylum Streptophyta; class Magnoliopsida; order Poales; family Poaceae; genus Triticum; species Triticum urartu. The sequence continues at coordinate 444,804,094 of NC_141876.1, forward strand.
ATCATCAGTCAAATGTCTTTCTCCAAGATCTTTCAAATTCTTTCCATCATTGGCTCAACCTTTCTAATTTTCATCCAGGAGTATCTCAACAATTCTTGGTGGTGTTTTCTCGTCGTCACGCTCAACATTTCAAGACCGAAGAAGATTTTTCCTCTCAATCTTGGTCCGTTCTCTTCAAGATTCGTGATTCTAGCTTGTTGCCATCCTCTCATAATTGTTTTTGATTGTGAAAATTCTTTTCACCCATCCGGAGTAATTCAGAGTATTTTTTTAGTTTGATTCTCCGGAGCCCATCGTCTCATAAGTATTCATTCATAGCTTTTAGTTATCGTTCTCCTAATCTTACTGGTGCATCGATCAATTATCCTCTAATCGGCTCGTGATGTAACACCCTCGATGTGACTATATCTCGCACGTGTCGAGGAACAACTTAGAGGCATAATCGCATTGAAGGCATATGTCGCAAGTTAGGCAATCTTCACAACATCCCATGTAATATAAATAATAAAGGGGAGATAACATAGTTGGCTTACACTCGCCACGTCAATCAAGTACATAAATAACATTACATCATCCAAACACTCATGGCCCGACTACGGCGCCAAAATAAAAGAGAACCCAACATGCGACGCGGTCACAATCACCCCCAACTGCGCACCACTACTGATCATTAGGAAAGGAAACATAGTAACGTTGAGAGTCTTCGTCGAACTCCCACTTGAGCTCAAACGCGTCTCCTGGAGCGGAATCATTAGGCCCTGCATCTGGTGTAATAGTAATCTGTGAGCCACAGGGACTCAGCAATCTCGCACCCTCGCGATCAAGACTATTTAAGCTTATAGGTAAGGCAAGGTAAAATATGAGTGAAGCGGCAGCAAGCGACTAGCAAGTATGGTGGCTAGCTTATATGCAAGAGAGAGCGAGAAGAGGAGGCAAAGCGCGAGCGAGAAACTAGAGAACCACCTGCGCAAACATTACTCCAACACCGTGTCCACTTCCCGGACTCCGCCGAGAAGAGACCATCACAGTAACGCACTCAGTTGATTCATTTTAATTAAATTAAGGTTCAAGTTATCTACAACCAGACATTAACAAATTCCCATCTTCCCATAACCGCGGGCACGACTTTGAAAGTTCAATCCCTGCAGGGGAGTCCCAACTTAGCCCATGACAAGCTCTCACGGTCAACGAAGGAATAGACCTCCTCCCAAGACGTTCCGATCAGACTCGGTATCTCGATTCTCAGGGCACACTCAGATGAGCGCTCCATACAACTAAAACCAAACCTCGAGTTTCCCCAAGGGGGCGCTGCACAGGACTCTAGTTTGGACCAACACTCAGAGGAGCACTGGCCCGGGGGGGTTTAAATACGATGACCCTCGGGCTCCGGAAACCCAAGGGAAAAAGAGGCTAGGTGGCAAATGGTAAGACCAATGTTGTGCATTGCTGGAAAAGCTTTAATCAAGGCGAAATATCAAGGGGTTCCCATTATAACCCAACCGCGTAAGGAACGCAAAATCTGGGAACATAACACCGATATGATGGAAACTAGGGCGGCAAGAGTGGAACAAAACACTAGGCGAGAGGCCGAGCCTTCCACCCTTTACCAAGTTTATAGATGCATTAAGATAACAAGATAATATAATGCTATCCCAACAAGTAAATAAATGTTCCAACAAGGAACGGGCTCCAATCTTCACCTGCAACTAGCAACGCTATAAGAGGGGCCGAGCAAAGCGGTAACATAGCCAATCAACGGTTTGCTAGGACATGGTGGGTTAGAGGTTTGACATGGCAATTTGGGAGGCTTGAAAGCAAGTGGTAGGCGTCGTAGCAATGGCATAGCAAAAGAGCGAGCAAACTAGCATAGCAAAGATAGTAGTGATTTCGTGGGTATGATCATCTTGCCTGCACAGTTGTCAGAGTTGACTGGATCCTCAAAAGCAAACTCAACGGGCTCCTCGTTAGCGAACTCGTCTCCCAACTCTACCCAAACAAGACAAACAAGCAACAAGGATACAATCAACCACGTGCAAGGATCAAACAATATGATGCAATGATGATATGCTATGCGGGATGCGACGCGGGATGCAAAATGCAAGATATGACAGGAAATGCATGAACCTGGCCTCAACTCGGGAACACCAAGTGTGCCACTGGAAAGATGAGATGAAATCGCTTGAAAACGATATAAAGAACGCCGGAATCGGAGTTACGGTTTGGAAATGGCAAGCGATTCAAAAATGACACCGGTCTGCGATTTATAGCAAGTAGCCATCTAAATGCAATGAGATGAACATGCTACAGCACCCAAACATGACAACAAAATACATGGCAGGGATTCACACAAGATGCTTAACAAAAATCTAGCACTAAGCTACGGCCAATTCATCCATTAACAGTTTCAAACAAGCATGGCAAAAATGCATATGGAAAACAGATCTCAGACTTGGTGAAATCAACACTTGTCTGGAATTTCAGATCAGGTAGCACTCTTCGGAGCAACAAAACTACATGCTACAGGACCTGAACATGGCAAAGTAAAGCATGGCATGGAGCTACTCAAAGAGCTTAACAAAAGTCCCTTAGTGACCTTGAGCCAAAAGGGATCAAAAATACAATTGCAAGCATACAAACATAGCAAAAACATAATCAGTTTTCAGACTTAGTGAAAAACTAACGCATGCTGAAATATAACTCAAGTAGGCATGTTTACGAGCTTGATGCACTCACTACGGTGCAAGTCAAGGCAAGACAAGCATACACCCATCAAGAAGGAACAAAATGCAAGCTAGACATGGCAAGAACAATAGAATAGCATGCACGGATCAACTACAACATCATCGGCAAAATTGCAAACAAGTTGACAATCTGCCCAGATTCACAAAGTAGCAAAAGTAGAGCTCGATTGACTCAAGCTAGGGTGCTCCATAATTGCAAACAAAGACATGGATGGATAGAGCACTACAATATTAACAAAACATCCTTACTGATCATCCTCAAAAGATGCACGGATCACTAGGAAACAACATGAACATATGGCATCATGAGATAAACAGCTCCAGGACTTAGTGAAATTACTAAGTCCCTGAAAACAGAATTAGCAAGTGCACCACTTTGTAAGCTTGCACTAGACACCACACACATCACAAAAATACATGGGTTACACCTCTGGAAAGATGACAAAACCCTTAAGAAAACATATGTAGAGCATCAGGGCATATCATGCACACATTAATCATGGCAAAAATGACAAAAACCTAAATGGAGTAGCAGATCTGACAATTAACTCAAGTAGCCCTCTTCTAACAGCATTTCGGGCATCAAGATGATCTCAAATGAAAATGATGCAATGGAATGAAATGACGTACTCTCTGAGATGAACATTTTGATATGCTATATGCATGAATTGGAGCTACAGATGCAAAGTTATGGGGCTATGAACATGGGAACTTGAACTGCAGACTTAGGAAAAAAATGAGAGGTCAACCCCTAGGGTTCGTCCCAGATCTGGATCGCGCGCTTCCCGAGGTGGCTCCGGCGATGTGCACTGTTCACCAGCGAGGAAAGTCGAGGGAGAGGAGGCCGGGGCTCCGCCGGCGAGGGCGCGGGGTCCTCGCAGGATCCGCCGGCGGCGAGGAGGAGGCGGCGCGGCCGGGGACGGGCGGTGGCGGCCCGGCGCCGGAGCCGAGGCGACGAGGTGGCGGCGGCGGCGGGGCGGTCCGCGGCGGCGCGGCGCCGGAGTGGCGGGCGACGGCGGCGCGACGAAGGAAGAGCGGGGCGGCGCGGGGAAGGCGGCGGCCGGGCTCGGGGGCTGGATCTGGGCCCAAGCGGGCCGGCGCGGGGAAGGTGGCGGGAGGCCACGTGGCGTGCGCCTATTGGCTGGGGCGCGGCGCCGGGATTCGTCCAGCGGTGATGGACATGTCCGGTGCGCGCGAGGAGATTTTAGGGTTTCGGGGGGAGAGGAAGATCCGGATTCGGAGGGGTCTTTAAATAGACATAGAGGGAGCTAGGAGAGTCCAAATGAGGTGCGGTTTTCGGCCACGCGATCGTGATCGAACGCTCTAGATGATGGAGCAGAGTTAGGTGGGTTTTGGGCCAAATTGGAGGGGTGTTGGGCTGCAACACACACGAGGTGTTTTCGATCCCTCGGTTAACCGTTGGAGTATCAAACGAAGTCCAAATGATACGAAACTTGACAGGCGGTCTACCGGTAGCAAACCAAGGCCGCTTGGCAAGTCTCGGTCCAATCCCGAAATGTTTAATCCCCACACACGAAAGAAAGGTAGAAATGACCACCGGAGGAGAAAGAAGTGCCGGAATGCAAAACGGACAACGGGGAAAAAGCTCGAATGCATGAGACGAACACGTATGCAGATGCAATGCACATGATGACATGATATGAGATGCATGACAACGACAACAACACACGGAGACAAAGAACCCGAACCCGAGGAAATAAATTAACTTAACGCCGGAAACGGCAAGAGTTGGAGTACAAATTGGGAAAATTACATCCGGGGTGTTACAACACTCCACCACTACGAAAGGATCTCGTCCCGAGATCTAGGACTGAAAGAACGCCGGGTACTCAGAACGGAGGTGATCCTCGCGTTCCCAGGTAGTCTCACGGTCGGAATGGTGTGACCACTTGACTTTGAGAAATTTGATTGACTTGTTGCGAGTCTTGCGTTCAGTCTCCTCGAGAATAGCAACTGGGTGCTCACGATAAGAGAGATCTTCTTGGAGCTCAATGTCCTCGAAGTTGACGGTGCGGTCAGGAGTCTTGAAGCACTTGGAAGCCGAGAGACATGGAACACGTCATGAACATTTGCAAAGTTTGAAGGAAGCTCGAGTTGATAGGCGAGGTCGCCTCTCTTGCTGACAATCTTGAAAGGTCCCACGTATCTGGGGCAAGCTTCCCTTTGATACCGAAGCGACGAGTACCTTTCATAGGAGAGACACGGAGGTAAACATGATCTCCGGTCTCGAAAGCCAAATCACGGTGCTTACTATCATAGTAGCTCTTCTTACGGGATTGGGCTGCTTTGAGGTTATCACGAATGACTTTGCACATTTCTTCTGCCTCTGTGATTAAGTCATTACCCAAAAGCTGACGTTCACCAGTTTCAGACCAGTTGAGAGGGGTACGGCACTTCCTGCCATACAGACTTTCAAATGGGGCCTTGCCCGAACTTGCTTGAAAACTGTTGTTGTAGGAGAATTCAGCATAAGGAAGACAATCCTCCCACTTCATGCCGAAGGAGATCACACAAGCCCTGAGCATATCTTCAAGAATCTGGTTGACACGCTCGACTTGACCGCTAGTTTGAGGATGGAAAGCTGTACTGAAGTGGATGTTGGTGCCCATGGCCTTCTAAAAAGAATCCCAAAACTTCGAGGTAAAGATGCTGCCACGGTCTGAAGAGATCACTTGTGGAATACCGTGTAGAGAGACAATACGAGAGGTATAGAGTTCCGCCAATTGAGCTGCAGTGATCGACTCTTTGATAGGCAGAAAGTGAGCCACTTTGGTGAGTTTGTCCATGACAACGAATATAGCATCATTGCCACGCTTGGACTTTGGAAACCCAGTCACGAAGTCCATTTTAATGTGGTCAAACTTCCATTATGGAATGGCAAGAGGTTGGAGGAGACCTGCTGGCCTTTGGTGTTCTGCCTTCACTCTTCTACAGACATCACATTCATTCACGAATTGAACGATCTCGCGCTTCATTAGAGTCCACCAATAAGCTTGCTTGAGGTCCTGATACATCTTCGTGCTCCCAGGGTGGATGGAGAGGAGAGAATTGTGAGCCTCGTTCATGATCACTTTATGGAGGTCACCTTCGGGTACAACAATACGATCCTCGAAGAAGAGAGTATCCTTGTCGTCAAGGCGGTAGCACTTGTACTTGGGTTGACTTTTGGCAATCCCAATCTTCACCTTTTTCACCATAGCATCAAGAAGCTGGGCTTGGCGAATCTGGTCTTCCAAGGTAGGAGAGACTTGAAGGTTGGCGAGGAAACCTTGAGGAACAACTTGCAGATTAAGTTTGCGGAAAGCTTCACAAAGCTCGGGTTGATAAGGCTTGAGAATCAGACTGTTGCAGTAAGCTTTCCTGCTTAATGCGTCAGCAATCACATTAGCCTTGCCTGGAGTATACTCAATACTCGGATTATACTCTTGAATCATTTCGACCCATCGAGTTTGCCTGAGGTTGAGATTAGGCTGAGTGAAGATGTACTTGAGACTCTTGTGATCAGTGAAAATGTCCACTTTTCTTCCCAATAGAAGATGTCTCCAAGTCAAAAGAGCATGCACAACTACCGCCAACTCGAGATCATGAGTGGGGTAGTTCTTCTCATTAGGCTTCAATTGGCGAGAGGTATAAGCAACAACTTTCTTCTCTTGCATCAAAACTGCGCCAAGACCTTGGAGAGAGGCATCACAAAAGACCTCGTACGGCTTGGATTCATCAGGCGGAGTCAGAACTGGAGCAGTGATCAATTTCTCTTTCAAAGTGTTGAAAGCAATATCACACTCCGGAGACCAAACGTACTTGACGTGCTTCTGGAGAAGATTAGGGAGAGGCTTTGCGATCTTAGAAAAGTTTTCAACGAATCTTCGGCAATAGCTTGCGAGACCGAGGAAGCTACGGAGTTGCTTCACGTTCTGAGGAGGTTCCCAATTCACAATTGCAGACACCTTCTCAGGATTCACGGCAATGCCCTTGGCAGAGATGATATGACCAAGATAAAGAACCTCATCGAGCCAAAATTCACACTTGGAGAACTTGGCGTAGAACTGATGTTCTCTGAGCTTATCAAGAACCAAACGCAAGTGCTTGGCATGATCTTCCTTGTTCTTGGAGAAAACCAGAATGTCGTCGAGATAGACCAAAACGAAGTCATTGGTGTAGGCGTTGAAGATGAAGTTCATCATGCGAGAGAACGTCGGAGGAGCATTGACGAGGCCAAAAGACATGACAGTGTATTCATATGAACCAAAGCTTGTCCTGAAAGCCGTCTTGGGAATATCTTGCTCACGGATATGAATCTGATGATAACCCATACGGAGATCAAGCTTGGAGAATACTTGGGCACCTTTGAGTTGTTCGAACAGCTCATTGATGTTGGGAAGTGGGTATTTGTTCTTGATGGTCTTCTTGTTCACTGGACGGTAATCAACACAAAGTCGGTCCGTTCCATCCTTCTTCTTCACAAAAAGAACACCACAACCCCACGGAGAAGAACTAGGCCGGATAAGACCCATTTTCTCTTGAATATCGAGTTGCTTCTTCAGCTCCTTCAACTCTTCAGGTCCGAGCTTGTAAGGACGTTTGCACACAGGTTCCGTGCCAGGCTCAAGATCAATAACGAATTCAACTGGCCGGTGCGGAGGCATTCCTGGAAGTTCTTCTGGAAAGACGTCTTGATATTCACAAATGACTGGAATTTGAGAGATGGCATCCAATTCACCCTTCTCATTGAGAGAAAATAGACGGATTGTATTATCCCGAGCGGCAAAGACAATTACATCCTCAGACGAATGAGTCAATAGAATCTGCCTGGCAGCACAATCAAGATGTGCCTTGTGCTTAGAAAGCCAATCCATTTCGAGAATAAGGTCAATATCCGAGTTACCAAGAACAATTGGGGAAGAAAGGAACTTGTAGTCACCCAATGTGATAGTAACCTCTAGGATGCAGGTGCTAGCTGTCATCTGCTTGCCCGATGACACAATTTGCAAGGAACTTTGCAGATACTGATAATCACACTCATACTTTGATGCAAAAGGTTTGGAAATGAAGCAATGCGATGCACCAGTGTCAAAAAGAAGTTTTGCAGGAATATCATTAACAGGAAGGTTACCCATGATGACATCTGGTGAGTCCTCTGCCTGAGCTGCATTCACCATATTGACCTTGGCGAACTTGGGGTTATGCTTGACCACAGCTGTACTTGCCGATCTCACAGGAGGAGGAGGAGGAAGACGCCTCTGGTTGAGACACTTGTTGGCATAGTGACCCTTCTGTTAGCACTTGTTGCACGTGACCTCTGAAAGCGGACGGTGATACGGAGCACTCGATCTTGGAGCTTGAGACGAAGTCTTGTTCTGAAAGCCAGGGTTGGGTGGGTGGGAAGAACCACTGCCACCTTTGCTCTTCTGCTGATACGGCTGATGGAACGGAGGAGGAGGAAGCCAATACTTCTGCTGCTTGGTCACTTGAGTAGAGGAAGAAGGAGTAACATCTCTGACTCGCTTCTTGGAAGCATCACACCTCAACTGAGTAGCCTCTTGCTTCAGTGCCATGTTGTAGAACTCATTGTATCTCAAGGGCTCGAAGAGAACAAGAGCTAGCTGAATTTCTTCTCTGAGACCACCCCTGAACTGGTATATCATGCTCTTCTCATCAGGGACGTCCTGCTTGGCAAAGCGGGCGAGCTTCTGGAACAACTTGTTGTAGTCATAGACAGATAAAGAGCCTTGCTCCAGATTGCGGAATTCCTCATGCTTGCTTTCAACCACGCTTTGAGGAATATGATGAGCTCGGAAATCTCGATGGAAATCATCCCAAGTGATAACACGTCCACCTCTGGAGTCCTTGTACTGCTGGAACCATTCTGCAGCTTGATCTTTGAGTTGGAAGGAAGCGAACTTAACAAAGTCCTCAGGCCTGACGTTACTGCACTCGAAATTCTTACACAGATCCACAAGCCAATCGTCAGCATCGGTTGCCTCAACACAATTGCTGAAAGTCTTTGGCCCGTTAGCAAGGAACTGGTTGAGTGAAGCAAAGTGATTCTGATTGCTGCCTTGATTCCCTTGGTTGCCTTGATTGCGCTCTTGAAGAATTTGCATGATCAACTGTGTGTTTGCATTGGTTGCGGCCATCACAGCTTGCCATGCCTCCAGAGGAGGTGGTGGCGGTGGCGGATCAGGATTCGGAGTCGTGCGCATTGGAGGAGCCATCCTGAAGAGGTTGACCACCATTAGCACATTGACAGACAAATATTGAAGCTGAATCCAACGGAATGAAAATTGCAACATATAGTCTTCACATCCGAACAAAATGAACGAATGCATTCCTCTTGAAATGGTCACATATCCATAAATTGAGAAGCCACGTAGAATTAAGGTAGAGAAATAAATCAACAAGGTACGGATCAAGAACGAATAATCGGTAAGAAATCCCAATCTCAAACCAATATCCGTGGAAGAAGAACTAGAGCTACTAGAATTCCCACCTATGAAACTCCCGAACCTTTCCGGTTATGCAATCAGGTGTTGGGGATACAGGGGAAGCATAATATCTCACCCAAACTAGCAAATCCTACATCCAGCTGTATCCATCCTTCAACACATAACCAAGAAAACTTCGGAAACCATCTACCTCAACCTTCGAACAACATCCGTTATACAAGTTATGGCGATACTCCCGAACTCCCGCTCCAGTACTGGGTGGCGTCGAGGTTATCTCACCAACAAACTGCATAAAAGAGATTTTTGATGTCGGCGTACTAGACTCGGGTTTTCCAGAACTGCAACGATAAAATTATGATGACAACACCTCAGAGCTCAACTCCCCGGGACACTTCCACTAAACCCCTGACAGGAGGCACCAAGACAATGTTCTCATCATAAAACCATCTGAACGATTCCAAGATACCCGCGTGATCCTAAAAAAATTTAGTGAAATTTGAGAAGAGAAGAGTCAAAACTCTACGTCAGGATGCCTTACCAGAGCGATGAGGAGACTGGGAAGTAAAAACAATTCCTAATCTCTCCGATATATAATTCCTAAAAGACTCAAAACATTTTTCTAGACACAACTCGGCCGCTAATAACGATCAAGCAATGGGGCTCCTAAGGTCGGGGAAGGCTCTGATTACCAACTTGTAACACCCTCGATGCGACTATATCTCGCACGTGTCGAGGCACGACTAAGAGGCATAATCGCATTGAAGGCATATGTCACAAGTTAGGCAATCTTCACAACATCCCATGTAATATAAATAATAAAGGGGAGATAACATAGTTGGCTTACACTCGCCACGTCAATCAAGTACATAAATAACATTACATCATCCAAACACTCATGGCCCGACTACGGCGCCAAAATAAAAGAGAACCCAACATGCGACACGGTCCCAATCACCCCCAACTGGGCACCACTACTGATCATCAGGAAAGGAAACATAGTAACGTTGAGAGTCTTCGTCGAACTCCCACTTGAGCTCAAACGCGTCTCCTGGAGCGGAATCATCAGGCCCTGCATCTGGTGTAATAGTAATCTGTGAGCCACAGGGACTCAGCAATCTCGCACCCTCGCGATCAAGACTATTTAAGCTTATAGGTAAGGCAAGGTAAAATATGAGTGAAGCGGCAGCAAGCGACTAGCAAGTATGGTGGCTAGCTTATACGCAAGAGAGAGCGAGAAGAGGAGGCAAAGCGCGAGCGAGAAACTAGAGAACCACGTGCGCAAACATTACTCCAACACCGTGTCCACTTCCCGGACTCTGCCGAGAAGAGACCATCACAGTAACGCACTCAGTTGATTCATTTTAATTAAATTAAGGTTCAAGTTATCTACAACCGGACATTAACAAATTCCCATCTGCCCATAACCGCGGGCACAACTTTCGAAAGTTCAATCCCTGCAGGGGAGTCCCAACTTAGCCCATGACAAGCTCTCACGGTCAACGAAGGAATAGACCTCCTCCCAAGACGTTCTGATCAGACTCGGTATCTCGGTTCTCAGGGCACACTCAGATGAGCGCTCCATACAACTAAAACCAAACCTCGAGTTTCCCCAAGGGGGCGCTGCACAGGACTCTAGTTTGGACCAACACTCAGAGGAGCACTGGCCCGGGGGGTTTAAATACGATGACCCTCAGGCTCCGGAAACCCAAGGGAAAAAGAGGCTAGGTGGCAAATGGTAAGACCAATGTTGGGCATTGCTGGAAAAGCTTTAATCAAGGAGAAATATCAAGGGGTTCCCATTATAACCCAACCGCGTAAGGAACGCAAAATCCAGGAACATAACACCGATATGACGGAAACTATGGCGGCAAGAGTGGAACAAAACACTAGGCGAGAGGCCGAGCCTTCCACCCTTTACCAAGTTTATAGATGCATTAAGATAACAAGATAATATAATGCTATCCCAACAAGTAAATAAATGTTCCAACAAGGAACGGGCTCCAATCTTCACCTGCAACTAGCAACGCTATAAGAGGGGCCGAGCAAAGCGGTAACATAGCCAATCAACGGTTTGCTAGGACATGGTGGGTTAGAGGTTTGACATGGCAATTTGAGAGGCTTGAAAGCAAGTGGTAGGCATCGTAGCAATGGCATAGCAAAAGAGCGAGCAAACTAGCATAGCAAAGATAGTAGTGATTTCGAGGGTATGATCATCTTGTCTGCACAGTTGTCAGAGTTGACTGGATCCTCAAAAGCAAACTCAACGGGCTCCTCGTTAGCGAACTCGTCTCCCGACTCTACCCAAACAAGACAAACAAGCAACAAGGATACAATCAACCACGTGCAAGGATCAAACAATATGATGCAATGATGATATGCTATGCGGGATGCGATGCGGGATGCAAAATGCAAGATATGACAGGAAATGCATGAACCTGGCCTCAACTTGGGAAAACCAAGTGTGCCACTGGAAAGATGATATGAAATCGCTTGAAAACGATATAAAGAACGCCGGAATCGGAGTTACGGTTTGGAAATGGCAAGCGATTCAAAAATGACACCGGTCTGCGATTTACAGCAAGTAGCCATCTAAATGCAATGAGATGAACATGCTACGACACCCAAACATGACAAAAAAATACATGGCAGGGATTCACACAAGATGCTTAACAAAAATCTAGCACTGAGCTATGGCCAATTCATCCATTAACAGGTTCAAACAAGCATGGCAAAAATGCATATGGAAAACAGATCTCAGACTTAATGAAATCAACACTTGTCTGAAATTTCAGATCAGGTAGCACTCTTTGGAGCAACAAAACTATATGCCACAGGACCTGAACATGGCAAAGTAAAGCATGGCATGGAGCTACTCAAAGAGCTTAACAAAAGTCCCTTAGTGACCTTGAGCCAAAAGGGATCAAAAATACAATTGCAAGCATGCAAACATAGCAAAAACATAATCAGTTTTCAGACTTAGTGAAAAACTAACGCATGCTGAAATATAACTCAAGTAGGCATGTTTACGAGCTCGATGCACTCACTATGGTGCAAGTCAAGGCAAGACAAGCATACACCCATCAAGAAGGAACAAAATGCAAGCTATACATGGCAAGAACAATAGAATAGCATGCACGGATCAACTACAACATCATCGGCAAAATTGCAAACAAGTTGACAATCTGCCCAGATTCACAAAGTAGCAAAAGTAGAGCTCGATTGACTCAAGCTAGGGTGCTCCATAATTGCAAACAAAGACATGGATGGATAGAGCACTACAATATTAACAAAACATCCTTACTGATCATCCTCAAAAGATGCACGGATCACTAGGAAACAACATGAACATATGGCATCATGAGATAAACAGCTCCAGGACTTAGTGAAATTACTAAGTCCCTGAAAACAGAATTAGCAAGTGCACCACTTTGTAAGCTTGCACTAGACACCACACACATCACAAAAATACATGGGTTGCACCTCTGGAAAGATGAGAAAACCCTTAAGAAAACATATGTAGAGCATCAGGGCATATCATGCACACATTAATCATGGCAAAAATGACAAAAACCTAAATGGAGTAGCAGATCTGATAATTAACTCAAGTAGCCCTCTTCTAACAGCATTTCGGGCATCAAGATGAACTCAAATGAAAATGATGCAATGGAATGAAATTATGTACTCTCTGAGGTGAACATTTTGATATGCTATATGCATGAATTGGAGCTACAGATGCAAAGTTACGGGGCTATGAACATGGGCACTTGAACTGCAGACTTAGGAAAAAAATGAGAGGTCAACCCCTAGGGTTCGTCCCAGATTTGGATCGCGCGCTTCCCGAGGTGGCTCCGGCGATGTGCACTATTCACCGGCGAGGAAAGTCGAGGGAGAGGAGGCCGGGACTCCACCGGCGAGGGCGCGGGGTCGCGGGGTCCTCGCGGGATCCGCCGGCGGCGAGGAGGAGGCGGCGCGGCCAGGGACGGGCGATGGCGGCCCGGCGCCGGAGCCGAGGCGATGAGGTGGCGGCGGCGGCGGCGGCGGGGCGGTCCGCGGCGGCGCGACGTCGGAGTGGCGGGCGACGGCGGCGCGACAAAGGAAGAGCGGGGCGGCGCGGGGAAGGCGGCGGCCGGGCTCGGGGGCCGGATCTGGGCCCGAGCGGGCCGGCGCGGGGAAGGCGGCGGGAGGCCACGTGGCGTGCGCCTATTGGCTGGGGCGCGGAGGCGGGATTCGTCCGGCGGTGACGGACATGTCCGGTGCGCGCGAGGAGATTTTAGTGTTTCGGGGGGAGAGGAAGATCCGAATTCGGAGGGGTCTTTAAATAGACATAGAGGGAGCTAGGAGAGTCCAAATGAGGTGCGGTTTTTGGCCACACGATCGTGATCGAACGCTCTAGATGATGGAGCAGAGTTAGGTGGGTTTTGGGCCAAATTGGAGGGGTGTTGGGCTGCAACACACACGAGGCCTTTTCGGTCCCTCTGTTAACCGTTGGAGTATCAAACGAAGTCCAAATGATACGAAACTTGACAGGCGGTCTACCGGTAGTAAACCAAGGCCGCTTGGCAAGTCTCGGTCCAATCCGGAAATGTTTAATCCCCACACACGAAAGAAAGGTAGAAATGACCACCGGAGGAGAACGAAGCGCTGGAATGCAAAACGGACAACGGGGAAAAAGCTTGAATGCATGAGACGAACACGTATGCAGATGCAATGCACATGATGACATGATATGAGATGCATGACAACGACAACAACACACGGAGACAAAGAACCCGAACCCGAGGAAATAAATTAACTTAACGCCGGAAACGGCAAGAGTTGGAGTACAAATTGGGAAAATTACATCCGGGGTGTTACACGTGATCTCTTCGTTCTCATGTATCTAATTCCTCTCAAGCATCTTTGTTCATTTTATAATTCTTCCCGGTGTTTCTTTATCTTCTCTTCGTTCATTTTCAATTCTTACCGGTGGCTCGTTCAAGATTTCTCTTCCTTTGTTATCATATCAATTTATTCGTTGTTTTCAATCCTACCGGTGGTTCGTTGAAGACCTTTTCCAAGTCGACTCTATATCTATCTTAACTCTTTCTATGAGAATAAGTTGTATACAATACGTTTGCTCGTCATCAATTTAATTGGTGAAGGAGGAGCATAACATAATTCTTATTCTTGATTCACCCAAATGATTAATTCCTTATTCCGGAGGTTCATCAAAATTCTTGATTTCATTTGTTCATCTTTCTTTCCTGGAGTCCCAAGCTCTCGCAATGATATTATCACAGAGATCTCTATCTAAATCATTGCGAGGCTTCAATCTTATTCTTTTCATCATTCAATTATTTTGGATCATTCTTTTACTACCGGAGTTCTTCATGAAGGTTCTACATGATGGTTCATCAAGGATTTAATCCCTTCTCGAAGTGCTCATCAAGATTCTTTTCAGAGGAACTCAAGCATTCCTTATCTTGCATTTTAAAGTGCAATTCTTTCAACCGTATCGTTTGAGGTGGTATTATGTCATTCTTGATAATTTGAGTTCAGGTCTCATTATTCACATGTTGTTAAGAATGAGCTATTTTAAAGCCATCAATATCGTCATTGGAATTATCTTGGGCTATATTTCACCTAAAACCATCCCTAAGCATTGTTGCTATTTATGGTGCTCATATATGACCCAAGTTCTTCTTTCATCCTTCCGGTGAAATAAGTTTCTCGTCTCCTTGTTCTTATCAATACAATTCTTTTTCCCGTGAGTGGCAGGTTGTCACCTCATAATCGGAGATGTATTCCATAAGACCATATCAAGTTTATTCTTTTCGTTGTTGGTTTTCCAACAACTCCGTTCTAGCATTTGTTTTAAGCGTGCTCCCTCAAGATCCTGTTTCCCTTCGCTCATTCCATTCCATTCTATTCTTTTGTTCCGGAGTCATGGTGATGTTGCTCTTTTCTCTCATCATCTTGGATAGTGTTCTTTTCGTGCCTATCCATTTAACCGGAGTGTCGTGTCCTCTGCTCAAGCTCTTTTCTTCCTATCTAGTCTTTCATCTCTTTTCAACCGGAGTGCTGTCAGAATTCGTTCTTCCTTGTTTCTCTTTTCTAACGGAGTGTTTTCAACTTCATTCATCTTTGTTGTATTTTTTTCTCGAAATGGCTTAACCTTTGCAAGGTTCTTGGTTTCACTCGTTGGTCATAGAAGCAACTTAGTTTTACATCTTCTCTTTCTCTTCCATTTTCCCCTCCGGTGCCATTCTAGATCTCGGGACGAGATCCTCTCATAGTGGTGGAGTGTTGTGACGCCCCGAGACCGATGTGGCAGGTGTCGTCCAGTTATTCGCTGTTGATGCCTTGTCATTGCTTGCGTGTCATGCATTGCATATCATGTCATCATGTGCATTTCTTTTGCATACATGTTCGTCTCATGCATCCGAGCATTTTTCCCGTTGTCCGTTTTGCATTCCGGCGCTCCTATCTCCTCCGGTGCCCCTTTCTACCTTCTTTTCGTATGTGGGCATTAAACATTTCCGGATTGGACCGAGACTTGTCATGCGGCCTTGGTTTACTACCGGTAGACCGCCTGTCAAGTTTCGTACCATTTGGACTTCGTTTGATACTCCAACGGTTAACCGAGGGACCAAGAAGGCCTCGTGTGTGTTGCAGCCCAACACCCTTCCAAAGTGGCCCAAAACCCACCTAAACCTCCTCCATCATCTCGGTCGTTTGATCAAGATCACGTGGCCGAAAACCACACCTCATTTGGACTCTCCTAGCTCCCTCTACCTATAAATATGTGGCTCTCCCTGATTTTTCGCGCAGTCCAAAACCCTAGCATCTTCCCACTCCGCTGCCGGACATGTCCGCGCCCGCCGGACACGTCCAGCCTCCACCTCACTCCGACCAACCAGAGGCCACCACGTTTCCCTCCCCGCCGCCGCAGCCAACCGGCCGTCGCCACCTCAGCGCCTCACCCTCTCTCTCCTCTCCCTTCACCGCGCCGGCCCTGCAGGCCTATCGCAGGCCCGCGGGGCCCAACCGCCGCCGCCGCCACCGGCGGAGGACCCCGCGCGCGCCGCCCGCCGTCTTCTCGGCTTCCGGCCGCTGGATCTGCGTCGGCCACCGCAGCGCACCGCCACCGCGCCGGACTTCGCTCACCGCGCCGCCGCGCCATCCCACCGGCGCCCGCACCTCTCCTCGCCGCCATCACCCCGCCGCCATGTTCCCTCGTCACCGGCGCCGCCCATCGCCATCGCTGGTCCGCTCCTCTGCCGTCCGGCGTCGCATCGCCTCTCCTCGCCGCGGCGCGCCTCGGCAGCGGCGCCGGCGTGCCTCGCCGGCAAGCTCCGTCATCTCCGGCCGTCGCCCCGTTCCATGTTTCAAATGCCCTTGTTCATCATGTCGTAACTCCGCATCCGTAGTTCCGTTTTGAGCGTGTAGCATATCGAAATGTTCGTCTCAGAGAGAACATCATTTCATCTCATTGCATCATTTTCATTTGTGTTCATCTTGATGCCCGAAATGCTGTTGGAAGAGTGCTATTTGAGATAGTTGCCAGATCTGCTGCTCCAATTAGCTATTTGTCATTTTTGCCATGATTATTGTGTGCATGATATGCCCATGGGCTCTACATATGTTTTGTTATATGCCTTGTCATCTTTCCAGAGGTGCTTGCCATGTATTTTTTTGATATGTGTGGTGACTAGCACAAGCTTGCAAAGTGGTGCATTCGTTAATGCTGATTTCAGGGACTTAGCAATTCCACTAAGTCCTTGATCTGTTTTATCAATGTGCCATATGTTAATGTTGTTTCCTAGTGATCCGTGCCTCTTTTGAGGATGATCAGTAAGGATGATTTGTTAATCTTGTAGTGCTCTATCCATCCATGTCTTTGTTTGCAACTATGGAGCACCCTAGCTTGAGTCAATCGAGCTCTACTTTTGCTATTTCGTGAATCTGAGCAGATTGTCTACTTGTTAGCAATTTTGCCGAGGATGTTGTAGTTGATCAGTGCATGCTATGTTGTTGCTCTTGCCATGTCTAGCTTGTATGATGTGTATTATTAATGGGTGTATGCTTAGTTTGTCATGCCTTGCTCTATAGTGAGTGCATCGAGCTCGTAAACATGCCTACTTGATATCTGATTTGCATGCTCCAGTTTTTCACTAAGTCTGTGATCTGATTATGTTTTTGCCATGTTCACATGCTTGCAATTGTATTTTATGATCCCTTTTGGCTCAAGGTCACTTAGGGACTTTTGTTAAGCTCTTTGACTAGCTCCATGCCATGCTTTTCTTTGCCATTTTCAGGCCCTGTAGCTTATAGTTTTCATGCTCCAAATTGTGCTACCTGATCTGATATTCCAGACAAGTGTTAATTTCACTAAGTCTGAGATCTGTTTACCAATTGCATTTTTGCCATGCTTGTTTGAACCTGTTAATGGATGATTTGGCCGTAGCTCAGTGTTCCTCTTTTGTTAAGCATCATGAATGGAACCCTGTCATGCATTTTGTTACCATGTTTGAGTGTTGTAGCATGTTTAACTTGTTGCATTTAGAGGGTTACTTACTGTTTATCGCAGACCGGTGCCATATTTGTTTTGCTTGCCATTTCCAAACCGTGTCTCCGATTCCGGTGTTCTTCATATCGATTTCAACCGAAATCACCTCACCTTTCCAGTGGCACACTTGGATTTCCAAGTTGATGCCAGGTTCATTCATTCCCTTGCAAATCATGCATATGCATCGCATACCGCATCCCGCATATCATACCATGTTCATGTGTGGTTTGTTTACTATGTTGTTTGCTTCTTTCTGGTGTTGCTTCTTCGGGTTGGTTCCGGTAACGTCGTGTTGTGAGGATTCGTTCGACTAAGTCCGTTTTCCTTCTTCATGGACTCGTTCTTCTTCCTTGCGGGATTTCAGGCAAGATGATCATACCCTCGAAATCACTTCTATCTTTGCTTGCTTAGTTGCTCGCTCTTTTGATGTGCCTATGCTGTGATACCTACCACTTGCTTATCATGCCTCCCATATTGTTGAACCAAGCTTCTAACCCACCTTGTCCTAGCAAACCGTTGTTTGGCTATGTTACCGCTTTGCTCAGCCCCTCTTATAGCGTTGTTAGTTGCAGGTGAAGATTGAAGTTTGTTCCTTGTTGGAACATGGAGATGTTGTTCCTTGTCGGAACATGTTTACTTGTTGGGATATCACCATATCTCTTATTTAATTAATGCATCTATATACTTGGTAAAGGGTGGAAGGCTCGGCCTTATGCCTGGTGTTTTGTTCCACTCTTGCCGCCCTAGTTTCCATCATATCGGTGTTATGTTCCCGGATTTTGTGTTCCTTACGCGGTTGGGTATAATGGGAACCCCTTGACAGTTCGCCTTGAATAAAACTCCTCCAGCAAGGCCCAACATTTGTTTTACCATTCGCCACCTAGCCTTTTCTTTCCCTTGAGTCGGCCGGCTCAAGGGTCATCTTTATTTAAACCCCCGGGCCAGTGCTCCTCTAAGTGTTGGTCCACCTTGTCAGCCGCCGGTGGCCACCAGGGGCAACTCTGGGCTGGCCTACCGAAAGTTTGGACAATCCGGTGTGCCCTGAGAACGAGATATGTGCAGCTCCTATCGGGATTTGTCGGCACATTCAGGTGGCTTTGCTGGTCTTATTTTACCATTGTCGAAATGTCTTGTAACCGGGATTCCGAGTCTGATCGGGTCTTCCCGCTAGAAGGAATATTCTTCGTTGACCGTGAGAGCTTGTGATGGGCTAAGTTGGGACACCCCTGCAGGGATTTGAACTTTCGAAAGCCGTGCCCGCGGTTATGGGCAGATGGGAATTTGGTAATGTCCGGTTGTAGAAAACCTGAAGTTGACTTTAATTAAAATACATCAACCGCGTGTGTAACCGTGATGGTCTCTTTCCGGCGGAGTCCGGAAAGTGAACACGGTGTTGGAGTTATGCTTGACATAGGTTGTTCTAGGATCACTTCTTGATCATAGTTATTCGACCATGCTCTTGCCTTCTCTTCTCGCTCTCATTTGCGTATGTTAGCCACTATATATGCTAGTCGCTCGCTGCAGCTCCACCTCATACCTTTACCTTACCCTTAAGCTTAAATAGTCTTGATCGCGAGGGTGCGAGATTGCTGAGTCCCCGTGGCTCACAGATTACTTCCAAAACCAGTTTGCAGGTGCCGATGAGTCCGTGCAGATGACGCAACCGAGCTCAAGGAGGAGATCGATGGAGATCTTGTCCTTTGTGTTGTTTCGTGTTAGTTGATCAGTAGCGGAGCCTAGTCGGGAAGATCGGGGATCCGTGTAGCTTTTGGGGTAGTCTTCTTTTATTTTGGTTCCGTAGTCGGACCATGATTGTATCTGGATGATGTAATGCTTTATTCATGTAATTGTGTGAAGTGGCGATTGTAAGCCAACTATGTATCTCTTTCCCTTATATATTACATGGGTTGTGTGAAGATTACCTCACTTGCGACATTGCTTTCAATGCGGTTATGCCTCTAAGTCATGCTTCGACACATGGGAGATATAGCCGCATCGAGGGCGTTACAAGCTGCTTATATATTGGGCATCAAGATCTATAGAGATAGATCAAGACGCTTAATTGGACTTTCACAAAGCACATACCTTGATAAAGTTTTGAAGAAGTTCAAAATGGATCAGGCAAAGAAAGGGTTCTTGCCTGTATTACAAGGTGTGAAGTTGAGTCAGACTCAATGCTCGACCGCTGCAGAAGGCAAAGAGAAAATGAAAGGTGTTCCCTATGCTTCAGCCATAGGCTCTATCATGTATGCAATGCTGTGTACCAGACGTGATGTGTGCCTTGCTATAAGTTTAGCAGGGAGGTACCAAAGTAATCCAGGAGTGGATCACTGGACAGTGGTCAAGAACATTCTGAAATACCTGAAAAGGACTAAGGATATGTTTCTCGTATATGGAGGTGACAAAGAGCTCGTCGTAAACGGCTACGTCGATGCAAGCTTTGACACTGATCCGGATGACTCTAAGTCACAAGCCGGATACGTGTTTTTATTAAATGGTGGAGCTGTTAGTTGGTGCAGTTCCAAGCAGAGCATCGTGGCGGGATCTACGTGTGAAGCGGAATACATAGCTGCTTCGGAAGCAGCAAATGAAGAAGTCTGGACGAAGGAGTTCATATCCGATTTAGGTGTCATACCTAGTGCATCGGGTCCAATGAAAATCTTTTGTGAGAATACTGGTGCAATTGCCTTGGCAAAGGAATCCAGATTTCACAAGAGAACCAAGCACATCAAGAGAAGCTTCAATTCCATCCATGATCAAGTCAAGGAGGGAGACATAGAGATTTGCAATATATATATGGATCTGAATGTTGCAGACCCGTTGACTAAGCCTCTCTCATGAGCAAAACATGATCAGCACCAACACTCCATGGGTGTTAGAATCATTACAATGTAATCTAGATTATTGACTCTAGTGCAAGTGCGAGACTGAAGGAAATATGCCCTAGAGGCAATAATAAAGTTGTTATTTATGTTTCCTTATACCATGATAAATGTTTATTATTCATGCTAGAATTGTATTAACCGGAAACTTAGTACATGTGTGAATACATAGACAAACAGAGTGTCACTAGTTTGCCTCTACTTGACTAGCTCGTTGAACCAATGATGGTTATGTTTCCTAACCATAGACATGAGTTGTCATTTGATTAACGGGATCACATCATTAGAGAATGATGTGATTGACTTGACCCATCCGTTAGCATTAGCACGATGATCGTTTAGTTTGTTGCTATTGCTTTCTCCATAACTATACATGTTCCTATGACTCCCGAATACCAGAGGAACACTTTGTGTGCTACCAAACATCACAACGTAACTGGGTGATTATAAAGGTGCTCTACAGGTGTCTCCAATGGTGTTTGTTGAGTTGGCATGGATCAAGATTAGGATTTGTCACTCTGATTGTCGGAGAGGTATCTCTGGGCCCTCTCGGTAATGTACATCACAATAAGCCTTGCAAGTAATGTAGCTAATGAGTTAGTTACGGGATGTAGCATTACAGAACGAGTAAAGAGACTTGCCAGTAACAAGATTGAACTATGTATTGAGATACCGACAATCGAATCTCAGGCAAGTAACGTATCGATGACAAAGGTAACAACGTATACTGTTAAGCGGTTTGACCGATAAAGATCTTCGTAGAATATGTAGGAGCCAATATGAGCATCCAGGTTCCGCTATTGGTTATTGACCGGAGACATGTCTCGGTCATGTTTACATAGTTCTCGAACCCGTAGGGTCCGCACACTTAACGTTCGGTGACGATCAGTATTACGAGTTTATGTGTTTTCATGTACCAAAGGTAGCTCGGAGTCCCGGATTTGATCACGGACATTACGAGGAGTCTCGAAATGGTCGAGACATAAAGATCGATATATTGGAAGCCTATGTTTGGATATCAGAATGGTTCCGGGTGAAATCGGGAGTATACCAGAGTACCGGGAGGTTACCGGAACCCCCCGGGATGTGTATGGGCCTTATTAGGCCTTAGTGGAAGAGAGGGAGAAGAAGCAAAGGAGGGGGCGCACCCCCAAGCCCAATCCGAATTGGGAAGGGGGTCGGCCCCCCTTTCCTTCCTTCTTCCTCCTCCTTCCTTCTCTCCTAAAACCAAACAAGGGAAGGGGGAATCCTACTCCCGGTGGGAGTAGGACTCCCTTGGGCGCGCCTAGAGAGGCCGGCCCCCTCCCCCTCCTCCACTCCTTTATATACGAGGGAGGGGGGCACCCCATGAAGACACAAGTTGATCATTGATCTTTTAGCCGTGTGCGGTGCCCCCCTCCACCATAATCCACCTCGGTTATATCGTAGCGGTGCTTAGGCGAAGCCCTGTTCCGGTAGCATCATTATCACCGTCATCACGTCGTCGTGCTGACGAAACTCTCCCTCGAGGCTCTACTGGATCGTGAGTTTGCGGGACGTCACCGAGCTGAACGTGTGTAGATCGCGGAGGTGCCGTATCTTCGGTGCTAGATCGGTCGATCGTGAAGACGTACGACTACATCAACGCGTTGTCATAACGCTTCCGCTTACGGTCTACGAGAGTACATAGATGATACTCTCCCCTCTCGTTTCTATGCATCACCATGATCTTGCGCGTGCGTAGGAATTTTTTTGAAATTACTGCGTTCCCCAACAGTTCTATCTCACCGTCGACAAGTCTCTTTACTCATTTCGTAATGCATCATCCCGCAACTAACTCATTAGTCACATTGCTTGCAAGGCTTATAGTGATGTGCATTACCGAGAGGGCCTAGAGATACTTCTCCGACAATCGGAGTGACAAATCCTAATCTCGATCTATGCCAACTCAACAAACACCATTGGAGACACCTGTAGAGCATCTTTATAATCACCCAATTACATTGTGAAGTTTGATAGCACACTAAGTGTTCCTCCGGTATTCGGAGTTGCATAATCTCATAGTCATAGGAACATGTATAAGTCATGAAGAAAGCAATAGCAATAAACTAAATGATCATAGTGCTAAGCTAACAGATGGGTCTAGTCCATCACATCATTCTCTAATGATTTGATCCCGTTCATCAAATGACAACACATGTACATGGCTAGGAAACTTAACCATCTTTGATTAACGAGCTACTCAAGTAGAGGAATACTAGGGACACTCTGTTTGTCTATGTATTCACACACGTACTTAGTTTCTGGTTAATACAATTCTAGCATGAATAATAAACATTTATCATGATATAAGGAAATATAAATAACAACTTTATTATTGCCTCTAGGGCATATTTCCTTCATGTGATGCTTCGGTCGATCCATCCCACATTATTTCATTATTCAAGCCCCGTGTGACTGATGACATGAATGATGACTTATTCAAACCTTTTACGGAAAAAGAAATAAGTGATGCCCTTTTTCAAATGGGACCTTTAAAAGCGCCAGGGCCAGATGGCTTTGCTGCGAGGTTTTTTCAGCGGAATTGGGGTCTAATCAAAGATGATATTTCAAGGTTGTGCAGCAGTTTTTTATTTATGGAATTATGCCTGATGGTATTAATAATACAACTATTGTTCTCATCCCGAATATCAAGAATCCCCAAACAATCAAAGATTTCAGGCCGATTAGTTTGTGCAATGTTATCTATAAGATTATTTCCAAGTGTCTTGTTAATAGGTTGCGACCGCTCCTCGATGGTATGATTTTCTCCTACCCAAAGTGTGTTTATTTCAGGAAGGTTAATTTCTGATAATGCTCTTATAGCCTTTAAATGTATGCATTCGTTAAGTATGCTTAAGGATTTAATAGGGGAATATTGTGTTTATAAGTTGGACCTAGCCAAAGCCTATGACCGTGTGGATTGGCAATTTTTTACAAAGTATGATGGGTGCGTTGGGTTTTGCGCCGCAATGGATTAAATGGGTTATGACATGTGTTACTTTGGTGAAATTTGTGGTGCGCTTTAATGGCCAATTGTTGCAGTCATTCTCACCTTCTCAGGGGCTCAGGCAGGGAGATCCTTTATCTCCCTATTTGTTCTTATTTGTGGTCGAGGCGCTTTCTTTGTTGCTTAATGATGCATGTGCCAGGGGAGTTCTCCAGGAATTCAGACTAACTAGACGAGCACCTGTAATTTCTCACTTGTTATTTGCAGATGATAGTCTGCTATTTTTCAAGGGTTCTTTTGATCAAGCTTTAGGAATTAAAAATATTCTGACAGTGTATGAGAAGGGAACTGGACAAATGTTAAGCCCTGATAAGTGTTCCATAATGTTTGGGAAAAAATGCAACTTGGAGAAACAAGTGACTATTATGGTTATCTTAAAAATTACTGTGGAGGGGTTAGAGGATAAATATCTTGGATTACCGGTCCCAGAGGGTAGAATGAAGGCTGGTATATTTTAGTATACTAAAGATAACTTTTTGAAAAGGCTTTCTGACTGGATTGAAAAATATGTTTCTTGTGGAGTCAAGGAAGATTTAATCAAAACAATAATTCAGTCTCTACTTGTGCATGCTATGGGGATTTTCAAATTTCCGGCTTCCCTTTGTGAGGAGTTATCCCGGATTATAAGGAACTTTTGATGGGGAGATGAAGAAGAAAGAAGAAAAACTCATTGGTTGGCGTGGGACAAACTAACAAGACCAAGAGGTAAGGGTGGGATGGGTTTCCGTGATCTCAAGCTTTTTAATCAAGCTCTTTTGGCCAAACAGGCATGGCGGTTGTTGGTTTACCCGGATTCGCTATGTGCAAAGTTGATGAAGGCAAAGTATTACCCTCAGAACATATTCTTGATACGGTGTTTCTGCATGCTAGTTCTGTGACTTGGCAAGGTATTACACATGGCCTGGAGCTTCTTAAGAAGGTGATCATTTGGCGGGTATGTGATGGATCTAGTATTAATATTTGGAGGGATAATTGGATACCTAGGAGGCATGGCCTAAAAATCTCAGCTAGAAGGCATAATACCAGGTTGAAATTGGTACTGATTTATTCATGAGTGGCCGTAAGTGCTGGGATGAAAATTTTACCAAGTATCTATTCTATCCACATGATGCGGAGGAAACTCTTAAGATTCGTATTCAGGCCTCTAGGGATGGGGATTTTGTTGCATGGCACCATGAGAAGAATGGTATATTTTTCTGTTAAAAGTGCGTACAATTTTGCCCTTAATTTGAAGGATAGCCAGGATCCTGTTAGCCAATCTAGTGGCGAACCAGAGGGGGAAGAGGGATTTGGGAGATAATATGGAAGGCTAATATACCTTAGAAAATCAAGATTTTTGCTTGGCGAGGTGCTACCAATAGCTTGGTGGTTTAGATGAATAGAGTTAAGCACCATCAGACTGATTCATGTATGTGTTCTATTTGTGGGTTTCAAGATGATGCCATTTTTCATGCTCTGGTGAGTTGTTCTAAAGCTTGTGCTCTTCGAATGGCCATGAGAGAGCGGTGGAATATTCCGGATGAAGAGTTCTTCAAGTGCACCGGACCGGATTGGTTATTGATTTTGTTGGCGCTATTGGGTTTGCTGCAGAGGGAGAAAATCATGTTTCTTTTCTGGTGAGCATGGCATTTGAGAAATAATTTAATTTTTTGGGAAGGGGAAAGAATCCGCTAATGCCTCTGCACATTTTCTGGACAATTTTTGGACCACTTTCAAGTCTAGTCAGGACACCGCTCAATTGGACGCTAGCAACAAAGGTAAGGAGAAAGTGAGCGGAGTTGCAGCGAATTACGCACCGTTAAAAGATCATGTGGTGTGGACTCCTTTCCCTAATGATCATATCAAGATCAATGTTGACGCCAGTTTTGTGGAGAGTACTAATGCAGACAGTGTGGGGGTCGTAGCTCGTAATTCATCTGGAGATATTATTGTTTCTTCGTGGGACTTTATTGATTGGTGTACCAGTGTGAATGAAGCCGAGCTCCGCGCGTGCCTCGCAGGACTTTATATAGGTATCACCCTTCACCAATCTATTATTTTAGAGACCGACTGTGCTTTCGTACATTCGTTTCTTGCAAATAAGAAGCTTGATAGGTCCTCTCTGACTGATCTGAAGGATGAGGCTCTGAGTATATCTAGGATGATCCAAAATTTTAATATTGCAAAGATAAGTCAGACTGCCAATGGGGTGGCACATGAAATTGCTAAGTTTAGCTTTAGTACTAGGTCCGATGGGATTCTTTTTAATTCTGTTCTGCCTTGCGTGGTGTATGCTGTAACGAATGATTGTAAGAACTTTTCTTTGGCTTAATTAATATATAGGGTGTTTAAAAAAATACTAGTGATGTTTATAGATTTAAACCTAAAGGAATTCTTTGGATAGATTTTCCTCTATGCAAAATACCCCCTCCCCCCTCCCATCAAACTTTGACCGACTGATCCCTTATTTGTGCAAATTAGTTATGTACTCCCTCTGTCCTAAAATAAGTGTCTCAACTTTATACTAATTTTAGTACAAAGTTATACTAAAATTAAGAACGTATTTTGGGACAGAAGGGTTACAAATTAGGAAACATTATGTTCAATTTCTTCGGAGGAAGTTGAGGACATTTCCTAGATTTTTTTAGAAAAGGAGGATATACCCCGGCCTCTGCATCTGGATGATGCATGCAGCCATATTATTAATTATTTACAAAGACCATACAAGGTGATACATCAATAAGCCTGAAGCCACCATCTTGGCAACACCGTTGTTACTCCTATCCACTTGATGAAGGCAATGCCGAATGTCCAGGCCTAATACCAAATAGACATTGTATCAAAGCCTAACATCTAAAGCCGGGTGTCCCATCCAAGACACTACCTGGATTGGGTCCCACACCGGTCTGGCACACTCCCAATGAGCACCGCACGCTGCAAGGGCCGTCACCTCCATCATCCCTCGGTCCATCCTCAGAGCAGAACTGAAGCACCGACCTTGCCAGGCCTATCTGCCATCAACGCCACCATGACGCCAGACAACTTCCTCCTCCTGCACGAGTCCATCTCCGCACATCAGACGCCGAGTCTCCACAGCGCCACGCCGCCGAGATCTGCCGCCATCAATGTGCAAGATGAAGCACCGCTCCACCAAAGTCGTCGTCCTCTAGTCTCTCAAGCCCGTGTGCACCTCCAAGAATGACGCCCCCAGGGGGGAAACGACACTAGAGAGCCGCCGCCATCCGATCTACTGATTTAGGGTTTCCCCCGGAGGTAGCAGAGAGTGGCATTAAACTTCTCCACGACGATGCCTTCAGGAAGGAAACGGTGCAGACAGCGTCGCCATCGCCGGCCTTGGCAATAGCCAAAAGCAGGTTTTCACCCAGATCTGATCGAAGACCTTCATCTCTCATGCACGGGTCGCCACCATCCTTGCCGGGATCTGGATGATCCCGCTGCCAGATCTCAGTAAGGAGAAGCCCCCCCCCCCCCCCCCCCCCGCCGAGACCTGTCGGCCGAGCATGGGAGGCCGCGCCCACGCCCGCAGACCAAATCCGCGATGGATCCGTGCCCGCGCCGCCGCCCCGGAGTCAGCCCCGCGCATAGCCGCCACCGCCTGCTGAGGCCCGCCGCCACGCGCCGCGCGTCCCGCCACCGTTCGCCGAGGCCTGCCACCTCGCGCCAAACCGCGAGCGCCGCAGGACACCGCTGCCTGCCGCCTAGATCCGCCGCTCGCGGAGGAAGGGGAGCCGGGAGAGGGAGTCCCCCCGCCGCCGCCGTATGCCACGCGGGTTTCACCCGGGGGCGTCATCCGGCGGCGGCGCGAGGAGGGGAGGAGGAGAGGGCGGCGGCGGCGGCGCCTAGGGTTGGAGAGCCCCCGAGTCGCCCAGGGCGAGGGCGACACGCGGGACGCGAGGACATTTCCTAGATGCATGTTGAATTGCGGTCTATGGATATAAGGTAGTGATGTCTATATGTTTCATAACATATATGATTTGACATAAAATGCAATTTAGTCGATACACAGCTGTAATTTTGATTCCATACCAATAATTGTGATTCCTATGTAGCATGGGTATGAAGCGTTTTGTTTGCATATACAATTCTCATGAATTTTAAGCACACGTCAATTTTCTCTACCGTTGCAACACATGAGCATGTTTGCTATTAGTAATCAATGTGTGCGCTGTTGTTTGGCATTCAAAGATCGATGTACATCCACATCAATCATGTCTCCCTATACCGCTCACATAACGCATCCACAGCGAAATTCAGAGGAAAATAATTAATACCAACACTGCATCTGCAGCAGCTGGCCAAATGCAGTAATAGTCCAGTACGGTTGCTATTGGTAGAAGAGCAAGGTGTAGAAGAGCTGGTTCCAGGTGTCCGGTAGGCCCGGGAGGCACCAGTGGCTGCAGTCGGCGGAGCCGGCCGGGTTGCCGCGCTGCGCCGGCGAGAAGTCTCCGCTGTAAACCGACGGGTGCGCGTCCTTCCGCAGCGCCGACAGCGCCGTGATGTCGAGCAAACGGACCGGGCTTTTCATGCCCTGCAGCACCGTTTTCGTCACCTGCTCCTGGCCCATCGGCTGCGCCGTGGAGTTGAGCCCAGTCAATGGGACCGTCTCCCCGTAGCAGTTCTTGGACACCGGGTTGGGCCACTCCTTGGAGCTGCTCGAGCCCAAGCCATACAAAAAACTCGCGTTAAAAGTACTCTAGTATACAGTGTAATACAGGGTGTGAGCCATGTGTGATTACTGAGATCGGTGCAGTGCAGAGGAGTTAAGTTAGTACCTGTAGTGGGTGGGCGACATGGACTGGAAGAAGACACGGGTCTTGGCCGGGTCGACGTTGAGGTCCACCCAGTTGGCCCATGTGGTCATCCCGCGCTGGAACGCCACCATCCGATCCATGTCCTCCGAGTACCGCCCGCCCTCCCCCATGTAATCCCACCTGCAAACAATTTTAGCAGGTGCACTCGGTAAACGAAGCTAAACTGGAGAGAAAGAAACTGGGCGGGCGTACGTACCCCTGGAGCGCGCCGGTGTGCGTCCACCAGTGGCCGGAGTTGAAGGAGAGCACGTCGGCGCCGCGCCACGCCTGGGCGTTCTCGGCGATGTCGTCCAGCATCAGGACCCGTTTCCCCTGCACCACGTCGATGTCCACCAGGTACGGCGCGCGGTAGAAAGACACCACCAGCTCGTACTCCTGCCGGGCTGGTATTAGTAAATTCGCCCAAATTTCCCCAACAAGAAGAATATCGAGCGCGTGTAGGTGCATGGATTGCACACGTACGTACCATGAACTTGTAGGTGTGGAGAGGGTCGGCGGAGACGAGCTGCGACGGCGACTGCGGCGCGGCGGCGTGCAGCAGGCAGACGAGCGACTCCCACTGGTTACGGCCCAGCGAGTCCCCCACGAACATCACCGTCTTCCCCTTCATCCGCGTCAAAAAGTCCGCGCCGTCAAACCTACGTACAGCGCTACTCATGTCACCAAGACATACGTACCACCACATCTCTGCAGCATGCATGTCATGTACGCCCATGGCGCAGTTTATGTACAGTGACGTATACATACGCACGTACCTGGGTAGCTCGCAGCTGGCCGGCTTCCAGCGGTACCGGAGGTAGTCGGAGTCCGGGCGGCCGTAGAGCTGGCAGTTGAACTCCGCGTCTATGACCGGGCACTTGTACCCGGTGTAGGCTGCCTCCGCCGCGGAGCCGTCGTCGCGGACCCAGCTGCCGCTGAAGACGTCGCAGCCCTTGGGGCCGGGCAGGACGTCGCGCCGGTGGCGCCGCGCGAGCCCGACGGCGAGCGCCGAGGCGGACAGCGAGAGAGCGTGAAGGAGCAGGACGGTGAGCACGGAGCTCTTGCACAAGAGCAGCATCTTCTTCCACAAAGAGAAGAGAAGGAAAGGGAAAGCAAGGCCACCTTTCCTCCGGCGGATTTATACCACCGACCGACGAATCGATCACGAGGCAACCCAGCCGCGATTAACTCTCTTGTGCGGCGGATTAGCGACGTCGGAAGCGGCTCGTGAATGAAGAGAGAATTGTTAGGAGAGCGACTGGGCAGGGCAGGGGAGGTGTGCATGTGAGGGTAAGATCGAGTTGTCGATGGATTCGTGATCGTCTTAGCATTAGCAGTGGGGCACTACGTACAATGGAATCTATGGATTTGTTGTTTGCCCTTCCCTTTGGTGCACGTAGACGTGGCCTTGGGTGCATGGAAAGATTTGAGTTTTGGAATTCGTGCGCGCATCGAAATGGAATGTTTTATGTCTGCACTGCACGCACCGTCGAACGCGGAAAGCTTGTTTTTGGAATCCGGGGTAGATTTTTTCTTACCTTCCCTTCCTTTTCCCCGTCTATTTGAGGCAGCGAATCTGAGCTGACAAGATGGCACAGTAGGCTGGACTGTTTGCACGTTGTCACGGGCCAAGCTAGTCCCCTCCCGATAGTCTAGTGGCTGCCATGGGTCCATGCTGGATGTCGGATCGGGAAATATCTGCAGCTTGTGGCCGCATGCACTCCAAGGAACAGAAGAACGACTGAGACAGTGGACCAGTTTTGGCACCAGTAACCACAGTAATTTTACCTCCCTCGGTTAACCTGCTCTTGTGTAAAAGTAGCTCCGTGGCAAGTGTTCTTTCTTTTGAGAATTAAAGAGACGGCAATATCTTGATTCTCTGTTTCATGCCCTTTTTGGGCGCCTTGCCCTAAAGGCTGTGACTTTTGGAGGAAGTTTGCATTTCACAAGAAAGTGATATGCGGTGATAATATGCTTTCCTTCTTGCTTGACTTTTTCATGCAAGGAGGAGGATTGAACGACCACGGTCTTTAGCTGCAATGGATGGGACTGGGTCTCTCGAGATTTGTTCCACCGATTTGGTTGCCGGGCTCCTGACAGAAATTGCCATGCATGAGGCTCATTTTTCTTCTAAAAAAATTAATTCCCCCAGGGACAACCATGGGTAACAGTTATTGTGATCAGAATATGGACTTTGAAATAATAAATAAAAGGCTACGTGCATCACTCGAAGCAAAGACTGAAAGGCATTCCCTACCTCTTTTCACGAAAAAAATACATCACTGAACCACACACAGAGAAAGAAGATGCGAGTGAACTGAAAGGCATAGAGAGTTTACGACGAGCAAGAAAAAAATTGACATCATCAACTCGTGGACCCTCTGCTCTGCTTTGACAGCCATCGATAAGAGCAACTTTAGCAGTCATTATATAGGCTCGATCATAATAATAAGTGTTATTATGATGATTTTGGGCGAACATTCCACTCTAGCAGAGCCGCTACTCAATTCCGGATTGTCCTAATTTATGGAGGACGCTTCATATCGAGCTCCCGAGTCACCATGTTTGAAGGCAATGGGGTGTTGCTTTGAAGCGTGTTCCATTGCCAATGACATAGACGGGCAGACGACCATGGCATCGGGAAGCGGGTCAATTAATGGTAGATGCCACCTACCCAACTGTCATGTGCCCCTTCCCACCATGTTTTCTTGTAGCTTGCGCTCTTTCCCACCAACTTTTCCCGTCGCCGCCACGTTTTTTCACCACCCACCACTATAAAAAGGTCTACACTCACCACTTCCACCATGACGCACGGAGCTCCTCTTTCTTTCTACTTCCCTCTCCACTTTTACCCGAACATTTCCACTTCGATTTGTCTGGGTTCCGCTATTGGAGGAGGAGGAATGGCTTCTCAATGAGGAGCAAGTGGCGGAGGAGTCCGCCGGCATCGTTGATTAGGAAGGGTGGGATCACTGCAATGCGGAGAAGGCAGCACAGGAGGATCCCACCTTCCTCATTGAGTGTCCGAATTGGGGTCCCAAAACGCACACCATCGTTTAGGAATTCGAGAACGAGTACGTGCAGATCCCATACTCCCGTATGGGCAATAGAGGCCTCTCCCGTGCCACGTGCAACGCCGGCTCCCCATCACCTCACTGTTGAGGAGGCACATGATGAGCGTAAGCTACCGATACATCCATTTTGCATCATGTTTTCCAACGGTTTTTTTATCGTTTTAAAGTTATATTTCACTTTTTGACACAATTCTAATGCCTTTTCTCTCTTAAATTGCAAGTTACATCACAAGAGGGAGATTGCCGGCAGCTGGAATTCCGGACCTGAAAAGAGCTACAGTAGATATAGCTATTCTGCTGAGTTCCAAATGATCTGAAAACTTACGGAGATTTATTTTGGAATATATAAAAAATACTGAAACAAAAATATACCAGAGAGGGCCCACCATAGGCCCACAAGCTCAGGTGTTGCACCCTCCCCTCGGCACGCCCTGAAGCCCATCTTCTGCTATATGAAGTCATTTTCCCTACAAAATCAAAAGAAGACTTTTGGGAAGAAGCACCGCCATCTCGAGGCAGAACCTGGGCAGGAGTACTTTTGCTCTCCGATGGAGCGATTCTGTCGGGGACACTTCCCTCTGGGAGGGGGAAATCGAAGCCATCCTCATCGCCAACGCTCCTCTCTTCATGGGAGGACTCATCTCCATTAACATCTTCACCAGCACCATCTCATCTCCAAACCCTACTTCATCTCTTGTATCCAATCTTTGTCTCAAATCTCAGATTGGTACATGTGGGTTGCTAGTAATGTTGATTACATCTTGTAGTTGATGCCAGTTGGTTTACTTGGTGGAAGATTATATGTTCAGATTGTTAATTATATATTTATCTACTCTAATCATGAACATGAATATGTTTCGTGAGTAGCTTTGTTTGTTCTTTAGGGCATGGGAGAAGTCTTGTTATAAATAATCATGTGAAGTTAGTTTTAGTTCAATGTTTTGATGATATTTATGTTGTTCTTCCTCTAGTGGTACTGTGTGAACATCGACTACATGACACATTACCATGTTTGGGCCTAGGGGAAGGCATTGTGGGATTAGTTTCTAGATGATAGGTTGTGGGAGTGACAGAAACCAAAACCCTAGTTTATGAGTTGTTCTGTAAGGGGTTGATTTGGATCCATATGTTTCATGCTGTGGTTAGATTTATCTTAATTCCTTTCTCATAGTTCTGGATGCTTGTGAAAGGGGGTAGTAATAGGTAGGTTGTTTGTTCAAGTAAGAACATCACCTTACCTCCGGTCCACCCACATAACAACTTATCAAAGTAGTGAACACGAATCCATGAATCATGAGGAAAATAACTAGACGAATTCTCATGTGTCCTCTAGAACGTTTTGATCACTATAGGAAGTACTTCCGGCTTGTCCTTTGCTATAGTAAGGATTGGGCCACCTTTCTGAACCTTATCTTAATTGTTGCTCATAAGGTAAACGGGCATAACAGACGACCCAACGTGCAGAAGCAAACGGACTAATGTCCATTTTGTCCACTTTCGACTCATTCCCGGCCCAACTTTCGGCCGCGTTTGTAGTCCAATGGACATGCACGGGCGGGCGCGGTGTGCGCCCTAGTCCCCCTGGCCTGTCTGTCGGGGACACAACCATTTTCATCTTCCACTGCCCTTCCCTCCGCCCCTGCCATCGCTGCGGCCACCCCCATACCCGCCCGCGTCGCCTTCCATCAAGGTCGTCCGCCCCACAACCAGCCATCCCCATCCCATGATCGCATTTCAAAAGAGCTTTTTGTCGGCATCGTGATTCCTTATTGCCGGTGGGAGAGAAGCTACGACCGTCGGCGCCGCCCATCGACCCCAATAACTTCCGGCAGGCGCTGCATCGACACACGACGCCCACCCACCAACACCAACCTTTCTTCACTTCCTCGACTTGCTATTTCCTGCCGCGTCTCCACCACGACCGCAAGGTGTTCGACACTTTGCTCAGAAGGTAGAGTGGATAGCGGGGTGAGTATTTCTTTCACAATTTCATTTGTTCATCGCGTCCTTGGATGATGAAGAGCTTGTGGTGGTTGCATTGGTCGTCCACGACCACATTAGTAGGAAGTGTCCTTGGTTCAAGGGATCAATCCCCGGCCATACTTCGGCCTTGAATCGCAATAGGAAGAGAGGCCACACTCTTCGGAGTAGCGCTGAATGTTAGCTAATACATGTTGTTAATCTCACTATTTGCCAAAGTAGTTTACAGTCAATATGCTCTGTTTGAGAAGCTTCCTTGCCCTGTTCTGCACTCAATCTGGTTAGCTGAGATGGCATGCCATGCCCGATTAGTTGCTAAAATATCCTGCCATATATTTATTGTGACATAGATTGCCATGGTCTAGTAGCCAATCTGTTAGGTGAAATAGCTCTACACCATTTTATACTTGATCTTTTGTTGTTGAGATGGCCTTCGATGGCTGTGTGCTCGACCTCATTGACTGCTGAAACAGCCTGCCATAATTTAGCACTCAAATCTGTTTGCTGAATTAGCTTTACATGTATTTTGTTACTTAGATCTGCTTGTCCAAATATCTTGCCATAGCTTTAGACATCGACCTAGGTATTTTTTTTCTGGACTTCATAAAAAAGCTTATATGTTTTTCCTGTAATATCTAGTAGAAGAACTAATTTATATGTCTAACAGATGGACAAGAATTAGATAACTTCTTCTCGAAGCTTCTCCGTTGCATATGTCGAGGGGGTTGAAAACTTCATGAACTTTATCAGAGCTGAGTACGGTGGTCCGAAATCAGATGTGCTCTGCCCGTGTAGCAGTTGTATGAATTCAGTTAGAAGACCCCCGTCAACTGTGCAAAATCATCTACACTTGTATGGGATGTCGGTCACATATACTAGGTGGGTTCATCATGGTGAAGCTGTGAACGTCAATGTTACTGACTATGTGGAAGCAGCAGATCACCATCTTGATCTGCCTGATGCTTAGGTGGAAGAGGAGGAGGTGGTGGTGGTGGCGAAGCCAGTGAGTTTGACCAACATTGAAACAATTCTATGAAATGCCCATGCATTTCGTGAACTTTCACCTGCAGAAGAAAAATGGTGGGCCCGCATGTTGGAACAATGCAACGTGGTTGTCACCCCAGGAAATAAGCTGTCAGTATTCTTAGCTATGGTCACCTTTCTTCAGGTGAAGACATCTGAGCGGATGACCAACAAATCATTTGATGCGATGTTGGTTGCTTTCCGCGAATCTTTCCCAGATGCGTCTGAGCTGCCACACACCTACAGTAAAATGAAGAATTTCCTTCGTGTAGTTGGAATTGGATATGATATGATCCATGTTTATAAGAATAATTGTGTTCTGTTCCGGAAGGATTATGCCAACTTAAGTGAATGCCCAAAATGCAAATCATCAAGATGGAAAGATGGCGATGCTGTGAAGAGGATTCCTCATAATGTTCTGAGACATTTTCCAACAATACCATGATAACATAGGTTGTTTCATGATGCTGAAACAAGAGAGGATGTAGTGTGGCATTCTGGGAACTAGGAGTACAAAGATCAGAGTGTAATGAGCCATCCATCTCATGGTAGTGACTTGAAAAGCTTCAATCAGAAACACAAAAAGTTTGTTACTGACCCAAGAAACATTAGACTTGGCTTAGCTTCATATGGATTTAACCCATTTGGCCACCAGAGCGCCACATATAGCATGTGGCCAGGGCTTGTTATCCCATACAACATGCCTCCAAATGTCTGCACCAAAGAATCAAACTACATGATGGCCTTGCTCATCCCAGGTCCAAAAAGTCTTGGAAAGGATTTTGATTTATTCATGGAGCCTCTTGTGGAGGAACTTCGGCAGCTCTGTGGGGGGGGGTGTTCTCACTCGAGACCTATATAGCAGCCCACCAGCTGATTTCTTTCTATGTGCTGTTATAATTTGGTGCATCCATGATTATCCAACTTTGGGCACTATGTCAGGGCGAATGACACATGGTTACAATGCATGTGTTTGCTCTGGCAGGAATCCGCTGTCATACGTAATACTTAGCAAGATCTGTTACATTGGACACCATCGTTTCCTTGCCAAGGACAAGTCGTGTCCTACAAAATACCGAATATATGTGTTCAATGCAAAGCATGAAAACCGTGATGTGCCAAAGAGGCTCACTGCCGATGAGTTGCAAGTGGAATTAGAGAAGGTTAGGCATATTACAACAGGAAACCATCCTAATAATGGTAGCGGGAAAAGGAAGCGTGGCAGGGCAGAAGAGAGATTATTGTTTACCCGTAGGTCCACTTTGTGGTACTTTGAGTATTGGAAAGATTTGGATCTGCGGCATAATCTTGATGTGATGCATATCGAGAAAAATATATGTGACAACATTATCGGCACACTTCTTAATATTGAAGGCAAGATGAAAGATACTTTAAAATCTAGGATTGATTTGACACACCTAGGTATCAGAAAGGGTTTACAGGTGGAAGATGATGGTAAACCACGGGATATGGCACCAGTTGTGTACGTCTTGGACAAGGTAAAAATAAAAGAATTCTGCGAGGTCTTGTCACGTGTGAGATTCCCACATAGATTTGCTTCCAACCCTAAAAGGAGAGTCAGTGCAGACGGAAACAAGGTACAAGGGTTGAAAACTCATGACTGACACATCCTACTTCAAAGGGTTTTACTATTATCCTTAGAGGATTGGGCTGCCCTGACTTATATAGAGCAGTTGCAGAGTTGGGACAATTCTTCAGGGAACTTTGTAGTAGAAATATCAGGAAGATGCTCGGGAGCATCTTAGAGACAAGATACCAACTATCCTATGCGACCTTGAGAAAATATATTGTCCGGCCTTCTTTAATGTGATGGTTCATTTGGCTGTTTATCTACCTGATGAGGCACTACTTATAGGTCTAGTACAGTATGGCTGGATGTACCCTATTGAAAGGCAGCTAGTGTCGTGGTTCTAACTCTGACAGTTAGGTAGGGGGGTATGTATGGAGAGGCTAGATCTCAGCTATGGAGAAGTTGTAAATACACCAGGATGTACGAGTTCAGGCCCTTCGCGGAGGAAGTAACAGCCCTACGTCTCGGTGCCCGGAGGCGGTCGACTGGATTATGTGTGTATGAATTACAGGGGTGCCAACCCCTGCTACTGAGGAGTGGGGTGGCTTATATAGAGTTCGCCAGACCCCTCCGGTCCTCAGTAATGCAGGGTTAAAATACATTAAGACTGGGCGTTACTGGTAACGTCCCTATTAAAGTGCTATGATGACCATAAAGACTACTTAATGGCCGACCGTTTGCTTGCGGAGTGACTTTAGATCTCCTGTCATTCGAGTGGTTGGCTTCGTAGTCGAGTGGTAGCTTCCTGGTCGAGTGTCTTGAATCCGTCGAGTGGGATACCTTCAAGTCGATTGAAAGGTGACTTCTTCCAGGGATGTCCTTGGGTAGGGCTCTTAGGACAGGTCCATGCCCCTACCCTAGGTACATAGCTTCATCATTAGCCCCCGAATGGATCGAGGTTCGAGTGGGGAAGGAGTTGGGGGGTCCTTCCGACTGGTTCTTAGCGTTATATGAATGTCTTGTACTGGATCAATCGTCACGGATGACGTTGTCAACTTCTTTCGGTCACCTTGATCCATTCTTGGTCTCTCGTCGAGTGAATTTCCTTACTTGTGGAATACCGAGTGCCGGCACGAGCGGGCTCTTCAGTTTGATGAGTTGTTCTGCAGCCCGCGGATTTTGCGGGATTTGAATTTCGGGAAGCGAGCGGGACGGGGGCGGCCGAAGTAATCGGATGGGATAGGATGGAAGCTCCTCGATCTCCGCGCCACCTTTTTCGCCACGTACCACGCGCGCGCCTGTTGCGGGATTTGACAGGATCGCCTGGGCCTACCGGTCAGCCACTCGGAAGCGGCTCCTTATAAGTTGCCGGCTCGGGGCTCCCCAACAGTGTGCTCTCGCCTTTCCTTCTCCCCCCGCAAGGTCCTCTGCCACCTCCGCTCCCACCCTAGCGCCGTAGGCCCGTTCGAGCCTCGCCGGCAACGATGGTGAAGGACAAGACTTCGGCTTTGGAGCGCGCGAAGAAGGCGGCGGTGCAGGGGAAGGGGAAGAAGTCCGCTCGGGGCGGATCTTCCTCGAGGACTGCTCTGCCCAGGGATTGGATCCAGGGCGAGTGGATGCCCTCGGTGATTCGGCAGGAAGATCTTGACGACATGGTCGAGGGGGGAGTCATTCCCCATGAAGCTGCGCGTCTCCCGGGGGGAGAAGTCGAACCCCAACCTCGTGACGGTGAGTGCGTCCTCCTCGCCACCCATATCGATCGCGGATTTTCTCTACCTCCTCATCCTTTTTTCCGGAGCTTTTTGAACTTCTTCGGAGCGCAGCTCCATCATTTCACTCCCAATTCCATCGTGTATCTTGCGGCTTTCGTTTCCTTGTGCGAAAGTTTCTTGGGTTTCCGCCCTCATTGGGGACTCTTTAAACACATCTTCACTTGCCGTTCCCAATCGGTAAAGAAAGCCAAGTCGAGTGACGAACAGACGCAAGTGATCCAGCTATGCGGGGGCCTGGCGATCCAGATGAGGGGTAAAAGTTCTTTTCCGTCTATCACTTTTCCCGAGTCAGTCCGTGGTTGGCAGTCGACCTGGTTTTATTGCCAAGACCAGGTGACCCCAGGGTAGTCGATTGGTCTTCCCCCTTTCTCTCTGGACCGAGCTCAAAAGCCTGCCTCTCTGAAAGTGCTGCCGGAGGAAAAGGCGCAAGTCAAGGTGCTGGTTGGTCGAGTGGTTCAGCTTGTCCGAGACGGCGTGACCGGCATGGACTTGCTGGAGGTCTTCCTTCGGAGGCGCATCCAACCGCTTCAGGCTCGTGACCACCCTATGTGGCTGTACTCAGGTCTCGACGACACCACTCGGGTTCACCCAGAGGAGGTCACCGACGATATGCTGGAAGGGTGGCTGTCGAGCATCACAGGGAACAAAGACAACCCCGAGGAGTCAGGAGGGTTGTCCCGCTTGACAGTACATACGACGTGGACCAGGTCTGACCTTGTGTTCCCGACTGAGATCTTGCTTTCTTCATTTGCTCTCTTTGAATTGGTCGACTGACTTTCGACTTGTCTTCTATTCTCCAGGCAACTACAGAGATGTACTCGACACCCAACGGAGCACAGGGGCAGGCCGAGGAAGGGGAGGTGAGCGGAGGCGAAAGCGGAGACGAACAGGGGGAGTGGGAGTCTGACGGCGAAGGAGAGGGAGACGACGGCGTCGACTCCAGCGAAGAGGAGGAGGAGGAGGAAGCTGGACCTCCCCGCTCGGAAAGGCGATCCAAGCTTACACACAACCCTGCGCGGGAACGTGGTAAGGCGACTGCTCCCGTTGGGCAGTCGTCGAAGCGCCCTCGGACCTCTTCTCCAGCGCCGACTGAAAAAGCTCCCAAGCACCCCCGCGCGGCGCTGTCCAAGCCACCCAAGGCTCTGCCCAAGATGAGGATGACTGTCCCTACCATTCTGGACGGATCCTTGGTCGATCCACTGAGTCGACTGACGGTCTTTCAAAATTTGTAGTGCTGCTACTTCTGAGATCTCCGCCAAGGACGATGATCAAGAGATGGAAGATGCTGTTACTTCCAACCCTGGTATGATTACTGATGTTCTGCCTTGAATTGACTGACGATTTCTTATAACTCTGGTTGATTGAATTTTTCTCGTAGCTCCTCCTCATGTTATTAGCCTTCCTGACGACGAAGACGAAGCGCCGCTGAGAGTGAGGCGGAACAGGAAAGCGTCGGCTGGCGAGACTCCACAATCCACTCCGGCGCCTGAGGCCGTAGCTCGAGACGGTGGCGATACCACCCGGGCTTCTGTGACTTTCGCCAATCCTCTGGCGAGTGCGCGGCCCTCGACGTCGACCGTAAATCCGCCTTCGCTCTTCGCCACACACCACGTCCCTGAGGACCAAGTGGGTGCAGCTAAGGAAGCTATACGCCAGGCAGGCATCATGATGGAGCAGGTCAAGGTGGTTCGAGAAGCCAGCCAAGCGGCTTATGACGCGAGTTCAGCTCTTCAGAGTAACGTCCAGGTCAGTCGATTCACTACTTGTTCTGTTAGGGTATGCTGTCTGAAGAATCTCTTTTCCGAAGATCTTTTAAATCTGTACACCCACTCGGTGTTTCTGTTAAGTTTTTTGGTCGAGTGGGGGCACGCTGAGTGCACCCACTGGGTGTAGTCCCCGAGACTACGGTGGACTGCTGGCAGTCGACTGTAGTCTTTATATTGCGTTGCTGTAGTTTTACTCCTTCACTCGGTCTGGCCAGGCCATGT
Source organism: Triticum urartu (assembly GCF_056163025.1). NCBI lineage: Eukaryota > Viridiplantae > Streptophyta > Magnoliopsida > Poales > Poaceae > Triticum > Triticum urartu. The sequence continues at coordinate 444,843,918 of NC_141876.1, forward strand.
CGAATGAAACTGTATCCGGTCGACTGCGGGTAGTCGATTTTTTTTAAACCAGTGGGGGCACGCTGAGTGCACCCACTGGGTGTAGTCCCCGAGACTACTGTTGAATGTTTTTGATTCAGCTGTAGTCTTAGAAACGTCATCATTGTCTCTTGGTTACTCGGAAGCAACTTATCTTGGACCTCTGTCGACTGACTTTTGCAGAAATCCTGTGAACTTGTGGCTCTCTACACTGAGTTGGAGAACAAACAGATCTAGCTCGACCTTGACTTGAAGCTCGCTCAACAGAACCTGCAGGAGGATGGCTGGCGAGGTTTCTCATTCTTGACGAGTGACTTCCCTTTCTTGCTCATTCTTGATGTTGAGTTCACTCGACGTTCTGTAGATGAACTGGAGGAAGCTCTGAAGAAGAAGGATCAAGATCTTGCCGAAGCACAGAAGGAGGCCTCGAGCAAAACGAAGCTTGCAGAAGAGAAACTGACTTCGGTCAGAACTCTTGAACAGGAGAACTCTAGACTGAAAACTGCTCTCGAGACAGCTAATCGAGAGGTCAGCCGACTGAAGAAAGACAAGATGGTTCTGCACGACCAGGCGGGTGAGCTGGCGGGGAAGGTTAACGATCTGGAGGCTTATCTCGGTGGACTCGCCAAGAAGCTGTTCGTCATGCTCGAAGGTAATTATTCCGACCCAGCTGTCTTGCAGTTACCAAGCCCGCGTAAGGCCACTGTCTTATTCTTGAATCATGTTTGCAGAATTCTGCCAGAGCTTCGAAGAGGAAACCAGTCGAGTGGAGCCAGGCTTGGATCCCGCCAATTCTCTCATGAAGGATGAGGCTGCTATGAACATGCTCCGACTGGAGTCTCATGTTACCAGCATTGTTGACTATCTTGCTCGGCTGAAGGTTGCGATGTCGCGGATCGACACATCACTCTGGCCTGGAACGACGCTTCAGAAGGACCTCGAGTCCCTGATGGTTCGACTGGATGAAGTCCCGGGTCGAGTGGCGGAATGGAAGAAATCTTCTGCTAGATGTGGTGCTGATGTCGCTCTGTCTCTGGTCCACGTCCATTGCAAGGAGGCGCGAGAAGAAAAGCTGGCCGCCATCCAAGTTGCCAATACCAGGAAGCACAGCTTTCAAGACTTCATGGAGACTTTCATTGCTGCTGCTACTCGTATTGCAGACGGGATCGACTTGGACGAGTTCGTCGCCCCTTCCAGTCCTCCGCTTGAGGAATGAAAAACTTTTATGCTTCACTTTAAATTTGCCTCGGAATGCCGAGTGGATTCTGTAACCGTTAAACTCTGTTGAGCCGAGGGCTCGAGTACTTTGATCTGAGGTCTTGGACCTTTGGGTTTTATCCGAACTTGATTTATCGTTGAATATCTTCGGGAATTATCTGCCGAGTGGAACTTGGCCTTCACTCGAAATAACTTCGTATTTGTGGTGCAGCTCCGAAGGAAAAGGTAACAGTCGATTCGCATCTTGCCGTCCTTGTGGATTGGGACGTGTTCCGAACTTAGGCGAGCACTGGGCTGCAGCTAAGCCCCCGAGTGGGAGGTTTGCTTTCCACTTGGTGGAATTTTTGAACACTTAGGCGAGCACTGGGCTGCAGCTAAGCCTCCGAATGGGAGGTTTGCTCCCCACTCGGTAGGATTTTTGAACACTTAGGTGAGCACTGAGCTGCAGCTAAGCCTCCGAGTGGGAGGTTTGCTTTCCACTTGGTGGGATTTTTGAACACTTAGGCGAGCACTGGGCTGCAGCTAAGCCTCCGAATGGGAGGTTTGCTCCCCACTCGGTAGGATTTTTGAACACTTAGGCGAGCACTGAGCTGCAGCTAAGCCTCGAGTGGGAGGTTTTCTCTCCACTCGGTAGGATTTTTATATACTTAGGCGAGTACTTGGACTGCAGCTAAGCCCCCGAGTGGGAGGTTTTCTCTCCACTCGGTAGGATTTTCAAACACTTAGGCGAGCACTGGGCTGCAGCTAAGCCTCCGAGTGGGAGTCTGGCTCACCACTCGGTAGGATTTTCAAATACTTAGGCGAGTACTTGGACTGCAGCTAAGCCCCCGAGTGGGAGGTTTGCTCTCCACTCGGTAGGATTTTTATATACTTAGGTGAGCACCGGGCTGCAGCTAAGCCCCCGAGTGGGAGTCTGGCTCACCACTCGGTAGGATTTTCAAATACTTAGGCGAGTACTTGGACTGCAGCTAAGCCCCCGAGTGGGAGGTTTGCTCGCCACTCGGTAGGATTTTCAAATACTTAGGCGAGTACTTGGACTGAAGCTAAGCCCCCGAGTGGGAGGTTTGCTCTCCACTCGGTAGGATTTTCAAATACTTAGGTGAGTACTTGGACTGCAGCTAAGCCCCCGAGTGGGAGGTTTGCTCTCCACTCGGTAGGATTTTTATATACTTAGGCGAGCACTGGGCTGCAGCTAAGCCCCTGAGTGGGAGGTTTGCTCTCCACTCGGTAGGATTTTTATATACTTAGGCGAGCACTGGGCTGCAGCTAAGCCCCCGAGTGGGAGGTTTGCTCTCCACTCGGTAGGATTTTTATATGCTTAGGCGAGCACTGGGCTGCAGCTAAGCCTCCGAGTGGGAGTCTGGCTCACCACTTGGTAGGATTTTTTGCAAACTTAGGCAAAACGGATTTGCAGCTAAGCTACCCACTGGGGGATTTCGTACGCAAGCAAAAGTGACAGCAATTACAGGAAGAACTGGGACACTCTTGTCTTTGATAAAAATAAACTACAGAAGTTTTTCTTATTACACCTCATCCGAGTGAGAATTCAAGTGTAAAATGGGCGGAGTAGTTCCGCATTCCAAGCTCGTGGCTCGTCGATACGGCGATCAACGTTGTAGAGATGATATGCTCCATTGTGGAGGACTCTGGTGACGATGAAGGGGCCTTCCCAAGTAGGAGCAAGTTTGTGTGGTTTCTGTTGATCCACTCGGAGGACCAAATCTCCTTCTTGGAAGGCTCGGCTCTTCACTTTTCTGGCATGGAATCGACGCAAGTCTTGCTGATAGATGGTCGATCTGATCATAGCCATTTCCCTCTCCTCCTCTAGGAGGTCAACTGCGTCTTGCCGGGCTTACTCTGCTTCGTCTTCATTATAAAGCTCGACTCTGGGGGCGTTGTGAAGTAGATCACTCGGCAGGACGGCTTCGGCTCCGTAAACCAGAAAGAATGGCGTTCTTCCAGTCGACCGGCTCGGGGTGGTTCTCAATCCCCATAAAACTGACGGAAGCTCGTCGACCCAAGCGCCTGCTGCGTGCTTGAGATCACGCATCAGTCGAGGCTTCAGTCCTTTGAGAATCAGACCATTTGCTCTTTCAGCTTGTCCATTCGACTGGGGATGCGCGACCGACGCGTAGTCGACTCGTGTGCCTTGAGAGGCGCAAAAAGCTCTGAACTTGTCTGAATCGAAGTTTGACCCATTGTCAGTGATGATGCTATGCGGGACCCCATATCTGAATATCAACTCTCTGATGAAACTGATAGCAGTGCTAGCATCAAGATTTTTGATAGGCTTGGCTTCAATCCATTTGGTGAACTTGTCGACTGCCACAAGCACATGTGTGAATCCGCTCCTGCCTGTTCTCAGTGGACCAACCATGTCCAGTCCCCAAACAGCGAAGGGCCAGACGAGTGGAATGGTCCTCAGAGCTGATGCTGGTTTGTGCGACATGTTGGAGTAGAACTGGCAGCCTTCACACTTGTCGACTATCTCTTTCGCCATTTCGTTTGCCCTGGGCCAGTAAAAACCCGCTCGGTATGCTTTGGCCGCGATGGTTCGAGAGGACGCATGGTGACCACAGGTCCCCGAGTGGATATCATCAAGGATTATCTGACCTTCTTCTGGCGTTATGCACTTCTGACCGATTCCAGTTGCGCTTTCTCTATACAACTGTCCTTTTATGACTGTGAAAGCTTTAGATCGACGGACGATCTGTCGAGCCTCTTCTTCGTCCTCTGGAAGTTCTTTCCTCAAGATATACGTGATGTATGGTATCGTCCAGTCGGGAGTGATTGCCAAGACCTCCATGACTAGGTTGACCACAGCAGGAATTTCGACTTCAGTCGGATCTGTGGCACTTTTCGGTTGCGGGGCTTCTTCTGTAAAAGGATCCTCCTGGACTGACGGCGAGCGGATGTGCTCCAAAAACACATTGCTGGGAATGGCTTCTCTCTTGGAGCCTATCTTTGCCAGATCATCAGCTGCTTGATTTTTCAGTCGGGGGATGTGATGAAGCTCTAACCCCTCGAATTTCTTTTCTAGCTTTCTTACTGCGTTGCAGTAGCCAGTCATAGCTGGGCTTCTAACGTCCCACTCCTTCATCACCTGATTAACCACCAAATCTGAGTCGCCATAGACCATGAGGCGCCGGACGCCGAGTGAAATGGCCATGTGCAACCCATACAAGAGTGCTTCATATTCTGCTTCATTATTGGAGGAATCGAAGTGAATCTGGAGAACATATCTGAGCTTATCTCCTCGGGGGGAGACCAATACTACCCCAGCACCGGAACCATTCAGCATCTTAGATCCATCGAAGAACATGGTCTAGTGCTCCGAGTGAACTTGAGTCGGAAGCTGCTGTTCAATCCACTCGGCGACGAAATCTGCAATTGCTTGGGACTTGATAGCCTTCTTTGCTTCAAACTTGATATCTAGGGGAAGGAGTTCAATCGCCCACTTCACCACTCAACCAGTTGCATCTCTGTTGTGCAAAATCTCTGACAGTGGAGCGTCGCTGACGACTGTAATGGAATGGTCAGAGAAGTAGTGTGCAACCTTCTTCGTGGTCATGTAAATCCCATATACAAGCTTCTGGTAATGGGGATATCTTTGCTTCGAAGGAGTCAAAACTTCAGACACATAATATACTGGGCGCTGAACTCTGAAGGCCTTTCCTTCTTCTTCCCGCTCGACCGTAAGTACTGTGCTGACAACTTGTCCCGTGGCCGCAATGTAAAGCAGCAGAGGCTCTTTACTGATTGGGGCAGCAAGCACCGGCTGGGTGGAGAGCAGAGCTTTGAGCTCTGCAAACGCTGCATCAGCTTCTGGAGTCCACTCGAACTTATCAGACTTCTTCATCAGTCGGTAAAGAGGCAACGCCTTTTCACCGAGATGAGAAATGAATCGACTTAGAGCGGCCAAGCAACCTGTAAGCTTCTGGACATCGTGTACACGCACAGGGCGCTTCATCCGGAATATGGCGCCAACTTTCTCGGGATTGGCGTCGATTCCTCGTTCGGAAACGAGAAAACCGAGTAACTTTCCACCTGGAACTCCGAATGTACACTTTGATGGATTGAGCTTGATATCATATCTCCTGAGGTTAGCAAAGGTTTCGGCAAGGTCAGTCAGTAGGTCGGAACCTTTCCGTGACTTAACCACAATATCATCCATGTATGCTTACGTTCCGACTGATCTGAGTGAGCAAACACTTCTGAATCATCCTCATGAACGTGGCTCCAGCATTCTTGAGGCCGAAGGGCATGGTGACATAACAGAAGCACCCGAATGGGTGATGAAAGCCGTTTTGATCTCGTCGGGTCCATACAGACGGATCTGATGGTACCCTGAATAAGCATCTAGAAAAGACAAACGCTCACACCCCGCGGTCGAGTCGACTACCTGGTCGATGCGGGGGAGAGGGAAATGATCTTTCGGGCAGGCCCAATTGATATGTTTAAAGTCAATGCACATGCGAAGTGACTTGTCCTTCTTGGGGACCATGACAACATTGGCGAGCCACTCGGAGTGGTAAATCTCTCGGATGAACTCCGCTGCTAAGAGCCGAGCCACCTCCTCGCCAATAGCTTTCCTCTTCTGGACGGCGGACCGTCGAAGATGTTCTTTCACAGGCTTGAACTTCGGGTCGACTCGTAGACGGTGCTCAGCCAGCCCCCTGGGAACTCCAGGCATGTCAGAAGGCTTCCATGCGAAGATGTCCCAGTTCTCACGGAGGAACTGGATGAGCGCTTCTTCCTATTTGGAGTCGAGCGTCGTTGGTATGTGAGTCGGAGCAGCATTGGGGTCGGTCGGGTGAATGTGAACTGGCTTAGTTTCACCGGACGACTGAAAAGCTGATTCTGAAGGTGGCTTCTTGGCTCGCAGCAATTCACTCGGATCAGCAGTTTTCTGGTACTCTTGCAGCTCGACTACTGACATCTGAGCATCAGCGATCTTTGATCCTTTCTGAAAACACTCCTCTGCTTTCTTCCGATTGCCTTTAACGGTGATCACACCTCTGGGGCCGGGCATCTTCAACTTGAGATACACATAGCACGGTCGAGCCATGAAGCGTGCATAAGCTGCCCGGCCCAGAATAGCATGATAAGCACTTTGGAAGTCCACAACCTCAAATGTCAACTTTTCCTTGCGGTAATTCTTTGAATCACCGAAAACCACATCGAGAGCAATCTGGCCGAGTGATTTGGCTTTCTTTCCAGGAATGACTCCATGGAAACTCATGTTGCTGGCACTGAGCCTGGACATCGGAATGCCCATCCCTTTCAACGTTTCTGCATATAGTATGTTCAGGCCGCTGCCACCATCCATCAGGACTTTGGTCAGTCGAGTGCCTTCGACAACTGGATCGACCACCAGAGCTTGCCTCCCAGGGGTGGCAATGTGCGCAGGGTGATCGGACTGGTCGAACGTGATGGCAGTCTGAGACCACTTCAGGTAGCTAGGTGTTGCTGGGGCAACCATATTCACTTCATGGTTAATGACTTTCAGTCGACTTTTGCTTTCGACATCAGCAAAAATCATCAAGGTGGAATTGACTTGGGGGTATCCATCGTCACTATCTTCTTTGTCCTCAACTCTGTCTGACTCTTTTTCCTTGTCTTTGGACTGCTTGCCCTGAAACTGCTGGATCAGGAGCCGGCACTGTCGAGTGGTATGCTTTGGGTAAATAAGATTACCCTCTTCATCTTTCTTGGTGTGGATGTGACATGGCAGATCCAAAACATCATTTCCATCTTGATCCTTGACTTTCTTGGGGTTCCAGGGCCCCTTGGGTTTTCCCTTGAATTTTCCCTGGGTTACGGCCAGGGCCTCCCCGGGAGCGGCTGGCTCGACCTTCCGCTTCTGCTTCCGACTGGAATTGCCTCCTGTTTTCTAGGCGACTGCTTTCTGCTTGCCACTCCTGAGTCGATCTTCATCTTCTCCGTTAGCGTATTTGGTGGCAATTTCCATCATCCGATTCAGAGACATTTCTCTGGTCCGACCGAACTTCAGGTTCAACTCTCTGTTCTTGGCGCCTTCTTTAAAGGCACAAACTGCTTGGTGATCTGGTACATTCTCAACTGTGTGATGCAAAGTGATCCACCTCTGGATGTAATCCCTCAGAGTTTCACTCGGTTTCTGCACGCAAGACCGCAATTCTGTAAGGCCTGCCGGTCGCTTGCATGTTCCTTCAAAGGCCGTGACAAACACTCGAGAGAGATCCTCCCAAGTGTAGATGCTGCTGGGTGCTAACTGATTCAGCCACGCTCTGGCTGAGCCCTCTAACAGGAGAGGCAAATGCTTCATAGCCACCTCATCATTGCCGCCACCAATCTGGACAGCCACTCGGTAGTCTTCGAGCCAAGTGTCAGGCTTAGACTCGCCGGTGAACTTGCTGACTCCAGTCGCCAACCGGAAGTTGGGAGGAATCACTGCGGCCCTGATGGCTCGACTGAAACACTCTGGCCCCGAAACACGTACTCTGCTGCTGGCAGGCGCATCTCTATTGTGGCCTTCTCGGTGAGCTATGTTCCTGTCAACCAGACCCTGAATGAGGATGGACCTCGCATCAAAGCCTGGGTCCCTGGGGTCGACTGGAACTCTCCGCCCAACACTATGAGGGTGTCTGTCATCCTGCTGTCGAGGCGCATATGACCCATTCCTCGGGGGAGGGGTCGGCACTCGACGTCGATCGAACCGGTGATCATACTGCTCATTTCTTCTGTACTGATCGTGCCGGTCTCCGCGTCCCTCACGCCTCGGGGGCGATCTTGGGCTGTGAGCCGACTGGACTGTATCCGTTGCAACGGATCGACTGTGGATCCTATTCCGCGACTGAGAAACAGCGGAATTTTGGTTTCCCGCTGCCCGGAGCAACGCTCTGATTTGCAACAAGCCCCTGCCAGCCTCCGACTGGGAGGGCTGAATCGATTCTGCTATACGGGCCGCGACTGCCATTCTGAACTGGGGTTCGATATACCTGCGTAGGCGGGAAGAGCTGACGTCGACTGGACTCGGGAGCTCGCTGACGCGCTTGCTCGTCGAGTATTCGCTGGAGATTCTCCAGTCGAGTGCGCTCGGCCAAGTTAGCCAAGCGCGCGTCCTCCAAGGCCCGGGCCTCGGGGGTTTCTCCGACGATAGGAGTGTGGAGTGCATCCATGTTCCGGCGGCGAAGCTCCTCTCGCTGCAATGACGTGAGAGGTTCGGGGAGATACTCATCGTGGGGATGCGACGGGTTGCCTCCACCCGCGCCTCCATCGGTGCGAGGGAAACCGGGAGGACTGTGTGTTCCATCGACTGCCAGAACCTCAGCCGCCGGGTCGCTGCTGTCGCACTCGGATGCGGTCTCCGCGGAGCCAGTCGACAGGTCGAAAAGGCCGTAGAGGGATTCGTCGGGCTCGATTGCCGCGACTTATGGGGCTGCCGACTGGCGGGCCACGGCATGCCTCACCCACCTCTGAAGTCTCGACCGGCCGGAGCGCTTGCGCCGGTGGGAGACAGGGTGGGAAGATGACACGGGAGCCGACCGATACTGGGTCGACGGCTGCCGCAGGAGGACGCCACGAACACATGCGCGGAAGTGCGTCGCACCGCGGATGGGGAGGGCGTCGATGTCGAGTGGAGCCTCCTGAAGCCAAGCGGAGTTGTCGGCGATGAACGTGAGTGCGCCGAGACGGATCTCGCGGCCCTCCACCAAATCTCCGCACGAAAACATGATCAAAGGGATCGGAAAAATCGCAACTCCTCCAACTAGGCGCTAAGACTCCTGCCCCACGGTGGGCGCCAACTGTCGTGGTTCTAACTCTGACAGTTAGGTAGGGGGGTATGTATGGAGAGGCTAGATCTCAGCTATGGAGAAGTTGTAAATATACTAGGATGTACGAGTTCAGGCCCTTCGCGGAGGAAGTAACAGCCCTACGTCTCGGTGCCTGGAGGCGGTCGACTGGATTATGTGTGTATGAATTACAGGGGTGCCAACCCCTGCTACTGAGGAGGGGGGTGGCTTATATAGAGTTCGCCAGACCCCTCCGGTCCTCAGTAATGCAGGGTTAAAATACATTAAGACTGGGCGTTACTGGTAACGTCCCTATTAAAGTGCTATGATGACCATAAAGACTACTTAATGGCCGACCGTTTGCTTGCGGAGTGACTTTAGATCTCCTGTCAGTCGAGTGGTTGGCTTCGTAGTCGAGTGGTAGCTTCCTGGTCGAGTGTCTTGAATCCGTCGAGTGGGATACCTTCAAGTCGATTGAAAGGTGACTTCTTCCAGGGATGTCCTTGGGTAGGGCTCTTAGGACAGGTCCATGCCCCTACCCTAGGTACATAGCTTCATCAGCTAGGCACTTTCAATGGCTATGTTAGGAACAGAGCTAGACTCGAGGGTTCCGCAGAAGCCTACATTGCTACAGAAGCGTTGACATTCTGCTCAAAATACATTGAAACAGCTAATCAGCTTAGCAAAGAGGTGGGTGAATACAATCCTGGGCTCAATGTTTTCGATTGTTCTGTTTGAGTTACAGGGAAGAGTCGACAAGACGACAAACATAAAGATTTGGACAAAATGGTTTGGTATGTGTTGAATAACTGTTCCGAGATTCTACCTTATATCAAGTAAGTGCTAAGTACTGTATCTTATACACCATCATCTACTAAACTTGCAGCACATTCTTATATATTTAGATGTTTGACGTGATCACTATGTTGTGCGGCATTTACAAAAAGGAGTTATTGCCGCAAAATCCAAGAAATATTGACAAACTGGTTATGGCAGGATTTGCGAAATGGTTCAAGAGCCATGTAAGCTTTTGAATTGTGATGTCAGTTTTTTTAATATATTGAGTACATAAGATGATCAACTTGTCTATTTTCTAACCATAGGTTAAGAAGATGCAGGAGGATGGGTACGAAGTTGATGATGCCCTTTACGCACTAGCAATGGGTGCTGATACTCGAGTAAGACATTATGAATCTTGCGTTGTTGGAGATGTGCGCTACAACGCCCTTGCACACAACGAAGGCAGGAAGACACAAAACAATGCCATCATGAGCACAGATAAGTACGACGAAGTGACAACTGAAATGTATGCTAACATAATAGACATTGTTCAGTTGCAATATATCTCCAGTTTCGAGGTTCATCGGTGTGTGGTTCTATTGTGCTGTCGTTGGTATAACCTGTTTTCCAGGATTGCAAAACCCAAAGCTAATGATTATTTCAAATCCATCAATGTCAAAGAGGCGTACCAGACCTACGAGCCTTTTATTTTGGCAAATCAAGCAACAAAGATATTTTTCTTAGAAGACACATTTGCACATAGCGATGATTGGAGAGTATTGCAAAGGTTTGAGCAGAGGAATTCGTTTAATGAAGTTGCACAACAAGATGATGCTTACACTGCCCCTGATGTAGAAGATTCCACAGATGTTCCTAATATCTTTGAGAACCATCACGTCAATGACGCTGGCGAAAAGATTGTGTCGGATTGGGGGTTCCGCAGACCCTAGGTTCGAACACTGGAGTGTGTGTGAAGAACTCGTCCTCACTGATCTGCTCGCTCAATGATTCCTATGCCTAGCTCGACGAACCCAAGGAACAGGAGACACATCAGTTTATCCTGATTCGGGCCACCTTGCGGTGTAATACCCTACTCCAACTTTGTGGTGGATTGCCAGGAGGGGCTGAGGATGAACTAGTTCAGTGGTAGAACAACCTCAGGAGGTGACATGTTCTTGGGGTCGATGAGCTGGTGGGTGAAAGGATGACCTGAATGACCCCCCACCTCTATGGTGGTGGCTAAGTCCTATTTATAGTGGCCTTGGTCCTCTTCCCAAATGCAAGGCGGGAAGGGATCCCACAACGACCAAATTTGAAGGGGGACAACTTGTACAAGTTATCCTGACAAAAGTAGTCTTCGCTTGTGAAAGCCTCCGGTGGTGACGCCGTGGTGGGCTCCGCAATGACCTCCGTCTTGCCGTCCTGGCGGTCTTGGTCTTGTTGCACCGATATGGAAACCTTTGCTTGATTCCTCGGGACTCCGCGCCTGTGCTTGCCTCCTTGGCACCAAAGAGGAAACTGGTACACTGCGCCTGCTGGCGCCCGCCCGGCCTTGGTCGTCATGGCTCACGTCATGCGAACCTCGTGAGGTGCACCTTGCATTGATATCTCTGCTCCTCGTGAGCCAGCCTGGTGAGGCCGCCCCCCAGGGAGGTCTTGGTGTCGTCTGCCTCGCGAGGCTTGGCCCCTCGTGAGGGTCTTGGGTTGTTGTTGCTGAAGCTGGTCCATACTGGGCCGTCGATGGAGCCACGTCATGGGCCGCAGACAGGCAAGTCTGGGTACCCCGTTCCCTGGACGCCGACTATAACATCCCAATTTTCAATTTGGATGTTAATCATTAGGTCATCATATGTATTCATGCTCTTTTCATTTTTAATTGAATTTTATTTGGACATTTTGATCCTAGAGACCTTAAGCAACTCAAGGACCCAAGGAGAGAGTTGGAAGTTTCACTCAATTTTCCTATTTGAATTTATTTTCAAATTTGAAAAGAGGATCAATTTGATTTTAATGGTTTCTCTCCAATTATTTGAAATAATAATAAAAAAATGAGAGAAGATAATATGACTTCTTCAACACAAGAGAAATATTGGAGGAGAAATTTTAAAATCAATTTCTTCTGTTGTTTGTATTTTATTTGCTATTTTATTTGAATTAGAGAAAACTTGCATTTTTTAAAATTGCATTTTAGTCCAGAAAAATGTTCATCTTGTCCTAAATATTAGGCTTGGACGGTGAAAATTGTTTCTGGAATTTTTTATATTTTATTAGAATTTTTCTTCTGTGACAAAATTATTTATAAAAAAACTCCGGACCGAACTGGGCCGAAGCCCAACCGGCCCAACCGAGCGTCGCCGCCTCTCCCCTCCATGCAGACGGCGGACTCCGGTGAGGAGGAGTCCGGGTCGGCCTCCCGCCCCTCGCGCAAGCCGAGGACCCCCCGGGCCCCTCTTTATAAGTCGCCGCCGCCCCTCCCGCTCCCCTCATCACCTCGCCGCCGCCGCAACCCGCACCGTCGCCCGCGCCATCGTTCGCTGCCGCCACTGTCGCCGCCACCTCCCGCACCACCACCCCGCCTCACCGTCGCCTCGCCGCCGTCGCCCCGACGCCGGAGCCGCCGGATCTCGCCGCCGCCCGCTGGATTCCGCCGCCGGTTTCTCTGGTTAAACGGTATAAAAATTATTGGTTTGATCTCGTCACTCTACTTAATTAACTTGTTGGGTCATAATTATTATTTTGGGAATGAGTTGGAGGAACCTTCTCAATAATTTTCAACCAACTTGGTAGTTAGATAAAATATATTCCTTTGTTGTAGGGAAAAATTAGCTTTATGCAAATGATAACCGTAGAGCCTCCACCAACCATATATGCATGTAGTGATAGTTATTATTTGTTCATTGCTCTATAGTGTTATCTTGCCAGCATATTCCATGTGATGACCTACACAGGCTGCAACGTATTATGTTACAGAATTTTCAGACAAAGAGTAAGGTGCGCTAGGTCATTGTCATGCACTCAGTTTTGCCATGGAGTTGGATGGACTCTTCTACCTTCGAAGCTTCCGTTGTTATACTTATTTAGATGGCCTTCAACATATTATTTTAATAAGTTCTCTTTCGAGACATTCGATATAATAAGTGTGTGATTGAACTATGTTATAAATCCTTGAGTACTGTGTGTGTCAGCAATACCGGTCTAGGGATGACACTTAAGCATAGAGACTTGACCGTCTGATGTTGGGTCGCTACAAGATGGTATCAAAGCACACGCTGACTGTAGGACGTGACCATTAGGACAAGCCACATGATACTCTTCTCTACTCATTTCTGACTTCTCTCCATTTTCTACTCTATATATGGCGGACCCAAGGAACAAGTTCACTCAACCAGATGACGACACACCTTTTGGACGACACTTGAAGTAAGTCACTAGGTACCTGAGCATCGGAATACCAAGCTTCACCGGGACCTACACCGCCACTGTACCTGAAGAAGAGCGTTGGATGATTCGAGTCCATGTTCCAGGAAGGACATTCATGCCAGTTACTGAGCTCATAGAGTTTTCCTTTGATGCACCAACCTGGAGTCTAGAAAAGAGCATGGCCGCCCACATCGCCATTGGACGCATAGGCGAGGTATACCACAAGGATCTTAAGGACACCATCTACCAGATATGTGGATGCCGAGATGACCAATGGGAGATGATTTGCACCAGGAAGGATAGATCCATTGCAGCCTACATCCAGGAGTTAAACTAGCACATTCGTCGTCAGGAGAACCAGATGTGCGCCAGCATGATAAACATGAAGAAAGTGATGGCCAGGAACATGGAGCTAGAAGAGGAACTCAAGTTTACACATGATGGATATGAAGAAGAAGTTGCAGTACTGCTGGAGAAGAATGAAGACCTGAAGAAGAAGCTAGGAATATTCATGGGAGATCCCGAACCAGAGGAGGACAACCATCCTAAAGACTACACCATAATCGACGACACCGACTCCGACCCTAATAGTGATGATGATTATGAAGACGAAGCTGGAGCAGATATCATGGAGTCATCCATCGATCAAAATTTCTAGCCGACCACCATATTATCAGTAGTATTCTCCCATGTATATAGTAGTAGCCCGAGCTTTTTGTAACGGTAGTTTAGATCGATTGTATGATCTTGTTTGAATTGAGTGGTGTGAAATGAATGTGTTTGTCTCATGTGCATATGGGTAGTGAATTCTCTTTAGACCTCATTCTATTCTGTTCTCACCCCTCTAAACCTATCAGATGCCTTCGAGACGTGACCTCGGATTTATCTTCCCAACGGAGCTCACTCAATTGATCCAACAGCAAAATGCCTTGATGCAGTTGCTAGTCCAGAACCAAGGCAATGACAACAACCCACCACCACCACCTCCAGTTGACAACTTAGCCCGTTTCCTAAGATTGAATCCGTCGGTGTTCTCTAGTAGCACCGAGCCGATTGTTGCTGATGACTGGCTCCGTAGGATTGGAAGCGAGCTGACCACCGCAGGTTGCACAGATGCTGAGAAGGTGCGCTTTGCCGCACACCAACTGGATGGACCTGTAGCCTCATGGTGGGAGAATTACACAACCACTTTCCCCGTAGCCAATGTCACTTGGGATCAGTTCCAGCAAGCATTCTGCACTGCACACGTCTCAACTGGAGCTATGAGCATGAAGAAGTGTGAATTTCGCAACTTACGCCAGGGAAATCATACCGTGGGGTAGTATGTGGATGAGGTCAGTAAGTTAGCTCGCTATGCCCCAGATGATGTGGCCACAGATGCGGCAAAGCAGGAGAAGTTTATGGAAGGGCTGAATGATGAGCTAAGTATGTAGTTGATGGTGGCAACATTTGCCAACTACCAGGAGTTGGTAGATAGGGCCCTCATGATTGAAGGCAAGAAACAATAGATAGAAAGCCGCAAAAGGAAGTATGGACAGGGGAAGTACAACTCTGGAGCTCAACAGAAGCCTCATTTTACCCCAAACTCGGGAGGACATACCCATCATAACCATGGAGGCCACACTCACAATGGAGGGAGTTCACATAACCACAATGGCCCCAAGAATGGTAATTGGAATGGAGGAAATAACGGCCAGAATCATTTCAACCCCACTACAACTGTAAGTGCATCTAGTGCCACCCCTAGTTGGTTTTGGAGTATTGACGACAAACCTAGCTGAGGGACTAATGTGTTTGTGAGAATTGCAGGAAAACACAGGTAGAAGTCCCTCATTGATTCGGTTTTACTACCAGAGATGACCCCTAAAAATGTACGAAGACATTGAAGACAATGGTGGTTTATGAAGATATTCATATTGAAGACAATGACATGAGAAGACTCCCTATGAAGCTTTTGGAACTCGAAGACCTAGATCCTTCGTAGTTTTATTTCATTCATGTTGTGTCATAGGAACCACCGTACTGTTAAGTGGGGTCGAAGAGAACCAGTCAGAATGACTGAAGTGATGCCTAATTCAAATCCTATGTCTTCGAGCGAAGACTTTGAGAGAAAATCTTGTCCAGAGTCAGACAAGTCAGCTTTACTTGTAGCCCAAGTAAAGTTGCCGTGTGAGTTCAAAATTCGACCGTTGGTACACGTGTCAGTTCCTTAGTGACCCAGGGTCATTTCGGACAGATCAGGTCGGGTTGCCAAGTGGCTATAAATAGTCCACCCCCACAACCATAAACGGTTGGCTGCTCAGATTTCAGTGCACGGCTTTTGTCGTTTAAGAGCAACCCACCTCGAAGCCTTTGAAAGAAAAAATTCCCAGTGAGGAGAAAAGCCCTAACCACCCAGAGCCAGAGTAAATTGGGCATCACTTAAGTCTTCGTGTCTGTGTGATTTGAAGACTTATTACACTTGAGGACTGTGCATCCTCCAGACGGTTAGGCGTCGCGTTCTGAGCATCCAAGAGAAATTGTGGATTGTCAGTGAACGAAGTCTGTGAAGGTTTGGGAGTCTACCTTGAAGACTTACCTGAGTGATTGGGCGAGGTCTGTGTGACCTTAGCTCAAGGAGAAAACGGTGAGGACTGGGTGTCTTGGACTAAGTGTCCTTGACTGGGTGTCCGGGACTGTGTGTCCTTTGGTTTAAATACCTAGCCGCTCCAACCAGACGTAAAGTTGTCACAGCAACTGGAACTGGTCCAACAAATCATTTTCTTCAACGCGTCACTAGTTTCATCTTCACTTCCTTTCACTTACAGTTATTCATTGTGAAGCCATTGCATGCTTGCTTTATCTTTTGTCTTCACAACATGAATGTATGATCTGTTCGGCTTCATAACTTCTTCCTACCTGATCCTTATTACACTGAAGCTGTTTGTCATTGCGCTTTCACTCTATTGAACACATGACCATGGCTGGCCTAGTGTAATCTAACTTCCGCTGCATAGTAATAGGCATGATCTTCACTATTTGTCTTCACAACTCTCACGTTTTGAAGACTTTCATAAAAATCGCCTATTCACCCCCCCTCTAGTCGATATAACGCACTTTCAATTGGTATCAGAGCAAGGTGCTCCCTTGTTCTGTGTGATTCGGTTTAACCACCTGGAGTTTTAGCTATGTCGACTGCAGGGATAATCAAAGTCTCCGCTGCTTGTCCCGTTTTCGATGGAACTGAATATCCCTACTGGAAGAATAAGATGCGCATGCATCTTGAAGCCATTGACGTCGACCTATGGTATGTCGTCGAAAACGGCGTTCCCAAGGCTGGAGAAGGTGTCACTGCTGCTGATGTCAAGAAGTTCGTTCAACTGGACTCTACTGCCAAGAATATCATCTGTGGTCATCTGACCAAAGGACAGTATGGCCGTGTGAGTGCCTTGAAGACATCCAAACTGGTCTGGGATTGGCTCTCCAAAGTTAATGAAGGCATATCAACCCAGAGAGATCAAAGAATCAGTGTCCTTCGCAATCTCTTCAACCGCTTCAAACGAAATGACAATGAGAATGTCCAGCACACCTTTGATCGGCTCACTGACATCACAAATGAGCTTCAAGCCCTCGGCGCTACTGAGATCACCAAACATGAAATCGTCAAGACGCTGCTGAGATCACTTGATAGTTCGTTTGACATTCTGGCCCTGATGATTCAAGAACGTCCTGATTTCAAGACACTCGATCCGTCTGACATACTTGAGAGGCTCAACACACATGAGTTTCAGCTTTCTGAGAAAAGAGATATCTACGGTCCAAACTATGGGCGAACTCGTGCCTTGAAGGCAAAAGCTGTCTCCTCATCTGAAGAAGAATCTGACTGCAGTTCTGATGATCCTGAAGACATTGGAAGAGAACTTGCAATTCTAGTGAAGAAGTTTCAAAAATTCACCAAGAAGAAAGGCTTCAGAAAATCTTCACGATCAAGCTCAAGGAATGATGAAGCTTCTGCTCATGACTACAAGAAGAAAACATGTCACAAGTGCAAGAAAACTGGGCACTTCATCTCTGAGTGTCCACAGTGGGACAATGAGAACAGAAGGAAGAAGAAGAGCAAGGAATATGATTCTGACGACAAGAAGAAGAAGAAACACTCAAAGTCTTCATCAAAGTCTTCATCACACAAGAAGAGCTCATCTGGCAAGGCGCGTGCGTTTGTAGGCAAGGAGATGGATTCAGAGGAGGAATCCGCATCTGAGGAGGCAGAGGTGTAATCTGAGGAGGAGTCTGATTCTGGCACTGCGAGTCTGGCTACAGCATACGTCGCCAAGTCCATCTTCAACACTGAAGTCAATAATTGCATCACCGACACCGACGCAAATGACAAGAACGACTCCACTCCTACCTACTGCTTCATGGCACGCGGTGCCAAGGTAAACACACGCACCACTCGCTATGAAACATCCAGTGACGATGACTCTGAATGTGATTCAAAACCTAGCTACAAAACACTTGCTAAAATTGCAACTGAACAACAGAAAGCTATGGAACATATTCAAAAACTGTTAGACAGAAGCGATGATCTGTTGGGTGCTGAAATGACTCGATCTGAATCCTTAATTGAAGACATAAAAAACCTTCACGTTAAGTATCAGGAACTTGAAGATCGTCATGATACTCTCTCAACAACTCATGAAAAGCTTTCCTATGACTATCTTCAAAGGAAGCAAGAACTCGAGAAATTGAGGGTGGCTCATGAAGATCTTCAAAAGGAAAACGAGTCACTTCGCGCCGAACAGATCAGTCCCGCTCAGGAAGGATTTGAACCACCATGTCTTAAATGCATTGAGCGTAATAATGCTAATTCTGTTGCTGAATGTTCCACTACTACTACTGTTCCAATATCTTCAACTATTGATGTGGCAACTAACCCCTCTGCTGAGGATACCACTGCTATTGCTGATGAGAATGCTAGGTTGAAGACATTGCTTGAAACGGGGATGTACAAAAGTCTGAAAGGGCATCAAACATTATGTGATGTCCTTAAGAAGCAGATTCTGAACCGAAACCCTACGAAAGAGGGTGTTGGGTTCGTGAGGAAAATCAATGCAGATGGCTCTTACTGGAAACCTGAGCAGTACCCCAAAACTACATGGGTTGCTGCAAAGGAACTTTCAGCAGATCCATCCAATTTATCTGGCTTCACTTGTGCTAACCCAATTATCATTGATGAATCCTTTGATGCAAACTATAAACTGTTTAAGAATCAGAATGGTGAAGTGTTTGCCAGGTACATTGGTACTAACTGCAGGAATGGACCGGCTATGAAGAAGATCTGGGTTCCGAAAACATGTCTGGAAAATCTTCCTGTGAATGTCTTCATGACACCTCACTTGAAGAAGACAAACCTCGGTCCAAAGGCTTCATACAGACAGAGGACTCACCTGAGTCACACTAACGCAAATATTTTGCAGGGAAACCATACTCAGGCATATGAATATGAGAGCGGTTCATCGAACCATCATATTCATATGACCAAAAATTATTCTGCTTATGCCTATGAGTATTATTGTCCCCCTGCTAGACTGTTTGCTAAGGCTTCAAAGCCAAAATTCTCAGATGCTGCTCTTAGACTCATAGCTTCTAAGCCACCCTTGAAGATGTGGGTGGTTAAGAAAGCTTAACTTTTTTTTTTGCAGGGAAAGGTCTCCAGCACAAAAACAAAATCTTCTGATGCTATTGCTGGGGACCATAAAAATCTTGTGGGGCGAAAGATAAACTGCCCAAATGGCATCATTATGTACTTCGTTCCTGAATCGCATGCTACTCTCCCCATTAGTCCTAATCTGGATCTAAGTTTTCATAACCCACTGGTTCGTCAAATGTTTATGCTTCACAACACTCTTCGTGAAGCCTATCCCCCTAACTGCACTGTAGGGTACGATACCAGCGACTTCAAAGTCTTCAGAATGGATTATTGACAGTGGGTGTACAAATCACATGACTGGCAGAAGAAGCCTTCTTATGGACTCAACTTTACGTCCATCCGACAAGAGCCACATTACATTCGCTGACACTGGTAAAAGTAAGGTATTGGGTCTAGGTAGAGTTGCAATCTCAAAGGATCAACACATGGATAAAGTCATGCTTGTTGAATCCCTTGGCTTCAACTTAATGTCTGTCTTAATGCTTTGCGATTTGAATATGATTGTAATGTTTGGCAAATATCGCTGCCTGGTCCTAATGGAATCTGACAAATCTCTAGTGTTTGAAGGGTATAGGAAAGGTGATTTGTATGTGGTAGATTTCTCAGCAGGACCACAACTTGCAGTATGTCTTCTTGCAAAAGCTTCAGAATGCTGGCTTTGGCATCGAAGGCTTGGGCGTGCTGGCATGAGGAACCTCCACACCCTTGCGAATAAAAAGCACGTCATAGGCATCGAAGGCGTCAAGTTCAAGAAAGATCACTTATGCGGTGCCTGTGAAGCAGGGAAGATGACAAGGGCAAAACATCCTTCGAAGACAATCATGACCACTACTCAACCCTTCGAACTGCTTCACATGGATCTTTTCGGTCCCACTCACTACTAAACTTTTACTACTTCTGCATGCCTCTATGGCTTCGTAATTGTTGATGATTATTCTAGATATACTTGGGTGCACATAATCCTTTACAAGACTAAAGTGCAGGATGTCTTCAGACGCTTCGCAAATCGAGCTATGAACAATTTTGGCGCCAAGATAAAGCACATCAGAAGTGACAATGGCACTGAATTCAAGAACACTGGCCTTGATACATATCTAGATACCTTGGGCATCACACATGAATTCTCAGCTCCATACACGCCACAGCTGAATGGCGTCGTCGAACGCAAGAACAGAACACTCATTGAGATGGCCAGAACAATGCTAGATGAATACAAGACTCCAAGAAAATTCTGGACTGAAGCCATTGATACTGCATGCCATACAATCAATCGTGTTTATCTTCACAAGCTTCTGAACAAGACATCCTATGAACTCCTAACTGGCAAGAAGCCAAATGTCAGTTATTTCAGAGTATTTGGCGCAAAATGCTGGATCAAGGACCCACACCACACCTCAAAGTTTGCACCAAAAGCACATGAAGGTTTCATGCTTGGATATGGAAAGGATTCGCACTCCTACAGAGTCTTCAATCTCTTCCACTACAAAGTGGTTGAAACAGTGGATGTGCGATTTGATGAAACCAATGGATCACAAAGAGAGCAATTGCCAAATGTGCTAGATGAAGTTCCAGCAAATGAATCAATCAAGCTTATGGGAACTGGAGAAATTGTACCTTCTGAAGCTCAACCTGAAGAAGAACTTATCATCTCAGCACCTGATCCACATGAAGACAATGCTCAGCCTGAAGATATACCTTCAAATGACCACATAGATCAGCAAGAGCAAAGTCTTCGCCCCACACACCCTCGTGTTGCAAATGAAGTACAAATTTACAAAATACTGGACAGCATCAATGCACCTGGTCCACTCACTCGTTCAAGGGCAACTCAGCTAACAAACTTCTGTGGGCATTTCGCATTCGTCTCAATATCAGAACCCAAGAAAGTTGAAGAAGCCTTCATGGAACCTGAATGGATTCAAGCTATGCAAGAAGAGCTGCAACAGTTTGAGCTGAATAATGTATGGGAACTGGTTAAGCGTCCTGATCCACGGAAGCACAACATAATAGGCACCAAATGGATATACCGCAACAAGCAAGATGAGCATGGTCAAGTTGTCAGAAATAAAGCTCGTCTAGTTGCTCAAGGATATACTCAAGTGGAGGGCATTGACTTCGATGAAACATTTGCTCCTGTGGCTAGGCTTGAAGCCATACGCATACTGCTGGCCTATGCAAATCATCATAACATACTTCTCTATCAGATGGATGTGAAAAGTGCCTTTCTCAATGGCAAGATTGAAGAAGAAGTGTATGTTGCACAACCACCTGGCTTTGAAAATCCAAAACATCCTGATATGGTATACAAGCTCAACAAGGCATTGTATGGCCTCAAACAAGCCCCTAGGGCCTGGTATGATACACTCAAGTACTTTCTGAAAAGCAAAGGCTTCATACCTGGTTCCCTGGATCCCACTCTTTTCACGAAGACATATGATGGTGAACTGTTTGTGTGCCAAATATATGTGGATGACATTATCTTCGGCTGCACCAATCAGAAGTATAGTGAAGAGTTTGGATACATGATGCAAGAGCAATATCAGATGTCCATGATGGGGGAGCTGAAGTTCTTTCTCGGTCTTCAAATACGGCAACAACGCAACGGCATCTTCATATCTCAAGAGAAATATCTTAAAGAGTGCCTGAAGAAGTTCGGTATGCAAGACTGCAAAGGCTTCACAACACCAATGCCATCCAAGCATCATCTGGGTCCCGACGACAATGGTAAAGAGTTCGATCAAAAGGTATACCGCTCCATGATTGGGTCTTTGCTTTATTTATGTGCATCTAGGCCAGATATCATGCTTAGTGTTTGCATGTGTGCTCGATTTCAAGCGACACCAAAGGAGTCGCATCACTTAGCTGTGAAGCGAATTCTTCGATATTTGGCTCACACCCCAACTCTAGGATTATGGTATCCAAAGGGCTCAAAGTTTGATTTAGTTGGATTTTCGGATGCTAATTATGCTGGTGACAAAGTTGATCGCAAGTCTACATCAGGCACATGTCACTTTCTGGGACGATCACTTGTATGTTGGTCTTCAAAGAAGCAGAACTGTGTATCACTCTCCACTGCTGAATCTGAATACATTGCTGCTGGATCTTGCTGCGCTCAGCTTCTGTGGATGAAGCAAACACTCAAGGATTATGGCATTCATCTGAAGCAAGTGCCACTTTACTGCGACAACGAAAGCACCATCAAGATTGCCAACAACCCAGTTCAGCACTCGAAGACAAAGCACATTGAAATTCGTCATCACTTTCTCAGAGATCATGTTGTGAAGGAAGACATTGATATCATACACGTCAACACTGAAGAGCAATTGGCAGATATGTTCACAAAGCCCTTGGATGAGAAGAGATTTTGCAAGTTACGGTGTGAGCTAAATATCTTGGAATCCTCAAATGTCCTGTGATCAGGCACACATCCTAACACTTAAGCATATTGATGACTTAGATGTGCAACACACGAAGTAGCGTATATCTTCAAACAATGAAGACATACATTCTAAGTGTGAATATATTAATGTGGAATTTGACTTCGGAGCGCCACGATAATTGTGCGCCGTGTCTGGGTCTAATACTTCCTATACGGTGGGTAACGCCACCACCAAACGTTCCATTTTGAAGTGTTTCTCTTATGGCGTTACCTCTCAATGTCTTCACAATTGGTTTGGTTTCATTCTCAATATGTCTTCATGATTATCTTCACTGCGTTGATTATATGGATATATATGTACTGATGTTCTGTCCTCTACAGCATTCACTTATAGCTATGTCTTCTTGGTTGAATCTTTTGAACTAAGTGAATGTGATCGGACCCTAACCTCTCTATGCTTTCTATCTCAAACTTTATCTCTCCAAGTCATATGCATTCTGTTGAACTGTCAAATGTCTTCACTGTGTCCTTGTCAGCTGAAGACATAGTGACAACCATAAAAGTCCGTTTTTAATGCTCATTCCTCCACATAAGATCCGGAGAAGAAGGAACGACCGCCCGACAATTTAGGCGTGCGTGGGACATGGAACAAATCCCAATCTTCCTCTAACTGGCCACGCGTGCCTCAAATGCGAACCGCCAGGGGTACCTGCGTAATAGCGCAGTGCCGCCTCTATCCCTATAAATACACGATTCACTGCGGTCATTATCTCCTTCTTCCACCCTCGCACGAACCCTAGCGCCACCGCTAGCACTCGACGACGCCGGCGACGAAGCGCTTCACTGCCGCAACCTCTCCGACGCCGTTTTCACGCCGACAGCGGACATCGCTCTCTCCGCCGTCGCCGTAGGTGTCTTCCGTTGCCAAGTTAGGGCACGGAGGATTGAACTGCTCGACCTCAACTCTCACTTCATCTAGCAGTTCCAAGTGTGGTAAATAAAACCTCTTTTTACAGCCTCTTTTGATCCTACAGTTCAGTCACTTTCTGCCATAAGAAGTTTCTCTTCACACCAGTTAAATCTCTCGCTGCATCTCATAACATGCCTAGTATATTCACTTGTGCTTCATAAAGTAGTTAGATTCCTCACTTGTACTGATCTATGGGTTCGTACAAATCTGGAACCAACTTCTTATCTATAAGTGAATGTCTTCGCATAATGAGGTCAATGTCTTCTAAACTGATTTATCTTCAAAATCTTCTGAGAATGCATATGACCTCTTCCCCTTCCCTCGCACCTTAATGCTGTCACAGGTACATGTCCGTGGGAGAATCCTTTGGTTCTCATAGTCTGCATTCATTTGCAGAGTACTTGCAGCATCACATCAACTCGCCTGAAGCCAGTTCTTGCAAAAGGAAGCCTTTGAAGCCTTTGAACATCTTGAAGCCTTCCAAGTTATTCATGGCTTCAGAAACAGCAGCAAGGAAGGGAGGCAGACAGCGACGTGGTGAAACGTCCAAAGATCTGCCTGATGAATTGGCAGAGATGTACAAAACTGATCCTGAAGAAAGCTATGGTCAGCGCAAGACACGAATCCAATGGATTCAAAGATATTGGGCAGAGCAATGGTTCCACTACCGCTTCGTCACTCAGGAATATGCGGAGAAGTGCGCCATCAAGAGACCGTGGGGAGATGTATTATACAAAAATCTCGTACCCAGGTCCAGAGACGAAGCCATTGCTCAAGGCTTCTATCCATGCATGGTGAGAGGACCACAGCCAGCTGAGGCACATCCGTCATCACTTCTCTGGTGCCGCGATGATAATCTCTTCAAGCGCAACTTTCAGTTTGCACAACAGTCAGCGAAGATAAACAAGAAGAAATTTGGGCTTGACTTCAACCTTGGTCCCTCCTCACCAAGGGCAGATGGCACACGCAACGCCGATCCCAATATCATCGGGCTGTATGCCAATCTTGCAGGCCTCATCACTCGCATCCTAGTCCAAGGGACTGCTGTGAATGACCCTCTAGCAGATACTGAGTCAGATGACGCCCCTGCTGCTCCGAAGCCGAAGCAGAAGAAGCCAAAAGCTCCAAAATCTTCAAAGCCAGCCGCTTCTCCCAAGATCGCAAGAGTGAAGCCTTTAGCAACTGCACCTCCTGAAGCCAGTGTGCAGTCAGAAGGCTTATCACGAGTGTCCAAGCCCCAAGAAGCCAAGAAGCCTCAGCCACACACAGGCAAAGAGCTCACAGCTGCTGACATTCTGCGCTACGAAGCCATTGATCTCTCAAGCGATGAAGATCTTGGAGATGATGCTCTTGAGCAGCTCATCAAGAGCAAGGAGGAGGCTGAAATCTTCAACAATCTGCCTCTGTTTGATGTCGCCATCATCCACAACTTCATCGATGAATGGTTTGACACACCAGACATAAGCTTCAATGATCTGCAGCTACCCATAGGCCTCAGCGTTGCCTTTCAAGGTGCAATTGCTTCAGAACTTGAAATAGCCCAGCGAATTGTAGAACTGAAGCAGAAAATTGATCATGAAAAGGCTTAGTTCAAGAAGCACGTGGCCAAGCTCAGTGTGCAAGAAGTAAAAAACTTCAAGATCATGTTGCACGAGCTAAAAGAGAACTTCCTGAAGACGCGTGCCGAAGCTCAAGGCTCGCGAGAACGCATGAAGACTTTGGCTGATCGCTGCGTGCAAGCCTACAATGAGGCAGAAAAGCGCAAGGCACTTGGGCGTCCCGGCATTGACCCCAGGATGGCCACGAAGAAGAAAAAGAAGGCGGCTGTGCCCGAACCTGAAGCGCCAAGGTCAGAAACTGCTCCGCTTGTCTTCCCCGCTGCAACGACTGGCTCGAAGCCAAAGAGTCGATCAACCGCCTCACAGCACAAGAAGACACGGACTGCAGAGGCTGAAGCTAAGAAGAGAAAACATTTTGAAGCCTCTCCTTCTGAACCCATCATCAAGAAGCGCAAGACCAAGAAATCTCGGGCTGCTTCCACAGAGCCCCTGATAGTTGAACCCCTCTGCGTCCGCTATCCTGACACAGATCGTCAGTTGACTGTGCATGAACCCAACACTGAAGACATTCCAGCAGACGAACCTTACGCTGCTGAAGACATTGGTCTCCAAGACAATGTGCAAGGTGATGCAGCCCTTCCTCAGCTTGAGACAAGCGAACAGATCAGTATTGGTCGTCCACTGACGCCAATCACACAAAATGCGTCGTGGGCAGATCGCCCACAGGAGGAAGATGAGCCCCAACCCACTGCAACTCCACCAGCACCTACACTCCATAGGCTTCGCAAAGGGCCAAGGGCTCAGGCTGCTGAAGACATTCCGGCTGCATCAGCCGAAGAGCAAGCAGAAATACCTCAAGCTCCAACTCCCGCGCACCAACAAGAAGCAGTTCTCAAGGAGAACGTGCCTGAAGCTGAAAATGTTGAGGCTGCCACAAACAACGCCGAAGCAAGTATGGAGCCCTCCCCAACAACAGCTTCAGAAGACACTGAAGCTACTGCTCCTGAACATTCTGTGCCTGTGTCCGCTGCCGGACCACAATTCAACTATCATATTGCGCACAGGCCCCAGGTCCAGAAGCCGATCCCACGACTACCAAGGTTCCCAGGTCCTGCATCAGCTCCTGGTTCCTTCAACATCAACGGCTTCAGGGCAGATAACACGTTTTTCGACCGCTCCAAGAACCCTTATTCAAGGGAACGTATTGTATCAGATAGGTTCTGGAGCCATCAACAACACAGCTATTATTCATGCATCCTTTACAACCAAGGCCGCATCTTTCCTCACAAGCGCCTTGAGGTTGAAGCTGTTGCTGGTCTGCCTGGTCTGGAAGAAGCACTGGATTGCTTCAAGCAAGTGGGTTTGCTGCCATTTATCACTGATGAAGAGCACTGGAACGAAGAGCTTCTGCTCCAGTTCTATGCCACTGTGCATATCAAAGGCTATAACAGAGATCCGAAGACATGGATTCTGGAGTGGATGACAGGCAATATCCATCATGAAGCCAATGCTTTCGACCTAATTGAGCTTACCGGCCTTCCCACTCCTGGCGAATTCTTTGAAGAAGGGTGCCAACTCTGTGCTGAAGCAATTGAGAGCATATTTCAGCGTCCTGCGCCAGATATGAGTCAGATGCTCTCAATGATGAAGCCACTGCCTCCGAATGCACCCTATCCAACTAGGTTCTTCGTTGAAGACTTAGAGTACTTGCCCAGAACAATATATCATATCATAAGGCGGACTCTATGGCCTGTCAAGGGACACTCTCGATATGCGACAATTGATGGTGCAATGAAGACTCTCATCTTCTGCATTCTTCATGGCAAATGCTTCAATGCACAGGATCTCTGCATCCGTCAATTTGCAGCGTCTGCTTCAGAACTGTTTGGATTAAAGTTTTATGCTCCTTGGGTTATGAGGCTGATCAAGCTTCACTCTGCAATCTTCTATCAACCCTCAGCCCGCAATCATAGGATTTTTTGCCAGATGTGGACACATCTGCTGAAGCAATATATCCAGAGCCGGCCAAGCAACCACTAAGTCTTCAGAATGCAGAACACCAAAGCTTCACTCAAAATATTGAAGGTGTTGAAGCTCTCTCCCGAGTGTATCCAATGGCTGGCACCACACATGCCCCTGCATCAACTGAAGCCACCAACAGCACAGCTGCAAAGAGACTCAAGAAGCGCGCTCGTGCACTCAATGACAGAGAGCTTCTTGTGGCTCTTCACCAAAAGCAAGATAGGCATCACGACTGGCTCAAGAGGCAGATGAGAAGCATCATGCAAGACGTCAATCGCATCAGAAATCTGGCAACCAAGAATGCATTTGTCACACACGAGACCTGTCGCCGCACTTGGAAGGGCCTCACCATGATGTGCCCTGAAGCTGAACTGCATGAGGATGGCTTCACAGAGCACTTCAAATTTGACTCCACGCCTCCAAGAAGAGCGGTGATGCGCAGCACACCATCACTTGAAGAGTCAGAGTTCTCTTCTTCTGCTGCCACCGTTTCTGCCCGGATTATTGAAGAAGAAGACGACGCAACATCATCTCCACCTGCTTCAACGCGCGTCGAATCTGCACCAAGCTCTTCTGCACCGCCGCCAAACAACTCCACCGACCCTACTGCGCCTGGGAACGCGTAGAAACCTCTATGTCTTCAAACCTTTTTGGTCATCACTGACAAAAGGGGGAGAAGCATATGATGGTTATAGTCTTCAAGCGGGTCACTATGGGCGGGTGCCTTCATATTTTGCTACATTTTGCTTCGTGCTTACAACTCCCGTTTTTTTGCTACATTTGCTTCATTGAGTTGTAACACTTAGCCTTGATGGTCGTCTGCTACCTGTTTGTCACTCCGTTGTGCGACGATAAATTCCGCACTCATCTCATTCTGCAGACGTCCATTTTCCATTATGCATGTCATTATCTTCATATACTTTCACATGCATAGTGGATTGTCATAAGTTAAAGTGGATCTCCACAAGTACAACCTGCCATGTGCATTTGCATTCAAGAAGCAAATTACTTATATGCACATCTTCAGGGGGAGCCCTTGCAACTTATGAAGACAATTCTTTTACAATTTCACAAATTATGTTTCCCGTTGAAAACTTCAACTAGTTTGTCATCAATCACCAAAAAGGGGGAGATTGTAAGTGCATCTAGTGCCACCCCTAGTTGGTTTTGGAGTATTGACGACAAACCTAGCTAAGGGACTAATGTGTTTGTGAGAATTGCAGGAAAACACAGGTAGAAGTCCCTCATTGATTCAGTTCTACTACCAGAGATGACCCCTAAAAATGTACGAAGACATTGAAGACAATGGTGGTTTATGAAGATATTCATATTGAAGACAATGACATGAGAAGACTCCCTATGAAGCTTTTGGAACTCGAAGACCTAGATCCTTCGTAGTTTTATTTCATTCATGTTGTGTCATAGGAACCACCGTACTGTTAAGTGGGGTCGAAGAGAACCAGTCAGAATGACTGAAGTGATGCCTAATTCAAATCCTATGTCTTCGAGCGAAGACTTTGAGAGAAAATCTTGTCCAGAGTCAGACAAGTCAGCTTTACTTGTAGCCCAAGTAAAGTTGCCGTGTGAGTTCAAAATTCGACCGTTGGTACACGTGTCAGTTCCTTAGTGACCCAGGGTCATTTCGGACAGATCAGGTCGGGTTGCCAAGTGGTTATAAATAGTCCACCCCCACAACCATAAACGGTTGGCTGCTCAGATTTCAGTGCACGGCTTTTGTCGTTTAAGAGCAACCCACCTCGAAGCCTTTGAAAGAAAAAATTCCCAGTGAGGAGAAAAGCCCTAACCACCCAGAGCCAGAGTAAATTGGGCATCACTTAAGTCTTCGCGTCTGTGTGATTTGAAGACTTATTACACTTGAGGACTATGCATCCTCCAGACGGTTAGGCGTCGCGTTCTGAGCATCCAAGAGAAATTGTGGATTGTCAGTGAACGAAGTCTGTGAAGGTTTGGGAGTCTACCTTGAAGACTTACCTGAGTGATAGGGCGAGGTCTGTGTGACCTTAGCTCAAGGAGAAAACGGTGAGGACTGGGTGTCTTGGACTAAGTGTCCTTGACTGGGTGTCCGGGACTGTGTGTCCTTTGGTTTAAATACCTAGCCGCTCCAACCAGACGTACAGTTGTCACAGCAACTGGAACTGGTCCAACAAATCATTGTCTTCAACGCGTCACTGTTTTCATCTTCACTTCCTTTCACTTACAGTTATTCATTGTGAAGCCATTGCATGCTTGCTTTATCTTTTGTCTTCACAACATGAATGTATGATCTGTTCGGCTTCATAACTTCTTCCTACCTGATCCTTATTACACTGAAGCTGTTTGTCATTGCACTTTCACTCTATTGAACACATGACCATGGCTGGCCTAGTGTAATCTAACTTCCGCTGCATAGTAATAGGCATGATCTTCACTGTTTGTCTTCACAACTCTCACGTTTTGAAGACTTTCATAAAAATCGCCTATTCACCCCCCCTCTAGTCGATATAACGCACTTTCACCTGCCAAGAAGGGTCTAAGTCACACTACTTGTTTCAAGTGCGGGAAGACTGGACACTATGCCACCGAGTGTCCTGAAGCAAAGAATGGAATTGGCAATGGAAGCTCAGGGAAGAAGCTAAATCCCTTCACCAGAGGTCAGGTGAACCGCATCAACGTGGAGGAAGTTGAAGAGCAGCCTGACGCAGTGATTGGTAAGTTTTTGATTAAGTCATTTACTGCTCTTGTTCTTTTTGACATTGGTGCATCGCATTCATACATATCAAGGGGATTTGCGGACAAGTTTAAGTTGCCAACCTTATGCCTTAGGTCACCCATGTTAGTAAGCTCGCCAGGAGCAGAGTATATGGCCAGCCGATGGTATGATCGGTTACCATTAACCATTGGTAGCCATGTTTTCCCCTCAGGCCTAAATTTTGGAGTCACAAGGATTGGATGTAATACAAGGCATGGATTGGCTATCGAAGTATGGAGGAAACATCGACTATGCTAGTAAGTCGATACTACTCACCACCCCTGAGGCAAAGAGGATCAAGTATGTATCTAGGCATGCACAAAGGAGGACCCAAGTAAATTCCCTCTCGAGAGTTGTTCAGGAGGAAGTGCCAGTTGTGAAGGATTACCCTGATGTATTTCTAGAGGAATTACCAGGCATGCCACCAGAATGAGATATAGAATTTTTGATAGAGTTGTTGCCTGGCACCGGACCAATATCGAAGAGACCGTATCGGATGCCCACGAATGATCTGAAGGAAATTAAGAAACAGATTAAGGAGTTATTGGAGAAAGGTTATATTCGACCCAGTTCATCGCCATGGGGAGCCCCAGTGCTCTTAGTTGAGCAGAAGGATGGATTTTTGAGAATGGTTGTTGATTATCGTGCATTAATGAGGTGACAATCAAGAACAAGTACCCACTACTGATGATCAATGATTTGTTCGACCAGCTGTAGGGAGCTAAAGTATTCTCCGAGATCGATCTTTGATCAGGATACCACCAGCTGAAGATCCGAGAACATGATATACCCAAGACAGCCTTTACCATAAGGTATGGGCTATATGAGTACACGGTCATGTCTTTTGTATTGACTAACGCCCCTGCCTATTTTATGAGTATGATGAATAAGGTGTTCATGTAGTTCTTGGATAAGTTTGTTGTGGTGTTCATTGATGATATATTGGTGTATCGAAGAATGAAGAGGAACACAGGGAACACTTGCGATTAGTTCTCGAGAAGCTCAAAGAACATCAGCTATATGCCAAATTCAGCAAATGCGACTTTTGGTTGAAGGAAGTTGGATTTCTTGGATATGTTATATCAGGAGAAGGTATAGCAGTAGACCCTACCAAGCTTCAGTCCGTCACTGAGTGGATGGCACCCACCTCAGTTGGAGAGATCCGCAACTTTCTTGGACTCGCATGATACTATAGGAGATTCATTGAGATTTTTCCAAGATTGCGAAGCCCATGATAGAGTTGCTGAAGAAGGATACCAAGTCCAAATGGACCGAAGAATGTGATGCCAGTTTTCAGGAGTTGAAGAAACGTTTGGTTACAGCCCCAGTGCTAATTCTTTCGGATATACGCAAGGATTTCCAAGTTTATTGTGACGCTTCTCGCCTGGGACTTGGAGGTGTACTCATGCAAGATGGAAGAGTTGTTTCATATGCCTCACGACAGCTTCGACCTCATGAGTTGAATTATGCCACGCATGATTTGGAGTTAGCAGCCGTAGTGCATGCGCTCAAGACCTGGAGACATTTCCTTATTGGAAACCGGTGTGATGTATACACGGATCATAAGAGCTTGAAGTATATTTTCATGCAGAAGGAGTTGAATCTCAGGCAAAGGAGATGGTTGGAGCTCATAAAGGATTATGATATGAAGTTACACTATCATCCAGGAAAGGCCAATGTAGTAGCAGACGCTTTGAGCCGCAAGAGTTATGTCAATACCCTTGTAACTAGAGAATTATCACAGGAGTTAGCCGATGATCTCAAGGAACTTCGTTTGGAGATAGTTCCAAGAGGTTTTGTTGCAGCATTGGAAGTTCAGTCCACGTTATTGGGAAAGATACGAGAAGCCCAGAAGAATGATAAGGAGATTGCTGAGATAAAGGAAAAGATGAGCGAAGGAAAGTCCAAAGGATTTCGTTAAGATGAGCATGAGACTTTATGGTTTGAGGACCGTATTTATGTGCCTAATGACCCAGGGATCAGGAAGTTAATACTCAAGGAAGCTCATGACTCACCATACTCGATTCACCCAGGAAACACCAAGATGTGTTTGGATTTGAAGGAACATTTCTGGTGGACAGGTATGAAGAAGGATATTGCCGAGTATGTAGCAGTATGTGATGTATGCCAAAGAGTTTAGGCAGAACATCAGAAACCAGCTGGATTACTTCAGCCTATGACAATACCCGAATGGAAGTGGTATAATCTTGGCATTTATTTTATCACCGGATTACCCAAGACCCGATCAGGATATGACTCTATCTGGGTAGTAGTAGATCGCTTGACAAAAGTGGATCACTTTATTCCCGTGAAGACCACCTATACGAGCGCGAAGTTGGCCAAGATATATATGACCAGGATCGTATGTCTGCATGGAGTTCCGAGGACCATTGTATCAGATCGAGGAACACAGGTCACCTCGAAGTTTTGGAATCAGTTACACCAGACTTTGGGTACAAGGTTAGAGTTTAGTACAACCTTTCATTCGCAGATAGATGGACAGACCGAGAGAGTCAATCAGATTCTGGAAGACATGTTGAGAGCTGGTGCGCTAGATTATGGATCTAGTTGGGATGACAATTTGCCTTACGCAGAGTTCTCTTACAACAACAACTACCAGGCTAGTTTGAAGATGGCCCCTTTCGAAGCTTTGTATGGAAGGAGGTGCAGGACACCGTTGATGTGGGATGAAGTTGGAGATCGTCAGTTGTTCGGACCATATTTAATCAAGGAGTCTAAAGAGAAGGTTAAGTTGATTCGTGATAGACTGAAGCTAGCTCAGTCCAGGTAGAAGAGTTATGCTGACACTAAACGCAAAGAGGTAGTCTATGAAATCGGAGACAGAGCATATCTCCGTGTGTCACAACTGCGAGGAGTTAAGCGATTTGGAGTCAAAAGAAAGTTAGCCCCAAGATCTGCAGGACCATATCGAGTTTTGGAACATATGGGAGAAGTGGCCTACAAGTTGGAATTACCCGAAGGTTTGTTAGGAGTTCATGATGTGTTTCACGTTTCCCAGTTGAAGAAGTGCCATGCAAAGATGGCCGATATTCCTCTGAGAGATACAGTGCCCCTGGAAGCGATTCAGTTGGAGAGTGGCCTAACTTACGAGGAGAAACCCGTCAAGATACTCGAATTTGGCAGCTGATGCGTCTCCAACGTATCTATAATTTCTGATTGTTCCATGCTATTATATTATCTGTTTTGGATGTTAATGGGCTTTATTTTACACTTTTATATTATTTTTGGGACTAACCTATTAACCG
Source organism: Triticum urartu (assembly GCF_056163025.1). Lineage (NCBI taxonomy): Eukaryota > Viridiplantae > Streptophyta > Magnoliopsida > Poales > Poaceae > Triticum > Triticum urartu. Next base: position 444,876,763 of record NC_141876.1, read on the forward strand.
GAGGCCCAGCCCAAATTGTTTTTTTTTGCCTATTTCAGTGTTTCGTAGAAAAGGAATATCAAAACGGAGTCCAAACGGAATGAAACCTTTGGGAACGTGATTTTTGGAACAAACGTGATCCAGAGGACTTGGAGTGGACATCAAGCAATCAATGAGGCGGCCATGAGGCAGGGGGCGCACCCTCCCCCCTTGTGGGCCCCTCGTAGCTCCACCGACCTACTTCTTCCTCCTATATATGTTCACATACCTCGCAAACATCCAGGAGCACCACGAAACCCTATTTCCACCGCCGCAACCTTCTGTACCCAAGAGATCCCATCTTGGGGCCTTTTCTGGAGCTCTGTCGGAGGGGGCATTGATCACGGAGGGCCTCTACATCAACTCCATCGCCCCTCCGATGATGTGTGAGTAGTTTACTTCAGACCTTCGGGTCCATAGCTAGTAGCTAGATGGCTTCTTCTCTCTCTTTGGATCTCAATACAAAGTTCTCCTCGATTCTCTTGGAGATCTATTTGATGTAATCTTCTTTTCGGTGTGTTTGTCGAGATCCGATGAATTGTGGGATATGATCAAGTTTATCTATGAACAATATTTGAATCTTCTCTGAATTCTTTTATGTATGATTGGTTTATCTTTGCAAGTCTCTTCAAATTATCAGTTTGGTTTGGCCTACTAGATTGATCTTTCTTGCAATGGGAGAAGTGCTTAGCTTTGGGTTCAATCTTGCGGTGCTCGATCCCAGTGACAGAAAGGTAAACTACACGTATTGTATTGTTGCCATCGAGGATAAAAAGATGGGGTTTACATCATTTTGCATGAGTTTATCCCTCTACATCATGTCATCTTGCTTAAGGCGTTACTCTGTTCTTATGAACTTAATACTCTAGATGCATGCTGGATAGCGGTCGATGTGTGGAGTAACAGTAGTAGATGCAGGCAGGAGTCGGTCTACTTGTCATGGACGTGATGCCTGTATACATGATCATGCCTAGATATTCTCATAATTATTTGCTTTTCTATCAATTTCTCGACAGTAATTTGTTCACCCACCGCAATACTTATGCTATCTTGAGAGAAGCCACTAGTGAAACCTATGGCCCCCGGGTCTATTTTCCATTATACAAGTTTCCAATCTATTTTATTTTGTAATCTTTACCTTCAATCTATATCATAAAAATACCAAAAATACTTATCTTATTATTATCATCTCTATCAGATCTCACTCTTGCAAGTGGTCGTGAAGGGATTGACTACCCGTTTATCGCGTTGGTTGCGAGGTTCTTATTTGTTTGTGTAGGTACGAGGTGACTCGCGCGTGGTCTCCTACTGGATTGATACCTTGGTTCTCAAAAACTGAGGGAAATTCTTACGCTGCTTTACTACACCACCTCTCTTCAAGGGAAAACCAATGCAGTGCTCAAGAGGTAGCAAGAAGGATTTCTGGCGCCGTTGCCGGGGAGATATGCGCCAAGTCAAGACATACCAAGTACCCATCACAACTCTTATCCTTCGCATTACTTTATTTGCCATTTGCCTCTCGTTTTCCTCTCCCCCACTTCACCTTTGCCGTTTTATTCGCCCTTTTTCCGTTCGCCTTCCTCCCGTATGTATATTTCTTTGTGTTTCCATGTGCCTTTTATTTGCTTGCATCTTTGCTTGCTAAAAATCTATTAATATGGATCCACTTAAAGTATTCTACTTGGATCATCTTCGATCCTTATGCGCTCGTGCTGAAACCCCAACTAGCCTAGTTGATGGGAAATCTTTAGATGCGCATGCTCATTTTGTGCGTCACCGTTTGTCTGAAAAAGGGAGACTCTTATGGGATCAAATAAAAAGATTGCTATGTTATTCTTGGAATCTTTGTGAAATTTGTGATTTTACTTGTTGCTCTAAGAACCCTAAAAAACACCTCCCCTACCTATGTGAGTTTAATGATAATGAAATCTTATCTTCTTATGCAAAGGGTGTTTATAGTTACTACGATATCGAACAAATTGAAGAATTTGTTGCTTTTAAGGGTGCTTATGAAGTTGCTTCTTTGATTGGAAAGTATGATATTACTCTCTACGAATCTGAAAATTTTGACACACTTAAATATTGCTATGAAAACTATGCTCATAATGTCTATGTCAAAGAATTTTTTGAAAGAATAACCGTTGCTTTGGAAGAAAATAATTATATGCATGAATCTATAGATAATTATGATTCCGATGATTTGATTGAAATATCCCTTGATGAACATGATGCTTTCTATTCTTGTGGCCATGATGCCAATACTTATGAAGATGAGTTTGCTATAGTTCCTTATGTTAAACATGAGATCGTTGCTATCGCACCCATACTTGATAGTTCCTTCGATGAAAAGCATGATTGCAATGATGTTATCATAAATTCCCTTGATGACAATTGTGTTAATGATATGCAAAACCTCAAGCTTGGGGATGCTAGTTTTGCTATGACTACTATTTGTTGCAATGATCATGATTGGGGTGATTCTTCTTATGAACTTGAAAATTTATTTAAGACCCACGATAAATATGAGATTGATAACAGTGTTTGCAATATTATTGAAAGTGGGTTTAGAAGAGTGTCAACTTTAGATCCCACATATTTGGAGAATGTTCAATCTTATGAAATTTTTGATAAAAGTGGGTTTGGAGAGGTCATGACTTTAGTTAATGTTAATCCCACTATTTTGGAAGAATGTCAACTTTGCATACATGTGGATCTAGTTACGAATATGTTTTGTGATAGCTATATTGTTGAATTTGCTTATGATCCCACATGTAATTATTATGAGAGAGGAAAATATGGTTGTAGAATTTTTCATGTTACTAAACTACCTCTCGTTATGTTGAGATTGCTATTGTTTCTTTTCGCTTCCATGCATATGCTAGTTTTTGCTTGCCTTGATAATTTGTTTGCCTATAAGATGCCTATGCATAGGAAGTATGTTAGACTTAGATGTGTTTGTCACATGTTTCATGATGCTCTCTTTGTGTTTCAATTATTATCTTTCATGTGAGCATCGTTGAAATTTTATGCCTAGCTAGGGGCGTTAAACGATAGCGCTTGTTGGGAGGCAACCCAATTTTATTTTTGTTTCTTGCTTTTTGCTCCTGTTTAGTAATAAATAATTTATCTATCCTCTGTTTTGGTTGTGTTTTTTGTGTTTAATTAGTGTTTGTGCCAAGTAGAACCGTTGGGAAGACTTGGGGAAAGTCTTTTTGATCTTGCTGTAAAAAACAGAAACTTTAGCGCTCACGAGAATTGCTGCCATTTTTTACTGGAGAGTGATATTTAGTTAATCATTTTTGCAGATGATCAACAGATAAATTCCTCACGTCCAGCAATTTATTTTAGAATTTTTGGGGTTCCAGAAGTATTTGAAACCTACAGATTACTACAGACTGTTCTGTTTTTGACAGATTCTGTTTTTCGTGTGTTGTTTGCTTATTTTGATGAATCTATGGCTAGTAATAGAGTTTATGAACCATAGAAAAGTTGGAATAAAGTAGGTTTAACACCAATATAAATTAAGAATGAGTTCATTACAGTACCTTGAAGTGGTGGTTTGTTTTCTTTTACTAACGGAGCTCACGAAGATTTTCTTTTAAGTTTTGTGTTGTGAAGTTTTCAAGTTTTGGGTAAGGATTTGATGGATTATGGAACAAGGAGTGGCAAGAGCCTAAGCTTGGGGATGCACAAGGCATCCCAAAGGTAAAATCCAAGGACACCAAAAAGCCTAAGCTTGGGGATGCCCCGGAAGGCATCCCCTCTTTCGTCTTCGTCTATCGGTAACTTTACTTGGAGCTATATTTTTATTCGCCACATGATATGTGTTTTGCTTGGAGCATCTTGTATGATTTGAGTCTTTGATTTCTAGTTTACCACAATCATCCTTGCTGTACACACCTTTTGGGAGACACACACATGAATTGGAATTTATTAGAATACTCTATGTGCTTCACTTATATCGAGCTATATAGTTTTTTTTGCTCTAGTGCTTCACTTATATCTTTTAGAGCATGGCGGTGGTTCTACTTTATAGAAATAATTGACCTCTCATGATTCACTTATATCATTTTGAGAGTCCTTTAGAACAGCATGGTAATTCACTTTGGTTATAAAATTTAAATGCTAAGAGAAGTTGCATGCTTGATAAATGGTTTTGAGATATAAAGGTGGTAATATTAGAAGTGTGCTAGTTGAGTAATTGTGAAATTGATGAATACTTGTGTTGAAGTTGGCAAGTCCCGTAGCATGCACGTATGGTGAATGTTATGTGACAAATTTGAAGCATGGGGTGTTCTTTGATTGCTTTCCTTATGAGTGGTGGTCGGGGACGAGCGATGGTCTTTTCCTACCAATCTATCCCCCTAGGAGCATGCGCGTAGTGCTTGGTTTTGATGACTTGTAGATTTTTGCAATAAGTATGTGAGTTCTTTATGACTAATGTTGAGTCCATGGATTATACGCATTCTCACCCTTCCACCATTGCTAGCCTCTTCGGTACCGTGCATTGCCATTTCTCACCTTGAGAGTTGGTGCAAACTTCGTCGGTGCATCCAAACCCCGTGATATGACACGCTATATCACACATAAGCCTCCTTATACCTTCCTCAAAACAGCCACCATACCTACCTATTATGGTATTTCCATATCCATTCCGAGATATATTGCCATGCAACTTTCCATCGTTCCATTTATTATGACACACATCATCATTGTCATATTGCTTTGCATGATCATGTAGTTGACATCGTATTTGTGGCAAAGCCACCGTTCATAATTTTTTCATACATGTCACTCTTGATTCATCGCAATCCCGGTACACCACCGGAGGCATTCACATAGAGTCATATTTTGTTCTAAGTATCGAGTTGTAAGAAAATAAAAGTGTGATGATCATCATTAGAGCATTGTCCCATATGAGGAAAGGATGATGGAGACTATGATTCCCCCACAAGTCGGGATGAGACTCCGGATGAAAAAAAGAAAAAAGAAAGAAAGAAAATAGCCAAAAAAGAAGGCCCAAATAAAAAAAAGAAAAAATAATAATAAATGAGAGAAAAAGAGAGAAGGGACGATGTTACTATCCTTTTTCCACACTTGTGCTTCAAAGTAGCACCATGATCTTCATGATAGAGAGTCTCTTATTTTGTCACTTTCATATACTAGTGGGAATTTTTCATTATAGAACTTGTCTTGTATATTCCAATGATGGGCTTCCTCAAATGCCCTAGGTCTTCGTGAGCAATCGAGTTGGATGCACACCCACTTGGTTTCTTTGATGAGCTTTCATATATTTATAGCTCTAGTGCATCCGTTGCATGGCAATCCCTACTCCTTGCATTGACATCAATCGGTGGGCATCTCCATAGCCCATTGATTATCCGCGTCAATGTGAGACTTTCTCCCTTTTTGTCTTCTCACACAACCTCAATCATCATATTCTATTCCACCCATAGTGCTATGTCCATGGCTCGCGCTCATATATTGCGTAAAAGTTGAAAGAGTTTGAAAAAGCTAAGTATGAAACAATTGCTTGGCTTGTCATCGGGGTTGTGCATGATGAGAGCATTTTGTGTGACAAAAATGAAGCATGGCCAAACTATATGACTTTGTAGGGATAAGTTTTCTTTGGCTATGGTATTTTGATAAGACATAATTGCTTGATTAGCATACTTGGAGTATTACTATTTTTATGTCAACAATAAACTTTTATCTTGAATCTTTCGGATCTGAACATTCATGACACAATAGAGAAAAATACATTGAAGAATATTCTAGAAAGCATTCCACATCAAAAATTCTGTTTTTATCATTTACCTACTCGAGGACGAGCAGGAATTAAGCTTGGGGATGCTGATACGTCTCCAATGTATCTATAATTTTTGGTTGTTCCATGCTATTATATTATCTGTTTTGGATGTTAATGGGCTTTATTTTACACTTTTATATTATTTTTGGGACTAACCTATTAACCGGAGGCCCAACCCAAATTGCTATTTTTTTGCCTATTTCAGTGTTTTGTAGAAAAGAAATATCAAACGGAGTCCAAACTGAATGGAACCTTCGAGAACGTGATTTTTGGAACAAACGTGATCCAGAGGACTTGGAGTGGACGTCAAGCAGTCAACGAGGCGGCCACGAGGTAGGGGGCGTGCCTACCCCCTGGGCGCGCCCTCCCCCTCGTGAGCCTCTCGTAGCTCCACCAACCTACTTCCTCCTCCTATATATGTTCACATACCCCGCAAACATCCAGGAGCACCACGAAACCCTATTTCCACCACTGCAACCTTCTGTACCCAAGAGATCCCATCTTGGGGCCTTTTCCGGAGCTCCGCCGGAGGGGGCATTGATCACGGAGGGCCTCTACATCAACTCCATGTCCCGTCCGATGATGTGTGAGTAGTTTACTTCAGAGCTTCGGGTCTATAGCTAGTAGCTAGATGGATTCTTCTCTCTCTTTGGATCTCAATACAAAGTTCTCCTCGATTCTCTTGGAGATCTATTCGATGTAATCTTCTTTTGCAGTGTGTTTGTCGAGATCCGATGAATTGTGGGTTTATGATCAAGTTTATCTATGAACAATATTTGTTATCTGAATTCTTTTATGTGTGATTGGTTTATCTTTGCAAGTCTCTTCGAATTATCAATTTGGTTTGGCCTACTAGATTGATCTTTCTTGCAATGGGAGAAGTGCTTAGCTTTGGGTTCAATCTTGCGGTGCTCGATCCCAGTGACACAAAGGGAAATGCCACGTATTGTATTGTTGCCATCGAGGATAAAAAGATGGGGTTGACATCATATTGCATGAGTTTATCCCTCTACATCATGTCATCTTGCTTAAGGCATTACTCCGTTCTTATGAACTTAATACTCTAGATGCATGCTGGATAGCGGTCAGTGTGTGGAGTAATAGTAGTAGATGCAGGCAGGAGTCGGTCTACTTGTCACGGACATGATGCCTATATACATGATCATGCCTAGATATTCTCATAATTATTTGCTTTTCTATCAATTGCTCGACAGTAATTTGTTCACCCACCGTAATACTTATGCTATCTTGAGAGAAGCCAATACTGAAACCTATGGCCCCCGGGTCTATTTTCCATCATACAAGTTTCCAATCTATTTTATTTTGCAATCTTTACCTTCAATCTATATCGTAAAAATACCAAAAATACTTATCTTATTATTATCATCTCTATCAGATCTCACTCTTGCAAGTGGCCGTGAAGGGATTGACAACCCCTTTACCGCGTTGGTTGCGAGGTTCTTATTTGTTTGTGTAGGTACGAGGTGACTCACGCGTGGTCTCCTACTGGATTGATACCTTGGTTCTCAAAAACTGAGGGAAATACTTACGCTGCTTTACTACACCACCCTTTCCTCTTCAATAGAAAACCAACGCAGTGCTCAAGAGGTAGCACCAGCCGAGTTACACGCCGCAAGGTTATCAAATTTTGGAAAGTTTAGTGGAGCCACCATACCGAGGAAGAAGCCACCTGGGAGCGAGAAGAAGACCTACGAAAAGACCACCCACACCTATTTTCTAGCCAACCCGAATCTCGAGGGCGAGATTCATCTTAAGGGGGGTAGGTTTGTAACATCCCAATTTTCAATTTGGATGTTAATCATTAGGTCACCATATGCATTCATGCTCCTTGCATTTTTTAATTGAATTTTATTTGGACATTTTGATCCTAGAGACCTTAAGCAACTGAAGGACCCAAGGAGAGAGTTGGAGGTTTCACTAAATTTTCCTATTTGAATTTATTTTCAAATTTGAAAAGAGGATCAATTTGATTTTAATGGTTTCTCTCCAATTAATTCAAATAATAATAATAAAAATGAGAGAAGATAATATGACTTCTTCAACAGAAGAGAAATATTGGAGGAGAAATTTTAAAATCAATTTCTTATTTTATTTGTATTTTATTTGCTATTTTATTTGAATTAGAGAAGAACTTGCGTTTTTGAAAATTGCATTTTAGTCCCGAAAAATGTTCATCTAGTCCTAAATATTAGGTTTGGACGGTGAAAATTGTTTCTTGAATTTTTTAGAATTTTTTTATATTTTATTAGGATTTTTCTTCTGCCGCGAAATTATTTAGAAAAAAAACTCCGAACCGAAATGGGCCGAAGCCCAAGCAGCTCAACCGAGCGCCGCCGCCTCTCCCTTTCGTGCGGATGCCGGACTCCGGCGAGGAGGAGTTCGGGTCGGCCTCCCGCCCCTCGCGTATGCCGAGGTCCCCCGGAGCCCCTCTTTATAAGCCATCGCCGCCCCTCCCACTCCCCTCATCGTCTCGCCGTCGCCGCAGCCCGCACCGCCGTTCACCGTCGCCGCTGCCGCTAGCTGCTGCCGCCGCGCAGGCACGCCGTCGCCGCCCGCACCACCGCCCAGCCTCGCCGTCGCCTCGCCGCCGTCGCCCCGACGTCGGAACCGCCGGATCTCATCACCGCCCGCCGGATTCCGCCGCCGTTTTTCTTTGGTTAAATGGTATAAAAATCGTTCGGTTTTCCGATTTATTTTTTTAGATTGGTTTTTCGTTTTTGTTTTGGTCTAATTAGTAAACATTCACTGGCTAGATCGTTTTAACGAATGGTTTTCATTCGTTAGTCTCTGTTAGCGGACGTTCGTTGGATAGATTTTTCTTTTTAGTTTTATTTTCGGCCAGGGACCTATCCATAATTACTTTTCTTACAAATTAGTCCCTGATCTTCAAACCCTCGTTACTTTTTGCCTGTTTGTCCACAGCTAATGAAACCAACGTCAAAATCTTTGTCTTGTTTCCCTCTTTCTAGATAAACAACTTGAACATGATTTTGAAAATTTAAAATTTGGTTCCAAGCAGATTTGAATTCGAACTTCGTTTGATCGTAGTTTGAGTTTCGTAGCTCCGATTTGATTGTTTATTTTTGCAAATTGAAGCTCTTCTTTTGTGCTTTCAGTTTGGATCTTTTCATTTGAGTTTTAACTTTGCATCTTATGCTTGAGTGCTTATGTATGCTATTGTTTGTTCACGATAGAGTTTCTGGAGTGCGAGGCTTGCTACTACGAATCACTAGGGTTTTCCGATCGTCAGCAAGGCAAGTAACACTATGATCATCTCCCTTATTACCTAGTTTTTAGCATTAGTCTCAAACCTCAAACATTGCATGAGTAGGATGGATAACATGTGAGTACTTGGGAAGTAGTTGATGAGGTAGGAACCTATTGACTTTTATTCAAACCCTAGGAGTTCTATGATACGTCTCCAACATATCTATAATTTTTGATTGTTCCATGCTATTATATTATCAACCTTGGATGTTTTATATGCATTTATATGCTATTTTATATGATTTTTGGGACTAACCTATTAACCTAGAGACAAGTGCCAGTTTCTGTTTTTTCCTTGTTTTAGGGTTTCAAAGAAAAGGAATATCAAACGGAGTCCAAACGGAATGAAACCTTCGGAAAAGTTATTTTTGGAAAGAAAGCAATACAGGAGACTTGGAGTGCACGTCAGGGGATCAATGAGGAAGCCACGAGGCAGGGGGCGCGCCCTCCACCCTCGTGGGCCTCTCGTGGCTCCACTGATGTATTTCTTCCGCCTATATATATCCATATACCCTAAAACTATCGGGGAACACAATAGATCAGGAGTTCCGCCGCCAGAAGCCTCCGTAGCCACCGAAAACCAATCTAAACCCGTTCTGGCACCCTGCCGGAGGGGGAATCTCTCTCCGGTGGCCATCTTCATCATCCTTGCGCTCTCCATGACGAGGAGGGAGTAGTTCTCCCTCGGGGCTGAGGGTATGTACCAGTAGCCGTGTGTTTGATCTCTCTCTCTCTCTCATGTTCTTGAGGTGATACGATCTTGATGTATCGCGAGCTTTGCTATTATAGTTGGATCTTATGATGTTTCTCCCCCTCTACTCTCTTGTAATGGATTGAGTTTTCCCTTTGAAGTTATCTTATCGGATTGAGTCTTTAAGGATTTGAGAACACTTGATGTATGTCTTGCGTGGGATAACCGTGGTGACAATGGGTTATTCTATTGATTCACTTGATGTATGTTTTGGTGATCAACTTGCGGGTTCTGCCCATGAACCTATGCATAGGGGTTGGCACACATTTTCGTCTTGATTATCCGGTAGAAACTTTGGGGCATTATTTGAGGTTCTATGTGTTGGTTGAATAGATGAATATGAGATTGTGTGATGCATATCGTATAATCATACCCACGGATACTTGAGGTGACATTGGAGTATCTAGGTGACATTAGGGTTTTGGTTGATTTGTGTCTTAATGTGTTATTCTAGTACGAACTCTAGGGCTGTTTGTGACACTTATAGGAATAGGCCAACGGATTGATTGGAAAGAATAACTTTGAGGTGGTTTCGTACCCTACTATAATCTCTTCGTTTGTTCTCTGCTATTAGTGACTTTGGAGTGACTCTTTGTTGCATGTTGAGGGATAGTTATGTGATCCAATTATGTTATTATTGTTGAGAGAACTTGCACTAGTGAAAGTATGAACCCTAGGCCTTGTTTCAACACATTGCAATACCGTTTGTGCTCACTTTTATCATTAGTTACCTTGCTGTTTTTATATTTTCAGATTACAAAAACCTTTATCTACCATCCATATACCACTTCTATCACCATCTCTTCACCGAACTAGTGCACCTATACAATTCACCATTGTATTGGGTGTGTTGGGGACACAAGAGATTCTTTGTTATTTGGTCGCAGGGTTGCTTGAGAGAGACCATCTTCATCCTACGCCTCCCACAGATTGATAAACCTTAGGTCATCCACTTGAGGGAAATTTTCTACTGTCCTACAAACCTCTGCACTTGGAGGCCCAATAACGTCTACAAGAAGAAGGTTGTGTAGTAGACATCAAGCTCTTTTGTGGCGCCGTTGCCGAGGAGGTGAGTGATTGAAAGTATATCTTTAGATCTTGCAATCGAGTCTTTTAGTTTCTTGTTTTATCACTAGTTTAGTTTATAAAAGAAAACTACAAAAAATGGAATTATGGATGCCTCATATGCTTCATCTTTTTAATGTCTTTTGTGAGAATAAGGATTCCGATAATTGTGCTCAAGTGCTAGAAGAAGAATGCATTAGAATGTTTGGCACTAAATATTTGAATGATGAGCATGCTTGCAATGTTGTTAGTATGAATTCCTTGAATATCCATGATGCTAATGATATGTAAAGCCACAAGCTTGGGGAAGCTATGTTTGATGAAGATGATATTTTTTGTACCCCAAGTTTTGATAAGCAAATTTATTATGATGAAGGCATTCCTCCTATTTATGATGATTATATTGATGAAAGTGGATTTGGAGAGGTCATGACTTTATTTAGAGATGAATCCACTATTTCGGAAGAGGTTCCAATTGATTATGAGAACAAAGTTGCTATCTATGATGATTATTGTGATGGCTTGTATTCTATAAAGAATAATGATATCCATGAAACTTGTCATCATGATTTTAGTTTTCAATTGGATTATGCCTCACATGATAATTATTTTGTTGAGTTGGCTCCCACTACTATTCAAGAGAAGAAATTTGCTTATATGGAGAGTAATAAAATTTCTATGCTTGTAGATCATGAAAACAATTCTTTAGGTGCTGGTTATATTGTTGAATTCATTCATGATGCTACTGAAAATTATTATGAGGGAGGAACTTATGCTTGTAGGAATTGCAATAATATCAAGTTTCCTATCTATGTGTTGAAAATCTTGAAGTTATGCTTGTTTTGCTCTCCTATGCTAGTTGATTATTGTTCCCATAAATTGTTTGCTCACAAAATTCCTATGCATAGGAAATGGGTTAGACTTAAATGTGTTAGAAATATGCTTCATGATGCTCTCTTTATGTTTCAATTCTTATCTTTTATGTGAGCATCATTGAAATCTTTATGTTACTCTCTAGGGGCGTTAAACGATAGCGCTTGTTGGGAGGCAACCCAACTTTATTTTTGTTATTTGCTTTTTGTTCCAGTTTAGTAATAAATAAATTATCTAGACTCTGTTTTGGTTGTGCTTTTTTGTGTTTAATTAGTGTTTGTGCCAAGTAGAACCGTTGGGAAGACTTGGGGAAAGTCTTGTTGATCTTGCTGCAAAAAACAGAAACTTTAGCACTCACGAGAATTGCTGCCATTTTTATTTGGAAAGTGATATTTAGTTAATTCTTTTTGCAGATGATTAATATATAAATTCCTCACGTCCAGAAATTTATTTTAGAATTTTTGGGGTTCCAGAAGTTTGCGTTAGTTACAGATTACTACAGACTGTTCTGTTTTTGACAGATTCTGTTTTTCGTGTGTTGTTTGCTTATTTTAATGAATCTATGAGTAGTATCGGACGGTATGAACCATAGATGAGTTGGAATACAGTAGATATTAAACCAATATAAATAAAGAATGAGTTCATTACAGTACCTTGAAATGGTGTTTTGTTTTCTTTCGCTAACGGAGCTCACGAGTTTTCTACTTTAAGTTTTGTGTTGTGAAGTTTTCAAGTTTTGGGTAAAGATTTGATGGATTATGGAACAAGGAGTGGCAAGAGCCTAAGATTGGAGATGCCCAAGGCACTCCAAGGCAATACTCAAGGACAACCAAGAGCCTAAGCTTGGGGATGCCCTGGAAGGCATCCCCTCTTTCGTCTTCGTTCATCGGTAACTTTACTTGGAGCTATATTTTTATTCACCACATGATATGTGTTTTTCTTGGAGCGTAATTTTATTTTATTTAGTTTTGCTTGATGTTTGAATAAAATAACAAGATCTGAAATTCTTAAATGTTAGAGAGTCTTCATATAGTTGCATAATCATTCGACTACTCATTGATCTTCACTTATATCTTTCGGAGTAGTTTTTCATTTGCTCTAGTGCTTCACTTATATCCTTTTAGAGCACGGTGGTGGTTTTATTTTATAGAAATAGATGAACTCTCATGCTTCACTTATATTATTTTGAGAGTCCTAAACAACATGGTAATTTTTTTTGGTTATGAATTTAGTCCTAATATGATGGGCATCCAAGAGGGATATAATAAAAACTTCCATATAGAGTGCATTGAATACTAAGAGAAGTTTGATACTTGATAATTGTTTTGAGATATGGAGATAGTGATATTAAAGTTTTGCTAGTTGAGTAGTTGTGAATTTGAGGAATACTTGTGTTGAAGTTTGCAAGTCCCGTAGCATGCACGTATGGTAGACGTTGTGTAACAAATTTGAAACATGAGGTGTTATTTGATTGTCTTCCTTATGAGTGGCGGTCGGGGACGAGTGATGGTCTTTTCCTACCAATCTATCCCCCTAGGATCATGTGCGTAATACTTGGTTTTTGATGACTTGTAGATTTTTGCAATAAGTATATGAGTTCTTTATGACTAATGTTGAGTCCATGGATTATAAACACTCTTACCCTTCCATCATTGCTAGCCTCTTCGATATCGTGCATTGCCCTTTCTCACATTGAGAGTTGGTGCAAACTTCGCCGGTGCATCTAAACCCCGTGATACGATACGCTCTGTCACACATAAACCTCCTTATATCTTCCTCAAAACAGCCACCATACCTACCTATTATGGCATTTCCATAGCCATTCCGAGATATATTGCCATGCAACTTTCCATCGTCCCGTTTATTATGACACGCATCATCATTGTCATATTGCTTTGCATGATCATGTAGTTGACATCGTATTTGTGGCAAAGCCACCGTTCATAATTTTTCATACATGTCACACTTGATTCATCGCAATCCCGGTACACCGCCGGAGGCATTCATATAGAGTCATACTTTGTTCTAGTATCGAGTTGTAATCTTTGAGTTGTAAATAAATAGAAGTGTGATGATCATCATTAATAGAGCATTGTCCCCCAAAAAATGAAGGCCAAAAAAAAGAAAGGCCAAATAAAAAAAGAAAGGCAAAAAAGGGCCAAAAAAATAAAAATAATAAAAATAAAAGGGACAATGCTACTATCCTTTTTTCCACACTTGTGCTTAAAAGTAGCACCATGATCTTCATGATAGAGAGTCTCTTGTTTTGTCACTTTCATTTACTAGTGGGAAATTTTCATTATAGAACTTGGCTTGTATATTCCAACAATGGGCCTCCTCAAGTGCCCTAGGTCTTCGTGAGCAAGCAAGTTGGATGCACACCCACTTAGTTTCTTTTGTTGAGCTTTCATACATTTATAGCTCTAGTACATCCGTTGCATGGAAATCCCTACTCCTTGCATTGACATAAATTGATGGGAATCTCCCTAGCCCATTGATTAGCCGCGTCGATGTGAGACTTTCTCCTTTTTGTCTTCTCCACATAACCCCCTCATTATATTTCTATTCCACCCATAGTGTTATATCCATGGCTCACGCTCATGTATTGCGTGAAAGTTGAAAAAAAGTTTGAGATTAGTGAAGTATGAAACAATTGCTTGGCTTGTCGTCGGGGTTGTGCATGATGAGAGCATTCTTGTGTGACGAAAATGGAGCATGACCAAACTATATGATTTTGTAGGGATGAACTTTCTTTGGCCATGTTATTTTGAGAAGACATGATTGCTTAGTTAGTATGCTTCAAGTATTATTATTTTTATGTCAATATTAAACTTTTGTCTTGAATCTTATGGATCTGAATAATCTTGCTACAATAAAGAGAATTACATGGATAAATATGTTAGGTAGCATTCCACATAAAAAATTCTGTTTTTATCATTTACCTACTCGAGGACGAGCAGGAATTAAGCTTGGGGATGCCGATACGTCTCCAACGTATCTATAATTTTTGATTGTTCCATGCGATTATATGATCAACCTTGGATGTTTTATATGCATTTATAGGCTATTTTATATGTTTTTTGGGACTAACCTATTAACATAGAGCCCAGTGCCAGTTTCGGTTTTTTCCTTGTTTTAGGGTTTCGAAGAAAAGGAATATCAAACGGAGTCCAAATGGAATGAAACCTTCGGAAAAGTTATTTTTGGAAAGAAAACAATACAGGAGACTTGGAGTGCACGTCAGGGGATCAACGAGGAAGCCACGAGGTAGGGGGGGGGCGCCCACCCCCTGGGCACGCCCTCCACTCTCATGGTCCCCTCGTGGCTCCCCTGATGTATTTCTTCCGCCTATATATATCCATATACCCTAAAACTATCGGGGAGCATAATAGATCGGGAGTTCCGCCGCCAGAAGCCTCCGTAGCCACCGAAAACCAATCTAGACCCGTTCCGGCACCCTGCCGGAGGGGGAACCCCTCTCCGGTGGCCATCTTCATCATCCCGGCGCTCTCCATGACGAGGAGGGAGTAGTTCTCCCTCGGGGCTGAGGGTATGTACCAGTAGCTATGTGTTTGATCTCTCTCTCTCTCTCGTGTTCTTGAGGTGATACGATCTTGATGTATCGCGAGCTTTGCTATTATAGTTGGATCTTATGATGTTTCTCCCCCTCTACTCTCTTGTAATGGATTGAGTTTTCCCTTTGAAGTTATCTTACCGGATTGAGTCTTTAAGGATTTGAGAACACTTGATGTATGTCTTGCGTGGGATAACCGTGGTGACAATGGGTTATTCTATTGATTCACTTGATGTATGTTTTGGTGATCAACTTGCGGGTTCCGCCCATGAACCTATGCATAGGGGTTGGCACACATTTTCGTCTTGATTATCCGGTAGAAACTTTGGGGCATTATTTGAGGTTCTATGTGTTGGTTGAATAGATGAATCTGAGATTGTGTGATGCATGTCGTATAATCATACCCACGGATACTTGAGGTGACATTGGAGTATCTAGGTGACATTAGGGTTTTGGTTGATTTGTGTCTTAATGTGTTATTCTAGTACGAACTCTAGGGCTGTTTGTGACACTTATAGGAATAGCCCAACAAATTGATTGGAAAGAATAACTTTGAGGTGGTTTCGTACCCTACCATAATCTCTTCATTTGTTCTCCGCTATTAGTGACTTTGGAGTGACTCTTTGTTGCATGTTGAGGGATAGTTATGTGATCCAATTATGTTATTATTGTTGAGAGAAGATGCACTAGTGAAAGTATGAACCCTAGGCCTTGTTTCAACACGTTGCAATACCGTTTGTGCTCACTTTTATCATTAGTTACCTTGCTGTTTTTATATTTTCAGATTACAAAAACCTTTATCTACCATCCATATACCACTTGTATCACCATCTCTTTGCCGAACTAGTGCACCTATACAATTTACCATTGTATTGGGTGTGTTGGGGACATAAGAGACTCTTTGTTATTTGGTTGCAGGGTTGCTTGAGAGAGACCATCTTCATCCTACGCCTCCCACGGATTGATAAACCTTAGGTCATCCACTTGAGGGAAATTTGCTACTGTCCTACAAACCTCTGCACTTGGAGGCCCAACAACGTCTACAAGAAGAAGGTTGTGTAGTACACATCATTCTACGTTTTGCTTATACTGCTATGCTATGCTCGTAGACGTGGTTTGGTGTCGGTGTACTAGAGTAGGGGTACCCTAGTATCCCGAACTTGTGCACGGGCAGTCGCAGCATCCCGCGGCAGGGCTTGCCGGGTGATCGCCAAGATCCTCCGTGGTTCCTTTGGAGCCATTCAAGAGCAAAGTACTCAAACCAAGGCCCCGGCAAGAGGAGCTGGCCGGGAAGGAAACAAAACCCCGGCAAGAGGAGCTTGCCGGGAAGGCCACTCAAGGCATTTCAAGAAAACTTGCCGCGACGCGCCGCGCGTCCCGGTTAGGCCCGGTGAGCGACAAGCTCCCGAACACGACAAGACGACGACCGCGGCAAGGAGCTTGCCGCGGGAAACCCCCACTTCGTGCCCGCGCTCCAGAACACCCGCCAACGTGTCGCTCTAGGACCCTCCCAAGCACACGTGGCAGGAGGCCATGCAGCTAGGGGTGCGCGGTGGCAAGCAGGCGCTGACAAGATAACCATCGTGGCAAACGGTGGCGTCCCTAGCGGTCCCTTTCGGTACTGTTTAGGCGACACAGACGGGCAATTAATGCCCTTGTCCCCTGCTGTCAGGGTTAGGTATGATACACTGTAGCAGGTAGCTGTGCCTACCACAGCACTTTCCATTTTTGCCCTTTACCTCCGTTGCCACCTGTCGGTAACCCCTTGAGCATATAAAAGGAGGCCCGTGTGCAACGTAGGGGGGGGGGGTTAGCCAGTTCGAACACTCACGCTCGGTCTTACTAGCCGCTGGTGTGTACTGTAGCACTCCGCGCTCCCGAGCTAGAAATCAATACAAAACCACAAAGCAGGAGTAGGGTTTTACGCATCCATGCGGCCCGAACCTGGGTAAATCACTCGCGTGCTTCACCTCGATTTGCTCTTTGCACGATCTCCGCCCCCGCCGAACCGAAAGGGACCCGGCCCGCCGGTCCCATAGGTGCCCGTGGATCAGTACCCCGGCATCTTTGGCGCGCCAGGTAGGGGGCGTCGAAGTTGTGTGAACCAGGTCCGGCGTTCTCGCGAGCTAGATCTTCATCATCTTTATCAACATGCCGCCGAAGAAGAAAGTTTCGGAGGCAGCTGCTCCGTCCGCGCCGAGCCAGCCACCGCCGGAGCAAACGGTTGGTGGGGCAGGCACCGGCGGAAGGACACGCGTCGACGAGGGAACTCACGGTGCTGCCAGGTCCCAGGACAAGGCTGCGCTGCCCATCGGCGGCGTAGCCGGCTCCCACAATGACCGGGCACACTCCAAGACCTCGGCGTCCGTGCATGCACCGCGCCCATCTCAGGAGGCGCGGGACCGGCAGCGTCATGGTACTCACGGTACCATGCGTTCGCTAGATCAAGATTGAGCTGGTGGATCTCGGAGCGCTCAGGACCACCATGCACGTCAACCTGCTGGCGCGAGCGAGACACGGTCGCCTGGACGAGATACTGCTCCTTCTAACGTAGTTAGAAGTCCGAGCATATCCCGCTCCTCGCACCGTTTGCCACCGCCACCCGCCACCGCAGCAGAAGCTTTGGCGCGAGCTCAGCTGCTCCTAGACTACCCTCCAGCGGCGGACAAGATCGACGACTGGAGAGCCACTATCCAGAGTCTCATCGGCTTCGCCAACGGCGACACTCCACGGCAGCCGAGCACGTCTCAGCCGCGGCAAGCCAGTCAGGCACGAGCCAGAGACGACAACACTAGTGGGGGTGCAACTACTGTGCACTCTCCACCCCGAAGGCCAAGATCGCCGACTCGCCGGGTCCACCTCGACAGCGACTCCACCGCGTCGTCAGATCCGCGAGCTCGTCGCGATCAGCGCCAAGTTCTTCAAGAACGACAACAAGAAGACGCTCGTACTCGCATCGAGCGCCAGAGAGAGGCGCAGCGTCAATCAGACCAGCGCGCTGGGCCCTCTGTTGACATGCATGCGCCAGGGGAACCAGGTGACTTGCCGTACGCGGTAGGTTGCCCTGCGTTCACTCGTGAGCTGCGGCAAGTCCAGTGGCCCAGTACGAAGAACTTCAAACCAGATGTACCAGAGAAGTACGACGGCAAGTCGCATTCGTCGGAATTCCTCAGCATCTACACCATCGCGGTGCAGGCTGCTGGGGGACGGGACGACAAGATCCTTGCCAACTACTTCCCGCTGGTGCTTAAGCCCAACGTCAGGTCCTGGCTCATGCACTTGCCGGACAACTCCGTATCCTCCTGGGCAGACCTGTGCCATCAGTTTGTTGGCGCCTTCACAGGCGGCCACAAACCTCATGGCCAAGAGAGTGACCTTCACCTGCTCGTCCAGAAGGAAGGGGAGCCCCTGCGCAAGTATATCCAGAGGTTCAGCCGTGTACAGAACAACATCCCAAATATCCACCCTGCCGCGGTAATCAGCGCGTTCCATCAGAAAGTGCATATGCCCTGGCCGACAAGTGTGCACGCGCTGAGGAAGGAAGGAAATTCCCCGGAGAAAGCACTCGAGCAGGGGAATCTGACAGCGAGGATGCCGCCCCGGCAAAGAAAAACCGGCGGCGCAACAATAGGAAGAAGCAGAACAAAGAGGTGCTGGTCGTTGAGCAGTCCGGTAGCGACGGCGGCGCCAAGCGAGCCAAGGGCAGTAGCTCCGGCAAGGAGGTTGCCGCGTGCACCAACTGCCAGGCTGTGGCGGCCGCCGACAAGCAGGACGGCTCCGACAACCAATACTGCAAGATTCACCGCACCAAGGGCCATGACCTCCAGAGCTGCAAGAAAGTCGAGCAGCTTGTCCAGCAGCAAAAAGCTGAGTACGAGCGGCGCGACAAGGAGAGGGCCCAAGGGGGTGCTGGAGAATCCGGCAAGAAGCGCGCCGGACGGGGAGGACGCCGTGGCAAGGCCAAGCAGCGGCAAGGAGACAGGCCTCCCCGCGGCCGCGACAACGATGAAGAGAAGACCGCATTTATTACTCCATGTGGCACGTACTGTTTCGTACGGATGCCTTTCGGATTAAAAAATGCTGGTTCGACATTTGCAAGAGTAGTCCATGTTGCTCTTGAGCCACAAATACACAGAAATGTGGAAGCCTACATGGATGATATAGTGGTCAAGAGCAAGGACAGAGCAACCCTGATTCAAGATTTAGACGAGACCTTTGCAAATCTGCGCAAGATCAGCCTCAAGCTCAACCCAGAGAAGTGTGTGTTTGGAGTTCCCTCTGGCAAGCTTCTCGGGTTCTTCGTGTCTCAGCGGGGAATTGAAGCCAATCCCGACAAGATCAAGGCCATTGAGCAGATTGAAGCACCAAAGCGCGTCAAGGATGTACAGAAACTTGCCGGTTGCGTGGCTGCTCTCAGCAGGTTTATCTCTCGGTCTGCTGAGCGCGCCCTGCCGTTTTTCAAGTTATTGAAAAAGGCAGGTCCAATGAAATGGACTCCGGAAGCGGAGGCTGCGCTGCAAGACCTGAAGAGATACCTGTCCTCCCCTCCAATACTTGTCGCACCTAAGCCACAAGAGAAGTTGCTGCTGTAGATAGCGGCAACCAATCAAGTGGTTAGTGCTGCGTTAGTAGCGGAGAGGGAGGCAGATGATGAGCCAGCAACCGCGGCAAGCGCATCCAGCGACAAGCAGGGAGCTCCCCCGACAAGCTCTGGTCCCGACAAAGATGGATCTGCGCAGATACACGACGAGATACACAAGAAGATGGTGCAGCGCCCAGTTTACTTTGTCAGTTCCCTTCTGCAGGGGGCTAGC
This sequence comes from Triticum urartu, assembly GCF_056163025.1. NCBI lineage: Eukaryota > Viridiplantae > Streptophyta > Magnoliopsida > Poales > Poaceae > Triticum > Triticum urartu. The sequence continues at coordinate 444,896,955 of NC_141876.1, forward strand.
TCAAGGTACTCTGGTGTGCAGAAATTGCTTTTCGGCCTTCTCATGGCCTCGAGAAAGCTGCGCCATAACTTCTAAGCACATGAGATCACAGTTGTCACTCGCTTTCCGCTGAAGAGGATACTGCAGAATGCAGAAGCGACAGGCAGGATTGTTGAGTGGGCACTGGAACTGTCAAGCTTTGGCCTCAAGTTTGAGAGTACTTCAACTATCCAGAGCAGATCATTGGCAGAATTTATAGCAGAATGGACGCCAACACCAGATGAAGAAATTCCAGAAACAAGCATCCCCGACAAGGAAGCAAGCAAAGAGTGGCTGATGTACTTTGATGGTGCCTTTTCGCTGCAAGGCGCCGGCGCTGGTGTGCTGCTTATCGCACCCACCGGAGAGCACCTCAAGTACGTAGTCCAGATGCACTTTCCCAAGGAGCAAGCAACAAACAATACTGCAGAGTATGAGGGATTGCTCGCCGGTCTCAGGATCGCGGCAGACCTTGGGATCAAGAAGCTCATTGTCAGGGGTGATTCACAGCTTGTCGTCCGCCAAGTAAACAAGAATTATCAGAGTCCGTTGATGGAAGCTTACGTTGACGAAGTGAGAAAGCTAGAAGAGCACTTTGACGGCCTACAAATGGAGCTTGTTCCAAGAGCTCACAACGCCATTGCTGATGGCCTGTCAAAATGCGCCGCGCTTAAGCTACCTGTGGAACCAGGAATCTTTGTGCTCAAGCTGACTCAACCGTCCGTAACACCATCAACTGGACAGAGCAAGAAAAGGAAGTTGATTTCTGGTGACTATTTGCCGGCAGAGCTTCCTGAAGCCGCCGCCAAGAAGATCCCTAAGATCAACGTCGAAGGCGCTGAGGAGCAGTCTACTCCGGCAAGCCCTAGGGTTTGTTCCGTTGAAGCAGAAGCTCCCGGCAAGCTTGTCGGGGAACGTCAAGCTCCGGTAGAGACACAGCTTCTCGCCGTAGAAGCGGATGTTCCCGCAGCAGCTGAGACCAACACCAAGAGCGCTGAGGAGCAAGATGCTCCGGCAAGCCCTAGGGTTGGTTCCGTTGAAGCAGAAGCTCCCGACAAGTTTTGCCCCTGCAAGCTTGTCGGGGAACGTCAAGCTCCGCCAGAGCCGCAGGTTCTTGCCGTAGAAGCGGATGTTCCCGCAGCAGCAGAGTTGCCTTTAGTCCTTGTTGTCGAGCCACAAGCTCCAACATGGGCGCAGCAGACAGGAGAACTTCCCGAAGAGCAAGAAGAAGTGGAAAGAGTAGCCCGGCAGTCAAGTATGTACCAATTTGTCGACAAGACACTGTACAGAAGAAGACTCAACGGTGTGAAATTGAAGTGTATTCACCGGGAAGACGGACAAACGCTGTTGGCAGAGATACACGGAGGCATATGTGGTCACCACATTGGCGCAAGAGCACTTGTCGGCAAAGCATTCCGGCACGGTTTCTTCTGGCCAACAGCCCTCCAGGATGCAACTGCACAAGTAACCAAGTGTGAAGCGTGCCAGTTCCATTCCAAGCAGATACACCAGCCAGCTCAAGCTCTCTAGACGATCCCTTTATCCTGGCCATTTTCGGTCTGGGGGCTCGACATCCTCGGCCCCTTTCCCCAAGCTGTCGGGGGCTTTGAGTACTTGTACGTTGCAATCGACAAGTTCACAAAGTGGCCGGAAGTGGAACCAGTGAGGAAGGTGACAGCACAGTCAGCAGTCAAGTTCTTCAGGTCGATTGTTTGCCGCTTCAGGATCCCTAGCAGGATAATCACCGACAACGGCGCGCAATTTACGAGCCGCACCTTCACGCAGTATGTCCAAGATCTTGGCGCCAAGGTCTGCTTCGCTTCTGTTGCTCACCCGAGAAGCAACGGTCAAGCGGAGAGGGCAAATGCTGAAGTGCTGCGCGGGCTCAAGACCAGAACTTTTGATAGGCTGCACAAGTGTGGAAGAAACTGGATCGAGGAGCTGCCGGTGGTTCTTTGGCCGATCAGAACGACGCCAAATCGAGCCACTGGACAGACACCTTTTGCTCTAGTCTATGGAGCAGAGGCAGTTATCCCCACGGAACTTGTATACGGGTCACCTCGAGTGCTCGCTTATGATGAGCTCGAGCAAGAGCGGCTGCGACAAGATGACGCGCTGCTCCTTGAGGAAGACCGTCTTCAGGCTGCTGTGCGAGCTGCTCGCTACCAGCAAGCTTTGCGCCGCTACCATAGCCGCAAAGTTAGCGCCAGAAGTCTCGAGGAAGGCGACCTTGTTCTTCGGCGCGTTCGGTCCGCCAAGAATTCCAACAAGTTGACGCCGAAGTGGGAAGGCCCTTACCGGGTGAAACGGGTCACTAGGCCTGGCGCTGTCCGCCTTGAGACCGAAGATGGCATTCCGCACCTACTCCACGTTTGCCGAGAAGCACACAATAGGAAAGCTAAGTTGCCAAAGTTTGAGCAATCAAATTTTAAATTTTAAGTTATCTCCCTTGAACGACCACACTTTGTATGGGAAACCTATGCGCGGAGGAACCAACTCATAGCTAGTTGCGCCCTTACTTTGTTTCGAGTCCGCTCAACAACTTAAGTGAGCTGCTAGCGCCCTTACTTTGCTTCGAGTCCGCTCAGCAACTTAAGTGAGCCGCTAGCGCCCTTACTTTGTTTCGAGTTCGCTCAACAACTTAAGTGAGCTGCAACTAGTTGCGACAAGGTTTCTTGCCGGTAGCGGCACCGCCAGCAGGCTGCTGACGTTCCGCACTCAGCGCTCGCGGCTCAGGTGCCTGCACCGGCAAGTTCCCTAAAAGCGTAGGGCAAAAACATACAAAGGGAGGAATCAAGTAAAGGGAGTAACGTTGCAATCATTGCCCACAATCAAGTTACATTACAAAGATAGCTTGTCACAGCTCTAACAGATTGTTTTCATGACATGATGGGCAGCGACAAGAGAAGAAGAAATGAGCGGCCTAATCTACGCGATCGCCTTCGACCCGCTTGATCCCGCTCACCTTGTCCACAATGGGTGCGACAAGGGCCTTGAGCTCCTCCAGATCAGCTTCTGGCGGCAAGGACCTGAGGATGTTGGTGAGGCGGAGGCCCGGATTGCGGAAGGCCACCTTCATCAACACTTTCTCGAGGGCTCCTGCGCAGATCTCGCGTGATTCGTCGGCAAGCTGCTTGGGGATCCTCTCCCGGAGTCGCTGGAGGGCTGTCGCCACGCCCTTGAAGAACAGGACGAGCTTGGCGCTGGGCTGGAGGTTGTCGTCGGAGGGATACCCAAGGTCTTCCATCCCCAGCTGCGCCAGCTCCTTGTCGATATCTATGGCGGCGTTCACCAGACTCTCTGTCCAGTGCGTCACAGTCTCCCTGAAGGTGTTCTGGGCGGTGGCAGCGCTCTCCAGCAGTGCCTTGTCAGCCTTGATTTCCTCCTTCAAGGCCGCCTCCCGCTTCTTGGCGCTGTCTAGAGTCTTGGTCGAAGTGGTTAGCTTCAACTCAAGATCCACGTTGGAGACCTTGGCGGCGTTGAGCTCTCTGCCCTTCTCGGCGAGATCGGCTTCTAGCTGCGCCACCTTCGTCTTCAATTCTTCCTTGGCGGCTTCGGCGGCGGCGGCGGCGTCTTCTGCTTGTTTGAGGGCTCCGCCAAGTTTTTCCTCGCGTGCGTCAAGCTGCTCCTCGTGAGCGTCGAGGTTGACCTTCCGCTGCGCCAGCTCGCCCTCCTCCGCGGCTAACTTCACAGCGGCAAGTCGCTGCCGCTCTTCGGCTTCGGCCTTCTCGAGGAGGAAAGCCTTCCGCGCTTCAGCGAGCTGCTCCCGCTCCTCCGCCAGGGATCGGAGGGCTTCCCGGTGGAAACCCCCGAGCTCTTCTGCGCGCTTCTCAATGTCTGCTCCCGCCTTCGTGACAAGCGCCTCGCGGGACTCTAGCTTGGGTTGTCGCGCGCGGTAGAGCGACATCAACCTGCGCAGCAGCCGCTCTTCTTCAGGTTCGTTGCTGCTGCTGCTTGGCGCGTCGACCAGCTTCAGCCCCGCGGAGGCGAGCACTTCTCCGTCGAAGACCTCCCCCTCGACCGGCGCTCTGGAGCTTAATGCCCAGGGAAGATTGATGAAGACGTCGTCGCCAGCCTTCAAATAAACGCCCGGCTGGGGATCCTTGGAACTTGGCGCTGCGGCTTCGGCGGATGGGTCGGCGGTCGGTGTAGCGCCTGACGCTCCTGCGGCCTCTGGGCCGTCAGTACGATCGCCAGATTCCTCACCAGTTGCTGTGGCGTCAGCCTTGGTGGCCTCTGCGCCGGTGGCGTCTCCAGCACTGGCAGCTTCGTCGGCTGCGACCTTTGTCTCCATCTGCTCCGCAGCAGATGGATCTGACGGCCGGAAAAGGGGAGGAGAGTCAAACAGAATCCAACAGAAACTCATAAAGATCAAGAAAAGAAGGATCCAAGAGAAGTTTTGAAGCAAGGGGAGTACCTGCACCAGGCTCTGCGGTCGTGGTCTCCGTCGTCGGGGGGCCGCTGGCGCTGTCCCTCGCCGGAGAACCCTCCCTTGCCGGAGACTTCTCCCTCACCGGGAAGCCTTCCCTTGCCGGAGAATTCTCCCTTGTCGGGGGATTCCCCCTTGGCTCCTGGTGGGGCTGCTCGGCTCCTACACAAGTCAACAAGCAAATATCAGCAAAGACAAGTACCCATGCATGCCTCGCCGCGGAAAATAATTCACACACTTACGCTGGGGGCTGCCATGGAGGAAAGTCGCCGGCTCCGGCAAGGTTGTCTCGGGCGCGCCACCTGTTGTCGCAGTGGGCTCGTCCTCGATGATGACCACCGGGGCCTTAGCTCTCTTTGCCGCTCTCTGGGCCAGAGTCCTAAAGAGGAACAGATTCAGGGAAAAGCAAGTGAGAAACAAGACCAACAGCAAGAGTTGAAGAAATGCAAGTACAACAAGAGAAGCTTACTCTTCTTCTTCTTCCTCGTCGGAGCTTAACGCGGAGAAGTCGAAGCCTGGCGCATGCCCGGAACGAGGAGGCGGAGGAGAAGCTTCCCTTGGCCGCTTGGCGGGAGCAGTGGCGGCGGTCTGAGACGACCCCGCTCCAGCTGTCGGCGCGGCGTGAGTAGCGGCAGGGACTGAAGCGGTGGTCCGGCTAGACTCCGCTCCAGTTGCCGTCGTAGCATGAGGCGCTCCCGCGGCAACGGTGTTTGCCGTGGTCGAGCGTGTCACGCGGCGTGGCGACTGTTGGCCCGCTTGCCGCTCCGCCACATCACCAACCTTGCGGAGACGCCTTCTTGGTGGGGATGGAGGCTCTGCTTCTGGTGGGCTGTCTGGAGATGAGGTGGAAGAAGAGTCGATTTGCAACGAGCCGCTCGCGTCCTTGGCGGGCTCGCTCGGCTCAGTGTCTTGCCCGACAAGCCCCTTCTTGCCGGCAAGCTCCCCTCGCTCGGCACGGCTTGCCGCTTCTGCTGCATCGGCCTCCTCCACAGTGAACCCGAACTCGCCCGCGGCTGCGGCTGCCACTGCCTACTGCAGCCTAGTGGCGATGAGCGCCATCTCCGCATCCATGGTGTCGTGGGTGAGGCCATCCTTCTCGTCGAGGCGGATTGGCACTTCCACCAAGTCGTCAAAGAATTGCTGCACGACCTCGTCTGTAGGCTCCTGCCAAGTTGGCACAATCCCGTGCGAGTCGCACTCCGGCATCATTGCACGGATGTGGTCGAGCGCGGAATTGTTGCACAAAGGCACGACGCACCCCGGCAACCTGAACACCTCGGGATGCTGGGGGTCATATTTGAACAGCTCCTGCAGCATCGCGTTGAGCTCCAGGACTGTGAAGTTGTAATTGAGGCCTGGTCGCAGCCTCATGATGTCTGCCGCGTTCTTGAACTCCCAAGTGGGCCTCCCCCGTTCCTGCAGGGGGGCGATGCGGCGGCGAAGGAAGTCTGCGCCAACAGCGCCAACAGTAAGCCCGGCAAGCCTCAGGCGCAGGATCCTGGTGACGGCAATCTTCAGCCTGGCGTCCTCCGGAGCCATGTCACTCCAATCGCTGCCGCGTGCTACTGGGGTTCGGCGTCGGACGGTGAATGGCTGCGGGCTCTCCTCGTCAATCCAGCACCAATCAGCTCTCCACTCCTCCCACTTGCCGCGGAATTCTCCCTCCAGATAGGTCTCTTTCTTGCCGGGCCTTGAGATCCAGGCAATCCCGCCGGATAGAGGCTCTCCTCTCTCCACTCGGGGTATGAAAAAGTGGCGGAAGAGGGCTACGTTGGGAAGGACTCCGACAAAGTTTTCGCAAAGGTGTGCGAAAACTGCCATTGTCAGGACGGCGTTGGGGGTGAAGTCAAGGAGATGGAATCCGTAGGTGTTCATGATGTCGCAGAAGAAATCAGAGAAGGGCGGGCAGAGCCCGCAATAGAAGAACAATGCGAAGAAGGGGTACCCATTCGGAGCCTTCTTCCAAGCGGCGGCGGGGAACCTTTGTGCGTGGATGTGCGCGCGTCTCCGCCGACCAGAACAGATAATAGTTCTCCCTCAGCTCCTTCGCGCCGAGCTTGGTGGGGAAAACAGACCGCTCCTTCCGCAGCGCCCCGAGCCGCTGCGCCTCGGTCGTCTTCACGGTCTTCCCCTTGTCGGCTTTTGGAGCCATGGCGGAAGTAGTGGAGGAGGTCGACGGCGTTGGTGGTGCTAGTGGCGATGGGGGGCGGAGCGCCGCTCTCTCTCTCTCAGCTTTGGGGAGGCAAGGGAGCGGCGGAGATTTCTGAGAATTGGGAACGGCAACGGGCGAGTGGGCCAACTGCCCCTGTTTCCCCTGCTTGTAAAGGAGGAGGGGGCGGACGTTCCGCATTTCCGAATAAAGAAACCCCCACGATCTCTCCCACGACGCCGCATTCAACGCGTGCCATTCGGGGAGGGCGCAGTGGATACGGAGTGAGATACGACGTAACCTAGGCCGCGCGTGCCCGCGCCCTGTTTTGGGCCTGGCCCAACAGCGCTCGGCACCGTGTATGGCCCAGGCCCGGGGGCTCCTGTCGGTGTACTAGAGTAGGGGTACCCTAGTATCCCGAACTTGTGCACGGGCAGTCGCAGCATCCCGCGGCAGGGCTTGCCGGGTGATCGCCAAGATCCTCCGTGGTTCCTTTGGAGCCATTCAAGAGCAAAGTACTCAAACCAAGGCCCCGGCAAGAGGAGCTGGCCGGGTAGGAAACAAAACCCCGGCAAGAGGAGCTTGCCGGGAAGGCCACTCAAGGCATTTCAAGAAAACTTGCCGCGACGCGCCGCGCATCCCGGTTAGGCCCGGTGAGCGACAAGCTCCCAAACACGACAAGACGACCGCGGCAAGGAGCTTGCCGCGGGAAACCCCCACTTCGTGCCCGCGCTCCAGCACACCCGCCAACGTGTCGCTCTAGGACCCTCCCAAGCACACGTGGCAAGAGGCCATGCAGCTAGGGGTGCGCGCTGGCAAGCAGGCGCTGACAAGATAACCATCGTGGCAAACGGTGGCGTCCCTAGCGGTCCCTTTCGGTACTGTTTAGGCAACACAGACGGGCAATTAATGCCCTTGTCCCCTGCCGTCAGGGTTAGGTATGATACACTGTAGCAGGTAGCTGTGCCTACCACAGCACCTTTCCATTTTTTCCCTTCACCTGCGTTGCTACCTGTCGGTAACCCCTTGAGCATATAAAAGGAGGCCCATGTGCAACGTCGGGGGGGGGGGGGTTAGCCAGTTCGAACACTCACGCTCGGTCTTACTAGCCGCTGGTGTGTACTGTAGCACTCCGCGCTCCCGAGCTAGAAATCAATACAAAACCACAAAGCAGGAGTAGGGTTTTACGCATCCGTGCGGCCCGAACCTGGGTAAATCGCTCGCGTGCTTCGCCACGATTTGCTCTTTGCACGATCTCCGCCCCCGCTGAACCGAAAGGGACCCGGCCCGCCGGTCCCATAGGTGCCCGTGGATCAGTACCCCGGCATTTGGTTTGAGTGATCCATGACAGATGTGAGAGTTATTATTAATTAATGGTTAAACTTAAGTTGGCTACTTTAATACACATCTGGGTGGATTGGCTGCGGGCACCTGGAGCAATCCAGTGTTGTCCTAGGATATCTCGGAGAACCCGTGTGATCATCCTATGGTTTGCCACCCAGGCTCAAAGCATGCTAGAAACTTCCGTGTGTAGCCACAAGCCATTATGGGCTCTGGCATAGTTGAGCAAGTTGTGTGACCTCTTTCAGTGGTAGGCTAGCATATGTGGGGGATGTAGGTGGTACTGTCTACCCAAAGTAAAGAGTTAATGCTTCTGAAAGACTGTGTCTTGGTCATCTGTTTCTCAAACATCATGTAGTGCGAGAAAATCCAACGGAGGAGATCGAGTCTTGTGGGGAAAAGTGCGCAAACCTTTGCAGAGTGTATAAACTAATCATGGTTAGCCGTGTCCTCGGTTATGGACATTTTTTAGTACCTGGTACTTGAATTATTGGTTTGATCTCGTCACTCTACTTAATTAACTTGTTGGGTCATAATTATTATTTTGGGATTGAGTTGGAGGAGCCTTCTCAATAATTTTCAACCAATTAGTAGTTAAATAAAATATATTCCTTTGTTGTAGGGAAAAATTAGCGTTATGCAAATGATAACCGTAGAGCCTCCACCAGCCATATATGCATGTAGTGATAGTTGTTATTTGTTCATTGCTCTATAGTGTTATCTTGCCAGCATATTCCATGTGCTGACCTACACAGGCTGCAACGTATTATGTTGCAGAATTTTCAGACGAAGAGTAAGATGCGCTAGGACGTTGTCATGCACTCAGTTTTGCCGTGGAGTTGGATGGACTCTTCTACCTTCGAAGCTTCCGCTGCTATCTTATTTAGATGGCCTTCAGCCATATTATTGTAATAAGTTCTCTTTTGAGACATTCAATATAATAAGTGTGTGATTGAACTCTATAATAAATCCTCGAGTACTGTGTGTGTCAGCAATACCGATCCAGGGATGACACTTTAGCATAGATACTTGACCGTCTGAGGTCGGGTCGCTACACCGACAGTAGCCCCCGGGCCCAAGGCGCGCTCGTACTTGGCTTCGAGGTGAAGCTAAAGGGCAAGTGCGAAGCTCCGCGAGACCTAACCGCCTGCGACCTCGGTCGAGCATGGCAATTACTGGGACGTGGGCGCCTCCGCTTCCCCACACTGCCTCAGCAACCGTTCGACTTGACGAGACCTCATCTCCGTCTTCTCGCAGTCAGCTTCTTCTTCTTCTTGGCTCTCCGTCTTGCCGTGGTCCTTATGGCACCGACGAGGAAGTTTTTCGCTGCTGAGAAGGGGAAGGCCCCCAAGGAGGGACCTGACTCGCCACCTCCCAAGAGAGGGCGAGGCCACCCCCGCAAGCATGCCGCGACCCCTGCGGTGGCTCCTCGGGGGCCCGGGTGTGCCTTGGTCGGCCGTGGCGGCGCTTCTTCTCGTGGTGGGTGCCGCCAAGGGCAAGGCAGCCCTTGCGATGAGGGGAGGCGTGCCATGGTCGCCCGGACTCCTCGGCCACGCTTCCACTCGGCCGAGGTGCTCCCTGAGTTTGTCGTTTGGTCGGCGAGGCCAACCGACACCTGGCTCTCGCTCCCCCACTTCTTCGCGGGCGAGCTGCCGGCCGCGAGGCCTGACGGCCTCTGGCTGCAAGCTAACGACTGTTGCAGCAAGGCCTCATGGGTCGGGGTCAATGTCTCCCCCGCCGGGAACGTGTCCCTGGCCCGTGGCTGGCAGGCGTTTGCCCGCGCGCGCGGCCTGAGCTGGAGGTGCATGATACGTCTCCAACGTATCTATAATTTTTGATTGTTACATGCTATATTATATCCTGTTTTGGACATTATTGGGCTTTATTATAAAATTTTATATTATTTTTGGGACTAACCTATTAGCCGGAGGCCCAGCCCAGAATTAATGTTTTTTGCCTATTTCAGAGTTTCACAGAAAAAGAATATCAAACGGAGTCCAAACAGAATGAAACCTTCGGGAACGTGATTTTCGGAACGAACATGATCCAGAGGACTTGGACCCTACGTCAAGAAAGCAACCGGGAGGGCACGAGGTAGGGGGCGCGCCTACCCCCCCCCCCCCAGGCGCGCCCTCCACCCTGATGGGGCCCACGTTGCTCCACCGACGAACTTCTTCCTCCTATATATACCTATGTACCCCCAAACTACCAAATACGGAGCCAAAACCCTAATTCCACCCCCATAACTTTCTGTACCCGTGAGATCCCATCTTGGGGCCTTTTCCGGAGCTCCACCGGAGGGGGCATCAATCATGGAGGGCTTCTACATCAACACCATAGACTCTCCGATGAAGTGTGAGTAGTTTACTTCAGACCTTCGGGTCCATAGTTATTAGCTAGATGGCTTCTTCTCTCTTTTTGGATCTCAATACAGAGTTCTCCCCCTCTCTTATGGATATCTATTCGATGTAATCTTGTTTTGCGGTGTGTTTGTTGAGACCGATGAATTATGGGTTTATGATCAAGTTTATCTATGAACAATATTTGAATCTTCTTTGAATTCTTTTATGTATGATTCATTATCTTTACAAGTCTTCGAATTATCAGTTTGGTTTGGGCTACTAGATTGATCTTTCTTGCAATGGAAGAAGTTCTTAGCTTTGGGTTCAATCTTGCGATGTCCTTTCCTAGTGACAGTAGGGGCAGCAAGGCACGTATTGTATTGTTGCCATCGAGGATAACAAGATGGGGTTTATTTCATGTTGCATGAGTTTATCCCTGAGGGAGTCCTGGATTAGGGGTTCTCCGGACAGCCGGACTATATCCTTTGGCCGGACTGTTAGACTATGAAGATACAAGATTGAAGACTTCGTCTCGTGTCCGGATGGGACTCTACTTGGCGTGGAAGGCAAGCTAGGCAATACGGATATGCATATCTTCTCCTTTGTAACCGACCTTGTGTAACCCTAGCCCTCTCCGGTGTCTATATAAACTGAAGGGTTCTAGTCCGTAGAAAAATATACAATCATACCATAGGCTAGCTTCTAGGGTTTAGCCTCTCTGATCTCGTGGTAGATCTACTCTTGTACTACCCATATCATCAATATTAATCGAGCAGGACGTAGGTTTTACCTCCATCAAGAGGGCCCAAACCTGGGTAAAACTTCGTGTCCCCTGCCTCCTGTTACCATCCGCCTAGACGCACAGTTCGGGACCCCCTACTCGAGATCCGCCCGTTTTGACACCGACATTGGTGATTTCATTGAGAGTTCCTCCGTGTCATCGCCGTTAGGCTTGATGGCTCCTTCTATCATCGTTAGTGATGCAGTCCAGGGTGAGACTTTTCTCCACGGACAGATTTTTGTATTCGGCGGCTTTGCACTGCGGGCCAATTCACTTGGCCATCTGGAGCAGATTGAAAGTTACGCCCTGGCCATCAGGTCAGGTTTGGAAGCTTAAACTACATGGCCGATATCCGCGGAGACTTGATCTTCGACGGATTCGAGCCTCTGCCTTGTGCGTCACGCGATCATGATGAGTACGATTTAGCTCTACCATCCGACAGTGTTCAGGAGATCGCACCGGCAGCTGCTCCGACCCTCAATTCGGAGCCAGTTGCGCCGTCCATGGACGGGTGGATGGACCCCGCCACGGAGGCCTTACCCTCATCGGTGATCAAGCCGAACATCGACCTTACTCTGCACGAGAGCCGTGTTGAAAAACTGCCGGATCTCTCTCCGACCACGGACTCCGAACCGCCTGCGCCCATTCCTAGCGAATCCAATTGGGCGCCAATCATGGAGTCTACCTCCGCGGATATTTTTCAGCACTCGCCCCTTGGCGACATACTGAACTCATTAAGGTCTCTCTCCTTGTCAGGAGAATCCTGGCCGAACTATGTCCGGCAGGATTGGGATGCGGATGGCGTCAAAATTCACCGCCCACCCACCACCCACTTAGTAGCCACTGTCGATGACCTAACCGACATGCTCGACTTCGACTCCAAAGACATCGACGGTATGGACAACAATGCAGGAGACGAACAGGAACCACTGCCCACAGGGCACTGGACGCCCACTTCATCACATGACGTATACATGGTGGACACACCAAAAGAAAACGACCACGAGGAACAGAAGGACGCAATGAAGGGTTGTCCCCTCGAGAAGCAGTCAAAGCGGCGGCGTAAGCGCCGCTCCAAATCCCACCTCGGCAGAAACAACGATCATACAGATCCAGCGTTAGAGCAGGGTGAACCATCGCCGGACCACGGCAACACAGAGAATCAAACCGAACAACCCGATTCTGTCAAAGATAACAGTTCGGATGACATCACACCGGACAGACACCCAGAGCAACAGAATGCCCGTCAAAGGCTCGTTGCCACCGCGAGGAGTCTAAAAAAGCAGAAGCAAAGGCTCAAGGCTGCGCAAGACACACTTAAAATCAGATGGAGTAAAGTACTCAATATAGCAGCGAAGTACGGTGGTAATTGCCCCACCAAGAGCTACCCGAAGCGGAAGTTGCTACCTGAATTCGATGAGGAGGCCTTAGATCCCCCGCAACCAAAAATTAAAATGGCCACCTGGCCAGATAGACGACCTCACGGCCAACATAGAGCGGCAAACAACGCCGCACATAAGCCAATACGCGATCCACGCGAGGGCTCGCATCAAAAGGATGGCGCAACCAGATCCATCTATGGACCACGCAAGCGCGCTCCAGCATACGATGCAACACAACAAACATTCGAACAACACGCTAAACCCAGATACATGGGTGCCGCACACCCCCTATGTTTTACCGATGAGGTGCTGGACCATGAATTTCCAGAGGGATTCAAACCCGTAAACATAGAGGCATACGATGGAACAACAGACCCTGGGGTCTGGATTGAGGACTATATGCTCCATATCCATATGGCTCGAGGAGATGATCTCCACGCCATCAAGTACTTACCCCTCAAGCTCAAAGGGCCAGCTTGGAACTGGCTTAAAAGCCTCCTCGAAAACTCCATTGAAAACTGGGAAGAGCTCGAAGATGCTTTTCGGGAAAAATTTCAAGGGACTTATGTCCGATCTCTGGATGCGGATGATTTGAGTCATATAACTCAACAGCCCGGAGAGTCAGCCCGAAAGCTTTGGAACAGATTTCTTACTAAAAAGAACCAAATAGTCGACTGTCCGGACGCCGAAGCCTTGGCAGCTTTTAAGCATAGCGTCCGCGATGAATGGCTTGCCACACACCTCGGCCAAGAAAAACCGAGAACAATGGCAGCATTAACAAGCGTCATGACCCGCTTTTGCGCGGGTGAGGACAGCTGGCTAGCCAGATGCAGCACCAGCGACCCAAATACATCCGAAGTTAGAGATGAAAATGGGAAATCACGACGCAGCAAAAATAATAAGCGCCGGAATAAAGAAGACAACCCGAAGAGCACGGCAGTAAACATCGGATTCAGAAGCTCTCGGCCAGGTCAGCAAAAGCCGCCCCCCTAAAGGCGCCAGAGATGAACTATCCAGCCTGAACAAAATTCTGGACCAAATATGTCAGATCCATAGCACCCCTGGTAAACCCGCTAATCATACCCACAGAGAATGTTGGGTCTTCAAGTAGTCCGGCAAGCTGAACGCCGTACACAAGGGGGAGGATACACCAAGCGAAGACGAGGATGAGCCTCTCAAGCAAGACACTGGGGAACAAAAGAAATTTCCACCAGAAGTCAAAACAGTAAACGTGTTACACGTGATCAAGGGGAGAAATAAAGCGGCACTCCCTGAGAAATATGCCCAAGGGCCTATCACCGCGGAATCCTGCCACTGGTCGGCTCAACCAATCACTTTCGACCATCGGGATTACTCAGCAAATATCCGGCATGCAGGATGGGCAGCCTTGGTATTTGACCCAATAATTGACGGATACCATTTCACACGAGTCCTGATGGACGGTGGCAGCAGTCTAAACCTGATATATCTGGACTCAATCCGCAAAATGGGGATAGACCCAATGAAAATTTTCCAAAACAATACTACCTTTAAAGGAGTAACGCCAGGCTCAAGGGCTCACTGCACGGGCTCCCTGCTACTAGAAGTTATATTCGGCTTCCCTGATAACTTCCTAGCGAAAATTTAACCTTCCACATTGCTCCATTCCAAAGTGGCTATCAAGCACTACATGGACGCGAAGCTTTCGCTCGCTTTAACGCAATACTGCACTACGCTTCCCTCACGCTTAAGATGCCCGGTCCACATGGCATCATTACAGTAAATGGAAATATGGAGCGATCCCTGCACGCCGAAGAGAATACGGCTGCCTGGGCAGCCGCACACTAAAACGGCCTCACCAATTAAAGTATTCGATAGGTCATCAAGACCACGAACACGGTTAGACGAGTCCGGCGCAACTGTATGTAATTTGTACAGGTTTGATGGCCACACCCCGATCACAAATACAAGGGGCGCAACGCGCGCAGACAAGTGGTACTTTTTACTCATCTTGAATTATACATGGTTTTTTTTTCAAAAAACCTACCTTTTTGCACGATAACTTTTCACCTAAGTTCCTCTCTTTTACAGATGCCCATTGTGCTACACCCGTCCAGGATACGACACGACGGAGACACAGGCACAGACGTGCAGCAGGGACCCGTTCCAAGGATTCTTTTTAGATTAAGACCCTGCGTCAACCTTTTTTACTATCTCTTGTTGATACACATCCCTCGGATTCTCAGTACAATTGAGAAGGATGCTGGCATCTTGGCATGTGGCCACATCAAAATAATGCACGTACCTGAACACGAGGGGCTTCGTACAAAGGGCACTGATTAGGCCCGGTTCATACCATAAAGACCGAATACCTTAGGGAGTGTTCGGCGTCGCGAGTTTGGCCCTATATGCATCAGCTCCGAATCATGTCTTTGGTCAAATGTTGGGTTTGCCCGACTCCTATGTTTTGGTACCTTACGTTCTGCTCTATCGGCTAAGGTAGCACTAGGAGAACTACTGCGATTGTGCCCTGGGTCATCCGGACGAGCACCTCGGTAGAGGAAGCCGAAAACTAACTGTCATGATATAGCGTGAGACTGGTCAACCACTCGATGACCTATCGGAATGTTAGAATTCCTCTGCCTTAACGAAGGGCCATTTCCCGGCCAGGCATGTACACACCCCTAATTCGGGAGAGTGCGAAGCCACCAGGGGCTATATAGTAGCCCCACCGTCAAACTCCTATGGCTAAGTGAAAGTGTTAAAGCATTATAGTCCGGTTGCCTCGTTCGCTGCGCTATCACCTCCTTAATAGGACCAAGACGTTGGGTTAAGTGTGAACACGCGTCTTCTACGAACACCTCTGCATTATATGCATGGGGGCTGAAGCCGACGACTGCAATCTTTCAGGTTATACACATGTATACATAAACGGCCGCACAGGAGGCATCATATTACTTTCAGGCAAAAGTATAAACACAACCTTAATAAATTTCATAAAAATAGTGTGTTTACAATGGGAATACATGTCACTCAAACATAATATTCTTCGAGCACTGGGCCTCTATCAAACGAGCACCCTCGAGAACCTCTTCGAAATAGTGCTCGGCCGCCACTCGGCCTATGGCCGAACCCTGTGCCGCAATAGTGGTAGCATCCATCTCCGCCTAGTATGCTTTAACACGGGCAAGGGCCATCCACGAGCCTTCTATGCATGCCGACCTATCCATCGCATTGATGCGCGGCACCGCACCAAGGAACTGCTGCACTAAGCTAAAGTAGTTGTTCGGCTTCGGCTCTTTCGGCCACAGCTGATCCACAACAGACCTCATGGCGAGTCCGGACAACCTATTGAGTGCGGCCCATTCGGCTAGCTGATCAGTCAATGGAAGCGGATGCTCTCGAACGTTAAATTGCGACCAGAACAGCTTGTCCACTTCACGATCTGTTTGATCTTGGAAGTATTTGGCCACATCGACAGCGCTTGCCGCCAAGTCCATATATGTGTCTGCCGAACTCCACAGCCGATCCAGAGGGGCATACCGTGGATCTCCGAACTTCCTCCGTAGCATAAAGGGCTTCCCAGCCGCCATATCCCCGGCTTCACACAGCTCCTCCTTCTTCGCTCTCATAGCAGAGCGGGTGTCTTTGTTTGCCATCGTGGCCTTTTCAAGGTCCGTTGCCTTCGCTCGGTTTTCTTTTTCAAGGAACTGGCAACGGCCGGCAGTGTCTTTTAAGTTTACGGCCATCTTGGACATCTTCTCTTTGCTCTCGCAATGCGCGGCCTTCTCTGCTTTCAACTCTTCGGCCACCTTCAAAGCAGCCGCATTACTAATCCTTGCTTGTTCTTTGGCTCGGGCAAGTTCCGCCCGCAGGGTTTCCACAGTGGCAGCTCCATCTGTAGTCACAACATATTAAAGATACTGGCATCATGCTGCTCTTACTATGTGGCATTCACCAGAAAATACCACTTACCCTGTGCCTCGTCAAGCCTCTTGTTAACAAGCTCGATGTCGGCATCCGCCGCATCCAGTTGCCGCTTCAGTTCGGCAAACTCATGAGTCCGGCTAGCCACTGGAGCTCCCACTACCTGCACATTAAAGCGGTATGGTTATTGCATGGGACTACGATCCTCTGTTTGCCGCCATTCTCAGCGACAACAAGAGTCTCAGGGGCTACTATCTACATAGGGCACACCTAAAAATGTGCGGTACCATCACAAATGTACATCATTTTATGTACCTCAAAGCCCGTCAGTAGACTCATAAAGGCATCATGCAACCCGCTCTCGGCGGATGAAATCCTTTCCATCACCATAGCCATCAATGTACGGTGTTCTTCTGAGATGGCCGCTCGCTCCAATAGCTCTCTCAGTACGTCCGACCGCATACCAGACGGTGCCGGACTCTTCTGTTTGCTCTCTTCGAGAGCCGGACGCTGGGGACTTCGGGTGACTATAGGATTATCTTCTAGCCTCACTGGATCCGGAGAGGCCCTCCGTGACGACACTTCAAGGTCGCCCGCTTCTTGATCGGAGGAGGCGTTTCGCTCTCCATCATCTCCGGAAGAAGATCCCCCAAAGACAAGCTCTGCTGAGAAGGGCTAAGATCCGAACTGCAAGATAAATACTTCGGTTATTTTCCTCAGAGGTAAGGTAATATATCTTCACTATTAAAGTACTTTTTAATTACTTACAGCTCGTTAGGGGGCTGATCCCCGCACGGACTTTGTGTGGCAAGAGCACCCTCCAAGGCAGGACCCTCTGGTGGAGATTTCTTCTCCTGCTTGGAAACCTTGGTTTCCGGATCTTCAGAGGTAGTCCTCTTCCTTCCCCGGGGTGAAAGAATGTCAGATTCCTCCCCTCGGTTATCCTCCCTCACGGAGGCGCTCGTTCCCTCGGTCGGAATAGGTAGCGGTGGAGGCCCGCTTTCGCGCTCATTATTCCCCCCTTTGTCTTCCTTTGAGGGCTCCGGGCAAGGTGCTAGCTCGAGCATCTTTTCCAATACCGGATTTTCCAAACCCTCAGGAAGGGGGGCTGAACACCGAATCATCTTTGCCTTTGTTATCCAGTCCTGGTCAAAGAGCGATTTCTCAGAATAACATCATGATAAATGAAAGACGGTGTGTTCGGCTAGAGGATAACTTACTTGGTCGGTGGTGCGGTTGCTGCTCAGGCCCACGTCCTCGGTAGTATCCGGACACTCTATCTGGGGTCGGAAGAATGATCTATACATCTCCTCGTGCGTCAAGCCGAGGAAATTCTAAATAGCGTGCGGTCCTTCTAGGTTGAACTCCCACATGCGAAGAGGCTGGCGTTTGCATGGCTGGATTCGTCGAACCAGCATGACTTGCATTACCATAATCAAACTGAAATCTCCTTCAAAGAGATTTTGAATGCGGCTTTGCAATACAGGCACGTCCTTGGCGGGACCCCATCTCAGCCCTCTGCTAATCGATGACATCAGTTGTGGTGGAGGGCCTGAGCGGAAAGCAGGGGCAACTGCCCACTTGGCACTTCAGGGAGCGGTGATGTAAAACCACTCACGTTGCCATAATCCGGACACCTCTGGAATAGAACCCTTTGGCCATGGAGCTCCGGCGATCCTGGTTATTAATGCGCCTCCGCACGCTACATGCTACCCCTCGACCATCTTCGGCTTCACGTCAAAGGTCTTGAGCCATAGGCCGAAGTGAGGGGTAATGCGGAGGAAAGCCTCACATACAACAATAAATGAGGAGACGTGGAGAAAGGAGTTCGGGGATAGATCATGGAAATCTAGCCCATAATAAAACATCAGCCCCCTAATGAAGGGATCCAGAGTGAGGCCTAGACCTTGGAGGAAGTGGGAGATGAACACGACGTCTTTGTTGGGTTCAGGAGTAGGGACGACCTGCCCTCGGGCAGGCAGCCGATGCGAAACCTCGGCGGTCAGGTATCTGGCTTCCGTCAACTTCTTGATATCTTCATCTGTAACGGAGGAGGGCATCCACCGGCCTTGAAGGCTAGATCCAGACATGATTGAAGGTCCGGAGCACCTGACCTGGGCTTTGGGTGTTAGAACTCGAGGCGGGGGAAGGATTCGATTGAGCACGGGAGGGAAAGAGTAAAAGCCTTGTCCCTTTATAAAGAGGGTGAATATCAAGCGTCCTCTCCGTAGCCGTTTGGGACTTGCCTATAATCTAGGAGTCCTAGATACGGTTGGGTTACCCACGACCGTATTGATGAGAATCCCGTAATTAGGGGAACACGATCTCTGCTTTGACAAGACGTGTCAAAAAACTGCCTCGCGTTATGTGTGGGGCTAGTTAAAGGAAACGGTTCAAATAATCATCGGGCCATGACATAATGTCGTGTTGCCAAGACGTGTCAGCAGATTAGATTTGTGGAAGTATTATTCTCTCTACGGTGGTATGTGGAACTTATTTTGCAGGGTCGGACACTATCCTTGTATTCAAATTCTTCCGTGATGTATTCGGAGAAGGAACCCGCCTTACAATGCCGAAGACAATACTGCGCGCCGGACTCATCGTCATTGAAGCCTGGTTCAGGGGCTACTGAGGGAGTCCTGGATTAGTGGGTCTATGGATAGCCGGACTATATCCTTTGGCCGGACTGTTAGACTATGAAAATACAAGATTGAAGACTTCGTCTCATGTCCGTATGGGACTCTACTTGGCGTGGAAGGCAATCTAGGCAATACGGATATGCATATCTTCTCCTTTGTAACCGACCTTGTGTAACCCTAGCCCTCTCCGGTGTCTATATAAACCGGAGGGTTCTAGTCCGTAGAAAAATATACAATCATACCATAGGCTAGCTTCTAGGGTTTAGCCTCTCTGATCTCGTGGTAGATCTACTCTTGTACTACCCATATAATCAATATTAATCGAGCAGGACGTAGGGTTTTACCTCCATCAAGAGGGCCCGAACCTGGGTAAAACTTCGTGTCCCCTGCATCCTGTTACCATCCGCCTAGACGCACAGTTCGGGACCCCCTACCCAAGATCCGCCGGTTTTGACACCGACAATCCCTCTACATCATGTCATCTTGCTTAAAGCGTTACTCTGTTCTTTTGAACTTAATACTCTAGATGCATGCTGGATAGCGGTCGATGTGTGGAGTAATAGTAGTAGATGCAGGCATGAGTTGGTCTACTTGTCTTGTATGTGATTCCTATATACATGATCATACCTAGATATTCTCATAACTATGCTCAATTCTGTCAATTGCTCAACAGTAATTTGTTTACCCACCGTAATACTTATGCTCTCGAGAGAAGCCACTAGTGAAACCTATGGCCCCGGGTCTATTTTCCATCATATTAATCTCCCGTCAACAAGCTATTTCCTTTTCTGTTTATTTTGCTTTCTTTACTTTGCATCTTTATCATAAAAATACCAAAAATATTATCTTATCATATCTATTAGATCTCACTTTCGTAAGTGACCATGAAGGGATTGACAACCCCTTTATTGCGTTGGTTGCAAGGATTTTATTTGTTTGTGTAGGTGCGAGGGACTCGTGCGTGGCCTCCTACTGGATTGATACCTTGGTTCTCAAAAACTAAGGGATATACTTACGCTACTTTGCTGCATCACCCTTTCCTCTTCAAGGGAAAACCAACGCAGTGCTCAAGAGATAGCAAGAAGGATTTCTAGTGCTGTTGCTGGGGAGTCTACGAAAAAGTCAACATATCAAGTACCCATCACAAACCCTTATCTCCCGCATTATATTATTTGCCATTTGCCTCTCGTTTTCCTCTCCCCCACTTCACCCTTGCCGTTTTATTCGCCCTTCTTCTGTTCGTCTTTCCGTTCGCTTTGATGTCTTACTTGGCTCATTTGCTCGTTTGGTTGGATTAGTTGTTATTTATTGCTAAATAGAGAACCTAAGATCTATGGAACCTCATCCGCTTGCTAATCTTTTCAAGAGATCCAATTATGATGAACCAATTGCTAGTGAGTTTCGTGCACTAGATTATCTTTATGAAGTTTTGCTTGAAATTCGTGAATCTAAAAATTGTGATAAAGTACTTTATGGAGTGATTCATGATAGATCTTTGAATAAAAAGCATGATTGCATTGATGACAGTATAAATTCTATTAATGTCAGTTGTGCTTATAATATGCAAAACCCTAAGCTTGGGGATGCTAGCTTTGCTATGTCCACTACTTGTTGCAATGGTCATGATTGGGGTGATTCTTCTTATGATCTTGAAAATTTATTTAAGCCCCATGATGAATATGAGATTGATTATAATGTTTGCAATAATATTGAAAGTGGGTTTGGAAGAGTGTTCACTTTAGATCCCACATATTTGGAGAATGTTCAATCTTATGAAGTTTTTGATAAAAGTGGGTTTGGAGAGGTCATGACTTTAGTTAATGTTAATCCCACTATTTTGGAAGAGCGCGAACTTTGCATACATGTGGATCGTGTTAATAATATGTTTTGTGATAGCTATATTGTTGAATTTTCTTATGATCCTACATATAATTATTATGAGAGAGGAAAATATGGTTGTAGAAATTTTCATGTTACTAAATTACCTCTCGTTATGTTGAGATTGCTATTGTTTCTTTACGCTTCCTTGCATATGCTAGTTTTTGCTTGCCTTGATAATTTGTTTGCCTATAAGATGCCTATGCATAGGAAGTATGTTAGACTTAGATGTGTTTTTCACGTGTTTTATGATGCTCTCTTTGTGCTTTAATTCTTGTCTTTCATGTGAGCATCGTTGAAATCTTATGCCTAGCTATAAGGCTTTAAAGAAAAACGCTTGTTGGGAGACAACCCAATATTTTTCCTTGCTGTTATTCAATAAATAATTTATCTAGCCTCTGTTTTGGTTGTGTTTTTTGTGTTTAATTAGTGTGTGTGCCAAGTAGAACCGTTGGGAAGACTTGGGGAAAGTCTTTTTAATCTTGCTGTAAAAAATAGAAACTTTAGCGCTCACGATAATTGCTGCCATTTTTATTTGGAGAGTGATATTTAGTTAATTCTTTTTTAAGATGGTTAATAGATAAATTCCTCACGTCCATAAATTTATTTTAGAATTTTTGGGGTTACAGAACTTGCGTTAGCTACAGATTACTACACACTATTCTGTTTTTGACAGATTCTGTTTTTCGTGTGTTGTTTGCTTATTTGATGAATCTATGGCTACTAAAATAGTTTATAAACCATAGAGAAGTTGGAATACAGTAGGTTTAACACCAATATAAACAAAGAATGAGTTCATTACAGTACCTTGAAGTGCTGTTTTTTTCTTTCGCTAACGGAGCTCATGAGATTTTCTACTTTAAGTTTTGTGTTGTGAAGTTTTCAAGTTTTGGGTGAAAGATTTGATGGATTATGGAACAAGGAGTGAAAAGAGCCTAAGCTTGGGGATGCCCATGGCACCCCAAGATAATCTAAGGACACCTAAAAGCCCAAGCTTCCAGGGCATCCCCTCTTTCGTCTACTTCCATCGGTAACTTTACTTGGAGCTATATTTTCATTTACCACATGATATGTGTTTTGCTTGGAGCGTCTTGTATTATTTGAGTCTTTATTTGTTAGTTTTACACAATCATCAGTGCTCTACACACCTTTTGAGAGAGACACACATGATTCGGAAATTGTTAGAATACTCTATGTGCTTCACTTATATCTTTTGAGTTATATAGTTTTTGCTCTAGTGCTTCAGTTATATCTTTTAGGGCACAGTGGTGGATTTGTTTTATAGAAACTATTGTTCTCTCATGCTTCACTTTGATTATTTTGATATTCCTACAAAACAGTGTGGTAATTTGCTTTAATTATGTTAGGCATTCAAGATTAATAATTTTTTTATGATTGTGTTGAATACCATGAGAAGTTTCACACTTGATAATTGTTTTGAGATATGGAGACGGTGATATTAGAGTCGTGCTAGTTGCGTAGTTATGAATTTGAGAAATGCTTGTGTTGAAGTTTGTGATTCCCGTAGCGTGCACGTATGGTGAACCGTTATGTGAAGAAGTTGGAGCATGATTTATTTATTGATTGTCTTCCTTATGAGTGGCGGTCGGGGACGAGCGATGGTCTTTTCCTACCAATCTATCACCCTAGGAGCATGCGCGTAGTACTTTGCTTCGATAACTAATATATTTTTGCAATAAGTATGTGAGTTCTTTATGACTAATGTTGAGTCCACGGATTATACACACTCTCACCCTTCCACCATTGCTAGCGTCTCTAATACCGTGCACCTTTCGCTGGTATCATACACCCACCATATACCTTCCTCAAAACAGCCACCATACCTACCTATCATGGAATTTCCATAGCCATTCCGAGATATATTGCCATGCAACTTTCCACCGTTCCGTTTACTATGACACGCTCCATCATTGTCATATTGCTTTGCATGATCATGTAGTTGACATTTTAGTTGTGGCAAAGCCACCGTTCATAATTCTTTCGTACAAGTCACTCATGCATCATTGTTATCTCGGTATACCACCGGAGGCATTCATATAGAGTCATACTTTGTTCTAGTATCGAGTTGTAATCATGGAGTTTGCTGGGGTACTGATCCACGGGCACCTATGGGACCGGCGGACCGGGTCCCTTTCGGTTCGGAGGGGGCGGAGGTTGCGCAAAGAGAAAATCGAGGCGATGCACGCGAGCGATTTACCCAGGTTCGGGCCGCACGGATGCGTAAAACCCTACTCCTGATTTGTGGTTTGTATTGATTTCTAGCTCGGGAGCGCGGAGTGCTACAGTACACACCAGCAGCTAGCAAGACCGAGCGTGAGTGTTTTTGAACTGGCTAACCCCCCTCTACGTTGCGCATGGGCCTCCTTTTTATGCTCAAGGGGTCACCGACAGGTGGCAATGGAGGTAAAGGGCAAAAATGGAAAGGTGCTGTGGTAGGCACAGCTACCTGCTACAGTGTATCATACCTAACCCTGACGGCAGGGGACAAGGGCCTTAAATGCCCGTCTGTGTCGCCTAAACAGTGCGAAAAGGGACCGCCAGGGATGCCACCGTTCGCCACGATGGCGATCTTGTCAGCACCGCTTGCCACCGCACGCCCCTGGCTGCACAGCCTTCCGCCACGTATGCCTGGAAGGGCCCCAGAGCGACACGTTGGTGGATATGCTGGAGCGCGGGCTCGAAGAGGTGGCTTGCCGCGGCAAGCACCTTGCCGCGGTCGTTGTCTTGTCGCGCCCGGGAGCTTGTCGCTCACCGGGCCTTGCCGGGACGCGTAGCGCGCCGCGGCAAGTTCCTTGAAATGCCTTGGATGGCCTTCCCGGCAAGCTCCTCTTGCCGGGGTCTCGAGATGCTTTTGCTAGCCTTCCCGGCAAGCTCCTCTTGCCGGGGTCTTGTCTTCTTAGCTTGGACACTTTGTTCTTGAATGGCTCCAGAGGAACCACGGAGGATCTTGGCGGTCACCCGACAAGCCTCGCCGCAGGATGCTGCGACTGCCCATGCACAAGTTCGGGATACTAGGGTACCCCTACTCTAGTACACCGACAGGAGCCCCCGGGCCTGGGCCATACACGGTGCCGAGCGCTGTTGGGCCAGGCCCAAAACAGGGCACGGGCACACGTGGCCTAGGTTACGCCGTATCTCACTCCGTATCCACCGCGCCCTCCCCGAACGGCACGCGTTGAATGCGGCGTCGTGGGAGAGATCGTGGGGGTTTCTTTATTTGGAAATGCGGAACGTCTGCCCCCTCCCCCTTTATATGCAGAGGAAACAGGGGCAGTTGGCCCACTCGCCCGTTGCCGTTTCCAATCTCAGAAATCTCCGCCGCTCCCTCGCCTTCCCAAAGCTGAGAGAGAAAGAGAGTAGCGCTCCGCCCCCCATCACCACCAGCACCAACAACGCCGTCGACCTCCTCCACTGCTTCCGCCATGGCTCCAAAAGCCGACAAGGGGAAGACCGTGAAGACGACCGAGGCGCAGCGGCTCGTGGCGCTGCGGAAGGAGCGGTCCGTTTTCCCCCCCAAGCTTGGCGCAAAGGAGCTGAGGGAAAACTATTACCTGTTCTGGTCGGCGGAGACGCGCGCGCATCCGCGCACAAAGGTTCTCCCCGCCGCCGCTTGGAAGAAGGCTCCTAATGGGTACCCCTTCTTCGCATTGTTCTTCTACTGCGGGCTCTGCCCGCCTTTCTCTGATTTCTTCTGCGATATCATGAACACCTATGGATTCCATCTCCTTGACTTCACCCCCAACGCCGTCTTGACAATGGCAGTTTTCGCACACCTCTGCGAAAACTTTGTCGGAGTCCTTCCCAACGTAGCCCTCTTCCACCACTTCTTCATACCCCGAGTAGAGAGAGGAGAGCCTCTATCCGGCGGAATTGCCTGGATCTCAAGGCCCGGCAAGAAAGAGACCTATCTGGAGGGAGAATTCCGCGGCAAGTGGGAGGAGTGGAGAGCTGACTGGTGCTGGATTGACAAGGAGAGCCCGCAGCCATTCACCACCCGGCGGCAAACCCCAGTAGCACGCGGCAGCGATTGGAGTGACATGGCCCCGGAGGACGCCAGGCTGAAGATTGCCGTCACCAGGATCCTGCGCCTGAGGCTTGCCGGGCTTACTGTTGGCGCTGTTGGCGCAGACTTCCTTCGCCGCCGCATCGCCCCCTGCAGGAACAGGGAAGGCCCACTTGGGAGTTCAAAAACGCGGCAGACATCATGAGGCTGCGGCCAGGCCTCAATTACAACTTCACAGTCCTGGAGCTCAACGCGATGCTGAAGGAGCTGTTCAAATATGACTCCCAGCATCCCGAGGTGTTCAGGTTGCCGGGGGGCGTCGTGCCTTTGTGCAACAATTCCGCGCTCGACCACATCCGTGCAATGATGCCGGAGTGCGACTCGCACGGGATTGTGCCAACTTGGCAGGAGCCTGCAGACGAGGTCGTGCAGCAGTTCTTCGACGACTTGGTGGAAGTGCCGATCCACGCCGACGAGAAGGACGGCCTCATACTGCTTCGTACGGATGCCTTTCGGATTAAAAAATGCTGGTTCAACATTTGCAAGAGTAGTCCATGTCGCTCTCGAACCACAAATACACAGAAATGTGGACGCCTACATGGATGATATAGTGGTCAAGAGCAAAGATAGAGCAACCCTGATTCAAGATTTAGACGAGACCTTTGCAAATCTGCGCAAGATCAGCCTCAAGCTCAACCCAGAGAAGTGTGTGTTTGGAGTCCCCTCCGGCAAGCTTCTCGGGTTCTTTGTGTCTCAGCGAGGAATTGAAGCCAATCCCGACAAGATCAAGGCCATTGAGCAGATTGAAGCACCAAAGCGCGTCAAGGGTGTACAAAGACTTGCCGGTTGCGTGGCTGCTCTCAGCAGGTTTATCTCTCGGTCTGCTGAGCGCGCCTTGCCGTTTTTCAAATTATTGAAAAAGGCAGGTCCAGTGAGATGGACTCCGGAAGCGGAGGCTGCGCTGCAAGACTTGAAGAGATACCTGTCCTCCCCTCCAATACTTGTCGCACTTAAGCCACAAGAGAAGTTGCTGCTGTACATAGCGGCAACCA
Organism: Triticum urartu; assembly: GCF_056163025.1. Lineage (NCBI taxonomy): Eukaryota > Viridiplantae > Streptophyta > Magnoliopsida > Poales > Poaceae > Triticum > Triticum urartu. Next base: position 444,922,896 of record NC_141876.1, read on the forward strand.
ATCAAGTGGTTAGTGCTGCGTTAGTAGCAGAGAGGGAGGCAGATGATGAGCCCGCAGCCACGGCAAGCGCATCCAGCGACAAGCAGGGGGCTTCCCCGACAAGCTCTGGTCCCGACAAAGATGGATCTGCGTAGATGCATGAGGAGATACAGAAGAAGATGGTGCAGCGCCCAGTTTACTTTGTCAGTTCCCTTCTCCAGGGGGCTAGGTCAAGGTACTCTGGCGTGCAAAAATTGCTTTTCGCCCTTCTCATGGCCTCGAGAAAGCTGCGCCATTACTTCCAAGCACATGAGATCACAGTTGTCACTCGCTTTCCGCTGAAGAGGATACTGCAGAATCCAGAAGCGACAGGCAGGATTGTTGACTGGGCAATGGAACTGTCAAGCTTTGGCCTCAAGTTTGAGAGCACTTCAACTATCCAAAGCAGAGCATTGGCAGAGTTTATAGCAGAATGGACGCCAACACCAGATGAAGAAATTCCAGAAACGAGCATCCCCGACATGGAAGCAAGCAAAGAGTGGCTGATGTACTTTGATGGTGCCTTTTCGCTGCAAGGCGCCGGCGCTGGTGTACTACTTGTCGCACCCACCGGAGAGCACCTCAAGTACGTAGTCCAGATGCACTTTCCCAAGGAGCAGGCAACAAGCAATACTGTAGAGTATGAGGGCTTGCTTGCCGGTCTCCGGATCACGGCAGACCTTGGGATCAAGAAGCTCATTGTCAGGGGTGACTCACAGCTTGTCGTCCGCCAAGTGAACAAGAGTTACCAGAGTCCATTGATGGAAGCTTACGTCAACGAAGTGAGAAAGATAGAAGAGCATTTTGACGGCCTGCAAATGGAGCATGTTCCAAGAGCTCAGAACGCCATTGCTGATGGCCTGTCAAAGTGCGCCGCACTTAAGCTACCTGTGGAACCAGGGATCTTTGTGCTCAAGCTGACTCAACCGTCTGTAACACCATCAACTGGACAGAGCAAGAAGAGGAAGTTGATTTCTAGTGACTATTTGCCAGTAGAGCTTCCCGAAGCCGCCGCCAGGAAGGTCCCTAAGATCAACGCTGAAGGCGCTGAGGAGCAAGATGCTCTGGCAAGGCCTAGGGTTTGTTCCGTTGAATCAGAAGCTCCCGACAAGTTTTGCTCCGGCAAGCTTGCCAGGGAACGTCAAGCTCCGACAGAGACGCAGCTTCTCGCCGTAGAAGCGAATGTTCCCACAGCAGCCGAGATCAACACCAAGAGCGCTGAGGGGCAAGATGCTCCGGCAAGCCCTAGGGTTTGTTCCGTTGTAGCAGAAGCTCCCGACAAGTTTTGCTCCGGCAACCTTGCCGGGGAACGACACGCTCCGGCAGACCCGCAGGTTCTTGCCGTAGAAGCGGACGTTCTCGCAGCCGCAGATTTGCCTTTAGTCCTTGTTGTCGAGCCACAAGCTCCAACATGGGCGCAGCAGATTGTCCATTTCCTTCAGACAGAAGAACTTCCCGAAGAGCAAGAAGAAGCGGAAAGAGTAGCCCGGCAGTCAAGTATGTACCAGTTTGTCGACAAGACGCTGTACAGAAGAAGACTGAACGGTGTGAAATTGAAGTGTATTCACCGGGAAGATGGACAAAAGCTGTTGGCAGAGATACATGGAGGCATATGTGGTCACCACATTGGCGCAAGAGCACTTGTCGGCAAAGCGTTCCGGCAAGGATTCTTCTGGCCGACAGCCCTCCAGGATGCAACTCCACAAGTAACCAAGTGTGAAGCGTGCCAGTTCCATTCAAAGCAGATACACCAACCAACTCAAGCTCTCCAGACGATCCCTTTATCCTGGCCATTTTCGGTCTGGGGGCTCGACATCCTCGGCCCCTTTCCCCGAGCTGTCGGGGGCTTTAAGTACTTGTTCGTAGCAATCGACAAGTTCACAAAGTGGCCAGAAGTGGAACCAGTGAGGAAGGTGACAGCACAGTCAGCAGTTAAGTTCTTCAGGTCGATTGTTTGCCGCTTCGGGATCCCTAACAGGATAATCACCGACAACGGCACACAATTTACGAGCCGCACCTTCATGCAGTACGTCCAAGATCTTGGCGCCAAGGTCTGCTTCGCTTCTGTTGCTCACCCGAGAAGCAACGGTCAAGCGGAGAGGGCAAATGCTGAAGTGCTGCGCGGGCTCAAGACCAGAACTTTCGACAGGCTGCACAAGTGCGGAAGAAACTGGATCGAGGAGCTGCCGGTGGTTCTTTGGTCGATCAGGACGACGCCAAATCGAGCCACTGGCCAGACACCTTTTGCTCTAGTCTATGGAGCAGAGGCAGTTATCCCCACGGAACTCGTATACGGGTCACCCCGAGTGCTCGCTTATGATGAGCTCGAGCAAGAGCAGCTACGACAAGATGACGCGCTGCTCCTTGAGGAAGACTATCTTCAGGCTGCTGTGCGAGCTGCTCGCTACCAGCAAGCTTTGTGCCACTACCATAGCCGCAAAGTTAATGCCAGAAGTCTCGAGGAAGGCGACCTTGTTCTTCGGCGCGTTCAGTCCGCCAAGAATTCCAACAAGTTGACGCCGAAGTGGGAAGGCCCTTACCGGGTAAAGCGAGTCACTAGGCCTGGCGCTGTCCGCCTTGAGACCGAAGATGGCCTTCCAGTGAGCAACTCCTGGAACATTGAGCATCTTCGTAAGTTTTACCCGTAAGGCGCGGTTGTCGGAACCTGTTCCGGCAACCACCTTTTGTACAAGTCTTGCCGCTGTTGCATGTAATCCTTTGTACAAAGCCGGGTGCAGACCACGTGCATAAGTAAAGCTCATGTGCTCCGCACATTTTGTCGATTTTATGCTTTCTATTTTTTGGCATATATAATCTGACACTTTGTGCAGCACCTACCCCACGGTAAGCAATAACGAGCCGTAAAGCTCTATATCTGTATTGTCTCTTCTTCCTTTTGAAAGCAAGGTTCCCCTCGCCCACAAGTTTGCCGGGGGGGAAAGGAGAAGATGATGGATGGTATGGGCCAGGCGTCGTTCAAGAAAGCTTCGCTTTGCCGGGACGCAAATGACAGAAAAGCTATGTTGCCAAAGTTTGAGCAATCGAATTTTTTAAATTTTAAGTTATCTCCCTTGAACGACCGCACTTTGTATGGAAAACCTGTGCGCGGAGGAACCAACTCGTAGCTAGTTGCGCCCTTACTTTGTTTCGAGTCCGCTCAACAACTTAAGTGAGCTGCTAGCGCCCTTACTTTGTTTCGAGTCCGCTCAACAACTTAAGTGAGCCGCTAGCGCCCTTACTTTGTTCCGAGTCCGCTCAGCAACTTAAGTGAGCTGCAACCAGTTGCGACAAGGTTTCTTGCCGGTAGCGGCACCGCCAGCAGGCTGCTGACGTTCCGCACTCAGCGCTCGCGGCTAAGGTGCCTGCACCGGCAAGTTCCCTAAAAGCGTAGGGTAAAAGCATACAAAGCAAAGAGTCAAGTAAAGGGAATAACATTGCAATGGCTACCCAAAATAAAGTTATATTACAAAGATAGCTTGTCGCAGTTCTAATAGATTGTTTTCATAACATGTCAAACAGCGACAAGGAAAAAAGAAATGAGCGGCCTAATCTACGCGGTCGCCTTCAACCCTCTTGATCCCGCTCACCTTGTCCACAATGGGTGCGACAAGGGCTTTGAGCTCCTCCAGATCAGCTTCTGGCGGCAAGGACCTGAGGATGTTGGTGAGGCGGAGGCCCGGATTGCGGAAGGCCACCTTCATCAGCACTTTCTCGAGGGCCCCTGCGCAGATCTCGCGCGACTCGTCAGCTAGTTGCTTGGGGATCCTCTCTCGGAGTCGCTGAAGGGCCGTCGCCACGCCCTTGAAGAACAGGACGAGCTTGGCGCTAGGCTGGAGGTGGTCGTCGGAGGGATACCCAAGATCTTCCATCCCCAGCTGCGCCAGCTCCTTGTCGATATCTGTGGCGGCGTTCACCAGACTCTCTGTCCAGTGCGTCACAGTCTCCCTGAAGGTGTTCTGGGCGGCGGCAGCGCTCTCCAGCAGCGCCTTGTCGGCCTTGATTTCCTCCTTCAAGGCCACCTCCCGCTTCTTGGCGCTGTCCAGAGTCTTGGTCAAAGTGGTTAGCTTCAACTCAAGATCCACGTTGGAGACCTTGGCGGCGCTGAGCTCTCTGCCCTTCTCGGCGAGATCGGCTTCGAGCCGCGCCACCTTTGTCTTCAACTCCTCCTTGGCGGCCTCGGCGGCGGCAGCGGCGTCCTCTGCTTGTTTGAGGGCTTCGCCGAGTTTTCCCTCGCGCGCGGCAAGCTCCTCCTCATGGGCGTCGAGGTTGACCTTCCGCTGCGCCAGCTCGTCCTCCTCCGCGGCTAGCTTCACAGCGGCAAGTCGCTGCCGCTCTTCGGCTTCGGCCTTCTCGAGGAGGAAAGCCTTCTGCACTTCAGCGAGCTGCTCCCGCTCCTCCGCCAAGGATCGGAGGGCTTCCCGATGGAAACCCCCGAGCTCCTCCGCGCGCTTCTCGGTATCGGCTCCAGCCTTCGCGACGAGCGCCTCGCAGGACTCCAGCTTGGCCTGCTGCACGCGGTAGAGCGACATCAGTCTCCGCAGCAGCCGCTCCTCCTCAGGTTCGTTGCTGCTGCTTGGCGCGTCGACCACCGTCAGGCCAGCGGAGGCGAGCACTTCTCCGTCGTAGACCTCCCCCTCGACCGGCGCCCTGGAGCTCGATGCCCAGGGAAGATTGATGAAGACGCCTTCGCCGGCCTTCAAGTAAACGCCCGGCTGAGGCTCCTCGGTGCTTGGCGCCGCGGCTTCGGCGGACGGATCGGTGGTCGGTGTAGCGCCTGGCGCTCCTGCGGCCTCTGGGCCATCAGTACGATCGCCAGATCCCTCGCCAGTCGCCGCTGCGCCAGCGCTGGCGGCCTCGGCACCGGCGGGATCACCCGCGCTGGCTACGTCCTCGGCGGCGACCTCGGTCTCCATCCGCTCCGCAGCAGATGGATCTGACGGCCGGAAAAGGGGAGAGGAGTCAAACAGAATCCAGCAAAAACCCATAAAGATCAAGAAAAGAAGGACCCAAGAGAAGTTTTGAAGCAAGGGAAGTACCTGCACCAGGCTCTACGGTCGTGGTCTCCGTCGTCGGGGGGCCGCTGGCGCTGTCCCTCACCGGAGAACCCTCCCTTGTCGGAGACTTCTCCCTCACCGGGAAGCCTTCCCTTGCCGGAGAATTCTCCCTTGTCGAGGGATTCTCACTTGGCTCCTGGTGGGGCTTCTCGGCTCCTACACAAGTCAACAAGCAAATATCAGCAAAGACAAGTACCCATGCGCGCCTCGCCGCGGAAAATAATTCACACACTTACGCCTGGAAGGGCCCCAGAGCGACATGTTGGTGGATATGCTGGAGCGCGGGCTCGGAGAGGTGGCTTGCCGCGGCAAGCGCCTTGCCGCGGTCGTTGTCTTGTCGCGCCCGGGAGCTTGTCGCTCACCGGGCCTTGCCGGGACGCGTAGCGCGCCGCGGCAAGTTCCTTGAAATGCCTTGGATGGCCTTCCCGGCAAGCTCCTCTTGCCGGGGTCTCGAGATGCTTTTGCTAGCCTTCCCGGCAAGCTCCTCTTGCCGGGGTCTTGTCTTCTTAGCTTGGACACTTTGTTCTTGAATGGCTCCAGAGGAACCACGGAGGATCTTGGCGGTCACCCGGCAAGCCTCGCCGCGGGATGCTGCGACTGCCCGTGCACAAGTTCGGGATACTAGGGTACCCCTACTCTAGTACACCGACAGAGTTGTAAATAAATAGAAGTGTGATGATCATCATTCATAGAGTATTGTCCCAAAAAGGCCAAATAAAAAAGGCCCAAAATATATAGATAAAAAGGGACAATACTACTATCCTTTTTCCACACTTGTGCTTCAAAGTAGCACCATGATCTTCATGATAGAGAGTCTCCTATGTTATCACTTTCATATACTAGTGGGAATTTTTCATTATAGAACTTGGCTTGTATATTCCAATAATGGGCTTCCTCAAAATGCCCTAGGTCTTCGTGAGCAAGCGAGTTGGATGCACACCCACTTAGTTCTTTTTGTTGAGCTTTCATATACTTATAGCTCTAGTGCATCCGTTGCATGGCAATCCCTACTCACTCACATTGATATCTATTAATGGGAATCTCCATAGCCCGTTGATACGCCTAGCTGATATGAGACCATCTTCTCCCTTTTTGTCTTCTCCACAACCACCATTCTATTCCACATATAGTGATATGTCCATGGCTCACGCTCATGTATTGCGTGAAGATTGAAAAAGTTTGAGAACACCAAAAGTATGAAACAATTTCTTGGCTTATCATCGGGGTTGTGCATGATTTAAATACTTTGTGTGGTGAAGATGGAGCATAGCCAGACTATATGATTTTGTAGGGATAACTTTCTTTGGCCATGTTATTTTGAAGAGACATAATTGCTTAGTTAGTATGCTTGAAGTATTATTATTTCTATGTCAATATTGAACTTTTGTCTTGAATCTTTCGGATCTGAATATTCATACCACAATTAAGAGAATTACATTGAAATTATGCCAAGTAGCATTCCACATCAAAAATTATGTTTTTATCATTTACCTACTCAAGGACAAACAGGAATTAAGCTTGGGGATGCTTGATACGTCTCCAACGTATCTATAATTTTTTATTGTTCCATGCTATATTATATCCTGCTTTGGACATTATTGGGCTTTATTATACACTTTTATATTATTTTTGGGACTAACCTATTAACCGGAGGCCCAGCACAGAATTGCTGTTTTTTGCCTATTTCAGAGTTTCGCAGAAAAAGAATATCAAACGGAGTCCAAACGGAATGAAACCTTCGGGAACATGATTTTTGGAACGAACATGATCCAGAGGACTTGGACCCTACGTCAAGAAAGCAACCGGGAGGGCACGAGGTAGGGGGCGCGCCTACCCCCCCCCCCCCAGGTGCGCCCTCCACCCTGATGGGGCCCACGTTGCTCCACCGACGTACTTCTTCCTCCTATATATACCTACGTACCCCCAAACTACCAGATATGGAGCCAAAACCCTAATTCCACCGCTGTAGCTTTATGTACCCGTGAGATCCCATCTTGGGGCCTTTTCGGGAGCTCCACCGGAGGGGGCATCCATCACAGAGGGCTTCTACATCAACACCATAGCCTCTCTGATGAAGTGTGAGTAGTTTACTTCAGACCTTCGGGTCCATAGTTATTAGCTAGATGGCTTCTTCTCTCTTTTTGGATCTCAATACAAAGTTCTCCCTCTCTCTTGTGGAGATCTATTTGATGTAATCTTCTTTTGCGGTGTGTTTGTTGAGATCGATAAATTGTGGGTTTATGATCAAATTTATCTATGAACAATATTTGAATCTTCTCTGAATTCTTTTATGTATGATTGGTTATCTTTGCAAGTCTCTTCGAATTATCAGTTTGGTTTGGCCTACTAGATTGATCTTTCTTGCAATGGGAGAAGTGCTTAGCTTTGGGTTCAATCTTGCGGTGTCGTTTCCCAGTGACAGTAGGGGCAGCAAGGCACGTATTGTATTGTTGCCATCGAGGATAACAAGATGGGGTTTATTTCATATTGCATGAGTTTATCCCTCTACATCATGTCATGTTGCTTAAAGCGTTACTCTGTTCTTTTGAACCTAATACTCTAGATGCATGCTGGACAGCGGTCGATGTGTGGTGTAATAGTAGTAGATGCAGGAAGGAGTCGGTGTACTTGTCTCGGACGTGATGCCTATATACATGATCATACCTAGATATTCTCAGAACTATGCTCAATTATGTCAATTGCTCACAGTAATTTCTTTACCCACCGTAATAATTATGCTCTCGAGAGAAGCCACTAGTGAAACCTATGGCCCCCGGGTCTATTTTCCATCATATTAATCTTCCGTCAACAAGCTATTTCCTTTTCCGTTTATTTTGCTTTCTTTACTTTGCATCTTTATCATAAAAATACCAAAAATACTATCTTATCATATCTATTAGATCTCACTTTCGTAAGTGACCATGAAAGGATTGACAACCCCTTTATTGCGTTGGTTGCGCGGATTTTATTTGTTTGTGTAGGTGCGAGGGACTCGTGCGTGGCCTCCTACTGGATTGATACCTTGGTTCTAAAAAACTGAGGGAAATACTTATGCTACTTTGCTGCATCACCCTTTCCTCTTCAAGGGAAAACCAATGCAATGCTCAAGAGGTAGCAGTGCACCCTCCACTTCAAGTTTGACGACATCACGAACCTCTTCATGAGGATGTTTGGGGAGGACGGCCATCGCGCAGGGTGTTGCCTCGAAGACGATGGCAGCGATGATGAGCTTGGCCTTGACGACAGATGCGACGACGCTGAAGGTGAGGTTGCCCTTGGTGACGGTCGCGACTCGTTCAGCGTTGGCGGCTCCTCCAACGAGAGCACGAGCAGCGGCGGCTACAACCAGCCGCCACGTCACCGGGCTCGCTTCGAGGATGGCGGTGGATCGTCTCATCGCCGTGCTCTAGTGAAGCGAGAGGAAGACTCGGGCTAAGCCCAGAGGCTTCCGGAGCCCGGCCTCAGGAGCTGATGTGGTCGCGTGGGCCACTTTTGCTGAACCTTTTCCTTTCCCTGCATTTTGAAAAAAGTAGAGGGCCCTGCTGGGGCGTGTAATGAACCATGGTACTTATGCCACTATGTTATGCTTGTTGTTCTGATGTATCCTGTTATGTTCATGTCCGGTGGGTAAGGTAGGATTAGCTTGATACACTCGCGGTAGTCTCGTGCCTCACGATGGCGCGCCCTCCATCGTCTCATGAGGTCCAAGAGTTCCCCTTGCTGCTGACTCAGGGGTCCCTGGCCTCGAGAGACATCGTGAAGCTGCAGAATTGTTGGAGAATTTGGTTGTGTGTCCTGTTCTTCCTTACACAAGTCCTCAGGCGTGGGCTAAACGTGGCTTAGTGCATCGCATCACGGTACCCCGGGGGCACGGACTTAAGAAGACGCGCAAATCACAAGCTCGTTCTAGGGTGTCTCGCGAGGATAGAAAAAGCCATGGCCTTGGGGGGGCAGGGCTGTGGCGAAGTGTGTTCGCGACGTGGGATGGGCCCAACACGCACGCACACACCTGCCCAGCCCCCACGTGCGAGAGGCGCGAGGAAGAGCGACGGGCAAGTGCCGCCCCTCCTGGGCCGAGACCGGCGGCCAAGATAAAAGACGAGGGGGGAATCCAACTTCGCAATCCAAAATGCAAGAACTCCAAATTCCATTAAAAGAAAGGGGGGCAACCAACTACGGAAAGAAAGCAAATGAACAGCCGCGTCTGGCAACTCGACTAGTCTTCTCACCAGTGCGGAGCTAAGTGCCGCCACTAGGACGTGGGAGAGAGCCCCCGAGGCCCGAGGGCGGCTCTCCGGAGACTCCAGGGCGTGTACAGCCCCACTCATTATTACGTGAGAGTGTTACGAGTGGAGACCTTCATAGGCACTAGGCCTTGCTTCAAGGGTAGAACTTCCAGAGATGCTGGATGTTTTAGGCGTTCTGGATGGGAATCCCGTCATGCGTTTCCAGGCACGCAGCGCCAGGCCTGGAGACGCGGCCGACCCTAAACGGGCCCTCACATATGGGTGAGAGCTTATGCAACCCTTCCCTGGAGAGAACCCGTGATACGTCCATTTTGCATCATGCTTTTATATCGATATTTATTGCATTATGGGCTGTGATTACACATTATGTCACAATACTTATGCCTATTCTCTCTTATTTTACAAGGTTTACATAAAGAGGGAGAATGCCGGCAGCTGGGATTCTGGGATGGAAAAGGAGAAAATATTAGAGACCTATTCTGCACAGCTCCAAAAGTCCTGAAACTTCACGGAAGTCATTTTCAGAATATATAAAAAATACTGAGCACAAGAAGTTCCAGAGGGGGCCACACCCTGGCCACGAGGGTGGGGGCACGCCCTACCCCCCTGGGCGTGCCCCCTACCTCGTGGGCCCCCTGGTGGCCCTCCGATGCCCATCTTCTGCTATATGGAGTCTTTTGATGAGAAAAAAAATCATAAGCAAGCTTTCGGGACGAGACTCCGCCGCCACGAGGCGGAACCTTGGCGGAACCAATCTAGGACTCCGGCGGAGCTGTTCTGCCGGGGACACTTCCCTCCGGGAGGGGGAAATCATCGCCATCGTCATCACCAACGATCCTCTCATCGGGAGGGGGTCAATCTCCATCAACATCTTCACCAGCACCATCTCCTCTCAAACCCTAGTTCATCTCTTGTATCCAATTCTTGTCTCCAAGTCTGGGATTGGTACCTATGGGTTGCTAGTAATGTTGATTACTCCTAGTAGTTGATGCTAGTTGGTTTATTTGGTGGAAGATCATATGTTTAGATCCTATATGCATATTAACACACCTCTGATTATGAACATGAATATGCTTTGTGAGTAGTTACATTTGTTCCTGTGGACATGGGAGAAGTCTTGCTATTAGTGTTCATGTGAATTTGGTATTCGTTCGATATTTTGATGAGATGTATGTTGTCTCTCCTCTAGTGGTGTTATGTGAACGTCGACTACATGACACTTCACCATTATTTGGGCCTAGAGGAAAGCATTGGGAAGAAATAAGTAGATGATGGATTGCTAGAGTTACAGAAGCTTAAACCCTAGTTTATGCGTTGCTTCGTAAGGGGCTGAATTGGATCCACATGTTTCATGCTATGGTTAGGTTTACCTTAATACTTTTGTTGTAGTTGCGGATGCTTGCAATAGAGGTTAATCATAAGTGGGATTCTTGTCCAAGTAAGGACAGCACCCAAGCACCGGTCCACCCACATACCAAATTATGAAAGTACCGAACGTGAATCATATGATCGTGATGAAACCTAGCTTGCACTACAAAAAAATACACTTCCGTGATGATACGTGTTTGTCACAGTAGGTCGCATTTTTTGTCATGCATGTACATCCATGATGATTTTATGACAGAATCAAGATAGTCATACCCGTGCTGTCGTAGAAGTGTTCCATGACATTACCAAAATTATCATCGCGGGAGTGTGCACTTCCATGATGATAAATCGCGCGTCACAGAAGTGCTTTCGTCAAGGGTGACCGACACGTGGCATCCACCGTAACGGAATGCCGTTAAGCTATCGGGTCGGGTTTTGGGTCCGATAACCCGTTAACAGCCCCGACCAATGGGGATTTTCCACATGTAAAATCATCATTGGCTGGAGGAAACACGTGTCGGCTCATCGTTGGGAGATATGTCATCCACTCATTGGACAGAAGGCGCCTATGATACGTCGACACGTGGCACGGTCCAACAGAGGCCCATTCCTGTGAAAAGGCCGACCCGTTTGACTTGGTCAAAAGGTGGCGGGCCGGCCCCGTAATTTACAGCCTGTTAACGGCCCGTGGTGAAACTGGCCCGTAATGAACAGTGTATCACTTTATACCCATTAACGGCCCGTTATTCCGTTGGGCAGTTTCCAGCCCATGTTATCTTTCGGCCTTCTCAGAGCCCATTTATTCTTGGGCTCATTTCCAGCATTCGTTTACTTACGTCTCGTTACTGTCATTTTCTGCTTGTGGGCCAAATTTAGCCCGTGGTTACAGTCGACCCGTTTGTAGTCCGTTAATACGTTGGGCCGTTTTCATAGCGTCATCAAATACGACCTATTAACGATGGCCCGTTATGGTCGCCCATGAATGGACGATTCCAACTCTAGCCCGTCGACGGCCATAATGCGGCCTGTTATTGGCCCATGTTTGGCCAATCGATCATACGGCCCGTATAAGGCCCATTGATGATACGACCCATAGAAGGCCCATTGTTTCTACGGCCCGTAGAAGGCACATTGTTTCTACGGCCCGTAGAAGGCCTACTGTTTCTACGGCCCGTAGAAGGCCCACTGCTTCTACGGCCCGTAGGAGGCCCAGTGTCACTACGGTAAATATTAGCCCATGGTTATTGTGGCCTAGTTTTAAAAAATAGGTTATTGCAGCCACTAGCAAACCGCGGAAAAAGAACTGCACTGACTACAAGCAAACAAATAAACAAGACAACAAGGAAATAAATAACCAAGCAACTTATGCTAGGCTATCACGGCTATTACACATATTACATCCACTAGGCATCAAAGTTCGCCACCAGTGCAAATATAGGGAAAAAAGCAGCATATAAAGGCCGCAACAAAACAAGTCCAGAACTGAAACCACTTCAGAAGAGTTCAGAAACAATATCCTGGGTACCCATAATGCTGGCAAGATGCTTAGCAAGCTTATTAACTTTCTCTTGTTTGGCGCTTAAATCCTCCAGCGCTTGCTGTTGCACAAGAAAGTACGCATCTGAATTCTGCAGGGACTTCCTAAGTCCTTCGGCTTCTTGCCGCAGCATAGCTGACTGATGCCTTTCAGCTTGTAGCTGAGACTGAAGAAGCCGAAGTGATTCAGGCAGCGAGTTCGAAGAGCTTGTGCCAGCGGTACTGGCTAGTAACTCGAACACTACATCAACATCGGACTGTGGGGTTTTCTCACTGTCTACAAGATCGTTTTTATCACCTTTCTTGGAGACCAATAGGGTTGTCTCACTATCTTGAACCTTATCTGCATTACTTTCTCTACCATTGCATAGTGGGGTGCTCTTCTCCAATATTCTGTTTGCATACTACAAGAGAAACAAGAAGAGACATCACAGGTTTAGCTTGTAGTATACGAAACTCATTTTGGTAAACCGGTTCAGTAGTAAGGTGGACAGGATAACAGCATGAAACAAACATATATCTATGTACTATGGTCACTGTATTGTCCATATCATTCTAGTTTATGTTCCCTAATCAAGATAGAGACACAGAATATAAGTGTGAGAAACTACACAGCATTGCCAGCACTTGTAATGTGCATCACATGAGAACATAGCTGTTTATACAACTTAAACTGAAATCAACATAGAGCAAGAAGTTAGAACAACAATCCAGTTAAAGAAATAGGTTTAAAACATACCTGTTGCGCCATTGGAGTTTCAATTGGATCCTTCAAATTGAAAAATAGTTGGTATGAGTAAATACAGTGATGCAACAGCAAAGGAGTATGAACCATAGCTATGGAATCTGACCTGAGAACAGTTGCTCTTCTGCTTTAAACGTGGAGTTTGGGTTAGTTGTGGTGGTCTTCGTGCTTTGGGCACTATAGTAGCTTTACAAACTACTCGTGTGGGGGTACTCTATGGTGGACATGGTGCTTTGTCAACTATAAGTGGGTTACTATCCACTGGGGTTGCGGTTAGATGGGTTGTAGCTGGTTCTTTGCCCAACGGTGTAAGTGTGCAATCTGGAAGAGTCTCGATTATGTGTGGTGGGGCTAGTTTGTGGGCCAGTACAACCATGGTTCTATCTGCATCGACGGGTAGCACTGTCCTTTGTGAAGAACGGGTTTTTGCTCCCTTAGATACTGCCATCACCCCCTCCAATTCAAATGGCTGATAAACAAGAAAAGAAATTGAACGTACAGACATTGTATGATAGACAGATGTGGTAATTCACATATATGTTGTCTAACCAAATAGGGCAGCATGACACAATTTCACATATATGATGCCTAACTAAATAGGATAGCATGACACAGTTTCAGATATACGATGGATAACTTAACAGGATATAATGGCACAATTCAACATATGATGAGTACCTAAACAGGATGACATGACAAAACTATATGATGTCTTCCTAAAATAGGTTGGGATGAAATAATTCGCATACATGTTGTCTAAGTATACAGGATGGCATGATATAATTGACATAATTGATTCATATACTAAGCAGCTGGCACTCGCATGTATGATCTCTAAACTAAGCAGATAGAATTCAATATTGTGCATATGATGTCTAAACTAAGCAATGCAAGACACCATATGCATCATATGAGAAATATAAACATTGCAACTTAGAGCATACACCTCAGGTGGGATATAGGACTGGTCATCCATCTCTGAATCCTCCTCTGAGGAGCTCCCTGTAACCATCGAGATATATGCTTCAACAGGTACCATTGCCTGCTCTGAAGACCTTGTTTTCACTCCAGATTTTTCCATAACCGGCTCAAATGGTTGATACACATGAAGAGTAGTTCAATATACACAGATTGTCGACAAATGGAATACGTAATGAAAAAAAATATGGCATGAGATAATTCACATATATGATGCCTGGCTCCATGGCGGTGCATAATTCACATATCTGATAACTGGCTGAAAAACATGGCATTTCATAATTCGCATATCTGATATAGAAAGCAAACATGAGGCATTCACACAAAGCATGTCTAATCTAAGCAGATGGCACGGCAATGCAAGACACCATATGCATGATATGAGCAATATAACCCAGCCAAGTTAGAGCACGCACCTTGGGGGGATACGACTGGTCATCTCTCTCTGAACACTCCTCTGAGGAGCTATCTGTAACCAGCAAGAAATCTGCATCGACAGGTAGCACTGACTGATCAGAAGACCTTGTTTTCACTCCAGATTTTCCCATGATCGACTCAAATGGCTGATGCACAGGAAGAGTATGATATAGAAACCAAACATGTGGCATTCACACAAAGCAAATCTAAACTAAGCTGATGACATATAAGATGTATAGTGTACGCAATGCAAGGCGCCATATGCATGATATGACCAACATCAGCATGCCAGGTTAGAGCAAACACCTTAGGTGGTAAACAGGCGTGGTCGGCTCCTTCTGAATCTCCATCTGAATAGTTATCTTCCTCTGGAATACAATCTGGAAATGCAGGAGGGGGGGCACTTCGCCCACCATGGAGCGGCGTCTGCATGACATTATATTCGCACGCAACGGTCTTCTCTTTTTCTCTACATGTTCAGTACGATTGTGTACAATATCTGACATGCATAATAAAAAAATAGTTAGATTTTGTAAGGCCTAAGGGGTGCATGCAAAAATCAAGACTGATGGTAGCAAATGAGTGAATGGATCCAAAACTAATGCTAGTAGGTAGATTATAGCTTCAGTTTAAAAAGATAGACAATGGATCATCTATTGTTTGTTGCCCACCCAACATGAACCACATAGAAGACCCCAGATGAACCAGATAGTAGACAGATACTATTCATTGCTGGCTCGATATGGGACACATGGGCAATTCAAAACTCAAGATTGAATGATAAAGTAGCAGGTAATAATAACCGATGTATAACGTAAGCAAACACGAAAGACTGTGGCCTCTCTTCCGGAACTGTGTAGTCCTCAGGTTCATCTGCTCAGTCGATGATGGTTATGCAGTTGGCGTGGCTGCCGGCAACGGGGAAGATGATCTGAGGCGGCGAAAGGAAGTCTACAGGGGGATCTCTGCTGCAGTGAACGCTTCTGTCGATGGTGCATCTCAGGTGGGGTGGATGACGGAACGGCAGGAGCAGGACATAACACACAGAGTTTTCTTTGACGCCTATCTGAAAATGAAGTAAATCTGTAAGGGCTCCTTAGAGTTGGAGGATTCTATAAACACAGAGACAGGAAAAAGACAGGAATAGGATAGGAATGCACATGCAAAACAGAGCATTTGGAAACATAGGATTTCAGTCAACCTGGGTGTTTGGCTCACATGAATTGGAATAACAGAGGAATGGAGAAACAAAGTGATGCGATGAGTGTACAACCTCTTTGGCATAGCCTTGTGGACCTCAGCATCATTGGGTTGGACGTGGAGGATGGTGATGATGCTGGTGTGACTGTCGGAGGCGGGGAAGAAGATCCGAGGCCTCTGGAAACGGCGCCGAGGGTACTGCTCCGCTGTGATTGATGGTTCCGTTGTTGGAGCATCTCTCCTAAGGTGTATGGCGACGAGGCTGAAGCATGACAAGACAGACAACGTTAATCTGAAGTGGGACCCTAATATCATCTGCAATAGATGATGTAAAATACATCTCCAAAAAGTGCTAGATGTAAAATGCATCAGTCGCGCCACGGCCGCTCCGACAGATGGTGTAAGTACTGTTCACTCTGAACTTAACTGAAGAAAATGAACTTCAAAGTCAAAACTGAATTTTTACTGTCGAAACTGATTGAACTAGTAATAGAGCATTGCAATAGATGTTTAGGGCGTTCGAGCACTAGTAGCAGAGAAGCAGTGATCTAAATCAACAGACGCTCGAGCAGGGAACACACTAGTAGAGAGCAAGTCGTGCAGTAGCACCGCGAGCGAGTGCTAAGGCAGCAACTCCTGTAGCTTCCGAAGGTCATGCAGTAGCAGTAGTAGCAGCACAAGCGAGAGCAAGAGCAGAGCAGCATCATGAATGAAAGCAGGAGCAGTGCAGCAGCGCGACCGATAGCAAGAACAGAGCCGCAGCACGAGCGAGAGCCGGAGCAGCTGCAGCTAGTGCCATTGTGGAAGTCGCCGCCGAGGAAGCAACGACATGGGGGAGAGACGCCGTGGATGATGTGGCCGGCGACGGCGCCGTCGATGGAGACACGCCATGTCTGCTCGGTATCGAGCATCGACAGCCCCATGAGATCGAATAAAAGATAAAATGCAGCGGTGAGTGCAGAACCTCCTCGGTGGCGCCGAGTTGGCCTCGGCTTCATCGGAGGAGTTGGTGAGGGTGCTGCAGTTCTGGTGGGGCAGGTCAAGACAACACTGTGGGGATTGAGGTGGCGTGATAGGCGAGGCGAACATCGGGGCAGCTCCTTGGAGGTGGAGGACGGGGCGGCTGATCCGGCGGGATGACGAGATCGACAACGGATCCTCATCCGGTGCGGTGGATGAGGGACGGTGAGGGAGTCCTGGATTAGGGGGTCTCTGGACAGCCGGACTATCTCCATTGGCCGGACTGTTAGACTATGAAGATACAAGATTGAAGACTTCGTCTCGTGTCCGGATGGGACTCTACTTCACGTGGAAGGCAAGCTAGGCAATACGGATATGGATGTCTCCTCCTTTGTAACCGACCTTGTGTAACCCTAACCCTCTTCCGTGTCTATATAAACTGAAGTGTTTTAGTCCGTAGGACAACAACCACAACATACAATCATACCATACGCTAGCTTCTAGGGTTTAGCCTCTCTGATCTCGTGGTAGATCTACTCTTGTACTACCCATATCATCAATATTAATCAAGCAGGACGTAGGGTTTTACCTCCATCAAGAGGGCCCGAACCTGGGTAAAACATTGTGTCCCCTGCCTCCTGTTACCATCCAGCCTAGACGCGCAGTTCGGGACCCCCTACCCGAGATCCGCCGGTTTTGACACCGACATTGGTGCTTTCATCGAGAGTTCCTCTGTGTCGTCACCTTTAGGCCCGATGGCTCATCCGATCATCAACAACGATGCGGTCCAGGGTGAGACCTTTCTCCCTGGACAGATCTTCGTGTTCGGCGGCTTTGCACTGCGGGCTAATTCGCTTGGCCATCTGGAGCAGATTGAAATCTACGCCCCTGGCCATCAGGTCAGATTTGGAAGTTTTAACTACACGGCCGCCATCCGCGGAGACTTGATCTTCGACGGATTCAAGCCACAGCCAGGCGCGCCGCACTGTCACGATGGGTATGACCTAGCTCTGCCGCCGAACAATACCCCAGAGGTCGCGCCCGCATCAGCTCCGACCCTTAGCTCGGAGCCAACTACGCCAATCGAGGACGGGTGGCTAGACACCGCCTCAGGGGCTGCAGTCTTAACAGCGATCGAGCCGAACACTAGCCTAATCCTCTGCGAAGCCCGTGACTCCAAGGTGCCGGACTCTTTTCCGGACTCCGAACTGTCCGCGCCCCTGCCAATCGAATCTGATTGGGCGCCGATCGTGGAATTCACCACCGCGGATATCTTTCAGCACTCGCCGTTCGGCGACATTCTGAATTCACTAAGGTCTCTCTCTTTGTCAGGAGAGCCCTGGCCGGACTATGGCCAACATGATTGGGATGCGGACGACGAAGAAATTCGACGCCCACCCACCACCCACTTCATAGCCACTGTCGATGATTTAACCGACATGCTCGACTTCGACTCCGAAGACATCGACGGTATGGACGACGATGTAGGAGACGAACATGAACCAGCGCCTATAGGGCACTGGAAAGCCACCTCGTCATATGACATATACATGGTGGATACACCCAAAGAAGGCAATGGCGACGAGACAACAGAGGATGACCCCTCCAAGAAGCAACCCAAGCGCCGACGTCAGCGGCGCCGCTCTAAGTCCCGCCAAAGCAAAAGTGGTGATACCGGCACATGAGATAATAACACTCCGGATAGTGCCGAAGACAACAACAATCCTCTCCAGCAAGATTTAGAGCAGGAGGATGGAGGAGCCAGCCCTCCTGAGAGAGCGGCAGACAAAGAGGAGGAGGATGACAATTACATGCCCCCTCCGAAGACGAGGCAAGCCTCGGCGACGATGAATTCGCCGTACCAGAGGATCCCGTCGAACAGGAGCGCTTCAAGCGCCGGCTTATGGCCACGGCAAATAGCCTGAAGAAAAAGCAACATCAGCTTCAAGCTGATCAAGATCTGCTAGCTGACAGATGGACTGAAGTCCTCGCAGCCGAGGAATATAAACTCGAGCGCCCCTCCAAGAATTACCCAAAGTGAAGGTTACTACCCCGACTGGAGGAAGAAGCGTATGATACGGCTGATCGGCCACCTCGTGGCCGCGATAGAGGCATTCCAGCCAAAAACTCAGCCTCCACCCCGACACCATTCAATAAAAAAGGCATGGGGAGATACGCCAGACCTGCGAGACATATTGGAGGACAAAGCAAAGCATATAAGATCGATCTACGGATCACGAGGGCGCACTACTCTGCGAGACGATAAACATCATGCCGGATACAGTAAAAGCAAATCCGGCCGGGCCGAACACAGCGGGCAAGACCCATTCGAGCTGCGTCGCAATATAGCCCAATACAGAGGCGCCGCACACCCCTTATGCTTCACAGACGAAGTAATGGAACATAAATTCCCAGAAGGTTTCAAACCTGTAAATATTGAATCATACGACGGCACAATAGATCCCGCAGTATGGATCAAGGATTTCCTCCTCCACATCCACATAGCCCGCGGTGATGACTTACACGCCATCAAATACCTCCCACTAAAGCTCAAAGGACCAGCGCGGCATTGGCTTAACAGCTTGCCAGCGGACTCCATTAGCTGTTGGGAAGATCTGGAAGCCGCATTCCTCGACAACTTTCAGGGCACTTATGTGCGACCACCAGACGCCGATGACTTGAGCCACATAATTCAGCAGCCAGAAGAGTCGGCCAGGCAATTCTGGACTCGGTTCCTTACAAAGAAAAATCAAATCGTCGACTGTCCGGATGTAGACGCCTTAGCAGCTTTCAAACACAACATCCGAGACGAGTGGCTAGCCCGGCACCTTGGTCAGGAAAAGCCAAAATCTATGGCAGCTCTCACGACGCTCATGACCCGCTTTTGTGCGGGAGAAGACAGCTGGCTAGCTCGCAGTAATAACATATCAAAGAACCATGGTACCCCGGATACCAAGGACGGCAATAGCAGGTCACGTCGCAAGAAGCATAAGCACCGCATCAACAGCGAAAATACTGAGGAGATGGCAGTCAATGCTGGATTCAAAGGCTCTAAACCCGGTCAGCGGAAAAAGCCATTCAAACAAAGTACGCCGGGTCCGTCCAGCTTGGACCGTATACTCGATCGCTCGTGTCAAATACACGGCACCCCGGACAAGCCAGCCAATCACACCAACAGGGAGTGTTGGGTGTTCAAGAAGGCCGGCAAGTTAATTGCCGAAAACAGGGAGAAGGGGCCGCATAGCAATGACGAGGAGGAGCCCCGGCAGCCGCACACCGCAGGACAGAAGAGGTTTCCCCCGCAAGTGCGGACGGTGAACATGATATACGCAACCCACATCCCCAAGAGGGAGCGGAAGCGTGCACTCAGGGACGTATATGCATTGGAGCCAGTCGCCCCAAAGTTCAACCCTTGGTCCTCCTGTACGATCACCTTCGATCGCTGGGACCACCCCACTAGTATCCATTATGGCGGATTTGCCGCACTGGTCCTAGACCCAATCATTGACGGATTTCACCTCACTCGAGTCCTTATGGATGGCGGCAGTAGCCGGAACCTGCTTTATCAGGACACCATGTGCAAAATGGGTATAGATCCCTCAAGGATCAAACCCACGAAAACGACCTTTAAAGGCGTCATTCCAGGTGTGGAGGCCCATTGCACGGGCTCAATTACACTGGAAGTGGTCTTCGGATCCCCGGATAACTTCCGAAGCGAAGAGTTAATCTTTGATATAGTCCCGTTCCGCAGTGGTTATAACGCGCTGCTCAGGCGAACCGCATTTGCTAGATTCAATGCGGTACCGCATTATGCATACCTCAAGCTCAAGATGCCAAGACCTTGCGGAGTTATTACAGTCAATGGAAACACAGAGCGCTCTCTCCGAACAGAGGAGCACACCGCAGCCCTCGCAGCAGAAGCGCAAAGCAGCCTCTCAAGGCAACCAACCAGTTCGGCGCTTCAAAGCTCGGACACCTTCAAGCGCGCTCGGAGCAATCGGCAAATAGACCGCCCGGCGCGATCGGAGCTCACGTAGCAATATGGCGGCCACCCCAATCCCATTCCAACGGCGAAACTCGTGCCGCGCGTACATAATTACGCATTAAAAATACCATGGGCACAGGTGGGGAGGGGGCACAACTGTGGCACGCCCCAAGACGCGGCTTAAACCGCACTAGGGGCTTCCCGTTTGGTTATTTTTCCTTTTTTTTCAGGACCTTAATCTCTGGAAACACTGTCCGACAGCACTATTGCCGAACACATGATGCAGCAACCAAGGAGGCAGACAGCTACGTCATACCACGGAATTCCCAGGTGGATTACAGTAACGAGCAAAATATTCGATTTAATATCATTCCTTAGCTTGCCCTTGGAAGGGACATAGTCCTACTATTTGCTTATCGCACTATCTGTATCACTCTGCTTTAACGCAATTTTTTGAATAAACAATGCATGACATTACGACTATTATTGCATTCTTGTTATATATATATATATATATATGTGTGTGTGTGTGTGTGTGTGTTCATTAATGACGCCTTGCAACCGTACACTTTGATACGACCAATACACCAGGGGCTTACGTACCCCACAATACGGTGTGAAAAGTCTGAACACTTTCACAAGTACGGACCCCGAACTTATAGCATTATATGCATCAGCTCTAAATCATGCCTTTGGTCAAATGTTGGGTTTGCCCGGCTCCTATGTTTTGGTACCTTACGTTCCGCTCTATCGGCTAAGGTAGCGCTAGGAGAACTACTGCGATTGTGCCCCGGTTCTGCTGGGTTCAGCACCTCAGTAGAGAAAGCTAAAACTGACTGTCATGATAAGGCGAGAGACTGGTCGCTGTTCGGAGAGGTTTTCGAGTCCCTAAAGACTTATGCCGCTTAGAGCGAGGGGCCGGCCCTGTCCGGCTTAAAGGCGTGTATCGCGCCCCAAATTCGGTCTTCCGAATACCAGGGGCTTCGCCGAAATTTAAAATTATAGAATTCTATGGCTAAGTGAGAGTGATAAAGCATTATTAGTCTGGTTGCCTTGTTCGCTGTGCTGAGCACCTCCCTCGAAGGACCCAAACATGGGAACAAGAGTGCTCAGGTTTATCCCGAACACCCGAGCACTCGTGGCATGGGCGTAGAAAACGAGGACTAGCCATCTCTCAGATTGGATAAACAGCCAAACAGAAGGTAATATTTTAAATTCAAACAAGCGTTGCATAGCACATATGACCACAAGTTTTCATAAATACAGGATAAAACGAGAAAGTCTCACTCAAATATTACATCTTTTGAACACTCGTCCGCTATAAGACGGGCACCCGGCAGAACACCCTCGTAGTACATCTCGGGGTGGCGGTGCTCCTTGCCCTCCGGTGGCCCCTCCTTGATAAGCTTCACGGCGTCTAGCTTGACCCACTGCAATTTCACACGGGCGAAAGCCCGGCGTGCACCTTCAATGCAGACAGATCGCTTGACGACCTCCAGCCGTGGGCAGGCATCCACAAGCCGCCTTACTAGGGCGAAGAAGCTGTTCGGAAGGGCGTCGCCAGGCCACAGCTGGACTATAAATCCCTTTATGGCCTGATCGGCCGCCTTATGTAGCTCGACCATCTGCTTCAGCTGGTCGCTCATTGGCACCGGGTGTTCGGCCTCAGCATACTAAGACCAGAACAACTTCTCCGTCGATCTTCCATCCCCGGCCTGGTAAAATTGTGCGGCATCGGACATGCTGCGGGGCAAATCTTCGAATGCTCCTGGAGAGCTCCGGATTCGGGTAAGTAATCGGTAATTTACTTTTACATGCCTGCTTTGCATATAGAAAGCCTTACCCGCCGCTATCTTATTCATTGCGTCAATCTCCTGGAGGGCCTTTTGGGCTTCCACCTTAGCACTTTTTGCGCTCGCGGGGGCCGCAACAAGCTCAGACTCCCGCGTCTTTGAGTCAAGCTCCAACGCCTCGTGCTTCGCCACGAGAGCCTGGAGCTCTTGCTGCACCTCGCCCACCCGAGCCTCATGCTTCTCTCACTCGGCGCGCTCCTTGGCCGCTTTATCTTCGGCCTTGGTTAGCGCTTGCTTCAGGGTCGCCACCTCGATCGTGGCCCCTGGCAAATATACGATGATCCTGTCATTTTGCAATCGCGTCTTCTTTTATATATACATATCTATAGACAGGGTATTACTTACCCTTGTTCTCCTCGAGCTACCTCTTGGCAAGGCCGAGATCTTTCCTGGACCCCTCGAGGTCCTGCTTCAGCATGGCGACCTCCATAGTCAGTGCGGCGGACGCCAGCAGCGAAGCCTGCATATGCATATTGACATACTTATATTAGACTCCTGCGATATTATTTGATCCTCTGTTCGGTTTTTCTTTGTGAACACCGAACAAAGCATCAGGGGCTACTGTCTATGCGGTAATATTTCTACTATATGTTAAAACACTAACCTCAAAGCCTGTTAGAAGGCTGGTACAGGCTTCAGTCAACCCGCTCTTGGTGGACTAAACCTTCTGGACCACCGCACTCATAACAGTATGGTGCTCCTCCTCGATGGAAGCGATGCGAAGCACTTCCAGCAGATTGTCCGGCGCCTCTGGATTTACAGAGGTCACCAGCACAGGCGTCTTGCCCCTCTTAGAAGGAGGCCGCCTGCCCGAGCCTGGAACCGCTGGAGGTTCCGGCGCGATGTTCGGCTGAGGGACGAACTCGGAGCTCTCAGGGGCCCCGTCCCCTCGGCTCCCGGAGTCCGGAAGGTCGCCTTGAGGTGCCTCCGGGACTGTCTCCCCCCTATCTGGTGCCTCTTGAGACAGCACCTCGGCGTCGTCGGTAGGATGAGGGGAGGTGGCGGTCGGGACTGGATCGCTATCCATGTTCGACGAGCCCAGGGAGTCGTCCGATGATACATCGATACAGGCTCGGGGCGGCCTGCATAATCATATTTTGGCGTTAGGTGACGTAGTGCGGCAAAGGAATACTATGACTTACTCTGGTATCCAAATACTTACGACTTCCCCAGGAGCTTGGCCCTGGGTAGCCACTCGTCTTCACCGTCGGCGGCGGTGGTAGAGTAGTCCGGAAGGAGAGTTCTCCCCTTCTTGGACCCTTCGGCCTCCCCAGTTGGGGCGGCCTTCCTTTTCTTGTCTTCCCCGCCTGGAGGGGGATCATATTCTTCTTCCTCCTCGTCTTCGGGGGAGGAGTGTGCCATAGAGTTATCGGACGATGAGTCCGATAACACCTGGCGCCGGGAACTCTTTCGGGTTCCCTTGGCCTTCTTGGTCTTCTCCGGCACCTTGTAAGGAGCCGGAGTCAGCATCTCCGTCAGGAGAGCGCCCGCAGTATATTCGGGCAAAGGGGCCGGACAGTTAATCTACTCCGACATCTCCACCCAGTCCTGTCAAAGGCATGCAGATTAGACCCCACACATAATTAAGCTAGGGAAAATAAATGTCCTACGGGACGTATTGAACTCACCGAACGCGCTAGGCGCTTTGTGCTTAGTCCGTGGTCCTCGGCGAGAGAAGGAGGGACCTCGGCGCCCTTGAACAACACCTTCCAGACGTCCTTGTGCGTCGTATCAAAGAGCTCGCTCAGAGTCTGGTGCCGGGCCGGGTCGAACTCCCACAAGGTAAAGTCCCGCTGTTGACACGGGAGGATCCGGCGGATAAGCATAACCTGGACTATGTTGACAAGCTTGAGCTTCTTGCTCGCCATACTCCGGATACATTTCTGGAGTTCATCCAGCTCCACCGATGAACCCCATGACAAGCCCTTCTCTTTCCAGGAAGTGAGCCGTGTAGGGAATCCGGATCGAAACTCGGGGGCTGCCGCTCATTTGGCGTCGCGCGGCTCGGTGATGTAGAACCACGCCGATTGCCATCCCTTTATTGTCTCCACGAAGGAGCCCTCAAGCCATATAACGTTGGGCATCTTGCCCACCATGGCTCTGCCGCATTCTGCTTGTTGGCCTCGTACCACCTTTGGCTTGATATTGAAGGTCTTTAACCACAGGCCGAAGTGGGGCCGGATGCGGAGGAAAGCCTCACACACGACGATGAACGCCGAAATGTTGAGGACAAAGTTCGGGGCCAGATCATGAAAGTCCAGCCCGTAGTAGAACATGAGACCACGGACGAATGGATGGAGGGGAAACCCTAGTCCGAGGAGGAAGTGGTGGAGGAAAACTACCCTCTCGTGAGGTTCCGGGGTAGGGACGATCTTCCCCGCAGCGGGCAGCCGATGCGCGATATTCGCGGCTAAGTACCCGGCTCCGCGCAGCTTCTTGATGTCTCCCTCCATGACGGAGGAGACCATCCACCTGCCTCCCGCTCCGGACATGGTTGGAGAAGGTTGAGGTGGGAAGTGCGGACTTGGGCGCTAGAGCTCGAGTGTGTGAAAACGGATGAGCAAAGGAGGAAGAAGGCGTGGATAGAAAGGTGAATCCTTATCCCTTTATATGGGCGGACGAAGCTAAGCGTCCCCACTTGCCTGGTAAAACTCGCTTATCCCCCAAACGCCATAATTGATGGCGCGGTTGGGTTACCCATGCCCATATTGATGAGAATCCCGTAATAAGGGGACACGATCTCTGCCTTGACAAGACGTGTCAAAAAACTGCCTCGCGTTATGTGCGGGGCTGGTTAAAGGAAACGGTTTGAATAATCACCGGGCCATGACATAACGTCATACTGTCAAAACAAGTCAGCAAATTAGATTTGCGAAAATATTATTCTCTCTACGGTGGTATGTGGAACTTATTTTGCAGGGTCGGACACTATCCTCCTATTCAAATTCTTCTATGATGTCTTCGGAGAAGGAACCCGCCTTGCAATGCCGAAGACAATACTACGCGTCGGACTCATCGTCATTGAAGCCTGGTTCAGGGGCTACTGAGGGAGTCCTGGATTAGGGGGTCTCCGGACAGCCGGACTATCTCCATTGGCCAGACTGTTAGACTATGAAGATACAAGATTGAAGACTTCGTCTCGTGTCTGGATGGAACCCGCCTTGCAATGCCGAAGACAATACGGATATGGATATCTCCTCCTTTGTAACCGACCTTGTGTAACCCTAACCCTCTCCGGTGTCTATATAAACCGAAGGGTTTTAGTCCGTAGGACAACAACCACAACATATAATCATACCATAGGCTAGCTTCTAGGGTTTAGCCTCTCTGATCTCGTGGTAGATCTACTCTTGTACCACCCATATCATCAATATTAATCAAGCAGGACGTAGGGTTTTACCTCCATCAAGAGGGCCCGAACCTGGGTAAAACATTGTGCCCCTGCCTCCTGTTACCATCCAGCCTAGACGCATAGTTCGGGACCCCCTAGTCGAGATCCGCCGGTTTTGACACCGACAGACGCGAGTTGTTGAGGTGGACGACATAGTTAGGGAAGAGTCTCCGACTGGGCGGCGGTCAGGAGGCCGACGGAGGAGCGTGGGGTTTCACAGGTTTTGGCGGCCTCGGTGTACGAATGGGGGGCGAAGGGGGAGGGGGAGCCAAGCTTAGGGACGCGCTTCTCCGAAATGTAGGGTAAGTTACCAGCATACCCCCACCGGTTTTGACACCACAACGTGGAGCTTCATTTTCGGCTGAGGGGTAGAAGGGGGATTTCGCGTGGGGCTGCGGGAGCGATTTCGGATGAGGAGGATGTTCTCACGCGCGTCCAAATTTCGGGATAACAAGGCGCGGCGTGGGTTGAAGAAGCGGGCGTTTCAAAGCAGGTGAGACAAAAGATACTCGAGCTTGAAAATTTTGGGATAACAAGGTGCGGATTCCTTGTTCGGCAGAACAAACTTAACGTGTAAAAAAACAATTCATACAAGACACAAGAGAGTCATGTCCCCTTTTACTATATTGCTATAGATGCCATTGAAAAAACTACAAGAAAAACGTAAAAAAATCGGGAGAACAAGATTACCCTGCACAGTACCAAATCGATTCGCACTTCCCTCAACAACAACAAAAAACAAATCATTTCCCACCAAAGAAAGAGTAATGTCCATTTTTATATGATTACAGATGCCATGATCTCGAATTTCAATTTTTGAATCCACGTTATGTTGAATTCGAATATATCATTAGGTGACCTTGCGGTTTATAATTGATGTAGTCGTACATTTTGATCTTCCTTCATATATGAACATTTTACTCCACCATGTGAACATATATATTGTCGTCTACCATCTGGACTAAATTTGAATCAATTTTCCTTATTTGAATACGATTGTTGCCAAGTTATACAATAATTTAAATATTATCTTGATAACAAAAAGCATACATATAGCAGTAATCATATTTCACTATGAACTACATGTACCATACGCTCTCCAATTCAAATATTTGTATCCATTTGATTTTGAATTCAAATCATAGTACATTATTGGTCTAGGTAGCGAGATGTTTGGGATAATCTAAACCCTGTTTTCTTACGTATAATTTTTGGCTAAATTGGGACAAGTTTTGGTATAAGCCTCTTGCAAAACCGGAGATTCTCTCAACAAGCCTCGTGGTTCCGAGAGGGAACATGTCACCTTTGTGTGCGAAACGATATACGCTGCCACCCCCCTGATTTTATTTACAGAGGCAACATAGAACTATATGAGTGCCCTGATAAATGTGGGAATTATTTCGGGTTCATTTGGCCTTTTCATACTTTAATTGAGTTTCTGGACTTTTAATGTGCATAATCTAAATATGAATTGCATGCACATGCTTCGGTGCACCAAAGTGGGTTGAAAAATCACATGTGTGTCCTTGGTTGAATTTCTAGGTCCCATGGAAGAAATGAGAATGAAATTCAAACATCGGGGCGTCATGACTCAGCCGAGAACATCGAGAAACTTTGATTTTAAATTCATGTAAATCCAAAACTCGTCTGGAAATCATGAAAGTTGGCATGGTGTCATGTCATGGCACTAACATGTTGTGGTAAAAAATTGGGCCGATTTGGAAGCTCGTGGTTCTAAGAGGGAACGTGCCACCTTTGAGTGTGAAACGATATACGCTGCCCCCCTTGAGTTTCTTAACAAAGGCAACATAGAACTACATTAGTGCCCTGTTAAATTTTGGAATTATTCCGGGTTCGTTTGTCGTTTTTTATACATTAATTGAGTTTCTGGTCATTTAATGTGCATAAGTCAAATTTGAACTACAAGCACATGCTCTCGTGCACCAAAGTTGGTTGAAAAATCACATTTGTGTCCTCGGGTGAATTTCTAGGTCCCATGCAAGAAATGAGAATAAAATTAAAACATCTGGGCATCGTGGCTCGGCCGAGAACATTGAGAAACTTGGTTTTAAAATTCTTGTGAATCCAAAACACGTCTAAAAATCATGAAACTTGGCATGCATGTCATGTCATGGTACTACCATGCTGGGGTAAAAAAATTGGCCGAATAGGAACAAATTTTGGTATAAGCTTCTTGCAAACCGAAGCTTCTCTCAAGAAGGCTCGTGGTTCTGAGAGGGAACGTGCCACCTTTGAGTGCGAAACGATATACATTGTCCCCCTTGAGTTTATTTACAAAGGCAACATAGAACTACATGAGTGCCCTATTAAATTTTGGAATTATTTTGGCTTCGTTTGGCCTTATTTACACATCAATTGAGTTTTTGGTCATTTAATGTGCATAATTCAAATTTGAACTACAAGCACATGCTCCCATGCACCAAAGTTGGTTGAAAAATCACATTTGTGTCCTCGGGTGAATTTCTACTCCCTCCTTCCATCTATATAGGTCCTAATGCATTTTTCGAGGCTAACTTTGACCAAATGTTAGAGCAATAATATATGACATGAAACTTACACAAAGCATACCTTCAAATTTGTATGTCAAAGGAGCTTCCAATAATATAATTTTCATAGTATACATCTGATGTGCTATTAATCTTGTCAATAGTCAAAGGCTGTCTTGAAAAACACATTAGGCCCTATCTAGATGGAAGGAGGGAGTAGATCCCATGCAAAAAATGAGAATAAAATTCAAACATCTGGGCGTCGTGGCTCGGTCAAGAACATTGAGAAACTTGGTTTTAGAATCATGAAACTTGGCATGGTGTCATGTCATGGTAGTACCATGCCGTGGTAAAAAAATTGGCTGAATAGGAACAAATTTTGGTCTAAGCTTCTTGCAAATCGGAGCTTCTCTCAAGAAGGCTCATGGTTCTGGGAGGGAACGTGTCACCTTTGTGTGCATAATTAAAATTTGAAATACAAGCACATGTTCCAGTGCACCAAAGTTGGTTCAAAAATCACATGTGTCTCCTCGGGTAAATTTCTAGGTTCCATGCAAGAAATGGGAATGAAATTCAAAATTCTGGGCGTCGTGGCTGGGTTGGAAACATTGAGAAACTTAGTTTTTTAATTCCGGTAAATCCAAAACATGCATGAAAATAATGAAACTTGGCTTGGTGCCATGACATGGCACCAACATGCTATGGTAAATTTGCAGTCCGATTTGCGAAGGCGCACACATTAACAATCAACAAAATCATTTTGGAACAAGTGCTGTCACGTTACAATCGGAAACACAAGTATTATTGAAACCGTGGGTGTTCTACTTACTAGTACCATTTATGTGCCGCCACGCGTCCCCATTTTTTATTAGCTAGGAGGCGCCGTGCAGGGTAGCTATTTGAGTACGAGAGGCGTGCGATCAGACCCCTGCGCATGCTTATCGGGAGGAGAGCCCTTTGACCTCCATCTACCATCCACCTCTCTCCCAAGGTCCCCATTAATGGCGCCCGAGCCTCTGTTTAATGGTGTGGCTATGTCTCACTCGACTGAGATTTAAGAGAGAAAAAAGAAAATCTGAAAGCACGGATCTTGATGTAAGATCCGACGGACCTATATAGCATCTACTGCGACTTATAGAAAGACTGATGAATATATAAGGACGATTAATTTTTTTATCAAAGAAGGGCTTGCCCCTTCCGATTTTCATTACTGAAAACCACCACAATTCACAAGAAGTTCAGCACAACTCTAGCCTAACACGAAGGACTAAAAGCTACCAGATTGAAATCGCAACATCCCAAGAGGCCAACAAAGGCCAAACATCCGCGCTAGAACCCAACATTTCACAACCCATGACACAATCCACATCCTAAACTGGTTATTACATCAAAAGAAACCAGGAAACTAGTCTCCGCGGTGAGCGGCGATGAGCTCTTTCGTGTCCTCAAGACGCTGCTTGAGAACATCCACGGATTCCTCCACCAGCCTTTGGCGCTCGTTGCGGAGCATGTCATTCTCATCCATAAGTTTCTTGACGATGACGCCGGTCCTCTTCAACAAGGCACTGGTCTCCTCCTGCTGGTCTGCACTTCGGATGATCTTCTCCCTCAGCAGGTCACGCTCGGCCCGGAGCCTCTCATTGCCCTCCCTTAGTTGCCGGATGACGCCGGTAGCCTGTTCAAACGAGGTTATCATGTCGTCCTGCAACCTCGCTGAGCCAGAGATCTGATCCATCTGGCTATCGACGATCGCATGCATGCACCTGTAACAGTCGTCGCCTACCCGCGAGAAATTTTCCCAGGCCGCCGCGGCGCGGTGGGACATCTCTGCTGCATTCGTGGCGCGGCGGGACATCTCTGCTGCTTCTGCGGCGCGGCCAGACCAGTCTGCTGCATCGACGGCGCGGCGGGACTTCTGTGCTGCTACTTCCGTGCGGCAGGAGATATCGGCTGCTCTCGCAGCAAGGCGGGACATCTCTCGTGCTTCCGCTTCCATGCTCGCCTCTCCCTGGTGGCAATCTCTCGACCCAGAACTCACGCTGGCCATGGAAGACGCAAGGGAAGGATGCTGAATGACTTCTTCGTTTTTGTGGATGAGCAGTTGAGGAGGAATGTGCAGTCATCTTGGCATACTAGTATTTATAACCGAGTACTAATACGCTCCTAAGTGGGAAACCGTTTAGGTTGTGATCGGTGTGAACATGTTTGCAATTCAATATACTCCCCTTTTGTAAGGCCCTGCTTTGGAAAGGTGCATGCATGCAACCATTTCATTGGTTGCATTGAAAGCCATTGTTGTTGGTGCCATGGCTGAAAAATTAATATACTTCATGCCTGCTTTTTCATTGGCTGCATGCATGTCAGAGAGTGCATTGGGAGTGAAATGAAAGAATTAATGTGAGCAAATTACTATGTGTCTTGGTCTAAGAGAAATTTTCTTTAGGCCTAATAAACCCGAATAGAGGGAGTAGCATGGTACTAATACGCTCCTAAGTGGGAAACCGTTTAGGTTGTGATCGGTGTGAATAGGTTTGCAATTCAATATAGCGTGGTACTAATACGCTCCTAAGTGGGAAACTGTTTAGGTTGTGATCGGTGTGAACAGGTTTGCAATTCAATATAGCGTGGAGTAATTTGCAATTCAAATTTTAGTTTTTCCATTTTATAAGGCTCAATTTGGTTGTTCCCCAACACATGTTCAGATTCCTAGGTGCATTAAATCATTGCATGCAAGTATTAAGAGAAAATTAACCAATGCATGCACTTTATGCATGCATGCATTGCAATTAATGCATTGATAAACATAATTTTTTGAGAAAAACAAGAGCATTAATTAGGTGCTTTTGCAAACTACAAAAAATATTCCACCACTCACCATCTTGGTTGGTGAGATTTTTGAATTAAGCCCTATAAAATGGAAAGGAGGGAGTACTGCCGTGTACGTGCAATAACTTGCACCAGCGTATACATATCTTACGGTTAATGGGGCGTTCGACAGGAATAGCCGCATGGCGAGCTCTAGGCTAGTCTTTTTTTCAGACACATTAAACCTATCTCTCGGGACTTCTCGCACGCACCATCGTGCCACCCACAAAAACTTGTACTCTGAGTTTAGTAGTACCTTATACAGGAAGAGAAGATGTGCGCGCACACACTCGTCCTCTCACACACGCGTCTGTTTTTTCTTGAAAAGGAGGATGATGACCCCCGGCCTCTGCATCTGGGAGTCACACACGCATCTGTAGCTATGAATTGTAGTGTTCTCAACCATCCGATTGGCTCTATCATGGATGTACCTATATACTAAAACATGTCTATATACATCTATATTTTGACAAATGGAAGGCATGTATTGTGGAACGGAGGGAGTGCTTGTCATCAAAATGGATAAAAAGGGACGTATCTAGAACTAAAATACATCTACATACATCTCCTTTTATCCATTTTGATGACAAGTAGTACTTCTTACCCGAAGGAACTTTATATCCAACAGACACAAAAATATCCGTTCGACTGTTGGAAATTACTGATCTGATGTCGAAGTAATTGTTGCATCGCCACCAAAACCCACCATTTCTTAAGCTAAAGTAGACCAAGGTAATCCCTATATTAGCATATTACTAAGATAAACAAAAGGCACTGTAGAAACATTTAGGACGTGAGCTTGTCAATCCGAATGTGGAGGGACACAAGCTTAGCCCTGGCCAGCAGTTTGGGCGGAACTGTCAAGAAGGTCAGCTCATGCACGTCGACATCGCCGGGATCCTTGCTGCTTGTCACCTCCATTTCCACCTTGACGGTGTCGGTCGTGCCTTTGGGCTCCCCCGGCGGGCCGTTCGCCCACAGCTTGGCCACGTAGTACGGCAATGGGGACGCCCCCGCTCTGATGCAGATGACCAACACGGTGATAGGCGCGCCGATGTCAAGCACGCAGCTGACCAAGAAAAATTCGTGGCGGTCCTCCTCCGTGAACAGCAAGAGCCGTGGCTCCGACAGTGGCACTTACAGCTGGAGCACCTTGCTGTACTGGATCCTGTGCACGGGCATGGGATGCGCGATGCTGATGTGGTGGTAGAGCGCCGGCGGCGGGCCTTCGTAGCCGCAGACGGGCACGGGGCATTTGCAGGGCGCGAGCGGACACACGCTCTGGTGATCGGCGAGCTTGTGGTAAGTGACGTAGAGCCCACAGCCTTCGTGCGGGCACTCCACCCTCACCGACGAAAGGATGGAGTCCACCGCCGTGTTCCGCATGTCGAAGCCACCGCCGCGCTCCCACTTCTGGCACTACTGCTGGTTCCCGGGGCGCTCGACGCGGCAATCCGCGCAGGCCAGGTGCCCTCCCTTGCACTGTAGAAATCAATCGAACATACATCAATCAAGAAACCTGCACCTTGCTCAATCAGCCGAACGGACGAGGTGTATTCGAACCTCATACACTGGAGGTGTCAAGGGGCGGAGGCACAAGGGGCAGTGGAGCACGGTGAGGTCCATCGAGACCTTAGAGAGCTCCATCATCGGATCCTGTTTGGTCTGCATGATCTCGCCCCCCTCGTGCACAACCATCTCTCGACTTGGGCCGGGATATTACAAAGCTTTACCGTCACATATTTTATACTACTTCAAGGTGCATTAAATCAACACATGCAAGTACTCACTCCAGTCCTTTTTACTCCGCACATTAGCTTTGTCTGAAATCAAAGTTTGCTAAGTTTGACCAAATTTATATTAAAAAATATTAACATCTATAACATCTAATAAATATAATATGAAAATATATTTCGAGATGGATCTAATAATAAATATGTTGTTATGTGAATGTTAATAATTTTTTGTATAAATTTGGTCAAAGTTGGATGAGATTGACTTCAGAAAAACCTAATATGCAGAGTAAAAAGGACCGGAGGGAGTATCAAAAGGAGAGTCACGGCATGCATGCATGCGTTATAATTAATGCATCGATAAACACAAATTATTGAAATTTATCGAGTGTAGTGCTTTGATGTGTCGCGTCAACTCGTACATCAACGAGAAGTTTGATTATCCTCTCCCTCGCGGACTTAACTGCACCTGCCTTTGGCTGTATGACAGGTTGGCCACACACCTGTCAGGCCCACCTGTCATACACGCAAAGGTACGAGCGTCCCTCCCTCGCCCATGAGCGTGGTGGCTGGCAAGACTAGGAGAAGCTTTCGCTACACGCTCTCCCTCCCGCACGCGGTGGACATGCAGCAGTTCAATCGGTGTCAGATGGCCAGAAGCATACTGTAGTACTCCTCCAGTGCAGTAGTACTCCATCATTGTTCGACTTCCCGAAGAGGCGAAGAGCCAAGTGCAGCCCGGACGCTCGTGTGACAGTTTCATGTGTAGAGTAGTCTAGGATAGCGTGTACCGTGCCTGTAAGCTTAAAATTGTTGGGGTCGGCTCCATGCTATGTGGTCGTATCGAAGTTTAAAAAAAAATTAAAATAGTCTTCTAGCCCTACCTGACACCCTGGTGATTGTAGTTTGCACGCTCATCTGGTCAAGACAGGAATATCTATATTTTAATTTGTTTTTTTCGAAAAGGGGGGACTCCCCAGCCTCTGCACGAGAACGATACATACGGCCACATGTATTCCAATTTGTGGTGGGTAAATGTTAGAGGTTGTAGCAAATATATTGTACATTGCGGGTCTTTCAGCCAAGTTTAGAGGCAAGCATGTGGGGCCAGTGCTATGATGTGTCGCGTCAACTCGTACAATGAGGAGAAGCTTGATTTTACTACACGCCTTCTCCCTCACCCATGTGCGTGGTTGCTCGTAAACGAGGACATGCTTTTGCTTAGTAGTACTTCTAAACAAGCTATCCGTCCCTCTCGCGGTGGACGGACATGCATCAGTGGATTCGACACTGTAGAAGCAGTAGTAGTAACATCATTGTTTGTCTTCTCGAAGAGGCGAAGAGCCAAGCGCAAACCGGACATTGCAGTTGCGAACATTGGAGCACGCATATAGCCAGGCTCTTGCATGAGACAAAATTGCTATGTGAGCGCACTATTGTACTAGTACATACAACTACTTACTAGTATAGCCCCACCACTCCAATCCATCTACTCCCAAGTCTCTGCCCAACACTGCTCACTCCAATCCAAGACCAAGTGACCAGAAGCCACAAGCACCTATGGAGGCGATGGACGCGAGCGGCAAACGGCTGTGCCAAATCATCCAAGGCGCCGGCCTGTGGCCCCGCACCGCGCAGCGTTTCCAGACGGTGCTGGCGACCGCAGGCATCGCTCACGCGGTCATCGCCGCCGAGGGAGGAAAACCACAGCTGCCGGAGGGGCCTGATCCTCTGCCCGTGCCATTCTCTCCGACACAGCGCCGGCTCGGGAGGTCCTCCGACCCTTCTTCCTCCCTGCCGTATTGTCCGCAGATCCGACCTGCCGCCGCCGACATCCCGGCGACCCTCAGGTATAAGTTCTTCGAAAGCGGCCTTGCTCTACTGCCCCAGCTCCCCACGTGTCTGCATGTGCATCTTTTTCTACTCCCATCAGCTCTTCCAAAGCCACCTAAATTTTTAGTATTATTAGAGGTAAAGCTACTTCATGCATTCGAATCTAGGGCTTTATTCAAACAATGAATAAAGGGGGGAAAGTTGTAGCATGAATCTAGGACTTGATTCAAAGAGGAAATAATATGGTGAAAGTAGTAGAGACCGGATACCCAACCGGTCTCTTGGTTGAAAAGGGAAATAATGGGAAAACGCAGTACAAACTGGATAAGGAACATATCTATTATTGGTTGAAAAAAGGATAGAAAGTGGCGGCTGGTCGACAAGTCAACAGAGTATGTCTAGGATTAGATTTGCTGCCATCACATAGTAAAAGGTCTCCAGGATTAGATTTGCTGCCCTCACATAGTAAAAGGTCTCAGGATTAGATTTGCTGCCCTCACATAGTAAAAGGTCTCATGATTAGATTTGCTGCCCCCACATAGTAAAAGGTCTCCAGGATTAGATTTGCTGCCCTCACATAGTAAAAGGTCTCCAGGATTAGATTTGCTGCCCTCACATAGTAAAAGGTGTCCAGGATTAGATTTGCTGCCCTCACATAGTACAAGGTCTCTAGGATTAGGTTTGCTACCCTCACATAGCATGAACAAACTCGGCATCACCACTTTATGCCTCCTTGTAGGTACATTGTGCTGATGCGTCCACTGTCGCATGTCCTTATACCAACCTTTTGCTGTTGTTAATGTAAGGGCGCATGTAAAATGAAGCGATCACACTGTTACCTTAGGGATATGTCTAACCAGTGTTATTGTTAATCTAATTCCTCCAGTGATAAGATGCAATTAAACTGTGTTACAAATGGCACTCCTGCTGTTTTCCCCAGTATGATAAGTTGCTCCTTTACGCTGCTGAGTGTCCTGGTGTCCCCACGGTCCCCTGCCCTTAAACCAACTCTTTAGCTGCTGTTGATTTACTGTGTCTGGTAAACAAGCAATGCCACCATTAAAGTAATCCCATATTTGAGGAATCTCATTGTTGATCGTAATTCTTCTGGTAACATGAAGCATTGCTGACGTTTTAAAATTTCTACTGTCCTTGCGTGATTGCCATGAACATAATTAAGATGCTTCTTTTCATTATGTATATGTTTCGTATATCCCTATTGACCAACAACTGTTTACTTTCTATCTTTTTGTGCAGATAGGGATATCCATTTCACCTTGTTGCTATTGTGACCTTTTGGTGAACTGCACAAAACACTTTTTTTGGAATGAGTGTCTTGTGCAGTTCAACTAAAATGTCACGTGGGCAACATCTCTCAATTTTGGTGGAACTGCACAAAATGGTGATTGGAGTTTCCAAAATCTCCGTCAAGTTCTGCTGGTAATCTCGAGCAACATTTTATTAGCCTTTGCAAGATGGAGCCGTCACTGTCACCACAATGGCACTTTATTTTAGTGGAACTGCACAAAAGGATAAGAAAATTATAGTTGCACCTTACATGAGTCGGACAGCCAACCTTAATGTTCCTCAATTTTAGTGCAACTACTAAAGAAGAACCTGCCAGCTCACAAGAGCAAGTACTTCTTGCTAGCTGAATGATGCAATCTTTGCTTCATTTTAGGTGAACTGTAGAAAAAGGCGCATGAATTGAATCATGGAACTCCAGGCAGACCTCATCCTAGTAGAGCTGGAGGTTGAGTTCAAGGAGGCCGCTATTAAAGCGAAATCATGCTCTCATGTCTCCTTGTTTGTGCTGTGCAAACATGCTATGCAAACAGGAATACTCAACTACAGATGTTGTGACGGTCAAGAGTATTTGCCAAGTTCTTCGATTGTATGACATGGCTAGCCAAGATGGATTTAATCCCGATATTCACTTTATCAAAAGGCTCTAATGGGTTGGTTCTGAATCTTGCAAGCTGGGAATCAGTGAGATGTGTAGGCATCTTTGTTGTACTTATTATTTGAATCTTATTTGTTGGTTCTGAATCTTGCAAGCTGGGAATCAATGAGATGTGTAGGCACGTTTGTTGTACTTATTATTTGGATCTTATTTGTTGGTTCTGAATCTTGCAAGCTGGGAATCAATGAGATGTGTAGGCATCTTTGTTGTAATTATTATTTGGATCTTATTTGTTGGTTCTGAATCTTGCAAGCTGGGAAACACGTCATGATGATGCAGAGGACAACAACCATAACAAACAGTTCAAACTTGGTAGTATTATCTTTGTGAAAGTGCGACAAATGTGTTGATCATGTGCGTCCTGAGAATAATAATTCTAATTGTTGTGCATGTTGATCCTGTGGCACTGATAGAACGAGCGAATGCATTGCTTGTTTTAAGTATAAATTTCTATTAAAGCTAATTAAATTTAAGTAAAGTGACCACTAACTCCTGTTATTACAGTACCAATACAGACCCGCTCATGAACCGACGTGTGGCCGAGGGTGCATCTTCTGCCAGGCGTGCAACAGACGAGGGAGGGGTAGTAACTGTTGTCGCCTGTACACACTCAGCTTACTGTTCAATCCAGTTCCCCAAGAGCTGAAAAACAAACAGCTGCCGCCGCCTACACACTCGTTCACTCGAAGAGACTCCAATGGCGATCCGAGGGGTGAGCCTGCTGGATATGGACTTCAGCAAGGAGTTCCCCTTTGACTTTATCGTTCAGTCCTATGGATGCACCGAGTTGAATGTGATGTACACCAACTATACGGACTCGGTGAAGCTCTACCTCGCCTCAGTCCTATGGCTGCACCAGGTTCTGGAGCATTCGCCCGTTTCATCGGCAGCGCCGACTGCACCTTCACTACGATGGAGAGAAGGAAGAACGCAATGATTCGGCCATCTGGTGCAACAAGATTGTCGACATCCAGAAGCAATACAAGATCATCAGCAACGGGCAGGAGAAGAACTCCGTGGTTGACCTTGCTGAGACCATCATTGACCCCTGATACGCCAACATGAAAGAAGACGACCTGAACACATGGGAGGTACCTCTGAATCTAGCCTACATAACCTACGCGGCCAAGGACACATACGCATGCTACGACACGTACAGGAAGATCTTGGACATGAGGGCGTGTCTGCTTCCCGTAACCGACGAGTACACGGACAGCCGCAGCGTCATGATCAAGCGTGCCAGGAAGGTCTAGATGTTGTACTTTATCTGTTTATAAGCACCTTTATCATCTGAGTGTTTCATGCATTAGCCTATGTGTCGTAATTATCTGTTTTGTCCGAAATATTTCTTTTAAGAACGCATTAACCTGATTGCTTTTTTTAGTGGCTATTTGCTTATGTATGTAAACTAGTTTACTTGTCCGTAAAAAAACTAGTTCACTCGGCTGCCGTGCTTTGAATCTCCTTCCTCCCAATATATTCCCCTCCTCAGGTGGACCCAACAGGTCTCTGAATTTTCTCCCACTTTCTTTTTCGATGTAAACTGAGTTTTCTCCCAGTACTTTCCCCTAGAACCAACTCAACTATCCCATGTCTAGCCTAAAAAATAATAATACCCCACGTACTATTAACTCATCAAATTAAAATGATATTTTATTTTGTAAGCTGAATGTTCTTACAAAATAATAATAATAATTGTTTATATATAACTTGGCAAGTTAACTCCTAGTGATTGCATACATAAGCATGCAAAGATTTTACTGACGTGCAATCATGTATTTATGTTTTTATAACATTTCTCCGTCTAGCCCAACATGATATTTTCACCCAGTCCAGCAAGTCCACGGATTTTGAGAAAAATGCAAATGGGATTTAAACGGGCTGCATAGATGCTACATCATTGTTTCACCCAGCCCACCAAATGGACTAAAAACAAATGGACTGGCTCACATGTGGGCCTGTAGGTCGAAGCCTAAGAAGGCGTTGGATTTACATCCAACGGCCGTCATTCTTCTTCAATCTCTCGTCTTCTTGCTCCAGCTACCCAAAGCAGCACCGGTCATGCCGCGTGCTCCTGCCTCTCGTGGCCGGCTATGATGCCGCAGAGGCCTCACCGCCCCCTACTACTCCCACCGCTGGCCTAAGGTATCCCTCTACTCACCCAAACCCCCTGTTATTCTGCGGCGACGGCAGCCTCATGCCACAGCCGAACCAGTGAACTCTCGTACTCCTCTCTGCATGGGCATCCACTGCCGCGTCTTCCCCGGCTCCGCGTCGTCCCCTTCCTAGGCCTCGCCGTCGTCCACCGCCTTGGTGCTCTCGGCGCGACGTGGTCAATGTGGTCAACGACCGACTTCCATCGGAAGAGTACTGTACGTGGAGAGGCTGACAGCTGGGTCCACGGCCACAACCCAGTTTTTTGTGATTTGCCAAGTAAGTCGCTTTGTCAGGCCTGTTGGGCTACAAATCTTTCAAGACGAGGAGAGCTTCATTCGGCTGGCCGAGAAAATGGCCTATCAGTAATGAGAAATGGGTTGTACATTTTTAAAACACATCAAACCGGAAATTAGTTTCAAATATCTTTTTTTCATTTCAAGATTTTAAATTACATTAATTTTTATGCATGGAGAATTTGTTGGATTTTATATTGATATACTTTTATTTTTAAAATCAGTTTGAATGTGAGTCGAAATTTCGGGATTAGAAACAGTTCAGCCGCACCGAGATATGCAAAATTTCATATAATTTTTTAACCGTGGCCACAATATGGGCTGTAATGCTAACAAAAAGAATATGGGCTCCAAAAAAACCTTAAGAATTAGCAAATGGGCTGTAAATTATTAGAAATAATGGCAGATGGGATGTATGCTGTTTTCCACATATTTGAGGCTTTCCTAAAAAAAGGTTGATGCACAAGCAGTGAATGTTGGATGTCCATCGAACGGCCGTCGTGCTTCTTCAATCTCTGCTCTTCCTTCTCCAGCCGCTCAAACAAGCGCCGGCGGGACTGCCTGCTCCCTCCTCCCCGCGGCCGGCTGTGCTGCCGCGCAGGCCTCACCGCCCCACCGTACTCCCATCGCTGGCCTAGCCATCCCTCTACTCACCCACACCTGCTGTTATTCTCCGGCGACGGCAGACGAACCAGTAAACCCTCGTACAGTCGTACTCCCCTCCGCGTGGGAAACAACTGCCGAGTCTTCCCTACTACTCCCACCGCGGAGGCCTCACCGCCCCCTACTACTCCCACCGCTGGCCCAAGGTATCCCTCTACTCACCCAAACCCCCTGTTATTCTGCGGTGACGGCAGCCTCACGCCATAGCCGAACCAGTGAACTCTCGTACTCCTCTTTGCGTGGGCATCCACTGCCGCGTCTTCCCCGGCTCCGCGTCGTCCCCTTCCTAGGCCTCGCCGTCGTCCACCGCCTTGGTGCTCTTGGCGCGGCGTGGTCAATGTGGTCAATGACAGACTTCCATCGGAAGAGTATTGTACGTGGAGAGGCTGACAGCTGGGTCCACAGCCACAACCCAGTTTTTTTGTGATTTGCCAAGTAAGTCGCTTTGTCAGGCCTGTTGGGCTGCAAATCTTTCAAGACGAGGAGAGCTTCGTTCGGCTGGCCGAGAAAATGGCCTATCAGTAATGAGAAATGGGTTGTACATTTTTAAAACACTTCAAACCGGAAATTAGTTTCAAATATCTTTTTTTCATTTCAAGATTTTAAATTAGATTCTAAGTCGTGCCTCGATGAGTTGTATGCTGTTTTCCACATATTTGAGGCTTTCCTAAAAAAAAGGTTGACGCACAAGCAGTGAATGTTGGATGTCCATCGAACGGCCATCATGCTTCTTCAATCTCTGCTCTTCCTGCTCCAGCCGCTCAAACAAGCGCCGGCGGGACTGCCTGCTCCCTCCTCCCTGCGGCCAGCTGTGCTGCCGCGCAGGCCTCACCGCCCCACCGTACTCCCATCGCTGTCCTAGCCATCCCTCTACTCACCCACACCTGCTGTTATTCTCCGGCGACGGCAGACGAACCAGTAAACCCTCGTACAGTCGTACTCCCCTCGGCGTGGGAAAGAACTACCGAGTCTTCCCTGCCTCCGTGTCGTTCCCTTCCTAGGTGTAACACCCTCGATGCGACTATAGCTCCCACGTGTCGAGGCATGACTTAGAGACATAATCGCATTGAAGGCATATGTCGCAAGTTAGGCAATCTTCACAAACATCCCATGTAATGTAATAATAAAAGGGGAGATAACATAGTTGGCTTACACTCGCCACGTCAATCAAGTACATAAATAACATTACATCAACCAACACTCATGGCCCGACTACGGCGCCAAAATAAAAGAGAACCCAACATGCGACACGGTCCCAATCACCCCCAACTAGGCACCACTACTGATCATCGGGAAAGGAAACATAGTATCGTTGAGAGTCTTCGTCAAACTCCCACTTGAGCTCACACGCGTCTCCTGGAGCGGAATCATCATGCCCTGCATCTGGTGTAATAGTAATCTGTGAGCCACAGGGACTCAGCAATCTCGCACCCTCGCGATCAAGACTATTTGAGCTTATAGGTAAGGCAAGGTAAAAATATGAGTGGAGCTGCAGCAAGCGACTAGCAAGTATGGTGGCTAACTTATTCGCAAAAGAGAGCGAGAAGAGGAGGCAAAGCACGAGCGAGAAACTAGAGAGCAACCTGCGCAAACATTACTCCAACACCGTGTCCACTTCCCGGACTCCGCCGAGAAGAGGCCATCACGGTAACACACTCGGTTGATACATTTTAATTAATTAAGGTTCAAGTTATCTACAACCGGACATTAACAAATTCCCATCTGCCCATAACCGCAGGCACGGCTTTCGAAAGTTCAAATCCCTGCAGGGGAGTCCCAACTTAGCCCATGACAATCTCTCACGGTCAACGAAGGAATAGACCTCCTCCCAAGACGTTCCGATCAGACTCGGTATCTCGGTAATTCAAGACACTTCGACAGGTTAAAACAAGACCAGCAACACCGCCCGAATGTGCC
This sequence comes from Triticum urartu, assembly GCF_056163025.1. Taxonomy (NCBI): domain Eukaryota; kingdom Viridiplantae; phylum Streptophyta; class Magnoliopsida; order Poales; family Poaceae; genus Triticum; species Triticum urartu. The sequence goes on from NC_141876.1 coordinate 444,964,579, forward strand.
GACAAATCCCGACAGGAGCTGCACATATCTCTTTCTCAGGGCACACTCAGATTGTCCTAGGTACGGGTAGGCCAGCCCAGAGTTGCCCCTGGTGGCCACCGGTAGCTGACAGGTGGACCAACACTCAGAGGAGCACTGGCCCGGGGGGGGGGGGGGGGGGTTAAAATAAGATGACCCTTGAGTCTGCAGAACCCAAGGGAAAGAAAAGGGCTAGGTGGCAAATGGTAAAACCAAGGTTGGGCATTGCTAGAAAAGCTTTAATCAAGGCGAAATATCAAGGGGTTCCCATTATAACCCAACCGCGTAAGGAACGCAAAATCCAGGAACATAACACCGATATGACGGAAACTAGGGCGGCAAGAGTGGAACAAAACACTAGGCGAGAGGCCGAGCCTTCCACCCTTTACCAAGTATATAGATGCATTAAGATAACATAGCAATATAATGATATCCCAACAAGTAAATAAATGTTCCAACAAGGAACGGCCTCCAATCTTCACCTGCAACTAGCAACGCTATAAGAGGGGCTGAGCAAAGCGGTAACATAGCCAATCAACGGTTTGCTAGGACATGGTGGGTTAGAGGTTTGACATGGCAATTTGGGAGGCTTGCAAGCAAGTGGTAGGCATCATAGCAATGGCAGAGCAAAAGAGAGAACAAACTAGCATAGCAAAGATAGTAGTGATTTCGAGGGTATGATCATCTTGCCTGCACAGTTGTCAGAGTTGACTGGATCCTTAAAAGAAACTCAACGGGCTCCTCGTTAGCGAACTCGTCTCCCGGCTCTACCCAAACAAGACAAACAAGCAACAAGGATACAATCAACCACGTGCAAACTCAATCAACACGATGCAAAGATGATATGCTATGCGGGATGCGATGCGGGATGCAAAATGCAAGATATGACAGGAAATGCATGAACCTGGCCTCAACTTGGAATTCCAAGGGTGCCACTGGAAAGATGAGATGAAATCGCTTGAAAACGATATAAAGAACGCCGGAATCAGAGTTACGGTTGGAAATGGCAAGCGATTCAAAAATGACACCGGTCTGCGATTTACAGCAAGTAGGCATCTAAATGCAATGAGATGGACATGCTACAGCCACCAAACATGGCAACAAAATACATGGCAGGGAAGCATTCAAGATGCTTAACAAAAGTCTAGCACTGAGCTATGGCCAAATCATCCATTAACAGGTTCAAACAAGCATGGCAAAAACGCAAATGGTAAAACAGATCTCAGACTTAGTGAAATTAACACTTGTCTGGAATTTCAGATCATATAGCCCTCTTCGGAGCAACAAAACAACATGCTACAAGACCTGAACATGACACAGAAAGACATGGCATGGAGCTACTGAACAAGCTTAACAAAAGTCCCTTAGTGACCTTGAGCCAAAAGGGATCACAAAATATACTAACAAGCACACGAACATAGCAAAAACATAATCAGTTTTCAGACTTAGTGAAAACTGGGACATGCTGAAACATAACTCACGAAGGCATGTTTATGAGCTCGATGCACTCACCACGGTGCAAGTCATGGCAAGACAAGCATACATCCTTAAAGAAGGCGCAAAATACAAGCTAGGCATGACAAGAACAATAGCATAGCATGCACGGATCAACTACAAGAACATCGGCAAAATCGCAAACAAGTTGACGATCTGTCCAGATTCACAACGAAGCAAAAGTAGAGCTCGATTGACTCAAGCTAGGGTGCTCCATAATTGCAAAAAAAGACATGGATGGATAGAGCACTACAAGATTAACAAAAACTCCTTTACTGATCATCCTCAAAAGAGGCACGGATCACTAGGAAACAACAAGAACATATGGCATCATGAACTAAACAATCCCAGGACTTGGTGAAATCACTAAGTCCCTGAAAACAGAATTAGCAAGTGCACCACTTTGCAAGCTTGCACAAGTCACCACGCACATCCTAAAAATACATGGGTTGCACCTCTGGAAAGATGACAAAACCCTTAACAAAACAAATGTAGAACTCACAGGCATAGCATGCACACATTAATCATGGCAAAAATGACAAAAGTGCTAAACGGAGTAACAGATCTGACAATTAACTCAAGTAGCCCACTTCTAATAGCATTTCTGGCATCAAGATGAGCTCAAATGAAAATGATGCACTGGAATGAAATGATGTACTCTCTGAGATGAACATTTTGATATGCTACACGCCCAAATCGGAGCTACGGATGAAAAGTTACGGAGCCGCGAACAGGAGCATATGGATCAATAATTTTGGGACTTAGTAAAAAATCAACCTCTCCTAGGGTTTACTGTAGTTCCGATCCAGATCTGGATCGCATGGAGCCCGAGGTGGCGGCGGCACTGTTCACGGCCGGTGCCGAGGTCGCCGGCGAGCTCTGGTCTGGGCAGAGAGGACGGCGGAGGGCGGCGGGGTCGCCGGTCCCGGCCGCGGGGCGGCGAGGCGACGAGGTAAGGCGGTCGGGAGGCGAGGCGCGGCTCCGGCCGGCGTCGGCGCGGGCGGCTGGCCGGAGTGGCGGCTCGGGCGGCGGGGCGGCGCCGGCAGGGAGGCGGCGGGCGCGGGTGCGGCACCGGGAGGAGGAGGGCGCGGGCGGCGCGAGGAGCTGGGCCGCGGGGGCCCGCGCTGGGCTCGGCGGGCCTCAGCGGCGGCGGCGGCGAAGCGGTCCCGCAAGGGACATGTGGCGGCTGCTGGCTGGTGCGGGCGGGCGGAGCGGACGCGTCCGGTCCGTCCGGACGTGTCCGGCGGCGACGGAGGAGAAAAAATCTAGGGTTTCGCCCGTGATTCGAATGAGGGAAGATATATATAGGCATAGAGGGGGCTAGGAGAGTCCAAATGAGGTGCGGTTTTCGGCCACGCGATCGTGATCGAACGCTCTAGGACATGGAGCAGAGTTTGGTGGGTTTTGGGCCAAATTGAAGGGGTGTTGGGCTGCAACACACACGAGGCCTTTTCGGTCCCTCGGTTAACCGTTGGAGTATCAAACGAAGTCCAAATGATACGAAACTTGACAGGCGGTCTACCGGTAGTAAACCAAGGCCGCTTGGCAAGTATCGGTCCAATCCAGAAATGTTTAATCCCCACACACGAAAGAAAGCTAGAAATGACCACCGGAGGAGAACGAAGCACCGGAATGCAAAACGGACAACGGGGAAAATGCTCGAATGCATGAGATGAACACGTATGCAAATGCAATGCACATGAAGACATGATATGAGATGCATGACAACGACAACAACACACGGAGACAAAAACCCGAACCCGAGATAATAAAATAACTTAACACCGGAAACGACAAGAGTTGGAGTACAAATAGGGAAAGTTACATCCGGGGTGTTACAACACTCCACCACTATGAAAGAATCTCGTCCCGAGATCTAGGACTGAAAGAACGCCGGGTACTCAGAACGGAGGTGATCCTCGCGTTCCCAGGTAGCTTCACGGTCGGAATGGTGTGACCACTTGACTTTGAGAAATTTTATTGACTTGTTGCGAGTCTTGCGTTCAGTCTCTTCAAGAATAGCAACTGGGTGCTCACGATAAGAGAGATCTTCTTGGAGCTCAATGTCCTCGAAGTTGACGGTGCGGTCAGGAGTCTTGAAGCACTTTCGAAGCTGAGAGACATGGAACACGTCATGAACATTTGCAAAGTTTGAAGGAAGCTCGAGTTGATAGGCGAGGTCGCCTCTCTTGCTGACAATCTTGAAAGGTCCCACGTATCTAGGGGCAAGCTTCCCTTTGATACCAAAGTGACGAGTACCTTTCATAGGAGATACACGGAGGTAACATGATCTCCGATCTCGAACGCCAAATCACGGTGCTTACTATCATAGTAGCTCTTCTGGCGGGATTGGGCTGCTTTGAGGTTATCTCGAATGACTTTGCACATTTCTTCTGCTTCTGTGATTAAGTCATTACCCAAAAGCTGACGTTCACCGGTTTCAGACCAGTTGAGGGGGTACGGCACTTCCTGCCATACAGAATTTCAAAAGGGGCCTTGCCCGAACTTGCTTGAAAACTATTGTTGTAGGAGAATTCAGCATAAGGAAGACAATCCTCCCACTTCATGCCGAAGGAGATCACACAAGCCCTGAGCATATCTTCAAGAATCTGGTTGACACGCTCGACTTGACCGCTTGTTTGAGGATGGAAAGCTGTGCTAAAGCGGATGTTAGTGCCCATGGCCTTCTGAAAAGAATCCCAAAACTTCGAGGTAAAGATGCTGCCACGGTCTGAAGAGATCACTTGAGGAATACCGTGCAGAGAGACAATTCGAGAGGTATAGAGTTCCGCCAATTGAGCTGCAGTGATCAACTCTTTGATAGGCAGAAAATGAGCCACTTTGGTGAGTTTGTCGATGACAACGAATATAGCATCATTGCCATGCTTGGACTTTGGAAACCCAGTCACGAAGTCCATTTCAATGTGGTCAAACTTCCATTCTGGAATAGCAAGAGGTTGGAGGAGACCAGCTGGCCTTTGGTGTTCTGCCTTCACTCTTCTGCAGACATCACATTCATTCACGAATTGAGCGATCTCGCGCTTCATTCGAGTCCACCAATAAACTTGCTTAAGGTCCTGATACATCTTCGTGCTACCAGGATGGATGGAGAGGAGAGAATTGTGAGCCTCATTCATGATCACTTTACAGAGGTCACCTTTGGACACAACAATACGATCCTCGAAGAAGAGAGTGTCCTTGTCATCAAGGCGGTAGCACTTGTACTTGGACTGACTCTTGGCAATCCCAATCTTCACCTTTTTCACCATAGCATCAAGAAGCTGGGCTTGGGGAATCTGGTCTTTCAAGGTAGGAGAGACTTGAAGGTTGGCGAGGAAACCTTGAGGAACAACTTGCAGATTAAGTTTGCGGAAAGCTTCACAAAGCTCGGGTTGATAAGGCTTGAGAATCAGACTGTTGCAGTAGGCCTTTCTGCTCAAAGCGTCAGCAATCACATTGGCCTTGCCTGGAGTATACTCAATACTCGGACTATACTCTTGAATCATTTCGACCCAACGAGTTTGCGTGAGGTTGAGATTAGGCTGCGTGAAGATGTACTTGAGACTCTTGTGATCAGTGAAAATGTCCACTTTTCTTCCCAATAGAAGATGTCTCCAAGTCAAAAGAGCATGCACAACTGCCGCCAACTCGAGATCATGAGTGGGGTAGTTCTTCTCATTAGGCTTCAACTGGCGATATGTATAAGCAACAACTTTCTTCTCTTGCATCAATACTGCGCCAAGGCCTTGGAGAGAGGCATCACAAAAGACCTCGTACGGCTTGGATTCATCAGGCGGAGTCAGAACTGGAGCAGTGATCAATTTCTCTTTCAAAGTGTTGAAAGCAATATCACACTCCGGAGACCAAACGTACTTGACGTGCTTCTGGAGAAGATTTGAGAGAGGCTTCGCGATCTTAGAAAAGTTTTCAACGAATCTTCGGCAATAGCTTGCGAGACCGAGAAAACTGCGGAGTTGCTTCACGTTCTGAGGAGGTTCCCAATTCACAATTGCAGACACCTTCTCAGGATTCACGGCAATGCCCTTGGCAGAGATGATATGACCAAGATAAAGAACCTCATCGAGCCAAAATTCACACTTGGAGAACTTGGCATAGAACTGATGTTCCCTGAGCTTATCGAGAACCAAACGCAAGTGCTTGGCATGATCTTCCTTGTTCTTCGAGAAAACCAGAATGTCGTCGAGATAGACCAAAACAAAGTCATTGGTGTAGGCATTGAAGATGAAGTTCATCATGCGAGAGAACGTCGGAGGAGCGTTGGCAAGGCCAAAAGACATGACAGTGTATTCATATGAACCAAAGCTTGTTCTGAATGCTGTCTTGGGAATATATTCTTCACGAATGCGAATCTGGTGATAACCCATATGGAGATCAAGCTTGGAGAATACTTGGGCACCTTTGAGTTGTTCGAACAGCTCATTGATGTTGGGAAGTGGGTATTTGTTCTTGATGGTCTTCTTGTTCACCGGACGGTAATCAACACAAAGTCGGTCTGTTCCATCCTTCTTCTTCACAAAAAGAACACCACAACCCCACGGAGAAGAACTAGGCCGGATTAGACCCATTTTCTCTTGCATATCGAGTTGCTTCTTCAGCTCCTTCAACTCTTCAGGACCGAGCTTGTAAGGACGTTTGCACACAGGTTCCATGCCAGGCTCAAGATCAATAACGAATTCAACTGGCCGGTGCGGAGGCATTCCTGGGAGCTCTTCTGGAAAGACGTCTTGGTATTCGCAAACGACAGGAATTTGAGAGATGGCATCCAATTCACCCTTCTCATTGAGAGAAAACAGACGGATAGTATCATCACGAGCGGCAAAGACAATTACATCCTCAGACGAATGAGTCAATTGAATCTGCCTGGCTGCACAATCAAGCTGAGCCTTGTGCTTAGAAAGCCAATCCATTCCGAGAATAAGATCAATATCCGAGTCACCGAGAACCGTAGGAGAAGCCAAGAACTTGTAGTCACCCAAAGTGATAGAAACATCCGGAACGATGGAGTTAGCCTGCATGCGCTTACCGGGAGAAACAACTGCTAAAGGACTAGGCAAAACTTGCGAAACCAATTCATGCCTATTTGTAAACGGTCTCGAGATGAAGCAATGCGATGCACTAGTGTCAAAAAGAACTTTTGCAGGAATATCATTAACAGGAAGGTTACCCATGATCACATCTGACGAGTCCTCTGCCTGAGCTGCATTCATCAAATTGACCTTGGCATGCTTGGGGTTATGCTTGACCACAGCTGTACTTGCCGATCTGGCAGGAGGAGGAGGAAGACGCCTCTGGTTGAGACACTTGTTGGCATAGTGACCCTTCTGTTGGCACTTGTTGCACGTGACCTCTAAAAGCGGACGGTGATACGGAGCACTCGATCTTGGAGCTTGAGACGAAGTCTTGTTCTGAAAGCCAGGGTTGGGTGGGTGGGAAGAACCACTGCCACCTTTGCTCTTCTGCTGATACGGCTGACGGAACGGAGGAGGAGGAAGCCAAAACTTCTGCTACTTGGCCAGTTGAGTAGAGGAAGAAGGAGTAACATCTCTGACTCGCTTCTTGGAAGCATCACACCTCAACTGAGCAGCCTCTTGCTTCAGTGCCATGTTGTAGAACTCATCGTACCTCAAGGGCTCAAAGAGGAGAAGAGCGAGCTGAATTTCTTCTCTGAGACCACCCCTGAACTGATATATCATGCTCTTCTCATCAGGGACGTCCTGCTTGGCAAAGCGGGCGAGCTTCTGGAACAACTTGTTGTAGTCATAGACAGACAAAGAGCCTTGCTTCAGATTGCGGAATTCCTCACGCTTGCTTTCAACCACGCTCTGGGGAATATGATGAGCCCTGAAATCTTGACGGAAATCATCCCAAGTGATAACACGTCCACCTCTGGAGTCCTTGTACTGCTGGAACCATTCTGCAGCTTGATCTTTGAGTTGGAAGGAAGCGAACTTGACAAAGTCCTCAGGCCTGACGTTACTGCACTCGAAATGCTTACACAGATCCACAAGCCAATCGTCGGCATCGGTTGCCTCAACACAATTGCTGAAAGTCTTTGGCCCGTTAGCAAGGAACTGGTTGAGTGTAGCAAAGTGACTCTGATTGCTGCCTTGATTCCCTTGACTGGCTTGATTGCGCTCTTGAAGAATTTGCATGATCAGCTATGTATTTGCATTGGTTGCGGCCATCATAGCTTGCCATGCCTTTGGAGGAGGTGGAGGTGGTGGCGGATCAGGATTCGGAGTCGTGCGCGTTGGAGGAGCCATCATGAAGAGGTTGACCACCATTAGCACATTGACAGATAAATATTGAAGCTGAATCCAACGGAATGAAAATTGCAACATATAGTCTTCACATCCGAACAAAATGAACGAATGCATCCTCTTAAAATGGTCACATATCCATAATGAGAAGCCACGTAGAATTAAGATAGAGAAATAAATCAACAAGGTACGGATCAAGAACAAATAATCGGTAAGAAATCCCAATCTCAAACCAATATCCGTGGAAGAAAAAACTAGAGCTACTAGAATTCCCACCTATGAAACTCCCAAACCTTTCCGGTTATGCAATCAGGTGTTGGGGATACAGGGGAAGCATAATATCTCACCCAAACTAGCAAATCCTACATCCAGCTGTATCCATCCTTCAACACATAACCAAGAAAACTTCGGAAACCATCTACCTCAACCTTCGAAAATCATCCATTATACAAGTTATGGCGATACTCCCGAACTCCCGCCCCAGTACTGGGTGGCGTCGAGGTTATCTCACCAACGAACTGCATAAAAGAGATTTTCGATGTCGGCGTACTAAACTCAGGTATTCCAGAACTGCAACGATAAAATTATGATGACAACACCTCAGAGCTCAACTCCACGGGAAACTTCCACTAAACCCCTGACAGGAGGCACCAAGACAATGTTCTCATCATAAAACCATCGGAACGATTCCAAGATACCCGCGTGATCCTAAAATTTTTTTTAGTGAAATTTGAGAAGAGAAGAGTCAAAACTCTACGTCAGGATGCCTTACCAGAGCGATGAGGAGACTGGGAAGTAAAAAGAATTCCTAAACTCTCCGATATATAATTCCTAAAGACTCAAAACATTTTTCTAGACACAACTCGGCCGCTAAAAACGATCAAGCGATGGGGCTCCTAAGGTCGGGGAAGGCTCTGATACCAACTTGTAACACCCTCGATGCGACTATAGCTCCCACGTGTCGAGGCACGACTTAGAGACATAATCGCATTGAAGGCATATGTCGCAAGTTAGGCAATCTTCACAAACATCCCATGTAATGTAATAATAAAAGGGGAGATAACATAGTTGGCTTACACTCGCCACGTCAATCAAGTACATAAATAACATTACATCAACCAACACTCATGGCCCGACTACGGCGCCAAAATAAAAGAGAACCCAACATGCGACACGGTCCCAATCACCCCCAACTGGGCACCACTACTGATCATCGGGAAAGGAAACATAGTATCGTTGAGAGTCTTCGTCGAACTCCCACTTGAGCTCACACGCGTCTCCTGGAGCGGAATCATCATGCCCTGCATCTGGTGTAATAGTAATCTGTGAGCCACAGGGACTCAGCAATCTCGCACCCTCGCGATCAAGACTATTTGAGCTTATAGGTAAGGCAAGGTAAAATATGAGTGGAGCTGCAGCAAGCGACTAGCACGTATGGTGGCTAACTTATTCGCAAAAGAGAGCGAGAAGAGGAGGCAAAGCACGAGTGAGAAACTAGAGAGCAACCTGCGCAAACATTACTCCAACACCGTTTCCACTTCCCGGACTCCGCCGAGAAGAGGCCATCACGGTAACACACTCGGTTGATACATTTTAATTAATTAAGGTTCAAGTTATCTACAACCGGACATTAACAAATTCCCATCTGCCCATAACCGCAGGCACGGCTTTCGAAAGTTCAAATCCCTGCAGGGGAGTCCCAACTTAGCCCATGACAATCTCTCACGGTCAATGAAGGAATAGACCTCCTCCCAAGACGTTCCGATCAGACTCGGTATCTCGGTAATTCAAGACACTTCGACAGGTTAAAACAAGACCAGCAACACCGCCCGAATGTGCCGACAAATCCCGATAGGAGCTGCACATATCTCTTTCTCAGGGCACACTCAGATTGTCCTAGGTACGGGTAGGCCAGCCCAGAGTTGCCCCTGGTGGCCACCGGTAGCTGACAGGTGGACCAACACTCGGAGGAGCACTGGCCCGGGGGGGTTAAAATAAGATGACCCTTGAGTCTGCAGAACCCAAGGGAAAGAAAAGGGCTAGGTGGCAAATGGTAAAACCAAGGTTGGGCATTGCTGGAAAAGCTTTAATCAAGGCGAAATATCAAGGGGTTCCCATTATAACCCAACCGCGTAAGGAACGCAAATCCGGGAACATAACACCGATATGACGGAAACTAGGGCGGCAAGAGTGGAACAAAACACTAGGCGAGAGGCCGAGCCTTCCACCCTTTACCAAGTATATAGATGCATTAAGATAACATAGCAATATAATGATATCCCAACAAGTAAATAAATGTTCCAACAAGGAACGGCCTCCAATCTTCACCTGCAACTAGCAACGCTATAAGAGGGGCTGAGCAAAGCGGTAACATAGCCAATCAACAGTTTGCTAGGACATGGTGGGTTAGAGGTTTGACATGGCAATTTGGGAGGCTTGCAAGCAAGTGGTAGGCATCATAGCAATGGCATAGCAAAAGAGCGAGCAAACTAGCATAGCAAAGATAGTAGTGATTTCGAGGGTATGATCATCTTGCCTGCACAGTTGTCAGAGTTGACTGGATCCTCAAAAGCAAACTCAACGGGCTCCTCGTTAGCGAACTCGTCTCCCAGCTCTACCCAATCAAGACAAACAAGCAACAAGGATACAATCAACCACGTGCAAACTCAATCAACACGATGCAAAGATGATATGCTATGCGGGATGCGATGCGGGATGCAAAATGCAAGATATGACAGGAAATGCATGAACCTGGCCTCAACATGGAATTCCAAGGGTGCCACTGGAAAGAGGAGATGAAATCGCTTGAAAACGATATAAAGAACGCCTGAATCGGAGTTACGGTTGGAAATGGCAAGCGATTCAAAAATGACACCGGTCTGCGATTTACAGCAAGTAGGCATCTAAATGAGATGGACATGCTACAGCCACCAAACATGGCAACAAAATACAGGGAAGGGAAGCATTCAAGGTGCTTAACAAAAGTCTAGCACTGAGCTATGGCCAAATCATCCATTAACGGGTTCAAACAAGCATGGAAAAAATGCAAATGGTAAAACAGATCTCAGACTTGGTGAAATTAACACTTGTCTGGAATTTCAGATCATATAGCCCTCTTCGGAGCAACAAAACAACATGCTACAGGACCTGAACATGACAAAGAAAGACATGGCATGGAGCTACTCAACAAGCTTAACAAAAGTCCCTTAGTGACCTTGAGCCAAAAGGGATCACAAAATATACTAACAAGCACACGAACATAGCAAAAACATAATCAGTTTTCAGACTTAGTGAAAACTGGGACATGCTGAAACATAACTCACGAAGGCATGTTTACGAGCTCGATGCACTCACCACGGTGCAAGTCATGGAAAGACAAGCATACATCCTTAAAGAAGGCACATAATACAAGCTAGACATGGCAAGAACAATAGCATAGCATGCACGGATCGACTACAATAACATCGGCAAAATCGCAAACAAGTTGACAATCTGCCCAGATTCGCAACGAAGCAAAAGTAGAGCTTGATTGACTCAAGCTAGGGTGCTCCATAATTGCAAACAAAGACACGGATGGATAGAGCACTACAAGATTAACAAAACTCCTTTACTGATCATCCTCAAAAGAGGCACGGATCACTAAGAAACAACAAGAACATATGGCATCATGAACTAAACAATCCCAGGACTTAGTGAAATCACTAAGTCCCTGAAAACAGAATTAGCAAGTGCACCACTTTGCAAACTTGCACAAGTCACCACACACATCCTAAAAATACATGGGTTGCACCTCTACGGATGAAAAGTTACGGAGCCGCGAACAGGAGCATATGGATCAAGAACTTCAGGACTTAGTAAAAAAATCAACCTCTCCTAGGGTTTACTGTAGCTTCGATCCAGATCTGGATCGCACGGAGCCCGAGGTGGTGGCGGCACTGTTCACGGCCGGAGCCGAGGTTGCCGGCGAGCTCCGGTCTTGGCGGAGAGGACGGCGGAGGGCGGCGGGGTCGCCGGTCCCGGCCGCGGGGCGGCGAGGCGACGAGGTAAGGCGGCGGGGCACTGCACCGGGAGGCGAGGCGCAGCTCCGGCCGGTGTCGGCGCGGGCGGCTGGCCGGAGTGGCGGCTCGGGCGGCGGGGCGGCACCGGCAGGGAGGCGGCGGGCGCGGGCGCGGCGCCGGGAGGAGGAGGGCGCGGGCGGCGCGAGGAGCTGGGCCGCGGGGGCCCGCGCTGGGCTCGGCGGGCCTCAGCGGCGGCGGCGAAGCGGTCCCGCAAGGGACACGTGGCGGCTGCTGGCTGGTGCGGGCGGGCGGAGCGGACGCGTCCGGTCCGTCCGGACGTGTCCGGCGGCGACGGAGGAGAAAAAATCTAGGGTTTCGTCCGTGATTCGAATGGGGGAAGATATATATAGGCATAGAGGGGGCTAGGAGAGTCCAAATGAGGTGCGGTTTTTGGCCACGCGATCGTGATCGAACGTTCTAGGACATGGAGCAGAGTTTGGTGGGTTTTGGGCCAAATTGAAGGGGTGTTGGGCTGCAACACACACGAGGCCTTTTCGGTCCCTCGGTTAACCGTTGGAGTATCAAACGAAGTCCAAATGATACGAAACTTGACAGGCGGTCTACCAGTAGTAAACCAAGGCCGCTTGGCAAGTCTCGGTCTAATCCGGAAATGTTTAATCCCCACAAACGAAAGAAAGCTAGAAATGACCACCAGAGGAGAACGAAGCGCCGGAATGCAAAACGGACAACGGGGAAAATGCTCGAATGCATGAGATGAACACGTATGCAAATGCAATGCACATGAAGACATGATATGAGATTCATGACAACGAAAACAACACACGGAGACAAAAACCCGAACCCGAGATAATAAAATAACTTAACGCCGGAAATGGCAAGAGTTGGAGTACACATAGGGAAAGTTACATGCGGGGTGTTACACTAGGCCTCGCCATCGTTCACCGCCCTGGTGCTCTTGGCGCGGCCTGGTCAACGTGGTCAATGACCGACATGCATCTGAAGTGGACTGTACGTGGAGAGGCCGACAACTGGGTCCACGGCCGCACGCAAGGAAATGCCTCCTTATTACGCGCAAAATAATGATTCCTCCACCTGACATCAGGGACCCACCGAAAGGGCCTCTGTATTTAGCGAAAAAACGTTACCGCCGCTGACAGCTCGGATCCACCAGCTATATCTTCGCATGCAAGGAAGTGCCTCCTTATTACGCACAATAAAATGAATACTCCCCCTGTTAGCTGGGACCTAGTGTAGTGGCAGGCTGACTTGTGGGCCTACTAAGTTGACGGGGACAGAGGGCTTTGTCAACTTAGTCAATATGCACGATTCTAGCTCCAGTGACCGTACGATGTCCATCCAACGGCCGTAGTGCTTCTTCAACCTCTTGTCTTCTTGCTCCAGCCACCCAAACTAGCACTGGTCGTGCCTCGTGCTCCTGCCTCCCGTGGCCGGCTGCGATGCGGTGGAGGCCTCACCGCCCCCTACTACTCCCACCGCTAGCCAGACCATCCCTCTACTCACCCACACCCCTGTTATTCTACGGCAACGGCAGCCTCACACCGCAGCGAACCAGTGAACCCTCGTACTCCTCTACGTGTGGGCATCCACTGCCGCGTATTCCCCGGCTCCGTGTCGTCCCCTTCCTAGGCCTTGCCGTCGTCCACCGCCCTGGTGCTCTCGGCGCAGCGTGGTCAACATGGTCAAGGAAAGGCTTCCATCGGACGTGGACTATACATGGAGAGGCTGACAGCTGGGTCCACGGCCGCAGTAAGGAAGTGCCTCCTTATTACGTGCAAAATAATAATTCCTCCACCTGACAGCGGGGACCCACCGGTTGGGCCACCGTATTTCGCGAAAAAAACATTTGCCCCTGACTCCTGGGACCCACTAGCTACATCTTCACACGCAAGGAAGTGCGTCCGGGCAAAAAAAACGATTCGCCCCCCTGACTGCTGGGACCCACCAGCTACATCTTCGCAGGCAAGGAAGTGCCTGACAGTCGGGACCCACCTGGTTGAAGCGTACGTAGCGTTGTCATTTTGGTCGCGAACGTGTACGTACATATATACTGGTGGATGTAGAGGCGCGCACGTGTCGTAGTAGAGGCGCGTACGTGTCGTAGTAGAGGCGCGCACGTAGCATGTACACGTACGTACAGCGGCCAGGGTGCAAGAAAGAAAATACGGCCACGTATGTGTACATACGGGCGGCGTCTCAAATGCCTACTCGCGCATACGTACGGCCAGGGCTCATGTACATGGCTAGGTCGGAACGGAGAAATAGCATCGTCGTCGTGTTCATGAGGAGGCAACGGAATGTGTCGTGTTCATGGGGAGGCAACGGAATGCATCGTGTTCATTGGGAGGCAATGGAACGCGTTGGAGCCAACCGGCTGGGTCGGAACGGAATGTGTGGTCGTGTTCATCAGGAGGGCTTGGATGGAATAGGCGATGGAAACGAGGCCTGGCGTACCGCACAACGGAGGAAACGGACCTCGTACGTTCAGAACGGGGTCCTGTTGATCGGGAGGGGTCTGACATACCGCAAAACGGAGGAAATGGACCTCCTACGGTCGAAACAGGGGTCCCGTTGATCGGGAGGGGTGTGGCGTACCGCAAAACGGAGGAAACGGACCTCCTACGATCGAAACGGGGGTCCTGTTGATTGGGAGGGGTGTGGCGTAGCACAAAACAGACGAAACGGACTTGTGTTGGAGCGCTAGGGTCGAAACGGGGGTCCTGTTCATCGGGAGGGGTGTGGCGTACCGCAAAACGGGACTCCACGGGATACTGTTCATCTCCATCATCAGCCTCCTCCAGCCTCCACGGTCTATCGTCGACCTCCTCCAGCCTCCACGGGCTCCTGCTCATCCAGCCTCTACCACGCGCTACTCCACCGGCTACTATTAAACCACCCCTCCACGGGCACCCCTCCATCGTCTACTGTTCATCCAGCCCTCCACACCACGGGGTCCTGTTCAACCACCCCTCCATGGGCACCCCTCCACTGTCTACTGTTCATCTAGCCCTCCACCACACCACGAGGTCCTGTTCATCCAGAGGCAACGCCACCGCTCACTGTTCATCCACCCCCCCCCCTCAACGCTCACTGTTCATCCCAGAGGCAGCATCGATCGGCTTCAGTTAGCAACAGTAGCGAGGAATCGCTCGATCAGGTTCAGTTAACAGCCATTGATCGATCACTTGGGTTCAGTAACGCGTAGCCTACAGTGCAATCGCTCGAGTTCAGTTAGAGCCCAACGCCTCGCTCGGGTTCAGTTAGAGCCAATGCCTCGCACACACACGCGTACGTGTACGAGAGAAACGCACATCGCTCGGCCCCCGGTCTCCCACCGTAACCGGGAACTCCCCGAAATTTTGCTCCCCCTCGCTTCTCCCACGGTTTTTTCCTTCATGGACGGCCCAAAGAATGTCATGCAGCTGCGTCTCCGGCCCGCCCAGGAAGAAAAGCCCATTTTCTGTCATGATTTTTTGTCATAGAAGTAGGAGCCCACCACATCTATGATGATACCGGGTTTTGTCACAATTATCGTCATAGAAGTGTCATATGTATGACAGAATTTTTTTTCGTTCGGCCCAAAATGTCACGGATGTGTCTTTTTTTGTAGTGTTGGCAATAATTCCCATGTGTCCTCAGGAGCGCTTTTCTCTATATAAGAATTTGTCCAGGCTTGTCCTTTGCTACAAAAGGATTGGGCCACCTTGCTACACTTTATTTACTTTTGTTACTTGTTGCTCGTTACAAATTATCTTATCACAAAACTATCTGTTACCTATAATTTTAGTGCTTGTAGAGAATACCTTGCTGAAAACCGTTGTTATTTCCTTCTGCTCCTCGTTGGGTTCGGCACTCTTATCGAAAGGACTACGATAGATCCCCTATACTTGTGGGTCATCAAGACTCTTTTATGGCGCCATTGCCGGGGAGTGAAGCGCCTTTGGTAGGTGGAATTTGGTAAGGAAAAATTTATATAGTGTGCTGAAATTTACTGTCACTTGTTACTATGGAAAGTAATCCTCTGAGGAGCTTGTTCGGGGTATCTTCACCCCGACCAGTAGAGCAAAAACTTGCTCCTCAACCTACTGAAAATGAAAATGTCTGCTTTGAAATTCCTTCGGGTATGACAGAAAAACTGCTAGCTAATCCTTTTGCAGGAGATGGAACATTATGATAACCCACAAGTATAGGGGATCGCAACAGTTTTCGATAAGTAAGAGTGTCGAACCCAACGAGGAGCTAAAGGCAGAACAAATATTCCTCAAGTTCTATCGACCACCGATACAACTCTACACACGCTTGACGTTCGCTTTACCTAGAACAAGTATGAAACTAGAAATACTTTGTAGGTGTTGTTGGATAGGTTTGCAAGATAATAAAGAGGACGTAAATAAAAAGTAGGGGCTGTTTAGATAAGGACACAACTAAGTTAGTTTTAGTAGAGAGCTTGTTGTTACGAGAAAGTTATTTGTCCCTAGGCAATCGATAACTAGACCGGTAATCATTATTGCAATTTTATATGAGGGAGAGGCATAAGCTAACATACTTTCTCTACTTGGATCATATGCACTTATGATTGGAACTCTAGCAAGCATCCGCAACTACTAAAGATCATTAAGGTAAAACCCAACCATAGCATTAAAGCATCAAGTCCTCTTTATCCCATATGCAACAACCCCCTTACTCGGGTTTGTGTTTCAGTCACTCACGCAACCCACTATAAGCGAATCAAGAACGTATTGCAACACCCTACATTGGGGATCCCTCACGCTTGCGTGTAAGAGAGAGGTTACACCGCTGCATAGAGGGGGGAAGAGTTGGTGATGATGGCGGTGAAGTTGTTGGTGAAGATTGCGGTGATGATGATGACCCCCGGTGGCACTCCGGTGCCACCGGAAGCGAGGGGGGAGAGCCCCCCTCCTTCTTCTTCTTCCTTGACCTCCTCCCAAGATGGGAGAAGGGTTTCCCCTCTGGTTTTTGGTCTCCATGGCATGGGAGGGGCGAGAGCCCCTCCGAGATTGGATCTGTCTCTCTGTTTCTCTCTGTTTCCGCGTTCTCAGATTCTACCATTTCACCGTTTCTTATATTCCCGGAGATCAGTAACTCCGATTGGGCTGAAATTTTAACACGATCTCTATCCGAATATTAGCTTTCTTGCCGCGAAAGAAGGGCATCAACCGCATTACGGGGTGGCCACGAGGGTCAGGGGCGCGCCCCCTGCCTCGTGGGCCCCTCGAGCATCGTCTCGCGTGGATTTTTCTTCCCAAAAATCATATATATTCCAAAAAAATCTCCATCTGTTTTTATTCCGTTTGGACTCCATTTGATATGGATATTCTGCGAAACAAAAAACATGCAACAAACAGGAACTGGCACTGGGCATTGGATCAATATGTTAGTCCCAAAAAATAGTATAAAAAGTTGCCAAAAGTATATGAAAGTTGTAGAATATTGGCATGGAACAATCAAAAATTATCGATATGACTGAGATGTATCAGCATCCCCAAGCTTAATTCCTTCTCGTCCTCGAGTAGGTAAATGATAAAAAAGATAATTTTTGATGTGGAATGCTACCAAGAATAATCTTGATCACATATCTAATCATGGCATGAATATTAAGATACGAGTGATTCAAAGCAATAGTCTATCATTTGACATAAAAACAATAATACTTCAAGCCCACTAATAAAGTAATCATGTCTTTTCAAAATAACATGGCCAAAGAAAGTTATCCCTACAAAATCATATAGTCTGGCTATGCTCCATCTTCACCACACAAAATATTCACATCATGCACAACCTTGATGACAAGCCAAGCAATTGTTTCATACTTTTGATGTTCTCAAACCTTTTCAAATTTCACGCAATACATGAACGTGAGCCATGGACATAACACTATAGGTGGAATAGAATGGTGATTGTGGAGAAGACAAAAAGGAGAAGATAGTCTCACATCAACTAGGCGTATCAACGGGATATGGAGATTCCCATCAATAGATGTCAATGCGAGTGAGTAGGGATTGCCATGCAACGGATGCACTAAGAGCTATAAGTGTATGAAAGCTCAGACTGAAAACTAAGTCGGTGTGCATCCAACTTGCTTGCTCATGAAGACCTCGGGCGTTTGAGGAAGACCATCATCGGAATATACAAGCCAAGTTCTATAATGAAAATTCCCACTAGTATATGAAAGTGATAACTCAAGAGACTCTCTATATGAAGAACATGGTGCTACTTTGAAGCACAACTGTGGTAAAAGGATAGTAACATTGCCCCTTCTCTCTTTTTCTCTCATTTTTTATTTTTTTTATTTTTTTTGGGCCTTCTCATTTTTTGGCCTTTCTCTTTTTTATATATTTTTTATTTTTTTTCGTCCGGAGTCTCATCCCGACTTGTGGGGGAATCATAGTCTCCATCATCCTTTCCTCACTGGGGCAATGCTCTAATAATGATGATCATCACACTTTTATTTACTTGCAACTCAATATTACAACTCGATACTAGAACAAAGATATGACTCTATATGAATGCCTCCGACGGTGTACCGGGATGTGCAATGATCTAGCGTAGCAATGACATCAAAAAACGGACAAGCCATGAAAACATCATGCTAACTATCTTACGATCATGCAAAGCAATATGACAATGAATGATCAAGTCATGTATATGATGATGATGATGGAAGTTGCATGGCAATATATCTCGGAATGGCTATGGAAATGCCATGATAGGTAGTATTGGTGGCTGTTTTGAGGAAGGTATATGGTGGGTTTATGATACCGGCGAAAGTTGCGCGGTACTAGAGAGGCTAGCAATGGTGGAAGGGTGAGAGTGCGTATAATCCATGGACTCAACATTAGTCAAAAAGAACTCACATACTTATTGCAAAAATCTATTAGTCATCAAAACAAATTACTACACGCATGATCCTAGGGGGATAGATTGGTAGGAAAAGACCATCGCTCATCCCCGACCGCCACTCGTAAGGAAGACAATCAATAAATAAATCATGCTCCGACTTCGTTACATAACGGTTCACCATACGTGCATGCTATGGGAATCACAAACCTCAACACAAGTATTTCTACTAATCCACAACTACCCACTATAATGACTCTAATATCACCATCTTTATATCGCAAAACTATTGCAAGAAATCAAACATATCATATTCAGTGATCTACAAGTTTTATGTAGGATTTTATGACTAACCATGTGAATGACCAGTTCCTATCATCTCTAAATAGATATAAGTGAAGTAAGAGAGTTTAATTCTTTCTACAAAAGATATGCCCACGCTCTAACAAATATAAGTGAGGCAAAAGAGCATTCTACAAAATGGCAGTTTTCTATGTGAAGAGAAACAGGCAATCCAAACTTCAAATGATATAAGTGAAGCACATGAAGCATTCTATAAAGCCATACTCAAAAGATATAAGTGAAGTGCATAGAGAATTCTATAAATAAACCAAGGACTATCTCATACCAGCATGGTGCATAAAATAAAAATGAAAACTAAATGCAAAAGACGCTCCAAGATTGCACATATCGCATGAACGAAATGAATCAGAAAACATACCGGTACTTTGTTGAAGAAAGAGGGGATGCCTTCCGGGGCATCCCCAAGCTTAGACGCTTGAGTATCCTTGAATATTTACTTGGGGTGCCTCAGGAATCCCCAAGCTTGAGCTCTTGCCTCTCTTCCTTCTTCTCACATCGAGACCTTCTCGATCATCGAACACTTCATCCACACAAAACTTCAACAGAAAACTCGGTAAGATCCGTTAGTATAATAAAGCAAATCACTACTCTAAGTACTGTTGCAAACCAATTCATATTTTGTTTTTGAATTTTGTCTACTGTAATATAACTTTTTCATGGCTTAATCCACTGATATAAATTGATAGTTTCATCAAAATAAGCAAACTATGCATCAAAAACAGAATCTGTCTAAAACAGAACAGTCTGTAATAATCTGAACATTCACCATACTTCTGATACTTGAAAAATTCTACCAAAATTACGAAAAATAAACAATTTGTATAGGAAGACAGTGCAAAAAGAATCAGAACCATTTGACGTTCCAGCACAAAATGTAAAATCGCGCACTACAGCCAAAGTTTCTGTCCTGCACCGTACAAACCATCTAGCAAATGTAAACATCCTAAAGGCAAACCTTGGCACATTATTTTTATAATACAATGGAATTTTACAAGGGGATAATTAGTTTTGTTGAAAAGTTTCTGTAATCAAGATTCACAAAGTTGCCGTGAGCATGAACAAAGTTCAAGGAGCTCTCCCACTTCAACAATGCTTGTCTTTCTCACTTTCACTTTCCTTTTTGAAAAAGTTTTGGGTTACCTCTTTATTTTTGTTGTTTTTAAAATATATGAAAGCACTCAATAGAAATAAATGACTCTCTAAAACTTCTGGGTTGTCTCCCTGGCAGCGCTTTCTTTAAAGCCATTAAGCTAGGCATATAGTGCTCAAGTAATGGATCCACCCGGATCCCAAGGTATATCAAAGCCAATTTTAATTAACAATGATTTGTAATTTAGTGGTGAGCACAAGGTAACATATATCATATAACAACGAAGTCTAACTCTCTTCCTATGCATCGGCATGTCATAAAAGAACAATTCAGGCACACAAAGTAAAGGCCAATGCATAGTATAAACTGTTTCTTGCAATTTTATCGTATTGGAAACATAGAGAGGTGGAGATATAGTTCCTCTCTCATAATAATTGCAAGTAGGAGCAGCAAGCACATGCATATTATATTCATCAAAATCATCATGTGCAACGGTAAAAGGCAACCCATCAATATACTCCTTAATAAGAGCAAACTTCTCCGATATAGTGTAGTTTGGAGAATTCAAAAAGATAATAGGACTATCATGTGTGGGTGAAATAGCAACAATTTCATGTTTAACATAAGGAACTATAGCAAGTTCATCTCCATAAGCATAATTCATATTGGCATCTTGGCCACAAGCATAGCAAGCATCATCAAAAAGGGATATTTCAAAAGAATCAACGGGATCATAACAATCATCATAGCAATCATCCTCCGGTAAGCATGAAGGGAAATTAAACAATGTATGAGTTGAAGAGTTACTCTCATTAGAAGGTGAACACGGGTAGCTAATCCACTCTTCCTCCTTTTGTTCTTCGCTCTCCTCCTCATCTTTTCATCCAATGAGCTCACAGTTTCATCAATTTCTTCTTCCATAGACTCCTGCAAAATATTAGTCTCTTCTTGGACAGCGGAGACTTTCTTAATAAGTGCATTAATATAGGAATTATATTCATAATTATCATATCAATATTTTAAGATAGCTAAATTTTCAGGCCTATAAACATCATCATCATAAGCTTCATGCTTTTCAAACAAAGATTCAATTTCATAAGCACCCTTAAAAGCAACAAATTCTTCTATTTGTTCCACATCATAGTAATCATATATACCATTAGCATAAGAAGCTAAGGTTTCATTATCATTAAATTCACATGAAAAGGGAAGGTGTGGAGCCTTCACCTTAGAGCAACAAGTATAATCATTTCTCAAGCATAGTTGCCTAGCATACCAATTCAATATATGAATTTGATCCCATAATAGTTTCCCTTTTTGTGTCAAGCGGTAATCCCTAAAGTATTCACATTGATCCAATGTTACTCCCATTACATAATTGAATGGGGTTTTCTCAGGATTATTAAAGTAGTACATAATATTTTTCACATAACCAGCATCGAGGGTTTTAGGAGGTTCCCCATCTCCATGAGTAGCAAGTACACCTAATTTTTTTGGTGTTTCATGTTCCATATCCATAACTAAAGATAGAGAACAACTAAGAACAACAAATAAAAATTACTTAGTGATAAAGCAAACAAGCACACACAAGAATATTCACCCCACTCTATGTCTCCCCGGCAACGGCGCCAGAAAAAGGTCTTGATAACCCACAAGTATAGGGGATCGCAACAGTTTTCGATAAGTAAGAGTGTCGAACCCAACGAGGAGCTAAAGGCAGAACAAATATTCCCTCAAGTTCTATCGACCATCGATACAACTCTACGCACGCTTGATGTTCGCTTTACCTAGAACAAGTATGAAACTAGAAGTACTTTGTAGGTGTTGTTGGATAGGTTTAGAAGATAATAAAGAGCATGTAAATAAAAAGTAGGGGCTGTTTAGATAAAGACACAACTAAGTTAGTTTTAGTATAGAGCTTGTTGTTACGAGAAAGTTATTTGTCCCTAGGCAATCGATAACTAGACCGGTAATCATTATTGCAATTTTATATGAGGGAGAGGCATAAGCTAACATACTTTCTCTACTTGGATCATATGCACTTATGATTGGAACTCTAGCAAGCATCCATAACTACTAAAGATCATTAAGGTAAAACCCAACCATAGCATTAAAGCATCAAGTCCTCTTTATCCCATACACAACAACCCCCTTACTCGGGTTTGTGTTTCAGTCACTCACGCAACCCACTATAAGCGAATCAAGAACGTATTGCAACACCCTACATTGGGGATCCCTCATGCTTGCGCGACACGGAGAGCACCATAGGACAGCACCAATAATAAACACATGCAACTCAAACCAATCACGATCATCAAATAAACCATAGGACAAAACGGATCTACTCAAACATCATAGGATAGCCATACATCATTGGGAAATAATATATAGCGTTGAGCACCATGTTTAAGTAGAGATTATAGCGGGTAAGAGAGAGGTTACACCGCTGCATAGAGGGGGGGGAGTTGGTGATGATGGCGGTGAAGTTGTTGGTGAAGATTGTGGTGATGATGATGACCCTCGGTGGCACTCCGGTACCACCGGTAGCGAGGGGGAGAGAGCCCCCCCCTCCTTCTTATTCTTCCTTGACCTCCTCCCTAGATGGGAGAAGGGTTTCTCCTCTGGTTCTTGGTCTCCATGGCATGGGAGGGGCGAAAGCCCCTCCGAGATTGGATTTGTCTCTCTGTCTCTCTCTGTTTCTGCGTTCTCAGATTCTACCATTTCACCGTTTCTTATATTCCCGGAGATCCGTGACTCCGATTGG
Organism: Triticum urartu; assembly: GCF_056163025.1. Taxonomy (NCBI): domain Eukaryota; kingdom Viridiplantae; phylum Streptophyta; class Magnoliopsida; order Poales; family Poaceae; genus Triticum; species Triticum urartu. Next base: position 444,987,484 of record NC_141876.1, read on the forward strand.
GATGAAATTTTAACATGATCTCTATCCGGATATTAGCTTTCTTGCGGCAAAAGAAGGGCATCAACCGCCTTACGGGGTGGCCACGAGGGTCAGGGGCGCACCCCCCTGCCTCGTGGCCCCTCGAGCATCGTCTCGCGTGGATTTTTCTTCCCAAAAATCATATATATTCCAAAAAAATCTCCATCTGTTTTTATTCCATTTGGACTCCGTTTGATATGGAAATTATGTGAAACAAAAAACATGCAACAAACAAGAACTTGCACTGGGCACTGGATCAATATGTTAGTCCCAAAAATAGTATAAAAAGTTGCCAAAAGTATATGGAAGTTGTAGAATATTGGCATGGAACAATCAAAAATTGTAGATACGATGGAGACGTATCACATTACATCCTGATGAGCACCTAATATATGTGGATGAAGTTTGTGGATTATTTAAGCTTGCAGGTATGCCCGATGATGTTATCAAGAAGAAGGTCTTCCCTTTATCTTTGGAGGGAGACGCATTGACATGGTATAGGCTATGTGATGATATGGGATCATGGAACTACAAACGATTGAAATTAGAATTTCATCAGAAGTTTTATCCTATGCATCTTGTTCATCGTGATCATAATTATATATATAATTTTTGGCCTCGCGAAGGAGAAAGCATCGCTCAATCTTGGGGGAGGCTTAAGTCAATGTTATATTCATGCCCCAATCATGAGCTCTCAAGAGAAATGAGTATTCAAATTTTTTATGCTCAGCTTTCTGATAACAACCGCACCATGCTCGATACTTCTTGTGCTGGCTCTTTTATGATGAAGACTATTGAATTCAAATGGGATTTATTGGAAAGACTTAAACGCAACTCTGAAGATTGTGATCTCGACGAAGGTAAGGAGTCAGGTATGACACCTAAGTTTGATTGTGTTAAATCTATTATGGATACCAATGTTTTCCGTAAATTTAGCACTAAATATGGACTTGACTCTGAGATAGTAGCTTCTTTCTGTGAATCTTTTGCTACTCATGTTGATCTCCCTAAGGAGAAGTGGTTTAAATATCATCCCCCATTGAATTAAAAGTAGCTGCACCTATTAAAGTTGAAGAAAAGACTGTCACTCATAATGATCCTATTATTCCTACTGCTTATGTTAAGAAACCACCTTTTCCTGTTAGGATAAAAGATCATGCTAAAGCTTCAACTGTGGTTCGTAAAAGCAATATTAGAACCTATAAACCTCCTGAGCAAGTAAAATTTGAACCTAATATTGCTATTTTTAAGGATCTCTTGGCTGATAATATTGATGGGCATGTTATTTATTTCTGTGATGAAACTGCTAGAATTGCTAAACCTTGTGCTAAAGATAAACATAGACCTGTGGTAGGCATGCTTGTTATTTCTGTTAAAATAGGAGATCATTGTTATCATGGCTTGTGTGATATGGGTGCTAGTGATAGTGCAATACCTATTGACTTATACAAAGAAATTATGCATGATATTGCACCTGCTGAGTTAGAAGAAATTGATGTCACCATTAAACTTGCCAATAGAGATACTATTTCACCAATGGGAATTGTTAAAGATGTTGAAGTCTTGTGTGGGAAAACTAAATATCCTACTGATTTTCTTGTTCTTGGTTCCCCACAAGATAGCTTTTGTCCCATTATATTTGGTAGACCCTTCTTAAACACTGTTAATGCTAGGATAGACTGCAAAAGGGATGTTATTACTATTGGTTTAGGTGATATGTCTCATGAGTTCAACTTTTCTAAATTTCATAGACAACACCATGAAGAAGAATTGCCTAGTAAATATGAAATTATAGGTCTTGCTTCCATTGCCATACCTCCTAGTGATCCTTTAGAACAATATTTGCTAGACCATGAAAATGATATGTATATGAATGAAAGAAGGGAAATAGATGAAGTGTTCTTTAAATAGGGACCTATTCTGAAACACAACTTGCTAGTTGAAATCTTAGGGGATCCTCCTCCACCCAAGCGTGATCCCGTGTTTGAGCTTAAACCATTACCTGGTACTCTTAAATATACTTATCTTGATGAAAAGAAGATATATCTTGTTATTATTAGTGCTAACCTTTCAGAGCAGGAAGAAGAGAAATTACTGAAAACTTTGAAGAAGCACCGTGCTGCTATTGGATATACACTTGATGATCTTAACGGCATTAGTCCCACTCTATGCCAGCACAAAATAAAATTGGAGAAAGACGCGAAACCAGTTATTGATCACCAACGACGACTGAATCCTAAGATGAAAGAAGTGGTAAGAAAAGAAAAACTAAAGCTCCTTGGGGCAGGTATAATTTATCCCGTTGTTGATAGTTAGTGGGTAAGTCCTATCCATTGTGTTCCTAAGAAGGGAGGTATTACTGTCATTCCTAATGATAAAGATGAATTGATTCCGCAAAGAATTATTACAGGTTATAGGATGGTAATTGATTTCTGCAAATTAAATAAGGCTACTAAAAAGATCATTACCCCTTACCTTTTATTGATCAAATGCTAGAAAGATTATCCAAACATACACATTTTTGCTTTCTAGATGGTTATTCTGGTTTCTCCCAAATACCTGTGTCAGCTGATGATCAATCTAAGACCACTTTTACTTGCCCTTTCGGTACTTTTGCTTATAGACGTATGCCTTTTGGTTTATGTAATGCACCTGCTACCTTTCAAAGATGCATGATGGCTATATTTTTTTGATTTTTGTGAAAAGATATGTGAGGTATTCATGGATGATTTCTCCATTTATGGATCCTCTTTTGATGATTGCTTAAGCAACCTTGATCGAGTTTTGCAGATATGTGAAGAAACTAACCTTGTCTTGAATTGGGAGAAATGCCACTTTATGGTTAATGAAGGTATTGTCTTGGGGCACAAAATTTCTGAAAGAGGCATTGAAGTTGATAAAGCTAAAGTTGATTCTATTGAAAAGATGTCGTGTCCCAAGGACATCAAAGGTATAAGAAGTTTCCTTGTTCATGCCGGTTTTTATAGGAGGTTCATTAAGGGCTTCTCAAAAATTTCCCGGCCTCTAACTAATTTATTACAAAAACATATACCATTCGTATATGATGATGATCGTGTAGAAGCCTTTGAAATACTTAAGAAAGCATTAATCTCTGCACCTACTGTTCAGCCACCTGATTGAAATTTACCTTTTGAAATTATGTGTGATGCTAGTGATTATGCTGTAGGTGTTGTTCTAGGGAAAAGAGTTGATAAGAAATTAAATGTTATTCAATATGCTAGTAAAACTCTAGACAATGCTGAGAGAAATTATGCCACTACTGAAAAAGAATTTTTAGCAGTTGTATTTGCTTGTGATAAGTTCAGACCTTATATTGTTGATTCTAAAGTAACTATTCACATGGATCATGCTGCTATTAAATATATTATGGAAAAGAAAGATGCTAAACCTAGACTTATTAGATGGGTTCTCTTGCTACAAGAATTTGATTTGCATATTATTGATAGAAAGGGAGCTGAGAACCCCGTTGCAGATAACTTGTCTAGGTTAGAAAATGTTCTTGATGACCCACTACCTATTGATGATAGCTTTCCTGATGAACAATTAAATGTCATAAATGCTTCTCGAACTGCTCCATGGTATGCTGATTATGCTAATTATATTGTTGCTAAATTTATACCACCTAGCTTTACATACCAGCAAAAGAAAAAGTTCTTCTATGATTTGAGACATTACTTTTGGGATGACCCACATCTTTATAAAGAAGGAGTAGATAATGTTATTAGACGTTGTGTACCTGAGCATGAACAGGAACATATCCTACGCAAGTGTCACTTTGAAGCTTATGGAGGACACCATGCTGGAGATAGAACTGCACACAAGGTATTGCAATCCGGTTTTTATTGGCCTACTCTCTTCAAGGATGCCCATAAGTTTGTCTTATCTTGTGATGAATGTCAAAGAATTGGTAATATTAGTAGACGTCAAGAAATGCCTATGAATTATTCACTTGTTATTGAACCATTTGATGTTTGGGGCTTTGATTATATGGGGTCGTTTCCTTCCTCTAATGGATATACACATATTTTAGGTGCTGTTGATTACGTTACTAAGTGGGTAGAAGCTATTCCAACTAGTAGTGTTGATCATAACACCTCTATTAAGATGCTTAAAGAAGTTATTTTTCCGAGGTTTGGAGTCCCTAGATATCTAATGACTGATGATGGTTCACATTTTATTCATGGTGCTTTCTATAAAATGCTTGCTATGTATGATGTTAATTATAGAATTGCATCTCCTTATCACCCACAGTCTAGTGGTCAAGTAGAATTGAGTAATAGAGAACTCAAAATAATTTTGCAAAAGACTATTAATAGATCTAGAAAGAATTGGTCCAAGAAACTTGATGATGCATTATGGGCCTATAGAACTGCATATGAAAATCCTATGGGTATGTTTCCGTATAAAATGGTTTATGGAAAAGCATGTCACTTACCTCTCGAACTAGAAGATAAGGCTTATTGGGCTATTAAAGAGCTCAATTATGATTTCAAACTTGCCGGTGAGAAAAGGTTATTTGACATTAGCTCACTTGATGAATGGAGAACCCAAGCCTATGAGAATGCCAAATTGTTTAAAGAAAAGGTTAAAAGATGGCATGACAAAAGGATACAAAAGCATGAGTTTAATGTAGGTGATTATGTATTGCTATACATCTCTTGTTTAAGATTTTTGCAGGAAAGCTTCTCTCTAAATGTGAAGGTCCTTACGTTATAGAGGAGGTCTGTCGTCCTGGTGCCATAAAAATCAACAACTTTGAAGGCACAAATACGAAGGTGGTGAACGGTCAAAGAATCAAACATTATATCTCAGGTAATCCTATAAATGTTGAAACCAATGTTATTGAAACCGTAACCCTGGAGGAATACATAAGGGACACTTTCCGGAACTTTCAAACTCCGAAAAGGAATAGGTATGTGGTACGGTAAGTAAAACGACTCCAAAACAGTTCTAATGGCAATTTTTCTCCGTTTTGGAATATTTAGAAAAATAGAAAAATAAGAAGCAGTCCGGGAAGGACACGAGGGCTCCATGAGGGTGGAGGGCGCGCCCCCTACCTCGTGGGCACCTCGTGCGCTCTCCGGACTCCGTTTTCTTGCACGTTACGTATTTTGGTCGGTAAAAAATCATTATATAACCTCCCGAAGGTTTTGACCACCGTATCACACAAATATCCTCTGTTCTTGTTTCGAGTTGTTTTTCTGACAGATCTAGATCATCATGACATCTCCAAGTGCCCCCAAGGGCAAGTTCTTCGATAAGGTCATCAACCCCTACCTCGCGGAAGTGCTGTAACACCTTCAAACCATTGAGATGCATGAGGGGGTGCTGCACATCCGTGATGTTGAGGGACCAAGGAGGACCGGAAGAGTGGATACAAGGCTCGAGGCAATGGAGCAACAAGTTTTCAGGTGCTAGGAGATGGTGGAGCGTGGACTTGACTCCAATCACATTATGATCACGGAGTTAACCAACAACCACAAGCTGGACGCCAAGGACAATGGGGAGGCCATCTTCAAGCTTCACGAGAAAATCGTGCACCTCCAAGCCCAGATTTATGACCTGCAAAATCAAAACTGTGAGTATGAGTATAGATTCAAGAGGATGAGTTTGGCTACAGATTTGAGGATTCAGGAGACTCGGTCATCCTTCTATGATGGCGAGCCTGTGCCATGGAAGAGGGACAACAAGCCTACATCATCAACAACTCTACCCTCTCCACCAACAAAGAAGAATTGAGTATCTGGTATGGGCACTCCCCTTGGAAACTGCCAAGCTTGGGGGAGTGCCCCGATATCGTATCACCATCACTTCTATCTTTACTGTTTTTCTTAGTTCGATCCTTTTGGTAATATCTTGATCTAGTAGCATAAAGTTTTAGTATGATCTAGTTGTGAGTTTTCTTTATGATCCTTCTATGTAATCGAGTCTGTGAGCTATATATAATAAAGATTAGTGTTGAGTCAAGGGCTTGATTATTTTGCCATAATCTTGAGTGAATAAAAGAAAAGAGAAAGAATAAAAATAAAATAAAAGAGATCATATGGGTCTTATGAAGAGTAATGAGCTCACATAGAAAGAGTGTGATGAATAAAAGTTGTTGAGAGTTGACAAACATAGTTTTGGTCATCGTTGCAATTAATAGGAAGTAATAAAGAAAGAGAGGTCTTCACATATAAATACACTATCTTGGACATCTTTTATGATTGTGAGAACTCATTAAAATATGACATGCTAAAGAGTTGACGTTGGACAAGGAAGACAACGTAATGGGTTATGTTTTCTTACATCTGAGATAAATTAGATTGTCATGGATCATACAACATGATTGAGCTTGCCTTTCCCCCTCATGCTAGACAAATTCTTTGCACCAAGTAGAGATACTACTTGTGCTTCCAAACACCCTTAAACCAGTTTTGCCATGAGAGTCCACCATACCTACCTATGGATTGAGTAAGACCCCTCAAGTAAGTTGTCATCGATGCAAGCAATAAAAATTGCCCTCTAAATATGTATGACTTATTAGTGTGGGAGAAAATAAGCTTTATACGATCGTGTCATACGGAAGAAATAAAAGCGACGGACTGCATAATAAAGGTCCATATCACAAGTGGCAATATAAAGTGACGTTCTTTCGCATTAAGATTTTGTGCATCCAACCATAAAAGCGCATGACAACCTCTGCTTCCCTCTGCGAAGGGCCTATATTTTACTTTTATCTCCTACCTTAAATAAGAGTCATGGTGATCTTCACCCTTCCTGTTTACATTTTATCTTTTGGCAAGCACAACATGTTGGAAAGATCCTGGTATATATGGCTAATTGGATGTGAGTTTTCATGAACTATTATTGCTGACATTACCCTTGAGGTAAAACGTTGGGAGGCAAAACTATAAGCCCCTATCTTTCTCTGTGTCCAATTAAAACTCCATACCCATAAGTATTGCGTGAGTATTAGCCATTGTGAAAGACTGTATGATAGTTGAGTATGTGGACTTGTTGAAAAGCTCTTATATTGACTCTTTCCTATGTTATGATAAATTCCAATTGCTCCAATGACTGATATTATAGTTTGTTAGTTTTCAATGAAGTTTATAATTCACACTTGAAATTGTGATTGAATTGTTACTCTAGCATAAGAGATCATACGACAAGAATTATATAAGTTGTTGCTCTAAGAATGATCATGATGCCCTCATGTCCGTATTTTATTTTTATCGACACCTCTATCTCTAAACATGTGGACATATTTTTCGATTTCGGCTTTCGCTTGAGGACAAGCGAGGTCTAAGCTTGGGGGAGTTGATACGTCAATTTTGCATCATGCTTTTATATCGATATTTATTGCATTATGGGCTGTTATTACACATTATGTCACAATACTTATGCCTATTCTCTCTTATTTTACAAGGTTTACATAAAGAGGGAGAATGCCGACAGCTGGGGTTCTGGGCTGGAAAAGGAGCAAATATTAGAGACCTATTCTACACAGCTCCAAAAGTCCTGAAACTTCACGAAAGTCATTTTCGGGATATATAAAAAATACTGAGCGCAAGAAGTTCCAGAGGGGGGCCACACCCTAGCCACGAGGGTGGGGGCGCGCCCTACCCCCCTGGGCGCGCCCCCTGCCTCGTGGGCCCCCTGGTGGCCCTCCGATGCCCATCTTCTGCTATATGGAGTCTTTCGATGAGAAAAAAATCATAAGCAAGCTTTCGGGACGAGACTCCGCCGCCACGAGGCGGAACCAATCTAGGGCTCCGGTAGAGCTGTTCTGCCGGGGACACTTCCCTCCGGGAGGGGGAAATCACCGCCATCGTCATCACCAACGCTCCTCTCATCGGGAGGGGGTCAATCTCCATCAACATCTTCACCAGCACCATCTCCTCTCAAACCCTAGTTCATCTCTTGTATCCAATTCTTGTCTCCAAGTCTGGGATTGGTACCTGTGGGTTGCTAGTAGTGTTGATTACTCCTTGTAGTTGATGCTAGTTGGTTTATTTGGTAGAATATCATATGTTTAGATCCTATATGCATATTAATACCCCTCTGATTATGAACATGAATATGCTTTGCGAGTAGTTACATTTGTTCCTGAGGACATGGGAGAAGTCTTGCTATTAGTAGTCATGTGAATTTGGTGTTCATTCGATATTTTGATGAGATGTATGTTGTCTCTCCTCTAGTGGTGTTATGTGAACGTCGACTACATGACACTTCACCATTATTTGGGCCTATAGGAAGGCATTGGGAAGTAATAAGTAGATGATGGGTTGCTAGAGTGACAGAAGCTTAAACCCTAGTTTATGTGTTGCTTCGTAAGGGGCTGATTTGGATCCACATGTTTCATGCTATGGTTAGGTTTACCTTAATACTTTGTTGTAGTTGCGGATGCCTGCAATAGAGGTTAATCATAAGTGTGATGCTTGTCCAAGTAAGGACAGCACCCAAGCACCGGTCCACCCACATACCAAATTATCAAAGTACCGAACGCGAATCATATGATCGTGATGAAACCTAGCTTGACGATAATCCCCATGTGTCCTCGGGAGCGCTTTTCTCTATATAAGAATTTGTCCAAGCTTGTCCTTTGCTACAAAAAGGATTGGGCCACCTTGCTGCACTTTATTTACTTTTGTTACTTGTTGCTCGTTACAAATTATCTTATCAAAAACTATCTGTTACCTATAATTTCAGTGCTTGCAGAGAATACCTTGCTGAAAACCGCTTATCATTTCCTTCTGCTCGAGACTTACCTGTCTCGGCAGGCCACATACTTGTGGGTCACCAACCCGTCGTAGGATGAGATCACCCACCTCGAGCATCCTGGAGCGAACGTTGCGGCAGTGGTACCGCCGCATCGCCTGCTGGTACCTTGCCGCCCGGAGCGAGTCTTGGCGGCGGCGTTCCTCCCCCAGCATGAGATCCATCCCCCGCGCGGCGTCTTGGCGTGCCTCATCAAACGCCAAGACCCGCGCGAAGCGATGCTTGACCTCGTGTGGGAGAACCGCTTCATCTTTGTAGACGAGGAAGAACGGGGTCTCGCCCGTCTGCTTGGTGGCGGTGATGCGGATGGACCATAGCACGGACAGGAGCTCGTCGAGCCAGCCCTTGCCGCAGGCCTCGAGCTTCTTTTTGAAGGTTCTTGTCTTGAGGCCTCTCAGGACCTCCATGTTGGCGCGCTCAGCTTGGCCGTTGTTCCTGGGGTGTGCCACTGAGGCATGGCATATCTGCGTTCCAAGGTTAGCACAATATGTTTTGAAGAGATTGCTAGTGAACTGCAAGTCATTGTCGGTGATGATACGGTTAGGAACCCCGAAGTGGCTCACGAGGCCCTTGATGAACTTGACTGCCAATCTGGCCTGGATGGTGCGGACGACTTCCACCTCTGCCCAGTTGGTGAACTTGTCGATCGCAACGTAGAGATAGCGGTAGCCCCCGGCGCTCGTGGGAACGGACCCAAGATGTCCCGTCCCTAGACTGTGAACGACCATGAGAACGGAATGGTCTGGAGGCCTTGGGCGGGCTGGTGGATTTGCTTGGCGTGGAACTGGCACGCTTCGCGGGATTTCACCAGCTCAGTCGCGTCATTGAGCACCGTGGGCCAATAGAAACCGATGTAGAACGCCTTGCGCACGAGGGTGCGTGATGATGAGTGATGCCCGCAGTCCCTGCCGTGTATGTCGGCTAACAGCTCGCACCCCTATTCCCTGGAGATGCATCGCAAGGAAACATCGTTTGGTTGCTTTCGGTAGAGCTCACCGTCTTGAATGCAGTAGGTTGTGGCCTGCCGAGACACGCGCTCCGCATCTTCCTCCTTCTCCGGCAGGGCTCCCTTAAGCGGGTATGCCTTGAATTCTTTGGTCTAGCACCCTGCTACGTCTTGAGCTTGCGTTGGTTTTCCCCGAAGAGGAAGGGATGATGCAGCAGAGTAGCGTAAGTATTTTCCTCAGTTTTTGAGAACCAAGGTATCAATCCAGTAGGAGGCCACGCTCAAGTCCCTCGTACCTGCACAAAACGATAGCTACTCGCAACCAACGCGATTAGGGGTTGTCAAGCCCTTCACGGTCACTTATGAGAGTGAGATCTGATAGATAGAATATTTTTGGTATTTTTGATATAAATATGCAAGGTAAAAAGTAAAGGCAAACACTAGTAGAAAACAGGGCTATGGTCCAGGCCGGCTTAGCCCATTAGTCCCGGTTTGTGAGCCCAGGGGGCCGGCCAGGCCACGTGGGCCATTGGTCCCGGTTCGTCTGGACCTTTTGGTCCCGGTTGGTGGGACGAATCGGGACCAATGGCCTCGCTCCCGGCCCACCACCATTGGTCCCGGTTGGTGGCTTGAACCGGGACCAAAGGCTTCCCTTTAGTCCCGGTTCATGTCATCAACCGGGACCAATGAGGTGCCTATATATACCCCCTCGCGCAAGAGCAGAGCACAGTGCTCTGTTTTTTCTGGCCGAGGGGGAGAGGGCTTTGTGGTGCTCTAGCTCACCTCCTATGCACATGAGGTGTTCGATGGAATGCCCGAGCCACACTACTTAAGCTTTCTCCTCTCGAAGCTCGACCTCCAAGCTCCATTTTCCTCGAGATTTGTCTAGATTTAGCGGTCCGTCACGCCCCGTCCCCGTCTTCACCGCCGTCGATCACCCGCGCCGATCTCATCACCGACACCACCGTGGTGAGCCTCTTGTTCTTATCTTCTTTCTGAAAGGAAAAATATTCTTACTTGTATGTTTAGATAGATACTTGTATCATTTTCTTACATTTATTATTGCATCTTATATAGTGCGATGGTTTTGGTATCCGCCCCCGTCGGCCCTCGTCCTGTCTATGATTCGGATTTGGTATGTATATTATCTTTATAACTATTGGTTCATTTATTGTTTATGAAAATTATGCCGACCAACATGACATAGATTTTATTTATCTAGGATGTATGTGAATCGGAAATGCCAACCGACCCTATTGTCGAGAGGTTAAATTTAGTTGAAGAAGAAAACAATTTGTTGAAGGAAAAAATAAAAAAAAATGAGGAGGAGAAGATGATATTGGAGTTGCATGTTGCGGATGTCGTCGATGATCACAAGATCAAGATGGATGCAATGCGCTTGAAGATTAGAAAGATTAGAAAATATGCCATTCATACCGAGGCTTGGTATCATTATGCCGTTGGATCAATTGTTACCTTGGTTGCGATTATGATCACATTTGTTTTCGCATTGAAATGTTTTACATAGTTTCAATGTATGGTTTAATTAATTAGATGCTCTGGAGAGCTATATGTTGTTAGATGAGAACTATGTATGCACTTTGGTTTTAATGTGATGATGAACTTCTATTAATTTGGACACTTAATTATATATAATGCACGTAGATGAACCGGCAATGGATGTACGGTGACAGACACACCCGCGAGTACATTAAGGGCGTGCATGAGTTTCTCGATGCGGCTGAGGCAAACAAGCAGAATGGTTTTATGTGTTGTCCATGCACTGAATGTGGGAATATGAGGTCTTACTCTAACCGGAAAATCCTTCACTCCCACCTGCTTTACAAGGGTTTCATGCCACACTATAATGTTTGGACGAGGCACGGAGAAATAGGGGTTATGATGGAAGACGGCAAAGAAGAAGAGTACGGTGACAACTATGTGCCCCCTGAATATGGTGATGCTGCAACGGGGGGAGCTGGTGAAGATCAAGAGGAACCAGACGATGTGCCCAATGATGCTGCCACGGGTGAAGCTGCTGAAGATCAAGAGGAACCAGACGATGTGCCCGATGATGATGATCTCCGCCGGGTCATTGTCGATGCAAGGACGCAATGCATTAGTCAAAAGGAGAAGCTGAAGTTCAATCGCATGTTAGAGGATCACAAAAAAGGGTTATACCCCAATTGCGAAGATGGAAACACAAAGCTCGGTACCATACTGGAATTGCTGCAGTCGAAGGCAGAGAATGCTGTGGCTGACAAAGGATTTGAGAAGCTACTGAAAATATTGAAGAAGAAGCTTCCAAAGGATAACGAATTGCCCGACAGTACATACGCAGCAAAGAAGGTTGTATGCCCTCTAGGATTGGAGGTGGAGAAGATACATGCATGCCCTAATGACTGCATCCTCTACCGCGGTGCATACAAGGATCTGAACGCATGCCCGGTATGTGGTGCGTTGCGGTATAAGATCAGACGAGATGACCCTGGTGATGTTGACGGCGAGCCCCTCAGGAAGAGGGTTCCTGCGAAGGTGATGTGGTATGCTCCTATAATACCACGGTTGAAACGTCTGTTCAGAAACGAAGAGCATGCCAAGTTGATGCGATGGCATAGTGAGAACCGAAAGAAAGATGGGAAGTTGAGAGCACCCGCTGACGGGTCGCAGTGGAGAAAAATCGAGAGAAAGTACTGGGATGAGTTTGCAAAGGACCCAAGGAATGTATGGTTTGCTTTAAGCGCGGATGGCATTAATCCTTTCGGGGAGCAGAGCAGCAATCACAGCACCTGGCCCGTGACTCTATGTATGTATAACCTTCCTCCTTGGATGTGCATGAAGCGGAAGTTCATTATGATGCCAGTTCTCATCCAAGGCCCTAAGCAACCCGGCAACGAAATTGATGTGTACCTAAGGCCATTAGTTGAAGAACTTTTACAGCTGTGGAATGGAAACGGTGTACGTACGTGGGATGAGCACAGACAGGAGGAATTTAACCTTAAGGCGTTGCTGTTCGTGACCATCAACGATTAGCCCGCTCTCAGTAACCTTTCAGGACAGACAAACAAAGGATACCACGCATGCACGCACTATTTAGATGACACTGAAAGTATATACTTGGACAAATGCAGGAAGAATGTGTACCTGGGCCATCGTCGATTTCTTCCGACCAACCATCAATATCGAAAGAAAGGCAAGCATTTCAAAGGCGAGGCAGATCACCAGAAGAAGCCTGCCATCCGCACCGGTGATCACGTGCTTGCTATGGTCAATGATTTACACTACGTAATCTTTGGAAAGGGTCCCGGTGGACTAGCTGTTCCGAATGACGCTGAGGGACACGCACCCATGTGGAAGAATAAATCTATATTTTGGGACCTACCCTACTGGAAAGACCTAGAGGTCCGCTCCTCAATCGACATGATGCACGTGACGAAGAACCTTTGCGTGAACCTGCTAGGCTTCTTGGGCGTGTATGGGAAGACAAAAGATACACCTGAGGCACGAGAGGACCTGCAACGTTTGCACGAAAAAGACGGCATGCCTCCGAAGCAGTATAAAGGTCCTGCCAGCTACGCTCTTACGAAAGAAGAGAAAGAAATCTTCTTTGAATGCCTGCTCAGTATGAAGGTCACGACTGGCTTCTCGTCGAATATAAAGGTAATAATAAATATGCCAGAGAAAAAGTTTCAGAACCTAAAGTCTCATGACTGCCACGTGATTATGACGCAACTGCTTCCGGTTGCATTGAGGGGGCTTCTACCGGAAAACGTCCGATTAGCCATTGTGAAGCTATGTGCATTCCTCAATGCAATCTCTCAGAAGGTGATCGATCCAGAAATCGTACCAAGGCTAAGGAGTGATGTGGCACAATGTCTTGTCAGTTTCGAGCTGGTGTTCCCACCATCCTTCTTCAATATCATGACGCACGTCCTAGTTCATCTAGTCGACGAGATTGTCATCCTGGGGCCCATATTTCTACACAATATGTTCCCCTTTGAGAGGTTCATGGGAGTCCTAAAGAAATATGTCCGTAACCGCGCTAGGCCAGAAGGAAGCATCTCCATGGGCCATCAAACAGAGGATGTTATCGGGTTTTGTGTTGACTTCATTCCTGGCCTTAACAAGATAGGTCTCCCTAAATCGCGGTATGAGGGGAGACTGACTGGAAAAGGCACTCTTGGAAGAGACTCAATAATATGCAGGGACGGATATTCTTGGTCTCAAGCACACTACACAGTTCTACAGAACTCTACCTTGGTGACCCCGTATGTCGATGAACACAAGAACAGTCTGCGCTCCAAACACCCGGAGCAGTGCGACGACTGGATTACATGTGAACACATCAGTACTTTCAGCAGTTGGTTGGAAACACGTCTCAGAGGTGACAACACTGTTTGTGATGAGTTGTACTTGTTGTCCAGGGGACCATCTTTCACTATATTGACTTACAAAGTATACGAGATAAATGGGAATACATTTTACACGATCGCCCAAGATCAAAAGAGCACCAACCAAAACAGCGGTGTCCGCTTTGATGCAGCAACCGAGAGCGGAAAGGACACATATTATGGTTACATAGTGGACATATGGGAACTTGACTACGGACCTGATTTTAAGGTCCCTTTGTTTAAGTGCAAATGGGTCAATCTGTTAGGCGGCGGGGTACAGGTAGACCCACAGTACGGAATGACAACAGTGGATCTGAAAAATCTTGGGTACACTGACGAACCGTTCGTCCTAGCCAATGATGTGGCACAGGTTATCTATGTGAAGGACATGTCTACCAAACCGAGAAAAAGAAAAGATAAGGAAGCGAATACATCATACGATGAGCCGAAGCGCCACATAGTTCTTTCAGGAAAAAGGGACATCCTGGGAGTGGACGGCAAGACAGACATGTCTGAAGATTATGAGAAGTTTCATGAAATTCCTCCCTTCAATGTCAAGGCTGACCCAAGCATCCTGATAAACAATGAAGATTATCCATGGTTACGGCGCAATAAGCAAATGACACAAGCGAAGAAAAAGTGAAGACTTTCTCCCGCAACTATTATGATGATACCATGCCAAATTTGTAACAGACGAACATGCTACCATTGTCCGTTTTATACATGCACATGCTATGTGGGTGAAATTATGATACCATGCCAACTTTCAACCTTTTCAGAGTTCATTTTGAAATGGTTTCCAATTTCAGAGTCATTTAGCTCAAATAATGAATTAATAGCAAACAGAATGAACTACAAAACTTTTATGAAAATAAAAACAACCAATTAAAATATTATGTTATGATCAACTAAAATAAAACTATAATGTTCTTCAATAGCAAAAAGAATATAATTTTTGTGACCTAAAATCCAACTATAAGTATTTAATTGTAAGTATAAATAAAAAATAAATAGCAAAGAAGAAAAAAATTCTATTTTTATAGTAAAGTTATTCATAAACTAGTGATTCACACAAATTTTATAAAATTCAAATTTAAACTATTCAAAATTTTAAAACTAATGGCACTAATAGAAAGTTTATAATTTTTGTGACCTAAAATCAAAAAGAAATCACTAAAAAACTATAAGTATTTAGTTGTAAGTATAAATAAAAAATAAATAGAAAAAAAATTCTATTTTTATAGTAAAGTTATTCATAAACTAGTGATTCACACAAATTTTTAAAAATTCAAATTTAAACTATTCAAAATTTAAAACTAATGGCACTAACAGAAAGTTTATAATTTTTGTGACCTAAAAGCAAAAAGAAATCACTAAAAAACTGTAAGTATTTAGTTTTAAGTAGAAATAAAAAAATAAAAAACCAAAAAAATGTAGAAATAAAAAAGAAACAACCAAAAAAATGCCACCTACTGGGCCTCCACGGCCTGAATACGACTAGAAACCCTACATGGGCCAGGATTCAGGCCCGCAAAGGCCCAATAGGCCCACAGGCAGTAACAAGTTTAGGCCCGAAAGCCTGCATTAGAGAGGAGCTCGAATGGGGAGGCACAGTAGCGCTTATAAACAAGTGCCGGCACCCTTCAGCTAGCGATGTGGGACTAAACTTCAGCTAGCGATGCAGCACAAGGCCATTGGTCCCGGTTGGTGGCACCAACCGGGACTAAAGGGGGCATTGGTCACGGTTCGTGGCACCAACCGTGACCATTGCCCCCCTTTAGTCCCGGTTGGTGCCACCAACCGGGACCAATGGCCTTCGCTTCCCGCCCTTTCGGCTGCCGAAAATTGGCCTTTGGTCCCGGTTCGTCGCACCAACCGGGACTAATGCCCACCTTTAGTCCCGGGTTGTGCCACGAACCGGGACTAAAGGCTTTGCTATATAAGTTCACACTTTGGAAATATTCACTCTCGTCTCTCGCAGTTGCCGCCCCGACGCCGACGCCGCCATGCTGCCCCGCCGTCACCGTCGCCTCGCCCGTGCCCGTCGTCGCCCGCGCCCTCGCCGTCGCCCGCGCCCTCGCCGTCGCCCGCCCTCGCCCGGGCCCCTGCCCCGGCCCGCCCCTGCCCCGACGCGCGCCGCCCCGGCCCGGCCCCGTCACCGTCGCCCGCGCGCCGCCCCGGCCCGCCCTCGCCGTCGCCCGCACCCCTGCCCCGACGCCATCCTCGCCGCCGACCTCTCCTTAGCTTGGTCCGGCCGCCGGCGCCCTCCCTTTGCAAATTTTTTTAGGTTATTTTCATTTGTAGAAATTTTTTATGTATCTAGGAATATTTTTGTTCATAGATGATAGATGATCAAATGATGATTTTTTTGTTCATAGATGATAGATGATCAAATGATGTTTTCTTGTTCACAGATGATCATATGATTTTTTTAGGTTATTTTCATTTGTAGAAATTTTTTATGTATCTAGGAATATTTTTGTTCATAGATGATAGATGATCAAATGATGAATTTTTTGTTCATAGATGATAGATGATCAAATGATGTTTTTTTTGTTCATAGATGATCATATGATTTTTTTAGGTTATTTTAATTTGTAGAAATTTTTGTTCATATATGGATATTTAGGGGGTCGAGGGTCGAGAACTAGTTTAGGGGGTCGAGGGTCGAGAACTAGTTTAGGGGGTCGAGGGTCAAGAACGTCGGACATTCATGAGAGAGGCGGGGAAGAAGGGGAAGAAGAGGGAGAAGAAGAGGAGAGGAAGAAGAGGATAAAAAAAGATCCCCTCTATTCTTTCTTCTCTTCTTTTTTCTTCTTCTTCCTCTTATTTTTTTATCGGGAACGAGGGTCGTCGAGGGGTCGAGGGGGGGGGACGGCGAACATTCATGAGAGAGGCGGGGAAGAGGGAGAAGAAGAGGAGAGGAAGAAGAGGAAAAAAAGAAGATGAAGAAGAAGAAGAATAAAAAGAGGAGAAGAAAGAATAGAGGAGAAGAAGTTCTTCTCCTCTATTCTTTCTTCTCTTCTTTTTTCTTCTTCTTCTTTTTTTTATCGGGAACGTGGGCATGTCGAGAGTGTCGTCGAGCGGTCGGGAAACTAGGGCTTACCCGAAGAAGGAGAAGAAGAGAAGAGGAAGAAGAGGAGAAAAAAAAGAAAAGGAAAAAAAGAGGAAGAAGAAGAAAAAAAAGAGGAGAAGAAGAAAGAATAGAGGAGAAGACTTTGTCAGTTCTTCTTCTCCTCTAGCTATTCCTTTCTTCTTCTCCTCTTTCTTCTTCTTCTTCTTCTTCTTCTTCTTAATTTTTATCGGGGGTTCGAGGGTTCGAGGGGTCGAGGATCGCCGAGGAGTCGAGAGAGGTTTCCTACTGTCAAAGTATTCAAGAAATCCATGCCTTCATCATTAGCCGGAAGTAACCAGGGCATGTTGGTACGAAGTTCTGCAAAGTTGTTCTGGAATGGAGTCCCGGATAGAATAATCTGCCTTTTGTTACGAATTCAGCAAAGGCCTTATAAATAGCGATATTCGGAAGGCTCTTGCTGAACTTTGTACCAAAAAGCGAATTATCCTATCTAGGACTCCGTTCCAGAACAACTTTGAAGAGCTTCGTACCATCATGCACATGTTACTTTCACCTAATGATGAAGACATGGTTTTGTTGAATCCTTTGACACTACGCAACCTCCCGACCCCTCGGCGATCCTCTCGAACATGAGAGGAAGAAGAGGGTCGTCTAGGGGTCGAGGGTTCCAGGGTCGTCGAGGGTTCGAGGGGTCGAGGATCGCCGAGGGGTCGAGAGAGGTTTCCTAGTGTCAAAGTATTGAAGAAATCCATGCCTTCATCATTAGCCGGAAGTAACCAGGGCATGTGGGTACGAAGTTCTGCAAAGTTGTTCTGGAATGGAGTCCCGGATAGAATAATCCGCCTTTTGGTACGAATTCAGCAAAGGCCTTCCAAATAGCGATATTCGGAAGGCTCTTTCTGAACTTTGTACCAAAAAGCGAATTATCCTATCTGGGACTCCGTTCCAAAACAACTTTGAAGAGCTTCGTACCATCATGCACATGTTACTTTCGCCTAATGATGAAGACATGGTTTTGTTGAATCCTTTGACACTAGGCAACCTCCCGACCCCTCGGCGATCCTCTCGAACATGAGAGGAAGAAGAGGATAAAAAAAGAAGAGGAAGAAGAAAAAAAGAGGAGAAGAAAGAATAGAGGAGAAGAGTTCTTCTCCTCTATTCTTTCTTCTCCTCTTTTTTTCTTCTTCTTCCTCTTTTTTTTATCGGGAACGAGGGTCGTCGAGGGACATAGATGTAGTGTCGTCGTTGTCGATATATACCCCCTCCCGATAGCTTACTATGATTAGGTAGCTAGTTCTACGTTTGGCACTAATATATCCATCTATCATGTTTGAATGATAATTGCCATGTTGTAAATATTTGTAGAAACTATGGACACCGCCCTAGACGAAGCAACAAAAGAAGCGTTGTTGAGGGACATAATCGTAGAAGGAAGTGATGCCATCTCGTTGTTTCTCAACGAAACCGATGGTCTGGAAGGAGAGGGTGAACAAGCTGGCTACGGTGACCTAATGCCGGTGCAAGAAGAAGAACATGAGGACGGCTCCTGTGACCCAATGCCGGTGCAAGAAGGAGACCGTGATGACAGCTCAGGTGACCGAACCGAGTCCGGCCAGGTATATATATTAGTTAAGCCTATGCTGACTAGCTGATTGATGCATTCATTGTTTTGGTATGTACACATATTAATTAAGTCTTTGTTCTTTTTTCTAGCCCTCCGGATCGAGCACAACTTCGGTAAAGAGACGAGGCCTGAAGAAAAAGTTGAGCTCGGATGAAAAGTTTGAGATCATAGCAATCGCGTCCGACGGCCAACCTATTGAACCCCTCCGGACAAAGAGCGCATTTGTTGCTCAGTGCGGGGTTCTGGTTAGGGACAAGATCCCGATAAGCATCCAGCAATGGTTTAAGCCGGCTACAGAAGACCCTGAGGTGTCTTATGTCAATGATATGCAGAAAAATGATCTTTGGACTGAGCTGAAGTCAAATTTCACCCTACCGCCTGAGGATAATCCAGAGAACCCAGTTAAAGAGAAATTAATCAAGTCTTTTGCTCTGAAGAGGATGGCAGAACTATTCAGGAGGTGGAAGAAAGAGCTGAATAAGTTTGTCGAAAATAATGAGACACCAGAATTCAAGGGCAGATATGAGAAGATCATAGATCACTGGCCCGCATTTGTGGCCCACAAGACATCAGAAAAGAGTAAGAAGATGTCGGCGACAAACAAGCAAAATGCTGCGAAGAAGAAGCTTCACCATCGCACGGGGTCAAGTGGCTACCTCATAGCCCGGCCTAAGTGGTCCAAGACTGAGAATGATCTGGTTCATAAAGGGACCGAACCAGAGACAATTAACTGGCCAGACCGTTGCCGAACTTGGTTCTTCGGGGCTGGCGGAACCCTGGACCCTGTAACAGGGAAGTGCATTTGGACGAATGATCAAATGGACATACCAGTCAGTAAGCTTAAGCAGTATATCGAAGCAGCGCAGGAAGGGACGTTCTTTCTAGACAAAGAGAACGACGGGCTCACAATGGCCCTCGGGAATCCTGAGCACCCTGGACGGACACGAGGCACGCCAGGCTCCATTCCGTGGAAGGTTGGGTTTCCGGAGGCAGGCGGTTACAAATCCCATGAGAGGAGGAAAAAAGTGCAGCAGACCCAAATATAGGCGCTGCAAGCAAGGGTAGACGCGAGCAAATCGCAGCAAACGTACTGCCGAAGCCTCCCCCGAAGCTACCCCGCCATCTCAGCGCAGAAGCAGCGTGGCTTCCACCGAGCTGCTTCAGCCGGAGCATGCCTTGACGGCTCCTGCCAGCTATCCCGTGGATGCTATAACGGAGTCTCAAAATTGCCACCTTATGACGCAATGGATGAATTTGAAGGTCAAGGCGGCTGTTGGCTCTGTTTATCCTACTGAACCCGGCGCAACTTTTCACTGCCGGCCGATTCTAGAAGGATATGCTAGGGTGATGGTGGATGAGATAACGGAGGGATTTGAGGACCTCCAGCTTGACCACCCTACCGGTGAAGGGGAGACTCGGCTGGGGTCTGCTCCGAAGACTCCATGCCTATGGCGGAAGGAGCTCATCAACCTTCCGAACTGGACGCCACTGCCTCCTCCTCCTCCTCCGGCGAGTCAGGGCACTCCGCCTGCACCGCCTCCTCCTCCGGCGAGTGACGATCAGGGCCCTCGGCCAGCTCCTTCTCCGGCGCGTGGCGGCACTCCGCCTCCTTCTCCGCCTGCGCCGACGCGCCCGAGCAGCCAGCCTCCTCCATATCCGCCTCGTTAGCAAGGGCGGAAGAGACCTGCCGCCGCTCCAGCTGCTCCGGCGCGTCGTAGTCCTTCTCCTCCTCCTCTTAAGCAAGTAAAGAAGACAACCGCTCCGTCTGCTCGGTCGGCGTCTAGTAGTACAACCAGAGGCGGGAGGACATACAGATTCGGTCCTTCTCTGAAGACTCCAGAGAAGTTACCATATGAGAGGACCCTGGAGGAGAACGCCGAGATCGCGTGAGAAGAAGTGAGGAACTTCTTTGAAGGGGTGAAAGCAAAGAAACATCCACCTCCGGAGGAGAAGGTAGATCGGGTGAAAGTGAAGCGCACTCTGGCTGCCCTAACAAAACCACCGAAGTCTGATCCGCCGAAAGGAAACTATGACCGCATTATTGGAAAGGAATTTGCCGAAGCGGAGCGGTCGGGAAGTACTGTCAGTGATCAAAGGCTGAAAGAACGACGAGCTGGGAAACAAATTGCCCAGCTCGGTGAACAAGCGAAGCAATCGTGCCCCCCGCTCAAGGTGCCTAGCCACAACGTCGCTAATGATCCGAGGATGGTGCCCGGTTATAGCAATCTTGCAGATTACCTGCCCGACGAAGTACATTATGAACCCATGGACGTGCAGATACAAAGATACGAGTACGGGAAGCCTCTCGTCAAAGATGAAAGATCTCTATCAACGATGATGCGAAGATTGCATGATTGGTACTTGAAAATCTGCAGAGACTCTGGGGGGAGGAGTACTTTGTATGTGAAAGTTAAAAAGGAGCATGACCTCGTTGGAATTGATCTGTTGCCTGTTCCATTTGAGGAGTTCTATCAGTTTTTCAATCAATTGGCCCTCGATAAAACAACAGTCGCCTGCTACTGTCTGTAAGTAGTACTACTTCTGTCATTAAGTTTCTCTATATAGCTTAGCTCTTTCATTGCATGTATTTATAATCATCCTCACTATATTATGCAGATTGAAGATCGCCGAATTGAAGAAAAGACAAGTCGGTGATATTGGGTTCATTAACACATATCTCATAGATGCAACTCAGGTTAAACTTCATGCCACAGCTACCGAGGCCAACTTGCTACGATCGTTCGTAATAAATCAAAACAAAGATATAATACTCTTTCCTTACAACTTTAGGTGAGTGTTACTGTCTTGTGCGTATTCGGTTTCCCTTATATATTAGTCAAGGTTATAGTAATGTAATTCATGAGTTATGCATGTGTGCAGTTTCCACTATATTCTCCTAGAGATTAAGCTTGAGCAGGGACTAGTAACCGTCTTAGACTCAAAACGAAAAGATCCCCAGGACTATGCAGACATGACTCAAATACTCCAAAAGTAAGTTAAATCGATCATTATCCACCATATCAGCAACTTTGTTCATTTCCTGATATCAAGTAATTGTTTTCTTTGTCTGGCAGGGTTTGGAGAAAATTCACCAAAACAGTTCCGGGACTGCCGAAGGAGCTGGAATTTAGACACCCGAAAGTAAGTACTATAGTAGCATGTTCCGCGCATCTCCTAGTGATTCAAGCGCTAGTTTCATCAATACCATTTAGCATTCTTGCTTATCAGTTTGATTGACCTCTATTTCTTGTAAAGTGGTTGTGGCAGGAACAAGGGAATGATTTCTGTGGATACTACATCTGCGAGTCCATCCGCCACACGACCTGTGAGCGGGGCGGGTACTCTAACGAACAATATGAAGTACGTAAATAACAACATTCACAATTTTATTTTATTACCATCATTTGTGTTGAGTTTCATTCATTTATATATATATATATGTATTGACCCCTTCTTCAAATTAGATGTTTCGGAAGCGGGATGAACTCCTAGCACCAGCTCGCATGCGAGCAATTCAAGAGGAATTGGCGGCATTCTTTCTTGACCACGTGATCCCTGAAGACGGAGAATTCTATGTGGACCCTGAGTCCGTATGATTATATTTGTAAGAGATAATTATTGTATATATGTAGCCGGTAGTGTCAGATAGATATACGAGAACTTGTTGTTCGACCAATCTCTCGGAGAAGGAGAGGTGGTCGATATTACTTCTCTCTGTATGCATATATGTTCATGACGATCTTCTGTTTCCTTCGTTTGCTTACTAGCTAGCCAGCGTGTCTAGTCCTCTCTATACGTATGTATAGTACGTAGCGTCGACCAAGCACGGACATAAGAGAGGACACTTCTCTCTATTAATTATAGCTAGCTAACACAATATATGAAACACCTAAATTAACCCCCCAAAAACCCCAACCCCCCCTTTCAAAAAAAACAAAAACCCCAGCCACAGAAATGCTGACGCGTGGATGCCTATTGGTCCCGGTTGGTGCCACCAACCGGGACCAAAGGGTCTCCTGACTGGGCTCTGCGCACTGCCCACGTGGAGGCCCATCAGTCCCGGTTCTGGATTGAACCGGGACTAAAGGGTCGGGGCATTAGTACCGACACTTTAGTCCCGGTTCAGGAACCGGGACTAAAGGCCCTTACGAACCGGGACTATAGGCCCTTTTTCTACCAGTGAAAGTAAATAGCAAAACAATATAAAAGTGATGGAGATTGATATGATGAGAATAGACCCGGGGGCCATAGGTTTCACTAGTGGCTTCTCTCAAGAGCATAAGTATTCTACGGTGGGTGAACAAATTACTGTTGAGCAATTGATAGAATTGTGCATAATTATGAGAATATCTAGGCATGATCATGTATATAGGCATCGCGTCTGTGACAAGTAGATCGAAACGATTCTACATCTACTACTGTTACTCCACTCATCGACCGCTATCCTGCATGCATCTAGAGTATTAAGTTAAAAACAGAGTAACGCCTTAAGCAAGATGACATGATGTAGGGAGATAAATTCATGCAATATGAAATAAACCCCATCTTGTTATCCTTGATGGCAACGATACAATACGTGCCTTGCTGCCCCTTCTGTCACTGGGTAAGGACACCACAAGATCGAACCCAAAGCTAAGCACTTCTCCCATGGCAAGAACTACCAATCTAGTTGGCCAAACCAAACGGATAATTCGAAGAGACTTGCAAAGATAAGCAATCATACATAAAAGAATTCAGAGAAGATTCAAATATTATTCATAGATAGACTTGATCATAGACCCACAATTCATCGGTCTCAACAAACACACCGCAAAAAGAAGATCACATCGAATAGATCTCCACAAGAGAGGGGGAGAACTTTGTATTGAGATTCAAAGAGAGAGAAGAAGCCATCTAGCTACTAACTATGGACCCGAAGGTCTGAGGTAAACTACTCACACTTCATCGGAGAGGCTATGATGATGTAGAAGCCCTCCGTGATGACGGCCCTCTTCCGGCGGATCTCCGGAACAGACCCCAAGATGGGATCTTGTGGATACAGAAAGTTGCGGCGGTGGAATTAGGTTTTTGGCTCCTGTTCTGATCGTTTGGGGGTACGTGTGTATATATAGGAGGAAGAAGTACGTCGGTGGAGCACCGAGGGGCCCACGAGGCAGGGGCACGCCCTAGGGGGGGCGCGCCCCCTACCCTCATGAGCACCTCTTTGCTTCCTTGTAGTAGGGTCCAAGTCTCCTGGATCACGTTCGGTGAGAAAATCACGTTCCCGAAGATTTTATTCCGTTTGGACTCCGTTTGATATTCCGTTTATCTGGAACACTGAAATAGGCAAAAAAACACCAATTCTGGGCTGGGCCTCTGGTTAATAGGTTAGTCCCAAAAATAATATAGAAGTGGAAAATAAAGCCCAATATAGTCCAAAACAGTAGATAATATAGCATGGAGCAATCAAAAATTATAGATACGTTGGAGACATATCACACCCCTCCTGAGGCTCGAGTGCGAGGAGCAGGCGTGCTCCTGAGGTTGGGCCATGGGCGGAGGCTCCCGAGGTTGGTGTTGGGGGGAGCTCCTCCTGAGGTAGTGTTGGCTCCACCGCCGGAGGGGCTGCCGAAGGCTTGAAGAGCCGCTCCTCGAAGACACCGGGCTCCTGAGGCTAGCGCTTGGATGCTCTCTTGGTGATATCTCCGGCTTCCGTGTTCGTGCCATGAGGCACGTGCTGCAGCTCTAGGCCTAAGAATTGCTTCTCAATTTTGCGCACCTCCGCCAGGTATGCTTCCATGTGCTCGTCCTTCAGCTCGTATACCTTGTTGGAGAAGTTGACGAGGAGCTGGGAGTCGCCCTTGATGGTAATGCGCTTTACCCCCAAGGCTGCCGCAGCCTTGAGACCGACGATCAGGCCTTCATACCTTTTCGCCGTGTTGGAAGCAGAGCTGCGCGGCGTAGTAGAGCTTGTCCTGAGCAGGCGAAATGAGCACGGCTCCAGCCCTCGCACCCTGTCGTGCGAAGGCACCATCGACGTACATGACCCAGCCATCTGGTGCCTCGCTCCCCAGTGAGAGGGATCAGTCCTTGCCTGCTTCTGACCCCGGAGTGTCGGTCCATTCCGCCACGAAGTCGGTGAGTGAAGAGCCCTTGATGACCCTGTTGGTGCTGAACTCCAGCTGAAATGCCTGCAATTCGATGTTCCATTCGGCGACCCTACCTACAGCATTGGGGCTCTGGAGCACCCTCTCTAGTGGGTAAGCCGAAACGACCTTGATGGGGTGGCCTTGGAAGTAGTGGCGCAGCTTGCGCGAGGCGATGAGAAGCGCGAGCAAGAGCTTCTGTGGCATGGGGTAGTGTGCGCGCGTCCTGCAGTATCGTGCCGACGAAGTACACCGAGTGCTCGACGAGGGCGGAATTGTTGGTGGAGTCCGAAGCCTCCTGAGGCCGAGGGACCTCAGGAACTTGGTCACTTATTGGGGCAACTGTGGCATCGTCATCTTGTGGAACCTGGTCATCCGTTGGCGTCACCGAGGCTTCAGGAGCGCCGTCTTGGGGTTGCATCGTCTTGACCGAGTGCGCGGCGTCATGTGGCAGGCCTTTGGCCTGGCGCTCCTCCCGGACGACCACCAGCGCTGCGCTAGCTGAGTGAGGCATGGCGGCCAGGTAAAGCACCAAGGGCTCGAGAGGACGCGGGGCCACCATCACTGGTGGCCTAGTGAGGTATCTCTTAAGGTCTTGGAATGCTGCGTCAGCCTCTGGAGGCCACTCGAAAGGGCCCTTCTTCTTCATCTGCTTGAAGAATGGGAGAGCATGCTCTCCCAACTTGTAGATGAAGTGCCCTAGCGAGGTCACATAGCCCGCCAACTTTTGCATCTCCTTAAGGATCTGCGGCGGACTCGTCCTTTCTATTGCCTTGACCTTCTCCGGGTTTGCCTCGATTCGCCTATGCGACACGAGGAAGCCCAACAGCTTGCCGGAGGGGACGCCAAACACACATTTCTCCGGATTGAGCCGCAGGTCCACCTTGCATAGGCTGGCGAATGTCTCTTCCAGATCCTCGATGAGGGTCTTTGCCTCCTGAGACTTCATTACTATGTCGTCAATGTAGGCCTCAGCGTTCCTCCCGAGCTGTTGGCCAAGAGTGATGTGCATCAGCCGCTGGAAGGTTGCTCCGGCTTTACGCAGCCCAAAGGGCATGCAGGTCTAGCAGTACACCCCACACGGGGTCAGGAAGGCCGTCTTCTCAATATCTTGTACCGCCATCTTGATTTGGTGATACCCTAAGAATGCGTCCAAGAAGCACAGCAGGTCACACTCAGCGGTGGAGTCGACGATCTGGTTGATGCGTGGCAGCGGAAAGGGGTCTTGGGGGCATGCCTTGTTGAGGTTGGTGAAATTGATGCACATGCGCTCCTTCCCTCCTTTCTTGGGGATGATGACAGGGTTTGCCAACCATTCTATGTACCACACCTCCCGAATGACACCAGCATCTTGCAGCTTGCGGGTTTCTTGGACGATGAACGACCACTTCTCTATGGACTGCCGCCGCACCCGCTGCTTCACTGGGCGTACATTGGGGCACACATTCAGGTGATGCTCGATCACCCCCCATGGGACTCCAGCCAGGTCCTTGGGCTCCCATGCGAACATCTCCTTGTTCGCGCACAAGAAATCGACTAGTGCCTTTTCTCGATCTGGGGCGAGGTTGGCTCCTATGGTGAAGGTGGCTCCTGATGCCCCATCTTTGTCGACTGGCACCTGCTTCATCTCGTCTCGGACTTGAGAGAACAACTGCTTCTTTTTTGCTGGCACAGCGCCTGGAGCCCCCGGGCCTCCTTCCTCCTCTGGCCGTGCTGTAGCCGCGGCCCTAAAGGCGAGCTTGAGAGCCGCCAGCGCCTCCTTGGAGTCCCTGGCCACAGTGAGGACATCGCTGCTTCCTGGCATCTTCATGAGGTTGTAGGCAGGGTGAGTCGCCGCCATGAACTTGGCCAAGGCCGAGTACCTGAGGATGGCATTGTACGTGAGGCCAATGCGGCGATGTCGAAGTCCATGAGCTCGGTGCGGTAGTTGTTGCGGGTGCCGAAGGTGACGGGGAGGCGGATCTGCCCCAGGGGGCTGGTGGAGGCATCGACGACCCCGGAGAACGGCTTGGTGGGGCGGAGCCGGCCATGTGACACGTGAAGCAAGCCGAAAGCTTCCACGGAGAGCACATTGAGCATGGCCCCACCATCGATAAGGGTCTTGGTTACAGCTGCGTTACAGATGGTGGGGGTGCAGAGAGCATCGGGAGCGCGCCTGCGCCCGCGGTGGTCACAGGATGGTCCCTTGAGTCGAAGGTGAGGTCAGCCTCGTGTGCCGCCCATCCTGGAGGAGCTCCATGTTGCACACACGCGGCGCCCGCTTGACAAAAGAACTGCTTGACATGGCGGTCCGAGGGCGGCGCCTGCGGACCACCCAGGAGTGCCGTGACGGCGTGAGGCACCAGTGTCGCAAAGCGCGCGATGTGGAGGACACACAACTCGTCCCAGGAGGCCACAATGATCCCAGCAGGTTGAGAAGCTAGGCATGCGGCACGCCCACAAGGGCCATGGGAAGCCAGTTTGCCATGACCTTGTCGTCACCACCTACCGCCCAGACGGCCTCCTCATACGCCTGGAGGAAGCCTGCCGGGTCTGACGCACTGTCGTATCAGGGTGGCAGGTCCGGCCTGAACTTGCGTGGCCACTGCACTCATCGTAAAGCAGGGGTGAAGGCCCGGAGGCCCTCGGTGCCTCCGTGCACGCCGGTCGATCAGCTAGAGGGGCGGCGCCCGCCATGGGAGTCGAACAAAAAATTAAGCGGATGGAGAGACAGAGTGGACGGAGGGGCGGACCCCTACCTGGCGCGCCAAATGTCGGATTGGGGGTTTCGTAGACCCTTGAGAGGTTCGAACACTGGAGTGCATGCGAAGAACTCGTCCTAACTGATCTGCTCGCTCAATGATTCCTAGGCCTAGCTCGACGAACCCAAGGGACAAGAGACACATCAGTTTATCCTGATTCGGGCCACCTTGCGGTGTAATACCCTACTATAGCTTTGTGGTTGATTGCCACGAGGGGCTAAGGATGAACTAGTACAATGGTAGAACAGCCTCTGGAGGTGAGGTGTTCTTAGGCTCGATGAGCTGGTGGGTGAAAGGATGATCTGAATTATCCCGCACCTCTATGGTGGTGGCTAAGTCCTATTTATAGTGGCCTTCGTCCTCTTCCCAAATGCAAGGCGGGAAGGGATCCCACAACGGTCAAATTTGAAGGGGGGGACAACTAGTACAAGTTATCCTGACAAAAGTAGTCTTCGCCTGCGAAAGCCTCTGGTGGTGACGCCGCTGTGGGCTCCGCTATGACCTCCGCCCTACCGTCATGGCGGTCTTGGTCTTGTTGCACCGATATGGAAACCTTTGCTTGATTCCTCGGGACTTCGCGCCTATGCTTGCCTCCTTGGCACCAAAGAGGAAACTGATACACTGCGCCCTCTGGTGCCCGCCCGGCCTTGGTCGTCATGGCTCACGTCATGCGAACCTCGCGAGGTGCACCTTGCATCGATATCTCCGCTCCTCGGGAGCCAGCCTGGTGAGGCCGCCCCCCAGGGAGGTCTTGGTATTGTCCGCCTTGCAAGGCTTGGCCCCTCACGAGGGTCTTGGGTTGTTGTTGCTGAAGCTAGGCCGTACTGGGCCGTTGATGGAGCCACGTCGTGGGACGCACGCAGGCAAGTCTGGGTACCCCCATTCCCAGGACGCCGACCAATTGCCTGTCAGGCTGTGGACATACGGGATTTGATCAATAAGAAGCCAACATTCGAGGACATTGAGTATGAAGAAGAAGATGACGCTAGGGGGAATTACGATTCAGACTGATACACATGGCGAAGATGTTGACGCTACTGCTACGGATGATGATTAGATTGCTTTTGTCGTATTTGCCTGTCAGAAGACGTTTTTTATCTACTATGTAAAATTGTGTTTGCTATGACAACTGAAGCCTGATGAACTTGTTTAGTATTTTGTTGTGAGAACATCACTTATTATGTATGTTGATTTGTGTTTGCTGATTGTATGACAACTAAACCATGATGACATTGTTGTTTAGTTGTACTCATATTTGGCCATGAAACTTGTATTTGATGACATAGTTTGTTGTTGGACTGCAATTTGCTTTGAAGGAAATATGCCCTAGAGGCAATAACAAAGTTTTTATTTATATTTCCTTATATCATGATAAATGTTTATTATTCATGCTAGAATTGTATTAACCGGAAACTTAGTACATGTGTGAATACATAGACAAACGGAGTGTCACTAGTATGCCTCTACTTGACTAGCTCGTTAATCAAAGATGGTTAAGTTTCCTAACCATAGACATGAGTTGTCATTTGATGAACAGGATCACATCATTAGAGAATGATGTGATTGACTTGACCCATCCATTAGCTTTGCACTATGATCGTTTAGTTTATTGCTATTGCTTTCTCCATGACTTATACATGTTCCTATGACTATGAGATTATGCAACTCCCGAATACCGGAGGAACAGTTAGTGTGCTATCAAACATCACAATGTAACTGGGTGACTATAAATATGCTCTACAGGTGTCTCCGATGGTGTTTGTTGAGTTGGCATAGATCGAGAATAGGATTTGTCACTCCGTGTATCGGAGAGGTATCTCTGGGCCCTCTCGGTAATGCACATCACTATAAGCCTTGCAAGCAATGTGACTAATGAGTTAGTTGCAGGATGATTCATTACAGAACGAGTAAAGAGACTTGCCGGTAACGAGATTGAACTAGGTATTGAGATACCGACGATCGAATCTCGGGCAAGTAACATACCGATGACAAAGGGAACAACGTATGTTGTTATGCGGTTTGACCGATAAAGATCTTCGTAGAATATGTAGGAACCAATATGAGCATCCACGTTCCGCTATTGGTTATTGACCGGAAGTGAGTCTCAGTCATTTCTACATAGTTCTCGAACCCGTAGGGTCCGCACATTTAACGTTCAATGATGATCGGTATTATGAGTTTATGTGTTTTGATGTACCGAAGGTAGTTCGGAGTCCCGGATGTGAACACGGACATGACAAGGAGTCTCGAAATGGTCGGGACATAAAGATTGATATATTGGAAGGCTATGTTTGGACACCGGAACAGTTCCAGATGAGTTCGGGCATTTAGTGGAGTACCGGGAGGTTACCGGAACCCCCGCGGGCTTAATGGGCCTACATGGGCTTTAGTGGAAGAGAGAGGAGAAGGCCAAGAGGAGGGGCGTGCCCCCCCAAGCCCAATCCGAATTGGGAGGGGGCGGCCCCCTTTCCTTCCTCCCCTCTCTCCCTTCCTTCCCCTCCTAGTAGGACTAGGAAAGGGGGGAACCTACTCCTAGTAGGAGTAGGATTCCCCCCTTGGGGGCGCGCCCAAGGTGGCCGGCCGGCCCCCTCCTCTACCCCTTTATATACGGGGGAGGGGGGCACCCCATAGACAAACAAGTTGATTGTTTAGTCGTGTGTGGTGCCCCTTCCATAGAATTCCACCTCGGTCATATTGTTGTAGTGCTTAGGCAAAGCCCTGCGTCGGTAACTTCATCATCACCGTCATCACGTTGTCGTGCTGACGAAACTCTCCCTCGGCCTTAGCTGGATCAAGAGTATGAGGGACGTCACCAAGCTGAACGTGTGCAGATCGCGGAGGTGCCATGCGTTCGGTACTTGATCGGTTGGATCGCGAAGACGTTCGACTACATCAACCGTGTTTCATAACGCTTCCGCTTTCGGTCTACAAGGGTACGTAGACATACTCTCCCTCCTTGTTTCTATGCATCTCCTAGATAGATCTTGCGTGATCGTAGGAAATTTCTGCGTTCCCCAACATGCTCGACGTCTTCAAATGGGAACAAAGCTGACCCGACAGGGCCTCTGCTAATTTATTTATTTATTAGCAAAAGGGCCTCTGCTATTTATTTATTTATGAGCAAAAGGGGATACCCCCCGATTTCCGTTATTAGAAATCATTAGATGTTCACAACACTACGCCTGCTAAACAGGTTTCGTTCATTACTAGTTTCAGCAAAGTGCTCATGTCATAGCCACTGAATACATCACGAGTGCTACATACACTGCAAAAAAAGAGACAATCATCCTAGAGAGCACATCGATTTTGCCCATTATTTTCACAAGATCTTTCATCTCCTCATTGTTTTCAAGGTCGTTCAGCAGCTGTTGCTTGGCCATGATCAGAGGAACTGCATCTTTAACCTTCTGCTCTACATCTTCCTGTTCTGTCGTTCCTTCAGTTACTCGTCCAACACCCCAACCTGCTGGTATTGGGATTCCTCGGCTAACCAAATAATCAGCATAGTTGCATTGCCCCACATCAGCAACTTCCCAGAAATAAAAATCACACGAATCTTCCCTTTTCTACACGAATCAAATTGGAAGATCATCAACCAAACTATTAAAAAAATTAGCAACTGAAAGCAGCAGAACAACACTTAAACATATTATTACCCCATGATTCGGGCATTTGTAAAAGACTCGGCTAGGGTTGAGGATTGTGGTTGAGATGCGACAGATGACTCTGCATGATTTGCAGCAGTGGCACCACACCAACGGCAGCGGGTTGCGATGAGCAACCAGCTGCGGTGAGTGTGCCCGCAGGGGTGTGATGAGACCACAGGCGATGGTACGAGTGGCGACTTGGCACATATCTGGTAGCTTCCTGCTGAAGAGCAGGTGGACAAGCAGCCAGCGGACATGGTTGTTGCGGCCAGAGCTTCTGATGCTAGGCAGAGTAAGTAGAGAAGAGGAGAAGCGAACGTTGGATTTGTTAGTTTCATTACTTGCAGAGTAGCATAGCACCATATATAGTCATAGTTTAGGTTTGGATTCGAGCCAGCTACCGGAGCACATCTCTCTTTTTTCTAAAACTCAGCAACGTCTCTTTACTGGTACACTAGCTTGTTCTGTACGCCTTCTCAAGTCTTTGATTTTCTTTCCTTTTTTGCGAGGAAGGAAGGAGGACAAAATTGAGAGTTGCTGGGACTCGAACCCAAGACCTCTCGGTTGAAAACCAAGGGTGCTAGTCACTTATGTGGCGAACATTCCCTGGGAGGAGGATGGCAAACAAACGCATTTTCCTCGCGGTTTTTGTTGCGACGCAAGATTGGACGGTCACAGTTTCACGAATGTTAGCAGGCGAATGAGCCCAGTTTTTCTTTTATTCCTATACATAAAAAAGTATGCTACTTGGTGTCGGCTTAGTCAACAAACAATTGTGCCAACCTTGACCGTTGGATTGACATTCAATGTTTGTCATGTTTCTTCAGTCTGTTCTTCCTCCAGCCACCAAAGCCAAACCAGCGCCGGCAGGACCACCTGCTCCTGCCTCCCACGGCTGGTTGTGCTGTCGCGCACGCATCATGGCCACATCGCACCCTAATACTCTGAGCATCTTCCCCGACTCTTGTTCATTCCCATCCAAGGCCTCACCATCATCCTCTGCCTTGGTTCGCTTTCTGCGACGCTGCCCTCCGGTGTTGTCAACATGGTCAACAACCGAGAGGAATAAGGAGGTGATTGTACATGGTGAGCATGACAGTAGGGACCTAGCAGTGCTACCTCTTGATCTTGCGTTGGTTTTCCCTTGAAGAGGAAAGGGTGATGCGGCACAGTAGCATAAGTATTTCCCTCAGTTTTTTAGAACCAAGGTATCAATCCAGTAGGAGACTACATGCAAGTCCCTCGTACCTGCACAAATAAATAAGAACCTCGCAACCAACGCGATAACGGGGTTGTCAATCCCTTCACGGTCACTTACGAGAGTGAGATCTGATAAAGATAATAAGATCAATATTTTTGGTATTTTTATGATATAGACTGGAAAATAAAGATTGCAAAATAAACGGTAATAGAAATAGCAAGTTGATATGAAAATAATATGATGGAAGATAGACCCGGGGGCCATAGGTTTCACTAGTGGCTTCTCTCAAGATAGCAAGTATTATGGTGGGTGAACAAATTACTACCGAGCAATTGATAGAAAAATGCATAGTTATGATGATATCTAAGGCAATGATCATGAATATAGGCATCACGTCCGTGACAAGTAGACCGAAATGATTCTGCATCTACTACTATTACTCCACACATCGACCGCTATCCAGCATGCATCGAGAGTATTAAGTTCATAAGAACAGAGTAACGCATTAGGCAAGATGACATGATGTAGAGGGATAAACTCAAGCAATATGATATAAACCCCATGTTTTTATCCTCGATGGAAACAATACAATACGTGCCTTGCTGCCCCTGCTATCACTGGAAAAGGACACAGCAAGATTGAACCCAAAGCTAAGCACTTCTCCCATTGCAAGAAAGATCAATCTAGTAGGCCAAACCAAACTGATAATTCGAAGAGACTTGCAAAGATATCAAATCATGCATATAAGAATTCAGAGAAGAATCAAATAATATTCATAGATAATCAAATCATAAACCCACAATTCATCAGATCTCGGCAAACACACGCAAAAAGAGTTACATCGAATAGATCTCCAAGAAGAGAAGGAAGGAGGGGGCGCCGCCCCTACCCCCTAGTCCAATTCATACTAGGCCTTGGGGGCGCGGCCTGCCCTAGGCAGCCCCTCTCTCTTTCCCCTAAAGCCCAATAAGGCCCGTATACTCCCCGGGGGTCCAGTAACCTCCCGGTACTCCGGAAAATGCCCGAACTCATCCGAAACCATTCCGATGTCCAAACATAGGCTTACAATATATCGATCTTTACGTCTCGACCATTTCGA
Source organism: Triticum urartu (assembly GCF_056163025.1). Taxonomy (NCBI): domain Eukaryota; kingdom Viridiplantae; phylum Streptophyta; class Magnoliopsida; order Poales; family Poaceae; genus Triticum; species Triticum urartu. The sequence goes on from NC_141876.1 coordinate 445,021,136, forward strand.
GACTCCTCGTCATGTCCGTGATCAAATCCGGGACTCCGAACTACCTTCGGTTCATCCAAACACATAAACTCATCATACTAATCGTCATTGAAAGTTAAGCGTGCGGACCCTACGGGTTCGAGAACTATGTAGACATGACCGAGACATGTCTCTGGTCAATAACCAATAGCGGAACCTGGATGTTCACATTGGCTCCCACATATTCTACGAAGATATTTATCGGTCAAACCGCATAACGATATACGTTGTTCCCTTTGTCATCGGTATGTTACTTGCCCGAGATTCGATCGTCGGTATCTCAATACCTAGTTCAATATCATTAATGGCAAGTCTCTTTACTCGTTCCATAATGCTACATCCTGTAACTAACTCATTAGCTACATTGCTTGCAAGGCTTATAGTGATGTGCATTACCGAGAGGGCCCAGAGATACCTCTCCGATACACGGAGTGACAAATCCTAATCTCGATCTATGCCAACTCAACAAACACCATCGGAGACACCTGTAGAGCATCTTTATAATCACCCAGTTACGTTGTGACGTTTGATAGCACACAAGGTGTTCCATCGGCATTCGGGAGTTGCATGATCTCATAGTCGTAGGAACATGTATAAGTTATGGAGAAAGCAATAGCAACAAACTAAGCGATCATTGATACGTCTCCGTCGTATCTACTTTTCCAAACACTTTTGCCCTCGTTTTGGACTCTAATTTGCATGATTTGGATGGAACTAACCCGGACTGACGTTGTTTTCAGCAGAATTGCCATGGTGTTATTTTCGTGCAGAAATAAAAGTTCTCAGAATGACCTAAAAATCAACGGAGATTGTTTTTGGAATATATAAAAAATATTGGCGAAAGAATCAACGTCAGGGGCCCACACCCTGTCCATGAGGGTGGGGGCACGCCTACCCCCCTGGGCGCGCCCCCTGCCTCGTGGGCCCCCTATTGCTCCACCGACCTCAACTCCAACTCCATATATTCGTGTTCGGGGAGAAAAAAAATCAGAGAGAAGGATTCATTGCGTTTTACGATACGGAGCAGCCGCCAAGCCCTAAACTCTCTTGGGAGGGATGATCTGGAGTCCGTTCGGGGCTCTGGAGAGGGGAATCCAACGCCATCGTCATCATGAACCTTCCTCCATCACCAATTTCATGATCACCGCCGTGCGTGAGTAATTCCATCGTAGGCTTGTTGTACGGTGATGGGTTGGATGAGATTTATCATGTAATCGAGTTAGTTTTGTTAGGGTTTGATCCCTAGTATCCACTATGTTCTGAGATTGATGTTGCTATGACTTTGCTATGCTTAATGCTTGTCACTAGGGCCCGAGTGCCATGATTTCAAATCTGAACCTATTATGTTTCCATGAATATATGTGAGTTCTTGATCCTATCTTGCAAGTCTATAGTCACATATTATGTGTTATGATCCATTAACCCCGAAGTGACAATAATCGGGATTCTTACCGTTGATGACCGTAGTTTGAGGAGTTCATGTATTCACTATGTGTTAATGCTTTGGTCTGGTACTCTATTAAAAGGAGGCCTTAATATCCCTTAGTTCCAATAGGACCCCGCTGCCATGGGAGGGTAGGACAAAAGATGTCATGCAAGTTCTTTTCCATAAGCACGTATGACTATATTCGGAATACATGCCTACATTACATTGATGAACTGGAGCTAGTTTTGTGTCACCCTATGTTATAATTGTTGCATGATTGATCGCATCTGACATAATTATCCATCACTGGTCCATTGTCTATGAGCTTTTCATATATTGTTCTTCGCTTATTTACTTTTCCGTTGCTACTGTTACAATCACTATAAAACCAAAAATATTACTTTTGCTACAATTATCACTACTATCATATAGCTTTGCTACTAAATACCTTGCTGCAGATATTAAGTTTCCAGGTGTGGTTGAATTCACAACTCAGCTGCTAATACTTGAGAATATTCTTTGGCTCCCCGTGTGTCGAATCAATAAATTTGGGTTGAATACTCTACCCTCGAAAACTGTTGCGATCCCCTATACTTGTGGGTTATCAAGACTATTTTCTGGCGCCGCTGCCGGGGAGCATAGCTCTATTCTTTGAGTCACTTGGGATTTATATCCGCTGGTCACTATGAAGAACTTGAAAGATCAAAGAACCAAGATTTTTCCCTCAACTACGAGGGGAGGTAAGGAACTGCCATCTAGCTCTGCACTTGATTCACCTTCTGTTTTGAGTAAACTTCCGACACCTACTGCTGCTATTGATTCCGATAGGTCGCATGTTATTGATGATGCCACTTTTGCTATGTGTGATATTTATGATGAAACTACTTCTATGCTTGATACTACTGTGCCATTAGGTGAATTTCTTGATGAACAACTTGCTAGGACTAGAGAGAATGGAATTATTGAATCTGATAATATTGATGAAAGTGATGATGAAGATTCTCCCCCTAGATATGAATTTCCTGTTGTGCCTAAGGGTTATGTTATGGACGAACAAACTGCTAAAGACTTCTTAGCTTACAATGATAGATCTGATCTTAAGAAATTATTAGCTAAGCTTAAAGAAAAGTCTTTGAATGCTAGAATGAAATATGACCCTCCTTTTGCTACTTCACCTATCTTTATTATTGATAAGGATTATGATTTCTCTGTCGATCCTGAGTTAATTACTCTAGTTGAATCTGATCCTTTTTATGGCTATGAATATGAAACTATTGTGGCACATCTTACTAAATTAAATGATATAGCCACCTTGTTTACTCATGATGAGAAAACTCGCTATTACTTTGTCCTTAAGTTATTTCCGTTCTCATTAAAGGGTGATGCTAAAACGTGGTTTAATTCTCTTGATCCTGGTTGTGTGCGTAGTCCCCAGGATATGATTTATTACTTCCCTACTAAATATTTCCCCGCTCATAAGAAACAAGCTGCTTTAAGGGAAATATATAATTTTGTGCAAATTGAAGAAGAGAGTCTCCCACAAGCTTGGGGGAGGCTTCTCCGATTACTTAATGCTTTGCCTGATCATCCTGTCAAGAAAAATGAAATACTTGATATCTTTTATAATGGACTAACCGATGCTTCCAGAGACCACTTGGATAGTTGTGCTGGTTGTGTTTTCAGGGAAAGAATTGTTGATCAAGCTGAATTCCTATTGAATAATATGTTGAGTAATGAAAATGATTGGACACTTCCTGAACCAACTCCTAAGCCAACTCCGAAGAAAAGGGGTATTCTATTTCTCAGTCCTGAAGATATGCAAGAGGCAAATAAATCTATGAAAGAAAAAGGTATTAAAGCTGAAGATGTTAAGAATTTACCACCTATTGAAGAAATACATGGTCTTGATAACCCGACACAGGTAGTAAAGGTAAATTCTCTCTATAGATTTGATGAAGGTGATATTCCTCATTATAAGTCTGCTAGCCAATGCTTATATGAGTTTGATAATTTTATTGTTAAACAAGAAAACTTCAATGCTTATGTTGGTAGACAATTGAAACGCAATGCTGATATGTTGGAACACTTTAGTGATTATATGTCTAGAGTTAAAGGTGAACTTAAACTTATTAGTAAACATGCTTCTATGATTACCACTCAAGTAGAACAAGTACTTAAGGCTCAGAATGATTTGCTCAATGAATTAAATAATAAGAAAAATGGTAATGGTGTTAGAGTTATGACTAGAGGGGGTAAGATGACTCAGGAACCTTTATATCCTAAGGGCCACCCTAAGAGAATTGAGCAAGATTCTCAGAGAACTAATGTTGATGCGCCTAGTTCTTCTAAGAAGAAGAAGAAGAAAAATGATAGGACCTTGCATGCTTCTAGTGAACCTGTTGTTGATACATATGAGAATCCCAATGATATTTCTATTTCTGATGCTGAAACACAATCTGGTAATGAACATGAACCTAGTGATAATGTTAATGATGATGTTCATGTTGATGCTCAACCTAGCAATGATAATGATGTAGAGATTGAACCTGCTGTTGATCTTGATAACCCACAATCATAGAATCAATGTTATGACAAGAGAGACTTTGTTGCTAGGAAGCATGGTAAAGAAAGAGAACCATGGGTTCAGAAACCCATGCCTTTTCCTCCTAAACCATCCAAGAAAAAGGATGATGAGGATTTTGAGCGCTTTGCTGAAATGATTAGACCTATCTTTTTGCGTATGCATTTGACTGATATGCTTAAAATGAACCCTTATGCTAAGTATATGAAATATATTGTTACTCATAAAAGAAAGATACCGGAAGCGGAAATTTCCACCATGCTGGCTAATTACACTTTTAAGGGTGGAATACCAAAGAAACTTGGAGATCCGGGAGTACCAACTATACCATGCTCCATTAAAAGATACTATGTTAAAACTGCTTTGTGTGATCTTGGAGCCGGTGTTAGTGTTATGCCTCTCTCTTTATATCGTAGACTTGATTTGAATAAGTTGACACCTACTGCTATACATGTCGGTATTTGTGAGGATGTGCCTGTTGTGGTTGCAAACGTTACTATTTTAACAGACTTTGTTATTCTTGATATTCCCAAGGATGATAGTATGTCCATTATTCTTGGAAGACCCTTTCTGAATACTACAGGGGCTGTTATTGATTGCAACAAAGGCAATGTCACTTTTCATGTTAATAGTAATGAGCATACGGTACACTTTCCAAGGAAACAACCTCAAGTCCACAGTATCAATTCTATCGAAAAGATTCCAACTATTACTATTGGAGGTTTTGAATTTCCTCTACCTACTGTCAAGAAGAAATATGATATTCTTATTATTGGGGACATGCATATCCCCGTTGAGGTAACCTAGTGTTATTCGAAATTTCTCCGGTTTCATGCAATTCGGAATGAGTTTGTTAACAAGACTTGATCAACCTTGTTAGTGGATTCCTTTTGATGAGCATGAGATGGATGATGTTAGAAAGCACAAATCTCTGTACCCTCTTTTTACTTTCTGTTATTTATATTAAATAAAGCAAACATAGTATTTTCTATCTGTTTTATGAATTATCCTTGCAATAAAAATACCCTGAAAATAAAAGTTCTCCAAATTCCCTGAAAATGAAATATGATTTTTTCTAGAATATTTGAGAATATCTGGTACTGAGAACACACCAGGGGGACCCACCACATGCCCACGAGGGTGGAGGGCGCGCCCCCTGCCTCATGGACCCCACGTGGGTCGCCTCCACTTATCCTTGCACCCACACACTTCCTCTTCCTTCAGAAAAAATCATCCACCAGCTCACACCCGTGTTCTAGCTCATCTTGCTGCCATTTTCGATCTCCTTGCTGAAAGCTCGATTCACAAAATTCCTTTGGGGGATTGTTCTTTGGTATGTGACTCCTCCAATGGTCCAATTAGTCTTTGTTCTACTGCTTTATTTATTACAAATTTTTACTTCTTAGGTGACCCTGTTCTTGAGCTTGCATGTCAAATTTATGTGGTCAAAAGTAGTTTTAATGCATGATATAGCCTCTAGACACTTGTAGGAGTAGTTGCTATCAATTTTGTTGAGTTTGGTTCACTTTTATTTTAATTTACTAAAAAATTCAGAAATTTTCATAAAAAGATGAAGAGATTTTTGAGGGGTTCATTGAGCCGAAGCTCAAAGGATAAGCAAAGTGAAGAGAATAAGAAGCCCAAGTATAATCTCCCTCGTACTGTAGAGGTTCGGCCGTGTGAATGGCCTTGTGATGAGTTCTTAAGAGAAGCCGGGATTTATGAAGAATTTTATTATTTGGCTGAGAATGCAGGCCTCACCGCCTTCCTCCATGACCAGCGTGAACAGTATCTCTTACCCACCAATATTTTTGTGCAAAACTTTCATTTCCATGCTAGGAAATCGCCACCTTCGGTGGAATTTTATTTATATGATGAGCATAAGGAGATGTCACTTTATGATTTTTGCCGGGTCTGTTAGATACCCTTTGAGGGCAGCGTAGAGGAACCACTTCATAATGATGTGGAGGGATTTATTGATACAACTGTTGTAGGGGAAACAAGGAAAGTTTCCGATGCAAGAATCACTAGCATACATTTTCCTGTTCTATGTTACTTTGCAATATTTGCTAGTAGATGCTTAATTGGTCGTGGTAACTATGGAAACCTCAGTGCTCCTGATATTGTTATTTTGCGCCATGCCCTGTTTCATGATACTACTTTCAGTTTAGGCGCTATTGTTGCTAAACGGTTAAATCTGAACCATACTAAGGGCCCCGTCCTCGGAGGCATCTTTGCCTCGCGCCTTGCTGCACACTTTAACATACCTATCAGGCATTATGGGAAAGAGGAAAAGTTGCTGCCTCATATTGTTCTAGATTATAGGAGTATGGTAGCACATGAGTTTATTGTTAAGGATAAGAAGAAGATACTCAAATATAAATTGATATTTAACAAAGATTATTGTGAGATTATTACCTTGTCTGCGCCCTCTTTGTTCAACATATTTTCAGGCATGTACCTTGTTCTGCCGAAGGCCATTCATGCCTACCGGAGCCTGAAGTCAGCTCCAGAGCCCGAGCCCGAGCCACCACTTGATCCTCACCGTCAGTCTGTTTATCAGTGGAACCCGGAGGAGATCGCCAACCAGTGGCAGCCTGAGGATCCATCTCAGTACGACCCCGGTTACAGCTTTGACCCATGGGCATAGACCAACTTAGGCCAAAAGCCTAAGCTTGGGGGAGTACGTATTTCTCACCAACATTACATTCATGTTCACACACTCATGCCAATTGTCGATTCTCATACTTTTTCATTGTATCATCCATGCTAGTTTAATTTCTTTTTAAGCTTTGTTCTTATGTGTTTGAGTAACCTTAAGAAAAAACCAAAAAAATTAGTTGTAGCTTTTAGCTAGTTTACTTTCCATGCTTGTAGTAGTAGTAATTAAAAAGAAAACCCAAAAAGATTTCTCGTTCTTCTTTTGCTTGTTGGGAGCTTTCCCATGCAAATAGTTTTGTTTCTTTCTTTATCTTTGGGGGTCGTGAGGAGAAGACCACGATGAAAATGTTGAGTGGCTCTCATATGCATGATTGTTGTGAAGGAAGTATGCCCTAGAGGCAATAATAAAGTTGTTATTTATATTTCCATATATCATGATAAATGTTTATTATTCATGCTAGAATTGTATTAACCGGAAACTTAGTACATGTATGAATACATAGACAAACAGAGTGTCACTAGTTTGCCTCTACTTGACTAGCTTGTTGAATCAATGATGGTTATGTTTCCTAACCATAGACATGAGTTGTCATTTCATTAACGGGTTCACATCATTAGAGAATGATGTGATTGACTTGACCCATCCGTTAGCTTAGCACGATGATCATTTAGTTTGTTGCTATTGCTTTCTTCATGACATATACATGTTCCTATGCCTATGAGGTTATGCAACTATCGAGTACTGGAGGAACACTTTGTGTGCTACCAAATGTCACAACGTAACTGGGTGATTATAAAGGTGCTCTACAGGTGTCTCCGATGGTGCTTGTTGAGTTGGCATAGATTGAGATTAGGATTTGTCACTCCGATTGTCAGAGAGGTATCTCTGGGCCCTCTCGGTAATGCACATCACTATAAGCCTTGCAAGCATTGTGACTAATGAGTTAGTTGTGGGATGATGTATTACGGAACGAGTAAAGAGACTTGCCAGTAACGAGATTGAACTAGGTATGAGAATACCGACGATCGAATCTCGGGCAAGTAACATACCGATGACAAAGGGAACAACGTATGTTGTTATGCGGTTTGACCGATAAAGATCTTCATAGAATATGTAGGAACCAATATGAGCATCCAGGTTCCGCTATTGGTTATTGACCGGAGACGAGTCTCGGTCATGTCTACATAGTTCTCGAACCCGTAGGGTCCGCGCGCTTAAAGTTCGGTGACGATCGGTATTATGAGTTTATGTGTTTTAATGTACCGAAGGTAGTTCAGAGTCCCGGATGTGATCACGGAAATGACAAGGAGTCTCGAAATGGTCGAGGCATAAAGATGGATATATTCGACGGCTATATTCGAACACCGGAAGTGTTCCGGATGGTTTCGGAGAAAACCGGAGTGCCGGAGGGGTTACCGGAACCCCCCGGGGAAGTATTGGGCCTTAGTGGGCCTGAGGGGAGAGAGAGGGCTGCAGCCGAGGAGGTGGCGCGCCCCCTTGCACGAGGAGTCCGAATTGGACTAGGGGAGGGGGGCGCGACCCCTCTTTCCCTCTCCCTCTCTCTCTCTCTTTCCTTCCCCCTTCCCCCTTCCTAGTAGGACTAGGCAAGGATGACTCCTACTCCTACTAGGAGGAGGATTCCTCCTCTCCTTAGGGCGCACCAAGGCCGGCCGGCTTCCCCCTTGATCCTTTATATATGGGGGCGGGGGTTACCCAAAGACACACAAGTTGATTGTTCCAAGCCGTGTGCGATGCCCCCTCCACCATAATCCACCTCGGTTATATCGTAGCAGTGCTTAGGCGAAGCCCTGCATTGGTAGCATCATCATCACCGTCATCACGCCGTCGTGCTGACGGAACTCTCCCTTCAAGCTCTGCTGGATCGGAGTTCGTGGGATGTCACAGAGCTAAACGTGTGCTGAACTCGGAGGTGCCGTACGTTCGGTACTTGGATCGGTCGGATCGTGAAGACGTACGACTACATCAACCGCATTCTCATAACGCTTCCGCTTATGGTCTACAAGGGTACATAGATGATACTCTCCCCTCTTGTTGCTATGCATCACCATGATCTTGCGTGTGCGTAGGATTTTTTTTTTGAAATTACTACGTTCCCCAACAGTGGCCTCCGAGCCAGGTTTATGCATAGATGTTATATGCACGAGTAGAACACAAAGGAGTTGTGGGCGTGGGTATATACATATTGCTTGCCGTCACTAGGTTATTCTTGATTCAGCGGCATTGTAGGATGAAGTGGCCCAGACCGACATTACGCGTACGCTTACGCGAGACTGGTTCTACCGACGTGCTTCGCACACAGGTGGCTAGTGGGTGTTTGTTTATCCAGCTTTAGTTGAATCGGATTCAATGAACAGGGTTCTTTCTGAAGATCAAAAAGCAATCACTATACCGCGTTGTGGTTTATGATGCATAGGTAAGAACGGTTCTTTCTCAGCCCGTAGCAGCCACGTAAAACTTGCAACAACAAAGTAGAGGACGTCTAACTTGTTTTTGCAGGGCATGTTGTGATGTGATATGGTCAAGACATGATGCTAAATTTTATTGTATGAGATGATCATGTTTTGTAACACAGTTATCGGCAACTGGCAGGTGCCATATGGTTGTTGCTTTATTGTATGAAATGCAATCGCCATGTAGTTGCTTTACTTCATCCCTAAGCGGTAGCGATAGTAGTGGAGGCAATAGTTGGCATGACGACAACGATGCTTCGATGGAGATCAAGGTGTCAAGCTAATGACGATGGTGATCATGACAGTGCTTTGGAGATGGAGATAACAGGCACAAGATGATGATGACCATATCATATCACTTATATTGATTGCATGTGATGTTTATCCTTTATGCATCTTATTTTTCTTAGATCGATGGTAGCATTATAAGATGACCTCTCACTAAATTTCAAGTATAAGTGTTCTCCCTCAGTATGCACCATTGCGAAAGTTCGTCGTGCCGAGACACCACGTGATGATCGGCTGTGATAAGCTCTACGTTCACATACAACAGGTGCAAGACAGTTGTGCACATGCAGAATACTCAGGTTAAACTTGACGAGCCTAGCATATGCAGATATGGCCTCGGAACACTGAGACTGAAAGGTCGAGCGTGAATCATATAGCAGATATGATCAACATAGTGATGTTCACAATTGAAAACTACTCCATCTCACGTGATGATCGGACATGGTTTAGTTGATATGGATCACGTGATCACTTAGATGATTAGTGGGATGTCTGTCTAAGTGGGAGTTCTTAAGTAATATGATTAATTGAACTTTAATTTATCATGAACTTAGTACCTGATAGTATTTTGCATGTCTATGTTGTTGTAGATAGATGGCCCGTGCTGTTGTTCCGTTGAATTTTGATGAGTTCCTTGAGAAAGCAAAGTTGAAAGATGATGGTAGCAATTACACGGACTGGGTCTGTAACTTGAGGATTATCCTCATTGCTGCACAGAAGAATTACGTCCTGGTAGCACCGCTAGGTGCCAAACCCGCTGCAAGAGCAACGCCAGATGTTTTGAACGTCTGGCAGAGCAAAGCTGATGACTACTCGATAGTTCAGTGTGCCATGCTTTACGGCTTAGAACCGGGACTTGAACGACGTTTTGAACGTCATGGAGCATATGAGATGTTCCAGGAGTTGAACTTAATATTTCAAGAAAATGCCCGGATTGAGAGATATGAAGTCTCCAATAAGTTCTACAGCTGCAAGATGGAGGAGAATAGTTCTTTCAGTGTACATATACTTAGAATGTATGGGTACCACAACCACTTGACTCAACTGGGAGTTAATCTTCTTGTTGGTAGTATCATTGACAGAGTTCTTCAATCACTGCCACCAAGCTACAAGAGCTTCGTGATGAACTATAATATGCAAGGGATGGATAAGAAAATTCCCGAGCTCTTCGCAATGCAAAAGGCTGCAGAGGTAGAAATCAAGAAGGAGCATCAACTATTGATGGTCAACAAGACCACCAGTTTCAAGAAAAAGGGTAAAGGGAAGAACGGGAACTTCAAGAAGAATGGCAAGCAAGTTTCTGCTCAAGTGAAGAAGCCCAAGTCTGGACCTAAACCTGAGACTGAGTGCTTCTATTACAAAGGCACTGGTCACTGGAAGCGGAACTGCCCCAAGTATTTGGCGGATAAGAAGGATGGCAATGTGAACAAAGGTATATGTGATATACATGTTATTGATGTGTACCTTACTAATGCTCGCAGTAGCACCTGGGTATTTGATACTAGTTCTGTTGCTAATATTTGCAACTCGAAACAGGGGCTACGGATTAAGCGAAGATTGGCTAAGGACGAGGTGACGATGCGCGTGGGAAATGGTTCCAAAGTCGATGTGATCGCGGTCGGCATGCTACCTCTACATCTACCTTCGGGATTAGTTTTAGACCTAAATAATTGTTATTTGGTGCCAGCGTTGAGCATGAACATTATATCTGGATCTTGTTTGATGTGAGATGATTATTCATTTAAATCTGAGAATAATGGTTGTTCAATTTATATGAGTAATATCTTTTATGGTCATGCACCCTTGAAGAGTGGTCTATTTTTAATGAATCTCGATAGTAGTGATACACATATTCATAATATTGAAACTAAAAGATGCAGAGTTGATAATGATAGTGCAACTTATTTGTGGCACTGTCGTTTAGGTCATATTGGTGTAAAACGGATGAAGAAACTCCATTCTGATGGACTTTTCGAATCACTTGATTATGAATCACTTGGTACTTGTGAACCATTCCTCATGGGCAAGATGACTAAAACGTCGTTCTCCGGAACTATGGAGCGAGCAACAGATTTGTTGGAAATCATATATACTGATGTATGTGGTCCGATGAATGTTGAGGCTCACGGCGGGTATATTTTCTCACCTTCACAGATGATTTGAGCAGATATGGGTATATCTACTTGATGAAACATAAGTCTGAAACTTTTGAAAAGTTCAAAGAATTTCAGAGTGAAGTGGAAAATCATCATAACAAGAAAATAAAGTTTGTACGATCTGATCATGGAGGAGAATATTTGAGTTATGAGTTTGGTCTTCATTTGAAACAATGCCGAATAGTTTCACAACTCACGCCACCCGGAACACCACAGCGTAATAGTGTGTCCGAACGTCGTAATCATACTTCACTAGATATGGTGCGACCTATGATGTCTCTTACTGATTTACCGCTATTGTTTTGGGGTTATGCTTTAGAGACGGCTGCATTCACATTAAATAGGGCACCATCTAAATCCGTTGAGACGACGCCTTATGTACTGTGGTTTGGCAAGAAACCAAAAGTTGTCATTTCTTAAAGTTTGGGGCTGCGGTGCTTATGTGAAAAAGCTTCAACCTGATAGGCTCGAACCCAAATCAGAGAAATGTGTCTTCATAGGATACCCAAAGGAGATTGTTGGGTACACCTTCTATCACAGATTCGAAGGCAAGACATTCGTTGCTAAGAATGGATCCTTTCTAGAGAAGGAGTTTCTCTCGAAAGAAGTGAGTGGGAGGAAAGTAGAACTTGATGAGGTAACTGTACCTGCTCCCTTATTGTAAAGTAGTTCATCACAGAAATCTGTTCCTGTGACTCCTACACCAATTAGTGAGGAAGCTAATGATGAAGATCATGTAACTTCAGATCAAGTTACTACCGAACCTCGTAGGTCGACCAGAGTATGATCTGCACCAGAGTGGTACGGTAATCCTGTTCTAGAGGTCATGTTACTTGACCATGACGAACCTACGAACTATGAGGAAGCGATGATGAGCCCAGATTTCGTAAAATGGCTTGAGGCCATGAAATCCGAGATGGGATCCATGTATGAGAACAGAGTGTGGACTTTGGTTGAATTGCCCGATGATCGGCAAGCCATCAAGAATAAATGTATCTTCAAGAAGAAGACTGACGCTTACGGTAATGTTACTGTCTACAAAGCTTGACTTGTTGCGAAAGGTTTTTGACAAGTTCAAGGAGTTGACTACGATGATACCTTCTCACCCGTAGCGATGCTTAAGACCGTCCGGATCATGTTAGCAATTGCCGCATTTTATGATTATGAAATTTGGCAAATGGATGTAAAGACGGCATTCCTGAATGGATTTATGGAAGAAGAGTTGTATATGATGCAACCTGAAGGTTTTATCGATCCAAAGGGTGCTAACAAAGTGTGCAAGCTCCAGCGATCCATCTATGGACTGGTGCAAGCATCTCGGAGTTGGAATAAACGTTTTGATAGTGTGATCAAAGCATATGGTTTTATACAGACTTTTGGAGAAGCCTATATTTACAAGAAAGTGAGTGGGAGCTCTGTAGCATTTCTAATATTATATGTGGATGACATATTGTTGATTGGAAATGATATAGAATTTCTGGATAGCATAAAAGGATAATGGAACAAGAGTTTTTAATTAAAATACCTCGGTGAAGCTTCTTATATATTGGGCATCAAGATCTATAGAGATAGATCAAGACGCTTAATTGGACTTTCACAAAGCACATACCTTGATAAAGTTTTGAAGAAGTTCAAAATTGATCAAGAAAAGAAAGGGTTCTTGCCTGTGTTACAAGGTGTGAAGTTGAGTCAGACTCAATGCTTGACCACTGCAGAAGATAGAGAGAAAATGAAAGATGTTCCCTATGCTTCAGCCATAGGCTCTATCATGTATGAAATTTTGTGTACCAGACCTGATGTGTGCCTTGCTATTAGTTTAGCAGGGTGGTACCAAAGTAATCCAAGAGTGGATCACTAGTCAGCGGTCAAGAACATCCTGAAATACCTGAAAAGGACTAAGGATATGTTTCTCGTTTATGGAGGTGACAAAGAGCTCATCGTAAATAGTTAGGTCGATGCAAGCTTTGACACTGATCCAGATGACTCTAAGTCACAAACCGGATACGTATTTTTATTGAACAATGGAGCTGTCAGTTGGTGCGGTTCTAAGCAAAGCGTCGTGGTGGGATCTACGTGTGAAGCGGAGTACATAGCTGCTTCGGAAGCAGCAAATGAAGGAGTATGGATGAAGGAGTTCATATCCGATCTAGGTGTCATACCTAGTGCATCGGGTCCAATGAAAATCTTTTGTGACAATACTGGTGCAATTGCCTTGGCAAATGAATCCAAATTTCACAAAATAACCAATCACATCAAGAGACGCTTCAATTCCATCCGCGATCAAGTCAAGGAGGGAGACATAGAGATTTGCAAGATACATACGGATCTGAATGTTGTAGACCCGTTGACTAAGCCTCTCTCACGAGCAAAACATGATCAGCACCAAGACTCCATGGGTGTTAGAATAATTACTCTATAATCTAGATTATTGACTCGAGTGCAAGTGGGAGACGGAAGGAAATATTCCCTAGAGGCAATAATAAAGTTGTTATTTATATTTCCTTATATCATGATAAATGTTTATTATTCATGCTAGAATTGTATTAACCGGAAACTTAGTACATGTGTGAATACATAGACAAACAGAGTGTCACTAGTTTGCCTCTACGTGACTAGCTTGTTGAATCAATGATGGTTATGTTTCCTAACCATAGACATGAGTTGTCATTTGATTAATGGGATCACATCATTAGAGAATGATGTGATTGACTTGACCCATCCGTTAGCATAGCACGATGATCATTTAGTTTGTTGCTATTGCTTTGTTCATGACTTATACATGTTCCTATGACTATGAGATTATGCAACTCCCAAGTACCGGAGGAACACTTTGTGTGCTACCAAACGTCACAACGTAACTGGGTGATTATAAAGGTGCTCTACAGGTTTCTCCGATGGTGCTTGTTGAGTTGGCATAGATTGAGATTAGGGTTTGTCACTCCGATTGTCGGAGAGGTATCTCTGGGCCCTCTCGGTAATGCACATTCAAGGAAATATGCCCTAGAGGCAATAATAAAGTTATTATTTATTTCCTCATATCATGATAAATGTTTATTGTTCATGCTAGAATTGTATTAACCGGAAACATAATACATGTGTGAATACATAGACAAACATAGTGTCACTAGTATGCCTCTACTTGACTAGCTCGTTGATCAAAGATGGTTGAGTTTCCTAGCCATAGACATGAGTTGTCATTTGATTAATGGTATCACATCATTAGGAGAATGATGTGATTGACATGACCCATTCTGTTAGCTTAGCACTTGATCGTTTAGTTTACTTCTATTGCTTTCTTCATGACTTATACATGTTCCTATGACTATGAGATTATGCAACTCCCGATTACCGGAAGAACACTTTGTGTGCTGCCAAACATCACAACGTAACTGGGTGATTATAAAGGTTCTCCACATGTGTCTCCGATGGTGTTCGTTGAGTTGGCATAGGTCGAGAATAGGATTTGTCACTCCGACTGTCGGAGAGGTATCTCTGGGCCCTCTCGGTAATGCACATCACTATAAGCCTTGCAAGCAATGTGACTAATGAGTTAGTTACGGGATGATGCATTGCGGAATGAGTAAAGAGACTTGCCGGTAACGAGATTGAACTAGGTATTGAGATACCGATGATCGAATCTCGGGCAAGTAACATATCGATGACAAAGGGAACAACGTATGTTGTTATGCGGTTTGACCGATAAAGATCTTCATAGAATATGTAGAAACCAATATGAGCATCCAGGTTCCGCTATTGGTTATTGACCGGAGACGTGTCTCGGTCATGTCGACATAGTTCTCGAACCCGTAGGTTCCGCACGCTTAAAGTTTTGTGATGATCGGTATTATGAGTTTTTGTGTTTTGATGTACCGAAGGTAGACATAAAGATCGATATATTGGACGACTATGTTCGGACACCGAAAGTGTTTCGGGAGGTCTCGGACATATACCGGAGTACCGGTGGGTTACGGAACCCCCCGGGGAGTATATTGGGCCTAATGGGCCTTAGTGGGAGAAGAGGAGGGCGGCCAAGGCAGCCGCGCGCCCCCTCCCCCTCTAGTCCGAATTGGACAAGGAGGGCGGCGCCCCCCCCCCCCTTTCCTTCTCTCCTTCTCTCCCTTCCTTCTCCTCTCCAACTCCTACTTGGAAAGGGGGAGTCCTACTCCCGGTGGGAGTAGGACTCCTCATGGGGGGCGCCATAGTAGGTCGGCCCCCTCCCCCTCTGATACGTCTCCAACGTATCTACTTTTCCAAACACTTTTTCCCTTGTTTTGGACTCTAACTTGCATGATTTGAATGGAACTAACTCGGACTGACGCTGTTTTCAGCAGAACTACGATGGTGTTATTTATGTGCAGGATCAAACGTTCTCGGAATGACCTGAAACTTCACGAAGACACTTTTCATAAAATAAGAAAAATACCTGCCAAAGATGAAGGCCAGGGGGCCCACCGTCTTGCCACGAGGGTGGGGGGCGTGCCTGCCCCCCTAGGGTGCGCCCCCCTACCTCGTGGGCCCCCTGTTGCGTCTGCGACTCCAACTCCACCTCCATATATTGAGTTTTGATCAGAAAAAAATCAGAGAGAAGAAATCATCATGTTTTACGATACGGAGCCGCCGCCAAGCCCTAAAACCTCTCGGGAGGGCTGATCTGGAGTCCGTTCGGGGCTCCGGAGAGGGGAATCCGTCGCCATCGTCATCATCAACCATCCTCCATCACCAATTTCATGATGCTCACCGCCGTGCGTGAGTAATTCCATCGTACGCTTGCTGGACGATGATGGGTTGGATGGGATCTATCATGTAATCGAGTTAGTTTTGTTAGGGTTTGATCCCTAGTGTCCACTATGTTCTGAGATTGATGTTGCTATGACTTTGCTATGCTTAATGCTTGTCACTAGGGCCTGAGTGCCATGATTTCAGATCTGAACCTATTATGTTTTCATCAATATATGAGTGTTCTTGATCCTATCTTGCAAGTCTATAGTCACCTATATGTGTTATGATCCGTTAACCCCGAAGTGACAATAATCGGGATACTTACCGGTACTGACCGTAGTTTGAGGAGTTCATGTATTCACTATGTTTTAATGCTTTGTTCCGGTTCTCTATTAAAAGGAGGCCTTAATATCCCTTAGTTTCCGTAAGGACCCCGCTGCCACGGGAGGGTAGGACAAAAGATGTCATGCAAGTTCTTTTCCATAAGCACGTATGACTATATACGAAATACATGCCTACATTATATCAATGAACTGGAGCTAGTTCTGTGTCATCCTAGGTCATGACTGTTACATGATGAACCGCAGCCGGCATAATTCTTTATCACCGATCCATTGCCTACGAGCTTTCCATATATTGTGCTTCGCTTATTTACTTTTCCGTTGCTATTGCTATCATCACTACAAAATACCAAAAACATTGCTTTTATTACCGTTACCCTTTTGTTACCGTTATCACTACTATCATATTACTTTGCTACTAAACACTTTGCTGCAGATATTAAGTTTCCAGGTGTGGTTGAATTGACAACTTAGCTGCTAATACTTGAGAATATTCTTTGGCTCCCCTTGTGTCGAATCAATAAATTTTGGTTGAATACTCTACCCTCGAAAACTATTGCGATCCCCTATACTTGTGGGTTATCAAGACTATTTTCTGGCGCCGTTGCCGGGGAGCATAGCTCTATTCTTTGAGTCACTTGGGATATATATCTGCTTATCATTATGAAGAACTTAAGAGATCCAAAAACCAAGATATATCCCTCAACTACGAGGGGAGGTAAGGAACTGCCATCTAGATCTGCACTTGATTCACCTTCTGTTTTGAGTAAGCTTGCGACACCTACACCTGCTTCTGTTATTCGTTCTGATATGTCGAATGTTATTGATGATGCCACTTTTGCTATGCATGATACTTATGATGAAACTACCTCTATGCCTGATACTACTATGTCACTTAGTGCTTTTTTGGATGAACAACTTTGTAGGGCTAGAGAAATTGAAAATATTGAATCTGATGATACTGATGAAAGTGATGATGAAGAACCACTTGCTATTCCTAAGGGTTATGTATTTGATCAAGACGCTTCTTTAGCTATTTTAGCTTGCAGAAATAGAACTGAACTTAAAAATTATTAGCTAAATGGAGTAAGCAATCTCTAAATGATAGAATGAAACCTGACCTTGCTTTGGCTACTTCACCTATCTTTGTTACTGATAAGGATTATGAATTCTCTGTTGATCCTGATAATTTTACTTTCATTGAATCTGATCCTTTTCATGGTTATGAATCTGAAACTGTTGTGGCACATCTTACTAAATTGAATGATATTGCTACCCTGTTTACTAAAGATGAGAGAACTCCTTACTTTTATATCCTTAAAATATTTTCGTTCTCATTAAAGGGTGATGCTAAGATATGGTTTAATTCTCTTGATCCTGGTTGTGTGCGTAGTCCCCGGGATATGATTTATTACTTCTCTGCTAAATATTTCCCTGCTCACAAGAAACAAGCTGCTTTAAGGGATATATATAATTTTGTGCAAATTGAAGAAGAGAGTCTCCCACAAGCTTGGGGGAGGCTTCTCCAATTACTTAATGCTTTGCCTGATCATCCTCTTAAGAAAAATGAAATACTTGATATCTTTTATAATGGACTAACCGATGCCTCCAGAGATTACCTGGATAGTTGTGTTGGTTCTGTTTTCAGGGAAAGAACACCGGATGAAGCTGAAATTCTATTGAATAATATGTTGACCAATGAAAATAATTGGACACCTCCGGAGCCAATTCCTGAGCCTATTCCTAAACTAACTCTGAAGAAGAGGGGTATTCTATTTCTCAGTCCTGATGATATGCAAGAGGCAAAGAAATCTATGAAAGAAAAGGGTATTAAAGCTGAAGATGTTAAGAATTTACCTCCTATTGAAGAAATACACGGTCTTAATTTACCGCCTGTTGAAGAAACATATAATCTGAATCCTTTACCTATCGAAGAAACTCATGGTCTTGATAACCCGACACAGGTAGTAAAGGTAAATTCTCTCTATAGATATGATAAAGCTATAATCCCATTTACTAAAATTGCTAGCCCATGCTTAGATAAGTTTGATAAATGTATGGCTAAGCAAGAAGATTTAATGCTTATTTTGGTAGACAATTGAAATACAATTCAAATATGCTTGGACACTTGGGTGATTATATGGCTAATGTTAAAGGTGAACTTAAACTTATTAGTAAACATGCTTCTATGGTTACCACTCAAGTAGACCAAGTACTTAAAGCTCAAAATGATTTGCTCAATGAATTGAACAGTAAGAATAATGATAATGCTGTTAGAGTTATGACTAGAGGTGGTAGAATGACTCATGAACCTTTGTATCCTGAAGGCCATCCTAAAAGAATTGAGCGAGATTCTCAGAGAAATAATATAGATGCACCTAGTTCTTCTAAAAATAAGAAAAAGAAAAATGATAGGACTTTGCATGCTTCTAGTGATCCTATTGTTGAAACACCTGAGAATCCAAATGATATTTCTATTTCTGATGCTGAAACACAATCTGGTAATGAACCTGAAACTAATGATAATGTTAATAATAATGTTCATGATGATGGTCAACCTAGTAATGACAATGACATAGAAATTGAACCTGCTGTTGATCTTGATAACCCACAATCAAAGAATCAACGTTATGATAAGAAAGACTTTGTTGCTAGGAAACATGGTAAAGAAAGAGAGCCATGGGTTCATAAACCCATGCCTTTTCCTCCCAAACCATCCAAGAAAAAGGATGATGAGGATTTTGAGCGCTTTGCTGAAATGATTAGACCTATCTTTTTTCGTATGCGATTAACTGATATGCTCAAAACCAATCCTTATGCTAAGTATATGAAAGATATTATTACAAATAAAAGAAAGATACCAGAAGCTGAAATTTCCACCATGCTTGATAATCATACTTTTAAGGGTGGAATACCAAAGAAACTTGGAGATCCAGGAGTACCCACTATACCATGCTCCATTAAAAGAAACTATGTTAAAACTGCTTTATGTGATCTTGGAGCCGGTGTTAGTGTTATGCCTCTCTCTTTATATCGTAGATTTGATTTGAATAAGTTGACACCTACTGAAATATCTTTCCAAATGGCTGATAAATCAACTGCTATACATGTCAGTATTTGTGAGGATGTGCCTGTTGTAGTTGCAAACGTTACTATTTTAACGGACTTTGTTATTCTTGATATTCCCGAGGACGATAGTATGTCTATTATTGTTGGAAGGCCCTTTTTGAATACTGCAGGGGCTGTTATTGATTACACTAAAGGCAATGTCACTTTTCATGTTAATGGTAATGAGCATACGGTACACTTTCCGAGGAAACAACCTCAAGTTCATAGTATCAACTCTATTGGAAAAATTCCATCGATTAAATTTGGAGATTTTGAATTTCCTCTTCCTACTGTCAAGAAGAAATATGATATTCTTATTATTGGGGATGTGCATATCCCCGTTGAGGTAACATAGTGTTATTCGAAATTTCTCCGGTTCCATGTTATTCGGAATGAGTTCGTTAACAAGACTTGATCAACCTTGTTAGTGGATTCCTTTTGATGAGCATGAGATGGATGAAACTAGAAGGCACAACCTTCTGTACCCCACTTTTACTTTCTGTTATTCATATTAAATAAAAATAAAATAAATAATTTCTATCTGTTATCTGATTATCCGTGCAATATAAAAATACCTCGAAAATAAAAGTTCTCCAAATGACCTGAAAATTAAATATGATTTTTCTAGAATATTTGAGGATTTATGGAACAAAGAACACACCAGGGGGGCCAACCACCTTGCCACGAGGGTGGAGGGCGCGCCCACCCCTCTAGGGCGCGCCCCCCTACCTCGTGGGCCCACGGTGGCCCTCCTCCACTTATTCTTGTACCCACACACTTCATCTTCCTCCCCCAAACACGAATAACCAGCTCAAACCTGAGTCCAAGCTCATTTTGCTGCCATTTTCGATCTCCTTGCTCAAAGCACCTCTCACAAAACTGCTTGGGGAGATTGTTCCTTGGTATGTGAATCCTCCATTGGTCCAATTAGTTTTTGTTCTAGTGCTTTATGCATTGCAAATTTTTGCTGCTTAGGTGACCCTGTTCTTGAGCTTGCATGTCAAATTTATATGGTCAAAAGTAGTTTTGATGCATGATATAGGCCCTAGGCACTTGTAGGAGTAGCTACTATCAATATTATTGAGTTTGGCTTACTTTTATTTTGAAGTTACTAAAAATTTCAGAATTTTTCAGAAAATGATGAGGAGACTCTTGAGGGGCTCATCGAGCCAAAGCTCGAAGGAAAAGGCACCGAAGCCTAAGTATAATCTGCCTCGCACTGCGGAGGTTCGGGCATGTGAATGGCCTTCCGAGGATTTCTTAAGAGCAGCCAGGATTTATGAAGATTTTCATGAGTTGGCTCACACTGCAAGCCTTACTGCTTTCCTCCACGACCAATGTGATCAGTATCTCTTGCTCACAAATACCTTTGTGCAAAACTTTCATTTTCATTCTAGGAACTCACCACCAACGGTGGAATTTCATTTATATGATGAGCATAAGGAGATGTCACTTTATGATTTTTGTCGGATCTGTTTAGTCCCTTTTGGGGGCAAGACAGAAGAACCACATCGTGATGATGTAGAGGGATTTATTGACACTATCATTGTAGGGGAAACAAGGAAGGTTTCCGATGCACGAATCACTAGCATACATTTTCCTGTTTTACGCTACTTTGCATTATTTGCTAGTCGTTGCTTAATTGGTCGCGGAAACTGTGGAAACTTGAGTATCCCTGATATTATTATTTTGCACCACGGTTTATACGGTGATAACTCTTTTAGCATGGGAAGCATTATTGCCAAACGGTTAAGTCTGAACCGTACCAAGGGCCCCATCTTTGGAGGCATCTATGTTACACGCCTAGCTGCACATTTTAACATACCTATTAGGCATGCTGAGAAGGAAGAAAAAGTGCTGCCCCATGTTTATCTAGATTATAAAAGTATGGTGGCACATGATTTTATTGTTAAGAATAGGGAAGGAGAGCTTAAATATCAATTGTTCTTTAATAAACATCATCCTGAGACTATTACCTTGCCCGCTCCTTCTTTGTTTGATTTGACTGTAGGCACGTACCTTGTTCCGTTGACGGCTATCCACGCCTACTGGAACCCTGCACCAGTCGAGGAGCCAGAGCCGGAACCACAATTTGATCCTTCACAACAGTCTAATTATTAGTGGGATCCGGAGATGATTGTCAGCCAGTGGCAATCTGAGTCTTCCTCTTCTGCATCATAGTACGATCCCAACTATTATTATGGATATCCGCCAGGCCAGCCGTGGCCATAGACCAACTTAGTCCAAAAGCCTAAGCTTGGGGGAGTACGTATTTCCCACCGACATTACATTTATGCTCACACACTCATTGCTAGTTGATGGTGCTCATACTTTTTCATTGTATCATCCATGCTAGTTTATTTTCCTTTTTATGCTTTCTTCTTGTGTGTTTAATAAACCTTAAGAAAAACCAAAAAAATTATTTGTAGCTTTTAGTTAGTTTACTTTCCACGCTTGTAGTAGTAATTAAAAAGAAAACCCAAAAAGATTTCCTGTTCTTCTTTTGCTTGTTGGGAGCTTTCCCGTGTAAATAGTTTTATTTATTTTCTTTGGGGGTCAATAGGAGAAGACCATGATTAAATTGTTGAAGTGGCTTTTATATGCATTATTGCTTATCTGACAAAAGAGCCCATATTGCCTTGTCTTCTCCTGTTTATTGAATGCATGCAGATTCCAGCTTAGTCCAATGGATTTGCACTATTATTATTATTCACATCGTTCGGTCATGCAAGTGAAAGGCAATTATGATGATATATGATGGACTGGCTGAGATGAGAAAAGCTGGTATGAACTCGACCTCTTTTGTTTTTGTAAATATGATTAGTTCATCATTCCTGATTCAGCCTATTATGAATAAACATGTTTGCAATGACAACTAGAGATCATAGTTTCTTGTTCCATGCTTGATTAGCTATGATTTATAATGGTTTACCTTGCGTGCCAACATGCTATTAAAATGGTTATGATGTGGTATGATAGGGTGGTATCCTCCTCTGAATGATTTAAGTGACTTGACTTGGCACATGTTCACGCATGTAGTTGAAACAAAATCAACATAGCCTTCACGATATTTATGTTCATGGTGGATTATATCCTACTCATGCTTGCATTCAGTGTTGATTAATTTTAATGCATGTTCATGACTGTTGTCGCTCTCCAGCTGGTCGCTTCCCAGTCTTTTGCTAGCCTTCACCTGTACTAAGCGGGAATATTGCTTGTGCATCCAAACTCCTTAAACCCCAAAGTTATTCCACATGAGTCCACTATACCTACCTATATACGGTATCTATCTGCCATTCCAAGTAAATTTGTATGTGCCAAACTCTAAACCTTCAAATAAATATCTTGTTTTGTATGCTCGAATAGCTCATGTATCAACTAGGGCTGTCCATATCTTCCATGTTAGGTGGGTTATTCTCAAGAGGAGTGGACTCCGCTCCTCACTCACGAGATAAATGGCTGGTCACCGGGATGCCCAGTCCCATGCTTTATGCAAACTAAATCAAAATAATTGCAAACAAAACTCCCCCTGGGACTCTTGTTAGTTGGAGGCACTCGTTGTTTCGAGCAAGCCATGGATTGATGCTTGTGGTGGAAGGGGGAGCATAAACTTTACCATTCTGTTTGGGAACCGCCTATAAAGTGTGTAGCATGGAAGATATCGCCATCTCTTGGTTGTTATGTTGACAATGAAAGTATACCGCTCAAAATATTATTCACCTCTGTTTCAAAACCGAGCTCTGGCACCTCTACAAATCCCTGCTTCCCTCTGCGAAGGGCCTATCTATTTACTTTTATGCTGAGTCATCATCCTCTTATTAAAAAGTACCAGTTGGAGAGCACTGCTGTCATTTGCATTCATTATTGTTAGTTTACATTGAGTATGACTTGACTGGATCTCTTTTACCATGAATTACAATGTCTACTCAGTCCTTGGTCTTTAAAGGTGCTCTGCATTTATGTTTTGCGGTTTCAGAAAGGGCTAGCGAGATACCACCTTGTTATATCATATTATGATTGTTTTGAGAAAGTGTTGTCATCCGAGTTTTATTATTATGGCTCACTAGTTGATTATGCTATTGATATGAGTAACTTGAGACCTATGCGTTATTGCGAATGTGGTTAGTTATAATCTTTGCTGAAAACTTGAATGTTGGCTTTACATATTTACAACAACAAGAGCAAACAGAGTTTGTAAAAGTTTTTCTTTATCACTTTCAGTTTGTCAACTGAATTGCTTGAGGACAAGCAAAGGTTTAAGCTTGGGGGAGTTGATACGTCTCCAACATATATACTTTTCCAAACACTTTTGCCCTTGTTTTGGACTCTAACTTGCATGATTTGAATGGAACTAACCCGGACTGACGCTGTTTTCAGCAAAACTACGATGGTGTTATTTATGTGCAGGATCAAATGTTCTCGGAATGACCTGAAACTTCACGAAGACACTTTTCAGAAAATAAGAAAAATACCTGCCAAAGATGAAGGCCAGGGGGCCCACCGTCTTGCCACGAGGGTGGGGGGCGCGCCTGCCCCCCTAGGGCGCGCCCCCTACCTCGTGGGCCCCCTGTTGCGTCTCCGACTCCAACTCCACCTCCATATATTGAGTTTCGATGAGAAAAAATTCAGAGAGAAGAAATCATCGCGTTTTACGATACGGAGCCGCCGCCAAGCCCTAAAACCTCTCGGGAGGGCTGATCTGGAGTCCGTTCGGGGCTCCGGAGAGGGGAATCCGTCGCCATCGTCATCATCAACCATCCTCCATCACCAATTTCATGATGCTCACCACCGTGCGTGAGTAATTCCATCGTAGGCTTGCTGGACGGTGATGGGTTGGATGGGATCTATCATGTAATCGAGTTAGTTTTGTTAGGGTTTGATCCCTAGTGTCCAGTATGTTCTGAGATTGATGTTGCTATGACTTTGCTATGCTTAATGCTTGTCACTAGGGCTCGAGTGCCATGATTTCATATCTGAACCTATTATGTTTTCATCAATATATGAGTGTTCTTGATCCTATCTTGCAAGTCTATAGTCACCTATTATGTGTTATGATCCGTTAACCCCGAAGTGACAATAATCGGGATACTTACCGGTGATGACCGTAGTTTGAGGGGTTCATGTATTCACTATGTGTTAATGCTTTGTTCCGGTTCTCTATTAAAAGGAGACCTTAATATCCCTTAGTTTCCGTAAGGACCCCACTGCCACGGGAGGGTAGGACAAAAGATGTCATGCAAGTTCTTTTCCATAAGCATGTATGACTATATAGGGAATACATGCCTACATTATATCAATGAACTGGAGCTAGTTCTGTGTCACCCTAGGTTATGACTATTACATGATGAACCGCATCCGACATAATTCTCTATCACCGATCCATTGCCTATGAGCTTTCCATATATTGTGCTTCGCTTATTTACTTTTCCGTTGCTATTGCTATCATCACTACAAAATACCAAAAACATTGCTTTTATTACCATTACCCTTTTCTTACCGTTATCACTACTATCATATTACTTTGCTACTAAACACTTTGATGCAGATATTAAGTTTCCAGGTGTGGTTGAATTGACAACTCAGCTACTAATACTTGAGAATATTCTTTGGCTCCCCTTGTGTCGAATCAATAAATTTGGGTTGAATACTCTACCCTCAAAAACTGTTGCGATCCCCTATACTTGTGGGTTATCACCCTCCTCCACTCCTTTATATACAGGGAGGGGGTCACCCCTTGGAGACATAACAATTCATCATTGACCTCTTAGCCGTGTGCGGTGCCCCCCTCCACCATAATCCACCTCAGTCATATCGTAGCGGTGCCTAGGCGAAGCCCTGCGTCGTTAGCTTCATCAACACCGTCACCACGTCATTGTGCTGACGAAGCTCTACTGGATCGTGAGTTCACGGGACATCACCGAGCTGAACGTGTGCAGAACACGAAGGTGTCGTACGTTCGGTACTAAGGATCGGTTGATCGTGATTGATTGATCATGAAGACGTACGACTACATCAACCGCGTTGTCATAACGCTTCCGCTTACGGTCTACGAGGGTACGTAGACGACACTCTCCCCTCTCGTTGCTATGCATCACCATGATCTTGCGTGTGCGTAGGAATTTTTTTGAAATTACTACGTTCGCCAACAGTGGCATCTGAGCGAGGTTTATGCGTAGATGTTATATGCACGAGTACAACACAAGTGAGTTGTGGGCGTTACAAGTCATACTGCTTACCAGCATGTCATACTATGGTTCGGCGGTATTGTTGGATGAAGCGGCCCATACCGACATTACGCGTATGCTTACGCGAGACTGGTTCTACCGACGTGCTTTGCACACAAGTGGCTGGCGGGTGTCAGTTTGTCCAACTTTAGTTGAACCAAGTGTGACTACGCTCGGTCCTTGTTGAAGGTTAAAACAACACTAACTTGACGAACTATCGTTGTGGTTTTGATGCGTAGGTAAGAACGGTTCTTGCTCAGCCCGTAGCAGCCACGTAAAACTTGCAACAACAAAGTAGAGGACGTCTAACTTGTTTTTGCAGGGCATTTTGTGATGTGATATGCTCAAGGCATGATCCTATATTTTATTGTATGAGATGATCATGTTTTGTAACGGAGTTATCGACAACTGGCAGGAGCCATATGGTTGTCGCTTTATTGTATGAAATGCAATCGCCATGTAATTACTTTACTTTATCCCTAAGCGGTAGTGATAGTCGTAGAAGTAATAGTTGGTGAGACGACAACGATGCTACGATGGAGATCAAGGTGTCGCGCCGGTGACGATGGTGATCATAACGGTGCTTTGGAGATGGAGATCAAAGGCACAAGATGATGATGGCCATACCATATCGTTTATATTGATTGCATGTGATGTTTATCCTTTATGCATCTTATTTTGCTTTGATTGGCGGTAGCATTATAAGATGATCTCTCACTAAAAATTTCAAGGTACAAGTGTTCTTCCTGAGTATGCACCATTGCAAAAGTTCGTCGTGCCGAGACATCACGTGTGGATCGGGTGTGATAAGCTCAACGTTCTTATACAACGGGTGCAAGCCAGTTTTGCACACGCAGAATACTCGGGTTAAACTTGACAAGCCTAGCGTATGCAGATATGGCCTCGGAACACTGATACCGAAAGGTCGAGCGTGAATCATATAGTATATATGATCAACATAGTGATGTTCACCATTGAAAACTACTCCATTTCACGTGATGATCGGTTATGGTTTAGTTGATTTGGATCACACGATCACTTAGATGATTAGAGGGATGTATATCTAAGTGGGAGTTCTTAAGTAATATGATTAATTGAACTTAAATCTATCATGAACTTAGTATCTGATAGTATTTTGCTTGTCTATGTTGTTGTAGATAGATGGCCCGTGTTGTTGTTCCGTTAAATTTTAATGCGTTCCTTCATAAATCGAAGTTGAAAGATGATGGTAGCAATTACATGGACTAGGTCCGTAACTTGACGATTATCCACATTGCTGCACAAAAGAATTACGTCCTGGAAGCACCGCTAGGTGTATCACCGGCACCGGCAACTGCAGACATTGTGAATGCCTGGCAGTCGCGTGTTGATGACTACTCAATAGTTCAGTTTGCCATGCTTTACGGCTTAGAACCAGGACTTCAACGACGTTTTGAAAGTCATGGAGCATATGAGATATTCCAGGAGTTGAAGTTAATATTTCAAGAAAATGCCTGGATTGAGAGATATGAAGTCTCCAATAAGTTCTACAGCTGCAAGATGGATGAGAATAGTTCTGTCAGTGAACATATACTCAGAATGTCTGGGTACTGCAATCACTTGATTCAACTGGGAGTTAATCTTCCGGATGATAGTCTCATTGACAGAATTCTTCAATCACTGCCACCAAGCTACAAGAACTTCTAGATGAACTATAATATGAAAGGGATGGATAAGACAATTCCCGAGCTCTTCGCAATGCTAAAGGCTGCGGAGGTAGAAATCAAGAACGAGCATCAAGTGTTGATGGTCAACAAGACCACCAGTTTCAAGAAAAAGGGTAAAGGAAAGAAGAAGGGGAACTTCAAAAAGAACGGCAAACAGGTTGCTGCTCACGAGAAGAAACCTAAGTCTGGACCTAAGCTTGAGACTGAGTGCTTCTACTACAAACAGACTGGTCACTGGAAGCGAAACTGCCCCCGCGGATAAGAAGGATGACAAGGTGAACAAAGGTATATGTGATATACATGTTATTGATGTGTACCTTACTAGAGCTCGCAGTAGCACCTGGGTATTTGATACTGGTTCTTTTGCTAATATTTCCAGCTGGAAACAGGGACTACGGATTGACCGAAGATTAGCTAAGGACGAGGTGACGATGTGTGTGGGAAATGGTTCGAAAGTCGATGTTATCGCCGTTGGCACGCTACCTCTACATCTACCTTCAGAATTAATTTTAGACCTGAATAATTGTTATTTGGTGCCAGCGTTAAGCATGAACATTATATCTGGAATTTGTTTGATGCGAGACGGTTATCCATTTAAATCTGAGAATAATGGTTGTTCTATTTATATGAGTAATATCTTTTATGGTCATGTGATGTCTACTACACAACCTTCTTCTTGTAGACGTTGTTGGGCCTCCAAGTGCAGAGGTTTGTAGGACAGTAGCAAATTTCCCTCAAGTGGATGACCTAAGGTTTATCAATCCGTAGGAGGCGTAGGATGAAGATGGTCTCTCTCAAGCAACCCTGCAACCAAATAACAAAGAGTCTCTTGTGTCCCCAACACACCCAATACAATAGTAAATTGTATAGGTGCACTAGTTCGGCGAAGAGATAGTGATACAAGTGCAATATGGATGGTATATAAAGGTATTTGTAATCTGAAATTATAAAAACAGCAAGGTAACTAATGATAAAAGTGAGCGTAAATGGTATTGCAATGCGTTGAAACAAGGCCTAGGGTTCATACTTTCTCTAGTGCAAGTTCCCTCAACAATAATAACATAATTGGATCATATAACTATCCCTCAATATGCAACAAAGAGTCACTCCAAAGTCACTAATAGCGGAGAACAAATGAAGAGATTATGGTAGGGTACGAAACCACCTCAAAGTTATTCTTTCCAATCAATCCGTTGGGCTATTCCTATAAGTGTCACAAACAGCCCTAGAGTTCGTACTAGAATAACACCTTAAGATAGAAATCAACCAAAACCCTAATGTCACCTAGATACTCCAATGTCACCTCAAGTATCCGTGGGTATGATTATACGATATGCATCACACAATCTCAGATTCATCTATTAAACCAACACATATAACCTCAAAGAGTGCCCCAAAGTTTCTACCGGAGAATCACGGTGAAAACGTGTGCCAACCCCTATGCATAGGTTCATGGGTGGAACCCGCAAGTTGATCACCAAAACATACATCAAGTGAATCATGTGATATCCCATTGTCACCACAGATATCCACGGCAAGACATACATCAAGTGTTCTCAAATCTTTAAAGACTCAATCCGATAAGATAACTTCAAAGGGGAAACTCAATCCATTACAAGAGAGTACAGGGGGAGATGAAACATAAGATCCAACTATAATAGCAAAGCTCACGATACATCAAGATCGTATCACCTCAAGAACACGAGAGAGAGAGAGATCAAACACATAGCTACTGGTACATACCCTCAGCCCCGAGGGAGAACTACTCCCTCCTCGTCATGGAGAGCGCCGAGATGATGAAGATGGCCATCGGAGAGGGATTCCCCCTACGGCAGGGTGCCGAAACGGGTCTAGATTGGCTTTCGATGGCTACGGAGGCTTCTGGCGGCGGAACTCCCGATCTATTGTGCTCCCCGATCGTTTTAGGGTATATGGAGATATATAGGCGGAAGAAGTACGTCAGGGGAGCCACGAGGGGCCCACGAGCGTGGAGGGCGCGCCCAGGGGGTGGGCGCGCCCCTGCCTCGTGGCTTCCTTGTTGCTTCCCTTATGTGGACTCCAAGTCTCCCGGGTTGCTTTCCTTCAAAAAATAAGTTCCGTGAAGTTTCAGGTCAATTGGACTCCGTTTGATCTTCCTTTTCTGCGATACTCTAAAACAACGAAAAAAACAGAAACTGGCACTGGGCTCTAGGTTAATAGGTTAGTCCCAAAAATCATATAAAATAGCATATAAAGGCATATAAAACATCCAAGATTTATAATATAATAGCATGGAACAATCAAAAATTATAGATACGTTGGAGATGTATCAACATCCCCAAGCTTAATTCCTGCTCGTCCTCGAGTAGGTAAATGATAAAAACAGAATTTTTTATGTGGAATGCTACCTAACATATTTATCCATGTAATTCTCTTTATTGTAGCAAGAATATTCAGATCCATAAGATTCAAGACAAAAGTTTAATATTGACATAAAAATAATAATACTTCAATCATACTAACAAAGCAATCATGTCTTCTCAAAATAACATGGCCAAAGAAAGCTATCCCTACAAAATCATATAGTCTGGCTATGCTCCATCTTCACCACACAACATATTTAAATCATGCACAACCCCGATGACAAGCCAAGCAATAGTTTCATATTTTTGATGTTCCCAAACCTTTTCAATCTTCACGCAATACATGAGCGTGAGCCATGGACATAGCATTGTAGGTGGAATAGAATGGAGGTTGTGCAGAAGACAAAAAGGAGAAGATAGTCTCACATCAACTAGGCGTGTCAACGGGCTATGGAGATGCCCATTAATAGATATTAATGTGAGTGAGTAGGGATTTCCATGCAACGGATGCACTAGAGCTATAAATGTATGAAAGCTCAACAAAAGAAACTAGTGGGTGTGCATCCAACTCGCTTGCTCACGAAGACCTAGGGCATTTTGAGGAAGCCCATCATTGGAATATACAAGCCAAGTTCTATAATGAAAATTTCCCACTAGTATATGAAAGTGACAAAACAAGAGACTCTCTATCATGAAGATCATGGTGCTACTTTGAAGCACAAGTGTGGTAAAAGTATAGTAGCATTGCCCCTTCTCTATTTTTCTCTCATTTATTTTTTATTTTTTTATTTGGGTCTTTTCTCTTTTTTATGGCCTCTTTTCTCTTTTTTTTATTTGGGCTTCTTTGGCCTCTTTTATTTTTTTTATTTTCGTCCGGAGTCTCATCCCGACTTGTGGGGGAATCATAGTCTCCATCACCCTTTCCTCACTGGGACAATGCTCTAATAATGATGATCATCACACTTTTATTTACTTACAACTCAAGAATTACAACTCGATACTTAGAACAAGATATGAGTCTATATGAATACCTCCGGCGGTGTACCGGGATGTGCAATGATGCATGAGTGACATGTATGAAAGAATTATGAACGGTGGCTTTGCCACAAATACAATGTCAACTGCATGATCATGCAGACCAATATGACAATGATGGAGCGTGTCATAATAAACTGAACGGTGGAAGGTTGCATGGCAATATATCTCGGAATGGCTATGGAAATGCCATGATAGGTAGGTATGGTGGCTGTTTTGAGGAAGGTATATGATGGGTTTATGGTACCGGCGAAAGTTGCGCGGTACTAGA
Source organism: Triticum urartu (assembly GCF_056163025.1). Classification (NCBI taxonomy): domain Eukaryota; kingdom Viridiplantae; phylum Streptophyta; class Magnoliopsida; order Poales; family Poaceae; genus Triticum; species Triticum urartu. The sequence goes on from NC_141876.1 coordinate 445,052,484, forward strand.
GAGGCTAGCAATGGTGGAAGGGTGAGAGTGCATATAATCCATGGACTCAACATTAGTCATAAAGAACTCACATACTTATTGCAAAAATCTATTAATTATCGAAACAAAGTACTACGCGCATGCTCCTAGGGGGATAGATTGGTAGGAAAAGACAATCGCTCGTCCCCGACCGCCACTCATAAGGAAGACAATCAATAAATAAATCATGCTCCGACTTCATCACATAACGGTTCACCATACGTGCATGCTACGGAATCACAAACTTTAACACAAGCATCTCTCAAATTTACAACTACTCAACTAGCATGACTCTAATATCACCATCTTCATATCTCAAAACAATCATCAAGTATCAAACTTCTCATAGTATTCAATGCACTTTATATGAAAGTTTTTATTATATCCCTCTTGGATGCCCATCATATTAGGACTAGTTTCATAACCAAAGCAAACTACCATGTTGTTCTAAAGACTCTCAAATAATATAAGTGAAGCACTAGAGCAACGACAAACTACTCCGAAAGATATAAGTGAAGATCAATGAGTAGTTGAATAATTATGTAACTATGTGAAGACTCTCTAACATTTAATAATTTCAGATCTTGGTATTTTATTCGAATAGCAAGCAAAAAAAGACGCTCCAAGCAAAACACATATCATGTGGTAAATAAAAATATAGCTCCAAGTAAAGTTACCGATGAACGAAGACGAAAGAGGGGATGCCATCCGGGGCATCCCCAAGCTTAGGCTCTTGGTTGTCCTTGAATATTACCTTGGGGTGCCTTGGGCATCCCCAAGCTTAGGCTCTTTCCACTCCTTATTCCATAGTCCATCGAATCTTTACCCAAAACTTGAAAACTTCACAACACAAAACTTAAAAGAAAACTCGTAAGCTCCGTTAGTGAAAGAAAACAAAAGACCACTTCAAGTTACTGTAATGAACTCATTCTTTATTTATATTGGTGTTAAACCTACTGTATTGCAACTTCTCTATGGTTTATAAACTCTTTTACTAGCCATAGATCCATTAAAATAAGCAAACAACATACGAAAAACAGAATCTGTCAAAAACAGAACAGTCTGTAGTAATCTGGATCAAACGTATACTTATAGAACTCATAAAATTCTCAAATAAATTGGTGGACCTGAGTAATTTGTCTATTAATCATCTGCAAAAAGAATTAACTCATTAGCACTCTCCAATAAAACTGGCAGCAATTCTCGTGAGCGCTAAAGTTTCTGTTTTTTACAGCATGATCACAAAGACTTTCCCCAAGTCTTCCCAAAGGTTCTACTTGGCACAAACACTAACTAAAAGCATAAAACCACATCTAAACAGAGGCTAGATGAATTATTTATTACTAAACAGGAGTAAAAGTCAAGGAACAAAATAAAGTTGGGTTGCCTCCCAACAAGCGCTATCGTTAACGCCCCTAGCTAGGCACGATGATTTCAATGATGCTCATATAAAGGATAAGAATTGAAACATAAAGAGAGCATCATGAAGAATATGACTAGCACATTTAAGTCTAACCCACTTCCTATGCATAGGGATTTTGTGAGAAAATAACTTATGGGAACAATAATCAACTAGCATAGGAAGGCAAAACAAACATAACTTCAAAACTTTAAGCACATAGAGAGGAAACTTGATATTATTGCAATTCCTACAAGCATATATTCCTCCCTCATAATAATTTTCAGTAGCATCATGAATGAATTCAACAATATAACCAGCACCTAAAGCATTCTTTTCATGATCTACAAGCATATAATTTTTATTACTCTCCACATAAGCAAGATTCTTCTCATTCGGAATAGTGGGAGTATCATAAGAGACTCGAATACTATAAATTGTTTCCACATTAAAAGAGTAATGTTCAGAAAAAGGGTAATCATAATCATGACAAGTTTTATAAATATAATCACTACTTTTTATAGCATAAGTATCATCACAATAATCATCATAGGTAGGAGGCATGCTATCATCATTATAAATTTGCATGTCAAAACTTAGGAGACTAAAAATATCGTCATTAAACATAGCTTCCCCAAGCTTGGGACAAACATTAATTGCAGAAAATATATTCTCAAAAAAATCATCTTCATCAAACATAGCATCCCCAAGCTTGGGCATTTTCATATCATAAGCATAATCACTCTCATCATTAATAGTATGGACAGCACCAATAGTATAGCAATTATCATATTCTTCCAAGCAAGTGCCAAAAATATTTTCAAGATCATAAGAAGTATCATTATCTTCCACAATTATATTTTTATGAGGCATAATAGTAATATGAGCAGCATTATTTGGGAGAGATATCTTTTTACTTCTCTTCCTTTTTCTTTTGTTCTTCTTCACCACATCATGTGTGGGTTCAATCCTCTTTTTGGGGCTCCTTATTAATGAGATTGGTTGAATAGGAGGCTCCTCCTCGTTACTTGATTCATCATAAGAAATAATAGAAGGGTATTGGGAAGTCTCTTCCCTTTCGTTAGTATTCTCTTCATCCTCTATTTGTTTTCTTTTCTTTATGTAATTGGCAATATAAGGATTTTCAATGCAATTCACCGCACAATACATATAAATTTCCTCTAGATCAAAGCCAAGCAGTTTATAACGGGCAAATTCTGGAAGATCCCCAGTTATATGTTTCATTTCTTCGCAACCCATAAGCAAGCTAAGTTCATTATAATGTGCAAGGGAAATCAACTCATCACAATTTTTGGACACGATTAGATCATGAAAAAATTTGCATCGGATGGTTAAATGCCCACGTTCATTGCAAAGCTCACAAGTATGGCCAAGAAAATTTAAATTTTCAGCACAATCATCCAGGGCCGACCCACAGATATATGGGGCCCAAGGGCAAGATAAGAACAAGGGGCCCTTCTTGACAAACAAAAGCTAAGTTGTTCTTCGGAAGCAAAGTAAATATAGAGTACATAGCATATATTGGTGATCTTGGACTCTAAGACTGAGAATACTATTATTTATCCATCATGATAGTAATGAAACAATATAGCGCCAGAAAAGATCAATTTCCTAATTGTCAGTGAACACATCTTTCTTTTTGGCAAAACAAATAGCCTTGTCAAAACTGGTTGCAACATAAAACATTTGTGTTTCCATGAGAAATAAAACTATTGCCTGAACTTACATTTGTTTCTGGATCATCCCCGATCTACCATGTTCTTCACTCCAAAATTGTTTACCCAAAGAATAACTATCCTGCATAAGTCATAGTAAAGCAAAGCACGCTGAGTATTTCATGTTTATAAATTAACTATGATGTCAAAACATGTTACTACAGGGATCAAAAGCACCTGGAAACCGATTCATGTGGATGTTGTAGGTGGCTTATCCGTACACCGTAGCAGTCAACACGAACAAAAAGACAAGCCTGAATTGCCTAAATTTTCTCCCTTCTCCTAATCTCCTTCTTGAAGACTCTCTCACATTTGGATCCAATGAAAAGCAGAACAAGACACATGCATATGTAATAGATGTACGATCTGGAATCATCTTTGCCGGAGCGCAGAGCTATTTGTCAATCAATCTTTGAATTGAGGAACAAGATTAGAAAGAAAGAAGAACAAGAGAACATGCATGTACCATCTAGGTATCTCCAAAGTCCAGTTGGGGAGCGAGCCAAGCGTTGAGAGAGAAAGGAGTGCTGGTTGGGGAATGAGTTCACGCTGTAGCTTTCCATTAAAGGCCAGCCGTGATGTTGGAAGCGAAGAGGCACCGGAGTGGCGGCGCCGTTCTTGGAGTGTGTGGTTTGGGTGAGCAGAGGAGTCCCTGGTCCTTGATTTCCTTCGTGTGGCTTGCCTCATGGGCTGTTCCTCGGGCCTTCTTTTTTTCCGTGTATTTTCATTGGGCTAAGGCAGATTATGATACTTACCACTACCTGGACTGGGGCCCCTTCCTCTTTGGGGCCCAGGGCGGGCGCCCCGTTAGCCCGGCCTATGGGCCGGGCCTGCAATCATCTAGCCTTTCTTGCAACAATTTAGTTTCTAAGTACTTATGCCTCTTGTAATATCTATCTTCCCTATTTGGTGTGTACTTACAAACCCAATGCACTCCACAAAATTTGACATGTTTATAGGAGACATTTTCATCATAACTAGTGCAATCATCTTTAGTACCATGGATATTCAAGGAATTCATACTAACAACATTGCAATCATGCTCATCATTCAAATATTTAGTGCCAAACATTCTAATGCATTCTTCTTCTAGCACTTGAGCACAATTATTGGAATCCTTGTTCTCACGAAAGACATTAAAAAGATGAAGCATATGAGGCATCCTTAATTCCATATTTTTGTAGTTTTCTTTTATAAACTAAACTAGTGATAAAACAAGAAACAAAAAGATTCGATTGCAAGATCTAAAGATATACCTTCAAGCACTCACCTCCCCGGCAACGGCGCCAGAAAAGGGCTTGATGTCTACTACACAACCTTCTTCTTGTAGACGTTATTGGGCCTCCAAGTGCAGAGGTTTGTAGGACAGTAGCAAATTTCCCTCAAGTGGATGACCTAAGGTTTATCAATCCGTAGGAGGCGTAGGATGAAGATGGTCTCTCTCAAGCAACCCTACAACCAAATAACAAAGAGTCTCTTGTGTCCCCAACACACCCAATACAATAGTAAATTGTATAGGTGCACTAGTTCGGCGAAGAGATAGTGATACAAGTGCAATATGGATGGTATATAAAGGTATTTGTAATTTGAAATTATAAAAACAACAAGGTAACTAATGATAAAGTGAGCGTAAACGGTATTGCAATGCGTTGAAACAAGGCCTAGGGTTCATACTTTCTCTAGTGCAAGTTCCCTCAACAATAATAACATAATTGGATCATATAACTATCCCTCAATATGCAACAAAGAGTCACTCCAAAGTCACTAATAGCGGAGAACAAATGAAGAGATTATGGTAGGGTACGAAACCACCTCAAAGTTATTCTTTCCAATCAATCCGTTGGGCTATTCCTATAAGTGTCACAAACAGCCCTAGAGTTCGTACTAGAATAACACCTTAAGATAGAAATCAACCAAAACCCTAATGTCACCTAGATACTCCAATGTCACCTCAAGTATCCGTGGGTATGATTATACGATATGCATCACACAATTTCAGATTCATCTATTCAACCAACACATAGAAACTCAAAGAGTGCCCCAAAGTTTCTACCGGAGAATCACGACGAAAATGTGTGCCAACCCCTATGCATAGGTTCATGGGCGGAACCCACAAGTTGATCACCAAAACATACATCAAGTGAATCACATGATATCCCATTGTCACCATAGATATCCACGGCAAGACATACATCAAGTGTTCTCAAATCTTTAAAGACTCAATCCGATAAGATAACTTCAAAGGGGAAACGCGATCCATTACAAGAGAGTAGAAGGGAGAAGAAACATAAGATCCAACTATAATCGCAAAGCTCGCGATACATCAAGATCATATCACCTCAAGAACACTGGAGAGAGAGATCAAACACATAGCTACTGGTACATACCCTCAGCCCCGAGGGAGAACTACTCCCTCATCATCATGGAGAGCACCGGGATGATGAAGATGGCCACCGGAGAGGGGTTCCCCCTCCGGCAGGGTGCCGGAATGGGTCTAGATTGGCTTTCGGTGGTTACGGGGGCTTCTGGTGGCAGAACCCCCGATCTATTGTGCTCCCCGATCGTTTTAGGGTATATGGAGATATATAGGCGGAAGAAGTACGTCAGGGGAGCCACGAGGGGCCCACGAGGGTGGAGGGCACACCCAGGGGGTGGGCGCGCCCCCCTTCCTTGTTGCTTCCCGTACGTGGACTCCAAGTCTCCCGGGTTGCTTTCCTTCCAAAAATAAGTTCCGTGAAGTTTCAGGTGAATTGGACTCCGTTTGATTTTCCTTTTCTGCGATACTCTAAAAAAAGGAAAAAACAGAAACTGGCACTGGGCTCTAGGTTAATAGGTTAGTCCCAAAAATCAAATAAAATAGCACATAAAGTCATATAAACCATCGAAGGTTTATAATATAATAGCATGGAACAATCAAAAATTATAGATACGTTGGAGACGTATCATAATGCACCCTTGAAGAGTGGTATATTTGTGTTGAATCTCGATAGTAGTAATACACATATTCATAATGTTGAAGCCAAAAGATGCAGAGTTGATAATGATAGTGCAACTTATTTGTGGCACTGCCGTTTAGGTCATATTGCTGTAAAGCGCATGAAGAAACTCCATACTGATGGACTTCCAGAATCACTTGGTACTTGCGAACCATGCCTCATGGGCAAGATGACTAAAACGCCATTCTCCAGAACAATGGAGCGAGCAAGAGATTTATTGGAAATCATACATACTGATGTATGTGGTCCAATGAATATTGAGGCTCGCGGCGGGTATCATTATTTTCTCACCTTCACAAATGATTTAAGCAGATATGCATATATCTACTTAATGAAACATAAGTATGAAACATTTGAAAAGTTCAAAGAATTTCAGAGTGAAGTGGAAAATCATCGTAACAAGAAAATAAAGTTTCTACGATCTGATCATGGAGGAGAATATTTGAGTCACGAGTTTCGTCTACATTTGGAATAATGCGGAATAGTTTCGCAACTCACGCCACTCGGAACACCACAGCGTAATGGTGTGTTTCAACGTCGTAATGAACTGTGGTTTGGAAAGAAACAAAGTTGTCATTTCTTAAAGTTTGGGGCTGCGATGCTTATGTGAAAAAGCTTCAACCTGATAAGTTCGAACACAAATCGGAGAAATGGGACTTCATAGGATACTCAAAGGAAACTATTGGGTACACCTTCTATCACAAATCCGAAGGCAAGACATTTGTTGCTAAGAATGGATCCTTTCTAGAGAAGGAGTTTCTCTAGAAAGAATTGAGTGGGAGGAAAGTAGAACTTGATGAGGTAACTATATCTGCTCCCTTATTGGAAAGTAGTTCATCACAGAAACCGGTTCCCGTGACACCTACACCAATTAGTGAGAAGCTAATAATGATGATCCTGAAACTTCAGATCAAGTTACTACCGAACCTCGTAGGTCAACCAAAGTAAGATCCGCACCAGAGTGTTACGGTAATTCTGTTCTGAAAGTCATGTTACTTGACCATGGTGAACCTACGAACTATGAAGAAGCGATGGTGAGCCCAGATTCCGCAAAATGGCTTGAGGCCATGAAATCCGAGATGCGATCTGTCGTGGAACAGAGTGTGGACTTTGGTTGACTTGCCTGATGATCGGCAAGCCATCGAGAATAAATGGATCTTCAAGAAGAAGACTGACGCTGACGGTAATGTTACTGTCTACAAAGCTCAACTTGTTGCGAAAGTGTAACACCTCGATAATTATGCTACAGTGACCCCTGACTAATGACTGCCAAGTCATCACAATTGTCTTGCAAATCATCACTTTGTCCAGAATCAAAGCCAAATTTAAATTGTATGTCAAAACTTTACATTTTCAAAAATGCAACAAAAATGTTCATGATTTTGAAAATAACCCCCCGGAAATTTTCATGTTGAAATAAACTCTAATTGGCTTTTTGTTTTTGGCCCTAGCAATATTTTAGTGGTCCCGCAACATTTAATTTGGGCCATTTAAATTCCATTAAATATTATTACTTTTCCCAAACCACCTAATACTTTGTGTGTGGCCCTATGCTAATGCACTGGAATTATGTGGCAAGTTTCAACCCTGGCAAAATACATTTAGTACAAAAAATAAATGCAATAGTAAGGCAAAATGCAAAACAGAAAATAGAAAAGGGAAGATGAGAAAAGAGCTAAAAAAGAGCTTTCTGTCACATGGGCCTGATGCATAGTGCAACAACCTAGCCCAACTCCCCCTATCTCCTTCCCTGTTCATCACAGGCGCCGTGGACGCACGCGCCGCGTCCATGGCTTCGATTGCCACGCGTCATGCATCCGCTGCCTTCCCGCGGTGTATTTGACCTCCCCGAACCCCTCTACACGAACCCTAGCCCTCACTCTCCCCCCTCGCGCCGTTTTCTTCCCCGTGACGGTCGGTCGTCGCCTTGCCGTCGTCGATGTCGCGGCCCATGACCACCTCAAGCCACCCGGAGTTGTCCAGGAGCTTCACCATCATCGCCTCCTTCGCCTACGCTATTGGGCTGGACTGGGGAGGCCTTGTACGCTCGCCATCGCCGTCGTCTTCGTCACGTACATCGCCGACCGCCGCCATCGATTCACACCGCTCCGGTCTACCCTCGGCCTCCTCGACCGCACGCCTGAGCTCGCTGTGAGCTTCTCTCCCGGATCCCCTCTTTCCCTGCTTCGATATGTCGCCGTTGAGGCCGTCCCCGCGCTCGGACGCCATGGCCGGAGCTCGCTCCGCGCGTGCTCGCCCGCGGCCCTGAGCACGTCGCGCATGCTCGCGCCCGTCCGCGTCCATGCCCGCGTTCTCCGTGGCCACCCCCGTACTGTGCCTGGCCGCCCCTATGCGCGCCTTGGCCACGCGCCTCGCCCGCTCCCGCCTCCGCCAGTCGGTGCCTTGCCCGCGCCCTGCGCCTTCCTGGGTCGCGCTTGGCCGTAGCCGTCCTCTGCTGCCTGCGCCTGCGCATGCATGCTCGTTCACACCCCTGCTGCTCCCGCCACTGCTCTGCTACGCGTGCGATTGCTGTTGCTCTGCCTGCTGCTTCTTGCTGCTGGTACGGTGCTGGCTCTACTGCTTGCTCTACCCGCTCCTAGTTGCCGCTGCTCGGCTAGCTACTACCCCTGCTAGCTACGCTGCTCTGCTGCCGTCGTTTGTTGCTACTGCTATGCTGCTTCGCTAATTGCAGCTGGCTGGCCATGGCCATGGCCGTGAGTGAGTGTGCTAGGTGTGCGCAGCGTGTGTGTGTGGTGTGTGTGGCCGGTGTGCCATTGTAGTGGACCGGCCCTTGTTTAATTAGGCTAAATAGGACTAGTTTAGTCGAAAGTGCGTGTCTGCTCCCGAGCTCATTTGAGCTCGGTGAACAGTAAAATCGAAAAAAATCAAACAAATTCAAAAAATTCCAAATTTTTTTTGGGAGAAACATTGACAAAAGTTCTAAGTGCTTGCAAAAATTCATCATGAAATCACATTCCTGTAAAGCGTGGCAAAAAAACAAATTCAGTGCTCCAAAATGCTTTTGAAAGTAGCTTTTTCAGAGTACTGATTTTGTTTTTTTTGCCACGCCTTCTAGAAATGTGATTTCATGGTGAATTTTTGCAAGCACTTATAACTTTTGTCAATGTTTCTCTCAAAAAAAATTTGGATTTTCTTTTATTTAGTTTTGATTTTACTGTTCACCCGAGCTCATTTGAGCTCGGGTGCAGAAACTCCGCGTCCTAGTTTAGTAGTACTAATTTAATACTAAGTTAGTCTAGTACTAGATGACATGTAGGACCCCATTAAATTAGTTAGATGTTTTATCACCCTAAAAAAGTTAGATATTTTATTAACACAAGTGGAAATGACATGTGGGCCACGCCTGCCCCTTTTGACTAGTCAAATTGACTTGGTCAATTTGGATTACATCAAAATAAAATAAAATATGAAATTTTCAAAAAACAATAAAACTTTGAAAAATAATATAAAATAAACCATAACCTTGTTGAAAATACTTTATACATGAAAGTTGCTCAGAACGACGAGATGAATCCAGATACGCATCCCGTTCGTCCGCCACACATCCCTAGCATAGCGAACACGCAACTTTCCCCCTCTGATTCATCTGTCCGAAAACGCGAAACACCAGGGATATTTTCCCGGATGTTTCCCTCCTTCACCGGTATCACCTCATACCGCGTTAGGGCACCCCTAACACCGCTACTTGTCATGTCATGCATCGTTATGCATCTGTTTGCATTGTGTTCATTGTTTCTTCCCCCTCTTCTCTCCGGTAGACTATGAGACTGACGCCGCTGCTCGTGCCCCGATCGACTATGCTGTTGACGACCCATCTTTCTTGCCAGAGCAACCAGGCAAGCCCCCCCCCTTGATCACCAGATATCGCCTACTCTTCCCTCTACTGCTTGCATTAGAGTAGTGTAGCATGTTACTGCTTTCCGTTAATCCTATTCTGATGCATAGCCTGTCATTGTTGCTACAACTGTTGATACCTTACCTGCAATCCTAAATGCTTAGTATAGGATGGTAGTTTATCATCAGTGGCCCTACATTCTTGTCTGTCTGCCATGCTATACTACCGGCCGTGATCACTCGGGAGGTGATCACGTGTATATATATTATATACTTTATACATATAAATGTTGTGACTAAAGTCGGGTCGGCTCGTTGAGTACCCGCAAGTGATTCCGATGATGGGGGCTGAAGGGGCAGGTGGTTCCACCCAGGTAGTGGTGGGCCTGGGTTCCCGACGGCCCTCGACTGGTACTTTGTGGCGAAGCGACAGGGCAGGTTGCGGCCACCTAGGAGAGAGGTGGGCCTGGCCCTGGTCGGCGTTCGCGGATACTTCAATTAACACGCTTAACGAGATCTTGGTGTTTGATCTGAGTCTGGCCACTAGCCTATACGCACTAACCAACTACGCGGGGACAGTTATGGGCACTCGACGTCGTGGTATCAGCCGAAGCCTTCGTGATGTCAGTGACTGAGCAGCGCGCGCCGGGTTGGACTGGAACGCCTGCTCTTGTATAAGGGAGGGTAGGTCTGCTCACCGGCCGCGTACGCAACGTGCATGTGTGCAATAAGCGATGGGCCCAGACCCCTGCGCCATAGGATTTAGACCGGCGTGCTGACCTCTTTGTTATGCATAGGTAGGGCTGTGACGTGTTGATCTTTCGAGGCCGGGCATGACCCAGACAAGTGTATCCGGACAAAGGGGATCGAGCGTGTTGGGAAATGTGGTGCACCCCTGCAGAGAAGTTAATCTATTCGAATAGTTGTGATCTTTGGTAACATGACGACTTGGAGTTGTACCTTGACCTTATGACAACTAGAACCGGATACTTAATAAAACGCATCCTTTCAAGTGCCAGATACAACCGGTGATCGCTCTCTCACAGGGCGACGAGGGGAGGATCATCGGTTAGTTATGCTATGCAATGATACTTGGTGAACTTATCATCTACTCTCCTACATGCTGCAAGATGGAGGTGGCCAGAAGCGTAGACTTCGATAGGACTAGCTATCCCCCTTATTCCGGCATTCTGCAGTTCAGTCCACATATGATACCCCTTTTCCATTTGATACCAATGCATACATATGTAGTGTAGCTCCTTGCTTGCGAGTACTTTGGATGAGCACTCACGGTTGCTTTGCTCCCCCTTTTCCCCTTTCTATACCTGATTGCTGCGACCAGGCGATGGAGTCCAGGAGCCAGACGCCACCGTTGACGACGACTTCTACTACACTGGAGGTGCCTACTACTACGTGCAGGCCGCTGACGACGACCAGGAGTAGTTTTGGAGGATCCTAGGCAGGAGGCATGCGCCTCTTTCGATATGTATCAATGTTTGTGCTAGCCTTCTTAAGGCAAACTTGTTTAACTTATGTATGTACTCAGATATTGTTGCTTCCGCTGACTCGTATATTATCGAGCTCTTGTATTCGAGCACTCGAGGCCCCTGGCTTGTAATATGATGCTTGTATGACTTTTATTTGTAGAGTTGTGTTGTGATATCTTCCCTTGAGTCCCTGATCTTGATCGTACACATTTGCGTGTATGATTAGTGTACGGTCAAATCGGGGGCGTCAAAAGTTGGTATCCGAGCCGACTGCTTGTAGGGATCCCCCTTCCAAACTCCTTGGCCGAAGTTAAGTCTAGTCGATGAAAATTGTTTTACTAACTTGGCTGTGCGGCCCATAGGCCCACGTCGCCATTGGGTGGTATTAGGATCTTTTATTCCTCATCTATACTCTGGGACTCTAATTTCTCTTCTATTCGGGTTAAATGAATTTTGCTAAATCTAATATTAGAATCTCGTGGTCACTTTCACCCGGGGATCACCTTATTACCGATGATCGTCTACTTCACTAGAAGATTAAGAAGATACTCTCCGATATTCTCTCTAGACTTTGTGACCACCACTTTTTTGATATCTCCGACCACCGATAAATCCTTATGGATAACTGCTTACACTTGTCGTTCATACCTTTGTTCCCAGTTGCCTCTGTTATTACTTGATACCCTGAAAAATTCTTCGATAATTTGAGAATCCTTTGTGCCCATCGCTTTGCAGCTCCTTGTCGCAGAAATACCCCTAAGGATAATTCCTCACACTTATCAAGGATTCGTTTATCCCTAGTTGATCGTGTGTTTCACAAAATTCTTTGAATGCTATTCGTTCTTCCAAAAATCCTCAGCAGACTATTACTCTTGAAATTCTTGCCTGCTTGCATTATGGTTAATTCCATATGTCTAGTAGTTTTCGTTGACATCCCTTGTCCTTGCCATTTTGAGCCTAATGAATTATTGTCTGTGAATGCACACAATCATTAGTTGACCCTTATAAATTATCCTTCCGGCTCAGACGTCATCTTAAACATGAGCTGGATCTCAAGCAAGCAAATTACTATCGATTGTACCCCTAAGGCTATTCTACTTATCCTTCCCTAATCAGAGCTTTACTTCTGAACCCCTTGTGTTGGAATTCATAATTCCTTTGCATTTGAGCTCTGAGTTAGTCAGTTGTTTCTATAATCTGATCTCCTTGTGTTCTTTCTTCCTCTGGTTGAGTACACATGCTCACATCAAATCCCTTGTGGACCATCAGTCCCTTTGTCGGAAATTTATCCGACAACGTCCTTCATATTCAATAAGCTTGTGAGCCTTTCCTCGGATACATAATGCCTTTGGTAAATTGTATCCTCTGCTTTTGTCAACCATGCTCTACTATCGAGCTTGTGTTATTTACTATTGAAGCTTGTGGTATATGTTCCCAAGATAACCCGATGGGATTAACCTATACTTCTCCTTAATCTGTGTGAACCCGAAATTTTTCACGGGTCATACTCCTCTGGTAATTCACCAGGTAGTTTTTGACACTGAAATCATTTTTATCTAGAGCTGTGAATGAAAGGTTATGCATTGAAGAAGTGGGAATCGGCCTTGAACTTTGTGTTCATGCCCATGGACACGATGTGGATCTTATCATTAAAGCTTCTCTTAAATTACTTATTCCCTTGGTATAAGTTCTTATATCTAGGATCCGGCCTTTTGCGATCATGGTTCCGACCATGTTCTCCTTTAAATTCCATTTCTCCGACAAGTTATAGTACTTGTCTTCTGCAGATCAATACATCTAAGCAACCTCTATATTGAACTTCCTTTGAGTATTACCCTCCGTTATCTCGAGAATATCTAAGAACTGTGTTGCATCTCATGAGTTCTTCATCAGCTATTATTTTTCACTGATTCCAATTTTTCATTAGTTCTGAGTTGTTAGTCGCTCAAGAACACCGGTAAGTGAACCGATTCCGAACTCCGGTCCGATAACTCTAAGTAATCTTCTTTTCTTATGAGTTTAATAATCCTTCAAGTCATTCCTAGCCCGATCGGCTATATCATTATCGTGCTAAATTTTAATTGTGCTACCTGGTCCTTCTTCTCGGAGCACAATTTTCGACGATGAGCTAATCTTAAGTCGAACTTCCTCGTCATATCATTTCTCCTTGAACATCAAACTTGATTTTGAGTTTATTTTGTACCTTTGGTTCCCATAACCTTTCGCTTCATCATCATTTGACTTGATGGTATCGCTGACCGATTACATCTTCATGAAATCTCTCGACAACTTTGTCGTGATCGTCATCAACATCCTAAGCTCTTCCAAGATATATATCGAATTCTTGATGAGAAATACTATCCTTGACCTTGATGATTTGTGTTGTCACCGACCACTTTATTGCTTTCCCTCCAACACAAACTTATTTGTGTTCTATGTTATACCTTGAGTTCCTTGCTATCTGGCATTTGCTCTTCTTTACCTTGGAGTATTACCATCTTTTATGTCAGGAATGTCGTGAGGATTACTCCACCTCTTAAGAATTCTTGGTATAGTGATACTTCTCACCATCACCATTCTTTCTTGGTCTTCGTGTTGTTTCTAACCGGAATATCGACAATCGAACTATGATCTGTGAATTAAAAACTTTTAGCAACCCTATTGCTTTGAAGTGAATGGTCGATTGATTCATTTTAATTCTTTGGTTCATTAAATCGCCGTTCTAACATTTATCGTGCAACCCATCCCATATTTTGGGTGTACCTGTCAACCAATGTTTGCTTGTGTATGTTTTCCTCGAGCATACATCATTATATCATTTGGTCTGACAAGTGTTACCTCCTTGTTCAGATAATTGTGGAATTCCATCTTTTGTTAATCTCGATGAAATGTCGCTGAGTCCATCAGCCACCTCCTCATCCTCTCCTGGGATTAATGATGACTCTTGTTTCGGAATTCGCTTCCATAGTTCATTGCCCGAGAATCTTATAATGTCATCTCATCAATTGCGTTGCACCTTTTCTTCTTAGGCATCCCGAGTCTGAGGTATCCTGACACCAATCAGATCTGAATCTCGGATAGATATGATGGTTGGAACATTTTCCAAGAGTCATAACATTGGTCTTTATATAACCCAGTAAGGTGATATCATGCCTAGCACACATGGCCGGAGGACCTATTGCTACGGTTTCCTTTTTAGCAAGGCTATCCTTTCTTCCATGAGGAAATTGTAAGACTTATTCTACAAGCCGTTCCTGATGGATCCTTGGTGTTTCTAAAGTCTGATCTTCACCTGAAGACCATGCCAATGCTATCTCGAAGCATGTCTATGGTACTCCGATTTTCAACAAGAACATTTGAAGCCCAATGCTAAATGTTTCCTGCTTAATTATCCAAACACCGTTGTATGGATTATGTCATGAAATTTCTCTCCCCTTACCTAAATGGTTTTTCTCTTTCTATCTTGTCATGGATATCATGCTCTGCTTGTCCTTGGGAAGGATGTATCCCTGAAACACGTGTTTAAACACATTTTCCTTTCCATTATTCTGTTTAATCTGATGATCACCTTTTCTTTTCCATTGTTTTGTTTAACCTTACTGGTGATCTATATGATCTAAGCAATAATATTCTACTTCTTAGGTAAGCACCTCGTTGAACCACTCTGTCAGTAAGACCCTATTAATATTGTTGATAACATTTCGCTAACCACCGATGGATGAGAACTTTACCTATTGGTCCGCCTCATTCAACGAGCAGGAAAATGGTTCTCTTCGTCCCTCGCCTTTGGTACCAATGATTGTTGCCAACATGACTGACAGGCTAGCCTCTGACATACATTGCTATCCTGACCATGCAAGAAGTCAGCGCCCTTTCTAATTTTAACCTGCACGGTGGGCCCATAACCCATAGGTTCCAGGATCGAAACCTGACTCTCTTGTACCCCCTGGTTTCCAAAGTTATTCCTCGCGCGTGGCCTCGTATGTAATTCACGAGCCACCCCCGAGAGATCATCAATTCTGGTATCAGATACAGTACTTATTCCCATTGCCCTGAACCCCTTTCACACTCTATTTCAGGCAACGAACAATTGCCTATCCAGTAGAAACTTCTTATCGCACCTTCTTACTTTACTCACGATACTTTCTTAAGTTTCAATTCGAGAGTTACTTTCCGCCACTTTCCCTGATGTTATCTACCAGATAAGCCCCTTGTAAAGGTCCGTTTTTCCGAAGCTACGCCTTATCCTTTTCATCAGTACGTTGGAGTTCTCGAAGAAAGGATGACGACTTCATCCTGATGACCTGGAGCAGAGAAATGAAGACATCAATGTAATGGATTGATCGCTTCGAGAAGAGCAACCAAGAGCAAGAAGATCCATTAGAATTCCGTAACCTAGTCTTTCGCCCTTACTCCACCTCTTAAATCTCGGGGCGAGATTTCTTGTAGTGTAGGAGATTTGTAACACCTCGATAATTATGCTATAGTGACCCGGACTAATGACTGCCAAGTCAACACAATTGTCTTGCTAATCATCACTTTGTCCAGAATCAAAGCCAAATTTAAATTGCATGTCAAAAATTTAGATTTTCAAAAATGCAAACAAAAATGTTCATGATTTTGAAAATAACCCCCCGGAAATTTTCATGTTGAAATAAACTCTAATTGGCTTTTTATTTTTGGCCCTAGCAATATTTTAGTGGTCCAGCAACATTTAATTTGGGCCATTTAAATTCCAATAAATATTATTACTTTTCCCAAACCACCTAAAACTTTGTGTGTGGCCCTATGCTAATGCACTGGAATTATGTGGCAAGTTTCAACCCTGGCAAAATTCATTTACTACAAAAACTAAATGCAATAGTAAGGCAAAATGCAAAGCAAAAAATAGAAAAGGGAAGATGAGAAAAGAGCTAAAAAGAGCTTTCTGTCACACGGGCCCGATGCATAGTGCAACAACCTAGCCCAACTCCCCCTATCTCCTTCTTCCCTGTTCATCACAGGCGCCGTGGACGCATGCGCCGCGTCCATGGCTTCGATTGCCGCGCGTCGTGCATCCGCTGCCTCCCCGCGGTGCATTTGACCTCCCCGAAACCCTCTACACGAACCCTAGCCCTCACTCTCCCCCCTCGCGCCGTTTTCTTCCCCGTGACGGTCGGCCGTCGCCTTGCCGTCGTCGATGCCGCGGCCCATGACCACCTCAAGCCACCCGGAGGTGTCCAGGAGCTTCACCATAATCACCTCCTTCGCCTACGCTATTGGGCTGGACTGGGGAGGCCTTGTACGCTCGCCATCGCCGTCGTCTTCGTCACGTGCATCACCGATCGCGCCGTCGATTCACACCGCTCCGGTCTACCCTCGGCCTCCTCGACCACGCCCCCGAGCTCGCTGTGAGCTTCTCTCCCGGATCCCCTCTTTCCCTGCTTCGATATGTCGCCGTTGAGGCCGTCCCCACGCTCGGTCGCCATGGCCGGAGCTCGCTCCGCGCGTGCTCGACCGCGGCCCTGAGCACGCCGCGCATGCTCGCGCCCGTCCGCGTCCATGCCCGCGTTCTCCGTGGCCACCCCCGTACTGTGCCTGGCCGCCCCTATGCGCGCCTTGACCACGCGCCTCGCCCGCTCCCGCCTCCGCCAGTCGGGGCCTTGCCCGCGCCCTGCGCCTTCCTTGGCCGCGCTTGGCCATAGCCGTCCTCTGCCTGCGCCCGCGCGTGCATGCTCGTTCACACCCCTGCTGCTCCCGCCACTGCTCTGCTACGTGTGCGCTTGCTGTTGCTCTGCCTGCTGCTTCTTGCTGCTGGTACGGTCCTGCCTCTACTGCTTGTTGCTCGCGTGCTGCTACTGCTGCTTGCTCTACCCGCTCCTAGTTGCCGCTGCTCCGCTAGCTACTACTCCTGCTAGCTACGCTGCTCTGCTGTCGTCGTTTGTTGCTACTGCTATGCTGCTTCGCTAATTGCAGCCAGCTGGCCATGGCCATGGCCGTGAGTGAGTGTGCTAGGTGTGCGCAGCGTGTGTGTGGTGTGTGTGGCCAGTGTGCCATTGCAGTGGACCGGCCGTTGTTTAATTAGGCTAAATAGGACTAGTTTAGTAGTACTAATTTAATACTTAGTTAGTCTAGTACTAGATGACATGCAGGACCCCATTAAGTTAGTTAGATGTTCTATCACCCCAAAAAAAGTTAGATATTTTATTAACACAAGTGGAAATGACATGTGGGCCATGCTTGCCCCTTTTGACTAGTCAAATTGACTTGATCAATTCGGATTACATCGAAATAAAATAAAACTAGAAATTTTTGAAAAACAATAAAACTTTGAAAAATAATATAAAATAAACCATAACCCGGTTGAAAATACTTTGTACATGAAAGTTGCTCAGAACGACGAGATGAATCCAGATACGCATCCCGTTCGTCCGCCACGCATCCCTAGCATAGCAAACACGCAACTTTCCCCCTCTGATTCATCTGTCCGAAAACGCGAAACACCAGGGATATTTTCCCGGATGTTTCCCTCCTTCACCGGTATCACCTCATACCGCTTTAGGGCACCCCTAGCACTGCTACTTGTCATGTCATGCATCGTTATGCATCTGTTTGCATTGTGTTCATTGTTTCTTCCCCCTCTTCTCTCTGGTAGACTACGAGACTGACGCCGCTGCTCGTGCCCCGATCGACTATGCTGTTGACGACCCATCTTTCTTGCCAGAGCAACCAGGCAAGCCCCCCCCCCTTGATCACCAGATATCGCCTACTCTTCCCTCTACTGCTTGCATTAGAGTAGTGTAGCATGTTACTGCTTTCCGTTAATCCTATTCTGATGCATAGCCTGTCATTGTTGCTACAACTGTTGATACCTTACCTGCAATCCTAAATGCTTAGTATAGGATGGTAGTTTATCATCAGTGGCCCTACATTCTTGTCTGTCTGCCATGCTATACTACCGGCCGTGATCACTCGGGAGGTGATCATGGTATTTATTATATACTTTATACATATAAATGTTGTGACTAAAGTCGGGCCGACTCGTTGAGTACCCGCAAGTGATTCCGATGTTGGGGGCTGAAGGGGCAGGTGGTTCCACCCACGTAGTGGTGGGCCTGGGTTCCCGACGGCCCCCGACTATTACTTTGTGGCGAAGCAACAGGGCAGGTTGCGGCCACCTAGGAGAGAGGTGGGCCTGGCCCTGGTCGACGTTCGTGGATACTTCAATTAACACGCTTAACAAGATCTTGGTATTTGATCTGAGTCTGGCCACTGGCCTATACGCACTAACCAACTACGTGGGGACAGTTATAGGCACTCGACGTCATGGTATCAGCCAAAGCCTTCGTGACGTCAGCGACTGAGCGGCGCGCGCCGGGTTGGACTGGAACGCCTGCTCTTGTATAAGGGAGGCTAGGTTTGCTCACCGGCTGCGTACGCAACGTGCAGGTGTGCAACGGGCGATGGGCCCAGACCCCTGCGCCATAGGATTTAGACTGGCGTGCTGACCTCTCTGTTGTGCATAGGTAGGGCTGCGATGTGTTGATCTTCCGAGGTCGGGCATGACCCAGACAAGTGTGTCCGGACAAAGGGGATCGAGCGTGTTGGGAAATGTGGTGCACCCCTGCAGGGAAGTTAATCTATTCGAATAGCCGTGATCTTCGGTAACATGACAACTTGGAGTTGTACCTTGACCTTATGACAACTAGAACCGGATACTTAATAAAACACATCCTTCCAAGAGCCAGATACAACCGGTGATCGCTCTCTCATAGGGCGACGAGGGGAGGATCATTGGTTAGGACTATGCTATGCGATGATACTTGGTGAACTTACCATCTACTCTCTTCTACATGCTGCAAGATGGAGGTGGCCAGAAGCGTAGACTTCGATAGGACTAGCTATCCCCCCTTATTCCGGCATTCTGCAGTTCAGTCCACATATGATACCCCTTTTCCGTTTGATACCAATGCATACATATGTAGTGTAGCTCCTTGCTTGCGAGTACTTTGGATGAGTACTCACGGTTGCTTTGCTCCCCCTTTTCCCCCTTTCTATACCCGATTGCTGCGACCAGGCAATGGAGTCCAGGAGCCAGACGCCACAGTTGACGACGACTCCTACTACACTGGAGGTGCCTACTACTACGTGCAGGCCGACGACGACGACCAAGAGTAGTTTAGGAGGATCCCAGGCAAGAGGCATGCGCCTCTTTCAATATGTATCCCTGTTTGTGCTAGCCTTCTTAAGGAAAACTTGTTTAACTTATGTATGTACTCAGATATTGTTGCTACCGCTGACTCGTCTATTATCGAGCTCTTGTATTCGAGCCCTCGAGGCCCCTGGCTTGTAATATGATGCTTGTATGACTTATTTTATTTGTAGAGTTGTGTTGTGATATCTTCCCGTGAGTCCCTGATCTTAATCGTACACATTTGTGTGTATGATTAGTGTACGGTCAAATCGGGGGCGTCACAGAAAGGTTTTCGACAAGTTCAAGGGGTTGACTACGATGAGACTTTATCACCCGTAGCGATGCTTAAGTCTGTCCGAATCATGTTAGCAATTGCCGCATTTTATGATTATGAAATTTGGCGAATGGATGTCAAGACTGTATTCCTGAATGGATTTCTAGAAGAAGAGTTGTATATGATGCAACCAGAAGGTTTTGTCGATCCAAAGGGTGCTAACAAAGTGTGCAAGCTCCAGCGATCTATTTATGGACTGGTGCAAGCCTCTCGGAGTTGGAATAAACGTTTTGATAGTGTGATCAAAGCATATGGTTTTATACAGACTTTTGGAGAAGCCTGTATTTACAAGAAAGTGAGTGGGAGCTCTGTAGCATTTCTAATATTATATGTGGATGACATATTGTTGATTGGAGATTATATATAATTTCTGGATAGCATAAAAGGATATTTGAATAACAGTTTTTCAATGAAAGACCTCGGAGAAGCTGCTTATATATTGGGCATCAAGATCTATAGAGATAGATCAAGACGCTTAATTGGACTTTCACAAAGCACATACCTTGATAAATTTTTGAAGAAGTTCAAAATGGATCAAGCAAAGAAAGGGTTCTTGCCTGTGTTACAATGTGTGAAGTTGAGTAAGACTCAATGCCCTACCACTGCAGAAGATAGAGAGAAAATAAAAAGTGATCCCTATGCTTTAGCCATAGGCTCTATCATGTATGCAATGATGTGTACCAGACCTGATGTGTGCCTTGCTATTAGTTTAGCAGGGAGGTACCAAAGTAATCCAAGAGTGGATCACTGGACAGCGGTCAAGAACATCCTGAAATACCTGAAAAGGACTAAGGATATGTTTCTTGTTTATGGAGGTGACAAAGAGCTCGTCGTAAATGGTTACGTCGATGCAAGCTTTGACACTGATCCGGACGATTCCAAATCGCAAACTGGATACGTGTTTATATTGATCGGTGGAGCTGTTAGTTGGAGCAGTTCTAAACAAAGCGTCGTGGCAGGATCTATGTGTGAAGCGGAGTACATAGCTGCTTCGGAAGCAGCAAATGAAGGAGTCTGGATGAAGGAGTTCATATCCGATCTAGGTGTCTTACCTAGTGCATCGGGTCCAATGAAAATCTTTTGTGACAATACTGGTGCAATTGCCTTGGCAAAGGAATCCAGATTTCACAAAAGAACCAAGCACATTAAGAGACGCTTCAATTCCATCTGGGATCAAATCCATGTGGGAGACATAGAGATTTGCAAGATACATACGGATCTGAATGTTGCAGACCTGTTGGCTAAGCCTCTTCCACGAGCAAAACATGATCAGCACAAAGACTCCATGGGTGTTAGAATCATTACTGTGTAATATAGATTATTGATTCTAGTGCAAGTGGGAGACTGAAGGAAATATGCCCTAGAGGCAATAATAAATTTATTATTTATTTCCTCGTATCATGATAAATGTTTATTATTCATGCTAGAATTGTATTAACCGGAAACATAATACATGTGTGAATACATAGACAAACATAGTGTCACTAGTATGCCTCTACTTGATTAGCTCATTGATCAAAGATGGTTGAGTTTCCTAGCCATAGAAATGAGTTGTCATTTGATTAACAGGATCACATCATTAGGAGAATGATGTGATTGACATGACCCATTCCGTTAGCTTAGCACTTGATCGTTTAGTTTACAGCTATTGCTTTCTTCATGACTTATACATGTTCCTATGACTATGAGGTTATGCAACTCCCGATTACCGGAAGAACACTTTGTGTGCTACCAGACGTCACAACATAACTGGGTGATTATAAAGGTGCTCTACAGGTGTCTCCGATGGTGTTCGTTGAGTCGGCATAGATCGAGAATAGGATTTGTCACTCCGATTGTCGGAGAGGTATCTCTGGGCCCTCTCGGTAATGCACATCACTATAAGCCTTGCAAGCAATGTGACTAATGAGTTAGATACGGGATGTTGCATTGCGGAACAAGTAAAGAGACTTGCCGGTAATGAGATTGAACTATGTATTGAGATACCGACGATCGAATGTCGGGCAAGTAACATACCGATGACAAAGGGAACAACGTATGTTATGCGGTTTGACCGATAAAGATCTTCGTAGAATATGTAGGAACCAATATGAGCATCTAGGTTCCGCTATTGGTTATTGACCGAAGACGTGTCTCGGTCGTGTCTACATAGTTCTCGAACCCGTAGGGTCCGCACGCTTAAAGTTCTGTGACGATCGGTATTATGATTTTTTGTGTTTTGATGTACCGAAGATAGTTCGGAGTCTCGGATATGATCACGGACATGACGAGGAGTCTCGAAATTGTCAACACGTAAAGATCGATATATTGGACGACTATGTTTGAACACCGGAAGTGTTTCGGGAGGTTTCGGACATATACCGGAGTACCAGGGGGTTACCAGAACCCCCCGGGAAGTATATTGGGCCTAATGGGCCTTAGTGGGAGAAGAGGTGGGGCGGCCAGGGCAGCCGCGCGCCCCTCCCCCTCTAGTCCGAATTGGACAAGGAGGGGGGTGGTGCCCCCCTTTCCTTCTCTCCTTCTCTCCCTTCCTTCTCCTCTCCTACTCCTACTTGGAAATGGGGAGTCC
The DNA here is from genome assembly GCF_056163025.1 of Triticum urartu. Classification (NCBI taxonomy): domain Eukaryota; kingdom Viridiplantae; phylum Streptophyta; class Magnoliopsida; order Poales; family Poaceae; genus Triticum; species Triticum urartu. The sequence continues at coordinate 445,075,051 of NC_141876.1, forward strand.
TACTCCCGGTGGGAGTTGGAGTCCTCATGGGGCGCGGCATAGTAGGCCGGCCCCCTCCCCCTCCTCCACTCCTTTATATACGGGGAGGGGAGCACCCCTTGGAGACACAACAATTGATCATTGATCTCTTAGCCATGTGCGGTGCCCCGGTCCACCATAATCCACCTCGGTCATATCCTAGCGGTGCTTAGGCAAAGCCCTGCGTCGGTGGCTTAATCAACACCATCACCACGCCGTCGTGCTGACGAAGCTATTCCCGGAAGCTCTACTGGATCATGAGTTCGTGGGACATCACCGAGCTGAACATGTGCTGAACGCGGAGGTGTCATACGTTCGGTACTGAGGATCGGGTTGATCGTGAAGACGTACGACTACATCAACCGCGTTGTCATAACGCTTCCGCTTACGGTCTACAAGGGTACGTAGATGAAACTCTCCCCTCTCGTTGCTATGCATCACCATGATCTTGCGTGTGCGTAGGAATTTTTTTGAAATTACTACGTTCCCCGACACACTTCACTATAAGCCTTGCAAGCACTGTGACTAATGAGTTAGTTGCGGGATGATGTATTACGGAACGAGTAAAGAGACTTGCGGATAACGAGATTGAACTAGGTATGAGGATACCGACGATCAAATCTCGGGCAAGTAACATACCGATGACAAAGGGAACAACATATGTTGTTTTGCAGTTTGACCGATAAAGATCTCCGTAGAATATGTAGGAACCAATATGAGCATCCAGGTTCCGCTATTGGTTATTGACCGGAGACGAGTCTCGGTCATGTCTACACAGTTCTCGAACCCGTAGGGTACGCACGCTTAAAGTTCGGTGACGATCAGTATTATGAGTTTATGTGTTTTGATGTACCAAAGGTGGTTCGGAGTCCCGGATGTGATCACGGACATGACGAGGAATCTTGAAATGGTCGAGACGTAAAGATTGATATATTGGACGGCTATATTCGGACACCGGAAGTGTTCCAGATGGTTTCGAAGAAAACCGGAGTGCCGGAGGGGTTACCGGAACCCCCCGGGGAAGTATTGGGCCTTAGTCGGCCTGAGGGGAGAGAGAGGGCTGCAGCCCAGGAGATGGCGCGCCCCCTCCCATGAGGAGTCCGAATTGGACGAGGTGAGGGGGGCGCGGCCCCTCTTTCCCTCTCCCTCCCCTTCTCTTTCCTTCCCCCTTCCCCCTTCCTAGGACTAGGAAAGGATGAATCCTACTCCTACTAGGAGGAGGATTCCTCCTCTCCTTGGGGCGCACCAAGGCCGGCCGGCCTCCCCCCTTGCTCCTTTATATACGGGGGCGGGGGGGGGGGCACCCGAAGACACACAAGTTGATTGTTCCAAGCCGTGTGCGGTGCCCCCCTCCACCATAATCCACCTCGGTTATATCGTAGCGGTGCTTAGGCGAAGCCTTGCGTCGGTAGCATCATCATCACTGTCATCATGTCGTCGTGCTGATGGAACTCTCCCTCGAAGCTCTGCTGGACCGGATTTCATGGGACGTCACCGAGCTGAACGTGTGCTGAACTCGAAGGTGCCGTACATTCGGTACTTGGATCGGTCGGATCGTGAAGACGTACGACTACATCAACCGCGTTCTCATAACGCTTCCGCTTACGGTCTACGAGGGTACATAGACGATACTCTCCCCTCTCGTTGCTATGCATCACCATGATTTTGCGTGTGCGTAGGAATTTTTTTGAAATTACTACGTTCCCCAACATGTTGATCTAACAAAGAGCCCATATTACCTTATCTTCTCTCTTGAATTGAATGCTTGCAGATTCCAGCTTAGTCAAATGCACGTGCACTATTATTATTATTATCCACACTATTTGGTAGTGCAAGTGAAAGGCAATAATGATGATATATGATGAACTGATTGAGATGAGAAAAGCTGGTATGAACTCGACCTCTCTTGTTTTTGTAAATATGATTAGTCCATCATTGCTGATTCAACCTATTATGAATGAAACATGTTTGCAATGACAATTAGAGATTATAGTTGCTTATGCCATGCTTAATTTGCTAGGAGTTTATAATGGTTTACCTTGCATGCCAACATGCTATTAAAATGATTGTGATGTGGTATGATAGGTTGGTATCCTGCTTTGAACGATTCGAGTGGCTTGACTTGGCACATGTTAATGCATGTAGTTGAAACAAAATCAACATAGCCTTCACGATATTTATGTTCATGGTGATTTCTATCCTACTCATGCTTGCATTCAGTGTTGATTAAATTGAATGCATGTTCATGACTGTTGTCGCTCTCTAGCTGGTCGCTTCCCAGTCTCTTTCTAGCCTTCACTTGTACTAAGAGGGAATACTGCTTGTGCATCCAATTCCATAAACCCCAAAGTTATTCCATATGAGTCCACCATACCTTCCTATATACGGTATCTACCTCCCGTTCCAAGTAAATTTATATGTGCCAAACTCTAAGCCTTCAAATGAACATTCTGTTTTGTATGCTCGAATAACTCATGTATCAACTAGGGCTGTTGTAAGTGCATCTAGTGCCCCTTAGTGATTTTGGTGTATTGAAGACTTATAGGTTAAGGGACTAATGCGTTTTTGAGTGTACACAGGTCTATAAGTCTATGAGGAGTTTGATATTTACAGAGAAAGTCGACCCCTAAAAATGAAGTTCTTCGACTGAAGACTTTGGATTTCTGAAGACTTTTTGAAGACTTTGAAAGTGAAGAAATTGGTGTGACCTTGAAGACTTGGTATTCATTTGAGGAATATGAAGCGTGAATACTTTTGTTTTTGAAGTTTCATTTTCTCTTTCTTGAGTCTTAGGAAACACCGTACTGTTAAAGGGGGTCGAGGAAATACTAAGGAAAAATTTCCATGTGATGCTCAACTCAAAATCCTACACCTACCAATCCCTTCGAGTGAAGCCATTGGAAATCTCATACATTCCAGTCATATTCTTCAGTGACAGAGACGAAGTTCTTCTTGTCTCTGAGGAATTTGTTCTGACTGAGGAGTTAGGAATTCGCCAGTGCGGATTGCCTACATAGTGAGGAACATGATAGCCCTGAGGATTTTCCTACTCAAAATTCCGACCGTTGTTGTGCTATGCGCCAGCTGTCCCAAAATATCTACCCACCTAACGGTCATATCATTGAAGGGCATTTATGTCTTATCATGTCGGGCTGCTCCCTAGGCTATAAATAGCCGCCCCCTACAACCACTAGTTGGTTGGCTGCTCCGAGAGAAACTGACACTTGTCATTTGAGAGCATCCCATCCTCCGAGGACTTTGAGCGAAAATCATCAAGTGAGGAAAACCCAAACCCAAACACCTATAAAATCCAAGTGATTGAGCATCATTGAAGAGATTGATCGTGCGTGGATCCGACGCTTGTTACCTTTGAAGACTGTGCTTCTTCTAGACGGTTAGGCGTCAAGGTCTAGAGCATCCAAGAGGAATTGTGGATCGCCGAGTGACCAAGTTTGTGAAGGTTCGGAAGTCACCTGAAGACTTACCACAAGTGATTGGGAGAGGTTTGTGTGACCTTAGCTCGAGGAGAATACGGTGAGGACTGTGTGTCCGGGACTGGGTGTCCTCAGGTTTAAATACCTAGCCGCTCCAACCAGACGTACAACTGAGACAACAGTTGGAACTGGTCTACCAAATCATTGTCTTCACCAAGCTCACTGGTTCTATTTACTCAACTCTTTCATTTCCTCATAACTGTGTTGAGTGCTTGTTCATATCTGTGTTTGAAGACTTTGACTGAAGACTTTCTCAAATTCCTCGGTTCAATTTCTTCAGTCTGTTTGTCTTCATCCTGTGTTATCCTGTGTTTATGCATTCTGTACTCTGTGCTTGTCTTCATTTCATCATGATGACTATGCTTGTGCTTTGTTATGTTTACTTTTGAGTACTTATTCCGCTGCTAGTAGTTCTTCGCTAAGGAATTTCCTCACCTGCAAATTCCTCAGTGAAGAATTCATAAAAATCGCCTATTCACCCCCCTCTAGTCGATATAACGCACTTTCAATTGGTATTAGAGCAAGGTACTCCCTTGTTCTGTGTGATTTTGGTTTAATCGGCTGGAGTTTTAGCTATGTCGACCGTAGGTATGATCAAGGTCTCTGCTGGGTGTCCTACCTCGATGGGACGGACTAACCCTACTGGAAGAATAAGATGGGAATGCATCTTGAGGCAATTGATAACGATCTCTGGTATGTTGTGGAAAATGGTGTTCCCTCAGTCACACCTTCTCTGAATGATGCTGATGTGAAGAGATTCAAGCAACTCGATTCTCAAGCGAAGAATATCATATGTGGCCATCTGAGCAAAGGACAGTATGGAAGAGTGAGTGCTTTGGAAACTGCTAAGCTTATCTGGGATAGGCTGTCCGAAGTGAATGAAGGAGTCTCAACATAGCGTGACTCTCGAGTTGATGTTCTTCGCAATCTCTTCAACCGCTTCAAAAGACTCGAAAATGAAAATGTTCAACAAACCTTCGATCGCCTCACTAACATCTCAAATGAGCTTCAAGCACTTGGTGCCACTGACATCACCGACCATGAGGTGGTGAAGAAATTGCTGAGATCGCTTGATTCCTCATTTGATACTCTGGCATTGATGATACAAGAACGTGCTGATTACAAGTCACTTGATCCTGCTGATATCCTCGAGAGGCTAAATACTCATGAGTTCCAGCTTGCTGAAAAGAGGGATCTCTATGGTTCAAGCTATGGCAGATCACGTGCACTGAAGGCCAAGGCAGTATCTGAGTCCGAAGATGAAGACTCTGGTAGCAGCCTTGGTGATCCTGAAGAACTAAGCCATGAGCTAGCACTGCTCGTGAAGAAATTCCAGAAGTTCTCAAGATGTGGTCGCTTTGGAAGACCCTCAAGGAGCAATGATTCCTCATCCAGTGACTACAAGAAGAGGCTTTGTCACAAATGCAAGAAACCTAGACATTACATTCAAGATTGTCCTCAGTGGGAAAAGGAATCAAAGAAGAAGAAATACAAGGATTATAGTTCTGATGATGCGAAGAAAAGGAAGAAATCCTCAAAATCTTCATCATCAAAATCCTCAAAGTCTTCATCTCACAAAAAGAGCAGCTCCAAGAAGGATCGGACATTCAATGGCAAGGAAATGGACTCTGAGGCTGAATCTGAAGAAAATGAGGAACATGAGGCATCTGAGGAGTCCGAATCCGGTGTGGCAAGCCTAGCCCTCGCTACTGCATTAGTCAGCAAGCCTATCTTCAACACTGAAGAAAATGACCTCACCAACAAGGCTGATGAAGGCAATGATGCCTATGCTCCCACCTATTACTTCATGGCAAAGGGTGCCAAGGTACTCAAATATACCTCCTCTGAATCAAGTGAGAATGAATCTGATGAAAACCTCAAGCCCAGCTATTCTAAACTTGCTAAGATTGCTGTAAAACAACAAAGGGCTTTTGAAAAGGTTCAAAACATGCTAGACAAAAGTGATGATATGTTGGGTGAAGAAATGGATCGCACTAAAGCCTTGACTGAAAATCTTCAGAGACTTCAGACTAGGTTTGACAACCTTCAAGGTCATCATAACACTCTCTTATCTGATCATGAGAAGCTTTCTTATGAATTTCTTCAAAGAAAGTAAGACCTTGAGAAGCTAAGAGTGAGTTATGAAGATCTTCAGAAGGAGCGCGATTCATTACTTGCTCAACAAATCAGCGCTTCTCAGGAAGAATTTGTTCCTCCATGCTTGAAGTGCATTGAACGTGAATCTGCTAATTCTTCACCTGAATGTTCAAATGTTGCTAATGTTTCAAATTCTTCACATGCCTCTGCTATCACTAATTCCTCATCTGAGGACATTGCTAGTATCACTGACGATGCAGGGCTGAAGGAATTGTACATGACAGGCATGTACAAAAGCCTCAAAGGGCATCAGACTCTTTGTGATGTGCTTAAAAAGCAGATCCTCAACAGGAACCCTAGGAAAGAGGGTATTGCCTTTGAGAGGAAACTCAATGCTGATGGTACATATTGGAAGCGTGAGCAGTACCCCAAAACCTCATGGGTTGATGCAAAGGGACCTCCAGTTGATCCATCTAACTTATCTAGATTTGCATGTGAATCTCCTCGTTCTAATGATGAGTCATTTGACTCCAACTATAAACTGTTCAAAAATCAGAATGGTGAAATATTTGCTAGATATGTTGGCACTAACTACAGGAACGGTCCCCCTATGAAGAAAATCTGGGTTCCCAAAAGGTGCTTTGAAAGTCTTCAGACGAATGTCCTCAGGACACCACCTGTGAAGAATAGGAACCCCAGATCAAATTCTTCATATGGACCAAATTCCTCAAAAAGATCAAAGTCCTCACATGAATATCATCGTGCTAACAACTCTGTTTCGCAGGGAAGAGCTAAGGGCTATGAATATGAGCATTATTCTTCTAATCATCATGTTCATAAGTCCTCGAAGAATTTCTCTGCTTATTCATATGCTTATCCTAACTCCTCTTATGTGAAACGAAATGGACTGGCTTCTATGCCACCTTTCTCATATGGAGCTCGCAGAGTGATGAACTCTTTGCCACCCCTTCAGATGTGGGTGGTGAAGAAAAAGAACTAATCTCTTCTGCAGGGTCAGGTCTCCAGACGTACGTAATCGTCTGAAGAATTTGTTGGAGACCTGAATATGCCTGATAGGACGCAGGCTAACCATGAAGAAATGAACTTCCATTTCTCACGTCCTCATACTGCTTTATCTGTTCTATTGCTAGATGAAACTGATCTGATGAATTGATGTCATATTCTTCACTGATGAAGTATATGAGTTCGTAAGTTGCACTAATTCATCTGCAGGATGATCAACCCAAAGCCACTGAGTGGGTCCTCGATAGTGGATGTACAAATCACATGACTGGTGATAAGAATCTATTGATGGATGCTCCATTATCTCCGTTGCATCTAAAGCATATCATCTTTGCTGACAAAGGCAAAAGTCAGGTATTGGGTCTAGGTAAGGTTACGATCACAAAGGATCGACACATGGACAAAGTCATGCTTGTCGAGTCCTTAGGATACAACCTCATGTTTGTCTCAATGCTTTGCGATCTTGATATGGCTGTTGTCTTTGGCAAGTACCGTTGTGTTGTGGTTATGGAAGCTGACAATTCCGGAGTCTTCGAAGGCTTTAGGAGAGGAGACCTGTATATTGTTGATTTCTCTACAGGACCATAACCAGTCGTGTGCCTACTTGCAAAAGCTTCAGAAGGCTGGCTCTGGCATCGACGACTTGGTCATGCAGGCATGAGGAATTTGCACAAGCTTGCGAAGAAGAAGCATGTCATTGGCATCGAGAATGTCAAATTCCTCAAAGATCACTTATGTGGAGCCTGTGAAGCTGGGAAGATGACAAAGGCTAAGCATCCAGCGAAGACTATCATGACCACTACTCGTCCATTTGAATTGCTTCACATGGATCTCTTTGGTCCTAACCATTATTCTGCAGTCTCAAATGAGGCATCTCAATATGGCTTTGTTATTGTTGATGCTTACTCTCGATACACGTGGGTACACATTGTTACTTACAAACATGAAGTGCAGGAAGTCTTCAAACGATTTTCCTCGAGGGCTTCAACCAACTTTGGTGTGAAGATCAAGCACATCAGAAGTGACAATGGAACTGAGTTCAAGAATTCTGGTCTTGGTGACTATCTTGATGAACTTGGTATTACTCATGAGTTATCTGCTCCTTATACTCCTTAGCAGAAAGGCATCGTGGAGCGCAAGAATAGGACTCTTGTTGAGATGGCTCACACTATGCTTGATGAATACAAAATGCCTCGTCGTTTCTGGATTGAGGCAATTGATACTGCGTGCCACATCATCAATAGAGTATATCTTCACAAATTCTTCAAGAAGACTGCCTATGAACTCCTCACTGATAAGAAACCCAATGTAAGTTATTTCAAAGTCTTCGGTGCTAAATGTTGGATTAGAGATCCTCATCACAACTCAAAATTTGCACCGAAAGCACATGAAGGTTTTATGCTTGGTTACGGAAAGGACTCGCACACCTACAGAGTCTTCAATAACATTCTTCACAAGGTTGTTGAAACTGTAGATGTGCGGTTCGATGAAACTAATGGCTCGCAAAGAGAGCACCTACCTACTGTGATAGATGAACCAGCACCTGAGGAAACTATCAAGTTCAAGGCTACTGAGGATGTCATTCCCACTGAAGAATCTGCTGAAGAATTCATTCCAGAACATGAAGAACGTCAAGCTAATGCACCTGAAGAAAATGGTGCTGAAGAAAATGCTGATCAAATTCCTCGACAACAACCAGCTCATCCTCGCTTTGCAAAAGAAGTGCAAGTTGAAAATATCATCAATGACATCAAGGCACCAGGTCCTCTCACACGCTCAAAAGCTTCATTTATCTAACTTTTGTGGGCACTATGCTTTTGTCTCTATCACAGAGCCCGCTAAGGTAGATGAAGCATTTCTGGAGCCTGAGTGGATTCAGGCCATGCAAGAAGAATTACATCAGATCGAGCTCAACAACGTCTGGGAACTGGTCAAACGTCCAGATCCTCGCAAGCACAATATCATTGGCACAAAATGGATCTATCACAACAAGCAATATGAAAATGGCCTTGTGGTAAGGAATAAGGCACGGCTTGTAGCTCAAGGCTACACACATGTTGAAGGAATTGATTTCGATGAAACTTTTGCACCTGTTGCTAGACTTGAGGCTTGTCGGTGTCAAAACCGGCGGATCTCGGGTAGGGGGTCCCGAACTGTGCGTCTAGGACGGATGGTAACAGGAGGCAGGGGACACGATGTTTTACCCAGGTTCGGGCCCTCTTGATGGAGGTAAAACCCTACGTCCTGCTTGATTAATATTGATGATATGGGTAGTACAAGAGTACATCTACCACGAGATCAGAGAGGCTAAACCCTAGAAGCTAGCCTATGGTATGATTTGTATGTTATGGTTGTTGTCCTACGGACTAAAACCCTTCGGTTTATATAGACACCGGAGAGGGTTAGGGTTACACAAGGTCGGTTACAAAGGAGGAGATATCCATATCCGTATTGCCTAGCTTGCCTTCCACGCCAAGTAGAGTACCATCCGGACACGAGACGAAGTCTTCAATCTTGTATCTTCATAGTCTAACAGTCCGGCCAATGGAGATAGTCCGGCTCTCCGGAGACCCCCTAATCCAGGACTCCCTTAGTAGCTCCTGAACCAGGCATCAATGACGATGAGTCCGGAGCACAGTATTGTCTTCGGCATTGCAAGGCGGGTTCCTTCTCCGAATACATCATAGAAGAATTTGAATATGAGGATAGTGTCCGACCCTGCAAAATAAGTTCCACATTCCACCGTAGAGAGAATAATATTTTCGCAGATCTAATTTGCTGGCTTGTTTTGGCAGCATGACGTTACGTCATGGCCCGGTGATTATTCAAACCGTTTCTTTTAACCAGCCCCGCACATAACGCGAGGCAGTTTTTCGACGCGTCTTGTCAAAGCAGAGATCGTGTCCCCTTATTACGAGATTCTCATCAATACAGGAATGGGTAACCCAACCGCGCCATCAATTGCGGCGCTTGGGGGGATAAGCGAGTTTTACCAGGCAAGTGGGGACGCTTGGTTTCGTCTGCCCATATAAAGGGATAAGGATTCACCTTTCTATACATGCCTTCTTCCTCCATTACCCATCCGTTTTCGCACACTCGAGCTCTAGCGCTCAAGTCCGCACTTCCCACCTCGACCTTCTCCAATCATGTCCGGAGCGGGAGGCAGGTGGATGGTCTCCTCCGTCACAGAGGGAGACATTAAGAAACTGAGCAGAGCTGGATACCTGCCCGACGACATCGTGCACCGGCTCCCAGATGAGGGGCAGCTCATCCCCACCCCCAGGCCCCATGAGAGGGTAGTATTCCTCACCCATTTCCTCCGCGGACTGGGATTCCCTCTCCATCCCTTCGTCCGGGGGCTCATGTTTTATTACGCCCTGGATTTCCACGATCTGGCCCCGAACTTCATCCTCAACATCTTGGCGTTTATCGTCGTGTGCGAGGCCTTCCTCAGCATCAAGCCGCACTTCGGCTTATGGCTGAATACCTTCAATGTCAAGCCGAAGGTGGTGGGCGGCCGCCAGGCGGAGTGCGGAGGCGCCATGGTGGGCAAGATGCCCAACGTAACATGGCTCGAGGGCTCCTTTGTGGAAACCATAAAGGGGTGGCAATCGGGGTGGTTCTATATCACCGAGTCGCGCGACCCTTCATGGGCAGCGGCCCCCGAGTTCCGATCTGGCATCCCCACGCGGCTCACGTCCTAGAAAGAGAAGGGCCTGTCCTGGGGTAGTTCGAAAGAGCTGACCGGACTGCAAACATGTATTCAAAACATGGTGGACAAGAAGCTCAAGCTTGTCAACATAGTCCAAGTTATGCTCATCCGCCGGATACTCCCGTGCCAACAACGGGAGTTCAACTTGTGGGAGTTCAATCCGGCGCAGCACCGAACTCTGTACAGGCTCTTCGACACGACTCATGAAGACGCCTGGAGGGTGCTGTTCAAAAGTGCCGAGGTCCCCCCCCCCCTATTACTGAGGATCGCGGATTCAGCGCGAAGCGCCAAGCCAGTGCGGTAAGCTGCTTTACCTTTCACAGGATACTTATTATTTTTATATAGATCGACTCTATGCGGGATCTAAACTCCTGTACCTTTGACAGGACTGGCAGAAGATGGCCGGACAGATCAACTGTCCGGCTCCTTTGCCCGAAGGCCCCGCAGACGCTCTCCTGGCAAAGATGTTGACTCCGGCCCCTTATACGGTGTCAGAGAAGACCAAGAAGGCCAAGGGAACCCGAAAGAGTTCCCGACGCCAGGCGTCGTCGGACTCACCGTTCGATGACTCTGCGGCGCACTCTTCCCCCGAAGATGAGGAAGAGGAAGAAGAAGATGCTCCCCCACCGATTGGGGGAGACAAGAAAAGGAAGGTCGCCCCAACCGAGGAGGCCGGAGGGTCCAAGAAGGGAAGGACTCTCCTTCCGGACGGTTCAACCGCCGCCGACGAAGGCGAAGACGAGTGGTTGCCCAGGGTCAAGCCCCCGGGGAGATCGTAAGTATTCAGATACCAGAGTAACTCATAGGATTCCTTTGTCGCACTGCTTTCCCTAACGCGAACGCAATTATGCAGGCCGCCACGAGCCAGTATCGATGTATCATCGGACGGCTCCTTGGGTTTGTCGGACATGGATAGCGATCCAGTCCTGACCGCCACCTCCCCTCATCCTGCCGACAACGCCGAGGTATTGTCTCAAGAGGCATCGGATCGAGGGGAGACAGTCCCGGAGGTGCCTCAAGGTGACCTTCCGGACTCCAGGAGCCGAGGGGACGGGGCCCCTGAGAGCTCCGATTTCGGCCCTCAGCCGAACACCGCGCTGGGACCTCCAGCGGTTACAGGCTCGGGCAGGCGGCCTCCTTCTAAGAGGGGCAAGACGCCTATGCCGGTGACCTCTGTCCATCCAGAGGCGCCGGACAATCTGCTGGAAGCGCTTCGCAGTGCTTCCATCGGTGAGGAGCACCGCAGTATCATGAGTGCAGTGATCTAGAAGGTTCAGTCCGCCAAGAGCGGATTGACTAAAGCCTGTGCCAGCCTTCTAACAGGCTTCAAGGTAAGTGTTTTAAAATGTAGTAGAAATATTACCGCATAGAGAGTAGCCCCTGATGCTCTGTTCGGTGTTCACAAAGAAAAGCCGAACAAAGGATCAAATAATATCGCAGGAGTCTAATATAAGTATGTCAATATGCGTATGTAGGCTTCGCTGCTGGCGTCCGCCGCACTGACTGCGGAGGTCGCCGTACTGAATCAGGACCTCGAGGGGTCTAGGAAAGAGCTCGGCCTTGCCAAGAGGCAGCTCGAGGAGAACAGGGGTAAGTAATGCCCCGTCTATAGATATGTATATATAAAAAAGGATGCGATTGCAAAATGACAGGATCATTGTATGTTTGCCAGGGGCCACGACCGAGGTGGCGACCCTGAAGCAAGCGCTAACCAAGGCCGAAGATAAAGCGGCCAAGGAGCGCTCCGAGCGAGAGAAGCACGAGGCTCTTGTGGGCGAGGTGCAGCAAGAGCTCCAGGCTCTCGTGACGAAGCATGGGGCATTGGAGCTTGACTCGAAGACGCGAGAGTCTGAGCTTGCCGCGGCCTTTGAGAGCGCAAAGAGTGCCAAGGCCAAGGCCCAGAAGGCCCTCCAAGAGATCGACGCGATGAAGAAGATAGCAGCGGGTAAGCCTTTCTATATGTAAAGCAAGCATGTAAAAGTAAATTACCGATTACTTACCCGGATCCGGAGCTCTTCAGGAGCATTCACAGATTTGCCCCGCAGTGTGTCCGATGCCGCACAATTTTACCAGGTCGAGGACGGAAGCTCGACGGAGAAGCTGTTCTGGTCTCAGTATGCTGAGGCCGAACATCCGGTGCCCATGAGTGACCAACTGAAGTAGATGGTCGAGCTACATAAGGTGACCGATTAGGCCATGAAGAGCTTTATAGTCCGGCTGTGGCCTGGTGACGCCCTTCCGAATAGCTTCTTCGGACTGGTGAGGCGGCTTGTGGATGCCTGCCCGCAGCTGGAGGTCGTCAAGCGATCTGTCTGCATTGAAGGTGCACGTCGGGCTTTCGCCCGTGTGAAATTGCAGTGGGTCAAGCTAGACGCCATGAAGCTGATCAAGGAGGGGCCGCCAGAGGGCAAGGAGCACCGCCACCCCAAGATGTACTAAGAGGGTGTTCTGCCGGGTGCCCGTCTCATCGCGGGCGAGTGTTCAAAAGATGTAATATTTGAATGAGACTTGCTCGTTTTATCCTGTATGTATGAAAACTTGTTTCATATGCGCTATGCAACGCTTGTTGGAATTTAAAATATTACCTTCTGTTTGGCTGTTTATCCAATCTGAGAGATGGCTAGTCCTTGGCTTCTACCCCCATGCCACGAGTGCTGGGGTGTTCGGGATAAACTTGAGCACTCTTGTTCCCATATTTGGGTCCTTCGAGGGAGGTGCTCAGCACAACGAACAAGGCAACCGGACTAATAATGCTTTATCACTCTCACTTAGCCATAGAATTATATAATTTTAAATTTCGGCGAAGCCCCTGGTATTCGGAAGGCCGAATCCGGGGCGCGATACACGCCTGTAAGCCGGACAGGGCCGGCCCCTCTCCCTAAGCGGCATAAGTCTTTAGGGACTCGAAAAACCTCGCCGAACAGCGACCAGTCTCTCGCCTTATCATGACAGTCAGTTTTCGCTTTCTCTACTGAGGTGCTAAGCCCAGCAGAACTGGGGCACAATCGCAGTAGTTCTCCTAGCGCTACCTTAGCCGATAGAGCGGAATGTAAGTTACCAACACATAGGAGCCGGGCAAACCCAACATTTGACCAAAGACATGATTCGGAGCTGATGCATATAATGCTATAAGCTCGGGGTGCCGCACTTGTGAAAGTGTTCGGACTTTTCACACCGCATTGTGGGGTACGTAAGCCCCTGGTGTATTGGCCGTACCATAGTGTACGGTTGCAAGGCGTCATTAATGAACACATAGATATATATATATATATAACAAGAATGCAATAATAGTCGTAATGTCATGCATTATTTTAAAAAAAAATTGCGTTAAAGCAGAGTGATACAGATAGTGCGATACGCAAAGAGTAGGACTATGTCCTTTCCAAGGGCAAGCTGAGGAATGATGTTAAATTGAATATTTCACTCGTTACTGTAATCAACCTGGGAATTCCGTGGTATGACATAGATGTCTGCCTCCTTGGTTGCTGCATCGTGTGTTCGGCAATAGTGCTGCCAGACAGTGTTTCCAGAGATTAAGGTCCTGAAAGAAAAAGAAAAATAACCAAACGGGAAGCCCCTAGTGCGGTTTAGGCCGCGTCTTGGGGCATGCCGCAGTTGTGCCCCCCTCCCCACCTGTGCCCATGGTATTTTTAATGCGTAATTATGTACGCGCGGCACAAGTTTGGTTGCTGGGCTAGGATTGGGGTGGCCGCCGTATTGCTACGCGAGCTCAGATCGCGCCAGGCGGTCTATTTGCCGATTGCCCCGAGCGGGCTTGAAGGTGTCCGGGCTGTGAAGCGCCGAACTGGTTGATTGCCTTGAGAGGCTGCTTTGCATTTCTGCTGCGAGGGTTGCGGTGTGATCCTCTGTTCGGTGAGAGCGCTCTGTGTTTCCATTGACTGTAATAACTCCGCGAGGTCCTAGCATCTTGAGCTTGAGGTATGCATAATGTGATACCGCATTAAATCTAGCAAATGTGGTTCGCCCGAGCAGCGTGTGATAACCACTGCGGAACGGGACTATATCGAAGATTAACTCTTCGCTTCGAAAGTTATCCGGGGATCCGAAGACCACTTCCAGTGTAATTGAGCCTGTGCAATGGGCCTCTACACCTGAAATGACGCCCTTAAAGGTCGTTTTTGTGGGTTTGATCCTTGAGGGGTCTATACCCATTTTACGCACTGTGTCCTAATAAAGCAGGTTCAGGCTGCTGTTGCCGTCCATAAGGACTCGAGTGAGGTGAAATCCGTTGATGATTGGGTCTAGGACCAGTGCGGCGAATCCGCCATGATGGATACTAGAGGGGTGGTCCCTGCGATTGAAGGTGATCGCACAGGAGGACCAAGGGTTGAACTTTGGGGCAACTGGCTCCAACACATATACGTCCCTGAGTGCATGCTTCCGCTCCCTCTTGGGGATGTGGGTTGCATATATCATGTTCACCGTCCGCACTTGCGGGGGAAACCTCTTCTGTCCTCCAGTGTGCGGCTGCTGGGGCTCCTCCTCGTCATCGCTATGCGGCCCCTTGTCCTTTTTTTCGGCAATTAACTTGCCGGCCTGCTTGAACACCCAACAATCCCTGTTGGTGTGATTGGCTAGCTTGTCTGGGGTGCCGTGTATTTGACACGAGTGATCGAGTATACGGTCCAAGCTGGACGGATCTGGTGTACTTTGTTTGAATGGCTTTTTCCGCTGACCGGGTTTAGAGCCTTTGAATCCGGCATTGACTGTTGTATCCTCAGTATTTTCGCTGTTAATGCGGCGCTTATGCTTGTTGCGACGTGACCTGCTATTGCCGTCCTTGGTATCTGAGGTACCATGGTTCTTTGATATGTTATTACTGCGAGCCAGCCAGCTGTCTTCTCCCGCACAAAAGCGGGTCATGAGCATCGTGAGAGCTGTCATAGATTTCGGCTTTTCCTGACCAAGGTGCCGGGCTAGCCACACGTCTCGGATGTTGTGCTTGAAAGCCGCTAAGGCCTCCGCATCCGGACAGTCGACGATTTGATTTTTCTTTGTAAGGAACCGAGTCCAGAATTGCCTGGCCGACTCTTCTGGCTGCTGAATTATGTGGCTCAAATCATCGGCGTCTGGTGGTCGCACATAAGTGCCCTGAAAGTTGTCAACGAATGCGGCTTCCAGATCTTCCCAACAGCTAATGGAGTCCGCTGGCATGCTATTAATCCAATGCCGCACTGGTCCTTTAAGCTTCAGTGGGAGGTATTTGATGGCGTGTAAGTCATCGCCGCGGGCCATGTGGATATGGAGGAGGAAGTCCTCAATCCATACTGCGGGATATGTTGTGCCGTCGTATGATTCAATATTTACAGGTTTGAAACCTTCTGGGAATTGATGTTCCATTACTTCGTCTGTGAAGCAAAAGGGGTGTGCAGCGCCTCTGTATTGGGCTATATCTCGACGCAGCTCGAATGGGTCTTGCCCGCTGTGTTCGGCCTGGCCGGATTTGCTTTTACTGTATCCTGCGTGACGTTTGTCGTCTCGCAGAGTGGTGCGCCCTCGTGATCCGTAGATCGATCTTGAATGCTTTGCCTTGTCCTCTAATACGTCTCGCAGGTCTGGCGTATCTCCCCATGTCTTTTTATTTGAATGGCGTTGGGGTGGAGGCTGAGCTTTTGGCTGGAATGCCTCTCTATCGCGGCCACGAGGTGGCGGATCAGCCGTATCATACGCTTCTTCCTCCAGTCGGGGTAGTAACCTGCGCCTTGGGTAACTCTTGGAGGGGCGCTCGAGTTTATATTCCTCGGCCGCGAGGACTTCAGTCCATTTGTCAGCTAGTAGACCTTGATTAGCTTGAAGCTGCTGCTGCTTTTTCTTCAGGCTATTTGCCGTGGCCATAAGCCGGTGCTTGAAGCGCTCTTGTTCGACGGGATCCTCTGAGACGGCGAATTCATCGTCACTGAGGCTTGCCTCGTCTTCGGAGGGGGGGATGTAATTTTCATCCTCCTCTTCTCTGTCTACCGCTCTCTCAGGAGAGCTGGCTCCTTCATCCTCCTGCTCTAAATCTTGCTGGAGGGGATTGTTGTTGTCTTTAGCACTATCCGGAGTGTTATTATCTCCTGTGTCGGTATCACCACTTTTGCTTTGGCGGGACTTAGAGCGACGCCGCTGTCGTCGGCGTTTGGGTTGCTTCTTGGAGGGGTCATCCTCCGCTATCCCGTCGCCATTGCCTTCTTTGGGTGTATCCACCATGTATATGTCATATGACGAGGTGGCTTTCCAGTGCCCTATAGGTGCTGGTTCATGTTCGTCTCCTACATCATCGTCCATACCGTCGATGTCTTCGGAGTCGAAGTCGAGCATGTCGGTTAAATCATCGACAGTGGCTATGAAGTGGGTGGTGGGTGGGCGTCGAATTTCTTCGTCGTCCGCATCCCAATCTTGTTGGCCATAATCCGGCCAGGGCTCTCCTGACAAAGAGAGAGACCTTAGTGAATTCAGAATGTCGCCAAAGGGCGAGTGCTGAAAGATATCCGCGGCGGTGAATTCCATGATCGGCGCCCAACCGGATTTGATTGGCAGGGGCGCGGGCGGTTCAGAGTCAGAAAAAGAGTCCGACACCTTGGAGTCACGGGCTGTGCAGAGGATTATGCTGGTGTTCGGCTCGATCGCCGTTGAGACTGCAGCCCCTGAGGCGGTGTCTAACCACCCATCCTTGATTGGCGCAGTTAGCTCCGAACTAAGGGTCGGAGCTGATGCGGGCGCGGCCTCTGGGGTACTGTTCGGCGGCAGAGCTAGGTCATACCCATCACGAGTGCGGTGCGCACGGCTGTGGCTCGAATCCGTCGAAGATCAAGTCTCCGCGGATGTCGGCCGTGTAGTTCAAACTTCCAAATCTGACCTGATGGCCAGGGGCGTAGCTTTCAATCTGCTCCAGATGGCCAAGCGAATTAGCCCGCAGTGCAAAGCCGCCGAATACGAAGATCTGTCCGGGGAGAAAAGTCTCACCCTGGACCGCATCGCTATCGATTATATTAGGAGCCATCAAGTCTAACGGCGACGACCCAATCTGTTCACAAATTCTTCATGTGTGTTCTATTTGAAACTTGTTCAAAATCTTCACTGTATCCTTGTCAGCTGAAGAATTTGCGAAAGGAAAGTTAAAACTAATCTTATCCAAATTTTCGGCTTTGCCCCTCAAACCGTTCCGCATCCCATGAGATACTTATCTATTCACCCACGATCTAACACGATCTCCACCTCTCAGTACGTGGGTGACACATGTCATGCAAATGAGAAGGGTCAGGGAAACGTTCGTCCAAATTCTTTGGGCGAACGGTTTTTCAACGTGGCTATAAATACCCCTCTTCCCCTTCCTCACTTCCTTTACTCCGCTCGACCTCTCTCCAGCTCAAGCTTCTCAAACCCTAGCGCCCCTGCTACTTCATCGTCGCCGGTGAGGAAGAGCTTCACTGCCTCGACCTCGTCACCGCCGTACTCGCGCCGGCCGCGGAAATCATCACTCCGCCGCCGCCGTAGCTGTCTTCCTCCGCCAAGTTAGGGCGTGGAAGATCCGCACTGACGAACTTCACATCTCCACACTCCAGTTCGTCGTGTTCTTCGTCCAGGGTAATTAAAAGTTACTTTTACTACCCTCGTTGATTCAAATGATTTCTATAAAATCCTCAAAGGTGTTTTTTTCTTCATATCTTCACACACTAAAACGCCTCACATGTCATCTGTTCTTGATTTGTTTCTCTAAGCTATGTTTTTCTTCAAGATTCCTCAAATGTGTGGATTTTTGATCTACACATCTCTGGAACCTAAGACAAAGAACGCTTAGTGAAATTCTTCAAGACTCATCTGGTCAAATTCCTCAAACTTGTTCTTTTTACAAAACCTTCTGAGAACGCATATGACCTCTCCAAATTCCTCGCAACTATACTCTGTTCACAGGTACTCATGTCCGCTGCTGAATCACTAGGTTCTCATCAACTTAACTCATTTGTAGCATTCCTCGAAGAAAAGTTGCATACTTCCTCAGAGAATTCAATTGTTCAAATTCCTCAACTAAAGAAAATGGCTGATGGTAAGAAGCCACAGAAAGGAGGAAAGAGGCCTGAGGTCAACACGGCGTTTGAAATCCCTAATGACATATACAAAGATTACTGCACTCCTGATGAGGCCAAGTTTGGAAAAGAGGACAAAAATCAGCGCAAGGTGCACATACAGAGGATAGAGATGAGTTGGGCTAGAGAATGGAGGGAGTACAGATATGTCACTCCCAAATACATGAAGAAATTCGCAGTCAATCCTCCATGCCCAAGACCTCCATTGGCACCTGGCCAAATAGCTGATCCCACCAGCCTCAAGCGTGGTGAGGATTATCCTGATGAATGGGCCAAGCGCCAGGCTGTAACACCCACGATGTGGCTATATCTCCCACGTGTCGGGGCACGACTTAGAGGCATAACCGCATAGTAGGCATGTCGCAAGAGGGGGAATCTTTACACATCCCATGCACTGAAATGAAAGGGATAAAGAGTTGGCTTACAATCGCCACTTCACACAATACATGAATATAGCATTACATCATCCAGAATACAATCAAAAGGTCCGACTAAGGAACCAAAATAAAAAGAAGACCACCCCTAATGCAAAAGATCCCCGATCGCCCCGATTGGGCTCCAGTACTGATCAACTGGAAACAAAACAACACAATGAACAAGATCTTTCTCGAGCTCCTCCTTGAGTTGGGTTGCATCACCTGCAACTGGTATCATCGGCACCTACAACTGGTTTTGGAAGTAATCTGTGAGTCACGGGGACTCAGCAATCTCACACCCTCACGATCAAGACTATTTAAGCTTATGGGTAGGAAAAGGTAGTGAGGTGGAGCTGCAGCAAGCACTAGCATATATGGTGGCTAACTTACGCAAATGAGAGCGAGAAGAGAAGCAAAGCACGGTCGTGAACTAGAAGTGATCAAGAAGTGATCCTGAAACTACTTACGTTCAAACATAACTCCAAAACCGTGTTCACTTCCCGGACCCCGCCGAGAAGAGACCATCACGGCTACACACGCGGTTGATGCATTTTAGTTAAGTTAAGTGTCAAGTTCTCTACAACCGGACATTAAAAAATTCCCATCTACCCATAACCGCGGGCATGGCTTTCGAAAGTTCAAAACCCTGTAGGGGTGTCCCAACTTAGCCCATCACAAGCTCTCACAGTCAACGAAGGATATTCCTTCTCCCAGGACGACCCGATCAGACTCGGAATCCCGGTTACAAGACATTTCGACAATGGTAAAACAAGACCAGCAAAGCCATCCGATGTGCCGACAAATCCCGATAGGAGTCACACGTATCTCATTCTCAGGGAAACACCGTATGAGACTAGCTACGAGTAAAAACAACCCTCAAGTTTCCCCGAGGTGACCCCGCAGGCAGCTCGATTCGGACCAACAGTCAGAGGAGCACTGGCCCGGGGGGGTTAAAATAAAAATGACCCTCGGGCTCTGGAACCCCAAGGGAAAAAGGCTAGGTTGTTAGTGCAAATGGTAAAACCAAGGTTGGGCCTTGCTGGAGGAGTTTTATTCAAGGCGGACTGTCAAGGGGTTCCCATTATAACCCAACCGCGTAAGGAACGCAAAATCAAGGAACATAACACCGGTATGACGGAAACTAGGGCGGCAAGAGTGGGAAAAAACACCAGGCATAAGGCCGAGCCTTCCAGCCTTTACCAAGTATATAGATGCGTTAATTAAATAAGAGATATTGTGATATCCCAACAAATATCCATGTTCCAACAAGGAACAAAACTCCATCTTCACCTGCAACTAGCAACGCTATAAGAGGGGCTGAGCAAAGCGGTAACATAGCCAAACAATGGTTTGCTAGGACAAGGTGGGTTAGAGGTTTGACATGGCAATATGGGAGGCATGATACAGCAAGTGGTAGGTATCACGGCATAGCAATAGAGCGAGCAACTAGCAAGCAAAGATAGAAGTGATTTCGAGGGTATGGTCATCTTGCCTGCAAAGTTCTCCGAGTTGACGTAAGCTTGATCCTCGTAAGCGTACTCAACGGGTTCCTCGATCACTTACTCGTCTCCCGGCTCTACCCAAAGCAAGAACACGAGCAAAGGAAACGACAATCAACCACGTGCAATGCGCAAGCAACATGATGCAAAACATGGCATGATATGTGGGATGTGATATGCAATGCATATGCGAGCTCCAGAAGGAAAAGATTGAGCCATGCCTCAACTTGGAAAACCAAGAGTGCCGCTGGAAAGATGAGTTGATTTTGGTCGAAATCGATATAAAGATCACCGGAATCGGATGCACGGTTTACAAATGGCAAGCAAAACAAGAATGACACTATTCTGCGATTAACAGCACGATGCCATCTAGAATGCAACAAGAAACTAAGTTATTGCACTCTAACATAACAATAAAGCACATGGCAGTGATCTACTCCAGATTCTTGACAAAATATGAACACTGAGCTATGGCTAAATCACACAAGAGCAGGTTCAAAAAAGCATGGCAAAAGGGTAAAAGATATCAGCATCTCAGACTTAGTGAAAATAACATGTCAGGAATTAACATCAGGAAGCAATGTTTAGAGCAAGATAACAAGATGCTATAGGATTATCATGGCAAAGCAAGGCATGGCATGAAACTACGCAAAGCATATAACAAAAGTCCCTTACTGACCATAAGCCAAAAAGGACCAGAAGATAAGATGGCACCCATGTAAACATAGCAAGTTTCGTTAACAGATTCAGACTTAGCAGAAAACTGGACATGGCATCAACAGAATTATGAAGGCATGTTTGCGAGCTCGATGCACTCAACACAAGGCATTGCATGACAAGCTAAGCATACTACCAGCAAGAAGACATGATCAAGAAGCTAAACATGGCAAGAACAATCTCATAGCATGCATGGATCAACTACAACAATCTTGGCAAAATTGATTAACACGTAAACAATCTGCCAGGAACATTTTATAACAAAAGTAGAGCAAGATTGAGTCACGCTAGGGCACTCTATAAATGCAAACAAGCGCATGGATGGATAGAGCATAACAATATCTCAAAATCATCCTTACTGAACATACTCAAAATAAGCATGGATCACTCTGTAACAACATGAATACATGGCATAAAAATAACATCAGGGAAATGACTTAGAAGAATTGTAAGTCCCTGAAATCAGCAACATCACGAGAGCTACTTTGCATGCTTGTGCTAGTCACCACATTGATCACAAAAATACATGGCATACACCCCTGTAAAGATGGCATGGCATAGCCCAAAACACATGTAGGGCTCAAGTTCTTAGGAGGCACACATTAAACATGGCAAAAATGAGAAATGTCCATAATCTGTTAAGAAACAGAAACTAAAATTTTATAGCACTCTTGCAACAGCATTTATGGCATCAAGATGGACTCAAAGAAGCATGGTGTAATGGAACAAAATGAAGAGGACATCATAACAAACATTTTGATATCTCATATGCACAAAACGGAGCTACGGTCACGGAGTTATGATGCGAAGAACATGTCATAAAGAATATGGCAGAAAAAGAATTAGACGAAATCGGGGTCAACCTTCGGTCCAGATCTAGGGTTCTTGGCACGGTTCCCGAGGCGGAGGCGGGAGCTCGCCTGAGTCCTTGCCGGAGAGGAGGGAGGCGGCCGGAGTGGACGAAGGGGCCGGATCCGAGGCGCTCCTCGCCGGATCCGGTCGGTGAAGGCGAGGGAGAGGCCGGGCGGCGCGCCGGTGGAGTGGCGTAGCGCGGCAGCCAGGAGGCGGCGCGGCGGGCGACGACCGACGTCGGGGCGGCGGTCGAAGCGGCGGCGGGCGGAGGCGCGCGGGGCGCGGGCCGCGGGGGCTCCGCACGGGCCGAGCGGGCCGGCGGCGGCTGGTGGAAGGCGGCGCCATGTGGCAGCCTCTGATACGCTGGGCGGCGGCGGGCGGACGTGTCCGGCCCGATCCAGACGCGTCCGACGGCGGGAGGAGGAAGAGGCTAGGGTTAGGGTGATTTTTGCCCGAAATTTCGGGGGAGAGGGGGTTTATATAGGTAGAGGGAGTTAGGAGAGTCCAAATGAGGTGCGGTTTTTGGCCACATGATCGTGATCGAATGACCGATAGGATGGAGGGGGTTTGGATGGGTTTTGGACCACTTTGGAGGGGTGTTGGGCTGCAACACACACGAGGCCTTTACGGTTCCTCGGTTAACCGTTGGAGTATCAAACGGACTCTAAGTGACACGAAACTTGACAGGAGGTCTACCGGTGGTGTACCAAGGCCGCTTGGCAAATCTCGGTCCAATCTGAGAACGTTTAACACCCGCACACGAAAAGAGGTAAAAGGAGGATGCCGGAGGACATAGGAGCGCCCGATTGCAAAATGGACAACGGGGAAAATGCTCGGATGCATGAGACGAACATGTATGCAAATGCGATGCACATGATGACATGATATGAAAAGCATGACACGCATGAAAATGACAAGGCAACAACAGCGAATAACTGGAAGACACCTGGCGCAACGGTCTCGGGGCGTTACACAGGCCAAGTTGGCTAGACAAGCCAAAGAAGCTGTGACGAAATTCAACGAAGACTCTGCTGCTGCTACTGCCGCTGAGGCCTTTGTCAAGCCTAAGAAGGCCATGTCAAAGAAGCCTGCGCACAAGCCAAGTGCTTCGCCTTCAGTGCCCTCAAGGCCAAGTTCCTCAGCAATGCCCTCACAGCCAGAATCTTCAAAGCCCTCAAGGCCAATTCCTCATGCTGCTCCTGCTCCTCCCAAATCCTCAGCTCCTCAAAAGTCCTCAGTAGCTCCTCCAAAGTCCTCAGCTGCTCCGACAAAGTCCTCTGTTCCTGTGCATCTTGCCACATGCCAAATGACCACAGGCGTCTCAATTACCTCAGGAGCTTCAGCTAGTTCCTCAGTTGCACCAAATTCTTCAACAGGACCCTCTCTGCTGAAGACAAAGGCCACTACTGGACGAGGTCCTTGCCCTAGTCCTCAGAAGAAGCAGGTCACCTTCCAAGTGCCGTCTGAAGAAGACGAGGCTGATGATGAAGAACTTGCTGAAATCATCAGAGATAGGCAAGTCAGGGCCGCTAGAGCCAAAGGCACAAATGTGCCACTGCTTTTGGATCCAAAGTTGATCCTCGAATACATTGATGTTTGGCACAAGGACCCCAACACTCCCATGCCTGACTTCAAGCTGACTCCTGGCCAAAGTCACATGCTGACCCACTTCATACAAGAAGAAAAATGGAAATATGAGAAGGCCAGCCATATCAAGAAAGCGCAGTACAAGAAGGAGCGCTATCTAAAGAAAAACGTTGTCTCTATGACAACTGAAGAACTTGTCACTGTTCAAACTGAGATCAAGAAACTCAGTGATGAATTGCTGATTGGCTTGGTGCCAAGGTTCGCTTTGTGAGACTTGTTGATAACTTCACCTCAAATGTTGCAGCCCCAATGCAACAGGAAATTCCTCAGGCTGAAGCATCTGCTCAGCCGACTGAAGAACATGCCAGCACTGCTGATGACTTTTAGGCAGCTGAAGAAAATGTGAGTTCCAGGGCTGATGACTGCATTCCAGCCGCTGAAGAAATTGCCAGGGCATCCACTAGTGGTGCGCCTGAAGAAAATGAACAAGTCAGGGAAACTGCATCAGTTGTGCCTGAAGAAAATCAACCAGATTCCTCTGCTCCTCCTGCGCCTACACCAACTCCGATCCTTCCAACTGCATCAGATGTGAAGAAGACCAAGGTTGTAGAGTGTGCAGCTGTGAAGAAAAGGAAAGCATCAGCTACTTCAGATTCTTCAGCTCCAAAGAAAATGAAGTCTATGACAAGTTCGTTCGAAAATCCCATTGATGTTGTTCCGATCTCTACCATGCCATCAAAGGACCTTGTTCCTTTTGATGAAGAATATGTGATCCCTAGCAGATCTGATGAAGAAAATCCTTCTGTTGCTTCGTCAGAGCAGATGGATGAAGAAATTAAAGCGGATAAAATCCCTTCAACACCAGTTATTTCCTCGCCTATGCCTCGGTTCACTGCTGAAGAGGCTGGCATTGAAGAAATGGAAGATGAAGATGTGGACGTTGGCTGGTCCACACTAGTGATGAATGATGAATTCTGGAAAAGTCAGCATCCCAACTCTCCAATGTTCGCACCTTTACAGCAAATACCTCAGTCCCCTGTACAAACTGTTCAAATGGGCTCTGAAGAAACTCACCCCACTTCATCTGTATGTGAAGAAATTCCAGCCACTAGTGCTGAAGAAACTACTGCTGCTGAACATCTGAAGACGCAGACTGCCACTAAAGAGGAACCAGAAATTCCTCAGCCTGACGAACCTGAGATTGCGATTCCTGAGGTTGTGATGCAACTCACTAACACTCCTCTACCCAAGCCAAAGGATCCATTCTCCAGGAAGCAAAAAATTCAAGGCTAATGAGTTCTTCGGCGAGCACGTATTATTCACAGACTACAACCCCTATGACTCTGCTCGCATTAGGAAGAGGCGTTTCTGGACTGCCAGCAAGGCTAATTTCTATTCCTCAGTGTTGTTCAACAAAAACAAAATCTTCTACCATGAGCACATTCCTCAAGTGGATATGGAATCTCTGTCGTGCTTTGTACCAGTCCTCAGTGTTCTTCACAATGCTGGACTGTTAAATTTCTGCACTGACATCTGTGATTGGAATAAGAACTCATTCTTCAATTTTCTGCGACGTTGCACATCACAGGAGATTCTGAAGATGTGAATTCATGGGTGCTGGACTGGATGTCTGAAAACACTCACTACACGGCACCAACTACTGAATTGCTTTGTGCCTTACCACTCAGTCCTCCCCTTGAAGCTGCTTGTTGCGCCTACAGTGAACCTGAGCTTACAAACCACTACATGCAAGTTCTAATGAAGCCTTTGAAGCCAGGTCAGGCCCCACGAACCAAATTCCTCGTGAAGAAATTACTATATGTGCCCAGAACTGTCTATCGCATTCTGACGAGGACAATGAGTCCCATCAAAGGTCACGACTCATCTGATGAGGAAATTGTTGGCATCATGAAGAATCTGATATTCAATATCATTCATGGCATTCCTATCAATTATCATGATTTCTTCATGAGGACTCTGGCAAATGTTGCACTTTCTCCGTTTGAGCTGAAGCCTTATGCACCCTGGATCATGAGATTCCTCGAGACAAGGACTTCCCTCAACTACAAAGCTGATTTTCAGAATCACCTCAGCTACTTGCCCCCGATTGAAGTCCTCAAGTGGACCTATTCCTCAGTTGACGAGAAGGGCAAGGCACCAGCTGTTATAGATGAAGGCATTCGTCCATTGGATGGTCAGTTTCGCAAAGTTACATCTTATTCCACCAATGATGACTCTGCCACCCATGACTCTGCCAATGCACCCAAGTCTACTCCTCAAGCCACTGCTCCTCGTGTGATGACTGGCCGTGAGCTTCTACTTAGTCTTCACCAGAAGGTGGATCGAAACCATAAATGGGTTAAGCATCAGTTTGGTTCATTTCTTCACAACATGACTGCTACACACAATGCAGTGAAGAAAAACCATTACTACCTCCATGAAGTTTTCGGTCGCACCTGGGCCATTCTGTCACATCTGTATGCTGAAGAAGATCTCAAGAACATGGGTCTCAAGGAAGATTTTGACTGGTCTGCACCTCCACCGAAGAAATTCAAGAAGGTCAAGGTTCCTTCCTTGGTGGCCAGCTCATATTCTTCATCGCGCGACACCGATGAGCATGAAGACTTGGACGACACTGCAGCAGGCCCTTCCACGACAAACGACCCCAACAACGCTGGCGCTCCTTCACCAACTTGATATTCTTCAGGGGCATTAGTCCTCATTTTCGATCCTTTTGGTCATTTGATGACAAAGGGGGAGAATTTTGAGTTAGTCTTCAAGCGGGTCTATCTATATGGGCTTTTTTTGCTAAGTTACAACTCTCGTTCTTCCGAAACTTTATTGGATCGAGTTGTAAACTTAAACCCGATGATGCTCTGATACTCTTGATGCTTTTTCTGCATGCTTATTCTTCATATATGTTAATGCACGCATGCTGAATTACATCAGTCACCATATTTCATCATGCATTCCAAATTCTTCATTACGATATGTCAAATGCGTGTATGAATTCCAAGATATAGGGGGAGATCTCCATGATTCTACTCTTCAAGTGTGCAATGCTTCAAAAGAAAATTCCTCACCATGCACATATTCAGGGGGAGTTCTTCTATATCTTGCAATCAAATTCCTCAATATCAGTATTTACACTTCATATGTTTATCCCCGTTGAAAACTTAACCTATATTGTCATCAATCACCAAAAAGGGGGAGATTGTAAGTGCATCTAGTGCCCCTTAGTGATTTTGGTGTATTGAAGACTTATAGGTTAAGGGACTAATGCGTTTTTGAGTGTACACAGGTCTATAAGTCTATGAGGAGGTTGATATTTACAGAGAAAGTCGACCCCTAAAAATGAAGTTCTTCGACTGAAGACTTTGGATTTCTGAAGACTTTCTAAAGACTTTGAAAGTGAAGAAATTAGTGTGACCTTGAAGACTTGGTATTCATTTGAGAAATATGAAGCGTGAAGACTTTTGTTTTTGTAGTTTCATTTTCTCTTTCTTGAGTCTTAGGAAACACCGTACTGTTAAAGGGGGTCGAGGAAATACTAAGGAAAAAATTCCATGTGATGCTCAACTCAAAATCCTACACCTACCAATCCCTTCGAGTGAAGCCATTGGAAATCTCATACAGTTCAGTCATATTCTTCAGTGACAGAGACGAAGCTCTTCTTGTCTCTGAGGAATTTGTTCTGACTGAGGAGTTAGGAATTCGCCAGTGCGGATTGCCTACATAGTGTGGAACATGATAGCCCTGAGGATTTTGCTACTCAAAATTCCGACCGTTGTTGTGCTATGCGCCAGTTGTCCCAAAATATCTACTCGCCTAATGGTCATATCATTGAAGGGCATTTATGTCTTATCATGTCGGGCTGCTCCCTGGGCTATAAATAGCCACCCCCTACAACCACTAGCTGGTTGGCTGCTCCGAGAGAAACTGACACTTGTCATTTGAGAGCATCCCATCCTCCGAGGACTTTGAGCGAAAATCATCAAGTGAGGAAAACCCAAACCCAAACACCTACAAACCCCAAGTGATTGAGCATCACTGAAGAGATTGATCCTGCGTGGATCCGACGCTTGTTACCTTTGAAGATTGTGCTTCTTCCAGACGGTTAGGCGTCAAGGTCTAGAGCATCCAAGAGGAATTTTGGATCGCCGAGTGACCAAGTTTGTGAAGATTCGGAAGTCACCTAAAGACTTACCATGAGCGATTGGGCAAGGTCTGTGTGACCTCAGCTCAAGGAGAATACGGTGAGGACTGTGTGTCCGGGACTGGGTGTCCTCAGGTTTAAATACCTAGCCGCTCCAACCAGGCGTACAACTAAGACAACATTTGGAACTGGTCTACCAAATCATTGTCTTCACCAAGCTCACTGGTTCTATTTCCTCAACTCTTTCATTTCCTCATAACTGTGTTGAGTGCTTGTTCATATCTGTGTTTGAAGACTTTGACTGAAGACTTTCTCAAATTCCTCAGTTCAATTTCTTCAGTCTGTTTGTCTTCATCCTGTGTTATCCTGTGTTTACGCATTATGTACTCTATGCTTGTCTTCATTTCATCATGATGACTATGCTTGTGCTCTGTTATGTTTACTTTTGAGTACTTATTCCGCTGCTAGTAGTTCTTCGCTAAGGAATTTCCTCACCTACAAATTCCTCAGTGAAGAATTCATAAAACTCACTTATTCACCCCCCCTCTAGTCGATATAACGCACTTTCAGCTGTCCATACCCTCCATGCTAGGCGGGTTATTCTCAAGAGGAGTGGACTCCGCTCCTCACTCATGAGAAAATGGCTGGTCACCGGGTTGTCCAGTCCCATGCTCAAATCAAATCAAAATAATTGCAAACAAAACTCCCCCAGGATTGTCGTTAGTTGGAGGCACCCGTTGTTTTGGGCAAGCCATGGATTGATTCTTGTTGGTGGTGGGGGAGTATAAACTTTACCATTCTGCTTGAGAACCGCCTATAATGTGTGTAGCATGGAAGATATCGAGATCTCTTGGTTGTTATGTTGACAATGAAAGTATACCGCTCAAAATATTATTCATCTCTATTTCAAAACCGAGCTCTGGCACCTCTACAAATCCCTGCTTCCCTCTGCGAAGGGCCTATCTATTTACTTTTATGTTGAGTCATCACCATCTTATTAAAAAGCACCAGTTGGAGAGCACCGCTCCCATTTGCATGTATTACGGTTAGTTTACATTGAGTATGACTTGACTAGATGTATTTTACCATGAATTACAATGTCTAGTCAGTCCTTGATCTTTAAAGGTGCTCTGCATTTATGTTTTGCGGTCTCAAAAAGGGCTAGCGAGATACCATCTTGTTATATCATATTATGATTGTTTTGAGGAAGTGTTGTCATCCGAGATTAATTATCATTGCTCGCTAGTTGATTATGTCATTGATATGAGTAAACATGAGACCTAAATGTTATTGTGAATATGGTTAGTTCATAATCTTTGCTGAGAACTTGAATGTTGGCTTTACATATTTACAACAACAAGAGCAAACAGAGTTTGTAAAAGTTTTTCTTTATCACTTTCAGTTTATCAACTGAATTGCTTGAGGACAAGCAAAGATTTAAGCTTGGGGGAGTTGATACGTCTTCGTCGTATCTACTTTTCCAAACACTTTTGCCCTTGTTTTGGACTCTAATTTGCATGATTTGAATGGAACTAACCCGGAGTGACGTTGTTTTCAGCAGAATTGCCATGGTGTTATTTTTGTGTAGAAATAAAAGTTCTCGGAATGGCCTGAAAATCAATGGAGATTATTTTTGGAATATATAAAAAATACTGGCGAAAAAATCAACATCAGGGGCCCCACACCCTATCCAAGAGGGTGGGGGCGAGCCTACCCCCTGGCCGCGCCCCCTGCCTCGTGGGCCCCCTGGTGCTCCACCGACCTCAACTCCAACTCCATATATTCGTGTTCAGGGAGAAAAAAATTAGAGAGAAGGATTCATCGTGTTTTACGATACCGAGCCGCTGCCAAGCCCTAAACTTTCTCGGGAGGGCTGATCTGGAGTCTGTTCGGGGCTCCGGAGAGGGGAATCTGTCGCCATCGTCATCATCTACCTTCCTCCATCACCAATTTCATGATGCTCACCGCCGTGCGTGAGTAATTCCATCATAGGCTTGCTGGACGGTGATGGGTTGGATGAGATTTATCATGTAATCGAGTTAGTTTTGTTAGGGTTTGATCCCTAGTATCCACTATGTTCTGAGATTGATGTTGCTATGACTTTGCTATGCTTAATGCTTGTCACTAAGGCCCAAGTGCCATGCTTTTAGATCTGAACCTATTAGTTTTCCATGAATGTATGTGTCTTCTTGATCCTATCTTGCAAGTATATAGTCACCTATTATGTGTTATCATCTCTTAACCCCGAAGTGACAATAATCGGGATACTTACCGGTGATGACCGTAGTTTGAGGAGTTCATGTATTCACTATGTGTTAATGCTTTGGTCCGGTACTCTATTAAAAGGAGGCATTAATATCCCTTAGTTTCCAATAGGACCCCACTGCCATGGGAGGGTAGGACAAAAGATGTCGTGCAAGTTCTTCTCCATAAACACGTATGACTATATTCGGAATACACGCCTACATTACATTGATGAACTGGAGCTAGTTCTGTGTCACCCTATGTTATAATTGTTGCATGATTGATCGCATCCGACATAATTATCTATCACTGGTCCATTGTCTATGAGCTTTTCATATATTGTTCTTCGCTTATTTACTTTTCCGTTGCTACTGTTACATTCAGTATAAAACCAAAAATATTACTTTTGCTACCGTTGTCACTACTATCATATTACTTTGCTACTAAATACCTTGCTGCCGATATTAAGTTTCCAGGTGTGGTTGAATTGACAACTTAGCTGCTAATACTTGAGAATATTCTTTGGCTCCCCTTGTGTCGAATCAATAAATTTGGGTTGAATACTCTACCCTCGAAAACTGTTGCGATCCCGTATACTTGTGGGTTATCAATCATCGTGCTAAGCTAACGGTTGGGTCAAGTCAATCACATCATTCTCTAATGATGTGATCTCGTTAATCAAATGAAAACTCATGTATATGGTTAGGAAACATAACCATCATTGATTCAACGAGCTAGTCAAGTAGAGGCATACTAGTGACATTCTGTTTGTCTATGTATTCACACATGTACTAAGTTTCCGGTTAATACAAATCTAGCATGAATAACAAACATTTATCATGATATAAGAAAATATAAATAACAACTTTATTATTGCCTCTAGGGCATATTTCCTTCAGTCTCCCACTTGCACTAGAGTCAATAATCTAGTTCACATCGTCATGTGATTTAACACCAATAATTCACATCTTTATGTGATTAGTTCACATCTCCCTGTGACTAACATCCAAAGGGTTTACTAGAGTCAATAATCTAGTTCACATCGCTATGTGATTAACACCCAAAGAGTGATCATGTTGTGCTTGTGAGAGAAATTTAGTCAACGGGTCTACCACATTCAGAGCCATATGTATTTTGCAAATTTTCTATGTCTACAATGCTTTGCACGGAGCTACTCTAGCTAATTGCTCTCACTTTTGATATGTATCTAGATCAAGACTTAGAGTCATCCAGATCGGTGTCAAAGCTTGCATCGACGTAACTCTTTACGACAAACTCTTTGTCACCTCCATAACCGAGAAACATTTCCTTATTCCACTAAGGATATTTTTGACTGTTGTCTAGTGATCCACTCTTGGATCACTATTGTACCCTCTTTCCAAACTTATGGTGAGGTACACAATAGGTCTGGTACACAGCATAGCATACTTCATAGAACCTATGACTGAGGCATAGGGAATGACTTTTCATTCTCTTTCTATTTTCTGTCGTGGTCGATGATACGTCTCCGTCGTATCTACTTTCCCAAACACTTTTGCCCTTGTTTTGGACTCTAACTTGCATGATTTGAATGGAACTAACCCGGACTGACGTTGTTTTCAGCAGAATTACCATGGTGTTTGTCGGTGTCAAAACCGGCGGATCTCGGGTAGGGGGTCCCGAACTGTGCGTCTAGGCGGATGGTAACAGGAGACCGGGGACACGATGTTTTTACCCAGGTTCGGGCCCTCTCGATGGAGGTAAAACCCTACGTCCTGCTTGATTAATATTGATGATATGGGTAGTACAAGAGTAGATCTACCACGAGATCAGAGAGGCTAAACCCTAGAAGCTAGCCTATCGTATGATTGTTGTTCGTCCTACGGACTAAAACCCTCCGGTTTATATAGACACCGAAGAGTGCTAGGGTTACACAGAGTCGGTTACAATGGTAGGAGATCTACATATCCGTATCGCCAAGCTTGCCTTCCACGCCAAGGAAAGTCCCTTTCGGACACGGGACGAAGTCTTCAATCTTGTATCTTCATAGTCCAGGAGTCCGGCCGAAGGTATAGTCTGGCTATCCGGACACCCCCTAATCCAGGACTCCCTCAGTAGCCCCTGAACCAGGCTTCAATGACGACGAGTCCGGCGCGCAGATTGTCTTCGGCATTGCAAGGCAGGTTCCTCCTCCAAGTACTTCATAGAAGATTTTGAACACAAAGGTAGTGTCCGGCTCTGCAAAATAAGTTTCCACATATTGCCATAGAGAGAATAATATTTACACAAATCTAATCTGCTGACGTATTCCGTAGCGTGACATCACACCACGGCCAAGTCTTTATTCGAATCGTTTTACTGTCCCACTTCAGCGCGTTTAGCGAGGCGGTTTCCCTGGCACGTCTTGTCAAAGAAGAGATCGTGTCCCCTTATTCCGGGATTCTCATCAATACGGGCGTGGGTAACCCAACCGCGCCATTGATTACGGCGCTTGGGAGATAAGCGAGTTTTACCAGGCTGGTGGGGACGCATAGTCGCGTCCGCCCATATAAGGGGATAAGGATCCACCTTTTCATCCACGCCTTCTTCCTCCTTTGCCTATCCATTTCCGCGCACTCGAGCTCCAGCGCCCAAGTCCGCACACCCCACCTCAACCTTCTCCAGCCATGTCCGGAGCGGGAGGCAAGTGGATGGTCTCCTCTGTCACGGAGGGACACATCAAAAAACTAAGGAAGGCAGGATACTTGTCTAACGACATTGCGCACCAGCTTCCCGAAGAGGGGCAGCTCATCCCCACCCCTAGGCCCCATGAGAGGGTGGTGTTCCTCCCCCATTTCCTCCGCGGACTGGGCTTCCCTCTCCACCCATTTGTCCGGGGGCTCATGTTCTACTATGGCCTGGATTTCCACGATCTAACCCCAAACTTTGTCCTCAACATCTCGGCGTTTATCGTCGTGTGCGAGGCTTTCCTCTGCATCCGCCCCCATTTTGGCCTATGGCTCAAGACTTTCAATGTCAAGCCGAAGGTGGTGCGCGGCACCCAGGCGGAGTGTGGAGGCGCCATGGTGGGCAAGATGCCCAACGTCCTATGGCTCGAGGGCTCCTTCGTGGATACCCTAAAGGGGTGGCAATCGGGGTGGTTTTACATCACCGAGCCGCGCGACCCTGAATGGGTCGCAGCCCCCGAGTTCCGATCCGGACCCCCTACGCGGCTCACCTCCTGGAAAGAATGGGCCTGTCGTGGGGTAAAAAAGGAGAGCTGACTGGACTCCAAACATGCGTCCAAACCCTGGTGGACAAGAAGCTCAAACTTGTCAATGTAGTCCAGGTTATGCTCATCCGCCGGATCCTCCCGTGTCAACAACGGGCTTTCAAGCTGTGGGAGTTCGACCCGGCGCAACACCGAACTCTGAGCAGGCTCTTCGACACGACGTACGAAGATGCCTGGAAGGTGCTTTTCAAGGGCGCCGAGGCCCCCGCATCCGCTACCGAGGATCGCGGATTCAGCACGCGGCGTCACGCTAGTGCGGTAAGCTGTTTTTACCTTTTACAGGGTATTAGTTTTTCATAGTTTGACTCCATGCGGGATCTAAGCTCCCTTACCTTTGACAGGATTGGCAGGGGACGTCCGGACAGATCAACTGTCCGGCTCCTTTGCCCGAAGGCCTAGCGGATGCTCGCTTGGCGAAGCTGCTGGTTCCGGCACCCTATGTGGTGCCGGAGAAGAAGGCCAAGAAGAAGGCCACGGGGACTTGAAAGAGTGCCCGGCGCCTGGAGGTGTCGGATTCATCATTCGACGACTCCAAGACGCACTCCTCCCTTGAATACGAGGAGGAGGAAGAAGAGACCTCTCCCCCTCCAGCAGGGGGAGGGAAGAAAAGGAAGGCCGCCCCAACTGGGGAGGCCGAAGGGTCCAAGAAGGGGAAGACCCTTCCTCCAGACTACTCCACCAACGCCGACGACGGCGAAGAGGAGTGACCGCATAGGGCCAAGCCCCTGGCGAGATCGTAAGTATTCGGACACCAGAGCAATTCATAGTGTTCTTTTCTTGCACAGCTCCTCCTTACGCCGAATATGACTATGCAGTCCGCCCAAGGCCGGGCTCGACGAGTCATCGAGCGGCTCCCTGGATTCGTCGGATGTAAATTCGCTTCCGATGGCTACCTCCCCCCACCCTACGGACGACGCCGAGGTGGCATCCCAACAGGTTCCAAGCCAGGAGGAGGTGGTCCTAGAGGCGCCGCAAGGCGACCTCCCGGACTCCAGGCGTAAAGGGGATAGAACCCCCAAGGGCTCCAAGTCCGGCCTTAAGCCGGACACCGCGCCGGAACCTTCAACGGTTCCGGACTCCGGTAGGCAGCCTCCTTCCAAGAGGAGCAAGCCTACCGAGCCGGTGACCTCCGTCCAACCGGAGGCACCGGACAATTTGCTGGAGGTGCTTAACGGCGCCTCCATCGACGAGGAGCACCGCACTATTATGAGTGCGGTGATCCAGAAGGTTCAGTCCGCCAAGAGCGGACTGACTGAAGCCTGTGTCAGCCTTCTAACAGGCTTTGAGGTAAGTAAAGAATATGTAAAAATATTACCGCATAGACATTAGCCCCTGATGCTCTGTTCGGCATTTGGAAAGAAAAGCCGAATGGAGGATCTAATAACATTCGCAGGAGTCTGACATAATCAAGTCAATATGCGTATGCAGGCTTCGCTGCTGGCCTCCGCCACACTGATTGCGGAGGTGGATACGCTGAAGCAAAACCTCGCGCGGTCCGAGAACGAGCTCGGCCATGCCAAGAGGCAACTCAAGGAGAAGGAAGGTAAGTGATACCTTGCGCAAGTATATAGAGAAGATGTGGTTGCAAAAAATGACAGGATCAACGTGCTATTATATGGGCCACGACCGAGGTGGCAACCCTTAAGAAAGCGCTGTCCGAGGCCAAAAACAGAGCGGCCACGGAGCGCACAAAGAGAGGGAAGCAGGAGGCGCAGGTGGAGGAGGTGCAGAAAGAGCTCCAGGCTCTCATGAAAAAACACGAGAGTTTGGAGCTTGACTCAAAGACGCAAGCGTCCGAGCTTGCGGCAGCCCTTGAAAGCGCGAAGTCTGCCAAGGCCGAAGCCCAGAAAGCCCTCCAAGAAATTGAAGCGATGAAGAAGATAGCGGCGGGTAAGGCATTCATTATGCAAAGCAAGCACGTGAAAGTGAATTACTTGTTACTTACCCGAGTCCGGAGCTCTCCAGGAGCATTCGCAGATTTCCCCCGCAGTGCGTCTGATGCCGCTGCCTACTACCGAGCCAAAGAGGGGAGCTCGACGGAGAAGGTGTTCTGGTCTCAGTATGCTGAGGCTGGACACCTGGTGCCTTTGAGCGACCAGCTGAAGCAAATGGTCGAGCTCCACAAGGTGGCCGAACAGGCCATAAAGGGCCTCATAGTTCGGCTTTGGCCTGGAGAGGCTCTGCCTGGGAGCTAGTTCGGGCTGGTGAGGCGGCTGGTGGATGCCTGTCCACGGCTTGAAGTAATCAAGCGCTCCATCTGCATCGAAGGTGCCCGTAGGGCGCTTGCCCGTGCTAAAGTGCACTCGGGCAAGATGGATGCGGAGAAGCTGGTGAAGGACGGGCCGCCGTCGGGCAAGGAGCATCGCGTCCCGGAAGCGTATTATGAGGGCGTCCTGAAGGGTGCCCGCCTTATAGCGGATGAATGCTCCAAAGATGTAATTTTTGAGTAAACTCGCATTTGTGATCATGTACGCTGAAAACTTGTTCATATGCGCTAAGCAACGCTTTTGAATTTAAAATATTACCTTCTGTGCGGCCGTTTATCAAATTTGAGAGATGGCGAGTCGTCGGCTTCTGCCCCCATGCCACGAGTGTTGGGGTGTTCGGGATAAACATGAGCGCTCTTTTTCCCATTCTTGGGTCCTTCGAGGGAGGCGCTCAACACAACGAACAAGGCAATCGGACTATAATGCTTGAACACTCTCACTTAGCCATAAAATTCTATAATTTTAAATTTTGGTGAAGCCCCTAGTGTTCGGAAGACCGAGTTCGGGGCGCTATCCACGCCTAGGCCGGACAAAGCCGACTCCTCGCTCTAAGCGGCATAAGTCTTTAGGGACTCGAAAACCTCTCGAACAGCGACCAGCTCTCGCCTCATCATGACGGTAAGTTTTAGCTTTCTCTACTGAGGTGCTTAGCCCAGCTCAACTGGGGCACAATCGCAGTAGTTCTCCTAGTGCTACCTTAGCCGATATAACGGAATGTAAGGTACCAAAACATAGGAGCCGGGCAAACCCAACTATTGACCCAAGACATGATTCGGAGCCGATGCATATAATGCTATAAGTTCGGGGTGCCGCACTTGTGAAAGTGTTCGGACTTCTCACACCATATTGTGGGGTACTTAAGCCCCTGGCGTATTGGCCGTACCAAAGTGTACGGGTGCAACATGTCATTAATGAACATATGTTCGTAAAAAAGAGTAATGCAATAATAGACGGAAGCTATGCATTGTTTATTTAAAAAAGTTGCGATCAAAGTAGAACGATACAAATAGTGCAATAAGCAAAAGATGGGACTATTTAACATGTCCTTTCCAGGGGCGAGGTGCGGAATGTTATGTG
This sequence comes from Triticum urartu, assembly GCF_056163025.1. Lineage (NCBI taxonomy): Eukaryota > Viridiplantae > Streptophyta > Magnoliopsida > Poales > Poaceae > Triticum > Triticum urartu. The sequence goes on from NC_141876.1 coordinate 445,111,547, forward strand.
AAACAGGTATACTGCCCGTTATAGAGACCACCTTAGAGTTCCATAGTGCGGCGTAGCTTTCTGCTTCCCTGGTTGTATCGTTTGTGTGGCAATTGTACTGCCGGACAAGCCTTCCAAAGAATGGAGTCCTGAAAATAAGAGAAAATTAAGAAATCAGCAGCCCCTAGTGCGGTTTAAGCCGCGTTTCAGGCGTGCCGTGATGGTGCCCCTCCCCCTGTGCCCATGGTATTTTCATAGCGTAGTTATGTACGCGCAACACTGGTTTCGCAAGTTCACGCGGGCTGGGGTTGGGGCCGCATTGCTACGCTTGCTCGGAACGTGCCAGGCGGTCTTGTTGTAGGTTACTCCGGGCGCGCTTGACGGTGTCCAGACGTTTAATGGCCGGACTGGAGAATTGCCTTGAGAGGCTGCTTTGTACTTCCACTGTGATAGCCGCCGTATGCTCCTCCGTTCGGAGAGAGCGTTCAGTGTTTCCATTGACCATGATGACTCCTCGAGGGCCTGGCATCTTGAGCTTAAGGTATGCGTAGTGCGGCACCGCACTGAACTTGGCAAATGCGGTTCGCCCGAGCAGTGCGTGATAGCCACTGTGGAACGGGACTATGTCGAAGATTAACTCCTCGCTTCGGAAATTATCCGGAGATCCGAAGACCACTTCAAGTGTAACTGAGCCTATACAGTTGGCCTCTACACCTGGTATGATGCCTTTAAAGGTTGTTTTAGTGGGTTTAATCCTCGAGGGATCGATGCCCATTTTCCGCATTGTATCCTGGTAAAGCAGGTTCAGGCTGCTGCCGCCATCCATAAGGACTCTAGTGAGGTGAAATCCGTCAATAATTGGGTCTAGAACCAATGCGGCGAATCCGCCATGACAGATGCTAGTGGGGTGGTCCCTTTGATCAAAATTGATCGGGTAGGAAGACCATGGGTTGAACTTTGGGGCGACTGGCTCCATCGCGTATACGTCCCTTAGCGCACGCTTCCGCTCCCTCTTGGGGACGTGGGTTGCGTATATCATGTTCACCGTCCGTACTTGTGGGGGAAAACCTTCCTGTCCACTGTTGTTCGGCAGCCGGGGCTCCTCCTCTTCATCGCTATGCAGCCCCTTGTCTCTGCTTTCGGCATTTAACTTGCCTGCCTGCTTGAACACCCAACAATCCCTGTTGGTGTGATTGACTGGTTTTTCGGGGGTGCTATGTATCTGGCATGAGCAGTCGAGTATTCGGTCCAGACTGGACGGGCCCGGAGTATTTCTTTTGAATGGCTTTTTCCGCTGACCGGGTTTAGAGCCTCTGAATCTGGCATTAACTACCGTATCCTCAGCATTGTCACCATTAATGCGGCGCTTTTACTTGTTGCGACGTGACCTGCCACTGTTGTCCTTGGTATCCGAATTACCAGGGCTCTTGGTCATGTGATTGCTGCGAGCTAGCCAGCTGTCTTCTCCCGCGCAAAAGCGGGTCATAAGTGTCGTGAGGGCTGCCATAGATTTCGGCTTTTCCTGTCCTAGGTGCCGTGCAAGACACTTGTCACGGATGTTATGCTTGATGGCTGCTAGGGCCTCTGCGTCCGGACAGTCAACGATTTGATTTTTCTTGGTTAGGAACCGTGTCCAGAATTGTCTGGTCGATTCCTCTGGCTGCTGAATTATGTGGCTAAGGTCATCAGCGTCTGGTGGTCGCACATAAGTGTCCTGGAAATTGTCGAGGAATGCAGTTTCCAGGTCCTCCCAACAACCAATTGATTCTGCTGGCAAGCTGTTAAGCCAATGCCGAGCTGGTCCTTTAAGCTTGAGTGGGAGGTATTTGATGGCGTGTAGGTCATCACTGCGGGCCATGTGGATATGAAGGAGATAGTCCTCGATCCATACCGCAGGATCTGTTGTGCCATCGTATGATTCGATGTTCACGGGTTTGAAACCCTCGGGGATTTGATGATCCATTACTTCATCTGTGAAGCATAGTGGGTGTGCGGCGCCTCTGTATTGGCCTATATCACGACGCAGCTCAAACGAGCTTTGTCTACTGTGTTTGGCCCGACCGGATTTACTGTATCCGGAGTGACGATTACCGTCTCGTGCCGTGGGGCGCCCACGCGATACGTAGATCGATCTTGTTTGCCTTTCCTTGTCCTCCAATATATCTCACAGGTCTGGCGCATTTTCCCGTGCCTTGGTATTTTTTGAGTGGCGCCGGGGTGCGGCTTGAGTGGAGGGCCAAGAGGCCTCTCTGTCGCGGCCAGGGGGTGGCCGGTCGGCCGCATCATGCGCTGGTGATGTAGGTTTAGGTGCTTCCTCCTCGAATCAGGGTAGCAACCTGCGCTTTGGGTAGCTCTTGGAGGGGCGTTCGAGTTCATACTCTTTGGCCGCAAGGACTTCAGTCCATCTGTCGGCTAGCAAATCTTGATCAGCTCTAAGTTGTTGTTTTTTCTTGAGGCTGCTCGTCGTGTCCATAAGCATGCGTTTGAAACGCTCTTGTTCGACGGGATCCTCCGGCACGACAAATTCGTCATCGTCGAGGCTTGCCTCGTCTTCGGAGGGAGGCATATAATTATCGTCCTCGACCTCTCTGTCTGCCGCTCTCTCATGAGGGCTGGCTTCTCCATCCTCCTGTGCTGAATCTTGCTGGAGGTGGTTGTCTTCGGCACTGTCCGGGGTGTTATTATCTCCCGTGCCGGAATCACCGTTTTTGCTTTGGCGGGATTTAGAGCGGCGCCGCTGACGCCGACGCTTAGGCTGCTTCTTGGAGGGGTCATCCTCCGCTGTTCCATCGCCATTGCCTTCTTTTGGGGTGTCCACCATGTATATATCATACGTCGAGGTGGCTTTCTAGTGCCCTATAGGCGCTGGTTCTTGATCGTATACTGCATCGGCGTCCATACCGTCGATGTCTTCGGAGTCGAAGTCGAGCATGTCGGTTAAATCATCAACAGTGGCTACGAAGTGGGTGGTGGGTGGGCTTTGAATTTCTTCATCATCCGCATCCCAACCTTGCTGACCATAGTCCGTCCAGGGCTCTCCTGATAAAGAGAGAGACTTTAGTGAATTCAGAATATCGCCGAAGGGCGAGTGCTGAAAGATGTCCGAGGCGGTGAACTCCATGATCGGCGCCCAATCGGGTTCGATCGGTAGGGGCGCGGAGGGCACGGAGTCTGGAGAGGAGTCCGGCTCCTTGGAGTCACGGGCTTCGCAGAGAATAGGGCTGGTGTTCGGCTCGATCGCCGTAGAGATTGCAGCCCCCGAGGCGGTGTCCAACCACCCATCCTCGATTGGCGTAGTTGGCTCCGAATTAAGGGTCGGAGCTGATGCGGGTACGGCCTCCAGGGAACTGTTCGGCGGCAGAACTAGATCATGCCCATCGTGACAGTGCGGCGCGCTCGGCTGCGGCTCGAATCCGTCGAAGATCAAGTCTCCGCGGAGGTCGGTCGTGTAGCTTAAACTTCCAAATCTGACCTGATGGTCAGGGGCATAGCTTTCGATCTGCTCCAGATGGCCAAGCGAATTGGCCCGTAGGGCAAAGCCGCCAATTACGAAGATCTGTCCGAGGAGAAAAGTCTCACCCTGGATCGCATCGTCGTTGATGATCGGAGGAGCCATCGGGCCTAAAAGTGACGACACAGAGGAACTCTCAATGAAAGCACCAATGTCGGTGTCAAAACCGGCGGATCTCGGGTAGGGGGTCCCGAACTGTGCATCTAGGCGGATGGTAATAGGAGACCGGGGACACGATGTTTTTACCCAAGTTCGGGCCCTCTCGATGGAGGTAAAACCCTTCGTCCTGCTTGATTAATATTGATGATATGGGTAGTACAAGAGTAGATCTACCACGAGATCAGAGAGGCTAAACCCTAGAAGCTAGCCTATGGTATGATTGTTGTTCGCCCTATGGACTAAAACCCTCCGGTTTATATAGACACTGGAGAGGGCTAGGGTTACACAGAGTAGGTTACAATGGTAGGAGATCTACATATCCGTGTCGCCAAGCTTGCCTTCCACGCCAAGGAAAATCCCTTCCGGACACGGGACGAAGTCTTCAATCTTGTATCTTCATAGTCTAGGAGTCCGGCCAAAGGTATAGTCCGGCTATCCAGACATCCCCTAATCCAGGACTCCCTCAGTTTATTTATGTGCAGAAACAAACGTTCTTGGAATGACCTGATACTTCACGGAGCAACTTTTCAGAAAATATGAAAAATACCTGCAAAAGATGAAGGCCAGGGGGCCCACCACCTGTCCACGAGGGTGGGGGGCTCGCCTGCCCCCCTAGGGCGCGCCCCCTACCTCGTGGGCCCCCTGTTGCCTCTCCAACTCCAACTCCAACTCCATATATTGTGTTTCAGGGAGAAAAAAATCAGAGAGAAGAAATCATCGCATTTTACGATACGGAGCCACCGCCAAGCCCTAAAACCTCTCGGGAGGGCTGATCTGGAGTCCGTTCGGGGCTCCGGAGAGGGGAATCCGTCGCCATCGTCATCATCAACCACCCTCCATCACCAATTTCATGATGCTCACCGCCGTGCGTGAGTAATTCCATCGTAGGCTTGCTGGACGGTGATGGGTTGGATGGGATCTATCATCTAATCAAGTTAGTTTTGTTAGGGTTTGATCCCTAGTGTCCACTATGTTCTGAGATTGATGTTGCTATGACTTTGCTATGCTTAATGCTTGTCACTAGGGCCTGAGTGCCATGATTTCAGATCTGAACCTATTATGTTTTCATCAATATATGAGTGTTCTTGATCCTATCTTGCAAGTCTATAGTCACCTATTATGTGTTATGATCCGTTAACCCCGAAGTGACAATAATCGGGATACTTAGGGGTGATGACCGTAGTTTGAGGAGTTCATGTATTCACTATGTGTTAATGCTTTGTTATGGTTCTCTATTAAAAGGAAGCCTTAATATCCCTTAGTTTCCGTAAGGACCCCGCTGCCACTGGAGGGTAGGACAAAAGATGTTATGCAAGTTCTTTTCCATAAGCATGTATGACTATATTCAGAATACATGCCTACATTACATTGACGAACTGGAGCTAGTTCTGTATCACCCTAGGTTATGAATGTTACATGATGAACCGCATCCGGCATAATTCTCCATCACCGATGCATTGCCTATGAGCTTTCCATATATTGTTCTTCGCTTATTTACTTTTCCGTTGCTATTGCTATCATCACTACAAAATACCAAAAACATTACTTTTACTACTGTTACCTTTTGTTACCGTTATCACTACTATCATATTACTTTGCTACTAAACACTTTGCTGCAGATATTAAGTTTCCAGGTGTGGTTGAATTGACAACTCTGCTGCTAATACTTGAGAATATTATTTGGCTCCCCTTGTGTCGAATCAATAAATTTGGGTTGAATACTCTACCCTCGAAAACTGTTGCGATCCCCTATACTTGTGGGTTATCAAGACTATTTTCTGGCGCCGTTGCTGGGGAGCATAGCTCTATTCTTTGAGTCACTTGGGAAATATATCTGCTTATCATTATGAAGAACTTGAGAGATCCAAAAACCAAGATCTATCCCTCAACTACGAGGGGAGGTAAGGAACTGCCATCTAGCTCTACACTTGATTCACCTTCTGTTTTGAGTAAGCTTGCGACACCTACACCTGCTTCTGCTATTCGTTCTGATATGTCGCATGTTATTGATGATGCCACTTCTGCTATGCATGATACTTATGATGAAACTACTTCTATGCTTGATACTACTGTGCCACTTGGTAAATTTCTTGATGAACAACTTGCTAGAGCTAGAGAAATTGAAAATATTGAATCTGATGATACTAATGAAAGTGATGATGAAGAATCACTTGTTATTCCTAAGGGTTATGTTTTTGATCAAGAAGCTTCTTTAGCTATTTTAGCTTGCAAAAATAGAAATGAACTCAAAAGGCTATTAGCTAGATGGAGTAAGCAATCTCTAAATGCTAGAATGAAACCTGACCCTGCTTTTGCTACTTCACCTATCTTTGTTACTAATAAGGATTATGAATTCTCTGTTGATCCTGATATAATTACTTTGGTTGAATCTGATCCTTTTCATGGTTATGAATCTGAAACTATTGTGGCACATCTTACTAAACTGAATGATATAGCCACCCTGTTCACTAAAGATGAGAGAACTCGTTACTTTTATATCCTTAAAATATTTTCATTCTCATTAAAAGGTGATGCTAAGATATGGTTTAATTCTCTTGATCCTGGTTGTGTGCGTAGTCCCTAGGATATGATTTATTACTTCTCTGCTAAATATTTCCCTGCTCATAAGAAACAAGCTGCTTTAAGGGATATATATATAATTTTGTGCAAATTGAAGAAGAGAGTCTCCCACAAGCTTGGGGGAGGCTTCTCCAATTAATTAATGCTTTGCCTGATCATCCTCTTAAGAAAAATGAAATACTTGATATCTTTTATAATGGACTAACCGATGCCTCCAGAGATTACCTGGATAGTTGTGCTGGTTCTGTTTTCAGGGAAAGAACACCGGATGAAGCTGAAATTCTATTGAATAATATGTTGACAAATGAAAATAGTTGGACACCTCCGGAGCCAGTTCCTGAGCCTATTCCTAAACCAACTCCGAAGAAGAGGGGTATTCTATTTCTCAGTCCTGAAGATATGCAAGAGGCAAAGAAATCTATGAAAGAAAAAGGTATTAAAGCTGAAGATGTTAAGAATTTACCTCCTATTGAAGAAATACATGGTCATAATTTACCGCCTGTTGAAGAAACATATGATCTTAATCCTTTACCTATTGAAGAAACTCATGGTCTTGATAACCCGACACAAGTAGTAAAGGTAAATTCTCTCTACAAATATGATAAAGCTGAAATCCCATTTACTAAATTTGCTAGCCCATGCTTAGATGAGTTTGATAAATTTATGGCTAAGCAAGAAGATTTTAATGCTTATTTTGGTAGAAAATTGAAATACAATTCAAATATGCTTGAACACTTGGGTGATTATATGGCTAATGTCAAAGGTGAACTTAAACTTATTAGTAAACATGCTTCTATGGTTACCACTCAAGTAGAACAAGTACTTAAAGCTCAAAATGATTTGCTCAGTGAATTGAATAATAAGAATAATGATAATGCTGTTAGAGTTATGACTAGAGGTGGTAGAATGACTCAGGAACCTTTGTATCCTGAAGGCCATCCTAAAAGAATTGAGCAAGATTCTCAGAGAAATAATATAGATGCACCTAGTTCGTCTAAAAAGAAGAAAAAGAAAAATGATAGGACTTTGCATGCTTCTAGTGGACCTATTACTGAAACACCTGAGAATCCAAATGATATTTCTGTTTCTGATGCCGAAACACAATCTGGTAATGAACCTGAAACTAGTGGTAATGTTAATGATAATGTTCATAATGATGCTCAACCTAGTAATGATAATGACATAGAAATTGAACCTGCTGTTGATCTTGATAACCCACAATCAAAGAATCAACGTTATGATAAGAAAGACTTTGTTGCTAGGAAACATGGTAAAGAAAGAGATCCTTGGGTTCAGAAACCCATGCCTTTTCCTCCCAAACCATCCAAGAAAAAGGATGATGAGGATTTTGAGCGCTTTGCTGAAATGATTAGACCTATCTTTTTGCGTATGCGATTAACTGATATGCTCAAAACCAATCCTTATGCTAAGTACATGAAAGATATTATTACAAATAAAAGAAAGATACCGGAAGCTGAAATTTCCACCATGCTTGCTAATTATACTTTTAAGGATGGAATACCAAAGAAACTTGGAGATCCCGGTGTACCAACTATACCATGCTCCATTAAAAGAAACTATGTTAAAACTGCTTTATGTGATCTTGGAGCCGGTGTTAGTGTTATGCCTCTCTCTTTATATAGTAGACTTGATTTGAATAAGTTGACACCTACTGAAATATCTTTGCAAATGGCTGATAAATCAACTGCTATACCTGTCGGTATTTGTGAGGATGTGCCTGTTGTAGTTGCAAACGTTACTATTTTAACGGACTTTGTTATTCTTGATATTCCCGAGGACGATAGTATGTCTATTATTCTTGGAAGACCCTTTTTGAATACTGCAGGGGCTGTTATTGATTGCACTAAAGGCAATGTAACTTTTCATGTTAATGGTAACGAGCATATGGTACACTTTCCGAGGAAACATCCTCAAGTTCATAGTATCAACTCTATTGGAAAAATTCCATCGATTATATTTGGAGGTTTTGAATTTCCTCTTCCTACTGTCAAGAAGAAATATGATATTCTTATTATTGGGGATGTGCATATCCCCGTTGAGGTAACATAGTGTTATTCGAAATTTCTCCGGTTCCATGTTATTCGGAATGAGTTTGTTAACAAGACTTGATCAACCTTATTAGTTGATTCCTTTTGATGACCATGAGATGGATGAAACTAGAAGGCACAACCTTTGGTACCTCACTTTTACTTTCTGTTATTTATATTAAATGAAATAAAAATAAATATTTTTCTGTCTGTTATCTGATTATCTGTGCAATATAAAAATACCTCGAAAATAAAAGTTCTCCAAATGCCCTAAAATTTAAATATGATTTTTCCAGAATATTTGAGAATATTTGGCACTGAGAACACAGCAGGGGGGTTAACCACCTGCCCACGAGGGTGGAGGGCGCGCCCTACCCCCCTGGGTGTGCCCCCTGCCTCGTGGGCCCACGGTGGCCCTCCTCCACTTATTCCTGCACCCACACACTTCTTCTTCCTCCCACAAACACGAATATCCAGGTCAAGCAGGAGTTCTAGCTCATCTTGCTGCCATTTTCGATCTCCTTGCTCAAAGCACCTCTCACAAAACTGCTGGGGGAGATTGTTCCTTGGTATGTGACTCCTCCATCAGTCCAATTAGTTTTTGTTCTAGTGCTTTATTCATTGCAAATTTTTGCTTCTTAGGTGACCCTATTCTTGAGCTTGCATGTCAAATTTATATGGTCAAAAGTAGTTTTGATGCATGATATAGGCTCTAGGCACTTGTAGGAGTAGTTGCTATCAATATTATTGAGTTTGGTTTACTTTTATTTTGAAGTTACTAAAAAATTTCAGAATTTTTCAGAGGAAGAAATATGCTTAGGAAAATGTTCCAAGGTGGTTCTTCAAGGAAGCAAGGACCCAGGCTTGCAATGCATGATGCTGATGACGAGCCACCAAGAGACGCTCCAATGTGTCCTTGTGAATGGCCTTCTGAGAACTTTATGGATCGAGCGGGAATTAAGGAAGAATTCAACGCATATTTGCGTAACGCCGATCTTGTGAGCTTCGAGGAAGAGAAGTGCAGTCAGTATCACAACCTAACCAGTACCTTTGTGAGGAGGTTTGAATTTTCAACTTCACGTGATTCTCCCACTGTCCTGTTTGATCTTTATGTAAATTCTTATACTATGGACTTAGAGGACTTTACCACTGCTTGCAAACTTCCACAGTGGGGCAGTATAAGGGATCCTCGCAAATCTGAATTTAGAGATTTTCTTGCTAGCATAACTGTGGGAGAATCTAGAGATATAACACAAGCTACCATAGGGAGCATTCACTTTCCAGCTATACATTATTTTGCTCTCTTCATAGGTAGATGCATTAACGGTAAGGATGAATCATGTCACATGTGTGTCCCCGACCTCAGTATTCTTAGGAGTGCTGTGTTGGGAGATAAATCTTATAATTTGGGAGCCATTGTTGCGCGTAGGTTGCATCTTAATAGATTTAATGGAGATTTCTTTGGGGGAATTTATGCAACCCGTATAGCTAATTTTCTTTGTATAGCCATACGCGAAGATGATATTGAATTACCTCCTGCTTACCTAGACTTTAATGCTATGGTTCACCACCAGTTTGTCGAGAGAAATGAATCACCTCTCCAGTATCGACTAATCTTTGACAGACATCGTGCTGTCCATATTACTCTCCCTGCTCCTGCCTTATTTAATCATCAGGCAAAAGGAAGATATACTATTACCAGAGAGGAGGCAGATGAGTACGAGAGGAGAGCGGAGGCCGCTCGTCGCCACACTGTAGCTCAACAGGCGATAGCCGCTGCATCGCAGTACGACCCCAACTATTATTATGGGTATCCGCCAGGCCAGCCGTGGCCATAGACCAACTTAGGCCAAAAGCCTAAGCTTGGGGGAGTACGTATTTCCCACCGACATTACATTTATGCTCACACACTCATTGCTAGATGTCGGTGCTCATACTTTTTCATTGTATCATCCATGCTAGTTTATTTTCCTTTTTATGCTTTCTTCTTGTGTGTTTAATAAACCTTAAGAAAAACCAAAAAAAATAGTTGTAGCTTTTAATCAGTTTAATTTCCATGCTTGTAGTAGAAATTAAAAAGAAAAACCAAAAAGATTTCATGTTCTTCTTTTGCTTGTTGGGAGCTTTCCCGTGTAAATAGTTTCATTTCTTTTCTTTTCTTTGGGGGTCAATAGGAGAAGACCATAATTAAATTGTTGAAGTGGCTCTTATATGCATTATTGTTTATCTGACAAAAGAGCCCATATTGCCTTGTCTTCTCCTTTTTATTGAATGTCTGCAGATTCCAGCTTAGTCCAATGCACATGCACTATTATTATTATTCACGTCATTCGGTCGTGCAAGTGAAAGGCAATTATGATGATATATGATGAACTCGCTGAGATGAGAAAAGTGGGTATGAACTCGACCTCTTTGGTTTTTGTAAATATGATTAGTTCATTGTTCTTGATTCAGCCTATTATGAATAAACATGTTTGCAATGACAATTAGAGATCATAGTTTCTTATGCCATGCTTGATTAGCTATGAGTTATAATGGTTTACCTTGCGTGCCAACATGCTATTGAGATAGTTATGATGTGGTATGATAGGGTGGTATCCTCCTCTGAATGATTTAAGTGACTTGACTTGGCGCATGTTCACGCATGTAGTTGAAACAAAATCAACATAGCCTTCATGATATTTATGTTCATGGTGGATTATATCCTACTCATGCTTGCATTCAGTGTTGATTAATTTTAATGCATGTTCATGACTGTTGTCGCTCTCTAGCTGGTCGCTTCCCAGTCTTTTGCTAGCCTTCACTTGTACTAAGCGGGAATACTGCTTGTGCATCCAATCCCTTGAACCCCAAAGTTATTCCACATGAGTCCACTATACCTACCTATATACGGTATCTACCTGCCGTTCCAAGTAAATTTGTATGTGCCAAACTCTAAACCTTCAAATAAATATCTTGTTTTGTATGCTCGAATAGCTCGTGTATCAACTAGGTATGTATGTATCTTCCATGTTAGGTGGGTTATTCTCAAGAGGAGTGGACTCAGCTCCTCACTCATGAGATAAATGGCTGGTCACCGGGATGCCCAGTCCCATGCTTTATGCAAACTAAATCAAAATAATTGCAAAAAAACTCCCCCTGGGACTCTTGTTAGTTGGAGGCACTCGTTGTTTTGAGCAAGCCATGGATTGATGCTTGTTGGTGGAAGGGGGAGTATAAACTTTACCATTCTGTTTGGGAACCGCCTATAATGTGTGTAGCATGGAAGATATTGCCATCTCTTGGTTGTTATGTTGACAATGAAAGTATACCGCTCAAAATATTATTCACCTCTGTTTCAAAACCGAGCTCTGGCACCTCTACAAATCCCTGCTTCCCTCTGCGAAGGGCCTATCTATTTACTTTTATGTTGAGTCCTCATCTTCTTATTAAAAAGCACCAGTTGGAGAGCACCGATGTCATTTGCATTCATTACTGTTAGTTTACATTGAGTATGACTTGATTGGATCTCTTTTACCATGAATTACAATCTCTAGTCAGTCCTTGGTCTTTAAAGGTGCTCTGCATTTATGTTTTGCGGTCTCGGAAAGGGCTAGCGAGATACCATCTTGCTATATCATATTATGATTGTTTTGAGAAAGTGTTGTCATCCGAGATTTATTATTATGGCTCGCTAGTTGATTATGCTATTGATATGAGTAAACTTGAGACCTATGCGTTATTGCGAATGTGGTTAGTTATAATCTTTGCTGAAAACTTGAATGTTGGCTTTACATATTTACAACAACACGAGCAAATAGAGTTTGTAAAAGTTTTTCTTTATCACTTTCAGTTTATCAACTGAATTGCTTGAGGACAAGCAAAGGTTTAAGCTTGGGGGAGTTGATACGTCTCCGTCGTATCTACTTTTCCAAACACTTTTGCCCTTGTTTTGGACTCTAACTTGCATGGTTTGAATGGAACTAACCCGGACTAACGCTGTTTTCAGCAGAATTACCATGGTGTTATTTATGTGCAGAAACAAACGTTCTCGGAATGACCTGAAACTTCACAGAGCAACTTTTCAGAAAATATGAAAAATACCTGCAAAAGATGAAGGCCAGGGGGCCCACCACCTGTCCATGAGGGTGGGGGCACGCCTGCCCCCCTAGGGCGCGCCCCTTACCTCGTGGGCCCCCTGTTGCCTCTCCGACTCCAACTCCAACTCCATATATTGTGTTTCGGGGAGAAAAAAATCAGAGAGAAGAAATCATCGTGTTTTACTATACGGAGCCGCCGCCAAGCCCTAAAACCTCTCGGGAGGGCTGATCTGGAGTCCGTTCGGGGCTCCGGAGAGGGGAATCTGTCGCCATCGTCATCATCAACCATCCTCCATCACCCATTTCATGATGCTCACCGCCGTGCGTGAGTAATTCCATCATAGGCTTGCTGGACGGTGATGGGTTGGATGGGATCTATCATGTAATCGAGTTAGTTTTGTTAGGGTTTGATCCCTAGTGTCCACTATGTTCTGAGATTGATGTTGCTATGACTTTGCTATGCTTAATGCTTGTCACTAGGGCCCGAGTGCCATGATTTCAAATCTGAACCTATTATGTTTTCATAAATATATGAGTGTTCTTGATCCTATCTTGCAAGTCTATAGTCACCTATTATGTGTTATGATCCGTTAACCCCGAAGTGACAATAATCGGGATACTTACCAGTGATGACCGTAGTTTGAGGAGTTCATGTATTCACTATGTGTTAATGCTTTGCTCCGGTTCTCTATTAAAAGGAGGCCTTAATATCCCTTATTTTCCGTAAGGACCCCGCTACCACGGGAGGGTAGGACAAAAGATGTTATGCAAGTTCTTTTCCATAAGCACGTATGACTATATTCAGAATACATGCCTACATTACATTGACGAACTGGAGCTAGTTCTGTATCACCCTAGGTTATGACTGTTACATGATGAACCGCATCCGGCATAATTCTCCATCACCGATCCATTGCCTACGAGCTTTCCATATATTGTTCTTCGCTTATTTACTTTTCCGTTGCTATTGCTATCATCACTAGAAAATACCAAAAACATTACTTTTACTACTGTTACCTTTTGTTACCGTTATCACTACTATCATGTTACTTTGCTACTAAACACTTTGCTGCAGATATTAAGTTTCCAGGTGTGGTTGAATTGACAACTCAGCCGCTAATACTTGAGAATATTCTTTGGCTCCCCTTGTGTCGAATCAATAAATTTGGGTTGAATACTCTACCCTCGAAAACTGTTGCGATCCCCTATACTTGTGGGTTATCAGTCGGGTTTTGAGTCTTTACTCAACTTCACACCTTGCAACACAGGGCAAGAACTCCTTCTTTGACTATTCCATTTTGAACTATTTCAAAATCTTGTCAAGGTATGTACTCATTGAAAATATATCAAGCGTCTTGATCTATCTCTATAGATCTTGATGCTCAATATGTAAGTAGCTTCATCGAGGTCTTCTTTGAAAAACTCTTTTCAAACACTCCTTTATGCTTTTCAGAAAATTCTCCATTATTTCCGATCAACAATATGTCATTCACATATACTTATCAGAAATTATGTAGTGCTCCCACTCACTTTCTTGTAAATACAGGCTTCACCGCAAGTCTGTATAAAACCATATGCTTTGATCACTTTATCAAAGTATATATTCCAACTACGAGATGCTTGCACCAGTCCATAGATGGATTGCTGGAGCTTGCACACTTTGTTAGCACCTTTAGGATTGACAAAACCTTCTTGTTGCATCATATACAACTCTTCTTTACGAAATCCATTAAGGAATGCAGTTTTGACATCCATTTTCTATATTTCATAAAATGTGGCAATTGCTAACATGATTCAGACAGACTTAAGCATTTCTATGAGTGAGAAAATCTCATCGTAGTCATAATCGTGAACTTGTCGAAAACCTTTTGCGATAATTCGAGCTTTGTAGATAGTAACACTACTATAAGTGTCCGTCTTCCTCTTGAAAATCCATTTGTTCTTAATGGCTCACCGATCAACGGGCAAGTCAATCAAAGTCCATACTTTGTTCTAATACATGGATCTCATCTCAGATTTCATGGCTTAAAGCCATTTCATGGAATCTGGGCTCATCATCGCTTCCTCATAGTTTGTAGGATCGGCATGGTCAAGTAACATGACCTCCAGAACAGGATTACCATACCACTCTGGTGCGGAACGTATTATGGTTGACCTACGATGTTCGGTAGTAACTTGATCTGAAGTTTCATGATCATCATCATTAACTTCCTCACTAATTGGTGTAGGAATCACTAGAACTAATTTCTTTGATGAACTACTTTCCAATTCGGGAGAAGGCACAATTACCTCATCAAGTTTTACATTCCTCCCAATCACTTCTTTCGAGAGAAACTTCTTTTCTAGAAAGGATCCATTCTTAGCAACGAATATCTTGCCTTTGGATCTGTGATACAAGGTGTACCCAACAGTTTCCTTTGGGTATCCTATGAAGACGCATTTCTCTGATTTGGGTTCGAGCTTATCAGCTTGAATTTTTTTCACATAAGCATCATAGCCCCAAACTTTAAGAAACGACAGCTTAGGTTTCTTGCTAAACCACAGTTCATATGGTGTCGTCTCAATGGATTAGATGGTGCCCTATTTAACGTGAATGTAGTTGTCTCTAATGCATAACCCCAACACGATAGTGGTAAACCGGTAAGAGACATCATAGATTGCACTATATCCAATAAAGTACGGTTATGACGTTCAGACACACCATTATGCTGTGGTGTTCCAGGTGGCATGAATTTGTGAAACTATTCCACATTGTTTTAGTTGAAGACCAAACTCGTAACTCAAATATTCGTCTCCGCAATCAGATTGTAGAAACTTTATTTTCTTGTTACGATGATTTTCCACTTCACTATGAAATTCTTTGAACTTTTCAGATGTTTCAGACTTATGTTTCATCAAGTAGATATACCCATATCTGCTCAAATCATCTATGAAGGTCAGTAAATAATGATACCCGCCGCGAGCTTCAACACTCATCGGACCGCATACATCAGTATGTAATATTTCCAATAAGTCGGTTGCTTGCTCCATTGTTCCGGAGAACGGAGTCTTAGTCATCTTGCCCATGAGGCATGGTCCGCAAGCATCAAGTGATTCCAAAAGCCCATCAGCATGGAGTTTCTTCATGCGCTTTACACCAATATGACCTAAACGGCAGTGCCACAAATAAGTTGTGCTATAATTATTAACTTTGCATCTTTTGGCTTCAATATTATGAATATGTGTATCACTACGATCAAGATTCAATAAACCATTTATATTGAGTGTATGACCATAGAAGGTTTTATTCATGTAAATAGAACAACAATTATTCTTTGACTTAAATGAATAACCTTATTGCAATAAACATGATCCAATCATATTCATGCTCAACGCAAACACCAAATAATATTTATTTTAGGTTTAACACTAATCCCGAAGGTAAAGGCAGTGTGCGATGGTGATCTTATCAACCTTGGAATCACTTCCAACACACATCATCACCTCGCCCTTAACTAGTCTCTGTTTATTTTGCAACTCCCGTTTTGAGTTACTACTCTTAGCAACTGAACCAGTATCAAATACCAAGGGGTTGCTATAAACACTAGTAAAGTACACATCAATAACATGTATATCAAATATATACTTTTGTTCACTTTGCCATCCTTCTTATCCACCAAGTATCTAGGGTAGCTCCACTTCCAGTGACCATTTCCTTTGCAGTAGAAGCACTCAGTTCCAGGCTTGGGTCTACCTTTGAGCTTCTTCATGGGAGCAGCAACTTGCTTGCTATTCTTATTTGAAGTTCCTCTTTCTTTCCCTTTGCCCTTTTTATTGAAACTAGTGGTCTTGTTAACCATCAACACTTGATTCTATTTCTTGATTTCTACCTTCGCCGATTTCAGCATCGCGAAGAGCTTGGGAATTACTTTCGTTATCCCTTGCATATTATAGTTCATCACTAAGTTCTAGTAACTTGGTGATAGTGACTAGAGAACTTTGTCAATTACTATCTTATCTGGAAGATTAACCCCCACTTGATTCAAGCAATTGTAGTACCCAGACAATCTGAGCACATGCTCACTAGTTGAGATATTCTCCTCCATCATGTAGGCAAAGTACTATCATAAGTCTTCTACCTCTCGACACGGGCATGAGTATGAAATGAGAATTTCAACTCTTAGAACATCTTATATGCTCTGTGGTGTTCAAAACATTTTTGAAGTCCTGGTTCTAAGCCGTAAAGCATGGTGCACTAAACTATCAAGTAGTCATCATACCGAGCTTTACCAAACGTTCATAACGTATGTATCTGCTCCTACAATAGGTTCGTCACTGTAGCGACCTGACCCGAATGGATCACGTCTACTGTGCTACGGTGTCATCCCTGGATCAGTAATGCTGACACCACACAGTACATCGAGGTTTTATAGCAGAGTTGCAATCACACATTTATTACATCGATGGCTCAAAAAGAACTTATTACAATAAATATGACTTAAGGCCATATTTTAAAGATAACAGCGGAAGACTTGGAAGATAAATGGGTCCATCAACTCCAGCGGCATCACTGAGTATAGAACCACGACCTAAACGCACCTCAATCGTCATCTGAAAAGTCTGCAACATTAACGTTGCAGCCCGAAAACGGGTCAGCATATGGAATATGCTGGCAAAGTAACACATAGAGAGTAATGGAATGAAACAGCTATACTACATGCATATATGGCTGGTGGAAAGCTCTATGGTTACAGTTTTGCGTAAAGCCAATTTTTCCCTACTGCAAAGGAATAAATTTTATTTACTATCATGGTGGTTGTGAAACATTGAGAATGGTTGACAGCATTCTCAATCCCAATTAAAAGTAATTAAAACCCAACAACATTAATTAGAAGTAACATGTTGAGATTCACAATGATATTCAAGTACTAGATACTCAAGTTGTCCATAACCGGGGACACGGCTAATCATGATTAGTTTGTTACTCTGCAGAGGTTTGCGCACTTTTCCCCACATGACTTGATCGCCTCCGTTTGTTTTCTCGCACTACATGGTGTTTGAGATACGGATGACCGAGACATAGTCTTTCAGAAGCACTAGCACCTTACATGTGGGGTAGACCGGTACACCTACATCCCCTACATCTGCTAGTCCACCCCGTGAGAGTTCGCACAACTTAGTCAACTATGCCAGAGCCCATAGTAGCATGTGGCTGCACACGGAAGTTTCTAGCATGAAAGATCTTATGATCCCTTTGAGCCTGGGTGGCGGTCCAAAAAAACAGGCAAGTCCTGATAGACATCAGGTGCCTCAATCCACCCAGATGTGTGTTTAAGTTGCCACCTTAGATAAACCATTAAAATTATCAACTCACATCTGTCATGGATATCACTCACCCAATCCACGTCTACTAGCATAGCATGGCATAATAAGCAAACGTAGAAGTAACTCCCAAGGGTTTGATAATAATACAGGTAATAGGTACTACCTCATCTACTTCCCATCCCACAATTTAATTAGATCCTAATCATGCAGTGTGAGAGGATTGATCTAATGCAATAAAACATGGGTTGTAGAAAAGGTATGATCAAAGTGTGAACTTGCCTGCAATGTTGATGAAGATGATTCGCACTCAAAACTCGTGATAGATCTACTCGTCACACTCCGGTCAATCTATCGTAAGCAAACAATAGTAACCACACAATAAGTACTCATCTAATGCACAAGTAAAACTCGAACGAGAGAACGAACCAGAAAGTTCAACTTAAGAACTCCGGTTGCAAAGAAAGAACGAACCGAACAAAGAAACGAAAAACAAACGGCGGAAGAAAACAACTCGGTTCTAGCAAGTTGAAACTAGGTCAAAATTTTACAGTAGCAAAAACTTTTTCAAGTTGATTAGACGGAACGGCGGTTTCGAGACGAAACTCCAGGCGCTTGAATCACCTGATTCTGATAAACGGGCGAGAAGATAAACTAGAACGAAGATCGGATCTGAGATCGCGATCGCGGAATAAATCCGACGAGAAGAAAAAGAAGAACGGTTATACGAACAGGCATCGTTAACCGGGAAATAATCGGTGATCACGTTCGTTCAGACGAACGGTCCGAAAGAAGAACGAAAACCAATCTAGGGTTTTCGGAAAAAGAGATCGGAACGAAAAACCGATCTAGAACACCGGAACGGTTTAGCGAAAAATCGGAAAGAAAACGAATCGGTAGAGAAGAAAAGAATCGGAACGGTTTATAAGAAAAACCGAACCGAGGGAAATAAGAGACGCGGCGCGGTACCTCCGGCGAACGGCGGCGACAGCGGCGTTGGGCGGCGGCGGCGGTGCACAAGGCGGCGGCGGCGGTGACGCAGGGCGGCGGCGGCGCGGCAAGGTGCGGCGGTGGCGGTGACGCAGGGCGGCGGCGGCGCGGCAAGGTGCGGCGGTGGCGGTGACGCAGGGCGGCGGCGGCGCGGCAAGGTGCGGCGGTGGCGGTGACGCAGGGCGGCGGCGGCGCGGCAAGGTGCGGCGGTGGTGCAGGGCGCGGTGTGATGCGGCGCGGCGGCGGTGCAAGGCGCGGTGTGGAGGAGAGCTTTGATTTGATGTGTTTAGAGGGGGGTGCTTGGGTATTTATATTGGGGAGGGGAGGGGTTTACTTGGGGTAGAGGACAAGGAATTAGAATAGGAGTAGGAAAGATCTAGAAAATAAACGGAGTAAACGAAAGTAGGACAAAAGTCCTACTAGGACTTCCAAAATACAATGGCGGCGTCTCCTGGAGCCTGGGCACGCGCGCGGCGCGGCGATGGCCTTGGCCTTGGCTGGCCGGCCGGCGGCTTTGGCCCAAGGCGCTGAGGTTTTTTTTTTAAACGGTTCCGCGCTCGGAAAAACACAGAAAAACAAAATCTATTGGACTCCAAAACTAATAAAGTAAATTTTTCCCGACTCCTAAAAATGAGTTGAACAAAATGAACTTTTCTCCGGGCCTAAAATAAAATTTTCAAAAACGCGCATTTTTCCCTATCCAACAAACAAACACCGGAAAACAAAATTTGATCTATTTATTAAATCTTCATTTTTCCTATATTTTGGGAAAGTCATATTATTCCCTCTCTTATATTTTTGATAACGGAAAAGTTATTGAAGAGGAAATAAATAAATCAAATGATCCTTTTTTTTCAAATTCGAGAAAACTCTCAAATATGAAAATAACGAAATCTCCAACTCTCTCCGAAGGTCCTTGAGTTGCGTGAAATTTCTAGGATCGACCAAAAAGCAAGAAAATAAGATATGCATGATGATCTAATGTATTCCAATTTGAAAAAAAAAATTCAAAAGAACTTTGAATTTAATTCTTTGAAACTCCCAACTCATATTTCATATAATTTGAAGAAGTCATTTTATCTTCTCTCGTGAAAATCATTGAGTCGCATAAAGTTTCAGAATTGGAATATTTCCAAATGAATTTCAAATATTTTCAACAACCCTTTTCATTTAATTAAATGGAAGAAGTCATATCATCTTCGCTCTAGGGTTTTGTGTTGAAAAGAATTTGAATTCATGGAGATCAGAAAGCAAATATGAAAGTTTGGGAAAGTCCTTTTATTCCCTCTCATTTAACTTTCAAAAAGCTTCGAATTCACTCACTTTCAGACAATCAATCAAACAATCAATCTATCTATCTATTTGTTTATAACATTCCAAAATTTAGAATTTTGGGATGTTACAGTCACTGAGCGGTGCATCAAGGACATAATTCTTCTGTGCAGCAATGAGGATAATCCTCAGATCACGGACCCAGTCCGCATCATTGCTATTAACATCTTTCAACTTATTTTTTTCTAGGAACATATCAAAACATAAACGGGGAGCTACATCGCAAGCTAGTGATCTACAACATACATATGCAAAAAACTATCAGGACTAAGTTCATGATAAATTAAGTTCAATTAATCATATTACTTAAGAACTCCCACTTAGATAGACATCCCTCTAATCATCTAAGTGATCATGTGATCCATATCAACTAAACCATGTCCGATCATCACGTGAGATGGAGTAGTTTTCAATGGTGAACATCTCTATGTTGATCATATCTACTATATGATTCATGTTCGACCTTTCGGTCTCAGTGTTCCGAGGCCATATCTGCATATGCTAGGCTCGTCAAGTTTAACCCGAGTATTCTGCATGTGCAAAACTGGCTTGCACCCGCTGTATGTGAGCGTAGAGCTTATCACACCCAATCATCACGTGGTGTCTTAGCACGAAGAACTGTCGCAACGGTGCATACTTAGGGAGAACACTTATACCTTGAAATTTTAGTAAGGGGTCATCTTATAAAGCTACCATCGTACTGAGCAAAATAAGATGCATAAAGGATAAACATCACATGTAATCAAAATATGTGACATGATATGGCCATCATCATCTTGTGTCTTTGATCTCCATCTCCAAAGTACCATCATGATCTCCGTCGTCACCGGCATGACACTATGATCTCCATCATCTTTATCTTTATCAACGTGTCATCACATGGTCGTCTCACCAATTATTGCTTTTGCAACTATTGCTATCGCATAGCGATAAAGTAAAGCAATTATATGGCGCTTGCATCTTATGTAATAAAGAGACAGCCATAAGGCTCCTGTCAGTTGCCGATAACTTTAACAAAACATGATCATCTCAGACAAAAATTTATCTCATCATGTCTTGACCATATCACATCACAACATGCCCTGCAAAAACAAGTTAGACATCCTCTACTTTGTTGTTGCAAGTTTTACGTGGTTGCTACGGGCTGAGCAAGAATCGTTCTTACCTACGCATCAAAAACCACAACACCGTATAGTGATTGCTTTTTGATCTTAGGAAAGAACCCTATTCATTGAATTCGATTCAACTAAAGTTGGAGAAACAGACACCCACTAGCCACCTGTGTGCGAATCACATCGGTAGAACCAGTGTCCCGTAAGCGTACGTGTAATGTTGGTCTGAGCCGCTTCATCCAACAATACCACTGAATCAAGAATCAACTAGTGACGGCAAGCAATATGTATATACGCACGCCCACAACTCCTTTGTGTTCTACTCGTGCATATAACATCTACGCATAGACCTGGCTCAGATGCCACTGTTGGGGAACGCAGTAATTTCAAAAAAATGCATACGCACACGCAAGATCATGGTGATGCATAGCAACGAGAGGGGAGAGTATTGTCTACGTACCCTCGTAGACCATAAGCGGAAGCGTTATGACAAGGCGGTTGATGTAGTCGTACGTCTTCACGATCGACCAGTCCTAGTACCGAAAGTACGACACCTCCGCGATCTGCACACGTTCGGCTCGGTGACGTCCCACGAACTCACGATCCAGCAGAGTGTCGAGGGAGAGCTTCATCAGCACGACGGCATGATGACGGCGATGATGATGCTACCGGAACAGGGCTTCGCCTAAGCACCGCTACGATATGACCGAGGTGGATTATGGTGGAGGGGGCACCGCACACGGCTAAGAGATCAATGATCAACTTGTGTGTATATGGGGTGCCCCATCCCCCGTATATAAAGGAGTGGAGGAGGGGGAGGGCCGACCCTCTGCTATGGCGTGCCCTAGGGAGTCCTACTCCCACCGGGAGTAGGATACCCCCCTTTCCAAGTAGGAGTAGGAGAGAAGGAAGGGAAGGAGAGAAGAGAAGGAAGGAGGGGGCGCCACCCCTCCCCCTAGTCCAATTTGGACCAGGCCTTGGGGGTGCGACCTGCCCTAGGCAACCACTCTCTCTTTCCCCTAAAGCCCGATAAGGCCCATATACTCCCCGGGGGGTTTTGGTAACCTCTCGGTACTCCGGAAAATGCCCGAACTCATCCGGAACCATTCCGATGTCCAAACATAGGCTTCCAATATATCAATATTTATGCCCCGACCATTTCGAGACTCGTCGTCATGTCCGTGATCAAATCCGGGACTCCGAACTACCTTCGGTTCATCAAAACACATAAACTCATAATACCCATCATCACCGAACGTTAAGCGTGCGGACCCTACGGGTTCGAGAACTATGTAGACATGACCGAGACACGTCTCCGGTCAATAACCAATAGCGGAACCTGGATGTTCATATTGGCTCCCACATATTCTATGAAGATCTTTATCGGTCAAACCGCATAACGATATACATTGTTCCCTTTGCCATCGGTATGTTACTTGCCCGAGATTCGATCGTCGGTATCTCAATACCTAGATCAATCTCGTTGCCAGAAAGTCTCTTTACTCATTCCGTAATGCTACATCCCGTAACTAACTCATTAGCTACATGGCTTGCAAGGCTTATAGTGATGTGCATTACCGAGAGGGCCCAGAGATACCTCTCCGATACTCGGAGTGACAAATCTTAATCTTGATCTATGCCAACTCAACAAACACCATCGGAGACACCTGTAGAGCATCTTTATAATCACCCAGTTACATTGTGACATTTGATAGCACACAAGGTGTAGAGGGATAAACTCAAGCAATATGATATAAACCCCATCTTTTTATCCTCGATGGCAACAATACAATATGTGCCTTGCTGCCCCTGCAGTCAGTGGGAAAGGACACCGCAAGATTGAACCCAAAGCTAAGCACTTCTCCCATTGCAAGAAAGATCAATCTAGTAGGCCAAACCAAACTGATAATTCGAAGAGACTTGCAAAGATATCAAATCATGCATATAAGAATTCATAGAAGAATCAAATAATATTCATAGATAATCAAATCAATAACCCACAATCCATTGGATCTCGGCAAACACACCCCAAAAAGAGTTACATCAAATAGATCTCCAAGAAGATCGAGGAGAACTTTGTATTGAGATCCAAAGAGAGAGAAGAAGCCATCTAGCTAATAACTATGGACCTGAAGGTCTATGGTAAACTACTCGCACATCATCGGAGAGGCTATGGTGTTGATGTAGAGCCCCTCTGTGATCGATTCCCCCTCCGGAAGAGCGCCGGAAAAGGCCCCAAGATGGGATCTCACGGGTACAGAAGGTTGCGGCGGTGGAAATACGGTTTCGTGGTGCTCCTGGATGTTTTCGGGGTATATGGGTATATATAGGAGGAAGAAGTACGGCGGTGCAGCTGCGAGGGGCCCACGAGGGTGGGGGCGCGCCTACCCCCTGGGCGCGGCTCCCTGCCTCGTGGCCTGCTTGCTTCTTTCTTGATATCAACTCCAAGTCTCCTGGATCACGTTTGTTCCAAAAATAAATCTCCCGAAGGTTTCATTCCGTTTGGATTTCGTTTGATATTCCTTTTCTGCAAAACACTGAAATAGGCAAAAAAACAGCAATTTGCACTGGGCCTTTGGTGTGACGCCCCCAATTTGACCGTACACTAATCATACACGCAAACGTGTACGATCAAGATCAGGGACTCACGGGAAGATATCACAACACAACTCTACAAATAAAATAAGTCATACAAGCATCATATTACAATCCAGGGGCCTCGAGGGCTCGAATACAAGAGCTCGATCATAGACGAGTCAGCGGAAGCAACAATATCTGAGTACAGACATAGGTTAAACAAGTTTGCCTTAAGAAGGCTAGCACAAACTGAGATACAGATCGAAAGAGGCGCAGGCCTCCTGCCTGGGATCCTCCTAAACTACTCCTAGTCGCCGTCAGCGGGCTGCATGTAGTAGTAGGCACCTCCCGAGTAGTAATAGTCGTCGTCGACGGTGGTGTCTGGCTCCTGGCTCCAACGTCTGGTTGCAGCAATCGGATATAGGAAAGGGGAAAAGGGGAAGAAAAGCAATCGTGAGTACTCATCCAAAGTACTCGCAAGCAAGGAGCTACACTACATATGTATGCATTGGTATCAAATGGAATAAGGGTATCATATGTGGACTGAACTGCAGAAAGCCGGAATAAGAGGGGGATAGCTAGTCCTATCGAAGTCTACGCTTCTGGCCACCTCCATCTTGCAGCATGTAGAAGAGAGTAGATGGTAAGTTCACCAAGTAGCATCGCATAGCATAATCCTAACCGATGATCCTCCCCTCGTCGCCCTGTGAGAGAGCGATCACCGGCTGTATCTGGCACTTGGAAGGGTGTGTTTTATTAAGTATCCGGTTCTAGTTGTCATAAGGTCAAGGTACAACTCCAAGTCGTCCTATTACCGAAGATCACGGCTATTCGAATAGATTAACTTCCCTGCAGGGGTGCACCACATAACCCAACATGCTCGATCCCATTTGGCCGGACACACTTTCCTGGGTCATGCCCGGCCTCGGAAGATCAACACGTCGCAGCCCTACCCAGGCACAACAGAGAGGTCAGCACGCCGGTCTAAATCCTATGGCGCAGGGGTCTGGGCCCATCGCCCATTGCACACCTGCATGTTGCGTACGCGGCCGATGAGCAGACCTAGCAACATCCATTACAAAGGAAGTTTCGTTACGCGGTCCAACCCGGCGTGCGCCGCTCAGTCGCTGACGTCACGAAGGCTTCGGCCGATACCATGACGTCGAGTGCCCATAACTGTCCTCGCGTAGATGGTTAGTGCGTATAGGCCAGTAGCCAGACTCAGATCAAATACCAAGATCTCGTTAAGCGTGTTATTCTGAAATAACCACGGACGCCGACCAGGGCCAGGCCCACCTCTCTCCTAGGTGGTCTCAACCTGCCCTGTCGCTCCGCCACAAAGTAACAGTCAGGGGCCTTCAGGAACTCAGGCCCACCTCTACCGGGATGGAGCCACCTGCCCCTTCAGCCCCCAACATCGGAATCACTCGCGGGTACTCCTACGTGCCGACCCGACTTTAATCACCACAAGTATCATATATTATGTATAAGTATATACCCGTGACCACCTCCCAAGTGATCACGGCCCGATAGTATAGCATGGCAGACAGACAAGAATGTAGGGCCACTGATGGTAAACTAGCATCCTATACTAAACACTTAGGATTGCAGGTAAGGTATCAACAGTTGGAGCAACAATGACAGGCTATGCATTGGAATAGGATTAACGGAAAGCAGTAACATCCTTGACTACTCTAATGCAAGAAGTAGAGAGAAGAGTAGGCGATATCTGGTGATCAAAGGGGGGGCTTGCCTGGTTGCTCTGGCAAGAGAGAGGGGTCGTCAACTTCGTAGTCGTACTGGGTAGCAGCGGCGTCGGTCTCGGTGTCTAGCGAGAGAAGAGGGGGGAGAAACAATAAATATGATGCAAACAAATGCATGACGATGCATGACATGGCAAGTAGCGGTGCTAGGGGTGCCCTAACGCAGTATGAGGTGATACCGGTGGAGGGGGGGAAACATCTGGGAAAGTATTCCCGGTGTTTTGCGTTTTCGGACAGATGAACCGGAGGGGGAAAGTTGCGTGTTTGCTATGCTAGGGATGCGTGGCGGACGAACGGACTGCGTATCCGGGTTCGTCTCATCGTTCTGAGCAACTTTCATGTACAAAGTTTTCACATCCGAGCTACGGTTTAAAAGATATAATTTTCTAAAGATTTTATTAATTTCTAGAATTTAATTAATTATTTAAATTAATTCAAAATTGGATTTATGACATCAGCATGATGTCATGCTGACGTCAGCAGTCAACAGGGTTGACTGGTCAACCTAACCAGTGGGTCCCACTGGTCAGTGACACATTTTAATTAAACATTATAAATAACCTAATTAGTATTAATTAGGGGTGGGCCCCACTGTCATACTTTGTTAGATAATTAACAGTAGTTAATTAGCCATTAGATTAATTAATCCTAATTAGTTAATTTTAATCAGAATTAATTAAGTTAATTAATTAGTTAATTAATTAATTAATTAATTTAATTAGTTATTATTTATTTATTATATATATTATTTTTAATTCCCTTTTTTCAAAACGTTCTCTAGGCGGGGCCCATATGTCATTGGGCCTAGAGGCCATAGCGGACCCGGGCAAACGGGCAGTAGTGCAGGCGAACGAGCGATGGATGCAGGCGCATGGGCGCCCGTTACGGTGCTCGCCCAAGGGCGCGCGGGGCATGGCGAAGCTGGCTGCGACCAGCGGGCGCGGCAATCCGGCATCAGGCGAGGGCGACGCCGGCGCATCCTAGCGCGGCGGAGCCGAGGCAAGAGGCGGGGTGACTGGGTGGCGCGGCGCGACGGAGTGGAGGCGGCACGGTTCAGGCAGCAGGGGAGAATGCGCGCGTCGGGGCGCCGTTCCAGGCACGGCGCGGGGAGGAGGTCGCGGCCGTGTGCGCGTGCGCGGGGGGAAGGAGAGGACGGGGCCGGTCGGCGCGGTGGGACGCAGCATCTGCAGCAGCAGGTGCAGCGACGAGCGGGGAAGGTCAACGCGCGCGACGCCGGCAGGCCACGGGCGAACGAGCGGGGCTTGCGTCGTGCGGTCGATGGCGAGCTGAACGGGGGAATGGCGAGGGGGAAGGCCCGGGGCCTCATCGGGGGCTGTAGGGGTCCGGGCAGTGGGGCGCGGGGAGGATGCCGGGGACGACGTCGGCGTGGAGGAGGCAGGCCGGCGATGGAGCGCTCCGGGCGGCGGCGGCCAACGGCGACGGGCGGCGTGAACGGGCGTCGGGGGCGAGGTGAGGCGATGGCGATGAGGTGGCGGGGAGCGGCGTTGAGGCTCGGGGCGCCGCGGGGTCGAGCCCCCAATTTAGCTCGGGTCGAGGGGGCGGGCGCCTGTGCGGCAGGTGACGGAGAGGCGGGCGTTTGGCGTCGGGGCGCCGGAGAGGGTGCGGTGTCGGGGCGAGTGGCGGGGTCGGAACGTGGCCCGATCCAGATCCCAAATCGGGGGGGAGAGGAGAGGAGCGTGGGTGCGTGCGGGGAAGTGGGGGGGTCTGGTGGTTAGGGTTCGAGTGTGTGGGGTGGCCTAATAGGCCAGGGGCAGCATGGGGTGGGCCAGTTGGGTCGTGTGGGATGGACCGAGGCCCATGGGGAGCTGGGGGGTCTTCTCATTTCCTTTTCCTTTTGTTAGTTTTGTTTTTCCTTTCTTATTTTTCTTTTATTCTGTTTTATCTCTGTTTCCTATTGTTTTAGTTTTTGTAAAATATATACTAGGCATCTAATCTAGTATTTCAATTTAGTCCACTGTCACAAAAAGTCTAGTCCCCAAATAATTTAGTTTGATATTTTATTAATTAGTAAAGGCATTGAAATAATTAGGTTTGCTACTATTTAAATCATTTTAGTGCAGTTAAGCATTTCATAAAAGTTTGGTTTCACCACCACAATCACCTATGCATTTTCTGGCACGACATGAAAATTTTAGTTCATTGTTTGAAAAATTTTGTTGTTTGCCTGATTTTTTAATTTGGATTCGAATCGGTTTCAATCTAACGCGAGATCAGCAACGGTAATTGAGGTGACGTGGCGTCATTAGTAGAGGTTCACTGTAGCTTAAGTATCCGGGCGTCACATTTGGTTAGTAAGTTAGTCCCAAAAATAATATAAAAAGGTATATTAAAGCCCATTAAACATCCAAAACGGATAATATAATAGCATGGAACGATCAATAATTATAGATACGTTGGAGACGTATCAAGCATCCCCAAGCTTAATTCCTGGTCGTCCTTGAGTAGGTAAATGATAAAATAGGATTTTTTTATGTGGAATGCTACCTAGCATAATTCTCAATGTAATTTTCTTTATTGTGGCATGAATGTTCATATCCGAAAGATTCAAGACAAAAGTTTAATATTGACATAAAAATAATAATACTTCAAGCATACTAGCAAAGCAATCATGTCTTCTCAAAATATCATGGCCAAAGAGGGTTATCCCTACAAAATCATATAGTTTGGCTATGCTCCATCTTCACCACACAAAATATTTAAATCATGCACAACCCCGATGACAAGCCAAGCAATTGTTTCATATTTTGATGTTCTCAAACTTTTTCAATCTTCACGCAATCCATGAGCGTGAGCCATGGATATAGCACTATAGGTGGAATAGAATGGTGGTTGTGGAGAAGACAAAAAGGAGAAGATGGTCTCACATCAACTAGGCATATCAATGGGCTATGGAGATGCCCATCAATAGATATCAATGTGAGTGAGTAGGGATTGCAATGCAACGGATGCACTAGAGCTATAAGTGTATGAAAGCTCAACAAAAGAACTAAGTGGGTGTGCATCCAACTTGCTTGCTCACGAAGACCTAGGGCATTTTGAGGTACCCCATCATTGGAATATACAAGCTAAGTTCTACAATGTAAAATTTCCACTAGTATATGAAAGTGACAACATAGGAGACTCTCTATCGTGAAGATCATGGTGCTACTTTGAAGCACAAGTGTGGTAAAAGGATAGTAACATTGTCCCTTCTCTCTTTTTCTCTCAATTTTTTCTTTTTTTGGGCCTTCTCTTTTTTTGTCCTTTCTCTCTTTTTCGTCGGCAGTCTCATCCCGACTTGTGGGGGAATCATAGTCTCCATCATCCTTTCCTCACATGGGACAATGCTCTAATAATGATGATCATCACACTTTTATTTACTTACAACTCGATACTTAGAACAAAATATGACTATGTGAATGCCTCCGACGGTGTACCGGGATGTGCAATGACTCATGAGTGACATGTATGAAAGAATTATAAAGGTGGCTTTGCCCCAAATATGATGTCAACTACATGATCATGCAAAGCAATATGACAGTGATGAAGCATGTCATAACAAACGGAACGGTGGTGAGTTGCATGGCAATATATCTCGGAATGGCTTTGGAAATGCCATAATAGGTAGGTATGGTGGCTGTTTTGAGGAAGGTATATGGTGGGTTTACGGTACCGGTGAAAGTTGCGCGGTACTAGAGAGGCTAGCAATGGTGGAAAGGTGAGAGTGCGTATAATCCATGGACTCAATGTTAGTCATAAAGAACTCGCATACTTATTGCAAAAATCTATTAGTTATCGAAACAAAGTACTACGCGCATGCTCCTAGGGGGATAGATTGGTAGGAAAATGTCACACCCACGATGCAGCTATATCTCCCACGTGTCGGAGCACGACTTAGAGGCATAACCGCATAGTAGGCATGTCGCAAGAGGGGTAATCTTTACACATCCCATGTACTGAATAATAAAGAGATAAAGAGTTGGCTTACAATCGCCACTTCACACAATATATAAAATATAGCATTACATCATCCAGAATACAATCAAGGTCCGACTACGGAACCAAAATAAAGAAAACCCCAAATGCAATAGATCCCCGATCGCCCCAACTGGGCTCCTCTACTGATCGTCCGGAAAGGAAACATAGTAACGTCCAGAATCCTCGTCGAACTCCCACTTGAGTTTGATCGCGTCCCCTGCACTGGCATCATCGGCACCTGCATCTGGTTTTGGAAGTAATATGTGAGTCACGGGGACTCGGCAATCTCACACCCTCGTGATCAAGACTATTTAAGCTTATGGGTCGAAAAAGGTAGTGAGGTGGAGCTGCAGCAAGCACTAGCATATATGGTGGCTAACTTACGCAAATGAGAGGGAGAAGAGAAGCAAAGCACAGTCGAGAAGCTATAAAGATCAAGAAGTGATCTTGAAACTACTTACGTTCAAGCATAACACGAGACCGTGTTCTCTTCCCGAACTTCGCCGAAAAGAGACCATCACAGCTACACACGCGGTTGATTCATTTTAATTAAGTTAAGTTTCAGGTTCTCTACAACCGGACATTAACAAATTCCCATCTGCCTATAACCGCGGGCACGGCTTTCGAAAGTTCAAAACCCTGCAGGGGTGTCCCAACTTAGCCCATCACAAGCTCTCACGGTCAATGAAGGATATTCCTTCTCCCAGGACGACCCGATCAGACTCGGAATCCCGGTTACAAGACATTTCGACAAAGGTAAAATAAGACCGGCAAAGCCGCCCGAATGTGCCGACAAATCCCAATAGGAGCTGCACATATCTCGTTCTCAGGGCACACCGGATTGTCCAAGATTCCGGTAGGCCAACCTAGAGTTGCCCCTGGTGGCCACCGGCTGCTGACAGGTTGGACCAACACTCAGAGGAGCACTGTCCCAGGGGTTTAAAATAAAGATGACCCTTGAGTCCGCAAAACCCAATGGAAAAAGGCTTAGGTGGCAAAAGGTAAAACCAAGTTTGGGCCTTGCTGGAGGAGTTTTATTCAAGGCGAACTGTCAAGGGGTTCCCACTATAACCCAACCGTGTAAGGAACGCAAAATCAAGGAACATAACACCGGTATGACGGAAACTAGGGCGGCAAGAGTGGAACAAAACACCAGGCATAAGGCCGAGCCTTCCACCCTTTACCAAGTATACAGGTGCATTAAAATAAACAAGATATAATAATGATATCCCAACAATAAACATGTTCCAACAAGGAACAAACTCCATCTTCACCTGCAACTAGCAACGCTATAAGAGGGGCTGAGCAAAGCGGTAACATAGCCAAACAACGGTTTGCTAGGAAAGGTGGGTTAGAGGCTTGACATGGCAATTTGGGAGGCATGATATAGCAAGTGGTAGGTATCGCGGCATAGCAATAGAGCAAGCAACTAGCAAGCAAAGATAGAAGTGATTTCAAGGGTATGGTCATCTTGCCTACAAAGTTCTCCGAGTTGACGTAAGCTTGATCCTCGTAAGCGTACTCAACGGGTTCCTCGATCATGAACTCGTCTCTCGGCTCTACCCAAGGCAAGCACACAAGCAAAAGACCAATAATCAATCACGGTGCAATGCGCAAGCAACATGATGCAAAACATGACATGACATGTGGGATGTGATATGCAATGCATATGCGTGCTTCGGAAGGAAAAGATTGAACCAGGCATCAACCTGGCAAACCAAGTGCGCCGCTGGAAAGATGAGTTGATTTTGGTCGAAATCGATATAAAGATCACCAGAATCGGATGCACGGTTTGCAAATGGCAAGCAAAACAAGAATGGCACAATTCTGCGATTAACAGCATGATGCCATCTAGAATGCAACAAGAAACTAAGCTACTGCACTCCAACATAGCAAAAAAGAACATGGCAGTGGTCTACTCAAGATGCTTGACAAAAGATGAACGATGAGCTACGGTTAATTCACACAAGAGCGGGTTAAAACAAGCATGGCAAAAGTGCAAAAGATATCAGCTTCACAGACTTAGTGAAAATAACAACATGCCAGGAATTAACATCAGGAAGCAATGTCTGGAGCAAGCAAACTACATGCTACAGGAACATGACATAGCAAAAAAAGGCATGGCATGGATCTACTCAAAGCATATAACAAAAGTCCCTTAATGACAATAAGCCAAAAAGGATCAGAAGATACGATGGCACCCATGTAAACATAGCAAGTTTCGTTAACAGATTCAGACTTAGCAGAAAACTGGACATGGCAAAAACAGAATTATGAAGGCCTCTTTGCGAGCTCGATGCACTCAACACAAGGCATTGCATGATAAGCTAAGCATACTACCAGCAAGAAGACATATTCATGAAGGTAACCGAAGCAAGAAAAAGTTCATAGCATGCATGGATCAACTACAATAACCTTGGCAAAATTGATTAACATGTAAACAATCTGCCAGGAACATTTTATAGCAAAAGTAGAGCAAGATTGAGTCATGCTAGGGCACTCCACAAATGCAAACAGGGGCATGGATGGATATAGCAAAACCATATGTACAAATCATCCTTACTGAACATACTCAAAAGAAGCATGGATCTCACTGTAGCAACATGAATACATGGCACAAAAATAACAGCAGAGCAATGACTTAGTGAAATTCTAAGTCTCTGAAATCAGCAATATCACGAGAGCTACTTTGCATGCTTGTTCTAGTCACCATATTGATCACAAAAATACATGGCATACACCCCTGTAAAGATGGCATGGCATAGCCCAAAACACATGTGGAGCTCATGCCCATATGAAGCACATAATAATCATGATAAAAATGACAAATGCTCATAATCTGATAAGAAACAGGAACTAACATTTTATAGCACTCTTGCATCAACAATTTGGGCATCAAGATGGACTCAAACAAGCATGGTGCAATGGAACAAAATTAAGAGCACATCCAGATGAACATTTTGATATATTGCACGCACGAAACGGAGCTACGAATGAGAAGTTATGGCATGTCGAACAGTGCTTGAAAATATAGTAGAAAATGACTTGGGAAAATTTCAACCTCCAGATCTAGAGTTTCGGTGGCACGCGAACCGATGTTCGCCGGATCTTCACCGGGGGGCTTGCCAGAGTGGAGGGAGAGGGCCGGAGTGGAGGGAGATGGCGGTTGGCGTGGTCGGGGTCGCCGGATCCGGTGCGGGCTCGTCGGATCCGAAGAGGGCGACGGTGGGCGCGGCTCCGGCGGACCTCGGGCGGCGGGCGCAGCTCCGGTGGACCTCGGGCGGCGGGCGCGGGCGGCGAGGCGCGCGGTGGTCGGTGGCAACGGCAGAGGGCAGGCGGTGGCCGGACGACGGCGGTGGCGAGCGCGGGCGTCGCAGGGACACGGTCGGGCGGCGATGCGGGCCGGGGGGGCCCAAGCCGGGCCGCGGCAGGCCGGCGGCGGGGCACGGTGGAGAGGGCCACGTGGCGGTGCGGGGCTGGCTGCGGGCGGCGGCGCGGGCGTGTCCAGCGGCGGAGAGGACGAAAAACATAGGCTTTGGACCCGAAATCTGAGAGGGGTGCACCTATTTATACATAGAAGGAGGTGGGAGTGTCCAAATGAGGTGTAGTTTTCAGCCACGCGATCGTGATCGAACGGCCGAGAGGATGGAGGGGTTTTGGATGGGTTTTGGGCTACTTTGGAGGGGTGTTGGGCTGCAACTCACACAAGGCCTTTACGGTTCCCCGGTTAACCGTTGGAGTATCAAACGGACTCCAAATGGCACGAAACTTGACAGGCGGTCTACCGGTGGTGTACCAAGACCGCTTGGCAAATCTCGGTCCATTCCGAGAAAGTTTAACACCCGCACATGAAAAGAGGCAAAAAAAAGTGACGCCGGAGGACGTAGGAGTGTCGGATCGCAAAACGGACAATGGGGAAAATGCTCGGATGCATGAGAAGAACACGTATGCAAACGGGATGCACATGATGACATGATATGAAATTCATGACATGAACAAAATGCAAACGAAGAAAAAACCCAACTACAAATCTCATAACTTAGTGCCGAAAATGGTAAGAGTTGGAATACAAATATGGTAAGTTACATCTAGGGCGTTACAGAAAAGATCATCGGTCGTCCCCGACCGCCACTAGTAAGGAAGACAATCAATGAATAAATCATGCTCCGACTTCTTCACATAACGGTTCACCATACGTGCATGCTACGGGAATCACAAACTTTAGAACAAGTATTTCTCAAATTCACAACTACTCAACTAGCATGACTCTAATATCACCATCTTCATATCTCAAAACAATCATCAAGTATCAAACTTCTCATAGTATTCAATGCACTTTTTATGATAGTTTTTATTATACCCATCTTGGATGCCTATTATATTAGGACTAATTTTATAGCCAAAGAAAATTACCATGCTGTTCTAGAGGACTCTCAAAATGATATATGTGAAGCATGAGAGATCAATAATTTCTATAAAATAAAACCAACACCATGCTCTTAAAGATATAAGTGAAGCACATAGAGCAAAATTATCTAGCTCAAAAGTTATAAGTGAAGCACATAGAGTATTCTAATAAATTCCAATTCATTTGAGTCTCTCCAAAAGGTGTGTAAAGCAAGGATGATTGTGGTAAACTAAAAATCAATGACTCAAATCATACAAGATGCTCCAAGCAAAAAAAATCATGTGGTGAATAAAAATATAGCATCAAGTAAAGTTACCGATGGACGAAGACGAAAGAGGGGGTGCCTTCCGGGGCATCCCCAAGCTTAGGCTTTTGGTTGTCCTTGAATTCTACCTTGGGGTGCCTTGGGAATCCCCAAGCTTAGGCTCTTGCCACTCCTTATTCCAAAATACATCAAATCTTTACCCAAAACTTGAAAACTTCACAACACAAAACTCAACAGAAAATCTCATGAGCTACGTTAGTATAAGAAAACAAACCACCACTTCAAGGTACTGTAATGAAATCATTCTTTATTTATATTGGTGTTAAACCTACTGTATTACAACTTCTCTATGGTTCATACCCCCCGATACTAGCCATAGATTCATCAAGATAAGCAAACAACACACGGAAAACAGAATCTATCAAAAACAGAACAGTCTCTAGTAATATGTAGGTTTTGAATACTTCTGTAACCCCAAAAATTCTGAAATAACTCGGTGGACGTGTGGAATTTGTCTATTAATCATATGCAAAAAGAACCAACCTAATCGCACTCTCCAGTAAAAAATGGCAGCAAATCTCGTGACCGCTAAAGTTCCTATTTTTACAGCAAGATCGCAAAAACTTCCCCCAAGTCTTCCCAAATGTTCTACTTGGCACAAACACTAATTAAAAGCATAAAACCACATCTAAACAGAAGCTGGATGAATTATTTATTACTAAACAGAAACAAAAATAAAAGGGTTAATTTGATAAATGCCACTCCAATTTTGCGATTCTGAGAAATGCCACCGCAATTTCCAAACTTTGAAAAATGCCATTTCATGCCACTTCCAGTGGCATTTTTCGAAGTCTGCAGTGGTGTTCTTCAAAGATTGCAAAATTTGCAGTGGCATTTTTCAAAGTTTGGAAATTGCAATGGCATTTTTATGAATCGCCATAATTGGAGTGGCATTTATCTAATTAACCCAAAATAAAATTGGTTTCCCTCCCAACAAGCGTTATCGTTTAACGCCCCTAGCTAGGCATTAACAATTTTGATGATGCTCACATGAAAGAAAATAATTGAAGCACAAAGAGAGCATCATGAAACACATGACAATCACATCTAAGTCTAACATACTTCCTATGCATAGGCATCTTATAGGCAAACAAATTATCATAGCAAGCAAAAACTAGCATACGCAAGGAAGCGGAAAGAAGCAATAGCAATCTCAACATAACGAGAGGTAATTTAGTAACATGAAAATTTCTACAATCATATTTTCCTCTCTCATTACAGTGGGATCATAGGCAAATTCATCAAAATAGCTATCACATAAAATATTTTCAACATGATCGACGTGCATGCAAAGTTGACACTCTTCCAAAATAGTGGGATTAACATTAACTAAAGTCATGACCTCTACAAACCCACTTTTATCAAAAATTTCATAAGATTAAACATTATCCAAATATGTGGGATCTAAAGTTGACACTCTTCCAAACCCACTTTCAATAATACTGCAAACACTATTATCAATCTCATATTCATCATGAGGCTTAAATAAATTTTCAAGATCATAAGAAGAATCACCCCAATCATGATCATTGGAACAAGTAGTGGACATAGAAAAACTAGCATCCCCAAGCTTAGGGTTTTGCATATTATTAGCACAATTGACATTCATAGAATTTATAATAACATCATTGCAATCATGCTTTTTATTCAAAGATTTGTCGTGAATCACTTCATAAAGCACTTCATCACAATTTTCAGATTCACGAATTTCAAGCAAAACCTCATAAAGATAATATAGTGCACTCAACTCACTAGCAATGGGTTCATCATAATTGGATCTTTTAAAAAGATTAGCAAGAGGATGAGGATCCATCACAATAGATATTTAGCAAGCGAAGATGCAAGCTAATAGAAGGCACACAGTAACACAAGCAAACAAAAGGACGAACGGAAGAAGGGCGAAGAAAAGGCAAGTTAAACGGCAAGGGTGAAGTGGGGTAGAGGAAAACGAGAGGCAAATGGCGAATAATGTAATGCGAGGGATAAGAGTTTGTGATGGGAACTTGGTATGTCTTGACTTGTGCGTAGATCTCCCCGGCAACGGCACCAGAAATGGCTAGTTGCTGGGAGCTCAAATCTTGACTTGACTTGGTGCAACCTCCCCGGCAACGGCACCAGAAATCCTTCATGCTACCTCTTGAGCTTGCGTTGGTTTTCCCTTGAAGAGGAAAGGGTGATGCAGCATAGTAGCATAAGTATTTCCCTCAGTTTTTGAGAACCAAGGTATCAATCTAGTAGGAGACTACACACATGTCCCTCGTACTTGCACAAACAAATAAGAACCTCGCAACCAACGCGATAAAGGGGTTGTCAATCCCTTCACGGTCACTTACGAGAGTGAGATCTGATAAAGATAATAAGATAAATATATTTGGTATTTTTATGGTATAGATTGGAAAATAAAGATTGCAAAATAAACGGTAATAGAAATAGCAAGTTGATATGAAAATAATATGATGGAAGATAGACCCGGGGGCCATAGGTTTCACTAGTGGATTCTCTCAAGATAGCAAGTATTACAGTGGATGAACAAATTACTGCCGAGCAATTGATAGAAAAGCACATAGTTATGATGATATCTAAGGCAATAATCATGAATATAGGCATCATGTCTGTGACAAGTAGACCGAAATGATTCTGCATCTACTACTATTACTCCACACATCGACTGCTATCCAGCATGCATCTAGAGTATTAAGTTCATAAGAACAGAGTAACGTATTAGGCAAGATGACATGATGTAGAGGGATAAATTCGAGCAATATGATATAAACCCCATCTTTTTATCCTCGATGGCAACAATACAATACGTGCCTTGCTGCCCCTGCTGTCATTGGGAAAGGACACCGCAAGATTGAACCCAAAGCTAAGCACTTCTCCCATTGCAATAAAGATCAATCTGGTAGGCCAAACCAAACTGATAATTCGAAGAGACTTGCAAAGATATCAAATCATGCATAAAAGATTTCAAAGAAGAATCAAATAATATTCATAGATAATCAAATCATAAACCCACAATTCATCGAATCTCGGCAAACACACCGCAAAAAGAGTTACATCGAATAGATCTCCAAGAAGATCGAGGAGAACTTTGTATTGAGATCCAAAGAGAGAGAAGAAGCCATCTAGATAATAACTATGGGCCCGAAGGTCTGTGGTAAACTACTCACACATCATCGGAGAGGCTATGGTGTTGATGTAGAAGCCCTCTGTGATTGATTCCCCCTCCGGCAGAGCACCGGAAAAGGCCCCAAGATGGGATCTCGTGGGTACATAAGGTTGCGGCGGTGGAAATAGGGTTTCGTGGTGCTCCTCGATGTTTTCGGGGTATATGGGTATATATAGGAGGAAGAAGTACGGCGGTGCAGCTGCGAGGGGCCCACGAGGGTGGGGGCGCGCCTACCCCCTGGGCGCGGCTCCCTGCCTCGTGGCCTGCTTGCTTCTTTCTTGATATCAACTCCAAGTCTCCTGGATCACGTTTGTTCCAAAAATAAATCTCCCGAAGGTTTCATTCCGTTTGGATTTCGTTTGATATTCCTTTTCTGCAAAACACTGAAATAGGCAAAAAAAACAGCAATTTGCACTGGGCCTTTGGTTTGTAGGTTAGTCCCAAAAATAATTTAAAAAGGTATATTAAAGCCCATTAAACATCCAAAGCAGATAATATAATAGCATGGAACAATCAAAAATTATAGATACATTGGAGACGTATCAAGCAGCGCACGCAGTTTTTTTCGGGACGGAGAAGGGTATCAACTGGGTTGTGCATGAGCTGTGGCCTGTCTAGCCCAGGCTTTATTTCATATGTTTACCACATGACCAGCCCAGTTTTTTTCCTTTCTGAAAATGGCTAGCCTAGTTATTTGTTTTTTGCAGAATAACCAACGTAGGCCTACTTGCTTTTCTACACCCTACTGGGCCGGAAATCTTTCAAGACAAGGAGGGATGCATTCGGGCTTGCCCAGAAAATGGGCTATAAGTAATAAGAAATGGGCTATGAGTAATAATAAATGGGCTGTAAAATAAAAAATACATCAAACAGGCAATTAGTTCCAAAATACTTTTTTCTTTCGGATTTTGATATTTTAAATTTCATTGTTTTTGTGCGGGTAAAATTTCATTGGATTTAAATTAAGGTATGTTTAGTTTTTAAATTAATTTGAACCTAGCTAGAAATTCTGGGCTATATGCTGTTTGGGACAGGTTTGGAGGCTGACTTGTGGGTCTACTAGGTTGACGTGTACGAAAGGCTTTGTCAACTTAGTCCACAAACAATTCTAGCAGTAGTGACCGTGGGATGTTATCCAACGGCCGTGCTGCTTCTTCAATATCTGATCTTCTTGCTCCAGCCGCCCAAACCAGCGCCGGTGGGACTGCCTGCTCCCGTCTCCCAAGGCTGGTTGTGCTGCCGCACAGGCCGCACTGCCCCACCCTACTCCATCGCTGGCCAGGTCATTCCTCTACTCACCCACACCTCCTGTTATTTTCCGGCGATGGCAACCGAACCAGTAAACCCTCATACTCCTCGCCGCGTAGGCAACCACTGCCAGGTCTTCTCCGGCTCTGTGTCGTTCCCTTCCTAGGACTAGTCGTCGTCCACCACCCTGGTGCTCTCCGCGGGGTGTGGTCAACGAACGACATCCACGGAAGTGGACTGTACGTGGAGAGGCTGGTAGCTGGGTCCACTGCCGCACACAAGGGAATGCCTCCTTATTACGAGTAGAATAATGATTCCTCCACCTGACAGCTGGGACCCACTAGAAGGGCCTCTGTATTTCATGAAAAAAAACGTCCCCCCCGCTAACAGCTCCGACCCACCAGCTATATCTTTGCACGCAAGGAAGTGCCTCCTTATTATGCACAAAAAATGAATACCCCTGCTAGCTGGGACCCACCATAGTGGGAGGCTGACTTGTGGGCCTACTAAGTTGACGCTGACGGAGGGCTTTGTCAACTTAGTCAATATCAATGATTCTAGCTCTAGTGACCGTACGATGTCCATCCAATGACCGTAGTGCTTCTTTAACCTCTGGTCTTCTTGCTCCAGCCGCCCGAACCAGCGCCAGTCCTGCCGCCTGCTCCTGCCTCCCGTGGCCGGCTCTGCTGCCGCGCAGGTGCTACTTCTTGAGCTTGCGTTGGTTTTTTCCTTGAAGAGGAAAGGGTGATGCAGCAAAGTAGAGTAAGTATTTCCCTTAGTTTTGAGAACCAAGGTATTAATCCAGTAGGAGACAACGCACAAGTCACCAAATACTTGCACAAACAAACACCAACTTGCACCCAACGCGATAAAAGGGTTGTTAATCCCTTCACGGTTATTTGCAAAGTGAGATCTGATAGAGATGGATAAACGGTAAAGTAATATTTTTGGTATTTTTGGTTTATGGAATGGACAATAAAAGATTGCAAAGGAAGTAAACAGGAAACTAAAATTGTAGATCAGAAACCTATATGATGGAAAGTAGACCCGGGGGCCATAGGTTTCACTAGAGGCTTCTCTCAAGATAGAAAATATTACGGTGGGTGAACAAATTACTGCCGAGCAATTGATAGAAAAGTGCAAAGTTATGACGATATCTAAGGCAATGGTCATGAATATAGGCATCACGTCTGTATCAAGTAGACCGACTCCTGCCTACATCTACTACTATTACTCCACACATCAACCGACTCCTTCCTGTATCTAGAGTATTAAGTTCATGAACAATAGAGTAACGCATTAAGTAAGATGACATGATGTAGCGGGATAAACTCAAGCAATATGATGAAAACCCCATCTTGTTATCCTCGATGGCAACAATACAATATGTGTCGGTTCCCCTTCTGTCACTGGGATCAAGCATCGCAAGATTGAACCCAAAGCTAAGTACTTCTCCTATTGCAAGAAAAACCAATCTAGTTGGCCAAACCAAATCGATAGTTCAAAGAGACTTGAAAAGATATCAAATCATGCATATAAGAATTTAGAGGAGATTCAAATAATATTCATAGATAAGTTGATCATCAATCCACAATTTATCGGATCTCAGCAAACACACCGCAAAAAAGTATTACATCAAATAGATCTCCAAGAACATCAAGGAGAACATGGTATTGAGAATCAAAGAGAGAGAAGAAGCCATCTAGCCACTAGCTATGGACCCGTAGGTCTGTGGTAAACTACTCATGCTTCATCAGAGAGGCAATGGTGTTGATGTAGAAGCCCTCCGTGATCGAATCCCCCTCCGGCAGGACGCTGGAAAAGGCCCCTATATGGGATCTCATGGGTACAGAAGGTTGCGGCGGTGGAAAAGTGTTTTGGTAGCTCTCCTGGTTGGTTTGGGAATATTTGAGAATATATAGGCGGAAGAAATAGGTCGGTGGAGTCATGAGGGGCCCACAAGGGTGGGGGCGCGCCCTACCCCCTGGGCGCGCCGCCCGTCCTTGTGGCCGCCTCATGGCTTTCCCGATGTGTACTCCATGTCCTATGGATGTCTTCTGGTCCAAGAAAAATCATCGTGAAAGTTTCATTCCGTTTGGACTCCGTTTGATATTCCTTTTCTGTGAAACTCTAAAACAAGGAAAAACAGGAACTAGCACTGGGCTCTCGGTAAATAGGTTAGATCCAAAATAATATAAAATAGCATAATAATGCATATAAAACATCCAAAACACATAATATAATAGCATGGAACAATCAAAACTTATAGATACGTTAGAGAAGTATCAAGCATCCCCAAGCTTAATTCCTACTCGTCCTTGAGTAGGTAAATGATAAAAATATAATCTTTGATGCGGAATGCTACCTGACATATTTATCTATGTAATTTTCTCTATTCTGCATGAATGTTCAGATCCGTATGATTCAAAACAAAAGTTTAATATTGACATAAAACAATAATACTTCAAGCATACTAACAAGATAATTATGTCTTCTCAAAATAACATGGACAAAGAAAGCTTATCCCTACAAAATCATATAGTCTGGCTACGCTCCATCTTCATCACACAAAATATTCAAATCATGCACAACCCCGATGACAAGCCAAGCAATTGTTTCATACTTTTGATGTTCTCAAACCTTTTCTACTTTCACGCAATACATGAGCGTGAGCCATGGACATAGCATTATAGGTGGAGTAGAAGGTGGTTGTGGAGAAGACAAAAAGAGGGAGATAGTATCACATCAACTAGGCGTATTAACAGGCTATGGAGATGCCCATCAATAGATATCAATGTGAGTGAGTAGGGATTGCCATGCAACGGATGCACTAGAGCTATAAGTTTATCAAAGCTCAAAAGGAAAACTAAGTGGGTGTGCATCCAACTTGCTTGCTCATGAAGACCTAGGGCAATTTGAGGAAGCCCATCGTTGGAATATATATGCCAAGTTCTATAATGAAAATTCCCACTAGTATATGAAAGTGACATCATAGGAGACTCTCTATCATGAAGATCATGATGCTACTTTGAAGCACAAGGATGGAAAAGGATAGTAACATTGCCCTTTCTCTCTTTTTCTATCTTTTTTCTCTCTTTCCTTTTTTTGTTCTTTCTTTTTTCTTGTTTTCTCTTTCTTTTTTTTATTTATTCTTTTTTTTATTTCCTCACATGGG
This sequence comes from Triticum urartu, assembly GCF_056163025.1. Taxonomy (NCBI): domain Eukaryota; kingdom Viridiplantae; phylum Streptophyta; class Magnoliopsida; order Poales; family Poaceae; genus Triticum; species Triticum urartu. The sequence continues at coordinate 445,153,281 of NC_141876.1, forward strand.
ATAATATTCTGAAAAGGAAGATCATCATACGTCTATTTACTTACAACTCAACAATTACAACTCAATTCTAGAACAAGATATGACTCTATATGAATGCCTCCGGCGGTGTACCAGGATGTGCAATGAATCAAGAGCGACATGTATAAAAAATGATGAATGGTGGCTTTGCCACAAATACGATGTCAACTACATGATCATGCAAAGCAATATGACAATGATGATGCGTGTCATAATAAACAGAACGGTGGAAAGTTGCATGGCAATATATCTCGGAATGGCTATGGAAATGCCATAATAGGTAGGTATGGTGGATGTTTTGAGGAAGGTATGGTGGGTTTATGGTACTGGTGAAAGTTGCGCGGCACTAGAGAGGCTAGCAACGGTGGAAGGGTGAGAGTGCGTATAATCCATGGACTCAACATTAGTCATAAAGAACTAACATACTTATTGCAAAAATATATTAGTCATTGAAACAAAGTACTATGTGCATGCTCCTAGGGGGATAGATTGGTAGGAAAAGACCATCGCTTGTCCCCAACTGATAAGGAAGACAATCAAAAAATATCTCATACTCCAACTTCGTTACATAACGGTTCACCATACGTGCATGCTACGGGGCTCACAAACATTAACACAAGTATTTCTCAAATTCACAACTACTCACTAGCATGACTCTAATATCACCATCTTCATATCTCAAAACAATCATAAGGAATCAAACTTCTCATAGTATTCAATGCACTTTATATGAAAGTTTTTATTATATCCCTCTTGGATGCCTATCATATTAGGACTAAATTTATAATCAAAGCAAATTACCACGCTGTTTAGAGACTCTCAAAATAATATAAGTGAAGCACGAGAGTTCATAAATTTCAATAAAATAAAACCACCGCCATGCTCTAAAAAGATATATGTGAAGCACTAGAGCAAAATTGCCTAGCTCAAAAGATATAAGTGAAGCACATAGAGTATTCTAATAAATCATGATTCATGCGTGTCTCTCTCAAAAGGTGTGCAAAGCAAGGATGATTGTGGCAAACTAAAAAGCAAAGACTAAAACCATACAATACGCTCCAAGCAAAACGCATATCATGTGGTGAATAAAAATATAGCCTCAAGTAAAGTTACCGATAGACGAAGACGAAAGAGGGGATGCCTTCCGGGGCATCCCCAAGCTTAGGCTCTTGGTTGTCCTTGAATATTACCTTGGGTTGCCTTGTGCATCCCCAAGGTTAGGCTCTTGCCACTCCTTATTCCATAGTCCATCAAATCCTTACACAAAACTTGAAAACTTCACAAAACAAAATTCAACAGAAAATCTCATAAGCTCCGTTAGTATAAGAAAATAAATCGCCACTTTTGGTACTGTTGTGAATTCATTCTTTATTTTAATATGTGTAATATCTACTGTATTTCAACTTTTCCATGGTTCATACCCCCCGATACTAGCCATAGATTCATCAAAATAAGCAAACAACACATAGAAAACAGAATCTATCAAAAACAGAACAGTCTGTAGCAATCTGGATATTTTGAATACTTATGTAACTCCAAAAATTCCGAACAATTAGGAAGACCTAAGAAATTTGTTTATTGATCTTATTCAAAAATAATCAATGTTTTATTATGCATCCACTAAAAATGAGAATTATTTTCCTGAGTGAAAAAGTTTCTGTTTTTCAGCAAGATCAAATCAACTATCACCGTAAGCTATCCCAAAGGTCTTACTTGGCATAAACACTAATTAAAACACAAAACCACATATAACCAGAGGCTATATGAATTATTTATTGCAAAACAGAACCTAAAAAGCAAAAGCAAAAAATAAAATTGGGTTGCCTCCCAACAAGCGCTATTGTTTAACGCCCTTAGCTAGGCATAAAACACAAATAGATCTAAGTAGTATCATCTTTGGCATGCAATCCATAAGTGGCTCTCATAATAGATTCATAAGGCAATTTAGTTTTATTTCTTGGGAAGTGTTCCATGCCTTTCTTCAACGGAAATTGAAATCTAATGTTTCCTTCTTTCATATCAATAATCGCACCAAACGTTCTAAGGAAAGGTCTACCAAGAATAATAGGACATGTAGGATTGCAATCTATATCAAGAACAATGAAATCTATGGGCACATAATTCCTATTTGCAACAATAAGAACATCATTAATCCTTCCCATAGGTTTCTTAATAGTGGAATCTGCAAGATGCAAATTTAAGGAACAATCATCAAATTCACGAAAACCTAATACATCACATAAGGTTTTTGGAATCGTGGAAACACTTGCACCCAAATCACACAAAGCATGGAACTCATGATATTTAATCTTAATCTTAATAGTAGGTTCCCACTCATCATTAAGTTTTCTAGGGATAGAAACTTCCAATTCAAGCTGTTCTTCAAAAGATTGCATCATAGCATCAACGATATGTTTAGTAAAAGCTTTGTTTTGATTATAAGCATGAGGAGAATTCAACATGGATTGCAACAAGGAAATACAATCTATTAAAGAACAATTATTATAATTAAATTCATGAAATCCAAAAGAGTGGGTTCATTTCTACCTAAAGTTTTGACCTCTCCAATCCCACTTTTATCAATTTTTGCATCAAGATCTAAAAACTCTGAATCATTGGGACACCTTCTAACTAAAGTTGACTCATCTCTAGGCCCATCTTTATCAAGGTTTATATTGGAAAACAAAGATTCAATAGGAGTCACATCAATCACTTTGAGATCTTCATCATTATTTAAATATTCTGGTTTAGCGGCCATTTTATTTACCGAGGTAGCTTGCTTATCAGAACTTTGGCCTACTAAATTTTCAAGATGAGCAAACTGAGATCTTTGGCCATAAATTCCTTAGACAAATCGTTAAGTTGTTTATTCATGTATTCCATAAAAAAAATTTGCTCCTTGAGCTCGTTTCTAATGAAATTATTATGCTCAAATTGCAAAGACATGAAGCTTCTAACATTGTTTTCAATTTCGTCCAACCTCCTAAGGTGAGGATCAACATTCTTTGGTGGAGACATCGTGACAAGCAAGCAATCCAACACACGAGCACACAAAAGGCAAGCGAAGAAGACTAACGGAATAGGGGCGAAGAAAAGGCAAATCTTTTTGAACATCGTTTTAGAAGTGGGGGAGAGGAAAATGAGAGGCGAATGGCGAATAATGTAATGCAAGGGATGAGAGATTATGATGGGTACTTGGTATGTCTTGACTTGGCGTAGATCTCCCCATCAACGGCGCCAGAAATTCTTCCTGCTACTTCTTGAGCTTGTGTTGGTTTTTCCCTTGAAGAGGAAAGGGTGATGCAACAAAGTAGAGGAAGTATTCCCCTCAATTTTGAGAACCAAGGTATCAATCCAGTAGGAGACAATGCACAAGTCACCGAATACATGCACAAACAAACACCAACTTGCACCCAGCGCGATAAAGGGGTTGCCAATCCCTTCATGATTATTTGCAAAGTGAGATCTGATAGAGATGGATAAACGATAAAGTAATATTTTTGGTATTTTTGGTTTATGGAATGGAAAGTAAAAGATTGCAAAGGAAGTAAATAGGAAACTAAAATTGTAGATCAGAAACCTATATGATGGAAAGTAGACCCGGGGGGCATAGGTTTCACTAGAGGCTTCTCTCAAGATACAAAATATTACGGTGGGTGAACAAATTATGCCGAGCAATTGATAGAAAAGTGCAAAGTTATGACGATATCTAAGGCAATGATCATGAATATAGGCATCACGTCTGTATCAAGTAGACCGACTCCTGCCTACATCTACTACTATTACTCCGCACATCGACCGACTCCTGCCTGCATCTAGAGTATTAAGTTCATGAAGAATAGAGTAACGCATTAAGTAAGATGACATGATGTAGCGGGATAAACTCAAGCAATATGATGAAAATCCCATCTTTTTATCCTCGATGGCAACAACACAATACATGGCGGTTCCCCTTCTGTCACTGGGATCAAGCACCGCAAAATTAATCCCAAAGCTAAGCACTTCTCCTATTATAAGAAAAACTAATCTAGTTGGACAAACCAAATCGATAGTTCGAAGAGACTTGCAAAGATATAAAATCATGCATATAAGAATTTAGAGGAGATTCAAATAATATTCATAGATAAGCTGATCATAAATCCACAATTCATCGGATCTCGGGAAACACACCGCAAAAAAGTATTACATCGAATAGATCTCCAAGAACATCGAGGAGAGCATAGTATTGAGAATCAAAGAGAGAGAGAAGAAACCATCTAGCTACTAGCTATGGACCTGTAGGTCTGTGGTAAACTACTCACGCTTCATCGAAGAGGCAATGGTGTTGATATTGAAGCCCTCCATGATCGAATCCCTCTCCGGCAGGACACCGAAAAAGGCCCCTAGATGGGATCGCATGGGTACAGAAGGTTGCAGCGGTGGAGAAGTGTTTTCGTGGCTCTCCTGGTTGGTTTGGGAATATTTGAGAATATATAGGCGGAAGAAATAGGTCGGTGGAGTCACGAGGGGCCCACAAGGGTGGGGCCGTGCCCTACCCCCTGGGCACGTCCTCCGTCCTTGTGGCCACCTCGTGGATTTCCTGACATGTACTCCAAGTCATGTGGATGTCTTCTGGTCCAAGAAAATCATCGCGAAAGTTTCATTCCGTTTGGACTCCGTTTGATATTCCTTTTCTATTGAACTCTAAAACAAGGAAAAAACAGGAACTGGCACTAGGCTCTAAGTTAATAGGTTAGTCCCAAAAATAATATAAAATAGCATAATGATGCCTATAAAACATTCAAAATAGATAATATAATAGCATGGAACAATCAAAAATTATAGATATGTTGGAGACGTATCAGTAGGCCTGACCGCCCCACCCTACTCCAACCTCTGGCCAGGCCATCCCACTACTCACCCACAAGCCCTGTTATTCTGCGGATATGGCAGTCTCACACCGCAGCTGAACCAGTCAACCCTCATACTCCTCTCCGCGTGGGCATCCACTATCGTGTCTTCCCCGGCTCCACGTCGTCCCCTTCCTAGGCCTCGCCGTCGTCCACTGCCTTGGTGCTCTCGGCGCGACGTGGTCAATGTGGTCAAGGAACGACTTCCATCGGAAGAGTACTGTACATGGTGAGGCTGACAGCTGGGTCCACAGCCATAGCAAGGAAGTGCAACCTTATTACGTGCAAAATAATGATCCCTCCACCTGACAGCAGGGACCCACTGGATGGGCCGCCGTATTTCGCGAAAAAAAAATGTTTCCCCCCTGACTGCTGGGACCCACTAGCTACATCTTCGCACGCAAGGAAGTGTGTCCATATTACGGGCAAAAATGATTCTCCCCCTGACAGCTGAGACCCACCGGCTATATCTTCGCATGTAAGGAAGTGTCTCCTTATCCTCCCTGACAGTCGGGTCCCACCTGGTCAAAGCATACGTAGCATTGTCATTCTGGTCGCGAACCTGTACGTACATACTGGTCGATCGGTCTGTCTGCAGGCTACAACGATGAACCGTGGCCGAGTAAGGAAGGGCACATATGAATGAGACATGTATTACCATGAAAAAAAGGAAGGGCACGTGTCGTAGTAAAGGCGCAGACGTAGCATGTCACACAGTCCCGTCAATATCGTGTACACGTACATACAGCCAGGGTGCAAGCAAGTAAATATGACCACGTACATACATACGGGCGGGGTCTCGAACGCCGACTCGCGCATACTTACGGCTAGGGCTCGTGTACATGGAGAGGCAGCGGAGAGCAGCGATGGCGTCCTATTCATCGGCACCCAACCGGCTGGGTCCGAACAAAGAAAGTGCGTCATCGTGTTCATTGGGAGCCAACCGGCTTGGACGGAACAGCCGAAACGAGGCCTAGCGTACCACAGAACGGAGGAAACGGCCTTGTGTTCGACCACCTACGGTCGAAACGGGATCATGTTCACTGAGAGGGGTATGGCATACCGCAAAACAGAGGAAACAGACTTCTCTTGGACCTCCTACGGTCGAAACGGGGTCCTGTTGATGGGGAAGGGTGTGGCGTACTGCAAAACGGAGGAAACGGACTTCTCTTCGACCTCCTACGGTCGAAACGGGAGTCCTGTTCATCGGGAGGGGTGTGGCGTACCGCAAAACGGGACTCCACGGGCTACTGTTCATCCACCATCGACCTCCTCCAGCCTCCACCTGCGACTGTTCATCCACGGCGTCTACCTCCTGCCTCCACCAGCTACTGTTCATCCACGGGCTCATGTTCATCCAGCCTCCACCAGCTACCCTTCAACCAGCCCTCTCCATGGGGTCCTGTTCAACCACCCCTCCACGGGCTACTATTCATCCAGCCCTCCACCAGCTACTGTTCAACCAGCCCTCCACCGGCTGATGTTCATCTAGCCCTCCACGGGGTCCTGTTCATCCACCCCCAACCGGCTCGATCGGGGTCGTGTTCATCCAACGGTAACGGCCTCTACTACCACGGGGTCCTGTTCATCCAACCCCATCGGGAACTATTCATCCAACCCTCAACAACGCTCACTGTTCATTGCTACCTCTTGATCTTGCGTTGGTTTTCCCTTGAAGAGGAAAGGGTGATGCAGCACAGTAGCATAAGTATTTCCCTCAGTTTTGAGAACCAAGGTCTCAATCCAATAGGAGACTACACACAAGTCCCTCGTACCTGCACAAACAAACAAGAACCTCGCAACCAACGCGACAAAGGGGTTGTCAATCCCTTCACGGTCACTTACGAAAGTGAGATCTGATAAAAATAATAAGATAAATATTTTTGGTATTTTTGTTGTATACATTGGAAAATAAAGATTGCAAAATATAAATAGCAAATTGATAGGAAAATAATATGATGGAAGATAGACCCGGGGGCCATAGGTTTCACTAGTGGCTTTTCTCAAGATAGCAAATTCTACGATGGGTGAACAAATTAATGTCCAGCAATTGATAGAAAAGCACACAGTTATGAGAATATCTAGGCATGATCATGTATATAGGCATCACGTCCGCGACAAGTAGACCGAAACGATTCTGCATCTACTACTATTACTCCACACATCACCGCTATCCAGCATGCATCTAGAGTATTAAGTTCATAAGAACAGAGTAACACATTAGGCAAGATGACATGATGTAGAGGGATAAACTCAAGCAATATGATATAAACCCCATCTTTTTATCCTCGATGGCAACAATACAATACCTGCCTTGCTGCCCCTGTTGTCACTGGGAAAGGACACCGCAAGATTGAACCCAAAGCTAAGCACTTCTCCCATTGCAAGAAAGATCAATCTAGTAGGCCAAACCAAACTGATAATTCGAAGAGACTTGCAAAGATATTTAAATCATGCATAAAAGATTTCAAAGAAGAATCAAATATTGTACATAGATAATCTTGACCATAAACCCACAATTCATCGGATCTCGACAAACACACCGCAAAAAGAATTACATCGAATAGATCTCCAAGAGAATCGAGGAGAACTTTGTATTGAGATCCAAAGAGAGAGAAGATGCCATCTACCTAATAACTATGGACCCGAAGGTCTATGGTAAACTACTCACACATCATCTGAGAGGCTATGGTGTTGATGTAGAAGCCCTCCGTGATCGATTCCCACTCCGACAGAGCGCCAGAAAAGGCCCCGAGATGGGATCTCACGGGTACAGAAGGTTCCGGCGGTAGAAATAGGGTTTCGTTGTGCTCCTGGATGTTTTCGGGGTATATGGGTATATATATAGGAGGAAGAAGTACGTCGATGGAGCTGCGAGGGGCCCACAAGGGTGGGGGTGCGCCTACCCCCCTGGGCGCGCCCTCCTGCCTCATGGCCTCCTCGCTTCTTTCTTGACGTCCAATCCAAGTCTCCTGGATCACGTTTGGTCCAAAAATAACTCTCCCGAAGGTTTCATTCCGTTTGATATTCCTTTTCTGCGAAACACTGAACTAGGCAAAAAAACAGCAATTTGCACTGGGCCTTTGGTTAGTAGGTTAGTCCCAAAAATAATATAAAAAGGTATATTAAAGCCCATTAAGCATCCAAAACAGATAATATAATATCATGGAACAATAAAAAATTATAGATACGTTGGAGACGTATCAAGCATCCCCAAGCTTAATTCATGCTCGTCCTCGAGTAGGTAAATGATAAAAACAGAATTTTTGATGTGGAATGCTACCTAGCATAATTATCAATGTAATTTTCCTTATTGTGGCATGAATGTTCATATCCGAAAGATTCAAGACAAAATTTTAATATTGACATAAAAATAATAATACTTCAAGCATACTAGCAAAGCAATCGTGTCTTCTCAAAATAACATGGCCAAAGAGAGTTATCCCGACAAAATCATATAGTCTGGCTATGCTCCATCTTCACCACAAAAAATATTTAAATCATGCACAACCCCGATGACAAGCCAAACAATTGTTTCATACTTTTGATGTTCTCAAAAATTTTCAATCTTCACGCAATACATGAGCGTGAGCCATGGACATAGCACTATCGGTGGAATAGAATGGTGGTTGTGGAGAAGACAAAAAGGGAGAAGATAGTCTCACATCAACTAGGCGTATCAACGGGCTATGGAGATTCCCCATCAATAGATATCAATGTGAGTGAGTATGGATTGCCATGCAACGGATGCACTAGAGCTATAAGTGTATGAAAGCTCAACAAAAAAACTAAGTGGGTGTGCATCTAACTCGCTTGCTCACGAAGACCTAGGGCATTTTGAGGAAGCCCATCATTGGAATATACAAGCCAAGTTCTATAATGTAAAATTCCCATTGGTATATGAAAGTGACAACATAGGAGACTCTCTATCACGAAGATCATGGTGATACTTTGAAGCACAAGTGTGGTAAAAGAATAGTAACATTGTCCCTTCTCTCTTTTTCTCTCATTTTTTTCTTTTTCTCTCTTTTTTTATTTTCGTCCGGAGTCTCATCCCGACTTGTGGGGGAATCATAGTCTCCATCATACTTTCCTCACATGGGACAATTCTCTAATAATGATGATCATCACACTTTTATTTACTTACAACTCGATACTTAGAACAAAATATGACTCTATGTGAATGCCTCTGCCGGTGTACCGGGATGTGCAATGACTCATGATTCACATGTATGAAAGAATTATAAAGGTGGCTTTGCCACAAATACGATGTCAACTACATGATCATGCAAAGCAATTTGACAATGATGAAGCGTGTCATAACAAACGAAACGGTGGTAAGTTGCATGGCAATATATCTCGGAATGGCTATGGAAATGCCATAATAGGTAGGTATGGTGGCTGTTTTGAGGAAGTTATATGGTGGGTTTATGGTACCGATGAAAGTTGCGTGGTACTAGAGAGGCTAGCAATGGTGGAACAGTGAGAGTGCGTATAATCCATGGACTCAACATTAGTCATAAAGAACTCACATATTTATTGCAAAAATCTATTAGTTATCGAAACAAAGTACTACGTGCATGCTCCTAGGGGGTAGATTGGTAGGAAAAGACCATCGCTCGTCCCCGACCGCCACTCATAAGGAAGACAATCAATAAATAAATCATGCTCTGACTTCTTCACATAACGGTTCACCATACGTGCATGCTACGGGAATCACAAACTTTAGAACAAGTATTTCTCAAATTCACAACTACTCAACTAGCATGACTCTAATATCACCATCATCATATCTCAAAACAATCAAGTATCCAACTTCTCATAGTATTCAATGCACTTTTTATGATAGTTTTATTATACCCATCTTGGATGCCTATTATATTAGGACTAATTTTATAGCCAAAGCAAATTACCATGCTGTTCTAAAGGACTCTCAAAATGATATAAGTGAATCATGAGAGATCAATAATTTCTATAAAATAAAACCACCACCGTGCTCTTAAAGATATAAGTGAAGCACTAGAGCAAAAAAAATCTAGCTCAAAAGATATAAGTGAAGCACATAGAGTATTCTAATAAATTCCGATTCATGTGTGTCTCTCCAAAAGGTGTGTGCAGAAAGGATGATTTTGGTAAACTAAAAAGTAAAGACTCAAATCATACAAGACGCTCCAAGCAAAACACATATCATGTGGTAAATAAAAATATAGCCTCAAGTAAAGTTACCGATGCACGAAGACGAAACAGGGGTGCCTTCCGGGGCATCCCCAAGCTTAGGCTTTTGGTTGTCCTTGAATTTTACCTTGGGGTGCCTTGGTCATCCCCAAGCTTATACTCTTGCCGCTCCTAATTCCAAAATCCATCAAATCTTTACCCAAAACTTGAGAACTTCACAACACAAAACTCAACAGAAAATCTCATGAGCTCCATTAGTATAAGAAAGCAAACCACCACTTCAAGGTACTGCAATGAACTCATTATTAATTTATATTGGTGTTAAACCTACTTTATTCCAACTTCTCTATGGTTCATACCCCCCGATACTAGCCATAGATTCATCAAAATAAGCAAACAACACACGAAAAACAAAATCTGTCAAAAAACAAAACAGTCTGTAGTAATCTGTAGGTTTCGAATACTTCTGTAACCCTAAAAATTCTGAAATAACTTGGTGACATGAGGAATTTGTCTATTAATCATCTGCAAAAAGAATGAACCTAATGGCACTCTCCAGTAAAAAATGGCAGCAAATCTCGTGAGCGCTAAAGTTTCTGTTTTTTACAACAAGATCGCAAAAACTTCCCCCAAGTCTTCCCAAAGGTTCTACTTGGCACAAACACTAATTAAAAGCATAAAACCACATCTAAAAAGAAGCTATATGAATTATTTATTACTAAACAGGAACAAAAAGCAAGAGAAAGAAATAAAATTGGGTTGCCTCCCAACAAGTGCTATCGTTTAACGCCCCTAGCTAGGCATAAAAACAAGAATAGATCTAGGTATTGTCATCTTTGGTATGCAATCCATAAGTGGCTCTCAATAGATTCATAAGGTAATTTAATTTTTTTTCTAGGAAAGTTTTTCATGCCTTTCCTTAACGGAAATTGGAATCTAATGTTCCCTTCTTTCATATCAATAATTGCACCAATCGTTCTAAGGAATGGTCTACCAAGAATAATAGGACATGAAGGATTGCAATCTATATCAAGAACAATGAAATCTACAGGCACATAATTCCTATTTGCAACAATAAGAACATCATTAATCCTTCCCATAGGTTTCTGAATAGTGGAATCCGCAAGATGCAAATTTAAAGAACAATCATCAAATTCACGGAAACCTAACACATCACACAAAGTTTTTGGAATCGTGGAAACACTAGCACCCAAACCACATAAAGCAAAGAATTCATGATCTTTAATTTTAATTTTAATAGTGGGTTCCCACCCATCATAAAGTTTTCTAGGGATAGAAACTTCTAATTCAAGCTTTTCTTCATAAGATTTCATTAAAGCATCAACGATGTGTTTGGTAAAAGCTTTATTTTGATCATAAGCATGAGGAGAATTTAGCATGGATTGCAACAAGGAAATACAATCTATCAAAGAGCAATTATCATAATTAAATTCCTTGAGATCCAAAATAGTGGGTTCATTGATATGTAAAGTTTTGACCTCTTCAATCCCACCTTTACCAATTTTTGCATCAAGATCTAAAAACTCTGAATCATTGGGACGCCTTTTGGCTAAAGTTGACTCATATCCAGTCCCATCATTATCATTCATATTGCAAAACAAAGATTTAATAGGGGACACATCAATCACTTTTAGATCTTCATCCTTATTATCGTGAAAACTAGAAGAACACGCTTTTATAAAGCAATCCTTTTTAGCATGCATCCTAGCGGTTCTTTCTTTGCACTCATCAATGGAAATTCTCATAACTTTGAGAGACTCATTGATATCATGCTTAGGTGGAATAGATCTAAGTTTGAAAGAATCAACATCAAGAAAATTCTATCCACGTTCCTAGCCAACTCATCAATCTTAGGCAATTTTTCTTCAAGCAAAGCATTGAAATTCTTTTGCGAAATCATAAATTCTTTAACACTAGTCTCAAAATCAGAGGGCATCTTATTAAAATTTCCATAAGAGTTGTTGTAGGAATTACCATAATTATTAGAGGAATTACTAGGAAACGGCCTAGGATTAAAGTTTCCTCTATAAGCGTTGTTACCAAAATTGTTCCTACAAAAAAATTCACATTCATAGATTCATTATTATTCTCAATCAAAGTAGACAAAGGCATATCATTAGGATCAGAAGAAACACTCTTATTAGCAAACAATTTCATAAGTTCATCCATATTTCCACTCAAAACATTAATTTCTTCTATAGCATGAACCTTTTTACTAGTAGATCTTTCGGTGTGCCATTGAGAATAATTAACCATAATATTATCTAGGAGTTTAGTAGCTTATCCTAAAGTGATTTACATAAAAGTGCCTCCCGCGGCCGAATCTAAAAGATTTCTAGAAGCAAAATTCAATCCAGCATAAAAAAATTGTATGATCATCCATAAATTTAATCCATGAGTAGGGCAATTACGTATCATTAATTTCATCCTCTCCCAAGCTTGTGCAACATGCTCATGATCAAGTTGCTTAAAATTCATGATATCATTTCTAAGAGAGATGATCTTAGCGGGAGGAGAATACTTAGAGATAAAAGCATCTTTGCACTTATTCCATGAATCAATACTATTTTTAGGCAAAGACGAAAACCAAGTTTTAGCACGATCTCTAAGCAAAAATGGAAATAGCTTCAATTTAACAATATCATTATCCACATCTTTCTTATTTCGCATATCACATAAATCAACAAAGTTGTTTAGATGGGTAGCAGAATCTTCACTAGGAAGGCCAGAAAACGGATCTTTCATGACAAGATTCAACAAAGCAGTATTAATTTCACAAGATTCAGCATCGGTAAGAGGGGCAATTGGAGTGCTAATAAAATCATTATTGTTGGTATTGGAGAATTCACACAATTTAGTATTATCTTGAGCCATCGTGACAAACAATCAATCCAACACACAAGCAAACAAGAGGCAAGCGAAAAGAGACGGGCGGAAAAGAGGCGGACGGAAAAGAAGGCGAATAAAACGGCAAGGGTGAAGTGAGGGAGAGGAAAACGAGAGGCAAATGGAAAATAATGTAATGCGAGTGATAAGAGTTTATGATGGGTACTTGGTATGTCTTGACTTGTGTGTAGGTCTCCCCGGCAACGGCGCCAGAAATCCTTCTTGCTACCTCTTGAGCTTGCGTTGGTTTTCCCTTGAAGAGGAAAGGGTGATGCAACACAGTAGCGTAAGTATTTCCCTCAGTTTTTAAGAACCAAGGTATCAATCCAGTAGGAGACTACACACAAGTCCCTCGTACCTGCACAAACAAACAGGAACCTCGCAACCAATGCGATAAAGGGGTTGTCAATCCCTTCACGGTCACTTACGAAAGTGAGATCTGATAAAAATAATAAGATAAATATTTTTGGTATTTTTGTTGTATAGATTGGAAAATAAAGATGCAAAATATAAATAGCAAATTGATAGGAAAATAATATGATGGAAGATAGACCCAGGGGCCATAGGTTTCACTAGTGGCTTCTCTCAAGATAGCAAATTCTACGATGGGTGAACAAATTACTGTCGAGCAATTGATAGAAAAGCGCATAGTTATGAGAATATCTAGGCATGATCATGTATATAGGCATCACGTCCGCGACAAGTAGACCGAAACGATTCTACATCTACTACTATTACTCCACACATCGACCGCTATCCAGCATGCATCTAGAGTATTAAGTTCATAAGAACAGAGTAACGCATTAGGCAAGATAACATGATGTAGAGGGATAAACTCAAGCAATATGATATAAACCCCATCTTTTTATCCTCGATGGCAACAATACAATACGTGCCTTGCTGCCCCTGCTGTCACTGGGAAAGGACACCGCAAGATTGAACCCAAAGCTAAGCACTTCTCCCATTGCAAGAAAGATCAATCTAGTAGGCCAAACCAAACTGATAATTCGAAGAGACTTGCAAATATATTTAAATCATGCATAAAAGATTTCAGAGAAGAATCAAATATTGTTCATAGATAATCTTGATCATAAACCCACAATTCATCGTATCTCGACAAACACACCGCAAAAAGAATTACATCGAATAGATCTCCAAGAGAATCTAAGAGAACTTTGTATTGAGATCCAAAGAGAGAGAAGAAGCCATCTAGCTAATAACTATGAGGACATCATCGGAGAGGCTATGGTGTTGATGTAGAAGCCATTCGTGATTGATTCCCCCTCCGACAGAGCGCCGGAAAAGGCCCCAAGATGGGATCTCACGAGTACAGAAGGTTGCGGTGGTGGAAATAGGGTTTCGTGGTGCTCCTGGATGTTTTCGAGGTATATGGGTATATATAGGAGGAAGAAGTATGTCGGTGGAGCTTGGGGGCGCGCCTACCCCCCTGGGCGCGCCCTCCTGCCTCATGGCCTCCTCGCTTCTTTCTTGACGTCCACTCCAAGTCTCCTGGATCACGTTTGTTCCAAAAGTAACTCTCCCAAAGGTTTCATTCCGTTTGGATTCTGTTTGATATTCCTTTTCTGCGAAACACTGAAATAGAAAAAACAGCAATTTGCACTGGGCCTTTGGTTAGTAGGTTAGTCCCAAAAATAATATAAAAAGGTATATTAAAGCCCATTAAACATCCAAAACAAATAATATAATAGCATGGAACAATCAAAAATTATAGATACGTTGGAGACGTATCATTCATCAAGAGGCAGCAGGTTCGATCGGCTTCAGTTAGCAGCAGTAGCGAAGGAATCGCTCGATCGAGTTTAGTTAACAGCCAGATCGATCGATTGCTCGGGTTCAGTAACGCGTAGCCTGCAGTGCAATTTCTCGGGTTCAATAGGAAAACGCCTCTCTCGGGTTTAGTTAGAGCCCAATGCCTCGCACCCACGCGCGTACGTGTACGAGAGAAATGCACAATCCCTTCGTGCATCGCTCGGCCCCGACCACCCACCGTAACCGGGAACTCCCCAATATTTTCCTCGCCCTCGCTTCTACCACGGTTTTTTCTGTCATGGACGGCCCAAAGAATGTCATGCAGCTGTGTCTCCGGCCCGCCCAGGACGAAAATCCCATTTTCTATCATGATTTTTTGTCATAGAAGTAGGAGCCCACCATATCTATGATGACACCAGGTTTTTCACAGTTATCGTCATAGAAGTGTCATAAGAATGACAGGAAAAAAACTCGTTCGGCCCAAAATGTCATGAATGTCTTTTTTTTGTAGTGATGGTTTGGTGACCAAATGTTGTTCGGAGTCCCGGATGAGATCACGGACATGACGAGGAGCTCCAGAATGGTTCGGAGGTAAAGATTGATATATATAGGACGATGATATATATTTGGACACCGGAAGAGTTTCTGGAGGTACCGAGTAGTCATTCAATCACTGGAAGAGGTTTCGTGAACCCCGGGGAAGGTTAATGGGCCAGATGGGCCAAAGGGGGAACACACCAGCCCACAAGGGGCTGGTGCGCCCCTCCTAAGGCTGCAACATTTGGGGAGAAAAGGAAAAGGGGGATTCGGCATCCCCCTTTCTTTCCCCCTCCGGTAAATATGGTAAGGGGCGGCTAGGGGCAGGAACCCTAGGAGGATTCGGCCTCCCTTGGGGCGCCTCCTGGTTTACTCCCCTCCCCCCCCACACACACCTATATATAATATATGTGGGAGGGGGCGCCACACAACCCACGACAATATCTTAGCCGTGTGTAGCGCCCCCCTCCACAGTTTCGTCCATCGATCATATTTTCATAGTGCTTAGGCGAAGCCCTGCGGAGATAGCATCGCCACCACCGTCACCATGCCATCGTGTTGTCGGAACTCATCCACTACTTCACTGTCTTGCTGGATCAAGAAGGCGAGGACATCACCGAGCTAAACGTGTGCTGAACGCGGAGGTGCCGTACATTTGGTACTCAATTGGTTGGATCGCAAAGAAGTTTGACTACATCAACCGCGTTACTAAACACTTCCACTTATGGTCTACAAGGGTACGTAGACTCACTCTTCGCCCCTCGTTGCTATGCTTCTCCATGGATAGATCTTGCGTGTGCATAGAAATTTTTTTGTTTTCCATGCAATGTTTCCCTACACCAAGCGCTATCGTACCGCAGATGGAACTCCTGCTAGTTCTAGTGGTCCTCCCAGGCAGAATGTGAAGACGACAGCCGATAAGCAGAAGGAGAAGGAGAAGCACACCCATTCTGATGAGATGATTGCCAAGGAGTTTGAGGTGTTCCACATTCGCAATTCGTATCGCCGTGCTCAGGATGCGGCACTTGTTGGTCGTCCCATTTGGACCAAGGAGCAATCATTGATCTAACTTGACATTCTGAAGGCCAAGAAGAACTTGTTTATGACCGTCAAGTCTATTGATGCCTCTCACATGGAGAACAATCCGGCATACTTTGGAGAGGCTCTTGCTCTTTGTCATCAATGGGGACTCATTCCCTTCATCACCTACAACAAGGACTATGATCCAGAGATTGTGGCTCAATTGTATGCCATGGTTCACTTTCATGCCAATGAGGAGAGATCTATGTCATGGATGACTGGTGGGAGAATATTCAAGGTTGATTGGAAGGACTTCATGGATTGTTCGGGCATTGCTGATGAGGGAGAAGACAACCCAGTTGGTCTCAGGCCTCACAAGGAATCACCTCCCACACACAAGTCCAAGCTTATCCGCTACTCCCGAATGGTGAAGACTCTCAAGGGAGCCACTCGCATGGAGCTCATTCCCTTCTTGGATATCATGCATCAGATCTTTCGCAACACTCTCTTCCCTTGCATAGGGAATTTAGACATGGTGCACTCCTACTTGGTGGATCTCCTCTTAATGTGCATCAAGGAGCAGGGCAAGACATCTACTTTGGACATCTCCCACATCATGTGGCATGAGCTACGCTCCACCGTGCTTGACCAGAAGGTGACCATCTATGGCCCTTATCTGTTTAAACTGATTGAAGAGAAGTGGGATGCTGAGTTTCCAAGCGAGGAGCTTCCTACTGAGTGCACGGTGACTCATCCGGTTCTGAATCTGCGTTAGAAGGAGAACTGGGGGATTGTGCCTGTTGCCCCCGGTGATGAGATTGCCCCTATCGATTCTGATGATGAGGCTGAGCCAAATTATGAGTTTGTTCCCTCTCCAAAGAAGGTGCCATCTTGGGCATCTCAGCTCAAGTCAAAGATGAAGAAGCTCTTCTGCATGGAAGCCCAGGGTCAGTACAGGGCTCATGTGGCCGATAAGGCTGCTCTCGCGCATCATAAGCACTTGATGGGGCACCTGGGTCAGGAGATTCCTAGTGGCTCTGAGGAGCGGGACACGGATGAGGAGACTTGGGTCTCTCGGCACTAAAAGTGGTCAGATTCAAAGACGGGGCATCAGCATGCAGCTGCAGAGGAGTCTGAGGGGCACGAGGAGCATGAGGACTCAGATGAGCATGAGGAGTTCTGATGAGCTGGCGCTTCACCATCACCTTGGTCGTGTCTACCACTCTTTGCCCTTTTGGTGTCTCGATGCCAAAGGGGGAGTGTAGGGATTTGCCAAGTCACGAGTGTGTCTTCTTTGTTGTTGATTTCGTTCTCTCGTGAACTCTTTTTCGTTGTTTGGTTTGCTTTAAGTTTGTGTGTGGAACTGAAGTACCTTTACTTTCATATGGTGTGAGGCATATGCTACCCTATCCCTATCCTTATGTCAAGTATCGTATTAGCTTGTGAGATGTTATCTATCTTATGCTCTACCTTTATGCTCACATGCTACTAACTTGCATCCTTGCTTTTCCATCTCATGTTGTTGATGCAAGTTTTGCCAGTCTACAAAATATAGGGGGAGTGTTGATCCTAGTGTTTGTGCTTTGCATTCCAAAGGCATACCCAATTAGTACACACATCTAGGGGGAGCCCGTCTATATTTTGTAGATGTTGGGATTGCATATTATCTTATCTTATTCTTGTGCAAATCCCGTGTTGTCAGCAATCCACCAAAAAGGGGGAGATTGTTAGGGCATATTTCTCCCTTAGTGGTTTTGGTGATTGATGACAATGCTTTTGTGGACTAATCGTGTGCATTGAGCATTTAAGTTAATCTATCATATGGCGCAAAGATGATTTGAACCCCTCTAGATATTTATGAAGACGATGTTTTTCTTGCGTTTCATTTTTAGTGGACTTGAGTCATAGGATCACGGTACCATGCATTAAGAGGGGGTCCGCTTCGGAAAGGTTTCAGTGGAATCAACACGTACACTATCACCTTGCACTCCCCTTCTTTCCCGTCATGTGAGCTTGTCCCTCCTTTATGCTTGGACCTTGCAAGAACAGCCTAAGCGGTAGTACCGCTCTACTCCGTGGTAGTACCACTCCAGCGGTACTGCAGCTGTGCAGTGCGGCTCCTACTTCACCCTGTTTGAGGGTTCTTTAAATTGGCGTTAGTAGAGCGGTAGTTCTGCGCTGTAGTACCGCTCCTGCGGTACTACGGGCTTACCTTCCTCTCTACTACCACGGGCTTACTGGCTCTTTCTAGCTAACCGAAAGTACCGCTGCTTACCGCGGTAGTACGGCTCCAGCGGAACTACCGTTGGCCTGTGTCGCGGGGAGTACCGCTTAATTTTTGTGTTCTGGACTGGTCTGTTCCATGGGCGGAAGTAGAGCGGTAGTACCACCCCAAGCGGCACTACTGCCCTGCCCTCCTCTACTACAGCGGTCTCTGGCTATTGTTCAACACCAAGCAGAGAGTACCGTTGGTGGGAGTGGTAGTACCACTCTGGGGAACTACCGCCTTCGTGACTAGTTCAGTTTGAACTACGTAGCCGGAACTTCCATGCCAGCCGCGAGCGGTACTACCGCTTGTGCACGGACAGAGGGTGCATAACGGTTGGATTTATTCCCCCGCTATATAAGGGAGTCATCTTCCCCAAGTTGACTCGCCTCTTCCTCCCCTAAGCTCCATTGTTACTCACATGCTCATTCTTGCCCGATCTCTCTCCCTAGCCAATCAAACTTGTTGGTTCTTTAGGGATTGCTTGAGAAGGCCTAGATCTACACTTCCACCAAGAGAAATTTGATTCCCCCCACTAATCCCTTGAGGATCTTGTTACTCTTGGGTGTTTGAGCACCCTAAACGGTTGAGGTCACCTCGGAGCCACATTCCATTATGGTGAAGTTTCGTGGTGGTGGTGTTGGGAGTCTCCAATTCGGTTGTGGAGAGAGCCCCAACCTTGTTTGTAAAGGTCTGGTTGCCGCCTTCAAGGGCACCACTAGTGGAATCATGGAATCTCGCACTGTGTGAAGGCGTGAGGAGAATACGGTGACCCTAGTGGCTTCTCGGGGAGCATTATGCCTCCACACCGCCCCAACGGAGACGTACTTCCTCTCAAAGGGAAGAAAATTTGGTAACACATCCTCGTCTCCCCCGACTCCACTTGTGGTTATCTCTTACCTTTACTTTGTGCTTGCTTTACTTGTGTTTCTTATCTTGCTTACTTGTGGTATGGTCATTGCTAGCATCATATATGTTGTTCACCTAGTTGCATATCTAGACAACTTAATTTGTTAAGAAAAGCTAAAAATTGGTAGTTGCCTATTCACCCCCCTCTAGTCAAATCATATCGATCCTTTCACCGCTATCCAAAGATCTTCACTTTTGCCGGAACATTTGATTTCCATAGTACGAACCATAACTTATTTACTGTATAGTTTTCAACAATATGCGGAGTAGTTACAAGGGTACTGCATTTGTGCTCCCATTTGCCAAAGTAAGATGATTTGACCGAGAAATACCCACTCTTAGAATTGTGCCAGGCAATGAAATCTTCTCTATCTGTAACAAGGTGAATAGATAGTGTGGCTTTCACATCAACCGGCCAAAACACAGAGCACATCAAATCTTCGTCCCAATTGTTTGTCACTGAATGAATGAGGTATGGGACATTTTGCAACACTATACCTCCTCGAGGTGTTCTCACCCTCAAAGTTGGGCTCAAAGGAACCCACGTATCATTCCATGTATTAACTTGCAATCCATCTCCTATACGCGAGCCACATCCTCTTTTAAATGCTTCCAAGCCTGGAATAGTACCTTGCCATGTCATAGATGAGCCCTTTTTTGGTTGTGCATTCAACAGATTTCCTTCCGAATAGTATTTGGCTCTAAGAACAGAGGCACAAAGTTAATTAGGTTCATCCATCAATCTCCTGTTTAGCTAACATGGTTAAAACATTTAGATCTCTCAATCTCATTCCTCCCATTAACTTAGGAATACATAATTTTCCCCATGACATCCAGTGCATCCTTTTATGCTCTTGTCATTTATTAGATCACCTTAATGAATTTTTTTCAGGATTTTGAATACTAACAGTGGAAACACTGATATGGACTAAGCCACCGCTTTGAACAACACTTCTTTCCCTCCTATTGATAGCATTTTTTTCTTCCTCCATCCAATTCTTGCAAAACTCTATGAATAAGATGACGGAAGCAGTCGGATCGATCGACTCCCACCATTGCACGCAAGCCAAAGTACATGTCATTCAAGGACTATGTCATGATATCCGGTGTTTGGCACACTTGTACCCTTGAGTCAACCTGTGTTACCATCTGGCATGAGCTCGTACAGTACTCATCAAGGAGTGTTCTGAGACATGATGCATTTTATCCATCTGCCGACATAAGAATAAGCGAGTCATCTTCAAAAAGCAAGTGTTAAGTAGCCATGTTGTTTTTAGTGCTACTGTGTGTTGTTTTCGCAGCGCAATTTATGTTGTGCAACTGTTTGTTTGACCTGGTTGTAAGTGTTTCCTAACTACTCCTACCTTATATCGTTCAGCCGTGATGCTCTATATTATAATACAATATAAACGGGTGAAATCCTGTTTGGAGACTTTCATAGCACATAACATTGCACAGTTGAGAACCAACAATTAGAATTGAAAATGCAGGTGTGAAAACATCCACAGAGATTGATACAACATTTTTCTTTCCCAGAATGATAATATGAGTGCTTGAAACTGACTGACGCGAGGCAACCCTCGCTAGAGAGAACAGATTAGCTGTTGACTATGCACATTCCCCGAATGTTTATTGCACAAGATTGCAAGCCTCGTGGATCCAAACCTTTGGTGGAATGAACCCAGTTCTGGTCATTTTGTGGAGACCCCATAGCCGTGCATTTCTAGTTTCCTACGGCCGTTGCTCCATCTATTCCGCTCGTAGCATTTACCCTTGTATTTGGATCCTGGAGCCGCCTGTTACAGCAAAACAAGGCGAATAATAAGCTGTGTGCACATATCTAGAGTATCATCTGGAACAAACAATGTATGCAACATACGTACCGCAACAGGCTTAATAACCTCAGTTGAAACACAACTCTCGCTGCACTGATCTGCACCAACACTAGAAATACAACGTCATAAGATACTGGCCATAGCTGGTAAACAAGGTTGTCAACTAAGAGAATCTGTCAACAAGAATCACTATGTCGCTGGTTTTTCTTGTCAACTGACCTTAATAGAAGAAACCATACCTGTCATACGGCTGCCCATGACTGTCCACCGCAAAGTTAACTTCTGGGTTTGGCGTAATAATGGGAACACCAACAGCACAATTGCCCTCTTCACTACTGTTACTCCGAATTTCCAGTAACAGCTCAGGCTCCGGTTGGTCTCTATCTTCTACCCCCACTGAAGTGCTTTCTTGACTATCACTTTCCAATGTCTCGCGAACGATCCTAGTACATTCCAGTTGGTACTCAGATCCTGTAATTGCCAATAAGACTATCAAATCAAAGTTCACCCATACAGTCTTCCTATAAAATAAATAATCAAAGCATGCAAAAGCCAGGCATGTTTGAAGCAACCTATTACTTCAATAGGTTATTTTGCATATCTATATCTGTGCGGACATAGACAACAACATTCATATTCAGAGGTAGCATCAATTTTCCAATATGCTTAATAACTAGTTTGATTCATCTTTCCTTTTTAAGATTCCAGAAACTGATATGTCTAGTGCTCCCTAGCCAAGTATCAAGTGAGCGAGAGAGAGAGAGAGAGAGAGAGAGAGACCATTCAACTCTTCTGGATGGCTAAATGCATTACTTGAAACCTTCTGACAAATAGTGGTTCCCCAAGAGCTGAAAACGGAGTTCTCTGCCAATGCTAGACTGTTATAGTTAGTCTGCGCTGTGACCTCCAACTCTTCTGAATGATTGGATGCATTGTTCACAACCGTGTCACATGCTAGACTGTTATAGTTAGTCTGCGCTGTAACCTTCAACTCTTCTGAATGATTGGATGCATTGTTCACAACCGTGTCACATGCGGTGGTTCTTTCAAAACTGACAATGCTGTTCTTCCCCAACTCAATTTCTTCCGCATTAAGCACCAACTGGATGCTCATATCTCTTGGATTATGATCCGTGGCATCTAAAATCTTCTGACAGATGGTGGTTCCCTGGAAACTGAGAATGCTGCTCTCTGCCAATTCAAACCTCTCAGAGCAAGACATTGCTGTGAAACCAAATGATCCTGTCCATGTTTCTAGAAGCTGAGGAATCGCCGGTAAGATAAGCCTTTCCACCCCCAAGCCAGAAAGTAACTGCAAAGTAAAATAGAAAGTAAATAGAGCCACACACAGCAACAAAATGCCAGGAATATTGACAATCAAATGGGAACGTGATGTTGCAACATTCAAACTCAATTTCACAATGGCCAGTAATTTTAAAATATATTTATTTAAGTAGTAAAAGTAAAAAACCTTTTCCAGTTCATTCATCAGTAAGCGACACATTCCTTGTCGACGATGTTGAATTCTTGTACCGATAAGAGGCAGCTCAGCAAACTTCTTCCCACATACCCTAAACAGAAAATAAATTGTGATATGGAGAAAAGAACGATAAACTAAAAAAGTTTGCAATTACCATGGAGGACCACTGAGAAGAGTGAAATACCTAAAAGTGCCGACAGATATTAGCTCACCATCTTTCTGGAGAAGTATCGTGTAAAATCCCCTAAAATTAAGCCGTCGGAGACCTGATCTGTAGATGATTAGATAAAAAAATTACAGTCTCCATTTATGATGATTAATAATGAACGGAGAAATACCAGCCACATCTAGAATATATAAGCTGTACATAGATGAATTATTGTGATGAAATAGACTAGAAACTGTTGAAGTATATGTGGATTGAACAGTTAGGAGGACATTGGCTCTACTGGTTGGTGCGTGAAACTTAATATGGTATAAATTCAGGCAAAGTGTCCAGCAAGTGTGAGGTGAAATAGAGAAAATAAATGCTAAGAGGGAGTTACTGACAAGTCATCCTAGAACTAAGTGAGTGTTGTAGTTAAATTTATGCACTGTAGCAGAATATCCATGCTATAAGAATGATAATACTCCCTGTTGTCAATTGTCATATAGTACCATCTAAATTAAGCTTATCTAAAATGTTGTAATATAGTATTCCCTGCGTTTCACTGTATCTGTCCTCAGCCAACCATAAGAACCAACAAAACACTATGGGCTAGTTTGGTTCGTGTCCTCGTGACAACTCGCCTGGCCTGGAGCGTGCCTGTGTGTTGCCTGGATACTGTTTGGTTGCTATCCTCGAAGTGCCTGGACTTGCCTGGACTGGAATGGTACGGAGGTGATTAGCCTGGATGGGGTGTGGATAGAGGAGCCATGCAAGGGGTTAGCCTGGCCCAGGCGTCGAAATTCCAACGCCTGGCAAGCCATAATGGCTGCCTGGGGTTTGCATGTATGGAGTTGATCTCGGTAGAAAGGACTATGAATTATTATTTTAAGTCTAATCACTCTCCAGGCCAGGCTCAAAAACCAAACACGTTTCCATCGATGCTGCCTGACCAGGCAACAATACACCCAAAAATCAAATCCAGGCCAGGCAGTACTTCTTCCCAGGCACGTAGCTGTGGACATCAACCAAACTAGCCCTATATCTAAGAGCGAGGTGAGAAATGATCATGCATACCCCTATTAAATTACATGCCACAACCACTTAACCTCTTCCAAAAGCTTAAAAGTATGGCAGAGAGCATAAACATTGAAACAAGACTGCAGAGATGAAGGACAGATATTGTGAAACGAAGGTAGTATAAGCTAATGATTTCCATGATCCCATCAAGCCTACCACACAAAAGTAATCAACACATGATTAATGGAAGGTAAAATGAAGACAGACACATTGAAATGGTGCCATAGCAGTTCTTACTCTCTATTGAACACAATATCTTCAGAAAGATCTCTTCGTGTGCGGGGCTCGATAATAGTAACAAAACATTCATGAAGAACATCAAGTGCAATGCACAGCTTGCCATACTGTTCTGCCATTATCTCATTGTAAAAATCGCCATGGTCACTAGCATTTTCTCTGTCAAATCTGAGTATGGTGCATGATAAGCCTTCGACAGGAGTTGGAATTGGTTTCCCGATAAGCTCTTGCAAATGCTGAAATATCTGCACATCAGAATAGATTATGAGACAACATAATGAGCATGCATGAAGTTCAAATTCTAAAGTAATTCAGGGTGGAAACAGCATTTTATCTAAGTGTTGTCATACCTCTGAGCATCCCCTACTGCAAAACCAGCACCCTTCTGGACAGCAGGTGAGCTGATCACCTTTGTTTCTCATGCAACCAACATGATCTACCAAAATATGATAAAAAGGAAATCAGTGGTTTTCAAAATATAATTATATGTTACTCCCTCCGTCCCAAAATAAGTGTCTCAACTTTGTACTAACTTTAGTTCAAAAGATGTACTAAAGTTGAGACACTTATTTTGGGACGGAGGGAGTACTATTGAGTGTTCAGAAAACCATACATTCACGTTCACACTGATCACAATACATAATAGTCTTCTCGGTGAATTGGTTGGTATCAGGATCATAATCACTCAAGTCACAAATACTACATCTACAAGATGGACAGTACCAGCTTCCTTCCGGAGTGGCCTACAAAAGTAGCATGATACTGCATGTCAGATCAACAGACAAGCAAGTGCATATAGAAAGAAGATGTTGCTTATATAATAGAAAAATCAAGGAAATGTAGCAACCATATGAACCAAGTATGAAGCTAAAACCACATGCTCGTCACATTGTTCAAAACAGAAATTGAATAGGCATTCCAAGTGCTCATTAGAAATCATACAAGTTTGGGTTTGATGGGAAATATCCAATGAATCACTGGTGATCAAATAAGAAAAAATAAATAGCTTTTTAAGTATATGACCGAATGACATGCTCCTGTGCTGTAACAGGAGATTTGCGAAAACATAGGCGTGAAAATTTAAAACTCTTGATGAAAAAGGAGTTCGCTCTGATAAGATAAGGAGTACCTCCAAACCGACACAAGCATGGTGGAAGGATGAAGGACAATTGTCACAAAGTAATATTTCCCCACCCTCATTGCATATCGAGCATATTGAATCACTTTCTGTATCAGAACAATTTGTCTTCAAGCGCACGTGCAGTGATTCTTTGGGCTTGTTTTCACCCATCAATTCAACTAAACACTGTGAAAGGGACCTCCCATCCTTCAAAAAGATATGAGCAGCAGGTAACCGAGTACTGCACCCAGCATGAACCTCAAAGCTTTCCAGAGTGAATAGTTCATTGCAACACCTGCATTTTATTCCATCTTTAGTAACGGCACCTTCCTTTAGCCGAGGCCCATCACTTCTTTGCTTATAAGTAAGTTTAACTCTTGGTAATAGAATATTTTTGTCTACCAACAGAGACAGAACGGTTTTAGCACGATGCTGATATGGCAGGATTTGTCCATGTGTTGAACTCAAAACTCGTGCATGGCTCATAGGCACCGAAGATGATTTTCTTTTCTTTGATTTTACATGACATGTAGGCCAGCTAAACATGCCATCATGTCTATCTAAAACTGAAACCGGCAGGTCCTTTCTTCCACTTGTATCCCTTGCTCCGCCACCGAGTGCTATAGACGTATCAGTGGTGATCCCAGAGCTTACATTATTCTCCTTTTGATATCCATCCTCTAAGTATCCTTTACATGCTGCCAGCAGACATTTGTAGGACTTGCCATGTGGAGAATGATACCGAAGCTCCCGTTTTTTACTAGATTTCATCTTTTGGCAGACTATCCAACCAGAAGATTTGAGGAACTTCTTAGCTTTTGATCTCAGAAATTTCTTTTTCCTGACATTCTGCACATCCGCTTCCACACAGTCTACATATTTCCCTACAACATCAGATTTATTTTCACGTTTACGCTTACCAAGTGTTGCCAGGTCCCTTGAAACTGCTGCATCGAGATTTACTCTGTTTGCTGCCAAATAATTGCAATTATCAGGAATGCCTTCAGTATTGTTCCCTTTAACTCGTTTAATACACTGAACTGCGAAGCTCCTGAGTACTTGAAGGAAAGAAACGTAAGTCTTCCCGACAGGTGACTTGTACCGGTATCTCTTAATAGTACTTGGTTGACCGTTAGGCCTTATAATATCGTCTTCTTTGAACACAATTCTCCAACCTAATGCCAGGAGATGCTCCTTCAGCTTCATCCTCATGGTTTCATTAATTTGTCCCTGGGAAAAACTGGTAACCTCTTGGTAACTAGCAAGCAGCGACGCTATCGGTGGGGAAAATTTTGCATCTAGCTGTACTGGCATCCAAGAAGCTGAGGCATCCGTACTCAACTTATTATGGTGTTTGTTCTCCATTAGGATAAGATCTGTGCCAATTGAGCTGCAATCTTCACTATTTCGAGTCGCGCTATGTAGAAGCAAATCATTTGTATGACAACCCTTCTGTGCCAGGTAAGCCTCACATGCTGCTATAAAAGATGCAAACCGCTTCCCATCAGGTGAGACACAATATCTGTTCTTAGCTCTATCGTCTACAAAGGTCCACCCTACTGATTTAAGATAGTGCTTTGCAGACTCCCGTTTGGCACGAGCACTAATCCTGTCGTTATTGCGATAGTATGAGATGAACTCTAACATGGTCCGGCAGATAGCAGCTGATGCAGAATCCAGCTTATCCGAGACAATTGGCTCGATATTCTTATTTTGAAAGGCTGCAGATGTTGAAGTTTCTGCTGATCTACAAGAGTCTCCTATTTGATTTCCATCTTGGTGAGGTTTGTCACATACAGACCGTAATTCTGCAATAAGGGCTGCAAGTGATCCCTCCCAAAAAGACTCTGTTCCACACATCCACGTATTGTCTTCTGCCGTCAATGAAAGATTTGACCTCAGGTCATACCATATCTGCCTGACTGATACAGGTAAACCATCCTTCTCTTCATGTGACAACAGCATTTGGAGAAACAACCAGATCCCGCGTGGTTTCCATGTTCCAGTAACTTCATCCCAGTCCTGAGTATGGCGTAGCTGGTCGACTGCCATAATGCGTTCATCACCTTCATCAGGAAAAAAGACCTTCCTCTCCATGGAGCCTTCAGCGTGATCAGCAATTACACCTTCCCAGTAGGATCCTTCCACTAGTGCATCAACCCACAGTCCATAGCTTGCATCAGATACCTGCAGCGGTTGATGTGGATGCACCGGTCTTACTTTTCCACGAGTGGATCCCTGAGCCGCACTTGACTTGCCATCGATAGCATCTGACACCTCAACTTTCTCAACAAGAGGTGACCCGCTACCATTGTCATCAACAAAATCATTGTATCTTACAGAGCGGAAGTTGTCCAAAATTTCAATCACAACAGCCTGATGCCATGATCCGCATAGCCCTGGATCAAAACTAATGACCTGCAGAAGCGAAATATATCAGTGAATCTACTCCCATTCACAAGTATGAGAGTTTTCGCAGTGAGATTGCAAAAAAAAAAGGATGGTAACATTTCCAGCACGCATCAGTGGTGGTGACAAATGATAACAATGAATACGTAGGGAGGACATTTTACAGATGATGCCATTGGTTTGACCATGGTTCATGGACAAGGTAAACTCATTAGGTGCGTGCGAAACAGAGACGGCTGCCTCACTTCCTATTTTTCTTTTGCGTTCCTACTAACACAATACAATGCTACACATTCCAAGCACTAGCACTCAACAGTGAAGGGTAACTGTGTGTGCGCAAGACAGCATATCAATCAAGAAAAATGCTACTGCAAACTGACACTTCTATGAGAGGCCAATAATAACATTCAGTCCGTCGAGCACCAACCAAGAACCCATGATTCCGAACAAATTTCCACACAGGTACCAACAAAGCAAAGATCTTTTACCATGTTACTACATCAGATAGATGAGATGCAAGCGAAATAACTCGGCAGACTAATTAGGCGACTGGCAGGCATGCAGGCGCAACCATGCACTGACTAACGCCATTGTTTGACAAGAACTTCATCGCAGATTAACCCAAACATGTTATTTCCGCCGACAGTCTTAGATCATTCAGATGGATGCCAACTCAATCGCTCCCAGCTGCACACGATTATCGCGCAAAACAACAATCACCGGCGCGTTCTACCGGAACTAACCACATTAGCACAAGTCATCTGACGAAGGTGGGACTCCGTTCAGAGCCAACCACGCTAGACTAGACTACAGGGGAGGCACGGGAAGTCAAACCCAGGCGAGCCAGGCGCGCGGGAGCAATGCGTGGCCCGCCCGGCGATGACGGCGGTGCGGATTTCGACGGCGCTGACCTCGACGTGCTCGCCCGGAAGAAGCTTCCGCTCCCCCGCGGCGGCGACGGGGGGCGGCTCGCGCCTCCGCTTGGCGGCCCCCCGCGGCATTGCGGCGCCGCGAGCGGCGACGGACGGCCTCGGATTCGAGGGCCGGGCGGCGGCGGCGGTGGTTGGGGGAGGGGGAGGAGGCGGAATCCAGGGGGGCGGAGGTGGATACAGGGGAGGAGGAGGGGACGGGTTTAATGGAGAGGTTATTTTTACAGCACTCGGCCGGTGCTGGCTGCTAGTATTGAGTAATTAACACCGGCGTTAATCGCCCGGTAATTCACTTGGGGTAAGAAGATCCGCCCTTGATCTGCTATTTGAGTCTCGGCAATAAATGAGGTTCGTGAGCATGTAATACTTGCCAGAAAAAACAAGTGGCGATTTTGGTTAGTAGTACAGGATTTTAGGTGAGCGGCAGTAGTGATCCCGTTTCCTTCCGTTTTGGCAGGTAGATGAGGGCCTTTACTGTGTTTTGATCTCGGGAGTAAAAGTTGAGATATTTGGGAATGCATTGCATGTGATGTTTACTGCGGCCTCGCAAGGGTTTAAGGTAAAGGTCGCCCCGTCCGTCCTTGTGTTTCCACTGGCCTTTGTCCCGCCACTGGAGCAACGGCGTGTGAATGGATGGCCGTGATGGACCTCACATGATCTCAACTTGTTGTTAACTCCGTAAAATATTTCATAATCAGATTAGTGTTAAGCAATAATAATATAGGCCGTGGGTTGGCGTGAGGCACAGCCAATATGGCATCCGCCTTGGGGGAAAAGAAAAGAAATGAGCTGCGCACAGCTCGGAGCGAACAGTAGTACCTTTTTTTTTGAAAGTTGCGAACAGTAGCACCTGATCTTAGCTGCAGCCTCGTCTTTACTTGTGGAATCGCCCAAGATATGCAGGTGTGCAACACGTGAGTGCGCCCACACCGCTGCTGTGAACCCCTAAATGGCGAAGGACCGTCCTTTTTTTTTTTGGACAGAGAGAGAGAGGGGAAGGAGAAGGACCACCACCTTGACCATCCCATCTCTGTCTGGGCTCCAACGGGCATCGTATCAGCTCACTCCTCTCTGTCTCAGATGAAGTGTCAATTTGGCAATGAACTTCATCGGGGAACATGTGAAAGGGAATAAAAAAGGTTTGTTTTTTTACTTTTAATAGAAGAGACAAACCTTGAGCATCATGAGCGAGCCAGGACTCGAACGCGGGCAGGAAGGTTGGCTATAGACTCACGCCCTGCTTTTCTCTCACATGGCAAAAGATTAAAAAAATCAATAGAAAATGCAACATTGAGCATCGCGCGTGGGCCGAGACTCGAACGCAGGCGGGCTGGCTGCACACTCGTGCGATGCTTTGTTATCATATGGTGAAAGA
The DNA here is from genome assembly GCF_056163025.1 of Triticum urartu. Taxonomy (NCBI): domain Eukaryota; kingdom Viridiplantae; phylum Streptophyta; class Magnoliopsida; order Poales; family Poaceae; genus Triticum; species Triticum urartu. The sequence continues at coordinate 445,183,382 of NC_141876.1, forward strand.
GAATGAAAAAAAGGCATTTTATTGATATATATAAGAGGCAACCTTGATTGAAAGAGAATAAAAAAGTTTTTTTAATAGAAGAGGTGACCTTGAGCACCACGCGTGAGCCAAGACTCAAACGCGGGAGAGCGGGCAGTCTACAGACTCGCGCAATGCTCTGTTATCACATGGTGAAAGAGAATGAAAAAAAGGCATTTTATTAATATATATATATATATAAAGAGGCAACCTTGAGCATGACAGGAGCCAAGGCTCGAACACGGGCGGGCAGGCTACCTGCACACTCGCATGATGCTTTGTTATCACATGGTAAAAGAGAATTGGCTAACACCATATGTGATCCAAAGTATATGGGTTAGTTTGGTTTGCATCCACGGTAGGATGCCTGGCCAAAAGTCCTGCCTGGTGTGGCCTTGAAATGTGGATAAATTTGTGCCTGATCAGGCATTCTATGCGGACAGATATTCGGTGCTTGCCTGAAGTGGGAGCTATCTAGTTTAAAAAATAATCTTATTAGCACGTCCATCGAGAAGTATTGTTGTAATTAGTATCCCAGGGCGTGGAGAGCTATCTAGTTTTAAAAATATATACTTCTATAAAATATGGTTACTTTTAGCTGTGGCGTCAATACTTATAACACAACCTATACAAAGCACCATCTTCACAAGCAGTAGCATGCGTTGAAAAGAACTTTCATTCTGGGTCAAGCTTTTTCATTTGCAATGCTGATTGAATGCTTATGGATCCATAATTATTTTGCTGCACATATAATGCAAGACAAGTGCTCAAAGATTTGCTGATTAAAACTTGCAAATTCACAAGCTTAGATAAACTATAAATAGCCAGAACAATATCATGTGATAGCCTGACTTATTAGTGATGATAGACTACTCATATCAATAAGAAATTTCTTTTTTTTCGGGAGCCCATTCGGAAAGAACTTCAAAGTTAAGCGTGCTTAGCTTGGAGTAATTTTGGGATGGGTGACCGACCGGGAAGTTGCTTCCGGATACGCACGAGTGAGGACACAGTGCGCAGAAAAGACTAATATTGATCTGTGAGGCCAGTCTAGATCCCGCCAGGAGTAACGACCACCAACGGTGTGTCTGAGGCGTTACAAGTTGGTATCAGAGCCGACCCTCACGGTTACACGAATGTTTGCAGGTACATACGTATACGAAAAAGGTTACTCAACCACAGACCGGCTCTATGTTTTTAGGGTCCTAGGCAAATTCGCCGAAACAGGTCCTTAAGGATGTATATATGGGTAGGTGTACATGTGTATATGTTTGTACTTTCATTTGTAAAGTATTAAGATTTAACTTTCAACCACACAATCTTAGTTTGATATAATGCGATGTCTATCAATAATTGTTGAGCAATGTCATATTATACATAGAACAAAAATAAAAGATTTGCAAAATAAAGTTAGGGTGATTACCTCGGATAGGAACCAACAAACAATTACTCCATCCACAATAATGTCTCGGAGCTTTCAAAGAATACTTCTTCAGGCATTAACATCAACATTAATTAAGATGAAAGAAACTTATTAAAGCACCATTTTGTGATTCAATATACTGATCCCCTCATTTTCCTTTTTTTCCTTTCATCAACACCCAACAACTACTTCTCGGGCAACATTCTAACACCTAAAGAGTAAAAAAATGGAATTTATAAATTAGACGTTTTTAAAAAATTGAAAATTAGAAGTTAGATCCCTAACAATCTAAGATGGCATGTAGTGGTAGCTTGATAAAAATATGGGGATGGGTCATGTAAGCAGGCAACGACCTAAACGACGAGGCAGACAAGCAACATATGAGACTACACCTAGCGAGTGGCAACATGATGTGAGAAAGCCACCGTGGTGCCATGTAGACGAATCACGACTCGCAGCATGACCAACGGCCTTATTCCAAGATTATTTTGGGCTGTACAAGTTGGACTGTGGGCTTTTTTTGTTTTGGAAAAGAGTATGGGCCTATGTGCAGGAATATATATAAATAACATGTAGGATCATGGCCCCCTAAGGCCTGGGCTCGCCCTCCCATCTAGGCCCAGAGCCGACACTGCTCACCCAACAAAATTTCTGGGTAATAGTTTCCACGCCTAGAATTACCTAAAAAAGACTTGAGATTTGTGAGATTTTTGTTGAGGCTAACTTTGACTGAAAACTAAAGCGTGTTGTTAGAACCATATAAGATCAACTCAGTGTGGTTGGTTTGCTAGTCAACTTATGGGACTAGTACCTTGCAATAAAAGGCAGAGACCTAGTGCGTCACAGGCCCGACCCGCCTCCCTCTCCCCCTCCTCCTCCCCCTCCCCCTCCCCCTCCCCCTGCGCTCCCGTCGCCCCCCGAGGCGGCGAAGCGCCCCTGCCCTCCTCCCCGTCTCGACCCTCATTCTCTCCTTCTCCCTTTGCCGCCTCCGGCGTGCCCGGGTGGCGGCGGCGGCGGATGTCCCTTCCCCGCGTGCCTGGAGGGGGAGTCGGGGTTCCCTCCTGCCCAGCGGCAGTGGGGCCCGATAGCAGAGCTCCGCGGGCCTCGGGTGCTCTCGACGTGGCGGCGTGGCCGTTGGTTGCGGGGCAGCGCGGTGGGCGGCTGGCCGACGGCGCCCGCTTGACCCAAATCTGGGCCCTTTCGGGTCCCATCTGGGCTGGGGCGGGCCTGTGGGTTGGGGCGTGACGGCGTTGCTCCCTGGTGGTGAGGCTAGGCGACTGTGGCTGCGGTGGTGATGGCTCCGGCGGCCGGCGTGCTACAGCGTAGCTGCAGGGACTATGCGGACCCATTGGGGTCCGGCCGGGCTGGTGGCGGCCTGGAAGGTCCCTATTGCTACGTCTGGTCGGCTCCGCGCGGTGGTGGAGGTGGTTCCCTCCCGCCGGCTGCTTTGCGGTTGTCATCGAGTCTAGTGTCTCCTCGTCCTACCTCCAGGTCTCGTGTTGGTAGCCTCAGTGAGATGGTGAAGACGGTGCGGTGTTCGTGGTGGCATAGGCTGGTGTGTGGCATGTGTGGCGGTGCGCTTTCGATTGTCTGGGGTGGCGGTGGTGGTTTTGGGGCGGGAGAAATCTCTGGCGGCTCATTCGCCATCGGCGCGGCTGCGCCAGTGGGCGTTGCCGGACCCTCTCGAGGGGCGTCGGTGATACCCCTTCCCCACTGCCATCCTTGTACCGGGGGGAACCCTGTGACTTGTCTGGGAAGCAGCGGCGTCGTTGTCGCATTTCTTCATGAAGGTGTTGCTTGGTATGCGAGGCTTCAGAGTGCTTAGCGGGTGGTGGTACTTCTCCGGAGGGTGCGGCGGGTGTCGGCCATCTTCGCTTAGTTGAGTTGTCGGCGTCGACATTTGTTTCTTTTTTCTTTCTCTCTTTTTTCTTTTGGGCTCGTTTGTGCTGCGGCCCCAGCAAGCTGGTTGTATCGGTTGATCGTTATTTTATAATCTATAGCGGGGGAGACCCTTTTTCGTCAATAACAAACAACCTTCCCTAGAGGGTGTACTAGGTTTCATTTAAAAATCACATGTCACTCGCTCTGGCATCAATACAATGAATATGTTTTAGTGAGTGTGTGGTTGTCGAAAAACAATTGTGTCGACATCTCGCGTGCCATGGTATATGAGCAATAAATAGCGAAGAATGGAATTGCCTATGTTCGTTGTAGAGAAAAGAGTAGTGAACAATATTGATTTACCACTTGAAGGAGCAAAAGACGAGGCGACGTTGATAGAGGAGATCGAAAGGAGGCTAACATGTTGTCGACTCCGGAGTTTGCATGACATCTTGTGCACCATCTTCATGTTGGTGTGTGTAGGAGGTCTGGAGAGGCTATGATGTTCTCTACTTCGGGGCTTGGAAGACATCATGCACACCACCCTATCCAGCATGTCTCAGCGCACAAATGCCCTATGATGTGCGCGAGGGGGCATCAAGGGCAGGTAAAGGAGCATTCGTCCATCGCTCTTGAACCGAAAGAGATTTTGTCAGCAATGAAAATACGAAATTAGTTCATGTAATGACTTTCTTGCACTAGAAATCATATGGATACACATGTTGCAAGACAGTTCTGAAACAAGGCCACATATGTGTGGAACAAGATCCTGGAGCATTGATTTTTCTTTTCACTAGAAAATATGTGTACCATGAACACAACGTCCCAAGTCAGATTAATAATCTAAAAAATGTATTTAAAAGAAAATTATTGCGAGAACATCTTTATGTTATACGTTACTAAAAATAACTTCAAGATTCAAGAACATTATACAAATTTCTTGTGATTGTGAGCAAATAGAACCATTTATCGTGTTCAATTTAATTCAACTTCAAACTTACATTTTCCTTTTGAAATAAACATAAAATATTCTGTTGAAGGGGCTGCTTCTAGTTTTAGGCTACTCAAATAGTATTGACTAATGTTTTATTAGTTTAACTAAACCAAGGATTTTCAACATACCTCCTTCATGGAATAAGATAGTGGAAAACAACTCCAAGAACAATATATGAGCCAACATCAAGACATGAGGGGGGGGGGGGGTTGTGATTAGATGGTCGGCAACTAATGTATAAACGAAAACTAAATTAGCCCAAGGATATATGAGCGATGACAAAGAGGAGCAAGAATAGCATGTGAACAAAAACAAGAAACTAGCACATGATGCAGGGACGAGGAAGGGCGGCAAATAAAGATTGATGGTCGAAGGAAGGCCAATGGTGATTACAACGACAATAACGCTGATGAAAAATGAATGCGTAATTAATTAGGATTGACTAGGGTTAGGCATGGGACTAATCGAGAAGCAACCACACCCTCAACTTACATAGACAAGAACTCCGACCTCGCAAGAGCGATGTCGGATGGGAGGGAGGAACGACCACATCCGGTGCTAGCCATGAAAAGAGTAGAGCGATGGCCTGGCACCGTGGTGCTAGGCGGGCTAAGCTTAGTTGGAATACCAACGCAAGGAAGAAGAAGGCGATGAAATCGTTTTATTTTTCCTTTAGATTGGATCTATGGGCACCTTGAATATTTATAGACAAACTATGTGACGGTTAGGGTTTAATTACAAGTATAAACCACAAAGTATTTTTTTTTGCGAGATGTGTAACAAGATCCGTTTTGACATAGCGAATCTTGTTATTTCAGCGTACTATGCCGTGAGAGACACGAAGATGTCGATGCAAAAAAAAGAGACACGAAGATATACGGTTTGACAAATCGCCCGGTAAATAATCGCTCTTCTAGAAGCACTCCGTAATGATCTCTCTTCATTTGTTGTTGAAGTTTGTCGTACCGCCCGTAGTGGGCTCTTTGAACCAGATCCGACTCGGTACGAAAGCACCCACGAGCTTTGGGGAATCCGAGCCGGGGCCCGCCGCAACAGAAACAGGGACAGGAACGGGTCGCGCGGCGGGAAAGGAAAACAAAAGAACGAGTCGCGCACACCCGTCCGCAGTCGCCATCTCCGAAGCGAAAAAAAAACCGAGCGAGTCACGCCGAAGCCACCCGGCGCCCCGCGAAGCAGCTGGTAGTGGCGGCTCGCGCCCCGCGGGTCCCTTTCCGTCAGCTACCCCTGGCCCCACCGAGTAAACCCGAGGCTGGCCCACACGCAGTGCCACGTCAGTCATCACCCCTCCTGTCCTGTCCTGTCCCCCGCTCTCTCTTTCCTCTCTCCCCGTTTCGGGATCCGGCGAGAGACCAGTCCAGAGCCAAGCCCAAGCCCGCACGCCGATGGCGACCGACGCCGACGAGGCCCCGCTGCTCGCCGACGAGCCCCTGCGGCCGGGATCCTGCAGCCGGGAGCTCGAGCTGCGGGAGTTCCGCGACCGCTACGTCTTTCGCTCGCTCGACGGCGGCGGCGCCTTCGCCGTCGCCCGCTCCGACGGCTCCCTCCGCCCCCTCTCCGCAGGTCACGCCCGCCCTAGACCGTCGGCAGATTTCCCAGCGGCGCATTTCTAGCGGGCTCGCTCCTGGATTTCGTTGGTGTCGCGTGTTCGGCTCGTGAGTGGGTGTTTTGCTTACCTGTTCGTTTGCTCGCGTGCAGAGGAAGCCGCTGCCGGGAGCGACTGTAAGGTCTCCAAGATATACGGAGTGGCCGGTATGATCAGGTTGCTCGCCGGTGAGTCAAACTGTCAACATTTGCCCTCGCCGAAACAATTAAAAGAACTATCCCCAGAACTGAACCCTTCTCTGAAATGTGTTCAGAAAGCTCCTTTCATTCATATATTACTAGTAGCTAAACTACGGTTTTTTTTTTCCGATTTTTTGTTCCAAACTTTGAGCAACCCGGCCAGCTATCTCATCAAAAGCTCAAACGGGCAGAAACAGGTGGAAGGAATCAATTCTAAAGTTTGCTTGAAACGGGCCCGGCATGTCTATACTGTGCTTTCAATAAAGGAGAAACACTCAAACCTAAAGAAAGATTCGTGTTTAGCTTCTGTTGAGGAGAGACTCAAACCTATGCAAACAAGATCAAAATAATGACAACTTATGCAGCTCTAGGACTAACACTCTCCATTATAAATTAAAGTAAATGACGGGCTAACCAGAAAGAAGAGAAACATGCTAGAAAAATCACAGAAAAAAAAGGAAAAGCAGCCAACCATAAATCTCTGTTATCATTAAATTTCACCACAGTGTGATTTCACATATTGGATGCTTGGACCATCTGGCATAGTATCTGTACCTCTGCATATTGAAAAGCTTCCCTGGAAAGACATGTTGAAAATGTACCGCCCTCTCAAAAGCAAACATACTAAAAAGCTTGCTGCACCAGTTAGAGATCAAATTTAAACTCTGCTTTCAAGTTTTCAGTATAAGAAAGACTCAAACCTAAAGAAAGGTTCGCGTTTAGCTTTCGTTAAGGAGAGACTCAAACCTACACAAACAAGATCAAAGAAGATGACAATGTATGCACACTAGGACTAATGTTCCTGAACATGTAGATCAACCTAAACCGAGATATATTGGGAGTAATATTTTAGAAAAACATGGTCATGAAACTCATGCCCTAGAGTTGTGTTGTGATCGCTGTTTACATCATCGTCTATCATATGAATTATACATAGCCATCGAACATCTGTTATGTGTTACATACTTACATGTACTTCTAGATCGAAATCCGTGCCTCACAGAAGGAGCCGATTGACAGTCTATATTGCTTGTATCTTGCTATATCACAACTAATGAAAATTATGCTAGAATTCTCAGAAAAAATGGCACTCCCATAATTTACTGACATTTGCTCTGATTGAATAAAACCTTCTTAAAGTATGTAGCTATTTAAACTCAACCGATAAGAAGTATCTTTGATCACCTATTCTGATAAAAACTAAAAGTACATAAAGGTCATCTAAAAAAAGATATTAGCTAGAAAAATCCCACAAAAGCCAAAACATCCCATGGTTGATCTATTTCATTGCTGAAAGTAAATTCTCTGTTCTAATATAATATCGCGCATTCCCAATATAATATCGCGCATAAATGGTGCCAATTCCCAATTTTAACTTTAACTCCACATAATGATGTAATACAGTGTTTTAACAGTATAATGATACATCCCCATGTGAGTTAAAAGAAAGATGATGAAAGTTTTTTCACGCTCAAGCAATTGGTGGGCACTGCTATTTCGAGTAAAAGCATAAATCTGTGGTTGATTTAGAGTTTTCATTAGTTTCATTTATATGAAGTTTTCGTATCCAGCATTCCGTGAGAAGTTTTTGTAAAACCAATTTTATTGGATCACTTGGATCAGTTAAATGAGATGTCAAAGGATGCAAAAACTTCCTTCGAAGTATAGTCGGTGATTCTATCATGGAGAGACCATTTCCTTTGTATCCAGTTGTTGTGTCCCACTTGTTCTGTTTCAGCTATTATCTCACATGTTGGTCTTCTGATGGCCACTTGCATGCTCTGTTTCTTCTGTTTTTGCTGAACTTGAACTCCTGTAATTGATAGGTCATAGTAATGGAACTGGGAAGGTTTCCCATTCTCGCTCAAATTTTCTTATGAATGAAGTACATGTAGCTTTATGATATTCTAGTCTTTAATCTTTTTAGTTTGCTTCTTAGACATGAATTTGATCTAAAATTGCTTGTGAAGCCAATGTTCTCTCTGTAACTTGAACGGTCGCATCACGCCCATTTGTATCCAGAGGTGGCATCAAGCAAACATTGTATGACTGACTGATAGCTACTCCCTCCGCCCGAATTACTTGTCTCAGATTTGTCTAGATACATCCGTTTCTGGACAAATCTAAGACAACTAATTTGGGACGGAGGTAATATTTACCTGCTTATACTTTGTTGTTCTTTGTCTGCCTCTGTACTAGTATTGATGAACAGAAGCATGTTCAGGCAGTCTACAAATGCTAAAGTTGTTGCAGCATGTAACTTACAATTGTTACATTAAAGAAAGCTGCATCAAGATGCACAGTGTTTTGGTACACAAACTTCCATTTTTGGCAACATATTATTCAGCAGATACTGTTTTCAAAACTAGAAATTGATCACACACCGATTATGTGCTGTGCTTTGTGAATCTGCATTTGCAGCTAGATTTCTTCTATAATTTATTGACTTGAATTGGGTTTGTATGTCCCCATGCGCTGCATAGTCTGAGTGCCGTATTTGCCAGAAAGGATAAACTCTTGGGGTACAGTGATGACTGAAATAGTCAGGGCGAACAAAAAACGAAAACCCCCAAATACAGGTCTTTACAATGCAAGCTCTCTACTTTGTGCTGTAAAGTTAGCTGAGTTGCGCATGACTCTCAGGTGTTCAGCAATTCATAAATGTTGCTGCTTGGGTTAATTGAACTTATGTCACTACTAGGTAAATCCTGGAAATATGTTTTGATTGGCCGTCATCAGTTAAACATAATGTTTTTATATTTTCTTGCCCTGTTTTTCTAGATTTTCTTGCGCCTTTCTGTATGTTTTCACCTTAGCACTGCTAGTTTGTTTTTCAAGAACATTTCTGGAAATCAGGTTTTTATGCCGGAGCGGCTGTTCCACATTTCAAAACTTTGTTCTTATCAGGAAGCTACGTACTTGTCATCACTTCTCGCAAGGATGCTGGCTCTTATGGGGCTTCCACAGTTTACCATGCAAATTCGATGAAATTCTTGTGCTGCAACGAGGCTATAAAGCATTTAACTTCAGAGGAAGTATGGAATAGATGAATATTTGATGCAATTTGACTCACATTGTTTGATCATAACCGGAACATGATTACCTTTACATGATATTTTTGTTTTGTGAGAGTGCATTTTAACTTGTTTATACATCTGCCTGCAGAAACGAGATGAGGCATACTTCATGTCTCTCTTGAGAATTGCAGAAACTACTTGTGGACTTTATTATTCATACGACAGGGATTTGACATTAAAGTAAGTATTCTGTCATGTGTGTCTCTGAAAAAAGGCAGCTGAAAAATGTTTATTATGTAGTTTCATGCATCGCAGAATTATGATAATTTTTTTGATCTGTTCTTTTCTCTATAATATGAGCTCTCGTTATTTGTAGCTTGCAGAGGGCATCAAAGCTGGCTGCGGGGAGGGTACATAAGCCACTATGGAAGCAGGTTAATATTGGTTTATTATTTGCATTTTAATATTCAACTGTCTTATTATACTCATCAACACAATGAATTTGATATGTCCCAGCCACATGAGAAACAGGTTTTCTAAGTTGACCAGGTTGCACACCATGAAGACTAAAGTTGCATAGAAATCTGCATGTAACTTTAGGTGTAGAAGGGTGCAACTACCCACTGAAGATGAGGCAAATATTTAATGTAGAAGTAGACTTAGTTTTTTTTACAGATAGCAAAACTATAAAAATAACAATATAACATAGTTTAGAACCCAAATATAGCTGGTGAGCATATTGCATATTGCCTGTAGTATTTGGATCTTTTGGCTACTGTCTTTGTTCTTTTTAGTTTTGTTATTAATCTTACATTTATGCTTAATTTCAGTGCAAGCACATCCTAACCAGTATACATGCACATGCAACTGTAAATTAATATAAAAAGAGCAAAACCTTAAAATTACCCCTGTAACAGTTTAAACGCCTGTGCTTCACAATTGAGACTGTAAAGACTAAAGTCATAGTATCTCTATATATACTCTATTCTTCTGTCATTATGAGCTGGCACATCCTCACCAGACATTCTTGGTTGAGATCGGTGTATTTCTGATGATTCACATCCACACGACGAGTTCCTAATACTTGGCATTCTGAAGTGATCAACAAGAGAATCAGACTTGCTATAAAACCATAAAGCTGTACAAGCCTTTATTACGTTTCAATCCTGCCTGATTTAGTCTTTCCTTATAAAGAATCAGGCAACTTACCAAAAGGATTCTTTCATGGTCACTGCTCTTCAAGTAGTTAACTTTATTTTTCAGGCTGATCCACGGTTTGTTTGGAACAGGAATTTGTTAGAGGAGCTTATTGAAACTAAGGTAATCCTATTTGAAGAGAATACAAATGTTTTTCTGATTTTCCTTTTCAGATTACTTACCTATTTTTATACGTTGTTGCAGCTTGATGAGTTCATTACCCCACTGATCCAAGGAAATATCCTAAAATTTCAACAAATTCCATGAAAATATAATACAGTAGTAACTATATCTGCACTTGTTACTGTTTACTGTGTACTTGCCTTCTGGCGATTGGCTTCTCCTTCCATTGTGCAAATATGCAATGCTGTCCCCATCATTTGTATTTCAGCATTGGAGGAAATATGCTTCAGGAGTTGGTCCATCCTTGACTATTTTACGTTTTCAGACAGAGCAATTTACCTTGAAGGATAGACTAGTCAGAATAACTTTATTCTCTCGGAGATGCAACAGGCGTTTAGGTTGTACATTTTTTCCCTAACATTTCAATTGGATATTAGCAACTGGGACTAACTTCTCATTGTCATCCACCCATTCATTGCAGGGACAAGAATGTGGAGAAGGGGTGCAAATCTGGAAGGTGCCACCGCCAATTTTGTTGAGACAGAACAGCTGGTTGAGTATGAAGGTTTAACGTCCTCATTTATACAGGTGATTTCATGATATAATGAGATAAGCTTCTTTGCTGGATGATCATGACATATCCAAAAGAAACGTGATGTTAATCCTATAAATGCGATGTTATGTGACGACATTTAGATTAATATTTTACAACTCCCTTGTTAGGTTCGGGGCTCTATTCCACTTCTCTGGGAACAGATAGTGGATTTAAGCTACAAACCACGACCCAGCATTATTGAACATGAAGAAATGGTAGGAACATATTGACATCAACGTGTATATCTAATGGCCACTCTCACTGAATACAACCTGCTGACTTCTCTCAAACTATTATCACTCACAGACGAAGGTTGTTGAACGCCACTTTCACGATCTTTCACAAAGATATGGAGACACAATGGTTATTGATCTGACCGATAAAGTAAGTTTTTGAATTCATATTGGAAGTGTGAGTTGTTTTGTGATTAAATCAATTCATGATATGCTGATTTATTTCAGTCTTTACATTTTAAGCTACAATGTGAAAGGACTTGTGTAGAATCAAGCACAGAGCGAGCAGTCCATGTGTAAAAAAATGTGAACTGCTCATGTTATTACACCCAGTTCTAGCCTTTTTTAGCAAATTGATGACTGAAACAGAAAAAATAAAATTGTCTGTAGCTACGTCTTGACCTCTTGAAAATATCAAACTTTCAGTCAGATAATCAGATTATTCTTTCAGGCCGTACAGCAGAGACAGATGACAGTTTGTCCGATCTTTTTTTTATTGCAGCAAGGTGATGAAGGAAATTTAAGCAATGCATTTGCTGCTGAAATGCAGAACTTTCCTGATATCAGGTGCTTTATGAGCTTACGTTTCCTGAAAGTGCTTATCTATTCTATCGATTTTTATTTGCAAAGCTGCAAGTAGTGAAGTACTCCCTCCGTTCCAAATTACTCGTCGCAGAAATGGATGTATCTAGAACTAAAATACATCTAGATACATCCATACCTGCGACAAGTAATTCGGAACGGAGGGAGTAGTACTTACTATCTCCTAGGGATTATGTGTCACATAGCATTCATTTGTTCTATGCTAATAATGTTGTCCTTTTCTAACAGGTATGTGCACTTTGATTTCCATCATATTTGTGGCGGAGGGAACTTTGATAACTTGCAAGTTCTCTATGATGAAATTGAGGAAGCTATTCAGAAACAAGGGTAATTTCTGAATAACGAATATTCCACTCTTTATTTTTCCTAATAATACCACTTTAGTATCCATTTCAACCACTCAAGTTTAACTGTGGCAAGTAATTTGCTCTTGATTCATTTCTGGGCCAGCGGAGTAGATATTTCCTTATGAACTCTAAAGGAGAGATATTGTTGGACCAAAGTGGCGTCGTTAGGTCCAACTGCATAGATTGCCTGGACCGCACAAATGTGACACAGGTCTGTTCACCTTATTTATCAGATCCAGTTTGATAAACATTGTTTTTTTTTCAAAATTGTTAACTTATTTGCATTATGTTTTCATTGAAACACAAAGTTAACAGTTTGTAACCGTACGCGCACTTTCCTAACTGAGTAGGTGGATTTGCAACCTTGTGCTCCTAGCACTGTACCCTGCAAAACTTTTCGCTCTAGTTAAGTTGAGTGTCTAGATCATTATGCCACCATTACAGTTGTATAACAGACAGTTCTCGATTGCAAAGATCAAAGAGCAGCCTAATTTCTTGTAATTATTTACATATTAGTTAGACATTACCCCCTCCGTTCCACAATGTAGTGCATATAGATTTAAAAAAAAGTTAAACCTCGCAAATTTTGACCATGTGGACGAAAACATTTACATCTAGAATGCCAATCATATATCATTAGATTCATCATAAGATGTAGTTTCATATTTTATATATTTGGTATTATAGATATAAATAGGTTTATCTATAAACTTGGTCAAAGTTTGCACAGTTTGACTTTTCAAAAAATCTATACGCACTACATTATGGAACGGAGGGAGTAATATAAGGTATTAACTAGAAAATGTACATTGCTGTGGGATGTGTAGCACAAAATTCTTATGAATACAATCTTTGTGGGAGTCGAGAAGCTAGTAAGCAACAATTTCTTCAAGGGGGCAGCTGGGTTGGAGCATGCGGATGACATGGACTCATGTGAATGCACTTAGTGGATATTCACAGGATATATGAATGGGTATGTCCCATTGGCATTCCCCTGAACACCAGCTCTGACTCTGATCATCTTGAGATGCAAAGATTCACTTCCACAATCGTTTCTTCATGGTGGCTTTGTCCTTGTTGCCTGGAACATCTAGAAGCAACGAAATGCTACGATCTTTCACAATGTTAGCCCTTGTAACCTAACCTCTTGGTCTGGGTTTGGCAATTTTGCTCTCAGGCTTCATGCAGCCCTGTATTTCCAAAAGGGCAAAAAACACATTTTGAAGTTTAAAAGCTTTTTTTCCCACAGATATATCTGCAAAATCTTATTGAGAAATGCATTAGTTTTTAAGCTGCATAGAAAAGACAAATTTGTGGATCCATAAAAGCAAATAGTAACTCTATTTTTTAATCCACATATTTGCCTTTTTTGCGTACATCACAACTGAAAAGATATACTAATGAAAATTTATACTTACACACTACACATCTATATATAGATGTAAAACAAATTTCGGTATTTTGAGGTTTTAAAATACTGTATTTGTTTTAAAGAAAGGGGATCCATGTAGCCATGGCTCTATTTCGCTTTTTTGCTTGATCTCTCCTCGTCAAGAAGGATCTCCTTCTCTTACCTTTCTTAATGAGTGAGGAGCTTGCAGCTTCTCTCTGAGCCTGGAGTAGCTCCCTTGTTTAAGCTCTGTAGCCCCTTCCGCTCATCTGTGTTTGTACAGCCCCCTCAGTATTGTTAATATCTCTTTAATGTGAATATTTTTTAATAGTAAATAAAAGTTACTGCCGGAGCCTCCCCTACAGGTTTCCATTAAAAAACCATAATATAGTTCTGACTTGGTTCGGCCTTAGTTCCTTGAAGCAACTATACTCCCTTGCGACTATATTGAGGTTGCAGCTGAATGAACAGTAACCTTGACTAAAATACAATAGGAAGGTCTAAATATTCATGTGATTGATATCACATTATTTTGATTGACAGACTTAGTTTTTCGTGATTCAGTCCTTGCTACTTTTAATTGTCTGATGAACACCTTGCTGAATCATTTCATATCGTCATGGTGAATTCTTTTTGAGTGCTGCTTTCCAGAGTTTCCTTGCAAGAAAATCTTTGGACTCACAGATGCGGCGAATGGGGGCATTATCATCAGCTGAAAGTATCTCTCAATCTGATAGCATTAACGATAAATTTAAAAAATGTAAGGTATGGTGATGTTTAGTATGGTGCTTTAGACAGTTTTACATGTATCGTATTCATGCTTAATACATGCTTGGCAGTGTGGGTTGAGCATGGTGATGAGCTAAGCCTTGAATATGCTGGTTCTTATGCCTTAAAGGGAGACCTTGTAAGGTAATTTCTAGCATATCTTGCTACATCAATCTTCCTGAATCAACCTTGTTATGTGCATATCGTCCAGTTCTTGACAACTCAAATAACACAGGTATGGAAGGCAGACATTGCCTGGATTGATTAAAGATGGCATGAGCGCTCTTTCCCGGTATTATTTGAACAATTTTCATGATGGAGTGCGACAAGTAAGTTGTCAACGTATGGTCGTTTGTGATGTTCCACACGAACTATCTTGCATTCCCACCTAATATTTGCTATCATTAATAGATGTCCTACTTTTATCAGAAAATAATTGTTTTTAGGTATGTTTCTTTCAGTTAGCTTTTGATACAGTTTGTTCGTTGCTAGATTATAACTTGCCCCCGCGCTTCATGCTAGATTATCACTTGTAACACCTGTTCTTAGTACTGGAGTTTATATTTTACAAAGTTGTGCTAATTGTATGGTTCTTCTGAAACCAAAAATTTCAACTCTAGGATGCTCTAGATCTTATCAGTGGTTACTACACGGTCAGCAAAAGCAGTTCTTCTCCTTTTCAAATCATTGGATTTGAATCTGCACCAGTAAGCAGCCTTGTCCATCTTCTCTGCCTTAGTGTGGTTCCTCTCATTTATAGATGGCTTTCGCAACTCTTC
The DNA here is from genome assembly GCF_056163025.1 of Triticum urartu. Classification (NCBI taxonomy): domain Eukaryota; kingdom Viridiplantae; phylum Streptophyta; class Magnoliopsida; order Poales; family Poaceae; genus Triticum; species Triticum urartu. The sequence goes on from NC_141876.1 coordinate 445,198,553, forward strand.
CTATTCTTCAACCAACCACTATAGTCAGCATTAACCATGCAATCGAATCTGACATAAGTTTTGCATTTGCTGGGAAAAAGTATCTTCCTGTGGCGTCGGCAATCATAGTTGGTGGGATCACTGTCACAACTTTCACTCTTAGTCAAGGTCTGCCTTGTACTCATCTTCGCTCAGTAGGTTCCCGTTTAGCACCGTGTATTACTGATCTCGTCTTCCCATCTGCAGTTGGACGGAGCGCACAACACCTCATCTCATCCATCATCTTCGCTGGCTTGACAGCCGGAGTGGTAGCCTTGGTGAAAGCGAATGGGAAGCAGCTCTGCTCTAGACCCCGATTATGCGGTCTGATCTAGTTGGCGGCCCCTTTTCTCTTGTCCGGTTCTCAGAGCTTTGTTGTTGGAATCTGAATGGATATGAAGTGTTGACAGCAAGCTACCTGTCCACTGTCAGCGTAGATAGATTAACCAAGGGAGAGGTCAGCTTGCTGGTCCGGTAAATCTGAAGTAAATTTTGTAAACACCTGGTTAGATTGTCTGGTTTCCTGGTAAATATAGTGGATTGTGCAGTCGGAGGCACACCGTCTTGTAGTACTGTAAACTAAGGTTAAATTGTAACACTGGATTGGATTCTGCTGCACAGTTTCTGTATCTTAAACTTGTGAAATTGTTTGCACAGAATTTAAAATTACTGAATTCGACAGGCATACTCCAGAGTGAGAAGTTGGCTCTTGTATAATGCCAGCTTAACCCAGGACAGACAGCGGTAAGTTGTCCGGCTCGTTGGTGGCAACTGCATGCGTGGGTCCTGAACACCTCCGCCTGGGTCGTGGTCTTTCAGAAGGCCCCGTGCACATGTTGTTTCCTTGGATCAAGATCGATTCTCTTGAGGCCGTTTTGCCTGCACATGTTTTTCTTTTTTCTTTTCCAATTAGCACATGTGTTCTATCTATTCCTATGTTGTCAAGGCAATTTCTTCTGTGGCTTCCGTGGGTAGTTTCAGCTAGATCGTCCCGAACTCCCAGATGCCTATAGCCAGAACATATATGGTTCGAAAAAGGAAGAAAAAAAATGACAGGCGTATGCTGCCCAAAAATAAGCGCTCCCAAGATATTGGTGGCACGCCACAGTTCAAGGTGGCCAACCAAACGTTGGTGGCCAGAAAGAAAAAGACCGTCTCTGTTTTGCTCTCTTTGCTGGCTGCTATCCACATTGGGATCTCGAATTCACCTTGGATTTCGTAGCGTAGAACAAAGGCTCCGTCCGTCCGTCAAGCATCCTCTGTCGCAGGTGAATTGGCTCTAAATGTCTCCGCCTGTTCCGCTGGATTCCGGCTACCAGATAAGGCGGCGTGGCATGTTGAAATTTATTTGATCTCCTCTCTGTTGTCTGTTGTACTGGCTTAACATGAAGTTTCCAACGCAGGATGATCTAATAGCTGTTAGTTCTTGGTAGCATCGATCACATCAAGAAGGATTCAAAGGAAAAAAGTGCAATTGAAATAAAGTTTCACCACACGAAACCTAAGCGAGAAGCCGATGGCAAGCACTGATGATCCGAAGAACGAGCCGTCGTCCCCTTGGTCCATTTTTAATTGGAATAACAAAGCAGGTAAGGTTAAGGGGGTCTCCTGCATCCAATTCCAAGGATACGAACACACAAATATCCCCCTTTTTTTTCTGACAACAATGTGAACTACTATCTGCTACCAGAGCCGGAGGTCGAGCAACCCAGAATGAGAAGCACCCAAGAGATCCTCACAAAATATAAATTCAACGGGGTATTATATTTCTCCACCTTTGAATTTTGCATTTACTCCTATATTGCTTGTCTCTTGCTGATTTAGCTAGTAGCTGTAAATTGCGCTCCAGGATGCTGCCGCGGCAGCGGCGCACGCGAAGGATAAGCTCATGGAGCGGCAGGAGAAACTCGCGGTAAAACGATTTGGTTCCTTCTGTTGTTCAATCGACGCCAAGAGAGTACGGTAAATCTTGACGACACTGATATCCTGTTTCTTGGATGCCAGAAAATGGTCGAAGAATCCGCAGAGTTTGAGAGCGAGGCGAAAAACTTTGCCACCCTCGGCCAGCAGATCAGGAAATCCCTGGAGACCAAGAGATGGTGGTGGCCATCGTGATTCATAAACCAATCGTCCGGTCATCAAGCGATGTGATGTGATGTAGTGTAAAAAAACGCCTCTTATATTATGGGACGGAGGGAGTAATACCAATGCGTTTAGCGTGCCTGGCTGCTGCACTGGTCTGCGCATGCTAAATGAAACGAGAGCAAGACGTTGCCTTTTAGCAACAAGTGGGAATGATTGTGGACGGATACATGTATCTACTCTACTTAGTTTTAATTAATCATGTGATGGTGATGGCTGACGACCGTGCGATGGACTTCTCACCCGCCAGCGCCATACATGTAACTAGCTCTTATCGTGGACGGATAAATGGTACGAGGTGGCATATTTTGCTTGCGGATCGAATGGTGCTAAGAGAGGACACGGGTGGCGTGTACCAGCCATGGGTTGGAGGCTTCTCCGATTGGACCGTCCATTGATGAGGTTAGGCTGCTTGCTGGTTCTCTTTTCCACTTGCCACGTCACCTCTCCAGTTTTTTTTTTGAAACATCAAGACTTTATTCCTTAAGTCAAAGGCAGATTGTTTACAATAGCATGAGAAATAAAGTCCGGAATATTAGATTGCCCAAAAGAGGAAGATCTATTGCTAAAAGAGTTGCTAGCTAAGATATGAGCAGCCTCATTAGCTTCACGAAGACAATGAGAGTATACTGTATTGGCCAAATCAAGAGCAAGTTCTCTGCACTCCAAAATCATGGCTATATTTGATCCCGTATAATCCGAGTTCTGCATTGATTCCACCACGAAACTGCTGTCATACTCAACTTGAACTTTGTTGCATCCGATTCTGCCGGCTAGATATAAACCATTGCGGATTGCCATAGTTTCGGCTGTGTCAACGCTCGAGATATGAGGGAGATACCATGTGGTTGCTGCTATGAAATTCCCTCGATGGTCACGTGCAATAGCACCTGTTGCTCCTGAAAGAGTGTCGGACTGGAAAGCTGCATCCACATTAACTTTTATTACATCGTTTGCCGGCCGTTTCCACATGTGATCTTGCTTCCTTTCCGAAAACTTGCTTGAGTAAGCGCGGATAAAGTTGGTAGCTAGAACTCTAATTGATATGGCTACTTTCTCTGCTGTTTGAATCAGTTCCCCTTTCACATGTTGGCGCCTCTGCCACCAAAGATACCAGGCCACCACCAGTATTAGTTCGGACGTGGGCAAACCTTTAGAAACGCCCTGTGTCCGACTGAGAATCTTGTAGTTACTGATCCAGACCGGTCCTGCATAATAGCCTTCAGTATAACATTATGAACCCCCAATTCTGACCAGATTTCCTGCACTCTCTTGCATGTGAACAAGCAATGTTGAATATCTTCCAACCCAACCGAGCAAAATGGACACTGTGGGGTAAGCGGGATATGTCTGTTTGCCAATATTCCATAGCAAGGCAGTGATCCATTCAGTACCTTCCAAGCAAAATGCTTAATCTTTCCAGGGAGTTTAAGATTCCGCACTTCATGCCATATTGTGTTAGCTTGGGCATTTCCTTGACCATCAGATCTAGCAAGACGATGTCCATATATGTGTTCAAATTCTATGTGATAAGCTGACCGGACTGAAAAGGTCCCTGATCTCATGTAATTCCATGCTATGAAGTCCTCCATCACCTGAACATTTAGAGGTATTTGGAGGATCCTATATGCATCAACTGGAGAGAACGCGTCTCGGATTAAAGCTTCGTCCCACTGGCCATAATGAGGATCAATCAATTTCTCCACGTATCTTAGCATCATTGATCCTCGAGGAGTAATAACTTTCTGCGATGGGCTTGATGGAATCCATGGGTCCTGCCATATATCTATCTGCGCTCTTGTACCCACACGCCATATACACTCTCTTCTGAATGTTTGAATACCTGCCACAATACTCTGCCAGGTAAACGACGAACCTTTCTTTGGACCTGCCTTCAAAATATTACCCTCTGGATAATACTTTGCGCTTAAAACACGTGCACATAGAGAATTAGGGTTTTGGATTAGTCGTCAACACTATTTTGCTAATAAAGTAAGGTTGAAACTGTGAAGAAAGGGGGACTGGGATTTAGAGACGTCGCCTCTCCAGTTCCTAAACTAGTATGACCCCGTGATCTCTGTGGTCTGAGAATGGACCGTCCTATAAACAAGGACAGGAGCATGTAGTGTAGCATCAACTAACTATCCAGTAGTTGTACTGTACGTAGCATAAAGTTAGCTGATGGTGCGTGGGTGATATGGTTGAGTGGTGGCACGAGGACCTCGTGGCCTCCTGCCGGCCACACCCGCAGCCGCGGTTCCCAGCAATTTCCTTTTATTAGCCCGTGTGTTTAGTGGGAGGACTTTCCAGGTCCCTATCTGACAAAGTGGTTAACCAACGCAAAGCAGCCCGCGCGCCGGCCATGGGATGGACCAACACCAACACCAACACGGTGCGTGCTGACGCTACGCTACCTTCTTCTCCGTCCAGGGAAAAAGAGAGGAGCAAACATCAGCAACCGCTCTAGGACAGAGTACCACTGTTATCTTTTAACCAGTTGACTGCTCATGTGTGTGGCGGTAGTCAGTAGTACTACTAGTAGCTAGCAACAACCATGCTAGCTCGGGTGCCACCTAGTAGTTGTGAACCCAAGCGTGACACACAGGCACGGCCACATCAATCTCCCGTGCAAATTTCCGAGCCGTCCCGCGCCACCGGCCCTGTGGCTCCAGCGACGTCGCTCCAGCATCCAACAAATAATCAAATATAAACCCGTACAAATACAAATATATACTATGAATGGTTGTTCGGAGCAGGGGATGTCGACGTGCCGCAATCCGTCGCCGACCATTTGGGGCTTGTTTGGTTTTGAGTCCTGTCCTGCCCTAGGTGCCTGTAAAAAGTCATTGCCTGGAATAGGCCTAAGAGCATCTGTGTTGTACTCCCTTCGTTCTATAATATAAGAGCGTTTTTTACACTAGTATAATGTCAGAAACGTTCTTATATTATGGGACGGAGGGAGTATATGACTGGGCAAGCTCGTTTGATAGAATGACATTTGGCTGATGCCCGGAAAAGCATTAAAGAATATATTTTCTTTTTGAGGGTATAGATATTATTTTTGAGAGGCTTGTGAAATCGGTGGCCTGGCCTCAGGCTAATGGCGGCACCTGGATTGACCCGTGCTAATGACGACAACATACATTTCCAGGCGGTCATGTTGTCAAATGCTCAGGATACTATTCAAACAAGTCTCACACAGGTTTCAGGTACGGTCGTGGCCAGGCACGAGTTCGTCAGGAAGGCAACCAAACTGACCGTTGAAGCCACCGCCGCCATCCTGACTGTGCATCTCCTTCCCACATTAACAGACGCATCATGGTGCACTACTTCTTTTGAAGATGAATCCGACTTTAATCTTTAATTTAACAAATTGAATCATACTAAGTATATTGTGACATGCATAATGACAAAGATCTCTGATATGTAACATTTCCCTCGGATATATTTGAACTTGTTGCATTTAGCTAAACTTTTGCATCTCAACTTTTCTCCGAACCGGTGGCGAACCAAGATTTTGACCAAAGGGGGTAACAATTTTCTCACTCACAACAGAAATGCCAGGTATAACCATAAAAAATGCTAGTTTATCATTCTATCCTTATAATGCATATAGGATTAAACTAAGAGTACTAGGTCAAAAAAGATTTGCATTTTTGGAGGGGATGCCAGGGCACCCTCGGAACTCCCACTGGATCCGCCAGAAGAAGACGAAAGCTGCATGAACTAGATTAGCTTCATAAGTGTCGCATTAATTATTCACACCAGTAGGCGATAATCTAACATTGTTGAATACATTGTCTAGGACACACCCCTTGCAAGGCAGAGTGTCGAACCGTTGTTTCTTCGTCGTACTGTTTATAAAGAAGTTTAGGACTCTCTTCAATTCATAGGATTGTAAAACACATGAATAGGAAAAATATAGGATTGGCTTCCTTTAGCTCACAAGATAGAAATATCATAATGATAAAAAAATTCATAGAAGTGAGATGATATGTATCTCAATTTCTCTATGGGAAGAAACGTCATTTGATGCATACGATAGGATTTTTCCACTGAGTCTAGGCTAAGGCCTCCTTTGGTTTGTAGGAATTTTATAGGACAGGTTTTTCAAAGATTTTTTTTCTTTGGAGCCATCTGGTTTGTAGTAATGGATTTTTATTCCTATATAGGATAAAAACCAATCCTTCACATTTTAAAGAAAAAAACATTAGCCCAAATTCAATGAAAAAAATTATTATCCTCTTCATCAAATGACATCTCTTTCCATCTATGAATTGACATACGATCATCTTGTTGGAAATATGCCCTAGAGGCAATAATAAAGTGGTTATTATTATATTTCCTTAATCATGATAAAGGTTTATTATTCATGCTAGAATTGTATTGACCAAAAACTTAAATACATGTGTGGATACGTAAACATATACCATGTCCCTAGTACGCCTCTACTAGACTAGCTGGTTGATCAAAAGATGGTTAAGGTTTCCTAACCATAGACATGTGTTGTCACTTGATAACGGGATCACATCATTAGGAGAAGGATGTGATGGACAAGACCCCTCCGTTAGCTTAGCATATGATCGTTCAGTTTATTGCCACTGTTTTCTTAATGTCAAATACATATTCCTTCGACCATGAGATCATGTAACTCCCGGATACCGGAGGAATACCTTGTGTGCTATCAAACATCACAACGTAACTGGGTGATCATAAAGGTACTCTACATGTATCACCGAAGGTATCTGTTGAGTTGGCGTGAATCGAGATTGGGATTTGTCACTCCGTATGATGAAGAGTTATCTCTGGGCCCTCTCGGTAATGCACATCACAAGAAGCTTGCAAGAAAAGTGACTAAGGAGTTAGTTGTAAGATGATGTATTAAGGAACGAGTAAAGAGACTTGCTGGTAACGAGATTGAACTAGGTATGGAGATACCGGCGATCGAATCTCGGGCAAATAACATACTGTAGGATCGAAAGTAGGTCTAGAGGGGGGGGGGGTGATTAGACTATTGACCAAATAAAAATCTAGCCTTTTCTAAATTTAAGTCTTGGCAGATTTTAGCAACTTAGCACAAGTCAAGCAATCAACCTACACATGCAATTCTAAGAGTATAGCAGCGGAATGTAAAACATTGCATATGAAGGTCAAGGGAGGGGTTTGGAAAGGCAAACACAATGTAGACACGGAGATTTTTGGCGTGGTTCCGATAGGTGGTGCTATCGTACATCCACGTTGATGGATACTTCAACCCACGAAGGGTAACGCGAGTCCGCGGAGGGCTCCACCCACAAAGGGTCCACGAAGAAGCAACGTTGTCTATCCCACCATGGCCATCGCCCACGAAGGACTTGCCTCACTTGGGTAGATCTTCACAAAGTAGGCGATATCCTTGCCCTTACAAACTCCTTGGTTCAACTCCACAACCCTGACGGAGGCTCCCAAATGACACCTAACCAATCTAGGAGACACCACTCTCCAAAAGGTAATAGCTGGTGTGTTGATGATGAACTCCTTGCTCTTGTGCTTCAAATGATAGTCTCCCCAACACTCAACTCTCTCGCACAGATTTGGCTATGGTGGAAAAAGGATTTGAGTGGAAAGCAACTTGGGGAAGGCTAGAGATCAATATTCTTGTGGTTGGATTGGAATGTCTTGGTCTCAACACATGAGTAGGTGGTTCTCTCTCAGAAAAATGAGTAGTGAAAGTGTAGGCACGTTCTGATGGCTCTCTCTTGAATAGAGAAGGGGGTGGAGGGGTATATATAGCCTCCACACAAAATCTAACCGTTACACACATTTGAGCCAACTCAGTCAGACCAAATAGGTGAACTCGCTGAAACCGATTCAGTAAAAAATGTGAACGTTAGGATTCTTGGTGGGACCGACATGATCAACTCGGTGGGACCGATGTGCTAGGGTTAGGGCAAAACCTTATCTCAGTTTGACCGACTACATGAACTCGGTGAGACCAATTTCAGTAATAAGCAAATAAAGAGTTGGGCAGGCAAACTCGGTGGGACCGATCGCTCCTTTCGGTGATACCGAAACATTACGAAGGGGAAACAGAGAGTTTGCATTGAGAACTCGGTGGGACCGAAATCCCTATTGGTGAGACCGAACTGATTAGGTTTTCTGGCTATGGCTATGTCAAGTGAACTCAGTGGCGCCAGATGGATCAAATCGGTGGGGCCGAGTTTGACTTTAGGTTTAGGAAATATTTGGATTTGAGAAAGTGGTTGAGGGCTTTGGAGCATATCACTAAGTATTTTGAGCAAGTAGATCATTAAGCAACACCTCATCCCCTTTTAATAGTATTGGCTTTTCCTATGGACTCAATGTGATCTTGGATCACTAAAATAGAAATGAAGAGTCTTGAGCTTTTGCCAATATTTGTCCTTAGCATTTTGAGGGGTCCACATCTCTAGTCCATGTCATGCCAATCATTGAACTTTCTGAAATAATGAACTTGAATGGATATTAGTTCAATGAGCTATATGTTGTTATGAATTACCAAAACCACCCGGTGATTAGTTGCACTTTCACATATCGACAGACAAAGGGAATTACATATGTTGTCATAAAGGTTCGACCGATAAAGATCTTCGTGAAGGAAATATGCCCTAGAGGCAATAATAAAGTTGTTATTTATATTTCCTTATATCATGATAAATGTTTATTATTCATGCTAGAATTGTATTAACCGGAAACTTAGTACATGTGTGAATACATAGACAAACAGAGTGTCGCTAGTTTGCCTCTACTTGACTAGCTCGTTGAATCAATGATGGTTAAGTTTCCTAACCATAGACATGAGTTGTCATTTGATTAACGGGATCACATCATTAGAGAATGATGTGATTGACTTGACCCAACCATTAGCTTAGCACGATGATCGTTTAGTTTGTTGCTATTGCTTTCCCCATAACTTATACATGTTCCTATGACTATGAGATCATGCAACTCCCGAATGCCGGAGGAACACTTTGTGTGCTACCAAACGTCACAACGTAACTGGGTGATTATAAATGTGCTCTATAGGTGTCTCCGATGGTGTTTGTTGAGTTGGCATAGATCGAGATTAGGATTTGTCACTCTGATTGTCAGAGAGGTATCTCTGGGCCCTCTCGGTAATGCACATCACTATAAGCCTTGCAAGCAATGTGACCTAATGAGTTAGTTATGGGATGTTACATTACAGAACGAGTAAAGAGACTTGCCGGTAACGAGATTGAACTAGGTATGATGATATCGACGATCTAATCTCGGGCAAGTAACATACCGATGACAAAGGGAACAACGTATGTTGTTATGCGGTTTGACCAATAAAGATCTTCGTAGAATATGTAGGAGCCAATATGAGCATCCAGGTTCCGCTATTTGTTATTGACCGGAGATGAGTCTCGGTCATGTCTACATAGTTCTCGAACCCGTAGGGTCCGCACGCTTAACGTTCTGTGACAATTTGTATTATGAGTTATGTGATTTGATGACCGAAGTTTGTTCGGAGTCCCGGATGAGACCGGGGACATGACGAGGAGTCTCGAAATGGTCAAGACATAAAGATCGATATATTGGAAGGCTATGTTCGGACATCGTAAAGGTTCCGAGTGATTCGGGTATTTTTTTCGGAGTACCGGAGAGTTACGAGAATTCGTATTGGGACTTAATGGGCCATACGGGAAAGGAGAGAAAGGCCTCAAGGGTGGACGCGCCCCTTCTCCATGGACTGGTCCGAATTGTACTAGGGAAAGGGGGTGCCCCTTCCTTCCTTCTCCTTCTCCCTTCCCATTTTCCTATTCCATGTAGGAGGTGGAATCCTAGTAGAACTAGGGAGTCCTAGTAGGACTCCACACTTTGGGCGCGCCCTATGAGGGATGGCCTCCTCCTCCCTCCATCCTTTATATACGTGGCCAGGGGGCACCCATAGGCACACAAGTTGATCATTGATCTCTTAGCCGTGTGCGGTGCCCCCTCCACCATAATCCACCTCGGTCATATCATAGCGGTTCTTAGACGAAGCCCTGTTCCGGTAGCATCATCATCACCGTCATCACGCCGTCGTGCTGACGAAGCTCTCCCTCGACACTCTGCTAGATCGTGAGTTCGTGGGACGTCACCGAGCCGAACGTGTGCAGATCGCGGAGGTGTCGTACTTTCGGTACTAGGATTGGTTGATTGTGAAGACGTACGACTACATCAACCGCGTTGTCATAATGCTTCCACTTATGTTCTACGAGGGTACGTAGACAATACTCTCCCCTCTTGTTGCTATGCATCACCATGATCTTGCGTGTGCGTAGGAAATTTTTGAAATTACTGCGTTCCCCAACAGTGGCATCCGAGCCAGGTTTATGCGTAGATGTTAATTATATGCACGAGTAGAACACAAAGGAGTTGTGGGCATGGGTATATACATATTTCTTGCCGTCACTAGTTGATTCATGATTTGGCAGTATTGTTGGATGAAGCGGCTCAGACCAACATTACGCGTACGCTTACACGAGACTGGTTCTACTAACGTGCTTCGCACATAGGTGGCTAGTGGGTGTCTGTTTCTCCAACTTTAGTTGAATCAGATTCAATGAACATGGTTCTTTCTGAAGATCAAATAACAATCACTATACCGTGTTGTGGTTTTTGATGCGTAGGTAAGAACGGTTCTTGCTCAGCCCATAGCAGCCACGTAAAACTTGCGACAACAAAGTAGAGGACGTCTAACTTGTTTTTGCAGGGCATGTTGTGATGTGATATGGTCAAGACATGATGAGATATAAATTGTTGTATGAGATGATCATGTTTTGTTAAAGTTATCGGCAGCTGGCAGGAGCCTTATGGTTGTCTCTTTATTGCATAAGATGCAAGCGCCATATAATTGCTTTACTTTATCAATATGCGATAGCAATAGTTGCAAAAGCAATAGTTGGTGAGACGACCATGTGACGACACGTTGATAGAGATCAAGATGATGGAGATCATGGTGTCATGCCGGTGACGATAGAGATCATGACGGTGTTTTGGAGATGGAGATCAAAGGCACAAGATGATGATGGCCATATCATGTCATATATTTTGATTGCATGTGATGATTATCCTTTATGTATCTTATTTTTCTTACTTTGGCGGTAGCATTATAAGATGATCTCTCACTAAATTTCAAGGTATAAGTGTTCTCCCTGAGTATGCACCGTTGCGACAGTTCGTCATGCCGATACACCACGTGATGATCGGGTGTGATAAGCTCTGCGTTCACATACAACGGGTGCAAGCCAATTTTGCACACGCGGAATACTAGGGTTAAACTTGATGTGCCTAGCATATGCAGATATGACCTCGGAACACCGGAGACCGAAAAGTCGAGCGTGAATCATATAGTAGATATGATCAACATAGTGATGTTCACCATTGAAAACTACTCCATCTCACGTGATGATCGCACATGGTTTAGTTGATTTGGATTACATGATCATTTAGATGACTAGAGGGATGTCTATCTAAGTGGGAGTTCTTAAGTAATATGATTAATCGAACTTAAATTTATCATGAACTTAGTCCTAATAATATTTGCATATCTATGTTGTAGATCAATTGCTCGCGTATAGCTTCCCTGTTTTATTTATGATATGTTCCTAGAGAAAACTATGTTGAAAGATGATAGTAGCAATGATACGGATTGGATCCGTGATCTGAGGATTATCCTCATTGCTGCACAGAAGAATTATGTAATTGATGCACTGCTAGGTGACATAACTATTGCAGGAGCAAATGCAGACGTTATGAACGTTTGACAAAGCTCGGTATGATATCTACTTAATAGTTTAGTGCACCATGCTTTACGGCTTAGAACCGGGACTTCAAAAATGTTTTTGAACGCCACAGAGCATATAAGATGTTCTAAGAGTTGAAATTGGTATTTCATACTCATGCCCGTGTCGAGAGGTAGGATACCTCTGACAGTACTTTGCCTACAAGATGGAGGAGAATAGCTCAACCAGTGAGCATGTGCTCAGATTGTATGGGTACTACAATTGCTTGAATCAAGTGGGAGTTAATCTTCCAGATAAGATAGTGATTGACAGAGTTCTCTAGTCACTATCACCAAGTTACTAGAACTTCGTGATGAATTATAATATGCAAGGGATAATGGAAACAATTACGAAAGCTCTTCGTGATGCTGAAATCCGCGAAGGTAGAAATCAAGAAAAAGCATCAAGTGTTGATGGATGACAAGACCACTAGTTTCAAGTAAAAGGGCAAGGGAAAGAAAGGGAACTTCAAGAAGAATGTCAAGCAAGTTCCCACTCCCATGAAGAAGCCCAAAGCTAGACCCAAGCCTGAAACTGAGTGCTTCTACTGCAAAGGAAATGGTCACTGGAAGTGGAGCTGCCCTAGATACTTGGCGGATAAGAAGGATGGCAAAGTGAACAAAGGTATATTTGATATACATGTTATTGATGTGTACTTTACTAGTGTTTATAGAGAACCCCTTGGTATTTGATACTAGTTCAGTTGTTAAGAGTAGTAACTCGAAACGGGAGTTGCAAAATAAACAAAGACTAGTTGAGGACGAGGTGACGATGTGTGTTGGAAATAATTCCAAGGTTGATAAGATCAGCATCGCACACTCCCTTTACCTTCGGGATTAGTGTTGAACCTAAAATAAATGTTATTTGGTGTTTGCGTTGAGCATAATATGATTGGGTCATGTTTATTGCAATATGGTTATTCATTTAAGTCAAAGAATAATTGTTATTCTGTTTACATGAATAAAACCTTCTGTGGTCATACACCCAAGGTGAATGGTTTATTGAATCTCGATCGTAGTGATACACATATTCATAATATTGAAGCCAAAAATTGCAAAGTTAATAATGATAGTGCAACCCATTCGTGGCACTGCCGTTTAGGTCATATTGGTGTAAAACACATGAAGAAACTCCATGCTGATGGACTTTTGGAATCACTTGATTATGAATCACTCCGAAACAATGGAGCGAGCAACTGACTTATTGGAAATAATACGTACTGATGTATGCGATCCGGTAAGTGTTGAGGTTCACGCCGGGTATCACTATTTTTTGACCTTGACAGATGATTTGAGAAGATATGGGTATATCTACTTAATGAAACATAAGTCTGAAACATTTGAAAAGTTCAAAGAATTTCAGAGTGAAGTGGAAAATCATCGTAACAAGAAAATAAAGTTTCTACGATCTGATCGCGGAGGCGAATATTTGAGTTACGAGTTTGGTCTTCATTTGAAACAATGTGGAATAGTTTCGCAACTCACGCCACCTGGAACACCAAAGCAGAATGGTGTGTCCGAACGTTGTAATCGTACTTTATTGGATATGGTGCGATCTATGATGTATCTTACCGATTTACCACTATCGTTTTGGGGTTATAGATTAGAGACAGGTGCATTCACGTTAAATAGGGCACCATCTAAATCCGTTGAGATGACACCGTATGTACCATGGTTTGGTAAGAAACCAAAGCTGTCGTTTCTTAAAGTTTGAGGTTGCGATGCTTATGTGAAAAAGTTTCAAACTGATAAGCTCGAACCCAAATCGGAGTAGTGCGTTTTCATAGGATACCCAAAAGAAACTTTTGGGTACACCTTCTATCACAGATCCGAAGGCAAGATATTTTGTTGCTAAGAATGGATCCTTTCTAGAGAAGGAGTTTATCTAGAAAGAAGTGAGTGGGAGGAAAGTAGAACTTGATGAGGTAATTGTACAATCTCCCGAATTGGAAAGTAGTTCATCACAGAAATCAGTTCCAGTGATTCCCACACCAATTAGTGAGGAAGCTAATGATGATGATCATGAAACTTTAGATCAAGTTACTACTGAACCTCGCAGGTCAACCAGAGTACGGTCCGCACCAGAGTGGTACGGTAATCCTGTTCTGGAAGTCACGTTACTAGACCATGACGAACCTACGAACTATGAGGAAGTGATGATGAGCCCAGATTCCGCAAAATGGCTTGAGGCCATGAAATCTGAGATGGGATCCATGTATGAGAACAAAGTATGGACTTTGATTGACTTGCCTGATGATCGGTGAGTCATTGAGAATAAATGGATCTTCAAGAGGAAGACGGACGCTGATAGTAGTGTGATACGTCTCCAACGTATCTACTTTTCCAAACACTTTTGCCCTTGTTTTGGACTCTAACTTGCATGATTTGGATGGAACTAACCCGGACTGACGCTGTTTTCAGCAGAATTGCCATGGTGTTATTTTTGTACATAAATAAAAGTTCTTGGAATGACCTGAAAATCAAGGGAGATTATTTTTGGAATATATAAAAAATACTGGCGAAAGAATCAAGGCCAGGGGGCCCACACCCTGTCCATGAGGGTGGGGGTGTGCCTACCCCCTGGGTGCGCCCCCTGCCTCGTGGGCCCCTGACGTTCCACCGACCTCAACTCAAACTCCATATATTCACGTTCGGGGAGAAAAAAATCAAAGAGAAGGATTCATCGCGTTTTACGATACGGAGCCGCCGCCAAGCCCTAATCTCTCTTGGGAGGGCTGATCTGGAGTCCGTTCAGGGCTCCGAAGAGGGGAATCCGTCGCCATCGTCATCATCAACCTTCCTCCATCACCAATTTCATGATGCTCACTGTCGTGCGTAAGTAATTCCATCATAGGCTTGTTGGGCGGTGATGGGTTGGATGAGATTTATCATGTGATCGAGTTAGTTTTGTTAGGGTTTGATCCCTAGTATCCACTATGTTCTGAGATTGATGTTGCTATGACTTTGCTATGTTTAATGCTTGTCACTAGGGCCTGAGTGCCATGATTTCAGATGTGAACCTATTATGTTTTCATGAATATATGTGAGTTCTTGATCCTATCTTGCAAGTCTATAGTCACCTATTATGTGTTATGATCCGTTAACCCCGAAGTGACAATAATCGGGATACTTATCGGTGATGACCGTAGCTTGAGGAGTTCATGTATTCACTACGTGTTAATGCTTTGGTCCGATACTCTATTAAAAGGAGGCCTTAATATCCCTTAGTTTCCAATAGGACCCCGCTGCCACGAGAGGGTAGGACAAAAGATGTCATGCAAGTTCTTTTCCATAAGCACGCATGACTATATTCGGAATACATGCCTACATTACATTGATGAACTGGAGCTAGTTTTGTGTCACCCTATGTTATAACTGTTGCATGATTGATCGCATCCGACATAATTATCCATCATTGATCCATTGCCTATGAGCTTTTCATATATTGTTCTTGTCTTATTTACTTTTCCCTTGCTACTGTTACAATCACCATAAAACCAAAACTGCTACCATTACTTTTACCACTGTTACCACTACTATCATATTACTTTGTTACTAAATACTTTGCTGCAAATATTAAGTTTCTAGGTGTGGTTGAATTGACAACTCAACTGCTAATACTTAAGAATATTCTTTGGCTCCCCTTGTGTCGAATCAATAAATTTGGGTTGAATGCTCTACCCTCGAAAACTGTTGCAATCCCCTATACTTGTGGGTTATCAAGACTATTTTCTGGCGCCGTTACCGGGGAGCATAGCTCTATTCTTTGAGTCACTTGGGATTTATATCTGCTGGTCACTATGAAGAACTTGAAAGATCAAAGAACCAAGATTTTTCCCTCAACTATGAGGGGAGGTAAGGAACTGCCATTTAGCTCTGCACTTGATTCACCTTTTGTTTTGAGTAAACTTGTGACACCTACACCTGCTATTCATTCTGATATGTCGCATGTTATTGATGATGCCACTTCTGCTTTGCATGATACTTATGATGAAACTACTTCTATGCTTGATAATACCGTGTCATTAGGTGAATTTCTTGATGAACAACTAGCTAGGGCTAGAGAGAATAAAATTATTGAAACTGATAATATTGATGAAAGTGACGATGAAGATTCTCCCCTAGATATGAATTGCCTGTTGTGCCTGAGGGTTATGTTATGGATGAAGAAACTGTTAGAGACTTTTTAGCTTGCAATGATAGATATGATCTTAAGAAATTATTAGCTAAGCTTAAAGAAAAGTCTTTGAATGCTAGAATGAAATATGACCCTGCCTTTGCTACTTCACCTATCTTTATTACTGATAAGGATTATGATTTCTCTGTCGATCCTGAGTTAATTACTTGTGGTTGAATCTGATCCTTTTTATGGCTATGAATTTGAAACTATTGTGGCACATCTTACTAAATTAAATGACATAGCCACCCTATTTACTCATGATGAGAAAACTCGCTATTACTTTATCCTTAAGTTGTTTCCGTTCTCATTAAAGGGTGATGCTAAAACATGGTTTAATTCTCTTGATCCTGGTTGTGTGCGTAGTCCCCAGGATATGATTTATTACTTCTCTTATAAATATTTCCCCGCTCATAAGAAACAAGCTGCTTTAAGGGAAATATATAATTTTGTGCAAATTGAAGAAGAGAGTCTCCCACAAGCTTGGGGGAGGCTTCTCCAATTACTTAATGCTTTGCCTGGTCATCCTCTCAAGAAAAATGAAATACTTGACATCTTTTATAATGGACTAACCGATGCTTCCAGAGATTACCTGGATAGTTGTGCTGGTTGTGTTTTCAGGGAAAGAACTGCCGATCAAGCTGAATTGGTATTGAATAATATGTTGACTAATGAAAATAATTGGCACTTCCTGAACCAACTCCTAAGCCAACTCCGAAGAAAAGGGGTATTCTATTTCTCAGTCCTGAAGATATGCAAGAGGCAAAGAAATCTATGAAAGAAAAAGGTATTAAAGCTAAAGATGTTAAGAATTTACCACCTATTGAAGAAATACATGGTCTTTATAACCCGACATAGGTAGTGTCGGGGATATACCCCGCGGTATGACCCGGCCGAAAGTATGACCCGACCGGACTTGGCGGCTCACAGAGACCCGACGAGTATTTGGTGACTTACCGATGACCCCAATGGCGGGTCAGATGGATGACAAGGCCCAAGGCCCAGAAGGCTGGTTCATATGATGGTGGGCCGACTTAAGAGTAAGACATAAGGAATATTCTCCTGCAAAGGAAGCAAGACTAGGACTCCACTTGTAATAGAGTAATCCTAATCCTACTAGGACTAGTCATGTAACCCGCCCCTTCAACTTATATAAGGAGGGGCAGGGCTCCCCAAAAGGGGGAGAAGAAGTAAGAAATAATCTCTAGGGCTAGACACAAAGGGGGAGCCGACTTATGCGGCGACTCTCTCATGAGCATAATGAGATCTAGCCACAAACAACACGTAGAGCTATTACCGAATGATGTTTCCCGGGGCCCGAAGCTATCTAAATCCTTGTCTTGTGTTGCATCTCTCAATTCCGCTCAACCCCTCTCAAGCTACTACAAAGATGCGTTGGCCTCATGACTAAGTCCTCACACTAGGACATCTGCTGTGACAATTCCACAACAGTTGGCGCCCACCGTGGGGCTCGCGCACGGTGGTGTTGAGTTCTTGGAGGGATTTCTCTTAGGGTTCGAGAAGTTCACAATTTTTGGATGAAGAGCAGATTGGAAAGGATCTACATCGTTTTTTAAGTTTGTGAGTCAAGATCACGAAAAAAATTGCACCGTCCGTGGGACATTTACGCGTCGGAGTGGTGGCTTCGTCGACTTCAACTTCAGCGAGATCGTATCCTGCCGGTTCATCCGTTTGGGCGTGTACAAATTCCATCATCGGCAATGGTTGTGATTTTGACAGGAGACATGCTGATATTTCATTGTTTAAAACATCAGATCAATCAGGGCGTATACGGTCTTCAATGTCCGATGAGACGAGGCATCAATCTCTAGTGAAAATCGAAGGAGGTATTTTCTTTCGCATGATTAATCGATGCAAGAATGGATCGATCTCCGGTTTCTAAAACTACAAGGCAAAAGGCTATGGCGCCGGGTCACATGTGACCGTCACGATGTCTCCAGCAGTCAAAAAAAGAAGAAGGGGAAATAGCCCACGACCCGTAAGTGGATTGGGACAGGAGACTCAGTCTCCTCCATCGAGCCGGTCTCGCCTTCACCGATCTCCGTCGGGCCGGCCGTGAGCCACCGTGGCCGCGCTGCCTCACCCTGCAGCCTCCTCTGAGCCGCCTTTATTGATTCGAGGGTAGAGTATTCAACCCAAATTTATTGATTCGACACAAGGGGAGCCAAAGAATATTCTCAAGTATTAGCAGCTGAGTTGTCAATTCAACCACACCTGGAAACTTAATATCTGCAGCAAAGTGTTTAGTAGCAAAGTAATATGATAGTAGTGGTAACGGTAGCAAAAGGTAACAGTAGCAAAAGTAATGTTTTTGGTATTTTGTAGTGATGATATTAATAGCAACCGTAAAGTAAATAAGCTAAGAACAATATATGGAAAGCTCATAGGCAATGGATCAGTGATGGAGAATTATGCCAGATGCGGTTCATCATGTAACAGTCATAACCAAGGGTGACACAGAACTAGCTCCAGTTCATCGATATAATGTAGGCATGTATTCCGAATATAGTCATACGTGCTTATGGAAAAGAACTTGCATGCCATCTTTTGTCCTACCCTCCCGTGGCAGCGGGGTCCTTACGGAAACTAAGGGATATTAAGGCCTCCTTTTAATCGAGTACCGGAACAAAGCATTAACACATAGTGAATACATGAACTCTTCAAACTACGGTCATCACCGGTAAGTATCCCGATTATTGTCACTTCGGGGTTAACGGATCATAACACATAATAGGTGACTATAGACTTGCAAGATAGGATCAAGAACTCTCATATATTGATGAAAACATAATAGGTTCAGATCTGAAATCATGGCACTCGGGCCCTAGTGACAAGCATTAAGCATAGAAAAGTCATAGCAACATCAATCTCAGAACATAGTGGATACTAGGGATCAAACCCTAACAAAACCAACTCGATTACATGATAGATCCCATCCAACCCATCACCGTCCAACAAGCCTACGATGGAATTACTCACGCACGGCGGTGAGCATCATGAAATTGGTGATGGAGGATGGTTGATGATGACGATGGCGACGGATTCCCCTCTTCGGAGCCCCGAACGGACTCCAGATTAGCCCTCCCGAGAGGTTTTAGGGCTTGGCGGCAGCTCCGTATCGTAAAGCGCGATGAATCCTTATCTCTGATTTTTTCTCTCCCTGAAAGTGAATATATAGAGTTGGAGTCGAGGTCGGAGGAGCTCCAGGGGGCCCACGAGGTAGGGGGGCGCGCCCCCACCCTCGTGGACAGGTGGTGGGCCCCTGGCCTTCATCTTTTGCAAGGATTTTTTTATATTTTCCGAAAAGTTGTCCCGTGAAGTTTCAGGTCATTCTGAGAACTTTTGTTTCTGCACATAAATAACACCATGGTAATTCTGCCGAAAACAGCGTCAGTCCGGGTTAGTTCCATTCAAATCATGCAAGTTAGAGTCCAAAACAAGGGCAAAAGTGTTTGGAAAAGTAGATACAACGGAGACGTATCAACTCCCCCAAGCTTAAACCTTTGCTTGTCCTCAAGCAATTCAGTTGATAAACTGAAAGTGATAAAGAAAAACTTTTACAAACTCTGTTTGCTCTTGTTGTTGTAAATATGTAAAGCCAGCATGCAAGTTTTCAGCAAAGATTATAACTAACCACATTCACAATAACGCTTAGGTCTCAAGTTTACTCATATCAATGGCATAATCAACTAGCGAGCAATAATAATAAATCTCAGATGACAACACTTTCTCAAAACAATCATAATATGATATAACAAGATGGTATCTCGCTAGCCCTTTATGAGACCGCAAAACATAAATGCAGAGCACCTTTAAAGATCAAGGATTGACTAGACATTGTAATTTATTGTAAAAGAGATCCAGTTAAGTCATACTCAATGTAAACTAACAATAATGAATGCAAATGACAGCAGTGCTCTCCAACTGGTGCTTTTTAATAAGAAGGTGATGACTCAACATGAAAGTAAATGGATAGGCCCTTCGCAGAGGGAAGCAGGGATTTGTAGAGGTGCCAGAGCTCAATTTTGAAATAGAGATGAATAATATTTTGAGCGGTATACTTTCATTGTCAACATAACAACCAAGAGATGGCGATATCTTCCATGCTACACACATTATAGGCGGTTCCCAAACAGAATGGTAAAGTTTATACTCCCCCTTCCACCAACAAGCATCAATCCATGGCTTGCTCGAAACAACAAGTGCCTCCAACTAACAAGAGTCCCAGGGGGAGTTTTGTTTGCAATTATTTTGATTTAGTTTGCATAAAGCATGGGACTGGGCATCCCGATGACCGACCACTTTCTCGTGAGTGAGGAGCGGAGTCCACTCCTCTTGAGAATAACCCACCTATCATGGAAGATACAGACAACCCTAGTTGATACATGAGCTATTAGAGCATACAAAATAGGATATTTATTTGAAGGTTTAGAGTTTGGCACATACAAATTTACTTGGAAGGGCAGGTAGATACCGTATATAGGTAGGTATGGTGGACTCATATGGAATAACTTTGGGGTTTATGGAGTTGGATGCACAAGCAGTATTCCCGCTTAGTACAGGTGAAGGCTAGCAAAAGACTAGGAAGCGACCAGCTAGAGAGCGACAACAGTCATGAACATGCATTAAAATTAATCAACACTGAATGCAAGCATGAGTAGGATATAATCCACCATGAACATAAATATCGTGAAGGCTATGTTGATTTTGTTTCAACTACATGCGTGAACATGCGGCAAGTCAAGTCACTTAAATCATTCAGAGGAGGATACCACCCTATCATACCACATCACAACCATTTTAATAACATGTTGGCACGCAAGGTAAACCATTATAACTCATAGCTAATCAAGCATGGCACAAGAAACTATGATCTCTAGTTGTCATTGCAAACATGTTTATTCATAATAGGCTGAATCAGGAACGATGAACTAATCATATTTACAAAAACAAAAGAGGTCGAGTTCATACCAGCTTTTCTCATCTCAGTCAGTCCATCATATATCGTCATAATTGCCTTTCACTTGCACGACCGAACAATGTGAATAATAATAATAGTGCGCGTGCATTGGACTAAGCTGGAATTTGCCAGCATTCAATAAACAGGAGAAGACAATGCAATATGGGCTCTTTTGTCAGATCAACAATAATGCATATAAGAGCCACTACAAAAATTTAATTATGGTCTTCTCCTATAGACCCCCAAAGAAAAGAAATAAAACTATTTACACGGGAGAGCTCCCAACAAGTAAAACAAGAACAGGAAGTCTTTTTGGGTTTTCTTTTTAATTACTACTACATGGATGGAAAGTAAACTAATTAAAAGCTACAACTAATTTTTTTGGTTTTTCTTAGGGTTTATTAAACACACAATAAGAAAGCATAAAAAGGAAAATAAACTAGCATGGATGATACAACGAAAAAGTATGAGCACTGACATCTAGCAATGAGTGTGTGAACATAAATGTAATGTCGTTGGGAAATACGTACTCCCCCAAGCTTAGGCTTTTGGACTAAGTTGGTCTATGGCCACGGCTGGCCTGGCGGATATCCATAATAGTAGTTGGGGTCGTACTACGATGAAGAAGGCTCTGATTGCCACTGGTTGGCAATCATCTCCGGATCCCACTGGTAATTAGACTGTCGTGGAGGATCAACTCGTGGTTCCGGCTCTGTGGCTGATGTAGGGTTCCGATAGGCGTAAATAGCCTCTAACGGAACAAGGTACTGGCCTGTAGATAAATCAAACAAGGAAGGAGCAGGTAGGGTAATAGTCTTAGGATGATGTTTATCAAAGAACAATTTGTATTTAAGCTCTCCTTCCCTATTCTTAACAATAAAATCATGTGCCACCATACTCTTATAATCTAAATAAACACGAGGCAACACTTTTTCTTCCTTCTCATAATGTTTGATAGGTATGTTAAAATGTGCAGCTAGGCGTGAAGCATAGATGCCTCCAAAGATGGGGCCCTTTGTATGGTTCAGACTTAAACGTTTAGCAATAATGCCGCCCATACTGACAGAGTTATCACTGTATAAACCATGGAGCAAAATAATAATATCAGGAACACTAAGGTTTCCACAGTTTCTGCGACCAATTAAGAAACAACTAGCAAATAATGCAAAATAGCGTAAAACAGGAAAATGTATGCTATTGATTCGTGCATCGGAAACCTTCCTCGTTTCCCCTATAGTGATGGTATCAATAAACCCATCCACATCCTCGCGATGTGGTTCCTCTGTCTTGCCCTCGAAAGGGACCAAACAAACCCGACAAAAATCATAAAGTGACATCTCCTTATGCTCATCATATAAATAAAACTCCACCGTAGTTGGTGAGTTCCTAGAATGGAAATGAAAGTTTTGCACAAAGATATTTGTGAGTAAGAGATACTGATCGTGTTGGTCGTGGAGGAAAGCGGTGAGGCCTGCATTCTTAGCCAATTCATAAAAATCTTCATAAATCCCGGCTGCTCTCAAGAAATCATCGGAAGGCCATTCACACGACCGAACCTCCGCGGTGCGAGGCAGATTATAGTTGGGCTTCGGTGCCTTTTTCTTCGAGCTTCGGCTCGATGAGCCCCTCAAAAGTCTCTTCATCATTTTCTGAAAAATTCTGAAATTTTTAGTAACTTCAAAATAAAAGCAAACCAAACTCAATAATATTGATAGCAACTACTCCTACAAGTGCCTAGGGCCTATATCATGCATCAAAACTACTTGGAACCATATAAATTTGACATGTAAGCTCAAGAACAGGGTCACCTAAGCAGCAAAAATTTGCAATGAATAAAGCACTAGAACAAAAACTAATTGGACCAATGGAGGAGTCACATACCAAGGAACAATCTCCCAAGCAGTTTTGTGAGAGGTGCTTTGAGCAAGGAGATCGAAAATGGCAGCAAAACGAGCTTGGACTCGGGTTTGAGCTGGATATTCGTGTTTGTGGGAGGAAGAAGAAGTGTGTGGGTGAAAGGATAAGTGGAGGAGTGCCACCATGGGCCCACGAGGCAGGGGGCGTGCCCCTGACCCTCATGGCCAGGTGGATGACCCCCTGCTGTGTTCTCAGTACCAAATATTCTCAAGTATTCCAGAAAAAACCATATTTAAATTTCAGGGCATTTGGAGAACTTTTATTTTCGAGGTATTTTTATATTGCACGGATAATCAGATAACAGACAGAAAAATACTATTTTTATTTTATTTAATATAAATAACAGAAAGTAAAAGGAGGGTACAGGAGGTTGTGCCTTCTAGTTTCATCCATCTCATGATCATCAAAAGGAATCCACTGACAAGGTTGATCAAGTCTTGTTAACGAACTCATTCCGAATAACATGGAACCGGAGAAATTTCGAATAACACTATGTTACCTCAACAGGGATATGTACATCCCCAATAATAAGAATATCATATTTCTTCTTGAAAGTAGG
This sequence comes from Triticum urartu, assembly GCF_056163025.1. Lineage (NCBI taxonomy): Eukaryota > Viridiplantae > Streptophyta > Magnoliopsida > Poales > Poaceae > Triticum > Triticum urartu. Next base: position 445,222,155 of record NC_141876.1, read on the forward strand.
AAGAGGAAATTCAAAACCTCCAAATATAATTGATGGGATTTTTCCAATAGAGTTGATACTATGAACTTGAGCTTGTTTCCTCGGAAAGTGTACCGTATGCTCATTACCATTAACATGAAAAGTGACATTGCCTTTAGTGAAATCAATAACAGCCCCTGCAGTGTTCAAGAAAGGTCTTCCAAGAATAATAGACATACTATCGTCCTCGGGAATATCAAGAATAACAAAGTCCGTTAAAATAGTAACGTTTGCAACTACAACAGGCACATCCTCACAAATACCGACAGGTATGGCAATTGATTTATCAGCCATTTTCAAAGATATTTCAGTAGGTGTCAACTTATTCAAATCAAGTATACGATATAAAGAGAGAGGCATAACACTAACACCGGCTCCAAGATCACATAAAGCAGTTTTAACATAGTTTCTTTTAATGGAGCATGGTATAGTGGGTACACCAGGATCTCCAAGTTTCTTTGGTATTCCACCTTCAAAAGTATAATTAGCAAGCATGGTGGAAATTTCAGCTTCCGGTATATTTCTTTTATTTGTAACAATATCTTTCATATACTTAGCATAAGGATTCATTTTGAGCATATCAGTTAATCGCATACGCAAAAAGATAGGTCTAATCATTTCAGCAAAGCGCTCAAAATCCTCATCATCCTTTTTCTTGGATGGTTTGGGAGGAAAAGGCATGGGTTTCTGAACCCATGGTTCTCTTTCTTTACCGTGTTTCCTAGCAACAAAGTCTTTCTTATCATAACGTTGATTCTTTGATTGTGGGTTATCAAGATCAACGGCAGGTTCATTTTCTACATCATTATCATTACTAGGTTGAGCATCATCATGAACATTATCATTAACATTATTGTTAACATTATCATTAATATTATCACTAGTTTCAGGTTCATTACCAGATTGTGTTTCAGCATCAGAGATAGAAATATCATTTGGATTCTCAAGTGTATCAACAATAGGTTCACTAGAAGCATGCAAAGTCCTATCATTTTCTTTTTCTTCCTTTTAGAAGGACTAGGTGCATCTATATTATTTATCTGAGAATCTTGCTCAATTCTCTTAGGGTGGCCTTCAAGATACAAAGGTTCCTGAGTCATTCTACCAGTTCTAGTAGCCACTCTAACATCATAATCATTATTCTTACTATTCAATTCATTAAGCAAATCATTTTGAGCTTTAAGTACTTGTTCTACTTGAGTGGTAACCATAGAAGCATGTTTACTAATAAGTTTAAGTTCACCTTTGACATTAGCCATATAATCACCCAAGTGTTCGAGCATATTAGAATTGTATTTCAATTGTCTACCAAAATAAGCATTAAATTTTTCTTCTTTAACAATGAAATTGTCAAACTCATCTAAGCATTGTCTAGCAGACTTATAACGAGGGATATCACCTTCATCAAATCTATAGAGAGAATTTACCTTTACTACCTGTGTCGGGTTATCAAGACCATGTACTTATTCAATAGGTAATGGATTAGTATCATATGTTTCTTCAACAGGCGGTAAATTAAGACCATGTATTTCTTCAATAGGAGGCAAATTCTTAACATCTTCAGCTTTAATACCTTTTTTTTCATAGATTTCTTTGCCTCTTGCATATCTTCAGGACTGAGAAATAGAATACCTCTCTTCTTCGGAGTTGGTTTAGGAATAGGCTCAGGAACTAGCTCAGGAGGTGTCCAATTATTTTCATTTGTCAACATATTATTCAATAGAGTTTCAGCTTCATCCGGTGTTCTTTCCCTGAAAATAGAACCAACACAACTATCCAGGTAATCTCTAGAAGCATCGGTTAGTCCATTATAAAAGATATCAAGTATTTCATTTTTCTTAAGAGGATGATCAGGCAAAGCATTAAGTAACTTGAGAAGCCTCCCCCAAGCTTGTGGGAGACTCTCTTCTTCAATTTGCACAAAATTATATATATCCCTTAAAGCAGCTTGTTTCTTATGAGCAAGGAAATATTTAGCAGAGAAATAATAAATCATATCCTGGGGACTACGCACACAACCAAGATCAAGAGAATTAAACCATATCTTAGCATCACCCTTTAATGAGAATGGAAATATTTTAAGGATATAAAAGTAGCGAGTTCTCTCATCTTTAGTGAACAAGGTAGCTATATCATTTAATTTAGTAAGATGTGCCACAACAGTTTCAGATTCATAGCCATGAAAAGGATCAGATTCAACCAAAGTAATCATATCAGGATCAACAGAGAATTCATAATCCTTATCAGTAACACAGATAGGTGAAGTAGCAAAAGCAGGGTTAGGTTTCATTCTAGCATTTATAGATTGCTGATTCCATTTAGCTAATAACCTCTTGAGTTCGTATCTATCTTTGCAAGCTAAAATAGCTAAAGAAGCTTCTTTATCAAAAACATAACCCTTAGGAATAATAGACAAGTCTTCATCATCACTTTCATCAGTATTATCAGATTCAATAATTTCATTCTCTCTAGCCCTAGCAAGTTGTTCATGAAGAAATTCACCAAGTGGCACAGTAGTATCAAGCATAGAAGTAGTTTCATCATAAGTATCATGCATAGCAGAAGTGGCATCATCAATAACATGCGACATATCAGAACGAATAGCAGAAGTAGGTTTAGGTGTCGCAAGCTTACTCAAAACAGAAGGTGAATCAAGTGTAGAGCTAGATGGCAGTTCCTTACCTCCCCTCGTAGTTGAGGGATAGATCTTGGTTTTAGGATCTCTCAAGTTCTTCATAATGATAAGCAGATATATATCCCAAGTGACTCAAAAAATAGAGCTATGCTCCCCGGCAACGGCGCCAGAGAATAGTCTTGATAACCCACAAGTATAGGGGATCGCAACAGTTTTTAAGGGTAGAGTATTCAACCCAAATTTATTGATTCGACACAAGGGGAGCCAAAGAATATTCTCAAGTATTAGCAGCTGAGTTGTCAATTCAACCACACCTGGAAACTTAATATCTGCAGCAAAGTGTTTAGTAGCAAAGTAATATGATAGTAGTGGTAACGGTAGCAAAAGGTAACAGCAGCAAAAGTAATGTTTTTGGTATTTTGTAGTGATGATATTAATAGCAACCGTAAAGTAAATAAGCGAAGAACAACATATGGAAAGCTCATAGGCAATGGATCAGTGATGGAGAATTATGTCGGATGCGGTTCATCATGTAACAGTCATAACCAAGGGTGACACAGAACTAGCTCCAGTTCATCGATATAATGTAGGCATGTATTCCGAATATAGTCATACGTGCTTATGGAAAAGAACTTGCATGCCATCTTTTGTCCTACCCTCCCGTGGCAGCGGGGTCCTTACGGAAACTAAGGGATATTAAGGCCTCCTTTTAATCGAGTACCAGAACAAAGCATTAACACATAGTGAATACATGAACTCTTCAAACTACGGTCATCACCGGTAAGTATCCCGATTATTGTCACTTCGGGGTTAACGGATCATAACACATAATAGGTGACTATAGACTTGCAAGATAGGATCAAGAACTCTCATATATTGATGAAAACATAATAGGTTCAGATCTGAAATCATGGCACTCGGGCCCTAGTGACAAGCATTAAGCATAGAAAAGTCATAGCAACATCAATCTCAGAACATAGTGGATACTAGGGATCAAACCCCAACAAAACTAACTCGATTACATGATAGATCCCATCCAACCCATCACCGTCTAGCAAGCCTACGATGGAATTACTCATGCACGACGGTGAGCATCATGAAATTGGTGATGGAGGATGGTTGATGATGACGATGGCGACGGATTCCCCTCTCCGGAGCCCCGAACGGACTTCAGATCAGCCCTCCCGAGAGGTTTTAGGGCTTGGTGGTGGCTCCGTATCGTAAAACGCGATGAATCCTTCTCTCTGATTTTTTTCTCCCTGAAAGTGAATATATAGAGTTGGAGTCGAGGTCGGAGGAGCTCCAGGGGGCCCACGAGGCAGGGGGCGCGCCCTAGGGGGGCAGGCGCGCCCCCACCCTCGTGGACAGGTGGTGAACCCCCTGGCCTTCATCTTTTGCAAGGATTTTTTATATTTTCCAAAAAGTTGTCCCGTGAAGTTTTAGGTGTTGGGTTTCGTAGTAATTTCAAAATATTTCCTACGCACACGCAAGATCATGGTGATGCATAGCAACGAGAGGGGAGAGTGTTGTCTACGTACCCTCGTAGACCGAAGTGGAAGCGTTGACGCAACGTAGAGGAAGTAGTCGTACGTCTTCCCGGTTCAACCGATCAAGCACCGAAACTACGGTACCTCTGAGTTCTAGCACACGTTCAGCTCGATGACAATCCCCGGACTCCGATCCAACGAAGTGTCGGGGAAGAGTTCCGTCAGCACGACGGCGTGGTGACGATCTTGATGTACTACTGCAGCAGGGCTTCGCCTAAGCACCGCTACAATATTATCGAGGACTATGGTGGAAGGGGGCACCGCACACGGCTAAGAATATGATCACGTGGATCAACTTGTGTTTCTCTGGGGTGCCCCTGCCTCCGTATATAAAGGCTCAAGGGGGGGGGGGTGCGGCCGGCCTAGGAGAGGCGCGCCAGGAGGAGTCCTACTCCCTCTGGGAGTAGGATTCCCCCCCCCCCAATCCTAGTTGGAATAGGACTCGCGGAGGGGGGAAAAGAGAGAGGGGGGCCGGCCCCCTCTCCTTGTCCTATTCGGACCAAGGGAGGGGAGGGGCACGCGGCCCATCTTGGGCTGCTCCTTCTCTTTTCCACTAAGGCCCACTTAGGCCCATATAGCTCCCGGGGGGTTCCGGTAACCTCCCGGTACTCCGGTAAAATCCCGATTTCACCCGGAACACTTCCGATATCCAAACATAGGCTTCCAATATATCAATCTTTATGTCTCAACCATTTCGAGACTCCTCGTCATGTCCATGATCACATCCGGGACTCCGAACAACCTTCGGTACATCAAAATGCATAAACTCATAATATAACTGTCATCGTAACCTTAAGCGTGCGGACCCTACGGGTTCGAGAACAATGTAGACATGACCGAGACATGTCTCCGGTCAATAACCAATAGCGGAACCTGGATGCTTATATTGGCTCCTACATATTCTACGAAGATCTTTTATCGGTCAGACCGCATAACAACATACGTTGTTCCCTTTGTCATTGGTATGTTACTTGCCCGAGATTCGATCGTCGGTATCCCATACCTAGTTCAATCTCGTTACCGGCAAGTCTCTTTACTCGTTCTGTAATACACCATCCCGCAACTAACTCATTAGTTGCAATGCTTGCAAGGCTTAAGTGATGTGCATTACCGAGCGGGCCCAGAGATACCTCTCCGACGATCGGAGTGACAAATCCCAATCTTGAAATACGCCAACCCAACATGTACCTTTGGAGACACCTGTAGAGCACCTTTATAATCACCCAGTTACGTTGTGACGTTTGGTAGCACACAAAGTGTTCCTCCGGCACACGGGAGTTGCATAATCTCATAGTCATAGGAACATGTATAAGTCATGAACAAAGCAATAGCAACATACTAAACGATCGGGTGCTAAGCTAATGGAATGGGTCATGTCAATCAGATCATTCAACTAATGATGTGATCCCGTTAATCAAATAACAACTCTTTGTCCATGGTTAGGAAACATAACCATCTTTGATTAACGAGCTAGTCAAGTAGAGGCATACTAGTGACACTCTGTTTGTCTATGTATTCACACATGTATTATGTTTCCGGTTAATACAATTCTAGCATGAATAATAAACATTTATCATGATATAAGGAAATAAATAATAACTTTATTATTGCCTCTAGGGCACATTTCCTTCATCAGGTCATTCCGAGAACTTTTGTTTCTGCACATAAATAACACCATGGTAATTCTGCCGAAAATAGCGTCAGTCCGGGTTAGTTCCATTCAAATCATGCAAGTTAGAGTCCAAAACAAGGGCAAAAGTGTTTGGAAAGGTAGATACAACGGAGACGTATCAACTCCCCCAAGCTTAAACCTTTGCTTGTCCTCAAGAAATTCAGTTGATAAACTGAAAGTGATAAAGAAAAACTTTTACAAACTCTGTTTGCTCGTTGTTGTAAATATGTAAAGCCAGCATTCAAGTTTTTAGCAAAGATTATAACTAACCACATTCACAATAACACTTAGGTCTCAAGTTTACTCATATCAATGGCATAATCAACTAGCGAGCAATAATAATAAATCTCGGATGAAAACACTTTCTCAAAACAATCATAATATGATATAATAAGATGGTATCTCGCTAGCCCTTTCTGAGACCGCAAAACATAAAATGCAGAGCACCTTTAAAGATCAAGGATTGACTAGACATTGTAATTCATTGTAAAAGAGATCCAGTCAAGTCATACTCAATGTAAACTAACAATAATGAATGCAAATGACAGCAGTGCTCTCCAACTGGTACTTTTTAATAAGAAGATGATGACTCAACATGAAAGTAAATGGATAGGCCCTTCGCATAGGGAAGCAGGGATTTGTAGAGGTGCCAGAGCTCAATTTTGAAATAGAGATGAATAATATTTTGAGCGGTATACTTTCATTGTCAACATAACAACCAAGAGATGATGATATCTTCGATGCTACACACATTATAGGCGGTTCCCAAACAGAATGGTAAAGTTTGTACTCCCCCTTCCACCAACAAGCATCAATCCATGGCTTGCTCGAAAAAACGAGTGCCTCCAACTAACAAGAGTCCCAGGGCCAAGCCACCTCACTGCGCCGTACGCGCCTCTGCTAGTTGAGCCGTCGTCTTCACTGCAACCAAGTCGCCATCGCGGCCTATTAAAAGTTTACAGTAGGAGAGTCGCCACCATGCTCCAACTTGGTCTGTCACCTTGCCGGCCTTGCCGATGGGCTGTTCCGCGCGTGACCTTGTTTCTGGGTTACATCCACTTGGAGCCGCCCCTGGCTGAGCTGCTCTGCCGTTGGCCATTGAGTTTTCTGGCTATGAATCGGCCCCTGAGCAGACGTTACTATAAGTGCATCTAGTGCCACCCCTAGTTGGTTTTGGAGTATTGACGACAAACCTAGTTGAGGGACTAATGTGTTTGTGAGAATTGTAGGATAACACAGGTAGAAGTCCCTCATTGATTCGGTTTTCCTACCAGAGATGACCCCTAAAAATGTATGAAGACATTGATGTCAAAGGTGGTATATGAAGATATTCACATTGAATACTATGACAAGAGAAGATATCGCATGAAGCCTATGGAGCTCGAAGACTTAGATCTTTCGTAGTTCTTTTTCTTCTTCTTTGTTGAGTCATAGGAACCACCGTACTGTTAAGTGGGGTCTAAGAGAACCAGTCAGAATGACTGAAGTGATGCCTAACCAAAACCTATGTCTTCGAGTGAAGACTATGAGAGCGAATCTTGTCCAGAGTCGGACAAGTCAGCTTTGCTTGTAGCCCAAGTAAAGTTGCCGTGTGAGTTTGAAATCTGACCGTTGGAACACGTGTCAGTTCCTTAGTGACCCAGGGTCATTTCGGATAAATCAGGTCGGGTTGCCTAGTGGCTATAAATAGCCCACCCCTACAACCAAAAATGGTTGGCTGCTCAGAGTTAGTGTTCGGCTTTTGTCGTTTGAGAGCAACCCACCTCGAAGCCCTTGAGAGAGAATTCCTTGCGAGGATAAAGCCCTAACCACTCAGAGCCAAAGAGAATTAGGCATCACTTAAGTCTTCTTGTCTGTGTGATCTGAAGACTTATTACACTTGAGGACTCTGAATCCTCTAGCCGGTTAGGCGTCGCGTTCTGAGCATCCAAGAGACATTGTGGATTGCCGGTGAACGAAGTCTGTGAAGGTTTGGGAGTCTACCTTGAAGACTTACCAGAGTGATTGGGCGAGGTCTATGTGACCTTAGCTCAAGGGGAATACGGTGAGGACTGGGTGTCCTGAGCTGCGTGTTCAGGACTGGGTGTCCGGGACTGTGTGTCCTCAGGTTTAAATACCTAGCCGCCCTAACCAGACGTACAGTTGTCACAGCAACTGGAACTGGTCCAACACATCATTGTCTTCAACGAGTCACTGGTTTCATCCTTCCCTTCTCTTTACGTACTGTTACTCCTTGTGAAGTCATTGTATGATTGCACTATCTTTTATCTTCACTGAGTGACTGCGTGTTCTGTTTGGCTTCATAATATCTTCCTACCTGATCCTTACTACACTGCTGCTATTAGTCGTTGTGCTTTCACTCTATTGAATACTTGACTATGGCTTGCCTAGTGTAGTCTACCTTCCACTGCAGGGTAATAGGTTTATTTTTATTGTTTGTCTTCATAACTTCCACATTTTGAAGACTTTCATAAAAATCGCCTATTCACCCCCCTCTAGTCGATATAACGCACTTTCAATTGGTATCAGAGCAAGGTACTCCCTTGTTCTGTGTGATTCGGTTTAACCACCTGGAGTTTTAGCTATGTCGACTGCAGGGATAATCAAAGTCTCCGCTGCGTGCCCCGTCTTCGATGGAGCTGAATATCCCTACTGGAAGAATAAGATGCGCATGCATCTTGAAGCCATTGACGTCGACCTATGGTATGTCGTCAAGAACGGTGTTCCCAAGGCTGGAGAAGGTGTCACTGCTGCTGACGTCAAGAAGTTCGTTCAACTGGACTCTACTGCCAAGAATATCATTTGTGGTCATCTGACCAAAGGGCAGTATGGCCGCGTGAGTGCTTTGGAAACATCTAAGCTAGTCTGGGACTGGCTCTCCAAGGTCAACGAAGGCGTCTCAACCCAGAGAGATCAGAGAATCAGTGTCCTTCGCAACCTCTTCAACCGCTTCAAGAGAAATGACAATGAGAATGTCCAGCTCACATTTGATCGACTCACTGACATCACGAATGAGCTTCAAGCCCTTGGCGCTACTGAGATCACCAAGCATGAAGTCGTCAAGACACTACTGAGATCACTTGACAGTTCGTTTGAGACCCTAGCCCTGATGATTCAAGAACGTCCTGATTTCAAGACACTCGATCCGTCTGACATACTTGAGAGGCTCAACACACATGAGTTTCAGCTTTCTGAGAAAAGAGATATCTACGGTCCAAACTATGGGCGAACTCGTGCCTTGAAGGCAAAAGCTGTCTCCTCATCTGAAGAAGAATCTGACAGCAGTGCTGATGATCCCGAAGACATTGGAAGGGAACTTGCTATGCTTGTGAAGAAGTTCCAAAAATTCACCAAGAAGAAAGGCTTCAGAAAGTCTTCCCGATCAAGCTCAAGGAATGATGAAGCTTCTGCTCATGACTACAAGAAGAAAACATGTCACAAGTGCAAGAAACCTGGCCACTTCATCTCTGAGTGTCTGTAGTGGGACAATGAGAACAAAAAGAAGAAGAAGAGCAAGGAATATGACTCTGACGACAAGAAGAAGAAGAAATACTCAAAGTCTTGTTCCAAGTCTTCTTCAAAGTCTTCATCACACAAGAAGAGCTCATCTGGCAAGGCACGTGCGTTTGTTGGCAAGGAAATGGATTCAGTGGAGGAGTCCGCTTCTGAGGAGGCGGAGGTGGAGTCTGAGGAGGAGTCTGATTCTGGCGTCGCAAGTCTGGCTAAAGCATACTGAGGGAGTCCTGGATTAGGGGGTGTTCGGGTAGCCGGACTATACCTTCAGCCGGACTCCTGGACTATGAAGATACAAGATTGAAGACTTCGTCCCGTGTCCGGACGGGACTTTCCTTGGCGTGGAAGGCAAGCTTGGTGATGCGGATATTCAAGATCTCCTACCATTGTAACCGACTATATGTAACCCCAACCCTATCCGGTGTCTATATAAACCGGAGGGTTGTAGTCCGTAGGCAATCAACTCCATATACAACAATCATACCATAGGCTAGCTTCTAGGGTTTAGCCTCCTTGATCTCGTGGTAGATCTACTCTTGTACTACCCATATCATCAATATTAATCAAGCAGGACGTAGGGTTTTACCTCCATCAGGAGGGCCCGAACCTGGGTAAAACATCGTGTTCCCTGCCTCCTGTTACCATACGGCCTAGACGCACAGTTCGGGACCCACTACCCGAGATCCGCCGGTTTTGACACCGACATTGGTGCTTTCATTGAGAGTTCCTCTGTGCCGTCACAATCAGGAAGGATGCCTCCTCCCGTCTTTAAAGATGGTGCCGTTGCTAAGGGAGCCTTGGCTGTCGGCCAAACCCTCCGGCTAGGTGGTTTCCTCATGACCGCCTGTTCGGCTGTTGCGCCGACGGTGACCTCTCGGGTCATCAAAAGCAACCTACACGTCAGCTCGGAGCTCGTCGAGCAGCTAGATCCAATGGAGCTCTCTTACGTAAACGAGCTCTTGGATCGCATCGCCGCCCTGGGGGTCGCTACGGATTACGACCAGGTTGGGCTTAAACCCGATCTAAGAGAAATTAACTCTCCCCAAGTCACCCACCACGTTGCCGTGGTAGAGGCGCAGTGCGGCGACCCTTCATCTATTTTAAGGACTAGCTACGTCTGAATTCCCGACTCCTCCAAGCCGGATACCCGTGGAGAGGAGGATGTAACTCAAGACCTGAGCTTAGGATCAGGCAACGGGCTAGATTCGTTGGACAACATCCAAGAATCCGAACTTCAGAGTTCAGAAACTCTTTGGCCTCCGAATCTTGGATTGGGTGAGGTTTCAGATTCAACGACACCCGCCCACCCGAACATAAGCGATCTCTCCCAAATCAAGCAGAGGCCCGAGGAAACAATACATCATTAGTGGGCCAGATTCCTCCTGGTTATGAACAGGATAAAGGATTGCCGCGAGGGAGACGCAATCTCAATTTTCTGCAGTAATTGCACGGACGAGGGAATCCTTAACGCCGTAAGTCGTCGTGATATTACACGCTTCGCTGACTTGGCGTCCATAGTACAAAAATACTGTGCGATGGAAAGCGCCTGGAAAACCGAAATAAAATTTTGGGATAATCCGGCCTTGAATAGTAATCCCGTCCGAACTAAGAGGGTGCATCATCATAGGACACCCGGGATAAACACCAAAAATCCAAAACCCTCTACAGGGCATGGAACCGTACTGGAAAGGTGGCTTGATGGACCCTGTAGAATCCACAGTATAGAGGACGCCACACCAACTCACAGCGTTAGAGCATGTTGGATACTCCGGCAGGTGGCCAAAATTGGCGAGGACCTCTTAATTCTGGAGGCCGCAGAAAGCCAGCCCGAGGACACTAGTACCGTTCTCACAGTCTTCGAGACTTTCGCATCAAACAGTATGAGAAAAAGAACACTCCGCAGCCTCGCCGAAGTCTATCAAGTTGCAACAATAAATCCATGGAGGGACACTGCTATTACCTTCAACGCAAGTGATGAACCTAGATTCCGAACAGCCTGAGCACCAGCCGTATTGGTCCTCAGTCCCATAGTGGACGGCTTTCGCCTCACCAAGGTGCTCATGGATGGAGGCAGCGGACTGAACCTCATTTATGAGGAAACCCTTCAAAAAATGGAAATAGACTGGAACCGCATCGAGCAAAGCAGCACAACCTTTAGAGGAATAATCCCCAGTCGGGAAGCGCGCTGCACAGGAAAAATCACACTAGATGTGGTGTTCGGCACGCCGGATAATTACAGGTTCGAAGAAGTCACGTTCCAGGTGGCCCCGTTCAAAAGCGGATATCACGCTTTACTGGGACGGGAAGCATTCTCAATCTTCCAAGCAATACCCCATTACGGGTACATGAAGCTTAAGATGCCCGGGCCGAACGGAATTATCACTCTAGCTAGTGATCCGGACGTAGCACTCCGCGCCGAAAACAAGACGGCCGCATTAGCCCTTGAGGCACTATCCGAAGCCTTAGCGGCCGAGGAGCTGACTGCGCTGCGCTCCACGGTTAATAGGGATGATGTGATACTCGATAAGAGATCCAAATCCACATCCTTCAAGCCAGCTGACGAAATAGTCAAATTCCAGGTCCATCCAACGGACCCCAATAAAACAGCTTCCATCGGGGCACGACTGAACCCTAATGTAGACGCCACACTGCAAGAGTTCCTACGAGAGAACTGGGACATTTTCGCCTGGCACCCTTCAGACATGCCAGGGATCCCACGTAGGCTGGCCGAACACAGCTTAAATATCCTAAAAGGATTCAAACCTGTCAAACAAGCCCTTCGGCGTTTTTCCGAACCCAAGAGACAGGCTATGGGAGAGGAGCTAGCCAAGCTGTTGGAGGCCGGATTCATTAGAGACATAAAACATCCGGACTGGCTAGCAAACTTGGTGATGGTACCAAAGAAGGACAAATCCTGGCGCCTGTGTGTCGATTTTAAATACCTCAACAAGGCTTGCCCAAAGGATCCCTTCTCCCTCCCCCGTATCGATCAAATTATCGATGCCACCGCAGGACACGACTCGTTGTGTTTCCTTGACGCATACTCCGGATACCATCAAATCAAGATGGCAGAATCAGACCAAGGCGCAACAGCATTCATCACACCATACGGCCCATTCTGCTCCAACACAATGCCCTTCGGGCTGAAAAACGCTGGCGCAACATATTAGCACATGATCCAGACATGTCTGGCAAATCAGATTGGCAAAACAGTGGAGGCGTATGTTGATGATGTGGTCGTCAAATCAAGACATGTCGAATCTCTAGTAGACGACTTGAGGCTTACATTCGATAACCTCTGAAAATATGACATCAAGCTCAACCCGAAAAAATGCGTCTTCGGCGTTCCAGCCGGAAAGCTCTTGGGCTTCATTGTATCCGGTAGAGGAATTGAAGCAAATCCAGCCAAGATCCGAGCTTTGTCACAATTGGATATCCCAAAGGACCTCAAACAAATACAAAAATTAACCAGATGCATGGCGGCTTTAAGCCGCTTCATCTCCCGCTTGGGAGAAAAGGCACTACCCCTCTATCGCCTCCTTCGGCGCACCGAACACTTCGAGTGGACGGAGGCCGCCACGGCCGGACTTGATGAAATAAAAGCCATATTGGCAACAAACCCAGTCCTGGCCGCGCCGAACACCGGCGAACCAATGTTATTGTACATTGCAGCAACACATCAAGTTGTCAGCGCAGTGTTCGTTGTCGAGCGGGAAACGGATGGACACAAATTCCCCCTTCAAAGGCCGGTCTACTACGTATCCACTGTCCTCACTCCATGCAAATCACGGTACCCGCATTATCAAAATATTGCATACGCGGTATTCATGGCATCCCGGAAGCTACGACACTACTTTCAAGAGTGTTCCATAACAGTAGCCTCGGAAGTACCACTCAACGGTATTATCAACAACCGCGACGCAACGGGCCGGATTGCAAAATGGGCCATCGAGCTTCTCCCGTTCAATATAACCTATAAGCCACGGCGAGCTATTAAATCGCAAGTTTTGGCCGACTTCATCGCAGAATGGACGGAGGCCGAGCTCCCTAAAGAGTACGGCACATATTCAAACTGGATTATGCATTTCGACGGCTCCAAAATGTTGGCCGGACTGGGGGCTGGCGTCATCCTGACGTCCCCCACAGGAGACACAGTCCAATATGTGCTCCAAATCATGTACATGGATTCCAACAATGCAGCCGAATATGAGACCCTCCTACATGGTCTCCGAATAGCAGTATCCATGGGTATCCAGCGCCTAGAGGTACGCGGGGATTCAAACCTCACGATATCCCAAATAAATGGAGACTTCGATGCCAAGGACCCAAAAATGGCAGCTTACCGCAACGCCGTCCTAAAAATGTTAGCTCGCTTCGAAGGGCTGGAGTTTCACCACATAGCCCGAGAAAACAATCAAGCAGCGGACGTCCTGGCACGCATTGGAGCAAAACGCGATGCAGTCCCCCCAACATCTTTTTGGAAAGATTGTTCAAGACATCCGTAGCATGGGAGGGGGAACCCGCAAATAACAGCCCGGACCCAGCCGCACCACTCGACGCCGAACAATCTGACACAATTGGAGGCTCTGCCAATGAAATTACACCTTCAGCCCACGTAATAATGGCGGTCATCGCCCCGTGGACAGAACCATTCCTAGCCTACCTTACTAGGCAGGAACTCCCGGAGGACCAAAACGAGGCCCGCTGCATAGTGCGGCGATCTAAAGCCTATAGAGTCCATGAGGGAGAGCTTTATAAGAAAAGCACTACCGGAGTCCTTCAAAGGCGCATCTCCAAAGAGGAAGGGCGGAACCTTCTGGCTGAAATTCATGCCGGACTCGGTGGTCACCACACCGCTGCTCGGTCCCTTGTTAGCAAGGCTTTCCGTACAGGCTTTTATTGGCCGACGGCCCGGGCAGACGCTCAGGACCTAGTCCAACGATGCGCTGGTTGCCAACTTTTTGCCAACCAAAGCCATATGCCACCCACCGCACTCCAAACTATACCCATCACCTGGCCTTTTGCGGTCTGGGGGCTTGACATGGTCGGACCCCTTAAAGGTGGGACCGATAGGAAAAAAATACTTACTGGTCATAGTGGATAAATTCACCAAATGGATAGAAGCCAAGCCTGTTAAAATGGCCGAATCCGGACCTATGATAGACTTCATATCCGGGGTTGTACACCGTTATGGTGTCCCCCACAGCATCATAACCGATAACGGTAAAAACTTTACCGCCGACGAGGTAAAACTCTGGTGCAAAAACATGGGCATCAAGCTCGATTATGCTTCTGTCTATCACCCACAAACCAATGGCCAGGTCGAACGTGCAAATGGTCTTATCATGAGCGGCATTAAACCCAGACTGGTGCGGTCCCTCAAGGAATCTAACACGCACTGGGTAGAGGAGCTCGACTCCATGCTATGGGGGCTGTGGACCACGCCAAATCGCACCACCGGATACACACCATTTTTTATGGTGTACGGCGTAGAGGCAGTTCTGCCCTGCGACATAATTCATGACTCACCTAAAGTGCGCATGTACGAAGAAAGAGAAGCCGAGCTCGATCGGCAGGACAACTTGGACGCCCTGGAGGAGGAGCGTGACGTGGCAAAAGCCCGTTCCGCATTTTATCAACAGCAGGCCCGAAGATATCAAAGCAGAGAAGTACGGGCCAAAAATTACAATGTTGGCGAACTAGTTCTACGCCTGCCGGATAAGAAAAAGGACAAACTCAAGCCCAAGTGGGGAGGTCCATTCATAATCGACCAAGTCCTGACTGGCGGGGTGTACCGCCTGCGAGATGCATCGGATAACCGACTCGAGCCGAACTCGTGGAACACCACCCGTCTCCGAATATTCTATGCCTAGCGCCGGACTCTGTGTTCGTCTCCTTCCTCTGTCCATTTTTTGCATTTTTCTGTCTTACATTTCTCTCCTTCCCCTCTTTTCTTTTATAGCCCTTAAAGGCTCATCTAGTGACGCGCCACTCGCGCTCATTAAACCTGGGGGCTTCTTTAACAGAAGCTTATTTATACGGGCTTCACGCCCAACACATGCGTCAAACTTCCGCATGTACCTTTTTCTTCACCATTATATGCATCGATATGACTTAAGTTTTGGCCAAGCTGGGTTGCCTGGCTCCTGTGCTTACCCCTACGTTCCCGATTGTTCGGCTAGGCGGTAAAGGGAGCACTTCTGCGATTGTTACTGCAGGGTCAGCTGGATGTGTACCTCAGACTGGGTGAAGCCGAAAGCTAGCGTTCTTAAGGGAATATTCGGTCGGTGAGATAAAAGATGATCTTTTTACTCATTTTATGCGCCCCCAAATGCTTTTTCTGCGTCTTTTTACGCAGTCCGGACATGCACTTTAGGGCATGCCTCCCAGCGAAAGGAACCCCTAACGGAACTATTCTCTCTGGAAGATGTTTCTTACTAACCATGTAATATAACATAACTAGTTGGGCACTTGTCTGATAAAGCACTAATGACCCCTACGCCTGGTCTCCACGCATACCACGGTTCTTATATAACCACTATGGTATTTGGACACACTCCGGACCGTCAGGTCCCGAGGTTGAAGCGAAAAGGTCGGCAACGACAAACGATCTACAATCCGGCTAGAAGGCATTACACATGTCAATTCAAAATTACATAGTCATTCTGACTGATTGTATTCCTCTTCTATACCATCTAACAAGCTGTCTAATTTACAGTCCTGCTAGGAATACTTCGCGGCCAACTCTACTTGGCCGTATACTAAGCTCACAGGGATCTCCTTCCCGTCAGGCCTCACTGGTCCGACCTCGGCCATGTGGTTTGGGCCAGACTTCGTAAAACGGGTCTTCACCATGGCCCAGGCTTCCCTAGTGCCTTGTCGGCAGGCCGATATCTTCCACAACTGGAAGCACCGCCGAGCTCCCTTCAGCTTCTCCGCAAGCTCTCCAAGGCCCTCGGGCATGGAGTGGGCAGGCCATAAGGCTTGGGCAACACCTCGCATCGCCTGCTGAATTCGCTCATGCAGTTGCATGAGTTCGGGAAGAAGGTCACCCGTAGAACCGGGCATCTCCTCTGCAGGACGACCTGTGAGCATACCTACAAACATTACTCTGTTAGTCGACTTCCTCGCCGAACTCTTTTTTTTTCAAAGTTCGTTCAAGCACTTACTGAATATGCCGTGTCGAAGCCGCTGATTCTCCCTCGTGGAGTTCGACAGCTGGCCACAAACATCTTTAAGTTCGACGTCCAGCCTGGTGTTGGCATCCTGAAGATCATTCTTCTCTCGCCTCACCTTTGTCAACATACTCTCACCGGCCTTTAGCCGGCGTAAGAGTTGTTGCTTTTCCGGATCGAGTCCGGCGCCATCTGCAACATGATTTGTCAGATTTGCACCCACACCGCACAATACTAATCTTTCGAAGCGTATCTTACCTGAGGGGGTCTCTTTGGGCTCCCTTGCTGCGGCTAGTGCGGCCTCTAGTTGGGCCTTGCACTTTTCCAGCTCCTGGGACAGTACAGTATTCTTCTCTGTAAGAACCTGCTTATTAAATGATCCTTAAATCAGTTGCTCTAACTGTTTCAAGTCTCAGGGGCTACTGGTATATCTATATTTGACCAAAATTTTCTTACCCGTATGTCTTTTACATACTGCTCCGTGGCTCTGGCTAAACCATTTTGAGCGGCACGGAGGTACGCATCTCCCGAATTAAAGGCATCTAAAGCCTCTTGGGAGAAACAAGCGTCGTGTAGAACTGTCCGGCGACGCCTGTGGTTCATGGCACTCTCCACTTCAGAATTTGTGGCAGTCAGCATGTCCGCATCCTCTGTCGGAGGAGCGTCCGGTGCGCGCCTTGTGCTCGCCTCCGCTTCCTGGCCAGACGTTGGAGCCTGGCTGGTGGGGGCGCGATTGGCAACCTCTCCGGATGTAGTCCGGCGAGGTCTCTTCGTTCTGAAGATAGCACGAACGTTAATATGCCCTGACAGAATAACACCAGGGAAACAGAGGGTGCGCTATACCTTTGCGCCGGCATCTCAGTTCGGACTGCATTCCTTTTTGCCCCACGGGGTCCTGCGGCCCCTCGTTGGCTAGCCGCCGCAGGTTCGGCCTCCTGCCTCAGAAATCTCCCCTGCAAAACACGATTGTCGTCAGAAACACCGGAATATGTGAGAGTGGAATCTCTCTCAAGGGAATGAGACTCCGGTTTCTGTCACCTGGGAGGCCGGGATTAACCCTGGGTAATCAGCCATGATGGCTACCAAGGTATTGTCCTTGCTTAGCTGATGGAACACCCCGTCGATAAGCTCCACCGATATGTCCGGGTCCTCTTCGGAGTCCGGATCGAGGGACCGTTCTGGGTCCTCGGGCTGTGGAGGGCGGCTGTTTATATCCTTTACCTCCTGTCGCAGTTCCTGCGCTGAAGTCGTTAGACTACATATCTAACCGTGGGAGTATAAAACAGACGGGCAAGCGCAATTATTCACTTACCCAACTTGGAGGATCATACATAGTAAATCCGGCCCACGGATTGACGCGGAGGAATTCCTCCTTTTCTCCCTTGTACAAAGAGGATAAGATCCTTACTAGGGCGGCAGCTGAGGCCGGCCCCTTACGACCGTAACGGGTGGCGTCATCCTCCCCATTGAAATCCCACATGGGGTGGCCTCTATATTGAAGCGGCTGCACCCCTCGCATAATGCATGCGGCCATGACTCCAATCATGGTTAGTCCGGAATGAGCCAACAGTCTTATCCGGCCCATCAGGTAAAGGATGTCTCTGTCGCTTTCTTTCTGAGAGCTCCGCGGATGCCAGCTCAAGCGTTTCTTCAATGGGGCACTGTTGAACTCAGGGAGACCGACCCGGATAGGGTCCGGTAGCGGGACATCATCTATGTAAAACCATTCCGAAGGCTAGTCCTCGGACGCCTTCTTTGGGGTTCCGGATAGGTATCCGGTCCCGGCGATGCGCCATACTTCGGCTCCGCCCACTTGGTATATAGACCCCTCTCGAGAACGGGGCACCAGGCAGAATAACCTCTTCCACAGCGCGAAATGAGCCTCAACGCCTAAAAATAGCTCGCAAAGGGCGACGAAACCCGCAATATGTAATACGGAGGCGGGCGTGAGATTGTGCAGCTGGAGGCCATAGAACTCCAGAAGCCCGCGAGAAATGGATGAATTGGAAACCCCAGTCCCCTTATTAGATAGGGGACGAGGCACACCCGCTCTCCTTTAGAAGGATTGGGGGTGCTCTCCGCTTGTTTTCCGCCATTATAGGTGGCGAGACCGGCTCGGACCGGGACCATGTATGCCTGAGGGAGAAATCCCTTGGCCTGAAGCGACACTAACTTGCTATGCGGGATGGTGCAACTCTCCCAGTCCCTGGGTTTGGGACCGGAGGGGCGAGGGGAGGAGCTGCGATGGCTGGTCATGTTGGAATGGACCTTTGCTGGAAGCGCTCTGATGATAACTCGCAGAGAGGAGAAGATGTGGTTTGGACCTAAATCCCCATCCCGTTAAATAGGCGGCTCGTTTATATGGCTAGGGGCGTGGATGTAAAAATGCCCTGGCTTTTCGCATTCATTTGACACGTGGAAGACGACCATTATTGGGCGTGGGAGTCGAGGAGCGCTACATTACAAAAATCGGACATTATTCCTACAGGTACACAGGATTTGGAGAAGAACCCGCCTTGCAATGCCGAACAATCTACGCGCCGGACTCATCGTCATTGAAGCCTGGTTCGGGGGCTACTGAGGGAGTCCTGGATTAGGGGGTGTTCGGGTAGCCGGACTATACCTTCAGCCGGACTCCTGGACTATGAAGATACAAGATTGAAGACTTCGTCCCGTGTCCGGATGGGACTTTCCTTGGCGTGGAAGGCAAGCTTGGCGATGCGGATATTCAAGATCTCCTACCATTGTAACTGACTATATGTAACCCTAACCCTATCCGGTGTCTATATAAACCGGAGGGTTGTAGTCCATAGGCAATCAACTCCATATACAACAATCATACCATAGGCTAGCTTCTAGGGTTTAGCCTCCTTGATCTCGTGGTAGATCTACTCTTGTACTACCCATATCATCAATATTAATCAAGCAGGACATAGGGTTTTACCTCCATCAGGAGGGCCCGAACCTGGGTAAAACATCGTGTTCCCTGCCTCCTGTTACCATCCGGCCTAGACGCACAGTTCGGGACCCACTACCCAAGATCCGCCGGTTTTGACACCGACACATACGTTGCCAAGTCCATCTTCAACACTGAAGACAATGACTTCATCACCGACACCGATGCAAATGACAAGGACTACTCCGCTCCTACCTACTGCTTCATGGCACATGGTGCCAAGGTAAACACACGCACTACTCACTATCAAACATCTAGTGACGATGAATCTGATTGTGGTTCAAAACCCAGCTACAAAACACTTGCTAAAATTGCAACTGAACAATAGAAAGCCATGGAACATATTCAAAAACTGTTAGACAAAAGCGATGATCTGTTAGGCGCTGAAATGACTCGATCTGAGTCCTTAATTGAAGACATAAAAAATCTTCATGTTAAGTATGAGGAACTTGAAAGTCGTCATGAAACGCTCTCAACAACTCATGAAAAGCTTTCCTATGATTATCTTCAAAGGAAGCAAGATCTTGAGAAATTGAGAGCGGCTCATGAAGATCTTCAAAAGGAAAATGAGTCACTTCACGCCAAACAGATCAGTTCCGCTCAGGAAGGATTTGAACCACCATGTCTTAAATGCATTGAGCGTGATAATGCTACTACTGTTGCTGAATGTTCTACTGCTGCTACTGTTGCAATATCTTCAACTGTTGATGTGGGAACTAACCCCTCTGCTGAGGATTCCACTGCTATTGCTGATGAGAATGCTAGGTTGAAGACATTGCTTGAAACAGGGATGTACAAAAGTCTTAAAGGGCATCAGACACTATGTGATGTCCTCAAAAAGCAGATCTTGAATCGAAACCCGAGGAAAGAGGGTGTTGGGTTCGTAAGGAAAATGAATGCTGATGGCTCTTACTAGAAACCTGAGCAGTACCCCAAAACCACATGGTTTGCTGCAAAGGAATCTTCAGCAGATCTATCCAATCTATCTGGCTTCTCTTGTGCAAATCCCATTGTCATTGATGAATCCTTTGATGCAAACTATAAACTGTTTAAGAATCAGAATGGTGAAGTGTTTGCCAGGTACATTGGTACTAACTGCAGGAATGGACCGCCTATAAAGAAGATCTGGGTTCCGAAAAAGTGTCTGGAGAATCTTCCTGTGAATGTCATCATGACACCACACATGAAGAAGACAAACCTCAGACCACAGGCTTCATACGGTCCAAAGGCTTCGTACAGACAGAGGACTCACTTGAGTCGCACTAACGCAAATGTTTTGCAGGGAAACCATACTCAGGCCTATGAATATGAGCGCGGTTCATCAAACCGCCATGTTCATAAGACCAAGAACTATTCTGCTTATTCTTATGAGTACTATTGTCCGCCTGCAAGACTTTTTGCTAGGGCTCCAAAGCCAAAGTTCTCAGATGCTGCACTTAGACTTATTGCTTCTAAGCCACCCTTGAAGATGTGGGTGGCTAAGAAAGCTTAACTCTCTTTTGCAGGGAAAAGTCTCCAGCAGAAAACCAAAATCATCTGACGCTATTGCCGGGGACCTTAAACATCTTGTAGGACGCAAGATCAAATGCCCGAATGGTCTTACTATGTACTTCATTCCTGAATCGCTTGCTACTCTCCCTATCAGTCCTAATCTGGATCTAAGCTTTCATAACCCACTGGTTCGTCAAATGTTTTTGCTTCACAATTCTCTTCGTGAAACCTATCCCCCTAACTGCACTATAGGGTACGACACCAGCGTCTTCAGAATGGATTATTGATAGTGGGTGTACCAACCACATGACTGGCAAAAGAAGCCTTCTTATGGACTCAACCTTACGTCCATCCGACAAGAGTCACATCACATTTGCTGACACTTGTAAAAGTAAGGTATTGGGTCTAGGTAGAGTTGCAATCTCAAAGGATCAACACATGGATAAAGTCATGCTTGTTGAATCCCTTGGCTTCAACTTAATGTTTGTCTCAATGCTTTGCGATTTGAACATGATCGTAATATTTGGAAAATATCGCTGCCTTGTACTAATGGAATCTGACAAGTCTCTAGTGTTTGAAGGGTATCGGAAAGATGATTTGTACGTGGTAGATTTTTCGGCAGGACCATAGCTTGCCGTATGTCTTCTAGCAAAGGCTTCAGAATGCTGGCTCTGGCATCGGAGGCTAGGGCATGCTGGCATGAGGAACCTCCACACCCTTGCAAAGAAGAAGCATGTCATAGGCATCGAGGGCATCAAGTTCAAGAAAGATCACTTATGCGGTGCCTGTGAAGCAGGGAAGATGACGAGGGCCAAACATCCCTCGAAGACAATCATGACAACCACTCTACCCTTCGAACTGCTCCACATGGATCTTTTCGGTCCCACTCATTACTCAACTCTAACTGTTGGAAATATGCCCTAGAGGCAATAATAAAAGCATTATTATTATATTTCCTTGTTCATGATAATTGTCTTTATTCATGCTATAATTGTGTTATCCGGAAATCGTAATACATGTGTGAATAACAGACACCAACATGTCCCTAGTGAGCCTCTAGTTGACTAGCTCGTTGATCAATAGATAGTCATGGTTTCCTGACTATGGACATTAGATGTCATTGGTAACGAGATCACATCATTAGGAGAATGATGTGATGGACAAGACCCAATCCTAAACATAGCACAAGATCGTATAGTTCGTTTGCTAGAGTTTTCCAATGTCAAAGTATCTTTTCCTTAGACCATGAGATCGTGTAACTCCCGGATACCGTAGGAGTGCTTTGGGTATGCCAAACGTCACAACGTAACTGGGTGACTATAAAGGTAGACTACGGGTATCTCCGAAAGTGTCTGTTGGGTTGACATGGATCAAGACTGGGGTTTGTCACTCCGTATGACGGAGAGGTATCACTGGGCCCACTCGGTAATGCATCATCATAATGAGCTCAAAGTGACCAAGTGTCTGGTCACGGGATCATGCATTACGGTACGAGTAAAGTGACTTGCCGGTAACGAGATTGAACGAGGTATTGGGATACCGACGATCGAATCTCGGGCAAGTAACATATCGATAGACAAAGGGAATTGCGTACGGGGTTGATTGAATCCTCGACATCGTGGTTCATCCGATGAGATCATCGTGGAGCATGTGGGAGCCAACATGGGTATCCAGATCCCGCTGTTGGTTATTGACTGGAGAGTCGTCTCGGTCATGTCTGCTTGTCTCCCGAACCCATAGGGTCTACACACTTAAGGTTCGGTGACGCTAGGGTTATGAAGATATGTATATGCAGAAACCCGAATGTTGTTCGGAGTCCCGGATGAGATCCCGGACGTCACGAGGAGTTCCGGAATGGTCCGGAGGTAAAGAATTATATATAGGAAGTGCTGTTTCGGGCATCGGGACAAGTTTCGGGGTTATCGGTATTGTACCGGGACCACCGGAGGGGTCCCGTGGGCTCACCGGGTGGGGCCACCTGTCCCGGGGGGCCACATGGGCTGTAGGGGGTGCGCCTTGGCCTTCATGGGCCAAGGGCACCAGCCCTACTAGGCCCATGCGCCTAGGGTTTCCACCAAGGAGGAGTCCAAGTGGTGGAAGGCACCCCGAGGTGCCTTGGGGGGGAGGGAAACCCTCCCCTGGCCGCCGCACCTAGGAGATCTGATCTCCTAGGCTGCGCACCAACCCCCCCTGGCACCCCTATATATAGTGGGGGGGAGAGGAGGGATTTCACACCAGCCCCTGGCGCCTCCCTCTCTCCCCGTTACGTCTCTCTTCCTCGTAGTATAGGCGAAGCCCTGCTACTGTGACGCCCTGCATCCACCACCACGCCGTCGTGCTGCTGGATCTTCGTCAACCTCTCCTTCCCCTTGCTGGATCAAGAAGGAGGAGACGTCTCCCGTCCTGTACGTGTGTTGAACGCGGAGGTGCCGTCCGTTCGGCGCTGGTCATCGGTGATTTGGATCACGTCGTGTTCGACTACATCATCACCGTTCTTTTGAACGCTTCCGTGCGCGATCTACAAAGGTATGTAGATGCATCCAATGACTCGTTGCTAGATGAACTCCTAGATGATCTTGGTGAAACGAGTAGGAAATTTTTTTGTTTTCTGCAACGTTCCCCAACAGTGGCATCATGAGCTAGGTCTATGCGTAGTTCTTCTTGCGCGAGTAGAACACAATTTGTTGTGGGCGTGGATTTGTCAACTTTCTTGCCGTTACTAGTCTTTTCTTGCTTCAGCGGTATTGTGGGATGAAGCGGCCTGGACCAACCTTACACGTACGCTTACGTGAGACCGGTTCCACCGACTAACATGCACTAGTTGCATAAGGTGGCTGGCGGGTGTCTGTCTCTCCCACTTTAGTTGGAGCGGATTCGATGAACAGGGTCCTTATGAAGGGTAAATAGAAGTTGACAAATCACGTTGTGGCTTTAACGTAGGTAAGAAGACGTTCTTGCTAGAACCCTAATTCAGCCACGTAAAACTTGCAACAACAATTAGAGGACGTCTAACTTGTTTTTGCAGCAAGTGGTTTGTGATATGATATGGCCAAAGTTGTGATGAATGATGAATGATCTATATGTGATGTATGAGATGTTCATGCTATTGTAATAGGAATCACGACTTGCATGTCGATGAGTATGACAACCGACAGGAGCCATAGGAGTTGTCTTTATTCTTTTATATGACCTGCGTGTCATCGAGGAATGCCATGTAAATTACTTTACTTTATTGCTAAACGCGTTAGCCATAGTAGTAGAAGTAACACTTGGCGAGCAACTTCATGGAGACACGATGATGGAGATCATGGTGTCAAGCCGGTGACAAGATGATCATGGAGCCCCAAGATGGAGATCAAAGGAGCTATGTGATATTGGCCATATCATGTCACGTTTATTATTTGATTGCATGTGATGTTTATCATGTTTTGCATCTTGTTTACTTAGAACGACGGTAGTAAATAAGATGATCCCTCATAACAATATCAAGAAGTGTTCTCCCCTAACTGTGCACCGTTGCTAAAGTTCGTCGTTTCTAAGCACGCCGTGATGATCGGGTGTGATGGATCCTTACGTTCACATACAACGGGTGTAAGACAGTTTTACACATGCAAAACACTTAGGGTTAACTTGACGAGCCTAGCATGTGTATAGACATGGCCTCGGAACACAGAAGACCGAAAGGTCGAGCATGAGTCGTATAGAAGATACGATCAACATGAAGATGTTCACCGACGTTGACTAGTCCGTCTCACGTGATGATCGGACACGGCCTAGTTAACTCGGATCATGTAATACTTAGATGACTAGAGGGATGTCTAATCTAAGTGGGAGTTCATTAATAATTTGATTAGATGAACTTAATTATCATGAACTTAGTCTAAAAGTATTTTACACTATGTCTTGTAGATCAAATGGCCAACGTAGTCCTCAACTTCAACGCGTTCCTAGAGAAAACCAAGCTGAAAGACGATGGCAGCAACTATACGGACTGGGTCCGGAACCTGAGGATCATCCTCATAGCTGCCAAGAAAGATTATGTCCTACAAGCACCGCTAGGTGATCCACCCGTCCCACAGAACCAAGACGTTATGAACGCTTGGCAGACACGTGCTGATGACTACTCCCTCGTTCAGTGCGGCATGCTTTACAGCTTAGAGCCGGGGCTCCAAAAACGTTTTGAGAGACGTGGAGCATACGAGATGTTCGAAGAGCTGAAAATGGTTTTTCAAGCTCATGCCCGGATCGAGAGATATGAAGTCTCCGATAAGTTCTTCAGCTGTAAGATGGAGGAAAATAGTTCTGTCAGTGAGCACATACTCACTATGTCTGGGTTACATAACCGCTTGTCTCAGCTGGGAGTTAATCTCCCGGATGATGCGGTCATTGACAGAATCCTCCAGTCGCTTCCACCAAGCTACAAGAGCTTTGTGATGAACTTCAACATGCAGGGGATGCAAAAGACCATTCCTGAGTTGTTTGCAATGCTGAAATCAGCGGAGGTAGAAGTCAAGAAGGAACATCAAGTGTTGATGGTCAATAAAACCACTAAGTTCAAGAAAGGCAAGGGTAAAAAGAACTTCAAGAAGGACGGCAAGGAGGTTGCCGCGCCCGGCAAGCAAGCTACCAGGAAGAAGCCAAAGAATGGACCCAAGCCCGAGACTGAGTGCTTTTATTGCAAAGGGAAGGGTCACTGGAAACGGAACTGTCCCAAATACATAGCGGACAAGAAGGCCGGCAACACCAAAGGTATATTTGATATACATGTAATTGATGTGTACCTTACCAGTACTCGTAGTGACTCCTGGGTATTTGATACCGGTGCCGTTGCTCATATTTGTAACTCACAGCAGGAGCTGCGGAATAAACGGAGACTGGCGAAGGACGAGGTGACGATGCGCGTCGGGAATGGTTCCAAGGTCGATGTGATCGCCGTCGGCATGCTGCCTCTACATTTACCTACGGGATTAGTTTTAAACCTCAATAATTGTTATTTAGTGCCAGCTTTGAGCATGAACATTGTATCGGGATCTCGTTTAATTCGAGATGGCTACTCATTTAAATCTGAGAATAATGGTTGTTCCATTTATATGAGAGATATGTTTTATGGTCATGCTCCTATGGTAAATGGTTTATTCTTAATGAATCTCGAGCGTATTGCTACACATATTCATAGTGTGAGTAACAAAAGATGTAAAGTTGATAATGATAGTACCACATACTTGTGGCACTGCCGCCTTGGTCACATAGGTGTCAAACGCATGAAGAAGCTCCATGCAGATGGACTTTTGGAGTCTCTTGATTATGAATCATTTGACACATGCGAACCATGCCTTATGGGTAAAATGACCAAGACTCCGTTCTCAGGAACAATGGAGCGAGCAACCAACTTATTGGAAATCATACATACTGATGTGTGCGGTCCAATGAGTGTTGAGGCTCGCGGTGGCTATCGTTATGTTCTCACCCTCACTGATGACTTAAGTAGATATGGGTATGTCTACTTAATGAAACACAAGTCTGAAACCTTTGAAAAGTTCAAGGAATTTCAGAGTGAGGTTGAGAATCAACGTGACAGGAAAATCAAGTTTCTACGATCAGATTGTGGAGGAGAATACTTGAGTCACGAATTTGTCACACACTTAAGAAAATGTGGAATAGTTTCACAACTCACGCCGCCTGGAACACCTCAGCGTAATGGTGTGTCCGAACGTCGTAATCGCACTCTATTGGATATGGTGCGGTCTATGGTGTCTCTTACCGATTTACCGCTATCCTTTTGGGGCTATGCTTTAGAGACTGCCGCATTCACTTTAAATAGGGCTCCGTCGAAATCCATTGAGACGACACCGTTTGAATTATGGTTTGGTAAGAAACCTAAGTTGTCGTTTCTGAAAGTTTGGGGATGCGATGCTTATGTCAAGAAACTTCAACCTGAAAATCTCGAACCCAAGTCGGAAAAATGCGTCTTCATAGGATACCCAAAAGAAACTGTTGGGTACACCTTCTACCTCAGATCCGAAGGCAAGATCTTTGTTGCCAAGAATGGATCCTTTCTAGAGAAAGAGTTTCTCTCGAAAGAAGTAAGTGGGAGGAAAGTAGAGCTTGATGAAGTATTACCTCTTGAACCGGTAAATGGCGCAACTCAAGAAAATGTTCCTGAGGTGCCTGCACCGACTAGAGAGGAAGTTAATGATAATGATCAAGATACTTCTGATCAAGCTCCTACTGAAATTCGAAGGTCCACAAGGACACGTTCCGCACCAGAGTGGTACGGCAACCCTGTCTTGGACATCATGTTGTTAGACAACGGTGAACCTTTGAACTATGAAGAAGCGATGGCGGGCCCGGATTCCGAAAAATGGCTGGAAGCCATGAAATCCGAGATAGGATCCATGTATGAAAATGAAGTATGGACTTTGACTGACTTGCCCGTTGAACGGCGAGCCATAGAAAATAAATGGATCTTTAAGAAGAAGACAGACACGGATGGTAATGTGACCATCTATAAAGCTCGACTTGTCGCTAAGGGTTATCGACAAGTTCAAGGGGTTGACTACGATGAGACTTTCTCACCAGTAGCGAAGCTAAAGTCCGTCCGAATCATGTTAGCAATTGCCGCATTCTACGATTATGAAATATGGCAAATGGACGTCAAAACGGCATTCCTTAATGGTTTCCTTAAGGAAGAATTGTATATGATGCAGCCAGAAGGTTTTGTCGATCCTAAGAATGCTGACAAGGTGTGCAAGCTCCAACGCTCGATTTATGGGCTGGTGCAAGCATCTCGGAGTTGGAACATTCGCTTTGATGAGATGATCAAAGCGTTTGGGTTTACACAGACTTATGGAGAAGGCTGCGTTTACAAGAAAGTGAGTGGGAGCTCTGTAGCATTTCTCATATTATATGTAGATGACATACTTTTGATGGGAAATGATATAGAACTCTTGGACAGCATCAAGGCCTACTTGAATAAGAGTTTTTCAATGAAAGACCTTGGAGAAGCTGCTTATATATTAGGCATCAAAATCTATAGAGATAGATCGAGACGCCTCATAGGTCTTTCACAAAGCACATACCTTGATAAAATATTGAAGAAGTTCAATATGGATCATTCTAAGAAGGGGTTCTTACCTGTATTACAAGGTGTGAAATTGAGTTCAGCTCAATGTCCGACCACGCCAGAAGATATAGAAGAGATGAGTGTCATCCCCTATGCATCAGCCATAGGTTCTATTATGTATGCCATGCTGTGTACCAGACCTGATGTAAACCTTGCCGTAAGTTTGGTAGGAAGGTACCAAAGTAATCCCGGCAAGGAACACTGGACAGCGGTCAAGAATATCCTGAAGTACCTGAAAAGGACTAAGGAAATGTTTCTCATTTATGGAGGTGACGAAGAGCTCGTCGTAAAGGGTTACGTCGACGCTAGCTTCGACACAGATCTGGATGACTCAAAGTCACAAACCGGATACGTGTATATTTTGAATGGTGGGGCAGTAAGCTGGTGCAGTTGCAAGCAAAGCGTCGTGGCGGGATCTACATGTGAAGCGGAGTACATGGCAGCCTCGGAGGCAGCACATGAAGCAATATGGGTGAAGGAGTTCATCACCGACCTAGGAGTCATACCCAATGCGTCGGGGCCGATCAAACTCTTCTGTGACAACACTGGAGCTATTGCTCTTGCCAAGGAGCTCAGGTTTCACAAGAAGACAAGGCACATCAAGCGTCGCTTCAACTCCATTCGTGAAAATGTTCAAGATGGAGACATAGAGATTTGTAAAGTACATACGGACCTGAATGTAGCAGATCCGTTGACTAAACCTCTCCCTAGAGCAAAACATGATCAACACCAGAATTCCATGGGTGTTCGATTCATCACAATGTAACTAGATTATTGACTCTAGTGCAAGTGGGAGACTGTTGGAAATATGCCCTAGAGGCAATAATAAAAGCATTATTATTATATTTCCTTGTTCATGATAATTGTCTTTATTCATGCTATAATTGTGTTATCCGGAAATCGTAATACATGTGTGAATAACAGACACCAACATGTCCCTAGTGAGCCTCTAGTTGACTAGCTCGTTGATCAATAGATAGTCATGGTTTCCTGACTATGGACATTATATGTCATTGGTAACGAGATCACATCATTAGGAGAATGATGTGATGGACAAGACCCAATCCTAAACATAGCACAAGATCGTATAGTTCGTTTGCTAGAGTTTTCCAATGTCAAAGTATCTTTTCCTTAGACCATGAGATCGTGTAACTCCCGGATACCGTAGGAGTGCTTTGGGTATGCCAAACGTCACAACGTAACTAGGTGACTATAAAGGTAGACTACGGGTATCTCCGAAAGTGTCTGTTGGGTTGACATGGATCAAGACTGGGATTTGTCACTTCGTATGACGGAGAGGTATCACTGGGCCCACTCGGTAATGCATCATCATAATGAGCTCAAAGTGACCAAGTGTCTGGTCACGGGATCATGCATTATGGTACGAGTAAAGTGACTTGCCGGTAACGAGATTGAACGAGGTATTGGGATACCGACGATCGAATCTCGGGCAAGTAACATATCGATAGACAAAGGGAATTGCGTACGGGGTTGATTGAATCCTCGACATCGTGGTTCATCCGATGAGATCATCGTAGAGCATGTGGGAGCCAACATGGGTATCCAGATCCCGCTGTTGGTTATTGACTGGAGAGTCGTCTCGGTCATGTCTGCTTGTCTCCCGAACCCGTAGGGTCTACACACTTAAGGTTCGGTGACGCTAGGGTTATGAAGATATGTATATGCAGAAACCCGAATGTTGTTCGGAGTCCCGGATGAGATCCCGGACGTCACGAGGAGTTCCGGAATGGTCCGGAGGTAAAGAATTATATATAGGAAGTGCTGTTTCGGGCATCGGGACAAGTTTCGGGGTTATCGGTATTGTACCGGGACCACCGGAGGGGTCCCGTGGGCTCACCGGGTGGGGCCACCTGTCCCGGGGGGCCACATGGGCTGTAGGGGGTGCGCCTAGGGTTTCCACCAAGGAGGAGTCCAAGTGGTGGAAGGCACCCCGAGGTGCCTTGGGGGGGAGGGAAACCCTCCCCTGGCCGCCGCACCTAGGAGATCTGATCTCCTAGGCTGCGCACCAACCCCCCTGGCACCCCTATATATAGTGGGGGGGAGAGGAGGGATTTCACACCAGCCCCTGGCGCCTCCCTCTCTCCCCGTTACGTCTCTCTTCCTCGTAGTATAGGCGAAGCCCTGCTACTGTGACGCCCTGCATCCACCACCACGCCGTCGTGCTGCTGGATCTTCGTCAACCTCTCCTTCCCCTTGCTGGATCAAGAAGGAGGAGACGTCTCCCGTCCTGTACGTGTGTTGAATGCGGAGGTGCCGTCCGTTCGGCGCTGGTCATCGGTGATTTGGATCACGTCGTGTTCGACTACACCATCACCGTTCTTTTGAACGCTTCCGTGCGCGATCTACAAAGGTATGTAGATGCATCCAATGACTCGTTGCTAGATGAACTCCTAGATGATCTTGGTGAAACGAGTAGGAAATTTTTTTGTTTTCTGCAACGTTCCCCAACACTAACTACTACTGCTTGCCTCTATGGATTTGTTATTGCTGATGATTATTCTAGATATACTTGGGTGCACATAATCCTCTACAAGACTGAAGTGCAGGATGTCTTCAGACGCTTCGCCAATCGAGCAATGAACAACTATGGCGCCAAGATAAAGCACATCAGAAGTGACAATGGCACTGAATTCAAGAACACTGGCCTTGATACATATCTTGATACCTTGGGCATCACACATGAATTCTCAGCCCCGTACACGCCACAGCAGAATGGCGTCGTCGAACGCAAGAATAGAACACTCATTGAGATGGCCCGAACGATGCTTGATGAATGCAAGACTCCAAGAAAATTCTGGCCTGAAGCCATTGATACTGCATGCCATACAATCAATCGTGTTTATCTTCACAAGCTTCTGAACAAGACATCTTATGAGCTCCTTACTGGCAAGAAGCCAAATGTCAGTTACTTCAGAGTATTTGGCGCCAGGTGCTGGATCAAAGATCCACATCACACTTCAAAATTTGCACCAAAAGCACATGAGGGTTTTATGCTTGGATATGGAAAGGATTCGCACTCCTAAAGAGTCTTCAATCTCTTTCATTATAAAGTGGTTGAAACAGTGGATGTGCGGTTTGATGAGACTAACGGTTCACAAAGAGAGCACCTCCCAAATATGCTAGATGAAGTTCCATCCAGCGAATCAATCAAGCTTATGGGAACCGAAGAAATCATACCCTTTGAAGCTCAACCTGAAGAGGACCTTATCATCTCCGCACCTGATCCCTGAAGACAATGCTCAGCCTGAAGACAATCCCACTAACAATGACAATGATCAGCAAGAGCAAAACCTTCACCCTGTACATCCTCGTGTTGCCAATGAAGTGCAGATTGAGAGAATAATTGACAGCATCAATGCACCCGGTCCGCTCACTCGATCAAGGGCAACTCAGCTGGCAAATTTCTGTGGGCACTTCGCATTCGTCTCAATAACAGAACCCAAGAAAGTTGAAGAAGCCTTCATGGAACCTGAATGGATTCAAGCTATGCAAGAAGAGCTTCAACAGTTTGAGCTGAATAATGTATGGGAACTGGTTAAGCGTCCTGATCCTCGGAAGCACAACATAATCGGCACCAAATGGATATACCGCAACAAGCAAGATGAGCATGGTCAAGTTGTCAGAAACAAAGCTCGTCTCGTTGCTCAAGGATATACTCAAGTGGAAGGCATTGACTTCGACGAAACATTTGCTCCTGTGGCTAGACTTGAAGCCATACACATACTGCTGGCCTATGCCAATCATCACAACATACTTCTATATCAAATGGTTGTGAAGAGCGCCTTTCTCAATGGCAAGATTGAAGAAGAAGTGTATGTTGCACAACCGCCTGGCTTTGAAGATCCAAAACATCCTGACATGGTATACAAGCTCAACAAGGCACTGTATGGCCTCAAACAAGCCCCTCGGGCCTGGTATGACACACTCAAATACTTCCTGAAGAGCAAAGGCTTCATACCTGGTTCCCTAGACCCCACTCTCTTCACGAAGACATATGATGGTGAACTGTTTGTGTGCCAAATATATGTGGATGACATTATCTTCGGCTGCACCAATCAGAAGTACAGTGAAGAGTTTGGATATATGATGCAAGATCAATATCAGATGTCCATGATGGGAGAGCTGAAGTTCTTCCTCGGTCTTCAAATAAGACAACAACGCAACGGCATATTCATATCTCAAGAGAAGTATCTCAAAGATTGTCTGAAGAAGTTCGGTATGCAAGACTGCAAAGGCTTCACGAAGCCAATGCCAGCCAAGCATCATCTGGGTCCCGACGACAATGGTAAAGAGTTCGATCAAAAGGTATACCGCTCCATGATTGGTTCTTTGCTTTATCTATGTGCATCTAGGCCAGATATTATGCTTAGTGTTTGCATGTGTGCTCGATTCCAAGTGGCACCAAAGGAGTCGCATCACTTAGCTGTGAAGAGAATTCTTCAATATTTGGCTCACACCCCAACTCTAGGATTATGGTATCCAAAGGGCTCAGAGTTTGATTTGGTTGGATTCTCGGATGCTGATTATGCTGGTGACAAAGTGGATCGCAAGTCTACATCAGGCACATGTCACTTTCTGGGACGATCACTTGTAAGTTGGTCTTCAAAGAAGCAGAACTGTGTATCTCTCTCCACTACTGAATCTGAATACATTGCTGCTGGATCTTGCTGCGCTCAGGTTCTGTGGATGAAGCAAACACTCAAGGACTATGGTATTACTCTGAAGCAAGTGCCACTCTACTGCGACAACGAAAGCGCCATCAAGATTGCCAACAACCCAGTTCAGCACTTGAAGACAAAGCACATTGAAATTCGTCATCACTTTCTCAGAGATCATGTTGTGAAGGAAGATATTGATATCATACACGTCAACACTGAAGAGCAATTGGCAGATATCTTCACCAAGCCCTTGGATGAGAAGAGATTTTGCAAGTTACGGTGTGAGCTAAATATCCTAGAATCCTCAAATGTCCTGTGATCAGGCACACATCCTAACACTTATGCATATTGATGACTTAGATGTGCAACACACGAAGTAAAATATATCTTCAATCAATGAAGACATACATTCTAAGTGTGAATACATTAATGTGGAATTTGACTTCGGAGCGCCACTATAATTGTGCGCCGTGTCTGGGTCTAATACTTCCTATACGGTGGGTAACGCCACCACCAAATGTTCTGTTTGAAGTGTTTCACTCATGGCGTTACATTTGCTATGTCTTGACATTTGGTATTGGCTTCAATCTCAACATATCTTCATGATTATCTTCACTATGTTGATTATATATATATATACTAGTGTTCTGTCCTCTACAACATTCACTTATAGCTATGTCTTCTTGTTGAATCTTTTGAACTAAGTGAATGTGATCGGACCCTAACCTCTCTATGCTTTCTATCTCAAACTCTATCTCTCCAAATCATATGCATTCTATTGAAACTATCGAATGTCTTCTCTGCGTCCTTGTCAGCAGAAGATACAGAGACAACCATTAAGTCCGTTTTCAATGCTCATTCCTCCACATGAAACCCGGAGAAGTGGGAACGGCCACCCGACAATCCAGGCATGCGTGGGACGTGGAACAAACCCCAATATGCTGCATGATGGCCACGTGTTCCTCAGATGCGAATCGCCAGGGGCACCTGTGTAATAACGCAGTGCCGCCCCTGTACCTATAAATACACACCTCACAGCAGTCATTATCTCTTCTTCCACTCTCGCACGAACCCTAGCGCCACCGCTAGCCCTCGACGCCGCCGCGACGAAGCGCTTCGCTGCCGCAAACTCTCCGACGCCGTCTTCACGCCGACCGCGGACATCGTCTTCTCCGCCGTCGCCGTAGGTGTCCTCCGTCGCCAAGTTAGGGCACGGACGATCGAACTGCTCGGCCTCCTCTTCCACTCCGTCTAGCAGTTCTTCGTGTGGTAAATAAAACCTCCTTTTTACGGCCTCTTTGATCCTATAGCTTTACCACTTTCTACCACAAGCAGTTTCTATTCACACAAGTTGGATCTCTTTCATACTGCATCTCATAACATGCCTAGTATATTCACTTATGCTTCACAAAGTAGTTAGATTCCTCACTTGTACTGATCCGTGGATTCTTACAAATCTGGACCCAACTTCTTATCTATGAGTGAATGTCTTCGCACGATGAGGTCAATGTCTTCTAAACTGATTTATCTTCAAAATCTTCTGAGAATGCATATGACCTCTTCCCCTTCCCTCGCACCTTAATGCTGTCACAGGTACATGTCCGTGGGAGAATCCCTTGGTTCTCATAGTCTGCATTCATTTGCAGAATTCTTACAGCATCACATAAATTCTCCCGAAGCCAGTTCCTGTTTGTCTAGCAAGCGAAAACCTTTGAAGCCTCTGAACATATTGAAGCCTTTCATATTAAGGTTCATGGCTTCAGAAAAATCAGCAAGGAAGGGTGGCAGAAAGCATCGTGGAGAAACATCAAGAGATCTACCCGATGACCTCTCAGAGCTGTACAAGAGAGATCCTGAAGAGGATTACAATCAGCGCAAGACACGAATCCAATGGATTCGTCGCTATTGGGCAGAACAGTGGTTCAAGTACAGATTTGTGACCAAGGAATATGCTGAAAAGAATGCCATCAAGCGACCATGGGGAGACATCCTCTACAAAAATCTTCAACCCAGGACCAGAGATGAAGCCATTGAACAAGGCTTCTATCCCTGCATGGTCCATGGACCACAGCCTGCGGATGCTGACCCATCGTCCCTGCTATGGTGTCGTGACGACAATCTGTTTAAGCGCAACTTCCAGTTTGCCTAGAACTCAGCGAAGCAGAACAAGAAGACTTTGGGTTTAGATTTCAACCCTGGTCCCCTGCTCCCCGTGCTGATGGAACTCGCGAAGCTGAACC
This sequence comes from Triticum urartu, assembly GCF_056163025.1. Taxonomy (NCBI): domain Eukaryota; kingdom Viridiplantae; phylum Streptophyta; class Magnoliopsida; order Poales; family Poaceae; genus Triticum; species Triticum urartu. Next base: position 445,257,204 of record NC_141876.1, read on the forward strand.
CAATCTTCATGGGCCCTTCTACAATCTTGAAGGCCTCATCACTCACATCGTGGTTCAAGGGACAGCCGTGAATGAGCCCGCAGATGACGCTGAATCAGATGAAGCGCCTGCAGCGCCGAAGCCAAAGAAGCTGAAGTAGCCAAAAGCTTCAAAGCCAGCCTCTGCACCAAAAATCTCACGGGCGAAGCCACTGGCAACTGCACCTCCTGAAGACAGTGTGCAGTCTGAAGATTTGTCATGCATCTCCAAGCCCCAGAAGGTCAAGATGCCTCTGCCACACACCGGCCAAAAGCTAACAGCTGCTGCCATTCTGTGCAATGATGCCATTGATATGTCAAGTGATGAAGATCTTGCAGATGACGCTCTTGAGCAACTCATCAAGAGCAAAGAAGAAGAAGAAATCTTCAATGATCTGCCTCTCTTTGATGTAACAATCATCCACAACTTCATTGATGAGTGGTTTGACACGCTAAACATCAGCTTCGAAGATCTGCAACTACCCATTGGCCTCAGTGTTGCCTTCCATGGCGCCATTTCTTCAGAGCTAGCCCTCGCTCAGCGCATCGTCGAACTGAAGCAAAAGATTGACAATGAAAAGGCTCATTTCAAGAAGCATATGGCCAAGCTCAGCGCGCAAGAGGTGAAAAACTTCAAGATTATGCTGCATGAGCTCAAAGAAGCCTTTCTCAAGAAACGCGCAGAAGCTCAGGGTTCTCGGGAGCGTATGAAGAGCCTGGCTGACAAGTGTGTGCAAGGCTACAACGAAGCTGAGAAGCGCAAGGCCCTTGGGCGTCCGGGCATTGATCCCAGGATGGCTGCTAAGCAGAAGCAGATACCCATTGTGGCCGAACCTCTCGCACCAAGGCAAGAAGCAGATCCCATTGTCTTCCCAACTAGAATGACTGGCTCGAAGCCAAAAGCCCGGTCAACCGCTTCAGAGCTGACGAAGACAAGGACTGCTGAGGCTGAAGCCAGGAAGAGGAAACATCCTGAAGCCTCTCCTACTGCCCCCTCCAAGAAGAAGAGGAAGAGCAAGAAAGAACGGGCTGCTCCCACAGAGCCTTTGATTGTTGAACCCATTTCCATGGTTCGTCCTGACGCTGAACGCCAACTGACAATCCATGAGCCTGCTTTCACAAAGGCTCATGAAGCTGAAGACTTTCCAGCAGCTGATCCCATCGCTGCTGACGACATTGGTCACCATGATCATGTAGAAGATGGTGCAGTCCTTCCTCAGCCCGAGCACAGCGAACTCATCAGCATTGGTCGTCCTCTGACGCCAATTGCTCAGGATGCTTCATGGGCTGATCGCCCACAAGAGGAAGAAGACTTTGAGGCCCAGCCAACTCCAACTACACAGGCGTCGCCTGCGTTGCGCAGGCTTCGCAAAGGACCAAGGCCTCCAGTCTCTGCGTCTGAAGCTAAAGCTGCTGAAGACATTCCGGCTGCATCGGCCGATGAAGAAGAAGTCCCACAAGCTGCTACTCCCTTGTCCCACCAAGAAGCGGTTCTCGAGGAGAACGTGGTTGTGACCGACCCTCCAGCTCGTCAAGTGGAGGTTGAAAATCTTGAGGCTGCCACCACCAACACCAATGAAGCCACTGACGCTGTCATGGCTGAAGCTAATGTGGAGCCCTCCCCAACAAAAGCACCATAAGTCAGCGAAGCCACTGATCCCAGTGCTTCTGTTCCCGCGCTTGCTGCCGGTCCTCAGTTCGACTATCATGTTGAGCACAGGCCTCAGGTACAGAAGCCAATCCCAAGATTGCCCAGGTTCCCAGGTCCTGCATCAGCACCTGGATCCTTCAATATCAATGGCTTCAAAGCAGACAACACATTCTTCAATAGCTCCAGGAACCCCTACTCAAGGGAAAGAATATCATCTGATCGGTTCTGGAGCTATCCGCAGCGAAGCTATTACTCCTGCATTCTATACAATCAAGGTCGCATCTTCCCACACAAGCGTCTTGACATTGAAGCAATAGCTGGTCTGCCCTGTCTGGAAGAAGCTCTGGATTGCTTCAAAGAGGTTGGATTGCTGCCGTTCGTCACTGACCAAGAGCATTGGAATGAAGAGTTGCTGCTCCAATTCTATGCCACACTTCACATCCGCGGGTATAACAGAGATCCGAAGACTTGGGTCCTGGAGTGGATGACAGGAAACGTTCATCACGAAGCCAAAGCCTTTGACATTATTGAGCTCACTGGTCTACCCACTCCCGACGATCTCTACGAATCTGGCTGTCAACTTCACAGTGAAGCTGTGGAGAGCATCTTTCAAAAGCCTGAACCTAACATGAGTCAGATGCTCAGTATGATGAAACCATTACCCCAAGATGCTGCATATCCCAAAGAGTTCTTTGTTGAAGACCTAGAGTATCTGCCAAGGACTATTTATCACATCATAAGGCGAACTCTCTGGCCCATCAAAGGGCACTCTCCACATGCCAAGATGGAAGGTGCAATGAAGACTTTGGTCTTCTATATTCTTCATGGAAAATGCTTCAATGCACATGACTTCTTCATTCACCAACTTGCTGCATCAGGCTCTGATTTGTTTGGCTTGAAGTTCTACGCCTCATGGGTAATGCGGCTGATCAAACTTCACTCCGCTATCTCATATCAGCCATCTTCTCGCAATCATCAGATTTTTCTACCTGATGTGGACATGTCTATTGAAGCCATCTATCCCGAGCCTGCCAAGGAATCTCTAAGTCTTCAGAATGCAGAGCATCAAAGTTTTTCTCAGAACATTGAAGGAGTTGAAGCAGTCACTCGTGTGTATCCTTTGGCTGGCACTACACGTGCACCGCATCCTGCTCTCAATGAAGCCACTGACAGTACAACTGCCCCACGACCCAAGAAGCGCACTCGTGTTCTCAATGACCGAGAGCTTCTTGTGGCTCTTCATCAGAAACAGGATAGGCATCATGACTGGCTGAAGCGTCAAATGCAAAGCCTCTTGGTGGATGTTAATCGCATTCGCAATCTTGCCACCAAGAATGCCTTTGTTGCCCATGAAACCTCTCGCCGCACATGGAAAGGGCTGACGCTGATGTGTTCTGAAGATGATCTTCAAGAGGATGGCTTCTCTGAGCGCTTCAAGTTTGACTCCACACCCCCTCGAAGGGCAGTGCTGTGACGAACTCCATCTCTTGAAGACTCTGAGTTCTCTTCCTCTGCTGAAACTGTAAATGCCAGAGTGATCGAGGATGACGACGATGCTACTTCACCGCTGCCTCCTTCAGCATGCTTCGACACTGCTCCACGCTCTTCTGCACCGCCGAACACCACCAACGACCCTGCTGCTTCACCCACTCTTCATGGGAACGAGTAGAGGCTCTATGTTTTCAAACCTTTTTGGTCCTTACTGACAAAAGGGGGAGAAGCATATGAGTTTAATAGTCTTCAAGCGGGTCCATATGGGCGGGTGCTTTATATTTTGCTTAGTGTTTACAACTCTCGTTTTGATACATTTGGTTCTTTGAGTTGTAACACTTAAACTTGATGGTCGTCTGCTACGTATTTGCCATTTTGTGATGCGATGATAAATTCCGCATGTGCGACGATAAATTCCGCACTTAGATCATTTTGCAGACGTCCATTTTCCATTATGCATGTCATTATCTTCACATACCTTCACATGCATAGTGGATTGTCATCATAAGTTGAAGAGGATCTCCACAAGCACAACCTGCCATGTGCATTTGCATTCCAAAAGCAAACTACTTATATGCACATCTTCAGGGGGAGCCCTTGCAACTTATGAAGACAATTCCTTATCCTTTACAATTTCACATATTATATTCCCCGTTGAAAACTTCAACTAGTTTGTCATTAATCACCAAAAAGGGGGAGATTGTAAGTGCATCTAGTGCCACCCCTAGTTGGTTTTGGAGTATTGACGACAAACCTAGTTGAGGGACTAATGTGTTTGTGAGAATTGCAGGATAACACAGGTAGAAGTCCCTCATTGATTCGGTTTTCCTACCAGAGATGACCCCTAAAAATGTATGAAGACATTGATGTCAAAGGTGGTATATGAAGATATTCACATTGAAGACTATGACAAGAGAAGACATCGCATGAAGCCTATGGAGCTCAAAGACTTAGATCTTTCGTAGTTCTTTTTCTTCTTCTTTGTTGAGTCATAGGAACCACCGTACTGTTAAGTGGGGTCCAAGAGAACCAGTCAGAATGACTGAAGTGATGCCTAACCAAAACCTATGTCTTCGAGTGAAGACTATGAGAGCGAATCTTGTCCAGAGTCGGACAAGTCAGCTTTGCTTGTAGCCCAAGTAAAGTTGCCGTGTGAGTTTGAAATCTGACCGTTGGAACACGTGTCAGTTCCTTAGTGACCTAGGGTCATTTCGGACAAATCAGGTCGGGTTGCCTAGTAGCTATAAATAGCCCACCCCCTACAACAAAAAATGGTTGGCTGCTCAGAGTTAGTGTACGGCTTTTGTCATTTGAGAGCAACCCACCTCGAAGCCCTTGAGAGAGAATTCCTTGCGAGGATAAAGCCCTAACCACCCAGAGCCAAAGAGAATTAGGCATCACTTAAGTCTTCTTGTTTGTGTGATCTGAAGACTTATTACACTTGAGGACTGTGAATCCTCCAGTCGGTTAGGCGTCGCGTTCTGAGCATCCAAGAGACATTGTGGATTGCCGGTGAATGAAGTCTGTGAAGGTTTGGGAGTCTACCTTGAAGACTTACCAGAGTGATTGGGCGAGGTCTGTGTGACCTTAGCTCAAGGGGAATACGGTGAGGATTGGGTGTCCTGAGCTGCGTGTTCAGGACTGGGTGTCCGGGACTGTGTGTCCTCAGGTTTAAATACCTAGCCGCCCTAACCAGACGTACAGTTGTCACAGCAACTGGAACTGGTCTAACACATCATTGTCTTCAACGAGTCACTGGTTTCATCCTTCCCTTCTCTTTACGTACTGTTACTCCTTGTGAAGTCATTGTATGATTGCACTATCTTTTATCTTCACTGAGTGATTGCGTGTTCTGTTTGGCTTCATAATATCTTCCTACCTGATCCTTACTATGCTGCTGCTATTAGTCATTGTGCTTTCACTCTATTGAATACTTGACTATGGCTTGCCTAGTGTAGTCTACCTTCCGCTGCAGGGTAATAGGTTTATTTTTATCGTTTGTCTTCATAACTTCCATGTTTTGAAGACTTTCATAAAAATCGCCTATTCACCCCCCTCTAGTCGATATAACGCACTTTCAGTTACCACTACAGGCCCCTCTTGCCTCTCTGGATCACCTTTGACTCGAGCCGCGGTAGTTCACCTCCACAGCCAGCGCCTCGCTGGGGCTGGGTCACCTCCGTACCAGCCGCCCGTTGGGAGTCACCATGGCCTCACTCTTATAATTTGAAGCCTAGGCCAGGTGAGGGAGCAACATGGTGGTCAAACACTGCACATAAAACAGTTCGAGATCAATGAAACATCTGCTGGGGCCAGCCCCATCGGTCGTCCGGATAAAGACATCAAGTGATATCCATCTAAATCTATTTCTAGTACATATTGTTTTTTGTCAAAGAACAATTACTTTGTCTGTGTATTTTTATATATATGCAGGACAATGATTCATCGTTTGCTGTTGGATGGGTGTGCGCAAGCCGCCGCCCGTGCAATTCGATCTACATCAACTCGCTAGAATCGCGCCCGCGATTAATTGGCCATACGTGCGGCTTACCGCGCCCACGATTGACTCATCATCTGCACCTGCGGCCAAACCGTTTCCAACACTGTTGCCGACTCTCCCCACCAGCACCGACTTACAATGCCATAGCCAACTCATCTGTCCGAGCCGTCTGTGATGCTGCGGTCATTTTACTGTCCGCCGTGTGATCTAGCCTATTCAACGTGCCGGGTTGACTAACGGACACCGGTAGGGATCATAAAGTCCAAATGCATCAGGTGATATCCGTCCAGACTATTTTAAATAGCACATATTAAATTGTTTGAGAACAATTACTCTGGTGTATAATATTTTTCGCAGGACCATTATTCATTACAAAAAATGTGTCGCATAAGGGGTGCGCGCCAACGTCACGTTTGCACTAGTACTTATTCATGCCGTGATGCTCGATGGATACATACGTGAGTCGCCACTCCCGGACGTTAGCACCATCACGCACCGGCATCTGCGCCCGCTTACTGATGGAACATGGCAATTATTTATGACAAAAAGTGATATTATACCGCGAAGATGGAGGCATGCCAACATCTTTTGGCACAGGTGGTCGTCGTTACTCAACGGACTCCCGCACCGGCTTACAACGCTGTGATCGGCACATCTTTCTGCTCCTACGGTCGATTCACCCGTGTTGGATTTCAGTGACCATCAACTCCGCGGTGAATAGTTTCTGGCCTAACATATCAGGTGAAATCCATCCAGCATATATTTTATATTGTTTTCTTTAAAAAGAGCTTCTGTCTTGTAAGTTCTCCAATGCAGGACGGGGTTATTATAACATTGCGCTGTTGAAGGACCCATACCGGTTTATATCACGGTCAAATATGGAGAGTCTCAAGCCAACTCCTCGAGTAATCTTAAGACCCGGGGGTACAATGACATGACTCGGGAACTCCGGGTCATTGGAGGGAATGATAATCCGGTTCCGGAGGACACCGCCATATTGATGAAAATTTAAAGGTCGTCAGAAAATTGTCGGTTCAAAATAAAGCTTCCGGTTTAAAATATGGTTCAAGAGACATCTCTCTCCCGCAAAGCTTTGAAGCTCTCAAATCCGGTTCAAACATCCGTCTCAAGGTAAATTTGTCTCTTACAAAACTTTTAAGCTCTCAAATCCGGTTCAAACATCCGGCTCAAGGACAATCTGTATCCCACAAAGTTTTGAAGCTTTCAAATCCGGTTTAAAGTTCCGGTTCAAAAATAATTTCTCTCGTATGATTAGAGTTCTCAAAAAATTAAAGGTTTCCAAAGAGAACTTGTTGCCATGATGCGCGGTTCAAACATGGGTATCCTGCCTTACGACTTACCTTATTATGGTCACTTGGGGGCTTCCTACTCATCGAGCATAGCTGTCGGTACCCTATTGATTGGTGCGATGCCAAAATTTATATGGTCACTTGGGGGCTTCCTATTCAAACATAGGTCATATTCGAACCAAAGAGAACATAGCTGTCGGTACCCTCTTGATCGGCACACTGCCAAACTCACTAGGGGGTTTCTTGATCGTATTCGAATCATAGCTTAACCCCTTTTGGGTCCGACTTGGATCGTATTCGAATCAGGGTCGTTAAAAACCTGTAGCGACCTGACCCGAATGGATCAAGTCTCTGTGCTTAAGTGTCATCCCTGGATCGGTATGCTGACACACACAGTACTCGAGGATTTATAGCAGAGGTAAATCACATGTAAAAGTAACGTAAGTACTATTACCTCAAATCCAAAATAGCGGAAGTAACAAGGTTGTGGATTCCCATCAACACCAACGGCAAAGTTGAGTGTAGAATCGTAACCCTAACGTATCACTTACTCGTCGTAAGAAACCTGCAACATGAGACGTTGCAGCCCGAAACGGGTCAGTACATTGAATGTACTGGCAAATTCACACCATAGAGAAAATGATGAACAATGGCTATCACTATATGCATATATGGCTGGTGGAAAAGCTCTATGGTTATAATGTTTTTGCGAAAAGCCAATTTTTCCCTACTGCAAAGGAATAAATTTTATTTAACTATCATGGTGGTTGTTGAACATTGAGAATGGTTGACAGCATTCTCAATCCCAATTAAGTAACATCATTAAAACCCAACAAAGTTAATTTAAAACATGATGAGATCAGCAGGATAATCCAAGAACTGGATACTCAAGATGTCCATAACCGGGGACACGGCTAATCATGATTAGTTTATACACTCTGCAGAGTTTTGCACACTTTCCCCCACAAGACTCGATCGCTTCCGTTGGATTTCTCGCACTACATGGTGTTTGAGAAACGAATGACCGAGACACAGTCTTTTAGAAGCGCTAGCACCTTACGATGGATAGACCGGTACACCTACTTTCCCCTACATCTGCTAGTCTACCCTGTAAGAGTTCGCATGACTTAATCAACTATGCCAGAGCCCATAATGGCTTGTGGCTGCACACGGAAGTTTCTAGTATGAATAATCTCATGATCCCTTTGAGCCTGGGTGGCGGTCCAAAAGAAAACAGGCAACTCCTGGATTACCCAGGTGCCTAGACAGGCAATCCTAGAATAACCAGGTGCCTCAATCCACCCAGATGTGTGTTTAAGTTGCCACCTTAAGTAAACCATTAATTAACAATCTCACATCTGTCATGGATACTCTCAAAACCCAATCCACATCTACGAGCATAGCATGGCCATGTAAGCATAACGTAAAAGTAACTCCCAAGGTTTGAATGCAGGGCAATAGGTTCCTACCTCATCAACTACTTCCCAATACCCACATGTTATCAATCCTACTCATGCAATGTTTGAGGGTGAAACTAATGCATAAAAACTGGGTATGAAACGGGATATGATCAATGTGTGAACTTGCCTGCAATGTTGATGAAGACGATTCGCACTCAAAATTCTTGATAGATCTACTCGTCTCACTCCGGTCAATCTATCGTAAGCAAGCAATAGTAACCACACATAAGCAATCACTCAAAGATTGGAGAGAACAAAGAAAACAATTCGGAAAACGTAAAAACCAAGCAAATAACTCTTGCAACATAAAACAATTTATACCAAAATTAAGTGAATTTGGCCTTATCAGAAAGTTTAGGTCAAGAGCTTCGATATGCAAAAAGAATCAACTCAAACGGAGCTACGAAACTCAAGTTATGATCAAACGAAGTTTGAATTCAAATATGATCTAATTCAAATTTTAAACTTTTCAAAAACATGTTTGGGTTGGATTACTGGATAGAGGAGATCGTAACAAAGAAGTGGGCGTTGGTTTCGTTGGATTTGGACTAACGAGTAAAAAGTTATAGTCATTTGAAAATCAGGGACTAATCTGTAAATAAAATCTTCACGGATGGGTCTCTGGCCGAAAATTAAAATAAAAAGAAAAAGAGAAACGCTACCGAACGAACGTTCGTTGCCGAACGCCAACTAATGAATCTGTTCACTACAACTACCTAAACAGAAAGCGTTCGTTAAATAAACTAACAAAATAATAAACCGCTCTAACCTAAAAACCAAAAAAAACCATAGAAAACCGAGGGGTTTTGTACCGGTTCTCGCGGAGTCAACCGTGGCAAGAAAACCAATGGTGGTGGCGTTCTCCGGCGAGACCGGACGGCGGCGGCGGCTCGGGTCCGGCCGGGGCGGCGGCTCCGGTCGTCCAGGAGGGCCGCGAAGGGGTTGGGGAAGGGCGGCGCGGCGAGGCGAGGCGGATGGCGGCATCGGCGGTGGTCCGCGGGGCAGGACGGAGCGGGGCGGTGGCGGTGGATCTCGCCGGCGGTGGCGGGATGCGGCGCAAGGGCGGCGGTGCGGGGGAAAAGAGGGAGAGACGGGCGGCGGGCGCGGCTTTAAAGGAGGGGGGGGGGCTGCGCGAGGCTTGGAGAAGGGGCAGAGGAGGAGGCCGGACAGCGCACGGCGGCCATGGCGGTGCGACGGCGTGCCCGAGCGGGACTCCCGCTCGGGAAGGAGAGGAGCGGCGCGCTGGGCTGGGCTTGGCCTGTTGGGCCGGTCCAGTTCGGCGGAGGGGAGCTCTTTTTTTAATTTTTTTTAATAAACCTTTTTTTTTCAGAGAACTTAAAATAATAAAAACAGGCATATAATATATCAAAATTTTCAGAAAAAGTTTTTCTACACGGTGAACATTTTCCTAGCATTAAATAAAATACACACAAATTCTAATAATTCAAAGAGTGCTACTGGTCTATTAAAATCCAACAAAAATCATTTTTAAAATACCAAAATGATTTCAAATTAATTTTTCTCCAATTTTCTAATGTAGGGAATCATGTTACCCTAATTTCCATATAGTTTATTTTTGGAGAAAAATAATTTGAGTAAAACTCAAATAACTCCAAATTGAAAATAAATTCAAAAGAACTTTGAATTTAATTCTTTGAAACTCCCAACTCATATTTCATATAATTTGAAGAAGTCATTTTATCTTCTCTCATGAAAATCATTGAGTTGCATAAAGTTTCAGAATTGGAAATATTTTCCAAATGAAATTCAAATATTTTCAACACCCCTTGTCATTTAAATAAATGGAAGAAGTCATGTCATCTTCTCTCCAGGGTTTTGTGGTGAAAAGAATTTGAATTCATGGAGATCATAAAATGCAAAAATGAAAGTTTGGGAAAGTCCTTTTATTCCCTCTCATTTAACTTCCAAAAGTTTCAAATTCACTCACTTTCAGTCAATCAGTCAATCAATCAAACAATCCATCCAATCTATCTATTTATTATAACATTCCAAAATTTAGAATTTTGGGATGTTACAAAACCTCTCAAGGTCATTTGGGGGCTTCCTTTTAAAACATAGGTCGTATTCGAACCAAAGAGAACATAGCTGTTGGTACCCTCTTGATCGGCGCAACACCAAAGCCACTGGGGGTTACATGATCGTATTCGAATCCTGGCTTAACCCCTTTGGAACAGTTTACTGATCGTATTCGAATCAAAAACCTCTATTTTTATTTGGTTTAAGTTTTTGCAAACAATCTTTGGTTTTGTCTTGAGACTTTTTTGTTGAGATCTAAGTATAAGTGTGGTTTCGTTTAAACCCGGCTTGGCTTTGGATGATAAGTCGCCAACATGTGACAATCATCATATATTTGGAAGTATTGGCTTTTAAGGATTGGGTTATCACCCTTACTACACAGGTCATGTAAACCGGCAGTACAAATTCAGTATCACAATGGTTATATGTGGGATATTATGACCTGCCCTGTGGTAAACTGCCAAGGGATATTGTGATCTACTTGTGTGCAGGATAAGACTACATTTGGGTGGTTACCCGCCCTGGCTTTTGATGTTAAGTCGCCAGGGCATATGTTGTTTAAAGTCCATGCAGGATTTACAGAGCTATGACTTACATAAATGATTAAGTTCCAGCCCATCGTCAAAGATTGAAATTGGTGTCTCAAAAGGGTTATCAATTCTTGATTTTCTCAAAGGCTATAAGCCGTCGGGTTATAAAAATTCCGGTTTACAATGGAGGCGTATTAAATTGTCATCGGCCAAGAGCCGCCAGGTATTTAAACTCCGGGTTTACTTATCAACAGATGAGGTTTTCAAAGTCTCTTTAGCGCAATGGCTATTATATTATCAATGGATATGATTTATTCTACAATTGAAGGAATAGTCCCGAGTCACTGCAGGCTTACGACCCGGCACTTGGGGGCTACATTATTCAAGTTGAGATTACATCAAATATGCAAGTCTCGTGTCGCTGCAAGCATGCACCATGACACTTGGGGACTAATGCAAAATCATTTTTGCCTCACCTTATTGAAGGCCCGACTCATCACAGCATAATGAGCCGGCCCTTGGGGGCTACACGTTGCTGTTCAAAGTTTACATGATTATATTTACAAAGTCCCTGTTCATTATTGCATAATGACCTGGCCCTTGGGGGCTACACTGGTTGAAGTTTTATGAGCATCAGGCAATTACAAGTCCCAGGTTGCTGCAAGCATGACAACGCGGCACTTGGGGGCTACATAATATGGATTATTCAGTTTTTAGTGACTGAGATGAACAACATGGATTTCTTCAAAGTGGAAGTATTTATATTGAAGCAAGTCTTAAGTTATCACTTTGTTCTGCTCAAGACTTGGGGGCTACAGGTAATATGGATATAAGATCAATTACATGACCCGGTGTCAACAACAATTATGACCCGGCATCGTCTGTTTTATAACCCGACAATTTTGATAATAATAAACCGGCAGGTTTTACATCTTCAAGCCGGCTGAAAGTCAGATGAGTATTTCAAGACCAATATTTTTTAATCTGGCGCTTTGGAAGCTGGTTCAAGTGGATTATTTCTTCACAATATTTCTCTACAAGAGACCAATGTCAGCAAATTGACTCTGAAGCTGGCCTATTGACCCGGACTTTTCAAAAGAAGTATCTGGATTTTTTTGCATTGAAAAAGTTGAAACATGTCTGCTAAAAAAGATTTGATATGAGATCATGGATATGTACATATTAAACAAAGAAATGACAAGGCCTTAACGATGATCAAATGCCGGCCCAGAAGAACCTTCGACCCGACGTGTAATCTATCAAAGTTGGTCTTGATTTGCAGGATCAGTTTAAAATGGATAAATCCCAATTAAACTGGGGGCTAATGTCGGGGATATACCCCGCGGTATAACCCGGCCAGAAGTATGACCCGACCGGACTTGGCGGCTCACAGAGACCCGGCGAGTATTTGGTGACTTACCAATGGCGGGTCAGATGGATGACAAGGCCCAAGGCCTAGAAGGCTAGTTCATGTGATGGTGGGCCGACTTAAGAGTAAGACATAAGGAATATTCTCCTGCAAAGGAAGCAAGACTAGGACTCCACTTGTAATAGAGTAATCCTAATCCTACTAGGACTAGTCATGTAACCCGCCCCTTCAACTTATATAAGGAGGGGCAGGGCTTCCCAAAAGGGGGAGAAGAAGCAAGAAACAATCTCTAGTGCTAGACACAAAGGGGGAGCCGGCTTATGCGGTGACTCTCTCATGAGCATAATGAGATCTAGCCACAAACAACACGTAGGGCTATTACCGGATGATGTTTCCCGGGGCCCGAAGCTGTCTAAATCCTTGTCTTGTGTTGCGTATCTCAATTCCGCTCAACTCCTCTCAAGCTACTACAAAGATGCGCTGGCCTCACGACTAAATCCTCACACTAGGACATCTGCCGTGACAATTCCACGACAGGTAGTAAAGGTAAATTCTCTCTATAGATTTGATGAAGGTGATATTCCTTGTAATAAGTCTGCTAGCCAATGCTTAGATGAGTTTGATAATTTTATTGTTAAACAAGAAAACTTCAATGCTTATGTTGGTAGACAATTGAAACGCAATGCTGATATGCTTGAACACTTGAGTGATTATATGTCTAGAGTTAAAGGTGAACTCAAACTTATTAGTAAACATGCTTCTATGGTTACCACTCAAGTAGAACAAGTACTTAAGGCTCAGAATGATTTGCTCAATGAATTAAATAACAAGAAAAATGATAATGCTGTTAGAGTTATGACTAGAGGGGGTAAAATGACTCAGGAACCTTTGTATCCTGAGGGCCATCCTAAGAGAATTGAGCAAGATTCTCAGAGAACTAATGTTGATGCACCTAGTTCTTCTTCTAAGAAGAAGAAGAGAAATGATTGGACTTCACATGCTTCTAGTGAACCTGTTGTTGACACACCTGAGAATCCCAATGATATTTCTATTTTTGATGCTAAAACACAATCTGATAATGAAAATGAACCTAGTGATAATGTTAATGATGATGTTCATGTTGATGCTCAACCTAGCAATAATAATGATGTAGAAATTGAACCTGCTGTTGATCTTGATAACCCACAATCAAAGAATCAACGTTATGATAAGAGAGACTTCGTTGCTAGGAAACACGGTAAAGAAAGAGAACCATGGGTTCAGAAACCCATGCCTTTTCCTCCTAAACCATCCAAGAAAAAGGATGATGAGGATTTTGAGCGCTTTGCTGAAATGATTAGACCTATCTTTTTGCGTATGCGTTTGACTGATATGCTTAAAATGAACCCTTATGCTAAATACATGAAATATATTGTTACAAATAAAAGAAAGATACCAGAGGCTGAAATTTCCACCATGCTTGATAATTACACTTTTAAGGGTGGAATACCAAAGAAACTAGGAGATCACGAAGTACCAACTATACCATGCTCTATTAAAAGAAACTATGTTAAAACTGCTTTATGTGATCTTGGAGCCGGTGTTAGTGTTATGCCTGTCTCTTTATATCATAGACTTGATTTGAATAAGTTGACACCTACTAAAATATCTTTGCAAATGACTGATAAATCAACTGCTATACCTGTCGGTATTTGTGAGGATGTGCATGTTGTGGTTGCAAACGTTACTATTTTAACGGACTTTGTTATTCTTGATATTCCCGAGGACGATAGTATGTCGATTATCCTTGGTAGACCCTTTTGAATACTACAGGGACTGTTATTGATTGCAACAAAGGCAATGTCACTTTTCATGTTAATGGTAATGAGCATACGTACACTTTCCGTGGAAACAACCTCAAGTCCATAGTATCAATTCTATTGGAAAATTTTCAACGATTATTATTGGAGGTTTTGAATTTCCTCTTCCTACTGTCAAGAAGAAATATGATATTCTTATTGTTGGGGACATGCATATCCCCGTTGAGGTAACCTAGTGTTATTCGAAAATTCTCTGGTTTCATGTTATTCGAAAAGAGTTTGTTAACAAGACTTGATCAACCTTGTTAGTGGATTCCTTTTGATGAGCATGAGATGGATGAATTTAGAAAACACAACTCTCTGTACCCTCTTTTTACTTTCTGTTATTTATATTAAATAAAGAAAAAAATATTATTTTCTGTCTATTTTCTGAATTATCCTTGCAATGAAAAATACCCCGAAAATAAAAGTTCTTCAAATGCCCTGAAAATGAAATATGATATTTTCCAGAATATTTAAGAATTTTTGGCACTGAGAACACACCAGGGGGACCCACCACGTGCCCACGAGGGTGGAGGGCGCGCCCACCCCCCTCAGCGTGCCCCTTGCCTCATGGACCCCACATGGGTCCCCTCCACTTATTCTTGCACCCACATACTTCGTCTTGTTCCAGAAAAAATCATCCACCAACTCAAACCCGAGTTCTTGCTGATCTTGCTGCCATTTTCGATCTCCTTGCTCAAAGCTCCATTCACAAAACTGCTTTGGTGGATTGTTCTTTGGTATGTGACTCCTCCAATGGTCCAATTAGTTTTTGTTCTAAGTGCTTTATTTATTGCATTTTTTTGCTTCTTAGGTGACCCTGTTCTTGAGCTTGCATGTCAAATTTATGTGATCAAAATTTGTTTTAATGCATGATATGGCCTCTAGGCACTTGTAGGAGTAGTTGCTATCAATTTTGTTGAGTTTGGTTCACTTTTATTTTAAGTTACTAAAAATTCCAGAAATTTTCAGAAAAAGATGAAGAGATTCTTGAGGGGCTCATCGAGCCGAAGCTCTAAGGATAAGCAAAGTGAAGAAAATAAGAAGCCCAAATATAATCTCCCTCATACTGCGGAGGTTTGGCCGTGTGAATGGCCTTGTGATGAGTTCTTGAGAGAAGCTGGGATTTATGAAGATTTTTATTATTTGGCTGAAAATGCAGGCCTACCGACTTCCTCCACGACCAGCATGAACAGTATCTCTTACTCACTAATATTTTTGTGCAAAATTTTCATTTCCATGCTAGGAGATCACCACCTTCGGTGGAATTTTATTTATATGATGAGCATAAGGAGATGTCACTTTCTGATTTTTGCCGGGTTTGTAGGATACCCTTTGAGGGCAGCATAGAGGAACCACATCGTAATGATGTGGAGGGATTTATTGATACAATTGCTGTAGGGGAAACAAGGAAAGTTTCTGATGTAAGGATCACTAGCATACATTTTCCTGTTCTACGTTACTTTGCAACATTTGCTAGTAGATGCTTAATTGGTCACGGGAACTATGGAAATCTTAGTGCCCCTGATATTGTTATTTTGCTCCATGCTTTGTTTCATGATACCACTTTTAGTTTAGGCGCTATTGTTGCTAAACGGTTAAATCTAAACCGTACAAAGGGTCCCGTCTTAGGAGGCATCTTCGCCTCGCACATTGCTGCACACTTTGACATACCTATTAGGCATTATGAGAAAGAGGAAAAGCTGCTGCCCCATATGTTGCTAGATTATAAGAGCATGGTAGCACATGATTTTATTGTTAAGCATAAGAAGAAGATGCTTAACTATAGACTGATATTTAATAAGAATCACTTTGAGACTATTACCTTGCCTGCTCCCTCTTTGTTCAACATATGTTTAGGCACGTACCTTGTTTTGCCGGAGGCTGTTCAGGCATACCAGAGCCTGATATCAGCTCCAGAGTCGGAGCCACTATCTGATCCTCACCGTCAGTCTGTTTATCAGTGGGATCCGGAGGAGATCGCCAACTAGTGGCACCCTGAGGATCCTTTTCAGTACACCGGAGAGGGCAGCTTTGAGCCGTGGCCCTAGACCAACTTAGGCCAAAAGCCTAAGCTTGGGGGAGTACATATTTCTCATCGACATTACATTCATGCTCACACACTCATGCCAGTTGTCGGTGCTCATACTTTTTCATTGTATCATCCATGCTAGTTATTTTATTTTTCTCGCTTTCTTCTTGTGTGTTTGCAAAACCTTAAGAAAAACCAAAAAAATTAGTTGTAGCTTTTAGCTAGTTTACTTTCCATGCCTGTAGTAGTAGTAATTAAAAAGAAAACCCAAAACGATTTCTCGTTCTTCTTTTGCTTGTTGGGAGCTTTCACGTGTAAATAGTTTTATTTCTTTTCTTTGGTGGTCGAGAGGAGAAGACCATGATGAAAATGTTGAGTGGTTCTCATATGCATTATTGTTGATCTAACAAAGAGCCCATATTACCTTGTCTTCTCCTGTATATTGAATGCTTGCAGATTCCATCTTAGTCCAATGCACGTGCACTATTATTATTATCCACACTATTCGGTTGTGAAAGTGAAAGGCAATAATGACGATATATTATGAACTGATTGAGATGAGAAAAGCTGGTATGAACTCGACCTCTCTTGTTTTTGTAAATATGATTAGTTCATCGTTCCTGATTCAGCCTATTATGAATGAAACATGTTTGCAATGACAATTAGAGATTATAGTTGCTCATGCCATGCTTAATTTTCTAGGAGTTTATAATGGTTTACCTTGCGTGCCAACATGCTATTAAAATGGTTGTGATGTCGTATGATAGGGTGGTATGCCCCTTTGAACGATTCGAGTGGCTTGACTTGGCACATGTTCAAGCATGTAGTTGAAACAAAATCAACATAGCCTCTACGATATTTATGTTCATGGTGAATTATATCCTACTCATGCTTGCATTCGGTGTTGATTAATTTTAATGCATGTTCATGACTATTATCGCTCTCTAGCTGGTCGCTTCCTAGACTCTTTCTAGCCTTCACTTGTACTAAGCAGGAATACTGCTAGTGCATCCAATTCCATAAACCCCAAAGTTATTCCATATGAGTCCACCATACCTTTCTATATACGGCATCTACCTGCCGTTCCAAGTAAATTTGTATGTGCCAAACTCTAAACCTTCAAATAAACATTCTGTTTTATATGCTCGAATAGCTCATGTATCAACTAGGGCTGTCTCTATCCTCCATGCTAGGCGGGTTATTCTCAAGAGGAGTGGACTCCGCTCCTCACTCACGAGAAAATGGCTGGTCACCGGGATGCCCAGCCCCATGCTCAAATCAAATCAAAATAATTGCAAACAAAACTCCCCCAGGATTGTTGTTAGTTGGAGGCACCCGTTGTTTCGGGCAAGCCATGGATTGATGCTTGTTGGTGGTGGGGGAGTATAAACTTTACCATTCTGCTTGGGAACCGCCTATAATGTGTGTAGCATGGAAGATATCGAGATCTCTCGGTTGTTATGTTGACAATGAAAGTATACCGCTCAAAATATTATTCATCTCTGTTTCAAAATCGAGCTCTGCCACCTCTACAAATCCCTGCTTCCCTCTATGAAGGGCCTATCTATTTACTTTTATGTTGAGTCATCACCCTCTTATTAAAAAGCACCAGTTGGAGAGCACCGCTGTCATTTGCATGTATTACTGTTAGTTTACATTGAGTATGACTTGACTTGACTCGATCTCTTTTACCATGAATTACAATGTCTAGTCCGTCCTTAATCTTTAAAGGTGCTCTGCATTTATGTTTTGCGGTCTTAGAAAGGGCTAGCGAGATACCATCTTGTTATATCATATTATGATTGTTTTGAGAAAGTGTTGTCATCCGAGATTTATTATTATTGCTCGCTAGTTGATTATGTCATTGATATGAGTAAACATGAGACCTAAATGTTATTGTGAATATGGTTAGTTCATAATCTTTGCTGAAAACTTGAATGCTGGCTTTACATATTTACAACAACAAGAGCAAACCGAGTTTGTAAAAGTTTTTCTTTATCACTTTCAGTTTATCAACTGAATTGCTTGAGGACAAGCAAATGTTTAAGCTTGGGGGAGTTGATACGTCTCCAATGTATCTACTTTTCCAAACACTTTTGCCCTTGTTTTGGACTCTAACTTGCATGATTTGAGTGGAACTAACCCGGACTGACGCTGTTTTCGGTAGAATTGCCATGGTGTTATTTTTGTGCAGAAATAAAAGTTCCTTGGAATGACCTGAAAATCAACGAAGATTATTTTTGGAATATATAAAAAATACTGGTGAAAGAATCAAGGCCAGGGGCCCACACCCTGTCCATGAGGGCGGGGGCGTGCCTACCCCCTAGGCGTGCCCCCTGCCTTGTGGGCCCCCTGGCGCTCCACTGACCTCAACTACAACTCCATATATTCACGTTCAGGGAGAAAAAAATCAAAGAGAAGGATTCATTGCGTTTTACGATATGGAGCCGCTGCCAACACTACAAAAAAACAAACTTCCGTGATGATACGTGTTTGTCATAGTAGGTCGCATTTTCTATCATGCATGTACATCCATGACGATTTTATGACAGAATCAAGATAGTCATACCTGTGCTGTCGTAGAAGTGTTCCATGACATTACCAAAATTATCATCACGGAAGTGTCCACTTCCATGACGAAAAGGATATCGAGGGGATGCTTGCCTCTGGATGGTTTCGGTTCTGACAAAAGCGCTTCAGTATTCCCATGAACCGTTCAAAGGATACATGTTGCGAAGAAACACTGGACCACAATACTTTATCTCATCAACAAGGTGCACGGTGAGATGGACCATGACATCAAAGAATGACGGTGGGAAAAACATCTCTAGGTTGGACAATATTCTTGCAATATCATCTTGCATATTATCCAACTCTTCAGGATCTACAACTTTCTGCCATAGTTTGTTGAAGAAATCACAGAGGTCAATGAGTGTGTTTCTTATATCTTTGTCCATCAGATTCCTGATGGCCACCGGGAGGATTTGTGTCAACATTACGTGTTAATCATGTGACTTCATGTGTCCCAACTTCATTTTACCTGAGCTCACATCCACGAGACTTCTGATGTTTGCGCAGTAGGAAGAGGGTGTCTTAACTTACAACAAATAGGTGAGGAACTGTGTTGCTTCTTTTGTACTGAAATTGTAACTCTGGCGAGCTTTGATGAATTTGTCATCATCTTCTGCTTCACTCTTGCGTTGTGATTGATCAGCAAGCATATCGAGTCGTGAACCATCACCATCCTTTATTTTACCTTTAATCTTGAGCAGAGTACCAAGGATGCTTTCACATACGTTCTTCTCTACGTGCATGACATCGATGTAGTAACGTACACGTAGAATCTCCTAGTAAGGTAATTTCCAGAACACCGATTTCTTCTTAAACACTTGATCCTTGGGTGTTAGTTTCACCGTTAAAGGGTGGTTCTTGCCAAGCACAACTTTAAGTTTTTTAGCCATGTTGTGGACCACCTCCCCATCATAGGGTCTTGGGGCCACACCTGCCTCTGCGGTACCATCAAATTGAGCTTTCATCTTTCGGTATGGGTGATTCATCCGCAAGAACTTATGATGACGCAAATACACTATTTTGTGCGAGTTGGGAAGTTTTCTGCTAGCTGTCCCATCCATGCATGTGACACACCCTACATCTCCCTTTGTTTTCTGCCCCGATGTGTTGCCTAATGCCGGCATATCTTGAATGGTGTGCACCAGCATCGCATGTAGATCAAAAATCTCCTTTCTATAAGCATCATAACATTTTACAACAGGCGCATATATCCACACTGTCAGTAGTTCTTCTACCAGTAGCTGAAAGTAAATGTCGATGTCATTTCCAGGTTGCTTCGGGCCTTGGATAATCATTGGCATCATAATGTATTTTTTTTCTTCATACACAACCAAGGAGCTAGGTTATATATGCACAGAAGCACCGGCCATGTGCTATGATTGGTGCTCATATCGCCAAAAGTATTCATCCCATCAGTACACTCCCCGAGCCTTATACTTCTAGGATCCTTGGCAAAATTTTCAAACTTGTTGTCGATTAATTCCCACTGAGCCCCATCTTTCGGGTGCCTCATAAACGTATCCGCAATTCGCTCATCATGATGCCACCGCAACCTCTTTGCCTCTCTAGGGTTTGCAAACAAATGCCTCAACCTTGGAATTAAAGGCAAGTACCAAACAACCTTGAACGAGATACCTGTCTTGATCTCGTCGTCCAATTTGTACTTGTCCTTTTCTCTCATGCGCTTGTATCGTGCATGCTTGCATGTGGGACATGCACGAAAATCTTTGTACTCACCACGGTACAATATACAATCATTCAAAAAAGTGTGTATCTTCTATACTTCAAGTTCAAATGGGCAAACAATTTTCTTCGCTTCATTCGTGCTTCTGGGGACCACATTATCTTCTGGAAGAATATCTTTGAAAATACCTAAGATCTCTATGAAGCCCTTGTTTGATAGACTGTTTGCTGCTTTAAATCTGAGAAGCGCCAAGGTGGCACTCAACCTGGAATATTTCTTTTTGCAACATGGATACAATTCTTTCTTGGAGTCCGCATCAATGGTTCGCAGATCCTTGTACCCAATCATATCCTTTTTTGGGCCCTCGAAATATGCAATCATAGCAGCAAAATCTGGCATATCAAGATTGTCGTCATCTGCGTGGATGTCTTGGTTTTCCAGTGGGCATTTCGACTTTGCGGTGTTCCATTGGTTGCTTGACGCCTCTGCCCCGATGTTAGATTCAACATCCATGTGACACTGATCGGGGTTTGGCATCTCGCTGCCCTGGGTATCTTCATCCATGACCTCTTCTTCACCGTGTCTAGTCCAACGTGTATATCCATCCATGAATCCCCTAGAGACTAAGTGCACCTGGACATCTGCAACTTCATGTGACTCTATATTGGCACAATCAGTACATGGACACGGGATGTAATCCGCATCACCAATTCTCCTCTTTGTACTTTAAGCCAAATTCATGAACTCTGTCACGCCACTGATAAAATCTGCGATTTTCTGATTCTTCATCCATCGAGATCGTTCCATCTGCAGCAGATGAATGGTAATTAAAAACAAAACAACAACATTAATACACAGATTAACTGCTGCCCAGAGATGCGTTCATAAATCACAAGGTTTTATTTTAATAATTACTGAGGGTGCTCCATGTTGTTATCCAGACGTGCAATGACAAAAATTAATGGCCAATCAATTTACACGCAGAGTACTAATACACCACTACACTTAGGAATTGAATACCTTAATTAAGCCACTCACGAAAAGAATGCCTTAATTAATTAGCCGCGCGGTGACCTCCACCCAGCAGACAGACCAGCGCGATGCGGCGGCAAGCCGAGACAGCAGGGTCAAGGAGCAAAGCTTAGTGCGGCTGCCGCCTGAAGTTCGACCTCCACTATCTCGCCATCGACCGCGATGGATGTGCTCGAATCACGTCGCCGCCGACGTCGATGGTTTAGCTCCTCCTATCTCCCGCCGCAGATAGAGGATTGACCTCCTATGACACCGCCACCGCCCACCAACCGAGGATTGACCTCTTCTCTGGTAGCCGCTGCCTAGGCCGCCGCCGCAATATCTATATGCAGAGCAGCTATTTTTTTACGGATATCAGCGAAGCGGATGTTTACACGGTATCTCACCATAAGTCAATTATATGGACAGGGTAGTACATCACATACGGTTATGTAACGACAACCGTGTCTAACCTACATTGTCTTCTCACACAGTTTGGTGCGGAAATCATGTGTGACGTTGTAATGCCCAACACAAACGACATGTACAAACAATGTGACGTATGCAACATATATATAGTGCCATTAGTAGTTTCCCCATTTTCCCCAAATCCCTACATAGCCTCCAAATTCCTTCGCATGGCGCTGACATTGGGGGAATGCGGACGAGTGGTGCTGATGGTTTCGGTACGGCTGCTCCTGCTCGTATCTCCGCTGAGCACTTGCCTAAGGTCATCAGAAGGTAGGTGTACTACGGATCCGAATCATCCTGTCAGGTTCCAATCTATCCTGATCTTTTTTTAGCATGTCCAAAGTATAGATCCTTTTGAATCCGTCCTGAATGACCCACCCCACCGTGAGGGAGTCCTAGATTAAGGGGTCCTCGGGCGTCTGACCTATTAGACATGGGCCGGACTGATGGGCTGTGAAGATACAAAATAGAAGACTCTCTCCCGTGTCCGGATGGGACTCATCTTGGCGTGGATGGCAAGCCTGGCGTTCGGATATGAGGATTCCTTTCTTTGTAAACGACTTTGTACCACCCTAGCCCCCTCCGGTGTCTATATAAACCGGAGGGTTTAGTCCGTAGAGGCAATCATAACCATACATGCTAGACTTCTAGGGTTTTAGCCATTACGATCTCGTGGTAGATCAACTCTTGTAACCCCCATACTCATCAATATCTACCAAGTAGGACGTAGGGTATTACTTCCATCAAGAGGGCTCGAACCTGGGTAAAACTTCGTGTCCCCTGTCTCCTGTTACCTTTGACCTCAGACGCACAGTTCGGGACCCCCTACCCGTGATCCGCCGGTTTTGACACCGACATTGATGCTTTCATTAAGAGTTCCATTGTATCGTCACCAGAAGGTTCGATGGCTCCATCGATCATCTACAACAATGCTGACCTAAGGGAGGTTTTTCTCCCCGGCCAGATCTTCGTATTCGGCGACTTCGCACTACAGGCCAACTCGCTTGGCCATCTAGAGCAGATCGACAGCTACGCCCCAGATCACCAGACTAGTTTTGGAAACTTGGATTATGTCGCGGATATCCGAGGAGACTTGATCTTCCAAGGATTCGCACCCTCAATCTCTGCTCTGGCCTTAGATCCGGAGCGTATCACCAGGTCCGAAGATCGGATTTCTAAACCCGTCGGACTATCTATGGCCACTAGGCCCAGTACTGGAGAACCGGAGGAAGAAGTGTCGCCGAAAACCATCACAAAGCCGGACTCTTCCCCGGACACTGGCTCCGAACTCTTGGAGTCAGCATCGTGTGAGCTCAGCCAAGGAATTCCCTCCCGCCATGCTCCACGGACTCTTTTCTCCCTCAACAAACCTCGCCTTTAAGCGAGGCTCTGGACTTGATGCGGTCCCTTGTGATTACAGAGGAGCAACGTCTGAACTACGCCCAGCCCGGACTAGGGGCTGAGAGCAGGGAATTTTACGTCCCACCCACCACCCACTTTATAGCCACTGTCGAGGACTTAACAAACATGCTCGATTATGACTCCAAAAACATTGATAGTATGGACGACGATGCCGGAGAAGAGGAGGCCCAAAACCCGCCATTTACCAGACGCTGGAAGGCCACCTCTTCGTATGATGTGTACATGGTGGATACACCCAAGGAGGGTGACAGTGATAATGAGAAAAATCCAGTAGAGGATGAACCTCCCGAGATACAACCAAAGCGCCAACGGCGCCGCTCTAAATCACGCCGCAACAAAGATAGCAATACCGGCATGAGAGACGACAATACTCCGGATAATGCCGAAGATTAAGAAAACCCCGTCGAGAAAAACTCTGAACAAGACGATCGGGAGGATGGGCAAGTTAGCCCTGATGAACATGCCATAAACGAAGACTCGAAGGACAATAACTATCTTCCGCTCTCTGAGGATGAGGTGAGCCTCGGCAACGAGGATTTTATCGTGCCTGAGGAACCTCTCGAGTAGGAGCGCTTTAAGCGCCGGCTAATAGCCACTGCAAGGGGCCTAAAAAAGAAGCAGCAGCAGCTTCAAGCTGATCAAGATCTGCTAAACGACAGATGGAATGATGTCCTGGCATCCGAGGAATACGACCTTGAGAGCCAAACCAAAAGTTACCCGAAGCGCAAATTGCTACCTCAATTCGATGACGAGGCGCGGGAGCCCGTACCATCAACGAGTAATGCGGCTGATCGGCCACCACATTGCCAGGACAAAGTGGCAACTCAAGCCGAACACCGGCACATACGATCTCGCCGTAAAGGTAGAGACACAACCATTCAGGGATACACATATGACCTACGGCAGGACCTGAAGAATAAAGCAGGTCCGGCCAGATTAATCTACAGATCACGAGTGTCAGTGTCAAAACCAGCGGATATCGGGTACAGGGTCCCGAACTGGGCGTCTGAGGTTGATGGTAACAGGAGACAAGGGACACGAAATTTTACCCAGGTTCGGGCCCTCTTGATGGAGGTAATACCCTACGTCCTGCTTGATTGATATTGATGAGTATAGGGGTTACAAGAGTTGATCTACCACGAGATTGTAATGGCTAAAACCCTAGAAGTCTAGCCTATATGATTATGGTTGTCTCTACGGACTAAACCCTCCGGTTTATATAGACACGGGGGTGCCTAGGGTTACACAAAGTCGGTTATAGAGAAAGGAATCTTCATATCCCAACGCCAAGCTTGCTATCCACGCCAAGGAGAGTGCCATCCGTACATGGGTGAGAGAATCTTTAGTCTTGTATCTTCATGGCCCAACAGTCCGGCCCATGTCCAACAGGCCGGACGCCCAAGGACCCCTTAGTCCAGGACTCCCTCAGCAAGGCGTGCCCCGACGCGCGACAACGGCTATCAAGCCGAACATGACAAGCACAATCACGTCCGGGCCAAAAACCGCACACGGACTCCATCCGAACTACGTCGCGATCTGGCCCGATATAGAGGCGCCGCACACCCCCTTGGCTTCACCGATGAAGTAATGGAGCACAAATTCCCAGAAGGGTTTAAACCCGTGAACATCGAATCATATGATGGGACAATAGACCCCGCGATATGGATCGGAGATTTTTCTTCACCATATTCATATGGCTCGCGGTGATGATTTTCATGCCATCAAATACCTCCCACTAAAACTCAAGGTGCCTACTCGGCACTGGTTGAACAGCCTGCCCGAAAATTCCATTGGCAGCTGGGAAGACTTGGAAGATGCCTTCCGCGATAATTTCCAAGGTACATATGTCCGGCCTCTGGATGCCGATGACCTAAGTCACATTATCCAGCAGCCCCGGGAGTCAGCCAGGTAGCTCTAGACTAGGTTCTTAATTAAAAAGAACCAAATTGTCGATTGTCTGGATGCCGAAGCCCTTGCGTCCTTTAAACATAGTGTCCGAGATGAGTGGCTCGCCCCCCACCTCGGTCAAGAAAAACCAAAATCCATGGCAGCCCTTACCGCTCTGATGACCCGCTTTTGCGCGGGAGAAGACAGCTGGCTCAATCGTAGAAGCAACAGCATCAGTGATCCGGGCACTTCCGAAGTTCGAGACGGCAATGGCAAGCCACGACGCAATAAACACAAGCATCGAAATAATAATGAAGGAACGCAAGACACGGCGGTCAACGCCGGATTCAGCGGCTCCAAACCCGGTCAACGGAAAAAGCCATTCAAGGCAAACACAGACGGACCATCCAATTTAGACAAGATACTGGATCGGCCCTGCCAAATTCATGGCACCCCCGATAAACTAGCCAATCATACCAACAAAAGCTGTTGGGTCTTCAAACAAGCTGGCAAGCTTAATGCCGAACACAAGGGGAAGGGGCCGCCCAGTGACAGCGACTACGAAGAGACTCGCCAACCGAACACCAGGGGTAAGAAGCAATTTCCCCCCGAAGTAAAAGTAGTAAACATGGTATACATGATGCACATACCTATAGGGAAGCACAAACACGCACTGCGGGACGCCTACACCATAGAGCCGGTCGCCCAAAAATTTAGCCAATGGGCGGCCTGCCCGATCACTTTTGATCGCAAAGACCACCCAGCCAGTATCCGTCACGAAGGTTCGGCAACTCTGGTCCTCGACCCAATTATCGACGGGTTCCATCTCACGAAAGTCCTTATGGACGGCGGCAGTAGCCTTAATCTACTCTACCAAGACACTGTCCGCAAAATGGGCATTGATCCTTCAAGAATCAAGCCCACCACAACTACCTTCAAGGGAGCAGCTCCCGGCATAGAAGCTCACTGCGCGGGTTCAATTACATTGGAAATGGTTTTCGGCTCGCCTACCAAAACTAACTCGATTACATGATAAATCTCATCCAACCCATCACCGTCCAACAAGCCTATGATGGAATTACTCACGCACGACGGTGAGCATCATGAAATTGGTGATGGGGGAAGGTTGATGATGACTGATTCCCCTCTCTGGAGCCCCGAACAGACTCCAGATCGGCCCTCCCGAGAGAGATTAGGGCTTGGCGGCAGCTTCATATCGTAAAATGCGATGAATCCTTCTCTCTGATTTTTTTCTCCCCGAACGTGAATATATAGAGTTGGAGTTGAGGTCGGTGGAGCATCAGGGGGGCCCACGAGGCAGGGGGCGCGCCCTAGGGGGGTGGGCGCGCCCCCACCCTCGTGGACAGGGTGTGGGCCCCCTGACGTAGATTCTTTCGCTAGTATTTTTTATATATTCCAAAAATATTCTCCGTGAAGTTTCAGGTCATTCCGAGAACTTTTATTTCTGCACAAAAATAACACCATGGCAATTCTGCTGAAAACAGCGTTAGTCCGGGTTAGTTCCATTCAAATCATGCAAGTTAGAGTCCAAAACAAGGTCAAAAGTGTTTGGAAAAGTAGATACGATGGAGACGTATCAACTCCCCAAAGATTAAACCTTTGCTTGTCCTCAAGAAATTCAGTTGAGAAACTGAAAGTGATAAAGAAAAACTTTACAAACTCTGTTTGATCTTGTTGTTGTAAATATGTAAAGCCAGCATTCAAGTTTTCAACAAAGATTATGAACTAACCATATTCACAATAACATCTAGGTCTCATGTTTACTCATATCAATAGCATAATCAACTAGCGAGCAATAATAATAAATCTCGGATGACAAAACTTTCTCAAAACAATCATAATATGATATAACAAGATGGTATCTCGCTAGCCCTTTCTGAGACCGCAAAACATAAATGTAGAGCACCTCTGAAGATCAAGGACTGACTAAACATTGTAATTCATGGTAAAAGAGATCCAGTCATACTCAATGTAAACTAATAGTAATGCATGCAAATGACAGCGGTGCTCCCCAACTGGTGCTTTTTAATAATAGGATGGTGACTCAACATAAAAGTAAATATATAGGCCCTTCGTAGAAGGAAGAAGGGATTTGTAGAGGTGCCAGAGCTCAATTTTGAAATAGAGATAAATAACATTTTGAGTGGTATACTTTCATTGTCAACATAACAACCGAGAGATCTCAATATCTTCAATGCTACACACATTATAGGCGGTTCCCAAGCAGAATGGTAAAGTTTATACTCCCCCTACCACCAACAAACATCAATCCATGGCTTGTCCGAAACAACGGGTGCCTCCAACTAACAACAATCCTGGGGGAGTTTTGTTTGCAATTATTTTAATTCAAGCATGGGACTGGGCATCCCGGTTACCAGCCATTTTCTCGTGAGTGAGGAGCGGAGTCCACTCCTCTTGAGAATAACCCGCCTAGCATGGAAGATACAGACATCCCTAGTTGATACATGAGCTATTCGAGCATACAAAACATAATTTCATTTGAAGGTTTAGAGTTTGGCACATACAAATTTACTTGGAACGGCAGATAGATACCGCATATAGGAAGGTATGGTGGACTCATATGGAATAACTTTTGGGGTTTATGGAAGTGGATGCACAAGCAGTATTCCTGCTTAGTACAAGTGAAGGCTAGAAAGAGACTGGGAAACGACCAGCTAGAGAGCAACAACAGTCATGAACATGCATTAAAATTAATCAACACTGAGTGCAAGCATGAGCAGGATATAATTCACCATCAACATAAATATCGTGGAGGCTATGTTGATTTTGTTTCAACTACATGCGTGAACATGTGCCAAGTCAAGCCACTCGAACCGTTCAAAGGAGGATACCACCCTATCATACCACATCCCAACTATTTTAATAGCATGTTGGCACGCAAGGTAAACCATTATAAACTCCTAGCTGACTAAGCATGGCATGAGCAACTATAATTTCTAATTGTCACTGCAAACATGTTTCATTCATAATAGGCTGAATCGGGAATGATGAACTAATCATATTTACAAAGAACAAGATAGGTCGAGTTCATACCAACTTTTCTCATCTCAACCAGTTCATCATATATCGTCATTATTGCCTTTCACTTGCATGATCGAACGGTGTGGATAATAATAATATGCACGTGCATTGGACTAAGCTGGAATCTGCAAGCATTCAATACATAGGAGAATACAAAGGTAATATGGGCTCTTGGTTAGATCAACAATAATGCATATGAGAGCCACTTAACATTTTCATCATGGTCTTCTCCTCTCGACCTCCAAAGAAAAGAAACGAAACAAAACTATTTACACGGGAAAGCTCCCATAAAGCAAAATAAGAAGGAGGAATCTTTTTGGGTTTTATTTTTAATTATTACTACTACGGGCATGGAAAGTAAACTAGCTAAAAGCTACAACTAATTTTTTTGGTTTTTCTTAAGGTTTTTCAAACACACAAGAAGAAAGGTTTAGAAAAATTAAACTAGCATGGATAGTACAATGAAAAAGTATGAGCACCGACAACTAGAATGAGTGTGTGAACATGAATGTAATGTCGGTGAGGAATACGTACTCCCCCAAGATTAGGCTTTTGGCCTAAGTTGGTCTATGCCCATGGATCAAAGTGGTCCCATATAGTGTACTGAGGAGGGTCCTCAGGGTGCCACTGGTTGGCGATCTCCTCCGAATCCCACTGATAAACAGACTGCCGATAAGGGTCGGGAGATGGCTCTGGCTCAGTCTCTGGGGATCGTGTTTGCTCCCAATATGCATAAATGTCATCGGGCAGGATGATGTATGTGCCTGAATAAATGTCAAACAAAAAAGGTGCAGGTAGGGTAATAATCTGACAAGTCTTTTCACTGAATACCAGGTTATAAATGAGTCTCTTCTCCTTATCATCGCAAATAAAATCATGTTCTTCCATAATTTTATAGTCTAAGAAAATAGGGGCAGCACCTTTTCTTCTTTCTCATAGTGTCTAATAGGTATCTCAAAATATTTAGCAAGACGCGAAGCAAAGATACCTCGAAAAATGGGGCCCTTTGCACGGTTTAGACTCAACCGTTTAGCAACCATAGCACCTAAACTAAAAAGTTCTATCATGAAGTAAAGCATGGCGCAAAAATGGCGAGGTCAGGAGCACTGAGGCCCCCACTGTTCCCGCGGCCAATTAAACATCCACTAGCAAATATTGCATAGTAACATAGAACAGGAAAATGTATGCTAGTAGTGCTTGCATCTAACACTTTTCTCGTTTCCCCTACAGTAATCATATCAGTAAATCCTGCCACATCCCTAGGATGTGGTTCCTCGACGCTGCCCTCAAAAGGCAACTTGCAAACCGCACAAAAATCATAAAGTGACATCTCGTTAAACTCATCATATAAATAAAAATACTCCGAAGGTGGCGATCTCCTAGCATGGAAATGAAAATTTTGCACAAAAATATTAGTGGGTAGGAGATACTGTTCAAGCTGGTCATGGAGGAAGTCGGTGAGGCCTGCATTCTCAGCCAAATAATAGAAGTCTTCATAAATCCCGGCTGCTCTCAAGAACTCATCACAAGGCCATTCACATGGCCGAACCTCCGCAGTGCGAGGGAGATTATATTTATGCTTCTTATTCTCTTCACTTTTCTTATCCTTCGAGCTTCGGCTCAAAGAGCCCCTCAACAATCTCTTCATCATTTCCTCCGAAAAATTTCTGAAATTTTAGTAACTCAAAATAAAAGTGAACCAAACTCAACAAGATTCATAGCAACTACTCCCACAAGTGCCTAGAGGCCATATCATGCATTAAAACTACTTTTGACCACATAAATTTGACATGCAAGCTCAAGAACAGGGTCACCTAACCAGCAAAAATTTGTAATAAATAAAGCACTAGAACAAAAACTAACTGGACCATTGGAGGAGTCACATACCGAAGAACAATCCCCCAAAGCAGTGTTGTGAATGGAGCTTTGAGCAAGGAGATTGAAAATGGCAGCAAGATGAGCTAGAACTCGGGTTTGAGCTGGTGGAGGATTTTTCCTGGAGGAAGATGAAGTGTGTGGGTGCAAGAATAAGTGGAGGGGGCCCATGTGGGGTCCACAAGGCAGGGGGCGCGCCCTAGGGGGGTGGGCGCGCCATGGACCCTCATGGTCAGGTGGTGAGGCTCCCTGGTGTGTTCTCAGTGTCAATAATTCTTAAATATTCTAGAAAAATCATATTAAATTTTCAGGACATTTGGAGAACTTTTATTTTTGGAGTATTTTTTATTGCAAGGATAATTCAGAAAACAGACAAAAAAAATACTATTTTTGCTTTATTTAATCTAAATATCAGAAAGTAAAAAGAGGGTACAGAGAGTTGTGCTTTCTAACTTCGTCCATCTCATGCTCATCAAAAGGAATCCACTAACAAGGTTGTTCAAGTCTTGTTAACAAACTCTTTTCGAATAACATGAAACCAGAGAATTTTCGAATAACACTAGGTTACCTCAACGGGGATATGCACATCCCCAACAATAAGAATATCATATTTCTTCTTGACAGTAGGAAGAGGAAATTCAAAACCTCCAATAGTAATCGTTGAAGTTTTTCCAATAGAATTAATACTGCGGACTTGAGGTTGTTTCCTCGGAAAGTGTATCGTATGCTCATTACCATTAACATGAAAAGTGACATTGCCTTTGTTGCAATCAATAACAGCCCCTGCAGTGTTCAAAAAGGGTCTACCAAGAATAATAGACATACTATCGTCCTCGGGAATATCAAGAATAACAAAGTCCGTTAAAATAGTAATGTTTGCAACCACAACAGGCACATCCTCACAAATACCGACAAGTATAGCAGTTGATTTATCAGCCATTTGCAAAGATATTTCAGTAGGCATCAACTTATTCAAATCAAGTCTACGATATAAAGAGAGAGGCATAACACTAACACCGGCTCCAAGATCACATAAAGCAATTTTAACATAGTTCCTTTTAATGGAGCAAGGTATAGTTGGTACTCCTGGATCTCCTAGTTTCTTAGGTATTCCACCCTTAAAAGTATAATTAGCAAGCATGGTGGAAATTTCAGCTTTCGCTATCTTCCTTTTATTTGCAACAATATCTTTCACGTACTTAGCATAAGGATTAATTTTAAGCATATCAATCAAACGCATACGCAAAAAGATAGGTCTAATCATTTCAGCAAAGCGCTCAAAATCCTCATCATCCTTTTTCTTGGATGGTTTAGGAGGAAAAGGCATGGGTTTCTGAACCCATGGTTCTCTTTCTTTACCATGCTTCCTAGCAACAAAGTCTCTCTTATCATAACTGTAGCGACCAGACCTCAAACAGTCTGATCTCTGTGCTCCGGTGTCATCCCTGGGTCAGTAATGCTGACACCACACAGTACTCGGAGGATTTATAATAGAGTAGAAATCACACACTTATTACATCGAGTGTCTCAAGAGAGAACTTATTACAATAAATATGGCTTAAGGCCATCTAATAACGATAACAGCGGAATGCTTGGAAGATAAGTGAGTCCATCAACTCCAACAGCATCACTGAGTATAGAACCACGACCTAAAAACTCCTTAATCGTCGTCTGAAAAGTCTGCAACATTAACGTTGCAGCCCGAAACAGGTCAGCACATGGAATATGCTGGCAAGGTAGCACATAGAGAGTAATGAAATGAAACAACTATACTATATGCATACTTGGCTGGTGGAAAGCTCTACGGTTATAGTTTTGTGTAAAGCCAAATTTTCCCTACTGCAAAGGAATAAATTTATTTAACTATCATGGTAGTTGTTAAACATTGAGAATGGTTGACAGCATCCTCAATCCCAATTAAAAATATCATTAACAAAACCCAACAAAATTAATTTAGGGTAACATGTTGAGATTCACATGATAATCCAAGCACTAGATACTCAAGATTGTCCATAACCGGGGACACGGCTAACCATGATTAGTTTATTACACTCTGCAGAGGTTTGCGCAGTTTTCCCCACAAGACTCGATCGCCTCCGTTTGGTTTCTCGCACTACATGGTGTTTGAGAAGACGGATGACCGAGACATAGTCTTTCAGAAGTGCTAGCACCTTACGATGGATAGACCGTTACACCTACTTTCCCCTACATCTGCTAGTCTACCCTGTAAGAGTTCGCACGACTTAATCAACTATGCTAGAGCCCATAATAGCTTGTGGCTGCACACGGAAGTTTCTAGTATGAATAGTCTCATGATCCCTTTGAGCCTGGGTGGCGGTCCAAAAGAAAAACAGGCAAGTCCTGGAATACCCAGGTGCCTCAATCCACCCAGATGTGCGTTTAATTTGCCACCTTAGATAAACCATTAATTAACAAACTCACATCTGTCATGGATATCACTCACCCAATCCACGTCTACTAGCATAGCATGGCATAATAAGCAAACGTAGAAGTAACTCCCAAAGGTTTGTAAGTAAACAGGTAATAGTTACTACCTCAACTACTTCCCATCCCACAATTTAATTAGATCCTAATCATGCAATGTGTGAGGATTGATCTAATGCAATAAAACTGGGTAGTAGGAAAGGTATGATCAAAGTGTTACTTGCCTTGCTGATGATCCGGGAAACCTAGCGATTTGAAGTAACATGCGGCGCACTCCGGGTATTCTATCGCACACAAACAAACAAGCATACAATAAGCACTCATCTAATGCACATGTAAAAGTCAAATAAGAGATCTAACCAGAAGGTTCAACTTAAGAACTCCGGTTTGCAAAAAGAATCAAATCGAACGAAGCAACGAAAGTCAAACGGCGAAAGAAAACAACTTAGTTCTACTAATCTGGATCTAAGGAAAATTTTACAGTAGCAAAAACTTGTTTAAGTTGTTTAAACGGATAGAGGGTTTCGAGACGAAACTCCAGGCGCTTGAATCGCCTGATTCCGATAAACGAGCGAAAAGTTATACTAAAAAGAAAATCGGATCAGGAATCGTGATCAGAAAAATCGCGGATTAAATCTGAGAAAAAGAAAAACGACGAACATTCACTAGAACGAACGAACGGACGAATGCTCACTAATTAAATAAATCGGAAAAACCGATCTATTAAAAAACCGAATCTAAAAAAACGACGGAAAAACTGGATGGTTTTTCGAAAAAAATAAACCGGCACGGATACCGAGGCACACCAAGTAATATCGAGTTTTCTCATCATTAGTGAACAGGGTGGCTATATCATTTAATTTAGTAAGATGTGCCACAACAGTTTCAGATTCATAGCCATGAAAAGGATCAGATTCAACCAAAGTGATTAACTCAGGATTAACAGAGAAATCATAATCCTTATCGGAAATATAGATAGGTGAAGTAGCAAAAGCAGGGTCATATTTCATTCTAGCATTTAAGGATTTTTCCTTCATCTTAGCTAACATTTTCTTAATATCATACATTGCAAGCTAAAAAATCTCTAGCAGTTTCGTCATCCATAACATAACCCTCAGGCACAACATGCAATTCATATCTAGGGGGAGGATCTTCATCATCACTTTCATCAATATTATCAGTTTCAATAATTTCATTCTCTCTAACCCTAGCAAGTTGTTCATCAAGAAATTCACCTAGTGGAACAATATTATCAAGCATAGAAGTAGTTTCATCGTAAGCATCATGCAAAGCAGAAGTGGCATCATCAATAACATGCGACATATTAGAATAAATAGCAGGTGTAGGTGTCGCAAGTTTACTCAAAATAGAAGGTGAATCAAGTGCAGAGCTAGATGGCAGTTCCTTACCTCCCCTCGTAGTTGAGGGAAAAATCTTGGTTCTTTCATCTTTCAAGTTCCTCATAGTGATCAACAGATATAAATCCCAAGTGACTCAAAGAATAGAACTATGCTCCCCGGCAACGGCGCCAGAAAATAGTCTTGATAACCCACAAGTATAGGGGATCGCAACAGTTTTCGAGGGTAGAGTATTCAACCCAAATTTATTGATTCGACACAAGGGGAGCCAAAGAATATTCTCAAGTATTAATAGTTGAGTTGTCAATTCAACTGCACCTGAAAGACTTAATATTTGCAGCAAAGTATTTAGTAGCAAAGTAACATGGAGGTAACGGTAACGGTGGCAAAAGTAATAGTATTGGTTTTGTAGTGATTGTAACAGTGGTAACGGAAAAGTAACTAAGCAAAGATCAATATGTGAAAATCTCGTAGGCATTGGATCAGTGATGGATAATTATGTCGGATGCGATTCCTCATGCAACAGTTATAACATAGGGTGACACGGAACTAGCTCCAGTTCATCAATGTAATGTAGGCATGTATTCCAGATATAGTCATACATGCTAATGGAAAAGAACTTGCATGACATCTTTTGTCCTACCCTTCCGTGGGAGCGGGGTCCTATTGGAAACTAAGGGATATTAAGGCCTCCTTTTAATAGAGTATCGGAACAAAGCATTAACACTTAGTGAATACATGAACTCCTCAAACTATAGTCATCACCGGGAGTGGTCCTGATTATTGTCACTTCGGGGTTACCGGATCATAACGTATAGTAGGTGAATTGACTTGCAGAATAGGATCAAGAACTCACATATATTCATGAAAACATAATAGGTTCAGATCTGAAATCATGGCACTCAGGCCCTAGTGACAAGCATTAAGCATAGCAAAGTCATAGCAACATCAATCTCAGAACATAATGGATATTAGGGATCAAACCCTAACAAAACTAACTCAATTACATGATAAATCTCATCCAACCCATCACCGTCCAGCAAGCCTACGATGGAATTACTCACGCATGGCAGTGAGCATCATGAAATTGGTGATGGAGGAAGGTTGATGATGACGTTGGCGACAGATTCCCCTCTCCGGAGCCCCGAACGGACTCCAGATCAGCCCTCCCGAGAGAGATTAGGGCTTGGCGGCAGCTCTGTATCGTAGAACGCGATGAATCTTTCTCTCTGATTTTTATCTCCTCGAACGTGAATATATAGAGTTGGATTTGAGGTCGTTGGAGCATCAGGGGCCCCACAAGGCAGGGGCGCCCCAGGGGGTGGGCGCGTCCCCCACCCTCATGGACAGGGTGTGGGCCCTTGGCGTAGATTCTTTCACCAGTATATTTTTATACATTCCAAAAATATTATCTGTTTTGGATGTTTTGTATGCATTTGTATGCTATTTTATATTATTTTTGGGACTAACCTATTAAGCTAGAGCCCAGTGCCAGTTCCTGTTTTTCCTTGTTTTTGAGTTTCACAAAAAAGAAATACCAAACGGAGTCCAAACAGAATAAAACCTTCGCGATGATTTTTCTTGGACCAAAAGACAACCAGGAGACTTGGAGATGAAGTCGGAGGAGCCACAAGGCAGCCACAAGGAAGGAGGGCGCGCCTAGGGGGGTAGGGCGCCCCCACCTTTGTGGGCCCCTCGTGCGCCTCCTGACCTAATTCTTTCGCCTATATATACGCATATATCCCCAAACAAACTATGGCATCCATGAAAACACTTTTCCACCGTCGCGACCTTCTATACCCGTGATATCCCATCTAGGGGCCTTTTCCAGCGTCCTGTTGGAGGAGGATTCAATCATGGAGGGCTTCTACATCAACTCTATTGCCCTTACGATGAAGCGTGAGTAGTTTATCTCAGATCTACGGGTCCATAGCTAGTAGCTACATGGCTTCTTCTCTCTCTCTTTGATTCTCAATACCATGTTCTCCTCGATGTTCTAGGAGATCTATTCGATGTAATACTCTTTTGCTGTGTGTTTGTCGAGATTCGATGAATTGTGGATTTATGATCAGCTTATCTATGAATATTATTTGAATCTTCTCTGAATTATTTTATGCATGATTTGATATCTTTGTAATTCTCTTCGACTTATCGGTTTGGTTTGGCTAACTAGATTGGTTTTTCTTGCAATGGGAGAAGTCCTTAGCTTTGGGTTCAATCTTGCGGTGTCCTTTCCCAGTGACAGTAGGGGCAGCAAGGCACACATTGTATTGTTGCCATCGAGGATAAAAAGATGGGATTTTCATCATATTGCTTGAGTTAATTCCTCCACAACATGTCATCTTACTTAATGCATTACTCCGTTCTTTCTGAACTTAATACTCTAGATGCATGCTGGATAGCGGTCGATGTGTGGAGTAATAGTAGTAGATGCAGAATCGTTTCGGTCTACTTGACGCAGACGTGATGCCTATATTTATGATCATTGCCTTAGATATTGTCATAAGTTTGTGCTTTTCTATCAATTGTTCGGCAGTAATTTGTTCACTCACCATATTATTCCCTATCCTGAGAGAAGCCTCTAGTGAAACCTATGGCTCCCGGGTCTCTATTTTCCATCATACAAGTTCTATTTTCCATCATATAAGTTTCCAATCTACAATATTAGCTTCCAATTTACTATTTTGCAATCTTTTACTTTCTGATCTATAAACCAAAAATACCAAAAATATTTACTTTACTGTTTATCTATCTCTATCAGATCTCACTTTTGCAACTAACCGTGAAGGGGTTGACAACCCCTTTATCACGTTGGGTGCAAGTTGTTTGTTTGTTTGTGCAAGTATTAGGTGACTTGTGTGTTGTCTCCTACTGGATTGATACCTTGGTTCTCAAACTGAGGGAAATACTTATCTGTACTTTGCTGCATCAACCTTTACTCTTCAAGGGAAAAACCAATGCAAGCTCAAGAAGTAGCAGGAAGAATTTCTGGCGCCGTTACCGAGGAGATTTACGACAAATCAAGACGTGTCTCCCGTCAACTTGCCAATTTTTGGTGCCGTTGCCGGGGAGATCTACGCCAAGTCAAGACATACCAAGTACCCATCATAAACTTTCATCTCTTGCATTACATTATTCACCATTCGCCTCTCATTTTCCTCTCCCCGACTTTTAAAACGATTTTTGAAAAGATTTTCCTTTTCTCCGCCTTTCTTCCATTCGTCTTGTTATTTTGCTTTTTGTGTGCTTGTGTGTTGGATTTCTTGCTTTGTCACGATGGCTCAAGAGAATACCAAATTGTGTGACTTTTCCAACACCAATAATAATGATTTTATTGGTACCTCGATTACTCCTGCTACTAGTGTGGAATTTTGTGAAATTAATCCCGCTTTGCTGAATCTTGTTATGGAAGATCAATTTTCTAGCCTTCCTAGTGAAGATGTCGCTTCCCATCTAAACAATTTCGTTGATTTGTATGATATGCAAAAGAAAAAATATATGGATAATGATATTGTTAAATTAAAGCTATTTCCGTTCTCACTTCGAGATCGTGCTAAAACTTGGTTGTTCCTTAAATTTGCATCTTGCGGATTCCACTATTAAGAAACCTATGGGAAGGATTAATGATGTTCTTATTATTGCAAATAGGGATTATGTGCCCATATATTTCATTGTTCTTGATATAGATTGCAATCCTACATGTCCTATTATTCTTGGTAGACCTTTCCTTAGAACGATTGGTGCAATTATTGATATGAAAGAAGGAAACATTCAATTTCAATTTCCGTTAAGGAAAGGCATGGAACACTATCCAGGAAAGAAAATTAAATTTCCATATGAATCTATTATGATAGCTACTTATGGATTGCATACCAAAGATGACAATACCTAGATCTATTCGTGTTTTTATGCCTAGCTAAGGGCGTTAAACAATAGCGCTTGTTGGGAGGCAACCCAATTATTTTTTTGTTTTTGCTTTTTAGGTCATGTTTTGCATTAAATAATTAATCTAACCTCTGGTTATATGTGGTTTTTGTGTTTTAATTAGTGTTTGTGCCAAGTAAGACCTTTGGGATAGCTTACGGTGATAGTTGATTTGATCTTGCTGAAAAACAGAAACTTTTGCGCCCAGTGACAGAATTGATCTGAGCTTCTGGAACGCGATAAATTCTTGAATTTTTTACACACGATTAATATAGAAGTTCCTCAGGTTTTCCTATTTTTTTAAAAAAATTGGATTTACAGAAGTATTCGAGAGTTACAGATTTCTACAAACTGTTGTGTTTTTGACAGATTTTGTTTTCTATGTGTTGTTTGCTTATTTTGATGAATCTATGGGTAGTATCGTGGGGTATGAAGCATGGAAAAGTTGGAAATACAGTAGATATTACACCAATATAAATAAATAATGAGTTCACAAAAGAACGAAAAGTGGTGATTTATTTTCTTATACTAACGGAGCTTATGAGATTTTCTGTTGAGTTTTGTGTTGTGAAGTTTTCAAGTTTTGGGTAAGGATTTGATGGACTATGGAATAAGGAGTGGCAAGAGCCTAAGATTGGGGATGCCCAAGGCATCCCAAGGTAATATTCAAGGACAACCAAGAGCCTAAGCTTGGGGATGCCCCAGAAGGCATCCCCTCTTTCGTCTTTGTCTATCGATAAATTTACTTGAGGCTATATTTTTATTCACCACATGATATGTGTTTTGCTTAGAGAGTCTTCTATGATTTGAGTCTTTGCCTTTTAGTTTGCCACAATCATCCTTTATGTACACACCTTTTGAGAGAGACACACATGAATCGTGATTTATTAGAATACTCTATGTGCTTCATTTATATCTTTTGAGCTCGGTAATATTGCTCTAGTGCTTCACTTATATCTTTTTAGAGCACGACGGTGGCTTTATTTAATTGAAATTATTGAACTCTCATGCTTCACTTATATTATTTTGAGAGTCCTTAAAACAGCATGGTAATTTGCTTTGGTTATAAATTTAGTCCTAATATGATAGGCATCCAAGAGGGATATAATAAAAACTTTCATATAAAGTGCATTGAATGCTATGAGAAGTTTGATTCCTTATGATTGCTTTGAGATATAATTATGGTAGTTTATAGTCATGCTAGTGAGTAATTGTGAATTTGAGAATACTTGTGTTAAAGTTTGTGAGTCCCGTAGCATGCACGTATGGTGAACCGTTATGTGATGAAGTCGGAGCATGATTTATTTATTGATTGTCTTCCTTATGAGTGGCGGTCGGGGACAAGCGATGGTCTTTTCCTACCAATCTACCCCTAGGAGCATGCGCGTAGTACTTTGTTTCGATAACTAATAGATTTTTGCAATAAGTATGTGAGTTCTTTATGACTAATGTTGAGTCCATGGATTATACGCACTCTCGTCCTTCCACCATTGCTAGCCTCTCTTGTACCGCGCAACTTTCGCTGGTACCATAAACCCACCATATACCTTCCTCAAAACAGCCACCATACCTACCTATTATGGCATTTCCATAGTCATTCCGAGATATATTACCATGCAACTTTCCACTGTTTCATTTATTACGACACGCTTCATCATTGTCATATTGCTTTGCATGATCATGTAGTTGACATCGTATTTGTGGCAAAGCCACCTTTCATAATACTTTCATAAATGTCACTCATGATTCATTGGTCATCCCGGTACACCGCGGGAGACATTCATATAGAATCATATTTTGTTCTAAGTATCGAGTTGTAATTCTTGAGTTGTAAGTAAATAAAAGTGTGATGATCTTCATTATTAGAGCATTGTCCCATGTGTGGAAAGGATGATGGATACTATGATTCCCCCACAGGTGTAGATGAGACTCCGGACAAAAAAAGAGGCCAAAAAAATGAGAGAAGGCCCAAAAAAATGAGAGAAAAGAGAGAAGGGACAATGTTACTATCCTTTTTCCACACTTGTGCTTCAAAGTAGCACCATGATCTTCATAATAGATAGTCTCCTATGTTATCACTTTCATATACTAGTGGGAATTTTTTGGTATAGAACTTGGCTTGTATATTCCAATGATGGGCTTCCTCAAATTACCCTAGGTCTTCATGAGCAAGCGAGTTGGATGCACACCCACTTAGTTTCTTTCTGAGTTTTCATAAACTTATAGCTCTAGTGCATCTGTTGCATGGCAATCCCTACTCATTCACATTGATATCTATTGATGGGCATCTCCATAGCCCGTTAATACGCCTAGTTGATGTGAGACTATCCCCTTCTTTCTGTCTTCTCCACAACCACCTTCTATTCCACCTATAGTGTTATGTCCATGGCTCACGCTCATGTATTGCATGAAAGTTGAAAAAGTTTGAGAACATCAAAAGTATGAAACAATTGCTTGGCTTGGCATCGAGGTTGTGCATGGTTTGAATATTTTGTGTGATGAAGATGGAGCATAGCCAAACTATATGATTTTGTACGGATAAGCTTTCTTTGGCCATGTTATTTTGAGAAGACATAATTGCCTTGTTACTATGCTTGAAGTATTATTGTTTTTATGTCAATATTAATATTTTGTTTTGAATCTTATGGATCTGAACATTCATGCCACAATAAAGAAGTATTACATGGATAAATATGTTAGGTAGCATTCCACATCAAACATTCTATTTTTATAATTTACCTACTCGAGGACGAGCAGGAATTAAGCTTAGGGATGCTTGATACGTCTCCAACATATCTATAATTTTTGATTGTTCCATGCTATTATATTATCTATTTTGGATGTTTTATATGCTATTTTATATTATTTTTGGACTAACCTATTAACCTAGAGCCCAGTGTCAGTTCATGTTTTTCCTTGTTTTTGAGTTTCGCAGAAAAGGAACACCAAACGGAGTCCAAACAGAATAAAACCTTCACGATGATTTTTCTTGGACCAAAAGACAACCAGGAGACTTGGAGGTGAAGTCGGAGGAGCCACAAGGCGGCCATGTAACATCCCAATTTTTATTAAATTTGGATGTTAATAGAATTATTCAATGCATATCATATTTCTTTGCATTTTGGAGTTTTTAAAATATTCAAATAATATTTTTCCACTCGAGAAAAACAAATGAGAGGGGATAATATGACTTCCTAAAAATATAAAAGAGTGGGAAATTTTATTTTGAATATTATTCGAAGTTTTGGAGTTTATTGGTATTTATTTTATTTGCAAAAGGTGCATTAATTGCATTAGGAAATTATTTTCAAAATATTCTGTGCTTTAGTTAATGTTCATTAGGCTCTAAATATTGTATAGTTATTTTAGAAATTATTGTGGGGTTTTTATTAATTCATTTGAATTATTTACGGCCAATTTAGTCTCCTGTTAAAAAAACACACACACGCACGTAGCCTGGACCAAAACTGGGTTCGGCCCAGGAGCGCCTGACCGGCCCAGCTGGCCATTTCGGCCCAAGGCCCCCCGCGCGCCTGAAGCCCCCCGCACCGGTCGACCGCTCCGTGCCCGCCCTCGCTCGCCTCCTCTCGCTGCCGCTGCCAGGCAGGCCCCACCCGTCAGGCCGTCCCCAACCTCCCGCATCGCACGGGATAAACACCCGTGCCTCGCCGCCCGTAACCGCCGGCCTCCTCGCGCCTGGATAATGATTATCTGTCGACCCCGAGTCCTCTGACTGCGCCTATAAATGCCCCCGAACCCCCTCTTCCGTCCTCACCGTCCCGCTTCTCCCCATGCCGCCTATAGCCGTCGCCGTTGTCGTTCGCATCTCGCCGGCCGAACAGACCTCGCCATAGCTTTCCGTCGCCAGTAAGCCACCACGGCATCCATCTTCTTTGTCAAATGACTTCCCGCGGCCAGGCGCATCCGTTTGACAAGGTTTTTGCCCCTAGGTCCCGTCGGAGCCGCCGCACCATCGACGCCGGAGCCGCCGGAGCACCGAAGGCCGCCGTCTTTGCCCCGCCCCGTCCGGATGCTGCCGACGCAAGCTGACACCACCTTCACGATGCCCTCGACGCGCCGCACCTCCCCGTCTTCTTCCCCGACGCCGAGGACCGCCGTAGCCGCTGCCCCGCCACCTACCGACGCCACGCCGCCGTCTTCATCCTCGTCGGCCACCACCACCACCCGTTGTAAGCCGCCGCCCCACTCCCTCCCGTTAGATCGATCATCGACGGCCCAAATTAGATTAGGTTGTTTTTTAGTTGAACCGGTACGCGGTTAACCGCGATTTTTATTTTAAAAAACTACCGGTCGGTTTACGTTAGTTAACCGCAGTTTTTTTCTAAACCGAGCGTCGGTTTTTCTTTAATTAGCCGTCACCGCCGTTTTGGTTAAATTGTGGCCATACGCTGTTTAAGCTACGCGGCGAACACCTTTCGGCTAGTAGGAATCTGCCACGCACCAGGGACCTGTTTGTGATATCTTTTCTTCATTGTTTGGTCCCTGTACTTAGCAGATTAGTCCCTGAACTTAGATTAGCCATAACTTTTAAACCGTAGAACCCAACTCGATGAAACCAGCGGCAAATTCTTCGTATTGTTTAGATCTATCCAGTGGTATACTTTTTGCAAACTTTTGTCAGATTCAAATTCAAATTTATTCAGATTCGAATTCGAACCTCAAATGGCCGTATCTCCCAAACCGTAGCTCCAATTAATTCGATTCCTTTTGCATGCTGTCACCGTAGCAAAACCCTATCACCTGGACCTTTGTCACAATAATTTTCACGCAGTAGAATCTGCCCTTTAATATTTTTTACTAGTATGCATAGTATGCAGTATATTTCACATCACTCTTTGAACCATAGGCCTATGTGGTTTTGCACTTAGATTATTTCTGTAGTAGCTTAGTGTGTTGTATGTTCATTTGGTTTTTCCGAGACTTTTTTCTATGCATGTTCTTTTAGTTCTCTGGAATGTTTGCTTATGTTGGTTTACCTTCTTTGCGATAGATTGCCCGGAGTGCGAAGCAGAATATTATCAGTCTTTAGAATTCAACCAGCAGTACCAAGGCAAGTTGCATCTTGATCATGTTTCATTGCCTATGTTTTTATTATGCACTTAGTTCTTTGTGGTAGGACTGCATGGTAGGAAACTGATGCCACATGACTATGCTTTTCACCCAGTAGTTCATTGAGGTAGGTCTGAACCATATAACATTGTCACCATCGCTTTACATTATGTTGCTACGCTAAGTAGACGTGGATTGGGGAGTGATCATTGTAAAGTTTGAGTGACAATGTAGTAAATAGGACCTAAGTTAATTAATGAACTACCTAGGCAGAAACTTGTGGGAATGGTGGCGAAGTACAGTGGGGCACACATGGGAAATCCATGGTGGTGCACCACTAGTGGACCGTCCGCTCAGGCTCAAAGAGATCAATTGTATTCCCATGTCTAGAAGCTTACGTGTGCAGCCACAAGCCAATATGGCCTCTGGCTTAGTTGAGTAGTTAGTGTGACCACTTCCGGGATGGCTAGCAGATGTAGAATGATGTAGGTGTACCGGCCTATCCGTGGGTTAAGGGGGAACATTTTCGAAAGGCTATGTCTCGATCTTCCGATCATGGAGGTGGTCGAGTCTTGTGGGGAAAAGTGCGCAACCTCTGTAGAGTGTTAAAACCTAATCGATTAGCTGTGTCCCCGGTTAGGGACAACTTGAGCATCTAGTAGTGGAAATGCCGGGAGATCTCCTCACCTTTAATTAAACAGTTGGGTTTTAAATGAAACTTGGGAACAGATGGAGGTGGGTTTGCCAACTCATCCCATGCAAATGTGTAGTAGTAGAATAACATCTTTTCTAATAGGGAAAAACTAGCTTTATGCAAAAACTTAACTTAGAGCTTACCACCAGCCAAATTGCATGTATAAGTAGGTTCATTACACTTATGATGTGACTTGCCAGTACATTCAATGTACTGACCCATATGGCTGCAACTTATCACGTTGCAGATATATCCAACGAGGATTAAGGTGCGATAGGTTGACGTTCTACACTCAACCTTGCTCGTGGAGTTGGACTCATTTACTACCTTGCTTCCGCAGTATTTTGCTTATTGGCTCTATGCCCTATTTTGTAATAAATGTACTGCTCCTGGACTGTCGATGCAATAAAGAGATGTGTGTTATTTCTGTTATTTCATCGAGTACTTGTGTGCTGGCAAGTCGATC
The DNA here is from genome assembly GCF_056163025.1 of Triticum urartu. Taxonomy (NCBI): domain Eukaryota; kingdom Viridiplantae; phylum Streptophyta; class Magnoliopsida; order Poales; family Poaceae; genus Triticum; species Triticum urartu. Next base: position 445,301,383 of record NC_141876.1, read on the forward strand.
CAGGGACTAGCATGGTAAGCACAGAGAATTCAACTCTTACCGAGTCGGGTCGCTACAAGATGGTATCAGAGCACACATTGACTGTAGGACGCGACCCCTAGAAGATGGAAAAGCCATAGGATAAAAAAACTATATTTTTCATTTTCCCTATATATCCTTTGGTCTCGTACCTTCTCTGCTTCAATACTAATTTCTTCTCTTTTCACAGTGTAGATGTCGTCCGCATTTGTTGAGTTCGAGCAGCCCGATGAGACCATGCCCTTTGGACGGCAACTGGTGAAGATCACGAAGCACCTGAAGATTGGGCTTCCCACATTCACTGGGACTTTCACAGCCACCCTGCCCGAGGAGATACGTTCGAGGATCGATGCTCATATCCCCGAACGCATCCTCGGAAACCGCACCAAGCCCATTGTCTTCTGTGTGGATACCGCAACATGGGGCTTGGGCAGGGGTATCGCTGCTCACATTGCTCTCGGACGCATTCGAGAGGTGTATGACGAAGACCTCAAGAGGACCTCCTTCGTGATGTACGGACGCCACGATGCAAATGGAGATGTGGTGCGTACCCTGGAGGACGAGACGATACCATCCCATATCCAGGACATGGAGGAGCACATTCGTATGATGGAGCTGGAGCTGTCCAACAACATGGTCGTCATCAAGAACCTCATGACCCGCAAGGCCGAGCTAGAGGAGGAGCTCCAGGACGCTCGCATCGAGCACGAGGGAGAGCTAGACACACTGCAGGAGAACATCGACGACCTGAAGCTTGAGCTTGAGGAGGCCGAGGAGAAGCTGGATGAGGGAGAAAACATCCAGGAGGATCACTCGTATGGTGCCTATGTCAGCCAGGAGAGGGAACAAAATGATGAGCTCAGAGATGACGACACGGAGAGCGATGCAAGGACACCCGATGTCGACATGGTTGACTGGTCCTCATCTGATGAGAGTTAGATTTTATACCACCATGAGAGTTTACAAATTCGATATCGTTATCCGATTAGTTTTTTTCATTCGTAAGACCTTGTCAAATCTTGTGACATGGCTTACCTTAGGTTTGATTATTCATGTGAACCTCTTTGTTTGAAATTGAATTGGAGTGATTTGAAGTTTTATTGCTATCATGTGCATATGGGTAGTGTGATTTTACTCATTAGGCCTTGTTCTATTCTAACTCCTCATCCACTCTGAAACCCATCAGATGCCCCCAAGACGTGACCCCGAATTCAACTTTCTGTCGGAGCTTACGCAATTGATCCAGCAATAGAATGCTCTTATGCAGATGCTCATTCAGAACCAGAACCAGAACCAGAACAACAACAACAACCCACCGCCGCAACCCCCGGTTGACAGTCTTACCCGTTTTCTGAGGCTGAACCCACCTGTGTTCTCCAGCAGCATGGAGCCGATCGTCGCAGATGACTGGCTCCGCAAGATAGGAAGGGATCTGGCCGCAGCAGGATGCAATGATGCGGAGAAGGTGAAGTTTGCTGCCCACGAGCTGGATGGACCGACAGCTTCTTGGTGGGAGAACTACACTACCACATACCCCATGGAGAATATGACTTGGGCTCAGTTCCAGCGGGCGTTCCACACTGCTCATGTCTCAGCTGGAGCCATGAGTCTGAAGAAGAAGGAGTTCCGCAGCTTGCGCCAGGGAGGATGCACGGTATCTCAGTATGTTGATGAGTTTAGTAAGTTGGCCTGTTACGCCCCAGAAGACGTGGCCACTGATGCAGCCAAGCAGGAGGAGTTTCTAGAGGGACTGAACGATGAGGTGGGAGTTCAGTTGACTGGGGCAACATTTGCGGACTATCAGGTGCTGGTTGATAAGGCTACCATTCTTGAAGGCAAGCACCAGCAGATGGAAAATCGTAAGAGGAAGTACGGTCATGGGAAGTATAACTCTGGAGTTCAACAGAAACCCCGCTACAGCCCATACTCAGGAAGTTCTGGATCAGGCACTAGCAAGTTTGGAGGGAATCACCATAACCATGGAGGCCACATTCATCATGGAGGGAATGGACACAACCACCATGGTCACAAGCTGGGCAATGGCAATGGAGGAAATGGCAATCAGTAGCATTTCAATTCTTCCACACCGATGAAGAAGGACCTGAGTCACATCACCTGCTTCAAGTGCAAGAAGACAGGTCACTACTCCAATGAGTGTCCTGAGGCGCAAAATGGAAATGGAAATGGAAATGAGAATTCTGGAGGCAAGAAGCCCAATCCTTTCACTAAGGGGCATGTGAATCATGTCAATGTGGAAGAGGTTTATGAGCAGCCTGACGCAGTGATTGGTAAGTTCTTAGTTAATTCATTTCCAGAACTCATTCTTTTTGACACTGGTGCATCACATTCATTCATATCAAGGGGGTTTGTGGATAAACATAAGTTTCCTACCATAGCTCTTAAGTCACCCATTCTAGTGAGTTCCCCAGGAGCCGAGTCTATGGCTAGTCAGGGATGTTTCCAATTGCCTTTGAACATAGGGGGACATGTTTTTCCCATAGATATGATTATACTAGAGTCACAAGGGTTGGATGTAATCCTAGGGATGGATTGGATGTCCAAGTATGAGTGAAACATTGATTGTGCTAGTAGATAAATTTTTCTCACCACCCCAGAGAAGAAGAGGATCAAGTATGTATCTAGGCTTAAGCCTAAGAGGACTCAGGTGAACTCTCTTACGGGAGTTGTCTAGGAAGAAGTACCAGTGGTGAATGATTATCCCGATGTATTTCCAGATGAGTTACCGAGTATGCCGCTAGATCGGGAGATTGAGTTGCTGCCAGGCACAAGACCTATCTCCAAGAGGCCGTATCGAATGCCTGCTAATGATTTGGAGGAAGTCAAGAAACATATTATGGAGTTTCTAGAGAAAGGGTATATTCGCCCGAGTTCATCACCTTGGGGAGCCCCAGTACTCTTAGTGGAGAAGAAGGATGGAACCTTGAGAATGTGTGTGGATTACCGCTCTTTGAATGAGGTGACCATCAAGAACAAGTATCCCCTACCGATGATCAATGACTTGTTTGACCAGCTAGAAGGAGCTAGTGTTTTCTCCAAGATCGATCTTCGATCGGGTTATCACTAATTGAAATCCGTGAGAAGGATATACCCACAACAGCCTTTACCACAAGGTATGGGCTTTATGAGTATACAGTCATGTCCTTTGGTTTGACTAATGCCCCTGCCTATTTTATGAACATGATCAACAAAGTATTCATGGAGTTCTTGGATAAGTTTGTTGTGGTGTTCATTGATGACATATTGGTTTACTCCAAGAATGAGGAGGAACACGCTGAACATCTGCGCTTAGTTTTGGAGAAGCTCAGAGAACATCAACTTTATGCCAAGTTCAGCAAGTGTGAGTTTTGGCTCAAGGAAGTCGGATTTCTTGGACATGTAGTGTCAGGTGAAGGGATTGCAGTGGACCCTACCAAGGTAGAGTCAGTCACAGAATGGAATGCACCCACCACAGTTGGCGAGATTCGTAGTTTCCTTGGACTTGCAGGATATTACCGAAGATTTATTGAAAATTTCTCCAAGATTGCAAGGCCCATGACAACGTTGTTGAAAAAGGACACCAAGTTCGTTTGGACTAAAGAGTGTGAAGCCAGCTTTCAAGAGTTGAAGAAGCGTTTGGTTACAGCCCCAGTGTTAATCCTTCCTGACGTACACAAAGACTTTCAGGTGTATTGTGATGCTTCACGTCAGGGACTTGGAGGTGTTCTTATGCAAGAAGGAAAGGTTGTAGCTTATGGTTCACGACAGCTTCGACCTCATGAGTTGAACTATGCCACACATGATTTGGAGTTGGCAGCCGTAGTGCATGCACTCAAGACATGGAGACACTATCTTATTGGGAATCATTGTGATGTTTACAAGGATCACAAGAGTTTGAAGTATATCTTCACACAGAAGGAGTTGAATCTCAGGCAAAGGATATGGTTGGAACTTATAAAGGATTATGCCATGAGTCTGCATTATCATCCATGATATGCCAACGTTGTGGCAGATGCTTTGAGCCGTAAGAGTTATGTTAATACCCTTACAGCAGGAGGTTTACCTCAGGAGTTATGTGATGATCTTAGAGACCTTCAATTGGAAATAGTTCCAAGAGGTTATGTTGCCGCACTCGAGGTGCAGTTCACCTTGTTGGGAAGAATCAGAGAAGCCCAGAAGTTGGACCAAGGTATTACTGATATCAAAGAAATGATGAGCAAAGGGAAAGTGGAAGGATTCCGTGAGGATGAACATGGAACCATATTGTTTGAGCAACGGATTTGTGTACCCAATGACCCAGAGATTAGGAAGTTGATTCTCCAGGAGGCTCACGACTCACCATATTCGATACACCCAGGCAATACCAAGATGTATTTGGACTTGAAGGAAAGTTTTTGGTGGGCCGGTATGAAGAGAGAAATTGCCGAGTATGTGGCAATATGTGATGTATGTCAGAGAGTAAAGGCAGAACATCAGAAACCAGCAGTATTACTTCAGCCGTTGCCAATACCTGATTGGAAATGGGATAAACTTGGTATGGACTTTATCACGGGGTTACCCAGGACCCGTTCAGGTTATGATTCCATTTGGGTGATAGTTGATCGTTTGACCAAGGTTGCTCACTTCATTCCAGTGAAGACCACCTATACAAGTGCTAAGCTGGCAAAGATATATATGACCAGGATCGTATGTCTGCATGGAGTTCCAAGGAGCATCGTATCAGATAGAGGGACGCAGTTTACCTCAAAGTTTTGGAAACAGTTACACGAAACTTTGGGTACCAGGCTGGAGTTCAGTACAGCCTTCCATCCACAGACTGATGGGCAGACAGAGAGAGTCAATTAGATTCTAGAGGACATGTTGAGAGCTTGTGCGCTAGAGTATGGGTCTAGTTGGGATGATAACTTACCCTACGCAGAGTTCTCATACAACAACAGCTACTAAGCCAGTTTGCAGATGGCCCCTTTCGAGGCATTGTATGGAAGGAAATGCAGGACACCTTTGATGTGGAATGGAGTTGGAGATCGCAAATTGTATGGACCTGATTTGATCAGGGATTCTGAGGAGAAGGTCAAGTTGATCCGTGACAGACTTAGGATAGCCCAGTCAAGGCAGAAAACTTATACCGATGCTAAACGCAAGGAAGTGATCTATGAAGTGGGAGATAGAGCATATCTTCGAGTGTCTCCACTTCGAGGTATTAAGAGATTTGGAGTCAAAGGAAAGTTAGCGCCACAATTTGTGGGACCATACAAAGTTCTGGAACGTAGAGGAGAGGTTGCATACCAGTTGGAATTACCAGGGGCTTTGTCGGGAGTTCATGATGTGTTTCATGTTTCCCAGCTGAAGAAGTGTCATGCAGAGATGGCGGACATTCCTTTGAGAGATATAGTGCCACTAGAGGCAATTCAGTTGGAGAATGATCTGACTTATGAGGAGAAGCCTATTAGGATTCTTGAGACTGCAGAGAGGATCACTCACACCAAGATCATCAAATTCTGCAAGGTTCAGTGGAGTCACCACACCGAGGAGGAAGCCACTTGGGAACGAGAGGAAGATCTTAGACATGACCATCCGCACCTTTTTACTGGCCAACCTGAATCTCGAGGACAAGATTCATCTTAAGGGAGGTAGGTTTGTAACATCCCAATTTTTATTAAATTTGGACGTTAATAGAATCATTCAATGCATATCATATTTCTTTGCATTTTGGAGTTTTTAAAATATTCAAATAATATTTTTCCACTCAAGAAAAACAAATGAGAGGGGATAAGATGACTTCCTCAAAATATAAAAGAGTGGGAAATTTTATTTTGAATATTATTTGAAGTTTTGGATTTTATTGGTATTTATTTTATTTGCAAAAAGTGCATTAATTGCATTAGGAAATTATTTTCAAAATATTCTGTGCTTTAGTTAATGTTCATTAGGCTCTACATATTGTATAGTTATTTTAGAAATTATTGTGGTGTTTTTATTAATTCATTTGAATTATTTACGGCCAATTTAGTCTCCTGTTAAAACACACACACACACACACACACGCACGCAGCCTGGACCGAAACTGGGTTCGGCCCAGGAGCGCCTGACCGGCCCAGCTGGCCATTTCGGCCCAAGGCCGCCCGCGCGCCTGAAGCCCCCCGCACCGGTCGACCGCTCCGCGCCCGCCCTTGCTCGCCTCCTCTCGCTGCCGCTGCCAGGCGGGCCCCACCCGTCAGGCCTTCCCCAACCTCCCGCATCGCATGAGATAAACACCCGCACCTCGCCGCCCGCAACCGCCTCGCGCCTCGCGCCTGGATAATGATTATCCGCCGACCCCGAGTCCTCTGACTGCGCCTATAAATGCCCCCGAACCCCCTCTTCCGTCCTCGCCGTCCCGCTTCTCCCCACGCCGCCTATAGCCGCCGCTGTTGTCGTTCGCATCTTACTGGCCGAACGGACCTCGTCGTAGCTTTCCGTCGCCAGTAAGCCACCACGGCATCCATCTTCTTCGTCAAATGACTTCCCGCGGCAAGGCGCATCCGTTTGACATGGTTTTTGCCCCTAGGTCCCGTCGGAGCCGCCACACCGTCAATGCCGGAGCCGCCGGAGCACCGAAGGTCGCCGTCTTCGCCCCGCCCCGTCCGGATGCCGCCGACGCACGCCGACACCACCTTCGCGACGCCCTCGACGCGCCGCACCTCCCCGCCTTCTTCCCCGACGCTGAGGACCGCCGTAGCCGCTGCCCCGCCACCTACCAACGCCGCACCGCCGTCTTCATCGTCGTCGCCCACCACCACCACCCGCTGTAAGCCGCCGCCCCACTCCCTCCCGTTAGATCGATCATCGACGGCCCAGATTAGATTAGGTTGTTTTTTTAGTTGAACCGGTACACGGTTAACCGCGGTTTTTATTTTAAAAAACAACCGATCGGTTTTCGTTAGTTAACCGCGGTTTTTTTCTAAACTGAGCATCGGTTTTTCTTTAATTAGCCGTCGCCGCTGTTTTGATTAAATTGTGGCCATCCGCTGTTTAAGCTACGCGGCGAACACCTTTTGGCCAGTAGGAACCTGCCACACACCAGGGACCTGTTTGTGATAACTTTTCTTCACTGTTTAGTCCCTGTATTTAGCTGATTAGTCCCTGAACTTAGATTAGCCATAACTTTTACACCGTAGATCCAAACTCGATGAAACCGGCGACAAATTCTTCATATTATTTAGATCTATCCAGTGGTATACTTTTTGCAAACTTTTGCCAGATTCAAATTTGAATTTATTCAGATTTTAATTCGAACCTCAAATGACCGTATCTCCGAAACCGTAGCTCCGATTAAGTTGATTCCTTTTGCATGCTGTCACCGTAGCAAAACCCTATCACCTGGACCTTTGTCACAATAATTTTCACACACTAGAATCTTCCCTTTAATATATTTTTACTAGTATGCATAGTATGCACTATATTTCACATCACTCTTTAAGCCATAGGCCTATGTTGTTTTGCACTTAGAATATTTCTGTAGTAGCTTAGTGTGTTGTATGTTCATTTGGTTTTTCTGAGACTTTTTCCTATGCATGTTCGTTTGGTTCTCTGGAATGTTTGCTTATGTTTGTTTACCTTCTTTGCGATAGATTGCCCGGAGTGCGAAGCAGAATATTATCAGTCTTTAGAATTCAACTAGCAGTACCAAGGCAATTTGCATCTTCATCATGTTTCATTGCCTATGTTTTTATTATGCACTTAGTTCTTTGCGGTAGGACTACATGGTAGGAAACTGATGCCGCATGACTATGCTTTTCACCCAGTAGTTCATTGAGGTAGGTCTGAACCATATAACATTGTCACCATCGCTTTACATTATGTTGCTACGCTAAGTAGACGTGGATTGGGGAGTGATCATTGTAAAGTTTGAGTGACAATGTAGTAAATAGGACCTAAGTTAATTAATGAACTACCTAGGCAGAAACTTGTGGGAATGGTGGCGAAGTACAGTGGGGCACACATGGGAAATCCATGGTGGTGCACCACTAGTGGACCGTCCGCTCAGGCTCAAAGAGATCAATTGTATTCCCATGTCTAGAAGCTTACGTGTGCAGCCACAAGCCAATATGGGCTCTGGCTTAGTTGAGTAGTTAGTGTGACCCCTTCTGGGATGGGCTAGCAGATGTAGAATGATGTAGGTGTATCAGCCTATCCGTGGGTTATGGGGGAACATTTTTGAAAGGCTATGTCTCGATCTTCCGATCATGGAGGTGGTCGAGTCTTGTGGGGAAAAGTGCGCAACCTCTGTAGAGTGTTAAAACCTAATCGATTAGCCGTGTCCCCAGTTAGGGACAAGTTGAGCATCTAGTAGTGGAAATGCCGGGAGATCTCCTCACCTTTAATTAAACAGTTGGGTTTTAAATGAAACTTGGGAACGGATGGAGTTGGGTTTGCCAACTCATCCTATGCAAATGTGTAGTAGTAGAATAACATCTTTTCTAATAGGGAAAAACTAGCTTTATGCAAAAACTAAACTTGGAGCTTACCACCAGCCAAATTGCATGTATAAGTAGGTTCATTACACTTATGATGTGACTTGCCAGTACATTCAATGCACTAACCCATATGGCTGCAACTTATCACGTTGCAGATGTATCCGACGAGGATTAAGGTGCAATAGGTCTACGTTCTACACTCAACCTTGCTCGTGGAGTTGGACTCATTTACTACCTTGCTTCCGCAATATTTTGCTTATTGGCTCTATGCCCTATTTTGTAATAAATGTATTACTCTTGGACTGTCGATGTAATAAAGAGATGTGTGTTGTTTTTGTTATTTCATCGAGTATTGTGTGTGCTAGCAAGTCTATCCAGGGACTAGCACGGTAAGCACAGAGACTTCAACTCTTACCGAGTCGGGTTGCTACAGGCCACAAGGACGGAGGGCGCGCCTAGGGGGGTAGGGCGCGCCCCCACCCTTGCGGGCCCCTCGTGCGCCTCCTGACCTAATTCTTTCGCCTATACTTACCCATATATCCCCAAACCAACCGGGGCATCCACGAAAACACTTTTCCACCGCCGCAACCTTATGTACCGGTGAGATCCCATCTAGGGGCCTTTTCTGGCGTCTTGCCGGAGGGGGATTCGATCACGGAGGGCTTCTACATCAACTCTATTGCCCTTCCGATGAAGCATGAGTAGTTTATCTCAGAGCTAGTATCTAGATGGCTTATTCTCTCTCTTTGATTCTCAATACCATGTTCTTCTCGGTGTTCTTGGAGATCTATTCGATGTAATACTCTTTTGCGGTGTGTTTGCTGAGATCTGATGAATTGCGGATTTATGATCAGCTTATCTATGAATATTATTTGAATCTTCTCTGAATTATTTTATGCATGATTTGATATCTTTCTAATTCTCTCCGAATTATCGGTTTGGTTTGGCCAACTAGATTGGTTTTTCTTGCAATGGGAGAAGTGCTGAGCTTTGGGTTCAATCTTGCAGTGTCCTTTCCCAGTGACAGTAGGGGTAGCAAGGCATGTATTGTATTGTTGCCATCGAGGATAAAAAGATGGGATTTTCATCATACTGCTTGAGTTAATTCCTCTACATCATGTCATCTTACTTAATGCATTACTCGTTCTTTATGAACTTGATACTCTAGATGCATGCTGGATAGCGGTCGATGTGTGGAGTAATAGTAGTAGATGCAGAATCGTTTCGGTCTACTTGACACAGATGTGATGCCTATATTAATGATCATTGCCTTAGATATCATCATAACTTTTCGCTTTTCTATCAATTGCTTAGCAGTAATTTGTTCACCCACCGTATTATTTGCTATCTTGAGAGAAGCCTCTAGTGAAATTATGGCCCCCGGGTCTATTTTCCATCATATAAGTTTCTGATCTACAATATTAGTTTCCCATTTACTAGTTTGCAATCTTTTACTTTCCGATGTATGAACCAAAAATACCAAAAAATGTTTACTTTACCATTTATCTATCTCTATCAGATCTCGCTTTTGCAGGTAACCGTGAAGGGATTGACAACCCCTTTATCGCATTGGGTGCAAGTTGTTTGTTTGTTTGTGCAGGTGTTCGGTGACTTTTGTGTTGTCTCCTACTGGATTGATGCCTTGATTCTCAAACTAAGGGAAATACTTATCTCTACTTTGCTGCATCACCCTTTCCTCTTCAAGGGAAAAACCAACGCAAGCTCAAGAAGTAGCACCTATTGCCTCAGGAGGATTTGGAAATGCTTGCCGTGCCTGTTGCGCAGCTCAACCCCCTTGTCCTTCAGCTTCTGATCCACCTTGTTGGCAGATTGGCGCTCCTCCTTGAGCTCCTGCCACTTCCGGGTAGGCCGCTCCCGCATCTCTTGAAGGCCTGTCGCCACAGACTCCATCTAGGACAGGTCCATGGCGACATCGACAGAGTCGTCCACCTCTTCGACTCCTTGGTAAAGTGACGCCAGGATGCGCTGGAGCTCTTCATCAAGCTCTGTGGTCGTCCCCATTGACGGACCGGGGCTCCAAGCTCGGGTTGTGCAAGCACCAGCGCCAGATGACTCGAAGGCGGTGGCGGGGCCTCCCTTGAGGTGATTAAAGGGGGGAGGGGGCCATGGTTTGGAGAGTAATCTTCTCCTCGACCACGACCCCAGATACAGGCTCGCTGCCGGGGATTCCCTCGGGCTCCTTTAAGGGACCCATGGTGCCCCGACAGCATGCCCCTGCTCCTTCACGGCAGCGATCTTGGCGGCTTCGTCTGCAGTAGCTTTCCCTCTGTTGGCCACCTCTTCTAGCAGTTCTGGCTCTTCAGCCTGAAGGACTGCGGATGAGAGGACAAGCAAATGACAAAAAGACAGAATTTTTAGATTGTCGGGATATAAGGAAAGGTGATACATAAGAAAAATAAGGAGAAGAGTGGAAATTAAGTACCTGGAGAAGTTTGCTTGATAGGAGCTTCAGTTTCCTCGGCAGCATCAGTTACCGGGCCATGAACTCCACCCCCTGCTGCGGCAGCCATGGTGACACTCTGTGCAGGCTCATCCATGGAGGACCTCACCAGGGATTCTTCGGCTGGGAAAACAGGAGGAACATGCCCTTCCAGGGAGGGCTCATCTTGTGCCATCTTGCCGCCTCCTTGAGCTGGGTGGATGGGAAGCCCATCTCCGTCACCTGTGGCAGGAAGAACCATCCCTCCACTTTCAGGCTGGGGGCTGGGCTGGGGGCTCGGAGCGGGGTCTTCCATATTGCTCCCCACCAAGCACAAGTTCTCCATAGTCTTCGGTGACCCAGCGCGCCGGAGCCTCTTCGACCGGTGGATGAGGGTCTCTGTATCCTCCTCCTCCCTACCAGCGACAGCAAAACAAAAGGCCAGTCAGCAAAGATAATCAAGTAGACTGAAGTTTTTATGAGAAAGGTAATCTTCCTTACTCCTCATCAATGAGCATGGAGCTCAATTCAAACTCCATGGGCGGCAGGGATGCCCTGCCTCTCTTCTGGGATGGTGGGGCAGAGCTCTCCGGCAGCCCTAAGCCCTGCCGAGGCGCTGGGGGCTTGAGGCAGAGTGAGGGATGGAATCGACTTCCATGTCCGTCGATTGCTTGGCGGGGGAAGCTTTGATTCTGGCAAGGCGAGGAGACTGGCGGCACACCATGTCTGGCTTGGTGTTTTTTGTGGCAATCTTCTTCACCCTCTTAACGGCAGGCGCTGGGTTCGGGCCTCCATTCCCCGATTAGCAGCTCGCCTGCGGGGACGTTGATCCAAAATCGGCTCGGGTGCTTGAGGTCCAGCCGCAAGCAAGTCCACCTCGGGATCCGCTACCTCACCAACCTCCTCCTCCTCTTGGAGCTCTGCTGCCACGATGGCTAGAGCCTCGAGCCCGAGAGTCTCATCCCTGGCAAGATCTTCCGTGGCCTACGCCTAGCTGCCACTGTGGGAGGAACCCTCATCCTCAGCTTTCCCTTTGCCCTTCCCGGCCTTTGCGGCCCTTGCCATCGCATTAATGCGGGCAGCTTTGTCCTCCTCGATCCTCCTCTTGATAAACGCTGCCTCCACGAAGGAGGTGCGTTTTTACACATTGGTCTCCACCCTGGCGACTCTCTCCGTCAGGGTGCTGGACCATTCAACCTCTTCATCAAGATTAGGCAACCGCCAATCACTTGCTACCCCATGAGCATTGCAATCCGGCACCCACTTCAAGATCCGGTCCCTGGCAGAATTGACATTCAGGCGGATAACATTTGCCGATAGCTTGAACAGCTTGAAGCGGCCAAACAGCTGATCACACAACCAGGCGTGGCCATAAACAGATAGGTTATTGGCCAAACTTGGGAGCAATCTCATCCTGTCCCCAGCGTCACCATACAGCCAGGCGGGTCTGTCCCTCTTCTGTAGTGGTGATACGTCTCCAACGTATCTATAATTTTTGAGTGTTCCATGCTATTATATTATCTGTTTTGGATGTTTTATATGCATTAATATGCTATTTTGTATTATTTTTGGACTAACCTATTAACCTAGAGCCCTATGCCAGTTTCTGTTTTTTCCTTGTTTTAGAGTTTCACGGAAAAGGAATACCAAACGGAGTCCAAACGGAATAAAACTTTTGCGATGATATTTCTTGGACCAAAAGACATCCAGAGGACTTGGAGTGCAAGTCAGAGAATCCACGAGGCGGCCACAAAGACGGAGGGCGCGCCCCCCACCCTTGTGGGCCCCTCGTGACTCCACCGGCCTATTTCTTCCGCCTATATATAATCCCATATATCCCAAAAACAACCAGGGGAGCCACAAAAACACTTTTCCATAGCCACAACCTTCTGTACCCATGAGATACCATCTAGGCGCCTTTTTCGGCATCCTGTCGAAGGGGGATTCAATCACAAAGGGCTTCAAGATCAACACCATTGCCCTTCCGATGAAGCGTGAGTAGTTTCCCACGGACCTACGGGTTCATAGCTAGTATCTAGATGGCTTCTTCTCTCTCTTTGATTCTCAATACCATGTTCTCCTCGATGTTCTTGGAGATCTATTCGATGTAATACTTTTTTGCGGTGTGTTTGCCGAGAACCGATGAATTGTGGATTTATCATCAGCTTATTTATGAATATTATTTGAATCTCATCTGAATTCTTGTATGCATGATTTGATATCTTTGGAAGTCTCTTCGAACTATTGATTTGGTTTGGCCAAATAGATTGGTTTTTTTTGCAATGGGAGAAGTGCTTAGCTTTGGGGTTCAATCCTGCGGTGTCCTTTCCCAATGACAGTAGAGGCAGCAAGGCACATATTGTATTATTTCCATCGAGTATAAAAAGATGGGGTTTACATCATATTGCTTGAGTTTATTCCTCTACATCATGTCATCTTACTTAATGCATTACTCTGTTCGACATGAACTTAATACTCTAGATGCATGCAGGAGTCGGTCGATGTGTGGAGTAATAGTAGTCGATGCAGGCAGGAGTCGGCCTACTTGACACGGACGTGATGCCTATATTCATGATCATTGCCTTAGATATCATCATAACTTTGCGCTTTTCTATCAATTGCTCGGCAGTAATTTGTTCACCCATCATAATATTTCCTATCTTGAGAGAAGCCTCTAGTGAAACCTATGGCCCCCGGGTCTATTTTCCATCATATAATCTTCTACTTTCCATCATATTAGTTTCTGATTTACTTCCTTTGCAAGCTTTTACTTTCCGATCTATAAAGCAAAAATATTTACTTTACCGATTATGTATCTCTATCAGATCTCACTTTTGAAAGTAACCGTGAAGGGATTGACAACTCCTTTATCGCATTGGGTGCAAGTTGTTGATTGTTTGTGCATGTATTCAGTGACTTGTTTGTTGTCTTCTACTGGATTGATACCTTGGTTCTCAAAAATGAGGGAAATACTTACTCTACTTTGCTGCATCACCCATTCCTCTTCAAGGAAAAATTCAACGCAAGCTCAAGAAGTAGCAGGAAGAATTTCTGGCGCCGTTGTCAGGGAGATCTATGCAAAGTCAAGACATACCAAGTACGCATCATAAACTCTCATCTCTTGCATTACATTATTCGCCGTTCACCTCTCGTTTTCCTCTCCCCCACTTCTAAAATAATTTTCGAAAAGATTTGCCTTTTCGTCGCCCCTCTTCGTTCGTCTTCTTTGCTTGCTTATTGTGTGCTCGTGTGTTGGATTGCTTGCGTTGTCACGATGGCTTATGAGAATTGCCCAACTCAGGGGTTAAATCTTTGGATGATCATACAATTTTTTTATGGGGGATTGAATTTTGTTGCTCGTAATCTTTTAGATTCTGCCGCAGGTGGTACTTTTATGTAAATTACTTTGGGTGAAGCACCAAATTGCTTGATAATATTATGGCAAATTATTCGCAATGGCATACCGAAATAGCTCCTACTAGTAAAAAAGTTAATTTGGTTGAAGAAATTTCTTCTTTGAGTGAAAAAGTTGATGCTCTTATGAAATGGTTGCTAGTAAGTGTGCTCCTATTGATTTTAATGATATACCTTTGTCTACTTTGATTGAGAAAAATAGTGATGCCATAGATGTGAATTTTATCTCTTGAAATAATTTCAACAACAATGCTTATAGAGGTAATTTTAATCCTAGGACTTTTCCTAGTAATTCCTCTAATAATTATGGTAATTCCTATGGAAATCCTTCTTATAATAATAATAGGAACACCTCTGATCTTGAGAGTAATATTAAAGAATTTATCAACACGCAAAAAGTTTTCAACACTACCATAGAAGAAAAGTTGAATAACACTGATGTTTTGTCTAGAAGTGTTGATAGAATTTCTCATGGTGTGGAATGTCTCAAGATGAAAATTTGTGTGCCTAAGGTAGAGGAATCAATTAAATATCGTTATGTTTCTATGGATTAAAGTAAGAAAAGAACCGCTATGCTTAGAGCTAAAAGAGAATTTTTAGAAAAAGCGTTTTCTAGTGATTACTTTCGTAAAAGTGATGAAGATCTTAAAATGATTGGTGTTTCTTCTATTGATTCCTTGTTTCGTAATTTTAAGATTGATGAAAAGGGGACTGGAGAAGAGTCGACTTTAGTTAGAAGGCGTCCTGATATTTCGGAGGGTGAAAATCTTGTTGAGAAAATTGATAAAAGTGGGTTTGAAGAGGTCAAAAGTTTAACTAGTGATGTGCCCACTCTTTTGGATTATAAAGACTTTAATTATGATAGTTGCTCTTTGATTGATTGTATTTCTTTGTTGCAATCCATGATAAATTCACCGCATGCTTATGAACAAAATAAGGCTTTTACTAAACATATTGTTGATGCTATGATGAAAGCTTTTGAAGAAAAATTGGAATTAGAAGTTTCAGTTCCTAGAAAATTGCATGATGAATGGGAACCTACTATCAAAGTCAAGATTAAAAATTATGAGTACTTTGCTTTGTGTGACTTGGGTGCTAGTGTTTCTACAATTCTGAAATCTTTATGTGATGTGCTTGGTCTTACCGATATTGAATCATGTCCTTTGAATTTGCACTTGGCGGATTCTACTATTAAAAAGCCTATGGGTGATAATTGTGTTTTTTGTGTTTTATGATTGTGTTTTTTGTGTTTTAATTCTTGGGTGATAGTTGTTTGATCTTGCTGAAAAAACAGAAACTTTTGCACTCATGAAAATAATTCTAATTCTTAACCAGAGAGAGATAAAATACCCATTCCTTTTGCAGTAGATCAATATACAAATTTCTCAGGCCATCCTATTTTTCAGAATTTTTGGAGTTACAGAAGTATTCAAAATAGTCACATTTCTACAGTCTGTTGTTTTGACAGATTCTATTTTCTTTGTGTTGTGTGCTTGTTTTGATGGCTCTATGGTTTTCTTTGATGAGTTTTTGCCATAGAAAAGTTGGAATACAGTAGATATAATGCAAAAAATATGAATTGGTTTTATACAGTACTTATAGTAGTGATCTTCTTTCTTTTACTAACGGATCTCACGAAGGTTTTGTTGAGTTTTGTGTGATTGAAGTTTTCAATTTTTGGGTTATCTTACAATGAATGAAGGAATAAGGAGTAAGAAGAGCCTAAGCTTGGGGATGCCCCGACATCCCAAGCTATACAAAAGAGAGCAAGCAACTAAGCTTGGGGATGCCCCGAGTGCCATCCCCTCTTTCTTCTAACGACCATTGGTATTTTACTCGAAGCTAATATTTTTATTTGTCACATACTATGTGTTTGGAGCATCTTGTATGATATGAGTATTTGCTTGTTTTATTTTGTGTTTTAAGTCTTCATTCCTTGCTGGACACACCTATTTGAGAGAGCCAAAATTATGTCATGACTTGTTAGAATTGCTCTCTATGCTTCACTTAAATTTTTTATGAGCTATGGACTTGCTCTAGTGCTTCACTTATATCTTTTTAGCACATTGTGCTTTAGTATTTTTCAAGAAATGTTCTCTTGATTCACTTATATTTATTTGAGAGTTAGTAAATTTTTTACGAAATTCTCTCTTGCTTCACTTAAATTAATTTTGAGAGAAAAGAAAAATTATGCTCATGATCTTCACTTATATTTGTTTGAGCTTTTCAAAAGCAACACATGAAAATTAGTTCCAAAGTGATAGATATCCAAGAAGGATATAGTAAAAACTTTCATGAAGATCATTGGACAAAATAAACTTGATTCTTAGTAATAGTTTTGAGATATGATGATGTGATATTTGAGTTATGTTGATGAGTAATTATGCTTTAGTAAGAATATTGGTGTTAAGGTTCCCGATTCCCTATGCAAGCACGAAAGTCAATAATTATGCAATGAAATTATATCCTACTTGTGGTGCATTATTCGGTGTTAATTATGCTTCATGCTCGCTTATGAGATTATTCGTTTCTTGGTTGGTCGCTTCTCAATCTTTTGCTAGCCTTCATTTTGCACTGAGTATGATAACTACTTGTGCATCCAAAAACCTTTAAACCAGTTTGGCCACATGAGTCCACTATATCTACCTATATGCGGTATTCTTTTATCGTTCGAAGCAAATTTGTATGTGCCATCTCTAATTTTCAAAATAAACTTCTCTTTTGTGTGTTTGTTTCGCTCGCGGAGCAGTGAGGGGTGGCTAATATTTTCCATGCTAGATGTGTTATTCTCATGATGAGTGTTTATTCACTTGTCATTGCACGAGAGTAAGGCAAACGTATTAGGGATGCCTAGTCCTGAAATGAAAAATGAATTTACTTTATGTTGTCAAATAATAAATTCCTTGGAAAGTGTTGGTATGGAAGGCACCCGTGGATACAGGTTAGCCATGGAAAGTGAAAGTATGGTAGAAAAAGGAATAAACTTTCTTTTCGGTTTGGGAACTGCCTATGATATATCTAGCATGGAAAGTGTTGGGAACTCTATGTCGTTTTCATTGGTGGGAAGGACACACCTCCCAAAAAAATTTTATTTCTAAGTTTTTCGCTTTGAGCTCTGGCACCTCTACAAATCCCTACTTCCCTCTACGAAGGGCCTTTATTTTACTTTATGCAATTTTTATTTTGAATTTGAGTCTCCATCTTCTCTTATAAAAGCACCAACTAGGAGGCACTGTGATCGTACTTGAGCATTGGGTGTAGTTAATATGCGAGTCTGTTTCATGAATGGATCAATGATTGAGCATGATGGGCTAGGGATAGCTTATTTTAGTGTTGATATTTTGAAAGACATGGTTGCTTGTTGATATGCTTGAGTATTTAAGTTATCATGTCAAAACTAGACTATTGCTTTGAACAATATAAAAGTTCAAATGTCCATGCTATAAAGAAAAGAATATTATATGACATGATAGGCAGCATTCCACATCAAAAATTATGTTTTTATCACTTACCTACTCGAGGACGAGTAGGAGTTAAGGTTGGGGATGCTGATACGTCTCCAACGTATCTATAATTTTGTATTGTTCCATGCTGTTATATTATCAATATCGGATGTTTTATAATCATTTTATATCATTTTTGGAACTAACCTATTGACATAGTGCCAAGTGCCAGTTGCTGTTTTTTGCATGTTTTCTACATCACAAAAAATCAATACCAAACGGAGTCCAAACGCAACGAAACATTACGGAGATTTTTTTGGACCACAAGACACCTAATGGGCCAAGGCTGCACCTGGGGGGTGCTCCGAGGAGATCACAACCCGCCAGGGCACGCCAGGAGGCCTAGGCGCGCCCTGGTGGGTTGTGCCCACCTCGGGTGCCCCCGGACCGCCTCTTTGCTCTATAAATACCCAAATATTCCATGAACCCTAGGGAAGTCGACGAAAATCAATTCCAGCTGCCGCACAGTCCAGAACCACCAGATCCAATCTAGACACCATCACAGATGGGGTTCACCACCTCCATTGGTGCCTCTCCGATGATGCGTGAGTAGTTCTTTGTAGACCTTCGGGTCCGTAGTTAGTAGCTAGATGGCTTCCTCTCTCTCGTTTGATTCTCAATACAGTGGTCTCTTGGAGATCCATATGATGTAACTCTTTCGCGGTGTGTTTGTTGGGATCAGATGAACGTTGAGTTTATGATCAGATATATCTTTTTGTATCCATGAAAGTATTTGAGTTTCTTTGATCTCTTTTATGAATGATTGCTTATAGCCTCGTATTTCTTCTCCGATATTTGGGTTTTGTTTGGCCAACTTGATCTATTTATCTTGCAATGGGAAGAGGTGCTTTGTAGTGGGTTCGATCTTACGGTGCTTGATCCTAGTGACAGAAGGGGAACTGACACGTATGTATAGTTGCTACTAAGGATAAAACGATGGGTTTATCTCTACATAGATAGATCTTGTCTACATCATGTCATCGTTCTTATTGCATTGCTCCGTTTCCCCATGAACTTAATACACTAGATGCATGCTAGATAGCGGTCGATGTGTGGAGTAATACTAGTAGATGTAGGCAGGAGTCGATCTACTAATCTTGGATGTGATCCCTATATAATGATCATTGTCTGGATATCATCATGAGTATTTGAAGTTTTATCAATTTCCCATTAGTAATTTGTTTACCCACCGTTTGCTATTTTTCTCGAGAGAAGCCACTAGTGAAACCTACGGCCCCCGGGTCTCGTTCTCATATTATTTGCCTTCGCGGTCTATTTTATTTGCCTTTTATTTTCATATCTACTAAACCAAAAATACAAAAATACCTTGCTGCAATTTATTTTATTTGGCGTTCGATCTATCAATATTTACAGCTTTCTCCCGTCCACATGCCAATTTCTGGCGCCGTTACCCAAAAGGGATTGACAACCCCTTTAACACGTCGGGTTGCGAGTATTTGTTATTTGTGTGCAGGGGCTGTTTAAGTTGTGCTGCTTGGTTCTCCTACTGGTTCGATAACCTTGGTTTCATATCTGAGGGAAATACCTACCGATGTTGTGCTGCATCATGCCTTCCTGTTTGGGGAAATACCGACGTAGCTTCAAGTGACATCAGAGATTAGGCAACTCCCGAATACCGGAGGAACACCTTGTATGCTATCAAACGTCACAACGTAACTGGGTGATTATAAAGATGCTCTACAGGTTTCTTCGGAGGTGTTTGTTGGGCTGGCATAGATCAAGATTAAGATTTGTCACTCCGAGTATCGGAGAGGTATCTCTAGGCCCTCTCGGTAATGCACATCCCTATAAGCCTTGAAAGCAATGTGACTAATGAGTTAGTTACGGGATGATGAATTGCGGAACGAGTAAAGATACTTGCCGGTAACGAGATTGAACTAGGTATGAAGATACCGACGATCGAATCTCGGACAAGTAACATACAGATGACAAAGAGAATAACGTATGTTGTTATTGCGGTTTGATCGATAAAGATCTTCGTAGAATATGTAGGAACCAATATGAGCATCCAGGTTCCGCTATTGGTTATTGACCGAAGACGTGTCTTGGTCATGTCTACATAGTTCTCGAACCCATAGGGTCCGCACGCTTAATTCAATGACGATTTGTATTATGAGTTATGTGTTTGGTGATCGAAGATTGTTTGGAGTCCCGGATGAGATCACGGAAATGACGAGGATTCTCAAAATGGTCGAGATGTAAAGATATGGGCCATGTGGGCCATAGGAGGGAGGCTAACCAGCCCACAAGGGGTTGGTGCACCCCCCACAATGGAGGAGGCCAAATTGGATTAGGGAAGGGGGCGCCACCCCCCCTTTCCTTCTCCTACTCCCTCTCCTTCCCCTTTCCACCTCCATGAGAAGGAAAAGAGGGGGGGGGGCGAATCCTACTAGGACAAGGAGTCCTAGTAGGACTCCCCCCTTATGGCGCGCCCCCTAGGGCCGGCCTCGTCCCTCTCCCTCCTTTATATACAGGGGCAGGGGCACCCCAAAGCACAACAGTTATTCTTAACCGTGTGCGGTGCCCCCTTCCACAGTTTACTCCTCCGGTCATAGCTTCGTAGTGCTTAGGCAAAGCCCTGCGTGGATCACATCACCATCACCGTCACCACGCCGTCGTGCTGACAAAACTCTCCCTCGACCCTCTGCTGGATCAAGAGTTCGAGGGACGTCATGAGCTGAACATATGCTGAACTCGGAGGTACCGTACGTTCGGTACTAGATTGGTTGGATCGTGAAGACGTTCGACTACATTAACCGCGTTAACCTAACGCTTCCGCTTTCAGTCTATGAGGGTACATGGACACACTCTCCCCCTCTCATTGTATGCATCTCCTAGATAAATCTTGCGTGACCGTAGGAATTTTTTTAGATTGCATCCTACGTTCCCCAACATTCGCCCCCCCCCTTCATTCTCTTCTTCCCCCCTTCCTTTCTTCTCCGGGGAAAAAAGGAAAGGGGGCACCACTTGGGGAAACCCCAAGTAGGATTCGAATCCTACTTGGGGCTCCACCTGGCTGCCTCTCCTCCCCTCCCACCTATATATATATATGTGTGTGGGGAAGGGGCGCCTAGAACAGACAACATCAATTGTTAGCCGTGTGCGGCGCCCCCCTCCACAGTTTACACCCACGCTCATATTCTCGCGGTGCTTAGGCGAAGCCCTGCACGGATCACTTCACCATCACCGTCACAACGCTGTCGTGCTGACAGAACTCTTCTACTTCCTTGACGTCCTTGCTGGATCAAGAAGGCGATGGATGTCACCGAGCTGAACGTGTGCAGAAATCGGAGGTGCCGTACGTTTGGTGCTTGATTGGTCAGAGCTAGAAGAAATTCGACTACATCAACCGCGTTGTCAAATGCTTCCACTTTCGGTCTACGAGGGTACGTAGACACACTCTCTGCCTCGTTGCTACGCATCTCCATGGATAGATCATTAAGTGTGCGTAGATTTTTTTGTTTTTCCATGCAACGTTTCCCGACAGTGGCATCCGAGCCAGGTCTGTGCGTAGATGATATGCACGAGTAGAACACAAAGAGTTGTGGGCGGTGATAGTCATACTGCTTACCACCAACGTCTTATTTTGATTCGGCGGTATTGTGGGATGAAGCGGCCCGGACCAACCTTACATGTCCACGCACATGAGACCGGTTCCCCCGACTGACATGCAACTAGTTTTGCATAAAGGTGGCTGGCGGGTGTCTGTTTCTCCTACTTTAGTTGAATCGAATTTGACTATGGCCGGTCCTTGAAGAAGGTTAAAACAACAAACTTGATGAAACACCATTGTGGTTTTATGCACGGTTCTTGCTAGAAGCCCGTAGCAGCCACGTAAAACTTGCAACAACAAAGTAGAGGACATCTAACTTGTTTTTGCAGGGTATGTTGTGATGTGATATGGTCAAGACATGATGTGATAAACGTTATTGTATGAGATGATCATGTTTTGTAAGTTATCGGCAACTGGCAAGAGCCTTATGGTTGTCTCTTTATTGTATGAAATGAAAAATTCCATGTAATTGCTTTACTTTATCACTATGCGTTAGCAATAGTTGTAGAAGAAATAGTTGGCGAGACGACCACGATGCAATGGCGGAGATCAAGGTGTCGAGCCGGTGGTGATGGAGATCATGAAGATGCTTTGGACATGGAGATCAAAAGCACAAGATGATGATGGCCATATCATGTCACATATTTTGATTGCATGTGCTGTTTATCTTTTATGCATCTTATTTTGCTTAGTACGGTGGTAGCATTACGAGATGGCCCCTTCACTAAATTTCAATGTAAAAGTATTCTCCCTAAGTATGCACCGTTGCTACAGTTCGTCGTGTTGAGACACCACGTGATGATCGGGTGTGATAGACTCTACATTCACATACAACGGGTGCAAGAAAGTTTTGCACATGCGGAATACTTGGGTTAAACTTGACGAGCCTAGCATGTACAGACATGGCCTCGGAACACTGGAGACCGAAAGGTCGAATGTGAATCATATAGTAGATATGATCAACATAGAGATGTTCACCATTGATAACTACCCCATCTCACGTGATGATCGGACATGGGTTAGTTGATTTGGATCACGTATCACTTAGATGACTTGAATGCTGTCTATTTAAGTGGGAGTTCTTTAGTAATATGATTAATTGAACTTAATTCATCATGAACTTAGTCTTGATAGTTTTGCATATCTATTTTGTGTTGGGAAACCTAGCATGCAATTGAAAAAATTCCTACGCTCACGCAATATCTATCTAGGAGATGCATAGCAACAAGATGGGAAGAGTGTGTCCACGTACCCTCGTAGACCGAAAGCGGAAGCGTTTGACAATGCGGTTGATGTAGTCGAACTTCTTCTCGTTCCGACCGATCAAGCACCGAACGTACGACACCTCTGAGTTTAGCACACGTTTAGCTCGATGATGTCCCTCGAACTCTTGATCCAGCAAAGTGTCGAGGGAGAGTTCCGTCGGCACGACGGCGTGGTGACGGTGATGGTGAAGTGATTCGTGCAGGGCTTCGCCTAAGCACTACATGAATATGACCGAAGGCGTAAACTATGGAGAGGGCACCGCACACGGCTAACAACTGTTGATGTGTGTTCTAGTGGTGCCCCGCGCACACACACACACACACATATATATATATATATATATATATATATGTATATATATATACATAAACACTATTCTGATCACGGGATGAGAATAATATTCTGATCACAATCTGACCTGCCCCGCTAGTAGTACGTTGAACTTCCCTGTGAACTAGGTTGAACTTCCGCCAACATTGCTGAAATGGGGCTTGCGATATACCGTTGGAAAGCTATGGACACCAGTATCATAACCCAAGTTAAATTTTTGACAAAATGTAAGCGGTTTAAGAGCAGTTTTGAAAACCGTTTTCTCTTCGCACAAAAAACATGAATCGTATTTTCGATCGCATTTCTAAACTGTTAATCAGAATGAGGCATATAATATGGCGTTGGAAAGCTGCTGCAAAACCACTCCTTCCACATGTTGAAAGTTTTCTCTAATTCCCTATGGTTAAAGAGTAATTTGAAAAAACGTAAAATTTTGTAAACCGAACAGCTGAGTTTGTTTTTTCGATGTCATTTCTAAACGGCTAATCCAATGGAGGCATATGATATGGCGTAGGAAAGCTTATGAAAATGCGCTACTTTTTCATCTTGAGAGTTTTTTTCTAATTTTGAATGGTTTAAGAGTAATTTAGAAAATGGTCCAAGTCCTACCGAGCGTATTTTCGAGCTAATTTTTTAACCGTGCGTCCGAATGCAGCAAATGATATGGCGTTGGAAAGCTTGAACAAATGCTAAAGTTTTTGGTATGTATTATTTATCCCAATTCTTTAAGGTTTTAAGTCAGTTTCGAAAATGGCCAAAAAGTATTTTCATCGTAATTTCTACAAACTTTATCAGAATTGGGCAAATAATATACCGTTGAAAAGCTACGAAAAATGCGAAACTTTTTCATGTTGATGGTTTTCTCTGATTCTTAGCCGTTTTCAAGTAATTACGAAAACGGCGGGATCATTCGTTCTGCCTCTATCGCGAAGCAGATTCTTCGAAAATGCACCGCGTGAAGAACCTGAACTTCTCGGCGCGTGTACCTGAACTTCACTCTATTTTTCACGTGATTTTTTTGCTCGTAGGTCTCCATCCACTGCTCGTAACTCTCAATCCACTCGCCGGAATTGAGCAAATGATATAGCGGTGGAAAGCTGCTGTAAGCACATAACTTTCCCATGTTGATCGTTTTTTCATACTCGCGATGGTTTAGAAGTTTTTCATCTGAAATTCATTCAACGTAGTAGTTGAACTTCATGCTGTTTTCACGTTGAACGTCTGTGACGTATTTTCGTTTGTAATTTTCTCATCCATTCGTTAGTGTTACACAAATGGTACTCCTTTTGTACAAGCCCCACTCACAATAATTTTTTTTAACTTTCTTTGACCGAGGAGTTGCACTTATAACAACAAAACCTTTAGTCTTTGCTTTTTTATTCTTTTTAAATACAAAATGCACGCCATGTAGTATGTGAACTTCTGGCAGTTATCAATCGAACTTCTCTCGGTTACGTGAACATATTTGAGTTTTTTATAAATATTTATTTGAATTTCTTAATCCTTTTTTATAAAATTTTGAAGCGCTCTATTTTTAAAAGTTGAACTTCTTGTTTTTTATTTTTGAACTTCTTGTTTCCAATCTTCAATAACGAGGAAAATCTAAGTTTTCTATAATCATCGAACTTCTTCATCTTTTTAATATGGACTTCCTGATTTTATTTCTTTAATCTTTTTATGAAATTTTGAAGCACTCTATTTTTAAAAGTTGAACTTCTTGTTGTTTTATTTTTGAACTTCTTTTTTTCATTCTTTAATAACGAGAAAAATCTAAGTTTTCTATAATCATCGCACTTCACGCTGTTTTCACTTGAACTTCTACCATGTGTTTTTGTTCGTAATTTCTCACCCATTCATCAGAGTTGCACAACTGATATATAGTGCCGATTGCCTCTCTCACAAGAAGTTTTTGAACTTCCCCGTGCGGAGCACCTGAACTTCTAGTAGTGAAATTTTTATACTTTAACTTTTTATTCTTTTTTCTCATATGAAAACACACACCATGCAGCTCGTGAACTTCTGGCCGTTTTCAATTTGAACTTCTGTGTAAAAAAGTTGTCCTTAACTCCCAAAGCACTCGTCGAATTTGAGCAAATGATAGCATTGGAAAGGATTTTTTTAACAAATCATGACTAGTTAAGAGCATTTTTTTAACATGCTAAGACTTGTTTTGAACATGCTAAGACTTGTTTTGAGCATATTTTAGTAACGAAAAAAATCTAAGATGTTTTCAATGTCAAACTACTTTATTTAATTGAATTTGAACTTCTCAACATTTTTATTTTGAACTTCTGTGTATTTATTTTTATAAATGTGGAATTTCATGGTTTTATTTTGATTCTTTAGTAACGAGAAAAATCTTAGTATTTTATTCACACCGAACTTCATCGTTTTTAAAATTTGGACTTCTTGTTTTTTGTAATGGGAATAAACCTAGTTTTTAGTAAAATCGAAGTGCTTTATTATTTTAATTCAAATTTCGAGAGTTTTTTATTTTAGAAACGGTGAAAATCCTTTTATATTTTAGTTTTTCAAATTTAACTTCATACTTCTTCGCGAAATGAGAAGAATCTGATTTTTTTTTTGTATACATCGGACCCTCCATTTCTTTAAAGTGAACGTCTTGGCTTTATTATTTGGTAACATGGATTTTTTTGTAAATAAACATAGAACCACATCATTTTATAAATTTGAACTTCTAGGTTTTTCATAGAAAAGGAGAAAATCTTTTTTTAAAAAAATCTTTTTTTGAATTGCTTTGTTATTTTAATTTGACCTTCTCAGAGTTATTTAAAACCATGAAAAAAATGTTTTCTAGTACATATATTGAATGACTTTGTTATTTTAGTTTCAACTTTTTGGTTATCATTTTTCAATAGCGGGAAAATCCATGGGATTATTTTTAGTACAACGATAACATTTTCTTTGAACTCTCTTTTTTATGAAATTTGAACTTCTCAAGTTAACACTATTATAGTTGAAGCTTTGTTTTTCTTCATGGTATATAACCATCGAACTTCTGTGTTATCTTAATTTGAACTTCTTGGGTTTTATTTTTTATGAGCGAAGAAATCCAGGTTTTCTTATAAACACTGAACTGCTCTGGTATTTTAAATGAGCATCTAGGTTTTTTAGAAATATACATATACACAACTTCTCCCAACAATTCAAAACAACACCATGACGAAGAGAGGTAATAGGGTTGAACTTCCTGGCCATCAATTCATGAACCTTTTCACCTAAATAACTATTTTCCCATAAAAATGCACATTTTTTTGGGCCATATACATCCATTCGAAACAACACCATGACGAAGAGAAGAAATGTGCAATAGTGTAGCAATTTTAGAATGAGAAGGTTGTACACTGGTTCAGCTTCATAACAAACTTGTGTCTTTGTCAACTGAACTTCAGACATATACATATACAACGTGTGTCTTTGTAATATTTTTGAGAGATAAAAACTGAAACATACATATACAACTGAACTTCAGACACTAGCCACCTGCACTGCCGTCGTAGTGGAGAGAGAAGGGAGGCCTGGTGCTCGGTCGTTGCACCGACGGAGCAGAGTGCAGGCGCGCTGGAGGAGGGTGGGCCGTACCAGAGAGCAAGTCGCACCAGAGGGGAGGGTAGGCCGCACCAGAGGGGAGGGCAGGCCGCGCTAGAGCGCAGGGAAGGTCGCACCTGGGCGGAGGGGAGGCGAGGCCACGAATGGGGCCTGTCCTCTGCTACGACGGGCGGAGCTGGTTTTGATCACTGGAGGGTGGACGAGAAGGCGCCTGTGTCTGGGGCAGAACAATGAGGAGACGCGCATCGCAGGGGGTCATCGCGTGAGGAGGAGCTGGGCGACGTCAGGGGCACCCTAGGTGACAATGGAGGCGCGACGGTGTACCAGAGGTAGGTGACGGGCTCGCGCGCCGGCGCTTCATGGAAGGAGGCGGTGTCGGGGTCGCACGCCGATACTTGGTGGCGGCAGGCGGCGGTGGGATCAATCCCGGGCGGATCCGGGGGAAGGAGGTGGTCTGGTGGCCGGATCCAGGGGAGGTGGTGTCGCGGCGGTCCGGATCCCGGGGAGGGAGCGGTCGGGCGGCCGGATTTAGGACCGGTGGCTGGTTCTTGGGGAAGGGGAGGGGGCGGCACGGGAGGTGCGGGACTGGGTGGTTTTTTTTCTCTGTGGCTTTGCGAGTTCGGGAACGCCTCTTCGGGCCTATATATAGAGAGCTGTGATCCAAATAGTTATTTTGATCCCGGGATTAGAATAGTGCCATATATATATATATATATATATATATATATATATATATATATATATATATAGGTTGGAGGGGAGGATAGGCAGCCAAGGGGGCGCCCCAAGTAGGAGGAATACTACTTGGGTGCCTCCCAATTCGGCATCCCCCCTTACCATATCTTCCAGAGGGGGAAGGAAGGAGGAGGGAGGAGGGAAGGAAGGGGGAGGCCGAATCCCTCCCCTTCCTTTCCCTCTTCTCCTCTTTCCTTCCCCTCCTAATTCAGACTACATGGGGCGCACCAGCCCCCTAGGGGCTGTCTGTCCCCTTCTTGGCCCATTAGGCCCATGTAGTTGCCAGGGGGATGCCTGGAACCCCTTCTGGTGACCCGATATGTACCCGGTACCCCCAGAACACTTCCGGTGTCCAAATACCATTATCCTATGTATCAATCTTTACCTCTCTACCATTTCGAGACTCCTCGTCATGTCCGTGATCTCATCCGGGACTCCGAACAACAATCGATCACCAAATCAGATAACTCATATAATACAAAATCATCATCGAACGTTAAGCGTGCGGACCCTATGGGTGTGAGAACTATGTAGACATGACCGAGACACCTCTCGTGGCAATAACCAACAACGAAAGCTGGATGCTCATATTGTTTCCCACATATTCTACAAAGATCTTTATTGGTCGTACCGTAATGACAACATACGTTATTCCCTTTATCATCTGTATGTTACTTGTTCGAGATTCGATCGTTGGTATCTTCATACCTAGTTCAATATTGTTAGCGGCAAGTATCTTTACTCGTTCCGTAATACATAATCCCGCAACTAACTCATTAGTCACTGTAAGTGCATCTAGTGCCACCCCTAGTTGGTTTTGGAGTATTGACGACAAACCTAGTTGAGGGACTAATGTGTTTGTGAGAATTGCAGGAAAACACAGGTAGAAGTCCCTCATTGATTCGGTTTTACTACCAGAGATGACCCCTAAAAATGTACGAAGACATTGAAGACAATGGTGGTTTATGAAGATATTCATATTGAAGACAATGACATGAGAAGACTCCCTATGAAGCTTTTGAAACTCGAAGACCTAGATCCTTCGTAGTTTTGTTTCATTCATGTTGCGTCATAGGAACCACCGTACTGTTAAGTGGGGTCGAAGAGAACCAGTCAGAATGACTGAAGTGATGCCTAATTCAAATCCTATGTCTTCGAGCGAAGCCTATGAGAGAAAATCTTGTCCAGAGTCAGACAAGTCAGCTTTACTTGTAGCCCAAGTAAAGTTGCCGTGTGAGTTCGAAATCCGACTGTTGGTACACGTGTCAATTCCTTAGTGACCCAGGGTCATTTCGGACAGATCAGGTCGGGTTGCCAAGTGGCTATAAATAGTCCACCCCCCCACAACCTTAAACTGTTGGCTGCTTAGATTTCAGCGCACGGCTTTTGTCGTTTGAGAGCAACCCACCTCGAAGACTTTGAAAGAAAAATTCCCAGTGAGGAGAAAAGCCCTAACCACCCAGAGCCAGAGTAAATTGGGCATCACTTAAGTCTTCGTGTCTGTGTGATTTGAAGACTTATTACACTTGAGGACTGTGCATCCTCCAGACGGTTAGGCGTCGCGTTCTGAGCATCCAAGAGAAATTGTGGATTGCCAGTGAACGAAGTCTGTGAAGGTTTGGGAGTCTAGCTTGAAGACTTACCAGAGTGATTGGGCGAGGTCTTTGTGACCTTAGCTCAAGGAGAAAACGGTGAGGACTGGGTGTCTTGGACTAAGTGTCCTTGACTGGGTGTCCGGGACTGTGTGTCCTTCGGTTTAAATACCTAGCCGCTCCAACCAGACGTACAGTTGTCACAGCAACTGGAACTGGTCCAACAAATCATTGTCTTCAACGTGTCACTGGTTTCATCTTCACTTCCCTTCATTTACAGTTATTCATTGTGAAGCCATTGCATGCTTGCTTTATCTTTTGTCTTCACAACATGAATGTATGATCTGTTCGGCTTCATAACTTCTTCCTACCTGATCCTTATTACACTGAAGCTGTTTGTCATTGCGCTTTCACTCTATTGAATACATGACCATGGCTGCCCTAGTGTAATCTAACTTCCGCTGCATAGTAATAGGCATAATCTTCACTGTTTGTCTTCATAACTCTCACGTTTTGAAGACTTTCATAAAAATCGCCTATTCACCCCCCCTCTAGTCGATATAACGCACTTTCAATTGGTATCAGATCTTGGTGCTCCCTTGTTCTGTGTGATTCGGTTTAACCACCTAGAGTTTTAGCTATGTCGACTGCAGGGATAATCAAAGTCTCCGCTGCTTGTCCCGTCTTCGATGGAGCTGAATATCCCTACTGGAAGAATAAGATGCGCATGCATCTTGAAGCCATTGACGTCGACCTATGGTATGTCGTCGAAAACGGCGTTCCCAAGGCTGGAGAAGGTGTCACTGCTGCTGATGTCAAGAAGTTCGTTCAACTGGACTCTACTGCCAAGAATATCATCTGTGGTCATCTGACCAAAGGACAGTATGGCCGTGTGAGTGCCTTGAAGACATCCAAACTGGTCTGGGATTGGCTCTCCAAAGTTAATGAAGGCATATCAACCCAGAGAGATCAAAGAATCAGTGTCCTTCGCAATCTCTTCAACCGCTTCAAACGAAATGACAATGAGAATGTCCAGCACACCTTTGATCGGCTCACTGACATCACAAATGAGCTTCAAGCCCTCGGCGCTACTGAGATCACCAAACATGAAATCGTCAAGACGCTGCTGAGATCACTTGATAGTTTGTTTGACATTTTGGCCCTGATGATTCAAGAACGTCCTGATTTCAAGACACTCGATCCGTCTGACATACTTGAGAGGCTCAACACACATGAGTTTCAGCTTTCTGAGAAAAGAGATATTTACGGCCCAAACTATGGGCGAACTCGTGCCTTGAAGGCAAAAGCTGTCTCCTCATCTGAAGAAGAATCTGACTGCAGTTCTGATGATCCTGAAGACATTGGAAGAGAACTTGCAATGCTAGTGAAGAAGTTTCAAAAATTCACCAAGAAGAAAGGCTTCATAAAATCTTCACGATCAAGCTCAAGGAATGATGAAGCTTCTGCTCATGACTACAAGAAGAAAACATGTCACAAGTGCAAGAAAACTGGGCACTTCATCTCTGAGTGTCCACAGTGGGACAATGAGAACAGAAGGAAGAAGAAGAGCAAGGAATATGACTCTGACGACAAGAAGAAGAAGAAATACTCAAACTCTTCTTCCAAAACTTCATCAAGGTCTTCATCACACAAGAAGAGCTCATCTGGCAAGGCACGTGCGTTTGTTGGAAAGGAGATGGATTCAGAGGAGGAGTCCGCATCTGAGGAGGCAGAGGTGGAGTCTGAGGAGGAGTCTGATTCTGGCATTGCGAGTCTGGCTACAGCATACGTCGCCAAGTCCATCTTCAATACTGAAGACAATGACTGCATCACCGACACCGACGCAAATGACAAGAACGACTCCACTCCTACCTACTGCTTCATGGCACGCGGTGCCAAGGTAAACACACGCACAACTCGCTATGAAACATCTAGTGACGATGACTCTGAATGTGATTCAAAACCTAGCTACAAAACACTTGCTAAAATTGCAACTGAACAACAGAAAGCAATGGAACATATTCAAAAATTGTTAGACAGAAGCGATGATCTGTTGGGTGCTGAAATGACTTGATCTGAATCCTTAATTGAAGACATAAAAAACCTTCACGTTAAGTATCAGGAACTTGAAGATCGTCATGATACTCTTTCAACAACTCATGAAAAGCTTTCCTATGATTATCTTCAAAGGAAGCAAGAACTTGAGAAATTGAGGGTGGCTCATGAAGATCTTCAAAAGGAAAACAAGTCACTTCGCGCTGAACAGATCAGTCCCGCTCAGGAAGGATTTGAACCACCATGTCTTAAATGCATTGAGCGTGATAATGCTGTCTCTGTTGCTGAATGTTCCACTGCTACTACTGTTTCAATATCTTCAACTGTTGATGTGGTAACTAACCCCTCTGCTGAGGATACCACTGCTATTGCTGATGAGAATGCTAGGTTGAAGACATTGCTTGAAACAGGGATGTACAAAAGTCTGAAAGGGCATCAGACATTATGTGATGTCCTTAAGAAGCAGATTCTGAACCGAAACCCTAGGAAAGAGGGTGTTGGGTTCGTGAGGAAAATTAATGCAGATGGGTCTTACTGGAAACCTGAGCAGTACCCCAAAACCACATGGGTTGCTGCAAAGGAATCCTCAGCAGATCCATCCAATCTGTCTGGCTTCACTTGTGCTAACCCAATTATCATTGATGAATCCTTTGATGCAAACTATAAACTGTTTAAGAATCAGAATGATGAAGTGTTTGCCAGGTACATTGGTACTAACTGCAGGAATGGACCGCCTATGAAGAAGATCTGGGTTCCGAAAACATGTCTGGAAAATCTTCCTGTGAATGTCTTCGTGACACCTCACTTGAAGAAGACAAACCTCAGACCAAAGGCTTCATATGGTCCAAATGCTTCATACAAACAGGGGACTCACCTGAGTCGCACTAACGCAAATGTTTTGCAGGGGAACCATACTCAGGCATATGAATATGAGAGTGGTTCATCGAACCGTCATGTTCATATGACCAAAAATTATTCTGCTTATTCCTATGAGTATTATTGTCCACCTGCTAGACTGTTTGCTAAGGTTTCAAAGCCAAAATTCTCAGATGCTGCACTTAGACTTATAGCTTCTAAGCCACCCTTGAAGATGTGGGTGGTTAAGAAAGCTTAACTCTCCTTTGCAGGGAAAGGTCTCCAGCACAAAAACAAAATCTTCTGATGCTATTGCTGGGGACCATAAAAATCTTGTGGGGCGCAAGATAAAGTGCCCAAATGGCATCATTATGTACTTCGTTCCTGAATCGCATGCTACTCTCCCCATTAGTCCTAATCTGGATCTAAGTTTTCATAACCCACTGGTTCGTCAAATGTTTATGCTTCATAACACTCTTCGTGAAGCCTATCCCCCTAACTGCACTGTAGGGTACGATACCAGCGACTTCAAAGTCTTCAGAATGGATTATTGACAGTGGGTGTACAAATCACATGACTGGCAGAAGAAGCCTTCTTATGGACTCAACTTTACGTCCATCCGACAAGAGCCACATTACATTCGCTGACACTGGTAAAAGTAAGGTATTGGGTCTAGGTAGAGTTGCAATCTCAAAGGATCAACACATGGATAAAGTCATGCTTGTTGAATCCCTTGGCTTCAACTTAATGTCTGTCTCAATGCTTTGCGATTTGAATATGATTGTAATGTTTGGCAAATATCGCTGCCTGGTGCTAATGGAATCTGACAAATCTCTAGTGTTTGAAGGGTATAGGAAAGGTGATTTGTATGTGGTAGATTTCTCAGCAGGACCACAACTTGCAGTATGTCTTCTTGCAAAAGCTTCAGAATGCTGGCTTTGGCATCGAAGGCTTGGGCATGCTGGCATGAGGAACCTCCACACCCTTGCGAAGAAAAAGCACGTCATAGGCATCGAAGGCGTCAAGTTCAAGAAAGATCACTTATGCGGTGCTTGTGAAGCAGGGAAGATGACAGGGGCAAAACATCCTTCGAAGACAATCATGACCACTACTCAACCCTTCGAAGTGCTTCACATGGATCTTTTCGGTCCCACTCACTACTCAACTTTTACTACTTCTGCATGCCTCTATGGCTTCGTAATTGTTGATGATTATTCTAGATATACTTGGGTGCACATAATCCTTTACAAGACTGAAGTGCAGGATGTCTTCAGACGCTTCGCAAGTCGAGCTATGAACAAGATAAAGCACATCAGAAGTGACAATGGCACTGAATTCAAGAACACTGGCCTTGATACATATCTGGATACCTTGGGCATCACACATGAATTCTCAGCTCCATACACGCCACAGCAGAATGGCGTCGTCGAACGCAAGAATAGAACACTCATTGAGATGGCCAGAACAATGCTAGATGAATACAAGACTCCAAGAAAATTCTGGACTGAAGCCATTGATACTGCATGCCATATAATCAATCGTGTTTATCTTCACAAGCTTCTGAACAAGACATCCTATGAACTCCTAACTGGCAAGAAGCCAAATGTCAGTTATTTCAGAGTATTTGGCGCAAAATGCTGGATCAAGGACCCACACCACACCTCAAAGTTTGCTCCAAAGGCACATGAAGGCCTCATGCTTGGATATGGAAAGGATTCGCACTCCTATAGAGTCTTCAATCTCTTCCACTACAAAGTGGTTGAAACAGTGGATGTGCGATTTGATGAAACCAATGGATCACAAAGAGAGCAATTGCCAAATGTGCTAGATGAAGTTCCATCAAATGAATCAATCAAGCTTATGGGAACTGGAGAAATTGTACCTTCTGAAGCTCAACCTGAAGAAGAACTTATCATCTCAGCACCTGATCCACATGAAGACAATGCTCAGCCTGAAGATATACCTTCAAATGACCACATAGATCAGCAAGAGCAAAGTCTTCGCCCCACACACCCTCGTGTTGCAAATGAAGTACAAATTGACAAAATACTGGACAGCATCAATGCACCTGGTCCACTCACTCGTTCAAGGGAAACTCAGCTAACGAACTTCTGTGGGCATTTCGCATTTGTCTCAATATCAGAACCCAAGAAAGTTGAAGAAGCCTTCATGGAACCTGAATGGATTTAAACTATGCAAGAAGAGCTTCAACAGTTTGAGCTGAATAATGTATGGGAACTGGTTAAGCGTCCTGATCCCCGGAAGCACAACATAATAGGCACCAAATGGATATACCGCAACAAGCAAGATGAGCATGGTCAAGTTGTCAGAAACAAAGCTCGTCTAGTTGCTCAAGGATATACTCAAGTGGAGGGCATTGACTTCGATGAAACATTTGCTCCTGTGGCTAGGCTTGAAGCCATACGCATACTGCTGGCCTATGCAAATCATCATAACATACTTCTATATCAAATGGATGTGAAAAGTGCCTTTCTCAATGGCAAGATTGAAGAAGAAGTGTATGTTGCACAACCACCTGGCTTTGAAAATCCAAAACATCCTGATATGGTATACAAGCTCAATAAGGCACTGTATGGCCTCAAACAAGCCCCTAGGGCCTGGTATGATACACTCAAGTACTTTCTGAAAAGCAAAGGCTTCATACCTGGTTCCCTGGATCCCACTCTTTTCACGAAGACATATGATGGTGAACTGTTTGTGTGCCAAATATATGTGGATGACATTATCTTCGGCTGCACCAATCAGAAGTATAGTGAAGAGTTTGGATACATGATGCAAGAGCAATATCAGATGTCCATGATGGGGGAGCTGAGGTTCTTTCTCGGTCTTCAAATACGGCAACAACGCAACGGCATCTTCATATCTCAAGAGAAATATCTTAAAGAGTGCCTGAAGAAGTTCGGTATGCAAGACAGCAAAGGCTTCACAACACCAATGTCAGCCAAGCATCATCTGGGTCCCGACGACAATGGTAAAGAGTTCGATCAAAAGGTATACCGCTCCATGATTGGGTCTTTGCTTTATTTATGTGCATCTAGGCCAGATATCATGCTTAGTGTTTGCATGTGTGCTCGATTTCAAGCGACACCAAAGGAGTCGCATCACTTAGCTGTGAAGCGAATTCTTCGATATTTGGCTCACACCCCAACTCTAGGATTATGGTATCCAAAGGGCTCAGAGTTTGATCTGGTTGGATTTTCGGATGCTGATTATGCTGGTGACAAAGTTGATCGCAAATCTACATCAGGCACATGTCATTTTCTGGGACGATCACTTGTATGTTGGTCTTCAAAGAAGCAGAACTGTGTATCTCTCTCCACTGCTGAATCTGAATACATTGCTGTTGGATCTTGCTGCGCTCAGCTTCTGTGGATGAAGCAAACACTCAAGGATTATGGCATTCATCTGAAGCAAGTGCCACTTTACTGCGACAACGAAAGCGCCATCAAGATTGCCAACAACCCAGTTCAGCACTCGAAGACAAAGCACATTGAAATTCGTCATCACTTTCTCAGAGATCATGTTGTGAAGGAAGACATTGATATCATACACGTCAACACTGAAGAGCAATTGGCAGATATCTTCACAAAGCCCTTGGATGAGAAGAGATTTTGCAAGTTACGGTGTGAGCTAAATATCTTGGAATCCTCAAATGTCCTGTGATCAGGCACACATCCTAACACTTATGCATATTGATGACTTAGATGTGCAACACACGAAGTAGCGTATATCTTCAATCAATGAAGATATACATTCTAAGTGTGAATACATTAATGTGGAATTTGACTTCGGAGCGCCACGATAATTGTGCGCCGTGTCTGGGTCTACTACTTCATATACGGTGGGTAACGCCACCACCAAACATTCCATTTTGAAATGTTTCTCTCATGGCGTCACCTCTCAATGTCTTCACAATTGGTTTGGCTTCATTCTCTGTATGTCTTCATGATTATCTTCACTGCGTTGATTATATGGATATATATGTACTGATGTTCTGTCCTCTACAGCATTCACTTATAGCTATGTCTTCTTGGTTGAATCTTTTGAACTAAGTGAATGTGATCGGACCCTAACCTCTCTATGCTTTCTATCTCAAACTCTATCTCTCCAAGTCATATGCATTCTGTTGAAACTGTCGAATGTCTTCCCTGTGTCCTTGTCAGCCGAAGACATTGAGACAACCATAAAAGTCAGTTTTAATTCTCATTCCTCCACATAAGATCCGGAGAAGCAGAAACGACCGCCCGATAATTTAGGCGTGCGTGGGACGTGGAACAAATCCCGATAATCTAACTGGCCACGCGTGCCTCAAATGCGAACCGCCAAGGGTACCTACGTAATAGCGCAGTGCCGCCTCTATCCCTATAAATATACGATTCACTGCGGTCATTATCTCCTTCTTCCACCCTCGCACGAACCCTAGCGCCACCGCTAGCACTCGACGACGCCGGCGACGAAGCGCTTCACTGCCGCAACCTCTCCGACGCCGTTTTCACGCCGACAGCGGACATCACTTTCTCCGCCGTCGCCGTAGGTGTCTTCCGTCGCCAAGTTAGGGCATGGAGGATCGAACTGCTCGGCCTCAACTCTCACTTCGTCTAGCAGTTACAAGTGTGGTAAATAAAACCTCTTTTTACAGCTTCTTTTGATCCTACAGTTCAGTCACTTTCTGCCATAAGAAGTTTCTCTTCACACCAGTTAAATCTCTCGCTGCATCTCATAACATGCCTAGTATATTCACTTGTGCTTCATAAAGTAGTTAGATTCCTCACTTGTACTGATCTACGGGTTCGTACAAATCTGGAACCAACTTCTTATCTATAAGTGAATGTCTTCGCATAATAAGGTCAATGTCTTCTAAACCGATTTATCTTCAAAATCTTCTGAGAATGCATATGACCTCTTCCCCTTCCCTCGCACCTTAATGCTGTCACAGGTACATGTCCGTGGGAGAATCCTTTGGTTCTCATAGTCTGCATTCATTTGCAGAGTACTTGCAGCATCACATCAACTCGCCTGAAGCCAGTTCTTGCAAAAGGAATCCTTTGAAGCCTTTGAACATCTTGAAGCCTTCCAAGTTATTCATGGCTTCAGAAACAGTAGCAAGGAAGGGAGGCAGACAGCGACGTGGTGAAACGTCCAAAGATCTGCCTGATGAACTGGCAGAGATGTACAAAACTGATCCTGAAGAAAGCTATGGTCAGCGCAAGACACGAATCCAATGGATTCGAAGATATTGGGCAGAGCAATGGTTCCACTACCGCTTCGTCACTCAGGAATATGCGGAGAAGTGCGCCATCAAGAGACCGTGGGGAGATGTATTATACAAAAATCTCGTACCCAAGTCCAAAGACGAAGCCATTGCTCAAGGATTCTATCCATGCATGGTGAGAGGACCACAGCCAGCTGATGCACATCCGTCATCACTTCTCTGGTGTCACGATGATAATCTCTTCAAGCGCAACTTTCAGTTTGCACAACAGTCAGCAAAGATAAACAAGAAGAAATTTGGGCTTGACTTCAACCCTGGTCCCTCCTCACCAAGGGCAGATGGCACACGCAACACCGATCCCAATATCATCGGGCCGTATGCCAATCTTGCAGGCCTCATCACTCGCATCCTAGTCCAAGGGACTGCTGTGAATGACCCTCCAGCAGATACTGAGTCAGATGACGCCCCTGCTGCTCTGAAGCCAAAGCAGAAGAAGCCAAGAGCTCCAAAAGCTTCAAAGCCAGCCGCTTCTCCCAAGATCGCAAGAGTGAAGCCTTTAGCAACTGCACCTCCTGAAGCCAGTGTGCAGTCAGAAGGCTTATCACGAGTGTCCAAGCCCCAAAAAGCCAAGAAGCCTCAGCCACACACAGGCAAAGAGCTCACAGCTGTTGACATTCTGCGATGCGAAGCCATTGATCTCTCAAGCGATGAAGATCTTGGAGATGATGCTCTTGAGCAGCTCATCAAGAGCAAGGAGGAGGCTGAAATCTTCAACAATCTGCCTCTGTTTGATGTCGCCATCATCCACAACTTCATCGATGAATGGTTTGACACACCAGACATAAGCTTCAATGATCTGCAGCTACCCATAGGCCTCAGCGTTGCCTTTCAAGGTGCAATCGCTTCAGAACTTGCAATAGCCCAGCGAATTATAGAACTGAAGCAGAAAATTGATCATGAAAAGGCTCAGTTCAAGAAGCACGTGGCCAAGCTCAGTGTGCAAGAAGTGAAAAACTTCAAGATCATGTTGCACGAGCTGAAAGAAAACTTCCTGAAGACGCGTGCCGAAGCTCAAGGCTCACGAGAACGCATGAAGACTTTGGCTAAACGTTGCGTGCAAGCCTACAATGAGGCAGAAAAGCGCAAGGCACTTGGGCGTCCCGGCATTGACCCCAGGATGGCCGCGAAGAAGAAAAAGAAGGCGGTTGTGCCCGAACCTGAAGCGCCAAGGTCAGAACCTGATGCTCCGATTGTCTTCCCCGCTACAACGACTGGCTCGAAGCCAAAGAGTCAATCAACCGCCTCACAGCACAAGAAGACACGGATTGCAGAGGCTAAGGCTAAGAAGAGAAAACATTCTGAAGCCTCTCCCTCTGAACCCATTATCAAGAAGCGCAAGACCAAGAAATCTCGGGCTGCTCCCACAGAGCCCCTGATAGTTGAACCACTCTGCGTCCGCTATCCTGACGAAGATCGTCAGATGACAGTGCATGAGCCTGGTTACATAGAGGCTCCGCATGCTGAAGACATTCCAGCAGCCAACCCTAATGCTGCTGAAGACATTGGTCCCCAAGACAATGTGCAAGGTGATGCAGCCCTTCCTCAGCTTGAGACAAGCGAACAGATCAGTATTGGTCGTCCATTGACGCCAATCACACAAGATGCGTCGTGGGCAGATCGCCCACAGGAGGAAGATGAGCCCCAACCCACTGCAACTCCACCGGCGCCTACCCTCCATAGGCTTCGCAGAGGGCCAAGGGCTCAGGCTGTTGAAGACATTCCGGCTGCATCAGCCGAAGAGCAAGCAGAAATACCACAAGCTCCAACTCCCCCGCACCAACAAGAAGCAGTTCTCAAGGAGAACGTGCCTGAAGCTGAAAATGTTGAGGCTGCCACAAACAACGCCGAAGCAAATGTGGAGCCCTCCCCAACAACAGCTTCAGAAGACACCGAAGCTACTGCTCCTGAACATTCTGTGCCTGAGTCTGCTGCCGGACCACAATTCCACTATCATATTGCGCACAGGCCCCAGGTCCAGAAGCCGATCCCACGACTACCATGGTTCCCAGGTCCTGCATCAGCTCCTGGTTCCTTCAACATCAATGGCTTCAGGGCAGATAACACGTTTTTCGACCGCT
Organism: Triticum urartu; assembly: GCF_056163025.1. Classification (NCBI taxonomy): domain Eukaryota; kingdom Viridiplantae; phylum Streptophyta; class Magnoliopsida; order Poales; family Poaceae; genus Triticum; species Triticum urartu. The sequence goes on from NC_141876.1 coordinate 445,340,559, forward strand.
CCAAGAACCCTTATTCAAGGGAACGGATTGTATCAGATAGGTTCTGGAGCCATCAACAGCGCAGCTATTATTCATGCATCCTCTACAACCAAGGCCGCATCTTTCCTCACAAGCGCCTTGAGGTTGAAGCTGTTGAAGGTCTGCCTGGTCTAGAAGAAGCATTGGATTGCTTCAAGCAAGTGGGTTTGCTGCCATTTATCACTGACGAAGAGCACTGGAACGAAGAGCTTCTGCTCCAGTTCTATGCCACTTTGCATATCAAAGGCTATAACAGAGATCCGAAGACATGGATCCTGGAGTGGATGACAGGCAATATCCATCATGAAGCCAATGCTTTCGACCTAATTGAGCTTACCGGCCTTCCCACTCCTGGCGAATTCTTTGAAGAAGGGTGCCAACTCCATGCTGAAGCCATTGAGAGCATATTTCAGCGTCCTGAGCCAGATATGAGTCAGATGCTCTCAATGATGAAGCCATTTCCTCCAAATGCACCCTATCCAACTAGGTTCTTCGTTGAAGACTTAGAGTACCTGCCCAGAACAATATATCACATCATAAGGCGGACTCTCTGGCCAGTCAAGGGACACTCTCGATATGCAACGATTGATGGTGCAATGAAGACTCTCATCTTCTGCATTCTTCATGGCAAATGCTTCAATGCACAGGATCTCTTCATCCGTCAATTTGCTGCGTCTGCTTCAGAACTGTTTGGATTAAAGTTTTATGCTCCTTGGGTTATGAGGCTGATCAAGCTTCACTCTGCAATCTCCTATCAACCCTCAGCCCGCAATCATAGGATATTTTTGCCAGATGTGGACACATCTGCTGAAGCAATATATCCCGAGCCGGCCAAGCAACCACTAAGTCTTCAGAATGCAGAACACCAGAGCTTCACTCAAAATATTGAAGGTGTTGAAGCTCTCTCCCGAGTGTATCCAATGGCTGGCACCACACGTGCCCCTGCATCAACTGAAGCCACCAACAGCACAGCTGCAAAGAGACCCAAAAAGCGCGCTCGTGCACTCAATGACAGAGAGCTTCTTGTGGCTCTTCACCAAAAGCAAGATATGCATCACGACTGGCTCAAGAGGCAGATGAGAAGCATCATGCAAGACATCAATCGCATCAGAAATATGGCAACAAAGAATGCATTTGTCACACACGAGACCTGTCGCCGCACTTGGAAGGGCCTCACCATGATGTGCCCTGAAGCTGAACTGCATGAGGATGGCTTCATAGAGCACTTCAAATTTGACTCCACGCCTCCGAGAAGAGCGGTGATGCGCAGCACACCATCACTTGAAGAGTCAGAGTTCTCTTCTTCTGCTGCCACCGTGTCTGCCCGTATTATTGAAGAAGAAGACGACGCGACATCATCTCCACCTGCTTCAACGCGCGTCGAATCTGCACCAAGCTCGTCTGTACCGCCGCCCAACAACTCCACCGACCCTTCTGCGCCTGGGAACGCGTAGAAACCTCTATGTCTTCAAACCTTTTTGGTCATCACTGACAAAAGGGAGAGAAGCATATGATGGTTATAGTCTTCAAGCGGGTCACTATGGGCGGGTGCCTTCATATTTTGCTACATTTTGCTTCGTGCTTACAACTCCCGTTTTTTTTGCTACATTTGCTTCATTGAGTTGTAACACTTAGCCTTGATGGTCGTCTGCTACCTGTTTGTCACTCCGTTTTGCGAAGATAAATTCCGCACTCATCTCATTCTGCAGACGTCCATTTTCCATTATGCATGTCATTATCTTCATATACTTTCACATGCATAGTGGATTGTCATAAGTTGAAGTGGATCTCCACAAGTACAACCTGCCATGTGCATTTGCATTCAAGAAGCAAATTACTTATATGCACACCTTCAGGGGGAGCCCTTGCAACTTATGAAGACAATTCTTTTACAATTTCACAAATTATGTTTCCCGTTGAAAACTTCAACTAGTTTGTCATCAATCACCAAAAAGGGGGAGATTGTAAGTGCATCTAGTGCCACCCCTAGTTGGTTTTGGAGTATTGACGACAAACCTAGTTGAGGGACTAATGTGTTTGTGAGAATTGCAGGAAAACACAGGTAGAAGTCCCTCATTGATTCGGTTTTACTACCAGAGATGACCCCTAAAAATGTACGAAGACATTGAAGACAATGGTGGTTTATGAAGATATTCATATTGAAGACAATGACATGAGAAGACTCCCTATGAAGCTTTTGAAACTCGAAGACCTAGATCCTTCGTAGTTTTGTTTCATTCATGTTGCGTCATAGGAACCACCGTACTGTTAAGTGGGGTCGAAGAGAACCAGTCAGAATGACTGAAGTGATGCCTAATTCAAATCCTATGTCTTCGAGCGAAGCCTATGAGAGAAAATCTTGTCCAGAGTCAGACAAGTCAGCTTTACTTATAGCCCAAGTAAAGTTGCCGTGTGAGTTCGAAATCCGACCGTTGGTACACGTGTCAATTCCTTAGTGACCCAGGGTCATTTCGGACAGATCAGGTCGGGTTGCCAAGTGGCTATAAATAGTCCACCCCCCCACAACCTTAAACTGTTGGCTGCTTAGATTTCAGCGCACGGCTTTTGTCGTTTGAGAGCAACCCACCTCGAAGCCTTTGAAAGAAAAATTCCCAGTGAGGAGAAAAGCCCTAACCACCCAGAGCCAGAGTAAATTGGGCATCACTTAAGTCTTCGTGTCTGTGTGATTTGAAGACTTATTACACTTGAGGACTGTGCATCCTCCAGACGGTTAGGCGTCGCGTTCTGAGCATCCAAGAGAAATTGTGGATTGCCAGTGAACGAAGTCTGTGAAGGTTTGGGAGTCTAGCTTGAAGACTTACCAGAGTGATTGGGCGAGGTCTTTGTGACCTTAGCTCAAGGAGAAAACGGTGAGGACTGGGTGTCTTGGACTAAGTGTCCTTGACTGGGTGTCCGGGACTGTGTGTCCTTCGGTTTAAATACCTAGCCGCTCCAACCAGACGTATAGTTGTCACAGCAACTGGAACTGGTCCAACAAATCATTGTCTTCAACGTGTCACTGGTTTCATCTTCACTTCCCTTCATTTACAGTTATTCATTGTGAAGCCATTGCATGCTTGCTTTATCTTTTGTCTTCACAACATGAATGTATGATCTGTTCGGCTTCATAACTTCTTCCTACCTGATCCTTCTTACACTAAAGCTGTTTGTCATTGCGCTTTCACTCTATTGAATACATGACCATGGCTGCCCTAGTGTAATCTAACTTCCGCTGCATAGTAATAGGCATAATCTTCACTGTTTGTCTTCATAACTCTCACGTTTTGAAGACTTTCATAAAAATCGCCTATTCACCCCCCCTCTAGTCGATATAACGCACTTTCAGTCACACTGCTTGCAAGGCTTATTATGATGTGCATTACTGAGAGGGCATAGAGATACCTCTCCGATACTCGGAGTGACAAATCCTAATCCTGATATATGCCAACCCAACAAACACCTCCGGAGATACCTGTAGAGCATCTTTATAATCACCCAGTTATGTTGTGACATTTGATAGCACACAAGGTATTCCTCCGGTATCCGGGAGTTGCATAATCTTATAGTCAAAGAATATGTATATGACATGAAGAAAGCTATAGCAATAAAACTGAACGATCAATATGCTAAGCTAACGGATGGGTCTTGTCTATCACATCATTCTCCTAATGATGTGATCCCATTCATCAAATGACAACACATGTCTATGGTTAGGAAACTTAACCATCTTTGATTAACGAGCTAGTCTAGTAGAGGCTTACTAGGGACATGGTGTTTTGTCTATGTACCCACACATGTATCAAGTTTCCGGTTAATACAATTCTAGCATGAATAATAAATATTTATCATGATATAAGGAAATATAAAATAACAACTTTATTACTACCTCTAGGGCATATTTCCTTCAGTCTCTCACTTGCACTAGAGTCCATAATCTAGTTCACATCGCCATGTGATTTAACACCAATAGTTCACATCTTTATGTGATTAACACCCATAGTTCACATTGTCATGTGACCAACACCCAAAAGGGTTTACTAGAGTCCATAATCTAGTTCACATCGCTATGTGATTAACACCCAAAGAGTACTATGGTGTGATCATGTTTTGCTTGTGAGAGAAGTTTAGTCAATGGGTCTTTCACATTCAGAGACGTATGTATATTGCAAATTTCTATGTCTACAATACTCTGCATGGAGCTACTCGAGCTAATTTCTCCCACTTTCAATATGTATCCAGATTGATACTCTAAGTCATCTGGATCAGTGTTAAAGCTTGCATCTACGTAACCTTTTACGAAGAACGCTTTATCACCTCCATAACCGAGAAACATTTCCTTAGTCCTCTTACCTAAGGATAAATTTTGACCGTTGTCTAGTGTCTACTCTTGGATTACTATTATATCCCCTTGCCAAACTCATGTCAAGGTACACAATAGGTCTGGTACACTGTTGGGGATCGTTGTAATAATTCAAAATTTTCCTACGTGTCACCACGATCAATCTAGGAGATGCTAGCAAAGAGAGAGAGAGAGAGAGAGAGAGCATCTTCATACCCTTGAAAATCGCTAAGCGGAAGCGTTACAAGAACGCAGTTGATGGAGTCGTACTCGTGGAGATTCAAATCGCGGAAGATCCGATCTAGCACCGAACGGACGGCGCCTCCATGTTCAACACACGTAAAGCCTGGGGAAGTCTACTCCTTCTTGATCCAGCAAGGGGAGAGGAGAAGTTGAGGGAGAACTCTAGCAGCACGACGACGTGGTGATGGAGGAGCTCGTGGTTCTCCGGCAGGGCTTCGCCAAGCACTACGGAAGAGGAGGAGTTGGAGAGGGGGAGGGCTACGCCAGGGAAAGGGTATGGCTGCCCTCCCACCCCCTCACTATATATAGGGGGAGGGGAGAGGGGGAGGTGAGGGAGTCCTGGACTAAGGGGTCCTCGGGCATCCGGCCTGTTAGCCATGGGCCGGACTGATGGGTTGTGAAGATACGAAGACCGAAGACTACACTCGTGTCCGGATGGGACTCTCCTTGGCGTGGAAGGCAAGCTTGGCGACTAAATATGTAGATTCATTTCTTTCTAACCGACCTTGTGTAACCCTAGATCCTCCCGGTGTCTATATAAACCGAAGGACTTAGTCCGGAGGAGGACACATGATCATAACCATACAAGCTAGGCCTCTAGGGTTTAGCCATTACGATCTCGTGGTAGATCAACTCTTGTAGTACTCATATTCATCAAGATCAATTGAGCAAGACGTAGGGTATTACCTCAATAGAGAGGGCCCGAACCTGGGTAAAACATTGTGTCCCCAGTCTCCTGTTACCATCGACCTTAGACGCACAGTTCAGGACCCCCTACCCGAGATCCGCCGGTTTTGACACCGACATTGGTGCTTTCATTGAGAGTTCCACTGTGCCATCATCCAGAGGTTCGATGGCTCCTTCAACCATCTACAATGATGCTGCCCAAGGGGGAGTTTTCCTCCCTGAACAGATCTTCGTGTTCGGCGGCTTCGCTCTGCGGGCCCATTCGCTTGGCCATCTGGAGCAGATCGAAAGCTACACCCCTAGCCATCAGGTCAGATTTGGGAGCTTGAACTACGTTGTGAACATCCGTGGAGACTTGATCTTCGCCGGATTCGAGACCGCGGCTGCCACTCCGGATCACCCCGAGGGACATGACCTAAATCTGTCATCGGACTGCATCCAAGAGACAACTCCCATAACTGCTCTGGCCTTAGATCCAGAGCAGACTGCGCCATCCGAGGACGGGAGGATCGACCCCACCACGGAGGCCATAGATTCCACGGTGCTAGAGCCGCACATAGACTTGATCTCACACGATACCCTTGCCACCGGAACTCCGGACTCGTTTCCGGCTGTAAGGTCCGAACCATGTGAGCCCGCGAATGCCAAACTTGATCATTTATCGATCTTCGAATTCAGCGCCGCAGACATCTTCCAGCACTCGCCTTTGGGCGACATGCTGAACTCATTAAAGAACCTGTCCTTGGCGGAGGACTCACAGCCGAACTATATCCGGTTCGAACCAGGGGCCGACGATGGAGAATTTTGCTCCCCACCCGCCACCCACTTCATAGCCACGGTCGAGGATTTAACCAACACACTTGATTATGACTCCGAGGACATCGACGGTATGGATGACGATGCCGGAGAAGAAGAGGCCCAGAACCCGCCATTCACCGGATGCTGGATGGCCACTTCCTCGTACAATGTATACATGGTGGATGCACCAAAGGAGAACAGCGGCGATGACAAGGAAGATCCAGCTGAGGATAAACCTTCCAAACTACAATCAAAGCGCCGGCGTTAGTGGCGCTGCTCTAAGTCATGCCGTAGTAAAGACAGTAATACCGGCACCGGAGAAAACAACACCCCGGACGATGCCGAAGACAATGAAGCCCCTGTTGGGGCAATATCCGAACATGATGAACTGGAGGATGGGCACGATAGTCCGCATGAAAAGGCCATACACGAAGACTCGGAGGACAGTAATTATCTTCCGCTCTCCGAGGACGAGCAGAGCCTCGGCGACGAGGATTTCATCATGCCTGAGGAACCTCTTGAGCAGGAGCGCTTTAAACGCCGGCTATTAGCCACGGCAAGGAGCCTGAAAAAGAAACAGCAGCAGCTTCAAGCTGACCAAGACCTCCTCAAAGATAGATGGATAGACATCCTAGTGGCCGAAGAATACGGGCCCAAGCACACAACTAAGGGTTACCCTAAGCACAGATTGCTACCTCAGTTCGATGAGGAGGCACCGGCACTTCTACCACGCGGTCGGGACAACGCGACTAACCGACCATTATGCAGTCGGGATAAAGAGGAAGCTCAAGCCAAACAGTAGCCCGCCTCACCCCAAAGAAAAAATTGAGACAAAACAGCTCGGGGTCATACATACGACCCTCGGCAGAACCTGGATGGTAGAACATGACACAACAGGTCGATCTACGGATCGCGAGGACATGCCTCGACACGTGACGTCGGCTACCTATTCGGACGGGACAAGTCTAGTTATGCTCAGGCCGAAAACTGTATACGGACTCCATCTGAGCTACGTCGCGACATGGACCAATATAGAGGCGCCTCACACCCACTCTGCTTCACTGACGAAGTAATGAAGCATGAATTCCTAGAGGGGTTTAGACCCGTGAATATTGAATCGTATGATGGAACAACCGATCCCGCGGTATGGATCAAGGATTTTCTTCTCCATATTCACATGGCTCGCAGAGACGACCTTCATGCCATCAAATACCTCCCACAAAAACTCAGAGGACCTGCAAGGTACTGGTTAAACAGTCTGCCTGAAAACTCTATCGACAGCTGGGAGGATCTGGAAGACGCTTTCCGTGACAACTTCCAAGGTACATATGTCCAGCCACCAGACGCCGATGACCTAAGTCACATCATCCAACATCCCGGAGAGTCAGCCAGAAAGCTCTGGACTAGGTTCTTAGTTAAAAAGAACCAAATCGTAGACTGTCCGGACGCGGAAGCCCTAGCGGCCTTTAAACACAGTGTCCGGGACGAGTGGCTTGCCCGCCACCTCGGTCAGGAAAAACCAAAATCCATGTGAGCCCTTACCGCTCTGATGACCCGCTTTTGCACGGGAGAAGACAGTTGGCTCGCCCGTAGAAGTGACAGTGCCAGCGACCCGGGCACTTCCGAAGTTCAAGACGGCAACGTGAAACCATCACGCAATAAGCACAAACATGGCAATAGTAATGAGGGAGCGCACGACACAACGGTCAACGCCAGATTCAGCGGCCCAAAACCCGGTCAACGGAAGAAGCCATTCAAGGAAAACAGAGACGTACTATCCAATTTGGATAAGATATTGGATAGGCCCTGCCAGATTCATGGCCACCCAAATAAACCGGCTAACCACACCAACAGAAGTTGTTGGGCCTTCAAACAGGCTGGCAAGTTAAACGCCGAATACAAGGGGAAGAAGCCGCCCGGTGATGGCGACGACGACGAAACTTGCCAACCAAACACCGGGGATCAGAAGCAGTTTCCCCCCGAAGTAAAGACAGTGAACATGGTACACATGGCACCGTCTCCAACAGGGGAACGCATGGAGCATTCTCTTCATGCAGAGGATCACACTACGGCTATCTCAGCCTAACTACACAGCGGGGGCATTACATCACATACCTCGTTGGCCATTAAGCCACCGGTCTCCATTCAACATAACCGTTCAAAACCCATGCAGGACTAGCAGTCTGGCTTCCACTATTCGCCTCACATACCTGGAAAACCTGCACCGCGTATACATAACTACGCATGTAAAATACCCTGGGCACCGGCGAAAGCACAACACGAACATACCTGAAAGTACCCCCATAACTTTCCTTTTTTTAATTATTGTTTCTTCTTCTTTTCTTTCTTGTTTCCCTCCACGGGTGGCTCAATGGCTGGCCTTGGACTCTATCAGAGTTCGGGTTCGTACACGCACTAAAGGGCTATTTTTGTCAAGGAGTCCCTTCACCGAGGACAGGCGGTGCAGACATGCAACAGGAGGTCCGAAATAACTTTTTGTAGACCGCACTCTCTATTTCGAGCCTGTAAAGTGCCTTTTTCCTCCGCCTTCAACCCCTGGCATATCAAATAGCCGGGGTTGCGGCTTTGTTATCTATATACACGATTGGCACATCACTCAGATCCCAGTAAAAATAATCCATTCTTTTCTAAAAGGACCGAGTTTTGCCCCTACGGTTGTCTCAAATGTACACCTCGGCATAACTTGCCAGGGGCACGATATGGGAACAAAGGAGTTGCCGGCAAGTCCGAACAGCTCTATAGCGCACTTCGGCGTCGCGAGTTTGGCCTTATATGCATCAGCTCCGAATCGTGTCTTGGGTCAATAGTTGGGTTGCCTGGCTCCTGTGCTTGCTATCCTACGTTCCGCTCTATCGGCTAGGGTAGTAAAGGGAGAACTACTGCGATTGTGCTTCCGGTTCACCTGGTTAAGCACCTCAGTAGAGAAAGTCGAAAACTGACTGTCATGGTGTGGCGAGAGCTGGTCAACCACTCGATGACTTATCAAAATCTTTCGCGATTCCCTTTGTGTTACACGAAGGACCTCTTTCCGGTCAAATATGTAAACGCATCGCATGAATAAGCCGCATACATACCAGGGGCTATGTCGTAAACCCACCATAAAACTCCTCTGGCTAAGTGAAAGTGTTAACACCCTATAGTCTGGTTGCCTGGTTCGCCGCATTGTCACCTCCTTCACGGATCAAGACTTTGGGTCAAGAGTGATCAAATGCTTTTCCGAACACCCCCGTACTTCCTACGAGGGGGCTGAAGCCGACGACTAGAAAACTTTCAGTTCATATACAAATGGCCGCACAGGAGGAACAAAAGCCTTTAGGCAAAATCAAAATATAGGCTAATTATAACAATTGTCTTTCAACTCGTAAAAGGTTCACTCGAATATTATGCCTTTCGAACATTGACCCTCTATCAAGCGGGCAGCCTCTAAGACGTCCTCAAAGTAATACTCTAGTGCGTGATGGTCCTTGCCCTTGGGTGGACCCTGCGCTGCAACATCGACGACCTTCATCTTCCACCAGTATGCCTTGACTCGGGCAAAGGCCATCCGTGCACCTTCAATGCACGCCGACCGCTTCACGGCATCGATACGTGGCACCGCATCAGCAAGCCACCGCACCAAGTGAAATAGCTATCCGGAATCGACTCAGTCGGCCACACCTGAAGTATGACATTATTCATGGCAGCGCCAGACATCCTGTGAAGCTCGGCCCATTGGGACATCTGTTCATTCAGCAGCAGAGGGCATTTTGATGCACCGAACTGTGACCAGAAAAGCTTCTTCATTGCATATCCCTCTTGCGCTTGCTAAAACTGCACTGCATCGGATGAACTCTTAGGCTAGTCCAAAAACATGTCTGGAGAACTCCACACTTGGTTAAGCTGAGCATAATTCGGATCGCCGAACTTCATCTGTAATAAAAATGGCTTACCTGCCGCAATCTCCCCAGCTTGCCGGATCTCCTCACGGGTCCTCTGGATTCGGACCGTGCTTCTTTCGCCTCTCGCAAGGCCTTGTCAAGCTCAGCCGCTTTGGCTTTATTCTCCTCCTCTAAGAATTCACAGTGGCTCGTAGCATTTTTTAGTTCGAGCGCCATTGAGGATTTTTCTCGTCATCTTGGTGCCGAGCAGCTTGTTCGGCCTTTAACTCGGCCAATGCCTTTTTGGTAGTCGCATTACTAAATCGGGCCTGCTCCTTGGCCCGGGCCTGCTCCGCCCGAAGATTTTCAATGGCGGCGGGACCATATGCAGCCATGCACATTCCAGTATGCAATTTTCAGTGTCACGCTTATTTTACAAATACGTATAAGTAAGGATTGCCCCGAATACATACCTTGCAACTCATCAAGACTCCTGTTGATAAGCGCGATATCAGCATCTGCTCATCAATCTCGTGTTGCAAATTCGCAATCTCTACAGTCTGGACAGTTTCCGGGGAGGTCACAGCCTATGTTTCAATTAATCATATTACTTCCTGGGCATATCTTTTGATCCTCTAATCGCCTCCCTCGGGAAGCCAATCAGAGTCTCAGGGGCTACTATCTATACACAGGTGTATTCTTGAATAAAACACAATCGAACTGATTACGGTACAAACCTCGAAGCCTCTTAGCAGGCCCACGAAGGCCTCATTCAATCCGCTTTTCGCGGCCAGGACCTTTTCGACCATCGTGCCCATCAAGGTACGATGTTCATCTGAGACGGACGCCTGTCGCAGCATGTTCGTATACATATCCGGCGCCTCTGGGTCTCCGAAGGCTGCCGTAGGAGTGCCGCCTCCCTTTGAAGGAATCCGTTTATTCGTATCAGGCTGTAGACCGGAATGTTCGAGGCCTTTATTGTTGGTCCCCGGACCCTGGGCCACCGAAGTATCACCTCCGGGTTGTGTCTTCATCATCCCTCGCATTGCTTGATCGGGAGAGACCCTCCGCGACAACACCTCGAAGTCGTCCGCCCTGTTGGGCGAGGAGATTGGCGGAGGCATCTCGCTTTCCATCATCTGCGGGAGAAGATCCCCCGAGGAAGAGGATCGTTAAAGAAGACTACATGCCGAACTGCAAAAAACATATATTCTAGACATTACAAGAAAGGGGTGGTATGTGTTTAAAACACCCTTGTTCACTTACAATGTGGCCTGAGGCTTGTCCTCATCATGGGACTGCGCGATGACACTGTCCTTCAAGCCCGAACCACCCGACGAAGGCATCTTGCCTCGCTTAGGAGCCTTTTCCTCCCAATCTTCAGAGGCGGCCCTTTTCTTCCCATGGGGGGAAGATACGTTGACTTCCCCTTCATTTTTATCTTCGGACGATGGAATCTTGATTCCTCCGGACACAATGTCTGGCGCACCTTCGGGATGGGGCCATTTTTGGTCCTCTCTGCCTTGCCCTCCTTCACAGGCATCTGGTACGGTGCCAAAGCTAGCATCCTTGTTAATACAGGATCCGCTGGACCCTCGGGAAGAGGGGCCGGACACCTAATCAGCTCTGTTTTCTTCATACAGCCCTGGAAGGAGATAGTTTGCTTAGTAATGTATTACGAAATACTTAAAAAAAGAGGGGTGTTCAGAATTCAAGTGCTTACCGGGGTATCCGGACGATTACAATCGAGGCATGTCTCCTCAGTAGTGTCCGACCAACATTTTCATTTTCCGAAAAACAACTGCCACTTCCCTTTGTGCGTAATGCCGAAGAAGTGTTGGAGGGTTCGTGGTCCTGCTGGATTTAACTCCCACATACGGAGAGGCCAATGCTGGCATGGAAGGATTTGGCGAATCAACATTACTTGAATCACACTGACCAGATCGATGTCCCTCTCGAGGAGGGTTCAGATGCGGCTTTGTAGAGTTCGCACTTCATCAACTGATCCCCAATCCAGCCCGTTGTTGGCCCATGATGCAAGCTATAACGGTGGGCCAGGGCGAAACGTGGGTGCAGCTACCCACTTGGTGCTGCGCGGCTTCGTAACATCAAAGCACTCTCGCTGCCATTGATTGGAAGTTTCGGCAAAAGAGCCTTTTTGCCAAGGAGTGTTGGTGAGCAGGCTGACTACAGCACCGCCGCACTCCGCCTATTCCCCGTCGACTACCTTTGGTTTCACACTGAAGGTCTTGAGCCATAAGCCGAAGTGTGGGGGGATTCGGAGAAAGGCCTCGCACGTAATGATGAACGCCGAGACATGGAGGAAAGACTCCGGGGCTAGATCGTGAAAATCTAGTCCATAATAGAACATTAGTCCCTGGACGAAGGGGTGAAGAGCGAGCCCTAACCCTCGAAGGAAGTGTGAGATGAACACGACCCTCTCACCAGATCTGGGGGTCGAGTAACCTGCCCTTGAGCAGGAAGCCTATGGTTGATTTCCACGGTTAGGTATCTAGCCGCTCGAAGCTTCGCAATATCCTCCTCTGTGACGGTGGAAGCCACCCATCGGCCTTGAGGGCTGGGTCCGGACATAATGAGAAAGCTCGAAGTCGAAACCTTGGGTGCTAGAACTCGAGGTTGGAGAGGCTGAGGAGAAGTTTGGCGACAAAACGGCCCTTGGTTCCTTTATAATGGTGGTGGGGATTAAACGCCACCTCCTAAGCCTGAAAGCCTGCCTATTCCTAAGGAATCTTTTCAACAGAACAGTTGGGTTACCCGTGCTCGTATTAATGAGAATCCCGCAATAAGGGGATGCGGTCTCTGCTTCGACAGAACATGCCCATGCCTCGAAATGTGGAATGGCGGGATAGGAAGCAGTTTGAAAAACCGGGTGAGCATGATGTCACGTTGTAAAAAGTTGACAGCAGATTGGACTCCTGGAATATTATATTCTCTCAGTGGTTGTGTGTGGTGTGTGTGTTACAGGTCCGGACACGTCGATACATCCGAAGACTATTTTGGAGTTCGGAAGAAGGAACCCGCCTTGCAATTCCGAAGATAGGCCTATGCACCGGATACCTTGTCATTGAAGCCAGGTTCAGGGGCTACTGAAGGAGTCCTGTACTTAGGGGTCCTCGGGCGTCCGGCCTGTTATCCATGGGCCAGACTGACAGGCTGTGAAGATACGAAGACCGAAGACTACACACGTGTCCGGATGGGACTCTCCTTGGCGTGGAAGGCAAGCTTGGCGACTAAATATGTAGATTCCTTTCTTTGTAACCGACCTTGTGTAATCCTAGATCCTCCCGGTGTCTATATAAACCCAAGGACTTAGTCCGGAGGAGGACACATGATCATAACCATACAAGCTAGGCCTCTAGGGTTTAGCCATTATGATCTCATGGTATATCAACTCTTGTAATACTCATATTCATCAAGATCAATCGAGCAGGACATAGGGTATTACCTCCATAGAGAGGGCCTGAACCTGGGTAAAACATTGTGTCCCCAGTCTCCTGTTACCATCGACCTTAGACGCACAGTTCGGGACCCCCTACCCGAGATCCGCCGGTATTGACATCGACAGGAGGCGCCCTAGGGTTTCCCCTAGGGGGCGGCGGCTAGGGAGATTGGATCTCCCTAGGGAAACCCTAGGGAGACTTGCCCCCAAGCCAAGCTGAAAGTGCGTTATATCGACTAGAGGGGGGGTGAATAGGCGATTTTTATGAAAGTCTTCAAAACGTGGAAGTTATGAAGACAAACGATAGAAATAAACCTATTACCATGCAGCGGAAGGTAGACTACACTAGGCAAGCCATAGTCAAGTATTCAATGAAGTGAAAGCACAATGACTTAATAGCAGCAATGTAGTAAGGATCAGGTAGGAAGATATTATGAAGCCATACAGAACATGCAGTCACTCAGTGAAGACAAAAGATAGGGCAAACATACAATGACTTCACAAGGAGCAACAGTAAGTAAAGGGAAGGGAAGATGAAACCAGGGACTCGTTGAAGACAATGATTTATTGGACCAGTTCCAGTTGCTGTGACAACTGTACGTCTGGCTGGGGCGGCTAGGTATTTAAACCTTAGGACACACAGTCCCGGACACCCAGTCTTGAACACGCAGCTCAGGACACCCAGTCCTCACCGTATTCCCCTTGAGCTAAGGTCACACAGACCTCGCCCAATCACTCTGGTAAGTCTTCAAGGTAGACTCCCAAACCTTCATAGACTTCGTTCACCGGCAATCCACAATGTCTCTTGGATGCTCAGAACGCGACGCCTAACCGGCTGGAGGATGCACAGTCCTCAAGTGTAATAAGTCTTCAGATCACACAGACAAGAAGACTTAAGTGATGCCCAATTCTCCCTGGCTCTGGGTGGTTAGGGCTTTATCCTCGCAAGGAATTCTCTCTCAAAGGCTTCGAGGTGGGTTGCTCTCAAACGACAAAAGTCGTACTCTCAATCTGAGCAGCCAACCGTTTATGGTTGTGGGGGGTGGGCTATTTATAGCCACTTGGCAACCCGACCTAATTTGTCCGAAATGACCTTGGGTCACTAAGGAACTGACATGTGTTCCAACGGTCAGATTTCAAACTCACACGGAAACTTTACTTGGGCTACAAGCAAAGCTGACTTGTACGACTCTGGACAAGATTCGCTCTCATAGTCTTCACTCGAAGACATAGGTTTTTGGTTAGGCATCACTTCAGTCAGTCTGACTGGTTCTCTTGGACCCCACTTAACAGTACGGTGGTTCCTATGACTCAACACAAAAGAAAAAGAACTACGAAAGATCTAAGTCTTCGAGCTCCATAGGCTTCATGTGGTGTCTTCTCTTGTCATAGTCTTCAATGTGAATATCTTCATATACCACCTTTGACTTCAATGTCTTCATACATTTTTAGGGGTCATCTCTGGTAGGAAAACCGAATCAATGAGGAACTTGTACCTGTGTTATCCTGAAATTCTCACAAACACATTAGTCCCTCAACTAGGTTTGTCGTCAATACTCCAAAACCAACTAGGGGTGGCACTAGATGCACTTACACAAGCAGGTGGAGGCTTGCCTCCCAAGTCAGGTGGAGGAGCCCCACCTCCCCAAGTAACATGGGAAAAGGGAGTGGGGGCACATAGCCCCTTAGTGGGCTGGTTTGCCCCCTCCCCTTGGCCCATGAGGCCCTGCAACACTTGTCGGGGCTCCCGTTACACCTTTCAGTCATGCTGGCCATAGCCTGGTACCCCCGGAACACTTCCGGACTCCAATACCCTTCATCCAATATATCGATTTTCACCTCCGGACCATTCCGGAACTCCTCGTGATGTCCGGGATCTCATCCAGGACTCCGAACTACCTTCGGTAACCACATACTATTCCCGTTACAACTCTAGCGTCACCGAACCTTAAGTGTGTAGACCCTACGGGTTTGGGAACCATGCAGACAAGATCGAGACACCTCCTCGGCCAATAACCAATAGCGGGATCTGGATACCCATATTGTCTCCCACATGTTCCACGGTGATCTCATCGGATGAACCACTATGTCGGGGATTCAATCAATCCCGTATATACAATTCCCTTTGTCTATCGGTATGTTACTTGCCCGAGATTCGATCGTAGGTATCCCCATACCTTGTTCAATCTCTTTACCGACAAGTCTCTTTACTCATTCCGCAATGAATGATCCCATGACTAACTCTTTAGTCAAACTGAGCTGATTATGATGATGCATTACTGAGTGGGCCCAGAGATACCTCTCCATCATACGGAGTGACAAATCACTGTCTCGATTCGTGCCAACCCAACAAACACTTTTGTAGATACCTGTAGTGCACCTTTATAGTCACCCAGTTACGTTGTGACGTTTGATACACCCAAAGCATTCCTACGGTATTCGGGAGTTGCACAATCTCATGGTCTAAGGAAATGATACTTGACATTAGAAAAGCTCTAGCGAACGAACTACACGATCTTGTGCTATGCTTAGGATTGGGTCTTGTCCATCACATCATTCTCCTAATGATGTGATCCCGTTATCAACAACATCCAATGTCCATGGTTAGGAAACCATAACCATCTATTGATCAACGAGCTAGTCAACTAGAGGCTCACTAGGGACATGTTGTCATCTATGTATTTTCACATGTATTACGGTTTCCGGTTAATACAATTAAAGCATGAACAACAGATAATTATCATGAACAAGGAAATATAATAATAAACATTTTATTATTTCCTCTAGGGCATATTTCCAAGAGTCTCCCACTTGCACTAGAGTCAATAATCTTGTTACATTGTGATGAATCGAACACCCATAGAGTTCTGGTGTTGATCATGTTTTGCTCATGGAAGAGGTTTAGTAAACGGATCTGCAATATTCAGATCCGTATGCATTTACAAATGTCTATGTCTCCATCTTGAATATATTCACGAATGGAGTTGAAGCAACGCTTGATATGCCTGGTCTTCTTGTGAAACCTGGGATCCTTGGCAAGGGCAATGGCTCTAGTGTTGTCACAGAAGAGAGTCATCGGGACCAACGCGGGGATAACTCCGAGGTCGGTGATGAACTCCTTCATCCAGACTGCTTCCTATGCTGCCTCCGAGGCTGCTATGTACTCCGCTTCACATGTAGATCCCGCCACAACACTTTGCTTGCAACTGCACCAGCTGACTGCCCCACCATTCAAAATGTACACGTATCCGGTTTGTGACTTGGAGTCATCTAGATCTATGTCAAAGCTAGCATCAACGTAACCCTTTATGACGAGCTCTTCGTCACCTCCATAAACGAGAAACATATCCTTAGTCCTTTTCAGGTACTTCAGGATATTCTTGACTGTTGTCCAGTGCTCCATGCTGGGATTACTTTGGCACCTCCCTACCAAACTTACGGCAAGGTTCACATCAGGTCTGGTACACAGCATGGCATACATAATAGACCCTATGGCTGAGGCATAGGGGATGACACTCATCTTTTCTCTATCTTCTGCTGAGGTCGGGCATTGAGCCGTGTTCAATCTCACACCTTGCAATGCAGGCATGAACCCCTTCTTGGACTGATCCATATTGAACTTCTTCAATATCTTATCAAGGTATGTGCTTTGCGAAAGACCAATGAGGCGTCTCGATCTATCTCTATAGATCTTGATGCCTGATATGTAAGCAGCTTCTCCAAGATCCTTCATTGAAAAACACTTATTCAAGTAGGCCTTTATGCTTTCCAAAAGTTATATATCATTTCCCATCAATAGTATATCATCCACATATAATATGGGAAATGCTACAGAGCTCCCACTCACTTTCCTGTAAACACAGGCTTCTCCATAAGTCTGCATAAACCCAAACACTTTGATCATTTCATCAAAGAGAATGTTCCAACTCCGAGATGCTTGCACCAACCCATAGATGGAAAGCTGGAGCTTGCATACCTTGTCAGCATTCTTAGGATCGACAAAACCTTCCGGTTGCATCATATACAATTCTTCCTTAAGGAAACCATTAAGGAATGCTATTTTGACGTCCATTTGCCATATCTCATAATCATAGAATGCGGCAATTGCTAACATGATTCGGACGGACTTAAGCTTCGCTACGGGTGAGAAGGTCTCATCGTAGTCAACCCCTTGAACTTGTCGATAACCCTTTGTCGGTGTACAAAACTAGGGGCACATTTTTGTACCCCTTTACCTGTGCATGGGCAGTCAGAGCCGTGCCCATGACCACACCGAGCAGAGCAAGGGAGGTAAGCCAAGGTAAGATCGAAGCCTAAGACGAATCAAAGCAACGACAAGGACCAAGGACACAAAAGATCAGATGGGCAAAGCAGGTTTCCCTGGCAAGGACCCTTGCTGGGGCAGCCTCAGTAGCCCCAGCAAGACCCTTGCCGGGGCAGCTCGCCCACGCCAGCCGAGCGAGCCACCCTCGAGCCCACCAACACTCGACAAATGCATTGGACAAAGCTCGAGAGGCACCTCTGTGGTGGCATGCAGATCTTCGTGAAGACAAAGAATAGTCAAGGTCAAATGAGGATAGGAAGGCAGCCATCCTCACTGAAGAAACCCACAAGACCCCCGGCAAGATCCTTGCCGGGGACGCCTGCACGCCACAGCAAGACCCTTGCCGGGCTACCTGGCAAGGCCCTCGCCAAGCACACCAGCAGGGCCACCGTCAGGCCCACACCAACCAAGTCTCCGCCGCCGTTCGCATGCAGCTGCCGACCCAACCAGCTGGGCAGGCACCTGCGTGGCGACATGCAGCCCTTCGTGGAGACTCCACCACCGCGCCACCTCAGCTGCCTTCCTACCTACATGGCACCGCATGCATCGCTGGCCAGGGCACATGTCGAAGCTTGGAGGAGCGGCGACGGACGGGACGGGCCTCGCCCCCGCCCCCGATAAAGTGGAGGGACACCTAAGCCTCGCATTTAATGCGCATTGTCCTGTAATACCAGGATAACCTCGCAACACTGTTGCCTTTCCACCTCCCGTGTGCCACTGTGGCAACCCCTTTTTCTATAAAAGGAGGCCCAAGGCGAAGAGGAGAGGGATTCGGCTTTTTGGAGCTCGTTACACCCCGTAGCTAGTTCAAGAACTCAGAATGCATCCACCAAAGAAGGACTAGGGTTTTACGCATCCTCGCGGCCCGAACCTGGATAAACGAACCGTGTGCTCTCTGTTAGACCCGCTCTTCTCTCAACCCCGCGCCCAGCAACCGCAGTAGGGATTCTTGTGATCCCATAGGTGTCGTTTCCCACCGACATCTTTGGCGCGCCAGGTAGGGGGCGCATTTGTGAGAATTTGATCTGGTAGTTAGCCTAGCGGTTCTTCATCGCCATGGCCCCTAAGAAGAAGACGGCCATGGCGATCGACTCGTTGGGGGCCGAACGTCCCGTGCCGGCGCGAACGAGCAGCGGACCGGTCGCGGACAGGACTCGGGTCGCGGCCCGCGAACACCGGCACCACCCAGGCAGTCGGAGCCTGGCGAGCAGCGTTGTTCGTGCACCAGACGGTCGGCCCCACGCCGCCGGATCCAAAGACGGAGCTGGACCCCCTGTCGGCGGATCGGGGCCCTCCGGGGGTGTCATTGCGCCAACTCCGGGCGGCGCGGCGACCTCCAGGATGCATACACCGGCGACCACCGCGCGTTCTTCCCATGGTGTGCGCCGAACAGCATCACCACGTTGGTGACCCTGGGCACCACCGTGGGAAGAGCCATGTGCGTCGTCAGCAAGGCGAAGGAGTTCAACACGCTCGCCAAAGCACTGGTGAAAATGGCACGCAACCACTGGGTCATGACAGAGCTCCTTCTAACATAGTTAGAAGTCGAAGCGTGCCACAATCGACTCGACTTCCCTCCTGCTGTGGAGAAGCTCGATGAGTGGAGGGCCACCATCCGGAGCCTCGTCGCCGTCGCGAACAAAGACGAGTCGCGACCGGCGGGGCCCTTGGGTCGGCGCTCCACCGAACCACCACATGCTGGCGCTGGGAGGACCGGGGGAGCTGCGGCCATGGTGCACTCTCCTCCTCCTCGCCAGCCACCACGGGCGTCGGCCTGTCGCGGCGACGCTGGTGATAACATCTCCATAGCGTCGTCCGATCCACGGACCCTCCGCGACCAGCGCCAGGTCCTTCGGGAGTGAGCTCATGAAGACGCTCGAACCACCGTCGAGCACCGGCGCGAAGCGCGCCGCCAGTCGGACAAGCGGGCGGGACCCACTACAGACCACCCAGCACCGGGGGGCCCCGGCGGCCTACCTTACAAGGTGGGCTGCCTGGCTTTTACCCGTGAGCTGAGGCAGTTCCAGTGGCCGTCCCACCGTACATTCAAGCCCGACATCGGCGAGAAGTACAGTGGCAAGACCCATCCGTCCGAGGTCCTCAGCATCTACACCATCGCGATGTAGGCCGCTGGGGCTCGCGACGACAAGGTGCTTGCCAACTACTTCCCGCTAGCGCTCAAGCCCAATGTGATGTCTTGGTTGACGTACTTGCCGGCCGACTCCATCTCTTCCTAGTCAGATCTGTGCCATGAGTTCGTTGGAGCCTTCACGGGAGGCCACCAAGCTCATGGCCAGGCCAGTGATCTGCATATCATTCCCCAGAAGGAAGGGGAGACCCTGTGCAAGTACATCCAGAGATTCAGCCGGGTGCAGTACAACATCCTCGACGTTCATCCCACCGCTGTGATTAGCGCGTTCCATCAGAACGTGCGCAATTGCAAGATGCGCGAGGAGTTGGTGATGACCAAGGTTAAAGATGTGGCCGAGCTCTACATTCTGGCCGACAGGTGCGCCCGGGATGAAGAGGGAAGGAAGTTCCCCGGCGAAAATGCCGGCGCGGAAACCGACTCTACTAAGGAGGACGCCGCCGCCCCGACGAAGAGGGCACAGCGTCGCAACAGGAAATGCAAAGGCAAGGCTGTGCTTGCTGTTGAGGGATCTGACGATACCGGTGCCAGCAAGAAGGTCAAGCCAGACACCCCCGGCAAGGAGATTGTAGGGTGCACCGCCTGCCAGGCCTTGGCGGCTACCGACAAGCCAGGAAGCTCCAGCAAGCAATACTGCAAAATCCACCGCACCAAGGGCCACGATCTCCAGAACTGCCAGCAAGTCGAGTTGCTTGCTGAGAAGAAAAAGGCTGAGTATGAAAGGCGGGACAAGGAGAAGGACCAAGATGGTGCTGAGGGATCCGGCAAGAAGCGCGGCAGCCAAGGAGGCCCCCCGGCAGGGACAAACAGCAAGAAAGACCCGCCCGGGGCCGTGACAAGAAACAAGAAGACAACGACCGCGACGAGGACGACGAGTCTGGTGAGCAAGGGTTCCAGAAGGCTACGGAGGCCATGTGCGTCGATGGCGGCGCCTCGCTGCACACCTCTCGCCGCTAGCTCAAGCAGTGGGCACGAGAGGTCACAGCAACAGAGCCATCGTTCGATGCTCGGAAGCCACTAAAGTGGTCCAGCACGCCCCTCATCTTTGACGACGAGGACCACCCTAATCGCACTACCGCAGTCGGGTGTTTGCCGTTGTTGGTTTCACCAACAATCCGCAACCTCAGGGTGAACAAGATGTTGGTTGACGGCGGGGCCGGCCTGAACCTGATCTTGCCTGTCGTGATCAAAAGGTTGCAAATCCCTGATGGAGACCTTGAGGAAACAGGCACGATTCAGGGGGTCAATCCGGGGAGAAGCCAGCCAAAGGGAAAGGTCACGCTGCCCGTGACGTTTGGAGGGGAGTTGAACTTCCGGATGGAGAGGATCGTCTTCGACGTGGCCGAGATCCCCTTGCCCTACAACGGGATCCTCAGCCGCCCGGCACTCGCTAAGTTCATGGCGGCATCAGACTACGCCTACAACATGCTAAAGATGCCCGGGCCGTTGACCATCATCGCCATTCCCTCCGACAAGAAGGACGCGCTGATCTGCGCCGACCAACTCTACCGAGAAGCAGTTGCAGCAGCTGCCGTCAAGGCACCTGCTCCTGCCGCCGAAGGCCCGGGAGGAAAAAAGGAGCCCAGCAAGACCTCTCGCACCCACTCCGGCAAGCGCACCCCCTAGGGGTGTTGTGCTAGCGCTGAGGACGTGCCAGAGAGCTCTGCCGACAAGAACAAGAGATCCAGAGCCGAGCCGCCGCAGACCAAGAAGGTGCCCGTCACGGAAGACGGCACGGGAGGGGCCTTCATCATAGGCTCCGCCCTCAGCAGCAAATAGGAAGGCGAGCTCGTCACCTTCCTGCGGGCGAATGTCGACGTGTTTTCATGGCAAGTGTCTGACATCCCCAGTGTTCCCAGGGAGGTGATTGAGCACCACCTAGCTGTCTACCCCCGCGCGCGGCCCGTCAAGCAGAAGGTCAGAAAGCAGGCTCTGGAGAGGCAGGAGTTCATCACAGAGGAGATCAGGAAGTTAGAAGCGACAGGTTTGGTGAGAGGGGTGCTCCACCCGACGTGGTTGGACAATCCGGTAGTGGTGCGCAAGGCGAATGGGAAGTGGAGGCTGTGTATTGATTACACAGATATCAATAAGGCTTGTCCTAAGGACCCCTTCCCATTGCCGTGCATCGACCAGATTGTTGACTCCACGGCCGGGTGTGATCTGCTATCATTCCTCGATGCCTACTCAGGCTACCACCAAATCTTCATGACAAGAGAGGATGAAGAGAAGACATCATTCATCACCCCATGTGGTACATATTGCTTTTTATGGGTGCCTTTCAGGTTGAAGAGTGCTGGCTCAACGTTTGCAAGAGCGGTCCAAATTGGTTTTGAACCTCAGCTCCATAGAAATATGGAGGCCTACATGGATGACATAGTGGTCAAAACCAAGGACGGGTCGACTCTTGTGCAAGATCTAGAAGAGACATTTGCCAGCCTGCGCAAGATCAACCTCAAGTTGAACCCTGAGAAGTACCTCTTCGGCGTCCCTTCCAGCAAGCTTCTCGGGTTCTTCGTGTCACAGCGCGGGATTGAGGCAAACCCAAACAAGATCAAGGCTATTGAGCAGATCAAGGCGCCCAAGCGGATCAAGGATGTGTGTCGGCTCGCCGGCTGCGTTGTCGCCATGAGCCGGTTCATCTCCAAGTCCGCCGAGCATGCCCTTCCCTTTTTCAAGATCTTGAAAAAGGTGGGCCCAATAGAGTGGACCCCAGAAGCCGAGGCCGCACTGCAGGACCTGAAGAAATACCTTTCCTCCACACCAATACTAGTTGCGCCTAAACCACAAGAGCCATTGCTGCTGTATTTGGCGGCAACGAACCAAGTGGTCAGTGCCGCACTAGTGGTGCAGAGGGAGGTCGACGAGGAGGCAGCAATGGCGGAAGAACCAGTGGATGACGAGCCAAAGATTCCCCCGGCAGGGCCTGGTGCCGACAAGGCGCGGCCCCCGGCAGAGTCTGGTGCCACCAGGGCGATGCCCCCGCGGCCGAGTGAAGTGGTGCCCAAGAAAAAGATGATGCAGCACCCGGTTTACTTTGTCAGCCCCCTCTTACAGGGGGCTAGGTCAAGGTATTCCTGTGTGCAAAAATTGCTCTTCGGCCTCCTCATGGCCTCGAGGAAGCTGCGTCACTACTTCCAGGCTCACGAGATCACTGTTGTGACTCGCCTCTCGTTGCAACGGATACTGCACAACCCAGACGCAACCGGAAGGATTGTGGAATGGGCCTTGGAGTTGTCAAGCTTCGGCTTAAAGTTTGAAAGTACCTCGACAATTCAGAGCAGAGTCCTGGCGGAGTTCATCGCGGAATGGACCTCGACGCCTGACGAAGAAATCCAGGAGACTACTCTCCCAGGCAAGGAAGCAGACTGCAACTGGATCATGTACTTTGATGGAGCCTTCTCGCTGCAAGCCGCCGGTGTCGGCGTGCTACTCATTGCACCCACCGGAGAGCACCTCAAGTACGTGATCCAGATGCACTTCCCCAGGGAGATGTCCACCAATAACACCTCCGAGTACGAGGGATTGCTTGCCGGTCTCAGGATCGCGACGGACCTCGGGGTTAAGAAGCTCATTGTCATGGGTGACTCGCAGCTCGTTGTCAGGCAGGTCAACAAAGTTTATCAGAGCCCACTGATGGAAGCATACGTAGATAAGGTGAGGAAGCTGGAGGAATGCTTTGACGGTATCCAGGCAGAGCACGTCCCCTGAGCAGAGAACAACATCGCCGATTACCTGTCAAAGCGTGCCGCATTCAAGCTACCTGTGGAACCAACTACCTTTTTGCTCCGGTTAACTCAACCATCCGTCGATCCATCAGCAGGGCAGAGAAAGCGGAGGAAATCAGGTCCCAGCAAGTACTTTCCTACAGAGCCCCCCGGGGCTACCGGCAAGGGTGCTGCCGCAGGCGCTAAGTCTACCCAAGGGCAGCTGGCTCCGACGGGGCGTCAGGCCCTGGCCGTGGAGACAGCCGCTCCCATGGCGGAAGAGATGCCTTTGGTCCTTGCCGCCAAGCCTCAGGCTCCGGCATGGGTGCAGCACACCGTCCAATTCCTCCAAACAGGGGAGCTTCCTGAGGAGCAGGAAGAAGCGGACAGAGTAGCCCGTCCGTCCGCCCTATACCAGTTCGTCGATGACGTCCTGTACCAGAGGAGGCCGAACGGTGTGAAACTCAAGCGCATCCCCCGGGAGGAAGGACTAGAGCTGTTGGCAGAGATACATGGAGGCATATGTGGCTCCCACATAGGGTCAAGGGCCCTTGCCGGGAAGGCATTCCGGCAAGGTTTCTTCTAGCCCACCGCCCTCCAGGATGCGACGACACTAGTCACCAAGTGTGAAGCGTGCCAGTTCCATTCAAAGAAGATTCATCAACTAGCTCAAGCCCTTCAGACAATCCCTCTCTCCTGGCCATTCTCGGTCTAGGGGCTCGATATACTGGGCCCTTTCCCCCGCGCTGTCAGGGGCTTTGAGTACTTGTACGTTGCAATGGACAAGTTCACAAAGTGGCCAGAGGTGGAAGCAGTGAGGAAGGTGACTGCTCAGTCAGCCATCAAATTCTTCAAAGGACTGGTCTGCTGTTTTGGTGTGCCAAACAGAGTCATCACCGACAACGGCACGCAGTTCACAAGCCACACCTTCATGCAGTACATCCGAGACCTCGACAGCAAGGTCTGTTTTGCTTCCGTGGCACATCCATGGAGCAACGGCCAAGCGGAGAGGGCAAATGCTGAAGTGTTGCGAGGCTTGAGAACAAAGACCTTTGACAGGCTGCACAAGAGTGGAAGGCGCTGGATTGATGAGTTGCCGGCGGTTCTTTGGTCGATCAGAACGATGCCAAATCGAGCCACTGGCCAGACACCTTTTGCCCTGGTATACGGGGCGGAAGCAGTTCTCCCCACGGAACTCATACACGGGTCACCTCGAGTGCTCGCTTTTGCCCAAGATGACGCGACGCTCCTTGAGGAAGATCATCTTCGGGCGGCTGTAAGAGCGGCACGCTACCAGCAAGCCTTGCGCCGCTACCATAGCCGCAAGGTTCATGCCCGAAGCCTTGAGAAAGGTGACCTTGTTCTTTGGCGCGTTCAGTCGGCCAAGAATTCCAACAAGTTGACGCCGAAGTGGGAAGGCCCTTATCGGGTAATACGAGTCACCAGGCCGGGCGCAGTCTGCTTGGAGACCGAGGATGCCATACCATTGAGAAACTCCTGGAACATCGAGCATCTTCAAAATTTTACCCAAAAGGCGCGGCTTGCTGGGCCTCCCGGAAAGCCACCTTTTGTACGAGCTTTGCCGACAAGGCATGTGACCCTCTATACAAAGCCAGGCACAGACCCTGAGCATAAATAAATGAAGTGCTGGCGCTCTAAGTTATAGCATGCATGCTAGGTCGAGTCTTGTCCTTGGTTAGGGTTGATAGTGCTTAGCGGCGGCTAACCCCTAGCTTAGAGGTCGAGTGTGCGTCTCTATGTTCTTCTCTATCTTCTTTGGTTCACAGGACACATGAGTATCCTTGCCGAGCTGCTTTGGAAGGAAGGAGACGGGCCAGCGTCCAGACCCCGGCAAGCCAGTATTGCCGGGGCTACAAGAGAAAAGATCCACCCGCGGCAAGCCAAGGTTGCCGAGGGCTGCAGATTCAGATAAGTTCTCTATCCCTTATCATGCGTTTCATTATGGACTGAGGTATGTGAAACCTCGTTTTATCCTTAGGCTACCGTGCTCCCCTCATTTCGGGCCCTAGGACTCATTTCCTGGGATCGAGTTTGGTCGTAGTCGCGACAGCAAGGAAATGAAAAGAGGAGCCTAAGCCCACCTCATCCCTGCCTCCGCCAAGGGCGTGAGAAAGGTCAAGTGGAGTGGGGGGACGGCAAGGCCTGTTGCCGGGCGAGAAAACGTTTATCTTAAAAGTAACAAGGATTTACTCCTTGTCGTGGGTTTTACCTGCGAACGAAAAACCCGGCAAACATCCCTTTTTCATTAAAACCATCCTGTACAGGTACAGTTCATACGAAATGAAAAACATGAACAAGGGGATTACAAGTTCTAAAGTTAACAAAGGCCCAAAGGCTTACAAGACTAAAAATAGATAAGATGTCCGTAATCCCTTTCTTGTCCCTCTCCTCGGGAAATGGAAAAAGAAAGCAGAAGGGCAAAAGGGGCACCTAGGCGAGCTACAAGTGGCAGAAGACACCAAGAGGACATCTTGGTGGTCGTCCAAGAGCTGGATGGTGATGGCGGCGCTGGAGGCAGAGCTCGAAGATGAGGCGGCAGGACGTCGGTACGCGACGAAGGCGTTGGTGCCTGCGTACTCCGACTTGACGGCCTTGCCGCCCGCCCTCTTTCTCTTCCGCAGCCTCCAACGCCAGCCGCCCAAGGAGACGACCCCAAGAAGTTCAAGGAGCTGGCGACACGGATGATGGGGTCGCCGGTGCCGCTCGGAGTAGCGCCCGACGCCTAATCGGACCCGTCATTCTACCGCCCGCTAGCCTCGTCGTTGTTGCCGTTGTCCTCCTCGCCACTCTCGCTCGAGGAGGAGTCTTCGTCGTCAGAATAGCTCTCCACACAGCACCTTACGCGAGTCCCGAAGTGCCCGAAGATCTTGACGGAGAGGGGCCACCCTCCATTAGTTTGAAATGGAGAGTGAGCCCATCGGTCAAGCTGTGGAGGCGAGCGAAGGTCTTCCACCCTCGGTGGAGATACATGATGTGAGGGGCGGGTAACTCGACGTCGGCCCATGTGCCGCCGTTCCCGCAGCCCCTCATATGCAACCGCAACGCCTGTGGTGGATCCAGCTCCATCTCTCGCGCGAATGGAGTTGGGAGGCGAAGGCGACGGCGCGGTGGCTGGCGCTGCCTGACGAAGAATTCGCAATGGTTGTCCCCGGCATGGCCCTCCATCGGAGGAGGAACTGCTGGCGGAGGAGAGGCTGATCTGCTGCCCCATCCTCCTCTTCCCCAAGTGCTACGCCCTCTGCCCCGGCCTCTCCCATGGCCTCGCACCCTCCCCCTTCCCCTCGCGGCCGGCTCTGCCAACACGGGCTCCGGGGGAGGAGGGACGCGTTGTCGAGCGGCGACCCTCGCCGCCACCATTGAAGGACCGGGATTCCCTTTCTCCATGGTGAATGAATGGAAGGAGCGGAAGCGAAGGGAGGTAGAAGATGGAATAATGCGGGGTGCCATCCCCCCTTCCCCCTCTTTATAAAGGAACGGGGTTGGGGCTCGGCCACCCCGCTCGGCCCATCAAGACACGGGAGGCGCAGGGAACCAAGACCGACCCGCTGCCCCAACCAGCGATGGCCCGGCTTCCCGCCTCCACCGTTTGCCACCCCGAGCGCATGAAAGACGCGTGGCAGACGTGTAGAACCGAGGAGATGGGTGAGGCAACCACTCCCCACCCCGTGATCGAGGGAGTGGACGCATTAAAGACTCATCCAGTAAATGAGCCACGCCTCCACGCCTCCCTCCCTTTACGGGGAAGGCGCGAGCCGCCTCTTTACTGTGATGTGACGCATGCGTGTGAAAACCGCCCCACGCATGCCGCCTACGTCACGCACGCCCCTCCACCCCGCGCCACGCGTGCGGGTCGTGGGAAGCACAACGCGCGAAAAACCTTACCGTGGTAAAAACCGCCCCACCTGCCCGCGCACTATTTTGGACCTGACCCAACAACGTGTCGGACTTATGTGTGGCCCAGGCCCGGGGGCTCCTGTCGGTGTACAAAACTAGGGGCACATTTTGTACCCCTTTACCTGTGCACGGGCAGTTAGAGCCGCGCCCATGACCACACCGAGCAGAGCAAGGGAGGTAAGCCAAGGTAAGATCGAAGCCCAAGACGAAGCAGAAGCAACGACAAGGACCAAGGCCACAAAGATCAGATGGGCAAAGCAGGTTTCCCCGGCAAGGACCCTTGTCGGGGCACCTCGCCCACGCCAGCCGAGCGAGCCACCCTCGAGCCCACCAACACTCGACAAATGCATTGGACAGGGCTCAGGAGGCACCTCTGTGGTGGCATGCAGATCTTCGTGAAGACAAAGAATAGTCAAGGTCAAATGAGGATAGGAAGGCAGCCATCCTCACTGAAGAAACCCACAAGACCCCCGGCAAGATCCTTGCCGGGGACGCCTGCACGCCACGGCAAGACCCTTGCCAGGCCACCCGGCAAGGCCCTCGCCAAGCGCACCAGCAGGGCCACCGTCAGGCCCACACCAGCCAAGTCTCCGCCGCCGTTCGCATGCAGCTGCCGACCCAACCAGCTGGGCAGGCACCTACGTGGCGACATGCAGCCCTTCGTGGGGACTCCACCACCGTGCCACCTCAGCTGCCTGCCTACCTACGTGGCACCGCATGCATCGCTGGCCAGGGCATGTGTTGAAGCTCGGAGGAGCGGCGACGGATAGGACGGGCCTCGCCCCCACCCCCGATAAAGTGGAGGGACACCTAAGCCTCGCATTTAATGCGCTTTGTCCTGTAATACCAGGATAACCTCGCAACACTATTGCCTTTCCACCTCCTGTGTGCCACTGTGGCAACCCCTTTTTCTATAAAAGGAGGCCCAAGGCAACGAGGAGAGGGATTCGGCTTTTTGGAGCTCATTACACCCCGTAGCTAGTTCAAGAACTCAGAATACATCCACCAAAGTAGGACTAGGGTTTTACACATCCTCGCGGCCTCAACCTGGATAAACGAACCGCGTGCTCTTTGTTAGACCCTCTCTTCTCTCAACCCCGTGCCCCGCAACCGCAGTAGGGATTCTTGTGATCCCATAGGTGTCGTTTCCCACTAACACCCTTAGCGACAAGCCGAGCCTTATAGATGGTCACATCACCATCCACGTCGGTCTTCTTCTTAAAGATCCATTTATTCTCTATGGCTTGCCGATCATCGGGCAAGTCTGTCAAAGTTCATACTTCATTTTCATACATGGATGATGGATCCTATCTTGGATTTCATGCCTTCAAGCCATTTGTTGGAATCCGGGCCCGCCATCGCTTCTTCATAGTTCGAAGGTTCACCGTTGTCTAACAACATGATTTCCAGGATAGGGTTACCATACCACTCTGGTGCGGAACGTGCCCTTGTGGACCTACGAAGTTCAGTAGCACCTTGATCTGAAGTTTCATGATCATCATCATTAACTTCCTCTCTAGTCGGTGCAGGCACCACAGAAACATCTTCCTGAGCTATGCTACTTTCCGGTTCAAGAGGTAGTAGCTCATCAAGTTCTACTTTCCTCCCACTTTCTTCTTTCGAGAGAACCTCTTTCTCTAGAAAGGATCCATTCTTGGCAACAAAGATCTTGCCTTCAGGTCTGAGGTAGAAAGTATACCCAATAGTTTCCTTAGGGTATCCTATGAAGATGCATTTTTCCGACTTGGGTTCGAGCTTTTCAGGTTGAAGTTTCTTGACATCACTACAAAAAAATACACTTCCGTGATGATACGTGTTTGTCACAGTAGGTCGCGTTTTTTGTCATGCATGTACATCCATGACGATTTTATGACAGAATCAAGATAGTCATACATGTTTTGTCGTAGAAGTGTTCCATGTCACCAAAATTATCATCACAGAAGTGTCCACTTCCATGACGATAAATCGCGTGTCACAGAAGTGCTTTCGTCAAGGGTGACCGACACGTGGCATCCATCGTAACGGAACACCATTAAGCTATCGGGTCAGATTTTGGATCTGATAACCCGTTAACAGCCCTGACCAATGGGAAATTTCCACGTGTAAAATTTTGATTGGCCGAAGGGAACACCTGTCAGCTCGTCAGTGGGCCAGATGTCGCCCGTCTGTTGGACGAGACATGCCTACGATACGTCGACACGTTGCTGGGCCCAACAGAGGCCCATATAGGTAGGCCGGCCCATTCAAAGGCCCGTAGAATTTAATCGGGTACTAGTGGGCCAGCCCAATAATGGCCTGCTTAATAAAGGCCCATTTACGGCCTGAAGCCAGATCTGGCCCGTTAATTGTTCGCCCAATATTTGGGCCCATTTACGGCCCGAAGCCAGATCTGGCCCGTTAATTGTTCACCCAATATTTGGGCCCATTTGCGGCCCGAAGCCAGATCTGGCCCGTTAATTATTCGTCGAATATTTGGGCCCAACTACAGCCCAGTGACTTTCGGCCTGTTAGAGGCCTGATGTAGACATGGGCCCATTTCAGCCCGGTGTGACTTTCGGCCTGGGAATGGCCCGTGCTGCCCATGGGCCATATATGGTGTGACAGGACATCGGGCCCACTAACGGCCCGTGCTAAAGGTGGCAACAGTTAAGCCCAACATGACTTTGGGCATGTTAAAGGCCTGTCGTGTAATTCGGCCCGTTGATGCCTGTGCTAAGCTTTCGGCCTCTTAAAGGCCCATGATATCAGTGGGCCAACTAAGGCCAGAGATATGTTTCGGCCTAGTAACGGCCCGTGAGCTAACTAGGCCCAAAACGGCCCGGTCTACATTTCGGCCTGCTGAAGGCCCATCGACGACTAGTGAAAATTGAGGCCCAACATGCATTTTGGCCTGCTAAAGGCCCGTTGTTTCAGCTCGGCCATAACAGGCCAGTACAATATTCAGCATGTTAATGGCCCAACGCTACCTGGGCCAAACTAAGCGCTGGGTCGACAAAAGGCCCAACTAAAATATAGGCCGGTGTAAGTTTGGGCCTGGCGCAATGTGTGAAGGCCCCAATCATTCGGTCCCAAGAAAGATGCAGGCCGTCCCAATTGGTGCCCGCTAAAAACCTGGCCCGTTAGAGTCGAATGTTTCGGTCCGGTCGACTACATCTGATTTTTTTTCAGATAGCGAATGATGGCAGTAACTAGTAGGAATTAAGAACAAACCTACTCTATATAATAAAGAAATTACGGCATAGTAACTAAGAATAAACCTACACTATACAATAAAGGATTTAAGGTATATTACATCCACTGGGCATCGAAGTTCGCCACCAGTGATCATAAAGCGCAACGAAGAAGCAGATTACAAAAACTGGCACCATTACAGCATAACAAAATAATACTGAACCGAGACCACTTCCAAGACAGTTCAAGAAAGGTTAGCCTTGCGGGGGAACTGCTGCGCAAGCTGCTAAGCAAGGCTGTGAGACCGGCCTAGCATGTCGGTCATAGCTTCCAGTTATAGCTGTTTAGCGATGAGGTTCTCATTGGTGTTCTCCTCCATCTTTCTTAGAGATAGGACTTCAAGTCGAAGTTGAGTTGCATAATGCCTTTCTGCTAGAACTTGGGACTGAAGAAGTCGAACTGATTCAGGCAACGAATTCTGTGAGCTTGTCTGACTATTAGTCTCAAGTAACTTGAACACTGCATCAAGACAAGACTTTGGGGTTGTCTCGCTATCTTCAAGATGTTTTGCCTTCTTTGCTACAATATATGTTGGGTTTGTCTCACAGCCTTCAGCAGACTTGTGCATGCCATCAGGCATATCACCCTGAAACAAAGCAGAGAGATGACAGGTTTTGCACATGTATAAACAAAGATGATAATTGTTCTGTCAATTCTATCCAATTTCAAATTAGAAAATAAAGTGTAAGTTCAAAATATCAATAGCATAATTTGGCATTGTTCACAATGCGGGGAGCTTCACCACACTACTAGATTGCCATGTCAACATAACAAGCATAGATGAAGGGCAAAGAAAATCATTGTATCTATTTTGGATAATGTGCATGGCATGTTGTTCATATCATCAGCCACATCAGTATGATAAAAACAGGAGATGACAAGGTGCAAACGTGGGCTGCTTCACCACACATTGGATTATAGATCCACAAAAACAAGCATACATATAGGGAGTATTAAGTAATGTGCATGGTATGAATAAGGAATTTGGTTTTACAAGTAAAACTTAGAACTTACGGTTCTTACGAACATGCATTTTGGTAGAAACAGCAAACTAAACAGCAGTAAACGATAGGGAGTATCAGAAAATTAAACAGCAGTTGAGGATAAAGGCTTTAGAAGGACTGACTTACATTAACAGTTAACACCGGCTTTATAATGCCCTTCTCCATGGCAAGGGAAGGATAACTCAAGAATTTCAGCACAAAATCTTCTTCGTAAGCATTGTCTGTACTCTACATTTTGTAGAGAGTAATTATAGATATGATAATACTGGAACGGATAGAGGATAATGAAGATAAGATGCTGATTGATGCTACATAATCAACTACCAATCCCTGGAAGTACAAGTGTTACAGGACAAAATATACTGACAAGAGCAATGGGCTACACTTTTGCACTGGCATTGTCTGTGTATTCTACTTGTTGGTAAGATTAAATATAGATCGATCTTTTTTTAGTAAATGGTGGGCGAGGGAGATAAGATGCAGAATGCTACAAAATGAACCAGTCCCTCTTCCCATAATACAAGAGTGTTTTGAACACTAGTGTACTGTACAAAACGTTCTTATATTATGGGACGGAGGGAGTAGCTGTCAATGTAAGTACAGTGATAGACCATGTTCAGTCCTTACAAGAGGATTGCAGAGCTAAACCTCTTCAAAAGCATTGGGTTGATTCTAAATTTATGTAAGATTCCATACGGATCTTATAATGTCCACCGAATGGATGACTACGAGGCTAACATGTGCAGCGATGCTACATAGTCAAACAGCTATGAAAGTAAGTATGGTCATACAGGGCAAGAGGTACTCACAAGAGCAATGCAGTGTGCAGTATAGTTGCAAGATTCTATGGTCCCTTGAGAACGAATGTTCTTCTGCTAACAGTTTTCGTACAAGTGAGACATTAAGGCAAATGCAAAAATGTAGTTCAAATTGTGATGTGATATCATAGATAGTACCTTACGCTGCAGCCGAGACCAATGTGTAACAAGATTATTCACTCACTGTCGGATAAATGTAGCACCGGAGACTTTACAGAAATTTCGTTCAGAGGATTGCCATCGAAGTGCGCTTCCTCAGGTAGGAACGATACTTCATCAACGAGTGCTTGAAAAGCGCAACCAACCCTTGCTCGTCATCACAATCCAGTTTGCACCTCACCTATTTAAAAGAATGAAATCTTGTGTCTTCTGTCAGCAAAAACATATGCAGTAATAACCATCAATAACATTAGTACATTACTTACGCGTAAGTTGCCGAGGAAGACTGGAAATTGTTCTGTGTCTGCGGTATAATCTTTCCATGAAGGAAAGATGCGCACAAAGTTCCTGACAACAACATAAGCTTCGTCTTCTAAACTGGGAAGAAATGGAACAGGGGTCCTATTTGCTGCAATTGGGGCTCTCTCTGGTTCGAAAAGGGATTTGGCAACTGGATTTGGTGTACTCTTTGCTGGAATGGGGGTTTTGCGTCGTACAGCTGGTGCTATGTCAACTGGCATAATCATACTGTTTGCTGCAGTTGGGGTCTGCTGAGTTGGGGAATCAGAAATGACCAGTGTAGTAGGGCTAGAGTCTGCTAGAGTTGGGGTATTTTGTGGGTCAGGTGATATTGCAACTACACCTAATGGGCTATTTGATTTATCAGGTGCAACTACCTTTTCCAAATACTTTGCTTGTGCTCCTCCATGATCAGCAATCGCCCTCTTCCTTTTGAACGTCTAATACACAAGAACAACATTTGAATGGATAAATATGGTATGATGACAGATGAAATATGTACTGAAAATGGATAGGCAGGGTGTATTCACATACACGATGTGTAAACTAAGCTAATGGCAGTTCAACAAAGTAGAAGCAATGCAAAGCATCAGTTGCAAGATATGTGCGAGCAATGTAACCTTGGAAAGTTAGAGCAAGTACCTTGATGGGTGAATAAGATAGGTCATCTTCCTCTGACTCCTCCACTAGGGAGCTACATTGACTTAGGTCTTCTAAACTGGGAAGAAATGAAATGGTGGTCCTATTTGCTGCAATTGAGGCTCTCTCTGGTTTAAAAGGGGATTTGGCAACTGGATTTGGTGTACTCTTTGCTGGAATGGGGGTTTTGTGTCGTACAGCTGGTGCTATGTCAACTGGCATAATCATACTGTTTGCTGCAGTTGGGGTCTGCTGAGTTGGGGCATCAGAAATGACCAGTGTAGTAGGGCTAGAGTCTGCTAGAGTTGGGGTATTTTGTGGATCATGTGATATTGCAACTACACCTAATGGGCTATTTGATTTATCAGGTGCCACTACCTTTTCCAAATACTTTGCTTGTGCTCCTCCACGATCAGCAATCGCCCTCTTCCTTTTGAACGTCTGATACACAAGAAGAATGGATAGATATGGTATGATGACAGATGGAATATGTAATGAAAATGGATAGGCAGGGCGTATTCACATACACGATGTGTAAACTAAGCTAACGGCAGTTCAACAAAGTAGAAGCAATGCAAAGCATCAGTTCCAAGATATGTGCGAGCAATGTAACCTTGGAAAGTTAGAGCAAGTACCTTGATGGGTGAATAAGATAGGGCATCTTCCTCTGACTCCTCCACTAGGGAACTACAATGACTTAGGTCTCCCTCTAGCTCAAAATCACTGTTAGGATCATATTCTGAGCATGAATCTGTAGGTGGAGAGCGTTTGCATTGCATTGCATCCAGACTTGATTTAAGTCCCTTAATGCCAAGTTTGACAGCCATGGCATTGTTCTGCTTTATTCTTTTCATGCGCGCAAGCTCGTAATCATTATGATGTTGTTCAGAATCTAAGATTCATGAAAACATAAAAAGTAGTCAGATTATCTATGGAATGCATTGCGGATTCAACTAGGAGAGTGTCTCCCTATAAACCCATGCATATGCAAAGTTCACCTCCCCAACCGTGCTGACCAGACCACACACAGAAATACAAACCCCTTATGTCTCTATAACAGGCAGGCACACATTTCAAAACTGAAGTAGGAACATTAGAATCATTTGAAATTCGTATTTGAACAAATAAACTAAGCAATTATGAGTGGCGTAATGTTTAGCTTCAAGGGTGGAGTGTTGGTAGTGCAACACAAAGCAAGTAGGCAGATTGTATTCCATGTAAAAGATCGAAACCTATGTAAAAGCTGGAAATGACACTTTCTTTCTATACAATGTAGTGTTTGTTACCCACACATGATGGAAGAGATCACATAGAGAAATACTAGTCACTCATGTCTACGGTTCCAGTATTTAAAAACAGGGTGGTCCACCCTAAAAGAATATTAACAACAAATATGACAAGGCAAGCATAGATGTAGTGAATCAATCATTTACTTGTGAGCTTACTAGGACAAGTATGCAGAATTATAACTGCAGTAAGAGACCGTCCAAAATCTGAATGAAGAAGTTTGTCTAGCACTTATTGTTTGCAACTAATCGACGTGAATAATTGGATATTATATCGAATGAGTAAGAAAGACAAGTAAAATTATCAACAAACCTGGCTTGCAGTAGTAATCTGGGTCAATGTCACTACGACCAACAATCCGAAATGACTAGTTTCTGTTCCGAGGGCCGGAATTTTGAAAACCCTGTGAACTTTAGAGGTACTAAAGATTACTGAAATACATGTGAACCATTAAGTGTAGGTAGCACTGAGCACACAACAAACCCTAATGACAGTCCTGCCTAATGAGTAATGAATCAATTAGAAAATGGGTGATGAGGAGTGGCTGCTGAGTGTTGAGGATGTATCTCAGGATAAATCGGGTTGGCTTGGTGGGTGATGCACGCCTGAGCCCTGAACGGACTAGGAAGGTAGGCACGGCGGCGTGCCTGGGCAGCGGTGACGCTGTTGGGCGAGCGGCTCCTGGCCTCCTGTTAGTCCGACGTCTCCTCCTAGAGTCATGTCGTCTGGGGACGGCAAGTCGCCGGCGAGGCAGGCGGCTGGGGCGAGTAGAGATCGGAAGCGCGCAGCAGAACAGAGGGGAATCGGGGCCTGGCACGACCCAAAATCCCAGGGTGGGCCGGCCCGCCGTGGGCACCCTGTAGAGATACACACCCGAGCGACGAACATGCATTTTCGAAACTAATTTAGGAACATTTAGCTGACCAATTAAACAACTATGTTTTAATAATATCATATTCGTATTTGAACAACTAAGCTTGTTTAGCTTGATGGGTGAAGCGGTGTTATTATGACACGAAGCACGTATTCTGATCGTATAGTGATCATAAAAGGGGGAAACTCTAAGCATATTTTTTTAGCAAAAGAGGGTTTCCCCTCCGATTTCTATTAAAGAAACCACCACGGAACCAACATGATCAATTAAACCCTAAGCATGATCAATTAAACCGTATTATGGCTGTGCATGGCAGATTTGAAGCTGCAAACCAGAGAAATGATATTTAGCATCCATTGTTTGCTTCGAACTAAGAACTAAATTCTAAGAGCTGAAAAGAAAGTAGAGTAACCAAGTTAAGATCTATTTTCTGGTTGAGATCAAAAAGTTGAGGAGATATGAAGTACCACCTCTCTTGCGACGCCGTGTAGGCATCGGGGGTGCGATGGCTGTTGGTGGCGTTGAAGCAGATCTGCGACGGTAGACGGGTGCATCGGGGGATAAGTCCCGTTGCGGTGGAAGTGAAGGTCGTGTGAGCGGCCCCGGCAAAGAGGACGACGACGCCGATGAAGCGAGAGGACGTGATGCAAGGCTATTGGTCCGTCGCCGTGGATGAGGAACATTCATCTCTAGCAGTGGACGACGCGGTCTTGGTAGGCGCTCCGGCATGGTGGAGGACGGTGGCGATGGATGTGGTGGAGGACGGCGGCGATGGATAGGGTGGCGGACGGAGGCTGGTGTGGGGATGGGGTGTTCTAGCACGGACGGTGTATGAATGGGAAAATGGAGGGAGAGGTATGGGGAACCATGTTTTTGGGACGGGCCTGTCTGAAATATGGGAAAGTTATGAACTTAGCCCCCGTTTAAAATTTGGATGTCTCGTCGGTTGGGGATAGGACGGTAATCTCGCATCTCACCAATATTTGCCCAGAGCGATTTCGGGCAAGGAGAGGGTGATTGGCGCCCATGGTTGGCGCCCACTATGTATGAACGGGCCTGACAGGTAGGGCGGTTGTGTCACGTCTGAGTGAAGTTACAAACCTGCCCCTATTGAAAATATTTGCCTACATCGATTTCGTCCGAGTCGAGTTTGTTTTGCCGCCCACCGTGTATGAATGGGGAATGGAGGAAGAAACAGAGGTCTTTCGGACGATCTTGACTCAAATGAGTTTTGCTGCCCATGTTTGACGCCCACCGTGTCGGAATGGGCTCAGAGGCGGTCGTGTCATGTCTAATTGAAGTTACTAACCTACCCCTATTTAGAGCAGTGGAAATCGGGCCGATGGATTGTCCGTGTAATGGTTAGACAGTAATTTCCATCTCCCAAACACTTGGCTTCGGGCAGCCGACGTGGGAGTGGACATTTTGCTGCTTCTTTCGAATTTTGGGACAATAAGCATCCACGTTTACCCTGGCAACTAAATTCCAATCCATTTTGTATTCCTATATGAATCTTTATAAATCATTCTATGTGTTTTTATATATCTTCAAAAGGACGACAAAGATGTATTCCACTGTCATATATGAATATGGTTTACAAATGCTGATACTCAAATTCAGAAACTAGAATCCAGTTTAAGGTGAATTCGAATATTTGGAACACTTCATGTTCAACTCAAATGTCACACGCAGCATAATGTCTACTCCCATTTAGATATATACACAAGCGATGTATCAAGATTCAAATACCGAGTCAATCAACCAAGGATGTACAGAACTAACATACATATAAACACTTATAGAGTATATGGATCAATAATATCAACTAACATACATAAGCCAGGCCGCTGTACTTTTTTTGGCTACAACAGCATCCTTTTTTTAGCTAGCATCTTGGCCCTTTCCGATGTGTGCCACTTATGTTCCATCTATACTACTACTATTGTTGAATGCACATTCAGCCCGATTGGCATATTTGTAGGTCTGGCACAGCAATCCAAATGAAATGTCTCCGAGTCTTATCAATTAATACAGACTTGTGCTCAAATAAAATTACAAACCAAAAAACAAAAAAACAATTATTACATGATCTCTAAAACGAATGGTTTGATTGATTACATGAACACACAACACAAAGGTTATTCAACTATGGAAAGAACATTTCACCTATGATTTACCAAGTAGGAATTTAGTTTCCTTTTTTCCTTCAGGACCTTAAAAATCTGGTTAGTCTCAGCTTGCTTCGTTTTGAAATCCACCAAATATTTAATGGTTGTCTTGAGTACTGCTTGTGATTGTGCTGTTTGCTTCCTCAACATGTCAACTTCATCTCTAAGTGCAGAAGTAGAATCTCTTTCTACCACTAGTTTAGCCTCTAGAGCATCAGCAGTTGGCAATTCATAATGCACGATTGGGCCGGTGCCACTGCTGTGGGATGATGCAACGTCCATGGGGACCTCGCTCTTTGATCTTGGGCTAACCTGTTTTGCCATTAAAGTTCCGATTGGATTCAGAAAAGTTGAAGTTAGCAAAACATCTCAATTGGGAGTTATAACAGCAAACCAGTTAAACAAGCAAGGAATTAAAGAGTTTCAATTGGATGCTGAAAAGTAGTTATTAACATCATTGTAACCCGCTGTTGCAGCAGCAAAGCAGTTAAACAAACAAGTAGATATTTAAGTTAAGGCAAACAGGTAATTCTTAGTAGTAAGTATCAAACACATAGATAGGCGTAGTCTACAATATGATTAACAGGCTGTGCCATTATGTAATCAGTAGCAAACTAAATTAAGCCAAGCAACGTAATTGAACAATTTTGCAATAAGTGGCTAACTAAAATTCCGAGAAGCAGGTAACTGAACTTACACTAGTTCTTTGTACAGGCACACTTCAACTTATTTTTCGCTTACAAGGTTGTATGAAGGAGTCCATGGCATCAATTGCTTGGATACGCAGTCCCAATACTTCTTTCTTCCCACACTGCACGGGTAAGTCAAATGGTTAATCTGGTAAGATGGTGCGTCCTTGATATGTTATATGAGGACGTGTAGTCAGACTAGTTGTAGCCAAACACATCACACTAGCTTTTACTGTATATTTCATGCGATTACTTTTGGCATATCGAGATCTAAGCAATCTACAATAGGATGAAAAGACTAGCATCCTTCACATTATTGGCGAACTCAGTTCATAGAAACAAGCAATTCAACCATTCTGTGGGTAAATTAAAAGCGCCACTGGAATATTTTTCACTACCCAATCATACACGCAAAAAGGGGCGATGCCACCATAGGGGCTGGTATGGGCGGCCGCCTCAGGTGGCTGGAAAGTGTGCACCTAGTTTGAGTCGTCCAAGTTGGCCCATGCTAGTTTTGTTCGTCCCAACGCACGAGCAGGCAATGTAAAAAATGAAGAAAAATGTTTCAATTTGGATGGGCCAATAACATAAGTGCAAGGCAGGCCCTATAGCAGGCTCGTGGCCCAAATGAGCGCCTCCCATATCGATCGACAGCAGGAAAAATCCCAATTCATTCGCTCCAGCCTCCAGTCTGGTTCGCTCCTAACCTATCTGCCGCTGGACAGACCGACACAGCACTTCCTCGTTGGAGGGCGGTCACCGGGCTTCAAGCGAACGGAAGGACAAGAAGATGAAGATCCAACCCTGGGTGTAGCCTGCGTGGGAGGCAGCAGCGGCAGCACAGGCATGGCATCGAGCTTGCGCAAACGGACAGTCGCAGCTTGCAAGAGTAGCATGCGCAACGAGCAGGTACATCACATCCCTGATTATATCTAATTCAACTCTTCAATTTCTGGCCAATAGTTAAACCTGACGGTGTTGTAAAACTGCTTGTATGTAGGGAATCTATGAGAAAATGAAACAAATTTCTACTTATTTTATAACTCCCCCAATCAATATTGAACTGACTGAATCTGATGTATCTAATCAAGTTTCCGGTGCAAACATACAAGCTCATGTTGTTCTTGAGCCTGAAGTGTCTAATGAACAGACTGCTAATGAAGGATTTGATGCAAACATTTTACATGCTCCTGGTGATGAACATATAGTGTCTAATGAGGGATCTAATGCAAGCATTTTGCAAGCTCATTGAAGGATTTAGTGTCTAATAATGATCTACTATGTTGAGAGAGACAGAGATTTGCAGGCATTGATGACAAGCAAATTATAGTGCATTTCCATAGCTTGAGGAAACGTCGAGACCATCTACCAGAAAGTCCCCATATCATGACAACATAGCATAAATACTTTTCTAATATGTTGTTTGAAACTATTGGCATACTTGTGCAGGATAGATATATTGATATGCAGTTTGCGCACTGGTTATACATGCAATTACACTTCGATATTTTCAGCCAGAGAACGAATGATTCAAGCAGGTACATACCATGTTTGTAGTCCTTGTACACCATGTTGCATTTTGTGTTTTTTGGTGCTTGCATCATTTAGTGTTTATAATCTGAACTACTTTGGATCATTAGCTAGTTTTCAAAGTGCATGTGGCTTCACATTTCTCAAGTTATGTTGATTTCCGGAGTGCAATTGCCTTCATATTTTTTTAAGTTAAATGTTCGCCCCTGGTAACTTGAATTCATGGATCAGCCACTTCACATAAATCATACACGAATGCCAGTACGAATTAAATGAAATGCAGGGACTTACGCTAGCTCGTTGTACAGGCTCATTGCAGCTCTGCTTGCGCTTGGGATGTTCCATGTACAAGTCCATGTTACCACTGGCTTGGATGTGCAGGCCTTGTGCTCCTTACATCCCCCTCTGCATTTTTGACATGGCGAATGGTTGATCAAATAAGAGGAATCGACCTTGATGTTGTACCGGAGGACAGACACTTACAAGGTTATACGAGTGTGCAGGATGTGTACCAGATCCCGTAGTGCCGTCATGCTTCGCTAAAATATGGATTTGCTTGTTTCAGATGATATCTCCAGAAGAAATAAGAGCTAAAGTCAGAGTTGGATAGGCGTGTAAGCTAAGAGAG
This sequence comes from Triticum urartu, assembly GCF_056163025.1. Lineage (NCBI taxonomy): Eukaryota > Viridiplantae > Streptophyta > Magnoliopsida > Poales > Poaceae > Triticum > Triticum urartu. Next base: position 445,381,401 of record NC_141876.1, read on the forward strand.
CAGTGAAAGGATATCCAAACATCGTCGGAACAGTGCACAAGGGAGTGATGTGTGGATACCTAGTTCGGGACGGCGTTTGGGCATGCTCGCCTAGCTAGAGTGCGGGTCACTTTAGAGCCGTTAAGGGTGATGCGCTGGCGTTGGCTGGCCACGCACGGATGCAAATCTTGAGTGGCAGCGGAGCGCTACGATGCGGTGGACGAGACCGTTGGTGAAGCCCCAACGGCCTCGGGGGGCGGAGGTGCGACGATGTGCTCGATGAAGTAGCCCCGGTGAGCTGGGAGACGGCGTCGGTCAAGCGCACCTGATGCGGTGGAACTCGGTGTCTGTGAGGCACATTGGTTGCGGCAGCCGACGTTGTCGGTGGAGCACCCAGTGCGGTGGATGAGGGCGTAGATGAGGTAGATCCAATGCGGTGGTGAAGCGCGACTATCGTCTTCATCGTCGTCGTCCGGCACAGAGGTGGGGAATTGTAACGCCCCGAGACCGATGTGCCAGGTGTCCGTCAGTTATTCGCTGTCGCCGTCAGGTCTTTTGCTTGCGTGTTGCATCTTATCATGCCATCATGTGCATTGCATCATCACGTTTTCAAAACTTGCATCCGTCCCGGTCTCCTCTTTCCTTCCGTTGTCCGTCCTGAGCCCAAACACACTTGCACGCGCCCGCGGCATGTCCGAAATAGTATTTTATAAGTGGCCGGAAAATGTTCTCGGAATGGGTTGAAAGTTGGCGTGTGGTCTTGTTATAGTGTAGATAGACCGCCTGTCAAGTTTCATTGCATTCGGAGTTCGTTTGATAGCCCAACCGTTAAACTATAGCGGCGATATAGCCAGTCAAACGTCGGATGTTTTCGGTCTCCGGAAACAGTTGCCGGGCTGCACTCCTCTCCTCTCATCTCAGCCCAACCTCTTTTCGTAACCCACTTGCTAGCCCACCTATCTAACCCTCTCCGCTCCGGGTCGTCCGATCGAGATCGAACGGCTCCGAAACGGACTAAAATCCCCAACCCTAGCTCCTCCTGCTATATATAGCAGCCCCCCCCCCTTGCCATTTTTGGCCTTCTCCTTCCTCCTCCTCGAAATCCGCGCCCCCAATCATCAGCCAGCCGCCTCCCACCTCCTCTGCCTTGTTTTCCGCGCCGGCCAAGTCCTCCGCCGCCACTTGTCGCGCCTCCATTAGCCCCGCCGCCACCTGACCGCGCCCTCCTCCAACCCGGGTGTGCCACGCATCCCAGCCAACCTCCCACCACCGCCAAGCCCGCCAGGACCCGCTTCGGGCCCTGGGAAGCCCATCGGGGCCCAAGCGCTCCGCCGCCGTCGCCCGAATGCTCCGCCACCGAGCGGCGCCGTTCCCGCAAGGAGAGCCCCGACCTCCCATTCGCCCTCTGCCTCCCTGCCAACGTCTCCAGAGCGTGGCCGCCAACGAGAACCTCCGCCAGGAGAGCCCCGACCCCAGGCAGATCCGCTGCCGCGCCATGTCTCCTTTTCCCTTCTTTATCTCTCTGCCTAACCCCCTCAGTTTTCCTTCCCCGCAGGCCCGCCGCCGCCATGTTCAACCATCGCCGGAGCTCTGCATCGTCGTCGTCGTTGGCCAGATTCGGGCCAGGCGCCCCGGATCCGAGCTCCACCACCGCAGATCTGACCTCCCTTTTGCCTTCTCAAGCGGATCCGCCATCCCATGTCGTCGTTGACTGCCGGAACCACCGTCGCTGCCTTCCCGTGCAAGAGGAGGACGAGCCCCTCGCCCTACGTGCCTCCTCTGCCCGCACGTGCATGGGCTCCTGCGTCGCAAGGCCCAGCGCACCCCTCCTGCAGCCCGTCTTGCTCGTCCTTGGACCGGGCCGAAGCCCACTGGGTGAGGCCACTCCCCTGAGTGCCTTCCTTTTTTTTCCCTTGCTGTTGGGCCATGCTCTGTACGCCCAGTTTCGGCCCATGTCATGTTTTTTTCCGTTCTGCGAATTTGTCCAATTTTCCAGAGATGTCAGTTTTACAGAAAAGCCCCCTAAACTTCATGCATTTAATAACTCCACAACTGTGCATCGGATCTAAATAAATTATATATGAAACTTGCTTAGAATTTCATCTAGTTTCATAATATGCAACTTTCATCTATGTTTAAAAGGTTTAAAATGCTGTTTGATTAAATTTGCTAGATGGCATGTTAAAATGATTTATTTCATAACTAAATAACCGTAGCTCGGTTTTTAATAAACTTTAGATGTAATTGGGGTAGAAAAATGCCTAGTTTAACATGGTGGCTTCATTTTTCATGCTTAACAACTCTAAAATTATGTTTATGGCAGAACAGTACCTAACCGAATATATGCACATGAGGAGTTTCCTGATTTGTTGTTTGTTGTTCCCGGCCTCATTTAAACTTGACTAGATGGTATAGTTTTGTTTTGCTTCACCTCTTGCCATGCTAACAACATTTAATCTTGTTGGGTACATAAACAAGATTGAACCAAATAATGGAACGTGGTGTTTCGTCAATATGCAACTCCGTTGCATAATGAGCTCCACTTAATTTGTAGGATTGTTTGTGCACTTTGCCATGCCATGTTTCCTTAAACCGGACATGCATCATACTTGGTTGTGCATCATGCCATGTCTATGTGTTGGTTGTTTACTATGTTGTGTGCTTCTTTCCGGTGTTTGCTTCTTCGGGTTGGATTCGATAATGTCGCGTTTGTGAGGAACCGTTCGTCTACATCTGTTTGTCTTCTTCATGGACTCGTTCTTCTTCCTTGCGGGATTTCAGGCAAGATGATCATACCCTCGAAATCACTTCTATCTTTGCTTGCTAGATGCTCGCTCTTTTGCTATGCCTATGCTGCGATACCTACCACTTGCTTATCATGCCTCCCAGATTGTCGAACCAAGCCTCTAACCCACCTTGTCCTAGCAAACCGTTGTTTGGCTATGTTACCGCTTTGCTCAGCCCCTCTTATAGCGTTGTTAGTTGTAGGTGAAGATTGAAGTTTGTTCCTTGTTGGAACATGGAGATGTTGTTCCTTGTTGGAACCTGTTACTTGTTGGGTTATCACAATATATCTTATTTAATTAATGCATCTATATACTTGGTAAAGGGTGGAAGGCTCGGCCTTATGCCTGGTGTTTTGTTCCACTCTTGCCGCCCTAGTTTCCGTCATATCGGTGTTATGTTCCTGGATTTTGCGTTCCTTACGCGGTTGGGTAATAATGGGAACCCCTTGACAGTTTGCCTTAAGTAAAGCTCCTCCAGCAATGCCCAACATTGGTTTTACCATTTGCCACCTAGCCTTTTCTTTTCCCTTGGGAGTCGCGCTCCTGAGGGTCATAATTATTTTACCCCCCGGGCCAGTGCTCCTCTGAGTGTTGGTCCAACTTGTCAGCCGCCGGTGGCCACCAGGGGCAACTCTGGGCTGGCCTACCGGAAGTTTGGACGATCCGGTGTGCCCTGAGAAAGAGATATGTGCAGCTCCTATCGGGATTTGTTGGCACATTCGGGCGGTGTTGCTGGTTTAGTTTTACCCTGTCGAAATGTCTTGTTGTACCGGGATACTGAGTCTGATCGGAATGTCTCGGGAGGAGGTCTATTCCTTCGTTGACCGTGAGAGCTTGTGATGGGCTAAGTTGGGCACCCCTGCAGGGTTTTGAACTTTCGAAAGCCGTGCCCGCGGTTATGGGCAGATGGGAATTTGTTAATGTCCGGTTGTAGAAAACCTGAAGTTGACCTTAATTAAAATGAATCAACCGCGTGTGTAACCGTGATGGCCTCTTTCCGGCGGAGTCCGGGAAGTGAACACGGTGTTGGAGTTATGCTTGACGTAGGTTGTTTTAGGATCACTTCTTGATCATACTTTTATCGACCGTGCTTTGCCGTCTCTTCTCGCTCTCATTTGCGTATGTTAGCCACCATATATGCTAGTCACTTGCTGCAACTCCACCTCATACCTTTTACCTTACCCATAAGCTTAAATAGTCTTGATCGCGAGGGTGCGAGATTGCTGAGTCCCCGTGGCTCACAGATACTTCCAAAACCAGCTTGCAGGTGCCGATGAGTCCGTACAGGTGACACAACCAAGCTCAGGAGGAGCTCGATGAAGATCTTGTCCTTTGTGTTGTTTCGTTCTAGTTGATCAGTAGTGGAGCCCAGTTGGGGTCGATCGGGGACCTTTGTCGCATTTGGGGTTCTTCTTTTATTTTGCTTCCGTAGTCGGACCTTGAGTGTATTTGGGTGATGTAATGCTTTATTCATGTAATTGTGTGAAGTGGCGAATGTAAGCCAACTATGTATCTTTCCCTTATGTATTACATGGGTTGTGTGAAGATTACCTCACTTGCGACATTGCTTTCAATGCGGTTATGCCTCTAAGTCGTGCTTCGATACGTGGGAGATATAGCCGCATCGAGGGCGTTACAGGAAGAAAGAGACGAGACGAGGGGCGATTCGAGGGTTGCCGGCGAATTAGGGATTTGAGCAAAATCTGGGCGCGGAAGGGGACGGTGGAGAAGGGAGATTTTGCAGGGCTCGAATTGGGGCCGCAAGATATTTCAATCCGAAACGTGGAAGCGTGAACTTATCTGTAGGGGTGGGTGGCTGGGTGCTACGCGTCTGTCCGACACACGCGACCACCCCGACAGGACTATGCTTCGGTGCCTTAAGGCACCTGCCTTTGTGTCCATGACATGTGGGCCCAACAGGTGGCTGGCCCACATGTCAGTGACCCAAAGGCAGTTGCCTTTAAGGCACCGAAGCAGCGTCCACCCCGACACGACCCTGGTCTGCCTGGTGCGCCTACATTTGAGAATGCAAACGAATCTTCTTTCATTTGCAAATGAATCTGTATGTATTACCATGCCCGTGTTTTCCTTGCAATAATTAGTCATTCGAAACGAGATACTCCATACGTTCACTTTTGTAAGTCGTTTTAGACAACTTAAAATGTATTGTTTTGCACATTGTTTGAAATGTCTTCAAGGTCTTATAAAAGTGAACAGAGGGAGTACTATAAATTAATTAATGAGGAGTTTTTTGAAAAAAAAATGAAATGGTACCCACGCTAACGTGGATTAGAGTGTGTTTCACATAATTAGTTATTTGAATTAGAGTGTATGTCACATAGTTAGTTATTTGAATTAGAGTGTGTGTCACGTAGCGGTTGATGACCCACAAGTATAGGGGATATATCGTAGTCCTTTCGATAAGTAAGAGTGTCGAACCCAACAAGGAGCAGAAGGAAATGATAAGCGGTTTTCAGCAAGGTATTCTCTGCAAGTACTGAAATAAGTGGTAACAGATAGTTTTGTGATAAGATAAGTTGTAATGAGCAACAAGTAACAAAAGTAAATAAAGTGCAGCAAGGTGGCCCAATCCTTTTTGTAGCAAAGGACAAGCCGAAACAAACTCTTATAATAGGAAAAGCGCTCCCGAGGACACATGGGAATATCGTCAAGCTAGTTTTCATCACGTTCATATGATTCACATTAGATACTTTGATAATTTTATATGTGGGTGGACCGGTGCTTGGGTGTTGTTCTTACTTGAACAAGCATCCCACTTATGATTAACCTCTATTGCAAGCATCCGCAACTACAACAAAAGTATTAAGGTAAACCTAACCATAGCATGGAACATATGGATCCAAATCAGCCCCTTACGAAGCAACGCATAAACTAGGGTTTAAGCTTTTGTCACTCTAGCAACCCATCATCTACTTATTACTTCCCAATGCCTTCCTCTAGGCCCAAATAATGGTGAAGTGTTATGTAGTCGACGTTCACATAACACCACTAGAGGCTAGACAACATACATCTTATCAAAATATCAAACGAATACCAAATTCACATGACTACTAATAGCAAGACTTCTCCCTTGTCCTCAGGAACAAACGTAATTACTCACAAAGCATATTCATGTTCATAATCAGAGGGGTAATAATATGCATATAGGATCTGAACATATGATCTTCCACCAAATAAACCAACTAGCATCAACTACAAGGAGTAATCAACACTACTAGCAACCTACTAGCACCAATCCCGACTTTGAGACAAGAATTGGATACAAGAGATGAACTAGGGTTTGGAGATGAGATGGTGCTGGTGAAGATGTTGATGGAGATTGCCCTCTCCCAATGAGAGGAGCGTTGGTGATGACGATGGTGATGATTTCCCCCTCCCGGAGGGAAGTATCCCCGGCAGAACAGCTCTGCCGGAGCTCTAGATTGGTTCCGCCAAGGTTCCGCCTCGTGGCGGCGGAGTCTCGTCCTGAAAAGTTCCCTCTTATTTTTTTCTCATTGAAAGACTTCATATAGAAGAAGATGGACGTCGGAGTGCCACCAGGGGGCCCACGAGGTAGGGGGGCGCGCCCCCCACCCTCGTGAGCAGGGTGTGGGCCCCCTGGCCTTCATCTTTGGCGAGGATTTTTCTTTATTTATTTTAAGATGTTCCATGGAGTTTCAGGACTTTTGGAGTTGTGCAGAATAGGTCTCTAATATTTGCTCCTTTTCCAGCCCAGAATTCCAGCTGCCGGCATTCTCCCTCCTTATGTAAACCTTGTAAAATAAGAGAGAATAGCCATAAGTATTGTGACATAAAGTGAAATAATAGTCCATAATGCAATAAATATCGATATAAAAGCATGATGCAAAATGGACGTATCAACTCCCCCAAGCTTAGACCTCGCTTGTCCTCAAGCGAAAAGCCGATAACAATAAATATGTCCTCATGTTTAGAGGTAGAGGCGTCGATAAAAATAAAATACGGACATGAAGGCATCATGATTATTCTCATAACAACAACATATATAGATTTTGTCATATGATTACTTATGTTCAAGTGATGATCTATTCACAATGCAGAAGTATAAATCATAAACCTTATTGGGCTCCGACAAACTATAATCTCAGTCATTGAAGCAATTGCAATTTATCATAACATCGGAAAGAGTCTATGTCAGAGCTTAAAAGCAAGTCCACATACTCAACTATCATTTAGTCCTTCATAATTGCTGACACTCATGCAATACTTGTGGTTACGGAGTTTTAATCGGACACAGAGAAAGATAGGGGCTTATAGTTTTGCCCCACAACCTTTTACCTCAAGGATAATGTCAACAATAATGGTTCATGCTCCCCTACATCCAATTAGATATATATATATATATCATGTTCTTTCCAACATGCTGAGCTTACCAAAAGGATAAAATGAAAAAGGAAAGGTGAAGATCACCATGACTCTTGCATAAGGTAGAAGATAATAATAAAGGATAGGCCCTTCGCAGAGGGAAGCAGAGGTTGCCATGCGCTTTTATGGTTGGATGCATAAAATCTCAATGCAAAAGAACGTCAGTTTATATTGCCCCTTGTGATATGAACCTTTATTATGCAGTCCGTCGCTTTTATTACTTCCACATCACAAGATCGTATAAAGCTTATTTCTCCCACACCAATCAATCATACATATTTAGAGCAATTTTTATTGCTTTGCACCGATGACAACTTACTTGAAGGATCTTACTCAATCCATAGGTAGATATGGTGGACTCTCATGGAAAAACTGTTTTAAGGGTATTTGGAAGCACAAGTAGAATTTCAAATTGGTGCTGAGAATTTGGCTAGAATGAGGGGGAAAGGCAAGCTCAACAAGTTAGAGGATCCATGACAACATACTTTATCTCAGATATAAGAAAGACATAACTCATTACGTTGTCTTCCTTGTCCAACATCAACCCTTTAGCATGTCATATTTTAATGAGTGCTCCCAATCATAAAAGATGTCAATGATAATATATCTATATGTGAAAACCTCTCTTTACTTATTACTTCCTATTAATTGCAACAATGACCAAAGCTATGTCTGCCAACTACCAACAACTTTTAATCATCATACTCTTTCTATGTGAAGTCATTACTCTCAATAAGATCAATATGAACTTTTTGTTTCTTTTTATTCTTTTCTTCTTTCTTTTATTCACCCAAGATCATGGCAAAATAATCAAGCCCTTGACTCAACACTAATCTTTATTATATATAGCTCACGGACTCGATTACATAGAGAGATCAAAAAGCAAAACTCAAAACTAGATCATGCCATAAACTTTATTCTACTAGATCAAGATACTACTAATAGGATCGAACTAAGAAAAAAACGGTAAAGATAGGAGTTGTGATTGTGATACGATACCGGGGCACCTCCCCCAAGCTTGGCAGTTGCCAAGGGGAGTGCCCATACTCATGTGATTATATCTCCTTTGTCGGTGAAGAAGGTGGTGGTGATGTTGGCTTAGTTGATGGCTTAGGCTTCTCCCTTAATTTGTGCTTGAGGACGGCATTTTGATCCCTCGGATCATCAATCTCCCACTCCAGGGTTAATATATTTTTTGCATAGGTCCTGCTTATTTTCCTGCAAGATACGAAAAGGGATAAACTCGAACTTGGGTTTCTTTACCCTATGAGGGAGACTTGACTTTTTGAACTCCACGTGCATGTCCCCAAGTTGAGGTAATGGTGCTTCATCTTCATCTGAGCTCGTCTCCTCCTTCCCCTTGGGTTCATAGTCCTCTTCTTCCTCCGTGGTCCATCCATCGTGTTCCACATCTCCATAGACCTTTGGATTTGCTAAGTAATCATCCACATAGCTTTCTCCTTCTGAATACTGGGAAGACATGTTGATTTAATCTGCAACGGGACAGCTCGAAATGAAAACAGAGGATATTTGCGTGATATGGGAGTCAAAACCTTCGGGAGGTTATATAATGAATTTTTACCGACCAAAATACGTATCGTGCAAGAAAACAGAATCCGGAAGGCACACGGGGTGCTCACGAGGTAGGGGGTGCGCCCACCACGCTCGTGGAGCCCTCGTGTCCTTCTCGGACTGCTACTTATTTTTCTATTTTTCTAAATATTACAAAACGGAGAAATATTGCCATAAAAATTGTTTTGGAGTCGGTTTACTTACCCTACCACATACCTATTCCTTTTCAGAGTCTGAAACATTCCGGAAAGTGTCCCTTATGTATTCCTCCGGGGTTACGGTTTCAATAATATTGGTTTCAACATTTATGGGATTACCTGAGATATAATGTTTGATTCTTTGACCGTTTACCACCTTCGGATTTGTGCCCTCGAAGTTGTTGATTTTTATGGCACCAGAACGATAGACCTCTTCGATAACGTAGGGGCCTTCCCATTTAGAGAGAAGTTTTCCTGCAAAAAATCTTAAACGAGAGTTGTATAGCAATACATAATCACCTACATTAAACTCATGCTTTTGTATCCTTTTGTCATGCCATCTTTTAACTTTTTCTTTAAACAACTTGGCATTTTCATAAGCTTGGGTTCTCCATTCATCAAGTGAGCTAATATCAAATAACCTCTTCTCACCGGCAAGTTTAAAATCATAGGTAAGCTCTTTAATAGCCCAATATGCCTTATGTTCTAGTTTGAGAGGTAAGTGACATGCTTTTCCGTAAACCATTTTATACGGAGACATACCCATAGGATTTTTGTATGCAGTTCTATAAGCCCATAATGCATCATCAAGTTTCTTGGACCAATTCTTTCTAGACCTATTAACAGTCTTTTGCAAAATTAATTTGAGCTCTCTATTGCTCAACTCTTCTTGACCACTAGACTGAGGGTGATAAGGAGATGCAATTATATGATTAACATCATATTTAGCAAGCATTTTACGGAAAGCACCATGAATAAAAGTGTGAACCACCATCAGTCATTAAATATCTAGGGACTCCAAACCTCGGGAAAATAACTTCCTTAAGCATTTTAATTGAAGTGTTATGATCAGCACTACTAGTTGGAATAGCTTCTACCCACTTAGTAACGTAATCAACAGCAACTAAAATATGTGTGTATCCATTAGAGGCAGGAAAAGGTCCCATATAATCAAAGCCCCAAACATCAAATGGTTCAATAACAAGTGAATAATTCATAGGAATTTCTTGACGTCTACTAATATTACCAATTCTTTGACATTCATCACAAGAAAAAACAAACTTACGGGCATCCTTGAAGAGAGTAGGCCAATAAAAACCAGATTGCAATACCTTATGTGCAGTTCTATCTCCAGCGTGGTGTCCTCCATAAGCCTCGGAATGACACTTGCGTAGGATCTGTTCCTGTTCATGCTCAGGTACACAACGTCTAATAACACCATCTACTCCTTCTTTATAAAGATGTGGGTCATCCCAAAAGTAATGTATTAAATCATAGAAAAACTTTTTCTTTTGCTGGTATGTGAAGCTAGGTGGTATAAACTTAGCAACAATATAACTAGCATAATCAGCATACCATGGAGTACTATGAGAGGTACTTATAACATTTAATTGTTCATCAGGAAAGCTATCATTAATAGGTAGTGGGTCATCAAGAATATTTTCTAACCTAGACAAGTTGTCTGCAACGGGGTTCTCAGCTCCCTTTCTATCAACAATATGCAAATCAAATTCTTGTAGCAAGAGAACCCATCTAATAAGTCTAGATTTAGCATCTTTCTTTTCCATAAGGTATTTAATAGCAGCATGATCAGTTTGAATAGTTACTTTAGAATCAACAATATAAGGTCTGAACTTATCACAAGCAAATACAACTGCTAAAAGCTCTTTTTCAGTACTAGCATAATTTCTTTGAGCATTGTCAAGAGTCTTACTAGCATAATGAATAACATTTAATTTCTTATCAACTCTTTGCCCTAGAACAGCACCTACAACATAATCACTAGCATCACACATAATTTCAAAGGGTAAATTCCAATCAGGTGGCTGAGCAACAGGTGCAGAGACTAATGCTTTCTTAAGTATTTCAAATGCTTCTACACAATCATCATCAAAGACAAATGGTATATCTTTTTGCAATAAATTAGTCAGAGGCCGAGAAATTTTTGAGAAGTCCTTAAAGAACCTCCTGTAAAATCCGGCGTGACCAAGGAAACTTCTTATACCTTTGATGTCCTTGGGACATGGCATCTTTTCAATAGCATCAACCTTGGCTTTATCAACTTCAATACCTCTTTCAGAAATGTGCCCCAAGACAATACCTTCATTAACCATAAAGTGACACTTTTCCCAATTCAAGAGAAGATTAGTTTCTTCACATCTCTGCAAAACTCGATCAAGATTGCTCAAGCAATCATCAAAAGAGGAACCATAGACGGAAAAATCGTCCATGAAAACCTCACAAATCTTTTCACAAAAGTCAGAGAATATAGCCATCATGCATCTTTGAAAGGTAGCAGGTGCATTACATAAACCAAAAGGCATACGTCTATAAGCAAAAGTACCAAAAGGGCATGTAAAGGTAGTCTTTGATTGATCTCTAGCCGACATAGGTATTTGAGAGAAACCAGAATAACCATCTAGAAAGCAATAGTGTGTATGTTTGCATAATCTTTCTAGCATTTGATCAATAAAAGGTAAAGGGTAATGATCTTTCTTAGTAGCTTTATTTAATTTGTGGAAATCAATTACCATCCTATAACCTGTGATAATTCTTTGTGGAATCAATTAATCTTTATGATTAGGAACAACAGTAATACCTCCCTTCTTAGGGACACAATGGACATGACTTACCCACTCACTATCAGCAACGGGATAGATTATACCTGCCTCCAGAAGCTTGAGTATTTCTTTTCTTACCACTTCTTTCATTTTAGGATTCAGTCGTCGTTGAGGATCACGAACTGGTTTGGCATCTGCTTCCAAATTTATTTTATGTTGACATAGAGTGGGACTAATGCCCTTAAGATCATAAAGAGTATATCCAATAGCAGCATGATGCTTCTTCAGAGTTTTCAATAATCTTTCTTCTTCATGCTCTGAAAGGTTAGCACTAATAATAACAGGATATATCTTCTTTTCATCAAGATAAGCATATTTAAGATTATCAGGCAAAGGTTTAAGCTCAAACACGGGATCACCCTTGGGTGGAGGAGGATCCCCTAAAATTTCAATAGGCAAGTTGTGTTGCAGAATAGGTTCCTGTTTAAAGAATACTTCATCTATTTCCCTTCTTTCATTCATGAACATATCATTCTCATGGTGTAGCAAATAGTGTTCTAAAGGATCACTAGGAGGTACGACAATAGAAGTAAGACCAATAATTTCATCCTTACTAGGTAATTCTTCCTCACGATGTTGTTTACTAAATTTAGATAAATTAAACTCATGAACCATATCATCCAAGCCAACAGTAACAACATTCTTTGTGCAATCTATGGTAGCATTGACAGTATTTAAGAAGGGTCTACCAAATATAATGGGACAAAAACTATCTTGTGGGGAACCAAGAACAAGAAAATCAGCAGGATATTTAGTTTTCCCACACAAGACTTCAACATCTCTAACAATTCCCATTGGTGAAATAGCATCTCTATTAGCAAGTTTAATAGTAACATCAATTTCTTCTAACTCAACAGGTGCAATGTCATGCATAATTTCTTTGTATAAGTCAATAGGTATTGCACTAGCACTAGCACCCATATCACATAAGCCATGATGACAATGATCTCCTATTTTAACAGAAATAACAGGCACGCCTACCACAGGTCTATGTTTATCTTTATCACAAGGTTTAGCAATTCTAGTAGTTTCACCTTTGAACTGAATAACATGCCCATCAATATTATCAGACAAGAGATCTTTAACAATAGCAATATTAGGTTCTACTTTAACTTGCTCAGGAGGTGTATAAGTTCTAATATTGCTTTTACGAACAATAGTTGAAGCTTTAGCATGATCCTTTATTCTAAAAGGGAAAGGTCGTTTCTCAACATAAGAAGTAGGAACAATAGGATCATTATAAGTGACAGTCTTTTCTTCAACTTTAATAGGTGCAGGTACTTTTAATTCTACGGGAGGATGATATTTAAACCACATTTCCTTAGGGAGATCAACATAAGTAGCAAAATATTCACAGAAAGAAGCTACTATCTCAGAGTCAAGTCCATATTTAGTGCTAAACTTATGGAAAATATCGGTGTCCATAAAAGATTTAACACAATCAAACTTAGGTGTCATACCTGACTCCTTACCTTCGTCGAGGTCCCAATCTTCAGAGTTGCATTTAATTCTATCCAATAAATTCCATCTGAATTCAATAGTCTTCATCATAAAAGAGCCAGCATAAGAAGTATCGAGCATGGTTTGATTATTATGAGAAAGCCAAGCATAAAAACTTTGCATAATTATTTCTCTTGAGAGCTCATGATTGGGGCATGAATATGACATTGATTTAAGCCTCCCCCAAGCTTGAGCAATGCTTTCTCCTTCGCGAGGCCAGAAATTATATATATATATATATATATAATTGTGATCACGATGAACAATATGCATAGGGTAATACTTTTGATCAAATTCCAACTTCAATCTTCTATAGTCCCATGATCTCATATCATCACATAGCCTATACCATATCAATGTGTCTCCCTTCAAAGATAAAGGGAAGACCTTCTTCTTAGCAACATCATCGGGTATACCTGCAAGCTTAAATAATCCACAAACTTCATCCACATATATTAAGTGCTCATCAGGATGCTTCGTTCCATCTCCTGTAAAGGGTTAGCTAGCAGTTTTTCCATCATACCCGAAGGAAATTCAAAAGGAATTTCATTCTCAATAGGTTCAGTAGGTTGAGGAGCAACTCTTTGCTCTACTGGACGGGGTGAAGATACCCCGAACAAGCCCCTCAGAGAATTACTTTCCATAGTAGCAAGTGACAGTAAATTTCAGCACACTATATAAATTTTTCCTTGCCAAATTCCACCTACCAAAGGCGCTACACTCCCCAACAACGGCGCTAGAAAAGAGTCTTGATGACCCACAAGTATAGGGGATCTATCATAGTCCTTTTGATAAGTAAGAGTGTCGAACCCAACGAGGAGCAGAAGGAAATGATAAGCGGTTTTCAGCAAGGTATTCTCTGCAAGTACTGAAATAAGTGGTAACAGATAGTTTTGTGATAAGATAAGTTGTAACGAGCAACAAGTAACAAAAGTAAATAAAGTGCAGAAAGGTGGCCCAATCCTTTTTGTAGCAAAGGACAAGCCGGAACAAACTCTTATAATATGAAAATCGCTCCCGAGGACACATGGGAATATCGTCAAGCAAGTTTTCATCACGTTCATATGATTCGCATTCGATACTTTGATAATTTGATATATGGGTGGACCGGTGCTTGGTGCTATTCTTACTTGAACAAGCATCCCACTTATGATTAACCTCTATTGCAAGCATCCGCAACCACAACAAAAGTATTAAGGTAAACCTAGCCATAGCATGGAACATATGGATCCAAATCAGCCCCTTACGAAGCAACGCATAAACTAGGGTTTAAGCTTCTGTCACTCTAGCAACCCATCATCTACTTATTACTTCCCAATGCCTTCCTCTAGGCCCAAATAATGGTGAAGTGTTATGTAGTCGACGTTCACATAACACCACTAGAGGCTAGACAACATACATCTTATCAAAATATCAAACGAATACCAAATTCACATGACTACTAATAGCAAGACTTCTCCCTTGTCCTCAGGAACAAACGTAATTACTCACAAAGCATATTCATGTTCATAATCAGAGGGGTAATAATATGCATATAGGATCTGAACATATGATCTTCCACCAAATAAACCAACTAGCATCAACTACAAGGAGTAATCAACACTACTAGCAACCTACTAGCACCAATCCCGACTTTGAGACAAGAATTGGATACAAGAGATGAACTAGGGTTTGGAGATGAGATGGTGCTGGTGAAGATGTTGATGGAGATTGCCCTCTCCCGATGAGAGGAGCATTGTGATGACGATGGTGATGATTTCCCCCTCCCGGAGGGAAGTATCCCCGGCAGAACAGCTCTGCCGGAGCTCTAGATTGGTTCCGCCAAGGTTCCGCCTCGTGGCGGTGGAGTCTCGTCCTGAAAAGTTCCCCCTTATTTTTTTTCTCATCGAAAGACTTCATATTGGAGAAGATGGACGTCGGAGAGCCACCAGGGGGCCCACGAGGTAGGGGGCGCGCCCTAGGGGGGCGCGCCCCCACCCTCGTGAGCAGGGTGTGGGCCCCCTGGCCTTCATCTTTGGCGAGGATTTTTCTTTATTTATTTTAAGATGTTCTGTGGAGTTTCAGGACTTTTGGAGTTGCGCAGAATAGGTCTCTAATATTTGCTCCTTTTCCAGCCCAGAATTCCAGCTGCCGGCATTCTCCCTTCTTATGTAAACCTTGTAAAATAAGAGAGAATAGCCATAAGTATTGTGACATAAAGTGAAATAACAGTCCATAATGCAATAAATATTGATATAAAAGCATGATGCAAAATGGACGTATCAGCGGTCTCCAATTCTAACGTGGATTTTGCATTTCACTGTATCCACGCTAATTTTTTAATACAAATTCATATGTATATGATGAACACCATGGTAGTGAGAAAAATTTTGGATGGATTCAAACATATGACCCACAAAATAGCATAACAAACTGAGTCAATGTCAACTTTTCAAAACTTAGTATGGCACGAATTCGAAATAATTACCCGTATGCCTGGTCCTCGGTTCAAATCTTACAATGTACACTGAATTGAAACATCGATATTAAGTCTCGTACTATGTACATTCAAATGCTGTTTTTAGCCCCCCCCCCCCCCCGCGCGCGCACAAACGCTACATACTTCCTGTATCGGTCAATCTTCCTCTCCTAACCACCTTAGGAAGCTATCGGTTTCCAACACACATTCATTCTTTCTCTCCATGTTTCGATCTCTAAGTCTCTCAACTACACAACCACTTTTTCCACTCTGTTACCAAATGTATTTACCTCACATACCCGCCATTGCACCCCATGCCGAGCTCTCTCCCTCTCTCCCCCCTCTCCCTCTCACCCTCTTGCGCTAAATACATGCATTGCCTATCTAGCCCCCCAACCTCTCGTGCGCACGCACGCACATTGTATATCTAGGTCACTCCCTCGAGACTGTCTCACTCTTTCTTCCGCACGGCGGGCCACACTCGCTCAATCTCGCTCTCTTTATCTGAGTCTCATTTAACCTCGTTTTCTTTCACATACAAATGATATATCTCCCTGTTCGGGCCTCGATCGACACACTCTATACTCTCTCACGTAGATTGTCTATCTAGGTCAGTCCATCCAAGCCACCGCCACTCTTTCGACCTCATGGTGGGCCACGCTCACTCAATCTCTCTCTCTCTCCGTATGTCTCGATTGACCTCGCTCTTTCTCGGACAAAAACGATATATCACCATGTTTGAGCCCAATTCGACCTATTCACATTGTATAATCTCTCATGCACATTGTCTATCTAGGTCACTCTCTCCAACCCGTCTCACTCTCTCAATCGCACGGCGACCCTATGTGATCGGTTGACCTTGCTTCCTCCCACGCACAAAATATATCTACACGTCTGTGACTGGATCATCTCTCAAGCTCTATCTTACAGCCCTCACCCTTGCCAAAAAGCTCGATCGAACAATATCTCTCCAGAGCATATATATTTGTTCAATGAATGTCGGACCACACTCACTTTGTCTCTCTATCTATATGTCTATCGATTGACCTTGCTTTCTCACACCGTATCTTCCACGCGTTGAAGCTACTACCTCTCCATCCCTCGCAAAGCCGGAGCTATTTACATTGCAAGGGGCACTCCAACCTTGGATTAATTTGTGTAGGCATTTATTCCGGTCGGTTTAGATTATATTTCCGTAGCATTCGGCCGACAACTACTCCAAACACCGTTGCAAACCACACAACTCCCCTAGTTGATTTCCCTCTGGCTCGGTCATCGCTCTCTCGCACGTCCTTTCTCGCCTTCAATGTCGCACGATGGTATTATTGAAAAAACTATGTTGTTCTCTTTAATTATTATAAATAAGCTACAAAACTACACACCGATAGTCCACTTGGAATGGAACAAATTTCGACCCACAAATTAAAGTGCTACAAACTACACACCGAGGGGCCCACATGTCATGAAACAAATTTGGACCCATATACAAATTAAAAAATAAAGGACGAGGATCGAACATGCGACCGGGCCTTCAAGCTGCACGTCAATAGGCAACATACGTAGAATAGCAATGTTTGTTGTACCCCCTTTGTTCACATAATGTTTTTATATTACCACAGCCTAATTAATGGATAACATGTAATATTATTTTTAGTACTATTCGCTTTCACTTACTGGTGGGTTCCATGTGTGCTCTCTCTCTCTCCTCCCCTTCTGCGTTTAGACGCACGGGAAAACAGGAAGAACTCGTGGGCGATGTTGCCGTTGACCATATCTGGACGCGTTCACAAGTCACGGCACCAGTTTCACGTACTAGCAGCACTAGTCATTGTGTACGTGCAATGCACGTTAATTTGGAAGTATATTAAGTGCATGCGGATATTAACTACTAGGATATTATTTGCGTGTTGTCATGTGATTAGCACTATTTTTGGTATGAAATTAACTGCACGCTAAACGTGTTGAGCGCTCGACATTGAAGCGGACTAGGTCATTGGATGACAAGGAATACATGTGGCTTGATGACGTTTTATATTTAATTTGATACGGCTCTAGGAGAACATTTGATCGATCAAACCATACATTTCGTTCAGTATGACTCTGACTTTAAATTATACGACGATCGATATAAAATAAACGGAAATGATAAACGTTCGGATTTTAAGCATGGCAATCCGAATGTTTTTCATGGAAAATTAGATTATGCGGCAGCGGCGGGGGCGTCTCGCGGTGGGAAGCGGCTCCTCTGCCATGCTCTGTGTGTCATCGGGCCACTGACCGACGGCGACGGCGGCGTCTTGCGCCGTTGTTGGCGTACTCCTGGACGTTGGCCTAGCTTCAAGGAAGGCCAAAATGTTCTAGACTTCGGAGCGAGTCAACTGGAGGGAGGAGGCGACTGGTGTTGGTGCAAGGAAGCGGTCGACGGTGGCCATCCATGCCGCTGAGGGGGCACTGGCACCCGCGCGGGGACAGGCGTTGTCAACGGCGCGGCGGAGACATTCGTGTGCATGGGCACCGGCACGGGCACGCACGTCAGTGCACGCGCAGGCGCATGCGCTGGCAGGTGCACGGGCACCGGCACGGGCATGCGCGTCAGTGCATGCGCAGGAGCATGTGCTGGCAGGTGCACGAGCGCGTGAAAGTCGGCGGGGACCTCGTGGAACCCTGTGGGATCAAGCTCGGTGACAATGTGCGGCTCCCAGCCCATCAATGCCAGGGGATGGGCGCTGGCACAGTCGGGGCGACGGGAGCCGGAACGGGAGCGAGGACAGGTGCGGCATCTTCCCGCAAGGCCAGTTCAAGCTCGTCTCGAAGCGCCTTATGTTCTTGAGACTCTGGCTAGGTGTCTTCCTCAGGAAACTGGAACACTAAGGGCAGACCATCGTGATGTGGCATGGCGTATGTTTAGGTCAGGCTAGTTGGAGGTAGACGACGGGAGAATCGGAGAGGAAGAGAGAGGATTGTAGCGATACCGGGTAGTGCGGGGTTGATTTTAAACTATGGCGCTGGCGACATTAAAAGTGGGAGCAGTTGGGACGACGGTGGGCGGCGGAGCCTGGTCAAAGGGCTCGCCTCCCAGTGAGCCTGCACAACGATCTGCTCGCACGCCTCCCTGACAGTCGGCGCTGTGGTCTGCTCGTGCGCCTCCCGTCGACTCACACGCTTGCTCATACGGCACCTGCCGATGAGAAGCGGGGACTCGTGGCGGCACGTAAACGCCCACGGTTTCAATAGTGAAAGCGTTCAGCTTAACATGACAGGTCTTTGTTCCAAAATACCTTGGCTCTTCATTTGTGCAACTTGTCATAAGCATCTTGTCTCAAATTGAAGAAAAAACTTACGAAGTAATATTTGTGCCATATCACGTGACCATGCTTAGTTTCAAGAATTTATGCTCACTTTTGGATTTTCTGAAATTTAAGATCCAGGATTCAAAACAATATCATAACCTGCATCATGCAATAAATTTTCAAGCCATACAGCTGTCCTGTTGTATTTCTTAAGAAAGGATTTGGTCAAACATTTTGCTTAGTTAGACTTCAGACAAGTTATATATGCAGAGTAAAAGGATAATCCCTCCGTACTAGTGCATTGCCTTATATATTAACTCAAGTACTAGGCACGAACAAACGGACTCAATTCTATGCTCATCCTGGTGTAGTAGTAGTAGTACTAGGCAATGCAGTTGATGGGTGACCTTGACGAGCGGCGACCGAGGGAATTGAACCGTGCTCAGCACGGTAGGTAATGTTGTCTAGTTACTAAAGCATCCCTCCATTGTTCATCGGTAGTCATTATGGACCGGGGACATGAGGGGAATTTCCTAGGGCTGGAATTCTGGCCGCCAGATATTTCGACTTGAAACGCTGAGGCTCGACTGGTTGGGGTTGCCTAATGTGCGTACCACGCACGCCACCGAAGGACACGAGCCCAGTTTTTTTAGGATCAACACGAGCCAAGGTCTGGCTGGTACGCCATTGGGTCCTACCATTCAAGAATATGAAAGGAACCTTTTAAATTGCCGAACGAATCTATGTGTATTACAATACCCGTATTTTCCTTGCAAATACTAATCTCAACGTGGTAATTGGTTTATGATGAGTTGTTGAATTAGAGTGAGTTTGTGATATAGTGATCTCAACGTGGATTTCACATTTCATGGTATCCCTAGTAAGTTTTCCAATGCAAATTCAAATTTAAAAGATGAACAATATGGAGCTGAGAAAACTTTGTATGTATCAAGCATATGACCACACACACACACACACAGAGACACACACGCACGAACACAACAACAATCCAATAAGTATAGTGCATCTATTTTTCCAAACCATGCATGTATGACACGAATTCAAAAATACTCCTTCTATTCCTAAATATTAGTCTTTTAGAGAGTTCAACAAGTGACTACATACGGAGCAAAATGAGTGAATCTAGACTCTAAAATATGTCTATATACATCCGTATGTGCCAGTCCATTTGAAGCCTCTAAAAAGACTAATATTTAGGAACGAAGGGAGTAAAATGTAAGACATCCATAGTCCTCAGTTCAATATTTAAAATGAACATGAAACTGAAACATGAATATTAAGTCTAGTACTACAGTACATGCAAATGTTGTGTTTAGGCAGAGCTATGATTGTCGGGGGTCAACCCCTCAACCTTAGATAAAATTGTGGAGCTCTGTTTAGGGTTGTTTAGATTATATTTGTCCCCACCCTCCCAACCACCGATTGGTTGTACACCCCCACCCCTCCTCCCGGGGAGAATATCATGTGCCCCCATACCTTAGATGCTATATGCCAATACGAGTTGCTTGGAGCTTGTAGATCTGAGATATAGCAGCTCACATGATGTGTCTTAATATTTTTGTAGGAAACCTTGATGAGTTTGAGAATTGCACACAATTTGTACAAAAACTACTTAGATGCCCTTTGATCCGATATCCAACGACCTCAAAGCTCATATCACCGTAGCATCTAAGATGAAGGAGGACATCATATTCTCCTGTATGTAAGAATATCATGTGCTACCACACCTTAGAAGCTTTGGTGATACAAGCTCTTCGGAGGCGTTGGATTTGTGACCCAACACCTCCTCGGTGGTTCGAATGTTTTTTTGCAAAAAAGCCCCAAAAGAGTTTGGCCACTACTTACAAGCACAAAGACTGCTCATATGCCATTGGATCTCAGATCAAACGACCTCCAAGCTCGTATCACCGTAGCATCCAAGCTGCGATAGCACCTTATGTTTTCTCGCACTAGAGAGTATGAGGTGCTCCCGCATCGTAGATTCTATGGTGATAGGAGTTCACTGAGATCTAACGGCCCAAAGTAGGAGGTTTGAATGTTTTTGCAATATAGGGCTGATAGAGTTTGGGAAATGCGCAGAAAGTACAAGTAGTACGCATGTGCCATCTGATCACTCATCATACGACCTAGATGCTCATATCACCGTAGCGGGTAATTAAGCTACGGGGAGCACCTAATATGAGCATCGGGGAGCCGTTGGATCGAAGATGCAGTGGCACACACGAGGCCTGAATGTTTTATTTGCAAAAAAACTTTGGAGAGTTTGGAAATTGCGCATAATTACAAAGACTACTCCCAAGCCATTGGATCTCACTTCCAACGGTGTAAAAACTCGTATCACCATAGTATCTAAGCTGCGGGGTTGATGTGATATTCTATGCTGCTGTCATTTTTGTTCGTAAACTTGCAAAAAACATGTAACTCGTGCCGTTACTTGTCTAACCGCGCAAAGTGTTTGTTCAAAAAAAACAATCCTACACTGAAATATCGGAACAACACACTAGGATCCCACTTGTCATTAATCAAATTTGGACCTAAAACTAACAAATCTGAAAGACGAGATTCAAACTGGCAACCTGGACTACAAAGCATAAGTCGATGGCCTGAAAAAAGAACGTTGTTGGCTTTGTCCCATAACTTAATTTTATATAGTACTTGCGTTGAGTAGAGTACAGGGAGTGCCTCGTCAACACGTGCATGACCGTTGTCTCACTAACTGGTGGGTCCCAGGTCTGCGATCTCAATCTCTCTTCTCTCCATCGTCTAACCTTTGCACGGGCACACACGAAGAGCGGCGCTAGCTTTCCGTGGTGTTATTACAACTAAAAAATCTTGGAAAATAGAAGAATCGCCTAGAACAAGAGACGTTGTGTCTGGTCAAGACGGAGCTAACCACATCTATCCTCCGTGCCACGTTTGCATGATGAAGCTGTATGGCTAGTGGGGTGTTTTCGACCGACTGGCTGGGTCCCGAGGTCGAACCATAGGTACAACGTCTGATACAATATATTTTTACACGCACATTTTTCCTCCGTGCCGAGACGTGGCACACCCTACCGCGCGGTTTCAGGGTCCTCCCGGGTGGTGCATGCATATATTCTTCCTGACGTGGGATGCCCTACCGCGCGTTTTCTGGGTTCTCCTCGGTCGTAGCGCCGAAGCAAGTAAATGAGTCGTAAAATCACGAAAGACCACCTTTCCCACCGAGTACATCAGTGAAGCACGGTGGCTAGCTAGTTGGGCTAGTTCGACCGATTAGCTAGGCCGCCACCACATTTGTTTTTTCACCCCTTTTTTATCTACTTGCCGGCAGGTAAATTTAAATATCCACCGCGGCGTTTCTCTGGTGTTTGGGTGCGGCACGATTTTTAATTTTTTGATTGACGGGAGCAGGCGTGGCAGGATTTTTAATTTTTTGATTGATGGGAGCAGGCGCGGCGGCAATTAGTCACGATGACTTCGCCTGTAAAAACCCACTGCTCCCTGATGTGAGAAGTCATCTACTTGTGTTTTACTGTGGTGAAAACCAAAAGATTCCCCGCTCCCTCCGCCTTCCCGTAGATTGCATTGCCTTTCAGCTGTTTCGCCCCCTTTGCTTCCTCTCCCCATTGCTTCTACCTGGTGCCATGGCGGCGCAGCAGATCACGAAGTCCGAGGTGAGGCGCCTGACACTAGCTCCCGTCGACCGGGAGTGGGCTCTGCAGGCGATTGCACCCTGCATCACCAACGTCGTGCGCCTCGAGAAGCAGAGGGACTTCGGTGGTGTTTAGGCGCCCTCTACATGGGCATGTCCATGTCTCGGCGCAACATGACCGTTGGATCAAACTCAGACGGTGTAGATCAGTCACTGTAGCACAAAGCGTGCGGGTGTGTTTGGTTGCATTCTCATCTCAATATAGTTGTTTCCTCTTCGTGTATTTTTGTCAACCTACTAGTGTGGACTCATGCACCCTTCATGCACTCTGCCAAACACCCAAAAGTGGGTCGAGAAGGGAACTTTTGCCCCATCGCGTGCACCCTTCATACACCCTGCCTAACACTATTCGTGCTTCATATGGTTCATGTTGTGTGGAGTACTGTAGCACCGTACTCTTTGTGCGCTGTGGACCTAGTTCTGTTAACATTGATCTCACCGTTCATTCTCGACCGGACGGTCGAAAAAGCGGTACTATGTTACATATAGGAGTAGTTGACATGCGCACAACATCATTTGTTATCGTCATGTCTTACTACACTAGCAACAAGATTGTGTAGTACTAACGTATGAACCACTGCACATGCCTAGTAGTAGGAGCAATATGTATGTTCAAGTGGCTACCGTGTTTCGCACTCCTCCATTGTAAGAGTGGAAACGCTTGCTGTAATCATTTTTTCTTCAAAAAAACAGTGGACACGCTCTACCATGCGGATCCTCCTCCAGCCATGCACTAAATTACTCACTTTCGCCGACGTGTGGGACAGCCAGCACCTGGGTCCACCAGCCATGCACTAAATTACTCCGTAGTAGAGTGATGGTAGACTACCGCGATCGAACCGCCACAGTAATGCCCAATGAGCCATCAAATCACAAAACCCCCTCCTTTCCAGCAGTAAGTTGGACGAACGAAGCAACCATCATTCCACTCTTCTCTCTCAGCTTCCTCTCTTGAAGAAAACCCCCACTCGCTTCGCTTCTCCCTCATCTCGTTCCTCCTTTCACACTTCTCTCTTAGCTTCCTCTCTTGGATGGACGCCGGAGCACCGACCGACGTGATGTCTATGGCTCTGGCCAAAACCGTCGAGGCTCATGGTACGAAGAAGCGCAAGCACCCCGCCGAGACTACCGCAGACAAGCTCAAAGCCATCGCCCTGTCCAAGCCCCCCTCTCCGGGATCCCTCTTTAAGCAAGTCCAGGTAATGTCTCTTGTTGACGATCTTTTTCTCGATCTTGATCGTGTTTTTTCATCTAACACGCAGTACTAGTACTGGTAGTACAACTTTTTGGGTGATCTTGCATGTGATTTTAGTGTGCCAAATGATGGTTCTAAATTCCTCTTTTGACCAAAACATGTGAGAGGTTGACACTGATTTCTTATAGATTACTTTCAACTACTCCCTCTGTCCCAAATTTCTTGTCTTAGATTTGTCTAGATACGGATGTATATAATACTAAAATGTGACTTGATACATCCGTATCTAGACAAATCTAAGACAAGAATTTTGGGACGGAGGGAGTACTTTATGAACATCAATGCTACCTTCTAAGAGGGTATATTTGCCTCGGTAACTTGTGTTACGGATATTGCATGTAATCTCTCTGCTCTCATGCCTTTGAAGACATGTTCTAGTGTCTTTGTTCACTCATTTTTGTGCGTATATGTAGTCATATATGGAGTATAATATCGAAAATCATCTTATATTTCTGAACGGAGGTAGTAATAAAATATGGTTTCTGTTTGAATTAGAACCAGGTCCGCGGTGGAGATGAAGTTCTCAAAGTCATGCCGTGTGAACTGGAAGACCTGATGATGAGTTCTACTGCTCAACTATCCAGCTGTTGTGTCCTTGTCGCCATGTGTCTTGAACTAGTGTTTTCCTGTAGCATTGTTGTCAGGCGTGTTCTCGAGGTTGTACTTGACCACAACAATTTCCTGGATGTGCCTTCGATTACGAAGGGTGTGGTTCTTGTAAAGCTTCCCAACAAATCTGATGCGGCCTGTCTTCATCATCATGTTTATGAGTGGAAAGACCACTCTGTTAGCTTCTCCAAGGTTGACAAGCTGGTGAAGGTGCATGTAGACATCTCACACGAAGTCCATGGCCTAGTCAGTTATGCGGGGTTCATCCCGTAGGTTGGTGGCAAGAAATAGTCTGCAGAGTTTATTTAGTGCAACTTTTCTTGTCTGTAGTAAGTACTATTGTTCAGTACTTGATTTGTGTTTGTGAACCCTGTATTGTTTATTAGTACTGCCGCTTTTGGTGTGTGGTCAGTCCTGAGAACGGTCTATGTTAATGTCTGTCCACTCAATTCAGTCTGTATATTTTGAAGTATCCAGATCACATTTTTTGTGAGGACGGTTTATCAATTCTGGTTACACTCCAATATCTGTATGCATTGCAGGGTTTATCGCACCCACCAGGATTTCCAGTCCCATAGATGTTCGGTCCATACGATTTGTCATGACCTTTGGACTATCCTGCTTGTGGGAGTAGGCGGGGCCCCTGCATGCCACGCGTAGTTGGACGATCAATCTTCTGTTTAGTACTTCAACATAGTGATTTCCTGGTAAGGATTCACTCGTCTCACATCAAGTAAATCTTATTGATTTACTGTCTAAATCTTATTGATTTAATGTCATGTTTTCTTTCTTTTCCTGCAATTTTACGATGCAGGTTTTGCCATGTGACATTCATCACAGAATAAACCGTTTGGTTTGCTCTACGATGGCTATTTTTGCAGGTTTCACTTCTTATGTCGTGTCAGTAATGCAGGCACTGTCCATCACTTATATTACTGGAAAAAATTGGATCGGTTTGTTATCTGAGTACAAGCTGAATCCCTATGATGAACTGCAGTTTGGTCTAACAAAAACGCCACAATTAGTCCTTCTCGTGTTTAAAAGAAATGAAGAAAAAAACTGGATCACGGTCACGGATCCTAGTCAAGTTAGAAAGCTGATCATAGCAGACCAGACACGATCGCCGCTGTCTCACACAGATCGAGCATCGGGAGTTGCTCTATCACTGACAGCGGCAGCAGCTCAGTCTGATCCAGCTGAGGAATGGGCACCGACCGCGTTAGTGGATCAGTCTGATCTACCGGAGGATCGGGCATCGACATCGGCACCTGCTCCGACACCGGCACCAGCTCTACAAGGAGCACCATCTCCGGCAGCAGCGGCGGCTTCGGCACCTGCACCAACACTTGCACTTGCATCTGCTTCGGCCCATGCAGTTGCATCGGCAACAGACTGGGTTGCAGTTCGCACTTCATATACCAAAGTCCTTACAAAAACCGACATGTCCACCTTCTTGGTAAGCATTGGCCGCCCAAGTGCTTCATTCTTTTTTCTTTCCATGTTGTTTCACATGATTCACTGTGTTGATCTAACTGTTTGGGTATGTCTTCTTGTTTGCAAACAGAGAATTCATAGAGCAACGAGGGAGTCGTTCAACAATCCGGGCGACCGCGGCCAAGTTTCTCTTACCATGCGCAGCCTTGGTGTGAATGAACCTCCTCAATATACCGTAAGTACAAAGGATGGTCGCATGATGATTGATGCTAAAGGATGGTCAAGGTTCAAATCTAAATCATATCTTGCAGTAGGGGATGATGTCAAAATCGAACTTTCTCGGCAAGGAGAGCTGGTCCAAATCAACTTTGAAATTCTTCAGTAGCAGCACGCAACTGCCGAACTGATCTATCCTCCAAGAGATTTTGATGTAATAATCTGGCATGCTGAAACAAGTGTCCTGTGTGTATAAGTAGTACGACAATATTATTTATCACATGGTATATCATTGATAGAATTGCAACTCTGATTGCTGGTTAGGAACTGTCATTCGATTTCATTCCAACAGCTGCCATGCTTTATTCAATTTTGTGTATTTGCCTTGCGACAGCATCTAAAACCAGCGCCGTACCAATCGCTTGCAATATTAAAAGCGCTGAGGTAGAACACATGGGCCCCCAAACATGCAGGGTCGGCCTGCGGCCCAAAGTCTAGAACCGTGAGCCTATCTGAGTATTATATTCTCAGCTGAACCCCCATAAAAAAAGCTGAACCACCATAATGCCCGTGCGTTGCAGAGGGAGTATATATCTCGGCAAGGTGAGCCTGTGATATAAACGATTTGTATATTTCTTTACAGAGGGAGTATCTCTCTATCAAAAAATATATTTATGTGTAACTAGTTACTCCTGTCTTTCTACTTCCTTTCGTTGATATGTGGGGCAACCAGCAAAGGGGTCCACGTGCCATATGCACAAATTAGAGTGCACAACTTCATGGTAGACACACCCCAGTCGTAGCACCGCAGTAATGCCTAATGAGCCGTCAAATCACAACCCCCCCCTTTCTAGCTTTAGCAGTAAGCTGGACGGATGAAGCGGCAATATTTCACTAGGCCTGAATCCCCTTCTCCCTCGTCTTCTTGTTCAGAGAAAACCCCCTCTCGGTGTTTGCATAGGGTTTTCTCATGGAGAACCAGGTACGAATTCTTCATCCATCCCCGATAAATCCAACTCCCTTGGTCGCAGGTAATGCTAGGATGGCAGCCGCCGTTGTTGATGCATTTTTCTTCCTACTGAATCTAGTGTGTTTCATTTGCAGTGCCCAAAGTGCGAGTACCCTACAGGTTTCTGCGCCCTCTGCGAGACGCCACACTTGTTCCTTCTCATCCTAACACAGCATTTTGAAACGTGCACAGTATGTTCCTAGAATCCTCTTTTCTATCCGGGAGGGTGGGTTTTTTTGAACATGTTGTGTTCTCATATTATTTTTCCTGCAGTGTATTATTTGCTCTGCCAGAACACATGTACTCAAGATGCTCGGCCTTGCCATAACTGAATACACTAGTTTAATGGTCACAGTGATGACAAGCCATGGATATAAGTTCCGAGTTGGGTTCATGAACCAAGAAGATCGCTCCTTTTTTATGGCCGAACTTGGATAAACTTTCTCAAGTGTTACAGACTGAAAGTTGGCACACGAATGTTGATGGAAATAGCAGAACCTGGTCTCATCTTCACTGCGATCTTCCACCCCGACGTCGTTCCAATTGTTCATCCATGTTAGTTTTGTATCTGGTTCTTGCTTGTTGCCTCGATTACTTCTTAATCCACCTATTCTGTCTAACTAATCACAATTTAACTTTAGAAGTAGCAACGAATCTCTCACGAAGATACTACTTCTAACTAATATTTTCTTATAATTGGTGGCACGTGTAGGTTTTTTCAGAGTTAAGCAGTCTGCTCATTTGTTACTCTGTAATAACTCGGCTGTTACTAATGGCACTGAAGTTGACTGGATCGACATCCACAAGTTCCTACACTTTATTGATCATATTGAGGTCCTTGTGGGCCGTTTCAATGGTGGAAGGCCACGTGGGATATGTGTGCCACTACTGCACTCGTTGAATAGGTCCAACTGTGTTGAGAAACTTATGGTACGAGCTGTTTTCTGTTATATATGTTGTTCATAAACTATTGCTTATACACAGTTTTACAGCTGTGATCTTCTTGAAACAGATGCCTATTGTTCCTATACAGATGCCTGACCATGGTCGGGTCAGACTTGCGTTTGGTCACAACATGATGTTTATGTCGACCTACTCAATTCTCCTTGGAGGTGAAAAGATACTTATTCAAGGGTGGTCTCAAATAATGAAGGCCCGTCCATCATGGAGAATAGGACAGAAGATTATGTTCATGCTTTTCCATGGCTCTAAAGCGAATATCCTGTTTATTGACCATGTTGCGAGATGAAACCGCTTTCAGAAGGTTGTGGATGCGCGGGGTGGCGCATGGGCCTTGTCCTGGGGCTTGGCGGCCTCACCCTTGGTTAACTGTAGGCAAAGTAGCACTGTTTGAGGCGTGCTTTGTACGGTTGAACGTGTATAAGTACTCATACTGCTTTCAGGTTTGGTTGTTAAGTGCCCCTGCTAGTTTTAGTTAAGGTTGTTAAGTACTCATGCTGCTTTTACAGTCTGTCGTGTTTCTTCAGTCCTGTCTTCCTCCAGCCGCCAAAACCAAATCAGCGCCGGCGGGTCCGCCTAGTTCCGCATCCCACGGCTGGCTGTGCCTCAGCGCACGCATCGCCGCCCCACCATCTCCTAAATCATTAATGCCAACGTCCTCCGCGCGCTTTGGTGCGCTCGCTGCGGCGCCGCCCTCTCGCGTTGTCAACATGGTCAACAAACAACAGGAATCGGCAGAAGTACATGGAGAGGATGACAGTAGTGTAAGTGCATCTAGTGCCCCTTAGTGATTTTGGTGTATTGAAGACTTATAGGTTAAGGGACTAACGCGTGTGTGAGTGTAACAGGTCTATAAGTCTATGAGGAGTTTGATATTTATAGGAAAAGTCGCCCCCTAAAAATGAATATCTTCGACTGAAGATTTTGGTATTTCTGAAGACTTTCATGAAGACTTTGAAAGTGAAGAAATTGGTGTGTCCATGAAGACTTGATATTCATTCGAGGAATATGAAGCTTGAAGACTTTCATTTTCATAGTTTTGTTTTTCTCTTTCTTGAGTCATAGGAAACACCGTACTGTTAAAGGGGGTCGAGGAAATACTAAGGAAAAATTTCCATGTGATGCTCAACTCAAAATCCTACACCTACCAATCCCTTCGAGTGAAGCCATTGGAAATCTCATACAGTTCAGTCAATTTCTTCAGTGATAGAGACGAAGTTCTTCTTGTCTCTGAGGAATTTGTCCTGACTGAGGAGTTAGGAATTCGCCAGTGCGGATTGCCTACACAGTGAGGAACATGATAGCCCTGAGGATTTTGCTACTCAAAATTCCGACCGTTGCTGTGCTATGCGCCAGCTGTTCCAAAATATCTATCCACCTAACGGTCATATCATTGAAGGGCATTTATGTCTTATCATGTCGGGCTGCTCCCTAGGCTATAAATAGCCGCCCCCTACAACCACTATCTGGTTGGCTGCTCCGAGAGAAACTGACACTTGTCATTTGAGAGCAACCCATCCTCCGAGGACTTTGAGCGAAAATCATCAAGTGAGGAAAACCCAAAAACCCAAAACCCAAACACCTACAAACACCAAGTGATTGAGCATCACTGAAGAGATTGATCCTGAGTGGATCCGACGCTTGTTACCTTTGAAGATTGTGCTTCTTCCAGACGGTTAGGCGTCATGGTCTAGAGCATCCAAGAGGAATTGTGGATCGCCGAGTGACCAAGTTTGTGAAGGTTTGGAAGTCGCCTGAAGACTTACCACGAGTGATTGGACGAGGTCTGTGTGACCTTAGTTCAAGGAGAATACGGTGAGGACTGGGTGTCTTGGACTAAGTGTCCTTGACTGGGTGTCCGGGACTGTGTGTCCTCGAGTTTAAATACTCAGCCGCTCCAACCAGACGTACAACTGAGACATTAGTTGGAACTGGTCTACCAAATCATTGTCTTCACCGAGCTTACTGGTTTTATTTCCTCAACTCTTTCATTTCCTCATAAGTGTGTTGTATGTTTGTTCATATCTATGCTTGAAGACTTTGACTGAAGACTTTCTCAATTTCCTCAGCTCAATTTCTTCAGTCTGTTTGTCTTCATCCTGTGTTATCCTGTGATTACGCTTCCTGTACTCTGTGCCTGTCATCATTTCATCATGATGACTATGCTTGTATTCTGTTGTGTTTACTTTTGAGTACTTATTCCGCTGCTAGTAGTTCTTCGCTAAGGAATTTCCTCACCAGCAAATTCCTCAGTGAAGAATTTCATAAAAATCGCCTATTCACCCCCCCCTCTAGTCGATATAACGCACTTTCAATTGGTATCAGAGCAAGGTACTCCCTTGTTCTGTGTGATTTTGGTTTAACCGCCTGGAGTTTTAGTTATGTCGACCGCAGGTATGATCAAGGTCTCTGCTGGGTGTCCTACCTTCGATGGGACAGACTACCCCTACTGGAAGAATAAGATGCGAATGCATCTTGAAGCAATTGATAACGATCTCTGGTATGTTGTGGAAAATGGTGTTCCCTCAGTCACACCTTCTCTGAATGCTGCCGATGTGAAGAGATTCAAGCAACTCGACTTTCAAGCGAAGAATATCATATGTGGCCATCTGAGCAAAGGACAGTATGGCAGAGTGAGTGCTTTGGAAACAGCGAAGCTTATCTGGGACAGGTTGTCCAAAGTGAATGAAGGAGTCTCAACTCAGCGTGACTCTTGAGTTGATGTTCTTTGCAATCTCTTCAACCGCTTCAAAAGACTCGACAATGAAAATGTTCAACAAACCTTTGATCGCCTCACTGACATCTCAAATGAGCTTCAAGCACTTGGTGCCACTGACATCACCGACCATGAGGTGGTGAAGAAATTGCTGAGATCGCTTGATTCCTCATTTGACACTCTGGCATTGATGATACAAGAATGTGCTGATTACAAGTCACTTGATCCCGCTGATATTCTCGAGAGGCTAAATACTCATGAGTTCCAACTTGCTAAAAAGAGAGATCTCTATGGTTCAAGCTATGGCAGAACACATGCACTGAAGGCCAAGGCAGTATCTGAGTCCGAAGATGAAGACTCTAGTAGCATCCTTGGTGATCCTGAAGAACTGAGCCATGATCTGGCTCTGCTCGTGAAGAAGTTCCAAAAGTTCTCAAGACGTGGTCGCCTTGGAAGATCCTCAAGGAGCAATGATTCCTCATCCAGTGACTACAAGAAGAGGCTCTGTCACAAATGCAAGAAACCTGGACATTTCATTCAAGATTGTCCTCAGTGGGAAAAGGAATCAAAGAAGAAGAAATACAAGGATTAAAGTTCTGATGATGCAAAGAAAAAGAAGAAATCCAAAAATCCTCATCAACAAAATCCTCCAAGACTTCATATCACAAGAAGAGCATCTCCAAGAAGGCCAGGGCATTCATTGGCAAGGAAATGGACTCTGAAGCTGAATCTGATGAAAATGAGGAAGAGGAGTCATCTGAGGAGTCCGAATCCAGAGTGGCGAGCCTTGCTCTCGCTACAGCATTCGTCAGCAAGTCTATCTTCAACACTGAAGAAAATGACCTCACTAACAAGGCTGATAAAGGCGATGATGACTACGCTCCCACCTATTGCTTCATGGAAAAGGGTGCCAAGGTACTCAAATATACCTCCTCTGAATCAAGTGAGAATGAATCTGATGAAAACCTTAAACCCAGCTATTCTAAACTTGCTAAGATTGCTATAAAACAACAAAGGGCTTTAGAAAAGGTTCAAAACATGCTAAATAAAAGTGATGACATGTTGGGTGAAGAAATGGATCGCACTGAAACTTTGACTGAAAATCTTCAGAGAATTCAGTCCAAGCTTGACAAACTTCAAAGTCATCATAACACTCTCTTATCGGATCATGAGAAGCTTTCTTATGAATTTCTTCAAAGAAAGCAAGACCTTGAGAAGCTAAGAGTGAGTTATGAAGATCTTCAGAAGGAGCGCGATTCATTACTTGCTCAACAAATCAGCGCATCTCAGGAAGAATTTGTTCCTCCATGCTTGAAGTGCATTAAACGTGAATCTGCTAATTCTTCACCAGAATGTTCAAATGTTGCTAATGTTTCAAATTCTTCACATGCCTCTGCTATCACTAATTCCTCATCTGAGAACATTGCTAGTATCACTGACGATGCAGGGCTGAAGGAATTGTACACGACAGGCATGTACAAAAGCCTCAAAGGGCATCAGGCTCTTTGTGATGTGCTTAAAAAGCAGATCCTCAACAGGAACCCTAGGAAAGAGGTATCGCCTTTGAGAGGAAACTCAATGCTGATGGTACATATTGGAAGCCTGAGCAGTACCCCAAAACTACATGGGTTGCTGCAAAGGGACCTCCAGTTGATCCATCTAACTTATCTGGATTTGCATGTGAATCTCCTCATTCTGATGATGAGTCAATTGACTCCAACTATAAGCTATTCAAAAATCAGAATGGTGAAGTATTTGCTAGATATGTTGGCACTAACTGCAGGAACGGCTCCCCTATGCAGAAAATCTGGGTTCCCAAAAGATGTCTTGAAAATCTTCAGGTGAATGTCATCATGACACCACCTGTGAAGAATAGGAACCCCAGATCAAATTCTTCATATGGACCAAATTCCTCATATGGATCAAAGTCCTCACATGAACATCATCATGCTAATCCGTCTGTTTCGCAGGGAAGATCTAAGGATTATGGATATGTGCATTATTCTTCAAATCATTATGTCCATAAGTCCTCAAAGAATTTCTCTGCTTACTCTTATGCTTACTCTAACCCCTCTTATGTGAAATGAAATGGACTAGCTTCTATGCCATCCTTCTCATATGGAGCTTGCAGAATGATGAACTCTTTGCCACCCCTTCAGATGTGGGTGGTGAAGAAAAAGAACTAATCTCTTCTGCAGGGTCAGGTCTCCAGACGCACATAATCGTCTGAAGAATTTGCTGGAGAACTGAGCATGCCTGATAGGACGCAGGCTAATCATGAAGAAATGAACTTTCATTTCTCACGTCCTCATATTGCTTTATCAGTTCTTTTACTTGATGAAATTGACCTGATGAATTGATGTCATATTCTTCACTGATGAAGTATATGAGTTTGTAAGCTGCACTAATTCATCTGCAGGATGATCAACCCAAAGCCACTGAGTGGGTCCTCGATAGTGGATGTACAAACCACATGACTGGTGACAAGAATCTATTGATGGATGCTCCATTATCTCCGTCGCATCTGAAGCATATCATCTTTGCTGACAAAGGCAAAGGTCAGGTATTGGGTCTAGGTAAGGTTGCGATTACAAAGGA
The DNA here is from genome assembly GCF_056163025.1 of Triticum urartu. Lineage (NCBI taxonomy): Eukaryota > Viridiplantae > Streptophyta > Magnoliopsida > Poales > Poaceae > Triticum > Triticum urartu. The sequence goes on from NC_141876.1 coordinate 445,414,720, forward strand.
TCGACACATGGACAAAGTCATGCTTGTTGAGTCCTTAGGATACAACCTTATGTATGTCTCAATGCTTTGTGATCTTGATATGGTTGTTGTCTTCGGCAAGTACCGTTGTGTTGTGGTTATCGAAGCTGACAATTCCAAAGTCTTCGAAGGATTTAGGAGAGGAGACCTGTATATTGTTGATTTCTCTACAGGACCACAACCAGTCGTGTGCTTACTTGCAAAAGCTTCAGAAGGTTGGCTCTGGCATCGACGACTTGGTCATGCAGGCATGAGGAATTTGCACACACTTGCGAAGAAAAAGCATGTCATTGGCATCAAGAATGTCAAATTCCTCAAGGATCACCTATGCGGAGCCTGTGAAGCTGGGAAGATGACCAAGGCCAAGCATCCAGCGAAGACTATCATGACCACCACTCACCCATTTGAATTGCTTCACATGGATCTCTTTGGTCCTAATCATTATTCTGCTATCTCAAATGAAGCATCTCAATATGGCTTCGTTATTGTTGATGATTATTCTCGTTACACATGGGTACACCTTGTTACTTACAAACATGAAGTGCAGGAAGTCTTCAAACAATTTTCCTCGAGGGCTTCAACCAACTTTGGTGTGAAGATCAAGCACATCAGAAGTGACAATGGCACTGAGTTCAAGAATTCTGGTCTCATCCAGCCGCCAAAGCAGCGCCAGCAGGACCGCCTACTCCCACCTCCCGTGGCCGGCTGTGCTGCCGCGCAGGCCTCAACGCCCCCTACTACTCCCACCACTGGCCAGGGCATCCCTCTACTCACCCACACCCCCTGTTATTCTGCGGCAACGGCAGCCTCACACCGCAGCCGAACCGGTGAACCCTCGTACTCCTCTCCGCGCAGGCTTCCACTGCCGCGTCTTCCCCGGCTCCACATCATCCCCTTCCTAGGCCTCGCCGTCGTCCACCTTCGTGGTGCTCTCGGCGCGGCGTGGTCAATGTGGTCAACGACTGACTTCCATCGGAAGAGTACTGTATGTGGAGAGGCTGACAGCTCGGTCCACGGCAGCCGCAAGGAAGTGCCTCCTTATTACGCGGAAAATAATTATTCCTCCACCTGACAGCAGGGACCCACCAGACAGGCCACCAATATTTCATGAAAAAAAATGTTTCCCCTGACTACTGGGACCCACAGGACGGGCCACTGTATTTCGCGAAAAAAACATTCCCCCCGCTGTCAGCTCGGACCCACCGAAAGTGCCTCCTTATTATGCACAAAAAATGAATACCCCCTGCTAGCTGGGACCCACCTTGGTGGGAGGCTGACTTGTGGGCCTACTAAGTTGACTGGGACGGAGGCCTTTGTCAACTTTAGTCAATATATGAACGATTCTAGCTCCAGTGACCGTACGATGTCCATCCAACGACCGTAGTGCTTCTTCAACCTCCGGTCTTCTTGCTCTAGCCGCCCAAAGCAGCGCCGGTCGTGCCGCCTGCTCCTGCCGCCCGTGGCCGGCTGTGATGCCGCGGAGGCCTCACCGCCCCCTACTACTCCCACCGCTGGCCAAGCCATCCCTCTATGCACCCACACCCCCTGCTATTTTGCGGCGACGGCAGCCTCACACCGCAGCCGAACGAGTGAATCCTCATACTCCTCTACGCATGGGCATCCACTGTCGCGTCTTCCCCGGCTCCGCATCGTCCCCTTCCTAGGCCTCGTCGTCGTCCACCGCCCTGGTGCTCTCGGTGCGGCGTGGTCAACATGGTCAAGGAATGGCTTCCATCGGACGTGGACTATGTGTGGAGAGGCTGACAGCTGGGTCCACGGCCGCAGCAAGGAAGTGCCTCCTTATTACGTGCAAAATAATTATTCCTCCACCTAACAGCGGGGACCCACCGGACGGGCCACCATATTTCACGAAAAAACGTTTCCCCCTGACTGCTGGGACACACCAGCTACATCTTCGCACGCAAGGAAGTGCGTCCGAAAAAAACGATTCGCCCCCCTAACTGCTGGGACCCACCAGTTACATCTTCGCACACAAGGAAGTGCATCCGGGCAAAAAAAACGATTCCCCCCTGACTGCTGGGACCCAGCAGCTACACCTTTGCACGCAAGGAAGTGCGTCCGGGCAAAAAAACAAAAACAAAATGATTCGCCCCCCTGACTGTTGGGACCCACCAGCTACATCTTCGCAGGCAAGGAAGTGCCTGATAGTCGGGACCCACCTGGTCGAAGCGTATGTAGCATTGTCATTCTGGTCGCGAACGTGTACGTACATATATACTGGTCGATGTACAGGCACGCACGTGTCGAGTAGAGGCGCATACGAGTCGTAGTAGAGGCGCGCACGTAGCATGTACACGTACATACAGCGGCCAGGGTGCAAGAAAGAAAATACGGCCACGTATGTACATACAGGTAGGGTCTCAAACGCCTACTCGCGCATACATATGGCCAGGGCTCGTGTACATGGCTGGGTCGGAACGGAGAAATAGCGTCGTTGTCATGTTCATGGGGAAGCAACGGAATGCTTCGTGTTCATGGGGAGGCAACGGAATGTGTCGTGTTCATGGGGAGGCAACGGAATGCGTCATGTTCATCGGGAGGAAATGGAATGCGTCCGAGCCAACCGGCTAGGTCGGAACGGAATGCGTGGTCGTGTTCATCGGGAGGGCTTGGATGGAACAGGCGATGGAAACGAGGCCTGGCGTACCGCAACACGGAGGAAACGGCCTTGTGTTCGACCGGCCACGTTCGAAACGGGATCCTGTTCATCGGGAGGGGTCTGGCGTACCGCAAAACGGAGGAAACGAACCTCCTACGGTCGAAACGGGGGTCCTGTTGATTGGGAGGGGTGTGGCGTACCGCAAAACGGAGGAAACGGACTTGTGTTGGAGCGCTACAGTCAAAACGGGGGTCCTGTTGATCGGGAGGGCTGTGGCGTGCCGCAAAATGGGACTCCACGGGATACTGTTCATCTCCACCGTCGACCTCCTCCAGCCTCCACCGAGCGCTACTCCACCGGCTACTGTTCAACCACCCCTCCACGGGCACCCCTCCACCGTCTGCTGTTCATCCAGCCCTCCACACCACGGGGTCCTGTTCAACCACCCCTCCACGGGGACCCCTCCACCATCTACTATTCATCCAGCCCTCCACACCACGGGGTCCTGTTCATCTAGAGGCAACGCCACCGCTTACTATTCATCCACCCCCCCCCCCCGCAACACTCACTGTTCATCCAATCGATCGGCTTCAGTTAGCAGCAGTAGCGAAGGTGTAAGTGCATCTAGTGCCACCCCTAGTTGGTTTTGGAGTATTGACGACAAACCTAGTTGAGGGACTAATGTGTTTGTGAGAATTGCAGGGTAACACAGGTAGAAGTCCCTCATTGATTAGGTTTTCCTACCAGAGATGACCCCTAAAAATGTATGAAGACATTGAAGTCAAAGGTGGTATATGAAGATATTCACATTGAAGACTATGACAAGAGAAGACACCACATGAAGCCTATGGAGCTCGAAGACTTAGATCTTTCATAGTTCTTTTTCTTTTGTGTTGAGTCATAGGAACCACCGTACTGTTAAGTGGGGTCCAAGAGAACCAGTCAGAATGACTGAAGTGATGCCTAACCAAAAACACCTATGTCTTTGAGTGAAGACTATGAGAGCGAATCTTGTCCAGAGTCGGACAAGTCAGCTTTGCTTGTAGCCCAAGTAAAGTTGCCATGTGAGTTTGAAATCTGACCGTTGGAACACGTGTCAGTTCCTTAGTGACCCAGGGTCATTTCGGACAAATCAGGTCGGGTTGCCAAGTGGCTATAAATAGCCCACCCCCCACAACCATAAACGGTTGGCTACTCAGATTGAGAGTACGGCTTTTGTCGTTTGAGAGCAACCCACCTCGAAGCCTTTGAGAGAGAATTCCTTGCGAGGATAAAGCCCTAACCACCCAGAGCCAGAGAGAATTGGGCATCACTTAAGTCTTCTTGTCTGTGTGATCTGAAGACTTATTACACTTGAGGATTGTGCATCCTCCAGCCGGTTAGGCGTCGCGTTCTGAGCATCCAAGAGACATTGTGGATTGCCGGTGAACGAAGTCTGTGAAGGTTTGGGAGTCTACCTTGAAGACTTACCAGAGTGATTGGGCGAGGTCTGTGTGACCTTAGCTCAAGGGGAATACGGTGAGGACTGGGTGTCCTGAGCTGCGTGTTCAGGACTGGGTGTCCGGAACTGTGTGTCCTAAGGTTTAAATACCTAGCCGCCCCAACCAGACGTACAGTTGTCACAGCAACTGGAACTGGTCCAACAAATCATTGTCTTCAACGAGTCACTGGTTTCATCTTCCCTTCCCTTTACTTACTGTTGCTCCTTGTGAAGTCATTGTATGTTCGCACTATCTTTTGTCTTCACTGAGTGACTGCATGCTCTGTATGGCTTCATAATATCTTCCTACCTGATCCTTACTACATTGCTGCTATTAAGTCATTGTGCTTTCACTTCATTGAATACTTGACTATGGCTTGCCTAGTGTAGTCTACCTTCCGCTGCATGGTAATAGGTTTATTTCTATCGTTTGTCTTCATAACTTCCACGTTTTGAAGACTTTCATAAAATCACCTATTCACCCCCCCTCTAGTCGATATAACGCACTTTCAATTGGTATCAGAGCAAGGTGCTCCCTTGTTCTGTGTGATTCAGTTTAACCACCTGGAGTTTTAGCTATGTCGACTGCAGGGATAATTAAAGTCTCTGTTGCGTGCCCCGTCTTCGATGGAACTGAATATCCCTACTGGAAGAATAAGATGCGCATGCATCTTGAAGCCATTGATGTCGACCTATGGTATGTCGTCGAAAATGGCGTTCCCAAGGCTGGAGAAGGTGTCACTGCTGCTGACGTCAAGAAATTTGTTCAACTGGACTCTACTGCCAAGAATATCCTCTGTGGTCACCTGACCAAAGGACAGTATGGCCGTGTGAGTGCTTTGAAGACATCTAAGCTGGTCTGGACTATCTCTCCAAGGTCAATGAAGGCATCTCAACCCAGAGGATCAGAGAATCAGTGTCCTTCGCAACCTCTTCAACCGCTTCAAGAGAAATGACAATGAGAATGTCCAGCACACTTTTGACCAACTCACTGACATCACAAATGAGCTTCAAGCCCTCGGCGCTACTGAGATCACCAAACATGAAGTCGTCAAGACACTACTGAGATCACTTGATAGTTCGTTTGACATCCTAGCCCTGATGATTCAAGAACGTCCTGATTTCAAGACACTCGATCCATCTGACATACTTGAGAGGCTCAACACACATGAGTTTCAGCTTTCTGAAAAAAGAGATATCTACGGTCCAAACTATGGGCGAACTCGTGCCTTGAAGGCAAAAGCTGTCTCCTCATCTGAAGAAGAATCTGACAGCAGTTCTGATGATCCTGAAGACATTGGAAGAGAACTTGCTATGCTTGTGAAGAAGTTCCAAAAATTCACCAAGAAGAAAGGCTTCAGAAAGTCTTCCCGATCAAGCTCAAGGAATGATGAAGCTTCTGCTCATGACTACAAGAAGAAAACATGTCACAAGTGCAAGAAACCTGGCCACTTCATCTCTGAGTGTGCACAGTGGGACAATGAGAACAAAAAGAAGAAGAAGAGCAAGGAATATGACTCTGACGACAAGAAGAAGAAGAAATACTCAAAGTCTTCGTCCAAGTCTTCCTCAAAGTCTTCATCACACAAGAAGAGCTCATCTGGCAAGGCACGTGCGTTTGTTGGCAAGGAAATGGACTCGGAGGAGGAGTCCGCTTCTGAAGAGGCGGAGGTGGAGTCTGAGGAGGAGTCCGAATCAGGCGTCGCAAGTCTGGCTACAGCATACGTTGCCAAGTCCATCTTCAATACTGAAGACAATGACCTCGTCACCGACACCGATGCAAATGACAAGGACTACTCTGCTTCTACCTACTGCTTCATGGCTCGCGGTGCCAAGGTAAACACACGCACTACTCACTATCAAACATCTAGTGAGATGACTCTGATTGTGATTCAAAACCCAGCTACAAAACACTTGCTAAAATTGCAACTGAATAGCAGAAAGCTATGGAACATATTCAAAAACTGTTAGACAGAAGCGATGATCTGTTAGGTGCTGAAATGACTCGATCTGAATCCTTAATTGAAGACATAAAAAATCTTCACGTTAAGTATCAGGAACTTGAAAGTCATCATGAAACTCTCTCAACAACTCATGAAAAGCTTTCCTATGATTATCTTGAAAGGAAGCAAGATCTTGAGAAATTGAGAGCGGTTCATGAAGATCTTCAAAAGGAAAACGAGTCACTTCACTCCAAACAGATCAGTCCCGCTCAGGAAGGATTTGAACCACCATGTCTTAAATGCATTGAGCGTGATAATGCTACTTCTGTTGCTGAATGTTCTACTGCTACTACTGTTGCAATATCTTCAATTGTTGATGTGGTAACTAACCCCTCTGCTGAGGATACCACTGCTATTGCTGATGAGAATGCTAGGTTGAAGACATTGCTTGAAACAGGGATGTACAAAAGTCTTAAAGGGCATCAGACACTATGTGATGTCCTCAAAAAGCAGATTCTGAACCGAAACCCGAGGAAAGAGGGTGTTGGGTTCGTAAGGAAAATGAATGCTGATGGCTCTTGCTGGAAACCTGAGCAGTACCCCAAAACCATGTGGGTTGCTGCAAAGGAATCTTCAGCAGACCCATCCAATCTATCTGGCTTCACACCTGTGCTAACCCCATTATCGTTGATGAATCCTTTGATGCAAACTATATACTGTTTAAGAATCAGAATGGTGAAGTGTTTGCCAGGTACATTGGTACTAACTGCAGGAATGGACCGTCTATGAAGAAGATCTGGATTACGAAAAGGTGTCTGGAGAATCTTGCTGTGAATGTCATCATGACACCTCACGTGAAGAAGACAAACCTCAGACCAAAGGCTTCATACGGTTCAAAGGCTTCATACAGACAGAGGACTCACCTGAGTCGCACTAACGCAAATGTTTTGCAGGGAAACCATACTCAGGCATATGAATATGAGAGCGGTTCATCAAACCGCCATGTTCATAAGACCAAGAACTATTCTGCTTATTCTTATGAGTACTATTGTCCGCTTGCAAGACTGTTTGCTAGGGCTCCAAAGCCAAAATTCTCAGATGCTGCACTTAGACTTATTGCTTCTCAGCCACCCTTGAAGATGTGGGTGGCTAAGAAAGCTTAACTCTCTTTTGCAGGGGAAGGTCTCCAGCAGAAAACCAAAATCGTCTGACGCCATTGCTGGGGACCTTAAACATCTTGTAGGGCGCAAGATCAAATGCCCGAATGGTCTTACTATGTACTTCGTTCCTGAATCGCTTGCTACTCTCCCTATTAGTCCTAATCTGGATCTAAGCTTTCATAACCCACTGGTTCGTCAAATGTTTTTGCTTCACAATGCTCTTGGTGAAGCCTATCCCCCTAACTGCACTGTAGGGTACGACACCAGTGTCTTCAGAATGGATTATTGATAGTGGGTGTACAAATCACATGACTGGCAAAAGAAGTCTTCTTATGGACTCAAGCTTACGTCCATCCGACAAGAGCCACATCACATTTGCTGACACTGGTAAAAGTAATGTACTGGGTCTAGGTAGAGTTGCAATCTCAAGGGATCAACACATGGACAAAGTCATGCTTGTTGAATCCCTTGGCTTCAACTTAATGTCTGTCTCAATGCTTTGCGATTTGAACATGATCGTAATATTTGGAAAATATCGTTGCCTTGTACTAATAGAATCTGACAAGTCTCTAGTGTTTGAAGGGTATCGAAAAGATGATTTGTACGTGGTAGATTTCTCAGCAGGACCACAGCTTGCCGTATGTCTTCTAGCAAAAGCTTCAGAATGCTGGCTCTGGCATCGGAGGCTTGGGCATGCTGGCATGAGGAACCTCCACACCCTTGCGAAGAAGAAGCATGTCATAGGCATCGAGGGCGTCAAGTTCAAGAAAGACCACTTATGCGATGCCTGTGAAGCAGGGAAGATGACGAGGGCCAAACATCCTTCAAAGACAACCATGACCACTACTCGACCCTTCGAACTGCTTCACATGGATCTTTTTGGTCCCAGTCATTACTCAACTCTTACTACTACTGCATGCCTCTATGGCTTTGTTATTGTTGATGATTACTCTAGATACACCTGGGTGCACATAATCCTCTACAAGACTGAAGTGCAGGATGTCTTCAGACGCTTCGCCAATCGAGCTATGAACAATTATGGCGCCAAGATAAAGCACATCAGAAGTGACAATGGCACTGAATTCAAGAACACTGGCCTTGATACATATCTTGATACCTTGGGCATCACACATGAATTCTCAGCCCCGTACACGCCACAGCAGAATGGCGTCGTCGAACGCAAGAACAGAACACTCATTGAGATGGCCAGAACGATGCTAGATGAATACAAGACCCCAATAAAATTCTGGCCTGAAGCCATTGATACTGCATGCCATACAATCAATCGTGTTTATCTTCACAAGCTTCTGAACAAGACATCTTATGAGCTCCTTACTGGCAAGAAGCCAAATGTCAGTTACTTCAGAGTATTTGGCGCAAGGTGCTGGATCAAGGACCCACATCACACCTCAAAGTTTGCACCAAAAGCACATGAGGGTTTTATGCTTGGATATGGAAAGGATTCGCACTCCTACAGAGTCTTCAATCTCTTTCATTACAAAGTGGTTGAAACAGTGGATGTGCGGTTCGATGAGACCAATGGTTCACAAAGAGAGCAACTGCCAAATGTGCTAGATGAAGTTCCATCCAATGAATCAATCAAGCTAATGGGAACTGGAGAAATTATACCTTCTGAAGCTCATCCTGAAGAAGAACTTATCATCTCAGCACCTGATCAACATGAAGACAATGCTTAGCCTGAAGACATTCCTTCTAACAACGACAATGATCAGCAAGAGCAAAGTCTTCGCCCTGTACATCCTCGCGTTGCCAATGAAGTGCAGATTGAAAGAATAATTGATAGCATCAATGCACCCGGTCCACTCACTCGTTCAAGGGCAACTCAGCTAGCAAATTTCTGTGGGCACTTCGCATTCGTCTCAATAACAGAACCCAAGAAAGTTGAAGAAGCCTTCATGGAACCTGAATGGATTCAAGCTATGCAAGAAGAGCTTCAACAGTTTGAGCTGAATAATGTATGGGAACTAGTTAAGCGTCCTGATCCACGGAAGCACAATATAATAGGAACCAAATGGATATACCGCAACAAGCAATATGAGCATGGTCAAGTTGTCAGAAACAAAGCTCGTCTCGTTGCTCAAGGATATACTCAAGTGGAAGGCATTGACTTCGATGAAACATTTGCTCCTATGGCTAGACTTGAAGCCATACGCATACTGCTGGCCTATGAAAATCATCACAACATACTTCTATATCAAATGGATGTGAAGAGTGCTTTTCTCAATGGCAAGGTTGAAGAAGAAGTGTATGTTGCACAACCGCCTGGCTTTGAAGATCCAAAACATCCTGACATGGTATACAAGCTCAACAAGGCACTGTATGGCCTCAAACAAGCCCCTCGGGCCTGGTATGACACACTCAAATAATTCCTGAAGAGCAAAGGCTTCATACCTGGTTCCCTAGACCCCACTCTCTTCACGAAGACATATGATGGTGAACTGTTTGTGTGCCAAATATATATGGATGACATTATCTTCGGCTGCACCAATCAGAAGTACAGTGAAGAGTTTGAATATATGATGCAAGAGCAATATCAGATGTCCATGATGGGAGAGCTGAAGTTCTTCCTCGGTCTTCAAATAAGACAACAACGCAACGGCATATTCATATCTCAAGAGAAATATCTCAAAGATTGCCTGAAGAAGTTCGGTATGCAAGACTGCAAAGGCTTCACAACACCAATGCCAGCCAAACATCATCTGGGTCCCGACGATAATGGTAAAGAGTTCGATCAAAAGGTATACCGCTCCATGATTGGTTTTTTACTTTATCTATGTGCATCTAGGCCAGATATTATGCTTAGTGTTTGCATGTGTGCTCGATTTCAAGCGGCACCAAAGGAGTCGCATCACTTAGATGTGAAGCGAATTCTTCGATATTTGGCTCACACCCCAACCCTAGGATTATGGTATCCAAAGGGCTCAGAGTTTGATCTGGTTGGATTCTCGGATGCTGATTATGCTGGTGACAAAGTTGATCGCAAGTCTACATCAGGCGCATGTCACTTTCTGGGACGATCACTTGTATGTTGGTCTTCAAAGAAGCAGAACTGTGTATCTCTCTCCACTGCTGAATCTGAATACATTGCTGTTGGATCTTGCTGCGCTCAGCTTCTGTGGATGAAGCAAACACTCAAGGACTATGGCATTCATCTGAAGCAAGTTCCACTTTACTTCGACAACGAAAGCGCCATCAAGATCGCCAACAACCCAGTTCAGCACTCGAAGACAAAGCACGTTGAAATTCGTCATCACTTTCTCAGAGATCATGTTGTGAAGGAAGATATTGATATCATACACGTCAACACTGAAGAGCAATTGGCAGATATCTTCACCAAGCCCTTGGATGAGAAGAGATTTTGCAAGTTACGGTGTGAGCTAAATATCCTGGAATCCTCAAATGTCCTGTGATCAGGCACACATCCTAACACTTATGCATATTGATGACTTAGATGTGCAACACACGAAGTAAAGTATATCTTCAATCAATGAATACATACATTCTAAGTGTGAATACATTAATGTGGAATTTGACTTCAGAGCGCCATGATAATTGTGCGTCGTGTCTGGGTCTAATACTTCCTATACGGTGGGTAACGCCACCACCAAATGTTCTATTTTGAAGTGTTTCACTCATGGCGTTACCTTGCAATGTCTTCACATTTGGTTTGGCTTCGATCTCAACATATCTTCATGATCTTCACTATGTTAATTATATATATATATATATTAGTGTTCTGTCCTCTACAGCATTCACTTATAGCTATGTCTTCATTGTTGAATCTTTTGAACTAAGTGAATGTGATCGGACCCTAACCTCTCTATGCTTTCTATCTCAAATTATATCTCTCCAAATCATATGCATTCTATTGAAACTGTCGAATGTCTTCTCTGCGTCCTTATCAGCAGAAGATACAGAGATAACCATTAAGTCCGTTTTCAATGCTCATTCCTCCACATGAAACCCGGAGAAGTAGGAACGACCACCCAACAATCAAGGCGTGCGTGGGACGTGGAACAAACCCCAAAATTCCGCATAATGGCCACGTGTTCCTCAGATGTGAATCGCCAGGGGCACCTGTGTAATAGCGCAGTGCCGCCCATGTACCTATAAATACACACTTCACAGCGGTCATTATCTCTTCTTCCACTCTCGCACGAACCCTAGCGCCACCGCTAGCCCTCGACGACGCCGGCGACGAAGCACTTCGCTGCCGCGACCTCTCCGACGCCGTCTTCACGCCGACCGCGGACATCGTCCTCTCCGCCATCGCCGTAGGTGTCCTCCGTCGCCAAGTTAGGGCACGGAAGATTGAACTGCTCGGCCTCATCTTCCACTTTGTCTAGCAGTTCTTAGTGTGGTAAATAAAACTTCCTTTTTACATCACCGTTGATCCTATGGATTTGTCACTTTCTACCACAAGCAGTTTCTATTCACACAAGTTAGATCTCTCCCATACTGCATCTCATAACATGCCTAGTATATTCACTTATGCTTCACAAAGTAGTTAGATTCCTCACTTGTACTGATCTGTAGATTCGTACAAATCTGGAACCAACTCCTTATCTATGAGTGAATGTCTTCGCAAAATGAGGTCAATGTCGTCTAAACTGATTTATCTTCAAAATCTTCTGAGAATGCATATGACCTCTTCCCCTTCCCTCGCACCTTAATGCTGTCACAGGTACATGTCTGTGGGAGAATCCTTTGGTTCTCATAGTCTGCATTCATTTGCAGAATTCTTACAGCATCACATTAATTCTCCCGAAGCCAGTTCCTGTTGGTCCAGCAAGCGAAAACCTTTGAAGCCTTTGAACGTGTTGAAGCCTTTCAAGTTAAAGTTTATGGCTTCAGAGAAAGCAGCAAGGAAGGGTGGAAAAGCGTCATGGAGAAACATTCAGAGATCTGCCAGATGAACTCTCGGAACTATACAAGACAGATCCTGAGGAGGATTACAATCAGCGCAAGACCCGAATCCAATGGATTCGAAGATATTGGGCAGAACAATGGTTCAAATACCGATTTGTAACCCAAGAATATGCTGAGAAAAATGCCATCAAGAGACCGTGGGGAGACATCCAATACAAGAATCTTCTACCCAGGTCCAGAGATGAAGCCATTGCTCAAGGCTTCTATCCCTGCATGGTCCGTGGGCTACAGCCAGCTGATGCACACCCATCGTCACTACTATGGTGTCGTGACGACAATCTGTTCAAGTGCAACTTCCAGTTTGCCCAGAACTCAGCGAAGCAGAACAAGAAGACTTTGGGGCTAGACTTCAACCCTGGTCCCTCGGCACCAAGGGCAGATGGCACACGAGATGCAGAACCAAATGTCATCGGTCCTTTCTCCAACCTTGAAGGCCTCATCACCCGCATCTTAGTTCAAGGGACTGCAGTGAATGAGCCTGCAGCTGACGCTGAATCAGAAGAAGCTCCTGCAGCGCCGAAGACAAAGAAGATGAAGAAGCCTAAAGCTTCAAAGCCTGCCCCCTCACCAAAAATCTCAAGGGCGAAGCCACTGGCAACTGCACCTCCTGAAGACAGTGTGCAGTCCGAAGACTTATCTCGCATCTCCAAGCCCTAGAAAGTCAAGATGCCTCTGCCTCACACCGGACAAGAGCTAACTGCTGCTGCCATTCTGTGCAATGACGACATTGATCTGTCAAGTGATGAAGATCTAGCAGATGACGCTCTTGAGCAACTCATCAAGAGCAAAGAAGAAGTAGAAATCTTCAATGATCTGCCTCTCTTTGATGTGACCATCATCCACAACTTCATTGACGAGTGGTTTGACACACCAAACATCAGCTTTGAAGATCTGCAGCTACCAATTGGCCTCAGTGTCGCCTTCCAAGGCGCCATTACTTCAGAACTCACTATTGCCCAGCGCATTGTTGAACTGAAGCAAAAGATTGACTATGAAAAGGCTCAGTTCAAGAAGCATATGGCCAAGCTCAGCGTGCAGGAAGTGAAGAACTTCAAGAGTATGATGCACGAGCTCAAGGAAGCCTTTGTAAAGAAACGTGCAGAAGCTCAGGGTTCGCGTGAGCGCATGAAGACTCTGGCTGACAGATGTGTGCAAGCCTACAATGAGGCTGAGAAGCGCAAGGCCCTTGGGCATCCTGGCATCGACCCCAGGATGGCCGCAAAGAAGAAGAAGAAACCTGCTACGGCTGAACCTGACGCACCAAGGCAGGAAGTAGTTCCTATTGTCTTCACAACTAAAATGACTGGCTCAAAGCCAAAAAGCCGGTCAACAGCTTCCGAGCTCAAGAAGACAAGGACTGCTGAGGCTGAAGCCAGAAAGAGGAAACATTCTGAAGCCTCTCCAACTGCCCCCTCCAAGAAGAAGAGGAAGACCAAGAAAGATCGGGCAGCTCCCACAGAGCCCTTGATAGTTGAACCCATTTCTATGGTCTATCCTGAAGCTGAACGCCATGAACGCCAACTGACTATCCATGAGCCTGCTTCCACAGAGGCTCATGAAGCTGAAGACTTTCCAGCAGCTGATCCCATCGCTGCTGAAGACGTTGGTCAACATGACAATGTAGAAGATGGTGCAGTCCTTCCTCAGAACAGCGAACTCATCAACATTGGTCGTCCACTGACGCCAATTGCACAAGATGCTTCATGGGCAGATCGCCCACAAGAGGAAGAAGACTATGAGGCCCGGCCCACTCCAACTCCACAGGCGTCGCCCGCGTTGCGCAGGCTTCGGAAAGGTCCAAGGCCTCAAGTCTCTGCTGAAGACAATCCGGCTGCATCAGCCGCGAAAGAAGAAGTCCCACAAGTTCCCACTCCCCTGTCCCACCAAGAAGCAGTTCTTAAGGAGAACGTGCTTGTGACCGACCCTCCAGCTCGTCAAGTGGAGGATGAAAATCTTGGGCTGCCACAACCACCAATGAAGCTAATGTGGAGCCCTCCCCAACGGAAGAAGAAGACAGCGAAGCCACTGATCCCGTCACTTCTATTCCTGAGTCTACTGCCAGTCCCTAGTTCGACTATCATGTTGAGCACAGGCCTCAGGTACAGAAGCCAATCCCAAGATTGCCAAGGTTCCCAGGTCCTGCATCAGCACCTGGCTCCTTCAATATCAATGGCTTCAGGGCAGACAACACATTCTTCGATAGCTCCAGGAACCCCTACTCAAGGGAAAGGATATCATCTGATCGGTTCTGGAGCTATCCTCACCGAAGCTATTACTCATGCATTCTTTACAACCAAGGTCGCATCTTCCCACACAAGCGCCTTGACATTGAAGCCATAGCTGGTCTGCCTTGTCTGGAAGAAGCTTTGGATTGCTTCAAGCAAGTTGGACTGCTGCCGTTCGTTACTGACCAAGAGCATTGGAATGAAGAGCTGCTGCTCCAATTCTATGCCACACTTCACATCCGCGGGTACAGCAGAGATCCGAAGACTTGGGTCCTGGAGTGGATGACCGGAAATGTTCATCACGAAGCCAATGCATTTGACATCATTGAGCTCACTGGTTTGCCCACTCCTGGCGATCTCTACGAGCATGGCTGTCAGCTGCATAGTGGAGCTATTGAGAGCATCTTTAAGAGGCCGGAACCTGATATGAGTCAGATGCTTAGCATGATGAAGCCATTGCCCCAAGATGCAGCTTATCCAACAGAGTTCTTCGTTGAAGACCTTGAGTATCTGCCATGAACCATCTATCACATCATCAGGCGAACTCTCTGGCCCATCAAAGGGCACTCTCCAAATGCCAAGCTTGAGGGTGCAATGAAGACTTTGGTCTTCTATATTCTTCATGGAAAATGCTTCAATGCACAGGACTTATTCATCCGCCAACTTGTTGCCTCGGGCTCTGATCTGTTTGGCTTGAAGTTCTACGCCCCATGGGTAATGCGGCTAATTAAACTTCACTCCGATATCTCATATCAGCCATCTGCTCGCAATCATAGGATTTTTCTGCCTGATGTGGATATCTCTACTGAAGCCATCTATCCTGAGCCTGCAAAGGAACCTCTAAGTCTTCAGAATGCAGAGCATCAGAGTTTCTCACAGAACATTAAAGGAGTTGAAGCAGTCACTGGGTGTATCCTTGAAGGAAATATGCCCTAGAGGCAATAATAAAGTTATTATTTATTTCCTTATATCATGATAAATGTTTATTATTCATGCTAGAATTGTATTAACCGGAAACATAATACATGTGTGAATACATAGACAAACTT
Source organism: Triticum urartu (assembly GCF_056163025.1). Lineage (NCBI taxonomy): Eukaryota > Viridiplantae > Streptophyta > Magnoliopsida > Poales > Poaceae > Triticum > Triticum urartu. The sequence continues at coordinate 445,430,165 of NC_141876.1, forward strand.
AGTGTCACTAGTATGCCTCTACTTGACTAGCTCGTTAATCAAAGATGGTTATGTTTCCTAACCATGAACAAGGTGTTGTTATTTGATTAACGAGGTCACATCATTAGTTGAATGATCTGATTGACATGACCCATTTCAATAGCTTAGCACCCGATCGTTTAGTATGTTGCTATTGCTTTCTTCATGACTTATACATGTTCCTACGACTATGAGATTATGCAACTCCCGTTTACCAGAGGAACACTTTGTGTGCTACCAAACGTCACAACGTAACTGGGTGATTATAAAGGAGCTCTACAGGTGTCTCCAAAGGTAGATGTTGGGTTGGCGTATTTCGAGATTAGGATTTGTCACTCCGATTGTCGGAGAGGTATCTCTGGGCCCTCTCGGTAATGCACATCACATAAGCCTTGCAAGCATTGCAACTAATGAGTTAGTTGCGAGATGATGTATTACGGAACGAGTAAAGAGACTTGCCGGTAACGAGATTGAACTAGGGATTGGATACCGACGATCGAATCTCGGGCAAGTAACATACCGATGACAAAGGGAACAATGTATGTTGTTATGCGGTCTGACCGATAAAGATCTTCGTAGAATATGTAGGAGCCAATATGGGCATCCAGGTCCCGCTATTGGTTATTTACCGGAGACGTGTCTCGGTCATGTCTACATCGTTCTCGAACCGTAGGGTCCGCACGCTTAACGTTATGATGACAGTTATTATGAGTTTATGCATTTTGATGTACCGAAGTTAGTTCGGAGTCCCGGATGTGATCACGGACATGACGAGGAGTCTCGAAATGGTCGAGACATAAAGATTGATATATTGGAAGCCTATGTTTGGATATCGGAAGTGTTCCGGGTGAAATCGAGATTTTACCGGAGTACCGGGAGGTTACCGGAACCCCCCGGGAGCTATATGGGCCTTAGTGGGCTTTAGTGGAAAGGAGAAAGGGGCAGCCCAAGGGGGGCCGTGCGCCTCCCCCCTCCCCTAGTCCTATTAGGACAAGGAGAGGTGGCCGGCCAACCTCTCTCTCTTTCCCCCTCGGGGAATCCTATTCCAACTAGGATTGGGGGGAGTCCTACTCCCGGTAGGAGTAGGACTCCTCCTACACCCTCCTCCTGGCCGGCCGCCCCCTCCCCCTTGGATCCTTTATATACGGGGGCAGGGGGCACCTCTAAACACACAAGTTGATCATTGAGATTGTTCCTCAGCCGTGTGCGGTGCCCCCTGCCACCATATTCCACCTCGATCATATTGTAGCGGTGCTTAGGTGAAGCCCTGCGACAGTAGAACATCAAGATCGTCACCACGCCATCGTGCTGACGGAACTCCTCCCCGACGCTTTGCTGGATCGGAGCCCGAGATCGTCATCGAGCTGTACGTGTGCTAAGAACTCGGAGGTGCCGGAGTAACGGTGCTTGGATCGGTCGGATCGGGAAGATGTACGACTACTTACTCTACGTTGCGTCAACGCTTCCGCAGTCGGTCTGCGTGGGTACGTAGACAACACTCTCCCCTCTCGTTGCTATGCATCACCATGATCTTGCGTGTGCGTAGGAAATTTTTTGAAATTACTGCGTTCCCCAACAGTGGCATCCGAGCCTAGGTTTTATGGTTTGATGTTATTTGCACGAGTAGAACACAAGTGAGTTGTGGGCGATATAAGTCATACTGCCTACCAACATGTCATACTTTGGTTCGGCGGTATTGTTGGACGAGACGACCCGGACCGACATTACGCATACGCTTACGCGAGACCGGTTCTCCCGACGTGCTTTGCACATAGGTGGCTTGCGGGCGACTGTCTCTCCAACTTTAGTTGAACCGAGTATGGCTAGCCCGGTCCTTGCGAAGGTTAAAACGGAGTCTATTTGACAAATTATCGTTGTGGTTTTGATGCGTAGGTGAGATTGGTTCTTGCTTAAGCCCGTAGCAGCCACGTAAAACTTGCAACAACAAAGTAGAGGACGTCTAACTTGTTTTTGCAGGGCATGTTGTGATGTGATATGGTCAAGGCATGATGATGAATTTTATTGTATGAGATGATCATGTTTTGTAACCGAGTTATCGGCAACTGGCAGGAGCCATATGGTTGTCGCTTTATTGTATGCAATGCAATCGCGATGTAATGCTTTACTTTATCACTAAACGGTAGTGATAGTCGTGGAAGCATAAGATTGGCGAGACGACAACGATGCTACGATGGAGATCAAGGTGTCGCGCCGGTGACGATGGTGATCATGACGGTGCTCCGGAGATGGAGATCACAAGCACAAGATGATGATGGCCATATCATATCACTTATATTGATTGCATGTGATGTTTATCCTTTTATGCATCTTATCTTGCTTTGATTGACGGTAGCATTATAAGATGATCTCTCACTAAATTATCAAGAAGTGTTCTCCCTGAGTATGCACCGTTGCCAAAGTTCGTCGTGCCCAGACACCACGTGATGATCGGGTGTGATAAGCTCTACGTCCATCTACAACGGGTGCAAGCCAGTTTTTGCACACGCAGAATACTCAGGTTAAACTTGACGAGCCTAGCATATGCAGATATGGCCTCGGAACACGGAGACCAAAAGGCCGAGCGTGAATCATATAGTAGATATGATCAACATAATGATGTTCACCATTGAAAACTAATCCATTTCACGTGATGATCGGTTATGGTTTAGTTGATTTGGATCACGTGATCACTTAGAGGATTAGAGGGATGTCTATCTAAGTGGGAGTTCTTAAGTAATATGATTAAATTGAACTTAAATTTATCATGAACTTAGTCCTGGTAGTATTTTGCAAATTATGTTGTAGATCAATAGCTTGCGTTGTTGCTTTCATATGTTTATTTTGATATGTTCCTACAGAAAATTGTGTTGAAAAATGTTAGTAGCAATGATGCGGATTGGATCCGTGATCTGAGGTTTATCCTCATTGCTGCACAGAAGAATTATGTCCTTGATGCATCGCTAGGTGACAGACCTATTGCAGGAGCAGATGCAGACGTTATGAACGTTTGGCTAGCTCAATATGATGACTACTTGATAGTTTAGTGCACCATGCTTAATGGCTTAGAATCGGGACTTCAAAGACATTTTGAACGTCATGGACCATATGAGATGTTCCAGGAGTTAAAGTTAATATTTCAAGCAAATACCCGAGTTGAGAGATATGAAGTCTCCAACAAGTTCTATAGCTAAAAGATGGAGGAGAATCGCTCAACTAGTGAGCATGTGCTCAGATTGTCTGGGTACTACATCGCTTGAATCAAGTGGGAGTTAATCTTCCAGATAAGATAGTGATTGACAGAATTCTCTAGTCACCATCACCAAGTTAGTAGAACTTCGTGATGAACTATAATATGCAAGGGATAACGGAAACGATTCCCAAGCACTTCGTGATGCTGAAATCGACGAAGGTAGAAATCAAGAAAGAGCATCAAGTGTTGATGGTAGACAAGACCACTAGTTTCAATAAAAGGGCAAAGGGAAGAAGGAGAACTTCAAGAAGAACGGCAAGCAAGTTGCTGCTCAAGTGAAGAAGCCCAAGTCTGGTCCTAAGCCTGAGACTAAGTGTTTCTACTGCAAAGGGACTGGTCACTGGAAGCGGAACTACCCCATGTGATTGGCAGATAAGAAGGATGGCAAAGTGAACATAAGTATATTTGATATACATGTTATTGATGTGTACTTTACTAGTGTTTATAGCAACCCCTCAGTATTTGATACTAGCTCAGTTGCTAAAGATTAGTAACTCGAAACGGGAGTTGCAGAATAAACAGAGACTAGTTAAGGGAGAAGTGACGATGTGTGTTGGAAGTGGTTCCAAGGTTGATATGATCATCATCGCACACTCCCCTATACTTTCGGGATTAGTGTTGAACCTAAATAAGTGTTATTTGGTTTTTGCGTTGAGCATGAATATGATTTGATCATGTTTATTGCAATTCGGTTATTCATTAAAGTCAGAGAATAATTGTTGTTCTGTTTACATGAATAAAACCTTCGATGGTCATACACCCAATGAAACAAGTTCATTGGATCTTGATCGTAGTGATACACATATTCATAATATTGAAACCAAAAGATGCGAAGTTAATAATGATAGTGCAACTTATTTGTAGCACTGCCGTTTAGGTCATATTGGTGTAAAGCGCATGAAGAAACTCCATGCTGATGGAATTTTGGAATCACTTGATTATGAATCACTTGATGCTTGCGATCCATGCCTCATGGGCAAGATGACTAAGACTCCGTTCTCCGGAGCGGGCAACTGACTTATTGGAAATAATACATACTGATGTATGCGGTCCGATGAGTGTTAAGGCTCACAGCAAGTATCGTTATTTTCTGAACTTCACAGATGATTTGAGCAGATATGGGTATATCTACTTGATGAAACATAAGTCTGAAACATTTGAAAAGTTCAAAGAATTTCAGAGTGAAGTGGAAAATCATCATGACAAGAAAATAAAGTTTCTACGATCTGATCGCGGAGACAAATATTTGAGTTACGAGTTTGGTCTTCAATTAAAACAATGTGGAATAGTTTCACAAACTCATGCCACATGGAACACCACAGCATAATGGTGTGTCCGAACGTCATAACCGTACTTTATTGGATATAGTGCAATCTATGATGTCTCTTACCGATCTACCACTATCATTTTGGGGTTATGCATTAGAGACAGCTACATTCACGTTAAATAGGGCACCATCTAAATCCATTGAGACGACACCATGTGAACTATGGTTTGGCAAGAAACCTAAGCTGCCGTTTCTTAAAGTTTGGGGTTGCGATGCTTATATGAAAAGGTTTCATCCTGATAAGCTCAAACTCAAATCGGAGAAGTGCATCTTCATAGGATATCCAAAGGAAACTATTGGATACACCTTCTATCACAGATCCGAAGGCAAGACTTTTGCTGCTAAATTCAGAAACTTTCTGGAGAAGGAGTTTCTCTCGAAAGAAGTGAGTGGGAGGAAAGTAGAACTTGACGAGGTAACTGTACCTGCTCCCTTATTGGAAAGTAGTACATCACAGAAAACTGTTTCTGTGACACCTACACTAGTTAGTGAGGAAGCTAATGATGATGATCATGAAACTTCAGAACAAGATACTACTGAACCTCGTAGATCAACTAGAGTAAGATCCGCGCCAGAGTGGTACGGTAATCCTGTTCTGGAAGTCATGCTACTAGATCATGATGAACCTACGAACTATGAAGAAGCGATGGTGAGCCCAGATTCCGCAAAGTGGCTTGAAGCCATGAAATCTGAGATATGATCCATGTATGAGAACAAAGTATGGACTTTGGTTGACTTGCCCGATGATCGGCAAGCCATAGAAAATAAATGGATCTTCAAGAGGAAGACGGACGTTGATAGTAGTGTTACTATCTACAAAGCTAGAATTGTCGCAAAAGGTTTTCGACAAGTTCAAGGTGTTGACTACGATGAGATTTTCTCACTCGTATCTATGCTTAAGTCTGTCCAATCATGTTAGCAATTACCGCATTTTATGAAATCTGGCAAATGGATAAGCAAAACTGCATTCCTTAATGGATTTACTAAATAAGAGTTGTATACGATGCAACTAGAAGGTTTTGTCGATCCTAAAGGTGTTAACTAAATATGCAAGCTCCAGCGATCCATCTATGGACTGGTGCAAGAATCTCGGAGTTGGAATATACGCTTTGATAAGTTGATCAAAGCATATAGTTTTATACAGACTTGCGGTGAATCCTGTATTACAAGAAAGTGAGTGGGAGCACTACAACATTTCTGATAAGTATATGTGAATGACATATTGTTGATCGGAAATAATGTAGAATTATTCTGCAAAGCATAAAGGAGTGTTTGAAAGGAGTTTTTCAAAGAAAGACCTCAGTGAAGCTGCTTACATATTGAGTATCAAGATCTATAGAGATAGATCAAGACACTTGATAAGTTTTTTCAATGAGTACATACCTTGACAAGATTTTGAAGTAGTTCAAAATGGAACAGTCAAAGAAAAGGTTTCTTGCCTGTGTTACAAGGTGTGAAGTTGAGTAAGACTCAAAGCCCGACCACGGCAGAAGAGAGAAAGAGAATGAAAGTCATTCCCTATGCCTCAGTCATAGGTTCTATAAAGTATGCCATGCTGTATACCAGATCTATTGTATGCCCTACCACTGAGTTTGGCAAGGGAGTACGATAGTGATCTAGGAGTAGATCACTGGACAGCGGTCAAAATTATCCTTAGTGGAATAAGGATATGTTTCTCGATTATGGAAGTGAAAAAAAAGGTTCGTTGTAAAGGGTTACGCCGATGCAAGTTTTGACACTAATCTAGATGACTCTAAGTCTCAGTCTAGATACATATTGAAAGTGGGAGCAATTAGCTAGAGTAGCTCCATGCAGAGCATTGTTGACATAGAAATTTGCAAAATACATGCGGATCTGAATGTGGCAGACCCGTTGACTAAGATTCTCTCACAAGCAAAAAATGATCACACCTTAGTACTCCTTGGGTGTTAATCACATAGCGATGTGAACTAGATTACTGAATCTAGTAAACCCTTTGGGTGTTGGTCACATGGCGATGTGAACTATGGGTGTTAATCACATGATGATGTGAACTATTTATGTTAATCACATGGTGATGTGATCTAGATTATTGACTCTAGTGCAAGTGGGAGACTGAAGGAAATATGCCCTAGAGGCAATAATAAAGTTATTATTTATTTCCTTATATCATGATAAATGTTTATTATTCATGCTAGAATTGTATTAACCGGAAACATAATACATGTGTGAATACATAGACAAACTTAGTGTCACTAGTATGCCTCTACTTGACTAGCTCGTTAATCAAAGAAGGTTATGTTTCCCTAACCATCAACAAGGTGTTGTTATATGATTAACGAGGTCACATCATTAGTTGAATGATCTTATTGACATGACCCATTTCATTAGCTTAGCACCCGATCGTTTAGTATGTTGCTATTGCTTTCTTCATGACTTATACATGTTCCTATGACTATGAGATTATGCAACTCCCGTTTACCAGAGGAACACTTTGTGTGCTACCAAACGTCACAACGTAACTGGGTGATTATAAAGGAGCTCTATAGGTGTCTCCAAAGGTAGATGTTGGGTTGGCGTATTTCGAGATTAGGATTTGTCACTCCGATTGTCGGAGAGGTATCTCTGGGCCCTCTCGGTAATGCACATCACGTAAGCCTTGCAAGCATTGCAACTAATGAGTTAGTTGCGAGATGATGTATTATGGAATGAGTAAAGAGACTTGCTGGTAACGAGATTGAACTAGGGATTGGATACCGACGATCGAATCTCAGGCAAGTAACATACCGATGACAAAGGGAACAACGTATGTTGTTATGCGGTCTGACCGATAAAGATCTTCGTAGAATATGTAGGAGCCAATATGGGCATCCAGGTCCCGCTATTGGTTATTGACCGGAGACGTGTCTCGGTCATGTCTACATCGTTCTCGAACCGTAGGGTCCGCACGCTTAACGTTACGATGACAGTTATTATGAGTTTATGCATTTTGATGTACCGAAGTTAGTTCGGAGTCCCGGATGTGATCACGGACATGACGAGGAGTCTCGAAATGGTCGAGACATAAAGATTGATATATTGGAAGCCTATGTTTGGATATCGGAAGTGTTCCGGGTGAAATCGAGATTTTATCGGAGTACCGGGAGGTTACCGGAACCCCCCGGGAGCTATATGGGCCTTAGTGGGATTTAGTGGAAAGGAGAAAGGTGCAGCCCAAGGGGGTCCGTGCGCCTCCCCCCTCCCCTAGTCCTATTAGGACAAGGAGAGGTGGCCAGCCAACCTCTCTCTCTTTCCCCCTCGGGGAATCCTATTCCAACTAGGATTGGGGGGAGTCCTACTCCCGGTAGGAGTAGGACTCCTCCTGCGCCCTCCTCCTGGCCGGCCGCCCCCTCCCCCTTGGATCCTTTATATACGGGGGCAGGGGGCACCTCTAAACACACAAGTTGATCATTGAGATCATTCCTTAGCCGTGTGCGGTGCCCCCTGCCACCATATTCCACCTCGATCATATTGTAGCGGTGCTTAGGCGAACCCCTGCGACAGTAGAACATCAAGATCGTCACCATGCCGTCGTGCTGACGGAACTCCTCCCTGGCGCTTTGCTGGATCGGAGCCCGGGGATCGTCATCGAGCTGTACGTGTGCTAAGAACTCGGAGATGCCGGAGTAACGGTGCTTGGATCGGTCGGATCGGGAAGACGTACGACTACTTCCTCTACGTTGCATCAACGCTTCCGCAGTCGGTCTGCGTGGGTACGTAGACAACACTCTCCCCTCTCATTGCTATGCATCACCATGATCTTGCGTGTGCGTAGGAAATTTTTTGAAATTACTGCGTTCCCCAACAATCCTTTGGCTGGCACTACACGTGCACCACACCCTGCATCTACTGAAGCCACTGATAGTGCAACTGCTCCAAGACCCAAGAAGCGCACTCGTGTTCTCAATGACCGAGAGCTTCTTGTGGCTCTTCATCAGAAACAGGATAGGCATCATGACTGGCTGAAGCGTCAGATGAAAAGCCTCTTGGTGGAAGTTAATCGCATTCACAATCTTGCCACCAAGAATGCTTTCGTTGCCCATGAAACCTGTCGCCGTACATGGAAAGGGCTAACGATGATGTGTTCTGAAGATGATCTCCAAGAGGATGGCTTCACTGAGCGATTCAAGTTTGACTCCACACCTCCTCGAAGAGCTGTGCTGCTAGGAACTCCATCCCTTGAAGACTCTGAGTTCTCTTCATCTACTGCAATAGTGACTGCCAGAGTTATCGAGGATGAAGATGATGCTACTTCACCACCACCTCCTTCAGCACACGTCAACTCTGCTCCAAGCTCTTCAGCACCGCCAAACACCACCAACGACCCTGCTACTTCACCTACTTCGCCTGGGAACGAGTAGATGCTCTATGTCTTCAAACCTTTTTGGTCCTTACTGACAAAAGGGGGAGAAGCATATGAGGTTGATAGTCCTCAAGCGGGTCCATATGGGCGGGTGCTTTATATTTTGCTTCATGCTTACAACTCTCGTTTTGCTACATTTGGTTCTTTGAGTTGTAACACTTAAACTCGATGGTCGTCTGCTACTTATCTGCCACTTTGTTTTGCGATGATAAATTCCGCATGTGCGACAATAAATTCCGCACTTAGATCATTCTGCAGACGTCCATTTTCCATTATGCATGTCATTATCTTCATATACTTTCACATGCATTGTGGATTGTCATCATAAGTTTAAGTGGATCTCCACAAGTACAACCTGCCATGTGCATTTGCATTCCAAAAGCAAATTACCTATATGCACATCTTCAGGGGGAGCCCTTGCAACTTATGAAGATAATTCCTTATCCTTTACAATTACACAGATTATATTCCCCGTTGAAAACTTCAACTAATTTGTCATCAATCACCAAAAAGGGGGAGATTGTAAGTGCATCTAGTGCCAACCCTAGTTGGTTTTGGAGTATTGACGACAAACCTAGTTGAGGGACTAATGTGTTTGTGAGAATTGCAGGATAACACAGGTAGAAGTCCCTCATTGATTTGGTTTTCCTACCAGAGATGACCCCTAAAAATGTATGAAGACATTGAAGTCAAAGGTGGTATATGAAGATATTCACATTGAAGACTATGACAAGAGAAGACACCACATGAAGCCAATGGAGCTCGAAGACTTAGATCTTTCGTAGTTCTTTTTCTTTTGTGTTGAGTCATAGGAACCACCGTACTGTTAAGTGGGGTCCAAGAGAACCAGTCAAAATGACTAAAGTGATGCCTAACCAAAAACACCTATGTCTTCGAGTGAAGACTATGAGAGCGAATCTTGTCCAGAGTCGGACAAATCAGCTTTGCTTGTAGCCCAAGTAAAGTTGCCGTGTGAGTTTGAAATCTGACCGTTGGAACACGTGTCAGTTCCTTAGTGACCCAGGGTCATTTCGGACAAATCAGGTCGGGTTGCCAAGTGGCTATAAATAGCCCACCCCCACAACCATAAACAGTTGGCTGCTCAGATTGAGAGTACGGCTTTTGTCGTTTGAGAGCAACCCACCTCGAAGCCTTTGAGAGAGAATTCCTTGCGAGGATAAATCCCTAACCACCCAGAGCCAGAGAGAATTGGGCATCACTTAAGTCTTCTTGTCTGTGTGATATGAAGACTTATTACACTTGAGGACTGTGCATCCTCCAGCCGGTTAGGCGTCGCGTTCTGAGAATCCAAGAGACATTGTGGATTGCCGGTGAACGAAGTCTGTGAAGGTTTGGGAGTCTACCTTGAAGACTTACCAGAGTGATTGGGCGAGGTCTGTGTGACCTTAGCTCAAGGGGAATACGGTGAGGACTGGGTCTCCTGAGCTGCGTGTTCAGGACTGGGTGTCCGGGACTGTGTGTCCTAAGGTTTAAATACCTAGCCGCCCCAACCAGACGTACAGTTGTCACAGCAACTGGAATCGGTCCAACAAATCATTGTCTTCAACGAGTCACTGGTTTCATCTTCCCTTCCCTTTACTTACTGTTGCTCCTTGTGAATTCATTGTATGTTCGCACTATCTTTTGTCTTCACTGAGTGACTGCATGCTCTGTATGGCTTCATAATATCTTCCTACCTGATCCTTACTACATTGCTGCTATTAAGTCATTGTGCTTTCACTGATGGGGAACGTAGCAGAAATTCAAAATTTTCCTACGTGTCACCAAGATCTATCTATGGAGAGACCAGCAACGAGGGGAAGGAGAGTGCATCTACATACCCTTGTAGATCGCTAAGCGGAAGCGTTCAAGTGAACGGGGTTGATGGAGTCGTACTCGTCGTGATCCAAATCACCGATGATCAAGTGCCGAACGCACGGCACCTCCGCATTCAACACATGTACAGCCCGGTGACGTCTCCCACGCCTTGATCCAGCAAGGAGAGAGGGAGAGGTTGAGGAAGACTCCATCCAGCAGCAGCACAACGGCGTGGTGGTGGTGGAGGAGCGTGGCAATCCTGCAGGGCTTCGCCAAGCACCACGGGAGAGGAGAAGGACTTAGGAGAGAGGGAGGGGCTGCACCAAAGGCATAAGGGGTGTCTCAAGAGGCCCTCCTACCCTCACTATATATAGGGAGCCCAAGGGGGGGTGCGCCAGCCCTAGGAGATCCAATCTCCTAGGGGGCGGCGGCCAGGGGAGGTTTCCCTCCCCCCCCCCCCCAAGGCACCTAGGAGGTGCCTTCCCTCCTTGGGACTCTTCCTTAGGGTTCCCCCTTCACCCTAGGCGCATGGGCCATAAGGGAAGTGGCTCCCCAGCCCACTTTGGGCTGGATCCCTTCCCACTTCAGCCCATGGGGCCCTCTGGGATAGGTGGCCCCACCCGGTGGGCCCCCGGGACCCTTCCGGTGGTCCCGGTACAATACCGATGACCCCGAAACTTGTCCCGATGGCCGAAATAGGACTTCCTATATATAAATCTTTACCTCCGGACCATTCCAGAACTCCTCGTGACGTCCGGGATCTCATCCGGGACTCCGAACAACATTCGGTAACCACATACAAGCTTCTTTATAACCCTAGCGTTATCGAACCTTAAGTGTGTAGACCCTACGGGTTCGGGAGACATGCAGACATGACCGAGACGTTCTCCAGTCAATAACCAACAGCGGGATCTAGATACCCATGTTGGCTCCCACATGTTCCACGATGATCTCATCGGATGAACCACGATGTCAAGGACTTAATCAATCCCGTATACAATTCCCTTTGTCTAGCGGTACGATACTTGCCCGAGATTCGATCGTCGGTATCCCGATACCTTGTTCAATCTCGTTACCGGCAAGTCTCTTTTACTCGTTCCGTAACACATCATCCCGTGATCAACTCCTTGATCACATTGTGCACAATATGATGATGTCCTACCGAGTGGGCCCAGAGATACCTCTCCGTTTACACGGAGTGACAAATCCCAGTCTCGATTCGTGCCAACCCAACAGACACTTTCGGAGATACCTGTAGTGTACCTTTATAGTCACCCAGTTACGTTGTGACGTTTGGTACACCCAAAGCATTCCTACGGTATCCGGGAGTTGCACAATCTCATGGTCTAAGGAAATGATACTTGACATTAGAAAAGCTTTAGCATACGAACTACATGATCTTGTGCTAGGCTTAGGATTGGGTCTTGTCCATCACATCATTCTCCTAATGATGTGATCCCGTTATCAACGACATCCAATGTCCATGGTCAGGAAACCGTAACCATCTATTGATCAACGAGCTAGTCAACTAGAGGCTTACTAGGGACATGGTGTTGTCTATGTATCCACACATGTATCTGAGTTTCCTATCAATACAATTCTAGCATGGATAATAAACGATTATCATGAACAAGGAAATATAATAATAACTAATTTATTATTGCCTCTAGGGCATATTTCCAACAGTCTCCCACTTGCACTAGAGTCAATAATCCAGTTCACATCGATATGTGATTAACACTCAAGGTCACATCCCCATGTGACTAACACCCAAAGAGTTTACTAGAGTCAATAATCTAGTTCACATTTACCATGTGATTAACACTCGATGAGTTCTGGGTTTGATCATGTTTTGCTTGTGAGAGAGGTTTTAGTCAATGGGTCTGAATCTTTCAGATCCGTATGTACTTCACAAATTTCTTATGTCATTTTCTAGATGCAACTACTATGCTACATTTGGAGCTATTCCAAATAACTGTTCTACTATACGAATCCAGTTTACTACTCAGAATAATCTGGATTAGTGTCAAAGTTTGCCTCGGCGTAACCCTTTACGACGAACTCTTTTACCACCTCCATAATCGAGAAAATTCCTTAGTCCACTAGTTACTAAGGATAACTTTGACCGCTGTCTTGTGATCCATTCTTAGATCACTCTTGTACCCCTTGACTGACTCATGGCAAGGCACATTTCAGGTGCGATACACAGCATAGCATACTGTAGAGCCTGTGTCTTAAGCATAGGGGACGACCTTCGTCCTTTCTCTCTATTCTGCCGTGGTCGAGCTTTAAGTCTTAACTCCATACCTTACAACTCAGGCAAGAACTCCTTCTTTGACTGATCCATCTTGAACACCTTCAAGATCATGTCAAGGTATGTGCTCATTTGAAATTACCATTAAGAATTTTGATCTATCCTTATAGATCTTGATGCTCAATGTTCAAGTAGCTTAATCCAGGCTTTCCATTGAAAAACACTTTCAAATAACCCTATATGCTTCCCAGAAATTCTACGTCATTTCTGATCAACAATATGTCAACAACATATATTCATCAGAAATTCTATAGTGCTCCCACTCACCCTTTTGGAAATACAAGTTTCTCATAAACTTTGTGTACACCCAAAATCTTTGATCATCATCAAAGCATACATTCCAACTCCGAGATGCTTACTCCAGTCCTTAGAAGGATTGCTGGAGCTTTGCATACTTATTAGCATCTTTCAGGATTGACAAAACCTTCCGGTTTGTATCACATACAACCTTTCCTCAAGAAAATCGTCGAGGAAACAATGTTTTGACATCCTATCTGCAAGATTTCATAAAAAATGAAGTAATCGCTAATATAATTCCAACAGACTCTTAGCATCGCTACGAGTGAGAAAGTCTCATCGTAGTCAACTCCTTGAACTTGTCGGAAAACATCTTAACAACAAGTCGAGCTTTCTTAATGGTGACATTTACCATCATTGTCCGTCTTCCTTTTAAAATCCATCTGTACTCAACAGCCTTACGACCATCGAGTCGTTCTACCAAAGTCTACACTTTGTTTTCATACATGGATCCTCTCTCGGATTTTATGGCCTCGAGCCATTCATCGGAATCCGGGCCCACCATCGCTTCTCCATAGCTCGTAGGTTCATTGTTGTCTAGCAACATGACTTCTAAGACGGGATTACGTACCACTCTGAAGTAGTACGCATCCTTGTCGTCCTACGAGGTTTGGTAGTGGCTTGATCTGAAGTTTCATGATCACTATCATAAGCTTCCACTTCAATTGGTGTAGGTGCCACAGGAACAACTCTTTGTGCCCTTCTATACACTAGTTGAAGTGACGGTTCAATAACCTCATCAAGTCTCCACCATCCTCCCACTCAATTCTTTCGAGAGAAACTTTTCCTCGAGAAAGGACCCGATTCTAGAAACAATCCTTTATTGCTTTTGAATCTGAGACAGGAGGTATACCCAACTGTTTTGGGTGTCCTATGAAGATGCATTTATCCACTTTGGGTTCGAGCTTATCAGCCTGAAACTTTTTCACATAAGCATCGCAGCCCCAAACTTTTAAGAAATGACAGCTTAGGTTTCTCTAAACCATAGTTCATACGGTGTCATCTCATCGGAATTACGTGGTGCCCTATTTAAAGTGAATGTGGTTGTCTTTAATGCCTAACCCATAAACTATTGTGGTAATTTGATAAGAGACATCATGGTATGCATCATATCCAATAGGGTGCAGTTATGATGTTCGAACACACCATCACACTATGGTGTTCCAGGCTATATTAGTTGTGAAACAATTTCCACAATGTCTTAATTCTGTGCCAAACTCGTAATTCAGATATTCATCTCTATGATCATATCATAGATCTTTTATCCTCTTGTCACGACGATCTTTCAACTTCACCCTGAAATTACTTGAACCTTTCAATAATTCAGACTCGTGATTCATCAAGTAAATATACTCAACGTTTACTCAAGTCATCTGTGAAGTAAGAACATAACGATATCCACTACATGCCTCAGCACTCATTGGACTGCACACATCAAAATGTATTACTTCCAACAAGTTGCTTTCTAGTTCCATTTTACTGAAAAACAAGGCTTTCAGTCATCTTGCCCATGTGGTATGATTTGCATGTCTCAAGTGATTCAAAATCAAGTGAGTCCAAACGGTCCATTTGCATGGAGTTTCTTCATGCATAAACACCAATAGGCATGGTTCGCATGTCTCAAGTGATTCAAAATAAAGTGAGTCCAAAGATCCATCAACATGGAGCTTCTTCATGCGTTTTATACCGATATGACTTACGTGGCAGTGCCACAAGTAGGTGGTACTATCATTACTATCTTTTGGCATGAACATGTGTATCACTACGATCGAGATTCAATAAACCATTCATTTCAGGTGTAAGACCATTTGAAGGTATTATTCAAATAAACAGAGTAACCATTATTCTCCTTAAATGAATAACCGTATTGCGATAGACATGATCCAGTCATGTCTATGCTCAACGCAAACACCAAATAACAATTATTAGGTTTTAATACCAATCTCGATGGTAGAGGGAGCGTACGATATTTGATCAACCTTGGAAATACTTCCAACACATATCGCCATCTCACCTTTAGCTAGTCTCCGTTTATTCCGTAGCCTTTTATTTCGAGTTACTAACACTTAGCAACCGAACCGGTATCTAATACCCTGGTGCTACTAGGAGTACTAGTAAAGTGCACATCAACACAATGTATATCCAATATACTTTTATCGACCTTGCCAGCCTTCTCATCTACCAAGTATCTAGGGTAATTCTGCTCCAGTGGCTGTTCCCCTTATTACAGAAGCACTTAGTCTCGGGTTTGGGTTCAACCTTGGGTTTCTTCACTAGAGCAGGAGCTGATTTGCCGTTTCATGAAGTATCCCTTCTTGCCCTTGCCCTTCTTAAAACTAGTGGTTTCACTAACCATCAACAATTGATGCTCCTTCTTGATTTCTACTTTCGCGGTGTCAAACATCGCAAGTATTTCAAGGATCATCATATATGTCCCTGATATATTATAGTTCATCACGAAGCTCTAGCAGCTTGGTGGTAATGACTTCGGAGAAACATCGCTATCTCATCTGGAAGATCAACTCCCACTCGATTCAAGCGATTGTTGTACTCAGACAATCTGAGCACAAGCTCAACAATTGAGCTTTTCTCCTTAGTTTGCAGGCTAAGAAAATCGTCGAAGGTCTTATACCTCTTGACGTGGGCACGAGTCTGAAATCCCAATTTCAGCCCTCGAAACATCTCATATGTTTTGCGACGTTTCAAAACGTCTTCGGTGCCTCAATTCTAAACCGTTTAACTGAACTATCACATAGTTATCAAAACATGTATGTCAGATGTTCGCAACATCCACAGACGACGTTCGAGGTTCAGCACACTGAGCGGTGCATTAAGGACATAAGCCTTCTATGAAGCAATGAGGACAATCCTCAGTTTACGGACCTAGTCCGCATAATTACTACTATCAACTTTCAACTAAATTTTCTCTAGGAACATATCTAAACAGTAGAACTGAAGCGCGAGCTACGACATAATTTGCGAAGACCTTTTGACTATGTTCAGGATAATTAAGTTCATCTTATGAACTCCCACTCAGATAGACATCCCTCTAGTCATCTAAGTGATTACATGATCCGAGTCAACTAGGCCGTGTCCGATCATCACGTGAGACGGACTAGTCAACATCGGTGAACATCTTCATGTTGATCGTATCTACCATACGACTCATGCTCGACCTTTCGGTCTTCTGTGTTCCGAGGCCATGTCTGTACATGCTAGGCTCGTCAAGTCAACCTAAGTGTTTGCATGTGTTCCGAGGCCATGTCTGCACATGCTAGGCTCGTCAACACCCGTTGTATTCGAACGTAAGAATCTATACACCCGATCATCACGTGGTGCTTCGAAACTACGAACTGTCGCAACGGTGCACAGTTAGGGGGAACACTTTCTTGAAATTTTAATGAGAGATCATCTTATTTACTACCGTCGTTCTAAGCAAATAAGATGTATAAACATGATAAACATCACATGCAATCAAATAATAGTGACATGATATGGCCAATATCATATAATTCCTTTGATCTCCATCTTGGGGCTCCATGATCATCATCGTCACCGGCATGACACCATGATCTCCATCATCATGATCTCCATCATCGTGTCTCCATGAAGTTATCACGTCATCTATTACTTCTACTACTACAGCTAACGGTTAGCAATAAAGTAAAGTAATTACATGACGTTTATGTTGACACGCAGGTCATAAATAAATTAAGACAACTCCTATGGCTCCTGTCGGTTGTCATACTCATCGACATGCAAGTCGTGATTCCTATTACAAGAACATGATCAATCTCATACATCACATATATCATTCATCACATCCTTTTGGCCATATCACATCACATAGCATACCCTGCAAAAACAAGTTAGACGTCCTCTAATTGTTGTTTGCATGTTTTACATGGCTGCTATGGGTTTCTAGCAAGAACGTTTCTTACCTACGCAAAGACCACAACGTGATATGCCAATTGCTATTTACCCTTCATAAGGACCCTTTTCATCGAATCCGATCCGACTAAAGTGGGAGAGACAGACACCCGCCAGCCACCTAATGCAACTAGTGCATGTCAGTCGGTGGAACCGGTCTCACGTAAGAGTACGTGTAAGGTTGGTCCGGGCCGCTTCATCCCACGATGCCGCCGAATCAAGATAAGACTAGTAACGGCAAGCATATTGAACAAAATCAACGCCCACAACTACTTTGTGTTCTACTCGTGCATAGAAACTACGCATAGACCTAGCTCATGATGCCACTGATGGGGAACGTAGCAGAAATTCAAAATTTTCCTACGTGTCACCAAGATCTATCTATGGAGAGACCAGAAACGAGGGGAAGGAGAGTGCATCTACATACCCTTGTAGATCGCTAAGCGGAAGCATTCAAGTGAACGGGGTCGATGGAGTCGTACTCGTCGTGATCCAAATCACCGATGATCAAGTGCCAAACGCACGGCACCTCCGCGTTCAACACACGTACAGCCCGGTGACGTCTCCCACGCCTTGATCCAGCAAGGAGAGAGGGAGAGGTTGAGGAAGACTCCATCCAGCAGCAGCACAACGGCGTGGTGGTGGTGGAGGAGCGTGGCAATCCTGCAGGGCTTCGCCAAGCACCACGGGAGAGGAGAAGGACTTAGGAGAGAGGGAGGGGCTGCACCAAAGGCATAAGGGGTGTCTCAAGAGGCCCTCCTACCCTCACTATATATAGGGAGCCCAAGGGGGGGTGCGCCAGCCCTAGGAGATCCAATCTCCTAGGGGGCGGCGGCCAGGGGAGGTTTCCCTCCCCCCCAAGGCACCTAGGAGGTGCCTTCCCTCCTTGGGACTCTTCCTTAGGGTTCCCCCTTCACCCTAGGCGCATGGGCCATAAGGGAAGTGGCGCCCCAGCGCACTTTGGGCTGGATCCCTTCCCACTTCAGCCCATGGGGCCCTCCGGGATAGGTGGCCCCACCCGGTGGGCCCCCGGGACCCTTCCGGTGGTCCCGGTACAATACCGATGACCCCGAAACTTGTCCCGATGGCCGAAATAGGACTTCCTATATATAAATCTTTACCTCCGGACCATTCCGGAACTCCTCGTGACGTCCGGGATCTCATCTGGGACTCCGAACAACATTCGGTAACCACATACAAGCTTCCTTTATAACCCTAGCGTCATCGAACCTTAAGTGTGTAGACCCTACGGGTTCGGGAGACATGCAGACATGACCGAGACGTTCTTCGGTCAATAACCAACAGCGGGATCTGGATACCCATGTTGGCTCCCACATGTTCCACGATGATCTCATCGGATGAACCACGATGTCAAGGACTTAATCAATCCCGTATACAATTCCCTTTGTCTAGCGGTACGATACTTGCCCGAGATTCGATCGTCGGTATCCTGATACCTTGTTCAATCTCGTTACCGGCAAGTCTCTTTTACTCGTTCCGTAACACATCATCCCGTGATCAACTCCTTGATCACATTGTGCACATTATGATGATGTCCTACCGAGTGGGCCCAGAGATACCTCTCCGTTTACACGGAGTGACAAATCCCAGTCTCGATTCGTGCCAACCCAACAGACACTTTCGGAGATACCTGTAGTGTACCTTTATAGTCACCCAGTTACGTTGTGACGTTTGGTACACCCAAAGCATTCCTACGGTATCCGGGAGTTGCACAATCTCATGGTCTAAGGAAATGATACTTGACATTAGAAAAGCTTTAGCATACGAACTACATGATCTTGTGCTAGGCTTAGGATTGGGTCTTGTCCATCACATCATTCTCCTAATGATGTGATCCCGTTATCAACGACATCCAATGTCCATGGTCAGGAAACCGTAACCATCTATTGATCAACGAGCTAGTCAACTAGAGGCTTACTAGGGACATGGTGTTGTCTATGTATCCACACATGTATCTGAGTTTCCTATCAATACAATTCTAGCATGGATAATAAACGATTATCATGAACAAGGAAATATAATAATAACTAATTTATTATTGCCTCTAGGGCATATTTCCAACATTCACTTCATAGAATACTTGACTATGGCTTGTCTAGTGTAGTCTACCTTCCGCTGCATGGTAATAGGTTTATTTCTATCGTTTGTCTTCATAACTTCCACGTTTTGAAGACTTTCATAAAATCACCTATTCACCCCCCCCCCCTTTAGTCGATATAACGCACTTTCAGAAGGAATTGCTCGATCGGGTTCAGTTAAGAGCCATCGATCGATCGCTCGGGTTCAGTAACGCGTAGCCTGCAGTGCAATCGCTCGGTTCAGTTAGAGCCCAATGCCTCGCTCGGGTTCAGTTAGAGCCAACGCCTCGCACACACGCGCGTACGTGTACGAGCGAAACGCGCATCGCTCGGCCCCCGACCTCCCACCGTAACCGGGAACTCCCCGAAATTTTCCTCCCCCTCGCTTCTACCACGGGTTTTTCCGTCATGGACGGCCCAAAGAATGTCATGCAGCTGCGTCTCCGGCCCGCCCAGGACGAAAAGCCCATTTTCTGTCATGTTTTTTTGTCATAGAAGTAGGAGCCCACCACATCTATGATGATACCGGGTTTTGTCGCAATTATCGTCATAGAAGTGTCATATGTATGACAGAAAAAATTTCGTTCGGCCCAAAATGTCACGGATGTGTCTTTTTTTTGTAGTGCATAAGCATCGCATCCCCAAACTTTCAGAAACAATGGCTTAGGTGTCTTTCCAAACCATAATTCATACGGTGTCGTCTCAACGGATTTCGACGGAGCCCTATTTAAAGTGAATGCGGCAATCTCTAAAGCATAACCCTAAAATGATAGCAGTAGATCGGTAAGAGACATCATAGATCACACCATATCCAATAGAGTGCGATTACGATGTTCGAACACACCATTACACTGAGGTGTTCCAGGCGGCGTGAGTTGTGAAACAATTCCACATCTCCTTAAGTGCGTGCCAAACTCGTGACTCAAATATTCCCCTCCACGATCTGATCATAAGAACTTTATTTTCCTGTCACGTTGATTCTCTACGTCACTCTGAAATTCCTTGAACTTTTCAAAGGTCTCGGACTTGTGTTTCATTAAGTAGACATACCCATATCTACTTAAGTCATCAGTGAGGGTGAGAACATAACGATAGCCACCGCGAGCCTCAACACTAATTGGACCGCACACATCAGTATGTATGATTTCCAATAAATTGGTTGCTCGCTCCATTGTTCCGGAGAACGGAGTCTTGGTCATTTCGCCCATGAGGCATGGTTCACACGTGTCAAATGATTCATAATCAACAGACTCCAAAAGTCCATCTGCATGGAGTTTCTTCATGCGTTTGACACCAATGTGACCAAGGCGACAGTGCCACAAGTATGTGGGACTATCATTACCAACCTTACATCTTTTGGCATTCATACTATGAATATGTGTAACATCACGTTTGAGATTCAATAAAAAAACATTGACCAGCGGGGCATGACCATGAAACATATATCTCATATAAATAGAACAACCATTATTCTTGGATTTAAATGAGTAGCCATCTTACATTAAACGATATCCTGATACAATGTTCATGCTTAAAGCCGGTACTAAATAACAAGTATTGATGTTTAAAACTAATCCCGAAGATAGATGTAGAGGTAGCATGCTGATGGCGATCACATCGACCTTGGAACCATTCCCCACGCGCATCGTCACCTCGTCCTTTGCCAGTCTCCGCTTATTCCGCAGCTCCTGTTTTGAGTTACAAATATGAGCAACCGCACCGGTATCAAATACCCAAGAGCTACTACGAGTGCTGGTAAGGTACACATCAAGAACATGTATATCATATATACCTTTGGTGTTGCCGGCCTTCTTACTCGCTAAGTACTTGGGGCAGTTCCGCTTCCAGTGACCATTTCCCTTGCAATAAAAGCACTCAGTCTCAGGCTTGGGTCCATTCTTTGGCTTCTTCCCGGCAACTGGCTTACCGGGTGCGGCAATTCCCTTGTTGTCCTTCTTGAAGTTCTTCTTACCCTTGCCTTTCTTGAAACTAGTGGTCTTATTCACCATCAACACTTGATGTTCCTTTTTGATCTCCACCTCTGCTGATTTTAGCATTAAATATAACTCAGGAATGGACTTCTCCATCCCTTGCATATTGTAGTTCATCACAAAGCTCTTGTAGCTAGGTGGAAGCGACTGGAGGATCTTGTCAATGACCGAGTCATCTGGAAGATTAACTCTCAGCTGAGACAAGCGGTTGTGCAACCCAGACATTTTGAGTATATGCTCGCTCACAGAACTGTTTTCCTCCATCTTACAACTGTAGAACTTGTCAGAGACTTCATATCTCTCGACTCGGGCATGAGCTTGGAAAACCATTTTCAGCTCTTGGAACATCTCATATGCTCCGTGCTACTCAAAACGCTTTTGGAGCCCTGATTCTAAGCTGTAAAGCATGCCGCACTGAACCAGGGAGTAATCATCACCACGCGACTGCCAGGTGTTCATAACATCTTGAGTTGCTGGGAAAATGGTTGCTTCACCTAGCGGTGCTTCAAGGACATATGCTTTCTTGGCAGCTATGAGGATGATCCTCAAGTTACGGACCCAATCCGTATAGTTGCTACCATCGTCTTTCAGCTTGGTTTTCTCTAGGAACGCGTTGAAGTTGAGGGTAACATTGGTGTGGTCCATTGGATCTACAGGATAGATTGTAAAGACAACTTTAGACTAAGTTCATGATAATTAAGTTCATCTAATCAAATTTTAATGAACTCCCACTTAGATAGACATCCCTCTATTCATCTAAGTGATGCATGATCCGAATCGACTAGGCCATGTCCGATCATCACGTGAGACGGACTAGTCATCAATGGTGAACATCTCCATGTTGATCGCATCTACTATACGACTCATGTTCGACCTTTCGGTCTCTTGTGTTCCGAGGCCATGTATGTAGATGCTAGGCTCGTCAAGTCAACCTAAGTGTTTCGCATGTGTAAATCTGGCTTACACCCGTTGTATGCAAACGTTAGAATCTATCACACCCGATCATCACGTGGTGCTTGGAAACAATGATCCTTTGCAACGGTGCACAGTTAGGGGAAACACTTCCTTGAAATTTTGTGAGGGGTCATCTTATTTATGCTACCGCCGTTCTAAGAAAATAAGATGCAAACATGATAAACATCACATGCAAATCATAAAGTGACATGATATGGCCAATATCATCTTGCGCCTTTTGATCTCCATCTTCGAGGCGCGACATGATCACCTTCATCACCGGCATAACACCATGATCTCCGTCATCATGATCACCATCATCGTGTCTTCATGAAGTTGTCTCGCCAACTATTACTTCTACTACTATGGCTAACGTTTAGCAATAAAGTAAAGTAATTACATGGCGTTTTTCATTGACACGCAGGTCACACAATAAATTAAGACAACTCCTATGGCTCCTGCCGGTTGTCATACTCATCGACATGCAAGTCGTGAATCCTATTACAAGAACATGATCAATCTCATACATCACATATATATAATTCATCACATCCTTTTGGCCATATCACATCACATAGCATACCCTGCAAAAACAAGTTAGACGTCCTCTAATTATTGTTGCATGTTTTACGTGGCTGCTATGGGTTTCTAGCAAGAACGTTTCTTACCTACGCAAAAGCCACAACGGTGATATGCCAATTTCTATTTACCCTTCATAAGGACCCTCTTCATCGAATCCGATCTGACTAAAGTGGGAGAGACAGACACCCGCTAGCCACCTTATGCATCAAGTGCATGTCTGTCGGTGGAACCAGTCTCATGTAAGCGTACGTGTAAGGTCGGTCCAGGCCGCTTCATCCCACAATGCCGCCGAATCAAGATAAGATGATTAACGGTAAGCAAATCGACCAAATCATCGTTCACAACTACTTTGTGTTCTACTCGTGCAAAGAACCTACGCATAGACCTAGTTCTGATACCACTGTTGGGGATCATAGTAATAATTCAAAATTTTCCTACATGTCACCAAGATCAATCTAGGAGATGCTAGCAACGAGAGAGAGAGGGAGTGCATCTTCATACCCTTGAAGATCGCTAAGCGAAAGCGTTACAAGAACGTGGTTGATGGAGTCGTACTCGCGGCAATTCAAATTGCGAAAGATCCGATCTAGCGCTGAATGGACGACGCCTCCACGTCCAACACACATAAAACCCAGGGACGTCTCCTCCTTCTTGATCTAGCAAGGGGAGAGGAGAAGTTGAGGGAGAACTCCAGCAGCACGACGGCGTGGTGAGGGAGGAGCTCGTGGTTCTCCGGCAGGGCTTCGCCAAGCACTACGGAAGAGGAGGAGTTGGAGAGGGGGAACAGGGGAAGGGTATGGCTGCCCTCCCACCCCTAACTATATATAGGGGGAAGGGGAGAGGGGAGGCGCCCTAGGGTTTCCCCTAGGGGGCGGCGGCTAGGGCAGATTGGATCTCCCTGGGGAAACCCTAGGGAGACTTGCCCCCGAAGCCAAGCAGGTGGAGGCTTGCCTCCCAAGCCAGGTGGAGGCGCACCATCTCCCTAAGTAACATGGGAACAGGGTGTGGGGGCGCACAGCCCCTTAGTGGGCTGGTTTGCCCCCTCCCTTGGCCCATGAGGCCCTACAACACTTGTCGGGGCTCCTGATACACCTTTCGGTCATGTTGGCCATACCCTGGCACCCCCGGAACACTTCCGGACTCCAATACCCTTCGTCCAATATATCGATCTTCATCTCCGGACCATTCCGGAACTCATTGTGACGTCCGGGATCTCATCCGGGACTCCGAACTACCTTCGGTAACCACATATTATTCCCGTTACAACTCTAGTGTCACCGAACCTTAAGTGTGTAGACCCTACGGGTTCGAGAACAATGCAGACATGACCGAGACACCTCTTCGGCCAATAACCAATAGCGGTATCTGGATACCTATATTGGCTCCCACATGTTCCACGGTGATCTCATCGGATGAACCACGATGTTGGGGATTCAAATCAATCCCATATACAATTCCCTTTGTCTATTGGTATGTTACTTGCCTGAGATTCGATCGTTGGTATCCCCATACCTTGTTGAATCTTGTTACCGGCAAGTCTCTTT
Source organism: Triticum urartu (assembly GCF_056163025.1). Lineage (NCBI taxonomy): Eukaryota > Viridiplantae > Streptophyta > Magnoliopsida > Poales > Poaceae > Triticum > Triticum urartu. The sequence continues at coordinate 445,454,670 of NC_141876.1, forward strand.
ACTCGTTCCACAATGCATGATCCCGTGACTAACTCTTTAGTCAAACTGAGCTCATTATGATGATGCATTACCGAGTGGGCCCAGAGATACCTCTCCGTCATACGGAGTGACAAATCACTGTCTCGATTCGTGCCAACCCAACAGACACTTTTGGAGATAGCTGTAGTGCACCTTTATAGTCACCCAGTTATGTTGTGACCTTTGATACACCCAAAGCATTCCTACGGTATCCGGGAGTTGCACAATCTCATGGTCTAAGGAAACGAAACTTGACATTAGAAAAGCTCTAGCGAACGAACTACACGATCGTGTGCTATGCTTAGGCTTGGGTCTTGTCCATCACATCATTCTCCTAATGATGTGATCCCGTTATCAACAACATCCAATGTCCATGGTCAGGAAACCATAACCATCTATTGATCAACAAGCTAGTCAACTAGAGGCTCACTAGGGACATGTTGTCATCTATGTATTCACACATGTATTATGGTTTCCGGTTAATACAATTAAAGTATGAACAACAGATAATTATCATGAACAAGGAAATATAATAATAACCATTTTATTATTGCCTCTAGGGCATATTTCCAAGATACACAGCATGACATACTTTATAGAACCTATGGCTGAGGCATAGGGAATGACTTTCATTATCTCTCTATATTCTTCCGTGGTCGGGTTTTGAGTCTTACTCAACTTCATACCTTGCAACACACGCAAGAACCCTTTCTTTGACTGATCCATTTTGAACTTCTTCAAAACTTTATCAAGGTATGTGCTTTGTGAAAGTCCAATTAAGCGTCTTGATCTATCTCTATAGATCTTGATGCCCAATATATAAGCAGCTTCACCGAGGTCTTTCCTTGAAAAACTTTTATTCAAGTATCCTTTTATGCTATCCAGAAATTCTATATCATTTCCAATCAACAATATGTCATCCACATATAATATTAGAAATGCTACAGAGCTCCCACTCACTTTCTTGTAAATACAGGCTTCTCCAAAAGTCTGTATAAAACCATATGCTTTGATCACCTCATCAAAGTGTATATTCCAACTCCGAGATGCTTGCACCAGTCCATAAATGGACCACTGAAGCTTGCACACTTTGTTAGCACCTTTAGGATCAACAAAACCTTCTGGTTGCATCATATACAACTCTTCTTTAAGAAACCCATTAAGGAATGCAATTGTGATGTCCATTTGCCAGATTTTATAATCATAAAATGTGGCAATTGCTAACATGATTCAGACAGACTTAAGCATTGCTACGGGTGAGAAAGTCTCATCATAGTCAACTCCTTGAACTTGTCAAAAACCTTTCGCAACAAGTCGAGCTTTGTAGACAGTAACATTACCATCAACGTCAGTCTTCTTCTCGAAGATACATTTATTCTCTATGGCTTGCCGATCATCGGGCAAGTCAACGAAAGTCCATACTTTGTTCTCATACATGGATCCCATCTCATATTTCATGGCTTCAAGCCATTTTGCAGAATCTAGGCTCATCATCGCTTCCTTGTAGTTCGTAGGTTCATCATGGTCTAGTAAAATGACTCCCGGAACAGGATTGTCGTACCACTCTAGTGCGGAACATGCTCTGGTTGTAGGGTTGGACCAAAATCTCGTAACTCGCGAGCTTAATGAGCGCTTGATAGTTAGGCTCATTAAGCTCGTAGCTCGCTTGTTAATGAACATGGCCAATCATTGATTTCAGCTCGTTAAGCTTAGCGAGCTTAACGAGCAAGCTAACGAGTTTCACGAGTAGCTCGTTAAGCTCGTTAGTAACAACACAACACATATTTTCATCTTACGTAACAAACTTTTGTAGCACGTTATCCCATCTATTTAATCTAATCGACATATGAGGCAACAAACTACTGTATTTCTTTTTATAGTTACCATATTTCATCTTGAAAACCACACCTACACATTCATCCTGTATATCATAACACATTATAATCTGTTAACGAGCACTCGCGAGCACTCACGAGCTTAACGAGCTGAGTCGAGTAGGGTTTTCTGCTTGTTAATCTTAACGAGCTTAACGAGCCGAGCCTTAACGAGCACGAGCTTAACGAGCCGAGCTACTCGTTAGTCCACCCCTATCTGGTTGATCTATGAGGTTTAGTAGTAACTTGATCTGAAGTTTCATGATCATAATCATTAGCTTCCTCTCTAGTTGGTGTAGGCATCACGGGAACGGTTTTCTGTGATGAGCTACTTTCCAATTCGAGAGAAGGTACAATTACCTCATCAAGTTCTACTTTCCTCCTACTCACTTCTTTCGAGAGAAACTCCTTCTCTAGAAAGGATCCGTTCTTAGCAACAAAGATGTTGCCTTCGGATCTGTGATAGAAGGTGTACCCAACAGTTTCTTTTGGGTATCCTATGAAGACACACTTCTCCGATTTGGGTTCGAGCTTATCAGGTTGAAGCTTTTTCACATAAGCATCGCAACCCCAAACTTTAAGAAACGACAGCTTAGGTTTCTTGCCAAACCACAATTCATATAGTGTCATCTCAGTGGATTTAGATGGTGCCCTATTTAAAGTGAATGCAGTGTCACTAATGCAAAACCCCAAAAGGATAGTGGTAAATCGGTAAGAGACATCATAGATCGCACCATATCTAATAAAGTATGGTTACGATGTTCGGACACACCATTATGTTGTGGTGTTCTAGGTGGCGTGAGTTGTGAAACAATTCCACATTGTTTTAAATGAAGGCCAAACTCGTAACTCGAATATTCGCCTCTGCGATCAGACCGTAGAAACTTTACTTTCTTGTTACGATGATTCTCCACTTCACTCTGAAATTCTTTGAACTTTTCAAATGTTTCAGACTTGTGTTTCATTAATCCAATCATATTCATGCTCAACGCAAAACACCAAATAACATTTATTTTGGTCCAACACTAATCCCGAAGGTAGAGGGAGTGTGTGATGGTGATCTTATCAACCTTGGAATCACTTCCAACACACATCGTCACCTCGCCCTTAACTAGTCTCTGTTCATTTTGCAACTCCTGTTTTGAGCTACTAATCTTAGAAACTGAACCGGTATCAAATACCCCGGGGTTACTATGAACACTAGTAAAGTACACATCAATAACATGTATATCATATATACCTTTGTTCACTTTGCCATCCTTCTTATCCGCCAAGTATTTGGGGTAGTTCCGCTTCCGGTGACCATTTCCTTCGCAGTATAAGCACTCAGTTTCAGGCTTGGGTCCAACTTCGGGCTTCTTCACGGGAGTGGCAACTTGCTTGCCATTCTTCTTGAAGTTCTCTCTCTTTCCCTTGCCCTTTTTCTTGAAACTAGTGGTCTTGTTAACCATCAACACTTGATGCTCTTTCTTGATTTCGTGATGCTGAAATCGGCAAAGGTAGAAATCAAAAAAGAGCATCAAGTGTTGATGGTTAACAATACCATGAGTTTCAAGAAAAAGGGCGAGGGAAAGTAAGGGAACTTCAAGAATAATGGCAAGCAAGTTGCACTTCCATGATGAAGCCCAAAGCTTGACCCAAGCCTGAAACTGAGTGCTTCTACTACGAAGGAAATGGTCACTGGAAGTGGAACTGCCCCAAATACTTGGCAGATAAGAAGGGTCGCAAAGTGAACAAAGGTATATTTGGTATACATGTTATTGATGTGTATTTTACTAGTGTTCGTAATAACCCCTAGGTATTTGATACCGGTTCAGTTGCTAAGATTAGTAACTCAAAACAGGAGTTGCAAAATGAACAGAAACTAGTTAAAAGCGAGGTGATGATGTGTGTTGGAAATTATTCTCAGCTTGATATGATCACCATCGCACACCCCCTCTACCTTCGGGATTAGTGTTAAACTTAAATAAATGTTATTTGGTGTTTGCATTGAGCATGAATATGATTAGGTCATGTTTATTGCGATACATTTATTCATTTAAGTCAGAAAATAATTGTTGTTCTATTTACATGAATAAAACCTTCTATGGTCATACACCCAATGTGAATGGTTTATTGAATCTCGATCGTAGTGATACACATATTCATAATATTGATGCCAAAAGATGCAAAGTTGATACTAATAATGCAACATACTTGTGGCACTACCATTTAGGTCATATTGGTATAAAGCGCATGAAGAAACTCCATGCACATGGACTTTTAGAATCGCTTGATTATGAATCATTTGATACTTGCGAACCATGCCTCATGGGCAAGATGACTAAAACTCCGTTCTTCGGAACAATGGAGCAAGCTAATAACTTATTGGAAATAATACATACCGATGTATGTGATTCGATGAGTGTTGAAGCACGCGGCGGGTATCATTATTTTCTTACCTTCACAGATGATTTGAGTAGGTATGGGTATATCTACTTGATGAAACACAAGTCTGAAACATTTGAAAAGTTCAAAGAATTTCAGAGTGAAGTGGAGAATCATCGTAACAAGAAAATAAAAGTTTCTACGATCTGATCGCGGAGGCGAATATTTGAGTTACGAGTTTGGCCTTCATTTAAAACAATGTGTAATTGTTTCACAACTCACGCCACCTGGAACACCACAACGTAATGGTGTGTCCGAACATCGTAATCGTACTTTATTAGATATGGTGCGATCAATGACGTCTCTTACCGATTTACCACTATCATTTTGGGGTTATGCATTAGAGACAGCTGCATTCATGTTAAATAGGGCACCGTCTAAATCCGTTGAGATGACACCGTATGAACTATGGTTTGGTAAGAAACCTAAGTTGTCGTTTCTTGAAGTTTGGGGTCGCGACACTTATGTCAAAAGGCTTCAGCCTGATAAGCTCGAACCCAAATCTGAGAAGTGTGTCTTCATAGGATACCCAAAGGAAACAATTGGTTACACCTTCTACCATAGATCCGAAGGCAAGATCCTTGTTGCCAAGAATGGAACCTTTCTAAAGAAGGAGTTTCTCTCGAAAGAAGTGAGTGGGAGGAAAGTAGAACTTGATGAGGTAATTGTACCTTCTCTCAATTTGGAAAGTGGCACATCAGAGAAATCCATTCCCGTGATATGCCTACACCAGCTAGAGAGGAAGCTAATGATGATGATCATGAAACTTCAGATCAAGTTACTATTGGACCTCGTAGGTCGAACAGAGCATGTTCCGCACCAGAGTGGTATGGTAATCCTGTCCTCGAAGTCATGTAACTAGACAATGGCGAACCTACGAACTATGAAGAAGCTATGATGAGCCCAGATTCCGATAAATGGCTTGAGGCCATGAAATCTGAGATAGGATCCATGTATGAGAACAAAATGTGGACTTTGGTGGACTTTCCCGATGATTGGCAAGCCATTGAGAATAAATGGATCTTCAAGAAGAAGGCAGATGCAGATGGTAATGTCACCATCTACAAAGCTGGACTTGTCGCGAAAAGTTTTTGACAAGTTCAAGGGGTTGACTACGATGAGACCTTCTCACCCGTATCAAACCTTAAGTCAGTCCGAATCATGTTAGCAATTGCCACATTTTATAATTATGAAATTTGGCAAATGGACGTTGAAACTGCATTCCTTAGTGGATTTCTTAAAGAAGAATTGTATATGATGCAACTAGAAGGTTTTGTCGATCCTAAAGGTGCTAACAAAGTGTGCAAGCTCCAGTGATCCATCTATGGACTTGTGTAAGCATCTCGGAGTTGGAATATACACTTTGATGAGGTGATCAAAGCATATGGTTTTATACAGACTTACGATGAAGCCTGTGTTTACCAGAAAGTGAGTGGGAGCTCTGTAGCATTTCTGATATTATATCTGGATGACATATTGTTGATTGGAAATTATATAGAATTTCTGGATAGCATAAAAGGATACTTGAATAAGAATTTTTGAAATGAAAAACCTCAATGAAGCTGCTTATATATTGGGAATCAAGATCAATAGAGATAGATCAATATTCTTAATAGGACTTTCACAAAGCACATACCTTGATAAAGTTTTGAAGAAGTTCAAAATGGATCAGTCAAAGAAAGGATTCTTGCCTGTGTTACAAGGTGTGAAGTTGAGTAAGACTCGAAACCCAACCACGGCAGAAGATAGAGAGAGAATTAAAGTCATTCCATGTGCCTCGGCCATAGGTTCTATAAAGTATGCCATACCGTGCACCAGACCTATTGTGTACCTTGCCATGAGTTTGGCAAGGGGGTACAATAGTGATCCAAGAGTAGATCACTGGACAACATTCAAAATTATCCTTAGTTACCTAAGAGGACTAAGGAAATATTTCTCGATTATGGAGGTGATAAAGAGTTTGTCGTAAAGAGTTACATCGATGCAAGCTTGGACACCAATCCGGATGACTCTTAGTCTCGATCTGGATACATATTGAAAGTGGGAGCAATTAGCTAGAGTAGCTCCATGCAGAGCATTGTAGACATAGAAATTTGCAAAATACATACGGATCTGAATGTGACAGACCCATTGACTAAACCTCTCTCACAAGAAAAACATGATCACACCTTAGTATTCTTTGGGTGTTAATCACATGGTGATGTGAACTAGATTATTGACTCTAGTAAACTCTTTGGGTGTTGGTCACATGGCGATGTGAACTATGGGTGTTAAATCGCATGGTGATGTGAACTAGATTATTGACTCTAGTGCAAGTGGGAGACTGAAGGAAATATGCCCTAGAGGCAATAATAAAGTTGTGATTTTATATTTCCTTATTCATGATAAAGGTTTATTATTCATGCTAGAATTGTATTGATCGGAAACTTAAATACATGTGTGAATACATAAACAAATATCGTGTCCCTCGTAAGCCTCTACAAGACTAGCTCGTTGATCAAAGATGGTTAAGGTTTCCTAACCATAGACACGTGTTGTCATTTGATAATGGGATCACATCATTAGGAGAATGATGTGATGGACAAGACCCATCCGTTAACTTAGCATAATGATCGTTCAGTTTTATTGCTATTGATTTCTTCATGTCAAATACATATTTCTTCGACTATGAGATTATGCAACTCCCGAATACCGGAGGAATGCCTTGTGTGCTATCAAACGTCACAGCGTAACTGGGTGATCATAAAGATGCTCTACATGTATCTCCGAAGGTGTTTTTTGAGTTGGCATCGATCGAGATTAGGATTTGTCACTCCGAATATCGGAGAGGTATCTCTAGGCCCTCTCGGTAATACACATCATAAGCTTGCAAGAAAACGACTAAGGAGTTGGTCACGAGGTGATGTATTACGGAACGAGTAAAGAGAGTTGCCGGTAACGAGATTGAACTAGGTATGCAGATACCGATGATTGAATCTCGGATAAGTAACATATTGATAGACAAAGGGAATAATGTATGTTGTCATAACGGTTTGACCGATAAAGATCTTCGTAGAATATGTACGAGCCAATATGAGCATCCAGGTTCTGCTATTGGTTATCGACCGGAGAGGTGTCTTGGTCATGTCTACATAGTTTTTGAACCCGTAGGGTCCGCACGCTTAACGTTCGATGATGATATTGTATTATATGAGTTATGTGATTTGGTGACCGAATGGTGTTCGGAGTCCCGGGTGAGATCACGGACATGACGAGGAGTCTCGAAATGGTCGAGAGGTAAAGATTGATATATAGGACGATAATATTCGGACACCGGAAGTGTTCTGGAATGTATCAAGTATTTATCGGAGTAGCGAGGGGGTTACCGGAACCCCCGAGGGAAATATATGGGCCATATGGGCCATGAGAGGGGAGCACACCAGCCCACAATGGATGGCGCGCCCCCCTATGGCAGGTGACCGAGTAGGAGAAGGAGAAGAGGGGGTTCGCCCCCCTTCCTTCTCTTCTTCCCCTTCCTTTCTTCTCTGGTGGAAAATGGAAGGGGGGGGCACTTGGGGAAACCCCAAGTAGGATTCGAATCCTACTTGGGGCGCCCCCTGGCTGCCTCTTCTCCCCTCCCACCTATATATATGTGAAGAAGGGGGCGCCTAGAACATACACTATCAATTGTTAACCGTGTGCGGCACCCCCCTCCACAGTTTACACCCCTGGTCAAATTCTCGCAGTGCTTAGGCGAAGCCCTGCGCGGATCACTTCACCATCACCGTTACCACGTCGTCGTGCTAATGGAACTCATCTACTTCCTCGACGTCTTGCTGGATCAAGAAGATGAGGGACGTCACCGAACTGAATGTGTGCAGAGCTCGGAGGTGTCGTACGTTCGGTGCTTGATCGGTCGAAACTAGAAGAAGTTCGACTACATCAACCATGTTGTCAAACGCTTCCGCTTTCGGTCTACGAGGGTACGTAGACACACTCCCCCCTCGTTGCTATGCATCTCCATGGATAGATCATTGCGTGTGCGTAGAATTTTTTGTTTTTCCGTGCAACATTTCAACATCTTCCTCTTGTGGGTTTGATAACCCAGGGTCACCTCTAGGAAATAGGTGCGGGATACTCTTTTCTGTTTCAATACCGGATGAATAAAAGGATGTACCAAGTCACAGTCGGCACATCTGTCTACATATACTGCTCCTACTCCAATTGAAGACATTAACTTCACCAATTTTGTTGATGAAGAACAACTCTTCATCCAGCCTCCTCATTGGCAAAGACAGGCCCCAGGCAGCCCGGGCCGTGGCCTGAGGCCCAGTTCATTCGTTATCTGTAGCTAGAGTACCATAGTAAATGAAGGAGGCATGTGCCTTAGCCCAATCATAACGCCATCACTGGGACTTCCATAGGCACTTCAATCAGCCAAGGATAAAGCAAGCTGCAACTTCCCTTCATTTTCCAAGAAGTTATCCACAAGATAATATAGGCCACTCATTCCTCCTAATCGAACGGTTAATATTGACTGGTACTTCAGTTTCTTTTAACACCGTACAGATGCAGACGCTCATACACTCACTTTTATGAACACAGATGTAGACCGGTACTCCACTTATAGTGTTAGAAAGTACCACCACTAAATATAATGAAGCACCATGATCAAAGGATTGAAATCGTAACTCGAAATATATGCCTCGTGTATATTTTTTAGTGGCCATGATGGCCTCTAATCTCTTAAATCCTAGATTCACGTGAACTGTCGATTTTGGTGGCCGCAATGCAGCACATCACCGGCTGCGTTGTGCGGCGGCTGGTCAGGCATGGATTGCCACATATGTCCAAAAGCGCGTAGTGGATCTCCTGTGGGAAAAATAATAATTTTAAATAAGCGAGTCTCCCATACCGGGAGGAGGAAGTACATACATATAATAAGAAAAAAAAAAGAGCACTGGTTCGCAAAAAGAAAAAGAAAGTAACAAGTCAAAGAAAAAACAAATTTTTTTAAAGCGTCGAAAAACAAGTTAGCGGCGTCAGAGTCCACCCGCGGCAGTTCACACGTGCCAGCTCCCGTGGCTGGACCCGGGTCCGACCGCCATCCCGGTCCGAGTCCACCGCACCGCGGCCAACTCCATAGTCCATCGCGATGCCGACGCGCACCATCCCCTTCCCCGTTCCTCAGCGCGCGCTCGCTCGCACGCGCAACACGGGGCCAGCGATCTCCCTCCCTCTCGCGCGTATATAGAAACCTCGCGTTTGCCGATCCCGACCACCGCTAGCCCCAGTCCCTTCGACCCTCGCAGCCGTGGTGGTACACGACTGGACTAGCCAGCAGCCGTCCATCGCTGCGGTGCCGTCGCCCAATGGCCCGGCTCGCCCTCTCCGACTGCCGCGGCCTCACGCCGCTCCGCGCGCGCAGCCGCGGCGGCGCCATTGCGCTGCCGTCGCCTCCCCACCTCGCCGCGGGGCCGCGTCGCCCCGCGGCCGCCGCCATCCACCGCGACTGGGCGCTCCGCGTCGCCGCGCCCACCCGCCTCGCCTCCGTCTTCGAGGAGGATAAAAGGAGCCTCGGGGGAGCGGAGGAGGCCGGGAGCTCCTCGGCCGGGTTCAACCCGGGGGCGCCGCCGCCGTTCGGCCTGGCGGAGATCCGCGCGGCCATCCCGAAGCACTGCTGGGTCAAGGACCCGTGGCGGTCCATGAGCTACGTGCTGCGCGACGTCCTGGTCGTGCTCGGCCTCGCCGCCGCCGCCGCGCGGGTCGACAGCTGGCTCGTCTGGCCGCTCTACTGGGCCGCGCAGGGCACCATGTTCTGGGCGCTCTTCGTCCTGGGACACGACTGGTACGGGCCGTCCTACCTCGTACCCCAGACCCAAAGATCGGACCTCCATGCCGGTTTTAGCCTGAAAGCACTATGTTTGTCTCTTGTCCTGTAACGACTGTTTGGTGTTTGCAGTGGGCATGGGAGCTTCTCAAGCAACCCAAAGCTGAACAGCGTGGTCGGCCACATACTCCATTCCTCAATTCTCGTTCCATACAACGGCTGGTACGATGAGTGCATGCTGTATTTTCTTCTTTGTTGTGGAATTGTTATTGATGCTAAGAAAGGCGGCGTCTTGTGTGAATGTAATTGCAGGAGGATCAGCCACAGGACGCACCACCAGAACCACGGCCATGTGGAGAAGGACGAATCCTGGCACCCGGTAGGTCTTTGGCTCTTTGCCTCTCGGTGGATTCATGCATGCATAATTCTTCAGAGAGGCGGCGTTTTGGTGAATTGTGCTTGATGATTCCTTGAATTGTGATAATTCGCAGCTACCCCAGAGGCTGTACAATAGCCTGGACAATATGACAAAGAAGTTGCGGTTCAGCATGCCATTTCCCATGCTTGCATTCCCCTTATACTTGGTGAGGCACAAAGCTGCTTGATTTTACCACGACGTGTGAATTGGTTGGTCTTGTTTTCTAACATGGTAAATTCTTGTTCTGTGCAGTTTGCGAGGAGCCCTGGCAAGGAAGGCTCACACTTCAACCCGAACAGCGATTTGTTCCAACCTAATGAGAAAAAGGATGTGCTAACATCCACTGCGTCCTGGCTAGCAATGATTGGGGTTCTTGCAGGTCTGACCTTTGTGATGGGGCCTCTTAAAATGCTAAAGCTCTATGCAGTCCCATATGTGGTAAGAGCTTCATGCCTTTCATCAGACGCCCAATTTTGGCAAGCTTAGAATTTGGATAAGCCAATTCATGTGATTAATTTTGGTGAACCCATGTGCAGATATTTGTTATGTGGCTGGATTTTGTCACATACTTGCATCATCATGGTCACGAAGACAAGGTTCCCTGGTATCGTGGAAAGGTAATATCATGGTTGAATCAGATTTGCAATGAATCAATGCTTCAGGATAACTGCTTAATGTTCGAAATACAATGGCATGATCCATTATTATTTGTTAAAATGACAGAAAATACCTGTTTGCTGTTTCAAGTAGAATATACATGTGGAAAACAGAAAACTAAACATAATCGATGCTGTTAAAGAAAATGGCAAACATAGCAGTATAGTTTTAAAAATATTTAATGGAAGGTTCAGAAAGGGCACTTCCTGCCAACATATATTGACTGTTCAATTACATTTATTTCTGACTTGTTCTCGAATTTGTTGGTTCTTCTGGTCTGTAATTCAATCTTTGACCTGTGTGGTACTTATTCAAGATAGGTATCTGTGTTATGCCCAAGTGGAAATGTTTCCTTCAGTCAGAAGAGTAATTCTGGCGGTGAATGTTAGAAATGGAAGATATTATGTTTTCCAGTAGCTGCTTCAGTTTACATGGTTTTCATTTATAAATTATAATTGCTTAATAGTCCTAGTCTGATTTCTTATTGACATCGCTTTGCAAACTAATAGGAATGGAGCTATCTGCGCGGAGGATTGACAACACTTGATCGGGACTACGGGTTGATCAACAACATACACCATGACATTGGCACTCATGTCATTCACCATCTTTTCCCGCAAATCCCGCATTACAATCTTGTCGAGGCGGTAAGCCACCATCCCCTGCTCCTTAGCTCTTGCCTTTTTCTGGAACATGCATCAAAATATGTGGCATTCTCTAGAGCCACCTTTGCTAACTAGATGTTGGTTTGGATGTAACCTGCAGACTGAGGCAGCAAAGCCAGTTCTTGGCAAGTACTACAAAGAACCAGAGAAGTCGGCTCCTCTCCCATTCCACCTACTGCAGGTGCTATCGCGGAGTTTGAAGGAGGATCACTATGTTAGCGACACCGGAGACATAGTTTACTACCAAAGTGAGTCAGAGACGAGTACTTCTGCACAGAGCTCTGATTGAGCTGAAACATTAGCATATACTAGGTCATACTTCAACTCCTCAGGAGGTTGTGACTTAAAGAGTTAAACACCCTGACCAGCCTCCTGGGATCTCGGATTGGTGAGACCATGAATGTACATCATGAAACACCAATGTACGTAGTAAGTTGTGAAGTATAACCATTGTAAAAGAGCAATTGCAGCTCCATTCAAGGCTTGCCTTGATCTGCTTGCTGGTATAGTCCCCTTGTACATCTTATCTCTATATTTTTGTCTTCTCATTCAGTAAAATCTCAACTGTCGGGGCTCCCCTAGAGAGGTGGCAGTTCAAATTTTCTGTGTGTAAAAAGGCAAGAAATTTAGCCCTTTCCAATGACTGAAGGAGGAGACCACCTCTGGCTCCGAAAATCCTACACTTACGGAATTCTTGCACGGACTGATTTTACGGGCTCCTTCCTCGCCAACCAACACCCCTGATTTTAGCTGGTGGGACCTCTCCTCCCTAATCTTCTTCAACCATAACTCTCCACTGGAGTCCGTAACTAAAATCCCGCAATAATGTGTCCGTAAGTCTGTCTGTAAGTCTAGCATCTCTCTTTGTAAAATGTACTGTACTTACAGAGAGAAAGATCGATTGTTTCCCACAGTTGGGAAGGCTATTATCATTGTCATTGTTTTCTTATGCTCTTCCTGCTCTTGAAAAGAAAAACACCTTTGTAGTTTGTGGCTCTGCTGCTACTCATTGCTACTCCCTCTGTCCCACAATATAAGATTATTTTTAACGGGCAGTATTGCCGGTAACAGTGCTCCAAAACAGGAGTGCATATGTTCCTTGTTCAACAGAAAGACGGATTTCTCTCATTTGATGTCTGACCTGACTGCCAATATGAACGCACATTCACCCCCTCTGAATCGCACTGCCGGAAGAACGACCGTTTCTACGTTCTTCACGCACGGGAATATACTTATTACCACCGTAGTAGACTGAGTAAAGAAAGCAAGCAAGCAAGAAAGAAAGCCGTTCGCAGTTTCCCACACGACAAAACGGCTGCTCTCTGACTCTGACCGCACCCTTCCAAATTCAGACTTTCTTCTTTCTTTTGATGGCATGACATGCTCTCGTGCGGCTGCCACGAAGGAAGAATTCACGGCAGCACCGTCACAGCAGCATCGCAGCCTCCTCTATGTGCGATGCGGAAACGTCTTACCCTTTAAAAGGGACGTGGTACGTGTTATATAGGGGATTGCGAGTCCCTGATACGCGTACAATTCTGTTGGAGATACATGACTTGAGGGAGAAGAAGTATAGGAGATAAGAAGTATAGTTACAACCGAATACAGAATTTAAACTACCCATGCGGCTATCTATCTTATCTATCTCCTCATACATATCTCATTTGACACCCTCCCTTAATCACAACTTCATCAAGTTGAGATTATGCTTGAAATCTTCAAAACTCCTTGTAGGCAAAGCTTTTGTAAACCCATCTGCCACTTGATCCCTTGAATGAATGAAACGAATGTCCAAGAGTTTATTAGCAACTCTCTCTCTGACAAAATGGAAATCTATTTCAATGTGCTTTGTTCTAGCATGAAATACTGGGTTTGCAGACAAATAAGTGGCACCAAGATTATCACACCATAAGCATGGAGCTTGAGAACTTTTCACACCTAACTCCTTCAAGATTGACTGTACCCAGATGATTTCTGCTGTTGCATTGGCCAAGGCCTTGTATTCTGCTTCAGTACTTGATCTGGACACTGTGGCTTGTTTTCTGGCACACCATGATATAAGGTTGGGTCCAAAAAATACTGCAAAGCCACCAGTGGAGCGTCTGTTATCCAAACATCCTGCCCAATCTGAATCAGAAAAGGCACTGACAAGAGTGGAGGGTGACTTGCTGAAGTTTAGAACAACATTCAAAGTATACTTGACATATCTGACAATGCGCTTAGCTGCAGTCAAGTGAACTGTGGTGGGTGCATGTAGAAACTGACATACTTTGTTGACAGCAAAGGAAATGTGTGGCCTGGTCAATGTTAAGTACTGAAGTGCACCTACAAGACTTCTGTATTTTGTACTATCCTCTGGACCCAAAAGTGTTCCCTCTATAAGAGATAATTTTTCTGTACTAGAGAGAGGAGTGGGTGTGGGTTTACAACCTTGCAAACCTGCCTTCCTTACCAAATTTGTGGCATATTTTTCCTGAGAAAGATGTAGCCCATCCTTGTGTTGCTTCACCTCAATTCCTAGAAAGTAATGCAAATCTCCTAGATCCTTGAGAGCAAATTCAGCACCTAAATCCTTCAAGAGTCCTGATATTGCCTGATTAGATGAGCTCGTGACAATAATATCATCAACATATATGAGAACAAACATGGAAGTGTTGAACTTGTTATAAATGAACAAGGAGGTGTCAGATTTGGAAGGAACAAAGCCAAGTGTCTGCATCTTTTTACCGAGACGGGAATACCATGCCCTTGGAGCTTGTTTCAGTCCATATAATGCTTTATATAGCTTGCACACATAGGAAGGTGTATATTTTCTTTCAAACCCAGGAGGTTGCTTCATGTACACTTCCTTTTTCAGAACACCGTGAAGAAACGCGTTCTGTACGTCTAATTGTCGAAGGCTCCATCCCCTGAAAACAGCAATAGACAGTACGAGACGAATGGTAGCAGCTTTTACAACTGGACTAAAAGTATCCTCGTAGTCTATGCCATACCGTTGCTTGAAGCCTTTTGCAACTAGTCTAGCCTTATAGCGATCAATGGTTCCATCAGACTTTCTCTTAATTCTGAATACCCACTTGCAGTCAATGAGATTTTTACCTTGCTTGGGGAGAACCAAGTGCCACGTTTTATTTCTTCCAAGTGCCTTATATTCTTCTACCATTGTCTTTTTCCACTTGTCATCACTGAGAGCATCTTCAATTGTGTTGGGCTCACCTGGTTCACCTGTGGAACAAACTAGACCATATTTGGTTATGTTCTTGTAATTTTTTGGTTGAATCAAACCTTGCTGTAATCTTGTGCGACGTTTTGGTGAACCAGCAGGATCTGCAGCCACAGAGGATCCTGCAGGAGCCAGATCAGCAGCAGAACTTGAGGAAGATTCGCCCGCCACTGTTGGTTCTGGATGCATGGGATTTTCTGTGGTTGTGACCCGAGGCGATGGTGGGGGAGACGTCGCAGGGGCCGCAGACGATCCAGGGGCGCTGACCGGCTCATCATGAGCGCGTGATTGCGCGGGCCCGCCTGAATCAGGAGCCGACCCCGCATCCGCCTGGCGCGTGAAGCCGCGCCGCTTGTAGCAAACCGGCTGGTCTGCGAAGCGCGTGCGGTCTGGGCCACTGTCGCGCTGCCGCGTGGCGGCGGGAGACCGGTGCGGGCTGGAGGGCGCGTCTCGCCCTGTTGGAGCCCACGCAACCGACCGCGCCTGATGCATCTGACGCGGGCGTGCGGCTGGTCGTTGGCACGGATCCCAGAGGTGATTGCCTGGGCATCTGCAGCTCCGATCCCGAGGGGGATTTGCTCCCCTCGCCGCGACACATGTGATGAGGGCCATCTGGATGAATTTCGTCACCGTTTGGGTTGATTTCTTCGCCATTTTCTTCTCTGTTTCCATAGTGTGGTGCTCCTGTAACATCATCAGGTGACTCATGCGCAAGAGGGTTAGCCAACATATGATCAGAACAATTATCAACACCCCCTTGATCATAACTAGAGAGACTTGGAGGAAGCAAAAGAATTTCTTTTTGAAGTAGAGCACCAGCATTTGGATGAAGATCAGAAAAAGGGAATTTGGTCTCATCAAAAACCACGTCGCGTGATATATAGACTCGACCAGTGGAGATGTCAAGGCACTTTACACCTTTGTGTTGGGCGCTGTACCCAAGGAAAGCACATTGGATTGATCGAAACATGAGCTTGCGTTTGTTGTATGGGCGTAGGTTAGGCCAGCACGCACACCCAAACACACGAAGAGTGGAATAGTCAGGTTTGACATGAAGAAGGCGTTCTACTGGAGTTTCATTATTTATGACACGACTAGAGAGCATGTTGATAATGTGTACAGCAGTAAGAAACGCTTCGTCCCAAAACTTTAATGGCATGGACGCATGAGCTAAAAGAGCAAGACCAACTTCAACAATGTGACGGTGTTTGCGCTCAGTTGAGCCATTCTGTTGGTGAGCGTGAGGGCATGACACATGGTGTGAGATGCCAAGGGTTTGGAAGAAGGAGTTCAACTTCTCGTATTCCCCTCCCCAATCGGATTGGACAGCGATGATTTTGGAATCAAATTTACGCTCAACAAGTGCTTGAAAGTTTTTAAACACTTGGAAAACATCGGATCTTTTCTTAAGAAGATAGATCCAGGAAAACTTGCTATAGTCATCAATAAAGCTTACGTAGTAAGTGTGCCGACCAACAAAGCTAGGGGCCGGTCCCCAAACATCAGAAAAAATCAATTGCAATGGTTGGGTAGACACACTAGTAGAAATTGGATAGGGGAGTTGATGACTTTTAGCTCGCTGACAAGAATCACAAATAGTTTCAACATTGCGCTCACCAACATACGGGAGCTTATTTTTCCTAAGAAGTTTTTCAACTAAAGCAAAAGAAGCATGTCCTAAACGATCGTGCCATCGTGTTGACGAGAGTTTGACAACACCAAAAGCATGTTTATTGAATCTTGTGCGCTCCGGAATCAACGGGTAAAGCCCTCGAGCACATCTACCTCGATAGAGGATTCTCTTCGTGGCCTGATCCTTGATCAAAAAGAAATATGGATGAAATTCGAGAAAGACGTGATTATCAAGAGCAATTCTATGAACAGAAAGAAGGCTTTTATTGGCACTAGGAACATGCAAGATTTTCTTAAGATGAATTTTTCTTAGGGGGGTATGAAAAATTGAGTGACCAATGTGGTTAATCCTCATACCTTCACCACTAGCTGTGTGGATTTGATCCTTGCCACGATACTTTTCCTTCATTGTCACCTTTTCAAGTTCATTGGTGATGTGGTTGGTGGCGCCACTGTCGACGTACCAATTGGTGTCGATCCCATAGGAGCCATCCGCAGCAGCAGCAAGTTTGTCCTCGTCTTGGGAGGAGTCGCCGTCGTCGTCGTAGCGATACCAGCAGTCTTTGGCCGTATGCCCAAGCTTACCACAGATCTGGCAGCGAGGTGCATCTGACCATGACCTGGTGGAACCACCGCGACGGCCCCTGTTGTTGCCAGAAGAGGGCCGCCCGCCGCCGCCGCGAGTGTTGGAGTTGCTGTTGCCGTGTCCCCCGCCCGAGGCCTTGCCCCTATTGCGAGGTGATCCGCGCTGATGCGAGGAGCCGCCGCCGCGGCCACGAAAAGCGGCGTTGGTCGACGACTTGAAGCCGCCCGAGGCCTGGAAAAGCGCCACGCGCTGGTCGAAGTTGCTCATCATGGAGAAGAGCTCGTCGAGGGAGACAGGCACGATGCGGGCGTCGAGGGCGGACACCAGGGGCTGGTAGTCCATGTCCAGCCCATGGAGGATGTAGGAGACAAGCTCGTCATCTTGCAGAGGCTTGCCGGCCGCGGCGAGTTCGTCCGCGAGGCCGCGCATGTGGGCGAAGTAGGTGGCAACGGACTGGTTCCCCTTCTGCGCGTTGATGAGGGCCGTGCGGATGTTGTTCACCCGGCTGAGAGACTGCGACGAAAACATGCCCGCCAGAGCAGCCCAGAGCGCGGGCGACGTGGTGATCGCGGTCACCTGCACAAGAACCTCTTTGGACAGATTGTTGAGCAGATAACCAAGTACCTGCTGGTCCTCCTCGACCCAGATTGGCTGGAGAGGGTTGGGCGTTGAGGACTCCTTTCCGTCTTTGTCCTTGGTGACGAGGAGTCGAGCCGGCTCCGGTGTGGTGCCATCGGCATAGCCAAAGACACCAGCACCCCGCAGCTGTGGCACGATCTGGGCGCGCCACAGAACATAGTTCGTGCGGGTGAGCTTCTCCGTAACCTGTTGGTTGAGGTTTGGGTGGGAGGAGCCAGAGGAAGACATGGCTAGGGCACTAATGGCGATGAGCTAGGCTAGATGAGATTAGAAGAGGAGGCTCTGTATACCATGTGCGATGCGGAAACGTCTTACCCTTCGAGGGGGACGTGGTACGTGTTATATAGGGGATTGCGAGTCCCTAATACGCGTACAATTATGTTGGAGATACATGACTTGAGAGAGAAGAAGTATAGGAGATAAGAAGTATAGTTACAACCGAATACAGAATTTAAACTACCCATGCGGCTATCTATCTTATCTATCTCCTCATACATATCTCATTTGACACTCTCCTCATCACGACGTCGCCAACCTCCCCGTCATATGAACAACCGACCCGTGCTACTGAATTCTGACGGTGACCCTTTGTGCCCCACTCTCTCTTACATGAAGAAAAGACCCAATCAAGGAAGAATACAAAAGGAAAAGACGTAAGGCTCTTGTTGTACGCCTTTACCTTTTCTCGTAGCCGGCGATAACCTTTGGTCGCTGTCACTGAAACTTTCCCACTTTTGTTGCCTCCTCCGAGCGTGTGCGCTCTAAGCCTCAAGCGTATAGTTCGTCCATCTGAAAGTACTTGTTAAAGAAATGAATAAACATGAATGTATCTAAAAGTAGAATACATCT
Organism: Triticum urartu; assembly: GCF_056163025.1. NCBI lineage: Eukaryota > Viridiplantae > Streptophyta > Magnoliopsida > Poales > Poaceae > Triticum > Triticum urartu. The sequence continues at coordinate 445,473,467 of NC_141876.1, forward strand.
AGATACATTCATTTCTCCGACAAATATCTCCAACAGATTTGGATCAGAGCAACACCTATATTTGTCGTAGGCGTAGTGGATGTGGATTGTCATGCCCAAATGTGATATGATAGCGGGTGAATTTGGGATGCCAAGCTAGCTACGCTTCGTCCAGGAACCAAAAGTGGGAAAGAACATGCTTCCTCACAATATCCATTCTCGTATGCTACTATATAGGTTATATGTTCAGGGTTTTGAGTTGATCTCACTTAGATGAATGGCCATTACACCTCAGGTGCCGAGCTTATATAGCCACAACGACAACGGTAAGAAGTACAGGGAAAAGGTAATAGTGAACGGTGAGCGAATGCGAGCCGTCCCATCTTCACTCGCCGTCTTCTATCCCTCTCGTTGCGCCGGCAGGAGAAGACGTTGGCGGGTGCTACACACGACGTCTCATGCGGGGACATCGAGTCATGCCTGCTACCGGCACGTGTTGCACGGTGACTCTGGCGGAGATCTCATGTCTAGCGTGTTGCTGCTGGATTGAAAGTGGTGCCACAGTGGCGGGAGGCAGGCGGTATGGGAACTCTGTCTTCTGGTGCCTTCTCCATAGGTATCCGGGTATCGTGGCATCAATCGGTACCCGGATAAAGGATGACTTTATGCACTTCGGTGGAAATACAAGATCTATAATCAGACTAGGTCAACGTGCGTCTTCGTCGTGTCCTTGTTGAAGGTGGTGAATTGAAGTTTAGCTTTGGGGATGAGAATCTAGAGTTCAACCTTGTGTTGGACTCGCCATCATCGCCGCACATGTGGTGATTCCTTCTTGAAGGAGTAGCCTAGGAGTTGTGTATTTCTTGTTTTACTGTCATCTTGTAATATAGGATTAGTGGTTATCTGGTGGAGTTACTGTCGCGAGGCATATACTCTTTTTTCGCTTTATTTTTAGGTCGATATTGTTCGGCTGCTGGATTTTGCATTCTTAATAATATATGGTTGTATAAATCGTCCCGATGCAGAGGCAGGGGTTATCCTTCTTTTGAAAAAAGAAAAAAAAATCTTCTATCCTTCTCGCTCGTTAACCGAATCGTTACTGAGAAGAGAACATGGCAACGCACACTAGTACAAGAACCCCTTGTAGGATTTTACTACTAGCAGTGTGTGTCCAAACAAGCACGCTATAGCTAACTTGACGAGGATACCAGCGGCATTCTTTTTTTTTGAGGGTTAAGAAACCAGCGGCATTCGGCTTCACAGGGTGCACTAATACTATTATATTTGTTAAAATTGTGTCGAATATTGTGTATAAAATAGGTTATCGTTGAACTCTGAGTTATATTATCACTACATAAAGTCTAAGAGTTATGTCCTTGTAAGACACTTGTATCTTAACTCTTTTATATAATATATATTGTTGGGAAACGTTGCATGGAAAAAAATCTACGCACACGCAAGATCTATTCATGAAGATGCATAGCAACGAGAGAGAAGAGTGTGTCTACGTACTCTCGTAGACTGTAAGCGGAAGCATTTAGTAACGTGGTTGATGTAGTCAAACTTCTTCGTGATCCAACCAATCACGTACCGAACGTATGACACCTCTGCGTTCAACATACGTTTGGCACACGTTCAGCTCGGTGACGTCCTCGCCTTCTTGATTCAGAAAAACGGGCGAAGTAGTAGATGAGTTCTGACAGCACGACGGCATGATGACGGTGGTGGTGATGCTATCTCCGCAGGGCTTCGCCTAAGCAGTCCAAAAATATGACCGAGGGACGAAACTATGGAGAGGGGCACCGCACACGGCTAAGAGTTTGTCGTGGTTATGTGTGGCGCCCCCTCCCATATATATATAGGTGGGGGGAGAGGGGAGGCAGCCAGGAGGCGCCCCAAGTGGGGGCGAATCCCACTTGGGCTCCTGCCCAAGCCCCCTGTGACGCCCCAAGACCGGCGCTCCAGATGCCTTTCATGGATTCCGGGTTTCCCCGTGTGATTTGTTTGGTTCATTGTATTCATCATTGCATCATGTGCATTGCATCATGTCATCATGCAACCCGTTTTAAAAGCTCAACCAAATAAATAGTATGGATCTTCGATCCATTTAAATCAAGGGATATTCACAATGGTGATTTCTCTTTAGAACATATACTCCCAATATTAGGTGGTGTTTGGTTCTCTAGTCTTAGGACTTTTTCTAGTCCCAACTAAAAAGTTTCTAGTCCCTAAAAAGTCGCTTCCTGTTTGTTTCCAGAGACTAAAAAGTCCCTAGTCCCTTGCTAGAGGTTATTAAATGACCATGTTGCCCCTAGCATGTAGAAAAATAACAATCAAACAACACCATGAGGTGGCGGGCCAATGGGTGCATGGAGGGGCATTGTTGAAAAAGTCTTAAAAAGTCCCAAAAAGACTCTCTTTGAGAGTCTTCTTCATTTAGTCTCAAATGCCTAGTTTAGTCCCTAAAAAGTCCCTCCCGTTTGGTAAAAAAATCTCTAAGAGGGACTTTTTCTAGTCCCTGCACAAAAAAGTCCCTGGAAACAAACACCCCCTTATTAGGGAGTTATAATAAATATTTAATTAGTTTGGAATTAACCGCAAACACACTCGCAATTTAAACTCTCATGTCTTTTCTGCTTCGAGTTTGCTCCTCAAACTTCGCCCATAAATTCTTTTATTTTTTTTCCAAAGCTCTACCAAAATCTCAACATTTTTGGGTCCTTTCAAACGCCCACTTCTTATTCAAACTAATTTGAATTTAATTCAAATGAGTTCGAATCCAAACTTTGCACACATGCTCATTTATACTTTTCTTGGATCAAGCTCATTTCCAAACGCCCACTTCTTATTCAAACTAATTTGAATTCAATTCAAACGAGTTCGAATCCAAACTTTGCACACATGCTCATTTATACTTTTCTTGGATCAAGCTCATTTTTGCGAGTCCAGTAAAATTAACTCGATGCCCAATCTCCACTCCAATCTCTCTCAACATTTCTTCTATGTTTCCGTTTTTTTAAATAGAGAGAGAATAAGAGGGAGAGAGGAGCCAGCCCAGCCGACCTCTTAGGCCTGACCGACTAGGCCGGCCCTTTAGGCCCAGCTGACCCCCCTAAAGCCCACCTAACCCTCTAACCCTAGCGCCGACCTGTTCCTCTCCTCGACCCCCTCATCCTGCTCCCGAGCGCCGCCTTCGCCCGATCCCTCCCCTCGCTTGCAGGGCCTCTACTCTTCTTGCGCTCGATCCCGACCCCCTCGGCCTTCGGCCATGGTGCCGCGCCGCCGGCCACCAGCAGGACATTGCCGCAGCGCCGACCAGCGCCGGCCATGACCTACTCCCTCACGCGCGGCTCGCCTTGCCTCCTTCATCTTCCACGCCTCCACGCCGTCTTCCGCACCCCGGCCTCCTCGTCACCGCTTCTCCCGTCCCCGGCCACCGGTGCCCTTGCCGGAGCCACCTTGCCTCGCCTCCTCCTGCGGGTCCCGACGACACAAGCCCCGGCGACCCCTTACTTTGCTCGCCCGCCTTGCCTCGCGCGCCTTGCCCTACTACAACGCTGACCATCAGGTTCGGCCGCCAATCTTCTTGCCGCGAGCGCCCGGTTCCCCTGCCTTGTCCTCCTCCACCTCGCCGGACTCTCCTTCCTCCCGCGCGCCTACCTCTCCTGCAAGGCCGCCCCTCGCCTTGCCGCCGTCGAGCTGCGCCGCTATGCCGAGCGCCCATGTTCTCTGACCCGCTGCTACTCTGCTGCAAGCCACGGTACGTCGCAGCTGCGTCGTTGCACGGCGCCACCAGCAACCTCCTGCCTCGCCTTCCTCCTGTGTCCACTGTTGTCGCGGCCTCAAGCTCCATGGACGACCTCCTATACATCGAATGGGAGGAGAACCGCTGCGTTGAATGGATCGGTGCCGCTCCAGGCCACCGCACTGTACAACTGCTTTGAGAGAACCCGGATACGCCAAGACCCGGACCGCCAAGTACCACGACGTCCGTCGATCGCCAAGTACCCCTTCGGATACGCAAGTTCCTCGAAGGTTCACCGACGCCTAGTACCACTTCGGTTCTGAAACGCGACGAGTACCCCAACACGCATGTCCCGTCAAGTTCGACTACAACGACTACAACGTGTATCACTACCGTCGTCAATGAACCGTGTAACGCATGCGTCAAATACCTCTACGGAAGACCAGAACGTCTACGAACCGTGTATGACTACCGTCTCCGAAGACAGCGAGCACAACTACTTCCCACAACGGCGCCAAGTTCCACCACCGATGACCGTTTTGGACTCGCTCTGACTATAAAGCGAAGACCAGTGTACCACAACTTCCCTCTACGAACCCGAACCGTCCCGATTGCATGCTTCGAATTTCCGGTAATGTTGCGTTTGTGAGGATCCGTTTGACTACGTTCGTTTGTCTTCTTCATGGACTCGTTCTTCTTCGTTGCGGGATCTCAGGCAAGATGACCATACCCTCGAAATCACTTCTATCTTTGCTGGCTAGTTGTTCGTTCTATCGCTTTGTCGCGCTACCTACCACTTGTTATATCATGCCTTCCATATTGCCATGTCAAGCCTCTAACCCACCTTCCTAGCAAACCGTTGTTTGGCTATGTTACAGCTTTTGCTCAGCCCCTCTTATAGCATTGCTAGTTGCAGGTGAAGTTGAAGTTTGTTTCATGTTGGAACATGGATATGTTGGGATATCACAATATCTATTATTTAATTAATGCATCTATATACTTGGTAAAGGGTGAAAGACTCGGCCTTATGCCTGGTGTTTTGTTCCACTCTTGCCTCCCTAGTTTCCGTCATACCAGTGCTATGTTACTTGATTTTGCGTTCCTTACGCGGTTGGGTGTTATGGGAACCCCTTGACAGTTCGCCTTGAATAAAACTCCTCCAGCAAGGCCCAACCTTGGTTTTAACATTTGCCACCTAAGCCTTTTTCCCTTGGGTTCTACAGACTCAAGGGTCATCTTTATTTTAACCCCCGGGCCAGTGCTCCTCTGAGTGTTGGTCTAACCTGTCAACCGCCGGTGTCCACCAGGGGCAACTCTGTGCTGGCCTACGGGAAGTTTGGACAATCCAGTGTGCCCTGAGAACGAGATATGTGCAGGTCGTATCGGGATTTGTCGGCACATTCGGGCGGCTTTGCTGGTCTTGTTTTACCATTGTCGAAATGTCTTGTAACTGGGATTCCGAGACTGATCGGGTCTTTTCGGGAGAAGGAATATCCTTCGTTGACCGTGAGAGCTTGTGATGGGCTAAGTTGGGACACCCCTGCAGGGTATAAACTTTCGAGAGCCGTGCCCATGGTTATGTGGCAGATGGGAATTTGTTAATGTCCGGTTGTAGAGAACTTGACACTTGACTTAATTAAAATGCATCAACCGCGTGTGTAGCCGTGAGGGTCTCTTTTCAGCGGAGTCCGGGAAGTGAACACAGTTTTGGGTTATGTTTGAACGTAAATAGTTTCAGGATCACTTCTTGATCACTTCTAACTTCACGACCGTTGCGTTGCTTCTCTTCTCGCTCTTATTTGCGTATGTTAGCCACCATATATGCTTAGTGCTTGCTGCATCTCAACCTCATTACCTCATCCTACCCATAAGCTTAAATAGTCTTGATCTCACGGGTGTGAGATTGTTGAGTCCTCGTGACTCACAGATACTTCCAAACAGTTGCAGGTGCCGATGATACCAGTGCAGGTGACGCAACCGAACTCAAGTGGGAGTTTGACGAGGATCTGGGTCGTTACGACGTTTTGTTTCCTGATGATCAGTAGTGGAGCCCAGTTGGGACGATTAGGGATCTAGCATTTGGGGTTGTCTTCTTTTATTTTGGTTCCGTAGTCAGACCTTTGATTGTACTCTGGATGATGTATGTTTAACTTGTTATTTGTGTGAAGTGGCGATTGTAAGCCAACTCTTTATCCCTTTCTTATTCAGTACATGGGATTGTGTGAAGATTACCCCTCTTGCGATAAAACCACAATGCGGTTATGCCTCTAAGCCGTGTTTCGACACGTGGGAGATATAGCCGCATCGTGGGCGTTTCAAGTTGGTAATCAGAGCCAATGAGCCATCCCCGACTTAGGATCCCCCTGCTTGATCGAATTGCTGACGTTGTTGAGTCTAGAACAAAATGTTTTGAGTCTTAGGATTATATATATCGGAGAGTAGGATTCTTTTTACTCCTCAGTCCCTTCGTCGCTCTGGTGAGGCCTCCTGACGTAGAAGTTTTGACTTTTCTCTCCTCAAATTTCACGAATTTTTTAGGAGCACGCGGGTATCTTGGATTCATTCTGATATTCTTGTGACAAGAACATTGTTCTTGGTGCCTCCTGACATTTAGGGGTTGTGGCAGTGTCATGGGGAGTTGAGCTCCGAGGTATTGTCGTCACAATTTTATCGTTGTAGTTCTGGAATACCTGAGTTTTGCCGACATCGAAAATCTCTTTTATGCAGTTGTTGGTCAGATAACCTCGACGCCACCCAGTACTGGGGCGGGAGTTCGGGAGTATTGCCATAACTCGTATAACAGATGCTTTTCAAAGGTTGAGGTACATGATTTCTGAAGGTTTCTTGGTTATGTGCTGAAGGATGGATACAACTGGATGTAGGAATTGTTAGTTTGGGTGAGATATTATGCTTCCCCTATATCCCCAACACCAGATTGCATAACCAGAAAGTTTCAGGAGTTTATAAGTGGGAATTCAAGTAGCTCCTAGAATATCTTTCCAACAGACACATGATACGATATGGGATCTATCATATGTTTGTTTCCGGCTTATTCTGCAAGCCAATCCTTTGTTTTGTTTTGAGTTGTGGTATTTGAGTTGCTTCAATGTCAAGTGTTGATTACATACCTTTCCTAAGTGGTGTTCTCATATTTCTATGTGAATACTAATCCTTCATTATAATTGAGATTGTCATGTCAATCCTTTTCTACTAGTGTGCTTCTCTTCAAGTTAATCCCATCCTTTCAATATTTGCTAGATCAATTCTTAGTTCTTTGCAATGTTGTTCATTTCATTTGTCCCAAGTTGTGTTTGTTTTTCCTGCCCTCCCACTCTTTTTCTTCAAGGATTCAGATTTCTTAATCATGTATCCTTTTATTTATGAGAAGTCTCTTCAGTCTTTTCTTTCAATGTTTTACACGGTGTTTCTTATGAAGATGCTAAGGGAGTTTCAAGTTCGTCACTCTTCACTCGTTTTCTTCTCCAGTGGATTCAATTCAAGCTTTGTTGATCATATCCTTTTCCGCGTTCCAAATGCTTTCCCATGCCGGTGCACCTCATAATCATTCCCTGCTTGCTATTCAATTGTTCTGGAGTGCTGAAGATATCTCAAAGATTCGTGTTTCCTCTCTGCATTCGTTCAAGCTCTTTCGAGGTTGTAATCTCATTCAAGCCATTTAATTCAACCGGCGCAATCTCTCTTTTAAATCGTTCAACAATGTATCTTTTGAGTGGGCCCTAACCCACAGGTCTTTTCCCAGGATCTTACCTAACTCTTCTAATTCTTTCCAGTGTGATTCTCAAATTCTTTTCAATGTTTGACGTAAGAATGAATTTTCATCAGTCATGTCTTTCGCCAAGATCTTTCAAATTCTTTTCACCCATCCGAAGCAATTCAGGAGTCTTTTCAGTTTGATTCTCCGGAGCCCATCATCTCAGAATTATTCATTCTCAGCATTCATCTCTCTTTCCCCAATCTTACCGGTGCGTCACTCAAGTATTCTCTAATCAGCTCGTGATCTATTCGTTCTCATGTATCTAAATTCCCCCAAGTATCTTCATTCATTTTCCAATTCTTCCCGCTGAATTGTGCTTTTGCTACTTTCATGTTCAATTCTTACGGTGGTTCGTTCAAGAATTATCTTCCTTCGTTATCATATCAATTCATTTGTTGTTTCAATCCTACCGGTGGTTCGTTGAAGACCTTCTCAAGCTTGCGCTATATCTCTCCTAATCCTTTCTATGAGAATAAGTAGTATGCCAAATCCGTTGCTTGCCATCAATTTAAATTGGTGAAGGATATGCATAACTTAATTCTTATTCTTGTTTTATCCAAGTGATTAATTCCTTATTCCGGAGGTTCATCAAAATTCTTGATTTCATTTGTTCATCTTTCTTTCCGGAGTTCTAAGTTTTCTCAGTTATATCATCGCGAAGCTCCATCTAATCAATGCAAGGATTCATCTTATTCTTTTCAAGCTTCTTTTCCTTGCGACCTTCTTTCTATCCATCCGGAGTTCTTCGAGAGTTTCTTCATGGTGGTTCGTCAAGGATTCTTTTCAATCTTCGATCATTCTTCAAGATTTCTCTCAAAGTTTTGATCTACCAAGCTATACTCAAAATAAACATGGTGTTCAACACATGTCTTGTTTTGAGGAGTTCAAGCATTCTTCATCTTGCATTCCGAAGTGCATTTCTCTCTATCTTATCTTTTGAGGTGGTGTTATGTCACTCTTGACAATTTCCTTCATGTTTCATGATTCACAAGTTGTCAGGAATGAGATAGTTAAACCCATCAATGTCTTCGAGCATGAGCTCTTCTCAATCCATCAATCTCTTCGTTGGAGTTATCTTGGGTTATTTCTCCCCTAAAGCCTTCCCTAAGGAATGTTTCTATTGTGGTGCTTATCAATAATCCAAGTTTCCTCCTATTCTTGCGAGGAAAGAAGTTTTTCCATCTCTTCGTTCATCTCAGCTAATCAATCTTTTGGTAGTGGCCGGTTGTCATCTCATAATTTTGAGATGTCTTCCGTAAGCCCACATCAAGCTTATCCTTTTGTTGTTGATAATCCAACAACTCCGTTCTAGCATTTGTTGTAAGCGTGCTCTCTCAAGATCTTGTTTCCCTCCGTTCATTCCATTCCAATCTTTCATTTCTTCTGGAAGCATTGTGATGTTGCTCTCTTTACTCATCATCTCGGATTGTGAGGACCGTGTTCTTTTCGTGCTTATCCATTTAACCGGAGTGTCGTTGCCCTCTTTTCAAGTCCTTCCCATTCTGTCAAGTTTTGCCTCCCTTCTCAACTGGAGTGCTGTCTGAAATCTTTCTTACCCATGGTGCCATTATTTCAATAGTTCCGGAGGCAATGTGTTGTTGATTTCATCAAGTATCCTCTCATCTTGTCAAGTTCATGATTCTTCTTCCTTCCATTTACAGTCGGAGTGTTGTCCAAATTATATCATTCTTATTCATTCTCTATCTTGTTTTAACCGGAGTGGTTTCAATATCTATCTTGGCACTTAACCTCAAGGTTTTTCGCAATATTCCTTGTTCCTCTTTTCTAACGGAGTGTTTTCAACTTTGTTCATCTCCATTGTATTCTTATTTCAATTTGTTCAACCTCTCAAGGTTCATGGTTTCACTCGTTTGTCGAAGAAGCAACTTAGTTTTACCTCTTCTCTTCCTCTTCCATTTCTCTCCAGTGCCATCCTTAGATCTTGGGACGAGATCCTCTCATAGTGGTGGAGTGTTGTGACGCCCTAAGACCGGCGCTCCAGATGCCTTCCATGGATTCCGGGTTTCGTCGTGTGATTTGTTTGGTTCGTTGCATTCATCATGGCATCATGTGCATTGCATCGTGCAACCCGTTTTAAAAACTCAACCAAATAAACCGTATGGATCTTCGATCCATTTAAATCGAGGGGTATTCACAATGGTGATTTCTCTTTAGAACATATACTCCCAATATTATTAGGGAGCTATAATAAATATTCCATTAGTTTGCAATTAACCGCAAACACACTTGCAATTTAAACTCTCATGTCTTTTCTGCTTCGAGTTTGCTCCTCAAACTTCGCCCATAAATTCTTTTATCTTTTTCCGGAGCTCTACCAAAATCTCAACATTTTTGGGTCCTTTCGAACGCCCACTTCTTATTAAAACTCATTTGAATTTAATTCAAACGAGTTCGAATCCAAACTTCGCACACATGCTCATTTATACTTTTCTTGGATCAATCTCATTTTTGCGAGTCCAGTAAAATTAACTCCACGCCCAATATCCACTCCAATCTCTCTCAACATTTCTTCTATGTTTCCGTTTTTAAATAGAGAGGGAATAAGAGGGAGAGAGGAGCCAGCCCAGCCGACCTCTGAGGCCTGACCGACTAGGCCGGCCCTTTAGGCCCAGCCGACCCCCCTAAAGCCCACCTAACCCTAGCGCCGACCCATTCCTCTCCTGGATCCCCCTCGTCCTCCTCCCGAGCGCCGCCTTCGCCCGATCCCTCCTCTCGCTCACAGGGCCTCTCCTCTCCTTGCGCTCGATCCCGACCCCCTCGGCCTTCGGCCATGGCGCCGCACCACCGGCCACCAGCAGGACGCCGCTGCAGCGCCGACCAGCGCCGGCCTCGACCTCCTCCCTCACACGCGGCTCGCCTCGCCTCCTTCATCTTCTGCGCCTCCACGCCGTTTTCCGCACCCCGGCCTCCTCGTCACCGCTTCGCCCGTCCCCGACCACCAGTGCCCTTGCCGGAGCCACCTTGCCTCGCCTCCTCCTGCGGGTCCCGACGACACAAGCCCCTGACTCCTTACTTTGCTCGCCCGCCTTGCCTCGCGCGCCTGGCCCTACCGCAGCGCTGACCATCAGGTGCGGCCGCCAAGCTTCTTGCCGCGAGCGCCCGGTTCCCCTGCCTTGTCCTCCTCCACCTCGCCGGACTCTCCTTCCTCCCGCGCGCCTACCTCTCCTGCAAGGCTGCCCCTTGCCTTGCCTCCATTGAGCTGCGCCGCTGTGCCGAGCGCCCTTGTTCTCTGACCCGCTGCTACTCTGCTGCAAGCCATGGTACGTCGCAGCTGCGCCGTTGCACGGAGCCACCAGCAACCTCCTGCCTCACCTGCCTCCTGTGTCCACCGCGGTCGCGGCCTCAACCTCCATGGACGACCTCCTGTACATCGAACGGGAGGAGAACCGCTGCGTTGAATGGATCGGTGCCACTCTAGGCCACCGCATTGTACAACTGCTTTCAGAGAACCCGGATACGCCAAGACCCGGACCGCCAAGTACCACGACGTCCGTCGATCGCTAAGTACCCGTTCGCATACGCAAGTCCCTCGAAGGTTCACCGATGCCTAGTACCACTTCAGTTCCGAAACACGACGAGTACCCCGACACCCATGTCCCGTCAAGTTCGACTACAACGTGTACCACTACCGTCGTCGATGAACCGTGTAACGCATGCGTCAAGTACCTCTACGGAAGACCAAAACGTCTATGAACCGTGTACGACTACCGTTGCCAAAGACCGCGAGCACAACTACTTCCCACAACGGCGCCAAGTTCCACCACCGACGATTGTTTTGGATTCGCCAAGTCCGACTATAAAGCGAAGACCCGTGTACCACAACTTCCCTCTACAAACCCGAACCATCCCGATTGCACGCTTCGAAGTTTCGGTAACGTTGAGTTTGTGAGGATCCGTTCAGCTACGTCCGTTTGTCTTCTTCATGGACTCGTTCTTCTTCCTTGTGGGATCTTAGGCAAGATGACCATACCCTTAAAATCACTTCTATCTTTGCAGGCTAGTTGTTCGTTCTATCGCTTTGTAGCGCTACCTACCACTTGTTATATCATGCCTTCCATATTGCCATGTCAAGCCTCTAACCCACCTTCCTAGCAAACCGTTGTTTGGCTATGTTACCGCTTTAGCTCAGCCCCTCTTATAGCGTTGCTAGTTGCAGGTGAAGTTGAAGTTTGTTCCATGTTGGAACATGGATATGTTGGGATATCACAATATCTCTTATTTAATTAATGCATCTATATACTTGGTAAAGGGTGGAAGTCTCGGCCTTATGCCTGGTGTTCTGTTCCACTCTTGCCGCCCTAGTTTCCATCATACCGGTGTTATGTTCCTTGATTTTGCGTTCCTTATGCGGTTGAGTGTTATGGGAACCCCTTAACAGTTTGCCTTGAATAAAACTCCTCCAGCAAGGCCCAACCTTGGTTTTAACATTTGCCACCTAAGACTTTTTCCCTTGGGTTCTGCAGACTCAAGGGTCATCTTTATTTTAACCCCCGGGCCAGTGCTCCTCTGAGTGTTGGTCCAACCTGTCAACCGCCGGTGGCCACCAGGGGCAACTCTGGGCTGGCCTACCGGAAGTTTGGACAATCCAGTGTGCCCTGAGAACGAGATATGTGCAGGTCCTATCGGGATTTTTTGGCACATTCGGGCAGCTTTGCTGCTCTTGTTTTACCATTATCGAAATGTCTTGTAACTGGGATTTCGAGACTGATCGGGTCTTTCCGGGAGAAGGAATATCCTTCGTTGATCGTGAGAGCTTGTGATGGGCTAAGTTGGGACACCCCTAGAGGGTATAAACTTTCGAGAGCCGTGCCCACGGTTATGTGGAAGATGGGAATTTGTTATTGTCCGGTTGTAGAGAACTTGACACTTGACTTAATTAAAATGCATCAACTGCGTGTGTTGCCGTGAGGGTCTCTTTTCAACGGAGTCCGGGAAGTGAACACGGTTTTAGGTTATGTTTGAACGTAAGTAGTTTCATGATCACTTCTTGATCACTTCTAGCTTCACGACCGTTGCGTTGCTTCTCTTCTCGCTTTTTTTGTATGTTAGCCACCATATATGCTTAGTGCTTGCTGCAGCTCCACCTCATTACCTCATCCTACCCATAAGCTTAAATAGTCTTGATCTCACGGGTGTGAGATTGTTGAGTCCTCGTGACTCATAGATACTTCCAAACAGTTGCAGGTGCCAATGATACCAGTGCAGGTGACGCAACCGAACTCAAGTGGAAGTTCAACGAGGATCTATATCGTTACAATGTTTCGCTTCCTGATGATCAGTAGTTGAGCCCAGTTGGGACGATCGAGGATCTAGCATTTGGGGTGTCTTATTTTATTTTGGTTCCGTAGTCGGACCTTTGATTGTACTCTGGATGATGTATGTTTAACTTGTTATTTGTGTGAAGTGGCGATTGTAAGCCAACTCTTTATCCCTTTCTTATCTTGTACATGGGATTGTGTGTAGATTACACCTCTTGCGACAAAACCACAATGCAGTTATACCTCTAAGTCGTGCCTCGACATGTGGGAGATATAGCCGCATCATGGGTGTTACACCCCCCCGCTTCCATATTTGTGCCGGAGGGAAAGGAAAGGGGGGAGAGGGAAGGAGGGGGGGGGGCGAATCCCCCTCCTTCCTTTCTCGCATAGGCTGGCTGCCATAGTGGTGTGCGCCAGCCCCTTGCATGCTGGTGTGCTCCCCACTATTTGCCAGATAGGCCCATCATCCTCCCGGGGCTTCCCGGAACCCCTTCCGGTGATCCGATGACTACCCGGTACCTCCCGAAACTCTTCCGGTGTCCAAATATCATCGTCCTTTATATCGATCTTTACCTCTGGACCATTCTGGAGCTCCTCGTCATGTCTGTTATCTTATCCGGGACTTCGAAGAACATTCGATCACCAAATCATATAAATCATATAACACTATATCGTCAATGAATGTTAAGCGTGCGGACCCTACGAGTTCGAGAACTATGTAGACATGACCAAGACACCTCTCCAATCAATAACCAATAGCGGAACCTGGATGCCTATATTGGTTCCTACATATTCTACGAAGATCTTTATTGGTCGAACCTTATGACATTATACGTAATTCCCTTTGTCTGTCGGTATGTTACTTGCCCGAGATTCGATCGTCGGTATCTTCATACCTAGTTCAATCTTGTTACCGGCAAGTCTCTTTACTCATTCCATAATACATCATCTCGTAACTAACTCCTTAGTCACTTTGCTTGCAAGCTTATTGTGATATGTGTTACCGAGAGGGCCTAGAGGTACCTCTCTGATACTCGGAGTGACAAATCCTAATCTCCATCCATGCCAACTCAACAGACACCTTCGGAGATACCTGTAGAGCATCTTTATGATCACCCACTTACGTTGTGACGTTTGTTATCACACAAGGTATTCCTCTGGTATCTGGGAGTTGCATGATCTCATAGTCTAAGGAATATGTATTTGACATTAAGAAAGCAATAGCAGTAAACTGAACGATCATATGCTAAGCTAATGAATGGGTCTTTTCCATCACATCATTCTTCTAATGATGTGATCCTGTTATCAAGTGACAACACATGTCTATGGTTAGGAAACCTTAACCATCTTTAATCAACGAGCTAGTCTAGTAGAGGCTCACTAGGGAGATGGTATTTTGTTTATGTATCCACACATGTATCTAAGTTTCTAATCAATACAATTCTAGCATGAATAATAAACATTTATCATGAATAAGGAAATATAAAATAACAACTTTATTATTGCCTCTAGGGCATATTTCCTTTAGTATCCCACTTGCACTAGAGTTAATAATCTAGATTACATTGTAATGAATCTAACACCCATGGACTCTTGGTGCTGATCATGTTTTGCTCGAGGAAGAGGCTTAGTTAACGGGTCTGCTACATTCAGATCCGTATGTATTTTGCAAACTTCTATGTCTCCATACTTGACATTTTCACGAATGGAGTTGAAGCGTCTCTTGATGTGTTTGGTTCTCTGGTGAAACCTAGATTCCTCCGCTAAGGCAATTGCTTCAGTGATGTCACAAAAGATTTTCATTGGACCCGATGCACTGGGTATTACACCCAGATCGGATATGAACTCCTTCATCCAGACTCCTTCATGTGCTGCTTTCGAAGCAGCTATGTACTCTGCTTCACACGTAGATCCCGCCATGATGCTTTGCTTGGAACTGCACCAACTGACAGCTCCACCATTCAATATAAATACGTATCCGGTTTGTGACTTAGAGTCATCCGGATCAGTGTCGAAGCTAGCATCGGCATAACCATTTACGATGAGCTCTTCGTCACCTCCATAAACGAGAAACATATCCTTGGTCCTTTTCAGGTACTTTAGGATGTTCTTGACCACTGTCCAGCGGTCCGCTCCTGGATTACTTTGGTACCTCCCTGCCAAACTTATGGCAAGGCACACATCAGGTCTGGTACACAACATATCATACATGATAGAACCTATGGCTGAGGCATAGGGAATGACTTTCATTTTCTCTCTATCTTCTGCAGTGGTTGGGCTTTGAGTCTGACTCAATTTCACACCTTGTAACACGGGCAAGAACCCTTTCTTTTACTGATTCATTCTGAACTTCTTCAAAACTTTATCAAGGTATGTGCTGAAGGAAATATGCCCTAGAGGCAATAATAAAGTTTTTATTTATATTTCCTTATATCATGACAAATGTTTCTTATTCATGCTAGAATTGTATTAACCGAAAACTTAGTACATGTGTGAATACATAGACAAACAGAGTGTCACTAGTATGCCTCTACTTGACTAGCACGTTAATCAAAGATGGTTAAGTTTCCTAGACATAGACATGTGTTGTCATTTGATGAACGGGATCACATCATTAGAGAATGATGTGATGGACAAGACCCATCCGTTAGCTTAGCACTATGATCGTTTAGTTTATTGCTATTGCTTTCTTCATGACTTATACATGTTCCTATGACTATGAGATTATGCAACTCCCGAATACCAGAGGAACACTTAGTGTGCTATCAAACGTCACAATGTAACTGGGTGATTATAAAGATGCTCTATAGGTGTCTCCGATGGTGTTTGTTGAGTTGGCATAGATCGAGATTAGGATTTGTCACTTCGATTGTCGGAGAGGTATCTCTAGGCCCTCTCAGTAATGCACATCACTATAAGCCTTGCAAGCAATATGACTAATGAGTTAGTTGTGGGATGATGCATTACGGAACGATTAAAGATACTTGCCGGTAACGAGATTGAACTAGGTATGATGATACCGACGATCGAATCTCGGGAAAGTAACATACCGATGACAAAGGTAACAACGTATGTTGTTATGCGGTTTGACCGATAAAGATCTTCATAGAATATGTGGGAACCAATATGAGCATCCAGGTTCCGCTATTGGTTATTGACTGGAGATTTGTCTCGGTCATGTCTACATAGTTCTTGAACCCGTAGGGTCCGCACGCTTAATGTTCAATGACGATTTGTATTATGAGTTTATGTGATTTGATGACTGAAGGTTGTTCAGAGTCCCGAATGAGATCACGGACGTGACGAGGAGTCTTGAAATGGCCGAGACATAAAGATTCATATATTGGAAGGTTACATTCGGACACCGGAATGGTTCAGGTCGTTTCGGATGAGTTTTGGAGTACCGGGGGTTACCGGAACCCCCCCGGGGAAGTTATTGGGCCTCATGGGCCTAATGGTGGAAGAGAGGAGGCAGGACAAGGAGTGGTGCGCGCCCCCTAGCCCAAACCGAATTGGACTAGGGCTAGGGGGCTGGCCCCCATTTCCTTCTCTTCTCCTACTCCTTCCCCCTTCTCCTTGTGGAAGTAGGAAGGGGGGGATCCTACTTAGGCTTTGTTTGGTGACTCAGGGAAGAATGCCCAGGGTACTACATCCCTTCGGGGGAACTTCAGGAGCACACGTAATTCCCTTCCTTTCCATAGGAGAGATCTTCTCCTCATTTGTTGGTACAGGGGAGGGGAAGAGAGGGTTGGAAGGCACGGGCGAGGGAGGGAGAGCGAGGCAACAGAGATCAGATCGCGCGAGGGAAACGACGGGAGGATTTTCCATGAGTGTGGAGGTGTGGGACCTTTTCCCGGGGAAAGGGCAGGGTTCGGGCAGGCACACCCCATCGAACGGGTCGTCCAAATGACGAGGCTGTTTTCCCAGGCGAGGGTCTCCATGTGGATTTCAGGCCTTGGAAAAACGTGGGGATCCCGGGGGGAACCCACGCAACCAAATGAGCCCTTAGAGCAGGACTCCCTCCCCCCTGGGCGCGCCACCCTTGGCGGACCTCCTCCTGCCTCCCCCTTTATATACGTGGGAGGGGGGCACCCCATAGACACACAAATTGATCTTTTAGCCATGTGCGGTGCCCCCCTCCATAGTTTCATACCTCGAACATATCGTCATAGTGCTTAGGCGAAGCCCTGCGCCGGTAACTTCATCATCACCGTCACCACACCGTCGTGCTGACGAAACTCTCCCTCGGCCTCAACTGGATCAAGAGTTCGAGGGACGTCACCGAGCTGAACGTGTGCAGATCACGGAGGTGCCGTGCGTTCGGTACTTGATCGGTTGGACCACGAAGACGTTCGACTACATCAACCGTGTTACTAAACGCTTCCACTTTTGGTCTATGAGGGTACGTAGACATACTCTCCCCTCTCATTGCTATGCATCTCCTAGATAGATCTTGCATGATCGTAGGTAATTTTTTTTGAAATACTGTGTTCCCCAACAGTGGCATCCGAGCCAGGTCTATGTGTAGATGTTGTATGCACGAGTAGAACACAAAGAGTTGTGAGCGATAATATTCATACTGCTTACCAGCATGCCATACTTTGATTCAGCGGTATTGTTGGATGAAGCGGCCTGGATCGACATTACATGACCGCGTTCATGAGACTGGTTCTACCGCCGTGCTTCGCACACATGTGGCTAGTGGGTGTCTATTTCTCCAGCTTTAGCTGAATCGAGTTTGACTATGCCCAGTCCTTGTTGAAGGTTAAAACAACACACTTCACAAAAAATCATTGTGATTTTTGATGCGAAGGTAAGAACGGTTCTTACTAGAAGACCGTAGCAGCCACGTAAAACTTGCAACAACAAAGTAGAGGACGTCTAACTTGTTTTTGAAGGATATATGCCCTAGAGGCAATAATAAAGTTGTTATTTATATTTCCTTATATCATGATAAATGTTATTATCCATGGTAGAATTGTATTAACCGGAAACTTAGTACATGTGTGAATACATAGACAAACAGAGTGTCACTAGTATGCCTCTACTTGACTAGCTCGTTAATCAAAGATGGTAAGTTTCCTAGCCATGGACAAGAGTTGTCATTTGATGATCGAGATCACATCATTAGAGAATGATGTGATTGACTTGACCCATCCGTTAGCTTAGCACTATGACCATTTAGTTTATTGCTATTGCTTTCTTCATAACTTATACATGTTCCTATGACTATGAGATTATGCAACTCCCGAATACCGGAGGAACACTTAGTGTGCTATCAAACGTCACAACGTAACTGGGTGATTATAAAGATGCTCTACAGGTGTCTCTGATGGTGTTTGTTGAGTTGGTATAGATCAAGATTAGGATTTGTCACTCCGATTGTCAGAGAGGTATCTCTGGGCCCTCTCGGTAATGCACATCACTATAAGCCTTGCAAGAAATGTGACTAATGAGTTAGTTGCGGGATGATGCATTACAGAACTGGTAAAGAGACTTGCTGATAATGAGATTGAACTAGGTATTGAGATACAGACGATCGAATCTCGGGCAAGTAACATACCGATGACAAAGGAAACAACGCATGTTGTTATGCGGTTTGACTGATAAAGATCTTCGTAGAATATGTAGGAATCAATATGAGCATCCAGGTTCTGCTATTGGTTATTGACCGGAAGTGAGTCTCGGTCATGTCTACATAGTTCTCGAACCCGTAAGGTCCGCACGCTTAACGTTTGATGATGATCGGTATTATGAGTTTATGTGTTTTGATGTACCGAAGTTATTCAGAGTCCCGGATGTGATCACGGACATGACGAGGAGTCTCGAAATGGTCGAGACATAAAGATCGATATATTGGAAGGCTATGTTTGGACATCAGAATGGTTCCAGATGAGTTCAGGCATTTACCGGAGTACCAGGGGGTTACCGGAACCCCCCGGGGAGTCAATGGGCCTTATTGGGCCTTAGTGGGAGAGAGGAGGAGGCGGCCAGGTGGAGGGTGTCGGTGTCAAGACCGGTGGATCTCGGGTAGGGGGTTCCAAACTGTGTGTCTAAGTTCGATGGTAACAGGAGGCAGGGGACACGATGTTTTACCCAGGTTCGGACCCTCTTGATGGAGGTAATACCCTACGTCTTACTTGATTGATATTGATGAATATGAGGGTTGCAAGAGTTGAGCTACCATGAGATCGTTGTGGCTAAACCCTAGAAGTCTAGCCTGTATGATTGTGATTATGATTATGATTGCCTCTACAGACTAAACCCTCCGGTTTATATAGACATCAGAGGGGCCTAGGGTTGTACAGAGTCGATTTACAAAGGAAGGAATCTACATATCCAAACGCCAAGCTTGCCATCCATGCAAAGGAGAGTCCCATCCGGACACGGGAAGAAGTCTTCTATCTTGTATCTTCATAGCCCATTAGTCCGGCCCATGTTACATAGTCCGGACGCCCGAGGACCCCTTAATCCTGGACTCCCTCAGTACCCCTGAACCAGGCTTCAATGACGATGTGTCCGATGCGCAGATTGTCTTCGACATTGCAAGACGGGTTCATCCTCCGAATACTCCAAAACAGCCTTCAAACACAGAAAATGTGTTCGGCTCTGCAAAACGAGCACCACACACGTAGAGAGTATAATATTTTATGAGTCCAATCCACTGACAACTTTTGTAGCGTGACATCACGTCATTGCCCGGTCATTATTTCGAACCCTTTTTGGCCTCCCACTCCATGTTTCAAGATGCGGTTTTATTGGCACATCTTGTCAAAGCAGAGATCGTGTCCCCTTATTGCGGGATTCTCATCAATACGGGCATGGGTAATCCAACCGCGCCGTCTGCACGACCCTTGGGGAATAGGCGAGTTTTAAGGCGAGTGGGGAGGCGCTTGATATTCGCAGCCTTTATAAAGGGATAAAGATTTCTCATTTTCACCCACGCCCTCTTCCTCTCTGCCCATCCATTCTCGAGCTCCAGCGCCCAAGCTTCCATCCTTTCCACCTCAAAAAAGCACTCCAGCCATGTCCTGATCTGGAGCGCAGGGCAAGTGGATGGTTTCCTCCGTTAAGGAGAAGGACACCACCAAGCTCTGGGAGGCCGAGTACTTAGCCAAGGAAATCGCCCACCGGCTTCCAGCAAAGGGGCAGATCATCCCCACCCCGGAGCCCCATGAGAGGGTGGTATTCATCCCCCACTTCGTTCGCGGATTGGGATTCCCACTCCACCCATTCGTCCGTAAACTCATGTTCTACTATGGGCTGGATTTCCACGATCTAGCCCCCAACTCATTCCTCAACATCTCGGCATTCATTGTCATGTGCGAGGCCTTCCTGTGCATCCCACCCCACTTCGGATTGTGGTTAAAGATCTTAAATATGAAGCCGAAGGTGGTGGGTGGTCAACACATAGAGTGCGGAGGCGCCATGGTGAGCAAGATGCCCAACGTCTCATGGCCCAAAGGTACCTTTGTGGAGACCATCAAAGGGTGACAACAACAATGGTTCTATGTCACAGAGTCTCATGACGCCACCTGGGCCGCGGCTCCCGAATTCTAGTCCGGCGCCCCGATGCGGCTCACCTCCTGGCTAGAGAAGGACCTGGACTGGTCTTCATCGGACGAGCTGACAGTGCTCTAGACGCGCATCAGGAGCATGGCGGACAAGAACATCAAGCTTGTCAATGTGATCCAAGTGATGCTTGCTCGCCGGATCCTTCCGTGCCAAAGCCGGACTTGCCATTTGTGGGAGTTTGATCCGGCGAAGCACCAGACCTTGCAACAGTTCTTCGGCACTACGCACGAAGACATCTGGAAGGTGCTTTTTAAGGCCAATGAGACGCGGCCAGCGATGACCGAGGACCGCGGGCACGACCTGGCCCATCCCGCCAGTTCGGTAAGTTTTTCGTATTTCAAGGTGTATCCTTTACTTGCATACTCAAGGAAGACGCCTAAGCTTCCCCATTTATTTTTTCAGGGATGGACAAAGAAGGCAGAGCGGATCCAATGTCTGGCTCCACTGCCCGAAGACCCAGCAATCCCTCTTCTGACGAAGATGCTGGTTCCGGCGCCCTACCAAGTGCCGGAGAAGAAGGCCAAGGAAACCAGGAGTGGTCTCCGTCGTAAGGGCACTTCGAACGTGACGTCCGAAGACGCCAAGACCCACTCCCACACCAAGGATGACGACGAGGAGGAGGAAAGCAACTCTCCCTCTGAGGGGGGAAGGAATAAAAGGGCAGCCTCCACGCATCTGGAAGTAGAGGCGTCCAAGAAGGGGAAGGTTTCCCTCGCGGACAACTCCACGTGGGACATCGACAACAGCTCCGAGTGGCGCCCCAGGGATAAGCCCCTGGCCGAATCGTAAGTACTCAAAGATGCACACACATATCCGGCTCCTTTACTTCATGGTTTTAACATGTTGAATCATGCATTGCAGTCCGGCTTGTTTCGACCTTGAGCGATCCTCATCTTCGGGGAATTCGCTGGATCCGAAGGTGATGGACAGCGGGTCCCTTCCGGCGGCCTCTTCTCCCAAGGCCATGGACACCGAGGTGCTATCCCGAAGGACCTCCCCAGTCCAGGGAGAGACGCAGGAGGCCGTCAGGGTGGCGCCAGAGGGTGAACCATCGGCCGTCGGACACATGGGGGAGCAAATCCCCATGGAGACTGGCGATGGGGGCCATATCCAATCCGGCCCCAGCCGAATACAATTCCGGAGACCTATATGGCTCTGGAATCCGGCAAGCAGCCTCCTTCGAAAGAAGGAGGTGCACCGATTCCACCGGTGACCTCTGTCCATCCAGAGGCACCGGATACTCTACTAGAAACGCTGCGAAGTGCTTGCATTGTTGAGGAACACTGTACCCTCATGGGTACGTCGGTTGAGAGGATTCAGTCCGCGAAGAGCAGACTGGCCGAAGCCTGCAAAAGCCTTCTAACAGGCTTTGAGGTATGAAAACACAATTTATACAAAAGGAATGTCTTAGTATAGACAGTAGCCCCTGAGACACTGTCCGATGTTCGAAAAGAAAAACTGGACAGAGGATCAACTTAATTTTCACAGGAGACTAACCATATGTGCCTGTGTATATAAGCAGGCGTCTTTGCTGGCTGCGACCTCTCATGCTGCTGAGGTCTCCGGACTGAAGCAGAGTCTGGAGCGGACCGAGGAAGAGCTTGGCCGCATGAAAAACAGCTCGAAGACCATCAAGGTATGCAATGACCTTGTGTAGGTTCAGAAAGGATGAATGATTTGTGTTGACCATAGTGCCATGATATTTTGTAGGAGCGGCGACCGAGGTGGCAACCCTCACGAAGGCGCTGTCTGATACGTCTCCGTCGTATCTACTTTTCCAAACACTTTTGCCCTTGTTTTGGACTCGTATGATTTGAATGGAACTAACCCGAACTGACGGTGTTTTCAGCAGAATTGCCATGATGTTGTTTTATGTGCAGAAAACAAAAGTTCTCGGATGACCTGAAACTCCACGGAATATCTTACAATAAATAATAAAAAATCCTTGCCAAATATGAAGACCAGGGGGTCCACACCCTTCTCACGAGGGTGGGGGCCCCCCCTAGGGCGCGCTCCCTACCTCATGGGCCCCCTGGAGACCTCCCGACTCCAGCTCCAACTCTATATAACTGCTTTCGGGGAGAAAAAAAATAGGAGATAAGAAATCATCGCATTTTATGATACGGAGCCGCCGCCAAGCCCTAAAACCTCTCGGGAGGGCTGATCTGGAGTCCGTTCGGGGCTCCGGAGAGGGGGATTCATTGCCGTCGTCATCATCAACCATCCTCCATCGCCAAGTTCATGATGCTCACCGCCGTGCGTGAGTAATTCCATCATAGGCTTGCTGGACGGTGATGGGTTGGATGAGATTCACCATGTAATCGAGTTAGTTTTGTTAGGGTTTGATCCCTAGTATCCACTATGTTCTGAGATTGATGTTGCTATGACTTTCCTATGCTTAATGCTTGTCACTAGGGCCCGAGTGCCATGATTTCAGATCTGAACCTATTATGTTTTCATCAATATATGAGAGTTCTTGATCCTATCTTGCAAGTCTATAGTCACCTATTATGTGTTATGATCCATTAACCCCGAAGTGACAATAATCGGGATACTTACCGGTGATGACCGTAGTTTGAGGAGTTCATGTATTCACTATGTGCTAATGCTTTGTTCCGGTTCTCTATTAAAAGGAGGCCTTAATATCCCTTAGTTTCCATTAGGACCCCGCTGCCACGGGAGGGTAGGACAAAAGATGTCATGCAAGGTCTTTTCCATAAGCACGTATGACTATATTCGGAACACATGCCTACATTACATTGATGAATTGGAGCTAATTCTGTGTCACCCTATGTTATGACTGTTACATGATGAACCGCATCCGGCATAATTATCCATCATTGATCCAATGCCTACGAGCTTTCCATATACTGGTTTACGCTTATTTACTTTCCCGTTGCTATTGTTACAATCACTACAAATTACCAAAAACATTACTTTGCTTTCGTTACTCTTTTGTTACCGTTACCATCACTATCATATTACTTTGCTACTAAACACTTTGCTGCAGATACTAAGTTTCCAGGTGTGGTTGAATTGACAACTCAGGTGCTAATACTTGAGAATATTCTTTGGCTCCCCTTGCGTCGAATCAATAAATTTGGGTTGAATACTCTACCATCGAAAGCTGTTGCGATCCCCTATACTCGTGGGTCATCAAGACTATTTTCTGGCGCCGTTGCCGGGGAGCATAGCTCTATTCTTTGAGTCACTTGGGGTTTATATCTGCTTATCATTATGAAGAACTTGAGAGATCCAAAAACCAAGATCTATCCCTCAACTACGAGGGGAGGCAAGGAACTGCCATCTAGCTTTGCACTTGATTCACCTTCTGTTATGAGTAAGCTTGCGACACCTACACCTGCTTCTTCTATTCGTTCTGATATGTCACATGTTATTGATGATGCTACTTCTTCTATACATGATACTTATGATGAAACTACCTCTATGCCTGATACTACTATGCCACTTAGTGATTTTCTCGAGGAACGACTTGCTAGGGCTAGAGAGATTGAAAATATTGAATCTAATTATGAGGATGAAAGTGATGATGAAGAATCACTTGTTATTCCCAAGAGTTATTTATTTGATCAAGAAGCTTCTTTAGCTATTTTAGCTTGCAAAGATAGATATGAACTCAAAATGTTATTAGCTAAATGGAATAAGTAATCTCCAAATGCTAGGATGAGACCTGACCCTGCTTTTGCTACTTCACCTATCTGTGTTACTGATAAGGATTATGAATTCTCTGTTGATCCTGATATAATTACTTTGGTTGAATATGATCCTTTTCATGGTTATGAATCTAAAATTGTTGTAGCACATCTTACTAAATTAAATGATATAGCTTCCCTGTTCACTAATGATGAGAGATCTCGCTACTTTTATATCCTTAAAATATTTCCGTTCTCATTAAAGGGTGATCTAAGATATGGTTTAATTCTCTTGATCCTGGTTGTGTGCGTAGTCCCCATGATATGATTTATTACTTCTCTGCTAAATATTTCCCTGCTCATAAGAAACAAGCCGCTTTAAAGGAAATATACAACTTTGTGCAAATTAAAGAAGAGAGTCTCCCACAAGCTTGGGGGAGGCTTCTCAAGTTACTTAATGCTTTGCCTGATCATGCTCTTAAGAAAAATGAAATACTTGATATCTTTTATAATGGACTAACTGATGCTTTCAGAGATTACCTGGATAGTTGTGCTGGTTCTCTTTTCAGGGAAAGAACACCAGATGAAGCTGAAGTCTTATTGAATAATATGTTGACAAATGAAAATAATTGGGCACCTCCTGAGCCAGCTCCTGCTCCAATTAATGATCCTATTCCTAAACCAACTCCGAAGAAGAGAGGTGTTCTATTTCTCAGTCCCGAAGATATGCAAGAGGCAAAGAAATCTATGAAAGAAAAAGGTATTAAAGCTGAAGATGTTAAGAATTTACCTCCTATTGAAGAAATACATGGTCTTAATTTACCACCTATTGAAGAAACATATGATCTTAGTCCTTTATTTATTGGAGAACCTCCAGACCTCGATAACCCGACACAGGTAGTAAAGGTAAATTCTCTCTATAGATATGATAAAGCTGAAATCCCTCCTGCTAAAATTGCTAGTCAATGCTTGGATGAATTTGATAATTTTATGTTTAAGCAAGAAGACTTCAATGCTTATTTTGGTAGACAATTAAAACAAGATGCTGATATGATTAAATACTTGGGTGATTATATGGCTAATATTAGAAGTGAACTCAAACTTGTTAGCAAATATGCTTCTCTGGTTACCACTCAAGTAGAACAAGTACTTAAAGCTCAAAAATAATTGCTCAATGAGATGAATAGTAAGAACAATAATTATGTTGTTAAAGTGTCTACTAGAACTGGTAGAATGACTCAGGAACCTTTGTATCCTGAAGGCCATCCTAAGAGAATTGAGCAAGATTCTCAGAGAAATAATATTGATGCACCTAGTTCTTCTAAAAAGAAAAAAAAGAAAAATAATAGAACTGTGCAAACTTCTAGTGAACCTATTGCTGAACCACCTGTAATCCAAATGATATCTCTATGTCTGATGCTGAAACACAATCTGGCAATGAACATGAACCTAATGAAAATGTTAATGATGATGTTCATAATAATGATCAACCTAGTAATGATAATGATGTAGAAATTGAACCTGCTGTTCATCTTGATAACCCACAATCAAAGAATCAACGTTATGATAAGAAAGACTTTGTTGCTAGGAAACATGGTAAAGAAAGAGAGCCTTGGGTTCAGAAACCCATGCCTTTTCCTCCCAAAACATCCAAGAAAAAGGATGATGAGGATTTTGAGCGCTTTGCTGAAATGATTAGACCTATCTTTTTGCGTATGCGATTAACTGATATGCTTAAAACAAATCCTTATGCTAAGTACATGAAAGATATTATTACAACTAAAAGAAAGATACCAGAAGCTGAAATTTCCACCATGCTTGCTAATTATACTTTTAAGGGTGGAATACCAAAGAAACTTGGAGATCCAGGAGTACCTACTATACCATGCTCCATTAAAAGAAACTATGTTAAAACTGCTTTATGTGATCTTGGAGTCGGTGTTAGTGTTATGCCTCTCTCTTTATATCATAGACTTGACTTGAATAAGTTGACACCTACTGAAATATCTTTGCAAATGGCTGATAAATCAACTGCTATACCTGTCGGTATTTGTGAGGATGTGCCTGTTGTAGTTGCAAACGTTACTATTTTAACGGACTTTGTTATTCTTGATATTCCTGAGGACGACAGTATGTCTATTATTCTTGGAAGACATTTTCTTAATACTGCAGGGGCTGTTATTGATTGCACTAAAGGCAATGTCACTTTTCATGTTAATGGTAATGAGAATATGGTACACTTTCCAAGGAAACAACCTCAAGTTCATAGTATCAATTCTATCGGAAAAATTCCATCGATTATATTTGGAGGTTTTGAATTTCCTCTTCCTACTGTCAAGAAGAAATATGATATACTTATTATTGGGGATGTGCATATCCCCGTTGAGGTAACCTAGTGTTATTCAAAATTTCTCCGGTTTCATGTTAATCGGAATGAGTTTGTTAACAAGACTTGATCAACCTTGTTAGTGGATTCCTTTTGACGAGCATGAGATGGATGAAATTAGAAGCACAACCTTCTGTACCCTCTCTATACTTTTTGTTATTTATATTAAATAAAGTAAAAATAAATAATTTTGTCTGTTATCTGATTATCCGTGCAATATAAAAATACCTCGGAAATAGAAGTTCTCCAAATGCCCTAAAAATTAAATATGATTTTTATAGAATATTTGAGGATTTATGGAGCTGAGAACACACCAGGGGGGCCAACCACCTTGCCACGAGGGTGGAGGGCGCGCCCCTGCCTCGTGGGCCCACGGTGGCCCTCCTCCACTTATTCTTGCACCCACACACTCCTTTCTCCCCCAAACACGAAAAACCAGCTCAAACCCGAGTCCAAGCTCGTTTTGCTGCCATTTTCGATCTCCTTGCTCAAAGCACCTCTCACAAAACTGCTTGGGGAGATTGTTCCTTGGTATGGGACTCCTCCATTGGTCCAATTAGTTTTTGTTCTAGTGCTTTATTCATTGCAAATTTGTGTTGCTTAGGTGACCTTGTTCTTGAGCTTGCATGTCAAATTTATATGGTCAAAAGTAGTTCTGATGCATGATATAGGCTCTAGGCACTTGTAGGAGTAGTTGCTATAAATATTATTGAGTTTGGTTTAATTTTATTTTGAAGTTACTAAAAAATTTCAGAATTTTTCAGAGGAAGAAATATGCTTAGGAAAATGTTCCAAGGTGGTTCCTCAAGGAAGCAAGGACCCAGGCTTGCAATGCGTGATGCTGACGAAGAGCCACCAAGAGACGCTCTAGTGCGTCCTTGTGAGTGGCCTTCCGAAAATTTTGTGGATCGAGCGGGAATAAAAGAAGAATTCAACGCATATTTGCGTAACGCTGATCTTGTGAGCTTCGAGGAAGAGAAGTGCAGTCAGTATCATAACCTCACTAGTTCCTTTGTGAGGAGGTTTGAATTTTCCACTTCACGTAATTCTCCAACTGTCCTGTTTGATCTTTATTATAAATCTTATACCATGGACTTAGAGGATTTTACCACTGCATGCAAACTTCCACAATGGGGTAGTATAAGGGATCCTCGCAAATCTGAATTTAGAGATTTTCTTGCTAATATAACTGTGAGAGAATCTAGAGATATTACACAAGCTACCATAGGGAGCATCCACTTTCCTGTTATACATTATTTTGCTCTCTTCATAGGTATATGCAGAAATGGTAAAGATGAGGCATGTCACGTGTGTGTCCCTGACCTCAGTATTCTTAGGAGTGCTGTGTTAGGAGACAAATCATATAATTTGGGAGCCACTGTTGCACGTAGCTTGCATCTTAATAGACATAATGGAGATTTCTTTGGAGGAATTTATGCAACCTGCTTAGCTAAATTTCTTGAGATAGACGTTCATGAAGGAGACATGGAGTTGCCTCCTGCTTATTTAGATTTTGATTCTATGGTTTCTCACCATTTTGTCGAGAGGAACGAATCGCCTCTCCAGTATCGACTAATCTTTGACAGACACCGTGTTGTCCATATTACTCTCCCTGCTCCTGCTTTCTTTGATTATCAGGCAAGAGGAGGATATACTATTACCAGAGAGGAGGCAGATGAGTACGAGAGGAGAGCAGAGGCCGCTCGTTGCCACACTGCAGCTGAGGAGGCGATAGCTGCTGCATCACAGTACGACCCCAACAACTACTATTATGGATATCAGCCAGGCCAGCCATGGCCATAAACCAACTTAGGCCAAAAGCCTAAGCTTGGGGGAGTACATATTTCTCACCGACATTATATTTATGTTCACACACACTCATTGCTAGATGTCGGTGCTCATACTTTTTCATTGTATCATCCATGCTAGTTTATTTCCTTTTATGCTTTCTTCTTGTGTGTTTAATAAACCTTAAGAAACCCCCCCAAAAAATTAGTTGTAGCTTTTAATTAATTTACTTTCCATGCTTGTAGTAGTAATTAAAAAGAAAACCCAAAAATATTTCCTGTTCTTCTTTTGCTTGTTGGGAGCTTTCCCGTGTAAATAGTTTTATTTCTTTTCTTTTCTTTGGGGGCCAGTAGGAGAAGACCATGATTAAATTGTTGAAATGGCTCTTATATGCATTATTGTTTATCTGACAAAAGAGCCCATATTGCCTTGTCTTCTCCTGTTTATTGAATGCTCACAGATTCTAGCTTAGTCCAATGCACGTGCACTCTTATTATTATTCACATTGTTCGGTCGTGCAAGTGAAAGGCAATTATGATGATATATGATGGACTGACTGAGATGAGAAAAGCTGGTATGAACTCGACCTCTTTTGTTTTTGTAAATATGATGAGTTCATCGTTCTTGATCCAGCTTGTTATGAATAAACATGTTTGCAATGACAATTAGAGATCATAGTTGCTTGTGCCATGCTAGATTAGCTATGAGTTATAATGGTTTACCTTGCGTGCCAACATGCTATTAAAATGGTTATGATGTGGTATGATAGGGTGGTATCCTCCTCTGAATGATTTAAGTGACTTGACTTGGCACATGTTCACACATGTAGTTGAAACAAATCAACATAGCCTTCACGATATTTATGTTCATGGTGGATTATATCCTACTCATGCTTGCACCCAATGTGTATTAATTTTAATGCATGCACATGGCTCTTGTCGCTCTCTAGTTGGTCGCTTCCCAGTCTTTTGCTAGCCTTCACCTGTACTAAGCGAGAATACTGCTTGTGCATCCAAACTCCTTAAACCCCAAAGTTATTCCAGATGAGTCCACTATACCTTCCTATATGCGGTATCTACCTGCCATTCCAAGTAAATTTGTATGTGCCAAACTCTAAACCTTCAAATAATCATCCTGTTTTGTATGCTAGAATAGCTCATGTATCAACTAGGGTTGTCTGTATCTTCCCCGGGACCTGATGTATGTTGGAGGCACTTGTTGTTTCGAGCAAGACATGGATTGATGTTTGTTGGTGGAGGGGGAGTATAAACTTTACCATTCTGTTTGGGAACCGCCTATAATGTGTGTAGCATGGAAGATATCGCCATCTCTTGGTTGTTATGTTGACAATGAAAGTATACCGCTCAAAATGTTATTCACCTCTATTTCAAAACTGAGCTCTTACACCTGTACAAATCCCTGCTCCCCTCTGCGAAGGGCCTATCTATTTACTTTTATGTTGAGTCATCACCCTCTTTGCCGGTGTCAAAACCGGTGGATCTCGGGTAGGGGGTCCCGAACTGTGCGTTTAGGACGGATGGTACCAGGAGGCAGGGGACACAATGTTTTACCCAGGTTCGGGCCCTCTTGATGGAGGTAAAACCCTACGTCCTGCTTGATTAATATTGATGATATGGGTAGTACAAGGGTAGATCTACCACGAGATCAGAGAGGCTAAACTCTAGAAGCTAGCCTATGGTATGATTGTATGTTATGGTTCTTGTCCTACGGACTAAAACCCTTCAGTTTATATAGACACCGGAGAGGGTTAGGGTTACACAAGGTCGGTTACAAAGGAGGAGATATCCATATCCGTATTGCCTAGCTTACCTTCCACGCCAAGTAGAGTCCCAACCGGACACGAGACGAAGTCTTCAATCTTGTATCTTCATAGTCTAACAGTCCGGCCAATGGAGATAGTCTGGCTGCCCGGAGACCCCCTAATCCAGGACTCCCTCAGTAGCCCCTGAACCAGGCTTCAATGATGATGAGTCCGGCGCGTAGTATTGTCTTCGGCATTGCAAGGCGGGTTCCTTCTCCGAATACACCACAGAAGAATTTGAATACGAGGATAGTGTCCGACCCTGCAAAATAAGTTCCACATACCACCGTAGAGAGAATAATATTTTCGCAAATCTAATTTGCTGACTTGTTTTGACAGCATGACGTTATGTTATGGCCCGGTGATTATTCGAACCATTTCCTTTAACTAGCCCTGCACATAACGCGAGGCAGTTTTTCGACACGTCTTGTCAAAGCAGAGATCGTGTCCCCTTATTACGGGATTCTCATCAATACGGGCGTGGGTAACCCAACCGCGCCATCGATTACTGCGCTTGGGGGATAAGCGAGTTTTACCAGGCTAGTGGGGACGCTTAGTTTCGTCCGCCCATATAAAGGGATAAGGATTCACCTTTTTATCCATGCCTTCTTCCTCCTTCGCTCATCCGTTTTTGCACACTCGAGCTCTAGCGCCCAAGTCCGCACTTCCCACCTCAACCTTCTCCAACCATGTCCGGAGTGGGAGGCAGGTGGATGGTCTCCTCCGTCACGGATGGAGACATCAAGAAGCTGAGGAGAGCCGGATACCTACCCGACGACATCGCGCACCGGCTCCCAGATGAGGGGCAGCTCATTCCACCCCCAGGCCCCATGAGAGGGTAGTGTTCCTCACCCATTTCCTCCGCGGACTGGGATTTCCTCTCCACCCATTCGTCCAGGGGCTCATGTTCTATTACGGCCTGGATTTCCACGATCTGGCCCCGAACTTCATCCTCAACATCTCAGCGTTTATCGTCGTGTGCGAGGCCTTCCTCCGCATCAAGCCCCACTTCGGCTTATGGTTGAAGACCTTCAATGTCAAGCCGAAGGTTGTGGGCGGCCGCCAGGCGGAGTGCGGAGGCGCCATGGTGGGAAAGATGCCCAACGTAACATGGCTTGAGGGCTCCTTTGTGGAAACCATAAAGGGGTGGCAATCGGGGTGGTTCTACATCACCGAGCCGCGCGACCCTGC
The DNA here is from genome assembly GCF_056163025.1 of Triticum urartu. NCBI lineage: Eukaryota > Viridiplantae > Streptophyta > Magnoliopsida > Poales > Poaceae > Triticum > Triticum urartu. The sequence continues at coordinate 445,504,660 of NC_141876.1, forward strand.
ATGGGCAGCGGCCCCCGAGTTTCGATCTGGCATCCCCATGCAGCTCACCTCCTGGAAAGAGAAGGGCCTGTCCTGGGGTAGTTTGGGAGAGCTGACCGGACTCCAAACATGTATTCAAAACATGGTGAACAAGAAGCTCAAACCTGTCAACGTGGTCCAGGTCATGCTCCACCGCCGGATCCTCCGGTGCCAACAACGGGAGTTCAACTTATGGGAGTTCGACCCGGCGCAGCACCGAACTCTGAGCATGCTCTTCGACACATCTCACGAAGATGCCTGGAGGGTGCTGTTCAAAAGCGCCAAGGTCCCCCCTCCCATTACTGAGGATCGCGGATTCAACGCGAAGCGCCAAGCCAGTGCGGTAAGCTACTTTACCTTTCACAAGATACTTATTTCTTATAGATTGACTCCATGCGGGATCTAAACTCCCGTACCTTTGACAGGACTCACAGGAGACGGCCGGACAGATCGACTGTCCGGCTCCTTTGCCCGAAGGCCCAACAGACGCTCTCTTGGCGAAGATGCTGACTCCGACCCCTTATACGGTGCCGGAGAAGACCAAGAAGGCCAAGGGAACCTGAAAGAGTTCCCGACGCCAGGCATCGTCGGACTCTCCGTCCGATGACTCTGCAGCGCACTCCTCCCCCGAAGACGAGGAAGAAGAAGAAGATGCTCCCCCTCCAGCTGGGGGAGATAAGAAAAGGAAGGCCGCCCCAACTGGGGGGGCCAAAGGGTCCAAGTAGGGAAGGACTCTCCTTCCAAAAAGTTCCACAGCCGCCGATGAAGGCGAAGACGAGTGGTTGCCCAGGGCCAAGCCCCCGGGGAGATCGTAAGTATTCGGATACCAGAGTAACTCATAGCATTCCTTTGTCGCACTGCTTTCCCTAACACCGAACATGATTATGCAGGCCGCCACGAGCCAGTATTGATGTATCATTGGACGGCTCCCTGGGCTCGTCGGACATGGATAGCGATCCAGTCCCGACCGCCACCTCCCCTCATCCTGCTGACGATGCCGAGGTGCTGTCTCAAGAGGCATCGGACCGAGGGGAGACAGTCCCGGAGGCGCCTCAAGGCGACCTTCCGGATTCTGGGAGCCGAGGGGACGGGGCCCCTGAGAGCTCCGAGTTCGGCCCTCAGCCGAACACCGCGCCGGAACCTCCAGCGGTTCCAGGCTCGGGCAGGCGGCCTCCTTCTAAGAGGGGCAAGACGCCTGTGCCGGTGACCTCTGTCCATCCAGAGGCGCCGGACAATCTGCTAGAAGCGCTTCGCATCACTTCCATCGACGAGGAGCGCCGTACTGTTATGAGTGCGGTGGTCCAGAAGGTTCAGTCCGCCAAGAGCGGGTTGACTGAAGCCTGTGCCAACCTTCTAACAGGCTTTGAGGTAAGTGTTTTAAAATGTAGTAGAAATATTACCGCATAGACAGTAGCCCCTGATGCTTTGTTCGGTGTTCACAAAGAAAAGCCGAAAAGAGGATCAAATAATATCGCAGGAGTCTAATACAAGTATGTCAATATGCATATGCAGGCCTCGCTGCTGGCGTCCGCCGCACTGACTGCGAAGGTTGCCGTACTGAAGCAGGACCTCGAGGGGTCCAGGAAAGAGCTCGGCCTTGCCAAGAGGCAGCTCGAGGAGAACAAGGGTAAGTAATACCCTATCTATAGATATGTATATATAAACGAAGACGCGATTGCAAAATGACAGGATCATCGTATATTTGCCAGGTGCCACGACCGAGGTGGCGACCCTGAAGCAAGCGCTAACCAAGGCCGAAGATAAAGCGGCCAAGGAGCGCACCGAGCGAGAGAAGCACGAGGCTCGGGTGGGCGAGGTGCAGCAAGAGCTCCAGGCTCTCGTGGCGAAGCACGAGGCGTTGGAGCTTGACTCAAAGACACGGGAGTCTGAGCTTGCCGCGGCCCTCGAGAGCGCAAAAAGTGCCAAGGCCGAATCCCAAAAGGCCCTCCAGGAGATCGACGCAATGAAGAAGATAGCGGCGGGTAAGGCTTTCTATATGCAAAGCAAGCATGTAAGAGTAAATTACCAATTACTTACCCGAATCCGGAGCTCTCCAGGAGCATTCGCAGATTTGCCCCGCAGCATGTACGATGCCGCACAATTTTACCAGGCCGAGGATGGAAGCTCAACGGAGAAGCTGTTCTGGTCTCAGTATGCTGAGGCCGAACACCCGGTGCCAATGAGCGACCAGCTGAAGCAGATGGTCGAGCTACATAAGGCGGCCGATCGGGCCATGAAGAGCTTTATAGTCCGGCTGTGGCCTGGCGACGCCCTTCCGAACAGCTTCTTCGGCCTGGTGAGGCGGCTTGTGGATGCATGTCCGCGGCTGGAGGTCGTCAAGCGATCTGTCTGCATTGAAGGTGCACGCCGGGCTTTCGCTCATGTGAAATTGCAGTGGGTCAAGCTAGACGCCGTGAAGCTGATCAAGGAGGGGCCGCCGGAGGGCAAGGAGAACCGCGACCCCGAGATGTACTACGAGGGTGTTCTGCCGGGTGCCCATCTCATAGCGGACGAGTGTTCCAAAGATGTAATATTTGAGTGAGACTTGCTCGTTTTATCCTGTATTTATGAAAACCTGTTTCATATGCGCTATGCAACGCTTGTTTGAATTTAAAATATTGCCTTCTGTTTGGCTGTTTATCCAATCTAAGAGATGGCTAGTCCTCGGCTTCTGCCCCCATGCCACGAGTGCTGGGGTGTTCGGGATAAACCTGAGAACTCTTGTTCCCATGTTTGGGTCCTTCGAGGTAGGTGCTCAGCACAGCGAACAAGGCAACCGGACTAATAATGCTTTATCACTCTCACTTAGCCATAGAATTCTATAATTTTAAATTTCAATGAAGCCCCTGGTATTCGGAAGGCCGAATTTGGGGCGCGATACACGCCTTTAAGCCGGACAGGGCCGGCCCCTCGCTCTAAGCGGCATAAGTCTTTAGGGACTCGAAAACCTCACCAAGCAGTGACCAGTCTCTCGCCTTATCATGACAGTCAGTTTTAGCTTTCTCTACTGAGGTGCTGAACCCAGCAAAACCGGGGCACAATCGCAGTAGTTCTCCTAGCGCTACCTTAGCCGATAGAGCGAACGTAAGGTACCAAAACATAGGAGCTGGGCAAACCCAACATTTGACCAAAGACATGATTCGGAGCTGATGCATATAATGCTATAAGTTCGGGGTGCCGCACTTGTGAAAGTGTTCAGACTTTTCACACCGTATTGTGGGGTACGTAAGCCCCTAGTGTGTTGGCCATACCAAAGTGTACGGTTGCAAGGCGTCATTAATGAACACATGGATATATATATATATATATAACAGGAATGCAATAATAGTCGTAATGTCATGCATTGTTTAGTCAAAAGATCGCATTAAAGCAGAGTGATATAGGTAGTGCGATAAGCAAAGAGTAGGACTATGTCCCTTCCATGGGCAAGCTGAGGAATGATATGAAATCGAATATTTCGCTCATTACTGTAATCCACCTGGGAATTCCGTGGTATGACGTAGCTGGTTGCCTTCTTGGTTGCTGCATCATGTGTTCGGCAATAGTGCTGCCGAACAGTGTTTCCAGAGATTAAGGTCCTGAAAAAAGAGAAAAATTACAAAACGGGAAGCCCCTAGTGCGGTTTAAGCTGCGTCTTGGGGCGTGCCGCAGTTTTGCCCCCCTCCCCACCTGTGCCCATGGTATTTTTAGTGCGTAATTATGTATGCGTGGCATTGCCGTTGGGCTCGGATTTGGGTGGGCGCCGTATTGCTACGTGAGCTCAGATCGTGCCAGGCGGTCCATTTGCCGATTGCTCAGAGCGCGATTGAAGGTGTCCGGGCTTTGAAGCGCCGAACTGGTTGATTGCCTTGAGAGGCTGCTTTGCGCTTCTACTGCGAGGGCCGCGGTGTGCTCCTCTGTTCGGAGAGAGCGATCTGTGTTTCCATTGACTGTAATAACTCCGCGAGGTCCTGGCATCTTGAGCTTGAGGTATGCATAATGTGGCACCGCATTGAATCTAGCAAATGCGGTTCGCCCGAGCAGCACATGATAACCACTGTGGAACGGGACTATGTCGAAGATTAACTCTTCGCTCCGGAAGTTATCCAGGGATCCGATGACCACTTCCAGTGTAATTGGGCCTGTGCAATGGGCCTCTACACCTGGAATGACGCCTTTAAAGCTCGTTTTTGTGGGTTTGATCCTTGAGGGTTCTATACCCATTTTGCGCACCGTGTCCTGATAAAGTAGGTTCGGGCTGCTACCGCCATCCATAAGGACTCTAGTGAGGTGAAATCCATCAATGATTGGGTCTAGGACTAGTGCGGCGAATCCGCCATGACGGATACTAGTGGGGTGGTCCCTGCGATCGAAGGTGATCGGACAGGAGGACCAAGGGTTGAACTTTGGGGCGACCGGCTCCAACGCATATACGTCCCTGAGTGCATGCTTCCGCTCCCTCTTGGGGATGTGGGTTGCATATATCATGTTCACTGTCCGCACTTGTGGGGGAAACCTCTTCTGTCCTCTAGTGTATGGCTGCCGTGATTCCCCCTCGTCATCGCTATGCGGCCCCTTGTCTTTGTTTTTGGCAAGCAACTTGCCGGCCTGCTTGAACACCCAACAATCCCTGTTGGTGTGATTGGCTGGGTTGTTTGGGGTGCCGTGTATTTGACACGAGCGATCGAGTATATGGTCCAAGCTGGACGGACTCGGCGTACTTTGTTTGAATGGCTTTTTCCGCTGACCGGGTTTAGAGCCTTTGAATCCGGCATTGACTGCCGTATCCTCGGTATTTTCGCTGTTAATGCGGCGCTTATGTTTGTTGCGACGTGACCTGCTATTGCCATCCTTGGTATCCGAGGTACCATGATTCTTTGATATGTTATTACTGTGAGCCAGCCAGCTGTCTTCTCCCGCACAAAAGCGGGTCATGAGCGTCGTGAGAGCTGCCATAGATTTTGGCTTTTCCTGACCAAGGTGTCGGGCTAGCCACTCGTCTCGGATGTTGTGTTTGAATGCCGCTAAGGCCTCTGCATCCGGACAGTCGACGATTTGATTTTTCTTTTTATGGAACCGAGTCCAGAATTTCCTGGCCGACTCTTCTGGCTGCTGAATTATGTGGCTCAAGTCATCGGCGTCTGGTGGTCACACATAAGTGCCCTGAAAGTTGTCGAGGAATGCGGCTTACAGATCTTCCCAACAGCTAATGGAGTCCGCTGGCAAGCTGTTAAGCCAATGCCGCGCTGGTCCTTTGAGCTTTAGTGGGAGGTATTTGATGGCGTGTAAGTCATCACCGCCGGCCATGTGGATGTGGAGGAGGAAATCCTCGATCCATACTGCGGGATCTGTTGTGCCGTCGTATGATTCAATATTTACGGGTTTGAAACCTTCTGGGAATTCATGATCCATTACTTCGTCTGTGAAGCATAAGGGGTGTGCGGCGCCTCTGTATTGGGCTATATCGCGACGCAGCTCGAATGGGTCTTGCCCGCTGTGTTCGGCCCGGCCGGATTTGCTTTTACTGTATCCGGCATGACGTTTATCGTCTCACAGTGGTGCGCCTTCGTGATCCGTAGATCGATCTTGCATGCTTTGCTTTGTCCTCCAATATGTCCCGCAGGTCTGGCGTATCTCCCCAGGCCTTTTTATGTGAATGGCATCGGGGTGGAGGCTGAGTTTTTGGCTGGAATGCCCCTCTATCGCGGCCACGAGGTGGCCGATCAGCTGTATCATACGCTTCTTCCTCCAGTCGGGGTAGTAACCTGCACTTTGGGTAATTCTTGGAGGGGCGCTCGAGTTTATATTCCTCGGCCGCGAGGACTTCAGTCCATCTGTCAGCTAGCAGATCTTGATCAGCTTGAAGCTGCTACTGCTTTTTCTTGAGGCTATTTGCCGTGGCCATAAGCCGGCGCTTGAAGCGCTCTTGTTCGACGGGATCCTCTGGTACGTCGAATTCATTGTCGCCGAGGCTTGCCTTGTCTTCGGAGGGGGGCATGTAATTGTCATCTTCCTCCTCTCCGTCTGCCGCTCTCTCAGGAGGGCTGACTTCTCCATCCTCCTGCTCTAAATCTTGCTGGAGGGGATTGTTGTTGTCTTCGGGACTATCCGGAGTGTTATTATCTCCTGTGCCGGTATCACCACTTTTGCTTTGGCGGGACTTAGAGTGGCGCCGCTGACGTCGACGCTTGGGTTGCTTCTTGGAGGGGTCATCCTCCGCTATCTCATCGCCATTGCCTTCTTTGGGTGTATCCACCATGTATATGTCATATGACGAGGTGGCTTTCCAGTGCCCTATAGGTGCTGGTTCATGTTCGTCTCCTACATCATCGTCCATACCGTCGATGTCTTTGGAGTCGAAGTCGAGCATGTCGGTTAAATCATCGACAGTGGCTACGAAGTGGGTGGTGGGTGGGCGTCGAATTTGTTCGTCGTCCGCATCCCAATCCTGTTGGCCATAGTCCGGCCAGGGCTCTCCTGACAAAGAGAGAGACCTTAGTGAATTCAGAATGTCGTCGAAGGGCGAGTGCTGAAAGATATCCGCGGCGGTGAATTCCATGATCGGCGCCCAATCGGATTTAATTGGCAGGGGCGCGGACGGTTCGAAGTCCAGAAAAGAATCCGGCGCCTTGGAGTCATGGGCTTCGCAGAGGATTAGGTTGGTGTTCGGCTCGATTGTCGTTGAGACTGCAGTCCCTGTGGCGGTGTCTAGCCACCCATCTTCGATTGGCGTAGTTGGTTCCGAGCTAAGGGTCGGAGCTGATGTGGGCGCGGTCTCTGGGGTACTGTTCGGCGGCAGAGCTAGGTCATACCCATCGTGATAGTGCGGCGCGTCCGGCTGCGGCTCGAATCCGTCGAAGATCAAGTCTCCGCGGATGTTAGCCGCGTAGTTCAAACTTCCAAATCTGACCTGATGGCCAGGGGCGTAGCTTTCAATCTGCTCCAGATGGCCAAGCGAATTAGCCCGCAGTGCAAAGCCGCCGAATACGAAGATCTGTCCGGGGAGAAAAGTGTCACCCTGGACTGCATCGTTGCTGATGATCGGAGGAGCCACCGAGCCTAACGGCGACGACACAGAGGAACTCTCAATGAAAGCACAAATGTCGGTGTCAAAACCGGCGGATCTCGGGTAGGGGGTCCCGAACTGTGCGTCTAGGCCGGATGGTAACAGGAGGCATGGGACCCAATGTTTTACCCAGGTTCGGGCCCTCTTGATGGAGGTAAAACCCTATGTCCTGCTTGATTAATATTGATGATATGGGTAGTACAAGAGTAGATCTACCACGAGATCAGAGAGGCTAAACCCTAGAAGCTAGCCTATGGTATGATTGCATGTTATGGTTCTTGTGCTACGGACTAAAACCCTTTGGTTTATATAGACACCAGAGAGGGTTAGGGTTACACAAGGTCGGTTACAAAGGAGGAGATATCCATATCCGTATTGCCTAGCTTGCCTTTCGCGCCAAGTAGAGTCCCACCCGGACATGAGACGAAGTCTTCAATCTTGTATCTTCATAGTCTAACAGTCTGGCCAATGGAGATAGTCCGGCTGCCCGGAGACCCCCTAATCTAGGACTCCCTCACTCTTATTAAAAAGCACTAGCTGGAGAGCGCAGCTGTCATTTGCATTCATTACTGTTAATTTATATTGGGTGTGACTATGATTGGATCTCTTTTACCATGAATTACAATGTCTAGTCAGTCCTTGATCTTTAAAGGTGCTCTGCATTTATGTTTTGCGGTCTCAGAAAGGGCTAGCGAGATACCATCTTGTTATATCATATTATGATTGTTTTGAGGAAGTGTTGTCATCCGAGATTTATTATTATGGCTTGCTAGTTGATTATGCTATTAATATGGGTAATCATGAGACCTGAGAATTATTGCAAATGTGGTTAGTTATAATCTTTGCTGAAAACTTGAATGCCAGCTTGACATATTTACAACAACAAGAGCAAACAGAGTTTGTAAAAGTTTTTCTTTATTTCTTTCAGTTTGTCAATTGAATTGCTTGAGGACAAGCAAGGGTTTAAGCTTGGGGGATTTGATACGTCTCCGTCGTATCTACTTTTCCAAACACTTTTGCCCTTGTTTTGGACCCTAACTTGTATGATTTGAATGGAACTAACCCGGACTGATGCTGTTTTCAGCAGAATTGCCATGATGTTGTTTTATGTGCAGAAAACAAAAGTTCTTGAAATGACCTGAAACTCCATGGAATATCTTACAATAAATAATAAAAAAATCCTTGCCAAAGATGAAGACCAGGGGGCCCACACCCTTCTCACGAGGGTGGGGGGCGCGCCCCCCCTAGGGCGCGCCCCTACCTCATGGGCCCCCTGGAGACCTCCCGACTCCAACTCCAACTCTATATAACTGCTTTCGGGGAGAAAAAATAGGAGAGAAGAAATCATCACGTTTTACGATACGGAGCCGCCGCCAAGCCCTAAAACCTCTCGGGAGGGCTGATCTGGAGTCCATTCAGGGCTCCGGAGAGGGGGATTCGTCGCCGTCGTCATCATCAACCATCCTCCATCATCAATTTCATGATGCTCACCGCCGTGCGTGAGTAATTCCATCGTAGGCTTGCTGGACGGTGATGGGTTGGATGAGATTCACCATGTAATCGAGTTAGTTTTGTTAGGGTTTGATCCCTAGTATCCACTATGTTCTGAGATTAATGTTGCTATGACTTTGCTATGCTTAATGCTTGTCACTAGGGCCCGAGTGCCATGATTTCAGATCTGAACCTATTATGTTTTCATCAATATATGAGAGTTCTTGATCCTATCTTGCAAGTCTATAGTCACCTATTATGTGTTATGATCCGTTAACCCCGAAGTGACAATAATCGGGATACTTACCGGTGATGACCGTAGTTTGAGGAGTTCATGTATTCACTATGTGCTAATGCTTTGTTCCGGTTCTCTATTGAAAGGAGGCCTTAATATCCCTTAGTTTCCATTAGGACCCCGCTGCCACGGGAGGGTAGGACAAAAGATGTCATGCAAGTTCTTTTCCATAAGCACGTATGACTATATTCGGAATACATGCCTACATTACATTGACGAATTGGAGCTAGTTCTGTGTCACCCTATGTTATGACTGTTACATGATGAACCGCATCCGGCATAATTATCCATCATTGATCCAATGCCTACGAGCTTTCCATATACTGGTTTACGCTTATTTACTTTCCCGTTGCTATTGTTACAATCACTACAAAATACCAAAAACATTACTTTGCTTTCGTTACTCTTTTGTTACCGTTACCATCACTATCATATTACTTTGCTACTAAACACTTTGCTGCAGATACTAAGTTTCCAGGTGTGGTTGAATTGACAACTCAGCTGCTAATACATGAGAATATTCTTTGGCTCCCCTTGTGTTGAATCAATAAATTTGGGTTGAATACTCTACCCTCGAAAGCTGTTGCGATCCCCTATACTTGTGAGTCATCACTGGCCAAAGCCCAGGAGAGAGCGGCAAAAGAACAAGCCGCTCACGAAAAATACAAGGCTAGGGTTGGTGAGGTCCAGCAGGAGCTCCAGGATGTTGTGAAGAAATATGAGTCCTTGGAGCGCAATCTTGCGGACCAAGAGTCCGAACTTACCAAGGCCCACCAAAGCGCACACGATGCCCGGGTTGAAGCCCAGGGAGCCCTCCAGTAAATCCAGGAGGCCAGAAAAATCACAGTGGGTAAGGCCTTTATTATGCAGAGCAAGTATGTGAAGAAAAGGTTCCTCTTACTGACCCGGATTTGGAGTTCTCCAGGGGCGTTTGTGGATCTGCCGCGCTGTGTTGCCGACGCTGCGGAATTCTCCCGAGCCGAAGAGGGGAGCCCAACGAAGAAGTTGTTCTGGTCACAATACCTTATGCCAGAGCATCCGGTGTCCTTTAGCGATTAGATGAAACAGCTGACCGAACTGCATAGGGTGGCCGAACTGGCCATGAAGGATTTGATAATCCGTCTATGGCCTGCCGAAGCCATACCCAGCCGCTACTTTGGGCTCGTGAAGCGGTTGGTCAATGCCTGCCCTCGACTTGATGCCATCAAGCGGTCGGTCTACATTGAAGGTGCGCGGATGGCCTTCGCCCGTGTCAAGGTGCAGTGGGAGAAGATGGATGCCGCCAAGCTCGCGACCGAGGGACCGCCCGCGAGCAAGGAGCACCGCACGCCCGAGCGGTATTTTGATGATGTCCTAAAGGGATCCCGCATTGTAGAGGGCCAGTGTTCGAAAGACATTATCTTTGAATCATGTCATTCATGTTATCCCTTCCCGTATTATGAAACAAAGCCGTTATGTAATATAATGTTTGTTGTTTGAAAATTTTACCTCCTGTGCGGCCGTTTTGTTAAAACTAAGAGATGGCCAGTCGTCGGCTTCAACCCCCACGTAGGTAGTACGGGGATGTTCGGGACGGAATATAAACACTCTTGATCCAAGAGTTTGGTCCTTGAAGGAGGTGTTTAGCGCAATGAACCAGGCAATCGGACTATGTGGCTTTATCACCCTCACTTAGTCATAGGAGTTTGACAATAGAAAAGTAGGCGCCCCCCTAGTTAGTATTTAATCCGGACTAGGGTGCTATAGACACCTGATCGGGTAAAGGCCGATCCGTCACATAATGTGGAAAAAATCGCAAAAGATTTGTAACCTCTGAATAGCTGACCAGCTCTCGCCGTATCATGACAGTCAGTTTTTGGCTTTCTCTACTAAGGTGTTTGCTCGGATAAACTAGAAACACAATCGCAATAGTTCTCCGTTTACTACCCTAGCCGATAGGACGGAACATAAGGTAGCAAGGACAGGAGCCGGGAAACCCAACTATTGACCAAAGACATGATTCGGAGCCGATGCATATAATGCTCAAATTCGGGGTGCCTAACTGTACTGTAAAAAGTGTTCGGACTTTGTTGCCGTAGTATGGAGCACAATGAAGCCCCTGGCGAATTAAAGTGTACCAAAGTGTACAGGTGCAAAGAATAGCAAAATAAAATGAAGTAGTAAGCTAGTGCCACGTAGGTTGGGCGACAAACTGTTTCCATTATAATTTAATTAATACGTCAAAGCATATTTGTAGAAATACTGCGATAAGCAACAGAGCTATTTAACATGCCTAGACCAAAGGGGAGCTGCGTGCGGGTCCTGAAAACCGATAGAATGATCATCAAGAAGAACATCTAGAGATTCCCCCACATGTCTGTACTACTTGCCGCCTTGGTATATCTATCCTTCGAAAGGACCGATGATCAGGCCGTCGAGAGGGGCCTGTAGATAAGAGACCAAAAAATGGTAAAAAGAAAAAGGAAAAGTATGTGTGAGAGCCGTATGATGGACCACAATCAAGTTACGCCTCCGTCTATGCGCGGTATGTATGCCGCCATTTGGTCGGGACTGAGACGGAGGCTGAATTGCTAGTCGAGCTCCTGACGGGCTGGATTGTCCAGCTGCAGAGTAGTCCGGACTCATTTGACAGTGTCCGGGAGCTTGGCCGCTAAATTAAGGTTCTTCTTAATAAGGCTGCTCTGTACTTTTGCTGCTAGGGCCGCGGTGTGCTCCTCAGTACGGAGGGAGCGCTCCGTGTTTCCATTGACTGTTATGACACCGCGTGGTCCGGGTATCTTAAGTTTGAGATAAGCATAGTGCAGTACCACATTGAATCGGGCAAATGCAGTTCGTCTAAACTGTGCGTGATAGACATTGCAGAAGGGGACAATGTCGAAGATCAATTCTTTGCTTTGGAAGTTGTCCGGGGATTCGAAGACAACTTCCAATGTGATTGAACCCGTGCAGCGGGCCTCTACACCTGGCGTTACTCCTTTAAAGGTAGTTTTTGTGGGCCTGATCCTTGATGGATCGATGCCCATTTTGCAGACTGTATCCTGATATAGTAGGTTGAGGCTACTGCCACCATCCATGAGGACTCGCGTGAGGTGGAATCCATCAATAATTGGGTCAAGAACCAGTGCGGCTGAACCACCGTGACAGATACTGGTCGGATGGTCCCTGCGATCGAAGGTGATCGGACAGGACGACCATGGGTTGAATTTTGGGGCGACTGGCTCTATCGCATAGACGTCCCTGAGCGCACGTTTGCACTCCCTCTTGGGTATATGGGTAGCGTATATCATGCTCACCGTTTTATCCCAGGGGGGGACTTCTTCTGTCCCCCTGTGTTCGGCGGAAGGGGATCCTCATCGTCATTCTTGCTTTGCGACCTCTTCTCCTTGTCTTCGACATTTAACTTGCCGACCTATTTAAAGACCCAACAACTCTAGTGGGTATGATTGGATGGTTTGTTAGGGGTGCCGTGGATCTGACATGGACGATCGAGTATGCGGTCCAGGTTGGAAGAGCCCGAATTGTTTCTTTTATATGGCTTCTTCCGCTGACCGGACTTGGAGCCACTGAATCCGGCATTGACCGCCGTGTCATCAGTATTGTCACCATTGTTGCGACGCTTATGCCTGTTGCGTTGGGGCTTGCCGTTGCTATTCTTGGCTTCGGAGGTGCCAGGTTCGCTTGCATTATGATTGCTATGGGCTAGCCAACTATCTTCGCCCGCACAAAAGCGGGTCATAAGTGCCGTGAGGTCCACCATGGAATTCGGCTTTTCTTGGCCGAGGTGTCGGGCGAGCCATTCGTCGCGGATGCTGTGCTTAAAGGCCGCTAGGGCTTCAACATCGGGGCAGTCGACGATTTGGTTCTTTTTAGTTAAGAACCTTCTCAAGAATTTCCTGGCTGACCCTCCGGGCTGTTGAAGTATGTGACTTAAGTCGTCGGCATCCGGGGGTCAGACGTATGTGCCTTGGAAGTTGTCGCGGAAGGCGTCTTCCAAGTCCTCCCAGCTGCCAATGGAGTTTTCAGGCAAACTTTTCAACCAGTGCCGAGCTGGTCCCTTGAGTTTTAGCTGGAGGTATTTGATGGCATGAAGATCATCACCGCGGGCCATATGAATATGGAGAAGAAAGTCCTCAATCCATAATGCGGGATCTGTTGTTCCATCATATGATTCAATATTTACGGGTTTAAACCCTTCTTGGAATTCATGCTCCATTACTTCATCAGTGAAGCAGAGGGGGTGTGCGGCGCCTCTATATCGGGCCAGGTCGCGACGTAGTTCAGATGGAGTCCGTCTGCGGCTTTCGGCCCGGGTGTGATTATGCTTGTCATGTTTGGCTTGACAGCCGTCGTCGTGCGTCGAGGCATGCCACCATAATCCGTAGATCGACCTGGCTGGACCTGCTTTATTCTTCAGGTCCTGCCGCAGGTCATATGTTTGTCCCCGAGCCGTTGTGTCTCTACCTTTACGGCGAGATAGTATGGGCCGGTGATCGGCTTGAGTGGCCGTTTTGTCCCGGCCACGTGGTGGTCGGTCAGCCGCATTACGTGTTGCTGGTACAGGCTTAAGTGCCTCATCATCGAATTGAGGTAGTAATTTACGCTTCGGATAACTTTTGGTTGGCCGCACGAGGCCGTATTCCTCGGCTGCCAGGACATTAGTCCATCTGTCATTGAGTAGATCTTGATCAGCTTGAAGTTGTTGTTGTTTCTTTTTCAGACTCCTTGCAGTGGCTATTAGCCGTTGCTTAAAGCGCTCCTCCTCGAGAGGTTCCTCAGGCATGATAAAGTCTTCGTCACCGAGGCTCACCTCATCCTTGGAGAGAGGAAGATAATTGCTATCCTCCAAGTCTTCATTTTCAGCCTGTTCATCAGGGCTAACTTGCCTATCTTCCCAATCGTCCTATTTAGAGGTTGGCTCAACGGGGTTTTCTTGGTCTTCGGCATCATCCGGAGCATTATTGTCTCTCATGCCAGTATTGCTATCTTTATCGCGACGCCATTTAGAGTGGCGCCGTCGGTGTTTTGGTTGTATCTCGGGAGGTTTATCCTCTACTGGATTTTTCTCGCTATCGCCGTCACCCTCCTTGGGTGTATCCACCATGTACACATCATATGAAGAGGTGGCCATCCAGCGTCCGGTAAGCGGCGGGTTTTGGGCCTGCTCTTCTCCGGCAATGTCGTCCATACCATCAATGTCTTCGGAGCCGTAATCGAGCATGTCAGTTAAGTCCTCGACAGTGGCGATGAAGTGGGTGGTGGGTAGGACGTAAAATTCCCTGCACTCAGCCCCTAGTCTGGGCTGGGCGTAGTTCAGACATTGCTCCTATGTAATGTTGAGGGATTACATCAAGTCCAGAGCCTCTCTTAAAGGCGAGGTTTGGCCAGGGAAAAGTGAATCCGTGGATTACGGCGGGAAGGGGATTCCTCGACCGAGCCCACACGATGCTGACTCCGAGAGTTCGGAGCCAGTGTCCGGGGAAGAGTCCGGCTTTGTGATGGTTGCCAGTGACACTGCTTCCTCTGGTTCTCCCGTACTGGGCCTAGTGGCCATAGATAGTCCGGTGGGTTTAGAGACCCTGTCTTCGGACCTGGCGACGCGCTCTGGCTCTAAGGCCAGAGCGGAGGTTGGGGTCGTGAATCCTTGGAAGATCAAGTCTCCTTGGATGTTAGCGACATAATCCAAGTTTCCAAAACAAATCTAGTGACCTAGGGCGTAGCTGTCGATCTTCTCTAGATGGCCAAGCGAATTGGCCCACAGTGCGAAGCCACTAAACACAAAGATCTGACCGGGGAGGAGAACCTCCCCCAGGGCAGCATTATTGTAGATGATTGATGGAGCCATCGAACCTTCTGGTGATGATGCATCGGAACTCTCAATGAAAGCACCAACGTCGGTGTCAAAACCAGCGGATCTCGGGTTGGAGGTCCCGAACTATGCGTCTAAGGTCGATGGTAACAGGAGGCAGGGGACACAATGTTTTACCCAGGTTTGGACCCTCTTGATGGAGGTAATACCCTATGTCCTGCTTGATTGATATTGATGAATATGAGGGTTACAAGAGTTGATCTACCACAAGATCGTTGTGGCTAAACCCTAGAAGTCTAGCCTGTATGATTGTGATTGTGATTATGATTGCCTCTATGGACTAAACCCTCCGGTTTATATAGACACCGCAGGGGCCTAGAGTTGTATAGAGTCGGTTTACCAAGGAATGAATCTACATATCCGAACGCCAAGCTTGCCATCCACACAAAGGAGAGTCCCATCCAGACACGGGAAGAAGTCTTTTGTCTTGTATCTTCATAGCCCATTAGTCCGGCCCATCTTACATAGTCCGGACGCCTGAGGACCCCTTAGTCCAGGACTCCCTCAGAGGGCGCGATGATGGTGTCCTGGACTAGGGGGTACTCACCACATCGTCTCCTAACCAGGTGGATCGGGCCGAGGACCCCCATGGCGGTTTACTCATGGGCCACTTTGGGCAGCCCATGTCGCATTCAAGGAATATTCCACAAGACTTGATGATCAAAACAAGGACTCCTCTCCACCAACGTATTCGAATAGGACTCTTGTTAGACTAGGCCTCCGGTACATTATATAAGCCGAGGTCAGGCTAGTCGATAGATGATTATGACATTATTCATCATACCCTCAGGTTTTAGACCACAACATATGATCTTGTGGTAGATCAACTTTGTACTTGATACTCCATCAATATAAACAAGAGCAGGACGTAGGGTTTTACCTCCATCAAGAGGGTCCGAACCTGGGTAAAACATCGTCTCCCACCAGTCCTGTTACCATTTATCCGAGAATCCACAGCTCGGGACCCCCTACCCAGAGATCTGCCGGTTTTGACACCGACAATGGTGCTTTCATTGAGAGTTCCGCTGTGTGATCGGCAAAAGATCAATGGCTCACCTGTAGATCAACCACGACGTCGGCGTCTTCGTCACCGGCTCGACTGGTCACCTTAGCTTGACCAAGGACTATGCCCTGCCTCCAATCGTCATGTTCGGATGATGGCCTTTATCAACATCAACTCCGATCTTTATCATGATCATGGAGGAATCATCAATGGGGCTCGGGGGCTCAACGTCAACATTGCCCTCGGGCGACCGTGTTGTTTTTTCGAA
The DNA here is from genome assembly GCF_056163025.1 of Triticum urartu. Taxonomy (NCBI): domain Eukaryota; kingdom Viridiplantae; phylum Streptophyta; class Magnoliopsida; order Poales; family Poaceae; genus Triticum; species Triticum urartu. The sequence continues at coordinate 445,520,646 of NC_141876.1, forward strand.
CAGCGAACTTGTATCCGCTACCACCACCTCCTCGAGCATCGCTTTGATGATTCCTTCTGTGAAATTGTGCGGAATTGAGTCTACAACAACACTGTAAAATTTCATCGCGTTCCGATGGAACAATCTCCGCCGATCTCCGATATACCGGAGCCCTTTCGAATCTGGATGGGAATCTGGATGAGTTTGGAGCATGGTGTCCAGCATCTAGCTCGGACGTCCTTTGAAAGATCCAACCATTGATCGGCTGCGGAATTCAGATCTATTTTCTGCATGAATACGAATCCGACCCGAGTTCATCTTTCTTCATGAACGGGATATTGGACAACTTTTTGGAAGAATCTCTTTGTAGGGTACTGTGTTTTGTTTACGAACACATGCACACTAATTTTGCTCCTTTTCGGAGGTAATCTTCGCCGCCACGTATGCCGACCTGCGCTAGATAGATTGTTGCTTCATCGAGCCGAGCCCAACCTTATCGGATCATCAGCTCGGCAAGCCGAACAAGAGTTCAGCATCACGAATACTAAATTATCACCAACACCATCGCCCCACGGGTTGCATGGGTCACGCGCGCTGACATCGCCGCTCGGTCACTTCATCAATCCGACTTTCACCGCGTCACAAGTTATGACTAGCGTCGGCATGGCGGCATCGTTGCTTCTTCAAGTTGATGTCCATCACGCCGAACTGCTTCAATACCTCGACTGACATGGCAGCTGCAACGTCTCCTTACTGACCCGCTCTGTTACCTCAGCCTAGACCGGGGGCTTCGCCATCTCTTCATCAGCCTACTCTGGAGATTTCGACGTCACCAGCCGACCAACTTCGTCACGTTAGCTGGACCGGGGGCTTTGCCTTGGCGAGCCAACCTTTACCAGCATCGCCATGCTGTCACTTCATCTCCCATTAGGCAATGGGTGTGCGGATCTAGTCCCAATTTCGGGAGTAATCTTTCTTCATGTTGCTACAACAGATAAATCAGGTGCTATTAATCCTAGTAATTTTTCTTGCTTGGGTTTATTTTTTCTGAGGAATTATTACTCTAGTTTGTTCCATCATCTGTACACAGGTCTGTCAAATGGTGGCCGCATTAATGACGGTCGCGTGGTGGTTCGATCAGTTTCCATATACAGTTCGGCAAATGCCGAATCCGGAACTCAGACCGGCCTGTGAGTTCAGGCTTAGCCACGCCTTCACCGCGTCACGCCGATGCCCTGCATCAACATTGACTTCGGTGCCAGGCCACATCTCTTTAAATAAATTATTTTTGCTAAAAGCAATTATGCAAGGATTTTATATATATTCATATTATTCTTTTTGGACCGCACTATTTTATGTGTGTAGGTGATCGACTTTGACTGCGTCACGCAGTCACTTCGGCAAGCCAATGTTGTTGTCCCAATTGGCATAAATCGGCTCACATGATCACCTTGTTGATTGAATTGCCATACCGACATGTTCGGTAGCCTCGGGGACTTCGACATCATCAAGAGGGTCCTACCTCGTCGGGTGTTCGACGACGACCATATTTCTTTTATTGCTCACTTTGCATAAATTATTAATCATGCAACTTTTTTTAATTGTTTTAATTATTATTACTATTTTCTCTGGCTTGCACTATCTTCTGTGCACAGGTAAATGATCCGGATTGGACAGCGCTGTCACCTCGGCGTATCGACATACCACGTCACCTCGGCTGGACTGGGGGCTTCATCATCACTTCATTAACCCACGCTGGGTACTTCGGCGTCACACTGCCGGCCTGCATCGGCCGTGTTATGTCGCCACTTCGAAGCATCGAGCTCTTCGCTCTTCCACCTCGAAACCGGCTTGGGGGCTGGGACCTCGTCCCGCCGTAAGCTTGGACCGCGTCATCAATGCCGAACACATTAACCAGCTAAGTCAGTTTTATGCTCAAAGTTTTAAATTTTTAATCTGTGTTCGGTTCGACCATGCTCACATACGTTATTTGTTAAAAACAGTTCTCTTACCCAAGTTTACCGGGGGCTCTTAAATTTATATGAGCCGTTTTATAGTAAATGTGCTTTCTTCCTAGTCGTTGCAAAATCTTTTTCTATCACTCCTTTTTCAACGCGAGTGTGCGGTCAATAGCCGGATAGCCCATTTCTCTCTAATGATCGCTTGAGTTTAGTTTGCTAAACTGGCCTAACGAGAAGTACTCCGCCTTTGGGATAGGAGGTTGAAGCCGAAGGCTGACCCACTCGATGTCTTGAGATCGGATGTGTCATGTTAAAGCACGACGGAAGCACAAACAAATTTTAAGACCAATTTTTGGATTTGCACAAAAAAATTGATTTAGTTCGGACGTAGAGTTTCCGCATAAGTTTTTTGGTTTTTTAAGCTTATGGCACTTTTTGATCTATTTGTGTGATTTTTTATGAGGCGGGACATCCTCTTGACCGAGGTACCCTGCGTAATAATCAAACTTGGGAAATCTTTTTCAACCCATAGTTCGGCATTTTTTGCCGACCTGCACCTCGGTGTTGGGTCCGAGCATAAATCTCGCAGTACACTGCCGGGCACTTTTTAAGCATCGACAATATCAACAAGGGTCTGCGACTTGAGCTGAACCCACCAAAAGCCAAGGTACTCCGAGGAGTCCTCAGCAAAATGTTCTCGGATATTGCTTCTATATGCATCAGTTTCGAATTGTGTCTTCGATCAATAGTTGGGTTGCCTGGCTCATGTTCTTGCCTCCTACGCTTCGCTTTGTTCGGCTAGGTGAGAAAAGGGATAACCATTGCGATTGTGCCTCCAACTAGCATGGTTAAGTGCCTCAGTGGAGAAAGCCAAAAACTGACTGTCACAATAAGCCTAAACTGGTCAGCGATCCGATGACTGTATTAAACTATAAGATCGATAGAGGTCACCCCGTGTTAAATGACGACGTTCATAACATTGGCCGAAGTGTTCACGGCTTTACCTCGACTGTCGCCGAACACTAACCGGGGGCTATTTATTGGCCTCCCAACTTTAAGCTCCAATGACTAAGTGAAAGTTATAAAGCCCACATATCTGATTGCCTCGTTTCCGCTAACACAACCGCCTTCGGGCACCGAGACGTTGGCTAAGGGTTGTTTTGTTATCACGAAAACACCCTGCGTAGCATCTACAAGGGAGTGGAAGCTGACGATGGGCCACTTTCAATGGATAAACGGTCGCAATGGAGTCAAAATAAACATATCATCGGCATTTGTATTTAATATATGAGGGCTGCCTTCCGCAATCATTGTTATAAAGCTATAAATATGCATCAATTTGACTTAAGATTTTGGCCAAGCTGGGTTGCCTGGCTCCTGTGCTTACCCCTATGTTCCCGATTGTTCGGCTAGGCGGTAAAGGGAGCACCTCTGTGATTGTTACTACCGGGTCATCCGAGTTAGTACCTCAGACTGGGTGAAGCCGAAAGCTAGCAATCTTAAAGGATATAATTTGTCGGCAACGACGGAAGTGAAAATTTTGGTTCATTAATACCATAGAGTTTGGGAACTTTTCCCGAACTAAATCCTCAATATTTTCCTCCCACATTGATTGGAGGTGAGGTTTCATGATCATGATCAGCATGACAACCCAAAGAAAGGAATCAATAACGGGATTATTTTCTTTGGAAGATGTTTCATATCTCTCTGACTACCTTTGTTTATAAAACCGTATGGACGGATTGCCTTGTTTTCTATAAATCTTTGCCCTTATAACGGCTTTATAAAGTAGGACAAACACTCCCCGGCTTCTGGCCGAGGAGGTTGAAGCCGATGGTCGGTCAACAAAGTTTTGTACAATGCGGATCCGAGCATTAATGATGTAAAGTACTTGGATACATAGAATCATTACACATAATTTGTGATTTTACTCTGGATATCGATCCTTAATTTGGCCACCTGTGCCCGCATTAAGGCTCGGGGGCTACTGGGCTTCGGGCTTATCATTCACTAATATTAAAGGGGCACATCGATCCCCTGATCTTGTGTTGCCACCCGACCAGTGTCTCGGGGGCTACTGCATTGCCTATTCAATGCTGAAAATTGAAAGTGCTCAGTGTTCGGCTGGACCGGACTATGCACAAACGCGTCTTCGGACAACAATAGGTACCATCTGGAACTTATCCGACATCAAGTTAATATATTACGACGACTTCTCAAAACCCTCTCTCAAGGGACCGTTCGCCGATCACTATTTCCTCTAATATATTACACCGCTTTTCTATTCCTAAGTATGCTACCGAGCTGGGAATTGATCCTCAGGTTGATTTTACGAATCGACCTGAGTCTTAGGGGCTACTAGGGTCAGTGGTTTGATTTTATCATTCAGGTGCAACCTGGATATTAGGCCAACACGCACCTTGAGGGCTACTGGCTATACGTCTTGGCAGAGAATACATTGCACAATTCGGGATCAAATTCATAACAATCAGCCCATGGTTGCCGAGTGGACGGAAGCCGAACTCCCTAAAGAGTACGGCACATATTCAAACTGGATCATGCACTTTGACGGCTCCAAAATGTTGGCTGGTCTGGGGGCTGGCGTCGTCTTGATGTCCCCAATAGGAGATACAGTTCAATATGTACTACAGATAATGTATACGGACTCCAACAATGAAGCCGAATATGAGGCCCTTCTACATGGTCTCCGGATGGCAGTATCCATGGGCATTCAATGCCTAGAGGTGCGTAGGGATTCGAACCTCGCGATATCCCAAATAAATGGAGACTTTGATGCCAAGGATCCGAAAATGGCAGCTTATCGCAATGCCGTCCTAAAAATGTCAGCTCGGTTCGAGGGGCTCGAATTTCACCATATAGCCTGGGAAAACAATCAGGCAGCAGACGTCCTGGCATGCATCGGCGCAAAATGCGATGCCGTCCCTCCAAACATCTTCTTGGAGAGGCTGTTCAAGCCATCCGTAGTATGGGAAGGGGAACCCGGAAATAACAGCCCGGACACAACCGCACTGCCCGACACCGAATATTCTGACATAATTAGAGCCTCTGCCAACGAAATAATATCTTCAGCCCATGTAATAATGGCAGTCATCGCCCCATGGACAGAACCATTCCTAGCCTACCTAACTAAGCAGGAACTTCCCGCGGACCAAAACAAGGCACGCTGTATAGTGCGGCGATCTAAAGCCTATAAAGTGCATGAGGGAGAGCTTTATAAGAAAAGCACCACCGGAGTCCTTCAAAGGTGCATCTCCGAAGAGGAAGGGCGGAATCTTTTGGCTAAAATTCATGCCGGACTCGGCGGTCACCACGTGCGGCCCGGGCCCTTATAAGCAAGGCCTTCCGTACAGGCTTCTATTGGCCGACGGCCTGGGCAGACGCTCAGGACTTAGTCCAACGATGCGTTGGTTGCCAGCTTTTTGCTAACCAAAGCCATATGCCACCCACCGCCCTCCAAACTATCCCCATCACCTGGCCCTTCGCGGTCTGGAGGCTTGACATGGTTGGACCCCTTAAAGGAGGAACGCACAAGCAAAATACTTACTGGTCATGGTGGATAAGTTCACCTAATGGATAGAAGCCAAGCCTGTTCAGACGGCCGAATCCGGACAGGTGATAGACTTCATATCCGGGGTCGTACACCGTTACGGCGTCCCCCACAACATCATCACTGATAATGACACGAACTTTATGGCCGACGAGGTAAAACTCTGGTGCAAAAACATGGGCATCAAGCTTGATTATGCTTCAGTCTATCACCCACAAACTAACGGTTAGGTCGAGCGAGCAAATGGTCTTATCATGAGCGGCATCAAACCCGGACTAGTGCGGTCCCTCAAGGAATCTAACACGCATTGGGTAGAGGAGCTCGACTCCATACTCTGGGGGCTGCGGACCACGCCAAATCGCACTACCGGATACACACCATTCTTTATGGTTTATGGCGCAGAGGCGGTTCTGCCCTGCGACATTATTCATGACTCACCTCGAGTGCGCATGTACGAAGAAAGAGAGGCCAAGCTCGATCGGCAGGACAGTTTGGACGCCTTGGAGGAGGAGCGTGACGTGGCAAAAGCCCGTTCCGCATTCTATCAACAGCAGGCTCGAAGATACCAAAGCAGAGAAGTACGGGCCAAAACTTACAACATTGGCGAGTTAGTTCTACGCCTGCCGGATAAGAAAAAGGACAAACTCAAGCCCAAATGGGAAGGTCCCTTCATCATTGACCAAGTCCTGACTGGTGGAGCGTACCTTCTACGGGATGTATCGGATAATCGACTCGAGCCGAACCCATGGAACGCAGCCCGACTTCGAAGATTCTACGCCTAACACCAGACTCTGTGTTCGTCTCCTTCCTCTGTCCATTTTTATACACTATCTATCTTATATTTTTCTCCTTCTCCTTTTCTTTTCTCTCACAGCCTTTAGGGGCCCATTCGTGCCTTGTTTGCACACAACTGACGCACTATCCGCGCTCATCATACCTGGGGGCTTCTTTAACAAAAGCTTATTCATACGGGCCTTATGCCCAACACATGTGTTATCCTTCCGCATGTACCCTTTATTCACCATTATATGCATCGATATGACTTAAGTTTTGGCCAAGCTGGGTTGCCTGGCTCTTGTATAATTTCCCTACGTTCCCGTTAATTTGGCTAGGGCATAAGGGGAGCACCTCTGCGATTGTTACTGCCGGGTCAGTCGGATGTGTACCTCAGACTGGGTGAAGCCGAAAGCTAGCGTTCTTAAGGGAATATTCGGTCGGTGAACTAAAGATGATTTTTCACTTATTTATTTATGCGCCGCCAGATGTTTTTTCTGCGTCTCTTCTCGCAGTCCGGACATGCACTTTAGGGCATGCCTCCCAGGGAAAGGAACCCCTAACGGAACTATTCTCCCTGGAAGATGTTTCTTACTAACCATGTAATATAACATAACTAGTTGGGAACTTGTCCGTTAAAGCACTAATGACCCCTACGCCTGGTCTCCATGCATGCCCCGGTTCTTACATAACTGGGAGGGTATTCAGATACACTCCGGACCGTCGGGTCCCGAGGTTGAAGCGAAAAGGTCTGCCATGACAAATGATCTACAATCCGGCTAGAAGGCATTATACATGTCACTTTAAATTACATAGTCAATTTGACTGGTTGAATTCCTCTTCAATACCATCCAATAGGCTGTCTAGCCTACAATCCTGTTGGGAATACTTTGCGGCCAATTCTACTTGGTCGTACACTAAGCTCACAGGGATCTCCTTCCCATCGGGCCCCACAGGTCCGACCTCGACCATGTGGTTCGGGTCAGCCTTCGTGTACCGCGTATTCACCATTGCCCAGGCTTCCCTGGCGCCCTGACGGCAGGCCGATATCTTCCATAATCGGAAGCGCCGCCGCGCTCCCTTTAGCTTCTCTACAAGCTGTCCAAGGCCTTCGGGCATGGAGACGGATGGCCACAAGGCCTGGGCGACGCCTTGCATCACCTGCTGAACTCGTTTGTGCAGTTGTGAGAGCTCGGGAAGAAGGTCACCCGTAGAACCGGGCATTTCCTCTACAGGACGACCTGTTAGCATACCTACAGACATAACTCTGTCAGCCAACTTCCTCGCCAAACTCTTTTTCAAAGTTCGTTCAAGCACTCACTAAATATGCCGCGTCGAAGCCGCCGATTCTCCTTAACAGAGTCCGACAGTTGGACACCAACATCTTTTAGTTCCACGCCCAACTTGGTGTTGGCATCTAGGAGATCATTCTTCTCCTGCCTCACCCTCGTAAGCACGCTCTCACCGGCCTTCAGCTAGCGTAGGAGATGTTGCTTATCCGGATTTACTCCAGCGTCATCTGCGATTTTATCGTCAGATCTGCATATACGCCGCACTCTATATGATACTTATCATTCGAAGGATATGTTACTAGAGGGGGTCTCTTTGGGCTCCCCTCCTGCGGGCAGTGCGGCCTGATGTTGGGCTTTGCACTCTTCCAGCTCCTGGGACAGTTGTGTATTCTTTTCTATAAGAACCTGCGTAACAAATGATCCTTAAATCAGTTATTCTAACTGTTTCAAGTCTCAGGGGCTACTGTTATATATAACCACCAAATTTTCTCACCCGTATGTCTTTTACATACTGCTCCGTGGCTCTGGCTAAACCATTTTGAGCGGCACGGAGGTATGCATCTCCCAAGTTGAAGGCATCCAATGCCTCTTGGGAGAAACAAGCGTCATGAAGAACAGTCCGACGACGCCTATGGTTCATGGCACTTTCCACCTCGGAATTGGTGGCGGACAGTCTATCCGCATCCTCTGTCGGAGGAGCGCCCGGCGCACGCCTCGTATTAGTTCCTGCCTCCGAATCCGGCCTTGGAGCCTGGCTAGTGGAGGCACGATTAGTAGCCTCTCCGGGTATAGTCCGGCGAGCGCTCTTTTTCCTAAAAAGAAGGCATGGGCGTTAGTATGCCTCTGAGAATAATGTCTTGGAATAAAGACGGCGCGCCGTACCGCTGTGCCGGTGTCTCAATTCGGACTGCGTGTCTTTTCAGCCTACCTGGACTCACAGCCCCTTGTTGGCTAGTCGCCGCAGGCTGGGCCTTTCGCCTCGAGGGCCTCCCCTGCAAAATATGGTTGTTATACGGTAATCAAAAACACGCAGGGACGGATCCCTTTTCAAAGTACTGGGACTTCGGTCTCAGTTACCTGTGAGGCTAGAAGTAGCCCAGGGTAATCGGCCGTAATGGCCACCAAGGCGTTGTCATTGCTCAATTGGTAAAATACCCCATCGATCAGCTCCACAGGTATGTCCGGATCCTCCTGGGAGGCCAGGTCGAGGGACCGTTCCTGGTCCTCGGGCTGTGGAGGGGGGTTGTTTATCTCCCTTACAGCCTGGCGCAGCTCCTGTGTTGAAATCGCTAGGCTGAATACTTAACTATGGGAATATGAAACGGATGGGCAAGAAAAAGTCTCCGCTTACCCAGCTCGGAGGATTGTACATAGAAAATCTGCCTTGCGGGTTGACACGGAGGAATTCCTCCTCTTCCCCCTTGTACAAAGTGGATAAGATCTTTATTAGGTCAGCAACCGATCCCGGCCCTTTACGGCCGTAGCGGGTGGCGTCATCCTCCCCGTTGAAATCCCACATGGGGTGGCCTCTATACTGAAGCGGCTGCACCCCCCGCATAATGCATGTGGCCATGACCTCGATCATGGTCAATCCGGATCGAGCTAACAAACTTATCCGGCTCATTAGGTAAAGAATGTCCCTGTCATCTTCCTCCAGGGAGCTCCATGGACGCCAGCTCCGGCGCTTCTTCAAAGGAGCATTGTCGAACTCAGGGAGGCCTATTCGAATAGGATCCGGGAGTGGGATGTCTTCTATATAAAACCATTCTGAAGGCCAGTCTTCAGACGTCTTCTTTGGGGTTCCGGACAGATATCCGGTCCCGGCAATACGCCACACTTCGGCTCTGCCCACTTGATATATTGACCCCTTTTGAGAACGGGGCACAAGGCAGAACAACTTCTTCCATAGCGCGAAATGAGCCTCACAGCCCAAAAATAGCTCGCAAAGGGCTACGAATCCCGCGATATGCAATATGGAGGCAGGCGTAAGGTTGTGCAACTGGAGGCCGTAGAACTCTAGGAGCCCCCGGAGAAACGGATGAATTGGAAATCGGAGCCCTCTTACCAAATGAGGGACAAGGCATACCCGCTCTCCCTTGGAGGGATTGGGAAGGTTCTCCGCTTGCTCTCCACCATTATAGGTGGCGAGCCCGGCTCGAACTGGGACCATGTACGCTGGGGGAAGAAATCCCTTGGTCTGAAGCATCACTAATTTGCTGTGCGGGACGGAACATCTCTCCCAAGCTCCAGGCTTGGGGCTAGGGGAGCGTGAGGAGGAGCTACGTCGACCGGCCATGATGGAATGGATCTCTGTCGGATGCGCTCCGATGAAGGCTCGCCAAGGGAGTATGGTGTGATTTGGATCTGAATCCTCGTCTTTTTAATAGGAAGCTCATTCACACAGCTAGGGGGGTAAATGTAAAAACACCCTGGCTCTTCGCATTCGCTCGACACGTGGAAGTGGCCATTATTGGGCGTGGAAGCCAAGGAGCGCAACATTCACAAGAGGCCGAACACTATTTCAACAGGTACACGGAATTTGGAGAGGAACGCGCCTTGCAATGACGAAGACAATACTGCGCGCCGGACTCATCCTCATTGAAGCCTGGTTCAGGGGCTACTGAGGGAGTCCTGGATTAGGGGGTCTCCGGACAGCCGGACTATATCCTTCGGGCGGACTGTTAGACTATGAAGATACAAGATTGAAGACTTCGTCTCGTGTCCGGATAGGACTCTACTTGGCGTGGAAGGCAAGCTAGGCAATACGGATATGGATATCTCCTCCTTTGTAACCGACCTTGTGTAACCCTAACCCTCTCCGGTGTCTATATAATTCGGAGGGTTGTAGTCCGTAGGACAAGAACCATAACATACAATCATACCATAGGCTAGCTTCTAGGGTTTAGCCTCTATGATCTTGTGGTAGATCTACTCTTGTACTACCCATATCATCAATATTAATCAAGCAGGACGTAGGGTTTTACCTCCATCAAGAGGGCCCGAACCTGGGTAAAACATCGTGTCCCCTGCCTCCTGTTACCATCCGGCCTAGACGCACAGTTCGGGACCCCCTACCCGAGATCCGCCGGTTTTGACACCGACAGTCGGGGTGGTGCACCACCTTGGATATAGTCTGGCGTTGGTGCTCGACCACAAAAGATACCTCAGAAGCAGTCCGGCTAAAGCTTGGTTGCAAGTGGCTGGCTCCATGGAGGGCATCTCTGGCATTAAGCTCCTTTGAACCATTTTAACTTTTTCAAGATCAAGGTAATATATGACACCTCAGATACAATCCAACGTTGGAGCTTGGATACATTCCGGCGTTGAAGCTCGGAAGCGGTCCGACGTTGGTCCTCGAATGCAAAAGCTACCTCGAATGCAGTCCGGTGTTGGAGCTCGGACGCAAGAGGACACCACCGCACGGGAAACACTTCAAACCCGAGGTAGGCGTAAAAATAACAAGGCATTGATAACGGTTGATAACTTAAAGGGGCTCCTCGGATACCCGACATGTAAACTCATTGGACTCACTTCGGCGATCCTCAAGATCGAAGATGGGAAGATTTGTTGAACCAGTTTTCAAGACCGACGACCGAAGATGAAGAGCAGTTCGGAAGAATCGAGGAGCGCCCCCAACTTGAAGACCGGTTCAGGGGGCTACTGGCGGTGTCCTGGACTAGGGGGTACTCACCATGTCGTCTCCTGACCAGGTGGATCGGGCCAAGGACCCCCATGGAAGTTTACTCATGGGACATTCGGGCAGCCCATGTCGCATTCAACGAATATTCCACAAGACTTGATGATCAAGACAAGGACTCCTCTCCACCAACATATTCAACTAGGACTCTTGTTATCCTAGGCCTCAGGTACATTATATAAGCCGAGGACAGCCTAGTCGATAGGTGATTATTACATTATTCATCATACCCTCAGGTTTTAGACCACAACATATGATCTCACGGTAGATCAACTCTATACTTCATACTCCATCAATATAAACAAGAGCAGGATGCAGGATTTTACCTCCATCAAGAGGGCCCGAACCTAGGTAAAACATTGTCTCCTCCGTTCCTGTTACCATTGATTCAAGAATCCACATCTCGGGACCCCCTACCCCAAGATCTGCCGGTTTTGACACCGACACGCGCCCCAAGCCCAATCCAAATTGGGTGGGGGGCCAGCCCCCCTTTCCTTCCCTCTCTCCCCCTCTTCCTTCTTCTCCTACTCCAACTAGGGAAGGGGGGAAACCTACTCCTACTGGGAGTAGGACTCCCCCTTGGGCGCGCCATAGAGAGGGCCGACCCTCCCCTCCTACCCTCCTTTATATACGGGGGAGGGGGTGATACGTCTCCAACGTATCTATAATTTTTGATTGTTCCATGCTATTATATTATCAACCTTGGATGTTTTATATGCATTAATATGCTATTTTATATGATTTTTGGGACTAACCTATTAACCTTCGCCTATATATGTCGGGAGTTCCGCCGCCAGAAGCCTCCGTACACTACAAAAAAAGATACATCCGTGACATTTTGGGCCGAACGATATTTTTTTCTGTCATACATATGACACTTCTATGACGATAATTGTGACAAAAACCCGGTATCATCATAGATGTGGTGGGCTCCTACTTCTATGACAAAAAATCATGACAGAAAATGGGCTTTTCGTCCTGGGCGGGCCGGAGACGCAGCTGCATGACATTCTTTGGGCCGTCCATGATGGAAAAAACCGTGGTAGAAGCGAGGGCGAGGAAAATTTCAAGGAGTTCCTGGTCACAGTGGGAGGTTGGGGGCCGAGCGATGCGCGTTTCTCTCATACACGTACGCGCGTGTGTGCGAGGTGTTGGCCCTAACTGAACCCGTGCAAGGCATTGGGCTCTAACTGAACCTGAGCGATTGCACTGCAGGCTACGCGTTACTGAACCCGAGCGATCGATCGATGGATGTTAACTGAACCCGATTGAGCGATTCCTTCGCTACTGCTGCTAACTGAAGCCGATCGATGCTGCCTCTGGGATGAAAAGTGAGCGTTGCGGGGGGGGGGGGGGGGGGTTGGATGAGTAGTGAGTGGTGGCATTGCCTCTGGATGAACAGGACCCCGTGGTGTGGTGGAGGGCTGGATGAACAGTAGACGATGGAGGGGTGCCCGTGGAGGGGTGGTTGAACAGGACCACATGGTGTGGAGGGCTAGATGAACAGTAGATGGTGGAGGGGTGCCCGTGGAGGGGTGGTTGAACAATAGCCGGTGGAGTAGCACGCGGTGGAGGCTGGATGAACAGGAGCCCGTGGAGGCTGGAGGAGGTCAACGGTAGCCCGTGGAGGCTGGAGGAGGTCGACGGTAGCCCGTGGAGGCTGGAGGAGGTCGACGGTAGCCCGTGGAGGCTGGAGGAGGTCAACGGTGGAGATGAACAGTATCCCGTGGAGTCCCGTTTTGCGGTACGCCACACCCCTCCCGTTGAACAGGACCCCCGTTTCGACCGTCGGAGGTCCGTTTCGTCCGTTTTACGGTACGCCACACCCCTCCCGATCAACAGGACCCTCGTTTCGACCGTAGGAGGTCCGTTTCGTCCGTTTTGCGGTACGCCACACCCCTCCCGATCAACAGGACCCCCGTTTTGACCGTAGGAGGTCCGTTTCCTCCGTTTTGCGGTACGCCAGACCCCTCCCGATCAACAGGACCCTGTTCCAAATGTAGGAGGTCTGTTTCCTCCTTGTGTGGTACGGCAGGCCTCGTTTCCATCGCCTGTTCTGTCCAAGCCCTCCCGATGAACACGACCATGCATTCCGTTCCGACGCAGCCGGTTGGCTCCCACTCATTCCGTTGCCTCCCGATGAACACGAGCATTCCGTTGCCTCCCCATGAACACGACGCATTCTGTTGCCTCCCCATGAACACGATGACGACGCTGATTCTCCGTTCCGACCCAGCCATGCACACGAGCCCTGGCCGTACGTATGCGCGAATAGGCGTTCGAGACCCCGCCCGTATGTACACATACGTGGCCGTATTTTCTTTGTTGCACCCTGGCCTCTGTACGTACGTGTACATGCTACATGCGCGCCTCTACTACAACACGTACGCGCCTCTACTACGACATGTGCGCGCCTCTACATCCACCAGTATATATGTACGTACACGTTCGCGACCAGAATGACAACGCTACGTATGCTTTGACCAGGTGGGTCCCGACTGTCAGGCACTTCCTTGCCTGCGAAGATGTAGCTGGTGGGTCCCAGTAGTCAGGGGGGCGAATCGTTTTTTTTGCCTGGACGCACTTCCTTGCATGCGAAGATGTAGCTGGTTGGTCCTAGTAGTCATGGGCAAACATTTTTTTTCGCGAAATACGGTGGCCCGTCCGGTGGGTCCCCGCTGTCAGGTGGAGGAATAATTATTTTGCACGTAATAAGGAGGCACTTCCTTGCTGTGGCCGTGGACCCAGCTGTCAGCCTCTCCACGTACAGTCCACGTCCGATGGAAGCCGTTCCTTGACCACGTTGACCATGCCCCGTCGAGAGCACGAGGGCGGTGGACGACAGCGAGGCCTAGGAAGGGGACGACGCGGAGCCGGGGAAGACGCGGCAGTGGATGCCAACGCGTAGATGAGTACGAGGGTTCACTGGTTCACTACGGTGTGAGGCTGCCGTTGTCGCATAATAACAGGGGGTGTGGGTGAGTAGAGGGATGGCCTGGCCAGCGGTGGGAGTAGTAGGGGGCGGTGAGGCCTCCGCCGCATCGCAGCCGGCCACGGGAGGCAGCAGCACGAGGCACAATCGGCGCTGGTTTTGGCGGCTGGAGCAAGAAGACCAGAGGTTGAAGAAGCACTACGGCCGTTGGATGGACATCATACGGTCACTGGAGCTGGAATCATGCATATTGACTAACTTGACAAAGCCCTCCATCCCCGTCAACTTAGTAGGACCACAAGTCAGCCTGCCACTATACTGGGTCCCAGCTAACAGGGGGAGTATTCATTTTTTTGTGCGTAATTAGGAGGCACTTCCTTGCGTGCGAAGATATAGCTGCTGGGTCCGATCCGTCAGCGGCGGTAATGTTTTTTCGCAAAATATAGAGGCCCTTTCGGTGGGTCCCTTATGTCAGGTGGAGGAATCATTGTTTTGCGCGTAATAAGGAGGCATTTCCTTGCGTGCGGCCGTGGACCCAGCTGTTGGCCTCTCCACGTACAGTCCACTTCAGATGCATGTCGGTCGTTGACCACATTGACCAGGCCACGTCGAGAGCACCAGGGCGGTGGACGACGGTGAGGCCTAGGAAGGGAACGACACGGAGGCAGGGAAGACTCGGCAATTGTTTCCTACGCGGAGGGGAGTACGACTGTACGAGGGTTTACTGGTTCGTCTGCCGTCGCCGGAGAATAACAGCAGGTGTGGGTGAGTAGAGGGATGGCTAGGCCAGCGATGGGAGTACGGTGGGGCGGTGAGGCCTGCGCGGCAGCACAGCCGGCCGCGGCGAGGAGGGAGCAGGCAGTCCCGCCGGCACTTGTTTGAGCGGCTGGAGCAGGAAGAGCAGAGATTGAAGAAGCACGATGGCCGTTCGATGGACATCCAACAGTCACTGCTTGTGCGCCAACCTTTTTTTAGGAAAGCCTCAAATCTGTGGAAAACAGCATACAGCCCATCTGCCATTATTTCTAATAATTTACAGCCCATTTGCTAATTCTTAAGGTTTTTTTGGAGCCCATATTCTTTTTGTTAGCATTACAGCCCATATTGTCGCCACGGTTAAAAAATTATACAAAATTTTGCATATTTCGGTGCGGTCCAAACTATTTTTAATCCCGAAATTTCGACTCACATTCAAACTGATTTTAAAAATAAATGTATATCAATATAAAATCCAACAAATTCTCCACGCATAAAAATTAATGTAATTTAAAATCTTGAAATGAAAAAAAGATATTTGAAACTAATTGCCGGTTTGATGTGTTTTAAAAATGTACAGCCCATTTCTCATTACTGATGGGCCATTTTCTCGGCCAGCCGAATGAAAGCTCTCCTCGTCTTGAAAGATTTGTAGCCCAACAGGCCTGACAAAGCGACTTACTTGGCAAATCACAAAAAAACTGGGCTGTGGCCGTGGACCCAGCTGTCAGCCTCTCCACGTACAGTACTCTTCCGATGGAAGTCGTTCCTTGACCATGTTGACCACGCCGCGTGGAGAGCACCACGGCGGTGGACAACGACGAGGCCTAGGAAGGGGACGACGCGGAGCCGGGAAGACGCGGCAGTGGAAGCCCGCGCGGAGAGGAGTACGAGGGTTCACTGGTTCGACTGCGGTGTGAGGCTGCCGTCGCCTCAGGGCCTGGCCAGCAGTGGGAATAGTAGGGGACGGTGAGGCCTCCGCGGCAGCACAGCCGTCCACGGGAGGCAGGAGCATGCGGCACGACCGACGCTGCTTTGGGCGGATGGAGCAAGAAGACCAGAGGTTGAAGAAGCACTACGGCCGTTGGATGGACATCGTACGGTCACTGGAGCTAGAATCGTTCATATTGACTAAGTTGACAAAGCCCTTCGTCCCCGTCAACTTAGTAGGCCCACAAGTCAGCCTCCCACCAAGGTGGGTCTCAGCTAGCCGGGGGAGTATTCATTTTTATGCGTAATAAGGAGGCACTTCCGGTGGGTCCGAGCTGACAGCGGGGGGAACGTTTTTTTCACGAAATACGGTGGCCCGTCAGGTGCGTCCCAGTAGTCAGGGGGCAAATGTTTTTTTTCACAAAATACGGTGGACCGTCTAGTGGGTCCCTGCTGTCAGTTGGAGGAATCATTATTTTCCGCGTAATAAGGAGGCACTTACTTGCTGCGGCCGTGGACCCAGCTGAGACTTTCCGCGTACAGTATACTTCCGATGGAAGTCGTTCCTTGACCATGTTGACCTCGTCGCATTCCGTTGCATGCATGCGTCCATGGGCATGGTGCGTCCCCATTGTCAGCCTCTCACGTACAGTCATCTTCTGATGACTCTCGGTTGTTGACCATGTTGACCACACTGCACCAAGCGCACCCAGACTGGAACGACCCGGAGATGGGGAAGACGGGGCAGTGGAGTCGTAGATGGAGAGGAGTGGGAAACTTCACTGGTTCGGGTGCGCGGCAGCAGAGCCGCGGTGCCGCCCATGGGAGACAGGAGCAAGAACATAGGTTGAAGAAGGAGCACGGCTGTTGGATTAACATCCAACGGTCCAGCTGCTAGAATCATTTGTTGATTAAGTTGACAAAGCCGTGCGTACACGTCCGCTTAGTAGGCCCACAAGTCAGTCACCAAATCTGACGGGTCCCAGCTGTCAAGGGGATGAATAATTTTTTTTGCAAAGCAAGGAGGCACTTCCTTCCGTGCGAAGATACAGCCGGTGGGTCCCAGCTGTCAGGTGGAGGAAACATTTTTTCAGCTTAATAAGGAGGAACTTTCCTTGCGTGTGACCATGGACCTCGTGGCTCCCAGCCGTCAGGCTCTCCACGTACAGTCCTCTTCCGATGACTCTCGTTTGTTGACCACACCGCACCAAACACAGCGAGGCGGTGGACGACGGCGAGGCCCCGGACGGGAACGACTCGGAGATGGGAAAACGCGGCAGTGGAGTCGTAGATTGAGAGGAGGAGAAGGGTTATAACTGGTTCTGTTGCGGCATGGGGCTGTAGTCTGTGGAGAATAACTGGAGGTGTCGAGGGGTGGAGGGATAGCCTGGCCGGCGGTGGGGTAGCGCTTCGCAGCGATGCGTGCTAAGCAGAGCCGCTAGCCGCTGGAGGCCGAACCAGGCAGTCCCGACGACGCTGGAGGAAGAAGACGAGAGATTGAAGGTGCATGCCTGCCGTTGGATATAAATCCAATGGCTGTGGATGACACAATCATTTGTTGACCAAGTTGACAACGCCCTGCGTAGGTTTCAACCTATTGGCCCACATGTCAGCCTACAAAAATGTGGCATATATTTAACCCATCTTTTCTAGAATGTACAGTACATTTTTTGGGCTGGGTGAACAAATAATTTCGCGTCAATCAGGCCCATTTATATTTTCTAAGAAATCCCAGCCCATTTGCACTTCCTTGAAATACACGTATTAGGTGGGCTCGTTATATATATGATGTTATGTTAGAAGGAGCAATTAATATCAAAGAATAAACCGGAGAGGCACATATATATATAAAATTAAGAAATTAGCGAGTTATTGCTCAAAATAAAAATGAGCGCGTTATTATTAAATTGGTCCTTAAAATCTTCGCAAGCTTTTGTGCGCAATCACCAGGATTTCCCTCGCCTGTGAGTCAAAAACAACCAGGATTTTCCTAGCCAACTTCCGTTAAACATTTACTTTTATAAGTTAATAACACGTGGGATGTTTTTATAATGTATATATAAGTCTCTATAAAATATACGATAATAGTAATAATATAAATCTTTCCCTAAAAATAAAGCACGTATTGACTCTTTGGGTTCACCGTCACAATACGCATCTTTCCGTGAATTTATGCTTTCAGTTTTTTTCCGTTAGTTTGGATCGACAATCCATCCAATTGCTGCGAGGCGGTACTAAAAACTTTGTCCATCCAATTGGTCCACGTCCACATTCTCTTATTGGGCCTGCACGCATGTTTCGGCCTGCATGCACACTTCTGTATCTGTACCTTACCTGATTTTCACACATGTACTCGGAGTAATCCCACCTCGATTGCTTACATGAAAGTCTACCAGTTTATATACCTAGGAAAATTGCATATCAACAACGAGCCTCTTGAATTAACAAACACAGAATGAGAACGAAGGGAAATTCTACAACAAAACGGCAGTCCAACGTGAAGCTGTTCAGTCCGGCGCTCGCCGGGGTGAGGAAGCGAAGGCGCAGCGCACATACGCCTGCGACGCAGCCTGTTCCACACGCTGGCCACCTCTACACCACGCACGACATGGACACAAGCGCGGCGGATGGAGGCGGAATGCCGAGGTCGGGCTGTGGACTCGGAGTGGAGGAGCGACGGAGAGGCCCGGGAGCCACCACGGCAGCCACGAGAGCGAGATGGGCCTGGCCATGCTCGGCGGTCGTCAGCCGACTTCGTGTTTCTCCGCTGATGATCCCTGACCACCTGCTGCCTGGGGTCGGCTACATGCTGTTATCTCAGTTTGCTTGGTAGTTTTATTCTTGCTTAAGATTAGACCTAGCCGTGTAGATGCAGATGGACATTGGAGGTACAGTGTTGGCACTGACGACTTGGATAAAAATATTTTTGTATGCACTCCGAGTGGGTCAGTCTATATGCACTTAAATTTTCACATTCAGTTTCCTTCAGTTAGACGACAGCAAGGAGATAATGCACTCCCTTTTTCTGAAAAAATATCATAAGGGACATCTTTTGGAAGAATGACGAGCCATGTTGGCCGTAGTTGGAGTGGAAGAATTACAACTTTTTTGTGCCAAATAATCAAATATAGCATTGGTTCAGAAAGAAAACCATGAGAAATGTTGTTGTTGGATGTCAGTGCGCATCATATATCCTCTTGGCCATGCCGGTCATAACAATAACAACTTTCTTCAGGCTGGTGATGCTCATATTGTCAATCATTCTCACTGTGGTGCCTGAGACAAAAACTCCTAAGGCAGTTTGGTAATTTATGATGTTATTACACCAGAGCACATGTAATGACAGACCCGGTAAAGAAGAATAAAATGTAAGTGTGTGCCATATTTTTTTCCCGTTGCAACGCACGGGCCGTTTTGCTAGAATATATAATGTGGTTAGAAGGGAAAACATAAATTGGACACAACATTACTTTTATAAGATACCTGCGTTTTATACCCCACAATAGGCATACTAACAAGTTCACACACAAATACAACAGAAAAGGTAAACATTCATATCAAACTCAGGTTCACAGGACACGTTCATATTCATAGCCAACATTCACTATCAACAACTCAAAAGATTCATATATACACAAGCTCAGCATATCTATGCATCCAAATGATTGATAGATCACACAACAATATTCATACATAATTCACAAAAAGATTCAGATATACACATGTTCATTATGTTTATGCATCCAAATGATTGAGATCACAGCCAATATGATCCATGGATGAACTTTAATTACCTAGGGTACAGACTGGTAAATGGTGTTCAATCAGAGGTACTTCTTGCTAAAATTAGTTCTTGTATGAGTAAACTTTCGAGTACATAAGAGGCAGTAGAGACAATCTGAACTTTGCTTGTAGGTTTATCCTCAAATAGTGGCCTCATGTCGAGGGAGGTTTGAGCAACTTGGCCACTACTTTCATCCAACTAGTTTACTGGCTCATCTTGGTACTGTATCTCGCCAAAATTCTACTTTGCAGACGAGAAAGGAGGCGGTTGAGAAAATGAACCACCCAAATTTTTTGTGCAGTTCAACTGAAATGGAGCATCCTTGGCGTGCAGACTGATTAAGTGCCAGATGAATATACGCGTCAACCAACTTGTCTGGAATCTTTAGACTCCATGCCATATAGTTCGCTACCATATGTGCCGATAACCAAAAGGCACAAGTTGGGACCAAAGACTGGACTGCGTTTTTCTGGGCTATGCACCAAGCAATATTTTTGGCGTTCACTCTCCTAATACTTGGAGTTTGACAATTGGTTGACGCCGGTTGATACTCGAATGAATATAGGCACTTCTTGTCAACATCGATGCTTGTTTGAGTGAACTTTGGAGTACATAGCAGCAGCATAAGTACCTGTCCATCTGATCATTTTGTGCAGTTCTACTGAAATCACCTGATGTAATGATTTGCCTGCGAGTTCAGGCTCCAAATTACTCCTTTATGAAATCGGCAAACAGTAGCACAATAGCAAATTACCAATACATATGACAGGCACAATAATCAGGATAAAGACCAGTACCAACCTATGTGAGGTAGCATATCAATTACTATTTCCTTTGACTGGAAGCCGAGATAAGCCAAGCGACTGACAACAAAGGAAGAAAGCAAGCGGAGACTAGCGACTAACAGGAAAGGACGAAAGCTGTCGAGGCAACGAAGCACCCAAAGTTTTTGTGCAGTTCCACCAAAATCGAGCATCCCTGTTGGCACATATATTGAGAGAGTGAGATTACTGTAATAGTGGGAATAGTTGATGACACATACACTAACAAATAGAAGCACCCTCATTATCTTAATGGGTAAAGTTTATTAATAAGTGCTAATTAGCTCAACTCAACACTCAAAGATATATTGGCACATATATTGAGAGAGTGAGATTACTGTAGTCTTCCTTAAAGAGAGGTATTAGTTTATTTAATAAGTGCTAATTAGCTCAACTCAACACTCAAAGCATTGCCATTTATCATAGGTTGCAAAACTTTAACATGCAAAGATAAAGGAGTTTCTCATGACAGTAGCACGATACAAATAGAGATGACAGCAAACTAATATGGATGAAGGCCTTAGGCCCGTACCAACCTGAGAAAAAAAGCTTATTCATGTAGTCCCATAAGAGATGATAAAGCACTCACTGGAATCACACAATAGTATATATTTTTGTGCACTTCAAATGTATGGTTGAAATCACTCTTGTTTATGAGTGCTGAGATTATATCGAAAGATTATCAAGAACTTCCAGCAGAGTTAAAGCACTGGCTAGGATACAGTTCATTGTATTGTCTTGTGTAGTTCCACTAAAATGTATGATTGGCACAACATGATCCCTGTTTGCACAAGTAGGAACAAGGTGAAACCTTCATTAGCTTAGTGAGAAAGGATAGGAAGACATTAGCATATTACTCAAACAGTAGCATCAAATTCATGATGGACAATACGCAAAACATTGCCTCATTGAACCAATGGCAATAAATTGACATGCAAAACAATAGCACAATTATGTCATGACACTAATAATATTCCCTCCCTGCTCCACCACATGATTCACCTCCATAGACAAACATACACATGTACATGATTCAGCATAGGGTCCTACTAAAGATTTGTTTAACTCTAACAGGAAAATTAGGCAGTAATAAATTAGTGGTACTTAAGTACTCGTAATTAATTAAGTGAGACATCAGAAGTGGAAGGGCTCCCTGGAGGATCGTCTCACATGTAAGGTAGTCGTTGCCGGAGCCCTTGAATGGCCTCGACTGAGGCCTCTGGCTTCAGCAAGATCGCCTTGGCACTGTTTCTTCTTCTTCTTCTTCCTCTTCAAGCTCTATTTCTCTTTCTCCTCACCAGTTGGTGAAACCAAGTACATGATTGGCCTTCTAATTCAGAATTGGTTTTGTCCGTGAGGGAGTACAAGTGTACTAGTAAAAAAACAACATTATTTTCTCATGGCAGTCGGAAAATAGAGATGAACACATGCATTAAATATCATTCTTACCTAAAGGAAGGTAATGGTGCAAATATGGATGATGAGGATTGGAACACATATCTCCCTTTGTGCAGTTCCACCAAAATGAACCAACTGTTCCATTCTGACATTCCAGTTAAATAGCACAAAAGTCACTTCTTTTAAGAAGAGTTTTGTGCAGTGCACCAAAAGGTCACAACAGCAACCAGGTGAATTGGATATCCCTGTTTGCACAAAAAGGCATAGAGGAAATAGTCAGAGTCTCAAACAATAACAGGCAAAAACATTTAGCTAAACTTGTCATGGCTTATAATAGTGGCATGGCTTCATTTTTACCTGGGACATTAGATTAAGAACAGCTAAGGCTGCATTAGGTTCACAAGTTTGGTGCAGGATTTTTGTAGGAACACAATTCCTACGATATTCTTTCCCTTCCAACCGTTCGGAACACGGGAAAGGTGAATAGTGTTTCATAGGAAAGCTGGTCTGGTAGTACTGATTCCATAGGATTAGAAACATCCACGCGCTGCTCATTTTTTGGGCGGAAGCCCGAGGCAGGCGCTCGCTGCCATGCATTAGACAGGTTGATGTGCTGTGTTGCCGGAATAAAAAAATCAACCTATGTGTGGTACGTGAGGTGAGGACAAGAGTAGTCACTGTGCAGCTGAATAAACAAATAGCATCTCATACTGCCAAGCATGCTACCCTAAAAAAACAAATCTGTACATTTCCTAGTCCATCCGAACACATTCTCTTGAGAGTTTCCTCCGGTTCGCTGTTCCATAGTTTTATACCTACATTCCTTTCCTATTCCTCTATTTTCATCAAGACCTATGTTTTCTGCCCCTTTATTCCGAACGGAGCCTAAATATTTGGTATAAGCGCATGGGACAGTGGGTGCACCAGCAGTCCAGCACCATGTACGTAAACATGGGCATAAAGTGGTGATTCATAGTTTGTTGCCCCGAGAAACAAACATCCAAGAAACATATCTGGGTTGGTATCATTTTTGTTCACTCTAGCCACCTACTCCTATGTGTGGATAGCAAATCTAGTCCTGGTCATACCACTATGTACAACGTTACCCCTATATTTCCCTTTTCGACCAAGAGACCGGTTGGATGACCAGTCTGTACTACTTTCACCCCCTTTCCTTCATGTTTGTACCAAGTCCGATGTACATACTAAATTCCCCCACCCCACTTTATTTCTTGTTTGAACCAAGTACTCCCTCCGTCCAGAATTACTTGTCATCAAAATGGATGTGTCTAGAACTAAAATACATCTAGATACATCCATTTCAATGGCAAGTATTTTTGGATGGAGGGAGTACAAGATTCGACTCCATGAAGTAGCTTTACCTCTAAAAACAGAAGAAAAAAATATGTGACGTTGGACCATCCGATCCAGATGGGCTGAGAGGTAGAAAATGATGCACATGCAACAATGTAGCGAGCTGGGGAAGTAGAGCTAAGGCGGTTTTGAATGAAGATATACCTGAAGGTCATCGGGATGTGGATAGGTGGGCGGCGGGAGGCCGGATCTGCCCACATGCAACGACGAAGGGATCGGAGGACCTCCCGCGCCGGCGCTCAGCCAGAGATAACGGTGCGGCCGGCACTGGGTCTCCTCCCTCGCTGTCGACGACGACCTAAACGCTGCCCCTCCTCCCCTTCACCGGCGGAGGGGGATACATCCGGATCTGTAACCAGCGGTGAGGATAGAAAGCCAGTGTTTTTTTAAGGGAGAAAGACAGTGTTACTACCCCTATCTTGTTTAGATCTGGAGAGGAGTGTGTGAATAGAGCAACCCTAGCAAGCAAGCGCGGAGGCTCCGGCCTATATATACGTAGTGGGGTAGTTTTCCTTTTTCACTCCATCAAAACAATCGTTTAAAATTGTGTACTACTACATGCCAGGTCGCGGTTTTTTTAGTTGTTGATTGTTTTTTGAGATAGCTACCCGCTTGTTCCAAGTGGTGTTACGGTGTGCCAGGTCGCACTTTGTATCGTTCAAGTCTGGTACTACAAGTCCCTCCATTAAATGAACAACCACCCCCTCGTAAAAACTGTGAACAAGCCCACGGCTAAAATTAGCGGAAACGTGGGTTGCCCCAACATGCATTATTATTTATATTTTCTACTCCCTCCGTTCCTAAATATAAGTCTTTTTTATTAGCCACACCTAAGACAAGATTTTTTTATTAGAAGTGAACCCCACATGTCATAGACACAAAAATTGTGGCAAGATTCCCTTAGGCAAGCCAAAGTGTGTCTAACAATTTGAGCAACTCAGGTTAGGCAAGTGTGGGAAAAATAATGTGGGAACATAAGAAAAACATAGTCACAATCCAAACAGCGCCGTAATTTTTTGTGACATGCATGAAAATTTGGTTAGTTAAATTTATAGTCAAACTTTGGCAAGGTGCATCAAACCAACACATGCAAGTATCAAAAGGAAAGTCACGGCATGCACGCATGCGTTGTACTCCCTCCATTTCCAAATATAAGTCTTTTAAGAGATTGCAACAAGTGACTACATACAAAGCAGAATATGTCTACTCCTACATACGAAGTAGCCCATTTGAAATGTGTAAAAAGACTTATATCGAGTGCAGTGCTTTGATGTGTTGTGTCAACTCGTACAAGACCGAGAAATTTGATTACTACAATGCCCTCTCCCTCGCGGACTGAGCTCTTGTGCCCTAACTGCACCTGCCTTTGGCTGCATGACAGGAGGGCCAACCACCTGTTGGGCCCACCTGTCATAGATGCAAATGCAGGAGCACCAAGTAGAAGCTTTCGCTACACGCCATCCCTCCCGCACGAGGTGGACGGACATGCAGCAGTGGATTCGATGCTGTAGAAGTAGGAGTAACATCATTGTTCATCTTCTCGCAGAGGCGAAGAGCCGCAACCCGAACGTGGCAGTTGCGAACACTCGCGTGGTGCGGTTCCTTGGAGTACTAGCCAGGCTCTTGCATGAGACAAAATTGCTATTGTTTAACAATTAAACTCCATTATCCATTGGTTGATACTCATTCTGCATAGCTCCACATGCTTAGCACCGTTTCCTCCTAGGGTCACCAATGTTTATTTGCTAATTAATAGCATTGCATGCAATGAACTAGCCATTGCAAGTCATTAAAAGCATGCACACCTCTCATCTCTTATTGGTTGATATGTCAAGAAACAAGAAACAAGGTAGAAGTTAATGCACCATGCCTAAGTGTTTTGGGACTATTTGGTTTTCGTAAGATGACTTACACACCTAGACGGAGGGAGTAGTATAGCCCTGTAAACCGGAAAGGAGTATTTTCCTTTCTAGAGATTTCAACAAGTGACTAGACTACACCATGTGTAGTACTCCCTCCCTTCCGGTTTATAGGGCTCAAATCTCAAATCTCATGAACCAAGGCATTTTGTGATTGGAGGAATGTATCTCGTACTTTACAAAACTACCCTAATTAAACTCATGCATTAATTACGTAGTTCTCTCATTTTCCTCTCCGCCTTGGTCGCGGTGCACATGCGGGACATTTCAAAGCATCCGGGCCCGCGTGCCATCCACCAAATCACAGCGAGGTGCTACAGCCGAGACTCACCTGTCACCCTGGTGTGGCCGTCATGACCCGTCATATCAGAAAACCCACACCTTTACGAGCAGTGGTAAGGTGGCCTCCAAGTTGGACTGGACGAAGCAACCATCATTTCACTAGAACGCTCGTTCAAGCCCTTTCTTCCCTTTCTTGAAGAAAACCTCACTCCAGGCTACTCACTTCTGCCATTTTTCTTCTGTACCGACGAAGGAAAGGTGGGCGAATCAGTTATGCTGCTATATTTTCATTCCAAGAATCTTCTTTTTGCGAAGCACCGACCGATTCTCACATCCTATTCTTTTCCCGTTTTCATTGCGATTGTGGTTTCCTTTCGATTACTTTTTGTTTGTCAGTTCATTAATGGATCCTGGAGCACTAGGCAAAGAGTTGCCGGCGGACAATACACTGGAGACATCGATCTCCAGGAAGCGAGCACCGACCAACGAGTTGACCATGTTGGTGGGCCAACCCATGGAGACGAAGAACTCCAAGAAACAAGCACTGGCCAAAGAGTTGAGGACGTTGGCGGACGAACTCCTCAAAGTAAGTTGGAAGAACAGCAAGAGCCCCACCGTGCCTACCCCAGGAACTCTAATTGCCACCTATGTGAGGCTCAAGACCGAGTTTGAGGAGATAGTCGCCGTTGAGAAGCAGTATTCCCCTGGCAAGGTGATGCCCCCCATCGAGGATGAGGAGATGGCCCCCGGAGGGATGAGATCCCCCGGTGAGCTGCACAAGGTAAAAAATAATGGCTTATTACCATAGTTGTGGTTTTTGATTATTTGCAATGTGCTTGCTAATATGTTAGGGTTGTGCAGGTGCCGGTGGATGTCCTTGATGATTCTGATGTCGTGGTCCATCCTGTTGGCATCGCCTCGGAGATTGATTCTGATGCCGCTGTCCATCCTGTGGTCATCGCCCCAGAGATCGAGTCCGATGTCGTGGTCATTCCTGTGGACATCGCGCTAGAAATTGATTCCCATGCCGCTGTCCATGTTGTGGTCATTGCCTGAGAGATCGATGACAAGAAATAGTTGGTCGCGCTAATCCTTCAGGGTAGTTTGCATTGCCCTGTGTTTAATTACCAGAACGATGCATGTTATCAACCCATCTTAGGGCTAGTGCACTGTCTTGTGTGGGCGGATCTTGCTACTTTTGTTTGATAGTGAATCATGCGATGAATCATGCGAACCCTCTCCGAGTTATGGAAACAGATGTATCCTCACCAGCTTTTGATGTAATATATGGCATGCTTAGATGTAAGTTTAAACTGTTTATCATATCAACATGGCTTGTTTGATGATTCTTGGTGTTAGTAGGCTAGCTACTGTGCGAGCTATAGTACTTGCAAAACACTCACTGAAGAGAAACATTGGGGCTGATGAGCTCGTGGTATGCTTATACTTATCCCTCGTCGATCGACCAATAGCCCTAGCTCCTAAAATTGTAGGCTTAGCGATCGATCAGACAATAGTCGACATACATTCAGGCCTCATTTGGTTAATAGGGTAGGAAAATCGTGGCAGAAGTACAGAGAACGTGCAACACAAAAACATAGCAGTGCAGAGACGTACTCCCTCCATTCCAAAATAGATGACCTAGGCGGGCTAGTTTGGCCTAGTGGGTTTCAGTGATATGACGTGGTACAGTGTCGTCCAGTCTTCGCATGTGGTAGCAGTATTGCGGGTACAGTAAGTTTTCTTGAAGAAGCGGAATTCAACAAAGTCATGTGTAACGCCCCGAGACCGATGTGCCAGGTGTCCTCTAGTTATTCGTTGTTGTTGCCTTGTCATTGCTTGTGTGTCATGCATTGCATATCATGTCATCATGTGCATTTCATTTGCATACATGTTCGTCTCATGCATCCGAGCATTTTCCCCGTTGCCCGTCTTGCATTCCGGCCCTCCTATCTCCTCCGATGGTCATTTTTACCTTCCTTTCGTGTGTGGGGGTTAAACATTTCCGGATTGTACCGAGACTTGCCAAGCGGCCTTGGTTTACTACCGGTAGACCGCCTGTCAAGTTTCGTACCATTTGGACTTCGTTTGATGCTCCAACGGTTAACCGAGAACCGAGAGGGCCTCGTGTGTGTTGCAGCCCAACACCCTTCCAAAGTGGCCCAAAAGCCACTTAAACCTCCTCCATCATCTCGGTCGTTCCATCACAATCGCGTGGCCGAAAACCGCACCTCATTTGGACTCTCCTAGCTCCCTCTATGCCTATATATAGACCTCTCCCCGAAAATCCCGGGACTCTTCTCCCCCTAACCCTAAAATTCCTTGCGCCGCCGCCGGACATGTCCGCCTCCGCGCCGGACACCACCCCGCGCCAATAGACGAGCGCCACGTGGCGGCTCCTGCCCCCGCCGCCGCCGAAGCCCGCCGGGCCCAAGGCCGGCCCTCTCCGCCCCGCGCCCGGGCCCCGCCTCCTCCTCCCGAGCGCCTCGCCGCGCCGCCCCTTGGCCTTGTCGCCCGACCGCCGCCGCCGCCGCCATGCTCGAGCGCCGCCACCGTGCCAGTGCCTCGCCTTCTTCCCGCGGGTGCCGCCCTTCGCCGGCGTGGCCCTGCCGCCGCCAGGCGCCCCGCCGTCGCGGGCCTCCTCCACGGTGCCCCGGCCGGCCGGACTTGGCCATCCCCGCCGCCGCACGCCTACTCCGACGCCCTGCTCCGGCAAGCCTGGCCCCGCCTCGATCCGCATGCGATCTGGATCTCAGATCCAAACATCTCTAGGGTTGACTTTCTCCCCCTCTCTCAGATCTATTTTGATATCTTCACCGCATCATAACTTTGCATCCGTAGCTCCGATTCATGTGTGTAGCATATCAAAATTTTCGCCTCTGAGAGTACATCGTTTCATCTCACTGCATCATTTTCATTTGAGCTCATCTTGATGCCTGAAATGCTGTTGGAAGAGTGCTATTTGAGTTAATTGCCAGATCTGCTGCTCCAAATAGCTATTTGTCATTTCTGCCATGATTAATGTGTGCATGATGTGCTCCTGAGCTCTACATGAGTTTTGTTATATGCCTTGCCATCTTTCCAGAGGTGCTATCCATGTATTTTTTGTGATATGTGTGGTGACTAGCACAAGCTTGCAAAGTGGTGCATTCGTTAATGCCGATTTCAGGGACTTAGGATTCCACTAAGTCCTTGATCTGTTTTTATCAATATGCCATATGTTCATGTTGTTTCCTAGTGATCCGTGCCTCTTTTGAGGATGATCAGTAAGGATGATTTGTTAATCTTGTGGTGCTCTATCCATCCATGTATTTGTTTTCAATTATGGAGCAACCTAGCTTGAGTCAATCGAGCTCTACTTTTGCTATTTCGTGAATCTGGGCAGATTGTCTACTTGTTAGCGATTTTGCCGAGGATGTTGTTGTTGATCCGTGCATGCTATGTTGTTGTTCTTGCCATGTCTAGCTTATATAACATGTATTCGTGATGGGTGTATGCTTATATTTTCATGCCTTGCTCTGTAGCGAGTGCATCGAGCTCGTAAACATGCCTACTTGTTAACAGATTTGCATGCTCCAGTTTTTCTCCAAGTCTGTAACCTGATTATGTTCTTGCCATGTTCACATGCTTGCAATTGTATTTTCTGACCCCTTTTGGCTCAAGGTCACTAAGGGACTTTTGTTAAGCTCTTTGAGTAGCTCCATGCCATGCCTTACTTTGCCATGTTAAGCTCCTGTAGCATATAGTTTTCATGCTCCAAAGTGTGCTACCTGATCTGAAATTCCAGACAAGTGTTAATTTCACTAAGTCTGAAATCTGTTTACCAATTGCACTTTTGCCATGCTTGTTTGAACCTGTTAATGGATGATTTGGCCGTAGCTCAGTGTTCATCTTTTGTCAAGCATCATGAGTGGATCCCTGCAATGTATTTTGTTGCCATGTTTGAGTGCTGCGGAATATTTATGTAGTTGCATTTAGTTGGCTACTTGTTGTTTATCGCACACCGGTGCCATATTTGTTTTGCTTGCCATTTCCAAACCGTGCATCCGATTGCGGTGATCATTATATTGATTTCAACCGAAATCACCTCACCTTTCCAGTGGCACACTTGGATTTCCAAGTTGAGGCCAGGTTCAATCATTCCTTTGCAAATCACGCATATGCATCGCATACCGCATCCCGCATATCATACCATGTTCATGTGTTGGTTGTTTACTATGTTGTGTGCTTCTTTCCAGTGTTGCTTCTTCGGGTTGGTTCCGGTAACGTCGCGTTTGTGAGGACCCATTCATCTACGCCCCGTTTGTCTTCTTCATGGACTCGTTCTTCTTCCTTGCGGGATCTGAGGCAAGATGATCATACCCTCGAAATCACTTCTATCTTTGCTTGCTAGTTGCTCGCTCTTTTGCTATGCCTATGCTGCGATACCTACCACTTGCTTATCATGCCTACCATATTGTTGAACCAAGCCTCTAACCCACCTTGTCCTAGCAAACCGTTGTTTGGCTATATTACCGCTTTGCTCAGCCCCTCTTATAGCATTCTTAGTTACAGGTGAAGATTGAAGTTTGTTCCTTGTTGAAACATGGAGATGTTGTTCCTTGTTGGAACATATTTACATGTTGGGATATCACAATATCTCTTATTTAATTAATGCATCTATATACTTGGTAAAGGGTGGAAGGCTCGGCCTTATGCCTGGTGTTTTGTTCCACTCTTGCCGCCCTAGTTTCCGTCATATCGGTGTTATGTTCCCGGATTTTGCGTTCCTTACGCGGTTGGGTAATAATGGAAACCCCTTGACAGTTCGCCTTGAATAAAACTCCTCCAGCAAGGCCCAACCTTGGTTTTACCATTCGCCACCTAGCCTTTTTCCCTTGGGAGTCGCGCATCCCGAGGGTCATCTTTATTTTAACCCCCCGGGCCAGTGCTTGTCTAAGTGTTGGTCCAAACTAGAGCCCCTTGCAGCGCCACCTCGGGGAAACTCGAGGGTTGGTTTTAGTTGTACGGATTGATTATCCGGTGTTGCCCTGAGAACGAAATATGTGCAGCTCCTATCGGGATGTCGGCGCATCGGGTGGTCTTGCTAGACTTGTTTCACCATTGTCGAGGATGTCTTGTAACCGGGAGTTCGAGCCTGATCGGGTCTTCCCGCTAGAAGGAATATCCTTCGTTGACCGTGAGAGCTTGTGATGGGCTAAGTTGGGACACCCCTGCAGGGATTTGAACTTTCGAAAGCCGTGCCCGCGATTATGGGAAGATGGGAATTTGTTAACGTCCGGTTGTAGAAAACCTAAAGTTGACCTTAATTAAAATGCATCAACCGTGTGTGTAACCGTGATGGTCTCTTCTCGGCGGAGTCCGGGAAGTGAACACGGTGTTGGAGTTATGTTTGACGTAGGTTGTTCTAGGATCACTTCTTGATCATAGTTTCTCGATCGTGCTTTGCCTTCTCTTCTCGCTCTCATTTGCGTATGTTTAGCCACCATATATGCTAGTCGCTTGCTGCAGCTCCACCTCATACCTTTTAACCTTCCTATAAGCTTAAATAGTCTTGATCGCGAGGGTGTGAGATTGCTGAGTCCCCGTGACTCACAGATACTTCCAAAACTAGTTTGCAGGTGACGTTGAACCGTGCAGATGACGCAACCAAGATCAAGGAGGAGCTCGATGAAGATCTTGTCCTTTGTGTTGTTTCGTTCTAGTTGATCAGTAATGGAGCCCAGTTGGGGTCGATCGGGACCTTGTCGCATTTGGGGTTCTTCTTTTATTTTGGTTCCGTAGTCGGACCTTGATTGTATTTGGATGATGTAATGCTTTATTCATGTATTGTGTGAAGTGGCGATTGTAATCCATCTATGTATCTCTTTCCCTTATGTATTACATGGGTTGTGTGAAGATTACCTCACTTGCGACATTGCTTTCAATGCGGTTATGCCAATAAGTCGTGCTTCGACACGTGGGAGATATAGCCGCATCGAGGGCGTTACAAGTTGGTATCAGAGCCTTCCCCGACCTTAGGAGCCCCCACTGCTTGATCAAATTAGCTGACGAGTTGGGTCTAGAAAAATGTTTTGAGTCATTTAGGAATTATATATCGGAGAGTTTAGGAATTCTTTTTACTCCCCAGTCCCTTCATCGCTCTGGTAAGGCATCCTGGCATAGAGTTTTGTCTCTTCTCTTCTCAAATTTCACTAAATTTTTTTTAGGATCACGCGGGTATCTTGGAATCGTTCCGATCGATTTGTGACGAGAACATTGTTCTTGGTGCCTCCTGTCATTTAGGGGTTGTGGTAGTGTCCCGGGGAGTTGAGCTCCGAGGTGTTGTCGTCACAATTTTATCGTTGCAGTTCTGGAATACCTGAGTTTAGTTCGCCGACATTGAAAATCTCTTTTATGCAGTTGTTGGTGAGATAACCTCGACGCCACCCAGTACTGGGGCGGGAGTTCGGGAGTATTGCCATAACTTGTATGATGGATGCTTTTCGAAGGTTGAGGTAGATGATTTCCGAAGGTTTCTTGGTTATGTGTTGAAGGATGGATACAACTGGATGTAGGATTTGCTAGATTTTGGTTAGATATTATGCTTCCCCTGTATCCCCAACACCTGATTGCATAACCGGAAAGGTTCGGGAGTTTATAAGTGGGAATTCAAGTTGCTCTTAGGATATCTTTCCGACAGATGTATGATATGAAATTGGGGTTCGACGTCTAGTGGTCCGCCTATTCACAGCCGGTTTTATAGTGGTCTCGTTGTGTCTTAAAGAGTCGTTGGCTATGCCGACTCGGGGACGCTTCGTATGTCATGTGCACTGCCTTGTACATGATGGTTCTGTACGATCGAGCCCGTGTAGGCCCTACCATGAAAACTTTGGACGAAATCTCTATCATATGTTTGTTCCGGCTTATTCTGCAAGCCAATCCTTGTTTTTGTTTTGAGATGTGGTATTCGAGTTGCTTCGAAGTCAAATGTTGATGCCATACCTTCTCTAATGTTGTTCTCATACTCCGATGCGAATACTAATCCTTCAGGATAATCGAGATTGTCCTGACAACCTTTCTCAACCGGTGCACTTCTCTTCAAGTGGGTACGATCATTTCAACATCCGCAAGATCAATTCTAGGTTTCTCAACGGTGTTCATTGCATCCATTCCAAATTGTCTTTGTTTTTCCCACCCTCCCTCCCTTTGTTTTCTCCAAGGATTCAGATTTCTTAATCATGTATCTATCTTATGATTATGAAGTCTCTCCATTCTTTTCCGTCAATGTCCTTACCCGGCGGTTCTCATGAAGATGCTCTTCAAGTTCGTTATTCTTCATTCTTTTTCTTCTCTGGTGGATTCAATTCAAGCTTTTGGTGTTGATCACATCCTTTTTCCATGTTTCAAATGTGTTCTTATGCCGGGCCACCTCTTAATCATCCACTCCTTGCTATTCTTTTGTTCCGGAGTGCTCAAGATATTTGAAGATTCATGTTTCTACTCTGCTTTCGTTCAAGCTCTTTCGAGATTGGTATCTCATTCAAGTCATTTAATTCAACCGGTGCAACCTCTTTTTTTTAATCATTTCAACGGTGTTTCTTTTGAGTGGGCCCTAACCCACAGGTCTTTTCCCAGGATCTTACCTGACTCTTCTTATTTTCCCGGAGCTATCCTTAATTCGTTTCAAAGTTTGCCGTAAGTATGAATTATCATCAGTCAAATGCCTTTCTCCAAGATCTTTAAAAATCTTGTCGTCGTTGGCTCAACCTTTCCATTTTTTTCATTCCGGTGTGCCTCAATAATTCATGGTGGTGTTTCTCCTCGTCATTCTCAACATTTGAAGACCGAAGACGAGTTTCTCTCATTCTTGCTCCATTCTCTTCAAGATTCGTCATTCTAGCTTGTTGCCATACTCTCATAGTTGTTTTTGGATTGGGAAAATTCTTTTCACCTATCCGAAGCAATTCAGGAGTCTTCTCAGTTTGATTATCCGGGAGTCCATAAATTCAGGTTTATTCATTCTCAGTTCTCAGCTCTCATTCTCCAAATCTAACCGGTGCATCATTCAAGTATATTCTCTAATCAGTTCATGATCTCTCTGCTCTCTTGTATCTAAACTCTCTCATGTATTTTCGTTCATTTTAATTCTTACGGTGGTTCGTTCAAGATTTCTCTTCCTTGTTTATCATATCAATTCATTCGTTGTTCCAAATCCCGCCGGCGGTTCCATCAAGTCCTTATCAAGTTATCGATATCTCTCTTAATCTTTTCTACGAGAATAAGTAGTATGCCAAATCCGCTACTTGTCATCAATTTCAATTGGTGAAGGATAAGCATAATGTAATTCTTATTCTTGTTTCATCGAGTTGATTCAATTCTTTATTCCAGAGTGGTTCATCATACATATTCTTGGTTTCAAGTGCTCATCTTTCTTTCCCGGAGTTCCAAGCTCTCGCAATTATGTTATCGCGGAGATCTATCTAAATCTTTACAAGGTTACACCTTGTGTTTTCAACTACCCTTTCTTTCCGTTTGATCATTGTTTTGTTTAACGGAGTTCTTCATGGAGGTTCTACATGATGGTTCTTCTAGGATTTATTTACTTCTTGAAGTGTTCATCGACATTCTTTTCTAAGAAGCTCAAGTTTTCTTCATCTTGCTATCTGGAGTGCAATTCTTTCTTCCAAATCATTGGAGGTGGTGTTATGTCATTCCTCATAATTCTCCTTCGTGTTTCATGATTCACAAGTTATCAAGTATGAGATATTTTAAATCCATCAACCTATTCGTTGGAATTATCTTGGGTTATATTTCACCTAAAGCCTTCCCTAAGGTTTGTTGCTATCTATGGTGCTTATAATGACCCAAGTTCTTCATTTATCCTCCCGGAGAAATAAGTTTCTCGTCTCCTCGTTCATATCAATCCAATTCTTTTCCCGTGAGTGGCAGGTTGTCACCTCATAATTTGAGATGTATTCCAGAAGACCATATCAAGCTTATTATTTTCGTTGTTGGTTTTGCAACAACTCCGTTCGACTCTTCTCCTAAGGATGCCTTTTCAAGCTCAATTGTGGCAGGAGTTGCCTTTTCCCTTCTCCATTCTTTTATTTCAATGATCTATCTTCTATTTTTCCGGAGGCATTGCGATGCTGCTCTTTTCAACCTATCATTTTGTTTTGTCAAGATCAGACTTCTTTCTTTTGCTTATCCTTTTAACCAGAGTGTTTTGTCCTTCATGCTCAAGTTCCTTTCGCCTTATCAAGTCTTGCATCCCTTCTAAACCGGAGTGCTACCCGAATCGGTTCTTTCCTTTTCCCCTTTCTTAACGGAGTGCTTTCAACTTCATTTATCTCCGTTGTATTCTTTTCTCGATATGGCTTAACCTTTTCAAGGTTCTTTGGTTTCACTCGTTTTTC
Source organism: Triticum urartu (assembly GCF_056163025.1). Taxonomy (NCBI): domain Eukaryota; kingdom Viridiplantae; phylum Streptophyta; class Magnoliopsida; order Poales; family Poaceae; genus Triticum; species Triticum urartu. Next base: position 445,555,511 of record NC_141876.1, read on the forward strand.
AAAGGAGCAACTTAGTTTTACCTCTTCTCTTTCTCTTCCGTTGTCCCTCCGGTGCCATTCTAGATCTCGGGACGAGATTCTCTCGTAGTGGTGGAGTGTTGTAACGCCCCGAGACCGATGTGCCAGGTGTCCTCTAGTTATTCGTTGTTGTTGCCTTGTCATTGCTTGCGTGTCATGCATTGCATATCATGTCGTCATGTGCATTTCATTTGCATACATGTTCGTCTCATGCATCCGAGCATTTTCCCCGTTGTCCGTTTTGCATTCCGGCGCTCCTATGTCCTTCGGTGGTCATTTTTACCTTCCTTTCGTGTGTGGGGGTTAAACATTTCCGGATTGGACCGAGACTTGCCAAGCGGCCTTGGTTTACTACCGGTAGACCGCCTGTCAAGTTTCGTACCATTTGGACTTCGTTTGATGCTCCAACGGTTAACCGAGGGACCAAGAAGGCCTCTTGTCTGTTGCAGCCCAACACCCTTCCAAAGTGGCCCAAAAACCACTTAAACCTCCTCCATCATCTTGTTCGTTCGATCACGATCGCGTGTCCGAAAACCGCACCTCATTTGGACTCTCCTAGCTCCCTCTATGCCTATATATAGACCTCTCCCCGAAAATCCCGGGTCTCTTCTCCCCCTAACCCTAAAATTCCTCGCGCCGCCGCCGGACATGTCCGCCTCCGCGCCGGACACCACCCCGCGCCAATAGACGAGCGCCATGTGGCGGCTCCTGCCCCCGCCACCGCCGAAGCCCGCCGGGCCCAAGGCTGGCCCTCTCCGCCCCGCGCCCGGGCCCCGCCTCCTCCTCCCGAGCGCCTCGCCGCGCCGCCCCTTTGCCTCATCGTCCGACCGCCGCCGCCGCCGCCATGCTCGAGCGCCGCCACCGCGCCGGCGCCTCGCCTTCTTCCCGCAGGTGCCGCCCTTCGCCGACGTGGCCCCACCGCCGCCAGGCGCCCTGCCGCCGCGGGCCTCCTCCACGGCGCCCCGGCCGGCCGGACTTGGCCATCCCCGCCGCCGCACGCCTACTCCGGCGCCCTGCTCCGGCGAGCCCGGCCCCTCCACGATCCGCGTGCGATTTGGATCTCAGATCCAAACATCTCTAGGGTTGACTTTCTCCCCCTCTCTCAGATCTATTTTGATATCTTCACCGCATCATAACTTTGCATCCGTAGCTCTGATTCATGCGTGTAGCATATCAAAATGTTCGTCTCTAAGAGTACATCATTTTATCTCATTGCATCATTTTCATTTGAGCTCATCTTGATGCCTGAAATGCTGTTGGAAGAGTGCTATTTGAGTTAATTACCAGATCTGCTGCTGCAAATAGCTATTTGTCATTTTTGCCATGATTAATTGCCAGATCTGCTGCTCCAAATAGCTATTTGAGTTAATTGCCAGATCTGCTTTTGAGGATGATCAGTAAGGATCATTTGTTAATCTTGTGGTGCTCTATCCATCCATGTCTTTGTTTTCAATTATGGAGCAACCTAGCTTGAGTCAATCGAGCTCTACTTTTGCTATTTCGTGAATCTGGGCAGATTGTCTACTTGTTAGCGATTTTGCCGAGGATGTTGTTGTTGATCCGTGCATGCTATGTTGTTGTTCTTGCCATGTATAGCTTATATAACATGTATTCTTGATGGGTGTATGCTTAGATTGACATGCCTTGCTCTGTAGCGAGTGCATCGAGCTCGTACACATGCCTACTTGTTAACAGATTTGCATGCTCCAGTTTTTCTCTAAGTCTGTAACCTGATTATGTTTTTGCCATGTTCACATGCTTGCAATTGTATTTTCTGATCGCTTTTGGCTCATGGTCACTAAGGGACTTTTGTTAAGCTCTTTGAGTAGCTCCATGCCATGCCTTACTTTGCCATGTTAAGCTCCTGTAGCATATAGTTTTCATGCTCCAAAGTGTGCTACCTGATCTGAAATTCCAGACAAGTGTTAATTTCACTAAGTCTGAAATCTGTTTACCAATTGCACTTTTGCCATGCTTGTTTGAACCTGTTAATGGATGATTTGGCCGTAGCTCAGTGTTCATCTTTTGTCAAGCATCATGAGTGGATCCCTGCCATGTATTTTGTTGCCATGTTTGAGTGCGGTAGCATATTTATCTTGTTGCATTTAGTTGGCTACTTGCTGTTTATCGCAGACCGGTGCCATATTTGTTTTGCTTGCCATTTCCAAACCGCTCATCCGATTCTGGTGATCTTTATATCGATTTCAACCAAAATCACCTCACCTTTCCAGTGGCACACTTGGATTTCCAAGTTGAGGCCAGGTTCAATCATTCTTTTGCAAATCATGCATATGCATCGCATACCGCATCCCGCATATCATACCATGTTGTGTGCTTCTTTCCGGTGTTGCTTCTTCGGGTTGGTTCCGGTAATGTCGCATTTGTGAGGACCCGTTCGTCTATGCTCGTTTGTCTTCTTCATGGACTCGTTCTTCTTCCTTGCGGGATCTGAGGCAAGATGATCATACCCTCGAAATCACTTCTATCTTTGCTTGCTAGTTGCTCGCTCTTTTGCTATGCCTATGCTGCGATACCTACCACTTGCTTATCATGCCTCCCATATTGTTGAACCAAGCCTCTAACCCACCTTGTCCTAGCAAACCGTTGTTTGGCTATGTTACCGCTTTGCTCAGCCCCTCTTATAGCGTTGTTAGTTGGAGGTGAAGATTGAAGTTTGTTCCTTGTTGGAACATATTTACATGTTGGGATATCACAATATCTCTTATTTAATTAATGCATATATATACTTGGAAAAGGGTGGAAGGCTCGGCCTTATGCCTGGTGTTTTGTTCCACTCTTGCCGCCCTAGTTTCCGTCATATCGGTGTTATGTTCCCGGATTTTGCGTTCCTTACGCGGTTGGGTAATAATGGGAACCCCTTGACAGTTCGCCTTGAATAAAACTCCTCCAGCAAGGCCCAACCTTGGTTTTACCATTCGCCACCTAGCCTTTTTCCCTTGGGAGTCACGCATCCCGAGGGTCATCTTTATTTTAACTAGAGCCCCTTGCAGCGCCACCTCGGGGAAACTCAAGGGTTGGTTTTAGTTGTACGGATTGCTTATCCGGTGTTGCCCTGAGAACGAGATGTGTGCTGCTCCTATCAGGATATCGGCACATCAGGTGGTCTTGCTGGACTTGTTTTACCATTGGCGAGGATGTCTTGTAACCGGGATTCCGAGCCTGATCGGGTCTTCCCGCTAGAAGGAATATCCTTCGTCGACCGTGAGAGCTTGTGATGGGCTAAGTTGGGACACCCCTGCAGGGATTTGAACTTTCGAAAGTCGTGCCCGCGGTTATGGGCAGATGGGAATTTGTTAACGTCCGGTTGTAGAAAACCTGAAGTTGACCTTAATGAAAATGCATCAACCGTGTGTGTAACCGTGATGGTCTCTTCTCGGCGGAGTCCGGGAAGTGAACACGGTGTTGGAGTTATGTTTGACGTAGGTTGTTCTAGGATCACTTCTTGATCATAGTTTCTCAATCGTGCTTTGCCTTCTCTTCTCGCTCTCATTTGCGTATGTTTAGCCACCATATATGCTAGTCGCTTGCTGCAGCTCCACCTCATACCATTTAACCTTCCTATAAGCTTAAATAGTCTTGATCGCGAGGGTGTGAGATTGCTGAGTCCCCGTGACTCACAGATACTTCCAAAACCAGTTTGCAGGTGCCATTGAACCGTGCAGATGACGCAACCAAGCTCAAGGAGGAGCTCGATGAAGATCTTGTCCTTTGTGTTGTTTCATTCTAGTTGAATAGTAGTGGAGCCCAGTTGGGGTCGATCGGGGACCTTGTCGCATTTGGGGTTCTTCTTTTATTTTGGTTCCATAGTCGGACCTTGATTGTATTTGGATGATGTAATGCTTTATTCATGTATTGTGTGAAGTGGCGATTGTAAGCCATCTATGTATCTGTTTCCCTTATGTATTACATGGGTTGTGTGAAGATTACCTCACTTGTGACATTGCTTTCAATGCGGTTATGCCTCTAAGTCGTGCTTCGACACGTCGGAGATATAGCCGCATTGAGGGCGTTACATCTTGATGGTTCTTTCATCCGAACAACTTACAATGGGAAAGGTTGGGCCAGGGATACGACCGGGGTAGACCAGGATAATTTTGTGCATGGCAGGTGGACCAGGATGGTCGACGTCCCACATGTCGGCGAATGAAAGTATTCTTTTCGATATAGAGGACGAGCAATGAGTATTCATTGTTTATTTTTGATGAAAGCTATTGTCTCCACTCTTACGACGGAGGAGTGTGAAACACGGCAGCCCAGTGAACTTGGCATGTGCACCACTCCCTTCATCCTCATGTAATGCCCAGGTTACAGCTTTTTCTCACTTTCTCTCTATCTATTTCCTCTCAAATGTTTTTACCTTTCTTTTTTAAGACACAATTGTTTTTATGCCTTTTTTTAGAATTATTTTTTATACCTAGGAGCACGTGTAGAGACGGGCTCTTGCAGAACCCAATCCTTGACTTTGTCAATGCCTCTCTCTCCTCCACATAAGGAGTACTACTTGCTATGCATGCATGCGGCGGGCAGCTGGCGTCTTGAGGGGCCAGGGCGGTGAGAGCGGGCTCCGGATGTCGCCGAAGGGCGAGTGCTGAAAGATATCCACGGCGGTGAATTCCATGATCGGCGCCCAATCGGATTCGATTGGCAGGGGCGCGTATGGTTCGGACTCCGGAAAAGAGTCCGACGCCTTGGAGTCATGGGCTTCGCAGAGGATTAGGCTGGTGTTCGGTTCGATCGCCGTTTAGACTGCAGCCCCTGAGGTGGTGTCTAGCCACCCGTCCTTGATTGGCGCAGTTGGTTCCGAGCTAAGGGTCGGAGCTGATGCGGGCGCGGTCTCTAGGGTACTGTTCGGCGGCAGAGCTAGGTCATACCCATCGTGACAGTGCGGCGCGCCCAGCTGCGGCTTGAATCCGTCGAAGATTAAGTCTCCGCGGATGTCGGCCGTGTAGTTCAAACTTCCAAATTTGACCTGATGGCCAGGGGCATAGCTTTCAATATGCTCCAGATAGCCAAGCGAATTAGCCCGCAGTGCAAAGCCGCCGAATACGAAGATATGTCCGGGGAGAAAAGTCTCACCCTGGACTGCATCGTTGTTGATGATCGGAGGAGCCACCGAGCCTAACGGTGACGACACAGAGGAACTCTCAATGAAAGCACCAATGTCGGTGTCAAAACCGGCGGATCTCGGGTAGGGGGTCCCGAACTGTGCGTCTAGGCCGGATGGTAACAGGAGGCAGGGGACACAATATTTTACCCTGGTTCAGGCCCTCTTGATGGAGGTAAAACCCTACGTCTTGCTTGATTAATATTGATGATATGGGTTGTACAAGAGTAGATCTACCACGAGATCAGAGAGGCTAAACCCTAGAAGCTAGCCTATGGTATGATTGTATGTTATGGTTCTTGTCCTATGGACTAAAACCCTTCGGTTTATATAGACACCGGAGAGGGTTAGGGTTACACAAGGTCGGTTACAAAGGAGGAGATATCCATATCCGTATTGCCTAGCTTGCCTTCCACGCCAAGTAGAGTCCCACCCGGACACGAGACGAAGTCTTCAATCTTGTATCTTCATAGTCTAACAGTCCGGCCAATGGAGATAGTCCGGCTGCCCGGAGACCCCCTAATCCAGGACTCCCTCACTCTTATTAAAAAGCACTAGCTGGAGAGTGCAGCTGTCATTTGCATTCATTACTGTTAATTTATATTGGGTGTGACTATGATTGGATCTCTTTTACCATGAATTACAATTTCTATTCAGTCCTTGATCTTTAAAGGTGCTCTGCATTTATGTTTTGCGGTCTTAGAAAGGGCTAGCGAGATACCATCTTGTTATATCATATTATGATTGTTTTGAGAAAGTGTTGTCATCTGAGATTTATTATTATAGCTTGCTAGTTGATTATGCTATTGATATGGGTAATCATGAGAACTGAGAATTATTGCAAATGTGGTTAGTTATAATCTTTGCTGAAAACTTGAATGCTAGCTTGACATATTTACAACAACAAGAGCAAACAGAGTTTGTAAAAGTTTTTCTTTGTTTCTTTCAGTTTGTCAACTGAATTGCTTGAGGACAAGCAAGGGTTTAAGCTTGGGGGAGTTGATATGTCTCCGTTGTATCTACTTTTCCAAACACTTTTGCCCTTGTTTTGGACTCTAACTTGTATGATTTGAATGGAACTAACCCGGACTGACGCTGTTTTCAGCAGAATTGCCATGATGTTGTTTTATGTGCAGAAAACAAAAGTTCTCGGAATGACCTGAAACTCCACGGATATATTACAATAAATAATAAAAAATCCTCGCCAAAGATGAAGACCAGGGGGCCCACACCCTTCTCATGAGGGTGGGGGGCGCCCCCCTACCTCGTGGCCCCCCTAGAGACCTCCCGACTCCAACTCCAACTCTATATAACTGCTTTCGGGGAGAAAAAATAGGAGAGAAGAAATCATCGCGTTTTATGATACGGAGCCGCCGCCAAGCCCTAAAACCTCTCGGGAGGGCTGATCTGGAGTCCGTTCGGGGCTCCGGAGAGGGGGATTCGTCGCCGTCTTCATCATCAACCATCCTCCATCACCAATTTCATGATGCTCACTGCCGTGCGTGAGTAATTCCATCGTAGGCTTGCTGGACGGTGATGGGTTGGATGAGATTCACCATGTAATCGAGTTAGTTTCGTTAGGGTTTGATCCCTAGTATCCACTATGTTCTGAGATTGATGTTTCTATGACTTTGCTATGCTTAATGCTTGTCACTAGGGCCAGAGTGCCATGATTTCAGATCTGAACCTATTATGTTTTCATCAATATATGAGAGTTCTTGATCCTATCTTGCAAGTCTATAGTCACCTATTATGTGTTATGATCCGTTAACCCCAAACTGACAATAATCGGGATACTTACTGGTGATGACCGTAGTTTGAGGAGTTCATGTATTCACTATGTGCTAATGCTTTGTTCCGGTTCTCTATTAAAAGGAGGCCTTAGTATCCCTTAGTTTCCATTAGGACCCTGCTGCCACGGGAGGGGAGGACAAAAGATGTCATGCAAGTTCTTTTCCATAAGCATGTATGGCTATATTCGGAATACATGCCTACATTACATTGACGAATTGGAGCTAGTTCTGTGTCACCCTATGTTATGACTGTTACATGATGAACCGCATCCGGCATAATTATCCATCATTGATCCAATGCCTATGAGCTTTCCATATACTGGTTTACGCTTATTTACTTTCCCGTTGCTATTGTTACAATCACTACAAAATACCAAAAACATTACTTTGCTTTCATTACTCTTTTGTTACCGTTACCATCACTATCATATTACTTTGCTACTAAACACTTTGCTGCAGATACTAAGTTTCCAGGTGTGGTTGAATTGACAACTTAGCTGCTAATACTTGAGAATATTCTTTGGCTCCCCTTGTGTCGAATCAATAAATTTGGGTTGAATACTCTACCCTCGAAAGCTGTTGCGATCCACTATACTTGTGGGTCATAACTGGCCAAAGCCCAGGAGAGAGCGGCAAAAGAACAAGCCGCTCGCAAAAAATACAAGGCCAGGGTTGGTGAGGTCCAGTAGGAGCTCCAGGACATTGTGAAGAAATATGAGTCCTTGGAGCGCAATCTTGCGGACCAAGAGTCCGAACTTGCCAAGGCCCACAAAAGCACACACGATGCCCGGGTTGAAGCCCAGGGAGCCCTCCAGGAAATCCAGGAGGCCAGAAAAATCATAGTGGGTAAGGCCTTTATTATGCAGAGCAAGTATGTGAAGAAAAGGTTCCTTTTACTCACCCAGATTTGGAGTTCTCCAGGGGCATTTGCGGATCTGCCGCACAGTGTTGCCGACGCTACGGAATTCTTCCGAGCCGAAGAGGGGAGCCCAACGAGGAAGCTGTTCTGGTCACAATACCTTATGCCAGAGCATCCAGTGTCCTTTAGCGATCAGCTGAAACAGCTGACCGAACTGCATAGGGTGGCCGAACTGGCCATGAAGGATTTGATAATCCTTCTATGGACTGCCGAAGCCATACCCAGCAGCTACTTTGGGCTCGTGAAGCGGTTGGTCAATGCCTGCCCTCGACTTTACGCCATCAAGCGGTCGGTCTACATTGAAGGTGCGCGGATGGCCTTCGCCCGTGTCAAGGTGCAGTGGGCGAAGATGGATGCCGTCAAGCTCGCGACCGAGGGACCGCCCGCGGGCAAGGAGCACCGCACGCCCGAGCGGTATTTTGATGGTGTCCTAAACGGATCCCGCATTGTAGAGGGCCAGTGTTCGAAAGACATTATCTTTGAATGATGTCATTCATGTTATCCCTTCCCGTATTATGAAACAAAGCCGTTATGTAATATAATGTTTGTTGTTTGAAAATTTTACCTCCTGTGCGGCCGTTTTGTTAAAACTGAGAGATGGTCAGTCGTCGGCTTCAGCCCCCACGTAGGTAGTACAGGGATGTTCGGGACGGAATCTAAACACTCTTGATCCAAGAGTTTGGTCCTTGAAGGAGGTGTTTAGCGCAACGAACCAGGCAATCAGACTATGTGGCTTTATCACCCTCACTTAGTCATAGGAGTTTGACAATAGAAAAGTAGGCGCATCAGTAGTTAGTATTTAATCCGGACTAGGGTGCTCTAGACACCTGATCGGGTAAAGGCCGATCCATCACATAATGTGGAAAAAATCGCAAAAGATTTGTAACCTCTGAATAGCTGACCAGCTCTCACCGTATCATGACAGTTAGTTTTTGGCTTTCTCTACTAAGGTGTTTGCTCGGATAAACTAGAAACACAATCGCAATAGTTCTCCCTTTATTAACGTAGCCAATAGGACGGAACATAAGGTAGCAAGGACAGGAGCCGGGCAACCCAAATATTGACCAAAGACATGATTTGGAGCCGATGCATATAATGCTAAAATTCGGGGTGCCTAACTGTACTGTAAAAAGTGTTCGGACTTTGTTGCCATAGTATGGAGCACAATGAAGCCCCTGGCGAATTAAAGTGTACCAAAGTGTACGGGTGCAAAGAATAGCAAAATAAAATGAAGTAGTAAGCTAGTGCCACGTAGGTTGGGCGACAAACTGTTTCCATTATAATTTAATTAATACGTCAAAGCATATTTGTACAAATACTACGATAAGCAACAGAGCTATTTAACATGCCAAGACTAAAGGGGAGCTGCGTGCGGGTCCTGAAAACAGGTAGAATGATCGTCAAGAAGAACATCTAGAGATTCCCCCACATGTCTGTACTACTTGCCGCCTTGGTATATCTATCCTTCGAAAGGACCGATGATCAGGCCGTCGAGAGGGGCCTGTAGATAAGATACCAAAAAATGGTAAAAAGAAAAAGGAAAAGTATGTGTGATAGCCGTATGATGGACCACAATCAATTTACGCCTCCGTCTATGCCCATGGTATTTTGAGTGTGTAGTTATGTATGCGCGGTACATACGCCGCCATTTTGTCAGGACTGAGACGGAGGCCGAATTGCTAGTCGAGCTCCTGACGGGCTGGACTGTCCAGCTGCAGAGTAGTCCGGACTCGTTTGACAGTGTCCGGGAGCTTGGCCGCCGAATTAAGGTTCTTCTTGATAAGGCCGCTCTGTACTTTTGCTGCTAGGGCCGCGGTGTGCTCCTCAGTACGGAGGGAGCGCTCCGTGTTTCCATTGACTGTTATGACACCGCGTGGTCCGGGCATCTTAAGTTTGAGATAAGCATAGTGCAGTACCACATTGAATCGGGAAAATGCAATTCGTCTAAGCAGTGCGTGATAGACATTGCAGAAGGGTTCGATGTCGAAGATCAATTCTTCGCTTTGGAAGTTGTCCGGGGATTCGAAGACAACTTCCAATGTGATTGAACCCGTGCAGCGGGCCTCTACACCTGGAATTACTCCTTTAAAGGTAGTTTTGTGGGCCTGATCCTTGATGGATCGATGCCCATTTTGCAGACTGTATCCTGATATAGTAGGTTGAGGCTGCTGCTACCATCCATGAGGACTCGCGTGAGGTGGAATCCATCAATAATTGGGTCAAGGACCAGTGCGGCTGAACCGCCGTGACAGATACTGGTCGGATGGTCCCTGCCATTGAAGGTGATCGGACAGGACGACCATGGGTTGAATTTTGGGGCGACTGGCTCTATCGCATAGACGTCCCTGAGCGCACGTTTGCGCTCCCTCTTGGGTATATGGGTAGCATATATCATGCTAACCGTTTTAACCCAAGGGGGGACTTCTTATGTCCCCGTGTGTTCGGCGAACGGGGCTCCTCATCGTCATTCTCGCTTTGCGACCTGTTCTCCTTGTCTTCGACATTTAACTTGTCGACCTATTTAAAGACCCAACAACTCCGGTGGGTATGATTCGCTGGTTTGTTAGGGGTGCCGTGGATCTGACATGGACGATCGAGTATGCGGTCCAGCCTGGAAGAGCCCGAATTGTTTCTTTTATATGGCTTCTTCCGCTGACCGGACTTGGAGCCACTGAATCCGGCGTTGACCGCCATGTCATCAGTATTGTCACCATTGTTGCGACGCTTATGCCTGTTGCGTCGGGGCTTGCCGTTGCTATTCTTGGCTTCGGAGGTGCCAGGTTCACTTGCATTATGATTGCTACGGGCTAGCCAACTATCTTCGCCCGCACAAAAGCGGGTCATAAGTGCCGTGAGGTCCACCATGGACTTCGGCTTTTCTTGGCCGAGGTGTTGGGCGAGCCATTCGTCGCGGATGCTGTGCTTAATGGCCGCTAGGGCTTTGACATCGGGGTAGTCGACGATTTGGTTCTTTTTAGTTAAGAACCTTGTCCAGAATTTCCTGGCTGACCCTCCGGGCTGTTGAACTATGTGACTTAAGTCGTCGGCATCCGGGGGTCAGACGTATGTGCCTTGGAAGTTGTCGCGGAAGGCGTCTTCCAAGTCCTCCCAGCTGCCAATGGAGTTTTCGGGCAGACTTTTCAACCAGTGCCGAGCTGGTCCCTTGAGTTTTAGCGGGAGGTATTTGATGGCATGAAGATCATCACCTCGGGCCATATGAATATGGAGAAGAAAGTCCTCAATCCATACTGCGGGATCTGTTGTTCCATCATATGATTCGATATTTACGTGTTTAAACCCTTCTTGGAATTCATGCTCCATTACTTCATCAGTGAAGCAGAGGGGGTGTGCGGCGCCTCTATATCGGGCCAGGTCGTGACGTAGTTCAGATTGAGTCCGTCTGCGGCTTTCGGCCCGGGCGTGATTATGCTTGTCATGTTTGGCTTGATAGCCGTCGTCGCGCGTCGAGGCACGCCACCATAATCCGTAGATCGACCTGGCCGGACCTGCTTTATTCTTCAGGTCCTGCCGTAGGTCATATGTTTGTCCCCGAGCCATTGTGTCTCTACCTTTACGGCAAGATAGTATGGGCCGGTGATCGGCTTGAGTGGCCGTTTTGTCCCGGCCACGTGGTGGTCGGTCAGCCGCATTACGTGTTGCTGGTATAGGCTTAAGTGCCTTGTCATCGAATTGAGGTAGTAATTTATGCTTCGGATAACTTTTGGTTGGCCGCACGAGGCCGTATTCCTCGGCTGCCAGGACATTAGTCCATCTATCATTGAGTAGATCTTGATCAGCTTGAAGTTGTTGTTTCTTTTTCAGACTCCTTGCAGTGGCTATTAGCCGTTGCTTAAAGCGCTCCTGCTCGAGAGGTTCCTCAGGCATGATAAAGTCTTCGTCACCGAGGCTCACCTCATCCTTGGAGAGAGGAAGATAATTGCTATCCTCCAAGTCTTCATTTTCAGCTTGTTCATCAAGGCTAACTTGCCTATCGTCCCGGTCGTCCTGTTCAGAGGTTGGCTCGACAGGGTTTTCTTGGTCTTCGGCATCATCTGGAGTATTGTTGTCTCGTGCCAGTATTGCTATCTTTGCCACGGCGCCATTTAGAGTGGTGTCGTTGGCGTTTTGGTTGTATCTCGGGAGGTTTATCCTCTACTGGATTTTTCTCGCTATCGCCGTCACCCTCCTTGGGTGTATCCACCATGTACACATCATATGAATAGGTGGCCATCCAGCGTCCGGTAAACAGCGGGTTTTGGGCCTGCTCTTCTCCGGCATCATTGTCCATACCGTCGATGTCTTCGGGGCCGTAATCGAGCATGTCAGTTAAGTCCTCGACAGTGGCGATGAAGTGGGTGGTGGGTGGGACGTAAAATTCCCTGCACTCAGCCCCTAGTCTGGGCTGGGCGTAGTTCGGACATTGCTCCTATGTAATGACGAGGGATTGCATCAAGTCCAGAGCCTCTCTTAAAGGCGAGGTTTGGCCAGGGAGAAGAGAATTCGTGGAGTACGGCGGGAAGGGGAATCCTCGACCGAGCCCACACAATGCTTTGTGATGGTTGCCAGTGACACTGCTTCCTCCGGTTCTCCCGTACTGGGCCTAGTGGCCACAGATAGTCCGGTGGGTTTAGAGACCCTGTCTTCGGACCTGGCGACGCGCTCTGACTCTAAGGCCAGAGCAGAGGTTGGGGTCGTGAATCCTTGGAAGATCAAGTCTCCTCGGATGTCAGCGACATAAACCAAGTTTCCAAAACAAATCTGGTGACCTGGGGCATAGCTGTCGATCTGCTCTAGATGGCCAAGTGAATTGGCCCGCAGTGCGAAGCCACTAAACACAAAGATCTGACCGGGGAGGAAAACCTCCCCCAGGGCAGCATTGTTGTAGATGATTGATGGAGCCATCGAACCTTCTGGTGATGACGCATCGGAACTCTCAATGAAAGCACCAATGTCGGTGTCAAAACCAGCGGATCTCGGGTTGGAGGTCCCGAACTATGCGTCTAAGGTCGATGGTAGCAGGAGGCAGGGGACACAATGTTTTACCCAGGTTCGGACCCTCTTGATGGAGGTAATACCCTATGTCCTGCTTGATTGATATTAATGAATATGAGGGTCACAAGAGTTGATCTACCACAAGATCGTTGTGGCTAAACCCTAGAAGTCTAGCCTGTATGATTATGATTATGATTATGATTGCCTCTACGGACTAAACCCTCCGGTTTATATAGACACCGCAGGGGCCTAGAGTTGTACAGAGTCGGTTTCCAAGGAAGGAATCTACATATCCGAACGCCAAGCTTGCCATCCACACAAAGGAGAGTCCCATCTAGACACGGGAAGAAGTCTTTTGTCTTGTATCTTCATAGCCCATTAGTCTGGCCCATCCTACATAGTCTAGATGCCCGAGGACCCCTTAGTCCAGGACTCCCTCAGAGGGCGCGATGATTGTGTCCTGGACTAGGGGGTACTCACCACATCGTCTCCTAACCAGGTGGATCGGGCCAAGGACCCCCATGGCGGTTTACTCATGGGCCACTTTGGGCAGCCCATGTCGCATTCAAGGAATATTCCACAAGACTTGATGATCAAAACAAGGACTCCTGTCCACCAACGTATTCGACTAGGACTCTTGTTAGACTAGGCCTCCAGTACATTATATAAGCCGAGGTCAGGCTAGTCGATAGATGATTATGACATTATTCATCATACCCTCAGGTTTTAGACCACAACATATGATCTTGCGGTAGATCAACTCTGTACTTGATACTCCATCAATATAAATAAGAGCAGGACGTAGGGTTTTACCTCCATCAAGAGGGTCCGAACCTGGGTAAAACATCATCTCCTCCATTCCTGTTACCATTTATCCGAGAATCCACAGCTCGGGACCCCCTACCCCGAGATCTGCCGGTTTTGACACCGACAATGGTGCTTTCATTGAGAGTTCCGTTGTGTGATCGGCAAAAGATCAATGGCTCACCTGCAGATCAACCACGACGTCGGCGTCTTCGTCACTGGCTCGACTGGTCACCTTGGCTTGACCAAGGACTGTGCCCTGCCTCCAATCGTCATGTTCGGACGAGGGCCTTCATCAACATCAACTCCGATCTTTATCATGATCATGGAGGAATCATCAATGGAGCTCGGGGGCTCAACGTCAACATTGCCCTCGGGTGACCGTGTTGTTTTTTCGAACAACGAACTTGTATCCGCTACCACCACCTCCTCGAGCATCGCTTTGACGATTCCTTCTGTGAAATTGTGCAGAATTGAGTCTACAACAACACTGTAAAATTTCGTCGTGTTCCGATGGAACAATCTCCGGCGATCTCTGATATACCGGAGCCCTGTCGAATCTGGATGGGAATTTGGATGAGTTTGGAGCGTGGTGTCCAGGATCTAGCTCGAACATCCTTTGAAAGATCCAACCATTGATTGGCTGCAGAATTCAGATCTATTTTCTGCGTGAATACGAATCCGACCTGAGTTCATCTTTCTTCATGAACGGGATATTGGACAACCTTTTTGGAAGAATCTCTTTGTAGGGTATTGTGTTTTGTTTACGAACACACGCTCACTAATTTTTCTCCTTTTCGGAGGTAATCTTCGCCACCACGCCGGTGTAAAACCTGCCTTTACTCCATGTATGCCGACCTGCGCTAGATAGATCGTTGCTTCATTGAGCCGAGCCCAACCTTATCGGATCATCAGCTCGGCAAGCCGAACAAGAGTTCGACATCACGAATACTAAATTATCACCAACACCATCGCCCCACGGGTTGCATGGGTCAAGCACGCTGACATCGCCGCTTGGTCACTTCATCAATCCGGCTTTCATCGCGTCACAAGTTATGACTAGCGTCGGCATGGCCGCACTGTTGCTTCTTCAAGTTGATGTCCATCACGCCGAACTGCTTCAATACCTCGACTGACATGGCAGCTACAACGTCTCCTTACCGACCCGCTCCGCTACCTCAGCCTAGACCGGGGGCTTCGCCATCTCTTCATCAGCCTACTCTGGAGATTTCGATGTCACCAGCCGACCAACTTCGTCACGTTAGCTAGACCGGGGGCTTTGCCTCGCCGAGCCAACCTTTGACAGCATCGCCATACCGTCGCTTCATCGCCCATTAGGCAATGGGTGTGCGGATCTAGTCCCAATTTTGGGAGTAATCTTTCTTCATGTTGCTACAACAGATAAATCAGGTGCTATTAATCCTAGTAATTTTTCTTGCTTGGGTTTATTTTTTCTGAGGAATTATTACTCTAGTTTGTTCCATCGTCTGTACACAGGTCTGTCAAATGGTGGACGCATTAATGACGGTCGCGTGGTGGTTCAATCAGTTTCCATATAGAGTTCGGCGAATGCCGAATCCAGAACTCAGACCGGCCTGTGAATTCAGGCTTAGCCACGCCTTCACCGCGTCAAGCCGACGCCCTGCATCAACATTGACTTAGGTGCCAGGCCACATCTCTTTAAATAAATTATTTTTGCTAAAAGCAATTATGCAAGAATTTTATATATATTTATATTATTCTTTTTCGACCGCACTATTTTATGTGTGTAGGTGATCGACTTTGACCGCGTCACGCAGTCACTTCGGCAAGCCAATGTCGTCATCCCAATTGGCATAAATCGGCTCGCATGATCACCTTGTTGATTGAATTGCCATACCGACATGTTCGGTAGCCTCGGGGACTTCAGCATCATCAAGAGGGTCCTACCTTGTCGGGTGTTCAGCGACGACCATATTTCTTTTATTACTCACTTTGCATAAATTATTAATCATGCAACTTTTTTAATTGTTTTAATTATTATTACTATTATCTCTGGCTTGCACTATCTTTTGTGCACAGGTAAATGATCCGGATTGGACAGCACTGTCACCTCGGCGTATCGACATACCACGTCACCTCGGCTGGACCGGGGGCTTCGCCATCACTTCATTAACCCACGCTGGGTACTTCGGCGTCACACTGCCGGCCTGCATCGGTCGTGCTATGTCACCACTTCGAAGCGTCGAGCTCTTCGCTCTGCCACCTTGGAACTGGCTTGGGGGCTGGTACCTCGTCCCGCCGTAAGCTTGGACCGCGTCATCAATGCCGAACACATTAACTAGCTAAGTCACTTTTATGCTCAAAGTTTTAAATTTTTAATCTATGTTCGGTTCTACCATGCTCACATACGTTATTTGTTAAAAACACTTCTCTTACCCAAGTTTACCGGGGGCTCTTAAATTTATATGAGCCATTTTATAGTAAATGTGCTTTCTTCCTAGTCGTTGCAAAATCTTTTTCTATCACTCCTTTTTCGACGCGAGTGTGTGGTCAATAGCCGGATAGCCCATTTCTCTCTAATGATCGCTTGAGTTTAGTTCGCTAAACCGGCCTAACGAGAAGTACTCCGCCTTTGGGATAGGAGGTTGAAGCCGAAGGCTGACCCACTCGACGTCTTGAGATCGGATGTGTCATGTTAAAGCACAACGGAAGCACAAACTAATTTTAAGACCAATTTTTGGATTGGCACAAAAAAATTGATTTAGTTCGGACGTAGAGTTTCTGCATAAGTTTTTTGGTTTTTTAAGCTTATGGACTTTTTGATCTATTTGTGTGCTTTTTTATGAGGCGGGACATCCTCTTGACCGAGGTACCCTGCGTAATAATCCAGCTTGGGAAATCTTTTTCAACCCATAGTTCGGCATTTTTTTGCCGACCTGCACCTTGGTGTTGGGTCCGAGCATAAATCTTGCAGTACACTGCCGAACACTTTTTAAGCATCGACAATATCAACAGGGGTCTGCGACTTGAGCCGAACCCACCAAAAGCCAAGGTACTCCGAGGAGTCCTCGGCAAAATGTTCTCGGATATTGCTTTTATATGCATCAGTTTCGAATTGTGTCTTCGGTCAATAGTTGGGTTGCCCGGCTCCTGTGCTTGCCTCCTACGCTCCGCTTTGTTCGGCTAGGTGCGCAAAGGGATAACCATTGCGATTGTGCTTCCAACTATCATGGTTAAGCGCCTCAGTGGAGAAAGCCAAAAACTGACTGTCACAATAAGCCTAAACTGGTCAGCGATCCGATGACTGTATTAAACTATAAGATCAATAGAGGTCATGCCGTGTTAAATGACGGCGTTCATAACATTGGCCGAAGTGTTTACGGCTTGACCTCGACTGTCGCTGAACACTAACCGGGGGCTATTTACTGGCCTCCCAACTTTAAGCTCCAATGACTAAGTGAAAGTTATAAAGCCCGCATATCTGATTGCCTCGTTTCCGCTAACACAACCGCCTTCGGGCACCGAGACGTCGGCTAAGGGTTGTTTTGTTATCGCGAAAACACCCTGCGTAGCATCTACAAGGGAGTGGAAGCTGACGATGGGCCACTTTCAACGGATAAACGGTCGCAATGGAGTCAAAATAAACATATCATCGGCATTTTTATTTAATATACGAGGGCCGCCTTCCGCAATCATTGTTATAAAGCCATAAATATGCATCAATTTGACTGAAGATTTTGGCCAAGCTGGGTTGCCTGGCTCCTGTGCTTACCCCTATGTTCCCGATTGTTCGGCTAGGCGGTAAAGGGAGCACCTCTGTGATTGTTACTACCGGGTCATCCGAGTTAGTACCTCAGACTGGGTGAAGCCGAAAGCTAGCAATCTTAAAGGATATAATTGGTCGGCAATGACGAAAGTGAAAATTTTGGTTCATTAATACCATAGAGTTTGGGAACTTTTCCCGAACTAAATCCTCAATATTTTCCTCCCACATTGAGTGGAGGTGAGGTATCATATCATGATCAGCATGACAACCCAAAGAAAGGAACCAATAGCGGGATTATTTTCTTTGGAAGATGTTTCATATCTCTCTGCCTACCTTTGTTTATAAAACCGTATGGACAGATTGCCTTGTTTTCCATAAATCTTTGCCCTTATAACGGCTTTATAAAGTAGGACAAACACTCCCCGGCTTCTGGCCGAGGAGGTTGAAGCCGATGGTCGGTCAACAAAGTTTTGTACAATGCGGATCCGAGCATTAATGATGTAAAGTACTTGGATACATAGAATCATTACACATAATTTGTGATTTTACTCTGGATATCGATCCTTAATTCGGCCACCCGTGCCCGCATTAAGGCTCGGGGGCTACCGGGCTTCGGGCTTATCATTCACTAATATTAAAGGGGCACATCGATCCCCTGATCTTGTGTTGCCACCCGACCAGTGTCTCGGGGGCTACTGCATTGCCTATTCAATGCTGAAAGTTGAAAGTGCTCAGTGTTCGGCTGGACTGGACTATGCACAAACGCGTCTTCGGACAACAATAGGTACCATCTGGAACTTATCTGACATCAAGTTAATATATTACGATGACTTCTCAAAACCCTCTCTCAAGGGCCCATTCGCCAATCACTATTTCCTCTAATATATCACACCGCTTTTCTATTCCTAAGTATGCTACCGAGCTGGGAATTGATCCTCAGATTGATTTTACGAATCGACCTAGGTCTCAGGGGATACTAGGGTCAGCGGTTTGATTTTATCATTCGGGTGCAACCTGGATATTAGGCCAACATGCACCTTGAGGGCTACTGGCTATACGTCTCGGCAGAGAATACATTGCACAATTCGGAATCAAATTCATAACAATCAGCCCATGGTCGCCGAGTGGACGGAAGCCGAACTCCCTAAAGAGTATGTCACATATTCAAACTGGATCATGCACTTCGACGGCTCCAAAATGTTGGCTGGTCTAGGGGCTGGCTCGTTTTGACGTCCCCAACAGGAGATACAGTTCAATACGTACTACAGATAATGTATACGGACTCCTACAACGCAGCCGAATATGAGGCCCTTCTACATGGTCTCCAGATGGTAGTATCCATAGGCATTCAACGCCTAGGGGTGCGCGGGGATTCGATCCTCGCGATATCCCAAATAAATGGAGACTTTGATGCCAAGGATCCGAAAATGGCAGCTTATCGCAATGTCGTCCTAAAAATGTCAGCTCGGTTTGAGGGGCTCGAATTTCACCATATAGCCTAGGAAAACAATCAGGCAGTAGACGCCCTGGCACGCATTGGCACAAAACACGATGCCGTCCCTCCAAACATCTTCTTGGAGAGGCTGTTCAAGCCATCCGTAGTATGGGAAGGGGAACCCGAAAATAACAGCCCAGACCCAACCGCACTGCCCGACACCGAATATTCTGACATAATTGGAGGCTCTGCCAACGAAATAACATCTTTAGCCCACGTAATAATGGCAGTCATCGCCCCGTGGACAGAACCATTCCTAGCCTACCTAACTAAGCAGGAACTCCCTGCGGACCAAAACGAGGCACGCTACATAGTGCGGCGATCTAAAGCCTATAAAGTGCATGAGGGAGAGCTTTATAAGAAAAGCACCACCGGAGTCCTTCAAAGGTGCATCTCCGAAGAGGAAGGGCGGAAACTTCTGGCTGAAATTCATGCTGGACTTGGCGGTCACCACGCGGCGGCCCAGGCCCTTGTAAGCAAGGCCTTTCGTACGGGCTTCTATTGGCCGACGGCCCGGGCTGACGCTCAGGACTTAGTCCAACGATGCGTTGGTTGCCAGCTTTTTGCTAACCAAAGCCATATGCCACCCACCACCCTCCAAACTATCCCCATCACCTGGCCCTTCGCGGTTTGGGGGCTTGACATGGTTGGACCCCTTAAAGGAGGAACCCACAAGCAAAAATACTTACTGGTCATGGTGGATAAGTTCACCAAATGGATACAAGCCAAGCCTGTTAAGACGGCCGAATCCGGACCAGTGATAGACTTCATATCTGGGGTCGTACACCATTACGGCGTCCCCACAACATCATCATTGATAACGACACGAACTTTACGGCTGACGAGGTAAAACTCTGGTGCAAAAACATGGGCATCAAGCTTGATTATTCTTCAGTCTACCACCCACAAACTAACGGTCAGGTCGAGCGAGCAAATGGTCTTATCATGAGCGGCATCAAACCCAGATTAGTGTGGTCCCTCAAGGAATCTAACACGCATTGGTTAGAGGAGCTCGACTCCGTACTCTGGGGGCTGCAGACCGCGCCAAATCGCACTACCGGATACACACCATTCTTTATGGTTTACGGCGCAGAGGTGGTTCTGCCCTGAGACATTATTCATGACTCACCTCGAGTGCGCATGTACGAAGAAAGAGAAGCCGAGCTCGATCAACAGGACAGTTTGGACGCCTTGGAGGAGGAGCGTGACGTGGCAAAAGCCCGTTCCGCATTCTATCAATAGCAGGCTCGAAGATACCAAACCAGAGATGTACGGGCCAAAACTTACAACATTGGCGAGTTAGTTCTATGCCTGCCGGATAAGAAAAAGGACAAACTCAAGCCCAAATGGCAAGGTTCCTTCATCATGGACCAAGTCCTGACTGATGGAGCGTACCGTCTGCAGGATGCATCGGATAATCGACTCGAGCCGAACCCATGGAACGTAGCCCGACTTCGAAGATTCTATGCCTAACGCCGGACTCTATGTTCATCTCCTTCCTTTGTCCATTTTTTATACACTAGCTGTCTTATATTTTTCTCCTTCTCCTTTTCTTTTCTCTCACAACCTTTAGGGGCCCATTCGTGCCTTGTTTGCACGCAACTGACGCGCTATCCCCGCTCATCATACCTGGGGGCTTCTTTAACAGAAGCTTATTCATACGGGCCTTATGCCCAACACATGTGTTATCCTTCCGCATGTACCCTTTATTCACCATTATATGCATCGATATGACTTAATTTTTGGCCAAGCTGGGTTGCTTGGCTCTTGTATTTATGCCCTATGTTCCCGTTAATTCGGCTAGGGCATAAGGGGAGCACCTCTGCGATTGTTACTGCCGAGTCAGCCGGATGTGTACCTCAGACTGGGTGAAGCCGAAAGCTAGCGTTCTTAAGGGAATATTCGGTCGGTAAACTAAAGATGATTTTCACTTATTTATTTATGCGCCCCCAGATGTTTTTTCTGCATCTCTTCTCGCAGTCCGGACATGCACTTTTGGGCATGCCTCCCAGGGAAAGGAACCCCTAACGGAACTATTCTCCCTGGAAAATGTTTCTTACTAACCATGTAATATAACATAACTAGTTGGGAACTTGTCCATTAAAGCACTAATGACCCCTACGCCTGGTCTCCATGCATGCCCCGGTTCTTACATAACCGGGAGGGTATTCGGATACACTCCGGACCGTCGGGTCCCGAGGTTGAAGCGAGAAGGTCTGCCATGACAAATGATCTACAATCCGGCTAGAAGGCATTATACATGTCACTTTAAATTACATAGTCAATTTGACTGGTTGAATTCCTCTTCAATACCATCCAATAGGCTGTCTAGCCTACAATCCTGTCGGGAATACTTTGTGGCCAATTCTACTTGGTCGTACACTAAGCTCACAGGGATCTCCTTCCCATCGGGCCCCACAGGTCCGACCTCGACCATGTGGTTCGGGTCAGCCTTCGTGTACCGCGTCTTCACCATTGCCCAGGCTTCCCTGGCGCCCTGACGGCAGGCCGATATCTTCCATAATCGGAAGTGCCGCCACGCTCCCTTCAGCTTCTCTGCAAGCTCTCCAAGGCCTTCGGGCATGGAGACGGATGGCCACAAGGCCTGGGCGACGCCTTGCATCACCTGCCGAACTCGTTCGTGCAGTTGTGAGAGCTCGGGAAGAAGGTCACCAGTAGAACCGGGCATTCCCTCTGCAGGACGACCTGTTAGTATACCTACAGACATAACTCTGTCAGCCAACTTCCTCGCCGAACTCTTTTTCAAAGTTCATTCAAGCACTCACTAAATATGCCGCGTCGAAGCCGCCGATTCTCCTTAACAGAGTCCGACAGTTGGACACGAACATCTTTTAGTTCCATGCCCAGCTTGGTGTTGGCATCTAGGAGATCATTCTTCTCCTGCCTCACCCTCGTAAGCACGCTCTCACCAGCCTTCAGCTGGCGTAGGAGCTGTTGCTTATCCGGATTTACTCCAGCGTCATCTGCAATTTTATCATCAGATCTGCATATACGCCGCACTCTATATGATACTTATCATTCGTAGGATATGTTACCAGTGGGGGTCTCTTTGGGCTCCCCTGCTGCGGCCAGTGCGGCCTGAAGTTGGGCTTTGCACTCTTCCAGCTCCTGGGACAGTTGGGTATTCTTTTCTGTAACAACCTGTGTAACAAATGATCCTTAAATCAGTTATTCTAACTGTTTCAAGTCTCAGGGGCTACTGATATATATAACCACCAAATTTTCTCACCTGTATGTCTTTTACATACTGCTCCGTGGCTCTGGCTAAACCATTTTGAGCGGCACGGAGGTACGCATCTCCCGAGTCGAAGGCATCCAATGCCTCTTGGGAGAAACAAGCGTCACGAAGAACAGTCCGGCGACGCCTGTGGTTCATGGCACTTTCCACCTCGGAATTGGTGGCAGACAGTCTATCCGCATCCTCTGTCAGAGGAGCGCCCGGCGCACGCCTCGTATTCGTTCCCGCCTCCGAATCCGGCCTTGGAGCCTAGCTGGTGGAGGCACGATTAGTAGCCTCTCCGGGTATAGTCCGTCGAGCGCTCTTTTTCCTAAAAAGAAGGCATGGGCGTTAGTATGCCTCTGAGAATAATGTCTTGGAATAAAGACGGCGCGCCGTACCACTACGCCGGTGTCTCAATCTGGACTGCGTGTCTTTTCAGCCTGCCTGGCCTCACGGCCCCTTGTTGGCTAGTCGCCGTAGGCTCGGCCTTTCTCCTCGAGGACCTCCCCTGCAAAACACGGTTGTTATACGGTAATCAAAAACACGCAGGGATGGATCCCTTTTCAAAGTACTGGGACTTCGGTCTCAGTTACATGTGAGGCTGGAAGTAGCCCAGGGTAATCGGCCGTAATGGCCACCAAGGCGTTGTCATTGCTCAATTGGTGAAATACCCCATCGATCAGCTCCACAGATATGTCTGGATCCTCCTGGGAGGCCGGGTCGAGGGACCATTCCGGGTCCTCGAGCTGTGGAGGGAGGTTGTTTATCTCCCTTATAGCCTGGCGCAGCTTCTGCGCTGAAATCGCTAGGCTGAATACTTAACTATGGGAATATGAAACGGATGGGCGAGAAAAAGTCTCCGCTTACCCAGCTCGGAGGATTGTACATAGAAAATCCGCCCTGCGGGTTGACATGGAGCAATTCCTCCTCTTCCCCCTTCTAAAAAGTGGATAAGATCTTTATTAGGTCAGCAACCGATCCCGGCCCTTTACGGCCGTAGCGGGTGGCGTCATCCTCCCCGTTGAAATCCCACATGGGGTGGCCTCTATACTGAAGCGGCTGCACCCCCCCGCATAATGCATGTGGCCATGACCTCGATCATGGTCAATCCGGATCGAGCTAACAAACTTATCCGGCTCATCAGGTAAAGAACGTCCCTGTCATCTTCCTCCAGGGAGCTCCATGGACGCCAGCTCCGGCGCTTCTTCAAAGGAGCATTGTCGAACTCAGGGAGGCCGATTCGAATAGGATCCGGGAGTGGGACGTCTTCTATATAAAACCATTCTGAAGGCCAATCTTCGGGCGTCCTCTTTGGGGTTCCGGACAGATATCCGGTCCCGGCAATACGCCACACTTCGGCTCCGCCCACTTGATATATTGACCCCTTTTGAGAACGGGGCACAAGGCAGAACAGCTTCTTCCCCAGCGCGAAATGAGCGTCACAGCCCAAAAACAGCTCGCAAAGGGCAACGAATCCCGCGATATGCAATATGGAGGCAGGCGTAAGGTTGTGCTACTAGAGGCCGTAGAACTCCAGGAGCCCCCGGAGAAACAGATGAATTGGAAATCCGAGCCCTCTTACCAAATGAGGGACAAGGCATGCCCGCTCTCCCTTGGAGGGATTGGGAAGGATCTCCGCTTGCTCTCCGCCATTATAGGTGGCGAGCCCGGCTCGAACCGGGACCATGTATGTTGGGGAAGAAATCCCTTGGTCTGAAGCATCACTAATTTGCTGTGCGGGATGAAACATCTCTCCCAATCTCCAGGCTTGGGGCTAGGGGAGTGAGAGGAGGAGCTACGTCGACCGGCAATGATGGAATGGATCTTTGTCGGATGCGCTCCGATGAAGGCTCGCCGAGGGAGGATGGTGTGATTTGGATCTGAATCCTCGTCTTTTTAATAGGCAGCTCATTCACACAGCTAGGGGGGTAAATGTAAAAACACCCTAGCTCTTCGCATTCGCTCAACACGTGGAAAGTGGCCATTATTGGGCGTGGAAGCCAAGGAGCGCAACATTCACAAGAGGCTGGACACTATTTCAACAAGTACACGGAATTTGGAGAGGAACCCGCCTTGCAATGCCGAAGACAATACTGCGCGCCGGACTCATCGTCATTGAAGCCTGGTTCAGGGGCTACTGAGGGAGTCCTGGATTAGGAGGTCTCCGGAAAGCCGGACTATATCCTTCGGCCGGACTGTTAGACTATGAAGATACAAGATTAAAGACTTCGTCTCGTGTCCGGATAGGACTCTACTTGGCGTGGAAAGCAAGCTAGGCAATACGGATATGGATATCTCCTCCTTTGTAATCGACCTTGTGTAACCCTAACCCTCTCCGGTGTCTATATAAACCGGAGGGTTTTAGTCCGTAGGACAAGATACAATCATACCATAGGCTAGATTCTAGGGTTTAGCCTCTCTGATCTCGTGGTAGATCTACTCTTGTACTACCCATATCATCAATATTAATCAAGCAGGACGTAGGGTTTTACCTCCATCAAGAGGGCCCGAACCTGGGCAAAACATTGTGTCCCCTGCCTCCTGTTACCATCCGGCCTAGACGCATAGTTCGGGACCCCCTACCTGAGATCCGCCGGTTTTGACACCGACAGTCGGGGTGGTGCACCACCTTGGATATAGTCTGGCGTTGGTGCTCGACCACAAAAGATACCTCAGAAGCAGTCCGGCTAAAGCTCGGTTGCAAGTGGCTGGCTCCATAGAGGGCATCTCTAGCATTAAGCTCGTTTGAACCCTTTTAACTTTTTCAAGATCAAGGTAATATATGACACCTTAGATACAATCCAATGTTGGAACTTGGATACATTCTGGCGTAGAAGCTCAGAAGCGGTCCGACGTTGGTCCTCGAATGCAAAAGCTACCTCGAATGCAGTCTGGTGTTCGAGCTCGGACGCAAGAGGACACCGCCGCACGGAAAACACTTCAAACCCGAGGTAGGCGTAAAAATAACAAGGCATTGATAACGGTCGATAACTTAACGGGGCTCCTCGGATACCCGACATGTAAACTCATTGGACTCACTTCGGCGAACCTCAAGATCGAAGATGGGAAGATTTGTTGAACCAGTTTTCAAGACCGACGACCGAAGATGAAGAGCAGTTCGGAAGAATCGAGGAGCGCCCCCAACTTGAAGACCGGTTCAGGGGGCTACTGGCGGTGTCGTGGACTAGGGGGTACTCACCACATCGTCTCCTGACCAGGTGGATCGGGCCGAGGACTCCCATGGCAGTTTACTCATGGGCCATACGGGCAGCCCATGTCGCATTCAAGGAATATTCCACAAGACTTGATGATCAAGACAAGGACTCCTCTCCACCAACATATTCAACTAGGATTCTTGTTATCCTAGGCCTCAGGTACATTATATAAGCCGAGGCCAGCCTAGTCGATAGGTGATTATTACATTATTCATCATACCCTTAGGTTTTAGACCACAACATATGATCTCGCGGTAGATCAACTCTGTACTTCATACTCCATCAATATAAACAAGACCAGGATGCAGGATTTTACCTCCATCAAGAGGGCCCGAACCTAGGTAAAACATTGTCTCCTCCGTTCCTGTTACCATTGATTCAAGAATCCACATCTCGGGACCCCCTACCCCAAGATCTGCCGGTTTTGACACCGACACGCGCCCCAAGCCCAATCCAAATTGGGTGGGGGGCCAGCCCCCCTTTCCTTCCCTCTCTCTCCCTCTTCCTTCTTCTCCTACTCCAACTAGGGAAGGGGGGAAACCTACTCCTATTGGGAGTAGGACTCCCCCTTGGGCGCGCCATAGAGAGGGCCGACCCTCCCCTCCTACCCTCATTTATATACGGGGGAGGGGGTGATACGTCTCCAACGTATCTATAATTTTTGATTGTTCCATGCTATTATATTATCAACCTTGGATGTTTTATATGCATTAATATGCTATTTTATATGATTTTTGGGACTAACCTATTAACCTAGAGCCCAGTGCCAGTTTCTGTTTTTTCCTTGTTTTTAAGTATCGCAGAAAAGGAAAATCAAACAGAGTCCAATTGACCTGAAACTTCACGGAGATCATTTTTGGACCAGAAGAAGCCCACGGAGTACCGGAGGTGGGCCAGAAGAGTCCTGAGGCCACCACGAGGGTGGGGGGCACGCCCTACCCCCTGGGCGCGCCCCCTGCCTCCTGGCCGCCTTGTGTCCCCCCTGACCGACTTCTTTCGCCTATATATATATACCCTAAAAAATCGGGAGCAGAATAGATCGGGAGTTCCGCCGCCAGAAGCCTCCGTACACTACAAAAAAATACACATCCTTGACATTTTGGGCCGAACGAAATTTTTTTCTGTCATACATATGACACTTCTATGACGATAATTGTGACAAACCCGGTATCATCATAGATGTGGTGGGCTCCTACTTCTATGACAAAAAATCATGACAGAAAATGGGCTTTTCATCCTGGGCGGGCCGGAGACGCAGCTGCATGACATTCTTTGGGCCGTCCATGATGGAAAAACCGTGGTAGAAGCGAGGGCGAGGGAAATTTCGGGGAGTTCCCGGTTACGGTGGGAGGATGGGGGCCAAGCGATGCGCGTTTCTCTCGTACATGTACGCGCATGTGTGCGAGGTGTTGGCTCTAACTGAACCCGAGTGAGGCATTGGGCTCTAACTGAACCTGAGCGATTGCAGTGCAAGCTACGTGTTACTGAACCCGAGCGAACGATCGATGGCTGTTAACTAAACCCGATCGAGCGATTCCTTCGCTACTGCTGCTAACTGAAGTCGATCGATGCTGCCTCTAGGATGAACAGTGAGCGTTGCGGGGGGGAGGGGGGTTGGATGAATAGTGAGCGGTGGCGTTGCCTTTGGATGAACAGGACCCCGTGGTGTGGTGGAGGGCTGGATGAACAGTAGACGGTGGAGGGGTGCCCGTGGAGGGGTGGTTGAACAGGACCCCCTGGTGTGGAGGGCTAGATGAACAGTAGACGATGGAGGGGTGCCCGTGGAGGGGTGGTTGAACAATGGGCGGTGGAGTAGCGCGCGGTGGAGGCTGGATGAACAGGAGCCCGTGGAGGCTGGAGGAGGTCGACGGTAGCCTGTGGAGGCTGGAGGAGATCGACGGTGGAGATGAACAGTATCCCGTGGAGTCCCGTTTTGCGGTACACCACACCCCTCCCGATGAACAGGACCCCCGTTTCGACCGCCGGAGGTCCGTTTCGTCCGTTTTACGGTACGCCACACCCCTCCCGATCAACAGGACCCCCATTTCGACCGTAGGAGGTCCGTTTCGTCCGTTTTGCGGTACGCCACACCCCTCCCGATCAACAGGACCCCCGTTTCGACCGTAGGAGGTCCGTTTCCTCCGTTTTGTGGTACGCCAGACCCCTCTCGATCAATAGGACCCCGTTCCGAATGTAGGAGGCCTGTTTCCTCCGTTGTGCGGTACGGTATGCCTCGTTTGCATCGCCTGTTCTGTCCAAGCCCTCCCGATGAACACGATCATGCATTCCGTTCCGACCCAGCCGGTTGGCTCCCACGCATTCCGTTGCCTCCCCATGAACACGACGACGACGCTGTTTCTCCGTTCCGACCCAGCCATGTACACGAGCCCTGGCCGTACGTATGCGCGAGTAGGCATTCAAGACCCCGCCCGTATGTACACATACGTGGCCGTATTTTCTTTCTTGCACCTTGGCCTCTGTACGTACGTGCACATGCTACGTGCGCGCCTCTACTACAACACGTACGCGCCTCTACTATGACACGTGCGCGCCTCTACATCCACCAGTATAGATGTACGTACACGTTCGCGACCAGAATGACAATGCTACGTACGGTTTGACCAGGTGGGTCCCGACTGTCAGGCACTTCCTTGCCTGCAAAGATGTAGCTGGTGGGTCCCAATAGTCAGGGGGCGAATCGTTTTTTTGCCCGGACGCACTTCCTTGCGTGCGAAGATGTAGCTGGTTGGTCCCAGCTGTCAAGGGCAAACGTTTTTTTCGTGAAATACGGTGGCCCATCCGGTGGGTCCCCGCTATCAGGTGGAGGAATAATTATTTTGCACATAATAAGGAGGCACTTCCTTGCTACGGCCGTGGACCCAGCTGTCAGCCTCTCCACGTACACTCCACGTCCGATGGAAGCCGTTCCTTGACCACGTTGACCACGCCCCGCCGAGAGCACCAGGGCGTTGGACGACGGCGAGGCCTAGGAAGGGGACGATGCAGAAGTGGATGCCCACACGTAGAGTAAGAGGGTTCACTGGTTCGCTGCGGTGTGAGGCTGCCGTCGCCACATAATAATAGGGGGTGTGGGTGAGTAGAGGGATGGCCTGGCCAGCGGTGGGAGTAGTAGGGGGCAGTGAGGCCTTCGCCGCATCGCAGCCGGCCACGGGAGGCAGGAGCACGAGGCACGACCGGCGCTGGTTTGGGCGGCTGGAGCAAGAAGACCAGAGGTTGAAGAAGCACAATGGCCGTTGGATGGACATCGTACGGTCACTGGAGCTAGAATCGTGCATATTGACTAAGTTGACAAAGCCCTCCATCCCCGTCAACTTAGTAGGACCACAAGTCAGCCTGCCACTATACTGGGTCCCAGCTAACAGGGGGAGTATTCATTTTTTGTGCGTAATAAGGAGGCACTTCCTTGCGTGCGAAGATATAGCTGGTGGGTCCGAGCTGTCAGCGGCGGTAACGTTTTTTTCATGAAATACAGAGGCCCTTTCGGTGGATCCCTGATGTCAGGTGGAGGAATCATTATTTTGCGCGTAATAAGGAGGCATTTCCTTGCGTGCGGCCGTGGACCCAGCTGTCGGCCTCTCCACGTACAGTCCACTTCAGATGCATGTCGGCCATTGACCATGTTGACCAGGCCACGTCGAGAGCACCAGGGCGGTGGACGACAGCGAGGCCTAGGAAGGGAACGACACGGAGGCAGGGAAGACTCGGCAGTTGTTTCCTACACGGAGGGGAGTACGACTATACGAGGGGTTTACTGGTTCGTCTGCCATCGCCGGAGAATAACAACAGGTGTGGGTGAGTAGAGGGATGGCTAGGCCAGCGATGGGAGTACGGTGGGGCGGTGAGGCCTACGCGGCAGCACAGCCGGCCGCGGGGAGGAGGGAGCAGGAAGTCCCGCCGGCGCTTGTTTGAGCGGCTGGAGCAGGAAGAGCAGAGATTGAAGAAGCACGACAGCCGTTCGATGGACATCCAACAGTCACTGCTTGTGCGTCAACCTTTTTTTAGGAAAGCCTCAAATCTGTGGAAAACAGCATACAACCCATCTGCCATTATTTCTAATAATTTACAGCCCATTTGCTAATTCTTAAGGTTTTTTTGGAGCCCATATCCTTTTTGTTAGCATTACAGCCCATATTGTGGCCACGGTTAAAAAAATTATACGAAATTTTGCATATTTCGGTGCGGTCCGAACTATTTTTAATCCCGAAATTTCGACTCACATTCAAACTGATTTTAAAAATAAATGTATATCAATATAAAATCCAACAAATTCTCCACGCATAAAAATTAATGTAATTTAAAATCTTGAAATGAAAAAAAAGATATTTGACACTAATTGCCGGTTTGATGTGTTTTAAAAATGTACATCCCATTTCTCATTACTGATGGGCCATTTTCTCGGCCAGCCGAATGAAAGCTCTCCTCGTCTTGAAAGATTTGCAGCCCAACAGGCCTGAAAAAGCGACTTACTTGGCAAATCACAAAAAAACTGGGCTGTGGCCATGGACCCAGCTGTCAGCCTCTCCACGTATAGTACTCTTCCGATGGAAGTCGTTCCTTGACCATGTTGACCACGCCGCGCGGAGAGCACCACGGCGGTGGACGACGACGAGGCCTAGGAAGGGGACGATGCGGAGCCGGGGAAGACGCGGCAGTGGAAGCCCGCGCGGAGAGGAGTACGAGGTTTCACTGGTTCGGCTGCGGTGTGAGGCTGCCGTGCCTCAGGGCCTGGCCAGCAGTGGGAATAGTAGGGGACAGTGAGGCCTCCGCGACTCCACAGCCGGCCATGGGAGGCAGGAGCATGTGGCACGACCGGCGCTGCTTTGGGCGGCTGGAGCAAGAAGACCAAAGGCTGAAGAAGCACTACGGCCGTTGGATGGACAGCATACGATCACTGGAGCTAGAATCGTTCATATTGACTAAGTTGACAAAGCCCTTTGTCCCCGTCAACTTAGTAAGCCCACAAGTCAGCCTCCCACCAAGGTGGGTCCCAGCTAGCCGGGGGAGTATTCATTTTTGTGCGTAATAAGGAGGCACTTCCGGTGGGTCCGAGCTGACAGCGGGGGAACTTTTTTTTTCGCGAATACGGTGGCCCATCAGGTGGGTCCTAGCAGTCAGGGGGCAAATTTTTTTCTTCACAAAATACGGTGAACCGTCCAGTGGGTCCCTGCTGTCAGTTGGAGGAATCATTATTTTCCGCATAATAAGGAGGCACTTACTTGCTGCAGCCGTGGACCCAGCTGAGACTCTCCACGTACAATATACTTCCGATGGAAGTCGTTCCTTGACCACGTTGACCTCGCCGTGTTCCGTTGCATGCATGCGTCCATGGGCGTGGTGTGTCCCCACTGTCAGCCTCTCACGTACAGTCATCTTCCGATGACTCTCGGTTGTTGACCATGTTGACCACACTGCGCCGAACGCACCCAGACTGGAATGACCCGAAGATGGGGAAGACGGGGCAGTGGAGTCGCAGATGGAGAGGAGTGGGAAACTTCACTGGTTTGGGTGCGCGGCAGCACAGCCGCGGTGCCGCCCATGGGAGACAGGAGCAAGAACATAGGTTGAAGAAGGAGCACGGCTGTTGGATTAACATCCAACGGTCCAGCTGCTAGAATCATTTGTTGATTAAGTTGACAAAGCCGTGCGTACACGTCCGCTTAGTAGGCCCACAAGTCAGCCACCAAATCTGACGGGTCCCAGCTGTCAACGGGATGGATATTTTTTTTGCAAAGCAAGGAGGCACTTCCTTCCGTGCGAAGATACAGCCGGTGGGTCCCAGCTGTTAGGTGGAGGAAACATTTTTTCCAGCTTAATAAGTAGGAACTTTCCTTGCGTGCGACCATGGACCTCGTGGCTCCCAGCCGCCAGGCTCTCCACATACAGTCCTCTTCCGATGACTCTCGTTTGTTGACCACGCCGCACCGAACGCAGCGAGGCAATGGACGACGGCAAGGCCCCGGACGGGAACGACTCGGAGATGGGAAAACGCGGCAATGGAGTCATAGATTGAGAGGAGGAGAAGAGTTATAACTAGTTCTGTTGCGGCGTGGGGCTGTAGTCTGTGGAGAATAACTGGAGGTGTCGAGGGGTGGAGGGATAGCCTAGCCGGCGGTGGGGTAGCACTTCGCAGCGATGCGTGCTAAGCAGAGCCGCTAGCCGCCGGAGGCCGGACCAGGCGGTCCCGACGACGCTGGAGGAAGAAGACGAGAGATTGAAGGTGCATGCCTGCCATTGGATATAAATCCAATGGCTGTGGATGACACAATCATTTGTTGACCAAGTTGACAACGCCCTGCGTAGGCTTCGACCTATTGGCCCACATTTCAGCCTACAAAAATGTGGCATATATTTAACCCATGTTTTCTAGAATGTACAGTACATTTGTTGGGCTGGGTGAACAAATAATTTCGCTTCAATCAGGCCCATTTATATTTTTTAAGAAATCCCAGCCCATTTGCACTTCCTTGAAATACACGTATTGGGTGGGCTCGTTATATATATAATGTTATGTTAGAAGGAGCAATTAATATCAAAGAATAAACTGGAGAGGCACATATATATATATAATTAAGAAATTAGCGAGTTATTGCTCAAAATAAAAATGAGCGCGTTATTATTAAATTGGTCCTTAAAATCTTCGCAAGCTTTTGTACGCAATCACCAGGATTTTCCTTGCCTGTGAGTCAAAAACAACCAGGATTTTCCTTGCCAACTTCCGTTAAACATTTACTTTTATAAGTTAATAACACATGGGATGTTTTTATAATATATATATAAGTCTCTATAAAATATACGATAATAGTAATAATATAAATCTTTCCCTAATAATAAAGCATGTATTGACTCTTTGGGTTCACCGTCACAATACGCATCTTTCCGTGAATTTATGCTTTCAGTTTTTTTCTGTTAGTTTGGATCGACAATCTGTCCAATTGCTGCGAGGAAGTACTAAAAACTTTGTCCATCCAATTGGTCCACGTCCACATTCTCTTATTGGGCCTGCACGCATGTTTTGGCCTGCATGCACGCTTCTGTATCTGTACCTTACCTGATTTTCACACATGTACTCGAAGTAATCCCACCTCGATTGCTTACATGAAAGTCTACCAATTTATATACCTAGGAAAAATGCATATCAACAACGAGCCTCTTGAATCAACAAACACGGAGTGAGAACGAAGGGAAATTGTACAACAAAACGGCAGTCCGGCGTGAAGCTGTTCAGTCCGGCGCTCGCCGGGGTGAGGAAGCGAAGGCGCAGCACGCAGACGCCTACGAGGCAGCCTGTTCCACACGCTGGCCACCTCTACACCATGCATGACATGGACACAAGCGCGACGGATGGAGGCGGAATGCTGAGGTCGGGTTGTGGACTCGGAGTGGAGGAGCCACGGAAAGGCCCGGGAGCCACCATGGCAGCCACGAGAGTGAGATGGGCCTGGCCATGCTCGGCGGTCGTCAGCCGACTTCGTGTTTCTCTGCTGATGATCCCTGACCACCTGCTGCCCGGGGTCAGCTACATGCTGTTATCTCAGTTTGCTTGGTAGTTTCATTCTTGCTTAAGATTAGACCTAGCTGTGTAGATGCAGATGGACATTGGAGGTACAGTGTTGGCACTGATGACTTGGATAAAAATATTTTTGTATGCACTCCGAGTGGGTCAGTCTATATGCACTTAAATTTTCACATTCAGTTTCCTTCTGTTAGACGACAGCAAGGAGATAATGCACTCCTTTTTTCTGAAAAATATCATAAGGGACATCTTTTGGAAGAATGACGAGCCATGTTGGTCGTAGTTGGAGTGAAATAATTACAACTTTTTTGTGCCAAATAATCAAATATAGCACTGGTTCAGAATAAAAAACCAAAACCATGAGAAATGTTGTTGTTGGATGTCAGTGCGCATCATATATCCTCTTGGCCATGCCAGTCATAACAACAACAACTTTCTTCAGGCTGGTGATGCTGATATTGTCAATCATTCTCACTGTGGTGCCTGAGACAAAAACTCCTAAGGCAGTTTGGTAATTTATGATGTTATTACACCGGAGCACATGTAATGACAGACCCGGTAAAGAAGAATAAAACGTAAGTGTGTGCCATATTTTTTTCCCGTTGCAATGCACGGGCCCTTTTGCTAGTATATATAATGTGGTTAGAAGGGAAAACATAAATTGGACACAACATTACTTTTATAAGAGACCTGCGTTTTATACCCCACAGTAGGCATACTAACAAGTTCACACACAAATACAACAGAAAAGGTAAATATTCATATCAAACTCATGTTCACAGGACCCGTTCATATTCATAGCCAACATTCACTATCAACAACTCAAAAGATTCATATATACACAAGCTCAGCATATCTATGCATCCAAATGATTGATAGATCACACGACAATATTCATACATAATTCACAAAAGATTCAGATATACACATGTTCATTATGTTTATGCATCCAAATGATTGAGATCACAGCCAATATGATCCATGGACGAACTTTAATTACCAAGGGTACAGACTGGTAAATGGTGTTCAATCGGAGGTACTTCTTGCTAAAATTAGTTCTTGTACGAGTAAACTTTCGAGTACATAAGAGGCAGTACAGACAATCTGAACTTTGCTTGTAGGTTTATCCTCAAATAGTGGCCTCGTGCCGAGGGAGGTTTGAGCAACTTGGCCACTACTTTCATCCAACTAGTTTACTGGCTCATCTTGGTCCTGTATCTCGCCAAAATTCTACTTTGCAGACGAGAAAGGAGGCGGTTGAGAAAATGAACCACCCAAATTTTTTGTGCAGTTCAACTGAAATGGAGCATCCTTGGCGTGCAGACTGATTAAGTACCAGATGAATATATGCGTCAACCAACTTGTCTGGAATCTTTAGACTCCATGCCATATAGTTCGCTACCATATGTGCCGATAACCAAAAGGCACAAGTTGGGACCAAAGACTGGACTGCGTTTTTCTGGGCTATGCACCAAGCATTATTTTTGGCATTCAGTCTCCTAATACTTGGAGTTTGACAATTGGTTGACGCCGGTTGATACTCGATTGAATATAGGCACTTCTTGTCAACATCGATGCTTGTCTGAGTGAACTTTGGAGTACATAGCAGCAGCATAAGTACCTATCCATCTGATCATTTTGTGCAGTTCTACTGAAATCACCTGATGTAATGATTTGCCTGCGAGTTCAGGCTCCAAATTACTCCTTTACGAAATCGGCAAACAGTAGCACAATAGCAAATTACCAATACATATGACAGGCACAATAATCAGGATAAAGACCAGTACCAACCTGTGTGAGGTAGCATATCAATTACTATTTCCTTTGACTGGAAGCCGAGATAAGCCAAGCGACTGACAGCAAAGGAAGAAAGCAAGCGGAGATTAGCGACTAACAGGAAAGGACAGAAGCTGTCGAGGCAATGAAGCACCCAAAGTTTTTGTGCAGTTCCACCAAAATCGAGCATCCCTGTTGGCACATATATTGAGAGAGTGAGATTACTGTAATAGTAGGAATAGTTGATGACACATACACTAACAAATAGAAGCACCCTCATTATCTTAATGGGTAAAGTTAGCAACATAGTAGTCTCCCTTAAAGAGAGGTATTAGTTTATTTAATCAATGCCAATTAGCTCAACTCAACACTCAAAGCATTGCCATTTATCATAGGTTGCAAAACTTTAACGTGCAAAGATAAAGGAGTTTCTCATGACAGTAGCACGATACAAATAGAGATGACAGCAAACTAATATGGATGAAGGCCTTAGGCCCGTACCAACCTGAGAAAAAAAGCTTATTCATGTAGTCCCATAAGAGATGATAAAGCACTCACTGGAATCACACAATAGTATATATTTTTGTGCACTTCAATTGTATGGTTGAAATCACTCTTGTTTACCAGTGCTGAGATTATATCGAAAGATTATCAAGAACTTCCAGCAGAGTTAAAGCACCGGCTGGGATACAGTTCATTGTATTGTCTTGTGTAGTTCCACTAAAATGTATGATTGGCACAACATGATCCCTGTTTGCACAAGTAGGAACAAGGTGAAACCTTCATTAGCTTAGTGAGAAAGGATAGGAAGACATTAGCATATTACTCAAACAGTAGCATCAAATTCATGATGGACAATACGCAAAACATTGCCTCATTGAACCAATGGCAATAAATTGACATGCAAAACAATAGCACAATTATGTCATGACACTAATAATATTCCCTCCCTGCTCCACCACATGATTCACCTCCATAGACAAACATACACACGTACATGATTCAGCATAAGGTCCTACTAAATATTTGTTTAACTCTAACAGGAAAATTAGGCAGTAACAAATTAGTGGTACTTAAGTACTCCTAATTAATTAAGTGAGACAGCAGAAGTGGAAGGGCTCCTTGGAGGATCGTCTCACATGTAAGGTAGTCGTTGCTGGAGCCCTTGAATGGCCTCGACTGAGGCCTCTGGCTTCAACAAGATCGCCTTGGCACTGTTTATTCTTCTTCTTCTTCTTCCTCTTCAAGCTCTGTTTCTCTTTCTCCTCACCAGTTGGTGAAACCAAGTACATGATTGGCCTTCTAATTCAGAATTCGTTTTGTCCGTGAGGGAGTACAAGTGTACTAGTAAAAACAACATTATTTTCTCATGGCAGTCAGAAAATAGAGATGAACACATGCATTAAATATCATTCTTACCTAAAGGAAGTTTATGGCGCAAATATGGATGATGAGGATTGGAACACATATCTCCCTTTGTGCAGTTCCACCAAAATGAACCAACTGTTCCATTCTGACATTCTAGTTAAACAGCACAAAAGTCACTTCTTTTATGAAGAGTTTTGTGCAGTGCACCAAAAGGTCACAACAGCAACCAGGTGAATTGGATACCCTGTTTGCACAAAAAGGCACAGAGGAAACAGTTAGAGTGTCAAACAATTACATGCAAAAACATTTAGCTAAACTTGTCATGGCTTATAACAGTGGCATGGCTTCATTTTTACTAGGGACATTAGATTAAGAACAGCTAAGGCTGCGTTCGGTTCATAGGTTTGGTGCAGGATTTTTGTAGGAATTCCTACGATATTCTTTCCCTTCCAACCGTTCGGAACACAGGAAAGGTGAATAGTGTTTCATAGGAAAGCTGGTCTGGTAGTACTGATTCCATAGGATTAGAAACATCCACGCGCTGTTGATTTTTTGGGCGGAAGCCCGAGGCAGGCGCTCGCTGCCATGCGTTAGACAGGTTGATGTGCTGTGTTGCCGGAATAAAAAAAATCAACCTATGTGTGGTACGTGAGGTGAGGACAAGAGTAGTCACTGTGCAGCTGAATAAACAAATAGCATCTCATACTTCCAAGCATGCTACTCTAAAAAAACAAATCTGTACATTTCCTAGTCCATCCGAACACATTCTCTTGAGAGTTTCCTCCGGTTCGCTGTTCCATAGTTTTATACATACATTCCTTTCCTATTCCTCTATTTTCATCAAGACCTATGTTTTCTGCCCCTTTATTCCGAACGGAGCCTAAATATTTGGTGTAAGCGCATGGGACAGTGGGTGCAC
The DNA here is from genome assembly GCF_056163025.1 of Triticum urartu. Classification (NCBI taxonomy): domain Eukaryota; kingdom Viridiplantae; phylum Streptophyta; class Magnoliopsida; order Poales; family Poaceae; genus Triticum; species Triticum urartu. The sequence goes on from NC_141876.1 coordinate 445,592,458, forward strand.
CAGCAGTCTAGCACCATGTACGTAAACAGGGGCATAAAGTGGTGATTCATAGTTTGTTGCCCCGAGAAACAAACATCCAAGAAACATATCTGGGTTGGTCCCATTTTTGTTCACTCTAGCCACCTACTCCTATGTGTGGATAGCAAATCTAGTCCTGGTCATACCACTGTGTACAGCGTTAGCCCTATATTCCCCTTTTTGACCAAGAGACCGGTTGGATGACCAGTCTGTACTACTTTCACCCCCTTTCCTTCATGTTTGTACCAAGTCCGATGTACATACTAAATTCCCCCACCCTCACTTTATTTCTTGTTTGAACCAAGTACTCCCTCCGTCCAGAATTACTTGTCATCAAAATGGATGTGTCTAGAACTAAAATACATCTAGATACATCCATTTCAATGACAAGTATTTTCGGATGGAGGGAGTACAAGATTCGACTCCATGAAGTAGCTTTACCTCTAGCAATAGAAGAAAAAAATATGTGATGTTGGACCATCCGATCGAGAGGGGCTGAGAGGTAGAAAATGATGCACATGCAGCGACGTAGCGAGCTGGGGAAGTAGAGCTAAGGCGGTTTTGAACGAAGATATACCTGAAGGTCGTCGGGATGTGGATAGGTGGGCGGCGGGAGGCCGGATCCGCCCACAGGCAATGACGAAGGGATCGGAGGACCTCCCGCGCCGACGCTCGGCCAGAGATAACGGTGTGGCCGGCAGTGGGTCTCCTCCCTCGCTGTCGACGACGGCCTAAACGTTGCCCCCCCTCCCCTTCACCGGCGGAGGGGGATACATCCGGATCTGTAACCAGCGGTGAGGATAGAAAGCCAGTGTTTTTTGAAGGGAGAAAGACAGAGTTACTACCCCTATCTTGTTTAGATCTGGAGAGGATGAGAGTGTGTGAATAGAGCAACCCTAGCAAGCAAGCGCGGAGGCTCCGGCCTATATATACGTAGTGGGGTAGTTTTCCTTTTTCACTCCATCAAAACAATCGTTTAAAATTGTGTACTACTACATGCCAGGTCGCGGTTTTTTTAGTTGTTGATTGTTTTTTGAGATAGCTACCCGCTTGTTCCAAGTGGTGTTACGGTGTGCCAGGTCGCACTTTGTATCGTTCAAGTCTGGTACTACAAGTCCCTCCATTAAATGAACAACCACCCCCTCGTAAAAACTGTGAACAAGCCCACGGCTAAAATTAGCGGAAACGTGGGTTGCCCCAACATGCATTATTATTTATATTTTCTACTCCCTCCGTTCCTAAATATAATGTCATAGACACAAAAAAAATTTTTAGCAGTGAACCCCACATGTCATAGACACAAAAATTGTGGCAAGATTCCCTTAGGCAAGCCAAAGTGTGAGCAACTCAGGTTAGGCAAGTGTGGCAAGTGTGGGAAAAATAATGTCGCAACATAAGACAAACATAGTCACAATCCAAACAGCCCCGTAATTTTTTGTGACATGCATGAAAATTTGGTTAGTTAAATTTATAGTCAAAATTTGGCAAGGTGCATCAAATCAACACATGCAAGTATAAAAAAGGAAAGTCACGGCATGCATGCATGCATTGTACTCCCTCCGTTTCCAAATATAAGTCTTTTAAGAGATTGCAACAAGTGACTACATACGAAGCAGAATATGTCTACTCCTACATACGAAGTAGCCCATTTGAAATGTGTAAAAAGACTTATATCGAGTGCAGTGCTTTGATGTGTCGCGCCAACTCATACAAGAACAAGAAATTTGATTACTACAATGCCCTCTCCCTCGCGGACTGAGCTCCGGTGCCTTAACTGCACCTGCCTTTGGCTGCATGACAGGAGGGCCAACCACCTGTTGGGCCCACCTGTCAAGATGCAAATGAAGGAGCACTAAGTAGAAGCTTTCACTACACGCTATCCCTCCCGCACGAGGTGGACGGACATGCAGCAGTGGATTCGATGCTGTAGAAGTAGGAGTAACATCATTGTTCGTCTTCTCGAAGAGGCGAAGAGCCTCAACCCGAACGTGGTAGTTGCGAACGCTCGCGTGGTGCGGTTCCTTGGAGTACTAGCCAGGCTCTTGCATGAGACAAAATTGCTATTGTTTAACAATTAAACTCCATTATCCATTGGTTGATACTCATTCTGCATAGGTCCACGTGCTTAGCACCATTTCCTCCTGGGGTCACCAATGTTTATTTGCTAATTAATAGCATTGCATGCAATGAACTAGCCATTGCAAGTCATTAAAAGATGCACACCTCTCATCTCTTATTGGTTGATATGCCAAGAAACAAGAAACAAGGTAGAAGTTAATGCACCGCGCCTAAGTGTTTTGGGACTATTTGGTTTTCGTAAGATGACTTACACACCTAGACGGAGGGAGTAGTATAGCCCTGTAAACCGGAAAGGAGTATTTGCCTTTCTAGAGATTTCAACAAGTGACTAGACTACACCGTGTGTAGTACTCCCTCCCTTCCGGTTTATAGGGCTCAAATCTCAAATCTCATGAACCAAGGAATTTTGTGATTGGAGGAATGTATCTCATACTTTACAAAACTACCCTAATTAAACTCATGCTTTAATTACGTAGTTCTCTCGTTTTCCTCTCCGCCTTGGTCGCGGTGCACATGCGGGACATTTCAAAGCATCCGGGCCCGCGTGCCATCCACCAAATCATAGCGAGGTGCTACAGCCGAGACTCACCTGTCACCCTGGTGTGGCCGTCATGACCCGTCATATCACAAAACCCACACCTTTACGAGCAGCGGTAAGGTGGCCTCCAAGTTGGACTGGACGAAGCAACCATCATTTCACTAGAACGCTCGTTCAAGCCCTTTCTTCCCTTTCTTGAAGAAAACCTCACTCCAGGCTACTCACTTCTGCCATTTTTCTTCTGTACCGACGAAGGAAAGGTGGGCGAATCAGTTATGCTGCTATATTTTCATTCCAAGAATCTTCTTTTTGCGAAGCACCGACCGATTCTCACATCCTATTCTTTTCCCGTTTTCATTGCGATTGTGGTTTCCTTTCGATTACTTTTTGTTTGTCAGTTCATTAATGGATCCTGGAGCACTAGGCAAAGAGTTGCCGACGGATAACCCACTGGAGACAGCGATCTCCAGGAAGCGAGCACTGACCAACGAGTTGACCATGTTGGTGGGCCAACCTATGGAGACGAGGAACTCCAAGAAACAAGCACTGGCCAAAGAGTTGAGGACGTTGGTGGACGAACTCCTCCAAGAAAGTTGGAATAACAGCAAGGGCCCCACCGTGCCTACCCCAATAACTCTGATTGCCACCTATGTGAGGCTCAAGACCGAGTTTGAGGAGATAGTCGCCGTTGAGAAGCAGTATTCCCCTGGCAAGGTGATGGCCCCCATCGAGGATGAGGAGATGGCCCCGGAGCGATGAGATCCCCCGTTGAGCTGCACAAGGTAAAAAATAATGGCTTATTACCATAGTTGTGGTTTTTTTATTATTTTCAATGTGCTTGCTAATATGTTAGGGTTGTGCAGGTGCCGGTGGACGTCCTTGATGATTCCGATGTCGTGGCCCGTCCTGTTGGCATCGCCCCAGAGATCGATTCCGATGCCGCTGTCCATCCTGTGGACATCGCCCCAGAGATTGATTCCAATGTCGTGGTCAGTCATGTGGACATCGCCCTAGAAATCGATTCCCATGCCGCTGTCCGTGCTATGGTTATTGCGTGAGAGATCGATGACAAGAAATAGTTAGTCGCGCTAATCCTTCAGGGTAGTTTGCATTGGCCTGTGTTTAATTACCAGAATGATGCATGTTATCAAACCATCTTAGGGCTAGTGCACTGTCTTTTGTGGGCGGATCTTGCTACTTTTGTTTGATAGTGAATCATGCGATGAATCATGCGAACCCTCTCCGAGTTATGGAAACAGATGTATCCTCACCAGCTTTTGATGTAATATATGGCATACTTAGATGTAAGTTTGAACTGTTTATCATATCAGCAGGGCTTGTTTGATGATTCTTGGTGTTAGTAGGCTAGCTACTGTGTGAGCTATAGTACTTGCAAAACACTCACCGAAGAGAAACATTGGGGCTGATGAGCTCGTGGTACACTTATACTTATCCCTCGTCGATCGACCAATAGACCTAGCTCCTAAAATTGTAGGCTTAGCGATCAATCAGAGAATAGTCGACATACATTCAGGCCTCATTTGGTTAATAGGGTAGGAAAATTGTGGCAGAAGTACAGAGAACGTGCAACACAAAATCATAGCAGTGCAGAGACGTACTCCCTCCATTCCAAAATAGATGACCTAGGCGGGCTAGTATGGCCTAGTGGGTTTCAGTGATATGACGTGGTACAGTGCCGTCCAGTCTTCGCGTGTGGTAGCAGTATTGCGGGTACAGTAAGTTTTCTTGAAGAAGCGGAATTCAACGAAGTCATGATGGTTCCTTCGTCCGAACAACTTACAGTGGGAAAGGTTGGGCCAGCGATACGACCGGGGTAGACCAGGATAATTTTGTGCATGGCAGGTGGACCAGGATGGTCGACGTTCCACATGTCGGCAAATGAAAGTATTCTTTCCGATATAGAGGACGAGCAACGAGTATTCATTGTTTATTTTTGATGAAAGCTATTGTCTCCACTCTTACGATGGAGGAGTGTGAAACACGGCAGCCCAGTGAACTTGGCATGTGCACCACTCCCTTCATCCTCATTTAATGCCAGGTTACAGCTTTTTCTCACTTTCTCTCTATCTATTTCCTCTCAAATGTTTTTACCTTCCTTTTTTAAGACACAATTGTTTTTATGCCTTTTTTAGAATTATTTTTTTATACCTAGGAGCACGTGTAGAGACGGGCTCTTGCAGAGCCCACTCCTTGACTTTGTCAATGCCTCTCTCTCCTCCACATAAGGAGTACTTCTTGCTCTGCATGCATGTGGTGGGCAGCTGGCGTCTTGAGGGGCCAGGGCGGTGAGAGCAGGCTCCGGAAGCGGTCAGGACTCCAACATGGCCCACCTCACATTATCACCATATATTTCTTGGAGTCCGTGCACGGCGGGCGGGTGATCTCTTCTCCCTCCCCCGTTTCTCTCTTCTCAGCCAACGCCCGCCGAGTGATTATATTTCGGCTATCGACGGTTTATTCAATTACGGTCCCACATGTCAGTGAAATTGCAAGACAACGCGTGTCCCCTCTGGTGAGCGTTTGCGAGCCGGACTGTCGGGGTTGCGATGTGTACGAGTCGTAAGTGTGCCGCCTTTTCCTTTAGAACTTGCGAAGCGTAACATTTTCGCGTGATCGATCGATAGAAATCTAGAACAAAATGACGAGGGTGGTGCTTTTCCGCTCGTTAGGCGGGCTAGTTCGAGTGATATGATGTGCTACAGTGCCGTCCACTTGCTCCATTTTTATGTAAGCAAGAGTTTACACTCTTACGCGAGAGGAGTGCGGAACACCACGGATCTGATTTTGATCGAGGGATAACTGTTCCCTGCCAAATAATGGACGATTGTTAGCGATTATAGCATGATAGTTAGGGCATCTCCAGCGCTGGCCCACACATTTACATCGGCATCTTTCCGAGGACACTGATGGATGCCATCCGATGCTGCCCGCATACCTTTCGACAACTATATGAACTAACCGGACGAAATTCGTGCAAACAAAGCAAATTTCATATTAACCGGATGAAATTCATTACATTTCAAAAACTTTTCCTACAAACTAGACGAAATTCATTACATATTTCGCACAAACCGTACTAAAACCTACTGTAAAACTAATCTAAACGATCGCCGGTGCCCGACCACCATGTCCGGCCATGAACCCGAGAAAGCCGGCCGTTGGCTTTGCCTCCTCCTCATCCACCTCGATAACCTCCTCCTCCGGAGCATAAGGTTCTGAAGATTTCCGCCTCCACGTCGCCGTCAAGCGGCTAAACGGTCGCCGATGTTTACCCCACCAAGCTTGGCGTCGACTGAGTGGACTAGCGGTGGCCTTCCCGGGACCAGAGCGGCGGCGACCTACCGTGTACTACTCTTCCTCGCTGTCGGCTGTGCCCACGCACGCGCGCCGACTTCGTGGTCGTGGCGGCGGAGGGCGGCGGGGGGGGGGGGTGCCGGCGATCTCCTTTGTTTTCTCCTGCGACAGTACGTCGAAGAGAGCTTTGGACCGTGCCCGGAGCAGAGCCGCCGATGTCCCTTGTCTGCTCCTGCGACAGTACGTCCAAGAGAGCTTCGGAGCGCCAGGAGGCCATGGTTGAAGTGGTGCCGACAGAAGGAAGGGACTGGAGGAGAATAAGTGTGGGTCTTTGCCTATGGCTGGGAGCTGGGGCTCAAGTTAATATAGCGGGCGAATGGCAATGAGCCGCGGCAGACGGATGGACAACTGGCGCCGGAGTAGGTTCATCGGGCGTGAATGCGGACGCTGCTTCAGTGACTTAACTGCAGGTGCGTTTGGGTTACTGACATGTGAGCCCAACGGGCATCTGGCCCGTATGTCAGCGACACACCAATTGCACCTGCAGTGAAGTCCAGTGAATGCGGCATTGGCATTCTGGAGAGACGGTGACCGTTCCGGGCGGGAAGCGCGTGCTAGCGATGGAAGGGGTTTCAGTGTGTAGTGGCACTAAGATCGGTCGCTCACGATAGTACATACTCCGCACCATACTACCATAGTACCCTCTCTACCTTAGGCTGTTTTATAGATTATCGTTGTGATGGACGATATATATGAGCAAGGCGGTCCGAGTATGATCGTTGGTGTTGAGCCAGGTGAATACATGCTCGGCGTTGGCGTAGGCCTCCATCAAACGTCTAAACAGTAATGTCAGGCACCGCCGGGGTGCATAGGTGATGGGCTCGCCATTTGCGTTGCGCCATGAGCAGGACTTTGATTTAGAGGGCGACGTGCATGCATTAGCATGCTTTGACAGCGTGAGCGTGACTGTCTGACGCGAAGTATTTCATTTTCATTTGGCTAATGAGGATGCGTTGCAGCGACGAGTCCGTGGTTTGATTCCCCACATACGCATAATTTTGGTTTTACAGTATTTCTTTCTCCATTAACAGGTAGGCCCGCGTAGATAGATAAAGAACATGAGCTGATGAGGCACATGCGGACTGTTTGACTGGTCAACCAGACAAATACGGAGCTATACGCTGAGCCAGTGACCGTATAATCACCATATCTCGTATACAATGATCAAAGTGAGCTATCAAGACAAGTTCGATGACCGCCAATGCATTTTACTCGGTAATAAATGATCAGGATTAAAGGGGAATCCAAATTTGCTTCGTCTTCTTTCCTTGAGCTCTTCACAAACCAATGCACTATACGGTTGTCCGGCCAGTCCACCCTAGAGCTCTCACCAAGCATCATTCATGCCACCACGCCGCACACTAACCGGTAAGGCAGCGATGGCATCCCACCGCGCCGAGTTCCTCGCCGCCCACGACCGCACACAAAATGGTAGGGAAGCGATGGCATCCCGCCGTGCCGAGTTCATCACCGCTCGCGACCTCACAACTATGTGGGAGGAATTTGGAGATGCCAAGGCCGAATGGGCGGTAGAGCAAGAGGCGGCCAAAGCCACACAGAGGGAGCGGAAAAGTCAGAAAGCACTCAATAAAAGAGAGGCCCGCTGCTGCAAGAAAGAAAAGGACGCACGAGCTGCTGTGAAGAGGTCGGCGGAGATCCAAGCACGGTGGGGTGTCGCCGACAAAGCCGGGAAGAAGAACGACGATGTCTGGCCAGCATGTGAGAAGTAGTAGTACTAGTAGTTAGTGTGTGTGTGTGTCTGTGTCTGAGTACGAGCATGTACCAATACTACTAGTTACTATTGTAGTTTTTAGAGCAAATTACCAGTACATTAGCCTAGACTAAATGGAAAAATTCCTATCCTAAGCATCAAATGGCATCTCTTTCTCTATAGGAATTGAGATGCATGTCATCTCACTTCCTATGATTTTCATATTCCTATCCTATGAACGAAAGGAGGCCTCTGTTGGAGTAACTACTTTAGCTAGCAGTACTGCTAGTACAGTAGTTTTCTTCAAGAAGCGGAATTCAACGAAGTCATGATGGTTCCTTCGTCCGAGCAACTTCAAAGTGGGAAGTGGGCCTGTGATTTGACGGCTCATTAGTCATTGTTACTGCGGTGCGATGACCTGGGTGACTCTCCCTTGGAGTTCTGCGTGCATGGCAAGTGGACTAGGATGGTCGACGTCCCACATGTTGGCGAACGGAAGTATTCTTTCCGATATCGAGGAGCAAGGAAACCGCATGGTATAGTATCACTGCCGATTGGTTCGCAAAAAAATAGTATCACTACCGATTTATAATAATTTTTTATTTTTGATGAATGCTAGCGTTTCAACTCTTAGGATGAAGGGTGCCAAACACGGCACGTGCTGGATGTCCCACACGTCAGCGAAAGGAGTGGGACATGAACAGCGTGGTAGAGCCCAGTGTAAAAAAACAGCGTGGTAGAGCGTCTCCACTTCTTCCACTTTTGGGTCGGAGACCACACGTAGTAGTACTTAGTGGTATGAATGATACAAAGTGCGACCTGGAGAGAAAGACACGTCTAGTTGGAAGGTCTCGGGGCATACACGTAAACAAATATAAAAGTTAATATGTGCCTGCAACTAATATAGTAGTAGTAGAGTACTTAGGCACGTACTCCATAACATCACCGTGCATTGCACGTACAACATTTGGTGGTAGTACGTAGTAAGAGACAAATGCCGCCCAAGAGTTCCCTTCTCGACCTACTTTTGGGTGTTTGGTAGAGTGTATGGAGGGTGCATGAGTCCACACTAGTTTAGCACAAATACACTAGAAGCATGCATGAAGAGAGCATGCATGAAGAGGGGTGTTGAGTTGAGCATGCATGAAGAGGGAACAACTATGCTGAGATGAGAACGCAACCAAACACACCCTATATGCCACGCATGTTGATACCATTTGTGCCTTTCTACTTCACTTACTGCGCTACATTACTCAGGTTCGTACGTCCACTCCTGGGTACATGTCCGTCTCGTAGTTCCAGTCCCACGTGTTCTTCATATAGAGGGAACGATCCTTGCATAACACGTGCACCTTGATGCTAGATGTCTCGCGTGTTGGCAAAAGGATGAACAAAGCTCACGTAAGAAAATAGAGTGGAAGAACATAGATTCCAGACGACCGAGAAGGAGCAAGGAACCTCGTGGTGGAGCGTCTGCACTCATAATATTTAATATTATTCAGCGATATAAAATTAACCAATCATCTCCACAGTGGACTAGAAGAGTACGAAACACGGCAGCCCAGTGTAGTTACATCATACTAGTACATGGCTAACCCACGCTATCACCATATTTCTTGGCTTCCGTGCGACACCTATCTCTAGTAATCCAGCAGCCTGTATCGCTTCTCCCTCCTCGTCTCTATCAAAGTGCGGCGGACTGGCGATTCTGCCATCTATTGAGGTCGGTTAACTATCACATGTTAGCGACATGCCAAGAGCATTCTAAAAAAATTCCTTTCACGTTCCGTTTTCAAAAAGAAAAAAATCCTTTCACGTACGAATTTGCCTGTATGCTTTGAGAAACTTGCATGTCCTATACTGCTCCTGTTTGATACTCTAACTTAGCTAGAGCCTAGACTAACTCATGACTAACCCTGAAATAACTGTAGCCAAAGAGGTGTTTGTGTGACAGGGTTAGATTGACAATAAATGCACTTCATGGAGAGAGAAAAGTGATTTTTCAGTGGTCCCAATGAGAACTATCTCCAGTTAGCACCTCTTGGGTGGGATAGTTTTTTTTGGTGGGTTCGGTGCAACTTGCTCCAACTTGCCCCAACTAGCTCAAACTAACTCTAACCCATGGATCCAAACAGGGCCTATGGCCAGTCTCGACACGGAGCAGTCGCGTGCACCGGGAATCGGCGCTCTCTCGGCCGTCGCGCCACTTCAAAGCCGGCGCCAGTGAGAGGTCGCGTCCGCTCTGGCTGGGCATTAACGCGGCACTGACGCTCCAGGGAGACGCTCACCGTTTCACGCGGGAAGCGCGTGCTGGCAAGGGAGTATAGGTTTTGAACCGTTTCAGGTGTAGTACTGGTAGTTTGCAAAACTACTCAATTATTGCACTCAGTTTCCTAAGAAATTGTGGTAAAAAATGTTACTCCACAGCCCGCTTCCCTTCTCCTTCCTCTTCCACCGCCCGCGCACGTCCGCGGGAAGCGACCGGTCAACCCTTATATAGGAGTGCTAGCACAAAAAGATGCATGCATGACCACTAAAATTTCCATATTAAAGCGCCACTCCGGCGGGAGTATGGCGTATGTTGTTACCTTCGGCTGGCCCATGGCTACCGGGCGATGGCGACCAGAGAAGAGGCGGTAGGAGGGGAATGAATGCAACTACTGTTTGGGTTCACCTTCTGGCTTAAATAAATGCGCAGCATCACGTGTACCCACGGGTGCACAAATTGTAACATACGCGTCTGCTTAAGTGGGCGTCACGTAACTGGTGTGTGTGTGTGTGTGTGAAAGAGATTCTGAGAGACAGAGTGCGTGTGTGCGACTCTACTCTTCGGACATGTACGCAACCTTTTGCATCGGGATATAAGTATAATGGTATTTACTTTAGCTAGTGATTTATGTGGCGATGTTAACGTGGTTGTGTCAAAAAAATGTCACTTCCTGCTCGTGATTTGTGTTATATAATTAGAAGCAAGATTCTCGTGCATTGCAGGGAACATCAATATGCATTTTTTTACAAAACACCTGTTGTGATTGACCCATGCAGGAGTAATCCAATGTGTAAAAACTAATGATATCTCGAGAATTTTATCGGAAAACTGGTATCTCGAGAATGTCATCGAAAAAAAGAAAGATGAGAGATAAGGCAAGGAGGAGTGGAGCGTGGTGGTGACTGGTGGTCGGAATGGGCGGAGGCATGGGGATGGACGGCGCCGGCAGGCGGCAGCGGCCACCATGCATGCTAGATTGTTCCAGAGACTTATTCCTTTTTTAATTGCTGAGTAATGAGGTTGTGGGAGATAATGATGTGGAGAGAGGTGCAGGTATCTTTTGTAAAATTATCATAGTTTGCTTTCTATCCTCGGATATAGATCATACAGTCTGTATTACAAGATGGCAGGCACACCATCACCACCAACTCGTTTTTTATAAGGGTACAGATGATAAGTTTGCTGACTACTAAATTAAAGTGGATTTTGTCCATGTTATGCAAGTAAATAAAGGTGATTGTTTATCATACGGGTAAGGTTGGATGAAGGGTGGTAGGAACAAATGCTCCGCCTAGAGCATGTGTGTGTGAGATGGAGTCTTAGTGTGTGTGTGTGGGGTGTGTGTGTGTGTGAGAGAGAGAGAGAGGGGAGAGAGAGAGATGGAGTCTTAGTTTTTGTGTGTGTGTGTGAGAGAGAGATGGAGTCTTAGTGTGTGTGTGTGTGTGGGGGGGGGTGTGTGCATGCGTGTGTGTGTGTTTGTGTGTGTGTGTGTGTGAGAGAGAGAGATGGAGTCTTAGTGTGTGTGTGTGGGAGGGTGCGTGCGTGTGTGTGTGCGTGTGTGTGTGTGTCGCGGGGTCCTCTGTGGCGGATGTAATTTAAGTGTGCATGGCTTCATCGTAGAGAGCTGATGTGTATGGAAGAGGCCACCAACGATGGGGTGTGAGAGAGAAAATGCCCGTAGGGAGGGAAGAGAAGGTGTGTGCGCATGAGAGGAGTCGACATCGAGAGAACGTGTTTGTTCGAGAGACACTGAGGAAGACTACTATATATCGATGGTGCATGTAGGCGGGAATTAAACAAAGGGATGGTCTTATTGGTTTCGGGGATATAGGGGAAGAGTGAGAGGCGGGGGGCAGGGGGGTAGCTAGAAGGAGATTGTTAAGTGTGAGTGTGTGTTTTACCCATCCAGGCGGAAGTTATGTGCACAAAAGAGGAGAACGATTCGATGTGGCGTTAGGATTGAGGGTAATTAACTACGTATGGAGACATAAAGACCTTGAACGTGCATGTGTGAGAGGTATACATGTATATGTGGGATGTGTGTGTGTGCACGCGCGCATGATCGAGATAAAAGAAAGAAGACATAAGTCATAAGATTAACGACATGGGAGAGACGGATCGGTATGACAATATGCATGCATGTGAGAATGCAGGGAAGAAGGCCCGACAATTGAGCATGTGTTTTTGTCTTTAAGAGATAGTGGCATGTGCTGGAGCATGCATCTATGGAGAGCAGAGGGAGTGAGGTGCAACGATTGTGCAAAAGAGACCAACCTATAAATGCATATGTATGGAGAGACATATATAGTGTGGGTGATAGGAAGCAAGACTCCGTGTGAGAAAGAAATGTTGACGGAGAAACTACATATAGATACAGATATGGAGATGCTAGCTAGAGGGACATCCGCTAGTTTGGGTGTTGGAGATGACCGTCGGGTGGTTCAAAAGGTGAAGTTATATATGTGTGTGAGAGGGCACTTGACTGCATGTAGAGAGAAACATATGTAGTGTGCGTGATAGGAATCAAGAGTGAGGGCGAGAAAGAAGGTTGATGGAGAAACAGATAAATAGAAAGATAAAGATGCTAGCTAGTGTGCGTTAGAGATAGGAGTCGAGTGGATCAAAAGGCTGGGTTATGTGTGTGGGTGTGAGAGAGATAGAGAGAGGGTGCATGTGGTCACATACAAACAGATATCAGAGAGAAATGAGATCCAGAGAGACGGAGTTTTGTGTCTGCGAGAGAGAAAGATATTTCACAACGAGAGTGATAGCTAGAGAGACATATGAGGGAATGCAAGATATCTCTAGGGAGAGAGGGTGTGTGTGAGCGACATACAAGAGAACAATGGAGAAATATGAGACCCTGGGAGACAGAGTTTGTGTTTGTGTGTGAGAAAGAGATATTGAAGAGGAAGAATCGTAGGTTCTCATATCTAAGGAGTGAAAGACATCTCTGTATGAGGGGTGTGCGAGTGGCACACATGGGAATAGTAGAGAGAAATGAGACCCCGGGAGACAAAGTTTTGTGTTTGTGTGAGAGAAAGAGATTCCACATGGAGAATCATAGTTAGAGACACATAGGAGGGAGCGAGATATACTTAGAGAGAGATAGAGTGATGAAGGTCGAGGGAGAGAGTACCGTCAGTGTGTTACGAAGATAAAAGATCATTGTCGACATACAGGTAGCACGAGAGATACCTGAGAGATGATGAACGCGTATAGGTCCAGAGAGATAGTCCTATATAAGCATGAGTGATAACTATATGAGACGAATATTTGGATTAAAGGGGATTCAAATATTTAAACTGGAGATCACGACATCGATAATATCATAACGCAAATTGGTGTATCAAACATGCATATTCATTTGAATTTGGGCACACATGTAATTTTATATAGTTTATCAATATTGGTGATCCATAGATTCTTCAATTACAAACAATGCATGGTTTATATGCAATTAATGTCTAAACGGGATTACACTATATGTTGCGTGTGTGAAACACATTATACATGTTTGAGAAGTAAAAAAAACCCGCATGAAACACACATTAATTGGAGACAGTTAGTGAGGAATGCATACATTGGATTTCAACATAAAGTGGATTCAAATATTTGAAAATCGAAATTGATGGATACAACCTTATGAATCTGAGATCATGCCATTTGTAAACCATATTTATGTATAAATGGTGTTGTTCTTTTGAAAGTATATATAAAAAATGATGTATATAGAATGTAATTCCAATTGAATATGGATCCCGCCCGAAAAAAATAGAATACAAACGGGATTCGAATTGAGTTGGCATGGTAAACGTGCACTCTGCAAAATTTGAACGAAGCGGGGAAAGTCGCAGTAACCGCCCGAAACCAAAATCTACGAGATGGAAATCACTACTGCCTGTCCCTGCCACGCAAAGCCTATCTGCTGGATTTCTATAGGTTTCGATAGGGGTAGGTTTGTAATTTCACCCAAACATGATGTAACCGCCTCTCACCCAGATTCATACACGGTGGGCGCCAAAACACAGTGTGTCCTCGGCCGAAATCGACTCCCTCCCCGATTCATATTCATACACGGTGGGCGCTAAAAACAAACTCTCGTCGGCAAATATTCGGTGTATGCGAGATTACTGTCCTATCCCCAACCGACTAATGTTGCTGTGATGTAGTAGAAATTTGAAACGGGGGCTAAGTTTGTAAATTTTCTCGCATTTGAGACAAGCGCGCCCTGCATACATGGTTCCCCCCTTCCTCTCTACCTTTTCCCCATTCATACTCCGTGGGCGCCAAAACACCCTCTCCACCCCACCCTCCTCCGTCCGCCGCCGTCCGCCACCCCATCCACCGCCGTCCTCCTCCACCATGCCGGAGCTGATACCCCGACGCCACCGTCCATTACAAGAGATCGACCTCTCTCATCCACGGCTTCAGACCGGGATCCTTGCATCCCGTCCTCTCGCTTCATCCCTGCCATCGTCCACCTTGCCGGGCCGCTTCTACGACCGTCTCGTCAACCGCGCCCCGCCGCCACCATCTACCCTCCTAGATCTGCTTCCACGCCGCCGACAGCCATCGCTACCGCAACACCGTCAAATTCTCAGCAGATGCGTACACGGCGCCGCACCAGAGGCGGTACTCTTTCGTATCTGCTCAACTTATATATCGCAGCAAGAAAATAGATCGCCACTGCTTTACTCTGATTTCTTGTCTTGGTTGCGAAGTTGCCTTTGTCTGGTTTGCACCTTCAGATCCGCCATGGCATGCTCAACACTATACTACCAATGCTTATGGTTTTCCCCTTTTATATTCCACACTAGTTAAAGCACAGTAGACTAAATTTCAAAATTGGGTTAGTCGATTTTTCAGAGCTCACCGGAGTTCGCTGGTGCGATCGAAGGGGCTCGGGTGGTTGTGGGGCCTCGCCGAATGAAGAAAACTCGACACGGTGGGGGTTGGGGCGGGGGTGGGGGTGGGGGTGGCGGAGGAACACAGGCGGTGGGGGCTGGTGGTCCGGCCGGCGGCCCGTGCGGTGTTCTGTATGGGAAGAATCAGAGACGAGGAAGAATAAGGGTTAGGAGACGTAGGATCTTCATCCAACCGCCTGAAATGGTCGAGAGACAGTTGGGAGTTGCATTCTTAATGCACTCTGGTTCATCATGTGTGGGCACTACGCAACCAACATTTTATTATCCAAAATCTGCTTGCTCTTCTTTACCATGTTCCTCTTCCGTTCTTCTTTAATATGTACTCTCTCCGTTCCTAAATACAAGTCTTTGTATAGATTCCACCATGGACTACATATGGAGCACAATGAGTGAATCTACACTCTAAAATGTATCTGGATACATCTGTATGTGATCCATAGTGGAAATCTCTACCAAGACTTATATTTTGCAACGGAGGGAGTATGATAGTAGTACAGTATGTTCCTTGTACTGAAGATGAGCAGGGACATTTGCAGTGTAGAGGTCTATACGGTCGGTTGTGATAGACACTTTGAGCCTCTTTGATTCGTAGGATCTTGTAAACATAGGAATAGGATTTGTAGTGGCCTGCCCACTTGAATCCTATAAGAATAGCAAGGAAATGTGGGGAGCTGTGTCGCCTTTGAGAGTTACACTGATATTAACAGTACCGCACCTTCACTTGAAGAGAGCTGGTATCCGAAGCCTTTCTAGCCGTACCGGCAATACTAGCACATATATTCCAGCAAGTTCCACTTTGCTGATTTTACTCTGATGCTTAAGGTTTTCTCGTTATATCTACACTATGATCTATGTAGCTGCTTTGTGTCGCACTAGCAGCAGTCCACTCTTGAAGCTAAACACTGCAATGACTTACAAAATTGGCACCAAGGCATTGAGAGCCATTCTGGATGCAATGAAACTCATACGCTCCCCACCTGTTGATTCTTGTTCAGAATATGATCCTAATGACTATTCTAACCTCGAGGAGTCAAAGGCAGATGGCCTGTCCTGTTCACCCATCAAGGTGCCTGTTCTAATTTGGCAATGTTTTATTGATTGCGGGTATCTTGCATATGTTTTCTTGCATTTCTTCTACTTAGTTGCACCGCCATCTTCTTAGTTTACTCATGATATATGTCGAGATGCCATGCCCATCCATTATCAATACATATTCCATCTGTCATCATACCATGTTTTTTCACTCAAATGTTGTTCTTGTGCATCAGACATCAAAAAGGAAGAGGGTGATTGCTGAACCTGAAGGGGCACCAGCAAAGTCCTTGAAAAACGCGGTGGTGCCGGAGAAATCAGACAACACCCCACTTATATTGGCTGTACAACCAGTGACACAAAACGTAGGACCGACTCCAGCAGACTATACCCATACTTCACTGGCCACACCACTAGCCCCACCACACAGGACCTGCACTCCAGCAAAAGGTATACCGATTTCATTTGCCATAGCACCAACTGTACCACAGAAAAATCCCACTCCAGCAAAAAGTACAGCAAGTCCACCGGCCGAAGACCTATCCCAACTACAGAGACGGCCAATTCCTGCAAATTGGAACCCCATTCCATTTATTCCCAGTTTAAAAGACAATGCTTTCAATGTTGTTAGGGACTACGTGCATATATTCCCATCATGGGAAGATTATTGTGAAGACAAACACCATTTTCACATCTTCCTATCCAACTTACGTGTAAGTGCTATTATTCATGGTTATTATTTTCCTGTTTTCTGCTGATTGAACACATCAATGATTTACATTACAGTGTTGTAACTAGGTGAGGGTCAATCTGGATAGTCATGATGAGCAAAGCTTGCTTGTGCTTTTCAAGGAAGCATTGCCGCAGTATCGGTGTTACCTGAGGAAATCACACTTTGATGGAAAGTCTATAAACGAATTTCCGGTGAAGTCTCCTGTGCTAAATTAAGAAGACATTGAATGGAAAAACCTTGTTATGCACTGGTCTCGTTCCTAGGATGAGGTACTGTCTATGAAATCACATGACAATTTGAACTTCTACTTTTCTGCATGTGCCTTACGGATCTTTTTTGCAGGAAATCTGCTCGAAGAAGAATTCTGGTTTGACAAGAACGACATGATATCGCAAATATGTTGCCCACTGCTTTACTCTTGTTAGTACCCGTTGTCCTGTATCACTGTACTTGCATGCATACCTGGTTCATTATGTGACAGCAGTATGCATGATAGCTTGCTTATCAATTATTCGCTCCAGATTATCCGATCTGTATGAATGGTTACATTACTGTAGAATATATCCAATGCCAATGTTTTTTTAGCTCTGCATTGTTCTTGTAAGTACATGTTGTCCTTTATCAGTGTACTTATAATGACAGGTAGTTGTTCATGTACCATCACTCTGCAGCTTATTTTCCTTTGCCCTCCATTTTCTACACATCAGATCTATATTTACTCTTACCATAAGGTTGGTACTGAAGAAGTTTAGCTGTGCATTGCTCTTGGCTGTACCTTTTACCTGTATCGCTGCACTTACATTTATAGCTACTTGGTTATGTAGCATCACTCTTCATCTTATCTTAAATATTCTCCATTTTTTCGTATATTATCACATCTATATTTACTCTTAACAAAATGTAGAATAAAGGCAATGCTTCATGAAGAAGATTCTATGGTAAACTTCTTGAATTGCCCCCCATCAGCATGGACAAGGCCTTTATAGAGCATGTCTTCACCAATAATGTAAGTTTGTCCATCTCAAGCCTTCAAACTTTGTTGTATATATTTGGTTAGGCATGACTGCAATAACTGTTTATTTTTGGTGTTTGCATCAAATTGCTTGTTTAAAGTTTATTATGTAGTTCATAAACAAAAGTTTGTGCTTTCTCAATTTAAGTTTTCTGTTGTACAACCAAGTTCCTTCTTCATACCATGTAAATTAAGCTATACAGAGCAAGTGATCTTCTTTTGCACTGCATGTATGCTTCTATTCTTCATCCGTAATCTAGTGGTGTGGTGAACCTACCCACTACAGCACAATGTCATATTCTGCAATGTCTTAACTATGAACAATGTCATATCATTCTACTATTATTTAAACCATCTCTTTATTTGCCAATCTGAAATGGTATAAATTGACAGCACACTAACCATTGATACTTATGAGTTCTTGATCTGTAATCCAGTGGTGTCGTGAAGCTGCCAACTCCTTCACAATGTCATTTCCTGCCATGTCTTGACCTGAACAATACCATATTGTGTTAATGCAATTTTAAACTGTGTCACTTTATTCGTCAGTAAGAAATGTGATGAATTGTCAGCACTGATACTTTTATGTGCAAAACCTGTCATCTGTCTGCTTGTTTATCTTTCAGAGTGAGGAAGATAGAAGTGTTGAACAAGCGCAGTCTCATCATCTTGCTCAGCTGCTTGCGCTGCAGCTCCCCAGCAGGGCTAACCTTTCTTGAACTCTATTGAAGTGCTGTCGGTTTTGTATATTATTTTGTCGGCGTGTTTATTTGCACTTGTGGCGATCTTTGATGCCCAGTGTATGTAATCTGTTGTCTGCTTGTGCTTTATTATCATAGTGGCGAACTTTGATGCCCAATGGATGTAATATACCGTAATTTCTTTATTGTATAGTCTAGGTTTTCTCTTATTCACGATGCTGCAGTTATTTTACTGTATATATATCTTGTCTTCGCAGTAAATCGGCCAAACCGTAAAATTACGGTACATAATTGGGCCGTCATGCAATCACGATGTAGGTTGGGCCTGAAACGTGCCGAACAGCTCACGGGCATGCAGCAGCCCGAAATGAACCCCGACCCATGATTGTGCGAATCAAATCACGGGCTTTTAACAGGCCAAAATTTTCTCGGTCCTTGTTTGGCCCAATCAGATATCGGCTGCGAGCAGGCCGGATGCAAACCGGGCCGTAGTTAGGCCCAACTATATGACGGGCTTTTAACAGGCCGAAATTAATATAGGGCTGAAATGTTAAACGGGCCCTTAACAGGCCAAAACTAATATCAGGCTGAATTACTAAGTGGGCCTTTTGCAAGTGGGCCCAAAAGCATAGTGTCCAGTTGTCGGGCCGAATCTGATATGGGCCATAATTGAGCCCAAAGCCTCTTAAAGGGCCGGACCTGATCTGGGCCGTAATTTGGCCCAGAACGTGGTAGGCTTTTAACGGGTCGGATCTCATATGGGCCACTATTAGGCCCGGAGCGTGGCAGTCCATTAATGGACCGGATTAAATATGGGCGGCATTTGGCCCAAAACATGGCAGCCAGTTAATGGGCCGGCCTACTAGGGTCCTCAAAATCTTGTGAGCCTACAGCTGGGACGGCCCATTAATGTCGGCGAAATATCATGGGCCTTTATCTGGGCCGGCCCATTATGATCCGCAAGAGTCTTGTGGGCCTTTACCTGGGCCGGCCCATTATGGCACACAAAAATCTTGTGGGCCTTTACCTGGGCCGGCCCATTATGGCCCGCAAAATCTTGCGGGCCTTTAGCTGGGCCAGCCCATTATGGTCCGCAAAATCTCGTGGGCCTTTAGCTGGGCCGGCCCATTATGGTCCGCAAAATCTTGTGGGCATTCAGTTGGGCCGGCCCATTTAAACTTGATGGGCCAGTCCACGTGTCAACATATCATAGGCGCGTCTCGCCCATTGGATGAGTGACACCTGTGCCAACGCGGACCTGACACGTCTCCTCCAGCCAATGATGATTTTACACGTGGAAAATCCCCATTGGTCGGGGCTGTTAACGGGTTATCGGATCCAAAACCTGACCCGATAGCTTAACGGCGTTCCGTTACGGTGGATGCCACGTGTCGGTCACCCTTGATGAAAGCACTTTTGTGACGCGCGATTTATCGTCATGGAAGTGGACACTTCCGTGATGATAATTTTGGTAATGTCAAGGAACACTTCTACGACAGCACATGTATGACTATCTTGATTCTGTCATAAAATCCTCATGGATGTACATGCATGACAGAAAACGCGACCTACTGTGACAAACACGTATCATCACGGAAGTGTATTTTTTTGTAGTGGTAGCCACCAAAAACCAATCTAGACCCGTTCCGGCACCCTGCCAAAGGGGGGAATCCCTCTCCGGTGGCCATCTTCATCATCCCAGCGCTCTCCATGACGAGGAGGGAGTAGTTCACCCTCGGGGCTGAGGGTATGTACCAGTAGCTATGTGTTTGATCTCTCTATCTCTCTCTCGTGTTCTTGAGGTGGTACGATCTTGATGTATCATGAGCTTTGCTATTATAGTTGGATCTTATGATGTTTTCTCCCCCTCTACTCTCTTGTAATGGATTGAGTTTTCCCTTTGAAGTTATCTTATCGGATTGAGTCTTTAAGGATTTGAGAACACTTGATGTATGTCTTGCACGTGCTTATTTGTGGTGACAATGGTAATCATGTGATCCACTTGATGTATGTTTTGGTGATCAACTTGCGAGTTCTATGACCTTGCGAACTTATGCATAGGGGTTGGCACACGTTTTCGTCTTGACTCTCCGGTAGAAACTTTGGGGCATTCTTTGAAGTTCTTTGTGTTGGTTGAATAGATGAATCTAAGATTGTGTGATGCATATCGTATAATCATACCCACGGATACTTGAGGTGACATTCGAGTATCTAGGTGACATTAGGGTTTTGGTTGATTTGTGTCTTAAGGTGTTATTATATTATGAACTCTATGATAGATTGAACGGAAAGAATAGCTTCATGTTATTTTACTACGGACTCTTGAATAGATCGATCAGAAAGGATAACTTTGAGGTGGTTTCGTACCCTACAATAATCTCTTCGTTTGTTCTCCTCTATTATTGACTTTGGAGTGACTCTTTGTTGCATGTTGAGGGATAGTTATATGATCCAATTATGTTATTATTGTTGATAAAACTTGCACTAGTGAAAGTATGAACCCTAGGCCTTGTTTCAACGCATTGCAATACTGTTTGTGCTCACTTTTATCATTAGTTACCTTGCTGTTTTTATATTTTCAGATTACAAAAACCATTATCTACTATCCATATTGCACTTGTATCACCATCTCTTCGCCGAACTAGTGCACCTATACAATTTACCATTGTATTGGGTGTGTTGGGGACACAAGAGACTCTTTGTTATTTGGTTGCAGGGTTGTTTGAGAGAGACCATCTTCATCCTGCGCCTCCCATGGATTGATAAACCTTAGGTCATCCACTTGAGGGAAATTTGCTACTGTCCTACAACCTCTGCACTTGGAGGCCCAACAACATCTACAAGAAGAAGGTTGTGCAGTAGACATCAAGCTCTTTTCTGGCGCCGTTGCCGGGGAGGTTAGCGCTTGAAGGTATATCTTTAGATCTTGCAATCGAATCTTTTTGTTTCTTGTTTTAGCACTAGTTTAGTTTATAAAAGAAAACTACAAAAAAAAAGGAATTGAGTTTGCCTCATACGCTTCATCTTTTTAATATTTTTCATGAGAATGATGGAAAGGAAAATTGTGCTCAAGTGCTAGAAGAAGAAGTCTATAAAATGTTTGGCACTAAATCTTTGAATTATGAGCATGATTGCAATGTTGTTAGTATGAACTCCTTGAATATCCATAGTACTAATGATGATTGCACTAGTCATAATGAAAATGTCTCTTATAAGCATGCCAATTTTTGTGGAGTGCATAGAGTTTGCAAGTACACACCAAATAGGGAAGATAGATTTTGCAAGAGGCATAAGTATTTGGAAAACTAAATGGTTGCAAGAAAGGCTAGACGATTGTGCTAAAAGATTCAATATTTATCGCCATCCTTGTGAACTTTGCAATGAACATGGTCATTTAAAGCTCCAATGCTATTTGTTTCATGATCAAACGTGTCCAAAAATTGTGATAACTTGATTACCCTTGAGCATCATAAAGAGCTTTGTCTTCTTTTGAGGTATGAATAAATGAAACGTGTAACTGAGGGTATTCCAAAATTTAATCTTGATAGATTTCTTGATTTTGATCTAGAGGAAATTTATATGTATTGTGCGGTGAATTGCATTGAAAATCCTTACATTGCCAATTCCATAAAGTCAAGAAAACAAATAGAAGATGAAGAGAATACTAATGAAAGGGAAGAGACTTCCCAATACCCTCCTATTATTTCTTATGCTGAATCAGGTAACGAGGAGGAACCTTCTATTCAATCAATTTTATTAATAAGGAGCTCCAAAAAGAGGATTGAAACCACACATAATGAGAAGAAGAAAAAGAAAAGACGGAGAAACAAAGGTAAAAAGATCTCTCTCCCAAATGATGTTGCTCCTATTACTCCTTGTGATGATGATAATCGCTATACTATTGGTGCTATCCATACTATTAATGATGAGAGTGATTATGCTTATGATATGAAAAGGCCCAAGCTTGGGGATGCTATGTTTGATGAGAATGACATGTTTGAGAATGTATTTGCTGCAATTAATGTTAGTCCCAAGCTTGGGGATGCTATGTTTAATGAAGATGATATTTGTAGTCTCCCAAGTTTTGATATGCAAATTTATTATGATGATAGCATGCCTCCTACTTATGATGATTATATTGATGAAAGTGGGTTTGGAAGAGTGTCAACTTTAGGAAGTAATGATCCCACTATTTTGGAGGATGTTGAATCTTATTGTGATAATTATGAAAGTGGATTTGGAGAGGTCATGACTTTATTTAGTAATGATTCCACTATCTTGGAAGAGGTTTCAATTGATTGTGATGAGAACAAAGTTGCTACTTATGATGATTATTGTGATGATACTCATGCTATAAAGAGTAGTGATGATTATATTTATAAAACTTGTCATGATTATGATTACACTTTTTCCGAATATTACTCTATTAATGTGGAAACAATTTGTACTATTCGAGTCTCTTACGATACTCCCACTATTCCGAATGAGAAGGATTTTTCTTATGTGGAGAGTAATAAAATTTCTATGCTTGTAGATAATGAAAATAATGCTTTAGGTGCTGGTTATATTGTTTAATTCATTCATGATGCTACTGAAAATTACTATGATGGAGGAACATATTCTTGTAGGAATTGCAATAATATCAAGTTTCCTTTCTATCTGCTTAAAGATTTGAAGTTATGCTTGTTTTGCCCTCCTATGCAAGTTGATTCTTGTTCCCACAAGTTGTTTGTTCACAAAATCCCTATGCATAGGAAGTGGGTTAGACTTAAATGTTCTAGTCATATTCTT
Organism: Triticum urartu; assembly: GCF_056163025.1. NCBI lineage: Eukaryota > Viridiplantae > Streptophyta > Magnoliopsida > Poales > Poaceae > Triticum > Triticum urartu. Next base: position 445,615,645 of record NC_141876.1, read on the forward strand.
CATGATGCTCTCTTTATATTTCAATTCTTATCTTTTATGTGAGCATCATTGAAATCATCATGCCTAGCTAAGGGCGTTAAACGATAGCGCTTGTTGGGAGGCAACCCAACTTCATTTTTGTTCTTTGATTTTTGTTCCTGTTTAGTAATAAATAATTCATCTAGATTCTGTTATGATTGTGTTTTTTTATGTTTTAATTAGTGTTTGTGCCAAGTAAAGCCTTTAGGATCTTCTTGGGTGATTGTTGTTTGATCTTGCTGATAAAAACAGAAAGTATGCGCTCATGAAAATAATTTTCATTTTGTACCAGAGAGATAAAATACCAATTCCAATTGCAGTAGCTCAATATACAAATTATTTAGATCTTCCTAATTTGGTAGGATATTTGGAGTTACAGAAGTATTCGAAACCTACAGATTACTACAGTCTGTTCTGTTTTTGACAGATTCTATTTTCTATGTGTTGTTTGCTTATTTTGATGAATCTATGAGTAGTATAGGAGGGTATGAACCATAGAGAAGTTGGAATACAGTAGATATTACACCAATATGAATTTATAATGAGTTCACAACAGTACCTAAGTGGTGATTTATTTTCTTATACTAACGGAGCTTACGAGTTTTCTGTTAAGTTTTGTGTTGTGAAGTTTTCAAGTTTTGGGTAAAGATTGGATGGACCATGGAATAAGGAGTGGCAAGAGCCTAAGCTTGGGTATGCCCAAGGCACCCCAAGGTAATATTCAAGGACAACCAAGATCCTAAGCTTGGGGATGCCCTGGAAGGCATCCCCTCTTTCGTCTTTGTTCATCGGTAACTTTACTTGGAGCTATATTTTTATTCGCCACATGATATGAGTTTTGCTTGGAGCGTCATTTTATTTTATTTTGTTTTGCTTGCTGTTTGAATAAAATACCAATATCTTAAATTATTAAATGTTATAGAGTCTTCACATAGTTGCATAATTATTCGACTACTCATTGATCTTCACTTATATCTTTCGGAGTAGTTTGTCATTTGCTCTAGTGCTTCAGCTTTATCTTTTTAGAGCACGGCGGTGGTTTTATTTTGAAGAAATAGATGAATTCTCATGCTTCACTTATATTATTTTGAGAGTCCTAAACAGTATGGTAATTTCCTTTGGTTATGAAACTAGTCCTAATATGATGGGCATCCAAGAGGGATATAATAAAAACTTTCATATAGAGTGCATTGAATACTATGAGAAGTTTGATACTTGATGATTGTTTTGAGATATGAAGATGGTGATATTAGAGTCATGCTAGTTGAGTAGTTGTGAATTTGAGAGATACTTGTGTTAAAGTTTGTGATTCCCGTAGCATGCACATATGGTGAACCATTATGTGATGAAGTAGGAGCATGATTTATTTATTGATTGTCTTCCTTATGAGTGGTGGTCGGGGACGAGCGATGGTCTTTTCCTACCAATCTATCCCCCTAGGAGCATGCGCGTAGTACTTTGTTTCAACAACTAATAGATTTTTGCAATAAGTATGTGAGTTCTTTATGACTAATGTTGAGTCCATGGATTATACGCACTCTCACCCTTCCACCATTGCTAGCCTCTCTAGTACCGCAGAACTTTCGCCGATACCATAAACCCATCATATACCTTCCTCAAAATAGCCACCATACCTACCTATTATGGCATTTCCATAGCCATTCCGAGATATATTGACATGCAACTTTCCACTATTCCGTTTATTATGACACGCTTCATCATTGTCATATTGCTTTGCATGATCGTGTAGTTGACATCGTATTTGTGGCAAAGCCACCGTTCATAATTCTTCCATACATGTCACTCATGAGTCATTGCACATCCCGGTACACTGCCAGAGGCATTCATACAGAGTCATATTTTGTTCTAAGTATCGAGTTGTAATTCTTGAGTTGTAAGTAAATAAAGTGTGATGATCATCATTATTATATCATTGTCCCAGTGAGGAGAGGATGATGGAGACTATGATTCCCCCACAAGTCAGGATGAGACTCTGGACGAAAAAGAAAAAAAGAAAAAAAGGAAAAGAGGCCAAAAGAAAAAAAGAAAAAAAGAAAGAAGGCCCAAAAAACAAAAAAACCAAAAAAATGAGAGAAAAAGAGAGAAGGGGCAATGTTACTATCCTTTTACCACACTTGTGCTTCAGAGTAGCACCATGATCTTCATGATAGAAAGTCTCCTATGTTGTCACTTTCAAATACTAGTGGGAATCTTTCATTATAGAACTTGGCTTGTACATTCCAATGATGGGCTTCCTCAAAATGCCCTAGGTCTTCGTGAGCAAGCGAGTTGGATGCACGCCCACTTAGTTTCCTTTTGAGCTTTCATACACTTATAGCTCTAGTGCATCCGTTACATGGCAATCCCTACTCACTCACATTGATATCTATTGATGGGCATCTCCATAGCCCGTTGATACGCCTAGTTGATGTGAGACTATCTTCTCCTTTTTTGTCTTCTCCACAACCACCATTCTATTCTACCTATAGTGCTATGTCCATGGCTCACGCTCATGTATTGGTGAAGATTGAAAAAGTTTGAGAACATCAAAAGTATGAAGCAATTGCTTGGCTTGTCATCGGGGTTGTGCATGATTTAAATATTTTGTGTGATGAAGATAGAGCATAGCCAGACTATATGATTTTGTAGGGATAGCTTTCTTTGGCCATGTTATTTTGAGAAGACATGATTACTTTGTTAGTATGCTTGAAGTATTATTATTTTTATGTCAATATTAAACTTTTGTCTTGAATCTTATGGATCTGAATATTCTTGCCACAATAGAGAAGATTACATTGATAAATATGTTAGGTAGCATTCCACATCAAAAAATTTATTTTTATCATTTACCTACTCGAGGATGAGCAGGAATTAAGCTTGGGGATGCTTGATACGTATCCAACGTATATATAATTTTTGATTGTTCCATGCTATTATATTATCAACCTTGGATGTTTTATATGCATTAATATGCTATTTTATATGATTTTTGGGACTAACCTATTAACCTAGAGCCGAGTGCCAGTTTCTGTTTTTTCCTTGCTTTAAAGTATCGCAGAAAAGGAAAATCAAACAGAGTCCAATTGACTCAAAACTTCAAGGAGATCATTTTTGGACCAGAAGAAGCCCACGGAGTACCGGATGTGGGCCAGAAGAGTCCCAAGGCAACCACGAGGGTGGGGGGCACGCCCTACCCCCTGGGCGCACCCCCTTGTCTCGTGGCCGCCTCGTGCCCCCCTGACCGACTTCTTTCGCCTATATATATCCATATACCTAGAGAAACATCGGGGAACTGAATAGATCGGGAGTTCCGCCGCTAGAAGCCTCCGTAGCCACCGAAAACCAATCTAGACCCGTTCCGGCACCCTGCCGGAGGGGGGAATCTCTCTCTGGTGGCCATCTTCATCATCCCAGCGCTCTCCATGACGAGGAGGGAGTAGTTCACCCTCGGGGCTGAGGGTATATACCAGTAGCTATGTGTTTGATCTCTCTCTCTCTCGTGTTCTTGAGGTGGTATGATCTTGATGTATCGCGAGCTTTGCTATTATAGTTGGATCTTATGATGTTTTCTCCCCCACTAGTCTCTTGTAATGGTTTGAGTTTTCCCTTTGAAGTTATCTTATCGGATTGAGTCTTTAAGGATTTGAGAACACTTGATGTATGTCTTGCACATGCTTATTTGTGGTGACAATGGTAATCATGTGATCCACTTGATGTATGTTTTGGTGATCAACTTGCGAGTTCTGTGACCTTGCGAACTTATGCATAGGGGTTGGCACACGTTTTCGTCTTGACTCTCCGGTAGAAACTTTGGGGCATTCTTTGAAGTTCTAGGTGACATTAGGGTTTTGGTTGATTTGTGTCTTAAGGTGTTATTATATTATGAACTCTATGATAGATTGAACGGAAAGAATAGCTTCATGTTATTTTACTACGGACTCTTGAATAGATCGATCAGAAAGGATAACTTTGAGGTGGTTTCGTACCCTACAATAATCTCTTCGTTTGTTCTCCGCTATTATTGACTTTGGAGTGACTCTTTGTTGCATGTTGAGGGATAGTTATATGATCCAATTATGTTATTATTGTTGAGAGAACTTGCACTAGTGAAAGTATGAACCCTAGGCCTTGTTTCAACGCATTGCAATACCGTTTGTGCTCACTTTTATCATTAGTTACCTTGCTGTTTTTATATTTTTAGATTACAAAAACCATTATCTACTATCCATATTGCACTTGTATCACCATCTCTTCGCCGAACTAGTCACCTATACATTTTACCATTGTATTGGGTGTGTTGGGGACACAAGAGACTCTTTGTTATTTGGTTGCAGGGTTGTTTGAGAGATACCATCTTCATCCTACGCCTCCCACGGATTGATAAACCTTAGGTCATCCACTTGAGGGAAATTTGCTACTGTCCTACAAACCTCTGCACTTGGAGTCCCAAAAACGTCTACAAGCAGAAGGTTGTGTAGTAGACATCAGGGGGTACCCGATAGACACACTAGTTGACAATTGTCTTAGCCATGTGCGGTGCCCCCCTCCACAGATTTCCTCCTCGGTCATATGTTGTAGTGCTTAGGCGAAGCCCTGCGTCGGTAACTTCATCATCTCCGTCGTGATGAGGAAACTCTCCCTCGGCCTCATCTGGATCAAGAGTACGTGGGATGTCACCGAGCTAAACATGTGTAGATCGCGGAGGTGCCGTGCGTTTGGTACTTGGATTGGTTGGATCGCGAAGACGTTCGACTACATCAACCGCGTTACTAAACGCTTCCGCTTTCGGCCTACAAGGGTACATGGACACACTCTCCCCGCTCGTTACTATGCATCACCTAGATGGATCTTGCGTGTGCGTAGGCAATTTTTTTGAAATACTACGTTCCCCAACAGTGGCATCAGAGCTAGGTCTATGCGTAGATGTTATATGCACGAGTAGAACACAAAGGAGTTGTGGGCGTGGGTATATACATATTGCTTGCCGTCACTAGTTGATTCTTGATTCAGCGGTATTGTTGGATGAAGTGACTCAGACCGACATTACGCGTACTCTTACGCGAGACTGGTTCTACCGACGTGCTTCGCACACATGTGGCTAGTGGGTGTCTGTTTCTCCAACTTTAGGTGAATCAATTTCAATGAACATGGTTCTTTCTGAAGATCAAAAAGCAATCACTATACTACATTGTGGTTTTGATGCGTAGGTAAGAACGGTTCTTGCTAGAAGCCCGTAGCAGCCACGTAAAACTTGCAACAACAAAGTAGAGGACTTCTAACTTGTTTTTGTAGGGCATGTTGTGATGTGATATGGTCAAGAGGTGATTATATGAATTGTTGTATGAGATGATCATGTTTTGTAATGCAGTTATCGGCAACTAGCAGGAGCCATATGGTTGTCGCTTTATTGTATGAAATGCAATCACCATGTAATTTCTTTACTTTATCACTAAGCGGTAGCGATAGTCGTAGAAGCAATAGTTGGCAAGACGACAATGATGCTACAATGGAGATCAAGGTGTCAAGCCGGTCACGATGGTGATCATGACAGTGCTTTGAAGATGGAGATCAAAGGCACAAGATGATGATGGCCATACCATTTCACTTATATTTGATTGCATGTGATGATTATCCTTTATGCTTCTTATTTTGCTTAGTACGGCGGTAGCATTATATGATGATCTCTCACTAAATTTCAAGGTATAAGTGTTCTCCCTAAGTATGCACCATTGCTACAGTTCGTCGTGCCGAGACACCACGTGATGATCTGGTGTGATAAGCTCTATGTTCACATACAACGGGTGCAAGCCAGTTTTGCACAAGCAGAATACTCGGGTTAAACTTGACGAGCCTAGCATATGCAGATATGACCTCGGAACACCGAGACCAAAAGGTCAAGCGTGAATCATATAGTAGATATGATCAACATAGTGATGTTCACCATTGAAAACTACTCCATCTCACGTGATGATCGGACATGGTTTAGTTGATATGGATCACGTGATCACTTAGATGATTAGAGAGATGTCTATATAAGTGGGAGTTCTTAAGTAATATGATTAATTGAACTTTAATTTATCATGAACTTAGTACCTGATAGTATTTTGCATGTCTATGTTGTTGTAGATAAATGGCTCGTGCTGTTGTTCTGTTGAATTTTAATGCGTTCCTAGTGAAAGCTAAGTTGAAAGATGATGGTAGCAATTACACCGATTGGGTCCATATCTTTAGTATTATCTTCATTGCTGCATAGAAGAATTACGTCCTAGAAGCACCGCTAGGTGCCAAACCCGCTGCAGGAGCAACGCCAGATGTTATGAACACCTGGCAGAGCAAAGCTGATGACTACTCGATAGTTCAGTGTGCCATGCTTTATGGCTTAGAACCGGGACTTCAACGATGTTTTAAACGTCATGGAGCATATGAGATGTTCCAGGAGTTGAAGTTAGTATTTCAAGAAAATGCACGGATTGAGAGATATGAAGTCTCCAATAAGATCTACAACTGCAAAATGGGGGAGAATAGTTCTGTCAGTGAACATATACTCATAATGTCTGGGTACCACAACCACTTGACTCAGCTGGGAGTTAATCTTCCTGATGATAGTGTCATTGACAGTGTTCTTCAATCACTGCCACCAAGCTACAAGAGTTTCATGATGAACTATAATATGCAAGGGATGGATAAGACAATTCCCGAGCTCTTCGCAATGCTAAAGGTTGCGGAGGTAGAAATCGAGAAGGAGCATCAAGTGTTGATGGTCAACAAGATCACCCGTTTCAAGAAGAAGGGCAAAGGGAAGAAGGGGAACTTCAAGAAGAACAACAAGCAAGTTGCTGCTCAAGTGAAGAAGGCCAAGTCTGGACCTAAGCCTGAGACTGAGTGCTTCTACTGCAAAGGGACTGGTCACTGGAAGTGGAACTGCCCCAAGTATTTGGCAGATACGAAGGATGGAAAAGTGAAAGGCATATTGGATATACATGTTATTGATGTGTATCTTACTAATGCTCACAGTAGTGCCTGGGTATTTGATACTGGTTCTGTTGCTAATATTTGCAACTCGAAACAGGGGCTACAAATTAAGCGAAGATTGGCTAAGGACGAGGTGACGATGCGTGTGGGAAATGGTTCCAAAGTCAATGTGATCGCCGTCGGCACGCTACCTCTACATCTACCTTCGGGATTAGTTTTAGACATGAATAATTGTTATTTGGTGCCAGCGTTGAGCATGAACATTATATATGGATCTCGTTTGATGCGAGACGGTTATTCATTTAAACCAGAGAAAAATGGTTGTTCTATTTATATGAATAATATATTTTATGGTCATGCACCCTTGATGAGTGGTCTATTTTTACTAAATCTTGATAGTAGTGATATGCATGTTCATAGTATTGAAGCCAAAAGATATAAGTTTAGTAATGATAGTGGAACATATTTGTGGCACTGCCATTTAGGTCATATTTGTGTAAAGTGCATGAAGAAACTCCATTCTGATGGGCTTTTGGAATCAGGTGATGCTTGCGAGCCATGCCTCATGGGCAAGATTACTAAGACTCCGTTCTCCGGAACAATGGAGCGAGAAACAGACTTGTTGAAAATAATACATACTGATGTATGCGGTCCAATGAGTGTTGATGCTCGCGGAGGGTATCATTATTTTCTAAACTTCACGGATGATTTGAGCAGATATGGGTATATCTACCTGATGAAACATAAGTCTGAAACATTTGAAAAGTTCAAAGAATTTCAGAGTGAAGTGGAAAATCATCGTAACAAGAAAATAAATTTTCTACGATCTGATCGTGGAGGAGAATATTTGAGTTATGAGTTTGGTCGTTGTCGTGGAATTGTCACGGCAGATGTCCTAGTGAAAGGACTTAGTCGTGGAGCCATCACAACTAGGAAGCTTAAAGGGGTTAATCAGGACAAAGGACACGAGAGGTTTATACTGGTTCGGCCCCTTATGGTGAAGGTAAAGCCTAGTCCAGTTGTTGTGGTATTGCTAGGTTTCGATGACCAGGGAGCGAAAACACGCTAGCTTGGCTCTCGATCGGTTGTTTCTTGCCCCAAGCCACCGCTGGGTCGTCCCCTTATATACACGGGTTGACGCCCTGTGACCGACAGAGTCCCGGCCGGCTCATACAATGTGTCCAGCTCGGTGACATCTTTTACATGCCTTACTTTACAAGTATTATTCATACATGACTGTTTACACTCACGGGCCTTAAGCCGCCTCTGGGATTGGGCCTACTACAAGCCTTATCATAAACCGTCACTTTGTATACTCTTCGGGCTTCTTTTAAGTAACCCGCCATTGTGATTGACCTGGCCCCTCCTGGGCAGGTCATGCCTGGTAGTCATATTCCGAACATTATAGGCCCCAGGTTCATTTGAACTTTGTTCTTGTCAATCTCCAACACTTAGAAAAAATCCAACTATTACTGCTGCGAAAGCCATGTAACCCGCCATGACGTCATCTCCGGATTTTTTGGAAACCCGCCACTACGTCATCTTTAACAGATCTTTATCTTTAATGCCTTTCCGAAAATCATGGCACCTGGGTAGCTGGATAACCATGTTTCGGTCTCCTCGTTTTTCGCGCTCACTTATCAGTCCTTCCTTATAAATAGCCACGACCGGTCTTCTTCTCATTCTCCCCCTTTTCCATCGTCTTCTTCCTCTCGCAACTTCCAACGCTCGAACTCCGCCGCCGCCGCAGTGCTCACCGTCGTCCTCAACCTTGGCCGCTGCATCAACCTGAGTCTATCCAGAGAACGGCGGTGATCCTCCGCTGTAGATCTGCGTCCGTAAGTTCTTGCTTTCCCACACCTTAGATCTGCATTAGGTTTCGCAAATTATTTCTATGTTCTTCGCTGTTCATCGCGGATTCCTTGTAGTTTCTCCACCGCATCCTCCTTTGATCTAAAAGAAATATGGACCTCATGCGGTAGTTGTTTTGCATCCATTTCAGATGCTAGCAGATCCCTCTTTCTTGTACAAAGGCCTCCTTAGAACTTATGAACTCCTCTGTGCTGGTTTTTTAGGTCTAGATTTATTTTTCTTTTTTGAACCATCTTGATCCAAAATAATAGCAACAACTTGTGAAACTTTTTTATCTCAGTACTTAGCCAATTCCGTCTCAGGCAACCTTCGAATATCTTTAGTCATGGCGGCTTATCATGCCAGGTCATTTTTCCTTTATATATCATTAGCCCTTACTTAAGCCGCCATTACTCATCTGTACTATAATCATTAACCCGTAATTCCACCAATTAATTTGAACCGGCAAATTACTTTCTTTTCAGCTTGTCCTTTTTCATTATGCCGTCAAAGACGCCAACAGTCTGCAGCTGGGTCCCTTCCACAGTCACTGACGACACTTTGAATGATTTTGTCACCATCGGATATTTGCCAGAGAAGAACATTATTTCCTATCGTGCCCTTGACCCGGCCGAAGAACGACCTCATCCCAAAGATGGTGAAGTCATTATCTTTACTGATAATATGAACCAGGGTTTTTCACCACCCGGCTCAATATTCTTCAGAGATGTTCTACATTTTTCAAGCTTCATCCACAAGATCTTGGACCCAACTCCATATCCAATATCTGCAATTTTCAAGTTCTCTGTGAGGTTTATCTGCAAGAAGAACCTACCGTTGAACTCTTCAGAGAGTATTTCTATCTGAACCGCCAGAATGAATGCACCAACGGCCCTAGCCTGGAACTCAGTGGAATTTTGATTCAGCGCCGACAGGGTGCTGTCTTTCCCTTAGTAGTCTTACCAAGCCATCACAAGGATTAGAACCAAACTTGGTTTTATTGCAAAGACACATCGCCAGCTGATGAAAAAACAATGTCGGGTTATCACGTGGAGCGTCTTAACTCTAAGTTTGTGCTCCCTGGCAAGCTAACTGCCGCTGAACACAAGAAGCTCATCCCATCCATCAAAAGGATTCAAGCCTTGTTGGGAAACGACCTAACTGGAGTTGACTTGATCCGTTGTTGGATCGCATGGTGGGTCATCCCTCTGAGCCGCCGATCCAACTTGATGTATAAATATGGCGGAGGCCCAAATGACCCTCTGCGTCATAGTTCTCTACAACTGATCGGAGCTCTAACTGCTCTAAGCCGCTCCAAAGCCTGGGTGCCAGAACTAGACCCGGCAGATGTAGCCAGGGGGTATCCCAGCCTTAAGGAAGACGGGACCCCATTTGATCAAGATGATTTTGCTGCTTGTGTGAGCGGAGTTCGTCCTCAGGCTACTATCCTTGGCGATGATACCAATATTGATAAGTATCAGCCGAGTTTTGATGTTGAGAATAAAAAGATGGCGACTCCATCGTATAAAGTGACAGATCTTATCCCGCCGGTTCGCCAACACACCTTTGCCCCAGAAATTGACCCGTCTCGTCTAATTGATGATGAAGCTGAGTTTGTTGCTCTTCATGGCTTTGATTGGTCCAAGCCTAGCTTCCAACCAGTGGAGGGAGATGAACCGGCAAGGGAGGAGTCATAATCGTCTAAAATAATCCAGCCAAGACTTAATGAACTGGCCTTAGCTTAACATCTGCTTTAGGAGAAAAACAGTTTTAACCTGTTGGGCTTCCGACGCCTTATAATAGGCTAGCTTGAAACTGCATGTTCTGCCTATGCCGTCGTGCATATTATACTGCATACGACTGTTTTTATCCATCATGTCAATATATGCTTTATATTCTTTATCATATATGTAGCATTTTAAACCTATTCCTGTATGTAAAAGAGGAGAAACTGTCCTGGCGGTTTATCGCTGGACGGGTCAAAACACCCAATACACAACTATGAAACGATCATATTGGAATAATCAGGGCCAGATGTAAAGATAAACAAGGCCGAAAAGCCTTTGATTAAAGAAAAAATGTAGATAAGTCTGTTTATGAACGACAATATCATACATGTGTTCTTCGATTCTGGACTGCCGGCTTATGGGACCCGGACAGTAAGGGTGACAACCCAATCGTTTTAGAAGTCAATACCTTCATATGCCTGATGACTGTGTTACATTGTCAACTTATTGTCAAAGAACCAAGCCGGTTTAAATTGAAACCATACTTATAGTTAGATTCCAAACAACAAAAAACCAGTAAATAAAAGAGCAGCTTTCAAACAATGTAAATCAAACATCAAGAAACAATTTGGAGGCTTATGATTTGAATACGATCAGTAAACCGGACCAAAGGGGTTAAGCTAGGATTCGAATACGATCATGTAGCCCCCAGTGGCTTTGGCGTTGCACCGATCAAGAGGGTACCGACAGCTATGTTCTCTTTGGTTCGAATACGACCTATGTTTGAACAGGAAGCCCCCAAATGACATCGAGAGGTTTTTAATGACCCTGATTCAAATACTATCCAAGTCGGACCCAAAAGGGGTTAAGCTATGATTCAGATACGATCAAGAAGCCCCCTAGTGAGTTTGGCTTTGCGCCGATCAAGAGGGTTATGGCAACTATGTTATCTTTGGTTCGAATAGAACCTATGTTTGAACAGGAAGCCCCCTAGTGACCATGAGGTTTTAACGGCTAGATTCGAATACGATCATGAGCCGGACCAAGAGGGTTAAACTAGATTCAAATACGATCAGCCTCCACTTGATCGTCCTATATTTAAGATAACAAAGATACGTGATCATTAAGGCAAAAAGGACAGAGGTCCTGCTTTATTATTTATCATAATATATACAACGTCAAAGTATGTACATTATGAGAGCCGATGGCTCAAGTGTAGTAGGGCCGAAGTTGAGCAATATTCCACAGCCGGCGGGTCTCTTCCTTTGACTTACGCGAGTCTTTGTGCTCTCGAACATCGATAAGCTAGTATGACCCATTATTCAAGTTCTTGCTAACCACAAAGGGTCCTTCCCAAGGTGGGGATAGCTTGTGCGCATCAGATTGATCCTGGATGAGACGGAGCAACAAATGACCTTCTTGAAAGGTTCTTGACTTAACCCGTCGGCTATGATAACGACGCAGGTCCTGTTGGTAAATCGCTGAGCGGGCTGCTGCTAAGTCATGCTCTTCATCTAATAAGTCAAGCGCATCCTGACAGGCTTGTTCATTATCAGCTTCAATGTAAGCCGCCACACGGGGCGAGTCATGACGGATGTCACTGGCAGAACTGCCTCTGCTCCATAGACCATGAAGAAAGGCGTATAACCCGTGGATCTGTTAGGGGTAGTATTGATACTACATATCACAAAGGGTAACTCTTCCACCCAACAACCCAGTGTCCGTTGTAAAGGGACCATAAGACGGGGTTTTAGACCTTTCAGGATTTCCTGATTGGCTCTTTCAGCTTGACCATTGGATTGGAGGTGAGCTACTGATGAAACATCAAGCCGGATATGTTCCCATTGACAGAACTCTTCCATAACTCCTTGGGATAGATTGGTGCCATTGTCAGTAATAATGCTGTGTGGAAAACCAAAACGAAAGATTACTTTCTTCATGAATTGAACCGCCGTGGCCGCATCACACTTACTGACCGGCTCTACCTCTACCCACTTTGTGAACTTGTCCACTGCCACCAAAAGGTGCGTCTTTTTATCTTTGGATCTTTTGAAAGGTCCAACCATATCAAGCCCCCAGACTGCAAACGGCCAGGTAATTGGAATCACCCGCAATTCCTGAGCCGGCACATGCGCTCGTCGTGCGAATTTTTGACACCCATCGCACCTACTGATCAGATCCTCCGCATCGGCGTGAGCCATTAGCCAGTAAAAACCATGAGGGAAAGCTTTGGCCACAAGAGACTTTGAACTGGCATGATGGCCACAATCCCCTTCATGGATCTCATGAAGAATTTCTTGACCTTCTTTAGGGGAAACGCAACGTTGAAATGCTCTGGTGACACTGCGATGATACAACTCACCATTGGAATTTGTCATTGACTTGGACTGTTGGGTTATCTGTCTAGCCAAGGTCTCATCCTCCGACAACTCGCCCCGGGTCATATGAGCCAAATACTGCACTGTCCAATCCGGAATGACATGAAGAGCCGCCACCAATTGTGCTTCTAGGTTTGGAACAACCAAGTCTTCCTTTGTAGGCAACTTGACAGAAGGGTTATGCAGAACATCTAAAGAATTGTTAGGCGGCACTTGCTTACGCTGAGATCCCAACCGGCTTAAAGCATCGGCTGCCTTGTTCTTTCTGCCGTCAATGTGCTCCACTTCATAACCCTTGAAGTGTCCAGCAATAGCGTCAACCTCATGGTGATAAGCCGCCATGAGAGGATCCTTGGAATCCCACTTGCCTGATACTTGCTGAGCCACCAAATCCGAGTCACCAAGGCATCGTACCTGGCTTAAACTCATTTCTTTAGCCATTCTAAGACCATGGAGTAACGCCTCATACTCAGTTGCATTGTTAGTACAAGGAAACATCAACCGCAACACATAACAAAACTTGTCACCTCTAGGGGAAGTGAAAACAACTCCAGCACCCGAGCCCTCCAATTGCCTGGATCCATCAAAATGAATCGTCCAATATGTGTTGTCTGGCTTCTCTTCAGGTACTTGCAACTCCGTCCAATCGTTAATGAAATCCACCAGTGCTTGAGATTTGATGGCTGTACGTGGCACATCCGTACTTTAAACTGTGAGACCCAAGTTCAATGGCCCACTTGGCGACTCGTCCCGTGGCTTCTCTATTTTGAATAATATCTCCTAAAGGAGCAGAGCTAACCACAGTGATAGGATGACCCTAAAAGTAATGCTTAAGCTTCCGGCTTGGCATGAATACCCCATAAACAAGCTTCTGCCAATGTGGATATCTCTGCTTGGACTCAATGAGCACCTCACTGATGTAATAAACCGGCCGTTGAACCGGATGTTCCTTGCCAGCTTCCTTGCGCTCCACAACAATGGCCACACTGACAGCACGTGTGTTAGCAGCCACGTATAACAACAGTGGCTCCTTCTCAACGGGAGCAGCAAGAACCGGTGGCTCGGTGAGCTGTTTTTTCAGATCTTCAAAGGCAGAGTTAGCCGCATCACTCCAGACAAAATTATCTGTCTTCTTCATTATTTGATACAATGGCATAGCCTTCTCACCTAACCGGCTTAAAGTTGCGACACAACCCGCCAGCCGCTGAACGTCATTGATGCACGCCGGTTTAGCCAAAGACGTAATCGCCTTAATTTTCTCCGGGTTAGCCTCAATGCATCTGTTAGACACCAAAAAACCCAAAAGCTTGCCAGCTGGGACTCCAAAAACGCACTTGGCCGGGTTAAGCATCATCTTGTAGACCCAAAGGTTATCAAAGGTTTCCATCAGATCATCTACCAGAGTTTCCTTCTCTCTGGATTTCACCACTATATCGTCCACATAAGCATGAACATTACGCCCAATCTGATTATGAAGACAGTTCTGCACACACCGCTGATAAGTCGCCTGGGCACTCTTAAGCCCAAAGGGCATGGACACATAGCAAAAGGATCCAAATGGAGTAATGAAAGCCGTCTTCTCCTAGTCCTTAACTACCATCTTGATATGATGGTAACCAGAATAAGCATCCAAAAAGCTCAAACGCTCACAGCCTGCTGTAGCATCAATGATTTGATCAATACGAGGGAGAGCAAAAGGATCAGCCGGACAAGCTTTGTTTAAATCTGTGTAATCCACACACATACGCCAGGTGCTGTTCTTCTTGAGTACAAGCACCGGGTTAGCCAACCACTCTGGGTGAAAAACTTCAACAATAAACCCGGCCGCCAAGAGCCGGGCCACCTCTTCTCCAATAGCCTTGCGCCTTTCCTCATTGAACCGCCGAAGAAACTGCCTGACCGGCTTAAATTTTGGATCAATACTGAGAGTGTGTTCAGCCAGTTCTCTCGGTACACCCGGCATGTCAGAAGGCTTCCATGCAAAAATGTCCCGATTCTCACGGATGAACCCGATGAGCGCGCCTTGCTATTTGGGATCCAAATTAGCACTAATGATAAATTGTTTGGATGAGTCTCCAGGCACAAAATCAATCATCTTGGTATCATCAGCTGACTTGAACTTCAGCGCCGGCTCATGCTCTGTGGTTGGCTTCTTCAAAGATGTCATGTCTGCCGGGTCAACATTGTCTTTGTAGAATTTTAACTCTTCCATCGCGCAGACAGATTCTGCGTAAATAGCATCGCCTTCCTCACACTCCAAGGCTATTTTCTGGCTTCCATGTATTGTGATAGTACCTTTATAACCCGACATCTTGAGTTGCAGATATACATAACACGGCCGCGCCATGAATTTGCATAAGCCGGTCGTCCAAACAGGGCGTGATAAGGGCTCTTTAATTTAACCACTTCAAAGGTTAATTTCCCAGCCCTGGAATCATGTTCATCTCCAAAAGCTACTTCCATCTCAATCTTACCCACTGGATATGCCGACTTACCTGGCACCACTCCATGAAAAACAGTGTTGGACGTCTTAAGACTTTTGTCAGTCAACCCCATGCGACAGAATGTCTCATAGTAGAGGATGTTGATGCTACTGCCTCCGTCCATGAGCACTTTAGTGAATTTATATCCACCAACCCGAGGCGCCACCACCAAAGCCAGGTGACCCGGATTGTCAACCCGGGGTGGGTGGTACTCCCTACTCCACAGAATAGGTTGCTCAGACCATCTCAAATAACGAGGAACCGCTGGCTCAACAGCGTTGACTGCTCTCTTATGAAGTTTCTGGTCCCTTTTGCATAAGCTGGTGGTGAACACATGATACTGCCCACTACTTAGCTGTTTTGGGTTACTCTAAAACCCGGATTGGTGCTGCTGCTGACCTCCTTGGCCAGATTGCTGATTATAACCACCTTGGTTACCTTGAGGGCCCTGGCCATGAAAACTGCCACCGCCTGAATTGCCGCCCGGGTGATGAAAGCCGCCACCGCCTGAGCCACTGCCAGGTCCATGATTACCATCGAACATGTTGGAATTCTTGAAAGCCTTCATGATCGTACAATCTTTCCATAAATGGGTGGCCGGCTTCTCCCGGGTGCCGTGTCTTGGACAAGGTTCATTTAGCAACTGCTCGAGGGTGGGGCCTGACCCGCCTGACCGAGGAGGTGGCCTACCCTTACACTGTTGATTGTTGCCCTGTGCGTTGGTGTTAGCCACAAACTCCAGACTACCGTCAGCCTTACGTTTATTATTACCTCCTTGATTTGCCGGGTTATGCTGGTGGCCTTTGCCATTCTTCTTTCCCATCCCTGTCTTCTCTTTGTCAGACACAGGATCTTTCGTACTATCAGAGTTGGCGTATTTGACCAGAGCTGCCATCAGCTGGCCCATGTAATTGCAATCATGCTTGAGCCGCCCCAGCTTCTGTTTCAGAGGTTCAAAACGGCAATTTTTCTCCAACATGAAGGCCGCGGACCCGGCATCCATCTTATCATATGAATGTATTATTTCCTTCACCCGGTGTACCCAATGGGTCGTGGATTCACCTTCCTCCCGCTTGCAGTTAGTCAAGTCCACAATCGACATGGGCTGCTTGCATGTATCTTTGAAGTTCTGAATAAACCGGGCCTTTAACTCGGCCCATGAGCCGATGGAACTGGGTGGCAACCCCTTTAACCAAGTGCAAGCTGTTCCATCCAACATCATGGTGAAGTACTTGGCCATCGCTGCATCACTGACCTCCAGTAATTCCATGGCCATCTCATAACTTTCGATCCATACCCCAGGTTGTAAGTTAGCTGTGTAATTGGGCACCTTCCGAGGCCCCTTGAAGTCCTTTGGCAAACACTCATTACGTAGAGCCGGCACCAAGCAAGGGACACCTCCTGTCCGTGTGGTCACACCTTCTTCGACAGAGGTCGTCAGATAAACCAGAAAAGCTTGGTGAGCCACCTGCTCAGCTGCCTGTTGAACTGCTCGCTCAGCCTCTTGGCGGATCCTATCTTGGTCAACCAAGTTAAAAACTCCATCATGCGCCGGGTCATGCCTGTGTGGCTGGCCACGACGCTGGGCGTTGCTTGACATGGCCGCTGACTCCACATGCCTGCTGTAGCTCGGGCTCCGGCTCGGGCGAGGGGTTGAATGAATCCTGTCCCGACTATAAGAGTATGACTCTTGTTGTGCTAGAGCTGTCTGAAGAAGTTATCTGACCCTTCGCGTTTCGATCGCCGTCGGAGAGTCGCCTTCCATGGGGAGAGCTGCCAAACGTGCCGATGCAGGTATTAGATTCTCTAGAGGGCTAGGAAAATGACCCGGTGGCGTTGGTGTATAACGAGGTGGAGCAGTATTCACACGAGGGGGTTCCATAGCCCGTGGCTGACCCGACGCCCCAACTCCGGGTGTTGTAATCCGGTTTGCCTCCGGCGGTTACTGGGACCGGCTCCAGGTGTGTGGAAGAGGTTCCTAGGATCATAAGTCAGAGGCAGTCGTGATTGATCCTTCTGGTGCCTTCTCCTCATGACCTCGTTTGATGCGTTTAGATCCATCGTGAGCCGAAAAGCCTCTGATTGAAGTTGTTGAGCCCGGGCGTCCAAAGCCGTCCGCTCCACTGCCATCCTAACGTCCTCCGCCGCCAGGTTTTCCTTGGCTTGCGCTACCTCCTCACGTAACCGTGCCACCTCCGCATCATGCTGAGCCTTATCCGCTGGCTCAACCACGACGGTCAACAGGGTCGTTGTAACACCCTCGATGCGACTATAGCTCCCACGTGTCGAGGCACGACTTAGAGACATAATCGCATTGAAGGCATATGTCGCAAGTTAGGAAATCTTCACAACATCCCATGTAATATGAATAATAAAGGGAAGAACATAGTTGGCTTACACTCGCCACGTCAATCAAGTACAAAATAACATTACATCATCCAAAACACTAATGGCCCGACTACGACGCCAAAATGGAAGAAAACCCAACATGCGACAACGGTCCCAATCACCCCCAACTGGGCACCACTACTGATCATCGGGAAAGGAAACGTAGTAACGCTGAGAGTCCCCGTCGAACTCCCACTTGAGCTCGTACTCGTCACGTGGAGCGGAATCACCTGGACCTGCATCTGGAGTTATAGTAATCTGTGAGCCACAGGGACTCAGCAATCTCGCACCCTCGCGATCAAGACTATTTAAGCTTATAGGAAGGGTAAGGCAAATATATGAGGAGCTACAGCAAGCGGCTAGCATATATGGTGGCTATCTTATTCGCAAAAGAGAGCGAGAAGAGGAGGCAAAGCACGAGCAAGAAGCTAGAGAACAACCTGCGCAAACATTACTCCAACACCGTGTCCGCTTCCCGGACTCCGCCGAGAAGAGGCCATCACGGCAACACACTCAGTTGATTCATTTTAATTAATTAAGGTTCAAGTTATCTACAACTGGACATTAACAAATTCTCATCTGCCCATAACCACGGGCACGGCTTTCGAAAGTTCAATCCCTGCAGGGGAGTCCCAACTTAGCCCATGACAAGCTCTCACGGTCAACGAAGGAATAGACCTCCTCCCAAGATGTTCCGATTAGACTCGGTATCTCAGTAACTCAAGACACTTCGACAGGTTAAAACAAGACCAGCAACACTGCCCGAATGTGCCGACAAATCCCGATAGGAGCTGCACATATCTCTTTCTCAGGGCACACTCAGATAAGCAATCCGTACAACTAAAACCAGCCCTCGAGTTTCCCCGAGGTGGCGCTGCAAGGGGCTCTAGTTTGGACCAACACTCAGAGGAGCACTGGCCCGGGGGTAAAATAAGATGACCCTTGAGTCTGCAGAACCCAAGGGAAAGAAAAGGCTAGGTGGCAAATGGTAAGACCAATGTTGGGCATTGCTGGACAAGCTTTAATCAAGGCAAAATATCAAGGGGTTCCCATTATAACCCAACCGCGTAAGGAACGCAAAATCCGAGAGCATAACACCGATATGACGGAAACTAGGGCGGCAAGAGTGGAACAAAACACTAGGCGAGAGGCTGAGCCTTCCACCCTTTACCAAGTATATAGATGCATTAAGATAACATAGCAATATAATGATATCCCAACAAGTAAGTAAATGTTCCAACAAGGAACGACCTCCAATCTTCACCTGCAACTAGCAACGCTATAAGAGGGGCTGAGCAAAGCGGTAACATAGCCAATCAACGGTTTGCTAGGACAAGGTGGGTTAGAGGTTTGACATGGCAATTGGGAGGCTGACAAGCAAATGGTAGGCATCGTAGCATTGGCATAGCAAAGAGCGAGCAAACTAGCATAGCAAAGATAGTTGTGATTTCGAGGGTATGATCATCTTGCCTGCACAGTTGTCAGAGTTGACTAGATCCTCAACAGCAAACTCAACGGGCTCCTCAGTAGCGAACTCATCTCCCGGCTCTATCCAAACAAGACAAACAAGAAACAAGGATACAATCAACCACGTGCAAGACCAAGCAATATGATGAAATGAAGATATGCTATGCGGGATGCGATGCGGGATGCAAAATGCAAGATATGACAGGAAATGCATGAACCTGGCCTCAACTTGGAAAACCAAGTGTGCCACTAGAAATATGAGATGAAATTGCTTGAAAACGATATAAAGATCATCGGAATCGGAGTTATGGTTTGGAAATGGCAAGCGTTTTAAGAATGACACCGGTCTGCCATTTACAGCAAGTAGGCATCTAAATGCAATGAGATGAACATGCTTCAGCCACCAAACATGACAACAAAATACATGGCAGGGATTCACACAAGATTCTTAACAAAATACTAGCACTGAGCCATGGCCAATTCATCCATTATGAGGTTCAAACAAGCATGGCAAAAACGCAAATGCAAAACAGATTCCAGACTTAGTGAAATTAACACTTGTCTGAAATTTCAGATCACGAAGCCCTCTTCGGAGCAACAAAACAACATGATACATGACCTGATTAAGACAAGTAAGAACATGTCATGGAGCTACTCAACAAGCTTAACAAAAGTCCCAAAGTGACCTGGGGCCAAAAGGGATCACAAAATATACTAACGGGCACACGAACATAGTTCAAACACAATCAGTTTTCAGACTTGGTGAAAACTGAGACATGCTGAAATATAACTCGCGAAGGCATGTAAACGAGCTCGATGCACTCACTACGGTGCAAGTCATGGCAAGGCAAGCACACATCCATAAAGAAGACACAAAATGCTAGCTAGACATGGTAAGATCAGTGGCATAGCATGCATGGATCAACTACAATAACATCAGCAAAATCGCAAACGAGTTGACGATCTGCCCAGATTCACAATGAAGCAAAAGTAGAGCTCGATTGACTCAAGCAAGGGTGATCCATAATTGCAAACAAAGACGTGGATGGATAGAGCATAACAATATTAACATAACTCCTTTACTGATCGTCATCAAAAGAGGCACGGATCACTAGGAAACAAGCTGAACATATGGCATCATGAACTAAATAATCCCAGACTTAGTGAAAACTACTAAGTCCCTGAAAACAGATTTACCGGGTGCCTCACTTTGCAAGCTTGCACAAGTCACCACACACATCCTAAAAATGCATGGGTTGCACCTCTGGAAAGAAGACAAAATCCTTAAAAAAACATATGAAGGACTCACAGGCATAGCATGCGCACAATAATCATGGAAAAAATGACAAAAGTCTAAGATGAACTAGCAGATCTGACAATTAACCCACGAAGCCTTCTTCTAACAGCATTTAGGGCATCAATACGAGCTCAAATGCAAATGATGCAATGGAATGAAATGATGTACTCTCCGGGATGAACATTTTGATATGCTATATGTCCAAAACGGAGCTACGGATGCGAAGATATCACTGGTCAAAGTAGGCATAAAAATATTGAGATGAGAGGGGAAAGTCAACCCGAGATTAGGGTTTTTTTCAGATCTGAGATCTGCACGGATTTCGGAGATGGCCAGATCTACTGTTCACTGCCGGAGTTTCGCCGGAGAGGAAGAAACCGGCCAGAGCTTGGGAAGGCGGCGAGGTGGCCGGGGTGGAGCCCGGCTTTGCCGGCGATGGCGCGGTCGACGAGGCGACGGGGAGAGCGAGGCCGGCTCGGGCGGCATCCGGCGACGAGGTCGCCCGGCGACGCGGCGGCTACCGGCGACGGAGCTCCGGGCGGGCGGCGGCTGGAGGCAGGCGGCGATGGGGACGAAGGCCCCGGGCGGCGGCGCGGTTCCCCGGGCCGGGGAGGGCCGGCTATGGGCCCGAGCGGGCTCCCGGCGGCGGTGGAAGGCGCGGCCTCTTAGGCTGCGCCACGTGGCGGCGGTGGGAGGCGTCCGGACATGTCCGTCGGTGGGCGTTTTGTCTGGCGGCGTGCGGAGGTAGGAGAGACTAGGGTTAGGGGTGGATTGCACCGCGAATTTTTGGAGGGGGTGTATATATAGGCATAGGGGAAGCTAGGAGAGTCCAAATGAGGTGCGGTTTTCGGCCATGCGATCGTGATCGAACGCTCTAGGACATGGAGCAGAGTTTGGTGGGTTTTGGGCCAAATTGGAGGGGTGTTGGGCTGCAACACACACGAGGCCTTTTCGGTCCCTCGGTTAACCGTTGGAGTATCAAACGGAGTCCAAATGATACGAAACTTGACAGGCGGTCTACCGGTAGTAAACCAAGGCCGCTTGGCAAGTCTCGGTCCAATCCGGAAATGTTTAATCCCCACACACGAAAGAAAGCTAGAAATGACCACCGGAGGAGAACGAAGCGCCGGAATGCAAAACAGACAACGGGGAAAATGCTCGAATGCATGAGATGAACACGTATGCAAATACAATGCACATGATGACATGATATGAGATGCATGAAAACGAAAACAACACACGGAGACAAAGACCCGAACCCGAGAAATAAATATGACTTAACACCGGAAACGGCAAGAGTTGGAGTACAAATTGGGATAGTTATATCTGGGGCGTTACAGTCGTCATCCTTTCCGTGAGATCCATCAGCACCTGAGCTGGCGGGCGCATGGGGTCTCCTGACCCGGCCACTGTCATCCCAGTGGTTATTGCTGCCGCAGCCTTAGAGTTTTGAGTGGGCTGCGTACCAGTCACGAAGACCCCCGCTCTGTTCGGTGGCTCAAAGGAGTCCGGAATACTGCTGCCATCGGAACAACCCCCGAGCCCGCCATCTTGTAGTTGATACAATGAATTCGTCTCAGTCGTGGATGACTCACTGTCAGAGTAGATGGCCGTCTCTCCACCATCCACAGATCCTTCAGAAAACTCCCCTCCATGGATGCAACCCACGAAGGCATGCCTCACGGCGGGCTGAGTCCGGGCGGGTCTCGCACGCTGAGCCGTCTCGATAAGGTCGGTGCAGATGTTCGGCTCAGGGCCCGGCTCGCCTATCCGGCCGATGAAGAGGTGGATTCCATCGAAGGGGACCCGGTACCCGTACTCAATTGAGCCGGCGTCGGGGCCCCAGCCTGCATCGTCGATGTAGAGCTTGCCGCGATGACTCTTGGTCATCTGGCCCACAACGTATCCCTTGAGCCCTTCAACGCATCCCTTCAAGAACTCAAATCCACCGTGCGCTGGCCCCACGGTGGGCGCCAACTATCGTGGAATTGTCACGGCAGATGTCGGTGTCAAAACCAGCGGATCTCGGGTAGGGGGTCCCGAACTGTGCGTCTTAGGCGGATGGTAACATGAGGCAGGGACCACGATGTTTTACCCAGTTTCGGGGCCTCTTGATGGAGGTAAAACCGTATGTCCTACTTGATTAATATTGATGATATGGGTAGTACAAGAGTAGATCTACCACGAGATCAGAGAGGCTAAACCCTAGAATCTAGCCTATGGTATGATTGTATGTTATTGTGTCCTACGGACTAAAACCCTCTGGTTTATATAGACACCGGATAGGGCTAGGGTTACACAAGGTCGGTTACAAAGGAGGAGATATACATATCCATATTGCCTAGCTTGCCTTCCACGCCAAGTAGAGTCCCATCCGGACACGAGACAAAGTCTTCAATCTTGTATCTTCATAGTCTAACAGTCCGGTCAAAGGATATAGTTCGGCTGTCCGGAGACCCCCTAATCCAGGACTCCCTCAGTAGCCCCTGAACCAGGCTTCAATGACGATGAGTCCGGCGTGCAGTATTGTCTTCGGCATTGCAAGGCGGGTTCCTCCTCCGAATAGACCACAGAAGAATTTGAATACAAGGATAGTGTCCGACACTGCAAAATAAGTTCCACATACCACCGTAGAGAGAATAATATTTCCACGAATCCAATTTGCTGACTTTTTTGGTAACACGACATTATGCCATGGCCCGGTGATTATTCGAACTGTTTCCTTTAACTAGCCCCGCACATAACGCGAGGGAGTTTTTTGACACGTCTTGTCAAAGCAGAGATCGTGTCCCCCTTATTACGGGATTCTCATCAATACAGTTGTGGGTAACCCAACCGTGTCTAGGACTCCTAGATTATAGGCAAGTCCCAAATGGCTACGAAGAGGACGCTTGATATTCACCCTCTTTATAAAGGGACAAGGATTTTACTTTTTTCCCTCCCATGCTCAATCGAATCCTTCCCCCGCCTCGAGTTCTAACACCCAAAGCCCAGGTCAGGTGCTTCGGACCTTCAATCATGTCCGGATCTAGCCTTCAAGGCCGGTGGATGCCCTCCTCCGTTACGGAAGAGGATATCAAGAAGTTGAGGGAGGCCAGATACCTGAGCGCCGAGGTTTCGCATCGCCTGCCTGCCCGAGGGTAGGTCGTCCCTACTCCCGAACCCAACGAGAACGTTGTGTTCATCTCCCACTTCCTCCGAGGCCTAGACCTCACCCTGGATCCCTTTGTTAGGGGTTTGATGTTCTATTACGGGCTAGATTCCACATCTCGGCATTCATTGTCGTATGTGAGGCCTTCCTCCGCATTACCCCTCACTTCGGCCTATGGCTCAAGACCTTTGACGTGAAGCCGAAGATGGTCGAGGGGCAGTATGCAGCGTGCAGAGGCGCATTAATAAGCAAGATAGCAGGAGCTCCGTGGCCAAAAGGTTCCTTTCCAGAGGTGTCCGGATTATGGCAATAGGAGTGGTTTTTACATCACAGCTCCCAGAAGTGCCAAGTGGGTGGCTGCCCCTGCTTTCCGCTCGGGCCCTCCACCACAACTGATGTCGTGGATTAGTAGAGGACTGAGCTGGGGTCCAGCCAAGGATGTGCCTATACTGCAGAGCCTCATTCAAGATCTCTTCGAAGGAGATTTCAGTCCAGTTATGGTGGTGCAAGTCATGCTGGTTCGTCGAGTCCAGCCTTGCAAACGCCGGCCCCTCCCCATGTGGGAGTTCAACCCAGAAGGGCCGCGCACTATTCAGAATTTCCTCGGCCTGACGCACGAGGATATGTACAAATCATTCTTTAGACCCAAAATAGAGTGTCCCGATACTACCGAGGACGTGGGCCCGAGCATCAACCATACCGCCGACCAAGTAAGTAATCCTTTAGCCGAACACACCGTCTTTCATTTACCATGATGTCATTCTGAGAAATCGCTCTTTGACCAGGACTGGCTAACAAGGGCGAGGATGATTCGGTGTTCGGCCCCCCTTCCTAAGGGTTTGGAGAATCCGGTACTGGAAAAGATGCTCGAGCTAGCACCTTGCCCGGAGCCCTCAAAGGAAGATAAAGGGGGGAATAATGAGGTCGAAAGCGGGCCCCCATCGCTACCAATTCCAACCTTGGGAATGAGCGCGTTCGTGAAGGAGGATAACTGAGGGGAAGAATCTGACCTTCTCTTGCTTCGGGGAAGGAAGATGACTGCCTCTGAAGATCCGGAAACTGAGGCTTCCAAATGGGAGAAGAAGTCTCCACCAGAGGGTCCTGCCTTGGAGGGTGCTTTTGCCGCACAATGTCCGCGCGAGGATCAGCTCTCCAACGAGCTGTAAGTAATCAAAAAGTATTTTAATACTGGAGATATACTACCTTACCTCTGAGGAAAATAACCGAAGCGTTAATCTTGAAGTTCGGATCTTAGCCCTTCTCAGCAGAGCTCGTCTTCGGGGGATCTTCTTCCGGAGATGATGGAGAGCGAAACGCCTCCCCCGGACTCCCCCGCTCAAGAAGCGGACGACCTTGAAGTGTCTTCACGGAGGGCCTCTCCAGATCCGGTGAGGCCAGAAGATAATCCTATAGTCACCCGAAGTCCCCAGCGTCCGGCTCTTGAAGAGAGCAAATAAAAGAGTCCGACACCATTTGGTATGCGGTCGGACGTACTGACGGAGCTGTTGGAGCGAGCAGCCATCTCAGAAGAACAACGTACGTTGATGGGTACAGTGATGGAAAGAATTTCGTTCGCCGAAAGCGGATTGCATGAAGCGTTTATGAGTCTACTGACGGGCTTTGAGGTACGTGAAATGATATACTTTTTGATAGTACCGCACATTTTTAGGTGTGCCCTGTGTAGATGGTAGCCCCTGAGACTCTGGTCATCGTCGAGAACGGCGGCGAACAGAGGATCGTAGTCCCAGGTAATAAACAAACTGCCTTTATGTGCAGGTGGTGGAAGCTCCGGTGGCTAGCCAGACTAATGAGTTTGCCGAGCTAAAGCGGCAACTGGATGCGGCAGATGCCGACATCGAGCTTGTTAACAAGCGGCTTGACGACGCACAGGGTAAGTAATGTTTTCTAGTGAATGTCACATAGTAAGAGCAGCGTAACGCCAGTATCTTTAATATTTTTGTGACTGCAAATGGAGCTGCCACCGTGGAGACCCTTCGGGTGGAACTTGCCCGAGCCAAGGAACAAGCAAGAATTAGTAATGCGGCCGCTTTAAAGGTGGCCGAAGAGTTACGAGCCGAAAAGGTTGCAGATTGCGAGAGCAAAGATAAAATGGCCAAGATGGCTGTGAAGTTAAAAGACACTGCCGACCGCTGCCAGCCCCCTGAAGAAGAAAACCGAGTGAAGGCGATGGACCTTGAAAAGGCCGCGGTGGCGACCAAAGACACCCGCTTTGCTATGAGGGAAAAGAAGGAAGAGTTGCGTGAAGCCGGGGATATTGCGGCTGGGAAGCCCTTTTTGCTGTGGAGGAAGTTCAGAGATCCGCGGTATGCCCCTCTGGATCGGCTGTGGAGTTTGGCAGGCGCATATATGGACTTGGCGGCAAGCGCTGTCGATGCGGCCGAATACTTCCGAGATCAAACAGAGCGTGAAGTGGACAAGCTGTTCTGGTCGCAGTTTAACATTCCAGAGCGTCCGCTTCCATTGACTGATCAGCTAGCCGAATGGGCCGAACTCAACAGGTTGTCCGGAATCGCCATGAGGTCCATCGTAGATCATCTATGGCCGGAAAAACCGAAGCCGAACAGCTATTTCAGCTTAGTGCAGCAGTTCCTTGGAGCGGTGCCGCGCATCAATGCGATGAAGAGGTCGGCGTGTATAGAGGGCTCGCGGATGGCCCTTGCCCGTGTCAAAGCATACTTGGCGAAGATGGATGCTACCACTGTTGCAGCGCAGGGTTCGGCCATTGGCCGAGTGGCTGCCGAGCACTATTTCGAAGAAGTTCTCGAGGGCACTCGTTTGATAGATGCCCAGTGCTCGAAGAATATTATGTTTGAGTGACATGTATTCCCATTGTAAACACAATGTTTTTATGAAATTTATTAGGGCTGTATTTATACTTTTGCCCAAAAGTAATATGGTGCCTCATGTGCGGCCGTTTATGTATACATGTGTATAACCTGAAAGATTGCAGTCGTCGGCTTTAGCCCCCACGCATATAATGCGGGGGTGTTTGCAGAAGACGCGTATTCACACTTAATCCAACGTCTTGGTCCTAATAAGGAGTTGATGGCGCAGCGAACTAGGCAACCGGACTATAATGCTTTAACACTTTCACTTAGCCATAGGAGTTTGACAGTGGGGCTACTATATAGCCCCTGGTGGCTTCGCACTCTCCCGAATTCGGGGTGCGTACATGCCTGGCCGAGAAACGGCCCTTCGTTAAGGCGGAGGAATTCTAACATTCTGATAGGTCATCGAGTGGTTGACCAGTCTCACGCTATATCATGACAGTCAGTTTTCGGCTTTCGCTACTGAGGTTCTCGTCCGGATGAACCACGTCACAATCGTAGTAGTTCTCCTGGTGCCGCCTTAGCCGATAGAGCGTAATGTAAGGCAGCAAAACACAGGAGCCGGGCAAACCCAACATTTGACCAAAGACATGATTCGGAGCTGATGCATATAAGGCCAAACTCGCGACGCCGAACACTCCCTAAGGTATTCGGTATTTATGGTATAAACTGGGCCTAAACAGCGCCCTTTGTAAGAAGCCCCTGGTGTCTAGGTACGTGCATGATTCTGATGTGGCCACATGCCAAGACGTCAGCATCCTTCTCAATTGTACTGAGAATCCGAGGGATGTGTATCAACAAGAGACAGTAAAAAAGGTTTACGCAGGGTCTTAATCTAAACAGAATCCTTGGAACGGGTCCCTGCTGCACGTCTGCGCCTGTGTCTCCGTTGTGCCATATCCTGGACGGGTGTAGCATGATGGTCATCTGTAAAAGAGAGAAACTTAGGTGAAAAGTTGTCGTGTAAAAAGGCAGGTTTAAAGAAACCATGTACAATTCAAGATGAGTAAAAATTGCCACTTGTCTGTGCGCGTTGAGCCCCTTGTATTTGTAATAGGGGTGTGGCCATCAAACCTGTATGAATTACATGTAGCTGCACCGAACTCGTCTAACCGTGTCCGTGGTCTTGACGACTTATCAAATGCTTTAGTTGGTGAGGCTGTTCTTAGTGTGCGGCTGCCAAGGCAGTCGCACTCTCTTCGGCGCGCAAGGATCGCTCAATATTTCCATTCACTATAATGATGCCACGTGCACCGGGCATCTTAAGCGTGAGGGAAGCATAATGTGGTATTGCATTAAAGCGAGCGAAAGCTTCGCGTCCAAGTAGTGCTTGATAGCTACTTTGGAACGGAGCAATGTGGAAGGTTAAATTTTCACTACGGAGGTTCTCGGGGAAGCCGAATATAACCTCTAGTAGCAGGGAGCCCGTGCAGTGAGCCCTTGAGCCTGGCGTTACTCCTTTAAAGGTAGTATTGCTGTGTCAAATTTTCGTTGGGTCTATCCCCATTTTGCAGATTGTGTCCTGATATATCAGGTTTAGACTGCTGCCACCGTCCATCAGGACTCGTGTGAAGTGGTATCCGTCAATTAATGGGTCTAATACCAAGGCAGCCCATCCTGCACGCCGGATACTTGCTGAGTAATCCCGATGGTCAAAAGTGATCGGTTGAGACGACCAGTGGCAGGACTCCGCGGTGATAGGCCCTTGGGCATATTTCTCTGGGAGTGCCGCTTTGTTTCTCCCCTTGATCACGTGTAACACGTTCACTGTTTTGACTTCTGGTGGAAATATCTTTTGTTCCCCAGTGTCTTGCTTGAGAGGCTCATCCTCGTCTTCGCTTGGTGTATCATCCCCCTTGCCTGGCCGATTCTTCTGGCTGTTGAATTATGTGGCTCAAGTCATCGGCATCTGGTGGTCGCACATAAGTGCCCTGAAAGTTGTCGAGGAATGCGGCCTCCAGATCTTTCCAGCAGCTAATGGACTCTGCTGGCAAGCTGTTAAGCCAATGCCACACTGGTCCTTTGAGCTTTAGTGGGAGGTATTTGATGGCGTGTAAGTCATCTCCGCGGGCCATGTGGATGTGGAGGAGGAAATCCTCAATCCATACCGCAGGATCTGTTGTGCCGTCGTATGATTCAATATTTACGGGTTTGAAACCCTCTGGGATTTGATGATCCATTACTTCGTCTGTGAAGCATAGGGGGTGTGTGGCGCCTCTGTATTGAGCTATATTGTGACGCAGCTCGAATGGGTCTTGCCCGCTATGTTCGGCCCGGCCGAATTTACTTTTACTGTATCTGGCGTGACGTTTATCGTCTCGCATAGTGGCGCGCCCTCCTGATCCGTAGATTGATCTTGCATGCTTTGCTTTGTCCTCCAATACGTCTCGCAGGTCTGGCATATTTCCCCATGCCTTTTTATTTGAATGATGTCGGGGTGCGGTCTGAGTTTTTGGCTGGAATGCCTCTCTATCGCGGACACGAGGTGGCCGGTCAGCCGCGTCATACGCTTCTTCCTCCAGTCGGGGTAGCAACCTGCATTTTGGGTAACTCTTGGAGGGGCGTTCGAGTTTATATTTCTCGGCCGCGAGGACTTCAGTCCATCTGTCAGTTAGCAGATCTTGATCAACTTGAAGCTGCTGCTGCTTTTTCTTAAGGCTATTTGCCGTGGCCATAAGCCGGCGCTTGAAGCGCTCTTGTTCGACGGGATCCTCTGGCACGGCGAATTCGTCATCGCTGAGGCTTGCCTCGTCTTCGGAGGGGGGTATGTAATTATCATCCTCCGCCTCTCCATCTGCCGCTCTCTTAGGAGGGTTGGCTCCTCCATCCTCCTGCTCTAAATCTTGCTGGAGGGGATTGTTGTTGTCTTCGGCACTATCCGGAGTGTTATTATCTCCTGTGCCAGTATCACCACTTTTGCTTTGGCAGGACTTAGAGCGACGCCGCTGACGTCGGCGCTTGGGTTGCTTTTTGGAGGGGTCATCCTCCACTGTCTCATCGCCGTTGCCTTCTTTGGGTGTGTCCACCATGTATATATCGTATGATGAGGTGGCTTTCCAGTGCCCTGTGGGCAGTGGTTCCTCTTTGTCTCCCGCATCGTCGTCCATACCGTCGATGTCTTCGGAGTCGAAGTCGAGCATGTCGGTTTAGTCATCGATAGTGGCTACTAAGTGGGCGGTGGGTGGGCCGCGAATTTCTTCGTCATCCGCATCCCAATCCTGCCGGACATAGTTCGGCCAGGATCCTCCTGACAAGGAGAGAGACCTTAATGAGTTCAGTATGTCGCCAAAGGGCGAGTGCTGAAAAATATCCGTGGAGGTAAATTCCATGACGGCGCTCAATCGGATTCGCTAGGAACGGGCGCATGCGGTTCGGAGTCCGTGGCCGGAGAAGGATCCGGCAGTCCGACAACACGGCTCTCATGCAGGGTAAGGTCGATGTTCGGCTCGATCGCCGCTGAGGGTAAGGCCTCCGTGGTGGGGTCCATCCACCCGTCCATGGACGGCACAACAGGCTCCGAATTGAGGGCCGGGGCGGCTGCCGGTGCGATCTCCTGAACACTGTCCGATGGTAGAGCTAAATTGTGCTCATCGTGACCGTGTGACGCACAAGGCAGGGGCTCGAATCCGTCGAAGATCAAGTCTCCGCGGATATTGGCCGCGTAGTTTAAGCTTCCAAACTTGACCTGGTGGGAAGGGGTGTAACTTTCGATCTGCTCCAGATGGCCAAGCGAAATGGCCCGCAGTGCAAAGCCGCCGAATACAAAAATCTGTCCGGGGAGAAAAGTCTCACCCTAGACTGCATCGCTATCGATGATCGTAGGAGCCATCAAGCCTAACGGCGATGACACAGAGGAAATCTCAATGAAAGCACCAATGTCGGTGTCAAAACCGGTGGATCTCGGGTAGGGGGTCCCGAAATGTGCGTCTAAGGCAGATGGTAACAGGAGGCAGGGAACACGATGTTTTACCCAGGTTTGGGCCCTCTTCATGGAGGTAAAACCCTATGTCCTGCTTGATTAATATTGATGATATGGGTAGTACAAGAGTAGATCTACCACGAGATCAGAGAGGCTAAACCCTAGAAGCTAGCCTATGGTATGATTGTATGTTATTGTGTCCTACGGACTAAAGCCCTCCGGTTTATATAGACACCGGAGAGGGCTAGGGTTACACAAGGTCAGTTACAAAGGAGCAGATATACATATCCGTATTGCCTAGCTTGCCTTCCACGCCAAGTAGAATCCCATCCTGACACGAGACGAAGTCTTCAATCTTGTATCTTCATAGTCTAACAGTCCGGTCAGAGAATATAGTCTGGCTGTCCGAAGGCCCCCTAATCCAGGACTCCCTCAGCAGATGTCCTAGTGAAAGGACTTAGTCGTGGAGCCATCGCAACTAGGAAGCTTAAAGGGGTTAATCGGGACAAAGGGCACGAGAGGTTTATACTGGTTCGGCCCCTTACGGTGAAGGTAAAGCCTAGTGGTATTGCTAGGTTTCGATGACCAGGGAGCGAAAACACTCTAGCTTGGCTCTCGATCGGTTGTTTCTTGCCCTAAGCAGCCGTTGGGTCATCCCCTTATATACACGGGTTGACGCCCTGCGACCTACAGAGTCCCGACTGGCTCATACAACGTGTCTGGCTCGGTGACATCTTTTACATGCCTTACTTTACAAGTCTTATTCATACATGACGGTTTACACCCACGGGCCTTAAGCCGCCTCTGGGCTTGGGCCTACTACAAGCCTTATCATAAACCATCACTCTGTATACTCTTCGGGCTTCTTTTAAGTAACCCGCCATTGTGATTGACCCGACCCCTCCTGGGCAGGTCATGCCTGGTAGTCATATTCCCAACAGTCTTCATTTGAAACAATGTGGAATAGTTTCGCAACTCACGCCACCTGGAACACCACAACGTAATGGTGCATCTGAATGTCGTAACCACACTTTATTAGATATGGTGTGATCTATGCTGTCTCTTACTAATTTACCGCTATCGTTTTGGGGTTATGCTTTAGAGACGGCTGCATTCACGTTAAATAGGGCACCATCGAAATCCGTTGAGATGACACCTTATGAACTGTGGTTTGGCAAGAAACCCAAGTTGTCGTTTCTTAAAGTTTGTGGCTGCAATGCTTATTTGAAAAAGCTTCAACCTGATAAGCTCGAACCCAAATCGAAGAAATGTGTATTCATAGGATACCAAAAAGAGACTGTTGGGTACACCTTATATCACAGATCTGAAGGAAAGATATTCGTTGCTAAGAATGGATCCTTTCTAGAGAAGGAGTTTCTCTCGAAAGAAGTGAGTGGGAGGAAAGTAGAACTCGATGAGGTAATTGTACGTGCTCCCTTATTGGAAAGTAGTTCATCACAGAAATTAGTTCCGGTGATTCCTACACCAGTATGTAAGGAAGCTAATGATGATGATCATGAAACTTCTGATCAAGTTACTACCGAACCTCGTAGGTCAACCAGAATAAGATCCGCACGAAAGTGGTACTGTAATCCTATTCTGGAGGTCATGTTACTTGACCACGACGAACCTACAAACTATGAGGAAGCGATGATGAGCCTAGATTCTACAAAATGGCTTGAGGCCATGAAATCTGAGATGGGATCCATGTATGAGAACAAAGTGTGGACTTTGGTTGACTTTCCCGATGATCGGCAAGCCATAGAGAATAAATGGATCTTCAAGAAGAAGACTGACTGCTACCTCTTGAGCATGTGTTGGTTTTCCCTTGAAGAGGAAAGGGTAATGCAGCAAAGAAGTGTAAGTATTTCCCTCACTTTTTGAGAACCAAGGTATCAATCCAGTAGGAGACCACGCGTGAGTCACCTCGTACCTACACAAACAAATAAGAACCTCGCAAACAACGCAATAAAGGGGTTGTCAATCCCTTCACGACCACTTGGAAGAGTGAGATCTGATATAGATGATAATAATAAGATCAATATTTTTGGTATTTTTATGATATAGATTGAAAGTAAAGATTGCAAAATAAAGTAGATTGGAAACTTGTATGATGGAAAATAGACCTGGGGGCCATAGGTTTCACTAGTGGCTTCTCTCAAGATAGCAGAAGTATTACGATGGGTGAACAAATTACTGTCGAGCAATTGATAGAATTGAGCATAGTTATGAGAATATCTAGGTTAGATCATGTATATAGGCATCACATCTGTGACAAGTAGACCGACTCCTGCCTGCATCTACTACTATTACTCCACACAACGACCGCTATCCATCATGCATCTTGAGTATTAAGTTCATAAGAACAGAGTAACGCCTTAAGCAAGATGACATGATGTAGAGGGATAAATTCATGCAATATGATATCAACCCCATCTTTTTATCCTAGATGGCAACAATACAATACGTGTCATTTCCCCTACTGTCACTGGGATTGAGCACCACAAGATTGAACCCAAAGCTAAGCACTTCTCCCATTGCAAGAAAGATCAATCTAGTAGGCCAAACCAAACTGATAATTCAAAGAGACTTGCAAAGATAACCAATCATACATAAAAGAATTCAGAGAAGATTCAAATATTTTTCATGGATAATCTTGATCATAAACCCACAATTCATCGGATCTCGAATAGATCTCCAAGAAAACCAAGGAGAACTCTGTATTGAGATCCAAAGAGAGAGAGAAGAAGCCATCTAGCTAATAACTACCGACCCGAAGGTGTGAGGTAAACTACTCACACATCATCGGAGGGGCCATGGAGTTGATGTAGAGGCCCTCCGTGATCAATGCTCCCTCTGGCGGAGCTCCGGAAAAGGCCCCAAGATGGGATCTCTTGGGTACAGAAGGTTGCGGCGGTGGAAATAGGGTTTCGTGGTGCTCCTGGATGTTTTCGGGGTATGTGAACATATATAGGAGGAAGAAGTAGGTCGGTTGAGCCATGAGGGGCCCACGAGGGGGGAGGGTGCGCCCCCTGCCTCGTGGCCTCCCCGTTGGTTGCTTGACGTCCACTCCAAGTCCTTTGTGTCACGTTTGTTCCAAAAATCATGCTCCAGAAGGTTTCATTCCGTTTGGACTCCGTTTGATATTCCTTTTCTACGAAACACTGAAATAGGCAAAAAAACAGCAATTTGCACTAGGCCTTGGGTTAATAGGTTAGTCCCAAAAATAATATAAAAGTGTAAAATCAAGCCCATTAACATCCAAAACAGATAATATAATAGCATGGAACAATCAAAAAATATAGTTACGTTGGAGACGTGTCAAGCATCCCCAAGCTTAATTCCTGCTCGTACTCGAGTAGGTAAATGATAAAAACAATTTTTTTTGATGTGGAATGCTTTCTAGAATATTCTTCAATGTATTTTTCTCTATTGTGGCATGAATGTTCAGATCCGAAAGATTCAAGACAAAAGTTTATTGTTGACATAAACATAGTAATACTCCAAGTATGCTAATCAAGCAATTATGTCTTATCAAAATACCATAGCCAAAGAAAACTTATCCCTACAAAGTCATATAGTTTGGCCATGCTTCATTTTCGTCACACAAAATGCTCTCATTATGCACAACCTCGATGATAAGCCAAGCAATTGTTTCATACTTAGCCTTTTCAAACTCTTTCAACTTTTACGCAATATATGAGCGCGAGCCATGGACATATCACTATTGGTGGAATAGAATATGATGATTGAGGTTGTGTGAGAAGACAAAAAGGGAGAAAGTCTCACATTGACGCGGCTAATCAATGGGCTATGGAGATGCCCACCGATTGATGTCAATGCAAGGAGTAGGGATTGCCATGCAATGGATGCACTAGAGCTATAATTATATGAAAGCTCATCAAAGAAACTAAGTGGGTGTGCATCCAAATTGCTTGCTCACGAAGACCTAGGGCATTTGAGGAAGCCCATCATTGGAATATACAAGCCAAGTTCTATAATGAAAAATTCCCACTAGTAAATGAGAGTGAAAAAATAAGAGACTCTCTATCATGAAGATCATGGTGCTAGTTTGAAGCACAAGTGTGGAAAAAGGATGGTAACACTGTCCCTTCTCTCTTTTTCTCTCATTTTTTTTATTTTTTTATTTGGGCCTTCTTTTTTGCCTCTTTTCTTTTCTTTTTTTTCATCCAGAGTCTCATCCCGACTTGTGGGGGAATCATAGTCTCCATCATCCTTTCCTCACTCGGACAATGCTCTAATAATGATGATCATCACACTTTTATTTTCTTACAACTCAAGAATTACAACTCGATACTTAGAACAAAATATGACTCTATGTGAATGCCTCCGGCGGTGTACCGGGATTGCGATGAATCAAGAGTGACATGTATGAAAAATTAAGAACGGTGGCTTTGCCACAAATACGATGTCAACTACATGATCATGCAAACTAATATGACAATGATGATGCGTGTCATAATAAATGGAACGGTGGAAAGTTGCATGGCAATATATCTCGGAATGGCTATGGAAATGCCATAATAGCTAGGTATGGTGGCTGTTTTGAGGAATATATAAGGAGGCTTATGTGTGATAGAGCGTATCATATCACGGGGTTTGGATGCACCGGCGAAGTTTGCACCAACTATCAAGGTGATAAAGGGCAATGCAAGGTACCGAAGAGTCTAGCAATGATGGAAGGGTGAGAGTGCGTATAATCCATGGACTCAACATTAGTCATAAAGAACTCACATACTTATTGCAAAAATCTACAAGTCATCAAAACCAAGCACTACGCGCATGCTCCTAGGTGGATAGATTGGTAGGAAAAGACCATCTCTCGTCCCCGACCGCCACTCACAAGGAAAGCAACCAAATAACACCCCATGCTTCAAATTTGTCACATAACGTTTACTATACGTGCATGCTACGGGACTTGCAAACTTCAACACAAGTATTCATCAATTTGACAATTACTCAACTAGCACACCTCTAATATTACCACCTTTATATCTCAAAACCATCTATCAAGCATCCAACTTCTCTTAGCATTTAAAATTTATAGCCGAAGTGAATTACCATGATGTTCTAAAGGAATCTCAAAATGATATAAGTGAAGTGTGAGATATCAATTATTTCTATAAAATAGAACCACCGCTGTGCTTAAAAGATATAAGTGAAGCACTAGAGCAAAAACTATATAGCTCAAAAGATATAAGTGAAGCACATAGAGTATTAAATTCCAATTCATGTGTGTCTCTCTCAAAAGGTGTGTACAGCAAGTATGATTGTGGTAAACAAAAAATCAAAGACTAAAATCATACAAGACGCTCCAAGCAAAACACATATCATGTGGCGAATAAAAATATAGCTCCAAGTAAAGTTACCGATGGACGAAGACGAAAGAGGGCATGCCTTCCGGGGCATCCCCAAGCTTAGGCTTTTGGTTGTCCTTGGATTTTACCTTGGGGTGCCTTGGGTATCCCCAATATTAGGCTCTTGTCACTCCTTGTTCCATAATCCATCAAATCTTTACCCAAAACTTGAAAACTTCGCAACACAAAACTTAAAAGAAAATCTTCGTGAGCTCCGTTAGTAAAAGAAAACAAACCACCACTTCAAGGTACTGTAATGAACTCATTATTTATTTATATTGGTGTTAAACCTACTGTATTCAAACTTTTCTATGGTTCATAAAATCTATTACTAGACATAGATTCATCAAAATAAGCAAACAACACACGAAGAACAGAATCTGTCAAAAACAGAACAGTCTGTAGTAATCTGTAGGTTTCGAATACTTCTGAACCCCAAAAATTCTAAAATAAATTTCTGTACGTGAGGAATTTATCTATTAATCGTATGCAAAAATAATTAACTAAATAGCACTCTCCAATAAAAATTGGCAGCAGTTCTCGTGAGCGCTAAAGTTTCTGTTTTTTACAGCAAGATCAAAAAGACTTCCCCCAAGTCTTCCCAACGGTTCTACTTGGCACAAACACTAATTAAACACAAAAAACACAACCAAAACAGAGGTTAGATAAATTATTTATTACTAAACAGGAACAAAAAGCAAGGAATAAAAATAAAATTGGGTTTCCTCCCAACAAGCGCTATCCTTGAACGCCCCTAGCTAGGCATAAAAGCGAAGATAGATCTAGGTATTGCCATCTTTGGAAGGCAATCCATAAGTGGATCTCATAATAGATTCATATGGTAATTTAATTTTCTTTCTAGGGAAGTGTTCCATGCCTTTCCTTAACGGAAATTGGAATATAATATTCCCTTCCTTCATATCAATGATTGCACCAATCGTTCTAAGGAAAGGTCTACCAAGAATAATAGGACATGAAGGATTGTAATCTATATCAAGAACAATGAAATCTACGGGCACATAGTTCCTATTTGCAACAATAAGTACATCATTGATTCTTCCCATAGGTTTCTTAATAGTGGAATCCGCAAGGTGCAAGTTTAAAGAACAATCATCAAATTCACGGAAACCTAGCAAATCACACAAAGTTTTTGGGATCGTAGAAACACTAGCACCCAAATCACACAAAGAATAGAATTCATGATCTTTAATTTTAATTTTAATTATAGGTTCCCACTCATCATAAAGTTTTCTAGGGATAGAAACTTCCAACACATGTTTTTCTTCATAAGATTGCATCAAAGCATCAACGATATGTTTAGTAAAAGCTTTATTTTGACTATAAGCATGTGGAGAATTTAGCACGGATTGCCACAAGGAAATACAATCTATTAAAGAACAATTATCATATTAAATTCCTTGAAATCCAAGATAGTGGGTACATTTCTATTTAAAGTTTTGGCCTCTCCAATCCCACTTTTATCAATTTTTGTATCAAGATCTAAAAACTCCGAATCATTGGGACGCCTTCTAACTAAAGTTGACTCATCTCCAGTCCCATCATTATCAAGATTCATATTTCAAAACAAAGATTTAATAGGGGAAACATCAATTTCTTTTAGATCCTCATCCTTATTCTCATAGAAACTAGAAGAACACGCTTTTATGAAGCAATCTTTTTAGCACACATCCTAGCGGTTCTTTCTTTGCACTCATCAATGGAAATTCTCATAGCTTTGAGAGACTCATTGATATCATGCTTAGGTGGAATAGATCTAAGTTTCAAAGAATCAACATCAAGAGAAATTCTATCCACGTTCCTAGCCAACTCATCAATCTGAAGCAATTTTTCTTCAATCAAAGCATTGAAACTCTTTTGCGAACTAATAGATTCTTTAATATTAGATTAAAAATCAGAGGGCATATTATTATAATTTCCGTAAGAATTGTTGTAGGAATTACCATAATTATTAGAGGAATTACTAGGAAATGGCCTAGAATTAAAATTACCTCTATACGCGTTGTTACCAAAATTGTTCCTACCAACAAAATTCACATCCACAGATTCATTATTATTATCAATCAAAGTAGACAAAGGCATGTCATTAGGATCAGTAGGAGCACTCTTATTAGCAAACAATTTCATAAGTTCATCCATCTTTCCACTCAGAACATTAATCTCTTCAGTTGCATGCACCTTTTTACTAGTAGATCTTTCAGTGTGCCATTGAGAATAATTAACCATAATATTATCTAGGAGTTTGGTAGCTTCTCCTAAAGTGATTTCCATAAAAGTGCCTCCCGCGGGCGAATCTAAAAGATTTCTAGAAGCAAAATTCAATCCGGCATAAATGTTTTGTATAATCATCCATGGATTCAAACCATGTGTAGGGAAATTACGTATCATTAATTTCATTCTCTCCCAAGCTTGTGCAACATGTTCATGATCTAGTTGCTTAACATTGATAATATCGTTTCTAAGAGAGATGATCTTAGCGGGAGGAAAATACTTAGAGATAAAAGCATCTTTGCACTTGTTCCATGAATCAATACTATTTTTAGGCAAAGACGAAAACCAAGCTTTAGCACGATCTCTAAGCGAAAACGGAAATAGCTTAAGTTTAACAAGATCATTATCCACATCTTTCTTCTTTTGCATATTACACAAATCAACAAAGTTGGTTAGATGGGTAGTGGCATCTTCACTAGGAAGGCCAGAAAATGGATCTTTCATGATAAGATTCAGCAAAGCAGTATCAATTTCACAAGATTCAGCATCGTTAAGAGGAGCAATCAGAGTGCTAAAAAATCATTATTGTTGGTATTGGCTGATAACCCACAAGTATAGGGGATCGCAACAGTTTTCGAGGGTAGAGTATTCAACACAAATTTATTGATTCAACACAAGGGGGGCCAAAGAATATTCTCAAGTATTAGTAGTTGAGTTGTCAATTCAACCACACCTGGAAACTTAATATCTGCAGCAAAGTATTTAGTAGCAAAGTAATATGATAGTAGTGGTAACGGTGGTAAAAGGTAACGGTAGCAAAAGTAATATTTTTGGTGTTTTATATTGATGATAATAGTAGCAACGGAAAAGTAAATAAGCGAAGAAAAATATATGGAAAGCTCGCAGGCAATGGATCAGTGATGGAGAATTATGCCAGATGCGGTACATCATGTAACAATCATAACCTAGGCTGACATAGAACTAGCTCCAGTTCATCAATGTAATATAGGCATGTATTCCGAATATAGTCATACATGCTTATGGAAAAGAACTTGCATGGCATCTTTTGTCCTACCCTCCCGTGGCAGCGGTGTCCTATTGGAAACTAAGGGATATTAAGGCCTCCTTTTAATAGATTACCCGACCAAAGCATTAACACATAGTGAATACATGAACTCCTCAAACTACGGTCATCATCGGTAAGTATCTCGATTATTGTCACTTCGGGGTTAACGGATCATAACACATAGTAGGTGACTATAGACTTGCAAGATAGGATCAAAACTCTCATATATTGATGAAAACATAATAGGTTTAGATCTCAAATCATGGCACTCGGGCCCTAGTGACAAGCATTAAGCATAGCAAAGTCATAGCAACATCAATCTCAGAACATAGTGGATACTAGGGATCAAACCCTAACAAAACTAACTCGATTACATGATAAATCTCATCCAACCCATCACCGTCCAGCAAGCCTACGATAGAATTACTCATGCACGGTGGTGAGCATCATGAAATTGGTGATGGAGGAAAGTTGATGATGACGATGGCGACGGATTCCCCTCTCCGGAGCCCCGAACGGACTCCAGATCAGCCCTCCCGAGAGAGTTTAGGGCTTGGCGGTGGCTCCGTATCGTAAAACGCGATGAATCCTTCTCCTTGATTTTTTTCTCCCCGAAAGTGAATATATGGAGTCAAGGTTGAGGTCGGTGGAGCGTCAGGGGGCCCATGAGGCAGGGGGCCCACCTAGGGGGGTAGGGCGCGCCCCCCACCCTCGTGGACAGGTGGAGGCCAACCTGACGTGGATCTTCCTTCTAGTATTTTTTATATATTCCAAAATAATTCTCCGTTGACTTTCTGGTCATTCCGAGAACTTTTATTTCTGCACAAAAATAACATCATGGCAATTCTGCTGAAAACAACGTTAGTCCAGGTTAGTTCCATTCAAATCATGTAAGTTAGAGTCCAAGACAAGGGCAAAAGTGTTTGGAAAAGTAGATACGACGGAGACGTATCAACTCCCCCAAGCTTAAACATTTGCTTGTCCTCAAGCAATTCAGTTGATAAACTAAAAATGATAAAGAAAAAAAATTTACAAACTCTGTTTCCTCTTGTTGTTGTAAATATGTAAAGCCAGCATTCAAGTTTTCAGCAAATATTATGAACTAACCATATTCACAATAACATTTAGGTCTCATGTTTACTCATATCAATGACATAATCAACTAGCGAGCAATAAAAATAAATCTCGGATGACAATAATTTCTCAAAACAGTCTTGATATGATATAACAAGATGGTATCTCGCTAGCCCTTTCCGAGACCGCAAAACATAAATGCAGAGCACCTTTAAAGATCAAGGATTGACTAGACATTGAATTCATGGTAAAAGAGATCTAGTAAATTCATACTCAATGTAAACTAATAGTCATGAATGCAAATGACAGCGGTGCTCTCCAACTGGTGCTTTTAAATAAGAGGATGATGACTCAGCATAAAAGTAAATGGATAGGCCCTTCACAGAGGGAAGCAAGGATCTGTAGAGGTGCCAGAGCTCGGTTTTGAAATAGTTATGAATAGTATTTTGAGCGGTATACTTTCATTGTCAACATAACAACCAAGAGATGGTGATATCTTCAATGCTACACACATTATAGGTGGTTCCCAAACAGAATGGTAAAGTTTATACTTCCCCTCCACCGAAAAGCATCAATCCATGGCTTGCTCGAAACAACGAGTGCCTCCAACTAACAAGAGTCCTAGGGGAGTTTTGTTTGCAGTTATTTTGATTTGATTTGCATAAGCACGGGACTGGGCATCCCGTGACCAGCCATTTTCTCATGAGTGAGGAGCGGAGTCCACTCCTCTTGAGAATAACCCGCCTAACATGGAAGATACAGACATCCCTAGTTGCTACATTAGCTATTCGAGCATACAAAACAAAATGTTTATTTGAAGGTATAGAGTTTGGCACATAGGAACGGGAGGTAGATACCGTATATAGGTAGGTATGGTGGACTCATATGGAATAACTTTGGGGTTTAAGGAATTGGATGCACAAGCAGTATTCCCGCTTAGTACAAGTGAAGGCTAGCAGAAGACTGAGAAGCGACCAGCTAGAGAGCGACAACAATCATGAACATGCATTAAAATTAATCAACACCTAATGCAAGCATGAGTAGGATATAATGCACCATGAAGATAAATATCGTAGAGGCTATGTTGATTTTGTTTCAACTACATGCATGAACATGTGCCAAGTCAAGCCACTCGAATCATTCAAAAGAGGATACCATCCTATCATACCACATCACAACCATTTTAATAGCATGTTGGCACGCAAGGTAAACCATTATAAGCTCCTAGCTAATTAAGCATGGCATAAGCAACTATAATCTCTAATTGTCATTGCAAACATGTTTATTCATAATAGGCTGAATCAGGAACGATGAACTAATCATATTTACAAAAACAAGAGAGGACGTGTTCATACCATCTTTTCTCATCTCAATAAGTTCATCATATAATCATCATTATTGCCTTTCACTTGCATGACCGAATAGTGTGGATAATAATAATAGTGCACGTGCATTGGACTAAGCTGGAATCTGCAAGCATTCAATTCAAGAGAGAAGACAAGGTAATATGGGCTCTTTGTCAGATCAACAATAATGCATATAAGAGCCACTTTAACATTTTAATTATGGTCTTCTCCTCTCGACCCCCAGAGAACAAGAAAAGAAATAAAACTATTTACACGGGAAAGCTCCCAAAAAGCAAAATAAGAACGAGAAATCTTTTTGGGTTTTCTTTTTAATTACTACTACAAGCATGGAAAATAAACTAATTAAAAGCTACAACTAATTTTTTTCGTTTTTCTTAAGGTTTATTAAACACACAAGAAGAAAGCATAAAAAGGAAAATAAACTAGCATGGATGATACAATGAAAAAGTATGAGCACCGACAGCTAGCAATGAGTGTGTGAACATGAATGTAATGTTGGTGAGAAATACGTACTCCCCCAAGCTTAGGCTTTTGGCCTAAGTTGGTCTATGGCCACGGCTGGCCTGGCGGATATCCAAAGTTATAGTTGGGGTCGTATTGAGATGCAGCAGCTATTGCCTCATGAGCTGCCGCTTGGAGACGGACTGTCTCCATCTTCCTCTTAT
The DNA here is from genome assembly GCF_056163025.1 of Triticum urartu. NCBI lineage: Eukaryota > Viridiplantae > Streptophyta > Magnoliopsida > Poales > Poaceae > Triticum > Triticum urartu. The sequence goes on from NC_141876.1 coordinate 445,657,924, forward strand.
ACTCGTTTGCCTCCTCCCTGGTTATAACATATCTCCCTTTTGCCTGAGAGTTAAAGAAAGCAGGAGCAGGGAGAGCGACGTGATAGGTGTGTCGTCTGTCAAAGATTAGTCGCTACTGGAGGAACTGATCGTTCCTCTCAACAAACTGATGACGAACCATGGCCTCATAATCTAAATAAACAGGAGGCAACTCAATATCATACCCACGTATGGTATATCAAGAAAATTAGCTAGACGGGTTGCAATAATTCCACCAAAGAAATCTCCATTTAATCTATTATTATGCAACCTACGTGCAACAATGGCTCCCAAATTATAATGTTTATCTCCTAATATAGCACTCCTGAGAACACCGAGGTTAGGGACACACATGTGACATGCTTCATCCTTACCATTTATGCACCTACCTATGAAGAGAGCAAAATAATGTATAGCAGGAAAATGAATGCTCCCTATGGTAGCTTGTGTTATATCTCTAGATTCCCCCATCGTTATACTAGCAAGAAAATCTCTATATTCAGATTTGCAAGGTTCATTAGGACTACCCCATTGTGGAAGTTTGCAAGCAGTGTTAAAATCCTCTAAGTCCATAGTATAAGAATTTTCATAAAGATCAAACATGACAGTTTGAGAATTGCATGATGATGAAAATTCAAACCTTCTCACAAAGGAATCAGTGAGATAGTGGTACTGGCGGCACTTATCTGCCTCGAAGCTCTCAAGATCAGCATTACACACATATGTGTTAAATTCTTGATTCCTGCTCGATCCATAAAGTCTTCTGGTGGCCATTCACAAGTCCGCACCTGAGCCTCCCTCGGTGGTTCATCATCGGCATCGCGTATTGCGAGCCTGGTTCCTTGCTTCCTTGAAGAAGCACCTTGGTACATTTTCCTAAACATATTTCTTCCTATGAAAAATTTCTGAAATTTTAGTAACTTCAAAATAAAAGTGAACCAAACTCAACAAAATTGATAGCAACTACTCCTACAAGTGCCTAGAGGCAATATCATGCATCAAAACTACTTTTGACCACATAAATTTGACATGCAAGATCAAGAACAGGGTCACCTAAGCAGCAAAAATATGCAATGAATAAAGCACTAGAACAAAAACTAATTGGACCATTGGAGGAGTCACATCACTAAAAAAAAGACACATCTGTGACATTTTGGGCCGAACAAAATTTTTTCTGTCATACATATGACACTTCTATGACGATAATTGTGACAAAACCCGGTATCATCATAGATGTGGTGGGCTCCTACCTCTATGACAAAAAATCATGACAGAAAATGGGCTTTTCGTCCTGGGCAGGCCGGAGACGCAGCTGCATGACATTCTTTGGGCCGTCCATGACGGAAAAAACCATGGTAGAAGCGAGGGGGAGGAAAATTTCGGGGAGTTCCCGGTTACTGTGGGAGGTCAGGGGCCGAGCGATGCTCGTTTCTCTCGTACACGTACGCGCATGTGTGCGAGGCGTTGGCTCTAACTAAACCCGAGCGAGGCGTTGGGCTCTAATTGAACCCGAGTGATTGCACTGCAGGCTACGCGTTACTGAACCCGAGCGATCGATCGATGGCTGTTAACTGAACCCGATCGAGCGATTCCTTGGCTACTGCTGCTAACTAAAGCCGATCGACGGGATGAACAGTGAGCGTTGCAGGGGGGGTTGGATGAACAGTGAGCGGTGGCGTTGCCTCTGGATGAACAGGACCCCGTGGTGTGGTGGAGGGCTGGATGAACAGTAGACGATGGAGGGGTGCCCGTGGAGGGGTGGATGAACAGGACCCCGCGGTGTGGAGGGCTGGATGAACAGTAGACGGTGGAGGGGTGCCCGTGGAGGGGTGGATGAACAGGATCCTGTGGTGTGGAGGGTAGGATGAAAAGTAGAAGGTGGAGGGGTGCCCGTGGAGGGGTGGTTGAACAGGACCTCGTGGTGTGGAGGGCTGGATGAACAGTAGACAGTGGAGGGGTGGTTGAACAGTAGCCGGTGGAGTAGCGCGCGGTGGAGGCTGGATGAACAGGAGCCCGTGGAGGCTGGAGGAGGTCGACGGTGGATGAACAGTAGCTCGTGGAGGCTAGAGGGGGTCGACGGTGGGGATGAACAGTATCCCGTGGAATCCCGTTTTGCGGTATGCCACACCCCTCCCGATGAACAGGACCCCCGTTTTGACCGTAGCGCTCCAACACAAGTCTGTTTCCTCCGTTTTGCGGTACGCCACACCCCTCCCGATCTATAGGACCCCCGTTTCGACCGTGGGAGGGCCGTTTCCTCCGTTTTGTGGTACGCCACACCCCTCCCGATCAACAGGACCCCCGTTTCGACCGTAGGAGGTCCGTTTCCTCCGTTGTGCGGTACGCCAGGCCTCGTTTCCATCGCCTCTTCCGTCCAAGCCCTCCCGATGAACACGACCACGCATTCCGTTCCGACCCATGAACACGACGACGACGCTGTTTCTCCGTTCCGACCCAGCCATGTACACGAGCCCTCGCTGTACGTATGCGCGAGTAGGCGTTCGAGACCTCGCCCGTATGTACACATACGTGGTCGTATTTTCTTTCTTGCACCCTGGCCGTTGTACGTACGTGTACATGCTACGTGCGCGCCTCTACTACGACACGTGCGCGCCTCTACTACGACACGTGCACACCTCTACATCCACCAGTATATATGTACAGACACATTCGCGAGTAGAATGACAACGCTACGTACGCTTCGACCAGGTGGGTCCCGACTGTCAGGCACTTCCTTGCCTGCGAAGATGTAGCTGGTGGGTCCCTACAGTCAGGGGGCGAAATACGGTGGCCCGTCCGATGGGTCCCCGCTGTCAGGTGGAGGAATAATTATTTTGCACGTAATAAGGAGGCACTTCCTTACTGCGGCCGTGGACCCAGCTGTCAGCCTCTCCATGTACAGTCCACGTCCGATGGAAGTCGTTCCTTGACCACTTTGACCTTGCCGCCCCAAGAGCACTAGGGCGGTGGACAACGGCGAGGCCTAGGAAGGGGACGACGCGGAGCCGGGGAAGACGTAGCAGTGGATGCCCACGCGTAGAGCAGTACGAGGGTTCACTGGTTCGCTGCGGTGTGAGGCTGCCGTCGCCGCAGAATAACAGGGCGTGTGGCTGAGTATAGGGATGGCCTGGCCAGCGGTGGGAGTAGTAGGGGGGGTGAGGCCTCCGCCACATCTTAGCCGGCCACGGGAGGCAGGAGCACGAGGCACGACCGGTGCTGGTTTGGGCAGCTGGAGCAAGAAGACCAGAGGTTGAAGAAGCACTACGGCCATTGGATGGACATCGTACGGTTACTGGAGCTAGAATCGTGCATATTAACTAAGTTGACAAAGCCCTCCATGCCCGTCAACTTAGTAGGCCCACAAGTCAGCTTCCCAGCAAGGTGGGTCCCAGCTAGCCGGGGGAGTATTCATTTTTTTTGTGCGTAATAAGGAGGCACTTCCGGTGGGTCCGAGCTGACAGCGGGGGGAACGTTTTTTCGCGAAATACGGTGGCCCGTCCGGTTGGTCCCAGCAGTCAGGGGGAAATGATTTTTTTCGCAAAATACTGGTGGCCCGTCCGGTGGGTCCCTGCTGTCAGGTGGAGGAATAATTATTTTCCGCGTAATAAGGAGGCACTTCCTTGCAGCTGCCATGGACCCAGCTGTCAGCCTCTCCACGTACAGTATTCTTCCGATGGAATTCGGTCGTTGACTACACTAACCACGGCGCGCCGACAGCACCACGGCGGTGGACGACGACGAGGCCTAGGAAGGGGACGACGCGGAGCCGGGGAAGATGCGGCAGTGGATGCCCACGTGGAGAGGAGTACGAGGGTTCACTGGTTCGGCTGCACTGCCGTCGCCGCAGAATAACAGTGGGTGTGGGTGAGTGGAGTGGAGGGATGGCCTGGCTAGCGGTGGGAGTAGTATGGGGGCGGTGAGGCCTCCGCGGCAGCATAGCCGGCCACAAGAGGCAGGAGCAGGCAGCATGACCGGTGCTGGTTTGGGCGGCTGGAGCAACAATACCAGAGGTTGAAGAAGCACTACGACCATTGGATGGACATCGTACGGTCAGTCGAGCTAGAATCGTGCATATTGACTAAGTTGAAAAGGCCCTTCATCCCCATCATCTTAGTAGGCCCACTATACTGGGTCCCAGCTAGTAGGGGGAGTATTTATTTTTTTGTGCGTAATAAGGAGGCACTTCCTTGTGTGCGAAGATATAGCTAGTGGGTCCGAGCTGTCAGCGGTGGTAACATTTTTTTGCGAAATACAGAGGCCGTTTCGGTGGGTCCCAGATGTCAGGTGGAGGAAATCATTATTTTGCGCGTAATAAGGAGGCATTTCCTTGCGTGCGGCCGTGGACCCAGCTGTTAGCCTCTCCATGTACAGTCCACTTCAGATGCATGTCGGTCGTTGACCATGCTGACCACGCCACGCCGAGAGCACCAGGGTGGTGGACGACGGTGAGGCCTAGGAAGGGAACGACACGAAGGCAGGGAAGACTCAGCCATTGTTTTTGTTTCCCACGCGGAGGGGAGTACGACTGTACGAGGGTTTATTGGTTCGTCTGCCATCGTTGGAGAATAACAGCAGGTGTGGGTGAGTAGAGGGATGGCTAGGCCAGCGATGGGAGTACGGTGGGGCGGTGAGGCCTGCGCGGTAGCATAGCCGGCCGCGGGGAGGAGGGAGCAGGCAGTCCCGCCGGCGCTTGTTTGAGCGGCTGGAGTAGGAAGAGAAGAGATTGAAGAAGCACGACGGCCGTTGGATGGACATCCAACAGTATACAGGCCATCTGTGCAAAGCCTCAAATCTGTGGAAAACAACATACCACCCATCTGCCATTATTTCAAATAATTTACAGCCCATTTGCTAATTCTTACGGATTTTTTTGGAGCCCATATTCTTTATGTTAGAATTACAGCCCATATTGTGGCCATAGTTAAAAAATTATACGAAATTTTGCATATCTCGGTGCGGTCTGAACTGTTTTTAATCCCGAAATTTCGAGTCACATTCAGACTGATTTTAAAAATAAATGTATATCAATATAAAATCCAATAAATTGTCCACGCATAAAAATCAATGCAATTTAAAATCTTGAAATGAAAAAAAGATATTTGAAATTAATTGCCGGTTTGATGTGTTTTAAAAATGTACAGCCCATTTCTCATTACTGATAGGCCATTTTCTCGGCCAGCCGAATGAAGCTCTCCTCGGCTTCAAAGATTTGCAGCCCAACAGGCCTGATAAAGCGACTTGACAAATCACAAAAAAACTGGGCTAGACATTTTCAGAAAGAAAAAAACTACTGGGCTGGTCTATGGTAAACATAAAAGAAAAGGCTGTCTAGACAGGCCAGAGTGTCCCGCACAGCCCAGTTGACACCCTGCTTCCGTCTCAAAAACAAATTAGATAAATGCCACTCCAATTATTGCAATTCATAAAAATGCCACTGCAATTTCCAAACTTTGAAAAATGCCACTGCAATTTTTGCAAACTTTGAAAAACGCCACCGTAGTTTGCAAACTTTGAAAAACGCCACTCCAGACTTCGAAAAATGCCACTAGAAATGGCATGAAATGGCATTTTCAAAGTTTGGAAATTGTAGTGGCATTTCTCGGATACACCAGATTTGGAGTGGGATTTATCAAATTAACCCAAAACAAAAATAACTAGGCGAGCTGCTGGGTCCCTGGTGTCAGCCGCTCATTGTGCAATTCTCTCATTTATTGACTACATTGACAATGGCATGGGACCCAGATGTCAGAAATCCACTAGGAGGAGCCATTTTTTCTATTGTCTTGAAATAAGGACGCACTTGCTTGCGTACGAGCTTGTCAGTTTCTTCAAAGGTAGGCATTTTTATTCAAAAAACTGCCACTTTGCATCTTGCATCGCAAATAAAACTGCCAGGAGCGCATTTGTAGGCTAGCTAGTGATCGATCAGTAACTTGTAAACACTAAGTGAACAGAAATAAGTAACTGTTAATGCATCTCAATGATTCACAGATTATATACAAATATGTAGCTCCAAAAGCAAAGATCAGCCACTTCGGATCTTGCGTCGCAACTAAAACTAACTAGTACGATTCCCATACATAAGATCAACATGTTAATGCATCTCAATGACTCACAAATCATATACAAATATGTAGCTCCAAAAGCAAAGATCTAGAAAAAACATCTGTTCTTCCTACTAACATGGATGCTTCTGTTGGCCAACATTCAGTACAGACTGAAAGACAAATTTGTTTGTGAAGTCTACAATTCCTCTTGCAAACATAAGTGGTTTCACCAACAGCTGGAACCATGAGAATGAACCAGACATGATCGACGAACATGCACTACAATATGATTTGGTCTTCCCTCGATCACACTGCGATACTATTTTTGGAATACAAACTTTAACTTAGGCAAAATGATGTCCATTGTATAATCAGAACAAAGCAATGAAGCACGTAGTGTTGGCCAATAAATAGTACAGTACTACTTTTCTGCAGTCCATGAAGTGACTATCCAATCTTTCTGTGTCTATTTTCAAATGGCACTACATGCAGTGACTATACTATTCTCTTGTGCAGTTCAACCAAAATTGCGGGCACTTTGTTGGTTTGCCAAATAGCAACGGGCAGACATCTCTGTCTGCACAAATATCAAGCAGCTAGTAAACATATACCACACCTTGTATTTTTGGTTTAAACATGTCTCTTCCGCTTAGCATCTGTCATGTTCTGCACTGGACAATCTGATACAGTTACATTTTGCCCTGGACAATTTCATACTGAATTGATTTGCTGGTTCAGAGCAGAAATATAGCGCCTATTCTTCATCAGACCAAGGATATCCATGTTCGCAGTGATGGAAGAGGTGAAATCGATACAACTGAAATTGAGCATCCAATCATTGAATCTTGTCCTGCACCTCCAATGTAGGTCCACCCTGCCAATAAATTCACATGCAAACCACTAGTATTACTATCTAATGACAGTACAAAAAGAGTGGCAAGATAGTAGCAAACCATGTACCTTCGTAATGAACAGCTCATAGTGCCACCAATTGGATATAAAGGTTGGGAAAAAACATGCTCCTAATGTTGAACCAGTTGGACTTTTTGTGCAGTTCCACTAAAATTGAGCATCCCTGTTTGCATAGATATTGAAAGTGTGATTAATCTAAAAGTGGCACTAGTTGAAGCATAGACTCACAAATATAAGCATTCCAATTTCTTAATGGGAAAAGGTAGCAAGACTGTTTCTAACCACCTGTTTGAAGGAATAAATAAAGCAACAGCGGCTGATGTGAGGAAGGCATACATAGTTTTTTCTGGAAAGGTGAGCCATTCCTGACCTTTCCTCTTCTTTTAAGCAATTTTTGTGCAGTTCTACCAAAATAAAATGCCATCACTGTCTTAACAATTCAGTGACACTATACAAAACGAAATGACTTAACATTACATCATGATGTCAGGTATGTAGTCGACAGGCATTAGAGACAAACATATAGACCTCCTCAAGAGAACAGCCGGAGGAGGAGGTGCCCACTCTTGACCTTTCCTCTTGTCTTCATAATTGTCTCTGCAGTTTAACCAAAATAAAATGACATCAGCGCCTTGGCATTTTGGTGACACTGTACAAAAAAATTAACTTATCTCATGAAAGTGAGGTATGTAATCTATAAGCATTATCAATGCAAAAATCTGACGGGAGTAAAAAGTTTCATCGTTGGTATACTGGCTGTGCAACAACATTAGAATGCCTTATAGCTGAAAAATCTTTAATACATCCACAATCAACAGCTAACCCTAAAATAATCCAGTGACATTAAATGGCATTGCTTAAATTTATGGGTGGCATTAGACTGAGAGCGGCATTAGTTAAATGTGGCATCACTTTAGCAGTAGCATTGCTTGAGTTGACTGCTGGCGTTATACTAATAGCAAAAAAAGTGGCAATAAGAGCATGGGAGGCACCAGTACGATGTACCTCCACGGACGTAGAGTGGTGAGGGAGGTATGGTTGCCCAGAGCAACAAATATCCAGGCAGCATATGTGGATTACAGTCCCATTTTTGTTCTCTTTAGCCACCTTTTCCTATGCGAGGACAACAAACCGATTGACCTGGTCATTCTCTATTGAGTTGTCATGCCTTTCTACCCTTCTTCAACCAAGAGACACGAGACTCCTTCCTTAGCTACTGATTTTCCCCTTTTCAACCTAGATGCGGGTTTGATGCCTACTCTCTTGGACAGTACAGTCTCCCTTCCTTTCCTTATTCAACCCAGACATGGATTAGTCTGCATGAAGTAGGGTTTCCTTTAATAGTGCAAATTATGGTTTTCATCTGTGTGGCCAGCAGAGTAGAGGATAGCAAATTGGGAAGATGGTGGAGTGGAAAAAGATCCACATGCAACGACGTAGCAGATGGGGCAATAGAACAAGGTTATGGCTCGAAAAGAGGTAGCATACCTGAGGGTCGACGGGAAGTGGCTTCGCTCGTGGTCATCGTCCTCCGCACACACTACGGCAACGAGCTTGGGGACGGAGGCCATCCCGCGCGGGCGCTAGGTCTGAGAGGACGGCCTTGTCGTCAATGCGTGACCTCGCTCGCCGACGACGAGTGCTTCAACGCTGCACGTCCTTGTCTTCCCCGGCGGACCTGTGACCACCGGTGAGGAGGGAGAGAGGGGCCGTCTTTTTTAGATCTGGAGAGAGGGTGGTAGTGTGAGAAGCAAGTGGGCAGCCCTTAGCAAGAAAGCGCTGAAGCTCCAGCCTATATATATATATATATATCTTTTTTATACTACTAGTACTAGAGGTGGGGGAGTGGTAGAGTAGTTTATATTTTCTCTACGTACAGTACCAGTTAGTCGTGCTTCAAAACTGACCGGCACGCCATTAAAAAAATAAAGGTCGATAACTAATGCGGCACCTCGGGCCAACGCGACCAGATCGCATTACACGAGAAATTACACACCATGTTTCGTTGACATGTGGTCCCATTCCAATATATCAGTGAGACGAGGCGAGTAGTAGGAGTATTTCCGAACGGACGTGTAGGCCGGGGCGCCTCTTCGTGAACCGTGGCAAACTCGCAACCGTACACTGACTCTTCGCCTTTCCCTCTCGATTTGGAACTGCTGTCGCACGCTCTTCCTCTCCCTCCTCCATTTTCCTTCAGCCCTTCACCCTTTCTTCTGCCATTGTTCGATCGTCTTCTCCATGGAGGGAACAGGCCGGAAACGACCTCGTTATTCTTGCCCTGATCTGAAAGATGATGTGGTGGAGGAACTCATTGATCGGTGCGACGTCATCACCTTGGCTAGCATGGTAGGTTCGTTCCAGCCCATTCTCGACTCAACTAATAACATCATTGCAAGGAACCCAAGGGTCAAGGAGCGGTTTGATCTCCCCTATCTTCTTCGCCTTGACCCTGATGACTGGCGCCGGCACGATGGAGGCCTCGCCCTGTGCAAGTTGATTCCGCTTGATAATGATACGTGTGATGTTAAGATGCCATCGCTTGAGGGCAAGGCTTGGGCGGGCGCAAATGGAGATTGGGTTGTTTACATTGGGTCCAACTGTGAGTGGGAACTTGTGAATGTGTACACTCATCATCGGGTTCCACTTCCAAAAATCTCAGCACACTGCCCAGAGGTTGAGCACACCAGTAATGTACGCACGTTCAAATATGATCATGGTGACTGTCGTCGACGGAATATAGCAATTTGTCAAGTTCCCAACCGCTCTTGGAATTACAAAAACTATGATGTTGTTGCTATCTTCGACAAGCTTGTTGCCGTCCTTGATGGTTTCACTCAATGGATATTGCTCAAAAATCAGTTTCTGTACACGGATGAGTACTGTGATGCAATTGAATACGAGGGCCTTGTGTTTGCTGCCACCACTCGTGGCACTGCTTTTGCATGGCATCCTCGTTGTTTTGGTACGTTTGTCTTCCACCGTAATTATAATTGTTTCATCCACATGCATGCGGGTTAGCAAGTTTCCCTTTAATAATTAACCTTCTTCTTGTGTTTCCAAGGTCCTGTGAACATCCCACCACCTATACTTGAAGATTTTTATAACCAAGGGGGAGATGACGATGGTGATGATCACGAGCATGAGGACGAGCAGCGCCGATATACTCTGTGGCGCCTGGCAACTAATTCCGATGTATCACCTCTTCTTGTGTGTATACAGCCCACTACTGATGTTACTGCTAAGGAAGCAGGTGTAGTCTCCCATGGTGGCACTCTCCGGACCTATTCCAACACCTGTTGCATGGTATTCGGGATGGATACTAGGGTGCTAGCGCCAACTCCTTCTCCCTGGCATAGAATTGATAGTCTTGGAGAAAACTTGCTCTTCGTTGGACAAAACTATCCGATGATGGTGAAAGGCGATCCAACTACTGTTGACACATTTATGAGAAGCAACTGTGTCTATACCTCGGACATTTGGGTGGTTCCCTACCCTGGTACTGATATAGTAGGTCGCTTCAGCCTGGATGATTAGTCATGCGTTGGTCTCCAGATCGACAACGGATGGCCCGTCCTAGAGAATCACTTGTGGTTCAAAGCAAGCGTTTCCAACGCCGCGGAATTGTTGAGTTGAAGTTCATTTCATGGCTTGTTATTTGTTGTGTGGTGAAAACTTTAGTATTTATAATGTATCCTCATTGTCGATGTGGGATGATGACTTGTTGTACTATGTAATAAAATGATATGTCTATGATAAACTTACTAAATTTATGAATGGCTTTCGAGTCGCTTCTCTGAGTGAGTGGTGCGACGAGGCAAAAAAATATTTTCCGAATACATAATTGTACGTGCATTGCAACATGTTATCGGATGAGGCCAATCAACAATAGTAGTACACTATTTGTACTAGCTTCACATGCTTCGCGCGTCGGGCGAGTGTTTTTATTGTAGCCATATGTTAATGTGTTTGTTGTGCGTAACCAGCACCTCGAATCCTCGATATACTAGTAGTATAGTATATAGTAGGAGTAAGTAGTAGGAGTAGTTGGGTGGCATGGGCCAGAACAAGCATTCACGTCCAGGAGTACGGCACATGCCACCACCACAACATCCATCTGACACCATATTATTTCTTGGAGTCCATGCGAGAGCAATCTCTTCAACCTCGTCGTTTCTCTAACTTCAGCCATCACGCGGCGGGTGAGGTGGGGGTTTGCCGATAGTCGGTTTCCTTAACTGTGGTCCCACTTGTAAGGCCAACTTCAACGCACGACCCCAAACGGACCTCTGTTTTGCACGAACTCCAACGATAATTTTGACTACTCCTATAGTAAGTTGGATTAGTGCCTTCTCGATGCATTCATTGTTGATCTGCGGAGGCTCGATCTTGCGTGCTTCGTTCTTCTTTGAGTGTAAAGAAGTAGACGTTGCTTCCTCACATCTAGTCTCATGTCTAGCCTCTATTCTATACTAGCTAAAAGTGATAGAACATCTACTAAATTGCACTCTATCAATATATGGATGTACTCTTCTTCCTAATACAAAAACTTGCATCCATTCTACTCCCTCCGTTGCACAATACTACATGCCTTCTATTCGTTAAAATATATATGTATCTAGACATGTCTTAGTATATAGCTACATCCATTTTTGGACAAATGGAAGTCAAGTATTTTGGAACGGAGGGAGTAAAAAATAATTTTTTTAGGTTAGCACAACTAGTCCAATCCGAGAGCAGAACCGAAGATTTGGTCTGGTTCTTCCTCCTTTTGCCGACACGTGGGACATCCAGCATCCAGGTCGTGTCATGAAAGAAAATAGAGTGGTAGTTGAAGCCACGAGATGTGCATCTTGGGTTAAACTGTAAATAGAATCTTACTACTCTTGAGTAACTCCAAAAGCGGCCACCGAAGATCTTTATTGGATTTGTTTTTCATCACCAGCACGTCGAGGTGAAAGATGTGCAGGTTCAGTGGGTCCTCTTGCGTTTTCACTGACATGTGGGGCCGCATGTGAGCAAACAGATGATGGGCTCCGCCCGTCCGCTGGCTGACTGAGAAGAGAGATAGAGGAGGGCTGAGCACGGACTGCAGGAAATTTGTTCTACGTACCTCGATATAGGCTCGATATAGTGGGGTGGCATGGGCCATAACTAGCATTCACGTCTAGCAGTATGGCACACGCCACCCACACGAGTCCCATCCGACACCAATTTTCTTGGAGTCCATGCTACAACCATCTCTCCTCCCTCCTGTCCTCTTTTCTCAGCCATCCCATGGTGGGCGGGGTGGGGGTTTGTCGATAGTCGGTTTGCTCAACTGCGGTCCCACTTGTAAGTGAAAATGCAACACCGCATGCATTCCCGCTTGAGCGGCGTGCCGGACCAACCGTGTGGGGATGCGACACGAACATGGCAGACTTTTCCTTTTGAACTCGTAACTTGTAAAATTTGATTCTGCTCCATGGCGTGACTGATAGATAGAAAATAACGATTTTGCCTAGAGTAATGAGAAGTTTGCTTCTGGCACCGTTCGTGCATGGAGTACGTATGAAAATTATAAAGTTGATGCGAAAGGTAAGATAATTACTGTAGTATCATATACTACTACATGGATTTGACGGAAAGATAAAAATACATACGGATCCATCAATGTTCAATGACATCCTCACGTCCTAGTGCGCCGGGTCACCAACCGACGTGTGAGGAGCAGCGGCGTTGGCGGCGAGCTCAACGTGCTTCTGAACAGTGCCGTCCAGGGTTACCCTGCGGTCCAAGAAGGCCAGCGTCCTATCGTCCTCCTCTTGCATGTACTAGTCCTTGTGGATGATTTGCGCGTAGACGTGGGTGATTATGTCGATGGTGTCTTGCTGCGCCAGGCGCTGCGCGGCGAGCGCGACCTCGAGGTGGACATTCTCCAGCGTGACGGCGGGCAGTCGCAGGGCCACCAGTGCATCGAAGAGGTTGTTACCATAGTGGCCGTTGAGGGTGGCGGGCATCGCAGAGCCTGGGCGCGTCGGCTAGAGGCTTACGTCAAAGTCGTCCGCAAGCTTCTTGACGACGGTGAACTTGTCAAGGAAACCGACGAGGACCTCGTCGAACAAGGATACGAAGCTGTCGTCCAAGCGGCTCCTCGCCCTGGCGGCCTCAAGCAATACTACCTTCCGGGCCGCAGGCCGACGTCATGGACCATCTGGCACACCGGCTGATGCTCGCGCTCATCGCCTCCATGGGTCCAGCGTAGCTTCTAGTCAACTGATCTTGCGATTCGAGTGATCACTCAGCCCTTGGTTAGCATGCGTAGGTGCGTAGGATTTTGTACTACTCCTCGGCCCTCTACTGCACCTGCCTTTGGCTGTATGATAGGTGGGCTAGCCACCCCCTGGGGCCATGTGTCATTCACCTCCTGACCCGTCTCTCACATGCACCCTGCTAGTGTATATACTCCCTCCTTTCCGGTTTATAGGGCTTATCTCAAAATTTTAGTTTTTCCATTTCATAAGGCTCAATTTGGTTGTTTTCCATCACATGTTCAGATTCCAAGGTGCATTAAATCATTGCATGCAAGTACTAAGAGAAAATTGACCAATGCATGTAATTTATGCATGCATGCATTGCAATTAATGCATTGGTAAACATACTTTTTTGAGGAAAACAAGAGCATTAATTGGGTGCTTTTGCAAACTACAAAAAGTATTCCACCACTCACCATCTACCTTGGTTGGTGAGAATTTTGAATTGAGCCTTATAAACTGGAAAGGAGGGAGTATAGTGGTTTTCTTTTTCTCTCCATATCAACCATTTTATATTGCGTATGTGTCATTCAAGAGTGAAATGATGGTTGCTTCTTCCGACTAACTTACTGTGTGATTTGACTGCTCCTTAGTGGCCCCTACATGCACTCCCCCTACATGTATGCAACAGCCACACGTACACATGGACGCAAAAATGCGCACGATGCCCTAATGCATGCATGTCCGAGCACATGACGGAACACACACGGTGACGCTCAAGTGCTCAACCTACACGTGCATTCACACACATACTCAGTCAGGGTGAGCTAGTGACCGTATGAACACCGGAAAATATATATATTGAGCGCAATGAGCATATTATGAAGTCCACTGACCGTATTTTTACAAATATACAGTGACAGACAGTGTATTTATCTCGTTTGAAATTAAGCCATGTTAACCGGAGAGGAGGCAGCATGGACTAGCATTACTTTGCTGTGTCCCGTCAACTTGCCGAATGAGGAGAAGGTTGCAGGACGGGAGAAGCTTGCGCGCGGTGGCTCGCAGGACAAGGAGAAACTTTTGACTAATGCAAGCTCTCCCTCGCTCAGGCGGTGGACGTGCAACAGTTAATTCAGTGTCAGATTACCAGAAGCATACTACACTATACTACTAGGAACCGGATGGAGGAGTGTCTGCACTCTTATTATAATTTTAAAATGTGATAAAGCAATCTTCAACACATCTGGTTCTCTTTGAGGGTTCTCGCATGTGATAATGGAAGTTGATTGCATGGAACACTCGCCACAATTCTCACTTAATTCTGGCTCATATCCTGTTACAAATAGTAGCGCTCAGTAATATTTCCTCTTTTTTTGTTATTCATCATGTAAACAGGTCAGCAAACCTTGCGGCGCATCTTCGTGCGAACCGTGCTTGCTGCACTTTGAATGTGGCCGAGAGCTGGCTTGATGAAACACCTCACTTCCTACTTCTTTTTTTGGCTTCCTAGTGACCAGTGTCTTGGCTGATTTTCCTAAGAATGCTTATATATGAATAAAGCTCTCTCATTTACCCGCAAAAAAGATTAAGCCATATTAACCGGAAAGGAGGGAGTATGGACTAGCACTACTTTTTGGTGTGTCCCGTCAACTCGCAGAACGAGGAGAAGCTTGCAGGACAAGGTGAAGCTCGCTTACGCCCTTTGACTAATGCAACCTACCCTCAGTGGACATGCATCAGTCCATTCGGTGTCAGATTGTCAGAGGAATACACTGTAGTACCCAACATGCGGAGTACCATCATTGTTCGACTTCACGAAGGGGCGAAGAGTCAAGCGCGGTACTAGTACGCGTACTTGGTTTTGCACCTTCATACTACTCCACCCTCCGTCACAGTTTACAGGGCGCGCTTCATTATGATGCATTTCTCTCAATGCATTTCCCCCACCAGAGAGACTTTAGATGCGTTTGGTTTAATGCTCAATTAATTAGGGCGTGGTAACCGCAATCAAGTCCACAATTTTCTCTCCATGTACTGTACTACTACAGAGTGCATGCATGTGTGTACCCGGGGTGGAAGCACTGCATGCATGTGTGTACACATTATTCCCTCTAGTAATAGACGCCGTGCTATAACTACCAATGCTATTTTTCAGGCCGATCGCTAGTCGCCTTGGTCCCACAGATTTTTTTTCATCTGTATAAACAGTGACGGATGGAGTAGTATGAGCGGATTCAAAGAAGAGCGTATTGATGGTTACTTCTTCAGAGCAACTTACAATGGAAAGGTGGGGCTTATGATTTGACTGCTCATTACTCACTATTAATGCGGCGCAACGACCGGGCTGAGTCTCCCATGCGGTTGTGCACTACCCCCTCGGTTCTTAAATATACTCCGGAGTATTTGTCTTTCTAAAATATGTTGAAATCTCTGTTAAGACGAATAGAATATTTAGGAACGGAGGGAGTACACATACGAAGCAAAATGAGTGAATCTACACTCTAAAATATGCCCGTTTGAAATTTGTAAAAAGACAAATATTTAGGAACGAAGGAGTATAATTTCGTGCATGGCACATGGACCCGGATGATGAAGAGGCTTCTGGCAATGCTATCAAGCTTCCATCATTTGTTTACATAATTGACATACTATACAAATAATTTTCCAGCGACATGAAATTGTACAATGGTGTGAGCTTTCAGCTTTTGTTTTGTGTGTCTTGCCATCGATGCTCTTTCAGAAACAATTAAAAACTAACTTCCGTGCTAATGCATGTCAATTATTAGTAGATCAGAGCTAATAATTACATCACAACTGAAGATAAAGTTGTGAGAAGGTGTTAAATTAAAATTGATCCATGCTTTCATTAGCAGCAACGTCCCCCCAGCTCTGTCTAAATCAACAAGGCATGTTGGGACAAGGTGAAATGGATAGCCCTGTTTGCAAAAAAGAGGTAGAAAGGAAACAATTACTGGACAATAACAGTTGATGACACATGCGACGACAAAAAAGAAGCATGTTCCTTGTCCTAAGGGAAGATAACAACACGGTTGTGTTCGTCTAAAACGGTGTGAGGATGAGAATGCAATATGGAAAGTACGCCGGACGAGCTACGTTTTGGGCAAAGAACTATGGAAGATCCACATGCAGCGACGTGGGAAAACGGGCAGTGGAGCAAGGCCGGAGGGGATACCTGGAGGTCGTCGGGATGTAACTAGGTGAGCAGCGGCGGGCGGAATCTGCGAGCAGGTGGCGTAGGCCCTGCCATGCCGGAGCTTGGTCAGAGAGAACGGCGTGTACCGCAGATCGGGACGTGCTGCCTCGGCACCGTTGATCGGAGAAACGATGCACTTCCTTCCTTTCCCCTGGCGGACGGGATGCGGCCGAATCAGTGACCAACGGTGAGAGAGAGAGAGAGAGGGCACCGCACTCCCTTTCCCCCGGCGGACGGGATGCGGCCGGATCAATGACCAACGGTGAGAAAGAGAGGCCACCGCACTCCCTTCCCCTAGCAGACGGGATGCGGCCGGATCAGTGACCAACGGTGAGAGAGAGAGAGGCCACCTGAGCCTTGTGTGAGATACTCTGAAGAGCGGACTACCTTTTCCTCCATAAAAATCGTTTTATATTCTGTGTACGTGCCATTGAGCGCTATAACTTTATTTAAAAATAACGCGGCAACGCGTCAATTTGAACTTTGTTTCGTGCACACGTGGTACACGACCTCCCTAGGTAAACAACCGCTACAGGCGTTCAAATTAGCACGTACAGCACCTACGTGCGGTTGTGTGAGGGAGATACAAACCTAGAGAGATATAGTGTGTGGGTTCTTGAGAGTTTTTTGGGGGGGGGGGTCAATCAAAAAATTTAACATATGCAATGTGTGTGAAATAGAGTCCTGGATATAACATATATATAGTGGGGGCGATCCACGAGAAGAGAGTGGAGGTATCATCAGCTTGAGGTGTTTATAGAATCGAAGAGAGGGATGATGTGTGTGTGTGTGCGCGCGCGATTGATAAAGAGTGCCATCGAATTTGTGTGTGCCCACGTCAAAGATATAGAGTGGCTGGCCTACTGGAATGTGAGATGGGACATGTGCACTTTGTCTCTGTGGCATGGATACCTACCTGCAGCGCTCGACTATCGGTGTGTGGTGGGGGAAGAGGGAGGCCCAATTTACTATAGAGGTACAATGGCTGGTATATGTGTGGAGGAGGAGAGAGGCCTACCTCATGTGTTAAGGAGATCGATCTGCCTCATGTATTAAGGGAGATCGATCGGCATCCATGCATATGTGTAGGAGATGAATAAGGTTGGGAGAGACACAGAGCTAGAGTATTGGAGGGGGTGGTAGTGGAGTTGCTTCTAACAAATGGTGGGATAGGCTTGCTAGACAAATGGAGGGCACGCCCGCAATATCAATAAGAGAGGAGATGGCTGCTTGTTGTCTGTGCACGTGCGTCTGAGAGACGGGTCAGGAGGCATGCACGAATGATGAGGGGAACGATGTGGCTGTGGTAACCAGACGTAACTACATAGGAAGATCAATCACCCTTTGTAAGAGAAAGGAGAGACATAGCTTGTGAGGTATGTCGATCGATGGGGGGGTAGTTAAAGTCGATCTAGGTATATGTTGGGAGATCGATCGGTATACATGCATGTGTGTGTTAGAAGCAAATGAGGCACGAGTAGAAGGATAGAGAGAGAGGGATGCATGTAGGAGGTGGTACAAGAGGCATACTATATCAAGGGGGAGGAGTGTGCGAGTACGAGAACGATGAAAAGAGTGGTGGGAGTGAGGCATGGACGGTGACAAGAGAAGAGTGGAAGCTTGTGTTTGTGCTAGGCACACCTGGCTAGAGGGGCATATCGATCGATGTGTGCCGTAAAGAAGGAGCTGGGGGGCCTACACACACCGTGGGTGAACGACCAAAAGTGAAAACACGAATTTGTGCGATGGAGCTAGAGAATGCTGAGGGAGGGTGAGAGGGATGCGGGCGTGTGCATGCACAAGAGAAAGTGAGCACTAGCTACACAGATAAGAGGGTTGTGTGGGTGTAAAAGACGAATAGAGATCATATATACTTCATTATAAAAAGCGAATTCGGATATTTGAAGAATTTATCATAGTGTTTAAAACCGACGGATGTGTGAATATATATAACGATGATAAACATGGTGTGGTTATGAACATGGTATACTACATTTAATATATTTTACCTCTACTCTTATAAAAACGGAGTTGTTCATGATGGTGTGCCTGCCATCCTGCATTATAGGCCGTCTGATTTATATCTGGCGGATAGCAAGGAAACTTTGATGGTTGAAGTTGGCAACAATCATGATTGTAGATTCTTATTGAAATAGAGAAACGAATTCAAATTTAGTTTGAATTGCAGCGGTAGTATAGACATTTGGAATGCACTAAAATGTTGGTATGAGTAGGTTACATGCATTATACAGCAAGCGAAAAAATTTAATCGGACATAACATGGATTCATACTCCCTCCTTCCATCTACATAGGGCGTAATGAGATTTTTAGACCGCCTTTGACTATTGACAAGATTAATAGTACATGACATGCACAATGTGAAAATTATATCATTGAAAGAACCTTTCACAGACGAATTTAACGGTGTGCTTTGTGTAAGTTGCATGTCATATATCATTGCTCTAATATTTGGTCAAAGTTAGCATCGAAAAACGCATTAGGCCCTATATAGATGGAAGGAGGGAGTAGCTTTGAATAGCATTTGTATAGTAAAACGGGGCAAGACTCTCTCTTTGTGTGGTGTGAATAGTTTTATTTTTTTCGTTTTCCTTTTGGTTGAGGGAAGTGCGAATTGATTTGGTACGTACAAGTACAATATTACGACACGTTACGCTTGTCCCTGAAATTCAACCCGCGTCTTGTTATATCCCAAAAATTCAGATATCGTGCTCCCAAAACTGGCGCCTTCACAACCCGCGCCTTGCTATCCCGAAATTACAACACGCGCGAAAACTCCCTCCAGCTGCCAAATCCCGACACGCAAAATCCCCCTTCTAACCCCGAGCCGAAAGCGCCGCTAGTTCAAATCGGTGGGGGGTACTTTTGTAACACACCCTACATTTTGGACAAGCGCGTTCCTAAGTCATGCTTCACCCCCTCCCATCATCCCCCTTTCGCCATTCAAAATCCCAGGCCGCCATAACCTCTCTGCTCCACCCACGAAACCCCACACTCCTCCGTCTGCCACGTCACCGCTGCCCAGCCGGAGCCTCTTCCCCGACAACGTCGTCCACTGCAACAGCTCGACGTCCCTCGTCCACCTCCCCGGATGAGGATCTGTCGTCCATCTCGCCGTCCTGCCGGTTCAGCCGCCCCGTCCTCCACCTCCAAGGAGCTGCTCCGACGATCGCCTCGTCTATCACGGCTGCTCCATCCCCACAGCGCCGCCTTAACCTGCTCCACCGGAACCGCAGCATCCTCACCGACTCCTCGGACGAAGCCGAGGCCTACTCGGCGCCACCAAAGAGGTTGTACACTCATCGCATCACACATTCTCCTTGACTCGACCTCCCGGCGCCGACAGTGCTCCATCCCGCACCCCCATGGAGCGGCTACCTTGAAGCCGGCACCGCGGGCGACATCTCCACGGCGGCTCTCCCCCAATGCGAGGCCCCTCCGGCGGCGGCGTCCATACCATCCGGATCTGCTGCTGCTGCTCCGGCTCTCGCTCGATCGCTCGCTCGCCCAGCTGCTGCTGCTGCTCTCCCCCTTGCTCGTGCTACTGCTCTGCTCCGATTAAGCCACACTTCAGTCGACTGAATCGACTTTTGGGTCAGTCGATTTTCAGGGGTTGGGCGGCTCGCCGGAGTTAAGGAAGAACCACCCGCAGTGGGGACGGGGGCTCGCCGGAGAGGTACCCCACTATCTATCTTAGGGTTCAGGGTGGGGGGCGGGGGGCCTAGAGGGCTGGCCGGGGCGGCGAGGCGGCGCTGGGGCCGGCGGTTCGGCCGGTGGTGGCTGGCGGCTCAGGGGGGTACAGGTTGAAGATGAACTACATGCCCTCCCTAAACTACATGTCAAGTGCCTCTCTGCTGCCATTGCGTTCAGTTTCGACAGTAGCATTCAGATTCCACAATAATTTTCAGTTTCGACAGTTAAGTTCAGAGTCAACAGTTTTTACCTCATCTATTGTAGTCAGGTGGTTTTTGGTGATGTTAATTTTACATCCATTTTACATAATCTATTGGAGATGCTATTAGAATCCCACTTGAGATTGACGATGTCTGTCTTGTGCTGCTTCAGCCTTGACGTCTTATGGCTCACCGGAGCTGCTCCAACAACAGAACGATCCATCACAACAGAGCAGTGCCCTGGACGCCGTCTACATATTCCTCAGATCTTCCTCCACACCTCCGACAACCACCTTTGCCTCAATTGCTTCATTGGCCAACCCAATGATGCTGAGGTCGACACGGCTACAGCAAAGAGGTTGTACACTTGTTGCATCACTTATTACTATACATTCACGTCGATCCACTAGGGCTATTTTGGTTCAACGGAAAAACATGGATCCACTGGTTGTTACCATCACTCTAAATTTTTGCATGCTCTCCTTACATAATCTCACGGTATTTTTTTCGTATGCATGTCAGATATTGTACACAGTCATGCTGAACATGTAGAGAAAAAGAGAAGAGTTTTGTGCGGCAATACAATGTCATGCAGACATCGCTCCATGGTGGGTTCAATGGCAAACCCTCCCCACCCCTCTCCAGATTGTAATCCAGAGGAAGATATCTGTTCTGAGGCGGATTTGGAAGCCGCTGACCACTCCTATTTACCCCCCAAGGAGTTTGCTCTACCTTGGCATGATGATGTTAGTCATATCATGCATATGTTGCCTTACAGTGCCTACTTTTTACATCATATATGTCATCTGCTTAGTTTAGACATGTTCTGTAATGCCACCTGTTTAGTTTCTATATCATATATGGGAATTATGCAGTCTCATGTCTTTTAGCCAGCCATAATATATGTGAAATGTGCAATGCCATCCTGTTTAACCAGGCATCATATATTTGAATGATATCTTGCCCATCCTTTTCTTCATTACATTTCCATTTGTCGACAATGTTTGTACATTAAACTACTCTTCCTGTGAATCAACCATTTGGGTGGGAGATGGAAAAATCTGGAGTGAAAACAAGGCCTTCAGAGCAGACAGTGCTACCTTTCGAAGCAGATCTCTTGTTGGGTCCCGATAGCTTCTCAGAGATGGATTCAGAGACAGATGACCAGTCCTATTCCCCCACTGAGGTGTATGCTCTAACTTGGCACGGTTATACTACTCATATCATGCATACGGTGTCTTGCATTGCATAGTTTAGACATCATATACACAATATTCAACACCATGTTCTTAGTTCAGACATCATATCGAATGCCCTCTATTCAGCATATAAATCACATATGTGAATTAAATGATGCGATCCTGATTACTTAGATAACATGTAGGTGAATTATGTCATGCGATCCTGTTTAGTTATTCATCATATCTTTGAATTATGTTATGCTATGCTATCCAGTTTAGATAGACATCATATATGTGAAATTATGTCATGCTATCCGTTTTAGTTAAACAATATACATGTCAACTATTTCATGCCCTCTTTTTTCCACACTATCTATTGCATCTGTCTCTCATACAATGTCTGTACATTCAACTATGTTTCCTGTTTATCATCCATTTGAATTGGAGCGGGTGATGCCAGTATATAGAGGACTAAAAACACGGTCTTCAAATAAAACAGTGCTACCTCTTGGTGGAGATAGCACCCCGGTTGTACATGCACAAGAACCAGCCCTACCACACATAACCCAAACTCTCGCAGATTGTACCCCTACTACGATGGACAGAGAACCAGCTTCACCCAATCTAACCCCAACCCCAGCCGATAGTAACCCAGTTCCTGTTGACACAACACCATCTCCACCACAGAGATCCCAAACAAGAGCAGTTAGTAAGGCAGCTCCAGTGCCCAAAGGGCCAGTACTATCATGGCGAACCCCAACTCCACCAGTTAGTATGCCTATTCCTGTGGAGGAAGCACAACCAGCTAGTCGTAGTTTAGCATCTATCGCGTTTGATGTTGTTAAATCGTATATGCGTATCTTCCCATCTTGGAAATATTATACGGAAGATGAAGGAAAATGCCAGTTGCAGGTGTTTGTCCAGGAGTTATGTGTAATTAATGTTATTCATGGCAATTACTTTGCGTTGTCCCATACATCCTACCTCCATGATGGTTATAATACAACAAATTTTCCCATTTTTCTCTATAGAGAAGGACCGATTTGGAAACTGGGGATGAGGTAACCTGTGCTAATACCTCTGCTATCTTCAAGTATGCTTGGTGGCAGTATCGGAATTACCTGAAGAAAATGTACTTCACCGGCAAAGAAACTCATCAAATTCCCTTACGTTCTCCTGAGACACATTTACTGGACGATGACTGGGAACGCCTTGTTCTGTACTGGTCCCGAACCAAGAATGTGGTAAGGTCTATGAGCTCATTTTCTATTTTTAAGTACTATATTCTTGCGTCTTACTGTACTCTGTTCATGTAGAACAAGTGCCTAAACCTGAAGAACAACTATTCTAATTTAAGATTCCATTGCTACCATAGGACATAGATATATGTTTGTTTGATGCTTTTATTATGTACTAGTACTTGGCAATAGAAGACTTGGTAGTATAATCCTGTCCACCTTACTAATGAACTCGTTCACCGAAATGAGTTTCATATACTAGTACATGCTAAACTTGTTATGTGTCTGCTTGTTTCTTCTTTTAGAATGCTGACAGAATATTGGGGAAGAGTGCCTTATTAAGCAAAGGTAAAGGAAGTAATGCAGATAAGGTTCAGGATAGTGACACATCCTGTCTTGGTTTAGTGTTGGAGTTATTGGCCACTACCGCTTGCACAAGCTATTCAAACTCACTGTCTGAATCAGTTCGGTTTGTTGAGTCTCAACTACAAGCTGAAAGACATCGATCAGCTATGCTGCGACAAGAAGCAGAAGGACTGCGGAAGTCCCTGGAGCATTCAGATGCATACTTTTTGGTGCAACAACAAGCGTTGGAGGATTTTAGCGCCAAACAGGACAAAGCTAATCAGCTTGCTAAGCTTATTGCCAGCATGGTGGATACCCAGGATAACGTTTCTTGAGCTCTTCTGAAGTTGTTTCAGTTATGCTCTTGTTTTGCTGTCGCGTTTATTTGCACTGGTGGCCAGTTTTGACGGCCAGTGTATATGATATGCTTCTTTGTTCCCTATATTTGCACTGGTGGCAAACTTTGATGCCCAGTGGATGTAATATGTGTAATAGCCGTGATAGCCTAGCGTTAGTTGCTTGCTTATTTATTTCCTTGTTATCTTGTTTATTTGTTTGCTTGTAGTCATTGCAGTTCTTTTTCCGCGGTTAACTAGTGGCTGCAATAACCTATTTTTTAAAACTAGGCCACAATAACCATGGGCTAATATTTACTGTAGTGACACTAGGCCTCCTATGGGCCGTAGAAACAGTGGGCCTTTACGGGCCGTAGAAACAGTAGGCCTTCTACGGCCCGTAGAAACAATGGGCCTTCTACGGGCCGTATCATCAATGGGCCTTATACGGGCCGTATGATCGATTGGACAAACATGGGCCAATAACAGGCTGCATTATGGCTGTAAACGGTCTAGAGTTGGAATCGTCCATTCATGGGCCGACCGTAACGGGCCATCGTTAATAGGCCGTATTTGATGACGCTATGAAAACGGCCCAACGTATTAACGGACCACAAACGGGCCGACTGTAACCACGGGCTGAATTTGGCCCACAAGCAGAAAATGACAGTAACGGGCCGTAAGTAAATGAATGCTAGAAATGAGCCCAAGAATAAATGGGCTCTGAGAAGGCCGAAAGATAACATGGGCTGGAAACGGCCCAACAGAATAATGGGCCTTTAATGGGTATAAAGTGATACACTGTTCATTACGGGCTAGTTTCACCACGGGCCGTTAATGGGTGTAAAGTGATACACAGTTCATTATGGGCCAGTTTCACCACGGGCCGTTAATAGGCCAAGAGTTACATAGGGCCTCACATGGGCCGAAAGACGTCATGAGCCATACATGGGCCAGAAGTGAAAATGGGCTGGAATCATATTGGATGGCCCAGATGACGCTACTGGGCCTAATTCAGATAGGGCGCAACGAGCCTTGGGTTAGCGGGCTGTAAATGGGCTATATGCGAACAGGCCGTTAACAGGCTTTCCATGGGCCGGCCCGCCAGCTTTTAACCAAGTCAAACGGGCCGGCCTTTTCACAGGAATGGGCCTCTGTTGGGCCGTGCGATATGTCGACGTATCATAGGCGCCTATCTAACCAACTGACGAGCTGACACGTGTTTCGTCCGGCCAATAAGAATTTTACACGTGGAAATTTCCCATTGGTTAGGGCTGTTAACGGGTTATCGGATCCAAAACCCGACCCGATAGCTTAACGGCGTTCCGTTACGGTGGATGCCACGTGTCAGTCACCCTTGACGAAAGCACTTCTGTGACGCGCGATTTATCGTCATGGAAGTGGACACTTCCGTGATGATAATTTTGGTAATGTCATGGAACACTTCTACGACATCACAGGTATGACTATCTTGGTTCTGTAATAAATTTGTCATGGATGTACATGCATGACAAAAAAGCTACCTACTATGAAAAACACGTATCATCACGGAAGTGTATTTTTTGTAGTGCATACCAAGGAACAATCCCCCAAAGCAGTTTTGTGAGAGGTGCTTTGAGCAAGGAGATCAAAAATGGCAGCAAAATGAGCTTGGACTTGGGTTTGAGATGGCTCGTGGTGTTTGTGGGAGGAAGAAGGAATGTGTGGTAGCTGGAATAAGTGGAGGGGAGCCACTATGGGCCCACGAGGCAGGGGGCACGCCTAGGGGGGTAGGGCGCGCCCTCCACCCTCGTGGCCAGGTGCTTGCTCCCCTGCTGTGTTTTCAGTGCCCGATATTTTCAATATTCTAGAAAAAATCATATTTAAATTTCAAGGCATTTGGAGAACTTTTATTTTTGAGGTATTTTTTATTGCATTGATAATTCAGGAAACAGACAGGAATTACTATTTTTGCTTTATTTAATATAAATAACCGAAAGTAAAAAGAGGGTACAGAGAGTTGTGTTTTCTAAATTCATCCATGTCATGCTCATCAAAAGGAATCCACTAACAAGGTTGATCAGGTCTTGTTAACAAACTCATTCTAGATAACATGGAACTGGAGAATTTTCGAATAACAATAGGTTACCTCAACGGGGATATGCATGTCCCCAACAATAAGAATATCATATTTCTTCATGATAGTAGGAAGAGGAAATTCAAAACCTCCAAAAATAATCGATGGAATTTTTGCAATAGAATTGATACTGTGGACTTGAGGTTGTTTCCTCGGAAAGTGTACCATATGCTCATTACCATTAACATGAAAAGTGACATTGCATTTGGTGCAATCAATAACAGCCCTGCAGTATTCAAAAAGGGTCTTCCAAGAATGATAGACACACTATCGTCCTCGGGAATGTCAAGAATAACAAAGTCCGCTTAAATAGTAACGTTTGCAACCACAATAGGCACATCCTCACAAATACCGACATGTATAGCAGTTGATTTATCAGCCATTTGCAAAGATATGTCAGTAGGTGTCAACTTATTCAAATCAAGTCTACGTTATAAAGAGAGAGGCATAACACTAACACCGGCTCCAAGATCACATAAAGTAGTTTTAACATAGTTTCTTTTAATGGAGCATGGTATAGTTGGTACTCCTAGGTCTCCAAGTTTTTTAGGTATTCCACCCTTAAAAGTATAATTAGCAAGCATGGTGGAAATTCCAGCTTTTGGTATCTTTCTTTTATTAGTAAGAATACCTTTCATGTATTTAGCATAAGGATTCATTTTAAGCATATGAGTCAAACGCATACGCAAAAAGATAGGTCTAATCATTTCAGCAAAGCGCTCAAAATCCTCATCATCCTTTTTCTTGGATGGTTTGGGAGGAAAATTCATGGGTTTCTAAACCCATGGTTCTCTTTCCTTACCGTGCTTCCTAGCGATAAAGTCTCTCTTATCATAACGTTGATTCTTTGATTGTGGGTTATCAAGATCAACAGCAGGTTCAATTTCTACATCATTATTATTGCTAGGTTGAGCGTCAACATTAACATTATCACTAGGTTCATGTTCATTACCAGATTGTGTTTCAGCATCAGGAATAGAAATATCATTGGGATTCTCAGGTGGGTCAATAACAGGTTCACTAGAAGCATGCAAAGTCCTATCATTTTTCTTTTTCTTCCTTTTAGAAGGACTAGGTGCATCAATATTAATTCTCTGAGGATCTTGCTCAATTCTCTTAGGATGGCCCTCAGCATACAAAGGTTCCTGAGTCATTTTACCACCTCTAGTCATAACTCTAACAGCATTATCATTTTTCTTACTATCTAATTCATTGAGCAAATCATTCTGAGCTTTAAGTACTTGTTCTACTTGAGTGGTAACCATAGAAGCATGTTTACTAATAAGTTTTAGTTCACCTTTAACATTAGCCATATAATCACTCAAGTGTTCAATCATATAAGCATTATGTTTCAATTCTCTACCAAAATAAGCATTGAAGTTTTCTTGCTTAACCATAAAGTCATCAAACTCACCCAAGCATGATCTAGCAAACTTAGTAAATGGGATTTCAGCTTTATCATACCTATAGAGAGAATTTACCTTTACAACCTATGTCGGGTTATCAAGACCATGAGTTTCTTCAATTGGTGATGGATTAAAACCATGTATTTCTTTAACAGGCGGTAAATTAAGACCATGTATTTCTTCAATAGGAGGTAAATTCTTAACATCTTCAGCTTTAATACCTTTTTCTTTCATAGATTTCTTTGCCTCTTGCATATCTTCAGGGCTAAGAAATAGAATACCCCTTTTCTTCAGAGTTGGCTTAGGAGTTGGTTCAGGAATTGGATCAGGAAATGTCCAATTATTTTCATTAGTCAACAAATTATTCAATAGAATTTCAGCTTCATCTGGTGTTCTTTCCCTGAAAACACAACCAGCACAACTTTCCAGGTGGTCTCTGGAAGCATCGGTTAGTCCATTATAAAAGATATCAAGCATTTCATTTTTCTTAAGAGGATGATCAGGCAAAGCATTAAGTAATTGGATAAGCCTCCCCAAGCTTGTGGGAGACTCTCTTCTTCAATTTTCACAAAATTATATATTTCCCTTAAAGCAGCTTGTTTCTTATGAGCGGGGAAATATTTAGCAGAGAAGTAATAAATCATATCCTGGGGACTACGCACACAACCAGGATCAAGAGAATTAAACCATGTCTTAGCATCACCCTTTAATGAGAATGGAAACAATTTAAGGATATAATAATAGCGAGTTTTCTCATCATTAGTGAACAGGGTAGCTATATCATTTAATTTAGTAAGATGTGCCACAACAGTTTCAGATTCATAACCATAGAAATGATCAGATTCAACTAAAGTAATTATATCAGGGTCGATAGAGAATTCATAATCCTTATCAGTAACAAAGATAGGTGAAGTAGCATAAGCAAGATAATATTTCATCCTAGCATTCAAAGTTTTTTGTTTAAGCTTAGCTAATAATTTCTTAAGATCACTCCTATCATTGCAAGCAAGAAAATCTCTAGCAGTTTCTTCATCCATAACATAGCCCTCAGGCACAACAGGTAATTCATATCTAGGGGGAGAGTCTTCATCATCACTTTCATCAATATTATCAGTTTCAATAATTTCATTCTCTCTATCCCTAGCAAGTTGTTCATCAAGAAATTCACCAAGTAGCATAGTAGTATCAAGCATAGAAGTAGTTTCATCATAAGCATCATGCGTAGCAGAAGTGGCATCATCAATAACATGCGACATATTAGAATTAATAGCAGAAGATGGTTTAGGTGTCGCAAGCTTAATCAAAACAGAAGGTGAATCAAGTGCAGAGCTAGATGGCAGCTCCTTACCTCCCCTCGTAGTTGAGGGATAAATCTTGGTTCTTGGATCTTTCAAGTTCTTCATAATGATAAATAGTTATAAATCCCAAGTGACTCAAAGAATAGAGCTATGCTCCCCGACAGTGGCGCCAGAAAATAGTCTTGATAACTCACAAGTATAGGGGATCGCAACAGTTTTCGAGGGTAGAGTATTCAACCCAAATTTATTGATTCGACACAAGGGGAGCCAAAGAATATTCTCAAGTATTAGCAGCTGAGTGTTAGGACCCCGATTCCAAGTCACATCGATCTAGCCGGTAACACCTCATATCACTTTGCGGCCTCACGCACGGTATTCCCACGGGTGTCGCCTTACCATGGCCCGGGACCGTTTGCGCCTTTTGGCTCACGTATATGATAGTGTCGCTAGCATCCATATGACAAAGAACCCGGGCCGACATGACTAGTCGTGAACCCAAAGTGACACTAACTTACGGGAACATGCATACATGAATCAACATCGAGCATGTCGGTCAGCAGCGTGTGAATCCGGCCTGTAGCACTAGGCTAACAGGACTCCGGTGAACCGGGCTGTAGCAGGCTAGGAAGGACTCCGGATCTCACCGCGTGACATTTCCCCGAAGGGACAGACACAGGAACGAAGTGAATCACATGCCGGCCAGTCAAGTGTTCTGGAGCAGTAGTGCTGGGCTAGCTGGACTCCGGTGAACCGGGCTGTAGCGGACTACTATGGCTCATGGAAGCACAAGACTACATTTCCCCATAAGAGAGGCTACCAAGGATAAACAACTAGGTTGTCGGATCCCACACATACCAAGCATTTCAATCATACACACAATATGCACAATATGTGCAATACAACATGGCATCACAACAAGACTCTATGACTCAGAGTATTTATTCATTAGGCTCCGAGGAGCGAGATATTACAAACATGGGTCTCATGACCCAACAATCATAGCATACAATCAAAGCACATGCGGAAGCTTAACATGTCTGAGTACAGACATCTATAAATGAAAAAGGCTGAGAAGCCTAACTATCTACCAGATCCTGCCGAGGGCACAAGATCGTAGCTGAGGTATCAAGCTAAACGTCGACGTCCACACGGAACTACTAGCGAGACTAACGTCTCTGCAAAACATAAAATAGGCAAACGTGAGTACAAATGTACCCAGCAAGACTTACATCAGAACTATCTACATATGCATCGGTATCAACAAAGGGGTGGTGAAGTTTAACTGCAGTAAGCCAGCTTTGACTCGGCGGCTATCCTGAACTACGACTACAAGTAACTCTTTTGAGGTGGCGCACATGGGTCCACATATTCACCATACCAATACACCACTATGGATCCGCTCCCGTCTCCCTACGAGAACGCCATCCATAGCACTCACGCTTATCTTGCGCATTTTAGAGTATCCACTTTCACTTGTCTATGAACTATGCAAGGGGTCCAAGTTTCCATATCCGAGGAATCTGGCTATTCAAATAGATAATGATAACCCTGCAGGGGTGTACTTCTTCACACACGCTCTCGCCACTTATCGCCCTGTACACGTCATGTACCTCGGCAACCTTCAAGCGGAAGCCGGGCGAGGGAGTCGGCCACGACCTGACTAACCAACAAGTCTCTAGTCCAGGTTTATCGCCTATTCGGGTTCCATCCGCATGGAGATCTGGCCGGGGTGTCGCTCACGGCCCCAAAGGATGTGTGCAGGGTCCCCAAGCCCACCATCTGGGTGCCACTTGGTACACCGTGCCACTGTGCCTAGTCTGTGCCAAGCCCACCTGTACCGGGTGCCACTTGGTAGACTATTAACACTACCTACAAACACGAGAAACTAGTTGCAACTCCTGGACAGAGATCGAGTTGATTAATAAGTCGAGAGGAGTCGAGTTACCGGAACCCAATGTGTGGTAGTAACTGTTCATGGATCACAAACACAGAACTCAGTTCCTGAGGACGGCTGCAATGAGACAACTCACCATGTACTCCTACATGGCCTCTCACCGCTACCTTTACCAAATCATGTTCACACACTTAGCTCACACACAGTAGGACATGTTCATCACCATTCCAATTCATCCCCGATGAATCAGACCTGACTCAACTCTAAGCAGTAGCAGGCATGACAAACAAACATGAATAAGTAGGCACATCAGGGCTCAAACAACTCCTACTCATGCTAGTGGGTTTCATCTATTTATTGTGGCAATGACAGGTCATGCAGAGGAAAGGGGTTCAGCTACCGCAGCATGTAACAGTTGAATCAGTGTTGTCCTAATGCTGTAAAAGAGAGCAGGAGCGAGAGAGTGGGATTGTATCGGAATGAACAAGGGCGTTTTGCTTGCCTGGCACTTCTGAAGATATCATTGGGTCTTCATCAGTGTCAACGATCACAGCGTCGGTACAACATCTATCGAGAGGGGACAACCACCGGCAACAGAGAAGGAACACAATCAATGCAATGCACAACATGATGCATGATAATGACATGGCAATATGTTGTTGATTGAGCTAAGGCAACTAGCAACACAATTAAATGAAGTTGGTTTGAACCCAAACTTCAAATTCAAACTCCACATGTGGTTATTTAAATACCATTCATTTGATTTGTCCTAAACAGTGGCCTTAAGTTTCTCTAACATGCATGAAAATGGTACAGATGGATTCCTTGAATTTTTCTGATAATTTTTCATATATAATTTATTTAATTCTGAGCTACGGTTGATTTTATATGATTTTTTGAAGTTTGTAACAATTTCTGGAATTTTCTGAATAAGTTTAAATCCAGAAAATTCTTTACTCCGTCAGCATGATGTCAGCAGGTCAAAAAACCCGGTCAGGTCAAACCTGACGCGTGGGTCCTGCATGTCAGTCTCACAGTGACTAAACCAGTTTAATTAAACGTAAACTAATAAGTTAATCAGGGCTGGGCCCCACATGTCATTGACCCATAGGGTCAATTAGGTTAGTGCTAATTAGAGGTTAGGCCTAATTAAGCTAGAGCCACATCAGCATCGCCGGATCTAAGCCAGCGATGGCCAAACCGACGGCGAGAGCTCGCCGGACAAGCGTTAGGGACGGCAGTTCGTCGCGCTGCTGGCACCATGGAGGTCCTCTCGCTCGTCCGCATCCAAAGGACCAGACAGGAGGCCGCGGGGTGGCCGGAAACGATGTCGGTGACGAGGTTTAGCGGCGGCCGAGCTCGGGCTCGAGCAGGTGCGGGGTTTCTGCACGAGCTAGAGCAAACGGCGCGGCACGCTCGCTTCCCGGGGACGCAATGAGCATGTTGGTGGTGCTGGGGCGAGCGGGAGAGCGCAGGAGTATCGAGCTCGTTGGCCAGGGCGGCGGCCGGAGTTCGGGCGCAAGTGGCGCGGTAGCTACGGCATGCGAGAGGAAAAACGGAGGGAGGAAGAAGAGTCAGTGGCTCACGGCGGTTGCGACGGCCGTTGAAGTGGGCTCGGGGGAGGTCGGAGCTGAGCGAGGCGGCATGGGGGATCTCCAGTGATGACAGTCGGGGACGGGCTCGGTGAGGCCAGAAGAGCGTGCCTGGCGTCGAGTGGCGGAGCGAGGAGGTCAAGGACATCGAGGCGGAGCTCATGGACACGTCGTAGGGGCGAGGGAATGGCTCAGGGAGCGGCAGCGGCGAACGGTGGCGACGGTGGCGCTCGGGTGTGGCGCGGGTGGGAGAGCAGAGGATGGGGAGGAGCGCCGAGAGAGAGGAGGGGAAGCGAGAGGGGCCAGCGCGAAGCAGGAGCTGGCACGGCCGACATCGTGCTCTGGTTCGCCTCTGCCTTCTGGCAGGGGTAGAAGACAAGGATGCCCTTGTGGGATGGGCCTCCTGTGCTGGGCCAGGTGGTTGTGCCAGGTGGGCTACAGGTAAGCACTTCTCTCTCTCTCTCTTTTAATTCTGTTTTTCTATTTATTTGCTCTGTTTTGATTTAGTAAAAATACTAAATCATTTCATATATTCCTGAAATAAATTGTGGGCACTGTTAGAATTATTTCCAACAACCCTCAACCACTTCCAGAATTATTTGGGCATTTTAATATAGTTATAGCATTTAAATTCCCAAATTCAAATACTTTATGATTTAATTCAAAAATCCAAATTGATCTAGAAAAATGTGCACCATTTTTGTCAAAGGTGCTGGACCAATTCAAAAATGATGAACATTTCTAAAGGCATTTTGGGATCATAGAAAAGATTTAAGTTTGAACCTAGTTGAATTTTATTTGCTGCTAGGGTTTATCATCCCCCCATTTCAAAGTTTCATAAAAATTTAGACATGATGCATGGAGGCTAATGCAAGACAGGCAAGGCCAGAACTGGGGCTGTGACAGCTCACCCCCACTAAACAAGAATCTCGTACCGAGATTCAAGCGTAGGGCAAGATGAAGGGGGAACGCAAACTAACATAATCTTCACGGTCCAGATGTCTTCTCGAGGATGTTGATTCATTGAATCACCTTGATCTTGACGTCTTGCTTTGAGAACTACATCCAACATGACAACGAGTAGAAAGGGAGAATTTAAGAAGAATCGACCTTCCTGAGGTTCGAGCAACTTAGGATCATCTTAATGATCACAAGATCAACTGATGGAATGAGACATAGAAACATCTCTGGAGCTGAGACACAAAAAACACATCGAGGGAGATGGGAGGTAATAGATGACAAAGGTTCAAATTGGTAGGCAACAATTCCACACTTAAGAGGGTGGTGAACGGTTGTCAACATAGCGAGGAGTTGAGTTGCCATGATTCCATAGCGTGACACCTTAGGGAAAGGTGACTCGTAGAGCTATTCCCTTAAGTGGAAAAAAGAATTACTTTTGATATAATGATCATTGAAACTCTTTATGCCAGCCTAAGTCAATCACAATCGATCATTTGAAGGAGTTCGAAAGAATGGCATACTCCGGCTAGGATGGATGATGTGGACTACCTTGTTGAAGACAACGTAATGGATGATTTTGCTTATCATCGGAGATGGATGGGACCCATGGTAAGCCCACTTTTGAAGATGATCCTGGACAACAATTACTGATGTGCAAGATGGGAACAAAATGCAAATGTTGGGAATGATTCTGGTAACTGGGGAAGAACTCAACAGTCGGGAGTGTTTCCAACGTTTCAATGGTTATAGAATCATCGAAGAAACTGAGAGCACAAGGATCTCTAAGGAATAACTTCTATAATAAGTCGCACGAAATCCTCATGGAAAGATGGTCAAAGATACTACAATGACAGATCTTCCGGCTAGGTGCGTCGGCCAGAACATCAACCTTGTCGGGACCTACATCATAGATCCTGGAAAAGTTCCAACCATCATATCTTCCTGAGATTCAGATATGGTTGGTAACAAGATATTTCAGACAGCATGTCTGGAAAAGAAAGTTTGCAACACAAACCTACGAGATGACGTTGCGAGATTCTCGGGAAATGAGCTATGATAGCAAGCTCCAAAACATGAGCTGGTTCTGCTACATACATGTGAACACACTGTTCAAGACAAGCATGACCATGTAGAAGTCTTATAATGAAACACTATCGAGCTCAGGTGGGGAACCATCATCAAGGATATTGAAGTCTCCACATGTGGAAGTCCAAAGGATTAACCTTAGAACAGACTCCGTGTTTCTTGAACAAGTCAATCAGTGGCTTGGTGTACTAGGAGATACATATGAAATGAAGGTAGCGAGCCTGTCAAACCATAGCATACTTCGTACATGCATGACTAACTTGGGATGGTTCTAAAGGAAGCAACATTGACTTTCTCGAATTCACGATGGCAACTTGCACCAAATGCACATGAACTTAGAGGAAGTCACTTCTTTCATCCAACTTATCGTTCATGAACGGAACATGAAGAAAATTCTTACACAAGTTTCCAACACTAGCTTAATGTTCAACATGAATCGTGGAGAGGATAAGATGCTGCTGATGGGCTCAACAACAAGTCATCAAGGCTTCCATGTAGATGGAATTCCACAATTTAGTGAACACGGTGTTAGCATTGGTCAGACCAAAAGATGTAATGGTGTATGCTCGAGGGATCAACCATGAGTACGACAACACTATGAATATCGTTGGTTCTGATTTGATTTGATAATAGCCCACACTCAAATCAAAGTTTGGACAAGACAATAGATCAAACAATTGATCACGAGGATCAATCGATGAAGACATCATCTTTCTTCAACACACACACAAAACAAGATATCCCTTTTAAATGAACTAAGTTAGGTAAGCTTTTATCTTCCAACTCTCCAAGTTGTTGTTTAGCTTAACCAACTAGCTCAGGGGTATCCAACACAGATTCTTGGAGAAGGGGTGGTTACAAGAAACCAACTTGATCACGAACTCAACATAGCGGTCAGGTGACAACCTCGTAACACTTCCGAGAAGACATTCGGAAAATCACGAACCACCGATATGTTACTAAGCTTGGGAACAATATTGCTTTTCAAAGCAAAACGATGTGATCAGAAGAGCAAGGGATTGACACAATCCTAACTCATTGATCGAAGGGTGCACCAAGAAAATGGACTAGATAGCACAATCAATCTTAGAATAGTGGTCCAAAATCCAACACGCTAAAAATGATATTATTGTACGTTAACTACCAAGCAACACGGTTGCTAGGAGTATTGATTTCACACCTGACGATTCACCTGTTGGCATTCTGGTTGCGACAACACGACACCGAGGAATGAATAATTATGGCGAGAAGTATCACTATGTCAAGAATTCATAAGAGAAGGTGCAATTCTCATGACGTTCCTGACATAAAGTGGGTAATACTTCAGGGTAGAACAGAACAAAAGCTAGTTTGGCATTTGATCTGCGGAATACAACTACTTTGGCCAAATCCTAGAAATGGATAAGGTACTGGAGTTTGTTTCTCCTAGTCATTCCGGAATAGAATGGCTTGACGGACCATAAGAATAATAGGCACCGATGAACGAATGCTCACATACTCTTGACTATCAATTGATAGATGAAGGTCGGAATATAACTGAAGGGGGACAACTCAAAGGAACATATAACTTTCTTAGTTGTGGATGCATAGATTAGTATGTCGAATGAGTTCAACATATTTCTTCCGGATAACCCATGCAGAAAGGTAGAACTGGAAGAATCACCATTATGAATGGAGAACTCCTCAGGAGTACTCTAATGGTGAACTATTGGTTCAAAGAACTTCTGCCTTAATGGTTCATGGTATTTGGAAGAAGTAAATACCATGGACCTCGAGGACTATCGCAAAGGTACTAATATCCTAAAGGAACTAGCAACAATATCAACACGAAGTGAACAGAGTGATTCTTGGGTCAAGAACCCAGGAGTAGAATACCTACTACTAAATAGCATCATGGGATGCTTTCAAGAATGATGGCCAGAATCATCACACTCGGGATACGAAAGCATTGCTAAATTCTCGAGGACACCTAGGGTCATAATACTAACTCCAACATACACGTCAAGGCAACGGAGTACCTCAACACACCGATTAGTGTGCTTAATCTTGCCCAAAATACAACGGAAACATGGAGGAAAGATTTGCAAGTGCATCAGACTATTTAGAAACCTAGAATGACTCGGACAGCATAACGGCTGTAAATGCTCAAAATGATTTGAGACATCCTGCAAAATGGTGGCATAACCACTCAACATCACAATATCAAGGTTCGAGACCCATTGACGATACACAGAAGTAGTAGGAACTGAACTGAGGCCTGAAACCATCAATCCTATAAGTCTATGGATTAGTAACTCGTCATCCTGATAGATAGATGAGAAGGCCTAGTTCTTAATCCCCATAGAAAGGAAGAGGATGACTCAGATCAGAAGGTCATGAGGATAAGGAGTAAAAAGAGCCTTACGTTCCCTTCCACAATCAATTCTCTTATATAACTAAAGCATTTCTAGACTCAACTTCGACTAGTTTGGCTTGATAATACTACATGCAGTCAGGCTCTGATACCAAAGCTGTCAGGACCCCAATTCCAAGTCACATCGATCTAGCCGGTAACACCTCATATCACTTTGCGGCCTGACGCACGGTATTCCCATGGGTGTCGCCTTACCATGGCCCGGGACCGTTTGCGCCTTTTGGCTCACGTATATGATAGTGTCGCTAGCATCCATATGACAGAGAACCTGGGCCGACATGACTAGTCGTGAACCCAAAGTGGCACTAACTTACGGGGACATGCATACATGAATCAACATCGAGCATGTCAGTCAGCAGCATGTGAATCTGGGCTGTAGCACTAGGCTAACAGGACTCCGGTGAACTGGGTTGTAGCAGGCTAGGTAGGACTCCAGATGTCACCGCATGACATTTCCCCGAAGGGACAGACACAGGAACGAAGTGAATCACATGCCGGCCAGTCAAGTGTTCCGGAGCAGTAGTTCTGGGCTAGCAGGACTCCGGTGAACCGGGCTGTAGCGGACTACTATGGCTCATGGAAGCACAATACTACATTTCCCCATAAGAGAGGCTACCAAGGATAAACAACTAGGTTGTCAGATCCCACACAAACCAAGCATTTCAATCATACACACAATATGCTCAATATGTGCAATACAACATGGCATCACAACAAGACTCTACGACTCAGAGTATTTATTCATTAGGCTCCGAGGAGTGAGATATTACAAACATGGGTCTCATGACCCATCAATCATAGCATACAATCAAAGCACATGCGGAAGCTTAACATGTTTGAGTATAGATATCTATAAATGAAAAAGGCTGAGAAGCCTGATTATCTACCAGATCCTGCCGAGGGCACAAGATCGTAGCTGAAGTATCAATCTAAACGTCGAAGTCCACACGGAACTACTAGCGAGACTGACGTCTCTGCAAAACATAAAATAGGAAAACGTGATTACAAATGTACCCAGCAAGACTTACATCAAAACTATCTACATATGCATCGGTATCAACAAAGGGGTGGTGAAGTTTAACTGCAGCAAGCCATGAGTCCTCATATTCACCATACCGATACACCACTATGGATCCGCTCTCGTCTCCCTAAGAGAACGCCATCCATAGCACTCACGCTTATCTTGCGCATTTTAGAGTATCCATTTTCACTTGTCTATGAACTATGCAAGGGGTCCAAGTTTCCATATCCGAGGAATTCGGCTATTCTAATAGATAATGATAACCCTGCAGGGGTGTACTTCTTCACACACGCTCTCGCCACTTATCGCCCTGTACACGTCATGTACCTCGGCAACCTTCAAGCGGAAGCCGGGCAAGGGAGTCCGCCACGACCTGACTAACCAACAAGTCTATAGTCCAGGTTTATCGCCTATTCGGGTTCCATCCGCAAGGAGATCCGGCCGGGGTGTCGCTCACAGCCCCAAACGATGTGTGTAGGGTCCCCAAGCCCACCATCCGGGTGCCACTTGGTACACCGTGCCACTGTGCCTAGTCTGTCCCAAGACCACGTGTACCGAGTGCCACTTGGTAGACTACTAACACTACCTACAAACACCAGAAACTAGTTGCAACTCCTGGACATAGATCGAGTTGATTAATAAATCGAGAGGGGATGAGTTATCGGAACCCAATGTGTGGTAGTAACTGTTCATGGATCACAAACACAGAACTCTGTTCCAGAGGACGGCTGCAATGAGACAACCCACCATGTACTCCTACATGGCCTCTCACCGCTACCTTTACCAAATCGTGTTCACACACTTAGCTCACACATAGTAGGACATGTTCATCACCATTCCAATTCATCCCTGATGAATCAGACCTGACTCAACTCTAAGAAGTACCAGGCATGACAAACAAACATGAATGAGTAGGCACATCAGGGCTCAAACAACTCCTACTCATGCTAGTGGGTTTCATCTATTTACTGTGGCAATGACATGTCATGCAGAGGAAAGGGGTTCAACTACCGCAACATGTAACAGTTGAATCAGTTTTGTCCTAATGCAGTAAAAGAGAGCAGGAGCGAGAGAGTGGGATTGTATTGGAATGAACAAGGGGTTTTTGCTTGCCTGGCACTTCTGAAGATATCATTGGGTCTTCATCAGTGTCAACGATCACAGAGGCGGTACAACGTCTATCGAGAGGGGACAACCACCGGCAACAGAGAAGGAACACAATCAATGCAATGCACAACATGATGCATGATAATGACATGGCAATATATTGTTTATTGAGCTAATGCAACTAGCAACACAATTAAATGAAGTTGGTTTGAACCCAAAGTTCAAATTCAAACTCCACATGTGGTTATTTAAATACCATTCATTTGATTTGTACTAAACAGTGGCCTTAAGTTGTTCTAACATGCATGAAAATGGTACATATGGATTCCTTGAATTTTTCTGATAATTTTTCATATATAATTTATTTAATTCTGAGCTACGGTTGATTTTATATGATTTTTTGAAGTTTGTAACAATTTCTGGAATTTTCTGAATAAGTTTAAATCCAGAAAATTCTTTACTGCGTCAGCATGATGTTAGCAGGTCAACAGACCCGGTCAGGTCAAACCTGACGCGTGGGTCCTGCATGTCAGTCTCACAGTGACTAAACCAGTTTAATTAAACGTAAACTAATAAGTTAATCAGGGTCGGGCCCCACATGTCATTGACCCAT
Organism: Triticum urartu; assembly: GCF_056163025.1. NCBI lineage: Eukaryota > Viridiplantae > Streptophyta > Magnoliopsida > Poales > Poaceae > Triticum > Triticum urartu. The sequence continues at coordinate 445,696,868 of NC_141876.1, forward strand.
AGGGTCAATTAGGTTAGTGGTAATTAGTGGTTAGGCCTAATTAAGCTAGAGCCACGTCAGCATCGCCGGATCTACGCCGGCGATGGCCAAACCGACGGCGAGAGCTCGCCGGACTCGCGTTAGGGACGGCAGTTTGTCACGCTGCTGGCACCAGGGTGGTCCTCTCGCTCGTCCGCATCCAAAGGACCGGACGGGAGGCCGCGGGGTGGCCGCAAACGATGTCGGCGACGAGGTTTAGCGGCGGCCGAGCTCAGGCTCGAGCGTGTGCGGGGTTTCAGGGCGAGCTAGAGCTCAGCCGAGTTCGCTTCCCGGGGACGCAATGAGCATGTTGGTGGTGCTGGGGCGAGCGGGAGAGCGCAGGAGCATCGAGCTTGTCGGCCATGACGGCGGCTAGAGTTCGGGCACAAGTGGCGCGGCGGCTATGGCGCGCAAGAGGAAAAACAGAGGGAGGGAGAAGAGTCAGTGGCTCACGGCGGTTGCGACGGCCGTCGAAGTGGGCTCGGGGGAGGTCGGAGCTGAGCGAGGCGGCGTGGGGGATCTCAAGCGACGGCAGTCGGGGACGGGCTCGGTGAGGCCAGAAGAGCGCGCCCAGCGTCGAGTGGCAGAGCGAGGAGGTCGAGGACGTCGAGGCGGAGCTCACGGACACATCGTAGGGGCGAGGGAATGGCTCAGGGAGCGCCAACGGCGAACAGTGGCGACGGTGGCGCTCGGGTGTGGCGCGGGGGGGGGGGGAGCAGAGGATGGGGAGGAGCGCCGAGAGAGAGGAGGGGAAGCGAGAGGGGCCAGCGCGTTCTCCAGGCGCTGTTGGGATGAAGGGGAGCTCGCCAGCGCGAAGCAGGAGCTGGCACGGCCGGCGTCGTGCTCTGGTTCGCCTCTGCCTTCTGGCAGGGGTAGAAGACAAGGATGCCCTTGTGGGCTGGGCCTCCTGTGATGGGCCAGGTGGTTGTGCCAGGTGGGCTACAGGTAAGCACTTCTCTCTCTCTCTCTTTTAATTCTGTTTTTCTATTTATTTGCTCTGTTTTGATTTAGTAAAAATACTAAATCATTTCATATATTCCTGAAATAAATTGTGGGCACTGTTAGAATTATTTCCAACAACCCTCAACCACTTCCATAATTATTTGGGCATTTTAATATAGTTATAGCATTTAAATGCCCAAATTCAAATATTTTATGATTTAATTCAAAAATCCAAATTGATCTAGAAAAATGTGCACCATTTTTGTCAGAGGTGCTGGACCAATTCAAAAATGATGAACATTTCTAGAGGCATTTTGGGATCATTGAAAAGATTTAAGTTTGAACCTAGTTGAATTTCATTTGCTGCTAGGGTTTATCATTCCCCCATTTCAAAGTTTCATAAAAATTTAGACATGATGCATGGAGGTTAAAGCAAGACAGGCAAGGCCAGAACTGGGGCTGTGACACTGAGTTGTCAATTTACCACACCTGGAAACTTATTATCTGCAACAAAGTGTTTAGTAGCAAAATAATATGATAGTAGTGGTAACGGTGGTAAAAGGTAACGGTAGCAAACATAATCTTTTTGGTGTTTTATAGTGATGATAACAGTAGCAACGAAAAAGTAAATAAGTGAAGAACAATATATGGAAAGCTCGTAGGCAATGGATAAGTGATGGAGAATTATGCCGGATGCGGTTCATCATGTAACAATCATAACCTAGGGTGACACAGAACTAGCTCCAGTTCATCAATGTAATGTAGGCATGTATTCCGAATATAGTCATACGTGCTTATGGAAAAGAACTTGCATGACATCTTTTGTCCTACCCTCCCGTGGCAGCGGGGTCCTATTGGAAACTAAGGGATATTAAGGCCTCCTTTTAATAGAGTACCGGACGAAAGCATTAACACATAGTGAATACATGAACTGCTCAAACTACGGTCATCACCGGTAAGTATCCCGATTATTGTCACTTCGGGGTTAACGGATCATAACACATAGTAGGTGACTATATACTTGCAAGATATGATCAAGAACTCTCATATATTGATGAAAACATAATAGGTTCAGATCTGAAATCATGGCACTCGGGCCCTAGTGACAAGCATTAAGCATAGAAAAGTCATAGCAACATCAATCTCAGAACATAGTGGATACTAGGGATCAAACCCTAACAAAACTAACTCGATTACACGATAAATCTCATCCAACCCTTCACCGTCCAGCAAGCCTACGATGTAATTACTCACGCACGGCGGTGAGCATCATGAAATTGGTGATGGAGGAAAGTTGGTGATGAAGATGGCGATGGATTCCCCTCTCCAGAGCCCCAAACGGACTCCAGATCAGCCCTCCCGAGAGAGTTTAGGGCTTGGCGGCGGCTCCGTGGACAGGTGGAGGCCCCCCTGATGTGGATCTTCCTTCCAGTATTTTTATATATTCCAAAATAATTCTCCGTTGATTTTTAGGTCATTCTGAGAACTTTTATTTCTTCACGAAAATAACACCATGGCAATTCTGCTGAAAACAACGTCAGTCCGGGTTAGTTCCATTCAAATCATGCAAGTTATTGTCCAAAACAAGGGCAAAAGTGTTTGGAAAAAAGTATATACGACGGAGACGTATCATTGGCAAAGTCACACAATTTAGTATTATCTTGAGCCATCGTGACGAGCAAGCAATCCAACACACAAGCAAACAAGAAACAAGCAAAAGAGGCAAACTGGAAAAGAGAAGGCGAACGCAAAAATAGGGCGAATAAAATGGCAAGGGTGAAGTAGGGGGATAGGAAAATGAGAGGCAAATGGCAAATAATGTAATGCGAAGGATAAGAGTTGTGATGGGTACTTGGTATGTCTTGAGTTGGCGTAGATCTCCCCGGCAACGGCGCCAGAAATCCTTCTTGCTACCTCTTGAGCATGCGTTGGTTTTCCCTTGAAGAGGAAAGGGTGATGCAGCAAAGCAGCGTAAGTATTTCCCTCAGTTTCTAAGAACCAAGGTATCAATCCAGTAGGAGACCACGCGCGAGTCTCCTCGTACCTACACAAACAAATAAGAACCTCGCAACCAACGCGATAAAGGGGTTGTCAATCCCTTCAAGGCCACTTGCGAGAGTGAGATCTGATAGAGATAATAATAATAAGATAAATATTTTTGGTATTTTTATGATATAGATAGAAAGTAAAGATTGCAAAATAAAGTAGATTGGAAACTTGTATGATGGAAAAGACCCGGGGCCATAGGTTTCACTAGTAGCTTCTCTCAAGATAGCATAAGTATTACGGTGGGTGAACAAATTACTGTCGAGCAATTGATAGAATTGAGCATAGTTATGAGAATATCTAGGTATGATCATGTATATAGGCATCACGTCCGTGACAAGTAGATCGACTCCTGCCTGCATCTACTACTATTACTCCACACATCGACCGCTATCTAGCATGCATCTAGAGTATTAAGTTCATAAGAACAGAGTAACACCTTAAGCAAGATGACATGTTGTAGAGGGATAAAATCATGCAATATGATATAAACCCCATCTTTTTATCCTCGATGGCAACAATACAATACGTGTTGTTTCCCCTACTGTCACTTGGATCGAGCACCGCAAGATTGAACCTAAAGCTAAGCACTTCCCCCATTGCCAGAAAGATCAATCTAGTAGGCCAATCCAAACTGATAATTCGAAGAGACTTGCAAAGATAACCAATCATAAATAAAAGAATTCAGAGAAGATTCAAATATTGTTCATAGATAATCTTGATCATAAACCCACAATTCATTGGATCTCGACAAACACACCTCAAAAGAAGATTTCTTCAAATAGATCTCCAAGAAAACTGAGGAGAACTTTGTATTGAGATCCAAAGAGAGAGAAGAAGTCATCTAGCTAATAACTATGGACCCGAAGGTCTGAGGTAAACTACTAACACATCATCGAAGGGGCCATGGAGTTGATGTAGAGGCCCTCCGTGATCAATGCCCCCTCTAGCGGAGCTTCGGAAAAGGCCCCAAGATGGGATCTCTTGGGTACAGAAGGTTGCGGCGGTGGAAATAGTGTTTCGTGGTGCTCCAGGATGTTTTTGGGGGTATGTGAACATATATAGTAGGAAGAAGTAGGCCGGTTGAGTCACGCGGGGCCCACGAGGTGGGAGGGTGCGCCCAGGGGGTAGGCGCGCCCCTGCCTCGTGGCGTCCTCATTGGTTGCTTGACGTGCACTCCAAGTCCTCTGGATCTCGTTTGTTCCAAAAATCACGCTCCCGAAGGTTTCATTCCGTTTGGACTCCATTTGATATTCCTTTTCTACGAAACACTTAAATAGGCAAAAAAACAACAATTTGCACTGGGCCTTGGGTTAATAGGTTAGTCCCAAAAATAATATAGAAGTGTAAAATAAATCCCATTAACATCCAAAATAGATAATATAATAGCATCAAACAATCAAAAATTATAGATACGCTGGAGATGTATCACTGACGCTGACGGTTATATTACTGTCTATAAAGCACGACTTGTTGCGAAAGGTTTTCGACAAGTTCAAGGAGTTGACTACAAAGAGACCTTCTCACCCGTAGCGAAGCTTAAGTCCGTCCGAATCATGTTAGAAATTGCCACATTTTATGATTATGAAATTTGGCAAATGGATGTCAAAACTGCATTCCTTAATGGATATCTTAAATAAGAGTTGTATATGATGCAACCGGAAGGTTTTGTCGATCCAAAAGGTACTAACAAAGTGTGCAAGCTCCAGTGATCCATTTATGGACTGGTGCAAGCCTCTCGGAGTTGGATATACGCTTTGATAGTGTGATCAAAGCATATGGTTTTATACAGACATTTGGAGAAGCCTGTATTTACAAGAAAGCGAGTGGGAGCTCTGTAGCATTTCTGATATTATATGTGGATGACATATTGTTGATCAGAAATGATAATGAATTTCTGAATAGCATAAAAGTATACTTGAATACGAATTTTTCAATGAAAGATCTCGGTGAAGCTGCTTATATATTAGGCATCAAAATCTATAGAGATAGAGCAAGATGCTTAATTGGACTTTCACAAAGCACATACCTTGACAAAGTTTTGAAGAACTTGAAAATGGATCAAGCAATGAAAGGGTTCTTGCCTGTGTTACAAGGTGTGAAGTTGAGTCAGACTCAATGCCCGACCACTACAGAAGATAGAGAGAAAATGAAAGTCATTCACTATACTTCAGCCATAGGTTCTATCATGTATGCAATGCTTTGTACCAGACCTGATGTGTGCCTTGCAGGGAGGTACCAAATTAATCAAGGAGTGGATCACTAGACAGCGATCTAGAACATCCTGAAATACCTGAAAGGACTAAGGATATGTTTCTTGTTTATGGAGGTGGCAAAGAGCTCGTCGTAAATGGTTACGTCGATGCAAGATTTGACACTGATCCGGATGACTCTAAGTCACAAAACTGGATACATATTTTTATTGAATGGTGGAGCTGTCAGTTGGTGCAGTACCAAGCAGAGCGTTGTGGCGGGATCTACGTGTGAAGTGGAGTATATAGCTGCTTCAGAAGCAACAAATGAAGGAGTCTGGATGAAGGAGTTCATATCCGATCTAGGTGTCATACCTAGTGCATCGGGTCCAATGAAAATCTTTTGTGACAATACTGGTGCAATTGCCTTGGCAAAGGAATCCAAATTTCACAAGAGAAGCAAGCACATCAAGAGACGCTTCAATTTCATCCACGATCAAGTCAAGGAGGGAGACATAGAAATTTGCAAGATACATACGAATCTGAATGTTGCAGACATGTTGACTAAGCCTCTCTCACAAGCAAAACATGATCAACACCAAGACTCCATGGGTGTTAGAATCATTACAATGTAATCTAGATTATTGACTCTAGTGCAAGTGGGAGACTGAAGGATATATGCCCTAGAGGCAATAATAAAGTTGCTATTTAAATTTCCTTATATCATGATAAATGTTTATTTTTCATGCTAGAATTGTATTAACCGGAAACTTAGTACATGTGTGAATACATAGACAAACAGCGTGTCACTAGTATGCCTCTACTTGACTAGATCGTTAATCAAAGATGGTTAAGTTTCCTAGCCATGGACAAGAATTGTCACTTGCTGAACGGGATCACATCATTAGATAATGATGTGGTTGACTTGACCCATCGGTTAGCTTAGCACTATGATCGTTTAGTTTATTGCTATTGCTTTCTTCATGACTTATACATGTTCCTATGACTATGAGATTATGCAACTCCCGAATACCGGAGGAACACTTAGTGTGCTATCAAACGTCACAACGTAACTTGGTAATTATAAAGATGCTCTACAGGTGTCTCTGATTGTGTTTGTTGAGTTGGCATAGAATGAGATTAGGATTTGTCACTCCGATTGTCGGAGAGGTATCTCTGGGCCCTCTCGGTAATGCACATCACTATAAGCCTTGCAAGCAATGTGACTAATGAGTTAGTTGCGGTATGATGCATTACGGAATGAGTAAAGAGACTTGCTGGTAACGAGATTGAACTAGGTATTGAGATACCGATGATCAAATCTCGGGCAAGTAACATACCTATGACAAAGGGAACAACGTATGTTGTTATACGGTCTGACCGATAAAGATCTTCGTAGAACATGTAGTAACCAATATGAGCATCCAGGTTCCGCTATTGGTTCTTGACCGGAAGTGAGTCTCGGTCATGTCTTCTCGAACCGGTAGGATCCGCACGCTTAACGTTTGATGATGATCGGTATTATGAGTTTGTGTGTTTTGATGTACCAAAGTTAGTTCGGAGTCTCGGATGTGATGATGGACATGACGAGGAGTCTCAAAATGGTCGAGACATAAAGATCGATATATTGAAAGGCTATGTTTGGACATTGGAATGGTTCCGGATGAGTTTGGGCATTTACTGAAGTACCAGGGGGGTGTTACCGGAACCCCCAGGGAGTCATTGGGTCTTATTGGGCCTTAGTGGGAGAGAGGAGGAGGCGGCCAGGTGGAGCCCCCCCAAGCCCAATCCGAATTGGATGGGGGGCTGGCCCCCTCTTTCCTTCCCTCTCTCTCTCCCTCTTCCTTCTTCTCCTACCCCAACTAGGGAAGGGGGGAAACCTACTCCTACCGGGAGTAGACTCCTCCTTGGGCGCGCCATAGAGAGGGTCGGCCCTCCTCTCCTGCCCTCTTTTATATACGGGGGAGGGGGGCACTGATCGTGTGCTGGACTAGGGGGCACTCACTACGTCTTCTCCCGGCCAGCTGGATCGGGCCGAGGATCCCCATGGTGGTTCACTCATGGGCCACTTCGGGCAGCCCATGCCGCACACGAGGAAGATTCCACAAAACTTGATGATCAAGACAAGGACTCCTCTCCACCAACGTATTTGACTAGGACTCTTGTTATCCTAGGCTTCCGGTACATTATATAAGCCGAGGCCAGGCTAGTCGCTAGATTATTATGACATTATTCATCATACCCTCGGGTTTAGACCACAACATATGATCTCAAGGTAGATCAACTATGTACCTGATACTCCATCAATATAAACAAGAGCAGGACGTAGGGTTTTACCTCCATCAAGAGGGCTCGAACCTGGGTAAAATATCGTCTCCTTCGTTCCTGTTATCATTGATCCGAGAATCCACAGCTCGGGACCCCCTACCCCGAGATCTGCCGGTTTTGACACCGACAATGATACTTTCATCGAGAGTTCCGCTGTGTGATTAGCAAAAGATCAATGACTCGCCTGGAAATTAACTGCGAGGTCGGTGTCTTCGTCACCGGCTCGACTAGTGACCTTGGCTTGATCAAGGAATGTGCCTTGCCTCCAATCGTCATGTTCGAACGAGGGCCTTCATCAACATCAACTCAGATCTCTATCATGATCATGGAGGAATCGTCCCTAGAGCTCGAGCGCTCAACATCAACATTGCCCTCGGGCGACCGTACTATTTTTCTGAACAACGAACTTGTATCCGTGACCACCACCTTCTTGAGCATCTCTTTGACGATTCCTTCGGTGGACTTGTGTGGAATTGAGTCTACAACAAACCTATAAAATTTCGTCGCGTTCCAATGGAGTAATCTCCTCCGATCTCCGATATACTGGAGGCCTGTCGAGTCTGGATGGGAATCAGGACGAGTTTAGGGCGTGGTCTCCAGAGCCTAGCTCAGAGGTTATTTGGAAGATCCAACCGTTCATCTGCTGCGGAATTTCCATATCTACCACCTGTCAAAATTTCAGCTTGATTCGACCGTTCAAACTCTGGGAACCTTCGATTAGTGCATCACTTTTCGGATCCGTTTTCTGCATGAATACGAATCCGACCTGAGATCATCTCTCTTCATAAACGAGATATTGGACAACCTTTTTGGAAGAATTTCTTTCTAGGGTATTGTGTTTTTTTCGAACACATGCTCGTGAATTTTGCTCCTTTTCTGAGGTAATCTTCACCATCATGCTGGTGTCAAGCCAGTCTGACAATATTGCTTCATGGCTGCCGACCTGCACTAGACACATCGTCGCTTTGTTGAGCCGAGCTCAACTTCTTTGGATCATCATCTCGGCGAGTCGAACAAAGAGTTCGGAATCACAAAGGATAAATCATCACCAACATCGCCACCCTACGGATCACACGGAGCGGGCACACCGGCATCGCCGCATGGTCACTTCATCAAGCCGGCATTGACCGTGTCACAAGTTACGACCTGCGTCCGCATGGTCGCACTGTTGGTTCTTCAAGCCGATGTCCATCACGCCGAACTGCTTCAACACCTCGGCTGACACGGCAGCTGCAACATCTCCTTACCGACCCGCTCCGTCACCTCGGCTGGACCGGGGGCTTCACCATATCTTCATCAAACCTACTCCAGTCACTTCGGCGTCACCAGCCGACCTGCTTCGACTCATCGGCTGACATGGAGGCTTCGACACCTCGGCTGGATCGGGGACTTTGCTATTTCTTCATCAACATACTCCGGTGACTCCGGCGTCACCAGCCGACCAGCTTCGTCATGTTAGCTAGACCGGGGGCTGTGCCTCGGTGAGCCAACCTTTGCCAGCGTCATCATGTTAGCTGGACCGGGGGCTGTGCCTCGGCGAGCCAACCTTTGCCAGCGTCGTCATGCCATCGCTTTATCGCCCATCAGGCAATGGGTGTGCCAATCGACTCCCAATTTTGGGAGTCACCTTTCTTCAGATTGCTACAACAAATAAACCAGGTGCTATTAAACCTAGTATTTTTTTCTTGTCTGGGTTTATTTTTCCCGAAAAATTATTACTCTTGTTTGTTCCATCGTCTGTACACAGGTCTATCAAATGGTGGCCGCATTAACGACGACCGCGTGGTGGTTCGGCTTTGCCACGCCTTTACCACATCACGCCGATGCCCTGCATCGACATTGACTTCGGCACCAGGCCACATATATTTAAATAAATTATTTTGCGTAAATTAATTACCCAAGGATTTTTATATATTTATATTATTATTGTTGGACTACACTATTTTACATGTGTAGGTAATTGACTTCGACTACGTCACGCGGTCACTTCGGCAAGCCGACGTCATCGTCCCAATCAGCCTAAATCGGCCCACGTGATCACCTTGTTGGTCGAATTGCCATACCGACATGTTCGGTTGCCTCGGTACTTCAGCATCGCTGAGGGATCTCTACCTCATCGAGTGTTCGGCACACACGCCATATTTCTTTTATTACTCACTTTGCATAAGTTATTAATCATGCATTCTTTTTAAAAATTATATATATTATTATTACTATTATCTCCGGCTTGCACTATCTTCTGTGCACAAGTAAATGATCCGGATTGGGCAGCGCTGTCACCTCGGCGTATTGACATACCACGTCACCTCTGCTAGATCGGGGGCTTCGCCATCACTTCATTAACCCACGCCGGATACTTCGGCGTCACACTGCCGGCCTGCATCGGCCCTGCTATGTCGCCACTTCGGAGCGTTGAGCTCTTTGCTCTGCCACCTCGGGACCGGCTTGGGGGCTGGGAGCTCATCCCACCATAAGCTCGGACCGCGTCATCAATACCGAGCCCATTAACCAGCTAAGTCGCTTTCATGCTCAAAAACTTTTAGTTTTCAATTTTGTTCGGTTCGACCAAGCATTATACTTTTTTTGCAAAAAGTTGTTTGTGAAAAACCTCCTTGTCAAAAATTTGTTTGTGACACACAAATTCAAATACCCCGTTTACTTGGGGGATTCCTTTATGAAGCCACTACAAAAAAAAGACACATCCGTGACATTTTGGGCCGAACGATTTTTTTCTGTCATACATATGACACTTCTATGATGATAATTTTGACAAAACCCGGTATCATCATAGATGTGGTGGGCTCCTACTTCTATGACAAAAAATCATGACAGAAAATGGGCTTTTCGTCCTGGGCAGGCCGGAGATGCAGCTGCATGACATTCTTTGGGCCGTCCATGACGGAAAAAACCATGGTAGAAGCGAGGGGGAGGAAAATTTCGGGGAGTTCCCGGTTACTGTGGGAGGTCGGGGGCCAAACGATGCGCGTTTCTCTCGTACACGTACGTGCGTGTGTGTGAGGCATTGGCTCTAACTGAACCTGAGCAAGGCGTTGGGCTCTAACTGAACCCGAGCAATTGCACTGCAGGCTACGCGTTACTAAACCTGAGCGATCGATCGATGGCTATTAACTGAACCCGATCGAGCGATTCCTTCGCTACTGCTGCTAACTGAAGACGATCGATTGGATGAACAGTGAGTGTTGTGGGGGCGGGGGGGGGGGGGGGGTTGGATGAACAGTGAGCGGTGGCGTTGCCTCTGGATGAACAAGACCCCGTGGTGTGGAGGGCTGAATGAACAGTAGACGATGGAGGGGTCCCCGTGGAGGGGTGGTTGAACAGGACCCCGTGGTGTGGAGGGCTGGATGAACAGTAGACGGTGGAGGGGTGGTTGAACAGTAGTTGGTGGTGTAGCGCGCGGTGGAGGCTGGATGAACAGGAGCCCATGGAGGCTGGAGGAGGTCGATGGTGGAGATGAACAGTATCCCGTGGAGTCCCGTTTTGCGGTACGCCACACCCGTCCTGATGAACAGGACCCCCGTTTCAACCGTACAAGGTCCGTTTCGTCCGTTTTGCGGTACGCCACACCCCTCCCGATGAACAGGACCCCCGTTCCGATCGTAGGAGGTCTGTTTCGTCCGTTTTGCCGTACGCCACACCCCTCCCGATCAACAGGACCCCCGTTTCGACCTTAGGAGGTTCGTTTCCTCCGTTTTGCGGTACGCCACACCCCTCCCGATCAACAGGACCCCCGTTTCGACTATAGGAGGTCAGTTTCCTCCGTTTTGCGGTACGCCACACTCCTCCCGATCAACAGGACCCCCGTTTCGACCATAGGAGGTCCGTTTCCTCCGTTTTGCGGTATGCCACACCCCTCCCCATGAACACGACACATTCTGTTGCCTCCCCATGAACACGAGGCATTCCGTTTCCTCCCCATGAACACGACGACGATGTTGTTTCTCCGTTCCGACCCAGCCATGTACACGAGACCTCGCCATACGTATGCGCGAGTAGGCGTTCGAGACCCTGCCCGTATGTATGTACGTGGCCGTATTTTCTTTCTTGCACCCTGGCCGCTGTACGTACGTGTACATGGTACATGCGCGCCTCTACTACGACATGTACACGCCTCTACTAGGACACATACGCGCCTCTACATCGACCAGAATATATGTACGTACACGTTCGCAACCAGAATGACAACGCTATGTACGCTTCGACCAGGTGGGTCCCGACTGTCAGGCACTTCCTTGCCTGCGAAGATGTAGCTGGTGGGTCCCAGCAGTCAGGGGGCGAATCATTTTCGTTTTTTTTGCTCGGACGCACTTCCTTGCGTGCGAAGATGTAGCTGGTGGGTCCTACCAGTCAGGGGGGCGAATCATTTTTTTGCCCGGACGCACTTCCTTGCGTGCAAAGGTGTAGCTGGTGGGTCCCAGCAGTCAGGGGGCGAATCGTTTTTTTTGCCCGGACGCACTTCCTTGCGTGCGAAGGTGTAGCTGGTGGGTCCCAGCAGTCAGGGGGAAACATTTTTTTCATGAAATACGGTGGCCCGTCCGGTGGATCTCTACTGTTAGGTGGAGGAATCATTATTTTCCGCGTAATAAGGTGGCACTTCCTTGCTGCCGCCGTGGACCCAGCTATCAGCCTCTCCACGTACAGTCCATGTCCGATGGAAGTCATTCCTTGACCACGTCGACCATGCCGCGCCGAGAGCACCAGGGCGGTGGACGACGGCGAGGCCTAGGAAGGGGACGACGCGGAGCCGGTGAAGACGCGGCAGTGGATGCCCATGTGGAGAGGAGTATGAGGGTTCACTCATTCGTCTGCGGTGTGAGGCTGCCGTCGCTGCAGGGCCTAGCCAGCGGTGGGAATAGTAGGGGGCGGTGAGGCCTCCGCGGCAGCAGAGCCGGCCATGGGAGGCAGGAGCAGGCGACACGACCGGCACTACTTTGGGCGGCTGGAACAAGAAGACCAGAGGTTGAAGAAGCACTACGGCCGTTGGATGGACATCGTACGGTCACTGGAGCTAGAATCGTTCATATTGACTAAGTTGACAAAGCCCTCCGTCCCCGTCAACTTAGTACGCCCACAATTCAGCCTCCCACCAAGGTGGGTCCCAGCTAGCAGGGGGAGTATTCACTTTTTTGCGTAATAAGGAGGCACTTCCGGTGGGTCCGAGCTGACAGCGGGGGGAACGTTTTATTTCGTGAAATACGGTGGCCCATCCGGTGGGTCCCAGCAGTCAGGGGGAAACGTTTTTTTGCGAAATAAGGTAGCGCGTCCGGTGGGTCCCCGCTATCAGGTGGAGGAATAATTATTTTGCACGTAATAAGGAGGCACTTCCTTGCGGCCATCGTGGACCCAACTGTCAGCCTCTCCACGTACAGTACTCTTCCGATGGAAGTCGGTCGTTGACCATGTTGACCACGCCGCGCCGAGAGCACCAGGGCGGTGGACGACGGCGAGGCCTAGGAAGGGGATGACGCGGAGCCGGGGAGGATGCAGCAGTGGAAGCCTGCGCGGAGAGGAGTACAAGGGTTCAGTGGTTCGGCTGCGGTGTGAGGATGCCGTCGCCGCAGAATAACAGGGGGTGTGGGTGAGTGGAGGGATGGCCTGGCCAGCGGTGGGAGTAGTATAGGGGCGGTGAGGCCTCCGCGGCAGCATAGCCGGCCACGGAAAGTAGGAGCAGGCGGCACGACCGGCGCTGCTTTGGGCGGCTGGACCAAGAAGACCAGAGGTTGAAGAAGCACTACGGCCGTTGGATGGACATCGTACGGTCACTGAAGCTAGAATCGTTTATATTGACTAAGTTGACAAAGCCCTTGGTACGCTCCAACTTAGTAGGCCCACAGGTCAGCCTCCGAAGCGGTGCGCCCCAGATGTCAGGGGGAGGAATCATTTTTTGGGTGGCCGAAGCTAAGAATATCCGAGACTGAAGAACAAGCACGACATCCGTTGGATAGACATCCAACGGCCACTGGTGCTAGAACCGTGTGTTGACTATAATAAGTTGACAAAGCCTTGCATATGCGTCAACTTATTTTTTAGGGGACGCGTCACTTAGTAGGCCCACAAGTGTGTGGCAGAGAACTTATGGCCCATTTGCGTTTTGTAAGAATGTACCTCCCATTTTTGAATTGTAATGGAATTTACAACAACCCATTTACAGTTTGTTAAAAGTACAGCCCATTTTCTAGCTAGAACAACGATTAATAATTTCAACCAACCGTTGAAGACAGAATTCAATAAAATTTCCCACATTTTGATGGGATCCGAAATATTTTTATCCCGAAATTTCTAGTTAGATTAAATATAAATTTGTATTACGTAAAAATCCAACGAAACATTGCACGCGCAACAATGAAAATTTAAGATTTTCAAAATCCATAAATAATATTTTGTAAACTAATTTCGTGTTTGGTGCATTTTTTATAGTTACTGCCCAGTTTTTATAATTACATCCCATTTATTATTTTTAAAGCCCATTTTCCTCTTAAGCCTAATACATCCCTCCTAGGAAAGATTTGCAGCCCAGCGGGGCGGAGAATAACAAGTTGACCTTGCCTGGGTATTCCTCAAAAAGACGTATAGCTGGGCTAGCCATTTTCATCTTGAAAAAATTAGTATCTGGGCTGGATATCTGGCCTGGGCTAGACAGGCCACAGCCCGCCCAGTTAATACCCTACTCTCCTCTGAACAACAACGAAATCATCGCCAAGAAAAACTTTGCAGTTCTCATGCCTCAAAAACACAAATACTGCTCGAGCTGCTTGGTCCCAGCTGTTGGCCGCACCTTGTGCAATTCTCTCGTTTATATTGACTACATAGGTTGACAATGGTGTGGGACCGTGATGTCAGGAAACCAGGAGAAAGCAACAAAAAAATATAGTTGTACATAATAAGGAGGCACTTGCGTACGTACGGCTATGGCCCTAGTGGGTCCCTAGTGTCATCCAGTCAAAATAAATTCATCTCCTGAATCCTCATGTTCGTTGATGATGTTAACAATGCTCGGCCCCACGACGAGTGCAACAACTCAAAGTACAACGGAGAGGGCCTCGTGGGCCCTACGGATGGTCTGATACAGCGCCCACTGCTCATTCAGGAAGAAAGGATCATCGGACACCTATGAGCACCTTGGATAAACTGAGACGACATGAAACGGTAAGGCCGCGCTTGGGAGCTCTGGTTTAGTTGAAACTTGTATTAACATACAAGTGTAATTTACTCGTCATCGGAAACAACGCGTAAAATATAGGCATAATGAAACCGAGGGCCCGAGGTTTGTAAATAAAACTGGCGGGTTACGCGTGTAATTTGAGAGACCAGTGTATATTTTATGAGCACTGCTATATGGATGACATTACCAGACGATACATGCATGACGTGCGTATCATGCCATCCATGGGCAAGGCTGAAACAGCAGCTAACGGCTGGATTAGAAATCGTCTGAGTGTCGTTCAGCGTTTTTATCGTGTGTGAAGTACTTCCGATATTTTACTAGTCGAAATCGACCAACCAAGCTCCTTTGCCCGAGACCAACTGCTTTAATTTACAAGTGTCAGTTTTACAAGCGGTTTTGGTTGGAAAATGACGATCCAATCATGGCCTAATATCATGAGTTGGTCGGAAGATCATATGGTTTCACGTATAACCTACCCGACTTGTCGTATAGGCTATGAATGAAACATCAGACGATGAACTTCTTAAGCACGGAAACAACAGAAGAGGATGATCTTCTTAACAAGCAAATCACTGGCATTAGATCGACATGCAAAACAATACGAAGCATTATTCTCAGGAGGCACGGTGAAAAACTCGTGATGCCGCATGCCACAACATTCCAAGCTCAACTTTGAAACCAAACACAAGGCCTGGCATTACATAGACAATATTCAGAACAAACTCTTAACATAGGAATATCTCAGCAGAGTAACTATTTACTTCTAAACTGAACACAGGAATAGGAAAAAGCACTCGACGCTGCTCACAGCAAGGGCATCCCACTCAAAAATATCAAATGCATGTCTTCTGGCTAACATCAATGAGCAAATTTTGACAAGGTTTTCCAATTCCAATATATTAAACTAACGTCTTCTTGCTAACATCAATGATTAAACTTTGACAAGCTTTTCCCATTCAAAATATGTAATGCCTATGATCGTGGAGTCCTATCGTAGCTTCTTGTACTTGTTTGGGCACTTTTTGCCTAGGGCACTCCACGTGTTGTTAAATTGCCAATGGTCTCTGTAGACTAGTCATGTCACCGGTGTCTAATAATAGTCTGTAAAGCTTCTCGGTCATTCCTTCTGTAATGTAGCGCAAATAGTGACTGCTTCTTTCTGCAAAATGGAACGACCAACTGGACCCAGTAATGCAGCAGTTTGCCTTACACATTGGCTCCTTTTGTGCAGTTCAACTAAAATCAAAGTCAGAATAAAACCGAGCTTTAATTTTGATATCCCTGTAAGCAATAATACGTATAAGGGAAAAAATTACTGAGAAATAACGGTTGATGACTTGTACTCCCAGAAGAAAAGCATCTACTGGTCTACTTTATCTTAATGGGAAACAAAGCAGGAGAGTAGCAATTCTCCATTAGTGTGATTCATTCATATTGACTGAGACATTATCTTAACAATGCCTTGTTTCAACATGTATAAAGAACGACAAAGCAGAAAAGTACCATTCCTAAAACAATGCAACTGATTCATTTTAATAGAGACATTATCTTAACAATACCTTGGTTAAACATGTAGAAAGAACTACAAAGCAGGATAGTACCATTCCTAACAAGTGTTGCGGTTTTGAACTAAGATTCAGTAGTTAATTAATTCTGAGAGTGGCATTGCTTAGTTTTACCAGCGGCATTAGATTAACGAAAAGCATAAACAGTTCCAGGGGAGAGTGGGCGCAACAACAGTATGTGCTTCCATCTACTTATAAAGGGGGTGATGCAGAGTTTGTTGTAACAAAGCAACAAGCATCATGTCTGGGTTGGTCCCATTTTTGTTCACTACTTAATGGGAAAATACAGCAATACAATGGCTTCAATTCAACATTTATTTAAAACAGTAACAATACAAGTAGCACAACATCTCAAAGCACACTGCACAATCATGTGGATGAAGGCCTGTACTGACCTTTCATGAGACAAACAAGATAAAATATGAATCTGGCAACACGAATAGGAAATCCAATCTTCTTTTGTGCAGTTGCACTGAAATCAAGCAAAGTGTTTCGCGTCGCGAAGAAAAATGTCGCAATAGCAACAAGTTGAATAGATATCCCTGTTTAAACAGAGGCAAAAAAGGAATCAATTACTGGCTAATAAAGGAGGATGAAACATGCGGCCACAAAAAGGGTAATCCCGCCAATCCCTAACAAGTGTTACAGTTTTGAAATAAGATTCAGTAGTTAATTCTGAGAGTGGCATCAATTACTGGCTTATAAAGGGGGTGATGCTGATTTTGTTGGAACAAAGCAACAAGCATCATGTCTGGGTTGGTCCCATTTTTTTCACTACTTAATGGGAAAAGACAACAATACAATAGCTTCAATTCAACATTTATTTAAAACAGTACCAAAACAAGTAGCACAACATCTCAAAGCACACTACACATCATGTGGTTGAGACCAAGATTTGAAACAACTCGCCACGAAGACTGGAAACAAATCTCGATCTCCTTTTGTAAAGTTCCACCAAAATTAAGCAAAGTCACCGGTGTGACATTCAAGTTGAACTGCACAAAACACTCTTAAAACATAAGTGTTTCGAGTAGCGAAGCAAAATGTCACAATAGCAACAAGTTGAATCGATACCCCTGTTTTAACAGAGGCAAAAAATGAAAAAAATACTTGCCGATAAAGGAGGATGAAACAAACGGTGACAGAAAGAAGCATCTAACTTATCTTGGATGGAAAACAAAGTAGGACAGTAGCATTTCTAAAACGGTTGCATTGATTCATATTAACAGAGACATTCTCTTGAAACAACATTCGTTAAAAAATGTAATTTACTTTTAACAGTGGCATTGCTTCAATTTTCTGGCGGCATTCTTAGATTAACAACATCAAAATAGCTGTATGGGACATGCCAGCACCATGTGCGTCCACATGTATAAATGGGTGATGCAGAGTATGTAGCCAAGCAGCATATATGCGCTGGTCCCATATTTGTTCTCTTTGAACCTTCTTCCTATGTGAGGGCAGCAAATCTAGTCCTGCACAAACTACCCGACCCCCCAGTTTCTTTCCCTTCTCAATAAAGAGATCGGTTCCTTACAGATGTGTGTACTGGGTTACCCCCTTTTTCCCTTTTCGACCTACAAAGCGGCTGGATAGCCAGTCTATACTACTTTCCGCCCCTCCTTTCCTCATTGAACCATGTCCTAGATTCTTGCTCCAGCCCACCGCACCCTTCTTTCCTCTTTGAACCAAGACCTAGATTCGACTACAGATCAAAAAAGATCCACATGCAGCTAGAGCAACTACGGTTTCAAAGAAACTTATACCTTAGGGTCGTCGGGATGTGGCAAGGCGTGCGGCGGGAGGCCGGATCTGCCCACACTATGTACGACAGCAAGGAAGAAGGGGTCGGTGGCCCTCCCGCACATGCACTGGCTGAAAGAGAACAACGCAGCCGGCAGTGGATTACCTCCCTCGCCGAAGGCGTTAGAGTGAACGCTGCACCTCCTCCCCTTCCCGGTGCGACGGGATATAGACACCTCCTTCACCAGCTGTGAGGGGGAGAGAGAGAAAAGAGGCCAACGCAGTCTTATTTAGATCTGGTGAAGAGAGGGTGAGAGACTGTGAATATAGCAAACCCTAGCAAATGAACGCTGAGTCTCCAGCGTGTAACATATATGTAGTGCGGCGAGCGTGTGGAGAGTGCAAACCCTAGCGAACAAGCACTGAGGCTCCCGCTTATATATATACTACTGTAGTACGGACTGAGCTCCGGTGCCTTCACTGCACCTGCTTTTGGCTGTATGACAGGTGAGCTAACCACATTTTGGGCCCACCTGTCATAAATCCAAAGGCAGGTGCACTAAGTCAATGAAGCTACGTCCATATAGTACTCTCATGTATATGACTAATATATAGTGGAGTGGTTTTCTTATTCTCTCCATAACAATCATTTTAAATTGTGTAAGTACAAAACGAAACTCTTTATTTAATGTACAGTGAAGAAAACTAGTACTACTTCCGATGAACTAACGATCCACGCCCACGCGTCCTGGTCGCACTTCCCGTCCTTCACGTGTGGTACACTACCCTCCCTTAAGTGAACAACCACACATGCGCCAAATTATCGGAAACGTGTGAGAGTGTGTACAAATAAAGAGTTTTAATTTCAATTATCGGAAAGGTTTGAGAGTATTACAAAGTTTGACTTCAGTCAAATCTAATATGCGGAGTAAATAAAAATGGAGGGCTACTACGTCCATCCGGGTTTTTTGGTCCACACCATTTTTTAAATCAAAGTTAATAGTTGGACAAATAATATTACAGGGGAGCTGGAGACAAAGTTGTGAGAAGGCTTAGAAATCAATACAAAACTTATGCTCTTAGTACCAACGTCGATCCTTCTTCGAGGAAACATTTGGTTCATAGCCAACTGTGTGATAAAATTGCACCAACGTGAAAGACGACTGCGTATCCAACACAACCAAGGTGAACTAACGAAGGATATCATCTTTGTGCGTAACAAGCAAAGAGCACTGATGGAAGACAGCTTGTTTTTCATTTAAAATCGATCAGCTTCACTAGCTGACGCAACCATGAGGCGTAACCATGAGCATCGATAGGTTATCATGGTGATGCATCATCCATTTGGCATCAACTTTGGGTGAGGCACATATGAAGTTCGACAAATCCTCACTGTGGTCTGTTTCTTCTCAGTAATCAAGCTCGAGGAAGGAAGAACCACGTGGCAGAGGACAGTGAGGCGGAACAACAATGGCCATCCAATTTTGTGTAGTTCCCCTAAAATTGAGGAAGACATGCCCGGGTATGGAGACACGCATGGCTGTTTCCAAAAATATAAAAAAGGGTTAGCAACGACATCTCAATTGTCAATAAGAATGAATGAAAAGTACACCGACAAACAGAAGCATCATAATTATCTTGATGGGAACTAAACCAGGATACCCGAGAAAAAAGCATTTCTTCATTTAACCAGTGATAGTACTACCACCATATGGACAATGACCACACAACCACCATGTACTTTTTGTAAAAACAACATGTATACCTCCACCGAGGCATAAATCAGGACAACTTTTTGAGTGGCATTTCCTCTATAATAGTACTAGTAGGTGATGTTGGACCAGCCGACGAACCCTAGCTACTATGCATGGGGAGCTGGGGAGTAGTCGCATAGAAGAAAACCCACACACAACGACCTGGGAGCTGGACCAGTACAAGAAGTTATACCTCAAGTGGGCGAGATGTCGTTTAGGCGGGCGGGCGGGATCTGCCCACACGACGGCAGCGAACAAGGGCGCGGAGGATCTTCGTCCGCGCCAGCGCCGGCTCCGAGAGGACGGTGCGCATCGGCTTCCTCCGTCGCCGACCGTGACAACGTCAATGCTGCACCTCCTCACCTCCCGCAGTGGACGGGATTCGGCCAGATCTGTGACCACTGGTGAGGAGAGAGATAGAGTGGACATTGTCATCTTGTTTTGATATGGAGAGGGTGAGAGAGCAAGACGCGAGAAACTCTATCAAACAAGAGGCTATAATGGAGTAAAAACATCTCCATAGCAGTGGTTTTAAATAGAATACGCGCGTTCCCGGAAAAAAGAAACGAAAACTGGCGGACAATTTTTTAAGGGTCCGTCTAGGACACATCTAGATGTGACATAGTTATGTGACATCTAAGTTGATGTCCACTCTGTTTATGGTCTATTTTTTGTCCTTTTTTGTTTCTTGTTGCTACATTATATACTTGTGGGAGCTTAGATGTGATATCCTTAAATAACATCTAGATGTGAATTAGACAAACTGATTTTCTAACGTACCAAGAAAGAAAACTCGATCAAAAACACGTCCCCGCTTCCAGGACGCGAGAGTCGTCGCGCACACACACATAGACATAGACATGCATATCTGTGTTTACGTAAAATTCCATTTCCATTTCCATATCCATCTCCAACCATATTCGTCCAACTGGCACATTATTTACATTGTTAATATATACGCAGCAATATTAACGTACAACATCTCTTGTTTGCGCACGTCCGGATCGCTCCCACGACCGGTCCTGACCAACCCGAACCCTCTTCATCACCCCCGCGTGCTTCCCTCCCGAAACGGTCAGTGCCGCATTCATGCCCGGCCAGAGCCCTCTCTGGCGCCGGCATTGAAGTGGCGCGCCGGCCGAGAGAGCGTCTCCCGCGCCACTTCCAGGTGCATGCGATTGCTCCGTGTTCAAAGATTGCAATAGCCGGCTACAACATGCACGATCTCTTCCAGTAGTAAGTTCTTGGGAGTCTGTGCACAGCTAGCTGTCTTCCCCCAACTCATCAATCTCTTCCAGTAGTGCTAGTACTCCATGGCGCGATACATCGACAAGCAGGCGGGAAAGTTATGGTATACTACTCGGTTTGTTGTGAGTGGCATGCCGAGCGACCGTGTTGGGTCGACCCATGGAGGAGGGTGAGACACGAACACGACAAACATGATTTAAACGTTGGTTTTGCTCGATGGCGCGATCCAACGAAACGAAATGTTGGTTTCTCTCTGTTTCCATTTTTCTTCGGAAAAACGGAAACTTTGCCACTCCATTTTCATTCCTATTCCAGGGTTGCCCCGTTACAACATTCCATCAAATACAATGGAAAACAAACATGCATGCTGATGCATCTCAATGATTCACAGATCATAGCCAATATTTACTTCACAACTAAAGAAAAAAGTTGTGAGATCGTGTACGATAGAAAAACTACTGACGGGGTCACTACGACTTAAACCCTAAACACTAAACATGATTTAATTTCCTGGCCAGGTAGAACCTGTCGAAGGAATGTGCTAGAGGGAGATTCTTTAGTGAGAATGTCAGCAACAATAGAAGCAGCACTCTTTGGTTCTCCACCTTCTGGTACCTCTTGTTCCATAGCACTTTCCAGGTCGGGAAGGAAAGACGGCTGGCACCCTCGGATCATACGATGATTTTGTGCAGTTCCACTAAAATCGACCTGAGCATCCCTGATGGCAAAGATATTGAAGAAGTGTGATTAGAATAATAGTACTGGCACTAGTTCATGAGACATAAACTCATCACAAATAGAAGCCGGTAGAAGTAGAGAAAGATCGACATGGAGATGGAGCTACGGCAGTGGAGCAAGCCGGCTCCAAAAGGAAGATGGACTACCTGGGACGTCGGGCCGTAGCTAGAAGGGCGGTTGGGACGCGGCATCGGCCCATACCGCGGTGACCCCCGATTGGGACGCACCGACTATGGGTTTTCTCCCTCGCCGATGTCGACCACGTCTATGCAGAACATTGTTCCCTTCCCCCAGCTGCGAGATCAGGCCCTTCGTTCTATGCTTGTGAAGAGAGCAACCTAAGCAAGCAAGCTTGTAGCTTAGGCTCCTGCTAGTGTATATATAGTGGTTTTCTTTTTCTCTCCATATCAACCATTTTATATTGCGTACGTGTCATTCAAGAGTGAAATGATGGTTGCTTCTTTCAACTAACTTACTATGTGATTTGACTGCTCCTTAGTGGCCCCTACACGTACTCCCCCTACGTGTATGCAACAGTCACACATACACATGGACGCTAAAACACGTGTGACGCCCTAATGCATGCATGTCCGAGCACACGACGGAACACACACGGTCACGCTCAAGTGCTCAACCTACACGTGCATGCACACACATACTCAGTCAGGGTGAGCTAGTGACCGTATGAACACCATAATATATATATTGAGCACAATGAGTGTATTATGAAGTCCACTGACCGTATTTTTACAAATATACAGTGACAGATAGTGTATTTATCTTGTTTGAAATTAAGCCATATTAACCGGAGAGGAGGCAGCATGGACTAGCATTACTTTGCTGTGTCCCGTCAACTTGCCGAACAAGGAGAAGGTTGCAAGACGAGAGAAGCTTGCGCGCGGTGGCTTGCAGGACAAGGAGAAACTTTTGACTAATGCAAGCTCTCCCTCGCTCAGGCGGTGGACATGCAACAATTAATTCGGTGTCCGATTGCCAGAAGCATACACTATACTACTAGTGCTATTATTGTTCGACTTCCCGAACAGCCAAGCGCAAAGTTTACTAGTACTACTACTATAGTCCATAAAGGTACGTACTATACTAGTACTAGGAACCGGATGGAGGAGCATCTGCACTCTTATTATAATTTTAAAATGTGATAAAGCAATCTTCAACACATTTGGTTCTCTTTGAGGGTTCTCGCATGTGATAATGGAAGTTGATTGCATGGAACACTCGCCACAATTCTTGCTTAATTCTAGCTCATATCCTGTTACAAATAGTAGCGCTTAGTAATATTTCCTCTTTTTTGTTATTCAGCATGTAAACAGGTCAGCAAACCTTGAGGCGCATCTTCATGCGAATCGTGCTTGCTGAACTTTGAATGTGGCCGAGAGCTGGCTTGATGAAACACCTCGCTTCCTACTTCTTTTTTTGTGGGGTACCTCGCTTCCTAGTGACCAGTGTCTTGGCTGTTTTCCTAAGAATGCTTATATATGAATAAAGCTCTCTCATTTACCCGCAAAAAGATTAAGCCATATTAACCGGAAAGGAGGGAGTATGGACTAGCACTACTTTTTGGTGTGTCCCGTCAACTTGCAGAACGAGGAGAAGCTTGCAGGACAAGGTGAAGCTCGCTTACGCCTTTTGACTAATGCAACCTACCCTTGGTGGACATGCATCAGTCCATTTGGTGTCAGATTGTCAGAGGCAAAGTCCTACACTGTAGTACCCAACATGCAGAGTACCATCATTGTTCGACTTCATACTACTCCACCCTCCGTCACAGTCATACACTGTATGAAGGCGCAAAACCAACTGGCCATACTACTGCTACGGAGTACTTGGTTTTGCACCTTCATACTTGCTACTCCACCCCGCCGACGAAGGGGCGAAGGTGCAAAACCAACTGGCCATACACTATATGAAGGTGCAAAACCAATTGGCCATATGCGTACTTGGTTTTGCACCTTCATACTACTCCACCCTCCGTCACAGTTTATAGGGCGCGCTTCATTATGATGCATTTCTCTCAATGTATTTCCACCACCAGAGAGACTTTAGACGCATTTGGTTTAATGCTCAATAAATTAGGACGTGGTAACTGCAATCAAGTCCACAATTTTCTCTCCATGTACTGTACTGCTACAGAGTGCATCCATGTGTGTACCCGGGGTGGAAGCACTGCATGCATGTGTGTACGCATTATTCCCTCTAGTAATAGACGACGTGCTATAACTACCAATGCTATTTTTCAGGCTGATCGCTAGTCGCCTTGGTCCCACAATTTTTTTCTTTTTTCCGAAGCGCGCTGTATAAACAGTGACGGATGGAGTAGTATGAGCGGATTCAAAGAAGAGCGTATTGATGGTTTCTTCTTCAGAGCAACTTACAGTGGGAAAGGTGGGGCTTATGATTTGACTGCTCATTACTCACTATTAATGTGGCGCAACGACCGGGCTGAGTCTCCCATGCGGTTGTGCACTACCCCCTCGGTTCTTAAATATACTCTGGAGTATTTGTCTTTCTAGAGATTTCAACGAGTGACTACTTAAATATTTGTCTTTTTAGAGATTTCAAATGGACTGGCACATACGGATGTATATAGACATATTTTAGAGTGTAGATTCACTCATTTTGCTCCGTATGTAGTCACTTGTTGAAATCTCTGTTAAGACAAATAGAATATTTAGGAACGGAGGGAGTACACATACGAAGCAAAATGAGTGAATCTACACTCTAAAATATGCCCGTATGAAATTTGTAAAAAGAAAAATATTTAGGAACAAAGGAGTATAATTTCGTGCATGGCACATGGACCCGGATGATGAAGAGGCTTCTTGCAATGCTATCAAGCTTCCATCATTTGTTTACATAATTGACATACTATACAAATAATTTTCCAGCGACATGAAATTGTACAATGGTGTGAGCTTTCAGCTTTTGTTTCGCGTGTCTTGCCATCGATGCTCTTTCAGAAAAAATAAAAAACTAACTTCATTGCTAATGCATGTCAATTATTAGCAGGTCAGAGCTAATAATTACATCACAACTGAAGACAAAGTTGTGAGAAGGTGTTAAATTAAAATTGATCCATGCTTTCATTGGCAGCAACGTCCCCCAGCTCTGTCTAAATCAACAAGGCATGTTGGGAAAAAAAGTAGCTGTCTGGATCATGCAACATTCCGATCATTTTGTGCAGTTCCACTAAAATAGAGTTGAGCGTCCCTGTTCCAAAGATATCAAGTGTGATTACGATAATAGAGGACTGCTGATGAAACAATAAACACACAAATAGAAGCTGGTCACCTTTGTAGTCTCTCTTAAGACTAACTAGTTGGAGAAGATTAGGCTCGGAGTTGGATGAGGAGGATAGAGCAAAACCAACCTCCCTTTGTGCAGTCGCACTGAAATGTAGAGACGTTGCCCGTGTGACATTTTAGTACAACTGCACAAAACACTCTTAAGAAGAAAGTGATTTGTGCAGTTCACTAAAAGGTCGCAATAGCAACAATGTGAAATGGATAGCCCTGTTTGCAAAAAAGAGGTAGAAAGGAAACAATTACTGGCCAATAACAGTTGATGACACATGCGACGGCAAAAAGGAAGCATATTCCTTGTCCTAAGGGAAGATAACAACAAGGTTGTGTTTGTCTAAAACGGTGTGAGGACGAGAATGCAATATGGAAAGTACACCGGACGAGCTATGTTTTGGGCAAAGAACTATGGAAGATCCACATGCAGCGACGTGGGAAAACAGGCAGTGGAGCAAGGCTGGAGGGGATACCTGGAGGTCGTCGGGATGTAACTAGGTGAGCGGCGACGGGCGGAATCTGCGAGCAGGTGGCGTAGGCCCTACCGCGCCGCAGCTTGGTCAGAGAGAACGGCGTGTACCGCAGATCGGGACGTGCTGCCTCGTCGCCATCGAAAGGAGAAACGATGCACTTCCTCCCTTTCCCCCGGCGGACGGGATGCGGCCGGATCAGTGACCAACGGTGAGAGAGAGAGAGGCCACCGCACTCCCTTTCCCTCGGCGGACGGGATGCGGCCAGGTCAGTGACCAACGGTGAGAGAGAGAGGCCACCGCACTCCCTTTCCCCCGGCGGACGGGATGCTGCCGGATTAGTGACCAACGGTGAGAGAGAGAGAGAGAGAGAGGCCACCGGAGCCTTGTGTGAGATACTCTGAAGAGCGGACTACCTTTTCCTCCATAAAAATCGTTTTATATTCTGTGTACGTTCCATTGAGCGCTATAACTTTATTTAAAAATAATGCGGCAACATGTCAAGTCGAACTTTGTTTCGTGCACGCGTGGTACACGACCTCCCTAGGTAAACAACCGCTACAGGCGTTCAAATTAGCACCTGGGCTGCCATTTCGTAAAGAAATGAGCTCTACCGTGTACCCGCGCGGGTGTGGCTGGGCACGAAGCGTGAGTACGTGCACAGTGCACCTATTCTCTTCTTATATACGTACACCACCTACATGGGGTTGTGTGAGAGAGATACAAACCTAGAGAGATATAGTGTGTGGGTTCTTGAGAGTTTTTTTTGTGGGGGGGGGGGTCAATCAAAAAATTTAACATATGCAATGTGTGTGAAATAGAGTCCTGGATATAACATATATATATATATAGAGGGGGCGATCCACAAGAAGAGAGTGGAGGTATCATCGGATTGAGGTGTCCATAGAATCAAAGAGAGAGATTATGTGTGTGTGTGTGCGTGCGATCGATAAAGAGTGCCATCGAATTTGTGTGTGCCCACGTCAAAGATATAGAGTGGTTGGCCTACTGGAACGTGAGATGGGACATGTGCAGTTTGTCTCTGTGGCATGGATACCTACCTGCAGCGCTCGACTATCGGTCTGTGGTGGGGGAAGAGGGAGGCCCAATTAACTATAGAGGTACAATGGCTGGTATATGTGTGGAGGAGGAGAGAGGCCTACGTCATGTATAAAGGAGATCGATCTGCCTCATGTATTAAGGGAGATCGATCGGCATCCATGCATATGTGCAAGAGATGAATAAGGTTGGGAGAGAGACAGAGCTAGAGTGTTGAAGGGGGTGGTAGTGGAATTGCTTCTAACAAATGGTGGGATAGGCTTGCTAGACAAACGGAGGGCACGCCCGCAATATCAATAAGAGAGGAGATGGCTGCTCGTTGTCTGTGCACATGCGTGTGAGAGATGGGTCAGGAGGCATGCACGAATGTTGAGGGGGGACGATGTGGCTGTGGTAAGCAGGCGTAACTACATAGGAAGATCAATCGCCATTTGTAAGACAAAGGAGAGACATAACTTGTGAGGTACGTCGATCGATGGGGGGGTAGTTAAAGTCGATCTAGGTATATGTTGGGAGATCGATCGGTATACATGCATGTGTGTGTTAGAAGCAAATGAGGCACGAGGAGAAGGATAGAGAGAGAGGGATGCATGTAGGAGGTGGTACGAGAGGCATACTATATCGAGGGGGAGGAGTGTGTGAGTACGAGGACGATGAAAAGAGTGGTGGGAGTGAGGCATGGACGGTGACAAGAGAAGAGGGGAAGCTTGTGTTTGTGCTAGGCACACCTGGCTAGAGAGGCATATCGATCGATGTGTGCCGTAAAGAAGGAGCTGGGGGCCTACACACACCATGGGTGAACGACCTAAAGTGAAAAGATGAATTTGCGCGATGGAGCTAGAGAATGCTGAGGGAGGGTGAGAGGGATGCGGGCATGTGCATGCACAAGAGAAAGTTAGCACTAGCTACAAAGATAAGAGGGTTGTGTGGGTGTAAAAGACGAATAGAGATCATATATACTTCATTATAAAAAGCGAATTCAGATATTTGAAGAATTTATCATAGTGTTTCAAACCGATGCATGTGTGAATATATATAACGGTGATACACATGGTGTGGTTATGAACATGTTATACCACATTTAATATATTTTATCTCTACTCTTATAAAAAATGGAGTTGTTGATGATGGTGTGCCTGCCATCCTGCATTATAGGCCGTCCCATTTATATCTGGCGGATAGCAAGGAAACTATGATGGTTGAAGTTGGCAACAATCATGGTTGTAGATTCTTATTGAAATAGACAAACGAATTCAATTTTAGTTCGAATTGCAGTGGTAGCATAGACATTTGGAATGCACTAAAATGTTGGTATGAGTAGGTTACATGCATTATATAGCAAGCGAAAAAATTTAATCGGACATAACATGGATTCATACTCCCTCCTTCCATCTATATACGGCGTAATGAGATTTTTAAGACCGCCTTTGACTATTGACAAGATTAATAGTACATGACATGCACTATGTGAAAATTATATCATTGAAAGAACCTTTCACAGACGAATTTAATGGTGTGCTTTGTGTAAGTTGCATGTCATATATCATTGCTCTAATATTTGGTCAAAGTTAGCATCAAAAAACGCATTTGCCCTATATAGATGGAAGGAGGGAGTAGCTTTGAATAGCATTTGTATAGTAAAACGGGGCAAGACTCTCTCTTTGTGTGGTGTGAATAGTTTTATTTTTTTCGTTTTCTTTTTGGTTGAGGGAAGTGCGAATTGATTTGGTACGTACAAGTACAATATTACTACACGTTAGGCTTGTCCCTAAAATTCAACCCGCGTCTTGTTATATCCCGAAAATGCAGATATCGTGCTCCCAAAACTGGCGCCTTCACAACCTGCGCCTTGCTATCCCGAAATTACAACGCGCGCGAAAACTCCCTCAAGCTGCCAAATCCCGACATGCGAAATCCCCCTTCTAACCCTGAGCCGAAAGGGCCGCTAGTTCAAATCAGTGGGGGTACTTCTGTAACACACCCTACATTTTGGAAAAGCGCGTTCCTAAATGATGCTTCACCCCCTCCCATTGCCCCCTTTTCGCCATTCAAAATCCCTGGCCGCCATAACCTCTCCGCTCCAGCTGCGAAACCCCACCCTCCTCCGTCCGCCATGTCACCGCTGCCCAGCCGGAGCCTCTTCCCCAACGACGTCGTCCACCTCAACAGATCGACGTCCCTCGTCCACCTCCCCAGATGAGCATCCGTCGTCCATCTCGTTGTCCCGCCGGTTTAGCCGCCCCGTCCTCCACCTCCAAGGAGTTGCTCCGACGATCGCCTCGTCTATCGCGGCTGCTCCATCCCCACAGCGCTGCCTTAACCTGCTCCACCGGAACCGCAACAACCTCACCGACTCCTCGGACGAAGCCGAGGCCTACTTGGCGCCACCAAAGAAGTTGTACACTCATCGCATCGCACCTTCTCCTTAACTCGACCTCCCGGCACCGACAGTGCTCCATCCCGCACCCCCATGGAGTGGCTACCTTGAAGCCGGCGCCGCGGTCGACATCTCCACGGCGGCTCCCCCCAGTGCGAGGCCCCTTCGGCGGTGGCGTCCATACCAGCCGGATCTGCTGCTGCTCCGACTGTCGCTCGATCGCTCACTCGCCCAGCTGCTGCTGCTGCTCTCCCCTCGCTTGTGCTGCTGCTCTGCTCCGATTAAGCCACAATTCAGTCGACAGAATTGACTTTTGGGTCAGTCGATTTTCAGGGGCTGGGAGGGCTCGCCGGAGTTAAGGAAGAACCACCCACAGCGGGGACGGGGGCTCGCCGGAGAGGTACCCCACTATCTATCTTAGGGTTCAGGGTGGGGGCGGGGGGCCTAGAGGGCTAGCTGGGGCGGCGGTGGCGAGTTGTTTCGGGGCGGCAAGGCGGCGCTGGGGCCAGCGGTTCGGTCGGTGGTGGCTGGCGGCTCAGGGGGTGCATGTTGAAGATGAACTGCAGGCCCTCCCTAAACTACATGTCAAGTTCCTCTCTACTACCATTGCGTTCAGTTTCGACAGTAGCATTCAGATTCCACAGTAAATTTCAGTTTCGACAGTTAAGTTCAGAGTCAACAGTTTTTACCTCATCTGTTGTAGTCAGGTGGTTTTTGGTGATGTTAATTTTACATCCATTTTACATCATCCATTTTACGTCTTACGGCTCACCGGAGCTGCTCCAACGACAGAACGATCCACAACAGAGCAGTGCCCTGGACGCCGTCTACAGATTCCTCAGATCTTCCTCCACACCTTCGACAGCCACCTCTGCCTCAACTGCTTCTGCGACCAACCCAATGATGTTGAGGTCGACACGGCTACGGCAAAGAGGTTGTACACTTGTTGCATCACTTATTACTATACATTCACGTCGATCCATTAGGGCTATTTTGGTTCAACGGAAAAACATCGATCCACTGGTTGTTACCATCACTCTAAATTTCTGCATGCTCTCCTTACATAATCTCACCATATTTTTTTCGTATGTGTGTCAGATATTGTACACAGTCATGCTGAACATGTAGAGAAAAAGAGAAGAGTTTTGCGCGGCAATACATTGTCATGCAGACATCGCTCCATGGTGGGTTCAATGGCAAACCCTCCCCACCCCTCTCCAGATTGTAATCAAGAGGAAGATATCAGTTCTGAGGCGGATTCGGACGCCGCTGACCACTCCTATTTACCCCCAAGGTGTTTGCTCTACCTTGGCATGATGATGTTAGTCATATCATGCATATGTTGCCTTGCAGCGCCTACTTTTGACATCATATATGTCATCTGCGTAGTTTAGACATGTTCTGTAATGCCACCTGTTTAGTTTCTATATCATATATGGGAATTATGCAGTCTCCTGTCTTTTAGCCAGCCATAATATATGTGAAATGTGCAATGCCATCCTGTTTAACCAGGCATCATATATTCGAATTATATCTTGCCCATCCTTTTCTTCATTAGATTTCCATTTGTCGACAATGTTTGTACATTAAACTACACTTCCTGTGAATCAGCCATTTGGGTGGGAGATGGTAAAATCTGGAGTGAAAACAAGGCCTTCAGAACAAACAGTGCTACCTGTCGAAGCAGATCTCTTGTTGGGTCCCGATAGCTCCTCAGAGATGGATTAAGAGACAGATGACCAGTCCTATTCCCCCACTGAGGTGTATGCTCTAACTTGGCATGGTTATACTACTCATATCATGCATACGGTGTCTTGCATTGCATAGTTTAGACATCATATACACAATATTCAACACCATGTTCTTAGTTCAGACATCATATCGAATGCCCTCTGTTCAGCATATAAATCACATATGTGAATTAAATGATGCGATCCTGATTACTTAGATAACATGTAGGTGAATTATGTCATGCGATCCTGTTTAGTTATTCATCATATCTTTGAATTATGTTATGCTATGCTATCCAGTTTAGATAGACATCATATATGTGAAATTATGTCATGCTATCCATTTTAGTTAAACAATATACATTTCAACTATTTCATGCCCTCTTTTTTCCACACTATCTATTGCATCTGTCTCTCATACAATGTCTGTACATTCAACTATGTTTCCTGTTTATCAGCCATTTGAATTGGAGCGGGTGATGCCAGTATCTAGCAGACTAAAAACAGGGTCTTCAAATAAAACAGTGCTACCTCTTGGTGGAGATAGCACCCCGGTTGTACATGCACAAGAACCAGCCCTACCACACATAATCCAATCTCGTAGATTGTACACCTACTACGATGGACAGAGAACCAGCTTCACCCAATGTAACCCCAACCTCAGCCGATAGTAACCCAGTTCCTGTTGACACAACACCATCTCCACCACAGAGCTCCCAAACAAGAGCAGTTAGTAAGGCAGCTCAAGTGCCCAAAGGGCCAGTACTATCATGGCGAACCCCAACTCCACCAGTTAGTACGCCTATTCCCGTGGAGGAAGCATAACCAGCTAGTCGTAGTTTAGCATCTATCACATTTGATGTTGTTAAATCGTATGTGCGTATCTTCCCATCTTGGAAATATTATACTTAAGATGAAGGAAAATGCTAGTTGCAGGTGTTTGTCCAGGAGTTATGTGTATGTAATGTTATTCATGGCAATTACTTTGCTTCGTCCCATACATCCTACCTCCATGATGGTTATAATACAACAAATTTTCCCATTTTTCTCTATATAGAAGGACCGATTTGGAAACTCAGGATGAGGTAACCTGTTCTAATACCTCTGCTATCTTCAAGAATGCTTGGTGGCAGTATCAGAATTACCTGAAGAAAACGTACTTCACCGGCAAAGAAACTCATCAAATTTCCTTACGTTCTCCTGAGGCACATTTACTGGACGATGACTGGGAACGCCTTGTTCTGTAATAGTCCTGAACCAAGAATGTGGTAAGGTCTATGAGCTCATTTTCTATTTTTATGTATTATATTCTTGCGTCTTACTGTACTCTGTTCATGTAGAACAAGTGCCTAATCCTGAAGAACAACTATTCTAATTTAAGATTCCATTGCTACCATAGGACATAGATATATGTTTGTTTGATGCTTTTATTATGTACTAGTACTTGGCAATAGAAGACTTGGTAGTTTCATCATGTCCACCTTACTAATGAACTGGTTCACCAAAATGAGTTTCATATACTAGTACATGCTAAACTTGTTATGTGTCTGCTTGTTTCTTCTTTTAAAATGCTGACAGAATATTGGGGAAGAGTGCCTTATTAAGCAACGGTAAAGGAAGTAATACAGATAAGGTTCAGGATAGTGACACATCCTGTCTTGGTTTAGTGTTGGAGTTACTGGCCACTACCACTTGCACAAGCTATTCAAACTCACTGTCTGAATCAGTTCGGTTTCTTGAGTCTCAACTACAAGCTGAAAGACATCGTTCAGCTGTGCTGCGACAAGAAGGGGAAGGACTGCAGAAGTCCCTGGAGCATTCAGATTCATACTTTCTGGTGCAACAGCAAGCATTGGAGGATTTTAGCGCCAAACAGGACAAAGCTAATCAGCTTGCTAAGCTTATTGCTAGCATGGTGGATACCCAGGATAACGTTTCTTGAGCTCTTCTGAAGTTGTTTCAATTATGCTCTTGTTTTGCTGCCGTGTTTATTTGCACCGGTGGCCAATTTTGACGGCCAGGGTATATGATATGCTGCTTTGTTCCCTATATTTGCACTGGTGGCGAACTTTGATGCCCAGTGGATGTAATATGTGTAATAGCCGTGATACCCTAGCGTTAGTTGCTTGCTTATTGATGTCCTTGTTGTCTTGTTTATTTGTTTGCTTGTAGTCATTGCAGTTCTTTTTCCGCGGTTAACTAGTGGCTGCAATAACCTATTTTTTCAAACGAGGCCACAATAACCATGGGCTAATATTTACTGTAGTGACACTGGGCCTCCTACGGGCCGTAGAAACAGTGGACCTTCTACGGGCCGTAGAAACAATAGGCCTTCTACGGGCCGTAGAAACAATGGGCCTTCTACGGGCCGTATCATCAATGGGCCTTATACGGGCCGTATGATCAATTGACCAAACATGGGCCAATAACAGGCCGCATTATGTCCGTAAATGGGCTAGAGCTGGAATCGTCCGTTCATGGGCCAACCGTAACGGGCCATCGTTAATAGGCCGTATTTGATGACGCTATGAAAACGGCCCAACGTATTAACGGACCACAAACGGGCCGACTGTAACCACAGGCTGAATTTGGCCCACAAGCAGAAAATGACAGTAACGGGCCGTAAGTAAACGAATGCTGGAAATGAGACCAAGAATAAATTGGCTGGAAGTGACGGGCCGGACAGTAACGGGCCGTAAGATAACATGGGCTAGAAACGGCCCAACGGAATAATGGGCCGTTAATGGGTATAAAGTGATACACTGTTCATTACGGGCCAGTTTCACCATGGGTCGTTAATAGGCCAAGAGTTACATAGGGCCTCATATGGGCCAAAAGACGTCATGGGCCATACATGGGCCAGAAGTGAAAATGGGCTGGAATCATATTGGATGGCCCAGATGACGCTACTTGGCCTAATTCGGAAAGGGCGTAACGGGCCTTGGGTTAGTGGGCTATAAATGGGCTATATGCGAACAGGCCGCTGACAGGCTTTCCATGGGCCGGCACGCCACCTTTTGACCAAGTCAAACGGGCCGGCCTTTTCACAAGAATGGGCCTCTGTTGGGCCGTGCCACGTGGCGACATATCATAGGCGCCTATCTGACCCACTGACGAGCTGACACGTGTTTCGTCCGGCCAATAAGAATTTTACACGTGGATATTTCCCATTGGCCGGGGCTGTTAACGGGTTATCGGATCCAAAACCCGACCCGATAGCTTAACGGCGTTCCGTTACGGTGGATGCCATGTGTCAGTCATCCTTGATGAAAGCACTTCTGTGACGCACGATTTATCGTCATGGAAGTGGACACTTCCGTGATGATATTTTTGGTAATGTCATGGAACACTTCTACGACAGCACAGGTATGACTATCTTGATTCTGTCATAAATTTGTCATGTATGTACATGCATCACAAAAAAGCGACCTACTGTGACAAACACGTATCATCACAGAAGTGTATTTTTTTGTAGTGTTAAGACTAACTAGTTGGACAAGATTAGGCTCGAAGTTGGATTAGGAGGATAGAGCAAAACCAATCTCCCTTTGTGCAGTCGCACTGAAATGTAGAGACGTTGCCCGTGTGACATTTTAGTACAACTGCACAAAACACTCTTAAGAAAAAAGTGATTTGTGCAGTTCACCAAAAGGTCGCAATAGCAATGAGGTGAAATGGATAGCCTTGTTTGCAAAAAAGAGGTAGAAAGGAAACAATTACTGTCCAATAACAGTTGATGACACATGCGGCAACAAAAAATAAGCATATTCCTTGTCCTAAGGCAAGATAACAACACGGTTTTGTTTGTCTAAAACGGTGTGAGGACGAGAATGCATTATGGAAAGTACGCCGGTCGAGCTACATTTTGGGCAAAGAACTATGGAAGATCCACATGCAGCAACGTGGGAAGACGGGCAGTGGAGCAAGGCCGGAGGGGATACCTGGAGGTCGTCGGGATGTAACTAGGTGAGCGGCGACGGGCGGAATCTGCGAGCAGGTGGCGTAGGCCCTGCCGCGCCGGAGCTTGGTTTGAGGGAACGACGTGTACCGCAGGTCGGGACGTGCTGCCTCGACACCGTCGAACGGAGAAATGATGCAATTCCTCCCTTTTCCCCGGCAAACGGCATGCGGCCGGATCAGTGACCAACGGTGAGAGAGAGAGAGAGGCCACCGCACTCCCTTTCCCCCGGAGGACGGGATGCGGCCGGATCCATGACCAACGGTGAGAGAGAGAGAGAGGCCACCGCACTCCCTTTCCCCCGGCGGACGGGATGCGGCCAGATCAGTGACCAACGGTGAGAGAGAGAGAGGCCACCACAGCCTTGTGTGAGATACTCTGAAGAACAACAAACCAGGCAGGCAGGCTCCATTGTATATAGTGAGCGGACTACCTTTTTCTCCATAAAAATCGTTTTATATTCTGTGTACGTGCCATTGAGCGCTATAACTTTATTTAAAAATAACGCGGCAACGCGTCAAGTCAAACTTTGTTTCGTGCACGCGTGGTACACGACCTCCCTAGGTAAACAACCGCTACAAGCGTTCAAATTAGCACGTGGGCTGCCATTTCGTAAAGAAATGAGCTCCACCGTGTACCCGCGCGGGTGTGGCTGGGCATGAAGAGTGAGTACGTGCACAGTGCACCTATTCTCTTCTTGTATATGTACACCACCTACGTGGGGTTGTGTGAGAAAGATACAAACCTGGAGAGTTATAGTGTGTGAGTTCTTGAGAGTTTTTTTTGGGGGGCGGTCAATCAAAAAATGTAACATATGTAATGTGTGTGAAATAGAGTCCTGGATATAACATATATATAGAGGGGCGATCCACGAGAAGAGAGTGAAGGTATCATCGACTTGAGGTGTCCATAGAATCGAAGAGAGGGATGATGTGTGTGTGTGTGCGTGTGTGCACGCGCGATCGATAAAGAGTGCCATCGAATTTGTGTGTGCCCACGTCAAAGATAAAGAGTGGCTGGCCTACTGCAACATGAGATGGGACATGTGCAGTTTGTCTATGTGGCATGGATATGAGCGCTCGACTATCGGTGTGTGGTGGGGGAAGAGGGAGGCCCAATTAACTATACAGGTACAATGGCTAGTATATGTGTGGAGGAGAGAGGTGAGGGAGTCCTGGATTAGGGGGTCTCCAGAAAGCCGGACTGTTGGACTTTGAATATACAAGATTAAAGACTTTGTCTCGTGTCCGGATGGGACTCTACTTGGCGTGGAAGGCAAGCTAGGCAATACGGATATGTATATCTCCTCCCTTGTAACCGACCTGGTGTAACCCTAGCCCCCTCCAGTGTCTATATAAACCGGAGGGTTTTAGCCCGTAGGACAACATACAATCATACCATAGGTTAGCTTCTAGGGTTTAGCCTCTCTGATCTCGTGGTAGATCTAATCTTGTAATACTCATATCATCAAGAACAGTCAAGCAGGACGTAGGGTTTTACCTCTATCAAGAGGGCCCGAACCTGGGTAAAACATCATGTCCCCTGCCTCCTGTTACCATCCGCCTTAGACGCACAGTTCGGGACCCCCTACCCGAGATCCGCCGGTTTTCACACCGACATTGGTGCTTTCATTGAGAGTTCCACTGTGTCGTCACCATAAGGATTGATGGCTCCTTCGATCATCGCTAGCGATGCGGTCCAGGGTGAGGCTTTCCTCCCCGGATAGATCTTCATATTCGGCGGCTTTGCACTGCGGGCCAATTCGCTTGGCCATCTGGAGCAGATTGAGAGCTACGCCCCTGGCCATCAGGTCAGATATGGAAACTTGAACTACATGTCTGACATCCACGGAGATTTGATCTTCGACGGATTCGAGCCCATGTCAGATGCGCCATACAGTCTTGGCGAGCATGACATAACCCTGTCGACGGACAGTATTCGGGAGATCGCATCCGCAGCCACTCCGTCCATCAATTCGGAGCAAGTTGCGCCATCCGAGAGTGGAGGGATGGACCCCGCCATGGAGGCCGCACTCTCAGTGGCGATAGAGCCGGATACTGAATTCACCCCTTACGAGAGCCATGTCGCCAAACCACTGGATTCATCTACGGCCATGGACTCCGAGCCGCTCATATCCGTGCCCGTCGAGTCCGACGGGGCACCGATCATGGAAT
Organism: Triticum urartu; assembly: GCF_056163025.1. Lineage (NCBI taxonomy): Eukaryota > Viridiplantae > Streptophyta > Magnoliopsida > Poales > Poaceae > Triticum > Triticum urartu. The sequence goes on from NC_141876.1 coordinate 445,733,707, forward strand.
TCACCTCCGTGGACATCTTTCAGCACTCACCCTTCGGGGATGTGCTAAATTCATTAAGGTCTCTCTCCCTGTCAGGAGAACCTTGGCCGAACTATTCCTGGCTAGAATGGGACGTGGGCGACAAGGAAATTCGCTGCCCACCCACCACCCACTTAGTAGCCACTGTGGACGACTTAACCGACATGCCCGACTTCAGCTCCGAAGACTTCGACGGTATGGACGACGAAGCCGGAGACAAACAGGATCCACCACCCTTAGGGCACTAGACCGCCACCTCACCATATGATATATACATTGTGGACACCCCCAAAGAAGCCAATGTCGATGAGAAGACGGAGGATGACCCCTCAAAGAAGCAACCCAAGCGCCGACGTCAGCGGCGCCGCTCTAAGCCCAGCCATAGCAAGAACAGTGATAATAATAGTCCACACGACTCTGGAAGAGACGACAACTGCAGCACTCCGGTGGCAGAAAACGATCAAGATGCAAACCGCAAACATAGTGCGGATCCGACATCCGAACACGATGACGCTAAAGATAAGCCTCATCAATCCCCGTCTAGGGAAGAAAGCAGTCCGGACGAAGATGCACCCATCATCCCGGAAACACACTTGGAGCAAGAGAACCTCAGCAGAAGGCTTACTACCACAGCGAGAAGCCTGAAGTAACAGAAGCAAAGGCTCAAGGTCGCACAAGATACGCTCAACAGCAAGTGGAACAAAGTAACAAAGTATGGTGGAAGTTACCATCCAAAAAGCTACCCAAAGCGCAAGCTATTACCGGAATTCGACGATGAGGCCTTAGAGCCCATACAGCCGAAAAGTGATATGGCCAACCGGCCGGATCCACCACCCTGTGAACGCAATAGAGCGGCTAACAAAGTCACGCATAAGTAACCACACGATCTACGTGAGAACTTGCGTCAAAAATCCGGCATGACCAGATCTATCTACGGATCTAGGAAGCGCGCTACGGTACACAACCAACACCGAATACTACAACCATCCGAACACCATGGCGCATCCCAATACAGGGGTGCCGCACACCCCTTATGTTTCACTGATGAGGTGCTGGATCATGAATTCCCAGAGGGATTCAAACCGGTGAACATAGAGGCGTACGACGGAACCACAGACCCTGGAGTCTGGATAGAGGACTTCATCCTCCACATCCATATGGCTCGTGGAGACGATCTCCGTGCCATTAAATACTTGCCCCTCAAGCTTAAAGGGCCAGCTAGGCATTGGCTGAAAGGCATCCCCGAAAACTCTATTGGAAGTTGGGAGGAGCTCGAGGACGCTTTCCGGGCCAATTTTCAAGGGACTTATGTCCGACCTCCGGATGTAGACGATTTAAGTCATATAATCCAATAGTCCAGAGAGTCTGCCCGAAAGCTTTGGAACAGGTTCCTCACTAAGAAGAACCAAATTGTCGACTGTCCGGACGCCGAAGCCTTAGCAACTTTCAAACACAGCGTCCCAGACGAATGGCTCGCTAGATACCTCGGTCAAGAAAAACCGAGAACAATGGCAGCCTTAACAAGCCTCATGACCCGCTTTTGTGCGGGTGAGGACAGCTGGTTGGCCCGTAGCAGCACCAGCGACCCAAGCACATCCGAAGTCAGGGATGGCAATGGTAAACCACGGCGCAACAAAAACAAGCGTCAAAATAAAGAAGGTAGCCCAGATAACATGGCAGTAAATGCTGGATTCAGGGGCTCTCGACCAGGTCAGCGGAAAAAGCCCTTCAAGAGTAGCAGAGAAGGACAATCTGGCCTAAAAAAAATTCTTGACAAACTCTGTCAGATTCACGGCACCCTAGACAAACCTACAAATCATACCCACAGAGAATGTTGGGTCTTCAAGCAGGCCGGTAAGCTAAACACCAAACACAAAGGGGAAGAGACACCAAGTGAAGACGAGGATGAACCTCGCCAGCAAAGCGCCGGAGGATAGAAAAAGTTCCCACCAGAGGTTAAAACAGTAAACATGATCCAGGTGACAAAGGGGGAAGCAGTCACGCACCCCGACGCACACGCGCCATAAAGCCCGTCACCCCTAGGCTCAACCCTGGTTGGCCTGCCCGATCACTTTTGATCATAGGGATCACAATACAAATATCCGACGCAAAGGACTAACGGCCTTTGTGTTAGACCCAATAATAAACGGGTACCATTTCCCAAGGGTCCTAATGGACGGCGTCAGTGATCTAAGTCTGATATATCAGGACACAGTCCGCAAAATGGGGATAGACATGACACAAATAAGCCACAGTAATACTACCTTCAAGGGAGTAATACCAGGCCAAGAGGCCCACTGCATGGGCTCTCTACTACTAGAGGTGGTATTCGGCTCTCCCGATAACTTTCGAAGTGAAACGTTAACTTTTCACACCGCTCCGTTCCGTAGTGATTTTCAAGCGCTACTCGGAAGGGCGGCTTTCACTCGTTTTAACGCAATACCGCATTATGCTTTTCTCAAGCTCAAGGTGCCCGCTCCACAAGGCATCATTATAGTTAGTGGAAATACCAACCGTTCTTCACGTACGAAAGAGGACACAGCAGCTTTAACAGCCGCACACTAGATGGCCTCACCAACCAGAAAAGATGGCAGGTCGTCAAGACCACGAACACGGTTAGACCAGTCTGGCATCCCATCATACATGCATGAGATTGGTTTTAGAACTCTCATAACACGATACCAGGGGCTTCCCACGTGTAATCAGGGCCAACCCAGCTCAACTAGGCTCCTCTGGAATTCTGATAACTCATTCTTCTTTTCGACGCGGCAACTTTCACCTAAGTTCTTTCTTTTTGCGGGCTACAATCGTGCTACACCGGTCCAGGACACGGCACAACGGAGACACAGGCGTAGACGTGCAGCAGGGACCCGCCCAAAGGTTTCTTTTTAGATTAATGCCCTGCGTAAACCTTTTTTACTGTCTCTTGTTGCTCACATCCTCCGGATACTCCACACAACCGAGAAGGATGCCGGCGTTATTGGCATGTGGCCATGCTAGGATTTTGCACGTATCCGGACACATGGGGTTTCTTATAAAGGGCATTGTTTAGCCCGGTATATGTTATAAAGACCAAACACCTTAGGGAGTGTTCAGCGTCGCGAGTTTGGCTCTATATGCATCAGCTCCGAATCATGTCTTTGGTCAAATGTTGGGTTTGCCGGCTCTCACGTTTTGGTACCTTATGTTCCGTTATATCGGCTAAGGTAGCACTGGGAGAACTACTGCGATTGTGCCCTGGTTCATCCGGATGAGCAGCTCAGTAGAGAAAGCCGAAAACTAATTGTCATGATATAGCAAGAGACTGGTCAACCACTCGATGACTAATCGGAATCTTCGGGATTCCGCCGCATTAACGAAGGGCCGTTTCCCGGTCATGTACATACGCGCATTGTATTCAGACGAGCGCAGAAGTACCAGGGGCTATATAGTAGCCCCATTGTCAAACTCCTATGGCTTAGTGAAAGTGTTAAATCAATATAGTCTGATTGCCTCGTTCGCTACACTATCACCTCCTTAAAGGACCAAGACGTTGGATCAAGTGTGGATATGCATCTTTTGCGAACACCCCCGCATTATATGTGTGGGGGCGGAAGCCGACGACTACAAACTTTCAGGTTATATACATATATACATAAACGGCCGCACAGGAGGCATCATAGTACTTTCGGGCAAAAGTATAAATACAGCCTTGAATAATTCAGAAAAACATTGTTTATACAATGGGACTACATGTCAGTAGAAAATAATATTCTTCGAGCACTTAGCCTCTATCGAACGAGAACCTTCAAGGACTTCCTCAAAGTAGTGCTCGACAGCAACTCGGTCTATGGCCGAACCCTGTGCCGCAATAGTGGTGGCCTCCATATCCGCCCAGTATGTTTTGACATGGGCATGGGCCATCCGCGCACCCTCTATGCACGCTGATCTCTTTACAGCATCGATGCGTGATACGTCTCCGTCGTATCTATAATTTTTGATTGTTCCATGCCAATATTCTACAACTTTCATATACTTTTGGCAACTTTTTATACTATTTTTGGCACTAACATATTGATCCAGTGCCCAGTGCCAGTTCCTGTTTGTTGCATGTTTTTTGTTTCGCAGAATATGCATATCAAACGGAGTCCAAACGAGATAAAAATTGACGGAGATTTTTTTGGAATATATATGATTTTTGGGAAGAAAAATCCACGCGAGACGGTGCCCGAGGTGGCCACGAGGCAGGGGGCGCACCCCTGACCCTCGTGGGCCACCCGTAAGGCGGTTGATGCCCTTCTTTCGCGGCAAGAAAGCTAATTTCTGGCTAGGGATTGTGTCAAAATTTCAGCCCAATCGGAGTTACGGGTCTTCGGAAATATAAGAAACGGTGAAAGGGAAGAATCTGAGAACGCAAAAACAGAGAGAGACAGAGAGACAGATCCAATCTCGGAGGGGCTCTCGCACCTCCCGTGCCATGGAGGCCATGGACCAGAGGGGAAACCCTTCTCCCATCTAGGGAGGAGGTCAAGGAAGAAGAATGAGGGGGGGCTCTCTCCCCCTCGCTTCCGGTGGCACCGAAGTGCCACCGGGGGCCATCATCGTCATCGCGATCTACACCAACACCTCCGCCATCTTCACCAACATCTCCATCACCTTCCCCCCTCTATCTACAGCGGTCCACTCTCCCGCAACCCGTTGTACCCTCTACTTGAACATGGTGCTTTATGCTTCATATTATTATCCAATGATGTGTTGCCATCCCATGATGTCCGAGTAGATTTTCTTTGTCCTATCGGTGGTTGATGAATTGCTATGATTGATTTAATTTGCTTGTGTTTATGTTACTGTACTTTGGTGTCCATCATATGATTGCGTGTGTGGATCACACCATAGGGTTAGTTGTATGTTGATAGGACTACGTATTGGAGGGCAAGACTGATAGAAGCTTCAACCTAGCATAGAAATTGATGCATACAGGATTGAAGGGGGACCAATATATCTTAATGCTATGGTTGGGTTTTACCTTAATGAATATTAGTAGCTGCGGATGCTTGCTAATAGTTCCAATCATAAGTGCATAGAATTCCAAGTCAGGGATGACATGCTAGAAGTGGCCTCTCCCACATAATACTTGCTATCGGTCTAGTAAAGTAGTCAATTGCTTAAGGGGCAATTTCACAACTCCTACCACCACTTTTCCACACTCGCTATATTTACTTTATTGTTTCTTTATGTAAACAGCCCCTACTTTTTATTTGCGTACTCTTTATTATCTTGCAAACCTATCCAACAACACCTACAAAGTACTTCTAGTTTCATACTTGTTCTAGGTAAAGCGAACGTCAAGCGTGCGTAGAGTTGTATCGGTGGTCGATAGAACTTGACGGAATATTTGTTTTACCTTTAGCTCCTCGTTGGGTTCGACACTCTTACTTATCAAAAACGGTTGCGATCCCCTATACTTGTGGGTTATCAAGACCTTTTTCTGGCGCTGTTGCCGGGGAGCAATAGCATGGGGTGAATATTCTCGTGTGTGCTTGTTTGCTTTATCACTAAGTAATTTTTATTTGCTGTTCTTAGTTGTTTTCTATCTTTAGTTATGGGTAGGAAACGCAAAATACCAAAAAAATTAGTTGTACCTACTGAACCAATGGTTGAAGAACCACTCAAAATCTATCACACTGCTGAAGCCTATTACTTGGATCATCTTCGATCCCTATGTGCTCATGCTGAAACCCCAACTAGCTTAGTTGAGGGCAAATCCTTAGATAAGCATGCTTGTTATGTGCGACACCGAATATCTAAAAAAGGGAAAACTTTACTGGATCAAATTCATCATTTGCAATGCTATGCTTGGAATTTATGTGAAATATATGATTATACTTGTTGTTCTGAAGACCCTAAGAAACACCTTCCCCACCAATGTTTGTTTAGTGATAATGGAATCATATCCTCTTATGCTAAGAGTGTTTATAGTTACTATGATTTTCAACAAATTGAAGAATTCGTTGCTTTTAAGGGTGCTTACGAAATTGCTTCTTTGATTGAAAAGTATGATGCTACTCTTTACAAATCTGAAATTTTTTCCATACTTAAATATTGCTATGATAATTATGCTTCTAATGCCTATGTTGAACCATATATTGAGTACTACTCCGATGTCCAAAAAGAGACTAATATTTTGCAGGAGTCTATGGAAGAAGAAATTGATGAAACTGTGAGCTCATTGGATGAAAAAGATGAGGAGGAGAGCGAAGAACAAAAGGAGCAAGAGCGGATTAGCTAACCATGCCCACCTTCTAATGAGAATAACTCTTCAACTCATACATTTTTTAATTTCCCTTCGTGCTTACCGAAGGATGATTGCTATGATGATTGTTATGATCTCATTAATTCTTTTGAAATATCCCTTTTTGATGATGCTTGCTATGCTTGTGGCCAAGATGCCAATATGAATTATGCTTATGGAGATGAACTTGCTATAGTTCCTTATGTTAAACATGAAATTGTTGCTATTGCACCCACACATGATAGTCCTATTATCTTTTTGAATTCTCCAAACTACACTATATCGGAGAAGTTTGCTCTTATTAAGGAATATATTGATGGGTTGCCTTTAACCGTTGCACATGAGGATTTTGATGAATATAACATGCATTTGCTTGCTTCTCCTACTTGCAATTATTATGAGAGAGGAACTATATCTCCACCTCTCTATGTTTCCAATATGATAAAATTGCAAGAAACTGTTTATACTATGCATTGGCCTTTACTTTGTGTGCGTGAATTGTTCTTTTATGACATGCCGATGCATAGGAAGAGAGTTAGACTTCGTTGTTGCATGATATATGTTACTTTGTCCTCACTACTAAATTACAAATCATTGTTAATTAAAATTGGCTTTGATATACCTTGGGATCCGGGTGGATTCACTACTTGAGCACTATGTGCCTAGCTTAATGGCTTTAAAGAAAGCTCTGCCAGGGAGACAACCCGGAAGTTTTAGAGAGTCATTTATTTCTGTTGAGTGCTTTTACATAGTTTAAAAACAACAAAAATAAAGAGGGGAACCCAAAACTTTTTCAAAAAGGAAAGCAAAAGTGAGAAAGACAAGCATTGTCGAAGTGGGAGCTAGCCTTGAACTTTGTTCATGCTCATGGAAACTTTGTGAATCTTGATTACAGAAAATTTTCAATAAAAATAATTATCCCCTTGTTCAATTCCTTGTATTATAAAAATAATGTGCCAAGGTTTGCCTTTAGGATGTTTACATTTGCTTAATGGTTTGTATGGTGCAGGACAGAAACTTTGGCTGTATTGCGCGATTTTATATTTTTTTGCTGGAACGTCAAATGGTTCTTATTCTTTTTGCACTGTGTTCCTATACAAATTGTTTATTTTTCCTAATTTTGGCAGAATTTTTCAATTATCAGAAGTATGGTGAATGTTCAGATTATTACAGACTGTTCTGTTTTAGAAAGATTCTGTTTTTGATGCATAGTTTGCTTGTTTTGATGAAACTAACGAGTTATATCAGTGGATTAAGCCATGGAAAAGTTATATTACAGCAAACATAATGCAAAAACAAAATATGAATTGGTTTGCAACAGTACCTAGAGTAGTGATTTGCTTTATTATACTAACGGATCTTACCGAGTTTTCTATTGAAGTTTTGTGTGGATGAAGTGTTCGATGACCGAGAAGGTCTCGATGTGAGAAGAAGGAAGAGAGGCAAGAGCTCAAGCTTGGGGATGCCCGAGGCACCCCAAGTAAATATTCAAGGAGACTCAAGCGTCTAAGCTTGGGGATGCCCCGGAAGGCATACCCTCTTTCTTCAACAAGTATCGATATGTTTTCAGATTCGTTTCGTTCATGTGATATGTGCAATCTTGGAGCGTCTTTTGCATTTAGTTTTCATTTTTATTTTATGCACCATGCTGGTATGAGATAGTCCTTGGTTGATTTATAGAATTCTCTTTGCACTTCACTTATATCTTTTGAGTATGGCTTTATAGAATGCTTCATGTGCTTCACTTATATCATTTGAAGTTTGGATTGCTTGTTTCTCTTTACATAGAAAACCGCCATTTGTAGAATGCTCTTTTGCTTCATTTATATTTGTTAGAGCGTGGGCATACCTTTTGTAGAAAGAATTAAACTCTCTTGCTTCACTTATATCTATTTAGAGAGATGACATGAATTGGTCATTCACATGGTTAGTCATAAAATCCTACATAAAACTGGTAGATCACTGGATATGATATGTTTGATTCCTTGCAATAGTTTTGCGATATAAAGATGGTGATATTAGAGTCATGCTAGTGGGTAGTTGTGGGTTGTAGAAATACTTGTGTTGAGGTTTGTGATTGTAGCGACCAGACCTCAAACAGTCTGATCTCTGTGCTCCGGTGTCATCCCTGGATCAGTAATGCTGACACCACACAGTACTCGGAGGATTTATAACAGAGTAGCAATCACACACTTATTACATCGAGTGTCTCCATAGAGAACTTATTTCAATAAATATGGCTTAAGGCCATCTAATAACGATAACAGCGGAAGGCTTGGAAGATAAGTGAGTCCATCAACTCCAACGGCATCACTAAGTATAGAACCACGACCTAAAAACTCCTTAATCGTCGTCTGAAAAGTCTGCAACATTAATGTTGCATCCCGAAACGGGTCAGCACATGGAATATGCTGGCAAGGTAACACATAGAGAATAATGGAATGAAACAGCTATACTATATGCATATTTGGCTGTTGGAAAGCTCTATGGTTACAGTTTTGCGTAAAGCCAAATTTTCCCTACTTCAAAGGAATAAATTTAATTACTATCATGGTGGTTGTTAAACATTGAGAATGGTTGACAGCATCCTCAATCCCAATTAAGCATCATCATTAAACCCAACAAAATTAATTTAGAGTAACATGTTGAGATTCACATGACAATCCAGGTACTAGATAGTCAAGATGTCCATAACCGGGGACACGGCTAACCATGATTAGTTTATTACACTCTGCAGAGGTTTGCACACTTTTCCCCACAAGACTCGATCGCCTCCGTTTGGTTTCTCGCACTACATGGTGTTTGAGAAGACGGATGACCGAGACATAGTCTTTCAGAAGCGCTAGCACCTTACGATCGGGTAGACCGTACCACCTACATCCCCTACATCTGCTAGTCTACCACTGTAAGAGTTCGCACGACTTAGTCAACTATGCTAGAGCCCATAATAGCTTGTGGCTGCACACGGAAATTTCTAGTATGAATAGTCTTATGATCCCTTTGAGCCTGGGTGTCGGTCCAAAAGAAAACAGGCAAGTCCTGGAATACCCAGGTGCCTCAATCCACCCAGATGTGTATTTAAGTTGCCACCTTAGATAAACCATTAATTAACAAACTCACATCTGTCATGGATATCACTCACCCAATCCACCTTAGATAAGCAAACGTAGAAGTAACTCCCAAAGGTTTGATGATAATCAGGTAATAGGTTCTACCTCAACTACTTCCCATCCCACAATTTAATTAGATCCTAATCATGCAATGTTTGAGGATTGATCTAATGCAATAAAACTGGGTAGTAGGAGGTATGATCAAAGTGTTACTTGCCTTGCTGATGATCCGGGAAACCTAGCGATTCGAAGTAACAAGCGGCGCACTCCGGGTACTCTCTCGCAAACAAACGAACAAGCATACAATAAGTACTCATCTAATGCATGGGTAAAACTCAAATAAGAGATCTAACCAGAAGGTTCAACTTAAGAACTCCGGTTTGTAAAAAGAATCAAATCGAACGAAGCAACGAAAGTCAAACGGCGAAAGAAAATAACTTCGTTCTACTAATCTAGATCTAAGGCAAATTTTACAGTAGCAAAAACTTATTTAGGTCGGTTAAACGGTCAGAGAGTTTCGAGACGAAACTCCAGGCGCTTGAATCGCCTGATTCCGATAAATGAGCGAAAAGTTATACTACAACGAAAATCGGATCAGGAATCGCGATCAGAAAAATCGCGGATTAAATCCGAGAAAAAGAAAAACGACGAACGTTCGCTAGAACGAACGAACGGACGAACGCTTGCTATTTAAATAAATCGAAAAAACCGATCTATTTAAAAAAATGAATCTAAAAAAACCGATGGAAAAACCGAACGGTTTTTCAGAAAAAAAATAAAAAAACGGGCGCGGACTTTGAGGCGCGGCGAACCTCGGGCGGCATGAGGCGGCGGCGGCGTCCGGTGGCGGCGGCGGCGTGGCGGCGGGGCGGGTGGCGGCGGGCTAGGGTTTGGGGCGCGTCGGGTGGGCTGTGGGGGTCGGGTCCCCCGGCTTATAAAGCCTTCCCGGGCCGGTGTCCAGGTCGGACACGGCCCGTAGGTCGGTGCGATTTTTTTATTTTTTTAAATAATTACGCACAGAAGAAAAATAAAAAGAAATACTAAACGGACTCCAAAAATCCCGAAATAAATTTTCCTGGGCTTCTAAAATCAAGCCGCACAAGGTGAACATTTATTTGGGGCCTAAATACAATTTTGAAAAACACAAATTTTTTGTAAATTCAAATAAAATAACGAAAAACTCCGAAATAAAATCTTATTTGATTTTTTATTAAATCCTCAATATTTCTTTATTTTGGGAAAGTCATTTTATTCCCTCTCTCATATTTTTGTAATAGAAATAATTGATGATAAAATAAATAAAATCAAATGATCCTATTCTCAAAATTTGAGAAAGCTGAAATATGAAAATGACGAATTCCCCAACTCTCTCCGTGGGTCCTTGAGTTGCGTAGAATTTCTAGGATCAAAACCAAAATCAAAATAAGATATGATATGCATTTATGATCTAATGTATAACATTCCAAATTGAAAATTTGCGATGTTACAAACCTACCCCCCTTAAGATGAATCTCGCCCTCGAGATTCGGGTTGGCTAGAAAATAGGTGAGGGTGGTCCTTGAGAAAATCTTCCTCTCGCTCCCAGGTGGCTTCATCCTCTGTGTGGTGGCTCCACTGAACTTTGCAAAACTTGATAACCTTGCTGCGAGTGACTCAGCTGGCAAACTCGAGGATCTTAATTGGTTTCTCCTCATAGGTCAAATCGTTATCCAACCGAATTGTTTCCAATGGCACTGTGTCTCTCAAAGGTATGTCAGCCATCTCAGCGTGACATTTCTTCAACTGGGAAACATGGAACACATCATGAACTCCTGACAATCCTTCGGGCAATTCCAACTTGTAGGCCACTTCTCCCATACGCTCCAAAACTCGATATGGTCCTACAAATCGTGGTGCTAACTTTCCCTTAACTCCAAAACGCTTTGTTCCCCGAAGTGGAGATACTCGAAGATTAGCTCTATCTCCAACTTCGTAAACTGTCTCCTTCCGTTTAGAATCTGCATAACTCTTCTGTCTGGACTGGGCTATCTTGAGCATGTCGCGAATCAACTTCACCTTCTGTTCAGACTCTTTAATCAAGTCAGGTCCAAACAACTGGCGATATCCAACTTCGTCCCACGACAACGGTGTCCTGCACCTCCTTCCGTACAAAGCTTCGAAGGGGGCCATCTTTAAACTGGTTTGGTAACTGTTGTTGTAAGAGAACTCCGGATATGGCAAATTGTCGCCCCAACTAGATCCGTAATCTAGCGCACAAGCTCTCAACATATCCTCCAAAATCTGATTGACTCTCTCGGTCTTTCCATCTGTCTGTGGATGAAAAGTTGTGCTGAATTCTAGCCTAGTACCCAAAGTTTCGTGCAACTGCTTCCAGAACTTTGAGGTAAACTGGGTTCCTCTATCCGATACGATACTCCTCAGAACTCCATGCAAACATACGATCCTGGTCATGTATATCTTTGCCAACTTAGCACTGGTGTAAGTGGTCTTTACTAGGATGAAATGAGCTACCTTCGTCAATCGATCGACTACAACCCAAATCGAGTCATAGCCTGAACGAGTCCTGGGTAATCCCGTGATAAAATCCATGCCTAACTTATCCCACTTCCATTCGGGTATCGGCAATGGTTGTAGCAATCCTGCTGGCTTCTGATGCTCTGCTTTTACTCTCTAACATACATCACAAACTGCTACGTACTCCGCTATATCCTTCTTCATTCCGGTCCACCAGAAAATGTCTTTCAAATCCAAATACATCTTGGTATTTCCTGGGTGAATCAAATATGGTGAATCGTGTGCCTCTTGCAGAATCAACTTCCTAATCTCCGGGTCATTGGGCACGTAAACACGATCTTCAAACCATAGGGTGTCGTTCTCATCCTCACGAAATCCCTTAGCCTTTCCTTTGCTAAGTTTCTCCTTTATAGAGGCAATCTCCTTGTCAGTCCTTTGGGCTTCTCTGATTTTATCCATTAATGTAGACTGAATCTCCAATGCTGCTACATAGCCTCTCGGAACTATTTCCAAACATAGTTCACGAAGATTTTCTGCTAACTCCCTTGGTATTCCTCCCGTCATTAATGTATTGACGTGGCTCTTACGGCTTAATGCGTAAGCTACTACATTAGCCTTTCCGGGATGGTAATGCAATCTCATATCATAATCCTTGATGAGCTCCAACCATCTCCTTTGTCTGAGGTTTAACTCCTTCTGTGTGAAAATGTACTTCAAACTCTAATGATCCGTGTACACCTCACAATGATTTCCAATGAGGAAGTGTCTCCATGTTTTCAATGCATGCACTACGGCTGCTAACTCCAAATCATGCGTAGCATAATTCAACTCATGAGGTTTCAGTTGTCTTGAGGCATATGAAACAACTCTCCCTTCCTGCATAAGCACTGCTCCAAGTCCTCGACGTGAAGCGTCGCAATACACCTCATAATCTTTGGTCTGGTCTGGCAAAATCAACACTAGTGAAGTAACCAAACATTTCTTCAACTCCTGGAAACTAGCCTCACATTCCTCAGTCCATTTGAACTTGGTATCCTTCTTCAACAACTCAGTCATAGGCTTCGCAATCTTTGAGAAATTCTCAATAAATCTCCGGTAGTATCCTGCGAGTCCCAGAAAACTCCGTATCTCTCCAACCGTGGTTGGTGCTTCCCATTTGGTCACGGTATCAACTTTAGCGGGATCTACTGCTATACCTTCTCCATATATAACGTGTCCGAGGAATCCTACTTCCTTCAACCAAAACTCACATTTGCTAAACTTGGCATATAGTTGATGTTCTCTGAGCTTTCCAAGTACCAATCGCAAATGTTCCTTATGCTCTTCTTCATTCTTCGAGTAAACCAGGATATTATCAATGAACACTACGACGAACTTATCCAAAAACTCCATAAACACTTTGTTCATCATGTTCATAAAATATGCAGGTGCGTTACTCAGACCAAATGACATAACGGTATACTCGTACAGCCCATACCTGGTGGTAAAAGCTGTCTTAGGAATATCCTGTTCTCTAATCTTCAACTGGTGGTATCCTGATCGCAGATCGATCTTGGAAAATACCTTAGCTCCTTGCAATCGATCAAACAGATCGTTGATCATAGGTAGTGGGTACTTGTTCTTTATCGTTACTTCATTCAATCCTCGATAATCAACAACCATCCTTAACGACCCATCCTTCTTCTCCACTAGAAGTACTGGCGATCCCCAAGGCGAAGAACTTGGGTGAATATATCCTTTATCCAGTAACTCCTTAATCTGCTTCTTAATTTCCACCAAATCCTTTGCTGACATCCTATATGGTCTCTTTGATATTGGCCCTGTGCCTGGCAATAGCTCGATCAAAAACTCAATATCTCTATCGGTGGCATGCCTGGCAATTCTTCTGGAAATACTTCAGGGAAATCCCTTACCACTGGTACTTCCTCCTGCACAACTCCTGTTAAGCAATTTACTTGAGCCCTCTTTGGCACATGTCGGGATACATACTTGATCCTTCTCCCTTCTGGTGTGGTAAGCAAAATTAACTTACTAGCACATTCAATATTCCCTTCATACTTTGATAACCAATCCATGCCTAATATCACATCCAATCCTTGGGATTCCAATACTATTAGGTCTGAGGGAAAAACATAGTTACCAATCCTTAATGGTAACCGATCACACCATCGACTAGCCATATACTCTGCTCCAGGCGAGGTTACTAACATGGGTGACCTAAGGGCTTGGGTTGACAGGTTATACTTATCCACAAATCCCCTTGAGATGTATGAATGCGATGTGCCAGTATCAAAAAGAATGAGTGCAGTAAATGACTTAACCAAAAACTTACCTATTATTGCATCAGGCTGAGCTTCAACCTCCTCCATGCTAAGGTGGTTCACCTGCCCCCTGTTGAAAGGGTTCGGCTTCTTCCCAGAGCTTCCATTGCTATTTCCATTTTGTAATTCAGGACATTCATTGGCATAATGTCCGGTCTTCGAACACTTAAAGAAAGTGACTTGGCTTAGGTCCTTCTTGGCTGGGGTTGATGGGTTGGTGCGGTTCTGGCCGTTGCTTCCTCCATTCCCATTACCACTTCTGGTGCCATTGTGATTGTGCGAGCTACCTCCTCCATGGGTATGCTAAAAATGTCCTCCCGGTCTAGGGGTAAAACGTGGCTTCTGCTGAGCTCCTGAATTGTACTTCCCTTGTCCATACTTCCTCTTATGATTTTCAATTTGCTGCTGCTTGCCTTAATCATAAGAGCATGATCTACCAACTCCTGGTAGTTGTTGAAAGTTGCTACCATCAACTGCATGCTCAACTCATCATTCAGTCCTTCCAGAAACTTCTCCTACTTTGCTGCATTCGTAGCGACATCATCTGGGGCATAACGTGCTAGTTTACTAAATTCCTCCACATACTGGCCAACTGTCCGTCCACCTTGGCGCAAGTTGCGAAACTCACGCTTCTTCATGGCCATAGCTCCTGCTGAAACATGGGCAGTACGAAAAGCCTGTTGAAACTGGTCCCATGTGACAGTGTCGGCAGGGAAAGTGGCTGTGAAATTCTCCCACCATGATGCTGCGGGTCCTTCAAGCTGATGTGCGGCAAACTTCACCTTCTCCGCATCTGTGCATCCTGCGGTGGTCAACTCTCTAGCTGTCTTGCGTAGCCAATCATCTGCTACTATCGGCTCGGTGCTACTGGAAAATACCGGCGGATTCAGCCTAAGAAAACGGGCTAAGTGATCAACAGGTGGTGGTGGTGGTGGGTTGTTGTTGTTATTCCCCTGATTCTGATTCTGGACTAGCAACTGCATCAATGTGTTCTGCTGCTGGATCAACTGGGTGAGCTCCGGTGGAAAGGTAAATCCGGGGTCACGTCTCGGAGGCATCTGAGGGTTTAGAAAAGATGAGGTTTAAGAATAGAGGGGGTCTAAAGAGAAAACACTACCCATATGCACATGAGGCAAAAGCAAACAATTCACTTCATTCAATCAAACAAGGGCATACAATCTATCTAACTATCGCAAAGTGCTCGGACTACTATATTTACATGGTGGACTACTACTACTGATAAGGTGGTCTACTAGAAATATTCTTCGGTTGCAGACTCTAGGATATCTGCTCCAGCTTCATCAACATAATCGTCATCACTATCATCTGGATCCGAATCGGTGTCGTCGATGATGATGTAGTCTTCCGGGCGAATCTCCTTGGGTTCTTTGTCTTCATCTACTGGTGTAGGGTCTCCCATGAATATCCCGATCTTCATTGTTAGGTCGGCATTCTTATCCACCAATACTTCAATTTCCTCTTCATAATCTTCACGTGTAGCCTAGAGTTCTTCCCCCAGTTCCTTGATTCTAGTCTTAGCCTTCTTCAGATCTATCATGTCGGCGCACATCTGGTTCTCCTTTCGTCGAATGTGCTGGTTTAACTCCTGGATAAAAGCTGCAATTGATCTATCTTTCCTGGTGTTGATCATCTCCCAGTGCTCGTCTCGGCGCCCACAAATCTGGTAGATAGTATCCTTGAGATCATTGCGGTAGACTTCTCCAATGCGTCCCATGGCGATGTGAGCTGCCATGCTCTTTCCTAGATTCAAAGTTGGTGCTTCAAAAGAAAACTCTATGGGCTCAGTGACTGGCATGAACGTCCTTCCTGGAACTTGAACTCGAATCATCCAGCGCTCTTCTTCAGGTAAAGTGGCATTGTAGGTTCCGGTGAAGCTTCGTACTCCTATGTTCAGATATCTAGTGACTTCCTTCAAGTGATGTCCAAAGGGTGTATCTTCATCCGGTTGCCTGAACTTGTTCCTTGCATCCGCCATCCTAAAAGAGTAGAAAAGATGAGGAGTCAGAAGAGAAGAGGGTGAATAGTGTTCTAGGTCTTTAGCTTAGTGGTCGTGTCCTACAGTCAGCGTGTGCTCTGATACCATCTCTATAGCGACCAGACCTCAAACAGTCTGATCTCTGTGCTCCGGTGTCATCCCTGGATCAGTAATGCTAACACCACATAGTACTCGGAGGATTTATAACAGAGTAGCAATCACACACTTATTACATCGAGTGTCTCCATAGAGAACTTATTACAATAAATATGGCTTAAGGTCATCTAATAACGATAACAGCGGAAGGCTTGGAAGATAAGTGAGTCCATCAACTCCAACGGCATCACTGAGTATAGAACCACGACCTAAAAACTCCTTAATCGTCGTCTGAAAAGTCTGCAACATTAATGTTGCATCCCGAAATGGGTCAGCACATGGAATATGCTGGCAAGGTAACACATAGAGAATAATGGAATGAAACAGCTATACTATATGCATATTTGGCTGTTGGAAAGCTCTATGGTTACAGTTTTGCGTAAAGCCAATTTTTCCCTACTTCAAAGGAATAAATTTAATTACTATCATGGTGGTTGTTAAACATTGAGAATGGTTGACAGCATCCTCAATCCCAATTAAGCATCATCATTAAACCCAACAAAATTAATTTAGAGTAACATGTTGAGATTCACATGACAATCCAGGTACTAGATACTCAAGATGTCCATAACCGGGGACACGGCTAACCATGATTAGTTTATTACACTCTGCAGAGGTTTGCGCACTTTTCCCCACAAGACTCGATCGCCTCCGTTTGGTTTCTCGCACTACATGGTGTTTGAGAAGACGGATGACCGAGACATAATCTTTCAGAAGCGCTAGCACCTTATGATCGGGTAGACCGTACCACCTACATCCCCTACATCTGCTAGTCTACCACTGTAAGAGTTCGCGCGACTTAGTCAACTATGCTAGAGCCCATAATAGCTTGTGGCTGCACACGGAAGTTTCTAGTATGAATAGTCTCATGAACCCTTTGAGCCTGGGTGGCGGTCCAAAAGAAAACAGGCAAGTCCTGGAATACCAGTTGCCTCAATCCACCCAGATGTGTGTTTAAGTTGCCACCTTAGATAAACCATTAATTAACAAACTCACATCTGTCATGGATATCACTCGCCCAATCCACGTCTACTAGCATAGCATGGCATAATAAGCAAACATAGAAGTAACTCCCAAAGGTTTGATAATAAACAGGTAATAGGTACTAACTCAACTACTTCCCATCCCACAATTTAATTAGATCCTAATCATGCAATGTTTGAGGATTGATCTAATGCAATAAAACTGGGTAGTAGGAGGTATGATCAAAGTGTTACTTGCCTTGCTGATGATCCGGGAAACCTAGCGATTCGAAGTAACAAGCGGCGCACTCCGGGTACTCTATCGCAAACAAACAAACAAACAAGCATACAATAAGTACTCATCTAATGCACAGGTAAAACATAAATAAGAGATCTAACCAGAAGGTTCAACTTAAGAACTCCGGTTTGCAACGAAATTCAAACGGCGAAAGAAAACAACTTCGTTCTACTAATCTGGATCTAAGGCAAATTTTAAAGTAGCAAAAACTTGTTTAAGTTGGTTAAATGATCAGAGCGTTTCGAGACGAAATTCCAGGCGTTGAATCGCCTGATTTCGATAAATGAGCGAAAAGTTATACTAAAACGAAAATCGGATCAGGAATCGCGATCAGAAAAATCGCGGATTAAATCCGAGAAAAAGAAAAACGACGAACGTTCGCTAGAACGAACGAACGGACGAACGCTCGCTATTTAAATAAATCGGAAAAAACCGATCTATTTAAAAAAAGAATCTAAAAAACCGACGGAAAAACCGACGAAAGAACCGAACGGTTTTTTTGAAAAAAAAATAAAAAAAACGGGCGCGGACTTCGAGGCGCGGCGAACCTCGGGCAGCGTGCGGCGGCGGCGGCGCTAGCGGCGGCGGCGGGGCGGGTGGCGGCGGGCTAGGGTTTGGGGCGCGTCGGGTGGGCTGTGGGGTCGGGTTCCCCGGCTTATAAAGCCTTCCCAGGCCGGTGTCCAGGTCGGACACGGCCCGTAGGTCGGTGCGATTTTTTTTAAATAATTAGCACGGAATAAAAATAAAAAGAAATATTAAACGGACTCCAAAAATCCCAAAATAAATTTTCCCGGGCTTCTAAAATCAAGCCGCACAAGGTGAACATTTATTTGGGGCCTAAATGCAATTTTGAAAAACGCACATTTTTCCTAAATTCAAATAAAATAACGAAAAACTCGGAAATAAAATCTTATTTGATTTTTTATTAAATCCTCAATATTTATTTATTTTGGGAAAGTCATTTTATTCCCTCTCTCATATTTTGGTAATAAAAATAATTGATGATAAAATAAATAATATCAAATGATCCTATTCTCAAAATTTGAGAAAGCTCAAATATGAAAATGACGAATTCCCCAACTCTCTCCGTGGGTCCTTGAGTTGCGTAGAATTTCTAGGATCAAAACCAAAAAAAAAATATGATATGCATTTATGATCTAATGTATAACATTCCAAATTGAAAATTTGGGATGTTACAGTGATTCCCGTAGCATGCACATATGGTGAACCGTTATGTAACAAAGTCGGAGCATGATTTATTCATTGATTGTCTTCCTTATGAGTGTTGGTCGGGGACGAGCGATGGTCTTTTCCTACCAATCTATCCCCCTAGGAGCATGCGCATAGTACTTTGTTTCGATGACTAATAGATTTTTGCAATAAGTATGTGAGTTCTTTATGAGTAATGTTGAGTCCATGGATTATACGCACTCTCACCCTTCCACCATTGCTAGCTTCTCTAGTGTCGCGCAACTTTCGCCGGTACCTTAAACCCACCATATATCTTCCTCAAAACAGCCACCATACCTACCTATCATGGCATTTCCATAGCCATTCCGAGACATATTGCCATGCAACTTCCATCATCATCATATACATGACTTGAGCATTCATTGTCATATTGCTTTGCATGATCGTAAGATAGCTGGCATGATGTTTTCATGGCTTGTCCATTTTTTGATGTCATTTCTACGCTAGATCATTGCACATCCCGGTACACCACCGGAGGCATCCATATAGAGTCATACTTTGTTCTAGACATTGAGTTCTAATATTGAGTTGTAAGTAAATGAAAGTGTGATGATCATCATTATTAGAGCATTGCCCCAGTGAGGAAAGGATGATCGAGACTATGATTCCCCCATAAGTCGGGATGAGACTCCGGACTTTACAAAAAAATAAAAGAGGCCAAAGAAGCCCACCAAAAAAAATAAAAAAATATTTAAAAAATGAGAGAAAAAGAGAGAAGGGGCAGTGCTACTATCCTTTTTCCACACTTGTGCTTCAAAGTAGCACCATGTTTTTCGTATAGAGAGTCTCTTCAGTTATAACTTTCATATACTAGTGGGAATTTTCATTATAGAACTTGGCTTGTATATTCCGATGATGGGCTTCCTCAAATGCCCGAGGTCTTCATGAGCAAGCAAGTTGGATGCACACCTACTTAGTTTCAGTTTGAGCTTTCATACACTAAAAGCTCTATTGCATCCGTTGCATGGCAATCCCTACTCACTCACATTGATATCTATTGATGGGCATCTCCATAGCCCGTTGATACGCCTAGTTGATGTGAGACTATCTTCTCCTTTTTGTCTTCTCCACAATCATATTCTATTCCACCTATAGTGCTATGTCCATGGCTCACGCTCATGTATTGCGTGAAAGTTGAAAAGGTTTGAGAACGTCAAAAGTATGAAACAATTGCTTGGCTTGTCATCGGGGTTGTGCATGATGTGAATATTTTGTGTGGTAAAGATGGAGCATAGCCAGAGTATATGATTTTGTAGGGATAACTTTCTTTGTCCATGTTATTTTGAAAAGACATGATTGCTTTATTAGTAGGCTTGAAGTATTATTGATTTTATGTCAAATGATAGACTATTTCTTTGAATCACTCGTATCTTAATATTCATGCCATGATTAGATATGTGATCAAGATTATGCTAGGTAGCATTCCACATCAAAAATTATCTTTTTTATCATTTACCTACTCGAGGACGAGCAGGAATTAAGCTTGGGGATGCTGATACGTCTCCATCGTATTTGTAATTTTTGATTGTTCCATGCCAATATTCTAGAACTTTCATATACTTTTGGCAACTTTTTATACTATTTTTGGGACTAACATATTGATCTAGTGCCCAGTGCCAGTTCCTGTTTGTTGCATGTTTTTTGTTTCACAGAATATCCATATCAAACGGAGTCCAAACAGGATAAAAATTGACGGAGATTTTTTTGAATATATATGATTTTTGGGAAGAAAAATCCACGCGAGACGGTGCCCGAGGTGGCCACGAGGCAGGGGGGCACGCCCCTGACCCTCGTGGGCCACCCTTAAGCCGGTTGATGCCCATCTTTCGCCGCAAGAAAGCTAATTTCCGGATAGAGATCGTGTCAAAATTTCAGCCCAATCGGAGTTACGGATCTCCGGGAATATAAGAAACGGTGAAAGGGAAGAATCTGAGAACGCAGAAACAGAGAGAGACAGAGAGACAGATCCAATCTCGGAGGGGCTCTCGCCCCTCCCGTGCCATGGAGGCCATGGACCAGAGGGGAAACCCTTCTCCCATCTAGGGAGGAGCTCAAGGAAGAAGAAGAAGAAGGAGGGGGGCTCTCTCCCCCTCGCTTTCGGTGGCACCGGAGTGCCATCGGGGGCCATCATCATCACCGCGATCTACACCAACACCTCCGCCATCTTCACCAACATCTCCATCACCTTCCCCCCTCTATCTACAGCAGTCCACTCTCCTGCAACCCGCTGTACCCTCTACTTGAACATGGTGCTTTATGCGTCATATTATTATCCAGTGATGTGTTTCCATCCTATGATGTCTGAGTAGATTTTCGTTGTCCTATCGATGGTTGATGAATTGCTATGATTGATTTAATTTTCTTGTGGTTATGTTGTTGTCCTTTGGTGCCCATAATATGATTGCGCGCGTGGATCACACCATATGTTAGTTGTATGTTGATAGGACTATGTATTGGAGGGCAAGAGTGACAGAAGCTTCAACATGGCATAGAAATTGATGCATACGGGATTGAAGGGGGACTAATATATCTTAATGCTATGGTTGGGTTTTACCTTAATGAACATTAGTAGTTGCGGATGCTTGCTAATTGTTCCAATCATAAGTGCATAGAATTCCAAGTCAGGGATGACATGCTAGAAGTGGCCTCTCCCACATTATACTTACTATCGGTCTAGTAAAGTAGTCAATTGCTTAAGGGGCAATTTCACAACTCCTACCACCACTTCTCCAAACTTGCTATATTTACTTTATTGTTTCTTTATCTAAACAGCCCCTACTTTTTATTTACGTACTCTTTATTATCTTGCAAACCTATCCTACAACACCTACAAAGTACTTCTAGTTTCATACTTGTTCTAGGTAAAGCTAACGTCAAGCGTGCGTAGAGTTGTATCAGTGGTCGATAGAACTTGAGGGAATATTTGTTCTACCTTTAGCACCTCGCTGGGTTCGACACTCTTACTTATCGAAAACTGTTGCGATCCCCTATACTTGTGGGTTATCAACGCGTGGCACAGCTTCAAGGAATTGTTGCACTAAGCTAAAATAGCTACTCGGCCTTGGCCCTCCCGGCCACAGGTGATCCACAGCGGACCTCATGGCAAGTACGGACAGCCTATGGACAGCGTATGGAGCTCGGCCCAACCAGCCTATGGAGTCCGGACAGCAGCGGACGGACTGGAGTGTGAAACTGTGACCAAAATAGCTTTTCCACTTCGGGACCTTTCTCATCCTTGAAGTAGTCGGCTGCGTCAGCAGCACTTGCAGCCAAATCCATGTACGCGTCCGCAGAACTCCATAGCCGGTCCAGAGGAGCATATTTCGAATCTCCGAACTTAGTCCGCAACGAGAAGGGCTTCCCAGAAATGATATCTGCAGCTTGATTCAGCTCCTCCTTCGTCGCTCTAATTTTGGAGCAGGCTTCCTTGGCAGCCACCCGGGCCTTCTCCAGGTCCATCACCTTCGCCCGGTTTTCTTCTTCAAGAAGCCGGTAACGGTCAGCAGCATCTTTTAACTCTACGGCCATCTTGGCTATTTTTTCCTTGCTCTCGCAATGTGCAGCCTGTTCGGCCCTTAACTCTTCGGCCGCCTTTAAAGCGACCGCATTGCTACTCCTTGCTTGCTCCTTGGCTCGAGCAAGCTCCGCCCGAAGGGTCTCCATGGTGGTAGCTCCATCTGCAGTCACAACATGTTAACGATGCTGGCATCATGCTGCTCTTATTATGTGATGATCACCAGAAAAATCACTCACCCTGTGCCTCGTCAAGCCGCTTGTTGACAAGCACGATGTCGGCATCTGCCGCATCTAGTTGCCACTTTAGTTCGGCAAAACCATCAGTCCGGCTAACCACTGGAGCTTCAACCACCTGCACATAAAGGCAATCTGGTTATTACCTAAGACTATGATCCTCTGTTTGCCGCCGTTCCCGACGACAACCAGAGTCTCAGGGGCTACTATCTGCATGGGCATACCTAACATATGCGGTACTGGTAAAGGCATATATTGTTTCACGTACCTCGATGCCCTTGAGCAGACTCACAAAAGCTTCGTGCAAACCGCTTTCAGCGGATGAAATCCTTCCAATTACCGTACCCATTAGCATACGATGCGCTTCCGAGACGACAGCTTGCCCCAGAAGATCCTTTAGCGCGTCCGACCGCACACTGTACGAACCCTTGCTGTCGCTCCCCTCGGGAGACGGATACTGGGAATGCCGGGTAGCCAAAGGGTTATCCTTTGGCCCTAGTGGATCCGGAGATACCCTTCATGACGACACTTCAAGGTTGCCCGCTTCTTGAGTTGGGAAGTCCGGGGGAGGCGTTTCGCTCTCCATCATCTCCGGAAGAAGATCCCCCGAAGATGAACTCTATCGAGAAGGGCTGCGATCCGGACTGCAATTTATAAGCATCGATTATTGTCTTCGGAAGTAAGATAGGATATCTTCACTATTAAGTACTTTATGATTACTTACAGCTCGGTAGAGGGCTGATCCCCGCACGGACATTGTGCGGCCAGAATACCCTCCAAGGCAGGACCCTCTGGCGGAGATTTCTTCTCCCGTTTGGAAACCTTAGTTTCCGGATCTTCAGAGGTGGTCCTCTTCCTTCCCTGGGGAGAAAGAATGTCAGATTCTTCCCCTTGGTTATCCTCCCTCGCGTAGGTGCTCATTCCCTCGATTGGAATAGATAGCGATGGAGGCCCGCTTTCGCCCTCTTTATTCCCCCCTTCATCTTCCTTTGAGGGCACTAGACAAGGTGCTGGCTCGAGCATCTTTTCCAACACCGGATTGTCCAACCCCTCAAGAAGGGGAGCCGAAGACCGGATCAGCTTCGCCTTTGTTATGCAGTCCTGGTCAAAGAGCGATTCTTCAGAAATAATGCCATGGTGAATAAAAGGACAGTGTGTTCGGCCATGGAATTACTTACTTGGGCAGTGGGGCGGTTGCAGCTTAGTTCCACATCCTCGGTGGTGTCCGGACACTCTATTTGGGGTCCGAAGAACGATTTGTACATCTCCTCGTGTGTCATGCCAAGGAAATGCTGAATAGCACGCGGTCCTTCCAGGTTGAATTCCCACATACGGAGGGGTCGGCGTTTGCAAGGATGGACTCGACGAACTAGCATAACTTGCATTACCATAACCAGACTGAAATCTCCCTCGAAGAGATCTCGGATACGGATCTGCAGTATTGGCACGTCCTTGGCTGGACCCCAGCTCAGCCCCCTGCTGATCCATGACATCAGTTGTGGTGGGGGCCCGAGAAAAAGGCGGGGGAAGCTACCCATTTGGCACTTCGGGGAGATGTGATGTAAAACCACTCCCACTGCCACAATCCGGACGCCTCTGGAAAGGAACCCTTTGGCCATGGAGCATCAGCAATTTTGCTTATTAAAGCATCTCCGCACGCTGCGTACTGCCCCTCGACCATCTTCGGCTTCACATCGAAGGTCTTGAGCCACAGGCCGAAGTGAGGGGTAATGCAGAGGAAGGCCTCACATACAACGATTAATGACGAGATGTGAAGAAGGGAATCCGGGGCTAGATCATGAAAATCCAGCCCGTAATAGAACATAAGACCCCTAACGAAGGGATCCAGAGCGAGGCCTAGTCCTCGGAGGAAGTGGGAGACAAACGCGACGCTCTTGTTGGGTTCGGGAGTAGGGACGACCTACCCTCGGGTGGGCAGCCTATGCGAAATTTCGGCGGTCAGATATCTGGCCTCCCTCAACTTCTTGATGTCCTCCTCTATGATGGAGGAAGGCATCCACCGGCCTTGAACGCTGGATCCGGACATGATTGAAGGTCCGAAGCACCTGACCTAAGCTTTGGGTGTTACAACTCGAGGCGGGGGAAGGATTCGATTGAGCGCGGGAGGGGAAAAAGAAAAAGCCATGTCCCTTTATAAAGAGGGTGAATATCAGGCGTCCCCCTCGTGGCCGTTCGAGACTTACCTAAGATCTAGGAGTCATACCAACAGGCACGGTTGGGTTACCCACGTTTGTATTGATGAGAATCCCGTGATAAGGGGAACACGATCTCTGCTTTGACAAGACGTGTCAAGAAACCGCCTCGCGTTATGTGCGGGGCTGGTTAAAGAAAAATGGTACAAATAATGACCGGGCCATGGCGTGATGTCATGCTGTCAAAACGTGTCAGCAGATTAGATTTGTGGAAATATTATTGTCTCTATGGTGGTGTGTGAACCTTATTTTGTAGGATCGGACACTATCCTTGTATTCAAACTCTTCCGTGGTGTATTCGGAGGAGGAACCCGCCTTGCAATGCCGAAGACAACACTGTGCGCCGAACTCATCGTCATTGAAGCCTGGTTTAGGGGCTACTAAGGGAGTCCTGGATTAGGGGGTCTCCGGACAGCCGGACTATATCCTTTGGCCAGACTGTTGGACTTTGAAGATACAAGATTGAAGACTTTGTCTCGTGTCCGGATGGGACACTACTTGGCGTGGAAGGCAAGCTAGGCAATACAGATATGTATATCTCATCCCTTGTAATGACCTAGTGTAACCCTAGCCCCCTCCGGTGTCTATATAAACCAGAGGGTTTTAGTCCTTAGGACAACATACAATCTGTAACACCCTCGATGCGACTATATCTCCCACGTGTCGAGGCATGACTTAGAGGCATAATCGCATTGAAGGCATATGTCACAAGTTAGGCAATCTTCACAACATCCCATGTAATATAGATAATAAAAGGGGAGATAACATAGTTGGCTTACACTCGCCACGTCAATCAAGTACATAAAATAGCATTACATCATTCAAACACTCATGGCCCGACTACGGCGCCAAAATAAAAGATAACCCAACAAGCGACACGGTCCCGATCACCCCCAACTGGGCACCACTACTGATTATCAGGAAAGGAAACATAGTAATGTTGAGAGTCCTCATCGAACTCCCACTTGAGCTCAAGCGCTTCATCTGGAGCAGAAACATCGGGTCCTGCATCTGGTGTAATAGTAATCTGTGAGCCACAGGGACTCAGCAATCTCGCACCCTCGCGATCAAGACTATTTAAGCTTATAGGTAAGGCAAGGTAAATATATGCGGAGCTGCAGCAAGCGACTAGCATATATGGTGGCTATCCTGTTTGCAAAAGAGAGCGAGAAGAGGAGGCAAAGCGCGAGCGAGAAACTAGAGGGCAACCTGCGCAAGCATTACTCCAACACCGTGTCCACTTCCCAGACTCCGCCGAGAAGAGGCCATCACGGTAACACACTCAGTTGATTCATTTTACTTAAGTTAAGGTTCAAGTTATCTACAACCGGACATTAACAAATTCCCATCTACCCATAACCGCGGGCACGGCTTTCGAAAGTTCAAATCCCTGCAGGGGAGTCCCAACTTAGCCCATGACAAGCTCTCACGGTCAACGAAGGAATAGACCTCCTCCCGAGACGTTCCGATCAGACTCGGTACCTCGGTTCTTCAAGACACTTCGACAGGTTAAAACAAGACCAGCAACACCGCCCGAATGTGCCGAAAAATCCCGATAGGAGCTGCACATATCTCGTTCTCAGGGCACACTCAGATGAGCGCTCCATACAACTAAAACCAAACCTCGAGTTTCCCCGAGGGGGCGCTGCACAGGACTCTAGTTTGGACCAACACTCAGAGGAGCACTGGCCCAGGGGGGGCTAAAATAAGATGACCCTCGGGCTCCGGAAACCCAAGGGAAAAAGAGGCTAGGTGGCAAATGGTAAAACCAAGTTTGGGCATTGCTGGAAAAGCTTTAATCAAGGAGAACTATCAAGGGGTTCCCATTATAATCCAACCGCGTAAGGAATGCAAAATCTGGGAACATAACACCGATATGACAGAAACTAGGGCGGCAAGAGTGGAACAAAACACTAGGCGAGAGGACGAGCCATCCACCCTTTACCAAGTATATAGATGCATTAAGATAACATGGAAATATAATGATATCCCAACAAGTAAATAAAAGTTCCAACAAGGAACGGTCTCCAATATTCACCTGCAACTAGCAACGCTATAAGAGGGGCTGAGCAAAGCGGTAACATAGGCAATCAACGGTTTGCTAGGACATGGTGGGTTAGAGGTTTGACATGGCAATTTGGGAGGCTTGAAAGCAAGTGGTAGGCATCGTAGCATAGGCATAGCAATAGAGCGAGCAATCTAGCAAAGCAAAGATAGTAGTCATTTCGAGGGTATGATCATCTTCCCTACAAAGTTGTCAGAGTTGACTGGATCCTCGAAAGCAAACTCAACGGGCTCCTCGTTAGCGAACTTGTCTCCCGGCTCTACCCAAACAAGACAAACAAGCAAACAGAACACAATCAACCACGTGCAAAGCTCAAACAATATGATGCAAAGATGGTATGCTATGCGGGATGCGATGCGGGATGCATATGCAAGATTTGATAAGGGATGCATGAACCTAGCCTCAACTTGGGAATCCAAGCGTGCCACTGGAAAGATGAGATGAAATCGCTTGAAAACGATATAAAGAACGCCGGAATCGGAGTTACGGTTTGGAAATGGCAAGCAATTCAAATATGACATCGGTTTGCGATTTACAGCAAGTAGCCATCTAAATGCAACGAGATGAACATGCTACAGCACCCAAACATGGCAACAAAATACATGGCAGGGATGCATTCATGATTCTTAACAAAAGTCTAGCACTGAGCTACAGCCAATTCATCCATTAACAGGTTCAAACAAGCATGGCAAAAATGCATATGGCAAACAGATTTCAGACTTGGTGAAATTAACACTTGTCTGGAATTTCAGATCAGGTAGCACACTTCGGAGCAACAAAACTACATGATACAGGACCTGAACATGGAAAAGTAAAGCATGAATTAGAGCTACTCAAAGAGCTTAACAAAAGTCCCTTAGTGACCTTGAGCCAAAAGGGATCAGAAAATACAATTGCAAGCATGTGAACATGGCAAAAACATAATCAGATCACAGACTTAGTGAAAACTGGAGCATGCTGAAAACAGATATCAAGTAGGCATGTTTACGAACTCGATGCACTCACTATGGAGTAAGTCATGATAATATAAGCATACACCCATCAAGAATACACAAATTTCAAGCTAGACATGGCAAGAACAATAGCATAGCATGCACGGATCAACTACAACATCCTCGGCAAAATCGCTAACAAGTAGACAATCTGCCCAGATTCACGAAGTAGCAAAAGTAGAGCTCGATTGACTCAAGCTAGGCTGCTCCATAATTGCAAACAAAGACATGGATGGATAGAGCACTACAAGATTAGCAAAACATCCTTACTGATCATCCTCAAAAAAAGGCACGGATCACTAGGAAACAACATGAACATATGGCCATATGAAATAAACAGGTCAAGGACTTTATGGAAATGCTAAGTCCCTGAAACCAGCATTACCAAGTGCCTCACTTTGCAAGCTTGTGCTAGTCACCACGCACATCACAAAATTACATGGGTTGCACCTTTGGAAAGATGGCAAAACCCTTAACAAAACATATGTAGAGCTCATGGGCATATCATGCACACAATAATCATGGCAAAAATGACAAATATTTAAATGGAGTAGCAGATCTGACAATTAACTCAAGTAGCCTCCTTCTAACAGCATTTCGGGCATCAAGATGAATTCAAATGAAAATGATGCAATGGAATTAAATGATGTGCTCTCTGAGACGAACATTTTGATATGCTATATTCCCAAAACGGAGTTACGGATGCAAAGTTACGAAGCGATAAACAGGAGCATATGGATCTGAGATTTTGGGGACTTAGAAGAAAAAAATAACCTCCAGATCTAGGGTTCGGTGGCACGTGGCCCGAGGTCCTCGGAGAGGAGCTGTTCACGCCGGAGGGAAGCGGGGCGTCGCCGGAGTGGACTTGCCGAGCTTGGATTCGGCGACCGGAGCGGAGAGCGGCAGCCGGAGTGGACGCACGCGGTCGGGGCGGCGCGGATGACGAGGTCGATGGCGGCGGGGTCGACGGCCTGGTGAGGCGGCGAGGTCGCCGGCGAGGCGAGATCGCCGGTGGTCGGCGGAGGAGAGGCAGCGCGCGGCGAGGAGGGAGGAGCGCGGCGCGCGGTCCGTGGCGACGGGCGACGCGGGCCGCGGGGGCCGGTCGCGGGCTCCCGGGCCGGCGAAGTGGGGCGGAGGCCGGGCGGACCGCGTAGCGACATGTGGCGGCGGCGGGATGAAACAGACACGTCCGTCGGCGAGAACTTTGTCCGGCGCGCGAGGAGGGGATATTTTTAGGGTTTGGACGGGGGAGATCCGGATTTTCGAGGAGGGGTCTTTATATAGAGGTAGAGGGAGCTAGGAGAGTCCAAATGAGGTGCGGTTTTCGGCCACGCGATAGTGATCGAACGCTCTAGATGATGGAGAGGGTTTTGGTGGGTTTTGGACCAAATTGGAGGGGTGTTGGGCTGCAACACACATGAGGCCTTTTCGGTCCCTTGGTTAACCGTTGGAGTATCAAACGAAGTCCAAATGATACGAAACTTGACAGGCGGTCTACCGGTAGTAAACCAAGGCCGCTTGGCAAGTCTCGGTCCAATCAGGAAATGTTTAATCCCCACACACAAAAGAAAGGTAGAAATGACCACCGGAGGAGAACGAAGCGCCGGAATGCAAAACGGACAACGGGGAAAATGCTCGAATGCATGAGACGAACACGTATGCAAATGCAATGCACGTGATGACATGATATGAGATGCATGACAACGATAACAACACACGGAGACAAAGACCCGAACCCGAGAAAATAAAATAACTTAACATCGGAAACGGCAAGAGTTGGAATACATATTGGGTAAGTCATATCTGGGGTGTTACAACACTCCACCACTACGAAAGGATCTTGTCCCGAGATCTAGAATGGCTCCGGGGAAACAATGGAAGAGAAGAAAGGATAGGTAAAACTAAGTTGCTTCATTGACAAACGAGTGAAACCAAAGAACCTTGCAAAGGTTAAGCCATACAAGAAAAGAATACAACGAAGATGAATGAAGTTGAAAACACTCTGTTAGAAAAAGAATCAAGGAAGAACGAATTCTGACAGCACTCCGGTTGAAAAGAGATGAAAGACTAGATAGGAAGAAAAGAGCTTGAGCAGAGGACACGACACTCCGGTTAAATGGACAATCATGAAAAGAACATGATCTTAGACAAATGAGATGATGGGTTGAGAAGAGCAACATCACAATACCTCCGAAACAAAAGAATAGAAGATAGATAATTGAAATAGAAGAATGGAGAAGAAAATGCCAACTTCTGCCACAAAAGAGCTTGAAAAGGCATCTATGGGAGAAGGGTCGAACGGAGTTGTTGGAAAACCAACAACGAAAAGAACAAGGCTGTAGTGGGCTTATGGAGAACATCTCAAAACTATGAGGTGAAATTTTGCCACTAACAGGAAAGGAATTGGATTGGAATGAACAAAGAGACGAGAAAGTATTTCACCGGGAGGATAGATGAAGAACTTGGATCATATATTATCACCATTAATAGCAACAAACCTTAGGGAAAGTTTTAGGTGAAAAATAAACCCAAGATAACTCAAACTAGTGGATTGATGGATTTAAAATACCTCATTCTTAATAACATGTGAATCATGAACCATGAACTCAAATTATCAAGAATGACATAATACCACCTCAAGAGATATGCGTGAAAGAATTGCACTATGGATTACAAGATGAAGAATGCTTGAGCTTCTATGAAAAGAATCTTGATGAACGCTTCGCGAAGGGGAAAAAATCCTTGATGAACCATCATGTAGAGTCTCCATGAAGAACTCCGGTAAACAAAAGGATAAAAAGAGAGAGAAATTGAAAACACAAGGTGAATCCTTGCAATGATTTAGATAGATATCCGTGATAATTAGAGCTTGGAACTACGGGAAAAAGAGAAGATGAAACGAACGAAACCGAGAGTCTGAAGGGCCTCCGGAATAAGAATTAATCATTAGGATGAAACAAGAATAAGAATTACATTATGCGTATCCTTCACCAATTTAAACTGATGACAAGCAACGGATCGCATACGACTTATTCTCGTAGAAAGGATTTAGATAGATATAGCGCAAACTTAATGGACCACCGGTAGGATTGAAACAACGAATGAATTGATATGATGAAGAAGGAAGAGAACTCTTGAGCAAACCACCGTAAGAATTGAAAATGAACGGAGTAAAGATAAAGAAACACCAGGAAAAATTTGCAAATGAATGAAGATGCTTGAGAGAATTTAGATACATGAGAACGAAGAGATCGCGAGCCGATTAAAGATCACTTGAACGAAACACCGGTAAGATTTAGAGAATGATACTGAAAGCTGAGAATGAATAAATTCTGAGATGATGGGCTCCGGAGAAAAAAACTGAAAAGAATCTTGAATTACTCCGGATGGGTGAAAAGAATTCTCGCAATCAAAATTAATTATGAGAGGATGGCATCAAGCTAGCACCATGAATCTTGAAGAGAAAGGAGCAAGATTGAGAGAAAAAAATCTTCTTCGGTCTTCAAATGTTGAGAATACCGATGAGAAACACCACCATGAATTGTTGAGATACTCCGGGATGGAAAATTATAAAGGTTGAACCAATGATGAAAAGAATTTGAAAGATCTTGGAGAAGGCAATTGACTGATGATAACTCATTCTTATGTCAAACTTTGAAAATAATTTGGGAATAGCTCCAGGAAAATAAGAAGAGTCAGGTAAGATCCTGGGAAAAGACCTGTGGGTTAGGGCCCACTCAAGATAAACACCGTTGAAATGATTAAAAAGAGAGGTTGCACAGGTTGAATTAAATGACTTGAATGAGATACCAATCTCGAAAGAGCTTGAACGAATGTAGAGTGGAAACGCGAATCTTCAAGATATCTTCCGCACTCCGGAATAATAGAATAGCGAGAGGTGAACGATTAAGAATTTGCACCGGCATGAGAAAACATTGAAATACGGAAAAGAATATGATCAAACACCGAAAGCTTGAATTGAATCCACCGGAGAAGATAAAAGAACAAGGAATGATAAACTAGAAGTTCCGTTAGTATCTTCATGCGAATCACCGGATAAGAACATTGAAAGAAAAGAAAGCAGAGACTTTGAATCAATAAGATGGATACTTGATTAAGATATATGAATCCCTGAAGAAAACAAGGGTGGGTGGGTGGGAAAAACAAAGACAACTTGGAACGGATGAAGCAACCACCGTTGAGAAGAACTGATAATAGATCTTGCGAATGTTGACAAGATTGGATCCACTTGAAGAGAGACACGCCGGTGAGAAGAATTGACATGACAATCTCAATAAACGAGAAGGATTAGTATTCACATAGGAATATGAGAACACCATTTGGGGAAGGTATGGAATCAACATTTGACTTCGAAGCAACTCGAATACCACAACTCAAAACAAAAACAAAGGATTGGCTTGCGGAACAAGCCGGAACAAACATATGATAGAGATTTCGTCCGAAGTTTTCGTGGTGGGGCCTACACGGGCTCGATCGTACAGCACCATCATGTACAAGGCAGTGCACATGACATACGAAGTGTCCCCGAGTCGGCATAGCCAAGGACTCTTTAAGACACAACGAGACCACATTAAAACCGACCGTAGATAGGCGGACCACTAGACGTCGAACCCCAATTTCATATCATATATCCGTCGAAAGATATCCTAAGAGCTACTTGAATTCCCACTTATAAACTCCCGAACCTTTCCGGTTATGCAATCAGGTGTTGGGGATACAGGGGAAGCATAATATCTCACCCAAATCTAGCAAATCCTACATCCAGCTGTATCCATCCTTCAACACATAACCGAGAAAACTTTGGAAACCATCTACCTCAACCTTCGAAAAGCATCCGTTATACAAGTTATGGCGATACTCCCGAACTCCCGCCCCAGTACTGGGTGGCGTCGAGGTTATCTCACCAACGAACTGCATAAAAGAGATTTTCGATGTCGGCGTACTAAACTCAGGTATTCCAGAATTGCAACGATAAAATTATGACGACAACACCTCAGAGCTCAACTCCCCGGGACACTTCCACAAAACCCCTGACAGGAGGCACCAAGACAATGTTCTCATCATAAAACCATCGGAACAATTCCAAGATACCCGCGTGATCCTAAATTTTTTTAGTGAAATTTGAGAAGAGAAGAGTCAAAACTCTACGTCAGGATGCCTTACCAGAGCGATGAGGAGACTGGGAAGTAAAAAGAATTCCTAAACTCTCCGATATATAATTCCTAAAAGACTCAAAACATTTTTCTAGACACAACCCGGCCGCTAAAAACGATCAAGCAATGGGGCCCCTAAGGTCGGGAAAGGCTCTGATTACCAACTTGTAACACCCTCGATGCGACTATATCTCCCACGTGTCGAGGCACGACATAGAGGCATAATCGCATTGAAGGCATATGTCGCAAGTTAGGCAATCTTCACAACATCCCATGTAATATAGATAATAAAAGGGGAGATAACATAGTTGGCTTACACTCGCCATGTCAATCAAGTACATAAAATAGCATTACATCATTCAAACCCTCATGGCCCGACTACGGCGCCAAAATAAAAGATAACCCAACAAGCGACACGGTCCCGATCACCCCCAACTAGGCACCACTACTGATCATCAGGAAAGGAAACATAGTAACGTTGAGAGTCCTCGTCGAACTCCCACTTGAGCTCAAGCGCGTCATCTGGAGCGGAAACATCGGGTCCTGCATCTGGTGTAATAGTAATCTGTGAGCCACAGGGACTCAGCAATCTCACACCCTCGCGATCAAGACTATTTAAGCTTATAGGTAAGGCAAGGTAAATATATGTGGAGCTGCAGCAAGCGACTAGCATATATGGTGGCTATCCTGTTTGCAAAAGAGAGCGAGAAGAGGAGGCAAAGCGCGAGCGAGAAACTAGAGGGCAACCTGCGCAAGCATTACTCCAACACCGTGTCCACTTCCCGGACTCCGCCGAGAAGAGGCCATCATGGTAACACACTCAGTTGATTCATTTTAATTAAGTTAAGGTTCACGTTATCTACAACCGGACATTAACAAATTCCCATCTGCCCATAACCGCGGGCACGGCTTTCGAAAGTTCAAATCCCTGCAGGGGAGTCCCAACTTAGCCCATGACAAGCTCTCACGGTCAACGAAGGAATAGACCTCCTCCCGAGACGTTCCGATCAGACTCGGTACCTCGGTTCTTCAAGACACTTGGACAGGTTAAAACAAGACCAGCAACACCACCCGAATGTGCCGACAAATCCCGATTGGAGCTGCACATATCTCGTTCTCAGGGCACACTCAGATGAGCGCTCCATACAACTAAAACCAAACCTCGAGTTTCCCCGAGGGGGCGCTGCACAGGACTCTAGTTTGGACCAACACTCAGAGGAGCACTGGCCCAGGGGGGGCTAAAATAAGATGACCCTCGGGCTCCGGAAACCCAAGGGAAAAAGAGGCTAGGTGGCAAATGGTAAAACCAAGGTTGGGCATTGCTGGAAAAGCTTTAATCAAGGCGAACTATCAAGGGGTTCCCATTATAACCCAACCGCGTAAGGAACGCAAAATCCGGGAACATAACACCGATATGACGGAAACTAGGGCGGCAAGAGTGGAACAAAACACTAGGCGAGAGGCCGAGCCTTCCACCCTTTACCAAGTATATAGATGCATTAAGATAACATGGCATTATAATGATATCCCAACAAGTAAATAAAAGTTCCAACAAGGAACGGTCTCCAATCTTCACCTGCAACTAGCAACGCTATGAGAGGGGCTGAGCAAAGCGGTAACATAGCCAATCAACGGTTTGCTAGGACAAAGTTGTCAGAGTTGACTGGATCCTCGAAAGCAAACTCAACGGGCTCCTCGTTAGCGAACTCGTCTCCCGGCTCTACCCAAGCAAGACAAACAAGCAAACAGAACACAATCAACCACGTGCAAAGCTCAAACAATATGATGCAAAGATGGTATGCTATGCGGGATGCGATGCGGGATGCATATGCAAGATTTGATAAGGGATGCATGAACCTAGCCTCAACTTGGGAATCCAAGCGTGCCACTGGAAAGATGAGATGAAATCGCTTGAAAACGATATAAAGAACGCCGGAATCGGAGTTACGGTTTGGAAATGGCAAGCAATTCAAATATGACATCGGTTTGCGATTTACAGCAAGTAGCCATCTAAATGCAACGAGATGAACATGCTACAGCACCCAAACATGGCAACAAAATACATGGCAGGGATGCATTCATGATTCTTAACAAAAGTCTAGCACTGAGCTACGGCCAATTCATCCATTAACAGGTTCAAACAAGCATGGCAAAAATGCATATGGCAAACAGATTTCAGACTTGGTGAAATTAACACTTGTCTGGAATTTCAGATCAGGTAGCACACTTCGGAGCAACAAAACTACATGATACAGGACCTGAACATGGCAAAGTAAAGCATGGCATGGAGCTACTCAAAGAGCTTAACAAAAGTACCTTAGTGACCTTGAGCCAAAAGGGATCAGAAAATACAATTGCAAGCATGTGAACATGGCAAAAACATAATCAGATCACAGACTTAGTGAAAACTGGAGCATGCTGAAAACAGATATCAAGTAGGCATGTTTACGAACTCGATGCACTCACTATGGAGTAAGTCATGATAATATAAGCATACACCCATCAAGAATACACAAATTTCAAGCTAGACATGGCAAGAACAATAGCATAGCATGCACGGATCAACTACAACATCCTCGGCAAAATCGCTAACAAGTAGACAATCTGCCCAGATTCACGAAGTAGCAAAAGTAGAGCTCGATTGACTCAAGCTAGGCTGCTCCATAATTGCAAACAAAGACATGGATGGATAGAGCACTACAAGATTAGCAAAACATCCTTACTGATCATCCTCAAAAAAAGGCACGGATCACTAGGAAACAACATGGACATATGGCCATATGAAATAAACAGCTCAAGAACTTAGTGGAAATGCTAAGTCCCTGAAATCAGCATTACCAAGTGCCTCACTTTGCAAGCTTGTGCCAGTCACCACACACATCACAAAATTACATGGTTTGCACCTCTGGAAAGATGGCAAAACCCTTAACAAAACATATGTAGAGCCCATGGGCATATCATGCACACAATAATCATGGCAAAAATGACAATTATCTAAATGGAGTAGCAGATCTGACAATTAACTCAAGTAGCCTCCTTCTAACAGCATTTCGGGCATCAAGATGAACTCAAATGAAAATGATGCAATGGAATGAAATGATGTGCTCTCTGAGACGAACATTTTGATATGCTATATGCCAAAAACGGAGTTACGGATGCAACGTTACGAGGCGTTGAACAGGAGCATATGGATCTGAGATTTTGAGGACTTAGAAGAAAAAAAACCACCTCCAGATCTAGGGTTCGGTGGCACGCGGCCCGAGGTCCTCCGGAGAGGAGCTATTCATGCCGGAGGGAAGCGGGGCGTCGCCGGAGTGGACTTGCCGGGCTTGGATCCGGCGACCGGAGCGGAGAGCGGCGGCCGGAGTGGACGCACGCGGTCGGGACGGCGCGGATGACGAGGTCGACGGCGGCGGGGTCGACGGACCGGTGAGGCGGCGAGGTCGCCGGCGAGGCGAGGTCGCCGGTGGCCGGCGGAGGAGAGGCAGCGCGCGGCGAGGAGGGAGGCGCGCGGCGCGCGGTCCGTGGCGGCGGGCGACGCGGGCCGCGGGGCCGGTCGCGAGCTCTCGGGCCGGTGAAGTGGGGCGGAGGCCGGGCGAACCGCGTAGCGACACGTGGCGGCGGCGGGACGAAACGGACACGTCCGTCGGCGAGAACTTTGTCCGGCGCGCGAGGAGGGGATATTTTTAGGGTTTGGACGGGGGAGATCCGGATTTTCGAGGAGGGGTCTTTATATAGAGGTAGAGGGAGCTAGGAGAGTCCAAATGAGGTGCGGTTTTCGGCCACGCGATCGTGATCGAACACTCTAGATGATGGAGAGGGTTTAGGTGGGTTTTGGGCCAAATTGGAGGGGCGTTCGGCTGCAACACACACGAGGCCTTTTCGGTCCCTCGGTTAACCGTTGGAGTATCAAACGAAGTCCAAATGATACGAAACTTGACAGGCGGTCTACCGGTAGTAAACCAAGGCCGGTTGGCAAGTCTCGGTCCAATCCGGAAATGTTTAATCCCCACACACGAAAGAAAGGTAGAAATGACCACCGGAGGAGAACGAAGCGCCGGAATGCAAAACGGACAACGGGGAAAATACTCGAATGCATGAGACGAACACGTATGCAAATGCAATGCACGTGTTGACATGATATGAGATGCATGACAACGATAACAACACACGGAGACAAAGACCCGAACCCGAGAAAATAAAATAACTTAACGCCGGAAACGACAAGAGTTGGAATACATATTGGGTAAGTCATATCCGGGGTGTTACACAATCATACCATAGGCTAGCTTCTAGGGTTTAGCCTCTCTGATCTCGTGGTAGATCTAGTCTTGTAAT
Organism: Triticum urartu; assembly: GCF_056163025.1. Lineage (NCBI taxonomy): Eukaryota > Viridiplantae > Streptophyta > Magnoliopsida > Poales > Poaceae > Triticum > Triticum urartu. The sequence continues at coordinate 445,771,136 of NC_141876.1, forward strand.
ACTCATATCATCAAGAACAATCAAGCAGGATGTAGGGTTTTACCTCTATCATGAGGGCCCAAACCTGGGTAAAACATCGTGTCCCCTGCCTCCTATTACCATCCGCCTTAGAAGCACAGTTCCGGACCCCCTACCAGAGATCCGCCGGTTTTGACACCGACAAGAGGCCTACCTCATGTATTAAGGAGATCGATCTGCCTCATGTATTAAGGGAGATCGATCGGTATCCATGCATATGTGCAGGAGAGGAATAAGGTTGGGAGAGAGACAGAGCTAGAGTGTTGGAGGGGGTGGTGGTGGAGTTGCTTCTAACAAATGGTGGGATACGCTTGCTAAACAAACGGAGGGCACGCCCGCAATATCAATAAGAGAGGAGATGGCTGCTTGTTGTCTGTGCACGTGCGTGTGAGAGATGTGTCAGGAGGCATGCACGAATGATGAGGGGGGACGATGTGGCTGTGGTAAGCAGACGTAACTACATAGGAAGATCAATCACCCTTTGTTAGAGAAAGGAGAGACATAACTTGTGAGGTACGTCGATCGATGGGGGGTAGTTAAAGTCGATCTAGGTATATGTTGGGAGATCGATCGGTATACATGCATGTGTGTGTTAGAAGCAAATGAGGCATGAGGAGAAGGATAGAAAGAGAGGGATGCATGTAGGAGGTGGTACGAGAGGCATACTATATCGAGGGGGGAGGAGTGTGCGAGTACGAGAATGATGAAAAGAGTCGTGGGAGTGAGACATGGACAGTGACAAGAGAAGAGGGGAAGCTTGTGTTTGTGCTAGGCACACCTGGCTAGAGAGGCATATCGATCGATGTGTGCCGTAAAGAAGGAGCTGGGGGCCTACACACACCATGGGTGAACGACCTAAAGTGAAAAGATGAATTTGCGCGATGGAGCTAGAGAATGCTGAGGGAGGGTGAGAGGGATGCGGGCGTGTGCATGCATAAGAGAAAGTTAGCGCTAGCTACAAAGATAAGAGGGTTGTGTGGGTGTAAAAGACAAATAGAGATCATATATACTTCATTATAAAAAGCGAATTTAGATATTTGAAGAATTTATCATAGTGTTTCAAACCGACGCATGTGTGAATATATATAACGGTGATACACATGGTGTGGTTATGAACATGTTATACTACATTTAATATATTTTATATCTACTCTTATAAAAAACAGAGTTGTTGATGATGGTGTGCCTGCCATCCTGCATTATAGGCCGTCCCATTTATATCTGTGGATAGCAAGGAAACTATGATGGTTGAAGTTGGCAACAATCATGATTGTAGATTCTTATTGAAATAGACAAACGAATTCAAATTTAGTTCAAATTGCAGCGGTAGCATAGACATTTGGAATGCACTAAAATGTTGGTATGAGTAGGTTACAAGCATTATATAGCAAGCGAAAAAATTTAATCGGACATAACATGGATTCATACTCCCTCCTTCCATCTATATAGGGCATAATGAGATTTTTAAGACTACCTTTGACTATTGACAAGATTAATAGTACATGACATGCACAATCTCAAAATTATATCATTGAAAGAACCTTTCACAGACGTTTAACAGTGTGCTTTGTGTAAGTTGCATGTCATATATCATTGCTCTAATATTTGGTCAAAGTTAGCATCGAAAAACGCATTAGGCCCTATATAGGTGGAAGGAGGGAGTAGCTTTGAATAGCATTTGTATAGTAAAACGGGGCAAGACTCTCTCTTTGTGTGGTGTGAATAGTTTTATTTTTTCGTTTTCTTTTTGGTTGAGGGAAGTGCGAATTGATTTGGTACGTACAAGTACAATATTACTACACGTTAGGCTTGTCCCTAAAATTCAACCCGCGTCTTGTTATATCCCAAAAATTCAGATATTGTTCTCCCAAAATTGGCGCCTTCACAACCCGCGCCTTGCTATCCCGAAATTACAACGCGCGCGAAAACTCCCTCCAGTTGCCAAATCCTGACACGCGAAATCCCCCTTCTAACCCTGAGCCAAAAGTGCCGCTAGTTCAAATTGGTGTGCGGTACTTTTGTAACACACCCTACATTTTGGACAAGCGCGTCCCTAAGTCATGCTTCACCCCCTCCCATCGCCCCCTTTTCGCCATTCGAAATCCCGGGCCACGATGACCTCTCCGCTCCAGCCGCGAAACCCCACCCTCCTTCGTCCGCCACGTCACCATTGCCCAGCCAGAGCCTCTTCCCCGATGACATAGTCCACCGCAACAGCTCGACGTCCCTCGTCCACCTCCCCGGATGAGGATCCGTCGTCCATCTCGCCGTCCTGCCGGTTCAGCCGCCACGTCCTCCACCTCCAAGGAGCTGCTCCGATGATTGCCTCGTCTATCGCGGCTGCTCCATCCCCACAACGCCGCCTTAACCTGCTCCACCGGAACTGTAGCATCCTCACCGACTCCTCGGACGAAGCTGAGGCCTACTCGGCTACACCAAAGAGGTTGTACACTCATCGCATCGCACCTTCTCCTTAAATCGACCTCCCGGCACCGACGGTGCTCCATCCCGCACCCCCATGGAGCGGCTACCTTGAAGCCGGCGCCGCGGGCGACATCTCCACAACGGCTCTCCCCCAGTGCGAGGCCCCTTCAGCGGCGGTGTCCATACCAGCCGGATCTGCTGCTGCTGCTCCGGCTCTCACTCGATCGTGCTGCTGCTGCTCCGGCTCTCGCTCGACCGCTCGCTCGCCCAGCTTCTGCTGCTTCTCTCCCCCTCGCTCGTGCTGCTGCTCTGCGCCAATTAAGCCACACTTCAGTCGACTGAATCGACTTTTGGGTCAGTCGATTTTCAGGGGTTGGGGGCTCACCGGAGTTAAGGAAGAACCACCCATAGCGGGGATGGGGGCTCACCGGAGAGGTACCCCACTATCTATCTTAGGGTTCAGGGTGGGGGCAGGGGGCCTAGAGGGCTTACCGGGGCGGCGGTGGCGAGTTGTTTCTGGGCGGCGAGGCGGTGCTGGGGCCGGCGGTTCGGCCGGTGGTGGCTGGCGGCTCAGGGGGGGTGCAGGTTGAAGATGAACTGCAGGCCCTCCCTAAACTACATGTCAAGTGCCTCTCTGCTACCATTGCGTTCAGTTTCGACAGTAGCATTCAGATTCCATAGTAAATTTCAGTTTAGATAGTTAAGTTCAGAGTCAACAGTTTTTACCTCATCTGTTGTAGTCAGGTGGTTTTTGGTGATGTTAATTTTACATCCATTTTACATCATCTATTGGAGATGCTATTAGAATCCCACTTGAGATTGACGATGTCTGTCTTGTGCTGCTTCAGCCTTGACGTCTTACGGCTCACTGGAGCTACTCCAACGACAGAACGATCCATCACAATAGAGCAGTGCCCTGGACGCCGTCTACATATTCCTCAGATCTTCCTCCACACCTTCGACAGCCACCTCTGCCTCAACTGCTTCCGCGACCAACCCAATGATGCTGAGGTCGACACGGCTCCGGCAAAGAGGTTGTACATTTGTTGCATCACTTATTACTATACATTCACGTCGATCCATTAGGGCTATTTTGGTTCAATGGAAAAACGTCGATCCACTGGTTGTTACCATCACTCTAAATTTCTGCATGCTCTCCTTACATAATCTCACCATATATTTTTCGTATGCATGTCACATATTGTACACAGTCATGCTGAACATGTAGAGAAAAAGGGAAGAGTTTTGCGCGGTAATACAATGTCATGCAGACATCGCTCCATCGTGGGTTCAATGGCAAACCCTCCCCACCCTCTCCAGATTGTAATCCAGAGGAAGATATCTGTTCTGAGGCGGATTCAGACGCCACTGACCACTCCTATTTACCCCAAGGTGTTTGCTATACCTTGGCATGATGATGTTAGTCATATCATGCATATGTTTCCTTGCAGTGCCTACTTTTGACATCATATATGTCATCTGCTTAGTTTAGACATGTTCTGTAATGCCACCTGTTTAGTTTCTATATCATATATTGGAATTATGCAGTCTCATGTCTTTTAGCCAGCCGTAATATATGTGAAATGTGCAATGCCATCCTGTTTAACCAGGCATCATATATTTGAATGATATCTTGCCCATCCTTTTCTTCATTACATTTCCATTTGTCGACAATGTTTGTACATTAAACTACTCTTCCTGTGAATCAGCCATTTGGGTGGGAGATGAAAAAACTGGAGTGAAAACAAGGCCTTCAGAGCAGACAGTGCTACCTGTCGAAGCAGATCTCTTTTTGGGTCTTGATAGCTCCTCAGAGATGGATTCCGAGACAGATGACCAGTCCTATTCCCCCACTGAGGTGTATGCTCTAACTTGGCACAGTTATACTACTCATATCATGCATACGGTGTCTTGCATTGCATAGTTTAGACATCATATACACAATATTCAACACCATGTTCTTAGTTCATACATCATATTGAATGCCCTCTATTTAGCATATAAATCACATATGTGAATTAAATGATGCGATCCTGATTACTTAGATAACATGTAGGTGAATTATGTCATGCGACCCTGTTTAGTTATTCATCATATCTTTGAACTATGTTATGCTATGCTATCCAGTTTAGATAGACTTCATATATGTGAAATTATGTCATGCTATCCGTTTTAGTTAAACAATATACATGTCAACTATTTCATGTCCTCTTTTTTCCACACTATCTATTGCATCTATCTCTCATACAATGTCTGTACATTCAACTATGTTTCTTGTTTATCAGCCATTTGAATTGGAGCGGGTGATGCCAGTATCTAGTGGACTAAAAACACGGTCTTCAAATAAAACAGTGTTACCTCTTGGTGGAGATAGCACCCCGGTTGTTCATGCACAAGAACCAGCCCTACCACACATAACCCAAACTCTCGTAGATTGTACCCCTACTGCGATGGACAAAGAACCAGCTTCACCCAACCTAACCCCAACCCCAGCTGATAGTAACCCAGTTCCTGTTGAGACAGCACCATCTCCACCATAGAGCTCCCAAACAAGAGCAGTTAGTAAGGCAGCTCAAGTGCCCAAAGGGCCAGTACTATCACGGCGAACCCCAACTCCACCAGTTAGTAGGCCCATTCCTGTGGAGGAAGCACAACCAGCTAGTCGTAGTTTAGCATCTATCGCATTTGATGTTGTTAAATCGTATGTGTGTATCTTCCCATCTTGGAAATATTATACTGAAGATGAAGGACAATGCCAGTTGCAGGTGTTTGTCCAGGAGTTATGTGTAAGTAATGTTATTCATGGCAATTACTTTGCTTCATCCCATACATCCTACCTCCATGATGGTTATAATACAGCAAATTTTCCCATTTTTCTCTATAGAGAAGGACCGATTTGGAAACTCAGGATGAGGTAACATGTGCTATCTTCAAGAATGCTTGGTGTCAGTATCAGAATTACCTGAAGAAAACGTACTTCACTGGCAAAGAAACTCATCAAATTCCCTTACGTTCTCATGAGACACATTTACTGGACAATGACTGGGAATGCCTTGTTCTGTACTGGTCCCGAACCAAGAATGTGGTAAGGTCTATGAGCTCATTTTCTATTTTTAAGTATTATATTCTTGCATCTTACTATACTCTATTCATGTAGAACAAGTGCCTAAACCTGAAGAACAACTGTTCTAATTTAAGATTCCATTGCTATCATAGTTCAAAAAAGCGCTAGGCGTTAATTGTGCGTTTTGCCACCGCCTTGCGCTTTACTGACCAAAGCGCATGCTCATGCGCAGTTATGCACAGATTATGCGTAGTTATGGGCAATGCATTTTGCCAATGCCTAGAGCCTAGGCGCACTTAAGCGCTCGCTTAGGCGCGCCTTTTTTAACTATGATTGCTTTGCTCTTGTATCACTGTATTTACTCATACAAACTTATTTTTAAATTGAAGGATCCAATTGAAACTCCAATGGCACAGTCGGTATGTTCACGCATGTTTCTTTAACATGTTTTCTCTTATCAATAGCTCTATTGATTTCAATTTCAATTGTGTATACAGTTGACTTTCATATCATGCACATTACTAGCATCACAACAGAGCCAATAGTGTTGTTGTACATGTAGACCCGTGGTACCCATCTGAAATCTTGTTGTGCCATGTAGTTTCCCATGCTTTGTATTCTTTCACTGCTGCTTTGTCTTGAACTGATATGATTTGAACCGTGTCTCTATTTTGATTTGGCAAGACAATGCAGTGGCCATAGGACATAGATATATGTTTGTTTGATGCTTTTATTTTGTAGTAGTATCTGGAAATAGAAGACTTGGTAGTTTAATCCTGTCCACCTTACTAATGAACTGGTTCACCGAAATGAGTTTCATATACTAGTACATGCTAAACTTGTTATGTGTCTGCTTGTTTCTTCTTTTAGAATGCTGACAGAATATTGGGGAAGAGTGCCTTATTAAGCAATGGTAAAGGAAGTAATGCAGATAAGGTTCAGGATAGTGACACATCCTTGTTGGTCTCCAACAAAGCTGATAAAACAGCTAAGGAAGACTATCTTGAAGACAGCGAGACAACCCCAAAGTCCTGTCTTGGTTTAGTGTTCGAGTTACTGGCCACTACCACTTGCACAAGCTATTCAAACTCACTGTCTGAATCATTTCGGTTTCTTGAGTCTCAACTACAAGCTGAAAGACATCAATCAGCTGTGCTGCGACAAGAAGCGGAAGGACTGCGGAAGTCCCTAGAGCATTCAGATGCATACTTTCTGGTGCAATAGCAAGCGTTGCAGGATTTTAGCGCCAAACAGGACAAAGCTAATCAGCTTGCTAAGCTTATTGCCAGCATGGTGGATACCCAGGATAACGTTTCTTGAGCTCTTCTGAAGTTGTTTCAGTTATGCTCTTGTTTTGCTGCCGCGTTTATTTGCACTGATGGCCAATTTTGACGGCTAGTGTATGTAATGTGCTGCTTTGTTCCCTATATTTGCACTGGTGGCGAACTTTGATGCCAAGTGGATGTAATATGTGTAATAGCGGTAATAGGCTAGTGTTAATTGCTTGCTTATTTATTTTCTTATTGTCTTGTTTAGTTGTTTGCTTGTAGTCACTGCAGTTCTTTTTCTGTTTTTTTTCTAGTGGCCACAATAGCCTATTTTTGGTAACTAGGCCAAAATAATCATGGCAACACACGGACTGTTGTAACCATGGGCCTCCTGCAGGCCGTATGATCCATGGGCCTTCGTCTGGCCGTAGGATCCATCGACCTTATATACGGGCCTTAGGGTCCATGGGCCTTCTATGGGCCGTAGGGTCCATGGGCCTTCTACGGGCCATACGATCCATGGGCCTTCTACGGGCCGCACTATCCATGGGCCTCATACGGGCTGTAGGATCCATGGGCCTTCTACGGGGCGTATCATCATTTCGCCAATCATGGGTCGTACTATTCGTGGACCATAACGGGCCGTTAATAGGCCGTATTTGATAACTCTATGAAAACAACCCAACGTATTAACGGTCCACAAACGGGCCGACTGTAACGACGGGCTGAATTTTGCCCACAAGTAGAAAATGACAGTAACGGACTGTATGTAACCGAATGCTGCAAATGAGCCCAAGAATCAATGGGCCCTTAGAAGGCCGAAAGATAACTTGGGCTGGAAACGGCCCAATGGAATAACGGGCCGTTAATGGGTATAAAGTGATACACCGTTCATTACGGGCCAGTTTCACCACGGGCCGTTAATGGGCCAATAGTTACAAAGGTCCTCATATGGGCCGAAAGAATTCATGGGCCACACATGGGCCGGAAGTTAAAACGGGCTGAATCATATTGGACGGCCTAGATAACGCTACTGGGCCTAATTCGGATACGTAACGGGCCCTGGGTTAGCGGGCTATAAATGGGCTATATGCGAACATGCCGTTAACAGGATTTCCGTGGGCCGGCCCACCACCTTTTGACCAAGTCAAACGGGCCAGCCTTTTCATAGGAATGGGCCTCTGTTGGGCCGTGCCACATGTCGCCGTATCATAGGCGCCTTCGGTCCAATGAGCGGATGACATCTGTCCCAACGGTGAGCCGACACATGTTTCCTCCAGCCAATGATGATTTTACACATGGAAAATCCCCATTGGTCGAGGCTGTTAACGGGTTATCGGATCCAAAACCCGACCCGATAGCTTAATGGCGTTCCTTACGGTGGATGCCACGTGTCGGTCACCCTTGACGAAAGCACTTCCATGACGCGCGATTTATCGTCATGGAAGTGGACACTTCCGTGATGATAATTTTCGTAATGTCATGGAACACTTCTACGATAGCACAGGTATGACTATCTTGATTCTGTCATAAAATCGTCATGGATGTACATGCATGACAAAAAACGCGACCTACTGTGACAAACACGTATCATCATAGAAGTGTATTTTATTTGTAGTGAGCCTATCCTCTCGCATATGATTATACTTGTATGGCTTTGTTCCTTGTTCGTGTATTACGCCACAATATACACCATGTTGACTTAAGTTTTCCGCAAGCTGGGTTGCCTTGCTCCTGTGTTTACCCCTACATTCCCAATTATTTGGCTAAGGAGTAAAGGGAGCACCTCTGTGATTGTCATGATCGGGTCATCCGAGCTCAGACCTCAAACTGGATGAAGCCAAAAGCTAGCGCTCTTATTGTTTTCAATCATGGTCGGCACACAACGGAACTCATGAGTACAAAAATCTATTGCACAAGTCTCATAGTAACAATGAGCAACCGAAGAAAGGTATCGATGGGGGTACTATTTTCTTCGAAGATGCTTCTTACACTTCGTAAGTAATATAGCATAAGTTCCCTGAGCGCGCTTTGTCTGTTACAGCCTTATGGCCTGATTGCCTGGTTATTAGAAGCACCGTCGATATTCTCGACACGTGGAGTTCATAACACTTTTTGGCCCTTGACCGAAGAGGGAGAAGCCGACGGTCGGCTAAGATGCGTTTAAAAGTTCGGGTGAACACATATATGATATAAGTACTTCGGTACATACAATCATTATACATAATTTTTTTTACCCAAGTTTACTGGGGGCTCTTAAATTTATATGAGCCGTTTTATAGTAAATGTATTTTCTTCCTAGTCGTTGCAAAATATTTTTCTATAACTCCTTTTTCGATGCGAGTGTTCGCTCAATAGCCGGATAGCCCATTTTCTCTCTAGTGACCACTCGAGTTTAGTTCGCTAAACTGGTCTAACAAGCAGTACTCCGCCTTCATGATAGAAGGTTGCAGCCGTAGGCTGACCCGCTTGAAGTCTTGAGATCGGATGTGTCATATTAATGCACGATAGAAGCACAAAAGTATGACCAATTTTTGGATTGGCACCAAATGACTTGATTTAGTTCGGGCGTAAAGTTTTTACTGAAGTTTTTTGGTTTTTCAAGCCTATGGCACTTTTAAACTATTTGTTTGTTTCCAGCATAAGTCTTGTAGTGCAGCATTGGATACCTTTAGAGATTCGGCACAAAAATTCTCGGATATTGCTATATATGCATCGGTTTCGAATTGTGTCTTTGGTCAATAGTTGGGTTGCCCGGCTCCTGTGCTTGACTCCTACGTTCCGCTTTGTTTGGCTAGATGTGCAAATGGAGAACCACTACAATTGTGCTTCTAGCTCGAATGGTTAAGCACCTCAGTGAAGAAAGCCGAAAACTAACTGTCACAATGGGCGTAAACTGGTCAGCGATCCGATGACGATATCAAACTATAGATCGATATCGATTACCCCGTGTTAAACGATGGGCCTTTCATAACATTGTCCTAAGTGATAATGGCTAGACTTTGGTCGGTGCTGAACACTAACCGGGGGCTCGTATCTAGCTTCCCCAGTTTAAAGCTCCTATGACTAAGTGAAAGTTATAAAGCCCGCATATCTGATTGCCTCATTTCTGCTAACACAACCGCCTTCGGACACCGAGACGTCGGCTAAGGGTTGTCTTGTTATTGCGGAAACACCCTGCGTAGCATCTACAAGGGGGTGGAAGCCGATGATGGGCCACTTTCAAGTGATAAACGGTCTCAACGGAGTCAAAATAAATATATCATCGGCATTCATATTTTATATACGAGGGCTACCTTCCGTAATCATCGTTATAAAGCCATAAATATGCATCAATTTGACTTAAGATTTTGGCCAAGCAGGGTTGCCTGGCTCCTGTGCTTACCCCTACGTTCCCGATTGTTCGGCTAGGCGGTAAAGGGAGCACCTCTGTGATTGTTACTACCGGGTCATTCGAGCTAGTACCTCAGACTGGGTGAAGCCGAAAGCTAGCGATCTTAAAGGATATAATTGGTCGGCAACGACGGAAGTGAAAATTTTGGTTCATTAATACCATATTGTTCGGAAACTTTCCCCGAACTAAATCTTCAATATTTTCTTCCCACATTCATTGGAGGTGAGGTTTCATGATGATGATCAGCATGACAACCCAAAGAAAGGAATTGATAGCGGGATTATTTTCTTTTGAAGATGTTTCATATCTCTCTGCGTACGTTTGCTTATAAAACCGTATGGCCGAATTGCCTTGTTTTCCATAAATCTTTGCCCTTATAACGGCTTTATAAAGTAGGAAAAACACTCCCCGGCTTATGGCCGAGGATGTTGAAGCCGATGGTCGGTCAAGAAAGTTTTGTACAATGCGGATCCGATCATTAAAGATGTAAGGTACTTGGATACGTAGAATCATTACACATAATTTTTGATTTTACTCTGGATATCGATCCTTAATTCGGCCACCCGTGCCCACATTAAGGCTCGGGAGCTAATGGGCTTCAGGCTTATCATTCACTAATATTAAAAGGGGTGTCGATCCCCTGATCTGTTTTTGCCACTCGATCAGTGTCTCGGGGGCTACTGCATTGCCTATTTAATGCAGAAAATTCAAAGTGCTCATTATTCGGCTGGACCGAACTATGGGCAAACGCGTCTTCGGACAACAATAAGTACCATCTAGGACTTATCCGGCATCAAGCTAATATATTACAGCGACTTCTCAAAACCCTCTCTCAAGGGCCTGTCCGCCGATCAGTATTACCTCTAATATATTACACTGCGTTTCTATTCCTATGTATGTTGCCGAGCTAGGAGTTGAACCTCAGGCCGATTTCACGACCTGAGTCTCAGAAGCTACTAGGGTCAACGGTTTCATATTTTCCTTCAGGTGCATCTCGGATTTTAGACCGACAGACACCTTGAGGGCTACTTGCCATACATCTCGTCACCAAATAAATTTATACGCATCGGAAATAAAATCCGCAAACAATCAGCCCATGACCGAGGTGCTGAGCCACCTCGAAAGCAGTTCATCATATAGCTCGGATGCAAGTGGCTGGCTCCTTAGAGGGTGCTACCTCTTGATCACTGCATTGGATTTCCTTGAAGAGGAAAGGATGATGCAGCAAAGTAGCGTAAGTATTTCCCTCAGTTTTTGAGAACCAAGGTATCAATCCAGTAGGAGGCTACGCGCGAGTCCCTCGTACCTGCACAAAGCAAATAACTCCTCGCAACCAACGCGATAGGGGGTTGTCAACCCCTTCACGGTCATTTACGAGAGTGAGATCTGATAGATATGATAGGATAATATTTTTGGTATTCTTGTGATAAAGATGCAAAGTAAAATAAAAGCAAAGTAAAAAGCAAAGGAAATAACTAAGTATTGGAAGATTAATATGATGAAGATAGACCCAGAGGCCATAGGTTTCACTAGTGGCTTCTCTCAAGAGCATAAGCATTTTACGGTGGGTGAACGAATTACTGTTGAGCAATTGACAGAATTGAGCATAGTTATGAGAATATCTATGTATGATCATGTATATAGGCATCACGTCCGAGACAAGTAGACCGACTCCTGCCTGCATCTACTACTATTACTCCACTCATCGACCGCTATCCAGCATGCATCTAGAGTATTAAGTTCATGAAAACAGAGTAATGCCTTAAGCAAGATGACATGATGTAGAGGGATAAATTCATGCAATATGATAAAAAAACATCTTGTTATCCTCGATAGCAACAATACAATACGTGCCTTGCTGCCCCTACTGTCACTGGGAAAGGACACCTTAAGATTGAACCCAAAGCTAAGCACTGCTCCCATTGCAAGAAAGATCAATCTAGTAGGCCAAACCAAACTGATAATTCGAAGAGACTTGCAAAGATAACCAATCATACATAAAAGAATTCAGAGATGATTCAAATATTGTTCATAGATAATATTGATCATAAACCCACAATTCATCGGTCTCAACAAACACACCGCAAAAAAGGAGATTACATCGAATAGATCTCCACAAGAGAGGGGGAGAACATTGTATTGAGATCCAAAAAGAGAGCAGAAGCCATCTAGGTAATAACAATGGACCCGAAGGTCTGAGGTAAACTACTCACACTTAATCGGAGAGGCTATGGTGTTGATGTAGAAGCCCTCCGTGATGGATGCCCCCTGCGGCGGAGCTCCGGAACAGGCCCCAAGATTGGATCTCGTGGATGGAGAAGGTTGCGGCGGTGGAATTAGGGTTTTGGCTCTGTATCTGATCGTTTGTGGGTGAGTAGGTATATATAGGAGGAAGGAGTACGTCGGTGGAGCAACAGGGGGCCCACGAGGGTGGAGGCTGTGCCTGGGGGGTAAGCACGCCCCTACCTCGTGGCCTCCTCTTGTGTGTCTTGACGTAGGGTCCAAGTCTCCTGGGTCTTGTTCTTTGAGAAAATCACGTTCCCGAAGGTTTCATTCCGTTTGGACTCCATTTGATATTCCTTTTCTTCGAAACCCTAAAACAGGCAAAAACAACAATTCTGGGTTGGGCCTCCGGTTAGTAGGTTAGTCCCAAAAATAATATAAAAGTGGATAATAAAGCCCAATAATGTCCAAAACAGTAGATGATATAGCATGGATCAACCAAAAATTATAGATATGTTGGAGATGTATCAAGCATCCCCAAGCTTAATTCCTGCTCGTCCTCGAGTAGGTAAATGATAGAAAAGATAATTTTGATACGGAGTGCTACTTGGCATAATTTTAATGTAATTCTTTTTAATTGTGGTATGAATATTCAGATCCGAAAGATTCAAGATAAAAGTTCATATTGACATAAAAATAATAATACTTCAAGCATACTAACTAAGCAATTATGTCTTCTCAAAATAACATGGCCAAAGAAAGTTCATCACTACAAAATCATATAGTTTAGTCATGCTCCATTTTCGTCACACAAAAATGCTCTCATCATGCACAACCTCGATGACAAGCCAAGCAATTGTTTCATACTTTAGTAATCTCAAACCTATAAACTTTCACGCAATATATGAGCGCGAGCCAAGAACATAACACTATGGGTGGAATAGAATATGATGATGGGGGTTATGTGGAGAAAACAAAAAGGAGAAAGTCTCACATCAACGAGGCTAATCAATGGGCTATGGAGATGCCCATCGATTGATGTTAATGCAAGGAGTAGGGATTGCCATGCAACGGATGCACTAGAGCTACAAATGTATGAAAGATCAACAAAAGAAACTAAGTGGGTGTGCATCCAACTTGCTTGCTCACGAAGACCTAGGGCACTTGAGGAGGCCCATTGTTGGAATATACAAGCCAAGTTGTATAATGAAAAATTCCCACTAGTATATGAAAGTGACAAAACAAAAGACTCTCTATCATGAAGATTATGGTGCTACTTTGAAGCACAAGTGTGGCAAAGGATAGTAGCATTGTCCCTTGTCTCTTTTTCTCTCTTTTTTTGGGCCTTCTCTTCTTCTTTTTTATGGCCTTTATCTCCCTTTTCTTTAAATTCCTCACTTGGGACAATGCTCTAGAAAATGATGATCATCACACTTCTATTTATTTACAACTCAATGATTACAAGTCGATGCTAGAACAAAAGATGACTCTATAGGAATGCCTCCGGCGGTGTACCGGGATATGCAATGAACCAAGAGTGACATGTATGAAATAATTATGAATGGTGACTTTGCCACAAATACTATGTCAACTACATGATCATGCTAAGCAATATGACAATGATGAATGTGTCATGATAAATGGAATGGTGGAAAGTTGCATGGCAATATATCTCGGAATGGCTATGGAAATGCCATAATAGGTAGGTATGGTGGCTGTTTTGAGGAAGATTTAAGGAGGTTTATGTGTGAAAGAGCGTATCATATCACGGGGTTTGGATGCACCGGCGAAGTTTGCACCAACTCTCAATGTGAGAAAGAGCAATGCACGGTACCGAATAGGCTAGCAATGATGGAAGTGTGAGAGTGCGTATAATCCATGGACTCAACATTAGTCATAAAGAACTCACATACTTATTGCAAAAATCTACAAGTCATCTAAAACCAAGCACTACGCGCATGCTCCTAGGGGGATAGATTGGTAGGAAAAGACTATCGCTCGTCCCCGACCACCACTCATAAGGAGGACAATCAAAGAACACCTCATGTTTCAAATTTGTTACATAAAGTTTACCATACATGCATGCTATGGGACTTGCAAACTTCCACACAAGCATTTCTCAAATTGACAACTACTCAACTAGCACGACTTTGATATTATTACCTCCATATCTCAAAACAATCATCAAGCATCAAACTTCTCTTAGTATTCAAAACACTCATAAGAATATTTTTACTAATCTTGAACCCTAGCATATTAGGATTATTTAAGAAAATTACCATGCTATTTAAGACTCTCAAAATAATCTAAGTGAAGCATGAGAGATCAATAGTTTCTATAAAACAAATCCACCACCGTGCTCTAAAGGATATAAGTGAAGTACTAGAGCAAAACTATATTACTCAAAAGATATAAGTGAAGCATATAGAGTATTCTAACAAATTACAAATCATGTATGGCTCTCTCAAAAGGTGTGTACAGAAAAGATGATTGTGGTAAACTAAAAAGCAAAGACTCAAATCATACAAGACGCTCCAAGCAAAACAAATATCATGTGGTGAATAAAAATATAGCTCCAAGTAAAGTTACCGATGGAAGTAGACGAAAGAGGGGATGCCTTCCGGGGCATCCCCAAGCTTTGGCTTTTAGGTGTCCTTAGATTATCTTGGGGGTGCCATGGGAATCCCCAAGCTTAGGCTCTTGCCACTCCTTGTTCCATAATCCATCAAATCTTTACCCAAAACTTGAAAACTTCACAACACAAAACTTAAAGTAGAAAATCTCGTGAGCTCCGTTAGCGAAAGAAAACAAAAGACCACTTCAAGGTGTTCGCACACGAACACGTCACGTGTACCCTTGACGCCGGGGGTGATGCACCGCAGCTCACGTTGAAGGAGTCTCACCGGAAGCGCGATTCGCAAGTCGACCGGCGAGAGCTTTTGAGGACCCGAAGCCCTACACTCCCGGGAGGGACCCCGTCGGGGAGTGCGGCGGCTATGGGCTGCCCTAGGTCGGCCAAGCCGCCCCTAGAGCCTCGCGATTCGCAGCTCTCCAACAAAAAGAACGACGAAGAACGAGGGAGCAAGAACGAGGGAAGGATAAGACGTAGATGAAAAAGCTGTAGATGTGTTTGCGATTGTGTGTTGTTGTTCAATCGGCCGTCACCCCTTAAGTATATAAGAGGCGGCTGGACTTCCCATGCAAGGAAAAGGCTTCAATTCACGTCCAAAACCCTAGTCCAATTCGGATTTGTTTGGTCCGAACTTTTCAAAACTGTTCGGTAAAATCTGGCTGCACCTTGCGGGCCATGTTTGGGGGAGTAAACGACCTCGTATGGAAACGAGCCCAAAAGCAATCTTGACCGTTTCGACGAGACAAAAAACTTTCATGTTGAACGTTTTTTGATATGAGGCCATCTTGAGGGGGTTTCCGGCTGTTTTCCGAAGTCTGCAGCAGCGAAATTCAAAACCCGGACGAACATACCCGGAGTGTCCGGCCATACACAGAGAAAATCAAAACCCGGATGGTTTTCCCCGGAGTGTCCGGCCATCCAGTGTAGTAGCGTCTTGTACTGGCTGTAACTTTTGCATACGATCTCGGATTAAGACGATTTTTATATCAAAATCAACTGATTCGACGAGACGAAGACAATTCGTGTTGACCATTTTTCCA
This sequence comes from Triticum urartu, assembly GCF_056163025.1. Lineage (NCBI taxonomy): Eukaryota > Viridiplantae > Streptophyta > Magnoliopsida > Poales > Poaceae > Triticum > Triticum urartu. The sequence goes on from NC_141876.1 coordinate 445,787,199, forward strand.
TATGAGGACATATTAATTGGGTTTTAAGCTATTCTTTAATCTGATGTCAACATGAGCATCTCTGAACTTCTCATAACTTTTGCATCCGAGCTCCGTTTTTAGATCATCTTCATATCCATCTTGATCTTCTAAAAGAGAGCCATTCCATGATGACCTCCAATCATAATTTTGAGTTAATCTTGACATAGCTTAAAGCAACTTTTACCATTGTGCCATTTTTGAGCATCAACACAAGGTACTGTAATGAACTCATTCTTTATTTATATTGGTGTTAAACCTACTGTATTCCAACTTCTCTATGGTTTATAAACTATTTTACTAGCCATAGATTCATCAAAATAAGCAAACAACACACGAAAAACAGAATCTGTCAAAAACAGAATAGTCTGTAGTAATCTATAACTAGCGCAAGATCTGGAACCCCAAAAACTCTAAAATAAATTGCTGGACGTGAGGGATTTATATATTAATCATATGCAAAAATAATTAACTAAATATCACTTTCCAAATAAAAATGGAAGCAGTTCTCGTGAGCGCTAAAGTTTTTGTTTTTTACAGCAAGATAACAAGACTTTCCCCAAGTCTTCCCAACGGTTCTACTTGGCACAAACACTAATTAAACACAAAAACCACAACCAAAACAGAGGCTAGGTAAATTATTTATTAAATAACAGGAAGGATAAATATTGGGTTGTCTCCCAACAAGCACTTTTCTTTAAATCCTTAAAGCTAGGCATTGATAATTTTAATGATGCTCACATGAAAGACAAGAATTGAAGCACAAAGAGAGCATCATAAAACAAGTGACAAACACATCTAAGTCTAACATACTTCCTATGCATAGGAATTTTATAGGCAAACAAATTGTCAAGGCAAGCAAAAACTAGCATAAGCAAGGAAGCGGAAAGAAACAATAGCAATCGCAACATAACGAGAGGTAATTTAGTAACATGAAAATTTCTACCACCATATTTTCCTCTCTCATAATAATTGCATGAGGGGTCATAAGAAAATTCAACAAAATATCTATCACACAAAATATTTTCAACACGATCCATATGCATGCAAAGTTGACACTCTTTCCAAATTGTGGGATTAACATTAACTGAAGTCATGACCTTTCCAAACCCACTTTTATCAAATATTTCATAAGATTGAACATTCTCCAAATATGTGGGATCTAAATTTGACACTCTTCCAAACCCACTTTCAATAATATTGCCAACACTATTATCAATCTCATATTCATCATGGGGCTTAAATAAATTTTCAATATCATAAGAAGAATCACCCCAATCATGATCATTACAACAAGTAGTAGACATAGCAAAACTAGCATCCCCAAGCTTAGGGTTTTGCATATTATTAGCACAATTGACATCAAGAGAATTTATAGTAAAATCATTGCAATCATGCTTTTTATTCAAAGATCTATCGTGAACCACTTCATAAAGTAATTCATCACACTTTTCATGTTCACGAATTTCAAGCAAAACTTCATAAAGATAATCTAGTGCACAAAACTCACTAGCAATTGGTTCATCGTAATTGGGTCTCTTGAAAAGATTAGAAAGTGGATGAGGATCCATAGATCTTAGGTTCTCTGTTTAGTAATAAATAAACAACTATTCCAACCATACGAGCAAACAAGAAACGGGCAAAAAGAGGCAAATAGAGAAAGAGAGGGAGGATAGAGAGAGAGAGGGCAAATAAAACGACAAGGGTGAAGTGGGGGAGAGGAAAACGAGAGGCAAATGGCAAATAATGTAATGCGGGAGATCAGGGTTGTGATGGGTACTTCGTATGTTGACTTCTGCGTAGACTCCCCGGCAACGGCGCCAGAAATCTTCTTGCTACCTCTTGAGCACTGCGTTGGATTTCCTTGAAGAGGAAAGGATGATGCAGCAAAGTAGCATAAGTATTTCCCTCAGCTTTTGAGAACCAAGGTATCAATCCAGTAGGAGGCTACGCGCGAGTCCCTCGTACCTGCACAAAGCAAATAACTCCTCGCAACCAACGCAATAAGGGGTTGTCAATCCCTTCACGGTCACTTACGAGAGTGAGATCTGATAGATATGATATGATAATATTTTTGGTATTTTTGTGATAAAGATGCAAAGTAAAATAAAAGCAAAGTAAAAAAGCAAAGGAAATAACTAAGTATTGGAAGATTAATATGATGAAGATAGACCCGGGGCCATAGGTTTCACTAGTGGCTTCTCTCAAGAGCATAAGTATTTTACGATGGGTGAACGAATTACTGTTGAGCAATTGACAACATTGAGCATAGTTATGAGAATATCATGTATATAGGCATCACGCCCAAGACAAGTAGACCGACTCTTGCCTGCATCTACTACTATTACTCCACTCATCGACCGCTATCCTGCATGCATCTAGAGTATTAAGTTCATAAAAAAAGAGTAACGCCTTAAGCAAGATGACATGATGTAGAGGGATAAATTCGTGCAATATGATAAAAAAAACCATCTTGTTATCCTCGATGGCAACAATACAATACGTGCCATGCTGCCCCTACTATCACTGGGAAAGGACACCGCAAGATTGAACCCAAAGCTAAGCTGTCGGTGTCAAAACCGGCGGATCTCGGGTAGGGGGTCCCGAACTGTGCGTCTAAGGCGGATGGTAACAAGAGGCAGGGGACACAATGTTTTACCCAGGTTCGGGCCCTCTTGATGGAGGTAAAACCCTACGTCCTGCTCGATTTATTCTTGATGATATGGGTATTACAAGAGTTGATCTACCACGAGATCGAAGAGGCTAAACCCTAGAAGCTAGCCTATGGTATGATTGTATGTTGTCCTACGGACTAAAACCCTCCGGTTTATATAGACACCAGAGGGGGCTAGGGTTACACAAGGTCGGTTACAAAGGAGGATATATACACATCCGTATGGCCTAGCTTGCCTTCCACGCCAAATAGAGTCCCATCCGGACACGAGACGAAGTCTTCAATCTTGTATCTTCATAGTCCAATAGTCCAGCCAAAGGATATAATCCGGCTGTCCGGATACCCCCTAATCCAGGACTCCCTCAGTAGCCCCCGAACCAGGCTTCAATGACGATGAGTCCGGCGCGCAGTATTGTCTTCAGCATTGCAAGGTGGGTTCTTCTCCATCTTTCGAACGTTTGTAAAGCAGTGTCCGGTCCCATAAATGTTTGGACCTCTTGGCTTCTGTGCCCAATAAGGGCTTTATCCCACGCGTCGAATGAATACGAGGCGCCAGGGCGTTTTTACATTCGCCCCCTAGCCAGATAAATAAATTGTCTATTAAAGGGATGGGGATCCTTAAATTCGATACATACCATCCTCCCCCAGCGAGAGTCCATCAGAGCGCATTCCGGAAAGATCCATTCCAGCATGGCCGACCTCCGCAACTCCTCCTCCCGCCCCGAAGCCCTATGCTCGGTGATTGGGAGAGGTGTTCAGTCCCACACAGTCATTTAGTCGAACTGCAGACTAAGGGATTTCTCCCTCCGGCGTACATGGTGCCCGTTCGAGCCGGGATTGCCACCTATAATGGCGGGGAGCAAGCGGAGAGCTTTCCCTGTCCCTCTATGGGGGAATGGGTCTGCCTTGTTCCCTATTTATTAAGGGGACTCGGATTTCCAATTAATCGGTTCCTCCGCGAGCTCGTGGAGTTCTACGGCCTCCAATTACACAATTTCACCCCCGCCTCCATCCTACATATCGCCGGCTATGTGGCTCTCTGGGAGTTGTTCCTGGGCTGTGAGGCTCACTTCGAGCTGTGGAAAAGGCTATTTTGCCTCGTCCCTCGCACACAGAGGGGGTGACTTTATCAAGTGGGCGGAGCCAAAATATGGCGCATCGCCGATACCAGATACCTGTCCGGTACTCCGAAGAAGTCACCCGAAGACTGGCCTTCAGAATGGTTTTATATGGAGGACGTTCCCCTTCCGAACCTTGTTCGGCGGGGTCTTCTTGAGTTCAACAATGCTCCTCTGAAGAAACGCCGAAGATGGCGCCCACGAAGCCCCCAGGTGGAAGACAATGGAGAAGTCCTCTATCTGATGAACCGAATTAAAGCACTGGCTCGATCAGGATTGACAGTAATCGAAGTTATGTCGATTTGCCTAATGCGGGGAGTGCCACCACTTCAATATCGTGGGCAAATGCTGCCGCTTTAGCAAAAATTCTGTCCGAATTGTTCAAGGGTGAGGAAGAGGAGTTCACCCGCATCAAGCCACGGGATGGATTCTCCATGTACAATCCTCCAAGTTGGGTAAGTTATATCTCCATGCTCCCATTTTCCCGCATTCTTTGTCGTAAGTATTCACCTTGCAACTTTGCGGCGGGAACTGCGAAAAGCCATAAAGGAGGTCAGCAACCCTTCTCCACAACCAGAGGACCCTGACCGGGCCCTCGACTCCGAACTTGAAGAAGATTCAGTTATATTCGTGGAGCTGATAGACGGCAGTTCTATCAGTTAAGCTGCAACGATGCCATGGTGGCCATTATGGCCGACTATCCCGGACTACTCCCTGCATCGCATGTAAGAAAACCAAAAATCTCAACTCCAAAACTAGGATCCCCTTTGTGACACTTCACCCACCATATACACATGGCATTTTTACAGGGAAGGCATTCAAGACGCCCTGCCGAACCCGCAGCAACGCACCAACAGGAGGCACCGAGGCCGGGTAGGCCAAAAAGGAAGGCGGTCAGGACGAAGACACGACGCAAAGGTATAACAAACCCGCTCCGTGGTTGTCATCTTTCTCGAAATATAATGATGCCCGTGTTTCTTTAGCAGAAAAAATGCTTGTTGGAATATGTCCGATGATGTTACTAATCATGCTTCCACCAGCCGGGCGCCAGGACCGGACATAGAGGCGGAAGCCGATATGGGGAGGCCACCGGATAATCCCCCTACAGAGGATGCAGATAGATTATCCACTACAAACTAAGAGGTGGAAAGCGCCATGAATCATAGGCGCCGCCGAGCCGTACTCCGTGACGCTTGTTTCTCACCGGAGGCATTTGATGCCTTCAATTCTGGAGAGGCGTACCTCCGAGCTGCTCAAGATGGTCTAGCCAGAGCCACGGATCGGTATGTAAAGGATGTACGGGTAAGTAAATCTGATGATTTATATGTATCTGTAGCCCCTGAGACTTGAAACAGTTAGCAGAACTGATTTAAGGATCATCTTTATTATGCAGGTTCTTACAGAGAAGAATACTAGGCTGTCACAGGACCTAGAGGAATGCAAGACCCAACTGCGGGCTGTTGTGGCCGCATTGTAGGAACCGAAAAAGTCACCTGCTGGTAACATTTACTTTAAAGAATGATGGTTACCATGTAATGTGCGGCATGGTGCTACGTCTTGAGCTTGCGTTGGTTTTCCCCGAAGAGGAAGGGATGATGCAGCAGAGTAGCGTAAGTATTTCCCTCAGTTTTTGAGAACCAAGGTATCAATCCAGTAGGAGGCCACTCTCAAGTCCCTCGTACCTGCACAAAGCGATAGCTACTCGCAACCAACGCGATTAGGGGTTTTCAATCCCTTCACGGTCACTTACGAGAGTGAGATCTGATAGATATAACATTTTTGGTATTTTTGGTATAAAGGTGCAAAGTAAAAAGTAAAAGCAAAGTAACAAGCAAAGCAAGATTAAAGTGATGGAGATTGATATGATGAGAATAGACCCAGGGGCCATAGGTTTCACTAGTAGCTTCTCTCAAGAGCATAAGTATTCTACGGTGGGTGAACAAATTACTGTTGAGCAATTGACAGAATTGAGCATAGTTATGAGAATATCTAGGCATGATCATGTATATAGGCATCATGTCCGTGACAAGTAGTGTCACATCCCTAGTTCTGGTATTATCCTAGGCTTGCTTTGTGCATCATGTTTAAATTTTCAAATGAAATTGAAATGGGGATGTTTCAAACCCTAGCACCAAAGCAAATTCAAATAGGTTCAATTTTAAAATGGAATTTCAATAAACCCAAAATGCTCTTCAAAAATGTTCATGGTCTTTGGAAAATGTTGCAAGCAACAACCAGAGGTGATGCACATTTTTGCTAAACATTTTGGATTTTTGAATGAACCCATATGTATTTGAATTGGAGTTGTTTAAAATAATATAAATATTTTAGAGGCTCCAAACATGTTGGAATTTGGTGAGGGCCTCTGGTATATTATAACTAGTGGTCACAAGGAGTCTCAACATTTTTACTTTTGTGCTAGTATTTATTTTAAGTCAAAACAAATGTCAGAAATAGAAAAAAAAATAGAAAACACTTACCTGAGGTCTGGCTTACCTGGCACCCCCAGCCGGCCCAGCCCACTGGCCTTTGCCAGTCACCACTTACCTCCCGCCAGGAGGACGCCGAGCACGTGGCCGACACACGCCGGCGCACGCCCGGCCACCTCCTGCTTCCCGCCACTGCCTCGATGCGCAGGACGACGCCACACAGTCTCCCCGACCCCCCCTCACTCCCTCTCGCTCCTCCCCCTCCTCTGTCCTCTACCCGCAGCACACCCGAGCACGCTCGTCGCCGCCGCTCGCTGCCACCGCGGCCACCGTCCACCACTCGCCTCGCTGACGCGTCTGGAAGAACCGCAACACCGCCCACATCCCCTCCGCCGACTCACGCCTCGCAGGAGGCCCTGCTTCATCGTCTTCACGGTCATCTTCAACCTCGGGCACCCGAGCCCCTCGTCGTCGATTCGCACCGTCAAGGACGTCCCCGAGCCCACTGACCTACTCCGCCGCCTCCCTGTGAGCTCCTGCTCCCAACCCATCTCTCCCTGCCGTCGAATCCCTCCTCTAGCCCCCTGGCCATCGCAGCCGAAGCTCGCCGCAGCCGTGCCTCGTCGCCGTCAAGGCTAGAGCCATTATTGCTCGAAGCCAAGCGCACCACTGTGCTCAATGCAGCTCCAAGAGCCCGCCCATCCTCTCAGCGAGCTTGCTAGCCAAGCGTAGCCCGCGCATAACCAAGCTCCGGGCGCCGCCGCGAGCCCTGCTCCAGCGAGCTCCGCTGTCCCCGCGACCTCCCCTATGCCCAGGTGGATGCAGTCGAGCGCGGGCTAGCGATTGGTAGTCCCCGCGCGCTCTTCCGCCGCCTGTAGCGCGTTCCGGCGAAGCACCGCCGCGCGGTTTGGTCACCACCGGCCAACTCCGGCGGGTGCTGACGTGGCGGCTTAATTAGTGCTTAACCCCCCTTCTAATTACCCCCCCTGAGATTGACCAGTGGGCCCCAGGGCTTAGTCAAAGCTAATCAGCCCAGGTTTGACTCGGGGTTAACCCCAGTGTCACTGACGTGTGGCCCCCACACATCAGGTTTGACCTGGTCAGCCCTGCTGACGCCTCTGTGACGTCACGCTGACGCAGTAATTGATTTTCTGGATTTTAAATAATTTAGGGAATTTCAAAAAATAGTTAAAACTTCTAAAAATCATAGAAATTCAACCGTAACTCCAAATGAAATAATTTATATATGAAAAATCATCAGAAAAATGCAAGGAATCCATTTATGCCAGTTTCATGCATGAAAAACCAACTTATACTTGCTGTATAAGTCAAAACGTAATAATGGCATGTTATATACTAAATTTGGGGTTTGCATATGAATCCTTGGTTCATATGGACTTCAACCAAATTGATGCTAGATGCATTAGGGCAAATCATAGCATCTTTGAAATGTCATCTTCATGCATCATATTGTTGCATATGGTTGTTTATTGATCGCGACACAGTCCCTTCTCGATAGGTTCTACTCCGGAAGGTGTCCCGAGTACCTGTCTGAGGAGCAGTGCTTCTTCGTGGATCTATCAGGCAAGCAACCCCCTTGAGCATTTCGATAAATCCCACTCTCTCGCTCTTGCTCCTTATACTGCATTAGGACAACAACGATTCAAACTGCTACTTTCTGCTGCGGTAGTTGAACCCATTCCTCTACATGACGTGTCATTGCCACAGTAAATAGTTGAAACCCACTAGCATGAGTAGGAGTTGCTTGAGTCTTGATGTGCCTACTCATCCATGCTTGATTTCTTCATGCCAGCTATGCTTAGAGTTGTGTCAGGTCTGATTCATCAGGAATGAATCGGAGTGGTGAACATGTCCTACCGGTAAAGGTTAAGTGTGTGAACACATTTTGGTAAAGGTAGCGATGAGAGGCCATGTAGGAGTACGTGGTGGGTTGTCTCATTGGAACCGTCCTTAAGCATTGAGTTCTGTGTATGTTATCCAAGTCCAGTTACTACCACACATTGGGTTCCGGTTATCGGGCCCCTCTTGGCTTATTAATCCACTTGATCTCTGTCCAGGAGTTGCAACTAGTTTCTGGCGTTTGTAGGTAGTGCTACTTGTCTACCAGGTGGTGTCCGACGGGACGGGCTTGGGACAGACTAGGCACCATGGCACAGTGTACCAAGTGGCACCCGGATGGTGGGCTTGGGGAACCCTGCACACATCGTTTGGGGCCGTGAGCGACACCCCGGCCGGATCTCCTTGCGGATGGAACCCGAATAGGCGATAAACCTGGACGAGAGACTTGTGTGGTTAGTTAGGTCGTGGCCGACACCCTCTCCCGGCTTCCGCTTGAAGGTTGCCGAGGTACATGACGTGTACAGGGCTATAAGTGGTGAGAGCGAGTGTGAAGAAGTACACCCCTGCAGGGTCAATATTATCTATTTTAATAGTCGTTTTCCTCAGATATGGAAACTTGGAGGACTTATGTAGTACATAGACAACTTGAAGTGGATACACTAAAATACGCAAGATAAGCGTGAGTGCTATGGATGGCCTTCTCGTAGGGAGACGGGAACGGATCCATAGTGAGGTATTGATATGGTGAATGTGTGGACTCGTGTGCGTCTTCTCACCTCAAAGAAGTTTCTGATACTCGTAGTATAGGTTAGCCACTGAGTCAAAGCTGGCATGCTACTGTTAAAACTCCACCACCCCCTTTGTTGATAATGTTGCATATGTAGATAGTTCTGATGTAAGACTTGCTGAGTACCTTTGTACTCACGTTTGCTTATTTATGTTTTGCAGTTGGTTACACTAGTGACTTCGACGAGTAGTTTGTATCCCAGCTACCATCTTGTACCCTTGGGAGGGTCGTGTTTAGTCAGGCTTCTTAGTCTTTTCCTTTTGTAGTTGTCTGTACTCAGATATGTAATGCTTCCGTTGCTTGTATGCTCTGAATGATGGGTCATGAGACCCCTGTTTGTATTGAATGCTATGTGGCTCTTCTGGGCCTTTATCTATATGAGTTTGAGATATGTTGTGATGCCATGTTGTACAACACATACTTGCATGTTATGCGTACGTGTAACGTGTATGGCTATGTGTGGGATCTGACAACCTAGTTGTTTACCTCTGGTATCCTCTCTTATGGGGAAATGTAGTCTTGTGCTTCCATGAGCCATAGTAGTCCGCTACAGTCCGGTTCACCGGAGTCCTGCTAGCCCAGCACTACTGCTCCGGAACACTTGACTGGCCGGCATGTGATTCACTTCATTCCTGTGTCTGTCCCTTCGGGGAAATGTCACGCGGTGACATCCGGAGTCCTGCCTAGCCTGCTACAGCCTGGGTTCCCGGAGTCCTATTAGCCCAGTGCTACAACCCGGGTTCATACGCTGTTGACCGACATGCTCGAGGTTGATTCATGTATGCCTGTCCCTGTAAGTTAGTGCTACTTTGGGTTCACGACTAGTCATGTCGGCCCGGGTTCTCTGTCATATGGATGCTAGCGACACTATCATATACGTGAGCCAAAAGGTGCAAACGGTCCTGGGCCAGGTAAGGTGGCACCCATGGGATTACCGTGCGTGAGGCCACAAAGTGATATGAAGTGTTACATGCTAGATCGGTGTGACTTAGGATCAGGGTCCCGACAGCGTTGGTATCAGAGCCAGGTTGACTGTAGGATTACCAAGCCAAACTGGTCGAAGTTGAGTCTAGAAATGCTTTAGTTATATAAGGGAATTGATTGTGGAAGGGAACGTAAGGCTCTTTTTACTCCTTTGCCGCATGTCATTCTTTCTGAGTTAGCCTCTTCTTTTCTACGAGGGTTAAGGCCTAGGCTTCTCCTCTATCTCTCAGGATGACGTGTTACTAAACCGTAAAGTCTTAGGATTGTTGGGTTGTGTATCCGTATAGTTCTACTACTTCCATGTGTCCTCAGTTTGACCCAGAACCTTGATATTATGATGCTGATTGATTATGCTATTCCTTTGATGAATGTCTCAAAATCCTTTTGAGCATTTACAGTCATTATGTTGCCGAAATTGTCCCAAGATTTCAAGAGTTTTCCAATGCTTTTGCATTACATTCCGCATCCTTATGTCAATGCTAATTCCATCCTTGTTTTCCTTGGTTTCTGTGCCAGGATGTCATCTGCTAACTGAGGTTCAGTTGCTCATAGCAAGAACCACGGAGATGGTAGGGATGAGGATCCTCCTGACCAGCCTTTGATGGTAGAGTTATTGTTAGCATCCGAGAGGAACAAGCGTGATACTAACCGCTTGCTGGCATAGATTGAGCAGAACACCGCACATCTGTGTAAGAAGTTGGTTTCCATCACCGACTTCATTGGTCTGAAACCACCCACCTTCCATCATTCCATTGAGCCACTCGATGCGGATGACTGGCTCCGGAGCATCACTCACAAGTTGCATTCTGTGAACGTAGCTGAAGGTGACAAGGTCACCTATGCTACCTATCACGTGGAAGGTCCTGCTAGTATTTGGTGGCAGAGCTATGAGGCTATGCTTCCAGCTGGTCAGATTCCTATGTGGAAGGATTTCACCGAGGCTTTTCGTGAGCACCACATTCCTCAGGCTCTCATTGACCGCAAGAGGGAAGAGTTCTGTAGTTTTACCCAGGATAAGATGCCTGTTGATGCTTATAGTAGGGAGTTTGGAAACCTCGCCCGCTATGCTACAGAAGAAGTGTCCACGGATGCTAGGAAACAGGCTAGGTTCTGGAAGGGTCTCAACCCTAGGTTGCATCGTGATCTCCACCTACATCATTGTGATACTTTCCAGGCTCTTGTGAACAAGGACATTAATGCAGAGACAGCTCAGCTCACTTACGAGGAGTCTCGTAAGCACAACCGTGATATGGGTTCTTCCTCCTGCTCTGGCTCTTAGAAGCAACGGATTTGGATTCCGAACTCAGCTCTTCCACCTGGATATGCACCGAGGCCATCCGATGTGGCGCCTCACCCAGCTCAGCAACGTGTTCCACCCAGGCCTATTAGTGGACCACTTGCCAATGTAGGTCCACGTCCTACCTCAGGAACTTGCTTCACCTGCGGAGAACCAAGACACTATGCACGTGACTACCCTCAGTCCAGTTATACTCCACCCTAGTCTGAGAGGTCTGTTGGCCGTGAAAAGCCATCAGTCAAGATGATTAGTACCAAGCCAGCCTCCATTGAACGAGCATGTGTGCACCATGTCTCAGCTTCAGAAGTTCAATATGATCCCGACGTTGTACTGGGTACGCTTCTTGTCAATTGTCACCCAGCTTCAGTTCTGTTCGATACTGGAGCATCCCACTCCTTCATATCCGAAGGTTATGCTCGGTTGCACGACATGTCATTTTGTGATATGCCAACTCCACTAATAATCCAGACTCCTGGTTCCAAATGGCAAACCTCCAAGGTAAGCCATGGTAATGAAATCCTTGTTGACAGACTGGTATTCCTTGCTTCTTTGATATCTCTCAAGTCTTCAGATATTAACATCATCTTGGGTATGGACTGGATGACAGCTCATCATGCCAAGATCGATTGTTACACTAGATCTGTTCAACTTACACATCCATCTGGCAAAATAGTCACTGTCTCTACTAGAGTTGCAAGGCGTCAACTCTATTCTCTTAATGCCAGCCCTCTTCCAGACCTTGAAGATATTCCGGTAGTCCGTGACTTCCCGGATGTTTTTCCAGAAGAACTGCCAGGTGTCCCACCTGACAGAGATGTAGAGTTTGTCATAGAACTTATCCCAGGAACTGTTCCAATCTCTAGGAGACCATACAAGATGGCACATTTGGAGTTAGCTGAGCTTAAGATACAGCTTGATGAGTCCTTGCAAAAGGGTTTCATCCGTCCCAGTTCTTCTCCTTGGGCTTGTCCTGTCCTCTTCGTCAAGAAGAAGGATGGTACGGATCGGATGGTTGTAGATTATCGTCCCGTTAATTTGGTCACGATAAAGAACAAGTATCCGCTCCCCAGGATCAATGACCTGTATGATCAGCTCGCTGGATCCTCAGTATTTTCCAAGATGGATTTGAGGTTAGGCTACCACCGAATCAAGATCAGAAACGGGGACATCCCCAAAACGGCCTTTGTCACTCGTTATGGTCAATACGAGTACACCGTAATGTCTTTCGGCCTAACCAATGCTCTAGCTACTTTCTCTCGCTTGATGAACTCGATCTTTATGGAGTACTTAGATAAGTTCATCGTGGTTTATCTCGATGATATTCTTATATACTCGAAGGACGAGGAAGAGCATGTCGAACATCTTAGACTTGTGTTAGAAAAACTCAGAGAGCACCGCCTTTATGCCAAGTTCTCCAAGTGTGAATTTTGGTTGCCAGAAGTGACCTATCTAGGCCACGTGATCTCTGGTAAGGGCATTGCTGTCAATCCCGAGAGAGTCAAAGCTGTTCTCGATTGGACTCCACCCGAAACGGTCAAACAAGTTAGGAGTTTCCTTGGTCTAGCCAGTTATTGTCGCCGCTTCGTTGAAAACTTCTCCAAAGTGGCCAAACCCCTCACGGAGCTTCTCAAGAAAGATAAAATGTTTGAGTGGACCCCATAGTGTGAGCACAGTTTTCAGGAACTGAAAAGACGCCTGATTTCTGCGCCCATACTCGTGCCACCGAATTTCACTAAAGACTTTGTTATCTATTGCGACGCTTCGCGTCAAGGACTAGGTTGCATTCTTATGCAGGATCGTCATGTGATTGCCTATGCATCTCGACAGTTGCATCCACATGAGGAAAGTTATCCTACACATGATCTAGAGCTTGCAGTCGTAGTCTATGCACTTAAGACTTGGCGACATTACCTTCTTGGTAACCATTGCGAAATCTACACTGACCATCAGAGTCTCAAGTATATCTTCACCCAACCGGATCTGAATCTCAGACAGAGACGTTGGTTGGAGTTGATCTCAGATTACGACATAGGAATCACCTACACCCCAGGCAAAGCCAATGTCATGGCTGATGCTTTAAGTCGTAAATCCTATTGCAACAACCTCAGGTTGCAACAATGTCAACCACCCCTCAATGAGGAATTCTGTAAGCTTAACCTTCACATAGCTCCTCATGGTTCCCTTTCTACCTTGGTGGCGAAACCTACCCTTACAGATCAGATCATAGAGGCTCAGAAGCATGATACCGGAATTTCCCGAATCAAGAAGAATATTTCCAAGGGAGTTGTTGGCTGTTTCTCTATGGATGAACGAGGTGTTGTTTACTTTGGAAACCGTTTGGTGGTTCCCAAATGTCAACAGATGTAGCAACTGATCCTTAAGGAGGCCCATGAATCCCCTCTCACAATTCATCCCGGTAGTACAAAGATGTATCAGGACCTACGACAGAGGTTCTGGTGGACTAGGATGAAGAGAGAAATCACTCAGTATATTGCCAACTGTGATGTTTGTCATCGCGTTAAGGCAAAGCATCAAAGACCAACTGGCACCCTTCAACCTTTAGCTATTCCCGAGTGGAAATGGGACAAAGTTGGTACGGACTTCATCACCGGTTTTCCCAGGACCAAGAAAGCAAATAATGCTATCTTCGTAGTCATTGACCGTCTTTCCAAAGTGGCTCACTTCCTACCGGTTCGAGAGAGTATCACTGCTAGTCAGCTCGCTGACTTATATATCTCCCGAATAGTGTCACTCCATGGTGTTCCACTAGAGATCAATTCAGACCGTGGCAGTCTTTTCACCTCTCATTTCTGGGAAAGTTTCCATAATGCCATGGGAACTCATCTTTCTTTTAGTACTGCTTTCCACCCTCAGTCAAGTGGTCAGGTGGAAAGGGTCAACCAAAATCTTGAAGACATGCTTAGAGCTTGCGTTATCTCATTCGGTATGGATTGGGAGAAATGTCTTCCCTTTCCCGAGTTTGCTTATAACAATATCTACCAATCCAGTCTTAAGAAAGCAGCCTTCGAGATTCTGTATGGACGAAGATGTCGAACACCTTTGAACTGGTCAGAAACCGGTGAAAGACAATTCTTTGGACCGGATATGATCCAGGAGGCAGAAGAGCAAGTTCGCATCATTCGTGAGAATTTGAAAACAGCCCAATCTCGTCAAAAGAGCCAGTATGACCGTCGTCATAAGGAAGTGGCTTATGAAGTTGGCGACAAGGCTTACCTTCGGGTTACTCCTTTGAAGGGTACCCATTGTTTCGGTATCAAGGGCAAGTTGGCTCCTCGTTACATTGGTCCTTTTCGCATTCTCGCTAAACGAGGAGAGGCTGCCTACCAGTTGGAACTACCCCCACATCTTTCTCGAGTTCATGATGTCTTCCACGTCTCTCAACTCAGGCGTTGCTTCTTGGATTCCATTCATGGAGTGGACCACGAAACGCTTGATCTCCAAGATAACCTCACTTATCGAGAGTACCCCGTTCACATTCAGTATCAAGCAGAGCGTGTCACTTGACTTCATAACATCAAGTTTCTCAAGGTTCAGTGGTCTCATCATTCCGACAGAGAAGCTACTTGGGAGCGAGAAGATCGTCTTCGACTTGAGTACCCCGCTTTCTTTCCGCTAACTCCTGAATCTCGGGATGAGATTTTTTCGAGTGGGGGCAAGTTGTCACATCCCTAGTTCTGGTATGATCCTAGGCTTTCTTTGTGCATCATGTTTAAATTTTCAAATGAAATTGAAATGGGGATGTTTCAAACCCTAGCACCAAAGCAAATTCAAATAGGTTCAATTTTAAAATGGAATTTCAATAAACCCAAATTGCTCTTCAAAAATGTTCATGGTCTTTGGAAAATGTTGCAAGCAACAACCAGAGGTGATGCACATTTTTGCTAAACATTTTGGATTTTTGAATGAACCCATATGTATTTGAATTGGAGCTGTTTAGAATAATATAAATATTTTAGAGGCTCCAAAAATGTTGGAATTTGGTGAGGGCCTCTGGTATATTATAACTAGTGGTCACAAGGAATCTCAACATTTTTACTTTTGTGCTAGTATTTATTTTAAGTCAAAACAAATGTCAGAAATAGAAAAAGAAAACAAAAAAATAGAAAACACTTACCTGAGGCCTGGCTTACCTGGCACCCCCAGCCGGCCTAGCAGAGGCCCAGCCCACTGGCCTCTGCCAGTCACCACTTACCTCACGCTAGGAGGACACCGAGCGCGTGGCCGACGCATGCCGGCGCACGCCCGGCCAGCTCCTGCTTCCCACTGCTGCCTCGACGCCCAGGACGACGCCACGCAGTCTCCCCGACCCCCCCCCTCACTCCCTCTCGCTCCTCCCCCTCCTCTGTCCTCTCCCCGCAGCACACCCGAGCGCGCTCGTCGCTGCCGCTTGCTGCCACCGCGGCCACCGTCCACCACTCACCTCGCTCGTGTCCGGAAGAACCGCAACACCTCCCACGTCCCCTCCGCCGACTCACGCCTCGCAGGAGGCCCTGCTTCATCGTCTTCGCGGTGTTCTTCAACCTCGGGCACCCGAGCCCCTCACCATCGATTCACGCCGTCAAGGACGTCCCCAAGCCCACTGACCTACTCCGCCGCCTCCCTGTGAGCTCCTGCTCCCAACCCCTCTCTCCCCACCATCGAATCCCTCCTCTAGCCCCCCTGGCCACCACAGTCAAAGCTCGCCGCCGCCGTGCCTCGTCGCCGTCGTGGCTAGAGCCATTATTTCTCGAAGCCAAGCGCACCACTGTGCTCAATGCAGCTCCAGGAGCCCGCCCATCCTCTCGGCGAGCTTGCTAGCCAAGCGTAGCCCGCGCCCGCGCATAGCCGAGCTCCGGCCGCCACCGCGAGCCCTGCTCCGGCGAGCTCCGCCATCCCCGCGACCTACCCTATGCCCAGGTGGATGCGGTCGAGCGCGGGCTGCCGATTGGTAGTCCCCGCGCGCTCTTCCACCGCCTGTAGCGCGTTCTGACGAAGCACCGCCACACGGTTTGGTCACCGCCGGCCAACTCCGGCGGGCGCTGACGTGGCGGCTTAATTAGTGCTTAACCCCCCTTCTAATTACCCCCCGTGAGACTGACCAGTGGGCCCCAGGGCTTAGTCAAAGCTAATCAGCCCAGGTTTGACTTAGGGTTAATCCCAGTGTCACTGACGTGTGGCCCCCACACGTCAGGTTTGACCTGGTCAGCCCTGCTGACGCCTCTGTGACGTCACGCTGACGCAGTAATTGATTTTTTGGATTTTAAATAATTCAGAGAATTTCAGAAAATAGTTAAAACTTCTAAAAATCATAGAAATTCAACCGTAACTCCAAATGAAATAATTTATATATGAAAAATCATTAGAAAAATGCAAGGAATCCATGTATGCCAGTTTCATGCATGAAGAACCAACTTATACTTGCTGTATAAGTGAAAACGTAATAATGGTATGTTATATACTTAATTTGGGGTTTGCATATGAATCCTTGGTTCATATGGACTTCAACCAAATTGATGCTAGATGCATTAGGGAAAATCATAACATCTTTGAAATGTCATCTTCATGCATCATATTGTTGCATATGGTTGTTTATTGATTTCCGGCACCGTCCCTTCTCGATAGGTTCTACTCCGGAAGGTGTCCCGAGTACCTGTCTGAGGAGCAGTGCTTCTTCGTGGATCTATCAGGCAAGCAACCCCCTTGAGCATTTCGATAAATCCCACTCTCTCGCTCTTGCTCCTTATACTGCATTAGGACAACAACGATTCAAACTGCTACTTTCTGCTGCGGTAGTTGAACCCATTCCTCTGCATGACGTGTCATTGCCACAGTAAATAGTTGAAACCCACTAGCATGAGTAGGAGTTGCTTGAGTCTTGATGTGCCTACTCATCCATGCTTGATTTCTTCATGCCAGCTATGCTTAGAGTTGTGTCAGGTCTGATTCATCAGGAATGAATCGGAGTGGTGAACATGTCCTACCGGTAAAGGTTAAGTGTGTGAACACATTTTGGTAAAGGTAGCGATGAGAGGCCATGTAGGAGTACGTGGTGGGTTGTCTCATTGGAACCGTCCTTAAGCATTGAGTTCTGTGTATGTTATCCAAGTCCAGTTACTACCACACATTGGGTTCCGGTTATCCGGCCCCTCTCGGCTTATTAATCCACTTAATCTCTATCCAGGAGTTGCAACTAGTTTCTGGCGTTTGTAGGTAGTGCTACTTGTCTACCAGGTGGTGTCCGACGGGACGGGCTTGGGACAGACTTGGCACCGTGGCATGGTGTACCAAGTGGCACCCGGATGGTGGGCTTGGGGAACCCTGCACACATCGTTTGGGGCCGTGAGCGACACCCCGGCCGGATCTCCTTGCGGATGGAACCCGAATAGGCGATAAACCTGGACGAGAGACTTGTGTGGTTAGTTAGGTCGTGGCCGACACCCTCTCCCGGCTTCCGCTTGAAGGTTGCCGAGGTACATGACGTGTAAAGGGCTATAAGTGGCGAGAGCGTGTGTGAAGAAGTACACACCTGCAGGGTCAATATTATCTATTCGAATAGTCATTTTCCTCGGATATGGAAACCTGGAGGACTTATGTAGTACATAGACAACTTGAAGTGGATACACTAAATTCCGCAAGATAAGCTTGAGTGCTATCGATGGCCTTCTCGTAGGGCGACGGGAACGGATCCATACTGAGGTATTGATATGGTGAATATGTGGACTTGTGTGCGTCTTCTCACCTCAAAGAAGTTTCTGATACTCGTAGTATAGGTTAGCCACTTAGTCAAAGCTGGCTTGCTACTGTTAAAACTCCACCACCCCCTTTGTTGATAATGTTGCATATGTAGATAGTTCTGATGTAAGACTTGCTGAGTACCTTTGTACTCACGTTTGCTTATTTATGTTTTGCAGTTGGTTACACTAGTGACTTCGACAAGTAGTTTGTATCCCAGCTACAATCTTGTACCCTTGGGAGGGTCATGTTTAGTCAGGCTTCTTAGTCTTTTCCTTTTGTAGTTTTCTGTACTCAGACATGTAATGCTTCCATTGCTTGTATGCTCTGAATGATGGGTCATGAGACCCCTGTTTGTATTGAATGCTATGTGGCTCTTCTGGGCCTTTATCTATATGAGTTTGAGATATGTTGTGATGCCATGTAGCACATACTTGCATGTTATGCGTACGTGTAACGTGTATGGCTATGTGTGGGATCCGACAACCTAGTTGTTTACCTTTGGTAGCCTCTCTTATGGGGAAATGTAGTCTTGTGCTTCCATGAGCCATAGTAGTCCGCTACAGCCCAGTTCATCGGAGTCCTGCTAGCCCAGCACTACTGCTCCGGAACACTTGACTGGCCGGCATGTGATTCACTTCATTCCTGTGTCTGTCCCTTCGGGGAAATGTCATGCGGTGACATCTGGAGTCCTGCCTAGCCTGCTACAGCCCAGGTTCCCGGAGTCCTGTTAGCCCAGTGCTATAGCCCGGATTCATACGCTGTTGACCGACATGATCGAGGTTGATTCATGTATGCCTGTCCCTATAAGTTAGTGCTACTTTGGGTTCACGACTAGTCATGTCGGCCCGGGTTCTCTGTCATATGGATGCTAGCGACACTATCATATACGTGAGCCAAAAGGCGCAAACGGTCCCGTGCCAGGTAGGGTTGCACCCGTGGGAATACCGTGCGTGAGGCCGCAAAGTGATATGAAGTGTTACATGCTAGATCGGTGTGACTTAGGATCGGGGTCCCGACAAGTAGATCGAAACAATTCTGCATCTACTACTATTACTCCACTCATCGACCGCTATCCAGCATGCATCTAGAGTATTAAGTTAAAAACAGAGTAACGCCTTAAGCAAGATGACATGATGTAGAGAGATAAATTCATGCAATATGAAATAAGCCCCATCTTGGTATCCTCGATGGCAACGATGCAATACATGCCTTGCTGCCCCTTCTATCACTGGGTAAGGACACCGCAAGATCGAACCCAAAGCTAAGCACTTCTCCCATGGCAAGAACTACCAATCTAGTTGGCCAAACCAAACGGATAATTCGAAGAGACTTGCAAAGATAACCAATCATATATAAAAGAATTCAGAGAAGATTCAAATATTATTCATAGATAGACTTGATCATAAACCCACAATTCATCGGTCTCAACAAACACACCGCAAAAAGAAGATTACATCGAATAGATCTCCACAAGAGAGGGGGAGAACTTTGTATTGAGATTCAAAGAGAGAGAAGAAGCCATCTAGCTACTAACTATGGACCCAAAGGTCTGAGGTAAACTACTCA
Source organism: Triticum urartu (assembly GCF_056163025.1). Lineage (NCBI taxonomy): Eukaryota > Viridiplantae > Streptophyta > Magnoliopsida > Poales > Poaceae > Triticum > Triticum urartu. The sequence continues at coordinate 445,806,667 of NC_141876.1, forward strand.
CACTTCATCGGAGAGGCTATGATGATGTAGAAGCCCTCCGTGATGACGGCCCTCTTCCGACGGAGCTCCAGAACAGGCCCCAAGATGGGATCTCGTGGATACAGAAAGTTGCGGTGGTGGAATTAGGTTTTTGGCTCCTGTTCTGATCTTTTGGGGGTATGTGTGTATATATAGGAGGAAGAAGTATGCCGAAGGAGCAACGAGGGGCCCACGAGGCAGGGGGCGCGCCCCCCACCCTCGTGACCGCCTCTTTTGTTCCTTCGAGCAGGGTCCAAGTTTCGTGGATCACGTTCGGTGAGAAATCACGTTCCCGAAGATTTTATTCCGTTTGGACTCCGTTTGATATTCCGTTTCTTCGAAACACTGAAATAGGCAAAAAACAGCAATTCTGGGCTGGGCCTCCGGTTAATAGGTTAGTCCCAAAATAATATAAAAGTGGAAAATAAAGCCCAATATAGTCCAAAACAGTAGATAATATAGCATGGAGCAATCAAAAATTATAGATACGTTGGAGACGTATCACATGACTGCAGATCTAACAACAGATGTTGCTGATGAATCTGGAGAAAATCCGGAGGACCAGCATGATATGCGACAGCTAGAGGCTGGCAAACGCGTGTTGACTGAGGTTAGGCGGGAGAAAAACAATCTGCAAGACGCCAATATTAAGCTGAGCGTGGAACTGAAAGACGTTCGGGGCCAGCTTGCAGAGTCCGAGAAGGAGAATAAGCAGCTTCGGCGCGGCATTTTCAGTAAGTGCTTGAATGAATCCTTTTAAAGGAGTTCGGCGAAGAAGCCGACTAACAGCGTTATGTCTGTAGGTATGCTGGCGGGTCGTCCCGCGGAGGAAATGCCCGGGTCTGCGGGTGATCTTCTATCCGAGCTGTCACATCTGCACGAACAAGTTCGGCAGGTGATGCAGGGTGTTGCCCAGGCCTTGTGGCCGTCCGTCTCCCTGCCAGAAGGCATTGCAGAGCTTGCGGAGAAGCTCAAGGGAGGACGGCGGCGCTTCCGATTATGGAAGATATCAGCCTGCCGACAGGGTGCCAAAGAAGCCTGGGCCATGGTGAAGACGCGATATACCAAGGCAGACCCCAATCACATGGCCAAGGTCGGACCTGTGGGGCCCGATGGAAAAGAGATCCCCGTTAGCTTAGTTTATAGGCAAGTAGAATTAGCCGCAAAGTATTCCCAACAGGATTGTAAGCTAGACCGCCTGTTGGATGGTATAGAAGAGGAATTTAGTCAGTCTGCATGACTATGTAATGAAAGTGACATGTATAATTCCTTCTAGCCAGATTGTAGATCATTTGTCTTGGCGGACCTTTTCGCTTCAACCTCAGGACCCGACAGTCCGGAGTGTATCTGAATACACGTGCAGTTATATAAGAACCGGGGCATGCGTGGAGACCAGACGTAGGGGTCATAAGTGCCTGAACATACAAGTGCCCATCTAGTTATGTTATATTACATGGGTAGTAAGAAACATCTTCCAGGGAGAATAGTTCCGTTAAGGGTTCCTTTCCCTGGGTAAGCATGCCCTAAATTGCATGTCCAGACTGCGATAGGAAACGCAGGAAAAACATCTGGGGGCAGATATGGATAATAAAAATCATCTTCGGAGCCTGGCCGTGTTCCATGGGTTCGGCTCGAGTCGACTAGTCGATGCAACCCATAGTCGGTACGCTCCACATGTCAGAACTTGGTCAATAATGAAGGGACCTTCCCATTTGGGCTCGAGCTTGTTCTTTTTCTTATCCGGTAGGCGTAGAACTAGTTCGCCAACGTTATAAGTTTTGGCCCATACTTCTCTGCTTTGGTATCTGCGAGCCTGTTGCTGATAAAATGCGGAACGGGCTTTGGCTACGTCGCGCTCCTCCTCCAGAGTGTCCAGACTATCCTGCCGATCGAGCTCGGCTTCTCTTTCTTCGTACATGCGCACTCGAGGTGAGTCATGAATTATGTCACAGGGAAAGACTGCCTCTGCGCCGTACACCATAAAGAAGGGTGTGTATCCGGTACTACGATTCGGCGTGGTCCGCAGCCCCCAGAGTACAGAGTCGAGCTCCTCTACCCAGTGCGTGTTAGACTCTGTTAAGGAATGCACTAATCTGGGTTTAATGCCGCTCATTATAAGACCGTTTGCTCGCTCGACTTGGCCATTGGTTTGTGGGTGATAGACTGAAGCATAATCGAGCTTGATGCCCATTTTGCTGCACCAGAGTTTTACCTCATCGGTTGTGAAGTTTGTGCCATTGTCAGTGATGATGCTGTGGGGGACACCATAACGGTGTACGACCCCAGTCTATCACTGGTCCGGATTCGGCTGTTTTAACAGGATTGGCCTCTATCCATTTGGTGAATTTATCCACCATGACCAGTAAGTATTTTTTCTTGTGGGTTCCCCCTTTAAGGGGTCCAACCATGTCAAGCCCCCAGACCGCGAAGGGCCACGTAATGAGGATTGTTTGAAGGGCGGTGGGTGGCATGTGGCTTTGATTTGCAAAGAGTTGGCAACCGGGGCAACGTTGGACCAAGTCCTGTGCATCTGCCCGGGCCGTTGGCCAATAGAATCCTGTACGGAAGGCCTTGCTTACAAGAGCCCGGGCTATGGCGTGGTGACCGCCGAGTCCGGCGTGGATTTGTGCTAAAAGGTTTCGCCCTTCCTCTTCAGAGATGCACCTTTGAAGGACTCCGGTAGTGCTTTTTTATACAATTCTCCCTCATGGACCCTGTAGGCCTTAGATCGTCGCACTATGCAGCGTGCCTCATTTTGGTCCTCCGGAAGTTCCTGCCTAGTTAGGTAGGCCAGGAATGGTTCTGTCCACGGGGCTATAATGGCCATTATTACGTGGGCTGAAGGTGTGATTTCAGTGGCGAGGCCTCCGATTGTGTCAGAGTATTCGGTATCAGGCATTTTGGCCGGGTCCGGACTATGGTTACCGGTGTCCCCTTCCCATACTATGGATGGCTTGAACAGCCTTTCCAGAAAGATGTTGGGGGGACCGCATCGCGTTTTGCGGCGATGCGGGCGAGGATATCCGGCGCCTGATTGTTTTCCCGAGCCATGTGGTGAAATTCAAGCCCCTTGAACCGAGCTGATATTTTTAGGACGGCGCTTCGGTAGGCCGCCATTTTCAGATCCTTGGCGTCAAAGTCTCCATTTATTTGGGATATTGCAAGGTTTGAATCCCCACGCACCTCCAGGCATTGAATGCCCATGGAGACTGCCATCCGAAGACCATGCAACAGGGCTTCGTATTCGGCTGCGTTGTTGGAGTCTGTGTACAATATTTGCAATACATACTGAACGGTATCTCCGGTTGGGGACGTCAGGACGACGCTAGCAGCTAGGCCAGCCAGCATTTTAGAACCGTCAAAGTGCATGATCCAATTGGAGTATGCACCGTACACTTTAGGGAGTTCGGCCTCCGTCCATTCGGTGACTGTCAGGACCCCGATTCCAAGTCACATCGATCTAGCCGGTAACACCTCATATCACTTTGCGGCCTCACGCACGGTATCCCACGGGTGTCGCCTTACCATGGCCCGGGACCGTTTGCGCCTTTTGGCTCACGTATATGATAGTGTCGCTAGCATCCATATGACAGAGAACCCGGGCCGACATGGCTAGTCATGAACCCAAAGCGGCACAGACCTATGGAGACAGGCATACATGAATCACATCGAGCATGTCGGTCATCAGCGATTGATTCCGGGCTGTAGCACTGGGCTAACAGGACTCCGGGGAACCCGGGCTGTAGCAGGCTAGGCAGGACTCCGGAAGTCACAACGTGACATTTCCCCGAAGGGACAGACATACGAACGAAGTGAAACACATGCCGGCCAGTCAAGTGTCCTGAACAGTAGTGCTAGGCTAGCAGGACTCCGGTGAACCGGTCTGTAGCGGACTACTATGGCTCGAGGAACACTAGACTACATTTCCCCATAAGAAAGGCTGCCAAGGATAAACAACTAGATTGTCGGATCCCACTCATACCAAGCATTTCAATCATACACACAATATGCCCGATATGAGTACATACAACATGGCATCACAACAAAACTCTACAACTCAAGTACTTTATTTAAAGGCTCCAGGGAGCCATACATAACATGTTCATACAGATAGGGGTCACATGACCCGACACTCAAGTCATAGAAACATACAAGCACATGCGGAAGCAACTAGTCTGAGTACAGACTCTAGAAAGAAAGAAGGCTTCTCGAAGCCTGTCTATCTACATAGGGCCCTCCATGGCCAGGATCACCACCTGGGTGGCTAGTCACTCGTCGACGTCAAGGTCTACGTAGAACCCATCGGAGGGGGCGGTGTTGTCGTCTGAAAATAGTAATTAAGCAAACATGAGTACAAAGGTACTCAGCAAGTCTTACATCAGAACCTACTATACATGCTTATTCTCAAGAAGGTGGTGGGGTTAATGCAGCAAGCCAGCTTTGACTCTTGGCTAAGATATCCTACGGAACATCACCAGTAAAACAGTTTTCGCACACGAGTCCACTACTCACCAACACAATACTCCACCGGGGATCCTCCCTCGTCATCCTACGAGAGGGCCATCCTCGGTACTCACACTTATCTTGAGTCTTTTATTAGTACCCATTAACTTGTCTATGAACTGTATAGGCAACCAAGTAGTCCTTTACCGTGGACGCGGCTATTCGAATAGTTTTATACCCTGCAGGGGTGTACTTCTTCATACACGCTTTCACCACTTACCGCCGTTTACACGACATGTACTCGGCAACCTTCAAGCGGAAGCCCAGCGAGGGTGTCGGCCACGGCCTACCTAAACACTTATGTCTCTAGTCCAGGTTTATCGCCTATCCAGGTTCCATCTGCAGGGAGTCCGGCCGAGGTTTCCACATACGGCCCCGAACGATGTGAACAGGGATCCCGAGACACCAAACGGGTGACTCGGTACACTGTGCAACGGTGTATCTACCGCAACATAGCCCACCCCTAGGGTCAGCGCTACGCACGGCCGCCAACACATAACCTACAAACACCAGAAACTATTTGCAACTCCTGGACAGAGTACTAGGGTGGTTAAGAAGCCAAGAGGGTCAATTAAGGATCCCAATGCATGGTAGTAGCTGAATCTTAAATCACACATACAGATCTCAGTTCTTAGGGACGGCCTCAATGAAACAACCCACCATGTACTCCTACATGGCCTCTCATTGATACCTTTACCAAAACATGTTCAACACATCCCTCACATTACCGGCATAAGCATTTCACTCTGGCCCATCACCCGGATGAACCAGACCTGACACAACTCTAAGCATAGCAGGCATAGCAAGGTAGGAATCACATACATGGCTCAATCAAGTCCTACACATGCTAGTGGGTTTCATTTAGTTACTGTGGCAATGACAGGTCATGTAGAGGATAAGGGTTCAACTACCGTAGCACACAGCAGTTTGAATCGCGTTGTCTTAATGCAGTAAACAAGAGCAGAAGCGAGAACATGGGTTTGTATCGGAATGATCAATGGTTTCTTGCCTGATGGAGTGGTAGTGGGATACTACCCTTCAGTTGGATACTCGTGAATATCCTCGGAAGCAGAACCTACCACGAAGAACACATTAGAACACAATCAACACATGACGATTTGCAACAATATGATGCATGCTATGACATGGCAATATGAATGTGTCTTGGCCTAATGCAAGCTATAACAGAAAGGAATGAACTCATTTGAATCAAAGATTCAAATCAAAGATTCAAATATTAGCTCATTAAACATGGCCTTAATAGTGCATTTCCTTATTCTGCTTAAACAGCAAGGTAAACTTGTTTTGTCATGCATGAAACCATTACAGATGGATAGATTGAATTTTTCTGATCATTTTTCATATATAAATCTTTGCATTTGGAGCTATGGTTGATTTTCTATGATTTTTAGAAGTTTTAACTATTTTCTAGAAATTCCTGAATAAAAATAAATCCAGAAAATGCATTACTGCGTCAGCATTGCGTCATGCTGACCTCAATAGGTCAAAGGCGCCAGCCCAGGTCAAACCTGACTGGTGGGCCCCTTCTGTCAGCCTCTCAGCTAATTAACAGGATTAGATTAACACTAATTAGCTGTCAGTGGGGCCTGGCCCACATGTCAGTGACTGATTTAATTACAATTAATTAAAACTAATCCTAAATTAGTTAGCAGACGGGCCCCACCTGTCATAGACTCAGGGGGGTCTACCTGGGCCCACCCAGGAGTCAAACTGGGTCAAACTCGCCGGCGACTCGATGCCGGCGAGGCCTGAGACGGTGGCGCAGCTCGGAAAACGCCCACAGGGCACGGGCGAGGCCGTTCTTGGTCTCGTTGGAGAGCTCTTGCAGTCGCGCATCTAGTGGTGGTGGAGGCCGGGCCTACGGTGGCCGGAGACAACGACGGCGAGCTCCAAGGCGGCGGCCGGAGTTCGGCCATGTGCGGGGAGTGGGCTGCGGCGTGCAAACACGGAAACTGAAGCGCTAGCGAGGCACTAAGCGATGCGGCAAGCACGTTGCATAGCACGGGAGGACCAAATGGTCGCCGGAGCGACACCGGCGACGAGCTCGAGCGGAGACGAGCTTCGGCCATGGTGGAACTATGGCCTAGAGGGTGCAAACGCGTGGGAAAGAAGAGGGGAAAGGCGGCGGAGCTCACAGGGAGGTCGATGAGCAGCTCAGTGGGCTCCGGGGCGACCGGAGCGAGGCAAATCGATGAACGGCGTCCGGCGGGTAACGAGGTTGAAGACGATCCGATGGCGGCGATGCAGGGCCTCCGGCGATGCGTGGCTCGGTGGGGAGGGCGAGGGCGTCGCGGCGGAGCTTCTGGACAGGTCAGAGAGGCGAGGGGGTGACAGAGAGCGCGACTACGGCGGTGAGACGGCGACAAGCTCGTCGGCCATGGTGCGAGAGAGGGTGAGGGAGACGAGGGGAGAGTGAGCGAGGATGAGAGGGGGACGTGGGGGTCGTGTGGCACCCCTAGGCGTCTCCAGGCGTCGGCGGAAGCAGGAGGTGGCCGGCGTGTGGCCGCGGGCGCCGGCCACGCGCTCCGCGTCCTTCTGGCACGAGGAGGACGACGACTGGCAGAGCCAGTAGGCTGGGCCGAGCCAGGTGGCTAGGCCAGCACAGGTAAGGCCCAGGTGGGCTTCCCTCTCTCTCTCTCTCTTTTTATTTGTTTCTGTTTTTCTAATTAACTGCAACTATTGGGCTTTAAATAAAATACTAAAACGTTTCCAAAAATCCTGAAAATAATTGTGGGCTCTGTTTAGATTATTTCCAACAGCAAACATTTATTTCCAGGATTATTTGAGCATTTAAATTATTTTATAGAATTTAAATGCCCAAATTCAAATACTTATGATTTAATTCAATGACCTTCTGTTGACCTAGAAAATTGTGCACCAATTTTGCCAGAGGTTTTAACCCAAGACAAGGAGGGTGAACTTTTTAGAAGGGCATTTCAGGTTCATTGAAAATAATTTTAGTAAACCCTAGTTGTTTCCAGGGGGGTGTTGGGGGTTTCTGCTTTCCCCATTTCAAATTTAAGAGAAATTTAAACATGATGCACACTCTAATGCTTGAACTAGCTAGGGTGTGACAGTGACAAAGTCGGCCAATACTTGGGACTTAATGGCTCGTCGAGATTTGTATGTTATGTCGAACGGGAGGAGCTCAATAGCCCATTTGGCAATCCGGGCCGTAGTGTCGCAGTTGTTTATAATATCATTAAGTGGCACTTCCGAGGCTACTGTAATCGAACACTCTTGAAAGTAGTGTCGCAGCTTTCGGGATGCCATGTATACCGCATAGGCTATCTTTTGATAATGTGGGTACCATGATTTGCATGGAGTGAGGACAGTGGATACATAGTATACCGACTTTTGAAGAGGGAATTTATGTCCGTCAGCTTCTCGTTCAACGACGAGCACTGCGCTTACAACTTGATGGGTTGCCGCAATGTACAACAGCATTGGTTCGCCGATGTTTGGCGCGGCCAGGATTGGGTTGGTTGCCAAAATGGCCTTTATTTCTTCCAATCCGCTATGGCAGCGTCCGTCCACTCAAAGTGTTCGGTGCGCCGAGGAGGCGATAAAGGGGTAAAGCCTTTTCTCCTAAGCGGGAGATAAAGCGGCTTAGAGCCGCCATGCATCCTGTTAACTTTTGGATTTGTTTGAGGTCTGTTGGGGTAGCCAATTGTGATAAAGCTCGGATTTTGGCCAGGTTAGCTTCAATACCTCTACTAGAGACAATGAAACCCAGGAGCTTTCCGGCTGGTACGTCGAAAACGCATTTTTCCGGATTGAGCTTAATGTCGTATGTTCGGAGGTTGTCGAATGTGAGCCTCAAGTCGTCTATCAAAGAGTCGACGTGTTTGGTTTTGACGACGACATCGTCTACGTATGCCTGTACTGTTTTGCCGATTTGTTTCTCCAGACATGTCTGAATCATGCGCTGATATGTTTTTTTGACCTTGAATACTGGAGGGTTTACACCCCACAACAATTTATTAAAACTTAAGATAGGAAGTACAGCAAATAGTTCCTTAAGGAAAGGAACTGGGCAGGAAAGGAAAGAAAAACAAAACTAAACAAACTAGTCTAGACAAAAAAGAAAAGTCTAACTAGAAAAATTACAAATGCAGGGCCTCTCAAGGAGGCAGGAAATCAATCCATTTGATCAAAGCATCCCTATGTCTTGACTTGATTCTGTGAGCCAAGAGAGAGATGTCTTGGACAAAGCCATTCCTCCACTGCCTGAAGGTAGGTCTAAGATACCTGAAGACTTTGTCGTTCCTGAATTTCCAAATATTCCACCAATTGAGGAAGACCACTTCAGAAAAGAAAGGCTTATTGAAATCCTTCCTAGCATGGTGTGCAATATGCACCATATCCTGACTATTGAGCCATGAAATTTGTAGATAGTTCCATACTCTCATGCTGAAGTTGCACTGGAAGAATAAATGATTTCTGTCTTCAAGTGCTCCTGTGTGACAAAGTACACACTCAGTCCCATCATTAATCTTCCACTTCCTGCGTTGAATCATATCTTTGGTGTCTACTCTGTCCATAATGACAAGCCAGGCAAACACTTTAATTGTCATAGTACAGCAGGATTTCCATATCCAACAGAGAAGAGGGTTGACAGGAATTGGCTCATGAACAAAGTTATAGTATTTCTTTGCTGTAAACCCAGCTTTCTTCCCATGTTTCCATTGCCAGGAATCATTAGCAGCAACATCGAAGGAAATCCCAGCCATAATTCCAGACATTTGATTAAACTCCCTATAGGCCAATTCAGATAATGGCAAGGAGAACATCCTATGAAACTCACTGGTCTACAACACTTCCATAACAGAGGAATTCTTTTGCAAACAGAAGGAAAAAAGCTTGGGGAATCTGTCTTGGAGTGGTATGCATGAGTTATCAATTTCCCAAGAATCAGACCAGAATAGCAAAGAGTCCCCTCTTCCAACAGATATTGAAGAAACAGCCCTGAATTTATCCATTAGCTTACAGATGTCCCTCCACCAAAAGGAGCCACACAAAGCAGTGTCATGAGGAACTCTCTGATAATAGTAACTGTCCCAGATCAAATGAACCCATGGCACATCTACTTTGTTATAGAACCTATTGAGGAATTTCATTAACAAAGCTTCATTTTGTAGGCCCAGATTAAGTATGCCAAGCCCACCCTTAAGTTTGGGCCTGCAGACCAAAGGCCAAGCAGCCAGAGAATTCCCCTTCTCCTGACCATACTTTCTCCATAGACATTGTCTCTGTATTCTTTCCAGTTGCTTTAAAATCCCTTGTGGTATTGATAAACTATGAAGGAAAAAGATTGGCAATGAAGAGATAACAGAGTTTACCAACTGCAGCCTACTACCTTGGGGCAGAAACCATGAGCTAGCAGTTAATCTTCTTTCCATACAGTCAAGTAGTGGAAGCAGATCAACAATTTTGGGCCTAGTTGTGCCCACTGGCAGACCCAAATATGTGAATGGCATAACCCCTAGTTGGCACCCTAACTGTGCAACAAGAACATTGGCAAAATTGGCATCCACATTGATTGGGTACATTGATGATTTGTGGTAATTAATCTGCAGTCCAGTTGCCAGGGAGAAAGACTTTAGACCAGACTTAAGCACCTCCAACTGAGCAGAATCAGCATTCACAAACAGAAGTGTGTCATCAGCATACTGAACCACTGGGTAATCAGGATCATGAGTTACTAGGGGCAAAGAGAGAAGTCCTTTCATGAGAAGATCATTAATCATAGTCTGCAACAGATCAGCAGCAATCACAAACAGCAAAGGTGAAATAGGATCACCTTGCTTTACCCCACACTTGCACTTAAAATGATTTCCTGGTACCCCATTGAGTAAGATTGAGGATGTTGCTGAGGACAACAATTGCTGTATCCAGGATATCCATTTATTATCAAAACCCTTTGCCACCAAGATCTTTATAATTGCCTCATGCTGAATAGAATCAAAGGCCTTTTCAAAATCAAGTTTGAGTAGCATGATTGGCTTTTTTGACTGATTGCACTGGTGAATGTACTCAAAAGTCCATGCTATACAATCCTGAATGGTTCTTGACTTGATAAAGCCATATTGATTCTTACGCACACATTTGGTTATTTCATCTGGGAACCTGTTGGCAGCAAGCTTAGTGAGGAATTTCAACCCCACACTTGTCAAAGAAATTGGCCTAAAATCTCCAGCAGTTTCAGGTGACAACTTTTTAGGGATTAGAGTTATGAAGGCCTCACTGAGATTTTCAAGCTGAGCAGTTCCAGCATGGAACTCATTGACTAGTGCAATAAAATCTACTGAAATGATTGGCCAACACTTCTTCATAAAAAGACCATTAAATCCATCTGGTCCAGGAGCTTTGTCAGTGGGCAATTCCTTGATAACCTGTTCAATTTCTTTGACCTCAAAAGGTCTAGTGAGCACATCTAGCCCCTACACCCTAGGGATAATAGAAAGGATGTCATTGCCCAGAAAGATTGCTTTCACTGTTCCCATTCTTCCCTTAAAAATCTCTAGAAATTCCTTAGCAATTGTGTAATGGTCTGAAGAAACTGTTCCATCAGACAACTATAGGGAGGCAATTGAATTTTTTCTATCTCTCAGTTGCCATTGCTTGGAAGAATTTGGAACTTTCCTCACCCACTTTGATGTATCTAATAGTGCATCTCTTCTTCCAGTATAGAAATTGGATTCAGTTAAGAACAAAGGCCTGGAGTCTTCCAAATCATCTAACCAAAAAAATCACCCAGTTACACTTTTCAATCAGTATTTTAATATGTGACAAACCCTTCTGCCATTTCTTAAGAGCAAACCTCAAAGACTTTAGTTTGTCCATAATAATTGCTGATATGTGTGTTTTTATGAGAATGTTTGTGCCAAACCTCTTGAACACACTCCATAAAACTAGGTTGATGGACCCAATAGTTTTCAAATCTGAATATGTGAGCCTTTGGGATGTTGGAGCATATAGAAATCACACATGGAATATGATCTGATGCAGTTTTGGCAAGAGGTGTGACTTGAGTATTTGGGTATTGGTCAATCCAGCTGGCAGAGGTAAAAAAACCAATCCAACTACTCAAGAAGAGGGAAATCCTGCATATTAGACCATGTGAACCTTCTTCCCTTTAGAGGTAATTCAAGCAGTCCCAAATGACCTATGATCTCATTGAAAATAAAAGTATCATTGACATCTCCACCAGGAAGATTTCTATTGTCTAGAGATCTAATGAAGTTAATGTCTCCCAACAACAACCATTTCTGTTCAGGTTCCACCTTTAAATTATGAAGCCAACTGGCAAATTCATCCCTTAAGACACCTTGACAGGGTCCATAAACATTGACCAGGTACCATATGTCATCATTATGCACAGACTTGAAACTAATCACAACCCCATATGGTTTAACTTCAATTAAGGTCCCTGAAAAAACATCTGATCGCCACACAATTAAAATGCCACCAGAAGCTCCCCTTGAAGGAGATTCAATAAACTGATCGAAACCCACAGGACAAATGCTCTTAATTAAATTTCGAGGGCACTCAGAGAGCTTGGTTTCCTGCAGACACACAACCGCACATTGACTTTTAGTTACTTTCTGCCTAACCGCACGTTGCCTTGTTTCAGAATTCAACCCATGGACATTCCAACAAAGAACCTTCTAGCTACGCATTGACATTTGATTCATAGGATAATATATAAGAACATAGCAAAAACAGTGTGGCACCTAGTGCCACATAACCCAGACCATAGAAAACCAAAAGTGCCAAGTCTCGACCATAGTGCATAAGTTTAGAGAGGACATAACAGACAACAAATTTGACAGGCTCGCTACACCTAGATAAAACATTAAACTTTAACATTTAAGCACTGCCGGAGGAGGAGTCGTCCTTAGGATTAGCCATAAGCTTCTCCCGTGACAGCAGCTTGGAATCAATTTCCAGCTCTGCTCCAATTGCCTGCAGCACCACGAGCGGCGTCGGCGGAGGGACATCCACAGACTTGTCGTTTCCCACATCTTCAGTGTTGTTGTCCATGCCAGCAGCAGCTTCCGGATTGGGCCGAGCCTTCTCTTCCATGGGCTTGGACCTAGGACGTCTTTTAGCAGGCTGAAGTGAAAGTTGCTCAAAAACCACTGGTTTGAAACCATCCAACTTTGCCGCGCTTCTCGTACACCTTCTAACTGAAGTGTCCACCAAGGGAGCAGATATCTTCCGCCTACCACACTGGTTTTTCTGTCGAGTGGTGGACTCCGTAGCGAAAACCACTGGAGAGGAAACCTCCTCCTGGCCAGAGAGCCCCACAGTCCCAGAATCCATAGCAATCGCAGCATCAGAAATCAACAGCCCATCAGAACCCACAGTAGCAGAATGCCCATCACTTGAGACAGAAGATCTAGTTCTAGACAAGTCACCAAACAAGGATCGAGCAACTGGGCGCCTAGTGATAGTTGAAATAATGCTAGGCAGGGTACTGGGCAAACTTGGGACCAACATGGACATCCCCTGAGAGTCATCAAATGCAATCGACCATTTACGCTTGGAATAGGTGACTGTCCCCAAGGGCTTGAAGAAAATGGACCTGGGCACCTCCTTCACTGAAAAGGCAAACATCAAATTCTCAAACGAACACTTCCAAGGCATTTTAGGCGGAAGAGGTGGTCCAACCACAATCCGAGCCATCCCAATGAAGATCTGATGATGATGAATTACTGGTGGATGATAGGGGACAATAGCCAATGGATTTTCCACCACAACTGCAGGTTGATCCTGAACTTGAGCAATCAGATCGAACAATGGTGGATGCTGCGGCTCAACGACCTGCAGAAGCTGCTCAACAGACTCAGATTCCTCAGGTTGATCAATGACAATGGAGTCTTGATCTTGTTGTGGCATAGCGGGCTGCGAGGGCTGATTATTGTCCTCATCATCTCCCCACTGAGCATTACCCCAACCAGCATCCACTCGGTTATCAGGAGGGGGAGGGGGTGCAAGAGGCGCGTCATTCCATCCAAGCATTGGGTAAGGCGGGAGAACAGATGGTATGTTGTCTGGAATTAGGTGTCCAGGCATTGGATGAGGATTACCATCCAAAGGCATTAGATCCTCATCATTCGGCATCTGGTCGGCAAAGTCTGCCCCAAGAACATAACATGCAGCAGTCCAGGAAACTTGTGCACCCCCCATTCAACATAATCCCCGAAAACCACATCCCTTGGCACCAGAGGCGTATCAGGAAAGATTGCCTCCACAACAGTACGGACCAGGTACGGATCTTCACTATCCCAAGAATGAAACTTTCCAAAAGTACCTACTGCCTGTGAAATATACTCTGTCGTACGATAATCAAGTGGAATCCCAACGAACATGAGCCAGCCCTTACGGAAACCATGATTTCCTTTGAAGTTTTCCCCCTCATCATGCTTCATGAATCTAACAAATCGATCATTTCCCAAGGCAAATGGCGGATGCTGAATCAAAGTGTATCTAACAGACGGATCCCGAACTTGAAACAGACTGACCCCATGAAACCATGGCTGAGAAGAACGAACAAGTATACCTCTATTCTGAAAAAACTGAACCACTTCCTCTCTGACAGGCCCGAGAGGTCCATCCGGAGCAGGCATAACCTCAGCCACCACGTAATCTTCATGGCGTCGAGGTGGGCGAGTCGCAGGCGTGAAGAAGGTGCGGGGCAGACGCCGATCCCCACCATCGATGATGTGATGCCCCGGCGGCACCAGACGATGCGGGTCGAGCTCAAAGTTCTCCATGGCCGGCTGCAGCGGCGACGAGCAGAGGTTTTCTTTCGAAGGGCAGGGGGTTTCTTTGGCAAGGAGGGGAGGAGATTGGAGCAATGTGAGAGGTGGTGATGTGACAGGACTAGATATCCCAATAACTCCGGCTCCCTTCCCCTGATCAGCTGAGGATTCCGAAATACTCATGTTTTGTTGCAGTGAGCTCTGCCTCCAAACCAATCCATGAGCCCGAGAAAAATCATTACACTCATGCCTAGAGTGACCCACACGGGAGCAAGCCGAGCAGACCGCTCGCATTCCACAAGAGACTGCCATGTGGCCCTTCTGAGCGCATACCGTACATGTTAAAACTCGGTCCACCATGTCATCGACCATAGCATCAAACTGCCTGGCTGCCTCTTGTGTAGAAGGGATTTCTAGCGTAACGCCCTCCAGGCTCTGGCACATAGATGAAACCAAACCAATATCAGGAAGCCCAGACGCAGATGGGCCAGCTTCAAGCCCAACAGATGCAATAGAACCCTGACTCGCTGAACTCTCACTTTGTGGGCTGACCAATTGTGAAGGGCCCGATTCTAAAAACCCATTTTGAATTAAAGCGGTTCCCACTTACTCAAATTGCGCCGAGAGATTACCAGAAATCAAGGGCTGCTGATCCACAGAAACCAGACCATAATGAGGCAGAACGGCCGGCCGGTGCAACTCCGGCGACAAGTTAATTGTACCAAACACAATGGGTGGCCTTGTCACCGTCCAATGCTGATCAAGAGCAAGAGGTTGCAGAATGACTACACGCTCATGAGCAGAAAGATTATATCCTCCATCAACTATAGTAACAGTGCAATTCTGAGTAGCTGGGTAACTATAGCCCTTGCAAGCAAAATACCTTTCAAACGTGGCAAAAGATAGCTTCTTACTAGTTGAATTTGAGGATTTGAGAGATGACCGAACCGGGGGATTATGCATTGCCATTAAACCTAACGAGGACCTACACTTAGTAGGACTAATCAGAATCCATTCAGCATCACATTCCTTTCGCCAGATCTTAAGTTCACGAACCCAATTGGGTCCTCCATTACCCCAAAGATGGAAATAACACTTGAACAAATCACAAGCAAATGAGCGTAGATCCATGATAAGAAAGCCAACGTTCTTGCATGAGACTTGGAAAGAAAAAACCTTGTCCTTAACATGACAAACCCGAAGATCAATTGCCGATCCACCAAGCGCAGCTTCTAGCGCCGCCGCCGCAGAATCTTCTGACAGACAAAAGGCGTGCCTACTGAAAGACACGATCACAATGAAAGCCCTCCCTCTTCCCATCAGATGAATTGTGCGACCAGTAGATCGGAAAACTTCATCAGCGAAAACCCTACCCTTGGAGAAATCCAAGACAAGGGTAGATCCACCAGAAGAACCCAAAGGAGATGGGTATTGCCTTGATCCAGAGAAGACGCCGGACAAGATGGCCGGAGAGGATCAAGAAATCAGTGGAGAGAGGTGAAGATCGCCGGAGGGGTGGTGGGAGCGCCGAGGTGGGAGGTGGGAGGAGCCATGCGCTGATATGTTGCGCCGGCGTTTTTGAGCCCAAAAGGCATTGTGTTGAAACAGAAGGGACCGAATGGTGTGATGAATGCCGTTGCGGCTTGGTCGGGCTCCGCCTTCTTAATTTGGTGGTAGCCGGAGTATGCGTCGAGGAAACACAATGAATCGTGTCCTGCGGTAGCGTCGATAATTTGATCGATGCGGGGGAGGGGGAAGGGATCCTTTGGGCAAGATTTGTTGAGGTCCTTAAAATCGACGCACAGGCGCCAGGATTTGTCCTTCTTTGGTACCATCACCAGGTTTGCTAGCCAGTTCGGATGTTTTATTTCTCTAATGAATCCAGCCTCTAATAACTTGGCTAGTTCCTCTCCCATGGCTTGTCTCTTAGGTTCAGAGAAACACCGAAGAGCCTGCTTGACCGGCTTGAATCCCTTTAGAATATTGAGGCTGTGCTCGGCCAGCCTGCGTGGGATTCCTGGCATGTCTGAAGGGTGCCAGGCAAAAATGTCCCAGTTCTCGCGTAGGAACTCTCGTAGTGCGGCATCTACGTCAGGGTTTAATTGTGCCCCGATGGAAGCTGTTTTTGTAGTGTCCATTGGATGGACTTGGAATTTGACTATTTCATCCGCTGGTTTAAAGGAGGTGGACTTGGATCTCTTATCGAGTATCACATCGTCCCTGTTCACCGTGTAGCGCAACGCAGTCAGTTCCTCAGCCGCTAGGGCTTCGGATAATGCCTCGAGGGCCAGTGCGGCTTCTTGTTTTCGGCGCGGAGTGCTATGTCCGGATCACTAGCAAGAGTGATAATTCCGTTGGGCCCGGGCATTATGAGCTTCATGTACCCGTAATGGGGTATGGCTTGGAAGATTGTGAATGCCTCCCGCCCTAACATGGCGTGGTAACCGCTACTGAATGGGGCCACTTGGAACGTAATATCTTCGGACCTATAATTCTCCGGCGTGCCGAACACCATATCTAGTGTGATTTTGCCTGTACAGCGTGCTTCCCGACTGGGGATTATTCCTCTAAAGGTTGTGCTGCTTCGCTCGATGCGGTTTCAGTCTATTTCCATTTTTTGAAGGGTTTCCTCATAGATGAGGTTTAATTCGCTGCCGCCGTCCATGAGTACCTTGGTGAGTCGAAAGTCGTCCACAATTGGACTGAGGACCAATGCGGCTGGTGCTCGGGCTGTTCGAAATTTAGGTTCGTCACTGGCATTGAAAGTAATAGCCGTGTCACTCCATGGGTTTATTGTCGCCATGTGGTAGATTTCGGCAAGGCTACGGAGTGTTCGCTTTCGCCTATTATTTGATGCGAAGGTCTTGAAGAACGTTAATACCGTACTGGTATTTCTGGGATGGTGCTCTGTGGCTTCTGGAATTAGGAGATCCTCGCCACTTTTGGCTACCTGCCGGAGTACCCAACATGCTCTAAGGCTATGTGTTGGTATGGCGCCCTCTGTACTGTGAATTTTACAAGGTCCATTGAGCCATCCCTCAAGTACGGCTCCATGCCCTATAGAGGGTTTTTGCTTTTTGGTAGTTGACCCGGGTGTCTTTTGATAGTGCACCCTTTTATTTCGGACTGGGTTCGTATTTAGGGCCCGATTATCCCAAAAGTTTGTTTCGGTTTTCCAGGCACTTTCCATCGCACAGTACTTTCGTACTATGGATGCCAAGTCAGCGAAGCATGATATCTCACGACGATTTATGGCGTTAAGGATTCCCTTGTACATGCAATTATTGCAGAAAAATAAGATTGTGTCTTCCTCACGACAATCCTTAACCTTGTTCATCGCAAGGAGGAATCTGTCCCAATAGTGATGTACTGTTTCCTGGGGCTCTTGCCTAATGTGGGAAAGATCGCTTATGTTTGGGTGGGTGGGTGGAATTGAATCCGAACCCTTACCCGATCTGGGATCCAGGGGCCGAGGAATTTCCAATTTTGGAAATTCTGGTTCCGGGGTGTTGCCCGATAATCCTGGCCTGCTGCCTGACTCTAAGTTCAGGGATTGGATGTTGTCCTCCCGCGAATGGGTATCCGGCTCGGAGAGCATAGGAATCCGGACATAGTTGGTCCTCAATATGGAGGAGAGGTCCCCGCATTGTTCCTCCACCACTGCAATATGATGGGTGACCGGCGGAGAGTTAATCTCCCTTTGATCGGGTTTAAGCCCAATCTGATCATAGTCTGCTGCGACTCCCAGGGCGGTGATGCGATCCAAGAGCTCGTTTAGGGAGGCGAGCTCCATTGGATCCATCTGTTCAGCGAGTGCCGATTTGACGTGGAGGCTGTTTTCGATGACCTGAGAAGTCATCGTTGGCGCGGCGGCCGAACAGGCGGTCATGATGAAACTGTTGGGGAACGTTGCAGAAAACAAAAATTTTCCTACGGTTTCACCAAGATCCATCTAGGAGTTCATCTAGCAACGAGTGATTAGATGCATCTACGTACCTTATAGATCGCGAGCGGAAGCGTTCAAAGAACGGGGATGATGTAGTCGAACACGACGTGATCCAAATCACCGATGATCTTAGCACCGAACGGACGATGCCTCCGCGTTCAACACACGTACGGAACGGATGACGTCTCCTCCTTTCTTGATCCAGCAAGGGGGGAAGAGAGGTTGATGAAGATCCAGCAGCACGACGGCGTGGTGGTGGATGCAGGGCGTCACAGTAGCAGGGCTTCGCCTATACTACGAGAGAGAGACGTAACGGGGAGAGAGGGAGCACCAAAGGCTGAGGTATGAAGTCCTCCCTCTCCTCAACTATATATAGGAGGGCCAAGGGGGGGTGCGCAGCCTAGGAGATCTAATCTCCTAGGTGCGGCTGCCAAGGGGAGGTTTCCCTCCCCCCCCAAGGCACCTAGGGGTGCCTTCCACCACTTGGACTCTTCCTTTAAGTGGAACCCTAGGCGCATGGGCCTTTGGGGCTGGTGCCCTTGGCCCATCTAGGCCAAGGCGCACCCCCTACAGCCCATGTGGCCCCCCGGGACAGGTGGCCCCACCCGGTGGGCCCCCGGGACCCCTTCGGTGGTCCCGGTACAATACCGATAACCCCGAAACTTGTCCCGATGGCCGAAACAGCACTTCCTATATATAATTCTTTACCTCCGGACCATTCCGGAACTCCTCGTGACTTCCGGGATCTCATCCGGGACTCCGAACAACATTCAGGTTACTGCATATACATATCTTCATAACCCTAGCGTCACCGAACCTTAAGTGTGTAGACCCTACGGGTTCGGGAGACAAGCAGACATGACCGAGACGACTCTCCGGTCAATAACCAACAGCGGGATCTGGATACCCATGATGGCTCCCACATGCTCCACGATGATCTCATCGGATGAACCACGATGTCGAGGATTAATCAACCCCGTATACAATTCCCTTTGTCAATCGGTATGTTACTTGCCCGAGACTCGATCGTTGGTATCCCAATACCTTGTTCAATCTCGTTACCGGCAAGTCACTTTACTCGTACCGTAATGCATGATCCCGTGATCAACCACTTGGTCACCTTGAGCTCATAATGATGATGCATTACCGAGTGGGCCCAGTGATACCTCTCCGTTATCCAGAGTGACAAATCCCAGTCTCGATCCGTGTCAACCCAACAGACACTTTCGGAGATACCTGTAATGCACCTTTATAGTCACCCAGTTACGTTGTGACGTTTGATACACCCAAAGCACTCCTGCGGTATCCGGGAGTTACACGATCTCATGGTCAAAGGAAAAGATACTTGACATTGGAAAAGCTCTAGCAAACGAACTACACGATCTTTGTACTATGCTTAGGATTGGGTCTTGTCCATCACATCATTCTCCTAATGATGTGATCCCGTTATCAATGACATCCAATGTCCATAGCCAGGAAATCATGACTATCTGTTGATCAACGAGCTAGTCAACTAGAGGCTTACTAGGGACATATTATGGTCTATGTATTCACACGTGTATTACGATTTCCGGATAATACAGTTATAGCATGAATAAAGACAATTATCATGAACAAAGAAATATAATAATAATGCTTTTATTATTGCCTCTAGGGCATATTTCCAACAGTCTCCCACTTGCACTAGAGTCAATAATCTAGTTACATTGTGATGAATCGAACACCCATGGAATTCTGGTGTCGATCATGTTTTGCCCTAGGGAGAGGTTTAGTCAACGGATCTGCTATATTCAGGTCCGTATGTACTTTACAAATCTCTATGTCTCCATCTTGAACATTTTCACGAATGGAGTTGAAGCGACGCTTGATGTGCCTCGTCTTCTTGTGAAACCTGGGCTCCTTGGCAAGTGCAATAGCTCCAGTGTTATCACAAAAGAGTTTGATTGGCCCCGACGCATTGGGTATGACTCCTAGGTCGGTGATGAACTCCTTCACCCATATTGCTTCATGTGCTGCCTCCGAGGCTGCCATGTACTCCGCTTCACATGTAGATCCCGCCACGACGCTTTGTTTGCAGCTGCACCAGCTCACTGCTCCACCATTCAACATATACACGTATCCGGTTTGTGACTTAGACTCATCCAGATCTGTGTCGAAGCTAGCATCGACGTAACCCTTTACGACGAGCTCTTCGTCACCTCCATAAATGAGAAACATTTCCTTAGTCCTTTTCAGGTACTTCAGGATATTCTTGACCGCTGTCCAGTGTTCCTTGCCGGGATTACTTTGGTACCTTCCTACCAAACTTACGGCAAGGTTTACATCAGGTCTGGTACACAGCATGGCATACATGATAGAACCTATGGCTGAGGCATAGGGGATGACACTCATCTCTTCTATCTCTTCTGCCGTGGTCGGACATTGAGCTGAGCTCAATTTCATACCTTGCAAAACAGGCAAGAACCCTTTCTTGGACTAATCCATTTTGAACTTTTTCAAAATCTTATCAAGGTATGTGCTTTGTGAAAGACCTATGAGGCGTCTTGATCTATCTCTGTAGATCTTGATGCCTAATATATAAGCAGCTTCTCCAAGGTCCTTCATTGAAAAACTTTTATTCAAGTAGGCCTTGATGCTGTCCAAGAGTTCTATATCATTTCCCATCAAAAGTATGTCATCTACATATAGTATGAGAAATGCTACAGAGCTCCCACTCACTTTCTTGTAAACGCAGGCTTCTCCATAAGTCTGCGTAAACCCAAACGCTTTGATCATCTCATCAAAGCGAATTTTCCAACTCCGAGATGCTTGCACCAGCCCATAAATCGAGCGTTGGAGCTTGCACACCTTGTCAGCATTCTTAGGATCGACAAAACCTTCCGGCTGCATCATATACAATTCTTCCTTAAGGAAACCATTAAGGAATGCCGTTTTGACGTCCATTTGCCATATTTCATAATCATAGAATGCGGCAACTGCTAACATGATTCGGACGGACTTCAGCTTCGCTACCGGTGAGAAAGTCTCATCGTAGTCAACCCCTTGAACTTGTCGATAACCCTTAGCGACAAGTCGAGCTTTATAGATGGTCACATTACCATCCGCGTCTGTCTTCTTCTTAAAGATCCATTTATTTTCTATGGCTCGCCGCTCAACGGGCAAGTCAGTCAAAGTCCATACTTCGTTTTCATACATGGATCCTATCTCGGATTTCATGGCTTCTAGCCACTTGCCGGAATCCGGGCCCGCCATCGCTTCTTCATAGTTCGAAGGTTCACTGTTGTCTAACAACATGATTTCCAAGACAGGGTTGCCGTACCACTCTGGTGCGGAACGTGTCCTTGTGGACCTTCGAATTTCAGTAGGAGCTTGATCAGAAGTATCTTGATCATCATTAATAACTTCCTCTCTAGTCGGTGCAGGTGCCTCAGGAACATTTTCTTGAGTTGCGCCATTTACCGGTTCAAGAGGCAATACTTCATCAAGTTCTACTTTCCTCCCACTTACTTGTTTCGAGAGAAACTCTTTCTCCAGAAAGGATCCATTCTTGGCAACAAAGATCTTGCCTTCGGATCTGAGGTAGAAGATATACCCAATGGTTTCTTTAGGGTATCCTATGAAGACGCATTTTTCCGATTTGGGTTCGAGCTTTTCAGGTTGAAGTTTCCTGACATAAGCATCGCATCCCCAAAATTTTAGAAACGACAGCTTAGGTTTCTTCCCAAACCATAATTCAAACGGTGTCGTCTCAACGGATTTCGACGGAGCCCTATTTAAAGTGAATGCGGCAGTCTCTAAAGCATAGCCCCAAAAAGATAGCGGTAAATCGGTAAGAGACATCATAGATCGCACCATATCTAATAGAGTGCGATTACGACGTTCGGACACACCATTACGCTGAGGTGTTCCAGGCGGCGTGAGTTGTGAAACTATTCCACATTTTCTTAAGTGTGTGCCAAATTCGTGACTCAAGTATTCTCCTCCACGATCTGATCGTAGAAACTTGATTTTCCTGTCACGTTGATTCTCAACTTCACTCTGAAATTCCTTGAACTTTTCAAAGGTTTCAGACTTGTGTTTCATTAAGTAGACATACCCATATCTACTTAAGTCATCAGTGAGGGTGAGAACATAATGATAGCCACCGCGAGCCTCAACACTCATTGGACCGCACACATCAGTATGTATGATTTCCAATAAGTTGGTTGCTCGCTCCATTATTCCTGAGAACGGAGTCTTGGTCATTTTACCCATGAGGCATGGTTCGCACGTGTCAAATGATTCATAATCAAGAGACTCTAAAAGTCCATCTGCATGGAGCTTCTTCATGCGTTTGACACCTATGTGACCAAGGCGGCAGTGCCACAAGTATGTGGGACTATCGTTATCAACTTTACATCTTTTGGTATTCACACTATGAATATGTGTAATATTACGTTCGAGATTCATTAAGAATAAACCATTGACCATCGGAGCATGACCATAAAACATATCTCTCATATAAATAGAACAACCATTATTCTCAGATTCAAATGAGTAGCCATCTCGTATTAAATGAGATCCCGATACAATGTTCATGCTCAAACTTGGCACGAAATAACAATTATTGAGGTTTATAACTAATCCCGTAGGTAAATGTAGAGGTAGCGTGCCGACGGCGATCACATCAACCTTGGAACCATTCCCGACGCGCATCGTCACCTCGTCCTTTGCCAGTCTCTGTTTATTCTGCAGCTCCTGCTGTGAGTTACAAATATGAGCAACGGCACCGGTATCAAATACCCAGGAGTTACTTCGAGTACTGGTAAGGTACACATCAATTACATGTATATCACATATACCTTTTGTTTTGCCGGCCTTCTTGTCCGCTAAGTATTTGGGGCAGTTCCGCTTCCAGTGACCTTTCCCTTTGCAATAAAAGCACTCCGTCTCAGGCTTGGGTCCATACTTTGACTTCTTCTTCCCAGCAGCTTGCTTGCCGGGCGCGGCAACTTCCTTGCCGTCCTTCTCAAAGTTCTTTTTACCCTTGCCCTTCTTGAACTTAGTGGTTTTATTGACCATCAACACTTGATGTTCCTTCTTGACTTCTACCTCTGCTGATTTCAGCATTGCAAATACTTCAGGAATGGTCTTTTCCATCCCCTGCATATTGAAGTTCATCACAAAGCTCTTGTAGCTTGGTGGAAGCGACTGGAGGATTCTGTCAATGACCGCATCATCCGGGAGATTAACTCCCAGCTGAGTCAAGCGGTTACATAACCCAGACATAGTGAGTATGTGCTCACTAACAGAACTATTTTCCTCCATCTTACAGCTGAAGAATTTGTCAGAGACTTAATATCTCTCGACCCGGGCATGAGCTTGGAAAACCATTTTCAGCTCTTCGAACATCTCATATGCTCCATGTCTCTCAAAACGCTTTTGGAGCCCCGACTCTAGGCTGTAAAGCATGCCGCACTGAACGAGGGAGTAGTCATCGGCACGTGTCTGCCAAGCGTTCATAACGTCTTGGTTCTGTGGGACGGGTGGATCACCTAGCGGTGCTTGTAGGACATAATCTTTCTTGGCAGCTATGAGGATGATCCTCAGGTTCCGGACCCAGTCCGTATAGTTGCTGCCATCGTCTTTCAGCTTGGTTTTCTCTAGGAATGCGTTGAAATTGAATACAACGTTGGCCATTTGATCTACAAGACATATTGTAAAGATTTTAGAGTAAGTTCATGATAATTAAGTTCATCTAATCAAATTATTAATGAACTCCCACTTAGATAGACATCCCTCTTCTAGTCATCTAAGTATAACATGATCCGAGTTGGCTAGGCCGTGTCCGATCATCACGTGACACGGACTAGTCAACGTCGGTGAACATCTTCATGTTGATCGTATCTTCTATACGACTCATGCTCGACCTTTTGGTCTTCTGTGTTCCGAGGCCATGTCTATGCACATGCTAGGCTCGTCAAGTCAACCTAAGTGTATTGCGTGTGTAAATCTGTCTTACACCCGTTGTATGTGAACGTAAGGATCTATCACACCCGATCATCACGTGGTGCTTCGAAACGACGAACTGTAGCAACGGTGCACAGCTAGGGGGAACACTTTCTTGAAATTATTATGAGGGATCATCTTATTTACTACCATCGTTCTAAGCAAACAAGATGCAAAACATGATAAACATCACATGCAATCAAATAATAATAGTGACATGATATGGCCAATATCACATAGCACCTTTGATCTCCATCTTGGGGCTCCATGATCATCCTGTCACCGTCATACTCATCGACATGTAAGTTGTGATTCCTATTACAATAGCATGAACATCTCATACATCACATATAGATCATTCATCATTCATCACAACTTTGGCCATATCACATCACATAGCATACCCTGCAAAAACAAGTTAGACGTTCTCTAATTGTTGTTTGCATGTTTTACGTGGCTGCTATGGGTTTCTAGCAAGAACGTTTCTTACCTACGCAAAGACCACAACGTGATATGCCAATTGCTATTTACCCTTCATAAGGACCCTTTTTATCGAATCCGATCCGACTAAAGTAGGAGAGACAGACACCCGCTAGCCACCTTATGCAACTAGTGCATGTCAGTCGGTGGAACCTGTCTCACGTAAGAGTACGTGTAAGGTCGGTCCGGGCCGCTTCATCCCACGATGCCGCCGAATCAAGATAAGACTAGTAACGGCAAGCATATTGAACAAAATCAACGCCCACAACTACTTTGTGTTCTACTCGTGCAAGAGAACTACGCATAGACCTAGCTCATGATGCCACTGTTGGGGAACGTTGCAGAAAACAAAAATTTTCCTACGGTTTCACCAAGATCCATCTAGGAGTTCATCTAGCAACGAGTGATTAGATGCATCTACGTACCTTGTAGATCGCGAGCGGAAGCGTTCAAAGAACGGGGATGATGTAGTCGAACACGACGTGATCCAAATCACCGATGATCTTAGCACCGAACGGACGATGCCTCCGCGTTCAACACACGTACGGAATGGATGACGTCTCCTCCTTTCTTGATCCAGCAAGGGGGGAAGAGAGGTTGATGAAGATCCAGCAGCACGACGGCGTGGTGGTGGATGCAGGGCGTCACAGTAGCAGGGCTTCGCCTATACTACGAGAGAGAGACGTAACGGGGAGAGAGGGAGCACCAAAGGCTGAGGTATGAAGTCCTCCCTCTCCTCAACTATATATAGGAGGGCCAAGGGGGGGTGCGCAGCCTAGGAGATCTAATCTCCTAGGTGCGGCTGCCAAGGGGAGGTTTCCCTCCCCCCCAAGGCACCTAGGGGTGCCTTCCACCACTTGGACTCTTCCTTTAAGTGGAACCCTAGGCGCATGGGCCTTTGGGGCTGGTGCCCTTGGCCCATCTAGGCCAAGGCGCACCCCCTACAGCCCATGTGGCCCCCCGGGACAGGTGGCCCCACCCGGTGGGCCCCCGGGACCCCTCCGGTGGTCCCGGTACAATACCGATAACCCCGAAACTTGTCCCGATGGCCGAAACAGCACTTCCTATATATAATTCTTTACCTCCGGACCATTTCGGAACTCCTCGTGACTTCCGGGATCTCATCCGGGACTCCGAACAACATTCAGGTTACTGCATATACATATCTTCATAACCCTAGCGTCACCGAACCTTAAGTGTGTAGACCCTACGGGTTCGGGAGACAAGCAGACATGACCGAGACAACTCTCCGGTCAATAACCAATAGTGGGATCTGGATACCCATGATGGCTCCCACATGCTCCACGATGATCTCATCGGATGAACCACGATGTCGAGGATTAATCAACCCCGTATACAATTCCCTTTGTCAATCGGTATGTTACTTGCCCGAGACTCGATCGTTGGTATCCCAATACCTTGTTCAATCTCGTTACCGGCAAGTCACTTTACTCGTACCGTAATGCATGATCCCATGATCAACCACTTGGTCACCTTGAGCTCATAATGATGATGCATTACCGAGTGGGCCTAGTGATACCTCTCCGTTATCCAGAGTGACAAATCCCAGTCTCGATCCGTGTCAACCCAACAGACACTTTCGGAGATACCTGTAATGCACCTTTATAGTCACCCAGTTACGTTGTGACGTTTGATACACCCAAAGCACTCCTACGGTATCCGGGAGTTACACGATCTCATGGTCAAAGGAAAAGATACTTGACATTGGAAAAGCTCTAGCAAACGAACTACACGATCTTTGTACTATGCTTAGGATTGGGTCTTGTCCATCACATCATTCTCCTAATGATGTGATCCCGTTATCAATGACATCCAATGTCCATAGCCAGGAAATCATGACTATCTGTTAATCAACGAGCTAGTCAACTAGAGGCTTACGAGGGACATATTATGGTCTATGTATTCACACGTGTATTACGATTTCCGGATAATACAGTTATAGCATGAATAAAGACAATTATCATGAACAAAGAAATATAATAATAATAATAATGCTTTTATTATTGCCTCTAGGGCATATTTCCAACAGAAACCGCCTAGCCGGAGAGTTTGGCCGACAGCCAAAGCTCCCCCAATAGTAGTACCGTCTTTAAACACGAGAGGAGACATCCTTCCTTATTGCGATGGCACAGTGGAACTCTCAATGAAAGCACCAATGTCGGTGTCAAAACCGGCGGATCTCGGGTAGGGGGTCCCGAATTGTGCGTCTAAGGCGGATGGTAACAGGAGGCAGGGGACACAATGCTTTACCCAGGTTCGGGCCCTCTTGATGGAGGTAAAACCCTACGTCCTGCTCGATTTGTTCTTGATGATATGGGTATTACAAGAGTTGATCTACCATGAGATCGGAGAGGCTAAACCCTAGAAGCTAGCTATGGTATGATTGTATGTTGTCCTACGGACTAAAACCCACTGGTTTATATAGACACCAGAGGGGGCTAGGGTTACACAAGGTCGGTTACAAAGGAGGAGATACACACATCCGTATTGCCTAGCTTGCCTTCCACGCCAAGTAGAGTCCCATCCGGACACGCGACGAAGTCTTCAATCTTGTATCTTCATAGTCCAACAGTCCGGCAAAAGGATATAATCTGGCTGTCTGGATACCCCCTAATCCAGGACTCCCTCATAAGCACTTCTCCCATTGCATGAAAGATCAATCTAGTAGGCCAAACCAAACTGATAATTCGAAGAGACTTGCAAAGATAACCAATCATACATAAAAGAATTCAGAGAAGATTCAAATATCGTTCATAGATAATCTTGATCATAAACCCACAATTCATTGGTCTCAACAAACACACCGCAAAAAGAAGAAGATTACATCGAATAGATCTCCACAAGAGAGGGGGAGAACATTGTATTGAGATCCAAAAAGAGAGAAGAAGCCATCTAGCTAATAACTATGGACTCGAAGGTCTGAGGTAAACTACTCACACTTCATCGGAGAGGCTATGGTGTTGATGTAGAAGCACTCCATGATGAATGCCCCCTCCGGCGGAGCTCCGGAACAGGCCCCAAGATGGGATCTCGTGGATACAGAAGGTTGCGGCGGTGGAATTAGGTTTTTGGCTCCATATTTGATCGTTTGGGGGTACGTAGGTATATATAGGAGGAAGGAGTACGTCGGTGGAGCAACAGGGGGCCCACGAGGGTGGAGGGCGCGCCTGGGGGGTAGGCATGCCCCCTACCTCGTGGCTTACTTCTTTATTTCTTCACGTAGGGTCCAAGTCTCCTGGATCATGTTCGTTCCGAAAATCACGTTCCCGAAGGTTTCATTCCGTTTGGACTCCGTTTGATATTCCTTTTCTGCGGAACTCTGAAATAGGCAAAAAAACAGCAATTCTGGGCTGGGCCTCCGGTTAATAGGTTATTCCCAAAAATAATATAGAAGTGGATAATAAATCCCAATAATGTCCAAAACAGTAGATAATATAGCATGGAGCAATCAGAAATTATAGAGACATTGGAGACGTATCAGAGGGCTTTTCCGGCATTAAACTCGGCTAAAACTTTTTCGAGACCAAGGTAATCTATGACAACTCGGATACAATGCAGTGTTGGAGCTCGGATACATTCCGGCGTTGAAGCTCGGAAGCGGTCCAACATTGGTGCTCGGCTGCAAAAGATACCTCAAATGCAGTCCGGCGTTGGAGCTCGGACGCAAGAGGACACCACCGCATGGGAAACACTTCAAACCCGAGGTGGGCGTAAAAATAACATGGCATTGATAACGGCCGATAACTTAAAGGGGCTCCTCAGGATACTCGACGTGTAAACTCTTTGGATTTACTTTGGCGATCCTCAAGATCGAAGATAATAAGATTTGTTGAACTAGTTTTCAAGACCGACAACCGAAGATGAAGAACAGATCGGAAGAATCGAGGAGCATCCCCAACTTGAAGACCGGTTCAGGGGGCTACTGACGGTGTCCTGAACTAGGGGGTACTCACCATGTCATCTCCCGACCAGTTGGATCGGGCCGAGGACCCCCATGGCGGTTCACTCATGGGCCACTTCGGGCAGCCCATGCCGCACACGAGGAAGATTCCACAAGACTTGATGATCAAGAGAAGGACTCCTCTCCACCAATGTATTCGACTAGGACTCTTGTTATCCTAGGCCTCTGGCACATTATATAATCCGAGGACAGACTTGTCGCTAGATTATTCTGACATTATTCATCATACCCTCAGGTTTAGACCACAACATATGATCTCGAGGTAGATCAACTATGTACTTGATACTCCATCAATATAAACAAGAGCAGGACATAGGGTTTTACCTCCATCAAGAGGGCCCGAACCTGGGCAAAACATTGTCTCCTTCGTTCCTGTTACCATTGATCCGAGAATCCATAGCTCGGGACCCCCTACCCCGAGAGTTGCCGGTTTTGACACCAACACGCACCCTGTAGCCACACAAGTTGATAGTTGTCTTAGCCGTGTGTGGTGCCCCCCTCCATGGATTTCCACCTCGGTCATATTGTTGTAGTGCTTAGGCGAAGCCCTGCGTCGGTAACTTCATCATCACCATTGCTACCTCTTGAGCACTGCATTGGTTTTCCCTTGAAGAGGAAAGGGTGATGCAGCAGAGCAGCGTAAGTATTTCCCTCAGTTTTTGAGAACCAAGGTATCAATCCAGTAGGATGGCACGGACGAGTCCCTCGGACCTACACAAACAAATAAACTCCTCACAACCAACAGATAAAGGAGTTGTCAATCCCTTCACGGTCACCTACGAGAGTGAGATCTGATAGATATGATAAGATAATATTTTTGGTATTTTTATGATAAAGAGAAATAAAGATGCAAGTAAAATAAATGGCAAAGGAAATAACTATGTATTGTAAGATTAATATGATGGAAAATAGACCCGGGGGCCATAGGTTTCACTAGAGGCTTCTCTCGAGAGCATAAGTATTACGGTGGGTGAACAAATTACTGTTGAGCAATTGACAGAATTGAGCATAGTTATGAGAATATCTAGGTATGATCATGTATATAGGCATCACGTCCAAGACAAGTAGACCGACTCCTGCCTGCATCTACTACTATTACTCCACACATCGACCGCTATCCAGCATGTATCTAGAGTATTAAGTTCAAGAGAGAGTAACACTTTAAGCAAGATGACATGATGTAGAGGGATAAACTCATGCAATATGATAAAAACTCCATCTTCTTATCCTCGATGGCAACAATACAATATGTGCCTTGCTGCGCCTACTATCACTGGGAAAGGACACCGCAAGATTGAACCGAAAGCTAAGCACTTCTCCCATTGCAAGAAAGATCAATCTAGTAGGCCAAACCAAACTGATAATTCGAAGAGACTTGCAAAAATAACCAATCATACATAAAAGAATTCAGAGACGATTCAAATATTTTTCATAGATAATCTTGATCATAAACCCACAATTCATCGGTCTCAACAAACACACCGCAAAAAGAAGAATACATCAAATAGATCTCCACAAGAGAGGGGGAGAACATTGTATTTAGATCCAAAAAGAGAGAAGAAGCCATCTAGCTAATAACTATGGACCCGAAGGTCTGAGGTAAACTACTCACACTTCATCGGAGAGGCTATGGTATTGATGTAGAAGCCCTCCGTGATGGATGCCCACTCCGGCGGAGCTCCAGAACAGGCCCCAAGATGGGATCTCGTGGATACAGAAGGTTGCGGCGGTGGAATTAGGTTTTTGGCTCCGTTTTTGATCGTTTGGGGGTACATAGGTATATATAGGAGGAAGGAGTACGTCGGTGGAGCAACAGGGGGCCCGCGAGGGTGGAGGGCGCGTGAGGGAGTCCTGGATTAGGGGGTCTCCAGACAGCCGGACTATATCCTTTGGCCGGACTGTTGGACTATGAAGATACAAGATTGAAGACTTTGTCTCGTGTCTGGATGGGAATCTACTTGGCGTGGAAGGCAAGCTAGGCAGTACGGATATAGATATCTCCTCCTTTGTAACCAACCTCGTGTAACCCTAACCCCCTCTGGTGTCTATATAAACCGGAGGGTTTTAGTCCGTAGAACAACATACAATCATACCATAGGCTAGCTTCTAGGGTTTAGCCTCTCCGATCTCGTGGTAGATCAACTCTTGTAATACTCATATTATCAAGAATAAATCAAGCAGGACGTAGGGTTTTACCTCCATCAAGATGGCCCGAACCTGGGTAAAACATCGTGTCCCTTGCCTCCTGTTACCATCCGCCTTAGACGCACAGTTCGGGACACCCTACCCGAGATCCGCCGGTTTTGACACCGACATTGGTGCTTCCATTGAGAGTTCCTCTGTGTCGTCGCCGTTAGGCTTCATGGCTCCTACTATCATCGATAGAGATGCAGTCTAGGGTGAGACTTTTATCCCCGGACAGGTCTTTGTGTTCGGCGGCTTCGCACTGCGGGCCAACTCGCTTGGCCATCTGGAGCAGATCAAAAGTTACGCCCCTGGCCACCAGGTCAGGTTTGGAAGCTTAAATCACACGGGCGATATCCGCGGAGACATGATCTTGGACGGATTCGAGCCCCTGCCTTGTGCGCCACGCGGTCACGATGAGTACGATTTAGCTCTACCATCATACCGTATTCAGGAGATCGCACCGGGGCCGCTCCGAGCTTCAATTCGGAGCCAGTTGCGCCATCCATGGACGGGTGGATAGACCCCATCATGGAGGTCGTATCCTCAGCGGTGATCGAGCCGAATATCGACCTTACCCTTCACGAGAGTTGTGCTACCAAACAGTCAGATCCTTCTCCGGCCGCGGACTCCGAACCGCCTGTGCCCGTTCCTATCGAATCCGATTGGGCGCCGATCATGCAGTTTACCTCCGTGGATATTTTTCAGCACTTGCCCTTCGGCGACATACTGAACTCATTAAGGTCCCTCTCCATGTCAGGAGGATCCTGGCCGAACTATGTCCGGCAGGTTGGGATGCGGATGACAAAGAAATTCATCACCCACCCACCACCCACTTAGTAGCCACTGTTGACAACTTAACCGACATGCTCGACTTCAACACCAAAGACAACGACGGTATGGACGACGATGCGGGAGACGAAGAGGAACCACTGCCCACAGGGCACTGGACAGCCACCTCATCATACGATATATACATGGTGGACACACCCAAAGAAGGCAATGGCGACGAGACAACGGAGGATGACCCCTCCAAGAAGCAACCCAAGCGTCGGCGTCAGCGGCGCCGCTCTAAGTCCCGCCAAGGCAAAAGCGGTGATACCAGCACAGGAGATAATAGCACTCTGGACAGTGCCGAAGACGGCAACAATCCCCTCTAGCAAGATTTAGGGCAGGAGGATGGAGAAGTCAGCCCTCCAGAGAGAGCGGCAGATGGAGAGGCGGAGGATGATAATTACATGCCTCCCTCCGAAGACGAGGCAAGCCTCGACGATGGCGAATTCGTCGTGCCTGAGGATCCCGTCGAACAAGAGCGCTTCAAGCGCCGGCTTATAGCCCAGTATAGAGGCGCCACACACCCCCTATGCTTCACCGACGAAGTAATGGATCATCAAATCCCGGAGGGTTTCAAACCCGTAAATATAGAATCATACGACGGCACAACAGATCCTACGGTATGGATCGAGGATTTCCTCCTGCATATCCACATGGCCCGCGGTGATGATCTACATGCCATTAAATACCTCCCACTCAAGCTCAAAGGACAAGCTCGGCATTGGCTCAATAGCTTGCCAGCAGAGTCCATTGGCTGTTGGGAGGATCTGGAAGCCGCATTCCTTGACAACTTCCAGGGCACTTACGTGCGACCGCCAGATGCTGATGACTTGAGCCACATAATTCAGCAGCCAGAGGAATCGGTCAGGCAATTCTGGACACGGTTCCTAACAAAGAAAAATCAAATCATCGACTGTCCGGATGCTGAGGCCCTAGCAGCTTTTAAGCACAACATCCGCGACGAGTGGCTCGCCCGGCAGCTTGGCCAGGAAAAGCCGAAATATATGGCAGCCCTCACGACACTCATGACCCGCTTTTGTGCGGGAGAAGACAGCTGGCTGGCTCACAGCAATAACATATTAAAGAACCATGGTACTTCGGATACCAAGGATGGCAATGGCAGGTCATGTCACAACAAACATAAGCGCCACATTAATAGTGACAATACCGAGGATACGACAGTCAATGCCGGATTCAAAGGCTCTAAACCCGGTCAGCAGAAAAAGCCATTCAAAAGAAGCACTCCGGGCCCGTCCAGTTTGGACCGTATACTCGATTGCTCGTGCCAAATACACGGCACCCCCGACAAGCCAGCCAACCACACCAACAGGGATTGTTGGGTGTTCAAACAGGCCGGCAAGATAAATGCCGAAAACAAAGATAAGGGGTCACATAGCAATGACAAGGAGGAGCCCCGGAAGCCGAACACCAGAGGAGAGAAGAGGTTCCCCCCACAATTGCGGACGGTGAACGTGATATATGCAACCCACATCCCCAAGAGGGAGCGGAAGCGTGCGCTCAGGGACGTATATGCGTTGGAGCCAGTCGCCCCAAAGTTCAACCCATGGTCCTCATGTCCCAACACCTTCGATCGCAGAGACCACCACACTAGTATCCGTCATGGCGGATTCGCTGCACTGGTCCTAGACCCAATCATTGACGGATTTCACATCACTCGAGTCCTAATGGATGGCGGCAGTAGCCTGAACCTGCTTTATCAGGACACAGTGCGCAAAATGGCCATAGATCCCTCAAGGATCAAACCCACAAAAACGACCTTTAAAGTTGTCATACCAGGTGTAGAGGCCCATTGTACAGGCTCAGTAACACTGGAAGTGGTCTTCAGATCTCCGGATAACTTCCAAAGTGAAGAGTTAATCTTCGACTTAGTCCCGTTCCACAGTGGCTACCATGCACTGCTCGGGCGAACCGCATTTGCGAGATTCAATGCGGTACCGCATTACACATATCTCAAGCTCAAGATGCCAGGACATGGGGGGGTCATCACAGTCGATGGAAACATAGAGCGCTCTCTCCGAACGGAGGAGAACACTGCGGCCCTCGTAGCAGAAGCGCAAAGCAGCCTCTTAAGGCAATCCACTAGTTCGGCGATTAAGGACCTGGAGACCTTCAAGCGCGCCCGGAGTAATCGGCAACAGGACCACCTGGCACGTTCCGAGCTCGCATAGCAATGCGGCCCCCACCCCGGTCCCAGCCAAACGGCGAAATCCGTGCCATGCATACATAATTATGCATTAAAAATACCATGGGCACAGACTGGGAGGGGGGCACGACTGAGGCACGCTCCAAGTCGCGGCTTAAACCGCACTAGGGGCTTCTCGCTTTGTTATTTTTCTCTTTCAGGACTTTAATCTCTGGAAACCCTGTCCGGCAGCATGATTGCCGAACACATGATGAAGCAACCAAGGAGGCAGAAAGCTACGTCACACCATGGAACTCCCAGGTGGATTACGATAACGAGTGAAATATTTGCTTTAATACTATTCCTCAGCTTGCCCTTGGAAGGGACATGTCAAACAGACCTACTTTTTGCTTATCGCACTACTTGTGTCATTCTGCTTTAATGCACCTTTTTGAATAAACAATGCATAGCATTAAGACTTCTATTGCATTCTTCCTTTATATATATATATATATATATATATGTTCATTCACGACATCTAGCACCTGTACACTCTGGTACGGCCAATACGCTAGGGGCTTAAGCATACCACATAATACGGCGTGAGAAGTCCGAACACTTTCGACAGTGCGGCACCCCAAACTTATAGCATTATATGCATCAGCTCCGAATCATGTCTTGGGTCAATAGTTGGGTTTGCCCGGCTCCCATGTTTTGGTACCTTACGTTCCGCTATATCGGCTAAGGTAGCACTGGGAGAACTACTGCGATTGTGCCCCGGTTCTGCTGGGCTAAGCACCTTAGTAGAGAAAGCTAAAACTGACTGTCATGATAAGGCGAGAGACTGGTCGCTGTTCGAGAGGTTTCGAGTCCCTAAAGACTTATACCGCTTAGAGCGAGGAGTCGGCCCTGTCCGGCTTAAGGCGTGTATCGCGCCCCGAATTCGGCCTTCCGAATACTAGGGGCTTCACCAAAATTTAAAATTATAGAATTCTATGGCTAAGTGAGCGTGATAACGCATTATAGTTCGATTGCCTTGTTCGTTGTGCTGAGCACCTCCCTCGAAGGACCCAACAATGGGAACAAGAGTGCTCAGGTTTATCCCGAACATCCCAGCACTCATGGCATGGGGGCAGAAGCCGACGACTAGCCATCTCTCAGATTTGATAAACAGCCAAACAGAAGGTAATATTTTAAATTCAGACAAGCGTTGCATAGCGCATATGAACAAGTTTTCATAATACAGGATTACACGAGCAAGTTTATTCAAATATTATATCTTTTGCACACTCGTCCGCTACAAGACGGGCACCCTTCAAGACACCCTCATAGTACATCTCGGAGTGGCGATGCTCCTTGCCCAACGGCGGCCCCTCCTTCACCAGCTTCATGGCGTCCATCTTGGCCCATTGCACCTTGACACGGGCGAAAGCCCGGCGCGCACCTTCGATGAAGTCGGACCGCTTAATGACTTCCAGCCGTGGGCAGGCATCCACAAGCCGCCTCACCAGGCCGAAGTAGCTGTTGGGAAGGGCGTCACCAGGCCACATTCGGACTATAAAGCCCTTCATGGCCTGTTCGGCCGCCTTGTGCAGCTCGACCAGTTGCTTCAGCTGGTTGCTCAGAGGCATAGGGTGTTCGGTCCCAGTATACTGAGACCAAAATAGCTTCTCCGTTGAGCTTCCCTCCTCGGCCTGGTAAAACTATGGGGCATCCGACACGCTGCGGGGCAAATCTGCAAATGCTCCTGGAGAGCTCCGGATTCGGGTAAGTAACAAGTAATTTACTTTCACATGCTTGCTTTGCATATATAATGCCTTACCCGCCACTATCTTCTTCATCGCATCAATCTCCTGGAGGTCCTTTTGGGCTTCGGCCTTGGCATTCGTTGTGCTCTCGAGGGCCGTGGCAAGCTCAGACTCTCGCGTCTTCAAGTCAAGCTCCAACGCCTAGTGCTTCGTCACGAGAGCGTGGAGCTCCTGCTGCCCCTCGCCCACCCGTGCCTCTTGTTTTTCCCGCTTGGTGCGCTCTTGGGCCGCTTTGTTATCGGCCTCGGATAGCGCTTGCTTTAGGGTCGCCACCTCGGTCGTGGCCCCTGGCAAATTTACGATGATCCTGTCATTTTGCAATCACATTCTTTTTATATATATCCATAGACTAGGTACTACTTACCTTTGTTCTCCTTGAGCTGCCTCTTGGCAAGACCGAGCTCTTCCTTGGACCCTTCGAGGTCCTGCTTCAGTGCGGCGACCTCCGCAGTCAGTGCGGCAGAGGCTAGCAGCGAAGCCTGCATACGCATATAGACATACTTATATTATACTCCTGCGATATTGTTTGATCCTCTGTTCGTCTTTTCTTTGTGAACACCGAACAGAGCATCAGGGGCTACTGTCTATGCGGTAATATTTTTCCTATATTTCAAATACTTACCTCAAAGCCTGTTAGAAGGCTGGCACAGGCTTTAGTCAGTCCTCTCTTGGCGGACTGAACCTTCTGGATCACCGCAATCATAATAGTGCGGTGCTCTTCGTCGATGGAAGCGCAGCGAAGCGCTCCCAGCAGATTGTCCGGTGCCCCTGGATGGGCAGAGTTCACCGGCATAGGCGTCTTGCCCCTTTTGGAAGGAGGCCGCCTGCCCGAGTCTGGAACCACTGGGGGTCCGGCGCAGTGTTCAGCTGAGGGCCGAACTCGGAGCCCTCAGGAGCCTTACTCCCTCTGCTCCTGGAGTCCGGAAGGTCGCCTTGAGGCGCCTCCGGGATTGTCTCCCCTCGACCCGGTGCCTCTTGAGACAATACCTCGACATTATCCGTAGGGCGCGGGGAGGTGGCGGTCGGATGTGGAATGCTATCCATATCCGACGAGTCCAATGAGCCTCCCGACGAAGATGCGTCGATACGGGCTTGGGGCGGTCTGCATAATCATATTCGGCGTTAGGGAAAGCAGTGCGACGAAGGTATGCTATGAGTTACTCTGGTATCCGAATACTTACGACTTCGCCAGGGGATTGGCCCTGAGCAGCCACTCGTCTTCGCCTTCGGCGGCGGTGGTGGAGTAGTCCGGAAGGAGGGTTCTCTCCTTCTTGGACCCTTCGCCCCCCCCCCCCCGGTCGGGGCGGCCTTCCTTTTCTTGTCTTCCCCTACTGGAGGGGGAGCATCTTCATCTTCCACCTCGTCTTCGGGGGAGGAGTGCGTCGCAGAGTTATCGGACGATGAGTCCGATAACACATGGTGTCGGGAACTCTTTCGTGTTCCCTTGGCCTTCTTGGTCTTCTCCGGCACCTTGTAAGGAGCCGGAGTCAGCATCTCCGTCAGGAGAGCCTCCGCAGTGTCTTCGGGCAGAGGGAACGGACAATTAATCTACCCCGATGTCTCCACCCAGTCCTGTCAAAGGCATGGAGCTCAGACCCTGCACATGGTTAAGCTAGGGGAAATAAATATCCTACCAGATGTATAGAACTCACCGAATGCGCTAGGCGTCCTCGGTTAGAGAGGGAGGGACCTCGGCGCCCTTGAACAACACCCTCCAGACGTCCTTGTGCGTCGTGTAGAAGAGCTCGCTTAGAGTCTGGTGCTGGTCCGGGTCGAACTCCCACAATTTGAAATCCCGTTGTTGACACGGGAGGATCCGGCGGATTAGCATGACCGGGACTATGTTGACAAGCTTGAGCTTCTTGCTTGCCATATTCCGGATACATTTCTGGAGTCCGTCCAGCTCCACCAATGAACCCTAGGATAGGCCCTTCTCTTTCCAGGAGGTGAGCCGCGTGGGGATTCTATATCGAAACTCGGGGGCCACCACCCAATTGGTGTCGCGCGGCTCGGTGATGTAGAACCACACCGATTGCCACCCCTTTATGGTCTCCACGAAGGAGCCTTCAAGCCATATAACATTGGGCATCTTTCCCACCATGGCTTCGCCGCATTCTGCTTGTTGGCCTTCCACCACCTTCAGCTTGATATTGAAGGTCTTTAACCATAGGCCAAAGTGGCGCCGGATGCGGAGGAAAGCCTCACACACGATGATGAACGCTGAAATGTTGAGGATGAAGTTCGGGGCCAGATCATGGAAGTCCAGCCCGTAGTAGAACATGAGACCGCGGACGAATGGATGGAGGGGAAACCCCAGTCCGTGGAGGAAGTGGTGGAGGAAAACTACCCTCTCGTGAGGTTCAGAGGTAGGAACGATCTGCCCCGCAGCGGGCAGCCGATGCGCGATATTTGCGGCTAAGTATCCGGCTCTGCGCAACTTCTTGATGTGT
The DNA here is from genome assembly GCF_056163025.1 of Triticum urartu. NCBI lineage: Eukaryota > Viridiplantae > Streptophyta > Magnoliopsida > Poales > Poaceae > Triticum > Triticum urartu. The sequence goes on from NC_141876.1 coordinate 445,844,794, forward strand.
CCCTCCGTAACGGAGGAAGCCATCCATTTGCCTCCCGCTCCGGACATGTTTGGAGAAGGTTGAGGGGAAGGATGTGGACTTGGGCGTTGGAGCTCGAGTGCGCAAGAATGGATGAGCAAGGAGGAAGAAGGCGTGGGTAGAAAAAGGTTAAACCTTATCCCTTTATAAGGGCGGCCAAAACTATGCGCCCCCACTAGCCTGGTAAAACTCGCTTATCCCCCAAGCACCATAATGACGGCGCGGTTGGGTTACCCACACCCTGTTGATGAGAATCGCGTAATAAGGGAGACACTATCTCTACTTTGACAAGACGTGTCAAGAAACTGCCTCGCGTTATGTGCGGGGCTAGTTAAAGAAAAACGGTTCGAATAATCACCGGGCCATGGCATAATGTCATGTTGCCGAAACGTGTTAGCAGATTAGATTTGTGGAAATATTATTCTCTCTACGGTGGTATGTGGAACTTATTTTGCAGGGTCGGACACTATCCTTGTATTCAGATTCTTCTGTGGTGTATTCGGAGGAGGAACCCGCCTTCCAATGCCGAAGACAACACTGCGCGCCGGACTCATCGTCATTGAAGCCTGGTTCAGGGGCTACTGAGGGAGTCCTGGATTTGGGGGTCTCCGGACAGCTGGACTATATCCTTTGGCCGGACTATTGGACTATGAAGATACAAGATTGAAGACTTCGTCCGGATGGGACTCTACTTGGCGTGGAAGGCAAGCTAGGCAGTACGGATATGGATATCTCCTCCTTTGTAACCGACCATGTGTAACCCTAACCCCCTCCGGTGTCTATATAAACCGGAGGGTTTAGTCTGTAGAACAACATACAATCATACCATAGGCTAGCTTCTAGGGTTTAGCCTCTCCGATCTCGTGGTAGATCAACTCTTGTAATACTCATATTATCAAGAATAAATCAAGCAGGACGTAGGGTTTTACCTCCATCAAGAGGGCCCGAACCTGGGTAAAACATCGTGTCCCTTGCCTCCTGTTACCATCCGCCTTAGACGCACAGTTCAGGACCCCCTACACGAGATCCGCCGGTTTTGACACCGACAGTGCGCCTGGGGGGGGGGGGGGGGGTAGGCGCGCCCCCTACCTCGTGGCTTCCTCCTTTATTTCTTGACGTAGGGTCCAAGTCTCCTAGATCATGTTCGTGCTAAAAATCACATTCTCGAAGGTTTCATTCCGTTTGGACTCCGTTTGATATTCCTTTTCTGCGAAACTCTGAAATAGGCAAAAAACAGAAATTCTGGGCTAGGCCTCCAGTTAATAGGTTATTCCCAAAAATAATATAAAAGTGGATAATAAAGCCCAATAATGTCCAAAACAATAGATAATATAGCATGGAGCAATCAAAAATTATAGAGATGTTGGAGATGTATCAGAGGGCATTTCCGGCATTAAGCTCGGCTAAAACTTTTTCAAGACCAAGGTAATCAATGACACCTCGGATACAGTGCAGCGTTGGAGCTCGGATACATTCCAGCGTTGAAGCTCGGAAGCGGTCCGGCATTGGTGCTCGGCTACAAAAGATACCTCAAATGCAGTCCGGCGTTGGAGCTTGGACGCAAGAGGACACCACCGCATGGGAAACACTTCAAACCCGAGGTGGCCGTAAAAATAACATGGCATTGATAATGGCCGATAACTTAAATGGGCTCCTCAGGATACTCGACGTGTAAACTCTTTGGATTTACTTCAGCGATCCTCAAGATCGAAGATAGGAAGATTTGTTGAACCAGTTTTCAAGACCGACGACCGAAGATGAAGAACAATTTGGAAGAATCGAGGAGCATCCCCAACTTGAAGACCGGGTCAGGGGCTACTGACGGTGTCCTGGACTAGGGGGTACTCACCACGTCATCTCCCGACCAATTGGATCGGGCTGAGGACCCCCATGGCGATTCACTCATGGGCCACTTCGGGCAGCCCATGCCGCACACGAGGAAGATTCCACAAGACTTGATGATCAAGACAAGGACTCCTCTCCACCAATGTATTCGACTAGGACTCTTGTTATCCTAGGCCTCCGGTACATTATATAAGCCGAGGCCAGGCTTGTCGCTAGATTATTATGACATTATTCACCATACCCTCAGGTTTAAACCACACCATATGATCTCGAGGTAGATCAACTCTGTACTTGATACTCCATCAATATAAACAAGAGCAGGACGTAGGGTTTCACCTCCATCAAGAGGGCCCGAACCTGGGTAAAACATTGTCTCCTTTGTTCCTATTACCATTGATCCGAGAATCCATAGCTCGGGACCCCCTACCCCGAGATCTACCGGTTTTGACACCAAGACGCACCTCGTAGCCTCACAAGTTGATAGTTGTCTTTGCCGTGTGCGGTGCCCCCCTCCACAGATTTCCACCTCGGTCATATTGTTGTTGTGCTTAGGCGAAGCCCTGCGTCGGTAACTTCATCATCACCTTTGCTACCTCTTGAGCACTGCGTTGGTTTTCCCTTGAAGAGGAAAGGGTGTTGCAGCAGAGCAGTGTAAGTATTTCCCTCAGTTTTTGAGAACCAAGGTACCAATCCAGTAGGATGCCACGCACGAGTCCCTCGCACCTACACAAACAAATAAACTCCTCGCAACCAATGCGATAAAGGGGTTGTCAATCCCTTCACGGTCACCTACGAGAGTGAGATCTGATAGATATGATAAGATAATATTTTTGGTATTTTTTTTATAAAGAGATATAAAGATGCAAGTAAAATAAATGGCAAAGGAAATAACTAAGTATTGTAAGATTAATATGATGGAAAATAGACCCGGGGCCATAGGTTTCACTAGAGGCTTCTCTCGAGAGAATAAGTATTACGGTGGGTGAACAAATTACTGTTGAGCAATTGACAGAATTGAGCATAGTTATGAGAATATCTAGGTATGATCATGTATATAGGCATCACGTCCGAGACAAGTAGACTGACTCCTGTCTGCATCTACTACTATTACTCCACACATCAACCGCTATCCAGCATGCATCTAGATTATTTAGTTCAAGAGAACAGAGTAACGCTTTAAGCAAGATGACATGATGTAGAGGGATAAACTCATGCAATATGATATAAACCCCATCTTGTTATCCTCGATGGCAACAATACAATACGTGCCTTGCTGCCCCAAGTGTCACTGGGAAAGGACACCGCAAGATTGAACCCGAAGCTCAGCACTTCTCCTATTGCAAGAAATATCAATCTAGTAGGACAAACCAAACTGATAATTCGAAGAGACTTGCAAAGATAACCAATCATATATAAAAGAATTCAAAGAAGATTCAAATATTGCTCATAGATAAACTTGATCATAAAACCACAATTCATCGGTCTCAACAAACACACCGCCAAAGAATATTACATCGAATAGATCTCCACAAGAGAGGGGGAGAACTTTGTATTGAGATCCAAAAAGAGAGAAGAAACCATCTAGCTCATAACTATGGACCCGTAGGTCTGAATTAAACTACTCACACTTCATCGGAGGGGTATGGTGTTGATGTAGAAGCCCTCCGTGATCGATACCCCCTCCAGCGAAGCTCCAGAAAAGGACCCAAGATGGGATCTCGTGGATACAGAAAGTTACAGTGGTGGAATTAGGGTTTTGGCTCCGTATCTGGTAGTTTGGGGGTACGTAGGTATATATAGGAGGAAGGAGTACGTCGGTGGAGCAACGTGGTCCCCACGAGGGTGGAGGGTGTACCTGGGGGGGTAGGCGCGCCCCCCTACCTCGTGCCTTCCTGGTTGATTTCTTGACGTAGGGTCCAAGTCCTCTGGATCATATTCGTTCCGAAAATCACGTTCCCGGAGGTTTCATTCCGTTTGGACTCCGTTTGATATTCTTTTTCTGCGAAGCCCTAAAACAGGCAAAAAACAGCAATTTTGGGTTGGGCCTCCAGTTAATAGGTTAGTCCAAAAAATAATATAAAAGCATATAATAAAGCCTAATAATGTTCAAAACAGGATATAATATAGCATGGAACAATAAAAAATTATAGATACGTTGGAGACGTATCAAGCATCCCCTAGCTTAATTCATGCTCGTCCTCGAGTAGGTAAATGATAAAAACAGAATTTTTGATGTGGAATGCTACGTGTCATAATTTCAGATCCGAAAGATTCTCTTAATTGTGGTATGAATATTCAGATCCGAAAGATTCAAGACAAAAGTTTAATATTGACATAGAAATAATAATACCTCAAGCATACTAACTAAGCAATTATGTCTCTTCAAAATAACATGGCCAAAGAAGGTTATCCCTACAAAATCATATAGTCTCGCTATGCTCCTTCTTCACCACACAAAGTATTTAAATCATGCACAACCCTGATGACAAGCCAAGCAATTGTTTCATACTTTTGGTGTTCTCAAACTTTTTCAATCTTTATGCAATACATGAGCGTGAGCCATGGACACAACACTATATGTGGAATAGAATGGTGGTTGTGGAGAAGACAAAAAGGGAGAAGATAGTCTCACATCAACTAGGCGTATCAACGAGGTATGGAGATGCCCATTAATAGATATCAATGTTAGTGAGTAGGGATTGCCATGCAACGGATGCACTAGAGCTATAAGTATATGAAAGCTCAAAAATAACTAAGTGGGTGTGCATCCAACTTGCTTGCTCACGAAGACCTAGGGCATTTTGAGGAAGCCCATCGTTGGAATATACAAGCCAAGTTTTATAATGAAAAATTCCCACTAGTATATGAAAATGATAGCATAGGAGACTCTCTATCATGAAGATCATGGTGCTACTTTGAAGCACAAGTGTGGGAGTCCTAGATAAGGGGGTCTCCGGACAGCCGGACTATATCCATTGGCCGGACTGTTAGACTATCAAGATACATGATTGAAAACTTTGTCTCGTGTCCGGATGGGACTCTACTTGGCGTGGAAGGCAAGCTAGGCCAATACGGATATGTATATCTCCTCCTTTGTAACCGACCTTGTGTAACCCTAACCTCTTCGGTGTCTATATAAACCAGAGGGTTTTAGTCCGTAGGACGAAATACAATCAGACCATAGGCTAGCTTCTAGGGTTTAGCCTCTCCGATCTCGTGGTAGATCTACTCTTGTACTACCTATATCATCAATATTAATCATGCAGGACGTAGGGTTTTACCTCCATCAAGAGGGCCCGAACCTGGGTAAAACATTGTGTCCCCTGCCTCCCGTTACCATCCGCCTTAGACGCACAGTTCGGGACCCCCTACCCAAGATCCGCCGGTTTTGACACCGACATTGGTGCTTTCATTGAGAGTTCCTCTGTGTCGTCGCCGTTAGGCTTGATGGCTCCTACTATCATCGATAGCGATGCAGTCCAGGGTGAGACTTTTCTTCCAGGACAGACCTTCGTGTTCGGCGGCTTTGCACTGCGGGCCAATTCTCTTGGCCATCTGGAGCAGATTGAAAGTTACGCCCCTGCCACCAGGCCAGGTTTGGAAGCTTAAACTACACGGCTGATATCCGTGGAGACTTGATCTTCGACGGATTCGAGCCTCTGCCTTGTGCGTCACGTGGTCACGATGAGTACGATTTAGCTCTACCATCGGACAGTGTTCAGGAGATCACACAGGCAGCCGCTCCGAGCCTCAATTTGGAGCCAGTTGCGCCGTCCATGGACGGATGGATGGACCCCGCCATGGAGGCCTTACCCTCAGTGGCGATCGAGCCAAACATCGACCTTACCTTGCACGAGAGCCATGTTGTTACACTGTCGGATCCTTCTCCGGCCATGGACTCCGAGCCGCCTGCGCCCGTTCCTATCACATCCGATTGGGCGCCGATCATGGAGTTTACCTTCGCCGATATTTTTCAGCACTCGCCCTTTGGCGACATACTGAACTCATTAAGGTCTCTCTCCTTGTTAGGAGGATCCTTGCCGAACTATGTCCGGCAGGACTGGGATGCGGACGACGAAGAAATTCGCGGCCCACCCACCACCCACTTAGTAGCCACTGTCGATGACTTAACCAACATGCTCGACTTCCACTCCGAAGACATCGATGGTATGGACGACGATGCGGGAAACGAAGAGGAACCACTGCCCACAGGGCACTGGACAACCACCTCATCATACGATATATACATGGTGGATACACCCAAAGAAGGCAATGGCGACGAGATAGCGGAGGATGACCCCTCCAAGAAGCAACCCAAGAGCCGACGTCAGCGGCGCCGCTCTAAGTCTCGCCAAAGAAAAAGTGGTGATACCGGCACAGGAGATAATAACACTCTGGATAGTGCCGAAGACAACAATAATCCCCTCCAGCAAGATTTAGAGCAGGAGGATGGAGGAGCCAGCCCTCCTGAGAGAGCGGCAGATGGAGAGGCAGAGGATGATAATCACATGCCCCCCTCCAAAGACGAGGCAAGCCTCGACAACGACGAATTCGCCGTGCCAGAGGATCCCGTCGAACAAAAGCGCTTCAAATGTCGGCTTATAGCCATGACAAATAGCATTTAGAAAAAGCAGTAGCAGCTTCAAGCTGATCAAGATCTGCTAGCTGACAGATGGACTGAAGTCCTCGCGGCTGAGGAATATAAACTCGAGCGCCCCTCCAAGAGTTACCCAAAATGCAGGTTGCTACCCCGACTGGAGGAAGAAGCTTATGTCGCGGCTGATCGGCCACCTTGTGGCTGCGACAGAGAGGCATTCCAGCCAAAAACTAAGCCTGCACCCCGACGCCATTCAAATAAAAAGGCATGGGGAGATACGCCAGACCCGTGAGACATATTGGAGGACAAAGCAAAGCATGCAAGATCGATCTATGGATCACGAGGGCCCGCCACTATGCGATACGATAAACGTCACGCCGGATACAATAAATGTTAATCCGGTCAGGCCGAACACAACGGGCAAGACCCATTCAAGTTGCGTCGTGATATAGCCCAATACAGAGGTGCCGCAGACCCCTTATGCGAGGGCACAAATCCCAGAAGGTTTCAAACTTGTAAATATTGAATCATACGATGTCACAACAGATCCCGCGGTATGGATCGAGGATTTCCTCCTCCACATCCACATGGCGCGCGGTGATGACTTACACGCCATCAAATACCTCCCACTAAAGCTCAAGGGACCAGGGCGGCATTGGCTTAACAGCTTGCCAGCAGAGTCCATTAGCTGTTGGGAAGATCTGGAAGCCGCATTCCTCGACAGCTTTCAGGGCACTTATGTGCGGCCACCAGATGCCGATGACTTGAGCCACATAATTCAGCAGCCAGAAGAATCGGCCAGGCAATTCTGGACTCGGTTCCTAACAAAGAAAAATCAAATCGTCGATTGTCCGGATGCAGAGGCCCTAGCGGCTTTCAAACACAACATCCGCGATGAATGGCTATCCCGGCACCTTGGTCAGGAAAAGCCGAAATCTATGGCAGCCCTCACGACCCTCATGACCCGCTTTTGTGCGGGAGAAGACAGTTGGCTGGCTCGCAGTAATAACATATCAAAGAACCATGGTACTTCAGATACCAAGGACGGCAATAGCAGGTCACGTCGCAACAAGCATAAGCGCCGCATTAACAGCGATAATACCGAGGATACGGCAGACAATGCCGGATTCAAAGGCTCTAAACCCGGTCTGTGGAAAAAGCCATTCAAACAAAGTACGTCGGGTCCGTCCATCTTGGATCATATACTCGATCACTCGTGTCAAATACACGACACCGCATAAAAGCCAGCCAATCACACCAACAGGGATTGTTGGGTGTTCAAGCAGGCCGGCAAGTTAATTGCCAAAAACAAGGACAAGGGGCCACATAGCAATGATGATGAGGAGCCTCGGCACCCACACACCGGAGGATAGAAGAGGTTTCCCCCACAAGTGCGGACGGTGAACATGATATACGCAACCCACATCCCCAAGAGGGAGCGGAAGCGTGCGCTCAGGGACGTATAAGCGTTGGAGCCTGTCGCCCCAAAGTTCAACCCATGGTCCTCCTATCCGATCACTTTCGATCGCAGGGACCATCCCACTAGTATCCCTCATGGTGGATTCTCCACACTGGTTCTGAACCCAATCATTGACAGATTTCACCTCACTCGAGTCCTTATGGATGGCGGCAGCAGCCTGAACTTGCTTTATCAGGACACAGTGCGCAAAATGGGTATAGACCCCTCAAGGATCAAACCCACAAAAACAACCTTTAAAGGCGTCATTCCAGGTGTAGAGGCCCATTGCACAGGCTCAATTACACTGGAAGTGATCTTCGGATCCCCGGATAACTTCTGAAGCGAAGAGTTAATGTTCAATATAGTCCTGTTCCGTAGTGGTTATCATGCACTGCTCGGGTGAACCGCATTTGCGAGATTCAGTGCGGTACCACATTATGCATACCTCAAGCTCAAGATGCCAGGACCTCGCGGGGTTATTGCAGTCAATGGAAACACAGAGTGCTGTCTCCGAACGGAGGAGCACACCGCGGCCCTCGCAGCAGAAGCGCAAAGCAGCCTCTCAAGGCAATCCACCAGTTCAGCGTTTCAAGACCCGGACACCTTCAAGCACGCTCAGAGCAATCGGCAACTAGACCTCCTGGTGCGATCTGAGCCCGCATAGCAATGCGGCCCCCACCCCAGTCCCAGCCTAACGGCGAAATTCGTGCCACGCGTGCATAATTACGCATTAAAAATACCATGGGCACAGGTGGGGAGGGGGGCACAACTGCGGCACGCCCCAAGACGCGGCTTAAACCGCACTAGGGGCTTCCCGTTTGGTTATTTTTCTCTTTTTCAGGACCTTAATCTCTGGAAACCCTGTCCGGCAGCACTATTGCCGAACACATGATGCATCAACCAAGGAGGCAGAAAGCTACGTCACACCACGGAATTCCCAGGTGGATTACAATAACGAGCGAAATATTTGATTTAATACTATTCCTCAGCTTGCCCTTGGAAGGGACATAGTCCTACTCTTTGCTTATCGCACCATATGTATCATTCTACTTTAACGCACCTTTTTGAATAAACAATGCATAACATTACGACTATTATTGCATTCTTGTTATATATATGTGTATTCATTAATGACGCCTTGCAACCGTACACTTTGGTACGACCAATACACCAGGGGCTTACGCACCCCACAATATGGTGTGAAAAGTCTGAACACTTACACAAGTGCGGCACCCCGAACTTATAGCATTATATGCATCAGCTCCGAATCCTGTCTTTGGTCAAATGTTGGGTTTGCCCGGCTCCTATATTTTGGTACCTTACGTTCCGCTCTATCGGCTAAGGTGGCGCTAGGAGAACTACTGCGATTGTGCCCTGATTCTGCTGGGCTAAAGCACCTCAGTAGAGAAAGCTAAAACTGACTGTCATGATAAGGCGAGAGACTGGTCGCTGTTCGGCGAGGTTTTTGAGTCCCTAAAGACTTATGCCGCTTAGAGCGAGGGGCCGGCCCTGTCCGGCTTAAAGGCGTGTATCGCGCCCCGAATTCGGCCTTCCAAATACCAGGGGCTTCGCCGAAATTTAATATTATAGAATTCTATGGCTAAGTGAGAGTGATAAAGCATTATTAGTCCGGTTACCTTGTTCGTTATGCTGAGCACCTCCCTCGAAGGACCCAAACATGGGAACAAGAGTGCTCAGGTTTATGCCAAACAGCCCAGCACTCGTAGCATGGGGGCAGAAGCCGAGGACTAGCCATCTCTCAGATTGGGTAAACATCCAAACAGAAGGTAATATTTTAAATTCACACAAGCGTTGCATAGCGCATATGAAACAAGTTTTCATCATACAGGATCACACGAGCAAGTTTACTCAAATATTACATCTTTTGAACATTCATCAGCTACAAGACGGGCACCCTTCAGGACACCCTCATAATAAATTTCGGGGGTGCGATGCTCCTTGCCCTGCGGCGGCCCTTCCTTGATCAGCTTCACGGCGTCTAGCTTGGCCCACTGCACCTTCACACGGGCGAACGCCCGGCGTGCACCTTTGATACAGATGGACCGCTTGACGACCTCCTGCCGTGGGCAGGCATCCACAAGCCGCCTCACCAGGCTGAAGTAGCTGTTCGGAAGGGCGTCGCCAGGCCACAGCCGGACTATAAGGCCCTTCATGGTCTGTTCGGCCGCCTTGTGCAGCTCGACCAGCTGCTTTAGCTGGTCGCTCAGAGGCATCGGGTGTTCGGTCCCAGTATACCGAGACCAGAATAGCTTCTCCGTTGAGCATCCCTCCTCGGCCTGGTAAAACTGTGTGGCATCCGACACGCTGCGGGGCAAATCTACGAATGCTCCTGGAGAGCTCTGAATTCGGGTAAGTAATCGGTAATTTACTTTTACATGCTTGCTCTGCATATAGAATGCCTTACCCGCCGCTATCTTCTTCATTGCGTCGATCTCCTGGAGGGCCTTTCGGGCTTCGGCCTTGGCACTTTTTGCGCTCTCGAGGGCCGCGGCAAGCTCAGACTCTCGCGTCTTCAAGTCAAGCTCCAACGCCTCGTGCTTCATCACGAGAGCCTGGAGCTCTTGCTGCACCTCGCCCACCCGAGCCTCTTGCTTTTCTCGCTCAGTGCGCTCCTTGGCCGCTTTATCTTCGGCCTCGGACAGCGCTTGCTTTAGGGTCGCCACTTCGGTCGTGGCCCCTGGCAAATTCATTATGATCCTGTCATTTTGCAATCGCACTCTTTTTATACATATCCACAGACTAGGTACTACTTACCTTTGTTCTCCTCAAGCTGCCTCTTGGCAAAGCCAAGCTCGTCCTGGGACCCTTTAAGGTCCTGCTTCAGTACGGCAACCTCTGCAGTCAGTGCGGCGGATGCCAGCAGCGAAGCCTGCATATGCATATTGACATACTCATATTAGACTCCTGCGATATTGTTTGATCCTCTATTCGGCTTTTCTTTGTAAACACCGAACAGAGCATCAGGGGCTACTGTCTATGCGGTAATATTTTCCTATATTTTAAACACTTACCTCAAAGCTGGTTAGAAGGCTTGCATAGGCTTCAGTCAATCCGCTCTTGGCGGACTGAACGTTCTGGATCACCGCACTCATGATAGTGCGGTGCTCCTCGTCGATGGAAGCGTTGCGAAGCGCTTCCAGCAGATTGTCCGGCGCCTCTGGATGGATAGAGGTCACCGGCACAGGTGTCTCGCCCCTCTTAGAAGGAGGCCGCTTGCCCGAGTCCGGAACCACTGGAGGTTCCGGCGCGGTGTTCGGCTGAGGGCCGAACTCCGAGCTCTCAGGGGCCTTGTCGCCTTGGCTCCCGGAGTCTGGGAGGCCGCCTTGAGGCGCCTTCGGGACTGTCTCCCCTCGACCCGGTGCCTCGTGAGACAGCACCTCGGCATCGTCCGCTGGATGAGGGGAGTTGGCGGTCGGGACTGGATCGCTATCCATATCCGACGAGCCCAGGTAGCCGTCCGGTGATACATCAATACGGGCTCGGGGCAGCTTGCATAATCATATTTCGGCGTTAGGTGAAGTAGTGCGACAAAGGAATACTATGAGTTACTCTGGTATCTGAATACTTGCGACTTCCCCAGGGGCTTGGCCCTGGGCAGCCACTCGTCTTCGCCGTGGGTGGCGGTGGTAGAGCTGTCCGAAAGGAGAGTCCTCCCCTTCTTGGACCCTTCGGCCTCCCCAGTTGGGGCGGCCTTCCTTTTCTTGTCTCCCCCGTCTGGAGGGGAGCATCTTCTTCTGCCTCCTCGTCTTCAGGGGAGGATTGCGCCGTAGAGTCCTCGGACGGTGAGTCCGATGACGCTTGGCGTCGGGAACTCTTTCAGGTTCCCTTGGCCTTCTTGGTCTTCTCCGGCACCGTATAAGGAGTCGGAGTCAGCATCTTCTCCAGAAGAGCGTCTGTTGGGCCTTCGGGCAAAGGAGCCGGACAGTCGATCTGTCCGGCCGTCTCCTGCCAGTCCTGTCAAAGGAACGGGAGTTTAGATCCCGCATGGAGTCAATCTATGAAAAATAAGTATCCTGTAAGAGGTAAAGCAGCTGACCGCACTGGCTTGGTGCTTCGCGCTGAATCCGCGATCCTCAGTAATGGGAGGGGGGGACCTCGGCACTCTTGAACAGCACCCTCCAGGCATCTTCGTGAGTTGTGTCAAAGAGCCTGTTCAGAGTTCGGTGTTGAGCCGGGTCGAACTCCCACAAGTTGAAGGCCCGTTGTTGGCACGGGAGGATCCGGCAGTGGAGCATGCTACGTCTTGAGCTTGCGTTGGTTTTCCCCGAAGAGGAAGGGATGATGCAGCAGAGTAGCGTAAGTATTTCCCTCAGTTTTTGAGAACCAAGGTATCAATCCAGTAGGAGCCCACGCTCAAGTCCCTCTTACCTGCACAAAGCGATAGCTACTCGCAACCAACGTGATTAGGGGTTGTCAATCCCTTCACGGTCATTTACGAGAGTGAGATCTGATAGATATAATATTTTTTGGTATTTTTGGTATAAAGATGCAAAGTAAAAATTAAAGGCAAAGTAAAAAAGCAAAGCAAGTTTAAAGTGATGGAGATTGATATGATGAGAATAGACCCGGGGGCCATAGGTTTCACTAGTGGCTTCTCTCAAGAGCATAAGTATTCTACGGTGGGTGAACAAATTACTGTTGAGCAATTGACAAAATTGAGCATAGTTATGAGAATATCTAGGCATGATCATGTATATAGGCATCACGTCCATGACAAGTAGATCGAAACGATTTTGCATCTACTACTATTACTCCACTCATCGACCGCTATCCAGCATGCATCTAGAGTATTAAGTTAAAAACATAGTAACGCCTTAAGCAAGATGACATGATGTAGAGAGATAAATTCATGCAATATGAAATAAACCCCATCTTGTTATCCTTGATGGCAATGATGCAATACATGCCTTGCTGCCCCTTCTGTCGCTGGGTAAGGACACCGCAAGATCGAACCCAAAGCTAAGCACTTTTCCCATGGCAAGAACTACCAATCTAGTTGGCCAAACCAAACGGATAATTCGAAGAGACTTGCAAAGATAACCAATCATACATAAAAGAATTCAGAGAAGATTCAAATATTATTCATAGATAGACTTGATCATAAACCCAAAATTCATCGATCTCAACAAACACACCGCAAAAAGAAGATTACATCGAATAGATCTCCACAAGAGAGGGGGAGAACTTTGTATTGAGATTCAAACAGAGAGAAGAAGCCATCTAGCTACTAACTATGGATCCGAAGGTCTGAGGTAAACTACTCACACTTCATCGGAGGGGCTAGGATGATGTAGAAGCCCTCCGTGATAACGGCCCTCTTCCGGCGGAGCTCCTGAACAGGCCCCAAGATGGGATCTCATGGATACAGAAAGTTGCGGCGGTGGAATTAGGCTTTTGGCTCCTCTTCTGATCGTTTGGGGGTACGTGTGTATATATAGGAGGAAGAAGTACGCCGGAGGAGCAACGAGAGGCCCACAAGGCAGGGGGCGCGCCGTAGGGGGGGGCGCCCCCACCCTTGTGACCGCCTCTTTTGTTCCTTGGAGCAGGGTCCAGGTCTCCTGGATCACGTTCGGTGAGAAAATCACGTTCCCAAAGATTTTATTCCGTTTGGACTCCGTTTGATATTCCGTTTCTTCAAAACACTGAAATAGGCAAAAAACAACAATTCTGGGCTGGGCCTCCGGTTAATAGGTTAGTCCCAAAAATAATATAAAAGTGGAAAATAAAGCCCAATATAGTCCAAAACAGTAGATAATATAGCATGGAGCTATCAAAAAATATAGATACATTGGAGACGTATCAGAGCATGACCTGGACTACGTTGACAAGTTTGAGCTTCTTGTTTACCATGTTTTGAATACATGTTTGGAGTCCGGTCAGCTCTCCCGAAGTACCCCAGGATAGGCCCTTCTCTTGCCAGGAGGTAAGCCATGTGGGGAAGCCAGATCGGAACTCGGGGGCCGCTACCCATGTAGGGCCACGCGGCTCGGTGATGTAGAACCACCCCGATTGCCACCCCTTTATGGTCTCCACGAAGGAGCCCTCGAGCCATGTGACGTTGGACATCTTGCCCACCATGGCACCTCCGCACTCCGCCTGGCGGCCGCTCACTACCTTCGGCTTGACGTTGAAAGTCTTCAGCCATAAGCCGAAGTGGGGCTTGATGCGGAGGAAAGCCTCACACACGACGATAAACGCCGAGATGTTGAGGATGAAGTTCGGGGCCAGATCGTGGAAATCCAGGACGTAGTAGAACATGAGCCACTGGACAAATGGGTGGAGAGTAAATCCCAGTCCGCGGAGGAAATGGGTGAGGAACACTACCCTCTCATGGGGCCTGGGGGTGGGGATGAGCTGCCCCTCCTCTGGGAGCCGGTGCGCGATGTCGTCGGGCAAGTATCTGGCTCTCCTCAGCTTCTTGACGTGTCCCTCTGTGACGGAGGAGACCATCCACCTGCCTCCCGCTCCGGACATGGTTGGAGAAGGTCGAGGTGGGAAATGCGAACTTGGGCGCTGGAGCTCGAGTGTGCGAAGGTGGATGAGAAAAGGAGGAAGAAGGCGTGGATGAAAAGGTAAATCCTTATCCCTTTATATGGGCGGACGAAACTATGCGTCCCCACTAGCCTGGTAAAACTCGCTTCTCCCCCAAGCGCCGTAATCAATGGCATGGTTGGGTTACCCACACCCGTATTGATGAGAATCCCGTGATAAGGGGACACGATCTCTGCTTTGACAAGACGTGTCAAAAAACTGCCTCGCGTTATGTGCGGGGCTAGTTAAAGGAAACGGTTCGAATAATCACGGGGCCGTGACATAATATCGTGTTGCCAAAACAAGTCAGCAAATTGGATTTGTGGAAATATTATTCTCTCTATGGTGGTATGTGGAACTTATTTTGCAGGGTCGGACACTATCCTTGTATTCAAATTCTTCCGTGGTATATTCAGAGGAGGAACCCGCCTTGCAATGCCGAAGACAATACTGTGCGCCGGACTCATCGTCATTGAAAGCCTGGTTCAGGGGCTACTGTGGAAGTCCTGGATAAGGGGGTCTCCAGACAGCCGGACTATATCCATTGGCCGGACTGTTAGACTATGAAGATACATGATTGAAGACTTCGTCTCGTGTCCGGATGGGACTCTACTTGGCGCGGAAGGCAAGCTAGGCAATACGGATATGTATATCTCCTCCTTTGTAACCGACCTTGTGTAACCCTAACCTCTCCAGTGTCTATATAAACCAGACGGTTTTAGTCCGTAGGACAACATACAATCAGACCATAGGCTAGCTTCTAGGGTTTAGCCTCTCCGATCTTGTGCTAGATCTACTCTTGTACTACCTATATCATCAATATTAATCAAGCAGGACGTGGGGTTTTACTTCCATCAAGAGGGCCCGAACCTGGGTAAAACACTGTGTCCCCTGCCTCCTGTTACCATCCGCCTTAGACGCACAGTTCGGGACCCCCTACCCGAGATCCGCCGGTTTTGACACCAACAACAAGTGTGGAAAAAAAGATAGTAGTATTGCCCCTTTTTTATTTATTTATTTATTCTTTTTTTGGGCATTCTTTTTTTGTTGGGATAATACTCTATGAATGATGATCATCACACTTATATTTATTTACAACTCAATGATTACAACTCGATACTAGAACAAAGTATGATTCTATATGAATGCCTCCGACGGTATACCGGGATAGCAATGATGCATGAGTGACTTATATGAAAGAATTATAAACGGCGGCTTTGCCACAACTAAAATGTCAACTACATGATCATGCGAAGCAATATGACAATGATGGAGCGTGTCATAGTAAATGGAACGGTGGAAAGTTGCATGGCAATATATCTCGGAATGGCTATGGAAATGCCATGATAGGTAGGTATGGTGGCTGTTTTGAGGAAGGTATATGGTGGGTGTATGATACCGGCGAAAGGTGCACGGTATTAGAGAGGCTAGCAATGGTGGAAGGGTGAGAGTGCATATAATCCATGGACTCAACATTAGTCATAAAGAACTCACATAATTATTGCAAAAATCTATTATTTATCAAAGAAAAGAACTACACGCATGCTCCTAGGGGGATAGATTGGTAGGAAAAGACCATCGCTCGTCCCCGACCGCCACTCATAAGGAGGACAATCAATAAATACATCATGCTCCAACTTCTTAACATAACGGTTCACCATACGTGCATGCTACGGGAATCACAAACTTCAACACAAGCATTTTTCAAATTCACAACTACTCAACTAGAACGACTCTAATATCACCATCTCCATATCTCAAAACAATTATCAAGTTTCAAACTTCTCATAGTATTCAACACACTCATAAGAAAAAAAATTATTAATCTTGAATGCCTAAAATAATTAAAGCAAATTACCATGCTGTTTTGTAGGACTCCCAAAATAATCTAAGTGAAGCATGAGAGAACAAAATTTTCTATAAAACAAATCCACCATCGTGCTTTGAAAGATATAAGTGAAGCACTAGAGCAAAAACTATATAACTCAAAAGATATAAGTGAAGCACATAGAGTATTCTAACAATTTCCGAATCATGTGTGTCTGTCTCAAAAAGGTGTGTGCAGCAAGGATGATTTTGGAAAACTAACAAATAAAAACTCAAATAATACAAGACGCTCCAAGCAAAACACATATCATGTGGTAAATAAAAATATAGCTCCAAGTAAAGTTACCGATAGAAGTAGACGAAAGAGGGGATGCCTTCCGAGGAATCCCCAAGCTTTGGATTTTAGGTGTCCTTAGATTATCTTGGGGTGCCATGGGCATCCACAAGCTTAGGCTCTTGCCACTCCTTGTTCCATAATCCATCAAATCTTTTACCCAAAACTTGAAAACTTCACAACACAATACTAAAAGTAGAAAATCTCGTGAGCTCCGTTAGCGAAAGAAAACAAAACACCACTTCAAGGTACTGTAATGAACTCATTCTTTATTTATATTTGTGTTAAACCTACTGTATTCCAACTTCTCTATGGTTTATAAACTATTTTACTAGCCATAGATTCATCAAAATAAGCAAACAACACACGGAAAACAGAATCTGTCAAAAATAGAACAGTCTGTAGTAATCTGCATCTAACGCAAGTTCTGGAACCCCAAAAATTCTAAAATAAATTGCTGGACGTGATGAATTTATCTATTAATCATCTTCAAAAATAATTAACTAAATAGAACTTTTCAAATAAAATGGCAGCAGTTCTCGTGAGCGCTAAAGTTTGTGTTTTTTACAGCAAGATTAAAAAGACTTTCCCCAAGTCTTCCCAACGGTTCTACTTGGCACAAACACTAATTAAACACAGAAAACACAACCAAAACAGAGGCTAGATAAATTATTTATTACTAAACATGAGCAAAAAGCAAGGAATAAAAATAAAATTGGATTACCTCCCAACAAGCGCTATCGTTTAACACTCCTAGCTAAGCATGAAAGCAAGGATAGATCTAGGTATTGCCATCTTTGGAAGGCAATCCATAAGTGGCTCTCATAATAGATTCATAAGGTAATTTAATTTTCTTTCTAGGGAAGTGTTCCATGCCTTTCCTTAACGGAAATTGGAATCTAATATTCCCTTCCTTCATATCAATAATTGCACCAATCGTTCTAAGGAAAGGTCTACCAAGAATAATAGGACATGAAGGATTGCAATCTATGTCAAGAACAATAAAATCCATGGGCACATAATTCCTATTTGCAACAATAAGAACATCATTAATTCTTCCCATAGGTTTCTTAATAGTGGAATCCGCAAGGTGCATGTTTAAAGAGCAATCATCAAAATCATGGAAACCTATCAAATCACACAAAGCATAGCATTCATGATCTTTAATCTTAATAATAATAGTAGGTTCCCGCTCATCGTAAAGTTTTCTAGGGATAGAAACTTCCAACTCAAGTTTTTCTTCATAAGATTGCATCAAAGCATCAATGATATGTTTGGTAAAGGCTTTATTTTGACTATAAGCATGAGGAGAATTTTGCAAGGATTGCAACAAGGAAATACAATCTATCAAAGAGAAATTATCATAATTAAATTTCTTGAAATCCAAAATAGTGGGTTTATTAATATTTAAAGTTTTGACTTCTTCAATCCCACTTTTAACAATTTTAGCATCAAGATCTAAAGACTCCGAATTTGTGGAACGCTTTCTAGGTAAAGGTGGATCATATTCAGTCCCATCATTATCAAGATTCATATTACAAAAAAAGATTTAATATGGGACACATCAATAACTTTTAGATCTTCATCTTTATTATCATGGAAACTAGAAGAACATGCTTTTATAAAATCAATCTTTTTTAGCACGCATCCTAGCGGATCTTTCGTTGCACTCATCAATGGAAATCCTCATGGCTTTGAGAGACTCATTGATATAATGCTTAGCTGGAATAGATCTAAGTTTCAAAGAATCAACATCAAGAGAAATTCTATCAACGTTCCTAGCCAACTCATCAATCTTAAGAATTTTTTCTTCAATCAAAGCATTGAAATTCTTTTGCGAGGTAATAAATTCTTTAATATTAGATTCAAAATCAGAGGGTATCTTATTAAAATTTCCATAAGAATTGTTTTAGAAATTACCATAATTCTTATAGAAATTACTAGGATGCGGCCTAGGATTAAAGTTTCCTCTATACGCGTTGTTACCAAAATTATTCCTACCAACAAAATTCACATCCAAAGATTCATTATTATTCTCAATCAAGGTAGACAAAGGCATATCATTAGGATCAGAAGAAACGCTTTTATTAGCAAATAATTTCATAAGTTCATCCATCTTACCACTCAAAACATTAATTTCTTCTATCGCATGCACTTTCTTATTAGTAGATCTTTCAGTGTGCCATTGAGAATAATTAACCGTAATATTATCTAGGAGTTTAGTAGA
Organism: Triticum urartu; assembly: GCF_056163025.1. NCBI lineage: Eukaryota > Viridiplantae > Streptophyta > Magnoliopsida > Poales > Poaceae > Triticum > Triticum urartu. The sequence continues at coordinate 445,863,653 of NC_141876.1, forward strand.
TTCTCCTAAAGTGATTTCCATAAAAGTGATTCCCGCGGCCGAATCTAAAAGATTTCTAGAAGCAATATTCAATCCAGCATAAATTTTTTGTATAATCATCCACAAATTCAAACCATGTGTAGGGCAATTACGTATCATTAATTTCACCCTCTCCCAAGCTTGTGCAACATGTTCATGATCAAGTTGCTTAAAATTCATAATATCGTTTCTAAGAGAGATGATCTTAGCGGGAGGAAAACACTTAGAGATAAAAGCGTCTTTGCACTTATTCCACGAATCAATACTATTTTTAGGCAAAGACGAAAACCAAGCTTGAGCACAATCTCTAAGAGAAAAAGGAAATAGCTTCAATTTAACAATATCATTGTCCACATCTTTCTTGTTTTGCATATCACACAAATCAACAACGTTGTTTAGATGGGTAGCGGCATCTTCACTAGGAAGGTCAGAAAACGGATATTTCATGACAAGATTCAACAAAGCAGCATTTATTTCACAAGATTCGGCATCGGTAAGAGGAGCAATCGGAGTGCTAATAAAATAATTGTTGTTGGTATTGGTAAAGTCACATAATTTGGTATTATCTTGAGCCATCGTGACAAGCAAGCAATGCGACACACGAGCAAACAAGAGACGGGCAAAAAGAGGCAAAAAGAAAAAAAGAGGAGGGATGGAGAGAGAGGGCGAATAAAATGACAAGGGTGAAGAGGGGGGAGAGGAAAACAAGAGGCAAATGGCAAATAATGTAATTCGGGAGATAAAGGTTTGTGATGGGTAGTTGGTATGTTGACTTTTGCGTATACTCCCCGGCAACGGCGCCATAAATCCTTCTTGCTACCTCTTGAGCACTGCGTTGGTTTTCCCTTGAAGAGGAAAGGGTGATGCAGCAGAGCAGCATAAGTATTTCCCTCATTTTTTGAGAACCAAGGTATCAATCAAAGCGATAAAGGGGTTGTCAATCCCTTCACGGTCACCTACGAGAGTGAGATTTGATAGATATGATAAGATAATATTTTTGGTATTTTTATGATAAAGAGAGATAAAGATGCAAGTAAAATAAATGGCAAAGGAAATAAGTAAGTATTGGAAGATTAATATGATGGAAAATAGACCCTGGGGCCATAGGTTTCACTAGAGGCTTCTCTTGAGAGCATAAGTATTACGGTGGGTGAACAAATTACTGTTGAGCAATTGACAGAATTGAGCATAGTTATGAGAACATCTAGGTATGATCATGTATATAGGCATCACGTCCGAGACAAGTAGACCGACTCCTGCCTGCATCTACTACTATTACTCCACACATCGACCGCTATCCAGCATGCATCTAGAGTATTAAGTTCAAGAGAATAGAGTAACGGTTTAAGCAAGATGACATGATGTAGAGGGATAAACTCATCCAATATGATATAAACCCCATCTTGTTATCCTCTATGGCAACAATACAATACGTGCCTTGCTGCCCCTACTGTCACTGGGAAAGGACACTGCAAGATTGAAACCAAAGCTAAGCACTTCTCCCATTGCAAGAAATATCAATCTAGTAGGCCAAACCAAACTGATAATTCGAAGAGATTTGCAAAGATAACCAATCATACATAAAAGAATTCAAAGAAGATTCAAATATTGTTCATAGATAAACTTGATCATAAACCCACAATTCATCGATCTCAACAAACACACCGCAAAAGAAGATTACATCGAATAGATCTCCACAAGAGAGGGGTAACTTTGCATTGAGATCCGAAAAGAGAGAAGAAGCCATCTAGCTCATAACTATGGACCCGTAGGTGTGAAGTAAACTACTCACACTTCATCAGAGGGGCTATGGTGTTGATGCAGAAGCCCTTCGTGATCAATACCCCCTCCAGTGGAGCTCCGGAAAAGGCTCCAAGATGGGATCTCATGGATACAGAAAGTTACAGCGGTGGAATTAGGGTTTTGGCTCCGTATCTGGTAGTTTGGGGGTACGTAGGTATATATAGGAGGAAGGAGTACGTCGGTGGAGCAACATGGGCCCCACGAGGGTGGAGGGCGCGCCTGGGGGTGGGCGTTCCCCCTACCTTGTGCCTTCCTGGTTGATTGCTTGACGTAGGGTCCAAGTCCTCTGGATCATGTTCGTTCTGAAAATCACGTTCCCGAAGGTTTCATTCCGTTTGGACTCCGTTTGATATTATTTTTCTGCGAAACCCTAAAATAGGCAAAAAACAGCAATTCTGGGTTGGGCCTCCAGTTAATAGGTTAGTCCCAAAAATAATATAAAAGTGTATAATAAAGCCCAATAATGTCCAAAACATGATATAATATAGCATGGAACAATCAAAAATTATAGATACATTGGAGACGTATCAACCGTCATCATGCCATCATGCTGACGAAACTCTCCCTCGGCCTCAGCTGGATCAAGAGTACGAGGGACGTCACCGAGCTGAACGTGTGCAGATCACGGAGGGTCCGTGCGTTCGGTACTTGGATCAGTTGGATCGCGAAGACGTTTGACTACATCAACCACGTTACTAAATGCTTCCGCTTTCGGTCTACGAGGGTACATGGACACACTCTCCCCGCTCATTACTATGCATCACCTAGATGGATCTTGCGTGTGCGTAGGAATTTTTTTGAAATACTACGTTCCCCAATAGTTTTTGTAGGCCATGTTGTGATGTGATATGGTCAAGACGTGATGATATAAATTGTTGTATGAGATGATCATGTTTTGTAAAAGTTATCAGCAACTAGCAGGAGCCATATGGTTGTTGCTTTATTGTATGAAATGCAATTACCATGTAATTTCTTTACTTTATCACTAAGCGGTAGCGATAGTCGTAGAAGCAATAGTTGGCGAGACGACAAAGATGCTAAGATGGAGATCAAGGTGTCAAACCGGTCACGATGGTGACCATGACAGTGCTTTGAAGATGGAGATCAAAGGCACAAGATGATGATGGCCATATCATATCAGTTATATTGATTGCATGTGATGTTTATCCTTTATGCATCTTATTTTGCTTAGTACGGCGGTAGCATTATAAGATGATCTCTCACTAAATTTCAAGGTATAAGTGTTCTCCCTGAGTATGCACCGTTGCTACAGTTCGTCGTGCCAAGACACCACGTGATGATCGGGTGTGATAAGCTCTACGTTCACATACAATGGGTGCAAGCCAGTTTTGCACAAGCGGAATACTCATGTTAAACTTGACGAGCCTAGCATATGCAGATATGGCCTCGGAACACGGAGACCGAAAGGTCGATCGTGAATCATATAGTAGATATGATCAACACAGTGATGTTCACCATTGAAAACTTCTCCATCTCACATGATGATCGGACATGGTTTAGTTGATATGGATCACGTGATCATTTAGATGACTAGAGGGATGTCTATCTAAGTGGGAGTTCTTAAGTAATATGATTAATTGAACTTTAATTTATCATGAACTTAGTACCTGATAGTATTTTGCATGTTTGTGTTCTTGTAGATAAATGGCATGTGCTACTTTTCCTTTGAATTTTAATGCGTTCCTAGAGAAAGCTAAGTTGAAGGATGATGGTAGCAACTACATGGACTAGGTCCATAACTTGAGGATTATCCTCATTGCCGCACAGAAGAATTACGTCCTGGAAGCACCGCTAGGTGCAAAGCCCGCTGCAGGAGCAACTCCAGATGTTATGAATGTCTGGCAGAGCAAAGCTGATGACTACTCGATAGTTCAGTGTGCCATGCTTTACGGCTTAGAATCGGGACTTCAACGATGTTTTGAACGTCATGGAGCATATGAGATGTTCCAGGAGTTGATGTTAATATTTCAAGCAAATGCCCGGATTGAGAGATATGAAGTCTCCAATAAGTTCTATAGCTGCAAGATGGAGGAGAATAGTTTTGTCAGTGAACATATACTCAGAATGTCTGGGTACCATAACCACTTGGCTCAACTGGGAGTTAATCTTCCTGATAATAGTGTCATTGACAGAGTTCTTCAATCACTGCCACCAAGCTACAAAAGCTTCGTGATGAATTATAATATGCAAGGGATGGATAAGAAAATTCCTGAGCTCTTCGCAATGCTAAAGGTTACGGAGGTAGAAATCAAGAAGGAGCATCAAGTGTTGATGGTCAACAAGACCACTAGTTTCAAGAAGAAGGGCAAAGGGAAGAAGGGGAACTTCAATAGGAACGGCAAGCAAGTTGCTGCTCAAGTGAAGAAGCCCAAGTCTGGACCTAAGCCTGAGACTGAGTGCTTCTACTGCAAAGGGACTGGTCACTGGAAGCGGAACTTCCCCAAGTATTTGGCGGATAAGAAGGATGGCAAAGTGAAAGGTATATTTGATATACATGTTATTAATGTGTACCTTACTAATGCTCGTAGTAGCGCCTGGGTATTTGATACCGGTTCTGTTTCTCATATTTGCAACTCAAAATAGGGGCTACGGATTAAGCGAAGATTGGCTAAGGACGAGGTGATGATGCGCGTGGGAAATGGTTCCAAAGTCGATGTGATCGCGGTCGGCATGCTACCTCTACATCTACCTTCGGGATTAATTTTAGACCTGAATAATTGTTATTTGGTGCCAATGTTAAGCATGAACATTATATCTGGATCTTGTTTGATGCGAGACGGTTATTCAATTAAATCAGAGAATAATGGTTGTTCTATTTATATGAGTAATATCTTTTATGGACATGCACCCTTGATGAGTGGTCTATTTTTATTGAATCTCGGTAGTAGTGACACACATATTCATAGTATTGAAGCCAAAAGATATAAGTTTAATAATGATAGTGCAACTTATTCATGCCACTGCCCTTTAGGTCATATTGGTGTAAAGCGCATGAAGAAACTCCATACTGATGGGCTTTTGGAATCACTTGATGCTTGCGAACCATGCCTCATGGGCAAGATGACTAAGACTCTGTTCTCCTCAACAATGGAGGGAGCAACAGACTTATTGGAAATAATACATACTGATGTATGCGATCCGATGAGTGTTGATGCTTGATACGTCTCCGTCGTATCTACTTTTTCAAACACTTTTGCCCTTGTTTTGGACTCTAACTTGCATGATTTGAATGGAACTAACCCGGACTGACGTTGTTTTCAGCAGAATTGCCATGGTGTTATTTATGTGTAGAAACAAAAGTTCTCAGAATGACCTGAAACTTCACGGAACGTATATTTGGAAATAATAAAAAATCCTTGCAAAAGATGAAGACCACGGGGCCCACACCCTAGCCACGAGGGTGGGGGGCACGCTTGCCCCCCAAGGCGTGCCCCCTACCTTGTGGGCCCCCTGGAGATCCTCCGACCTCAACCCCAACTCTATATATTTGCTGAGAAAACAATCAGAGAGAAGGATTCATCGCGTTTTACGATACGGAGCCGCTGCCAAGCCCTAAAACCTCTCGGGAGGGTTGATCTGGAGTTCGTTCGGGGCTCCGGAGAGGGGAATCCGTCACCATCGTCATCATCAACCATCCTCCATCACCGATTTCATGATGCTCACCGCCGTGTGTGAGTAATTCCATCGTAGGCTTGCTGGACGGTGATGGGTTGGATGAGATTTATCATGTAATCGAGTTAGTTTTGTTAGGGTTTGATCCCTAGTATCCACTATGTTCTGAGATTGATGTTGCTATGACTTTGCTATGCTTAATGCTTTTCACTAGGCCCGAGTGCCATGATTTCAGATCTGAACCTATTATGTTTTCATCAATATATGAGTGTTCTTGATCCTATCTTGCAAGTCTATAGTCACCTACTATGTGTTATGATCCGGCAACCCCGAAGTGACAATAATCGGGACCACTCCCGGTGACGCACTACAAAAAAATACACTTCCGTGATGATACGTGTTTGTCACAGTAGGTCGCTTTTTTTGTCATGCATGTACATCCATGACAAATTTATGACAGAATCAAGATAGTCATGCATGTGCTGTCGTAGAAGTGTTCCATGACATTACCAAAATTATCATCACGGAAGTGTCCACTTCCATGACGATAAATCGCGCGTCACAGAAGTGCTTTCGTCAAGGGTGACTGACACGTGGCATCCACCGTAACGGAACGCTGTTAAGCTATCGGGTCGGGTTTTGGATCTGATAACCCGTTAACAGCCCCGACCAATGGGGATTTTCCACGTGTAAAATCATCATTGGCTAGAGGAAATACGTGTCGGCTCATCGTCGGGACAGATGTCATCCACTCACTGGACAGAAGGCGCCTAAAGGCCCACAAGATTTTGCGGACCATAATGGGCCGGCCCAGCTAAAGGCCCACGAGATTTTGTGGACCATAATGGGCTGGCCCAGCTAAAGGCCCACAAGATTTCGTGGGCCATAATGGGCCGGCCCAGGTAAAGGCCCACAAGATTTTCGTGTGCCATAATAGGCCGGCCCAGGTAAAGGCCCACAAAATTCTTGCGGATCATAATGGGCCGGCCCAGCTAAAGGCCCACGAGATTTCGCCGACATTAATGGGCCAGCCCAGCTGTAGGCCTACCAGATTTTGAGGACCCTAGTAGACCGGCCCATTAACTGGCTGCCATGTTTTGGGCCAAATGCCGGCCCATATTTGATCCAGTCTATTAATGGCCTGCCACGCTCCGGGCCTAATAGTGGCCCATATGAGATCCGGCCCGTTAAAATCCTACCACGTTATAGGCCAAATTACGGCCCAGATCAGGTCCGACCCTTTAAGAGGTTTTGGGCCTAATTATGGCCCATATCAGATTCAGCCCGTCAACTGGACACTATGCTTTTCGGCCCACTTGCTAAAGGCCCACTTAGTAATTCGGCCTGATATTAGTTTTGGCCTGTTAAGGGCCCGTTCAACATTTCGGCCCTATATTAATTTCAGCCTATTAAAAGCCCGTCATATAGTTGGGCCTAACTACGGCCCGGTTTGCATCCGGCCTGCTCGCAGCCGATATCTGATTGGGCCAAACAAGGACCGAGACAATTTTTCGGCCTGTTAAAAGCCCGTGATTTGATTCGCACAATCATGGGCCGGGGTTCATTTCGGGCTGCCGCCGGCCCGTGAGCTGATCGGCACATTTCAGGCCCAACCTACATCGTGATTGCATGACGGCCCGATTATGTACCGTAATGTTATGGTTTCACTGGTTTACTGCGAAGACAGGATATATATACAGTAAAATAACTTCAACATCATGAATAAGAAAAAACCTATACTATACAATAAAGAAATTACGACATATTACATCCACTGGGCATCAAAGTTCACCACTATGATAATAAAGCACAAGCAGACAGCAGATTACATACACTGGGCATCAAAGATCGCCACCAGTGCAAATAAACACGCCGACAAAATAATATACAAAACCGACATCACTTCAATAGAGTTCAAGAAAGGTTAGCCTTGCTGGGGAGCTGTAGCGCAAGCAGCTGAGCAAGATGATGAGACTGCGCTTGTTCAACACTTATATCTTCCTCACTCTGAAAGATAAACAAGCAGACAGATGACAGGTTTTGCACATAAAAGTATCAGTGCTGACAATTCATCACATTTCTTACTGACGAATAAAGTGACATAGTTTAAATTTGCATTAACACAATATGGTATTGTTCGGGTCAAGACATGGCAGGAAATGACATTGTGAAGGAGTTGGCAGCTTCACGACACCACTGGATTACAGATCAAGAACTCATAAGTATCAATGGTTAGTGTGCTGTCAATTTATACCATTTCAGATTGGCAAATAAAGAGATGGTTTAAATAATAGTAGAATGATATGACATTGTTCATAGTGAAGACATTGTAGAATATGACATTGTGCTATAGTGGGTAGGTTCACCACACCACTGGATTACAGATGAAGAACAGAAGCATACATGCAGTGCAAAAGAAGATCACTTGCTCTGTATAGTTTAATTTACATGGTATGAAGAAGGAACTTGGTTGTACAACTGAAAACTTAAATTGAGTAAGGACGAACTTTTGTTTATGAACTACATATAATAAACTTTAAACAAGCAATTTGATGCAAACACCAACAATAAACAATTGTTACAGTCATGCCTAACCAAATATATATACAACAAAGTTTGAAGGCTTGAGATGGACAAACTTACATTATTGGTGAAGCCAGGCTCTATAAAGGCCTTGTCCATGCTGATGGGGGGGCAATTCAAGAAGTTTACCACAGAATCTTCTTCAAAAGCATTGCCTTTATTCTACATTTTGTTAACAGTAAATATAGATGTGATAATATACGAAAAAATGGAGAATATTTAAGATAAGATGAAGAGTGATCCTACATAACCAAGTAGCTATAAATGTAAGTGCAGCGATACAGGCAAAAGGTACAACCAAGAGCAATGCGTAGCTAAACTTCTTCAGTACCAACCTTGTGGTTAGAGTAAATATAGATCTGATGTGTAGAAAATGGAGGGCAAAGGAAAATAAGCTGCAGAGTGATGGTACATGAACAACTACCTGTCATTATAAGTACACTGATAAAGGACAACATGTACTTACAAGAACAATGTAGAGCTAAAAAAACATTGGCATTGGATATATTCTACACTAATGTAACCATTCATACAGATCAGATAATTTGGAGCGAACAATTGATAAGCAAGCTATCATGCATACTGCTGTCACATAATGAACCAGGTATGTATGCAAGTACAGTGATACAGGACAACAGGTAGTAACAAGAGCAAAGCAGCGGGCAGCATATTTGCGATATCCTGTCGTTCTTGTCAAACCTGAATTCTTCTTCGAGCAGATTTCCTGCAAAAAAAGATCCGTAAGGCACATGCGGAAAAGTAGAAGTTCAAATTGTCATGTGATTTCATAGACAGTACCTCATCCTGGGAATGAGACAAGTGCATAACAAGGTTTTTCCATTCAATGTCTTCTAAATTTAGCACAGGAGACTTCACCGGAAATTCGTTTATAGACTTGCCAACAAAGTGTGATTTCCTCAGGTAACACTGATACTGCTGCAATGCTTCCTTGAAAAGCACAAGCAAGCTTTGCTCGTCATGACTATCCAGATTGACCCTCTCCTAGTTACAACAATTTAATGTAAATCATTGATGTGTTCAATCAGCAGAAAACAGGAAAATAATGACCATGAATAGTAGCACTTACACGTAAGTTGGACAGGAAGATGTGAAAATGGTGTTTGTCTTCACAATAATCTTCCCATGATGGGAATATATGCATGTAGTCCCTAACAACATTGAAAGCATTGTCTTTTAAACTGGGAATCAATGGAATGGGGTTCCAATCTGCAGGAATTGGCCATCTCTGCAGTTGGGATAAGTCTTCGGCCGGTGAACTTGCTGTACTTTTTGCTGGAGTGGGATTTTTCTGTGGTATAGCTGGTGCTATGGCAAATTAAATCGGTATACCTTTTGCTGGAGTGCAAGTCCTGTGTGGTGGGGCTAGTGGTGTGGCCAATGAAGTATGGGTACATTCTGCTGGAGTCGGTCCTACATTTTGTGTCACTGGTTGTACAGCCAATATAAGTGGGGTGCTGTCTGATTTCACCGGCACCACCATGTTTTTCAAGGACTTTGCTGGTGCTCCTTCAGGTTCGGTAATCACCCTCTTCTTTTTGATGTCTGATGCACAAGAACAACATTTGAGTGGAAAAACATGGTATGATGACAGATGGAATACGTATTGATAATGGATGGGCATGGCATCTCGACATATATGATGAGTAAACTAAGAAGATGGCGGTGCAACAAAGTAGAAGAAATGCAAGACAACATATGCAAGATACGCGCAATCAATAAAACCTTGCCAAATTAGAACATGCACCTTGATGGGTGAACAGGACAGGCCATCTGCCTTTGACTCCTCGAGGTTAGAATAGTCATTAGGATGATATTCTGAACAAGAATCAACAGGTGGGGAGCGTACAAGTTTCATTACTTCCAGAATGGCACTCAATGCCTTGCTGCCAATTTTGTAAGTCATTGCAGTATTCCACAATATTCTTCTGATGCGTGGATTCTGATATTCACTGTAATTGCGTATAATATCTAAGAACCATGAAAACATAAATAGTTGTGAGATTATCTTTGTAATGCAGATGATATTCTAATATAGGGGCGCCCCTGTAAACACTTGTGTGCTATCACTGGATTCTGATGAGAGAGCTCATGTGTGGTGTAATATGGTGCGTGCATTTATATAATCTGGCACAAGTACACAAAAAAATAGGCTCCAGAAGTAACGATAGCTGGCAGGTGATAGGTTCATAATATACTATATAGAGAGTTTATTGCCAAACCATGATAACAAGAGCACACAGCAACTAGGCAGATCATAGTGTACATAACAAGGGTACACCATAACCAGGATATATAAATCGGGAAAGTGGAACTGGCTGGAAATTACGGTGTTGTATTGCCGCTAGTAATTAAAAGCCTATCGATCACATACAGGCCAGCTCTATCAGCTGTTGACTGCAGATGTCCCTGCTCCCCTTCCTGACAAGGAACATACTGTGCTTCCCATACGGAACACCGCACGGGCCGCCGGCTGAACCACCGGCCCCACCGCTTGTGTTCCTCCGTCACCCCCACCCCCGCCCCACCCGCGTCGAGTTTTTTCGTTCAACGAGGCCCCACCACCGCCCCCCCACAACCACCATCCCCACCCGAGCCCCTTCGATCGCACCGGCGAACTCCGGCAAGCTCTGAAAAATTGACTAACCCAATTTTGAAATTTAGTCTACTGTGATTTAACTAGTGTGGAATATATAAGGGGAAAACCATAAGCATTGCGAGTATGGTTTTGAGCGTGCCATGGCGGATCTGAAGGTGCAAACTGGACAAAGACAACTTCGCAACCAAGACAAGAAATCAGAGTAAAGCAGTGGCGATCTATTTTCTTGCTCCGATAAATAAGTTGAGCAGATACGAAAGAGTACCACCTCTTGTGCGGCGCCGTGTACGCATCTGCTGAGAATTTGACGGTGCTACGATAGCGATGGATGTCGGCGGCGTGGAAGCAGATCTAGGAGGGTAGACGGTGGCGGTGGGGCACGATGGACGAGACGGTCGTAGGAGCGGCGCCGGCAAGGTGGACGACGGCGGGGATGAAGCGAGAGGATGGCATGCAAGGATCCCGGTCCGAAGCCGTGGATGAGAGAGGTCGAACTCTTGTAATGGACGGCGGCGGCGGGGTATCAGCTCCGGCATGGTGGAGGAGGACGGCTGTGGATGGGGTGGCGGACGGCGGCGACGAAGGAGGGTGGGGTGGAGAGGGTGTTTTGGCACCCACGGAGTACGAATGGGAAAAAGGGAGGTAGAGAGGAAGGGAGGAACCATGTATTCAGGGCGCGCTTGTCTCAAATGCGAGGAAATTTACAAACTTAGCCCCCGTTTCAAATTTCTACTACATCACAGCAACACTAGTCAGTTGGGGATAGGACGGTAATCTCGCATACACCAAATATTTGCCGACGAGAGTTTGTTTTTGGCGCCCACCGTGTATGAATATGAATCGGGGAGGGAGTCGATTTCGGCCGAGGATACACTGTGTTTTGGAGCCCACCGTGTATGAATCCGGGTGAGAGCTGGTTACGGCACGTTTGGGTGAAATTACAAACCTACCCCTATCGAAACCTGTAGAAATCCAGCATATAGGCTTTGCGTAGCAGGGATAGACAGTAGTGATTTCCATCTCGTAGATTTTGGTTTCGGGCGGTTACTGCGACTTTCCCCGCTTCGTTCTTATTTCGCAGAGTGCACGTTTACCGTGCCAACTCAATTCGAATCCCGTTTGTATTCTATTTTTTCGGGCGGGATCCATTTTCAATTGGAATTACATTCTATATACATCATTTTTTATATATACTTTCAAAAGCACAACAAAGAATTCTGCTCCTTTATATGTATAGTATGATTTAGAAATACAACGATCTCGAAATCTTAAGGTTGAATTCGAAAAAATTTAACCAAATTATGTTCTACTAAAATGTATGGATCAGTAATATCTACATATTAAATAACATAGATGTGCGTGAATTCATATGAGTATGCATGTTTGATAGATCAATTTGGTTCGAGTATGGGTTACATGTATCATCATCTCGAATTCAAATATTTGAATCCCTTTTTTGTTCACTCCTTTCACGCCCATCTCTCTCGCATGCATGCTCCTTCAGGTAGCTATCACTCTCTTTTCTCCAGGTCACCCGCACACTCACTTCATGTTGCTCCTATCCTCGCAAACATGGTCTCTCGACGTCTCCCTTGAGAAGTGTCACACTCTTCCTATCATTATAAATTACACGATTTTCATTATCTCTCACGTCTCTACTGTTCTCTGGTATCACTCGGTACCTAAGCTTTCTTTTTCACCGCCAAACACACAGTCTCCACTCGTCTTTCACATTGTCTTTCTCTCTGTGGGATTCTCTCACACACCCTATATGTCTCTACATATGACTCATACCACTAAAATTACTCTCTCTATCTCCCTGTAGACACAACATTTGTTGCGGTCTCCTTTTCGTCTCCATCCCAGACTGACATTATTCATTTGTTTACCGATCAGACAACCCTGACTACCATCTCCTCTCTCTCTCTCACAGACACACACGCACAACTCCTGCTTCCACTCCCCTTCCCAACTACCATCTCTCTCTCACACACACAAAACTCTCGCTTTCGCACCCCGACTCGTATTTCTCTCACAAACATTTATCGACTAGCTAGCCTCTAGATAGGTTTATACACCCGCACACTCGTGCTTCCACCATCGCATACATGTCTCTCTCCAGCTCCTTGTATCTATGTAGATTTTTCTTCCCTTCTTGAGACATGCCCTCTCGATCGTGCACACACACACTATCGCCTCATTTTAAGCTGATACCTATCACACACACTCCTTGTGTCTTTGTCACACATGCACTCCGTCCTCCTCCACTCGCCCTCTCTCACACACACACATGGGCTTTTTGCAACAACTAGCAACATGCCCATGCGTTGCACGAAACATCAAGATGCATTTGTATGAGTAGTTTATCTTGTGGGGGAAAAGGATGAACAAGGGAAGGCCTTATTTGCAAATGTGGAGAGGGGTGTGGGTATCTTTTTGCAAAATTGCCATAGTTTCCTTCCTATCCGTCAGATATAGATCGGACGGCCTATATTGCAGGATGGCAGGCACACGATCATCACCGACAATGCTTATTATAAGAGTAGGGATAAATAATAGAGTTGGTGATGATGGTGGGCCTGCCATCCTGCAATGTAGGTCGTCCGATTTATATCTGACGGATATGAACGAAAATATGGCAATTTACCCACACTCTTCACCACATTTGCAGATAAGGCCTTCCCTCGTTCATCCTTTTCTCCCACAAGATCTTGATGTTCCGTGCAACGCACGGGCATCTTGCTAGTAAGAGTAGAAATTAGACATATACCACTTCTCGAATCTTGAAACCAACAACATTCCTCCCTTATCTCATCAAAAACGCTAAAGGAATATATTTTGAGTGAAACATAACATATTTTTAGTGATATACATATTTCAAAGCTAGACTTTTTTCTATCAAATCGGTGAATATGTATTAATCCAGTGGCGGAGACAGGCCTGGGGCAGCTAGGGCTATAGCCCCAGGCCTAGAAACAACTTCCTTTGTAATTTCTTCATGCAAAGCATAGAAAATCATAGAAGTTTATCACTCAACATAGCACAGCCCCAGGCGTAGTTTGCATCTAGCCCCGCCACTGTATTAATCTACTTTGATCGTGTGGCAACGCATTGGCACATTGCTAGTAGTTACTATATTTTTGGACACCAGACAAACGGTGGAGTACATATACGAAGAGAAGAGGCGCATGCACGCAGTCGGCCTCTCGCTGTCTCACACACATGAGTGTTACATAAAGGCGACGTTAACAAATAAACCCTAAAACCCTAGGGGCACGATTGCTGCATTCGCGGGTACCGGGTACGTGGTGGAGCACCTTTGTAGGAATAGTCAGCTCGCGTGATAATTTGATCCGTAGTAGTTGATGGTCGGGACCACAGGTGAACAACTTGGAGCGTGGTGGCTCGCCAGTTGCCACAGATCGAGTAGCCACGTTTAAAATATCGTTTTTAGCGGGGTTAAGAGTTTCGATTTTCAATGGCGCATTATAAGTAGTAAGTAGTTTTTAGAACGATTGGTATGGAGCGAAAATGGAATTCATAGTACTACATACCTCCTTGGCGTATGGTTGTATGGTTTGTTTGTTTTTTGCGATGGAGGTTGTATGGGTTTATGTTGTGAGATTTTGAACCTGGTAGTTCTAGGGCAAATATTATGGTTTAGATTTAGATGCTGGTTTTCTTTAATGAAAATCGGAAGGGGAAACCCTTCTTCGATTAAAAAAAACTACTACCTCCATTCTGGTTTACTAGTCCCCATCGTACTTTGGGTCAGAGTTTGTCCACGAACTTTACTTGTAAAATGTGAATGGAAACGAGATTTTGTTATACCCAAACAAAAAAAGGACTGGAGGGAGTGATTGCTCTGACACGGACGCGACCTCTCATAGTGCAGGCATTGAACCGGCACACCGGCCAAGAGGGTCGCACTCGCTGCAGGCCCGGCTGAGCACGCCTCCTCGCCGCATGAAACCAGCTTAAGACTGCCCCACCTGCCTTCATTGAATCCGCGCGTGTGCCGGCAACACGTCCTTTCGCGAGCCGGCAGGCATTTTAGAACACAAAAAATGACTAAAATATAATTAATTTATGCATGGTCTTGACTTGTTGTGCTCGCACTGGTAGCAGGAACTAGTAGAGGATTTTCTTTATTTGTAACTCTCCTCACATTTTTTTGGCTTTGAAGTGAATCTTGGTTGTGGACATTATGTATGAATGTGCAGATATCAGTGAACATGAGTTTGATGTGGAAGTTGAACTTGGAATGTCGGGCTTGCACGTGAACTATACCATGTCCAATGCTTCATCTGTTATTGTTTGGAAAGTAATTGCTGTTATTACATGACCCGAAAAAAACATTTTGTGCCACATCAGTAGATGCACGGACATCACAACAGGCATGCTGACTGGATAAACATTTGAACCTAGCTATTATGAAGGAAATTTTGTATTGACAACAGTTTTAGATAGCAGGAGACGCCTAGCCTGCTCTGCCTCTGCTAGCTTATTTCTGGCTTCTTCCATCTCTTCTTTGGCTTGGGTGAAGAGAGCATCTGATTGCTCTTTTCGCTTCTTCAGGAACTCAGCTACATTCTCAAGGGCTGCTGCACGCTTTTTTTCAGCCTTTACTAATGCCACGAGGACACGAACAACTGACGACTCCACCTGGCTTGTGTGTAATCTAGCATCATCTGGGAATTTGCACCTTGTGTCTAATCCAGCATCATTAGGGAACTGGCACCTTGTGTGTAATCCAGCCTCATTTTGGAAACATGATCTCGAGGTTGACCATACTTCCCTCCTTGCAGGAACTGCATCCTGACATGAATTTACTTCTTTTTTATATCAATACTCAGAGCAACGTAGATCCATTTAGTAGAAGCCAGATAAACAGAACTCGGAGAAGTGAATTCAAAAGGGAAAAAAATAAATAAAAACAGACTACAAGGTGAGAACACCCACTTCCTACATCAAGCTAAAAACGAAAGCATTAGGACGATTAAGACTCTTCTTATTACACATCAAAGAACACCACGCTTAAGAGAAACAGAAACTACAACATATACACATCGAAGAACACGAGGCTACACGAAAGTAATTGAAAGGGTGTTACTTACCAAAGCTCGTTTTACAGGTTCGGTGCAGCTCCTCTTTAACTTGCCATGCTCCTTGAAGATGTCCTGAATATCCCGTGTTTGGTCTTCATTGCTCCTCTGCATGTTCGCACTCATGGTTTTAAAATCTCAACATGGCAAGAAAAATATACTACTAGTAATATTCGCGCATCTTGTGGGAAACATTAAAGCACTCGTCTGCCATGTTAGAGCATCTCCAACAATATAAACTACTCATACAAATGCATCTTGATGCGTGCAACGCATGGGCATTTTGCTAGTTCTAAAAACCTTTCCATCATTTGCCACACTACTGGTCCCAGATGAAAAACCTACCCAGCACAGCGCAATACAGGAGCGATGCACAATTACAAGCTGATATTCTGTTGGACAATGGAGGCTATAACCAATTACTTTTACGGGAACAATAGCACCCAGGAAATTTGAAGGGTAGGTATGAACAAAATTGGAACTGCACATGTACTGCTAAGTGATTCAATACACACATTACCAATCGAGGATGAGAACGATGGTCGCAGCGGCCTCTATGAGTCATGGTCGGCAACGGGAGTCAGTTCATTGTCCACGACGGTGGTACTTCTACGCTTGGCATCTGCTTCCGGGAAGCAGATCCGAGACCGTGGAAGATGATGCTGGGGAAGAGGCTCCGTGTACGACGACGACGGTGGACCGGCTCCAGTGCGGCGTATGAGGTCGTCGATGAGGCAGATGCGCTGCAGTGGACGAGTGCGCCGATGTAAAGGGGAGGAGCACGAAGGCTGCGGTGCCGTGGAGAAGTCTATTTTGCGGTGGGGATAGAAATCGGGGAGTATTCAGGTGCACTACTCTGGGTGCCGAGGTGGGGTTGGCTGGGTAGGGTGAACCTGAAGTTACGAAAACAGCCCCCTACCAAGCGTCATCCGTAGGCCTGTTCCGAAGGCTATGATGGTAACTTCCCACTGCTCGAATCGGGGTCGCGGGAGATTTCCCCGCCGACCTGAAAATTTTGTGACACTGGACTCCCCATGTGGCGTGTTGAGTGATTCGGCTAAGCAACTAGCGAGTAGTAGTAGTAAACTCTGCATATTAGGTTTAACCGAAGTCAAACTTGCTAAAGTTTGACCAAGTTTATAGAAAAATATAAACATTTACCATAACAAATATGTATGATGTGAAAGTACATTAAATAATGAATCTAATGGTATTTATTTGTTATTGTATATGTTAATATTTTTTGTTATAAGCTTTCTGAGAGTTTACAAAACTTGACTTTGACCAATGCTAATACACGGACTTAAATAAAACAGAGGGAGTACACATTTGTTTTCTTAGTTTGTATTGAACTAATCATTTGTTGAAATTGTGAAATAAATACATTAGGCTATTGACTTCGAATGTAATGGTCTATACAATTCAATAGTTACAATCATTGTCAAATCCCAAGATGTATACAAGGTCTATAGTACTTCACAACATGCTCAAACTCACATAATCCCAGTCAAATGAGAATCTAAATGCATTTCATAGTTATTACTTTGTAGGATGCAACAAGAACAACCATAACTCTACATCGGCCATTATAGAAGCAACATTTTGACATATCCCAATGTGTGAATGAAACATGCATAGAGAGCTTTTGAAGATGGAGAAGATTGGACGAGAGAGTAGGAGAAAAACCTAACGAGACAAAGAGAGAGAGATAGAGAGAGAAAAAGAGAGGAAGAAGTTAGGTCTGTGAGAAAGATGCATACATGTAATATACATGAGATGCGTCTGCATCTGGATTCTGTATACGTGGAAGGAGAAGAGACAACACGTTTGATGAGAGAGCAGGAATAACATGGATGAGAGGGGAAGGATATCATGGGTTGAGGGATTGACAATTTTGTGCGGGGGAGAGAGGGATTGGTAATTTGGTGCAAGAGAGAGATGGTGGGGGGAGGAGTCAGCCAGCCATCGTCACATCACCCTGCTTCCAAATGACCCCGCATTCTCTAGCGCGGTGTGGTCGCCGTATTCGATCTGCTTGTTGCCCTCTTTGAAGATTGAGGTGTTGTGCATGTTGGGGTGCAAAGAAGCACAAGAGAGAGTGGTCGCCATATAACGTTGGATGGGGATGAATTGTGTGCTCGGGGGTGTGTGTGTGTGTGTGTGTGTGTTAGTCAGGTATTGAGAGAAAACAAACCTAAGGAGAGAAATGGGTATTCACGAAGAGACTGTGCGGGCCTTGAGGTGGGCAGGGGCCGGGTGAGGGTGTCAAAATGTGCGCGTTGATGCATGTGTTGCATGCGACCGTGCGAGGGACGGACGATTCGGGAGAGATGGTTGTTGTGTTACGGATGCTCCTCTCTCTGTCTCTCTATCTCTCTCTCCCTCTATCTCTCTCTCTCACACACACACAAGTAAACTAGAAGACCATTCTCTCATGTATACACAACTATCGGCATCTGTCTATGTCTCACTCCACTACTAGGAAAAGGGCTATAGATAGGATTGACACTAATGGCGCACCAGGGAAGTAGTGCGCCACTATTATATACTAATGGCGCACCAGTTGGTGATGCGCCATTAGTGTGGAAGACACTAATGGCGCACCAGAAAACTGGTGCGCCACTAGTGATAACTTTTTTTTCATTTTTACATACATACTAATGGCGCATCCTACCTCTGGTGCGCCATTACTAGTTCTAACTAGTAATGGCGCACCAGACATGGAGTGCGCCAGTACTGAATTTTTTTATTCTTTTTTTTTGCAAAACTACTAATGGCACACCACCTCACAGTGCTCCATTACTAGTTTAAACTACTAATGGCACACCCTGTAGAAGTGCGCCATTAGTATATATTTTGATATCATGAATATTTTTAAATATCATGGGCACTTTTTGATATCATGAATATTTTTAAATTTCATGGGCACTTTTCGAATTCATGAATATTTTTTCAAATTTGATGATATTTTTTCATATTTAATATGATAAAATATTGAATATTCATGAGGACACTCGATCTCGATCCCCCTCCATCTCGATCTCGATGCCACCCGCACCTCCTCTCCCCTCTTCATTTTTAAAAAAATAATAATAATAAAGTGTAGACTACAATTGTTGTTAAACAACAATTATTACTGTTTTTTATAAAAAAAATATTACTATTTCATATTCATATTCATTTTCTAAAAAATTATTACATGCAACAAAAAAATTACTTATGGCGCACCTCTGGCTGGTGCGCCATTGCTATATATATGAAAAAAAGATTACTAATGGCGCACCTCTGCCCGGTGCGCCATTGCTATGTAAAAAAAAGATTACTAATGGCGCACCGACCGTTGGTGCGCCATTAGTAAGATTCCCCCTAGCTAATTCCCTCGCTCTCGCCAGATCCCCTTCATCCCTCTCCCTCGCCCCCCTAGCTAATTCCCCCCGCTGCCCCGACCCACGCCGCCGCCGACGACCCCCCGCACCCTCCCCCGCTGCACCGCCGCCGACGACCCACCGCACCCTCCCCCGCTCCACCGCCGCCGCTGACCCCCCGCACCCTCCCCCGCTCCACCGCCACCGCCGACGCCCTGCACCCTCCCCCGGCCCGCTCCACCGCGGCCGCCGACACCCCGCACCCTCCCCCGCTTTTTGATAATATTTTCAAATAACAAATTTGATGATATTTTCAAATAACAAATTTGATGATATTTTCAATTAAAAATAAAAAACAAATTTGATGATATTAAAAAAACAAATTTGATGATATTTGATGATATATTTTGTTCTAGTCCTCATGAAAATAACAAATTTGATAAAAAAACAAATTATTAGATGCAACAAGAAATAATGAAAAAAAGAAGTTACTAATGGAGCACCAGAGGAGGGTGCGCCATTGCTATTAGAAAAAAAGTTACTAATGGCGCACCAGAGAATGGTGCGCTATTGCTATGAGTGTTTTTATGGCGCACCCCTCGACGGTGCGCCATTACTAACATTCCCCCCTCTATAGCTGGATACCCGGCCCTTCGCCCGATACCTCCTTCCCTCTCCCTCGCCAGATCCCCTTCCATCCCTCGCCACACCCGCTCCGGCTCCCCCGCGCCGCCGACCCACGAAGCACGTGGCCGCCGGCCTCCCCACGACCAACCGAGGCGCCCAGGAGGACCGCCGTCGTCTTGCTCTTCGACTACGAGGACCCGGACGAGCTCGGACGCCCTCGAGCCACCCCTTCGACGCCGCCGCCGACCCCGACCCCGACCCCTCTGGCGACTGGCCACGCCCACCCAGGTACCTCTCCTCCTTCCTCCCTCTCCACCCTTCCTCCCCATTCCCTCCCTCGCTAGATCTTCTTGCTATATGGATCAGAACATATGGAGCATTACTATTGCTATATGGAGCATTACTATTGTTCTTCTCTGAACCATTACCATTCCCTCCCTCCCTAGTTCTTCCTCCCCATTAATTTGCAGGATCAGAACAAGTTTGTAACAGGATGCTCTACAATGTTGATTAGGTGCATTACTATTGCTAATGGAGCAGCAATTTACTATTGCTATATGCTCTAGTTTGTATCAATGTGATTGTAGTTTTTCTTGTCATCAAGTTTAGTTGATGTTTATTTAAATATAGCTTATATGATCAGCCACTCTATGTATGATTGTGGCTTGAAGGTTCTGGAAGAATGTTTTTCCTTCAAATTCTATCTGGTGCCATTGTCCTAGACTACCTAGTTGTGTTGTTAATTGTGCTTCTGTTAAAAGAATTGGGAGTTACTCACTGTACTAGAACTCTGTAGGTTGAATTTTGGTTAACTAATACTGACGTTATGAGAATGTAAGCACCTATTATTGCTACTGATATCATTGGCTCATTGCTGCCTTTGTGCAATGCAGAACTGTTAAGAGTGATTTGGAGGATTCAAGATTCTGTGAAGCTCTTTTGACATTTAAAACTCAGAACTGAAGGTACTTAATAAACTCAAAAGCATTGATGATAACTCTTGTTGCCTAGAAACAGAGGTAGTTTACATATTGCATTGCTGGTGTTTGTTTATGTTGAGAGTTTAAGCATGTGTAGTGTAGTGTGGTGTAGTGAGCTTGTTCTAGTGTAGTGAGGTCTGAACCATTGCACGATGTAGTGTAGTGTAGTGAGCTCTGAACCATGTTTAGTGTAGAGTACTTCAAGTTTACTGAACCTATTCATTTTTGTGGACTTAGTGAACATGATAAGACAAGCCAGATGCTCTATTTTTAATTAACAGTAATCCATGATCAGCAACAGTTTCTTTCACTAATTTTCAGTTAACAGCAATCCATGATTTTTTTCAGCTAAAACTATTCATGATTTTTTGTTGGGTGACCTATTAGATCTGGAATGGAAGCTCACATAAGTTGAGCTGATTTTTGTCCATATGAAAGAATACGACCATATGGTTTGTGGCCTTTTCATCCATATGAAAGTAGAGGCACATTGTGGTGCTAGTTTGCTGGGTTTTGTCTCCGACCATCGTGTCGTGATGATTTTGCAGGTACCCCGAGAGGCCCTTGAGTTTGCCGGAATGTCGATTAACTTCCGTTCCGGAAAATTCGGGTACTCCATATGTCTTATTTTCAGCAAAGTTCATGCTGAAATTTTCCGTAAATTTTAGCATGACTTTGCTAAAAATCAGACATATGGGATACTTGCTACTAATGCATGGGCCGGGGTATCTTAGTACTTAATTAAGTAGGATCAACTGCACCACCATTCTTGCTGCATTAAACCATAGGTGGCAATAGAGCCAAGTGATTAGGCCCAACTTAGAATTCTCGTTAGCATCGATAAACCCTAGATGATAAACCCAACATAGGTGGCAATAGAGCCAAGTGATTAGTGCCAAGTGATTAGGCCCAACCTAGGGTGCCTCGGCATCGATAAACCCTAAATGATGAAAACTTAACTTCGCTTCTATAGGGTGCCTCGGTGTCGATGAGAACCTAAATGATGTATGCTTAGGCTTTTAGGGTGCCTCGACGTCGACAAAACCTAAATGATGAAAGCTTTGGCTTTTAGGGTGCCTCGACGTCGACAAACCCTAAATGATAAAACCTTGGCTTTTAGGGTGCCTCGGTGTCGATAAGAACCTAAATGATGAAAGCTTAGGCTTTTAGGGTGCCTCAGCGTCGACAAACCCTAAATGATAAAAGCTTAGCTTTTAGGATGCCTCGGTGTCGACAAACCCTAAATGATGTAGTTTTGAATTATGAACGTAGGATATGTCATCATCATCATCGGACGATGAAAGGGACGACGAAAGTCTCCCGGCGGAGTGCGACTGGTGCCACGACGATCGAGGTCTGTGCGACATGCCTCACCTAGACGATGTTCGGCGCTTCAGCATTAAGCTCGAGGAGACCTTCGAAGTTGAAATGGTACACAATGACGACGAGTGTTATTTTCATAATTAAGCATGACTTCAACTATTTCAACGTGTAATTTTCATCTTCTACAATTCGAGTATAGCTTATCCCATGCCATGCAAGACGCTATGTCTTGGAGAGGATGGATTTTGAAGACCATGAAATTTATGAAACAAAGAAAATTCACCTAAGGACTCATCACGATGTGGACTTTGAAGTAAATCTATATAATTCTGAGAGCGTAACCCATTTTGGTTGCAAAAATTGGGAAGCATTTTGCAAGATGTATGGTTTTGATGAGGGTATGCTTATCACCATGGATCTTGGTAATCCTGACATCAACCAAGACAATATGGACATTTGGGTCCTTGTTGATACGCCTCCAGTTCTACCGCTATGTGAGTTTCTCAAATAGTTATTAGCTAATTTATATTGTTTATTTCAAAATAGTTGACAGCTTATTTCCATTGACAGCTTATTTTTATTGTTCAAAGAATGTGTGGGAGATGGTAGACAAAACCCACTACACCGATGGCTCCGAATTAACAACTTACAAGGAGAAAAATCATTTGGTCGGATTTTGTACTGACATTGAGAATTACAATATCTACAATCAAACTCCTCAACATTATGGTAAATACGTGCCACTAGTGCATGTGTTCAACTACGGTAACTACCATGGAGATACCCTGGTAAGATTTTTACTATTACGACATCCGTGCATCTTTTGCATGCTTCTAAAACTAGTACATCATTGCTAACTATGAAGTTATTACTATGTTTTTCAATAGATAATCCCAGAGAATTGTGTGCCTCATATGATGTATCTGAAAGGTAGTGTTAATGTTTTGAACATACAGCCAAGTCGTCCTACGAATCTCAACTATCCATACGAGATTTCTAAAAGAAGTGGAGACATGAAAATCAAAGGATGGAAAAAATGCATGGACAGTCATAAGGAGCTTCTTGGAAGCAAAAGGAAGCGAAGCGCAAGAATTGGAGACAGGATGATCTCCATTCTCCATAATGGAGAGTCAGGGTCTATATTGTTTTATGCTATTTTAGCTTAAATAGGATATTTAGGTCCTGCCTAATACTGATGATCATGTGCTAAGAACAATTAAGTAGGGTTGGTTCGAAGACTATCAAGATGATGATCCTATGACTTGTTATGAATAACGAGTAGAAGTTGTATGATGATGATTAGTAGGACTTGTTAGGATTAGTATTACTTCCGACAAACTCGATACTCGCGGTCTCGAGACTTGTAATGTTTTATCTTTGTTCGGTCTTTTGAATTCGGAGACTAATATGATGAATTGTATTCGGAGACTAATCTTCTATTGTATTCGATGAATCTGTTGTTGTTGTGTGTTACTGTCTATATTCTGTCAAATAATATATTTTGTAACATGTGCAAAAATCAGAAAAGTAAAAAAAATTAAAACCTAATATTCATACTAATTGCGCATCACTAAAGAGTGCGCCATTAGTATGCCAAGTATACTAATGGCGCATCCATCCGCAGTGCTCCATTAGTGTGCCAAAGCACATGGTTAAATATGGCCCCTAGGAGGCACACTAATGGCGCATGGTGTTATATACTAATGGCGCACTGGATGGTGTGCCATTAGTATACCAGATACTAATGGCGCACCAGTGGTGCGCCATTAGTAAAAATTACTAGTGGCATTCTACTAATGGCGCACCGGTGATGCGCCATTAGTAGGCAAAACCGGTGCGCCATTAGTAGGCCTTTTCCTAGTAGTGCTCATGCACGATCATTTGCACATTCACACCTCCTATGTCTGTATCACACGCACACCGTCTCCACATTGCCCTTCCGCCACAACACACATATGGACACATACACACGTTCTCTCTCAGTCACACACACAAAATCAGTATTAAAAAAAACTAGGGCGCACCTAAAATGTCCAAATCCAAATAAACACGAACTGGAGCTAAATTCAAATATATGGAAATATTGCAGTGTCAAGAACTTTCACAAGAAAAAAAGTTGAGTAATATTCGAGGATTGTTTTCACACACACAAAAAGGTTCAGTGGATGTCCTTCGAGCGCGACACGGTGACGCACCGTTCGATCGACCGCGCGGACGCGGTTCACGCGCTTGCACAGGATTCCATATCGTGGCCATGGTGCTAAGGCTGGTCACAATGGGCAAGAACATAAGCTAGTAACTAATAAAAGCGTTGCCTAAGTCTAATGTTTACGTGTACTAGTACGGTTTCTTTTAAGTTTGACCAACCTTATATATAAAACGAAAGTAAGCTCCCACACGCACACTCATCAATATGCTGCCGCCGTTGCGCATGCCGGCGCCTGCCTGCTCCGGCCAACAATTTCTCGCCCATCACCACCGTGTCGCCGCCATCCCTGTGCCATGAAGCCGAAGGCTCGCCCGCTCACATCGTCTGCAGTCCCTCCTCGCGATGCCGCCGCGCTGCCAAGCACGCGAGCAGCTAGTGGAGCCGCGTCTATGCATGCAGCGTACGAAGAGGAGGACGAGCGCGTGCTCCAGCACGCCGGCGAGGAGGAACTAGCGTGTCATTGTCGTCTCCGCCCGCGCGGAAGAGGCGCGCATGGTGGCTGTCGCAGCGGAAGCCGGTCGCGCGCGCGTCGAGCCTGCAAACTAGGTGCGGACGCGGAATCTACCTTCGAGACCTTGAATCCCACGTGGATCCTGCAATCTGAAGGAGCAATTTGGGTCAGTCGACTCATGTGAGCCGTTTGATGCAACATGGATGTCTAGAAGGGCTTCTTCCACCTCTTCTGCCGTCTTCTTCCTTTGCTTCGTCGAACTTCTTTCACAAATCGACTAACCCAAATTATAATACTAGTACGAATGTATTAAGTACAATAGGAACACGAAGATACGAGAAGTAGTACCAACTACAAGAAGAACAGTAGTAAGACATAGTACTAGTACTACTGTATGTACTAAAGAGTTCAAATAACGAGAAAGAACATAAACATAGTTCTGCTGGGGCCTCAGCACAACACACCCTTGAAAATAAACTAATAAGCAACTAGTCCGCTTGACACTGCAGTAGAACCAGCATGAGCGAGGGCACTGCCACCTACTTGGAGTCCGAGTCCACGTCCTTGACTTCGTCCTCGTCCCTCTTCCTCTTCCTCTTTGCCGACGCTTCTTTGCTTGAACCGGACACTGGGCTCTGCTTCTTCATCCAACCCTTGTAGATATTTAAACAAAGGTAGGCATCCATTGCTGCGTACAGGATGTGATCTTCATCTAATGTCTTCGACTCCCATGCATGATGAAACTCATGATGAGGTTTCTTCAGTTTAGCAAACGAAGGATCAATCATGGCTGCTGCCAGGGTCAGCAATGAAGGTTGATAGGAGGACACCAGGCTTGCCTTTTGGAGATCGAAGGGCTGGCCTACAACGAGACCTATCCGACGCAGGACGTCACTGTCGTTCTTAAAGCCTACAGTAACGAATTTCACTCTTTTGTCCTTGAGGAAGTTCTTAAAATCCTGGCACTCAACGTCGGCATGGCATATGTGGTAGACCAAGCAAACATTATGTACGCAAACCTGGATCATGGCGGGCTTCTTCCTCTCTTCGTCCTTTAGATCCTTCTCTCGTCCCAGGACTTTGGTGTACTCAACATCTAGCCCAGCGACCCACTCATACGTTGAACTGTTGAACCTGCGTAGGAAGCGAGCAAGCCATGCTTTCACTGTCTCGGATCCACGTGTGTAGATAACGATGAATTGATCGCCGGTGATGGCTCTAACCTGGTACTCAGCGGCGACCATGGAGATTTGGGAGGCCATGGATTTTGCAGGAGGGTTAGGAGAAGTTGAACTGTTGTACCCCGCAAAAAAACTACGAGTGAACTAATGTGAAAGGACGGGACAACTGGGAGCGAACTATTGTAAGGTAGAAGACGGGGACGAGTAGGGCGTGCGAACGGCGTGGGGTTGCTGGCTTGCCCGGTGGATAAACGGCTGCAAGCCCCCAAAGAGTTCTCAAGAACTATGAGGGACCCACTAGATGTCATGTCTACTAGACCCATATCGTAGGCCTGACGGTATAGCTTCTGCCTGTTCGCACGCCATGCCGGCGCGTGGATGTAACTTCACTTAATTCCGTCAAACGTCGCGCTTCCCACGACCTTCGCCTCCCTCGCGCGGTCGCGCCCTTTGAGACTTTGACCGGCTATAAATGAGCAATTTTTGCCTTTTTTTAGACAAGCAATTTTTTTGCCTACTCCACATGCATGATACTCCCTCTGGTCCTTTTTACTCATGTCAACCGTTTGCAAAGTGTTTGACCAAATTTATACTTTTTTTGAACACCACCTTATATTAATTAACCAGCCACACCAGTACACTCATTCGATACAATATTCACCACACAAGGCGGTACGTTATTTACAAGAATACCATCTAATCTATTGTCAAAGCTATACTTAGCGATTAAGTGTGCCACCTTATTGGTCGAATGGCTAATCTTTGACAATTGAAGATTGTTGATCAACTTCGAGATGCTCAACGCTTTCATCTTCAGGTCACGCATAGCAGACCTGTCAATGCTTTGACGGGCATCAATGAAATCCCACGACCAAATTTATACTAAAAATATCAATATCTACAATACTCCCAAAACACTTAGGTGCGGTGCATTAACTTCTACCTCGTTTCTTGTTTCTCGACATATCAACCAATAGGAGATGTGGGTGTGCATGCTTTTAATGACTTGAGACTACCAAACACGACATGCAGTGGTTAGTTCATTGCATGCAATGCTATTAATTAGAAAATAAACATTAAGATCTCTCGTTTTCCCCTCCTCCTTGGTCATAGTGCACAATCTAAGATGACTTGCTCACCTAGACGGAGGGAGTACTGATTATAATGAGTATAAGAACTACGTTTTATAATGAGTGTAAAAATATTGATTTGACATTGTGAATGGTGACACATTGTGGAATAGTTTTTGAAGTCTGCAAAAGTACTCAACTAGTGCTGTCGTTCTCCACAAAAAATGTGTTTACCAATGCATGCATGAACACTAGTTACTCTAACCCCCCTCTCTTCTTTAATTCTTTGCCACATCAGCATGTTTGCTATTCTCGTGTGCATGATACCAGCTAAGATACCACCATTACGGCCAGCCTTAATCATCGCATGCAATAATTTAGTGCACCTTGAAATATGAACACGTGTGGGGCGTGTTTGTTTTTAATGACTTGAGACTATACCTAGCCCGGCATGCAAGATGACTTATTATGCACCGTTCCCCATACCTGCAGGAAGCCCGTTCGTCTCCAAATCTTTTCCTCTCCATGTGTGGAAACAATATGCCTGTCAAACTCTCCTTCTCCCTCCGGCGGTCCCACCACTCCACCCCCGTGTGAAAAAATCTGCATGCACGACTCTCCTCCCCCCACGCTCGTCCAATCCGTTGTGACCAGCAATATTTCCACCCCTTCGCTCCCCCGTAATTTACTCCAACAAATATGCCCACGTAGCTGTTACTTAACTGCAGGTGCATTCAGTCACTAACATATGGGCCCAACAGAGGTCTGGCCCACATGTCAGTGACGCAACTGGACCGGCAGTTAAGTCAGTGCAGCTCATTCCATATCTTACGTAGGTGTGCCATTGCTCGCTATAAATACTGCGCCTCCCATGACATCGCTATCTCCTCCCCCTCACGTTCACGTTCATCGCTATCTCCTCCCCCTCCCTCTCACGTCGACCACCATGGCATCGCCCCTCCCAAGCGCTAGGAGCCCTCGCTGCACCGCGCGGACGGTCACGCGTCGCTGTTCCGTTCCTCGCCGCCACTAGTCGAGGAGGACGCGTCGGTGTTCCGCTCCTCGCCGCTACGCGACGCGTCGCCGTTCCGTTCCTCGCCGCCACTAGTCGAGGAGGACGCTTCGGCGTTGAGCTCCTCGCCGCCACTAGTCAAGGAGGACGCGCCGGTGTTCCGCTCCTCGCTGCGACGCGTCGAGGTGGACGCGTCAGCATTCCCAATCTTGCTAGCACGCGCGTCGGAGGACGCGTCGGCTCCCCACTATGAGGAGAACGACGTGCCGCCCGCCGAGCCCCCCAGCCTTGAGGAGCTTTGGAAAGAAATGGATGTAGCCTTGTGGGAGGCTTTGCCTCCAGCAGAGCGCGCCAAAATAGAGGCGGAGAAGAAGGCCGAGGAAGAGAAGCGCACCATGGAACAAGCTGCCTGGGAGGCCTATGTCGCGTCCGAGAGAATTAGGCAATTGGCTCTTTGGCAGAAGTCTCGTGCGAGGGCCGTGAGGGTGGCGGAGGACGCCCGTGCCGACGCCCTGAGTGCAGTCGGGCCCAAGCCCTCATCTACGCTTGGCGGTACGTGGACCATGTGCACGCTTCCAGCGAGGAGGAGTACCTGTTGGCGCTGGATCACCACACCGGTGAGATCAGGCTCGCCCACCGGCAAGCCGCCAATCAGCACCTCGCGAGTTGCGAGGTTGAGGAAGAGGCGTTATGTCGGCGCGCTGGGAAACGGCAGTGCACCAGGGCACTCGGGGCGCGCCGCAAGCGCTCCTGCGAGCGTTGTGGCTTTTAGGAGGAGTATAATTTTTGTTTTGTAAGGCGATCTCATTAGTTTTGGGACGCAAATGATAAATCCCGAACGTTCAGGAATTTTTAGCATCCTTAATTAAGTATGTAAAAGGGAAAGTTTGGAAACCTTGTGTATTCGTACGCATTTTACAAGTACGTGCATATAGCACAAACTTTACTATATACTATCGCACTACACGTCTCTCTCGATATATGCTTGCAAACTGTGATACTCCCTCCGTCCAGGTCAATAAGTCATCTTCGGTTGTGCACCATGACCAAGAATGAGGGAAGACTTATACACCTAGACGGAGGGAGTACTACTATTACTTATGTACGTTCAAATGCACGTTTTAACATTACGATGCGGTTTTTGTAAAAGTAGAAAAATAGCACTAGTCAAGCTTGTGAAACGATTCAATGCAAAACAAATGCAAAAATGCTCGTTTGATTGTTTACTTTTAGCTTCCTTCTCTGTGGTTATTTCTCTGTCGTACTTTGTATGGAGTATCTCACTGGTTGGAAAGGCATGCAAATTCCCAAACCGCTTCCTACACCCTGTATCTCACTGGTTGCTGGCGTTGACGTTGTCGTCCATGTCGTCGAGGATGAGGTTGCCGAGGTCGGGGAAGAAGTCGTCGTTCGCGAAGTCGTCGCTGCCAGCAGTCGCGCGAGTGCGCTCCGCCAAAACCTGATCGCCCCTCTCCCGTACAGGATCACAAGAGGCGGGGTTCTGGAGGCCTGCTGTCCCTTCTCCTGGTGCACACCGAAAGGAGGGATGGAGAAGACTTGCTTGGCGGTGCAATGATCTGGAACGATGGTGAGAAACTATATAGTGCGGGCCGGGTAGGTCGTGGGAGTATAGCTCTATCCCGCAAAACGCGGCGCGTCGTGACGAGGTGTGGCGTGGCGAGGCGAGCGAGGAGGAGGAGCGCGCGTGTAGGTCTCCTCTTCTCATGCTCATACAAGTGGTAGAAGAGCTCACCTTATAAAGGCCTACTAGCAAAATTCCAACATCGACCAGGACGTCCAAGAAACGGGAGTGGCTGTAGGGGACGTTGCACCAGTTTAATATATGAGCAAGTTACTACGAGATTTAATCCGAATAAGCACAAAATAAATCATGACGGCTATAATAGAGATGAAACTAATCATGTGGACTAGCATAGTAGTAGGATACAGAGTAGAAACATGAATTCTACCACGATTTCGAACAGGAAGGACAGAAACACATACGGTGCAATGGGAGCAGCACCGTTGGCGTTGAGGTTATCGCCCATGTCCAAACACCACGTAGACACGGTCTTTGAGCACGGTTCGTAGTCGTTCCACGCTCGGGCATTGAAGTTTGTAACTATTTTAGATTCGAATATACTACTCCTCCGGTGCTAGTAGTAGAGCAGAGTCCTACTCTACTACTCTACTCAAGCAAGTTAGGGCATAGCATTGTAGGGAGTACCATTACTGTGATCACTCAAGCAAGTTATCTGGCATCGACATGACCCTACGCTGCTAGTATGTGTCTCGTAAGTCAAGCGGCGTGTTGTAGTCATCATCACCTGTCCACTTCCCGCAGCACATATTCGCTTCTCCATCTTTGTCCGCACATAATCTCGTCCAATCTTCCATCCCCGCTAAGGCGCCTCCCCCCCTCGTCCGAAACCCAAGCACTAACAATGGCAGAACCGAGCAGCGTCCGTCGAAAGAGTGGCTGGAATTCGCTCCACACAGAGGTAATCAAGCTCATTGTTTCGCGTGTGGACAATCTCAGTACCATGCCGCTCGCCGCATGCTCGTCGGGGCTGTACCGTTTACTCAAAGCCCTCAGGCCAGAGCTTTTTAAGCCAGCTCCTTGCTTGTTGATGCCGCCTGATCTTCAGAAACGGCGTGTCACGCAGCATAACAATCGTAGGGTGGCGAGCATCAACCGCCTTTACTGTGATCTGATCCCCGTCAGCCTCAACTACATTAACAGTATGCACTGGGTCGGCATGAACACATCTTGGATGGTGCTCATCGACTGTCGTGGCAGCTGGATGCTCGTGGAGGTCTACACCCGGCGATTGATCCCCCTTCCTTCGATTCACACTACACTGCTTTGGCACCGCGGCCCAGAATACTCGGAATCTTATAGTAGCCAACATGATACCAAGTTTGATTTTCTCAAGGTTGTAATCTGCCAAGTGCCCACAAGATCTCCGAATTATAAAGACTTCAGGCTAATTGCATTCTTCAACCGCAGTCTCGCCTATCTGACAGGTCACTGTGGTAAGTGGATAAATCTGCACGTCCATCGCAGGATCATACATCCTCCATGGTTCTCTGATGCCATTGAACACAAGGGCTTCATTTACGCTGTCGACTCCTTCTATGGCTGGACGTATTGCTGGCCTACTCCAGTCATCGCTACAAATGGCTGTTACAGCAGTATGTTACTTTCCTATGATATCATGATGGCTTGCTTATATTACTGTCAACATTTTCTGAAAAAAAATATTCATGCTCATAACATGTTGTTCTTAAGATTGACTAAACCAAGAGCCCTTTTTTATTTGACTCCAACTTGATATGATGTTGTAGGCCGCCTGGTGTCCCTACCCTTCCTAATCCCAAAACCTTTCAAAGAAAAGCGGCATGGAAGTTGCTGGTGGTTCCTGGCTCGATCAGACGACGGTGAAAGATTGATGATCGTTCGCACGTACTGGACGTGTTGTTTCGCGGAATACAATCACAGTCACTGCAAGGTCTTTGAGCGGGATCCCAGCTTCTCTGGGCCTTCAGGAATTTTTGACTGAAGGATGGTAAGTAGCCTTGGTACATGCTCTCTGTTTGTCGGACTGAATTATCCGATTAACCAGGAGATAACCGACGGCAAGGATCATCATGGCAGCGCGGTTTCGTTCATCAGGCAAAACTGTGTGTACACAGCGTACCATGCGTCTCTGCATGCACCATACCCTGATATGTGCTGCCACGCTCTGCAGTGCAAAGTAGGAGAGAGGGTCGCAAGTATCAGACTTCGACCTGCTGGCTGGAGTTTCCCCTGTCAGGCACCCATCAAGTTCAAGCCGTCAGCCAATCTCCATAGCTTAATAAATAGTAACGTCTAACTGAGCCAGTTAGTTAGATGCGTACACTTGGTGTAGTAGGATCTTTATTTAGTTTGATGCATACACTTGTTCTTTTTTGGTAGCCCTTTTGTAATGATGGCTGATGTTTGGTTTGGAAGAGAGAGCTGCGTCTTCACTCTTCTGGCCTGCTTACTGCTTCTGTTGCACCCCTAGCACTGGTTGTTGCTGCTGCTGCTGTTTTCAATGTACAATCAGTAGTATATTTCGTCTATTGGTTGAATAAATGTGTTGTCAGAACGACAAACACAATGTTTTGGAAGTCATTGCACGGTTCGATCCTTTAGTGCCCCGTACCGTACGTAGCGCATACTATTTATCGTACGGAACACTTTTTTTTGAAACTCGGAACACATTTTCCACTTGTTGATAACATGCAGCCCACTGATGAAGGCCCAATAGAGAAGCCCATAATTAACTGGAAGGGAGGTTCTCACATGAATCTGGCCCAGGTACATGCTCATGGTCCCCTAAACATAAATAAGTAAATAAATAAATAAAGCTAAATGCTCATGCACTAGTTCTTTGGGAAAATAGGTAGCCCAGTATTTCTTTTTGAAGAATACCCAAGCTAGGCCTATTTTTTCTCTGAATTACTGGGCTACAAATATTTCAAGACGAGGAGGGATGCATTCTGGCCTGGCTTAAGAGTATGGTCAATGTCTGTTAAAAGTAATATCAAAAGGGGTTGAAAATTCCAAAAAAATTATAGCAAATGGGATATAAGTTTCTTTTTTTGTTTTTGTTCTTCACTGATATCTTATACGTATTTCATTGGATTTAACATGACATAGTACTAATTTATTTTTAAATTTATTTTAGTATAGCTATTAATTTTTGGATTAAGAATATTCCATTCCCGGCAAAAATTTGCGAATTTTCAAAATTTCCCACATATTTAGTTAATTTTTTGACCCTGGTACTGACCAGAAAATGGCCAGCAATTCTAAAAATGGAAAACGGGCTGCAATAAATTCCATATGAATTAGAAAATGAGTAAAAATTATAAAAATGATAGAAAATGGGCTGTATAGGCTACAGATTCCGAGGCTGACTTGTTTACGCAAGGCTTTGTCAGTGAACACACGATTCTAGCAGCAGTTAGTGTTGGATGTCCATCCAACAGCCGACGTGCTTCTTCAATCTCTGATCTTCCTGCTCCAGCCGCCTAAACTAGCGCCGGCGGGACTGCCTACTCCCTCCTCTTGTGGCCCACTGCGATGTCGCGCAGGCTTCCCTGGCCCACCCTACTCCCTCCGCTGGCCTGGCCGCACGCAATCAACTACCTCCTTATTATGCGAAAAAAATGATTCCTCCCACTGACATCTGGGGCGCACCAGTTGCGAGGCTGACCTGTGGGCCTACTAAGTTGACGCGTATGCAAGGCTTGTCAACTTAGTCAACAAACGATTCTAGCAGCAGTAACCGTTGGATTTGAATCGGACGGTCCTGCTGCTTCTTCAATTGCTCCTCTTCTTGCACCAGCCGCCTAAACCTACGCCGGGGAGACCGCCTGCTCCTGCCTCCAGTGGCTGGCTGTGCTGCCGATGAGGCCTCATCGCCCCCTACTACTCCCACCGCTAGCCAGGCCCTGTGGCGACGGCAGCCTCACACCGCAGCCGAACCAGTGAACCCTCATACTCCTCTCCGCGTGGGCATCCACCGTCGCGTCTTCCTCGGCTCCGGGTCATCCACCGCCTTGGTGCTCTCGGCGCGGAGCCTCGCCGTCGTCCACCGCCTTGGTGTTCTCGGCGCGGCGTGGTCAACGTGGTCAACGACATTCCATCAAAAGAGTACTGTACGTGGAGAGGCTGACAACTGGGTCCACAGCCACAACCCAGTTTTTTTGTGATTTGCCAAGTAAGTCGCTTGGTCAGGCCTATTGGGCTGAAAATCTTTCAAGACGAGGAGAGCTTTCATTCGGCTGGCCGAGAAAATGGCCCATCAGTAATGATAAATGGGTTGTACATTTTAAAACACATCAAACCGGCAATTAGTTTCAAATATCTTTTTTCATTCCGAGATTTGAAATTACATTAATTTTTATGTGTGGAGAATTTGTTGGATTTTATATTGATATACATTTATTTTTAAAATCAGTTTGAATGTGAGTCGAAATTTCGGGATTAAAAACAGTTCAGACCGCACCGAAATATGCAAAATTTCGTATATTTTTTTAACCGTGGCCACAATATGGGCTGTAATGCTAACAAAAAGAATATGGGCTCCAAAAAACCTTAATAATTAGCAAATGGGTTGTAAATTATTAGAAATAATGGCAGATGGGTTGTATGCTGTTTTCCACAGATTTGAGGCTTTCCTAAAAAAAGGTTGACGCACAAGCAGTGACTGTTGGATAGCCATCCAACGGCCGTCGTGCTTCTTCAATCTCTGCTCTTTCTGCTCCAGCCGCTCAAACAGGCGCCGGCGGGACTGCCTGCTCCCTCCTCCCCGCGGTCGGCTCTGCTGCGCGCAGGCCTCACCGCCCCACCGTACTCCCATCGCTGGCCTAGTCATCCCTCTACTCACCCACACCTGCTGTTATTCTCTGGCGACGGCAGATGAACGAGTAAACCCTCGTACAGTCGTACTCACCTCCGCGTGGGAAACAACTGCCAAGTCTTCCCTGCCTCCGTGTATTTCCCTTCCTAGGCCTCGCCTCATCCACCGCCCTGGTGCTCTCGGCGCGGCCTGGTCAATGTGGTGAACGACCGACATGCATCTGAAGTGGACTTTACGTGGAGAGGCCGATAGCTGGGTCCATGGCCGCACGCAAGGAAATGCCTCCTTATTACGTGCAAAATAATGATTCCTCCACCTGACATCAGGGACCCACTGAAAGGGCCTCTGTATTTCACGAGAAAACGTTACCGCCGCTGACAGCTCGGACCCACCAGCTATATCTTCGCACGCAAGGAAGTGCCTTCTTATTACGCACAAAAAAATGAATACTCCCCCTGTTGGCTGGGACCCAGTATAGTGGCAGGCTGACTTGTGGGCCTACTAAGTTGACGGGGACGGAGGGCTTTGTCAACTTAGTCAAAATGCACGATTCTAGCTCCAGTGACTGTACGATGTCCATCCAACGGCCGTAGTGCTTCTTCAACCTCTGGTCTTCTTGCTCCAGCGGCCCAAACCAGCGTCGGTCGTGCCTCGTGCTCCTGCCTCCCGTGGTCGGCTGCGATGCAGCGGAGGCCTCACCGCCCCCTACTACTCCCACCGCTGGCCAGGCCATCCCTCTACTCACCCACACCCCCTGTTATTTTGCGGCGACGACAGCCTCACACCACAGCGAACCAGTGAACACTCGTACTCCTCTACGCGTGGGCATCCACTGCCGCCTCTTCCCCGGCTCCACGTCGTCCCCTTCCTAGGCCTCGCCGTCATCCACCGCCCTGGTGCTCTCGGCGTGGCGTGGTCAACGTGGTCAAGGAACGGCTTCCATCGGACGTGGACTATACGTGGAGAGGCTAACAGCTGGGTCCACGGCCGCAGCAAGGAAGTGCCTCCTTATTACGTGCAAAATAATTATTCCTCCACCTGACAGCGGGACCACTGGACGGGCCACCGTATTTTGCCCCCCTGACTGTTGGGACCCACCAGCTACATCTTCGCACGCAAGAAAGTGCCTGATAGTCGGGACCCACCTGGTCGAAGCGTATGTAGCGTTGTCA
This sequence comes from Triticum urartu, assembly GCF_056163025.1. Lineage (NCBI taxonomy): Eukaryota > Viridiplantae > Streptophyta > Magnoliopsida > Poales > Poaceae > Triticum > Triticum urartu. The sequence continues at coordinate 445,899,200 of NC_141876.1, forward strand.
TTCTGGTCGCGAACGTGTACATACATATATACTGGTCGATGTAGAGGCGCGCACGTGTCCTAGTAGAGGCATCCAGGGTGCAAGAAAGAAAATACGGCCACGTATGTGTACATACGGGCGGGGTCTCGAACGCCTACTCGCGCATACGTACGGCCAGGGCTCATGTACATGGCTGGGTCGGAACGGAGAAACAGTGTCGTTGTCGTGTTCATGGGGAGGCAACAAAATGCGTCGTGTTCATGGCGAGGCAACGGAATGCGTCGTGTTCATGGGGAGGCAACGGAATGCGTCGTGTTCATGGGGAGGCAACGGAATGCGTCGTGTTCATCGGGACGGCTTGGACGGAACAGGCGATGGAAATGAGGCATGGCGTACCGCAGAACAGAGGAAACGGCCTTGTGTTCGACCGGCCACGTTCGAAACGGGATCCTGTTCATCGGGAGGGGTGTGGCGTACCGCAAAACGGAGGAAACGGACCTCCTACGGTCGAAGCGGGGTTCCTGTTGATCGGGAGGGGTGTGGCGTACCGCAAAACGGAGGTAACGGACTTGTGTTGGAGCGCTACGGTCGAAACGAGGGTCCTGTTCATCGAGAGGGGTGTGGCGTACCGCAAAACGGGACTCCACGGGATACTGTTCATCTCCATCGTCGACCCCCTCCAGCCTCCACGAGCTACTGTTCATCCACCGTTGACCTCCTCCAGCCTCCACTTGCGACTGTTCATCCATGGGCTCCTGTTCATCCAGCCTCCACCGCGCGCTACTCCACCGGCTACTGTTCATCCAGCCCTCTCCACAGGCTACTATTCATCCAGCCCTCCACCGTCTACTGTTCATCCTACCCTCCATGGGCTGGTCCTGTTCATCTAGCCCCAACCGGCTCGATCGATCGGGGTCCTGTTCATCCAGAGGCAACACCACGGGGTCTTGTTCATCCACCCCCACCGGGAACTGTTCATCCACCCCCCCCCCCCGCAACGCTCACTGTTCATCCAGAGACAGCATCGATCGGCTTCAGTTAACAGCTGTAGCGAAGGAATCGCTCGATCGGGTTTAGTTAACAGCCACCGATCGATTGCTTGGGTTAAGTAATGCGTAGCCTGTAGTGCAATCGCTCGGGTTCAGTTAGAGCCCAACGCCTCGCTCAGGTTCAGTTAGAGCCAACGCCTCGCACACACGCGCATACGTGTACGAGAGAAACGTGCATCGCTCGGCCCCCGACCTCCCATCGTAACTGGGAACTCCCCGAAATTTTCCTCGCCCTCGCTTCTACCATGGTTTTTTCCGTCATGGACGGCCCAAAGAATGTCATGCAGCTGCGTCTCTGGCCCGCCCAGGACGAAAAGCCCATTTTCTATCAAGATTTTTTCATAGAAGTAGGAGCCACCACATTTATGATGATACCGGGTTTTGTCACAATTATCGTCATAGAAGTGTCATATGTTTGACAGAAAAAAAATTCGTTCGGCCCAAAATGTCACGGATGTGTCTTTTTTTGTAGTGATGACCGTAGTTTGAGGAGTTCATTTATTCACTATGTGTTAATGCTTTGGTCCGATACTCTATTAAAAGGAGGCCTTAATATCCCTTAGTTTCCGCTAGGACCCCACTGCCACGGGAGGGTAGGACAAAAGATGTCATGCAAGTTCTTTTCCACAAGCACCTATGACTATATTCGGAATACATGTCTACATTACATTGATGAATTGGAGGTAGTTCTGTGTCACCCTAGGTTATGACTGTTACATGATGAACCGCATCCGGCATAATTCTCTATCACCGATCCATTGCCTACGAGCTTTCCATATATTGTTCTTCACTTATTTACTTTTCCGTTGCTATTGCTATCATCACTACAAAATACCAAAAACATTACTTTTGTTACCGTTACCCTTTGCTACCGTTACCACTACTATCATATTACTTTGCTACTAAACACTTTGCTGCAGATATTAAGTTTCCAGGTGTGGTTGAATTGACAACTCAGCTGCTAATACTTGAGAATATTCTTTGGTTCCCCTTGTGTCGAATCAATAAATTTGGGTTGAATACTCTACCCTCGAAAACTGTTATGATCCCCTATACTTGTGGGTTATCAATGCTCGCGGTGGGTATCGTTATTTTCAGACCTTCACAGATGATTTGAGCAGATATGGGTATATCTACTTGATGAAACATAAGTCTGAAACATTTGAAAAGTTCAAAGAATTTCAGAGTGAAGTGGAAAATCATCGTAACAAGAAAATTAGGTTTCTACGATCTGATCTTGGAGGTGAATATTTGAGTTATGAGTTTGGTCTTCATTTGAAACAATCCGGAATAGTTTCGCAACTCACGCCACCTGGAACACCACAGCATAATGGTGTGTCTGAATGCCATAACCGCACTTTATTAGATATGGTGCGATCTATGATGTCTCTTACTGATTTACCGCTATGGTTTTGGGGTTATGCTTTAGAGACGGCTGCATTCACGTTAAATAGGGCACCATCGAAATCCGTTGAGACGACACCATATGAACTGTGGTTTGGCAAGAAACCCAATTTGTCATTTCTTAAAGTTTGGGGATGCGATGCTTATGCGAAAAATCTTCAACCTGATAATCTCGAACCCAAGTCGAAGAAATGTGTCTTCATAGGATACCCAAAGGAGACTGTTGGGTACACCTTCTATCACAGATCCGAAGGCAAGATATTCATTGCTAAGAATGGATCCTTTCTAGAGAAGGAGTTTCTCTCGAAAGAAGTGAGTGGGAGGAAAGTAGAACTTGATGAGGTAATTGTACGTGCTCCCTTATTGGAAAGTAGTTCATCATAGAAATTAGTTGCAGTGATTCCTACACTAGTATGTAAGGAAGCTAATGATGATGATCATGAAACTTCTGATCCAGTTACTACCAAACCTCGTAGGTCAACTAGAGTAAGATCCGCACCAGAGTTGTCGTGGGTTTGTCATGACAGATGTCCTTATGAAAGGACTTAGTCATGGAGCCATTGCAACGGGTTAGCTTAAAGGGGTTAAACCGGACAAGGGGACACGTGGAGTTTATACTAGTTTGGCCCCTTCGATGAAGGTAAAAGCCTACGTCTAGTTGTGATTGGTATTGCTTTGACTGGCCCTCGAGTTGTTGTTTTTCTGTCCTCAAACCGTGGCCGGGTTGTCCCTTTATATACACAGGTTGACACCCGCCGGTTTATAGAGTCCCAAGGCCGGATCATAGAGGTGTCCAGCTCGGTCTCTATTCCTCTAACTTACAATACAAGTTTACATGATAAAGTCGGTTCACATCTACAGGCTTTAATCCGTCGTTGGGCCTTGGGCCTTCTTAAAGCGCCAGTATCTTCTCATCTTCATGGGATTCAATCTTCATGCCTAGCCGGTTTACCTCCAGTAACTATATCCCCAACATTAGGGCCCAGATTGATTTGAACCTGTTCATGTCAATCTCCAATACTTCGAAAAATTCTTGCTCTGTCACCTTTGTATAAATCTGGTAAATCGTCATGACGTCATCCTTTAAATCCGCAGGCAATCGTTATGATGTCATCTACCCGTTGAAGCCAAAGATGCCCTTCATTAATGAACACTTCAACCCTCGAGGCGTCATCCTTATTAACTATCCATTTCCAGCTCCTCAATTTACACACCTGTCACTTATCGGATCACCTTATAAATAAGACCACGGGCCCTTTTCTTTATCCCCTTCGTCTTCGCTTCCCTCTTCTTCCTCCTTGCGACATCTCTATCCCTGATCGCCGCCGCCACTACCGAGCTTCGCCACCGTTCCTCCGCCAGCCGCTGCATCAACCTAGTTGTACCAGAAAACTTTGGTGCTCCTTTGTTGCTTCATCCTCTGTGAATCTTTCCCTTTCCCCCTTTGTAGATCTGTTGAAGGTTCATTCGTTCTTTGCGGTTTATCAAAGTTCATCGGGGCTCCAGTACGGCTCTGTTCCTCCTCATCTATGGATTAAAAAACTTCATGCTTGATATATTGCGCGTAAATAGCTTACTTTCCGCTACCAGAACAAACCTTTTGTATGCAAAAACCGATAAACCGGCGCCAACACTGATAAAAGAAACCCTTGAGAAGCTGGCCATGCTACCAGCCTGGATTACTAAACTGAAGAAGGCAGCCGCAAGAGCAGGAGCACTGACCGCACTAATCCGGGCCAAAGCATGGATTCTGGATCTTGAAGCGGATGACATCATTAAAGGATATCCAGGTGTGAAGGAGGACGGTTCAAGCTTCAACAATGATGATCTTCGAAGGATGACAAAGGAGATGCGGCCAATAGCCAACAAACTGGTAGAAGACACAGACTTATCCCATTTCCAGCCGGCTTACGACACAGAAGGGAAGAGACAGTCTGCCAAAATCCATGAAGTCAAAGAACTTGTGCCTCCAATCAGTAAGCATACTTACGCTCCTGACATTAACCCCTCCAGCCTTATCCATGAAGAAGCCGTGTTTCAAGCTTTAACCGAAATCGATTGGTTAACGGTTGATTTCCAGCGTCTGGGGAGGGATGAAGAAGAAGTGATTGCACCAAATGATCATCAACCGTCAAGCCGTCCAAACGAAGCATCTTAAACCGGCAGCCGGTTTACCAGCTACTGTGTGCCACTGCTTTGAAACAATTATTCAATTGGAGCCATTTTGAAGCTTCTTGCAATAGGATAGAAAACCGCCATTATCTGTCATGCCCTCGAGCATGTTTATGTTGCATTGACATGTGGAAAACTTGTTGCACTTTTTGGGATCTATTTATGCATAGCCCATGATGATTTGTGTTCCTGGATACAAGAACTTGAAAGTGTCCTAGTGGTTTACCACTGGACGGGTCATGATGCCCAAAAATATACGATACTTGGATGGATAGTCAAAGTTTGTATTGAAAATAACATATGCAACATACCTCGTTGGCTGACCAACTACTTGTATGGTAAAGGTAAACACCAATCCGGAGCATTGATAACTCCTGGCCCTCTTACCGTTGCATGTAGAAATCTCATTGGGCTAAAAAGTCGTTGAGTTGTTTATATAAGAATGGTGACATCTAGTCAAAACCAGATCGGAGCAATTTGCTACCAGTTTAGAATCTGATCATGTACTGACAACTAATCATTGAAAGTCAAGCCGGGTTGCAATGAACATCGGTTTGTCAGAAAAATGTTTATAAATCCCTTATCATAAAAATAGAAAAAAATACAAGAAATATGCAAGGCTTTTCATGGCTGCCAGGCCCTAAATCAAGGCTTTTCATGGGCTGCCAGGCCCTAAATCGAGGCTTTTCATGGGCTGCCAGGCCACCGAGTTAAACCATTTTACAAAGCCTTTTTAAGATGGACCTCAATCTTTAACCAATCATTGATTTAACTTTGACAAGTTTAGGGTCCATGGGATTGACTTGTCAAATGTTCGATGGGTCATACCAGGTTTACCTGGACGAAGTGACTTACTTAAAGAGGCAGGATAACCCGGGGTTTTAGGTGAATACACCTGGCTTCCAAGCCTGGCTTGATAGCCTATTACAAGGGTTCAAAACTCATTGTTCTTTGAGAAGCAAAGAGACCCATGTAATATGTGAGTTGTGCTCGGTGGTTACCTATGTTTGAGCTGTGCTTAATGCAACAGACTCTCTTTGGCTCCACATAATTTCCTTTTGGCTTAACGCCTATCAAGAGGTGTAGCTATGGTGTGACAACAACCAAGCCCCCTAGTGATATCCCTTTGTGGTGTTAAACCAATCAAGAGGTGTAGCTATGGTGTGACAACAACCACGCCCCCTAGTGATATCCGTTTGTGGTTTCAAACCGATCAAGAGGTGTAGCTATGGTTCAGATACGACCAAGCCCCCTAGTGATTTTCTTTATATCCGCAGAGGCCGGTTTAACAAAACTCTGCTTTGTCAGTAGAAACTCTTGTAGGCTCACACATGATGTAAAAAGAACAGAGACACCGCTTTATTTGAGGCTCCGGTTTATTATATAATATATACATTGTCATAAATATGTACATACGAAGAGCCTATGGCTCAAGTATAGTAAGGCCGAAGAAGAGCTATATTCCATGGTCGCTTGGTCTCCTCCTCCGATTTACGTGAGTCTTTGTGCTCTCGAACATCAATGAGGTAGTATGACCCATTGTGCAGATTCTTGCTGACCACAAAAGGTCCTTCCCAAGCTGGATGAGGCAGATAATTTGTGCATATCAGTCTGATCCTGGATGAGGCGGAGCACCAGATCGCCCTCTTGAAAAGTTCTGGTCTTAACCCGGCGGTTGTGATAACGTTGGAGATCTTGTTGATAAATCGCCGAACGTGCTGCTGCGAGATCATGCTCCGCATCTAACAGGTCCATTGAATCCTGACATGCCTTCTCATTATCAGCTTCAACATAAGCTGCCACACTGGGCGAGTCATGACGGATGTCACTAGGAAGAACCGCCTCTGCTCCATAAACCATGAAGAAAGGTGTGTAACCCGTAGATCTGTTAGGTTTGGTGTTGATGCTCCATAACACAGAAGGTAATTCCTCCACCCAGCAACCCGGTGTCCACTTCAAAGGAACCATAAGCCAGGGTTTAATACCTCTCAAAATTTCTTGATTTGCCCTCTCCGCTTGACCATTAGATTGGGGGTGAGCCACCGATGCTATATCAAGCCGGATGTGCTCACGTTGGCAAAATTCCTCCATCTCTCCCTTTGACAGATTAGTACCATTATCAGTTATAATACTGTGTGGAAAGCCAAACCGGAATATCACCTTTTTGATGAACTGAACCACCGTGGCCGCATCACACTTACTGACTGGCTCTGCTTCCACCCATTTGTTGAACTTGTCAACTGCTAAATGGGCTATTGAGCTCCTCCCATTCAACATATCATACAAACCACGGCGAGCCATTAAGTCACAAGTACTGGCGATTTCATCGCCGAATGGACAGAAGCCGAACTCCCTAAAGAATACGGCGCGAACTCCAATTGGATCATGCACTTCGACGGCTCTAAAATGCTGGCGGGTCTGGGGGCAGGCGTCGTCCTGACATCCCCAACCAGAGATACAGTCCATTACGTACTCCAAATATTATACACAGACTCCAACAACGCAGCCGAATATGAGGCCCTGTTGCATGGTCTCCGGATGGCAGTCTCCATGGGCTTTCAACGCCTAGAGGTGCGTGGGGATTCGAACCTTGCAATATCCTAGATAAATGGAGATTTTGATGCCAAGGACCCAAAAATGGTGGCTTATCGCAATGCCGTCCTCAAAATGTCAGCTCAATTCAAGGGGCTTGAATTCCACCATGTGGTCCGAGAAAACAATCAAGCGGCGGATATCCTCGCCCGAATCGGCGCTAAGCGCGACCCTGTCCCACCTAATATTTTCCTGGAAAGGCTGTTTAAGCCATCTGTGGTGTGGGAAGGGGAGACCGGCAACAACAGTCCCCATCTGGCCACAACACCAGCCCCCGAACACTTTGACGTAATCGGAGGCTCCACCACCGAGATAACACCTTCGGCCCACATGATTATGGCTGTCATCGCCCCGTGCACCGAACCCTTCTTGGCTTACCTAAATAGGCAAGAACTCCCAGAGGACCAAAACGAGGCACGTTGCATTGTGTGGCGGTCTAAATCCTACAAGGTCCATGAGGGAGAGCTTTATAAGAAAAGCGCTACCGGAGTACTGCAAAGGTGCATCTCCGAGGAGGAAGGACGACAACTTTTGGTATAAATTCATGCTGGACTCGGCGGCCATCACGCCGCAGCTCGGGCCCTTGTAAGTAAGGCCTTCCGTACAGGTTTCTACTGGCCAAAAGCTCGAGCAGACGCACAGGACCTCGTTCAACATTGCGTCGGTTGCCAGCTCTTTGCAAACCAAAGCCATATGCCACCTACCGCTCTCCAAACAATCCCCATTACTTGGCCCTTTGCGGTCTGGGGGCTTGATATGGTCGGACCCCTTAAAGGAGGAAGCCATAAGAAAAAGTACCTATTGGTCATGGTGGATAAATTCACCAAATGGATAGAGGCCAAACCAGTTAAAACGGCCGAATTCGGACCAGACATAGATTTCATATCCGGGGTTGTACACCGCTATGGTGTCCCCCACAGTATCATCATCGATAACGGCTCGAACTTTACAGCCGATGAGGTAAAAACTTGGTGCAGCAAAATGGGCATTAAGCTCGATTATGCATCCGTCTATCACCCTCAAACTAAAGGTCAAGTCGAATGAGCAAATGGTCTTATAATGAGCGGCATTAAACCCAGACTAGAGCGGTCCTTGAAGGAATCAGATACACACTGGGTTGAGGAACTCAACTCCGTACTATGGGGGCTGCGGACCACGCCAAATCGCACTACCGGATACACACCTTTCTTTATGGTGTATGACGCAGAGGCAGTACTGCCCTGCGACATCATTCATGACTCACCTCGTGTGCGCATGTACGAAGAGAAAGAAGATGAGCTAGATCGGCAGGACAGTTTGGACGCCCTAGAGGAGGAGCGTGATGTGGCAAAAGCCTGATCCGCATTCTATCAACAACAGGCTCGACGATATCAAAACAAAGAAGTACGGGCCAAAACTTATAATGTTGGTGAACTCGTTCTACGCCTACCAGAGAAGAAAAAGGACAAGCTCAAACCCAAATGGGAAGGTCCCTTCATTATTGACAAAGTTCTGACCGGTGGAGCGTACCGTCTGCGGGATGCCTCGGACAATCGACTCGAGCCAAACCCATGGAACGCGGCCAGACTCCGAAGGTTCTACGCCTAGCGCCGGACTCTGTGTTCGTCTCCTTACCTCCGTCAATTATATATATAATCTATATTTTTTTGTCTTTCTTCCTTTTCTTCACGGCCTTCAAAGGTTAAACTGTGTCTTGATTGCACAATTTGTACGCGCTAAGCGTGCTCATTATACCTGGGGGCTTCTTATACAGAAGCTGAATATAATTATGATTCGGGCTCTATGCCTACTGCACATGTGTTATTTTTACACATGCACCTTTTTCTGTGCCATTATATGCATCGATATGACTTAAGTTTTGGCCAAGCTGGGTTGCCTGGCTCTTGTTTTTATGCCCTACATTCCCGTTAATTCGGCTAGGGCATAAGGGGAGCACCTCTACGATTGTTACTGCTGGGTCAGTCGGACATGTACCTCAGACTGTGTGAAGCCGAAAGCTAGCGTTCTTAAGGGAATATTCGGTCGGCGAACAAAGGATGACTTTTTTACTTATTAGAATACATACCCCTAGATGTTTATATCCTACGTCTCTTGTCGCAGTTCGGACATGCACATTAATGCATGCATACCCAGGGAAAGGAACCCTTAACGGAAATATTCTCCCTGGAAGATGTTTCTTATATCCATGTAATATAACATAACTAGTTGGGTACTTCTCTGTTCAAGCACTTATGACCCCTACGCCTGGTTTCCATGCGTACCCCGGTTTTTACATAACTGAGCGGGTATTTGGATACACTCTGGACTGTCGGGTCCGGAGGTCAAAGCAAAAAGGTTCGCCATGACAAATGATTTACAACCCGGCTCGGGACAATATATGTCACTCGAAGTACAAAGTCACTTACACTGACTAAATTCTTCTTCTATACTATCCAACAGGCTGTCTAGCCTACAATCCTATTGGGAATACTTTGCGGCTAATTTCACCTAGTCATACACCAAGCTGACGGGGATCTCTTTCCCGTCAGGCCCTACAGGTCTGACCTCGGCCATATGGTCCGGGTCATCCTTGGTATATCGAGTCTTCACCATGGCCCAGGCTTCCCTTGCACCTTGTCGGCAGGCATATATCTTACATAATCGGAAGCACCACCGCGCTCCCTTGAGTATCTCTCCAAGCTCTCCCATGCCTCCTGGCAGGGAGGCGGACGGCCACAAGGCCTGGGCAAGGTCTTGCATCACCCGCCGAACTTGTTCGTGCAGTTGTGAGAGCTCTGGCAGAAGATCTCCCGCAGACCCGGGCATCTCCTCTCCGGGACGGCCCGTCAGCATACCTACAGATATAGCTCTGTTAGCTGGTTTCTTCGCCGAACTCTATAGGAGTTCGCTCAAGCACTTACTGAAAATGCCACATCGAAGCCTTTTTTTCTCCTTTACGGAATCAGCCAGCTGGGCCCGAACATCCTTCAGTTCAACATCCAGCCGGGTATTGTCATCTTGGAGATCGTTTTTCTCCCGCCTTACTTGTGTAAGCACACGCTCGCCAGCCTTCAGCTGTCGTTGAGCATGCTGCTCCTCCGGATTCACTCCGGGATCATCTACAGAATCTATTGATTAGATTAGCATGCAAGCCAAACATTAACTGGTACATCTCGTTCTTTTCGATAGGAACAAGGGTTACCAGATGGGGCCTTCTGGGACTCCTTTATTTTGGCAACTGCGGCCTGCAGCTGGGCTTTGCACTCCTCCAGCTCTTGAGACAACTGGGTATTCTTCTCAGTAAGAATCTATGCAAATAATGATCCTTAAATCAGTTATGCCAACTGTTTCAAGTCTCAGGGGCTACTGGTATATATATAATTATCAGATTTTCTTACCCGTATATCATTTACATACTAGTCCGTGGCTCTGGCAAGACCGTTTTGAGAATCTTGGATGTACGCGTCCCCCGAGTTGAAGGCATCAAACGCCTCTTCAGAAAAATCGGGGTCGCGGAGTACGGCCCGGCAACGCCTGTGCTTCATGGCACTCTCCACTTTGGAATTTGTGGCAGACAGCCTATCCGCATCCTCGGTAGGAGGAATATCCGGCGTTGTCCCCACGTTAGTATCTGCCTCCAAGTCTGGCTCTGGAGCCCGGCTGGTGGAGGCATGGCCGGCAGGCTCTCTAGATATGGTCCGGCGAGCGTTTTTCCTAGTTTTAACCACGGGTGTTATTATATTTTAAAGACAATAACCTCGGAGCAGGGTTCTTTTTCATACCTCTGCGACGGCATCTCAGTCCTGACCGCCTTCCTTTTAAGCCTACCCGGTTTCGGTGCCCCTTGTTGAGTCACTGCGGGTTTGGCATGGCATCCCGAGGGCCTTCCCTGTAAGGCACCATACGTGTGCGGTGGGTGAAGTGCGAAAAAGGGGATCCTTCTCGGAAGTTGGGACTCCGGTATTACTTACATGCGATGCAGGGAGCAGTCCAGGATAATCGGCGGCGATGGCCACCAAGGCACCGTCGCGGCTTAACTGATAAAACGTCATGTCGATGAGCTCCACGAATATGTCCGGATCTTCTTCGAGTCCGGGATCGAGGGCCCGATCAGGGTCCTCTGGCTATGGAGATGGGCTGTGAATCTCCCTCACAGCTTTTCGTAGTTCCTGCTATGAAATAGCAAGGTAAATATTTATGACAAAGAAAGAGGGAAGGTTTGGAGTAAAAAGCAGTAGCTCACCCAGTTTGGGGGGTTATACATGGAGAATCCATCCCGTGGCTTAATACAGATGAACTCCTCTTCCTCTCCCTTATATAAATCAGACAGTATTTTCGCCAGAGCGGCGGCGGAGTCCGGACCTTTTCGGCCGCAGCGGGCGGCATCGTCTTCTCCATTGAAGTGCCACATGGGTTGTCCCCGATATTGAAGTGGTTGCACTCCCCGCATTATACATACTGACATAACCTCGATTATTGTCAGTCCTGATTCGGCCAGTGTCTTTATCCGGCTCATCAGGTAAAGGACCTCTCTGTTATCTTCCTCCTGGGGGCTTCGAGGGTGCCAGCTACGGCGTTTCTTCAAAGGGGCGTTGTTGAACTCAGGAAGGCCCATCCGAATAGGGTCCAGGAGGGTAACGTCCTCCATATAAAACCACTCCGAGGTCCAGTCTTCGGATGTCTTCTTCGGAGTACCGGACAGGTATCCGATCCCGGCGATGCGCCATATTTCGGCTCCGCCCACTTGAAATATTGACCCCTTCTGTGTACGGGGCACGAGGCAGAATAGCCTCTGCCATAGCTCGAAATGAGCTTCACAACCCAGGAATAGCTCGCAAAGGGCAACGTAGCCTGCGATGTGTAATATGGAGGCGGGAGTAAAATTATGCAGTTGGAGGCCATAGAACTCCAGAAGCCCGCAGAGGAATGGATGGATTGGAAATCCGAGTCCCCTCAATAAATAAGGGATGAGGCATACCCGCTCCCCCGTGGATGGGTTGGGGAAGCTTTCCGCTTGCTCCCCGCCATTATAAGTGGCTAGTCCGGCTTGGACGGGGACCATGTACGCAGGAGTGAGAAACCCCTGGGTCTGCAACTCCACTAGTTGGCTATGGGGAATAGAACACTTCTCCCAACTACCTGGCTTAGGGCTACGGGGGCGAGAGGAGGAGCTACGGTGGTCGGCCATGATGGGATGGATTTTTCCGGGCACACTCCGATGGATACTCATTGTGGGGAGGTGGTGTGATCTGGATCTGAAGATCCCCGACTGTTTAAATAGACGATTCATATACCTGGTTAGGGTGGTAAATGTAAAAATACCCTGACCTCTCGCATTCGCTCAACACGTCGAATATAGCCATTATTAAGCCACAGAAGCCGAGGAGTGCAACATTCATGGGAGGCCGGACACAACTCGCTACGACAGGTACTCAGGACTTGGAGAAGAACTCGCCTTGCATTGCCTAAGACAATTTATGCGCCGGACTCATCGTCATTGAAGCCTGGTTCAGGGGCTACTGAGGGAATCCTGGATTAGGGGGTCCTCGGACAGCTGGACTATATACTTTGGCCGGACTGTTGGACTATGAAGATACAAGATTGAAGACTTCGTCCTGTGTCCGGATGGGACTCTCCTTTGTGTGGAAGGCAAGCTTGGCGATTCGGATATGTAGATCTCCTCCCTTGTAACCGACTCTGTGTAACCCTAGCCCCTCCGGTGTCTATACAAACCGGAGGGTTTTAGTCCGTAGGACAACAACAATCATACCATAGGCTAGCTTCTAGGGCTTAGCCTCTCGATCTCGTGGTAGATCAACTCTTGTAATATTCATATCATCAAGATCAATCAAGCAGGAAGTAGGGTATTACCTCCATCGAGAGGGCCCGAACCTGGGTAAACATTGTGTCCCCCGCCTCCTATTACCATCCGCCTTAGACGCACAGTTCGGGACCCCCTACCCGAGATCCGTCGGTTTTGACACTGACACCCCCTAGCCCAAACCGAATTGGACTAGGGATAGGGGGGACGCCCCCCTTTCCTTCTCTTCGCCTACTCCTTCCCCCCTTCTCTTTGTGGAAGTAGGAAAGGGGGGTGAATCCTACTTGGAGCAGGACTCCCCCCTGGGCGCGCCACCCTTGGCCGGCCTCCTCCTCCCTCCCCCCTTTATATACATGGGAGGGGGCTCCCCATAGACACACAAGTTGATCTTTTAGCCATGTGCGGTGCCCCCCTCCATAGTTTCACACCTCGGTCATATCGTCGTAGTGCTTAGGCGAAGCCCCGCGCCGGTAAGTTCATCATCACCATCACCACGCCGTTGTGCTGACGAAACTCTCCCTCGGCCTCAGTTGGATCAAGAGTTCGAGGTACATCACCAAGCTAAACGTGTGCAGATCGTGGAGGTGTCGTGCATTCGATACTTGATCGGTTGGATCACGAAGATGTTCGACTACATCAACCACGTTACTAAACGCTTCCGCTTTCGGTCTACGAGGGTACGTACACACACTCTCGCCTCTCATTGCTATGCATCTCCTAGATAGATCTTGCGTGATCGTAGGTAATTTTTTTGAAATATTGCGTTCCCCAACATGTGCTTTGTGGAAGTCCTATTAAGCGTCTTAATCTATCCCTATAGATCTTGATGCCCAATATATAAGCAGCTTCACCGAGGACTTTCACTGAAAAATTCTTATTCAAGTATCCTTTTATGCCATCCAGAAATTCCATATCATTTCCAATCAACAATATGTCATCCACATATAATATCAGAAATTCTACAGACCTCCCACTCACTTTCTTGTAAATACAGGCTTCTCCAAGTCTGTATAAAACCATATGCTTTGATCACACTATCAAAGCGCATGTTCCAACTCTGAGAGGCTTGCACCAGTCCATAAATGGATCGCTGGAGCTTGCACACTTTGTTAGCACCTTTTGGATCAAAAAAACCTTCTGGTTGCATCATATACAACTCCTCTTTAAGAAATCCATTAAAGAATGCAGTTTTGATGTCCATTTTCCATATTTCATAATTATAAAAATGCAGCAATTGCTAACATGATTTGGACTGAGTTAAGCATCACTACGGGTAAGAAACTCTCATCGTAGTCAACCCCTTGAACTTGTCGAAAACCCTTTGCGTCAAGCCGAGCTTTGTAGATAGTGACATTACCATCAGCGTCTGTCTTCTTCTTGAATATCCATTTATTCGGAATGGCATGCCGATCATTGAGAAAGTCCACCAAAGTCCAAACTTTGTTCTCATACATGGATCATATCTCAAATTTCGTGGCCTCAAGACATTTATCGGAATCTGGGCTCATCATAGTTTCTTCATAGTTCGTAGGTTCTCCATGGTCTAATAACATGACTTCCAGGATAGGATTACCGTACCACTTTGGTGCGGAACGTGCTCTGTTCGACCTACGAGGTTCAGTAGTAACTTGATCTTAAGTTTCATGATCATCATCATTAGCTTCCTCTCTAGTTGGTGTAGGCATCACGAGAACGGTTTTCTCTGATGTGCTGCTATCCAATTCAAGAGAAGGTACAATTACCTCATCAAGTTCTACTTTCCTCTCACTCACTTCTTTCGAGAGAAACTCCTTCTCTAGAAAGGATCCATTCTTGGCAACAAAGATCTTGCCTTCGAATCTATGGTAGAAGGTGTATCCAATTGTTTCCTTAGGGTATCCTATGAAGACACACTTCTTCAATTTGGGATCGAGCTTATCAGGCTGAAGCCTTTTGACATAAGTGTTGCATCCCCAAACTTTAAGAAACGACAACTTAGCTTTCTTGCCAAGCCATAGTACATACAGTGTCGTCTCAACAGATTTCGACGGTTCCCTATTTAACGTGAATGCAGCTATCTCTAATGCACAACCCCAAAACGATAGTGGTAAATCGGTAAGAGACATACTAGAATGCACCATGTCTAATAAAGTACGGTCGTTCGGACACACCATTATGTTATGGTGTTCCAGGTGGCGTGAGTTGTGAAACTCAAATATCCACCTCGGCGATCAGATTCTAGAAACTTTATTTTCTTGTTACGATAATTCTCCACTTCACTCTCAAATTCTTTGAATTTTTCAAATATTTCAGACTTGTGTTTCATTAAGTAGATATACCCATATCTACTCAAATCATCTATGAAGGTTAGAAAATAAAGATACCCGCCACGTGCTTCAACACTCATCGGAACGCATACATCAGTATTTATTATTTCCAATAAGTTATTAGCTCGCTCCATTGTTCCGAAGAACGGAGTTTTAGTCATCTTGCGCATGAGGCATGGTTCACAAGTATCAAATGATTCATAATCAAGTGTCTCCAAAAGTCCATCTGCATGGAGTTTCTTCATGCACTTTACACCAATATGACCTAAATGGCAGTGCCACAAATATGTTGCACTATCATTATCAACTTTGCATCTTTTGGCATCAATATTATGAATATGTGTATCACTATGATCAAGATTCAACAAGAATAGACCATTCATCAAGGGTGCATGACCATAAAAGATATTGCTCATATAAATAGAACAACCATTATTCTCTGACTTAAATGAATAACCGTCTCGCAATAAACAAGATCCAGATATAATATTCATTCTCAATGCTGGCACCAAATAACAATTATTGAGGTCTAAAACTAATCCTGAAGGTAGATTGTCATGCCCAATATGCGACACTATCCTAAAGGGGCTCGAAGGTCCCACCAAGGATAGAACCGCATATTGACACGCTTTTGCAAGGTGGATATCATTACATCGTACCATTGCATAATAGTTGAGGATACATACAAAAGGCATACAATGCCACAAGAATACATCAATACATCATACAGGAGATCAACATTCGACTATGGATGAAACACAAACAGAAACTCAAACAACATCCACCCTGCTAGCCCAGGCTGCCGACCAGGAACCTAACCCAAGATCAATGAAGAAGAACAAGAACTCCAAAACAAGCAAACATCGCTCTCACGTCATGATCATCCCATTACCTGTACCTGCAACTATTGGTGTAGTAATCTGTGAGCCACGAGGACTAAGCAATCCCATTACCATGGGTATCAAGACTAGCAAAGATTAATGGGTATGGAAAAAGGGTAAGTGGTGAGGTTGCGGCAGCAACTAAGCAATGTATGGTGGCTAACTTACGAATACAAGAGTAAGATGAGAAACTACGCAAATGTTCGCAAACTAGTAATGATCAAGAAGTGATCCTGAACTACTTACGTTCAAACATAACCCAGCCGTGTTCTCCTCTCGAACTTCCCCGAAAAGAGATAGTCACGGTTACGCACGCGGTTGGTGTATTTTAATTGAGTTTACTTCAAATCCTCTACAACCGGATATTAACAAAATCTCATCTGCCACATAACCACAGGCACAGCTCTCGAAAGTTCAAACCCTGCAGGGGTGTCCCAACTTAGCCCATGACAAGCTCATGATCCGCAGAGACAATCCTCCATCACGGGACCCTCCGGTCAGACTCGGAATCCCGGTGCACAAGACATTTCAACAATGGTAAAACAAGTCCAGCAAGACCTCTCAATGCACCGACCTAGCCTGATAGGAGTTGTGCGATCTCGTTCGCAGGGTACACCGGATGGGACAAGCTATGAGTAAAACCAGCCCTCGACTTTCCCCGAGGTGGCCCCGCAGGCTGCCTGTTTGGGACCAACACCATAAGCACTGGCCCCCCTGCTATGTAGAAAAACCTTAGGTTCATGACGCCCTATGCAAATTAATTATTTAGTTCAAGTATTATTATGGCAAATGTTAAAACCAATGTTGGGCCTTGCTGGAAGAGTTTTATTCAAAGCGAACTGTCAAGAGGGGCCCATAATCCCTCACCATGTTAGGGACGCAAAATCAAGGAACATAACACCGGTATGATGGAAAATAGGGTGGCAAGAGTGGAACAAAACACCAGGAATAAGGTCGAGCCTTCCACCCTTTACCAAGTATATAGATGCATTAATTAAATAAGAGATATTCTGATATCCCATGATATCCATGTCCCAACATGGAACAACCTGCAACTGCACCTGCAACTAGCAACGCTATAAGAGGGACTGAGCAAAGCAGTAACATAGCCAAACAACGATTTGCTAGGATGGGTGAAAAGGTTAGAGGCTATCATGGCAATTTGGGAGGCTTGATAAACAAGTGGTAGGTAGCGCGACATAACGATAACATCGAGACAACTAGCATAGCAAAGATAGTAGTGAGATCCAAGGTCATGGTCATCTTGCCTGAAATCCCGCTAGGAAGAAGATCGAGTCCATGAAGAAAATGAACGGGCGTAGGTGAACGAATCCTCACAACCGCAACATAACTGGAACTATCGAGAAGAATGGCATCCGGAAAGAAACAAACAACATATTAAACAACCATCACATAAACATGGCATGATGCACAACCAAGCATATGATGCATGTCCGGTTTAATGAGGCATGGCATGGCAAAGTGCAACAAACAAAACTACAAGTTAAGTGGAGCTCAATATGCAATGAGTTGCATATTGAAGAAACACCACATTTAATTATTTAGTTCTCTCCCATTTATGTACCCAACAATATTAAATGTGGTTAAACATGGCAAGAGGTGAAACATAATTAAATTAACTGTTTAGGCAAGTTTAAATGAGGCCGGAAACAACAAATAACAATTCCGGTAAAATCCCCATATGTCATTTAGCAATTTAATGCAAACAACAATTTTAAAAAATTTAAATGTTGTTATCATGATGCGGATGACATATTCATGGTTGGATGCAATCTTATGAAAATGTTGGTATGATATGATATGAGGCATTTGTCGCCATGGCAGAACGGAAATGGTGCCACAACGGTGAATATGGAAATGATGTCACGGCAACATTTCGATGATCTGGCAACTCGTTGAGATACCGGTGAAAAAGAACAAGTGTGTGGAGCGAGTCATGCAAGGATGGTGGGGTGATCTCGGATACCGGGTTCCCACATGTCGATGACATGGAAAACGAGGAGCGAGCAAGCGGTGATTCGAACATGGTGCAAACATGGGCATCTCGTACAACACATCACATGCATTCATTCATGGGCGTCGTCTCGGGGTTATACCTTCGAAGCATGCATTCAGGATGGATCGAGTTCGTGGTGGAAGTAGTCATTCATGGAAGTCGTGGGAGTCGTGGTACATGTTCGTTTTAGAGAGGTACCTGACCCATCTGAGGTTTTCGAAGGCGACGGTAGTGGATCTTGGCGAATCTGAGTTCTTCGGAGGTCGTCATCGAACTTGATCAAATGCACGGCGTGGGTAGTCGTTCACTCGATGGCCTTCGGCGACGGTAGTTGTACACAGCCATAGTCGTACACTCTTTGTAGATGTTCGGGGTCATCGTCGTTCATAGTCGATGTAGTTGAACTTGACGAAACCCTTGGTGATAGTAGTGGTGCATGTTATCGTTAGTCGAACTTGGCGATCCGGAGAGGGTACTTGGCGCTATTCCCTGTTCGGTGGTCGAACTTGGCGTCAACAGCAACAGCAAGTGGAGGTGCATGATGACAGCGGGGCGTCGCGGTCGTCCACTACGACGGACGGGGCATGCAGGTCGTGGTGGTGTAGCACGGGTAGAGAAGGCCAGGGCTGTGCCTTGGGGTCTTAGCGACAAGGTCCACAGCGGAAGCCAAGGAAGCCGCACGAGGGACGAGGTGGATGCTGCTGCTGTTGGAAGGGGGCGCGATGACGGCGATGAGGCCGACGGGGCTCCGGCCTGGTCTGCTTCTCCGGCAAGGGCGGAGCATGGGGTGAGCTCGGCGGCGAGCTGGAGAAGGAGCTGAGCTGGGGTTGCGGAGAGGCGAGGTGGAGGAGGAGCTGGCGGCGCTGGCCTTGGCGAGGCTGGCAGCAGGCTGCGGCGGTGGTTGGCGCACGAGGAAGGGGGCCTATTCTCTGGCGGAGAGACTCGCAGCAAGGAAGCAGCACGGGATGGCGGACCAGACCGCAGGCGGCGCTTGGCGGTGGGGTTGGCATGGAGGTTGCTCAGGGGCACATGGCAAGGCAACTAGGAGGAGCACGCTACAGGCGAGAGAGTGGAACACGAGCGAGGCGCGAGGGGATCGGGGCGGAGCCCTTCCTGACGTTGGCAGCGTGCGAGGAGAGGGAGAGAGATGAAATGCAACAACAACAACAAAAACAACAACAACAACAACAACAACAACAACAACAACAACAACAACAACAACAACAACAACAACAAAAACAACAACAACAACAACAACAACAACAACAACAGCAATAGCAACAGCAACAGCAACAATAGAACACATGACGACAATGAAAAACGTGGAAGGCGTCTGGAGCAACAGTCTCGGTTCGTCACATAGATGTAGAGGTAGCGTGCCGAAGGCGATCACATCGACCTTGGAACCATTCCTAACGCGCATCGTCACCTCGTCCTTAGTCAATCTTTTTTTTATTTCGTAGCTCTTGTTTCGAGTTACAAATATGAGCAACTGAACCAGTATAAAAGAACCAGGTGCTACTACGAGCATTAGTAAGGTATACATCAATAACATGTATATCAAATATACCTTTGTTCACTTTGCCATCCTTTTTATCCGCCAAGTATTTGGGGTCGTTCCTCTTCCAGTGACCATTCCCTTTGTAGTAGAAGCACTCAGTTTCAGGCTTGGGTCCAGCTTTGGGCTTCTTCACGGGATTAGCAACTTGCTTCCCATTCTTCTTGAAGTTCCCTTTCTTTCCCTTGACTTTTTTTCTTGAAACTAGTGGTCTTGTTAACCATCAACACTTGATGCTCCTTCTTGATTTCTACCTCCGCGGCCTTAAGCATTGCGAAGAGCTCAGGAATTGTTTTCGTCATCCCTTGTATTATAGTTCATCACGAAGCCTTTGTAGCTTGGTGGCAGTGATTGAAGAACTCTGTCAATAACACTATCAACTGGAAGATCAACTCCTAGCTGAGTCAAGTGGTTATGATACCCATACATTTTGAGTATGTGTTCACTGATAGAACTGTTCTCGTCCATCTTGCAGCTATAGAACTTGATGGAGACTTCATATCTCTCAACCTGAGCATTTTCTTGAAATATTAACTTCAATTCTTGGAACATCTCATATGCTCCACGACGTTCAAAATGTCTTTGAAGTTCCGGTTCTAAGCCGTAAAACATGGCACAATGAACTATTGAGTAGTCATCAGATCGAGCCTGACAGACGTTCATAACATCTGCAGTAGCTCCTGCAACAGGTTTGTCACCTAGCGGTGCATCAAGGACATAATTCGTCTATGCAGCAATGAGGATAATCCTCAAGTTATGGACCCAGTCTGTGTAGTTGCTACTATCATCTTTCAACTTAGCTTTCTCGAGGATCGCATTAAAATTCAGGGGAACGGTAGCACGGGCCATTGATCTATAGTATAGATATGCAAAACTATTAAGACTAAGTTCATGATAAATTAAGTTCAATTAATCAAATTACTAATGAGCTCCCATTTAAATAAACATCCCTCAAGTTATCTAAGTGATACAGGATCGAAATCAACTAACCCATGTTCGATCATCATGTGAGATGGGGTAATCATCAATGGTGAACATCTCTATGTTGATCATATCTACTTTATGACTCACGTTCGACCTTTCGGTCTCTAGTGTTCCGAGACCACGTCTGTACATGGTAGGCTCATCAAGTTTAACCCAAGTATTCTACATGTGCAAAACTGTCTTACACCCGTTGTATGTGAGCATAGAGTCTATTGAAGGAAATATGCCCTAGAGGCAATAATAAAGTTGTTATTTATATTTCCTTATATCATGATAAATGTTTATTATTCATGCTAGAATTGTATTAACCGGAAACTTAGTACATGTGTGAATACATAGACAAACAAAGTGTCCCTAGTATGCCTCTACATGACTAGCTCGTTAATCAAAGATGGTTAAGTTTCCTAACCATGGACATGTGTTGTAATTTGATGAACGGGATCACATCATTAGAGAATGATGTGATGGACTAGACCCATCCGATAGCTTAGCACTATGATCGTTTAGTTTATTGCTATTGCTTTCTTCATGACTTATACATGTTCCTATGACTATGAGATTATGCAACTCCTGAATACCGTAGGAACACTTAGTGTGCTATCAAACGTCAAAACATAACTGGGTGATTATAATGATGCTCTATAGGTGTCTCCAATGGTGTTTGTCGAGTTGGCATAGATCGAGATTAGGATTTGTCACTCTGATTGTCGGAGAGGTATATCTGGGCCCTCTCGGCAATGCACATCACTATAAGCCTTGCAAGCAATGTGACTAATGAGTTAGTCATGGGATGATGCATTACGGAACGAGTAAAGAGACTTACCGGTGACGAGATTGAACTAGGTATGATGATACCGACGATCGAATCTCGAGTAAGTAACATACCGATGACAAAGGGAACAACGTATGTTGTTATGCGGTTTGACCGATAAAGATCTTCGTAGAATATGTAGGAGCCAATATGAGCATCCAGGTTCCGCTATTGGTTATTGACCGTAGATGTGTCTCGGTCATGTCTACATAGTTCTCGAACCCATAGGGTCCGCACGCTTAACGTTCGATGACGATTTGTATTATGAGTTATGTGATTTGATGGCCGAAGTTCGTTCAGAGTCCCGGATGAGATCACGGACATGACGAGGAGTCTCAAAATGGTCGAGAGGTAAAGATTCATATATTGGAAGGCTATATTCGGACATCAGAAAGGTTCCGAGTGATTCGGGTAATTTTCGGAGAACCGGGGAGTTACTGGAATTCACCGGGGGAAGTATTGGGCCTTACTGGGCTTTAGTAGAAAGGAGAGAAAGGCCACAAGGGGAGGTAGCGCGCCCCCCATGGGCTTGTCCGAATTGGACTAGGAGGGGGCGGCGCCCCCCCCCCTCTTTCCTTCTCCCTCTCCTTCCTTCTTCTTCTACTTGGACTAGGAAAGGGGGAAACCTACTCCTACTAGGAGTAGGAATCCCCCCTCTGGGCGCGCCCCTTGAGGCCGGCCCTCCTCCTCCTCCCCTCCTTCATATACGGGGGAGGGGGCACCCTATAGAGACACAAGTTGATTTCTTAGCCGTGTGCAGTGCCCCCCTCCACAGATTTCCACCTCGGTCATATTGTCATAGTGCTTAGGCGAAGGCCTATGTCAGTAACTTCATCATCACCATCACCACGCCGCCGTGCTGATGGAACTCACCCTCGGCCTCAGCTGGATCTAGAGTTCGAGGGACGTCACCGAAATGAACGTGTGCTGATCGTGGATGTGCTGTGTGTTCGCTACTTGATTGGTTGGACCGCGAAGACGTTCGACTACATCAACCGCGTTACTAAACGCTTCCGCTTTCGGTCTACGAGGGTACGTGAACACAATCTCCCCACTCGTTGCTATGCATCTCCTAGATAGATCTTGCGTGATTGTAGAAATTTTTTGAAATACTGCTTTCCCCAACAGTGGCATCCGAGCCAGGTCTATGCGTAGATGTTATATGCACGAGTAGAACACAAAGAGTTGTGGGCGATAATAGTCATACTGCTTACCAGCATGTCATACTTTGATTCGGCGGTATTGTTGGATGAAGCGGCCTAAACCGGCATTACATGACCACGTTCATGAGACTGGTTCTACCGACGTGCTTCGCACACATGTGGCTAGTGGGTGTCTATTTCTCCAGCTTTAGTTGAATCGAGCTTGACTACGCCCGGTCCTTGTTGAAGGTTAAAACAACACACTTGATGAAAAATTGTTGTGGTTTTGATGCGCAGGTAAGAACGGTTCTTGCTAGAAGCCCGTAGCAGCCACGTAAAACTTGCAATAACAAAGTAGAGGACGTCTAACTTGTTTTTGCAGGGCATGTTGTGATGTGATATGGTCAAGACGTGATGAGATATAAATTGTTGTATGAGATGATCATGTTTTGTTAAAGTTATCGGCAACTAGCAAGAGCCTTATAGTTGTCTCTTTATTGTATAAGATGCAAGCGCCATATAAGTGCTTGATACGTCTCCATCGTATCTACTTTTCCAAACACTTTTGCCCTTGTTTTGGACTCTAACTTGCATGATTTGAATGGAACTAACCTAGACTGATGCTATTTTCAGCAGAATTACCATGGTGTTATTTATGTGCAGAAACAAAAGTTCTCGGAATGACCTGAAACTTCACGGAACGCCTATTTGGAAATAATAAAAAATCCTTGCAAAAGATGAAGACCAGGGGGCCCACACCCTAGCCACGAGGATGAGGGCGCGCCTGCCCTCCAGGGCGCGCCCCCTACCTCGTGGGCCCCCTAGAGCTCCTCCGACCTCAACTCCAACTCTATATATTTTCTTTCGGGGAGAAAAAAATCAGAGAGAAGGATTCATCGCGTTTTACGCTACGGAGCCGCCGCCAAGCCCTAAAACCTCTCGCGAGGGCTGATCTGGAGTCCGTTCGGGGCTCCAGAGAGGGGAATCCGTCGCCATCGTCATCATCAACCTTCCTCCATCACCAATTTCATGATGCTCACCGCCATGCATGAGTAATTCCATCGTAGGCTTGCTGGACGGTGATGGGTTGGATGAGATTTATCATGTAATCGAGTTAGTTTTGTTAGGGTTTGATCCCTAGTATCCACTATGTTCTGAGATTGATGTTTCTATGACTTTGCTATGCTTAATGCTTGTCACTAGGGCCCGAGTGCCATGATTTCAGATTTGAACCTATTATGTTTTCTTCAATATATGAGAGTTCTTGATCCTATCTTGCAAGTCTATAGTCACCTACTATGTGTTATGATCCGACAACCCCGAAGTGACAATAATTGGGACCACTCCCGGTGATGACCGTAGTTTGAGGAGTTCATGTATTCACTATGTGTTAATGCTTTGGTCCGGTACTCTATTAAAAGGAGGCCTTAATATCCCTTAGTTTCCGCTAGGACCCCGCTGCCACGGGAGGGTAGGACAGAATATGCCATGCAAGTTCTTTTCCATAAGCACGTATGACTATATTTGGAATACATGCCTACATTACATTGATGAATTGGAGCTAGTTCTGTGTCACCCTAGGTTATGACTATTACATGATGAACTGCATCCGGCATAATTCTCTATCACCGATCCATTGCCTACGAGCTTTCCATATACTGTTCTTCGCTTATTTACTTTTCCGTTGCTATTGCTATCATCACTACAAATACCAAAAAACATTACTTTTGTTACTGTTACCCTTTGCTACCATTACCACTACTATCATATTACTTTGCTACTAAACACTTTGTTGCAGATATTAAGTTTCCAGGTGTGGTTGAATTCACAACTCAGCTGCTAATACTTGAGAATATTCTTTAGCTCCCCTTGTGTTGAATCAATAAATTTGGGTTGAATACTCTACCCTCGAAAACTGTTGCAATCCCCTATACTTGTGGGTTATCAAGACTATTTTCTGGCGCCGTTGCTGGGGAGAATAGCTCTATTCTTTGAGTCACTTGGGATTTATATCTGCTTATCATTATGAAGAACTTGAGAGATCCAAAAACCAAGATTTATCCCTCAACTACGAGGGGAGGTAAGGAACTGCCATCTAGCTCTACACTTGATTCACCTTCTGTTTTGAGTAAGCTTGCGACACCTGAACCTGCTTCTGCTATTTGTTCTGATATGTCGCATGTTATTGATGATGCCACTTCTGCTATGCATGATACTTATGATGAAACTACTTCTATGCTTGATACTATTGTGCCACTTGGTGAATTTCTTGATGAACAACTTGCTAGGGTTAGAGAGAATGAAATTATTGAAATTGATAATATTGATGAAAGTGATGATGAAGACTCTCCTCCTAATAAATATGAATCGCCTGTTATTCCTGAGGGTTATGTTTTTGAAAAAGGAGCCGCTCTAGCTATTTTAGCTTGCAAAGATAGATACGAGCTCAAGAGGTTATTAGCTAAATGGAAGCAGCAATCTCTTAATGCTAGAATGAAACATGACCCTGCTTTTTCTACTTCACCTATCTGTGTTACTGATAAGGATTATGAATTCTCTGTTGCTCCTGATATAATTACTTTGGTTGAATCTGATCCTTTTCATGGCTATGAATCTGAAACTGTTGTGGCACATCTTACTAAATTAAATGATATAGCTACCATGTTCACTAATGATGAGAGAACTCGTTACTTTTATATCCTTAAAATATTTCCGTTCTCATTATAGGGTGATGCTAAGATATGGTTTAATTCTCTAGATCCTGGTTGTGTGCGTAGTCCCCAGGATATGATTTATTACTTCTCTGCTAAATATTTCCCTACTCATAAGAAACAAGCTGCTTTGAGGGATATATATAATTTTGTGCAAATTGAAAAAGAGAGTATCCCACAAGCTTGGGGGAGGCTTCTCAAGTTACTTAATGCTTTGTCTGATCATCCTCTTAAGAAAAATGAAATACTTGATATCTTTTATAATGGACTAACCGATGCTTCCAGAGATTACCTGGATAGTTGTGCTAGTTCTGTTTTCAGGGAAAGAACATCGGCTGAAGCTGAAATTCTATTCAATAATATGTTGACAAATGAAAATAATTGGACACTTCCTGAGCCAGTTCCTGAGCCTATTCCTAAACCAACTCCGAAGAAAAGAGGTGTTCTATTTCTCAGTCCTGAAGATATGCAAGAGGCAAAGAAATCTATGAAATAAAAAGGTATTAAAGCTGAAGATGTTAATAATTTACCTCCTATTGAAGAAATACATGGTCTTAATTTACCGCCTGTTGAAGAAACATATGATCTTAATCCATTACCTATTGAAGAAACACATGGTCTTGATAACCCGACACGGGTAGTAAAGGTAAACTCTCTCTATAGATATGATAAAGCTGAAATCCCATTTACTAAGTTTGCTAGCCCATGCTTAGATGAGTTTGATAAATTTATGGTTAAGCAAGAAGACTTCAATGCTTATTTTGGTAGACAATTGAAATACAATTCAAATATGCTTGAACACTTGGGTGATTATATGGCTAATGTCAAAGGTGAACTTAAACTTATTAGTAAACATGCTTCTATGGTTACCACTCAAGTAGAACAAGTACTTAAGGCTCAAAATGATTTGCTCAATGAATTGAATAGTAAGAATGATGAGTATGTTGTTAGAGTGGCTACTAGAACTGGTAGAATGACTCAGGAACCTCTATATCCTGAAGGCAACCCTAAGAGAATTGAGCAAGATTCTCAGAGAAATAATATAGATGCACCTAGTCCTTCTAAAAGGAAGAAAAAGAAAAATGATAGGACTTTGCATGCTTCTAGTGAACCTATTGCTGAAACACCTGAGAATCCAAATGGTATTTCTATTTCTGATGCTGAAACACAATCTGGTAATGAACCTGAAACTAGTGATAATGTTAATGATAATGTTCATGATGATGCTCAACCTAGCAATGATAACGATATAGAAATTGAACCTGATGTTGATCTTGATAACCCACAATCAAAGAATCAACGTTATGATAAGAAAGACTTTGTTGCTAGGAAACATGGTAAAGAAAGAGAACCATGGGTTCAAAAACCCATGCCTTTTCCTCCCAAACCATCCAAGAAAAAGGATGATGAGGATTTTGAGAGCTTTACAGAAATGATTAGACCTATCTTTTTGTGTATGCAATTAACTGATATGCTTAAAATGAATCCTTATGCTAAGTACATGAAAGATATTGTTACTAATAAAAGAAAGATACCGGAAGCTGAAATTTCCACCATGCTTGCTAATTATAATTTTAAAGGTGGAATACCAAAGAAACATGGAGATCCGGGAGTACCCACTATACCATGCTCCATTAAAAGAAACTATGTTAAAACTGCTTTATGTGATCTGGGAGCCGGTGTTAGTGTTATGCCTCTCTCTTTATATTATAGAATTGATTTGAATAAGTTGACACCTACTGAAATATCTTTGCAAATGGCTGATAAATCAACTGCTATACCTGTCAGTATTTGTGAGGATGTGCCTGTTGTAGTTGCAAACGTTACTATTTTAACGGACTTTGTTATTCTTGATATTCCCGAGGACGATAGTATGTCTATTATTCTTGGAAGACCCTTTTTGAATACTGTAGGGGCTGTTATTGATTGCACTAAAGGCAATGTCACTTTTCGTGTTAATGGTAATGAGCATACGGTACACTTTCCGAGGAAACAACCTCAAGTTCATAGTATCAAATCTATTGGAAATTCCATATATTGTATTTGGAGGTTTTGAATTTCCTCTTCCTACTGTCAAGAAGAAATATGATATTCTTATTGTTGGGGATGTGCATATCCCCGTTGAGGTAACATAGTGTTATTCGAAATTTCTCCGGTTCCATGTTATTCGGAATGAGTTTGTTAACAAGACCTGATCAACCTTGTTAGTGGATTCCTTTTTATGAGCATGAGATGGATGAAACTAGAAGGCACAACCTTCTGTACCCTCCTTTTACCTTCTGTTATTTATATTAAATAAAATAAAAATTAATATTTTCTGTCTGTTATCTGAATTATCCGTGCAATATAAAAATACCCCGAAAATAAAAGTTCTCCAAATGCCCTGAAATTTAAATATGATTTTTTCTGAAATATTTGAGAATATTTGGCACTGAGAACACAGCACGGGGGCATCCACCTGGCCACGAGGGTGGAGGGCGCGCCCTACCCCCTGGGCGCCCCCCTGCCTCGTGGGCCCACAGTGGCCCTCCTCCACTTATTCCTGCACCCACACACTCCTTCCTCCCACAAACACGATTATCCAGTTCAAACCCGAGTCCAAGCTCATTTTGCTGCCATTTTCGATCTCCTTGCTCAAAGCACCTCTCACAAAACTGCTTGGGGGATTGTTCCTTGGTATGTGACTCCTCCATTGGTCCAATTACTTTTTGTTCTAGTGCTTGATTCATTGCAAATTTATGCTGCCTAGGGGGCCATGTTCTTGAGCTTGCATGTTAAATTTATATGGTCAAAAGTAGTTTTGATGCATGATATAGGCTCTAGGCACTTGTAGGAGTAATTGCTATCAATCTTATTGAGCTTGGTTCACTTTTGTTTGAAGTTACTAAAAATTTCACAATTTTTCAGAAAATAATGAAGAGATTTTTGAGGGGCTCATCGAGCCGAAGCTCGAAGGAAAAGCAAAATGAAAAGGCAGAGAGGCCCAAATACAATCTGCCTCGCACCGCGGAGGTTCGGCAGTGTGAATGGCCTTCCAATGATTTCTTGAGAGCAGTCGGGATTTATGATATTTTTTATGAATTGGCTGAGAATGCAGGCCTCACTGCCTTCCTCTGCGACCAACGCGCACATTATCTCTTACTCACCAATATCTTTGTGCAAAACTTTCATTTCCATGCTAGGAGCTCACCACCTACGGTGGAGTTTTATTTATATGATGAGCATAAGGAGATGTCACTTTATGATTTTTGTCGGGTCTGTTTGATCCCTTTCGAGGGCACGATAGAGGAACCACATCGCGGCGATGTGGATGGGTTTATTGATACCATCACTGTAGGGGAAACGAGGAAGGTTTCCGATGCACGAATCACTAGCATACATTTTCCTGTTTTACGCTACTTTGCAATATTTGCTAGTCGTTGCTTAATTGGTCACGGAAACTGTGGAAACCTTAGTGTTCCTGATATTATTATTTTGTTCCACAGTTTATTCTGTGATAACTCTGTTAGTATGGGCGGTATTATTGCTAAACGGTTAAGTCTGAACCGTACAAAGGGCCCCATCTTTGGAGGCATCTATGATTCACGCCTAGCTGCACATTTTAACATACCTATTAGGCATTATGAGAAGGAATAAAAATTGTTGCCTCCTGTTTATTTAGATTATAAGAGTATGGTGGCACACGACTTTATTGTTAAGAATAGGGAAGGGGAGCTTAAATACAAATTGTTCTTTCATAAACATCATCCTGAGACTATTGCCCAGCCTGCTCCTTCCTTGTTTGATTTATCTGTAGGCTAGTACCTTGTTCCGTTAGAGGCTATTCACGCCTACCGGAACATACATCATCCATAGAGCCAGATTCGGAACCGCAAGTTGGCAGTACAAAAAAAAGACACATCCGTGACATTTTGGGCCGAACGAAAAAAAATTATGTCATACATATGACACTTCTATGATGATAATTGTGACAAAACCCGGTATCATCATAGATGTGGTGGGCTCCTACTTCTATGACAAAAAATCATGACAGAAAATGGGCTTTTCGTCCTGGGCGGGCCGGAGACGCAGCTGCATGACATTCTTTGGGCCGTCCATGACGGAAAAAACTGTAGTAGAAGCGAGGGGGAGGAAAATTTCGGGGAGTTCCCAGTTACGGTGGGAGGTCGGGGGCCAAGCGATCCGTGTTTCTCTCGTACACGTACGCGTTACTGAACCCGAGCGATCGATCGATGGCTGTTAACTGAACTCGGTCGAGCGATTCCTTCACTACTGCTGCAAACTGAAGCCGATCGATGCTGCCTCTGGATGAACAGTGAGTGTCGGTGTCAAAACCGGCAGATCTCGGGTAGGGGGTCCCGAATTGTGCGTCTAGGCCGGATGGTAACAGGAGGCAGGGGACATGATGTTTTACCCAGGTTCGGGCCCTCTTGATGGAGGTAAAACCCTACGTCCTGCTTGATTAATATTGATGATATGGGTAGTACAAGAGTAGATCTACCACGAGATCAGAGAGGCTAAACCCTAGAAGCTAGCCTATGGTATGATTGTATGTTATGATTGTTGTCCTACGGACTAAAACCCTTCGGTTTATATAGACACCGGAGAGGGTTAGGGTTACACAAGGTCGGTTACAAATGAGGAGATATCCATATACGTATTGCCTAGCTTGCCTTCCACGCCAAGTAGAGTCCCATCCGGACACGAGACGAAGTCTTCAATCTTGTATCTTCATAGTCTAACAGTCCGGCCAATGGAGATAGTTCGGCTGTCCGGAGACCCCCTAATCCAGGACTCCCTCAGTAGCCCCTGAACCAGGCTTCAATGACGATGAGTCCAGCGCGCAGTATTGTCTTCGGCATTGCAAGGCGGGTTCCTTCTCCGAATACATCACAGAAGAATTTGAATACGAGGATAGTGTCCGACCCTGCAAAATAAGTTCCACATTCCACCGCAAAGAGAATAATATTTTCGCAGATCTAATTTGCTGGCTTGTTTTGGCAGCACGGTGTTATGTCATGGCCCGGTGATTATTCGAACCGTTTCTTTTAACCAGCTCCACACATAACGCGAGGCGGTATCTTGACACGTCTTGTCGAAGCGGAGATCGTGTTCCCCCAATTACGGGATTCTCATTAATGCGGTCGTGGGTAACCCAACCGTGTCTAGGACTCCTAGATTATAGGCAAGTCCCAAATGGCTATAGAGAGGATGCTTGATATTCACCCTCTTTATAAGGGGACATGGTTTTCGCTTTTTCCCTCTCATGCTCAATCAAACCCTTCCCCCGCCTAGAGTTCTAACACCCAAAGCCCAGGTTAGGTGCTCCGGATCTTCAATCATGTCCGGATCCAGCCTTCAAGGCCGATGGATGCCCTCCTCCGTTACGGAAGAGGACATCAAGAAGTTGAGGGAGGCCAGATATCTGACCGCCGAGGTTTCGCATCGGCTGCCTGCTCGAGGGAAGATCATCCCAACTCCCGAACCCAACGAGAATGTCGTGTTCGTCTCCCACTTCCTCTGAGGTCTAGGCCTCACTCTGGATCCCTTCGTCTGGGGTTTGATGTTCTATTACGGGCTAGATTTCCATGATCTAGCTTCGGACTCCTTTCTCCACATCTCGACATTTATTGTCGTGTGTGAGGCCTTTCTCCGCGTTACCCCTCACTTCGGCTTGTGGCTCAAGACCTTTGAAGTAAAGCCGAAGATGATGAAGGGGCAAGATGCAGCGTGCAGAGGTGCATCAATAGGCAGGATGGCAGGAGCTCCATTGCCTAAAGGTTCCTTTCCAGAGGTGTCCGAATTATGGCAACGGGAGTGGTTTTACGTCACGGCTCCCAGAAGTGCCAAGTGGGCGGCTGCCCCCGCTTTCCGCTCGGGCCCCCCACCACAACTGATGTCATGGATTAGCAGAGGTCTGAGCTAGGGTCCAGCCAAGGATGTGCCTATACTGCAAAGCCGCATCCGAGATCTCTTCGAGGGAGATTTTAACTTGGTTGTGGTAATACAAGTTATGCTGGTTCGTCAAGTCCAGCCTTGCAGACGCCGGCCCCGTCGCTTGTGGGAGTTCAACCCAGAGGGACCGCGTGCCATTCAAAGTTTCCTCGGCTTGACGCACGAGGAGATGTACAAGTCATTCTTCGGACCTCAAGTAGAGTGTCCGGATATTACCGAGGACGTGGGCCTGAGCAGTAACTGCGCCGCCGAACAAGTAAGAAATCCTCTAGCCGAACACACTGTCTTTTATTCGTCACGAAGTTATTTCTGAGAATTCACTTTTTGACCAGGACTAGCTAACAAAGGTGAAGATGATTCGGTGTTTGGCCCCCCTCTCTGAGGGTTTGGAAAATCCGATATTGGAAAAGATGCTCGAGGTCGCACCTTGCCCGGAGCCCTTGAAGGAAGATACCGGGAGGGATAATGCAGGCGAACGCGGGCCCCCATCGCTGCCCGTTCCAACCGAGGGAATGAGTGTCTCCACGAAGGAGGACAACCGGGGGAGGAAAAGGACTGCTTCCGAGGATTCGGAAGCCGAAGCCTCCAAACAGGAGAAGAAGTCTCCCATAGAGGGCCCTGCCTCGGGGGGTGCTTTTGCCGCACAAAGTCCGCGGGGGGATCAGCCCTCCAACGAGTCGTAAGTGATCCAAAATACTTTAATAGTAAAGGTATGCTATCTTTTTTCTGAGAAAATAACCACCGCATATATCATGCAGTTCGGGCCTTAGCCCCTCTCAAATGAGCTCGTCTTCGGGGGATCTTCTTCTAGAGATGATGGAGAGCGAAACGCCTCCCCCGGACTCCTCCGCTCAAGAAGCGGGCGACCCCGAAGTGTCGTCGCGGAGGGCCTCTCTGGATCCGGTGAGGCCAAAAGATAATCCCATAGACACTCGAAGTCCCCAGCGTCCGGCTCCCGACGAGAGCAGACAAAAGAGTCTGGCACCGTCTGGTGTGCGGTCGGACGTTCTAAGGGAGTTGGTGGGGTGAGCGGCCATCTCAGAAGAACACCGTATGCTGATGGGTACGGTGATGGAGAGAATCTCGTCCGCCGAAAGCGGATTACATGAAGCCTTTATGAGTCTACTGACAGGCTTTGAGGTACGTGAGATAATATGTGATAGTACTGCACATGTCAGGTGTGCCCTGTGTAGATAGTAGCCCCTGAGACTCTGGTTGTCATCGAGAATGGCGGCGAACAGAGGATCATATTCCCAGGCAATAACCAGACTGCCCCTATGTGCAGGTGGTGGAAGCTCCGGTGGCTAGCTGGACTAGTGAGTTTGCCAAATTAAAACGGCAACTGGATGCGGCAGACGCCGACATCGAGCTTGTTAACAAGAGGCTTGACGAGGCACAGGGTAAGTGTTATTATCTGGTGAATGCCACATAGTAAGAGCAGCATGATGCCGGTATCTTTAATATATTGTGACTGCAGATGGAGCTACCACCGTGGAAACCTTGCGGGCAGAACTTGCCCGAGCCAAGGAACAAGCGAGGATTAGTAATGCCGCTGCTTTGAAGGAGGCCGAAGAGTTGAAAGCCGAGAAGGCCGCACATTGCGAGAGCCAAGAGAAGATGGCCAAGATGGCCGTAGAATTAAAAGAAACTTCCAACCGTTGCCAGGTCCTTGAAGAAGAAAACTGAGCAAAGGCAACGGACCTTGAGAAGGCCACAGCGGTGGAAAACGACACCCATTCTGCTATGAGAGCAAAGAAGGAGGAGCTGCGGGAAGCCGGGGATATTGCGGCTGGGAAACCCTTCATGTTACGGAGGAAGTTCGGAGATCCATGGTATGCCCCTCTGGATCGGCTGTGGAGTTCGGCAGATGCGTATATGGATTTGGCGGCGCGCGCTGCCGATGCGGCCAAGTACTTCCAAGGTCAGACAGATGGACGCTACCATTGTTGCGGCGCAGGGTTCGGCCATAGGCCGAGTGGCTGCCGAGCATTATTTCGAAGAGGTTCTCGAGGGTGCTCGTTTGATAGAGGCCCAGTGCTCAAAGAGTATTATGTTTGAGTGATATGTATTCTTATTGTAAACACAATGCTTTTATGAAGTTTTTATAAGGCTATGTTTATACTTTTGCCTGAAGGTAGTATGATGCCTCCTGGGCGGCCGTTTATGTATACATGTGTATAACCTGAAAGATTGCGGCCGTCGGCTTCAACCCCCACGCATATAATGCGGAGGTGCTCGCAAAAAACATGTGTTCACACTTAACCCAACGTCTTGGTCCTATTAAGGAGGTGATAGTGTAGCGAGCGAGGCAACCGGACTATAATGCTTTAACACTTTCACTTAGCCATAGGAGTTTGACAGTGGGGCTACTAGATAGCCCCTGGTGGCTCCGCACTCTCCCGATCGCGGGGAGCGTACATGCCTGGCCGAAAAACGGCCCTTCGTTAAGGCGGAGGAATTCTAACATTCCGATAGGTCATCGAGTGGTTGACCAGTCTCACGCTATATCATGACAGTCAGTTTTCGGCTTTCTCTACTGAGGTGCTCGTCCGGATGAACTAGGGCACAATCGCAGTAGTTCTCCTGGTGCTACCTTAGCCGGTAAAGCGGAATGTAAGGCACCAAAACACAGGAGCCGGGCAAACCCAACATTTGACCAAAGACAATGATTCAAAGTTGATGCATATAAGGCCAAACTCGCGACGCCGGACACTCCCTAAGGTATTCGGTCTTTATGGTATAAACCGGGCCTAAATAGTGCCCTTCGTAAGAAGCCCCTTGTGTCCAGGTACGTGCATTATTCTGACGTGGCCACATGCCAAGACGTCAGCATCCTTCTCAACTGTGCTGAGAATTTGCTGGATATGTATCAACAAGAGACAATAAAAAAGGTTTACGCAGGGTCTTAATCTAAAAAGAATCCTTGGAGTGGGTCCCTGCTGCACGTCTGGGCCTGTGTCTCCGTTGTGCCGTATCCTGGACGGGTGTAGCACGATGATCATCTGTAAAAGAGAGGAACTTAGGTGAAAAAGTTGTCGTGCGAAAAGATAGTTTTTAAAGAAACCATATATAATTCAAGATCAGTAAAAATTGCCACTTGTCTGCGCGCGTTGAGCCCCTTGTATTTGTAATAGGGGTGTGACCATTGATCTGGTATAAATTACATATAGCGGCGCCGGACTCGACTAACCGTGTCCGAGGTCTTGACGACCTGTTAAATGCTTTAGTTGGTGAGGCCGTTTTTAGTGTGCGGCTGCCAAGGCAGCCGCACTCTCTTTGGTGCGCAAAGATCGCTTAATACTTCCGTTTACTATAATGATGCCACGTAGGCCGGGCATCTTGAGTGTGAGGGAAGCGTAGTGCGGTGTTGCATCAAAGCGAGCGAAAGCTTCGCGTCCAAGTAGTGCTTGATAGCCACTTTGGAACGGAGCGATGCGGAAGGTTAAATGTTCGCTACGGAAGTTATCAGGGGAGCCAAATATAACTTTTAGTAGCAGGGAGCCCGTGCAATGAGCCCATGGGCCTGGCGTTACTCCTTTAAAGGTAGTATTGCTATGGCAATTTTTTGTTGGGTCTATCCCCATTTCGCGGATTGTATCCTGATATATCAGGTTTAGACTGCTGCCACTGTCCATCAGGACTCGTGTGAAGTGGTATCCGTCAATTATTGGGTCTAATACCAGGGCAGCCCATCCTGCACGCCGGATACTTGCTGAGTAATCATGATGGTCGAAAGTGATCGGTTGAGACGACCAGTGGCAGGACACCGCGGTGATAGGCCCTTGGGCATATTTTTCTGGGAGTGTCATTTTGTTTCTTCCCTTGATCACGTGTAACACGTTTACTGTTTTGACTTCTGGTGGAAATTTCTTTTGTTCCCCAGTGTCTTGCCTGAGAGGCTCATCCTCGTCTTCGCCTGGTGTATCCTCCACCTTGTGTACGGCGTTGAGCTTACCGGACTGCTTGAAGACCCAACATTCTCTGTGGGTATGATTAGCAGGTTTACCAGGGGTGCTATGGATCTGACATATTTGGTCCAGAATTGTGTTTAGGCTGGACAGTTCATCTCCGGCGCCTTTAGAGGGCGGCTTTTGTTGACCTGGCCGAGAGCTTTTGAATCTGGCGTTTACTGTCGTGCTCTTCGTGTTGTCTTCTTTATTCCGGTGTTTGTTATTGCTGTTGCACTGTGATTTTCCGTTGCCATCTCTAACTTCAGATGTGCTAGGGTCGCTGGTGCTGCATCTGGCTAGCCAACTGTCCTCACCCGCATAAAAGCGGGTCATGAGGCTTGTTAATGCTAC
The DNA here is from genome assembly GCF_056163025.1 of Triticum urartu. Lineage (NCBI taxonomy): Eukaryota > Viridiplantae > Streptophyta > Magnoliopsida > Poales > Poaceae > Triticum > Triticum urartu. Next base: position 445,934,862 of record NC_141876.1, read on the forward strand.
CATTGTTCTCGCCTTTTCTTGGCCGAGGTGTCTGGAAAGCCATTCGTCACAGACGCTATGATTAAAAGCTGCCAAGGCTTCGGCGTCCAGACAGTCGACAATTTGGTTCTTTTTAGTAAGAAACTTGTTCCAAAGTTTTCGGGCTGACTCTCCGGGCTGTTGAGTTATATGACTCAAATCGTCCACGTCCGGAGGTCGGACATAAGTCCCTTGAAAATTTGCCCGAAATGCGTCTACGAGTTCTTCCCAGCTTCCAATGGAGTTTTCGGGGAGGCTTTTGAGCCAGTGACGAGCTGGCCCTTTGAGCTTGAGGGGTAAGTACTTGATGGCATGGAGATCATCTCCTCGAGCCATATGGATATGGAGGATATAGTCCTCAATCCAGACCCCAGGGTCTATTGTTCCGTCGTATGCCTCTATGTTTACGGGTTTCAATCCCTCTGGAAATTCATGGTCCAACACCTCATCGGTGAAACATAGGGGGTGTGTGGCACCCCTGTATCTAGGTGTACCGCGTTGTTCAGATGTTTTTTGTGTTACATTGTATGCTGGGGCGCGCTTGCGTGGTCCATAGATGGATCTGGTTGCGCCGTCCTGTTGGTGCAAGCCCTCGCATGGATCGCGTATTGTCTTGTGAGTGGCATTGTTTGCCGCTCTATGTTGGCCTTGAGGTCGTCTATCCGGCCAGGTGGCTGTTTTGATTTTTGGTTGTGGGGGGTCTGAGGCTTCCTCATTGAATTCAGGTAGCAACTTCCACTTTGGGTAGCTCTTGGTGGGGCGATTGTCCCCGTACTTCGCTGTTGTGTTGAGTACTTTACTCCATCTGATTTGGAGTGTGTCCTGCGCAGCCTTGAGCCTTTGCTTCTGCTATTTCAGACTCCTCGCGGTGGCAACAAGCCTTTGACGGGCATTCTGCTGCTCCGGGTGCCTGTCCGGCGTTATGTCGTCCGGACTATTATCTTTGACAGAATTGGTTTGTTCGGTTTGATTCCCCGTATTGTCGTGGTTCACCGTGCTCCAACGCTGGGTCTGTATGATTGTTATTTCTGCCGAGGCGAGATTTGGGGCGGCGCTTGCGCCGCCGCTTTGACTGCTTCTCGAGGGAACAAGCCTTCGGTGCGTCCTTCCGTTCCTCGTCATCGTCTTCTTTTGGTGTGTCCACCATGTATACGTCATATGATGAAGTGGATTTCAAGCGCCCTGTGGGCGGTGGTTCCTCTTCGCCTCCCGCATCGTCGTCCATACAGTCGATGTCTTCGGAGTCGAAGTCGAGCATGTCGGTTGAGTCATCGACAGTGGCTATTAAGTGGGTGGTGGGTGGGCGTCGAATTTCTTCGTCGTCCGCATCCCAATCCTGTTGGCCATAATCCGGCCAGGGCTCTCCTGACAAAGAGAGAGACCTTAGTGAATTCAGAATCTCGCCGAAGGGAGAGTGCTGAAAGATATCCGCGGCGGTGAATTCCATGATCAGCGCCCAATCGGATTCGATTGGCAGAGGCGCGGATGGTTCGGAGTCCGGGAAAGAGTCCGGCACCTTGGAGTCACGGGCTGCGCTGAGGGTTAGGCAGGTGTTCGGCTCGATCGCCGTTGAGACTGCAGCCCCTGAGGAGGTGTCTATCCACCCGTCCTCCATTGGCGCAGTTGGCTCCGAACTAAGGGTCGGAGCAGATGCGGGCGCGGCCTCCGGGGTACTGTTCGGCGGCAGAGCTAGGTCATACCCATCGCGACAGTGCGGCGCGCCCGGCTGTGGCTCGAATCCGTCGAAGATCAAGTCTCCGCGGATGTCGGCCGTGTATTTCAAACTTCCAAATCTGACCTGATGGCCAGGGGCATAGCTTTCAATCTGCTCCAGATGGCCAAGCGAATTAGCCCGTAGTGCAAAGCCGCCGAATACGAAGATCTGTCCGGGGAGAAAAGTCTCACCCTGGACCGCATCGCTATTGATGATAGTAGGAGCCATCAAGCCTAACGGTGGCGACACAGAGGAACTCTCAATGAAAGCACCAATGTCGGTGTCAAAACCGGCGGATCTCGGGTAGGGGGTCCCGAACTGTGCGTCTAGGCCGGATGGTAACAGGAGGCAGGGGACACGATGTTTTACCCAGGTTCGGGCCCTCTTGATGGAGGTAAAACCCTATGTCCTACTTGATTAATATTGATGATATGGGTAGTACAAGAGTAGATCTACCACGAGATCAAAGAGGCTAAACCCTAGAAGCTAGCCTATGGTATGATTGTATGTTACGATTGTTGTCCTACGGAGTAAAACCCTTCGGTTTATACAGACACCGGAGAGGGTTAGGGTTACACAAGGTCGGTTACAAAGGAGGAGATATCCATATACGTATTGCCTAGCTTGCCTTCCACGCCAAGTAGAGTCCCATCCGGACACGAGACGAAGTCTTCAATCTTGTATCTTCATAGTCTAACAGTCCGGCCAATGGAGATAGTCCGGCTATCCGGAGACCCCCTAATCCAGGACTCCCTCAGTGAGCGTTGCGGGGGGGTGGATGAACAGTTCCCGGTGGGGGTGGATGAACAGGACCCCGTGGTGTTGCCTCTGGATGAACAGGACCCCGATCGATCGAGTCGGTTGGGGCTAGATGAACAGGACCCCGTGGAGGGTTGGATGAACAGGACCACCCCATGGAGGGCAGGATGAACAGTAGACGGTGGAGGGTAGGATGAACAGTAGCCCGTGGAGGGGTGGTTGAACAGGAGCCCGTGGAGAGGGCTGGTTGAATAGTAGCCGGTGGAGTAGCGCGCGGTGGAGGCTGGATGAACAGGAGCCCGTGGATGAACAGTTGACGGTGGGTGAACAGTAGCTCGTGGAGGCTGGAGGGGGTCGACGGTGGAGATGAACAGTATCCCGTGGAGTCCTGTTTTGCCGTATGCCACACCCCTCCCGATGAACAGGACCCCCGTTTCAACCGTAGCGCTCCAACACAAGTCCGTTTCCTCTGTTTTGCGGTACGCCACACCCCTCCCGATGAACAGGACCCCCGTTTCGACCGTAGGAGGTCCGTTTCCTCCGTTTTCCGGTACGCCAGACCCCTCCCGATCAACAGGACCCCGTTCTAAATGTAGGAAGTCTGTTTCCTCCATTGTGCGGTACGTCGGGCCTCGTTTCCATCGCCTGTTCCGTCCAAGCCCTCCCGATGAACACGACCACGCATTCCGTTCCGACCCAGCCGGTTGGCTCCCACGCGTTCCGTTGCCTCCCGATGAACACGACGCATTCCGTTGCCTCCCCATGAACACGACGCATTCCGTTGCCTCCCCATGAACATGACGCATTCCGTTGCCTCCCCATGAACACGACGACAACGATGTTTCTCCGTTCCGACCCAGCCATGTACACGAGCCCTCGCCGTACGTATGCGCGAGTAGGCGTTCGAGGCCCCGCCCGTATGTACACATACGTGGCCGTATTTTCTTTCTTGCACCCTGGCCGCTGTACGTACATGTACATGCTACGTGCGCGCCTCTACTACGATACGTGCGCTTGTTTGAGCGGCTGGAGCAGGAAGAGCAGAGATTGAAGAAGCACGATGGCCGTTGGATGGACATCCAACAGTCAGTGCTTGTGCGTCAACCTTTTTTTAGGAAAGCCTCAAATACGTGGAAAACAGCATACAGCCCATCTGCCATTATTTCTAATAATTTACAACCCATTTGCTAATTCTTAAGGTTTTTTTGGAGCCCATATTCTTTTTGTTAGCATTACAGCCCATATTGTGGCAACGGTTAAAAAATTATACGAAATTTTGCATATTTCGGTGTGGTCCGAACTGTTTTTTATCCCGAAATTTCGACTCACATTCAAACTGATTTTAAAAATAAATGTATATGAATATAAAATCCAACAAATTCTCCACGCATAAAAATTAATGTAATTTGAAATCTTGAAATGAAAAAAAAATATTTGAAACTAATTGCCGGTTTGATGTGTTTTAAAAATGTACAACCCATTTCTCATTACTGATGGGCCATTTTCTCGGCTAGCCGAATGAAAGCTCTCCTCGTCTTGAAAGATTTGTAGGCCAACAGGCCTGACAAAGCGACTTACTTGGCAAATCGCAAAAAAACTGGGCTGTGGCCGTGGACCCATCTGTGAGCCTCTCCACATACAGTACTCTTCCGATGGAAGTCGTTCCTTGACCACGTTGACCATACCATGCGGAGAGCACCACGGCAGTGGACGACGGCAAGGCCTAGGAAGGGGACGACGCGGCAGTGGAAGCCCGCGCGGAGAGGACTATGAGGGTTCACTGGTTCGGCTGCGGTGTGAGGCTGCCGTCACCGCAGGGCCTGGCCAGTGGTGGGAATAGTAGGGGCGGTGAGGCCTCTTCGGCAGCACAGCCAGCCACGGGAGGCAGGAGCATGCGGCACGACCGGCGCTACTTTGGGCAGCTGGAGCAAGAAGACCAGAGGTTGAAGAAGCACTACGGCCGTTGGATGGACATCGTACGGTCACTGGAGCTAGAAATCGTTCATATTGACTAAGTTGACAAAGCCCTTCATCCCCGTCAACTTAGTAGGCCCACAAGTCAGCCTCCCAGCAAGGTGGGTCCCAGCTAGCTAGGGGAGTATTCATTTTTTTGTGCGTAATAAGGAGGCACTTCCGGTGGGTCCGAGCTGACAGCAGGGGGATGTTTTTTTCGCGAAATACGGTGGCTCGTCCGCTGGGTCCCAGCAGTCAGGGGGAAACGATTTTTTTGCAAAATACTGGTGGCCCGTCTGGTGGGTTCCCGCTGTCAGCTGGAGGAATAATTATTTTGCATGTAATAAGGAGGCACTTCCTTGCTGCGGCCGTGGACCCAGCTGTCAGCCTCTCCACATACAGTCCATGTCCGATGGAAGCCGTTCCTTGACCACGTCGCGCCGAGAGCACTAGGGCCGTGGACGACGGTGAGGCCTAGGAAGGGGACGACGCGGAGCCGGGGAAGACGCGGCAGTGGATGCCCACGCGTAGAGGAGTACGAGTGTTCACTGGTTCGCTGCGGTGTGAGGTTGCCGTCGCCGCAGAATAACAGGGGGTGTGGGTGAGTAGAGGGATGGCCTGGCCAGCGGTGGGAGTAGTAGGGGGCGGTGAGGCCTCCGCCGCATCGCAGCCGGCCACGGGAAGCAGGAGCACAAGGCACAACCAGCGCTGGTTTCGGCGGCTGGAGCAAGAAGACCAGAGGTTGAAGATGGACATCGTACGGTCACTGGAGCTAGAATCGTGCATATTGACTAAGTTGACAAAGCCCTCCGTCCCCGTCAACTTAGTAGGCCCACAAGTCAGCCTGCCACTAAGGTGGGTCCTAGCTAGCAGGGGGTATTCATTTTTTTGTGCATAATAAGGAGGCACTTCCGGTGGGTCCGAGCTGACATCAGGGGGAACGTTTTTTTCGCGAAATACGGTGGCCCGTCGGGTGGGTCCCAGTAGTCAGGGGCAAACTTTTTTTTCGCGATATACTGGTGGGCGTCCAGTGGGTCCCTGCTGTGAGGTGGAGGAATAATTATTTTCCGCGTAATAAGGAGGCACTTCCTTGCGGCTGCTGTGGACCTAGCTGTCAGCCTCTCCACGTACACTATTCTTCCGATGGAATTCGGTCGTTGAACACATTGACCACACTGCACCGACAGCACCACGGCGGTGGACGATGGCGAGGCCTAGGAAGAGGACGACGTGGAGCCAGGGAAGACACGGCAGTGGATGCCCACGTGGAGAGGAGTATGAGGGTTCACTGGTTCGGCTGCGCTACCGTCGCCGCAGAATAACAGGGGGTGTGGGTGAGTGGAGTGGAGGGATGGCCTGGCCAGTGGTGGGAGTAGTATGGGGGCGGTGAGGTCTCCGCAGCAGCACAGCCGGCCACGGGAGGCAGGAGCAGGCGGCACGACCGGCGCTACTTTGGGCGGCTGGAGCAAGAAGACCAGAGGTTGAAGAAGCACTACGGCCGTTGGATGGACATTGTACGGTCAGTCGAGCTAGAATCGTGCATATTGACTAAGTTGATAAAGCCCTTCGTCCCCGTCAACTTAGTAGGCCCACTATACTGGGTCCCAGCTAGCAGGAGGAGTATTCATTTTTTTGTGCGTAATAAGGAGGCACTTCCTTGCGTGCGAAGATATAGCTGGTGGGTCCGAGCTGTCAGCGGCGGTAACGTTTTTTCGCGAAATACAGAGGCCGTTTCGGTGGGTCATAGATGTCAGGTGGAGGAAATCATTATTTTGCGCATAATAAGGAGGTATTTCCTTGCGTGCGGCCGTGGACCCAGCTGTCAGCCTCTCCACGTACAGTCCACTTTAGATGCATGTCGGTCGTTGACCACGCTGACCACGCCACGCCGAGAGCACCAGGGCGGTGGACGACGGCGAGGCCTAGGAAGGGAACGACATGGAGGCAGGGAAGACTCGGCCATTGTTTTTGTTTCCCACGCAGAGGGGAGTACGACTGTACGAGGGTTTACTGGTTCCTCTACCGTCGCCGGAGAATAACAGCAGGTGTGGGTGAGTAGAGGGATGGCTAGGCCAGCGATGGGAGTACGGTGGGGCGGTGAGGCCTGCGCGGCAGCACAGCCGGCCGCGGGGAGGAGGGAGCAGGCAGTCTCGCCGGCGCTTGTTTGAGCGGCTAGAGCAGGAAGAGCAGAGATTTAAGAAGCACGACGGCCGTTGGATGGACATCCAACAGTATACAGGCCATCTGTGGAAAGCCTCAAATCTGTGGAAAACAGCATACAGCCCATCTGCCATTATTTCAAATAATTTACAGCCCATTTGCTAATTCTTACAGGTTTTTTTGGAACCCATATTCTTTATGTTAGCATTACAGCCCATATTGTGGCCTCGGTTAAAAAATTATACAAAATTTTGCATATGTCGGTGCGGTCTGAACTGTTTTTAATCCCGAAATTTCGAGTCACATTCAGACTGATTTTAAAAATAAATGTATTAATATAAAATCCAATAAATTGTCCACACATAAAAATCAATGCAATTTAAAATCTCGAAATGAAAAAAAAAGATATTTGAAAATAATTGCCGGTTTGATGTGTTTTAAAAATGTACAGCCCATTTCTCATTACTGATAGGCCATTTTCTCGGCCAGCCGAATGAAGCTCTCCTCGTCTTGAAATATTTGCAGCCCAGCACGCCTGATAAAGCGACTTACTTGACAAATCACAAAAGAACTGGGCTAGCCATTTTTAGAAAGAAAAAAACTACTGGGCCGGTCTGTGGTAAACATAAAAGAAAAGGCTGTCTAGGCAGGCCAGAGTGTCCCGCACAGCCCAGTTGACACCCTGCTTCCGTCTCAAAAACAAATTAGATAAATGCCACTCCAGTTATGGCGATTCATAAAAATGCCACTGCAATTTTTGCAAACTTTAAAAAACGCCACTGCAGTTTGCAAACTTTGAAAAACGCCACTCCAGACTTCGAAAAATGCCACTAGAAATGGCATGAAATGGCATTTTTCAAAGTTTGGAAATTGCAGTGGCATTTCTCAGATACACCAGATTTGGAGTGGCATTTATCAAATTAACCCAAAACAAAAATAACTGGGCGAGCTGCTGGGTTCCTGGTGTCAGCCGCTCATTGTGCATTTCTCTCGTTTATTGACTACGTTGACAATGGCATGGGACCGAGATGTCAGAAATCCACTAGGAGGAGCCATTTTTTTATTGGCTTGAAATAAAGAGGCACTTGCTTGCGTACTGCCATGACCTTGGCGGGTCCCTACTGTCATCCTCTCCACGTACAATACCAGTTAGTCGTGCTTCAAAACTGATCAGCACGCCATTAAAAAAATAAAGGTCGATAACTAATGTGGCACCTTGGGCCAACGCGGCCAGATCGCATTTTGCATGAGAAATTACACACCATGTTTCGTTGACATGTGGTCCCGTTCCAACATATCAGTGATACGACGGCGAGTAGTAGGAGTATTTCTGAACGGACGTGTAGGCCGGGGCGCCTCTTCGTGAACCGTGGTAAACTCGCAACCGTCCACCGACTCTTCGCCTTTCCCTCTCGATTTGGAACTGCTGTCGCACGCTCTTCCTCTCCCTCCTCCATTTTCCTTCAGCCCTTCACCCTTTCTTCTGCCATGGTTCGATCGTCTTCTCCATGGAGGGAACAGGCCAGAAACGACCCCGTTATTCTTGCCCCGATCTGAAAGTTGACGTGGTGGAGGAACTCATTGATCGGTGCGACGTCATCACCTCGGCTAGCATGGCAGGTTCGTTCAAGCCCATTCTCGACTCAACTAATAACATCATTACAAAGAACCCAAGAGTCAAGGAGCGGTTTGATCTCCCCTATCTTCTTCACCGTGACCCTGATGACTGGCACCGGCACGACGGAGCCTCGCCTTGTGCCAGTTGATGCCGCTTGATAATGATACGTATGATGTTAAGATGCCATCACTCGAGGGTAAGGCTTGGGCGGGCGCAAATGGAGATTGGGTTGTTTACATTGTGTCCAACTGCGAGTGGGAACTTGTGAATGTGTACACTCATCACCGGGTTCCACTTCCAAAAATCTCAGCACACTGCCCAGAGGTTGAGCACACCGGTAATGTACGCACATTCAAATATGATCATGGTGACTGTCTTCTACGGAAGATAGCAATTTGTCGAGTTCCCAACCGCTCTTGGAATTACAACAACTATAAAGTTGTTGCTATCTTCGACAAGCTTGTTGCCGTCCTTCGTGGTTCGACTCGATGGATATTGCTCAAAAATTAGTTCATGTACACGGATGAGTACTGTGATGCAATTCAATACGAGGGCCTTGTGTTTGCTGCCACCACTCGTGGCACTGTTTTTTCATGGCATCCTAGTAGTTTCGGTACGTTTGTCTTCCACCGTAATTATAATTGTTTCATCCACATGCATGCAGGTTAGCAAGTTTCCCTTTACTAATTAACCTTCTTCTTGTGTTTCCAAGGTCCTGTGAACATCCCACCACCTATACTTGAAAATTTTATAACCAAGGGGGAGATGACGATGGTGATGATCACGAGCACGAGGACGAGCAGCGCCGATATACTCTGTGGCGCCTGGCAACTAATTCTGATGGATCACCTCTTCTTGTGTGTATACAGCCCACTGATGATGTTACTTCTAAGGAAGCAGGTGTCTCCCATGGTCGCACTCTCCGGACCTGTTCCAACACCCGTTGCATGGTATTCGGGATGGATACTAGTGTGCTAGCGCCAACTCCTTCTCCCTGGCACAGAATTGATAGTCTTGGAGAAAACTCGCTCTTCCTTGGACAAAACTATCCGATGATGGTGAAAGGCGATCCAACTGTTGTTGACACATTTATGAGAAGCAACTGTGTCTATACCTCGGACATTTGGGTGGTTCCCTACCCTCGTACTGATATAGTAGGCTGCTTCAGCCTGGATGATCGGTCCTGCGTTGGTCTCCAGACCGACAACAGATGGCCCGTCCCAGAGAATCACTTGTGGTTCAAAGCAAGCGTTTCCAACGCCGCGGAATGGTTGAGTTGAAGTTCATTTCATGGCTTGTTATTTGTTGTGTGGTGATAACTTTAGTATTTATAATGTATCCTCGTTGTCGATGTGGGTTGATGACCTGTTGTATGTAATAAAATGATATGCCTGTGATAAACTTACTAAATTCATGAATGGCTTTCGAGTCGCTTCTCTAAATTTGTACTAGCTTCACATGCTTCGCGCGTCGGGCGGGTGTTTTTAATTTAGCCATATGTTAATGTGTTCGTTGTACGTAACCAGCACCTCGAATCCTCGATACTAGTATACTATATACTAGTAGGAGTAAGTAGTAGGAGTAGTAGGGTGGCATGGGCCAGAACAAGCATTCACGTCCAGGAGTACGACACACGCCACCACCACGAAATCCATCTGACACCATATTATTTCTTGGAGTCCGTGCTAGAGCAATCTCTTCAACCTTGTCGTTTCTCTAACTTCAGCCATCGCGCGGCGGGCGAGGTGGGGGTTTGCCGATAGTAGGTTTCCTTAACTGCGGTCCCACTTGTAAGGCCAACTCCAACGCACGACCCCAAACGGACCTCCGTTTTGCATGAACTCCAACGATAATTTTGACTAGAAAAGCAAGACCAAAGAAAACAAGAACCACAAGAATACATTTTACTACTCCTGTAAGTTGGATTAGTGCCTTCTTGATGCATTCATTGTTGATCTGCGGAGGCTCGATCTTGCGTGCTTCTTTCTTCTTCGAGTGTAAAGAAGTAGACGTTGCGTCCTCGCATCTAGTCTCATGTCTAGCCTCTATTCCAGTAGGAGTATCAACAAGTGCACTAATCTCATCCGATAGCAAAACCGAAGATTTGGTCGGGTTCTTCCTCCTTTTGCCGACAAGTGGGACATCCAGCATCCAGGTCGTGTCATGAAAGAAAATAGAGTGGTAGTTGAAGCCACGAGATGTGCATCTTGGGTTAAACTGTAAATAGAATCTTACTACTCTTGAGTAACTCCAAAAGCGGCCATCGAAGATCTTTATTGGATTTGTTTTTCATCACCAGCACATCGAGGTGAAAGATGTGCAGGTTCAGTGGGTCCTCTTGTGGTTTCACTAACATGTGGGGCCGCATGTGAGCAAACAGACGATGGGCTCCGCGCGTCCGCTGGCTGGCTGAGAAGAGAGATAGAGGAGGGCTGAGCCCGGACTGCAGGAAATTTGTTCTACGTACCTTGATATAGGCTTGATATAGTGGGGTGGCATGGGCCATAACTCAGTAGCATTCATGTCTAGCAGTACGGCACACGCCACCCACACGAGTCCCATCTGACACCAATTTTCTTGGAGTCCGTGCTACAGCCATCTCTTCTCCCTCCTGTTTTCTCAGCCATCCGACAAGATAATTACTGTAGTATCATATACTACTACATGGATTTGACGGAAAGATAAAAATACATACGGATCCATTAACGTTCAACGACATCCTCACGCCCTAGTGTGTCGGGTCACCAACCGACGTGTGAGGAGCAGCGGCGTTGGCGGCGAGCTCAACGTGCTTCTGAACAGTGTCATCCAAGGTTGCCCTGCCCTCCAAGAAGGCTAGCATCCTATCTGTCCTCCTCTTGCATGTAGTAGTCCTTGTGGACGATTTGCGCGTAGACGTGGGTGATTATATCGATGGTGTCTTGCTGCGCCAGGCGCTGCGCGGCGAGCGCGGCCTCGAGGTGGACATTCTCCGGCGCGACGGTGGGCAGTCGTAGGGCCACCAGTGCATCGAAGAGGTTGTTACCATAGTGGCTGTTGAGGGTGGCGGGCATCGCAGAGCCTGGGCGCGTCGGCTGGAGGCTTACGTCAAAGTCGTCCGCAAGCTTCTTGACGACGGTGAACTTGTCAAGGAAACTGACGAGGACCTCATGGAACAAGGAGACGAAGTTGTCGTCCAAGCGGCCCCTCGCCCTGGCGGCCTCAAGCAATACTACCTGGAGACGTTCCTCGGTGCCGGTGGACGTGGTAGTACTCCTAAATCCAGACGGTGGTGCTACTAGTACTAGTAGTAGTACTACCAATGTAGTAGTAGGAGTACTAGCACTGTACTACCCGTTGGTCAAATTATTACGTGCTGCTCCTCACAGTGAAGTGACAAGACCCTGTGCCGGAGATGACACCTGAGTATAGGCGCCGTGTTTGGCATACCATAGTCAGCCTCACCGTCTGCAGTCACTATCATCATGGCTGTAGAGCTAGCCTACTTACAACTAGCCCTATTCGACATAATTTCCCGTGCGTAGATGCCCGTGCATTGCACGGAACACCAAGATTGGGGGTGGACGGCTCTGGCAGCGGCCATCGCGCCAGATTTTTCCATGGCCTTCTACTCCTAGATTGTGAGAGACAAGGAGTTTTTTGTAAATAGGGAACAAGTGCGGGCATCTTTTTGCAAAAATGGAGAAGCTTGGTTTGTATGCGTCAGATCTAGATCCGACGGCTATTGGTGAAAGATGGGAGGCACAACATCATCACCAACTCAGGACCTGTTTGATTCGTGGGTTTTTGAAAACGCAGGAATAGGACACGGCAATATTACAAGTTTCAAACTGATATTACAAATGTTAGGAGTAATGCTGCACCTACGAAGAGGGAATTACTAGGAAGTTTACGTAAGAACTTTCGTTACTTTAGGTGGATGCAGCATTATCGTACAAACTAAAATCCACCGCCCTGACAAGTCACTAATGGACAAATAAGTTTTCGAGTCTCTCGCCACTTGATGTTTCAAAAACAAATTCAGCTTCTGCGGAGAAATGAGCTCCACTGTGTACCCGCGTGGGTGTGGCTGGGCACGAAGCGTGAGTACATGCACGGTTCACCTATTCTCTTCTTGTATACGTACACCACCTACGTGGGGTTGTGTGAGAGAGATACAAACCTAGAGAGATATAGGTGTGGGTTCTTGAGAGTTTTTTTTGTGGGGGGGGGGGTCAATCAAAAAATTTAACATATGCAATGTGTGTGAAATAGAGTCCTGGATATAACATATATATAGAGGGGGCGATCCACGAGAAGAGAGTGGAGGTATCATCGGCTTGAGGTGTCCATAGAATCGAAGAGAGGGATGATGTGTGTGTGTGCGCGCGTGATCGATAAAGAGTGCCATCGAATTTGTGTGTGCCCATGTCAAAGATATAGAGTGGCTGGCCTACTAGAACGTGAGATGGGACATGTGCAGTTTGTATCTGTGGCATGGATACCTACCTGCAGCGCTCGACTATTGGTGTGTGGTGGGGGAAGAGGGAGGCCCAATTAACTATAGAGGTACAATGGCTGGTATATGTGTGGAGGAGGAGAGAGGCCTACCTCATGTATTAAGGAGATCAATCTGCCTCATGTATTAAGGGAGATCGATCGGCATCCATGCATATGTTCAGGAGATGAATAAGGTTGGGAGAGAGACAGAGCTAGAGTGTTGGAGGGGGTGGTAGTGGAGTTTCTTCTAACAAATGGTGGGATAGGCTTGCTAGACAAACGGAGGGCACGCCCGCAATATCAATAAGAGAGGAGATGGTTGCTTGTTGTCTATACACGTGTGTGTGAGAGACGGGTCAGGAGGCATGCACGAATGATGAGGGGGGACGATGTGGCTGTGGTAAGCAGACGTAACTACATAGGAAGATCAATCACCCTTTGTAAGAGAAAGGATAGACATAACTTGTGAGGTACGTCGATCAATGGGGGGGTAGTTAAAGTCGATCTAGGTATATGTTGGGAGATCAATCGGTATACATGCATGTGTGTGTTAGAAGCAAATGAGGCACGAGGAGAAGGATAGAGAGAGAGGGATGCATGTAGGAGGTGGTACGAGAGGCATACTATATCAAGGGGGAGGAGTGTGCGAGTACGAGAACGATGAAAAGAGTGGTGGGAGTGAGGCATGGATGGTGACAAGAGAAGAGGGGAAGCTTGTGTTTGTGCTAGGCACACCTGGCTAGAGAGGCATATCGATCGATGTGTGCCGTAAAGAAGGAGCTGGGGGGCCTACACACACCATGGGTGAACGACCTACGAATTTGCGCGATGGAGTTAGAGAATGCTGAGGGAGGGTGAGAGGGATGCGGGCGTGTGCATGTACAAGAGAAAGTTAGCGCTATCTACAAAGATAAGAGGGTTGTGTGGGTGTAAAAGATGAATAGAGATCATATATACTTCATTATAAAAAGCGAATTCGGATATTTGAAGAATTTATCGTAGTGTTTCAAACCGACAGATGTGTGAATATATATAAAGGTGATACACATGGTGTGGTTATGAACATGGTATACTACATTTAATATGTTTTATCTCTACTCTTATAAAAAACGGAGTTGTTGATGATGGTGTGCCTGCCATCCTGCATTATAGGTCGTCTGATTTATATCTGGCAGATAGCAAGGAAACTATGATGGTTGAAGTTGGCAACAATCATGATTGTAGATTCTTATTGAAATAGAGAAATGAATTCAAATTTAGTTCGAATTGCAGTGGTAGTATAGACATTTCGAATGCACTAAAATGTTGGTATGAGTAGGTTACATGCATTATACAGCAAGCGAAAAAATTTAATCGGACATAACATGGATTCATACTCCCTCCTTCCATCTATATAGGGCGTAATGAGATTTTTAAGACCGCCTTTGACTATTGACAAGATTAATAGTACATGACATGCACAATGTGAAAATTATATCATTGAAAGAACCTTTCACAGACGAATTTAACGGTGTGCTTTGTGTAAGTTGCATGTCATATATCATTGCTCTAATATTTTGTCAAAGTTAGCATCGAAAAACGCATTAGTCCCTATATAGATGGAAGGAGGGAGTAGCTTTGAATAGCATTTGTATAGTAAAACGGGGCAAGACTCTCTTTGTGTGGTGTGAATAGTTTTATTTTTTCATTTTCTTTTTGGTTGAGGGAAGTGCGAATTTATTTGGTACGTACAAGTGCAATATTACTACACGTTAGGCTTGTCCCTAAAATTCAACCCACGTCTTGTTACATCCCGAAAATTCAGATATCATGCTCCCAAAACTGGCGCCTTCACAACCCGCGCCTTGTTATCCCGAAATTACAACGCGCGTGAAAACTCCCTCCAGCTGCCAAATCCCGACACGCGAAATCCCCCTTCTAACCCTGAGCCGAAAGGGACGCTAGTTCAAATCGGTGGGGGGTACTTTTGTAACACACCCTACATTTTGGACAAGCGCATTCCTAAGTCATGCTTCACCCCCTCCCATCGCCCCCATTTCGCCAATCGAAATCCCAGACCGCCATAACCTCTTCGCTCCAGCCACGAAACCCCACCCTCCTCGGTCCGCCACGTCACTGCTGCCCAGCCGGAGCCTCTTCCCCGACGACGTCGTCCAGCGCAACAGCTCGACGTCCCTCGTCCACCTCCCCAGATGAGGATCCATCGTCCATCTCGCCGTCCCGCCGGTTCAGCCGCCCCGTCCTCCACATCCAAGGAGCTGCTCCGACGATCACCTCGTCTATCGCGGCTACTCCATCCCCACAGCGCCGCCTTAACCTGCTCCACCGGAACCACGGCATCCTCACCGACTCCTCGGACGAAGCCGAGGCCTACTCGACGCCACCAAAGAGGTTGTACACTCATCGCATCGCACCTTCTCCTTAACTTGACCTCCTGGCACCGACGGTGCTCCATCCCGCACCCGCATGGAGCGGCTACCTTGAAGCCGGCGCCGCGGGCGACATCTCCATGGCGGCTCTCACCTAGTGTGAGGCCCCTTCGGCGGCGGCGGCCATACCAGCCAGATCTGCTACTGCTTCGGCTCTCGCTCGATCGCTCGCTCGCCCAGCTGCTGCTGCTGCTCTCCCCCTCGCTCGTGCTGCTGCTCTGCTCCGATTAAGCCACACTTCAGTCGACTGAATTGACTTTTGGGTCAGTCGATTTTCAGGGGTTGGGGGGGCTCGCCGAAGTTAAGGAAGAACCACCCGCAGCAGGGACGGGGGCTCGCCGGAGAGGTACCCCACTATCTATCTTAGGGTTCAGGGTGGGGGCGGGGGGCCTAGAGGGCTGGCCGGGGCGGCGGTGGCGAGTTGTTTCGAGGCCGATGGTGGCTGGCGGCTCAGGGGGGTGCAGGTTGAAGATGAACTGCAGGCCCTCCCTAAACTACATGTCAAGTGCCTCTCTGCTACCATTGCGTTCAGTTTCGACAGTAGAATTCAGATTCCACAGTAAATTTCAGTTTCGACAGTTAAGTTCAGAGTCAACAGTTTTTACCTCATCTGTTGTAGTCAGGTGGTTTTTGGTGATGTTAATTTTACATCCATTTTACATCATCTATTGGAGATGCTATTAGAATCCCACTTGAGATTGACGATGTCTATCTTGTGCTGCTTCAGTCTTGACGTCTTACGGCTCACCGGAGCTGCTCCAACGATAGAACGATCCATCACAACAGAGCAGTGCCCTGGACGCCGTCTACAGATTCCTCAGATCTTCCTCCACACCTCCGACAGCCACCTCTGCCTCAACTGCTTCAGCGACCAACCCAATGATGCCGAGGTCGACACGGCTACGGCAAAGAGGTTGTACACTTGTTGCATCACTTATTACTATACATTCACGTCAATCCATTAGGGCTATTTTGGTTCAACGAAAAAACAGCGATCCACTGGTTGTTACCATCACTCTAAATTTCTGCATGCTCTCCTTACATAATATCACCATATTTTTTCGTATGCATGTCAGATATTGTACACAGTCATGCTGAACATGTAGAGAAAAAGAGAAGAGTTTTGCGCGGCAATACAATGTCATGTAGACATCGCTCCATGGTGGGTTCAATGGAAAACCCTCCCCACCCCTCTCCAGATTGTAATCCAGAGGAAGATATCTGTTCTGAGGCGGATTCGAACGCCGCTGACCACTCCTATTTACCCCCCAAGGTGTTTGCTCTACCTTGGCATGATGATGTTAGTCATATCATGCATATGTTGCCTTGCAGTGCCTACTTTTGACATCATATATGTCATCTTCTTAGTTTAGACATGTTCTATAATGCCACTTGTTTAGTTTCTATATCATATATGGGAATTATGCAGTCTCATGTCTTTTAGCCAGCCATAATATATGTGAAATGTTCAATGCCATCCTGTTTAACCAGGCATCATATATTTGAATGATATCTTGCCCATCCTTTTCTTCATTACATTTCCATTTGTCGACAATGTTTGTACATTAAACTACTCTTCCTGCGAATCAGCCATTTGGGTGGGAGATGGAAAAATCTGGAGTGAAAACAAGTCCTTCAGAGCAGATAGTGCTACCTATCGAAGCAGATCTCTTGTTGGGTCTCGATAGCTCCTCGGAGATGGATTTAGAGACAGATGACCAGTCCTATTCCCCCACTAAGGTGTATGCTCTAACTTGGCACGGTTATACTGCTCATATCATGCATATGGTGTCTTGCATTGCATAGTTTAGACATCATATACACAATATTCAACACCATGTTCTTAGTTCAGACATGATATTGAATGCCCTCTGTCGGTGTCAAAACCGGCGGATCTCGGGTAGGGGGTCCCGAACTGTGCGTCTAGGATGGATGGTAACAGGAGGCAGGGGACATGATGTTTTACCCAGGTTCGGGCCCTCTTGATGGAGGTAAAACCCTACGTCCTGCTTGATTAATATTGATGATATGGGTAGTACAAGACTAGATCTACCACGAGATCGGAGAGGCTAAACCCTAGAAGCTAGCCTATGGTATGATTGTTGTTGTGTATCTTATCGACTAGCCAGGCCCTGGTTTATATAATGCACCAGAGGCCTAGGTTAACAAGAGTCCTAGCCGAATACGCCGGTGGGGAGAAGTCCTTGTCTTGATCGCCAAGTCTTTGTGGAATCTTCCTTGTATGCGGCAGCTATCCGAACTGGCCCATGAGTATATGGCCATGGGGGGCCTCGGCCCAATCTAATAGATCGGGAGACGACGTGGTGAGTACCCCCTAGTCCAGGACACCATCAGTAGCCCCCTGAACCAGTCTTCAAGTTAGGGACGCTCCTCGATTCTTCCGAACTGTTCTTCATCTTCGGTCGTCGGTCTTGAAAACTGGTTCAACAAATCTTCTTTGTCTTCAATCTTGAGGATCGCTGAAATGCATTCGACGAGTTTACACATCGGGTATCCGAGGAGCCCCTTTAAGTTTACGGCCTTTATCAATGCCTTGTTATTTTTATGCCACACCTCGGGTTTGAAGTTGTTCCCGGGCGGCAGCGTCCTCTTGCGTCCGAGCTCCAACGCCGGACTGTATTCGAGGTATCTTTTGCGACCGAGCACCAACGCCGGACCGCTTCCCAGCTCTAACACCGGAATGTATCTGAGCTCCAACGCCGGACTATGTATCCGAGCTCCAACGCCGGACTGTATATCCGAGCTCCAACGCTGGATGGTATCCAAGCTCCAACGCCGGACTATATTCGAGGTGTCGTAAATCACCTTGGTTCAAAGAAGTTTGAAGGAGTTTAGCCGAGCTTAATGCCGGAAATGCCCTCTATGGAGCCAGCCACTAGCGCCCGAGCTTTATGACGGACTGCTTCCGAGGTGGTGCACCACCCCGAATGTGGGCCGATTTTTGTGAATATTGTTTATTGGTGCAATTTATTCTCTGCCGAGATATATAGCCAGTAGCCCTCAAGGTGTGTATCGGTCTAAAACCCGAGATGCACCTGAAGGATGACGTAAGACTGCTGATCCCAGTAGCCGCTGAGACTCAGGTTGATTTGCAAAATCGGCCTGAGGATCAAGTCCAACCTCGGCAGAATACTTCGGGACACTAAAAGCGGCGTGCTCAGTCCTCGAGACTCAGGTTGGGTGCGGCCGACCAACCTGAGGATCAAAATCTCCTCGGAAACTATATTGCACATAAAGTTTTCTGCATTGGACAAGCAATGCAGTAGCCCCCGAGACACTGGTCGGGTGGTAACACCAGATCAGGGGATCAATGTGCCCCTTTAATATTTGTAAATAATAAGCCCGAAGCCCAGTAGCCCCCGAGCCTTAATGCGGGCATAGGTGGCCGAATTAAGGATCAATATCCATAGTAAAATCACAAATTATGTGTAATGACTCTATGTATCCAAGTACTTTACATCATTAATGCTCGGATCCGCATTTTACAAAACTTTGTTGACCGACCATCGGCTTCCACCTCCTCGGCCAGTAGCCGAGGAGTGTTTGTCCTACTTTATAAAGCATTTATGAGGGCAAAGATTTACAACAAACAAGGCAATCTGGCCATACGGTTTTATAAACATAGGTACGCAGAGAGTTATATTACTGTTTAACAGAAGAAATGTCTTCCAAAGAAAATAGTCCCGCTATCGGTTCCTTTCTTTGGGTTGTCATGCTAAGCATGATCATTAAACCTCGGCTCTAATGTAAGAGAAAAATATTGAGGATTTAGTTTGGGAGGCCGGTTAATAGCCCCCGGTAGTGTTCGGCGACGGTCGGGGTCAAGCCGTAAACACTTCGGCCAATGTTCTGAATGGCCCATCATTTAACATAGTCATCGGATCGCTGACCAGTTTACGGTTATTGTGAAAGTCTGTTTTCGGCTTTCTCCATTGAGGTGCTTAACCATGTGAGCTAGAAGCACAATCACAGTGGTTTTCCCTTTGCACGCCTAGCCGAACAAAATGGAACGTAGGAAGCAAGTGCAGGAGCCGGGCAACCCAACTATTGACCGAAGACACAATTCGAAACCGATGCATATATAGCAATATCTGAGAATGTTTTTGCCGAATCCCTAAAGGTGTCTGGCGTTGCACTGCGAGACTAATGCTGGAAAAGCACAAATAGTTTAAAAGTGCCAAAAAGCTTGGAAAACCAAGAAACGTCAGTAAAAACATGACGTCCGAACAATATCAAGTGTTCGGTGCCAATCCGAAAGTTGGTCTTAGAAAAAAGAAGTGCTTCTGTCGTGCTTTAACATGATACATCCTATCTCAAGACTTCGAGTGGGTCAGCCTACGGCTTCAGCCTCCTATCCCGAGGGCGGAGTACTTCTCATCAGGTCAGTTTAGCAAACTAAACTCTAGCGGCTTTGAGAGAGAAATTAGGCTCCCTGGCTAGTGACCGCACACTCGTGTCAAAAAAAGGAGTGATAAATAATAATAATAAAAACTTTGAAACGACTAAGAAGAAGAACACTTGTTATAAAACGGCTCAAATAAACTTAAGAGCCCCCAAGTGACTTGGGTAGAAGAATGATTGCATGTACCGAAGTACTTATATCATATCTATGTTCAACCGAACTTTAAACGCGTCTTAACCGACCGTCAGCTTCTCCCTCTTCGGTCAAGGACCGAAAAGTGTTATGTGCTCCATCGGTCGAGAATATCGATGGTGTTTCCAATAACCAGGCAATCAGTCCATAAGGCTGTAACAGACAAAGCGCGCTCAGGGAACTTATGCTATATTACCGTGAAGTGTAAGAAGCATCTTCGAAGAAAATAGTACCCCCACCGATACCTTTCTTCGGTGCTCATTGTTATTATGAGACTTGTGCAATAGATTTTTCGTACTCATGAGTTCCGTTGTGTGCCGACCATCATTGAAAACTATAAGAGCACTAGCTTTCGGCTTCACCCAGTCTGAGGTCCGGCTCGGGCGACCCGATCGTGACAATCGCAGAGGTGCTCCCTTTACTCCCTAGCCGAACAATCGGGAACGTAGGGGTAAACACAGGAGCGAGGCAACCCAGCTTGCAAATCACTTAAGTCAATATGGTGCATATTGTGGCGTAATACACGAACAAGGAACGAAGTCGTACAAGTATAATCATATGCAACAGGAAAAGCTTCATAAAGGAAGCCCCCAAGTAAACGGGGTATTTGAATTTATGCGTCACAAACAAAGTTTGGACAAGGAAATTTTTTACAAGCAAATTTTTTTCAAAAAAGTATAATGCTTGGTCGAACCGAACACAAGTTAGAAATTAAAGCTTTGAGCATGAAAGCGACTTAGCTGGTTAATGTGTTCGGTATTGATGATGCGGTCCGAGCTTGATGCGGGGCAAGGTTCCATCCCCCAAGCCGGTCCCGAGGTGGCGGAGCGGAGAGCTCGACACGCCGAAGTGGTGACATAGCACGGTCAATGTAGACCGGCCGAGTGACGCCGAAGTCCCCGGATCATTTTCTTATGCACAAAAAATAGTGCAAACTGGAGATAATAGTAATAATGATAATTAAAAAAATCGTTGCATAATAAATAATTTATGCAAAGTGAGTAATGAAAGAAATATGGCCTGGCGCCGAGGTGGATGTCGATGCAGGGCGTCGGCGTGATGCGGTAAAGGTGTGGCAAAGCCTGAATTCGCAGGTCGGTCCGAGCTCCAAATGCGGCGTTCGTCGGACTATGTACGGAAACTGACCGAACCACCATGCGACTGTCATTAATGCGGCCACCATTTGATGGACCTGTGTACATATGATGGACAAACCAGAGTAATAATTCCTTGGGAAAAATGAACCCAAACAAGCAAAAAATACTGGGATTAATGGCACCTGGTTTATTTGTTGTAGCAATTCGAAGGAAGGTGGTTCCCGAAATTGGGACTCGCTCCGCACACCCATTGCCTGATGGGCGATAAAACGACGGCATGGCAATGCCGGCAAAGGTTGGCTTGCCGAGGCAAAGCCCTCGGCCCAGCTAACGTGACGGAGCTGGTCGGCTAGTGACGCCGAAGTGTCCAGAGTAGGTTGATGAAGAGATGGCGAAGTCCCCGGTCCAGCCGAGATGTGAAAGCCTCGATGTCAGCCGATGAGTCGAAGTAGGTCGGCGTGATGGACACCAGCTTGAAGAAGCAATGGTGCGGCCCTGTCGATGCAGGTCGTGACGTGGTCGATGCCGGCTTGATGAAGCGACCGTGCGGCGATGCTGGTATGTCTGCTCTGTGTAATCCATGGGGCAGAGATGTTGATGATGATTTATCCTTCGTGATGCCGGACTCTTGTTAGGCTTGCCGAGATGATGATCCGAAGAGTTGAGCTCGGCTCAACAAAGTGACGCTGTGTCTAGCGCAGGTCGGCAGCCGTGGAGTAATATTGCCGGACTGGTTTGACACCAGCATGATGTTGAAGATCGTGTTCAAAAGATCTTACAGTTAGTGGGATGTGTTCGGGAACAAACACAATACCCCATACAAAATCTTCCTTCAAAAGGGATGTTCGAAATCCCGTTCATAAAAAAGATGAACTCGTGTCGGATTCGTTT